>NC_088852.1:6511470-11538970 GCF_904066995.2 Poecilia reticulata | reverse complement strand
ACTGGTGTGATTAAAACAACAGAACCCTTCATCCTAATGGTTCCTAGCATGTGTGTTTTGATGCAGGCAGCTGAATGGGGTACATGAGAAAATCAATGGTGTCAGGTTAACAGTGTGATTTACTTTGCGCTGAGAGCTTGAGCCTTGCAGGCACAGCACCTTTCAACTTTATAGTTGTGTGTGTGTGTGTGTGTGTGCGTGTGTGTGTGTGTGTGTGTGTGTGTGTGTGTGTGTGTGTGTGTGTGTGTGTGTGTGCGTGCGTGTGTGTGTGTGTGTGTGTGTGTGTGGGGGTGTGCGTGTGTGTATTTGGGGTAGTATATTGTACATTGCCTGTTAGCGCGTGCACTTAAACACACACACACGCACTCTCAAGCTTCTCAGCCGATTCCAGGTGCACTTTGTTGATTTAAAATTTATTGCTCTCACCTACACACCATGCAGAAAATAGTTATGCAATACACCATCCAGCCCATACTTGCCTGCAATAGCAGTAAATGTATCAAATGGGGGGGGAACTATTTTGTGAAGCAGATTTGGCCTAACTAATAAGTACTTTCGGGTTCTTTCTTATCTTAGTGAGCCGACATCGCCGGACTCCCAACCCAGCCTGTGAAGAACATCAACGACAGCAAGTTTTCTCCCTTAGGGTGAGTGCTTGAACCTAATCCCTCTCATGTCAACTCTTTAACCTGTGGAAAGATTAGAGCAGCATTACGTATATCTTTTCATCTGTTAGTATTTAGATAGCAGTAAATCAAAACGTGCATCATTCGAAAGTGTGTTAAGAGTATTTTACTTCTATGTGTTTGGGTGATTGCATTGTAGTGGTGGGGGTCACAGGGTTCTCATTCCTCCTCTTCAAATGTAACAAATCTTCATCTTGTCCACGCTGATAGAATTCCCCCTCCACTGGGCAACCTTTCCATTGTGCCTGTTTGGTTTTCACACCCCAAGGATTTTCAATCTACTCTCACTTAGAAGTTATGCACTACGGCTGGCAAATGTGGCCAAGCTGAGATTTCAGCTCTTCTTATTGTTTTGATGATCTCTTCATTAGAAGTTGTTCCAAGATGAAGCTGAATAAAGTGTGTCCTTGTTTAGACCTGTTACCAATTAGGCAAAGAAAATAGATATAGAGCAGAAACTCTAAAGGTAGTTTTTGTAAAAGAAAAAAAAAAAGTTTTTATATTTTAGATATCTTCTTTTCCTTTTGTTCTCTTCTAGGATGAAATATGCACACTCTGCATCCATAGAAAGCAGAAAACACACGGTGTGAGGTGAAAAGTGGTAAGTAAAGACCATTTTACTTGACCTTCTGCATGCATGATGTTGTGATAATGGGTATTGTGTTTGCTGTGATGAGCCATGTCAGCCAATAACTGTTGAGGAGATTCAGTTTTAGTTAAATAGTCTTTGTTGTTGGAAAGAAGTGTGGGTAAAGTATACTTCCTTGGTCAAGGTTTTTGTTTTGTGAAATGATATGGAAGCACCACCTAGTTAAGAATAACAGGGATTAAAAATGAACACCCAATACATATAAACGAATAAAACTACAAAATCAAAGGAAGCCCAATGCTATTAAGTAAATGAAAAATTATTCAACGTAAGGATGAATAGATTGAAGGTTAGAGATACAACCAACTGTAGGCAAACTCACATATAATGTATAACTATTACAAGTTAATTGGTGATTGTGTTAGTAAAATATGTAAGATATTAAAATGTTTTTCAGAAATGCTACAAAAAAGTGCCAGAATAAATGTAGTTTTTTTTTTCTTTTTTCTGGCTGTATGGAGTATAAGATTACATAAAAATCATCTTCCCCACCTGTTGCTGCACACAATTGGTCAGCTGACTATAAAACAATTACAATAATTTAAGATCTGATCATGTGAATTTTAGAATCCAGTTTTGCTTTGTTTTTAAAACATGTGAAAAGGATGAGATTACATCAAAGCATCTTACTTTAACCTTCATTTTATTTCATGAAAGTACATGCTGTAGGTCGATATATTTATAAAGTAAAAATAATTGGCGTACTTAATTTTGACTGAAAAATAAAAAAAGGTATTTGACCTGCCAATCAATGACCAGATCAAGAAATCTAATGATTTCCACTTTTACAACGAGGCTTCTAATTGTTTTTTGTCTTTGCATATAGACATCAAAATATCTGAGCAAATGAACTAAAAATGTTTCTAAAGTTTCACTTTGAATAAAAAACATAGTGCTTGTACTTTCTGTGGTTACATCCACTTCCCTTTTAAGGTATTCTAAACTCCTGACATAAGTGAGAATGAAGCAGAAACATATGAAGCAGAAGCTTTTAGGTGAAGATTTATTTAGCAAATTTGTGAGATGCTGAACTCTCCAGCACTGCCGGGTTTCTTTAGTCCAGATTTCCACCTAAAAGAGATTTAAATATTAGTTTTTAATTTGTCTAGTACTTCAGTTAAATCTTCAAAGATGAATCCTTTCTGCATATCTACTGGCCAGAAGAAGTTCTTCTAATCATTGCAGAAAAGTGTAATTACCCTAACACTGCAAGCCACACTTGCAGTGTAGACATACAAAAAAAAAAAAAAAGAAAAAGAGAGAACAGGAAAAATCTACAGCAATTAAGCACATCTTTTGGTTTCTTTAAAAAAGCTGCAGTTTGGACTCAGCAGCCCTCTGCTCACATTTCCAGTCTGAAATTGATTTCTTGTCATAGATCAGAGACCTCTTGTCATTCCATTTTCAATCCCCAAATGGTTTCTCTGAGCTGCTAACTGTCATCCCTGTGAGTGGGCAAACAGGGGAAACCTCCATGGGTCTTTACCCTGGGCACTTAAAGCAGCCAATGGGGTAAAGGCAAAAATCAAAGGGACTCGGACCATTCCCCATTGGTAGCCTCTATTGTATGGCCGGTTTGGGATTGGTAGAGAAGCTGAACACTGGATAGTGGGATGTGGGGGTGGCTGGAGATCAGGAAAAGTAACCCCTTTTTTTTCTAATCCTTATCCACCATTAACCCCAGTGCCCCACTGTGTGGCTAAGATCAGGGCCCTTGGTCAATCCCCCATTCACTTCCACCCAGAATATTTTAAAGTTAAGCCCTGATACTTAACAAAAAAAAAGTCTTACTCATCAAAGGTTTACTTTCCCTGCTTTCCATCTCTTTGCTTTTGCTCTGCTGCCATTCTTGTCTCTGTGGTCTGCTGTTTTGTCTTTGCACTTGGGGAGAGGAAGGTGTTGAAAGTTTTGCAAGTTCCCAAGTTTCCATTTTTCAACTTAAAGTTTAGTTGGAGGTCTGATGGTGTCACGCTGTGAGCAAAGTGGAGCAAAAGTAGCTGAACCAATGGAAACCTGCCCACTGCTAATCTCTCTGATAAATAGACTCCTGATTTTATTCAAATTATTTCCATAAGGGAGGTATATTTTCCTACCTGATATTTATATCCCCAGCTTTCTTTTTCTCCTTAGACATTTGCTGATAATAACAAGACTGATTTGAGTCCAGATTTCCAACTCTGTGTAAACATTTCAAATTCCTCCTCTTTTTTTTCTCCCTGTGCCATAGCTTTTCCTAGCAACTGTCAGGCATTCGACACATCTGAAAGAGAAATGATTGAGGGTCAGAGTAGAAAAACAAGCAACCATATGGAGGTGCAGAGTTGACGGACGGGAGTGAAGAAAAGAAATTGCATGGAGAGTGTTTGTCCAGAGTGCACAGTTGCCATGAGAATGAAGGTGGAAAGTAGAAGAGGCTCAAAATGAGACTAGCCATCATCATTGCTTAAGAGAAGATAAAGAGTCTCAGTAAGGCTATTGATCCTTGTGTCTCTTATCTTTCATCCAGCTGTTTTCAAAGTTCCATTTTTTGGGGGTGTTGAGTATTTTAAGGAAGAATGTGTACTTTAAAAATGTTCTCAGATAAATGATAGAAAGTCTGCTTTTCCTCAGCAAAGGTGGCCTGAGCTTACTTTGGAGCCCCTCCAATTGCACTATGCACCTTCTTTTAGAGAAGGCTGACACTCTGGAAAAGAGTGATTGCAAACATTGCATGCGCGACTCTAATTAAAAAAAAGCATCTAGTGTTTCATGTGTTATCCTTTCCCCGCAACCTAATTGGAGAAACGTCGGGTGCGGAAGCCGGGCTTGGATGGCATCCGTCCAAGAGCCAGAGATTATTGTGAAACCCAACCTGAGGCTGGGATGACATCAGAGAGGTCTGACTTTGCGCTGAACTCCGTCTTTCAGGTGGGAAGAATTACGAGCGGCTTCACTCGCAGGTGATCGCGTCCAGTGGATCAGTCGCACACAAGTCCTGCATTCTTCTCCCAAGGTCTAAACGCTGATTGCCCTGACAGATTGAACTTGTGTGTGTTATCAGCGAACTGTCATGGAGCCTCATTTTTCAGACTGCACACATAGTCCAACGTTTATGTTAGCCATTCACCAGTACGGTGTTTTATAAGGGAAATTGTCATCACAACATAAACTAAATATACAGTCATTTTACCTGCTGGTGAACTATTTCAGTTTAGGCTGCCAAGATGTTGATGCTGTATCTAAAGTATGTGAAGCATTTTTAAAATGCAAATGTCGTCTCAATGCCTTGTCTTAAACACATATAATCAATTAAAAAATATTCTCTTCAGTATTTTATAAGCCTCAGAGGAAAACAAATGACTTTTAGTCTATGGTAGGGTTCACATCGTTTATCTAATATATTTAAGATACATTTTCAAGTTCCTGATTGAATGTTGATTTACATAATTTTCATCTTTGCACATTAACATTTCCTTTGTCAGATGATAGTAAAGACACATTAGATGAAGCTTGAAGAAATCCTGACAAATATTTAATTTTTATTTTAGATATTACAACTGCTATAGAGCAGTTAATTTTCATCCCCCTTACTCTGATACTCTTAATTAAAATCTACTTACATCAATTTCCTTCAGATATCTGTTTAGTAATTAAGGATGACACCATGCTATGGTAAAATAACAGTGTGGGATTACCTTACACATGTTAGTACTACACGTTTCATATTCACTTTGTTCAACAGATATTTCAGGCTACCACAAATTTCTTGGACCTGTCAGAAAAAACTAACAGATGCTTCACTCACCTTGGCATGCTAAATGCCTGAAAATGATGGTAAAACTGTCAACATGACTTGCTTTGGGCTCTGTTTGGCTAATAATTATCTAACCACTTGATGGTGCTCAGAAAGCATTAAAATATCATCATTACACAGGCAGTTGATCTGTAAATATGATTAAAAAATAAAACAGGACAGTTCTCAAAAAATATTTATATATCCAGTCTACGCAAAGCAGAGTACTGATCGATAGGAAATGGTCTCACAGTAGTTCCATTGGGCCCTAAGTATACCATCACTATAGTTAAACATGGTAGTGACTGGATCATGCTGGAGTATGCTTATTGTTTCAGTCAAGAATGGAAAATTGCTTTTCTCATGGTCTAAATTCAATTTGAAACATTTTTATCTAGTTTATTTTCTTACTTGAAAAGGTCATAGAGACCTAACCTGAATACTTGCAGCCGTAGTTACAGTGTAAGTTGGCTGAATACAAAAGCCTCCCACACTTTTGAGATTTGATTTGTTTTGAAAAAAGAAACCCATCTATTACTTTCCTTCCACTTTACAAAGGTGGGCTAATTTGTGTTGATCCACCAAACAAGATCCCCAAAAACTAAATTGAAGTTTTTTTTTTTTTTGTTAAAGCGACAAATGTTGAAAAAGTTCAATCGGTGTAAATACTTTTGCAAAGTTTTATTTATTTTTCTGCTTTCAATCTCTCTTAGTGTAAACATTTCAAATCAAACAACGCGGTTACAGTCGGTAGAAAAGCTTTTACTCCAGAGGGAACAAGTCAAGTCCTTTGTTCGTAATGAACATTTGATCGCGGCTTGAAAAGGGATACCAGTGGCAGCAAAATCCTACAAGAGCTTCTCGCTAAGACTTCCTCACCGCAATCCACAAGCCAGACAGTGCAACTGCTCCTACCTGGTTTGAGGCAAAACGGGTAGAAAGCATTCTTGTGTGTGTAGCGTTGGTGGTGTGGAGGGGGCGAGAAACACACACAAACTCAGCCAGCATGCTCGATTTGGGTCATAGAGCTGACAGACAGTGGAATGTGAATGTGTGTATGTTGACAAACTCCACTGCACCCTGAATGGGGTTTGTGATTACACCTCATCATGCGTGTTGCATCGACCCCTGTCCCCCCCCTCCTCCCCCATTCACCACCCCGCTCCCACATCTCTCCGTCTGCCTGGCCCTTGCTTCCCTTTCCCTCCCTCCCTCCCTTCTCTCACCATGGTGCCTCTTGGGCAATCATGTGGTCACACTACCTGACTCCTTGCTGCTCAAGAGTGCAGTTGACAAAAACAGCCCGAGGCCCGTCATGTGGAAAAGATTCAGTCGGCACACAGCACACAAGCCACCCTCCCACCCCGCGCGCTCCAGCTCCTCGCTTTCTCGTACTAACTAACCGAAGCGCCAGGGTGTTTCCTTCTTCTGCTCACCTGTGAAGGAAAACGGCTTCGCTCTCCTCCTGTCTGAGCGCGCCGGCTGCGTGTTTTGCATCAACGCGGCCGCTGTGCGTGAAGGCTGCTTTAAACAGTGAGCACAGGGCGCCGTTCACCCTCTCCCTCCCAAACTCTGAGAGGTTCAGGCAGCTTCTCTTTGTCAGTTGAGTTGCACTCCTCGTGTCATGTAACATAAAGCTGGCGGTCAGTGAGAGCTTTCTGCTGTCAGTCAGCCTGGTGGTCTTAGGCTGTCGAGCTGCTCACCTGTGTTTATTGGACAAGACCTGCTCCACGCTACCCTGGGAGAACATCTTTTCTTCTCGCCTCGGCTTTCTCCCTTCCTTTCGCTTTCTCTTTTACTTTGTTTTTGTCTCTTTCTATCATTTCTTTTGTCTGTCAAGCGCTGTCTCAATGTTTCTTTTACTTCTTTAGCCCACCTGTACCTTTTTCCCCCACCTCAGTTTCTCTCTGTGCTGTCCTGTACAGTTTATTTTTCTGGCTTTCTTCTTTGCTGCTCTTCTCTTCTCCCCAATCTTCCTCTTCTTCAGCTGTCCGATTTTATTTTTGTATTATTTTGGGACCTCTTTGTCAGCCTTTCGCTTTATAGCTCTGCCATCTCTTTGACGGCAGTTTTCATCTTTTCTCCACACCTGGCCGAGCACACGCACAGACTGGCGTGTGCAGCCGCTCGACGGCTGATTGAAACTTGTGTCTCAAAGTTGCTAATGCTCACTGAAGCATTATATTGCAGATAAAGTAAATAAACTAGACTACCAAGGGAGGAATCTCTGGGATAGACCAGCAGATGACACACACTCCTATTCACTTGGCCCTGCAGCGGCTCTCTCTCGTTCACTTACACTCGCATGAAGAAGCAGAAATGCATCAAGTGAATGGCTGAAAAGATGTCAGTGATGCTGAGGTGTGAAGAGAGCTGGGGGCACGGAGATACTTTCTAAGGCTCAGGAATTTCACAAGTCTAATGTTTTTGAGGGGCTCTCCATAGAAGTAACAGGCAGGCTCAGAATATGTAGAGATGTTCCCTCCCTCAGTAAACACTATAATACAAGGGGCATTTGTGCTTAATTTGTAAATATTAACATAATAAAATGCTAAAGTAGACCGCACTATTTCCACTGTAAAAAGTGTCTGTAGCAGCACGCGTCGAGGATGCTCTTTTTCAGCAGGAACAGGCTTAGATTCATAGTTGAGAGTTGGACCAGTGTATGCTTGAATGTAGACAGTCATGCAGGGAAACCTGATAGAAGTTGCAAAAGTCTTGGGGACAGGAGTAGAGGTTCACCTTCCAGCAGGACTGTGATCGTAAACATACAGAAAGACCCACAATGGAGTGGGTTGGATAAAAACACATTGATTGGTCCAGTAGAAATCAACATATAAATCAAATTGAAAATGTGCCAAGACTTGGAAATTGATGTTCATAGATGCTTTCCATTTATCAGATAGACCTATGCAAAGTAGCAACCATGGTCGTGTTGCAGACATGGTGGTGGCAGCATCATAATGGGAGGAAATGTGAACTTTCAAAGTACAGATTTAGGGGGAGTTAAATAAATGTCCAGCACATCTGTCAGATTTTTTTTTTTTTTTACTGGGAATAATTATTGGGAACCATACGTGTATCAGTTTCCTTCCACTTCATAAACATGCACTCCTTTTTTTTTTTGCCCTATCACAAAAAACCCTAAAAAATACATTCAAACATTTGATTTTAAATGTTCATTGAGTGTAACCAGCTTACATACAACTGCCTTCTTTGAATCTGAAACTAGCCAATTATTCTCAGAAGACTTTTTTATTTTTTAACGATTGCAGTTTTATTTATCTTCAGTAGGATAGTTAACATACTGGTTAAATGCACGGATTTGAGTCTTTGTAACTTTAAAGCCACTGTCCACTAAATGATTCTGGAGGGTTTTTTTGTGTGCTATTGAGGAAGGAAAGCCACGCGTCAAAAGAACTGTGCCCTCAAATTTCCCTCTGGTTTTATGTAAAAGTTTTCTCGCATTCACCAAAGTTCCATTCTGTGCTGTAAAGTGGTATAGCTGACATGGTAATACATTTGTATTGTGCCCAGTGATAAATACTCTACCAGGTCTTACTCACTCCGCTGCCTCCGAATGTGTCCGAACAGCGTCTGTATTGTCAAAGGCACGGGGGGTCATTCAAATCTCACTCTCGTCCCCTTCTGCCTTTTGTCGAATATTTCTACGCCGGTGATAGTTTTCTCATTTATTTAGTGAATAGTCTGCTGGGTGATGAAGGAAAAAAAAGACTTTTGCATTATGGAAATGATGGAATGGGTTATAATCTCCCACATATTCATCACAGCAGACATTGGACCCTTGTGATACCGTCCTCCATTGGCTATTGTTCCCATCCTCTCTTTGCGTACTGTTCCGCTCAATGGGCAAAGCAGGTTTTAATCCTGTCTCTTTCTGGAATGACAATGTTTACCAGCTATCATTCAGTAAGGAGCACGACACACATCTTTCCATGTGTAAATGCCCTGAGAATGAGCTGAAGTTAGCTGTGGTTGGTTCACTGGGAAGGAGGGGCGACGTGTTTAAAACATTACTTTAAAGGTCATTGTTTTTTACAATTTCTCTTTGTCTGTCATGCAAAGGGCTGTAGCTCACAATGGTTGTTTCCACTTATATTTATAGATAAAATATAGAAAGAAAAGCATAATAAGATGCAAAGCAAGGCAGCCAAGGACACAAGAAAGTTGCAGAAGAAGAACAACATTAGGTTTAGAATACCCAAATCAACCTTCAGAGCATAACACAATGTCTACGCAATCAAAAAATTTGATAGCTAGATCCCCAGCTCAATTTTTAGTTATGAATTTAAAAATTTCTTGGCAATTTATCCAGTGGCAAAGAGAAAGTCACAAGAAAAGTTGTCTGGATCTTAGGGATCTGACATACTGGCACCTCACCCAGGGATATAAAAGTTCCCACTCAGCCTGTAATTTACTGTAGTGTGAACTAACCCATTGTGGAAAAAAAAGTAGACCTTCTAATTTCTGGTTTGGTTTCTGTTATTTATTTATCTATTTATTTTTTTGGAAAAGCTATAGAATGGACATTAATTAATTATTTATGTTTAATTCTATGCATATTTTTTATTTTCAGTGCTAAAACAGTTTTGCCTTCTAATTTTTTTAATGCTATTTACCATCACTTTTCTGGCCTATGTTATTGTATTTACTGTTAAACCCTCCTCTTCCACCCCAAAACTGTTCTGTGGTTTTCTTGGCTACTTCTCAACATGCTATCAAGCTAATAATGGTAAGAATCAATTAAAACTCAGCTGTTATTTGCTGTATGTTGCCATCTTTATCCTAAGCCCCTGCTACATTGTTTTCCTACCGTTTTGACAGCATGTCAGATTAGCACCATTGCGGCTAACAACCATCAGTGTGTTTTTCCCCTTATGTCAGCTACCATTTTCTCCCATCACCACTGATCCGCTGCCATACCACTGGTATGTGTCTCTTGCTGTTGCGTGAAGTAAGAAAATGAAAAACAATCACCGCAACCTCCTGCGAACCACCCCCTCCCCACCAACCCTTCCTGACTGCGCGCAGTCAGTTAAGTGGTTTGTAAGACGTTTAATTACCAAATGGTTTAATCGTTATTCATCTCATCATTAGATGTATGATATTAAGTGAATTGCTTCCCCTGGGTCCCAGTGTTTCACAGATCAATAGATTTAGATGGGACTTGAAGGGACTTCGGGGTGGGTGAGTAGTGGTGGGGGGGCAGTTCAAATCACTTCATATGAGTACACCCATTGTCTCCGTGATGCACGCAGATGACATCCACGCGCTTATTTTTGCAGCGAGCTATTATATAGGTTTAATTATGCTAATTTCCACATCCGCATGCGTCGGGATGTCACTTTTTAAACAGAAATATACGGCTTCTGGGTTTATTTTGATAATGAAAGGAAGCGAAACAATGAGCGAGGTTAAGGCGCCACATGATTTCCATCACTGGAGTGCTTGTGTTCGCACTTTGGGACGAGGTTGTTGGTATCGAGCTTTGTGTGAAGGCGTTGTGTAGATTTCTAATGCGGCACGGTACACCTCTGAGATCCAGTAGTCGGCAGCTTGGTATCGCCTGTATTCCCAGCCTGTGAACATGGCTGAGTGGTGATCGGGGACCGGCTGCACCAGAAGCTTCTATTAACTGCAGCAAGCACTACTGGCCTGAGTTAATTGTCCATTATCTACTATTATCTAAGCCATTCCTCTCTTTTTTTCTCTTTTATTCTGTCTCACTTGGGTCTCTACCCATCACTTCCAGTTTCACTCAGTCACTCTTTTTTCTACTTTAGCTACACTAAAAAAGCATGCTGGCAAATCCTGGCAACTGGGTTCAATGGCAATAATTCCCTTTGTTCCGGAGGTTGCTTGTACAGCAGAAAGCACTACATTTTCACAGTCTTATCATCTCGCTACTCGAACAGAAGGCCCCCACGTTTCTTCTAAAACCATTCAGTGCACTGACGAAGATTAGTCAAGTACATAAACAAAAATATCTTTTAGATGTTTACTGAATCAAACCAACTTATTCTCCGTTCATTTTGATAATGTAGCTGATCTGCTGAGTTCTTTGAGGAATCCTCCGTACTTTCACTTGATGGCACTGTTTTCCTTCTTGCTCCCACTGAAGCAACAGGGCATGTTTTATGCATGCTGGGCACAATATGGGGGGGAAGAAAGCGCGGCTGTGCCACAGAGATGCATCTCTCTCCTTTCTCTTCTTGTCCTCCAAGCTGCAGAAGTCACATTAAAATCATTACAGCTCAAGTAAAAGGGTTGAAATACAAATACACATTAATGTTTGTATATTTTCAGGAGCTTGCAAAATGTAAGCATCACATGCATGAAATGTTGGGGAAAAAAATAATACAATGAATCTGGAGTTGTTTGAAGTTATTTTTGAGCTAGAATAAATTGTCTTTGTTAGTCCAATCAGAGTAAATAAACAAAAAAAAAGTCAAAGCATATTTCTTAATTTTATTTGACCTACATGTTTAAAATCTGGTTGCGCCTTTGGAGGCTCTCAGTTTAGGTTGAGTTGAAATTGACAAATTGGCACAGTTTTACGAATTAGTCATCCAGGGTAACAGAAAACCAAGAATAATTTTTGGTTTATAGTGGCCTGTAAAAGTATTAATACACTGAATTTTTCTTATTTGCATTCAGAAATAACATTCTTCAGCCTTTTGGAAATTAATAATTGATAAATGTTGGAAAACGATACACAATTTTTCACATTTATTTTATGCTACCTCATTTACTTTGACTTGCATAAATAAACTAAAGGATTTGCATTCCAATGTGAGCTACTTACATGGTGACCAAACTGGCTAGAGATAAAGCTGTGGAGAAGTTTGAAAGCAGATTTAAGTTATAAAACATGATTCCAAGCTCTTTACTTCACAGAGAAGTAAAGAAAATAGAAACGTCATGGCACAACGGCAAATCTAAGCAAACTTGCAAGGGCAGCATTATTCAGAGATGCATCCAAGAGACCCATGCTATCGCTAGAGAAGCTGCAGAGTAGCTGCTAATCAGCATTAACTTTGTAAGGAGATAAAAGCAGGAGACAGCTGGAAGAAAACTTGTTAGAGGTTGCCAAACATGGGAGACTGGGGTGGAGATTTCAGGACAATGAGCCTCACTGATTGGTTTAGATCAAAACATATGTGTTAGAATGGCTAGTAGCAGGAGCTAAAAACGTATGTTGAGTTTGGCGTTTCAGTTAGGTGATTTATTTATTTTTTTTACTTGAAATATGCTAAGGTGATCCCAAAATATTAGCATCTAATTCCAATAAAAGATGTTAGTGCTGATATTTTAATGTAGAGCTTCATTTACAAAGTATACACATATATTTTCTCCCTGCTACTTTGTGTTTGTCTATCACATGAAATCACACTGAAGTTTGTGGTTGGAACAAGACAAAATATGAGAGGACATGAACCTTTTTCACATTTACAGTGCCTTTTGCAAGGTACTATAAAGAGGGGGCCGGATAGATGAATGGGAAAACTGCATGGTGGTGATTGGTCAACATCATATTAAGTCCTCAAAAAATAAATGGTTCGGCATTAGGAAGTGTTGGCCTGGTGGTCCCGCCTTGTGAGCAGCCTGTAAAGAGGCAATGCATCATAGTAAAAAAAAAAATATATATATATAACCAGAGCTTGTATTTCAGCTTGGTGCGCATCATAAATAAAGGTGGGCCATGTATAATTGAGGCTCATGCGTGAGGAACTCGGCTGGAGATGAGAAATGGAAATCTGTGTACTGGTAAATAGATAATCACACAAAAGTAATTGAGGTTTTCAAACCCCAATCTAGTCTGCCAGCGTGAGCTCGTTTGCATGTTAATCACGTCAATGATTTCCCTTCATCACAGGGAAGTCCATGCACACTTCCATAACCAGCTTTTAATTGCATTTAAAATGTCACAGAGGTGGAACACATGTAATTTAGCCAGAACTGTGTCCAAATTAATGGGCACTATTGAGACGCTCCATTGGACAGGGTCGGAAATGAGAGAGGCTGTCCATTGTTTGGGTCTTTATTAGAGATGCTTTAGTCTTCCTCTCTCTCTATGATGATATCTCCGCGGCATCTTTTGAAGTTTATATCAAAAATTCAAGAAGAAATCTAAGGGGGAGGAGAGAAAAATTTTTTTTTTTAAAATTGTTGATGACTCAACCGTGAAGTACATGCCAACTTCTTGCAAATTTAGCAACTTGGATGGACGGTGGAAAGAAAGAACCCCAAAAGCAAAAGAGTTGGGTTTTAAAGAGGGAAAGAAAGAGAAGAATAGTTTATTTTCTTTCATCACCAGGTGTTCTGTGGCGTATAAATTACCGAGATGATGTTTCCATAACATAGCTGAGGGTACTCCAGAGAGGGGAAAGCTGCAAAACAGACCTATTTAATTTTTCATAGAGGTGGACCATCAGGAGCCATAAGCCAATATTCCTCTTCCCCTTTTCCAGATGCCTTCTACACCACTATATCTTACCAAAACCCAAGCCCCTCTTATTTTTTTTTTCTCTTTTCAAAAAAAAAAAGAAAAAAGTTCTGCCGAGACCTACATGAAAGGAAGGAACTGTTGAAATGTTAATTTTACCATCTGCTGGCAAGGTCTGCTACCTTTTCGTGGATGTGTGAGTCACAGTGCGCGTGCCTGTATGTGTGTGTGTTTTCTTTTTTCCTGCCCCTTTTTTTTAAATTCCCTGTAGTTCTGTTCTGTTTCATGAATGTGCTGCTATTTTGGCTGTTTGAAGTCATGGGGTCTCTGTGAGTGTGGCTTTGACTGGCTGGAAAATACAATGCCACATGGTGGATGGTGGAGACTTTCCCATTAGTTTCCTGTTTAGAGCCCGCTCCCCTTCTGGTAACCCTTTTTTTTATCAGTCCCAAGGTTCCTGTTACTAGTGCATACCCACCTCCTGAACACACTGTGCCGATCCCTCTTGCTTACTTGGGCTTGCCCTTTGCCTCTTCCTCCTCGCCATGCACATCTTCAGGGACCCATTTGTCGTGTTTATCTTAATGGTGATGATTTTAATCACTCGTTTATAAGACCCAAGGTTCTTATTTGAGTCAAAACTTTTTTTTCCACCTTGAACGCATATACGAGGTTGTCGCAAAAGTATTCGCACCTCTTATGCTTTTTTTTTTTTGTGTGGACTTTTTCTTGTGCTACGATCACAAACTGTATTTTAATGGGATTTCTTGTGAAGTGGAAGGAAAATTATTTATTGCCTTAAAATTTTGGTTCCTAATAGTATTCTAAAACGTGACATTTTTAATTATTTAATTATAAGCCCCCTTGCATCAAAACATTGTAGAAACCGCCTTGCCTCACTGCATGATGCTGCCATCACCCTATTTTTAGCTACCTTACCTTACACCTGAGGCCCAGAGAGTAAATATTTTGTAGAGCCAACATTTCCTTAGAAATTATAACCGCAGCAAGAAAAAAAATTGCCATTACAGTGTTAGTGCTTTCTTTGTGTCAGCCTTTTGAGTCTATGCTGAGTTAAAGCATAATGATGCACTACTTTGTGTTTGTCTATTCCATAAAATCCTAGAAAAAATACATACAAGTTTGTGGTTTTAAAGTGAAAAAAAGAAAAGAACGCGAAAACCTGTAGGTGTATAAAATATGAAACACATCTGCGGTGTGTTGCTTTCATGTAAGCTGCACAAACCCAACATATATCTAACAGGCATTTATCTGTCAATGAAACTTAAGTTCCCGTTTTTAATCTGCGCTACACTTTGTTAAAACTAAAGGTGTGCCGTCTAGATTGCTGTGAAATATGTTGCCAAATGGCTCAATTCCATTGTGAGATTTGATAGTTGGCTATTAGGGTGAGGCATCCTGTGTGCAGAGTTGCTTAGCATTTTCCTTGGCTCGGACCAGATTGTTTAGTCTGCTTTCATTGTGAGCTGTTTCTGAGCTGCAGTTGACGGTTGTTTGCAGAGCACTGGGGGGAAAATGTGAGAGGGGGCCAGCACCTCTCTCTATTTATTTATTTTCCCCGTCCTTGGAGCTGGAATCTGATTTGTGTTCTTGTTGCTCTATTCTCTCTGAGCGGTTTTTTAAGTGTGGCTGCTGAAATCTAGACTCTGTATGACCTCACCGCTCGGCCTGTGTTTCATTAATGACCAGCCCCTGTGGTTTGGGGAGAGGAATATTTTTCATATGACACCGCCTTGCATTAGTGCAGAGGGGCAGCTGCACAAACCACAAAACCATCCAATTTTGTGGCTTTGAAAGGTGTGAAAAGTTCAGCTCCCTATAGCAAGTCTTGCATTTATAATTATGCCCTGTGTGTATGTGTCAAGAAGCGGAACTACTGAAGGCTTGTAAAAAGAACAAAAGGAAAAAGTCACCTGCTAGAGAAACATTTGTCTCTCATGCGCCTTAAATTGTTCAGATATATTTAAAGCTGAAACTTTCACACACTTATTTAACTAACTTTGAGGAGATGCATAAAACACAAAGTTGGATTTCAAAGCGGATATTTTAACCTTTCAGAAATGTTTCATTTAAGCAATCTCTGGACTTTAATATGTACTTTTTTCCAAAGTGCCCCATCTGGCGAAAGAGGTATTTCTTTGACAATTGATTGATTTCCCAGGCTTAGGTGGAAGCAACACATGCAAGCTATGTAGCAGTT
This sequence comes from Poecilia reticulata, assembly GCF_904066995.2. Lineage (NCBI taxonomy): Eukaryota > Metazoa > Chordata > Actinopteri > Cyprinodontiformes > Poeciliidae > Poecilia > Poecilia reticulata. Next base: position 11,523,175 of record NC_088852.1, on the reverse strand, counting down.
GACTAAGAGGGGGTGCAACAATTCACAGACAAGAGTCCTAAGTCTCTGGAGCCTTCCTCTCCATGCTCAGACACTACTGTAAGTCTTCTAGGTTACCTCGCAGGAAATTGAATATCCGAAAGAAAACCTCAGATTTGTCCCATCTGAAACGGAGACCTTGTGCTGCAAACCTCTTCCTCTCTTTGGCCTTTTAAGTAACTTTAGCGTAAAAAAGCTTCAACCCCTCGACCCCAAAAAACATAAGACAACATATGTGTATTTCCGAGCCACTCACTTCGGGGGGGTACTCCTATGCTTGTGTCAGCTAGAAGGCAAGAGGTGGAAGAGGTGGAACGAGGAGAAATTGAGGTTAGTCACCGAGGCTAAGAGAGAATGAACAAAGGAGAGGATTACCTAATAGCCCTGCTATGTATTTGAAGTGGAGCTTCGTGTTTGTTTGGGGAGGTTTTTGGGAACGGACGTGCGGGGAGATGTCTCAGAGGCAGCTGATGGGTACTTTTAAGCTGTCAGAAACAGCCCTCTTTCACCATTTGTCTTCTAAAACGGACAGCAGCAGGCTTAAGCAAGGGGCGACGACAAGACCATGCTTCCAGAAACTTGATGTTTTTTTTAAGTTGTCCAAATGCTGAAAACCGTTGCCTCCCACTTTAATTGGGTGCCTCCTTCATAAATTAAAAGTCATCAGGCTTGACAAGTGTAAACCGCAGATGCATGCTCGGTTTGCTATTTTCAGGGCGTAGTGTCAAGAGAGCTGTAATGAGTCTGCTCTTTACTTGGGAATGTTTGTAAACAATAATCTAGCAGTTTGTCAGCGAGGAAAGAACTACCGTATTACATTCATGCCAGAAATGAATTCATAGTCACAGCGCAAACATCATCAGCCTGGCATAAGCTGCTTAATTATATGCCAAAACTCCATAAAACAAATGGAGATGGAGACATCTGCCTACATCTGGAAGCAATTGGTTCAGTTTGTTGTGTCATTTTATGCGTACTCAAAAGAAATGAATGAATAAAGTTTTGGAAAAATGCTCAGGAATATCTATTAAACCCCATGCATTTCTTTGCACTAAATCTGGATTGCATATATTTTGAATGTGCATTTTTGTTCTGTAGATTTTAATTCTTTTTGTCCCAGTTAAGCCACAAAATTCTGTGTGCTTTAAGGGAATTTCATGTGATGAGCCAAATAAAATTACCTTGTAATTCTGATATAAAGGCTAAAGGATGGCACGATTTTCAAACGTTTTTTGCAGATTAAAATCGAAAACTGTGCCATACATCTGTACTTGAACAGAATCAGCTGATTACTTACGGAAATCTTTTTTAATTTGCATTGGATAAACAATAGACATCATCCTGAATACACCATCACCATTGTGGAACACGGTGGTGGCAATGTGACGCGCAGATGTTAAATATAGGGCAAGCTATTTTTTAAATAAATAAATAAATAAATAAAAAACTGACTATTTGTGTGCAAACCAAAATCTCATCAAGCTTTCTGTTCAATTTTTTTTGTTAATATAAAGAATACACACTATTGCTTGTGGTTTCAATGTGTCAAAATGTGTAAATATTCAAGGATGTGAATACTTTCCCGACATGTCAAGTCGAGTCGTTCCATTAATTTAAGAAATATGTATTTACAGAGCTCTTTTCTTTAAAGAAAATAAATAAAAAATTCAGCTACAATCATCTTGACTCTCTTTTGATTATATTCTTTTAGAACAGACATGAGCTTTGATTCTTAAAATTCCTTGTGCGCCGTTTTAGTTTGCTAAATTGTACATCTAGTCCTATTTTAAAGTCATCAGCGATTGCTTTTTTGCCACTCAGAGCACTGAACATGGACAGCTTTTAAAGGCAGTGAGTAGGTCTGATAAGTGGCTCGATTCTTGTACCAAAGCATTTTTACTGAAGGTTTAATAGCGCCTGTATAATGAATTATAATGTATTCTTTCCAATTGCAAATTTTCCTTTAATACAGCCTTTCTGTTATAGTGAAAAAGTCCATCTGAATATTATTGTGACTAGCTTTTAAATAATACAAATCAATTGCATGATTTTAAGCAGTTAGTTTCCGCCAATGCCAAATAGGACGTTGCTTGTATAACTGGATTAGTCAATCAATTTTTAAGCGGAGAATTATTATTATTATTTTTTCCACCCCAAAAAGGATTACCGTGTTTGCGGCACATTGTGGTCAGCTCTAAGTAAGCTGTGTGCATTAGAAGAAAACGCAACTGTTCAGGTGAACATTTCAGCCGAGTTCGAACTCGTCTAAAAAGAAATGTGCTTATAAACTTTGCTGTTCCGCTTTAATGGAACACACCTTTCAATGAGGACGCGCGGGCAGCCCATCATCAAAGTGAAACTTCCAAAGTTCCGCTTAACTTGTTGCCGAAATAGTTTCTCGTTTTCAAGAAAATTGCCGTGCGCCAAGTGTGAAGAAGTGTATCGGGGAATCTTCCCCGGAGGGTAAAAAATTGCCACTTGCATACTTGTCTTTGACCAAAGTGAGGCCTTCTCCCACTCCAGGGAACATATGCTGTTTAGGAAGATATAAAGGAGTAATTTTATTACTTGGTACATCTCCCCTCTGAAGCCATTTCATTTTTCTTTTCAGCCTCCACAGAAGCCTTTATTTGATCTCATATTCCAGAGTATGACTGCCTCAAACCAGTTGGACTCCGTTTATTTTCATTTGGAAAACACATTTAGTGTTGAAGGGATGTCAAAGAGTTTTAAGTGAAGAGCAGGGGGTTCAGGTGTGGAATAGACCAAGGCAAGTTTCTCTACATGCTAATGTCCTCCTGCAGGGACTATTTGGAGCGAAACTTGCAATTTTATTTTCTCACATTTTTATAGGGAGTCTATTCAATATAATCAAGAAAATTATTCAAACATAACCACTGTGAGTCTTTTTATCCTTACAAATACCAAACATTTTTATTGAAGGTGCAAGATGAATCTTTTTACACTACACTGCACTACAGTGTTAAAGGTTTTTTTTTTTTTTGACAATTAACTTTTTTTTCTTCTTCTTAGATTGTTCGAACATACATTAGAAACGCACCGCTCAAAAATATTTTGCTGATTCCGTTCTCCTACTATCATGGATTTTAGGCGATATTTAAGAGAGCAGTTACAGTGAAACAGGATTTTACTCGTTTAAAACAAAGTCTTAAGACCCGTAAGCCTATAAATAAATATTTCCAAATAAGTCTGTCTTTGTCTCAGTATAAAATAGAACATCTTTGCTGTGAAACATCCAGACATGGAGGTACAGTTGAACCCAAAAGTATTCAAAATCATGGTAAATTTAGATTGTATTTTTTTTCACTTAACAATAAAATGGTTTTGACAGGAAATGTGACAGAGGTTTCTCAGAGAATCAAATAATGTAAAAGGAGTATGAATTTCGAAAATAAATAAATAAAATTGGACTTGTCTGATCAAAAACTTTTAGTAACAGCTAACTGTACAATTAAAAATACTAAATATCATGCCCATTTTGCTATAAAAACATGTTATTCATTAGCTCCTAATGTGTTTTCCTTAAATTTCAAATGTTTACATGTTCACCGGCCACAAGTTAATTTCCTAATTGTGGATCATTTCAAAATAGTCTCAAGTTTCAAAAGTTCATTTAATTGGTTTGTAACTAAAGAAAAGTCTAAAATGTGTTCATTACGTAAGAGTCACAGAAGATATTTCACTCAAATACGATTCCAGCAGAAAAAAATACTAACATCCCGTATTGTTTTTGTTTTCGGTAAATGGAAACGACGCCATTTGACCTTTTTAAATGGCGGCTAAGTTTGCCTGGGTACAGTGCAGCTGGTTACTCTTTACTCAAAGCTTTGAAACTGCAGATCATTAAAAAAAAACTGTGCCATTTATTAGGGCGCACAATTGGCCTGCCCAGATGTAGCTGGTCACTTGAGAAGGAGACCTCCTCATAAAATCTTAAGCTTTTACAGCAGGCCCAACTGTGAAGTCCAAATTAACCCCCAACCTTTCCTAAACTGCACATATTTATCTATTTATTAAATCCTGATCTGGCACAGCTGTGTGGAGAAGACTGCACCTTCTAAGATTCTCACTCCCTCTCTCATTTATCAGTGTTTCTGTCTGTCTCCCCGCCTGAGCCTTGCTGCACAGACTGTATATCCTCTCCAGCCCGTGTCTGGTGACAGCACAATGAAAACATCTTTGTGGAAAGTGTCGTTTCACTTCTCAGGAAGTCCCACTCACCTAAATAGTTCCTCCTCTATGTCTTGTCTGCCTTGCTCCTTTTTGTGTCTGTGTGTGTGCGTGTGTGTGTGTGTATGTATACGGGAGGGGAGTGGAGTGGTGGTTGGAGGGTGGTGGTGGTGGTGGGGGGGTGTTAGTGTAGGTGACTTGGGGGTATTTCAGCCTCCACTGGGCTCTGTTCCACACATTCAATTACCTCCAGATGTAATTCCTATTCCCCACCCATCACCCTTAAATTAGTGGCTAGTAAAAATTAGATCTGAATTAGCCGCGGTGAGGAGAATATGAGAGTTTGACTTTTCCGTCTAATTACTTTATTATTCTTACCTAGGAACAATTTTTCTGAATTAATTTTATCCGAACTTTTTTTTTCTTTTGTTACATGTAATTGGTATCTAGTTAAATAAAGGGTTTTTAGTCATGACTGAATAGCTGGTACGTAAACAGGTAAAATGAACAAGACTTGGAAAATAGCGTCCTTTTTCTCAATCTTTTGGAGACGACTCCGCAAATATTCAGCGTTGTGAAAGTTGGTGTTAATTGTTACGTTTCTTTATGCCCCATAAAACGCAAGCATTTTTTTCGCTGCTTCTTGAATTCCGCGGATGTTAGGTAGCAGTTGTTGCATTGCATATACAGGTGTTGTGCTCTTTTGACTGCCAGTGAAGCCTGCCGCTCCGTCAGTCAACTGTGTAGCTTTGTGGTTCTGGGAATGATAATCTTTTTGGCAGAGCCGAGGCTGCTACAGATCACTGTCATAAACTAGTTTCAGATTTGTCCCAAACAGGAAACCTGAAAGCATGAAATGGCTATTAAACTTCACATTTCCGGATGCCTTTTAATCTTGAAGACATACTAGAGCAGTGGTGGATATTAAAATGCTCAACCAGCCGTTGTTATTCTAGGGGGAACATTTGCATCAGTCACTCAAACATTTTATAGGGACTAATTGTTTCAAACATTAAAACATGGTTTGTAGTATTTGTCACAGTTACCTTAGGATATAGGTTTTTAGTTGTTTTTCCCATTTTACAATCATTTTGTACATCTTGCTATTTCCACCTAACTTCCTTAAATTTCTGACCCATTGACAAACCATTTCATCCCTATTTACTGAAAAAATTGCGTATCACTTTGGTGTTCGTTTTAGTTGGTAGTTAATTATTTAATGCCGTACAGATATTCAAGAAGAATGCTTAAATCCCTCGTCCTGATCTCTGTTAAGGACAGCTAACTCCTGTGAAATATGGCAGATCGACCCCTCATCATACTAAAATAACATTAAGAAGCCACCTGCTGGTAAATATTATTTATGGAAGTCATAAATCCACATTTTCAGACAGGAAAACATGAGGGGAACATGGAAAAATAATTTAAAACTATTGGTTTGTTTGACTGGATGCAACATGTCCCCCTGAACGATGAATTGACACAAACTTTCCCACAGCTGACGAATCCAGTCTGGAATAAAACACAGCAAATTTCACATATACTAACTGCCGAATGTCGAAATGATCAGTTCTATATATTTAATTCCTTAAAAAGAATGACATTGTACAAAGTGCTAGAAGTATGCCATGCATGTTTACTTGCACAAACCAAGTCTTTTAAGTTTAGCACAATTTGTTAACCTCCCTAGAATAAGTTTGACGGTTTAGCAAACCACTCTACAGTTTCAATGGCAATTAAAGCTGGAGTGCAATACTGCCTCCAGTAGGTTGGGGGTAGAATTTGAATGCTGTTCCCCTGTTACATTGCAAACGTAAAATTTTCTAGTGTTAGAGGCAAACACACGCACACACACAAAATAAGAAAACTATATATGGTGTGCGATTTCTTTTAGAACTTAATAAACCTGCTTCCATCCTCACCACATCACATCTCAGCTACTACAAAATAACATTAGCTCTTGTTGCTCCTCTCTTTTATCCAGTTCCAGTCTGCGATATAACAGGTAAACTGCTGTGAGCAGCTCTCGCTTGCACAAATGTATTCATCTCAGCTGAGGATTTGATTCCAGCAACTCATTTAATTCAAATATGCTTTTGAACAAAAACAGGTTTTTTTTTTTTCTTTTTTTTTTTTAGGAAGGGGTTTGGCTATGAGGGCAGTTGTGGTGGTGAGGAAAATAAGAGGAGGCATGCAGGAGTGCCAATTTAACCTGAAGTGTCTGTCGCTCGTATCCCAGCTCCTTCGTTTCAAGAGGCCGGGTCAGCTTGAACTGCCTGACTTCTGTCATTTCGATCTCTTTTGTTTTTCTGCTGTAATGTATACTTTAATTCCCGCCCACCTGCCGTCTGTGTGTGCAGCAGCGGCGGCGGCAGAAGCAGCTGGAGGGGAGGTGTAGGTATCATTAAGCCTTCAAGTGGCACAGGCAAACCGCTGCCGAGGGCTGGGCATGGTTCCTTGCAGCGTGTGTTGATATTTCTGGGCCTAGCAAAGGTAGAATCTGGTTTATTTTCAATAGGAAGCCAAGCCTGGGCTTGGTTAGACTGCCTCCCCCCCCCAGCTGCTTACTAAGGCTGTTGATATTGAGTCAAGCAAACAGTCTCTCAGGGATGTCCTGTTTGGAAGTCAGCCAAAGACGCAAATGGAAGTCACATGTGGAGATATCCAGAGGAAGGCAATAAAACCTCAGTTCACACTCTCACCCACAACAATCAATTCTACAAGCATTAGAAGAGATGACCAAGGTTTTTATTACTTAGACAGTGAAAATATCCCCCGCACCCCCTGAAAAGACCCCCCCAAAATACACAAAATTATCATTGCAGTGATCAGGGACCCATCCACCTTCATTATGCGCTCTCTTTTCCCACTGAAACACATATGCAAATATATTTGGACACTGTCATTATCATCCCCTTAATAGACATTTCATTAGGGATTTCTGAATGCACGGTGAAAGTGCAAGTTGCCATGGATACCCTGGTGCTTAAGTACAGTATATTAAAATGGTGCTGCCTTCCAACCACTTATATAATCACCGGTCTGTAATGGCCTCTGCTTTGTGGCCATAAGCAACATATTGTGTGATCAACATTGCCCAGGACTTTAAAAGAGCCCTTCTGAGCCATTAGGCCTTATTTGCCTCATTATTATTATTATTATTGGTTGTAGTAGTAGTATTTGGGGGCTGGACTTTACCGATCACGACTTGTGCTTGTGAAACATTTGATTGACAAAGAATGAATAGGGGTGTACTTTATTTCATGTTTGTGGGTTTCTTTATTTTTTGAAACATTGGATTTTCCTTCTTGCGAAGTGACAATAGCATTAGATTTAATGTGAGATGAGGGAAGTCAAAAGAATAACAACAAATGAAAACTAAATGCTACTAGAGATGCTGTGAATGTTGTGTCCAATTTAAACATTTTCAGGAAGCTAAAGCTTTGTGAGGCTGATTTTTAAGCTGATAGTGATTTTACTCATTCCTAGTTCTTTTTAAGAACTACTATTGGCAGAATTCAATGTGTAATTTTCTACCCTTCCTGTTGTGGATTCTAATTAATTATTTATTCAAGAAGCAGAGGTGACATCACAAAGAGAACTAATTGTTATAGCGCCGTACAACAAGACTTAATGTGCAAGGTGCTGTTAACTGTCAGGTTTATCCTTTACTCCTAAAGAAAATAGACTCTTAATTGAACTCTTAAATTTGTAAAATAGATAAATAAAGCAATTCTTATGTTACAGTCTGAATGAATAGCGGGCAAATCTGGGAAATATTTTCCTTTTAAATATTTTCCAACAGCTTTAATCTTTCATCTGATTTCATCTTCAAAGACCTCACTCTGACCGAAAATGGCGAAATTTGAGTCTTCACTCTGTAACAGTGTCCACACTGAAGAGTGTTTGACTTCACAACCTACTAGTGTTGTATGCTTCATTCAGTGCTGGAATTTTTTATTTGTGCTTCTAAAGAAGTACTAATTAAGTTGAAAAAATGTCGACCTCAATCATTGTCCAGTTTCTAGGTGCAACTTGAAATGTCCCTGATGCTCGCAGTACCCGGAGATTAATCAGTTTAATGTCAAGCAATTGCTGCAACTCTCAAGCTATTCTTCTCACCATCTTGTGTGATGAAGTGACGGGTAAACCAACTCTGCCTGTCTGTACCTAATTACCCCAAAGCAATTCACTTTGTCGCAACCTTAATTGAAAATGAATGGTTTAAAAAGTCACAGTGGTTGTGTGCAAACTGCTGAAATCGCTGCGTTGAGATGAAATGGAAGTCAACATCCTGCGCTGTCGTTGTCATGACGCTCCTGCTGCTCTTGCCAAGGTTGGTAACCAGCTGCCACCCCCACCCTCCTCACTGTAACCAATCCACATGTCTGTCTCTCTCCCCCGGTTTTCTGCTGCCACCTCATCAGTGCGCTGGTGGGCTTGCTTGTATCCCCTGACCTTGGTAGCAGAAACCCCCAGAAGAGGAGTCATGGAGGGAATAAACACCTGAGGGGAGAAGGCACACAATTGTCAGAAATATGAAGAAATGGGCATAACAATCCCCCCTTTCCCATCCCATCTCCACCCAGCCGCCCTCCACCCCTCAAAATGTTTCTGAGGAGTTCTGCCTTCTAAAGCCTTTGGCGCTTAAAGAGAAATGGGAGAAATTACTTGAATCATGTTGATGCTCAGAGCAATTAACAGCAGTTCTTGAACGTTAGCCTCTTTTGATTCCCTGCACTACAGCCTGCGACTCCGCCACGATTGTTTAGTGTTTACCGCCTCCGCCTTAGAGCTCCGTCGGTTGACACTAATGAAAACACTACATCTTCTGGTGTGTGTTGCAGCTCTTAATAACATTGTGCAGCTGAAATATGCCTCAGCAGAGCTGCAGAGATAATGTACCATTCAGAGTCTGCTAAATCATACTAGTGCACAACTCAGAGCTGGGAGGCAGAGTGGTCCTTAACCCGTATTATACTTCTGCTAAACACATGTAGGCATGGGCCGGTCAGCAGTATCAAACAGCACCAAGGATATGTCAGTGTTCCTACTATTTAATGAGATTTCAGGGAAATTGCGGAAGTGACCTGATCCCCCTCCCACTTCTCCCCTTCCCCACCTGTTGCTTTTGTAGCACTGATTACCTGGCTGAGAAAAGGCTTCTGCAGCTCTTCTTGCACAAAAGTGAGATGGCAAAACTAAGTGTTTGCTCAAAATATGTTACTCTAAAAAATATGTGGTATACCTAGCATTATTAAGCATGTAATAATCATTCATTGATCAGAGTGGGATTAATTGTAGCTTTTTGTTTACACCAAAAAAAAAGTAATGTAACATATATTTTAAAAAACACTGTGTGTAAATACAGTGATACATTTAAAGCAGGATCTCTTCCTTGCTCATAGTTTATTTAATTTTGTTTCAAGCTTATTTTTTCTTCTACAGAAATGCCCCAGACCTATAGAGATAAAGAAAGAAACGTCCTCCCCCCCACCTCACTCCGCTTGCATTAAAGCTCTCAGGTCCATGTGGCTCGGCAAGCTGGTGGCAGATGGACTAGCTTTCCCCGCATCTGCTGTGTGCAGACTGGGGGGCTTTGTACTCTTGCTCTCGTGGGGAAGACCGAGGCTTTCTTCTTGCCAGTGGATTCCTGTCTGTTGGAGCGTCTAAGAAAAACATCTGTGGCATGCAAGAGAGAGGGGGAGAGAGGGGGAAAAAAAAGTGACAAAAGAATCGGCAAACACCATTAGCCCCTAAATGTTCCGTCTCATTGCCTGTTGTGGATTGTTTACAGTGGGGTGTGTGTGTGTGTGGGTGTGTGTGTGTGTGTGTGTGGGGAGGGGGACACAGTGCATCACATTTGAGTTTACTTTGGAAGGTCTTGTGAAACATACTCTAGTGAATCAGTTTAGATTGCAAAATCAGGTTGTGGCACGTCTTTAAAAGCACATTTTTATTTCTTGAACTGTGGAAAAAAAGAGAGTTAGAAATAATCAGCATCTTACCTTTTTCTCTAATAGTCAGTAAAAAGTTTCTTTTTTTTTTAAAAGGCCTATCAAGGCATCATAAATGCAGACGGTGGTCCTTAACATTGTGACAAAGGAAGTCTCAAGCGTCACTTTAAAATTGTGTCTCGGAGAAACTGCAAGCACGCTGCATGTGGTGGTCTCCCCGTGCAGTTTTCAACCTTTGTAGTCCCCCTCCCCTTTCAGATTCCTCCAGAACACCCCCCACCACCTCCTCCTCCACCCACAGCCCCCGCCCCACCAATCCCTCCCTCCTCTTCCTCCTCTTTCCTTCTCACTATTTCTTTGCCAACTCTCGCCACCCTCCGCCCCCTCTCCTCCGCTCCCCACGACAAGCCACGGCCCCCCCCCCACCACCACCCCACCCCATCCCTCCACCGGCACCCCCTCCTGTCCTCCTCCTCCTCCTCCTCCCCCCGCCCCCTACCCCCCCCCCGATCAAGCCACTGGTTTTTGTGTACTATTGGTCCTCAGGCGTCAAAACAATCCAGCGGGGCTGCCTGACTTGTTTTAATTAGGCAGCGCTGAAACGGCAACTGTCTCTCAGACGTGACCAGGCAGAGGTGCTCTCCCCGCGCACTACTGTAAATACGGCCGTAAATACTTCTCTGGTGATGTCTTTGACAGTAAGCGCCAGCTAGTTACCCTCTCTACATTTTTTTCCCTCTTTTTTCCACCTCACTTTTCATTCTGTTTTCTGCGACTGTCTCGCCAGTCTTTATTTTTTTGCTTGTGGTTTTTTTATTTTATTTTGTTTTTTGACACAGTATTGCCGTCAGGTTTCTAAGAATACTTCTTCAAATGCTTCTTACTGAGGAGAGTGGATTTCTCCCTCGTTGTTTAAAAGGTAGGTCATTTTCGTCTTTGCGACTCTATTTTGGCATGTAGTTGGAGTGCTTTGTGACAGCGTGCAGGTCGGAAATGCACAGATGTGATGTTGGCTAATTGTTTTTAAGTGCTCTTTACTTTCTGCTCGAGCTCAGCGTAGGACTCGGACTGACGCTCAGGCTTTCACTAATCCTTTTCAGATTCTTTACCCACACACACACACACACACACACTTTGACCTACGCACAATCAGGGCTGAAAAGAAAAGCTCAGAATAAAGCCAGAGACACATACCTTCGCGGCGATTGCACCTCTCTTAGCAGCGTCCCTCCAGCCCCGCTTCTGTCTCCGTGCCCCTGTCTCGAAAACCAGTCCACATGTGCGAGCGAGCAAAAAAATTTTTTTTTAAATATATATATATATATATATATATATGTATTTTTTATCCCACTTTAGCAAAGCAGATGCACGATCGGAGCAGCGAGAGCACGCGAGCAGAGAGCCGGCAAGCATCCTCAGACGAGTCGAAGCAGTCCACATGTGAACCTCTGCTCACACACTCTCTCTGGCGCGCGCACACACACACAGGACCCACCCACATGCAGGGAGCACCTGGACGTGCACTCGTGCTCTCTTGCACCTAGAAAGCACGGATTTAACAGTTTTTTTTCTCTCTTTTTCTAACTTATTTAGGGAATTAAAATAAATATTAAAGTTGTTAAAATGAACCATGGCAAAAAAAAAAAAAACTCAAAAGAATTGGATTTAAAAAAAAAAATTTTGAATGGAAAAAAAGTGAAGTTTTCCAGGATATACAAAAATTGATCAGCAGCAAGCTGGGTAAATGACAGTCTAATTATATCCAACGTGGAGAGAAAGAACCCACCGTCTCTGCTCACACACCCTCTGCGTTCCCCCCTCCCATTCTATTCCCTCTCTGCCAAGTCGAGCCTCCTCTTTTGGGCCTACATGTCTGACCTGTTCAGGGGCCCCCTGTCTGTAATTGCCCCACTGACAACTGGAAATGATAGAATAATTGTCACGAAAGTCTCTTTCTTTCTTGCCTCCTTTTTTTTAATAGGGCAAGGGTGATTTAAGTATGCATGAATGGCACAGTGGCGGTGAGGTGGCAAGAGGAGGGGAGAGAGCGAGGGAGCAAGAGGTGGTGGTGGTGTTGGGGGGTGGAGGGGCAACCGGGGAGGGGAGGTGGTGGTGTTGGTGGTGGTGGTGGGGGGGAGGCGGCTTGTTTATGATGCTATCCCCCATAAACACGGCTGAAGTGATGACACAGATAGTGTTGCCTCTTCACACGGTGACACCAGTCGAGTTGCGGGCGTCGCTGCGAGACACCCCTCGCCGCCGGTGGCAGAGGCGAGCTCTCTGTTGTCCGGTCAAGATCTCTGGCACTCCTCAACTTCTTCAGGTAAAAAAAAAAAAAAAAAGAAAGAAAAAAAAAAATGCCACGCACACTCCACTCTGTCCATCCCTTCATCAATCCGTCCATCCATCTATCCGTCCGGTCACCCACCCATCAATCTTCTGTCATCCGTAGTCGACTCCAGGCTCTTGACTGTGTTTAATGGCTGTGTTTTATTGCCGGGCTGCCTTCCCCCCACTTTGGTCGTCCCACTGTGGAGCTGTTCAGCCTCAGTCTGCGGGCTCTGTTAATCTGCTGCTTAATTAGTGCTGATGAATTGCTGTAGTGTGTGCGTGCGCGCGTGCACGAGTGCATGCACCAAGGTGGATGTGTGATTGTGTAAATGTGACTTTTTTTTTTCTCTCTCTCTGCACTCGTGTTGAATCAGATGTTGCTACGATAATCACTGATCAATAAACTAAAATAATTTTTTTTAAAAACAGATGCATTACTTGCATTTGTAAAATTGATAGAAATAATAATTGTGTTTTGAAAGTGCTGAAAATTTGACTTGTTTGTTTGTGGGGGGGAAAAAAAAAATCCAAACTCTTCAGAGCAGATGTATAGTTTGAAAAGGCGAGAGGTCACGAGACTCATCATTGTCGAAGCGCTAATTATCTTTATCAAAGGCGAGCGGGATCATTTGTTTACTTAAATATTGATGAGCGTGAGCGAGGCTCGGTATTGGGCTATTGTGGGCATATTATTAACATTTCATAGGGCTTTGTGCAGGAATGCGAAAGGGACTCTTCTTCATAATTTAATACCCTAATGCATAATGAGCTATGTGATTAGCTCACACGGAGAATTGGCCAAACTCCATTCTGAAGGCAGATAATTTACATTGTTCTCCAGAGTCTGGCGTATAATAGGTTCTTTAGCACAATAAAATTAAATGCTACACATTTTATATTTTAGCTTGCAAATCCCCCTGGCAGTATTCATGAAATCTTCTCTTTTTTTGTTGTTTTTCCTGCCCCCTTTGAAACAAAACAACAGAATTTTTTTTGAATTTATTTAACTGAAACACATGTTTACCTCCGTGTTTTATTTAGAACGCTCACCGGCCAATTAACGCCATTCATTAGCCGAGTCGCGTTATTTGTTTTGAAAGTTTAACCAATCACTTTGTTATGCTAATTGTGATGTAATTTAATTTGAGTTCCCCTCCGTAATGATGATGCCGCTATTATCCACATAAATGATGCAGTTAAGCAGCACGGCCTCATTTGCATGTGCTTGAAGGGAGGGAGGCTAGAAAAGGAGCCGTATCACTCCACTTTAATTTTCCACCTCTGTTCACTCCTGCCCTATGGGTCTTCCTGTCCTGTCGCTCGACTATTGATGATCAGCACTTTTATCAATTCTTTTTCTTTTTATTTTTTTTATTGCAAAAGCGGACTTTTATTTGTCAGTGAAAGGATTCCAGAGCCACGTTTTGGAGGAATAAAAAAAAAAATCGAAACATTGCTCGATTAGAAAATGCAAATGACTTTTAATCAGTGAACTGCGAAACGTTGACCTCACACACCTGTTCACTGACGCAATGCCTTACTTTGTTTTTACTTTCTTTATTTTAGCTTAACATTTGCATTTGAAGGTTTTTGATGAAGCATGATCATCTTTTATTTATCTTTTTTTTTTCTTTTTAAATATATACATATTTTTATTTGGTTATAAATTACGACAAGCAAGTGTGAGTCTTCTTTTTGCAATTTAAAAAAAAAAAGGAATCTTTTAACCTTTCATGTGAAACGTACGACTTATCCGAGGTTAAAGAGTCCTCATTATCTGTTTGCAATTTCCAAAAGAAAGATTATTCAATTTTTTTTCTTCTTCTGAATACCTCCCCCCCGTCCTGCTTTTTATGCTTCTAATTGGTTACATAAATCTTGTCGGGTATGAATGAGGAATGTTGAGGTGTTGTCAGGTGCAATCTTCGCCCTTATTTACCAATTCATTAAGATCTATCGATGCAGGACTGCTGAGAGGGAATGACAACATAAATCAGAGCCTGAGACATAATGGCCCTAATCAACCAGAAATAACTGGAAACGTCACAATGAGCTATGTCTCTGTAGCTGGAGCCGTCCGCTGGATCTGCCCCGCTGTGGAAAAAAAAAAAAGGGGGGGACCGGAGAGTCAAACCGATCCAGCTGTCATTACCTCCTCTGATTTTTCTCTGCTCTCTTCCCAGAAGGGAATTTGTCCATTCGCGTCTTTTTGTTATCCAGGTCTTGTTCCGCGTCAAAGCAGCTCAGCTGTGATCACTCGCAGAATAAAAAAAAAAAAAGAAAAAAAAAAAGAGAGAAAACATCTTTTCTCAGCGCAATACTTCCCACACGTGAGGTCTATAAATACAGTAAGGTCGGAAGTGCCGCACATTCACAAGTGCAACCTCCTCTACTCCTGATAAAGATGATTGGATGAGACAATGAGGCCTCTCCTCTTTATAGGTCAATTAGCCCTGATTAGGTGGGCCGAGTTAATTAACAGAATTGGCAAATATGCAAATGAGAGCAGACGGATCGGCCTTCGTCACAGTCTTGCTCAGCCATTTCCTGCCTCAGCAGAACGTGGCGTCTGACGGGGGGGACATGTAAATGATATGGGACGAGCCTAAATGCGAGAAAGAAACTATTCTCTCTCCTCCTCTTTTTCTTTTTCTGTTAGGGGTGTTATCTGCAGCATGCCTGTTTCTGCTGCACAAGAAGTCACGTAACATTTATTTATTTATTTTTTTTATCTAATACACCGATCCGATTTTCTTGGCTGCTGCCAATTTTTCTTTTTCCTTGAGATCTGACCAGCCAATTCTGATTTTGACAGATTTTTAATTTTTTATATTTTTTACTTAGTCAGTAACACATTAAAGACAAAAAAAGCGCTCCTGGTCATTTTGTTAAGCTATTGCTTTAGAATACAACAAAATGAAGGAATCGCAGGATTATTCCCAATTATGCATCAATGCACATGAGTCTTTTATTAAACTCAAAGAGTTTTATATCAGAGTACATGCTGTGGGTTGGTACATCCATGCATGGAAAACTGTCTTAATTCTTAATTGAGAGGCATTCAGTGATTTGAAAAGAAATTCAGATTTTTCAGTCGCTAACCAGTCACATTCAAGTTGTGTGTTTTCAGACTGAAAATGATGGGAGTTTACATTTTGGATGGATTTTTAAAAAAAAGAAAAAAAGAAAAGAAAAAAAAAGATTTTATGAGGCAATGGCCAATCAGATCCAATCAGGAGAATAATTGGTCAATATCGATTGAAAAATTGCTTTTTGTGTATTCTTGCTTTTCCTCAAATATGCTTTCTATGACGTAGCCGTATCTATTGAATATACATCTTCCTTAAAACAGTATCATGCATATGATCCATGAACACTTCTTGCATTTGATCACAAAAGGAACATTGTGCAGCCCGTACAATTGAGCACGCAGTTTATACTCTTTCCTCCGGTTGTCTTTGTCACTTTTCTCCCCTCTCTCTCTGTTCTCCTCGGAACGCCGACTCCGACACATCCCCGCACATTCATTCAGGAACACTTCCACACTCCTGCAAATAGTCCGCCTTTTATCTTATTCCGTCTCATCTCCTTATTGTAAATAGAGGAGAATTAAGTTCTGAACATTCTCCACTGAATGTCTCCTATCACAGAACTACGATTTATTGTCGGGGCTCAAATGAAGAATTGAAATATGACTGTGGTTTTTTCTCAATGCAGGGCTCATTGGACAGGAGATAACCACATTTGATTCTGTTGCTTTGAATAATGTTAATCCGGCGTTAAAAAAAAAAAAAAAAAGAAGAAGCAAAGTCCATTATTCACATTCATCGCTTTTCATTTGGCCCCCACTTCAGATTTTGTAAATATGATTTCTTCAGCCCTTTTCTTTCTTCCCCCCTCCCCAATCCCCACCCTCCAAAGTAATCTTTATTCACCGGTGAAGCACTTTTGAAATTCCTCTATCTGTGAGCAGAAACCATTACCGTACACAGGTTTATAAGAAGTAGTCATTAATGCTCCTTTATGTGGTCCTTTAGCGCCAAAAAGGAAGCTTTTAATTCTAAGGTGTACCAGCCTGACTTTGCCTTGCTTAATCCGAGGGTATGTTTTTTTTTTTTTAAACTAGAACTCCTCGTTTTTCCATTCTTACTCCTCGCTCTAAGCGTAAAAGAATTAGATTTTGGATCCCGTGACAGCTTGTTGCAAAAATCAACAAATAAACGACACAAACAAACAGTCAAAATCAAGTTTTGTTGAATGTCGCCTTTTCGCCTTTTTTTTTTTAACGTTTCAAGCTGTTCCAAATTCTTTTTTTTTTTTTTTTTTTGCTTTTCTCAACTCTTTTTGTCAGCACAGCGCGTGGCATTTTGATTTATTAAGCAATCTCAAGTATTAAATATGTGAGCTCTTGCCCTTGCACAGCTACTTCTTTATATTGCACGCACAGTAACTTATGGCAATGATGAATTAATTTCACTCAAGCACAGAATCAGTGATTATTTCAAATGGTAACCGTATCTCGCCTTGATCAGAGAGCTGTGGGGAGTCATCAGAGTGTGAAATGTAATTTCTATTATTATTTTTCCTTTTCTTGTTATTTTGATCTCTCAAACCCCAGCAAGAGATCCCGGCAGCCACCTGAAATGTGAGCTGATAACGAACGCACGTCTGGGATCGCAGGTTTACCGGTCACTTTTTGTTCTTTTTTCTTTCTTTTTTTTTCTCTCTTTTTCTTCCTGTCCTGCCCTCTGTGATAAAAATATTTTTTTTTCTGCAACTCACGCATGTAGAATGAGCAAACGGAGAGTGTCGTCACACCAAAAGAGCGGATGTCTCGGAGATGAAACCGGTGTCAGGGCAGCAGTGTGTTAACACTGCATCACGGTAAATTCCTCAGTGTGCTCGGAGCAGACAGCTGCGCTCGCCCCTCTAGATGGATGGTCAGTGTCACAGTGTGTGTTTACGGCACATGATAGAGCAGGAGACAGGTCAGGTAATGAGGCTACATTAAGGGCTTTTAGAGCTCGCAAACAAAGATGGAGCGCCGCTTCTTCTACCCTTTAATGATAGGTGTGTGTGTGTGTGTGTGGGAGTAAAGGCTCAATTTTCACTAAACCTTTGTTGTGTCACCTCTTAAAGGAAAACGATAGAATTTCTCCCAATTTTGGAGCCAAACACCTTGCCCGCGATGTCTTTCTCGGATTGCGATGGAGCAGATTAGTTTTCAAGATCCAAGAGGAAATATTTGTTGAAGCTAATTTGAGGCTTCACAGTGGACCTCATCAGGACACATCAAAGGCATCAGGGGTTTTTAACAGCAGCAAATTTAGAGGGGAGATCGAGATTTGCACCAATAATGATTTTCATTGCCACTATTGATTTCTTTTGTTGTTTTGGCATCTACTGCAGCTTTTCTTTGTTTTAAATTAAGGAATTACTATATTACTTAAATTTTTTTATGCATCCAAGCATATATCTCTTGATCTGAGAACTGCATTATATCCTAAAAAAGCTTTTATCTCACTTCTTTAGCACATTCAGCTGTAGAATCTCACCGCAGGTTGCACTCAAGTATGTTTTGTAGGATATGGGGCCTAAAAAAAGAATCTGTTTTAAATTGTTTCACTACTGTACGTGTTACTACCATGTCTGAGTGGGCGAGGGTAAAATACGTCTTCAACAATTAAAAACGGTAAAAGAAAAAAAAGAAAATAATAAGATTATCTTGATTTACACAAAGCATTTTTCCAGAATATTTGACTATTTTTTAAAGAATTTTATATTGCTATTTAGAAGCACTATTAAAAGCAAAAATCTAAAGAGAAGCCTTTAATCATGAGACATTCAGTGAATTAAAAAAATACTTTTTTCACAATTTAAGTTCCTTATCATCACCAGTCGGGCTCAATCAATCACCCATTTCCGATCAATTGATTGGTCCATCTCTGGTGACGCCATCCAGCTACCTCAGTCTCAGCCGTCCCTTATATTCTCCCCTCCATAAGAAGGGGGTGTATTCCCAGGTAATATCAGTCCTGGAAATCCCTTGTAAGGCCATGTTGGCAGCTTCAGCCCACACACTCCGGCACGTTTCTTTCACCTGGGGGATGTTCTGTGGCTCTTTCTAACCCAGTTGGTTCAATGCAGACTGAGCTCGGGTCAGAGCCTGCAACCCCCTCAGACACAAACGCAGCTCCACGCCTCACGCAGTCACACCCTCAGGTGCCGGGGATCGTCACTATCTGCCTCTCGTGAGCATTGTGTGACAGTCCCATCACCCCCACAGTCAGATCTGCGGCTCGGTTAGCTCGCTTGCTCGCTCGTCGCCGCAGCCCGGCTGTGTTCCTAATTGACATTCTAATTGGCAGATTTGAATGCCGCCTTTTGATGGCTAATTAATTTATCTCACCGCTGTCATTAAGGTTAAAGCACCATCTGATCTCTGCGAATACGTTTTGCATATATCTGCATTATCAGAACGCAGCAGCTAGCCATAAAGCGCAGACGTTTTATTTTGGAGCGAGGAGATAAGATTGTGGAATCTTACTAAAAATGTGAATTGTTCTTTTGCTGGGCATTAACTTTTCATATTGGAATAAGCGCATAATAATAATAATAATAAAAAATCCCAGCAGCAATTTTTTTATTTTTTGCATGCATTCAGATGTTATTAAAAATCCTTATTTCCTCGTCTCATATATCTTCCAAGTTTTTCCGAACATTCCTCGTCGGTCTAGGAAAGAAAGAAAGCACAAAAAAGCGGAGAGATCCGAGCTCCATTAGAATGTTCATAAAATGGTAGTAAAGGCAATCAGACAGTCTTTCTCTGAATATTTTAAACATTGGGCATGTAAAATTTATGCCTAATTTGAATACTTATTAGCCGGCTGATCTCGGCTGCAGCCTTGAGTTTCTTATGCTGAGATTCATCACCGGATTGGATGTCACATTGTGCCAATCCAACCCCCCCCTCCACCCGCTCTACCCTGCCACCACCTCCCTTATTTTCCTTCCCACTGTCTCTCTCTCCGTCATCCGCCTATCCCCCCCTTCTCGCCTCCCCTCGCCCTCTCCTTCCTTTTTCTCCTGTCTTTTCTGTCTCTGTCTTTTCTCACCGCGTCTTTCTCCATCAGCAGTAAGCGGCTCGGTGTTAAACAGGGGCCCTGTTTGTTCACAAGCACGCCTTGTCCTGGCCTCTTCCCTTATTTACTTGTGTCCCGGGCAGCTGTCGCCCTGCTCTGTGTAATAGCTCAGCCCCTGTTTGTTCTCCCTCCGTAGATCCTGTTTATCCTGGCTGTGGACATCCTTTAAGGCCTGTCCTGTATCTGCCCCTTGTCAAACACACACACACACACAAGCACACACACATGCAAACACGCGAGGACGTGTCCGCACTTCTATTAAAATGGTATTTACAGGCCAGAGAATGCACACGGTTGGAAAGCATATACACTCAGCTTTTTCTCGTTTCTTTTCTATAAAAAAAAAAAATTCCACATTTTTATAAATAGCAGTTTAAAATTAAAAAAGGTGCTCTGAATGGAGAGATAGTAAAATTGTGTGTTATACCATGTTAAGTGTCTGAGACTTTTCATTTATTGCAAAAATGTCGACTGATAGTGGAGCTCCTTTCTCTTACGGCAAGTGCACTTAGCATTAAATGTTGGGAATGATTATAAAACATTTATTACTAAAAAGACAGGAGGTTCTATGCATAATTTATGCGGTTTTAGCACAGTTATTAGTGAGATTACGTTCTCATTTTGTGGTTTCAGTTTTCCGTGTAAAAGATATCAAATTTAACTTTGAGGGTTTTTTTTTTGTTTTGTTCCTTCTTTTATTTACAGTGTTTTTAAAGTTACAGCTGCAGCAGTTTATTATTTATATAGCTAAATGTCATTCTGAGCAGTGCTGGATTTTAAAATAAATGTCACAGAATAAACAGCTGTGTAAGAAGGTTTGATTAAAGGAAAAAGAAAGGGGGAAAATGGGCCAATAAATGAAATATGAGCATCCTTTCTCTATGGAAGCCTGCAAGGCAGATTTTATTTAGCGAGAGCAGGGATGACAAACCCATTACAGTGTTCATCACCAGGGCTTACACCATGTGATTTGGTTCCTCCTCTTTATACTGCCCCCACTCCCAAATTTTAATTTAGCATGATTAGCTTTGCATCATTAGGCTACTTATTTCAAATTGATCAAAAAGTGTGTTGTAGATTCTGCTTTTTTCTTTTTTCTCTCTCTCTCTTTTTATAGATAAAACATACTAAGAGCATATTTTCATAATGAAACTATGTTTTCTAAGTTAAGTTCAGCAGCGATAAAATAAGATACTTGAAGTTTTAGAAATTTTACTGAACGTAAACATTTTACACATTTAGAAGCCTTTTCAATTTCTAGAAAAGACCAGGACATGCATGTCTTTGTATTGCTTCATTTACACAATGAATGCATAATTGCTCCTCCTGCAGCACCCCCATACCCCTCCCTCTTCTTTAAATGCTTTAATTTGCAAAGGGGGACCGAGGGCTTGATAATGGACGCGTGCAAAGAAAAGAAAAGAGGAGGAAAAAAAATCGGAAAGGGGGGAAAAAAGGAAAAAAAAAAAGAAAGGGGGGGAATTGTAACGAGAAGAGCCCTAACCGGTGCCTCTTAATCACTTCTAGGTTTTAAATCATGATGATGCAGGAGTCGGCCACAGAGACAATAAGCAACAGTTCAATGAGTCAAAATGGAATGAGCACCCTAAGCAGCAGCCAATTAGAGGCTGGCAGTAGAGATGGGAGATCAAGCGCTGGTGACACAAGCAGCGAAGTAAGCACAGTCGAGCTGCTGCATCTGCAACAACAGCAGGTAAGTTGTGTTTCTCCCCCGTCTCCTCTCCCGTCTCTCACTCCCACTCTGCTGTGCTCTCCCCCCCTTTCTCCGCTCTGCTTTGCTCTCTCTGCTCAGGCGGCACCGGGGCATTCTGCATATAGGCAGGAAACAAAATGACTTATTATATTGTTTTGTGTGTTTTCTTAGACTATGGAAGGCGGCGGTGTTTATATAACAAGCTGTTTGCGCAGTTGGTAAACTTTCTCTCTGCAGTTTGTTGACGTGTTTTGCTTGTAGATGGCGGAAAGGAATTCTTGTGACTTCTCCAAAGGACTTTATTGTGTTTGTAGTGGAGCTAATGCACATATAGAAGTTGTTTCAGGCCACGTAGCTGAAGGTCTGGAGAGGGTGTGTGCATGCGTGTGCGTGTGTGCGCACCGTAGAATGAGAGAGAGAGGGGGAGAGAGAGTGAAAGAATGTGTGCTTGGGTTTTGTACAGTCCAGTTTGGGCAGTGGGGAAGTGTACAATAGGTGTGTATGTCATGGCTGCACTGTATCCACCAGAGGGCCTCCTAACTCGCCACATAAACACGAAAAACCCTTTAATGGGACACTTGAAAATCACATTTGCATGCACACTTTTCTGCTACTAGAAGTCATTCGCAATATAACTGACATTTATTTTTGTGACAAATATTTTAAAGTCCACTTTGGGATTTGTCTTCTCCAAGCTTTGTCCCGTCGTACCCGTCTCAGTCTGAGCAAGTTGCGGGGTGAATGAGCTGCAGGGGGTGTGTGTGTTAGAGGTGGTGGTTGGGGGGCAGGAGTTGTGAAAGTCAGTCGCCAGCAGAGTAAAGGAGTCAAGTGTCTCTCGTGTCTTTTCACGGTGAATGATGGCTTTGACAGTTTGCCAAAAGAGCAATGGGAGATTAGGTCAGAGGGCCATGCTTCGGGTTGGATCGGGTGAGGGGGATAGGAGTGACGCCGCAGGTTTGTAATGATGCGTGCTGTCCTTTTGGCCTGATGAGAGTTTTCATGCAAGCATATTTATGTGCATGCGTGTGTGTGTGTGTGTGTGTGTGTGCGTGTGTGTGTGTGTGTTTTGAAGGCAGCTGAACCCCCGTGGTCAGATCAGTCAGGAGAGTACAATAGATGCCGATGCGTCTGGGTTTGTGTGTGTACATTTGATATAGCACAATCCTCTTGATCCCTACTGTGGTTATCCATCCACAGCAGAATGCCAGAAATCGTTCTGGTGGTTGCATCATTGCCCCAGTCCTTACTACTTTTACCGCACACATCAATGGAAACTTGCAATGCATGTTGCTTCTCAGAACATTCACATAATAGTTTCTTAGAAAAAAGTTTTATCTTTGACTTTTGTTGGTGTTTGGTCTTATAAATTCTGCAGCGATTGTTTCAACTTCAAAATAGAGAAGGAAAAACGATACCTGGTTGTCTTTGAGGTCTGACTTGACCCAATCAGCTCTTTTTTCCAAGTGCTGGAAGACATAAGCGTAAAAATACAAAAGAAAGGCGATTCTGACTCTGGTGTATCTTTAAAAATAGTTTTCTAGAGACAATCTTTATCAATTTTTGGGCTTACAACGTCTGTTTAAATTGCTTTAACAATGCTGGACATGCATGTGTAATGTTAAAATCTTTGTGGGCATTTTTTATAACTTTTGAAGTTATAAATGACCAAGTCTGACTGGAACTATACAAAACATCACACTGAAATTAAATCGTCTTCCTGGAAACAGAAGTGCACTGATCAGACGTTTTCCTGGCCAAGACCGATTTCTGGTCTTAAGATGAAGATAATACATTTTATGCATTCTAATCTTGGAAATTGATCGTTTTAAAATCTAAATCTGTCAATCGAAGCTCAAAGAAAACCAGACATTGCAATAACCAGGAAAAGTGTGACTTTTTTATTTTTCATCAAATCATTTTTCTAAACTTTGTTTAACTTATGTTAAACTCAATTCCAAATTAATTAATTAATTAATGGTTTATTATTGTCTTTGAATACCAAATAAGTGTAAGATTACAGCTGTGATGCATGAATTGACCAAGAAAATGATCAGACTTTCTGGATTTGATCTTCTGATCACGGGTCAGTGATGATCAGGAGCAAACCGGACGATTTCCATCCATCGCCAATGGATTAGTGCGTCTCTGAACAGAAAATGAAAGCAGTAAAATAAAACTAAAAAGGTGTTGCGAGCTTAAAATGTCCAGTTAAAACTTCGAGATGGACGTCTGGCTGTTGGGTGGGTGGGGTTCGCGGGTGAATGACAGTGCGTGGCTTGTAAAGAGGCCAGCCTGAGTCTTCTCTCAACCCTGAGACAGACACATTGAAATGAGCAGTCCAGCTAACAGGTCTCTGGAGGCTTTTTTAAAACAGGGGCCCTGCGCTGCTAACTTAACTCACACTTCCTTCGCCGAGTTACACTCCGCAACACTTCGAAGAGAGGCCATATTTTAACAAAGGATAAAAAAAAATAAAAAAATATTTTTTTAAATTTATAAATTATGCTTCCCCTGTCTTAGCAGTGGTGTTTTGCTGTTGTTTTTATGAGAAGAATGTATTTCACACAGATTTCAGGATGGATTATCTATAAGCAATGCTCCTTTTGTATTTATAATGTGAACATATATATTTGTACATTAAAAAAAGAACCTTATTCACGTTTGCTGTGAGTCCATTTACACATAAGGTTGTTGGGTTTAATTTTCCGCCCTTATTTGGAATGACATTGAGTGGTCCAGTGGGTATAGGAGCTTCAGTCTCTCATCACACTGCTGGGGGATGATTAATAATAAGCACTGATGAATTCTCTACTGTCCCTATGGGTTCTGCCATTACCTAGCAGCCCCAAAATACCACCTGCAGCTATAATTAGAAAAGTGGCATCTTAAGGTCTCGTCACCTTAGATTCGGCCAAAGGCTTTTAGAGCACGGAAGATCCACGCGCACACACACACGCACACACACACACACACACACACACACACACACACACACACACACACACACACACACGCACACGCACACGCACACACACACACACGCACACACACACACAAACTTTGTTTTTATTCAAAACACAAATTAAACTCTCCTGTGCCAAGCACAAGAGATACGTTTTTATTCCATCTAACATAATGTATATCTTCCTTCCTATTTTTATGCAGATCAACGCCCAGCAGTCTGTTATCCTCCCATCTCGCTAATAACCATCGTCACAATTAAATTTCCGGCCCCTAATTTCTGTCAGGGTTTCATCACCACGTCCCCAAGGTTGTCCAAATAGACCTAATTTGATTTGAGATCACAGATTAGATACCTACTGTATCTGATTGCAATTTGCCAGCTGCAGATATGTATCAGAGCCAATGATGAATGTTACACAGCTGTAATACTATGCAAAACGCTCACTGTAAAATCTCTGTTGTAAAAAAATAATAATAATTTTAAAAAAAATCTGCTGAGCTCATCTTGCCAATCAATTTGTCATTGGCTGTGTAATCAGTATTGCGATTTAATGCGTAATGCTGGTATGTGTGTACATGCAAGAAATGCATTGATCTTTGAATCCATACCTTAATGTACCATAATGAGCCAGTTAGTTGATTACAGTGGTCTGTAGACTTAATCCTGCCAGGGTTATCAGTGGGATTGATGAGCCAGTGCTCAGGACTACTGCCCCTTCTAAATTATCTCACTTCCATAGGAAGTATATTGATATTTGGAGCATGAGGAAGTCCCGGCTAATCCATTACTGTCATGTTAGTTATTTTAGCCAGACTGCTAGAGCTAAATCGCCGCAAAACAAGCAAGGAATGGTATGAGATTCTTTAGTAAAAATGCCATAATTTCACATTCTGTTACGCAATAAAGTTAAAATATTGGCGCATAACATGGTAACTGTTGTTCCCTGTGTTAAAATAAAATGCCATGTTGATTACTGCAGCGAACATAATATCATCTATGCCATATATTTGCTATTTATAGTTTGAGGCTGGAGTAAAAAATATAGATTAAACATTTACTGAATATAGTACATTTTCAAGCCGACAAGTTGATAAAAAAAATACAGCAAATATTATACAGGAATGCATAGCTATGTTCTGCTCTCATAAAAGAACAAAGAACAAAAAATTATTACATTTTTGTACAGTCATATTTTCCAAATATGAAATATTTGGCAGACAAGTTCAAGTCGAAAGATTATACTGAAATTAACATTATCCCATCTGCCTAAAACAGATGGGCCTAATTTAACATGTGGACAACTAACATTCAATTCACCACTTACTAAAACTATTGGCTGTTGTAAATTATTTAGAAAATTGAGGAGATAGGTGATGTGGTGGCGCAGGGGCAAAGCACAACCCATGTATTGAGGCCTTAGTCCTCATGCCGGTGGTTGCAGGTTTGATTCCCAGCCTGGCGACATTTGCCGCATGTCTTCCCCCTCGCTCATAACCCTCTTTCCTGTCAAACTACTTTCAAATAAAGGCCACTAGAGCCAAAAAACCTTTAAAAAGAAAATTGAGGAGATATGATATTTATCCCACTAGAACATTACTAGAACTCACTCCTTAAAGCCAGAAAAATAACTCCTGCACTTTTTTATGACAGCTTAATAAAAGAGCTTCACATCATATAAGCAGTAGGATGGAAAGAATAAGCGTTTTTGAAACTTTCTAAACTCTTGGTGTACCTTGGTGCTTTAAACCAGCCCATGCCTACTGTACAGACATTCATTTGCCACTAAAGAGTAGTACTCATTTTTAGGGTTGCGATGATTTCTATATTAAACTCAACCTTGACTTGAAGGACTTACATTTTTGACATATTATGTTTTCTTTGCTTGTTTTTCCCAACAAATATTTGTTTACTTTTGCACAAAGAATCCCCTCTCCCCCCACCCGCATATTGTGATCATGTCAGAGGAAAAAACATGTTGAAATTTGGTAAACTGGTTGAGTATTCACTTTAGGGTTCTCCTGAGGCACATGATGCAGCAATATGCAAACGATCTAACCCCATTTAAATGACTGCAGCATTTTGACATAAATTACAATAAGTGCACCAAGGTGCCATCTCACTTCTAGGCTTTACCCCTGTCGCTTACACGAGAGGTAGGCAGTGGTCCAACTTGAGAGTGACAGCAATTAACCTGCCTTCCTCGCAGTTTAGCTGCAGGAAAAAAAAGGGGGGGATGAGAAATCTGACAGCTAGTGATGGGTAGTATTTAGGGTTTAGGGGCAAATGAAATTCTCCCCAAAATGAAAGTCATTAGGGAGAAAGTTACCCCACAGACAAAGGACAAAATGACAGTGTGTGTGTTTGTGTGTGTGTGTCATACCTTTGACACACACATCTGAACTCATCTCCCACGTACAGGAACTCAAGTTTGTTGTTGGGAGATGGGTAAATTCTGGATCCCTGACACTCAGTTTTTACCGACCATCACTTTCCACAAACAACCCTCGAGCATCTTCTGCCGCCTGCCCTTCACCTGCCTCCCCTGTCTGCCTCGTTGCGCCATATTTGAGTAGGCACACACGCCCTCTCGCGCGCACACCTCTCAGATGCAAATCTGGGCTTTGCCCTTGAGCATAATTTAAAGGCCTAATCACCCAGACTGTCCCTTTGGATGGAGCAGAAGAGGGAGGGGCAGAAGGATGGTGTCTCTCATTTGCACCTTTACACAAAGAAGCTCATTAGGTTTATCTTTCAGGCCTGAGATTGCCCCCACTCAACTGTGTAAATAAGACACCGGTCCTGGACTGATGCATCAATCACCTCTCAGGACAGGAGAAAGACCTCAACTGAAATATGAACGATTTCATAAAGGAGGCCTTTGTTAGCCATCATTGTCCGTGCCAAGATAAGGTTTTGCAGTAAAGGCAGGAGAAGGCGCAAGGAAAAGCAGGGGCACTGTATGTCTTTGTAAAATTATTTCCCCCTTTCAGTGAAAAGACAGCTCTTCTCTGGAAGTCCATATGTCTGACTTATTTACAATGAAAGCCATCCTTCTTTTTATTTCAAACCTGGCTATCAGCAGACAGTCCCAACAGAATAGTACATACAGGCCTGTGACATATAGGGCTGTAGTTCCTCCCTTCGCGATGACACTAAAGATATAGGATGTGAATGACAGAGCGTAGCTACTGTTTGCTCACCCTTCCCCAGACAAAACACAGCATTATTCTATTATCTATCCAGACACCACCTCTTTCCCCTGCTCTCAATCTGTCTCCCCCCGTTTCTTTTTTTTTTTATTTTGGCCTCCTTATTCTTCAGCTCCTCGAAACCTGGGCTGTCCATCTCCGTTTAAGACACATTACATGCGGCCTCCTGGAATTTACAGTGGCGCTCTCCCACTAACTCCATTTCGAGCAGTCGTTCCCTTGAGAGCGCGGCGAAATGTCAAGCTGCAAGGCTTGAAAGAGAGACGAGGAGGAGAGGGACAGTGAAGAAGAGACGGAGGAAAGTGGGGATGGAAGGGAAATCTGATGGAAGTGAATGCTTATGGACATTTTATCCTCAAGCAAGTGGCAAGGAGCAGTAAAAGGCTCGAAAGATGGGAAGAAAATACTTTTTCTCTTGGTTTTTTTTTCACATTTTGCCAAGTTGCAAACCACAAACTTTATTATTTTTTCTCTTGTCAAATTGTATTTGTGTTTAGAGTATGTCTACTAGATTTGCACATCCAATTATTGATATATTTCTTTTTCTTTTTTTTTTAATCAAATATGTCACGCTCAGTCACATTGGATGGAGAGCGTATTTGGAAGTCAGCTTTCCAGTCTGGCCGCAGATTCTCACTTGGATTTATGTCCAGGGCTGCTGCTATTCATGATGCCATTTGTGATGCTCCACGACAAAACCAGGAACAAACCACCACAGAAGAAACAGACAGGAAAGATAGCCAGTCACATCTAATTTGATTCCTTCCAGGACTGTCCTGTATATAGCTCTAATCATGTTTTATATCAACCTTGATGAGCTTCTTGTCCCTCACTAAAGAAAACTGTCCGCACAGCATAGCGCAGACATCTTGTGGCAAAGTGCAGACGGGACTCTCTGTGGCTTTCCTTCAAGACTTTATTTCTTTGTAGAGTGATGGGGTGTATAAGTAAGAGTTTTCCCATTAATAATTTCTGCAGCCTGAACTGTGCTTCTCTACATATGACGTGTCTAATACCTTCTTTGGTCTTTGTATGGTGTCTTTTTTTACAAATGTCCTCCAGCAAACCTTTGAGCACCTCAAAGAACAGCTCCCAGTCTCAAGTATTTTTGCATCTGCCCATCTTTCCAAATACTATAAAACTTCCCTGGCCCTGCTGAAGAAAAGTGTTTCCATGACTTTTTAATGTTTGGGGTAATGTTCATGAAGAGTCTATGTATTAATTCAATAGGTTTTGTGGGGAGTTGGTTTAAGTTTGGACGAATTACAGTAAAACAGCTTTGACTTGATTTTCTTCCTTAAAATTCCCAAAAAGTATCTTAAAGTTTCAGATTGAAATTAAATAAAACAGTTCAAGGGGTGTACGCAGTTATTGTATAATAGTGCACATTCACATTTAAAAAAATTATTTCTTACTGTATTCAGTTGAATTCTGATGACATGGTTAAGATTTGATTTAGGGGTGACTTTTGCTACATCACTCCCACCCCCCCCTGCCTCCATTTCTTCTGTGTAGTGCACCGGTCGAGTGATAAACGTCCTGGCCGGGGTTAACCACCTCCGTTGTAAATAAGAGGCAGTCACCGAGGTGCACACACTGTGGCCAATAATCTCGCTGTTTTTCAGCTAACCTGGTGCAGCCCCAGGATCAATGGCCACTTCACAACTCATTTCCTTTCACGCCTCCCTAACTGCCCTGGTCCAGCTCGGGGAAATGAATGGCACTGGATCTATACGTCCTCTCACAATGAGCGTCAACACATAACACAGGAACGCATACGCACTCGCAGACGCGCGCATTCTCTCATTGAGAGCTGGAGCTATTGCCTTCACCTCGATAATTTATTTGCAGACTGACTTGGTGTTGAGTGGTGCATCATTTTTAGCAGCTTCGCAGCCCAAAAACAGGCATTCTGTCATTGTTTGTTGCCACTCCCCTGTCATCAGCTTAAACAGTCATTAATACAGGAGGGTGGAGTGTTACTGTCACACACAAGCTGGAAGCACACATGTAAATGCCTCTGTTTTGGTCTAATATGGAGTTAACAGCAGGATGAAAAAAAAATGTTTTCCAATTCATGGAAGGTAACGCACTGCTGCATGCTCTCTCTATAAATGTTTCTCTTCCCTCCCCCTCCGACAAGGCAAGTGGCTTACAGTCATTTGATAGGCCACGACACTGCTATCCATTTAACAGAGCTTAAAAATCCTACATATGCATATGCCAGGGTGTCTTAAGCTGACAACCAAAAGACAGGATTTGCTAGAAGGCAGCTTTGGAGTGTTGTGAATTTAACAAGCATGTCTCGTATTACAGTCCCTCTCCGCTTTGGTCATGAATAGTAACAAATCAGACTCTGAAACGCATGCCCGACGGTTTGTTGTGTGTATACCCGCTTTGCCTCCTCTAACTAATATTAAAATGACTGCAAATCTGGTTAAGAAGATGACTACCAAGAGGAGAGCGCTATCTTTAGTGTCAGTGGCGCTTCTCCCCGTAATGCGCTCGGAATCTCCGCTAACAGATTCCAGGTGTCTTTGCTGTGTTGTTTCATTTGTTGGCAGCCGGTGCCGCTCTGATTGCCTTCATCACTGACCCATTTTCCAACGTGTAAATGGCTTTTCTCCCGAGTTGTTTGTAGTCGGACGGGCGCCACCCGTCCGTAAGAAGAAAACACTTTTTCAGGCATCGCCTCTACACACTGTATACATATGTAAGAGAGCCTTCTGCTTTTCACAGCTTTTCATACAAATGCGGTAAATAAGTCCGGGCCTCAGGGAGGGGGAATTGAAAGCCCGCAAACTGAAAAACTGACTGACATGTCACTTAGAGCTGGCTTTGGCACTCCTCGCTGCAGGCTTTGGAGATCAAGCCGCCGGGTCTCGGTGCATCATTTGAGGTCTTCTCCTTACTGTGCCATTTGCAGCAACATGATAGATATTACTTGCTTTATAAAGTAAGCAAATACACTGAATTGCGAGGGCCTGTAGAAGGTCTGGAGAACCCAACGATTGATTGCTTTCAACTGAACATTTGTTTTGGGAGACGGGAGAGAGTAAGATGTACTGGAGTACTGAGGTTAATGATGGAAGTGACACTTGGCATCCATTGCAGCAGAGATAGACAGGCCCGCCCCCCCTCATGCTTGTATTCACGCTCAAACCGCCTGCCATTCCTCATCAAGACTTAACCGCTGCTTATTTACCCACACGGGAGACTTAACTCGCTGGAATTGATCAGTGATAGCGCTGGAAAGCTGCTCGTTCCACCCTGATGTATTAGAAGAAAAAAAAAAAAAGCAGAAGAAAAGGCGGTCATGAGCATATGCAGAACATGCTTTTGTCGGCAAGGCGCGGCACTTCAAGCTTGAGCGGACACTAAGCTGATATTGGTTTCACGCTTGAGTCTGTGTAGTGCAACAATCTTCCAGTAGAAGCCCGGAGATTTGATTGTTTCTGCATATGCATTTATCAGAAGTTTACATGATAAATATACATTAGGCTGGTGGCTTGGCCATGCGTATTATTGTTTCTGAGATACTGTTCTGCAGGCGTTTCTTTTCACCTGTTTGGACTTCATCGTGCCATTTGGCACGAGCCTGATAATCCTCATTTGCACAAAACTTCAAATGGATTCGGGAGAGTTTTTGCTTTGTTAGTCTTTGCCTGAATTTCTGTCTTTGCAAGTAAAAAAAAAAAACATTTGCAAAGAGGATAGAATTACAAAATGGCAATTTTTTTTTTTTTAACTGCAACCTATCGTATCTTTTAGTGTCAGAAATTCTGCCATCTTTATGTGTAAAATAAGACGTGTCTCTTAGTTTAGTCCATGCTTCATTTGGTAATGCCTGTGTCACAGTATTAACGTATGTGTCATTTATCTTTCATGCAGATTTCACCCTTAGCTTTTATGTTTTCCTTTTTTGGAACCACTGTAATTGTTTTGGTTCTTGCATGGAGCGCTATGAAGGGAATGATCATGCTTTTGGCACATTTATCAAAGCCTTAAAAAAAAAAAAATGGAAAGGGAGGCCCTTTTCTCACATAGCCGGACTAAGTGTGCGACAGAGTGATAAATTTTCTTGTTAGGAGAAATTACATCCACTAACTTGAGCTACTTCAGCATGAAATTGAAAAAGAAGCATTTCTTGTGAATTTCCATCCTTGATTCAATGAAAGATGTAGATTAGCCCCTTTCTTTAAAAAAAAGAATTGAAATGAAAGAAGTGATTCTGCTCATGCCTGCTTGTTCTTAGAAGCGTGATATAGGATGCTGCTGGAAAAGTCTTTGTTTGTGGAAGTGAGGCGTACTCAGGTTTCTAACATCTCTTTCTTTGTTGTTTTTGTGTGTGTAGCTGCATGTCTCTGTGGTTAATTCATATTTAAGCCATATCATATGGACATATTTCTGTCATAGGAATCAGAGATAATTTCTCAAAAAAAAAAAAGAAAAAAGTTAAACATGGCTCACAACCCAGAACATCATTGCATACGGGGGTGTCTTAAGGGTTAAAAAAAAAAGAAAACATTTTGCTTGCTTACTTTGTCCTGTCACATAGGTCACAGGCACAAAATTCATCTTGTTATTCTTAGTTCAGCAGTGTCCTCTGAGGCAGAACAGCTGGATTCATTGAAGCTGCTCATGTATGCTGATTTCTGAGTAATCTTATTTATCGAAGTAAATGACATCGATAAACATGTTCAACAACTTTGTGGTGGCAGTTTTGTGGTATGAGGGAAGGTAGTAAAATATTAACACAGGAGAGCTGAAACTTTGTAGATTTGTATTTGTAAAAACATTGGCTACCAGAAGTCCCTTTAAAATCCATTGATAATGCATACATACGTTCATAAACTGAACTTCATCTTCGAACCCAATTGCAAGCTTGCCTCATAAATCCCAGTCCAGCTGTTGGTGAATGGCGTGGCGAAGGAGGATGAGGCCAACAACTGATTGACGTAGGTTGGCTGTCAGTGAGGCAGGTAGATAACTATATCTTCTCTTGCTCACTTAAAGGTCAAACATGCATCACTGTAATTGGAAAATTCGCAAGTCAAGCATCGCGGCACAACACCGGACGAACCGGAGAGGAGGAGGGAAATAAAGGCGTTACATAAGCAACGCAATCTAGAAAAGAGACGGGGAGGGAACGGGGTGCATTTCCTGTCCAGCATCAGATGCTGAGGCTTTTATCGAGGTTATCTTTGAGGGTAGCGAGGCATTCACTGTGGGATGTGTTAAACAACGGGGAGCTACTGTCAGGGCAAGAGACAAAGTAATCACATGGACTTGTTTAAAGTGCTGTTAAACTATTTAAAGTCCAAACCTGATAGAAAATAAAGCTGTGGTGAGTTATTTCTTCCGATCCGAATTAGATAAACAAGAACTATGACTATATAACTTAGCTTAACCCTCCTGTTGTCCTCATTTTCTGTGTATAGGGAAAACACATACAAATCTCGGTCATTTTGACCCAAGGACAACAGGAGGGTTCACCTACAGTTTAGGTCAAAGCGCTCTCTCCTGCTCTCTCTCTCTCTCTCTCTCTCTCTCTCTCTCTCTCTCTCTCTCTCTCTCTCTCTCTCTCTCATCGACCACATGAAGAGGGTAACACTTAGACTCAACACTTAACCTGAGCTCTGCAGGATGAGACAGACAGATACTGGTACTTTTGAACTTCAGCAGCAGACCCCCTCCCCCCAAGAAGAGGTCGTGCAAAGAAGGGCTCAATCGCCACGCAGGCTGAGCTTATGTCAGTACAAGCTGACATTTTTTCAGCGGCCTTTACTTGTGTTAGGTGAAAAACTAAGCAAAAACAGCTTTTTATTAAAAAAAAAAAAAAAACGGCTGCTTGTTGTCTCATGCTGCTCTGATCAATTATTAACTTTTGTACAATAACTTCTTAAGTCTAACAAAACTGAGATTGGCTGGTTAATTTTACAGCCTGCCTGTTTTGGTAGTTTGCACTCTCTGTTTTACATACGGTCTCAGTTTACAGAAACATTTAAAACCTCTCCATGACTGATGTCTGGTGGTCCCTCAGTTAGTTCAAAATGACTGTTCTTGTTTTGATTATTTAGTTTCCCTTCAGGATTAAGAAAGGGTTATTGAATTTAATTTAATGCAGGGGACATATTCAATGAAAGTTCAATAGTCTTAGAATAAATAGAATAAAATCAATGGATAATTTGAGCACTACTTATGAGCAGTTAGGCTCTTTTTGTAAGTAGTTTTTTTTATATTGCTGTTCCATCTTTAATATGTTATGTCATTCACAACAGGCCTCTTCTTTCATCCACACTTATAATCTCTTCTTCATCTTTCAGTTTTTTGCCTCCCTTTTTATAGATTAATGCATTATGAAAAATCTCTTGCTGCTTCTGAAAATAAAGACCCTTTTGTGAAGCATAATACTCTCATGTCTAAGTTTTTATGGAGTAGCGTAAATTTCAAGAAAATAAAACAACGTGGCCATTTATGTTTGTCGTCACAATTATATAAAAATGAGCAATCGGAATCCTTGAAAACTTTTGAATTAGTGGAACATGGGCATTGGAAGGAACCCACATACGTTTGGGGAAAGTCTTTTATCAAAACAATCAGAATTTGTCTGTGGTTTTGCTAAAGAATTTGCTAATTGGTTGGTCTGTTTATTTTTTTCATCAGTGGTCTACCCACACTCAAAAAATAAATAAATAGGAGCTGGATTTGCACATACTTAGACATGCAATTCCTGCAATTACAACATTTTTGCAACTAAGGCACATCTTTATTTTTGTTTCACCATTATCATGACTCCCTCACCCCTCGCTGTGAGCTTTTGCGTCCTAGTCACCAAAGATTTGTATCAAGTTTCGGCATAAAGTTCAGGGTAAGTTCATCCAACTGGACAAACATATTATGAGGATGCAGAGAGTGAATATGTGGCTCTTGTAAGACAAAATCTACCAAATATTACATCCAAGAGGGTTCCTTTTTTCTTTTTCATGTACATATCCTTTGGTTTTTTTTTTTGGTTTTTTGTTTTTGGTGGCAACCTCGTGCTATGGGGAAAAGTGGATCTACAAATTATTGACTCAGGAGAGCTGAATGCAAATTGATTTTGCACTTTCAGTTTTTAAAACTACCTATCCTTTGCCATCCGTTAAAAGAGAATCCCAGTAAGATGCATTGATAAAATGCAAAAGGAGTTTTTAGGTATTGATGCTTTTGCGAGGGACTGTATTGATGTTTCAATGAATCTTGCGTTTGTCTTTGGGAATATAGTTGCTTTTATTTCAGATTTTAAAGGGAAGTATGTGCAACGTTTGAAATATAAGTTTTCAAGGATTGACAAATAGTTTCTGTATCAATGTTTTCCATACTCAGACATGCAATTCCTGCAATTAAAAAGAAGAAAGGCCGCCAATCATGCATGGTCATGGTCTGCCAAGCAGGTGTATACATATATGGAGTGCATGCAACGCTTCAGCTTTTAAAATGTAAATACTGATTCACAATCAGCAGAGCAAGCTCACAGTTTGTCTTTGTTAGACAGAGAAAAATAAGTGTGAAGTTGCACAATAGAGTTTAGGCCCTTAGCACCAGAACTCCTCTCTTCTTTTCCCAAGCTTTCTACCTGGGGCAGAAGAGAGCAAATTCATCTCATCAGTCCTCCGGGGATGGTGTAGCTATGCGGCTCTGTTTACTGTGGTAGAAAGTTAATATAAATTTTCATCAGTGGGAGAAGTTTACACATACGATTTCTATTTGTCCTTCATTATTAGCACCTGAGTCTGGGACTGGGTAGGCATAATTGTCTACAGACACAGGCCAAATAGATGCAAGGGAAAGGCAAATAAGCACACCCCAAAATAATTTGATGCTTGTGTGTTACAATCCGTCACCCAAGGAATTCTTAATCTAGAGAATCAATAAACAAGAGGTGAGAGAAGGGGAGGAGGAGGAAGACGAAGGGGAAGAAATGAATATTGTGAAATGAGTGTCAGGAAAGGGAACAGAGGAGAAACAGATGGATTCAAAGCGATGGTTAGGAAAAGAGTTGGCAATCAATTTGCAAGATATTATATTTTTTTTCTGCAAAGGGTTCAGTATCCTTTAAGAGGTAAAAGTCCAACAATGCAAATGTGCGTAAGACGGAGTTTGTTTGAGACAGAGGGAACTGAAGTAGCTGAAAATATGAAGACAGAGGTAGTGGAGCGGGACACAGAAGCCCATTGTTCTGCTGGATGTTTTTACCTCTGTCCTGAGGCCCAGGCAGATTCTCCACGGACTGTTGATTTATCGAGTCATACATTAAAATGCTCATTACTCCTGCATGCTTTCCAAATTCTCCCTTTCTACCGGGTTTGTTCTTTTATTCTGTCCCATGGAAATATTGTCTGAGCAATCACCCGTATATTTCTGTTGGAACTTTTTCTTTTTTTTTTATGACATCATTGACATTTGTCTCCCATTTATCAGCGCCAAACAATCCACTTTGGTGAAATCATCAAGCAGCACCAGAAATTTCCACCAATGAGGTTTTTTCCCCCCTGAGTATTTTCTCTCTGTGTACTCGGTTTCAGGAACTAAATCTTCCAAATTTGAGTCCCAATCTTTGGACAGCATTTCTTTTTGTGGTTAAATAACTCTTGAATCCTGTGCCATTCTTGAATGCCATCAAAAACTCTGAGCTTTATATAAGGTTACAAATATTTTTCATTCACACTGCTGAGTTACTTAGCTTATGCTCTTACTTTTCACTAACTTAGCCTGTGTTTTACATTAAAGTTTTGTGTGGGATATCTCCACCCACCAATCTTTTCCACTTCCCCTTCCAACTCTGCCAAACGTATATCCAGCCTTCCAAAGGTGCTGAATTTACTCAAACTTAAGATAGGGTGTAAATATTTTAGTTCTTAGTGCATATAGATTCTACCAATAGGCAAGTAGTGTCTACCTTTATTTTAGGTAAAGGTGGACCGGGTATATTGAGGTTTAGAAATGTTTGGTTACAACATCAGGAGCATTTCCTTGAGCAATTCTAGGGTTTAAAGTCCCACAAATGGGAGGCCAGACAAACAACAATTCATTGTTCTTCGCTTGTTTGGAGCATAGCAAAACACACCATTGGCCCCTCCTCAACCTGTTGCTGCAGACTCTACTAGGTGCCACGAGGTTAAGCTCAAATACAAGACAGCCTAATATAACACTGTTTTAAAATCAGAATTACAAGTACAAGCTCCGTGTCTTGCTGTGTAACCAGCTAATGTTAGATTTTTATACTTGTGTTATCCTCCAAACAACCAAAAAACACAAGAAAACAAAGTAATAGATGTCCAATAAATGTACTGAATTTAAATTCTCTATTTGTGATTATAGTATGTGTCTAAATAATAATATTACAGACAAAATTATTGAAGCAGTACAATCAACATGTGAGATTATTTTAGCAGTAGTACCAATATTTGCTTTTCTATTTTAAATAAAATCAGTTGAATCACTTTTACATTTTCATTTTAAACATCTGTGTAAGTGCGGATATGACATGAGAATCAACAAACATTTTTTTTAACATTATTTTTATCTAGCTTGGCCTGTTTTTTTCTTTCTTTCTCTCTTTTCTTATTCACACCCCACCTCCCCCCGAATCTGTTTTCTCGGAAGCAAAGATGGATAAGCCTGGCGAAGCGGCCTTGTGTGTGTGCGTGCATGCGTGTGTGTGTGTGTGTCTATATGTATATTCTTACGCAGGAAGTGTGTGCGAGTGAGAGTTGTCAAAGCTGTCAGCTCAGCTGGAGTTTTTCCAGAGTTACACACCGTCTCTTTTACTACCCAAAGCAAACACACGCACACACATGCACACACCCACACACACACACACACCCCCACACGCACACACACGCGCGCACACACACATCCACACAAAGTATCTGTTCAGCACACTCGAGATAAGTCGTGTTAGCCCTGATGCAACCCCAGTTCCTCACTGATCGACAACTGACGGCTTGTTTACGGCTGCTTTCTGCAACGTGGAGGCATTCTGTAAAGAAGTACCTGTTGAGAGCGGGATATTACACGCGTGTGTCATCATTCCAATATCAGCTAAATCCCCTAATAACAACAACTCCCGGTGTGATTTGAGTCAGGAAGTGATCTACACTGTCTAAATACAATGTCACAGCCCCTCAAACATTCCCAATGCCAATGTCATGGCTAAATATCCCGCTGTCTCCATGTGGATTTGAGAGAGCGCCATGCTTCGGTTTGTTTCCTTTCTCACCCCGCCGGCCACATGCAATGAGCAATCTGGAGATTTGCAATGGTTTGGCCCAGTATTAAAGCACCTAATAATTTATTTCATGCTTGTTTAAGATCTTTGCATGCTTCCTACAAAGCTGCATTGTGATGGTTGCTTATTACCATGTTCTGGCAGAACTCCGGCAGAAAAATAAGACGAGGGGCAGCCTCCTCTCACTTTCTCCTTTTGCGCCCTCTCTAGTGATCTCTGCATGCCTATTAATGTAGGAGAGGAATGCCTGTGTAAACATTCTTGTTTCTCAGTTCGATTCGCATAATAGTTGCCTGTGTCTCCTTTCTCCCTGACCTCACTATCTGAAACCAATTACACCAGATCCATTTGGGCTGAATCTTATTTTCATAAGGATCCCTGTGTCGCGGTCTTGGTCGCACCGTGTTATTTTCCCTCCCCGTATTTCTTTTCCCCCTTTTCCAGCCTCAGTGATGGATATCAACATCAAATATGCCTCTGAGTGCCTTGTTATTTATATAGTGGGGGCCCGGCTCTTTTTTTTTTCCTCTTTTGCACCGTCTGCCGTGCTCTCTCATTCTAAGAATGTGTCACATTGTGCTGTTTATACAATGTATGAATTAATAGACTGGGAATGTCATTTTTTCGTGCATAGCAACCCAGGTTAAATAGATGGCGCATCTGTACGCGTGTGTGTGCGTGTGGGGGTGTGCGCGCGTGTGTCTGCGTGTGTTATTCTTGTCTGCTCCGGCAGCTCTTCAGCCAACTTTTGATGACTTTCCTTTTTGTGCTTTCAGAAGGGCTTTAGCCGCACCATGTATGCGGAGCGAGAAGTGGGTGGCACAAATTGGTGCTTTTTACTGTAATGGCTGAATACTCAGAGCCGGTGAAAGTGAAGGGGACAGAACTTTCATTCTCCCCCCGATACCCCCTTCGTTTTACCTTCCACACCATCACACGCTCTTCGAAAAAATGGCTAACCCCAATTCCTCGGAGGAGGTGCCAGACGGTTGCAGACATGACGAGCCACTGTGGAAAAAGTTCTGTCCGGTGTTGATAAGGCCTGTGTTATGTTTGGGAAAGTCCTCGGTATGAGGAGGCTTCTTTCTTTTTTAATAAGCTTGGCATAGATGATCTCCCTATGTATATACTTGCCATGAATAAAGCTTTTTGGAAAAGTATACTTTTCCGAAAAGCTTGGAGCTTTTCACATTCCTATGTCACAATCACAAATTTTAATATATTTTATTTAGGCCTATGTAACAAGCCAACAAAAGTGGCACTTAATAATGAACATTTCAATACTTTTAACATATAAAAATCTGAAAAATGTGGCACGCACTTGTTTTTTTACCGTCCTAAGTGACTGTACTTTTGTAGTCTCACAATATAAAGTTACAAAGCTGCTATAAACATGGCAGCTGCTTTGTCTTGTGGTGTCACAAATAAAACTCAAATAAAATACACTGAAATTTGTGGTTTTATTTGGCAAAATGTGAAAAAGTTCAAGGGGTTTGAATACGTTTGCACAGTACTGTGTTGTTTTATATAACTTATATCGTTCCATCTCGGAGAACTCAATAGGGAAGCTGGTCAGCGTCTCCACAGCATCATGTTGCTACTACGTTTGCATCAACTTGGCAATACCATGATGAAAGGTATTTGAACAAAATACAGACTCTCTAGCTTCATACCGTTACTTTGCATTTTCCTGTCATACAAGATCCTCCCAAAAAATGCAGTTGTTTTTAACAAAATGTGTTGAGTTTAACGGGTATGAACGCTTTTGTAAGAAAGTGTTGTTAAAAAAATATACTACCCCCAGCCCTCCCTCCTTTGTTCTCTTGACCGTGCATAACATATCGAGAAGCTTTCTTGACTTTGGCTCTAACACAGTGAGTCCTTATTGATTCGCACGCGGATAAACATTCCCCCCTGACAGCTACCTTGAGTCGCACTCATCAAGCAACCCTCCCCTCTAACTACTGTGTGCAGGACTCAATAAGCCTTATAATTACTTTGATTCACCAATCATGGTGAGATTAATTGGACCCTGTGTTTTAATTAGCAAAGTGATTGGCTGCATTCAAGGAATTTATGTTGTCTTTTATGCTCGATAAAAGGAGAAAAGAAAAAAAAAAGGGGGGGGGGACACACATTTGATTTCCCAGCCAACGGGAAAACTTTGTGCGTGCCAGATCGCTGCGGTTGATGATGTCTACAAAGGTGTGTGTTTTGAAAAGGCGAAGGCTCGGCTTACAGCCACCGTACACACTCGCATGTATATAAACCAGTGGCGACTGGGCTCCTTTTTACAGAACAGACAGATCAATGCAGTTAGGACCCAGTGCCAGTGTAATGTGTTTGTTTACTTCAGATCAGAAGCCCTGGCTCCTCCTGAGTAGCCAGACAGATCCCTCCCCAGCTCTACCTCCACCTCTCAAGGCACCTACTAAGCTCTGTCTTTTCATAATTGATCAGCAGAGTGGGGGGTGGAGGGGATTGGATGTGTTCCCTGGGGAGGTCAAGATGTGGTAACTTTTCCCACTCCTCCTTCCCCTCCCTGGCTCCCCCACTCCCTCTGTCTTTTCTCTGTCTGTCTCCTGTCTTCTCCTCCTGTTTGCTCAGGATCTCAATGTACTAGTTCAAACATTGTTCCCACCAGCTGGCTTGAGCTGCGCCATATGCACGCCCTGTCAAAGCAGCCGTTGTCATGGATACTGGCAAGCTCCAGAATGAAATGAGGACCCATGGTTCTTAAGGAAGTGTCACTCGCCGCCTGAGTTTCATTTTCCATCGCCTCCTCGATTCAAAAACAACACAAAACGACAACAAAAACACAAGGGCACAAAAACCTGTGAAGTTGTTGTGCCGCTCCAGCTTGATGCTTGTAGGCCGGCGCAGAACAAGCTATTCTGTTGCGTGGAGCCTCCGTCTGTGCAGAGTGTTCTTTACTGCCAGCCTCTCTCATGCTTCTCTTGAAGAATCGTGTGAAGTTGCTCGACCAGCCTGCTTGTTCGCCACGGAGCAGGAGGGGAGCTGTAAGCCCATGAAACCGTAAAGAAGTAACTGCGTCCTCAGTGTCTTTGATTCTCATCATTCTGTTTTCTCTTTAACACGTTGTGTACAAATCTATTTACACAGGGTGTTGCACACAATCTCATGAGATTAATTGCACTTGTTACCGCTGTACTGAGTTGTCTTTTGTTGTCGTTTGGTGATGTGTTAGCTTGACATCCTATTGATTCCTATATTCAAGTAAGAAAGGTATAAGTCCTTGAATTGCCCTGTTGTGTTGAAATAGCTTCTCTTTGGGCAACACTCAACTACTGTTTCTGACTATTAATGTTGATGCTTTGCATCTGCTTTGTAGTTTCCATTTAGCAATAAGCTAAAGGGCTTCTTTGACCTTTTAAGTGACCTTGGTAAAGTTTTATGCTTCCAGAACCCTGATTTTGTTTTGGAAAAGACATAAAAGGAGCCTTTAGAATGCTTTTTATTTTAGAAACATATTGTTGTCACAATTTGCCGTTTATAGCTGTATCCAAACTGCAATGGCGTATTCAACGATTACAAATGTGTAAAAACGCAGTTTAGGATCTGTGAATCTTTTACATTAAGTGAAAATAATTTAAAAAGAAGGGGGGATTCTGGTGGTTTTCCAAACTGTTGCTCAAATCTGGTCTAGTTCTTGTGAACGCAACATCTCATATCATTTTCCCGTCTCAACACATGTTGGTGAAAAATCGTACAGTTTGCCATGGCGAACTTCAAATACTTCCAGACATGTGTAAACAGCTGTGTAGTATATATATATTTTGGATTCATCAAGATGGTGAATCTATTAATCTCTCCGTCTATCTACCCTCCGCGGCACATAAGCACCCTTAATGCACAGTGTAAA
Organism: Poecilia reticulata; assembly: GCF_904066995.2. Taxonomy (NCBI): domain Eukaryota; kingdom Metazoa; phylum Chordata; class Actinopteri; order Cyprinodontiformes; family Poeciliidae; genus Poecilia; species Poecilia reticulata. The sequence continues at coordinate 11,481,492 of NC_088852.1, read as the reverse complement.
ACGCGGACTGCCGGTTAATTCATTCTAAATGTAATCTGATGTTGATTTTGTCAACTTTAATTACAGCTCCCAGGGACACTTCACATGGTGCTGCCTCTACTTCACATTGATATTATGAATATGCAAATGTGGTGGTAATTTGCAGGGGGAAGTGGATATTTCAGTTGAGCACACACTAGACAGGTCAATTCTACTCCCCCCCACCCCCTACTTCTTCAGAGGTGCTCCAGACAAACCGTATTTATTTGTGATCATAGCCGCACGAGTTGTTACTGAAACATATCGCCGGTGCCGTTTGTTAAGATGTGAAATGTTTTCTCAGTCAACTCCGTCTTTCAAGATGCCTTTTGTGTTGTGCTCTCATCTTCCCAGGCACTACAAGCAGCGAGGCAATTACTCTTGCAGCAGCCAGGCAGTGGCCTGAAATCTCCAAAGAGCCAGGACAAGCAGCGTCCACTGCAGGTAAAGAAGTTCCCTTCCGTCTAATCTCCAAAGTCCATCCGTAGTACATGCTCCTCCGCACAAAGAAGATTTCCTCTGTTCCACAAAGCGTGTTTGGTTTGCCCACGCAAAGCCTCGGACGAGAATCTTTTAAGATGAACAAGTCGGTCCCATGAAACCTCGCAAGAGTAATACGACAATGAAAAGTGCAGGCTTTTCTCAGAGTACGTATCAGTCGGGCTGGACATTCTTGTGATGAGTGTATCCAAAAGGTTATTTAGTGTTCTGCTTCTGCATTCTTCACCAGATCCATGCGTTGTTGACACAGGAAATCCTCGGGTTGGTTATTACTTGAAATGTGCGTCAAGTCTGCGTCAAGTCTGAGAAGCCGGTTGCATGGCTAATTTTATCCACCTGTCATTTCCCTCCACCACCCCTTCGGTGCTAATTTACCTTATTGATTTGTAGGGTTGTCTATTTCTGTTGTCAGTGAGTCGGAAAAGGTCACACATACGCCAGCGCACAGTTTCACACTCTCGTCCGCGCACACGCCACCTGCCACCCTTTTTCTTCCCGGTGTTAAGATATTTTTCTCACATGAGCATCCTCTTCATCCCGCTCGTTCACGTCAACAAGGCAGTTAGTTAGTTTACCCTTCTATCAAATTAGGTAAGGCCTCTTGACATCTGCTCCTATTTTTCATATATATATATATATATATATATATATATATATATATTTATATTTATCATAGTTTTAGCGGTATGAAATTGAAGTGTGAGAGTTTGTGCCCTGCTCTCGGCTAATAAGTACCATCAAGAAGATCAAGGAGTAGTGGTTTACCTCATTAGGAAGCCCTGTGCATTTCATTAATGACAGGGAAATTGGCGTTAACCTCACCCGTTGATATTTTCACAGAGTCTAACAATGGCGACACCTTGAATTGGAGTCACACCCCCGTGTATCTAATTACACACCGGTGAAGAGATAAGGTTGCCAAAGACTCTTCTGTCATATTTCTTCCTTGAATTATTCAGCGCAGACTCCTCAAACGTGTTAATATTGATAGGACTTTCACAGACGGAAGCATCCAAATTGCACCTCGAAACGGCGGTACGTAGCTTTTGGAGGCCGTGGGATCCGAAGTGAGTCGGTGCTCTGCAAAATAGCTATAACCCTATAAACGTGTTACATTTTGTTGCTGATGTACTGCAAAAAAAAATCTTGCTGATGTACAGCGCTTGCACACACACACACACGCGCACTTTTGACACACCTTAAGTCGATGCATTGCAACCACTTTCCAATAAGTGACAGAAGACTGAATATAGATTGTTTGATGGTTGTAGTGTCATACTGTGGGGACTGAGCTTTTCATGATTTTCAACATTTTTAACAAATATAAATATGAAAAGTGTGACGTGCATTGGTACCCACACTCCCTGAGTCAATACTCAGTGTAAATACATTTTCCCACATTATGATGCTGCCACCTAAAACCTGAAATTTACACCAATGTTTCTTTTCAAAACAGCTTTGAATCAGTCAGAAAGGATGGAGAGTATTTATGAACAGCAATGTTCCAGAATTTATGTCTAGACTTTCACTGGTCCATTTTGATGCATGCTTATCTGACGTAAACCATCTTATTATGGGTTTATTTTCTTTGCTCTTAGGCCATTTTGAGCTTCTAAAAAGTTTTGTTCCATTCCATCATATCTCTCTATGTAACTTTACCTATCCTCCATTAACTCCTAACAGCTTTTCTGGCCTTTTTCCTTTCGCATATTACATTTTCATCTCATCTGACCAGAGCATTTTCTTTAATATTTTCTATTTCCAAGTACAACATATTGGAATTTGTTTTTGTAACGTCGCAAAATGTGAAAAAATACTTTTACGTGGCAGTGCAATCTTTATCTAATATGTGTGTATGTCCACAAAATCCAAAACATGATTTGTGGACCCATTTCAGTTTAAAGATGTGTTGGGGGCTTGAAAACTGTCCACCCAGGTCCAAGCACCGTATTGCAATAACATCAGCGGATGGTAAATATTGAATATTTACATTTGCTTACTCCATCCTAGTCTGGTCGACGGTGGGAATCAATATGAATCTGAGAGCCCGTAATGCTCCCGGCGTGTCCATTTGTTGATCCAGCCTTTATTAACATGGCCACCTCTTTGTTCTAAAAGTTCGCGGCCACAGAGTTGCACTGTGAAAAACAAAAAGAGGAATTGTTGATTCTGAGTTCCAATTCAACTTCATTTCTGCAGTAGGACTATGCAGCTGAGCAGCTTTGAATCCTCTCATTTTAAATGACATTTTCCCCATAATACATACATACTCCTGTGTGTAAATATCAGAGTAAAGCAGGAGAAACTTCCTTCATTAAAACACCTTTTTTACTGCCAGTTATTTTTTTTCTTCTCTTTTTTGTTTTCTTGTCTTGAGGGACTTTACTCAATAAAGCTGCGTTATTTACTTGGATTATGAGGCCACAACGGACGCTACAGTGCAATATTTTATTAGCTTCACAGCCAGATAAAAGTCAGCGGCAATCAAGCTACATGTTTTCCACCCGAGGAATGGCGCGGATTGATCCCCTTGTATGATTAGTGCTGCTGAAAGTGGGAAAAGGATTAATAAAGCCATGACATCCTGCTTATGGCAGAAGACGCTGATAAATCCTCTGCCTGTTTTCCCCTCCTCTTGTTCTCCCGTCGTTGCTATTTAGGAGAGAGAAATGATCCATAGATCATGGCATGTAAATTATTTAGTACACAAGCATCTAAGTGCCTCGGCTTGCAGTTTTAATTACTCGTATTAGCAGCTAAAGGCTCTTGCCTGACTAATTCTATCCGTTCGCTCGTCGTTGCTATTCAGAAGTTGATGATGCGGAGGCAGGCAGCTCTGCTGCGGAAATATGCACACACACACAGGATACAAAACAACAACAGCCCAACAAACACACACACACACACACAGAAGCTGTTTCTCCACATTTGCGTTATGTGACAGGTCTATTATTACCCAGTAAGCCCACGGGAGCACTCAATAAACACCTATTTCTTCCTGTAAATCCTCCTGTCTCCGGCTGCTGCTTACACGGCTCTCCCAAGGCACAGCACCCTCTTGTCTGTGCTCCCATTTTTTTTTCTTTTACCATTGCTCATCTCCACTCTTCTCTTTGCTGATGTTTTCACTCCAGAAAAAGGCATTTATACGCTGACATTTAGAATACAAATAAAGAAATGCGGACAAGGAGATACGAAGGGGATTACAGAGGCCTACGAATGTGGAAGTTGTTTCGCTCAAGCCCGCGTGTACATAATGCATCTTTACACTCGCTTTCGCTCGTATGCAAACATGACCAGTAACTCTTAAAGTTTTCTGCTGCGAACGTGGTCTGCGTAGTTTTATGACGGTCGGTGATTAGACGTTTAAATGATGTCAAGACATTGTTTGGAATTGTTCCCTGCATGGTTTTCGTGTCAAGATTCCTTTTCCAACCTCAAATCTTCAGTTCTCAGTCTGTTTCTTTCCCAAATGTAAACACTTAAATACAACATTTAGCATAGGAAGACACAGATGAAGCAGAGATTTGGTTGGGTTGGCAGGAAGGAAGGGAGTAAGGGTGTTAGAAGGAAGAAAGGAAGGAAGACGGAAAGAAAGAGGGAAGAGAAAAGAAGGAATGAAGGATGATTCAGGGAATTGGATGGATGGATGGATGGATGGATGGATGGATGGATGGATGGATGGATGGATGGATGGAAGGAAGGAAGGAAGGAAGGAAGGAAGGAAGGAAGGAAGGAAGGAAGGAAGGAAGGAAGGAAGGAAGGAAGGAAGGAAGGAAGGAAGGAAGGAAGGAAGGAAGGAAGGATTCGGTGGGTTGGGAGGTAGGAAGGAAGTGAAGTGAACTTAATCTGTGAATCAAAGAAAATATTTCAATCCAATCCCATGCTTTTCCAGACCGTGTAGGAATTCTGAGTTGCACTTAAAACAGTTGAAGTTCCCAGCCCAGACTTTTCTCTGCCAGTGTTGGATGGATGCTTGATAACGTGAGCCTGCAGCTCGACCTCGATCTGGCAGGGATTAAAGTTGTATCCTGCGTCACCCAAAGCCAGGTAATTCGCCCCAAGCGACTGCTGGGACCACCGTGGTCATCCTCACACACTGTCAAGCTGCGAATGCACTTTTATTGGACCAATAACTTTGGTTCCATCTGTGCAACATTCGTTTCAAAGTAGAAAGGCTTTATGGATCGAGAAGGATGTTGGCTTTTGGCGCCTTTCTCCTGTGTTTGCAGCTATCTGCCCGACCAGTCAGAGTAACTGTGGGCACTGGGCCATCTCAGGAAGTGTCACACTTTTAAAGGTCAACTTTACACATTTCAGCAGCGAGCCAATATCATCTCAATGGAAGCGCACGTCTTTTAAAGGGTCTCGGTGCTCGAGTACAGGACAGCTTGCTCTAGTGTGCTTGGTGAAAAGGATGCTAGTTCACATTTACATTTATGAATATATCTTTCCACTGCATCCCCTCTGGTTGCATCTGAAAATAGAGAAAAATTATCACAGCAAAAACGAGAGGGTTTGGGGGGCAGTGGGGGGGGATATTATGTTATTCATGAGGAAAACTTGTGTTGACTCTGAGGAAGAAAGAAAGAAAGAAAGAAAGAGAGAGGGAGTGAAAAAAAACGTCAGCATGTTTTAAGTCAAACACCCTTGGTTGCTTCTTTTGTAACCAGAAAACAATTTTTTTTCCCGTGCGTCCCCCCCTCCCTCTTACTCTCTACCCTACCTCGTCTTTTTTTTTTCTCTTGCATTTACAACACCTACAGGACAAGATTGCTAAATTGCGAGGACAGAGTAGGTTCATCATTGTGATGCAAAAGAAGTTGAAATGCAACCCCAAGGCGAGGTAGCTGAGTTTGAGGGATCAAGAGAAAGTGAGAGGGAGGGATAAAAAAAAAAAAGTAGCTCAGACCTTTGATGTAGCAGCAACAAATTTACCTTGTGACAGAAGATACATGGGTGCAATAAACGAGTTATACCAGCCCTTACACATGCAATCAGATGATTCTGGCCAGGGTGTTAATTGGATCCTAACCGGCAGATCTGATACGCCTGGGCCCCGGTGGTGAGGGGGGGGAAAGCCTTTCCAAGTGATGAACTATAATTCACTGAGCTGCTTGAAGCACTTGTAATTTACTGTGTGTCACTGATGAAGAGGCTGATCCAGTGGAGGCCATATTACCTGCAACATCAGAGGAAAATGTCCCCCAACCTTCCCCCATCATCCACCCTAAATCCACACGCACACACACGCACACACACACACACACACACACCCCCACACACACACACACATACCAACATTCCCGTCACCTGCTCTCACGCTTTCTATTTCAACTCTCTCCTCTCGCTGCAGTTTCCTTTTAATTCTATCCATCTCACTCTCTTACTGTTGCACCCCTTTAGGGAGTTTGGTAAGCATCAGCGGGGAGAGGACTATGCCAGTATTTTTTTTTGATGAAGGTGTGACGGTGTGCGCTGATAATGAAGCAAACAATGTGCATGAGCTGCACACCAGTGAACAGTGGATTCACGAGGCCTAATCAGTAAGTTTTTACATGTAGAGATAAATCAATATGGAAATTGTGCTAAGCCCATCCCGAGCTCCTCTGGGACTTCTATTAGATGCTTTTACATGATGGGTCTTTATGTTATTATAAATTGCAGTTGCTGTGCACTCCTGCCAAACTGCAATAGAAATTGATTTAGGAAAACGTTCAGTAATCCACTTAACTTTACGATTGACAAACTGGAATATCGATCTCCAGAAGCAAAACATGTGTTGGAGACATGATCCCGTGTATGCATGTTTGATTTAAACTCAGATGCTCTACTTGTCCACCATGTTTAAATTTTATGTCATTTTTTTTGGGGTGGGGGGCAAAAGTATTAATACTCCTTTAACTGTTTTACAATCAAACTGTGAAGAGGAATGAAAATGATGTGATATGGTTTTCAAAATATCGCAAAAACAAAATCTGAAAAAAAAAAAAATAGATTCAAGCTCTTTTACTCTGATGCATTCAGAACAAACAATGCCAAACAATGATGAAAGTGGTGGGGTTTCTGCCCTCTTTTCCTGATTTCTTAATCTTTCCCCGTCTCTCTGTGTGTAAAAAATAAATAAATAAATAAAGCCAGTGGCTTAATTAGCAGTCACTTCTTTCCTGCCAAGGATTCACAGTAATTAAAGACAAGGACCCCTCGATTTCTTATTGCTTTTATCTCTGCGGTGTCTGCAGCTCCGCTCTGTTTCCTGTCCTTATGACAGGAGCGTCAGTCGTTGATAACCGCCCTACAGTGTTTGCGGTTGGCATCTAATCACCAGTTCTCCTTCTCCTTATTGGAAAGTGAGTTGTGTTAAAACTCAAGTAAAATGAAAGGAATATGTAGCCTAAATCTTTTTTTTTTTGCCTTGTTTTGATAGAAACACATTTAACATTCACTCTTTTCAAGACAAAATTCATCAACAAAAAGGGGAGTGTGAATGCTGAGCTTACACTAAATCAAGTAAGCTTCAAAGCATCACTTATGGTTCATATGACAATGAAAGGGATACAATGGGAATTTCCAGTACTAAAACCTAGAGACTAACATTTTTAGGTACTAAGACTCCAATGGCTTAATCAGCTGTGGCTAATTTTCAACATTTCAATAAACGTCATCAATACCTTCTGCATATCAAAACTGGAAACCCATCCTTTCTCTCTGGATAACAGAGAAACAAATGGATGTACAGTTCCCTCTCCTGCAATAGGAGAGCCTATTCGTGGCGCGTGGATGTTTACACCGCTGCCAACGTCTACTAAATGCTCATTAATTTCATCCCTTCGTGGCAAAATCATTTCAAGGAGAGGCAATTCAGCCTCCTGTTCCTTTCAATTCAGCGCTCACGTCAATCAAGCCCTCCTGCAGGATCCTGCAGAATGGAGGTGTTATATTGCCGCAATTATCATGTCATATACTCGAAAATGTAAATGAACGTGTGTGTAAAATTAAATTTATGGGTTGTCAGTGAAGAATAAGAACCAGGAGAGCAATTACTTATCTGCTTTCATCTTGGAGCCTCTGATACGTCAAGCAGAAAAGCATGCAGTTAAATGCTGGAATTAGCATTGTGCTGCACTTCACAGCGGATGTGGGCCAGTGCCTTTCTCTCCCCCCCCCTCTCTTTTCTCTTCTTGCCTTTTCTTTCTTTTTCTCCCTTTTTTTGGGTGATTATCACCCATTATGTATAAAGCTAATGACAGCATAAAAAGAGCTTCCATATTTCATAAACTCGTTGTTTTCTGTTTCGTACCCCCTTTTCCGTTGCTTTAATTTTGCACTTCTTGTTTGAAGTCTTGTTTTATTCTGTGCTGATGACATCCTGCATTATTCACCTACAAATACCTGACTTTGAGTGCCTATATTTCACCACCCACACAACGCAGAAACAGTTTGAAGCTCCGTGTACAATTTATATTTAATTCCACTTTACATATGTATGCGCATACATTTGTGGTAAACCCTGCACGGCTACGCCTCCATCTATTTTTTTTTTATGCCCAAACGTCTTTGAGCCAGTACCCAATTAATACCCTTAATGAGTGCATCTCTGCTGTTGTTTTCCCGCTGCACTTGTCCCATTGTAATGGCATCTAACACAAAACCAGGAGTGACTGCAGGGGTAATTACTTACCTAGCAAATGTACCTTTAAGGGTTAATAACACTGAAGGTGTAAGCACAGCATTTGCATAATTACACATGGACTGTTTAATTTGCAACTTTTGACAGCTTTTGTTCGACGACTCGCTTCTTGTGAACGCAATTTCTCCTGTCCCCTCGCAAGCACGAAGGAGTCCAAAGAAGAAAAGAGATGCACCACAAACAGCCACCACCTCCTCCATCGCTTCCTACCTTAGATGGAGTCCCTTCTCTCTAAGACCCTAATGAACAATGGAGGCAGGATTTGTTTGAATATGAATATGAATGTGCAGCGGGGCCGGCTGGAAGTTGACCTTCAGCTGTGATTTTCAGTTCATCAGGATTAGTCAAGGCGGGCGATCAGGAGCCACTAATGCATAATGACTTCTAAAATGAAAAATGTGTAGTGACCATGCAAATGTCTCGGCTAATCAAAGAGGGGGGAGAAACCTGGGGTGGCGGTGGCGGTGGTGGTGAGGGCGGGAAGGAGGGGTGGGCATTGAGGAGAGGAGAGCTAAACAAGGACGTGTCAAGGCCTGACAGAAAGAGGGAGAGGAGCAGAGAGAAGGAGGGAGGAAGGAGAGACATGCATGGAAAGTAATCAAGCCAGCTTGATTAGCTGGCAATGAGGACAGGGATGTCTTATTGGCCCCTTGACACTCCATATAGGCTAGCTACTGTCATGGCAGCTCCGTGGCAAACACTGTTGCAATTAGAATCAGTGGAGGTGTTACACCATGCCGATGTTCCAACCGTGTTTGTTTGTTCCAAACACTTGTGGCTTGCACTGATTTCCATGTATGCTGATGATGTTATAGTGTACTTTAAAGGTCATACAGAAGGGATGAACTACGCCTCACTTTTTTTTTTTTTGGCAGTCTAGTCAAGTTTTACGCGTTGGACCAAGGTATCAGCTCGATGCTAAATCATTCACAGGTTCTTATTCTTAATCTTTTCTTCTTGAGGCGTTCAATTTTTAAAGCGGCCATGCGGAGCTAAAACTCCAAAATAAAAACTGTTAGCTTCTACTCCCCTGTCAGAGTGCGCACACGCAATCAAAGACGGTAGCAAAACATATTGTCTTCATTTTGATCTGCTGTCTCAGAAGTTTGACGCTTTTGCCTGAGAAGAATTTGGAAGAAATAAAGTATTGTGTGTTTCTTTTTTTTTCTGCCTTTGGACAAGTTAATGTCTAGAAATGGTACCGTTTTTTTGTTGTTGTTGTTTTTCTAATCAACATGTACACAGAGTTCAATTTAAAAGGACTTAAACATCTGCTTCTTTGGGGGGGGCGGGGGGGGGGGTTTCCTCACCTTTATTAAAAACTTAAAGGTGAGTCCTAAATTCCCAGCACTTGGCAATGTGTTATAATCAATTTTAGAGTTGTGCATTTTTAAGCTGTTTAACAGCAGCAGCACTGATAGGTACTCTAAAGTAGGGGAGTTCAAGGGTCCTGCTAATTAAGGTCTATGTCTATTTAAATCCCCCCAGCGTCTCCCAGCAGAATAAAGGCAGAAAAATAAGATCAGCAACACAAAGACGCAGCACCCATGTGTCCTTCAGCGTCTCTTCTAGGCTGCCAAACGTCACAGCCTGCTCTCCCTACCTTTCCAACCACCAGTTTACTCATTCCCAGTAGATCCACACTTCTGTGTTAGATGCGTTTTTTTTCCAACGCTCTATTTTTCAAACTTTTTCCAATTTTTTTCCTCATCTCCCTACCCGTTCCCCCTGCTCTCCCATTGTTTGCCCTTCTCTCCACTCTCCATTTTCACATTTATTGCATCTTGTTTGTCTTGCCCCTCTCCGTGCCTCTTCCTTCGCCCTGACTCTCATTCCCATCATTTCATTACATATCATCCATGTCCAGGTTCCAGTGTCAGTGGCCATGATGAGTCCCCAAGTGATCACGCCACAACAGATGCAGCAGATCCTCCAGCAGCAGGTTCTTTCCCCACAGCAGCTCCAGGCTTTGCTCCAGCAGCAGCAGGCAGTGATGCTGCAGCAGGTACAGCAGACAACACACTCACACACACACACACATGCACAAAGAAAACTATGAAACACTAAAGCAAAAAACAAACTTAATGACACATGCACCCGGGAGATTGGAGGAACAACAACACTCAAGGTATGCATTATTCCCTGCACACCTGTTTGAGTCAGCACAGTTTATTTATAGACAGAAAATTCAAAATGAAAGTCACCTCTTGGCACTCGACAAGAAAAAAAAAATCAGCTACAGTTGATAACATTTCAGTTTCAAATTCAGTTTGTTCCAAATTTTGTTCAAATCAATCCTAGTCATTCACAAGACGTCAAATCATGTTTTCAGATTCAGTTCAATTTAGTAAATATGGTCACATTCAGTTGATCATTTAATTGATGATTGCGTCAAGTTGTTGATTTAATTCTGAATGTCTGGAGACACTGATGAGAAACCGCTGGCTTTTATCTGGAACCCACCAGGACCGAGTTCACAAGAGCAGCTGCAACTGTGTCCTGTTCCAAGGTAGAAAAGACAAAGATGTAAAATAAGCACTGAGCCTGGAGTCCCTTCTATATAAGAAACAAAAACAAACAGCTTATGCAGTGGCTTCATCCAGTAAAGAGACTAAATTGGTGGAAATAATGCAAACTTATCAAGTAGAAGAAACTTGCAAAGCGAGGCGATAATGGCCAGTAGCTTCCGGAATACCTAACCAGCCTGATCAAAAACACAGAGAGTGTGACTTGCACAAAAGTAGAGAATTCTATTTTTGGAAGGTCTAAACTCCACAGAGCATTGGACGGATCAATAAAAAATCACTACAACACCTCTATAAATGTTAAATTTTATAAGGGTTTTACAACTTGACTGTAATTTTCCAAGACTTACATGCAGTTTGTCAACACACCGTCTTAAGTCGTTCCTGCCAGCACTCACTTTTGCTAACTCACCACAGTGTCCTTGACACGCTTTACCAAAAAGAATCCTAAAGTGATGTACATGTTCACGTCACCTCTAATTAACCGTCTCTGGTGGTGTCACTGGTTCAATTCCCTGTCAAGCTTCCATCAGGGACTCTGGGAGCAGCGCTGAGCACAGGAAGCTGAATGATAGGTGATGGATGATGTAATATTTGAAATCGACTTGAGGAAGCGCACGCTTGGTACAGTCTCATTTCGGAGTTTAAATGCATTTCCCATCCATAGACTTGATTAAGGGAAAGAGAATAGTTTAATTAAGAATGTCAGTCATTCTGATTGTCCCTCTTTAATAATCGTGTCACTACTCCAGGCGTGGTTTCAGTACAATTGAATGTGGTTCCAAGCAAATTTAAACTTATGTTTATTGCATTTTTTTTCAACACTGTCCTTAAGCTCCAGTGAGTTTCTGACTACTTTGTGATTAAATCACTAATAGGCTCTGAACTATACCTGTTGTGCTTTCTCTGTTTTTTTTTTCAAAAACCTTACCAACACTGAATCATTTTCACTTAGTAACAGCATCCACACATCACGTTAATGTTAATAAAACATAATAATAATAAGATACGGTCGGAAAAAAGGCTCTTTTTTTCAGAAATTGACCATTTACTGGTCCGATTGTCTTTTTTATCATTTGGAGATGAAGAGTTAGTGAAAAATTGTATTCAGTGCGTCTTCTCTTTGTTCTTTGTCTTTCTGTGGATGTTTATGTCTACAGCAACACCTGCAGGAGTTTTATAAGAAACAGCAGGAGCAGCTTCATCTGCAGCTTCTCCAGCAACAGCATCCCGGCAAGCAGGCTAAAGAGGTAGATGCAACATCACGCCTGATTTCCATGCACAAGAATTTAAAGACACGTAGGAGATACAAAGACACAGACACATAGGGAAGCAAATGTATGTCTAATTTCCACGGATGGAGTTCTACTTTTGAGTTCCTTCTCATCATCCCAAACCAAGAATGTATACTTCCTGCTGCCTTTCAGGAGAAACTGACAGCTTCATGGCGACGTAATCATAATACAGCATGCCTGCTATTCAAGTGCGCGTTAATGAAGGGTGGCGAGCGAAGTCTGAACGATAACAAAATTCAAACTGTTAATTAACTTTTTCTCTGGGTGTACAAACACTTCAACGACATCAAAGTTACAGTGTTTGACTCTCATAAATCTCACTGAGATGCAGCGGGTCGACAGACACGGCGCTGTCTCGTTCCTTTTACGGAAGACAAGTGAGACACCTCAAGCACATTTGCATGAGACTGTTGATGCTGAACCTTGTGAATCTGTGCAGGGTCACCTCCAGAAAACAGTGGAAGTATTTAAATTGATATGAAAGAAAGAATGCACCACCTAAACACACACCCACACACACGCACGCACACACACACCCTTTCTTTTTCTTTGCCTCCATGATGCACTTCTCGGTGTCTCCTCGATCAGCCTATTATGCTGCCCCCAACAGGAAGTCGCAACCGACCTCCCGGCGGCTTTGTTTCTGTTTGGATTTGAGAATAGAGTTTTTCAGTGGCCTTGCCGTCAAATATGGAATAGAAATTGCCCCTTTATTTCTCTGGAGGCACGCCGGAAGGTTGCAAGGCAAGGGAGCAAACTGCCTCCCTCCGTCAGTCCATTATGCAGCCTGTTTTCCAGTGAGTGCATCTCAAGTTGTGCCTCTCCTATGCACCGTTCAGTCAATCATCTGAATGTTTCGAAACGGCAAAACCTACTGGTACGTGTCCGTTCACCTCGGCTGACAAAGAGAGCAGTAATGAGAGAGACAGCCAGGAGGCCTGTGGTAATTCTGGAGGAGCTGCAGTGATCCTCAGCTTAGGTGGGAAAACTGTAAGTCATTCGCTCCAAATTTAGCCGTTATGGAAGAGCGGCAGAAGAAAGAGATGATGAGCAACTTGTTTACTCCTTCGCCTGTGGTGGTGCTGCACCAAAAACCACTGATGACCCTTGAAGAAGACGCTGAGCTCAAATTTCTTCTTCGCAAAATGTATACAAAAATGGAGAAGTGTCAGTTTTTAGCAGTTGTAGGGTTTGTCTTTTGTCTTTGGCAAAAGATCACTAACCAATTCTCCTGTAACAGCAAGACTTCCTGCTTTTGGAGTGGTCTGTGGTCTGCTTGGCATTCACACATCCATTCAAACTGCACCAGAGTTCACGTCGATCTAAACTACACCAGAGTTCGCTTCGAACTCTGGTGTGTAGGCACATCAGAGTTCAAATTCACTTTCACATCTCTGCAAATGAACCGGACGTTCTGGGCAAGCAAACTAGAGTTGGATTAAAGCAGACTAAACAGGGCCAGTGTGAATCCATCCTTATCTAACCTTTAATTGTTAAAAAAAAGAAAAAAAAAAGCTCAAGGGGTTTGAATACTTTTGCATGCCAATTTCAAGTTTGATACATTCCATCTTGTTTTGTGTGTCACCATAGTCTGGCTTGGTGATAAACAGCTTACTGAGGAGATTCGAGTACAGGGGGTTTGGGAGCAGTGGTGGAATGCTACATGTGCGCTTGAGACCGTGCATCCAAACGCACGTGGAGCCTGTAAACCTCTCGTTCTTTCTGTTCCCTCCGGTCAAATAAGCTGTAGCAGAGCATCAGTGAAGGCGAGACAATTAACTATCGAGGATGGTGGGGAAAGGATTATACCAGAGGCTTAGTATCATGCACAATCAGAAGCTACACACACTGACAGCCTCACTTTTGTGAGGAGATAACAGCACTTTGGTACAGCCCAAAAACCAGGAGGGAAGACTTAAGTGTGAGCAGACGAAGAGCGAGGAACCTGCCGAGGAAGAAGCAAAGAGGCATAGCTAAGGTCACGGAAAAGGCGAAGGAGATTTCACCAAACGAGCGGGCCAATGTCTTCTGCTCTCTCAGCTGTTAATTCCTTTATAATTTTCATTCCCTCCTCTTCTTCTGTGCTCCCCTCTTGCTCCTCGCCCTCCTCCTCCTCCTTCTCCTCCTCCTCCCCCTCCTCCTTCTCCTCCTCCTCTCTATAGCAACAGCAGCAGCAGCAGCAGCAGCAGCAGCTGGCCGCCCAGCAGCTCGTCTTCCAGCAGCAGCTCCTGCAGATGCAGCAGCTCCAGCAGCAGCAGCACCTGCTTAACATGCAGCGGCAGGGCCTGCTCTCGCTGCCCGGGCCCGCTCCAGGCCAGGCCGCCCTGCCCGGACAGACCCTGCCCCCACCAGGTAAGGCGGCTGCGTCCGTTCGGAGCACATGACTTCCTGTTATTTGTTTGCAAGTGCAAGTGCCGTCTTTCCCTCTTCTGTGTCTCTCTCTTGTCTTAGTTGTTGTAATTGGTATGCACATGTAATCCTGTTGCGTTATCTATAAGTGTGTCTGTCTGCCTGCCTCTCATTGGTATGCTCCCCTACCATCCAATTTGTCCTTAACTCTGCACATGAATGTTTTGTTTAGTCGTCCATTCTTCCTCCTTGTCTTTATTGCTCTCTTTGTCTACCTCTGTCTCTCTCTTTTAGCTCTGCAAGTGTTTGTGTTTGCTGTTTTCCATCTTTATTTTTATTCCCCCCACGCTCCTCCTTCTGTCAGTGCTTGTTGTTGTTGTTGTTTACTACCTCTGTTGAGATGAATAAAAAGCCCAAACACAGAGGAAGAGTGGCAAACAGACTCCATTTTCTTCCAGCCGGATCAAGTAAACACTCCTGTTTGTTGTTTACCATTGAAATGGCGGAGACGGGAAAACAACAGGCAGGAAAGTGTTTGACGAGATCACAGGAGTGAATTCGGAGTAGCGAGTTTCCACACTAAAATAGAAAGCCTTGTTTGCCTCAAGGTGGAACTGGCAACTATTCTGTGTATTCAATGTTTCTCTTTTTACACAGGTGAGCCGTTTCCCAGTTAAAGTCAATACCTGACTCTGCAGAACGATTAGAGTGGTTTAGAGCTTTTCAGCAGTGTCATCAACCTTCTCCAAAGTTAGACTTTTCAGCACACTCACCATTTACTCCAACTTTCTCCTTCCTTTTGGGTGTCTACAGGTGGCTTGAGCCCCGCGGAACTCCAGCAGCTGTGGAAGGACGTGACCGGAGTTGGTGGCGGCGGTGGCGGCGGCCACGCCATGGAGGACAACGGCATCAAACACAGCGGAGGCGGCATCGGCAGTGCCAACACCGGGACCGGCGTGGTCAGCAGCGGCTTGGACCTCTCCACCAACAACTCCACTTCAACTACCTCCTCCTCCAATCCTGCCAAAGCATCGCCGCCCATCTCGCACCACGCCATCACCAACGGACAGTCGCCCATCCTCAACCACAGACGAGAACGGGAAAGGGAGCGTGAGAGGTAGAGGAAAGAAGCCATCAGGCTGCCTCTTAGAGATAACGGCGGAGCACAACAAGCTGCTTGATGTTGTTGTGCGGAAACTCGGGGGAAAACAAGATGTTTTGTTTATTTATTCAATGGTTTGTTTATTAGTGTCTCTTACTGATATTCAAGCACAGAAGAAATAAATAAAAGCCTCTTACTCCCAGGGGAGCTTCTGAACAAACTTAGCTTGCACACACATATCAAATGCGAGGAGTAGAAGCCATCCAGGCTGGCACACTTACAAACCTCTCTGGCAGACAAGACAAGGTAACCCCCTTGTACATTAAGTATTTAGTGCTTTGTCTCTCTTTTTTTCCTCTTTTGAAAATTACCTTCCTTGCTTGCTTGTCATGTAAACAGAATATGTGATGCCTTGAGTGGCGTTTCTAGGATGTTTATCCTTGTGATGGCGTCTTTTATAAATGCACCCAGCACTGAAACACTGGCTGTTCACATATCTGCCTATCTGGGCCATGCATTATTCAAAGGCTTTTCTTGGGCGATATTATAATAAGGACTAAGGATGGATGTGTGTGTGTGTGTGTGTGTGTGTGCGTGTGTGTGCGTGTGCGTGTGTGTGTGTGTGTGTGTGTGTGTGTGTGTGCGTGTGTGTGTGTGTGTGTGTGTGTGTGTGTGTGTGTGTGTGTGTGTGTGTGCGTGTGTATGGATGCTTGGTGGAGACTTGCAATAGAGGTGGAAGTGCTGTGTAATTGGTTTAAAGTAGATGCTATCTCTGCAGTCCCACTAAAAGTAGGCTGGAAGGAGGAAAGGAAAAAAAAGAAGACAGAAAAGAAGAGAGAGAAAGTAAATGAGAAGACAAGGAAGAAAGGACTACATCTACTTGCGTCCCGAGGGGTTTTGTGGTGCCTCGCAATGATCGAACAAGGAGTATTGTCAGGAGCGCTGCTTACTAACACGCCACGGATCGATGTGGGGGAAGCCCCTTTGTAAAAACGCGGCGTGAGTTCTGCCAGGGCTTTCGACCACACACATGCACAGGCACAACCTGTCCGCACACTCTCCCTCACGTTTCCATGAGCACACTCGCACACCAGTGCCAAGCCTAAAGGTTAAACTGTCATCTTTAATAGGATGTGCTGTCTAGGCAGGGTCGTAACTTATTTGGGTGCCATTTGAAAAACGCCAGAACACCCTTGTCCTCAAAGAACATAAGTTACACAGTGTATTAATCTCCTGATGAAAATTATATGGCTGTCTGGATTTTTAATGTTTACTCGAAAGCCTGCTCTCCCCCTCCTCCCCCGATAATGGATTTACAAGATGGAGCGTTGGCTGCGGTTCCAACTCATTCTGGATTTCCATGGGGGGTGGGAGGGAGGGAGTGTTCTTCACACATAAGTCACCACTGTCTATGAGTTCATGCAGGAAGATCTAGGATGTGACTTGCTTCTAACCTTTTTTTTTTTTTTTTTTGATGTCATGAGAAATTTTTTCTGTCTTGGTTAAAAAGAAAAAACTTTGAAAAGCTGAATAATTTGACTTCTTATGCCTACATTGCTCCATTTTTCTCTCCTGTTTGATCTGCCTCCAGCTCACTTCACGAAGAAAGCGGAGGAACCCACCCCCTGTACGGTCACGGTGTGTGCAAGTGGCCCGGCTGTGAAAACATGTGCGAGGACTTTGGACAGTTTTTGAAGTAAGAACTTATTCTCTGACAACGTGGTGTTGGTTGAAATTTCTTCTTATTTTTCTCGATTAGTAGCCCAGAAAATACTCCCACTTTTCAACAATTTGCCACATTGCAACCTAAAGACCAACAAAACACCTTATGTTTGTCTTATTGGGCGTTTGTAAGACAGATCTGGAAATCAGATGAGCCCAAATACTTGTTGTTTCTGTCTGATTTGGTGAGTCAAATTGATACCAGGTGCAAAATCATTACAAAGAACCACATTTGGACATCCCAGATCCATCCCAATGTAACACATCGAAGACTCTGGTTGTAATGTGACAAAAGTTGGGGAAAAAAGAAAAAAATAACAGTTAAATTGATGTTGCCATGTTGTATTTTTAGTGACGCACATCGAAGCTGTCCCTTTTGTTTCCCACTCTCTCAGTGGCCTTACTCTTAAACCTTTCCTGTCTTTCTACAGGACACATTCTGACCTCTAGACAGCTAGCTGACAGGGTTCTGCTCCTCCAAAGCATGACTCAAACCAACTCTGATCCATAACAAATTTTCTGCGCAGTGTGGAGGGACCTGATAGGTTTGTGAGAGAAAAAAAAAAAAACGTCAAAAGCTAATGGCAGCTCGCACGGCCGCACACTTACCTCGACAACAAAGGGCCCCCATTCACTGTTGTCATGGTGCAGGCACTGGAGCAAATGAACTCTTCATGCTCCATCAACAATTTAGTTAATTAGCTCATTTGTAATTGGCCGGCTTTGTTGCCAGGATGTTAGTGGGGGGACATCAAAGGAAGAAGGTGTTTGCAGCGCTGCCGATTACAGGTTATCACATTGCCACTCACCGAGAGCCTCTCTCCCTCCCTGTATCCCTGACTCCCCACTCTCACACAGAGAAGAAAAGAAAGGGAAAGCTTTAATTTGAATATTCTAATTAGATTTGTAATTAACTGTGAAATAACGATCTGGCGAGTGTTTTTCATGGGCTGTAAATGTCCATGTGAATTCTCATAAACTCCCCCAAATCAGGACAATGTATCCACTTATTTTCCCAGTCATGCAATTCTCTGCAGTATTGACTGTAATAAGGTGCGGAAAAGCTAGGAGACGTACGCGTACAAAAAAAAAAGAAAGAAAGAAGGAAAAAGAAAACTAGAATGTAGGATTTGGGTCAAGCTTTTGCTAATGCTACAGCATCTTCTGAATTACTGCCAGGAGGAGTTATCTGTGGATTGAAATGATTCCAATAAACAGTGTTTTCAAGTCTTTCAAAGACACTGGCAGGCAGCAGATTAGGCTCCGTTTTCACACGCTGTCTGAGCAAATAACAAAGTTAAAAGAGTTGTAATTGACAGCAGCGGACTGCAATATAATGGACACGAACAGACGTCACTGCCGCAGCAAAGGGAAGTGTTTGCTTGTATTCTTTGGAAAACGCAAGACGTACATGTCAGAATTAATATACAGAGAATCTTTGCATTCTGTCGTGTCACAGCCGCGTTGTCATTTTATGTGGTAGACTAAAACAAAGCCAGGCGTAGTTGTAGAGTGGAAGAAAATGTGTGCGTTTAAAACGTTTTTATGGATAAATATTGGAAATTAAAAGATTTGGGTCACTTCGACATGTGCAACGTGTTTTCCTAAACTATTCTATTGCTGCTCTGGTTGCTTCTTTTTTGTGTGTCTGGTATATTCAGGGTTGTACTTCACCAAACTTCCAAGTGTTTCACTTCTTCGAACATGTTCCCTCTCAGGATTGTTCTTTCTTTTTAACTCTGGATAGCTTTCCTGTCTATATGAAAGGAAATCGTGACGCTACCACCATGTTTGGGATGCAGTGTGTTAGTTTTCCACCACACAGTGTTTTGTGTGTGGGCTAAAAAGCTGTACGTCAGTCATGTGTAACCCGGACACATTCTGCTCTCAAAATGAAACTGCAACGCTGGTTTTTACATATTTTTCTTCACTTCAAAACGAACGATCTCGGTCTGTCACATCACATCTAACTAAAATAAGTTAACAGGCATATTGGCAAAATGTGAAAAGTGAAATGGTATATGCATACTTAGATTCTTGAAAGCCGTTCTTACCAAACACTGGATTGTGGCGCACACGCTACAGGACTACGCATGATGTAGTCCGGGTGAAGCAGTTTGCCTTGCAGCTTTGGTAAGGGATGCACCTGTGATCCAGCAAGACTGCAGGGGATTAGCAGGTTTTCTGGAATCACATCCAATCACCTAAGCACACTCACTTAATGGAAGACATCACTTTATTTCTTTTGGTACCGTATGCTCTGTTCTCACACAAACACTCACAAGTCTGTGTGCTTTAAGGATACTGCAGGTAGGTAGATTAGCTGGTCACTTCAGTCAGGCTTGGAGACGCACTGTAAAAGATGTGCACATGTGCCGGATACAGTAAGCTGGTAAGCTTCTGTGAAACGATGCGTGCTTGTAAAGTCAAAACCAGAGGAGCCAGACAGACAGGTGGAGAGAAAACAGTTGGATTTCAAAGTGAAAAACAGGTGCGCAGGTTGGCAGACAGTTTTGTAAGAACATTTTCCAGAACATCGCCTGTTACGGAATTTCTGTCTTGGCTGAGTCCCGCACACAAAACTGTACGGGTAACCCAGCCAGCGCAAGAAAACAGACGGCAACAAAGAAGGCAGGCTCGTCATTAGAACAAAGATGGCTGCTCTGTGCCGTGCCTTGGAGCAGTCATTGTAGATGTCAGAGGGAGTCCTTTCATGTTTCAGGAGATGCCATTTGACTACACACACACATACACCGATGCGCTTGTGCGCGTGCACACACACAGGCGCAGTTTAAACGGGGTTACATAAAGCGGATGTCAGATTTAGATGACAGCTTAGATGTTGGTACTTCAGTGGAAGGAGGGGGCCACGTTTGTTGGGAAGGGGTTGGGGAGAGACCCAAGTCAAGCTGCCGCCTCGTAGCTCGCTGCAGGAGCTCGGCTCAGCAGCAGTGACACGTTTAGTCATCTATTGTTTTGTTGCATGAAGAAACTTGTCAAGATCAGCATTTAGCGGCTCCTCGGCGCGCTTTAAAGTGTTCTCACCTGGAAAATGTAGCCGCAAGGTGGCATGGCACCCTGAATTAGCTCTGTGAAGTTCAAAATGAAATAATATCTGTGGGAATTGTTTCTTGAGTGACTGGGTGTTTTGGTTTGCGGGCGTATTTATGTTAGTTACACGACAAAGAGGGCTGAGACACTACAAGGTATTGAGGTTGGGTAGAAGGCTTTTTTTTTTTTTGCAAGCAGCCTTTGGTGAAAATAGAAGGAAACAAAATTATAGTTAAAAAGATCAGCTTGATAAGGTGGGAATTGAAGCCAAATCATAAATGGTTTTCCAAGATTGCTTGACAAGTAAAAGGGGAACCTATAGAGTCCAGTCTCAAGTCTTTCCCTGCTTTTACCTTAATCCATATTTCTGGCCATCTGACCAGGCTCCCTATACCTGTTGGTATTTACCAATAAAATAACATTAATATATCAAAGACGCTTTGGCAAAATGCATTAATTGTTTGCAGCCTCCCTGCTGCAATACTCATCAACCCATTATTGTTTCCAAGATGCTGAAAGTCACAGTGTCTGATGTACAGATAAAAGGAAACAATTGAGGAAAATGTGTATTTAATACAAATTCTATTTCCACAGCTGTTTTCATTAATAATATTGTCATCAAATTATAATTTTTTTTCTTATTCCCAAAGTCCAAAAACACAAAGTCTTGGTTATTACTGCTTTAGTTTATAGTGCAAGTGTCTTATTATGCTTGGAAAAAAAAAAACTTACTTAAAAGTAACTTTTCAACAAGATATATAAAAAAGTAAAAAATTACCACTTCCATTGGCAGATCATTTTACATGGGAAACAGTCTTGTTATAAGTGAAATAATCTGCTGACGGAACTAGGACTTTTTATATTGACTTAAAGCAAGCTCGTAAATCTTGCTGCGATGTTACTTGTAAGCTAGTTTTGTCTTTTTTTCAAATCTCCTAAGATATTTCCGCTAGAAACTAGACCAAAACTACTTAGTGAAATTTTTTTGTGTGTGTTTTTTTGCAGTGTGCACCTTTTGTATTATGACAGAATGGGAAAAAGTTCCCATTCTGGGAAGCTTTTGTGAAAGGCACTCATACATTTCTGAAGGCATTTTATATATACAATAATGTTACTTCTTATAGGTTATATTTTCACTTTTACACAAACCGATAGTAACAACCCCCCAACCAGCTCTGCCAGTGTTCTGTCACCGTTCTGCTCTCCTTATTAGTGGCAGCAAGCCAGGCTCTGTGTTAAAATGGCAAGCTCAGCCGCTAACCTGAACGCTGATGTTTGTAACCCGCTACTAATTAAACCCACAAGGCAGCAGCCAAATGTCTTTGTCTTTATATAATGTACACATATGCACATTGTTGAGGCTCTAGTGGGTTTTCCCAGCCACTACATGGTGAAGCTTTGCTCCACCCTACAAAGACCTTTAAAAGGCAGGACACCACCACCAAATGGTGACAGCCTCCATGAAAGAGACCACGTGTAAACATGCTTTGTTTTAATGCACTTATTTAGAGGTGTGCTGCTGAATCAGTGTTAGTGTGTCGTGTAGAGACAGCTCAACTTTCTCTGCTGGGCCTTTGTAGCCCCTGATGATACACACAAACAATTAGCACAAGTGTACAGTCTATATATACTGGCTTGAATAGATTTATTATTGGGCCCTTAGTGGACATTGATGGGCTATACATATTCATGCTTTCAGCTATGGGAGGAAAAAAAAATCCTTCAAAATCTTTTGTTCTGTTCTCTTTAAGACAAACTGCAGGTCCTAATAAAGCAAAGGATTGTTTTTAGGGTTTAAAAACAACAGCTGTGTCTCCCTCAGTGTCTATTTTTACATCTTTTTGTTTTAATATTTAGTGTCATGTGTTAAGAAGTCTCTGCCTTGGCCATCTTTTCTCTCCAGTTTTCCATTATTTATGCCTGATGATGGGGGGAGGGGACCATCTTGTTTTCTTCATAGTTAGAATAAATGTTTTACTTCTTGCTATTTAATTTTAGCTGCAACTATCTCAAATAGATGGTTTATTAAAGGATAATGCTTTTTCATATCAGGCTATAAGTAAGGCAAATAAAGAGGTGGTTTATTTTTGTAGTAAGAGGCTATTAAAAAAGCACACCACACTTTTCAGATTTTTTTCTTTTTCCTTTTTTTTCTGTTAGAAATATTTGTTTCCCTTCTTTCTTGTTTTCTTTTGAAATCATTGCTTAAAATCCTAAAATTGTTTATAATCACCATTATCAAGGTGAGGTTACTTAAGGCCATCAGAGTAAAGGAGCTGAACACCACAGTTGGCACAGTTGTTAATAAAAAATAAATAAATAATAATAAAACCAGGTGAAAGATGGTGATTAAAATCATTTTTGTTGTTCAGACAGGTTAGAAACCTAAGGCGGTCTTCTTCTTCTTCTTCCTCATTTCACTACCTTAGATTTTCTTTTGTCATGTTCTTTTCTTCCTGTCCTGTGTGTCTCTGCCCACCCCCTTCTCCTTCATTTCTGTCTTTGTTTGGCATTATTAATGCTCAGCAGAACATGCTGCCATTTGAATATTTTATAAACGCACGTTGTAATCTTCCTGTAATCGCCTTGCTAACTGGCCAGCAGTGAAATTGAATGTACGAAGCCCTAACTGTCTGCAGGACCGCCGTGAGGCCTCGCGCACACAAACGCGTGCACGCTTAACTGAAACGTAGCTGCTCGCGGATGAGACGTAGACTCGATAAAGATTTTTGCACATCTTTTTTTTTCTCTCTTTTTTTTTTCCTTGTTTTGTAATGAGGTATCTTCAGGGACGGCGAGCAGCCATCTCTGTGCTTTTGAAGCAGCTGTAATTCATGACACACACCATACATCAAGTGCATAAGATAGCATTATGGGCAGTGAAATGAAAAGGGTATTTGCAACATTAGTTCCCTCATCCTGCGAGGGACGTGATTAAATGATTAATGAAATGCCCCCCACTTACCCCCCCCCCTTTTTTTTGCATGCGTGTTCTGAAACAGCAATTAGGCACAGAGCTGGTGGAAATCCACCAGTCCTGTCCCTCATGCACTTCTCTCACTACATCTGCTTGTATTTTTTTATACCACCTCATTCTTGATTTATAATGAAACATTTCAGAGCATTAAAACCTGAAATGGTTAGGCAAAGCAAAGGCAGGGACGAGATGAAACGGTTTTTAAGCGTGTTCAGTGTTAATTGAAAGGTACAGGACTATTGTGATTACAAATGTTCTGCTCGGCTTCTGATTGACAGGCCAAGAGAAAGCAGCTCAATGAGTTGTCTTGTTTTTTGCGCTTTGCAGATAAACAAGAAGAGATGTGGTTGCGTGGGGCGGGTGGGGGAGCGGAGAAGAATATGTGCTGGAAGTGTGTGTTTGCGATAATGTAAGCAAGCGTGTGTTTTCAGATAAAGCGAATGCCAGAGAGGAAGAGATTTTGTACTCCCTCTAATGCACTGGAGGCTGTGCTGTAAATGATCATTGAAGGGTCTGCAAGCTAACCTATAATTACTGCAGATAAAGTGGCAGCTCTGGCATTTCATAAGCATGTCTCCTCAAAGCTTTGCTTTGTGAGTTTGTCTCCAATGATCATTTAGATAGAGGCTCATTACCCAGCATCACAACACTTTAGGAACACTTTTTCCACCACATATTTGCGCTACCGCGTACGTGTGTCTGGAATAGAGGTCTATCTTAATGGTTGAGTTGGGTTTTTTTGTGAGTGTGTGTGTGTGTGTGTGTCCTACAGATGAAATCCAATCGAGACAAAAACCTTCATTGACTGTTATGGCTGTCTGGCCGCCTTTTTTCCTTCTAATGAGGCGAACACACCAGATACGTTTAATATGTCTGTGGCACGATAATGCACCTTCAAGTGAAGAGCCGCCTTTGTGTGTCAAATGTTGCCGGTGTTAAATTGTGTGTATTGTTTTCAATAAATTAGGGGGACAAAACCATTCTGCTGGGCCAGCACGTTTTATTCTTAGAAGAAAGCAGCTCTCAGGGTGTCACTGAAGCCCCCCTAAGCCCGTTCTACCACCACCACCACAACCATCACCTAAACTGGCACAGACCTATTGTCATGTTAAAAATGGTGCCTCACACAATCATGTTACTGCTAATTACTTCATTTCAAATGGGAACAATGGGTTTTAACTGGGATCCTATAGTTAATTGTCGCTGTATGGAAATTATCATAAAAACAAAAGTTGATACTGTAATTATAATCCACCACAATTTTCATCTAGGTAAACTGAGTTCTCGCAGCTGTGCCACGCAAAACCTTAAAACAATTCCGCAAACCCCTTGAACATTTTCACGTTTTTCAGGTTTCGACCAAAACCTTCAGTGGTGAAAGGTGGAAAGAAAGGTTTTCAAAGATGTTGTTTTAATTAAAAACATGGGAAAAGCATGATGTGTTTATTTTTTTATTACCTCCTTTTGTTTTCATACTCCTAATTAAAATCCTGCCCATGCAATACGCTTCAGAGGTCACTTAATTTGTGTAATTGTGAACAAACAGCATTACAAAAGCAAGATTAGGTTACAAAACAACATCCTAAAAACTATATGAGATGACTGCAAACAATGTGTGGTGGAAAACTGAAAGTACATGCCACCCTGAGCATATTATAACTGTGAAATACGGTGGAGGCAGAAAGATGCTGTGGGGATACTTTTCTTGATGGTCAGAGTTGAATATCTGATGGACGAAAGTAAAATACAGGGCAATACCCGAATAGACTGCAAACAACATTTTGCAAGCATCTGTACAATCTTTTTTTAATATATCAGTGTGAAATTACAATATGGCTGTCTCTTTGTCCTTTCAGGCACCTAAACAGTGAGCACGCCCTCGATGACAGAAGCACAGCCCAGTGTAGAGTCCAGATGCAAGTCGTACAGCAACTTGAAATACAAGTAAGTTTCTTTTTTTCTTTTTTTTTTTTAAGCTAGTAATAACGTCTCAATGGAGTAAATTCGAACGGTTGTATTTTTTTTTTTTTTACGTTATTGTCGCCATGACTCCAGCAGTCAAAACTTTATTTTGTGAAACTTGCACAAGTAGGAGAAAAGGCCACATTGTGGTTTGCTTAATACTTCCAGACAAGCAGGACCTGCTGAATTCAACAAAGCCACTAAACAAAGGAATCCTCGGGCCTTACAACGAAAGCCATTATGGCTGTTTTAATTGAATTAAGCTCATGCTTTATTTTCTCTGCTGCTTCCGTTTTTTTTTTTTCTTCCTCCTTCTTTTTCTTTCCAATTAATAGCGAGCGCATCTCTCCCAGTCTGCTGTGTTAATTAACTGCACTTTGCACCTGAAGAAAGCTCAAAAGGAGGGAACTATTTTCAGTAGGTGGAGCGTGACCTTATTAAGAAGTCATGTTGGATAGATAATGAGAGCGCTGATTGAGTGACATTATTACTCAGCACTGCAGACGAGCGCTGCTCTGCCTTTAGAAACAAATAAAGACAGAGGCAAACAAATGTTTCGGCACCCTTGGCAAAGATGTCTAATAATAATAATAAAAAAAGTTAAATAAATTCTCGTTTTATTGCAGTACTGCAATATCACGCAAAAAGTTGGAAAAAAATTGCCTTTAACGTAAATGTTTTATTCCATCAAAAGCAGAAGAAGTTGATTTTGTAGAATCACCAGTGGCATGATTGCTGCTACAGTACTTTGTCCAACTGCTTTTTGACAACATAGCATCATGTAGTGCATTTCATGAGACATACTGGACTCTTCTAGTTCATCAGAATTTGAATTAATCTCTAAGATTTTAAGAACATATGTTGAGCACTTTGGTCACTCAATTTTCTTTGAAAGTCATCAAACTAAAGAACTTTTCACTCAATTTGAAATGTCTTTATTGGCAACATTTTGCCCTCCCTGCGTGATTACATTGTCGGTCTTGTTCTCTTTTGCTCCTCCACTCTGTAGCCCCATCATCTCTGTTTCTTTTCACCACCAGACCCATCACTTGTAATGAGGCCCAGCTCTGTGTGTGTGTGTGTGTGTTATTAAGGGGCGGGACGTTTTCCGCCTTTCACAAGGTCCGGTCCCTGTCACTCCAGGTGAATTAGATTGATGATGAGCACCGGCTGGGGCCACTAACTGGACCAGGGAGGCGGGGCCGCCTGGCACCCTGTTTGGGAGACCCCTTCACCTCTCGGCAGCTGCTGGCTGCGCTCCATCCCCCTAACTGTGTCCACAGGACTTTGAACAGACGCTCAGGACCACCTAATTTATGAGCCAACCACCTTGTTACTGTCAAAGCCTGCACTGACCTAAATTCGGATATTGACAAAAAGATGAAATGCTATTTGTTTTGCCTGACCTGGCTCTGTTCTCCCCTTTTTTCCCTCCTTCCCTCCTCCCCTCCTTCTTTCCTTTCCTCTTTAATCCACCCTAATGCACTCTCTCCTCTCCTTCTTTCTTAACAGCTTTCTAAAGAACGTGAGCGTCTTCAGGCAATGATGACCCACTTGCACATGCGGCCCTCAGAGCCCAAGTCATCTCCCAAACCAGTGAGTGCATATTGCTCTGCCTCCCGTAAACACGCTCGCCTCCGATCGCTGAAAATGAACAGTTTAAGCGGGCGGCAGAAGATGAAAGAGAGGCGAATGGGATTTGTAATACACAGTTACATGTGCTCCTTATCGCTTTTTTGTGCATTGTGAGAGGACAATAGAGTTTGGGAGTGTATTAGATGGCGGAGCGACGGAGTCCTCGGCTAAAACGGCGGGAGTAATTTCTTTGTGATAGCTATAATAGGGCAAAACAACCTGTTGGCCACCGATGATTGTTTGGCTCGGTGGCCGAAGAAGCGCTCAGAAGTGGAATGAGAGGAGAGAAGATGTGTCATTTTGACAACAAACAGCAGAAAATAACAGCTCAGTGTCGGAGACTGCGGGATGTTGACATGAAGCTAAAATTGACCGCAGGAGAATAAAAAAGAAAAAGGGATTTCAGTCTGGGCCCTTTTCCCCTTTCTCCTAAATGAAACGCTTACGAAAAGCGTCTTATTCAAGCGATATTTGAATTTCATATCCCGATTATACATTTTGGCAAACACTGCACCCTCTTCCCACCCCCTCAATTTTAGGAGTTTAGAAATATGAGACATCAAAACATTGTTAGCGTTTTAATGCTGCTCAGTAAGTAAGTGCCTACGTTCAATTGAATCATTTTCCCA
This sequence comes from Poecilia reticulata, assembly GCF_904066995.2. Lineage (NCBI taxonomy): Eukaryota > Metazoa > Chordata > Actinopteri > Cyprinodontiformes > Poeciliidae > Poecilia > Poecilia reticulata. The sequence goes on along the minus strand of NC_088852.1, from coordinate 11,454,036 downwards.
ATCACCTCTCATCATAGAATGTAGACGATCACAAGATAGCATAATTATTCTATAATTCCACCAGAAATCAAACCCTTTTTATTATTCCGAGTCCCCTTCTTTTACTCTCTGTCTGTGTAGCACTTTTTTTCATCATCTTTAAAACTACAGCAGCTTGGCGCCAGCTCGTCCAATAAAGAAATTTTCAGCTTCTAATCCGTGCCCGAATATGAATGAATGATGCTAATGAAGTATTGCATTACATAAAGCTCACATGAAAGAGCAGCTAATTGCATTTGATGGTGGGGGTAATTCAGACAGAATTCCTAAACGAACAGTTAAGTCATTAGATTAGTTTTTTTTCTTTTCTTTTCTAAGACCTCCCTACTTTTTAAAGTCTGACAAGATAAAGATTTGTTTTGGGGATGTTGGAATAGCAATAGCATAGGTGTTATGTATGTTTGTGCTTTGCAAAGGTATTAAAACACATTCCAGTTTGTTGTAATTGGATATAATGTAGAAGAGGCACTACTATTGGTGCATAAATGTAAAGGGTCAATTAGAAAAGAAGCCCTAAATGATTTGGAGGAGCTTCAGGGATCCACAGATGTCATAGCATCTCTGCTTTTCTTCTCTTATAGAAGAGTGAACAAAAGAAACCAACATTATGTTTATCATCTGGAGGAAAGTGCTCTGATTAGACGAAAGCCAGTTTGAGACATCAAAAAGCTGGATTTCGATCAATCTTTGATGTTGTAGACTGGCCTAGTCCAAGTCCAGAACTAAATCCAACTGTGACAACACTTCAAAGTAGTTTACGAACATTTTCCAATTTAATCTTCCTATTTTTGCCAAAATCAATGGGTAGTCTCTAGATGTAAACGTCACCCAAATGATCTGCATCTTGTGAGACGTGGGTTTAACTTCTCCAGAGGCCCATTTCTGGAAGGCTGAACACAAATGCATGCCACACTTCACTTGTGCTATTTTGCGTTGCGCTACTTTGACAATGCACTGTCATCGGATAAACCAGGTACAGAGTGTAAACTCTCTTTGCCCATGACAGAATTAGCTCATTAGTACGCCTCTCCATTGCCAGAATCTCTCTACCTTGACATATTATCATATTTTTCAACACTAGCAGCAAATGACCACGGATGCTTTCTCCTTTTTTTTTTGTGCTTTGCTTCCTCTCCATCTCCCAGAGCCTTTGGCTCCCACACTGCTTCCCATCTTTCAAGTCGCCTTCAATTCGGAGATCTCACTGTGGACGCATTCCACTCGCAGGCTCACAATTAAGGCAATTTGGTTTGAATATGTAACGACGTCATTACCATTCCAGCTAAATTAGCGCAGGGACTAAAAGGTCAGCGAGGAATTTTCCAGTCGGTTAGAGCCTCTCATATGAGATTTGGGAAGCAAGTACAGAAGCGGCGGACAAGCCGGACGGCTACCGCGATCATCACTCGCGGCGGAAGAGACAAAGACTCACAGAAGAGAGTGTTTATGTCCACAGTGGCCATCTAGCCCGTCCATGCGGATTTGCTTCTCATGGGAAAGAACTTTGACTTTCTAAACTTCCTTCTGCACTGGAAGTCACTTTGAGTTAGGGCTTTTAAGACTCTCCTTTTTGTAATAAAAAAAGTTGTTGATTTAAAGTTCCGTCAATGCGAGCGTTGGTGCGGCAGTAAATTTAAACTGCCAAGCTATCAAGCGATGCTTTTAATAGAATTATACCCTCTTTTCATGTGCGGCAAATCCTTTTGCCATCAGTATTCTATGACCTCAGGGTTTGTGGGATATTCTGACCAGGAGGCAACTCTCTAAATCCTCACATCAAAGCAGTCAGGAATGTTGCTGTCGGTGGGAATGAGCCTAGTAAAGTCAGTGAGACCTGGCCATGGAGAAGTGTTTTTTTTTATCAGCTTCAAACTTTTAACACTATTGTATTAATCAATTAAGATCTAAACCTAATCCCAGACTGCATTTTGCAACCTAAGCATAAGAAAACAACCTAGAGGACTTGTCATTGCCTAAGTTTATTATTTATCTTCAGCACACATTGAGATATTTTTTAACTTTTACTAAAGTCTCAAACTCAATATAATGGTACTAATGCCTAGCAAATGTCTTCTTAACTATTGAACTGTGTCAAATTACATCCACATGTTTGTATATTGGGATGCAAATAAAAGTGAAAGGTGAGGATCTCAATCCCACAGCACTCTGCCGCCACTGTCACGTGTTCAGGGTGTCCGTTTTCTCTCCCATGCACATCATTCCTGCACTTTTTTATAGACTTTAGATGTATTTACACTTTGATTAAATGAGAGGTTTCAAAGACTTTGAAAACTACATAAAAATAAAAACATCTGAATACCTTTTCAAAGGCGCTACTGAATACTTAGCCAACTGTTCATTTTAACGGGCATTTAAGTGCCAAAATCATTCAGATTTCCAAAAGGTATCTGTCAATATCAAGAAACTTGCACCCGTCATTTCACAAGGGAGAGATAACCTGTGTTTGGGGGCTCGTTTCTTCGCTGCTTAAGAACGATGAGTGTTTGTAGTGCGGTGAGATAGCCGGGGAGGGAGAGAGAGAGGCAGAGTGTGATAAATAGAGAGATAAAGAGAGATGGGGCTGGGATAACATGGAGGCTGATCGTTGGATAATCTTGAACAGCGTGCTCTAATTAGAATTCTTATGACACAATTTGGTGGTTGTAATTAGTGGAGATGGGCTGGCTCCTCTCCACGAGCCTTGTTAGTGGAAACACAGCTGTGTTAGAGAGGAGCGGCGCAGACGCTCAAATCTGTCAGGGAAACCACAAAACGATGCCTTCCGCCTCCCCCTTTCACCCACATTCATGTGTGTGTGTGTGTGTGTCTCTTTCCCACATCATGAGTCATGACTCGCGTTTCGTTTTCTCCCCCGCCGCAGCTCAACTTGGTGTCGAGCGTCACCATGTCGAAGAACCTGCCCTCAACGTCGCCCCCGAACTTACCTCAGACCCCCACCACGCCCACAGCCCCCATCACACCCATGGCGGCAATGCCCCAGGTGCCGTCCGTACTGGGAGGAGCCAACGTCCCCAGCATGGGAGCCATGCGCAGGCGCCACTCAGACAAATACTCCATGCCTTTGTCGTCGGGTAGGACCAACTACTCAGCACTCTACACAGCACCACTTCACTCAGATCAAACTGGTAACTAGGATGTGTTTTGCGCGATCTTAAACTTGAAGTTTCCCACTTCTTGTCATGTTACATCCAAAACTTTCTATATATGTCACTGGGATTTCATGTGATAGACCAGGGGTCCCCAAACCTTTTCCTGTGAGGGCCACATAACTTTTCTCTTCTCTGGTGGAGGGCCGGAGTCAGTTTGTAACAAAAAAAGTGTGACGATTGCAGGAGTGCCTAAATGTAAAAATTTATTGTTTTCCAGAAAGCACAATCAAATAACCCTCTCTAGGTTCTTTGCAGAAAAAATCCAGGAAATAACACTATTTATGAAATAAATACCGCATTTTCCGGACTATAAGCCAGACTGGACTATAAGCTGCAACCCCAAAGTTTTTTTTTTTAAACCAGTAAACATGCACATATTATCCGCACCGCAGATATTTCTGCTGCTCTAGGTTTTCCACAACGATGCAGCAGAGGGGGACGGACACCCAAAATTTGAGTAATAACAGGTCAATTGAATATCACATTTATTACGGTTGAAAAAGAAAAAGTTGCCAAGATTAGATTTAACTGAACTGATTACAGTAGATTCAGAACGGTAACTGTAACAGTAAAAGTGCTGATCCTTCGTGTCTGCTACTAGCATGTGCTAAATGAAAATGGGCACCGCCGCCTTCTTCTTCTTCTTTAAATTTCAACGGCAGCTTGCATCCATTATTGTTGCACTACTGCCATCTATTAGATCCTAACATCTATACGTCAAATTCTCATAATGATTCCAGTATTATTTAAAAAACAAAAAATCTTCTTTTTCCCCTCAATGCTATTTAACTGATCAACAACATTCTCAAATTTCAATTCCCTATTAAAACCTAATTCCATTTTATGGGCGCTTTCTTCTTTTATTTCCAATTTTGACTTCCTATGATTCACGTTCTGCTAAAGAGCCCCCTGGTGGTTGAAGAAAAATCCACATATAAGCCACATGGTTCAAAGCTTAGGAAAAAAGTAGCGGCTTATAGTCCGGAAAATACGGCATATGAAAAAAAATCTGAATGCTCTCTGGTATTGTTCAGGGGGCCGGACCAAATGTGGAGGCAGGCCGGATCCGGCCCGCGGGCCATAGTTTGGGGACCACTGTGATAGACTAACATAAAGTTATGTGTGATTATAAAGTGACAGGAATATGAATGGTTTGCATTTTTTTTATTATTTATTTTTTTTACCAGTAAACGTTTCTTTCTCATTTCTAGTCACCACTTCTGAGTTATTATTTTGTACAGCCACTTTTCTCTAAACCATCAAAAATACTACAAAATCAGTGAATTACATTTATTTGTAATCTACCCTCTTTACACTGGTACCCCTCAATAAAAACCTTCTACTTCACAATTATTTAATACTTTGGTTTGGCCAATTTTGTAAAGTACATTTAAAACACGGTGGTAGCAGCTTTATGCTACAGGGATGCTTCTCTTTAGTATCGATGGGGAAGCTGGTCAAGGTGATGTTTGGTTGTAACATGACAAAAATGTGCAAAAGTTCGACGGTAAAAGTATTTTTTTTGCAAGGCCCCGCAGTTATTTAACATAATAATGGAATAAAATTGACTTTTGTTTCATTTTAGCCGAGTTTTAATTTAAAATTTAATTACTGCCAAAACGGAAAATTACAGCCATGCCTCAACGCTAAGTGCAATTAATAGTTCGAATAGAATCGCACACATCTCACATCTCAGATGTACACAATCACAAAGGCGTGTTTGAGAAGTCAGTTAGGTTTATAAAAGTAAGCCTGTATTTAATCACTCTAAATGTAAACAGACAAGAACTTCCTCTGCGCATAAATATTGCATGAATGTTAATTAAGTTCAAATAATGGTGGAAAAAATACAATATTTATTACATTAGGACATCCCATGTATTAAGCTTTTGCATTTTAAACGACCCGTCTTTGATGTTTATATTTACGCGTTTAGTGTGAAGAAGCATAAATTATTCAACTTCACCCTAACTAACTACACGGATCTCATATATGGATGTATAAGCGTTTAATGTCTCTCACGAGAGAGATTAATTAAAAATGCATTTTGTTAGACATGGAAAGTGCTGATTTGATGTGCCCTCCCTTTCAACCCGCCCCACCCTCTTTGTCCAACCCCCCCCCTTTTCCCCACACCCATCCTCACCCCCTCCCCAGTATTAATTTGATGAAACCTTGAGCAAATTCAGCACCTAAAGTTATCAAATTTGCCAATTATTTCAGGTGGTGACACAGTATTTATTTTTCCAGAGATTGCCCCAAACTACGAGTTTTATAAGAACGCAGATGTCAGGCCGCCATTCACTTACGCAACCCTCATAAGACAGGTGAGTGGAAAATAAATTAACTTTCGCCTGATTAGATTTGAATTAATTGCTTCACCTTCTCATAGCTTTGTCACCGAGCCCCGGCATGATCGTTGTTTTGGTGTCATTTTAGGCTATTATGGACTCCGCCGACATGCAGCTAACGCTTAACGAAATCTACAGCTGGTTCACGCGTACGTTCGCGTACTTCCGGCGCAACGCTGCAACTTGGAAGGTAATCCTGCTCTGCACTTTGCTCCCTATGAGTGCAAAACGTGAAAATGGCTTGAATTACTCCTCAGCACTCCTACATTCTTTTTTCCTCTTATTTATTTTTCCACCACAGCTTCTTTTCTGTTTAGAAATGACAGCTGGAAGAATCATCCCCCCCACATACCCCCACCACGTATCGTTTTCTAATTTGGTGCAATTAATAGCGGAGGCCCGGTGTAGAGAGGAGAGGGCTTTGACGCCCTAATTATACAGCAGCCACTCCATCATCAGCACCTTTTGTTAAGAGATACACCCCTCCTCCTGGTCCTGAAACCACTTTCTCTCGCATATCACTGGTTAATTGTGAGGAAGGGTGGCTGGTTTGCCCGTTAACCAGCTCTCTGGCGCACAAATGCATAAACTAACTCCAAGAAGAGGGGTTAACTGAAGCAGGGAGGTTGGGAAGGGGGGCAGGAAGTGAGAATAGGCCTGTCATGGAGGGAAGCGCTCTTTATTTACTTACACAAAAGGACCCCATTTGTATGTCTGTCGCTACAACTTTATGGTCCTGTCCGGCCGCACAAAGATGGTGAAAAATGTGCATGCCGCAGAATGCGTTTTCATCCAGGAGTGTGTCTGCGTGCTGATAAAGGAAGCCCAGCCAGATTCTTCAACGTTTCATCCTGTGGCCCCTTCTGTGTCATCTGTTTGTTTTTTTTTCCTTTCCTTTCTTTTAGCCTTTGTGGCTGCACAGAGAGGACTGGAGGGAAAAACTCCCAACAGCCACTCATCAGCATGCAAGATGCGTTGCGGCACTAGATTTAGCAAAGTGAATTAATTTGGATTTGGGATGCAAATAAGCACACGGGTGTGTGATCGCCAATCCGAGAGGGAGGGGGAGGGGGGGCCATGTGTAGAGATCAGCGCACTTTTCCAGTTTGTTAGGTACAGTAGCGCACCACGTTTTGCTGTGTAAGGTTGTTTTGACAGGGTATGTCTTTTGCCGTATGAAACATCAGAGCCTCTGCTGGTTTAAAACCGGTTCCACCAGTCGTTTCCCCCCCAAAACGAGTCCCATTGTTCCAGTGACTTTAAAAACGTCTCCAGGTGATCTATTTACATCTGCAGCTCCACGACTCCCTTTGTAAGCATTAGCAGGATGATCAGCGATGGGCTTCTCATTTGATTAACAGAGTGAATGTGTTCTTTTTTTTTAAGTATTGAGAGCAAAAAGAAATGAAAGGTAGTTTAATATCACAGCTTCGTCTCATCTCAAAAGAGGGATCTGCCCCCCACCCTATCCCACTTTCCCTTTCTCTCTCTTTTCTCTCACCCAGAAGCTTATTAGTTCTAACTATATAGCATGCATAATAAAACTGCTCATTTGCTCATTAATATTAAAATTATCATATTCAGAGCCATGGGCATTAAGATCAATCAAATCATGGGATTTTCAGGTCAGATGCAAGATCTGCTTATGAGGTTTTTTTTTTTTTGAATCCCTTTCTTTTGCAGAAAGAGCTGTACACACCAAGCTAAGGGGAGATGATAAATATAAGAGACAGGGATATTAAAGCCGGGGTTATTATTTGTAGGGCCCGATGCATGCTTTAATCATGCTTATGTGGTCATATAATTTTCTTTCTAGAGTTTTTTTTTCCTCCTCTTGTTTTAATTCATGCACAAATTCTGCCGTTTTTAATTTCAAGACGGCAAATTCGAAACGGAAAGAAGAATATTTGGACATCTTAGATGTCTAACCCTCTCTCCAACACACACACACACACACACACACACATATATATATACACACACAATGATATGAGGCCTTCTAGGAGACAGTTTCTTTTTTCTTTCAGCACTGTCATCTTTAAAGCGATGTGTCCATTAAGAGCTCTGCTTTTCTGGAGCAGGAAGGGTTACTGACATCACCATTATCAAGGCCGGCATTACCACTTCTGTCACCACCATAAGCCATTCGCTATGCTGATTACCTCCTTTTAGCCTACTTACTCTGATTGATATGTACTGTGTGCAGGACTTGTAAGAGCATTCACTCTCACTCAATTTTTACTAATTAAATCAATGGTGCGTGAATGTTAAGAATTTCTTCAAAATGTAAAAGAAAAAAAAATCAATTTCCAGGCCTCCTTCTCCTTCTTTTTTTTCCCTTTTCTTCATGATGGAAAATGAATGAATATGATTTGTTTTACCTCATCCTGCCTGACCTGCGCTTGTCTTTTTTTTCCCTCTGTCTCTCTCTCTCTGCAGAATGCCGTTCGCCACAACCTGAGTCTTCACAAGTGCTTTGTGCGCGTCGAAAACGTGAAGGGGGCGGTGTGGACGGTGGACGAGGTGGAGTACCAGAAACGCAGGTCGCAGAAGATCACAGGGTAAGAGTAGTGCCACTTACCTTAGTGCTAACATCTCTTGAAGGTTTTCACACATTGCCACAGACTTTAATGTAACATGAGCGATTTTATGGGGTGGCCCACAACGTAATTGACAAAAGGAACAAAACAAGTTGAGTTTTTGTCTCAACTAACCACATTATTCCATGGCATGCAATGTAGTTCAGTGCATGCCATATAGTTGTAAATTACACAATATCGGGCATTACTCATCCAGACATTCCTCAGTGTTTTATTTCAGGGTTTCTGAGTAAATGGGTTTGATTACATTTGGATGCCACACCTTTCAGCTTCTTATTTTAAGAAAGAAATGTAAAACAATTACATTTACGTTTGACAAAACCCCAATGATGTCGCAGTGTGACAGTTTGTGGATATTTTCGAAACTAGAGTTTGCGATATAAACATGTGAAACTGCAAAGAAAATGTGGGTTAATTTAAATAGTTTGCAAAGTTCGACTATTATATTACAGTGTGTCATTTCCCTAAAATTACGCAGTCAGGGCATATGAATCTCTCTGCAAGGCACCACAAACTGTGTTACAAAGACGAGATCAAGCATTGCATTATCAACATTTATGTATGAGTTTGGTTTTTTTTGTTGTTTTTTTCCCCTCAGAAGTCCATCTCTCGTGAAGAACCTTCCCTCCAGTCTTGGCTACGGAACGGCGCTAAACGCCAGCTTACAGGTAGAGCTCCACATCAGATCCTACATTTAGCATGAAGCGGAAGCATTATTCTCTTTTTCCCTTTTCTCTCCTCTCCCACACGCTTCCTCCACTCCTCCCTTCTTCCTTCCACCTTTAGACCCAGAAGGCCACCCTGTGGTCAAACCGAGCAGAATGTCTTCCATCTCTCTCCCTGCTCTCCTCCCCTTTCTCCCAGTTTGTTGCAGCCACCTTAGATTGATTGTGGCATGTGCAAATGCAGGGGCATGTGCATTAATATTTATCTAAGCTGTCATAAATGATTTGGCTTCATAGTGTACGCCAGCGAGGTGCTCATGGCAAAAACTTTAAAAATTTAATCACTGTATATAACTTTAATGCGTAGCAGGCTAAAGTGTCAGGAGTTTTTATTATTTTGAGGTAAAGTTTTTGGGAGCCTTTTTTTTTATTATTATTATTTTATTAATACATAACCACTCCACACAAAGGCATTTGAATGGCAGTTACTGGGAGGTAATCTGCAAGCTTTCCACACATGGGAAAGATTTCTTGCAACATAATAAGAGAAGGATATTGTATTTTAGTAATTGCCATGGTAAATCATTTTATTCCCTCAGCTGTCTCTTTTTTCACTCTTCACACTGCCTCTCAGCCACTAAATACCTTCTGTCTTTGCAATCCATTTATTCACCCAACATTTCATGTAATTATGCTTCATATGCTTCTCATATTTCTTGTTCCTTAATAGTCACACGTCCCTCATTCTTTACCTTTACCCTCACCAGCCCGTTCCCTCTTCTCTCTTTCTCCCTCTCTCTCTCTCATTCTCGTTTCTTTTTTTTTTCCTTCGTCTCTGCAGGCTGCTCTGGCGGAGACCTCCCTGCCATTGCTAGGGACCCCCGGCCTCATGAGCAGCGCCGCGGGGCCAATGGGCGGCAGCTGCCACGGCCTGCTTGGCGGTGACCCGTCCGGACCGATCGGCGGCAGCCCGCCCGGGCTGTTGGGCGGGAGTCCGCCCGGTTTGCTGGGGATCAGCCCGCCAGGAACGCTGAGCTGCAGCCCCCAGACCATGTTGCAGTCTGCCCATGAGGAGCTCAACGGCTCGCTCGACCACCTGGACACCAACGGACACAGCAGTCCTGGATATTCCCCTCCAGTACACATGTGAGTAGGGGAAAAGACATTGCCACGATTGTTTAGTTTTGCAGTCTTAAGAATCCTCCACAGGGATGTTCATGTGCTTTTTCACATTTACTTAAGAACCACAAAGTATTTAATGAAGTTTTCTGTTTAGATTACAAGCAAAGCATGGTTGGTTTCAAATTAAAGCTTGAAAAGTGCAATGTGTATTGAGGAGACTAGAAAAACTTCAGCAATAGACAAAAATAAAAAAATCAATTCACAATCTAAAAATGAAAAAGAAACATGGCTGGAAAACCTACTAGGAAGTGACCTAGCAGCCACTTGATCCATGGTAGCCGGAGGAGTTCAGAGATTGTCTGTTGACAACTATTATTGATCCCTTCCACAAATTTGAACTTTGACTGGGCAGAAAAAAAAGGCATTAAGAATTCCCTTTTCTATGCCCTGATAAAATGAGACTAAGATTGGACTTAGTCATCCAAAATGACCTCTGTGGCAGAAAGCTGACACTGCATATCTCTCTACTCGAAACAGTCCAGCCCCACCCCCCGTATTAGGCATGGTGGTGGCAGGATTATGCTGTGGGGATATTTTCATCAGCAAAGATGGGAGAGCTGGTCAGAATTGAAGCGAAGTCGAATGAAGTCAAATACAAGACAATCCTGAAATAAACAAAAATGAGAGCTTGCATACCCTTGAGACTGAGCAGAGGTTCTACAAAGTATTAACCAAAGAGCGGCGCTGTGGTGGTGCATGTACTCATGTATGGCTCACGGGTTCGAGTCCAGACCTATTGACCTTTGTTGAATGTCTTCACCATCTGTCATAACTCACTATCTTGTCAATGCACTCTAGTGGTCAAATCAAGACCAGTAGAGCCAAAAAAATCCTTAAAAAGAACATTTCTTACATTTGACATTGAAAACAGTAAAGCATGTACCTTTACTTGGCTAATATGGCAGAATTAGAAATGGCTCAATGGGGAAACTTACTTCAGCAAGGAACTGTTTTTCCAACAGTGTAACATTAAAAGTATGACTTTATAAAGATACATGTAGAATAAATTACACCGGAACCACCAAAATAAATCTCCTCTCGCCCACAGTGCTAAATACGTGCAAAAAAATGTAAAAAATGTTGCGTTTAAATGCTTTGAAATTTTTTAACAGCGATAAAAGCGTTGCCAATTTCCACCTTACAGATCTGTAAGTGTTCTTGCTTGATAATGCAAGCCGAAGCCGCCTCTCCCTCTTCTATGCGCCCACCTCCTGCTCCACGTTGCTCTAATTGTCTGACATTTAACCCCCTGAATCAGTGTCTGTTTAGTTAGCACCGACCTCGGGGCAGAGCTCAATTTCTATGCTGGATTGCATTGTGAGCAGACCTTCCTCTCTCTTTTAGTGGGATTTTATTGCCTTTGTGGTCGTACAGTTCAAGTCTATATATAGGACCTTGTGATCAAACCACTCTGTACATTTTAGCTGCTTTTTTTTATTTTTAATGGAGGACTGTTTGTATTAATATTTAGCAAGCATAGCACTAATTACTTTAATCTCCATCTCCTCTTTATGTAGCTGGGAGAGGGTGTTTGTGCTTGACTTTAAGAAACATCCAAGCCACACACACACGCACGCACACACAGGCTACAGTTTGAAACAAACACACCAAAGATATCCTTTTAACGCTTCTTACGTGCTGCCTATCAAAGCCTCTATTGCAACATTAGCTAGCCATTTGAGTAATGGATAAAGGATGCTTCCCACTGCCATGTGAGTAAATGTATTTATGAGAAAGGAAGCGTCCATACCTTAATATATTTAGACGTGTTTACCTCTCCTGAAAGGGGGTGCTAAGTGAGGCAAATTTGCCATGCTCCTGACAGATTCCCAGTGTTTGCACTCCCTGAGGTCATTTAATTTTCAGAAACAGGACAGCGCAGACTTTTTTCCCCCTTTCTTCTTCCCCCCCTCTGCTTTCCGCGGCCACGTCGTCTCGGCACCGACACGAGTTGTTACGGGGAGGACGAGAGGCATCTAGCCCCTGCCCTTTTTTTTCACGGGGTCCACAACAACCTTCGAAATGGAAGAGATGTGTTCTCCGGCGCCACTTTTCGCTGTACGCGCTTAAATAATAGAGCGGCTCGCAGCACTAAACTAAATAGTACATCACCTCCAAGACCTGTTTTGGGAGGAGAGTCGTCAGCACAACTGAGTCCATTCAGCTGTTAGACAAACCTCCTCTTCCCCTAAATGTCTAAAGGTTAATGATGTCTGCTTAACCACAGACCAGCTTGCCCTGGGCCATGCTGGCTGTGTGTGTGTATGTGTAAGTATGCATGTGTAATAAACTCATGTTCACCCTAAGGGGTTCTGCTTAAAAGAAGTGGTAGCTGTTATAACCAGGAAGGCCTGAACTTACAATTAGAGCTTCCAACTTCTCTCGTACTCAACACAATATGTCGAGGCCCAATTATTCCGCGTTTTGTCTCATGTTTTTAATTGTTTCGTGTCCGCCTCTCATTGGTTTGATGAACATCTTTCTCTTATTTCTGCCCCTTTCCTTTTCCTACCATCAACCTCATGGACTAATGACCTTATTTGCATCCCTGACTTTACCTCCGCACGGTTCCCAACGCTAATCTCTGACTGATATGAGAGCAGGCGTCTCGGCGTATTTATTACGCCGCATTTCAGACCGGCGTTTACTCCTCGAGTGACTCGATAATGGCATCCAGCCATTAGGCGCTAAATGGCTCATCCACATATTTTAATAAAGCGTTGGAAAGCCGAAAGCGAATACGGCAGCTCGTAATTTCTTTCTTTCTTTCTTTCTTTTTTTTTCTTGTAAGGCATCCAAACATCCTAATGAGGATTATTTTAGCAGCAAAGAATCATTAATATTTTTGATGCGACTAGAATCAGGATCTTCTAGCGAGGCGAGAACGAGGAGTGCGTTCTCGTTGTGTTCTCTGACGTCAAAATATTTAAATTTAAATGTGTGTGAAAATAGAAAAAGTGTTCGCTGAATGAATTTTTTCCCCCCTTTCGTGTTGCATTTTGATGTTTTTCTTGTCTGCAACCACCTCCTTCCCCCTCACCTCACTCCCCCACCCCTCACCCCCAACCTCCCTTCCTGTAAATCCGCAGGACAGAAACAGAAATATTCATCGCTCGGCTCAAATCCTGCTAAGATCTCCTCATCTCGACCACATCAGAATATTAATTTACAGTATTTGGCTCTGAATATTAAAGTCATCTGTACCTTTTAAAAATTCTTTTCAAATTCAAAAAGGCCCCGGCGCCCTGCCTCTCCCCCCGCTGATGAAGGCGGCCCAGGAGAGACGCATCCTAACGTTGCCGCCGCTTGATAAGTCTCCCTCTCCTCTTTCCGAGTCTACGGGGATTTTCTGATGCATCCGATGTGTCAGAAATAATTAGGTTTTGTCAGATTTATCATCGTTGCACAAACCCTTCTCCCCGACTAGGGCTCCGGATCATGTTATGCCTTGTTTGTGTGTGACAGCATTATTATTCTTGTTAGCTGCCCAGCAGTTTTTTTTTTTTTCCACCCACTCCTGTGTTGTTCTGAAGGAAGAAAAGGCGTCCTGTGCTGCTTCCTGCCCAGCGCTTATTGACAGTGGCTAAAGATATTCATCCATTTAGAGTTAAAAACATGTATCATGGTGTCCGAGCGAACTGCCGGGGCTGAAGTTGATTAATGGCAGAAGCAAGCTGCTGGTTTTTCCTCTTGAGGAGTGACACGCCACAGCCTCTGCATATTAACGAGTGGCTGCGCTTTCTATTAACTAGATAAAAAAGCCTCTCCTCTGCCTTTGCTCCAGGGGGCTCAGGGATGAGAAATTCTCCATTATTTATCATGTGGCCTGTTTTCCCCCCAGCCCCCCTTTTTTTTCTTCATGTATTTCAACCTGGTGTCATCAGTAAACTTTTAAATGCCAAACATGTCTGGAACATCACAGCTTATCGGCCTTACAGGGGCCGTGTTTTTCATGCAATTTTCATGTGCTTACTTACAGTAGACGTGAGGCATCGTGTCGAATTAGCGTCTTGCAAACAACATGGTTTTTACTTTCACCAGATAATGCGTGTCACACTTGTTTTTTTTTTTGTTACAAGAAAATGTCAAATTGTAAAACGGGGGATGGGTTGGAAAGAGATTCTTACCATGAGACAATATTAGGTAAATAACTTCAGTTTTGTTGTTTTGATACATACAAAGTTTTAGACAAATGCTTTTTGCTGAAGCAAAAGCTGACAAGCAGCCTGCTTCTATGATCAGAACATTAAAAAGTGTTATAGTTATAGAGCTAACTGCATTTAGGCAAAGCTTTAAAGTGTTTATAGTGCCCTTTGTATACAACAAGCTGATGTTGTTGTACACAGATTGCCCAACTTGTTGTATAAGTTGGGCAATCTGCATAGGTAGCTAGTAGAGGTGTGCCGATCGATCGGCCACCGATCATAATCGGCCGATTTCTGTGAAAAAGTGTCTGATCGGTGATCGCAGATCACGGTCTCTTGTTGCCGATCACACAAACCGATCACCTGCATCTCATTTCGCAGCCTGCCTGTGCAGCTGGTCTCCTCTTTCCTTCACATTGTGCAAACGGGCAGCAACAAATCCTAAGCGATGTGGAACTAAAACGCACTGAGTGAATGGGGAAGTTTGCGTGTTGCGGCGGAAAATTGAAGCACGTCAAAATGCATCAACACAACGAAGCTAATACGACATAAAAACAATGCCATACTTGACGGAGTTTGGCTACATCGAGGCTCACTGCAGTAAAAAAGACATATGGAGGATCAGATAGCAGATAAAGCAGCGCACAGCTACAAACACTCACCCGGATTAGCATGACGGTCAGAAAGCTAAACAAATAACCTGGAAAATTATTTAAGTCTTCAAGCTGCGATGTAGTTCTGCTCTCGCTGTTGAACCGCTGCTACGCGCTACAGGTAGTAATATTTCACAGACGGAGCGCCGCTTCTGCTCCACCTGGTAGTGACTCTCACACCGAACCTCTGTTTAAACCTGCAGCATCTAACTTAAAAAAATACATTTTACATACGTATTAAAACTTTTGCTGTCAGATAAGAGACAGATAATCTCTGAACAAAGAATTGATCTCCTCCCTGTTCTGCATAATTACTCCGCTCAGTAAGAAACAGCCACTCAGAACTAGCAGTAATCAGCTAGCCGCCATGCTATCAGGACGTTTTCATTCAGTAACTCAGGATTGTTCATTGTAATGTATCCTGTATTTGCCTTGGAATGTTAAGTTTCATACTTGAATTTTTTGGCAATGTTGAGAAGTTTTATTTTGACTCTTTGCACTATTTAACCTCTTCAGAGCCTTCATATGTTTTCAGTCTGTTGAAGATAGTGGCAGTACAATTTGCACAATGCCTGTTTTGTTTTTTTTCTTGGAAAAAGTTATTAAAAACAAGTTTTTGTCTAAATTAAAGTGAATTCATGGTTCCTGTTTCCACATAATGTAACCGGTAGTGCTTATGATTAAAAAAATAATTATCATGTGATCGGTATCGGCGATCGGTATCGGTGATCGGCCCTCATGGGTGATCGGAATCGGCAGGAAAAAACCTGATCGGCACATCTCTAGTAGCTAGCCTACGGCCATCTTGTCAACTTGAGCAAAATAGCTAAATTCATCTTTCTTGCAAACATGCAGTACACAACAACAGATAAGGGGAAGTGGCCTGTTACTCTATGACAAGAAAGACAAGAAAATAGACAAGAAAATATAGACAAGAAAACTCCATCACTCCTTCACTTCCTCGTCTGTGTCATCAGACGGCCTCCGAACCGGAGCCGTCTGATGACTTCAGTTTTTACTCACGACGTACTAGTTGCCATTTCCTTCCTTCCTACTTTCTGTTTCACAAGACCTATGTACCTAATGGTTCATTTACCTTGGTTGCTCTGTTTTTGTAATTATTATTGCTCATAATTAATTGTCATAAAGTGTATAAAAGTTACTATATTAGTATATTTTTCATCTGAGGAATATTGCGGGCCTGATCCCATTTGATCCAGTTGGACATGGCCTTAAATAACCATTTAAGGCCAAAATCAGATTTCTGTACTGTAGAGTTTGATTAGTCAGTTTAATTCATTAGTTATCAGATGAGATATGGCATTTGGTCGCTAAGGGAAAGTTGAAAATGAAATGACCAAAACTACAGATGCGCAAAATGACAGAACAACCAGCTCCCTAAATGACCTTAATACTGGAAACCAGTCGATGCAGCGAAAGGGAAGGATATTTTCCAGTTCATGGATCACCAGAGTGGTTTTCCTCTAGCTTCCTTCTCGAGTAAAGACTAATGCTAGTCTAAGGATATTTGAAAAATCTGACATCTATGTGCCCATGTCCTGTTCCTCACAGGCCACCTGTTCACGTGAAAGAGGAGCCGCTCAACATGGATGACGACGACTGTCCGATGTCGCTCGTGACGACGGCCAATCACAGTCCAGAACTTGACGACGACCGGGAGCTGGAGGAAGGGAACCTATCGGAAGACCTGGAGTGACTAGGATACGATCTTTGGTCAATGTGTCCCATCATTCTACCGCACTGTTTCTCTTACACAGACCTGCAAGGCTAGAAACCACTCCACCGTCCAAGAACCCACAGCTGACTCACTTTCTCACCACTGGGACTATTTATTGAGCATGTATCCGGATAGAGACCAGTCCAGAGGAACTCTTTGCTGCAGACCTTTTGGATTCCCCAAAACATGACAGACATGAGATGTCTGTTGTAAAAAGAAGAACAAGAAGAAGAAAAAGAAACTCTCATATGTGGGGGGTGGCATGGCCACATACAGTGAAAGGATGATGGACTCATGGATGGGGGAGGAGACATGAGACAAATAAGCAAATCATGTTCTATCGAAAGCTTGTGGCCTCCTATACTGCCAAAAAAAAAGGAAGACGTTTTATGTTTGTGAATAACCCAACACACAGTAGTTGTTAATGTCTAGAGACAATTGCTGGTTCAATTCAAGTTGTTGCTCTGTTATCATTTGCACAGGAGTAGTCTCGGAAAATTGTGTCACTGCCTGTATGTTGCTACTATTATTAAAATCAGCATATTATTTTTAGCTCTTTTTTTTTCTTTGTTTTTTTATTTTTACCATTGTTAATTTCCAGATCTGATTTATAGACACCACCAACTGTAAATGCCATCCCTCGAATCACAACTGCAGTACCAAGACTGTTTTCGCAACTGTTCGGAGAAAAAAACAACAAAAAAAACAAGGAAAACAAAAGTTGGCTTCCAGTCTGTTATGTGTTTGTGATTAAAAAGTCTAAAAATGAAGTTGGAGAAATAATAACAGTTTGTGTAAAAAAAAAAAAAAAAAAAACGCCATTTACAAAACGAATGCATTTCTGCGTAACTTTCCTCTTGCTCTTCTTACCTCGGCGTTCTAAAGCTTTGTCTACCTGCAAACAGTGACAGGCAACAGCTAAAAAACCAAAGCCAAACTCTAGCAATGGCCAATAGCTTACAGGCAGAAGCCACCAAACTCCTCTTTTTTGGTCTCACCTTCTGTGACTTTAAACTAGTTCAAAGTGAAGCTTTTTTTTTTTTTTTTTTTTTTTTTTGCTTTTTTTTCTGTCCACAAACTACCTTGGAAAAACCTCTGGGATTGTTTCATTTAGCCCTATACAAAGATGGTCAGAGCAGAAATGAGTGTCGATTCTTCATGTGTAATTTGGGAACTCATAAAAAAAAAAAAAAGTCTACTCTGGTTACCTTCTGCCAGGCATTCTGTCTGTGAAATAACCATAAAAGTAGACCATGACCAAAATAAAACATTTGTGTATTCAATAGAAGTGCAAAAACATCTTGATGTTGTGAAGGTTTTGTTAATTTTTTTTACAATTTTTGTTATGCATTACACATTGAAACTCATTGTTTTTTTTTTTGTTTTTTTTTGTATACAAACCTGTTGGATATCATTTTGTTTTAGGTGGAACCGTCCAAAGGCGTTCGCGTCTTTACTTTACCGTGGCGGTTTTTGTTCTGAGCTGCGTCAAAACAAAAAAAAAAAAAAACTGAAAACACTACTAACCAAACATGAAAACTATCTAGTGAAGCCAAATAAGTCATAATTTCAAGCTAATATGAAATAATGTGGCTTGGTTAGCATGGGAAAGCAAACAGTGATAGCCATTGTGGAAGGGGAAAATCTAAGGTGACCTTTTCTAGGTCAGATTTGCTTTAACTTCATCCAGCGCTCATTATGTGGGTTACGGAGTTGAAACTTTACAGGTTTATACACACACAAGTGTAATCTGGATAGGTGGTCAGCTTTTTATGATACACTTTGTACTTATAGAAGAAGAAGTACTTCCTCCTCTAAGCCTGCATTGAGTGCTGGTCATTTCGCCCCTTTCGCCATTTCGTACTTTTGCAGTTTCGGTCGTTTCGCACCCGACTTTTTCAGGACCAAAATGGTAACATCTGCTGGAGGAAGTTTTGTATCGACAATACACCAATTTGTATCCACTTTGATAACCAAAAGTGATTTTCTTTAATTTACTCATAGTCGGTTGTAGGGAGATTATTTGACTCCATTGTCTACCAGCAGGAGGTTGTATTTTATGAGTCAACTGGCAAAATGTTGACACAACCACAAACAACGGGAAAAGAATGCATTACGAATATTTCAAATAAAATGCAACTGAATTAAATTACAAGAGAGATTTGACACTTTTGAACCATTTTATGTTCACACTTTATTGAATTTATTGAACAATAACTTAAAAACAAACTCATCATCCAAGAACTTTGTTGCCATGATGTTGGTAGGCAGAATTGCTTTACACATGACGGAGAGGGGGTGTCCTTTTTATTTTATTTATTTATTTATTTTACATATCTTGCAATGGTTATTTCAATTTTGGGATAAAAGATGTTTAAATCATAAAGGCAGTTAAGCAAAGTCCACTTTTTACTACATCCTAAAAGTCAGGACATGTGAAGGACCACAAATGAAGAAGTTCGAGTCTGGCTTAGAATTCATTGTTTTATTTTTATCCAAACAGCAGTTTAAGTTTCTTTTTGATTGCCTGGAAGCCATAGTTATTGTGTTTGCCTAGTGCTGAGCTTGCCTATCAAAATGGCGGTCCACGTCCGGTTCAGACGTGCCGTAACCATGTATTGAAAAGAGGAGAAAGGAGGGTTACGAATGACGGCGTGTCGGTACGAAATGGTAAAGGGGAAAAGTGACCCCAAAGTGTTGTCGCTTTAATGGTCATTTCTGTTTTCAGTAAACCAAAGTTACACAAAATTCTGCCTCCTCTTGAACGGGATACGCAGTAAAACTCACACCCATGCCCTGTTTGAGTCTGGCGTAAAGACATACAGAGACCAGGTGGTCAGCTTTACCGTCTTTCACGTACATAATGGCTTTTTAAAAAAGAGCGACGTGTTAAGCTTCGTTCTGAACCAAAATCTGAACCGCACTGTGCGTCCGTTGCTTTTGAGTTGTCAGGCCAGAGCTTAAAACACACACTGTACAAAAAGCACTGCTTGTAGGCACGTCCTCACACACCCGAGAGCCGGCGCCGCATCAAGAGGCCAGGAGTCGGAACAATGCCGACTCCTGAGGAAGGGACAGAAATGACGTTCTTAATAATCTTACTCACACCAAATAAAAAGGGCGCTTCGTCTTTCATTTAAAAGGAAAAAAACAACAACAAAAAAAAAAGGGTTCTCCCACTTACCCCCTCATCCCCGCCCCCAAAAAAGGCTTTCCAAAAGCTTCTACCTCTGCACAACAACTTCAGAACAACCACAACAGAGATTGCACGAGTTTCGAGAGCTCTCCCACTTTCCCCACTGCTTGTCTTTCATAGGATGTGGCTCAAAAGCAACGTTTACATTCCCTGCGTCAAGATATACGGAGGAGTCGCATTGTGATAGGTTGTCTGCAAACATTTGTAGAATGATAATGTATAGATTAACCTGTAAGGGGAATATCGTGTTTTTAAAAATGCATGTCTAAAAATCATTTGGTGGACTGGAAACAAAAAGAAATACAATAAAACTCATCGGGACGATGGCCTACGTGTTGCAATGCATAGGAGTGCATTACCTCAGAGGGATAAAAACCTGTCAGCCACAGAATGCATATTACCTGTAGATTTGCATGGGTTTTGTACAAATTAAGTAAAAAAAAAAAAAAAAAAGTCTAAAATAGTTGCTTGCACATAATACCAGAAAGACCTCCAGAACTGCGATCTGCTCCTCCACTAGATTTTAGGATTGTCTGGATTTTCTGGGTTGATTTTTGTCTGTATTTTGATAACTGTGCATACTTATGTAAAAAGGAAAAAAGAAAAAAAAATCACGTCGGTGGACCCATGAAATTTACCAGACTTTTTTCTAAGAGGGACAAAGAAAAAAAAAACAAAAAAAAAAAAACGAGAGTTCTGTGTTTCTTTTCTGACTTACCTGAATTTTTACTGTTTCTCTCTCATTGCTCGCTAAGAATAGCAAACCTGCTTTTTCTGCATCTGCTTTGCGTAGCTGTAAGGCTTTAACCTAATGTGTGTATTTATTGCTTGTACCTCTGTGCATACTTTATGAAGCATTATGTCTGGCAGTTGAGTCATGTATCCTTTCTACTGCTATCCTTCTCTAATAATTGAGAATATGATCCCCCCCTATGTATACAGTAAATTGGGACTGTAGCAAACATATGTTTATGTAATTGGTGATTTTTTTTTATTTTTTATTTTTTGGTTTTTATTCTCTTTTACTTTAATCGAGATTCAACAACCTTTTTTTTTTTTTTATACTTCTCATTCCTGTGTACTGTGTCCATATGTTAAAGGTTCTCTGACATTAGAAGGTCATGGTTGAGAATTGTAACAGACATTATTTTCTGTATTCATGGCATTTCACTGCTGAATAAAATAAAGGACCAAAACTTGGAATTTGAAAAAGCAACTGACTACCTCCAGCATCAGAGAGTAAATCATTTCCCTCTCCACTGTTGCGCATTTATCTTTTATTCCGCAAAGGCACAGCCATGAAAATCTAGCGTGGCATTACACATTTAAGGTTTCAGGGGCTGCTACTTCATAGAGATAAAAAAAATAAATAAAATAAAAATTTAATGTGTATGTTACACTTTTTTCTTCTTCTTCTTTTCTGGCAGCTGGAGCCTTGTTTAGGGGAGCGGGACATGGTGGAGCGTTGCTCACCCCTCTGGACCTGTAATGGGTTTAGCCTGTGTGTGATTCAAGCCCACTGCTTTCATGTAGCACAAGCATGTCCCAGTGTAGGAAGAAATGCTGCCTTGAAATGGATTTGTGAGAAGTTGCAAACCTACGAAGGATTTCGATACAGTGAATTTGGCAGAAGTAGGCGCAGGCTGGTTACATTTCTGTGGTTTCAAGTCAGTTTATTTAGTCGCCAGAGAAAACGCCGGACCGTTTTGACTTTTCCATGGCTCCGTGAAGCGTTAAGTAACACGGCGTTCCCTCTCCCTCACCTGTTGCTGTGCAATGCCAGTCAGTTCCTTCCTGAAAGAAGCCTCCTACACTTTCTCCTTGTTTAAAAAAAAAAAAAAAAGACGATATCTAACAGTTTGGAAGTATTTTGGGTTGAAAAAGACATAAACAGGCCTAGTTTATCTATTCTTTTGAAAAAGCTGTTCAAAAGACTTCCTTATTTTAATTATTATCATTTAAGAAGCCAGTTTGCCTGTGAGATGTCTTGGGAACATCTCACCGGACGCGTTCCTCTTGCTTCAGGCCTGCAGTGCAGTTTCTTTTTTAAACAGTAGGTGTCACTTCAGCTCAAATCTGCCGTTTTGACCAGATGGGAGCAGAAGAAGAGTGTGAAGCGGCAGCTCACCCCGTAATACAAGGTCTTGAGAAGTTTTCAACCAACATCATTAGCTTATAGCTAACTCAGCAGCAGCTTAAGTATTTGCTTAGAGACTAGTTAGCTTGTCTTGATTAGAAAGACACATTCCATACCATAGACTCTCTGACTATCTGTCATACCCGTAAATCCAGCATACTTTGTGGTAATGCGCATGCGCACATCGATGTTACGGTATGAGTCAGAACACCGGTCCCAAAACTCGCGCTGCACCCTAAGAACCCTCGTATGAAGTGTGTACTCAACCAAAGTGAACATAAGTGTTCGAATTTGCAGGTTACAAGCGTGTAAAAATTTGAGAACTGTGCAAACATCCGCGTAAACACATTAAAAAAAAAACAAAACAAAAAAAAACACGACTGGCAACTGTGACTGTTTGTGCTAAAGAGTCAACTGACGTCCCAGCTAGCAAGCAAATGTTCGCATGACGTATGTTGAACGTAGTGTGAAAGTCGGATGTCGAATGCTCGGAAACGATGTCTTAACATTCAATCTGAACATTCGTTCCCAATTAATCATCTTTTTTTTTTTTGCTGCCATTTCACTTGATTTAGTTTTTAGATCTTATAAGACATGTGAAGACAAAATATGAAGATGCATTTAAAGACCTCAAAGTTTGTGGCGGTTTTGTTGAAAAGAGATACCACACATGTACCAGGAGTAGCCTATGTCCGTCTCAGAGGAGATAGCAGAGCTGCTGCTGAAAATACACACCATGGTGTCTGGTAACAATCCACCCTGCTTTACTGGACTCTTATGTGTTGGAAATAAAGAGCAAAATAAGAACTTGGAGCCGGAATCTGTGGGACACAACTTGTTGAAGTCTTCAGTGGTTAAGAAAAAACAAACTGGTAAGACTTAATTGTTGTCGCTCTCAAGTTACTCATTTGGTGCGTTTTCACAGCTGGAACGTTTTCCAGCTGCAGCTCTACCAACTGCGCCACTGTACATTATGCCTTCTTTTTTAAATCTCTAAACTCAAACCTGATTCCTTTCATCCCTTTGTCCCTTCACCCTTGCATCCCATTCATCCCCTCATTCCTTCATCCCTTCTTCAATAAATCTTTAAACTTCTATCTTTATGATGTGGTCCTTGCTGGTGAATTACAAATTTTCATCCATCCATTATGGCGAGAGGCTTCATGGTCTTGGCTCCTAGCATACACAAGTGTTACACATTTTCTTCACCCTCCCTTCTCTTCCAACTTTCAGGTTTCCTCAATCCCAGAGCATGTCGAAGCTTCTTAAAAGATGGTTTCTTTACTGGGAGGGTAGCCTTTGCTTCAGCAATCTCCTGATTCTTCTGTTTTAGATCCTCAGAGAGCTGATGATTGCGAGCAAGTTGGCGTTCAATTTCAGCTGTCTTTATGCTTCACTTCATCTGGACGAGGTGAGCTTGCGTTTCACCTCGTCCAGTTCCTTCTGCAGCATGTTCTTCTCGGCGTGGAGGAATTTGGTTCTCTTCCCGTTCCTTCAGCATGCCGATATCTCTCATCCCTGTGCTCCTGCTCCATTGTTTGTATTTCATCTCTTAGGGCTAAAATATCAACTTCGTACTTCTGGACCATTTCCAGACTCGCGTCTTTCACTTGCTCAAGCTTTTTCTGGATGCATCTCTCTGCCTCTTCGGAAGCGTCTTGCATTGAAGCCATTTTTTGACAAAGAGTATCATTCTCCCCTCGAAGCTCTGAGTAAAGCATTTTGTTGCTTTTCACCAACTCAGCATGAGACTCTTTGTCGTCTTTCAGCTCCCGCTCCAGTGTACTCACTCGTTTACTCAAGGTTAAAACATCCGTTTCAAATTCCTTGGTCATTTCCAGATTTCCCTCTTTGTCTTGGTCCAGCTCATGTCTCTGTCTCTCTGGTGGCGTTTTGCAGGGATGACAGTTGTTGACGAAGAGCCTCATTCTCAGCTTCAAGAGCCACATAAAGTGTCCGGTTCATCTTCAAAACTGCAGTATGAGCTTCTTCGTTGTCACTTAGCTTCTTCTCTAACGACTCTGCTTGCTGTGCCAGGCCTTTAACAGAAGTTTGATCATTGGTGTTCAGTTCCTGGTATGACTCTTTCATCTTCTTTAGCTCTTCCTATAGATGCCTCTCCTTCTCTGCAGACGTCTTTCTCAGCAGTGCCATGGCCGTCTTCAGTTCGGTACTCTGACCTGTGTTTTCACCTTTCATGATCTTAAAAAACGTCGAGTGTTAGCTGTTCTTTCTACGTCCAGCTCTTTCTGCAACGTTGCCACCTGTTCTGACAGACTAATAATATCATCTTGAAGCTAAGCAAGGACTTCTTGATATAGGGCTGTACTTTCCTGCTTCTCTCTTTGTAAAAGTGCCTCTTTTTCTTGAGCAGATCTGAGCTGATGTTGGAGGGCTTTATTTTCCACGAGGAGCTCAGAGGATAGGATGTCCTCACTGGCATTCAGTCCTTGTTTTGCCTCACTGCAAATGCCAACGTCGTTTTCATTAAACTCATGTTTTTCTAACTTGAGTTTCGCATCATGCTGTTCTTTTTCCCCCCAACTCATTTGCTCTTTGGCGTTCCTCGTTCAATCTGGCTCGTTCTGTTTCCAAAACAGTGCCTGGATGTCATTTCGCAGTTGCTATTGATAATGCGTGCTGTGACTGGGATGTAGCTCAATACCATTAAACATCCAGCCATTGGTTGCTACGTAGATGCTTCCTGACACCTTCGGCAACTGAACAACTTGCGGTGTTTGCACATTGTTTGTATCTTGCCATTTGTTGCCATTTCTCATTGGTACTGGAAACCAAAAATTCAGCCAGTAAATTATTATAAGAGTAGTTGAAGCAGCTTCTATGACAAGTTCATCAGGTCAGAGCTACGCTAACAGCAACAGGCTGTTAGCGACTGCTACCTCGATATTTCTCATCGAGGTAGCAGTCACCTCGATGAGAAATATTTTGATTCTTTCATATCAAGAGCTTCCACATAGCAATTTCTAGAACATTGAACTATAGATCCCAACTAACTGCCTGTTTTTACCTCAAAGGAGAGATGAGGTGCAGAAGAGCGCAGCTGAAAGAGAGGTAAATATAAGCTTTTTATTTTACCACAACTTGTGGTTGTGATATTATTGCCAGTGGGTGTAATTTATTAGCTAAGCATATATATTTTTTTAAAGATAATTGTTTTCTCAACAGGGACCAGCTAATGAACAAAGGGCACAGTCAGGAGAGAGTCATAATGACAATGCAGCCATGAAGACAGGTACACTTAAACACATGAAAACCTCCATAAAAACAATGAAACCTAAACTAGCTCTGCTATAATTATGTCTTCTGTTTTTTGTTTTGTTTTGTTTTTTTTCAGTAGAAACCTCAGCCAAGAGTTCAGGACAAAATGGTGAAAAGGTAAGACTCTGGTTGATGTTTTTTTTATTTTTTAATTAATTTATTTTTTATTAGTGGTCCACAAATGACAGATCTCAATAATCTCCCAATTGTTCTGTGTGTAAATTGCTTCTCAACAGTCACAGAAAGATTTGGACAAAATTGTTCAGAACAGCCAACATCAAAGAGAGACTCAGACAGAGCTGCTAACACACAGATATTGAAATCATTATTGTGAAAAAAATAGAAATAAATCGTCCATAGTGCGGAAATTGTCTGTCTTATTAAGATAATGCAGTTTTAAAACTGAAATAGTTAAACTAGGACTAGAATAATCTACCTGTTACTTACCCAAATGACTAAGCTTGACTTAACTAACTAGTAAACTCATGTTTACTCAGTAGAAATTGTTTTGAAACTCAAGGTTGATAATGCGCAGGATCTCATACATGCCCAGGGTAAAGGCACAATTCGCATTAATGCATCTGTTGGTCTGATATTTTAAATGTTTGACCATCAACGTTCTGCAACATGCAGATGGGAATTACATATTGCACCAAACGTGATTCATTTTCCATCTTCAAGACAACGGTTTCCTCTCGGTACTTTAAAAGGAGTAAAAAAAAAAAAAACCGCTCTTCGTCCCTACGGTTGATGGATGTTGACTGGTCTGACGGGCTATGTGCCTAAATCAAGTCCAACAGACTTACCACACCTTGCCGGTCATGGAGCAGTCGCACACTGACACACTCATTGAGATTCAAGCTGAATCCACCATGACCACTGTGTTGCCCATTAGCTTGTCTGTATGCCGAGAGCCTTCTACACGTTCCAAAGGATGCTCAGGAGGGTCATTGCGGGAGCCTTTTGAATCCCATCCGCTGGCCATTTAGTCATAACGCCCGATGCATGTTCTTTTTGCCTTGCCATATGATGTCCCATGAGAGGTCGGAAAACAACAGCACTTTTCATAAAGGCGCGCAGACACACTTGTCCGCCCTCCCCTCCCCTCACCCCCCGCCCCGCCCCGATGACAGTCTTAGACATCAACTGTGGCAAGCTCCTGTTATCTCCTCAGCAAATGGTGTTCCAGAGCATTAGTTAACTCGCAAGGCGCTTGTCCTTTGTGCTGTTTATGCACTTGGAAGTGTTTGTGAATTCAAGTGAGGCGTTGCATACGAAGCGCAACAAGGGCCGCTGTGTACTGCACAACATCAGAGGGAGCTCCAACATTAAAGTGGGCAGCGCAACCTTCTATAGACCCTTCTTTCAAAGGCCATGAAATAATAATGGGTTGTGGTTAGAGAGGTATCCGTGAGTCACACTGGTTGCTTTTCATAAAGTGGAGTTATTTACAGTGCGATGAATAAAAGAAAGGGTAGCTGGTGGTGCAAGCCTTTTCCACATGAATGGCGGAGAGGAATAAGTCTCCTCTAACACAGAGTGGCAAGGCATGGACGTACACTCTAATAAGTGCAGAAACAAACAGCTGTTTTGGGGGGGATTCAGACAATTATTGGAGGCGTGTTTATGCTGTTTCGATTAGGTTTAGCTACACTTAAAGGATTTCATTTGCTTTTGATTTAGAGAGTAGAGCAGACCTGTGATACTGGGGGCCTTTTGAAGATAAAATAACGGTACTCAACAGTATTTCGATATATTGATTCTATATTTTACTTAAGACTCATATTGTTTGTTGCCAAAACGCTCCGTCAGACCAAAGTCCAGTTAAAGAGTTGAGCAATTTCCTATCAATTGTGTTTCAGATAGTAGGACAGAAAAGCCTTTTCTTCAGGTTACTCATCAGTTTAGGTAGAGCTACCCAGTCTTTGCTGGAGTCCTCTAACGCCAAACTCCTGTTAACACACGATGCGTTCAAAGACACTTTACCAGTCTAGAGGGAACTGATGTGAATTAAGTTTGAGGAAGTTACACACCGATGTGGCTTAAATCTCAGCACATTGCTCCGCTGTCTCACAACCTACTCGTCTAAACGGGAGTCTGTATCCAGGCATCATTTGTCTCATCTCCAGCATCGACCAATTAGATCAATTTATGAGCCGTGCCCTTGTGGGGCCGGCTGGTAAATATCTCTAGTTTCAGCTTATTGATTAAGAGAGTAGACCGTCTCGGTCACTTTCTTTTCCTCCAAAGCCCTTCTGACCCGACGATGCGTGTCGGCTGCCTGGAAAGACCCAGGGCCCCCGGGCGGCAAAAATTGCCTGCTAAATAGTCCGAGGCAATGGCAACGCTAATTGAGATCATCATTATTATAATTGCGGGCCCTGAAAAGCACGTCTTAACTAATTTGCATTGCTCTCAAGTTGATATTGGACCCGGTGCAAAAATAATTGCATGGCTCAGAGGCATGACGTTTGGTTCGGTGGTGGGCAAAAAGGGGGACACTCGAGCCCCTTTCCCCCCACCTCCAATCCCAGCATTCACAGGCAAGAAGTTGGTCCTAAAGTGACACTGGATTCAGTCAGATGTTTGGTTCTCATGTCAAATTTTTTAAATTTTTTTTTAAAGTGAGTTGTTTATATATATATATATATATATATATATATATATATATATATATATATATATATATATATATATATATATATATAAATAATATTCTGACAAATCAAAACCACATTGCTTTGCTTTTTTCTTTTTTTTTATTTGACCAAGTCATTTTTAAAATCTTATTTTCTAGGACATTTTGTGTTATGCTTATCTCTGAGTTGGTTACGAAGTTAAACATAATGACGAGCTTTTCCATTATTTTGTGACATCATAGCACAAACTTCAGTTGGATCTTATGTGATAAAACAACACATGGTAGTAGAACATCAATGGGAAGTAATTATATAATAATTGACAACAATTAAGCATTCCTCTGATACCCCTAAACAAATCTAATGCAACCAGTTGACTCCATGGCACAATCAGTAAATAGAGTCCATTTGGTTAACTACTCCAATATTGGTATGGGGCTGCAAAGTCAGGAAAGCTGATCAAAGTTGATGGATAAGGATGATTAGAGCTTAAAAAAAAAAGTATTCTTTTCCTTCCAAACTTTGGTTGGTCTGTCACGCAAAATCCCATCAAAACACGCTGACGTTTGTGATTGTAATGTGACCAAATGTGAAAGACTTCAAGTATTGTGAGCATTTTGGCAAAGAGTCCCTCAACGCCGGCGCTTCAGACAAACCCCCAACTCAAAGGTGGCGTCATGCAGACACAGTGCCCAGGCACCAACGTTGTGCCTGCCAGAGAGAGAAGTCTATGTTTCTCCCAGACTGAAACAAGGGATTAACCCAACAAAATGGTGAGAAAATGCTGAGATTCATGAATTTTTGCCTGTGGCATCATCAGCCACACACACACACACACACACACACACGCATGTGCACCCCTGCACACACATCCCATCGGGTTTCTTTTCCCCTCTGCAATCCCCCCTCGTGGAAATTAATGCTTGATAGCAGCTCTAATGAATAAAATACATGTAGCACGATACAACCCATTGTTTGTTTGTTTTATGCCTTCATAACAACAACAATAACAACTCTCGAGGGGAGATTACGTAAATCCTCTTAGAAATATCCCACGTTGCTTTTGTCAGAGGTTTCCCCGCATTTGAAAGCATTCCATTACTGTTTTCCTCCTTGTCTTATTGGTTGGGACAAATAAACACTTTTGAGGTGTGTAACGGTGGAGAGGTTATGTTGGGGGTGTAAAAAAATAAAAATAAAAATTACAACTTAATCATTAATCCATTGTAATCACATCTGCTCTTAATCAACAATTCATAATGGAATTTATAATGGAGTGATTTCAATTACCTACCTCCACTGGAAGCAGCGTCGGTTCCCAAATTAAATTGGGACAATGCCGTTTGAATGTCTTTGTCTACGTTTCGCTGTTTAAGGTGTCGGATTTAAAAGTTGTTTGTGGCTTGGAGTTCAGAAAAAAAAAACAGCATTAATGATGAATGGTGGGTTAAATCACTTACTGAAGATTTTTAATGACATTTCGGTGTTCCTTGTATAATTACTCTTCATCTGAGATGGGCCGTAATGCTGTTGGACAGTTGCGGTTCAGGCTCGCTAGCTCGCTTCATTAGCGTGTCATTCCTATTTCACATCAGAGGCTTTAATTGTAATGCTGAATATGCACAGCTCTCCGCCGAAGCCTAATCAAAAAGGACCCACTTGTATTATTAATATCAGAAATCAGCCCGCTTGCTATTTTTTTTTTTTTTTTTTTATAAATAAAAGAATACAGACGCATAAATCAGCTGTCATTTATTAGCATGGCCCTGGCATATCCGCTAGACATGCGAGCAGATCGACCCCCCCCCCCCCCCCCGTGTCCCCCCCCGCCAACCCCCCCTGTTCTTTCCTGCATCACTCATCAAGATTTAAAAAAAGAATAAAAGAGAGAGGAGAGGAGAGGAGAGGGGGTGATGCATTAAATATACATGCTAATTCGGATGTGAAGTAATCAGATTACATCGCAGGTGACACCTGGTGCAAAAAAGAAAAAAAATGTGGACAGTCGGCACTTGCAAGGAGAGGAAAAGACAGAAGGATGATAGCGTACGGTAGAAAAAAGGGGAAAAAAAAGATTATCATTCAAAAGCAAATACCATGAGAGAAAATGATTGTTCCACAGAACAGGCAGGACCTTTAAAGATGGTAGCCCCGCACAGGTTGTGCTGACCAGACATAAAATAACAGCTGTGTTTTGAATGCTGCCGCCGCAGTCAGGAGTCAAACTGCTGCGAACCCCTAATCCACATCTGTGGAAGCTTTTAGTGCTGATGCGGACGTCACCCGGACAACCTCGACCGAATACCCGCTCTGTCTCCGACGTTTGATTAGCTCGGGGACGCTAACCCCCGTGGCGTTTTATTCTTCCAGAAAAAGTACTCACTTTTTTTTTTTTTTTAATTCAATTCTCCTCATCCGGATATGTAAAGAATTCGGTTAAAAATGACAAAACTGGCCCTCGTGCGTGTTGTGTCGTCGCGACCCAAGAAAACCCCGCGAATGGGAAAACGTGCGTCGTCCAACAGCGGGTTTGACGTAAACGCTTCCATCCTGTCCTGTCCGGGCCGCAGTCGGAGGCAGACAATGAAAGGTTTGCCTGGAGAAAACATTGTCACGTTGAATTTCTGAAGACAAGAAAACTTATGACAGCTTCAGGTGGATGAGACGGACATAAATTGTTAATTAGACATTAATAGGGAGACAGACATTAATTAGGTATTAATGTGGAGACTCCTGGAACAGTCCTCCCCTCTCCCAGTCACGTCCTTCCTCCTGGCGTCTAACTTTAGCTCCGGCCGCCCTCTGGATATTTTCTCACATCCATGTGTGCAGAAATATCACCGCCTTGCGAAAGGCTTTCGTAGTCCTTGAACTCGTTCACGTTTGGTCACTTTGCAGCCATGAAATTCTCTGTATCTCTCAGTGATTTTATGAAAGACGGCAGCGGAGAGTAGCGCACATAATGGGATGCGAGTGTTTCATAATTCACACGTCTAGACTTCAGAACATTTTAGGAAAGTTTGAATAACCGACACTGCATGTTTCAGTGCCGTGGGAGGATCTTCCTGCTGTGGCACCCTGTCTATAAATGGAAAGAGTTATGACAAAAAAAAAAGGTGTTTCCATCTACCCAAGAGAAGTAGCGCATTAATAAAGAGAAGCAGTCAAAAGTTCCATGGTGACTCTGGAGGAGCTGCAGAGATTCACAGCTCAAGTTTGAGAGTCTGTGGTGGATTCAGTGGACAAATCGGTGTTGCAAGAAGAAGGTAGTTGTTTTAGAAAAGACGTAGAAGTAGAACATCGTGCTATGCTAAAGCTTATTTAAAACGGATCTCCTAAATACAGCACAATCTTAGATTAAAAACTGTTAAAGCAAAAACAAAAAAAAAACCTGAGGCTAAGGTTCAGGTTTTGACTTGGAGGCACTAAATGCAAATATACTCCACACTTTTTTTTACTTCAGAATTTTAAAAGCCGGGCATAATTTTCAAAGGAAAAAAAATAAAAAATACAATTACATTATAAAATACACTGAAGTTTGTGCCAAGAAGCTACAAAGTACTTCAAATGTACTGTAGATTTAATGTTTCTAAAACCAAAAACTCTGCAGGTATTCAAAACATTTAAAGTAGATTTTTCTTTCTTTATATATATATATATATATATATATTTTTTTTTTAAAGCCCTAATTCAGCATTTGACTGCTGCGGCTCACGCTCACTTTTCTTCCTGACTGAATCTGTTTACCAGAGGCGCTCAGGCAGGGGGGGGAAGATGTTTCCCTCCGTGCAGTGCAACATGCAAGCAGGCCATTATATTTTTCACACGTGAGGTTAGTGTCAACACGCAGGAGGGGAATTTGGCGGCGCTTCGAGAGGCGGTTTGTGTAAACTGCACGTTCGCTCGCTGATGAAAAGAAGGCCTTTACAAACAGAGTCTGGAGGAAACAGCGAGGGGGAAGAAGGGTACTGTAAGCAGAAAGTAAATTACTTTCCAGTGTACGATGCGTGTTCTAACCCTGGGAGAAGAAGGAAAGCGGGGAAATGATAGTGGCAGTGAGGGGGACGGAGAATGAGTGGGTGGGGGGGCAGTGCTTAAGTGCAGGTCAGCTCCATTACCTGAGTCCAGCATGTCTCTCTCACATCCTGAACATACATATATAACCCCAGCTTGATGATATTCTCTCCCAATCATGCTAGCTTCCATTGCACACCTCTTTGATCTGTGATTTGCATTTCAGCGCCCACGGGCTAAAATTATTTGGATGAGATTTTTTTTTTTTCTCACTATCTCGTTGCCTTCTTTTCTGCATCTTCTCGCTAACCCATTCACCGTACCTGGGGCTTGTAAACTCATCCCTCTTCCTCACCTCCCTCCCTTTCTCCCCGCTTCCCCAGCTCCCTTCTTCCCTCCGTCCCTGGCGCTCAGGATCTCCTTTTAATATCGGCTGTGCCCCAGAACGAAACAAACAAATTAGCTGGCGGGGGGTGAGGGGGGACAGAGTGAACTGCGTTCTGGATGCGATCCTCGGGGTGAAGCTACCAGCCCTAAATAAAGCTTTTTGCTGTTGAAAGCAAGATTAAAAACATGCTAAAATGGTAATAATGTGCCAAATGCCTGAGATGTTCTGCGACTGAGTCAATTTTCTCTTACTTTTAAATTCGCCTTGCACACTCACCAGCCACTTTATTAGGCATTTTCAATTGCTTGTTGACACAAATAGAAAATTATCCAGTCGTATAGCAGAAACGAAGTAAATGTTTTGATCTGAAAGGGAATTAAGTGACTTTGAATATGGTAGTTGGTACCAGATGAAATGGTACGAACATCGGGGGGCAACTTTCAGGTCAGATTCTGCAAAAGGCAGAGAATGATTATTGATGGTAAGATATAATTTAACTCTGGCCGATACTCCAGCACAACAGATAGCGATGATAAGTCTAAACATTGAATGCTACCATGCACAAAATCCAAAAAGAAGAAGAAGAAGAAGAAGAAGTGACTGGTAACAATGGGTAATACAACCAGGAAGTAACATTCAAACAGAAAGTAAGGCTTACCTGGCAGAAGACTAAGAACTGTATTGACTGGAGTACTTGAAGCATAAACAGTGAGGGAGAGGAACGAGTCGATTTGCAGTGGATTGTTTCTCTAGCAAAACTGTTCAACGAGAGTAACTCTATAATGTGGAAACCTGAAGTGATCAAACATTGGAGAGCAGGAACTCTGGGAGCAAAGTACACTCAGCACTGCAATGACCAGGTTTCACTGTAGAAAAGGGAATAATCAGGTGACGAGGCCAATATTTGTGACGGTCAGGAGGCAGGAAACAGATCAGATACATAATCAGTATGTCAGACAAAATCACTCAAAGCATGTGGCAGAGGTAGATGACAGAGTATTTCACCCTAAGTAAGGTAAGGTAAGGTCATTTTATTTATTTATTTAGCACATTTTCAGCAACAAGGCAATTCAAAGAGCTTCACATAAATTAAAAGGAAATAGAAACAAAATAACAAACCAAAGAAAATAAGAAGAAGAAAAAGAGCAAAAGAAGAAAAATAATCTAATGTTGATCTAAAGTATGTAAGCTAGGTGTTCAGGGTTCCTAAGTATCCTCTGGTCTAATTCCAGGAAGATCACGACATAAACATCAAACCTCTTTCATGATTTAATTTTAATTGAAAGCTTTACATCAGTTTTTTTTCTCCATTTATTGTGTTCATGATTTATATATTTGGACTGGTGGACTATTAGAGAAAATAAGACACATCTGACTGACCCGTTGTTGCTAGATGTTATTATTTATTACACTCACATAATCATATATTTCTTACAATAGACTTTCCTGCCCCTATGGGGACCAATTTTATTTGATTTTGTGCTGTTGCGACAACTATAAGAAAACTTTCAAAAGAAAAAAAAAAAAACCCAAAAAACCTGAATATGTCTTAACCTGTTCTTTGTGGAAAACCTCAACATTAAGAGGAAACCGTTTTTAGCTTCAAATGTAAACTGCATTGTCATCCCACAATAACATCCTGGGCTTCAAACAAAAAAAGCCTTCAGCAGAATATTCACGTGCTTGTAGGCGAGCAACATTACCGGCCCCCTAAACCAGACATCCGCCACAGCAGGCCTGTTTCCGGCTTACTGTGTATTGATGTTTTAAAACAATTTTATTTTTGTTATCATATCAAAGAGAAGACGCGTGGCTATCAAATGCGGGAGGTGTGCGCTCTCAGCCGAGGGGCCCTCTCAGCCAGCCAAGCCGCATTCCTTATTCTATTTTATCTCTCTTGGTTTTTCTTTTTTTTCTTTTTTTTGACTAATGTCAGTAACAGCTACCGGTAATAAAATGCTTGTTAGAGTTTGCGCTGTTGCCTCGCAGCGTCGGCTTTGATACATTGTCAGGCCATTTGCCAGTGTTTCCTGATTACCTCGCCACCGACTGCATGTTTATTGATTGGGAGTTAATAAAGCAAGGGCCCTCCGCTTATTTCGTCTTTGCTTCCTCTGCGAGAGGTGAGGCTTCCTTTGATGTGGAGGCGATGCATTGTCAGGCAACATAAATGCTTGTGTTATAATGTCAGCTTTGCTCCTAGGCCCTTTCTTTTTTTTTTCTCTCTTTTTTTTGCATTGTGGTTAAAGTGAAGGAACAGAGACGCATTGTGATGGCTTTTATTGTCATTGTTTGGAATAAATTCAAGGTCTAAGAAGAAACAAACGGTGCCAATTACCTGTATTACAACCAGGCATCCTGGGTGACCTGATGTAATACTGACATCTAATGCTTCAACATATCTTTGCATCTGAATTTAGTGTCTTTAGTTATATTGTTTGTGTGTTTTTTCTTTTTTTTCAATTGAAAAGTACAAATCTGAAAAATGTGGTGTACATTTGTATTTGGCCCCCTTAAAACCTCATCCTACTTTGCAGAGCTATATTTTATTATAAATATAACTACAAGTCTTTCCATAGACATTAGTTGTCAGGTCTTGCCAGAATTAGGCTTCGGTCTGATCTTTGACTAGACCATTCCAACACATGAATAAGCTTAGATCGAACCACTCAATTGGAGCACAGACTATAAATTTAGGGGCCTTCCCAGTCTCAATTTTTTTGGTAGTCTCTAAAATTATTAGTTCATCTACACTGAAGAACTGCTCATCCCAGTAGTTTTCTCAACAGCCCCATCATCCCAACTTTGGAATATAGAGCCACATTTGGCAGCTTTCCCAAATGTGCGACTTGAGTTTCACATCAAGTGGCAGCATAAAAACACGATGTTGCATCTCTGGTTTTGACTGGACTCTGAGTTCAGCAAGTTTTGAGACTGAGATGAGACTGGCTTCAGGTACCCCAATAATAATGTCCTGTATAGAAAGTAAATTTGCCATCTTTGGAACGTTAATCTGTTGGTTGCTATATCTCCAACCCCCACCCCACGCTTCCCATATTCTGTCCATCCCCATGATAGTCAATTTGCTGATTACATCTCTTACCAGCTGATTATCCTTTGTCTCTGTCCTCCCCAGCTTTTCCCACTAATATTTATTTTCCTTCCCAGGACGGATGATTTTCCTCCTTCGGCCATCTTGTACCCCCCCCACCCCTTTCTGTGCTGTCGGTCATGCCAAATCAAAACCAACACCTTTAAAAATTCAGTTGGCGTTACCCCCTACAAACAGCCAAGGCCTCCTTGTTGTCTATTCATGTATTCAGGTGTACACTGTATCATGGCGGACACGCTTTTCTGAGCGCGAGGGAGGCTCCTACACGGTATTTCTATCGAAATGTGATGTATTCATTCATAGTCACTAGTAAACTCTGTTTGTTTGCAGATAAGCGGGATGTTTACCGGGACAGGGAAGCGGACGGGCACATGCAGATCGGATTTCTTATCGGAACAAGTGGTGGCCCCGCACCTGCTGGCCATGTAACCCCTGCCGGGTCCCCTGTGGAATGCAAGAAATGGAATACGGCAAGGCGGTTTCCCCATTTTTCCCATCCCACGCCCTTCTCTTTCTGTTTATCTTCATGCGAGCCTGTATTTATGAGCGCTCTGCGAAGGCAAACACGACACAAACACAGCCTAAGAAATTCCCCCAACCCTCCCTTCTTCTTTTCGTCTTCCTCTCTCCATTTTCGGCTGTATCTACATCCTTGCTTAGTGTCACATTCGGGGGGTCAAAGCAAAGTGCTATAGCCTCAGGCTAGCTCACAGGCTTGTGTATCATTGTGTTTGCTGATCACTTTCACTGCCTATCATAAACCACCAGCTCTGCATCCTTGTTTATTCTTTTTTATCATAAATAAGAAAACTCTCAGTGGGACTGGTACGGAAGGCTGGGTGTGGAAATAAAATGTAAACACCAAGTGCTATTATGGGTTGATTTGCTTCCTCGACAACCACTTTTCCTGTTGCGACAAAAAAATAAATAAAGTCCTCATGCCGAAACGCATTTTGAACGTCTAAATATTTCTGTTTACAGCGTTGCCGTTGTGTCAATTAAACCCAATAAATTATTCAAACATTTATCTTCCCTCTCCAGCCCGCCTGGGGAATTTTTAATCAAGCCCTCTTATTTGCTTTAAATTAGCGCCGTCGAGCATGTATTTGTGTAAAATCCCTGATATCATTAAAGATTTATCAGTTGAAAATCTGTTTCGGGAGGATCTCGCTGTTAATTGGCCGGGAGACGTGCAGCGGCTTCACACTCATCTGCAACAAGTGCAATCGTGCTCGCTTTCGGAGGCGCGGGAGATAAACAACGTGTTTGGAGTCGGATTGGATGTCGGGTTTCTGTGTGAACACTGCAACAAGCTGACATCAGCGTTCGTGCCTCGGGCCACGCTTCTATTTCACACACAGTATTTCAAGACGCACTGAAGTTGTAGCTATTCATTACTGTATTAAGAAATCTATAGATTCATGTTGGAGCATATTGTTCTTGCTGTTCCTCACACGTCCACTAATTGGCAAAAGTGGTTCTAGCGTGAAGACGACCGCTGTCAAATAAGTCGATAATCGCGCTGGCGCATTTACCGTGTGTGCAAAAGTGGGATTTTCCACGTTCTGCGACGGGCATGCATTCAGAAGCAGTAAAAAAACACTTGTGTCTGGAAGATCCATTAACTAGTTAATCAAGCATGAAAACAGAGGAACACTCCAAGCAAATCAGAGGAAAAAGTTATTGAAAAGTATAAATCAGGGGATGGATACCAAAAAAAAACAAACAAAAAAAACTAAGGCACTGATCACCTCCTGGAGTTCAGCTACATCCATCCATCATGAAATGGAAGGAATATGGAACATGTGTAAATCTGTCTAGATCACAAACAGAGTGTCCGTGCAGGCGGACTGGTGAGAGCCTCTGCATACAACTGTTACCCGGGTCCCTCACCAGTCAAAGCCTTATGGAAGAGAGGATATGAAGACGTCGCTCTTAAAGAAAACTCATCTCAGCGACGTGCACCTCACCGGCTTAATGCTGTGGGAAACTTGTAAATATAAAATGAATTCAGCAAAATATGGGGAGAACCTGCAGGACAATTTGTTCCCATCTGCAACAGAACTTTCTTGTTTTCCAGAAAGACGACAACATGAAACATCCCACTTAAGTTATGCGAACATGGTGGATGCTCTGGAGTGGCCCAGTCAAAGCCGAGATTGTGATCCTGCAGCGAATTTCTACCAACGTGTAAAGGAACAGCTTAGCAAAGGAAAACAGAGTAACAGTGTTTAGATGTGTAAACCTGACTGAGACCTATCCACGCATGCTGTATTGAGCTGAAAGGGGTGAGTATTTTTGCAAACACTTATTTTATGTTAAGTATTTTTATTTTTATTTATCCTTGTTTTGTAGAAATCAGTTTTCACTTTACATTAAAGTTTTTATTTGTGTAAAAAAATAAAAATCCAAATTAAGTTGATCCTGTTGAATTTGTCAAAGCCAGGTGAGTCCTTTTTATATGCACTGCAAGTGACATTTAAAGTAAAGCTGTGCTGTTTGGCACACTCGACCAGATGGCACCCACATTTTCACCTAAGCCAGATCTGTAAGAATTTAGACTCAAATCAAAGTTCAGAATTGTGATCCTCGCCTAACCCCGGTCAATTTCTCCAGCACACCGTCTCCCTCCTTTTTTCCATAAAGCTAAATATCCCCCAGCAACAGATGGGTTAAAAAAGAAAGAAAAAAAAAAACACTGAAGAGCCAGTTCCATTGTCCCGCTTTATTTTTGTAGAGCAGAATTTCAGGGCACATCTAAAGCATTTTGAAGCCATATCACAGATGACATGTTTTGTGAATATTCCCTTTTGTAATGGAAATGGCCCCGGCTCTGTCAATAAGCACAAAAGCGGATGCAACGCAGGGGTGGAAAGCCTGAAACTTTTGCCGGTGCCGAGTTTTGACTGCTGTGAAGGATTGTAATGTTAACCACTTGTGATAGGGGGTGTTGGAGGGGTGGTGGGTGATGGGTTGTTGGAGGGGTGGTGGGTGATGGGGAAGGAGGGTTGTTTTAGGGCTCCACTGGCTTGGCACAACCACGCTCACACATGATTTACAAATAGACTCACCCGCTCACACACATCTTGCGGGTTCTCACGTTTGTGCTTCACTACTCTCCTTCACAGCTCAACCTGCACTCCCCCCCACCCCCCTCCCCTTCACCCCTCCCCAACCATACACACCATTCGCACGCCGCGCTTCCATGCCTCCCAAAAGAACCTGCAGCACATCTGTCTGCACCGCTTCTCCTCCTCTGCTCCTCTAACCACGGCCAGGTGTTTGCCCACAGCCACGCGGCTCTTCATCTCCAGGCCGCCAGACCGACGCTGATGTAATTGCTCTCTCCGTTGATCCATGAAAACAGGGGAGTTGGGGGGTGTTTGAGGGGGGCGGGAGAAGTCGGGAAAAATAAAGAAAGGCGCTTTAAGTTATGGAGTCAAAAATTGAGAAGCGGGGAAAAAGGGGTTTGGGGTTTGGAACGTGCATGCCCAGAGGTTTGGGTGACTTGTATGAAATCGTGCATGTGACTTTTTTTTTAACGGAGGGCGGGATTCTCTGTGTTTACGAGAAGGTCAGGGACAGGCCGGGTGAAAAGTGTGGCCTTGTGCAAGAGAGCACGCTTCCCGGTTTGCTTGAAGTTATCTACAGAGAAAAGCATCTTGATAGTGTGCGCTCTTGCTTTTAGTAGTCAATGTAAATTAATGCATTCATGATATTTATATATTTAAATATATTTATAAGGGGTTAAACCCACGAGAGGTGGCTTGCCTTTTCTTAATGACATGCAAATGGGCTCTAATGTTATGTTGCATCTCAGGCCCAAATTACTGAGTTCTGTTGGTGTTTTGGGGATTATTAACTCACAGGTGTGTCTAAAGGCAGGTTGACATATCACCAGCTGAACCACAAATACTCTGTAAACGGAGAACTTAAAATGAAAAAGGGAAAAAAGGAAACCCTCTAATTTCCAGTCTTTTAATAAGCATTTCTATCTGATTAACCCAACGAATATGGCAATACAGCCACTTCTGCACATCATTTAAATTTTCCTCAGCGAAGCTACTAATTCATCAAGCGTATCCCATTTCATCACGGAACAAACAACAACAGTAATGAGCAGAGAGTGCTACACTTAGCTGAGGATCCCCTGGAGTTTCAAATCAAGTGTTAGATTAGATTAATGTTTCCTCCCTATGTGGCTAACCTGTGGCTCGGTGGTGAGATGATACCGTATCAAATTAGGGAGTTAAAGGGAAAACGCGTCCCGCTGTTAAAAGATCTAATTATTGCAAACACAATAAACAGCTTGATTGTTTTTAGCGTCTGCCGCTTACACACATCGTGGAGCTTTATGGAGCCAGTAAAAATGTTCTACTAAAATAACACGAGGTATTATTTCACACTAATTGAAAACTTTATTGGATTTTTTAATTTATTTATTTATTTAAATAGCTAATTAATACTATCTTAAATGCTATGTTTAGTATATTTCTGCACATCACTTTTGGATAAATGTGGAATTTGAAATAATACATTTTCAATGGGACCAAAAAAACTAGCACATTTGTGAGTAACTAGTAATCAAACACTAATGCTAACATTTTTAATATGTTGTTAAAGGCATTATGTTTCATTTCCACATTATAGTAACTTCCTCTGTCAATGCATCTAGCTAAAACAATAGCACTTTTCTAGAGACTTAGGCATACAAATCAAGGTATACTAAGGTGTTGTATATATTATTAGCTCTAATTAGCATCTTTATTAATCGATTAATTAGCTGTAATTATCCACAGATTACAGCAACCAGACGCAGGCCTGATTGCTTCCAGACTAATAGAATCAATAAGTGATTTTCTTAATTAGCGCCTATCTGATAACTAGAAGTAGGCTACAATTTCTAAAAGAACAACATGTCATGCCACAATCGAAAGAAAATCAGATCATCAAAAAGTGATTGGAAATATTCCATGGACTGACGCAGCACGAGTGAAACGTTTTGGAAGTTGTGCGTCAGACATCAAATTTACGTAGCATTTCATATCGTACCACAAGCCAAACATGGTGGTGGTAGTATAAGGATCTGGGGCTTAATAGCTTGCCATAATTGGAATGCAGCTCCCTAGCAGAAAATCCCAAATGATAATTTCCAGCTTCGCCCTAATCCTAAACTTATTAGAATATGAGGATAATGCTCCAAAACACGTCAACAAGTGCACTCCCGAATAGCTCAAAAAAGGATAGGTTGTGGCATAACCTTGAACAAACCCACAACATGTGGCTTAAATAAAACAATAATACAAAGAGTAGTAATTTCTTGATAGTTATCTCAAGTGCCTAATTGTGGTTGTTGCCGCAGTGGGTGGTGGAAGCCATTATTGGGTTAAGGGGGTAATAACTTTTTTTTATAGTGTACGAGGTGGTACATGTCTGTGTTGAGGATTAACTCTTTAAAGCCCTGAAATGTGTCTGTGTACAAGCCATTTAGATTTTTGCCATGCCAATATTTAATTCCGGCGACTTTGATTTAGATTCTGATGGAGGAAGTTTGTTCAGTTTTACCACTGACAACATCTCTGCTTTTACTTTATCACACAATTTCAGTTAACTTTGTTTGATCAGAGACTTTGCAGACGGGGTGCCACTCTCAAAAAGTTGGCACACTTCTTAACTCTTCGTTCCCACAAAGCCCGGACCAAATCTTTGCCGATTTGCGGCAGGAAAAATATTTATCCAGATATAAATTGATTTTTTTTTTTTAATTTGCGCACTCGCTCTTGATGTGAGTCCGCAACTTGAGCCCGGCTCTTTTTGTATGTCTAACTTTAATTAATTGTCACCGCCATCGTCGCCGTCCGGCTGATTGGTTTGTTCTTTGTTCACGGCGCCCTCTTCTCCAAATCTCATCCTCTTCAGCAACACTGACATTTGGAGAATTCTTGATTAACATAATTAGACAACTTTGATGGGAGATTTACAAAATCCCCCTTTTCTCCTGTCCTGACTTGTCTCCATCCACACCATGCAATCTTCACATTAATGCTTTGAGTCCCTGGATTAGCGTTGACATTTATAGGAGCATATTTAAGTACAAGATGCATAGAAATTGTGACTGCTTTGATTATGTTTACTGTGTGGGATTTCTCTCAATTGTTTTATGTGCGTGAGTTTTAATAAAGACAAGGCGGCATGTGGAGACCGTGAGGAAAATAAAGACACAGACTGGCATGTTGTTACTAAACCAGGGAGAGTTCCAGCAAGATTATTGATTTTTTCCAGGGGATGCACAGCTTTCGTTGTTATCCCAGGGTGCTGAGCGCTCTTCACCGGACACAAGTAGAACCTCAGGCTGTGATCCATGTCTGGGAAACCCCCCGCTCTACCCCCGCAAGCTCTCGCAACATGCCCTTCCCACATCACAGAAGCCATCATCTCACAGCCTACATCTCAATAGATTCCACTCAGGAGGTAGCAGGATATTGAAAATAAAGGAATAGAGGCCTACCCTGGTATCTTTTCATCTCTATTGTTCGTGTTATAGAAAACTGGTAATACTCCGTTTTT
This sequence comes from Poecilia reticulata, assembly GCF_904066995.2. Lineage (NCBI taxonomy): Eukaryota > Metazoa > Chordata > Actinopteri > Cyprinodontiformes > Poeciliidae > Poecilia > Poecilia reticulata. Next base: position 11,412,161 of record NC_088852.1, on the reverse strand, counting down.
TTCCCCCTACAGGCATCAGAATTTCACCGTCATGCTGATGTGCTGCGACATTTTTGTCATCAAATCATTCATCTAATTTTTACAGATGAATGTTGCTTTGTCTTTTAATTCTCCGACAAAGTGTCTTTGAACTTTTCCATAATTTGTCACATACCACACCTGTCAGTTACTGAGATTCAGTGCCACTGATTCCAAGAGTGCATATGAATGCACTTGTTGGTAAATGAAGATGTTTTGTGAACCCCTCAGATAAATTTTGGAGAACATTAGCATCAAGGAAACCAAGACACACAAAAAAACCACTTTGGGTTTACCACATATTATGAAAGAACAGCAAGAAGAACAGTTGTAAGAAAGCCAATTTTCAGTCTTCCAAAAGACATGGTGGATTCGGATCCAGTCAGACAAGAGCTGAACTTGAAGTTTTGCCTGGCAAAAAAAAGTAGCACTGTTCTAAAACAACAACAACAACAACAAAAAGATTTTGAGACCAGAAAACTGCTCATCTTCCCACAGTTGAAAAGAAGATGGATGGAACTAAATAAAGGCCAATTTTGAGACAAAGATGTACAGATTAATGTAAAAGTTCAACCATAAACCCACAGACAGAGATGTAACATAAAGGTCTAGACCAAAGTATTCATGTTATAAACTGAAACAGTCAGTGTACAAACCCCATTCCAAACAAGAATGTGTGGCAAGACTTGAAAATCATTGTTCATAGAGGTCCTGCATCCAATCTGGATGTTTCTTTGGTCTTGACTCAACAAAACATGTAGGGATGAATGTAAAATGTTACATTTTCCTTCCCATTCTTTAACACAATGTTTACAACTTTGTGTTGGATTATCATGTAAAATCCTACTAAAAATAATGGAAGTTTGTGGAGGAGGTCACAACAAGTAAAACGGGTTGGGGTTGGGGGAAAAAAATCAAGCAGTTATTTATAGTTTTTGCAAAGCACTCCAGCTGTTGAAGAGTTTAGCTTAGCTCTGTGACGCAGTGGCATTTTCAATATTTACCAAGCATGACTCAGACATGCTAACAGGAACAAACTGCATAAAACCATTCTTGGATCTCATCACGTCTTCTGCAAGAAAGAAAAGTGATATATCAACACCCTGGTATTGTCCACTAGCTTCTATTCCGAACAGGTCGGAGTGAGATGATGCCGAGGCTCACCTTTAGCCAGGGTTTGTCTTTAATTATTGTCAGGAAGGAACACACAGCCCAGCTCATCAACTGGATAAATATTTGACCGCCATTCCATAAATTGGCATGCGGGGAGATAGGGGTGGGTGTTATTTAAATGACGCATTCTGCTCAAGCCAGACTTCATGCAATGCGAATCGGCTCTCTGCAGGTGACTGCAGCCAGTCTCTGCATGGGGTAAATTAAAACTCACATTTCTGCTCCGAAAGGAAGAGAGTTCATACTCTTCCTGAATTTGTCTTATTTAATTATAACCTATGTCAAAGCATCATTTTGGAAGCTTAGACAGGCCAACCAATTATGTACGAAGGACTATGAGCCAGAGAGAGAGAGGTGGGGGTTCCTTTTACAAACATAAGAGCGTTTTTGTGTTTTCTTGGTTTTACATCTGCACATTTGGATGCATCTACTTGGTGGGGGAGAAAGGCAGCGAGTAAAACTTTGAACGAGGGGGGAGTTTTGCTAACAGGACTCAGGGGTTTGTGCCGGTGGCATTCGAGGAAGCTCAAAGTAGGACAAACAGGGTACGAGACATCAAGCCTTAACAAATAAGAATCCCGCTGTGATTTTAGCCAGTGTTGCTTTAGTTGGGGGCTTATGGTTTATGCAAATGGAATATCTGCAAAGGATCAAAGAAATCCAAACATAATTTCCCATTAGACAACACAGGCAACAAAGGACGGTGAGGACAAATGTTTTCAAGGGGAAAGAAATGCTGAAAATGATATGTGAAAGCTGCAAAACGTACATTTATTAGAGTCTGTGAATGTCAGCTGGCGAAAACGGGACACTCCATCAGTTGTCCAAGCTTTGACGACTGTCTAGTTGCCGTGCATTTGAGCCCAGCAAAAGTACCTCTGACATTCCAATGTAAAACAGATTTTTATTTTACTGGGGTTATATGTTACTTACCAACACGTGATTGTGAAATAACTCATCCTCAGACGGACTCTCCCACTCAAGTTGTGGATCACCTGGTACCATGACCTGCCTTAGCTACATCTCTGATTAATGCTCTCCTTGCATGGCCTGTTAGTTCAGGTAGAAGGCCGTGATTTGTTTGCACTTGTTCCGTATTTGCGTTTTGGTGCTGAAGATTCGGAGAACTTGCCAAAAAGGACGATATTCTCTATGCGAATGTCACGATGTCCAGAATGCTAAATCCCATGTCCATCACATCGAGTCTGTTTCCACCTATTATCAACATCGCCATCAAATGCCACAGGGATCGCCCTGAGTTATGGTGGGTTTTAGTGATCATTGATGAAGAGAAATTTGTTTCAGATGCACGTCAGCTTTCATCTTGTACTCCTATGATGGAAGCCTTTTCCATTCCTCTCCAGGCTCGCCGTTCGGGCCGCACATGTGGAGTTTCAAATCGCCTCGCCCAAGTTTACCGTGATAAGCTGCAGACTTTTGTTTTTACTGTCACTTTTAATCTCCAATCACCTGCCGTTCTCCTTCTTTTGCCAATGAATACATATTTATGAGGTCTGGTGGGTTTTTTTGTGCTCACATTTGCTACTGATTTATGTGCCCTTTTCTCACTCCCTATTTAAACTCCAGATGTAGTTTTACTAGCACAAAGTCATGCACTCTTTGCTCCTGGAACTCTTGCTCCTTGGGGACCAGGGTGTTTATTTCTATTAAAACGCTAATAAGCTGCAGGAGCATAGTCTCTTCCTTATCACAATGGGATTTATCCTTAATGAGCGTGCAAATTTGTCCAAACGGCACTAGCGTTAGCCAGAAATGGAGTATTACAATTGCCAAACCCATAGTCTTCTTTCTTTGACAGCTGGACCTGTAAAAGGTTGAAAATGTTTTGATCAGACGGACTCAAACAATCCTCTGCTTGAGGGGGAAAAGGCGAAAGCTTACCATAATGCTATTAATCATGCAAGGGCGTCAAGGTTCAGCTGGTGTCATGGTCAGCTTCAAAAAGCTCGACTTATTAACTTCTCCTCGTTCTGCACAGAGTTGGCTGTAAAATCTTTGAAGATTTGATCAGGTACAGGTGTCGATTCTTGCTGCTCCAAGCACACCTCAGACTGTTTCGCCTGGCCATTAAAAACGACAGAAAGGCCGACGTGGGTCAACTTATGCGATTTTTTTTTTCTTTTTCTGTTTTAGCTTTTTTTTAGAGTTGCATACTGCTGAGGAATAAGCTCGTTAGGCCTAATTACAGATGTTGAGTCGTGAAGCCATTTATCTTTTCAGCTCAGTTTCAGCAAAAGTTGGAATCAGTAACAAGTTATTCTGATAGCCATTCTTAGGAGGAGAAAACTAAGACTCTCATTGGGTTAGATAGGCGAACTAGCAAAATACTAATTAGACTTTTTAAGACGCAGAAGTCATACAGTTAGGCTAGATAATGTTAATATTTCTTAAGACACCAAATAGTCATGTAACTTTTAATTAAGATCTGCTAACCAAAGCTTGCATTGTTTCATCTATAAAAACATTTTTTTCTGGAGATTTCTGCTGAAATTTACATATCACTTCCTATTTTGACTCATATTGGAGTCACGCCTGTGCAGTCTTGGTTAGTCAAAAATATTTCCTAACAACCTGAAGGATATTTATCACTCCGGTAACTGCAACTCCAAAACGTAAATTTGTAGCAAAAGAATGCTATAATTTGGATTTATTTGACACGCAGTAAATATTTGAACTGTCTTCTAGCTCTCTGATTGAGCTCCTGCTACATAAAAAAAAAAAAACCCGACAGTGTTTCTAGGCAGAGTTAATATATAGGTTTCTCCTTGCGTCGTAAAGCTTGAGGTTAAGGTCTGGGACGCAGAAAAGAGATGGAGTTTGAGAAGCTTTCTAGTTCACAACTCTGTCTGTAATTTGAAATGAACAAAATAAGATTCCTTATGAAACATATAACATATATAACATGTAACATATATTCACAGGAATGCGGGCTTAATTTGTTTTAAGCATCACAGCTGACGAGGACCTTCGGGCATATGTGGGAAATCAGAATTCCTCAAACAGAAGGTTTTTTTTGTTGTTTTTTTTTTAGATTTTACTCAGGGGCAAAAAAAATGTAATTTGATTATATACGTAGCTTGAGAGTTGAAAGAAAAAAACAGAGTTTTAGTTTTACTTCAAATAAATTTTTTTCTAAATCTCTAACTTTCAGTTCTTTCTTTCTTGAAGAAGAAGCCTATAATTTCCATGGATACTTAGGTTAATTAGAGCCACCTGTCATTAATGTGAGTGTCATAATTTCTGGTAATGTAGCCTAAAGGAAGCACATATGAAAAAACCCTGAACTGGACCTTTGTCAAACCCTGAGGAACACCATAATATACTCTTACCCAGTTGAAGAGTCGTTATTAACATTTAAAAAGTGGAAGACATCACAGACATATGAGTCAAATCAGCAATGTAAACTCAGGTTAATTGGTAAAGATAGGCATACTCAAAGTTTGAATGCTGTTTAAATTCCTGACTCCTGATGTTTTTGTATTTTCTATTAAGATTATGAATTTAAAATGTATTTCTGTGAGACTGAGATGACCTCTGTTAATGCCAGCTATAAAAAAGTAACTTTATTTAAATTAGCTAAAGAGTTTTCAGTGTCTTGGAACAACAACACGTTTGTCATCAGTGTTATATTTTTACTTTTAGAGCCATTAGAGGACATAACAAAATGCTGCACGCTTCTTTTATTTTTCTTTGTCTGCGTCTACAACTTTATGACACAGCCCCAGTCTGGTTAAATCCACTCAAGCGTACACTCCTTTGACCAAACCTACCTCTTTGAAGAGATTAAGCAGAATTGTTGCAATAGAGATGTAAAGTTCTGCAACAAATCTTCACCGTAAAAAAAAAAGAGGATCATAATGCCCACCCTGTTATCTGAAACTTTCTTCTTTTGCTCTCTTTCGATTCATATATTATTTACTTGGAGCGATCAGCCGCTTTGCTCTGCCCTCTTTGTAGTCAGTAGGTTACTGTTAGTGCAGTCTCTGCTGATTGTCATCATAGCCATTGAACCCTATTGGTAACAGTATAAGTGAGATTTAAGCCTCGGTAACATGAGTGTGGAGGTGATTGATGTGAAATATGCCCTCCCTCATTGACTGGATGAACTCCATTTTCTGCTCCTAATGCAGAAATCACTCCGGGTCCCGAGCATAATGATTTACGATGAATCTGTGTCAATGTTGAACTCGGCAAACCCCACGTAATCCATCTTGCAGATATACCTACCCCTAGCCCACCCTACCTTGCCAGCCCACAGCCGCCCCTTCCTCTCAGCCGTCACAATGGGGGGGGAAAGTAAGGAATGCGCTCTCGCTCACTTCCTCCCTCTCTCTCTTGCTCTCTACGTCTGTTACTGTTGAATCCATTACAGGCCTGATGTGTAATCACGGAGGACCTCTGTGCCCCCTCACACTGTAATTACCTGGATACAGATACTCCCTCACTCCATCCCCAAGAGCGGCTCGAAACTCCATTAACCAGCATGCAGTGCTTTCGGTTGCTCCGTCTGGGTGGCTCTGTGGAAATTTGAAGTACGGAGGAAGAGGAAGGTTGAAAAATTTATTTAAGTGATTGGATTTTGACCTCTGCGATGGCCATCTCTGAGGGAATAAATCATGGTCTGAGCAAAATCTCCACCGCAAGCCACCCACCCTCTCACCCTCCGATATGGAAATCTTTTCAAGTACAGTACACGCAACATGACTGCACCGTGAAATCAACCCCTGTTGTCAGTCTTTGTATCCTACACAGTGACACCGCTGTTGCTGCTGACAAACATTATCTTGTGTGTGATCATGTGCGCAGTGTCGCCCTCCCCTGCCTCCCTCCCTCTCTCTCTTTCGAAATAAGTCAAAGTGGAGCTGGCTGTGTAGACACAGTAGGGTTGTCACACTGTGTCAAGTGTGCGGGTGTCAGCGTTGCATCTGTTGCAGTCACATCTCAGAAGACACGAGGAAGCATCTCTCTGTTGACTTCATCTGTTTGTTTGGCAGCCTGCCTGATTGCTGGAGTGTGTAGTGGCGAAGAGGAGCTCCGGCTCAGTCGGCGCAAACGCCGACAAGCCTAATCCCTGCTTTGCTGGGAGAACAGGGAGTCTGCTCCCAAACAAACAACGCAACAGGCAAGCTCCCGTGACTTCCCCGCGCCATCCTGCAAAGAGGGACGCTGGATCTTTGGGGCTTTTCTGGAATACATTTTGCAAATCTGAAAACATGCAATATTTTGTCACAGGCTTGATATCGGGAGATTATTCACTTAACTCGCATCAAGCTGTTGCAGTAACTAATTGACAATGACTCCTTACACCAGTGCAATGGAATTTTTATCCATTCTGCTAAAACTATAGCAATATAGTTTTAGCAGTATTGCTAAACTATATTGCTATAGTTTTAGCAATATTGGAGGATTTTTAGACATGAATAGCCTATTTACAGTCTTGCCACAACACTTAAATGCATACTTTGACTAGGCTACTCCAAGATCTTAAAAACCTTTAGATTGGACCATTGACCTGCTTCATGAAAAAGTACGCCTTAGTTTCAGCAGAATTCCTTAATCTATCAAGTCCGTCAAGTAATTCAAGCCCCAATATAAGAAAGTAGATGGGCTGATGCTTATTTCCAGTAATAACTGGGTGAGAGATGGAGTGCACCAAGGATAGAGCACCAGCCCATCACAGGACAACACATAGATACACACATGCATGCACATACAATTTAGAGAAACCACTTAACCCAATCGTCATGTTTTTGGACTGGGAGGAAGCCGGAAAGAACTCATGCATGCACAGGTACAACACGAAAACTTCATACAGAAAGACCCCCAGATGGGGATTGAGGCCCGAGACTTTCTTACTCCCCAAAAATCCTTAAGGTTTAAGAAATGCCATGGTAGATTACAAATGATTAATCAGTTGGTTTCATTTCACTTTCTTACTTACGTGTTTCTCATGGGAGTAATCTTTTGCATTGTTTTTTTAACCAGCAACATCACTACTGAAGAAAGGTTTTTCACAGCAGACAGTTTGGTACCTCAGTACAACAAACACTCAGGTGTCTCTGATGTCTACATTCCATTTAGATGATTTAATGATTGCTCATGCTCTCTTGCTGTCTCAGCTGACTGCTGTCCTTGAATGAACCAAGAATTAACTTTGTCTACTAAGATAGGCAAAGTCTAATAGTCTGTGCCTTGTTGCACAGACATGTAAACGGCCCCAAAAGTAATTAGTAACACAGTGTTGTCGCAAAAGGCCTTCAGTAGATACTACTGGACTCTGAGCTGTTCTGTATTAGTTGATTTAATGCCAGTAAACATAGTTTGCAGTAAATTGAGGTGAATCTCAAGTACAGCAGTCACTCAGGTAATCTAAAAGTAAAAAAAAAAAAAAAAAAAAAAAAATCAGTTGTCATTTCTTTTCCAACAAGCTCCTAGATTGTGGCAACAGTGGAAAGGAACAGCTCGAGTTTAAAAATAAACATGGATAAGATTAAAAAAAGAGAGATTACATAGAAAATTACCGAGCAATTTAGTGAAAAAGAAGAAAACAAAAACGGACAATATTTATGGAAACAAGTGTTAGTAATGGTTCTTTCCATCAAACCAAAACACGGAAGCTCTGATGGGTTCCAAGGGTCAGGGGGGCACTTTCTATTAAATAAATAAAAAAGGGAAAAATAACTCAGTGAATGGTTGCATCAAGGGAAAAGGAAAAACAAAGAGAGCACTCAAAGTTAATGACAACGGACAATTAAATAAAAAAAAAGGCTAAGAATACTTTTTATGAGCATTAGCAACATAAACAACAGTCATTTTAGACCATATTTACGCTTTCATATGTGTTTTTTTTTCTTGCTGTTGAGAGATTTAAAAAAAGATAAATATTTGAATACATTTTATAGGAAACGTTTGTCTCAGAGAGAGTTTTGTAAACATTTTCGCTAAATATACTGTAACCTTGTATGAAAAATTTCCATCAGGCAAAATTATTTACCTTCTTTCCGTTTTTCATTTTTTTCTCTCTCGCGCGCACACAAACCCTCACATAAATTTGGGTAAACATCAACAGTTTTCCTCCCTGCCGCCAAGGCGAGAGAAAGCGAGAAGAGTGAGACTTCACTAGTTGCGCTGCTGGAATCCGGATATGATGAAAATGTCTTGGACCTGAAGTGTCCCGAGTAAACTTGCCGCAACTGCGCGCGGAAAGAGTCAGCGGAGGATCATGTTTTCGACTTTTGCACGTCAAAAACCATCTGGAATATCTTGGACTACGAACGTCGAACAGTTAGAGTAGGAGTAAAACTGTCGGGTGTGAAGTTGTCTTGTTTTATTTTTCCTCCTAACCTTTTGAGGAACGAGTTGAAGGAGGGAAAGAAGGATGGGAATAAGTCACATTTGAACTGAAGTGAGGGAGTTGTCATGTTTGAAAGGTAAGTCGGACACAAACAGTAAATGTGCCATTGCTGTTTTTTGTTTTTTTTTTCTTGCTCTGAAACCAATAACAAAAAAAGGCAGCCCGTGAACAAATGGGCTGCTTATAAACTCTTTCAGCAAAGTTTATATAAAGAGCGTGCGGAGGGAAATTTCCACTAAGTTTTACTGGAGCTCGACGTCACTTTTCTCCGCGTGTGAATAAGCAGTTTGAGTAACGACTTCCATAGTTTTGCTTTGTGTCTAAAAACGCTGCGCTGATTGTGAGACTTATTGCTTTTTGCAGGACTTGAGGGCTGAGGAAAAGAAGGGAGGAACTACTTCTGCTGGTGGTGGTTTATCATTTTTTTTCTCCCTTCGAAGAGGACGACTGTCTCATGTCCAAGGAGACTGTCCATCCATCAGAAGGGCCGGCGGGTCCAGGACAGGGCCCACGGCAAGAGACAAGTCCCCTGCTGTTAGCGTCACACGGTAAGAGAGCACAAGACAGGCCATTAATCAGTGGCTTTAGGTGTGTATTCGGCGAATTTAGGTTAATGTCAAGTACAGGGGTTCCACAGAGGTTTTGTCAGAATGGATAACTTGTATATTATTAAGCGGTGGTGGAATAAATAAAAAGAAAAACTCCCTAAATGTATCGTGGCAATTGTTCACATGGCAGCAGCTGGGCAATGAGGCTCTCTGCCCAGAGTGGCAGGCATGGTGGGCGGCAGCAGGAGTTGTGAAGAAAAAAGAAATAAAAATACTTAATCTGAGTCCGCAGAAAAGGAAAGACCATTTTACATAATTTACAATTTGTTTGTAATTGTAATGGCCCTTGTAGTGAAGGTTAATAGTTCAGTGGGAGAGACAAACTGAGTTAAAATGCATGTTTAAATGTTTAAAAGAATTGTTTTTGATCAATATTTTTCATAGGCACATTTCTAATTCTCCTTCTATATCCTAGCTTGGGATTAATGGAAACGAAACACATTTTATGTACTCTTTTCATTGTTTGATGTAAGAATAATGGCATAATAACACAGATTTGTCCTCTCAAAGGCTAATAAACTTTAATTTTGTGCAGAACACTGGAAGACAAAATAATTTTAAAAAAATCACAACACTTAAAATCAATAAATAAAAGCCACACACAGCCAAAACCATAAAGAAAATGGATTATGAATGCTCTGTAAACAAAATTTTTAATCAGAATGGATACGATCAAGCTCAGTTTAATTTATTATGCGATAAGTTGATTAATTGCTCACTGCAAGAAGATTCAGTTGCAGTTTGAATGTGCAGGAGTGAAAATCCCCTGCTCTGACAGCAGCTGAGAGGGACAGATGCATCACGACTGATGCGCCTGTGAGTGTTTTGAGACACGTATAGGATCCATGACAGCTACCACTGAATATTGAGCAGAATAAAAACAATGGTTTGAGATTAAAGTCTCCACTATTGGACAAGAGCTGCATTTTTTTAAGAGTTAGAGTGACCTAAATGTTTCTTTATGATAGCAATGAAATTTCCAGCTTGGCAACACAAATAGTTATTTTCATGCCCGCTCAGAGGTGGGCAAGGGCACGGAAAACTTTCTTGTGTCTGTGATATGCAGTGATAAATGTTTCTTCAGGAATTTGATTATGAGAAATACTTGTACTGCTCAGACTAGAGCTTTTTTTTTTTGTATTTTGGCCACCTTTTATCCAGACAAGCACAAAGAGTACAACAGATAAACCTTGACTGGTAGACTCTTGTAGTTTCTTGCCCAGAGCGCTATTCATTCAAGAACAGCCACCAGACATTTGTAGCTGGCAAGCTAAAATGTGTGAAAGGCGTACATAGCTCATGTGTTCACCAAGTTCTCCCTCTGTTTCATCCAATAAAATTTAGCTGTTAATATTCGGTTTCGAAGCTTGCATTAGCAAAAAAAATAAATAAACAGAAAACATGAGCGAAAGTAGCTTTGGGTTGGGATTTTCTTATACTTTCAGGCAACTTTCAGTAAAAGTCATTATCTGCGCACTAGTCTGAAAGCCTTGATAATGTTTGTGCCTGTTTTTTTTCCTTAATAAAGTTGGAGGAAACACCCTGCTGACTATTAACAGCAACCACACAGCCAATTATAGTTTTTAATTAACTTTCCAGTTGCCCCTAAGATTATCACATGTAAAATAAGCTTACCCCCACACCCGCTTTTCATTTTTCTTCAAACAAGCAGCGGACCGTTAACCGATCATCATTATGGCACTGTTTCAAAAAGAAAGAAAAAAAAAATTAGGAAAGTAGGACAAAGTGAGCAATCGCACGGGACTGCTGGATTGTAAATGGATTCCACTTTTGTTTTTGGTGGATTTTTTCCCCTTCAGTGAACTGTGGATCTGCTGGATATAGGCTGATTTTAAGTAAATTGTGATGCTTAAATACTCCAATTGATCTCACCATGCTTCCACTTCGAGTTTTCCTATATTACACCTCTGACCACTTATCCATCACAGCTCGCAAACTGGATTGTTATTGCAGTGAAGCAAAGCTATATCAGGTCTGCTCTGTGGTCAAGCCCTTGATTCAATTTCACATCAAAGCAACAGTATGCAATAAACAAGCCATAATGTTAAACACATGAAGCCAGTTTCAGAGACAGATTAAGAGTTTCTTGTGTTTGTGCATGGCTATCAGACCAGTTTATTTTTTTCTTATTTTTTCTTTTTTGCCTGGATGCTTTTCCAATTTAGATGAATGCAGCCTTTATAGCAGTAAAAGAATCTTGGCAGGTAGAGCGCACTCGGGAGGGCTGGGAGAAAGAAAATGAGATCCAGAGCTCTGGCAGGGACTTTCACCTGAACCGTCCCACCATGTCGCACACGCTGCCAGGAGGTTGTTTTTGCTGGCGTGAAAAAGGAGGGCGGCTTTTTGCACCTACGGGTTACACAGCTGATATTCGGTCCGGCACGACCAACCCAAACGGGAATGTTAACGTTTGGTACAAAAGTGTTTATAGGTGACCTTGTTTTTCGGCAATCAGGAGTTCATACCCACTTTTGGGCATTTATGTGCTGTTGGTTTGCAGATTGTTTCGTAATGCTTTGAGCAGTTCACACCGTGTGACTTTATTGCATGAAAGAAATGAATCAGAAGCACACGTTTGTTTTTCAGTGTGGATTTTCTCTAATCCTCGCATAGATGCATACATCCCCACAAGTATTTGGTTAAAAGTCACTAATCATGCACTTTTTTGTGGTCTTTAATAGGGGTATGGCATAGTGCTGCCCCAGTTAGCCACCGTTCTTATCAGAAGTAATAGATGTTTATTTAAATCAATTGGTATGTACACACAGAATCTACTCACAGAATTCACAAGTTTTCATCTATTCCAAGACCAGGAATTATTACCTTTTATGGTTTTTTAGAAAACCCAATGGTTTCCAAGTGGGCTATTGATTTCAGGTGAGGGTTTGTTCTGCACGTGCATGGGCAGAAAACGACGAAAACAATGTTGCATAGCATTGTCCTGTGTGTGCTACTTAACCTGCCTACTTTAACACAACTTCTGATAAGGAACATGTGTTACACTTTCTTCATTTGAGATGGAGACGTGAAGGTGGAAGCTAAGGGTTTAAGAGCGCATACATGTTAAAATCACAGCGCTACGTAGGGCCCCGGCATAACAACAGTGGATTGAAGATATCTTGGCGGTTTTGATTTTCACCAAGCAACATTCAAAAACGTCATCGGTTTCCAGACATTGGTCTCGCGTAAACATAGTCCAAGCTATGCCAGAAAATTGTGGACTTGGGTTAAAAATGGGCTCTGTACCAGGAAACAAACTAACCTCTTCTGCCCTAAAGACAGATCAACTATTGAGCCAGATGGATTTTAAGTCAAATATTTGTTGGGGTGTATGCATTATGCCAGACTCTCTGGATACAATAAATCCTTAAGAGCCTCACAACGAAATAACTTTCAAGCCTATGAGGACTGTATGTAAATGTCTGACCGCCCATGCAGCTGCAGGAACTTTTACATTTCATTTTGAACCATACTTAACATCCACTTCTTGTGACTTCCCTCCCCAGATGCTTGTGACAGTGAATCAACAGGAAGCGCGTCTTCTCCTAGGAAACAATCCGCTGCAGGACAAAGTCTCGTGACAGAGGAGAAGCCTAATTATTGCAAGCCTGTGAGGAGTAAGTCTTAATGACCCGGAAAACTGGGCAAACAGCAGTACATCTTTGTGCTATTTTTTCTCTCTCTCTAAATAATAAACAATGAGGCATTTAATTGCAGAGAGTGAAAGTGATTAACATGTCAGATCAGCCTAACTGCTGCAAGTGACTGTTTTTTTTTATTCAACATTTGAAACTGCTTTAATTTTACTCAGATTTTTTTTTCTAATGGCAATATTTTCACCTTATAGGAAAAGCTTTTGTTATGCTGTTCCTGTGTTAGGGTCAGTTGGCCAACTGAAATATTAGCTTCACTGTTTCCAATTACAGTAATAGCCAGATAGCAGCTCGGGCTCTTGGCAAGTGAGTGTAACATGCCTGCTGTCTTACTCTGGCGTTATGACCAAGACTTGGCTCAATCGGCCATTTTTGCTTCTTCCAAACCCTCAGCCATGTGTATTGCAAGAAGGGAAATCCGGTTTGTGGTATTGGCCATCCTCATGTACTCAGACATTGGCCGTCCTCGTGTACCGATTGAGTCCTACATGTAGTTTCTTTAACCCGGTGCCAACGTTTACTTCACAGGATGTTATTGCAGACTGGGAAAGAGTGTATTTTAGTTGAAGTAGTGTCCAGGTTTAACATGTGGGGGGTGGAGGAAATAGAGTTGTCCAGTCCATCAATCATCTATCCGTCTGTCCTTCCGTCTGTCATCCGTCCATTCCTATGTCTGTCCATCAACATCTCTAACTTTACATTAGTCCATCCAACTACCCTCTGTCAATCTGTCTGGACGTCTTTTTGTCTCTTATGTTTGTCTCTTATGTTCACCTTTCCTTCAGCCCGTCCTACAACAAACTGCTTGTCAATCATCCGTCAACCGTCCAGCCAACAACTCGACAGTTTCGCCGCTTGTCCGGTGTAAATTCAGGGTGAACTTTTAATTACATGATTCAGAAATGGACAAAACTGGAACTCGTCGGACCTTTAATTGAGTAAAGTTTTGTGAACTTCTGGAGGCATCTTCCTAATTAGAAACAAAAAGTCTCCCATAAAAAAACCTTTCAACCGTTGCTACTGCATACTTTGTGGCATTTCTTCTGGTTCAGGCTGGAAACTTTCTCGCGACTCTGATCTAATCATATTGTTTTATGCAAATGTAGAGCACAGCAAGGCTCTGCTAAACAGCAATTTGCCATTGATTTAGAAGCAATTCTAATTAAACCTAGTTGCACAGTAATTCCACTCCATACAAAGATATAGATTGCAGGTCACAGAGTGAAACGCGACTAAAAGGCTTTGTGTAAGCGTGCTTCATTGTTCCTGAGAGGAGTGAGATGTGACAACATGGGCTAATGGCAGCTGATTGCTGCTGTAATAAGGATTGTGTTTTCATTTAACACCATTCTACACTACAGGTCTCTTTTGTTTCACAGTTGTTAACTTTTCCAGAGTGCCCTTTTTCTCCTTCTCCTTTCTTTTTTTTTTCCTGTTTGTTATTAAGCTTAATGACTTAGCTGTGGCTTATTTACCAGAGGAGGAAAAAAATTAAATAATAAAATAAAATGATTTGTTTTTAAGTCATCAAAGTGCTGTAATGAAGTTCAAGTTTACTTTTAAGCCTTGGACTTTTGACTTGGAATTGATTTTACCCCTTTAAGTTGATAATCCATTTTGGCCGAGTTAACTTAGCTTATTTATATCACGGAGTCCCATGGGCTCACTGTAGTTTAGCTGTGTTCGGGGGGTGCTGCGCTTGCTGCTAGGGGTAATTGAGAGCCCTCTCCAGCACAGAAACAGGAAATCAATAAGAAATCATCTGCCTGCCTACATCTGAGCCTTTGCGCTTTTCTTTTCCCCCCGGCTGTCTGATTTAGAACTTGTGTACTGTATCTGGACAATAAGTTTTCTCTACAAGAGGAAGCCCATTATGCTGTTTTGATAACAACAGCGATCCCATTTCAGCTCCAATAACACTGTTTTGACAGGTCGGCCATTACATCAGCTGAGTCGGTCCTCTTGAAGCGAGTTCCTGAAATTGGCCAGCGGTTGCATAATTCCCAACAGGGCACCCGTAGGACACAGGGTGCAATTGCAGGAATTTGTAGTGAACGGTGATCGGACACAGCTGTAAAATAAGCTAAACTATTTCAAATGAGAAGGATATTACAAAGTCTGAAATTTGTCTGTCTGGAAAAAAGGAAAAGGGAATTTAAAATATTCCTTTTTCTATACTTTCGCACTTCTTCCATTGTCTTAAAGATCCATACATTGGTCTAATCCCGCTGAATTCTTCCTCCCTTCCTCCTATCCATAATCCATTCATTCACACATTTGTTAATCTGTGATTTTTAATAGTTTCTTTATTTATTGCCTGATTACTTTTCAAATACTTACTTTCTTTATACTTTCTGCCATACATTCATATGGAATTTTTGTAACTAGAACAACTACAAAGTATCTCTACTTTAAAATTGTCTGAAAGGTACTGAGGACTCTCGGTGTTAGAAAAGTATAAACTTTTCCCATAAAAAAAAAAAAAATGTCTATGACCCTTGGATGGTTTTGTGCCTGAGAACCGTCTGGTTTGTTAGACAGCAATGTTTGCTGCCTTTCTCAGAGAATCGTCCGTCAGTAGATCTGACATACAGGGTGAGGTGGGAGAATTCCTGTGGGAAGACGGACATTCTTCAACGGTCCGTTCTGCTCTTACAGCTGATATCTCTGCAAGCAGTGCCTTTCCTCTCCAGCCACCGCCTCGGAATAAATCACTACCACCTCACAGTGGCTTTTAGGAGTTTAATCATCACGTTATTCACCAGATTGCAAATAGTTTTTTTTTTTTTTATTCTTCTTTGGTTGATAAAGACGACCTTACTAGCCTGTGTGTTTTTTTTATATATCTTAGTGTAACTTTAGTAAGAAAGTAAGGTCAAATAACATGACTCTACTTTCGAAATAAAGGCTTTAAGTCTGGCCTTTGTGTGAATCTCAGATTCCACTCATTGGTGCCACACGTTTGAGTTTATTACCTTTTAAGAAGAGTTGACCTTTTTGAAATGAACTTTGTCACCCTCCACACCCCCGCATAATAGATGCAGAACGGATTTAATCTGACAGGACTGCACAATTTTACTCAACTTTGTAAGTGCAAACGCTGGACGCCTGAGATGTTTATCCGGTGTTGATTCGAACACCGCAATCACCCCGTGCGTTACCTTATGCTCCTTTCAAAGAGCCTGGGGCACTTTGAGACTTTTAACCTCATGTCAGTTTGCTTTTCTTTGAGTCTTTATGCCACTTATTAGAGCTCTGTGCTGATTGTTGTTTTGCAAGATTCATATCTTTATTGTAATCCCTGGAGCCCTGTCTTTGCAGAAAAACTGCCTCCAAAGCATAGGCCTATTATAAACTGCACCGTAATTTTCAAGTGATTACTTACCAGTGGGTCATGGAATCAAAAACTGTATAAATAGGGTGAAATGCTAGTGCAGGGGTTGATTAAAACGGTCATTGTAATTCTACCTCTGTTGTAATTATTTTCTCATTGTCTTGCTGCAGATAGATTTCATATGGGAAATTTCAAGTGCGTTAATTAGCATATTTTACTCAAAGTGCCCAAGACTGTTCACCATTTTTTTTCTTTAAGATATCCAAAGTAGTTGAACCAATTGATTAGATATGCATACCTCAATTCCTAATTATTTAAGTGCACATTAAATAGGAGGGTACACATATAGATTTTAATCATTAGAGTCTTTTTTTTGTTTTTCTTACTGTTGAAGACCATGTTTCTCATTTCGATTCAAACTGAATGATGGTCATGGGTCTTAATATGCTGTAAACTTCTATGAACACTCAAACTTTAGTGTATATAATTTAATAAATGAACACAAAGTGGAGTGTATTTGCAAATACAAGCCTGAAAGGTGTGGTCTGCATTTGCATTCACCCCTAATGGGTCCAGTTGCAATTAAATTAGAGAGTATCTAGAATGTGAGAATTTTGGCCAATATTTGCCAAATATCTCAAGCATGTTGAAGGGTTGCTATCGATTCCCAGTTTAATTTAGGTTTGGACTTTGACTGGACTCTTCTAACATGATTTTGTTGTTCTAATTCATGCTTTTTGTATCTCCGGCTGCATGTTCAGGGTGTTTGTCCTGCTGGACAGTAAATTCCCTGCCCTGTCTCAAGTCTTGTGCGGGTTCACTTACGTTACTAACCTGTATTATGTTCCAGTCTTCAGTCAGAGGTTTCGTCAAATCCCGCTGTAATCCGGACTGCTGCAGGATATCCTTCCTGCCCAGATCTGCTCTTTGAAGAAGCTTAGTTTCATTTACTAAAATGTATTCTTCTCAGTGGGTGTGATGTGTTCAGTGTGTGATAACTGTAATCCACCACACATTGCAGTTTGCATTCAATTAAAAATTATAGTTTATATCTCACATGGCCAGAGAATGTTCTTGTTGTGCTCTGGCAAACTGGAAAATAGCACTCTGATGTTCTCTTAAGAGCAGAAACACACAGATGCTGCACAGGTGGTACAAATTAGGTGCTTTTTTTGCATGTAATTGTTTGTATTAGATGTTATTTGGTTGTGGTTAAGTAATGCAGGACAAAAAATGCATGTAAAACATTAAAAGTGTTTTTATTTGTAAAAATGTTAAAGTTCAACTTCACAGTGATACATTTGAATGTTTTTTTTTTTAGGCCATGAAAACCCAATGAATAGTTTGCAGTATGTGCTTGGAATGTGACAGGCAAAGGTGAAGTCGCTGTGTGTTTGGAAAACTTCAGCAAGTTCCCAACTTTCAGATTTTATTTTATTTTTTTAAATAAATTAATCAAAATTCTCAGACGTAAAACACAGGTTGTGAACTGCCAAAACAATGACAGTGTCATTGCCTTTCACAACCCACTCATACATATGGGGGTGGGTGTCCCAAAAAAAAAAAAAAATCAACTAGTTGAAATGACAGCAGCACAGGGGGTATTACTAGGCCCCTAACGGGGTTTTGGCTCCAACATTAAGGTTAAAACCCTTTTCTATTATGAGATCTCTGCTGATGTCGCCCCACTAGCCCCGAACCCCCCGAGCTTCCAACTCCGTGCCCCTCCGTGTTTGCAGGTTCAGCGCCTCGCTGTTAGGTCATTCTGAGTGCCCCTCCTCCCAACCCTTCCACCCCGATCAGTGAAGGGTGACCAGGGACCACAGGCTGGCCGCCGTCCAGACACACAGAGCCACAGCTGACACTGCCACCACTGCCGCCCGCCCCCGTTTTCTCTTTCAGGCTAGAGCTAAAATCAATACAGGCGTCTCTGTGTTTTAAAAGCCACTCAGAGGCAGACGAACACCTCTGTCCCAAAGGCTGATCTCTCAGCTTAAGGTCTTGATTGGCATCTCTAAGACAGGAGGCACTGACCCACAGCTGTCCCATTAGCAGCGGGTTAATGCTGAGATTGATACAGAGCAAATAAAGGAACTGGGTGTGGGGGTATTTTGATAGACTGCCTAACCCCTTTCTGACCCAGAGAAGGACCTCTGTGGTATATTTGCGCCCACTTCTGACTTTCCGAATACAGTTTTTTTTTTAATGTGTTGTTCTTTTTGACCCCTGTGTGCATATAGCACAGTGCGAGACCCGCCTTCCGTTGAATTTAAAAGACAAAAAAAAGAAAACGGCAAGTTTCCCCTCCCTGGAGGGAGAATTTGAAGCTGTGTGGAAAAACTGAGTCACAGATGTAACTGAAATTGAAAATATAGCCCTCTGTTTTCTTTCCTTCCTTTTCCCCTCATTCTCCCTTGCTCCCGAGTTTTGTTTTAAGTCATCAGAGAAGAGAGGGTGGAGCACGACTTTTGGCGTATGAAGCCTGGCAGCAACTTCAGGCCTGCTCTGAGTCACGTCATAACTGATCTTTTTAAAAATTGCGGTAGTTGGCCGTTTAAGGTCTAAATCAAAGAAATATGTGCAGATCTGTAAAGAAAAAAAAAAATAAAACAAAAATACTTAAAAACTTAATTGCTTAAATTTACCTAAGAATTAGTAGAACAAGGGTAGCATTGGGATTCTGTGTGATTCTGCATGCGTGAGGTTTATGGAAAACAATTCATTTTTAAAGAATAGCCTCTGTATACACACATTTGTGAGTCTTGCCACAGATTTTTCCAAAGGCCTGGATTACAGATTTGGAATGGATCCGCACAAGACGTGCACCACAATTGATATAATACTGCACTGTGGTGACGATGTTTAGTAGCCATGTGTTTCTTTCAAACTTTCAACTTATTGGCCAAAATCAATAATGAAAGCATGTGAACAGCCAATAAAGCCCGGCATGTTAATCAGCTCTGTGTGTGTGTGTGTGTGTGTGTGTGTGTGTGTGTGTGTGTGTGTGTGCGTGCATGCGTGCGTGTGTGTGTGTGTCCCTCTACGCCCTCTGAAGCATCCCTGGTTTACTCTGTAAGCAACCTCAACTCAAACACAAAGTTTATCATTTTAAAATAACAGAGAATGCTCCTTAAATCTTGGGGTGATTTTCATGCAATCAACGAGTATATTTTGCAAAAAACTTTTATTTCATCAGAAATTGGTGATTTTGATTTTTTTTCTCCATTTTTGTTTTAGCGACTCGTTCCTGGATTTCCCGTGGCATGTCACAAATACTTTTCATACTTGTCAGATCTCTATTTGCAAAAACTTTTAGGAGGTGCATTATTTTCCCAATTATGTGCTTAGTTTGCTTTTTTACATAAAATCCAGACAAATTGCGATGAGATGAGTGAAAAGGTTCAAGAGGGGATGAATGCTGTGTGCATTCTGCTTTGTGTTGCATATTCAGGACTCAAATTACCGACGTGCCAAATTTCACACAGCAGCGAAGAACAGAGATGTCAGTGACGGCAGATTTTGCAGGGTCTGGCGTATAAATCACCTTCCCTTGACAAATTTAAAATGAAAGACGGCATTTCAGTGGGTGATTTGGTTATTTTAGATAGCAGTCAAACATATTAATCTTGGGAGAATGTTCCATTTTTGAAATCAAAGGATAATTGATGATACCCCACCCCAGCCCAGTACGATAGCCCGTTCCACCCCTTTCCCAGCATGCACACCTTACCACTTGTGCTGAGAGGTTCATTTCGCCAAATCAAGCTCTCGTCTTTCAAGATGCCTTTGCTGCCGTTAAATGTAATTAAGCAGAACAAGGTCCGAGGGGGTTATTTTTTCCACTTAATCAGCAGCAAAATTTGAAATTAGTAAATCCCTGACACGCTTTCTCTCTTTGTGTTGGGTAGAGGCAACAGCTGCGGTACAAGTAAAGGAAGTGTCACTTCCCCCCAGTGTGTCATACAAGTCAAATATAAGTGAGCGTTCTAGAGAACTAAAACAACTAAAGGATATATGAGTCTGTGGCTATTTAAAATCAGTTAAGCCGTTTGTCAGAGTGACCCGGAGCGGCAGAAAAATGCGGAAGAAGGTGATGTTTCCTGTTCAAATGAGATGCAAAGTAATATGATCGGCCTTGACAGGTGAAGACAGTTAATAGAGTTCTGTGACTGGCCACCGCACACACCCAGCATGTCATTTCTGCTGATGAGGATCCAATATCAGAGCAGGTAATTTAGCTTTCTTCAGCAATCATCATCGTCTGAACACCATAATTTTATCTAGAATAAATACAAAACATTGTCTGCCTGTAAATGAACTGACAGGGCAAGGATTGCTGGATGATGGCCGGAATCACTTTTTTTTTTTTTTTTTTGAATGTCTATTGGAACAAGTGACATTTCTGTTAACCCGTGTCAGGTCGCCAACCGGTTTGTGTGAACGCTGTAGATGAGCGTTGTTGTTGGAGATCCATACCTTGCTATCTAATTTTTTCTATTTAATGTCACCTTTACAGCAGACATTTCACATCTAATATTAATCAGATCTTCTTTTTTTCTTTTTTTTTTAAAGAAATGCACTGTTTATTGGACCATGTTCGTTTTTTAGATTTGAATTACGGCAATATCCCCATAAGAGCTATATCATCAGATTTTCATTCTTTGTTACTAAGGACTAGAAGATGTAAAGAAATGAAGAGAAACACAAAGTTATTCCAGTTCAGGCCTCAAAAAATTTGCTGATTTTTCTTTTAATGCTTTTGTTGGTTTTACTCAAAATGTTTCATAGACCAAAAATGGTGGAAAGATCTTACTGTGGAAACATTTAATAAATGCAAATAATTTTTATCTGCCCTGTGATGGATTGACAACCAGTCCAGGGTGTCTGGTGACTACTGGAGGTTGTCACCACTATCCCTCCACTTTATATCTTACATACTAAACATGTCTGTGATTCGTTTTCTCTGACTCAGTGC
Organism: Poecilia reticulata; assembly: GCF_904066995.2. Taxonomy (NCBI): domain Eukaryota; kingdom Metazoa; phylum Chordata; class Actinopteri; order Cyprinodontiformes; family Poeciliidae; genus Poecilia; species Poecilia reticulata. The sequence continues at coordinate 11,391,004 of NC_088852.1, read as the reverse complement.
CAACAAAAGAGGATAATTGTAACAAGAACACATGGGGAGTTGCACTATTTGTCTTCTTGTTCAAATGGAGAAAACAGCTGAGTCAAAGAAAAATTGCCTTTTTTGTGAACTTCTCTCTTTGGAAAATCCATCATCTGTTCTATTTGCCTTCTTACATATTTTGGTTCCTCTGATTGGGTTTTCTGTATCGTGTCTAACTTTAGCTCATTCTGCTCCAATAAAAACAACTCTGTACTGAAACGAAAGTGATATGGTGCCTTTAAAAAGCAAAACATTTTATATAGGTTCAAACTGATTCAAAGATATAGTCAGATTTTTAAGGAATTGGCCAATCTTAAAAAGAGGGGGGAAACAAATCTGCCTATTCCTTTCTCATTCCAAGCAGTCGGTGGATCTGTGCTTTCAGATTTTAATGGGATGCTTAAACGTTGTTCCACATATTAAGTTTTTTGTAGCCCATTCCTTTCAAAACCTCCTCTTTTTTTTCCAAAATAGAGAAAGTCCTTGTCTTAGAGTTTAGAAGGTCAGACAGTAAACGAGGCTTTGATACGCCCAAGGAAAATTACAATCAGAGCCCTTTTGTAATAACATTCATTGCACTATTTTCCTCTCTCTGCGTGTCCCCCTCCGCTCTCTCTGCTGCGTAATTCCCTTGGTTTTGCGTCTATAAATACGACTGGGGAAGATGTATAATTTCTAATGAGAAAATGTATCCCTTTGGATTGAAAGCAGGGGTTTTTCCACACCGCTGTTTGTTAGGAGGAGAGATGATACCTCAGGCTGTTTTGGCAGCGAGCGGAGGCGGGGGTGGCAGTCGGTGGTAAGAGGAGTCTGACTAGGTCATTGCACATTTGCAAATTAGCATTTCAATCATGCAGGTACGCGGACCATTCAGGCAGAAAATATACATGTTTTTCTAATACGTTGGCATAAAAAGATAAACAAGGCGCAGGGCCCTGCCTGTGTGGCTCCTAACTAACAGTAAAGGCGCTCGCATATTCTATTCAGTGTAAACTCACAAAACTCGCTGCGTTGTGTAATAACGGCCATTAGGAGATGACTACAAGATCTGGGTTGGGGTGTTTTATTTGGAGGGACTGATGTGACATTTGAATAACTGTATGCTGTCTATGATGGGCATTCTAATAAGCCTGAGCAAACACCTTTCGCCCGTTTCTCCCCGTCTCGGGGGCATTAATATTAAAAAGAACCAAGCTTTAGAACTGCGGATTCACTGTGATTGTTCAATCTGCTCCACGCCTTTACCTGCGACTCTTCATGCAGCGCTGTGCAAATGAGAATCTCCATACCGCCCTGTTTGACCTTTTGTGCTCTATTTTCATGCGCCCAACTATTTTAGAATGCTTGTTTATACAGCTTTGTTTCAATTGACATGTATGCGTGCGTACATGTATGCATATTTCACCTTGATGGGTGTGTGTGTGTGTGAGGGCCTCCTCTTCTCTCTCTCTCTCCTTCTCTCTCTCTTTTCGGTGCAGTTTCCAGCTCCCTCCTGTAGGACCTATTTTTCTGTGCCAAAAACGAGGTGTTTATACAGAATACTCGGTTTTACATACAGTGCGATCCCCCTCCGCCTCATCCACCCCTTCACTCCCGTTCTCTTCAGGCACTCCGCCGTGTGGTCCCTGTGTGGCGCAGCCACTGAAGACTCTGTGACAAATAGCAATTATATTTGTGTGTTCTTCATGAATCCATCAAGCGCTGGCCTTTTAAAAATGCTCCCCAGATATTTCAGGCTGTCAGCTACTAGTAGCTGGGACCAAATTGGGATGCTGCTTAGACAGTCAAGAACCACTCAGCCCCTAGTTTCCCCTGTGATGTGTGTGACAGCGTGTGTAGGGGAATACCATGTTTTATTCAACTACAAACGTACACCCTCAACAGTTGTTGATGTGCTGGAAATAGGGCAGTTACAAGTCCAATTTGAAGCTTGCGTGTGTGTACATTGCGTGCGGATGTCCAGCTCTTCCTCCAAAACATGTTGTTCCGGTGCCTGCGATTGGGCTGTGTTCATTCAGTCATTTCAGGACTCTCTATTGCTTTCTTAGAAGATTGTTGAACTTATTCTTTTTTTTTTTTAACTGAACTTGCAGGGATTTGTAAGTTTCACATCTTGGTATTGGCTGTAGTAGGGATAATGTAAAACTGTTGACAACCAGGGTGTATTATTGCAGACCCTAATGAAATTTTCAAAAAGTAACTTTAAAGTATCTTTATATAAAATATCAGACTATATTATTTTTTTTAAATTACCACAAAATGAACTTAGTAGAAACTGAGTCCCAAGAGTTTTGGTATTTCAGACTCATTGCGGCTTTGTGCCTCATTTATAACCCCAAAAGTCACAAAATACAGATTCCATGAAAACTTTGATCATGTTAAAACTGTAATATCTAAATGACAAAAGTGCTGTATTAAATGAGTTATTTGAATAGCAAAAATATGGCATCAATAATGTCAAAAACAGTTTTTTGGGATTGTATTTTTCACTGAATGAATGTACTCTGAAATATTATTATCAATGTTACTAATGTACTAAAATAACGACAATATGGTTTTGTCAGTCAAGAACAAACAAAAGTGTAAAATGTAATTTCTGCTTTAGTTTCCCATTACTGGACTAAAGTGCACAGTGAAAAGTTTTAATGGAATCCAATTCTACAGTTTTTCCTCATTCCTGCTTTTTCTCATTATCTCTTCATTTGTCTCCTGGTGACTGTACGAGTCTGTCATTGCCATCTTTGACAGTATGATCATTATTATGATCAATGATTATGAATATTGCTCCATTGTGTCCATTAATCTCAGTCTCCATTTTCAGCAGGTTAAAAATAAAAGACTGCCACTGTGTGATTACTGTCCAAACCGAGGACCTGCTACCGAATGGCAGAACTCCGCTGAGTTTAGCCACTTCTGTGGAGCTCTGCACTGTGTCTGAAACCCGACTAACCGCTTATGTACTCTAATTTTTACTTGGTGGTTTCTTAATAAGTATTTATATGTAGGCAAATTGGAAGGTTGACTTCCTGCAAAGGGAAGGCAATTATGCCTCCCAGTCTTCTTTGGCTGTTTTTATGCATCGACGTGGGTTTGAATGTGAGGGTCCATGCAGCTGCTTCACTTAAGCTAAATAACGGGAAATGGCTGTTATTAAGCTTATTATGGCACTACATAAATTGGATAAGAAACTGCTTTGATATAGAGATGAGTTTGTTACATTTTATTCAATACATGAAGCTTTGATATTATCTTTTCAGTGTCATTGTATCTGGTGTACGGGAGCTTAGCGCCATATGTGTAAAATAACAGAGACTGATCTTTAAAGACGGGGGTTTATTTAATGTGCAGAAGTCTTTAGCCATCACTCATCTTGTTGAATTTTTCAAATTTGAAGTAAACTATGTTCTAAACTGTGTTAATGAAATGTGTGAAATGGTTTTGCATCCATCCATTGCTATATGTTTATCTGAGATCGGGGCACGGAGTTACCGGGTCCAGTAGGGAGAACTCGGGTGGCTCTTTCCCCAACGACACTCAGATCTGGCTGGATGCTGAAATCCACTTCAACTGTCCTAAAATACAGTCCTTGCGATGCAGTGACTGTATTCTATTGGCTATGTAAAACCAATGTAAAACGATGTTATATGTAATATTTACTTTAGATATTTTGATATCACAAATGAATGCAAAAATACCAATGAAGCTCATGTTACATTTAGTCATAATTTTCAACTTCATGTGCAAAATCCTTGGGTAGTTTGATAGTTCTTTAAAAGTCTGGAAAAGTCTGAGCTCCTAATCATAATAAAGAACCAAAAAGGGAGAGGGGGAAAAAAGGACAAAAAAGTTAATATTTGACAGGAATAAAATTCTCTGTGTAATTTGTTCTGGCAAAGGGATTTCAATTAGATTTTATTGCATGAAAACCCAAATACAATAGGAAAAAAACAATCGGCAATATCACCCATAAAATTATACTTAGATTTTTTTTTTTTTTTTCTATGAGCCTTCGGGTTCAAACACATTTTTCTTCGCAACAATGCACATAAATTCGGATGGGCCGCTAGTTTATTCCTCGATATATAAATAAAAAAAACATCCCTCCGTCAGCTCCCGAAGCTTCGCAAACTGTGATAACACTGCGATTGCACACTGTGCTGACACTGATAAACAAGACCAAAATTGACTACACAAGTGGGAGGAGGAAAAGGAAAGTTACACTTATTAAAAACGTGTGAAAGACAGCAACAGATGTACCCTCTTGCGATTCTCCTTGTTAGGAATGATTCAGTCGCTCCATACATTGTCATGGACGGGGTTCTTTTGGCTTTTTGTCTTTCGGAGATAAAAAATCCAACAACCTGGCCTTTAAATCACTGCATAATGAATTCTGTGGTGTGCCACGCAGTTGTCTTAATTCAAATTGCATGGAATCCTGATCCCCAAAGTCTGTATTTGTTTATTAAAGCAGCACGCAGACGCCTGCATGAGGAGAAGGCGAAAGCCCAGAGTGCATATTTAATTGCTTTGTTTTACATCCACATTCACGTCCGGCCTCTCCCAGGGTGATGTGTTGTTAAAAACTGCAAGGCCCCCATTCCCACACTCCTGCTCTCTTGTTAACTGTAATTGCACTTGTTGGTGAGCTGACAGAAAGAAAATAAAGATGGAAACAAATTACCAGCATCGCATTAACGTCCTTGTGTGCATCCACTTAGGAAAATGTGTGGTGTTTTTTTTTTTTTTGTTGTTTTTTTTGCGGGGGAACATGTGGAGGCTTGCAAAGGTTTCTGTCACAACAGCTGGTAAATGTGACAGAATATAAAGTTTAGCTGCAACGATGCCATATAGACAATGCATATAAGGCCTAAAATAAGTAAGAAGGGTTCACTCAGAGAAACTTAAAAAAAAAAAAAAAAGAGATGAATAATTCAGAAAATCTGGCAGCGTGTGCACATATACCGGAGCTCTGATGTGCAGGGAAGCTAAAGCAGGAGTTAACTCCCAGTAGAGCTGAATGTGCAAGGTGTTCCTCTCAGTGAAATGCCACCTCCTTTTTCCTCACTTGCATCCTTCCTTTTCCTTCTTATCAGACAGGTTGCTGTCTCTTGGCTTTCTGCGACTGTCACACGCGCACTTAGAAAGTCTGGTTGAGGCCATCTCCGAGCTTTCAGAGGAGAGAAGATCATTACTGTTGCAGACAGCAGCCATTTTACAAATTTGTACACTATCACAGGCTGCCTTTCCTCTTCTTTTTTTTTTTTTTTTTTACTCTAATAATCTCTCCGTCTCATGCCGACTTAACTCACCAAGGAGCTGCTGCCTCAAATGTGTTTGACTACACAGGTGGCTTTCATGATTCTTTCACATGTGAAGTTGTACGTTTCCGCTCTTCACTTGCTTTTTCGGGTTTGAAATATTAGTTACACGACTGACATTATCTTGTTAAGAGTGGCGGCAGATAAAGTGCAGGACGCAAGGAGGGCTGAAAGTTTAAGAATTTCCTAAATAGTTTAAGTTCCAGTTTATTTTTAAAATATTGACAGTACCTATTAATGAACATTGACATGTTAATATATGAAAATATAGTCATCAGTTTTCCTAAGTGGCATTGCACATTATTGCTTTAAGTTATGAAGGAAAATTAATATGCCCAACAAACGTTTGAGCCATAGCAACAAAAAATGCCTCTATAAAATCAAGAAACATGTTATTATAATCCTATTATTGAATATTGCCTTGCTGATATTAATCACAACTAAGCTATATTTTCCTGACTCTCTACTTTCCTTCAATGAATTGTGATTCAGCATCCAACGTGTTGTGCAGCTCTGCTGAAGACAACAAAGAGCTCAAAATGACATCCTGTTACTTTATTTTCAACAGCCCAGCCGCGGTCCGAGTCTGACCTGAAGTCAGCGGCTTCTGAGGAGGCGGAGCGAGAGACTGCCAAGGACCAAAATGGCTTTCCCCACAACAGCTCTGGCACGCCCGCAGCGATGAACGCCAACGGAATCCACTCCGGCGTCGGCATCCCCGAGGGCACGAGGACGTGCACCTGCGGCGCCGGTGTCGGGGCTAGCGCGGCGGGCAGGTCTGGCCCCGGGCACGCACCAGCGACAGCCACGCCACAGACAGAGCAGCCCAGGAGGCAGCCGTCCACGCCCGTGTCTCAAAGGGTGCAGAGGAAGCTGAAGTCCAGCTTGTCGGTCAACAGTGATAGCAGCAGACGGAGCAAAGGCAGCTCCACGGGCTCGCAGAAACCTCCTTTACCAGAGGGTTAGTAATCGGCACACAATGTTGGCAATTAAAGATTAAAACACAGTACTAATTCGAACCAACTTTTCTAACTCCTAATCATATAATTCTGTCTCTTCATCTCAGCTTGTGTCGATCCTAATATCATTCTAACTTTGTTAACAAAGCTTCGAGCAGCAGGGATGGTAAAGGCAATTTAGACACTAATGATGAAAATCGACCTTATGGCCTCACTAAACAGTTGGCATCATTTGGTGTAGTTTCTCACCCAATCAGAAATTTTGGGGAGAAATTAAAGTTTTCTGATTCTAAGTTTATTGGTTTTTACTTGATGGCAGCAGTTCAGAAAGTTTTGAAGAAAGTATTGACCATATCCTGGTCTTGTTTGAATAAAATCAACATCCATTTTTCTTCATGTAGGAAAATACAAGCCTCCTGACTTACCAGAGTTCGATAAAAGAACAGATGAGCGAAACCAAAATGGCGGGAAGCTTGGGCCATTTTCTCGGACGGCTCGTGAAGTAATACCCCCATCAGCTATCGATAATAAATTCTTACCTTCTCTCACCTTTTAATGATGAAGGTGCCTGACCTCTCGTATTTATCACTCCCGTCAACCAAATGACATCTTATCTCTCTCCCGTGGCTTTTATTTGCCTTAACAATAAGTCAGAGGGTGCGTTGGGCGTGCAGGGAAGCCATCACTTTTGTCAGGTGAGAGGCTGAGGTGAGTCCGGTAATGAAGGCGGCTGGCCGGTCCTCTTCCGTCGGAGAGATAGGTGCGAGCGTCTAACGAGGCCTGAGAGCACGGGGTGCCTATTATAAGTCGTGACCAACCTTCTTCGGGCCCCTCACACCTCTCTGGGCCCTTTTTGGCTCTCCCCACATCCCATCAGCAACACCTTGGCCCTCATTAACAGGGCCCCGTTGCTCCCCTCTTCAATCTATTGCATTTGGTTTCTGTGTGTTCTCCACCGCTTCAGTACGCTTCCCAGGGGATAAGCATATTTTGCTGTTTATTTGACTTATTTACAGGTCTATTTCAGTAAATTGTGTTTAGATCTTACAGCTAAAGAAAACCCACGATTCAGTTTCAGAAAATCTGAATATTACTTATTCATGCATAAAAGAAACGATTTTAGTAGAGAAATGTTATTACTCAAGTCACTGATACCCTCCACAAAGATGGTAAATCACAAGTGGTCTCTACTGCATGAAACTGCATGTTTTGAAAAACGGAATCTAACTATATTAACAGATAATTAGGTGGGAGGAAAAATGTGGTTGAAAAAGCCCCACATGCAAGGATAATGGCAGCCTTGAGGATTGTGAAGCAAAGTCCATTCATGAGCTCAGGAGGAGATTTACAAGGCTTGTTCTTGTTCTGGAGCCAGAACGTCCAGAACCACTGCAGATGTATCCACGACAACAGCTACAACTGTTGGATCGAGGTCACCGCATCTGGAGGAACATTGGAGAGGCTTAGAATCCGAGTCGCCTGTGGTCCAGTGTGAAGTTTCCACAGAGTTTAGTTGGGGTGTCATGCTATCTGCTGCTGTTGGTCCACTGCGGATTATCAGATCCAAAGTAAGTCCAACCATCTATCAGGAAATCTGCTGCTGACAGGACTTGTTGAGATGCCCAATTCATTTTCCAGCAGCACTCAGCACCTTCTCACACTACCAAAAGTACCAGTACCTGCTTCTAATGACCAGGAAGTGAGCGTGTTCACTGGGCCCAACAATGCAAGAACACTGAAGGTTGTCATCAAAGCAACACATCAGCAGAGCTGATGGTACAGTGGTAAAGTAATTTATGCAAGTAGCCCTAGCCAAGTGTTGAGTACATAGATTTTTCGGCTTTTCTTACTTTTTTCTACCATTGTTTTACCTTGCTTTCAAGTTTCCAGACTGTTGAAAATACTTACATACTGCCCTTTGAGCTGTATTGCCTTACCTCTCCATGGCTTGTGTCAGTGACTCAAATCAGCAGCCTTCCCCAGGATTGTGTACGTCATAACTTTGCATTTTCGTATTCAAATTGTTTATTGATCACATTATGCTCTATTTGAAGATTCTGGAAACAGATTTTTTTTGAGGGGCTGGGGGAGGCGTTGAACTATCTGTAAGCCTTAACCATCTAAATTTTTTAATTAAATATAAACTGAAATCTGATAAAAAAATTTTAAAAAGTCTGTGATTGGAAGATGATTTTAAATTGGGGCTGTCAGGTCTTTATTCAGTGCATCAGAGCAGAACTCACACAACCAAAAGCAAAGGCCGTACCCTCATCCTCAATTCTTCTCAAGTTTAGATAAAATACAACCACCAGACATGGTCTTGATGTGTCATGTTTTCCACGTCTTAATTGGTAGGGAAAAAAACAGAGTAGAGGAAGCGCAGAAAATAAAAAAAAATAAAAAAACACTAAACGCTCAACAAGTCTCATTACGGCTTTCGCGTGTTGCCTTTTTGAAGATGCCAGAGCTCTCAGTATCAATATGCTCGTTCTCAACTGTTTATTTCCCCCCGGATGGCAGCCAAGCTGTTGTTTGAATGTTTACACAGATTAACATAATCTGTTTGCCTGTGAAATTAGCCTCCTAAACAGCCCCTCTGAACACAGGAAATAAAAGGCGCGAGCTAGCAGAAGCTAGCTCTGGGGACTCTCCCGCTCTGAATGATTCTTGGCACACGCCGTTGGCTCCGGAGCCAACAACCCTGATGCTTCTGAGCAGCCGTTTAGCAGGCTGCTTTTTGCACAGCGGGGTGGGCCGTCTCAACTCTTGTTGTCTGTGTATCGGTTCAGATCTCCGAGGTGCTTTGGCCTCGTTCCGAGATTCAGAGTCAACCCCCCTTTTTTTGTCTTTCTTTACTATTTCCTCGGATGTTTTTGCGCCTTGTCTCAGTCATACATTATAAAAGGGCCGGCTTTTAAGTCGTATGTGGTGGACCTTCACCATCCGACCCACATGGTCACTGAGGCTTTGTCTCATCACCCCTCTCCCGCTTTCTTTTTTTTTTCCCCTCCTCTTTGAGGGTTTCGATGTTTTGCACAGCTTGCCGCTCCGAGGCCCATCCAGCTTGTTTTGTGTCACGCCGCTCCCCTTTATTTTTTTGATGTCAGCTTTCCACACGTCTCTTACTATTTCCTCGGAGACGCCTGGACGCCGGTTTTCGGGCTTCATCTCCACCGACTGACATTAAACAGGAGCGTTGTCAGTGTGCGCTGCGCTCAGTCTGTCCGTCGGTTGGCTTCTCTCCGTCTCCGCCCGTCTTTCTCGTGTGTTTTCTCGCCGATCTGTGCCTCACGTCCAGCTCTCTTGTGTGCAATGTACGACCCTCCCCTCGCTCCCCTCCCTCCATCTCCTCCTCCTTGCTGGCTTCTGTAAGATCCAGACTAATCGCTGGTGCTGAATTATACATCCAAGTGAATAGCTGAGATGGCTGTCCACTGCTTAATGTCTGTGTACTGTTTTTGTATCATACTCAAAGTCTGCTGTTGCACTGTTGGCATGGCTATACCCTCTGGGTGTTTCAGAGTTTGTTAAGCTGAACTTTAAAGTTTTGAGCTGGTTTCTTCGGAGCCCTTGCAGTTCACTGCCAGTAAACAGGAGAACGAGCCACATTTTCTCTCTGCCAAGTTCTCTGGGTGTAGATGCAGCACCCTGCAAAATATTTATACCCCTTGAACTTTTTTTCACATTTTGTCATTTTACATTCACACGTCATTGTACTTTCTTTTTTTTTTTCCGCCTCTTTATAGATGCATCATTTTCAAATTTCTTTTAAAAGTGTTTTGAAAAACATAAATCATGAAATTCTGACAGGGCTGCAGCTAACAGATTATTCTGACGATTATATAAATGGATAAACAACATTGGCACATTTTACAGAAACGGCAATTAATTTTAATTTACATTTTTTTTGTTTTTTCAGCAAATGGCCTGTTTTGAGATCTATATACTTCAGTTAAGGATACATTGATTGCTAAATTAGTTGACGTTTATTACGAAAATTGATTTATCACAATTAATCCGATTATCCATGTCAGCCCTAAATTGTTGGAAGTTGCTAAGAGGTACATTTGCAAAACAAACTGCATTAAGCAATTATCATGAGGCATTACTTGTTTCCGTATAACTGACTCTCCCACCTGAGCTGTGGATCTCCACAACTCCTCCAGAGGCTCCACAGGACGGTTTGCTTTTTGTATTCTCTCCTTGGCGTGCCAGCTCAGGTTGCACGCTGCACAAACTTTTGACGTTTAAAATTTCTTCATAAATTTTAAGATGTTCACAGAACAAATTAATGACATTAAATTGCACACGGATTTACTCCCAAACTGTAGTACTTCCGAAGAAAATTTGTTTTATTTCAATTTAATTTGGGTTTAACAGGGTAAAGGGATTGGAAGATGTATGGTTGGCAAACATTATTCAGATTTTTTTAAATAAAAAAAAAAAAAGCAAAATGTATGAACCATATAGTTTTCCTTCCACCTCACAGTTTGTATTATGCTCTATCTGTCTGTCACTTAAAAATCCCATAGATAAGCCTTAAGCTTTGTGGTTTAATGTGACAAAATGTGGGAAACTTCAAGGGGTATGAATACTTTGCGAGGTTCTGCGTGTTCTCATGCATCTTCCATCGCCGCCCGTGTCGAGGCTTCAGATAAGGATAATAAGATGCATTCAAACTTCAGGCGTCCACTCTGACACGTACGCAAGCTCTTTCCTCGTTTTATATTCCTCTCGCTATCTTGTTTGTATCAGCCTGCGCTTCTGGTCAGCTCTGCAGCCCTCAGCACTGCAAAATTACAGGAGGAGGGGGGCAAAAAAAAAAAACTCCTTTCTACTTTGATTAATCAAACATGAACATTCAGTGGGGCTCAGTTCGCCTTCCCTGTTCTGTCCTCCACACTCTGCACCTTTTTTTTTTTTTCCCCTCTAACCCAATCAGTAACAGGCACTTCTGACGGCTGGAGATGGGCTGATGAAAGTCATGCAAATGCAGTCTGTTTGTAATGCTATTTTTCCCCGCATCCATCCACATCATGTCTCTTTAACACTCCAAAGCAGTGGCGCGGCTCTGAACTCTGATCAAAAAAAAAAAAAAAAGAAACAGCTGCGAGGAGTAGTGTGCCAGGTTCACTTACGGAAGGACTTATAGTCTCCAACAGAACTTCTTGGAACTTCTCGAGTGCTGAAGAGAGTTGGATAGCATTAATTTTATGCATTTATACCTTACATTTTGATTTATTTACTTAAATTTTTTTAGATTTGTTTCCAGATACAGTGCATTGTGAAACTATTTATACCCCTTAAGCCCTTTTAACAATTTGTCAATTTGTAACCACTGACTTTTCTATGTTTTTAAAAAAAAAAAATTTATTGGGATTTTATACAATAGCTGTAGCAGCCTGGAAAAGTTTGACGTTTTGTTTCAGTATTTTCTGGTTCTGGGTAAGTTTTGGGGAAAATAAAATAAAATTTGGGTGTGTAAAGAATATTACTTTCTTTTAAGTGTCCTCCTTACCTCCCTTGTGTCCTTGCCCCTGTCCCTTGTTGTTCCTTCCAGCCTTTTTACTGCCTTTCCAGCTGCTTTAAAAAGCATCCCCACAGCATACTGCTGCCACCACCTCATATTGAACACGGCGGGGCGGGTTCATCAAATTATCACCTTCAAACATCGAAATCGCTTGAATTTGAGAGAATTACTTTGTCCTCACTACTGTGTGTCCTATTGGTCAATACTTCTCAGATTTATGAGCGTTAATGGCCAAATTTGTAACTCAAACAGGGATTCTTGATTGCAGCAAAGCAACAAACTGTATCCCTGCCTCACATGCACTAACAGTGTGCACGAGGAGGTTAGATGTTAATCAGAGGTCTAAGTGTTTCCAGGATTAATTCACCTATTTGGCCGAGTGAGACTCTTAGACATTGATAATCATCTTTGTTTGATCAACCCTACAGCTTGCATGATAATGCCACAATTACTCAACAGCCCCGTTAATCAAAACTGCGGGGTAAGAATTATTAATTTTTTATTTTCTTGTTTCTCGCCATTCCTTCCTTCTTAGCTAAAATCACTCGTTAACCACAGACTTGCTGTGTCTCTTCTTTAGGCAATGCTTGTCACACTCACTTTTCACTTGTTTTCAACACTGTTTTTTTTTTTTAATAAATGAAGACATAACATTTTATTTTGGTTGTCAACAGACAAATATTTCAATAAATTACATAATCTTTTTTTTATGCGTGTGTGTGTGTGTGTGTGTGTCTGTGTTTTTTTTTCACATTCCCTGTGTCACCTCACCCCACCTCACCTCTCGGCACCCTGCCTGGCTGTGGCTCGCTCTCAGACTGCTGCGTTCACTGCATCCTCGCCTGTCTCTTCTGCGAGTTCCTGACGCTCTGCAACATGGTGGTGACCCAGGCGTCCTGCGGCGCGTGCACCTCCGAGGCCTGCTGCTGTTGCTGCTGCGCTGACGACATGGGCGACGACTGCAACTGCCCCTGCGACATGGACTGCGGCATCATGGACGCCTGCTGCGAGTCGTCGGATTGCCTGGAAATCTGCATGGAGTGCTGCGGCATCTGCTTCCCCACATAGGTTTGCCGGGGCCTCCATGGCGTGGAATATAGACGTGTGCATCCCCATAAACAAATCACCAAAAAGTTCGTTTACGTTGATAATTCAAATGAAAATGCAACAGTTGTCAGATCCATTACGCAACAACTGAGGGAGTTCAAGCTGCTTTTTGTTGTTGTTTATGGTTATAGTTTAGAGCTGACAGACAGAACAATTCTGTTTATTGGAATATCAGACTTGCATACGACCAGCAAATTAAAGGCAGAAATTCCAATTAATAGTGTTATGTTGACCCTGACAGAGTGCTGAGTCAGTGTGGATAAATAGAAGGTTCAGAGGAAGGAAAAAGTATAGAAAAATGTACACAGCACTAATAAATCTTGAGAGGATTACAGGGGCCCACAATGCCAGCTTTTTTAAATTTTTTTATTGATGCATCAGTGCAACATAGCATGGAACCATGTTGATGTGAAAAACCTCAGATTACTTTAATAGTGGCCTACCAATTCTTCTGCATTGTTAGCTCTGGTCTTTCTAATCCACATCTTGTCTAAACCCCTTAGACTCTTTTCAGGATTTAAGCTAGAGAACTTTTCTAGATAATCAAACCATTACACCAGGGTCATTCCACCCAGTTTTGTTCCATTCCTATTGTGTGCAGGTGCCAAATCCTATTGAAAATTAAAATGGACGCCCACAAAAAGCTTGTCAGCAGAGAGAACATAAATTGACTTTGCTTCAAAATGTCTTCAAGAGCAAGATTATTTATGCTACTTGCATCATTTTTCCACCACGCTTTTTTCCTTCCACTCAACTTCCAATAAAAAATTGTTGAATATAGCACTGTGTGAACAACAAGGCTCATTGGGGTTCAAAGGACAGAAATAAATAACTGAAATATATCATTTTGTTTGTGATCAGCCTGTATATTGAGTTTAATCTTGAATTACAGTTATAAATGAACTTTTTGATGATATTTTAATGTATTAAGATGCACTTCTAATGGAACTGCTACCTTTGAATTCAGCAGAAACATGGAGGTGTGTGTGAAGGAGTTGGACACTGGGCTCATCACAATAAACAGCCCAGCAAAGACTGCAAATAAATTCACATTTCTGAATGTGTCATGCTTTGTAAGTATGTTCAGAAAAGCATTATCATAGGCAAGCATTTTATTGTTACATTAACATTGCCGTTCAGTTACATCTTTTATGCCTCTTTTTAGTCTTACTGGTGATCTCAATGCATTTTGCAGATTTTTATTTCCGTTTTGTTTATTTTCTATGCCTAACATAAGACTTAGATTGCTATTTTAGTCCAGTCAACACTGTAAACAAAAGGGTTTGTGATGGTGAATGCATTCCTCATTTCATACTGTAGCTTTGTGGATTTCATTAAAACATTATCTACTGTATAGCAGATGAAACAGGTGAAAATTTTAAGTGTTTCAGGACACTTTTCTGCTACCTTCTGACACAAAACCTAAGGGTGTGATCTGGAATAATTGCATTTGCATTTCTATTTTGAGCGTGGGGAGGGGAGAGTGGAATGAGCAGCACAAAATTGTTAAGCTTTGCAAAAATTGTACAAAAGTGCTGGAATATTTTTTTTTCTCTGAAGAATCTCATCTCACATCAGATTTGCAAACATTGGAAGACTGTTTTACTGGAAAAAAAAGCACTTTTTAAAATAATCATTAAAGAGTCTGACCAACAGAATATTACTCTACTGATATATACATGTTCAGCCTTTGTTTTGCTATGTTAGCCTATAACAAACCTGTTTTGTCACTTGCATATGGTACAACTCTCTTTCGTGATGTGTTTGTTTTTGCAATGCAATCTGCATAAATATCAAAAATCGCAGATGACTAGAGTTGCCGCTTGAGCAGCTTTTTGGGTCTCCGGTCATATGAGAATCAAGTGTCACAATAAAATAGTAAACTACTGCAGAGTTAAGCAGTAACTCCTCTATTTTCTTCTGTGTATCTCATGATGAGTTTACAGTGAGTCACCAGCAGAGCCGTTTCCTGTCTTGGAGATCCGCTTTGATGTTGTTTAAGCGATGATGCTTAACGCCGGCCCTCATTAGCACTGCTTACTAAAACGGTCACAAGAAACGTCCCTTTTTAACGCCATCAAAGATGATGTGCCGTCGTGCACGGCTCGTCTTAGCAGCTCAGTGTTATGAGTACGCCGGGGGTCGGATGTGCCCTTCGGTGGATAATCTGCGGGACGTGAACCTCGTTTTCGTGTTTGTGACGAGCCCAAACTCCAAATGTGTTGCGGGCTACAGAGTGTCAAGAAAACATGACTTAGAAAATGTGAAGAATTTATGTAACAGAAGAAACCTGGTGATATGGTGAATTGTTGTAGTACACCTCTGTTACTCTGATGCCTTTTGTTTGTGCATTTCTTCCTTGTGTGTAATTTGTTTTTGGTTTTGCACATCCTTTGACGACAAGGACATGGTGGCAGAAGGCCATGGCAATTTAAGTTGGAAGTTGCCTAACCCAAACATCACCAATGTGATTTACTGTTTTTGTATGAGCAATGATGCTAAATTTGAACATTTCTAACACTTTTTTTTTTCTACAAACTGTCGTGACAAGAGAAAAGTAGCAGTTGGAAATGTAGACAACTCCAAAGCATGACATGTCCACTTCTGTGCACCACAGGCAATGGTATGTTTATTGATGTAAAATTAGTTTTCATTGGCAGCAAACGTATCACCGCCATTTTGAGTCACTTGGCTCATTTGTTTGGGAGAATGGTTTTGCCAAGCTGTTCCAGTTTGCTACGGGAACTTTATATGTTTTTCAGGCAGAAGGGAAAATCAGCAATTCTTCTCTAATAAAGGGCACGCACTTATCTGAAAACCCAACAATCACCACATGCAAGAAAAATGACAAAATCCTTCTGTTTTTAGCCCTAACTGCATCAGACATTTTTGTTTATTTTATTCAGCAAACTGTAGTTTGGCTTGGCAACACCATGTGCCAATTTGGTCTTAACATGCTTCTCAACCAGACAAGGCATTTAAGCAAACTTCAAGTGGATAAACTCCAAAACAAGACTGTAGGGTTCTTACATTAAGATATCGCTGCGCTTCAAATAAATTCATTATTTCAGTCAGTGTCTGTATTATGCCAGTGTCCTGCATTTGAAATAAAAACTTTTTTTTTTTTTTTGCTCTTTAGACACTCCATTTTTATTGATTCCTCATGAGATTGCCTCCCACAATCCTCCTGTTATCTCTGGGACAATCCTAACATCAACATGGGTACATGCCAAACAACGTTCTCTGAGGTCGTTAGGCGGCAAAGACCTCCTGCTGGTCGGGACAGCATCCTGACCTTTACCCAACATTACCTCCTATTAACCCCTCAACTAACCTTGAGGCCAGGCCCTCTGGTGGAGAATCTGCACTTCCTATTCTCTCTTTATTTTTGCCTCATCACTTTATGCCCAGATTCGCCCTGACCCCCGAAAATTGCCGTCTTATTTCCCTAATGCGGTAGGGGAAAAAAAATATTTCTGTCCTTAAAGTCTGTAATCATGCAGGGGTTGCACTTTCTTTTCTTTTTTTTTCTTACTTTGTTCCTTCTCTAAAGTGCGACTCGCAGGCTGAAAATTTCGAAAAACTCCAGGTAGAGTGCGCAATGACCTTTTCACAAAGTCTTCCAGATTTCTGCTCCTCTAATCAATCCCCCTCTGATCGCCTCGCTGTGTGCCGGATTGTAATGTCACAATTAGGGCCGCTCCATTGTTTCTGTTTTCCGTCTGGGGAGAAAGCTGGCGCTTCTCTGATCTCAAGGTCATTTCTTTTCACAGTTTTAAATAAATTATTGGCCTTCTCCTCTGTTCATCCATCCATCCATCCACTCCCCCCACCCTACCCATTCAGTTGGTAGATGTACCGTTTTTTTTTTTTAACAAGAATATGAATGGCTCCCATCCTCAGCTATGAGAATAAATGCTGCTTTTGGTTGTTGGATTTGATGAGAAAAATATGGGGAACATTAGTGTTGTTCTGCTTCTCTCGTTTTTGTATCAGATCTAACATTAAGAATTGTATACTAATAACATAATAATTATGTATAATGTCACTAATTAAACCAAAAAAAAGGAGAGGAGACAGTAATGTGTTTCCTTCTACTTTCTCTTTTTCTGCCCAGAACATCAATTTGTTTCTGTCAGAAAAATGTGACTAATGCATATTTTAATGATAGTTTTTCAAATCTCGTAGCTTTTTTAATTTATAGGATCTGTAATAAGTCATCATTACCCACCTTCTATAATTGTAATTATTCATTTTGACTCTTTTTTTTCTTTTTAAATATTTTCAGTTGTTACGGGTAATAATACAATAAATGTCAGCATCTTTTGTGAACTAGCCAAGCACTAGGTAATACAAGCAAGATATGAAGTTTGAGTTAGCTTAGCAAAAAGCACTTTTAAAACTGACATTTCAAAACTGTCATAGGATTTAAATTCCTTTTAATCAGATTCCCAGTTTGATGTCTGAGTGAATTTTCTCCTGCTGCATGGAGCATATAATAATTTCAGACCACTACAACATAAAGCAATTCTTTATGTTGTATTTTTTCTTAAAAGAAAACAATGCTACCTCATGTCTCTGTAGAGGACTTGCTGAGCAGCCAATCCGGGAACACCATTTTTCGTCCTTGACGCTGATTGGCTGCAGCCTCAAGAGCGGGAAATGTTAGCTTCTGCGGTTTTGCTGATGGTTTCCACTGTGTGCATTGATGCACATTAAGGTCTATTTTATGATTAAACCGTTAATATATTGTGAGCTACATTGGGAAGGTAAACTTTTATAATTAGGGCACTGAAGCTATTTTATTTCATTTTATATCATTTAGATAAAAGTAATTAGAACTTATACATTTCTTCCTTAAGATTTACATCAACTTCATGAAACATCAGCATTTTCACTCAAGACTTTTCAGATAATGATAAGATGAAACTTCCTGCTTTGGTTTCAAGACACGTAAAACTTCTATTGTACACACAATCATTTATTCTCTCTTTTTTGTGTGTGTCTGTTTTGTGCAGCATTCTGTGCGCCTCCATTTCACTCATTTCAAAAGTTTCGAAAGACTTGACCTGGCTGTTTAGAGTTGCAGCATGACATTAAAATAAGATGAGAGGAGTCTTCAGAGGGCTTTCCAAAGAAAAAAAAAAACAAAACAAGGAGAGGCGAGTTCAGCTAATGTCACTTTCAATTAATATCCTCAGGTAGTGGCCCCATTAGCCCTCTCACACATGGGCCTGGTTTACAATGCAAATAGGGTCATTACCTGAGACGCCTAATCGGCTTTGACAAGAGGCCGGAGAAGCCGGCCTTCCTCTCGCGCATATTTGTTTGCTTATTGTTTCTCTTGCACAAATCAACACGTGAAATCTATTAGAAGTGAGAACGCAAGCAGGCGTTTTATTTGAATTCCGCCCTGTTAAGAGCTGTCACACGTCAGCCGCGAAGTTTGCACGCTCTCTGTAACCAGCAACTCAAATGCAACACTTAACAAATTGCATCAGTCTGAGAACAAAGTGGCAGAAATGAAAAGTAAATGATTTCCAAGGGAAGGATTTGTCGTTCTTTGTTCCGGAGCCTTCCCAGAAATGCGTCGTGTGATCGCGCTTGCACCTTAAATATTTAAAGACCCCCTTTTGCGGAAGCTTGGCTTGTCGTGTTGCGGATAGGCCTCCGACTGCCTCTAATCTCCTTGTTACCTGGAGGCGTCATAACGGCGACGCAAAGACAACATGTGGCAGATGATTGCGAGACAGGATTCCACCCCCTAACATCCCCCATTCCCCCTTCCCACCCAACCCACTTTCGGGTGGGGCACAGGCAGGTTCAAAGTTTGTGCGCCCCCGAGAAGACGCTTCACGTCAACATCTGCCTGGGAGAAGGAAAAGTGCCGGGAATGAAAGAAGAGTAGAATAAAAATAAAAAATACCCATCTTAGATCAGTTGTTTCCCTGAAAACACCCTCCTGTTTTCTCCACCCCCACCCCCACAGCCTCCCGCGTTCCCCAGATACTGTGGCATCTTAAACCATACGTGCAGAGAGATTTTTTTTGCTAGGCCTCTGTTTTTGCGGCGTTTGTGATGAGGGAGCGCTCTGTTTTCTAGATCCTTGCACAGACTTTTACGCACACATGAGAGAGAGAGAGAGAAATAGCAGGAATTCAGATTGTGGACCTATAAATAAGACATCAGCTCAAAAGTGTGCGCTCTCAACTTTTGCCTTTGCCTCCGGAAAGCGACGGAGCGTGGCAGAGGCAAATTGAAAGAGATGGATGGATCAGGAATGCCTCTTTATTTGCTTGTACACATTCCTTGAGCTGTAAATTAGATGTCACCTTAGTTACATGTCATGTGCTGGCGTGGACGCGTTTGCGCCGCTTTTGATTGTTTGTTCCAAGCATCACTTAGATAACCAAAGTCTTGACTCGCCTCCAGTCATCATCGGGACATTGCGAGTGACTGGCAGGTTGTTTTGGTGGGCGGACTTTCTCTGGTGTGAATTGTGTGAGAAAATCACGCAGAAAGCCATAGTTTCCTTTCAAGAGCATTTCCAATTCCCACTCCCCCCGCCCCCCTTTTTTTTCTCAGTACAAACACGGACCTCGTTGTTTTTTATTGGAGCATTTGCAAGAGACAGCTCATACGTGAGAATTAGAACACAAACGATACTTTGTTTTCAAATTGTCAAAAAAAAAAAAAAAAAGCTTTGCATTTGTATTTAGTCCTCTTTACCCTAAAAATGTTTTCAGGAGATCTGACTTTTATGGAAGAGTGGCAAGAAGAAAGTCATGAGAAGTTCACTTTAAGGTTTTCCACAACATGTAGGGGAAAAGGTCAAACGTGTGGAATACAGTGTTCTGGTTGGATAAAGTTAAGATGGAGCTGTTAAACCAAGGTGCAAAGTGCTATGTGTGGCATACAACTATTGCCACCACTCTAAATACACAATTCCTTGGTATTAAATGGCCTTTTTAATGTATTAAGAGGGCCTAGTCAAAGCCCACACCAAAATTCTACTGAGAATCTGTGGCAGGACTTAAAAATTGATGCTCACAAATGCTATTTTGTTTAGGTTATCTATTTTGTGAAGATGAATGTGCAAAAAGTTTAAGTGTCTAAACGTTTGAAGAGACCTGAAACAGCAGAAAGAGGAAATCCTACAAATACCGCATTTATATTTGTGCTTGGAACATATTCGTATTAAATCCACATGACTGGCACGAAAACACATGCGTGAATACAACAAAAATATTTCACAGAGCTATTTTTTTTTCAAGTCGGTTCAACTGAGCTTTTATTTTGACTCTTGAACATTCCTTCCCCCGTTAACACATAAACAGAAAAGGGTTATCACTTGTTTGCATTTTGTCAGATCTTTGAAAGCATTTCCCTGCCTAGCAGCACATCTCAAACAGCGACTGTTATTACGCCTGTCTCAGCAAGCCACCTAACGACGACAACAACACAGCAGCAGCAATAAAGCCCCAGATGTTTCGCCTCGGCGTGTTTATTTACCTGCCATGCTCCGCTAATTGTTTCGTCTGCTACAAATAAACACGTCGCCTGTTGCATCTCTGTTTGCGCGCCTGTTCGCCAACAAACAGGCTCGCGCGGTGGCAGGTTGTTTGTGATGATGTGTGGCGCGTGCAGAAGGGATTAAAAGAAAAGGTGACTCCACGCCGGCGCGGTGATTTGTACGAATGCCAGAGGGAATGGGATTCATGGAGGGGGTGGGAGGAGAGGGGGGTGTTAAGGTGTGCACGCAGGCAACATCTGCTGAGATTCTTCTGCACAATAAAAAAAAAATCCTTAAGCTGTATATTAACACCTGTACTCTGAAGATTTACAGCTAGAGCTGCCCTTTCATGGAGACATTTGATTTTAAATTAGGCTTTACGAGCTTAGGAAAGAGAGACTGCGAAACATTACAGCAACTTCCTCGGTTACTTCTTTAATCATACACGTATACAAATCGGTATCTCCTGTCGTCTAGGCCTCACTGTTTGCTCCGAACTTTCTTCAGAACCTTGAGATTTGCAGATATTTTTGTCTGCCTAACACTGATAAGGTGTCAGATCTGTATTTTATTTTTAGTTATTTTTTTGGTATCAGTCTGACATCAACTAAATACAGAACCAGTATTGCAGATACTGATACCGATACTGATACCTTTTATTTCAGTTTTATGTATCATCAACCTTGTGACCTTTCTGTGTTTTTGTCGTTTTTCTTTTGCGTTACTGTGTTCCAACCTCAGAGAGAATTTGGACAAAGTTTATAAGTGTCTAGAAAATGCTTTCATATGACATCAACATGATTTCATGTGCCTTTTTCCTAAATGGACACAAAAATAATGACAAAAAAGATTTAATATGAGAGAAAATCAAAACAATCCATTCTGAGGTATGTTTGAGAACTCACAATACAAAAATAAAATCAAATTTCAATTGGGAATGTCAAACTTTCAGTCCAATACTGAGACTGACTTCGTATCAATATTTTCAGTTGATTTACTCACAATTACTGGCAACCAATCCAAACGAATGAACTTACAATACGTTTAAACATAAAAAGGAGATGGAGCTCTTTTTTTTTCTTTTAATTTCTCTCAATATTGCCACGTTTAACTTTCAGTGTGTAAATAATCCTTCAATCTGTAAAACAAACAATCTTTAAATTCTTTAAAAATGTCTGTATAAAATCTCCCAGACTAATGGGCAGCAACAGTTGCTTCACACAAGTCATTTTGTACTGTTTGCTATCTACATTAAAAATGTATTATGTTTTGGGTTATTTTCACTGGCCACACCAAGCCCTGATTACTGCATGACTTGAGAAAACAAGAAATAACTTAAATGGAAACGGTCTGATAATATGTTATAGGCCAAAAAATCTTAAAAACAACGCATCCTGCTCTGATGTAAAGAAATTCAACAACACATGAGAAACATAATTGACATCCATCAGTTTGGAAATCCATTCAAAGCCATTTGTAAGACTGTGAGACTCCAGCAAACCACCATGGGAGCTCTAATCCACAAATGAAGAAAACCTAGAGCTATAGTGAATCTTTCCAGGAGTAGGAAGAAGCCTAACAAAATTACTCAAAGAAAACATCTCATCCACACGGATACATAAAATAACCCAGAAAAACAACTAACACACCGCAGGCCCAAGTAAGGTCAGTATAATGGATTCAACAGTTTGACGGAGACCGGGCCAAGCTGTATCCAGTTTCAAGGCAAAAGACACTGATGACCGAAAATGCCATAAACTCTCGTCTCACATTTGCCCAGAGAATGTTGATGTTCTCCAAGACTTTTGGGAAAATATTCTGTGGACTGCCTAATGACCTTCGTGACTCGCCTTAATCAATGGAACCATGAATCCTGCCGTCTACCAGAAATTCAGGAAGAAGATGAATGTTTTCTCTTTATAATGTTTAGCTTCACCTCAGGCACAAAAGAACAATGATTAAAAATACAACAGCATGGCCACTTTGGAATGGTTTAAGAAAAATAAAAGAAAAGAAAAGGAAGTAGGCCTTGCTACAATCCAGATTTGAATCTGATCACGATCTTCTGATGTGACCTGAAATAGTTTCGTGCTTGCAAAGCCTCCAACGTGGCTGAATTTGAACAATTCTGCAAACAAATACAGGCTTAAGTCCCTCCTCAGTGGCGTAAAAGACTCATTTCCATGTGATAGCAGTAGTGGCAGCCAAGAATGGCTTATTAGGTTTAGGGGGAACAGCAAACTGTACAGAGATGGTTTGCTTTGGATCACTTCTTTTCACTCTAGGAACTCTTGATGCTTTACCTAGTTTGGCTTATCTAAGTCATACATGAGGCCTCTTTCCTTTTTACTGACTTTAGTTCAGGCAAAAAAAAAAGAAACATTAATTTGTGTCTCAATACAGTGAACAAGTATAACAGATAAAGCAATTAAACACAACTGAGGGATTTTTCATAGTGATGCATAATTTTGCCCATTGTTCCTAAATTCCTCCATATTTCCATTCAGCCAGGTACCAACTCCGAACCTTAATGTGGTAAAAATGTATTTTTCCTCTCAGAAGAAGAATAGGCTTGTGAAATAAATGTGGTTGAAAAGTGGTAGAAAATGAATGGGTTTCAGGATGTGAGCTCATCCCGTGTAAGTCGGATGAAACACTTTGCAAACCGCTTGTAGATGTTTTCATGAAGGAAAGAAGAGAAGATTCGGGGATAGAGCTCCTCGAATCTTTGGAAGAAGTACATTGTTTATCCAGTAACATCAGATAAGGTACAAAAAATACACAAAAGTTCAAACATATTTAAGTGTCTTGAAAGTGGCGGCAAAATAAGAAAAAAAAAATCTATTGTCTTTAATTTTTAGAGAAAGGACAAAAGTTATATAAAAACAAAATATATTTTACTTGATGTTTTTTTTTTATTGTTTTGATACTATATTTTCACTCTGAAAAACAGTTTGAAGTGCGTTCAATCGCCTTGTTGCACTTATTACCAGTTGGTGGCGGTAATGCATCCTTCAGTTGTTTGCCAATCACCAATAAAACTCAGGAAGACGACGAAGAAGAACCGCCTCGTTAAGGTTACACAGAACAGGTGTGCTTAATTAAGGCATGCAATGACTACAGTAAGCTGGAGTGCATTGTTTAGGTTAGTATTGCTTTTATTCTAATTGCCATTTCAGAGTTATTGCCTTGGTCATTTTTATTAACAAGTATTTGTTTACTTATTTTATTTTGGGACTGGCTAAAAAGAGTTTTACTTTTGGCTGCAGTTGAACACTTCAACGGAATGGTTTTTCTTTGTAGAAATAAAGTTTTGTCAAACATTTGTTTCTTAGCTCGCACAAGTAGAGTAATGTTGACATAAATGTTGCACAGCAAAGTGTTTATTTGTGTTAGTCTTGATATTCACGGCTTTCAATGACCGAGTCGACAGTTCGGTTTCTTACTATATTTAAATATTGCCTTGGGAATATTGACTATACAGACATATGCAAAATATAATGTAATAAATTCTAAACTTTTCTCAAAGGAGATTTCTGGACGACCTTTTAAACGCTGCAAACATCTATCTGTGTGTGGTAGCTCTTGAAGTACGGTCACCACCCCTGGTCCACGCTTTGTACATTTCCTCTCGAACCCTTAATCAGGCTTTCCTACAATATCATTTGAAGGCTGTGGTTATCCCTATTGCTTTGGCAACTGTTGCTACCACACTTTGTACTTCAGCTAAACTTTCCATACATATGTTTGGATGCGGCTCTGTAAACAGCCAGCTCCTTCAGCAATGACCCTTTGTGGGCTGCTCTCTCTGTAGTGGGTTTCAGTGACTGTACCAGCTGTTAAATTAGTACGCAGTGTAGACTGTGACATCATAATGTGATTTTTGAAATTGCTTTTATGTAAAAATTCATATTACAATTAACTCAACCTTGGGTTTGCAGTGGCTATAGGTCACAACTATCAAAATGAACAGATATTAACATGTAAAATGCATTGTTTTGAAATGTTTTCTTTAAAGTAAGACTTTAACAGGAATATTTGTATAATCTAAAAACATTTAAATTGTTTACATTTTAAAATATCTAATGTTGGCACTGTACAGTGGGTGAAAGTGCCTTGCAGTGTTTGTTTTGTCAGAACATTTTGAAAAAGCACAATTTACTCTTTGTCAACACTTTAACCATGTCTGTGTGGAGTAATAAGATTATCTGCATCTCATTTCTTTTTAGTCATTTTTATTTATTTTTCCTTACAAACCTAATTTTAGAGAGTCTTTTTCAAAGTGTTCTTTGCATCATCTCTACGATACAAGTTGGAAACCAAGAACACTTTTAAATCTTTGATTTCCAGATGGGATCGTGCTTCTTCTGAGCAGCCACGTTCGGCGGTGTTTGTAGTTACACATTCCACTTACAGTTTGACTGCAGGAGTCCATTGGTGATGATAAATACTGCATGTTTGCTCCCGTTTGACAGAACAGTTCTGAGGAGCCGCCTAAATAAGCCATCTTGCCGTTTTTGAAGCCACCGGAAAGCCACCAGTCGCAGTCGCGAGCACCTTTTTGAAGAGGCCGAGGACGGCAAGTCAGCAGGAGGAAGATAAAGAGGAGGAGGCTTCACGTCGAAGATGCCACCGCTCATATGTCGCAAGGTGATGAAGTGCACATATCTGCCCTTAAAGAATTTGTGCCCTGCAGACGCATGCCAGATTTATGTCTTTTCTTTCCCTCTCCTGCCCCATTCAACATTCAAACACGTTGCAACAAAAGGCGGTTTGAAATACACCCCCCCAACCCCCCGTAACCCCCGCGCTCCACCCACCCACCAAAAAAAAAAAAGAATATTGAAGACGGTCGAACTCGCAGGTTAAAAATGTATATGCAAATGCAGGCTACATTAGAGCACACGGAGGTTGTTAATAAATTAACACGTGGCAGAAATAATTCAGTTTAGCGTGATAATTCTTGGGTGTGAGCTGTCAGCCGTCGCATTGTTCCAGGATGGAAAGTGACGCTGAAATGGCAACACGAGCGGTGAACTGTGATGTTTTAGTGTACCTCCATTCGGCGCGCTCTGACACAATAACTGCCTTTTGCTCGCCTCGCTCTACTTTTTCCTTTTTTCTTTTTTTTTTTGTCATTTCGGCAGAACAAAAGGTTTAATTAAGGATGCTTTCCGAAGGGAAGCCGACACGAAACGCACACATCTCAGCCAAAGGTGTGCGTTTTTGCGAGGATCGAGTCGAAACCAACTCTTCGTGAACCAGATGCGTCTTTAAAAGTTTTGTGAATTTCATCCCCCAACATTGATCATCACTATTCATGACTTGTGCAGAGCGTGTGATACGCCAAATGTTATGTCTCCTCTCGGGTTGCCATAGCTGCTAAGCTGCCGAATGTAGGAGGACATCTTAGCGGGGATGTTGTGTGACGAGTTCGTTTCTTCCTCATGCCTCGGCCTGGAGATTTGCATAGCAGGAACCCGGGGAGCTGACACTCTGTTTGTGTAGCTCAAGGTGCAGCGGATATGCAAAGTGTCAAGTGACTCACAGTCAAGTTTTTTTAATAAGTGCCATTTGTTCAATCTGTTGTTTAAACATTCCCGTCACCTCCATGTATCCTTAAAGACTGCCGGCCTCGCTATCTTTTAATTAAGTCTTGGACTAATGTGCCACTTAATTGTCTAATCTTGGAAGATGTTGTTTTCTCTAATTTACTTGGAAAAAGTATCGCAAGCTAAGCTTTTTAATTTGGGTTTGTGGAGGCTGGGTGTTTAGTGGGTTCCCCATGAAAGAGGGAACACTTCAAAAGAGGAGAAACTTCTTTTCAAATTGAATGAACAGGACTTTCTATTGTATTTAGTTCATATTTCTTTCCTTTCTTACAGTTTTCCCTGCTGATCATTGTGGTAAAACTTGAAATTTACAAGAAGATCATGGCCTCATTTGCAATGTTGTGCCTCAATAATTGGTGCCAGTGCTGTTAATATTAACCCGACAGCAGTTGGTGTTCTTCTATAACTTTTCATGAGGTTGGTGCATACAGAGAGAGGAATCATCTGCATCACAGAGATTTTATGTAGAGTTTGTGTTGGGGCTGAAATAATCTTAGAAGATAGTTTATTTTGAGTCTAAATATGTTAATTTTGCCTTATGTTTTAATGATTGTTCTCCTGAGGGACTCTGTCACCATCCATTTTCAGATTTTTTGGTAAAACCCATTGGAATTGTATCAAATACCTTGATAATTTACTGTAACATTCTTCCAATGGCAGCTGAAAGAGGAACAGGCCCTTAGCATCACAGCTGCTCCTTCCTTCTTGACAGTGAGCATGAGCTGATTTTCAACACATCTGCCCTTCCTGTTATCCCAATTCCAGCAGGAGTGTTTGGTGCCTTAAACTTCAGTCTCTGTCTTCTCTGGGCAAAGCACACAATTCAAGTCTCAACAAGAAGAATCAAATTCATGACCTCAAAAAGAGCTTGGAAAACTGCACTTCTTTATGTTCGTGATGGTAGAACAGAAACGGACAGCTACATATTCTATAAACTCCTTTGCACACTTTAATATCAATTGTTTGGAGAGTTGCCTAGAAATGTTGTACCAAGTTCCGTCTGAAATTACTTTACAAGAGCAGTTTCATTACTGTGATGGGAAAGAAAACAATCTTTTTTCAGGCTTAATCTCTCTTGTCATTTGGTGAAACAAAAACCTAATTCAACAGTACAGTTTTCCAGAAACTTTGCCAAATATTCACCGAAACATATTCATCTGTTTTAAATCTTCCAGAGGGATATAAATATTAGAGTTGAATTTTTTTCAATTTTTGAAGGGATTTGTCACAGTTTCAGTTTTGACTTTTATATTTGTTTGTTTTTGTGAAATGAATCATTCCTCTCTGCAGCAAATGACTCTGCAATGATTTAAATCTAGTCCACGGAACAAAGTTTTGCAAAGCTCTGCAACCTGCTGCAGTCAGATTGTCAAGTGAGCGACAGCAGGAAACCCAGAATACAGTTCAAGGAGGAAGTACAAGGCCAGCCCTGATGCGGGGTCACCACATGCAAGGGTTATGATTAAATGGAAAAAGTGGCGTCAGAGAAGGGTGATAGGACAGCGGAGTGAAGGGCCTGTAAACAATGACTCACTTGGCTTGCAAAAGAGGGGAAGAGTGGGAAGGAAGCAGACGACAGCAACCAAAAGTTCTCCAAGTGTGTGTGTGTGAGAGAGTGAGTATGAGACAAATGGGCCTCTGTCAGAAAATCCCAGCAGACTCTGGATTTAATTCTGTCACTCATAGATTTACAAACACTCATCCAGAAATGCAAAGGCTTATAAATATAACTGGAACCCCAAAGAAGAAATAGTTTCTTAAAGTAGTCGTTCAGTTTCCACAAATGGGGTGCAAAAATCTCATGATTTCAAATAGACCTCAGCTGCCGTGTTTCTGAATCCTCCTCCTTTATGGGAAAGGGACACACAACAGAAAACCCCCCACAGAAGTCAGTATGTGCCCAAAAAATCTGTGGAAAAAAAGACATTAAAACCAATGTCTCATGGGAGTTTTAACCCTTTACAGACCTCATCCTTGAAGTAAGAAAAATAGTGGGCCCAAGGAGCTTTGTGGTACGTTCCTGGAAAATACTGGAGATACAAGATTCTTTCTGCGTTTTTAGCAGGTTTTCTTCACTGCATTTTGATAACATATTGCTACACTATCATCTTAGCACTTCTGGTAAAAAAGCAAAATTAGGCTTGGAAAAAAAGATGAATTTCCAGGTTTTAAGACATGTGCACAGGGTCTCCTTTTTCTGTGATCCCAAAGTAATAGAGGTTAACAAGTTCTCTTAGAAAATGTCTTTCAGATGAGTGACAAGAATTTACTGAAAAAAAGAGCTTAGCCTTTTTCTTTTTTTCAAAAAAACAAATATGACCAAACACTTCATTGTGACAGACACATGAATAGGAACAAAAATGAACAAATAGCAGTTTAAACTGGTTGAGTCTTCCTTCTAAATTTACGTTCCTATCTGGGATGGCAATTTCAGGAAGCATAGTTCATACTGATCCAGGAACTGTTTGTTCCTTACACACGCGCACACCCACGCACATATACACACACACGCACACACACACGCACACGCACATATACACACACACACGCACACGCACACAAACATATTTGCTATATTCAGACACACAATATGCTAACAATACAATAGAAGCACTTGCATACACACCAATATCCAATAAATAATTGAATCTCCAGTGGCTACCCTCAGAACTGCAGTGATACATTAATTGGGCAAAATTAGCATGAATTAAAGCAAATAAGTGTAACATGTAATTTATTACTTATCAAGTGTAGTTTAGCGGTGGAAAGCTCCGATTTCCCCCCAGATTGCTTTAACAGCTATAATGCATTTCTTAATTTACTCTGTGGAAAATCAATTTTTTTTTCAGAGTTCATTAGGCACCAATATGTTACAATGCTGCTCCCTTGAGCACCCAGCTACAAAAAACATTATGCAAATTCCTGCCAGTGCATCTGTATGTAAATAGCAACCAAGTCCACAGTCAATTCTCTATGGGAAGCTTTGTTAGCAGGCCCTTTGTTTCTAAGCTTGAACCTTGTTCATGATAGTCAGGAAATTGGGAAATGGCTGCGTATGAGAGGTGAGGGCAAACAAACCCAAGACCAAATTCTACAGTCTCATTAACTTATTTCAACAATTTTCAGAACATTGTGGGTCAACACACTGGTTAGTTTGGATGATCAGATAGTTTTATTGCAGTGAGGATGTTTATGTTGGCTTCATATTGATTGGAGATTTCCGTCCATGACAAAACATCTTTTAGTTGCTCAGATACTTCAGGCAAATTCAGCAGATGATTTTTTATACATAAGCATTGCGTGGCCGATTTTGCAATGAATTCATTTAAGTAAAAGAACAACCGTTAGCAAATTACTTTAAATACACAGATTTTCTTCTGTCTAAGCAAGATTAAAGTTCAGATTAAACACTAAAAAAGTGCCTGATGCCCTGTAAATGTTGTGTGAATGGATGAAATGGGACAACTAGGCCTCACTGTCTTGTTTCTTAGGTTAGTATACATTTGGTTGAAGTTTGTCATTTCTTTAATGCAATGTCATCAGCAATTCCACCAAGATCTACTGTACAATCTCACAATTAGATTGGCTTCCACAATAATTTCCACTACAACCTATTGCTATTCTAAAAAAGGCAATAGAACAGGATTTATTTAGTCTCACTTTGTTTCATCACAAAAACACAGTAAGATTAAAAGCTGCATTACATGACTGGCATTACACATAGACATTTTGGAGGAAGTCTTTGAGTTATGACTTTCATTTGTTCTTGGACCAAGTCAGAGAAATTAACTGGAAGGCCTGCAGAATTCTGTGTTCTTATCAAAGTTGTAAAGTTGACCCAGACCTCAAAATTCAATATGGCCTTCAAGCCATACTTGATAGGGGAGCACGGTAATAAACCATTAATTTGCACTGATGTCTGTCTCATTAAGTTACTCACTATTCATATTGAGATACAGCTCTTCGAACATGCCATACAGAGAGATGACTTGTTGTTGCCTTGTGTTGCAGTTGTTAACAGCATTGTAAATTCCAGATTCAAGTACGACTTTAAAGGTAAGAGAAATATGGGAAAAATAACCACATCTGGTTCCCATTTGACTGTCATTCACTTTACATTCAGCTCAGAGTTCTTCCAAAAGTTTGCTCCGCATCCTTCTTTTAAGTGGCTTAAGATAACATAAAAAAGGATTTTTATGGTTTGTAACTTCTAATTCTACCCACTATACATCTTATAGTGGATATTTTCTTTTATATTTATTTTTAATTTATAACTAATGGATACCCAAATTTATTTTGAGTACCACAGAAGACAGCCAGTGATGTAGCACCAGTTGTGCCACAGTTTGGGAACATGAGCCCATTTGATTTTAATGCACCCCAAACCCCCAAGTATTACCATTGGATAGAGTTCCAGAACATTTAATTGAAAACAAATTGCTTTGCCAAGCTAATGACTTGTATGTTACGAGTGTCTGGAGAGGGTTGCAGTTGCTAGCTAATCTTTGGAGACTTAACACTCAAAACATTTCAAGACACTTTACTGGTTTGAGTTGTAAAAGACTTCAGGTTTTATATCAATGCATGAAAAGTGACAAATCCTCCAAAACCATTAAAGAAGCCCCTGCCCTGCCAGGTCTTTTTCCTTCCAGCAAAGCTCTGAGAATTTGTCCAGAATAATCTGTTCATCATGTTTGGATTTTCCTCCTTCCTATTGAATAAAAAAAAAATCTCAATCAAGATCTGATCCAAACAAAATTATACCTGTGATGTGATTTATTGTTTGCCACTGTCGCCTTACCTGTTTTACAGTCTTCTTTTTTGGCAATATCTTTTGTTTTATTTTTGTCTCTTTTGAGTGTTGCGTTACCAGGATACATGAGACTGCTGCATTATGTCACTTGTTTCACTGGGACACCTGCCAGATTTCACTGGCACTGCTAAGTTTTTTTATTTATTTTATTTTAGCTTTTGTGATCGCATCCATCTGGTTTGACCTCACTTTAAAAAAAAAAAAAGTCTCGGCCCCTTTCATGAAAGCACTTTTTTCTTTTTTTCTTTTTCCCTTGTTTTCTGTGTACAAAGTCTGCGGATGTGCTTCGAACAAAACACAGCCTCACCTGCTTGTCTTTCCATGAAGTAATTCCCACAAAGCCCGAAGGCCATGTCGACCATATGGCGCTACATACGTTGATAGATTGTACTACATGGCGCACACTCGTAACGGTGACTTAAACTGGAGCTAATTACTGCTCGTCTTGGAGATTTGGTTTAATCTACATTTCTGTTAATTGATCATTGCACATTAGCACTGTTTTATGTTTTTATTGCTTTAGAGGACTCTCTCTGCTGGAGCTTTCTTTAGGGCACGTTAACAATCGGTTGCAAAGTTGAAATATGTAAAAGAAAAGATGTAATAATTATACGGTTTTAACTCATGGCTTCGTTGCAAATGCTTCAGCTTTGTACTTATGTGATGTTTTTCTTTTTCTTTTTTTTTTTTTTATCTCAAGTGTACTTTAAAAGCTAATACAGCCCGAATCAGAAGCTAAACCAGAGCAATCAAATTCACAACTCCCAGTCCTTTGCCTTTTTATTGCACAGGCTTGTTTGTCTGTTCTGTGCTTCAGATCAAACAGCTGCTGTTTATTAGTTTCTCATAAATTTGAGTTTATTATTTACCCTATGGTGCAAAATTAGCTCTGTAATTAGGTATCACTTCAGCATGCACGAGGGAGGTAGTATCTAAGCAACCCCTGACATAAACACATACACACACTGTGTATGCTGTGTATTTTCCGGCTGATGTTTTTCGATTTGTTTCTTTTTCTGCTTGTTGCACAGTTAAGTGACAAGACAATGTGTGAGGAAAAAGCAACAACAATATTCCAAAGTTCCTAATTAGAAGCTTTATGAGAAGTGTTGACATGTTCTTGATGGCATGGAGAATATTAAGTCTGCAAATTGCATATAATTCAAGCATGTGTCACTTTGTTTTCTGCATCAGTTCAGTTGCGTTTTTCGTCGAGTACAACAAAAATCACTGCTATGTCAAAGTCTGTACTTTTTGTTTTTGCTTTTTTTTTTTGTTACACTTTAAACTTGCAGCCAGAGTTTCACAAGGAAAACCTGAGGAAATCAAACGTTATTTTAAAACAATTTCTTTCATTTGGGGAAAAGAGCTATCGAAACCAAACTAGCCCTATGTGGAACAATTACTATGTCATTACATTGGAAATCATCTGTACCACATTAAATTGTAAACATAGCTGTAATGAAGTAACAGCATTGTTTAACTCTACTCCTCACTGTCAAGGTTTGCCATTTCACATTCAAACAGCCACCGTCCCACTTAACATCCCCACAGAGCATCATCGTATCGTACACAACTTCCTTGTGCGCTACAGTTTGTTTTTTTGTAGTGTCTGTAAATCAGTGTTTGAATTAAAGGCATCCAGCTCAGTTTCCTCTGGGAAACATCAGGCATTAAACGCTGCTCCCCGGCATGCTTGTTTGAGTAATTTACACTCAAACAATTGTCACTCCTCGTCTCCAGGTGGTCCTTCTCTTCCACGTCTCTGTGTACAAACCGACACAGCTTTTGATGGCTCCACCTGAGAGATTTGCCCAAATGAGTTCTTTTTTTCCTTTCTTCCCAATGTAGTGTCTACTGTTTCCGCTTTGGGCTTGTTTACCAGTAAATGCCTCTTTTTTTTTCTCCCCCCCCACCAAAGCGACATGGGACTGTGTGTTTTAAGTTTCCCTTTTATTTTTTTCCCTTTGCTTTAAAGGAAGAGGAAATTTAGCATTTAGTACCTCGTGCCCATCTCCTTAGCTACCCTAAATGGAAGCATAGGCTGTCAGTAAACAAAGTCTAGCTCCCATTAACCTCTGATTTCCTCTGAGAGATCCACAAACAAGTCGAGTGCCAGATGACCTCAAACAAACTGTACTGGCGCGCGCGCACACCGACACACGCGCTCATGTCCTGAAGAACAATATGGAAATGTTCGTCCTTCCTCCCTGCCTGCGCTTAGCCCGGGTGCTCTTGCCGTCTGTTTTGCCTAATTGCTTTAACACTAGCCTGGCATACTAATTGCACGGGGCCCCCTGTCACCACATCATTTACATGGCCTGCTTGATTTGGAATTTAATCTGCTTGAAGGGTTTGGGTTTCATGCTCACTTTAAACCCTAATGCTCTCTGGGATTTCAGACAGTTTCAGTAAACCCGCATGTGTTTGTTTGGCAACACAGAAACTTTTAGATGTATAAAGCGCTGTGTTCCGTACGACTTCAGAATGACGCTTTGGTTTGGCCCGGTGGTGAAATCAAACGGGAAAATGGATGAAGGGGATGGGCAGTGCTGTGTTTGGGTGCGTGGCAGAGGAAACTTGAGGATCTGAAGTGGGTGTGTGCGAAGCGTGTACAGGCCGGCGTTTGCTGCTCCCCCCTTTTTTTTTGATGTGCAGCTGAAAGAGAGTTAGATAGACCGATGCAGTGTTGTGAGCTCACACAGTGCAACTCAATCAAAGGGAAAAAGTTATTTCAATTTCTTAGAGGTCAGGGCCCACCCAGTTTCTGCACTGGCACAGTGTTTCCTGGACCTACCTTCTGGGTCAAACTAAACTGATGCTTTTTCAGATGGCTGTTTTTCATCTTCTGAATTGGGATTTCATCAAAGGAAAAATGCAGACTGCAACCATAACAAATAAAAGTTGGCCTCGATAGAACTTGACATCAAATTTTTTCCTGCTTTTATTAAAACTCCTTCCTACAATTTTGAGTTTGGTGCTGGTGTTGCCCTTTAGATAGAATCAAAGTTTACAGCTTATCCTTTATATTCAAGTTCTTTGGCTTATCACAGATAAAATGGATATAAAAAAATAATACAAATATGTATTTTTTTTCTTTTTCACTGATTTTTCCACAAGCATTGTAATATTTATTTTTGATTTACTGCACCCACTACATATCTTGGCACAAATGGTAAAGATGTGCAAAAAGCCAATTTTTTTTTATATTAGTGTCTAAACTTCTGTGGCTTTAAAAAATTCAACCTTTGACCCACAGAATAACTGTTCCACCTCCATACCTAATAGTTAGCACTTCTTCAAGTATTTACCCCGTCCCACTTGAAGCCTTTGGTGTCAAAATCACACTTCACTCTTGGCCATTTCTCTCTAAGTTGTGCCCATTTGCAAATGAAGTAATAGTACAAATGGTCAAATGGCTGATGTGTTATTTTGCTCACAATATGATTTTTTTTTCTTTGACATTTTAACCGCTACTCCTCCTAATATTTTGCATTATTGGCAAGATATTAGCTAATAATGCATGAACTAAGTCATACAAATCCACATAAATATTCAGAAACTGGGTTTTGAACTAATGATTCAATAGACCTGTGCTGCTTTTTTTATAGGTCTTGTTTGTACATGTAACCTTTATATATGCACTAAGGCAACTTTTCAGAGTCTGATCTAACCCTTCTGAAAACAGTCAAATCCCATGGCAAAAAAAACTTGACAACTGCAGAAAGTTAATACCAACTACTGTCAAAAAAGAAAACAGGCCACCGATCAACACATGCACACTACAGCATGTAGCGACGCACAAGAGGGATCATCTGAAGACGGAACCAACTACGAACTGAATTGTCATATTGTTTTCCACCCCCCTTCACTTTAGAGGAAAAATTTTAGTTTTTATTCTTTCCTTCTTTTTCAAGTTCCACCAAACAGAAAGAACACAGTCAATATAGAGTCAATTATAAATATTTATAATCTACACATCTTAAAATTCCTGTCAATCACAAAGATGTGGGGATAAGCTCACAGCTGCTAGTTGGTCTGGATGTGATTTGCATGCCATATAAAGCCTCAGCTTGCCATCCCCATTTTGTTTTTGACTTTGCATGCCTGCTTGTTCTCAGCGCAGATTAAATATAGAAGTTTAGTTCTCGTCGAGGATAGATGTTTTCCTCCCCCCCACCCCTCCACCCTCTCTCCTCACTCTCTCATGCACGCATACAACACAGAGAGACGGTATTGACGCGGAGCGCTGATGGCGATTCATTATTGAAAAGGAAATCGTCTCAATATGACTGGAGTTTGTTATGGGGAGCTTTGTTCTCGTCATCTATATTGCAGTGCATCGTTGTCAGTCAGCATTCTGAGATCTTTTTCTTCTTGCTGTGTTTGTGTGGAGAAGAGAAACTCGCACTCGCTCTGTAGTGTTACTGTCCTAATAACGATCTGCTTTATTTTTTGCAGTTGATGGAAAAGTGAGATACAGTACGACACGGTTTAGTCTCTCTGTTGGTCTGTTGGCTGGTTGCATGGTTTGTTGTAGAGCGATGCTGGTTATCCCAGTAGCTATCTTTTGCCGACGTCTTTGCTTTGACTCAATTTCTGGCAGTCTTCCAGGCTCTGACCTAATGGACCCAACAACACACTAGATAAGTTACTGAGCTAGTCCTTCTAACTCAAAAATACTTTTATCTTATTCTTCCTCTGGGTCTCCGGCTGTATGTTTAAAGTCGTTTTTCTGCTGGGTGAACCTCCATCTTGATGGGTGTTTTACAGCTTCCAAACAATTTGTCCTAATTTATCTCCATCTCTCCATCAACTCTTGGAAACCTTTCACCCCATCATAAAGCAAAGTATTCCCACAGTATAATAATGCCATTGCCATGTTTTACACTAGTGATGCTCTGTTCATGAGGATGCGACATATAAAGCTTCCAATATTGTTTTAGAAATTAAGCTAGATTTAAACTGCCCCACAACTTTATTCCTGACCCACCTGGTGTGTTCTTTGGTCTTTGTGTGTTGGTCTAGTGCATAAAATGTAAATAAAGCTGCATTCAGCTTTAGAAAAACAATTTCAAGGGGTGTAAACACAAATTAAAGAAACATGAAACAGTTTAAACTTGTTCTGCATTGTTATAGGGAGGGCTTGGCTTGGACTGTCTTGGTGTTTGGTGCATTTTAAGCTAACTGCTGTAAGTCTAGACACATTTTTTTGAGAATTTTTAATTCTTAGTTTCAAAACTTTTTGATTAATTTGTCTGAAAGCGTTTCACATAACCTTTTGGATTGCATAGTTCCTGATTGAAAATAAATTTTTTATTCAAATCAGGATTTCATGAGCTGACAATGATATAGTTAAAATGTTCTGGTTGTGTAGCTCAGTCTAAAAGAAATAACTCCAACTCATGTTTGTCAATAAATACAAATTGAGTTCTTAAAATATGCAAATTATTATTATTATTATTATTTTGCCCTCTGTGATCTTGTCGCCGCTAACAACTAAACACAGTAATCTCTGAAAACATTCAAACCACTGCACTATATTCCACCAAAGTCTGGTAATTTAACAACCATTAAATAATTCTATTAAAATGTGTAAAAAAAACAACAAAAAAAAACACCTTCCAAAGTCACATTTATTCTCTCATCAACAAGCCTCTGATTGTCACTTTGGTTTAGCATCCACTTGATTTCATAATTTATTCAAAAGTCAGAGTGTATCTCTGTACCGGTGAGCTGCGGGTGAGTGCCTGTGTGTGTGTGTGTGTGTGTGTATACACTTGTGTGGGTGGCTGAACCGGCAATGTGTCCCCTCATAAGAGTGCTTGTTGTGTGGCATTCTCACTTGATTTCATGCTTTGCTGATGGAAAATTAGGCCCAGGCGTATCTCTGCATGAAGAGGAGGTGTAGGAGGAGGAGGAGTGCTGATGGTTGCTTTTATTGCCTTAGGACAATCTCCCCGACAACAAGAAAAATAGAGCGATGAGGAGGGAGGGAGACTGTGTCATTGGCTGCTAATGCACTCTAAACAAGACGATGAGACACGTGGAATTCCCAACGCGATGCCCCCCGCCCCCCCCCCCCCAATGCCACCCCCCTCCAAAAAAGAACACGTCTCTCTGACTTTCTCTTCATCACTTCCCGCATCTTTTTACTTATTTATTTATTTTTTCTACACCCCCGTTGTTGCAAAGTGCAGTTATGAGCCTGGCGTTCTGAAATATTCTAAATGCACTCTTCCTTTGTGAATGACATATCGGAGCGCTAAAGAGTTCATTTGCATTTTTTGTCTTGTTTTTCCTCCTTTGTGCCTGTCTGTTGCCCAATGAAGCTCTGAGGATAAAGTGCTTAAAGGACTGCAGGCACTTCACTCGAGTTGTTTGGTTGTTCAAAAGATTTGCTACAGTACACCGCTAGTTGAAATGCAGCTCAGCCCAATGTCAGACGTGTGACGAGCATTTTGAGGCAAAGGAAGAAGGGGTGAGGGTTGAGGGGGGAGGGGTTGATGGATGTGGGAGCAATCCTGCTATGTTATGTAAGTGGAATTGTCTCGTATATTGTTGCTCTGTTTATGTTGCTACGAAAAATAAACTTGGCGCACATCAATATGCAGTGCATTACTTTGATCAAATTAATTTGAGTTTCCAGAAATTTCCCTAAAAGCTCATAACCGTTTCATTTTTATTAGTTTTTTTTTTTTTTTTTTTTTTTTTTTTACAAAGGGGAGTCTGACTACATCCGGAAATAAGAATTTGGTGTATGGAGAATTTTTTTGTAATTCCTGATGTTGTTCCTGATCCCAATGTTTTGAGTGGTTCCCCAAACTTTAGTTTCTGTCTCAAAAGATAATGTGCTAACTTAACAAAACGCAGACACAAAAAGCATCAACAGCCATTTGTTGAGATATTGTTTTTTATCTCAACCTTTTAAGTACAATTAGATTTTCAATCATTTAATTGAAACATTTTTGCTCCTTGTTTGAATTTCTAGAAAGGATTTTAAAAGTCCAACTTTGGGCACCTCCGCTCTAACATCTAACCATGCAACACATAGTCTCTGGGAATTCATGGACATTATTTATAAGTGAAAAGTCAGGGCAGTTTTAAGGCTAAATCTTTATCCTTCCAGGCCTCCAAGTATAGAACAAATACATGTATGGAAATATCTTACTTGTATCCCTGTCCTATGGACTAGGACT
The DNA here is from genome assembly GCF_904066995.2 of Poecilia reticulata. NCBI lineage: Eukaryota > Metazoa > Chordata > Actinopteri > Cyprinodontiformes > Poeciliidae > Poecilia > Poecilia reticulata. Next base: position 11,352,932 of record NC_088852.1, on the reverse strand, counting down.
GTTGTCTTTTATTCCCACCGTTCAGCCCTTTATTCTTTTTCAACCCCTGCTAACTTTGACAGAGCTGCACAGATCTATGACTCAGGTGTAGAGAATCTTTTGATAGGATAACTATTAGATATGAACCCATAAACTCTGGCTATTATGGGAAAGTAGCAGGAACATTGTGCTGTTTTGCAGTTTGCCTATCAAATAAAATCCCCCAAAAATATGTTAAATTTTATGGTTGTAATAAGACATGCTGTGAAATAGGTCCAGGCACATGCATGCATTTGCAGGTACCTGCATGGTTACAGGAAAAGCTTTGTTCAAACTCTTAAAATTATTTTTAGAAGAAGCAGTGATGCACACAGCCACCCCACAGTAACACTGACGCACAGTTTATGTCAGCAGTTTATGTCATCGGTCACTCAGACTATGAAACTGATATTTAGGAGGATTTTTGAGGTTTAGCTTTGGGATTTCTGGTTAAGGAGGATCTTCCCTGCAGGAAGACGAAATCGTTTCACTCATTCATACCCGACACAAAGAAAATAGACATTGCAAATGCAGGGAGTGGGCATTAACTGGTCTCCATGTAAAACACGTGAAGGCTTCCAGTTTAGTGACGCACAGAAAATGTGGCTGCGGTAATTGGCTAACAGCTGGCCCATCTGGACGCGTTTGCCATCAAAGAGCTCACTGCTTATACTGGGCTACACTTTATGTAGTGCGTAACCTCTGCTCTGTCTGAAAGTTGCGAACAGAGATGTCTATTCTCTCCCTCTTAGCCAACAAGTTCAGAAAAGAAAATGGGACGCTTGCGAAAGATTGCACAGATATACCATAAAATTCATCAATAGGTCATCTCTTCTCTGTATTGTTCTCTCGCCAAGCCGCTGTAATTGAAGTTAGAACAAGTTCAGGATCCTAGATTAGCAATCTTAAGTGGTCAGTCAAGCCGCACACTTTCTATCTGCAGCAATCACTAAAACTCTAATATTCTATTTCCACAAAGTAATCACTGAAGGAAGTTAAGGAAATCCAACTCATTCCACCTCAACTGAGTCCACAGACAAATCAATATTCACAGATGGAACCCTAATATTTGGTGTGGGATAAGACTGTTTTGTATGATCTTATCAAATTGGGCAGAAAAGTACTCTGCAAGATGGAAGGAGGGGGGGAAAGACGTTTGAACCTCAAAGGCACAGTCCGCGTCTGCGAGTCGAGTCTTAATTACAATGACCTTACAACAGGGGAGTAGCCTACAGCAGTGCATTCAGGCTAAGCAAGTACCCCCCACCAGTGCACAATGCACCCCCTGCCACCATCATACCTGATAAATGAGTTCTGCTCCTTGATTGCTGCACCAGGTCCAAGAGAGGGAAAAGGGGGATGGAGAGCAGAAGGAGAGAAGGGTTAAGAGGTATCCGAAAGTATCCAAAGCAAAGAGAAGAAAGATGACACTCTGTGTTTGACATTCGGAATTAAGTTAATGGTACAAAACGACTGACACTCACTAGCGACTTTATTAGGTACACATCGCTAGGATCGGGATGCATTCCTGGTTACTTTCAGAACTTAATTCCTTATGGCAGTGATTCAATTTTCTTCAGTGGTTCTGGTTTATGTTGACGCGCAGTTGTTGCAGATTTCTTGGCTGAACATCCATGATGCAGATCTTCTGTTCCACCGTATCCAATAGATAATCCATTCAATTAAAATCTGGTGACTGTAGAGGCCACTGGATTCTAGGCATGGAGAGACTTGTTTTAGGTTATTTGAGCTTTGGTGGAGTAATGTGCTGGAATGAGTTGGAAGATGGGTCATGTGTGGTTACACAGGGGTGGGCATGGTCAGTAGGGGGTAGTCAAGCCCCACACTTGACAAGTGTGAACCATGAACCGCTTTAACATAGTTGATTAGTCAATAACAATTGATTATTTAAGCTATTGTTGCTTTTTTATCAAATTATTTCTCCTCTTACTTCTGACATCTAGGCATTTTTGACGTTTATTTTCAGGTTATCCTCTTTAAGCATGAAAGATGCTTGTGAGGGAATATACCAGAAGATTGGCAGATCATGAAATACCAATCTGAGGGAAAACTGGCCTTTGTATCATAGCTTTACTAACTAAACCCTCAGAAAAGAAGGCCAGTAGAAGACAGTACTCAAACAAAAAAAAAAGTGTGCTACATAAGAAACATAATGTATGATATGGATTTGTAGGAAGAGTTGCTCTCATTTGTTAAATACCAGCTCTTTCTTACCCCTAAATATAAAATTTTTGGTACTCTTCTTGTTTGTCATTTTGTACTGTTGTAGTTTTTACTTCATTTGCAGCATAAAAAGATGCCAGACATGTGACAGTTCATAACCAAAAACTATTCTGAGAACCCAACTTACACAAAATTCTAATTATTGATGGTATTAATTGTGGTTAAGTGACTCCCATAAATATTTACTATAAAACTTGAAGTCATTAAGTCATTTTATCAGGGTCATGAAAAGTCATTTTTTGAGTCAAACTTCCCAAATGGGGAATAGAACCAGAATCTGCAGAAATTAGGTGGAATATGAAATCTGAAATATTAGAACGAGGTTTTATATGTGAGGTTTGAATATATTTGATTTCTTTTCTTCATAGTATCATATTACCAATGTAATTAAACGGAGTCGCAGTGGTAAAGCCTACAGGTATGACATGATTGATTTTTCACAATATAAGTTCAGACAAAAGGGCAACATATTGGTTTGAAATGGTGGCAAGAATGTTGAAATCTGTTGAACATCTTGTGCTGGGGTTGCTCAACAAAACCAAAGAGGTTTTCCTTATTTGTCTGACAAGTTTGTCTTCTTGGTTTGCATGCTTTAGAAAACTGCTTAAAAACTTTCATGTTTTCTTGGTAGACTTCTTGAGACCTGTATGTAGTTAATGAATTCCATCCAAATCCTCTAGAACCTTTTGGGGTTTTATTAGGGAATATTTACTTGCCTTCAGAGTTGGTCCTAATAGATGCACACGCGCACGCAGACAGACAGGCTTCACACATTAGCAATTTGCATTCTGCGCTCTCCATTGCTCTGTGTTTCTAAGAGTCACAGGCTGCCACAAGTTTAACTTGGTTTTTGATTAAGTGTTTGTAGGTAGCGCCTCGGGCCTCGTCTCTCGTCTCTCGCAGATAAGAGGCAGTAATCCTACAGAGTGTGTGCGTTATTGTGTGTGTTTTATTTTATTTTTTTTTCCTTTGGCTGAATGCCGTGGGACCAAAAAGCAGTTTAATCCCAAGAATTTAATTTTGCTATATTTTCCCATCTGAAAATGAAGCATCATTAAGTGGCAGTCCCAACTGTCGGTTTTCGGAACGAGGTTTTAAATGAGTCCCTTCTCTCCTGCGGCGCCTTACGAGTACGCTTTCTAATGACAAAACAAATCGGAATTTGGCAAAAGCACATCTTAGACCAGGAACTGTGTTTGGGGTGAAAACATGTTTTTGCTTTTCTTTACGAAAACGTATCTTACTGGAATCTTCCCTTTAAGAAACCATCCCTATGTTTGACAGCGTGCCAGTTTTAACAAAGGCAAAATGCTGAGTTCCCCTTTAATAGATCTATATTCATTTTCAAATGACTTGATTAGCCAGCACAATGTCATTGGATTCAGGGCCCCATTACACATTTATGATGGTAAATTACTGAACATTTACAATCCAAATGAAATTTCATGAGGACGGGATATTGAAAAAATGAAGGGAGAGACGCTTTGCGTTCATCCCTGTAGCCTTGCCTCATTGCACCCCTCTTCCTCTCCCGCCCACATCCAGTCTCTTTTTCTTTCTCCTTCCTGCACACTTTTTTTCCCCCCTTCAATCTGTCTCTCAACCTTTTCCTCAACTCTTGTTTGTTTCTTCCTCACATATCACATCAGTGCCCCCTGTGGTCCATCTGGGTATGACATCCTAGTTTTCTGAATTCAACTGTACATTTCTGTCAATGACATTGGGAAAATAAGCAATGCTTAGCTGTCTATATGTGGTTTATGTGTAAATATTAAGTTTAAAAAAGGGAAGAATATGCAGATTAACTGTGGTATAAAGACATATGAGCTGCTTTTCTTTTTTGCGCTCCTACATATAGGTTCTACTATCTTATAACTCCCTAGGCAAACATCTCTCCTATCCAATCAGCGCTTGGCACGTTGCAGCCCTGCCACCGCATCCACATCAATATTTTATTTTGGCAAATTTGCAGTGACACGCATTAGTACAATTAGGGGCAAGTTTTTCCTTTAATTCCCATCTTCTACAAGCAGAGTGAGTGATAAAGGGAGCCCGGACCTGCATGCACACACGCACTCGCTCTCTCCCGCTATCTCGCTTGCTTTTCCGCCTATCCTCTCTTTCTCTCCAGCGCAAGCTCGTTCATTCCTCAGCTCTCCACCTCTAAATAATTCATCATCCAATCAATCATTTTCTCTTTGTTTTGGGCCCCAGTGCCTGAGATGAAACGGCCCGCTGCCAAAGCTGCTTTGCCTCATCTGAGGCCTGGAAAACATGATCTGCTGCTGAGATTACAACACACACATATATATTTATATATATACACATACACACGCACGCACACACACACGCACACACCAAAACACATCTAGAACTGAAGCGCTACTACCAGATTTTCACAGTTGGGAGTCATACACATTGTAACAGATACAATAGGTGCACACAGCCACACCAACTCTAAATAAAACTAAAGGTTTCACATAAAAATCGAGCCAATACGACCAAAAATATCAAATATCTGATGAAGACAAGAACGATTTTTCAAATTATACATTTGTTATCAATACAGTTGAATCAGAGCTATGACTTAATAGAAATATCCACATTTAAAACTATACATAAAATAAAAATTGATTTTGCCTTTACAGGTAAATGGGTAACGTGATTCCCATTTAATGCTATTTAACTTTCAGCCTTCTTAGTATTTTTTTATTATTTTTTTTAATGGCATGCTGTTCCAAAGGAGAGCTCTGTAACACACTGCGTGTGTGATCTCTCTGCTGTAACACCCGGGTTTGGTTTAGCTTATCTAAAGGGCCTGTCTCCGCCTTAAAGCCTGCGTGCAGGCAGCTTTAATAGGGGGAAATGTCTTGGACAAGTGATTTGAAGATATTTTGCTTCATCCCTTTGGAGCGCTCCGCAGGTGATGCTACGAATGTCTCCTTTGTTTGATGTCGAACAACACAGATCCTTTTCGCTATTGAGTGATGGCTTCGAACGCGGGGAAGAGCGAGACCCCGTGTGCCGCACCCCCTTTTTTTGAGCTACATCAGAGAAAAACTGACGTCTATTATGGTAAAGAAAAGACAAGTGTTTGAAATTTTTCAAGTACACACGGCAGAAGTGTCAGGGTGATTTTTTTTTTCTTCCCCTCTCCCACTTTCTTTTTGTTAACAAGGTGGTTTTAAGCCAAGCATGTCTATAAGAACTCTGTTGGGTAGAGCATGAAAAGATTTGTGCAAGGCCATCATTGTAATGTTTTAGTCCCCTTAAAAGTCACTCTAAATCCCTCGTGTCCATCTAACAAGAGGAGATTAGACCCATTGAACAGGAGCTCAGATTCAGCTCACTCACCATCTAACTTTTTATCACTCTGCTTCTTGATTTTTCTTCTTAAAGATTTGTTGATTTAGCCGCTGATATCTTTGTGAACTTTAATTTGAGCAAAAAATGTACGTGTGAATTTTTCCCTAACTTTCTTTCTCACTTAAAAACTCAAAGAAATAAGCTAAAACTTGTGCAAAGTAAGGTTGTAGATGCATGTAATGCAAAATGCCATCACTTCAAATGCTTCAAATAAGTTTTTGTTTGGAAAAACTCAGAAAAATAATCAGAGGAGCAAAAAATAATAATGCAAATGTTGGCAGGTTAAATTGGAAAGCAGAAGTTTTGAAGTATGGATGCCTCTTTGGGCCAACATTGATCCACACAGGGTGTTAAAGATGTTTGTATTCAAAGGAGTTAAAATAGCAAGGTAACACTAAGTTGTCGTCTTTCTGTTTTTATGTTACTCTTTGATTTTAATTGTTTGACTTTAATTATTGACTCCTAATGGACTTCTTTTTCCTGCTTAAAGAACTTAATATTTTTCTGTGGACATCATTGTTTGAAATTGTGCATCTTTTCTTGTTTTTAAACACAACAGAGTGCATCAATTTATGTTTTTATTACCTATTAATGTAATGGCATGTATGCTGGACATGTTTCAAAAGATTATCCTTTTTTTAAAAAAAACTAACTTTTAATCAAAACCATCAGGTGGCAATTGATCCTGATATTACTTGGTCCATATATTCTTCACCAGAAGAGATGCAGGTAAAGAAACCTGTAAAAACAAATGCTTTCATTGCCATTTTATTATTTATTGGAACGCAATTTTAAAATCAGTTTTTGTCATCAGGTCCTGCATTTTGATGTAGATAGGAGACACCTTTGGTGAATTAACACCAAGTCATGCCAATTATTTCAATCTGTAGTTAAAGCCCCATCATCGCAAACTCAGATTCAACTAAACTCCTTTAAGAGGCAATTGCTTCTATAAAATAAAGAGCCGTCTACCCCTGCAACTTGTAGCGTAGATGCAACTTATTTATCTGCACATGAAATCTAACGGTCTTTTTCAAATTTGCCACCAGGGACCTGCACACATGCAGTAAATGCCCGTCTCAAGCCTGATAAATAGCAGTGGTGGATGGGAAGACATTAACTGTAAGCGTCATGGGCACTGTAAAAAGACAAACTGCTTTATTTATCAGGCTGGCAGAAACACATTATAAAGACAGACAGGGGGCTGCAGGAGTAAATAAAACACTGTGGCGACAAGACGGAGGAGAAAAAAAAATAAAGCGCGGAGTTAAAGGGAGACGATTTAGAGAGATGAATTAGGGGAGAGGAATGGAACGTGGAGAGCGGCGGCAGCGAGTGTCAGACGGAGAGTTGAAGGATCACCCAGGGCCTGGTAATCATGCCCTGTAGAGCTCTACGTCAAGCAGCTCCAGTGTGAATGAGTGATCACACCAACTTGCCCTTTGTTTGTTCCTCTCTAGCTCTCCTGTCTGTGTTGCACACACACACGCAAACACACCATGTGCAATATCCCACTACCTCATAAAATAAATTGGCCACCGACCGAAGACGGCAAGATTCCGATTACCTCTGGTGAGTCGTCGACTCCGGCAATTATTGTTACAAAATGTTCCAAGAAGCTGCTCAGATATGTCACATTAGAACATGGCCTCCTCTTTCAGGCCATCTGATTTTGAATGCATTTGCGAATCAACGGAAGAAAATATTTAGTTCGTATAGCAGCGTAATTTAGGCAAAAAAGAAAAAAAGTTCTTGGGTTTTCACAAGGACATCATTAACCCTCTTGTAATTAACCTTGTTCAAAAATTAACCACATGTTATTATCAAACCAAGCAAATAATTGAAGCAGCAGCTTAATTTATAATTTGACAATTTCATACCTCTTTTTTTCCCCTACCGTCTTTCATGTATTGCTTCATTAGATGAAGAGGAAATTGAGAGAAACATTTACCAGTGTTGATTTTTAATGAACATTTGGCTCTCTGAAAATATTTAATATGGTACTTTTGGCCCTTTTTTTCTGCAGAAATCTTCTTTCCTCCTTTTGTAAGGGGGGGGAGTGCATCAACTTGGGCTTCCTACTACAAAGGCAAAACCCAACAGGGAATAGTATGGAGATTTGGCCCTTGTTGAACACAACCAGTCTTATGTATAGACTGCATACACCACCTTGGTCTGTATGTCAAGACTCCTCTAAAGAAGAGGATTCAGGATGTGTGGTGAGAGGATTAGATGGAAGAATCCAAATCCTCTATGGAGAGATATTTTAAGACTGTCCGTTGGGGCAGTTTTGGTGCTGCCCACTTGGATATGTTTAAAGAAAAAGTGAGCTTCCCTGCGCGAAGTGGTATGACAAAGGTTTGATAAATGTGGTGATGAAAGTTCAGAAATTGCGAGGTATCGTAGTAAAAACATTAATGGTAAAAGAAAACCTGACACAGATAGCTTAAAGGACCAGAAAAATTAAAATTAAAAAAATTAAAAAGCAATATGTCATATGTAATATTAATTGGCTTAAATTGTAAATTACTGAAGCCTTGCGACAAGACTGGCGGCCTGTCCAGGTGACCCCGCCTCTTGCCTCTAACGTTAGCTGGAGATGGGCACCAGCAACCCTCCTGACCCCACTAAGGGATAAGGGTGTACAGAAAATGGATGGATGGATGGATGTAAATTACTGAAAATCAATTTGGCCATCAGTCAGGTTTGAAAGTTGTAGGAAAAACTCACTGTTGAATACATTAAAATAAATACTACTGTTATAGGACATTTGTGTGCATTTTTTTTTTGTTTTTTTTTTTGCATAAAAGTGATTCATTCTAAACAAATAGGAACTTGATGTGGAATTGTTTTTAATATATATATATATAAATAGTGCTAGGCTAAGCCTAGCATTTTTTCTGTTGTGATGTGACTCATTGATGTCTAGATGACATATAGCTACGCTTCAGGTTAAAGGTGTACAGAAACTACTTGCACAAAGTACTTCTCCTGTTTCTTAAACTTTATAAGTTTTTTTTTTCTTTTTTTTGAATGCCATACAATTTGATGTGCTCTCTGCGCCAGCAGCTCTGTGGGTGGCGCACTGCAGCTCACGACTCGGAAAGGGAACTGAAGCAGTCGATTGAGTGTTGCTTTCACTTCAAAAACCATCCTAGACAATGAAAATATTTGGATTATGATGGAAGATTTGTTAGATCTATCTATTTAAGAATTAGCTTAATTCGCAGTTAGCGCACACAAATAATTGGACTTAAGCTCCACTCTGCTCTGTTTCACAGTCCTGTAGGCCAAACACACAAAAAGTGGTCATTTAAAAATTAAAGAGGAAACTGCAGCTGAGAAGTCTAAAAGGTTTGAGTGAAATCAAATATTGATTATTTAAATATGCATCTATTAGGGCTCTGATCCAATCCTACATTTAGGATCAATAGTGTAAAGGCAACATGGAATGATAAAAATGTGTGTACAAATTTGAATCGAATGACATTTGTAGGATTCCTGTTTTATCTTTTTTACAAACATAGTTTATCGCATTCTGTGGGTGACAAAGACAGTGTCCTGTCTCCAAAGCAGCGGCGTTAGTTTTTGCAAATGAACAGAATAATGTCCAGGGAGAACAAAATTGCTTAAATAGTCACGGTCCCCCAAAGCTGGGAGTTCAGAAAGGTGCGCATATCTTTCAAACTATTTCCAGCTCAGCATTTCATTACCTGAACTATGAAATGATGTATAAAGTGTGGGCTTGACCTGTAGTTGATCCCCATTCAGATGTGACATGCCATGGAGCCCCGCTCTCCCCCCAATCCTTCAGAGAGGAGTGGCTGTCTGCCAAAACTGCCTCATCATTGACCTCAACCGTCTGCCACCGCGAATCTTCAGGACAGATGTTTAACTGCCATACAAAACTCCATGGCTCACTGCCTATTCAATCACTCATGTGACAGTTAACAGCCCACAGTGGCTAATGATTTTCTGTCATGTTCGGGCCGTGCTGCGGAACAGGAGTATTAAATATCGGCCGACGATGGACACATCAACTACTACAATGGCCCCTTGTTCATCACCTCAACTTCGGCGTGCCCCGTTTTTATCTCTCCATGAAAGTGGAGTGTATCGCCCAAGCATGTGCTGCTCAAGTTAAGGAACTTCATCATGCTGCTGTCGGCTCCCCAGTACTGTAAGCCTCGTGGAAATACGCAAAGTTTTCAAGAATACCGATTCAAAAAGAAATGTCAGGCCGGTTTGTCTTTATGATTCCTCTGGCTTAGGCAAAGAGAGATTGAAAATGTTGTCAATTGCAGCTTGCCAGAATAATAAAGCAAAAGTCTTGTCACTATTATTCTGATGTTTTTTTTCTGCTATGGGGAATATTCCCCTTTGATTTCTTTTCTTGATTTTTGGCAGAAAAATATCCACAACTTCTTCTTTTTGTGCTTATCTTGCAGTTCTACCCCTTTTCCAGGAATGTCAGTTGTCTGTGTGTACACACGCATTTTTGAAGTTTCAGGCCACCGGCTCTCTCACTTCCCAGGGCCAGCCTCAGTTCAGTCGTGTTTTGTGTCAGAACACGCATCTTATATTCATTCCAGACTCCTTCCTGGACTCACTTCCTCAACACATCAACATTGTTTGCCGGACGAGCATCTGTGGCCGGAGTTGTGCGAAAACTTTGGAGTATTTATTATTCAAAGGCCTTGCTCCCTGTGCTGTGTTAGTAAAAAAGGAAAAGGGATTCAGCACTGACACACAGTGTCACTAACAGGGAGAGCTTCAAAATCCCACAGTCGACTTCCCCTCTATTATTTGTTCCAGTCCAGGAAGGCTGAGGCGAGATCACATGGGAGCAGAGCTCGGCGTGCGAGTGTGTCTATATGCTTGACATCTGTGCAATAGTTCGTGTGTGAGGGTTTGTCATGCTCATGTATGTATATTTATGTCAGCAGGCCTAGCAGGAGCTGGCATGCTCTCATTTTTATTTTAAAGTCAACCGCTTGCATGTTTATTTCTGTGTAGCTCACCTGTTCAGCACTGTGAAAAGGTGAAGGCTGACTGATTGGTTGGCCCTCGCCTCCTTTCACATTCTGTCAAACATTAATTGTCAGACCGAAAGCTGGAATGTTATTGCGATTTAATGTGATACGGCAATGTAAATATCATTAGGATGTGGAAAGAAAGTTGCATGTTGCTTTTTGATCTCTTGGCAACTAAAAACTTTGAATATTGCGGTGTACTTTAGCATTCTTCTTGGCAAACTTGCTCAAACTCAGTCAGATTGGATGGAAAGTTTCTCTACGCAGACATTTTCTAGCCTTTCCTCGGATTTTTAATATGATTTAAGCCTTTACTTGGACTGGGCCATTCCAGGACATCAGTATTCTTCCATCTCAACCATTTAGCTGTGGCCTTTCCTCTTTACTTAGGACTATTGTACTGCTAGAAGATGAACTTGGTCTCAAAAACTTAAAACCCTACAGCTTACTTACAGTTTACTCTGTGTTTTCTAGAATAACTATTTGGGGAAAAGGTAGTTTTACAAGTAATTTTACTACAAATACTTGTGTAGTATGGTTGTTAAGTATCACTACTCTTGTAGTGAGAGTAAGAGTAGTAACCAGATTTGTGTCTGGTTACAAGAAACACACAAATCCACTGCTTGATAAAATAAGAATTTTTGTTTGAACACTGTTGATCTGATTAGTTTCTGTCTGCTAAGACCTTTGAATTTCAATAAGTTGCAGTAAACACTCTATTTTTGCCATAAGAGATTTTTTTTAACCTTCTGTATAGTTTAATGCATTTTATATTTAAAAGAAAATTATTAAAAGTGCTTTTGTCATAGTGTTTTTCAGTTTGAGTTTCTTAGTTTGTTCTTGCATTTTGTTTGTGCATTTCTAGTCAGTTCTTAGCTTTGATTGGACTTGTTTTGTTTATTTTGTCCTTTTTAAGTTATTTCATGTTTAGTTTACATCCTGTTTTATTATATCAATGTTCACCAATAATCCCTCATACAATTCATCTGCAATGCCTCCTCATTCTCATGTTTAAAATGATCTGCCACTCTTTTTTTTGTGTGTTTTTTACTGTTTGATTCTCAGTTTTTAATGCACCGATTCACATCTTCGTTCCATTCTGTCCCTTTTCATTGTTCCTGAGTTTAGTGTCCTCTTGTTTTGTTTTTTTTTGTTTTTTTTGCAGCCTGTGGGGTGCAGAGCTGTAAGTATGAGCAGCATATTGATGAGGAAATGCAGACTGATGCAACACATGCTTCAACACCGACAAACGTACGCACCAAACACTGGACAAAAGTCGCAGTTCACTCAGGAGTGAAATTTAGAAGTCGTGGTGCTGCGTACCGGCTTGTGGTAAGCTTTAAACAGGACTTTCTTTTTAGTTTTCCTTCACCAAAGTTTTTTTTCCTTTTTTCTTTTTTTTTTTTCTCGTCACCCTTTTACCAAAGGCTAGATTTATGGAGTGCACGAAAAGTTTTTATCCATTTAACAGTTTCTCACCTCTCTGCAGCTCCTCTCTGTAAGTCCCTTAGGTAGGTAGACTCACAGGCAGTGTGTTGCACTGTTTTATTTAAGGGTGTCACTGAAAATGAAGCTGAACACAAATGCGTCTGGGAAAACAAAAATACTACAAAGCTTGTAGAATTTTTAATCCACTTCAAAATTATGGGCTTCCTTGCACAAAAAACTCATAACGAAAAACGTTGAGGTTTGTGGTTGTAATGTGGCAAAAAATCTTTTATGGCCTCAAGTTTTTTTTAGGGGGGGGAAACGCCGCTTTTATTGAGGCAGGCCAGTTTAGATCAAGGAAAAACAAAGCTCTGCCGATTGATCTTCTTGTTGCGCGTTTGGTTATCTTTATTTACCCGAAACATCGCATTTAATCGATATAATTAATAACACTCCTATGCTAGCTCTGCCCCCCAAAGCCATAAACGCTCACACACTGATGAATCCCACACTCCTTCCCATCGCAAACAGTCATAATGAACAGCACCACATGTCTACATCCTTCAGCCTTCTCCTTTCTCCCACCGGGCAGCCCAACTTCGCAGACTTTACATGCAATATTCATGCCTTGTCGGAGAACAAGGATTCATGGTCTGGTCAGCTGAACAAAAAAAAAAAAAAAAAAAGCCCTGGCAATCACCGATTGTCTCTTGTCCTTATGAAAGAGAATAATTCTTTAACATACGCCAAGACTGTTCAAAAACAGCCTTTTTTGATGAGTGACACTTCCCGTCCTCCGGATACTTTTTATGTTTCAAACTCATTAATAAAGCAGCACCCCAGGAGAGCGTGACACGGGGAAACGGTGCGTACGAGCGAGAGCGAGCGCACAAGCGTGTCTGCGTGCGTGTGTGCGTGTGTGTGTGTGTGTGTGTGTGTGTGTGTGTGTGTGTGTATGTGTGTGTGTGCGTGCGTGTGTGTGTATGTGCGTGTGTAAACTTTTCGGTGTTTGAATTGTCAGGTGTGATTTTGAGACTCTGATCTTCACACAACAACGTTCAATCAGGCTAGTTGTAGTGCTATTTAGCATTTTCCTCTCTGACAATCTAGCTGTTTTGAGGTGGATTTTTTTTTGTTCCCCCCCAGAATATTAAAGGCGTCAAAGGGAAGAAGTGGAATTCCCTGCAGTGAGGTGAGACGGCCTCAAAAGAAAGACGGGGAGTGGAAATTAGAAATTGCTATGCTTTATTGAAAAATTGTCCCATTATATTTTTATCCCACAAGAAGAAAAAAAAAATGTCACACGCAGCTTTCCGTATCTTTTACCCACTTTTGTTCTCAAATCTTTTCTGGTCAAGTAGTTAAACTGCGGTTTGCACTGTAGTTCTCACCCTATCACATACGGAAAAGATCAGTGCAAATATGCTTATCGGCCCTGTTCTTTCAACATCTGCTTCCCCGCTTTGTTATAAATATTATGAATCAAATACATGCGATTGTGTTAGCGCATTTAAATGGTAATCTTTCCCTTCCTTTTTGTGTGCACCGCGCCGGAGCGTCGGCAGTGTTTAGTCTTCTCGGGCGTCTGTATTAAAGCTTAATGCACTTCTATTCTAATAAGACATGGGGATTTTGATGAATGCAATGAGCGCATGTTTTGAAATGGCACAATATGCATGGCAGCATCTTATCTTTGTAATGCAAAGAGTGCGTGTTATGAAGCCTTGAGGTAGGAGGATGTTTTCTAAGTGAGTCTCTCTCTCTTTTGGTCTCTCTCTCTCTCTCTTTTCACTCCCAGGAAAAGCGTGCAGCACATAACCACAAACAGATGCACGCCGCCGTAAACATACACCGAGGCGATTTAGAACTGTAGGCTTTTAGTCAGCATATTAAATGTGTCAACTCATAAAGTAAAAATGCTGTAAATGTTTTCAATATTCATGTTTGCGTATTTGTCAACCGGCATTTCATAACGAATTCATGAAAAAAGCCTCTCTAACTGCACGCCTGGAGTACGGGGGGTGCAGGGGGTGCTTTGTGCAACTGCATACATTTTTGAAGAGACACATCCATTTGGCGCTCACCATGAGAGATTTGCATCACAGGCCTTTGAAACTTAAAGATAAATATTTTGTATCATGCATTTTTTAAGCGCAACACCAATAAAACATAACTCCTAAGATCAGACTTATGCTGAAAGTGATTACTTGTTTAGTCTCAGAGCATCACTCATGGACTTTCATGTCACTTTGTTTAGTGAATTATTAACATAATTCCATTATTGATTGCTATAGTTGTTAGTTAAATGTTCTTTGGCAACAGCTTGTAGTGAATAAATAACTGGCAGCTCCTGCATGGACTAAATCTGAGGTGTCAGAGGTGCCTGAGAGCCAAACAGCTGCCACGCTCTTTCCCATTTCCTTATCGTTTTGCAAGTCAAGAGTAAACCAAAAGATACAAATAAGTACAATAAAGTAGGATAATTTAAAAAAAAAATCTAAATATGAACGTATAGTTATGCATTACAAAATAACAGGTTGTTGGCAATAAATGGAAAATCTGTATAAATAACTGCAGGGATGTAAACACATTAGGGTTTTATTGTCTTTCTGGGAGCACTGATGTTTTTAAAGTCTAACAGCTGCTGGGAGGAAGGATCTGTGTTAGCACTCTTTTGTGCATCTATGATGAAGCATCCTGTCACTGCAGGAGCTCTCTTCAGTTCTTCAATTAGCTATACGGTAGTGTCTTACAAAGGCAGTTTTCTCTGAATAAGAAAAAATAAAACAATCTTTAAAGAAACTATACTTTTAAGGCACTTTATTTCAGAGTTTAAGTCTGTGTTTTAGATTAGATTTTGAGGTGTGCATGATTTAAAATTATTTGACAAAAACAAAATTGGAAGCCAGCTTTGGCATCGAGATGTTTTACAATTTGTGGAACATGAAGGTAATTGAAACCAAGCACATCATTTTCATACTAACATATTGAATTGAAATTTATGCAGCATTTCATAAATTTGAGTCTGAATAAGTGTGAGTTTTTAATATTGAACTAAAGTGTGGAGGAACTTTTTAGTAACTCAGGAAATGGTCTTTCTTCCCAAAGAAAAAAAAAAAGGCTTTAAACCCTCACACGTAAGAGTTTTGACATTTCAGCTGCGAAAAAGAAATCTGAAAAACAGTTGAGAAAAAGCCACGAAAAGACATCTGTTCACCCAATCAGAGCCACATGTTGCAGCTGCGAGATCAGATGCAGTTCAGAGGATCTCGGGCATCTAAGACGTGCATGTCCCCGTTTAATTATTTCATACGCTGAGTTCAGTTTCTACTGTCACAATCGCAAATTGGTCATCTGTCTTCCAACGGTGGTAGCCATTTTTCATCGTTTCAGACTCTTAAGTGATGATAAACAGATTAGGGGCCGCTAATTAAATAATGAGAATGCTCATAAACATAGCCGTAAATTAAAATATTAGCTGCAGAAATGGACAACGAAGCAAAGATAAATCAAAGCCCAAATTTGACTTCATATTTTTGGCAACAACCACCTGTAGTCTCATTCTCAACATTCCACAGGATTTATAAGGTCTTATGACAAACACATACCCCCATAACTTGGAGGCTATGCTGCTATTCCAATAAAAACACAGTGCATGTGATCCCAAATAAGTTCACATCCACGTCGATGGGGTTCAGTAGAAAGGAGCGAATCCAGATGTTGCTTTTTACAGGATCTTTGCTTCGGCTGTCAGTTTTCAACTGGATTTATAGCCAGAGTATGTCAGAGATGCTGTAAACCTGAAGGGTATGCACATTATCAATTAATAGAATATTTAAGACTCTGAAAGAAAAATAAGTCCGCAAGGAATAATAGGTCTGCACTCCTCACAGCATGGAAGTGCAATTAATTGCACTTTCAGAGGAAGCGGGAGAGGTCACTTCATGGTGCAGAGCCTGCCCTTCACCAGGTTTTACTAAATTCAGATACGTAGTTTACATCGCTGCTTCTCAGATGTAGGTTTGGACTGTTGATTCAGTCCTTGTTTCATCTCATCACATGTCCGTTTGGAGTGGAGATGCATCAAATAATCTGTTGGTAGTCATGAGCTGTCTGTTTTCGGGTTACCTCAATAGCTGGCAACTCAGAAATTCCTTTAAAGCATAAACCCTCAGCACTACAAAGTGTGTAACCTTCAGGGTGGAAGCTGTTACTGCAAGAAGACTAATATCAGCAGTTATAGGTGTCACAAATGTGCTTAAGAATTAAGTACTTAAACAACTTTTATGGCTGTTGACTGTCGCTACCTAAATGAGCTCTAACAAACAGCACATCTGGAAAAATGATTTCCTCTAGTGCTTTAAAAATCCAAATAACTTTGATTTGACGCTGATTCCATTTCATGTACTTGTTTTCATTATTCAATTTTTACATTTTCACAGTAGTGAGTCACGCTATTTTTGTGTTACTGAGTAATTTTGTCAGATAATTTTTTTTTTTTACTATCTTGTCTTTCTTGAGCAAGATTTTTTTTTTAAATCTTACCCATAATGTTACTGGTTAAATAAAACTGAAATGAAATAAATAAGATAGCTAGAGTTCAGTGGGTGATGGGCATTTTGCTCATTCTCCTTTTTATACCTTTAACAGTTTTTGTCTTTTTGTACCAACCTGACCAGAGATGAATTTATTTCAATTAATTTGAAGTTGATATCAGAAAGAATATAAACCTAGCAGTTACTCAGCTTTGCCTTTTTTAAGCTTTAACACCCTATTAAAATATAAATTGCCACAATTGTAGGTTTTGGCAGTGGTTTGGAAATTGAAATTAAGTCATGAAACTCTGTTTCCATTTGTTCACAAATCGTAAATTCTTGTTATAAAGCAGCTGGTTTCCCACACGCACAGTGTGACGTCGCCTCTACTCACAGCAGTAAGGGTAAGAAAAACATTTTGAACTCAATTAGAATTCTTAGAGAAATTGGGATCTGCTACAAATCTGTATCAGCATGTTGGAGTTTTAATGGAGACATATGTTAAAATAGAGCATATATTTGAAGAACTTACAGTTGTACATGCCCGAGTGAGTACGGCATGTACTAGGTAAGTTTATTATTTTTTTAATAATAAGTAAACTTACCAATAGGAAGCAATGCAGTTCTTTTTTTATATAAGTAATCATATTTTGTGTGGAGCTGTTCCTAGCCTCATAAGGTTTTATCCCTTGCACACTGTTGCCTTGTTTGAAACCACATCATATAATTACTGCGGTAGTCGTTGACATCCTCCGTTGCTGTTTAATTAGCCAGCTAATGTTGTTTTTCTCTGCTGCAAACCCTTCATTTGTCTTACTTAAGGAGCTTCTCTCTCTATTACCAAAGGAATATTGAATTCATTTATTCAAAGTGGCAGAATATGCAACAGTTGAACCCAAACAGTAGTCTATTAAACCTCTAATATGAGCTAATGTCTTCACTCGCAACGCGTACTGGCTTGGAACCACAGTTTCTTTGCTTGGAGCGGGAGCTGCATTTGCAAAGTGTGTCTAAACCAGGTCCGTCAAATAGAACCTACGAAGTCCCACAAATCTCCTGTGGCATCTCTTATGTGACTTCAGTGATGGTGGACCATTCGTGAAGTTGCAGACAATTATTGATCTTCGCGATATTCTCCAGCACTTAACCTTTACACTAGCCAAACGGGGTATGAAGTCCCTTATTGAATGTGTACTTTAATGTTCTTCTCTGGTGACGGCCCTGATCAATACCCTCCCTACTCACTCTCATTAAGCTAGCGCCTGGGAGACCTCTTTAGACCTGGAAATCTATCTGCATATGTTTTTGAGGACTAAATTAGCAAGGAGATGACAGTGGACACAAATGTTATATTTCACTAGATGTATCAGTCCTTAACATAATTTTTTTTTTTGTTGATTTAAAAATGTTGGTATCATTGTTGCAAAATTATTCGTTTTGTAAATTTGTAGGAAACCCAACATTCACATTGAGAACCCTTACCGATTGTTTGCATGCTTGACAGGGATGTTTATGTACAGCCATATTTTCAATCACATTTGTGTACTAACCTTGTTCAATACTGAAAAACTGTCATGGTGAGCTTTGGAGAGTATCAGTTTAGACATGCAGCTGTTTTCTTGTCGTCTTGTGAAGATCTACACACATTTGCTTCAGTTAAATGTCACGACTTTCTCATTTAAGAGTGACTAACGGAACTGGGCATCTGTGCCATGCAATATTTATACTTTGTGGAAATAAAGTCATGGATTTCCTCAACACCTAAATAAAAAAAAAAAAAGTAAAATATCAAGCTCATCAGTGACCAGCTGCAGCTGACACCAGCCTGACCAAATAAAATAATAATAAGAGGACCTTGAAGCTTAATTTAATGTATGTGGTTCACAATTTGACTGCTTGAAAGCATTGTAGTGTTTCAAAAACGATTCCAAATACGGTTGGATATATGGGTCAACTGACATGTCAACTTCATTTAAAGTGGCAGGGTTTCAGGTGAACACCTGAGTTCTCTAGTCCAAAGAAAGCCCCACCTGTCCCTCTTCACCTTCCCACTTGGGAATCGTTAGTTAAAAGGTTAATAAAACAGCAATGGCATTAACTGAGTGGGTTGTTTTAAAATAGTAGAACATGGCATGTCAAAAATATGAACACCTTCTTGAAAGTATTAGAGAATGAGCGATTTTATTTATTTTTATTGTATTTAGCTTTCCACCTTCTTGGCAAACATGGAGTGCGCTTACTGAAGATGGAGGCCTTTTCTCCCTGTGTCGGAGTCTGGGACTGGTGCATGGAGATCGGATGCAGTTGACTTAGCAGAAAGGGAGTTTATGTGAATTCATTACAAGTCTTGCTTTCCTGGAAAATCTCTTTTGCGTATTTTCATACTTTAAAACAAAAAAATTAAAATTAAATTAAAAAACACCACTGACATAGCCTTCTGTTTAATCTTAATCTTGTCATAAATCAGTTATTGAAAATGAAATTTCCTCGGGTAGCCTAGGTGTTGAGTAGCAGAGCTGCTGTTTGACTTACATCCGTTCTCACTTACCAATGTCAGTGCCAAAAGAATATTCCGCCCTAGATTATAAGATAAAGAAGTCACAAAAGGCATATACTTTTACACTTCAAATCTCCGTTTCCCCTTATGTAGGCAAGATGTTTCCAGATAAGCACCATTAATCATTCTACCGCATCTGTTCCCTCTCGCACACTTTCACCTGTAGAGCTTCTACACTCCGAGAAAAAAATAAAAAATGCTGCTTCTCCTCGCAATTGCCTGACACATTATCTCATTAAAATGTACAAAGAAAACTCCTTCTCTTTATCTCTGATAATCTAATTAGCATCAGCCAGATGGTTTAATAAGGGATATCGGCGCCGTTTAGCCTCCCAAACGGCCCGCTGGAGGAGAACAGCAGAGGAGGCTCCTCTCCACTCTCCTCTTCACTCTGAATAGCTCTCCAGGGTTCACATTATTGCTTCCTCTGCCTGAGGCGAACCACTCCAACTCAGGAGTTTAGGGAGGATGAATGCATCCAGGAGAGAGGCGTGCTCAAAGTGAATCAAATAGGCTGAGATGTTGGATACTGCTGGGAATGTTTTAAACCAAATAATGGCAGATAACTGGTTTCACCTTTGGTTCCCCCAAGGAGCGAGCCAGAGATGTATGATTAGACTTTAAACGATTCGGAGTTAAATCGCAATCTATTTGGTGTGCGTTTTAATTGTATGGTTTAAGATTGCCTCATGCGGTCGCATCAAGTTTCAAGATTGCTTGACGCAAATTCCACAAAAGATGTGCCAATAAAGCACTTTGGAGGGAAGTTTCATCTTCCTTTCTGCAAAGCAAGGGACTGTATGTTCTTCTAACTTCAAGCCGTTAGGGCTGACAGGGCACCAGTTCAAATGAAGTCAGGTTTCATATCATTAAGGAGGAAAAAGTTCGATGTCCAGATTACATTAGAGAAGTCTTAGCCAGCTGGTCTCCCCCAGTTCTGACACTTCTCTCTCCGTAATGAGCGGACGCTGCAGCGCCCAAGACATGAATGCTCAAGTAAAGTCCGGCCGACAAGACGTACTCAGTCAGGCCCTGCATCGGCAATCTGGGCAAACACATCGAGCAGAAAGAAACGGTAGCCCGGCAAGTCGAGGAGCCAGACGTCGAGAGTGGAGGGGGTGGTGAAAGGGGCACGGCAACCCTCGACGCCGGCAGCAGTAGCAGCAAGAGGGAGACTGAGAGAGATAGAGACATGCTCAATTAACTCCCCAACTTCAGAAGGGCTTTTCCTGCTGGCCAGTGGAGAGGAACAATAATGACTGGATTTAGAATAAAAAGATGTGCACATCTACAAAGGAAAGGGTGCGAGTGGGGGGAGAGGACGAGATAAGGGGCTCCCATTTAGATTGACGGTTGGAAATTGTGGAAGGTCAGTGCGATCTGTGAAGCGTCACCCAGGCAACTGCTTTGACAAAAAAAAAAAATAATTTCAAAAAAACCTACTGTCCATCCAAGCTTGATGACTGGGACTGAGACTTTTTTGCTTGTAGTTTATGTAATTTGCCCACTTTTTTTTTTTTGTTGCTAGGATCATTTCTTTAACGGTAAATACAACCACATAACACACAAGTACCTTCCGGAGGTGTTCACAGGTGTTGGAACTGTTTCACGGCTTGTTCCCAAGTTGTTCCTTGGGAATAATTATGGATTCATAATCATTCCAGTGACTTCAGGGATATTCCAGAGAGTTTGGATAACCTCTAAAGAGATGAGCTCAGGAGGCATCCTGATCAGATCCCTGAACAACTTCAATTGATTTCCGATGGCTTTCTTTCGGGCTCTCCCGACTGACGAGCTTGCATGATGCCATGCGAGGTGGGTGACCCATTGGCTTGGGTCAGCACGAGCCATACGAGTACCAAACGTTGTAGATATAGAAGTTAAAACATGTAGATCTTTATAGTTTTAGGTGAGTCTTTTAATCCCAGTTTAACTAAAAATTATTTTACAGTTGATATAACAGTTAACATAATTATTCCAAAGACTTCTTTTGAAATCGGATGTCATTTAAGTTCTTTAGGGTTTCATGCAATGGAGTCGTAGCCAAATGTACTTGGAACCGATTACTCTTTCAATAGACATTTCACCATTATTAGGGACAGCCATTGACAAGGGTCCTTTGAAAACGATTTTAACAAGCATCTCTGCCTAATCTGCGCCGTCGCTGACGAACCTCCTTGTGCTAATTGCACTTTTGCAGCTGCAAAACTGAACAATTTTTAACCATCGACTGAATTGATTAGGCACAAATCCAGTTTTGCATTTCTTGAATATAGGCCCCTGTCAACATTACATGAAGTTAAAGTGAAAATTAAACATTTTCACCGAGGTGATTGCCTGCTTTCTTGAACTGTAATTTCCCGCTTCAGTCATAAAATGCGTTCAACGCTGCACATTGAAGCCAAAAATGTTCCCCTTTTTTTAGTGCTTTCAGCAGCTGTTTACATACAATTTTTGGCAGTATAAGGAATTTGTCAAGACAAATCCTTACTCGGATCATAACAGTAATTACATCCCCCAGCACTTGACACAACCTTTCAGTATTTTTGCACTTCAGGCAGTTTTTAAACTGTCGTACAATCAATTAAACCCCCACAGCCCCATCTTCATCTTTGCTGATCAGTCGCTTCAAAGGCATTCATAATATTCAGACATAAAGCACACTTAACAGTTTTAGTGTGTGTGTGTGTGTGCGTGCGTCGTTCTTCCTCTCTGTTTGTACGCTCCAGCTATAAGTGTGTGTGCTCACCAACCTGTGCTCATGTATTGAACTTTACCAAGTGCCGAGCAAAGATCACACGTGGAGGTCTTATTAAACTTTGAGCTCACTCAAAACTTTGACATTCGGAACATTGAGAGTTTGCATTAGGAATATTAATGCCCATATTAATATTGTGTTGACCTTTTGCCATCCTCAGACCCGGTACTGCAGTCCAAACACAGAGACGCTGTTTTTAATTCCTCAGTCTGGAGGAGAAAAAGGCAGACACTTGCATGCATTCATTATTTTCGAAAGGAGATTTTTGTGTGTGTGTGTGTGTGTGTGTGTGTGTGTGTGTGTTCGTGTGTGTGTTCAACACTTTGAATCATGTATGACTGGCTTGAGCCTATATAGAATAATGTTCCTGCGTTCCTGATCCTGCTGATGAGGAAAAATGCTCACGTGACAAAACCAAAATGGGAATCGTGTATTAAAATGACATTGGTTTGAAATACATGTGCGTTTTCTTAAACGCCAATTCTGTTACGAATAACACAAATTCCTTGGATACAAGAAGCTAAAATACAATGTCAAAACCAAGTTTGAAGGAGCATTAAGATATTTATAAAGTAAAGAATACTTACAAACTTCAAAATTTCTTGTAGTTTGTTAGGATTTTTGCTTTGAACATCAACTAAAAGTAGTACACACTAGAAGTGATTGGAAAATGACAGGTTTTAAAATCTTAGAATATTGAAAAATTTATAGTGCATTAGTTTCCAGTGAAACAAACTGCATTCTGGAGTTGCAGAGAGCTACTGCTTAGGTGGGAGAACACACTACATTTGACAATTTTTAAAGAGCGGCAAGTAGAAATAAATTATTGATAAAAAAAAAAAAACTGCAGAAGTTGCTCTTGTCAGATGAGACCAAAATTGAACTTTTTGGGCTGTGTATCTGTGTAGGAAAACAATTACTGCTTATGACTCTGAACACATCATCCCCACAGTATTTAGATGAAAGCATATTTGTATGCTAAAGTGATTCACCTATGACTACTTTCTCAAGGCGCTGCACCTGCTCTTTCCTCTCTGCACCACTTCTTCCAAAGCCACACGAAACTGCTCCCGGACACAATATTCTGTTGTTTACGGATAATTTACGTTATTGTAAATACACCGACTGAGTGAGCACCGGTAAGGCAAAGTGGAATCCCCTTCATTTTCCTGTCTCCCTCCTGACTTGAAGTAAGTTAGTTTACCTCCAGGACACAAAGGCTTTCTGGGGGCATAACAGGCAAAAGGCAATGTGACAGGAACAAAGGAAGTGCATTAGTCAACCATGTTGTATGTTTCTGGGAATCCACTGCGCAGAGCTCACTCAGGAGAAATTACATTTCTGCTTTGATTTAATTAAAGCTAAATATTGGGCAATCGTCAGGCACTTGGCAGGGTATTCTTGACACTGTAATTATCTCCTGAGGTGCTCTTTGTCTTAAAGGCAGCATTCATGCGTGAAACCAATTCCAGCGTTGACTCGTCAAGAGCTCCCTCCCTTTTTTTTTGTTTCTTAAAAAAAAAAAAAAAAAAGAAAAAACCTGACACTGTTTGCTTACCGTACCTTTAAGACTTCAACAACTTGTCACATGTTGGCTTCCATGGGGTGACTTTTACCGCTGAAAAGCCACTGAAACAAATACAGTTTGCATTAACATAATTTAACATTCAGAACCTTTGAGCTTTTTCACTTTTGTGGTGTTAGAATGATGACGTCTTTTTAATTTTGTTGGATGGATCAGCAAATGAAAAGAAAAGAATAAATGTCTTCCAAAACTAAAAGAAACAATCAATTCAGAAACATTTTATTCATACCCCTTTAGTCTATTTATCAGAAGTAAATATCAAGTACATGTATCTGTCGTGTATCAGATGTAGGAAACAAATGGAAAGTGATCTATTCAGATGAGACTAAAATGAAACATTTTAAGCTACGTAGAATCAAATCCATGCTGTGAAACATGGTGGTGGGAGCATCATGCTGTTATTTTTTTAAATATTTTTTGTTCTTAGGTTTGCAGTTGTTCTATGCTTTCTGCTCTCACATAAAATTCTGATAGTTTGTCGTTGTAATGTAACAAGATATAAAAAGTTGTAAAAGTTTTGGAACATGCTAGTCTCCCGTAACAAAATTTTAAAACAAAATTCTTCATATCAGGTTATATATATAAAAATACACACGCACACACACACACACACACATATATATATATATATATATATATATATATATATATATATATATATATATATATATATATATATATATATATATATATATAAGACTAGGAAGCTACTAACCATGCATGGAGGGTTCCACCCCAAATCCAGCACCCTGAGACTGTACACGAGCCGTAAGGAAGGAGGCAGAGGACTAGTGAGTGTGAGAGCCACTGTCCAGGATGAAACATCCAAGATCCATAAATACATCAAGGACAAAGCCTCAACGGATGATGTGCTCAGCGAATGTCTCAGGCAATGGGGAACAGAAGACAAGGTGCTGGAAGTACCATCATGGGAGGACAAGCCCCTACATGGGATGTACCACCGACAAATAACTGAGGTGGCTGATGTCAGGAAAACCTACCAATGGCTGGAGAAAGCTGGACTCAAGGACAGCACAGAGGCTCTCATCCTGGCCGCCCAGGAACAGGCCCTAAACACCAGAGCAATAGAGGCTCAGATCTACCACACCAGAGAAGACCCAAGGTGTAGGTTGTGCAAGGAGGCCCCTGAGACAGTCCAGCACATAATAGCAGGGTGCAAGATGCTGGCAGGGAAAGCATACATGGAACGACATAACCAAGTGGCGGGCATAGTGTACAGGAACATCTGTGCAGAATATGGACTGGAAGCCCCGAGATCAAAGTGGGGAACACCCCCAAAAGTGGTGGAGAATGACCGAGCTAAGATCCTGTGGGACTTCCAGATCCAGACAGACAAGATGGTAATGGCGAACCAACCGGACATTGTGGTGGTGGATAAAGAACAGAGGAAAGCCGTTGTGGTGGATGTAGCAATACCAAGTGACTACAACATCAGGAAAAAGGAGCATGAGAAATTGGAGAAGTACCAGGGCCTCAGGGAGGAACTGGAAAAGACCTGGAAGGTGAAGACCACAGTGGTGCCTGTGGTCATCGGGGCCCTCGGGGCAGTCACCCCCAAACTGGAGCAGTGGCTCAAACAGATCCCAGGAACAACATCAGACATCTCAGTCCAGAAATGTGCAGTTCTAGGCACAGCCAAGATACTGCGCAGAACCCTCAAGCTCCCAGGCCTCTGGTAGAGGACCCGAGCTCAGAGGATGAAACAGACCACCCGCGGAGGGTGAGAAGGGAATTTTTATTTTTTATTTTATATATAACCTCAATTCTTTCTGTTCCCTTTCTGCGCCCTCTCTTTCACTCTGTTTTCTCTTGAATTATTCACCAGTGTCATCATGTTGACCTGTTCCTTGTCAGAGCTCTAGCTGTGTCTTTGTGTGTGTTTAAACCAACGCTGCAGCTGTGTGGGTGCATCTGTATCTATGCGTGTGTGTGTGTCTGTGTGTGTGTGTCAGGGCCAAGCATCGCTCTCCTCATGCAGTCCTCGGCTGTAATTTGTGTCACTGACTTGAGTTTGATGGGTGAGCAGCTTCGCACAACACTGTGTCACAGGGGTGGGGTGGAGGTGCGCGCGCGTGCATGCGTGCGTGTGTGTGTGTGTATTTTCGTGCCACGTCCACATGACTTTGTCTGTCTCCATCTTGAGATGTGGACATGTGAAGCTGCGATGGTGGTGCGCCCTCATCTGTGTGTACGCCGGCGTGTCCGTGTGTGCTAGTGTGCACCTGTGAGGATGAACAGCGGTGCAACTCTCTCTCCTTTTCCGTTGCCTGCATTGGCACCGTGTCACAGTGAGGAGCCCGGAGGAGACATCCGAGGCCGCGGCGGTGAGACGCTCACAGCTGCCACTTGTCACATTAGTCAGCTCAAATTTGGAGGAAATCAATTCTGAACCTTAATTCACTCGACGACTCCCACGCCCCGGCCAACAGCAGCAGACCCCCCCAACCTTCTCCTTCCCCCTCCTTCGCTACCCCTCCTTCCTATAAGTCGAGGAATAGAATCCCGGGGGACACAAGTCATCAATCTTAAATCACCTCCTCCAAACTAATGGCAGTCCTAACCCGGCCAGTCCTGCTAAATTGAATTATTACTGGATTGACAAAAAACTGCTAAGAATAATTCTGAAGGAAAAGGAATGGAAGGCGGTGTGTGTCTTAACGACAGGAAGTAGAAGGGAACTGGTCGGAGTGAGTCACAGAGGTGTGTGTGTGTGTGTGTGTGTGTGTGTGTGTGTGTGTGTGCGTGCGTGTGCGTGCGTGGTGGGGTAGAAGTTGTCTTCATGCGAGCGCCAGAACATGCAAGAAAAACACGACTCGGCTGTGCAACTGTTTGCACGCGTTTTCAAAAATGCACATGCTTAAACATTCTTGCTTTCACCTTTCACAGACGCCTCTCGCACATGCAGGGCTTCGGTTATGCACTGTATGCTAATGTTCATCATCAGTCAGGACAGATTAATGCCCAGGCTCTCAGCTAGACAGGCAGAGCCGGTGCATAGACCACCCACTCATTGAGGCACAATGCTTGGAGACAGAATCCTGGAGAAGGTGCAGGAGAATAACCTTTTCAAGCACTTAATTCTTCACAAAAAAAATAAATAAATCATGACCTCTTAGGCGCACATACAAAGTTGTATTCTCTTTATCATTGTTAAAGTTAAGTAAGGGAAATAAATCTTAACACTCTCTGAAATGGTTCATAATTGATTTCCAAAGTTGATGGCAGGAAACTAAGTGAGGCATCAAGAAAGGACTGCACTTGTATTGGGCTTTTTTAATAATCACATTTGCATACTGCAAGATACCAATACACAACATCTGTAGGACATCTGATTATCAAATGCAGATAAGTGTGCATCGGGCTGCACAGTGGCGCAGTTGGTAGAGCTGTTGCCTTGCAGCAAGAAGGTTCTGGGTTCGATTCCCGGCCCCTGTCTTTCTGCATGGAGTTTGCATGTTCTCCCTGTGCATGCGTGGGTTTTCTCCGGGTACTCCGGTTTCCTCCCACAGTCCAAAATCATGACTGTCAGGTTAATTGGCCTCTCCAAATTGCCCCTAGGTGTGAGTCTGTGTGTGCATGGTTGTTTGTCCTGTGTGTCTCTGTGTTGCCCTGAACAGGTCGCCAGTCTGTTGCAGAGCTTGCCCGGAACGTTAGCTGGAGTTAGGCACCAGCACTCCTCCCGACCCCACTAAGGGACAAGGGTGTAAAGAAAATGGATGGATGGATAAGTGTGCATCATTTATTTGAAAATGGGAGAGTTGGCAGAAGAAGAAGAGTTCAATAAACCCAACACCTCAAATCCTTGAATCTTGTTTTCAATAAAAAATCTGGAAGCTGTGTTGTGTAAACTCATATCAACAGGTCATTTAAAATGGGCAAGGATTGGGAAGCGAATGGGAAAATGGATTGAGATAAATACAAAGGGAAATACTAAAAACCTGTTTGATGGAGGTTTAAGCATACCCATGTGCTTCAACAGTCTTATCAAAGCCCAAACCTTCTTGCATGTTGATCAATCACAGGAGCTCCCAATGTATTAGGACTGAGCTGGAGGCGTTTTGTTGAGGAGAAAAAAAGCAGTTTCCGTATATGTGCAGTCGGTAGGGACATACCTCAGAAGACATGCAACTAAAGTCCGAGTGACATTTTGATTAACAAAGTTTTGACTTCAGGGTGATGAATCAAAAGCACAGCCCACATTTCAGGTTCTTATCTGGATTTTTTTTTTTTTATCCCTGCATCCTTAACTGTGTGTTCCACTTTTGTTAGTCTTTGATATTCAAACCAAATTAAATACATTTGTGGCTGTATCAAGATAAACTTTTAAGTTGACATCAGATTGTTCAGAGCTCTCTGTCAGGTGTGTAAAAAAAAAAGTGTATATAAATAAATGTGTGTGTATATGTAAACTTGTGATGTGACATAGAGTAAAACATTGGAGTTGTTTGATCATAAAGTGCATGCATTTTCTGGTAACTGACACCGTCTCTCAAGTGTATTCTGCTGTAAACAAGTTGACTGTGTCAGCCGATCCACTTGTGGAGACACATTTGCCGTTCCCCGCTGTCACCAATTGCGCCACAACTGCCTTGCGAGGCACATGAAAGTGATGGATGAAAGTTTCTGTCTCCCATGGTGCAGAGCTGAATTAAATTGAAAGCTACTGTTTATTCCCCCCGTGTGTCGTCGCAGAATCAGGTTTGTTTGCAATTGATTTAAGCCGAGGGAGGGAGAGGTGGGGGGTCTTTTTGCGTCGGAAAGGCTAAGGTTTTCCACTTGATGGAAGAGATGATTGAATTTGTTTTGTCTTGCATGCGTCTCCGCTTGCTCTCTTCCTATCCCTCGCCTGTGTCAGTAAATCAGATCATCGCTCTCCCCCTGTCAACACATGCTCCTTGTTGAGCAGTCAAAGTTAATTTGCAAATGCTCGCTTTGATTTTCTGTTTCTTTTTCCTCCTTGTCCTCTTCATTTGCCTGTGTCGCCTCTTCCCACATCCATTTTTTTTTGCCCCCCAGCTTTTTGAGAAATTCTCACAGAGGCTTTGCCTCTTTGTTGAGTTTTCTCCTTCCTCAGACTTTTACATTTTACTTTCTTCCAAGGCATTTCTACACGGGCCTTGACGAGTTGATGAATCCCGTCTCTATAAGGTGATGCCTCGTGCTCTTTCAGAGCAACGCGCCACCACACCTAACCATGATAGGGTTCAGTCCCTGGCTAAGGGGAGCTTGTCAGATGGATTTCCTTTGTAGAAGAGCTGACTGTAGTCTGAGGGCATCCTGTGGGAAAATGGCTACAGAATCATTATTCATCATCCAAAAGCTTTGCTCGCGCCCCGTCAGGAACTCTCCCTCGGCAGCAGTCCATCTCTGCAGCCATTCATCATTGGTCTGAATGTAGCTAAGAGGCAGAAGGGAGCGAGGCACTTAGGGCCTCTGCGAGAGAGGCCCTAATGAAGGCCCTTGCTCTGTACTCATGCAAACACCTCAGCGATATTAAGCTGGGTCAATTATTGCGTCGCTTCTGCAGCTGCCAACGCGCTGCTGGCCCCACATTTAAGTCTGGAAGGTTTTAAGTCAAACTCATTGAGGAATATGGCATGCATTACAGAGAACTTAAATATTTATTTAAATTCCCACTATACCTTTTAAAAGCAGCACTTCACTTTTCTTTAACCTTAGCTCATATCTTCATATGCATATAGAAACCTCTCCGAACTTTGTTCTTGTGCCGCAGTGGAGTGAGGCGCTTTCTTTGCTGTTGGTTTTCGAAAGTAAAATTAACATTTTGACAGAGCAGCTGGACGGTTTGGGGAAACATGTGGCCTGCAGATGTATCAGACAAATGAGGCTTTGTTGGTACATTTGATGCTTGACGGGTAGCGAAGAGGTCAAGTACAGTGGATCTCAAAAGTCTACATACACCTGATGAGACCTGAATCATTTCTAAATACCTTCCACCTTATTTTGATATTCTGGGATTTATTAGGTGATTAAACCTGAGAAGTAGCATTTGTTCTGGACATTGGCCTGGGCCATTCCAAAAATGTCATTTTCTTTTTTTTTCTATTGAAGGTCTTCATAAGTGGATTTAGATTTATGCTTGGACCCACTGTTGCACTGACAGGTAAAAAAGTTTGTGATATTATCGATGTTGATAAAAGGCTCGGTTCCATTTGATGAAAAGTAACTCCAGAATTCGTACTGGCTCGACAATGTTTCGCTGTGCATGTGGCGCTCGTTTCGCTGCCAGACATGTGGAGAGTTTTATCACATGTAGAAAACATCCAGTACTTTTTGGAATTTCGTGTAAGGTGTGTGCCCCCAGAAAATTACAAGCCATTGAATAAAAAGAAATACGATTCAGCAAAAATATTTGGACAAGACGAAATTTCACACCGAAAGTTGAAAAGTACTTAACCGGGTCTAATTATTCACATCCCAAAAGCCTGCCGTTTCCGCAGAGGTGAGGACACTTTCGAGAGCCACTCTAAGTATGCATATTTCCTTCTGATTGTAGCAGGCCGATCATTAATAAATTATTTACTGAAATCTATAATATTTAGCATTGCCTACCCAAGCTGTACTCCCGCAGAGTACAGTTACAGCTACAAGCACAGCCGCAGGTGCACGCAGGGTGCGGATGCGGTTGTGCTTCTCCTCCAGGCTTGTCTGATGAAACGCCTCCGTTTTTGGGAGGCAACGTGTCCCACTCTGATCACAGTCCCTGGAACCAGAAGGACTTTGTTATGCAGCGTAAATCTTTACGTTTGCCGGTCCACAGGAGACTTGTCAATACTCTGAGCCGTATAGGCTGTGGCAGCTGCACTGCGGGGAAAACATTTGCCTTGAAGTACTGTCTTTCCTCATCTTCTGTGTCAGCCCTGCGGCTCCAAGACAACATATGTTCCCTCTGCATGTCCCAAAGACATGGCAGCCCGTCGCGCAGCCTACCCTACCTAGGTACACAGACGCACGTACCGATATACGGTCGTCTGAACTCACAAAAAAAAACAACAGATGGCTGCAAATTACAACAGCAGCAATGCATTAAAGAAACTCCTTACAAACTCACAGCAGCACCCCCCACCACTAAAATGACAAAATCATTAATTGGCATTGCGTAAGGGCTGGCTGCCTTTGCAGTGTCTAGCACAGCATGAACGCCTGTCTAAAACTCACAGATGTAAAAGATTAATCTTTTTGCCTTCAGGTAGGTGAGCTGAAAATCAGTGGGTGAAAAAAGAAAAAAAAAGCAAGCACTCCAAGCTGTTTGGTTAGTGGGGAGAACAGAGAAAGAGGGCACATCTGCGGGAAGTATTCAGCATTTTGTCCTTGAACAGAACACACGTGACAGTGACGCTGTTCTTGTAGAACTCTACGAGCAAGAAGGAAGTGACGGGGAATTTCAATTTCACCCGGACGCAGCTTTCTTGCAAAACTGTCAATAACCCTTCAAGTTGTTGTTGCTACAAACCTGAGTTACTTTATTCGTTATACACGATGAAGTCGTGCATTATTGTGCAGTGAAAAATGGTTCTCCAAACATGTTTCACAAACACTTGTGGCATGCATTTACGTTCTTCTTTTGATTCTACAGAAAATCCTGTGCAAACAATTGCCTGAAGCCTACATAGAACTTTATTAGAAAATGTATCTACAGATACTGCTTTCATTTGGAGCCCTTTAGCGGTTTGTTCGCTAATCTTCTTCTACAAACACTATAATAAAAACACGCAAACACACCAGAGAAGTCACAACTCAAGTTGTGGAGTGGTTTAAAGGAGTTCCAGGTTATACAACTATATTCTGAGAGTACTGCGCCATCTCCCATCCGAAAACAGAATATGCAAATCAATCAACCAAAGCATAGCAGTCAACCTAAACTCACAGGCCTGACTAGTGGAACGTCAGCTGAAAAAGCAGAAAACAGGCTTGTGGTAACTCTAGAGGAGCTGCAGAGGTCCAGAGCTCAGTGGGAGAATCTATTGGTAGAAGAAACCACAAGTTGCCACAAACCAACTGGGGGATATGACATGTGTGCAGAAGCTGTGCTGGTCAAAATACATCCAGTTACTCTGGAGACTTACACTTGGCATTCACACCAGCTTTGCTTAGTTTGCTTTAACCAAACTTAGTTTGTTTGCCTAGAATGTCCAGTCTGTTTTTGGAGCCTCATGATCTTTTACCAAAGACGAAAGAGAAATCCGACACTTGCTAAATTCTCACGCCACTCCAGCTTTTACATTTTGCTCATATCTTCTTCAGAGGTTTTCGCATCGCTTCCTTCACTTGTTCTTGGTGCAGCACCATCACAGGTGAGGTGGGTGAACAGGTTTTTCAAAGGGTTTGGTCTATTTGACACAATCCCTGGACTGCTTTCACAGTGCAGTGTGAAAGCAAACTGCCACAGATGAAAGTGCAACAAATGTTGCAGTTTTGGTCCCAGTCTAACCAAGTCTACTGGCCTATCAGGTGTGAAAACAGTCCAAAACTGGACATTACCCTGATAATTTACTGTGTACAGTGAAATTCAGTGAAAGTTGTTCAAACGAGAGAGGCCTGGTAAGAATTGTTGAGGTTAGATGGAGATAAATAGCTTCGTTCTTGAAGAAAACCTTGTCGAAAGCTGTAAAACAGTTGACACCGAGCCATCAGGATTGTCTGTACATGTTTTTCTATGCTAATGGAGTCCATAAACCGAGAGTATATTTGTTAGCTCTCCTGGCTTTAGAGACCAAAAAGCTGTACTGTTAAAGGGGTAAAACTCATTCGACGGTAAAGGTTAGGTTTATGCAGTGAGATATAAATTTTAATGAAAGGTGCTGAGGTCCCCTTAATTTTACATACATGAATACATTATACAGAATTACATCAAAGATTAAATGAATAAATATTGAAATCTGCTCATTGTTCTGTTGCTTAATCGAAAGTGTTTTGACACAATAAATATTGCTGCGGTATGGTTACACTCAATGAAAATATGTGGCGGTGTGACATGTGAAATAAAACATGATTCATTAGCAGTAATTACCTCAGTTAGCATGTTTGAAGACAGAAGTTGCTCCATCTACCTTC
This sequence comes from Poecilia reticulata, assembly GCF_904066995.2. Lineage (NCBI taxonomy): Eukaryota > Metazoa > Chordata > Actinopteri > Cyprinodontiformes > Poeciliidae > Poecilia > Poecilia reticulata. Next base: position 11,320,312 of record NC_088852.1, on the reverse strand, counting down.
ACATGACAAAGGGTACGCGGAGGCCTATCTTCATCTTAACTCTCTGATCTGCCATTATCCACTCAGCCACATCACTTCTACCACACTAAATTAATAAAATTGTGTGTTACATATTAGCAAGGCAATAAAAGGATGAATATTTCATAACAGAGATTGAGACACTGTTATTACCAAGCCATTACATCAGCACCGTGAGCTCAGACCAAATATAGGTGCCTCTTATTTCATGTCGAGGGAGGGTGTAGGGGGGGAAAGCCCTCTGATATTATTAGTTTTCGCCCGAAATCTAAATTGTTCTTGAATTTCCGATTGGCCTGAAGAAGAAAAGAATGTACGGTTGGAGGTTATGGAAATATTTAACTACTGGTTGTCCTCACTGTGGCAGCAGATTTTCCTTCTCCGCGCTTTTATCAGTTTGTCGGTCCATCTGTTTCTTCGTATTATACATCCCTCATATCCTCTTTCTGTTTCAATCTTCCACTTTTTATTTCTTTTTCTGTGTTCCTTTTTTTTCTTTTTTTTTTTGTATTTTTATTTCCATTAATCTTTTTTTGAGGGCTCTCTGTAATCCATCTCCCCAGCCGAGAGGTATTCCCTCAGGGTAAATTACTCTGGAGGCCCGCCTGGCCCCGCACCGCATCAGATTGACCCTCAGCTTGTTTGCCATTTTGTATACTGCACTGTTTATTTAACAAGGAGCAGACTGAGTGTGATTTCCAGGGACGGGTCCCTGTGATAGTAGCTTTGACACCCTGCCTGAGTAATGACCCTCATTATGGAGCCCCTGACAGCTCCCTGAAAGGCCTGATTTATGAATATGCTGGGACTGCAGCCCCACAAGCCTCCATGCGCCAGCCTCAGAGCATGGTCTCCCTCTCCTCTGTCAGCACCCACAGACTGTACATACGTGAGGCGTGGGCGTTTGCGCGCAGATAGTGCCGACACAGGCACCAAAAAGTAAATGTAATATGCATATGAAAGGACGTGGCAATTTTTTAACCTTTCCGTAGCTCGTACATCTAAGCGCACATCCTTTCTTCTGAGTGGTCTTCGAAAAAGTTTGAGAGCAGATTCCTGTTGTTCCTGCTTGTTTTTTTTTTGTTTGTTTTTTTCTGTGTGGGGAAGTAAGAGCAGCAACAGCTTGCAAAGAGCGGCGTGTGCCGTGACTTCCAACTTTCGTTTTATCCCACCTCATCTCATTGGTCAGTCCTTCATGAAAATTTGAACAAACTCACCCCTCAAGGATTAACCCTATTCATATTAACCCTTCTTAAATATCACACATATCAAAGGATATCATAAATAAGTTATGAGATATATATATTGCTTCTTTTTTTTTTTTTTGCCCCAGCAGAATCAATTAAGCAACCAGAAAAAGGAAAATAGGATCTTTGGGAGGCTCTGGGCATGGTGAGGCCTTGAGAACCAGACCAGGCCTACAGGAGGGCAGGAAGATGAAGGGGAGGGGGGGAGAAGGGAGAGATGCTGCACAAATACAGAAAAAAAAGGGGGGAAGGGGGGGGCGGTGGAAGATGAGAATGGAGAAATGAGTGAGGGGAAAGCTAGAAAGTGGGAGGGCTGTCTGAAGAGGTGAGAGAAGAGGTGGGATATCCGCTGGATATGCATAAACAGGAGACGGAACAGGCAGGCGGGCACAAGAGCGGACATCAGCCGCAGATAAAGCTACACACGCTTGTCAGAATCCAGCAGCTTGGGTAGTGATTTATGAGGATCCCCAGTCAAGACTTCCCTCCAAATCCAGCATCCGGCAACCCTTTGTTCACAGCAACACTCCTCTTTTTGTTTCGTTCCCTGAGGAAAACAAATATTGAATAAAACAAAATGTTGAAAAGCACACCAAAAGTGAAAGATCCGGTTAACAACTTTAGCTCCTCTGAAACGAAAACGTACAGTGGTATGCAAATGTTTACGTGGCCCTTTAATGGTTCTACTTTTTGTAGTGTTATGACTGGCGATAAGCAGTGCCTAATTGTGAATTAAATGGAGCAGGATTCATGTTGCAAATGTTTTTTTGTTGTATAATTAAACCTTTACATTGTGATTTGCATTTTTAATTATCCCCCTTTACGTTAATACCCCTAAGTGAAATCCAATGGGACAAACAGTCTCTGTGACCATTAGTGAACAAACTTGAGGACCTAGCAGCACATCAGACAAGCAGGGAACAGAGTTCCAGAAAAGTCTAAAGCAGAGTTCAAGTCAACTTTGAACATCTTTAAGAGTTTGCCACGACCTTAAAAAAATCTCCGTTCACCTGCACTGGCAAGCCAGAAAACGAGAGCAGTGTTCAGAGAACCAACAAAGAAGAATCTGTTTATAGATTAGTCCTCCACACCACCACTAATCTGGCAGCTGTGGAACAGTAGAAAGATCAGTTTCATAAAAAGGACAAGCCAAAACTATAGAAAGAGGTTTGGTCAATTGAAATCAACATCAAGCAGTTTTGCCAATCCCTAGCATCACTCTGAACCAACTGACCCCACTTTTTAAACATGGTGCTGGCAGCGTGGTGGCTTTTTCTGAAGGACAGGACAGATTATCAAATAGATGGTGAATGCAGGCCAATCATGGAAGAACTTCTGCATTTCCATGGTTTGTAGAATCTGCAAAGATTTGATATTGGGGACACCTAAGGTTCATATTGAAATATTCCATAGCTCAAATATGAAGTCAGTCACTTTTAGTGAGTCTAATTGTTGAAACATTACATCAAATGCCAACTTCTGCATACTAGCCTTTTTCTTAGGCACTGTACTTGCTGACGATGTACGGTAAAATGCTAGTTATGGTGCACACGTCAAGGCATTCAACAGTTAAGTCACTTTTGTTTATACCCCAATCGTAAACTTAAGACAAAGCAGTAGCTTAAGCTCAAAGACATGCTTTGAAGAAACGACTCCGCAGCATAATAACAGCTCTGCATTTAGCATGGTGGGCCTGACGTTTTTGCTGTAGGATTTATTCATGATTTTCCTCATTGAACTCGGAACATTATTTCCACTTGTCGATGAACCATTGACACCCTGGCTGGTTGTGTGCGACAGATAAGTGAGAGTTTTGTCTCAATTTACCAGATTACTTGATGTAACCTACGAGACCGGGTTCGAGGTCACAGATTTAGCCCAGAATATTGACAGCAATTTGTGGTGATGCTGATCGTGAATGCGGTTTGTCTTTCTGAGAGTTGACTTTCATGGGGAGGGTCACTAACTGAATCGACTCTTGGGTATGCATGCACACACACACACACACACACCCATCTTGTTTCATGCACTGCATTAAAAAGGGGGATAAAAGGTAAGGAATGTGCTTTATTAACTTTAAATATGCATGATATTTCAGAGGAGAAGTGCAGTGCAGCATCAGGAATGTCCAAAAGCTTGACTACTTATTTCTCTCTCTCTTTTTTTTTTTCCTCCTTAAAAACTGTAAATAATTAAAAGCCATGAGCGGGGGGGAGGCAAGGCTGGGAGGGTAACGAGAGGGAAATAGTCAAAAATACTCACACTTCTGCATAAACAGTGACCTCGACGCCCTCAGATGTCAAATCGGAAAGTTGCAATGCGCACTCGTCTTCTTTCTTCTCTCTTTGCTGAGCTTAACAGCGGCACCATGCTCAGACACATGCATGTGGACAGAGTTGTTTCCCTTCAAACATTTTGTGTATGCATCAAATCAAGCAGAAAATTCCTTTTAGCCTTCATATTTTGTTGCACAGTGGTACAGTTGGTAGCACTGCTAAAAGGCCTGTAAGTGGATGTAGTAAATCGTGACGAACTTACTGATGGTTCTTTTCACCACAAGTTCAACTGCGTCGGGGCCTGAGCAGGAAAACGTTGCGAGGAGGAGAAGAAGAAGGTAGACATGATCCGAGGGCAGCATGGTCGTCCCATATTTCATCACAATCATGTAATTAATTGTGTAAGACAACGAAGAGACTCCAGCCACAGTTAACATTTTGTGAAACTTCTCCCAATCTCTTGAGTGCTCAAAGCTGCTGTTATCCCTGTTAGATGTGCACTTTTTCTCCCACACTTTTCCCCTCCACTCAACTTTTGATCCAAAATTACAGCCAAAAAAAAAAAAACACTGGAAATTTTACAGAATGTGACTGCAATCTGTAAGGGAATTTTACTGCAATTGAATTATCACAAAAAATGATATTAGTATGATATTCAGTTGTATTTAATTTTTAAGGAATCTTGGAAGCTCTGATCAAAGTCAGATTTTCTGCAGCCTTATGGCTATTTGTAACTTCAAACCCACATCCGGTTTTAATCCCTCCCCCAAAAAATCCACACATTGACACTGTGACACCCCATCTTATTAGTATATTGATTTCCTTTTCACTCCACGTTTTCAGCCAGAGAGTGAAAGCTCAGTTCTCTATTGCTCCAGTTTCACACGGAGAGGCTTAGCCTGATTAGCGGATGGGGATTCTGCAAACATGACAACCAAACACCCAGCATAACTCCCTTGGTGATATAAATAGATAAATACATAAATACGTAAACAGGCTGTGAAAAGCTGATTGCATTAGTCCCATCTGGTTTAGAGGAATCAGCGGCTGGAAATAAAATCAGTTCTGCTTTGGCTGCCAAGAGCTGTCACAAAAGCCTGCTTTCAAATGATATTTCGCACACTAAATGCGCCACGCAAAATTGTTTTTAGATCATTGCATGTTATTTGTCCCCTTCATCTTCCGCTGCAGCTGCAGCAGCAGTTGTTCACCATGATTATATGAGCCAGCTGAATAATATCTAAATGAATAAACAGACTATTTACCCAGCCCCACTGCCTTGTCATGTTAGCGGCATCGTGCCTAATGGCTTTCTACACAGCTGCTCGGTTTCTGGGACTTATTTCATCATTTGTCGGCTGTTTTACCCTCCCAACCGCCCTCCCCTCCTCCCCAAATCCAACCACCACTTAACTTGTGCAACTGCCTCGATTCACTTTGCACTGACGCATTCTCGCTCTGTGAATTTTTCCTTTTCAAAAACGGGGAGCAGAATGCATTCCCATCGCTAGCTGTCCATCATTCCTTTCCCACAGTGATTGTCTTCCAGTGACTGGAAGACAATGACTACGTCAAGTCTCCTTTATGGTGTAATTAAGACAATGAAGAATGGACAGTATGTGTTTGGTCTTTTTTTTTCTTTTTTAATTACCTATTTCCAGAGCCAACTTAAGACATACCAGCCCGTATCATCATAGAGCCTCCACCGTGCAACTTGGCATGGGATGCTTTTTCACAAATTCTTCCTTTGTGTATGTAGTTGACGTGTAATTGTTGTTAGGAATTCATTTTACCGTTTTTGCTGCAGTTTTAAAACTGTGAACTTTCAAGATTTTTTTTTCCACCTGGAAAAATTCCCAAAGTTTCTATGGGTCCACAATTATCACAATCTGAAATGTAACCCAAAGAAGCAGGATGTGTGAGGTGTTACTTTAAAACACAGCAACATGTGTGCTTCCAGAAACATGAACTGCAGTGACCTCATTATCTGAGCTCTGCTAAATTGTCTAAAGGCATACTGATCTTAGTGTATTTGAACTTTTGAATTAAAAAACTAATTGGAAAAAAAAAAAAATTTTCTGGTAACTCGAATAGAAATATAAGTAAAATGTTTTTACTCAGGTGTAAAAAAAAAAAATCCTGTATTATGTAAAATTGTGGTTTAAACTTTGCATGAATAGTTCTAGCTGGTTGTGGATATCTTGAGTTTTATTATATGTTGAATCAAAGCAGACCACATCAGAACTGACAATTGAACAATAACAAGAGAAAGGATTTTCTTAGAGATGGAAGACTCGTTTAGCATATTGTTTGAGTTTGGATTTTGCCAAGTTTTTTTTATTTTTTATTTTTTATCCTCTGTATATCCTGTCCAGACCCGTCACTTTTAAATACAAGTATACCACAAGGCTTAATCTAATCTCTGGATTTTGTCTTACATCACTCTAAACAGGCTGACAAGCCTATCCCCATTTACATTGCATTTTCCCCTCCTTCCATGCAACCCCAATAATGATGAAGGTGGTGGTGGGGGGTGGGGGGGGGAGCATTCATGCTTCATAACCCATCTAAACCCTGGATCGACTAAATTACTGGAGTTCAGGCTTCATTGTTTGTGTTTCATGCCATGGCAGCGAGCGAGCCTGCTGCCATTCTTTGCTGCTTGACTGGGCAGATTATAGCCAGGTATCAGCCGCAGCCAAGAAAGCGGATTACTTGTGTCCAAATAGAGATGTCAGTATGGAAACTTGAGATGCAATCATTTCCAGGGGAGGGGTAATTATGGAGGATCAAACCCACCTTACTGTCAGAAACTGGTGCAAGATGAGACAATCTTTCACTAATGAAGGATTTTACATGTGAGGAGTGAGCAAAGGTACTTTTCCTCAACTCCGTTTTAGTTTCTTTCCTTTGTACTGGTCAGCTATTGAATTTTCTCAGGCAATCCTTGTTTTACTTTCAGATTCTTCTTTTAAAAGATGAACATAGCACTCAGAGCAGCTCAAGTGCAATGCTAAATAAATGTCATTCAACTTTATGAATAACAGCATTGTACGATGTCACCCTAAGATGTGCGACATGGTGAAAAATAGCTCCCTGTATGTCTTTTCAGGGAAATGCACAATCATCAAAGCTTGCGTAGAGAATAAATGGACGCTTTTAATGGCTTACATCATACAGTCCTCTTAGGTAAATTAGTCTGAGGTAAATGTGGCTCACACTGGATTTTTAATCCAATTGCACAAAACCACTTTTGCACCAAAGGGGTATTAAAAGTGATAAACTTTTAACTGTTTTTTTTTTTTTTTTTTTTTTTTTTTTTTTTTGTAAATGCATAACCAATGCTGGCTTGTTTTAGAGCTTGTAACAAAATTTTACTCTGGATCTCGCAATAAATTAAAATTAACGCATTACTTGCTGCTTTATCATCCATTTTCAAACACTTATGCGTTACACATACAAGATTTATCGTGCATTTTAGGTGACTTGTAGGAGTGTAGGACATAAACATGGGCACTCTAAAAATATTACACAATTACTTTAAATCATTGCAGTAATGGGATGTTTTACTTGGTATGATTTTTCCAATCTGACTTTATTTACAAATAAAACAACCAAAAAATTATTGTAGCAAGCTACAATAATTTTTGTAACTGATTTGCTCAGTTAAAATTTTTTTTTACATTTTACCATGTCACAACAATAAACAGAGTATTTTATTTAGATCTTTTTCATAAGATGTTTTTATATATATATATATATATATATATATATATATATATATATATATATATATATACATGCTGCAGTATATATATATACTGCAGCATGTATTTGTATCTAGCTCATTTTGTTTTAATCGTCCTGAATGAATTTCTTTGGAACCATTAGCTCTCAGAAGTTTACTAATAGACTACATCAGTGTGGAATTTAATCTTTATATAAATGGAGCTGTCCATAGAGATTTTTAGAACATCAGGGAAGAAATAACAAATTGAAGCGTATTGGACACAGTAGATGTGTAAGAAATTAAGTTGTAGAGAAATCTAAAGCATGGCAAGAGCTTCAGGAAATGCTTTAAACATCACTGTGAAAACAGAACTGTAGACCTACCACAATGTCGCCGTCAAACTGAACCAACTGAGCAAGAAAAGGAAAGTTAATGAGATCCAAACTGTGCTGAAGATGGTCAGAGTTGATGGGAAAATGGATGGAACTTTAAAATGTGATAAAACCTCTAAGAATATCTGGGCACGGGTTGACCTTCCTTTGGGACTACAGCCCTAAACGTAAAACCAAGCATCTCGATAAGTTAAAGTTCAGATAAGTTAAAGTTCAGACTGAAATTCAATTGATGATCTGTGGCAAGAGGTTAAAGCCGATATTTACAGTCCAATCAGACTGAGTTTGAAATGTTTTGCAAAGAAAACTGGAAAAAATGTCTCCCTTTTTGATATGCTAAGTAGGTAGACAAACCCCAAAAGATTTGCAGCTGTGCAGCAAAAAATGGTTCAACAGAACTGACTCGGGCAGGTCGGATATAAATGCAAACACTTCTTTGTTTTCTATCCATTTGATTATCATGCAATATTTTCATCAATTAAAACATGAAAAATGTAAACGTTTCTCCTCCCAACCAGTGCAATACTTGTTAAATGTAAAATATAATCTATACAATAGAACATTTTCTGATTTCCAGAGTTTTTCTGCTTCTCTCTGACATGTTCAATTAGAAGAAAAGATGACTGTCTGTCACTGCAAATTATCCCAGCCATTTTTTTTTTCTTTTTTCAGTGTTTGACCCCCTTTTTGCCCTTTGGCCCCAACCTTGACTGTGACCCCCTTCGCCCCCGCCCCCCGGCGGCTTCGTAAAAGCGGAACAAGGAAAAACCCAAAGATAAAAGCCCATCTCCTTCCCCGCAAACACATCTGCTTGAACACGCCCGGACACACGCGTGCCCCCACGCTCCAAACGAGCGAATCTGCTTTATTATGACAAGCTTGTGCATTGTTCAGCCTACCAATACCCAATCACTCATTTTCCCCGCTAAATACCTCTCCCTCCCGATGGCTTCACTTGGCGCTCGGTCGAAAAGGTCACACAATTAAATGGCTAAGGCCTTCTGTTCATGTCACAGAATGGTGATGTATCACTCCGGGCTGGCTGTACGTGTACCTGACACACTGTGAGCATGAATATGATTTCAGAGATCATTAAAAATTTAACAGCATGACCTAATTACCCGGGCTCCCTATTCAGATTCCGAGCAGTAAGTGAAATGGAGAGAGAGGAAGAAGAAGGGGAAAAAGGAGGAGGATCCTCTGTATGGCAGGTTGAGTCTCATCTGGAATCAATTATAATTACTTTATGTTGCTACTTTGTCAATCAATATGAAATGAATCGTAATGGATCGCTCAGGGTGCCTCCTACTGTACTTGTAGCGATGAAGAAGCGTTGTTTGCATGTTTGCGTTTAAGTGGATGAGGTTGGTGAGTGACGTCATTCGTCTTAAAGGGATTTAGATTTAGGCGGACAAACCAACCACTACCGTTTTCACTCAAATCAACTTCCTCTTAGGCTTCCTGCCTTTTTTTTCTTCTTTTTTTTACTACATTGATTTCTCCATATGGAGTCACAAACAAGGCGGATTACCATTATCTGCCGTTACAAAGCGTTTCAGGAATCGTTGACTAAAGTCATAAAAACCCAGAGCTTTTCATGTCTCCCTCCCCATCGATTTAACGCTTGTGAGAATGAATTGCAGATCAATTGGCTTTACCCCTGGGCAGACTTAATGAGCAAGCAAAACAAGGAGGTCCGTTGTTGGCCCCACTCGCACTTCATACTTTTTTTTCCCCAGCAGTAACAGAACCAACGACGATGATGATGATGAAGTAGTATATTAAAGAGGAGGAGGAAACGAGGCAATGATTTCCTGTTTCCTGCCTTCTCTCGACGCCTTTGAATGCTGCTCAGATGGAGACGCTTCCTTAACAAAGATGATTTAAGGGATCTCATTTTTCACACTTGACTTGCATTTGCATGACAACAACAAGGCCTCATTGCGATATTTTGTCTTGCCGTCTGTGTGACAAATAACTTTAGTTATTTTGCTCTCCAGGAGTGGGTCTCATTACTCACCTTTTAGGCCATTGTGAAACTGTTGCCTCTTTTTTTTTCACTAATGAGATTTTATTGGAGTGATTACTCTATAAGCAAATATCATAAAGCCTTGTTGGGTGTACAGGTCTTGCAAAAGGGATGTATTTTTGTGGGATTTAAAGTGCCTGATCAATGCAAAGTAGATACGTGAAAGAAGATTGTGTGTTCAAATTAACTTTTTTTTTGCAGGAATTCTATGCAGGTCAGAAAACAAAGACATCCCGTTAGCACGAACAAACCACATGCACAGTGAAACATGGTCATGGCCATGACCAGGATCAGACTACGTTCATGCTTTCTTACAGTAGAAGTTAAATACAACAGAAAGAAAACTTGAGGTTGCAAAAGATTCGAGCGAGATTTAGGACCGCCGTGTTTATCTCATTGCGTCGTCCTGTGATGATCACTGTTCCACTGACTTGAATTTCAATCCTAATCTCGCTTTGTCCCTGGCAGCACTTTAACTGCCTGACTGATGCATTTGAATCACTTCTCCCCTGGTTTTCATCCAAGCAATTCACCCTGTACGTTTAACTCTCTGCCCACCTGGAATCAATACAGCGTCTGGCAGCGTTGTAATCAGATGGCACAGCAAATCTTTTAATCACTATCAATAACCAGAAAAAGGCACTTGAATCATTCTGCTAACGGTTCACTGACTGTCCCACTGGATTATGTCTAAAAAATAAATAAATCACACAAGACCTAAAGCTGGCTCTTACTCTTCCAGTGGTTTTTTTTGTGTTCAACCAGATTTCACAAACGATTGGAAAGGATTTACATTTAGTATACATTCACAAATGTACCAACTTACACGAGACTGAAAAAACTCCTCAACTAATGTCCAGAATATGGAATAAGTAGTAAACGTGTTACTGCGAAACAGCTAAACATAGCTAAAACATGATAAATTGATGAAATTCACTTGAGGTCTTTTAGGGAAGAGCTGAGGTGGCAGAAGTGTTTTAAGTCCCGATTTGAATGAGCCAACAGTTTCTCCACATCTCAGGTTTCCAGGCAGTTCCCTTGTTTAGTTTTGGTCCACAGTGAGCAGATGACCTGAAGGGTCAGGACCAATTTACTAGTAGTTTGCCCATACTGCATTGTAAAGGTAATTTTACAGTGACTAATTAAAGAAATGTGTACATATAGCTGCATTTCAGATAACTAAGGCATAAAAAACAACGTGAGAATGTGAAAACAATGTTCATTTAACAAAACTGTAAAACATTTTACAAAAAAATGTCAAAACGGCACAGAACCAAGCTGTAAGTAACACAAATTTTCTGAAAATGTAACTAAATTTCTCCAAACACAATATAGTAAGAGAAATGATTAAACAATCCTAACTATATGAAGGAGGGGGAAATTTAAGGCCTATGGAGAATAAACAATATTTCAACAAATTACAGAATTTTTTTGAAACAAGAAAAGACATAAACCTAACACTTCTAAGCAAAACGATGTAAACCAAAAAGAGTTTTACAATAGTGACAACAAGAACATGAAAGAAAGCAAACAAAACGCAAGCAATACACAGATTTATGATGAACGAGAAAATAACACATAATACATGGATGGACGAGGACAAAGAAACAAATCACCAAAAAAAAGCAAAAATTCACAAAGATTTCCAAAACCAACTATTTGTCACGTCTTTCTTCATTGTATCCATTTGCAAGTCCACAAGTTGTTTTGCAAGCCAACTTTTTCCAGTATTCTTTTTCTCTCCTTCTTCTTCTCTCCAACATATTATTTGGCAACCTGAAGCCAACAAAAACCTTAAGCTGCTGTACCAAATCTCAGCAGAAACCTGCTGGAGTTTGGAGCAGCTGCTTCGAGGTCGCCATTTTCCGGTGGCCTGGACCTTAAGTTGACTAAGTTGACGGTATGAAGTAGAAAGAGTCTGACAGCAGGTTGGGGGGTGCACAGTTGAGGCACCGGTGAGCAGAATCATGTCGAGCAGGAAAATTCAGGGCAACTGTAATTGCCCCACGATGTTTTAGACTTTGCGGTGAACATGTTTCCCTATTGTTCATGCAGATTTTATTATACCAATGGGGAAAGAAGGGAGAAAGAGAGAGAGAGAAAGAAAAGCCTCATTTATTGTACAAATCTGCAGTCATTGAAAAAAAAAGCACACTGTTCTGAATATGCAGAAAGCACGTCAACAATTTGCCCGTACCCTGCCATTAGTCTCGCCTTCTCCTGCTCTTATCCTGCTTTTATTACTCTTTAGAAGAGAAAGGGTAACGAGCGCCGGATGGATTGCAATTCATTGGAGTTCCATTGTATGCTGTAATATACACTATTAAGTGGCAGCATATAGAAACAAACCTTTGATTAAATGGATTTGAATCACAAAGAAACAGCAAGACCCCTCCTCAAGCCTTCAGTTAATAAGGATTGCTTTTTGACTCTGGGTACCTGCGCACGCTGACTTTTGACACCCGCCGTTTTCAAGAGGGGTATTTCTGAGGACTCTCATATGGCGGCAACCCCAGATTAAATCAAGTCGACTGTAATAAAGTATAATGTTATATTCATTTTGTCATCATTACTGATTCCAGTGCACTAAAAGGCTTGTGGATTATAATGAATTTCAAATAAGTTCAGCGTGCTAATGGGAAATGACGAAGAGTCGTGTGGATTACTAATATTAGCTCGAGCTCTATGTTTCATAGACTACACTAGAAATTTTTTTTTCAAATAGGCTCTTTTTTTTTGTTGTTTTTTTTTTGTTCACGTTTCAAGTTGCTCTTTGATCCTCCCCCAATTATTCGCCGTCAATAAGCGCCTGGTGATAAACCTGCACCCTCGTTCTGCATCTGTTTATTTATGTAATCCAAACTGTGCAGCCTGCAGCACGCGAGAATAAAGGGCGTCGAGCAGACGTTGCTCGAAAAGCAAGAGCAGATACGATTGAGACGAGGACAAAATAGGATAAATAACAATGGCTCGGGCTGCTTAAGAAACCCCGTCACTCTATACATAGAATTCAAGAGATGTATTTATCCGAGGAAGGCGTGCAAATCTACGCCAGTATCTCGACTGTTTGCATAATAGATTAGAAATTAGCATTTTTGTTCATTTTCCATGTATGCACAGTGCCTGGAAGAATAACACACCATGCATATCAGATCAGCCTGCCTACGATTTTGCGCAGTATATTATTTGACAATCTAAAATGTGTAATTTGCATGAAATTGCTTAATTAAAACACAGTCACTGGGGGTATTAATTTCTTTGTCTGACAGTGGAGTGTGGTGAGGGGAGAGCAGGGGAGATGTAAAAAACGCTGTCAGATAGCGCTGTCACAGAGGCAGGGAGGAAATTCTGCCTCGTTTTTTTTTTTTTTTAAACCCTTTTTCCTAACGGCGGCACCAAGCGATGAGAGAGGATAACGCCTGCCCAGCTAATTTGGGTTATGGTGGTAAACGGAGGCCACTGCACCAGAAAGATACCACAGGAAAGGAGGGAGAAGGATGAGTGAGTGCATGTGTTGGGATGAAAGACGGCAAGAGAAGGAAGGAATAGCAGAGCTGAGTTTGTGCCATGGTATCATTATTTTGTCCAGGGGAAATTTCATACCACAGTCTATCACCATTAGGCTTTCAGATCACTTTTTTTTTTATGTCAGTCATATGATTTTTCTGTAACTGCAAGCTGTTTAGAGATGCACTCATCAGAGACTGGTCTACAGTCTGCAGTATTTGTAAAGAATTTGACATGCAAATATCACACAAAGATAACTTGTGCAAATGAAAAAAAAATACTTTCCATAAATGATTTTTGTTAAGGTGATGAAGCATCTTTGCTCAATGTGAAAATATAATTGATTGCCTTCAATCAAATTTACACGATCCAAAAACAGATCCCCCCCCCACAAAAACTACAGGTCTCACTTGTCTCAGTTAAGATCAGAGTTTACGATTCAATGGCATCCATGACAGAGTTCCAATGCGAAAAAACGCTGCTGACCACAGAGAACACAGATGTCCATGTCACGATTCCTCCCAAAAAAGAGACTTGGGCGGAGTGATGTTATGGGGTTGCTTTGTTGCTTCAGGGCCTTCACACTGGGCACACTTGATGAAACCATGGATTTTTCTCTTTAGCAGGAAATCCTGATGGAGAACATGTCGCCATCAGAAGCTGTTTTTCCATTACTAATATGCGCAAAACCTTTTAGATGTTCTGCTAATGTCGAAAAGGGACAATTACGCAATTGCTCTTTCCATTAAATCAGAAATGCAACAAAATAACACTTGAATAAGTTTGTTCATGCAATAAGTCATTAAAAATAATGCAGCACCATCACTTTCCTATCACCATCTAATGTTTCCTTAGTATTTTCCGCCTGTAGATTACATGATGAGTTGATTACATGACTGGTGTGTTGCGAAAAAAGTGTCCATTGCGGTTTTGCGAAATACACTAACCTTCATTCATCCTATTGCGAAAACTTTTTACTGAAATGTTGTTTTTTTTCTGTTTTAAATTGACTTGTTTCAGTTAAACCAACTTATTTTTGTAAATCCAAATTGCATAATTTCATGGTGAGTGAAATTGACCGAAAAATTAGTGTGTGACTTCAAACCAGTCAAGTTAAGAGTTCATCTAATGAAGAGTTCAACTAATGAAGAGTTTCTCTGCTCTTTTAGCTGATTCCACCAGCTCCAAACATATTGTTGTAAGTACTGTGATGGCTGGGACAGTTGTGCCACTTAAATTTGTTTGTATAAATAAAAACAAAGTTACATAGTTAAGAATTTTCCAATATAATAGAGTTTGGATGTTATTAGGTCAGAACTGGGATTTACCCTTTGCACTCCTTTGCCCTAAGGAATATAAAAAATCAACTTACTGGATACTTTCACTCATCATATCTCTATTATCAGTTTCATGAGTGCCTGTTCTCAGCGTTTAGGATGCTCTAAACTGTGAACCAATCACTAGTAGCCAACATTGAGTCTTCTTCCTTCAGTATCAACTTGAAATACTGAAGAGTATTTGCTTGATTTTGATGTTGATATGCGTTCCCTGATCAGGAAAACATCTTTTTTCTTTTTGTAGTTTCCAACCGGTTGGTCAGGCTAAAATTGTCACATTCCGGTCACCAGTCAATTTCATCGAGCATACCTACTTTTGTTTCATCTGCATCCGTTCATACTGTTAATCTCTTCATACAAGTCCCCCCTCTCCCCCCTCTTCTTTTCTGTTACAGAGCCGGAACTCTTCCTATTATGGGTTTTGTTTCTAAGATGAAATCAACTGCAGGAGCCACAATGTGAGCAGTGGATTGAAAACACCCTCTCATTAACTGTTGCCCAGCCTTCAGCGGCGTGCCGTTCGTAAATGTTGGGAATTGTGAGCGGAAAAGGGCAGAGAGGTAGGCGAAGGATGAACCAAAGAGATTCGAAGGGGAGAAAGGGGGGAAAAAATAACACAGGGAGGAGGAACTCTTTGGAGCATGACAACGAGGGAGATTAAAACTCCTTTCCCCATTTCCACTTGGCCCTGTTTCTGCATGTGTGCAGCCTGCACATCTGTACCCTTTTGTCTTAAATATCAAAGGCGGCAAAGGCGCGTTAACATTTCAGTAATTCAAAAGTTACAAGAGGAGG
Source organism: Poecilia reticulata (assembly GCF_904066995.2). Taxonomy (NCBI): domain Eukaryota; kingdom Metazoa; phylum Chordata; class Actinopteri; order Cyprinodontiformes; family Poeciliidae; genus Poecilia; species Poecilia reticulata. Next base: position 11,304,981 of record NC_088852.1, on the reverse strand, counting down.
ACATGGGGGGGTGAACGGTGCAGTGAAGTTATCAAGCTGAGAGAGATGGGGGTTTGTGTTTCTTCCGTTCCTTCTTTCTCTCGCAGCAATGCTCAGGGGAACTGTTTGCCATCTCTTGTTTTGGACCGTTTAGGGGCGCCGCTGTGCAACAGGCGAACTCAAAGCCCTCAACAGGGAGAAATGCCGTCCAACTGCACAATCAGAAAGGGAGGAAAAACCATAGAGGGGACGAAAAGAAAGCAAGATTGTGAAAGGAGGAAGTCAAACGATAAAGCAACGACTGAGACGGGGAAAGAAATGTATATATCGGGTAACCTGAATTGAGGCAGACAGGCGGGCAGGCAGGCAGGTTCAGTAAGGGGTCCTTGTCACTAGTGTCAGCAGCGAGGTTGAAAACAGAGACAGCAGCACCGAGGGCAGGCTAACAGTGACAGGACCTCCGCTGCAGCCGTGACGGCCAGCTTCACTGGGACCTTAATTGGTCCTTTGATGTTGCTGGAAAAGGTGGTGAAGTCGATGGAAATGGGATCTGTCCCCCTCTGCTCCCATATCATTATATCACTGTGTATTCTGTGTTTATTTATGAATCAGAAACCTTATTTTTTATTTTTTTATTTTTTTAACGCTCCTGAAGGGGCAGCCTATTTATTGCTACTGTCACTTTTTTTCCCCACTGTTCTCCTGTTCAGTTTTGTCTTCTCCCGTCCTTGATTTTGGATATTAACCAGAGGCAGGGTTAGATTTTGAAACACTTTCTTTTTTTTCAACTGTTTTAGTCTCTTTATCCCAGTTAAAGCAAACAAAAAGCTCTAATACAAGATTTCTTCAAAGTTTTTCAAACTGGGCATCATAAATGGTGCCTTTGTGATTTTTGCACAGGAGTTTGTGTCTTTCATCATTTCTGATAGACTAAAATCACCATTTCACATTTGTTCTTCGATTTATTTTGATTTAGGAATGATCTTGTAAGCTTCATGTAGTCAGAGCTTCCTTTTAAGCCACTTTTTGCACTTATATTTCCCCAAATGGCTCGGTTGGACATGATTATTTAAAAACTGCTTTTGCTATCGGCTTTGTCTCTCAATAACAGTCATTTGATCTTAAGCATTCAAGTAGGACGGAAAGCGATAAAGAAGATATCCCAGAGTAGCTGTAAACACCATCCTACTGATAAGGAAGTGATTTTTAACTCTTTGATTGCAGAACGGTTGGACTCACCCTAAACAAAGGGGTTTAAGGATGTACGTATTTTATTTCATGTATGTTTATAGCTTAAACATAGATGTTTTACATCAAGCCTGACAACTTTCTCAGTTCATACCTGGCTGAAAGTGCTGCATGTGATCCTGTTTTATTTATATTCACTTTATGTGCTCCTGCATGGCCACATGAAGGTGGCGTAAAGGGTGAGCCATGTTAACGAGGAAAGAAGGGTTTGTTTGCATGTGGATGCGTGCGTGTCTGTGTGTGTGTGTGTGTGTGCGTCGACACCCCCGCTGCCTCTGCTGATCAAATGGCGCAACAAGGGTAAGTCCTGCTAATGTGGGGAGCTGTTTAGAGCCAGGGACTCCTTTTGAAATGATGATGATAATGGATTCAGTCCTCTCATTAATGGAGTCCGAGAGCTCATTAGGCGCCAACAAACAAGCTGGCGCAGGAAATGCCAAGTACCCCCATCTGCCTCTGTCTCCCATTTCATCCGTGGATGTGACCATGTTACTGTCATTTAGCTCAAACCCTCCTATTCCTCTCCACAGGCACAAACACACAGCAGGGGGGCGGGGAGCACACAAGCACACACCGGCAAACACACACACACAGCTGTATTTTCCAGTCCTTAGCCTGATCTACAGTACCCAGCCTCCCAGACAAAACTTCAAAGTCGCCCAGCCTTGGTGCACTCTGCTGGTACTCCCTGGGAGACGCTGGGCTGTGGGGTCATGGGATCAAGAGGATTGAAATTGATCCTGTCTCTTTGGTCTTGCTCGTCTCTCTTTAGCCTCTTGTCATCACGCTTAGCTCCCTATAGAGGCCGTGCGATGATCCACCTGCAAAAACCCGAGTGGGGGGGGAGAATAAAAAAAATAAAGTAAAATCCCATTTTTGTCGCGTTTTCCTCTCGCTGCCTTCTCGGATTAGAATTTTTTTTCTCTCTCTCTCCCTCTCCCTCTCTCCGCCTTCGTCCGCATGAGCTGACAGTTACAGAGCGCCGCGGCACCTCTACGGAGCCGGCCGTCCTCACCTCCGCATTCCATCTAGGTCACTTGTCGTTGTGCAGTGTCATTTTTTGGGGAAGCGAAAGGGAAAAGAAAGGGATTCGTCACCGGGAAAGGGGAACAGTGCGAATGAAGTCCAAGACACATTTGTTCGTCTGGGCACGTTTAATCACTGGTCTCCTGCGTTCTGTGTGTGCGACGGCTCTGGCTGAATCCTGTAGCTGCCTCCTTCATAATTTTAACCTCGCCATCTTTCCTTATCTCACTCAGCTGTGACAGCTGCAGCGCTTCCATGAGCAGGAATGGCACTGATAGGTGGATAAAAAGTCATCCTTTGGGGTGGGAACTCTTCAGCTCAACAGGCTGCTAGAAGGATGAGATATTAGATGAGCTAGAATAGAATCAACTTCATGTTCTCTATGCTGTTGACACCACTTAAAGACAGATTACACCCACTTACTTCCATTTATTATGGTTGTTTTGAAATAGACGAACGCATAGTAAAAAATTTATTTTTAAGGCAAAAACAGAAATAATTATGCTATTCTTTACTCTGGTAAATATAAATTAAATAATTAATCCGACTGAATTTAAAGGCAATGTTCAAGGTTTAGCTCAGAAAGTTTGCTAAGCCTGGTGGTTGAGTTTTGGGGCAGTCATTCATCCAGCGGCCTGTCATGTTTTTCAGTTAAAATTTGTTTTAAAGTTGACAGGAAATTTGAAAATATTACTTGATAATTTTGTTTTTGAATGATTAGAAGATTGATACCTGAACACCAACAATGAAGTCTTAAAAAATGCAAACATTTAAAAAATACTTTAGTAATTAAGCAATGCTTATAAAACATTGCGGGAAACCCTGTAGTTCATAAAAAGAAAGGCTGCCTTTGTGTGACTTAATATTAGTATAATACAGCTGTTCTGTGAAGGCCTCAAAGAGGGCAATCTTAAATCCTAATTTTGAAAAAATGTACTATTTTGAGTTGATCTGTTGTCCAACTAAAACACACATCTACGCGTGAATTCTAGCAGTATGAATACTTTTGAGGTGCGCACTACCATTACGTTAATAAAAAGTATCACCCAAACAGGTCCCAGTTCATGCAACGTGAATCGGAATTTCTTGCTTTCATGCCGCACTGGAGGCAGCAGATCCAAGAAATAAGACCTCAGAATTGACAGTTAAAAAGTCTTTAATGTCTGCTTTAATCAAGCCGCTATCTGAGCCCAACAAGAGCCTTCCATATGCAGTGCATTACAAAAAGACATATTGAAGATGACTAAGTCTTATCTTTTACTCCATTCCCTCTCCATCAAGGAAGGAAGTGATAGCTCCTTGTCAGGGAGGAGGAGAGATCAGAGTAGGAGCTCCCCGAGAGCGGAACTCACAAGGGTCCACTCCAGCCTCATAAGGGCTCTGTTATCCACCATAATGATACACAGCAGAGTTATCAATCACCGCTTGCCATTCTTTAACTAAAATGCATTCGAAACTTTACCTCTCTTCCATTTTTTTATTTATATTTTTTTTGGCGACATTTTTTCATCGACTATTCATTCATTAAAAAATGAAGCGAAATAGCACAGCTGTGATAAGGGGAATGCGTTTCCTTCTCGCCCTTTTTGCATTATAATTATGGGCTTGAGGGATATCAATTAAATGTGTCCAATTACAGAATGCTTCACAACTAGAATATGAAGTTGCGCCTCTTTTTTTTTTTTTTTTTGATCTATTTACTCGCAGCCGAGGCAACAGAGACGAAGAGGCAGTGGGAAGTTTCAAAAACAGCCTCTGTTCCACATGAAAGGGGCATTTGATCATATTTTTTTATTTTTGTCTTAAAGAGAAAAGCTTGCCAATGAGGAGTCATTCCCCATTAAAGTCAAGCAAAATTATCAGGCCTGCATTAAGGAGCTTTAAAAAAAAAAAAAAAAAGAAAGAAGAGATATGTATCATGCATGTGGATATGCATAAACATGATGGAGGAGCTTAAGTAGAAAATGAGATCTGATGCCGTAGTGAAGAAGAGAAAACCGGCGTGCTCAGAATGCATTTAAATTTAAATATTCATGTCATTATAATTCTGAGGAATGTGGAGCGACCGTATGATATTTTATTGAGGAGGCTTTAAAAAATGAATGCTGTCCCTACTCCTTAATAAAAATCCCAGGCTTTCACTCACGGTAGTCGGTCACAGACTACAGTTAGTCTCCGATTATGAGGTGGGACAAAACGGGTGTGGTCAGTGGAGGAGACGACCGGTTGCTTGTGAATTTTTTGTACACAGTACCTGCATAATATCAACACAGTCTCACTTTCGTGACATTTTATCAACCACTTTTTTTTGTTTGTTTGTGTATGACAGAGAAAGAGAGTCGAGACGAAGATGGCGTATTATTTTTAGAAGTTTTCGCAACTTAATGTCTAAAGTGTGGCTTGAATTTCTTATTGCAGCTTCTAAGCCATTCTGGGCGTATCTGCACAAGCACGACACGTCTAGAGAGTGAAACCTTGGCCCGTTATTCTCTGTACAACAGCTTAAGACTGGATGAAGAGCATCTGTGAACACCGGTTTTTAAGTCTGATGGACTTACGTCTGGATTTTGACTGGGGCATTCAAATGCATGAAAATGCCTCGATCCAAATTATTCCATTTCACCTCTGGTTGTGTGTTTTGGGCTGTTGTCCTGCTGGAAGGTAAACCTTCGCTTGTGGGGTGCATAACTAACAGCCGATTTGTCAATAGATTTCCTAACCTGAGCCATCTCTGTAGATTGTCTTAAGCTTCTTGACTGTTTTTATGATCAACACAGCATGGCGGATGGTGTGTTCAGGTTTTGTGTGTGTGTGTTTCATGTTGTCAAAAGACGTTCTTCGTGTAGGTCTTTGCATGTAATACAGAGAAGCTTACGGCTGTAATGTGACCAAGTATTAATGTTCAAAACTTTTCCAGTACCCTGAGGATATTGGTAATCTAAACCGCAGAAGTAAGGATAACTTACTAAAATTGTTTTTGCATGAATCCATAAATATTAGTTTTATGTAGTGCCTCCACTCAAAGTTTTCTTGGGGAAAAAAAAAACACCCTTTATTCATTTTGTTGGGAAAAAAAAATCTAGCTTCTGTTATTGTGAAATTATCCCTCCTTTCTTCTCATGGCAACTTCTGATCCAAAAAAACCGCTGAATGCTTACAGTAATCAGCCATCATTCAACTCAACCAATTTAGTGCCCAAGAATTAAAACTATAATGAGGCCACTTCCAGTGTTCATCTACTCAAAACATCTTGTGCAATGAAATCATTATGTTCTTAGTCTCCATTTCAAACAAATTTGACCTGGAGGAGGATCCCGTCTAATCTTGATCTCCCTCCAGCCAAATTAAAAATGGCGAGGAGATAGATTGAGAGAAAGGGCGGGGGATGTCTCAGTGGTGATATTGTTTGACAGACAGGGGAGGCATACCCTGCACACAAAGACTTGGGGCCGTTTTGTGGAAGAATGGTTTGCTGGCGATGGTTTGTGCTGGTGCCGCACCAGGTGGGGATAAACATCCCGCTCCCCTCTTCATGCTAATTATCTTTTGTTTGCCCTCGATAATCCCGAGGCCTGGTGTGTTGCCTGTAATGAAAACCCTGAATCACAAGGTCTACATTGAACGTAAAAAAAACCCCAATGCGGTTGTCATTACCACATCATCAAGCCATGATCAATAATGAATGAAATGCACATTACGTGTGTAGAGGCAGAAGTTTATGAAAATGACTTGTGTGACCAGATTAAATTAGAACTATTATTACGTCGCTTTTTTGATGTAGTGCGTCTGAGTAATTACAAAATGTTTTTTTTTTTTAAAAAAGAGTGAGAGGGAGGGAGGGAAGGAAGAGATGAGGGAAAAGCAGGGAGTTATAAAATTGAATTTATGTTAAGTCTGCAGGACTTAATGCATTGCGCCAAATAACATTTCCTTAATTTCCTTCATTTTTCCAAAGTAAGACGCTTTGAATTTGAATAAGGCCCAGACAGTCACCTAAAAATACCATGGGAAATGAGCATTAAACGCAACAATGTTGTTCTCTTTAAATATACTTCTAATAGGGCTACATCATATATCTAGAACAATCCACTTCATCCACAGAAATATAGACATCTCTAAACCTCCCAATGCTCCGGTGAACACTGTTGGGGCCGTAATCTGGAAGTGGAAAGAAAGTTTCACCATAAACCAGCCATGATCAGACAGAGGAAATGACAAAAAAAAAAATCACAATCTATACCATGCAGCAAAAGCTAGCCACGGAAAAAAGACCTTGAATCATCAGAAAGGTTTTTCTTGAAGCAATTCATTTAACTGGCGATGGACTCAATTCATCCTCTGTGCACAAGACTCCACTCCTGAAGATGAAGTAAGTTAAAACTCATTTAAAGACTTCTTTCAGCATCATCAAAATATTAGGTTTTCGCTGGACATTTGGACAATCACTGGGTAGGAATGTAGTTTGGCCAGATGATACCAGCTAATCTTTTTGGATTTCATTGCACACGCTAGTTTAGAGGAGGAGTAGCACGGTGCATCATCCCAAACGCACTGTATCAACAGATCTAGGATCTAAATAAAATGCATGAAATGAGATATAGCCAAAAATGCGTTTCTACTAAGTTTGAGTCAATATTGCGTTCAAAACCTAATACTAGTGTGGTTTCACATCATTTCACGTAACATAATTTATGGAATTTTTGTATTGCATAGATTATTTGGGTTGCTTTTGACATCTGGTGTGGATTTTATGCTAATGGCTTCATTAGAATTTTGTCCAATTAGGAAAAACTCTGACGTAGTAGAAACTTACTTTCCCCTTGTACATTCCTTTGTGTTGAGTTGTTGGAGTCGGTGTGTTTTTGCATTGTGAATTTAAAAAAAAGTGTAATAGCTGAGCTATTATGCACAAATCTTCTGGTGCCACTTTTCTTTGTCCCTGACAAAGCTTTACGATTGCCATAAATCTCTCAGCCCAAAAGTGTTGAAACCTGCTGCTCCATTAGTTTACAACTCCACCCAGGCTTTTTTCCCCTTCCGTTCAGAGAATACACCAAGACGAGGCATTGGTTATGGATTACACCCATATAAATCACAGCCTCCATCATCTCGGCTCTGATAGAAGCATGTCATGGTGAATAAGCCAAACAAGACGGACCCCCTCTCCCCTCTCCTCAAGAGGCTGCATCTGCGTCAACATGGTGTTTTCCGATAAACCCAGTCAAAGGCTTTGTCAGGGGGATTAGGGCATTGGAAGGCAGGGTTTCGGGAGCTAATTATCTGTATGTTAATGGGACGCCGGCACATTATTCTGTGTGTTGTTCCTTGCCTGTTTGCGTGCGTGCATACGTGTGTGAGCGCGTGCACGCCGGATCAAGGAGGAGTTCACGCCGGAGAGGGAGGGAGTTTCTCGAAAATGACATGTACGCCGGTGATTCTCATTTGTTCAGGGGAAGTTTTCAAACTGTGGAAACGATGTTATTACACTTTTGCCACAATCGTGCCTGTGTAATGTGCTATTTGCCATGCCGGCCCCGGATTTCACAGATGGAAATTAAGGGGAGAAAATTGCCACTAACTACTCAATTACAGCGCTTGATGGTTAGGCTGACCCCGGTTGGCAGTGGTGGCAACACGGAGCCAATCACCTTCCCCAGATGGCATTAAATTAGAATAGGGAAGAAGGACAATTGCGCATATTCATCGGAGAAAGACATTCGAATTACCTCAGATGCTTTGGCTTCATATTGAACAATTAAGTGCAGCGATGGGATTTTATGGGATAGTTTGCAGGCAAGGCGTTGTGCTGGTGTGGCGAAGACACTGCAGGAAGAATCTGTCCTTGGATTTTCAATACAACAATTAAAGGGGACGTTTGGTAATTTGGAGATTGCAAGAAAGCCTGCATTGTCCATTAATTCTCTGACAATTAGGGAAACACTGATGTGGTTGAAAATGTTTGGTATGTGATATTCATTAGGCTGGATGCCACTTATTCACGTTGGACAAATTAAGCTGCGAGCATACCCGAGCCGTTGCTTTTCTTTTGAGGAAGTAATTTGATTTAATTCATTCGAATGTTATTCCAAATCGAAAAAGTTAATGTTTCGAAGCCGGCTCCCACCGCTCGCTGGCTTTGGTCTGTGCACTTAAAAAATATTTTTGATTTCCTGCACTGCTCTTGTCTTAATGTTTATGCTGAACTTTCAAGGAGTAAATTGGGGTATCGCGCTTGTGATCGGGATAATGTTTCACGTTTAAGTCGATGTTTGCGCTGTGTGTGTTGTGTTTATCCAGCTGGGAAAGATGATCCCTCCACGGCTGGAAAGTGTAATGCAATTACCTGATTTGTTTTCCAAAGATCACTCCCACCCCATCGGAGGGGTGCGGGGTAGGGGCGGCATTTAAAACCACAGTGCATTATATTCTTTTCCACCCCTGCACACCAGTTGGACAAGAGACGGTTTGTTCGGTTCCACTAATGCACACAGTATCAAAACACCAAATTTAGAAACCACCCTCTGTCTGGAGTTTCATCTCAAAACTGTTAAACTGAGCATAGAAATTGGGCACTTTCTCCAAACAGGAGATCACAGCTTCGTATTTGGAGCCAACGTAAACCAGAGCCAGCAGCGGCAGCAGCAGGCCGCTGCGGTTTCACCTGACAGCTTGGAAGTCGGAGGATCCTCCTACTCATGTTCTGTTTTTCTCCAACAGAATCCGCCGCATCTGCAAGTCTGTAATCAGTATAAACCACAGTTTAGCTACGACGTGTTTTCCCCTGCCAAGGGTTCACATGTGTTTACGTTGTGGTGGCAGACAAAAGCTTCGACTAACTGTACTATGGGGAACAGCGTTCTGGCAGCCACCGAAACCACTGGCAGGCTCAGTGCACATTTATCTCATCTATATCGCTAAAGCAATGGCAGCTTTCATAAGTGAAGTAAGTTTTGCTCGTAACTTTTGGCTCTTTGAACCATTCGTATTTGTTTGTTGCAGTGCCCTGCAAAAAAAGAAAAACATTTCATGTTTCTTCTTCGTCAAACCACAATTCTATTTATTTTAATAGTGCCATAAGTCACAGACAAACACAAAGTAGTGCATGCTTCCGAAGAATTTGGCGAAAACAGAATCTGAAAATCGCAGTTTGCGTCTATTAGGAGCCCTAATAGTGATGGGCTACATTGTGATGAAAAAACTGCACCCTGAATGCATCGTCCACATGAAAAGAGTTAATGTTCAAAGGAGCTTTTACATTTTCTTTCAAATGAAATTTTAAAAGGTGTGGACTGCATTTATATCTAAACACTTTATTCTGATACTCTTTAACAAAATGCACTGACTGTTGCCTTCAGAAGTCACCTAATAAATAAGTATGCAGTGTGTGATTTAAATGATATAACTGCAGCTGGTATGTGAAGTCCTTAGAGGTTTGTTCAAGAACAGTGAAGCAGAGAAATCAAGACAAAGGAACACACTGGGCCAGTCATGTTGAAGAAATTGCTCTGATCATTTGAGATCAAAATTTAAATGTTTGCCCAACATGCAGATCGCTATGTGGTGGAAAAAGTAACACTGCACCAAACACTTAACACACTATTCCCTTTGTGAAACACAGTGGCAGCATCATCATGATGTGGGCTTATCAGAAATTGAAGCTTTTCAGAGACAACAGGAAGATTGATGAAGCTAAATGCGGGACAATGCTAAAATAAAACATGCTTTTCAAACAAAGGATCAGAGTCCAAGAGGGAAATCATCCTACACATACTGCAAGACCAATAAAGGAATGTTTTATATCCAGTCATATGCATGCGTTAGAAAGGCCCAGTCAAAGTTCAGACCTAAATTAAATTGCACATCTGTTGTAAGAGTAAAGAAAATGTTCCACAGACGCTCTCCATCCAATCTGATTGATCTTTGGCTACTTTGTGAGAAAGGATGGACAAATATCTCTAAATGTGTAAAACAACTGAAGATAAACTTAAGACTCAGAAGGCGGAGTATAAATGCAAACCACATGTTCAGATATAATTTTTATATAACATATATATATATATACCATATTCCCTTTTACTTTACACTGCTTTATTCTGGTGTATTATACAAAACTGAAGCTGTTGGTTGGAGGTAAAGTGTGTGAATAAGCCCGTATTTGTGCACACTTGAAGTAATGGCACAAGAATCCGAAGTATGTAGAAATGCTGATATAATTCTAATCTGCTGCCTTGCTCTCACCACTTAAGTCTGGCAGTTTCATCTAGCGAGGGCACTTTCGGTAGGCACCTTCACACACTCCTAAACACACACATTTAAACAAACAAAATTATTCCTAGCTGAATCTGTAATACCACTGATTCAGTGACTTTTTAAATGACTTTTTTCTTCTTCTTTTTTTTCTTTTTCTCGGCCCCGGCTGTTTGCTTATGCATCGTCACCAGAGGGGCAAAAAGAACATACCGGCCCTCCTTCCATATTCAGTAGGTGTAAGACATCAAAACATTTTCATCATTAAAATGCTTACCATTTGTGGCCTTTGTAGTGCAAGAATATACAATAGTTTTAAATCTCCCCATCCTCCCGGAGAGCAAAACAAAGAGCGCTATTAGTTCTTTATAGTAATGGAACGGCATCCCAAGGTTCTGCGTAGGGACATACCTTTTGGGATCAATTATGTGGCCACGGGCTCTTTTTGAAAGAGCTGCACCTGATTAAAACTCCGCCGGTTTCCCAAGGTCCCTTTGTCTGGAGTGCCGAGGCCCTCGCTGCGGCTATTTATTAGCATATTGTCTTTTAAAGGTCATTGTCTGTTTTGCAAAGCCCCACTCTGTCTACAGTGGGTTAATGTCAGATTCACTTGCCATTGTTAAGCAGAGTTCTCTTAAATGTGTAAAGTTGTCTTTTTTTTCTTTTTTCTTTTTTTTTTTTAACCACCTCTTGGACAGCTGTTGATGGATGCTACAGGAAGGGCCCACATCCTTGAGGGTAGCTCTCCAGCTGAACATCATGGGTTGCTGTCACACCCAATAGGACCTTTCTACAGCTTTTTTATATTTCTTTCCACAACCTCACTGGCAAGGAGCCTCCCCAAACGTAATGCGAGCTGTTATCTTTGTCTGCACCAATTGTCTCGGCGGTGCCTTGACAAAAGAAGGCGGCGTGTTGAACACTGGCACACATCAAAGAAGAGCCGCGGAAAACTCGGACTGGCTAGCAGGGCTCAGTGGGGCACACGGTGGAGCGTTGAGGGCTTTGTGCAGAAGAAGCTGTTGGAGAAGGTGTTAATAGAGGGCTGAGCGTAAAGGGTCTCGGTGGTGCAGAAAGAAGAAGAGATCTGCCCGTTTGCCTCAGATGTGGTAAATGCTGTCTCCCCATCGACTCCATTAGAGATTCATCTGGCTTTTACGTCAGGGAGCATTAGGAGAGTATGATGCGAGTTTGAGAAAAAAGGAGAAGAAATTCAATTTGAAGGATGGGTTTCCGTTTTAAATGTTTAGCTTTTGTAAAACTGTGTTGGCGCACATGAGAAATCATGGGCAACACTTTTAAAATGAGCAAAAATCTTGGTTCGTCTTTGCTTACTTTACTGCTATAGTTACTTTGAGAATTTTGCATTGGATCTGGGCTAGATTTGAAAGCAGAGTAAAGAAATCAATGAACATTAGCTTTATCACAAACACATAATTGACCTCCTAGTGTAATTTCAATTACCTTATCTTTAGTTTGGGGGGATATAAGGCCATGACTGTTTATGTAACTCTGAAGAGTCTCTTAGATAGCGACCCGGTGTTAAGAAGGGCAGGGAAACAAGCGTCTTCTCTCTGAGAAATGAAAGGCAGACTGATATTGTACAGGAAAAACTAGGATGGAACCAGGGGTGAAAGTAGTTTTAAATTCTTGGGGGTACTATGATAAAAAAAATCTATCTATCTATCTATCTATCTATCTATCTATCTATCTATCTATCTATCTATCTATCTATCTATCTATCTATCTATCTATCTATCTATCTATCTATCTATCTTATACAGTATTTTCCGCACTATAAGGCGCACCTAAAAACATTCAATTTTTTCAAAAGCCGACAGTGCGCCTTATAATCCGGTGCGCCTTATATATGGACCAATATTGAGCCACAACAGGTCTAACAACTACGGTAAGCAGCCGCCGACTTCATTTTCGCCTGTAGAAGAAGAAGAAGAAGCGCGTGGTGCATGCTGGGATAGTTGTCAGAACGCTGGTTTGTTAATAAAGTTTGACTGACCTATCTACCTGCCGACCTGATAATCAGGTCGTCTGCAGGTAATGTAGCACCACGTTCTCCACGAACATGCTGTGCGCTAACGGAGAATGGTCACGCCCCGTCCAGCCACGCCCCGGCCCAGTCGCGGAAGGCTCTCCTCGCCGACTCGAGTCGGATTGTTTTGTTGACATTCTTTATGTCAACAAAGTGGCTTTAGATATTCATCCGGGATGCTTCGACTAGGGTTACCAAGGGACCAGCCCCTATACATTTAAAGCCGGGGGGCGGGGAAAGAGAGACAGAGACTGCGGCGGCAGCGTGTCGGTTGGTCTATGTGATCCAGAAAGCAGTTGGGCACAATATCGCAACACCAACACCGTGAGTGAAACAATGACTAGGGCAGACTACTATATAAAGTACTCGGGGACTACTTCTTTATTATTACACATCCACATTTGTAGAGTACGGAACAAATCACGTCCTGTATAGGTTCAATACGGGACGGGTGGCAACCCTAACTGTAGCATCTATACGCCTTATAATGTGGTGCGGCTTATATATAAAAAAAGTTGTAAAATAGGCCATTCATTGAAGGTGCGCCTTATAATCCGGTGCGCCTTATATTGCGGAAAATACGGAGTGTGTGTGTATATATATATATAAACTGCTTCTTCTTTGTGTGCTTTGGAGTTTCTGTGCTGATAAATTTTTTGCGAAGCGATAAAAGCTGTGTAGCTCCTGAATTGCTACAAAATGGAGCTATATTTTCCTCAACCTATTGACTGGCAATGTTGACACCTTGAGATGCCATGAGACCTAAATTCTGAACATCATGGCATGGAGTGCATCCCAGTTTTCCATGTCTGGCATATAACCATTCATTTTAGCTTTTAAACTGGTTATATTGATCCTGTGTACAGACATATTGATAATCAGTAGCCCAGCATCATGACCTGTTTGTTCTGAAGATCCTGCAGCTTCCACTTCTCTTCCTAACATGGCGCCTCCTCACCCTGACTCTCATACTGATAGGAGGAACCACAGAGCTCTGTTGGTTAAAGCTCATCTTCTGAAGTTGGGATATTTTGGTTGATTAATTTTAAACTCCTGTTCTGCTAGTTATTTTGATAATGGAACCGAAACGCACAGAATTGCACAACACCGTGTTGAAATTATAATTATTATTTTTGTTGGGTCATTCATTTGAACACATTTTGTTGATTTTTTTTTTTTGTTGATTTTTTTTTCTTTTTTAATAAAGTTACGAACGTTTTGACAATGAGTCAGAGGAGGACGTGCTGGTCTCAGTCTCCTGGCGGCGTTCAGTTTGTCACCTAATGCCGAGATTGACTCAAAACCTCCCGCGATCCACGTGTTGCACCGCTGCTCTAGCAAAGCACGAAGAGTTCAGAAACGATATGAAATGGGGAAAAAAGCTATTTAATAACTGATTAAGTCGTGTTTGAGATTGTTCTTTAAAAACGAATTTGTCACGGCTGATTAGTGGGTGCACTCACAGCTGCACAGTGACCCCATCAATTTTTTTACATCAGACAGCTGCTCCACTTTTTGCAGGAACTGCGTACCCCCGCTAAATCTCTTAGGGGTACGCAGTACCCGACCGTACCCCCTTACTGTCACCCCTGGATGGAACATCAGTGGACAAGGAGAGGATGATTTTCTTAGAGCTTCAAGTGGAGCTTCAAGTGGTTGAGTCAACCGACAGCGAGAAAATGTTTTTTTGTGTGTCTTTGTTCTTCCCACTATCAAAGGCCAGCTCTACTTCTTAAAAAAATAGGATGCTGTTTGACTGTTCAACTTGTCTATTTACTCTATTAATCTGTGGCACAGAATGATCACTCCCTGACTTAGTTGCTTGTCCCTGACTAGTTGCTGTACTTTGCCTCTCCAAAATTTTTAAATGTGATTTTTCCTTCTGTTAAAAGAACACACAAAAAAACTCATAGCTTCTATTAAAACTTAGTTGTTTTAAAAGTGCAATTTGAAAGCTGACTAGCAAACTAACCAGATAATGACAGGGATTATAAGCAATTAAAAATGACATTGGAATTTACCAAGAGTTAATATTTTTGCTTAACTTTATGTAGCAAAATCAAAATGATATACACTATTATTATACAGTTAGGAGCATTAGCAATATTGTATTTCTGTTTTAAATAATGAAAATTGTGTTATACATTTATTTCCACTTGTTCGTTCCCATTTAGGTCTATAGAAAACCCACTTCAGACTCCCTACAAGTGTAAAATTAAGACAGGATTAAAGTGAATACTCTGTATGCATAAAATGTTGAGGTAAAGCTATTCATTTACTACCACTTTTCAAATATATTAATCTAAATATGTTAATCATCTTTGGTAGTGTCTCCAGGCAAAGGCTGAAATATACATAGCTCTATATTTTACCTGTTATCTACACGCTATGTTTGGATCAGACGGCAGCAGTGTATATTGTCATTTACAGCAGGCGGTGATACAAGTCATAGGTGTGTTGTGCTACAGTGTGAGTTTCTAATTTAACCATGTATATCATTTCTATATGTAATACCTTTTACATTTTCGCCTGATTTACTATTTTTAGGTCAAGATCTTACATGGAGTATAAAACATTGAATTTATGTTTGATTTTACAGAAAAATTAAGACATTGTTCAATAACATTGTTTTTTTTCCTCTTTGTCACAAATAGAAAACTCCATTCATTATATTGCTGCTTTACTCTTATTGCATCCAACAGAAAAATAAAATCTTCCATTTTCAGTCGTTCTCACTCCACCCCAAAAGACAAACCAGTATGTTGCATGGTTGTTTAAGCATCGTCAAGTTAAGTATTTTACCTAATTTGTAAAAAAAAAAAAAAAAAGAAATGAAACAGAGATCTAGCCATCCAAGCAACTTTTGCAAAGGAGATGGGCAAATTGGCCGGACTCTATCGTTGCTACTGCAACAACTGTCAAAGATCAGAGAAACAGGAAAAAAAAAATGTTTCAGATGGCAAAAAAGTGCTGTTGTACAATGTGGAAATAGTTTTTTCTCTGCTTTTATGAGGATGAGTCTGACAGAGGCAAAAATAACAAAAAAAAGTATATAGGTGAGCATTACATCTGACGAGAGATGAAGAGGTGACAGCGGCTTTGGTTTAAATGTGCTGTTTCTTAAAGTCTGCTTTTATGCAGAAGTGCCACTTTGACAAATTTATGGAGGAGTAAGGGAGATGATCTCCGCATTTTGGGTTCACAGGGGAACGAGACGCTCAGAGTTATGCATATCGTTGAAACGGAAGGACTCCACTCTCTCCTAGTGGGATGACTTCGCTTCCAACTCGGTCGGGACGGGTTGGGCTGACGCTGTGCAGATTGTTTAAAGGTTCATGTGTCACTTTATGGTCAATAAAAGAACACCATCCACTGGGGGTCCCCAGAAGACGTTGGTGGTGTGTGCACGTACTCCCCATCGGAGCCAGGCACAGCTGGAAAGGGTAGAAGGGTGTGCGTGTGTTTGTGTGTTGAGGTGGGGATCATGACTGACTCCAGGCACTCAGCTACAGCTGACTTTGATTAATTGGCCCTGCATTCTTCTGTCTCTCCACTGACAGAAAGGTAGACAACATAGCAGTGCCGCACCACCAGTGATGATCCATCCCTTTTTTTCCCTTCTTCTTGTCTCACTCTTTCTCCATCCCTATCAGCGCCTCCATTCTTTATACTTGCTGTCAGCAGCTGAAGAAGACACACTCCACAGAGCTTTGCCGTGTTAGCTCAAATCACCAGGACACACAAAAGTACCTCCTAGAGAGGAGAAGGGCATAATGCAGTCCATTCTCTCTTGATGGAAGGTTCTGGATGTGCATAACCTACCAATATGGAAAAAAACAAAGTGAAGCTAACGGAAGTAAAAATCTCACTGGTTGCAATATCTTTCACTTTTATGACAGATTTAGCACAGCCTGCAAGTACCATGTGTCATATCTGAACTTTGTCTTTCAAATGGATAAACAGTTTGTTCTAAAGGCTTGGCTTTCAAGTGGCCTTACAGGAACTAGAGTAGCAGGCAGATGGTAAATTTTGGCATGCCACCATCGCAACAACTCTAAATCAGAGGAAGGAGTACACACCTGTCATAAGAAGAAAAGCATGGATTTTCTCTTTCTTATGTTTATACTGCCTGGATTGGCATTAGTAGACTGCTTGTGTAGCAGGGGATACACATTATGGTATCCAGTATGATGAACACGGGTTAGCTTTTCGTCATTGTACCTGTAGGTCGTAAAGAACTGATTAATTCTGTGCCTCAACTATTTCTGTGTTTGTCACTCACATGTGTAAGGGCTTTGTACAATTCAATTGTAATACGAATCACTTGATTAAATACAAATGGCAATTAAGTGTAAATTTGAATTAAGGGGGGAAAAAACTATTCAAACCAGCCTGGCTCTGTGTGAAAAAGTAATGACTATTAATTGCCAGTAAGTTTTTATAGTACCCAGAATTTGGTTTTGTCATCTGTGTGGATGAGTTATGGGTTTCTCTTCTTAGCAGAACTATTTTCATTCTGCACTTTTGGAAGATTTTTGAGCATGGACACACACAACAGAAACTTAGTTGGATTTAAGTCCACTTTGACTAGGCCATTCCCAATGTTTAATTTATTTCTCTCTTCAGAGGCGGGCTTGCAGGCTTGCTTTGGATTGTTGTGCTGCTTAAACACAGAGCGTTTGAGCTGACTGATAACCAGATCTTCTCCTTCATGATTTTCATGGAAGGGAACAGAAGTCTACTTTTCATCCATTTCTGCATGTTGTTCCAGTTCTGATGCCCCAATTAGCCCTAAGTTCAGCACACCACCACCAGCAGCTTTTATTGCTCTTTTTTCTGAAATTCTATTATCTTTATACAAGATGGAGCTGGACACACACCTTCCTATAACTTCAATTTTTCCCTCATCAGTCCACAAAATATTTTTGCAAAGAAATCTTGTGGACAATCTAGATTTTTTTTTTTACCTTCGAATTCTCACATGGACATAACTTTTGCCCAGTTTCTCTGGGAGTCCTGTTGCCCCTATGTTGATCCAGCTTCTTTTGTGACTTACCAGGTGAGCTACTCCACTGGGTCGCTAGGCTCTGCCATGAGGAGAGCCTGAGGAGCCTCAAGCACATCATCTGGGGGACAGCCACAAAATAGCAACTGCTCAAAATGTCAAAAGGAGTCAACTGGGATGTTTCAGACAACTGATTATGGTGTTTTGTGGAAGGATACCCAAAACTCACTGGGGCGATGGTGGCCCAGATGTGTCTTGGGACTGAGCTAAAGAGTGTCGCTGCAGAGATGAATGTCTTGGTTTCCATTGTGGATCTGTTAATCTTTGTTGTTAAAGAAGGAAGTAGGAGTTAAACATGCTTTGTTAAAATGCAATTAAGTGTAATATCTGCATATAAAGTTAGCATGTTTTGAAAAGTTTGATTGTTTAAAATCACTTCAGGTTTGCTGATTTACTTCTATCCTCATGGTGTGTTAGGCTTTGACTACCCGACAGGGAATACATGATGTTAACATGCAGAAACAAGTGCCATGAAAGCCTGCCAAGTCTCCCTCTCCTCCACCCCCCAGCCCCCAACAACCCTTTTCTTCCTCCTTTTCCTCCCATCCTTTATACCATCAGTGTTTAACCCTGCTCAATTTGCCCATCTGGATGAAACAATACTTGTGATCAGCGCATGTAATGGCACCTTATTAACCCCAATTACCACAATTAAAACCCTGCTGCCACTGGGCCCCTTTCAAGTCTTAATTAATCAGATGGCAGCCAAGAGGCCGCTCGGTGCCACCCCGTACGCGAGACGCGCTCGCTCGCTCACGCGCACCTTCTCCCCAGCCCTGACCGACCATGTGGCCTCACTAAAAAGCACATCTGGTGGAACAAAACGTCTCCATGCTGGCAGACAAATGCCTCGACTTTGCAAATGAAAAGACAAGCCTCTCTCTTTTGCTCTCTCTCTCTCTCCCTTTCCGTCTCTGTGATGTGGGTATAATGAACATTACAAGCCCCCTTGGCACAGTGCCTTATTGGGAGGGTTTGGAAAGCTGCCCAGTTTGTTCCTCGCTAATTGCTTAATTGATGCATTGTTTTTACTGATGATACGGATTTGCCCCCTCCCCTCTCCTCCCTTCCCTTCTTGCCATCGCACATGGATACTGATACAAAAGGAATTACACCCTATTAGCAAGTCATGGTCCCTTTCAGCAGACTGTATTAGAGACTTAAAACCATTGTGATGGCTTCCCTAATTGAGTGCAACCACTTGATGTAACATAATGTCATGTAAATAAAACCACTTCCCCCTCCTGCTCACGTTTCGTAAGCAGCTGCGAGAGACAAATGAATATCAGGCTGCTATAGCGCTAACAAGAGACCCGTTTATAGCCAGCGTAGGAATCGCTTAAAGATTACTCGCAGAGAGGCATTTTATTTGTTGGTTGGTGCATTAACTCTCATTGCTTTTCCCCATGGCAATAAAGTTGTTATGCAGATGGGGCCAGTCAGTGTAAATAGGAGGAATATGGCAATAGGCGAAGGCTGATGCAGGATTCCTACAGGGCTTAAAACCGTAAGTAACAAGTGGTATAGGGCTTCACCAAACCATTTATATAAAAATTAGTGGGAAAAAATGGGTAGCTTGCTCTAATTATTTAATTTTTAGGAGCTATGGGTGGCAGTGACATGACTTTACTACTTGAAATATTTACAAATAATTAACTCCGTCTTTTGTGTTGGCAAGGTGAAACGTGTTTTACCCTTCTTTCAGCTAGGAAATGTCGGAAATTATAGCATAAAATAGAATTCTGCATCCCAGAAGCGAAAACATGAATGAGACCATTGTTATTTCAGGTGTTGCATTATGGGTCATCTTTATTGTATCGTTGGTTTTGTGAGGCAGAGAACTGTTGGACAAATTAAGGATTTGACAACTTGAGGTAAAAAGTTGAAACTGTTATAGTGAATTTTGGCATTGATGCTTCCTTGCTGTTTTTTTTTAAAAAGCATACTCAAATTCATTTTTGCATAAACTGGCTTTGTTAGCTAATATTTGATGGCAACATGGTCATATTAAGTGACCAGAAGCTGAATTGAGCTTTGAATTAATTTCCCCGATCGCAATTTAAAGAATTTCGTCACATAACTTAACATTATGAAGCTGAGGATGTTGTATTTGAATCATTTAGATTTAATCCTGATTATAGATCTTAGTTTAGAACCTGCGTAAATATTGAAATCTAAGTTGGGCATCAAAGAGCTGGGTGTGTTTAAACATACATCCCCCAGATTTGTCAGTATGGATCTGGCCAACGCATAATTCTATATTACATGCAACCAGCGATAACTCTGGTCAATTCTGAACTTTCTCTGGCATCTCAATAACACAACAGTTTTTTTTTTTTTTTAACCACAACTTTTTAAATCCTCGCTATACCTTTATACTGGTTACCAAGTTCAAGGGGAGTTTAATTTAAACTCTAAGGGTTAAGTAAAGCAGCTTATTTGAAAGAAAGTGACTGCTTGTGGTTGTGCCTCTTAAGGGAGTAATGCATTCTTTTTCTATGGATCTCACTTTCCTCAAAATCCTGAGCTTGCACACACATACCCGGACGTGTCAACACACACACACACACACATACACACGCAGGCTTCTGCATATTCCTACTGATGTGTAGGATAAAGAGGATGTTTTCCCCTCTGTCTGTGTGTTTGTCCCTTGCAACCTCAGAGAGCAATCCCTCTATGAGGGCTTGCTGCCAAGAGGGGCCAGGAATCAGCCAGATGAAGGAGAGCCTGGTCCGTTGAGAGATATTGAAGATGCACACAGACACACACACACGCTGAGAAAAGCATGGTCACAAACAGGAATAGGTTTACACACCGTACACAAAAACTCACAAATACAGATACAAACATATATGTACACACACACACACACATGCGCACACAAACTTCAAGGCCTCAGAGAGAGTAAGCTAGAGAGAGTAGGATGTTATTTATTCATCAGTCTTTGTTGTAGTCAGGAGGCAACAAGCCCCCAGAGCTGTAAACACACAGAAACACGGGCCTCAGTGAGCCTCAACCCTGGGAATAACAAGCGGTCCCTGTATACAAGCAGGTGCACACGCTTGTTTGGGATGCCGGTGCAAGCACATATACGAGTTCGGGTTTGTCAAGAGCCCGGCGCGGCAAAGACGAGACAATATCCTCCTTGGGGCCGAAGAAAGATGGAGAGAAAAAAAAAAAGCAGAGCACAATTCAGAACAGGCTCACAGCAATCTAAAGGGCGTATGTAAAGGACTGTTACAAAATCACAAAAGAAGAGAAGATGTGATTTTGGAGCATGATGAATTGATTTTTTTTTTTTTTTTTTGTACTTCACATTCACTTTGTCTGAATATTAATTGAATCAGGCGAGAAACTATGGGATGGAGGGCCAGACAGGCAGGGAAATAATCAGTCTGATAGGGGGAGAAAAAACGGAAGCAAAATTTGCTAAAAGACTGGGGACTGGCATTCCTGCTTAAAAATAGCACAACCTGCAAAAAGATTTTTTTTTTTTTTGTGCTTTCCAGAAGAGAACTAGATGGTGCTAGTATCTACCTTAAGGTTGAAAAAAGAGGGTGAAATGTTTAAAGACGACACGTTTTTAAATAAGTGAAAAATGGAGCGTAAGATCGATAGCTAGATCGGTGCTTTGTGTGCAGTCATGTGGATGATGTATTGCTCTGTCATGGTGTAGACAGACAGGTACAGATTACTGTTTTGTACTCCATTTTCTGGTCAATCTATACCTTCCTACCTTAGTCTATGGACTAAAGCTTTGGGTAGTGCCTGAAAGAACGAGACTATGGAAGCAAGTGGCCAAAATGAGTTTTCTCAACATATGATGTCTGGACTAGAGAGAGGCTGAGAAGCTCAGTTACGCAGGTGGGGCTCCGTTCAGAGCCTCTGCTCCTCCTCAATGAGAGAAGCCAGGTGAGAGGACATCTGGTTAGGACGACCTCCAGTGTCAATTAAAATAAATCCCAACCTGGTTTTGTCACCATCTCCTATGATCAATAGCAACTTTGCATGGATGTGTTACTGAAACAGAACAAGGTTGGGAAAAAATGAGACTGAAGGATCAATCGCAAAAATACCATAAAACGTCATTGCTGTCCTATTAAAAGATATATCTACAAGGTTTCCAAACTCCATAACACTAAAAATGTGTTCCTAACAGGTTTTAAATAATCTCAAAACATACTGAAAGTTTCTGTTCTGAATTGAGAATCGGTTGCCGTAGGGCCACCCAGAGAGAACTCCGTGGTACACAGGGAACCAGTACTACCAGTCAGGTCTACAGGGATTTGCTCCAAACATCTGTTCACCACCACCTTGATTGTGTTTGTGAGCACTTTCCCCGCTTGCGTGTTTGTGCTGAACGTGGCTGTTTCCGCGTGTTTTCATCGCTCTAACTGCTTCCCGATTCATCTCGTGATTTCTGCCACTCCAAGCACCCTCTCTCTCAATGCTCTGTGACCGAACACCTGCCGCACAGTAACCGTTTAATGAGCAGCCCACCTGGGGGGTGAGGGGGTGGCGGCGCAGGGGGTGGTGTATGTAGCAGTAGTGGGAAGAGGAGGAGGAAGGGTATTATGGATCTTTATTTTCTTTTTCCTCCGCTGCTTCACCTCTGCCGAGTTAAAAGCCGTCAAGTATCTCTCCTCTACAAATGCAAGATGGTGTTTGGCTTTGATTAGCTCCGCGATCGCCGAGCAGACGCGAAGCATGAGTGATGCATTAGGAAGACGAGGCACACATCCAAACATGCTCTTATATTCATGAGATTGTCATCATAGTTTACATGAACGGCATATTTACCATTTTCCAAAGGAGGGGGGCAAAAAAAAAAAAGAAAACAACAAATGGATGTCCTCCATGGCATTCCAAGACGGGAGTACCCACTCTTTCCATTATTCCCTCTCATCTCCACTGCTCTCTACTTGTTTTCACTCCTCATTATTACTTGGCTTGTGTCGGGGGGGTATGAATGCACTTGAGCCCGTGTGTGTCTAGTGTGCTGTATTTTGGGCAGAGGTGATTTGTAGCCCGGGCCTCGGCTACAATGCACACTTCAAAAGACCCTTCAGGACGCCGTGCGGTCATCTGTGGCCCCGTGATGTCAGCGGGGCGAATTTCTGCTCCGCGCGGCATTAACCTACCATTTCACTCATCCTTCATACATTATGTTCTTTGAATTTATGTACCTAATTAGGCCTCTGGGTTTACTCAAGCTGACTCTCCAATTTATTTGGCACATGTTCACTAAGGTACAAGCATTTTTTTAATCTTTTTTTCAGCTCCTTGCAAAAATACTTACAAGCCTTGAACTTTTCACATTTTGAAACCTTCAACGTATATTTATCAGGATATCATGTGATGCACGTTCGTTTTTTTCTCCATCGGAAAATCTGACATGTATTTAGCTCCCTTTTTTTGTGTTGATGCTTCTTGTGCCTCTTTTCTAGATGGTAATCTAGATGGCGTGTATAGTTTTAGCTCAGTAATTAATCCAAGGCCTCAGAAGTTTGATGGAGGACATTAGTTATGCAAACAGCACCCTGAAGACCAGTGAACCCACAAGACAGATCAGGAATAAAGTTGTGGAAGTTTTTAACAGTGTAGGACAAAAAAGAAACATTCCAAGCTTTCAACATCTCTTAGGGTTAGGCCATTTACTTCAACTTAAAGGTCAGACAATGTAAAGCATGAATTAGATAGGCATCCAACACAATCATGCAAACTCTGACATGTGAAAGAAAGCCTCACCAAGATGACTGTCGGCCATCAAATCTGACACTTTATGAAAGAGTAATTATTAACTTGTTAAAGAAAAACTGACCTAAAACTCACATTTACATTCTACTACAAGCCATGTAAGACACACAGCAAATATGGAAGGAGGTGCTACGACCAGATGAAAACATCTTTAGATTTTTTTTTGCCTAGCTCAAAGTGAAAATATTTTCCCCAAAGCAATACACAAGTTTCAGTAGATTCCATCTTTCTTTCCCACCAGTAAAAGTATTTTATTTGACACTGAAAAGCCTCCAGACTGACAAATGCCCTCATAATATTCTGACAGCTGATCAAATGGGCCAATTTTATTTGTACATACACCACTGAAACGCTTACGCCAAGACAAGTTATGTCCTAAAGGAACGCCTGTAAGTGGGGTGGTGGGGGGTGGGGGGTTCCAAACAGTCACAATCAATTAGCAAACCAGATACATCCAATTAACTCGGATATTAGGATTTAACTGCACATCGGAGAGGGGAGTTTTACAAACGGTGAAATATTGATGATGTTTGTGTAAATGCCGTTTGCTTGTGCCTCTTTTAAACTCTTTATAAATTCTAATGCGGGGTCTTTCGGACTACCCGCTGTTTGGGTTTGTTCCCGTTTAATGCAGAAGGGCGGGGAAGCGATGAGCAAATAAGCAAAGGCCTGCAGAGATTGCTAAGTCACGCTCTGAAGTGCAAATGAGCTTCTTCCTCTTTTGGTTCTGCGTGTTGAAACCAAACACGGATATTTATATATTAGCATACATGTCAGAGCTGCAGCTAAGAGAAACACATCAGCTAGTAAAACGAGGCCCCTTAATGAAATTAGTCCTCGGTTCTGCAAATTTTTTGCGGCACCATTAGTGCCGTGTGATATTCCAGGGCACCGTCGCTCACTAATGACCTGAAAACTCAACCGACAAAGTGTTGGCCGGGCGAAAAAAGTTGGACGAGCCGACACCACGAGACGATTATATGAAAAAAGAAAGTATTACTCCCAGCTGCCTGTCCGACTTGCACACACTGCGCCGCGTTTGAATTAACCGACTGTCAGTGTTTATATTTGGGCCGAACTTTGCTGGAACCCTTTCACCTTCTGAAAAAGCCGCTGGCACAGCTTGACCGTCTTTTTCCTCTCTGCTGGAACAGCTTGAGTCGAGGTCTGATTAAAAAGCGCAGACATTGGCTGCGCCTTCCTGGGAGGTAAGAGCTAGCTAGGAGCTCGGGCCTGGGGGGCCTCGGGGAAATAAAGATTCGAATCGGAGCTGATTTGAGTAGATGAAGATGGAGCAGTAATTACAGACATTCCCAGATCTCAGCAGTAGATCCGGCGAGCCCAGACCCTTCGGCTTACAGGGAGGGTGATAAAGATGGAGCCCTGTGTATTGGGCGGGTGAGGCGTGCTGGATGATGAAGGAAGTGGGGAGTTACTCTGTCACTGATCCATAAAATCACATGAAATTGGACCCAGGGTAAGTCACTAACTGCGTGACATCTCCTGTCACGGTACCAAAATAAATGTATGCCATTTGAAACAGAACAAAGCAACTGTTCTGTATGTGTTACCAATGTAATTATGATTTCGGCGCATGCCTTTTTCCTCCCCCCCCCACACCTCTTGCTGTTATTAAAAATCATATTAGTTAAGCCTTTTGAGAAACCTCCACGATTCCTCTTAATTCTCGTATTTCTCTGGGCTATAAAAGAGAATCAGTCCACTCCTACCTTTCCAGAAGTTGTGATATTAAAAATTGTGGTTGTTTCTTCTTTCTTAAAGGTGCATCATGATTTGAATCGCCATTCCGCCAAACCCCCCAGACCTCCGTGCCTCCTTCGGGGTGACATTTCAGACGGGCCCTGAGGGCGACTGGAGGGAAGACATTGAACAAGGTAATTGCGGCGAGATTTCTTCTCACTAAATTAACCTCTGCTCTCAAATTCATTGGCAGCACCTGGCTCTGCTGTTCCCACGCTCAGGTGCAACAGGAAGGAACTGTATTGTCACATTTTACGAGACTCTGTACTTTTTGTCTGTTCTCATTTGGCCTTCAAATCTCTTTTTTTTTTTAGGAGATTTGGAGAAGTCTAAACACCTTTAGGAGTTTTTGGAACCATTTTAACCTTTCATCAGAACAAACAAATTGTTTTTTGTACCCTGTTGGTGTGTAAGTAACCAAGAACATGGCTTCTTTGACAACCTGGCTCATACCTACAGTCAGATCAAATAGATGCAAAGTTTATTACTGGAAAAAAAAAGAGGAGAACTGCTGTTTTATTTTGACTATTTTGCCAAATTCAAAGTTTTTGGCAAGCCTAATAAAGATTTTAGAAAGTCTGCAAATCAAAACTTGAAAAATCAAAACGTTCTGATTTGTGAGATGCTCGAAAGACGAGTATCCCACGACATAAGGCTTTAAACATAAACTCACAGTATAACAATTATTGATAACTCTATTATAATCTGAGTAGGTCAGATTATCCAGAATCTCTGGAATCTGAAAATTATTTTAAAACTTGTGTAAACGTCTCTATCAGCGGGGGAGGTCTGTGGAATCACTTCAAAAGATAGTATGCATAATTATTTTTACACTATAGATAGTTGGATCCTTAAAGGGATCCCTTCTTTTAGAGTCTTAGTCTCTTTCTCTGCTTTCAATTTAATGGTTGTTATAATATTGTCTATTATTCTGCCGCCATCAGTTATGAAATAAAAACGGCTCAAGATGTATCCCTTGCTTTTAGCACCGCTCACCTAAAGAATCTGACCCCACGCAGGCATCCTTGAGAACTAAATGGCTGGCCTTTACAGTATGCTAGAGCAACAGTGTAGCGATCCAAATGTGTGCAATATTAATATTTAAGAAGAATTTTAAGGCATGACAAAACTATTTGGACCCGTGAACTTGACCCACTCTTAACTTTTCCGTTCGCTGCTGGAGAAAGGAGAGATAAATGGATACGCTTGAAACCTTTTCTATCAGCCCGAGTCCTCTGTATGGCACATTAAATTATCTGGGGTTCATTTAGCGGGGCCGGCCTAATGTTCAAGTGTCTCTTTTTCCTGGTTGTGTAACTGAATTATGTCGGACGGTTCTGAATAAACATCAATCTCCGCGCCCGCGCCTCTTGATATGATGATCGGCCGAGTCGTAAAGCGGAAGACAGCTGGTGGTGGTGGTGGGGGGAACGTCTGCTCAGGCCGGGGATGGACAGTCAGCGCGTCGTGATTTACACTGCATCTGGCATTTTGGCCCACCGCTGGGGGAAGAGTATCAGTCAGATTTATTTGACTTTTCTTTCCGGTCTTCCTCCTCTCTTCAGCTCTTTTCTCAGCTTTCTGACAGGCCCTCAAGTCATTCTGGTGTGTCTATACATGTAAAAGTCTCCTGTTTCTTCTACCTTCTTCCTTTTCATGCTTTTCGTCTTCTGTTGAGGCACCGCCAATTTACTGGTGGAAACAGGAGACGGGAAACGGCCAGTGTCAGGTAAGTTTTTATGAGTAATTTGCCGTTTGCTTCTTTACCTTACCAGCAGGTGAATAAACTTCGTCTATAAAGCGTCTTTTACAGACAGAAACTCACAAACCACTGTTCAACACAAATCACGTTCAGGCCGTACACACATTACTACTCTCAATCATGCATTCACCCGGCAAGCACCTCATGGCCCAGGTCCCATCATCCCTTACCACGCCAATTTGCGAATCTGCTTATGATAATGGCCCGATCATAACGGGGCAGGGCTGCGTTGAAATGAGATCGCTTGCGACAGTGCTGACCTTTCAGCAGAGGCAAGAGTGGTAAAGCTGCCGCACCATAACAAGGTCTGTTGAGTAAGCAACTTACAAGCCAAGGTTACAGTTCCTGGATTAGAAAAAAAAAATTGTATTTGAGAAATGGGAGGAAGGGTGTGTGTGTGTGAGAGAGAGAGAGTGCAGAGAGTGAGGGAAATAGAGACAATGTTCTGATTGTGATTTCTCAAGTCAATTAACTTTGTGTGTGCGCCCGCTGTGGACGTTTTGCTGATACGGACGGTTTTACTGTCGGAACGTGCAGGACACTGACGGGCGGGAGGAGGCACGGCTTGATGTAGACGATCTTTTCGCATGAGACGGAGAAGCATCAATCTTAGCCGCGTGACTCTGAGTCCTTCGACTGAAATCCACCCTTTTATCCATTCGAGTAGGACAGATGCAAAATAGTGTTTGTTCAGCACAATATATGCTAATGTTAATATGAGTGGGGCGGAAATGACACATTTCCGCATCTACCGCCTTCTATATTAATAGATAAAGAAAAATAAAGCTTTTGTTTAGCAAAGAGATTTCTTTGATGAAGTCCTGGACAGGAATAAATCTATTTCAGGCAAAAGCAAGAAATGTTTGAAAAAGAAAATGGTTACCAAAGTTAATACGGAATATAAATTATGAAGATTATGAAAATCTACGTTAGACAAAGTAAAATCCAACACAATTCACTAACGGAAAAGAAAAGCATTCAGTATTATTTTGAAGCTTATTTTAAAAATGTGAAAAAGACAATGGCAGTTTTGTCAAACTGCATTTTCCTTCACCAAACATTTAAAAGCCTCTTAATATTGAACCTGGTTCCATAAATCCAACTATAATTCAGCAAACAAGTTTGAGATATGAGAAGACAAGTTACAGTTGCAAAACTTTTGCAATTAAGCAGCAACATAAGTATCTTTCCTCTGATTTATGATGTCACATCCTAAAGATTTTCACATCTTATAATCGGGAGTCTGATAGTCTCACAGAGGAGATATTTTACTAACTTTTTTTTTGTTTATTTTTCCTGCACTGCAAATGAAAAAAAAAAAGCTTTATCTCTGTTTTTTGTTTTGTTGTGTTTTTAACAGAAAACAAAACTTCTAAGTGAGCCTCAAAGGGGTTTTTTGTATTCAGCCAAGTATTATATGAAGTACAGATATATTGCAATGTAATGCATGGCTGGAAAAATTATTTTTTAACAAAATGGGTAACAATGGTTGTTACTTGAGGGCCACAATACAGGCTGAGGTCAGCAAACTCCATATGTGATTTTTATCCCTGTTTGTATTCCCAACCATCAAAATTGAACAATAATATGCAGCATGCTGTACTGCAAATAATTATTCGTACCTTACCTTTGACTTAAGTTGATAAGCATTGAAGAGTTGGCCTGGACAATATTAAGAAAATATATTTATGAAATTATTGCCTGAAATTTGCAGGCATTAACATTTGTGTCAGGTGTGGGCATCTTATGCAGCAAGACTCCGTCCAGTAGGTTGGAGATTCTATTGGCATTCAACATGTGTATCCATGACAGCTGGATATAGCACATACTGCAATCCGTACATTCTTTTGCAATATTATTAATGTACACACTGATATTGAAATATAACTCGGATAGATTGCTAAAAACTCTACATTTGTTTAGCTTGAGCCATAATAGTGCAACAGCTTGGTTTAATGGTCCAAACCAAGCTGTTGGAGGTTGGTCTTGTAAAAGTGATGGCATAATAAACATATAAAGTGTTTGTTTTTTTAATTGTAATTGGTCCCTGTCCCAACATATATGTATACATTTACTTACAAGTTTTGCTCTGTGGCTCCAGGTATTTCAATA
The DNA here is from genome assembly GCF_904066995.2 of Poecilia reticulata. NCBI lineage: Eukaryota > Metazoa > Chordata > Actinopteri > Cyprinodontiformes > Poeciliidae > Poecilia > Poecilia reticulata. The sequence goes on along the minus strand of NC_088852.1, from coordinate 11,275,971 downwards.
CATGGCTATATGGTCATACACACTCTCACAGAACCCCGTACACAAACACACATTCATTGCAGTTTTTTTTTTTGATGCTTTGGCCCACTCCATAAATAATACAGCTTCCTTTGGCCTTGCTGACAGGATCTGTAATGGAGTTTGCATCACCAGTTCGAGTGACTGACCAGGTGACTACCCACTTGACTGACTGTTTTATCTAACTGGTAGAGCGTGAAGCAGCCAGATCACTTTTACCCTTGTGCCTGACAACAAGCGAGGGCAGCTGAGACTCGGCGTGCCAAGTTTGTGTATTTCTTCATGTGTCACTGTCTCTCTGTTGGGCTGCATATGTGAACATGTTGAGCCCGTCTCCCGGCCTAAGCGTGCGTCTGCCTGGGCAGTGACAAAAACAGAAGCGTGAGGCGAACACAATCAATCTTCATTTGGTAATTTATGAAGGAGTTCGGTTGTCAGGTATCCAGCGGTGTCTTGTACAACTCATTCTGCTGTGATGGGAGGCAAGGGGAGGGGGGGGGTGCTGGGTGAAGGGATTGTGGGGGGGCTACCCCAGGATATCAGCGCCTCCTGTCACCTCCCCTCCCTCCTCATCGGCCCCTCTTATGCAGCCCCTGCTGCCGTCAGCAGCCCAGAGGCATAGCGCAGAGAGAAAGGGAGACGAAGGACGAAGTGAGAGAGGGGAGCCAGGCAGGATTAACCCTGTGGCCACTCATGGCAGGTGCTGAAGCAGCCACGCATCCAGCCTCATTAAGGAAAGGGATAGAGGGCAGCGTGACAACAAACACAAGTGGGAGGCTGAGAATGTACATACTCTACCTACCGAATACATACACACTCACATCCATTAAAGGCATGTGCAGTGCCTTAGAGACTGGCACCTACATGGGGAAAAGCTGACACTTTGCAGGTTGCCTGTACATTTTTCTCTCATTTCCTTTTCTGTCCCTCCTTATTTTTCACCCTGGCTCTCATATTATCCGCTTACTATATTTGTTTCGACTCAATTACCCAGGCTGCTTCCTTTGAATCATGTGACTTCAGCCCCAACTGTCTTAAACCTTGTTTGAGAACGCGTCAAGTGTGGCACAACCGCAAACCCACCAAGATATGTCCGTCCATCTAAGATGACAGGCAGGCCAAGGGGACCACTAGTCAGAAGAGGAGCCAAGAGGCCCAACAGAGCTTCAGACGAGCAGCAGAGTCACAGCTCAGGTAGCAGAATAGGTCAGAACAACGAATATAAATTGTGGAGTCCACGAAAATGCCTTGATGAAAGCCATTCCAGAATAGGAAGTCCTATTTAAAGTTTGCCTGATGCGATAGGACACAAAAAGTGCATGGACCAAACTAAGTACATGGTGATGCAGGAAAAATACCCGTTAGAGGCTCAACACTGGTCGAGTTTCACTTTCCAGAGGGGAAACGACCGCAAGCATACAGCTGGAACTACAAATGGTGCCAGGTTCCTGTTCTCCATAGAGTCCATCATTTTTGCATGTTTCTCTCTGTCAACAAAGCTGCATTACAAAATTAAGTAATTAGCAAGACTGTAGACCCCGAGTGAATGGGAAGGTAATTCCGTTTGTTAAGGTATTTTGGACTTGGGACACATAAAAGGAAGTTGCAGGATTTCCGCCCCAGAGGACAAGAGTGTGATAATCCTGGTTAAGAACAAATACTTTCTTATGTTAGAATGGCTCAGACAACTCTGAGGTGTGAGAATCCTTGTTAAATGGCGTTTTAACTAAAACTCTGAGGTGAGACGTTTAACTGAAGTCCTACAAGGGGTGCAGGTTTGAATGTTTTTATCTTTTTAACCTTTTTTTTTTTCTTTAAAAAAAATTCTTTGTTTATTCACTGTCACATGCTGTTTTTATTTTAATTAGGTAAAGCACTTTGAAATGCCTTGCTGCTGAAATGTGCTATACAAATAAAATTTGATTGATTTATTGATTGTGACAAGATGTTGACAAATTACATACCACTATTCTGGCTTGCCTAATTTGTGAGAACATTTAAATCTATAAATGTGCAAAGTATTGTAGAGACTCACCTCTTTCTGGATAATACAAGAACTGAAAACCAGATATGTTTGTCTGGAATACAAAACTCAAACAAAATACATTAGTTTGTAATTTTCTAGGGTAAAAATGTGAAAACTTTCTAAGGTTTTAAATCCTCTTGCAATTTAATGTATTACTGGATGTAGTCAGTATTATTTTGAAATCATGAAAACCCACAAAAAAATTAGCAGGTCATTCTGTTTGTAGCTCAGATGTTTAAGTCAAATCATGTTTAATTCCAATATTAGCTATTTTTGAGGTCTCAGATTTTATTAACTTTATGATGTTAGCCGAGAATGCATTGCTGGGAAAAAAAAATCTATTTCCACCAGTTTCAGCATCTGTGTAGTTACATCATCTTTGTTCAAGTTGAATGTGTTAATGAGCCTGAAGCTGGGCCTCCCTCGTGAATCAAAAAATTATAGGAAAAAGACAAAATTCACTCTGATCTTTAACTTCAAATTCTTCCTATTAGCTCATCTGTTAACCCACATCGGTGCAATACTTTATCAGCTGATTAAAGATTGAAATGTGCTTTTAGGAGACAGTTCTTTTTTTTTTTTTTTTATTTAAACTGTCCTGAGAAAGTCTTCTGGTTCCCTTTTCCCATCAAATTTCTGGACAGTCCATCCTTGTAATGACATTTTGGGGTGTAAATTATTGAAGCCACTTAGCAGCACTTTGGGCCAGTTTCTCCCCAGTTGGTGTCTTTGATTTGGGAAAACGGGGGCTGATTTGTGAACGATAGCCCAAGGCTAGTCAGCCTAGGGCTAGCTCGGGGGGGACACTGGCCTCCGAGCCCCTCCTGGCCCCAGGGATGTATGGTCTGGCCATGGCCGCTAGGCCTTCCGGTTTCCAAAAAAGAGAGTGTTTGCCTCCTTACCTCTATCTGCCACGCATCTGGAAAGGGAGTTGTCTTGAAGGAGTGCCTCCGCAGAGAGTCTCCAGATGAGACGGCGTTTCTTCCCTCTGCCATTCGCCTCCGTCTTCTGTGGTAGCCTGTGCAATTTGTCGGTCGACCTGCCAAGAGGAGAATGCAAATCCTCACTGGAGGAGATGATTTAAGGCCGTGGCACAGACTTTCTCTGAGTGTATGTGTGTGCGCGTGTGTGTGCCCAGCAGTCTTTTCTTTATCAGCCTAACTAGATACCTGTCATCAAGACCTCAGCGTATCATTGAGGGTATGTGGATGTGTGTAATGCGTCATCTTCTTGTGATGGTGGCACGTTGCTTTGGCTTCCCCTCTGTCTTTGCGTAAAGACACGACCCTCCTTCACTGCTCATCAACCCACTGCTGCTAATTTATAGACAGACATAAAATGTCTCCACCTTCCTACCTTCTACCGTCAATTCCGTGGGAAGCGCAAGTGTGACAAAATAGGACACAAGACATTAACCATGCAAAAGTTTTCTCGGTCTTCCCTCCTGCATCTTCCTTGTTTCCTACTTCCTCTATTTCTCTGTACAATATACACCGACTGGTCACCTTATTATGTACTTTATTCCGATGGACCTAGTTTGTCATACCTGGGTTAGGGTTGTAATAATTTGCATTTGTGGTCATTTTTAGACAACTTGTTCAAATACAAAGTTATGCTTTCTTATGTTTTGTAATTCTCATTCCTAGTATACATTTGTACATAATGAGAGGTTTTGTACTCACTCTCTGACAGCCAACAACTTAAAATATTCCTGTATTCTGAAAAAAAGAAAAAAAAGTGATTTCATGACTTCATTACATATTGTGGTCATCATGATTTGAGCATTAAACAAATTTTTATGTTATGAAATTGCTAAAAAAAAAAAAAAAGAAAAGGAAAAAAATCAATGTAAAACATCTATAGAAATGGGGTTTTACACAAAGTTTGTGGACAAAATATAAAATAAGGCAAATTGTATGTTAAACTGAAGCATTTTATTTTCACTAAATTGATGCAAACACTACACATTGTAGAAAAATGCACCTTGTTCTTGGCAGAAAAGATAGGAAAGCTTAGGAAGTAAAAGTAGAAGGAAACAAAATTGGTATGCATATGCATAAAATGGGAGTATAAAATGGAAATGGGCGAATTGACCTGAGCCCCTGAGAACTGTTTTGGTGAAACCGAAACGGTTGTGCTTAAAAATCTCAGCTGATCCACAGCGCCTGAAAATTTTTAAACAAGCAAAACATCCATAATACATTCAAAGTTAACAAACTTCAGCAAGTTGTCCCTATATCCACTGAATTGCTGCTATTTGACTTGCAGATTCACTATTTATGCCAACAATTCAACAGTCTTATAAAGTCGCCAGTGACAGTAGATGCATGAAAAGCTATAAAATCATAAGTAAATACTGATTTGTCCAATTCCGATGGGATCAAACTCTGTTTTTGTAGTGTCAAATTTAGCACACGGATCGCGGAAAACTTGAAGAGCAAGTAGGACCAACTTGCTGCTCTCCAAGACAGAGTTTGGAGAAGTTTTCAAGGACAACTCCATACACAAGATGAAAGTGATCTTTGGGGCTCTCATCTCATCTTCACCGCTCATATCCAAATACCACCTGGCTCATTTTGTGCTGTCAGCAATTTTTATCTAAAAAATTAATACTTCTTTTTTTTTTTCCCTGGTCAGATAGAAGTACTTTATTCGTCCCAGTTTGCCTGAAGTCCTCGGCATCTTTGGAATGAAAAAGATTTCAAGTTATGGATAAAAGGCACTTTTTTAATCAACATTTTCTTTTCCTTAAGCACTTTTTTTTCTTTTTAAAAGCTGTTTTTCATTATTTATAAGCGTTCTGAAGGTGCTACCGAGCTGATTTCTTTCACAAGGCCTGATATAAGGCCGATAGAGCTCGGAGAATTGATTAGATAAGCTTGGAAATTACAATGTCGAGCACGCAGTGCTCTGAAATGTGCTCTAAAATACTCCCATCACGAATATTAATACCCAGGGCTTATAAGCACATATTTGAATGCAAGAGGAAAGTTGATATATGAAGTTTCATGGAGTGTCCAGTGTGCAAAACCATATATTAGTGATCAAATAGAAAATTACCACTCTTTCCTGAATGCCATTGGCCTTAAAGCGACGGAAGAGTAATCGTGATTTCATCATTAGCACTTAAAGATTCAGAGCTAATTTCTGTTTTACTGAATAATTCTGAAAGATGTTAATCAAACATATGACGGCGTATTTGAAATATTTAACCAAATGATATTAATGAAGATCAAAGGGTGGGCTGTTTTTAGCAGATGTTATGTGAAAGGCCTGGGTAATAGCTGGGTCCACGGGAGCACATGAAACACTTTGTCTTCTGCTAAATATTTCATGCCTAGTACCTGTTGTATAGTGCTTAATGAGCTATGGGGGGAAAATGGTGATTTATCATGCAAAGTTTTCAAAGGAAAATGCTAATTCAGACATGTGCACACACACACGGAAAAGCAGAACACGCATTTCTTGCGAATTCCTTATACACATTTTTTTTTTTTTTTTCCCTTCAAAGTTGCCTTCCAAAAGCCACACCACATATCCAGGGTGAATATTTTAGCCCCGGAGAAAAGCAAACTAAAGCGAGAATGAGGGGTCAATGGCGTGTCTTTAAAGAAACTTTCCCTGTCTCCATCTTCCTGCTCAGCTCTGGAATACTAATATCAAGGAGGAATCACAGGAACGCCGTTTCTGGGTGATGGTGTCAGTCTTGGACATGGGATCGGAAATGCTCGCCAATAATAAAACGAACCCTCATCGCTGTTGACTCCTTTTAGCAGAAAACTCCAAATGAAAATTACTTTCAAAATATGTTTTTTTTCTTTCAAGAAAGTAAAAATAAAAAAAAATAGAAAACTATAAAGCTACAGTTTCAAACCAGCTATTGTTTTCATACTTTAAATTCTTTAGAATGAGCTGTCAAGAAAAAAAAACAACAGTTTTCTCTGGCTGTAGCAGAGCACTGCACCAAACCCAACCTGTTGCTGCTGCACGCTGCTGGTCAGCTTGCTGTGAAAAGCTTTCAACAATTTATTCGTGATTATAAAAAACTGCAAAAATAGTTCAAACAATCACTTTAATTAAGGTAATGCGATTTTAAAGCTGAACTTGGCAAAAGCCATACAGCATGTTTTATTAGCTAGACCTCGACTAAAAAAAAACCTGGCAACATTAGCAACCTTTGACTCAGAGGGAGAGCAGAACAGTAAAATGTTCTATTCTAAGCAATAAAAACTTTCAAACCATTAAATTTGACATGTTTTCTGTATTTTTTTTTTTAAAATGTCTGCCTATTGAAATCTAAATATTTGGTTATACCTCAAAAGTGTACAACTGGTCATTTATTATTCATTCATCTTTTTTAAAATAATAATGATTAACTCTACTTTTTTTTGTAGTGCTTAAGGTAATGTTATGCAGGCGTTGTGTGTTCAGCAGTTATAAATTGAAATTTTTGATAATGCACATCAAACTTTCTAAAAATAGTGGATATTTAATCCAGGTTTGGCATGAAAATAACCAAAACATATCAGAAGTTTGTGAAGTTGGTTATTAAATCGCTGCACTCGCATGCCAGAATCGGAAAACATCAATTCAAATGGGTGCAGATATATCTAATCTGCTTAAGTTCATGAAGAATTGAAGTATAACTTAGAAAAATATCAAGTTCATTTATTGGCGAATATGTGTGGATGCTTTATGTTCTGAAACTTTCAGAAACAATAGCAGTAGGAATAATTGTTTTTAGCGTGTTTTAAATAAAGAAAATTGGATTATGTTATGCCGTTTTGTTAAAACCTTTGTGTTTGATACTGTGTCGTTGTCCCTGAAGGTTTTCACTCCGGCTCGTGCCTCAGTGCGAGAATTGTTTGCATTTACTTAAGAGTAAACTAGATTAATGACTGTTAACAGAAGGACTAGCCAACAGTGGGAGAGTTGATGCTCCGTAGGGCAATTTGAAAGACTTGCCAGATAGGTAGACCTACAAAATGAATAACCGCGCACCCCAAACTGCGCCATAAGGCACAATGGTTTGTGATTTGCAAGTTGATAAGACAAGAAGATTAATAATGCCGCATGATAATGGCTGGCTGAAGCTCAGCTGGGGAGATGGTAATGATGGGATATTGCTGTAGGAGCAGTTCACTGAGCCACAGTGGGGTGAGGGAAAAGACATGGAGAAGGAGAGATGGTGAGAGGAGACGGACTGATAGAGAGAGGCTGTAGCTGCACAGGAGGGTGGTGGGGTGGGGTGCGCACTCATCCCAATTGGCCCTCAAGCGTTGAGAGTTTGAAAAATGAGAATAGAGTTATCATTTTAATTAAATATACGTTTTTTTTTTTTTAAATACATGCAGTGTATATTTTTTTTTTGCTGAAACAGGGGCTTCAAAGAACGTGTGTGTGTGTGTGTGTTTTTAATTTTTTTTAAAGTGTTCCATCATCATTTCTGAATGACAGTTTTTGTTAATTAGAATTTCTTTTCTCTCCTCCTCAGGTAGGTTATTGCCACGGGTGATAATGCCTGGTGACGAGACGGTAAATTGTGTCTCCTAACTTTGTCTTCAGCAAAACACTTTATATTTGCAATGACCATTTCAAAACTTTAAGTGTCACATTATAGTTGTACCCACAATGCAGTTGTAGTTTTGCTAAATATGGTAAAAAAGAAAATTCAAAAATGTCTTGAGTAGTAGTGATGATATTGTTCAGTGGAAATTGTTGTTAGAATAGCATAAACTTGCACGATTTAAAGCCTTTGCTTCTATCATCATTAAAGTCTAATTTTCCTCAATAATCGCAGCTGAATTTCTACATTTTAATGACCTCTTTTGATTATGACAAGCTGCTAAATGCTGTGATCTGCTGCGGCTGTTTGCCTATTACATCTTCACTGCTGTTGACTTGCATGTTTACACCTCAGACAAACATTTTGTCAGATCTAAATTTATCTTAATTGCACCACTTTGTCGATGCCTGTGGATGATCTTTCAGCGCTGTCTCTTTTGTTTTTTTTTTTTTGGTTTTTTTTTTTTTGTTTTTTTTAAAGCGGGCACGTTGGGATGACTTTGATACTGATCAGACTATCTTTTATCTCAGGAAAAAAAAGTTAGAATGACATTACCAGTTTTTAATATGAGGTAGTTTCTAAAAAGAAGTAGCCAGACCTGAGGGTGTTTTTACTTCAAGCATTCTACCTCCAAACTGTTTTGTGTTGTAAATTTGCTGTTGGTAAAGACAGACGATTTCTGGATAAATTGTTGAAGAACAATACATCCATGTCACAAGAAAATATGTAATTCTGGATTTTAAAAAAGTGAGAATTTTAGGAAATCTTCTTTTGCAGAATAAAATACAAAAATTACAAACTAGCTTAAAAAAATGATCCATATATTACAGGTGTGCTTAAAAAAGCTTTGAAAATCTGGACATTAATCATGGAGTTCTGCTCGGCTTAGTGGTTAGAACAAAAATTGTTTTGAAAAATGCTAACTTGTGTTTTAGCATATATAAAAGTTTTATAATTCTCAAACTAAATCCATTTTCAGTGAAGTGTTTTCTTCAGGTATTTTAAATTCTGAATTTAAGTGGATCCAATTTAGCCTGTACTCATTAATAAACTAAATGAACCACTAAGATGCACAAAAAAATGCCAATATATTTACAACACAAAAAACAAACAAACAAAAAAACATGTAAAGTTAGTCGCCATTTTAACTATTGGCAAAAAAAACCCTGCAACTACTGAAAAATGGTGAAGGCTTATAAAAACTTTTGTTTCCAGCCTTTCTGAAAAGCAATTTTTTTGTCAAGTAGAGAGGTTTTCGTCTTTGCTCTTTTTTTTTTTTTTTGTTTAAAGTTACTTTTGGATTGATATGCAATCTCCTTCATATTCAATGCTCTCAATAGTATCATGGAGTATATTCACCAGATGAAGTCACACATTGACAGTGACTGCTGCTGTTTTGGAAGACATACTTCACTTTGACGAAAATTTACGCTTTTTTAATATCGCCTGATCAGAGCGAGGCGCTCTCTCAGGTGTGTGAGGGCGCCTCACACTCCTGACATCTACATGACTGTGGATCCGGGGCTTACTTATGCTTTTAATATAAAAGAATGCACAGTAATGATTCTGAAAGTTATTGAATCCCGCAGTAGGTAACTCTCACAGGCTCCAGCCAGTCGGCTGAGTTTTATAGACAGGATGGCATTTGATTTCTTTGAAATCGACACAGCCAGCACGCCATTTTCCCAATGACTGTTAATGAGTCAATAATGACCATTACGACCTAATTAACAAGGTTGAGCAAGGATATGGTTTTTTTTTTATTTTTTTTTTTTACCTTCACCGTTTCCTCTAATATTGGAAGAAATAAGAAACCGTATGATTTAACCAAGTGTAGGAGTCCTGTCTGAATCTAATCACGCTAACAAGTGACAAGTTAATTATGTGACAAGTTGTGTTTCCAGCAATCAACTTACTGTAGCAAGCAGATGTTGTTATTGATGGCAAACCTCGAGAATAGCCATGACAGCTAAATTGCTCATTACCGAGTGTGTGGTGGTGACGGCAGTTGTTTTATTACACCATTTATGATGCGGTGATGTTTGTCACTTGAACTCGAGCTCTAATTGAACATGTTATATGATTGGGAGCCGGGTGAGATTTCACCTCTCGTAAAGTAACAGATTTCTTGACAGTAAGAGAGACACTTTTTGTAGCAAAGAAAACTGCAGGAAACTCATTAGAAAATGCCCATTTCAGGTTCTTCTTCACTTACATTGTTGTGTCTGAAGAGTTTATCCTTTAATTTTAAGTTGACATTAAAGTGCTCCACAGGGCTCAGTGCTTAGTCCAATGATCTTTGCACACCACGGACTGCATCCAAGTGAAATTTTGTGCAAAAGCTTCTTTCAGTACACAATGCCAAACTGAATCTTTGAAGTTTTATTGTTTTAGAGTTGCTCATAATACAGCCATTACTGGAGCAAATTGAAATTTATCCTTTTAGTTTGAATGCAGATTTAGATGTTCTGATTGAAATGTAGTGAACTGAATAAAATTGGACTAAACTGGACTTCAGTTTAGTGTGTTTGCGGTACTCCTATATTGCTTTTTATTGAAATTTGATGCCATAACGATAAACTACATATCTGTTTATTAGCCGGTGTTTTACTTAAATGTATGCTGAACTATTTTTGCAGGAATCACTCGGGTGTATGTAGTCAACGTCAAGATCACATCATTCAACAATCATTAAGGGGGAATGTCAGCAGGTACGTTTTTTTTTTTGTTTTTTTTAAAGTACCATGCATAAAATAAATGTGTAAGATGCTGCTATCTGAAACAGGACAAAGCAAACAAATGCAAGAATAACTCTTACTCAGTTTTTTTCTAAGGCTTTGTTTACACAAGACCACTTTCTGGACACTGTCGGTATTTCTGGATGTTGATTGGGGAAAAGTTTAGGTGACACTTTAAATAATATCACCAAGACACCTTGAATTCGCTGTAGTTGTCGTGTCAGAGCTTTTGATGTCACTGAGTTTAGGACGTCGTCGTAACGTGGATGTGCTTTGCCTCATGGGGTTTGTCCAGGATCTGCATTAAATGCAAAGTGCGCCTCCAGTCAACCAAATTCCTATGTGATATATTTTGAATCAGATGATGTGCTAAACGGAAAAGTTAAAGTAGCACTAACACTGCAATGCTATCCACCATTTTCTCATTCTTATCTGCCTGTCCAGGCATAGAACAAGTACTGCAGCTGTATGCGTGTGCTTTCACACCTGCAGAGTACTTCACACCTCCACGGATCCTGAAAAATTTCACTCTGAGACTTAGTTTCACAAAACGCAAGTGTAAGAGACTCCCATCACTGGTCATGCATATACAAACAGCTGAATCGCACCAAAATGGTTACAGATTCACCGAAAAACAGCTCCATGTAAACGGGCCTCAGTAGTGTGAAAAGTTTAGATTTCTGCTTACAGAAAAGTGGAGTGACTGTCGTATAATGGCACACTTGTAGCAAGTTTGTGTATTTATTCTACCCCTTTATAATCAATTAACATTTTTGACTACTTGTTTATGGCTTGCCAACATTATCTTGCAATCGCTGATTGTGTTTAACTATAAACTCATTGACTCTAAATTATGCCATCAGTATTTCTGCCTTATGTTCAATTTCACACCTATTTTTTTATTTTAGTCACTTTATTTGGTTCTTTCGCATTAGAGGAAATTATTTAGTTCTATTCTAGCTTTTTTTTGTTTGTTTTTACATATGACCTTTAGGGCACCTAAAGGTCATATGCTGGGTATAAGTTGGGTATAAGTTGTCTTCATATAATTTTGGTTTTCATATAAATATGCCATCAGCCACTCCCAACCTCCCGCGACCTTCAAGCTTGCTGACAAGCAAAGGAAGTAAAAGATTCCTCTTCCTGTTTCTATCACGGTTATTTTCTGTGTAAAATAAGTGATGCTGCTGACAGAGGGGGTTGTTTGTCCAAAGTGGGACTGACACTCAGTCAGGGGCCTGCCGGTCACCACCGCCACTGATATGACAAAGAATAAGACACGTTACCGGCACTCGCACACACCCAAACATGCACATGAGGAGCTAAGTGCATCCTCTTCACCCACCGAACTGCCATGTGTCAGAACACACACACACTCGCGCACACATTTGCTCACACAACTTTCCGGATTGCACAGCAGTAAGCAACGATGGCCGATGATGAGGGCAAATGCGTGACAGTGTCAATAACTATAATCGTCTGTTGGGCAGGAAATAATGAAGTGTATGTGCCCATGTCAGCCCTGCACGCCTTCAATATCCCGTAATAAAATGAAGTGGAGAAAAATTGACGGAGGAAAAAAACAATCAATAAAGCATCTAATGGTAAATACAGAATTGTCCCGTGGAGGGAATATAATTCCTCCCGTCTGTAGGTGCTGTGCCGATTATTAGGATGAAGGGGAGAAGCCTATTTGTATGTAAATGGGAGATTGATTATATTTATACGCTGGCACAGAGGCACTGGCACACACACACACACACGCACGCAGGCACACACGCACACACACGCTTATACTGTACAAGCATGCACAAAGAAGAGTGAGAGACATCCTTGGAGAGTCTGGTCATCAGACAGCTGCTTTTACTCTGTTCTGCATCCAAGCCCTCATGGCAGAGAAAGAAAATAATATGGGGAGAGACAGGCAGAGGGAGAAACAGATCAGTCTTCTGACTGCCAGTTCCAGCAGGGCTCACCTCTCCAGAATATTCTAATTACCAGCCCTCCTCATTACAGATGCCGTGTCAATGAGGAATAGGAGAAAAATGAAAGAAGGAACTTCAAGCAGAGAGGACCAATTCTGTAATTTCTTAATCACTTTTTTTTTTTAGCAACCTTTGCATGTGCCCTGGTTAATGCCACAAATTGAATGTTTCTTTGGTTTCTTTCTAAATAGGCTATCACGCCGCTGCGGCGGGCGCTTAGCGAAATCTATTATTGTCATTTGCATAGGGGCCTTTTTCTTTTTTTTCTTTTTTTAGTGGTGGGGATCCTACAGAGCGACGAAGAACAAAGAGCTCATGAGGGGGAAAATGGGACAGAAATGATCCGGCGCTGCCTCCGAAATGTGACGTCAGGTCCCTAATGAAATCTTTTGACTGCGACCATGGCAAATGGCGGAATCTATATCTGACACTTAATGGTTTGCATAGAAATTAGAGACCCCCTTTCGCTTGATGTCCCCTGATTAATTTACAGCACTTTTGTTGCATCGGCATCGTCCAAAATAAATTAACCACGCTGCAGATATCAGAAACGGGTGGCTGGGGGGAGGCGAGGGATGCAATTTACGAGAGAGAGAGGAGGGAGGGGAAAAAAAGTGAGATGAGATTAAATAAAACACCTAATTGACAGAAAAAGTCACCAAGCTCAAGCGCTGTTCGGCATTGTCGAAGAGGAGCATCAGTATGTGTTTGGAGAGAGTGTGTGGGGGGAGGGAGGTGAAATAAAGAAAGAGTGAGGAAGAGCCGGCCACTTGATTTCCTATGAAAATTAATCGGCTATCAAACAATCTTGGTCTGCTGAGGATGATTATACAGCAGGGGCAGCGTGAGAGGAGGCGGAGGGAGGAAGTGGGAGACATAAGAAGAAGGGTGGGGGGGTGGGGGGGAGAGAATGCCCTTTGTGTAGGTGAAATGTGTCGGGGACTGTCATCGTAATATACCTCAGTGAAATGAAGGTTAATTCTGATGTACAGCCTGCATGGCCGTCATTATCGGCGAATCATGAAAATAAATTAAGCCACTGAAATAGATACTCCTGTGGTACGCGGCGGGGATCTCGTGAAGGATGGACGGCTGAACTTTACGGATTATTATTGGGAAATAGTGCCGAATTCAATTAATGCATCTAAAAGACACCTTTATAGAGGGCAGCCATAATTTAAATGACAGCGGGGTGTAATTTTGCTTGTTATAAGTCAAATTTGCAGAGTTTCATGTTTCATGCATTATTACTCCTTCTCCCTCCAACCTGTTCTTTCCTCCCTTTTTTCCCCAGTCAATCTTTATTTCTTCTGTTTGCTGATGGTTAGACATTGGCTGGTATTAGTTTCTCACCTGTGATAACTGGAAGTAAAAATAGAACTGTATTCTGGGATCAAGATAAAAAAGAAAAAGGAAGCAAAAATAAAATGAAAATATTAGTTTTGAATCACCTATAATTTTATCTGTATTTTTAAGAATGTGTAATAAGGGATGGATGGTTCTGTTTCTAATGCCAAACAAGTGTTTTCATTGTCAGAATGCAGTTTTAGAAATATCAAACTGTGTCTTCAAAGTGCCTTTTCAGCTTAGAATGTTCCAGCCAATGTTTTTTCAGTGTACATTTTTTCAGTTTTGAACAAAGAAATGAAATGCAGATCAGAACCTTTAAAAAACAAACTGTGAATTACTCCTTTACTGTAGCACCAACATAAAGCTAAGAAAAGAGATACTTATTTTAGTGTCCAGCTGCCATTGGTTTGCCACTGAGGATGTTCTCACACTTCTGTGTGTATAAGTATCCGATGTATATCATATATTAAATATTGAAATACAATGAGGCAGCTGATATGACGTTTTTTCTGACTTTGAAGCCACAGTAAAAAGCATTACATTCTACTGATGGTGCATGACAGCTACACTGTTACTGCCTTATATTCACACAAGCACACATGTGAAATTAATTGCCAAAGCCTCTGGGATTCTGACATCATAACAAAAAACTTTCTTTTTCTGATAAACAGCTGTTAGATTTTAAATATTTTAAATGACTAAAAATTGAAATAAATGAAACTAATTGCCTCTTAATTACTAAAATTATTAGGAGAATTGCCGTAAAATATGAATTTCAATAATTGCGTGCAAATTTTAGACTTTGTTGCCAGGTCAGTTTTTTTTTTTCATGGCATGTTTTTGCTTTTTATTGTGAATCAGAAGTAAAACAAAGAGGCAGAAACCATGTTGAGCCCTTTCAGCCAGCTGACCAGCAGCTTTTAAACAGCAAGAGAAAACTCCAGTCAGTCCTACTCATCATTACACCTCTCGATTAAAGGACTATAAATCTTAAGAGCAGTATGATGCTAAATGTTTGCAGTTTTGAAAAGGTGTGCTGTTTTTTGAACCTTGAAACCAGCTCTTGCCTAGCTCCCCCCTAAGATGATTCCTGTAAAAAAAAAAATTGATATTATAACCTCAAATATCAAATCTTCAACGGTTTACACTGTGAAAAAAAAAATCCACATCTTTTTCAATATTCTAACCCTTCCTCATCTCTCTCAAAGCCTTAAAGTATATCTACAGTAATCCTCTGCAGCACGATGTGCATCGCCTGTTCGCACCTCTCCTTGTGCAGCCCCACGCACACACACACACACACGCACACACACATGCTCACACGATGAAGCCTAGAGATGCTGGAGCCTTTATGCAGATCCACCCCACGTTGAAGGCTGAGCTAGAGCCCAGTCAACTGGGTAGATCGCTGACCTCTCACCCGCACACAACAGAGAGGAGAGCCGGAGGCTTAATCCAGGCAGGTGTCTGACAAGCGAATGAACACGGGGAAGGGCCGTATCGCATTGACCCTCCCTCAGACCTCCCTTATCTATTAATCTACACCCTCTATGTGAGGAGGAGTTGAATTAACACCTCGACAGGGCAGGGGGGGTGCCTGATTAACACGCGTCAACCTCGCCAATATGCTGGTTACCTCCCCAAATAAGTGATTGTTAAAAAGAGATATAGTCACCAATACAATTTGTATTCATATATATATATTTTTTATTCTGTGGTTATGTATTTAAACATCCAAAACTTTTGAGTCTTTTTTTTTTTTTAAACTGCTTTCTGAATAACAAGGTAAGTTATGTGCACTCAGAAATCTCATATCAGAAGAAACGTTCCTGCCTACTGGGCTCTTAACGTTAAGCTTCCCCTCATATCCATTTAATTTGACAAAAATAGCTTCCCAACATGCAAACAGACACCGTGTTAAAATATTTATGCACCTGTTTTTTTGTTTTATGGAAGACGTCTTTGGTGGAAAATACAATGTGGCTTAATGGCGCGTGAAATATACGACTGAACTTGGACTGTATATTGAAAATCGCTTCATAAAGAGCAGAGGAGCGGCGCGGGAAAATAGGTGAGAGAACGCCGTTCGTGGAAAAGTTTAAAGTATGAAAAAGGACAAATTCCACCCCCCACCCCCTTTTATAACCCATTGAGAAAAAGGGAAAATGAGGGTAAATGTTAGAATTTACAGTTAAAATCTCTAGTGTCATCATTGTTTGAACTCATCCATTTACAGAAATCATATTCTTCCAATCTTTTATCCACCCCCACAAGACTAAACACACACAAATCTTCACTTCTCACCTTCTTCCCATCCTCTTGGTCAATCCCCCACCTCCCCCCACACGCCCTCACGCTAACATTTTAAAGAATCCTTCCACTGTCATTATTGGTATTGAACTCATTTCTAAATTCAGAAATTGGCCGAGGAAGATCATTCATCGCGGCAGATAGTAAAATCAATAGCTTTTGTGTCAGCCGGCAGGGTCTGTCTTCGTCGCTCTCCTAGTGGGTTGGGAGCTGGGAGTGTGCAATACACACACGCGCGCACCAGAGTGTGTGCCGGGGCGGCGGAGTGCAGACAAAAGGCGAGCGAAAACTGGGGGAGTGGGGCCACCTCTTGACGACACATGCACACACACACATACTTCTCCAGCACTGATCCCATTTACATATCCCTATTTATTTAACTCACATTCCTATAGTAAACATTTTTTTTAAGTGATAAATATACAAATATTACAATGAGTGAAAAAGTATGCGGCTAATTATTTTTAATCATTATTTTAGTGTGTCAAGAACCAATAAACATATATGCTGCCTGAATTTAATTTTCAAACATTTCTTCTCATATTTTTGCAACAATGCAAACTGGGTTTTATTTGATTTCCTTACAAACACACACACTCTTTCTGCAGACGGATCCCAGTGACAGGAAGAGGACAGCTTATTCCAATGAGAGTCAAATCAATCAAGTCCTTTTAATCACCACTCTGCTTTTATAGTGTGGCAGTAATGATGGAAGGCTGTGTAGGGGCAATCCCCTAAGACCCCCTCCCTCTCTCTCTACAATACCCCCCTCCCAACCTCCACGAGGCTCAGATCGGAGCTGACGCACACACAACTATGATGATTTTCATTTCTCAATTACATTATCTTATTAACCAATCAATTGCCAGCCTTATCAATAATTAATGTCTCCCAAACTATTAGAACATAGATTAGATTAAACGCCAGTCTCTTGTCTTCTCTCTTGGCTTTGATACTTTTAACTGGGCCCTTCATGGCCAATGTGATTTTTTTTAAGAGAATGTTTAAGTGCTATTTAATATATGCATAAATATTCATTTTTTTCCACTGTCATTTATTTTAATAGATTACTCCCTTACCTTTCCAGAAAAATACATTGAAAAAAGGTATAGTCTACTAAATTGCAAAACACAATCTCAATCTGTACCACCTCACACGATGATTGAGGAAATCTGAATTTAGTCAAGTAAAATTAAATGTATCAATTCTGATACAATTAAAATACACTTGTTTATTCTGTAAATGTTCATTTTTGTAACGTTTAAGTCTTGTGTCAAGCTTAAATGATGTTAAATTAGATTCTTTCTGCTTTAAAAAATATAAAGTATAAAACTTGAAGACTCAGCACCGGTTCACACAGCTGGTTAAAATGGCTCGGTTTTCAGTTTTTTCTTTATTTTTGTTTTTTTTTTTTTTATGCGGGGGGAGAAGTGGCCAGCCCTGGTATGCACTTCTGCTGCGCCTGCTGACTGCCAATGAGTGTAAAGGAACGAGGTTATGGATCCATGTCTCGCTCCACTCAGCCCAGCTGTTGATGCTGTTTCTCACACAGAGAGGCTTTGTCTGAGCTCTGCATTTCACAGAAGAGAAGAAAAGGAGGAGAAATGTTTTTTTTTAAATCCCTATAAATTAAGTTTCATAGATCACAAATTCCTTATTGAAAAAATGTGTAATTATTGTTGAATAGAGTAATCCAGTTGTGACTGGACTAAACATCGTGGCGTTTCTAATGCTAATGTTGTCCTAATGCAAAATTGGGAAAAAATAAAATAAAACCACAATTTATTGTATTTTTATAAATTGTGTAAAGGTTTCATAAATCCCAGAACGTGGTTAATTTAAGGATCTCTGTTCAGTGAAGAATTGGTTGAGGCCTCTTCAATGCTATCAAAGCTAAATGTGATTGCTAACTCACCAAATAGCCTTCATTAGTCAGCTCTGAAAACAAAATAGGGCAGCTTAAGGACTGCTGCATTTCCTACCTTTAAATAGTTTCACACATGAATACAAGGGGTCAAGCTTGAAGCGCGTGAAGTCGTTTACGCTTAGTTCAAAATCTGTCGCATACCGTCAGAAACTAGATGCCGCTTTGTTAGACAGCCTCAAGTTTGACCTGAATTTGGCGTTTTAATATCCCCGTATCTTGTCTTGACTTGTTGTGGTTTGCAGTCAAATCCTACGTTGTCGTTGCTGCCGAATCAACAGAAGGATACATTTTCAGGTGAGTCCACAAAATGTCCTAAAAAACAAAATCTCACTGTGTGATCCTAGGTAGGTGTCTGAATTTTAGTCTAATAAGAGGAAAAGAAGTTGAAATGTGGAGCCAGATTGAGGTAAGCACACTTGTTTTCCCTGCCTTTGGTCTCCCCCCAAACCCTTCCTCTTTTAGCTGAGCTCGAAACATCTGTCAGCACTCAGACGGCGGTGCTGATGAGGAGAGAGGCGAGCACCTTGGTATGTAGCAGGCCTTGCCCTGGAATCACTGGAGCTTCTCAGTTTGGCGCGGCCGGCTTGTTTATTCGCCCTGACCTCGCGGTTGCTCTGAGGTTACGGGACCTGCTTTTACTGAAAGGAGCCATTGTTCTGTAGGGAGGAGAAAAAAAAATCTGCTGCAAATATTTAGGAAAGCTAGGGCCCTGCAATCAGCCAGACTTGAGCTTTAAAATTCACAACTGTGTGTTTTGGAATAAGCCGCCCCATGCCCCCGTTCCGTTTAGCCGGAGCTGAAATTATACTCATATATTTTTATTAAAGAGATCACACTGTCACAGATTATTAGTCCTTTAATTACCTCAACATCCGTATCCAGTGATTTCCTCCCATTTTCCCATAAATGTCAGAGCATCACATAGTTGCATAATGCGGCCATAGAATACATCTTTGATTTGTAATTGGTCTGTGCTTTTCTGAGATATTATTTGAGAAAATAAATGAGATTTCCCACACTGCACATTCTCTAGTTAGCATGCAATGTTTTTCTTGCAAAAATCTGGAGCACATCCTTGCATTTCACTTCTAATTCCACAGGGTTTGCCTGTTAGGTCACTAGTAACAAATGCTTTTTCAAAAAGGCTGCATAAATTAACTTTTCATACCACCCCCCACCCCAATCCCCAATACCACTTCAAAACACCTTGCTGGTTTTAGCTGGAATACATCTGACGGTTTGCCTTTTTTACCCTTGGTGCTGGACCAGGCGGACATCCTCGCCGGTGCATTGACATGCAACAAAGCTAATGGTGGCCGGGACAGGAGGGCCTAATCTTCACTAACTGACAAGATTTAAATTGAGGAGACATCTTCCGCTGATTAGCTCCCACACCCACAATTATCCAACTGGGGTGTCAAGCAAGGTTTAACATCTCCACTGATTCTGCTCTCCTGAGACATCCGGGAGGCAATGCAATCGCTTTTAATAACTGCCTCCCTTGCTCCCTCCCTCCATCCCTCTCTCTCGCCACTTTTCCTCTTGACGCCCAATGCTCCTCGTGCACAACCCCATCGCCCCACCATCCATTTCGCTTTCTGTCTCTGCCTGTTTCTTTCTCTCATTCTCTCTCCCTCTTTTTTTTTTTGCCCGTCCACCCCTTGTTCCAAGTCATTCAAGCTCCCTTCAAAATTAACCTTTCCTGCAAAAATATAATTTCTCACAAAATGAACCCTACTGAGCATCCCCACCTCCCCCCACCCAACCCCCTCTTCTGGAATAATTTATTCAAATTGCTCAACACAGAACAGCGGTGCAATCCGAACGCTGAGTGGACCTCTAAATTTGGACCTGCCTTTCTTCTTCATCTAAAGGTAGACAGAACGGGTGAGGGGGGGGTGGAGAAAAAAAAGTTTATGTACCTCGCTATCTCCTGGCAAATACGAGGACGGGCTTGCTATCACCTTCCATCCCCAGTGCACCGGCAGCAGTATCCCCCTCGAGTGTACACCTCATTAAAATTCATCTGATCTGAATATTTTTTGCAAATATGGTCTGATTGCTCACCATGACATGAAACATCTCTGTGTGTTATTTTAATCACACGCACCCCAACGGGTAACATATATGATGGCTGTGACATTGAACTCCTCTACTGCTTGACCCCATTTTATGAGTGCACATCTTTTTTTTTCCCTCCCCTTTTTGTGGAAGGGGAGGGGAGGGGGGGGGGGGTTGGAAGTTACCTGGAATGATGGACACGCTTAATAATTCTCACCTCTCCTTTCTTCGTATGTTCACACAGCATCAGCTTTGTTTAAAGGCCCTCTCAATCATGCCACAGTCGCCGCCCCCCACCCCCCCCAGTCGCCCCCCCGACCGCTTTTCTCTTCTCTCTCTAATGAACTGTTTTCTTCCGGTGATGGAACGGGGACACAAAGCAATGCGATTAATAATTTACTGTTTAGTTTTACTAATTGATCTGTTGTGGGAGCCGAGATAAAAGTGAGGATGCATCTTCGGCGCACAATGCCTTTCATATGGCATTTATCCACAAGTCGCAACCAGCTCCCTCAAGATGAATAATGAACTAAACAAGATCAAATAATTATCGCTTGGGAGCGGGAGACAGAACTCTTACAAACATCACTGAGTTTACTAAGGTTCTTTCTTTATATCACACAACGTAGGAGGACAGGAGATGAAATACACAGAGGCAGGTTGGCATAAGCAACAAAGGCCGAAAGTTTGCAAGGACAATCCTTGTGCTTAGTTCTAATACTTATGAAGTCAAGAAACTTTTCTTCGTGGCTTTCCATTACATTTACAGTTGACTGGGATTCATTTAGCACGCGTGTTCACAAGAAATTCCTTTTTGATCCCATGCAGTCCCTACAATAAAATGTATTGGTGCTTTGTATTAACAAGTAGCATCAGGAGTTGTTCCTCCCTCTAAAAGTAAGTAACCTTTAAAAGCCGGTGCAGTTGTGGGGTGATTAATACAGTATCCTCATGGCGAGGATCCTCGGTTCAAACCTGGTCTGTGGGCATTTCTTTGTAAAGTTTGCTAGAATTCTCTTGGGTGCTTTTTCTCCTGGTGCTTTATTCTCCCAATGTTCAACACTTTGGTACCTCAAACTTTTTTTTTAACCTTCTGAACAGCAAAAATAACGATGGCAATGGCAGTGGTATGCTTGTGTGGCCATTACCACTGTCCTCTTCTGGTTCAGGTATATTGTCAGCAGAACTTTCTTTAAAAAGAAAAACTTGTATATGGTTTTTCCGGCACTGACTTTGTATAACTACTCTTGCTCTCTGCCAACATATACTTTCAAACTTTCAAGCTTCCAAACAGGAAAATGAAAATACCAGATATCGTATTACTGTAGTGACAATTAATGCAACACATTTCTCTTGTACTTTGGTTTACTCCCAAAGACCGACATCTTAACTTTTTAGCTTGAAACGGCAAAATGACTGTAACAGAGTTTGCAGTATGACTGTGTGATGATTAGCTCTATCTCAAACTGTAAGCTTTGGCAGATTTTACCTGCAGTAATGTTCTTTTGGTTCTCTTTTTTTTCCCAGGAAAAGTCTAGCACTATGTTCCTCAAAGCTTTCAACTCATAAAGATCAAAATAATGATTGTTGTGACCATGGTATGGCTGTGTGGTACCACTGTCTCCTGCTGACTCAGATATTGGCAGTAGGCCTGTCTTTAGACTTCTACCACACGGAGTTTCTATGTGTACCCAGGTTTTCTCCCAGTCTATCTGGTTCTCGAACTTCATAATAATGCCTCCAACTTTCACTGGTTGAAACCTAGAAGTATTGCCAGTAAGTGAAATCAACGTTGGTACAATTTTCTGAAGTGACCTAATATTGACTTTTCCTTATTGTACTGCACGTTTTGCGTCAAGGACAAGCTCCTCACCACTGTTTCCATGAGTGTCAGTGGGATAAAAATAAACATGAAGGCACATTTTAATTCAAATTTAAGAATACAGATGACACTATGGCACTGACATCTCTCAGTGAGGCTGTTTGTGTTGCCTTTGCACCAAAGGTAAGAAATAAATAATAAAAAAAAACGTAGGACTATCTCTAAATGATTCTGTTATATTCAGTCATCAGACAGAGAGTTGAATATGGATAACATTGGCTTTTCTGACAGATCATTGATCCTAAATATATAAAGCTGGTTTGGGATACATATAGGAGGCTAACATTAAGCTTTTATTAGCATATGACCTCAGCTATGCTTAAAATCTATAAACTTTATTTGAAAATAGGTTCGGGTAGTGGTTCAACACAGTCTGACATATCTTTTAATAGATCATATTCTGTCTATAGTCCCTCTTTAAAGTTTTTGACACTATTCCCATTGAAGTAGAACATTGGTTTTAAGGTTCACCCAGTCCATGTAGAGCTATGAGCATCCTGTGGACTTATGTCATAGGATTATAGCCCACCCCCTTACTTTTGACTTTTCTGTGTTGAGTGATATTGAAACGTACAATACGGGAAATAAGAGAAACTGACATGACAGCACAACAGCTCATAGCTACATTATTTTGATGAACATATGCTTGATAGTTCCTGTGAAATGTCTTCTATTTTCACTCTCCACTGATTTCTCTTGTCCGTAAGCTGTTTTATGGAGATAATCTTTGCTCAGATAGGGAACATTATAAGCCAGAGGAGGTGAGCAGTCGGCAAGCTATTTATCCCCATCACCTAACACCGTAGATGGGGAGTTGGGAGGAGGGGGGAGGATTAAAAATAAAATGAGACTTGTCCCGTCTTGATCCATCAGGGTCCTAAAAGACACAGAAATGGGTGGAGGGGGGCATCTTGTATTACAGAGATGTTAATCTGTTGCTGATGTGCCTTTTTTTCATTGAGTGAGATTGACTCAAATTTCCATTTTTTACATTTGGAGTCCATTCTGCTGGCTCTGATGAAACTAATGTGACTCCTCCACCACCATAAGTGAAAAAGCTACAGCTTGTAAATAAGGTTCAACAGAGTGAGGCAGCGTGAAATACCAGTTTGTCCCACTGTGCATGTAAATAAGGTTCTCTTGGCATTTTCTTATCAATGTTCCCATGGCCTATTGCATCATCCATATCATTGTGTGTAAGCTGCCAGCAGCATTAACATAAAGCACAGCAACTAAATGCTCATATCATTGCCCTATTAGCATGTGACATATATGTCTATGGGTGCCTTCTTAATTAATGTTGATTGATTGGAATCAGTGACTGTTAAAAGGAAAGGCTAAGAGGGGGCGGGGTTAGTGGATGGTTAAGTGGGGGTGTCTTGTGAAGGTATCCAGAATTAAACCAAAGATAGTCTTCTTATTTCTGATTTGATTTGGCTAAGCTGCTAAAAAGCCAGACAATCTTGTTGCCTTTGATACTCAAAAGCTATCACGGTACCACACTGCCTCCCCCCAAAGAAGAAAAAAAAATGGTAGCCTAATTTTGTCACGGATATTATCCAGACACGTGCAAAAATCGGTGCTGGTTGTCATAATTATGTTAACATTTGGGATATTAAATGAGACAGGCCTGTTTCCAAAGGTGAGACGGTAGAATCAACTTAGCGCTCAACAAACCTCGGTGTCAATCACGCGAGCGATTCATATTTAACAAAAAGTCAAGCGCATCTGTCTGGATGCATTATTTATGTCAGAAATAAGCTGCTTAACCGAATCGTGCTACCAGCCATTAGCAAGAGACGCCACAACTAGCTTACTCCGTGGTTTGAAGTCTAAATAACACCAGTTTGATGGGGCCCATTGAAGCTAAGGCGATCCCACTGAAGTCAACTGTTTTATAGAGCTGGAACAAAGCTGTGCCTGTGTTTGTACTTGTCATTAGGCTGTGTATCTCTCTTTTTTTTTTCTTCACTCTCTCAGTTTCTCCCGCCTCTCTGCG
Organism: Poecilia reticulata; assembly: GCF_904066995.2. Classification (NCBI taxonomy): domain Eukaryota; kingdom Metazoa; phylum Chordata; class Actinopteri; order Cyprinodontiformes; family Poeciliidae; genus Poecilia; species Poecilia reticulata. Next base: position 11,252,109 of record NC_088852.1, on the reverse strand, counting down.
GGCCAAATAACAGCGGAGGTTAGCATTCTAGAGTTACGGCTCTATCCGCCTGTCATGAGCGCGAGGCTCTGTTTTAGATCAGCCGTCCCCGCAGCGCCTGACGGACAGCTCTGAGGATAAATGTTACATGAATAAAAACAGCAGTGTTGACTGTACAAAGGCTTTTGTTGATGAGGCAGAGCCGGCAGTGAGGGGAAAGGGAGAGGTACGGGGTTATGAGAGGGTTAAGCATTGCGCAGTATGGGAAGATAAGTGATTGTCCTCCTCCTACTCACTGTTCATATTCAGCCTGCACCTTTCAAACATCTCTTATTCATTATGAATAGATCCGGATCTCCTGTTTTGAATCTTTCTGACAGTTTTAGTGCTTTATTTTTATGTTCTTCTTTTCTTTCACATTTTTTTTTTGTCCCAATATCTAATACTGTAGTTTTTGTAGCAACTGAAACGTCAGCTGCAGTGTGTTTTTAGATTTATTTCAGCTTTTGATTTAAACTTATTCAATTATGCATGGAATAGGAGCTTTTCACCAGTTTTATTTTGAGGTTTCTAGCTTATTATGCGAAGCAGGTTTTGCAACAAAATCTTCTAACAAGACATGAAGGGGTCAACCATTGATTAGTAATATTTCTGACCGTCATCTTCAATTGAGGTTTCATTTTCTGCTGCCATTAATGTGAGACTTATCGCTCCAAAAACAGACACAAGTCTCACCAGGAGTTTTTTTTCTCTCTGTCAACAAGAGAGCCAGCAAAGTTTCAAAAAAAATTGTTCCCATAATGCCGATCTTCTTGGGGGTCAAGGGGGTTAACAAAAACTCTTAATTTAAATTACTTTGTAATAACCTCAACCTCCAGCATTGACTGTCAACAGGTATGACTAGGAACGTGTGAAGGGAACAGTGAGCCTTTATGCAGTCCATTTACAGTACTATTACAAGACGCACACAAAAAAACTGCAATTTTGAGATCTGTACTCTGACAAATATACACTTTCATGTGATACATGTAGCTAAAAAAAACTACATGTTATGTTTGTGAAACATAACACGTTTTGTGCTCCATTTGACTGGTGCTGCCAGAAGTATGCTTTGTTTTCCAGGGACAGGCTGACATTTCCTTTTCAAAATGAGATTTGGAAAATATCCTGACTTTACGCGTGCATTACCGCCGTCTGAGTTCATAAGCCTCACGGACTTCTACAAGGATGCATCAGGTGGCCCTTGCAAGTTGCCCATCATTTGCCCTAAAAACAGCCTATACATCACAGCCTTACATTTTGCTCAGTATACACACACATACACTGTAACCCTAGCAGGCCTAGTGCAGGCTGCCTTTTACCCCAGCTTATTTAGATGCACTCGAGGACACAATGGGGGTGCATTAGCGGCGCTCAGCCTCACAGCAGCTGTAATTTCATTGTGGTTACCGCATGCATCCTACTTGACTCTCAATTCACTCTCTGGGATGAGGACCAAATAATGAGATTTACCCTGTCTGTCGATGGCCTCCCACCCTCCCCTGTTTGTGCCTGTGTGTGCATCTTATACTAATGTTTATGTGGGTGCAGGACACTTTTGTGTGCATACACAGGGTTTGCACGTTTTAGATGTGCGAATGTGTCCTGCTCTTGCTGCTGTCAAAATGGATGAGCTAGTTCAAAGTGGAGAACAGAGTAAAAGACCTATATGGGGTAAAAAATTGGTTAGACACATAAGGGGTGGGTGTGAGTTTAGCATGTTACGTGTTCAGGATTTGAATGAAAAATTTTCTTTTAAATACTAAGATACAGTGCTTTGACTAAGTCTTTGTAGATCTTGAACTTTTTTTTGTCAAGCTACAACCACAGATTTTGGTGTTTTTTTAATTTTATGTGATATACCAGCAGAAGGTAGTACATGATTGGGAAGTGGAAGGCAAAACAATGTGTGTTGTTTTTTGTTTTTTTTACAAATTAAATCCAGAAAAGTGATGGGCATATTTGTTTTTAGCTCCACGGAGTCAGTATGTTGTTAAACCAACTTTGTCTGAAATTGGAGTTGCTTATTTCCCTTTGAAAAACACCTCAAGCTTAGTCAAACTGAATGGGGATCTTGCCTATGTATATTTCCAGGTCTTATTGTTGATTCTCAGTTGATTTTAGCTGTAGTTGACTTTGATCGAACTCTTCTAACACATGAATATCCCTTGATCTAAATCATTCCAATCGAGCTCATACTCTTTGCTGTCCAGTGTTAATGTTCAGCTGAAATCTGAACCTCCACACTGATGTTTTCCCTGCTAAAGTGGTTCCATAGAATGCTTCTGCTACCACCAGGTCTAATGGAGGGCATGATGTTAGTTTTTGATCTAAAATTATCCTTTTATAATGCCAATAAAGGCCATTTTTTTCTTATGATTAATTCTCTAACATGAGCTGTTGGTCTCTGCAGCTCTTCCAGAATTATCATGGGTCTATTGCTTTTCTAATTAGTGCTGTAAAAAACTACTTTGTGTTTGTCTATCACATGAGATTTCAATAATCTGTAGACAATATTCGAATATTTTGAGGCCAGGTTAATTGCTGAAAAGATGACCTGCTTGTTTTTTTAAAAACATTTTTTAAGTAATTGGAACAAAAGGTAACTTTTATATTTGAGATGCAATTATTTTATCATATTGCCACATATTCAGAAAACACACATGCATGCGCACACATGAATACAAACTATACAAGAGAGAGAAAAAAATAATCAGGATGAACAAAGCCCGTTTGAAATTGCAACTGCACGACAGCTTAACAAAACCACAAGCTCCACACACACACACACGCACGCACGCACACACAACAGAGGCATTAATTTATTCAGGTTATTGGTATACGTTAATTATTACAACCAGCCTTTTCCCCCCTGCATCCCCTCCCTCCCCTCCCCACCAGTCAGTAATGGCCAACCGGTCTGTAGCTGTCAAAAACGAGCTGAAACAATTTCATCTGCGAGCCGAGAAACAAACACTGTTGCCTCTCTGCGCATATCGCGCTCTCTGTAGTGTAAAGGCCTTTAATCAGGCCCTGGTGTATTTTGTATTTGTTTATTATGTGATAGTGAGAACACAGCCTCCAAATGTGCTATGTTGTTGTGGAAAATATCCAAGGGAGGGGAAATTGATAGGCAGTTTCATAATTAAGCAAATTAATGAGTTTATTGGTGAGCAACTAAACACCAAGTACAATGGCAGCTCGTATCTCCACAGAGACATGAAAAGTCTCACTTTGTTGCCACGGTTATTTATGCCAGCATGTTTTTCTGAGTGAGTTTGAATCCCTTTGTTTTTATGTTCTGTTTTTTTTTTTTACTTCTTTGCATTAAATGGCATCACAGCAAGACTTTGTGCTGTTTTCATGCTGATTTCAAAACCATGCACGAATGCAAAGAAAGTTACCAAAAAAAAACATTCCAACATCAAATGTGTGTGCCAGTACATCCACACCAATTTGCAATATTTTTTTTTTCTTTTTGTAACTTAACTATTTTTTCCAATCATTTTTGTTTGTCACCAGAGGCCTTGGGGATAAAATCTCCCCTACTTCTAATATCTAGCTGTGTCATAATGGCCTCTATGACAGCAGGCTATTAATGAGCAGCCATTTTGTGCCTTTGACTGCAGTTGCACTGGGCTTCATTAATTTCTTCAGGTCTCAGAGGTGAGCGGAGAGAGGGGGACGTATGTGACGGTGGAGTAATGTCTCCAGAGACACAACACAGCTCACGCTTGATCATCGCTTTTATTCATTTCTTTCCAGTACCTATTAAAACATATGTAGTGTGTGTGTGTGCGCGTGTGCGGGTGTGTGTGTGTGTGTGTGTGTGTGTGTGTGTGTGTGTGTGTGTGTGTGTGTGTGTGTGTGTGTGTGTGTGTGTGTAGCCATACAGTCCCCTTCAGTATTATTGACACCCTTGTTAAAAATGCTCAGCACATTTAAAATAATTTGTTTCTAAGGAAGCACAGTGACCCCAATCTGCTGCTCTGATATAGTTTCTCAACAGTGAACTTTGGAGATGCTTTTTGTTATAGATCTTTTTTTTGTCTTTAATTTACTTCACAGCTATTTGTCAAATTTATACAGTCTTAAAGAAATACATATGCATATTTATTAACAATTTGTACTTGGGCTGTACACTTTTGTTTGTAGCAACAAGATTATGTCATGCACTCACATGCTTTGGTAACGCCTTAATGTTAGCCGTTCCAAATCCACTTTTGGTGGATCTTTATTATCATTGTTGTATTGTTTCCCTGCTGCTTATCAACCGTTTGACCCATCCCTGACCCCAAGATGAAAGGAAATGTCTTGGGGTGTTCCCGAACGGCTCAGCAATCACCAAAACCACAAGCTTATCATAAACTGCAAAGTGGCAGAACACCACCAGTGTCACCAGCCACAACCAAGTGTGACAGGAGAGGGTCCGGATCAAAACAGAATCTGCTAGTTTAAAAGTCTTTGAAATTTGACTAAAATTTGGTCTTGCCAGGAAGGCTAGTTTAGTAGAACGGAGAAATTCTACCAATAAGAGTGGTCAAATGTTGAGCGATAGTTATTCCGGAAATTGTTGACGACAGCAATTAGCATATTGTTTCAGGGCATATTGATAAGTAAATGTGTCTCCAAAAATTCTCCATAATAATGACATTCATACCAAAGAGGACATGTAAACCTCTGACCTGAATTGCACAAATCTGTTCAGAATAGAATGTTTTCTGGTGGCAACTAACATCATCAACACAAAAAGAGATGTTACAGTCTGCATCTCCCCATCTTCATCCATCTTTGTACTTCACCCCTCCCTGCTTCACCCCCTACTCTGCGCTGATATATCTCTCTTCACTTCAAGCCACCTCTCTCTCCCTCACCTCTGTCCTAAAGTCTGGGCTCTCTCCCACCAGCAGAGACAATAAATATCATGTCACGAGAATGGCAATGCTCCTTCATGGAACACTGCTTGTTTATTAGAGGCAGGAGAAGTTTAAGAGAAATGCTAACAGTGTTCATTAATGGGCCGCATCCACGTTTGATGAGGCATGGCACATCCCAGCTACCGGCCAAACGGGAGAACGGGCGGGGGGGTTTTAGGGAAGGGGATAGTGGTGGGGGGGGCCGTAACGGCCACTGGTAAATGGTCGGTAATTGCGTCCAAATTGTACGGCGAGAAGGCCTCTCAAGGACTGACAGTGACGGAGCAATTATGGCAAGCCAAGCGAGCTGTGTCAAATTAGCCCTCTCCTCCCTTTCCTCTTTACACCAAAGCCCAACCCTTTCTGCCAGTCGATGATGGAGAGTCATATTTCTTTGCCCTACATAGCAGCATGGGGTGATAAACCCTTGATTGTGAATGATGGACTAGACAATTCATAGCAGCCCGATGATTCGAATTGTAAATAACTTAGTTGCCTGGTCACATGAGTGCCTGAGAAGGTAATTGGACTTTAAAGATCAGGTTGGATGGAGGAAGTTTAGAAAGGTGGCTGGGTGACTGGGGTGTGTCTTGTGCTTAGCGACCCAACTAAAGGAGTCTCCAACCAGGAAGGTCATCAGTCAGTGTTGCTTGTCAGGAACGCATCCCAGACAGCAGAGTATATGCCTGACTTTGGTAATTACATTTGACTGCTGAGTGGGGATGTCTTCTTTTGTGGGCCCACGATGAGTGCATAATTTATGATTAAGAGCAATCAGTTCAGTCACAAATAAGTTCATCTGGGCTTTTTGTTTCATGGTGGGTAGATTAGCAGTTGAGAACTTGAGTTTTTTTAAGGGGGATGTCAATGTTCCTGAGCAGGTTTGAGAAGTCTGGAATTTGATTTTATTGATTTTTTTCATAGTCTGAATAACTACAAATGAAAGGAAAACAGTGCTTAGTATTTTTTTCCTAATTCACAAGGTTCCCTGACAGGACTGGTGGCATTAGTCATTTTTTGTGTTACTCTGACTGACTACATTGCTGTATGAAGATAAATAACTGTGTTGTTGATAGGAATAGGAAATCACATCAAAAAGAGAATAAGTTCAAATAAGACATATTTGCTTCAAACCTTTCAAAAGATAAGTCCAGTATAGAATACCTACAAACCTACAAAATAAAACTGGGGTAAACTAAGAACAAGTGCAACTGGCTAGTAATTTAACATACCATTACATAGATGACTTGTTACCAGGCTGAAGGTCTGGTAACAAGCAGTTCATTTGGTTCAGGTGTGTTGGAGATGGGATACATCTAAAAGTTGAGATGGTAGCTCATAAGAACTGGACTTGAGTATGCATTAGGAGTGAATGATGGACTTTGGTGTATGTCTACTTGGGACATCATGGTGAGCAAAAAAACGATTATATGCCACAAAATTTGTAACTGAAAGACTTGATTAAGAGACAACACCAGCCATATGGACAACTGTCCCCACTGGATAAAGATGTAGGAAAGACTTAAATTAAGACAACATAGAGATATAAGTCATCTGTCATAGCAACAGAAAGATACAACAAAGAAAGAATATGGGAGGTATCACCAAGTGCGATTGAGACAACTCTACCAGTCGTTGAGAAGGATGAGCAAACATCCTGCGAGACTTCTTGATCCAGACTGAAACAAAACTGATGACTAATCAATCAGATGTTTTTGTGCAACACAAATCACAAGAAAATAGTAATTATAGACATAGTGATCCCAAGCGATAGCCATATCACAAAGAATGATAAATACCAGGAGGAAATAGAGAAATTTTGGAAAGTCGCTGCTGTAGGTTCCAGGGTAAACCTTAAAGAATCTGAATTCAATGTAGAATAATCCAACCCAGACTTTCCAAATCTGTTGTTAGCTTTGCAATAAAGTGGGTCTATGTTTATCCATACTGATATTGAATAAACCAAACTGCGTCCATGCTTGTTACAATGTTGTGAAAACTGCAGTCTGGGAAAATGTGGGTTAAAGTTCAGCTGGCTCCATTTTTAAGATTTGTAGCTCATTTTTATGTTTGCGTGGAATTAACTTTTAGAATTCTTCCTTTGAAAAAAACCTTTCTCTGATGGAAACCTAAAAATATATTTCTCTACATTCTCATGTTTTTCTTCCCGACCCCCCTCAGCTACTGCTTATGCAAGCATGAGGAGAAAGAACAACTTATTGGCTGGATATGCAAACTTCAGCCGGAACAAATGGGTTTTATGAAGATCACAGCAGAGGGGGATCAATAGGGCTGATGATTCGAGGTGTCAATCCATACATGCAAACACACTCTAATTGATTTTCACCTATTGATTTCACTCATGCCTCTGTGTTTCTGGTTAAGACTGGTACATGTGTTTGTGTTTGATGGTAGAATTCAGACGCTGATTAGTCCTGTAAGCGTGCTAAGATTAGAAATGTGTATGCTTTGATTTATGATTGTAATGCATATTAGAGAAACCTCAGACACTGTATCGTGTTTGAATTATGATTAAACCATAACGTGATAATCATCTTATAAATTATGTAAATAATGACACTCATAAATTATATAAAACTTTCAGTCAATTTTCTGCCATTGTCAAAGGAAAGACAGAGGTTCCCCTGTTTGCTTCAAGCCATATAGTGGAGACCACAAACATGTGGAAGAACACGGACTGACCAAATGAGATCAAAAGTGGTTTTTTTGGGGGGTTTTTTGGTCAACATAGATGGTAGCAACTTAAACTACTTCTGAACGTCATATTACGGGAATCCTTTTGTTCAGCAGAGACAGGAAAGCTGATTAGAAGTGATATAAAGATAGATCAAATTCAATACGGAGCAATCCTGAAAGAAAACTAGTTAGGAGGCTGAAAAGACTTAAGGCTAGGACTCGGACATACGGCTAGAGATACAATGGAGTGGTTTAGATCAAACCATTTGTGTGTGGTAGAATGGGGTAGTCAAAGTTCAGAACTAAAACCAACTCAAACTACGTTCACAGGTGGCTGCAACACAGAAATACGCAGGATAAAGAACCAAGCATTCACACACCCACGACCAATTTAAAACACAACGTAAAATAAAAAAAATGTTGTGACCGAAAGAAACTGGATTACCAAAAGAGGAGGAAGCATGAACATGCAAGCTCCAATGAGAAAGATGGCAGGCCGATATACGAGGCTGGGATGTTAATACTGTAAGGCAAAAGTCCTAGCAACGGTGACATTATGCATAAAAACGAACACATAAAATCTTAATAAAATACATTGAAGGTTCGAGCTGGAACAAAATATTTCAAGGGGTAAAAATACTTTTGCGAGATGCTGTAAGATGAACTGGCTGAGTTATGGTGGTTTTTCAGGAAAAGGACGTAAGTCAGAGTAATGTCCTTTAAAATGATGGCCATGAATTTGTGTGTACGTGCTCATGCTCATTTGCAGTGTGTACATGGTGCTTCTATCAAAGTCTTCCGAGTTGAGTCCAAGTAAATCAATCTTGTTACTCCCATTAATGTCACTTTCAGCTCATCATTCTCAAATTATAATTAATAATAGATAGCTTATGGGCATAAATGTTAATGCAGAGTTGCGTGATATTTTATGTTCGTGAAATGACGTGCCTTAGTTAACCTCTCAGCGTTAAAAAAAAAAAGGCTGCACTTTCAAATGCAACGGCCAAAGATCTTAATAAGCGAGCGCCCCAACTCCAAACTTCCTCTGCAAACTTTCCTCTTAGTCTAAAGCAAACACACACCCTTCAGTTTGCTTCAAGCTTTGACCCAATCTGCTAGAATAGTAAACAGTGGGCTTGATTATTGATTTTAGTCCTAAAAGCAGCTCTTGCTAATTTGGTTGAAATAACATGTCGGCCTTAGTTACGAGACAGTTCTGTGATATGTTCCCTTTCCCAAAAGCAAAGTGCCAGGTTGAAAAGAAAAAAAATCATTTTTGATGTACTTGTTGTAAGATTTGCTCGAGTATTTCAGAAACTTGTATTTAAAAAATGTAAAATACAATAATGCAAATAGCCTGTTTAACTTCCTAAATACCAGTCACTTCTCAGAAGACAAGTGCACCATCCTCAAACCTCATCACATCCCTTCGTTTTGCAGGAGCTTTCGGCTATATGTGATTAGTTAGATAAGACCACTGGGAATTCACAGGCACTACAGACCACGTATCGATTAGCTATTAACCCGCTAACACCCTGTAATCCTTGTTAAATGTTTCCACGTTCGACAGATGCAGCCCGAGTTTGAGTCAAAGTTGCCTAAGGACATAAATGTTGATTTCCACTCCCCTACACACACAAAAACTGCGATGATGGGGAGCATCTTCGCAGTCGCATTGAATATTAATGACATCCTCAAGTTATGTTCTTAAAACATGATGAGTACACTGGAGCTGAGTTGCCTCCAGGATTAATTATTGACACTGTCCTTTGCGCAACCTGATGTGAAAGTGTACTCGCTGTTCTATTTTTTTTTAAATCCTCTTATGTAGAGGAATATTTCAGATGCCGTTTCTTGTCAACATTCTGAAACCCTTTAGATTCGATCTGCGCCAGTATGCCAGCTTTAAAGAAATAGAAAGTTTTGCGATGCATGGCCTTTCCCCTGACCCATCTGTTGGTCTTCACGATGCTGTTTGTTCGCTAACGTTCTCACACAAACCTCCACGCATAACTTTTTCTAAGATTCAGCTACACACATGTAGAGCTTATCTACTGATTGGGTGACTTCTGGAGACGATGGGGTAAACTGAAATAAAGTTTAAAGAGAACAAAAACGGGCCATTTTTACTTGCAAGTTGTTGCTTCGGTATTGGAACTGAAGGAGTTTTGACGAGCGAGTTCTGCACACTGGATGCATATGAGCTGCTGCAAAGTAGCAAAACTATTGTCACGTAGTGATGCATGTTGTTAGCATATATTAGACGTCTTTCTAGCTTGTCTCTTCTGTCCGCTCCATCCCTAGTGGTATGTTTTTGTTTATTAGAGGGATTCATGGATCCTGTTGATTATTCATAAGCCATTGTTTTCAAGCATGAATTGCTCTATTCATATTTGTCAGCTGAGTGTCAGTGAATGGCACTGGCACGCCTCCGAGCACCTCCAGAGACTCTCCTTCTGACAAGGACATTTTTTTTTCCTCCCCCATGTTCTTCAAGCTCCCGGTGTAATGAAAACTAAATACGCCCGTCTTTCCCCTGCTGTCTTCTGCAACTCTTTCTTATTCTTCTTCCCATTTTATCCATCTCTCTCGGCTTTCCTGACACCTTGGCCAATGGGAGTTGTGTCTGTGCCCGGCGGTTGTCAGGAGAGACATCCAATAAGCCATCAAAGAGACGGCCAGTGGCTGAGACAAAGAAGCACTCTGCCTTTTTCTGAGGTGCTGCAGCGGGCCGTAGAGAAGGGCTTGCATGTATAATTAAGTAAGAATAGGAAGCCAGGGCCACTTAATCTTCCCCCTAATGGTGATCCTAGCTCCATCACCAGGGCTCCTCTGGGGGGGCATACCCCAAAGACTCACTCTCTGGGTCAGCACTGTCCCCCAGTTGTCATTGGCAAATCTTTTTTATCGGCCGGAAGAGCTGTTTTCCTAGACTGTTGGCATTGATCCATTCATCATGGCTTTGTTCCTTTAAGAACTCTGAGGGCACACCAAGGGTCTGCCGAATGTGCTATTTATCATCCAGCCGAGAAAAATAGAGAAAAAAAAAAAAGTTAAGAGATGCATATTTCACAGAGTTTTTTTTTCTTCTTCTTCTTCTCCAAGTTGCATCAGCCTGGCATATTTTCGGGTTTGGATGTTCTGATTAGAGGTTTTTCCATCACCTTTGTGATTTGATCGAAGAAGGTAATCACATTTTGCTGCCCTGTTTATTTGCAGGTGGTTGTTATTACACATTGCTTTCCTGCTTTAATTGACATAACTGAATTGTATGAGTTGTTGGCCAAAGAGATTCGGGTTTTGATTGAGAACCTTTTCAGATCTTAGTCCTGATTCTTTTCAACCAGGTTGGTAAAACTGCTGCCATAAGCACCAGCTGATCTCCATTAAAATTAAGATTTAGAATTGTGACATTAGATATCTAAGAGACCTTTCGGGCTACTCTATTTTGATGGCTGAAGTTAACCCACATGGTACTGCTCTGGTCCATTTTAGGAACTCATTTCAAAACCATAATCACTGTGATGGAAAGGATTGTAGAATGAACCTAACTATAGCCTCTTACAAAAAAATAGTTCAAAGGTGAGCACTTCTTTGAGCTGCCTTTAGGTGTTTCTTAAAGTCATCAATCAGGTCATTGCTGTCTTTCAAAAGTCAAACCGTCATTATGGAACCAAAAGAGACATGGAGTGAAACTCAGCAGGTTCTGCAGAGTCCATTACACAGAAAATTGACACCGAACATATTCCTTCCTAAAGGGTGAGACATAAAATTGGCATGTCCTTATCAATTTTGTTCACTACTGACCAAACTTTCCCTCACTAAAGTTGATTGTTGCGTTCTGTCTTACTGTACTTCTGCTCGTCCTGTACAGTATGTAAATGGTAAAAAAAAACAACAACCTGTGATTTATCGAGATAGATATGATCAAAAGTATTGTTTCTTTTAATATTGCAAGGCATCACTTCTATTAAATAAATACATTTGAGATGTGAATGTTTCTCAGGTGAATGCTGCTGTTTTCTGAGAAGTTTCCTGAAAGTACAAACGGTACAATGACATCAGCAGATTAACTTGTACAATGTTAGGTCACAAAGTGATCCATAAAACCAAGAACATATTTGTGAGTTTATCAATGAACTATGACATGAAAAATATTAAATGGAGAACAGTTAAAGATGAACTTTGTCGCTGATGCGAAACTCGAGCAATACTGGAAAACCAGGTCCTCATACTCTCTATGTAAATCTCACCAGTGCTCTGGCTTTGAGAATTGCGGCATCCTTCGTCGCATTTTCATCTTCCAGAAAACCCCGGATGTCCTGAGCTTGAAAAATTGCTGTATGCATGAACTTTCTGCCTGATATTATTAAGCAACAACAGCAACAGACTTTCTCCCAAGAGAAAGACACACCAAGGTTTTTGTCTTCCTGTTTTCAATTGACACAGCTAAAGGCAGCATAATGGGCCTATTATGAACTACCTGCATCATGCTTAATTCATCAGGGTGGTATTGCTCTGCTTCCTTATTCAGCAGCCTTCCTCATACATGAGATACAAAAAAAGCAGCTGCTAACAGGCAAAAAAAGAAAAAAAAGACCTCCTAAGGTCCCCTGTGTCAGGCCCGGCACTCAAACCACGGGTGACCCTTCGGTATCTTTGAGATGGAGGTGCAAAGCTGGGGACAGGGGCCGTAGAAGAGGAGAGAGGACCCATGTGATTCAGTCCAAATGGAGCGCCTCGTGGTTATCCCTCTAAAACACCATTAGGTGGTCCCATCACTGACACTAATGGGATGTTACAACGATTTAAAATGATTTAATGGCTCCCAGGTTGGGGCCCCTAATGGCCCTCTTTATACGTCAATGCGTATTATGAATGGCAATGACAGTGTTGTGAAGTGCCTCTGTTTCTTCGGTTTTCTTTTCTCTCTCGCTTGGGTTTCTTTTAAGGTGCTTGCACAAGTAGTGTGACAGGTATCGTTTTGTTTGGTGATATGACCACGGATTCAGCAGCAAGCGTCTGTGTGGCTGATGTACTACCAAGGCACTCGTAATTTAGCTCGTGCAATCATAAAATAGCCACAAGTTTATTCTGTTGGATAATTATCTGTGCTGTTTAAGAGATATAGGAACATATTATGCAATATATCCTTTAAAACAAAGAAGTAAGGGATGTTGGATTCCCAAGAATCATCTATAATAGACAAATATGTTTTGGACAAAAAGTAAAATATATGAAAGCCATTGTCCATTTTGGTTAAAAGTTGTGTGGGTATGACGGTGTTGCCACAAAATAGTGTTCCATATTATGTTTATGTTTTAAGGTTTTTGATGTATTAAATATTTGCAGGATTTGCTCATATTTTCTGTGATTGCAGCATTTTTCATTTGCATTTGTTTTGCTGATTGTAAGTTTTTGCTCTTATTTTTTGTGATTGCCTCGGTTCTTTTCCTTCATTTTTCTGTTGCATTAGCTTTTTTGTGTGTTCTTGCATCTTTTAAGGTTTGCATTATTTGTGTGTTTGCGGATCGTTTCACTGTTTGCTGCACGTCTACACCTGTTTTTGGCGTATTTTGCCATTTGCTGCACGTTTGTACCTGTCGGCCACCATAGCATGAAGATTCTCAGTTTCTAGCTTGTAGTCTAATAAATCTGACAATCGGTATAAACAAATGAAGCTATTTTGGATACCAAATGCATTCTAATTGGCTTTAGTTGAAGGCAGAGCAAGTTGAGGGAACAGGAAGCCATTCTGTAGGTTTTTATAAAAATAGTTGACAATGTGCTGGAAAAATAAATGTCAAATTTGTTTAATTTTGAGATGCTTTGGTTTGGGTTTTAGTCTCTGGTTTTCCGTCTTATACTCTGTCAACATCATCCATCTAGGGAAAATAATATAAGTATATCATCCACCTTAAATCTCATACCAAATCTGTTGTGAATCATTATGCGATTCACTATTTTCACCATAACCACAAAGAAAAAGTGATTTACTGTGCATTTATAGAATATGCTGTAATTTATTTCTACTTTTCTGGATAATCTAAACCTCAATCACGCAACTGATGCCAAACACTGTGTGGCCAGAAACGTACTGGCCTAATTGATAGCTTTAATTTTAAAGTGCTCTCCTTCTTTAGCCATTAAGTCTGTTTTACAATCCTAGTGGATATCTCGCGCTGCGGATTAAAGCTATTGATCACTAAAACACAGTCTGGTAAAGGGGCTCGGGTAATTTCTCTTAGGTGTTTCCCATGGAAGCATCAATTCTAAAACGCTTGCTCTCTGCGCTCATTTGTTTTGAAAACTCTGAAGTGAAACTTTTCGAAGCGCCGCGCGATGATGGATCTGGACGGTCTGAATGACTTGAAATCCCCTTTCAACACCTATTAAAGCGGGCAAGCCACAGACGACTTCGTTTTATTTTCCCGGTGAGAAGCGAGAAAGAATGGGAGGTTTTCTTGTATGTACACGCTGACTTGGGGTGTATCTTTTGGGAGTGCTGTTTGGAATACGAGTCAGTGTGTGTGTGAGAGAGAGGGAGAGAGAAAGAGTGTGAGAGTGAAGGAGAGCCTAGAGGATTGACAGGTCTAGCAGTCATTACACGCTGGATTGAATGCTAGATTAGTCCAAAGTGGCTCAGGGTCAAGCGGCTGCCTGTTCCCTTTTGGCACTGAATGACTTTAATACCAGCTACTGTATTAGTCAATTACTTGGCAGGCTAGGTTGGCCTCTTGCTACCTATCTCACAGCCCTGACTTCTTGCTTTATGAGGTATCAACCTTTTTATTGCATCTATTATTGAATTGCCTTTATTAACGAGGAATATTGAAAAAAAGAGCGAAAAAAGAAAGTTTTAGGCAGTTTCTATGCTAACAGGGGTACAGACTTGCTGCCCCGTTTACACCTCCCGTCCACATGGTAACAAAACTGTCGGTGATTTTTTTTTTTCTTTTCAATTGTTTAAGTGTTGATTTAGGGGGGATGGTGATTACTCTTCTGCTTTGTTGCCCAGTATATTAGGTACGATGTTTAAGCACCATTGAAAATAAACCAGACCAACAGCATGATGCTACCAACACTGTGTGTGAAAGACTCACCCTGACTCATTCAAAAATATTTCTTGTCTTTGTAGCCAATGACAAAGAAAACGTTACATCAGATCATTAACACTTGCTTTGTCCAGGTTGGCAGATGTATTATTTTATGTAAATGAGCCAACCGGAAATATCATCCATGAACTGAAAGCTGTGTCAGACTGCGAAGCCTCAGAGTGTAGATCTTCAGAGTAGCGTTGGGGATGCTTGGGATCTTCTTATGAATGTTGATGTAGTTACTTTTGATATTTTTAACACCTACTGGCGCAGAACAAGTATTACAGCATCTTGATTGGTTTTCTTGAGACTGTGTCCAGTTAATCCCAAAATTATTGATCAATCCATTTAGGTTTAGATTTAGTTTGTTCCTTGTCACTGGCGGTAGAGATAGAGGAACTGTGGAGGGAACTCAAGATTTTTGTGACACCAAGCACTTGAAATTTCTGCATTTAAAATCCCATCGATTAGCATGAAAAAATATATATACACTTTTAAATCAAAAACGGATATGTGTGGTTTGATCTTATTTTCCGAGATCTTTCCTCTCAAACGCAAACGAAGTACTATGCATAATTTTGGGCTAAAGTAAAGACTGAGGTTTTTTAAAAAAAAGGAAGAAAAGAAAACATCTTCTGACCATGCAAACATCCAGGCCCCTCTGTTTTCCACCTCTCTCCCATTCATTCTGTCCATCACGTCTTCACTCCTCCCATTAGCTCTGATGTTAAATTGCTCTTGTGTGATTGTGTCACTGGGCTCTCCCTTTCTCTTTCTCTTGGGTGACTGATATGACCTTTAGGTACACCAACTGACAATTACTGTCACTGAGAAATTGAATTATTAGCTTTCTCTGCCAACGGAGCCGCGGGTAGGTGGTAGGTAGTTGAGAGTAAAATGCTGTAATTACTTAGCTAAATTGCCATATTATATTTTTTTTGCCACTCCTTTTCCTTTCTCATTCTTTCTCATGAGTGATACAAAAGCAGGGTGGGAAGGGGGGGAGGAGGAGGTTTTGAGCTTCGAAGCTGATGAAAGAATGATTTTGAATGTCCCCTATAACCTTTTTAAGGTGTTGATTGTCAATAGAAGCAATTTAGCGATGTCAAGGGAGGGGACCAGAATGAAAGGTCGCACTCTGTCTTTTCCTTTTTTTTGCGTCCTTTCTTTGCCTGTTGGTCAGCATGACTCTTTCCTTTCCTTTCTTTTTATTCTAATTTCCTTCTCTCCCAAACTGCTAACAATTGATTCCTCCTCTTCCGCCCTCCTCCTTTATCACACCCAATGCCATCACATACACACCGCAGACTGGTCAGGCTGAACGTAATTATTATTTTTTTTTCCTGTGCTCTGTTTCTGTGTGAGTAAATGGCTTCCTTTGCTTAGCAGCTTGTATCACAGCCTGTCAGATCTCCCGGTTTGATTACGGGATCTGGCTATTTAGCCACAGCCGAAACTGCGCCTTTGTTAATTAACCAGCATTTGAGGGAGACTGATGACTGCGAGGGGTCTTTTGAGGTCACTTGGCTTCCTCGGAATGTGAAGCAAAGACTATGCAGAGGGCTGGAGATAAAATAAGGAAGAAAGGGAAACAGGCATTCACGACAGAAAATGGGAGAAAAACCCCCCCCCGACTTTTCTCAGTTGCCCGCTGATTTCATTCTTCACTACATAATCTTCTTATACTAAATAAACATTGTTGTACATGGATGGATAGCTTGTTGAACATAAATTAAGTTATTGTAAGAAGATATAAGTGAATATTCAGATGCATATTAATTAACTGCCTAAAAATATTTCAAGGTTTACTTATAATAAATACCTTTTTCTTTCTTCTTTTTTTTTTTTATTGCAGCTCTTCTCTGTACAGCCGTAATGCTGCATTCAGGTCAGACCTGGAAGTTTGATTTTTCTACTTCCCCAGAGGGAAATGCAACAAGAATGGCCAAAGAAGTTGGAATTCAGACTGAGCAGGTCAAAAGTTACCAATCGGCCACGAGGTCAGTGGCAGTGTTTTCACATCAAAGTTTATATTCCGGAAAAGTGCAGAACTTGTTGTGTTTTAGGAATTTTTTTATTTATTTATTTTTTTTTTTACATCTTTCTGTTTTTGCAATATTCTGGAATTTCAGTCATGTTTTGTTCGTGCTTCAGTTCACGCAGGAATGCCAAACGCCGCTCTTCTGAGAAATACTTATTCTAATCAGATAAAGCTCACCTCACATAAGGAAAGTATCTGCTCTCGCATCTTTTCCCATGTTGCTGCTGCACTTTGTTGTGCAAATACGGTTTGATAGTTTTGCTAGTCTTTGCTAGTGAAGGCCTCAAAGTACTAAAAGGATTTCTGTTTGCAATCCAAGGAAATCTTCCACTGTTAGAGGGCAAGTAAATTATATTCAGCTTAACAGTTGCATTCTGAAATGTTGGCCTACAGAAAGGTATGTCCGCAGAGCACCTTACTTGAGGTGCTTTGTGCATGAATTACTGTATAAATGCGACATGACATGGAGACAATCAGCTTGTGGCTCAGCTGAAATGTTAGAAAAGATCAGGTTGCTGTAGTAACATCCTTCAGCTCATCCGTATTTATGGGTCAGGTGTCTCTCATGTTCCTCTTGATGATTGTGAGTTTGCTGGAAAATCAATGATAGAATTAGCTTGGCCATTAAAGCAGATGTTGGTACTTCTGCTTTAATGGCAGTGAAAGAATATACCAAGTCCAACTGGAATATGAAACTAGCTTCTCTATGAGCTTTTTGACTGTTTTCATGACAAATTATTTTGATTTCGTAATATTATATAGGTATAAGTGCCATCTCAGGTTTTAAACTCATTACAGAAGAAGGCAACTCTGGTTCAGTGCTAGTTTAGAAAAAGTCACATCTTTTCCTGAAATGTGCTCTCTGCATCCATACCAAATGTGCTATGAGCCATGGGTTATTACCAGCCTGTCACATGCAGAATGCGAAGAATGAAAGGCTAATCTGATGTTTTTGTGTCATCACCAGCAGAAAAATAGTGCGAGTTTTACAAAACGCTGGAGCATTTGGAGGCAAAGGCCTTAAGAAAAGGGTGACACTGCACGAGGAAATGGATGAGAAGGATCCCCGCGTGTGTGATTTTTGATCCCTTAAGGTTGAGCCTGCTCAGTCGTTGTGAAAGGAGGGACAATTTGCACGCGCCATAAAAGGACATTTATGTTCATGGCCGCGTCCCAGCAGAACCCCCATTGCTCTTTGTTTTAATTGTCCATGAACAAGGCATTGTTCTGCAAGATCAGGGTTGGAGAAAAATCTTCCTCAAACCGATCCATTGTTACGGCAACTGCATTACGGGGGCCCTTCATTATTTTTACTCTGATATAAAGAATATGTTATTTGAATTTACATAATTCTCCCAGCAGATCCAAAGCCACCTCTATAAATAGCTTTATTCAAGTTGAGTGCAGATTCAAATGAAGGGAGAAGTCATAATCTCCTGTAATGTTGTATCTTTGTCTTCGCCGTAGCGCTCCTCTGTGTTCCCACATCCACTCTTTGTATACTTTGTATAGGGTTTGTTATACATGTCATAATAATCCATATTTGATTACTGCTGTGTGCATAGCAGCCAGTAGAAAGACTCACTTGTTGTCCATTCACCAGAATTTTTGTGCTACATCCGACTTTCTGCTGACTTTGGTGTGACGCGTGTGGTGGATTTGACGCTGGGTTTGTCCCACTTTCAGGCATTTCAGAAGACTGGCCTCGGGGAGGTGTAGTGCAACTTCCCTCCAACTCGCAAGCAAACATCGACTCCCTCAGCATGGTTTGCCCTGAAGTTTGGGCAACAAAAAAGAGAAGTGTTTCGCAAGCTCTGTGGCCGCTTCTGCTTGGCCAGCCGGGCTCGCACCCGAGGACATCCAGTTGATCGACGTGCCATCTCAGTCGCAGGCAGGACTTTCAGCGGAGCGTGACCGGCTCCAGCCCGACAACTCGAGGTGCAATAATTCTGCTTTGTTGCTTTTTCCAGAGTCCAGAGGGTTCCACCATGCTCAAAGAACATCAGTGTTTTTTGCCTGAGCGAGAAATCACATTTACAGGCGTCCAGCTTGATCTTTTCCATTCGGAACAGAAGGACGTGATATATTAGCAGTAGGTTGATCCCAACAGAATGATAAAACGCTCCAAAATGAGCTCATGTGTGGCCTTCCGAGCGTGTGGAACAGCCACTCTTTTATCCAGCGTTTGGGAAAGTTTGCGGTTTCAATGTTATTCCACAACTTAGCATTATTCTGCTCTTACAACAAGTCAACGCTGCCCAGCACTCAAGTATCAATAAGCCCACAGTCTCTCACCTCTCGCCTCATGGTATTAATAATACAAAGGCATCCATAAAACGGGAGCTGTGCTTGTGTTAAAGAACAACTAGACAGGGCTATTTCCAAGGTCATCACAGTGCTGAAATGTTATCCTCTCCACACACACACACACACACACACACACACACACACACACACACACACACTCCTCCTGCCTGCACATGGTGAGAGGGAAACCACCGGTCATTCCAGCAGAAAGGCTTGGACTGAGACACGTGGACCCATTTTCTGAAATATGCAATGAGCGAGGCGTCGGAGACCTCTGTAGGCTGGACAGTGCATAACCTTCCAATGCAATGGTGATGTGTCATCTGCATTCTTTGTTGTGCTAAGAGTTAAGAGACCACCAGGGATGAGCGGGGCCTGACCTCTGACCTGCAAGGATAACGAGCGAGATGGGGAGCGGCAGGTGTAATGGACTGCTGAGGCTCATGATGCCACAGATTTCCTGCTCGGTTGAGATGATACAGACACAAAGGAACAATTACGGATACATTTTGTTTTATTACAGCCACAAACGTCAATGGATTTAGTTGAGTAGATTTTATGTGACAGACTGAACCAATAGTGTGTAATTGTAAGTGGAAGGAAACTGATGAATGCCATTATTAAAAATAAGTGTTTCCAACTTTTGCGGAAAAGCTAAAAACCACTTTAATCGAGCTTAAAAATGTGTTTTTTAGTAAAATTGAGAAAGTAATTACAACTTTGTTGTTTCTATCAATCTTTTCTGACACAATACTTCCTAGTGTGCATAAAAAGATCAGTGAAAACAAGGACAGGAAAACTTCATCCAAACTTCCAAATATATTGGCGTAAAACCTAATTTTAAGGCACGGCACTGAATATTTTATGATCTACCAAACATGAAGTCCAAATGCAATATGGTCCACATCGACATGGTGATGATGATTGAAATTTGACTAGGTTTGCAGCTCCACTCTAAATCCACCATGACATGGATGAGAGCATCGATCAGAAGAGCAGTGTCCAGGTCCATGTTATCTCTGGATGAACTGCAGAGAGCTGAACACATCACTATCATGTTAAAACATGGTGGAGGTGAATACATGTGTGATCTTTGAAGAAAACCTGTTTCAGGCTGTAAAGGACATGAGAATGGGACGTAGACCCTAACCAGACAGAGCTAAAATGCAAAGTTGTAGAGCAAAACAAATGTAGCCACTATAAAGATCCAGTTAAAGTCCCTGTTCAGAATCTGAGGCAAGACTTGAAATACTGAAGATGCATTTCCTACCGCATCTATTATCCAATAGCTTCTTGACAGCAGTGGGGGAAAAAGAATGCAGAAGAGGCAGTTAGGCATGTGTGATTATTGATTAGAATGCTGAGAAGATCCAGGATTTTCCCTCTTACATTTAGTGGCCTTTGACTGTCAGAGCTGCATGTTTTTTTTTTTGCCCCTGAAAGGGCACATTTGTTGCCTCTGTAATGTTGTCAAGACAGCATGAGGCAAAAAAAAGGTGGAGATCTATTCTTTCACCTCTTTTAGACAATCATGTGCTGTGGAATTCATTTGTCTTGGTTTGGCTTTGTCTCAGAGGTGGCACGAAAGCAGGAGCCTCCTTTTGTTGCTTGAAATTGATGCCGCTAACGGTGTAATAAAAACGTCCAAAACTCGCGTTTCTTTTTGAGGGAAGAGCTCCTTTTGTTTCTCCTTGCAAGAAGCGCTTCATACTGAGGAGATAACTGCAGGCTGTTTTAGTGGCAAGATTAATATGTTGTGCACTTAGACTGGGGTGTGTTTTCTCACACCAGCAGTATCTTGGGTGTCACGATCAAAGCGCTCTCTCTTTGTACGTCGACTTCGAATCCCTCCCCTGTCCCCCCTTCTTCATTCTTGTGAATGGTAAACAGTGCTGCGTGTCAACAGATAGCACGTTTATCTTGTTAGAGGACGCTTTAGTGACTAAAGATATTGCTGTCATTATGTTGAAGATACTTCACAAAGGCAGGAGAACTTCATTTAATCTATATCAATTGAGTCTGATGATGAGTATTGCATTTTGTCAGCTTAAAAAGACAAATGTTAATATATTTTTGGTTAGATATTTGCAAAATAGCATAAAATCAGTTAAATTGTCCATTCTTACCATGGACTCTCAATTGGATTTAAGTCTGGGCTTTGATTGGAACATTCCCACACATGTATACGTTTTCATCAAAACTTTTCTCCTTTAGCCGCCTCCAGGATTTATTTAGTGTCACCCATTTACTTGAAGGAAAATAAAGCTAGACTTGAAGCAGTGCTACTTATGTAGAAATGGGGTCCAACCGACGCCACACACGTAAAACTTGTATCATTTGCCATAGTCCTCTACGTTTGCCTCAGTCCTCGCACGCACAAGGGTTAATTGATTTGAAGGATTGTAAACATGTTTCAAGAACAAAGGAGAAGGTGACACTGGAGGTCTCAATTTCCTGAAGGTGAATTGGCTTTATTGGGGATCCAGTTCACCCACTTGAATCAACTGCGTTAAAACAAGGAGATGGACGCAGCTTGTAGGACTGTTGACTTGTCTTGCATCAAGAATGTACTCCGATTTCCTTCCACAGTCCAAAAGTATCATCCATCCATCCATTTTCTTACACCCTTGTCACTTAGTGGGGTCGGGAGGGGTGCTGGTGCCTGTCTCCAGCTAACGTTCTGGGCGAGAGGCGGGATACACCCTGGACAGGTCGCCAGTCTGTCGCAGGGCAACACAGAGACACACACACAGGACACACAACCATGCATCCACACACTCACACCTAGGGGCAATTTGGAGAGGCCAATTAACCTGACAGTCATGATTTTGGACTGTGGGAACTGGAGTACCCTGAGAAAACCCACGCATGCACAGGGAGAACATGCAAACTCCATGCAGAAAGACCGGGGCCGGGAATCGAACCCAGAACCTTCTTGCTGCAAGGCAACAGCTCTACCAACTGCGCCACTGTGCAACCCAAAAGTATCACTGTTGGGAAATTGATTACTTAAGAGTACCCTTAGGTATGAGTGTTTGTTTAAAATTTGTGTCTTTGTAATGGACTGGCATCCTATCCAGGATGCATCTTCTACTTCTGCATGATGACCACTGGACATAGGCACCAGATGCATGTGGTGCCTATGTCCACATGCGTGGACATAGCCACGCATGACCTCTGCAGGTTGGCATTTTGCATCTAAAACATGCAGAATGCCAACCTTGGTGAACTTGAATTGGACACCTTAAATTGCCTCTGGAAAACTGTAAAGGTACCTCTTCCTTGCATGGTGTTTCACCAGGTATTTTAGAGTAAATGTGGGTGACTACATTTGCACACAACACAATTTACTTTAATTTTGTAAAATATACTAATCATTATATTGGTCTATCATGAAACACCAACTAAATATAGTAAAGTTTGTGGGTTTTAATGCAAGAAAAGTTCAATGAGTATGAATACTTTAGGAAGATACTTTAACTCCTCTGTGTGGATTTGCTGAATTTTACCTTTTAAAATAATATTTTCCTATTTATTTATTCCTTTTCTTTTTATTTCTGTTCTTTGTTTTTATTCGGTGACAAACAGTAACCTGCCATGGCTGGATTACCGAGCTGTATCTGAAGACTAATGAGAGAAATTTCCCCCGAGAATCTTTATCTATTGCTCTTTCGAGAGCACCTTGGGGACTCACTTTTCCTATCTGTCACTTACTCAAGCACACACGTGCACGCACACGCACACACAAACACGCGCAGGTCCAGTGCGACACACCTCCAATCCCATCACTGATCTGCCCCTCCACTGTCTGCCCGTCATCCCCTTTTCACCCCTCCATCCCCTCATCCTCGTCCTCCACCCCCACCTTCACTCATTGACACTCCTGTTTCCTCTAACACTATCATGTAGCACAGGCATTTCACTTTTGCACCTTGCAATTAAAACTAGCAGAGAGGAGGAGGAAAAGAATACTCTTTTTCTTTCAGTCCCCACCTTCCCCCGCCACCCCTCCTCCAAACAGCAACCGTTCTGTGTTTCTCTTTTTCTTTTTTTCCTTTTTTTTTTGGGTACACGTGTTAGAAATTCAGAGTTTACGAGAATGGCAGGCATGGAATTAATTAACAAAGGAAATCTCACCACGGCTTTCAGCTGGAGTTGATAATTTAACCTTTTTTTTTTTTTCCTTTTTTGTTTTTGCTCGTATGATAACAGGTGCAGGCTGATTTGGCAGAACACAATAACACAAAGTGTCAAATAGAAAAGAAAATTTCTCTGCCCCCTGAGAAGTCACACACACACACACAGCATCATACGCGTACATAGCACACTCCAAACTTTGTACACCATCTGAGAGGAGTACACCCACTCGTGAAGTCCAACCCTTTGATCATTTGGTGCTGCTATACTGACCTCTGCAGGTTCCTCCCCCTGCTCTCTTGTGGGTTTTCGTGGTTGAATGTGTGTTCGCATATGTGTGTGGCCAAGCAAGTCTGGCTTCTTGAATTCGTAAGTGATCTGGTGTGGAGTCTGCATGGGTTGGAATGGGATTCTGATGCTGAGCAAAAACGCTAAAGAAAGTTCTGAGTAAAACCTACAATATGTACGAAAGTATCCATTGGCTTTAATTTAAAGAGAAGAATGTTAATACTATTAAGCATGCAAATCATAAAAAAATAAATAAGGATTACCTTGATTATTTATGTATAAGTTGTGTATTTATATATGAAAATGAGTAAATAAGTAATTACAGTACATGCTTAGTCTTGATTTAACAATTTAATCAATGAAACTGTCAACATACTGAGATTGAAAAGTTTGATTCCTGATTCTAATTAGCAATACACCCAAATGCTAGGTGAGATGTTCAACTTAATAATCCCTAATTAATTTATTATCTGATTGAAATTCTAACAGAAGCAGCACTTATTTATTTATTTATTTAGCACAATTGGATATAAATTCAGGCATTAAGGCCTTCTAGTGTGGATGGTGTGTCATTATTTTTTCACCACACACAATGTTGTGCAGGTTGGCGAAAACATGACATTTTGGGAATATTGTACCAAAACATTTTCCAAAGGCCAATTTGTTGTCTTGTCAAGAGATTGTCCAACGTGTGCAGTGGGTCTCTTCAGCTCTAAAAGAGTTGCCGTGGGTCTTTTGTGTGGTTTTCTGAGTCCATAAATAAGTCTATCCATCTCGATATTCCAGTGCATTTATAAAGTCGGCAGGTTGTTGGATGTTACAGGGCAGTTCTTAGCCAGTTTCTAAATTCAGGGGAATGTTTCAGGCAACAGCAAACATGGTGACGTTGAAGGAAATCTTCATAATGAATGCTCGTAGGAACAGCTGAAATTTTGGAAGATTGTTTTGTAGCCTATTCTTGCCCTAAGCTTCTCCAGAGGTACGTCTCCAACACCTTGAATGAAATCTAAATGTGCAATATCGTCTTTCTCCAATCTAGATTTAGCAAGATTTAGCAACCAATCAGAATTCTGAAAGTTATGAGATTCTGAGATGCTTATGTGTTCCCTTTAGTAAGGACACCTTAGGCAACTGCCTTTGTAGCCTATTTGAAAAGAAAACCGCATTGCTTATTTAAAGGGTGCTTAGTCTAATTAGAATAGGTCAAACAACGTGGGTGACAGAGAAAACTGCATTGCTTCTGTGGTTCTTCCCAGGCAAGTAGAGTGCACCATCTGTGTGATGATGGGTGTCAGAGCGGTCTGTTGTGGGACAGTGTTTGGATGGAAGAAACTGCTCAACAAACACAGGAAAAACTGTCCAGTCCAATCAAAACCCACACGTGCGTGACAAACATTCATGCACACTTGACGCCTCGCGGGAAAACATCATCACACACGGAGTCAGAGATCAGGGCAATGTAAACAAGAACTCCTGATTATTGTTGCATTACTGTTCAATTTTTTATTTGTTTGAAATTGGAAGTCTGGGCTAGCCTCGTGTTTTTGTCCCTCCCCATCTTTTACACAGCAGTTCCTTGATATTAAACATGGATTAGCAATGTCTAATCTCTGGCCGGCCAGACACTATGGAGAGCAGAGGAGGGGCCGGGGGCACCCACCCGCCCCCCACCACCACAGAGGCCATTGATTTCAAAGCTACTTACGCCCTGTTTGTATGTACAGCCACACTGGAGTGTAAGCTTGTTAAATGCAAAGTGCTTCACCTGTCACCCACAGGTCCATGTCTCATCTTCCTGGGGTTTATCAGCACATAAAGACGCAAAATAAGATCTGGGAATTTTGCAAATGGGGTTTAGGTATTGCGTGTGCTTCGTGGTCCTCAGACAAGGCTGATTGGATCAATCCCCGTCTCTAACGTCATGGGTGACTCAGTACAGACTAAACAGGGTAATCATCCAGCGTTCTGTCTTCTGCTCACTTTTATTTTTATGTTAATGCCGGACAGTTCCAGTTCCACTCAAACATTTACTCAATCTTGTGTTAATCTTAGGCTTTTAACGATGCATTCACAACAGGATGATTATACAACACACAACTTTTGTGGGTTTTAATTTCCTTGATTGACTGCCAGCTTGAATTTATGTACTCAATTTTATTTAATCTACCCAATCCACATCCACTTTTGTAGCCTTAACCCATCTTATGGCATAATTTTTGATGAACATGTGAGCTGCCTTCTTAGCTGAATGGGTAAGATTAAATTTAACTAGGTTGGTTTCTTGCCACACACCTGGCTTTTAGAATAGTCTACAACATTTCAGTTGGACTGAGTCCGGTGCTTTGGGATGTCTGTTCTAGAAGCTTTTACACAAGTTTGGGATCACTGTCCTATTGAGTCATCCAATTGTGTCCAAGCTTTAAACATCTCATCCAACTTTTCACTCTCAAATGGATTTTCCTTGGTTAAAATGTTTGGGAACCACCCAGGAACCACAAAAGGCTTAGGCCCATCATAAATCAGAAATTAGCAGAACAAAAGTGGCACTGTCCACTTTGAGGCCAGTTTGATGTCGACATGAATTCAAGAAAGAAGCCTCTGTTCCAAAACTGTCACTTTAAAGCTCATCTGAAGTTTGAGGGAATAGACTCAAAGAAAGGTAGCAAGGGTGGGTGTTCGAACAGGACGACGATAGAAATGTTAGTAAATTACACATGGGCTCCACTGTGTTGATTAATGGTGCTACTTAGCGGGGTTTTCTTCCTCATGATCAACATAACATACCATAAGGGTTCCTCCCCCCACCCCCTGCCTGTACCGCCCCGAAACCACCCAAACACACGGTAAAACTGTTTTGTTTTTTATACAAAGCAAGCTAACAATAATCCTCTGGAATGAACTTGACATCAGTGCTGTTGAAAATTTATAAACTATGCGTAGAGGCCAAGTCTGTGATGAAAAACCAGCTAATTTAAATGAGATGCATCATTTGTGATTGGAAGTGTGGTCAGATATTCATGAGCCAGGACCGGGTTCACAATCATGAAAACATCTTAGGGTTTTCTCTGCAAATTGTTGCAGTTGTGAGTTGTCCAGTCTTGAAAAGGGAACGGTTTTAAATGAATCAATAAAATCCCCCCCCCAAAAAAAACAAAAAAAAAACAAAACCACTATGAAACATCTGTGAGTAGATGTAAACATCGGTGTGAAACCAAATGTGAGTAATGGTGGCTGATTTAAGATTGGAGGTCCGGTGCTCTTTTGAGCAGCCTTGGTGGGAAAAGTCTTTTGTACAGATTAAGATTCATGCCTCATCATATCAATCATGCGATTACTCTCTGACAAGTTCACTTTTCTCATGATTAGAGCCCAGGTTAAATCAAGTCCCAAACTAGTCTTTGAAAAGGCAATTTTATGTATTTCTCTTGGTCTCTAGAAAGTCCAAACTGTGTATTTCTGCAGCGCAGGTTTTCAGTCTTGGCCTTGGTGCTTAATATCGAAGGATAACCCTGGTGATTAGAGTCTGAAGTCTGCTTCAGCTTATTATGCCAAACATCACCGGCCCCTTCTCCAAATATATCATAAATAATTATTACGGAGTGCATGTTCACTGCTCTGGGCTATGGATATAACCTGTTTAGTTTCAAACACGGACCAATCAATATGACTCTGTCATCAAAAATGTATGGGAACACCAGCTTGTATTTTATTTATCTGTGATTTTATCCACCGTCTTATATTATTTATGTGTTTATTTGTTTCCTTTGGCTAATTAAAGTCATACTGATTTCTGAATGAGCCGGGAGTAACTGCACACTGCACCGCTAAGTGCATTTAGCCATATGTGTGGGCAGGATTGCGCGTTTTGCGTGCATGCACTCTTAATCTCAGTCCAACAGGCAACGCTGCTCGGGGGACTCTGGAATTATAGATTGAGGACAGGAGTCATGCGATGATTGACAGCCGCATTCTGTTTGAGGTGATTAGGTGCACAAGGCCCAAAGAAAACAGACACGATGGAAATTTCAACATCTCTGCTCTAATTTCTACTGCAGGGTAATTATGATACATGATGATCTGCAGACATCATTGGCCACACAGTTTGACCCGCTGCGCCGCCTCTCTACTTCACGGCAAGCCCGTCCTCCCAAAAACGCTGCAACACGGTAAAATTTAGCAAAAACCGGCGGTGTCGGAAAGCAGTGGGGAATTATGGCATGAAGAACGTCTGCAATTACACTTTGTTTTCCAGTGAATAAATAGTGCACATGGGCGAAGGTGGAACTCACGACTCTGTCCAAATTCAACAAAATCAACCTACAGGCAGGCCTGCAATTATCCCAAACTATGCGCGTTACCATGTTTATTGATGTGCACAAAGCACCAAAGTATAACGCAGCTCATGCGTGCTCGCTCTTAAAATGTAATTATTGTTTTCACATGTAACTCTTGTGATGAGATCAATCTGTACACTCAAATTAATTCTTTGTCGAGCTAAAAGGTAGGTTGGATCCATTCTCTGAAATTGTTTAAGACCAATATAAAAGGACTATTTCTTTCTTTCTTTTTTTTGGTAAATATGTTTAAATTCATTTGAGCTACATTTCAATGGACATGGAAGCGATTTGTACCTGCATTTTTCCATCTTTGTTCGGTTTTGATTTGGTATGAAGTGGCATGCGATTTGCAGCAATAGTAAAACTGATTGGAAATATTGTACTCGGCGACAGCTCATTACCAAGATGCAAAGAAAACAGCTGGTTGCTCATAACCCAAACATAAAGATTTGATGGAAACTAACCAAAAAACAAACAAAAAAAAATCTAAATTTTTGCATCTTTGATTTTGTTCTGTTGTTTTTGTTGTTTGAGACCTGGAAAACAAGCTGGCACACTCCTCTCTACTAAATTTTAAAAGAACATAACGGCCGATGAAGGTACCTAACTGCAAATGTGGTGTGTGTACTAATTTCTTGTTGGAGCCTAATTGTCAACATTTTCTTAATTCATTCAGCAACATCAACAATGGTACCCTATCCCCTCAGATAGTTGCACATATTTATTTTGAAGCCAGACTTTGTACATTGGCATGATTAAGGATTACCATCCTGACATGCATGAAAGTTTTTAGCACTTTTTCTGAAAGTAGTGTTGTTGTTGTTCAGGACTGTTCCTCAATAAATCAGTGCAGAAGCCACAGAGCAACATAATGTTCTGTCTTTAAAACATAAAAAATTGGAGTGCAAGTGCACAATTTAACTTTTTCACATTTATTCAGATGTGGCGGCATTTTTATTAACGTGGCTGTGCCAAAAGAAATTGCATGAAAATTCAGAGTGGTGTTCTACGTCGCAGCTGCAAAAAGTGAAGCTTTACAATCAGTTATTCACTGACTGCTCATTGGCTCGTTTTCAATCTTGATGTGAGTCTATGTTGAGTGAGATCATTCACAATGCGCAGGAAGAAGCATATCTCCACTGTAAGCCAACGTCGTTGCATCCACTGCAACATGTGTGTCATACGGGATCGTGCGGCCTCGAAGGCTCACAGTCGACCCATATATGTGTACTGCTTTAAAGCTGAGAAATGATGGAAACAGGAAAAGTATCAGGAGGTTAATGACTGTCCCATACGCGCTCTGTAAACCAATTTCAATACATTTGGAAGATACAGCTGCGAAAAAGGTTACTTAACACCTTTCGGTCACACTCCTCCCTCTCTGCTTCCAGTCTGACAAAAGCTGCTGTCTCTCCCCACCCACGTCAGGTGCATTTAACATGGCTTTGAACGCCACGCTGCCATATTTTATTGAACACTTTGTTGTTTCATGCAGGAGTCCTCCAATACTGCCTGGCTATGAGCTCATGTATTAGAGATGTAAGCTTTTTCCAAGAGGGCAGGTAAGGGGAAAAAGGAGAGGGGGGGGAGTAGAAGGAAGAAGGGGGTGTTTTTGTTTTGATAGGCTGTATCGGAGTAGTTTTCACTTAGCATTTGAGCATTAGTTCATGTTTCAAAGAGAACCCTCTCAGATTTTCTCTAAAGAATAAAGAACTCTGTGGGTGCTCTTGTATGTCTGACAGCTGCCTATTGACTTGTTTACTTTTAGCAGGTGTGTTTATGGTCTTGTTTTTCAAGGCAGGCCTTGAGTCCATATTGGATTTGACAGTGTGAGGCATTTTACAACCATCAGCCGAGAGGCTTGAGAGTCGGTGTTATTTCCAGCCCTTTGCTTTCAGAAAGTTGCTTTAACTGTTTGTGATCTGTCAGCGAAAGACAAACGCTAAGAAAAACATAAGAGTTCCTCGCAACAATATTCACAACTCTTGGATGCGTTCAAATTTGTTGCATTAAAGCTGAAAGCATAAATGCATTTTATTAGAATTTTAGGTGAAGTCGACTAGCCGTAGTTGTGAAGTGAAAGAGAAATTGTAAGTGGATTTCAGAATGTCTTTAAAAATTCAAAATGCGATATGGGCTAATATTTAGCCCAAAATGTAATTTTCCTAGTATTTAAACTGTACATAAGCATGTTTCTTGGTGAGCTTGGTTTGTTTTTAGGTGCAGTGTTACTTTTTCTACCACACTTTTTTTTCTTTCTTTTTTTTTTTTTTTGCATGTAGGGAAAAATGAAATAATTCCAAACTAAATGCAAATACATGCTACACTTTCAAAATTTTAAGCAAACGTGAAACCCTTGTGTCTACTACAATCTTCCACTTTACCTCAAATCAAACTAAAATGCATGCTAGAATATGTAAAAAAAAAAAAAAAAATGTCCATGGTATATGAATACTTCTGCGATGTAAGATGATACTTGCATCGCCCGTTTATCAACCTCATGACCTTCCTATTTAACCGAAAGACGGTCTTAAATATAGCATGGAAGGAGAAGGGCCATTTGCATATCTAGGGTTAAAGCCCAGCTGCCCTTCGTATACACACCAGGTGAGAAAATACTTATTAATCCCCCAAGGAGGTGAGTATAAAACACATATCTACAACCTCCTGATTGTTATATGTAGCAATAGGAAAATTAAACACTGAAATGTGTCAAGCCTTAAATTAGCGCCCCATATTTTAGTGCCATTTTCCTCGGTGACACACCGCAACGGCCTCAACAGACAGGAGTCATCTCACTTGTTGTCAGACAAGCTTCCCGTCACCTCACCGCTGTCTCATGAATTTGCATGGAGTCTTGGCTTCGTTTTCACTCCTTTTGTGTGGTTTTTTTTTTTTTTTTTTTTGGCTGCAGCTGTTTTGAGGGTTGCAAAATAAATTTCAAACAAGCAAGTTGTTTCAAATGATTGCACAGCTCATTGGCTTCCTTTCAAATGCTCTTCAAGTGGGTTGCTATATAGACGAGCTGTTCTTGCCTTTTTTCCTCCTAAGGGTTTCAGGAATTTTTGGTGCATTCTTTTAACAGCAGATGTTTAATGTACACTTGAAGAAGAAGGGGGAGAAGCGTGGCTTAATTTAAAATAAAATCTTCACATGCACCTCGTAGGTTTTATTTGAAAGGAAACAGTTTATGCTGATTCTCTCATTCACGTCTCAGCGCCCCCCTCTGTCCGGGCAGCTATAATCCTACTTCTTGTAGACTAAACATAAAACCAGAAACCAATCTGCTTCTCCTGGATGTTTCAGAGAAATCTGACAAAAAAAAAAAAAAAGAATTCACATCAGCAACTTTTCCAGATAAAAGCGTCACGTCTCGCCAAGTGAAAAGAAGGATATATCCTTTTTTTTTTTAACCTCTTATTGCCTTTGCATATGTTAGAGCAGCTTGATTAACGGCCAGGACGCCCAAAAGCTAATTATTTTATTGAGTTGTGGAAGAGGCGGGATCCCACCCCAGAGATTTAGCTTTGGCTTTGGCTGCATAATAATACAAAATAAAAAAAAAAGAGTCCCGCATGTGATTTGTGATTTCTCTCCCCTCTCTTGGTGACAGCAGGATGAGCCCCAGGTATGGGTGGTCTCATCTCTCGTCCATCAATAAGAAGCTTACTAGCCGTACTGGAAATGGGAGGGAATACAATAGCTTTGCAATTTGATTTTAAGCCCCACAGGTCAATCTCCTGAACCCCCCGTTTCTGGGACTGCCTTTTATCTTTTCTTTTTTTTTTCCCTCATCCTTGAAGTCTGTCTTTTTTTTCTTTTTTTTTAGTTTTTGTCACTGGGACTTGGTCTAATTTTCTTTTCTTTTTTCCTCTGTCCCCATCACTTTTTGCCTCCTTTACCTTTCTGCTGAATTGTTGATCAAAGTGTGATTTTATAATTTTTTTTTAAGCTACTGTACGTCTCTTTTGCAATTTGCATTTAATTTGTACAGGAATGTACACTGAAACTGTTATAAGAGCATAGTGTAAAGACGGGACTGGATTTAAAAAGTTAACACATTTAATATTCAAAGTTATCATCCTTACTTTATTTTTTATTTCACTTTTATTTAGACTGTTGTCCCAGGTGAGTTTTTCAATTTGATATTTTTTTTACTTTTTTCTTCTTCTTTACAACAAATATACTATTTTAATGTTTTAAAAAAGAGGACTTGAAGTCCAACACAAGTGGAAGAAATAAACCAAATATGTGTTTTCTTTTAAATAAGATCATGACACAAATAAATAATGAAATGGAAACAGCTTTTACTGTCCCTCAAATGGGAGATTCAGGTAGTAATCTGACCACAACTTTACCCTTCAAAAAAGGTGATAAAATAAACTTAAATTGAATGAAATTACATTGAAGTAATGTTCTTTAGTTAAACTTGGGAGAAACATAATTTTAAAAAGTTCAAGTAATATAATAATAAAAATATTTGTTTTTACTTTTACATGTCGATCTTTTCCTAGCTCTAATGCCACGTTGGATCTTCTCTAACTTCTACTTTAAACACCGAAGTCAAACACTGACCAAGCTTCTCGCCCAGGATAACAGTGAAAAATGCATCTTTTGTTTAGATTTTTTTAGAACGTCAAATTTAAAGTTTAAACAACCAAATATATTTAAATAGTTTCATAAGTTGATGTAGAGCATTTTATATGGATAAAATCATGAATTTCAACCAGCAATATTATGTCTACTGAAAAAATAGGTAATCCATTATAAGGAAAGAATCTAGACATAAGCTGAGCTGAATGCACAGAATAAAGCATGTATTTGGAGAACTACAGTTTTAACAAAAACTTTCTTCCCGTCTCGGATACAAATTTTCTGATCATTACAAAGGCCCCGCCCCACAGCTGTGACCCCGGCCAAGTTCAAACCAGTTGCTCATAGTTATGTGCAGATTTGTTGTTTTATTGTCATTTTCGACATTTAGAACAAGACGATGCATAAGCGACTACTGGACCATTTGTACGTGTCGACTGAAAAACATTCAAATGGAGCAAAATTCTTGTAACTGTTTAAAAAAGGCCTAAAATAGATCAATTTTGTTGTACTTCTTCTAGTGCCATTCTTGCAGTGAGCAGCATTGTCTTTTTAGTGACGACACCTACTGTTGAGGATGAAAACTGCAGCGGGAGTTGCACATCTCAATACCATCAAGCGCAACAGCGTTTTTGGTTTGCGTCGTAATTAAATTGGCTTTTTGCCAAATCAGCCTGCTATCGTCAGATATGATTCTAATTTTTATTTATTTGTGGCAACATATTATAAATTGGTAATCCTTCATCTCTGACATTTTGCTGAAGTGTTTGGGCTAGCTAATGCCAGGCTTACCATTTAGCAGCAAGCGATTAACATTTTGTCTACATCGAGTCACGTCTTCCTATGTATGCGTCACAGTATTAGGAGAATCTAAGTGAACTCACCACCCTGTCAACAGAATGTAGCTTCTGGGCTTTCTGTGTGGGAGGGGGAAAAAAAAAAAGATCTGTAGTCACCGCACTGAATCAACGGTGGGGTGGACAACAAATTGGCTTCTTCAAGTGTCCCTCTCCAAATGCTAAGGTTAGGCTTTAATTGTGGCACCTGGGTCGAAAAGCAGCCAAGTTATAGACAAAATAGCGATGCTCGTGTCAACGGACGTGTTGTGAATAGTTCACATAATACCAGTTTATACACAGTGGACACAGAGCCAGCCACCTTTGCTCCTCTCTCCTGTTCTCGCTGAATAAGAATCTGACATAAATTCTGCACATATAAAATTAGTAAATGCCACTGTAGCCGTAGTTAAATATCACACAAGCCCCCAGAGAGGGAGGAGATGAGGGGTGGGGGGACTGGGAGGTGGAAATGCTGGCAAGTTACCTTGGCCTATTTTTTTTTTCTTTCAGTTTTATAGAGGAGGAGGAAAAGCCAGAGAGAGAAGGGAAGGGGAGGAATACTGTCTGGTGGAAGGGTAGAGAGAGTGGTGAGAGGAAACAGCTGTACATCATCAGAGAGAGTGTTTAGATATGAAGCTGTCACTATTTCCACTTCCCGGCCCCCGCCTCCTCTTTCTCTACTGCAATTCTTCCTTTCCATAATGAAACTATTATTAAAACCAGAATCTTTAAGGAACGCAGATTCGTCATCTTTCGCCACCTTTCCTACTTAAAAAAATTAGTTCCACCATTTGCTGACACATTTGTGAATGAACACGGCGTAAGGATCACTGATTGAGGTTATTTATTGAAGCTGAAGTGTTAAACTCATTGTTTTTGCATTAGCAGGATGTTGGTTCTGCACGATTCATCATAACAGGAAAAGTATCTTGGAGCATCTTGGAGACACGTCTTCGTACTCTGCTAGATTGTCTCAAATCTTACTTTTATTATACATTCTTAATTTCTTTTTTCCTTTTTTTTGCTCAAGAGTTGGATGATCCCATCTTTCAGCCGTGAAACCGATGCCAGTCTTTTTTATTAGGAACACCTAGTCATCTTAAAATCTGTGAATACTATAAAAGTTGCGCAGTGTTTTCTCGGCTTTAGTCTTTATTCTATAAACTGTTGTTTTAAAACATTAACTCCACAAAAGAAGCTGCATGAATAATAAAAGAAAATGTTAAGAAGCGGAAAGTTATGGTCAGAGCCCAATGCACAGAGAAGCTAAACAGCCATTAGGACCTTCAAAAAGAGCAATAAAGTCTCAACACGGGGGTGGAAATGGAACTTTTTCACAACTAATTAAATAAAGGAAATCTTGTTTCTTTGTAGTTAAAATGTTACATGTAATGTTGTCAGATAGTAGTTTTTATTCCGAGTTGGATATTTTATGTGCTCTTTTTTACGCCACATTACGAAAAGCCGAAACCTCAACAATAGAGATGAAACTGTCAAAAGCAAAAGGTTAAAAACAGGAAAAAAAACAATGTCCCCAAAAATCATCTGGATTGTTTTCAAGTAAATGTAGATCAAGACGCATTCTATTAGATCATTTCCATCTTCTTTTCACCCCTCTGTTCACTGAGATTTAACAGCACACATTTCGGTCGCAAAGTTGAGTGGCTGCTATTTACTTTTCCGTTTATGATGTATGAGTCAGATGCATACATGTTTTACCATGTAGGATATAAAATCAGTCCTTCTCGAGTTGCGTTGATTGATGGTAGTTGGAAGAACCCCAAATCGGATCCTCCAGCAGAGTTTTTCCTCTACGGGTTAATAAATCTTTTTTTGCTTCAATATTTTTTCCGTCATATTCTCTTTCTTCCTGCCTCTATCCTATGCTGTCCTCCGCTCATCCTCTCTGCCACCAGCCTGTTGCTCCCACAGCTTGAGCCTGGCAAAGTGCCACAACCCTCCCCTTTAATTTACCAACTGATTGCCAGCGGCTTCCCTCGGTTCACAGAGAGGGGGGCTGTTTACAGCGGTTAAGTGACAAACCGACAGCAATTAAACCCTTAATGCAACGCAGCATCATAGAGACTTGACTCTACTTTTTTTTCTCTCTCTCTCTCTCTCTTTTGTTTGGCACTCGTCATGTCAAAGCAGCCAGCGCTTCGCTTGCTGTTGGCATTTTATCTTAATTGGACGTCCTGGTTTCCTGCCAACACCAGCAGCCACGATGCAACAGGTCTGAGGACTGGAGGAATGCCAGCAGATTTACAAAGGGACATTCAGTGAATTGTTCTAAGTGGCTTCTACGCATCATAAAATATGACTTGAAAATATGATTGGCGAAAACATTAGAAGTAAACGCGTGAATAACAGTGGCGGCATAATTTCACACTGACAATGCAACCTTGAATTTGACTGAATTTGCTCATTGGGGTTAAAAATGGCAAATATTCATAATTTAATTTGTCTTGGACCTTTTGTCCAATACAGATCTGCTTGCTTCAAGCTTTTTATTATTTCTCGAACAGTAAGCATGCACAAATTTAGATGTCTGTGTATTTCATTATTGCCATTTCCTGATCAGCAAACATAATGAGACTTATTTTGCGTGCTGTCTTGTGTTTCCTGTTTTAAAGGATAGTTGAGATTTCCAATAAAAAGTTGTCTACCCTGTGTGATCATTCTGGGGGGTGAAACAAAAACAAAAAAACTTTAGTTCCAAAGTAAATGTTTTATATACATTTGGAAAAACAATTATTTCTGAATGCAGTATTCAGCAGCAAACCAAACTGAAGGTTGGATTATTACACATTTCTTTACGGTCTGCAAGAAAACCTAAGCAAAGAATCAACAGGATTTTCAAATCATACTTTTTTGTCACTTCTTTTAATTAATGGAAGCATAAATGTGTGCAATTTTACTGTATAACTGATTATTGCTAACAGCTTGCCAAATACAGCAAGGCCTAATTTGGTGGTCATTTTCAGAGTAAATGTTATTCCACTCACATGCATCAACGCCATATGTTCTTTTTATTTTTTGTGGACATTTTGCTGGAAGGACGGCGGAGCGGGGGGGTCGGGTGGGGGGCAGTTGAGATTCCTTCCCCCAAACGGATTGTGTTAAATTACTCCAAACCGTTTAGCGTCCAGCACGCAAAATGCAGTTTCCCAGCCACATGGAACCGCTTATGGATTGTTGATGTACAGAATCTGTAACAAATGATAATGATTTGCAGGTGCGGGGCGGATGAGGTGTGGTTTAGGGCTCGGCGGTTTGATGGCTTCAGCATGAGTTGTGTTCCCCCCCACCCCCGATTCTAATGTTCCGTGCCCACTAACTAATGAAATTTGATATTCATGCTTATTTTGCTCTTTTCATATAGTGTTAACTGGTGGATCAGTTTAATATGGGCGCAAGAATGGGAGTTTAGTTGAGCAGTAGTTCTGAAACTACAAACAAATTTCCATGTTGTTGCAAAGACCATTTAACCAAATAGTGATCATTGTCTCCAACACATTAATTTCGCAGATTTTTGAAAATGTTCTGTTTTCATTAAGCGTACGACTGTCACACGGTTCCAAGTACAACAACAGCTGTACATCTGTCAGATTTATATGCATATGTATCACATCCTTAATAACAAATTGCAGACAGATGACTTATTCATATTGTGACAGCTCCTTACTCTCTTATCACCTCCAGGAAGACGAGAAGTCTGGATGTGGAGCTGATAAACAGGAGTTGCAGGCAAATTCCTTTGTTACGCCAAGAAAAAAAGAAAAAGAAAATATAGCCGAGCCACACGAGCTAATAAAAGCAGAGCCTTCAAACAGAAAAAAGATGCAGATGTGCAGTAACTTCTAATGCATTTAAAATACCCTCTTAGATAGGTAACATACCATCACTGACCACATGAAAATGTATTCAAGCTCGTGACAAATTGCATTACAGGCCAAACGAGTGAGTGTTTTAGAGGGCCCAATTTGTCGTCTCCAATAAAGGCCATTGTTGCTCAAAAGACCGGGCTCTTTGCCCACTTGTTGTTTGGAGCCAAACTGATGTAATGGATGTAATGTCTGACAGCTGTCTGGGGCCGACATGAATTGAGTCAAATTCTGCATGTCATGCCAAGTTTCTCTACATCAATATGTATAAGGTGAACAGGGCAAAGGAGAGGCTGCTTTGCTACAAATTGATGACTGCCTGCTGTGGTAACAAGAGGCCCCATCTGGCGCTGCTTTAGGTTTCCCCAGGCTCCGTGTGCAGACAGAGGAAAAGCTGGGTGATGGGAAGGTGGCGGTGCCATTGTATGAGGGCAAAGGTGAATATATGATTGTAGAGGCGACTTGGATGAAAGGGTGTCTCGGTCAAGGCGGTCAAAAACTCGGACTAAGGCACCTGGCGTTGAATGTTTTTTTCTAAGTAAGATGGCATTGCACAAACTGTAAATGTTTGAGATTACTAGCCAACACCAACACCATATTGTCACATCATTACTCTTAGTCTTCTTCCCTCTAAAAAAATAAATAAATAAAAAAACATCCACACTGAAGAGTGGTGGTGGTAGGTCTTGGACAAGATGCGTTTACTGGAAAACACCAGATTTAATTTTACATTTAACCCTCTGACATAGACAGTTATACTCATTAAAAAAAAAAAAGAAGCAAAGCAAAAACCATTTATGGTAACTGAGTGCATGAACTTAAGAAATCCAATGCACATACAGCTAAATGGGACCGCTGACATTACAACGAACATCTCACAGCAGACGAAGTGTAGCAGAAAAAAATAAAAAGCACATGTGTAAGTAATAACAATAATGGTTGCCTATTACAGTGCTGGGACAGGGTATTCTAGAACGCCAAGATGCACAAAAACAGGACTGTTTAAACTAGCTTGAGCTGAAAGCAAGACAGCCGTCATTTGTCTGATTAATAACACCAACCGACATGTCAAAACGCCCTGCTCCAACTAAACCTTGAGTTATTACATTCTGTACGTAGTAAGTATGTGTAGATATTGTTGCCAACTGTTGTGTTTTTATTATTGTTGCAGCAATCTGGCAGTTGAGACTACTTGGCTCACGCAGCCTTTGGAGAAATTGACAAATTTCTATAGAAACGCCACAAATATCTTTGTGGCAGTCTGGACCAAGTAAATGTTTATTAAAAATCTAATGGTTAATATTGTTTTCGGGTGGTACTACCAATGTGTGCCATCCCCCTTGTAAAAAAGGATAAAGGATATTTGCCTTGTCTTGTGTGGCTTGTCATTACTTGAAATTTTGTGGTATTCCAATATTTGAAACTGTTTATCTCCCACAGTGAGTCTTTTGATGTGACAGCTATTTGGGATTAAGTGCTCCTGGCTTTGTTTTGTTTTTTTCTAAATGTTGTTTTCACATCTTGATCAAATGGTACTAGCTGCGTGACGGCAGCGATGCCATCTCTTGCGGCTCTCTTCAAGACCTGAGGTACGAGGCAGGTAAAACTCCAGAGATTTCACCGAAGCCAGATTTCTGTCACCGATTATCCAGCAATTACCGGCGTCTGTTTGATTTCCTCTATTGATTAAAGGCAATCCCTAATCAAACAGGCCTTATTGATGAAACAACACAGCCTTCCGGTTCCCCCGGTAAACACGACGCGGCTTGCGGCCCTCGTCGCGGAGCGTCGCCACCAATCAGCGGCGGAAAAGCATTTCATCACCGGTGAACTGAGTTTTTGGAGGACTTTGAAGGAATCGTTTTTGACAGTGCATGCAAAGATGTGTCATTGGATGCCCTATTGCAAGTGTTGCCATTTTTTTTTACACAGAGTGCAATATTTATTCAGCGTATTTCTTTCTTTTTTTTCAAATCACTCTAAGCAGTAGACATTGGCTTGTCGCCATGTAAATCTTTACACTTCTTCCCTCCTTTGTGAGGGATATATGTCATGTGGATTAATAATTAATGGCCTGGTTATTCATTTATGATATAAAGTCGTTGTTGCTCAGAAAAAAAGAATTGCTCTCTTTGACGGCGTACCGAGGAGGAAAAAAAACAAGATTTCTGTTGATGTTTTCATGTGTGTGTTTGTCTGTGGCGTGCTGCGACTCGACACTGAGCGAGTCAAAGGAAGGTGGTAAATAATACACCAAATTACGCCACAGCTCTCTTCCTCCGTGTCGGGAAAGCCGATTTGAATATCCATTATTTACATAAAACATCTTGTCGGCTACAGAGTAAGCAGTTTGTTTACTAAATATGTGTTTGGAGAGGGAAAACACTCGCGGGTTGCATAATTGATGGAGTCAGGAGTTGTTTGTTCACACGAACTGATGCTCCGCAAAATGTTGTGGTGTCAGGCACATCCCTGCACATTAAAAATACACATGGAAAAGCTCCTGCTTTCCAGTCGCTTACTCAAGACTCGCTCGCACACATTAATATTGCACATTGTACACTGGAATGACAAAGCTGTGCAAGTGTGTGGGTGTGTTTGTGTGCGTGTGCATGTGCATGCTTGCATCCGGCTGTTTTTGTTAGGAAACAGAAGAAACTGAGGATTTTTCAACTACTTCTTCCCTTCCATCCCTGCTTCAGGCACCCTGCGACCCCCTCCCACTCTCTTCCTGAACCGGCACCCACAAAATTAATCCTCATTTTAAACGTCTGCTCTGGTAGAAGATCAGGGCCAGGTGAGAGATAGTCTTCTCTTCCCGCCTTTAGGGCATCTCGAGCTCCATTTAATCCAAATGCCAATTTGTAGCACACAAATAGGAAGAGACTGGAGTCTGGGCGGCCGACTTGTTTGGGCATTTTGTGCTCCCAGTGTAAAGATGTGGGACAATCTGGATGCGTGCGTGCACGCACACGAGAGTTCTCCGCTGCGCCGGGTTTTGCACTCGGTCGTCTCAGCTTGGTACATCTATAATTGGAGAGAAGGGAGCGTCCGGAGGTGTGGGGTTGTCAGTCACTGTTTGGGTTGCCCTGGGGCCCCTGGCACTCCTGTGGGTATCAAAGTGGTGCTAATTAAATGTGGGTCCCGCTGCACCACCCTCCACATCATGGGGCAAACAGAGAGCCCAGCTAGGCCGTCCTCCCCGTGCCTTTGAGAGGCTGCTTCTTGCACTAATTACCCATTGTCCAATTGACTTGCCCATTCTTACATACGTTTCACCCCCTATTTCTCCCTTTAAACCCCTATCCACGTTGCAGCCCCCCCTTCCCCCCGCCGCCACCTTGCTTCCTATATTTATTATTTCATATTTCCCCTGCCCACTCTGTCTTTGGCTTGCCAGCCTAATTAATCTTATGGAAATCTCCTCCAGCCAAGGTTGGCCTCCGATATTTGTAATTTGATTTGCTGATGATAAAAGTGAAAGCCCGGTTCTGGGACGGTGAGGGAATAGTGTCATTTTTCTGTCCTCTCGCCTGTCACCCCCCGCCTCTTCCTCCTCCCCGTCCCAACACTCAGGAGATGCGTGGGGGCTATCAATCTTTCCCACGTGCCCAGCAAACTGATATCCCAGAAAATTAACTTCAATTAATAACAGAAATCCCCCGATGCAGCCATGGAGGCAGGCTGGGGCTTTGAAGGAGAACCTTCAAAGATGCCTCTCTGCAAGTCTTTTATAGACCAGCTGGGGAGGGGTTTTCTTTTCATTATCATCAACCACCATTTGAACACTTTTTTTTTTTTCCCCACCACAACTGTGGACATTTAAATAAAACCACTGTCAACACACACAGAGACAGGCAGACTAAAATCAATTAGATTTCCTCTGGCAAAACAAAATGACTGCTCATTATAAAAATGCACACTTTGGCCTTTGCTAGGATGTGCTCAAGACCTTGTTTGCAAGAGCTGAGAAGTTGCTTAGAACAGGAACGATATTAGCATACAACTATTTTATTAGGACTCTAAAAACCTTTCGGAAGAAAATACTTCTTTCATTCATTGTTGTTTGACTGTCACTTAAACTCCGGATTTGAATATTTTCATGTGGGATTTCTACACTTTGACACTACAAAGAAGTATCATTAAAATGTTTCTTTCTTCTTTCCCCAAAAGCATTTTGCATATAGAAATATTTTTTTCCTCAAAGTGAAATTTTGAGAGATTCTTGTTTTGAAGTAAGAAAGGAAGCAAGTCCTTTAGTTGCCACGTTACGAGATATTTGAATTATAAAAATGTTTTGTTCGCTTGGCTGACCCGTTAGCATACATACAATTTGTGACTATTGTAAGAAAAATACAGTTGGTTTACCCCGAATTCATAACACTAAAGGTAGCATCTGCTTGGAAACTAAATGTTGGTGCTAAAGTGCTATTTCACAAGTTTGTTTTTTTTTGAATCTACAGTAAATATAAATGCTTTTAAACATTAACTTGTAAAACTGTTGAACCAAAACATTGCTAATATTTCATCCTTGTTAAGATCTCATCCTTCTCTTTTTTGTCACTCTGGTTAAATAACAAACTTGTGTTTAACCAAAGTGAACTATCTGAAAATATTGACCATTTTGCTTTAATGTAGTGTGTAGTAATTAATTTCTGGTTTCAAAGGCCCCCTGTATCCTGGATACAGATGCAAAAGAACCAATTTCTTATCAGGAATGGTAAAGTTTTATGTCCACATACTTGTACTTTGCAAGTCATGAAATCAATACAGGAATATAGCTACTTGTCTAAACTTACACAGACCTACAACAGTCAGGGTAATAAAAAAATATATAATAAAACAAGGCTACACCTCTTCATCTGGGTTGCAGAAGTGAAGTTTTGAAACGCGTCAAAGTTTTATTGAATTTCAAACTTAATCCTCTGTCCCTAAAGATCCCACTTTCCTGATAAAGTCGGCGGTAGTTTTATTACATTAGAAGACCGCCTGCAGCTATTAATACACCCCTGCCCCCTGTAACAAATTCGTGCATGCTTGTTGTGTCCCCCACCCGAGCCCCCTTAACATCTTTCCCCCGCAGATCCGGCTTTGCTCTAAGTGGCACAAATACGACAAATACACCACGCTTATCAAGTCGCAGTCCCCTGCCACCCCGTACAATAAAACACAATTCTGTTTTCTTCACGCCGCCTTTATGGAGTGCTAGTATGCCATGGCGGTCACGTCTGGGGAGAGAGCTCTCTGCTTATTTATTTGTGGCTGTTTCCTCGCCTGTCAGGATAAAGAGGGCAACACGGAGCCTGTCTGAGAACATAATTTCACTTTCAGTGCCTTAGCCTGAAGCGCCGAGCACAAGCGCGCACACACACACATACACACATGTACTGTACACACAGGCCCGCACTCCCAAGCAGCGAGAGTGGCTGTTGACCTGTTGAATAATGCTTTTAGACTGCTAAAGCACTGCACGGTGAGTTTGTGTGCGCGTGCGTGTGTGTTTGTGTGCGCCTCAGAGTGGGTGGTTAGCAGCTTAACCCTCCCGCTGACTCCTGTTAAGGGCTAAAGGGATCCATGTCAACAACAAGCAATAAAGAAGATGCCTCTTCCAGAGAGATGCGCTGGAGACGCAAACACATACAGCACAGTCACCAAAACTGCACACACGCACGCACGCACACACACCCTAAAAAATACGTACACACAACAGGCTTGGCATGTCTCAAATAAAATATAGATAGAGGTAAGAGTATTTGAAGGGTCTATTAGCGTGGGCTGTCGGGGAGTGATAGGGGTGGGATCAGTGTCACAGCTCCTCTCGGCTCAGCTCGGCCTCGCTGCACACTGTCGGGAGCTTGGAGGCCTGCCAGCTGCCTGTTTACAAGCCAGACGCGTGTTTGACATTGGGCTGCTTACACTTGATAGCTGCCAAATCCCCTTTCAACAAAAAAAAGAAGAAAAACAACAATATATATATACATTTACCAGGGATGTTCTTCTGAAGCGAAACATGCCACCGCAGAGCGATATGTTCTGACTCAGCAAAAAATGCTGAGTCAGTATGTTGTGGGACAAGAGGCTTACTGCATTGTAGGTTACGGGGGCAAAGGGTTGATATGTGGTTTTCTCCCTGCCTGAACCAAATGGAGAAAACATCAGTTATATTGCTATTTTTATCAGTATATTAACTTCCATCCACAGTATATCTAACATTCGTATGCAGCATAGAAACTGAACACTGCTTCTCCATGTTTCTCAGAAGACCTGAGTGTTATGGAAGATTGATGCAAAAATAGGTCTACAGTGTATTTTGGTGCTATGTAATTCACC
The DNA here is from genome assembly GCF_904066995.2 of Poecilia reticulata. NCBI lineage: Eukaryota > Metazoa > Chordata > Actinopteri > Cyprinodontiformes > Poeciliidae > Poecilia > Poecilia reticulata. The sequence goes on along the minus strand of NC_088852.1, from coordinate 11,208,625 downwards.
TCTTTATTAACTAACAGAAGTATTTTAAAGTCTATTATCTGAGCAACAGGGAGCCACTGTAAGAACTTTAGAAGTAGAATATTTTAGGCAGACCTGTGAAGAGACTGTTGCATGCATCAGTTACTACAGATAAAAACAAGGACGCGTTTCTCTTGATCTTTATGAAACATTAGTCCTGTAACCCTGGAAATGGAAGACCACCTTCTTTACTACTCTGAAGGTTCAGGTGTGAGTCCGTCACTACACCCAGATTTCGGAGCTGATCACCAGTTTCTTGCTATGACAGCCGACCTGTGTGCTGAGTCTGGATTGTTCCTCTCAGTGCTTGAATGGGGTTAGGTTCAGTAGGGAACATTGTAATGTAGATTAGTCTGCATAGTTATGATATTTTATTACTCAGCTGATTGAACCTTGGGCTTCAGATACAGTGACAGGAGAGTTTGTCAGTCTGTCAAATGTGGCAAACATTGTTGATGTTTTTGTTTATGATTATGAAAATCGACTTAAATGCTCTGTTACAAAAGGCAACAGTCAAGTTTATTAATGCATTCCTTACATTCGCATATTCAAGTTCCAGCTTAAACCGCCACCAAGTCAATAAAGCTTTCTTTAGGTTATGCTGAGTGTTTTTCCACACTTTCTCAGTGTGAGATCATGCTCCTGGAGGGGGAAACATTTTATTTAATTGAAGGCTTTTTCCATATCTTTACTAGTGATGCCAATCATTGTGAAGGGAGCTGCTGAAGTTTTCTAAAAACAATACAAATCGGCTGAAATTAGATTTACAATGACTTTATTTTCAACTTGCTTCCACAGACATGGTATTAAAGCACCAGGAAGCAAAGAAAACAGCCAGATAGACCAGAGTGCATGTGTGAAGGAACAGAGCAACCCTTTCGCCCCCCCTCTCGTCTTTTTTCCTTGTGCCTATGTATATTGTAGCATTAATCATTTTCACCAAGCTGAATGTCACAGAGTCTGCCTGCTAGCCCTAAATAAACACTGTCATCCCTCTGCAGGAATAACCTTCACATATCACCGCTGCCATGTGCATGATGTGCATGTGTGTTTGTGTACATACAGTATGTATGTATGAGCCTCACCAGAGGTTAGCAGGGCATGTAAATAAAAGAGCTTTACTTGGAGAGTTGCCTATGTACATCTGTACATTTTCTCCAGTTTTTAAACATTTTTTTATTATTATTATTATTTTTCATAGGACTGTGTTGTGTTTGATTAGTCTGAGCCAGTGCAGGCTATCTCTCCTCACACAAGCGCTGCTTTCTGTCCCTCTTTTTCTCTTTGTCTGTCTCTCCCTCCATCCCTCCTTCTCTTCCCACGTCTCCCTCCGAGTCTATCCCTCGTTTGTTTTCATTAGTGTGATTGCCTCAATGTCTCCCTGACCTTCAGCCATCTTCGGCGCACTCGACCCTCTGCAACACACACATTCGTGTGAACATTCCTCTAGAGGATTACTTCAGATTTTTATTTTTTTTTTAGGCCTCATATTTTCATGCGGCCTCTCATTCCGTCTTCATTGCTGTCGATTATTGTAAGTTGGTTAAACGTCTGACGTTTTTTCCTCCTATTGCTTTTTGTGAAGGTATATAAAAAAAAAAGTTCCTAATTGTAATTTGACTCATTTTTCCACTTAAAGCACACCTGGTGTTCAGTTTCAAAGTGTTGCGGTTGCAGATGTAGGCGTTCAAAAACGGACAAGAGACGGATCGCTGAGTAGCCGTGACCTTCTGCTGTGATTGGGGACAATTACAGCTTGAACCACAGTTTGAACCATAACGCCACTGACGCAGAAGAAGGAACATTTTCAGCATGGCTTGGCTCTATGATTGGAGATACTTTTTTTTTTTTACGGTGTATCCTTTCACTCCGGCATGTATTGGCAGCGGCTTGTTGTGCGGGGAGGATGGAGGAAAGATTAATATTAATTCGACGGCTGATTGAAGACAGCTCTCAAGTGAAGTGGCTCGTGATGATGTCTCCTGAGCAACTCCCACGCACTGCTCCTGCCATGAGTGGGACAAGAAGAAGAGGAGGAGAAACGAAGACAGGAGAGGAGATGCCAGAAGTGACAGCATGAGGGAGATGTGAGACGTGTCGCCCTCCACCATCTGCCCACCCACTCTCCTACCGGCATGTCTCAGAAGACAATGTGCAAAAAGTATTTGATCAAAGGAGAAAATGACCACGCTTGGATTGGTAAAGTGGAAGGTTGGGGATTTTCCGCCTGCTGGATCATCTCGGTGTTGATTCGACCAAATGTTTGTCCGACACCCGTTGACGACCTATTTTTTATTTTAGTTTCCTGCCCTTAATTGTCTTATATTTCAAAGACTGCATAATGCCATGTATTGTGAAAAGGCTCCCATGGGAGCCTTTCGAATGCCATGCATGGCATTCGAAAATGAAATTGGCGTCCAGCATCCCGGTTCCTCCACCATACTTTCTAGGGAGTGTGAGGTGCTTTTCCACGTGCAGCTCTGGAAAAAATTAAGAGACCACTGCACTGAACCCCATTGACAACCTTGGGGTTATTCCACCACATATTGATTTCTGAAAATGCTGTGTTGTTCTTATTATAATCTTAATTTAACCAGAAACGTCTGCAGAAGCACATGCAAATAAGCAATTGTCCTGCAGTTGACTTTTTCTTAAGAGCTTGTATCCCCCAACCCCCAAGGCCATGCCGCCTTGGGCAGAGAGCCATACTGACCATACCAAAGAGAAAAACACCACTGCAAATATAGATCTACACAGACCTTTTAAGCAAACATTAATCTACTTTAATGCACTACTACAAGCTGTTAGCATCAGCATATAGATTGTTAATCTTATTTTGAAAGCGTTATCTTAGCATAGTTTCCCCCCCCATTTGTCAAGCCTTCAAAAACGCTGACCAGAGGTGTTAGGTTAATACATGTTAATGTGTAGGGATCAATCAAGGTGTGCAAGATGATAGCGAGTCCACACTGCTTAGAGCCAGGCTCGGATTGACACCAGTAGGTCTTTTGAGGATTGCGAGAAGCCAAAGTCTGATGATAGAAGTAGTTGTAGGCAACTCCAGAGGGCCTGGGTGGGTGAAATCAGTGAGCAACGAGGGGCCCCTTTAGGGACTTTCTGAAATTAAGAATGATTAAAAAGCAAGACACACCAGAGGGAAGTTCTTTGGGGTGGTGAAATGAATTCCAGGTTTCTAACCCTTAAAAAAAAATTGAGACAGTGATAAATCATCTCCAAACTTTTTCCACCTTTAGAGTGGCATATGTCCTGTTCTCAGTTTAACAGGGAGGAAACAGCTGGAATAAGCTGGTTGTACCTTAAGCTAATACTTTGTTAGAACACTCTCTGGTCTTATTTCAACTTCAATCACACGTGGCTTGAATTATTTTGGATGCTCAGGACCACGCACTTGTAGGACTTTCCTGACATCTGCTTATTTGTCATCTTTAGCTAAAATCATAGTTATCAGAGAGGCTAAGCCCAAAATCATTCAGGTCCCTGGCAGATTTAGGTTTGAAGCAATCATTTAATTTTACCAACATGTTTCCTTTGTTCAGAAGTAATATTAGTGTTTTGGTGTGACCCACCAAGTGTCTTGACTTGAATCTGATAGAACACTCTGAGGAGGAAGCTGAAATTAGGCTGACAGTGTGATTGTAGTTATGGCAACAACAATTTGCTTTCCTTAAACGCCTTATCATAGTGTAAATGCATTTGCTTTCCGATCTTTGTAGACATGCTCTTAAAGCAGATGGAAACAAAGACAAATCAGAGTTTTAGAAAGGGCTAACCAAGGTTATCACTGTTGCTTGTGCATATTTTTCAGACATATATTTTTTCCTTTCAAAGCTTTCCTTTGTACAACCAGCTTCTTTAGTAATAAACTGTGTTGGTTACATCATCATTTCAGTCAAAAAAACCCTCATTTTAAAAATTCTCATTGATTTTTAGTAACTATAAGACGTAACCATCAAAATGTATAAATGTAACAGTCTGTTTATATTTATTATAATATGAATTTCACATTTTACACTAAATTACTGAAATTAATAAACTTTACTAAAAAGCACCTGTGAACCTTCAGCCTCTTACCCCAGAATCACCAGCTTTAACCAACATGTACAGCATGTGTGGCTAATTTTAAAAGTTATCTGCATCCTTGTCATAATCGTTCACTTACCCTTTCTAATTTAAAGCAGGTGGGTTTCCTGCTGAGAGGCAAACAAGAGTGGCGGAGGTGCCGGCGCATCCGTTGGGGACTGGCATTTATTTTGGCTCGGACAACTGATGTAATTAACTTTTAGACCTTCCCGTTCACGGCCGCTTCTCTGGGCAACGTTTGCCAAGCAAAACATGCCGAAATTACCCTCCTTCCCTTCCAAACACGCTCGCATTAATTTGCGCACACATTCCATCTCAGATGTTACACCTTACCCTCCTAAATCTTTTCTTCTTGCCTTTTTACCTTCCAACTCCTTCCTTTCATGCCCTCGCTCTTCCCGTCTCTGTCTGGCTCGGCGGCGAGGTCTCTTCAAGCTTCAAGTTGTTGTAACCAGGCGTGGCGCCTTTCAGTTTCACTCCGTCAACGCGAAAGCGCTTCTTTGCTTTGTAACAATTTTGTACTCTGGGGAGACCTGCTCTGTATAGGCCTACAAGTTAACTTCAGCAGCGGTGACACTCCAAAGTTGCTTAACGCAGCACTTTCTCTCATCAGCCTGGCAGCTTTGCATCGGAATGACTGACAACATGCAGCCGTAAGGTGCATGTTTGTACCTTGTCTGTGTCAGGGAAACTACAAGAGTTTCCCATAAGTTGGAGCTTTCACTGATTTCACTGACTTTCAGATGGGTTTCTGGTTGAAGTTGAATAAATGAATAAAAATTTATTCCACACGACGTAAAGATGTACAAGGCCTTGCAAACGTGCTTATGCCCTTTAAACTTGTTCATTCTTGTCACGTTGTCGTCTTAAGCATTCTGCGGGTGTTGTATGTGATAGACCAGCAGAAAGTACCGTAAAAATTAAGTGTGTTGTACATTTGCATTCACTGCTGTACCCCCAAATCAAATCCTTTGCAAGCAACTTCAATTTGAAGCCAACTGATTTGTAAGTCATGTATGGCTCATGTTGTTGGGGGCTTCATTGAAATGGTTCAGATAAAGGTGTATTCATATATTAGAATGGTCCAGTCAAAGTCCAGTTTGGTAAACTGTTTTGGCCGTTTCTATTTCGCAAAGAAAAATTTGCTCAAATGTGTACTCGAGGCAGTTGAATACAATTTTAGGCCACATATTCAGATTTGTATTGTGATTTTTCTTATTTTTCAAGAGTCTCTAACTTGCAGAACAATCTCGTCAAGTGTAGGCTGCACAGCCCACCGCACCTGTTAAAGGCACAAGAGCTTCCCAAGGCTACTTTGATTAGGTCTGTCTGGAGTTCTGACATTCCAGCTGTATTTTTTAAACACCCCCTGCGTCAGCCATATCTTCGTTAATAATGAATGATGATGCTTGAGATCCATTTTGCTTATTTGTCTGATCGACTCTGGCTTATCTCCTCGATACGACGCAGATAAGAGGCTACAGCGGTCGGCGGATGAGCCCCCATGCAGGCGAGGTGTTTGTTTGCACTAGCTGATTTCCCAGACTAAACGGGTATCACCCCCCAGCCCCCTCCCGCCAGCTGGTCCAGATCAAAACCAGCAGCCAGAGCGGCCAGCTGGAAAAATAAAACGGGACCCCGACATGACAGTCTAGAGTTACATCCCCGGCTAACGAATGAGCTGTTTACTGAAACGATGCGCCTGAAAAGTTTGCGCCCTCAACTCCCGTCTTAACTGTAAATTCAGGCTGAGTGGAAGCTGAGATCACAGATTTAGAGATGAGAAGAAACAGTGGAGCACCTGCTTTGTCTTCAGATCAGGGTCAGACTGAAATATGGGCTCAAACAGAGGCTACCAAAGCCAGATGCTATATTTAGTCATGAGAGAAAATCTCTTCACCTCTTCTTTTCTGTACTTTGTCTGTCTCTGCTGATACACACTCCAGGTGTTTGTGATGACAGCAGGACTGGCCTCGCAAATCTACTTTTCAGTACTCGGCAAGAGCACAAGTAGAGAGAGGAGGACATTTCATAGGCATTTGGTCTGTATTAAACCAGGCTTTCTTTCATTGTGCATGTGAATGTGCCATTGTTTTTGCCGTCATGCGCTGTTGATCGCAGTCAGACGCCGTCAGTTCGGTGTCTGTGGGGCTAAAAGACGTTGTAAATCACGTTTAGTTACTCAGGTAAACATCTATAGAAATGGCACCCAGGAGAAACGTTGAGGTTCGCTTTGCGTCTCGGTTCGCGGTGGCAAAAAAAAAAATGAGAAAGACAAACACGGCAAATACGAACTTTTAATAGCAGGTCATGTGTATGTTTAATGACGGGTTTGCCCGAAGCACAGGTGTGTTGAAGCAAGGTTTCAGGCAGAGAAGTTAAAGGAGCAAAAAAAAAAAAAAGAAAAGCTTGGAAAGGGCCTATTCTTTATTAATTTAATTGTTTTGGCAGCTGCGCCAAACTCGTAGACAGCAGTCTGATGATGAAGAAATGCCCTCATTTACAACTTTTAGATTCACGATTATTCTTCGCTGAATGCTCGTTTAGTTTTCAGTGAATTACAAAAACATCATATTGACTGTTGATTTCAAGTTAGTTTATGGTAGTTTCTTGGGTCTGAGATCAGTTGAAGGTGATGGCCTTCATAAATGTACAATGTGATTTTTTTGTAGAGTGAGTACTGAGTATGAAGAATGAATTCACTTATTAAGCAAACATGCTTTTGATGCATGAAATGGAACCAAGGTTGTGTGGTTTTACAGATTTTGCTTGTTTTGATTTTTTGCTTTATGGTGTGAAAAGAGAATGTTTTTGGTATTAAAACATCCAAGTCTGTAAGAATTGACTATCTAATAAACACGAGTCAATTACCAATATCAGGGGAAACTAAGGTGTTATATTTATGACTTCAAAACTACAAAAACTTGCCATGATTCCTTTCCTGCAGTTTGAATTCTCTCTAATGTGAATTGCCAGAGATTTTTTTATGTTTTATGGCAGTCTGTAGAATAGACGAGCACAGCGCTGCCCCTCTCCATGCACTGCTTGTCAACTAGCCGAAAGAAGGCTTATAAGAGAAAAATATCTGACAGTTCTAAAATATTTGAGGTTGCAAAAACAATGTTATCTTGGTAAGATAACATTCAAGCTGTCATGTCTAGCAAGCAATAGACTCTAGGCTGGATACCAGCACAGATGGTCTAAGAAATTACATTAAGTTGTTCAAGTTTATTAATCTATTAAGAACAAAACAGTGTAACAGTCAGCATTATAAGAACTTGAAATATTTTTAGCTGGAGTTCATCTAATTCAAAATAACAAACTAATTGCATTATTGTAAGGTTTTAAGAAGTGTCCGTAATCAGTTTTCACTCTGTGTAGCCTTTGATGGTGTTTCACAGCTGACAGTCTGACACAAAACCCAGAGTTTGATACTTTCTAATCAGACATAAAAAGAACTGAATCATCTTAATTCACCTTAGATGATCAGAACAGCCAATTCAGTTAATGTTGACTCCACATAGGAAATTGTAGGTTATTCAAGGTCGTTAATTGCTTAATTCTGCTAAATGCCTGATTAGCTTGTTAGGACCCACCACCCTGGCGATTCTTCTCCAATTAGCTCCATAAAATAACATATTTCTGCTAAAGGTAAATAACCTATGAGCAATGCTAACTTCACAGAACGACACTTTTAATAAAACTACCTTTGTAATGCAGCTCTGTTTTGAAGCTCCAGTTGGAAAACTACCAGCTACGTGTCTTAGCCAGTCTAGTTGTAAGTGTCGTGAGCTAGCGTGAACCAGTTAATATATATATTCCCATTTTTCTGAAATTTCGGTATCAAAATGAGAATAAAAGTAAAAAAATTTATTTATGCAACTGCAATATATAATAAAATTGCATGTGATGCTACTTTGCTTGCATGTTTTTACCTGTTTATTAATAAAATCAGTTATAACATTTTTCTTATTTGGTTAAACGTTTCTTGTAGTACCTTTGTATTTTATTTCAAGTATGTGGTAGAAATTTTATTCTAGCCTGTGGCTTAAATAAAATATATAAAACATGATATTTTGAGAAAGATCAAAAATGAGCAGAACAGGTAAATTACCACCAGATTTTCTACTTTAGGCTAACTTTTCTTTTTCTTCTTTTTTTTTATTATCTCAACCTCTCCAGCTTAACTATTTAGCTCATCTCATTTTGCCGAGACTGAACACGCACCACCAAACCCGCGTCTATGTTTTTAAAAGCCGCACACAGAATGGATGACTGAACCATCTCTTCCCTTATCGCCCGCCTGTTACCACCGCTGCCACTCCATAAATAAAGCCATTACAGTGGAGGGGCTGTGCAGTCACACAGGCAGGCGCACATAAACAGGCTGACATGCAGGTACTCAGACTGCCGTCGCAGGGGAGCTTTAACCCTGAAAACCCTGTCCAGCTTAGCTCAGACATGCGGGGGGCTTTATGGGACATTGGGGAGCGGCTTGCACAGAGTAAATAGAATATCCAGTGATATCTGTCCCAAGCTCAGATGAAGCTGCCAAATCTCTGCAGGTTTTTTTTTAATTTATTTTTTTATTCTGACACACTGAGGACACACATGAACACAGAGAAGACAACAAAAAAAAACAGATAAAAGACAGAAGCTCTTACAGAAAGCAGTGGGTCCCAGTGCAGGTAAGAGTTTCATGTCTGACACTAAAAAAGAATGTGTTCATCTTGGAGTGAAGGACTTCACTCTCCCCCCCTGTCTCTTACCTGCTTTACTGACTGACTGAATGGAGTAGAGTGTAGTGGGCATCTGACAGAGATGTTAATGTGATCCGCTGCAGCTCCCAAAGGACGCGGAGCCAAAGCCTTTTCTTTGGATTTTAAGTGTAATGGCAAAACACCCCAGTTGAGGAGAGCCAGCTTGCAGGGTAGCCTCGAGTTTGAAGGCAGCTGAGGAAAGAAGAGATTGCGTTATGCCTCTGATTACCGGACGCCGCAACGGTCATGTCAGCTGTGTGTGGCGTCTGAGCAGGTAAGACGAATGAGAGCAGGCGAAAAATTTAAAGTCAGGCGGCAAAAGTTGTGAAAACAGAAAAAACATAATTTTGCAGGGTACCAAAAGTATTTTCAGAGCACCATATGTTAAATCCCTGCTCTCTACTGCCTCGCTCTGGACCAGGTGGATGTAAATAATGGATAAGGCAGTGCATGGGAGTTTGTGAGGTGATGTTGCTTGAAAATTATTGTAGCTTGCAAAACATTTTTAAAACCCCCTCATCTTATTGACCCCCTCGTCTATCTTGTTTTAACAAAAAAGTGGTCCACATTTTGAAGGAACAGGCAAAAATGGTTCAAATGTTCTTTACAAAATTCTTCCTTATATTTCTCCCCTCTGTCCATACTTTGTAGAGCCATCTAATTTTTAAATATCTTACTTCTGCAATATGGCTCAAACTCAGTACGGTTGGTTGGATAGCAAGTGTGAACATAAACTTCCAGCAATAGATTCCCGGTGGTATTTAGGTCTGAACTTTGATTGGGCCATTCCAACGCATGCGTATACCCAGTAAGTCTATTGTCGCCCTTAACGATCGTTCTTTCTTCGCATCTTAGCTGAGCAGCTTTCCCGTCTCTGCTCAGAGACGTAGCATTTTCCTTGTAGACAAAAAGTTCACATTTTGTCTCATCCTGCCTTCTTCCTCGTTCTTGACATTTTTCCTTTCCTTACTAAAGGGTTCAAATTAGGGTCCGTGCCAGTTCAGGTGTGGATGTTCATGTCTTTCTAGGTTTGAAGCTAGATGATGGGCTGTAAGGTGCTCTGTAACATACTGCAGGCTTGGAATATAGTTTTGTGACCCAGCTTTGCTGTAAACTTCTCCACAATGTTCACACTGCTCTGACTGACTCTTGTGTTTGTTGTTTTAAAGCCACAAAAGGAAGAATATAAGCAACAGAGAGAGACGATGATAGCAACTTATCTTTCCTAGGTACAAAAAAAAAGTAGGAAAATTTCACTTTTTCTTGGATACAGGGAAAGATTTGATTATTTACCTTTCTGCCTTCCTGTTAAGTTCAAACTGCTCTGGAAGTACTTTAACCAGTCACCGGTGATATTTATTGCCCCTACATAAGGATTCCTTAGGTTTTCCTTGGTTTCACACTGTGCAGGCATGATTGAATTCCCGCCTGCCCATAAATGTTTTTTTGATCTGCCGGGCTTGATCTTTGAGCGCCAGAGCTCCGACTCTAGCACGGTTGCCTCCGTATGCGTGCTCACACACACACACGCACGCATGCATCAAATTACACGACACCAACCAGGCTGAAAGCGTATCGTTATTTACCAAACAGGTTGCTTAACAAGCAAAGACGGATTCCCCTGCAGGGTTGTGTATGGAAAAAAAAAAAAAAAAGACTAAGAAAAAAAAAAATCCTAGAAGCATGGCGGCGGAGCAATATCCATCATAATTGATGTGTCGCAAAGCAGATTACACACATTAGCGCACACTGTTCTAGCTGTGACAGCTCCAACTGAACATGACAAATTCCGTAATATGAGGCGGAAAAAAAAAAGATATTTTACTCGTATTGGGTATTAAAAAGCAGAGCAACTAACAAAGGAGAATTTGCATTGGTAAATATGAAAGCAAGTGTGCTCTCTCCTCTGCTTAATTGCATTGCATTTGTTCCACTTTGGGGGCCGAGTGGCTCCTGCAAAAACTGTCTGTGGCTCTGCCGAGCGTTCGCCTGCTCCGTGCCAAGTTCTCATTCGACGGCAGCTAATCCCGGCACGCCTCAGCCACGGCGATATTTACCGTACACAGCACAACAGATAAGTCCAGCTGAAGTCGCACACGCCTCTTTATTGTGATGGAGCATTAGGAGAGAGTTCAGCTGCCTAATCAGCGAGCTCGACGCCGGCGGAGGACTAAATAGGCTTTGGGAAGGGGAGGCAGCTCGACTTGTTCTGCTCTCGACTCTCCCGGCCTCTCTCCGTCACTCTCCTCAGAGTCCTTTAATCAACTGAGTAGCGCTGCGGAGAAATCTGCAGCCGGAATTCCTGGATTCCTTTTCTCTTTCCGTGGAAACACTTTGAGTTAAGCAAAGGTGCTGCCACAAATTAACAAATAGATGTTTGGGTTTTTTTGTTGTTGTTTTATTAGATTTTTCACAATAATTGATGAGCATAATAGTGTGTGTTACTATTTTTATTTATCTTCTAGAAAAAAAATACAGGTTATTTTTTTATGGAAAGATTTGGCATTTATAAGCTAATGCTAAAGCACTCTCCGCTTTTATGTCTTTTTGAGTATTTTGTTTTCATTCCTTCATATTAAAATGCCTACAATCATCAATGCAAATAGGTATTTTTTTGGTTTGCTGTCTATGAATATAAATACATACTATGATAATACAATGTTTTTCATTCATATAATAACAATAAGTACTTGTTAAAAAAAATAGGAGCAAAAAATATGTTGCAATCTTCAATGAATGACAATATCACAATACATGTCCATTGATCACGATTGCCTTTTATTTTACACCAAAGGTTTCATATGACAAGCTATTGGAATAATTGTGCTCTAATTGTGGAATCCATTTTTATTTTATTAGGGAATAAGAAGGCCCGAGCGGAGCCACACGTTTCTGTGACCGAGCTGTTCTGAGTTGCATCGTTATAGCCACACACATACACACACACACTCTCCTGACGACCCGCTAATTAACACCCCATGTTAATCACTCTCAACCCAGCCAATAACCGGTGACATGCCATCATCCAGATCACTTGATCGTAACACAGCAAAGCAGCACTCCCCTTTTTCCTCCCTGCTGCCATGTTGTGCAGACGTCGCGGTCGGTATTTTGACCGAGTTTTTCCTTGAAGGATAAGTTGCTCTTTAGGAGGAAAATCTCGTACCAAACGTTGCCAAAGCAGAATAAACACTCAAAGGAACGTGTCACTACAACCCCTCCTGTTTCACTCAACAGCCTGTGGCTTTAAATCGAGAACAAAAAGCCTAACTACACATTTATATTTTTGTTATGTTTTAGATATATTCCATTATCCTGATCCTGCTTTGCATAGACTACTTTAAAGGTGCGTGTTGGCCACACGTCGTCTGGGCAAACGGCTGCAGCGGAAACGGCGACTTTGATATAACTTAAACTGATTTGCCTAAGCTGCCGAGTAATTAGCCAAACTTAATCATTTCATTTCAATTCACTGCTATTACCCCGAGTTATTTTTGCAACTCTCTTTTGTGCGGGTCTGCATCCGAGCCCACTGTTGTTTGGTGAAATCTGTGACAATACTGACCTCTGGTGTCAGTTTTTTTGTTGGTGGGGGGAAAAAGCGTGACTTTTCACACAGTCTCATTGGTAGTCCTATTTAAGGTAATGAATCCGCTTTGGACAAACTGCCTGGTTTGAAGCTTTAGCCTCCAAACGCCTGCAGCGGGGATTGCCGGGGATAGGGCAGAGGTAGATTAGGAGTCGGTGTAATGAGAGGCAAAGCGTCTCTTTAGCTCGCCCCCTTTGTCTTTGCCTCCTTCCACCGAGCCTTGGAGGAGAAGGAGATAACTTCTCTGGCCAGTAGCAGCCACACAAGCTTTGACTTTTTATTTTATTATAATCATCGTCTCCTCTCGCCGCCTGCTTCTTCCTCCTCCTTTCCCTGTCTCCGTCAATTCCTTTACCTTATCTTTGCTCCATTCTCACCCTCGCTGACACTTCCTCATGCCAGAGCGGCCTCACTTCCTCGACAGGGGATTGTCAGATCTCCCGGAATATGGAAAAAGACAGACACTTGCCAGGCATACTGGCGCGCCGCACACGGGTAATAGGCCTAATAGGGTCAGGCCTGCATTTAATAAACAATTACCCATCTATAATAGATGAGTCCAGCTCCTAAGGCCCCATCAAGATGAGGAGGGGGAGCAGGAAAGAGAGAGTAGGTGAAAGAGAGGGAAGGTGAATGAATAATGCAGACGAGATGCCCATCAGAGTACCTAAAAACGCGACACCAATTATCTCCCTCTGCTAACGATGATCGTCTTGATGCTCACCCCCCCCTTCTAACGCCGAATTCTGACATTTACCCAGCTGCTCCTCCGCTGCCACGCGAATCCTCCACACAACACGAGGAAACGGGAAGGCGAAGATGAAAGCTGTGCCGCCCACATGTTGTATGCCGATTGAGGTTTTTTTTTTGTCTGGTTTCATTTTGTGTTGAAGAGGTGGCAGAAGGACTTCCTGGGGAAAAGAAGAAAAAGAGAAACACTTGGAAGTTTTCCAGATTTCATCCCACTTCAGGCAAAAACTTTAATATGTTGTGTTTGGGTTTTATGTGAAGGACATGGTGGAGGTGGTGTCATGCTTTTGTTTAGCAGGGTTTGATGGGAATGCGAATGGGAGCCGTTTGCTGGGACAATCCTGAAAGAACGTCCAGCCAGAGATGCAACGGAGCGGTTTAGATCAAAGCATACTCATGTGTTGAAATGGTCCAGTCAAAGTCGAGGCCTAAATCAGACAGGTTAAAAATTGCCATTATAGACGCTTTCTGTCCTGACTGAGCTCCCTAGGTGTGCAAAGCTGGTAGAGACATGTTCCAAACAGACTTAGCGGAGCTTAAATACAAGATTGTTATTATGAGGAAAACAAAAAAGAAAAATTTCAAAGTCAATTTTTGAGTATTTTTTGTTGGTTCTTCACATTAATCGTCCAAATCAAAAAAAAATCAAAGTTCATGATTTTAACGTGACAAAATAGGGAAATAATTCTGCCGGACATTTAAACTTACAAAGCACTGGAGCACTTTTTTTTTTCTTTTTCCCAGCAGCATCCTCTTTGCTCCAAGGTTACCCAAATTACACAAGGTTAAAGTGGTGCTAAAGAGGTGGCGCCGGCGGTGGTGGTGGTGGTGGGGGTTAGGGGTGGGGACAGTTGGGTCGCCGGTTCAATTAGCATACAACCCTGACGTAGCAAGGGAATTATTGGCAGCACAAGAGGTAAGATAGCCAAGCAAAGAGCCTGCTGCTCCCTGCTGCATTTGAATAGGCAGAATGAGATAGAGGGAGTGAAAAAGAAAAAAGAAAAGAAAAGCGAGGAAGAGGAGTGAGGAGACCTTGTTTCCTTGGCCCCTGCAGATCAGAGGGGACGGACCTGTGGTGCTCAAGCAGGCTGCTAGTGGAGTGGATAGGGGCCCGGCAGCTTCCACCATGTAGGCTCTGGGAAAGAAAAAAAAAATACACACCCGCCTTTACCTCCCCAAGGACCCAAGTCTGTGGTAATAATGGGATCAGAGCCGTGACCCTCCCAGGACAACGTACCGCTGTTGGATATTCTATTAGTTTGCCCCGCAGTGAAAAGGAAGTCCGCGCTCGGCTCCTCCGAATCACATTTGTTTTACTTTTATGTAGCTTTAACAACAACTAATGAAAGAATTTAAAGTTTCCAAGAGGAGACTTTTGTTAGAGCGCGTCGAGCATCAAGGAGATCTTCAAATCACATCTAATGTTCTTTCTTCTTGCAAGGATACTATGCACCATTAACACGTGTTAACAAAAAAGCAAGACCCATAATTGTTCCATTTTTTTTTTCCCCCTCTATTAATCCCAACTCTGGGAGATACAGCAGAGATCGCATTAGCATTCACATCCTTTATATGACTCCAGCTTTCAGGCCCGGCATCTCATCTTGCCTTTTACATGATATCAAGCTGTATTAAAACTACATATGGCTTTCGCCGTCTATGCAGAGTGAATTTACATTTTCCTAATGAAGTGCTTTCAGTTTTTTTTTTGTTCTTTTTTCCTCTACCGTCCCCTTGTCCTTCCCTTCACCTCCAGCCCACAGCCCACTCTGATTTAAAACACACACAACCGTACTGCTGTTTTACTGCAAAATAACACAAAGCGCGGACTGAGACACCTTTCGGTCGCCTCCAGCTTCCCATCTGTTGCACATCTGGAAGTGGTGTGCGGCACCAAGTAATTGGAAGTCAATTTGTTTGAAGTTATGTCTTTGGCATCTGGCTCGATTCATAAAAACCCTGGAAATGGCATTAATTTTATAGCGTCCCTCTTTGTTTCTCCCGCGCTCCGACGGCAACGCACGCAGGGGCCTTGCTCTCGGCTGAGTGACGTGGGAGTATTTTTCAGAGCCGGTCAGGGTGTGGTCCCCAGTAAAAGCAGCAATGGGGCCCCCCGAAGAACCATGGAAAGGATTACCACAGCGCACCGGCAGAGAAAATATTGATAAGTTCCCCAAGCATTAAATGGAATTCCTCTGACTTTGGCGAAGTTTTATAACTTCACCTTTAACTTTGACCGCGGCTTCAGATCGTTTCTTATTTTTCCTGAAGGGAAAGCTCATCCCGGGCCTAGTTTGCCACATTTCCAGCAGACGGGCTGACTGATTGAGAAGCAGCATGGTGTTGTTTGTCACACAGCTCTGAGTCACAGCTGAAAATAGAAATGACACTTGATGTTTGGTGCCTCTCTGCCGGCTGTCATATTGTTATTCCCACTCAAATTTCACCTAATTTGTGCACAAGTCTTGTCACAGTCCAGATCCTGATAAGGGCTTTTAGGTGGGTTTTTTTATATATATATATATATTCCCCCACCGCTCATCCTCGTATATGTGGCAATGAAGTGCAATGAGACACAACACACACACACGCGCACGCACACACGCACACACACGCACACACGCACACACACACACACGCACACACAAACCGTGTGCATGCATTTGTGCGTGCGCGCATGCGAGCATCTGCAGATTCTGCTTGCATGTGCACTTTTGTGTTTGCACACAAGCGCATTTGATTAGGCTTGTTTGTGTTCCGGAATTGCAGGGGCACCATGCGCTCGTGCGTCAATGTGTGTGTGTGTGTGTGTGTGTGTGTGTGTGTGTGTGTGTGTGTGCGCGCGTGTGTGTTTCACCTCAGCGGGAGGTGATTAAGAGTTGCCAATGGCAGGCTCGACAGGTGAGTGCATTGTAGCACGCTGGCAGCCGTGGCATCTGCACAGGTGACAGCTTCTCCCCACTCAGTGCCGGTGTCAGTGTTGGTGGGTGGCAGGAGGTCTGACAACGTTGTTTTGGTGACAGAACGACTCTGCTGTGAGGTTCACGACATCACTTGCCTTCTTTAGATTTGTCAGTTTATACTGGGAGGTATAGTGCCATGAACTTTAGCTCGTAAACTACTGCCAGGGCGCAGTGCCATATGGGATGGGCTCTATTTACCAACACGGCATTGCATCTCACTCAAAGAAACTCGATTTTAGTGGCTACCTTAAAGAGGATCCTTCACACAGTCCTGCTTTGGGTTAATTTTAGTGCAATACAGTGTAGAGATGAAGCACAGCCTATTACTGCCACCTGGTGCTCAAAGCCTGACACAGCAACAGTTTTTCCTCTTTTTTTTTTTTTTTCCACTTTCTCCTAGGAGTGAGGTCATATTTTATTAGGGAAACCTTATTCCTGTATGCAACATGGATACAAAGAAATGTGGAAAGATTATTTTACAACTTTGTCTTTTCTGGCAGACTGTGTAATAAGCTCGTCTGCTTCTTGTGAATGAGATTAGGTAAGCAAGCAAAAGAAGTATGAAAGAAATTGTGATTTTTTCTTTTTCCAAATGCGTCTCACATGTTCTCCTGATATATAGGTTCCATTCATGTTGTTTCAGTGCAGTTAAGAAACATCACTGTCTGTGAGTGACGTTAGAAACATATTAAAAAGCCTCTTATTTTGATGACAATATCACCCTCTGTGTGGTCCTCCTTGGTTTTGGAAACATCACTGTTTAAAAAAACATTGATGTTGAAAGAATTTTGCTTTTATTGAGCATTACATTTAGAAATTCACATGTTGATTCAAATTTGATTTAATTGGCAACATCTGCCCCAGGGTTACACTTCCTAGCGAGTTTGACTGCAGCATTACCAATGTATGTAAATTAGCTAAGGATTGATGCGTTTGGGTCGCACTAAAATACCAGTTAATGTTAGAACCAATCCATTTGAAGATCTATCCATCCATTTTCTTTACACCCTTGTCCCTCAGTGGGGTCGGGAGGGTTGCTGGTGCCCATCTCCAGCTAACGTTCCGGGCGAGAGGCGGGGTTCACCCTGGACAGGTCGCCAGTCTGTCGCAGGGCAACACAGAGACACACAGGACAAACAACCATGCACACACACTCACACCTAGGGACAATTTAGACAGACCAATTAACCTGACAGTCATGTATTTGGACTGTGGGAGGAAACCGGAGTACCTGGAGAAAACCCACGCATGCACAGGGAGAACATGCAAACTCCATGCAGATGGACTGGGGCAGGGAATCGAACCCAAAACCTTCTTGCTTGCAAGGCAACAGCTCTACCACCTGCACCACTGTGCAGCCCCTCCATTTGAAGGTGTTGCACTTAAAAACTCAACTGGCTGGCAAGTTTGAGTTCTAATCCAATTTTTTATTTATTTTTTTTGCCAGATCAAGTCTTAACCCTGAATAATTTGTATGGATAAAGCAAAACATTAATTTTTTTATAGAAACTAATTTTCCACAATGACTGTCCTGTTTTAAATCTCTATCATATCAAGCACAGTCGTGTTTTTTAATCTTCTGACTTGTTTAAGTGTGACATTATTACTTGACCACAATAAAAATGTGTGAAACTTGAGTTGCTTCTAAATGATTATTGAAAAATGTTCTTGTAATTGCAACACCGTGTAATGTGATTACAGAACATTTTGTGTTATTTCAAATAATTACTTTGACTTTTACCCTTATGCTGTTACATTTTAACATTTTAGTCATGGTTATAGTTTATCATAACGATATCTTTTCTTTCAGTATTATTTGGAATGGTGTACCAAACTAAAAAAAAATAAACAAGTAACAGAAAATAAAAATTTAATATAATCCTTTTGAATTGCTCTGTCGGTCTTGCTATCTCGGACACACGGCATAATGAAAATCAATGTTAACTTTCCATAACTGCTTTAGCCAATTACCTGTAAACATCACTCACTACTTTGTACTCGGGCTGCCTGTGCTCCACGATGATTGATCGGTTTAGTCTTATTTGCAGCTCAAGAGCGGGGGGGGATCCAAGCGAGTGGATGTTTCGATTTCTCTGAGAAACGTGCAACATTAATTCAGAGAGGCTTTGATGAGAAATCCATTAAGGAAGTATGGGCATGTTGTTTTTAAGACTTTGTAGTTTGCATGAGCGTGAGGTTAAAAAAAAAAAAAAAAAGACGGGAGGTTTTCAGTTTCAAAATGTTAGAATTGTATTCCTGCTACAAGCAAGCCTTATTAAGTTGAAAAAAAAATTTGTTTTTTTTTCAATGTTCTTATGCACTCTGGAAAAGTGGTGAATTTGATATAAGTAAGAAAATTGTGTTGGTAGAGATTTAGATTTTCATACTTTATTCCCTTTCCCAATACATCCATCAATCCTGATTCCTGATTCAATGTTGTAGTATTAGTTGAATATTAACTTGGATATTAAAAGAAAAGCATAAGAAAGTCTATATTTTGCCATTCTCGTCTTAGAAAATCTGGACTCATCTCGTCATCTTACTTGCATCAAAGGAAACTTTCTTAGCTTCCTGCTAATAGCTCTCATAGCAGCTCCTTATCTGACACCGTTATTCATTCTCAAGGGCTCATCAACTCACAGTAGACTCATCAGAATTATCACTCCTTCTCTACTTGTCTTTATTATCTAATTTCCCTCCTCTCTCTCCTCCTTTTCATCTCTCATTCCCAATCAACCACCTTATAAGCAAGCCCTTCACCTTCCACCACGAAACTTCTCACTCAAGAGGGGTTTATTACGGACTTTTCCCGTACTTCTGCGAATAAGGAAAAGTTATGTTTGAGTATTGTATATATATATATATATATATATATATATATATATATATATATATATATATATATATAATCTTTTATATTAATACATGGATTAAAATGTATATAAATACAAAAAAGTCTAACATACATGTAAAAAGAGACAGACAAAACCAAGTACATGTTAAGCACTGAGGTGAGTACATTAGTTACATGTTCAAGGAGTTCGTATAAGGCCTTCCTTAGCAAAAGCAACTAGGACTAGGATCCTTTTGTAAACTGGTAGAAAAAAGTACACTTCAGGCAAATGTTCAGTAATTATTTTGTATATGTTACAGTGTGTAGCCACCAGTGTCTGACGTAAAAAAAAAAAGCCAGTAGTAGTCAACATTTCTACTTGCAAATGTCTCCCTTTTTAACACAAGTCTGTTTGTATCCTCTGTTCAAGGCAGAGAAACACAGTGGTTTCCCAAAATAAAGTTAAAAGTAGTTGTTTCGTTGGACGTGACATTTGCTTCTGAGCAGCGGTACAATGTCAGCATCTCCAACAGTCGAGGAATTTCTAGACAGGTGGCACTTTGATGGGTTTTGCTTAGTTTGTCAGCTGATATTTAAGTTACTTGAGCCTCAGCAGTTGTCAGACGTAGATTTGAATCCTTACATCCGTCAGTCAGTCTTTCAGGGCTTTCCCTCCCTGTTACCAGGAGAAGTTTGACCTGTGCAGTCATTGGGCTATACCAAAGTTGAAGGGCCCTTATAGGTCATCGGCCTCAGCGGAGCTGAAGCTACTCCTTCGGCTGCTGTCCTTGGAAGCAGCCCCTGGGGATCCGGCGGACAGGAGCGGATCGGCGCCGAACGGTGAGAGCGGGTCGTCCATCAGGATTTCGTCCAGCTGGTTCTCCTCCTTGAGCGTGGCGGTGAAGAAGTCTGTGAAATGGGAGAGCGGGTCGGAGAACGTGGTGCAGGCGTCGGCGCCCTGGATGTGGTCCTGCGGGCCGCTCGCCGTGGCGATGGATGGCACGCCCGTCACCACGGCTATCCTCTGGAGGTAGTCGCTGTTGGGGTCCTCCTGGTAGATGGGTGGCTGTTGTGGCTGCTGTTGCTGTACCTGCGATGGGGATTGCTGCTGCTGCTGTTGCTGTTTGAGCAGGTGGGAGGACAGTTCAACTGTCCCCAAGGCAGTGGCCATATTCGGGAGTCCATGTGCTCGTGCCTGGATTTCAAGCTCCTGGAAAACAAATGACATCAAACAGGGGTAACGTTTAATCTCTCCTGACCACACTCATCAACGGCTAGAAGGGAGTAGTACTGAGAAATTCCAGCCACACCTTCATTACCTCCCCTTTCACATTCTGATCAAGGGTAGGAAAGCTATCACCACCTATCTCTCGTCTGTGTCATTTCATAACATTCTTACACTTTTGGGCATTGTCTTATTGGTGCAAACATTGTTTTATTTGCTATTCATATTTTTAGAATAATTTCAAAATTCTGTGCTCCTTATGTCATTGGAAGAAACTTACGAACTCCCCCCACCCCCACACCCCAAAAAAAAAAACTATGGGTTTCCAATTCCTGTCTTTAAGTGCCCTTCGATTTTTAGATGTGTCCCTTTTCCAACATGGTGAATTCAAATGATGCACCTACAACCTAAGACTGTCGCCTAGTTGTACAATTTTGGTATATTGTCAGGAAAATATCTGAAATATGCAGAACAGTGGTTCTTGAGGGCTCGCATTGAACACCAGTCCCCTAAACGCACCACGATTACTAGATTTTTATTACCTGGATCCTCAGCAGCAGCCTCCTGTTGGCTTGCTCCAGCTTCTTTTGACGGCTTTCGAGTTCCCGAGCATGCTGCTGCTCCTTCTGCAGCCACCTTATGTACTCCACCGAGGCCTTCAGGATGGTGCCTTTGTTCCACCGCATGTCACTACAAAGCGAACAACAACAACAAAAAAAACTGAAAGTAAAGGATAAGTTTTCACGCAGAAACCCTTGATGTCAGCAGAATACCTTTTTGCAAAAAAAAAATGGGGAAAACTTTTTAAAAGGTTTTGCCCCCCCCCCCTCCTTTTTTATGATATGAATTAGAAATGGAGACTTACATGGAGCAATTATTCATCCTTGGACATTACACGAGGACATGGAATGGGGATTTTTAATAGAATAGTTAAGAAGCTCTGTGGAAAGTCCATTCTTGTACCTCCTTGTTCAGTAAAATTAATCCTCGAGTAAAAATAGGTGAGGGAAAATGAGCTAAGTAGGAAGCCAAGGAGGAAAATGGAACATTGGACTTAAGGTGCTAGAGTGCAAGTCATTCTTTTGCAGGTATTATTACTTTTTTAAAAAGGACAAGGGACCTCAGTAAAATTGTCCTTCTGCACACGACTGAGTCGCCGGTCTGATCGGCGTTAATAATCTCCTTTATCCCTTTGTTAATGGCATGGTGACAATACTAACCTCCCATTTATATTTGAAGCAAAAGTTCAACTGCAAATAGATGGCCGGTGTGCCGTGCTTCATCTGTATGTTCAAATTGAGCTCCAGACTTTGATTCGAATGACGTGAAAGGGTCTTTACATTTAACCCTCTTTCTCATCGCTCGGGTTTTAAGACAAAACAGCCAGGAGCTACTTAGGGAAAGATGGGAGTGGGGGGGGCAGGGTTGTACATCTCAAAGTGCAGAGACGACACACAGAAGTTTGAGTGCGCCCTTGAAAGGCGACTCAAAGGTACTTGAGGGACTCATCTCATCACGTCTCTGCTTTGAGTTAAACACTTTGACGTTGAGTTTTTGCAGCAAACAGGAGCTGCAAAGTGTGTTGTTTACTTACGGGTCATTTGACTTTGGAATGAGCGTCCCCAGTTCCTTAATCCTGTAGTTAATGTTGTATCTTCGCCTTCTTTCAACTAAGGAAATCAAAAAGAGCAGAGTCGATTAGACCCACGATTTCTTCAACTGCGCTTGCTGAATATGACAGCGTTACAGCACTTTCATACTTTGTATTGGTCTAAATTTGTAACAAAATGTAAAGAAAGTCATGGTTGTAATGTGACAAAATGTGAAACTTTTGCAGGAATTGGAAAACCTTTTCAAAACACAACAATGTACAACTGTTCAGATGTGCTAAAACAATTAACAGTATGTGTAGTTATCCTAAAGTCTTATGTGCAAGGAAGCCATATTGGATTGGGAAGTTGAGGTTTGTGTAAAATCCTCAACTCTTACACTCAAAAGTCCAACTTCTATGTGAAGTTGTGTTAACTAGGAGTGCATTGCCAATCGATATGATTCTATTTCTATGATATTACATTTAAAACTAAATAGTTTGTGTCTTATTGTACACTGCAACCACAGTTGACATTATATTGTAATTAGTTTCAGTGATGTATGAAGGCAGTTAGTCATTCCAGATTTCATAAAACATCTGTCAGTTTTTCACTACGTGAAATCCTGTTTGCGGTCATAAAATGACGATGCAAAAGTACATGAAGTATCAGTACTTTGTTTGAACTGTAATGACTGTTGACTTCACCTACAACTGAATTACACAGGTAAGGTAGACGTGGTGGTTTCTAAAGTTGCAGTTGGTAAGAAAGCCCCAACTCTTCTTGTCAAAATCCCATCTTCCAGGAACACTTCTTTCAATTTGTCCAACTTCTAACATGGAAACATCTATGAGTGAAGATGAAACGGGAAATGCGAACACACCCTTAGACCAAAAGCGGGATGCCACTGGACCAGAATGTTGCTGGTTTTTTCCCTTTTGGTTTCTTGACATAACATGGCAATACACACAATAATCACACTGCTTCCAAGATAGTAATACTTTAAAAAATTCAGAGTTTGACACCAGCTGGGTTAGAAAATTACCAACTAAAGTCGGATAAAGAGGAAAAAGCCAACTAAAGACACTTACTCAAATTATGATTGTCCTTTTTCTGTCTCTCTTTGGCCATAACCCGCGTGTCATGCTCTGTCCAAAAAGAAAAAAAACTCAAATTAAATCACAGAGGGGGAACAAATGGATTATCAATGCACACTAATTTAGAAGCTGAAAGACAACAATCAAAAAATCCCCATAAAAGGTCCAGTCATAAAGTCAAACAATCAGTTTATTCTGAGGAAGTTCAGTGCTGAGGTCAGAATGGGGAGCTATAGCCTCTTCTGCAGACATATATTTGACCTTCGTACACACACACACGCACACACGCCCACACACAATGCCCCATTCATCCCCCTTGGCATGCCATGAAGCTCATTGTAAAAGAAAAAAAAAAATTGTGGCCACTTTTAGAGTACTCATTTCGCAATTAAGATAGTTTAGCCAATTCCATAATCTGTCCCGGAGAGAGACGAAACAAATGCGGTGGGGTCCATATTTGTATTCACATTCTTCCAAATTACATAATTAGGAACCTGAGATTGGATTTCTCAATTTGTCTCTGTTGATTCAATCAAGTCAATTTAGCGTCTGTGTAACATCCCATTGTCCTCTGTGCCCGCGTTCAAATGAAGCGGATTCTAATTGACTTATTTTTCCCGTTCAGAGTGAAGCACTCTCCTGGCATCTTTTCTATTTTCCAAATCAATTAGGCTTTCTTTTTTTAAGCTTTGTGCTTGGGGTTAATAAAACATTTTCAAAGGCTCCTCTGTTTGAGTTGGTCCTTCTTTTGAATAGTGATTAAAAAGCAAGAGTAGTTATTCAGGTAATGCGCAAGCTTAAGTACTTGATGGAAATAAACCCGACACATTGCAGCAGAATTTTTTTAATTTTTTTTTTTTATAGCTCCACAAGTGGCCTTGCAAAATGCAAATTACAATCCGTCCTTCTGCCAGAGGTTTCAAAGAATCTTCGTCGTTCCTTATGCTTTGTTTTTAGTTTTTCCTCATCTCACTCTAAGCGACTCAGTCCTGTGGTTTGAGTCCATACCTGTAAATTCCCTTTTAACAGTGAGCTTTGTGGTGTTAGATGTGGGACTCATTCCACCATTAGGGGGGTTCATACCTTGTTCACCCCCATAGACGTCCAGCATGCTGTTGCTGAGGGAGACCTGCAGCAGGGGAGGAAGAAGCAAAAGGACGGGTCAGTCAAAGGGGAAACGCGTTTCACATTCACGCGCTCGGCTTTCGCGCCTCATCAAAAGCTACAAGACAAATAGCTGGTTTTAGCTACTTGAATGGCTTTGTCTTGCGTCGGCAGGAGCAACAAGAGGCGAGTGGAATGATCAGAGAAGGTTGTCGCCCCGCCTAGAGCTTTGGATCTTGACTAAGCAGCAGGGGGTTGTGGTCACTTGTTTGCCACAGCAGGGCAGGACAAACTGTGTGCTTTGCCTTCCCACCCCCCCAGACCACAGTTGTTACGATGTTCAAATTAACTGTTTGTCTTGCATGACAAAGACAAAAGTCACTGAAACAGAACGTGGTCATATAATCCTTACTGTTGACCTTCAACCCCAGCTTAAAGCATCCTAAATTTCCACTTTTTGTCTCTCTTTTTTTCCCCAGTATTCCAACCCATTTTACTGTAAAACAGCCCTATGTTCCTCAACCTTTGACATTTATTTTGAAATACTTGGTGTCACTGATAATTTATGGCAAGATATTTAGTAAATCAGGCTTTGAATATGAAGCCTAAAAAAACTAGGAAGACTACAAGGGAAGAAATGAGGATTGAAGAGAGGTACAGCTCAGAGAAGGTAATGAAGGAGGTACAAAATAAATAACAGAATGGAATGGTACTAGGATTTCTGGAAAAAAATGGAAGACAGAAGATGCAAGAAAACACCAGGCAGCAGGAAGGACAAGCAGGAACTAAATGTAAAATGAAGAAAAGGAGTTAGGATAGAAAGGTCAAAAAGTGGTTTGAAACAAAGGAGAAAACATTTAGACAGTGGGCCAAAGAATAAGTGAAAATACAATTATTCTTGCGTACTTATATGTTCTTCTCCCATTCTTATCCAGACGTGGAAAACAGTGAAACTAAATCCCATGCTTTTCTAGAATCTAGGAGTACTGCGGCTCACTAAAAGCACAATTTGTCAACCTCCATTGATTGAAAACGGACCCTAAACACTGAGACCCTCTGTGTTCACAAACAGCACGCCATCAGATGAAAGGGCTCTCTAGGTCAACGGCATGAACAGAGGCAAAACTGTTTTCCTATGGGGGCCTCTCATCCTCCCGGATAATAACGCCTTTTCACTGAGTCCAGACACGATATACGGCACACTGGAACACACGTGTGACTAATTCGCATTTGTGTATTTATGGCAGAAAAATCTCGCATAGGGTCACCACGGATTCCAAGAAACGGCACAGCCAATTTTAGCAACGACACGTGCGTCAAATGTAACTACCAGTGAGCCGAACGTGGTGAGACAGGATGGGGACTGTAAAAGGAAGAGGCGAAACAGAACAGAAGAATGAAGCACCAGAAGCGTCAGATTTGTTTTAAGGGTTTGTAGGTATTGCCCTGCCAAAAATATTAAAAACCCCTTCTGCTTTTTTTCATTTTTTTTTTTTCATTTTGTTACTTTACATCCACAAATTTCAGTACATTTTAATGGGATTGTATCCAATACACCAACTGAAAGTGGTGCATAGATGCGTGACTAACATTTTTACAAATGAAAATGTCAACAAATGCGGTGTTGGTTTGTGTTCAGACCTCTAAAATTCCTACATGAAGTATGTTGAACAATTAGCAAACGTCGTCCACCTGCGTTTTACTTAATCTCAGCTCAAATACAGCTGAGAAAATTGTGAACACACAGCATGACGAGGTCCGGGCAATGTTGGGAAGAAGGAGGAGTTATGCTGTGACACCTTGTGTGGCAGCAAACTAACCCTACAAATCAGCCTGAAAGCACAAGACTGAGCTAAATTTATAGATTTAGTTTTGGAAACCATGTCTCATTTTCGGTTTACTTTATTGTTATACTCTGCTGTTTTAAAATTCAGGTAAAATCTAGTGAGGTTAGTGAATACTGTTATTCCACTGTAGATTCCTAAAGAAATATTGGACAGTCAGAAGAAGAAGTAGGAGGAGGGGGAGGAAGGGGATAAACACGCATAAGAAAATGAAAAGATTACAACAGTTCCCCCTCCCGCTTGTACTGTAATCACTCCAATTCCTCTCCCGTCCGTGTCCCAGAATGTGTTGACAAGGCGAAGCGAAGTGATGCATCATGCTGTATGACTAATTAGGATGAATTGATCCATTTAAGCATGGTATCATTTCTGAACAAGCCCACAGGGAGTGTATGCATTAGCCCGATCCGATGGCTCAGTAACTCCTTCCGACAAATTCCCTCGCTCAAACAAACCGACTCTTCCTTTTCTTCCCTCCTTCCCCTCCTCTGCTCTCTTATCTCTCCCCCAGCCCCCACCCATTCCTTCTGTTTAAGTACTTTATCTTTCTCTGAATGCATCTTTTTAGCCTATCAGAATGTGTAACTCCCATCATCATTTTTCTTTTTTTTTTTTTTTTATCTATTTGTGCTTGTTTGGTGTTGTGACCCGTTACCTGTCTTGCAAAAGAAATAGTTTCTGTTTTACAAGAACCTAATCTGCTTTGCTCAGCTTATTTGGTAAAACGGTAAATGTCCCTAAGCCTTTGTGAACTTTGACTCATCTCTTGTCTTAATCTGACCTGAAAGCAGGTCAGGTCCCCTTTTTCCCAAGCTAGTCTAGCTTGCGTGAATCCGTGTTTGGGTGGACTAACTTTGCTTTCAAGCTATGCTTAAGCCTTTAAAAACAGAGAAATCATTAGTCAAATAATGCGACCTAAACCCAACCACATCTTTTGTTAGGTTACAACAGAAACGCATGCAAATCATAAGCAAGTCTGAAGCATTCAAATCATGGTTAGTCCCTGGCCGTTAGAGCAGGACTTGAAGTGATTCATACTTACATTGCTTTGCATTATGATGTTAGGCTCCATGCAATCCAGGCCTCCATCATTGAAGCCGGATTCAAGACTAATTAGGTCATCAATAACTTCATCCATCGGAAACTAAAAGAAAACAGTCATTTCAGTGTATTAAGGGACAGTTTTGGGATGTTAGTGCACTGTCCACGTCTTTAGAGATCTGCAAATTCAAACCGTGACTCGGTATAAAAACAGGGAGGCTAATTTAATAAGTTTGTTTGGCAGCGTTGGCGGGAAATGCACGTTATCTGTTAGCAAACTAGCTTCCCCCCCTTGACAAAAACAAAAGGGTACTCTCATCAGAGACCGCATATCTGAAGTTATTGATGAACTCATCAGGGGGAAAGGTGATATCAGCGGTGGCAAAACTTTGTTTGGATGATTAGTTCTTCTCAGCACCAGGGTTCAAAACCAGTTTGGTTCGTTGGCTATTCATCCAAACAAAGAGCATGCTTTCATGAATTGATAGGGTTTACAGCTACGTAATATGTCTCACATCAACACACCAGCCACGTATTTTGTCGGGAATGTGGGCCGTTGACAGGAAACGTCTCAGGGATATTGTGAAATCTCTGAAATGTATGACCTTGCTGCTGATCAGCATGCAAACCGACATTCTCCTTTTTGTTCTGGTTTCCCTTTTAGGCACAATTTCGGTTCCATGTATTCCATGTACATCGTTTTTCTGTTTCTGTTTCCTCCTCACCTCGCCTTCGTGGTTGCCCATCGTGAGCAGGGTGACCGGGCTGTTGGGGCTGCTTCCGTCACTGACGGCGGGCATATGTCCGTTCCTCATGATTGGTACAGTGGCCAGCGGCTGGCCGGGGGCGTGTGGATGCGGTACAGCGTGACCGGATCCGGTGGAAGAGGCCAGCTTGGAGCCCAGTGTCAGGTATTGCTTCACAGGCTGGTTTTGGCTTTGATGAAGGTGGAACTTGGAGTTTTCCAGGTGGCTTTGTACCTGTTGAAACACATATGCACAAACAAAAATAACATGCATTAGTTGAGTTTGTTGCCTGTATGGAA
This sequence comes from Poecilia reticulata, assembly GCF_904066995.2. Taxonomy (NCBI): domain Eukaryota; kingdom Metazoa; phylum Chordata; class Actinopteri; order Cyprinodontiformes; family Poeciliidae; genus Poecilia; species Poecilia reticulata. Next base: position 11,180,666 of record NC_088852.1, on the reverse strand, counting down.
AGCTGGACCAAGATGCAAGCAATTGCACCGTTTTTAAAAAAAAAGTGTTTTGGTACTTGGAATGGCTAAAAACATGTTTACTGAGAGTTTTTTTAAACGGCTGCAAAACGTACTCATTCGGGACTTTTCCAGCGTTACTCACAGCAACTTTACAGGATTATGGTTGCATTTTAACGTGTGTCATGTTTAGGTGAAGTAATATCTTACTCAAATCTTTTTGTGGTCTGTTTAATTGTTCCTCCACAACCTGAGTCACAGTTTCAAAACTATAGTTATCGTATTTAAGTCACTTAGGTGATTGTAAACCGGGTTTTAGAAACTATTTTAAAAATCTCCCAAAACTTTATCAAGACACATTTAAAAAAAAAAAAGAAAAAAAAAAGCAAAAACGTTCATATTCTTACTTTTGAAGCTCTGGTTGCGTCCCGCATTTTGTAGTAGCTGCAGTCACTTAAGTGTGGCATTCTTAGAAAAGCAGGTGATCCAGTAGGTCAGCTTTAGGGATCCAGGTCTGTTGCTACTGCTGTCCTGTCAAACTACTGACTTCCCAGTGACCGGTTGTCCCTTCCAGTCACCTAGCAGTGTTTTATAAAGGGCCCTAAGTGAACTAATTAGCCCCACAGCTGGATGTAAGCCTTTATGTTGCGTAGCATGATAATCACTTCAAACGGCAGACTGTTGGATCATTCAGGGTTTGATCACTGCAGGACGTCTGCCTTTAAGCGGACGTCCACTAATTCATCTACTCCACCCCTTTTTCTTTCAGGCTGACCAATCGGTGGTCGCTTCCCAAAGTCTTCTACTGCCTGCCTGCTTCAGGGGTTGTGGCAGCACAATTGACTCTTGTTTCCCCAGTGGACGGTTTTAAATAACTTCTCTTAATGCCGTCTTAAGCAAGCCTTTTCTCATTCATTCACTGTTTTAAACGTAGATAGTTAATCTTTAAGTTTCTCATAAAATAAGTGCAGTAAAGCTATTTTTAAGTCTTTGTTGCTGCGAAGCGAGAGCTGGTTGCAGAAAGTCTCACCGTAAACGGCTAATTCGCTTACGTGTCTTGTTCTCACAGAGAACCTCAGTGTTGTAACTTGCTTTATTAGTTAATGGGCTGGCGAGGTATTTTGGTAGTCAACGCAGAGGGACACTTTACAAAGTTAGTTATGTCCGATGTTTGGTCTGTCGCCCAAATTTCACTTACTGCGTCTCGGACGAGAGAGACATATTTTTCCATGACCGACCAAAGTGAATCAATCAGAGCAGGAAAAACGTTTGAAAGCAAACCTTCCTAGCGTAGCAGGAGAGACTTCTGACCTTTCTGTCTACTTGACTGTTCAGGGAAGTGAAACCAATATTAAAAAGAAGAGATTTCTATCTGTTCCTCAAATCATTGCGAAATGTTTAAAGCACCTCACCCAACAAAGGAAATAAGAGAAAAGAGGTTTAGTTTTGAAGGAAATAACTTTGACGCAGCCGTGGCATGTTTCTAAAATGCTAACAACTGAGTAGCATTTTTATTATTATTATTATTAAGTCTCGTAAAATGATCTGCTTCATTTATTTCCAAATATATCTTTCAGTATTTTGTGTGCAATACATTTGCAAAGCACATAGTCAGAAAACACTTTTCACATAAAAAAAGAAAATTATAAGATGATATCCATATTTCTTTTGGCATCTTTACTTGGAGCGATAGTTGGATCAGGATTCTCAATCTAATTATAATTCAGATAGGGATCAAGACAACAGTCGACTTTTATTCTATTAAATAATAGCTCTTTTCTCGAATTGCAGTTTATGGAAATGCTACTTCATGAACCTTTAAACTCCTGTCATGTCTGAACCGAATTGATTGGAAGGTAAGAGTCATTGTGCCGCCAGTGGTATTCTTATGTGAAAGAGACAGAGAATGGAACATGTGCCAAACATTCACAAAGTAAATACTGTCTGCTACAAAACGGAGGCGAATCAAGAATCTATGGGGCCCTCAGCAGAATTTAATTTGGGGCCCCAGTTACAGTTCATATAATCTAGGACATAATGAGCAGTAAATAAATTTCAGAGATGTCGTTATTTGACTTTCTCACTTGTTCTGACAGTCAAGTCCACAGTAAAAGAAGTGCCAACTCAGGAAATGTGAACCAAGTGTCATTTCATTACTGAATTGTTTATGCAGGTGCAGAAAACGGCAAATAGGATTAAACTACTCTAAAATATCTACCCCGGTTTTTGTAAATCCTGAATATATTACAATTTCAAGGAGTTTTAAACTCCTTAATATTTTCTGTCGAGCTTGAAAACAAAACCGATCCTTTCAGATGCTCGGTTATTAGCAGCAGCTTAGATTGCTCGTGCCTTCCAGGTGCCTTTTCACATAAAAGCAAAGTCTGATTGGAAACGCTTCAGATGCTTTGCGGTTTTATTCGGGGAGACCATCGGTGATGCACTGGCTCCAAATCTCATCTCTAGTTTAAATAATCGCCACGCTCTCTCTAAAGACTTCCATAAAACTAAAAGGCTTTGATTGGAGTCATTTTAAGACAGAACTTTGCTTTGGTTTTGGTCCTTTTTTTTGACTAGTAATTCTCTTAACATTAGTTCGTTATTTAAATAAAACTAGACATGACATTTTAAACTACTGAACTATCCTTTGATGTTAAAAAAGAAAGCATTGCTTTTTTTTTTAAGCATCCACAAGCTCCGCATCAAATGCACCCAAACATATTTATTTCCCTTGTTAGCTGGAGCTGCTGGCCTCAGTCACCCCCCCGAACCCCCATTCACATAACTAAGAACAAACTCATCACAATACTGAACTTGTCAGTAGTAACTGAGAGCTCTTATATGTCTTTTCCCAGTCAAACAAGATGCTAGTTGTTAGCCAATCAACATTTTTTTTTTTTCCCCCTGCAACGGATAGCAGGAGAGACGCCAAGGCCTCCACACACCGCATCTGCTGTGTGTGACGGCGGATTGTCCCGGTTTCACTTCAGCCCTTGCACTACTGTACATTCCGGAGACACGCTTGTTATCCACTTAAGGGGGAGAATCTGATTAGATTCGAGCAGCAATGGCTGCTCAGTCACCAAGGCCGGCCGTGACAATGGCAGGCCTGTGCAAGTGTGAAGTCGGACATGCTGGGGAAGAATTATCAGTGCCTGCCAACGCACAAGAGGAAGAGGGACGAGATAAGAATCTAATCAATCGAGGTTCAAGTTTGGGGATTGTCGTGGGTGTTTCGGACCATTCCGTTTTACTTACTCTTTTGGGAGTACAGACACCATCACTTGCTCCAACAGCCGAGGCAGTGTTTTGCAATTACAGGCAGGACAGAGGTCACAGGTTCACTTTCAGTTTGCACACATTACTTCCATTACAGCTGGCATCCAACTATTTCAGTGCAAGTAAGTTTTAATGTATTTGAGCAGAGTCTGACTCATTTGGTGTTGTTTTTTTTTTGTGTCACTTTGCAGTTTTAAGCTTAACGTGTAAAACCTGCAAGTCATGAAGAAATCAGTTGCGTCTTTCTACTTGATTTTCTTCTATGTTAGAGACATTTAGAGACACCCAAGAAAATGTCTGTATTGATTTTAGTAGTTCTGAATCAATTCATGCAAACAATCAAACCCGACGTCAGCCATAAATCACAACAGCAGTTAAAAGGTACACCACGTTTAAAATAAAAATAATATTATGCAACATCTGAGACATGCATACAAGTGATGGTCGCGTGATTTACCTCAAAGTTAAAGGTTGCATTTCTCAAAGTCCGCTCAGAAATCCTGCACTTGAAAAGGTTTTCATAACTGTCGCGCTCAAACCCTCTCTTCTAATTGAAACGCTCTTGCCAAACCCAGTTTCAGTCTTGCCCAAGTTCTCCTTTCACTTCAGAAAAATCCAACACCTTATGAAACTTTGGGTGATGGTGACGTTAGCTGTACAAATTGTGGACAAACCGAGTTGAGGGGTTTGGTCTCATTTCTCCACCCTGGCTGATTTACAGCATTTTTACAGAAAACATTTAGGCACCGTTCAGTGATCTTTCTATCTAAAATGAATGAAAGTGGAACAAAAAAAAAAGCCTCATCACTCATGATTTCTGTGTTGTTGCCGAGCGTGTTTACCAGTAAATATCTGTAACCACTCACCAGATAAGAGTGGGAAAGGGAACTCTTCGCAAAATTTGCATTCCACAGTGACTGTTCTTTTTTTTTTTGTCCTACAAATGCATGTCAATCAAAAAAAAAGGAAAGATCATTCATTCCAAAACCTACCACACACCAACTTGTGATGTGGCGATTTAACTCCCTGGACAGAATCTAGGACATTTGTCCTTACCTCTAGAAGCTGGATATCTGTCAAGGTGATCACTTGGACCACACAGCAGCGGCTCATGGCTTTCCAAAGTGGCAGCGACTCCCACCAGAGAGGCTGCGGATTTGTGCAGGGGAGCAAACCGTCAATGCCACAGCTCTGCTTTGCACATGTGGACTAGAAGAGGAAGAAACAGAGAGGTGCGGCGGCCTCCTTCCTGAGCTTTTGCAGAAATATCGGAAAGGAAGGCATGACACATCAGCTTGTTTAGGAGCCTCTTCCTGTGCGTGCCCGTGTGTTTTTTGGGCCGAAAAAGCCCTTACAGAGGCAAAAAAAAACGTACTGATTGCGGCTTTGCTGGTTGAAGAATGTGCATGTGTGAAAGTAAAGTGAGTTGACAGAATGCGGGTTCCTGCTTGTGGATAGCTCTGCTTTCCGGTCTGCAGAACATCAAGTCTGTCTCAGCACTTTTTCCCGGGTTATCTCCATGACACCGACTTCCTTTGGATAGCCATTGAACCACAGCAGTTACAGTTGCAACTGGAGAAATACGATTTAGAAATCTGTATAAGCTCAAATAACCTGCACCAATACATATCTGTCCAGGAAAAGATGAGGGAGCAACATAAATTCTTTTTTTATTCCAATTTTTTTTCTACTACATCAGCAATTGAAAAGATAGGAAGTTATGGAAGTATTCAAACATTACATTTTTTATAATGCCTTGTGATTTTGTGGCTTGCTGGATGTTACTTAAACTGTTTTCATACATGCGTTCCAGTGTTTCAGGCCTGCAGTAACTTCTAACGACGTTTGTCAAGTGGAGTACTTAGTTTTCATGAAGTGCTTCAGGTATCATATGGTCTCATTTGGAAAGAAGAGCACAAGATCATATGCATGCTCAACATTATCAAAGGATAATATGGAAATAAATGTTAGGCCCTGACTTAAAAAAAACACACATGGCTCAATGGGAAGACTTTCGAGAAACCTGGTAATTCTCCTTTTTTCTTAAATCTAATATTTTCTTGCTGCATAAATTGAAAAAAATGACAAGTGGGGATATTTAAATTCTAGTTTATTTGATTAATGACTTCTTGGTCCCATGTAATGGTCTGATCTTACATGGGTCCATGGGGGACTAGCACACGGTCATCTGCATACTTTAGTACAATCCTGCCAATTCATAATAGGCAAGTTCATATTTCTGTGTCTTTATGTTGGCATTTGTAATATTTTAAAACATTTATATGCATTTCATACAGCAATTTGGTCCTTCTGCACAATGAATTTGGATTCTGACTGTTAAATATTTTTGTTCAATGGCTTACGACTTCCTTTTCTGTAATTGTTACTGATTAATGAAGACAAAATATGAAAAATCCTACTATCTACTCATTTTGTTCTGAATTGTGGGTTCAGCAAGAACAGAACCCGATAACTGTGTTATTGTTTAGTTGGCCCCTCTACTGTACTCCAAGGGTGCATCCATTAACAAAAAAGAATATCCACACCTAAAAGGCATTTCTGTCTCAGTTATTACTGCAAATGGTATCTGGGCATTCCATATTTTTGCGATACTCTGCGATAAAACCATCAGTATCAACTTGAGGACATCGAATGCAATAAGCAAACTGAATCAAAATGATTCAGATGAATCTAAACTGTGGTGCTTTAAGAGGAAGTCGCCTTTCTGCTGTTAAATTGCAGTTTGTCCTGGGCTTGCTTGTAGACGGTGATTTGATTACACAGAGAATGCCTGTCTTGATGCGACTGTATATTTAGTCATCTTTGCTAGGCTAAGTGAGATATTTCAGCATTATTTATGCAGCCGTGTCCAAATTATTTCACCGTAATTTCACACACGCTCGGCTTTTCATTATTGATGAGTGATATAAATCAGCTCTGTCGATGCCCGCACACAACAGAAGCTGTACTGCATTGTTTTGTGTGTGTGTGTGTGTTTTTTTTTTCCCCCTCTCTATTGCCCATGTGTGTATTTGTCTACTTTTTTTGTTTATTTGATATCCTCTTTGTGTACAGTCTGGCAGATCTATCCAAATTCCTGGCTGGCCATTTTTGGCCCATCTTGGGGGCCAGCCACAAGTTGCTCACCTTTGTTAGTCCCCCTGCTCGGCATGTTTTAAACATCAGGGACTTCCTGTAAGAGCTGGCCTGCTTCTGAGACAACACTTCAAAGTGCAGCGCCAACATCTGAGGGCTGTTTTATCCTGCTAGAAAAGGAATGCATAATGGACACAGCTCCACTGCACTTTTAATGATTCCTCATATAAATTAAATATTACTGCTATTTTAACTGGATTACACACGGAATTGTGTGTGTTGGCGTGCGGGCCGGTGTGCTCCCGTTACCTTGATGAAATATTGAACCTATGAAAATGGTTTTCAGTGGTGTTGTGAAAATAATTAAGATTCAAAATCAGCCTGCTCGCTGTAGAGTGACTCAAAGGTACACTCGTTTGGTTGTGATCGCGTTTTATCCTTTGCTTTCATGAACACATTTATTGCAAAAAACACATACTGTAAGACTTTAAGTCTTCAATATGTCAGGATCAAGCTTTTATTTTGACAAAAGATAAAGAGTTGTTGCTGAAATACCTTCACACGTTTTCTATGGTTGCAAACAATGAAAAAGTTAAACTTTTATTCAAGGTGGTCTTCCAGAAAGTACTTTTTTAACAATTCAATCATAGTTTATAGCAAGTATAGAACTGTGACAAAGCAGAGTGATATTAAGCATGTACAACCTCTGCAGAGGCTCTACTGTCATCTTGGAGTCGAGTCTCCATTGAAACTATTTGTAGCATCTACATGCTGACCCGTTCTTTGATCATTTAAGTCTTAAGATAAAGCAGAAAAAATAATTTTAAGAAAATGCTTCAGGTGGGTCTGGAATGATTCAAGGAATGATTAGCTGGTAAAGCACACCATTAAGTGTGGTGGAGGATATGGGACACAAAGGGCATGTTTCTCTTCCAATGGCCTTAGAAACCTTGTTGGAGTGCATGGCATCAGATAACAAGGACATGTTAAATAAAAATCTGGGGACCTCTGCCATATAACTGGAAACAGTTTAGCACTGGGTCTGACCACACCAGGATAATGGTGCCTCTGGAAAAATCAACACAGATGCCCTTCAGCAGACAAAAATGTCCACTAAAGTCCTCCGGGATGGATATATATCCAGAAGAATAAAGAATAAGGTACATTAATTTTAACTAAACCTATCTTTAATTGCACCTTACAGTAATTAAAGATTACCATAAGATTTGCTCTCAGTTACTTGCCTTTTGTTCCAGTGACTACTGCCACACAAAGTTAAAAGAGAACGCTCGAAACGATGGGAAATGGAGAAAAGAACGAGGCAGACGCGCTGCGCTCTACCCCTCTCAGTCAGTACAGAGGAGATGCAATTAGTCAAAATGGAATAATATGATTTTTGCAGCTAAGTCCATTAGAGCACATTATTTTTTCTCAGTGCTCTGAAGAGAGGGGCTTGTTCACAAGAACACCTGAAACTCTGCAGATTTTCTGCACATATGCATGCATTGTTTTTACAGATGCTGACCACTTCACAGGGACATAGCTAAGCTCAAGTTCTTCTGTGCCCAGTTGTGCCTAGGGCTGCCACTCGTCCCTTAAAATATGGAATCATCCCATATTTGGCTGTTAAATGTTGCGTCCCGTATTGAACCGATGCCTATCACACATCAAGACTAATTGCAGCAATAATGACCAAAACAAAACAGGATATATTAAGGTCATGATTCTAGATGGGGGCCAGCAGGGGCCAGCAGGGGTACAGAAGAAATTATGCTAAATAAATGTATTTTGTAAATATTCAGAGGTGGATTTTTTTCTAACCTTCACAATTTTATTTTAACAATGAATTAAAAATTATAGTGCTGCACTTTTAGCTGCTGTATTGAGATAGGATCATACTTTCCATCTGCTAGATCAGGGCTCTGCAACCTGATCCAACCTGTATCTCTGGAGACACAAGTAGCTCTTTGGCTTACTTGACATATCAAATGATGAAACATTGATCAGTTTTTTTGTTTGCTTCATTCTTTAAGTGTCGCCATGGAAAAACACTGCCTACCCTGGTCCTCGTGGTAAATTTGATCTAGAACCAGCCTCCAAACCTAACTCTGTCATGATCCGTGTTGCTCTGTATTTATTTTAAGGTTTTCTGTGTTCAGTTTCTGTCCTGAGAGTCTCTGTTTCTGCGTCTTCCCCGTTGATTGATCCCAGCTGTGTCTCGTTCCTGTGATTACCCTCCCAGTGTATTTAGTCCCACCTGTTGTCTGTGTTTCTCGTTGGGTCCTTGCATCTATGTCGTTTTGTTTGTCGGCCGTCCAGCACTGTGAAGTCCTGTGGCAACCTCAGCTCTTGTATTACGTCTTGCTGTACCTTGAAGCGCTCCAGTTGAACTGTGAAGTCCTGTTTTGCTTAGCTCTTGTTTTCAGTCTTGGTTTATCAGGCGCTACCGGTATTAGCTGTGTGCTATTCCTTCTGCCGTGCTGCCTGATCTGAACTGCGTTTGAGCATCTTCATTAAATTCATCATCATTTTCATCTACATCCTGGGTCTACTTGCGTCTCTTATCACCACCAACCACCACTCCTGACAAACTCCTCACTTGTATAAATATTATAGTAATACTCTTTAAAATACCACAATTTTCACATAACTTTTATACTTTTGGAGCCCTGTTTGAGGACATATTGTGATTATTAAATTATGTATTATGATCAGTACTTGAGCAGTTTACCAAATACATTTTACACTTGCTTAATTAAACATGTTTAAAGTGTGCTACTCTGATTGGAGTACAATTTTGGAGTACTCTATGTATGAATGATTGCTCTCTGGATCACTTTGTTTTTAGGTTTGGTTGGCTATAGTTGCCTTTATTTGGAAGTAGTTTGACAGGAAAGTGGGTAATGAGAGGGGGAAGGCATGTGGCCTGCGACCACCGCCACGATGACTAAGGCCTCAATATGTGGGTTGCGCCATCACAGCAACCCCTCTGGATCACTTTTTAAAAACAAATAGCACTGGCATAAATATTGTCTATCGCTGAAGCGGCCATCCCACCCCATGAAAGTAGGGTGACACGCAGTGGTGGGCGTCCCTTATTTTGCTTTCTGAAAGGTGGCAACCCTAGTTGTGTCACATCACTTAATATGCCCTCTTGTCAGTAATAATCTGCCTTTAAGAATATTCTTTCTTGAGAATATACTTTGTGAACTAGCATCTATGATGAAGACTTTTCTATAACACTGAATGCTAACAGCCACAATTCATCCGGAACAACCGATTTACAATCATTGGGTATGGCAAAAGACAGTCTACAAAATAATAGCATTTGTATTTATTTCTCATTTCGTCTGAAAGTCGTACACAATGTTAACCTAGTGCTGCTGTTGCTACTATTTTCTCTGTATGCTTTTTGTTTTTCTTTCCCATAGAAAGTATTTTTAGTCCTCCTCTCATTTTAGCTGAATAAGCTGCTGACTATTTGTTCTTTTGTCCAATTTCATAGGTAGTATACCTGACAAGTTGCTTCAGAGTTCAGCTGTATGTCTTTCATGGCTAGCACTAACAACTGCGCTATTGCTACTATTAACTTCATACACACTTCTTGTTTTTTGTACTTCAATTCCATAGAAAGTGTATTTTTTTCCCTTTGTGTCCCAATCCCTTCCTTTCAAACCACTAGACAGTAACAGCACTCAATATATCTAGCTTGGTTTTCAAAAGGATGATTGTTGTTAAAAGGGAGTGGGTCCTGTCCACTGTCACCACATGCTTGCTTAGAATGATGGATTACTGCAAAGTTAGTTATTCAGTACAACTGACTATATGTCTTTGAGTAGATAACTGTTTACCAGTTGGTACTTTATCAACAGTAACTGTAAAAAAATGGATTTGTACTGTATTATACTGCATGCTAAAAGATCTGCAGCGTATCAACCGACTGAAGTGCAATGGAAAGACTTGGAATGATTTCATCATTTCTATATGGAGCAAATTGGATTCTAGTTAATTTGATGAACTGGATGTTTTTTTTTCTATCAAAGTTTCTTGAGGTAAAATTTGTTGCAAATTAGTGTAATATTAAAACTGTAGTTTAATTGAACTGACTAGCTTCTTAACTTCCAAAGAAACAAATAGTTTATAAAGCCTTACCTCCACTACACTCTGTTTTTACATTGGGGATAGCTTTTATAAAACCATAAACTTTAACCTTGTTTTGTCCCTTTGCGACATTTAACTCGTTTAAGATGTCTGAGAAAATCTTAAAGTACCAAAACCACAAAATCTAACAGGAACTATACAGAAAACCCTTTCTAGTAGTTCGGAAATTGAATGGCATCCTTGACTCTCACCGTCCAGCGAATCCAAACAGTGTTTAGGATTGCTTCTCCAAATGATGCCAAGAAGCTACTCTAAGGACTACCTTTAATCTCTCACTTTGGCAGACAGTGAAAAGGAGCCACAGAGAGTTCCAACTATCGCTTTTTCAATTGAGTCTTATTAAAATTATGCACATGATCGATTGCAAGACAGTTGCAGCCCAGCAAGCAAAAGGACTCATAAAAGCCTAGGATAAAGAAACCTTTTACAGTGTGTCAGTAGAGGGTAAAGGCTTGAAAGTATTACCTTGCTGATCTTTTATTTCTGTTTTTTTATATATATATATATCTTTAAGTACAAGTAGCATCTACAAATTATGACTGAAACCAACGTGTAAGTGTCTCTCTGCAGGAAAGGTTAGCATGCAGGTGAATGAACGGTTGAACTGTTTGCCATTTCTCTGAAAAACAAAATTTAGAATTGGTTTACTCAATCAACCTGGTGATTATAAAAATTATTATAGGAAAAAACACCGATTACTGGAGAAGAGGTTTTAACCCAATTACTGGACAGATCTATTTAGTGTTTAGTACTTGGTATGAAAACTTAGGCCTGATGTAACATCAAGCAGATTTAGAGACTTATGACCTTTGATGGTATCAGACTTGAAAGCCCTAATTCTACAAACAATGGTTTGTTTTGTAGTCCAGTATGGTAGTTCAATTTGCGTGGCCTTCATATCTATTGTTTGATTGTATTCTTTCTTTTGTGGCTAGCATCTCAAATGCAGCAGCTAGATGGAAAAACATTTGAATTCTGGTAATCTTCTGATATGCAAGATTTTATTTGATTGCCTGAGGCCTAACATTTGTAGTTGTAGTAGAACTATGCACGGATATCTGTACTTTCCAAAAAAATTTCAGAGTAGCCAAGGCCCTGACTACAGTACTATAGAGGTATATTTTTTAAATGATTTGTACTTCTGCTAAAGAAAATGTAACCATTCAAACAACATTGAAAAACTGCAAGAAAAATGCCACAATACTCACTTCAGGAGTGGGAAGCAAAAGCATAAAACGCAAACAAAACACACAAAACTATCTTTGACTTTGTGTTTGCAGTGTTTGAACAAAGAGATGACCCCTGGAGAGAAGTTATAAGAGTATGAACATACTGACAACACTCACCGACCACTTGTACAACTTACTAGTTCTGAGTTGTACCTCATTTTGGCCTTAGAATTGGGTGAATTATTGTTGGCATGCATTCAACATTGTGTCAGAAACATTCTTCAATGATTCGGTCAACATTAGCTTGATAGTATCACAAAGTTGCTCCAACAAATCTTTTCTCCCACTACATCTCAAAACCGCTCGAATTGAAATCTGGTGACTGAGAAGGAAGGGCATTTGAGTGTAACGTTGAACTCGATGTCACGCTCAAGAAACCCGCTTCCAACAAGTTGAGTTTTTGTGTCACGGTGCGTTCCTCTGTTTGTAGTAATCGTCGGGAGATTGGTTCACAGAAACAAATGGTAGTGGTTTGCGACAATACACAGGTTGGTACCAAAGGAGCCCCTCATGCCTGACAGAGGTCAGGGTTGGATCTGTGCTTTTATGTTTATGCCCAATCCTCCTCCAACATTACATCACAGAAAACTGCTCGCTCAATATTTTCTCTGTTTTAGATCATTTTCTATGAATCTAAGAAATGGTTAAGTGTGAAAGTCCAAGAAGATCAGCAGTTTGTAAAAACAAAAAAAATAATGAAAAGCCAAACTGACGAGCATATCTGACAGTCATGGTTGCTCTCCTACCAAAATGACCATGGATGCCTGCTAAAGAGAGCTCTTCACAGAAGCTCCTCACACCTTTTGAAGTCTAACATGGAACCGTAGGGAAGAACGTCCCGTCTCTGACCAGTATGAAGTGCGTCGGTCGGCCTAGTTTTGCGGAGATCTGTTCAAAAGCTTTCGGTGGACATGTGAAGATTAGTAACCCTCTCTGCTCCCACCCCCCCGCCCCACCCCAACCCTTCTCATCTCAACCCCCCCACCTCACCCCAACCCTTCTCATCTCAACCCCCCTACCCCACCCCAACCCTTCTCATCTCAACCCCCCTACCCCACCCCAACCCTTCTCATCTCACCCCCCTGCCCCACCCCAACCCTTCTCATTTTCCTTAACTTGATTGTTGGAAATTAAATAATGCAATAGCTGTTTAATAAGAACTAAGCAGAAAATTAAATTAACCCTGACCTTACCCGAGCTAATAATATATGGTTTGTGCTGAGGACAAAGATCCATTTGTCCGACTCGTCTGGCTATCTTTGTGCCCCTGCCATTTGAACGAGCAAGCCGCTCAGATGGAGGGGAGGAGTGCCGGGAGCTTCTCTTCCCAGCATGTGAGGAAGAAGAAGAAAAAGAAGAAGAAAGGGTCAAATGCAACCAGCAGCATCCAGCTCAGATCAGACACTTCACTGCATGTCAACCCAACTATATAGAAAGTTATGACCAAAGCTGGAGTTCTGGTAACAGTCAAAAGTTTGGCCATATACTAGCAGTCCCCACTGAATCTGTGGGTATTTGGAATGGAGGTGATCAATTGTGTCAAAAAATGCAAAAAGAAAATTTATTTATTTTAATCATTGGGGGAAAACAGAAGCTCAGGATGTTTGAAAGGCAAACGCCTCTTTCTGCAACATCTTTCCCGTCACACCTGATCCGGTTTTCATGAATGTTCAGAGGTAATGGACACCTACACAGAGGCCACAAAACTCAGAGCATGCCAATATTCCCTCTTTTATTTACTAAATTAGTCTAATTAAAAAAAAATGCTCTTGTTTATTTTCCTGTTCCTATTTGATTATAATCATTTGATCATCATTGGTTTTGCCAATTACCATTTCTTTATCAGGCTCCTTGCTAGTACTTCCTAAATTGGGTAATTATCTGCGCCTGAGTTCAATTTGTTTCTTCCATAATTCAGCATCTGTCTGTTCCAAGTGTTACAAAGGCCGTGAGTCTTTTCCTGTTCTCAAACTTTTGCATGCATTTGAACTATTTGCTAGCAGTCTAATGAAAATTAAACATCATTTGACCTGCCGTGTACTTGAGCTGCTTCTCTTCAGGTCACTCCAAAATGTCCTGGAGGAAGTCAAAGGAGGTTGCTATTCTCACAGATCCCATCCTAAAATCTCCAAAATATTATTTTTTAAATTTTTTTTTTCTTTCACAAGCAAAAAATGTTTAGTCTCGTCACATTTTCTGTGATGTAATGATCTTATTTTGCTAATTTAGAAATTAAGCAAGTTTTGAAATAGTCCATGATTGTACTTAAACCTTAGAAATGTTTAGAAAGATAAACCTAGAATGCAAAACTGTTATGTGAAACTGTTATGTCTAGTTCAAAATATTGTAAACGGTTCTTTCTAATGTGTAAAAGTGTTTTATTCTCTTATTAATATCTCTCTGGTGTTACCCCAATCTGCTTTGGATTGGTTAATAAGCCCCTCCTGATGACTCATGCCCAAAAAGCACATGCTGTCAGAGAGACCTGAGTCCAACCAGATAACCCAACAAAACACCTTTTCCAGACTCAATCAGGCTCATTTGGATCCAGTTGTGACAAATATTCTGGTCCAAAGTGTGCGTATGTCCATTTTTTTTGTGTGTGAAGCTTTTGGACTCTTCCTCCAAACCCCTGACATGTGTGCCCAGCATCACTTAGCAACTTTCCTTTAAAAACAGTATAGTATCCAACTAACCAAAATACCTGCGGCAGAATTAAGAGCATTTCTTGATATAGTTTAGCATTGCTAACTCATTGTGCAGAGTTTATTGTTACACTTGAAATGAACAAAAAAAATATCTGGGGCTTTGAGAATTTATTCGCACATATAAGCTGTGCTTGAGTTCATGCATGGCGTTACATTGTGCTCTAATCACAAGCATCTCATTTATTTGCTGCATATGCATATAAGAGCACAGCCTCGGTCACGTAGTCAGATGAGCAACAAAACATCAGCTAGTCAAGTGACATTTCTGTAAAATCACAGATACATTCTGTGACCTGAACTATATTAATTGTCCACTCCAGACACAATCGCGCATCAGATTCCCCTGACATGCTCGCCAGTGTGAAATTCTTCTCAAACATTTCAATAGGATTACTTAACAAAGGAGGCATAAAATTAACAGCGATCATTCAGAGGTCCTGTCTGTGCAATGTGCGAGAAAACACACACTGAAGCGTTTAACTCCATGAATGCTGCAAACTCTACCGACGACCAAAGGAAACACACGTCTACAAAATATTTCAATCATAAACCAAAACTCCATCGTTTGCAAGAAAGTATACTTAAGAAAAAAAATCTCTCGTTAATCCATCTGAATGGCTTCTAATATATATATATATATATATATATATATATATATATATATATATATATATAAAATCATTTTAATTCCCTTCTGCAAAGATTTTAAATATAGTAACCAAGATGACAACATAACCTCATTGATACATTAGCCACTAGTTGCTATATGTCAGAAAGTATAAGGATATTGAAACAACAAAATGTTCCCATAGACTAGCGGTTCTCAACATGGGCGGTACCGCCCCCCAGGGGGCGTTCAGAGGACGGCAGGGGGCGCTAGGATGCCTTTGGGGGGCGTTTAGTCGAAGGTAAACTTTACACCTTAAATGCACAGCAATGCCAGTTTAGACTTTGAGCAATCGATTGAGCCATCGATGCAGTTGGCTGCAACTGTATCGATGGCAGCTCTTCTTCTATTCGGTGTTTGTAGCTTCTGTTAGCTTCTTGGTGCAGCTCCGTTCTCCTGCTACTGGTAGCTAAAATCACGATACCCTCACTGTGTATCCCTCTGAAAAATGAACCCATTTAAATAAAGAAATCCCTCCATGGGTGATACCACGATAGACAGCGTTCATTTTAAAGCGTTAACACCGGTGCTGTATGTGGTCCGGTATGAAACGGAGGTGATAGAACAACACAGCATTTTTAAATTTCAATAATCAGAATGCAGAAATTGTTTCCGTTGTTTTAGAAGGTTTATGTCAGTCTGCCTTTTCCCCATCGATACGCTTCCCGACCGCCCTGCATCTTAGGGGCTTAAAAAAAAAAAAAAAGACGCGCACATTGCGCAAAACTCTGAAACAGGAGAAGCAGGATATAAAACGGAGCGACGAACTAGATGGGAATTATGGCATAAAAACAGAGAATCCGACGCTGAACAGTGAAAAATCAACACATGATGTGAAACACATGACGATTAGACGAAGCAGCAGGTGATGAGTGGAGATTACTGGTGGTCAATAAATGATAAAATAAATCTATCAACAGGAAAGAAACTAAAGTGGACATAGCAATAAACCGAGAGAGGATAAAACTAATCAAATGAAACTAAATGGAAATGAATGAAGAACGAAATGCAAGAATAAACTAATGTAAATACAGAGGAATAAACTGGTATGGCAAGACCTTTCGAGCAATAATTAATACAGAGGACTTTATGGTAAGAATAAACACACTATTTCCAGATAAAAGGTAAAATAATATTGTTGAAGTGCTATGGGTTTAAGACCATATCTAGTACTGATAATAAATATATCTTACAGACCATAACAGTAAAGAACTGATCACTTATTTATGTTTTTAATTAGATTTGATACATTTATTTCTTCAATATTATTTTTCATGTCAGTGTTAATGTCATGAGGCTGATGACTCCATGACACTTTCAATTTGACTCATTAGGATTTGATTAAGAACCAGATTTGTTCTTTGTAATTTCTGTCCAGTAAAACTATTAATCTATAAACCAATAGACAGCTCTATATAAAGATATAATCAATGTTTCTGTCTCATATTTGTATGGCATTAAAAGGATGTGGAACTTTTGTTTTCCCACTGAAAGCTCTGGTTTGCACAATAAATGCCATGTGGGTGAAGTTTTATGGATGATACTCTGATGTCCCATTCTCCTGAAGGCAGCACAGAGCTGCACCACCAGAAACTCAAACACTGAAGAGAAGAAGAGTTATGATTAATGTAGTTATAGTTCTATCCATGTTTTAATGTTGCAGAGCTCAGTCGTTTTGCAAATAGTTCAAAGTTTAAACTGGCATGTTGAACATCTTTCTTCTGGTCATTTTGTGGAATATTTAACAACTAGAAAATGGCAAAGAATAAGAATTTATTTTTCCACTCTGATTGGCTGCTGTTAGGCCTACCAATTTTAACTTGAATGTTCATTGCATTTTTTGTAGATGCCTGTGAAAATAATTTCTATTCCCATGACTTTTTTATTCTCTGGGAAATTATTTTTGATGATAAATACAGAAACAAGCATAAAAATCAAAAAATCTACAATAGTGATAGTAATATTAATGATAAAATAATGGTCAGTGGAAAGTAGCCTGCAAATTCTTTGGTGGGGGGCGGTGAGGGACCTGGAATAAAAAGGCTAGGGGGGCGCTGGCCCAAAAAAGGTTGAGAAACACTACCATAGACAATAGCTTGAATGCACTCTCCCCTTGAAAACATCTTTTGAATTGTTTGTGGATGGTTTTTTCCACTTTGTTTCTAGAAATCTCTAATTTCACATGAAAGCAGCTAAAGCATGCAAAAACGTGGTAGGAACTATGCCACGCCTGTAGTCGGAGCTGCAACTTTGCAAAGAAAGTAAGTCTAAAGCGGTTAAATAAAAAATAAAAAAAACACTAAATCCTTGTGTATTCGCATCATGCTCTCTACAGAATAATCATCTCCGTACATGATTTTGCTCTCGCTGTTGCCCCCTTTTGAAGTCTGTTTTGCATAACTTACTGATCTATAAGCTTAAACACCTTTCTGTGAAGTTTCCACAATGACAGATCTCGCTGAAAAACGGAAAGTGACCATGAAATATGGTTAATAAATCATTTATGAACTCCCGATCACTTTTATGTCACTGTACCCACAGGCAGGCGGCACATAATGCTCCCATGGAAAGTTACTTTCTATGGGCGTCAGATAAGTTCAGAATGTTTACAGTCCTGATGAAACTTTATTTGGTAAAACATGTTCCATGCAGATGCACAGTAACCTGCAGACGTTTTCACACCCTTTTAACTTTTCAGTTCACCGCCATGAACTTCTACAGTTATTGGGATTTTGTGTGATTGATGGACCAACACAAAGCACCATGCAATTGTGAAGTTAAAGTAAAATGTGTACGTGGTATTTGAATTCATTTTACATCAAATAAGATTTTGCATTTTTATTCACCCATCTTTTAAATAAAGCCTTTTAGAGATACGTCTTCATCTGCTTTACACATATAGAAATTAGGATTTTTGCCCTTATTATTTTTTTCCCTAACATATCTCAAACTCGGCAAGGTTTTAAGCTCCTGCCAAAAACTCTTACAGATTCAGATCTTCACTTTATATAGAAACGAACCACTCCATGCAGCCCTGGCTGTGTGTTCAGGGTTGTCGTCACGCTGCAGTCCGCAGTGTTTTGCAACCTTCAGCAGGTTTTCTTCAACATCTTTTCCATCCATGCTGAAGAAAAATATGCCTACAGCTTGTTGCTGCCACCACCATGTTCCTCTGTCAGACTGTAAATTGTTCGCATGTTCAGGTTTGGTCTCTTTAAAAGAAACTGACAGATTTTCCACCTAAGCCATGAATTTCTGCAACTCCTATAAAGTCCCTTTTTTTTAACACTCCTGTCCTGATTTCTTTGACAAACAGTATGATGGGTAGATCTACTGGCAGCAGCAGCATGCTTTCTCTACAATAGGGGAGAAATAAGTAATACTGTAGAAAATTAATGGCACAACAGGCCACATCTGGTTCCAAACATACAAAAGTTATAGTAAAAATTGTACTACTTCAACCTGAGCATAATAATAAGAAAACAGGTGGAAAAACTTTAAAAATCATACAGGTAATTATCCTTTCACTTCAAAAGGTATGCACACGTCTGCATTTGTTTATCACACAAGAGCCCAACAAAAGACATTAACATTTGTCGTTGACAAAACGTGAAAAGTTTCCCTTGGTCCAGACACAAAACTCTGTAGCAAGGCTCGGAAATCGAAATAGTCATGAGAACCTATTTTTGGATGCAACTGTATAGAGCAGGCTCTAAGCTTTTTTTCTGATGGCACTCTGTTTGCCTAAGAAACTAACTTGAGATCAGCACAAAGACCTTTACTGAACTTAGAAGCAGGACTCGCACAACTACTACAGCAGATATTCAGTTTTTCTGGTTCATTTACTTCTCCCTCCATCTCACTTCCTTCCAACTCATTCCCTCTCTTCCTGTTCGGCGTCCCTCTTATGGAAATGTTCAGTTTCTTAGCCACTTGTTAAAAAAAGCTAACACTAATGACAGACGACACCCTTGCAATCCTGAGGTCAAAAATGTTCCATTTCAGCAGAAACACAAAAAAAAGTGTTTCAGCTGAAGTGGTTCTCACAGGTATGGGAAATGTTTTGTGCAGAAATGAGAGAATTAGAGGATTAATAATAGAGAGAAGACTGCGGTGGAGTCAGCAAAGAGGATGTGGCTGAAGTGCTTCGGCGTGTAATAAGATGAAATGTCTGTTCTGCCAGAATCACGTGTTGCGGGCAGACAGAGTTACAGTGATTGAGTTAGCTCTCTCCGCTCTCTCTGCACTCTTTCATGTTTTATCTCATTGTGCGAGTGGGCGTAGTTCTGCTCAGGTTCTCAAACAGATCAAGACAATTTTATTTTTATTTTTGAATTACGCTTGTGACATGGACTTAATGAACAATGAATAACGCTCAGTAAACCACTAAATGTATCGCTTCCCACAGGTTTTTCCAAATCTCGAAAAAAAAGTAATGTGATTTGTTTCATTTTTGATTCTTGCATTTGTAAAGTTCATGAATAAAGTATTAAAGTAAAGGATTAAAGTGAATCAGATTCACATTTTTCAGCCACTAATATCTTCTTCTTTTTTTGCAGCAGCAGCAGCAGCAGCAGCATATAATCAAGTTATTAAGCTTCCTTCAGAATTATGTGATACAAGGTCGCCCTTATGCTATAAACAACCAAACGGTCACAGCAATACAAGCAAGACAATTGTTTGCAAATTTGATTAAGAAGCGGCAGAAATGTCGAGCGATAATCCATGATATCGATTCGGTTTTTATTTTGCACGGCTCATGATTTTAACACGCCGATCCTGGTTTGATGATCGCCACGGATGCACCAATCTGTCGCGGTACGCCGCCGCCGCGTCACCATTTGACCGTCTGATTGCTCAGCAGTAAATTCAGAGACAAGACAGATCAGGAGACCGACTGCTTTTCCCTCCGCTTTTACAGTCGCAGGTAAAGGTGTTTCGCCGCTTCCACTCACCTGTCCGTACCAGGTATACTCCAGCATCGTGGTGGCGGCCGCCGCAGCTCTCGCGCGACCGGCGAACTCGCGGGAAAAAGGCGCCACCACGCACTTCTCGGCTCTCGTGCGGCAGACAAATAATTTAGGAAAGAAGGAAAAACAAAATCACGGCCCGGTGCTCTCCTCACAGCGCAGTTACACAACTGTTAGTTTTCCCCGGGTGGAATCACTGCTGTCAGGGCTTTTGGATCTTGGGTGTGTGGGGGGGGGCGGCCGAGCCGGCAAAAGATACGCTATTTCACACACATTTTGTACACATGGGCTGGCACCCTTTGCTCACACACACCTCTGACTCTCCTGTTGAATTTTGGCACTCCCGGGGGCTTACGACCTGTTGATAATGAACCTGAACCCATTATTTTGAGTCAATGAATTGAAAGAAATAGGGCAAGGAATGAAAGCCACAGGGCCAATTAACAGCATTCTTTGATGTATTACCCTCGCTCACCACTCAGGCAGACTGCTCTGCGCCTTTTGTCTTTATCCCCTCTGTTATTCATTAATTATTCTGAGCAGGGTCAGAGTTCGTGTGGATAATTGTGCAGAGCGTCTCTCTTTGAGGATGGCAAAAGATTCGCCCAAACGCTGACACTCCCCCCGACTGTGCCCAGCCACCTTGAATTATGCCAATTATTCCAATTCTTTGATTTTTTTTTCTCTTACCCTCCTCCTTCTCTCTGTTATATGATTGCATTCTTCTTTCCCCCCCCCCTCCTTCCCGTCAGTTCAGCTCAGTGTACAGCTCAGTTTCTGGCGCACACTCACAAACGCGTTGTTGTATTTGCGTGCTTTAGCTTTTCAGGTGGCGAGTCGAGGTCTTGTCAGGTTGATCTCCAACCGTTTATTAGATTATCATTGGTTGTTCTTTCACGTTTTGTTTTCAGCCATTTTACTTCTCAAGTTTAACTTGAGGGAAATTAACTTGTCGTATTTAGGATTTGGCAGAGGTAGGGAACTTGCTGATTTTTCCCAAAAAATCAACTCGTCCCTTTCACAAAAGCAGGCTTTCTTCTTCTCCCTGGATATCAATTGGTTGATATGATTCACTCAGGCCTTTTCATAGGTCCACTGATAAGAGTAGTAGTGAAAATTAGCCCTGATGAAGACGAACCAAAGGGATTGCAACAAGTGGTGATTTTCTTTCTAACAAAAATCACGTGTGTTGTGTGCAGATAAAGTTTCCGTGATTGAGTTAAGGGAGCTTGATCTGATCTTTCTTGATTTTACAAATTCTGCATGGGAGCAGAGTAATTTCACCAGGAGTCTTATGGCATAATTCTTCCTTTAAAGGCGAAATATGTTCCAAAAAAATAAATAAAAGAAAAATCAGAAGAGGCAAAAGAATACAAGTAGTTTAGAAATAAATAAAACACCAGTATTTAGCTTCTGATTCAGATGAACTTTGAGTTCATATGTTTTGTTTCCTTTTGGAATTCAAATACAAAGCATGTTTGGAACTAGATATGAATTATTGTATTCACAAGCAAAATGTTTCATTTTGACAAAGTCTGAATACACAGTAATTATATGTGTAATGAGTTGTTCACAGTGTAGTAGGATAACCTGGTTAACACGTGCAATAATAAAAATTGTATTTTTAAGTTTCAAAATTGTCATTTGAAGGGTGAAATCACTTTATTTTGTCTAATGTTAAAGCTAAACATGAAGCCCTAAATTCAGAAAGACATTAGTGCTGTCTTGCATAAAAATGATTCATTTTAACAAGGTGCTAGTAGTCAAAATACGGCATCCTTTTTAATTGCCAAGTCCTAGGTCCTCGTGATTCTTTATCGCCTGCTTTTGTTCTTCAAGAAATGCAGACATGCAAGACAAACTGAAAGCCTGCGCCAGCTTTGTCTCTCCAGTCTCTTTGGATGTGCTTTCTTCAAAGGGGGAATCCCACGCAGCACCTCTGGCTACGGTCAGCCCTGAAAAGAAAGATCCTCGGGCCATTTCTCTGTTGCAGACACCACTGCCTAAACAAGGTGTCCTGTTCTGACCTCCTTAATTTGTTGCGTGTGAAGTTTCGCCTATCACGGTTCCTCATCTTGGCTTTTAACAGGGACAGTGGGGAGAAGGGAGGAATTGGGAAGAGGGGGCACTAACAAAGCCGACACAAACAAGTCAAAGAAATTGAATGAACTGATAAGCTTTATAAATCCTAAGGAGCGACTTGGCATGGGGACTTTTCAGGCTTAATCATATCTTTGCGGGATGTTTTTGCTTGATTTAAAGTCTGTATAGCAGAGATGAAACTGAAAGTGTCAGTCTAGTGTTCTCGTTTGTCCCATAATAAGTAAGAGGTAGTTTCTTTTAACTAAGTTGCATAATATTGTTTTGGATGTTTCTTCGTTTCCGGTCTTTAAATAACCCTAGAACTAAAAATAAATAAATCTGGATCTAATCTTTAAAAATAATGACTTTTCACTCAAAAAAAAAGAGTAAATTATTCAGTAAATAAATTGAAATTTATTGAAATTAAGACTCAATGTAATATGTTCCTTTGCTGAATTGACTGCATGTGCTGATGTTGACAAAATGCGGATAAATTAAGGTCAGTTTCTGTTTCAGATTTTGAACCACGTATAGATTTTTTGTTTCCTGTTGCAATTTACCAAGGCTTTTTCCATCCCTTTAGGATTCTTTTCACATTTCATCTTAAAAAATAGGTAATGCATGGAACATGGAAAAAGCACAAAAATACTCCAGAAATACTGTTTTTGAAAATGTTTGCGATTGTGGTTAAGTCTTAAGTTCACCTTCCCTGAGTCCTGCAGCAGATCCTCTCCATTTTTCTTAAACATGCGTCCCGAACACAGCAGGACACTTGTGACGGTACAAACATTTAGCCCAGGCCCTCTTTACTAGCTCCCTGATGTACACTGCCTGTAGTAATTCTACTACTCTCCACACATAGTACCTCTTGTGCCCCCTTTTGAATCCTATTAGTGCATGAACTTGGTTTAACTGAAAAAGACTGTCGACTTCACTCAATTGGGTCTAATAGGATTAGGCTTTGGGTATGGGCCTGCAGGTTTAAATAGGAATGGAATTTTGGCAGACATCGGCTCAATCCATTGCATTAATCTTATAAAGGTTACAGAGTATGTGCGGGCCCAAAGTTGACTGGATGAAGGGCTGTTTTAAGTGAATTTGCTTCAGTCAAGACCTTGTCCACTTTAGCACAGACTTCTTACTAAATAAAACATTTTTGCATCTGTCACCTGCATGCACACAGCATAGCCCTTTATGAAGCTAAAATCAATTATGAAATCATTTTTAAACATTATCTTTATATTCTATGCACATCTACAAAACAGAGGCTATAACTTATTTGCGTCGTACTGCATTATTAATGTGAGATATGAAATGTATAAAATGACTGCTTGTCTCGCCAAAAACAACACAAAATTCAAAGAAAAAGAAAATGACTATATTTTTCCAAAATTGACAGTAGGGTAACTTTCTTGACACTGTGCAGCATCATGGAAAAGTCTTTGCACCTTTCACAACATATTTGTGACGTTTCAAAATACGTCACATGTAAACCTGTTTTCAGGTTTACATGGATTCACCGAATTTCAAGTTCTGAAAATCTGCTCTATGAAACGCATTTTACAAATCTCCTTTCAAGGCCTCAACAAAAACTACTTCAGATATTATTTATTTCATTCTTTAAAAAAAAAAACATACACTCAATCAGCAAAATTTTCAACAATAAAAGCTAATATTCCTATTTCAAGCACCGGGTGGCAGTAACATCAACATTAATAAAATATTAAAGAGGCAAATAAAGAACAACCCTGATATGTCAATTGATATATTCGATATCAATGGGTATTTCTATTATATTATATTAGACTATTCTATTCTATTTGATTCTTCTATGTATCTTTGTCTAATGTTCCTGTTTTATGCTTCTGTTGCTCTTCTTTTATCTTCATTCTTTTGATCTCATGTTAAAATTCAGGCATGTCTACTTCCTGTCTGAGTTTGGGTCCTTCACAACTACAAACTCTGACAACAGCTAGTCAGAGATGAGTAGCATGTCTGCTAAGCAACCAGCCATTGGCTCGCTACCTTAGCAGACAGCCTGACTAATCAACCATCTTCTGTTAGCTTGTTATACTTGGATTATTCTATAAAGAATGGAAAAATTCAATGAGAATCTCATACCAGCCCAAGCATATTTATAATTAACTTTGGCATCAGAAACACATTATTCAATAGTTTAAAATCTGCTCCCCCAAGTAATGAAGTACTAGAGTTATAGTTGATGGTGTTTCTTGTCTAATCACCATTCTTCCCAGAGGTGTCCCACCCTTTCCCATACCAGCACTTTGTAATGTCTTACCCGGAGGTCTCTTCATGTCTCTGAAATCTGTGAATAGCTTTCTTGGTGGGCTTGAATTCCCCTGAACCCCAACAACCCCCACCCCACCACAATTTGTACCACCTCGAAGGATTATGATATGTTTTAACCAGAAATAGTCAAAGTTCTGGCCCTGATCTCTTGATCTGAGCTGCAGCAGGAACAATTGGTTTAGGTAGAGGACAGGGGTATGCTGGACAGGTGGTGCGTGTGTGTGGGGGGGGGAAGGGGGAGGGTGTGCGTGTGTGTGCGTGCGTGTGCATTGGGGTGTGTGCGTGTGTGTGCATGTGTGTGTGCGTGCGTGTGGATGAGTGTGTAGTTAGCCAGGAGAAATATCTAACACTTAAAACTTGAATGTGAGGTATTTAGGGGGTTTATTGTGTCTAATCCTATTAGTGACTTAGATAACATGAGATTATCAGATTGTGTTGGTGTAAGAACTTTGAGGGTAAATAAACAAAGTGAGCACCTTCATTTTGTTTTCCATACAAATATTACATTTTATTATAAAATTTGAAGTCAATAACAGTGTTTTTTTTTTTTTTAGTTTTCTTGATTTGATCAAACCTTTTTATTACCTGATTTCCAATTTATAGCACAAAAATGTCACACAAATATCTGAGGTCTCTGTTGTCTAGTATGAGATTTAATTTAGTTCATTAGTGAGTTTAAAATGCTACAAAAAAATAGAAGAAAACAAAGTTTCCTTTTGCTGCGTTAATGACTGCTGCATGCCAGCAAGTTAAAGTACATTACCTGAGTGTAGTTGTTACATTGGGGTGACAAAACACTAACAGTGAAGCAAGGCACTTGTTGTTTATATGAGGATTGTCACAGGTCATGTAGAAAACAGAATTATAAAAGTGATGCCTCATTTGATTAGCTAATTTGATTACCTAATGCTAGCAAAGCTACAAAAAGAGGTCAGAGGGGGTCAAATACAGCTGCCGTTTCTCTTTTTCTTAACACAGATGTGATTAGGAAATTCATCATTTTAAAAAAAAATCACATTTTTTTTAAACGGTATTTGATGCACTTTGTGATGGCGAATGAGAGGTCCTTGTTCACATAGGATCGTTGGTTTACAAATGGGTGTCAAACCCAAGGCCCATGGGCCGAATGTGGCCCACCGTGGCATTTTATGTGACTCTCTAGACTCCAACTTACATGAGTAAGACCCTCCACTTTATCAACAAATCTGAAAAACTCAAAGTTCATATAAAATTTACAAAAAAAATCTAGATTCCCACATTTCTTTCTGATTTTTACTTCATTTTATTTTTCCCCAAAATTGACCAAGAACTTTGGATTTAAGTGACTTCTGCCTCAGCTATACTTGATGTCAAGTTGTAGTCCATGACCAATACGGCAATTGGTAAAAAGACACGTTTAATATCATACGTTGGCACAAATTTCATAAAACTCCTTAAACACTGAAACTGGAAGACATTTTAAATGTCCAAAATAAACAAACAAAAACAGCAGAAAAAACACGCAAAAAAAATGAATTATGAAGTCTCTGTAAACAAAATTGTCCTTCAAAAAAAGACCAAAACACCAGACTGAAGAATTTTGTCATCCGGTTTTTGGTAGAAAGGGAAAAACGATAAATTATACAAATAGAAATTGTCAAGATCGCTATAATTTATCATACAATTAATTTATTTATTGTTTATTTTGACAGGCCTATCTCTAACCAATTCCCAGGGAACCTTCCTTCCCAATCCTAATGATGATTATACCTGAATGCAACAGTCTGTGAAGAGCTAACTTAGTTGGCAGTGACCTTTTGTGGGTCAACTCTCGGTCACTCAGATGAAGACGAGTCTTGTAACTGAAATTTTTTTTCAGTTTTTTGATTCCAGCTTCATCCTCTGCTACATGTCGGTGTGCGCCTGCTGAGGCCTTCAGCCCTATTTTAGCCAATGAACTTGCACAAAATGGCCTAACGCTAACGTTCTCTACTAGCTAGAATTAAATCTACACGTATCAACCTGGACCTAAACATTTTACAATGATTTTAGAGTCTTTCAAACATAAGTTTGATCTTTGAAACCTCTTTTCCGTTAGGTTGTGCAGAATTTCTTTAGGAATTTGTGAGTCCAGTGTCTTCTTGTATCGTTATGTGATGGATGTGTCATTTTACACCTCTGCGTTACTCTGCAGTGCAAACTCACATTCCAGAGGAAACCATGTGGGAGCTAATTCCAGATATTCTTCTGGTTTTTAAAACAAACACTGTGGAATTTGATGGATTTAATGGAGCATTTTGCTGAAGATTGAGAACTATTGCAGGTTTTTCCACATATATCTCAAAAACTGCAATTCTTTTCATCTTAAATTTATGGTTTGTCAACTCTACAAAGCACATCTGATGCTTGTAGGGGTTTTTTTTCTGTCGTTTGAAAGATCTTATAGTCTTTGTTGAGATTAGAATCGCAACAAAGCCAACATGCCATGACCTAAACCTTTATGAAAGAGCAGAGTGAACGTTTATTTTAGAGTTTACCAGAAAAGGCTTAATCAGATTGTCTCGCATTGTACATTGTTGCATCATGCCTTGTAATTTTTCTGCCTACTTTGTTTTACCTCCTGCCTGTCTGTCTGCTCCCTGAAACAATCTTTTCTGCTCGGGTTTGTTGTGCAGCTGATCTAAAGGGTTTCAGACGGGTCATGATCAAAGGAGAACTTTTTGGAGTGGATTTTGTTCTGTGGAACTTTGCTGAGCTTTAGCATTCACAAAACACTAAATAAGCCATTAAAGGTGTGGGGAAAGCCTAAAAAGAAAAACCTACAATCTAAAATGTTTTGCTTTGTTGTTGTAATACGCTTAGAATATTATGGTCATGCACCGGTATTGTCACACAGGATTTTTGTCTGTTTATGCCTTGATGTAGGCACTGTGTTTAGCAGGTTAATAGAAGCCAGCCCAGGCACTCAGCCAAGCCTAATGGGTGGTCCACGTCAACCATGTCTAGTGTGGCCAGCCAGTGTCCACATTGCCCTAATACCCTTCTGTTGTCAAAATTGGCCTTTCTTGTGTATTCTTCTATTCCTTTTCCTTTTTCAGAACTTCAAGTGGTAACTCTAGACGGTTTGTTTTTCCACAGTTTTATTCCGAACTTACATTATTTTTGGCATTGCCATAGTCTGACTTTTACATTTTGTTTCAACAGTAGCTGCTAATGAACAAAGAGTTTCTGACGATGGCATGTCAACTTTAAACGGTGTGTTTGGCCATACATATAAAATGAGCACTTATAGGTTAAATCTGACTATGTAGTATTCTCTCCCTAAGTCTAACCCTCAGTAAAAAGGGTATGACTGCGATTGCGATCCGTGGAATCACAATGTTAGCTAGTTGGACCTTATGAAGCACAAGATGCTATGATGCTTGAAAAATCAAACTAAGTCTGGGAGACCTCTTACTTACTGGAGTTACATAGCCAACTTTCCATGCAGTAAAAATAAGTTCAAATCATTGATTTTCAAATTGCAAATGATGAATTAGACCCAACTGGACTAATGGTCCAACCTTAAAGACTGAAGCGATCAGCACCACGTTAAGTTGTTCAACAATCTTAATCTTTCAGTCAACTGGTGCAGGCATTGATAACTCCAAAATCTTTATCTCTTTTCTTTACGCCGTCAATCATGGAAGTTGGACACCTTTACGAAATTGTCCAGGTGATGAAATTAAACCAACATAGGCCTTGCAGTCTAATGAACCCAAGAACCATGAAATCAATTCAACTCCTCTTCCTATAAGGAAGGGGTGGGGGGGGCTAGCTTGCTCCTCCAGACTGATGTCAAATCACAAAAACACCCACAAAAGTTTGTGTATGCCCACAAACAGACACCGAAGCAACGCTGACACATGAAAGGCCTCCTACTGAAGTGGAAAACATAGTGCAACAATGCTTTGAAGTCCACCAGTTATCCATCTAATGTAGGGATGTTTTCTGTTTCTCCTCTTCTAAAAGTCTGATTCATATGCCCCTCCTGGAAATTTCCACCCCGCAGCCAAGAGACGGCTAATGCCAGCCTGGGAGCTATTTGGCAATCCCATTGTATCGCAAACATCAGAAAATCAGTCTTACTTTTGCATCAAAGCGCACCAGAAAACATGTTATGGTATTTCTTTGTCTTTTTTTTTATCCTGCATAAAGCCTGTAATCTCTGTGCAATACAAACATACATAAAAAATACACACATAACGTATGCAAGCCAGCTATAATTATAATTTGGCAAAAAAAAAAAGTAATGCTTTTTAGCTGCCACAGTCCCCCCGCCCTCCTTTTTTGTTTTTAAGATCCAGAAGAGGTTGTGATAAATAGTCAACATTGTGATGCTTTTATTGATATGCATCAGGCAGGAGGAGGTTCGCTAGAGGTGTCCCTCTGTGTTTATGACCTGCTTGGGTTTTATACTTGTTCCGTATGCTAAAGCTCCTTAATTACTCTTGTGAAACCTCTTTTTTAAACCTTACAATTCAGTAATTATACACCTGTGGTGATAACTTGCATAATAAGGGCTGTGTGCATTTAACAGAGGCCGCCCTTGTTTATACTGTTATGTCACCTCTAATGTAAAGGGACTGATGGAACCACAGGAAGGATAACGTTTCAAAATAGCCATGTAGAAATAAATAACGTTGCGCATTAAGTTTTAGAGTTTGACGAGACGGATTGCTGACTAAGAAATAATACATAAAAGAGAATTTAGAATGGAAATGGTGCAAATAGAAATCTGATGCATTTTTTTCCCAGACTCCTCTATTGTGATACATCTAAATAAAATTCAGTTCAACCACAAATTTATGACTAAAAGACACAAATATAGTTTGGAAATTAGATGCTCACTGATTGCAAGATGTATTGAAATTGTCTTTTAAAATGACAAAACAGATAACTATGTTTTTAAAGATTG
The DNA here is from genome assembly GCF_904066995.2 of Poecilia reticulata. Classification (NCBI taxonomy): domain Eukaryota; kingdom Metazoa; phylum Chordata; class Actinopteri; order Cyprinodontiformes; family Poeciliidae; genus Poecilia; species Poecilia reticulata. The sequence continues at coordinate 11,151,231 of NC_088852.1, read as the reverse complement.
CTTTTCGTGCTTTTTTTTCTTTTAATTAATTCATGTATACCTTTATAATTGTAAGTTGGAGTAATTTTTTCCGCTTTGAGAATGTCTTTTCAGGCCACTGACTTTACATCGAAATAATGGTTCATTCGGAGCATCTTCTCCATTTTGAAGCTCTGCTGGAATCAAGTTTGGATTCCTACATGCAGCACATTGTTGCCATTTTGAGTCATTATTTGTGTCGACCAGCTACTGAACAGATGTATCTGAAAACACTTTGGAGATTGGGGAGTGCTGAAAAAAATATTTATTTTCAGAGGTTCTGACTGTATGCAGTGATCAGTTTTCACCCAGGAAGACTATGATGCACTTTTAAATACCAGTCATAACCTCTATCACCATAGCAACAAATGCCACGAAACGTTGAGATAACATTTCAGCATTTCTTTTGGATGACTGCAATTGTTCTTGATTGTATATTGCTGCAAGTTTACTCTTTTTTTCCTTCTTTTTTTTCCAGAATAAAATCTTTTACTTTGTCAGTTCCTTCATGTCAATGTTAGTGTTTGACCTGATGTGGTTCCAGTGTTGCTGTAAAGTGTTCTTCTCGTACTGTTTTCTGTGGTCACCGCCTACCTTCCATGCGTTGCTGTACTGCCACCCGTTGGGAGCTTGTGGCCCGGTGTGGACTCCGCTGTAGGAATACTGGAAGTCAGAACGATGGATGGCGTCGCTTTGATAGATCTGAGGCCAGCTGTGCGGATGTGGCGCGAAGGCGTGCAAAGCCTGACCGCCATCTCTCTCACTCATCGCCCACTGGCTGTCGGGGCCGGAGCAAGACTGAAACATTTCTGCCAATGGAAAACTGGGTCTAAACAGAAAGGGGAAATAACAATTAGTCAGTGAATTAACTAATTATGTAATGAAATAGTTGTATTATGCTTATTAAATCATAGTCTGAAGTGGGTTATGGGCTGGAACTTGGTGAATAACTAGTTTAGGAGACAGGAACATGAGGGGAGTAGGTTTTTTTTTATTTTTATCGCTGCATATTTCTGTTCATCAGAATTGCTACTACAGTTGTAAATGTACTGTAAATGATGAATCACTTTTCAAGTGACATTAACCATTCAAAGCACTTTATACTGGAGACATATTCACCCAATCACACCCACACACACACACATATATGTTAACTGGAAATCCAGTTAACGCTAGGTTAACTGGAAATCAAAGCTGGAGTTCCCAAGAAGACATTAGAAACTGAGAAGCCATCTGAGGCTGATGGTCACAAGGGAAACAGAACAGAAAATGTATATTTTTACATCTCTCTCTCTCTCTCTCTCTCTCTCTCTCTCTATATATATATATATATATATATATATATATATATATATATATATACACACACACACTGCTCAAAAAAATAAAGGGAACACTTAAACAAGACAATATAACTCCAAGTAAATCAAACTTCTGTGAAATCAAACTGTCCACTTAGGAAGCAACACTGATTGACAACGGGGACCCTCGTCAGGTCAATCAGTGTTGCTTCCTAAGTGGACAGTTTGATTTCACAGAAGTTTGATTTACTTGGGAGTTATATTGTGTTGTTTAAGTGTTCCCTTTATTTTTTTTTGAGCAGTATATATATGAAATGAAATACGTCATCTGAGAACAAAGTAGCTGTCACTGCCACTGGATTAGAATTCATCAAAATAGACCCAAGCGTTTGAGTTGAGGGAACGGCAGTAGAGAAAAAAGGTTGTAGGGTGAGAAAGTAGAAGACTGCATGTGGTTATAATCTCAGTGTGTCTACCTACTTTCCCCCTCTTCTTCTTGACGTGGGAGGTTAATTGGCATGACATACGGCTGTCCAAGCATGGTGCGAACGGGGCTTAATTGCCTTTATTCTTTCGCCAAGCTGGCAAAATACCTCGAACGCGGAATCTGTCCGGCGGTTCTGTGCACTGTGTAAAACTGCGTAGGTGGCGAACGTTACGTGAAAGCCGGCTCTTGTCAGTTTGTGCAGAGAAAGGGTTTTGTCCACCTAGCTGCATTCCGGCAGAAATTGTCATCTCTGAACAAGTCGCTCGTCTGTGCGGACTGAGCGTGAGTCATTGTCTGAGATTTGGGGGCTTCTCTGTTGGCCCATAAGGTTTCTTTCTGTGATGCCCCTCCCCCCTCGGCTGCCCAACAAGTGTCGATTAAGATTAAATTGATGACTGCCAGAAAAATCGCTCATTATTGCACAATTTTTTTTTTTTGTATGCGTGTGTGTTTTATTGTTTCCTAGCCAAATGAAGCGGAGTTACAATGGACCTCTTGGCTGTTCTTGATTAACACTTTGCGCGACTCGACTGTCAATTTGGTGGTGATGGTGGTTGGCTGGTTTGCAAATACTGATTTAGAAGACAACTTGGCTCCAAAACCTCCCAAAAATATGTTAAAGTTTGTGGTTTTAATGCAGTCAAGGGTTGCGCTCAAACTCACATTGATGACTTTAGTTCGAAAACCTGATCACTGGAAAAGTTAAGCTCCTTTTTTAAAAAAATAAAATAAAATAAATAAAAGATATAACTATTGTTCTCGACTTCATTAAACCTTCCAGAAAACGCTGCCTTTTCAGTCTTAATTAGCTCATTATTGATCTCACGTTAAATGGCCATTTAATGCTGTAAATAGCTGTACTGTGATGTCTTTCTCATGAGACCTCTAACAGTATGATCTCATGGTTGTTCGACAGAGTTAGCCCTGCTTGAGTCTGCCTCACTTGCTTTGTTTCCAGCTGGGAGTCAACAAAAAAGGTTAAAGGCTCCCTGCTGCTGTGTAGATGCAGCCTACAAAATACACAAAGCCTTCGGGGGTCGGGGGGAGACATACAAACAACAGCGTTGCGCTGTCTTGTCTTTTACATTCGGCTGCAGACCCCCGGCAGGTGAATTGTTGGTTTTATATGTCATCATTTTAATTTATGTATTTTAAAAATCAGCTGCCGACACAGTTTTTGGCGCTCTTGGTAAAACTGTTGCGGAGGTGTAAAAAGTCTCAATCTAAATACTGCGATCGTTCAGTTTCACAATGAAAACAAGAACATTACTTTAATTCACGTAATGTACAATTAGATTAGATCCGACTCGCTTAGATTCAATTTGATTCAACCTTCCAGCCATTGCAACTGGAAGGTTGCAAGTGCAAGGCAACAACGTGATTGCCTTGCACTTCTAACCGGTGGTGTGTAAGCAGTAATTAAACATATTGATAAATGGGGTAAATAACGTGAATAGTTTGTAGAAATGTGTATGGAATAGTGTATTTTTTATTTTATGTTTTGTACGTGAGGTAAATAAATCTAAGACGATGCATTTCACTGCCTAATAATCTAACAACAATGGGAATGTCAAAGACCAAAGCTAAAGCTGCAGAGATTAAGAAACACAATCAGGTGTTGGTGTAAATGAACGAACACAAACCATAGCTTTGTCATTTGTAAAAAAAACTGTTTTAAAAACGAAAAATCTCTTGTGTTTGTCACATTAGATCCTAATACAACAAAATTAAATTCAAGGCTGTCATTTGAAAAACTGTTCAAAAAGTTAAGTGGCAAAACACAGTGACCCGGTTTAAGAAGCCTCCGCCATTATTTGGAATATGACACACCACCTTGTATTGTATTTATGAGTAATCATCTTCTGATTAACACTTGCATCATCTCGTCTCTCTGCCTCTTCACACTTTTTTTTTTTTTTTTTTGCAAATCCTCACTCGTGCATGTGAAAGCAGAAAGTTCAGAGTGTTTTTGCAGAGAATTTCTAGACACACACACACATATGCTGATGCTTGTCTCATTAAAACCTTTCCTAAAGATGTTCCACTTTGTAACAGCCCTTCACTCATCATCACCTCCAATCCGCTCGGCCCCTGCCTCCCCTTTGCGCTCCGCTGTTTTATTTTCATCAAGGCTGCTCTCCGCCGTCGCTCTCATTCTGTCTCTCTCTCTCTCTCTCTCATCTGGCAGTGCTCTTTTGTCGCTGGTCTGTCATGTATTTATTTGCCTTTTTAAAACCTCTAATGCGCTCTTATTGTTCCTCCCGGCGACCTGCCGCGTCAGGAACCGGAGCCTCCCGCGAGAGTTTTGTTCTCGGTGCTCAAGACTTGAGTCACTGGGCCGAGATAATGATGAGGGGCTCAGACATGCTGCCGATTTCTGTCTCGATCGCTAATCACACAGTTTAGGTCGTCTAAAGAGCAGAAGTTTTGAACTTGTGTAGCTTAGTTGCTCTCTCAATACCCGTTTTCTGTATTTAAGCTTTAATTTTGAACTGAAGAGAGGAGGAGATAGAAGACTCTATCTGTGGATGATTTATGTCATATGCCATAGGGGTTGTAAAGATGTTTACAACTTAGAAAAAGTTATAAAAGTTATTAAAATATATATATATATATTTAAATTAATTCCCGCTTGGAATCAATAAAGTATTGTTGAACTGAATTAAAAAAACTGGTAGTAATAATTGTAAAATGGGGGATTTTGTTAAAAACAGTAAGTTTTGAATTATCACTTCATCTTTTTCTATCGTAGTCGTTACATACGTTATTTGATTTGCTCAACAGCATCATCATTTTTTATTGCAAAAACCTTTGATCTGCAGTACTTCTTGTTTTGTTTTTTTCCCCCCCAACTTATGAATGAACAGTTAAGTTCATCACGTCTTGCAGATTAGACCCTGACCCCAACCCTGACCAGTCTTAACTGTTCAGTGCGATATATACAGAGGCCATAGTCCTTAATGTGGAAATCCTGGGTTTGATAAATCTTAACAGTATTTAACATTACAAAATACCTTTTTTTTAGAAGAAGAAAATGTGTACCGTAGAGATTTTCTTTATAAACTGCAATACATGCTCATTCTTTCTCCAACACAATACTTACTTCCATTTTGGGACATCTAAATTCTTAGAAAAACCCTAACATGTGTGGGCCAAATGTGAATCGAAATGCCACAGTCCATCCACAAGAGGGTGCTATACACTCCTTCAACATATAGGAAGAAGGGAGGGGAGATTTAAAAAAAAAATCACATCTCCATCTTCCTCATGAAACAGATGCCCACACAAACTATGAATAGAAAAAAAAAATAGTTTTGAGACATTTTGGACATACTATCCAAAGTGAAATACAAGTGATGATTCACAGAAGGGGTGTCTGAAAATTGCACAACTCTCTGAGTGTCCAGTGCACTACCCTTAATGTCAAAGCAGTACTGGGTTTTGCAATCCGCCTTAGCTTTGCAGAACTTTGCGCCCCACGCAGAGCGCCCACACCGTGCTGCACACCTCTCTGAAGCTGCGCACCACACGACAACAAAGAGAAGTCCTCACATTTCAAAGGAAGTTGCCGGTTGCAAAAAAATGCATACTTTATACAAAACGTTTAGCGACGGACTACAAGAATATTGTTTAGGGCATATTTGTGCTTCCAAGGATTGATTAACATTTGATTGGTGATCAAAATTCTGTTATGAGTCATTGTCTCATGAGTCCTCTTGTGTCCTCCATTGACTGCCCGATCAGTTGTCCACACGGTTTTCCCCTGGCGTTGCTCAGATTCTGCACACGCACTGCTCCAAAATTATAAGGGAAAAAAAACCCATCCCCGTGATGCAATTTTAGAGAAGTAAAAAAAATTTTCTTAATATATTGTAAATAAAAATCAGATGACTAAAGAAATAAGGAAGTTCCCTCATGAGGGAAGTTTTCCTGCTGTGTCATTCTGATCAAGCTGCACTCAGACAAACATGAGGCACAATCAAAAAGTTAAATGAGGACACCCAGGAAGCCCTGAGATGTGCAGCATGTTTGAGAAAGGCAGTTGCATCACATTTTATGTGCAAAACAAATAAAAAATAAAAAATCTGTCACACGTACTTTATAATTATTATAATTTATTTAGACTTTTATGAGCATAGATCTTCTACGGATGTAAACAATGAAGATACTTAAAGATTCACTCTTCAATAAGATTACATAAAAACAATAGATATGCTAATCGACTCTTAAGTTGTTCAACACAAGTTGAAATGGAATTGACATTAACTAAGAATACACACATTTTCTCAGTTTATTTATGCATATTTTGTAGATTTTGTATTTAATCTCTATTTGTGGTTATGCTAGCAAAAAGAGTGATGGTTTCCTTTCAAAAATTATTTTAATGTTTGCCATGTGTTTTCTGAGGCACTTTGGAGCTGCAAGCAAAAATTGCATGGGATGGGCATGGGGTTGGTTGTCAAGATATGCCAAGGCGTTTTCAAAAGTTGCAGTTTCATAACTGCTGAACTAATTTTCCAACTTATCATTATTTCTGTTGCTTTGCCGACAAAACGCCCTGGACAATTTGGAAGTATTTCCGATGATGACAAATACGTATGGAAGCTGAAAGAGTGCCACCTTTCATAAAAAATGGTGATGCATTGTCAAATTTTAGCTGGCAAAATGCAGGCTGGCTGTCAGGCTGCTATTTAAATTTGATCCCATTGTTTATCTGCCTGCATCCTGTAGGCTGTTGGGTCCATCACAACAACATCGTTAGACAACAGCTGTAAAGTCACCACCAGAGCAATGAGCCACACTTAGTAACAAATTGACGTCAGCTTGTGATACTTGTTACTCTACGAATAGCAGAAATGCAATGTATTTTGCACAAAAAGCTCATAGAAGCTACAACTAATACTGTTGTTTAAATGAAAAAGCATAATGTTGAGTTTCAAAGTTTTCTTCAATCCTGCAAAACCCGTGCTTTTAGATTTCAACAGAAGATTTTCATTTTCTCACTTTACCTGGAGTTTGTAGCCTGTGGAAAAGCAGCTGCCCTTCGATGCGTTATCTTCTCTTCTGATTCCGAGTCCAGCTTCAAATGACCCAAATTTAAGAGGCTCCTTTTGTTGTCTGAATCATTCTTAGAAGCATGAGCAAGTGAAAGGGGCCCAGATTTAAACCAGAACTACGTTTCCTCTTTTTCTTCGGTGCCATGGAGCGGGGTGCAAAGGGAAGCTTTTACGTCAGTACCCCTCATTCCCGAAGCAGAAATTAGCACAGATTCTGGCAAATCATTCGTCGTGTGGCGCAACAACCTCTGTTGACCGTATTAGTCGTAATTGAACAAGTCAGCGTGAGAGAAAAATAACGTCTTTCCAATCTTTCTGTTTGCTCTGACTTTACATTGTTAGTTGCACTTTGTTTTTGTTTCTGGAAATTCTCAACACAGCTAAGGTACTTACCTAGTACATCACAACAGATGCAGCAACTGATAACATAGCTTACAGCTGCACTTTGCTTTTCTTTGTCATTTATATTCCTTATGATTTTCCACATATTATCAGGTATCAAACAAGTTTAAATGACTATCAATATAATACCAACGTCTGCTGCTATCAACACTGTATGTCTTTATGGGTATTTCTATGGAAGTGTAGCATACTAAGAGTCAGAATATGTTCCTCATTTTTCTTTGAAAAACTCAATAGGTTGGGTGGAGCTGGTCTATGAACAACAATTTTTAAGTCTCACCACAGATTCTCATTTCGATTCAATTTCGGGGCTTTGACTTGGTCATTCTAAAACATGGGTATGTCTTAATATACAATTCCAATTTACCTCTGGCTGTCTATTTAGGGTTATTTTCTTGTCTTTTACAGCTAGTAGCAGGTTTTCCTCAAGGATTTACCTCCAACTTTGAAGAAAATGATTCCCAGAACATGATGCTGCCACCACCACGAGTTGTAATGAGAGTTGCAAGTTCGGTCACAGCTGACTAGATTGTTGCTATGTTGCCTACTTGGCTTGTGCTAATCTTCAAACGAGACTTTTTGCTAACCCTGCTGCCTCCATGAAATCCAGATTCATGAATTTCATCGCTGATACTTCTGCTGTCAACAGACGCTTCCGTCACAGTTTTTACATTTTTTTATATGCAACATAACGTTTGCTTCTCAATGGGATTTTATCAGTTGCATAAAATCCCATTAATACCAATTAAAGTTTGCGTTTGTGTCGTTAGAAAATGTGACAAAATTCACAGAGGCACTTCAGTGCTGAAAACAAAGACTTGACTTTGAAGAGCAGACAGGCTACTGCTATCTCCAAATCCTTGAGACAGTTTGTCCATAACCTAGCAGCGGCGTTCGACGTGCGAGAAGAACAAAACACACGAGTGTTTTCGGTCGGCTTTACGGGAACGCTGAAAATTTCAATGCGGAGGGGAAAAGGGCTCCGACGCGGCGCTTCGCGGTCAAGCTTGTCTGCATAATGACGACGGTGAACGAGCCATCAGCGAGGGGAAAAAGGGGCCTCCAAATTCTCCTTCAGATGCATGTTGATTGTGTTTGTTCACGGCAGTTACGTTGATGAGGGAGCAATATGGAGGAGGCTGGATGGACACTTGGTGCGCAATACCGTTAAAATAGCAGACGTCTCTTGACGGAGAACAAACAGCGAGGGGAGAGCCAAATCAAGGCATCTGCGAAGGCTCTCGAGAATGCAAATTCAAAAGCACTTCATTACATGCTTTTTCCCTGCAATCTTGGGTCTAAGAGACTGAACTAAGTGGTTAATCAAGCCCCCCCCCCCCAAAAAAAAATGCACTGCATCTGAAGGGAGGGGGGCTCTTGGGTTAACGTGCAAGACCAAGCCTACATGTGCATCCGGAGAAATTCATGCACATAACTCCAAACGTATATTCGGATGTATTCCTAATGAGATTAATCCCAGTTATCACTAGAATAAAGAAGTTTCTCTGTTGTGGTAGAGAAATGTAACCCAGTGGGAACCTATAAAGTTAATGAAAGGTTCGGTAAGGCTAACTTTGTTTTGAAATCCTTTTATTGTTGCATTCTGTAGCATTAACTAGACACGCTGTCTGGATGGTTCCACTGGCACAAACTCTGATAACACAGATCCTCTGTTGTTTGAAACCGGGTGTAGGAACACGATGATATCCCAGTGTGGAACATGCACGCTATGATTCCATTAACATTGCCCTAACTGGTTTAGTGGCGTTGTAAAGTTTAAAATCAGTTTTTTTTTTAATTCTGAAGTTCTTCTCTACCTAAAGCACAAGTCTGAACAAACAGCATTCAAAAGTAAAGCAGGATCGCCAGTTGATTTAGTTCTGCATCCATAAACGACACATAGTTAAAAGATGTCAATCTTGTCTGATTTATAAACTGTTACTGTATTTTATTATATCACATCCTGAAGGCTGTGAAAGGTACAGCCTTTCAGCTGCAAATTCTTGAAATATCTTGATTTTGCCTCTAGTTTGATCCATTTAGGATCATTATTGTAATGAAAAAAACAACAACATATTTTTAACTTGCTAGTAGAAGAAATAGGTTTTTTTTTTCCTTGCTTATTTTTTTTTATTTTATTCATGTATTTATTTTATGTCATGTCTTTGTATTTCATACTGTTATTCCCAGGGTATTTCAAAAAGATCAATATCATGCATACTCCACTGCACACAACAGTGGACAAGTGAAAAATGTTGCTTCATTTAGGTTTTGCAGCCAAGTATTTTCATGATGGTCATGTTACCATGAAAAAAACTAAAATCGCATACATACTTAAATTAATTTGTAACTCAGTTGAGATTAAAGCCCCTGACTGTACCAAATTAAGTCTAACTGACTTCCTACCGACAAATGATGTTCATTAGTGTCTCAAAACCACATCTTATAACAGCAGACTATAAAGACATACAGTTATTTTAATGTGAACTAAAGTAAGGAACATCTCCCTGCCAGATGTACAGTGCACCATTTTGTACCTAATGAGCTATATACACGTTTTTTATATATATAGAATTGTAATAACTGCAACCAGCATAATATTTCTTTACAAAACATACTCTGTTGGGATGAAGATAATCATACTGGGAACAAATGACTTACTACAATAACTTTGTAAGTTTTATTACAAAAAAAAATAAAAAATCTCAATTTTATTTTTTGATGGTGAACTTCATTGAAGGGAGTAGACTTTTATACTATCTCGGTAGAGCCTCGTTCAGTCCAAATTAAAGGACATAAAGAGGGTTTAAAGCTAATATGCGGCTTTGGAAATTCCCTACCAACCTAACTGAGACATCAACTTAATGAGACTCCTGCTTTGAAACAAAGTCAGCTCAGATCACTTTCAAGAATCCCTCAGTGAACATGTAACACATCTATCAGATCACCGTGATTTACTTATGACATATGGATTTTCGATCATGTTAGTCTTCGTGTTCATCATACAGTCGTGTGTATACAAGTGAGCGGCCCCAGCAACGAGCTGACACTCGGCATTAGACTTGACCGTAAACTCCTAAAACGAGAGAGAAGCTGAGCACAGTCAGGCAGATATTGGGGATTGTTTGATCACGGTTTGACCACGGGATTTGATTTCTTTTACGGCAGGTTTTGTTTTACTGGCGGAGTGTGAGATCTGACGGAGACCCAGCGAAAGCCCGGACTCCGTCCAACGATGAACGGGCACAACAGTTCTTTGTCATTGAAACGAAGGTCCCCTTAAATAGTTTGTCTGAGCTTCCATCATGTCTACAAATGTCTCGGTTGCTTCCTTTTTTTTTCTTTTATTCTTATTAATACCCTTGGTACAGTGAAGCAGTATTTGTCTGCAGACTTAAAATAAGAGCCCCCTTCCCTTTCAGGTAGAAGTTGTACGTGGCTGTGTCTTCGTCTAGTTTACCTGCGGGTCTTTGATCCCGACAGTACGCAACGGTGTTTGATTTCTTGGGTACTTTGACAGTTTGGAGGATGTCGAAAGGCCTTCCAGTGTCTGAAGTCAGATCAGAGGAGGGAGAGAGAGAGACAGGGCCTGAAAAGCAGGTGTCCAGCTGGGAGAAGATCAGAAGAGACTCAAACTTTAGTGAGAGCCATTGTGAGGTACACGGCGGCTGTTAGCTCACATAACTTTTCCCTTTGTGTGTGTGTGTGTGTTTCTCTCTCTCTCTCTCTCTCTGTCTCTCTCTCTTTTCATACGGCTGTCTTCTCCTTCTCTTATCTTTGCCTCAGAATGTTGAATGGCTCAGTTAAAGGTCTCTGAGGTTTTATCAGATTTTTGCCAAAATAAGCAATGTGTGCGCACTCCATCAGCAGTCTCTTGAGGTTTAAATCTCTGTGTGTGCACAAGGGCGCTCCTCTTCAAACATCAACCTGGGATAAAGCCACATTTTAAGTATAATTCAAATAAGCATACTCCCTTTATCTTCATGCAAGTAATTGATCGTACCCAGAATTTGTTCAAAGAGGAATCCATTGACTCAATTTCAAATCACAAATTAAAGCAGTTCTTGAGGTTTTTTTTTTTTTTTGTTAAATGGAATGATCAATCTTTTTACTTACCAAATTTATGCACCCTGTTTTCCAATGTATAAACTGATGTGATCAAATTACTTTAGGTAATTTGCACTAAAGGGTTTTTGAAGGTGTGACTGTGCCCTCTAGTGGTTCAGCAGCAAAACTAACCAAGGTGCAGAAAGCTTTGTTTGGGCCCCCCGGACGATTCTCAGGAATTTTAAGCACATTTAAATGATGCATAAAAAGCAAGACATTTGAAGCAGTGTGCACAGTTTGTGTAACAGTTTAATTCATAGTTAATTTGATGTGCAAGATTCATTTCTTTGAACTACTTTTTATTATATCTCCTTGGACATTGCTCAGGTATATTTAGTCTTTCTAATGTATTAGAAATGTGTTGCATATTTCTGCACATGATTTTGAGTTTTCTCTGATACTTTTTGCTGGAATTGTTAATTTGCATCTAGTCAGAGCTTTATGGTTAACCGATGTTTGTGTAGGTCATAACCACACCTACATGACCTGCTGCCAAGGAAAAGTAGATTCACTTGCTGATGCGTTTGTCTGTTCCTAGAGTGAAGGGCAACGATGGTTGGTTTTCTACAAGGCTGTTATTGATTTATTTGCAGTTTGAGATTTTGTTTTTGTTGCCCCTCTTTGGACTCCTTGTCAGAAGAGGTACTATATCTCATTCATTGATCATCGTAGATCTGAACAATAAAAAAAGGTTGTTTTAGTTGGCCTGCATATTCAGTTCACAATTACTTATTTGCCTATATCTAGAGGAAAAGAAGTAAAGTATATATGATCAGCTCCATGCAAATGTTTAGCTGACTTCACTGAATGGGTGCAGCCATGTCAAGATTCATGTTTGTGCATATTACAATAATAGTTCAGCTAAATTTTCCCACCTGAGCTGTTATTCTCTGCAGCTCTGCCAAAGTTGGCAAATGTTGTTTGTTTTCTTGATTAATTGTCTTGTTTACCGGCCTGTTAAGTTACGCAGGTGAATACGTCTTAGTCGCTTTGGAGAAGTATACTTCACTTTTAGATAATGGATTAAACACCATCAGATTTTATAATATATATATATATATATATATATATATATATATATATATATATATATATATATATATATACACCTTATGCCTTACCAGTAATCAGATACCCTGCCGGAATAATTAGCTGGCCAATGGAAGAGATGAAGGCCACGGATGTTAAGACTAGGAAGCTACTAACCATGCATGGAGGGTTCCACCCCAAATCCAGCACCCTGAGACTGTACACGAGCCGTAAGGAAGGAGGCAGAGGACTAGTGAGTGTGAGAGCCACTGTCCAGGATGAAACATCCAAGATCCATAAATACATCAAGGACAAAGCCTCATCAGACGATGTGCTCAGCGAATGTCTCAGGCAATGGGGAACAGAAGACAAGGTGCTGCAAGTACCATCATGGGAGGACAAGCCCCTACATGGGATGTACCACCGACAAATAACTGAAGTGGCTGATGTCAAGAAAACCTACCAATGGCTGGAGAAAGCTGGACTCAAGGACAGCACAGAGGCTCTTATCTTGGCCGCCCAGGAACAGGCCCTAAACACCAGAGCAATAGAGGACCTCTGGTAGAGGACCCGAGCTCAGAGGATGAAACAGACCACCCGCGGAGGGTGAGAAGGGAATTTTATATATATATATAATCAACTAACCCTTCTCCAAACTTCTCAGCTTTATCTCTGACTTGTGTGTGGTTGTCGGTTGTTCACTAATGTTCTCAAACAAACCTCAGAGGCCTTCAGAGAACAAATATACTGAAATTATTTTGCTTTTGCTTGGACAAACTGGATGATATCTGGAAGTAAATTGTGGCACTACAGGTTTTATTTAGAGCTATGTAATTTATTTCTATTCCTCCTTACATCAGCGTTTCCCAATAAACTCTCTACATCACTGAATTTTCACAAAATGTGAAAAAGGGTTCAGAGGGTGTGAACACTTTTACTAGGTTGTAAAAGGCATATGAAAGAAAACACCTCTTGTATTGTGTGTTCTGATTATTAATAGAAAGTGACGTATATTCCCACTCCCTAATAATAAACGGAGTGACAGAAGCGCATGGTGGATCGGGGCTCAGCTCCAATGAAGTCTGCTAAAAGGCATAACTAATCGATCTACGACGCTCTCGTTGTGTGCTGTGCTCCGACCTGCGCGTCACATTCAGGGTCTGCTCGTCCTCCAGCAATGGCAACTGCAGTGAAACTCAACACCGGCACCCAAATGCCCATTGTAGGACTGGGCACATGGAAGGTGAGTTTGTCTGTTTAAATAAAGTGTTGCATATTTGCTTTAGCTAACAGTTCAGGTAAGCTAGCTGAGCATTTTCGTGGGAAGAGGCTAAACACTCCACTAAGCTAAAAGAAAGTTTGGTTTCACTTCCTGGCTTGAGTTTATTTTTCATTATCAAGTGTTTAAAAGTGTGTTGGGGGGGCGGGGGGGTTTCTTGCGTACTGTGAAGTTTTGACTGAGCGCGTCTTGATAATGTTGCACTGACCGTGGCTAATACGCGGTGCACGCAGGCGATTTTTAGAAACATGAGCGGGGTGTGCACAGTCTGAAGTAAGGCTTCTGCATTATAACTACATTTTTTCAGTGAGAGTCAGCAAAATCTCGGTTATTTTACTTCAGGCTAAATGACAGGAAATTCATTCCCAACCTTCTGTCTAAAAGTTGCGCGTGCATATAAACATTTACAACCTCCTAGTTGTAAAATAAATAAATACAAATATTTTCTTAGATAAGCTGGCTCCACTTTAGCATATTATTTTTCACACTGCCTAGCAGATCAACTCCTGTTATAGTATTAAGTAACCTTAGTCTGGAAAACTTCCTGTATGAACACACCTATCCTGTCTGTTTACATTTTTTGCAGACATAAATGGCAGGTGTTTTAGCAAATTTCACTGCCTGAAATACAGACGGCTCAGAATAGAAGGCATATATTTTTCCCAGCCTAGATAAGTGTGTAAAATTGGAGTAGGAATGGGAAATGTGTGGCTCTTCAGACATTCTTCTGGATACCACCGTGTTACCATTTTATCCTTCCTGACTTTTACAAGCCAAAACTGTTTGACCACCCATCTACCATTTCTATTCATCTGTTGAGACCATTTAAGCTAGGTTTATGTTTTTGTTTTGTTTTTTTCTTCTTCTTCTTCTTCTAGTCTCCCCCTGGCAAGGTGACGGAGGCAGTGAAAGCAGCCATTGCAGCTGGTTACAGGCACATCGATGGGGCGATGGTCTACCAGAACGAGACGGAGGTGGGCGAAGGGGTCAACGCCATGATCAAAGAGGGCGTGGTCAAGAGAGAAGATCTCTTCATAGTCAGCAAGGTAAGATCCCGTTGCATGCAGTGCGTTGCCTGCTGCAAAACTACTTGGACATGCTGTTGACGTCGCTGATCTTCAAAATGCTCATTTCCGAAATATGGTTTGCTTCGTAGCTGTGGTGCACGTTCCACGAGAAGCCCCTGGTGAAGCAAGCGTGCGAGAAGACGCTCGCTGATCTTAAACTGGACTACCTCGACCTTTATCTTGTGCACTGGCCCATGGGGTGCAAGGTGAAACGACTTCTTCCACACGTGACAGTTTTCACAGTCATTTTAATAAGCCACTTAAATGACGTCTCAAAAAACATTTTTACTTTTAAATCCAGTTTCTTATTAGCGTTGCTCTAAAAATGGTTGAATAAATGTTTTTTGTCCAGTCTGGTGGGGATCTTTTTCCTTTGGACGGTAATGGGGAACTGATCAGCGATAGTACTCACTTCCTGGAGACATGGGAGGTAAGCTGGTAAAACACAACTTCTCTCAGCTGTAGTTTGCTGAAAATTGAAATATCACATCCTAATAATTAAGCAATGTAGTAGTTCATGGTGAAGATATGAAACAGATTTGATTTTTTTTTTTTAAAAGCAACTATGCAGGCAGAAAAGTTGCAGTGCATGTTTTCTTAAAGACTTAAACTATAATGCCAGCAGGCTGCTTGTTTCATTAGATGCGTCGTTTTTGCCTTTGTATTTTTCCTCAGGGTATGGAAGAGCTGGTCGACGCCGGTTTGGTCAAAGCTATTGGCATCTCCAACTTTAACAAGGACCAGATCGAAGCCGTCCTCAAAAAGCCCGGCCTGAAGTATAAGCCTGCCAACAACCAGGTAAGCTTGAGTTTACCTTAGCCGCCACCTTAATGACCTGCAAACGCTGGCGACAGATGCAGTGGTCGCTTTTCACGTCACCCATTGAAACCGGAGGGTATTGCTGGTAAATAACATGTCTAGTTTGTGTCTCTCTCTGAAAGGGCATCAGTAATGGTATTATCTGTCTCTTCCTATCTGCTCTGGCCATTCGTAATGAGCCGCAGCAGCTTTCCCACAGGCCACACCGATTATCTGAGGTGACCTTATATTTTTGTGCTCCTAGGGCGCCATTGCTCTCAATCACTGCTCTGCTGCTGCTTTCTAATGAAATTAAAGGGCCATTCTTTTTTTCTTTTACATCTGCCTTTTGTCCTCTTACACACCAGACAGACGTTTTCTGTCTTTTATATCAGCGAATTTATCCTTTTAAAATAGATTAATTTGAGATATAAGTAACCATTCCCATGCCTTGTGCTTTTGGACTTTTTACACATCAACTACAAACCCTAATATATTTTATTACCGCCACGGCGGTGCTGGCATCATGCTTTTTTTGTTTTGTTTTTGAAAATGCTTTTTTTTTTCTAGCAAACACAAGGTAGCTGGATAAAGTTGATGGGAAGGTGGATGGTGCAATATACAGAGCATTCCTGTAAAAACATGTTGAAGACTGCAAAGACTAGAGCAGAGGTTCCTCTTCCTGTACAAGCTACTTGAAAGCCGATGTTCACCGATTCTACTCATTCGGTTTGGTGGAGTCAAAAAATTGGCAAAACTTGTAGAGACGGACATTTTTTAAATTTATTTTTTAATCTTCGTGCGGATTGTTTATCACTGCGAAGCTTATTTTATGCAACCAGTTTCTATGTGAGAGGCTCCTGTTCAAAGTCTTTATTGATTCCTGTTTGACAAGAACATGTTTCACACGTAGCCTGCTACGAAATGCTTCAGTTAAGAAAAGGGCCTTTCAGTACTGAGGCAGAATAAAATGCATGCCACACATTTCAGATTTTCTTTTAAAGAAGAAAGTTGTTTTTTTGGGGGGGTTTTCTCGACAATTTTGCTCTACTTTCTGTGCCTATGAAATCCCAATATCTGTGTATACTGCGCTTTAGCTCTTGCTGACTTGCGCCATTGCCTAATAGTGTTTTCTTCCTAGGTCGAGTGCCACCCATACCTGACCCAGGATAAGCTGATCGAGTACTGCCACTCTCAAGGCATCACAGTGACTGCTTACAGCCCTCTCGGGTCCCCTGACAGACCCTGGTATGTTTTTCAAATCAAAATGCTATGTAAATGTCTGTAAGGTGGAAGAAACACACATATGTAAGCTCAGTTTGTGCTCAACTAACTGCACAACTAACTGGTAAAAAGAAATGTGCCGAGTTATCAAAAAGTAATCAAAACTGATCGGACTCACACAAGCTTAAAGAAGACTTTTTGTAGCTGTGGGCTAAATCGGATCGAGACAATAATTACGGCGCTATTCATATCTTAGATGAATAGTTCTTCAACATTTAAATGCGGTGCTCTGAACCTACTACACATGAACGAAATGTCGATTTGACAGAAGTTGCGAGCATTTCAGTGATGCCTGAGTGTCAAAAGATATAACAGTTAAACCTACTCTTTTTTTTTTTTACAAAATAAATTGTATTTTTAATTCTGTTGCAACAAAAAAATATTTTGCTGTATTATAAAGAAATGTTTAATATAAAATATAGGATGTCTTGCTGTTAAATTATATCACAGTGACTTAAAAAGTCCTACTTTTATATTTATGTATCTAAAATTAAGACCTTAAAATGTCTTTAATTCTTTTTTTTTTATGTAAGTCAACCTAATTTGTGATTAACAAAATGTAGGCCAATGTAAATTTTGTTGTGGCAATACTACTTAGACTTTTACACATTCTATGTAGTCTTTTTTTTTGTTCCCTCTCATCCCCAAAAGGCTAGTTTTTTTTCAGGCTAGCTAGCACCGAACGGTGTGTGCGCTCTGCGCCTCTGCAGTGTGAGAAGCACAAAGCTGCTGTCAGGAGCCACAAACAGACCCCAGAAATGTCATGGTTTGAATCCGCTGGGGGTGGCTACAGCTCCCCAGAAAACCGCCTGCAATGCTATTTTTGTATTTCTCCCTGCTGTTCAGTCTGTCACGTCCCTTTGGTTGGTTTCAGCATGTGACGGTTGTTCCTCCTTGCCTTTGTGTGATGTGTTTTGTAATTTGTGAACTAAACATCAGTAATTGTTGTAAACTGAATTGTTTCGTGTTTGGTGTGTTCTCGCTGCAGTGACAGAGCAGTGGTTGACCCCTGTAAGTGATTTAAATTTCAGGGCTAAGCCAGAAGACCCCTCACTTTTGGATGATCCCAACATCAAAGCCATCGCTGACAAGCACAAAAAGACTTCTGCTCAGGTACAGAAAGATTTTTTTTTTTTATGCCACAAACCTTAATTCATGTTCCTCTTTTGTTTTTCTTCGCGTGCATCGGCGATATTTACAGAGACGATAAGAGAAATTTATGTTTGACGCTGTTGCTATTTGTCTCCAGCTTTTACAAGGCCACGCAGCGTGTTTAATATCCTGCCCACTTCCTGTTTTTTCCAGGTCCTGATCCGCTTCCACATCCAAAGAAACGTGATTGTGATCCCAAAGTCCATCACTCCGCAGCGCATTCAGGAGAATTTCCAGGTAATTCAGTGATCATCTTATATTTTGCCTTTCAAAGGAAGACATTTTTTTAAATATATTTTTTGCTTTTCTTGCTCTGAATCTGACCCAAGAGCTGCTTAATTGTTCCAGGTGTTTGACTTTGAACTGACCGAGCAGGAAATGAATACCATACTGGGATTCAATCGGAACTGGAGATGCTGCAGCATGCATTGGTAAAAAATAAATTAATTTTAAAAAATTGCTCTTGTGCTTTTATTTGATGGTTCTTTCTTTTGCATGGTTATAAGATTATTTAATGTCTGATTTAATATTATCTATTTTAATATATTAGTGTACATTTTATGTTTTAAGGTAGCTTAATAGCTGCACCTACAATGACATAGAAGATATTTGATATATTTTCTGTGACCTAATTTCATTTGAGTCAGCACTTGTGGAGGACATAGTGTTAATAATGACTGTTAGTCATAATAATGACTAACAGTGACCTTAGTCATAATAATAAGGTTTTATAAACGAAAGCGTATCATTTTGTTTAGCTGCTCTGAAGGCTAACCAAAGGGTTTGTTTTGTCTACCTCATGAAATCCAGCAAATCGCCTTCACAGATGAAATGTCCACAAAAGGAGATGTTTTCTGTTGCGCTTTAGTTAATGTTTTTTCCTCTTTCTGTAGGGGCGTGAAACACAAGGATTACCCGTTCAACGCCGAATTCTGAAAGGAAGACGACAGATTTTCCACAGGTGCTCATCTCTGCTTCCATACCCTCTGGATGTCCTCACTTCCTAGAGGAGATTTTTTTTCTTCTTTTTTGTGAGAGCAGGGGCATAATATGAGCATACTGGCATAGATCCATTTTTCTCTGTCTGTCTGTCTCATTGCGAATCGAGTTCTGCCTTAAAGCTGCATTAAGTTACTGAAGTCCCTCAAACGTTGCCATCCCTGATGAATATGAAATTATTTTTAAATCTAAGTTTGGCATTCCTTTTTATATACAGGGGCATGCTGTCCTTGGTAAACTTTTGCATTATTAAGATAAACATGTTTTTATGACACTACCTGTTACATTTAAATACGCTCCTTCAATTCGCGACTAAGGCCGAGATACTTAAGGTTTACATGTTATTGGCGAATTTCCAAGCATGTACCACAGAAAACCTGAACATGTTGCAATCCAGAAAGCTTGAGTGACTCATGTGGCACTTTGCAGTCATGTGTATCGACTCTGTCACGAAACAACCTCCAGCTTTCACTTCTCATGTTATCTGTGTGTGTTAAGCTGCACAATAAAGTTCCGTGATGTATTATGTCACAAGTTTATGCGGTTTCCTGTCTTTAGAGGTGACGGAAATAAACAGAGTGGTTAATGTTTGATTCACACGTTCTTTGAAGTGCGAGACGTTGAATTCAGAAAAGGAGTCTCAGACTTTAAAAGTGGCATTTCAAGTCTTTTATTCAACAAATTCAGTAGATGTTTCACAATATCGGTGCATCAAAAACGGATCAAATGCAGCTGTTTATAAGAACATCGTGGCAAAGTAACTTACTTAGATATTCATTACTGTTGCATTTTGTTCATATAGATCAACGTAAACGTTTTAACGATTTTTCATTGTATGGAGCTAATATTGTCACAATACACTTGCTTCATCTAGGTTTTAGTCGTATTACAAATCAGCCTTTATTTGAACCCTTTGCTTCCCTTTTAATGTCTAACTAACCACTTCATGAACAATTGTTTTGGTGACATTTTCTGCAGGTTCCAGGTTCCATAGACGATAATTAGGTAGTAAGTTAATTAAATGATCATCCTTTTTTTTTTTTTTTCCTCAAAGAAGAATCCAACAGAAACAGTGCTGCATTGGCTAGTATTCTGCATTGAAGGGGTAGTCTTTATGCTTTACGGCCCTGTGGGGCAGGGGAAAAAAGAAAAGACAATGGAACATTGTTAAACTTCACGATACGAAACAGGAGTCGACAGTTTAATGCCAACGTGTTGTTTCTTTTTCTAAATTATTCACACTGCATGAACTTTCCACATTTTGTCACATTACAGACGTCTGTGTTTTTGTTATTTGGGAGATCAGCAAAAATTTCAAATTTCACAGAAAGAATTAAAGCAAAACTCCAGGTATGTTTTTTGATGAGGGAATAACATGACATGATATAAAGCTAACGTAACACCGATCCTCTCCTTAAGCGGTATCAAATTTAATGGGGCTAAAAGCAAAAACTTTTCAGATTCTTATTTGGAAGATAACTTTAGAAAACGTTGTCGGCCTATCGCATGCAGTGAACTTAATCAAATACTTTGACGGCTTTTGTAACGCGACAAAAGGTGGAAAAAGTAACACACAAACTACATAGTCTGTCATTTCTACTCACCACTTTGCTGGGAATCCTCTGTAGTTCCTGTTCGAGCCCAGGATCGTTTTCATGTCGTCTTGGCTTAACTCAAAGTCAAACAACTAAAAGAGAGACGAGATCGATTTGATAGGGGAGATCAACAGATGAGGATTCTTTTCCTAAACCCTTTTAACACGGATGCTGACGGAGGTTGTTTTACCTGGAAGTTCTCCTTAATCCGACTTGGTGTTGCCGACTTGGCGATGACTGCCACATTCCTCTGTGTGTGGAAACGCATGAGAACCTAGGAAGGGAAAATGAGGAGCATTTTATTAAAAATAGAAACTGTTGCATGATGTCATATTTGGTGGTTCACCCCGAAACACCATACAAATGACCTTCTTGTGATTGGATTTTTGCCTTTGGGCACTGATGTTTATCAATTGCCCTAGATCTTCAAACTTTGAAGGCATTTGAGGGTTTCATTGTACACAACTCATCAAAAACACCAGAACACAATATTTTCTTGTTCACTAATTTCTTAAGTTCACTTATGCCGCTGTTATCAGTGATCGTATAGTGCAAAGTGTGAGGCATCTCATGGAGAAGCATGATGATCTTAAGAAGCATGATGATCTTACAGAAAATAATGTATTTACCACATTCATTTTTTTTTTTTGTAGAACCTAAAAAAAAAAAAAAAAGTTTTAATCATAAGGAGTCATTAGCTCCGGTCTTACCTGTGCTGGAGATTTGTTGTACTTTTTAGCAATGGCCAAGATGGTCGCGTCCTCTAGAAGACGGGGGTCATCGGAGGAAGCCCTTTCAAAGGACGTGAATTGTTTGCAATTAGTGATAACTTAGTTGTCTTGAGTGATGACTCTGATGTGAGTGAGCTCACCAGGGTCTGTCTGGAGATCCCAGGGGGCTGAAAGCTGTAACCGTGATGCCCTTAGAGTGGCAATAGTTGATCATTTTCTCTTGGGTTAGGTATGGGTGGCACTCAATCTAAAGAAGCACTCAAATGTCACCAATCTATTTTTCCTTTCTTCTTTTTTATATTTCATATGATTTAGAAAACCCAGTTGTCTGAATTACCTGATTGTTGGCTGGTTTGTATTTGAGGCCAGGCTTGTTGAGAATGGCTTCAATCTGGTCTTTGTTGAAGTTTGAGACGCCAATGGCTTTGACCAAACCATCATCCACCAGCTTCTCCATTGCCTTTTAAATAAATTATACACAAGTATTATAAAAAATAGAAATAAAAACGCTCAATAATTTGCAGAGCTAGTCTGTTTGTTCAGTGACTTTTTAAATTACCCCCCACGTGTCCAGGAAGTAGCTGTCATCACAAATGATTTCGTTGTTCTCGTCTGATGGAAAGATCTTTTCCCCTGGCTGTGAGGAGAAAATACAGTTCATATGCATCAGGGTGAAGGTTATGACTCTAAAGCCTCTGAAGTTAAAGAAATGTGGATTTTAGCTGTAGCTAAAATTAATGTTAAGCAGCAAGCATGCACTTTTCTGTAAGGTTATCAATGCTAGGCGAAGTGAGACAGGGTAATTGTGGGCTGACCTTCATCCCCACTGGGAAGTGCAAAAGGTAAAGGTCCACATAGTCCAGCTTCAGGTCTTTGAGAGTTTTCTCACATGCTCCCCTTACCAGTGATGGAACGTGGAAGGTGCACCACAGCTGAGAAACACACACACACACACACACACACACACACATGAAAAAATAAGTATTAATTATCTAGGAGGGGAAACAAGCATGAGATGTTGTAGCCACGATGTTTTTTTTTTTTGTCGTAGTGAATTCTGGATGTCTGTAGCCCTTTGAAGGAAGCCAAAACTTATGAGTCAGTCCCTGCCAAACACCCTTTAAGAATAATGATTCGTTTATATGTATTTTTAAGGAGCCAGCCTTGGGTAATCAATCCATTTTATTATCCATCAGTGGGAGGACTAGCAGGCTTTGGATTAGACCAGTCATTTTCTCCGTTTGAGAAATATGTATAAATCACTCACTTTATATCTAGTGGTTACCACTCTCCCTCTTATACCACTCCTCGTAGACATTCGTAAGGGACAGTGAAGGCAACTAAGATGACGTTGTGAAATGTTTGTAAATGTCTGGCACATTCTTTCCCCTTTTGCCTGTTCTTCTTATTTAATGGAGTAGGAAAGGAAAAACCATTTGGATTTGGCTTCCATCGTTCGTATAAAGAACTAGTCAATAGCTTTGGACAATTGATAAGCTTCACTGCTGTACTATGGCTGTTGCCATGTGACTTTGTCTGGTCAAATCGATGTATGTAGTACTTATTGGTACTGGATTTACATTTACTTGATAAACCTCAAACTTGATCCGTTATAAAACTACTAGAATTAGTGACTCAATGGTTGATTGAGCATCTCTCAGTTAAAAAAAAAAAGTGGATGAAAATATTAACATAGCCACAATATTCTTGCTAATGTGTGAACAAGGGCCTAAAGCTCTGAATTATTGTAGAGTTTCTAATGTTGAGCAGGAAACACAGTGGGGTACTTTGTAGCTGAAAAGGAGACGCTACAAGAAAAGCTTTAACAAACGTAAGTCTATCCAGAAACATCTGTTACTTAAGCTAAACATACAGTGCTTACTGATATTTATAGCCACACAGGCCACATATTTAGTGTGAAAGTTTGATTTTCATGGTTTGAGAAATTTAGGACAATTTGGAGCATGGCAAACTTTGTTTTCCACAGAATTGATCTGTGATATACAGCCATATACAGCCTTATTTCTCCAACAAGCAGTCATTCTTTGGCGTACCTTACTGACGATGAATAAGTCCTCTCTTTTTGCCACTCCTTGTTCAATCATGGCGCGCACTCCTTCCCCAACTTCTCCTTCATTCTCATACACGAAGGCACCATCTATGTGCCTGTAGCCGCTGCTTATAGCCACTTTCACGGCCTCGGTGACCTTCCCCGGCTCGGCCTGTGAAGGTTTACGCAGATTCACAAACATGCAAACACTCAGGCATCAAACATTTGTGGCAATATTTTGATGTCCTTTTTTTGTCAAAGTAGTAAATAATGTTTCAATTTGCAAATTATTTCAACCCAAAAATTGCCTAAAAGTAACTGAAATCTTTAGTCGAGCAAGTGTGGGTAAGTCTTGTCATTTTTGAAGTAGTTTTAATCATGGCCACGTCATTTTTTTTATTGTTTCAACTCCAAAAACTTTAAAGCTCCTACTTTTTTTTAGCATGTGGTCCTCTGTTGTACTTTCAGTTACACATACAAATCAAATGACCTTTACACAAACATCAGCAGGCAGAGCTCAGCAGGCAGTAAAGTGTTAATATTTACCATTGTATGCAGATAACACAAGGCACAGTGTGATTGTAGTGGTTTCACTGCTTATTTCTACTCCAGCAACTCTGGGTATTCGGTACATTAGCATGCAAACTTACAATAAAGTTTAAGTTGCTAAAAGTTTACAAAAAGCATTCATTGAGAGGCAGGACCAACACAGACGAGCTTGCAGTGTATTTACTGAGCAGTTGCAAGAAATGTGTAATATCTTGGCCTTACCCTCCAGGTTCCCAGACCAACTATGGGCATCTTGGCTCCATTGTAGAGCGTAACTGCAGGAATCATCTTGATAATTTTTGTACGTCCAATCTAACCTGGTAGCTCCGAAAGCAGCTGGTTAAGCAAAAGATGCCTGCTGCCAGCTGAAGATGCAGGCAGCCTTTTATTTGATCTTGAAATGGGAGGGGTTAAAGTCATTGGCCCTGTGCGGTACACATTGAAAAAGGGGTGTGACTGTTCAAATGAGATTTTTTTTTTATCATGCCATGAAATTAGGCCAAATTGTAGAACTACGCTCTATTCATTTCATTCACAGCAACAGTATAAATTAAATCAGTGTGACATATTTTAAATGCTTCTCCAAAATGTTAGACGACATCCACATTTTCAAGAGGTACAATCTTAAAATGTTCTGATATTTTTATGCTAAAATGAAGGCTATAAATATTTGATTATTGCCTTGCTGCCCTACAAAGCAATGAAACGTGAAATAAAGAGATGTACAAAGTTCTAACTAATCTCTGATTTGTATTCTGTCGATTGACAGATTCAAAGTAACTCGTACTAAAGGATGACTCGGCAGAAGACGATTCTAGTAATTTATGACATTGAAAACCTGCCTTTTTTTAACTTTTGCTAATCAAAGGGGGTTCAGTATGACTTCATTGTGTCGTAATCAGAGATGAAGCAGCAAATTGTGGTATGGAGTGACGTTTGTAGGCAATTATTAATGAAGCTGTAATTAAACGGCGGTGGTCATCGCTCAGTGACGCCCGGTTTACCGAAAACTCGTAAGCAGCATGTTTGCTTATGTTGAGTCGGAAAATGAACTGTTCAGTTCAGGTGCTGTATCGGTTCGCTTCATTAGTGACACTTCATGGGTCCATTTCTGTCCAAATTAAGTTTACATTGGTCCAATTCATTCTAAAAAAAAAAAAAAAACCAAAATCCAGTATATAGTAAATTTAGATCCAGATGTGTACTGTCAAACTAAAACAAAATTAAAAATCCAGTAAAATTGAGGTGATTATTTCATGCCAATTGATCAAAAAAAATTATCTAAGGAAGCTCAGCTAATTGAGTTGAGAGAGAGCACACAATCTGAGTAAATATTGTGTGCGATTCATTTTTGCAAGGAGTTGGCATACCTATAATGGACACTAGAGGGCGTAACTGATAGCACATTGTGTAACAGTAACCCTAGAAAAAACTAGGGTCATTTTTCCCTGGTTCATTTTTCCCTGGTTTTGTCCAGAATGTGGACCATATAGACATCTCAGGGGAGGACAAGCACCCTCGCCTATGATGTCAGCACTTATCCACTCTTGTGCCGATTGTTTATTTGCCAGCTCCTTATTGAAAGATTTCCACAACCACTAGTGTTATCATTACTACAGGTGTGATATTGTAACCGGCTGTGCCATTTGCTAAAAATCCTAGTCATCCCATGATTTGACAAAAAAAAAAAAAAAAATGCAAGGTTGCACAATAACTCAGCAAATATTCAACAAGCATAGCAGGGTATTGGCGGCTTTTGATGTGCCGTACCTGATAACAAATGTTGGTCACCTGATTCGGAGGGCATAATCAAAAATTAGTACAAGGATGACTTGGCAGAATATGAGGAGATTGGGAATCTAGTGGCGGTACGGTCCCGTCTGCGATTTGAACCCCGTTTCAGAATATTCTATATTTGCAACAAGGTATGTATATCAATTATGTTTTTAGCTTGAAGTTCAGAATGTAAAAAAAAAAGAAAAAGTACATTCATAGCTTGGAGTTTAAGTTTGCAATTATCAAATTTGTATTTTATTGTTTTGTCTATATATTACCTAAATCTTCAGTGCTGTGAGATTTGATTTGATTTTTTTTTCTCTTGTTTTTATATTGCTTTCAAACAGTGTGTGGTACTTATTTTCAAATGTCCGTTTGCAAATATATAATGACTCAGCAATTGTCTTAGAGTATAAAACCCTGAGGAGCAACCTTATCTAGCTTACTTTAGCTGAGCAGCATTTAGGTGTGGCACAGCCTGCATGACCAAGCAGTTTTCACAGACCTTTCATATACACACATATATATATATATATATATATATATAATGTGTGTGTGTGTGTGTCTGTATTTTATTGTTTTTATATGCAACCAAATCTTTATGTTGGAACTCATGACCAATCAGCTTCGCTGGTTTCAGGCTAAATGTTCTTCCTCTTGGTCATGTGCAGTTCCTTCAGATAATTTGATCCTTTCTGGTTAGTGGGAGTAGGAGCAGAGAAATTGTGAGCAGTGAGAGTCTTAAGTTGTGCTTCATTCAAGTTTCTTTGGATTGCGTGGACAACCAAAATGTATTAGCGATATAAGGGAAGTTTTGGGTTTAAGTGAAATATTAGGTTAATTAAGAGATTGGTGCTAACAGCTTCTTCACTAAATTTTTGTCCTTGTCACTTTGATGTTTGGTTTATTTGGTCAGATTCAAACAGAGAAAAATATGTAGGTGAAATAGTTTATTTGACATCTTGAAATCTATTTGCTTTTTCTATGCCTCTTTTAGAAGATTATTCCAGATGTAGATTTGTTTTTAGCTTTGAGAAAGTGTGCCCTCTGGTGGAGATGTCTGGAACAGCAGTTGGATTATAAACCTTTGTGCTTTTTGGAAAGTAGAAAAGTTACTCATTGCATAAAAAGTACTTCTAGGTCTGTTAAAAGTAGCACATTTCTGTCATAACTTAGTGATTTCCTATATAATCTACACAGTGAGTTCCTAATTTAGTCACAGAAGAAAGGAAAGACAATTCTTTGATCTTTCATGTTTTAATTGCTTTCCAAACATTTTGCAGTCAACACACACACACCACACACACACACACACACATACACAAAGTGCAGATATAAGACAATGAAATTTGCAGGGCATCGTCTTTGAATCATAGGCAACATGATGAGCAAAGGTGCTAAGTATTGCACATTCTTATCAGTTTGGGAAACTTAACCTGTCAGACCATCCAGCTTGACTGAAAAACGAACGGACGAAGCAGTAAATTGCCTGCGTCTCCGTTTCCCAGGACTTATCGTGGGACTGATGTTAATTCCTGACCCTGACTGAGTGATAGGAGATGCATGTCTGCAGGAAGAAGCGTAAAACTTAAAATGAGGTAACTGTTGACGGCCAGCCTGCACGCATTCCAGCTACATTTCCCGGAAGAGGAATTTGTTGTCGTTTCGAAGTTGGAAAGCAAAAAGTGGGCTGATTAAGCTGCTGAACCGAAGACTGTTTTCGAGAACTCTTATTGCCTTCCTGCCCTCGACGGAAAACAAGCTTTTGTCATTTAAACGTAGGCCGTACCTGAGTGTCGGAACCGTACAGTCATAATGAACCGAAACAAACACAATAAACAAGGACAGCTGAGTAAAGGGGAGGTATTTGAATGGTCCTAAGACTTATTTCCCGTGCTATAATAAAAAAATGTGGATTTGTTATTGCTTCAGAACAGCCACTAATTTGACAAAAAAAAAAATGCAACGAGTTACCAAAGCCAAACCAAGTGATAAATTGGCATTCAATTCGATTTCAACACCACAACTAAAAATTGTGCAGCGTCCCTTTTTTTTTTTTTTAAATTCCTTCATCTGGTCTCAGGAGCAGTCGGTGAAGGTGGTCACCATGTTCCCCCTGCGCTGAGTCACCGTCCTGCAGTGCTGCTTCACCGAGCCTTGAAACCTGCTCTCAGTCCTGGAAGTGTGCGTGTTGAAGGAGAACATTTTCTCCAAGTCCTCGAACATGTCGTCGAACATTCCTCCGCCGAAGCTCCCCTGCTGGAAGCTCCTCCGCTGCCGGTTCATCGCCTCCTTGTGAGCCTGGAAGTGGCTGTCAAAGTGTCTCTTTTGGTGCGACTGATGATGCGAGTGGAAGTGGTGCTGGTGTTGACCGAACTGGTCAAAGTCTTTGAACATGTCATTGAAGTTGAAGGACTGGTAGTGCTGCCTGAAGTTGTAGTCGCCGCCGCCTCCTCGGTAAGCTTCTCCTGATGAGGCAGAGTGGCCAAACTGGTCATACTCTCGCCGCCTCTTATCATCCGATAACGTTTCATAAGCTAAAAGAAGCAAAACAGACGTAAAGTTAAGCGTGAGTATTTTAATATCGACACACAGCAGAGCATTCAAAAAGAGTTTCTTGTAATTAAGCTCTGATGCACATCGTGTGTCGGACACAGCAAGCGGGAGGATAAGGCTGCTATTGTCAGATGAGGTCAAGATTGAAATGTGATGTCACATCCTGAGAACACCACTGCATGGTGAAACATAGTGGTTGCAGCATCATGCTGTGGGGATGGCTTTCTTTAGCAAGGGCAGGGGAGCCAGTCAGCTGACGGGAGAATAAACTATGAAGTTTGTAATGTAAAAAAAAAAAAAAAAAACTTTTAACATTGTGAATACTTTTAAAAGGTGCTCTAAAGTTCAACAAAAGACCTGGAAAAAAATAAAAGAAACTTGGAATACCTTGTATTGTAGATGACTTTTGTGAGCAAATTATTTGATAATAAAAAAAATACCTTTTGTCAAAACATTTCATCCCGTCTCATACATATAATGTACAAATTAAGGACATTTAAATAAAAGTTTATTCTTCTTGACTGGAATTTCACTGAATGATCGGTAAGAATTAATTAACTTTCCTGTGTCAAAATATCAAAAGTTTTCAGATAAAGATTAAAATGATTATTTGGTCACCTTTTTCTCTTTTTTTTGGCTATTTGTTCATGTAAATGTACAAATATTTAATGTCAATTTAATTTGCACCACTTTTTTAGAAAAATAAGAATAGTTTAACCTAATTTTAATGAGTTTGTGTCTTAGTGACGGCTTTAAAAGCTTATTCAAAACCACATTTATTGTGTAAATGTGGAATGAAACTTCTTGAACTTCAGGACTGGACCAATATGTGACTGACGAGATTTTTAATCAACAGCAGCAAATAAAATATTTTTGTTAAAATGCAGTTTAAGCAGAATATGTTTTTGTTTTTTCTTTACAATGGTAACTAAGCCAATGTTTCAATAAAGGCTCAAATGGAAGATATTAAGATTTTTAGTAAAATAGAGGATTCCAGACTTTAGGTCTGCATACAAATCTTGATAATAGTAGGTTTTGTATAATGATTTAGGACACGGTATATTTTGTTTAATTTACATGAACAGTTGTCTTCAGAGGCAAAATATGCAAGTCAGCATATTCTCAGCAACGTTAAATAGCATGATGCATAAAAACTGTGTTTTTTTTTAATCAAGAGAGTCATAAAATAAGATAAGGATAGCAGCCTGATCTTAAACTTTAATTGACTCTGGAATTACTATTTGGGTTGTAATTTAAGTGTATGTCTCTATTCCAAACATAGTAAAGACACCAACGTAAACTCCCTGCCTACCATGAAGGAGGTAATTTAGAAAAAAATACAAAACAGCAAAATAGTGCAATAAAAATTACTTTTCACGAAACTTGTCAAGCTGCATGTGACAATTTAAGACAATTTTCACAACATATTTTTTAAAGCACCTTCCAGACACTTTACCGACCAACAAATCACTTCCTTGACGTAATAGAAAAACTATGATGAATCACTAGCGTACCTTCTGCCATTTCTCTGAACTTCGCCTCTGCGCCTGCGTCCTTGTTTCTGTCAGGGTGATACTTCAGAGCCAGTTTATGGAAAGCCTTCTTGATCTGGCGCTCCGTGGCATCTCTGGGAACCCCCAGGATCTCGTAGTAGTCCCTCTTCGCCAGGATGAACTCCGAGATGAGAAGAATGTGAACTGCGACAAGCAGCATCGACTGCGCCGTGGCCATAACTGACGGTTTTCACACCCGTTAGCTGTAAAAGCAGAACGTATAACCGGATACATAATGTTTAAAATAAACGTCGAAGTTCAAAATTGGATAACAGAAAATACATTAAAGCAGGTAAACGTTTTCTAACGGTTTTTGTTTTGTTTTGTTCTTTTCGCTAGCTGTTTTAACAGAGCCATCAAGCTGATGATGGGAACTCTCTGGAACAGACTAGAAACTTTCGATCAGTTTTTTAGCAGTAACAACCTTATTAAAAACACATTTCTCTATTTTCAGTCACAAATAAGCCCCTTGTACACTAAAAACCGTTATTTTTTACAGAAATCCGAAAAGTTACCTGCAGAAGAAGTGATGAACAGCCTCGGGGATTCTTCTTGTCAGCCGCCAACAGCTCCAGCTGATGCGAAACGAAACCCAGCAGCTGTTGACGACAAGCATTCCTGAACCTCAACAACACGACTCGCATTCCTATTGGTCCGCTTACTCAACACACTGACTCTGAAGGCTGTGATTGGTGGAAATTTTGCGCACGTGGAGGCTTGTGAACAGAGAGCAGTGGACATGACTGAGAGGAGTCTGAAAAAGAGTAGCGGTATGAAAAGATAATTATAGGTATTTCGCTTCCGTGTTCGGGTTCCGTTGCTAATTTTAGATTAGATAAAGTCGAACATCTTATTTGACAGACTACATATTTTAATTTTATTTAGCTTATATTTATAATATTCCTAAGCCTTTTGCTCTAAATATGTTGCTGAATAAAACTCTGACGCTTACAATCTTTTTCTTGTTAGATGTTGTGCTGCACCCTTTCTCCCTTCCGTGCAGCATTAGACAACTAATATATTTTCTTTCTTTAAGCCCATTTTTATTTTGTTACATTTGCTTGGCTTTTTCAATCCGTATTTTTACATGTAAATGTCTTAATGCACTTCTGTTGAGTAACTATGCGGTGGGTACGCACGATTTGTCAGCCGGCGAGGCAGGAACTAGGCTTGGCGGATGGTTGTAGTTTGATGACAATTTCAAATTCCGCTTCAACCGGGCAATACGCACACCCGTTCAAGATGTGCCGATGTCGGCGTCATTTTCAATAAATTTTTATCTATCACCTTTTTAATTAGTAAAAACAAATAGACATATATTCTCTGCACGTTTTCCCTCCATTTAAGAAACTCCTTCAACTCCGCTCCAATCATCACCCCGGCTGATTGTGAAGGATTCAACCCAATGTGTTGGCTAAATAAATAAATAAACGTCACCTCCGCCATTCAGACAGCATACCGGAAGTTGACTTTTTCGAGATTTTTCGCGTTAAAAATATCCTTAAACGTGTCGTGTCAAGGTGTTTCGATGCGGCTTCACAGAAGAGATGCCACGGTACTGCGCAGAAAAGCATTGCCGAAACCGTGGGGGGACCTCATCAAAGCAAGACAAGAAAATCAGCTTTTATCCGTAAGTTTTCTGTTTGCATAGTTTTTTTTTTCTCAGCTATTTTAATTAGGCTTTTACCGTCACCGTTATAAATTGCTTATAGTGGCGATACGGCAGTGTCATGTTTGTGCTAGATTGAAATAAACTACTACTAGTAACGGAGCTGCTTGCTGTTACTCACCTTTAACGCTACATGCCAAACCTTTCTGTATCAAACCTGATTAGTATTGGTATAGCATGCAGTTTCTGGCTTTGTTTTGTTATTTTAAGGTAAAGTGTCATTTAGTCAAAATTAACTTATTATGAAAGGGGGGGAAAGGTGTATAGTGTGTTTAACTGTCTAAGAGGCTCCGTTCACTTTCATAATTCACAATAATCTTTCATTCAGGTTAATTAATGTCCTTCGTTGTTCTCCTTCTGCACAGTTTCCCCTTGCAGGACAGGCCCAGGCTCCAAAAATGGGTGAACAACATGAGGCGGGGGGAGTGGACCCCTAGTCGGCATCAGTATCTCTGCAGCGAGCACTTCACAGAGGACTGCTTTGATATTCGCTGGGGTATCCGATATCTGAAGAATACAGCTATTCCCACCCTTTTCCCCTCTGTTGAGAATGTATGTAGTAACTTCCATTTAAAAAAAAAAGTTTCAAGAAAATTTGTTTGAGTTTACAGATGTTTCACACTGCAGCTATATTTTTGTTTTCTATCGTAAATCCACAGCTGACACATGTGTTGCGTTGCTGTGAGTTAACTGCGGTTTTCTCTTTCATCCAAGGAATGTGAGAACAAGGTCACCCTTCAGAGAAGTCCTGAAGCCACATCCCTGTCACAGGCTGAGGACTTTGAGAGTGATACCAGTAGGATGCCTCTCATTTTGTGGAAAATGTGCCCGCCTGTTAAAGAACAGTCGGCGATGCTGCTCAAAGTCCCTCTCTTCCAAGAATCGGGGGTCACTTCTCAGTCAAGTCTGCCTGAGATGCACACTACTGTCTGCGAGGTAACGGGTGACAGTGGAGTTTCAGCAGTGCCCTGCCTGGCACCGCCGGCATGCTCCGAAGAGCAAACTGACTCGATTGTGACCGTGTTGTGCTGCGAGACACTTGGCCCTCACTCCGGCGATGAGGAGCATGCACCTTGCGCTTCTTTTGCAGCAGACCAGAGCCAGACTTTTCGCTTTGTGCCTGTGGAATTGATTAGCGACAGATCTCTGAGGAGTTTTGCAGAGGAGACCGAGCCCGGCGACAGGGAGCACGTTTTGGTTCACGAGCACTCGTACTGCAGAGCGGACACTGACAAAGACGAGTTATGGAGTAAGATGCTGAGTCTGCACGCGAAGATCTTGGAACTGGACCGTAGAGAGGAGAGCACTGTGGCTAAAATCCACACTTTAGAGAATGAGATTGCGCTCCTGAGGAGGGATGGGGCCGTTTTTAAAGAGAAGCAAAAAATTGTAGAAGATTGTATATCATCTGTTTTACTCTGATCTTTAGACATTTGACTTGTGTTATTATTGCCTTTTCTGTAGCAAATTTTGGTCAGTCAGTTATTTGTCTTGGGTGAAACGGCTTCTGTAACATGCTGCTATAGGTGCAGGTCTGATGATGTCCACGTGGTGGCACTGTGGTCATTTTCATTGCTTAACAGCCTATTGAACAAATTAGAATATTTTTGAAAAGTTAATTTATTTCAAGAGCATTATCGCTTAGTAAAACATTATATAATCATAATGATATTACACAGAGATGGATGTTTTAAAGTCTTTATTTATGTTAATTATGCTGCAATTTAAAATTAAAATATCAGACCAATTAAAAAAAAATTATATAAAAATGTTGTCTTAATGAAAAATATGCTCTATACCTGCTTAAATGTTGTCAATTTTCAAAAGGTACTTTTATCCTGACAGACGAGCCTCATCGGAACGCATATTCTAATTTATTAACGTATCTATATTTTTAAATGTGAACAGCACATTTCACTTGTTCTCTGAATGGCCCTACATTTCATTTTGCAACCTGACACCAATCTACAAGATGATTTCAATTCATCTTAGCCGTTCGGCTTCATAATCCTCCCCAGACCGTTGTCATCAATTTGTCCGGCTTTCCGTATCGTGTTGGGAAAACTATTCATTTCAAAACTCTTCACGTCTGTATGACTATCAATCATAATAAAATAGAGGATGGAGAAGCGTGAAAATGTTTCCCACACTTTTATTCCTTCCTAGTCACCATGGTGACCACCATTTCACTTCTTTCTTCATCTACCACATCGAGTCTCGTGCGTTGTAGGAATAATTATCTTGAAAATCATGACCTCATGCACTTACAAAGGTTTTGATGGGCCGATGGGATCTGAATCTGAAATATTTGTGGACTGTAATCTTGCTTGGGAAAACGGGTGTTAATTCCTTAATTGCTTTCTTCCGTTAAGTGTGAATTTAAGTTGAGTTGTCATTTTTATGTTAACCTTGTCAATCAAGTAATTTGGAAGCCAAGAAAGCTCCGGAAATTTGATGTGAAAAATCTCGCCTTTTCTGGCCCACTTTTTCCTTCCACTAAACTTCCAGTTAATATAATTGAACACGGCACAATGTGAACAGTCAGCAGGTAAGGTTGGAAAAGTTAACCTCTTGAGTCAGTATTTGCATGCTGTCTGCCATCTTTCCCATGACTGCAGAGGCCATTAAGTAATATTTGTGTAATTAATAAAGAGTTTTATTGTATTGCTTTTAAGTTTCCATTAGCTTTAAACCCTGGTTATTAAAAAGAACAGAAATAGACACTTGAGATGTATCACTCTGTGTAAGTAGCCTATATTTAATCACTTTAACAA
The DNA here is from genome assembly GCF_904066995.2 of Poecilia reticulata. NCBI lineage: Eukaryota > Metazoa > Chordata > Actinopteri > Cyprinodontiformes > Poeciliidae > Poecilia > Poecilia reticulata. The sequence continues at coordinate 11,116,998 of NC_088852.1, read as the reverse complement.
TTAGATTTTTTAAATAATATTCAATTTTTTAAGCTGTGGTATCTATCAAAACTAATTGATAGAGTAAAATCAATTTTTGTGATTTTTGTTTTATTTTAAAAAAAGTAGTTATGCGTGTTTATTATTTTAAAAAAGCACTTTAATTGAGTAAAACTAACTGAATAACCGTTTCTATTCATTCGTGCTCAGTGCTGTTTTCTTTGTTGTTGGATGTTCTGCTTTGTCACATCTGTCCCTTTTTAACTTCATAATACTTAAGCCACTTTGATGATTCATTGCAGCAACCTGCGGCTTGCAGACAGCGCCGGTGGTTAAGTGCTGTGTTACCCTGGAAATAATTGTGCAATTATTTCCATTTTAATTTTGTAACTCTGGGGATATTATTTTTAATGGAACAGCTGATGTATCACGAATCCCTTGACCACAGTGGTATGCTACCATTTTTTAAAAATACAACTGCTGTGACAAGTTGGTACAAAAACTAGTTAAAAGAATGAATTATTTAGATTTTTTTTCTCTCTCTCTCGCATGTTTTTCTCAAGGTTTAAGACCCAGGTGTTTATAAATCCGGTATAAATACTCTTACTTGTCACATTGCATCTGCTCAACCATCAGTCGCTAGTGCGCCTCCAAGCTTCTGCCTAACACTTTGGAAATTTGAATAATTGATGCCCACCAAGCATGACAAGGCCATAAGAAGATAGCGAGGCTTTTCCAGGAAGCAGCTTCTGCCTGTTTGCAATTCGATTAGGTAGAAAAATAAATAAATTTTTAATAAAACAGCTAACAGGATTGGTTGAGGTCAAGCTGAGGTCATGGAAAACTTGAAAAAACTTTTGATGGAAGAAATTGCAAGTAGGTTTAAAGCTAATCAAAAGCCTGGGTTGAATATATTGACAGCCATGTCTGCTCTAATGACGTTTTTTAGGATGCATCACAAAAATAAAAAAATGTTCTGCATCCTTCACTTAAAATTTAGCTTCAAACATTTGCAAGTGGGCTTCAAAGTGAAAATGAGGCTGATGTGCATCGATGCTAAAGCTAAAAGAAGCAAAGGGTGAACACCGCCCGACAAAGTACGCCACATCACCCGTCGCTACTATGCTTTCATATTCTGGCCTTTTTGAAATAAATTGCTGTTTTCCTTTAAACATGGGCATCTCAGAAAGCCCCCTCTTCCTCCTCCCATTAAGTCTGTAGTGATGGTTTTGTACAATGCAATTACACGAGCACAAACCTGCAGCAGGATTTATCTCCCACTTCTCCACCCTCGGGCTGTGAGTTGGTCACAGTTGTATTTTGGCTGCATCAGATAGCTAATCTTATTTGAAGCAGATATAAAACAAAGTGCCACAGGCTCTCGGGTTACACCGAGAACATTTTTATCCTTCTTTTTCTTTTACCTGACGCGAAAATCAGCATTCGTTTCGAATTGGACACGTTTCTTCTCTGTGTTGACTTGATGGGAATTTCTACGGCAAATTAGATCATTTATATTGTGACACAGCCGCGCCACACGCGCTAATGGGCACGTGCTGTTGACGGGCTGCCGCAAATTGGCAGACATGGATGGGCTTGTGAGGTGCAAGGGAAAACAACACATAAGGCAAACTATTGCGCCATAGGCGTCGCTGGAATGGAAAAGGAAACGTAATTCATATTCAAAACGGGAATCAAGTCGGTCTGGTGAAGTGTGCAGCTGCGGGAAAAAGAAGTCGTCATGCCGACGGCGCAACCAAAATGGAAGGTTCTCCAGCAAAAGGAGAACCTTTTATGTTGGAAGTTCCATCATCCTGTGGGGTATGTAGGTTTGAGAAACTCTTGACTCATAAATATACCTGGTTTGACTTCATATAAATGCAGATCTTTGCCTTGGTTGAACAGACGGTAAACCTTTCAGACAAAACATTTTGAAGTAGGTAGAAGTAAGAATGTGTGTCAGGAATTTCGAGAAAGAAGTCAAAAGGAACTTCTTGACGGCTACAATAAACGCTGCTCAATTACTCTAATGGTGACATTGTCTGCGTTCATATTTGTGGTGTCTTTTTATCCAACAAACTTCTTTTTTTTGTGTGTGTGTGTGAAAGTGATGAATGTTATCCCATGAAGAGGAAGGACGATCAGAAAGCAAATCCGGTCGAAGCTCATGGTCCTGCATTGTTTTAATATCAGAGATGGGAGTTTTATATTTGACCTGTCTGTGAAATATTTAGAATGGAATTTGTATAGAAGTCAATGGGAGATGAGGTAAAATACCTACATGTTGATGTATATGTTTTTATGAAAAGCCTAATCTTTTGAGGGGAAAAAACGGTTTACATCATTCCTAATGCCAAGAATGTATGTGATGCTTTTAGGGGTCAACCATAGCAACACATACAAACTTGGCTAAAATGCTCGCAAAAATAAATCTTAGATTTTCTAGTAATCATGAAAGATGTTGGAAAATATCAATTATTTAACAATAGCGTATTGTCCAGTCAAAGTCTGAACGGTGTTTTCTAGCTGAAAGCGCTTACATGTCTTTTATATGAAACACTGAAAAAAGTAAGAAATGCCTTGCTTCAAAACTGAAATTAAAGTACATTTGCAAAGTCAACTTTCTAGACGTGACAATTTATTTTCACTTATGTCTGAAAACTGAATTTTGACATGCCAGTTTCTACTCCCAGCCTCCACATGTCCTGTTTACCCATAGCTACACACCAACAGGAATAAAAAATAAAAAAAAACCTGAATGTTTATGTCTCTGATTGCTCATTTCTGTTTTATCTTCGTCCAGCAGGAGACAATCCTCCATGCTGTCACTGCAGCGCCTTCTGAAAAGATTAAGCACGTTTGAATATATTTGTGTTCCGTTCCTTTGCCGGTTTCCCCGCAGTCTGCTAAATATACACCTCTCTCTTTTGCACAAAGGAGCGAGAGGATGTTTTTCGCCAACAGAACACAAACAAGCGTGTCTTTCTTCCTCAAAGTCTTCTCCACGCGGTTCAACAAAGGATCGCTTCACCTCAGTCGTCACAGGTGGGGAATCTGTGGAAACCCTGTTAATTATGTCTCTTTTTCTTATGCCGTCCAATTGATTGTTTCTTTTTTCCTTTCAGCTGTAGTAGAGATATATCCAAGGGTTTGTGCAGCTGTTGAGACCGGCGAGCAGCATGATAATTGAAAATATGGGACCTGCGAGACAAAAAAAGAATAAATGTGATGAAACACTGATGTCATACTCACAGTGTTTATGCACTTGCTGCAGGTCGTCTTCCTGTTTGATGTAACGACGAGCATGTTGTAGCTACTACAGGCACTAGAACATTCTTAAAATGTTATCTCAATCGGTTAAAAGTAATGTATAGATTCATTATGTAGTGATTTCTTTCAGCAGTCCCTTAGAAAATTTTAATATTACTTAAGGTCAATAAGATATTATTTCAAGACAGAAATGTCATGTCATGTTTATGGAGAAGTCTGTAGATTTGACAGTTAGCTGAAACTGTTCAACACAGAGAGAAAGCCTCAAAAAGTGCTAAAGAACTGCAACTAAGCACACTTATGTAAAATTGAGTGGAAGAAAAACATGTGGCAGAAAAAGGTGCACTATAGCGATATCTATTTTGGAAGCTCAGCTTAGAGAGGATGAATCCAGGTCACAGACCATGACTGCCACTTTCTTTGAGTTTAGCCACTTATGAACCAGGAAATTTGAGCACTTTCATCATAAATATTCTTTTTTTTTTAATTACTGAAACAAATTCGTTTCCTCTAAGATGAATATTTTGGTACCTTAAGATAATTTCTAGGAGCATCTTTCAACAGAAATGAGAGAAATTCCGTTTTCAAAAGTCCTAGAAATGCTACGTTTATCTACTTAATCATATATTGACTGTAAGTTGCATGCGCAAAACAAACTTAAGTGACTAGTGCGCACTCAAGAGCGGCTCTAGCCCAGGGGGGCCCACATCCAGCCCCGCTGAAACCCTGAAACCAACCTTGCGTCGGCGCGCTGCTCGGGCTCCACGCCGACCACAGCTGCACGACGAAAAAGGGGCTCCAGCACACCGTGTACGCCATTATAATCACAAAAGTCATTTTCAGCGTCTTGAGCATCGCGTTGGAGACCCCCTTCGTGCCCGCGCGCCCCGACTGCAGAGCCTTCCTCTTCATGTTGAAGTAGATAGTTGTGCATATCCTCATCTGGCAAAACAACAGGATGACCGCGGGCAGCGCGAACACCGCCAGAGTGATCCAGCTGATGTAGATCCTGCTCCCCCAGGGCTCGACGAACGTCGCCCAGCAGTCATGCAGGCTCACCTGCACCTCCTGGAGGGAGAAGATGAAGAGCTGCGGGGAGCTGAAGAGGAGCGAGGTGAGCCACGCTGCGCCTATGGAGATGTACCTCCGGAAGGAGCCCTCCAGGAAGGAGACCATGGGCTTGCAAACGGCGTGGTAGCGGTCAATAGCCATGGCCACAATCATGTAGGCGGAGGCGAACATCCCGACCACCTGCAAGTACTTGACGAGGCGACAGAGGAAGTCCGTCCCGCGGAACCTGTGCGTAATTTCCATGGAAAGCTGCGGCAGGACTTGGAAAAAGGCCACCACCAGATCCGCCAGACACAGGTGCAAGAGGAAAAGCTGGGTCCGCGAGTTCCTCTTCCTCCTCTTCCACAGGGTGACTAAGAAGAAAAGGTTGCCACATGTGGCGAACACAAAAATTAACCCCAGAACTCCGGCTCTGAGGAGCGCAAAACGGACGGCTTCGTCTTCATCTGCTGCCACCGCAGGACTACTGCTGCTGCTGCTGCTGGGATCCATTTAGACGGAGAATATATACATATATATATATATATACATATATATTGTCGTTTCCGATTGGCTTGAAATCAATAACCTCTTTTTAAAAAATAGGATTCTGCCTTTTTGGCGCAGCATTCTCGTGCGCACAAACGAAACGAGTCGCAGGTGTCAGCGGTGACTGAGAAGAGGAGGGAGGAGAGGAGGGGGCTGAAGTATGACTAATGTCAATGTTATCAACACAACAATACAACATACACTGACATAAATGTTTTAAATCATCACGATTTACTTGAGAGTAACAAACATTCTACAAAAAAGTCCATATTTATGGAATGTATTTCATTGGGATTGTGTGATAAATACAAAGTAGTGTATAATTAAGTGGAGTGGGGGAAAAAATACATGCCTTTGTCTTTGTCTGCTTTGCACATCTGGACACTGAATTTATGTAGCTCAAGATCAACCGGATTGGATAGAAAGCGACATAAATGTTCTAAGTCCTGCTTGACATTCTCAGCTAGATTTTTTTCTCAGAACTTTAACAGGGCCATTCTAACACATGAGCACACTCTGACCACTGTTTGTGCAGCCCTGCTGGAAGGTGGACCTTCTAAGTGTTTTGCAGCCTCTGACAGGTTGTGTCCTCTGTATTTACCTGAATCCATCTTCACCAAACCACTACTGAGAAGCTCCCCTGTAACCTGCTGAACCAAACCTTCCGCACAGAGTGATGGTGCACTTGAGGTAATCTGCAATCTGATCCTCTTGTCTCTTTCTTTCTTTCAGCAGCGGCTCTTCACTGGTTGAGGGCAATTGGTTTGTATGAACAGAGCATAAAAGTGGCCGAATACCACAGCGTTGTGTTCGCGCCGTAACATTTTTTAATACTTTTCCTCCCCCTTTACTGAAACACGCAACATGGTGTTTGCTTCATATGAAATCCCTCTCTCATTCTCCCATTCTCTATTCCAGTTCCCTCCTGATCATTAGCATGTCAGCAAAGTGGATTTAAAATTGGCCAGGCACATAAAAAGCCTTCTGCATTCAGCCTGTCAAGGAGACTGATTGCAACTTGCTGTTTATTTAGCAGCATATAATGAAATCTTTTTTACTCTCCTCCTCCCAGTAAGCGGCAGCTCGGCCATTTTATTTGCATCCGAAGGCGCGACTGAGCGAAGAGTCTATCGAATCATAGTAATGGCGTGTGGGTTTGTTGGCTTTAATTGCGCTTGAGGCCATGGTAAATGTTCTGACGTTGACTTTCAGAACTCTTTGATAGAAATTCAGAGGAAAAACGTCAGTCAGTCTTCTATTATTAAGGCACATTTTCCCAAATGTCAGACTTAAAAAATAAAATAAATAAAATTGCTCTTAAAAGCTTGAAAGCTGAAGAAAATATAAATAATTATGACCCTCGAGCGACAGAGAGTTAGCTTTTCTATTAAGCAAATGTTTGATTAGAGATTTCCATTAAAGAGTCAACGGGGATCTATAGTCTTAATCTGTTTCGATTAGACGGCTGAAAGTCTTGATTCATTTGAACATTTCAACCCAGTGAAGCCTGATACAACAGGATTATGAAACTCAGTTCAGGTCCCCCTCCACTGTGGAGCAGTGACTCTCCACTCATGACAAATGACTCTTAATCTGTACTCTATTTCATGGCAGGCTGGTGTTGTGAATGAAGGATTTTTTCTCTCTCTCCTCTCTTTCTTGTACTGCTTCTCTCCTCTCTTGTTTACTTTTGGTAAGATTGCAGTTTCTAAGAACTTATGTCAAACTTTGCTTTGTCTCCGGAAAAATCAATAAATCAAAATGGCTTTTTCACGAGCTATTCAACACACCACACACCGCTTTTTACAGACTGGAGTGTCTTTTCCGAGAATCAATCTCTGCAATTTTCTAAAACAGAGATTTTTGTTTCTTTTGTTAAGCAGAAATGTTTTTAGGGATTTGCTTCCCGAACAGCGTGTGCTTTAGTCTTTACCTTTCCCTGGCAATTTATCTGTGTGTGTCTCTCAAATTAGGAAGAAAATACGTCAAACAGAAGGTCACGCAAAATGAGTAACACCTCAGAAGTCTTACAGCAATTTCCCGTTTCATGCCAAGTAAAAGAAATTTTGAGGTAATGTTTAAAAATCAGCTTCTTATTGGTTATTCTATTTTATTTTTTTATTTATTTCCTTGTATGTACTATAACCCACAGAGATCACAACTTCTTATTGTTCTTTGTTTAAAATTTAGGTGGATAATAATATGGGGGAAAAAATTCAGTGGCAAGAATTTGTGATAACATTAAACTCTAATTGTGAGAATATGAATTATTCCTATTTTATTAAGCTTAAACATTGTGTCCATACTTGGCTTATCCTAATTTTCCAATATCTGATTTCCTATCATTAAAGAAACAAATAAAGAGTTTCAATGCTTAAAAGCTATTAAAAATGCGTAATTTCAGCATTTTTTTTAGCTGCAAATATGTAAATTAAAAAATGTTCTACTACCAAACATCATAATTTTAGATTTATTTTTTCTTTACTGCGTGATAATTTCTCATTGTTAAAGCCTTTTGAAGCATTTACAATTTCATTCCATTCCCTTTCTACCAATTTGTGAAATCTAAAATACAAAATTAGCTATAAATGAAATGATCAAAGTGACACGTCTTCTTTGCTCCATGTGTAAAAGTTAATTTCAAAGTGGAGCTTCACCATCGGTGCTCAGGGATTTATTTTTTGATTCTCCCACCAAAGAGTGGGAGAATGTCTCTTATCACTGTAATACGAGCAGACCCATCTTATGAACTGTGAAATTTATGTGCGGGCCTCTGAAGTGGAGATTTCTTTTTCCACACATGAAATAAACTGGCTCTTTAGGCGCTCAGGAAAAATCTTGCAGGTAATAATCACACATTAGTGAAGGCTTGTTTCTTGTTCTATTAAATCTATCAAAATTTGTAAGTGAAACTGGTGTGTTTATGTACAATTATTATTGCATTAAATATGTAGTGACACTTTTTAAATTAATTTGACCTGATAATTACTTCTGCTTTTTTCCATATGAATGAAAAAGCAATAAATCTATATATTTCAGTCTGTATCTATTGGCATAGAACCAGCTCCAGTACATTCTCTCCTCTATAAAGATTTGCTCAAATACCATTTATTCATAACAAGCTGGTATAAAAACTGTGCTTCCACTTTGAACAGTAATGCTTGTTTGAGGCAATGCAATGTTACGGGACAAAAGCACAGTTGAATAAGATTTGAGATCGAAGAACTGGTTCAAAGCGAACCAGGCCTTCTTGTCCAACATCAGTGTTTGACCTCACCAATGCACTTATTGAAGAAGAAGAACAACAACAACAAAAATGAACCCATTCTTAAACCTTGTGGATTCCTAGTACATGACTATGGCATATAGAGTATGTTAACAGTCAGATCTTTTCTTTACATGAAATTTACTTTGTAAATTGTAAATATCCAAAATTTATGAGAAGTATCTCTTTGACATTGACTGAAATGAATTGAACCATTTCAGAGTTCAAGTCATTGACTCAACAGACAATCCCAAAACATAAAAAATGAACAAATACATAAACAGAACACATGAGGAAATAAATACAATTTTATTGATTGCATTTATTTAGTATATTGAATACGTAAAACAGCTTCATTAGAAATGTTTAAATCCAGCACTTTTTCTAATATTTTCTGTTACTTCTATTCAAAGTATTCCAATATTAGAGCTAAAAGCTACATGAAGCAATAAGATTATCATATTTTAGTTTCCATTGAATTTTTAAAGCGATTATATTTTCTGGTTTTCTTTAAATTTAGGAAGTGGAAAGGAGAATTGTACATTATATCCACTAATATCAACAAAGAAGGCATCACTGCAATACATTTTCTGTAGTGATTCTAAAATTTTCCACACCAATACAAAAATGTCCTAGCTTCAGTATTTTGTGCAATTCCTTTAAATTAATTGTCATTGCCGCGGTCTTTTTTTTTTTTGTTTAATTTCCCTCCACGGCTGTAGGTGGCAGTGATGTTTATTTTGTCTGGCTCCAGTAGAGCAGCATTCCATTTCCTGTTTATCATTCACAACTAGCTTAGGTGGAGGCGGAAACTACTAGCGCTACAATCAATGGAATATTTCAGAAAACCCTCCTTACGTTTCACGAGGTAAGAAGAAAGTTTACATACACATTTTTCACCAGTGCAATTTCTCTCGCCGACACAGACTCTTAAGATTATGTTGCTGTTCAGTATGCTTTATTTGGTAAGCCAACGCGTCCTTTTATTGCGCTGCCTCTGAACGAGTTAGCTCTCAGTCGTCAGTGTTACAGTTGTATCTAACATAGGTGTGTTTTTAACAGGTGTGCCGTCATTTCAGCTGAGACTAAAGAAAATGTCCAAAGTCCATACACAGGGCCCCTGTTATATAACTGAATGTTACATATGGTGGCCATTTGATTTATGACTCCATCATTCTCTGGAATAAATCCTTGGTGTCGGTAATGTCAGTCAACCACTTCTCGCTGAACTTGCTTGTCCCCGGAGTGTGTATGAGCCGCCTGGACTCGAGTAGGAAGCGGACTTCCACCGGAGCTTCGGGCTCGGTTTTTGATATTTCCATCGCGAAGTAGATGTTGACTCTGTCCCCTATTGGTTTTCTGGCCGTAGGGGCCATGAATAGGGCCCTGTAGAGGTGGATCTTAAAGTCATCTTCCAGTTCCGTGCGGATATAGTCCACGTTGTAGACCCAAACGGGCTGGATATCCCAGGTTTTAATATATGCCTCAATCTTAAAGTACCCCCCTCCTTTGGTGAAGTCTTTGCATAAGCCCCACACAGTGCTGTCCATCATACTGGGCGGGGGGTTTTCAAGTTCCTCCTTTAACTGTCTCTCAAACCGCAATGATTTTATAAGTAAGGAGATCTCGGCTGGCTCGTTTGTTCCACTGAGATTTTGCTCCATCTTGTCGTTTCTGTCTTGTTGTACTAGCGGTTTCTATGGTTACTGAAGAAATACAAGTCAAATAGCGCCATCTGGTGGCTACCTGCTGTTGTAACATTAATACGAAGTGTGGAACACATCTCCCTCTGCTGGCTTCTTTATGTAACAACAATACAATGATATAAATTATTTAGATGTAAACTTACTACTTTCTTTTTTTATTTTATTTTTTACAACTATTAATTTCTAAATGTGGAACTCATTTATTATATAGATGCAGCACACAACTTGTTTTTTGTTTTCTATTAAATTTGGTGATTATGGGGTGTCACGGGCTGAGCGGCCGGCCCGAGTTCGACTCCCGCCCTCGGTTCCTTTACCGCCGCATTTCTCTCCCGCTTTTTCCTTGCGCCTTTCCTGTTGGATTACTGGGAAATAAATTGCACTACAGCCGAAAAAAAATATATATATAAAAAAAATAGTTTGGTTATTATAATTGCGTGATTAATAAAAGTTTTACTTTTTGAATTGTCTTGCATCAAGAGGCACCAATACTGCAGAAAATAGAACCATCTATTTTGGTGCTTATTGGTGTAACAACAATAATAAAATGTTTTGATTTTTTTCTTACAGGAAGTGAAAGCTGCCAGAAACGTTCAGTGCAAATCATTTTTTCCTTTTAAAAATGGAGCTAACGCGACCATAGATCACGGAAGACAAACCTGCCAGGATGCCACATCATTCCAAACAAATATTTTAGCCTCTCTTCTTCTCCCCAGTCTCTTCTCCGCTAATGTTTCCAGCGGGTCATCAGACGCATGTCACGGCTCAGGTCCACAATCGACAGCGTCACCAAGGCAGTGGGAGGCACGGACCTCATCTCCAGGTTCTCCCGCTTCAAACCTGGCGGTGCTGCAACCAACGGTGCCCTCGCTGAGAAAACCCCGCTGAAACCCGAGACCTTGAGTGCTAATGACGCCTCTTCTGGAGGAATGAAGGAAAAGGCAGGTGGGACAAATGGAGAAATGGAGGAGGCAGATGAGCAGAGGGAGCAAGTTGCAGAGCAGCCTTTCGTTGCCCCAAAAAAGTCATCGCCCACCTCAATTTCAGCAGCGAACGCAGCCACTCTGAGCTCCACCTCGACTGTGGCAAAGCAAACCAGGCAGCTGTTTCACCCAGCAGCTCTGTCCACAAACATGGACGAGACATACAAGACTCTGTCCAATCACATCAACAGTTACTTTGGTCCAAACGCACCGGGAGAAGATGGCGAGAACAGGCAGCATTTTTCTGAGGCTGTTCCGCATGTCACCACCCTGAGAACGGCGGAACCCGTTCCTGTTTTGTCTCCAGTCTCGGAGACCAAGAATACCGAAGCGCCCACTAGCTCTCCACCGTCAGAAAAACCCAGTCCAGCCGAAGAGACCACCTCCGCTGCTGCCCAAGCCGGTGAGAGCACGGCTGTGTCCGTCTCCCCCAAAAAAGGTTTCACCCACTACCTGTCGTACCCCCGGCCCAGCGTCCAGGCCTTTGTTGGTAGCTACATCGCGCCCCTTGTTCCCAAGTTTCGAGGCGATCCGAAAAAAGCGACGGCCGACAAGGAGAAGTCCGCCGCAGACGGTGTAGCTGAACGCATGGCGGACAAAGCTGTGGAGAAGACCGAGGGTGAAGAGGAAAAAGCTGAAAAGGCAAAGCAACTGCAGCTGCTGAGTCAAAGGGAAAAGGTAAAGTTATTGCAAAAGTATTCATACTTTTGTAAAAAAAAAAATTTGTCATGTTCAAACAAAATTGCAACTTCTGTTAGTCTTTTGGGTTATGTCTACCAGGTTACACACCTATAAAGGAATATTTTTGCCCTTTTTTTTTTGTTAAGTAACTGTCTATATGTTTAATATTTTCCTTCCACATCTGGTTCTCAGTCTCAGGTCTTTTAAAGCCTCTAACAGGTTTTCCCAGCATTTAATCTGCAGCTTTTTCTTGTCAAACAAAAGCATTCCCACAGCATGACGCTACCATCCCCATGTCCCACATTGGTGTTTATTTATTTATTTTTTTCTAATTTGTCCATCAGATAATAGCCAGAGTGAGCGTGGACAACAGGACCAGAGCCCTGGTGAAGGGTCTGCAGAGGGTCTCCGACGTGGAGCTCCTCACCACTCGAGTGGAGGAGCTCAGCTTTCACCTCCTGGAGTTTCCCGAGACCCGGGGCGTGGCGGTCAAGGTCGGCTTGGACACACAGCTTTCTGAAGTTTGCTTCACTGCCACATGGTTGTTGGGTTTACATTCTTATCGTTGTGTCTTTTAGGAGAAACTGTTGCCGTGCTTGTTGCGGCTGCGCCAGGCCAGGGACCTTTCCCTTCAGGCGGCTGTTAGGGAAGCTCTGGCGCTGGTTGGCTACACAGATCCGGTCAAAGGCAGAGGAATTAGGGTGCTGGCCATAGATGGAGGAGGCACAAGGTACAACTCTTTATTTTTTTGAAATAGAAAAGCATGGCTGCAACAGACATTATTAATCTGAAGATACAAGCTGCAACCTTTTGAATATTTTCTGAAAACAGTTACTCTGTTTCTTTATTGGACATCAAATGCGAATGAAACCACATTTCAAAGTCTTTTAAATTATAGGACATGTTCTATAAAAAGTCTTTTGGCGTCAGGTAACTGAAAGCGGCTCATTGTTTGATGTTTTAACCAAAACCTTGTAGCCTAATTAACACATACACCAAACAAACATTTTCATTTCAGTCGACAGACATAAATTCTAGCCTGTAGTAGTAGACTGAGTACAATCCTATTGGAAAATTAGGCTGTATGTACAAGTATAAACAGGAGAATTAACTTTTAATTTTAGCTCTGCAATGAAAAACATTTTTGAACATGTTTTCTTTGTTACTTAGAAACTTTTAAAGAGGCAATTAACTGTTGCTCTCTGTATGTTGGTTTGGCAATAAAACAAAAAAAGCTGACATTTGTTATGCTTTTAAAATCTAAAGTTTGTATTTGGGTTTGCAGAGGACTGCTGGCCCTCCAGACTCTTCACAAGCTGCAAGACCTGACTGGAAAACGCATCCATCAGCTGTTCGACTACATCTGCGGAGTCAGCACTGGTATGCCTTGCTCGCTTTGTAGAGCCGCTATTTGATCGAATTTACTAACACTTATTAATTGCGTCTTAATTTTTTTTTTTTTTTTTTTTTACTACAGGTGCCATTTTGGCTTTCATGCTGGGGATTTTCCAGATCCCCTTAGAAGAGTGCGAGGATATGTACAGAAAGCTGGGCTCAGACATCTTCAAACAGAACGTCATCGTTGGAACTGTGAAGATGGGCTGGAGCCACGCGTTCTATGACAGCGAGATGTGGGAGAGCATCCTCAAGTTAGTCTCTTTCTGTCCAACTGGTCTTTACAGTTTGTGGATCATTCGTAACTGGAATAGCTTATGTGCTGTCTGTTTCGTGATCTCTTATTTTTCCTGTAGGGAACGTATGGGTGAGGGGCGCATGATTGAGAGTGCAAGGGACCCTCACTGCCCCAAAGTAAGTTCTTTTTTTGTTTGTTTTAGTAAATAGATATTTTATTATTATTTTATTTCTTAAAACTAGTAGTAATGCATTTATGGATTTTTTTTTTATTTTTATTTCTAACCTTTTTTCTGTAACTACGGTGGGATTGGTTTCTTTTGTTTTGATTTCCAAAAATCTCCTACGTTTTTTGTGTTTGTCCACTAGGTGGCAGCGGTGAGCACCATTGTCAACAGAGGTTTGCCTCTGAAGGCCTACGTGTTCAGGAACTACAGGCTCATGCCCGGGGTGAGGTCCCACTACCTAGGAGACTGCAAACACAAGATGTGGCAGGCCATCCGGGCCTCGTCTGCCGCCCCCGGATACTTCCAGGAATTTGTTCTGGGAAAAGACCTCCATCAGGTACCGGACTGATAAATGGGTCGGCAAAGGTCCGGTCCAGCCAAATTCAGTTCAGCTTTGGCTCAGATGTTTAATAGGAAGTAGCACAGTTGCAATTGAAAATCGATGTGCAGTAAAGTATCTCAACAATGGCTTTTAATTGTAATATTGCAGACTTGTAGTTGACTGCAAAGGGATGCAGTTTAGTGCTGCTAGAATTTTCTTTGATTACTTTCACTTCACTCAGTGTCACTTTGATTAATGACCGTCTTAGTTAAGGGATAGTAGCACCATGTGTTGCACTGGCTTTGATGTGGGCCAACAAGTTCAATTGTACCCTTCCAGATTTTCACAGAATAGTTTTTTTTATTGCAATTAAGTCAGTGCAGGTTCTGGATTAAAGGCACTTTCAGTTTTTCATTTGCAAAGTGAAAACTTCACCAAATGTCCCATTAAAACACTGAAGTTTGGGGTTGTAACATGTGATTGTAAAAAAAAAAATTTGATGCGGGATGAATACTTTAGATAATGCTCGGTTTATTTTTCCTTCTACCTCTTCAGTCTTTTTAATCAGAGTATGTTTGTGCCTTCAGGGATCTGCCCAAACAGACTGGTATTATTCTATAAAGTTCGATTATTAGGCCAGATATCTTTAGCCGCTCCTATTAGAGAGCAATTAGGCTGGAGGCTTAGCTTCTTTTTCGATAACCTACTTAAGCTAAATTAGCTTGGTCCCCATTGCTCTGCTGTTTCCTACAGCAGATGCTGGTATGGCTGGCCTCTGATTGTGTTTAGGTCAATAAAAGATCCTAATCTCTCAGTTTGCCTTCATCTTTCCCAAGAAGCAAGAAGTACAACATATGGCCTCGTGGTTTCCTTTACGTCAAGTCCCGTTTCTCCCCAATTCCCGTATCGAATCCTTATGTTCGTCCCGTTTGCATGGGCGTGCCCTCGTCTCCAGCGAACCCGGGGAACGGCAGCAAGCGACAAAAGATGGAGATGGATTTGTCGTCCACATTCACTGTGGAGCAGCGCAGGTTGAGCTTACATTACCACCCACGGGTCTGACTCCTACTCGAGTTTTCAGCACCTCGTGGAGGTATTTCGCAGGAAAATCATGCCAAAATACCCCACACTGGAGAGACGCACGCACTCACTGATGCGGTTTCTGGTACAGAAATTGATACAAATCTGCTAAAATTGCTGCAGAGGTTTAGACACCATCACAAAAACATCAACACATAAAACCTTTTGGGGCCAACGCAGACTGAAACAAAGACCTCCAGTTCTCTGACAGACTTCCACATCACCTTCTGAGTCATTGAAGTAATCTTTCCTCCTGCAGTGCAGAGGAAGATAAGCAACCACACTCGCAGTCTCTATCTGACTCTGGATCAGAAGTACGTCGGGACTCGGGAAAGGTCTCGGCACGGATTCGGGGGGGGGGGCGGGAAGGGGGGGAACTGAGATAGAGTCAAAGTGCTAAATCGTTCTTGCCATTTATTCAGACAGTTTGTCCTTATTATTGTTTTGCTCCACAGTTTCTTCCACAACATACAGTCACTTTATATTACTGTGAGACAATTTAATTCATGAATCAAGCTGAATTCAGAGTAACACAGCTGTGTGACTCGGTATATAGGTCATGTCTTACCTATTTTAGTTTCAGGGAGCTTGTTTACTTCTGGGTTAACTGATTTTTTTTTTTTTTTTTGCCAGAGTAGCACATCTCTAACCCAAAGCTGTGTGGCTCAGTGACAGCCTGTCTACTTCACCTCATTTATCCCCAGAAATCTGTCACCAGGACTATATTTGAACTACGCATCCAAGCACCCCACCCCATTCTTTACCTTAATCTCTCCCGCTGTCACTTAAGGACGGAGGACTCCTCATCAACAACCCCACGGCTCTGGCCATTCACGAGTGCAAGTGTCTGTGGCCGAACGCACCCCTGGAGTGCGTGTTGTCTCTGGGGACGGGGCGGTACGAGACCGTGGGCACAAACGGCACGAACTACACCAGCTTGAAGACCAAGCTGACTCACGTCATCAGCAGTGCCACGGATACGGAAGGTAAGATGTGTTGTGGCGGGGAAGAAGGATTAAAGCTGCGACCCAATGAAGAAAATTATGTCTTTTCTTCTACCAACAAATGAAGACTGAAGTCTTTTTATTTTCTGTCCAGTCGCACATTAAAGCCTTAAAATGTCTTAAATTAATTTCTGAAAAATGCTAATTTTCTTTAAATTTCTTAATCAGAGGTCTTAAATTTTGCCCTGGCAGAGCTAATTCATCTTGTATGTCCTATGACTTTGTCTAACTAAAGTTTGAGTCACCCCCATACATATTCATTGCGTTTTATGATTTGAGGAAATTGAGGCTACTGCTAACTAGCTGCTGGTATTATTATTTTTGCCTAAATGAGTTTGGGCTAAATAATAATTTCCCTAATTAATGAATGCGTCTCTAATCTTCCAAACTGTTGTAATTTTTCTTTATAAGGGTCTTGTTAATACTCTACATCTGGACAAGCTCTCTGTTTTTACCCCATGTGATGTCACCGGGCATGTTTGCAGCTCAGAAGTTGTTTTCGGATTGTATATTTCATCTTTGAAATATCATGTTTAACCCTCTACAAAAGACTGACCATAGAGTGCTGTTTCTGTAGGTGCCAGACTCCATCTAAAGCGAGTTTTACTCATCAAGAGTGTAGGTCCTGGCTTTGATGTGAACTTTCAATTTCAGAGGTGCACACCATGCTGGACGCCCTGCTGCCACCGGACACCTACTTCCGCTTCAACCCCCACATGAGCGAGGACGTGCCGCTGAACGAGAACCGCCAGGAAAAGCTGAACCTCCTCAAAGGCGAAGGGGATCGCTACCTCGAGCGCAACCAGGCCAAGCTGAAGAAGGCGGCCAGCGTGTTGGGCCAGGAGAAGGGCGCCATCCAGAAGCTGGCCGAGTGGGCCAAGCTGAAGGCCGACATGTACGAGGGAATCCCCTCCATGTCCAAACTGTAAGTTTTTAAGGTAATGAGGGGCTAAGGGGAAAAGGAAAAAGCATTTTCTGACGCATTCTTATTTGGAATTTGATTCATTCCTAAACGTTTACATGGGCTAATCATGACATTAACCCAACGCTAAAAACTGTTTATTTATTACAATATTGAGATGAAAGAAGTGGAGTTAAATAATGTGTTATACAAATTTTTTTTTTAAAGGAATATGTGTGATAGACACAATATTATGGCTGCTGTAAGATTTAAAAAAGTATGCATTTCTAAAAGGAAAAAAGAAAACTTTGTATAAGAATGAGTTGACTTGAGTTTGAACATTGAAAATGTAAATGACTTGCATGTGTGAGACACATGTTAATGGCCTGACGTGGATGTATGACGTGTTCATTTCCACATGTGGAACAAATGCCTGAAAATGGAGCTGCACCCATCAGTCAGAACTTTTTTTCTCCTGTATATTAAAAGGAGAAAAACGACAAAAGTCCCGCTATTTACATTCTAACGATGCGTTGACCTGCCGCTTGCGCTTAATTAATATTAAAAAAAATTCAAGGAATTTGGGAAATTTTCTATATTCTATACAATTCAAAACTTCTACCTCGGTCGCGGGAACTGCAGAACGTTTATCTTTCGCGTGAAGGTCGTTTAGGGAAATAAATGATGAGAAAGTGGGACCTCAAAGAAAACTGGAAATTGGTATCGGCAATGAAATGTCTGATAGGTGCATCTCTACCTGTAAGTGATGTTTGCTTGCGTCCTTGGTAACTTGAACAGATTATGGTGTAAAGGATATGTGATTGCACATTGGGAACTGAGATAAGACTGCCTATTACTAACACTGTACAAAAGTAAAACCAGAAACTTGTGCACTTTGTAGGATAACCTTGTTTATTTTTAAAATAATGAGAAAATGTATTACTATTTGAAACAATCATGAGTGTCTTTAAGTTCATCTTTGTAGATTTTAGGAAGAAAATAAAACAAATGCATTCACTGGCCTAATTTTTAAATTTTTCAAAGCATGCTTATTCTGCTTGAAGCATTGACTTTTTGGGCCGTCGTTATGAAAATCCTTTCATATTGTGAGCATGTTTAACACTATGAGAATCAACTTGCTGTGATTCCTTCTGTCTCTGTTCCTTAATGGAATTTTAAAAAGATCCACAATGTCATGAAACAATAAAAGTTGTTATTAAAACGCACTTGATTTCTCGTCTCATCCGAGTCGATGGCACTCTCTGTGACAGTATCGCTTATTATGTTTGACACACTTTCACGCTGCACAATAAAGTCGTCACTCAATGCTGATTGTCTTCCTGTGGTTAACTGCCGTTTCTTTCAGCTGCAAATTCCCCGCTCCATTTTTTGATCTCTCTAATTACTATTTGGTGAAATTCTTTGACATCATTTCATGTCTTGCCGTCGTTGCTATGGCCACCATGGATCTTACCCACAATGACTGCCGATATTTAAAAGTGAAGGGTCTTCTCTTATTCTTTCTTTTGTTTTTTTATTTTACATTTGTTTGGGGGGGAAAATACCCTAAATTTTGAAGTAACTATATCATCCCTTTATGTAGCTTTCTGTTGCTTTAAAAAAATAAATAAATAAAAATATTAAAAGTCAAAACAGGTCACGTTGGTATGGGCACTTTTGCTTTTCTTTAGAAACTTGTAAATACAAATTTCAATGCAGTAACCCTAAAATACTGCACTAAGAGGACTCTGTACCAATGAAAGCTCACTCACCTCAGCATTCTAAGTGCTCGCAGTAGAGTGCAAAGTCACTATGCCATTACACAGCAGCACATTAATAATTTGACGCCCTTCGTCAAAACACACATGCATTGTATAAAGTTAATTTGTCTCATAAACAACACACAAATCTGATTTGAACCACAGGCTGCACTGCATGGCAGGAATGTCCAAAGTGAATCTGACATTATTTCTAATTTATTTGAGCCAAGATATAAAATAAAATGCATAATGTGGGTTTATGTAAATACCAGTGGAAATATCATTTTTTTTTGTAGCATCTCCAGTAAAATAATTTAGTTTCATTAAATTTGAAGCGGTATTTATTTTTAGGAATAAATACCCGGTGGTGCCTAAAGTTGTGCAATCTTTAGGTCTGTCAACAACTTTTCTCAGAGTTTTTAAAGCCAAAATGTCAAAAACTCTGGTACATGCAACAAAAAATATATTTTCGTCGCTCACATCACCGCGTCATTAGTCGCTTGTTGTGGCAGGACCTGTCTGTCTCTTTCCCACCTCCTCCACAAGCCGGGTTGGATTGTGTGGTCCGGTGGCGTTCCCTAGCAACTGTTGTAGCTCCGTCTTATTTACAATATTGTCGATGTACCCACGCTTGTCTATAATTGTCCCGGATCTGGCAGAAACGGAGCATGAAACCGTGTGTCTGCTGTGTGTATGTTTTATTGCTCCAAGTGTATTTTTGTCACGCACGAAAGGATGAGATAGGCTTACAATCTCTTTGTTTAGTACAAGTTGTGTGATCTTGTGTTATTATGGATGTGTGTTGTTTTGAAATGCATGATGGGATTCCTGTCTCTCACTGTTTATTCCGGCAGCAAGTGTTGTTACGCACTGAACTTTTTCCCATTTTGTCACAACAAAAGTCCTTTCTTTCTTGCAAACATAATTTAAAGTCTTGACATGAATTAATTGTATAGAAGTCCCTTCTGAACACATCACCACATTCTACGTTGCAGCTGATTGGGTCCCGCAAATAAACTGTTATAAAGTTGGACACCTGATGAGCAAATGCAAAACATTGTTTGTAGTTTCCGGTCCCTCGTCCGAGTCCTGCCAGGATAAGGTGTGTGATAGAGACCCAGATGCATCGACGACGGGAAGACTGAAGACTGCTTCACGTCGGCGTTCATCAAATCAAGTCAAGATGGCTGCCGTGTAAACAACACCAGTAGGGGAGCTTAACTCTGGTGAGTGTCAAAGCAACATGGGCTCATCCTGATTTATCTTTTGTCTTTGTTTAAACAGGCCAGCTCCTAATAGAACCTCTGGAGAGGATCCAATGATTGTTAAACAGCTCTGAGAGTCGACGTTTTGTCTTCCAAGTGATTTACTTTCTGAGCTGCATGCAGCGTCTGCTTAAGGCATGGGTAAGTTGAGCACACTGTAGCACTGGGATGGTATGTCTGCAAGGAAAACACGGAGGCCGCCTCCACGTCTCCTCTCTGAGCAGAAACATTCAGACGGTGGTGTGGCCCCTCCGCATGTCCCTGCCAGTCGGTGAGCCAGGGGACACACCTGGACACACAAATGCATCCTATTTGTCTGTCGTCAAAGGTGCCTGTGCCCACTGGTGTAAAGTCTGGATGTTTATGAAGCTTGTCCCCCAATAGTAAGGTAGTGTTGAAAGATAAACTAAGGTAACACGCCATGGAGCTGTTGTGTGCTTAGCAGAAAGTCTGAAACCAGAGTTTTGTTGTTATCCTACGTGCAGTTGGCACTTTTTGTACCCAGTGACTTAACTCCATATCTTATAAGCTCACATTGGTAAAAAAAAAAAAAAAAGTACGTCTGTGGCCTGTCGGCCTACGTTATCGTCACCTTTAGCACATTTTCACACATTACTGTGAATCCGAACGTGCTCTTATGGTTAATTCTCCAATTTCTCCATATAAAATAACAAACATTGTGCACTTGGCGACTATTGTTTTAATGACGGCGGTCTTATTGCTTGAGAGAGACGCTCAGCCATTGTCTGACTACAATTGAGAGAGGTAAGGGTTCGTGAAATGTGCTGTTTAGAGGAATCCTCTGCTATTTAAAATGTGAATTACACTGGTGAGAGATGAGGAAAAATGGAAACCTTTTCACAAGCGTTATGCCTCATTTTGAACTCATAGTGCTGTCATTAAAACAATTCCAAGCAGAAAACTGTGTGTGGCAGTCTGGTGGTTCTGATTTTAATTTCAATCTATTGTAGAGCGGTTTAGATACTCACGCACCACTGTTGATATCGATAACCTAGCTACTAACAAAATTATTCAAGAATTAAAAATGGCAAAGACCAAGAGCCCTCTGCTCCCCCCAACCTGTCACATTTTGCCTAGGTCCTTCCTTGTACAATATTTGTTATCTCCACTCTTCTGGAAGTTTCTTGTTTCCAATACTTATCTCAAGTTTTGCACTTCCCATTTACGCCACTCATTAGGAGACGGGCGCTGTAGGTGCGGCTTATTTATTCTCTTTAGACAATTTAACTTGAAGATCTGTCACTCGGATATTATTCTGATGTACAGGTTTCTGTTGGAACAAACGTTTTCCGATAGTCATCTTTAGCTGCGTATAGTACCATTGTAGTACCACTTAAAAAAATAAATAAAAAAACACTTGTCGCTTTATTTTACAAAGAGAATGCGAAAGATGATAAAATATCAATGAATACACCGAAATAATTTCTTTCACAAAATGTTACCCTGGCATTAATAATACAAAACAGAGATCTTAAAAATTTAAAGAAGAGTGCGCCCTCCCAATCATAGATCGTCTCCTCAGCTGCTGCTGCTGCTTCTGACAGCGGCGGCGGAAGCTGGTGAAAATACACAGCTTGCTGTTGCAGCGGCTGGGCTGAGGGGGGACGGACGCACCAGCAGGGGCACGCTCCCTCCAAAGACACACACATACACACACCCCACACACACACACACACCCCTCATCGTTTCCAGCAGCATCAAGACACACTCGCTGAAAGAAAAGGGAAACTGCAACCGGATTGCAGAAAACGGTAAGTGAGGACATGCGATTATCTTTTTTTTTTTTTTTTTTACCCCCACCTCTCCTCAAAAAACGATGGCTTCATTTCCCATTGTTATGATGATGATTTCAAAAAAATATATATTGCGGGTATGGGTCATTCAAGTCATTCCTTGGATGCGGCGTCCTCACTATCGTAATTACCATCAAGAACGACGTCAGGTGCGAGTGATTGAGGACGGGAGATTGCGTGTGCGTGTTTTTAACGTCGATTCTGCAGAGCATCAAAGGGCTGAGAGACCGTTGCGGTCTGGGCGCTCGCTGCGCCGCGCCGCGCCGCGCCGCGCCGCACGCATCTTGAGGAGCTGCCATCAAAGACGAGCGGAGGGAGGGAAGGCGGTGTGCTGTGGGTTCGCTCCCTCCGCCCCAACCGTCCGGTGGTGCGGCAGGATTTTGCCTACTGCCGGCCGCTGCAGGAAGGCCCCGCAGAAGCTGAGCGGATGGTCGGACGAAGCCAGCTGGAAGCCCCGCTCCTCTTCCTCCTCTTCCTCCTCCGAGTTGCCTTTTAGTATTTGGACTTAATGAAAGACAACAAAGGCCTTGTTTCAATTCATCGCGCTTTCAGAGTTGCTTCCAATCCCATCTGATCTGGCCCATATATATATATATATATATATATATATATATATATATATATATATATATATATATATATATATTTAAGCGCAGAGAAAATGTAATTCATTGCCACAATCTGGCTAATTTGACCGATTTTGACAGTCGGCATAAATGAAAATTGACCCAAGATTTTAAACAAGCGTGAATGTCTCTGGCAAATCAGAGAAGTGATGCTCGGGAGGTTGCAGATTGGAGCATTTTCCTCTCCGGCTGTATGTGTTGCACAACAAACAATCGCATCGAGTGTTGCTCAGTGACAGAGTGGATGCATATAGCAACTGGGTCTCCACTCATTTCTTTATGTCAGATGATGATAGTTTGACAGGCTTAGCTCTCAGTGTTGAGATGTTTTTTTTTTTTGGCATATATTGTTCACTTATTGGGATTCAAATGTCGAACCCGGAGGGAAGGAAGGATGGCAAAATGATTGGTAAACATATTGATAGATGAACAGAATATCTAGCTATCTATCTTAGCTGTGGCTGCTACTATAGAGAAGTTCATTTACTGTCTAACCTTGACAAAAATAGTAATAGAAATTCGTCATTAGATACTAATCTGGAAAATCTGGTTTGCCAAAACTCGCCTTCTGTGTGACTACTGTTGATTTAGCTCGACGAGGAATCATTTACTGAACAAGTCGGCTCATACCTTGGCATGGCATGTGGTGTGTCTGTGTGTGCCAGCCATTGCTTCCACCTCTGTCGAGTTCTTCTCACAGTAGGAGATCAGACGACGTGGGTCCAGTCTCCTCTGACAGCTACCCCACCTCCACCCACCACCCCATCCCAACCACCAGGCTGTCACAGCAGAGTCAGCTCGGAGCCATTACTCACGGCAGATGTGGTGTCGCCATCCCAGCTCTCCTCTGTTTTCGTCCACGGCTCATTAGACAGGAAGCCGAGTGGATAAGGGTCTATGGTTGGCTCGGGCGCGTTCCTCGATCTGTTTGCCGTACCTGTAAGCGACGGCACAACCCAAAGATGAAGGCGACGCATGAATGTGCTTTCAGTCTCTTCGGGCGTGAGGAAATGTCAAATTGTATCGGTTCTGTGGAGGCTACATGAGAAAATGAAAACAGACAAATTTATGCAATTCATTTATTCATACAAGTCCCCATATTGGTCATCCTGCGAACAGATGTACAAATATCACTAATATATATGCCTGACTTTTTTAAGTAACAGTGTCTATAAACTTTTGTTATAACTAACACTTGCTGCTTATTAATGAGTTATTCACATTATTCTGAGCATTATTTCTAAATACCTCCTTTAGATCATTAACGTCAATGCTCTATTCAGAGTTTGTTATTGACCCGGAGTGGTCAACTGAGTATTGGCTTCCTACAGGGTAAACAAACATCTTAAAAGATGCTAGCTGGTATTTTTAAGATGTTTCTCATCAACAGTTTCATAAACAATTTGTTTAAATATTAGTACAAGATATTGCACTGTGTCCCTTTCTGCTAATATGTATTTAAATGTGTTTAATACAAACAAAATGTGGAAATGACAGTTATTTCATTCATTTTAATGTTCCAATTTCAATGCACGCAAGATTAAAATTAAGATTTATGGTCTCATAGCCTGTTTTGCCCGAGGCAGTACCCAAACAAGGAAACAACGCCTCTTATTAATTCATCCCTAGAGGTTATTCAGTTGATTTTCTTCATAAGGAAAGTGTTGCAGGTGCTGATTTTAATGAACTCTTAAACCTTAAGACACAAAAATGGACGAGAAAGCAACATGAAAAGCAAAATACAGCAAAAAATAAATAAATGAATACACCAATCACTGTAAGATTTTGAAAGTTTTTGGACATATTTTTTTTTATCCAATCTGCAGCCCAATGAACGTAATTAGCATCATACATCCCCCTGAACACTTTGGGTTAATAGCCCCCTGAGGCGATAATGGTGAGTCCCTGGAGGTGGGCGGAGCATAACCAGCCTCGGCGCCTTGCGACTGGCATCTGATGGCTGTTTTCATTACATCGTTGCGACGCATTAAATTGGCGAGACTGACTGAAGACTGATGAATTGGAAAATGGGGATGAAAGCTAAGACTGATGGTTGATTTTGAAAGAAAGCAGCTGCTGTTGTTAGTACTGTTTTCTCCACAGGACAGATGAGTTTTTATTGATGCTTTTTAGAGTTTTTTGGGGGTTTTTTTTTAAGAGGATGTTATTACTATTGAAAGAGATTCAGTTTTTCACAATAGTGTCACGTTACCTGTTCTGCATCTGTAGCCAATGCACCGTTTGTCCTGTGTATGCAATTTAAAGCCATGTGGCTGTGCTAGAGCAAACTTGATATGGGCTATAGATGATTAGAATAAATTAAACATCCTAAACCGCCGTAAGACATACAAGCACGTTTAATTTACTGAGTTTTGCATATGTAGTTAAAGCAATGATGCGGTAAATGTGCCTTAAAGGTCACGGAGCAAAAATTGTCCAGCCGTCAGAAAGGAACGCCAGCAGAAGGTTTGAGTCTGCTTTCAGTCTGCCATTGAGGAGCTGGTGTTGGTCAGGTGGGCAGCAGATGGGGAAAGTGGAAAAGTTGCCAGACTGGTTGTGGTCGTCACAGTGCAGAGTGTGTCCGGTTTACATCGGCTGATTTGATTTCATGTTTTGAAAGCCATACAGGCGGGTGGTGCATTTTAGGTGGCTTGGTTGCAGTTATCTGTGCAACACAACTGGTTATTGCTGAAGTTGAAGCTTTTGGCATCAAACGTTTACCATATGTTGAGCTTTAAAATCAACTGTTTTCAAGGAAATAAGACATGGAATAGTTATACAGGATGGCCTAAAGATATGGAAAAGGCGGTCTAATAAAACTGAATGCGCGCATGCACACAAAATATAATACATTTCAATTGAATTTATGATAGTTGAGTAGATGCAATGTGCTGCATATCCAATCTAGTTATAAACTAACTGTACTCTAAACTTTTTAAAAGTCTTACGTTTGGCTCGCATTGAGTACTGATGAGGTTTTTTATCATTTTTTCACTTGCCAAAAAAAAACAAAAAACAAAAAAACCAGGACTTTGAAGAATGAAAACCTCAGTAAAAACAAAACTAGCTTGCTTGATTAGTCAGACAAACAGACAAAACTTTTATCTTAGCTTCACCTGGTGCATACTTCAACCTCTGAGAAGCGAGCTACAAGCTATCGGGTAAAGTCATCAACTTGTCTGGCTGGAGAGTCATAGAGCAAACTTGTAAATGTCTGTTAGAATCCACCCAAAAATGTCTGCTTGGCTAAATTCTTCGCTGGGGTTACCAGCAAAAATCCTTAGGGACAAGAGTCGAGTTCTCCCAACTGACCCAGAGCTCGACCAAACACATCAATCCTTGGCCGTCGCCTGCAGACTGTGATTATCTTGTTCCATCTCTACCAGCCTGAAGAACTAGTCTTCAGAGCAGCAAAGCAAAAGGGGTTTTTAAGACAATTGTTGCAGATGATTGTCCTGAAGTCCTGAATCAGGTGGTCAAATACAGGAATGTCTTTAAAACAAGGTCTGACTTTTTGCTCTTTGGATATTTTGATTGTTTATGAACCAGATAAAGCATGGAAAGTTGCTGTAAATGACAATTATCAAAAAGACAAGTACTATCAAAATTTAACAAAAAACAACAACAAAGAAATCAGCATTCAATGTAAACAGGCTGCAAATGCTAAACAGTAACTGAGGAAAATAAAGCAAAGTTACATGTTATCTAAAATTTGGCCACAATATAATTTATTGTTTGATTAATAACTTTATCCCAATGGGCTTGTTTACTTCCATTCGTCACATACTGTGCTGTACTGTCTCCTAAACCAAACTTACCAGCAAATAAAGGAGGAGAAAGGGGCTTAAAATTTCAGCGGTGGGCGTTTAGCTGGTCGTATTATTGCCTTACGCATGAATAAGACCATTCGTATTCATGCGTGCTGGGGTGACTCCCCCAGCACCGCAATCTTTGTCGCAGCTTTAAAATCATTAGTACAGATTTGGGTCACTGGAATCCTTAAGGAGTTCCTCTCATCACTCTAAAAAGCCCAGCTGGTTTCAGACAGTCGTGTGCAGTAACGTGTTGGAGCCATTCTGTCTCAGCCGTTATTGGGGGAAAAAATGGTTTTATACTGTAAAATGTTAACTCTATTAGCCCTTGTAAAGTTTTTTTTAATATAGAAAACACTAGTATGAAAAAACTATTTTAATTTTATTTAATTTCACGATATCTGGTTTCTAATCTCACAGTTAACAGATATGCCAGACTGGAAGCAGTTAAAGTTCATTAAACTTCTTCACATCTTGTGTCATTACAATAAACCTCATTGTAGTTTTGTACTTTATGTAATAGAGCCACATAAAGTGGCTCGTAACTGTGCATTTGTCTTAATAAAATGCCCTTAATAGCTCAAGCTCAGTCAAATGAGATTGGTATATTAAAAAAATATTAAATTTTATGTAAAGTTTTAATTACCTATGCCGTACCATTGTAAAATGTGGAAATCGCTGCATGGTGTAAGCCGTATTTTCTGTATAAAATGAACTCCTAGTCTTGTTTGTTGGAGGAACACACATGGTGAGTCTCTGCTTGTCATCATGAAGTGGTAAATATATTATCTCCAATTGATGGCGGTCCTCACAAGTTCTCAGCCCTGCTTGCCTGCTTCCCCCCCAGGGGGAGGCTGCTCTGAGGCCACTCTTGTCTTCACCGACAGTCCTTTGCTTGAACTGAAAGAATGTCTTTGTGGGAGAAGATAAGCACACAGACGCGGCGGACGAAGAACAGGAGCGGATGTCGCCACGTAGAGGCCGTTCGTCTGCTAAAGACGAGTCTTGTCTGCGTTTTAAACCAATTAAGGAAAGTCGGGAAAGGGACATCTGCACTCATAAAAATCTTCCCACATTAGTAGGAAACGTCCTTAACTTTTGATGTAACTGGAGCTGAAACAGCTGCCGGATAACGGGGACAACAGAAATCCCTTGATTTGTCTCCACAGCAATGCGCTTAATCAAACGGCTAATGAGAACCGAAAGTTTGAGCATCGTTTTTATGATCTTATTTTATTGTGGGGTACACGTCTCTACTGTAAGACATCTATCCTTGCTCAGCATGATTCAACGCAGCTGGACTGCTGCCATGGTGTACTCCAGCGGCATTTCCCCTTAGTGATAAAGTCATACCATGCCAGTCTAGCTGCTGCGTCTTCTCTGTCACTTTTACCCTTGGAACTGATGAGGTGGTTGTTTTGCGGCGTTACTCACCTTGGCTTTTGGCTACATGACACAATGCTTCCCCGGTTTGCTGTCTTAGCATCTGAGCTCACTGCAGTTCAACTAAAGAACGCGAGTCAGCTGAAGTCCGTGAGCGCTTCTTTTGTAGGTTTGACCTTAAGAGTTAGCTTAATTTTCCTGGCTTGGTGATTTCCAGTTAACACACTCTTATCAAGAACTGTTTTTCCCTCTTTTGTGACTCTCAGTTGGGTGCATGTGATCAAATGGAGGAGCAGACTGTGATTGGGCCATTTTCTACTTCATTAGCTGCTATTCTGCTAGCGCTCCAAGGAATCTTTGTTTTTTTTCTGCAGGAAGCAGACAATCCATCTCTCTAATTTGATTCCTCAAAGTTCAGCTCTGAATCACTGGAGTCAGGCCATCGGAGTCATTTCAAACTCAGAGTAAATGCAGATACAGTTTTGAAATACTTTATTTTTTATTCATAAAGTGGTATAACGTGCCTAAACCAATATTGAATATTCCCACCAAACCACTGATTGAACCTCCTCTGGCATCAACACAATCATTAGCCATTTGTGGCAAATGGCAATGAGTCTTTTACATCACTGTAGAGGAACATTGGAGGAATTTTCTTCTTTTGCTTGTTGTAAAAGTTCAATCTTGTTCTAATTTGACTGGAAACTTATGTTCCTGAGATGTTTCAGAAACTGCCGATTTTAAGGTTTGCGACTATAAGATTGAAAAGGCTTTGTTTGTTACAGGTGTTTTGTTTTAAACTTTTACATTGTTGCTCTCACTTTAGGTATTTAAAATGAGTGTTTGCCTCTTTAGCGACGTTGGGGCTGACTTATGAACATCGACAGACATGTGCCTGAAGCAGGGGCCTCGTTATTCAACGTTTACCCGATTTTACCCCCAAGTCCTCATGAGGGAAAGTCCATGTCAGTCTGCATTAGTCATGGTCAGTCTGTAGGTTGAGCGGGTCACAGTCAAACAAACATCTTTGAATTTTTTTTGAGGCAGATGTGGAAAATGTAAAAAGTGAAAAAGAGAAGTTGGGACACAGCAACAGTTGATAGCCAACTTTATTTTTAGACTTTTTTGTGATTTTACAGCATTATGAAAGTTGTGGTTTGTTGCCAGCTTTGAATTGCCTCATCTATTTTAAAGAGTGATTGATTCTCTTATCCAGAAATAGGAAGTCATGGATAACTGAACTAAATAGATAAGAACTATTGGTTTTAAAGCACTGATTTTGTCAAATTATTATTTTAGCTTGGTATTTTTTCCCCTTACTAATTAAATGTTCTTGATGTAAAAGTAGGATTTTTCTCGGTTTTTGTCAGTGTGAGATTTCTTTATGTTAAGAAAATACATGTAAAATATGCTAGTTGTAAAACTTAACCATGTGTTCAGTATTAGATCAAATTAATAGTGTTTTAAATAAGAAAATTCACTCCAAAATTATATCCATTGTTCAATTAGCGTAATCTCTTATGTAAGATACTTCTATTGAAACATTATACACTAAATTGAATTAAAATACTTTAGCTTGTAGTTCTCTATAATTTGAAACACAGCTAGTTTCTCTGTGGACAGAGCAGGCATTCACAGGGGGTCGTGGCTCTGTGTGTGAGTTTAACCTTTTTACCACTTTGATAAGATTTATCAGCTGGTGTAAAACAATCTGGTCCTGCCAACAGAGTAGAGCTTCCTCTCAGGACAGGGTCATAAAAAACATCAGTTTTCATTCAAAAGAAAATAACACTTCTTTGATCTTAAAAACAGGTTTTTACTGGAACATAGTCAACTAGATTTAAATGAACTTAGCTAAGGACACTCCCCTAATTTGAATACAGCAGAGAAGGGAAACACGCCCTCCCTTTAAAAGTATAGGACCCGGAACTTTAACTTCAGATCGCTCCGGGGTTACCCGTGATGCCGTCTCCGGGGAACGGTGCGTCGGTGAAATGGTTCCCCGTAGGTTTGTCTTGGTGTGTGAATGTCTGTGGTGTGAGGTAAATAATGAATTGGACGCTGGTTTGTGATTTTATTGAGTTTTGTCACTTTCATTAGTTGTTCGTCTACTACAGTGAACATAAAGTTAATTTTATACAAATACAATGAAAGCATTGTTTTTTTTTTCTTCTCTGGCACAACCTTATTAAATCCTCATAAATTACAATTACACCTGGTAGGCTACATGCGGTTCATTATACTATAGTGACTGTTTGCAAAAACCTTCTTTTCTCTTCTCTCCTCCACACCATATTCCCACCATATGCACACTACTGGAATTGACTCTCGTCCCACTCCATTTCTCCTCCACTCTCCGGTCTCATCCATGACTCACAAAGCCCATTTAACCTTCACCCCAGCTAAATGCAAGCCAACACTTTGTTTCTGCCCTCCGGCTAAAAGCACCCCGGTATCTATTTTTCGTCCTTTCCGATACTTTTACGCACCGTGTCTCGCTGTACAGCTGCCTTTATTACGTCACTTTTGTACACTTGATATTTCAACAGGCAGCGGTATTGTCGTTGGGTATATATAAAAAAAAAATTGGTATATACTGTAACGCAAAGCTTAAGCTGCACTTGTCGGACCTGTTTTTGGCTAGGAAATAACCGAGCACAAAGAAGAAACGAGAGTAAAATTCAGGAAACTCCTGTGCTTTGTTACATATCCGCTGCAGCCGGTCATCCGTTTCAGCTATAGGATATACGTTACCTGCGAGATATTTGCTCTACAAAAAGGCCCATTAAAACAAAGCAGAGCAGCTAACTTTCCAAAATGGATATCGCATGCTTTTTTCCTCTTTATACACACAAGCTATCAAGTGACCACGGGTGTGTCCTTGAAGCGTTGGTTCAGATTAACTGCCTTGTCTTTGGTTGAAAATGACGCTGCACTTCCTCACTTTTGTTCGATGTTTTCTGCTCTTACTCCTCAGAGGTATGCTGTTTGAAAACTTGACAGATGTTGATGAGGCTGTGAAAGAAAAGTATATCAAATCCTCAGAAAAAAAAACAACACTTTAGAATTTAAGTCAATTTATGAAACACTTGACAGATTCTGAAAATGGCTAACCTGGAGACTTTTTGTCTTTGCGCCGTTAGCTTGACCTGGTGGCAATTTGGTATTTTGCTGACCGATAAAAATATCCGATTTTTCAGTTTCTGATCGGCTTTTCTACCGGTCGAATTGGGACAAGCTGAAAATCTCCCTATTCCCAGTCATCAGCTGATTTAACTGTAGGTTTTTTTAAGCAACAAGAAACACACAAGCGAAATTAATTGAATGCTTACATCATTGCATTATTTTAGACTTTGTTTTGTAGCTCTAACTTGATGTTTTATCAGCACTTTTGGTTAAATTTAGTGGCACCTTGTTAGGGAAACATGTAATGATATCCATTACATGTTTGGTGAAGCTAGTGATAAGCTATAGCTATCTGCTTAAGGTAGCTGTAGTTTCTTAATAACTTTACCACTTATCACCTCTGTTAGTCCTAAAACCTTTATGTTGCATTGAACAACAATTATCCTTAAGTTTATTACAGACATAGGTCACTTGGATCCATGGTAATTTGTTTACACTTTTAGCTGTTATTTGGAATTTATTAGATGGATGCAACTTAGTAATATGTTCTGCAGCTTTGTAACTTTCCATTACCTTAAACAGTCTTTACTGCTCATCCAGTGATTTTCACGGTCGCCTCGCTTTATTCAACAGCGGTGTTGAACGTCCCAACGTCTTCCAGCCGTCAGACGTGATTCGTCTTTAAAATATTAATATTTCTGGCCGTGTTACATAACAATGGCTCTTACGATGTTGCTCAGAAGCACCGCGTCTCTTTTTGATGAATCGTTGCCAAGCAACTAAAGAGTCTCCTTACAGATAAATTATCGATCGCCTTTGTTTTTTGTTTTTTTAATAAGAATTTGACATCTTCCATTTACGAGGCTGTGTTTACATAAAACTGCCGATTCAGGTTACAATCCGAATTTTGATCTATTTTGTATTTGTTGATGACCAGTATGTCATAATTCAAAGTTTCCTCACACTCTGTGTTTGGCGAGAAGGTATTTGGGACAGTGATTGGATCAGGTATCGGACAGCCAGTTAAGTGCCAGGACTTTAGGTTTTATTGACACTAAGATAATTGACTTTAGGATTAGAATCAGGGACCTCGGGGGGCATTAGTGTAGCCGAATGTAGATTCGCTGGTTTTACACAGTGAACTGATCCCCTGTGAGCTCCATCGCACCGGCGGTCTCTGTGGGTTCACTCGGCCCAAACCGCTCGCACTCAGGCCTTTTGTTTCCAACAAGCAGAAGGATTCGGTTGTGACCAGAACCAAATGAATTTCATGCTTTGACCTCTTTTCGCGTGTAAGTTGAGGCAAAACTCCTGAGGTTATTGTTATTTTTATTTTTTTTTTATGTTTTACGTGCAAATCATTCAGGGATTTAAAGCTAAGAAAGAATATTTTATAAATATTCCTCTTGATTAAGCGCACAAAAAGGAATTGTGGATGTAATTACACAGTGTGTTCCCAATATAAAGTGGCTTTTGCTTTGAGCTACCCACTTTAGCGCAGGCAGCATCCATCTGTGTCTGAAGTACCAAATTGCTGACTGGGGCCTTTGTGTAGAGGCGGCTGCAGCCTCTCCGGTAGAGAATCCATGCTGTCTGGCTTCCCCCTGAATATCCCTGGTTTAGTGCGTGTGATGAGAGATGAAGTGATAGTTGCTCAGGTTCAGCAGCTTTAGTTGGTCTACTGCAGCACATAGCTGAGCTCTGAATCATTCCCGCAACTATTATTGATTGAGTTTCTTTTTGCATTTTGCATCTGTTGCCAAAGAGAAGCTGCAATTATATGAGCTGTGACTGAAACCTGAGTGCTTGCATTTCTTTTTTTTTTAACTCTAAGATACAGTTGGAGGAGAACCCGACTGGAGGGTTTACATTCACTGGAGAAATATTTGCAGACGTTTCGGTGACGTAGAGTGACTTTTATCGGTTCCATATACAGTATAGTTTTAGAGGGGGGAAAAAAAGGGCGGAAAAGTCTGTATAGCTGACCGTATGTCAGATTGTGAGCTTTGTCAGACACGGTTGGGTGTGTGCCAAGGCAGCAGATGTCCTGTGCAACGCTGGCTGATTTTCTGTGCCAGCACCAAAACGCAATACTGTCAGAACAAAGACAATTGAGAAAATTCTTCAAAAGTATCAAATCTACAACTGCAAATGTTGTCACTTCTTAGCTTGCATCACTTTTAAAAAAAAAATTCAAATTGTGTCTTCTTGTGTGGCAGAATTTTGACGCTAAACAAGATTGCTTCTGAACACTCTGGGTTGCATTTTATCAAAATTGTCAGCTATTTAAAAAAAGTGAAACATCAAAAAAGAGCCCGAAGTTGATAGTCAGGCTTTCTGCTAAGATCCACAGTCACTGAAATCCCACATTTGCAAGGAACAAACCTGAACAACAGTGAAAACGGCACAGATTTGAGATACGTGTAGAATCATTTACTACTTTATTAACACTGTTAAAGCTACATAATGAACAAGCAATGACTAAATCGTCTCCTTCGGTCTATCTTATTTAACTGCAACATCCAGTTGTGAGTTTTAGGAAACCAACACGTCAGAACCAAAGCGGTAGAAACATCTATGTTGTCGGTGGAAACAGGAATTTGGTCTTGCTACATGCTGCAAGACCTGCGACTCTTCAGAGCAACGTGGCGGACTGGTTGCTTTTGTTTTGTGCGCTTCATTTGACTGCAGGCCAGTGTAGTTGGAGAATTTGTTTAATGGAAATCAAGGCGAAAGAAAACAAGCAAATTAAGCGGGGTTTATTTGTCTGCGCTGCACCGAGTTCTCAGCACAATGATCCTCCGCTCTAAAAGGAAGGAGAGAATGATCCCTGAACCGCGACGCCAAACAAAAGGGTTGCGTCGCTCCCGTTTATTTTTTGCTGCTCAGGTGGAGCCGTGACTCACGGCGCTCCGGAGCGTCATTATGTGTCTGCTTTTGTCGTCGTAATGAATGTTGTCATTCTGACAAAGCTCGGGGCTACGGTGAGCGGCAGCTGGGATTTAATTGACCACAAGCCCCCCGTAAACAAACACGACACTTAAATAAATTTGAAAGCACAAAACACGGGGAATACATCAGCTTGAACACAAACCCAATACGGAGGATAATGCCGCTGATTAAACGGAGTTCTGCTTTTGTCTGTTGGTAGCGTCGAGTCCAGTGTGCCACAAACTAGAAGGTAGCAGTGTAACTTGTTGTGTTTGGCATGCGCCTTTAAAAAAAATTACACCAATTCTGCATACACATAAACAGTCATCATAATCATCTGATTGTCTCCACAATGTTGGCATGTCTCCAATTCTCCTGTATTGTCCGACCCCAAAGAGGGAAAAAAAATAAATGGACACAGAAAATGACTGGGGACCAGTCAAAAAAATAAATAAATAAAAATCAATTTTAAAAAATCTATTATATATTTATTGGCAATAACTCCTATGAAAGGCAAAGTCAACATGATATTCTAGAAATAGAAACCTTCTGAGAGTCTTGCATCTGATCTGACACCAGGAAGAGAGCTGATAGCTGGGCCTTTTGTGATAAAACTTCAATCAGGGCTTCAATCCTCAGTTGGAACCATTTAAAATAAATTATCTTTTTCACGCGAGTCTCGCTTCCTTGCTGCTACGCTGCCAGACAGATTGTGGGTGTCAGTCTGCGCCCAGATATCTTTTGTGTCGGCTCCTCATCGCAGCTCCACGACTGTGAGAACAAGATTTTTTTTTTTTTTTTTTTTTTTTACATCAGTCCTAAATTAATGGGATCACACCAGTGGAGAAATCCCTCTCCGCTGGCGTTACTAATATTAGCAGGCCTCAATCTCCTTCCCCTCTTTCTGCCTTTTGTCTTTGTGAGCTGGAAGACATGCGGTCAATATTAGACATCTTCCACTCGTCCTACAGGTCCATTCAGATCATCGTTTGCTTTCCTTTGTTCGCGGAGCTTTTGTTCCTCTCATCCTCGTTTCCATCGTTCTGCTTCTCATTTACCTCCACTCTCATTCCTCAACATCTGTGTCTGTCTTTGCTTTCCCTTGCATGCCTTTAAGGTTGCTGTCTTAGATGAGATGGCTTCAGTCTCACCATGGCGACATGTTGTGACTGTTTTGTTCCCTTTTCCTTCTTTCTTCAATAATAAGAAGTGAATGGTTTCTTTTGTGCTACAGTGAGTTACTGATAGGAATTGGCTGAAGGCAGAAACATTCAACACAATCTTACTGATTTTATTAAAAAAAAATTAAATAGCAATACATTTTCCCACTGCTGATAAAATATTAAATTAGATTGAATACTATATTTATTTCCTCTGCTTTTGTCCAATATTTTATTTTAAAATCATCAAATGCCACATTTAGCAGTTTTACTATTGCTAATAGTTTTACTCTTCTTTCTAGTTTTGTCCGTTCAGCATTTAAAAATGATTGATTTGTGGTGATTTTCAGTTCACTCTTGATGAGACACAAAATAAGACAATGACGCGTGTTTCAGACATTTTTTATTAAGTTTAGACCGTCTACAATGATAAATGTGTCGCGATCTTCTAAAGTGTTGTGGTAATCTTTTTCAATCAGCGTCTTTTTTTTTCTCTCCCAACAAACAATTGTGTCATTATCTCTTAAGTTTCCCTCCAGATATCAACTCTTGATTCCCCCATTATCCTTAACTGTTGTCTCTTGCATTATGCATTAAGGAAACGGCCGACTTGTAATGACTTTACTGTCCTATTAAATCTATCCAATTAAGTTTATTTATACAGCCATCGTTTTCCCAATAAATGGCATCTGAAGGCACTTTGAAAGAAAAAAGAAATCCAACTCATTTTTTTTTTTTTTTTACATAAACACTCAGTGAACATAGAAACAGATTGGATTCAGTGACACGCGATTCACTTTGATCTTAAATGTATTAAAGAAAATCCAATTCCGTTCTCAATACCAACTGGTAAAAAAAAAAAAAAGATCATTAAATCGTCAGTCTTTCACTCATTACTGTTGGAATTGGGAGGTTGGCTGGGGTCAAAGCTTTCACTGAAGTGGCTAAATAATACAGAAAATTAACTCCACTGCAAGTTCTTACCTGCAGCATGATGTAAGTCACTTAAAAACATTAACATGAGTTTTTTTGTTGTGCACTGCGGCACAGGTAGTTGCTGCAGGAGCTTAGCAAAAGGTAATTTTTTTTTCAACCTAGTTTTGCAAATTAATGACGTGGCCTTTTGAAACCTTTAGTACTATTGGCTAATGGTGTCACTTTAATGTTAATAAATTTCTATTCTTCCTGTGGTGACTCATATGGTGTGAATATGAAAGGTTTTATTGCAGGCATATTTTTCACAATAATAGTTCCAGTTTTATCCTCAGGCTTTTGAATACTTACCTGCTGTTAATATCTATGCTATGTTTTCCACTTTTGACGACTGAATACGTGTCACTCTTCCATCACTACTTCATCTCGGGGTAAAATGTGGATTGGCAGCTGGTGACCAGTTGGGCAGATGGACCTCAGCCTGCAAATAATGTCATAACCTCATTGCTAAGATCTGTTTATAAACAGACCATGTCAATTCATAAACTCTTGTTTATAGGCCTCATTTATACTAATATTATTGTGAGCAATTTAAAAGGCAGATGAGCGTAACTGTTTCATTAGGATTGTAATTACATTTATTTGTGTAGGACAACAAAAAGATTCAAAGGGCTTTTTGTTTCCTTCAGAAAAACATGACCACCTGGTGAGCAAGTTTTTGGAAAAATAGATCCCCTAAAAAGTCCCCAGCATGAATGGTGTGTCGTTTCGCATTTCTTCTGTGTAGCTAGAGCTTGCCACACTTACAGAAGTTGTGCAAAATATTGCAGTAATAACTCTACGCCACGCATGCGCTTTGTCTGCATTGACGATTTACTTGCAGGATCCCTGAAACTGAGAGCATAACCAATGTTTGCTTAATTAGGCTAATAATTATTTCACGCTCAAGGACATTCTGAGATCATTTTGTACTAACAAGATCGACTAACCTTTAAGTCAGAACAGGAAAAAAATGCAACTAAACAAAACCTCACTGCTTTAGCAAAAGTAATGTAACCCACACACACAATACTCGTTTTCAACAGATGATAAACAGTTTGACAGCAGTGTTGGGATTCCTTTTCTGCCCAAATTTTCTTATTTACCTTGTAGGCTCTCAACAAGGAAGTCAAATGTCTTGAGTAGGACTAGATATTTGTGTTAAATTGGATTTTGTAGCCTTGAGGGACATTCTGCAGAAATCTGCAAATTAACATAGAAATAAAACTCGGTGACAGGCCTCTTTACTCACTGTCACTGATTTAATGGAGTCAAATCTCCTATGGTAAAGTCTTTTTATGAACTCCTGGTTATCCACATAGGCCATCTTTTTAGGTCAAATTGCATTTTGCTTTGTTTTTCTGTTCATCCGGAATCTCTCTCCCTCCCATTTTATCAAAATACCTCCTACTGTTCTTCAATCTTGCTCTTATAGTTCCTGCTTCACATCCTCTGCATGACACTCTTGATAACTATATTGCGTGTTCTGGCCAAAACGGCGAGGAAGGGAGAAATGACTCTTTAACCTCTGGAGGAGCACAAAGAAGGCTTGGAGGAGGCAGTAAATCTTCATAATTAAACCACAGCTCTCTCAGTCTGCTCCTGTTTGTGTTTCGGGCCGGTCCATGCGAGTGTCCTTCGAAGGATGCTCCCAGACTGTTGAAACAATAAATAAAAAAAAGACAGCGTAGTTATGACAACCAGTCTACCCCGTGTTTCTCCATGTGAAACGCACATACGTGTGAACACATACAGTAACGGACAGGATGAGTTTTGAACTTTTTCACTGAGTCTTAAAGTGCCAGAACTTTGTTTGTA
Source organism: Poecilia reticulata (assembly GCF_904066995.2). NCBI lineage: Eukaryota > Metazoa > Chordata > Actinopteri > Cyprinodontiformes > Poeciliidae > Poecilia > Poecilia reticulata. Next base: position 11,079,682 of record NC_088852.1, on the reverse strand, counting down.
GTATTTTTCAGCTCAATTGCATCTGCAGACTCTGATTTCTGCTATTTCATACTGTAAGTTTCACCAGTGTGATTGTCATAGAGATAAGAATTGTGTAAGTATTTTAAATTTAAAAGATGACAATCCTTTTTTATTTGTTAATTTTAAGTTCAATTAAACACTTGAAAGCAAAATATAGTTGTAACAACTTTTAGCATGTCATAACCAATAAACAAAATAAAAATACTCTTTTAAGCCTTCTCGGCTTAAAAACCGTCCATGCTTTTTTTTTTTTTTGGCTGCTATCTCCAACCTTTGTTAACGCATAGCTTCAGCTTCCTAGACATGCCTCCATCTGCACCTGTCAGCGAGCAAACAGGTTCTTGACCCGATACTAAACCTGAAATTTAAAGTTTAGTCTGAACAGATTTTATCCGAATAAACTCAAAGTAAAACCTGCTGTGTAAATATCTTGAACTGCAACATCCCCCACATTCTTTTTCTTGCCAGCTTTCCTAATAAAATATTAGGAAAATTATTTCAGTTTCACAAGTATTTGACGTTTTTCATAACTGACTAAATATTGCCCCTGCATCGTTCATATGCCGTATATGCAGTAAATACTAATAAACTATTAGGATTATAGTTAATAACAGCTATCTAAAGGTACTGGATAATTGTAACAATTGTATTTGTTGGCGAGAAAGGAACATTTATCTAGAATATTATCTACATTTAAGGTGATTTGAAAGCGTAGTTAAATTACAGCGCTTCATTGTGCCAGCCTTGTAGTCTGTCGCAAGCTGTTCAAATCAAAACCTCTCGTATTGAATTTCATTGGCCATTTAAACGTTGTTTTACAGCCAGCCATTACTGTTGCACACATTGTTGTGTCTGCTTTTGCATTTTCATTTTGCATGCTGAATCGCTGTCCAAAGCGCAACAATCGTGATTCCCTGTGCCTGAGGGACCAATCTATCTAAATCTGCAGTAACACCGGCATGGCTGCCGTCTTAAAAGAGATCATTTGTCATTTTGTGTAACTGGAGAAGCACGTAGCCAGATGTTTATAGGCACAGAGTAGACACACAGAATAATGAATGACCAAGCCCCTCACCAGAGCCTCTTCACGAACAGATGGCACGTCTGAAGTCGAACCAAACAACATTCAGAGTCTTACTGGTAGCCAGGATTTCACCTGTGTTCTGCTGCCCACCCTGCTGTGAAAACTCAGTTTTTTTGTTTTTTTTTTACATCTTCCTGTGCCTTGAAACCATCAAGCAGTCGCAAATATCATATTAGTACGTCTTTTTGTAAAAGAAACAGCCCAGTATTTCTTATGTTTCCTGCTGTTTGCACTCCGGTGTCAGCTGATGTGTGGCTCTCCAGTGAGACTCGTGTTGATTTGGTGGCAGCCTGGGCTCTTAAAGCGATGCCAAGACGTCCGGCGCTCGGACAGATGGCGCTCGCTTGCGCTGTGTTGAGCTGTAAGGTTCCAGTTTCATAAATGACAAACAGAAATGCGCAACTTATGCAAATTCTCCTACCAGCTTAGCCAATTGTGACTTCAAAACAATCACACGCCGCAGACAATAAAGGCCTATTTATTTTTATAGGTATCAACTACAGCCTTATTTTGCAATCCACCCATTCCAGGGCTGGAGCCAGAAGTGCAAGTGCTAAAAAAGAAAACTGGGAGAAGGCTAAAAACAAATAAATCCCCCACAAAGCACTGTAAACAAATCACATATCTGTCCATAAAGTGTTAGATAAATTCAAACACATTTTTCTTGATCCAGATTAAAGTTGCCTAGAGTTAAATAGCTGCACTATCTGCAGATTATGTAGATTTTAAGTAAATGTTTCTAAGATCATATGAATGATTTAGGGGATAGACAGTAAGAACATCAGTAAGATGCGCTTTTTCAGGCAGGTGCTTCTCCCTTCTCAGGGCGGAGGCTTCTACCCCAAGGCATTATGGGACACGCATAAATTTCTGCTCATGCTTAGGGTCGCTTATATTCTGTCACGGCGGAAAGAAATCAGACACCTGGTGTTTTACTCCCAGTGGAGCCATAAGATCAGGGAGCTAACTGAAACAGCTACAGGCTAAATCAGAGCGGTACTGCATGGCGTCGGGCCATGTGGTACGCTACATCTTCACCTTCGTTGCCGATGTTGTTGACCCGGTTCTGTTGGTGCGGAACCACCTGCATTCGTCTCCTGGGCTTGTGTTTAAAATAATTTGCAGCAGAGATATTCTAGTTGACCGTTGTTGATTTTTTTTTTTTTTTTGCTTAAATGTTTCTGGAGATGAATGCAGTTGAGAAGCTTTACTGAAAACAGTGCACAGTCAAATAGTAGTTAAATACGTTCTTTCCACCAACTTCTTCAATCTATTGTGTGACTGAATACCACATACTTTGATTGTGTTGACTGGTATTTGATTTGCAAATGCCTTTTTTGTCTTCCTGAACCAGTCTGTCCAATCTCCTCTGACACCAATAAACCCCAATTTGATCCTATCTTCACACTATATTGGATATTTTCTCCTTTTTTTTTTTTACTCCTTTTTTTTTTTACACCATTATTTGCAAATATGAGCAATGCTTGCACAGGAAATCCCTGTAGGTCAACAGTTTCTGAAGTACTCCAACTAGCCTGTCTGGCATCAACACTCATGCCGCCTTCAAAGTTAATTACGCTGCATTCCTTCCTTATTCTGATGCGCTGTTTGAAGAGCAGCCAGTTGTCTTCATTGGGATTAGTCATAACGGATCAATAGGTCTTCATCTGCAGCTGCTATTTGTTAAAAAAGTGATGTTTTTAAGTTTGAAACAGGGATGCATTAGCCTTACATAACCTCATAGAAGCACCTATAAAGCTCACTATGTGGCGTAGATTAAAACCTTTTTTGCTCATCGTGTTTACATATTAGGTCAGCTTTGCTTGGTTTTTATGCCATTTCCCAGCTTTTCTCTTGTGTCGCATTTCATCTTTGAGTCTGCCTGCCCCCCTCCCCGCCTTTCCCTCCCTCCTGCACTCTGATGATGAAGCGCTTTTAGATTTGCTCCTTAATAATGCATGTTTCCGAACCTCGCTTGCTCTTCATTTTTTATGTTTGTTCCTCCTCTACCCTTTTCTGTCCGTCTCCAGCTAAGTCTTTCTCCCACGATCCCGGCGTTTGCCTCTAGCTGCAGTTTTCTGATGTCTCTGTGCGCTTCTGTCTCTATTCATTAGGATCTCACACTTTTTTTTTCTTTTTTTTCCCCCCCTCACCCCACTTTTCTCCCTTATCCTTATCTTTGTCCTCTCTTGTTTCGGCTCGGCTTGCTTCAGTTCTGCTCAGATAAGATCAATGCAGTCCAAGTTCAAAGCAGATCAGTCGAGAGCACGGAGCTTAATCGGTTCTGGCTGTTGTAATTCAGATCATTCGGTTCTGTTGCTAACACATGCTGTAGACCTTTACCATGAAGATAAACCAATAAAAATTTTATTTGAGTTTTATTTAGCTTTTTTTGTTTGTTTTTGATCATCAGCTCGAGTTTTAAAGTTCCACGTCCAACTGAGCATGTTTTATTTTTATTTTATTTTTTTTATCTTTTTGCTAATGTGAGATGAATGAAGGGTCCCTCTGGAGATTATGATAATGCATTTGTGGTCACGAAGGGCAGCCTCTTTGTTGGAGGTGGAGGGGGCATTATGCTTGTGTGTGTGTGCGTGTGTTTGGTTTGGGTGGATTTTATGTTAGTATGCGCCCTGACGGAGGTAGAAATAATAAAAGTGACAGAGGGACATTGTGGTTGATTAAAGGCCATGTATTCAGCAAGACATAGTCATTTACTGAGTATTCTCTGGGGAGGGAGGGAGATGTGCACATATTATTCAGCAGCTTCTGGTCAAGAGAAGGTGAAAGAATTAAGATCTGTTTGTTTTGATGACTAATTTTAATCCATTTTTCCAAGATGTTGATTGGCTATCTTAAATTCTATCAGAAAATGTATAAGTAATAATACAAATGGCACGATGTAGACAACTATGTGAAGAAAGTCAGATGTTGCTAATGGGTGCCTGTTAAAAAGTGCTGGCTCATTTTTGTCATTTGGCCTTTTCCTGCTGTTCAATTTAAATAAAGTATACGCTGCTGTCCCCATTAGATTGTTACATGATGGCACACAAAGCTACCATTCCAAAAACAGTGCGGCCATCTTGGATCATTGTGCGAAATCTGCATCACGGATAAAAATGTGAAACAGTCCTCCCCTTGTGCTTGTTCTCTGTCTCTCTCAGTGGCGCATAAAAGGAGAGAAAACAACAAATTTTCCATTGTTCGCATTAAAATGGCTTCCAGTAGATCTGGTTTGCTCACAAATGTCATAACTCCAATTTTAAAAAAATTTATAAAAAAATCCACCCTCAAAATTTATAACCTGGCTCTGAAGGATGAATCCTTAACCTAGAAGGGGTACTGGATACTTATCAGTCGAGATTTATTGGTACCTCCCTTGTTATATACTTTTTTCAGTGTAATTTTGTTTCTAAGAGCCTCATTAATGTCTTTTCAACCAACAGTTTTTTTTTTGTTTTGTTTTTTTTACTGGGGCTAAAAAAATCAAGTCTCTCTACATCTTTCTTCGTCTGTGTTTGCAGGTCTGACACAACATTACAGCAGCTGGAATTAACAGGTGAGTCAAAGATCATTGTCTACTAGTTTTGGTTAGTTGACTAGAGATGCATAAAAACAACTCAGGTTCATTTGTCCAGAGGGATGTGTGACGTTTTGAGACATTATGGGTATATAAATCTACTGGATATGATGTTTTAGATATCCAGTCAAGTTATAGTAGCGTAAGAGCCATACCTTCTTGCATATATATTTTTTTTATTGGTGCTCTGTTTTGTTTGGCATCTTTATGATGATTGTATTTCACTGTGAAAGCGTACACTCTGTTGGCATTGGGTTATTGTAGCATCTGTTCCTGAATGGTTGAGCTTAAAGTTAGAAAGGTGCAGATCTCATGAAGACCTTCTGGCAGCTGTACTGCCTTTTTTTTTTTAAAGTTGCTGCATTTCAAATACAGAAGTTCAGCTGGAAAGTGCCGAGTAGTGATTTATAGCATCTGCAATTTTACCTCTGCAAACTGCAGAAGGTGACTGTTTGAAAAAAAAAAAAAAACGAAAGAAAAACCACTCACAAGTAAAGGTGAACATATTGGGAAGGGGAAAAAAAGAAGTTCGGATTAAGCAATATTTGCTATTGATTTGATTTTCAGATGTGAACAGAGCGCAAAGCATTTGTAGGAGCTCATAATCTTTCACAAATGGAATTCATTATAAGACGTTATTTTTTTTTAGACTGTAATAAGTATTAGCTTTTCGGAATGCAATCGAAGTAAGACCAGCCGAAAGCTTTCGTTTCCATTAAATGACATGGATGCAAAACAGAAATTTGCCTGAGAGGTGAGGGGACACGAGCACGTGTTTGAACACAGTTTGAATATGACTGGAAAAATCCGAGCCGCATGTCCTGGTGTCACCTGCTGCTCTCCTGCTGCCGACCACGCTGCACACACTCATTTCACAAACGCACATCACAACAATCAAATATCCATTAGTTTCAAGTTCTCTCTACCAATACCTTGGTAAGACATGCTGAATGGAAACGCATATAAAATCGTATGCTGCATCGACCGTGTGGAAACCCCATTAAACCAATCTGCGGGCAGGGAGCAATAGTTTAGTAAGTCGAGCATGCTGGACGACAGTATTGCATAACACACCATTGTTATGTTTCCATGTTTAATTGCCATCGTTGTTTTTCTGAACAGTCTCATGAGGACACTCGTTCGTACTGAGCCACAACTTGCACACTTCTGTATTTTCACAGGAGTTTGTTCTAGTGCGTAGAAGTCGCAGAGAAGTGGTTCACTCTCAGGTATCGCTCAGAGTGATGGCGAATCTCTGTTCTGTGGAGCCCCAGCTTTCTCTTTCTCTCTCCTCTTCATGAGTAATCCTGATGAGCAGATGGATGGAGGAGGCAAAAAAAGAAGGCCATGCCAGCTTGTTACACTGCCATAACACTGGCAATTAGAAACCTCCCGCCCCTTGCACCTTCTGCCCCCACTTTCCCATCATGCCCTTTTCGCTCCTGTTAGCGCTTTAGCTTCCTCTCTAGGCCTCGTATTTGGCCTTCCCAGTTCTGTATCCGTCATTACACTTGGGCACTAACGACAACGTCGCTGTCAGCCAGCTAGTTCATTTGATTGTGCCACTAATGCAACAAGAAAACATACATGGAATATCTGTGTTCAACAACCGTAAAATTTCTCGACACTGTTGCTCTGAAAGACGAGCATATCCAAATCCTGAGAACTGCACACAGTGAATCATGTTGCGGTGCAGCCCCGAGTCACACAGCAAGGCCACGTGTATCGTGGCTCATCAATACCTTTTCGCTTTGCAGTAGCACCCAGGAATACCAATGAGACTTGGCTTGTTTACAGGCCCAGAAGGATTTACAGCATGTGTCCGTAGTCATGCTGCGTTGAAATGAAACTCGTATGGATTTTAGAGCTTGCAATCTAATGTGCAAGCTCTTTATACGCTTCTTTTCAACAGCACAGTTCACATACGCTCACCTGGAAACTTCAAAACCAAACCAAAGTCTACATCAGATTTTCAGAGTGTGGGGTGATACCCAAGAATATTTACAGTGCAGGGCCAGTCCTTCTGATATTTTCTAAACTAATGCTTTGAATTTATAATCAATTAAAAATAAATGCAGTGAAGAGGTTCTTCAGCTGTTGACTGTGAAATGTCCATTGTTTTCATTCTGATTTTACACAACACTACTTTATTTCCCAGATTACAGTGTACAGATTAACGTTTCGTAAAGAAATGTATTAATTAAAATGTAGCGGTTAAATAATTTATGTCAATTTTATCTCATTTTGCTCGTGTTATGTTCAGTTTCCCAGGGTTCAGTGCTCGGACCAGTAGGTTTTAGTGTAAACACACTCCCTTTGGGTGTTATTTTTGGGAAACATTAGGACATAATGAGTGTAATTATTTACTTTGAACTAAAAAAATTTAAAAAAAGTGATAAAAGTAATTTGACCCCCCACAAAAAAATTTATTGTGGCACTTTTCTCAGATCCGATTTTCCCCTGAAAGGAAAAAGTAAAGTCCACACAGTGAAAAATACATTTTTCTTTTTTGCGTCTCACTTCTGCTCAGTATTTCACATGACTTGGCAAACAACAGCCAGTGATGAACGGAGCCAGCCTCCGCACTGACTCTGCCTCCAAATTTGTGAAGAGATGCCTTTAGACAGGCGAGGCGCACATTCAGAGCTGAACACACTCACATGTGCCCAGTGGCACATCCACATTCAGGCCTCAGGCGGCAAACAAACAGCTTTCTGCTGCTCGCAGACAGTGGCGGAGCCAGAGGGGGGGCCAGTGCCCCCCCTTGTCATCTGATTGCCCCCCCCCGTGGCCCCCCCAGATGATTGACATGTAACAGCACCAGGTTATTCCTGTACATTATTTGGAATCATTCTAAGTCAACCTAATATCTAAAGAAGAAAAACAATAATAAATATATCAAAAGAAAATGTATAAAACTTTATATAAGTCCATGTGATGACATAAATAAATAGATTTAGATCAGGCGCGATACCAGCCTCCTTTGTACTCATAAAAACAAGCTGAAATTCTTGTCCTGGGTGTTTCAGTTGTGCTGCGCTGTGGTGCAACTCAAAGGCTAAAGCACTTCATACCTGGTGGTTGTAAAACACCAATAAGTTATTTATTGATCCTCCGCAAAAAAAAGAAAAAACCGAAGAGGGGCCGACGATGTTCGTAGTTTGGAGGAGAGGTGGCGCTAGAGTTTTTTCGTTGTCCGTCAAAGAAAAAAATAATTTTATTTCCAATTTGTAGTCATCAAACGAAACATTTATTATTTCTCTGTTAGAACGTTTTTGAAATCAGGTAACAATTCACGAAATGACGTGATTAGAAGACGACAGAACTCTGATCGTTTCCTGATCCCGCACTGACTTCCCTCAGCGGGAGAAAAACTCCGCAGAAGCGGATCAGCTGAGCTAGAAGCTCCGAAGTCTCTGGTCCGTTAAAGCGTCCAGATCAGAGATGATTCTCTGACTGATATTGTTCTTAGTATGATTAATAATGAGCTCCACGATGTTCTTTGTGCGTAAAGTTGAAACTGTCTGCGCACCAAGTGGTCAGCTGACCACAGTCTGGACAGAAACCAGCGAACTGCTCTCTGTTCTTATCAAGACGAGGCTGAGGAGGGAATCTGACATATTAACTAGTTTTTAATGGTTTTGTTTTTAAAACACCATTAACTAAGCAGTGTAACTATATATTGTATATTTGGCGTTTGTCATCTCATGTGTGATTAGTTGGAGCGTAACGGTGGAGCATTTATTGCCCAGCGCTCTGCGCTTGTTTCTGCCTAACGGATCTGCACTTTAAATTCTTTCCTCTCTCAACAGTCAGCTGTTATTCCTCTACTTAAACTACAATAAGTAGATCACATTCTCTTTAGGTTTTCTCTGTGTGCTGCAAACTCATTAAATGTTAACTCATTAGAAGCCCGAACCACCATCAGGCAAATAATTCTGGTCTGACCCGAAATATTGTTACCTGTCAAATTACCTGTCAAACCAGAGCTTCCTAACCAAGGTGTCCATAACTCTTCAACACGCTGTCAGCTCCCGGTCAGAAAGACGCATTTAGTTCAGTGTCTATGAGATGATATTCAGAAAGGATCTTTTATTTGATTGATTTTAGTTTCCTCTGCGATGAACTCTGCATAAAGTCTATCATGTCTCCATGTGCGCCAGTCAAAGGTGTTAATTATAACATGTCAAATGACAGAGGGGCTTAAAAATAACCAAATATTCAGTTTGGTTATTTTTTTAAATTATAGATAGATAGATAGATAGATAGATAGATAGATAGATAGATAGATAGATAGATAGATAGATAGATAGATAGATAGATAGATAGATAGATAGATGTACACACACATTTTAAATGTTGCCCCCCCAGAGGTAGTCTTGGCCCCCCCAACTTTAAAAGTCTAGCTCCGCCACTGGTCTTTACACTTATATGTTAAGTATAATTTGCATGATAAGTGGCTGATTTACAATTATATGTCAACCAAAATTTACATGATGATTATTATTAATTGAATTGAACATGATTGTATATAATTACAAAAGGTGAAGTGAAACATATTTAAGTGTGATTTATTTGGATAGAGGAAGTCTTTTATTTTGAAGAATGCTTAACAGGATCTGGTTCTGTCTTTTGTCACTGTCTTGCTTCTGTTGATTTTAGTTGCTAGGTAACGAACAGCTGTTGCCGTTATCAGCATGGGCCGTTTTCTCCTCAATAAAAACTGAACAGAAATGTTCAATAAAAGACATCCGAGCCCTGTCTTGATTGAAGAAGCTTTCTCTCCGTAACATAGGGACTTATAATATAATATATATATATAGTGAAGATTCCTGCACACCTCAACATCCCGGAATAGCACAGTCTGACCCAAACTCTTGCCCGAGTTGTTCTTGAAATCTGCCTTTGAAATACAATCATGAAGCCCTTTTATACCCAAGACTCCTGAATGACGCAAGACAAGAACTTCTAAGTTTTGGACCTCAATAAAATGATGTATAAGTGCAGGGCTGGATCCTGTTGTTTCTTATGTTTCGTAAAATAGTCACAGCATTAAATTGTCTGCGAAAATGTATACAAATAAATATAATAAGTCACAGACTGTTCCTAGCACTGTGCAATTATTAATACATTAATAATCCTAATAAATTTCCGTAATTGTAATTAAAAATTATAGTGGAAAAAGGCTTCAGAACATTTATACCACAGCAGGTATGGAAAACCACAAAAGCAAAAATTAAATCATATACAAATCCTTTAATCTCTTCATGTAAAATAAAAATTATAATGTTTTATTTAAATATTTATGCCAGCTTGAGTCATGCAGAGCTGAGCTGATCATTTCCATAGCAACGATCAGAAGCAAGGCGTTGCACCAGAAGTCCAGTGAGCTCACTGATGAGGTCATGGGACATTATGTACATCACAGTAGATCAAAGAAGTTCTAATGCTTGAATGCTGGAATCTCTAAGCATCAGTCAGGATCCAGACATTTCTACATTTCTTGGAGTTTCACAATTGTGTAAAGCAACAATGTTCAGTTTTGCGACGGCGCTTGTTCCCCTGATATTCCCGGTTGGTTGGGGCATCGGATATGCCGTGACGACTGGGATGAAGAAAGTGTGCGATCGTTTTTTTCCAGGTAAGGATGGCAACGAAGAAAACGATCAGAATGAAGAGGACGATCTGTTTTGTAATGGATTTCCATCCAATTCCAAAGAACGAACCGACCCGGCTGGGGAGGTTTGTTCGCTGGATGTTGGGACCTCGGACTCCATCTCGTCCTCTGAACGAGACAGTACAGAGGACGATGGTACTGTCTCTGGACAAACCGACCCGGCTGGGGAGGTTTGTTCAGAAACGATGGTACAACGTGAGGGTGAGACTGCAGTCGCAGAAAAATCTAACCCGGCTGGGGAAGATTGGTCTGCGGCTGATCTCGCAGCCAAAGCTGTGGCTGAAGTGACAGCCAAAGCTTTGGTTTCGCTGGTCCCATCCTTACAGGATAGTAGTCCTCTGAAGGCCACTTTCACAGGGTCCTTTGAAATACAACGTTTCCCGGACGGGGATCGTTGTATTTCAGAACACAACAGAGTTGCTTGTTTGTCCGAAAAACCAGCTCTAAATGTAAATGTCTCTGTTGCTGTCGAGGTTTCCTGTTCCCCTGACGTTAATGCAGTGGATGGCGTTGGCTCAGATCTGCCAGATGTAGGGACGACATCTGCAGGACCAGGACAAGAGGAGGAGAACTTCAAGTTCTCCAATGAGCTCCAGAACAGCTGGGTGAACGCTGCCTTCCAGAGCGTCCTAAACTTGAGCGTCACCAAGCGGTGTCTCGCTCAGGAAAGGGTTTTTCTGGAGGCATCGTCCATCCCCTGCTGTGGGAGTCTCCTCCTCTCAGCTGTCCGCCAGCCCGGCAAGCATTTTAGTCAGGAAGACCTTTCCCCAGTTCTGATGGAGCTGAGGGAGAAGAAGCTGCCATCAGGCGGGGGAAAGGATTTCGACACAAAAAGTTTGCTGGAGTCTGTGCTGGTCTGGCTGGATTCGTTTGGTGGCGACACAGATAGAGAGTTGTATGACAACGACTCCTGCTCTAACTGTGGAGCCACTTCCCTCAGGCTCCTGAACGACGGCGCCCTCATTTCACTTCCACCAGTATTATTTTCAACCAGTATTTCTATACTGCTTGAATACTGGTTGGATTTGGCGTGCAAACGCCGTTGTTCAGGCTGCGGGTCACCCTGGCAGAAGAAACACTGTCTGACCGATAACAAGGTCCTGGTGTTTTTTCTGCACAGGTTGACCAGGAAGCACCAAACCAAAGCCACTCAGACCATCGATGTGCCTGCAGAATGTGGGACGGAGACGTACCACCTGTCCTCCGTCATCTGTGGGGATCCAAAGCAGACAGACATTTACTGTTACTTAATGAAGGGAGAACGAACCGTGAAGGCAGACAACGAGCATGTCTTCACTGCAGACAGCGACTGCAGTGAAGACATGATCAACAACGGTTTCATTTACATTTACGAAAAGAAGTGATCAGACACCAGAGGTTAGTTTCTCCAGCCCCTCCTCTGGAAGAAGACAAAGGGCCCTTTGGAAAGGAGCTACAAATATTAACATCGGAAGAAGAAAAGAATCCTAGAAGATCTAATTAGTAATCATTTTGAGCTGGAGAAATCTGACTGGGACCAAACATGTGTCTGATTTAAATTTATGGGACAAAATGTAAAAAGATTTGACAGGTTTCTCTCCGGGCACTCCGGCTTCCTGCCACAGTCTGAAATCTCCACTGAAATGATCCAGTAGGCCAGGGGTCACCAACTCCAGTCCTCAAGGGCTACCTACCATCCTGCAACCTTTAGATTCACCTCTGCTCCAAAATGTCTGAATTTCCTCACCAGCATTCATTCATCTCTGCAATAGGCTGGAAATGAGCAGCTTATTTGATCCAGGTGTGTTTGAGCAGAGACACATGTAAAAGTTGCAGGACGATAGATAGATAGATAGATAGATAGATAGATAGATAGATAGATAGATAGATAGATAGATAGATGTACACACACATTTTAAATGTTGCCCCCCCAGAGGTAGTCCTGGCCCCCCCTTGGCCCCCCCAACTTTAAAAGTCTAGCTCCGCCACTGCTCGCAGAATGTGTGCAATTGTCTGAATATCACACTGTAACTGGACGTTGGATGAAGACGGTGCATTATACGTGAATACAGTGCCTTACAAAAATGTTAAAACATTTTTTTTATGTTACGTTATCGTAGTGGGATTCTATATAATAGACAAGTACAAATCAAGTTGTCCAGTGGAGGGAAAAAGGTGATAGGAGGGAAAAAGGTGATATAAGTTTTACTCAAATCAGCCCCGTTTACTGTGATACCTCTAAATCAAAGAGTAGTTAATGGAATTAAAGGTAAAAAAAAACTGCTTCCATGTTGGACATAAACAATACAACACTCAGTGGCCATCTGTGGCATTACTCTCAGGAAACCTTTTCCAAAACTTTGTCCCATGCATTCATGCCTTTATGGTGCCGGTATCATGGCTCATCAGTCGCCCCGGTTGTATTACGGCAGCCAAGACGCTCTGCATGTGGTGTTGGCTAAATCATGCAGAAGACTTGAATTGGAAAAACTCTTACATAAATCATGTCAGCATTCTAAAGAGAGCTTGTAGAAATTCTGACAGGCAGTGGGGAACACTGTCCTCTTCCCTGCCTTGCCTTGCTCTGTCAAAATGGCACTAATGGCAGCTGTAGAAGTTGCACACAGATTCACAGAAGATTGACCTTTAAACTCATTATTGGTATCGCCAATGAAAGAAAAAGTCCTACGTTTTTGTTTTCTGCTTGATTCCTAATCAATCTGTTGGATTTAGCTTTAATCGTCAGGGTGCTGTGGTATACATACACGCAAGAACACGATCATATTATTTTCAAACATATTTCTGTCTCTCAACCAGCTGCTGTGCATGTCCACTTGATGGGTGCTTAACTGTTTAAACCTTAATGCCTTCGCCGGTCAATATTGCCCCCAAGTTGACATTTGGCCACATTTAGCGTTTGGACGCCCTAGAGAGAAATCAATGGATATCTTGCTGTTTGCTTCTTTTTAAAAGCTTGCAAGGACAAAAATGAATCCACACTCAGACTTTACTAATAAATGGACATGAAGTGCTGTGGAAAGACTTTTGCTCCCCTTACAAATGTATATGTCTCATTTTATGTGTACTTCACTCCATTTAAGTTAAAGGTAACAGTTTATTCTTTTTCAATTGTAGTCAACCTTACACCATTGCCATTATGTCTCTTAAAATCTGCAGTTTCTTTTCTTTTATAACTGATATGATGTGCCATGCCGTATTACAGGAATGAGATACTAAGTATATATGATGGTCTCTTATGTTATTGCCCAGAGGTGTCACTTTTTACCCTGGGACACCCCTGCCGTTTCAGCATTACTGCGGTGGTAAACAACGCAGAAGGACAAAAGCCCCCATGGGTCAGCGTCAGAGGAGCGGGCGGGGGCCGTCATGGCATGGCGGCATGCTGACCATCAGCACATCACAAAGCCTCAGAGAAAAGCAGGCACTGGGGGGGATTTCTGTGGATGCTGCTGGAAAAACTGACCCGAAAAAAACCAAGGTCCTGTGTGCGTACGCGTGTGTGTGTGTGCGTGCGTGCGTGTGTGTTTGCACATGTAAAAGAAGCTGAGATAGTTTGTTTTGATTAGGTGGCTCAGTGTGATCCGGTTGTGGAGCTGTGGGCGACAAAGGGACCTGCCAGTTATGTCGGTCTTTCTTTTTTTTTTGGGAAGAGATGATGTTGGTGTAGCAAAAGCACTTCCTACATAATATCCAACAAAGGTGATGGCGTTAGATTAAGTCAGCAGATGTGAATCCTTTTGGTACAAACAATTGAAACCACCGGCTCAGTGCAAAAGAAGATATCACTTATAAGTCACAGGAGTCTTTTAGATTTAAGTGTCTTTGACTTATTTGTTTTTGCAAAAAGCATAGAAGTGTACCCACTTCATCCTTAGTGTCATACACCGGCTTTGGGACAGTAAGAAATCCTGAAATTGCATCTTAAATCCATTATTATAATCTGTGGAGTTGCCATAATAAATATTAAATATTGGTTTTCTTTTGATATTTGCAGTGCATTGTTTTATTTTATTCAAGGCAAAGAATGACTCGCCTTTGATAACAGCTGTTGCCAGGTTGCAGCAGTGAAAACCAAATAAAAAAAATTGCTTAGGCATACATCACCTTGTGTACAGAGCAGAGATAAAGCAAAACCAATAATGCTGTTGATCCCATTGTCACTTATTATGCAAGAAATGTTATTCCAGAAAGTAGTGGGAGCTTGTCATAAATAGTCAAATATTATTTGGAAAAAGTAAAGGATCTACTTAATGGTCCCTGAGGTATACCTTTGAAGAAGTGATAAATAGTGTTGGCACCTTAAATCACCACTGACATTTAGAAAAACAGCAAATATATATATTTTTAAGTGAAAGTTAAAATTCTTCTTTCAGGCATTCATAAATCTATCCCTTTTTATGGTTTTCATTTCGCCTAGTTATATTGTTTTGGTTTAGCCTCTTGCTGTCACTATAATTTCTTAAATAAATGCTGTTTGGTGGGAGTTTCTCAGACACTACAGGAGTAGCTGATGGATTATGTTTTTAGTGGTTCAGAGTGTATTTGAAGAAGGAAAAAAAGAAAAGTATACATACAAATTTTGTCTTTGAGAGATCAGCTCCATGCATGTTCTGAGCTGATAATAGCACATGCCTTTTGGTCCTGTCCTGCTGAACAGAGTCTGAGTCAGTACATTGTCACATAAATATCTGTGTCACTGTGATTTAACGTGACTGCAAATAATTGTTTTCCATCTTTCCCTGCAATCCTCTTCCTGTCTCCCTTTTTTCTCCTCCCTCATCTGTCAGATCAGGCTGTGATCTTTCAGTGTCTGTTGGTGACCTCGGTCACTGAGGAGGAGTGACCAACATAGGAGCTTGCTTTTAGGCTTCACAAACTGAGGGGCATGGAAAGTCCTGAGTTCACGGTAGCACGTCTGACGGCTTTAAGAGACGTCGCTTGTTTTGATCTCGGAACATTTTGGCAAGAACGAAGAGAGTACTGGTCCAACAGATTACCTAATTATTGCTGCGGTCCTTTAAATGATTGAACCTTTAGTTGAGATTTGCAGGTTTGCCTGAACGCCACCGCTTAAGGATCATACCACCTTACGTCAGTGTAAACAAGCCAGAAGAACCTTGTGAACAAGAACGAGCCTCTATTCGTACTATTTTTAGCTCTGCTAAGCAACTTCACTCCAGTTAGAGATATACATATTTTACAACAACCTCTTAGTCCATAATAATGGTTTCTTTTGCTCAAATAAGGCGCTGAAGTAAAGAACCGAAGCAGCTCTCTCTACTCTCTGTATTACTTTGAAATAAGCTTTGCTGCTCATTATGTAAACTTTTTTTTTCACCTGCTGTGTGTTTGGCACAACTGTCTGTATGAGAGTATTATGGTCTTTGTTGGCGCATCCAATATACAGCCAGTGTTTGCACAAAAATCTGGGCAGTGTGTGAATATCTGCAGAGACCTCCCAGTATACTTTAGTGGGAAGGTACAAATGACTTGAAGGGAGAGCTTTGTGGTTTTTCTGACCTCAGAGTTGGTAAAAGGATAAAGGATGATGACCGATGACCTTCCCCCTCCCTCGCTAAAGTCATCCCACTGATTCGCTGAGTCAGCTGTTATTATCATATCTGTTTTCCCCCTTGCAGCCGCTAAGAAAATGTTCATCCAGGAATTAATTTCCTCTTTTTACGGTTAGGATGAATGTTGTGCAGGTTTGTGTAATTGTGCCGTTCAGTAAATAATGCAGCTGCCAAAGCAATGTCTTCCACCGCACTACGCAGCACAGCCTTCATGGTTCTACCCTTTAACTCTGAAAAGTTCACTCAGCAGGCTCCATAAACACATTAATATTGTCAATTCTGCAAGTGAGGGAATGTTGTTTTTGTAAGAGGGTAAAAAGTTCATTTTTGCTATATTTACACATCCAAACATACTGTAGAGGAACATTGCTTTGCAAAATTATATAACATATCAAACTGTTTTGCGTTTTGTGAGGTTAGGCTGACAAATTTTCATGTATTTTATTAGGATTTTTTGGTAGCACAATGCTGTGGGCTTGTTTTTCTTTTACAGAGACCGAGACAGCTGGTCAGTTATTTATGTTGAGATGAATTGAGCTAAATATAGATCTAAAATACATGGCAGCACTTGAAGAAGAAAAAAATACACAAGCAACTTGAGATTGGTAGCTCTTGTTCAGAGCTACAAAACATCGTTTGTAATAAAAGCACATTCATTTGTTGATTGTTAGAATCCTCCAATCAGAGCTCAGAGCTACGTCCTATTGAGAGTGAATGATGATTGTTTACATATTTTGTCTTTTGAAACTGCCAAATGTTGAATTCATTTTATATTTAGGAGGGCTTATTTAAAAAAAAAAAGTATTACATTTCTTCTACTCTTGTTTTGTGTTGTTGTTGTTGTTGGTGTGTTGCAAAGCTCAGCAGAGCTCAGTATAACTGCTGCTGATGTTGCAGGACCATGTCTGCTGCAGCTGCATGGAGCGTTACTGTAATTAATCTGAACATAAGAGGCAACATTTATGTAATCATATTGCAATGTATTTTTTTTAATTATTTTTTTTTACAAAGAGATTAAGAGCTTTAGCATGCATGAACTGCCTGTAATGTATTCAGTGATGTTACCCTCTTTATGCCTGCTTTTCATCCCCCCGGTGAGAGTAATACTCAATAGGACGTGTCAGCGTAATTAGCTGTGTCCTGGGGTTGTGTTAGCTCACACTCACTGCCTAGCTTCAGTAGGATAAAACCTCTGTGTGTATTCATAACCTCACTCTCTCTGTCTCTCTCTCTCAGTGCCTCTGCCCTACAGAGCAGTAACTGACTGACCTGGGTTTAATCATGTGTTATGATCATTTCACCTTCAGATGCCTTTGAAGGCTTCAGTATCTTGAGCCTTTATCATATTCTGATTGCATGAATGACTTGCCTTCCTCAGTTTGTCTACTATATTACCCTAACATCACCTTTACACTCAAACAATCTCATCCATTTTATTACTGATTTTATATATATATATTTTTTGATTTTGTGCTTTTTAAGGTTCATTTAGAGAGTCATTAGTTTATCAGACAAAACAGCAAGACCTCGTCTTTGGCGTTCTACGTCTGAGGATTTAGGCGTTGATTGCTTGGCTTATACACTGTTTTTGGTCTCTTCCTTTGAAGGTTTATGTGAGAACGCTGCATCACTGACATTGAGCTGCGTTTTCAGAGCTCCTTGAAGTTCGTATCCCACGGTTTCCGGTGCCACGACACCGGGAGTAATACAACTGTGTCTCTCTGCAACATTTGCAGTTCTGGACCTCGCCCTGTGGTGCCGATATACATCGGCAAAAAAAAAACCAGAAAAAACTTTTAGTACGGGACAAATGAAGAACAAAATCCTCTTTAGAAAAGTTGATGTTGCCTCTTTGTCTTCAGTTTATACCTCCCGACTACGTCTGGACTCTAAACAAAACCATCTGCTCCGGTGTTTATGGCAGGCTACGCATGGGGCAGTTAACTGTTAGTCTGATTAATGGCGGTCTTTCAGACAGGGTGCAGGATGATACTTAGTATTGTAAAGAGTCCATTACTCTTGTCCAGATGGTAGGCGCTGAACTCTTGAGTATGTGACGCTCGCTGGCAGTCATGATCTGCGTTTGGCAACTGGATGCTTTACAACAGATATGCTCTGATGTACCCATTTGTTCCATCATTGGGCCGCCGTGACATTCTTACAACCCACATGCCAGGCAATTGCATTACACTGACCAACGGTCTGCAGGCATGCACATGACTGATGATGCCTTTTAATGCTCCCTGATGCAAATGCTAAATGTGCTGGCTTCTTGAAAATCAGACCAAGCAAATGTCCTTCGCTTATCTGCTAAATGATCTCCAAAGTGGACAATTTTTTGGCTCTTTTTTTCTTTAGCTAGTGAGAAAAATATTTGTGATACTGAAAGAGTAAAAGAGGTCTGTCTCAGTTTGATTATGTATGCTGCCTAGGTTGCAAGAGAGCATGAATCGGAAGGGAACAGGAATTAGGAATAGAAGAGGAACATGGGAATTATGGTAAATTTCTACGTTTTATTCTTTGATTCTCAGTCGATAAATGAAATAGCCTATCTGATAGAGTGAATATTGATCACACATTTTAACATGCCTATTGAATTGGGAGGATTAAAGCCTGCAGTCATTTTGCGTAGTTTGTGAACCGCAAGCAATAGTGAATAAAGTTGAAGCAAATTGCATAAAATATTTTCCCCATGGTTCAGTTTACCAGATAAATGCTAGCATGATTATGCTACATTTGTGACGCATCAGCTCATACCCGTTGGTGATCCTCTACCCGGTAGAAACAGGAGTTTGCGGATCTCCACTCATGTGTAATTCCAAGAATCTGACACACTTCCCATGGTGGTTTTGGTAATGTGGAGTTTTTTGTGCGTGCATGTTGCCAGTATGAATTCAGCTGGAACAGCGTTGTTTGTTTGTTTGTTTGTTTTTTCCGGCCGAATGTTCGTACATGTCTTGTCTAAGCATGTGGTGCTAGGGCCGTCTCAGCTGTGCACATGTCCGTTTGGAGGCTGATGCTCAATTATCTGGTGGAAGTTTGAGAAAACGAATCAACCTGGATGACAAAAAAAAAAAAAAAGACTCTGACGTAGCTCAAGTGACTGTTTCTCAATTCGTTGGATAATGGGGATGGGGACAGACCCATGGACTGGGTTGTTTAGGAAAGCGAATCCTGAATCAAGTTTGTTTTGACGGCTCCTTCTGCCAGAGTCTGTACACTGGCAGAATTATCGGATAACCGAAAGACTGGCCAGATGAAAGTACTTGTCTTATGGCGTCTCACGTTGGAATTTAGGAACAAAAAAAAAAGTGGTAAATGAATTATATTAATATTAGAGAGTAAATGTTTATAGATGTTTTAACATCAGTCTGTGTTCATAGCACTGTTTATTTCCAACAAAAACGTTTGATTCAGACTTTACCAAAGCATCTACACCGGAATCCTTTTATATTTAAACTCTGTTATTTTTGGTCATGTGCTATGTTATGTGCAAACCACATATTCACTGTTATTCAGACCGTGAGATGATGTTACACTTTCTTTACTATATAAAATGAAACAGAGAAAATATCTGTTAAATAAAGTTAATTTTTACAAATGTATGTTTTTCTAACCTTTGTAGAGTCGATCCTTCTTCACCAGCTGGTCACTCTTCTGCTACTGTTAACCCTGGAGGGAAGATCATCATTCGGGCTCTGACTTACACAAACATGGACAAGAAACAAAAATGGACTCCAGGTCTTGAAGCCGTATTATTGATATTGCTGAGTCACATGACTGCAGGGCTTGAAGTTCCTCTTGATCGTAAGTATCACTCACAATACTATATAATTTGCAACCGATGCGCCGTGGTGTTTCTCTTCTGTAAACTGATATTCAGTGTTTGTGAAAAGCCGCTTCTTGCATTTATTCCACCTTCTTCCACCAAAAATGCAAGCTACACGTGGGAAAGCTGATTACGCTGGCTCTATCAAACGCTAAAAAAACAAAAAAATTGTCTTTCAACTTAATCTGCTGCTTGTTCCTTGCGAGACATCTGAAGAAACTCTAACACCTCTCCTCAATATTCTATTACCGTTGTATGGCATGTCATGGGGGACAAAAAGCTAAAGTGCTGGAAGGATGTAAGTTGCCTAAAAAATAGCCTTGGCTTGTTGTGTGCAGTTTTTGACTTTCAAATGTATTGATTTCCTCTTTGTGTGGCTTGGGTAACAATGTGCATGGAGTTGTTTTGTTTTGTTTTGTTTGTTTGCCTTTTTGCCCAACCCCATAACTCTACTGAGCACCTTGCTTGGCTTTGGAGTGTTGCTTGAAGTATAATTTTGAACTTAAACAATGGTAAGTCGTTTACTCAGGAGAGAGATTGCTGCTTATGTCCTTGTTTGCTCCACAAATCCTGTTGAGTTTGGCTAAGCATGCGTGTTGCTTGAATAGTTCATCTCCTCGTTTATGCAAAGTATCTCTACATTGAATTCAGTGCTGACGTGTGTGTGAAATACTCTTCTACGGGTGTCTCGCCAGTGCCTCAACCCCCCACCATAACTCTGCAATCCCCAAAGGATTATATCTTTGACCCACGGGAGAATATCGTCATTCACTGCGAGGCCAAAGGGAAGCCTCATCCCAGGTGAGACGGTAACTTCAAAACACTTATTGAATGATTTAATGCCGCCGCCTTGCTCGCCCCCCGCTAAATTACAGCCACCGCTTCCGAGGGCAACTTAACCTGGAGGCAAGTGGAGAAGATAAATTGCCATAGCAACCGTCGTCTTGGAGATCAGGCGGTTAAGAAACACACCCGAAAGAGTGGATTAGCTGCCGCTCTGATTTTGCCACCAGTCGTTGGATTAGAATCAGGGCAAACTGAATCAAAGACTTTACTGAATTTGAAACATGACAAATCCCATCAACATTTTATTAATTTACCAATGCACGCCTGTCCACCTAAACTTGACTGATTGGGCAGGGAGAGCATAAATTAGAAGCAGACATCCGCAACTTATGCAGGAGTATCTGTTGACAGAACGTTATTTTAACATGCAGTCAACCAAATGGGGCATTATGGAAGATTGGCAAGGAAAAAAAAAAATCAATTGTCAAAAATGCTAGAAGAAACCCCCCTTTAAAGTTGGTTACAAACTTTGTAGGGAACACAGTGAGAATATATGAAGATGAGTCCAAAACTGAGCTTTTCACTCAAAATATAAAACCTCTGTTTGTGAGGCAGAACATTATTACTGCAACACAACCATCCTCAAGCTCAAACATGGCTCTTGTATTTGAAGATGGATGAAAATGATCTGAGATAAGAGTTTTATTGTAACATTGGCGAGCAATAAAACCATTTCTTTGTGTACAATTAAAATTAAGATGTTTTTGAAATGACTAACACTAAAAGTTGGACGAAAGTGGTTTGTTCTTCACTAAGCGCCAAAGCTGACATCAAAACATTAGTCGTTTTACGTATTTCTTAAATGACCTGCATTATTTCTTTTTTTATTTATTTATTTATTTTATTTGCTTCTATCCCGCTAAGCTACATTGTTTACTCTTGTCATCTGTAGCTTTTCATGGACAAGGAACGGCACCAACTTTGATGTGGAGAAGGACTCCAAAGTCCTGATGAAGCCCGGTTCAGGAACGCTGGTCATTGATATCAGTGGAGAAAAGGCTGATGCCTACGAGGGAACATACCAGTGTACAGCTAGCAATGAGCACGGCAAAGCTCTGTCCAACACCATTATGATCAGGCAGTCCAGTAAGACACCTCAATAAATAATATTCAGTTATTCCTAACTGTCTGTGTTTTTAAAACGCCCTCGTTTGGTCACCGTGACTCGCAGGGTCCCCCTTGTGGTCAAAGGAGAAAAATGAAGCGATTTTGGTGCAGAAGGGGGTTTCTCTCGTGCTTCCGTGTCGACCCCCGGCTGGCCTGCCTCCTCCTGTCATTTTTTGGATGGATAACAGTGAGTCGCTTGAACGTACAATTTGCTGCAGCTCTTGTAAAAGAATACCGACGCATTAATCACACCCGACATGCCGTTTCCTCCCTCAGACTTCCAGAAGCTGCCGCTGAATAAGCGCGTGTCCCAGGCCCTGAACGGAGACCTGTACTTTTCCAACGTTCTCCCAGAAGACACCCGGAGCGATTACATCTGCTACGCTCGCTTTCCATACACGCAGACCATCCAGCAGAAGCAGCCCATCTCTGTCGTAGTGCTCAACAGTAAGTCCAGGCAGTGAAAGTTTGTTTAGTCTGTGTAAGTCGAGATGTGAATGCCACCGTTTCAGTGCCTTTGCAAGAAGCATTTGTACACCTTGAACTTACCGACATTTTTGTCATATTACCATCTCAAACTTCAACGGATTTTATGCAGTACAATACACATGCTGACTGTGTTATCAAATTAGTTATCCTCTAAGAGAAGCTCGTTGGATGAGCACAGTACTCTTTTGAAAGTTCTATTTCACAATAAACATCCGTAAGATACCAAGGCATTGCAATGTTCATTTTAAAGTGAGGGGAATGTGGGAAAAGTTCAAAGGGTGTGGCTTGTTTTGCGAAGCGCTGCAGGTTCTCTCCATGTAATCCTGGATGTATTTGATAATGCAGTGCACATCTCTCGGTGTCACAACGGTTCCAGCGCAGCACTTAAAAAAATGTTATTGAAGGAGAAAGTAAACATCAACTTTATACTTCCTGGTATTGCCTGGTTATCATGTTTCTTTTGTCATATTCCAGTAGAAACAATGAATGAGACTTTGGCTGCTTATAATATGACTGATTTCTATAGTGGTGAGTGCTGTTGGTGTATTCCCAGTGTGAACCCTGCCCTGTTTTTACCCCCTGGCATAAACATGCTCCTTTTAACTTGGCCTCAACACACTCCCTGTGTATGAAGAGTATATTAAAGAATAAATACAGATGTATAAAACATGTGTCTTTCTTTTATTTTGGTACAATACATTATTTTCTGTCCCATCTTATTACATTTAGAAAATAGTTTGACTGTTTGACTAATTGTCATAAATATCCCTTCCTGACTTCTCATCTCCACATACTAAGCTTCTCTTATAAATGTCGGCGTCTAAGCTAGCTGCTGCTCTGGCTTGACTCTGATTCCCACTTGTTTCCTCATGTGATCAGGCAATCCAGAGGGGGAGCGTCGCCCCGGTTTCAAGTTGCCGAGCGGCAGCACGAGCAACAAGATGGTTCTGAGAGGAGAGACTCTCCAGCTGGAATGCATTGCTGAGGGATTGTAAGTTGGCTTTTTTTTTGTTTTGAATTCATGTTTTGAACTTCTTCCAACATTTTGTCACATTAAAACCACTGAATTCAGCATGTTTTGTTGGGATTTTATATGATGAACCAACACAAAGTGGTGCATACAACATAAATTGCAAAAAAAAAAAAAACAAAACTGTCTCATGAAGTCGATCTTTGTGTTTTCTGCGACAGACCCACTCCTGACATTTCATGGCAGAAGGATGCAGGGAAGCTGCCGAGTGGCAGGGCGTTCTTTTCCAACTTCAACAAAACGCTGAAGATTTCCGACGTGAATGAAGACGATGCTGGCGAATACCGCTGCACGGCGACCAACAAGCTGGGCTCTGCACATCACCTGATTAAAGTCACCATTAAAGGTCTGAAGATCGGCAAAGATTTTTATGTACTGTTGTCTCTTCATCAATTTTGAAATACTTAACAATGCTTAATCATTTATTTGGGGAGAAAATTACCCAAACCATCCTAGCCTAGGTGTGAATACAAAATCTTGTTGTATTTACTCTTGTTAAGTTTGCTTAGTTATCTGCAACATTTACGTTTGAGAAAAATAGCAAAAACATCATGGTTATAAAGATTTTTGAGTATTGCTTAATGCGCTACTGTGCTTGATTTAAATAAGACGTACAATCCAAATAAATTCACCAAAATCTGCTGATTACATACTTTTAATTGGAGTGGAGTTCAGTGTAAAAAAAAAAAAAAAGTATTTTGCTTGTCAGCTTCCTCTAATGTCATCATATAAACATGTAAAGACAAGGGAGTCATGTTCTCAGTAATCTAATTGTGTGTTTTTATTCTCCCTCCCCAGCTGCTCCTTTCTGGATCAGTGCTCCCAGGAACCTGATACTGGCTCCGAATGAGACCGGCATCCTAACCTGCCGTGTTAATGGAAATCCCAAGCCAAAAATTAATTGGTTTGTCAATGGACGTCCAATACAGGGTAAAAAAAAAACAGACTAGTATCTGTTCACTGTAATATACACTACGATAAAACAAGATACAAATTCCGTCAAATGCTGCATTGCAGTTACCTGAAGTGCCAGAAAACTGTGTGTCGGAAAGACAAAAATATCTCTCTTTTTATTTGCCCTAGATGTTTATGAAGAAAATGGCCCAAAGATAGAGGAGGACACCGTGATTCTCAGCAACGTGCAGTCGGGAAGCAGTGCCGTCTTCCAGTGCAATGCATCCAATGAGTTTGGTTACTTGATGGCTAATGCGTTTGTCAATGTGCTGGGTAAGCTTTAAAGTCATCTAGCCGTTAGCGTACCTTAACATACGCAGACGTGCACGTGAGCGATGAAATCCAGCAGCAATGTCTATCTGTGCGCTCAACAGCCGAAGCACCAAGAGTCCTGACTCTGCCAAACCAAGTGTACCGAGTCATCATGAACCACCCGGCGCTGCTCGACTGCGCCTCCTTCGGCTCACCAATACCAACCATCGCATGGTAGGAGTTCGAAACCCAAACCAAGTCGGTCACTGTTCCATTTTGTCGTTTTCTTACTCTGGTCCCATCCGCAGACATTATTAACAGACTTGACAGATGTCTGCTGCTACTTTCTTCTGTTTCCCGAAACCACGATAACGAAAATGTCCTTTTCAATTTCTCAATACAGGTTTAAAGACGGTCAGACCAGCATAAAGGACGGCGACTCCTATGTGATCCATGAGAACGGCACGCTGGAAATCAACGTGGCCCAGCCTCTACACAGTGGGAAGTACACCTGCACCGCCACCAATAACCTAGGATTTAAAGAGAATGATGTGTTCCTGGAAGTTAAAGGTCAGTAAGAGATAGAAAAATTGCTTTAATGATTCTGTTTATAGTCACGGTTCTAGCTGTAAATGTTGAATATTGTTCTGTGCTCCAGAACCCACTCGCATCCTCACCCAGCCGACGTACAAGAAGGTGCAGAGAGGAATGAGTGCTCTGTTTGAGTGTAAAGTCAAACACGACCAGTCCCTTTTGCCCACCATGACATGGCTGAAAGACAATGGCGAGCTACCAGACGATCAGAGGTACAGCAGACCTTCAGATAAAAACACGACAGTGACGATAATGACACTAAAACGTCTTCATCGGTGATGCACGCAGGTTTGAGGTGGGCGATGAGAGTCTGATCATCAGAGATGTGACGGATGATGACGCAGGCACGTACACCTGCATCACAAACACCATTCTGGATCAGGACTCTGCGAGTGCTACACTGACTGTAGTTGGTGCGTTGACACATTTTTTGGCTTTAAACGTGCTATTCTCTGACGCATAAAACATGTACATTTTTAATGCCTTTTCGCTATCCTACGTTAATTAAAAAAACATTGCAAACATTGACGATTGGTGATTTGCGCAAAGTGGCTGACCACCCAGGGCAGCAGGGCCTTGAGGGTGACTTAAGCACCTGGGGGGTGGGGAAGGTTGGTGGAGGGAAATCACACGTAATCTGATTTATTGCTGACATGTTGTGTCAATTTGGACTGGATCATAGCCCAGGACTTCATTTAAGCAAGAACAATCACTTATTGTACATTATAATCTGTCTTTAGACTCCATGAATTCAAATGACTGTCCTCCTCTTTTATCTTTGCCGATTCTGTGATAACCTAATGCTTCAGTCGTGTTTTTTCCTGCCTTTTCTTGCATTTCAAAAATATTTTAATACTAACAGCTTATCTTCTTTCACTTTCCTCTATTTTCCTTGCTATCAGAGGCAACTCCTCCTCCACCAGTTGTGTTAGGTAAACATAGAGCTTTCATTCAGTCCATCCGGCCCTTTTTGTCGTGTCCTGCATTTACATTTTTGGCATTTCAGTTTCTTCTCCATGTCCACGGTTCTTGGATGAAGCCGTTTTCACATTCTCTCTTGTCAGAACTGTGGGTGTGTGTGCAAGCATCATTGATTGATTTTTTTTTTCCTTCATTCAGTTCAGCAATGAGGTCTAATGAGCTAAAAGTGGAAAAACCTGTGTAGGAGATATACAGTTTCAAACAAACGGTGAAAACAATTTCACCGAAAACTTGGCAAACTTACACGAACGTGTTAGTGATTTGCAAGTCATCATGAAATGAATGTAGGAAAAAAACAACATACATTCCACCGAAAGGCTCATGCTGAATTTTAATGATTTGCTTTTGTCATCATAACAGTGCATTAAATATGTCCTTTTAAACTCAAACATGTTTATAAAGACATGTTTTTAACAACAAAAAGCCTACCGGCGGGGCGTCGAGCACTAGCTTTACTCTGACTGGTTTTACAGCAAAGCCGGACCCTCCGACTGACCTGGAGCTCACCGACCAGATGGAGAGAAGTGTTCAGCTCACCTGGATCCCTAGAGATGAAAACAACAGTCCAATACAGAGTACGAAATATTGATTGGTTCATTCATTCATTTTTGCACTTTACTATTGTTCGGTGTCAGATTTGAACTGGTAACAAATGAAAAAAACGTAAATTCCCTGTGTGAACCTCTCTTTACACTGTTTCTTATGTTGCCACTTCTACAAAACATTTTTTTGCATGAGTCAAAACATGAAGAAATTTACCCCAGGTATGATACCCCAGGTTGTGATGATCTCATTGGACATGCCAACATGATTATTCCTATGCCATCAAATTGCAGTGCAGAAACTCTGTAGTCAAATTGGCATTTTAGAATCAAGGCCCTTACTTTTCCAATCTGTATGGTCTCAGTAACATTGCACATTTTTCTTTTCTAGACTTTTTGATTGAATACATGGATCTACTCCACCAGCCAGGAGTTTGGGTCAACCTCACAGAAGTTTCTGGTACCACCACCACGGCCCAGCTACAGCTCTCTCCGTACGTCTACTACACGTTCAGAGTGCTGGCTCGGAATGACGTCGGCTACAGCGACCCCAGTGAGCCCTCGGCACAGTACAGGACCAACCCTTCAGGTAGCAAAGACTTTTCACAAATTACTTATCGAGTAGTTCATGTTTAAGGTTCCCAGATGTACAGATAAAAAGCTGTGCATTGTTATTTGATTTTCCTCAGCTCCGGATGAAAATCCAACAAATGTGGAAGGAGCAGGAACCCAGTCTGACAACTTGGTCATCTCTTGGAAGGTATGAAGGATTTGATTTTGTTTGGTTAGATTTAAAACAGTTTTCCTCTGCCTGTTGGTCAGTAGACTCTTTAACATTTGTCTTGTGTAGCCCCTCACAGGATTTCAGTCAAACGGTCCGGGACTGCAGTACAAGGTGCAGTGGAGACAAAAGGACGTGGAAGACGACTGGACCTCGAAGAACGTTCTCAACGATTCCCAGCTCATTGTTTCTGGAACACCAACCTATGTGGCCTATGAAATTAAAGTTCAGGCCTTCAACAACTACGGCAACGCGCCTGAAGCCACAGTTGTGACAGGATACTCGGGAGAAGACAGTGAGTGAATTTTGTGGATGTTTCCATTGAAGTCATTTTCTATGCTGATGACTAACACTGGTGTCTCTCTACTTGGCAGAGCCTTTGTCTTCTCCTGGTAGCGTCCAGGTCACTGTTCCCAACAGCACACTGGCAGAAGTTCAGTGGGAACCAGTATCAAACCCCTCTGTCCGAGGTGAACTGCAAGGATACAGGGTACTTTTTTTTTTTCTTGGACCGATTTGCTTTGAAATCATGACTTTAGTTTCTCAAATAAGCCAGAACATTTGGTGACCAGGCTTTAAAATAGCGCTTATGTCCTTGTGTCTTTTATCTAGGTGTACTACCGTCGGGTGCGAGGCCAGCAAGACCAACAGGAAGAAGCAGACGAGCAGGAG
The DNA here is from genome assembly GCF_904066995.2 of Poecilia reticulata. Lineage (NCBI taxonomy): Eukaryota > Metazoa > Chordata > Actinopteri > Cyprinodontiformes > Poeciliidae > Poecilia > Poecilia reticulata. Next base: position 11,051,670 of record NC_088852.1, on the reverse strand, counting down.
CAAATTTTAACTTTCAGCGGCAACCGCAGTGAGGGAATGCTGCCAGGGCTTCAGCCTTACAGCGTCTACGACCTCTTCATCAAGGTGTTCAATAACAAAGGAGAAGGACCTCCCAGCCCCAAAAAGACCTTTGAAACCCCCGAAGGAGGTGTGTGTATATAAGGTTTAGCAATGTCCTCTGAAAAGTTGACTTTCATTCCAGAGATTTCTAACACATAATAAATCCTGACTGTGGCTTTACTTTGTATTTCAGTTCCAGATCTTCCTTCTTTTCTGAGAGTGACTGACCACGGTTTGGACACTCTTACGCTAAAGTGGGGCCCACCTTTGAGCAACAATGGACGCCTTACAGGATACACTCTCAAATACCACCCCGGTAGGGGTAACCAGACAACTTAATTACTCGTTTTCTCTTCTGCTTTTACGTAGTCGTTCATTTCCCATCACTGACTTCTTTCTGCTTCCTGAACAGTTAACACCACAAGTGAACTGGGACCAGTCAAGGAAGTGACCTTTCCAGCCAACGTGACCACCATCACACTGACCAGCCTGAACACAAGCATGCTCTATAAGTTTTACTTGAAGGCTCGGACAAGAAAAGGCCCCGGCCCTGAAATCACAGAAGAGGCGTCGACAGCCATGGATACAGGTATGGCCCCGTGTGTTTTCGGTTTTTATCTTGAAGTGATTCACACCGAAATTCTGACAGAAAGGTCAGTATCTTACATCAGCAGGGGTTAAAAATGCCTTTAAAACTGACAACCATGAGGAGGCTCTTCTTTATCCCCCACTTAATGTCTTACAGGCCTGTCTTTGTCTTTCCTTTTCTCTTTTAAGCTCTTATTCAGCCCACTATACAGCCAGGCAAAGGTAACATGTTTGCATGACACGTTTTTTTTTTGTTTGTTTTTGTTTCCATTAGAAAACCAAAACAAACCCTAGGAAGTCATATTTAATAGTTATATTTAGAGTTAATCCTAGATATTTACAAGTTAAATTGACACATTACCTTTTTTTTCCTCATTATGTGACTTAAAATCAGGCAAGAAGTTTCCTGTTTCAGGTCATTTATGATAACCACAATTATTTCTATGTCCTAAATATCAATAACTTGTTTGATCATTTATCCTTATAGATAATATTTTGGAGGCATTTGGCACCTTCAGACATTTGGAAGCCCTATCCAAGGATAAATCAGACTTATGGAGGTTCGCGAATCTCTTCCTGGTGCCTTTGCTGATTTCTTTTCTTTTCTCTATAATATCCAACAAGGAAGCAACACAACATACCTACTGGTCCGCCTCTAATTAGCTCGTATGTTAAACCTTTCAGAAGCTTACAAAGCCATAAAATCATCATTTGAGCCTCCAAACAAGATTAATGGTGTAGTAATTATAGTGTATGTTAATTTCTGACTTTGAAGAAAGACAAAAATAATTATCTGTAAGGATTTTGGTAATCCTTGACGAGCTGGAACAGGAAACATTCAAATCTGATTCAATGTCACACTGAGAAAAACAAAGTTATGCATGTTAATGAGCTGTATGTATTTATCTCACCTTTATGCACACTGCCTTGTTGCTTTGCTTGCAATCTCTATCTGTATAATCTAACTCTATAACGTATTTCCTTCGCCTTGTTACCCTCTGCTACCTGTTGTCTTTGATCTGCTGCATAAGAGATTTTAGTCGAGCCCAGTTTGTTTGCACGCCTGTCTTGTTGTAATTCAGATCTGGCTTATTTCGGTCTGGACACAGCGATCAATTCAGTGTTTGATCGAGTTCTGAATTACAAAGCTCAGAGGTAGCACAGAATATCTGATCTCTGTTTCTCAGTATGTTGCCTTTTGTCACGTGCTCTGTATGTGTGTTGTCTTACTCTTTCCGTGTCCTTTCAGGCCCCACAGAGCCCCCTCACCCAACCTCCCCCATCACTCTGTCTCTACATCCCCCGCTTCACAAGGGTACAAGCACTTCCCATGTCTACCCTGGCTTACACTGAGTGCTGCAAAAATGGTTCCCCTTAAAAGTAGACCCCGAAAGGACCTATGAAGTCATTTATTTATTGAAGAGAGATGTTTTTTTGTTTGTTTTTTTAGATATACATTGGGGAAACTAATCTTTGCTGATCAACATTAATTTCTGGACATATATTCTGACTTTTCTTTTATATTTTATTTATTTTTGTTATCTTACTGCAAGTTCTTGGTCGTTAAAATGGTCACACTACCGTCGACTCCATCATCCAAGCACAAACTCTGATGTGTTTTAGGATTCCATGCGTTAGGCTAATACAAAGAAGCGCATAATATGATGCAGAATTAAACAATGCACGGTTTTTGAGAATTTTCTAGAATGTTAAAATATTTTTTAAGTAGAAATTTTTTTTTAATTATTATTTTAAAAACAACTCTGCTTTGATTAGATGACTGATAGTTTTTTTTTTTTTTAACAAATGACAAATTTTTGCATGGTTTCTAAATGATGTGGTATTGAGCTATGGTACTCCAGGGTAACAATAGTCTTTACAAGGAATTGTCATTTTTGCAACAACTACCATATTTATTTTCTGCTTTGTCACAGAAGCAGTTAGAAAAAACAAGGACAAAAAAAATAGTACTGTTTTCTTGTCTTCTAAATTACTTTGTAGGCTTAATTTTGAAATTGTGCAAAAATGATTGTGCGAACTTCATGTGCATGAATACACTGACTTTTGACTCTTTAGTAGCAATTAAAATTTTATTTTGTAGGTTTTTTTTTTTTTTTTTTTTTAAATATACAGTAACTTGATCATAATGAAAAAAATTCTAAGCTGAAATTTCTGTTTCATATTTAAGTAAGAACATCTGTTTTCTCTTTTGTCTGCCCAGTGCCTTCTGCTGGGCCTGTGTTCGGAACGGTTAACGCATCTGTGTCAGAGGAAGGCCCAGTGATCAGTTGGGAATACTTTGGACACAATAAAATTTTATTTGTGGAATATGTTGTAGAAAACAGTAAGGGATCTCCTTGCTTCCTCCATTTTCCATATGTCTGTGCATACAGCTCTTCCAAACGTTGTCCGATTCTAATCCCTCTCCATGCGCTGCACCACTTCCAGGTGATGATGAGTGGAAAAGGGAGTCAGTAAACGGTACACATTCGCATACTATAAAAGGCCTAAAGCCGGGGACGTCCTATTCTGTGCGCGTGGTAGCTAGAGATGGCGCCGGCCCGGCGGTCCACAAGACCAAAGAAGTGTCGGTCACAGTGCCAGGTGAGGCGGCGTGCCTCGGGGTGCAAGGCTGCCTTTTGTGTTTAATTTAAGTCAGCTTTCTGTTGTTTTCAGTCACCAGGCGTAGACTGTTGCAGTCAACCGTGAATGTAGTCGTTTTGTAGCTGTCGTCATTTTCATTTCACCTGCTCGTCACGCCATGTTTCATATTTTGTTCTTTTTTTCTAAAATAGTTGATTTCTTGAAAAGATCTTGTTTGTCAGAAAGATTTTATTGAGAATTTGGGAGGAGTTTGTGTCCAATCAGACCTACCTTCGATGGTGTTTTACTCAATAGTTGTGATGCACGTATAATCCGAAAGCAACTCTTACAGGAATAAACTCAAATCTTTAAAGACGAGAACAAGTGAGGGAATCTGAACTGTGCTGTGTTCAAATCTTTAAATCTTCTCTCTGGACTCGTATAATATCCAGAAAAGAAAAACATTTTTTTTTTTACTCAATAAAAAAATTATGAAAGACATGTTAGCACAATAAATAAACTTCAAGAAAAAAAGAACAAAGCAAAATAAATGTTGCATGTGACATTAATAATTACTCTAATATCATCTTTTTCTGTTGTTTGTGTTCTATTCTCTTGGTCATTTTACTTAATGTCTCAAAAATAACTGCATGTTGATCCATCTTCGAATTTTCATTTCAAAGTTTGAAGTCTCTGTTAACTTTAGTTTTGGACTCCATGACAAGAACCACCCAAACATTTAAGTTTCACCATTAATGTAAAGAGATGCACCAAGTTTTGTGGCAGATTTCTGATCTCCACCTAAATCAGGACTTAATGGGGTTTTTCGTTTTTGTTTTGTTCCATTCTCACAATGTGAGCAGTCAATAAATATTTGTAAGAGTGAGCAGGTAGGATTACTAACCATAACAATTTTCTTTATTTGTATGTTAATGGAAATTATGGATCTTTAGCTTAACTTTCAACTTTTATAAGTCCATCAGGTTCAATAACAGAGAGTCAAAACAGTTGCTTCCTTTTTATTTGAGGATATTTTTTATGTGAAAACAGTCTCTTCTTATCAATTTCTCTTTTTGTGCTTTTTCAGACTTAATTTTAAACACCTCACTGCTACAGAAAATAGCTAAGTTTTGAGCGTGGTAGGTAACAGCTTCCACATCAAATCGCGTTTGTAGTGCATCTTTGTTTCCTAATGTGCCAATAGGAAAGATTTCATACTTTTAATGTTCTAGCCAGACAGTCGTTGGCTAGAACAACGACTGTTGTTCTAACAAGCTAAGTCGGCCGTTTTCAGATCTCCCACCCATTTACTGGTGCATCTCTTCAAATGTACTCAGCCGGTTGTTCTCACTCTTTCCATTTGTTCTTTTTCCCCCTTCCTGTCTCTCTCCGTCTTTTCCTCCAGCTGTCCCCAACCGGCAGGTAGACATCGCCACGCAGGGCTGGTTCATCGGGCTGATGTGCGCCATCGCTCTCCTGATCTTGGTGCTTCTCATCGTATGCTTCATCAAAAGAAACAAAGGTGGCAAATATCCAGGTAAAGCACAGCTGGCACCAGTAAACTGCATAACTGCCTTGAATGGAAGAGAGTGCGTATTTAAAAGGCTCTCATTGTGTTGTCTGCAGTTAAAGAGAAAGAAGATGCTCATCAAGACCCAGAGATCCAACCTATGAAGGAGGATGATGGAACATTCGGGGAGTACAGGTGAGGGAAAACACCCTCTACAATAGATTAATAGTAAGAAAAGAAATACATGTGTGTTCTTTCTTTTTTTTATTTACTTTATGTATGTAAAACATGTCGTCAGGTTACAGAGACACTCCCCTTCACCCGGCTCCATTTTCAAACGCTCCATCGAGGCAAGGCAAAATTCAGAACATGTTTTGTTTTAGCAACTCACCTTTTCATTGGCCGTCTAATTGACCCTGTAATCCTGAAAAGGTTTTAATTAATCCACAGTACTTTAGCTTTAAGCAATATACAGTCATGTGCACTAACTAGTTCTAAAATGTTGTAACAAATGCATTATTAGTTGTTGGGGTTTTTTTTCTCAATGAGATCATCTTGATTTAGCAGATGTAATTAAGAACCTTGACCTAATAATGACATTATTACCTAATAATGACATTATTAGGTCAAGGTATATTTTGGAATTTAGAAATATATTAAATGAGCTTTGTTTGTTTGATTTCGACTTTCCATTTGCATGCTTACTTTACAAAGATGCAAATGGAAACTTGCATCTTTGTAGGTTTTCATCTTTGTGAGATATATATATATATACATATACATTTTCTGTGGCCAAAAACTAATGAATTATCCACAAAGTGCTGTTTATGTAAATTTGCGTTTTTATCTTTCTTCTCTGTGGGATTTAGGTCAATGGAGAGGTAAGACATGCAATAAAACCAGCATGCACCTAACGCAACCCTCGGTTGCTTTTAAAGCGCTTTCTAACTTTAGTGGATTAATCTGTGGGGACAGGCAGCATCAGCGCAGACCCTGTTTACACCTGGCATTACGGTGACAGTCTTGTTCATTTATATAGCATTTAATAACTTGAATGGTATAGTCAGGAAATCAGACGTTGCTGTCTTTTAAAGCTGTCTTGGTACTTGTTAGTAGTTTTTATTTGTTTTTTGCAATGGATATGTATACATCTGTTCAAAAGCTTTTATATAAATGTATCTATTTTTTGTAGTTCCATAATGTCACCCTGATGCGTATATCTGCTGTTACCATCGACTAGTCGCTCTTCAAAATGGGAAAGACAAGCTTTTACACCATTGGATCCTCATTAGTTGTAACATGTTTACTTGCCTAAATTTGAAGAGAGCGGTCCAAGAATGTGCAGCACAGAAGATCGTTATATTTCCTGCTTTATTTCAAACCATCTGTCATGTTGTGTCAATAATCAGTTATCAGCTTCTCTACATTTTAAAAAGATACTTAAAAGTTCAGTTAATACCATGTGTAACTGGGTCTGTATTACCTTAGTAAATGGTCTAACACAAAAAGAGTTGCTTTTATTTACCCTACCTTCATAATTTTAACAAATAAATACTGCTTTGTTGATTGTAAACAGTCGGTAAAGAAAAAAAATCTAAAGGCGGAGTTGATATTATCCTTGAAAAGCTTGCATTAAAAAAAAGGATTAAATTAAGGAGTTCTTACTGAAATGCAGCATCAAAATAGACATTCTGTTTGCATTTTGGACTGCTGCATGTTACCTGCTGGCATATTGACTAAGATAGTTCTTATTCAGGTACTCTGCAACAAGTCAAACAGCACGCACTTGACAGACTTCCTCCCATTAGTGCACAGGCTTCAAGCATCAAAGCACTAACGCTATACATGATACTGTTATGTAGCTGAGCTGCTCCACTGTACAAGTACAGGAACATAAAATGTAATATGAACAACTTACAGTTTGTTTTTTTTGTGCAGTAAATGTTGACTTAATTAATTTGTGTAGTTGTAATTAGGCATGGGCCGGTATAATAGACAGCTAGACAAACAGAGTATTGAAATCAGGTGATGTTTGGTGATGGAATCCTCTCTCCATTTGTATCTTGCCTTCAGCAGGCTGTTTAATTAAACTTGCTTTCTAACTTTTGCATGTTGTTGCCAGTATTTGTTAAAAATGTGCTGAAAATGGTGAAAAATTACATTCCATAAACATTAGATGAAAGTTTATGGAAATTCCTTTCCCTCGGCCGACTGTCAGTCTGCAGCAACCACCTTATGCCACAAAATCAATGTAATGGAAGGTTCTAGAAAGTCATTGTTTAAAACAGAAACCTATCTTGCATATTGAAAACTGGCCCATGCCTAATAGTTGTAGATGTAAAATTTGGCATCAAGAAATGCCACCATGTCCTTGTGGCGCTTGTGCAGTGGAAAAGCTGTAGAATGTGAATGTGTTTGAAGAGCCTGTTTGAATCCCCATCAACGGCGTGAATAATTTCTCAGCAAATCTTCGCTCCTTCACCCTTCCGCCCTTTTAACAGTGACACCGAGGACCACAAGCCACTGAAGGGCAGCCGGACGCCATCCAACGGGACGGTGCGGCGCGACGAGAGCGACGACAGTTTAGTGGACTACGGGGAGGGCGGGGACGGACAGTTCAACGAGGACGGCTCCTTCATTGGCCAGTACAGCGGCAAGAAGGAGAAGGACACGCACGAGGGCAACGAGAGTTCGGAGGCGCCGTCGCCCGTCAACGCCATGAACTCGTTTGTCTAACGCGGCCGCCCTCCTGGCTGCGGCGGTTGCTACGGCCGTCCCCGCGTCACCCTGGCAAATGTGATCATCCCGGTGGTGACAGTTGCTAAGGCGACAGCCGTCGTCGCGGGCACCTACCTTTACCCTGTGGTTGCCGTCACTCTGCTGGTCAAGGCTGCCTTTACGCCAAGACTGCTGACATGTCCTCATCTCCACACCCCGGCAGCCCCAGTCGCACTGTGACCTACCAGTGAACACACACTTAAGAATCCCCCACAACCATTAAAAAGAAGAAAAGAGACGGCGAGCAATACTGAAAAGCAGACGAAATGTGCCAGAGGGGATTTTTAACCACTCAGACTGAGACGAGGCCAAGTGTACGTGCGTGTTAGTGATCTCTTAACAAACATGATAAATATAGCGAGTATATATAAATATATATTTGATGGAAGTATGGCAAATGATCCACAGGCAGGCTAATATAAGTGAATCACATTCATAAGCAACTGCATGGAGCAAATCGTGTGTCTGCTTTACTTTCCTCTTGTCTTTTTTTAATGTTTTTTTTTTTTTTGCAGAAGTATGCTGCATCTTACGCTGTATTTGGTGCACGCCTGTGAGCCAGGGTGTTATTTTCTTACTTGCAGAAAAGTGTTATATGGTGTTTGACATATAGAAGAAAAAACATGGCAGCAAGTGGTATTGTGATTCCAGCTGCGAAAAGAGTGATTCAAAGTAGAAACTAGTAGGTGTTTTTATTTAACTGCCTTTCTTTATTTTATTACAGATGGACTGTTTGTGCGTGTGTGTGTGTGTGTGTGTGTGCTAGAGAAAGAATGGGAGCTATATGTCCTGGTCAGGTGTGTCCGGTCGTAGTGCCTGAAAAGCCTGGAGAGCCAGCCTGGTGTCGCACGCTAGCAGCGCAGTGCTAAACTAAATGTTTTCACATTTTCTCACATTGCAACCTTATTATTTCAATGGGTTTTATTGGGATTTTGTAGGAGAGACCAACACAAGGTGATTCATAATCAATACATAGATTTCTCAAAACATTTTTCATTATGAAAATCTAAGAAAAGTGGCATGCATTTGTACTTTGCTGAATCACATTAAGCTTGTCCTTGCAGGTGAAAGTTACTTGGGGTGTCTCTCTACCAGCTTTCCAAATCTAGAAACTGGAACTTCTCCCCTGGGGGATTTCTCGTGTTATATTTCCACCACATTTTTCGTTTTGCATTTTGTTGGCGAAGAAGCTTAAGTTAGGCTGGTTTTTGTTTTGAGAATTGTGTCATACTCTTTTTTTGTGGTTAATGAAAGCCGTCACGATGCGGTTTGTTCACGGATTTTCTCAAACCTAAGACTTTGACAAAACATAAGCGTTTATGCAAAAAATTAAACATCCCCCAATGTATTTCCTCCTTGGTGATTTTTAAAGGCAAGTGCTGATAGTTGGAAACTTTTGAGGTTCCTTGGTTAAAGTTTTAGTTTCTGTTCATACAGTGCATGGGTTCTTTCCAGGTACTTAGATTTTTTTTCCCCCTCAACTGAAAAACATGCATGCCATGTATCTGGCCTCTGTGAGTGTCTGCATGCCCTCTAATGTCCTTTGTCATACAGGGTGAATGCCTCTGTAGTCTATTGTTCAAAAGTGAAAGGCACCCCCCCCCCCCCGATTAACAGGCAGATGTAGAAAAATAGTTGGATTTTGTTTGGATAAATCAAGGCGTAAAAGGAGCAGAACACAAATGCACATCGCCCTTTTGTTATTTTACAATTACAAAAAAAAATGTTGGTTACCATAAATCCTAATCCTTCTATTTTAAACATTATTAAAAAATACATTGGAGCTAAGGTTGTAATGTGGCAAAATCCAATAAAAAAAGTAAAAGTATCAACACATTTCCAAGCCACTGTGGTTCCAAACAGCCTGTTTGTAGTCTCACGGTTTTTACCATCATTTACCTTTTACTCTATTACCGTTACATTGTACCCTTGTTGCTGAACACTAATGACTGACCCAGTGTCGCTGTCTATTGCTTCCACCCGCTGTGCAAACCCTGTCAAAACTCTCCCATCTTAACATTAATTTCACTGTCATTAATCCTCCACCTTTGTTTTATGTCCACGTGCTCACGGAAATATTCTAATCGTACAAGTTTGCTAAGAATATCTGAGGTATTTCACGACGTGTTGGTAATCACAAAGCCGTCAGCATGGTTTCTAGTGCCTTTGTAGAAAACAGTTACCTAGATCCACTGTTCAATGCCAATTTATGCAATCCAAAATTTTAAAAACAAGGTTGATGTTCAAAGCTTCTTAAAAGGCACCTCATGGAAAAAAGTTTTTAGAAAAAGTTTGGTTTTTTTAAGTAGTCCTTAATATAAAGCCGATGATTACCTTTTTTTTTTGCCAGAAAATATGACAGATTTGACCATTTTGTAAGCTATAAAGAACAAATTAAGGGGAAACTTGTTAATGAAGGCTGTTCTAATTCAGATTTTCTTAGGGGTCCAGGTTCCTACACAAGGCTGAAAACACATTTCAAAAGTGGCAGTAAGTGCAAGGAACCTACTTTAGCTCTATGGTCATAGCTTTGTCGACAATCATGTTACTCGGCTTCCATCCTCTCATAAACAGAAAGCATCTCGCTGAGAGCTAAGCAATTCTAAAATGGGCATTTGATCAGAAACTAGACCACGCGTTCATGTCAAACATTCCCTTTCTCAACTCATTCATCAAAAACCTAAACTAAACTACTGCCAAACTGCTCACCAGATAACTGCCAGTGTGAACCAGCTTCACCACCTCGTCTTGTCCTATTGTAACCGTCACCATTGGGAAAAATAAGTGTGGGGGTGGGAGGGAGTAATAATAATACTGAATGTGGATACAAGTGTATCTGTTTATGTGAATGAAAATACTGCTTGTTTCATTTCAAGGAGTGAATGCACTGGTGACTTTGGTTTATGCATTTTTGCTTACCTTCTGCAGTATATGTTATTACAGTCTGAGTGCAGGTTTTATGTTTTTGCAGATGAAGTACAGGTGTGAATGTCTGAGTTCACGAGCGTGTGCGACACATGCATGCTGCGTGTGTGTGTGTGTGTGCGTGTGTGTGTGCGCGTGCATGCGTGAAGTGCACACTGCTTTCTATTGTTCCAATGTGTGTCCTGTAGTTTGCTCCTTCTGGACATAGGAGATTCTTTTCTTTTTTTTTTCTTTTTTTAAAAAAGCATTTTCATGTCTTTATCATAACTTGCATCAAGTTTTTGGGTTTCAACATGTCAGAACACCGCGTGTAGATATATGTATTTTCCGTTTATTGTAAATAACGGTTTGATTTGAGCTTAGATGTGTTAAGATCAGAGTTGGCATGGGGTGAGGAAGTTAGACTGTGAGGAATTAGACGACTTCTAGTTTTCACTCTTTGATTTAGTGTGAACTTCTGTTTTTTTTATTTTTATTATATATATATATATTATCGTCAGGTAAACATGTTTAGCCTACAGTATCGGGTATCACCTCTGATGATTTAACTTGTGACTGAGCTCTTGTGACACCTGTATTGTTTCTATTTCTGGCGGTTCATGCACATTTTCTGCCTTTTTATATTTAATATATATAAATATTACCAAAAAAAACAACATTAAGTGGACTATTATTTCAAAATAAGTTTGCACATCTAATTTAGGACAACCAGATTGTCCTAAATTAGATAACTTTTTTTTATGATTGTGCACTGGAAAATGAAAAATATACTACTAAGTTGGAGAATATAGTAGGACGGCATGGACACATTAACTGGTGCATTTCAGTGTGAATACCCTGGAAACAATGTTGCTGGCTGAAACGGTATATAATTATAACATTCTGGTTAAATGTTAAAGCTACATGAGAAGCATGAAAGGCTGTTGAATGGTTTACTTCACATTATAATATTGCAAAAATATTTTGTATTTTAAATGAAGTACAAAAAAAATGAATAAATGTTGGTTTCGGGATTTCAAATCAGTTTATTTTTGTATCCTTGCTGCAGTGCAACGTGTTAAAGTGTGAGATTTGGCTCCACCTAGTGGATCTATTCAATCTTTAAACATTTGAACGTTTCTTTTCAACTTGTGGAATCAGGGCTGGACTTTGATTGGACCATAGACAATATAGTTAATACAGTGTGACTTAAACCTCTTTCATTGTACTTGTTGTCCTCCTGGTGAAATGTGAACCTTTAGACTGATGCCTTTTTACACCCAATATGTTTTCCTACACATTTCCTCGTCCATAAAGCCAAGATTTATCGACTGCATAAAGAATCGATGTTGTGTTCACAGATTGTTCTACTTAACCGTCGTCTCTGCAGCTTTTTCAGAATTACAGTTGGCCTTCTTTGCTTATTAATGCTCTCCTTCCTTATTCTTTAAGGCAGCCATGTTTGAGTAAGTTTACAATCTTGCCGAACTTCACCTTCAGGTAACAGATTGAGCAGCATTTTGAGAAATGTTCACTTATGTTCTTTTAAGAATGAAAACATGAGGGATCTTCACATCGATAATGATCCATTAAGAAACAATTGTCATCCAGGTTTGTGTTTCAGAAGTGGTGCTATTTCAGAGTTCACGAACCCGTCGATTATAACAGTGGTGGGGATGGGATCTTAAATCGGCATGTATTGGGTCTTCAGATCATTTCAAGAACTTAAAGTAAATAAATAAAATGGATTATCATAATAAAGAATATTCATGCTGTAAATGTTAGTAAATAAAGGGGGAAAAAACGTCCTTTTTATGTGTATTTGTTAGGATTCGGGTTAGTGTGGGTACTCTTTCCTATAGAGGATCTTCGGGGCAGAGTTCTGACGGGCTGACGCACCCGCAGCGGATTCCGAGTGATTGACTGGTGGACCTTTAAGAGTGGAGCCGTCACTCATCGCTCGATGGTCCCACTTGTTGGTCAGGGTCTAATCAGAAATCATGTTGAGGATGTTCTGTTAAATGACTTCAAGTAACATTTTGGTCTTCCCTCAGAAACCGAGGTACCGAAGGAATCAAGCCAAGAACCAGGTCTGGACTACAAACGCGTTACCTGCCAAGACCGGACATCCCCGCCTGCCGCTCTCCTCCCCTCTCCATCACTGATCAAGAACGCTCCCGGATCCTAGCCTTTTCCCTCCGTGCTGCCACCCTCCGAAAAAACAGTAAGCGTATCCCTCTAACCCAGTCAAGATCTCTCAACTCCGGTCCCTACTAAAGTCTCCCTTCTCCGAACAGAACCTGAGCTGACCGGCCTACCCATCCTCTGGAATATAATCAGACTGTACCGTTTGAAATGCATTAAACTTTCACTGAACAGTGTTCTCTGGTGTTGTGTGAACTTGCATGTGGGTCAGGAAACTGAAATCCAACATGACAGTATTATCCTTGGGTGATATTGACATGTCCTTTTATGATCTTAAACTTTAAAGTGTGACATCCCCACCTCAAAATAAAAACAGAGAGCAACATAAAATGGAAAAAAATAAAAAATCCGCAGGTGGGCAAATACTTACGTTTTCATCATTTCCATGACGCCTTTGCCTGTCTGGGATGCGCAGCTGCGTCTCTCCTGCATCCCTCCCAGCCTCTCCTGCTCACGGACCAATCACAGACACGGCGTCGCCGCTCTCCTCACGCGCCGCTCTCAGCCAATAGAAAAGTTCACCCTGAACGGGACGTTCCGGCGGGTGGGCTTGTTTCTGGGGGCGATGCGGTTCGGGTTCGTGCGTGCCATGAAGACAGACTACTGATTTTTCTTTTCTTTTTTTTTTCTTCTTTTATCTTCCCAGTCCTTCTGCCTCGAAGGTAAGACCGACCGCGCTTCGCCTTTCGTGCCTCTTAATTTCTGTGGAATGTTTTGGGCTCGCCGTGGTGCTGAAGTGGACCGGCTCTGGAGTACCGCAATGCAGAGCTACGAATTACCGGTGCCGCTCCGGCGTCATTAGGGTGAGGTGATGTAAGGAGCTGCGCAGCTACTTTTTGAGGCGTTTTCCGGACGGCCTCGTTGGAGTCGGCACTATTAGGGGGGGAAAATCAGTCCTTCTGTAGTCGGAGTGGTAGACTTCTCAATAAACACACAACAGCTAGAAAGTAAAGGGAGGGAGGAGACGCAAGGTGAAGGTGGCAGAGGCTGCAAGGGCGAAGGGAGCTGCATCAAGGGATTAAATGGCCACTCCCTCAGTATTTACATACAAATGCAACCTCTCGCTTTTGAATGACCGATTTATGTTATGCTGCATGTGATCATTTTACTACTTTCTGTAAAAATCCTTGTAGATAGTTTTAATGCACAGAAACCCCTTTTGTAGGTCAAGTCAGATGGAAAAAAAAATATGACGGAAGATGTTTAATCATTTCCTAAAATGTTTTTTTTTTCTGAATTGGGACAAAAAATAATAAAAAAAAGAGGGTAACTTTTCGTTTAAAGCACTGGCCAATTTTTTACTGATTGTCTGCCATAGTGTTTACAAATAGTAACATCTGATCAGATATTGATCTGATTCTTCTGCCTTGTCATGCACACAAGGTAGAAATAGTTGATATTTCTTTTGAGTAAGCTTTATAAAAACCTTTCTTTGTGAAATTCTCCAGTTTAAAGTCTGTGATTTCTCAGCATATTGGCAGAAACCAAATGCTTGTGACAGGAAAACCCATACCGTCTCCTGGAAGTTCTTCAGCGTTTGACACAATGTGGTTAGTATATTATTTTTTAGGGATTTTTAATATCCAAATCCTACATTTAAATCAGGATTTATACATCTAGGATTAAAGAAGACAATCTCTTGTTTTATATATAAATTCAGAGATTGTTCTGACTGTGATTCTCTGAATCCACAAAGCCACAGCAGACATCACCGTTCAGACAGTGGCTGAAACGGTAGGCTTGGCTTAATACGTGTGACCTAAATTTCATGGCAGGAAATCCAAAGAGGATCTGTGAAGGGATTATCAATAGAGGGAAAAGCATGAAAACACTCCCTAAAAAAATTATCAGATAGATCTAGAATGGGATGGATAAGCTATAAAATGACATTTAAATGTTTTTGCATCCTTGAGACATGTTTTGTGACATAATATTGTCATTTAGGAGCTCTGATAGAAGAGACATTGCTGTTTCATGCTCTCTCTCTGTCCCGAAGATAGACAGAGGGCATATTGACTCGCAGTGGCACAACACATGCAGCTGAGTGCTGTGTGCTGTAGCAATGTTAGTGTTGAGTCATCAGAACTGCCTCCGGACCCAGAGCTGCGGTCTCCCCTCTAAACTATGGCTCTTCTTGGTAAAGAGCTTTATTAACGTTATGTCAGTGTTGTTTCTTATTCGTAGTTATTTGTGGTTGCTAACTAGGAACGACATTGTCCAAAATTGTAGCACTCCTTGTGTTTGATCTCTGTATAATTGATCTCTTACATAGAAATTTACACTTTTTCTTTGCTTTTCCTTGAACAGGATTTTTGCTCTTATTCTGGAGATCTAAATTGGAGGTGCACAGATCAACATTTTATGGACCGTTTACGATGTCTAATTTTTGGAACGTTTTAACCTGTTGATGCTGATTTTCGCCGATTCTGATTTTAAGAATTACAGGTTCATTTAGATAAGTAAAAATTTTAATAAGAGGGTTATTGGCACACCTCGAAATAAATGTCATTGCTGTAACCGTGCATAAAAATGGGAAGTTAAGTGGAGGGACATTTTGTGGTAGGAAAAGGTGCACCATCTCACATTTACACAATGGTCCACAGCAATATTTATAGATTAAAGAAAATGTTGCATTCATGGGAGAGCGCCAAGGTTAGCAAAAACTCACATTTACCAAACATCATGAAGATCACCAAGACTTTTGCAAAAGTATTTGAGTAATGAGATAAAAGTAGAACTCATTGTCAGTTATCTGCACTTGTAGTTTTTAGGTTTCGGTGGCCATTACTTTTTCACATTGACCTAAGCTGATTTACTGCTGTTTTCACTTAAATTATTTGAAAACTACGTCTTCTGTACATTGTCTGACATTCTAATTTATCTGATAGTCTGAATGTGACAAAAAACACACACAAGTCCTAAGAAGGTACATACTTTTATGCAGGCACTGTACAGGGCCACCATGTGTCCTTCCACACATGGTGCACGCAAGGTGTATCGGTTCCCATCCTTGCTATGTTTTCCTTTTATATTAAATGCTTCATCATCCAAGCAAGGATTCGGAGTTTTACACAGAAGAGCCCAAAACCTCTCTTGTTGGCGATTACCTGGCAGACAAAAAACCCCATAAAAACAAAAATTATTTACTCCATTTAATATCCATTTCAATCAGAATTTTCTGTGTAATTTTCTGTGTAATTTTCCAGCATAACGTCTGTGTCTGCACACAGAAGGTTGAGTCCTCTCCCAGTACTCTCTGCATTCTGCTATATATAGCAACTCCCCTCTGTATCTGTTTTAATCTTAAACCTCCAACTCAGCCTGTCTGATTCTTCCTTACTGTGCGATTACACAGCAAGACACACTGCATACTGCAGAGATACTTTCTGTTTTGCTCCTATGGGGAATTATTGTTGCGATTCAGGCAAGCATGTCTTTGTACCGTTTTTTTTTTTTTTTGCTGAGTCACTGACGTCCTTAATCATTCATATTTGTTAGGAGGATTGCAGATAGATAGGTCAGCTTGGAGCTTTTCTGTTCTGGAAAGTCTCACATATCGCCCTACTTACACATGTCCAGGTTCATATATGCTGATTCAACAGTCAACCACAATAGAACAAAATTAGAGATGCAATAATCAGACTTCTATTGATGATTTCTGATTTTTGTTCTATTTGACCAGTTGTTGCAGATTGTTAATTATAGTTTCTTGGCAAGAAAAAAAAAATCTAAACATTTTTTCCAATGTTCCTGCTATTATGCAGTCATTAGATACTTCCACTTAGACATGAGGCAATGTCTTGTGTGTAAGATATTAGTTACTGCAAAAAAAAGGATTTACTATTATTTTAAAACAAAGACAAAAAATAAGTCCAAATTCTAATTTAGTTTTAATATCTTGTACTATCATAACGAGAGCAACTTGCATTGCTGAATCTATCTTTCCCACAGAAACCTTAAATTTGCAGAAGGCTGCTGAAATTTCCAAATCCAACATGTTACATAATACACAGAGAATAAATGCTGGAAAGGATTAAAAAAAAATGTATTGAGCCTTACTGTTATCTGCTTACCGTCTTACTCTTCATAAAACTTGAACAAACCTCAGACATTTATTGGCCATGCAAGTGAAAATAGAATTTAAAAAGCTTTGTACACCTCTGGGTCGTCTGAATTCAATTTCTTCCTCTTTACTAATATTTTTCTTTCTTACAAGAACAAAATAGAAATACATTTGAGTCTTCATCCCCTTGTAACATCTTCCACACCTCGCAGCCCTTAGGTATGATGCATTTACTGACTCAAAACGGATCCGATTTAAGATGTCAAACAGCCAGTCACCAGTCAGGGGGATCAAACCGAATATTCACTGTACATTTCTCTCTGGACAAAATCCCATTTTTTTAGATGACATGCTCAAGTGAATGCAAATGTCTTCTGTTTTGGTCTCTCTCAGCCCACTCCAGTTCATGCCCTGTCCATACTCCTCCTTCCTTGCTCTCGTCTTCCCATCCATCTAACTTACTCGGTTGCACGGACTCTCCTTGCTGAACCATCATGGCCTCCACACCTTTATTACTGCTGGGCTTCTTCTCCTCTGTGTCCGTCACATGTAAGACTAAAACTATATTGGTAGAACAGATTGCAGACAAGTGTAAACTCAATGCATTCTCATCGTCGGGGATCATGACAATGTTTCAATGTTTCTTCCTGATTAGTGGCGGTCTTGTTTGGTGAACCCAGAATATATGGAGGTGAGTTTGAAACACCAAGGCTTATTTAGTGAGGTTTTAAAACACAAACTAACATATTTTCTTATATTGTCTCAGAGGACGCTACTGGTTATGGTCCCATTTTTGAAGAAGAGCCTATGGATGTGGTCTATACCGATGACTCACCCGATAAGAGGATCTCCATGAACTGCAGGGCCCGCGCAAATCCTCCAGCTACGTACAGGTAAGGAGGACATTTCTTTGTGCTCAGTATCTCTGGTTCGCAGCGCCACAGGCGTGGTATTTTCCTGCACAGGTGGCGCCGGGATAACTGGGAGATCAAGCTGATGGAACAACCCGATGAGCACTACAGCCTAGTTGGAGGAAACCTGGTTATCACTAACCCGATCCAGAAGAAACACGCTGGCACGTACACGTGTGTGGCCCGTAATATCTACGGCACTGTTCTCAGCAAGGAGGCCCGAATCAAGTTTGGATGTGAGCACAGGCATAAATTATATAACCAACAATATATGACTTTGAAAGATTGGTAAAAACCAGTCCGAAGCTTCAAGATTTCATCATTGTTATTTTCTCATGTAGATATTGAGGAGTTTCCTGATGAAGAGAGGGAACCAGTGTTTGTCAAAGAAGGCCAGGGAGCAGTTCTGCTGTGTGTCCCACCAAAAGCCTGGCCACGTATGTATGCACTCTTCATCGGTCAAAAAAATTAGGATTTGTAATTGTTTAACTCAAAAACTTGTGTTTAGATGTTCAAATTTCACCTTACCCACTCATCTATGTTTTTATTTTCAGAGGAAGTAAGCTATCGCTGGATCTTCAACGAGTTCCCAGTATTCCTGCCCACAGACCGCCGTCGGTTCGTCTCCCAGAAGACGGGCAACTTGTACATCGCAAAGGTTGAAGCTCAGGATGCTGGAAACTACTCCTGCTTTGTCTCCAGTCCCATCATAGGAAAGAGCGTCTACTCCAAGTTTATCCCTCTCATCCCTTTACCTCCAGAAGACGGTTAGTCGTAATCTGTGGCAGACTGAAATAAAAAAGTTCAATGTTTAGCGTCATTTATATTTGTCAGTTTTTTGTTGTTGTTTTTTTTCCAGGTGAGGAGAGAAAGTACCCAGCTGACATTAGGGTCAAGTTTCCAGACACCACTGCAATGCTGGCCTCCAATATTACATTGGAGTGCTTTGCTCTTGGAAAGTATGTTTTTAAAGCTTTCTTGGTAGGCCTTTGTAACATGATAAAAATGAGCAGGATGGACACAGACACAAAACACTTAGCTAAGGAAAGCCTTAGTCTAGTCTATAGAGCCGTAGTTATAGTTTTTGAAAAAGGCAACACATGCTATAAAACCACAAAAAATGTTGCAAAAAATTATTTTTGTAGTAAAGAAAGTTAAAATCTGTAAATGCGTTTGCAATGCAATAAAAGTGAATACTGTTCTCTAAGTATCGAGTTCCTGTCTTTGTTTATCGCCATGCTCACTCAGCCCCATCCCACATATTGTGTGGAGGAAGGTGGACGCCACTGACCTCCCTGCAAATCATGAGATCAGCGAATCAGGCGCTGTGCTCCATCTGTACAATGTTCAGTATGAAGACGTTGGATCATACGAATGCGAAGCCATCAACACCAAAGGAAAGGACTGGCATAAAAACTGGCTTTATGTGGAATGTAAGTCAAGTTACATGTTTACCTTTTTTTGTATGACATAATAATAATAATAATAATAATAATAATAATACTTGTTGTCTTCATGTAGCTGCACCTGAATGGGCAGAAACGATCAACAACACTCAAGTGGACATTGGATCAGAACACACAATGCGCTGTGTGGCTTCAGGAAAACCTTTCCCTTTCATCCGTTGGTACAAAGATGGATATATGGTAAAAAAATCTCTTTGTAAGCTTTTTCTTAAATAATTTTTTGCACTCTGAAGTGTTCTCATTATCCACGAAACTGCACTCCTCTCTGGCATGTGGTTCCTCTAGTATGGCAAAGGCGAGCTGAAGTTTTCCAGTCTAACTTTTGATGACTCTGGGATGTACCAATGCATTGCTGAGAACTACTGGGGCATCAAATATGCCAACGCTGAGCTGCGAGTTGTTGGTAGGTATCAATTCTTTTCTTTTCTTTTCTTTTCTTTTCTCTTTCTTTCTTTCTGTCTTTCTGTCTGTTTGTCTGTCTGTCTGTCTGTCTGTTTTTTTTTTTTTTTTTTTGGATAACAGTTATTTAAACTGAAATCCCCACCTATCATCTCTCACCAGCCTGGGCTCCAACATTCGAGCTCAACCCAGTGAAGAAGTATCTTCTTGGAGCCAAAGACAGACGCGTGGTAATAGAGTGTAAGCCGAGAGCCGCTCCGAAACCTCGATTCACCTGGACAAAGGGCAAAGAGGTCCTCTTCAACAGTTCACGGTCAGCAGAAGCAATTTCTTCTATGAAACAGAAAAATCATAAACAACTTTCTAATGAATTGACTTGATTTTGCTTGCTTGCAGTGTTTCTGTCATGTTCGATGGGAGCCTGGAGATCCGCAACGCCACCAAAAATGACGAAGGCCTTTACACCTGCTTCGCTGAGAATGACAGAGGGAAGGCCGACAGTTCAGGATATCTTACCATCACAGGTTAGCTGCATCATAGTAGCAGCATTCATACACCAAGATCTTCTCCGCTTTTTGTTGTTTTTTTAGTACAATTACTGCCTTTGAAACTAACTAGTTTTTAATCAAAAACATAAAACTTTGAAACTTAGAATAACTTTAGTCAGAACTTTTCTACGGTCTTTTGTTTTGTTTTGCGTGGTTGACACAATGGTGTTAAAATAAAATTATTTAAAGTGAGCTTAACATCAGCATGTCAAAATATGACTTGTTTTATAAAAAATGTTATGTTAGCTTACTGTCTCCAATTCTGTTGTCTAAAAAAGTTGAAATTTGTGATTTTTTTCTTCTAAGGTTTTGAAGTCCTTTGGAGTTTTTTTTTTTATATAAATTTATTCATTCATGGAAAAATTGGGAAAGACAATTTAGCCACTTAAATTCTTGCTATTTAAGTTAATCAGAAGTGTGTTAATACCCCAAAACCAGGGCTACATTTGACCTATTAATAAACACACACTTTCAGGTGCGTCTCAAGAGAAAGAATAAATACTTTGTAAAATTCCTCATTGCCCACTGCTATGTATAATGAAGGATATATATGTTGCAGTGAGCATAATTCTCTTCCAAGGAATTACTACAAACAAGAAGATTTTTGGTAAAAACCTGATGAGTGCTAGCATTAAACTGAAAATAAATATTTAATGTGATATGACAAAGGGTAAAGATAAAGATAAAATATATGTTTACACTCACTTACAATATTGTAATTCCTTCTTATTGTTGTCCATCATGATTTGGATTTTTTATTTTTTATTCTCAGAGGCAACAAGTATAACTGCAGCACCTGAAGACTCCGAGGTTAGAGTTGGAGACGAGGTGATTCTTCACTGCGCTGCTTCACACGACCCCATGCTGGACATCACTTTTATCTGGGCCATTGACTTCAGAGTCATTGACTTCAATGCTGAGTGGCAACACTATGAGCGAGTAATGGTAAGTCAACATTTTAAGCATTTTTTTAACCTTGTAAAGCGTTTTAGTTTTTGAGAATTTGCACGTAATTACTGAAAACAAGTTTCACAGTTGGAACTTTCCCGAGATCCGTTATTTTTTTTGTGTTGATCAGAGTGAAGATGGAGTCGGCGACTTGAGGGTAAAAAATGCACAGATTTGGCATGAAGGTCGCTACACCTGCACCGCTCAAACCGCGGTGGATGACGACACCGCTTATGCTGACCTGAAAGTCGTAGGTAATTCAGTGCATGAAAATAATAACCGAAACCACCATCTATCGTTTGCACTAGTGTTTTAAAACGATTTTACGTGAAACCTCCAGGTGTTCCCGGGCCTCCCGGTGTGCTCCGGATCGAGGAGATCGGCGACACCTGGGTGAAACTTTTGTGGTCCAAACCAGCTGAGCACAACAGCCCCATCCTGTACTACACTGTTCAGACCAGACACTTCTGGGCTCTGAATGAAGACGACTGGAAGAATGCCAGCACATGTGAGTCCTGATTTAGGCCAGCAGAGGGCCATCATGCTCCAAAGCAATGGACGCAATTCCAGTATAAGCTGGGGTTCAATCAAATTTTAAGCAGCTCTTAATTGCGTCCCTCAGCTCCAAGTGTTCTCGATGGGACTCTGGAGAAAGCAGACGTCACAGATTTATACCCATGGATGGAGTACCAGTTTAGGATCATCGCCACCAATGAGTACGGATCCGGGGAGGCCAGTATACCTTCGCTTAAGATCAAAACATGGGATGCCCGTAAGTACATTGACAATTGTTTTATTTATGATTGTGCCATAAGGCAGATTTTTAGGAAGAACTAACAAAAGGCTGCCTTTTTTGTGCAGCTCCAGTCGTTTCTCCCACAGACGTGGCAGGATATGGAGGTAGAAATGGCGAGATTGTCATCACGTGGACCGTAAGCTGCCAAATTCACGAGTTAAATTCATGCCTCCTCTAAGTTTCTAATGTACATTGATTTCTTTTTTATTCGGCAATCGTCAGCCTGTCCAGCCCTGGTATTTCTATGGCAAGAAATTTGGGTACATCGTTGCGTTAAAGCCTCACAATGCCTACGACTGGTATTATGTAACCATCTCGGACCCTGAGACGAGACGGCACGTTCACATAGATTCCTACTTCATTCCGACCGAAGAGGACTTCCTGGTGCGAGAGTTCCAGGTGAAGATAAAGTCATTTAATGTTAAAGGAGATGGACCGTACAGCCTCACCAAGGTCATCTATTATCCAAGAGATGGTGAGAATTAGTTTTTAGATATGCGCCTTATCAGTTTCTAATTGCATTTAATCTCAATTTCTGGTGCACAGTATAATTTTAGAAGCTTTGTAAATTCAAATATATGTTTTTTTTTTTTTTTTCTTGTCACCCAGTCCCAATAGAAGCTCCCACAGATGTCTACGCCAGGCCCGTGTCTTCCACTGAAGCTGTGGTTTGGTGGCTGCCTGTGGTTGATACTGGAACCGGACTGCAGCAGTACATCGAGGGATACCAGGTATGGAGGTTTTCCTCTCATTTTTTTAAACTAGATCAGCCAAAAATAACATGTCAATAAATACTTGGATTTGTTTAAAAAATAGACAATATTTACAGACCTCAACAGTCAAATTTGCAACATTGCATAAATTACATGGAAAATATATTAACAATCTTAACAGATTTTTTTTTTTTCAAATCACAGCTGTACATTAAAGTTACTGTACAAGATTTTTTTCTGTTGATTTTGGTTCCACACTATTTTCAAAAAAAATTATTTATACTGCAGTATAAGAAGAAAGTATACTGCAGTAGTTTTAGTCTCATGATCATCTTTTTTTTCAATAACTGTAGCCATATTTGCTTTTTGCAAATAGCATGTGATACAATAATCTAGCTGTTTCTTTGCCCTTTACATCAATGTCAGCCTATTTAAACAACACTATCATACACACTTGAATCCAAATTTGTATCTATCTTCACTTTGTCTCTATTTCCCAAGTTGCTACCTATGCCTTCAATGCTATCCACAAAAAAACCCACAAGACTTACAAAAATGTATCCTACTACATAGATCAAATACTGGAGAAAGTATGACGATCCAGAACCGGGGGCAAATCGCATATTCGTTCCAGCTTCAGTCAATCAGACCCGCCTGGAGAACATGCTGCCAGATTCGCACTACCTCATCGAGGTCCGGGCGTTCAACGGAGCAGGTTTTGGACCGCCCGGCGAACACTGTGAGATGTTCACAAAGAGGCCACGTAAGAACAACATGAAAACGGACAATCGGATTTGTAACAATGCTTTTAAAATACTTTTAAAATAAGTAAACTGTTTCTCCGCAGCACCCTCTGAGCCTCCCAGAATGTGGCGCTACGTCACCTGGACCGGACAATGGTTGTACGTGTGGTGGGATCACATCCAGTATGACTGGTTTGGGAACGTTTCTTTCCCCCTCTACTACAAGGTGGGTGCATTTAGCGTTGTTTCACCTCTATAGTAAGAAAGCATTCAGGTTTTAAGGCTGCTAGGATCTTTTACAGTCTACTCCTTTGTCAGGTCATGTTTAGAAAGACAGGGTACATCTACGGGAAGGTCTACATCACTGGCTGGCACTTTATGGACTTCCCAATGCCTCAGCTTGGAGACTATGAACTGATGGTTCGTGGTCGCTATGAAGGGGGAGATGGCCCAGTCAGGATGATAAGTATTAAGGGTAAGAATTAAGATAATAGTGGGTTATTAAGTAAACTTCTAGTTGTTTTTATTGTTAACTTTTTTGATGTTTTTTTTTTTCCAGGTAAAGCATCTCTGACCACACCCACAATCAGTTTTTTAACCTTGTTGCTGCTGGCGCTGTGTATTACAGGTTTGTAAATTTAAGAGTGAAGCAAATATATTGTATATAATGGACTATGGAAAGCAAATAATAGGACCTTGTCATGAGAAATCTTTACATGGTAGTTCAGTAACTAGTATCTGTTTTTTGTGACAATACACTGGAAATTTTTGATTCCCAAATTAAAATGGATTGCCGCCACTTATTCTGGACCATGTACTGTACAAAAACAGCATGATATCTAAAAGGAAAAAGTGAGAATTTTAGCTGGATTTTTTTGGAAACAAGATCAAAAATGTTTAAAACACGGAGACGCTCTTCATGGTAAATAAAAACAAATGACGACTCCTGGAGCCTATATTTAAAACACTATTTAGAATTAAATAAATGTATAGAAGGCCACTACGCTGCACAAAAAACACTTGTTCTTGTGATCTTTTTACTTAGTTTATTGTGTATATATTTTTTTTAACTGTTGAAATGGAACTTGCACTCAAAACATTACAAACCATTTGTAGGTTACAAGAACAATCACTGACGTTAGAAAACAAAGATTTTTATGTACAAAGTGATATGATTCATTTGTTTTGCTTTTTATAAAACACAGTCAACTTTTATATGTATATTTTATTTATTTATTTGCCTTTGTTGAAAAAATTCTTAGACATTTTCTTAAAGGGTGGTATGCGGTCTGAATTATTCACAAGTGGAACACAATCCATGCTGGTATTGTTGATATATTTTAAAAACTGCTGGGATACAAACAACCTAATTTGGCATATTTTTCTAACCGAGTACTGCATTGAATGTGGAAAAGTTTTAGGGGTCAGTGTGAGGCCAGAATTCCCACAGAAAAGCCACAGGGAAAACATGACGTTAACATTATTATACAGCATCATTTTCAACTTTTTCATTTCTGGTTCACTGAGGTCTGTTCAGGTCTTTGTAGGGTTCAAAATGGTGGACTGAGAAGAATAACAAGCTTCCCTCTCTTTGCAACCCAACTTTTGGGTCACAATATTTGACAAAGTGTTTAATGCTTTCTGTCCAAACAGCATAAACCCAGCAGTTTTTTTTTGGTACATATTACAACATTAAGGCCATAGATAGGGAGCTTAACTGATGTACAGCTATATATGTATCGTAATGCCACTTTCCTTTATGTAAAGCTGGAAAACTATTAAACAGATTTCAACAGTCTTGATATTATTTTATGATCTTCTGTGCTCACCTCAAGATGTCAGGTTTGAGTTACAGCACATTGGAATTGTTTGAAAATGTAAAAACCAAATACGTTTGGTAAAAATAGGACTCAATGAAAATAAAAGAAATGTGGAATCTCAGAAAACACATTTCAATACAATTTCTGCAATCTCACCCACAAACCATAAAATAGGCATTTACTGGTATAAGACTTTATCTGTATGATAACCTTGATTAAAAAAAAGCAAAAAAGAAACAAAACAATAAAAATCTCCAAAATATATACCATGTTGATTTTACTTTATTTCTAAACTTTAAACCAACATGTATTCTAGCAAAAATGATATAAGCACAACTTAACTTACGTGGTATTTTTCAAATGTTTCTGCACAGAATCCAACTTTTATTGTGACCTTTAATTTGTGTTAAATTATAATTTAACACAAACTATAATTAAAGTATCTGATATAAAGTGTGAAAATCTGAAATTAGTGGTGTATGGTATTTGGCAATGTGTGTTCAAAATTCTTCCTAAGCAATTCTTTAAAAAAAACCCACCAAAAAAACAATAAAATCGTATAAATTGGCTCAGCAAACAATTTTCATGGTTTTGAAAGTATGACTCTTGAAAACCTCTGTATACATTACATTAGTAACCCACCCATGCCTGGCAACAAAATAAAACATTTCAACTTCTAAGAAGAGAAGGAGCTTCTTCTTCTTTTTTAACAACTTAGTAGAGCACAACTTATGTGTGGGCAGCTCCCTCCCACAATTTTTTTTCTTATAGAATCTGAAAAAAATGGGGTCCCTGTCGATTACGAAATTAATCATATAGTGTTTTTAATATTATTTTAGCAGTAAAAATTAAATGTTACCACTCCCAGACCACAAAGCATACATCCATATTTGCACTGAACACCCCCGGGATCTTCAAGAAATGGTTTGTTCCTGCTTAGCCCGCTTGACGGCGACCGTGTTCAGCAACAGTCAGTAGAAGACGAGAACGACTGTAGCAGTTACTGTGATGCCAAGAAGAATAATAAAATCAGGTTTTCAAAAGGAGAGAGAAAAAAAAAAGACAAGTGTCAATTATAGCCCAGTTTTTCTCCAAAAGAGGTGGGTAGACTGTGCGAGATTGTCAACCATTTAGCATAGTTAACTTAGCTACAGGCTACTGTTTGCCTCCATTTCACTAGCATATAATGAATGGAGGAAAGAATTTAACAGCATATTCATATATGTAACTTGTACCTGTACCTCTTACCACACTTAACAACAGATGAGTCAGACAGCAGCAGCTTTAACCCAGATACCATCATAACCCCTCCTCCCTGTCCCAGTGAAAAAGGTGAGCAACACTGTTCAACCTATGTGGATGATTTTTCCTGTCTCTCTTTTTACAACTACACAACAAAAACAATTTATTACTCACAGAAATTCAAACAATCTTTATAAAATCTTCCTTTAGCACACTTTAGTGATGGGGTCCAAGATTCCTGGCACAGTTCTGCCCCCACACCTGAATCAAATAACAAATGACCTGTTTCCATGCAGTTTGCAGAGCTGACTGACTGCTAATGAGGGAAATTAGCCATTTGATACAGGTGTGTTGGAGAAGGGACACGTGTAAAAGTTGTATTATAGTAGCTGTCCAGAGCTGGAGTTGAGTACTCAAAATTTAGACTGACAACGGAGAAAGCAACTCAGCGCTAATTAGCTGAACAACACACAGGTGAGTAGTGGTAAGTAAGATATTGTAAGAGAGAGGCTGAGGAAACCAGTAGAGACTGGAATATGTTTACAGATATGTTTAAAAAAAAACAAAAACATAAAAAAATTGTGCAGTTCAGCAAAATGTTTAAAAAAAATGCTACATTTAGTGTCGAGTATTTGAAGATGTATGGATTTGAATTTTCAATAAAATATAATAAAAATCTCATAAAGCCTAAAAATTAAATGAAGTAAAAATTCAGTCACCAGGTGGCAGTGTGCCCACATGACATTAACCGCTGCCTCAGGTACATTTTATTCCAGTCTCATTATAGAAACATGTTTTTTTTTCTTTACTTGAACAGAGGCACACCCATTTTATTGCAAGATAACACACTCTCACTTTTGTCTTTTTCATTTTGTTTAATGTACTCCTGCCATCTGGAAATCTTATCATGCAATTCCAATTTTCCTTTTAGTTTCAAAATAGCATGTCTAATATCTGCAGCCACTCTTAGAAAAACATCTCTGTCTCTCTCTTTCTCTCTCACTGTGGCTTTTATCTTTCCCACGTCTATTACCCGTTTCTTCCTCCTATTTTACCTCCTTCCTGATAAACAAATTACTCCGCCTGAGAAAATCCTGCAAGCAGCAAAAAAAAAAAAAAAAAAAAAATCAATCTTGCTATCATTTACAAACAGCCACAGCAGTCACACAAAGGTGAATCCTTCCACGGCAATGGGGAGGTATTCTTCCTTCAGGGAAGTATATTAAACAACCCTGTTGTGATATCTCCTTTGGGTTTTATTAACATCCTCACTCTGGTTCTTCTTTTGAATGCGTTGTTTGTCCGATTGAGAAAACAGCGACTTGTCTGCTTAGCATTTGTTTGCCTCTTCACATGAAATATCTTCAAAACGAGAGTTTCTTTGCAGCCGAGTATTCAATTCAGACCTCATTTTTGTACATTCCCATCAATATGGGACTGTGTACATTAAAAGATGAGCATTACGCTTATCTATCTCTAAGCCGGTGGTTATTTTTATGATGCAAATGTTTGAGCAGAACTTTCTTGACTATAAAATGTATAAATCCAAATGCAATGTGCAACTGTAGTTGAGCTCTGACTATAACTGTGGAAAAGTAAAATAAAGTACTGATCTTGAATCAATACTCGGTCATTGTACTTTTGTAGGCAGCATTGACGTTTCAGGACAAAATAGACTGTTGAATTAGTCATTGCAAAAGTTTGAAGTTTTGCCAACCTTACGAATTTAAGTGAATGGGATTTGTAATGTACACAAAGAGAAATGAGGACATTGAGATGTAGGATAAGAGCAGAAGCATCTAGTAAATTTCAGGTTAATCGTAATCGATACTATCGCCATGTCAATGAATGGCTTCGTTCAGTTCCTCCGCTGCCGTTGCTAAAACTACAGGCATAATTACAAAACTACGCAGAAAATTGATGTAATTGTTCACAACTTCTTCTGCTTGGTGATTGGCCCAGTCAAAAATTGATCGGAGACAATCCGAGTCAACAGGAGAAAGATCGGATGTGACTGAAATCTTGTCAAAGCATAGGCTAATGTGAACATGTTTCATCTAAACAGAGTAATGGACTGTCAGTACACTGAAAATATTTCTTCACCTGGTGCGATAGGGACCCAGAACTGGGTCTTGATAGAAACGGAGCAGGAAGAACTTTGTCAAACACCGTTTGTTTTCTAACTTCTGTGTTTTAGCAGACACCAAAAATATTACCAAATGCCAGTCCCAGATGTTTGATAGAGTAAATAAGCTCCCTTGTTGTGCTTATTAACAGCATACACCCAGTTATTTACATATTAGATATCCTCCATTTGATCAGGGAGGCTCTGATTGTCACATTAAACCTGTGATGGTGGGAGCACAAAGATGGATTTTGTAATCAAGTTGAGGCCCTTAATGCTCAAAGCGTGCTCCGCTTGTGATTTCTATACCCTCGTCGCATTGTTATCAAGTCCTTTAAACCCTTTTAGCCTCAGATTTCCTTTTTCTGAATTAGCCCCATATCCTCAAGGTGCATCCTCTGTAGTTGAGCAAGATATTAATGTAAATCTATACTTGTCATTAAACAGCAGCAGGTCTTTATCCCACAGAAGAAAAATACCAGGAAAAATGCAAAAACCAGGCCATATGCAAAGTAAGCGGCATGAGCCATGAATCACGTCTCTGCCCAGACCCCCTGGCTAACTCACTAGTTAGCTCAAACCCGAGAGGCCCCAGAAGATTTGCATCCCACAGAGCAGAGCAACGAGCCTCTTCAGATGGCTCCTGGGGTTTGGAGGCACCCCTCCACTAAATCTTCCTGACAAATCTTGCAGTGTGGTGTTGGGTTGTGTTAATAATGCTGCTAACCTGGTTAGCAGCCTTGAGGACCATGTTCCCTGGTTCCTCTAGCTAGTTCTGTGACAGAAATAGGCTGCAGTGTCAGATAAGTAAGTAATTGCCTCTTCTGCAGAGAGTTTATGGCCTGGTTCACTGTGTGAGAAATAGGCAACTACAAATTGTCTCCTCCTGGTTTTGTCAGACCATTGCTTGGGTTTTCAGAATTTTAACAATGTAATTAGCATTTTAGCCAGGTTATTTATTGACAGTAATGCTGCTGGAAAATTGATTGTGAGTAACTCCCTGTATGATAAATAAATTTATGTGATGAGTTGTATTTTTGAAGCTCCTGCTTTCCAGTTTAATCACACTTTTTTTTTTGTTAAAATCATAACATACCTACAAATATGCCCTTCCAAATATATTAATTGAACTGTTTTGTACCTTCACTTTTATTCAGATAACCTGTGGCTTCAGCTGTTGAAAACTGATTATTCATTTACTCTTTGGATTGTTTTTTTTTTAACTAGTCACTGACATATGACGAATCAAGATGTGCTTTACATGCTTTTTTTTATCCACACATGTAAAAAATATGACACGAGTAGTTGACAATTGAATATTTTTCAGTCATCTTTGCCAGGTATTGTTCTCAAAGCCAAAGATTTCTTGGGACTCTTCCTTTGCTCGTTTTTGTCCTGCCCGTGATTGCTGTGGAACTGGAGTCTATCTTGGCAGCAAATAGTGAAAGGAGGGGTAAACTGTGAACAGGTTGGCAGTCGATCACAGGCCTAACACAAGCACATAAGATGAAAGACTTTGCATGCAAAATGTGGAAGGAAACCAGAGTACTCAGTTTGTGCAAGCACAGGATTGTTATGCAAACTCCAGAAGACCACAGCTTAAATCGACAGCAGTAATATTTTGGACAATATTTTATGTTTGCGGCACCGTTTATCTCTGAATGAGCATCAGGTTCCAAAAAATTACAAAAATACAAAAATAGTTTCCTGTCAAAGGAGATGGCAGTGTAGTAATGGTGAACATGAAAACTATTTGCAACTTAAGCTTAAATGTGCTCTGACCACTCTAATATTAACATGCAAACAATCTGTGTTATTGGCAAATGTTCTGCAATTTGAACCAACGTCACAATAGTGTTTCCAATATTCCTTTATTTGCTTAGTAAGTAAATCACAAATTTAACAAAGACAACCAAGAAAACTTGAAATCACAATCAATTTAGAACGTCCAGTTGTAGAATATCTTTTGTTTGATGGAAGTAAAAAAAGCAGAGCTCCTCAAAACAGAGAAATCTCATCAAACAGAGAAAACTCTGAGACTCCCAATTCTTATCTGCCAGGCAGTAGAACATGAAGTAAATGTGCTCTGTTAGCTTGACAAAGGATGAATGCGAAGCTTGTCAGGTCAGGAAGGAAAAAGTGTGAGCAATGGAAACACCTTGACCCAAAATCTCCACAGAATGAC
Organism: Poecilia reticulata; assembly: GCF_904066995.2. Taxonomy (NCBI): domain Eukaryota; kingdom Metazoa; phylum Chordata; class Actinopteri; order Cyprinodontiformes; family Poeciliidae; genus Poecilia; species Poecilia reticulata. The sequence continues at coordinate 11,021,083 of NC_088852.1, read as the reverse complement.
CTCTGCAGTAATAATGCAGCCATTACAGCCAATGACAGCATCTACATTGCCTCCTCCTGAGTGACTGCGCATGGCAGCGCTGTGTGCAGCATCGCCACATTGCCATCAGATAAAATGCATACGTCTTCGAGTCTGAGAGCATGTTGGAATCCTCAGATTAAGGAGAAAACAAATGGCGGAAGATGCATACGTTTAAAAAGATTCCATATAAGGACATGGCTCTAGAGTTTTCATTTCTGGGTCTATTTAGACTAGCACCAACACCAACACATACTAGCAGTACTGTATATACTAATAGTGTTAACTTCACAGTCATATTTTCGGTAGATTTTATTTTTTTTTCCCCAAAGGGATGAGGTTGCATCAAAGTAGACATCAAATTAAAGTTTAGCGGGAACTCAAGATGGCAGATTTCCCAAATATTCCCTTTATAGTTTCTTTTCTACTGTGACGGATCTATCATGATGAAAATGTCAACTTCAAAAGGTGAAAACGCATTCATGAAAATCTGAAGTGGGAGCAGATGCACAGAAAGACTGAGACTCAGCTGTGTCTGTGTACGGATGCGTGTCAGGTTTAGGCATCTGTACGTTCTTTGTCTCCACTTAAAAGCCGTCTCTCTGTGGGGGATTTAGCATTTTTATTCCCCGACAGCAACTCAGGAGAAACCCCTTTTAACACAGACTCTTGCATTATCTCAGACTGGTGTCGGCGTGGATGTTGGATTGCGTCAGGCATTGTTGGCTCAGGTTCAGTCTCGAATGATCTCTGCTTGTTGAACGCACTCGTTATATTGAGAATCATTAGTGGAACTGCATTAGGTGAAAGTCTATCTTAGGTTTTCTTGCACTGCGCGCGCGCCCTGGCCCGCATTAGCCGCTACTTTCCCCCCTTTAGCGAGAATTGTTGTCCTCTGTCAGCCGTAAAACTTTATCTCCACAGGAAAAGAGCAGTAAAAATGTCACTCCCTGTGAATGATGAGTCTCCGGTGCGGGCCCAAATGGCAACAAACGTGTTGCATTGTCAGCTTCAACAATGGGTCCCCCTTCTTTATTTGTGCAGGTGACATCAGTTGTAAACGTCCATAATGCCCTGGTGGAGCTGATGGGGTAAATGCACAGGACATGACGCTGGCATCTGCAAACCCCTGACAATTGAGGCAAAGCTGCCTTTTCAAATTCCAAAATTCTCCACCTATCTTGCTCTTCTTGGACACCCAAGAAGTATGAATTATGAGGTCACAGAGGGGGACGCTTTACGGGGGGAAAAGCTGGTGCTTGGCATATCAAGGTACTGCCAAAGCAGCAAGAAAATACAGAGGAAAGGCTGCATTCAGGATCCAAATTTGAGCTGTTCTTTCGCTTTTTGGAGAGTTTTCTCAGTTGGCAATTTCAATTGAACTCTTGTGTTCGTCAGAATATGCTGGAGTAAGCAGCAAGGGTCAGAACTCAAGCAAAAGCGAGTGGCGAGCAATGTTGACTGAAATATATTAAGCACTGTTACCATTTTTTGTCTACTTCGAGAATGTAAATACATGGCTTTGAAAAATACTTGCACCCCCTTGCAGATTTCTCTTGTATTTGCTTTTTCTGTCACACAAGTATGTACGCAAATTTCTAAACAGTGATTTCATTTAACCAACATAGTGCAATGTGGAAAAGTCACCACCTCCATTTGTTAAATTTCACTATCCAAACTTAGTTCATGCTTTTCTTTAGTTTCCTCTTGACTCTGGCTCTGATAAAATTCAAATATAAGTTGAAGCTCATGTGTAAGATTAAAGGGTAAACAATGTAAAAATGAATAAATAAATCAAATCAAATCTATGTTTATGTTTTAGTCTAGAGAGCATGTTGATGCAGATCTTTTCAGAAACACATCAGTGTTCCAGAAGCACTTCCAATGTCTTGTAAATTCGTATTGACATCAACTATTGACAAGATAACACTCTAACTTAAGGTAATTTGCTCTACAGCACGACTAAATCTAATAAGCACATTACCGAAATTAAGGTACATCATCGTGTACCTGCTCTCCAGTGATTACCCTCTTAAATACAAGTAAAAGCAATAGGTGACAGGCTTTGTGTGAGAATGAGTTAATGTGGTATTCTTAATTGAGACGGATGCATTTTTAATGATTCCTCCTGGCTCAAAGCAAGAGAGGCATCGAATTATGCAAAATAGGTGATAAATGCTAATGGCCATACAACTGCCTCTGGCGGCAACTCTGAGACAAAACTTAGCAGTTTCTAAGTGTACTTTAGATTAATCTTTACTTGTGTATTTTAAAAGCAAGGAAGCCGTCTGTACTTGACCGCAATAGAGTACAATTAACTGAAAAACGAGAATGTTTTAATCATCCTGTTTATCGGTTTTGTAACCTTACCAGCTTATAGCCCGTGCTAATATTTGCATCCAGTGAAACATCTGTTTTCCGTGTTAGGTCAGCGGTATTCATCTGGATGCTTCAGCTCTGGATGCTCCCCTCAGGGTTGCACTGAGACGAACACACCTGCACAGAACCACGTCGATTCCAAAAAGCGGGCACGTCGTCGTTACACGGATGACTCGCCTGCCGAAATGCCCGACGCCTGCTCACATGCAATGTAGAGGCAAGCTTGGATAAACATACAGGCAGATGGGTACATGAACAGAGATGAGCATGGACTGTTTTCTTTTGCAGCCATCTGTCAATTGTCACAATCTCGAGGGAGGCTGCATACTGCGCCTTAGTTGGGTGCTAAAACGAACGACTTGGCAGATGTTTGGGAACTTACTAAAAACCTATCCGGTCTCAACAAAAACCTGCCAGCTTCATTTCCCATGGGGCAACACAGCACAGTCTTGTCTTGTAGTGTCACTTAATTAATGACATCATGGCAAAATGAGTGGAAAAACATCTGTGTTTGCCTACTAATTGTCTCTGGAAGACATGCATCACAGAGAAAAAGTCAGGACGCTCATAGCGCCTGGGAAAATATTGATGTTGGGTAAAGATGTTTTTCACATTATAACCACAAACTTCAATGTAGTCTTGGAAATTTATGAAATCGATCAATACATCATTACAGAAATCACAAATGAAAATGTGCACATATATTTGCCTGCTATCATCATTATTCCTATACACTTAAGTAGTTACCTGTGCCAATCAGATAATTTTAGACATTCCCTTCCTGGTTATAAAACGTGACGCTTTGGATATCTAACAGAGTCCTGACCTATCCAAGCAATTTGGTACCCCTGGAAACCTACCAATAGATGGGGTGAAGAAAGCATGACTAATGGCAGCATCTGATGCATCCAGAAAGCGATATATACAGAAAGTTAAATACCACACTCAGAAGACTTTGTAGTTTTTTGTGAAACCATGTGCGATTGTCTTTCAACATAACACATGACTTTGTTGCTTTATTATACAAAATTTCAATGAAATACATTAAACGTTGAGATGTGACAAGCTAAAAAATGTTAATGGATATGAATACTTCCCATAAAATTCCGTAAATTTCTTTTTATTTATTTGAGTGAAAGGTTATCCAATGATATTACTTCCACATTCAGAAGCAATGTTTCCAGTCGCATGTAAGACACGTCAACATCGCCTCTGAAAAAAAGAAAGAAAAAAAGATGGTTTAACAAGCTCCGTCGATGCATTTTGCGTTTGCGCGCACTTCCTAGAATTCTCTATTAATCATTTTACAGCCTGACCTCGATAAAGGATAATGAAAAATGATGTAGGTTTGATTAATGCGACATGCACACGCAGCCGCACAGCCCTCAGCATATTGCAAGCAACACCTCCCAGACAATAGGCAACGTGTTCGGTCAATCCTCGTTGCTCCCGCAGTCCCGTGTCAGCCACTGATGGATGGCGTAGTGAAGCTTCCATTGTTCGTGAACATTACGCAAATTAGCTGAGTCCAAAAGCTTGCTCCCCGCTGATGTGACCAGAGCTCCCCTGTGAGAGCAGATTAGTTACTTAAATCATCTGTTTGAAGGAATAAGCCTTTCTAAAGCTATTTCTTTGCAGAATGATGAAGTTTTACTGTTAGATTTTTTTAGTTTCAATAAAACAGACTAAAGATAAGTTTCTTTTTCCACTTCGGTTCTTGGGTTTAAATGGAGGTTTGATTAAAAAAAATGTATGACTTGGTCAAAGATTCTCCAAAAGGATTGATTATTTTTTTATCACATCAAACTTTAGCCTCCTTATACAAGTAAGCTAATCAGCTTCCATCTACCTCTGCTTGCACCAATATTCAGCCCTAACTGTTCACTTTAAAGGATATTGGGATCAATAACAAGTCGATTCCCAACAGTGAAAGCCGCAGTTTGGGTCCACGTTTCCACAAGTGCGTTTAAATGCAATCCACATCCGTTAGTTTGAGGGTTATGCGAGGATGAAAGGTGCTTCAGTCCATCACAAGTACAGATACGTAGAATTTTGTGAAACACTGCTGGGAACTAAAGATGAATGTGTTGGAAGGCAACTCATTCCACCTGTCAAATATACCATGGATGATCTGTGATGTGTTTTCTCTCTTCCAAAGGTACTTTTTAGAAAGCGTGCCATCGTTAGCTCTTCGAAATACAAGGCAATCGTGAATAAAATTCTCAAAGTGGGGCTCATTTGTTCTTCAAACACATCTGGAGAGATTTTGTAAAGTCAAAAGTCCCTCTCTGTTTGCTTCAGGCTTGAGTTTCAGAAATTTTGTATGAGAACTGTCAGAAAGGGTGCAAGTATCTGCGCCAGATGTGATTTTTTTTTTCCCCACTGCCAAATAAATGTTTGATTCGTTGACGATTTTCAGGGTGAGAGTACAGTGCAGCAATAAAATAGGAATTTACTTTAATTTGTTTCTATGCTTTTTTCAGGGTTGCCAATAATTGTTAGGTTAAATTCAACAATGCACTTTCATGAAGCTTCTGAATACAAAGGGTGACAACACAAGCAAATTTAGTCCCTTTGGACTCTTATTGGGGAGAGAGAGAGAGAGAAAACCAAGGTCTTTCAGGTATTTATTTATTTAATTTCAGAAACTGTAATGGTGGTTTTCCTAAGGCAGAAAATCTGTTTTATTTTGGAAGTAATTTAATTTTCTTTTCTTTTTCACCAAGTCTTTCATAACCCTTTTAAATGTAATAGTGCAATCTGTGTCCCTTCAGTAATTTAAGTTTTAGAGGTTTTTTTATTTATCTGTCCAGCATATTGTCCTCCACCATGCAAAGATATATTTTCACATATAAATACACCATATTGTGCTAAATGTAGCTCACGCAAACCCCTGTCAGATTTCTGTGGAAAGTAACGTTCTGATTTGACTAAGATTTCTGACTGGATGCGACATTAATGTTTTGGAACCCCAAACGTAAATCTGACAGCTAATCTGTGGAGGGATCTGAAAGGAGGCAACACACACATTTCCAAAAAAAAAAAAAACACCAGTAGAAACATGTCTTGTAAAAGCTTTGAGAACTAAGATTCTAGATTTATTTTTTTTCATGCTTTTTCTTAATCAGACTGAAAAAAGATTCATGTTTCTGGGCTGTTCTTGTCATGCCGTGATTTTATTTTTTTGTTTAATCATTTTCCATTTCTCGCCTCATCCCTTACTCTTGATTGCCTACTACTGCATTCATTAAAAAAAATCAAAAATGCATGTTTAGAATCAGTGTTGATCAATTTGAAGACTTCCAGGCTCAAATACCTGCAACTGGTCAAATTGGCATGTGGTGAAACAAAAACACTTCTGTTTTGATGCATAAGTTACTTACTATGTTCTTTGGGAAAAATAAGAAAATATATCCAGTAACCTAATTTTGAATTGGGTTCTTGTGGCATATTCTTCCCATCTCTGGTGTTCATTGTTCTGTGTGATCCAACATGAACAAAGTCATTCTGAAGAAGCAGACAAGTCCAATCTGCTGCCTCAAAAAGCCATTAACCTCTTTGAACGGCTAGATCTTGCCCATCGACTTCTGACTGCCCTTTTTGTCAGGTGCGATTTTGAAACCAATTTCCTTCCTTTCCCAAAAACTACACTACGCGGCTTCTCGATGTTCGACGTTCCAATCGGCGCCATTCGTTTAGGTGACCAAAGGGAAGAGATCTGTTAAAATGAGACAGAGAAAAGCTAAACAAATGCAGATTATAATAAGCCGGGCATGTCTGACCTCCTGGGATGAGCAGCAAATGGCTGTAATTCTGTGCTAAAGGTTAGAGTGGTGTCAATTGTAAATAGTGAAAGGCGTGACCCCACCAATGCCAGAGAACGTCAAATGAAGGTTAAAGGTCAGAGAACAAGGGCTTTGGGTTAATAAGGTCAGGCAGTGATACATTACAGTACTCCTAGTGCAAATAACTAATGGAAACCAATGAGGGGTAAGTTTATTATTTATTTTTTTAAATAACGGATCTCGTTCGTGTCTGAATTAAAGTCGCTCAAGTCTCTTTATTTTGTTTTAAACTTGCACAAAGCTGGTTAGTAGCAGCAGCTGAAGTGTTGTACATGTTTCTAATCACATTTCAATTTGCCACAAGTGCATAAATTATAGTTTGTTAAATATACAAGAAAGCTTTGTAGTATGTATTTACCACAAAGCTGGACATCACAGCACGGCGCTTGGCCATGAATATGACCCCAATTTCAACGGAGACCAAAGTGCATCTAATATAATGATGAGTCGTTATGGTCGTTAGCAGGAGTAATAAAGAAGAAAATATGGGACTCTTTCTTGTGACATGTTTGGAAAGGTTTTTCAGGAACATAAGTATTTTTATTGTTAAACCTTTGCACAGCTTGTCATATTAAAACCCTAAAACTCCATGTATTTTTATCAAGGTTGTCTGTGACATACTGTCACATAATGGTGTACAAATGAATAGTTTTCAACATTTTGTATAAGTAGATATCTGAAATTTTTGTATTCAGGAGCCCAAAAAGGCCAATAGCAGCCATTAATTGCAATTAGAGATGGAAGTTTTTAACAGTTTCTACCAACTTTGCACATTGTTTTTTGGGGGGTTTTTTTGCAACAAGTTTAAGCGCTTAGTAAATTTTTGATTGGATTTAATTCTAGGTTTAGGTTTGCGATCATTCCAACACCTACGTTTTCTGTTATCTAAACACATTTTCAGTTTTTAGATTAGCCAAACCAATGGGGAAAACAACTCAATTAATTGCTGTATGTTGCAACAAAGATGTCGGTGTTTAAAAGATGGAAAATACTACAAAAGAACTTTATCGCGGCTTTCAGTGAGATGCAGAGCTGTTTTATTCATCTGATATTGCTTAAATCAGCTTTATAATCTCTTTGTTTAGCTTCCTTTTTTTTTTTTTAAATGCCAAGATTCACATAAGAGGAAGATTGCAAAGATTAGACAATCGGGAGCAAGAGAGTCAAAACTTTTCATCTGTCGCATACTCCATAACGAGCCTAAAATCTGAGCGTCTGCAAAAGATGGAAGAAACTGTCATCAGAAAGATATTTGCATAAGTGCTCAAGAATAAAGCGGTGATCCGGAGACCCCCCGACTGATGTAAGCGCCGGGTTCCGGTGCGGGCCAGCTACGAGAGAAAAGACTGCGACGAGATCCGGTTGATCAGACAACAAGACTTGCAATTATCTCTGCTGCAGCCCAATCAGGCACACCGTGCCGAAGCAAAGAGGCCACAATCAATCTCCACTACTTCTAATGAGCAACATATTTTTCCTCCGCCGTTGAAAAGATAATCAGTAGCCGAACAGACGGGTCAACAGGTCCTCGCTGCAACGATGTCTCAAAACAACAATTGGCTCAAATCTTTATCAGGTGCGGCAGATTTACTGCTGGAAACCTTAAATCCGTCAAACAATTAACATTTTGTTTGGTGAAAAAAAAGAAGCTGTAACCTTCAGCGCTGTCAGTTTTACGTTTAATTTAAATTATGCACAAATGTGAGCTTGTGTGTGTGGGGGGGGGGGGGGAAACAAAGTAGATTTTTTTCTTTTTTGTGGAGCAGCTACTGCTGAAAAGAACACAGAGTGCTTTCATAATGTGTAGTGCATGTTTGAGTTATTACCAAAGTAATAGATGAACTACATTTCTGGGGAAATCTCCAGACTTGAGCACGAATGCATTATTTTTCAAATGAAGATGAAGGAAATGCACTCAGGAAGATTCATTAATTCAGTTTAAATCACTTTTTTTATTTCTATTTTTTTTTTTTAGGTCTGCACAGAATTTCCTACGGTACTGTCTTTTGGAGCACAAATGAGCACTACACGTAGTTTTTCAATTTTTTTAAACATTATAATAAACTATACAGAGAAAATGTATGATCAAGTAGCCTATTGCTGAACAAAGTGCGCTTTATGAATTACATTATTTTGTGACTGATTTGATGATGGCGTTGAAATCGGCTTCTTTTTTTTTTTATACATGACTCTCTAATCTGATCTTTAATTGTTGCAATCTCTTTAATCCCATTTGCATGCAAATTGTGATGTGTTGTTTTGAAACGTAGCTTCTTGAATTTGTGACAATCTAAATCCCACTATGTTTCTGCGAATGATCACAGGTGGAAGTTAATGAAACTCATGTTTTGCATGAGTTCATCCATTCTTATCCTGCTGTAGCTCAGCTATGTAAAGTGACATTAGATGTCAGATCTTGATGTGTTTTTATTTTTTGTCCACTTGATTTATACAACAAAAAACAGCAGAAAGGGAAGGCATTTTTTTTGTACTCCTACATTGCTGTCCTTGAACTTTTTTGCTATGTGAGTTCATTCTGTTTTTTGTGGAAGGACACCCTTTTGTGGTTACGTTTCTTACATAAGATTAAGCTGTTGTAGCTGCAAGAAAACACGAAAAACATTAGCGGGTTATGCTTCACAGGCAATGTTCATGAGTAGTTTATGTGACCGTACAAGCAGTGGAACTGAAAACGTAAGCGGCGGTGCAGATTCTCTCATAAATGTGTCTCATATCCTTTTTTTCAATCACAAACCGTTTCAGCCAAAATCTCTTTGCGAAAACACTGTCGATGATTGTGCCACGCAACAATTTTCAAAGAATCATTTTTCTCGTAGGAAAATTGAGTGAGCCTCATTCTGGAGAACTCATTCATCCGTTTGCGTACCAAGTTTGACCTTCTGCCCACTCACGCTTGCTAAAATGTTGGAACAAAGACGAATTTGTCTCACCGTTGCACGAAGACAGTTTGATTGAGGAGCTTAATCTGCCGCCGGCAACCTTAAGTGTCAGTGAGAGCACCAAAACAAGAGAAACTGTACTCATTCTTTTGCTACTATGGCGCTCCGGTCAGACTCACTCGACACAGCCGCTTTGTTATGTTTCTGGGGAGAAGGGAGCTCCCAGGTCAAATCAGACAGACATATATATATATATATATATAATTTTTTTTTTTTCATAGACGCAGCAGAAGATCCGTCTGAGCACGCTCTCACACACACTCACAGGTGCACACATCATTATAAGCGTGGCTCCACCATATGAGGCTATTTCAGTGACAGATCTCTGCTTAGCGCTCCTCTGTCATCAGCTCTGTCATATTGCCTCGTTGCCATGACAACCACAGCATGATTTCAAGAAAAGCAGGTTAAAAAAAAGGGGGGGGTTAGGGGGGGTCTTACCCCGCCGCACCCTTCTTCATCAGTTTCTGATTTTAACAAACACGTGGCACGCGAGGAGATAATGCAAGAGAGCTAATTTTTTTAAAAATTATTGATTTTTGATTATTATGAAATGAGAAAAGTCCAATAATCTCTGATGGGTGGGTTTTGTCTTTTTAACAACCAGGACACAATGCTGTAAAAAGCTCCTGACAGCAATATGGCTTTCTGTGTTGCCATGTACCAATAAAAAAAATATCTACAGTCTGACCTTTTGTGCTTTTTTATTTTTATTTTTTTTTATTTTGACCCCATACAGTCCGGTTGTAAAAACATGGCTCTATATTGGCTCATAAAGTACTGACAAGGCTGATGCTAAAAAGAAACAACTTTGCTAGGTAAAAGTAAGCTCAAGACTGCGATCCATCATATGTGATAACAAATGTCAAATCTAAGTAATGCACACGTATATAGAGCCTTACATGAATAAACAGTTCAATGTAATTTATTGGTACAAACCTGCATAAAATAGTGTGTAATTATGAAATGAAAGAAAAGTAATGGGTGATTTTTTTTTTTTTTTTGCCTTTTGTGCGAAGCATTTCACCCTCATACTATTAAAAAAATCAAATGCAAAAGAAAGTACTTCAAAAGTCACATGCGTAATAACTAGCATGTGCATTGTCCTGAAAACATTATCACTCTGTGAAGCATTGTGGTGGTAGCATCATGCTGCTTTATCTCAGCACAGACTGGTAGAGACATAAAAAAAATTAGCTTAGTAACTCAATCAATGTGTCAGTGGTAATAGTAATAGTTTTTTTTTTTATCCAAGAAGGCCCAACTAATAACCTAGTTAGTTCTTGTTAAGACGGAGAAATAAATATTAAGTAGACGCATCATCCGGAACAAGTAAACAATTGAAATCGGGAGTTAAGCTGGATTTGCCTCTCATCCCAGGTGTTGATAGATTGGATGGTGAGTGACAGAGATTGCATTGTTGCACCTCGCAGAGCTATGTGTGACACGTCAATATGTTAAAACCATATCATGAATGTGATAAAATTGTTTTCTGCAGACAGTGTTAGTGCGGTTGAGAAAGCTCTGTACCTGTCGTGTCCTGCACCGGTCTCCTATTGTGATTGTGTCTGTTTTCCTGAGGTGAATTTTTTGCCGGAGCTGTCTGGTGCTGAAACAGATGTAGACCGTTTTTGAGAAGTTAACATAACCTTAATTCTTGTTTGGTGCATTTGATTGAGGTTCAAAAAGTGGCTTGTTGGTCTGCAGGTTGGTGTTTATAAGAAAAAGAAACTTTTGATTTAAAGAAGGAGCTTTGCTTTTCAGTGACTGCATCATATATTGTGTTTAGGTGGCAGTTACTGCCTCCTCTAACTCATTGGCAATCAATTAGTTGTATTTCATCTTTTACAAGGGTTCTTGGGGTGAGGGAATGAGGAGGAAAATGAGGAAAAATATGGAGCAGAAGATCGATAGGAGGATTGGTGCTACATCTGCAGTGTCGCAGTACCAATCTCCTGTGGTGAAGAGAGAGCAGAACCAATAGGCAGAGTCGGTCCTTGAGTCCAGCACCATCATTCTGACCACAGGGGCCCTTCAGGGATGCATTCTGAGCCCCCTACTTTCCATCTCGCTGAGCCAAAGCTGAACAGCAACATATAAGTACGTCTTTATCAAATTTTCAGACAATACCACTGCGGTGGAGCTCATTCACGATGAGTCAAACTACAACGATGAGGTGAGCCAGACGGCCATGTGGCGCAGCGGCAACAATCTCTCTCCTATTTATGGGAAAAACAACAGAGATTCTTGTGGACTTCCGGAGAGCTGCCACCCAGCGCCCCGCACTGGTCATCAGCATTAGCATCAAGTTTCTGGGTGTACATTTCACTGAGAATCTCACCTGGAGCATTGATCCCACACCATTGGCCAGAAAACCTCAGCAAAGCCTCCACTTCCTCTGCAAACTAAGACGACCAGTCCACATCATGTCCACGTCCACATATCAGCTTAGGTTTCCATCTCCTATTGGAATAATGATTAAAAAGAAATCACAAGGTAAGACCTGTGATCTTGATGGTCTCATAGGAATTTTCAGCAATTTGATGTCAGTTGTAAATCTCAGCTGGTAATAATAGGTTCAACCCTAAACCTTTTTAGTGTCTACAAAATGGCAGCATAGCACATAATGTTTGAGTGGAAATCTGAATCTCCTCTTTCAAAACTGTTGGTGCATAATGGGCCTTGGCTAGCTGAGCAGAAAGTCCTCAATTAGAATTGATTTCAGATTCAAATTAGATTTAAGGCCAGTGAATGAATGTTATCGATGGGAAAAAGGTCCATTCAGTTGAGGGTGGGGAAAAATACTTTGTGTTAGCTACCATTTATAACAACAAAAAAAAAAAGGCCTGACCAACCAATGTTGATTAGCATTGGAAGAGTTGAGGTAATCTGATCCTTCCACCACTTTGACCTCTGTGGTCACAATGGAGCTGCGTTCTGGCTTTTTGTAAATGCTACAACCTGGTTGGCTTCAATTTACTATCTGTGAAATTACGTTTATTTCAATATAAGCATATTCTTTATGATGTAAAACATAACCCTTCTGCTTTATCTAACATTTAGTGTCTTGTAGTCGTTGGACTTTGGTTGATTTTTTTTTATTTTTATTTTGGTGGTGTTATTGTTTAATTTGCACGTTTCTGGTTCTTGGTCCGATCCTTTGTCACGTCTGTTGTGGTAAGATGTTTTTGTTTGGCTGTTTTTACCCTTTGTTATCAAGTCAACACTGTGCATTGTAGAATGAGCGAGTCAGTTAAGCAATCACATCCTTTTATTGTGCAAAGAATATTTCAAATGCATGCACAATTATTCCATAAATATTGTTGAATATAAGCCAATACTTGAAATATAACAAGAAGATGCTCTGAGGCCCTCAGTGAACTATAAACAATAAAAGTTAATGTGGAAAAGCAGTGAAAGGCAGAGCAGTTTATATTCCCCTCAATGATAATACAACAAAATGGTTTGATCAATCTTCTTTTACAACCCAGCAGACTAATTAGTTCAGCCCAAATGAAAAAAAATTAAATAAATCTGGGCAGTCATTAATGTGTACATTTAAAAGAAAATAACACTTGTTCTATTTTCACTTTTCAATCTAATTCTGTGTTTTGAGGATTACAGACTTTGGGTAGCCCTGCGACAGACTGGCGGCCTGTCCAGGGTGACCCTGCCTCTCGCCCGGAACGTTAGCTGGAGATAGACACCAGCAACCCTCCTGACCCCACTAAGGGACAAAGGTGTAAAGGAAATGGATGGATGGTTGGACTTTGGGCACAGTTGGAATTGCAAGTTTTTGGAGGATTGATGCCAACCAGGTTTAGATCTCAAGATGCTAGATTCAGGTTTGAACTGTGAAGGTTTTGGGGTTTTTCTTTTTTCAAAAATTGAACAAATTAGCACTCTGAGATAGCCTTAGACAGTGATGATTTCTGAATCAATGCTACTTTTAGTTTAAAATGTCAGTGTGAACAGAAAACTGTGAGGGATTCTATGAATGAAAGGTAGGGTGTCATCTCAACATCTGCTCTTTTTGTGCCTATACTAGCCAAAAGTCATTGTTTCCAGAGCTTTTTTTGCTTTTGGCCGCACCTCGGCTTGGCATTCAGACTCGGAACAGCGACCCAACACACACTCATAAGGAGGATCACGGAGACAAAGGCCACTTTCTTATCTGTCTGACAGACAGCGGCTTGTCCTCCAGTCAGGATTAGACAGAAAAGGTGTCACCAGCAGCTGGAAGCAGGAAGTTGGACAGAACGCAGCAGCAAGAACCACACTTGGAGTTCAGCGGTGTGTGACTAATCTTAAGTCTCCTGAACATACGTTATTTTATCACCATGTGCGGGGAACGAGATTAAGGACACATTAATTCCCAACAGGGAAGTCCTTTCAAACGGAGTCAGTGTGCTGATCAAAATACGAATACCCTTATTCTAGAGGAGAGTCTATACACATAGAAAGATGTTGAATCAGGAGTGTGAGCTTCTTTTGAAATGCATTTTCCAATTAATCTTTTTTAAGTTCCTCTAGTGCTGGGCAAAATGAGGAGAAAGTGGAAATGTATTGTATTTCCCACATGTTTAAGTTTCAGCTATGAAAAGGTTGTTCAACTTCTTGAACAAAATTTGTATCTTTTTTTTTTTTTTTTACCTTTATGAAACAGAAAGTTAGATGTTTATTTTAATTGCCCAAATATGGTGTAACCCTAAGAAAGGACTTTTTTTTTTAAACTCAGATTGAGCTAGTAGTACAAAAGAACATAACTATAAATCATTTTTAATCCACTTACCAGAAATGTTCTTACCATGACGAAAAATCCCAATAAATGGCACAATGACAACTGTATATACAATAGCTCCACGTGTTTCTGCCAATAATGCCAAATATCTGGTACTGATTTCATAAAATTCTCCATGAAAATCGAAAGACAGCTGTTTTTTTTTTTTGAACATTTTTCCTTTAGTGTTAATAAAATGAAGTAGCTACAGTCCTTACAAGAATGTAGGATTTCTTCAGGGGTGAAGGTAAAGGGGTACGGTCGGGTACCCCTAAGAGATTTAGCCGGGGAACGCAGTACCTGCAAGAGAGTGGAGAAATCAATGGGTTCACTGTGCAGCTGTGAGTTCACCCACTAATCAGCCGTGACGTAGTTTTTCAAGAACAATCTCAAACATGACTTAATCAGTTATTAAATAGCTTTTTTCCCATTTCATATTGTTTCTGAACTCTTCGTGCTTTGCTAGAGCAGGGGTGCAATACGTCGATCACAGGAGGTTTTGAGTCGATCTCAGCATTAGGTGACAAACTGAACGCCGCCAGGAGACTGAGACCAGCACGTCCTCCTCTGACTCCTTGTCAAAACGTTCGTAACTTTATTAAATAAGAAAAAACAAAATCCACCAAAAAAATCAACAAAATGTGTTCAAATGAATGACCCAACAAAAATAATAATTATAATTTCAACACGGTGTTGTGCAAATTTTGTGCGTTTTGGCTCAATTATCAAAATAACTAACAGAGCAGGAGTTTAGAATTAACTAATCAACCACCGCTGTGTTCATGAGAGCGCTTATTAATAATCGCAAAATAAATATCAAGCCTGAAAATCTGATAGTGTAACGGACTGAATGTTTTTAACTTGATCTGTGCTGGGCTAGAGGAGCGCAGGCGGTTGCCACGGCAACGGGTATGCTTAAATGACAGACAGAAGTTGTGAGTGGTTATTTTACCTTTGTTTATCTTTGCTGTGGCTCATCACAGCCACTGTAATTTCTGAACGTTCAATAAACCACAAACTTGGACTAATTATTTCGATCATCTGTGAGTATACGTGATCCACAACAAACATCAAACACGGTAAATATGTTTCATTAAGTATTTAACAAACAAATGGCTTCTACCGCGATAAGTATGTGAAATTAAATTGTCTAATTTAAAAAAAATTTGTTTGGTGCTCTCTGGCATCTTGCTTTGAACTCAGAGTCTGAGAGGCTTTTCCTTTATCCAACTATTTTTTTTGCCTGATACTTACTGGAAATATTGATGTTGAGATTTTCTCCAAAGTGATAACCTTTATAGCTCCACTGTTGAAAATGAGGCTCTAACATTCACAAAGGACATTGAAATAAAATCCAGTCCAACATCTGGTTTGAGGTGATTCTTCTGGAACCTGTTGGCGGAAAAATATCCCAACTTCAGAAGATGTGCTTTTAACCTAACAGATCTCTGTGGTTCCTCCTGTCAGTATGAGAGTCAGGGTGAGGAGGCGCCATGTTGGGAAGATGAAGTGGAAGCTGCAGGATCTTCAGAACAAACAGGTCATGATGCTGGGCTACTGATTATCCCTCTGTCTGGACATGGGATCAATATAACCAGTTTAAAAGCTAAAATGAATGGTTATATGCCAGACATGGAAAACTGGGATGCACTCCATGCCATGATGTTCATAATTTAGGTCTCATAGCATCTCAAGGTGTCAACATTGCAGCCAGTGGGCTGAGGGAAATGCAGCTTTATTTTCTAGCAATTCAAGAGCTACACAGCTTTTATCGCTTCGCAAAAAAATTAAACGACACAGAAATTCCAAAGCACACAAAGAAGCAGTTATATTAGGAATGTAGTGATACAATAATCTCACGATACGATACATATTGCGATATTCAGCAAACGATACAATTCAATACACTTTTGTGATTTTCTGAAAGATTTTAGAGGGACAGAGTAATTTTGGTGACATTTTGTGACTGTTATAGAGTTGGACTGAATTAATTTAACTGAAAAATTATTTTTTAAAAAAGCACCAACTACACAATACCTGGCTCTGGTTGGACATGGACACAGACTTAAAGTCGACAGCTGGACAAAATTAATCAAAGAAGTGGTGAGAAAACATGTTTCTTTTATTTGAAACAGTATTAACTGTAGCTTACATGCATTTATAAAGTAAATTAAGTGCACCAAGTACCCTGCTCTGAATAGTTTGATGCCTTTTTAACCATGACACTTAACATCTATCTGAAGGAATCACTCTGAGCCTGATGACCGAATCACTCTCCCGGCGAAGCAAGCAGTGAGTGAGCAAGGTGACAGTTGGATGTTACGATGCTTGCAGAGGAATATCTTTTTTTTTTCTAGGAAAGAAAATATCAATATATATCACAAAATCGATATTATTATACAGCCCTAAAATATATATATACTTTTGTCATAGTACCCCCAAGAATTTAAAACTACTTTCACCCCTGGATTTCTTGCACACATTTTGTGTGTGTTTACAACCCCTTAGCATTCTTGAATGCCCCCCAAAAAAC
Organism: Poecilia reticulata; assembly: GCF_904066995.2. Taxonomy (NCBI): domain Eukaryota; kingdom Metazoa; phylum Chordata; class Actinopteri; order Cyprinodontiformes; family Poeciliidae; genus Poecilia; species Poecilia reticulata. The sequence continues at coordinate 11,004,568 of NC_088852.1, read as the reverse complement.
AGTAGACCCGCATGCTCGGCTGAACGCCACTCCTTATCAATAAAAGCTGGGGGACGATGAGTCCTTGTGGTTCTAGAATTGTCTCTGAAGATTTTGGTCAAGTCGGAGTATGAACACCCCTTCGCGTTCGTGTGTGCATGGAGAAGATTGGCCTTGTGCCCCGCTGTAATCCTGTTAAGCACCTGAACAATAAGTGAACAGCTGGTTTGGCCTTCATGCACTTTGGAGCATGAAGCTGAGGAGAGGATGCTGTGCACCACATTCAGATGAAGAAATAAGAATAGAAACCTTGGGGCATCAATACAATGGACTAATCTAATTATCTCCAGATTTATTTTTTACCCATCCACTGTGTCCCTCTGTCTCTATAATTGTCTCCCCGTCTCCTGTATGTCTTCCTGCCTCGCTCCCTCGGGTCAACAATGGCTCTCCGCTGGTCCTGTTGCTGCATTCGTCCTCGCAGTTCAATACTGGCACAGATGTTGTGGAAAGTTTAAGGGGCCCGATTGTGCCATTAGTCCAGGAGTGAGGCCTGGAAGCAGCAGGGGAAGACTTCTCTAATCAGTTTTATTGGAGCCGTGCTATTGGGTTAACACAACGGGGTCAAGCCCAGAGCCCGGCGGCACTGCAGCATAAATGTGAGGTTGTGAGCACACAGGGTAGATCTATGTATGCTCAAACCACAGGGCTAAGGGTCAGATAGTCGTTTCTTTCTGTCTCCTCTTCTCTCATTGGTTATAGGGACTCATTTGGGTGACACACGAGCTCTGATCGGTGTAGATGTGCTCAGAATACAACCGGAGTATAACAATATTGGGGTTTTTTTGCGTGTGCACATGAAAACACAAGAAAATTGTATCATAAATGAATTCAATGTTTGGTTCTCCCTGGGATCTTTGTCTGTTTGATCTCTTTGTACATAAATGTACTTAACTAAGAAATTAACCCCTCTCCCAATATATTATCCTTGCCACTTAAGTGGTCCAGGTGAATAATTTCTAAACTACTGCTCTGGTACCATGTGTTGTTATTTAGACCCTCAGTTGTAGCTCTTTATAACTTGCTAACTGCTGGGATAAACAGCTCATCAAACCCTGAATGAGATTCAAAAGATATGAAAAAGAATTGAGTGGGTGATATTCATCAACTTAAAAAAAATGTGTGTGTTTTTATCTTTTTGAAAAGTTTGAGATTTAACAGTCGTTCCAGTTGGCATTTGGTAACAAGTCAGCTTTAAGTGGCAAAAAAGTCTCTGTGTTGTAGGTTCATTTAGAGTCAGTATTTTTTTTTCTTTTTGCTCCACTGTTCAATAGTCAAAGGGAAATTGCTTAAGGAGATCTGAACCTGTTTTCCATTGCTGGAGGACAAATCCATTGTTATGGATCACTTGACCCTGTTGTGAGGTCAGTTGTTCAGATGCCAGTTTGACTCTTGGTTTCTCAAAAATACGTCCCATCTCTCATTGTTAGTTGCTTCATATATTTATGTGAAGCCCTCCATTTTGTGCTAAACGAGAAAACCAGCATAAAATTCATCCATTTGTCTCTTAGCTTTTTCTTTTTTTTAAAACAAAACCATGTCTCGTTAAATAGCTGCTTTTATTTGTGCATTGCAAAATGACTATCAAAATAGGATTTGGCTCTCTTTATGGCGCCCAGAGAGACCATACTTATGCTTCAACGTTGAGATAAATTACAGTGACTTCATATTTTTTTCTTTATACAACTGCTAGTTTGCACATTTAAAACAATTCGTTCCCAAATTCATCCCAGTTTAGCTGCTTTATCTTCTCCTCTGTTGTGTGAATCGTCAGCCTTTTGTTTGCGCTGCAATTGTCTTCACATTGCAATTAACTGGCTGGGATCTCTTGTTCTTTTTATTTTGCAAAGTCAGACGTTTTGCTTCAATGGTCAGAGTCAGAAGACAATGCAGTGGAGGAAAGACAATCACCATGAATGTTGGAACTCTGAATTGGCCTTCTGCAAAGTAATTAGACAATTATTAATAGTTAAAATGTAATTACCAGAATGTAAAAAAAAATCGTATTGGACGGTTGCTTTTCAATTACCATCATGTACCATTATTTCCCCTCGCCTTTTAGATTCATAATGTGAGTAACAGTCTAATTGTGTTTTCATGTAGACAAATGGTTTAGGCTGTTAAATAATGAATGGGTTATGGCTGGTGAGAGGACTGCGTGTGTCACCCTTAGGCACTTCCCACACCACTGATTTTGAGATGCTTAGCTGTTTTGTATTGATCTTTCCATCTTTACAGTGACGTCAATACGTTGGTGAAACAACAAACTTCATTATTTCAGGTAGTTGAGAGTTGGTTATGTGTTTGACAGTTAAGACAAACTAAAATATCGACAGAACAACCTTTGATCAGGATTTGCTAACATGTTCCCTGCCTTTGCCACGATCCTGTATGTGGCGTTCATGGAGAGCATCTCTGACGTAATCATGTCGAGGCAGGTGTCAGGTATCAGAATCTCAAGGTTTTTATTTTGACGACTATATGTCGGCTTTTGTCGAAAAAGGTGGCTTGCTCTCCAAAACTGGAGGTCTTTTGCTCAAACAGAAAAGTTTGAGAATCTTGTGATCTTGTTCATGAGGGACGGTAGAATGAATGGCTAGATGGCTTGTTGCAGTCGAATGTAGTGGATAAAAAGCCGAGTCGGTAAGCTCTTGATAAGTTCTAATGATTTCTTGGTTTATCTTTGTTCCAACCCTCGCGTATGGAGAAATTAATCATCATCAAAAGAAATTAATCCCGACTAAAACTGTCTCAAATTGGCTTCTTTCCTAGAACTCTACTCAACCTTGGAAAGAGAATCCATCTTTCAGGAGGAAGCTTGGTGTAAATCCAGTGCTGCTCCTCGGCTTTAAAAGGAGTCAGTCAGGGTGGTTATCTGATCAGGACACCACCTGGGAGTCTTTGGAAGGTTTACCAGCCATGTTCCATGGGAGGGAGACAACTGTGGAATATCATCTCTACTGCCTGGAGATTGAGTTAGCAGCATATCACGACAGTCACAAATGAGACTCTCGAACACCAACTGCAACTTCAGTCAGAGGCGTTTTCAGATCTGTTGCAGGGATCCTTCCTGCCAAAACAACTCTTTGAGGATACCTGGACAATATTACGGAATAAATAAAGTAGTTTTGAATGGAACAGAACTGTTTTCTGTCTAGGTAGGACATAGGTCACGGGTTTTTTTGAAGCCTTTTTATGAACAGAATGAAGACATTATCAGATTTGCTATTGGGATCCTTTGAACATCACCCCAAAGTTATGTCAGTGTGAAGCCTAACCTCTTTAATATCTTCATAAACTGTACACGTCACTGTATGGCTCAAAACTCACAAAACTGAGCTAAGTGGCACATTTTCCATCATCGTCAAACATACAGGACATTATGCTAATGTGGTGGTAAAGGCTTCCTTTGAAGTGACATACTTTCCAACTCTAGCAAGCTATTTCTGGTTAACCTTTGACAGACCAGCAGATCCAAACGACAGACTTCACCATGAAATGTAAAATGGTTGGTGCAAATAGTTGAAACCGCCTTACCCTCTTTGCCCCGAAAGTTAACTACCTGTCAGAGAATTTATTGAGCACGAGACCTTACATGTATGACACCACTTTGCTGCTGTTATTGCCAGTCCTGCTCCCAGACATCAAAGATGAGGTGCCATATTTTTTTCTGGTACCCCGCAATTTCTCTTCGACAGGTTCCAAATTCCAAGGCTGTCAAAGTTACACAAGTCGATTCATAATGTTAAGGGAGCACAAGCCTGTCCAGTGTCTCGTTTACGCCCTAGTAAGAAGGCAGGATGATGAAATTTGACAGGGAGCCAATTTCAGGGTATGATGAAAAGAGACTGACACGTACAACAAAAAAAGGTCTGGTATGATGTCACCTTTTCTAAAGATTTATGTGATTCCTTGTTTGTATGGGGGGGGGGGTGTTATTATTTTGACATATTAAATTCAAAAATTACTTTTGGTATATCTCTTTTTGCAAACTGACATTTGCTTCTTAATGTCTGTGCTGATATCCTTACCTGGTGTCAAACTTTTGTGACAACACTTTTACCCACAGGATGTTAGTGAAAATATTTTTTATGGTTAGTACATCCAGAGAGAAAGAAGCCTTTAGGTGAACTGTAGTATCATTTTTCACATGATTCCATGCATATTACCGCTTCCGTAAACATTTTTAGAGGTTCACCTAATTGCAGCGGCTAAACAATAAGACAATATATCAAGACCGTTTGAAAGTGCAATCTGTTCATATAGGTAATCCATTCCCACATTCCAAACTGCAGCACTTTAAAGAAAGTAACATTGAGGCAGAAGATCCAATGAAAAAAAACTGAGATTAGTTGGTGACGTCAACTGTTTAGCAAAGGTCAGTGGAAAGAGCAGTGACCTCATCACCATGCACCGTGGCTTGAGAGTGGGTTTAGACAAAGGGTCGGGTTTTATCTGGGAACCTATATCTGGATCTGCCTGGACACCCTTGACTGCCCCTTTATAGGCCTTATTCCTGTTTAGGTGGCGATAAGAAGGATGGTGCATCTTTGCTCTCTGCTCATTAGCAATGGCAACGATTTGTCTTGCAGACGCGGTTTGTCTGCTTCCTGAGCTAAAATAGTTCACCAGTGCACAGCTAGATAAATAATGGTAAACTGCTGACTGTACTTATGATGTTTTGCATTTCTTTTTTACTTTACCACGTTGGTATGAAAGCCAACAAGATGCTAGAACTGCTGTTTGTTACAGCCTATCACACAGCCTGGCACCACGGTATATGAAAGATGATGATGATGATTATCCCCCATATGACCAAAGGTCATATAGCCCAACTGGATTTATTTAAGATTTTTTTAGTTGAAGGATTATTTAAAACTGTGCAAATTTTCTCAAGCAACTTCTGTATACTGCAGTTATCATATTATGTCTTTGACTATCCAACAGCAGCTTAAAGGGCAAATAGCAGCAATACAAATCGGATGAGATGGTAATGGAAAGTGTAAAAATGACTTGGGTAAAAAAAATTGTGTAAGAAAAAAATTGTGTTTTAATGGAAACATTTTCCATAAAAAAAAAGTATTTTCTGATGACAAAAGCATTACAATTATTTGTGAATCAGACAAGCTGTTTTGGGGAATTTAGTTTTTGAAATCCCAAAATTCAAAGATTTTGGGAAATCAATAGAGTGCCGGTTTGTTAAGTTCCCAAGATACTCTGCTCAGACAACAACTTCCGGATATTTCCGTAGTAGAGTTTTAAGCTGAAAAGTAATTAAAAATTAAGATACATGCCCATTTAAACATCTTATACTTGCAGATAATTATATACGCACTCCAGTATTTTTCAGCTTTTTAGTTGCACATTTGGTGGACCAGATTTCCTACTTGTAAGCGTAAAAAGAACCGGGATGTGATAAATGCCATCACTGCCATTTTAATTAATCATAGCTGCAATTCTATATCATCCATCCTCCTTCCTCCTCCTCTTCTTTCTGTCTCCCCTACTCTGAAGAGATGAACCAGCAGTGCTGGAAGCTAATTTGAAGCCAATCAATATTAGTCTGTGTTTCTTCCTGTGTGTCAGCCTGGTTCGGTGCTCTTGTCTAACTGCGGGCGGAGAGAGGAAGCATATGCCGGGGGAAGCGTCGCGCGCTGACTGTAAATCTATGGCAGCCACTAAACACTACTCGTGGAAAACACGGAGTCGAGTGCAAAAGGCTATCCGACTGCATCCAAATGAGATTGATTTCCATGCCAGATCCATTTGTTAAATGTGCGTGCTGACAAATGGCCCCCTCGCCAACTTGATGAACTGCAGAGATTGCATTTTAGCTGCCTGGTTTGAGCTTTTGGAAACGGAGGAATCCGAAGGTGGCGGACGGATGCTTTTTTCAAACCAATGGTCAATCACTGAGTGTTCACAAGTTGAGACGGGTCCACTCCCTTTACCACTCCCCTCCTGTCCGCCCTCAGCCAGCCACCCTCCTTTCCTTAAACAGCCAATAAGGATGCTGTCTATTCATGAACTGAAAGTGGGAGCAGGCATGTGTAGGCAGCCTGCCACAGGAGGAGGTGTGTCTCTGTGAGCCAAGAGTGTGTGCACAGACAAGAGTACGCTCACACTGAGAGAGGAGGTGGCAGAGAGAAGAGTGTATGGAGGCATGCAAGTGAGAGCCGGGAGAGGGAGGGACAGGCAAGAGGGAACGGGAAGCCAGGTGCATTTTACTGAGTTAATTAGAGACTTATATACTCATTAGGGATACAAAAAAAGAAAAACTCTAAAATTTGGGTAGCATATGTGTGTGTGTGTGAGTGAGAGAGAGAGAAAGAGAGAGGGAGGGATCTCTGAGGATACACGGATGAGAAGGAAGAGTGAGGGAGACGAAGAAGAGGAGCCCGAGTGTGGATCGCCCTGGGGGGAGCTCACACACGCCTCAGACAAGCACACACACTCCGGCGGGCACTCGGCACCGTTTCCCTGACAACTAGGATGGGCTGCAATTTGTGCACCTTGCAGAAACGAGAGGAACACTACAAACTGCTCTACGAGATTGCACAGGTAAGTTAGACCAGGCGCGGAACGAAGGATGACAGCGCTGTGAGGCGACGCGAACCTTCCCTGGTCGAAATAATTGGGTAATTCGGAGAGAGATGGATTTCCCAAAAGCGAGTGCTGGGAAGTGAGAAGAATATGCAGGAAAGTGGAGAGAAATTAGTCACTTTGGAACAGGCAGGCAGAGTTTGAGAGCATGCGTGTTTTCGTTCTCCTTCAAAGTGAATGGAGCTAGTTATCTCTCCTTAGCGGCAGAAGATGTGAGGACAAGTTCTGCTCTTCTTCCTGCACTGGCTCCAGGGGAAATCAACACATCTGCTCTGCCCATGACACTACAGAAGCAGTGCAGTTCAAAAGACAAGCTCCAAATAGGTCTAGCTGGGTTTTTTTTTTTTTTTTTTTTTTTTTTCCAGGAGGTGTGGGAGGTTACTGACCCGTTGTAAGATAGGCATTGTTTTGCTGCTGGTTTGAAAATCCTATTGGGATTTATTTCTACGTTTTACCAAAAGGTTCCTTCTGTTGCCTTGTATGGATTTTAGTTTTGTTTTAGTAACCACATACTTTTATACAGGCACAATTTCAGCCTCGCAGAATTTATGAATACCAACTGTTGTACACTGAAAGTACTGCTTCTTGATGTTTCTCTCAAAACTTCCTCATCAGACATTAGATGTGGTCAAAAAAAGCCACTATACCTCCAGAGAGCGTTCCAAGATTCCAAAAATATAAGCTTTAAGAACATTTTCTTTTGAATTCTGAGAAAACTATAAACTCTTGAATGAGTTTAAAGCCATCTTGCTTTAAATTCATTCAAAAATGTGTGCTATGCAGGTCTAAACATAAGGAAATTGAGCACATTTTACATGCAACTTATTATTATGCATTCTATTTTGAATAGTGCATGTATGTTGGAATCAAAGGTGTGGAATTCACATTGTTCTACAGCATCAAATTACTTTTGTAGTGACAACTCATTTTTATCCATTAACTGACCATCTGCTCATTAGAGTAATATGTTACAAAAGGGACCCCAAGCAGAAAATAATTAGATGTTTAGAATGTAGGTCATGATATCAGTTTCACTTTCAGTTTCATTCGTGGAGTTTTTTTTATTTATTTATTTTTTTCATGTTTTATTCCTTAATTAACAAACATACCATAGATATTAAGCAGTAGGTATTAAGTTGCTTAATATTTTCTTTTATTTTGGATCACATTTATAATTTGCTCTCAACCATGTTTTTTTTTTTTTTTTTTTTTTTCCGATTGAGGTCCTGGTTATTCTAAGTGCTAATTCTATTTAAGTCTAATGCTGGAGATTACACAGAATTTTGAAATCTTGGAAACGTTAATCATGATTCAATTGAGCGATATGATGCCACAATTCTTACTTTTGCTATGTTGATAACTGGACTGTGTTGGTGTGGGATAAATGGACAGATTGTTGGTGAAATATACATGCTTTTGGTCTTCTGGTTGCAGTACAGGCAAACATCAAGGCCAGCTTTCATTCATCATTTAGTATCTTACACTGTTACAGACAGCAGGGAAACTCAGTAGGGCACAATCAAAGGATTCAAATTACAAACCGTGCCGGTGCTTTCACATAGCTATGGATACAAATACATCAGAATGTGCTCTTAGCTGCTGACATAAAGTATGTTTATGGTGAATATCTTGATTCTTTTTTCTCTCTCTCTCTCTAAAGTAATAAAAATGTTATAAATTCTATGACCTTCCATTAGTGTTGAAAAGCTTAACCTAATGAATGTAATTCGGAAACCTGCAATCTGAAAATCATAACTTTTATATTTATTACCCCCTTGCACTAATTGGATTGTGCTGTTTACGTTGGATGACTCGGAAGCAGACAAGCAAGTAAGCCAGGCCAATTACAGGAAACCCTAGGAGGTCATGGCTCCTTTTTGTTGTTGATGCAAAAGAGAATTTACTCGCCTAACCAAAAGCAGAAGGTGCTTTATGTGATCAGCTGTGAAATCCAAGTCTCTTAAGATGTTTAAACAGACAGTAAACTGATCAAAAGCTTAAGAATTATAAAGTTCAAAGCAAAAATTATATCACATTTCCACAAAACCCCTTACATACCACCTATCCGTCTGTACAAGCAACCACTTATTTTCATAAAATAAGCCATGTGCACATGATTAATATTTTTTTATATTTTCTGCTGTACTTACAGCTCTAATTTATTTGTAAATAAACAAAGACTTTCTCATACAAAGTCACAATGGCATAACAATATACTGTACCTCACAAAACTGTCTTTGTGTCCTAAACTTGGCATTAACTGGTATTTGGTTCTCACTGTATGATGCCCTTGAGTCTGCCATGAATTGTATTTGAAATGGAAAAGCAGCAAATATTCATCTAGCTGAAAATGTATTCAAAGAGATTCAGGGTTGCAGTCGTTGTATTTACAGGCTTATCCTTTATTATTTTGGTTTAAATACACAAACCAAAGCAAAAAATGCAGTTATAGTGCTGATTTTCTCTTTATGCAACACTGGAAGCCTAACAAGCTCATAGACTGGTTAGTGAGGCCTGCTGCTTGCAGCCAAACTAAGTAAGTTAACGTCTTTGATGACAAGTTGGTCTTTTGCTTGGCCGCTATATTTTTAAAAACTAACTTATTTTGGGTGAGTTTTTGTGTTTTTCATAACCACAAATGTTTTTCGATGGCTGAATTTAGCTTTACTGAAAGCAAGGGCAAAGTGTAGGGTCCTTCTTTAAGCAAGCTGGCAGGCAGTTCACAGCAGCATATGGTGGAGGCTTTATACTATATGCTCAAACTGGCGTCTCAGTAAAAGCACTTTAAATTGGACCATGGTAACGGTATGACAACTTCTAATACCTTGGTACTTTAAACTTGCCTATTACTGGTATTTGCAATAGTACTAAAGTCTTAACTTATTTTTATACATCTTTCTAAATGTTTTTCTCATTCTCTTCCAATTAAAGTTCACTCCCGTGCTAAATGTAATTATTGAGAGTGACTGCATAAGCACATCAACTAATAATGATCATTTAGAATGATTCACAGAATTTACCTCTTATGTTTTAGGAGCAGCTAATTTTCTTGCCACCTACTGGAAAGACATGGATACTTCACTTTTTGTGATTTTTTTTTTTTTTTTAATTTTACATTAGTATGGATATTATTTTTTTTACTGATTATTTATTCATTCCAGCAAACAAATTGTATAACCACTTAGAGCAGTGGGTTAATGCCAAGTTTGAATGCTAATAGAAACATCTATTAATGGGCAAATACATTTTCATTAATAAAATAATTTTTAAAGTTTCAATTTTGAGGTATGCTCTCTGTAATTGGTGCAGTAAAACTGACCAATCAGACAAGGTTGGGCAATTGAAGTGACGCTGACTCCGCCCCCATGCGGAAGTACAGCAGACCTTCGACACACAAACAGTTAGCAAAGATAGTGGAATTCAGTGCCTTACCTGAGACATTTTTTGAGACATTTTTGTCTTATAAGTCAACAGTGAGGCACAAAGAAGATGTAACAAAATTCTCTGAGTCCTACATTAGGTCTGTAAAGTTATTTGCGGGAAACAATGGAGAAATCGGCGTTAAATCCCAAGGCCTTCGCAGTCAGAGGAAGAATGAGGGGCAGAAAGTCTTATTGGATGTGAGTGTGAATGCTATGTTGGACTGTCGGATGCATTATGAGTAATGATTTAAATACCGGCTTGTGAAACTCTGCCTTCAGGAAAATGCTTGAAAATGAAAAAAAGTAGAATGAAAAGGTGCATACATTGTACCACAGTTACTGCAGCACATATTTTCATGCTCCCATAGAGCTAGATATGAAATTTACAAACATAACTACTTTCATTTATTGATCATTGATTTGACTGTCAATAACAATAAATTGGATGTTTTCCACTGGTTATCGGCGTGGAGGTGAGCATGTGGTAGTTGTCGTTGATCACAGTTTCTTTCAACCAGACATAAGGTGGGGTTCAGGCCTTGATCCTTTACTTGCATTATTCCACACACTGGGTCTTGGAAATGTAATAAATTGTATCCCGTCCTCTAAGCGGTCTGGGCAACGGCTGTCCGGATTGCATGTTCCTCACTGACGTTTGTCCATGATTTCCTGTTATTTCCCTTGAAATTTCTATGACCACAGTGCGTTAGGATGATGAACTCTGGCATTGTTGACGGTGGTTCAGTTCTGCCACACATGGGGGATGTACTTCAGGACATATTGCAACCACCATTTGGTTAGTTGTTGACAAACTCCCTAGAATGAGTGACAGGGGCATCATGTCAATTGGGGAGCTTATTTATTTTTCTTATTATCACCATGTCAGTGATAATGGCATGGTGATCATACTTGCTGTGTGTGTTACTAATAACACACACGGTAAGAAATTACACGTAAAACAAGTGTCAATTTTTGTGGTGCCTGTGTTCAGTGAGGTTCTACAAGTAAACTTGATTTGTATGGGGTACTCAAAGAGCCAAAGCAACAGAAGAGCCTTTTGCAGTTTTTATAGTGTAAAGTAACAGCAGGTGAACCATAAAACATTGGGTTCACATCAAGATTGGCTGAAACAAACACTAAAATGGCCATAATGATGCATTTTAATCCCTAATTACACTTGCCAAATGTCCTAAAGAGTATTATTTGCCTGTGTACAAGTCACCACACTACAGTCAAATGTTCTTTGTGACTGTCAGAGGACACCAACAGTTCTCATTTTTAGTGTTGAAGAAAGAGGAAGAGAGAGAAAAAAAATAAAGCTCATCAGGCTGCAAGTGTGTCAGTGCGACTTTGTCCTGAAACTTGAGGCTAAGGGGGATTCTGCAAATCCAGGGAGACTCCCCAACGATCCCTCTGTCTCATTTTACTTTCGTCATTTTTTCCTCCTTCCTTTTTTTTGCGTAATTCTCCTTCTCTGTAACCTTCATTAATTTTGCTCTCCTTTCCATTTCAGAATTCACTTTCTACTGTCTCTCAATTCAGTTTCAGCAGACGCACGATAAATGTGTTTCCCATATTTTACAATCAAACATAGAAATACAGCGGGACACTCTTGGCTAATTATGCTTGTGAACTACTCCGGGAAGCTGATAATATCCCCAAAAGCCAGGTGGGGAACTGGTGCAAAGGGTGTCCTATTAACACTTGTCTAGAGGCTCATCTGTTATGTGAGGCTTACCTCATCATATTATGGCCTGTGGCTTTTAGCAACGTGAAATTTTGTTGAAGAGTATCCTTCTGTTGTCCATTGGTGGTAGGCTGTTTTGAAAGCGTTGCTTTGAGGGCTTAGCAGAAAAAACAAAAAACTGTGGTGTAGTTTTAGAAACAAACACATTATCTGAGGTTTCAGGTTTATATTTGCCAAATTTTTTAAACTGTTGAATTTTTTTTATTATTGGGTGAATGAGTACACAACAATATTTAAATAAATCAAGTTAAATTTCATGAGCCAGTGCCACTTTCAATCACCACCACACCTGTAAAATCAGATCATTGCTTAGATAGAACCTACAACTTGAAGTTAGCTGAAAGATCTTAAAAAAATAAACAACAACACATTTTGTTCGGTTCTGTGTAACCGACTTTCATCAGTCTGGATATGTTTTCAAAGACGCTTCCAAGAGTTTGGACAGCCGGCAAACCTACAGCAATTCTCCACAAATAAAGGAAACCTGGAAAGTGGAGAACAGACAGTCTGCTAGGCAAACATGGTGAAGGGAGTGTGATTGTCTGCGGTTGCTTTGCTGTTTCAACAAATTGTCATTTGCAGAACCATGAATCATGTTCTTTACCAGAACCTTCATTAGGTGGATCTCGCATAATCCTAAGTATACATAGGACGGTGATCCAAATCACACCAGGAACTCCATCTGTGACTGGCTCAAAGGAAAAGAAAACTTAAAATAATTAAAAGTCAACATAATGGCCCTCTTTAATAAAGAAATTGTACTGGTAAGAGCCACATAATATGACATAATTAACATAAACTACCCTTTGCACATTTGCTAAAAGGCTTAATAGTTCACTATAAACCAATCTGCATTTTGCAGCAAATGTTGTAGTTTCCTTAATGTTTCTGTGTTATTGTACCAGTTCTCATCTCAAGAGTATTGCTCTCAGGACAGTACTTCATTTAATTAATTAAAGACATTTATTAGCCAGAGAGGAAAGTGCTGAAGCAGCTGCTTTCTTTCTTGACTGTGTCAGCATTTAGCCTGCCAGTTGCAGTTCATAAACTCTCCCCGTGGGTTGACACTGGAAAGCTAAACTCACACAGCTAAATATTTTACACCGGTATGGATGAATTATACAATTCGAGCTTCTAGCGCCATAACACCCTTTGGGAGAGTTTCTTTTCAAGGATGTAAAATATATTTAGAGGCTGAAACAATGGCAGCTGGAATGGCAGCCATTTGGAGTTAGGGTATTGGTTTTCCCTCTGTATCTGACATGTAATATTGTGAACAGACCTCTAACTGTTAGAAAAAGTAACTGAGCTTTTCAGAGACCAATTTGAGTTTTCACCCTGCAGGCCTGTTCTCCACACTACCAGCTATCTTTGCACACACAGCTGCACCATTCTGACAGGAGCGCTGGGTGCTCGACCCCTGCTGCCCAGCGGCCACTGAGAGATTTATAACTCTCGTCAGACCATTTACATTCAACATTGCATTTGTGATGGCGTGCGCTGGTGTGGGGGTGTGAGCGCGCGCACGTTGCTCTGCAAACTCGCTCCGCGGGGCTCCATTCAGGCTGTAGCAAATGCTATTCCATGTATTTTGCTCGTGGCTGTGTTAAATTGTCCCACAGCCTCTGGCCTTTAGTGTCTCACTGGGCCCATATGTTTTGTGCTTTTAGTTTGACCGAAATCAGCACTATTGTGTCAAACAAAAGCGCAGAAGACGGCAAATTGTATAAGTGTGATAGGGTTGAGATTCCCACGGTATGATAACTTTGATGCCAGTTTCCCTGTGTTCTTATTGGCATACAAAATAAAAACAGTTTGCATAATCTAATTGGTTTTATCTAAAACAGTAGTTTAGTCTAAAACATTATGACAATTATATATGCAATATATTAATTATTATACTTATTTAGACCTAAGAAAAATATTAATTACACCCACTGAACTTATCAGGACATGGGGGAAATGTACATTATTTTATGTTATTCTGTTGTCTATTAAAAATTGTCTATTGTCAAATCACTTTAATGCACCATAAACCCAGAGAAAATTTTGTACTCTGGGACATTTTTTTTTTTAGTATCTAATGAAAAGAGGAAAAAATAATTTACACTTTTGGTTGCTTTGAATCTGTAACTCAACCGATTTCACTCACCAACAAGTCAAATGTCGGACAGAAAATTTCCCAGGACCCGCCTGAACAAACATGGCGGATTGGGAAGAAGCAGATCTATTTATCGGAGAAGAAAAGATCCAAAGACATCTCCAACTTCCACCGGAATTTCTGGTGTGCCATGGCAGTTTTGTCTTCTGTGCATTATGAATGGCCCTCCGTGTTTAGACCTGAGGTGTAACCGCAAACTGCAGGAATATCTCCTAAGATTATGTTCAAAGTCGTCGAAATAATTGGGGTGTCCTTACGACTGTAGGAACGGGGTAAACAGGACAAAAATCGGCCTGAAAATCTTGGCATGTGAACTGAGCATAAGCAGCCCGTGTCACTTGCATGCCCTTGCTGTATTTAAGGGATTTCTTTGGTTTGCAATGTTGCTTCATCAGGACAGTGAGGAGAAAGGGAAGTGGTTACAAATTTATCTTTTTAAAACCGTGTATTACACACATGCCCTACATTACTATTGCAGGTTCTTTTCTGAAAATATCCACCTTCCCCCCGTTGCACACCTTATGTATACCGGTCTGCTCTTGTTGCGAACCAGGCCAATCTCTGGTGTGAGCATTTCCTCTAGAGACAGATGCCGTGCCCCATGTCCAGCCTGTTAGACAGAACAGAGGAGGCTAGACAACCAGCCCCTCACCCCCGCCACTCCCCTGAGTTGTCCTGCAAGTGCCACGCAGAGGAGGGGAGGCTGGGGTCAGACCCGCACAGCCGGCACATCCATATGCCCAAACCTCAACTTTATTTGTTGAGATGTGTAGCTACTCGCCAGAGAGGCTATGGCTCTTTTATTTATTTATTTTTTAAGAATTTTTCACAAAGCTACAGCATAATATAAGTGATCTGATCTCACATGTTGAGGTTGTAAACCATACTACAAATCATTTGTGAAAGAAGCGCACTCTTCTTCTGTTTCAGTCTTTTTCAATCTTTCTGATGGGATTTTGAGCCATTCAATGTGCTGACCTTTCCATCTTTCTTGAGTTTTTCATCCTAACAAGTACGTCGTCCGCCTGTCGACGTGGGTCAGAGAGGGTGACCTTTTTACCTATCACCGTAAATCGTCTTGACAGTCTTGCATGCCCTGAACATTTTTTTTCTTTTTTTTTTTTTTTTTTTTTTTTTACAAAACATTTTCAAAATTTGTTTCCACCAAACTGTTAGATTTACCCAGGTAAAATATTTTCTCTTCATAAGAAATACAAGAATTAACAACACATGATGGAAATGATTTCTGCTGCTTAACACTGATCATCTGGTGTCTTCCATCATGTTTATAGCTGCTCATTGGAGCTCAGCGTGGTGATAATACCACATGATTTAGAGGTGCATATGTTCTCGTCGCTGGCACCGTGGGTAGAATGTCTTCTGGTTGCTCGCCAAGAACTGGGAAGAGCAAAAGGGTGAATATTCATTGCCAGTAACACAAGGAACTGTACTGTAGAGAAGTACATCCTGTGTAAGCTAAGACTTTTTACTCGAGTTTCAAAAACTGAGAGAAAGCGACAGAATGATCAACAAAGACTAAAATGCTTCTGCCCAGTGTTTATGCGATGTTTCTCTATCTTCCAATCTGCCTGCCCGTGAGCAAACATACACTTGGTTTCTCCATGTGTTAGTGGGGGGAGAAAGGGATGTCCAGTGTTGATTGGGGGAGGAGGGGGGAGGCGAAGGCAGCAACAATCGGCGTCTTGCTCCACTGGCCAACAATCTCCCTCTGCGCTGGCTCTGATAAGCCTGGGATAAAAGCCCTTTCCCTGGGCACAGTCACTCTCCTCGCCGCCTCTTCTCTAACCTCCCTTCAGACGAGGCAAAGGATGAACATGTGATGCCTGTGGAATCCACTGCACAATACAAAAGCAGATATGCATATTTGCACTTTCGATTTATCACACAGAACGATGATTGCAAAGGGTCAGTTTTACTGCCTTTTTCCGTTTTTTGGACGGTGTATTTCAAATGCAATTCAAGGGTCGATCAATACTTTTTAACCTGTCGGTGATTATGAATTATGTCAAAGATCAATCCAATGAGATGTAAGGAAGGCAGGGAATTTTTTTGCAATATATTGCAATTATATAGTCACAATGATCAATGTATTTGATTGAGATTTTGAATGATAGACTGAGATAAAGCAGCAGATAATTACAAAATTTGTTAAAGTGTGGTCCACATTTACAGTATATTCAGACTCCTTTACTTCGATACTGAACCACCTGGACGCACCTTCCTCGTTAACCATGATGGCGGACATGCGACTCTTAACCAGGGAAAGCAAATCTAGTCAGTGTTGACGAAGGGGAAATCAAATTGTTCATGTATGAGAATGGCCCAGTCAAAGTCCAGACTCACAAGCAGTTCAAAATCTGTGGCAAGAGTCACATAGAAGGAATGTGACTGAGATGTACGTATTCGTATAAGGAAGAGATACTCAGTCTCTAAATGTACAAACGTGGTAGAAACATACTCAAAAGATTTGCAGGTGTTATTGCAGCCATCAGAGATTCTACAATTGTAAATCGCAGCTACAATTTTCATGTTAGTGGTTAGACATAAGTATGACTTACTTTGTGTTGATAAATTCAGATAGAATTTACACAAAATGGCTTGAATTTTTTAGGGGTACGACTACTTTTTCCAAGGCACATCATGGTCACAGAATGAGGGGAAAATGTCCTAAGAAATTTGTATGGAGTTTAAAGTTCAAGTCAACAGAAGCTCTGAAGGATGAGTTTCGTACCACAAGTGATTCTGTTAAATCCTCACATTCTCTTCTAAACCTTTTCAAAACGGACAGGTTGACTGCCTATCAGTCATCAAACAGCATCAGGTCTGTTCCATCTCACTTCCCCAGTCTGTCGTTTCTTCTCCTCTCTTTCCACTCATTAAAATAGTTGGGCACAACCTCTGCTTCCGCTGTGCCACAAATTTTTTTTTGTTAGAATGACCCTGCAGAGAAAAAGACATCAATTGAAGTCACAGAAGCGTCGATCTTGCCCGAAAAGATAGTCATTTTTGTCTGTTGTCACACTCCGCTTTCAGACGATTACTATTATACAGCTCGAAGTCAACCTTCTGCCAGAATAACCAAATAACACACCTTATGGCCACATGCTGCAGGGTATGTTTTGTCAGGTTAGACAGATGCTAAGATAAACCATCTGGAGCAGTTATGGATGCAGTGGAGGCATTTGCTTGCAACGGCAGAGCACACATACACACATGAAATATGCACAAAGAATTCCCTGGACGTAGAGCAGTTAGAGAAGTGGAGGGAAATACTGGGGCATAATTTTGAAGATGTAGAGAACCTCCAGCACTCTCCACGTTTACATATTTCTTTCAGTTGGATCTGGAGATTAGATCTTTGATTTGACCAATTGTCACAAAAGATGAAACAAGTAAAATCTCTGGGGGAGTGGGGGGGTTGCCAAGAACATCTCAATTACGTACAATCGTTTGGGGCGACAAACACGAATAATAGCTTCATGTCGGATTTCAGAGATTTACAACAGATTGCTTGAATTTTAAAACTCTGGTATTTTTGCTACAGCCTGTTTTCAAAGCCAAACAATTCTACACGTGAAACGTTACAAACACGCTTAAAAGCATTGAAATATTTTTTTACATTGCTGTCGAGTGTGTTTCGCAGGCTTCTGTGTACACCCTCGGACCAGGTGGTCCAAAGGGAGATCAGGTTGCACCAGAGAGACAGTGTTGCTTTCTCGCTTAACCAGCTTGGGTTTAGAAGTCATTAGGCCCACTCAGAGCCTGGCTCCGAGTCCAGTTACAGATAGAATAACACTAAACCATCTGCATAGCAGGGGGGTGATTACATTTAGTGGGAGGTGTAACCGTAAGCCTTATGCTGATATGGGAAATGTCCTGAGGGTGGAGAACGGTTGAAGCCCTGCTTGGTTCTACGTGGAAACATGCGACACACTTTTTAATGAGGAGCAAACCTGCCGCACTGTTTTGTGTCTTTCCTTGCATTCCTGTGACATAGATGCGCAGCTTTAGGATTTCTATCCACCTAGGACTGGTATATTTTTTCTTGAGACACAATACATATGTGCCAGTGAGAGGATTACTACTAAAAAAAATGTATGCAAATACCCCGCAAATGTTGTACCAGTGACCCAAAAATAATGGTACTTAGGCTATGTTCACACAGCAGGCAATTGTGACCCAAATCCATTTTTTTGCCCACATGTGACCCATATCAGACTTCTTCATGGCAGTCTGAATTCAGATCTTTTCAGCTAAAAATGAAAATATCCAGAATTTGTATACGGTGCTCAATTTACTAATAGAAACAACTTACCATAAGAGGAAAAATATGTATCTGTTGTCATCAGCGGCTATGCTAACTAGCCTGAGCATTCATGGTTGGCTCGTTTGATTGACAGCGCTAAGACCCTCCTCCTGGCTTTGATTGGTTGTTTATGGCTGAGGACTGTGTTTTTGCAGATGGCAATAGGAGGACTGCCAGAAGGCAGAGGACCTCAATTTTTTCCGCTTATTATCTGTCTTATAATATGAATGAAGTATTAGTAGTGACAGTTGTAAAAAAATAAATAAATAAAAACTTTTGGCTTTTTTCTATTTTCTGCAAACGTTTGGTTGTAGAAAATAACAGAAAAGACCACAACCTTTGTGATTTGCATGGTCAGATTTAAAGATTTGCAGTCACACTGAAATATTGTTAAATCTCGGACTGAATCCGGTTGAATTAGGAGCAAATTAGACGACGGCAAATCTCTCATTTAAGCAACCAGGTGTCTGTTTAGACGAAGGCGTTTTTCATTACAGGCGCAGCTCTCCTTGTGCTCACATCTAGTGTGAAGTGTAAATGAAGTGTAAAGTCGTTTCTCTTCTCCACCAAAGGGCAGACCGAGGAAACTTCGCGTTATGAATAATGCTAATGTGTTAGGTGCTTCCAGTGAACATAAACACGCATCACTAGAAAAAAAAGGGTAAAGTTTGGTGGGAGGAGAGAAAACTTCACACACTCTAGGCTTTTCTGGAAAATAATATGATTTGTATTTATGCAAAAAGCAGCACATAAATCTTTAATTTTCCCGCTCTTTAGTGGGATTTTTCACTTCCCAGGCTGCTACTTTTCTGCTAATTATGCTCCCAATTGCATTTAGAGTTGACTTTTTGCCTTTAGCCATTTTTGAGCTCGTATGAAGAAGAAGAATATGACTGTGTGCAATGATGATCTAAGTAAGCTGAAATAAATGGGATACTAATGAGCATCTTGAATGTCAAATATGAGTTAAAAGCAGCTGAAATGTTTCTGTTGCTTTGACCTTTTGTGATGCCTCTTTTTCCTTCCTTCTAAGCTTGCAAGTTAGTTTTGGTCCACAGTTTTTATTGTGAAGGGAGTAAGGTGCTTTCATAATGATGTCTATTGCTTTTTTTAATGTAAAATATGGAAATTGAAACATTCTCTTAGTATTTTAATATCTCAATTTTACAGCTAGCCTTTTAAGATGATCTGTTTTAAAAGTATGCATGGTATCCAGTTGTTGCTCAGCTTTTAGTGTTCCCCTGGTGCACACTCTTTCATTCCTTCAGTTTAAAAAGTAGATCTTCTAGAGGGAAGCAAGGAAATGACAAAAGTTGCTAAAACTTGCTTCCCAGTTCAATTGACATCTACGGTGCTGAAAATGACAACAGTTAAAATGGAAAACAAGACTAGGCATGACTAGCACAATTGCTGAAAACTACTCCTTGCTTTTTTGTAACATTTAAGAACTCACTTGGCGTAAGAAAATCCGTTTATCAATACGTTTATTGGCAACAAAATTGAGATAAAAAAAAATTACATTTGGGGTTCAAAGTTAAACAATCTCTCATTGATCTTGCTTAGTCACAAGGAAAAAAATGCCTTTCCAGCAAATTATTCTGGATAAATATCTAAGAGAAATGTTTGGAGAGGGCTCTTATTAAATGTAATCTGTTAGCATTTAAATTTAAATTTCTTTTAAAAAAGGAATTTGATTTAACTTTATGCTCACAAACAGCTGGTTGACAGTTCGTCATCTCTTCTGGCTTGAGTTATCCCTCTTTGTGCTGTAAAGTATCTACATTTTTGAGACATTTTCTGTTCTTTATGCATAAAATTCAAAATAAATCCTGACAAAAATATATCCACCTTAAGAAAAAGAAAAGATGATACCAAAATTGAGAACTAACTGAAGTAGTTAAATGGAGATTCTGTTACTCAGCTTTCAAATAGGGGAGTAAAATATAACCTCTTTGTGAACTCAGCCATCTGGATGAATTATGAGGGTCTAATCGGTGACCCCAGAGAGCCTAATTCAAACTCATTGCCAGTGTGGGTTGTGGGGCTCAAAGACGGGACACTCTATTGTTACGCTCGGCTCACTGGCTGTTGCTCTAATGGCAGATGAGAGATTAATGGTGATATAATGAGTTTGGGGAGGACACGGCGCAACAATAGAGTCCTGCTACAGCACGGGCCAATTACATTAGTCAGTCAAGGCAACTATCTGCATCAGCGAGAATACACCCAATTATATGTGGTCGAAATGTTAATAAAACACAGACATTCCGCAGACACGAAACTACATGCTTATGTACAATTGCGGGAATCAAAGTGGCATTTATTGATTTCTCAATGAAGAGGGTTTTTTTTTTTGCTCCCGTCCCAACATTAATACTCCACGTGTCACGAGGAGGAAAACAAACCGAGCCAATTCTCAAACCTGCCAGCCTCCTGATGTGACAAAAGGGAGGCTAATTTATGCGTCGGTGCCGAGAAATAAGGAGTGTGTGGCAGCGAGGCTGGGTGCCCACATTTGGATTGCAGTTATTGTGATTTGGTTGCTAGGATGGTGAGGGTAATGAATGCCTTGCTGATGCAGTCTGTCATAACCCGTGGCATCCATGGCTGCTCAAAGACACACAACCTATTAGTTAAATGGCAGCGCGTGATGTACGGGAGCACAAAGGAGAAAGCATCGCTCATTTATGAGAGTAATTTAAGAAAACTACTAAGATACAATTCGCATAAAGCAAAACAGATTGAGGATTACGTTACTGGATCTGCTGACGACCTCTTGAACGCTGTCAAGAGATTTGTAGTCCTGAGACGAAGTTGTTTTCACCTTGGGGAAAAAAAAGGAAAGGAAAGAGACAGCAAGACAAAATGTGTTTCTTTGCAGGAGTAAAACAGTGAGGTGTATCTGTATTCATGAAGCCTAATTGAAAGGAAGGCTGTCTTGCATAAAGAAGTGGGACAAAGAGGAGGAAATAAGAGGGTTCCTAATGCATTCACTGACGGATAACCTTTGATTTCCCTTCGCTTGCATCAGAAATAGCTGCTTGGAATGACAATCACAAGTCAACAGTTTCTGACTCCGGTGTGCATGCCTCAACTACCTGCGTAATACCATAGACATATGAAGAAGAAATGTCTTGCTTATGGACTTCTTCGGCAACATACGACACAATATTCAAACTGGTTCAAATGAGTTGACAAACGATGAGAGTGGCAGAAAAGAACGGGGGGAGGAGGGATTGCTTATAACACAAGACATAGAATTTACTGGTGAGACCATAAAGACGCCCTTTGCTAGCGCAAAAAATGATATACCACTTTAAAATACAGGCATATGAGCCATTTTTATTGTAAAACGAAACTAAGAACGTTACCCTTGAATAAACATACTTCATGTTGACTTAGGGTTTCCAGAGGGGAAAAAAAATTACTTACCCTCTGAGTTTTTCACTATCCCAATTAAAAATCACACAATATATTTTTATTCTGATTCAATACTTTGTGGGACAACATTTCACTGCAATTACCGTTTGAAATTCTAGCAACCGATTCTTCTGTAAAACACCTCAAGCTCAGGATAGAAAGGATTTGCCAACTACATAGGGATTTTCATCTGAATTAACACTGGGACTTTGTCTGGGCCATTCCAACACTAAATATGCTTTTATCTAAACCGATGCTTTGTAGCACTGGCACTATGTTTGCTATTATTATCTTGCTGGAAGGTGAACCTCTGCCATAGACTCAAGTATTCTGTAGATTTTTACAAGTTTTCTACCAGGTTGGACATTACTTTATAGCTTTTTCAATCTCTAAATAAAACCTGAGCAACTACGCATACCCAAAAATGTAAACCTAACAGTTGTGAATTGTGAAAACGTGGCTTATCTTTTACATTGTCGCGTAGTTTTAAGAGTAGAACTCCCAAGTGATCTGAAGTATGTGTCAGACACCAGTTTGCAGAGATGGTGAAGCATCAGCTGCAGAGAAGCAAAATCAATCAGATTAAAGGACCACTTATGTGTCACTTATGTTTCATGATGGGAATGTTGAATACAGAATAACCAGTTGAGGGGCGATACACAAGTATGCTACTTTTAGCAAGTATCACTGAACATGGACATATGGGACTTGCAGGCCAGCCGTAGCTGTGCAACTCCTTGACGTCTTGCCAGTCTTTAACTGAAAGGTGCGGCTCCATCTTTAGGCTCCTTCTGACTGCAAGATCTAACATCTGAAGCCAGGTGGCTCTACGGAAGAGCGATTCCTGGAGGAAACATGCTCTAATCTGCCGCACACAGATACCG
The DNA here is from genome assembly GCF_904066995.2 of Poecilia reticulata. NCBI lineage: Eukaryota > Metazoa > Chordata > Actinopteri > Cyprinodontiformes > Poeciliidae > Poecilia > Poecilia reticulata. The sequence continues at coordinate 10,981,965 of NC_088852.1, read as the reverse complement.
TGTGATGTAGAAGAGACTGACCTAAGCGCGCTACTTAACATCCGTCTCGACAGCAGCTGTTAAGTCCATGTTTCATCTTGTCATGCTGACTTTCTCATGCAGAACTAATTGGTTGTTTTCGCCTGTTGTGCCGGAGCCACTGTCTGCTTAAAAAAAAAAAACAACAACTCAAGGACACTCGTAGCGACTTGTGCGAATATTCACATGCATGCACATAGATGATATCAGGGGTGTGGAGGAGAACAGGTGGAAAGAAGTGGACTAAATTTCACTCAGTTAGAGCCCTGAGTGAAATCTCCTTGAACCTGTTGCCATAGCTAATCGCACACATGCATACAAACCAACACAAAGTCTCTCCCTCCCCACCCCACACGTACTCTCTCTCTCTCTCTGTCCTTGTCTGATTTGCATTTTGGTTAACACTCTAATTGCCTCTCATTAAATACCTTGTCACTTTGATTAATTGGTGTGATACAAAAATGTAAAACAGCAGAGCACCGTGATGCGCGGCGAGCGGTTGCTGATTGGAAAAAATGATCGAGCCTGCCTTAAAAACAAATGCAAAACAGGGTGAAATGTTGCTCGCGTAATTAAGGATAAACAAAGTAAATACATTTGAGTCAGGGTTTTTTTTTTTTTGTTGTGGCCCTGAGGTGGTAAAAGTTTTCAAATCTGTGAACAAGGTTCGTTTTGGTCCTCACTTTCCTTCTCCTGAAAAGAACCAAAAACTTAAATGTCAAGAAAAGTGCGAAATTAAAGGATATTGCTGCAAGAGTTTTGTTGAGTTTTATATTTGAGGTGATGGGATTTTATGCTGTAAAACCAAGTCATAAGAGATTGCAATTATGACCTGGAGAAACTGGTTTCAGAAATGATTTCAGACCACTCTTATGCCCCCTAAATTTAATTAACTTTTTTTTTGGAGTCGTGATTTGGAATACCTACTACATCGACTATACTAACCCAAAGCATTCTACTGTAGCTCTGTCTGTACTGGAAGGAGAGCCGCTGCCCCAGGCTCACGTCTTTTGAAACCTTCAACGGGTTTCTTCTCATAGTTCCCTAGAGTTATCTGCATCTCAGCAACTCCAACAAGGTTCCCTTCACCAAGCACCATCATAGTCTAATGCTGCCACCAGGTTTTCTAACATGTGAGGTTTTCTAACCTCACATGAGATGTTGTGTGCAGCCCAGAAAGTTTAATTTTGATCTCACTTGACCTGAGCACTTTCTTCCACCTGTTTGCTGAGCATCTCCGCAACTTTTTCCCATGCATGTCAAGCGTGTACCTTGGCCTTCATCATACTGTCTGTTCCATAATATTCTCTAATAAATCTCTTAGGCCTTCACAGAACAATTTTTGTTATAACAAGGTTAAATGAATGCCAGATGGATCGTGTTCTCTAATAGAGAGACTTCTGGAGGGACTTAGTTGCTCTCTATTTAATAGGGGTATCAAAAGTAAAGGGTTCTCAGTGCAAACACATGGCACACTTTTTGGAATATTTTGAAAAAGCCATGCATAATTTTCAAGCTTTCAAGGCACTTTGAGGAAACATAAAAGGGCTGGTGCCAAAATATGATAAGAGGTATGTTTTCTATCTACCAAGAGAAAAAAAAGTAATCCCCTTTTCCAATAACTTTGCAATTTATTGTGTCATATAGTCAGGAATACAAGATTATCAAAACAGCTAAAAATGACGTACTAAAAAACCTACACCAAAATGTCTCTTACCCGGCATATTACAAATATTAGATTTCTTTGGAAGCACATCTCTAAACAACAAAGAATAAATCAAACATTCGTTTCAGCTTTCGCTGATTTTCAAGGGATTTTGCATCGCTTGTAAGATGCATGTCAATATCCCCACAGTATCCTGACCGCACGTCGGGCCTGATTCAATTGACCGATCATATAACCACACGATGCGCACACCTGTCACTCGAACGTGCGAAAACATGATAATTTTTCCCATTGTTGCGCCGGATGATATCGTCCGTAAGAGACTTTTATTATTGAAATGAGACATTTATGAACAGTGAGCCCTTCTGAATCCTCACAATGCAGTCAGAAGAGGGAAAAGAAATGAGATTTGGAAGATTAAAGCCGCATGCCACCTGCGTTTCCTGCCTCCTCGCGACATCGCGCCTCCATGAATATCAAAACGGCCTTTTTGTGAGCCTGAGCAGAAGTTTGCAGAAATCAAAATCCAGGGGTAAAACGAAAGATTGCGGTGAGGGCTTCGACTGCCGCAGGGGAGGACAAGGTCAGCGCTGAATGGACGAGGGCAGCTCATTGTTTCATAGTTCATTGTAACCCTTTTCAGCATGAGACAGGAGTTATTCAGTAAAACATCGTGAATGCAAACGTATAGATGCTTCAAGTCTTTCTAGGGGACGACAGAATGCTTAAATTGTGCGTGAAAACTTTCTGTGCATTCTGCGTTTGCTTCCATTTGTTCGCAATGACACCATATCTGTCAGATTTAGCTGTGAGGTTGAGTGCTTTCGCTCTTATCTCAGTTCAGCAAACACATCCATTCACGAGTGCAGACACACACACACACACGCACGCATGTGTGCGCACGCATGCGGCCCTTATCTTAGGGATTTTGTTATCACACGCTGTTTGCATTGAGGACTGGAAATAACATTAAACCATCTGAAGTGACAAGTTGATAGAAACCCTGTCACGTTTATAGGCTGACATGTGCAATATGCTTTGTGTACGTTGAAAGCTTCAAGCGAAGTGGTGGTAGAACGATAGCCGTTTCAACAAATCCAGCAGTTGGCTCCTGGTTGCGGAAAGCTGGGACCCAATTTGTAGCAAGCTAATAATCAATCACAAAGTGTCCTGTCGTCAATAGCAAACCAACTAAATTGGTTTTCAAGTGTACATATGCAAGTAGGAGACTGCTGTGTGTTTTTCTTTTTCTTTCTTTCTTTCTTTCTTTCAAGAAAGAAATGTCTGAAGTCAGATAGATGCATGGGAGGTCCCAGCAGCAAGTGTTTCTCAATTCCCATCCTCACCCCCCACCCCCATCTCCCCCACCCGCCATATTTTAGATGTGCTTTTGTTCCAGAACACCTGTTTCAAATGATTGCGTGACCTCTTCTGCGGCCATCGAGCGCCACAGACGGCTGTTAATCACCCACAGATTCAAGCCAGGTGTGTGGCAGAAGGGAAAATGCTTAAAACATATGCAAGGCAGGACAGTGGTGGGGGAGGAGGGGGATGGAGGACCGGAACCGATAAACACTGCCGGCAGCTGCCATCTTTCAAAGCGACAGAGTAATTATACAAGATTGTGACTACAACGAAACTTCAGAGAAAGTGCCAGAGTTACTTTAGTTTCCTCCTACTGTACCTAGCATTTGAGTGGCTGAAAATTTTAGAGTAGAAATATCCAATTTAAAAGTTGAACTTCTTTAGAAGAATTGAAACCAGCTAATATTGTAGGCAAATGGAACTTGAAAATTACTACATTTTATAGGCCTGATATTCTACGTGATTTCTCAGGTTGATATTTAATAATAAACCAAGGAAAACCACAGAACTGTGGCTAACCCAGGGAAAAAACAGCGCATAAAAAGAGAAGAGAACCATTTGGTGGAAACAGATGAACCTGACAAATAACCAAGTAAACATGAGGGTGGGTTTTGGAACAAAAATGATGAGTGTAATTAACTGAATGTGCTGGAACTGTGTGGGGTGCATGACTGGTAGAGCTGAGGAAAAATGGCCAAATGACACAGAATCAACACAGCAGGTGAAGGGGACAGGAACAAAAGAAGAAGAAATAAATGGAGCGAGACATAGGAATCTACACTGCACACTTCAATCTGTCTTTTAGCTGAAGCTAATTTAATTATTGAAGCTATTAGGAGTCTAAATGTGTAATGTAGGCTAAAATGTACAATCTTTGCTTGAAAATGTAATTTTTTAGCAAAAAGAAAAAACTTAAATATTGTTTTACATATATATTGATGGGGCAGGGTTTTCTAATTCAGTTAAATAGCAGAATTTAAATACCTTTCTCTTCTGGTTTTTACTTGTTGCCAATGCATGTATAACTTAATGAAGTCTATGATGCACAGAAACATCTGCTGCTCGCGTAGACAAACCTGTTCAAAGCCATTAAGCTTTGTCACTGTCCCATCTGTTGGGTTACAATTAGCTTCCACTTAATGACTTGATTAATATGTCCATCTACCACTCAGTAAAACTTTTCAGTTGTTTTGAACTTTTCTTGGTTTCATGTTGAATTTATTTGATGTTTGCTTTGTGACAGAAAAATCCCCGCTGTAGGAGAACGGGAATCGCCACTGTAAAAAGATAAAGTTTTAACGCAAATTCATCGTAACTCTGTGAAGTTTGATCTTTTTCATCCAACAACAAAATATCAGAAGAATCAAGACAACTTAGATGTTGTTGGCAATTGTGCAGACTGTCGTGTTTGTGTAATATCGACGCTCACGATTGACACGCAAACCTTTTTCAAGCAAATTGATAATTTGCATATCCTCCGGATCAATACAAATGAGCTGTTTGAATAAATGTGCGGATCAATAGGCATGTTTTCAAACGCAGTCGCTGCGACATGACACACAAACAGCTTCTCCTCTACCCATCCCGGTGTTGCACAGCTGTGCCTGATGATGTGAATTATAAATGCAATGTTCACTAAGACTTGTGTCTCTGATGATACATGGTGTACTCTATGGTGCTTGTTTCCATTTTATTGCTCATTTGTCTCAATCAGCATTGCTATTATGCACTTAATGGGCTTAATAGTAGAATTTCAGTGTAAATAATGCATCTCGGTTAGATAGAGTGGAGTAAGAATAGGATAGACTTGCATTTGAATTGGAGACAATATGCACATTCTAGAAAAATATATTTCTGAAAAATATAAAGTCAGCTGGTGAGCAGTTACAATCTCTCAACCTACTGGGAAACATACTTTGGAATGAAAAGATATTCCAAATTTACATTTTGCAGTTTTCATGCTTTAATGAATTCTGTTTGGTGCCAGACTTTAGGGGATTGTGCAGGTACTATAAAAAAAATGCAGATGTAGATGCATAAAGGGAAGATGGTGGATGGCTCAATCAAATGATTGGTTATTTCTTGTAAAATAATATCTTAAATGGTTAAACAAGAAACCTCTGATGAGCGAAACATCTCCAACATAAATAGTTTTGTCTTTTCCAACATGAGCCAATTCGAAGTTTTTCAGCTGCTCTCGCTCAAAAGTGAGATTTGCCTCATGAGGCCTTTTCATTTTTTTTTTTTCTCACCTAAGGTGAACGGGCGTGACTTCTCCAAGGTTGAACATGACGAGTCAGTGGTGGAGGCCATCAGGCGAGACCCCATCGTTGTCCAGGTTCTCCGGCGAACCCCCGCCAGAGCCACCGTCGTGCAAAGGAACTGCGACGCGGCGCAGGATGTGTGTGTGGTCGACGTCTGCACACAAACAGACATCACATTCGAGCACATCATGGCTCTGGCCAAGCTCCGGCCCGCCACCCCACCAGTCCCAGACATCTGTCCGTTCTTGCTCTCCGACAGGTGAGGGAAAGCACTTATTGCATTCCTTTTATAATAGCTATTAAGCAGCTCTGTCAGAGTGGAAACCCCAAGCAAAGCCAAGCACTGTGATATGATTATGCACAGGCGAACTGGCAAACAGTAATTGCTTCGGTGTGCTACATCCATTTTCCTTAATGAAGGCTTTTGCCAGGCGATTAAAATCCAATGGACTGATATAGTAGGCGGCCGGACATGGCACCCATTCTGATGCTGTTTATGGAGCTTTGCTGGACAGGAAATGAATTCATTTTGCCTCATAAAACTGAAAATCTTACAGCCTTGGTCAGTAATTACAGTGAGGCAGTCACAGGGACAATTTTCAGAGTTTGTGGCTTTAATGGGGGAAATTGTTTATGTCTTTGTCACAAAATGAGATGAAGTATAAAGACTTTGGGTATGGAAAAGTGGTAAACTCCTAGTAAAGTCTGGTTCATCTAATTCTGTCCATCTAATTTATTCCACAGAATGAAACGCGTTGATATGGGAAGACGACGTTATGTAAATTATCTTTATCATGGTTCATTTTCTTTTCTTTAGCTGTCAATCCATACACACCATGGAGCACGACTTTTACGAATGTCCAGAGTACATGTCCAACACTCCAGGAGAAGTGGAAAGGCCTGAAGAGTACGAGTACGAGGTAGGGATCTCGTCATCATTTTTTACATTTTGTCACATTGCAACCACTAATCTTAATGTATTTTATGGGAATTTGTAGGAAAAGTTTTATACAAGTACTTAATTCTTAGGTAGACTTTCTACCAAATATTTTTTTTACATCTAAATAATTTTTTTGGATGATTACTTTTTACTTCTAAGGGTAGAAATATTGGTTTAGTGCTACTCTTACAACTGATTAAAATTTTTCGGCTAACCTAAAATCCTCTGGTTATAAAATCATAGCTCAAGCCGTACGGGCCACAGTAGTGCAGGTAAATTATTTATTTTAGAAAATGTGTCTCTTTGAGGAGAAAGTTGACCTTTTGCACAGTGTTTAGCAGATGCATTGTGCTGCTTAGATGATGCCACCTTGAGGTTCTCCCAGGTTGAAAGTGATGGGTATTATTTGCTTTGTCTGTTTCCCTGTGTGGTGTAATTGGCCCTTCCTGGTTCAGTGCACAGTTTTCTTGGTTAATAGGATCCCTTTGCTGTGGCCTTTTAGCAACCCCCCCCCCCCCCCATCCCTCGGTTCAGGTCGGTGGTGGGATGGTGACGGAGGGGTTTTGTTTGGTAATAGCAGTGCTATCAGAACAACTTGGACCGTACAACGTTTAATCAAACATTCTCCCACCCCCCACCTGCCACATGTTGGACACACCAAATCAGCTGTCCTCACTTTCCCCCAGTCCATCCATGTGTATCTAACTGAAACAAGAATAGCTTTCCCCTTGCAGGAAACGGAACATGGCTGCCATTCCCAGGAAAAAATTGACTTCTAACTGACAGGTTTTGCTTCACTTCAAACTGATTGCCCACCTGGGTACAGCTGTCATGATACACCTGGTGGTTCTGCCAAATCTAGCACGCCATAACATTACCAGGCGCCTGCCCAGTTTCAGGGTTATGAATTTGACAGATCGAACAGGTTTCAATTCGGAATGAATTTGTTTTCAACACATTTATATACCAAGGCGCTGGTGTATTTCTTCCCTCGGAGGCAAGGAGTATTTTAATAATGCAGATTTTCATTGCTTGCAGCAGTGGGGTGTGCAGAAGTCAGTTTTCCGTTTGCCAAATTATTAAATCTTAATTTGGTTTGTCGCAGGTGCCACATTCCAATGCTGAAAACAACAAATGAGGAAAAAAATTATTTCAGGCAAACCTATTTTTAATAAATCATCTTAAGAAAATTTGAAGAAAGTTTGAATAATGCTACTTCACACTCAATCACAATGCTTGTACAGTGCAGCAAAATTACATTTGCATTCATCCATCCATCCATTTTCTTGCACCCTTTTTCCCTCAGCGGGGTCGGGAGGGGTACTGGTGCCCATCTCCAGCCAACGTTTCGGGCGAGAGGCGGGGTACACCCTGGACAGGTCGCCAGTCTGTCGCAGGGCAACACAGAGACACACAGGACAAACAACCATGCACACACACACTCACACCTAGGGGCAATTTGGAGAGGCCAATTAACCTGACAGTCATGTTTTTGGACTGTGGGAGGAAACCGGAGTACCCGGAGAAAACCCACGTAACGCACAGGGAGAACATGCAAACTCCATGCAGAAAGACCGGGGCCGGGAATCGAACCCAGAACCTTCTTGCTGCAAGGCAACAGCTCTATCAACTGCGCCACTGTGCAGCCCACATTTGCATTCAGCCAAGTATAAAACAAAACACTTCACAGGCGTATAAACTAAAAGTATAGCAAATACACTCCACTGTTAAGCAAAGACAATTTGATGTGGTTTAATCCCACTTTTCGGGTAAGTTTTACTAGTCAAGCCAGGCACGATTACTCACCTGTGGACTCGACCACGGGGTATGAATACCTTTGCATATTCTGCAAAATAAATATTCTTTCTTCCCCCGCCCATCTTTTTCTTTTATGTAGATTAAAGGCTTGGTGTACCTGCCACAACGGATTAGCAGGAGGTAAAAACAAATTTAGAACCACGATTGGTCGAATTATCTCTCTTATGCTTAAAGCTGTTTACAGCTGAACGGCTGTCATCATCTGAAGTGAGGAAACGATAAGCCAGTGAACGTTGTGCTTGGCACTAATTACAACTGAATGAAACATGAGGTGGTGGCAAAGTGAATGCCCGATCTAAACGTTTCTCCCAGATGTTTAATGTGGCACCAAGCAACAGGAGGAGACCTATTGTCGGTCCAACTTCTTAACATATTTTCTCTGTAACAAAAGTATCAAAAAGCGTGATTTCCTGGAGTGTCGTGAAAATTTAAAGCTAAACTACCGATCAGAATAAATCATAACCCTTCTGCAATTATTAAGTAATCTCTTGTAGCCTTTGATGCCATCCAATTTTCTAAGAGATTACACGTTTAATCTCATTGCAGGCCAATATCAAGGCACAAATCAACCGGTTCATCATACTGGTGAGGAGTGTGCCTGGTGCGAAGCAGTGTGTTGTGCTACAAAATCATAAACTCCTTCCGCAACCCAACCTTTGAAGGTCAGGGCTGTTTGCACAGGGGGTTAAATGCCACAGAAATTAATTTCTTCCCCTGTCAATCTCCGCTATCGTTGTTTCCCCTGACAGTAGAAACACGGGACAGGGGGTTTAATTCCTGCCTCCCCTCCACCATCCCCAGCGCCCCCCCCGTCCCCCCCGTCCCCCCCTCTCGCTTTACTCGTCGTTCTATCCCACAACCCTTCTTTCATTTCATCACAGAGGCGAAATGGATTTGGCAGTGTGAGGTTAATAAAGATTACCCCCAGAGTTATCTTTATGTGATTACCTTAATACACAGCAGAGATCAAAAAGAACCAGCGGTGAGTAGGACTAGATTTAGGGAAATTTCCTGGAGGAGGCGGGGGTTGCAAAGACATGAAAGACCCGGCCTGTATGGCTCCACCGTATTGGCTTAGTTTGAGTTTTGTATCCCTTGACTTAATTAATATCCACGTCCCAAGATGGAGCTTGGACTGCAACAACATGCAAATTAAGGGGGCCTGTACTTTAACATGTATTTCTCTTCTTTGTTTTTATTAGTGAGCTAGAAATGTAGACTTTTCCATGCAAATAACATTTTTACAAACGTGTTAAACCACCACTAGTTTGCATCTGAGACCTGAACAGTCAGCACAAGCAAAGGGGAAAAGTTTCTTAAAAGAGAATAACTTTATTATCTCTCTAAAATAAAACAAACAGGCATGTAGTGAACGAGAAGCTGCCGGAACATTCTCATATCCACCCACAGCAGAATGCTGCTGTCTAAAACAAAGGGTTCACCCCAAAGTCAATATCGATGAAACATTTTTTTATTTAGTCAAAGGGAATTTTAAAAACCACTCTTAACTAAATGAATAATAATAATAAATATTTTTGCTGTTTTACGTCCAGAAGAACAGGCAAATTACATTGTCGAAAGTATTCAGACACCGCATATAACTCATGGAATTGCGACGTTGCAGTCGTCTCCCTGTCAGATTGTGCCTCAATTATGACCTCATTCATATGTATTCATTGCCATTTTGTCCCTTCATTTTAGTTTTTGATGGAAGACCATGTAATATCATGAAGGTATTACACGAAGGTATGCAGTCTGCAGAAGTCTGCAACTTTCTACTGATTCAGTTCCCACAGACCTATAAACCTTATCTGGCTTTCAGGTTAGCGGAAGAATAGAAAACAGAGACGGTCATGTTTTGGGTTTCTACGGCCACGCAGCTGCCTTACAATACCAAGTACATTGAAAAGTGTCAAATGCAGTGTTAAAGCACACCACCACTCAGCTGTAGAGCGTTTTAGACATGTTCTTGACGGTAACAAATGATACTTATCCTACCACACAATCCAATCCAGTTGGGTTTGGTAGTTGCCAGGATCACACTATGTGCTGATTGCATTCTGCTGAATATATAGTTTGGTGGAGGGACAAATATGACGTCAGGTTGTGTTTCAGGGACTGACCACTTCTCCTTCAGTAAAAAGAAGTTTTACAGCATATAGAAGTCTATAACCTGTTTCTTATTGCCATAACAGATGTCCTTGTGCAGCCTGCTTTATCTCTGTTGTATTTTTTACACGATAACAGTTTAAAAAAAAAAAACTTTACGCGCAATACGTCCTTTACCACCTGAGTCGGGTAAAAACTGTGTGATATATTAAGCAGTGAGAGGCTTGGACTGAAAGTGTTCGGTTGCACAGTGCAAATTTTATAGCAACATTGAATTGGCTACTTCAGATTCTTTACCTGCAGCCTCAAACCAACAGACGGTTGAAACGTCATTAAAATGATGTTCTCAAGGAAAACAATGACTCTGAAAGCAGGCATGCAGCCTGTTTAGAGAACAACTAAAGCTCTTTCACACGAAGCTCCTTGCATTTTTATTTTTTACATTTTTTTGCCATTTTTACAAACCTAAAGCTAATGGATTATCTTTACGTGAGCTAGAAATATGTCATAAAAGTTGAGCTCGTTTAGTCTGCATGACTCATCCAAATTTCGCAACTGATTTTGATGCATTTCTTTTTCATTTTCACTATTCAGTCACCAACTGTCTCTTCAATGTCTTTTTAAAAATAATTAAAATATCTCTTTTGCTTGTGTTTAACAGGAAGTGGAGCTGTGTCGGGTGAACAGAGAGGATAAGCTCGGTCTGACGCTATGCTACCGGACCGACGACGAGGAGGACACCGGTATTTATGTCAGTCAGGTACTTAGAAACCACTACTACAGCTTTGTGCAACATTAAACTATTTCCTGTTTGGTTTTATTTAAGTAGACATTTTAAAAGTCACACAGAAATACTCTTAAAATTCCAGAATACTCATGCACAACTCTTATTTTTGGGACTCGTTATTAGTCTCTTTGGAACGAGAAGTCATTACGAGGATTTTACGAAATCCCAGACCCATTCCCGTATCTGTGTTCTAAAGCGAGTTGAACTGAATTACGGAGGAAGGCGGAAAAGAAAAATGTTTTGCAGCCAAACATCAATAGGGAATGAGACATGCATGGCCTAAAAGGAAGTCATGTTTGAAATATGATTCACTTCCTTCCCTTCTCATTTTTCACCTTTTAGCATGTTGTTATTCTTTTAATTAGCTCACAGCGGCGACGGCTCTCTCTTCCTTTTCTTCTCAAAGTTTGAAATGACTTCTTCTGCCATTTACTGCCACTCATCTAAATACCAAACATGCAAAGCCAGACAGGAATGTATTACAGAAATTCTCCTAATTCACATGATTGTCAGCTCAGGAAAAAAAACAAAAGAAAGAAAGAAAAAAAAGATCCCTCTATTGCAAAAGCGTTGATAAGACGGAATGAAAACTAATTATTGAGCTATCCAAGAGAAAACCAAATGAATGACGGAATTCTGGGGAACTTGGGCGACGGGAAATAAATTAGGAAATCATTCAGTCTGACTGCAGGTGCAGTTTCAATCCTATTATGAAGACAAAGACAGGCTGAAAGGAAAAGTAAGAGCTGCTGTGGGGATTAGCTTTCCCGCACAAGGGCACAGATGGCAGAATTACAGCAGTCGGTTTAGCTTGAATCAGTTACAAACTTGCTGTGTCGTTCCCTATATCAATTTTGTCAAATTACAACCACAAACATTAGTGTAAATAAAATCCAGTGCAACTTCAAATGGATGTTCTGCTTTGCTAATCATAAAATAATAATCCCAAATGTTGAACTTATCAAATAGAACGGTGCTCTGGTGACATAAAACCAAAATGCTACTTTTTAGTCCAGTCTTTCACACACATCAACTTGGATACACCAGCTCGACTGCGAGACACAGAAGCTGCATCGTTGCAGTGAAAAGGAATCGGAGATGTTTTTAATTTTATGCAAAAGTTGAAAGAGGAATGAATACTTTTGTAAGGCTCTATATCCTGCTGCTGCTCTGCTTTTTCAGTTGTTTCTCTTGAACCTGACAAAAAGCTCCAAAACTATTGAAAGCAGACAGTGGAGACTGCCTTCCACAAACAGAACACATATATTTGTGCCTGTGTATTTGCTATGAAGGATCTCTCTCATTAAAATGCATGTATGGATAGCAACTGATGCAACTTTCGGGAAATACGTGATCTTATTTTGACTTTTTTTTTTATGTTTTGCACACCTTACTAAGACTTTTGATCTTGCACGCGGGGGAAACAACAAAGTTTATGATCGTGCGGTGTCGGCGTGCATCTCCACCGGGATACTTTTGGATAAATTAAGCTATTCAGCCTAAAATTTGCAAGTTTTTGTTTAAGCTTTTCAGTTGATTTTTCTTTTCTTTTTTTTCTCAGTCCCCCCCACTTTTCTTTTTGTTGTGTCTCCAACACAAGTGACGCTCTCTATTTATGTACAAAAATATATATTAAATCTGCTGCTGTTTGTAACCGACTCAGTCTTTAACATAGGAAAAATGTAGGCTGGAGTGTGAGTTAAAAAAAAAAAAAAAAAGTATCTCCTTTATGGGGGAAAAACAGTGTTTTCTGCAAATAGCGTACATCAAAGTGCAGTTAGAGCGTGAAGACATCGCAAGCTGTATTTCGGAGAATACAGACACGTTCAGTGACTGGCTGTCGGTATTGATTTCTGCGTTCTTTTGTGCAGGTGGAGCCGAACAGCATAGCAGCAAGAGACGGACGCATTAAGGAAGGAGACCGCATTCTGCAGGTGAATTATTTACTCTCGGTGACAACGATCCACTAACATCAGGTTATGTCATATTCTCAGAAATATGTTTTTTTTCCCACTTCTCCTCCAATAACCGTTACCCTTTTAATTAACAAAAAGAAAAGGCTGTCTGGGAGGAAAAAAAACCTCCCGATAGCTACTCTACCCTTATATGACATTCTTGTAAGAGAATAACCGAGCTGCTGGTGTCTGGAGTCTGGAGAAAGGATATGTATATTTAATCACCTCGTTTTATCGGGGAAATTAAAGTCCTTAGTTGCAGTTTCGCCGGCACTCCATCATCTGTGAGAACTCTTTCTTGCTCTGTCCCTCATTATTCAAACCTTCCATGGGGTAAACTACTGCGAGTAGCTTCAGTTGTAACAAAAGGTCGTTCTCTGTAAATCTGACTCAAACAGAAATGCTAAGAAATGCGTTTAAAGCAAAAGGGTTATCTCAGTTTTGATATCTAGTCTGAAGCAGATCTGTAATCATGTACATGAATATACATCTTTAAAAAAAAAAAAAAAATTTTACCAGATAGTTTTGGCGTTTGGTGTTTTTACTCTGAAACACTGGAGTAACAGACTTGAAAATGAATGACCCCCTGACCCCAGACTTGCCTCTAAGTGGCTCACTCTTTTCACAGCCTAACAACTTTCAACTTGTTTTATTTTATTTTATTAGCTGAATGTTTGCCTCCTTCTATTCTGAAAAAATACAATAAAAATGAACTTTCATCCTTGAGCAACAACTTTGTGGCCAAAGAGTTGTGCTTCATAAAATGTTTTAACGCAAGGATGTGTCACTGATTGGAAGGGGGAAAAAGCCAGATATTGACCAGTCGATATTGATGACAATTACTTACCTATGTTTCAGCATGTCTCACAGTGTGCTCATTGATGTTAAAAGAAAAAAAAAATCTATATATTTTTTTAAGTTTTGGTCTTGTAAACTAAAAATCGACAGATTCCGTTCACTGGCCAATATCTCGGTCTATTTCTAAAACGTCACTTTTAACAGTCTCTTCATCTTAGGTACTGGAAGACAAACGTGTCTTCAGATGATGTGGGACTGGATTTGTATTGATTTCACTTTAGGGTTGATATTGAAATATTTTAATTTGGGAAGCAAAGGAGATCATCATTAAAAACCAGATTTGTGTATCATAAATATCAAAGCTGTACTCCTAAATAAAGGTGTTACCTACTGTTTAGGAATTCCCTTTTACATACGGTTGCTTAAGTCGGATCCCTTTCTTATCTCGGTAAAGTGACATTTTACGTAGCTTTCAGTCCAAGTAGAAGACTTTGAATCCTCTTTATTAATTGTATATTGACCTCTGAGTATCTCCCTTCTCGCAGTGTGGTGTTTGTTTCCTTGTCCTATGAGTGATTGGGTGGGATACGGCCTGCTATACTCCTGGCCCTATTATCTTCCTCTGACAGCCCCATTACTCTAGTGCGGAAAAGATGAACGCCACCTGTCAAAGAACAGTTAATTGTATGTCTGGATGGTCTGGTGAGAGCAGAGTTCCACTATTGACTCCCTCTCCAGAGTGTGTAGCCTCTCCTGTGTATTCATATTAGGAGCAAGTGGCAGCAGAGAGGAAGGAAGGCGGACGGCAGACGAGACATGCGGAGAGATTAAAAAAGAAGTGTGTGGAAACGAAGACTAATGGAGAGTGAAAATGTATGGATAGGGGGGAAGAAAGCAAGGGGGCTTAGAGTCAAGACAGATCAATGATCCACACAAGAAAAACCTAATCCATCTTCTCTCGCGGCTTAATTGCGTGTAATTTAAAGGACATATGTATATTATGCAAATTTTCCTCCTCGTATGCAATGTCGGTCTTTGGTGTGCAGATAAATGGCTTTGAAGTGCAAGACCGGGAGAAAGCCGTCGCCTTGTTGTCAAGCGAAGAAGCAAAGAGCATCAGACTCCTGGTGACAAGGCCAGAGATCCAGGTAAATACGCGCACACACCCACGCAGCCCTCCTGCCCCGTCTTTGACAACCTGTGTCATGTCAGATAAAAGCGACTGCTGCTTGAGAGCCTTTCGGTTTTCTTTCCTGTCAAGGTGATTGTTTAGAGTACCTGCGCGCGCGCACACACGCACACACACACACACATACAAAGATGCGTACAGTCACGGGTGCGAAACCTCAGAGAGGACTCTGACAAGATCTCGTGATTGCAGCTGGAAGAGGAGGCTGTGTGGCTGGATGACGAGCAGCAGCGGCTTGTCGAGGAGCTGAAGATGGAGATTCTGGAGGAGAAGAGGAAGCAGAGGGAGCAGAGCTTTGTGATGGCAGATAAGGTGAGTAAAACAAATCAAAATAAGAGAAAAAAAAGAGAGACGGCGGAGAAAGGATGGCGACAGCACTGCAACTGCACTGCAACTGCACAGCATCGATCTCACCAAGGCGGTGGGAAGTTGGAGGAGACATGCTTTTGTTCTTAACATCATGTTACCCATAGATTACTTGAATGCTGCTTGATTAATTCGAGCTGTAATTTATACTATCTTTCCATTTCAAATATTTGTAGCATATTTTAAATGTATCTTGACGATTGTGGTTATAGCTCACTGGTAAAGGACTTAAATAACAAAACAAATACAACTTCCCTGTCATTATCCATAAGCCCCATCTCACATGGGCCTAAACCTATTTTATGAACTAAAGGACTCCACTGCTATTTGAATATCACTGAACCAAGGTGATTTGAAAACTTTCATTTTGGTGAGAAGACAATCAAATTGCCAAACTTTTGGGGCCAACTCAATAAATTATCCTTAGCATCCTTCCCAGCCATCCTTCATTTCTTTATAATGGAGGAAAGGCTTCAACCTCTCCTTTAGCTTTAGCATGCAACATTCCAAATTTGCATCAAACGTCAGCAACTTAAACGTCCTTGTTTTACTTTTGGCCATCTCCGAAATGATGCTTGAGCTCTTGTACGCAGAGTAAAGAGTCTTCTGTTTCTTCATTTAAAGCTTCAAGGCGATGAGGACGTCACAACAGACACGGCCACCTGTTCTTCCAACAATCAAGACAGTGGATTTGGGCGCAGCACAGACGGTACCGAGCACCAGCCCTTGTTGGCAAGACTTTACAGGAGGAGCCCCGCGCAGTGCCTGAGGGATCGATGGCAGTCAGAACATCCGCACAACAGGCGAGGGACCGTTGTACCACAAGACACCCAAAGCACAAAAACTCACTCAACAAGCCAAGGCAACGAAAGCGTAGTGAGTATTCGTAACAGTGGATGCGGAGTCCGAGGTTTAGAGAACTGCTTCCAGCAACTTTTAGAACTCAAGTGCCAAATACGAAACGGGGGCGAATGTGGGGTGTACTCCATTAGACACAGCATAGAATGTAGTCTCACTGGGCAAGGTGGAGGGGATGGAGATAGTGAAGGTGACGTTGGTGCAGGGGGAGGGGTAGAGCAGGAGTTGAAGATGCTGAACGAAGAGCTACGCAGCATTGAGTTGGAGTGCCAGAGCATCATGCAAGCCCATCAACTACGCAAGTCCCAGCAGCTCGAGCAATCACAGTCTGCACCCTGCTCACCAGGAACGAACCACAAAAATGAACAAAAGCGGCACGGGAGGCTGGCTGACATTCATGAGTACCCCGAGAGGTCCGACAGCGACAGAGTTCGCGAGAAGGACAGCTCCAGTGCCTACAACACAGCGGAGAGTGCCCGGTCAACGCCTCTAGGCATGGAGAGATCTCCTGATCATTCGCTGCAGAGACAGATCAGCATTACCAACCAGAAAAATCTCAGGCTTGCCTCTTCTGCACCATCCAATCCCATTCCTATCCCCAAGACTCAAGGCACACATAGGCCGTGCAGGCCAGCCGATCATGGTCCAGTCATCTCCAGCAGCCCCGACCAGAGCAATCCTTCGCGGTCTGAGTCGGACCCAGCTCTACCGGCGGACGATGAAAGATGTGACAAAAAGGGAAGGAGCAGAGACTCGAGAAGAGCTCTTCCTTATGGCGCTTCATATCAGACGGGCACCTATCACGGCCAGGGAGGATCCAAGCAACTTCAGGTTTGTATTATGAAAACATACCTATGTAGTGCACGACTACATAAAGTATTTCTGAATAACTCTGTGGCAAACATCATCTTTGTTGCAGAGCTATGTGCAGCTGCTCCAGCAGCACTCGTCTCTGGAGTACTCACAGAGCCAGCTGAGTCTCCTCAGCGTGTGTCGAGATCCCATGCACCGCAGCGGTCGTGCGGGGGAGCCTCGCCTGGAGTGGAAAGTCAAAGTCCGCGCAGATGGAACACGCTACGTCGCCAGGAGACCCGCTCGCGACCGCATACTTAGGGAGCGGGCGCTCAGAATCAGAGAAGAGAGGAGCGGAGGCATGACCACAGATGACGACGCGATGAGTGAGATGAAGATGGGCCGCTACTGGAGCAAGGAGGAGAGAAAGCAGCATTTGGCAAGAGCCAGAGAGCAAAGGAAGAGGAGGGAGTTCATGCAGAAAAGCCGCCTCGATTGCCTAAAGGAGGGACCGGCAAGCGGGACCGAGGGCAAAAAGGAGATCAACATCTTGGAGCTCAGTCACAAAAAGATGATGAAGAAGCGGAACAAAAAGATTCTGGACAACTGGATGACCATCCAAGAGCTGATGAGCCATGGGGCGAGAGTCCCAGAGGGGTCTACTGTTCATAATGCCTTTCTTTCTGTCACCACTGTTTAAGGGACGTTGTTTAAATACTTGATGCAGGCATATTTTTTAAAATCAGGTGCGTCTTTGCCTTGGAATTCGTCACTCTGTGAAACCACTGTAAATGGAGAAATGTCATCGGTGAGAAACTCTGTAGCATTCCCTGAGCAACTTTCTTGCTAACCGTTGACGAATGTTCAGCAATCAGTACCACACGTCAGTCATTTAAAACACGACGCGAGACGCTTTTAAGCCGGACCAACGTTTTTTTGTTGTTGTTTTTGTTTTTTTGGTGATAAGGTGGTGCCTAATAGCATGTTGGTTCAATCAGTTCATAAAGCGTGAACGAACCGACGACGTTTTGTACTCTCTGTTTTGTGTCTTAATATCTGTAATTTTTATGTTTCATAATATATGAAGCAATTTTACTTGCCTCATTCGAGCTGGCCTTTTATATGGGGAAGATTGCAGTATTTTTTACATTTTGTAATCTCGAATTTTGTAAGAATTCTTTTTTTTTTATGCAGAATGTCAATTGTATCGTAAACGATTATCATAATTTCCTATTTATATTTGTATCACCAAAACCCGCCACTGTCGAGGTGAGACTATTTGATTGTACTATAGCTAATGCTGTACGCCAGACCAGCAAAACAGGAAATAAGAAATCTCAAAAGGAAAAACCCTGCCGGAGGCGACTCCTTTACATCGCAACTGCATCGAGTGTCAGAGTTGTCAGCTTACATCACTAAATATGTCAACATGCTATGTCAAAGGGACATTTTAGACGAAAGTTAGAAGGGTTCTTTGAAACAATTTTACCTCAGCTTACAGTTAAAACTGAATTATCAAGAATTCAATGCTTTGCTAATGAAACCATTGCCTGATACTTTAAAGTATGAACCTGTGAGTTATGTTGAAATCGTTTGAGTTTAATTTATATCGTTTACTCGCTAATTGTATTTATTGTAAATTAAGTTAATCGTCTCCCCGATTCTCTTAATGTGGGGTATCCTGGGGAAAGCAACACTTTTCAATGCGCTGGGAAGACTTTGTATGATATTTTCAGCCTTTCAGCACTGCCGTTTTTACTGCAAATTGAGTAATTGTTGATAATGTTTGTAAAACTGAATAAAGAACGCAACAAAAAGCATTGTCTTTGTGTATATGTTGATTTATGTTCATGTTCTTTTGACTTTAGACATTTAGGACTGATGGTTTAAAGATGATTTAAAGTTTCACCTGCATATTTTGTTGTAAGGTATGCTCCAAATATGGTGAGGGTAAATTAGGGCTGAATTTATTCATTATTAATCTGTCGTTTGTATTTTGGGGGTCAGGCATAATGCTTTCATTAAAAAGCACAATTTAACACAATGCACTGCACTAAAAAAAGAAAAAAGTTTATGATTAAAATGATTATGATTAAGATAAACCTTCAGCCTCATTTACCACATCAAACAACTGAAATTTTATCCCAGGACTCGTGGGCAATCGAAGCCTGTGAGTCCTGGATTAGGCCATAAGATTTAGTGTCTTGTGGCCTAATGGCATGAATGGTGATTCACCCTGTTGCTGCCTTTTACTGTTTTCATGTATGCATATTGAACATGACTGACGGCGTGGAAGGTTGGGACGTGTGCATGCGAGGAGCAATAGCATGGCTGTGCCGTAACGGGAAGCATTAAAGCTAAACTATCCTCCCATTTCAACGCATTAAAGAGACACCGGTGAAGTCTCCGTTACCCCTGTCCACAGCCCAGTGAGCTGAGGAATTAATGAGACACTTCAGACGGGCATCCTCATCACTGGGGCCTTTATGCATAATATTAAATCAGGTAAGCAACACATCCACCTCCCTCAAACCCTGCCTGCCTTCCCCATATATGTATCTGTGTGGCAAGAACCAAACATTCCAATCAGTTTCTAAGGTGTAAAGGAAAAATAATTGGGTGTATTTGAATGTTGTGTTACACCCCAGTTGTATCCTTGCTTATGTTTTCATCCATAAAAGCAAACTAGCTGTGGTTTTGAGGCTGCAATGCCTTGGAATGAGCTTCAAAGTATTACAACTTTTCTTAAATGTTTCATGGCAGTAGGAATCACAGAAAATCAACATCTAAAAAAAAAAAACAGCATAAAAGTTTTATTACTTTTTTGCAGACTCAGGCATTGGGAATAATAAATAAAACATCAGAAAATAGTTAATGGTGAGTTGAGAGCGTGGATATCACAATCCTTTTAAAAAAATAAAAAATAAGGCTACATAAGATGACATTCTGTTGTTTGTGGATGAAGGACTGACAAATCCACTTGCATATAGCGCTGTTGGTTGATGAAGACATTAACAACATATCCAAAATATCCGCAGTTCTGACACGTGTGCTGATCGCAGCTATTTGGTTAAAATGAGACCGACTTTACTTTGATGTTATCAAAAACACAGCCAGACAAGATGAGTGCACACATGGCGGTAGGAGAGCTACAGGAAGAAAAAAAAAAAAGCATAAGACAGAAATAATGTGAATAAGATTGGTCAGAATCGATGAGAGATGCACCCTCTCGTTCCTGAGTACAGAAATTTTGGCTGTTTTTTACTATCATTTTACGCCGTTTAGTTACAATTTGCAGGTGTATAACCGTCGGATAAGCTTAATTATGAAAAAGCACTGGACAGTTTTGATTATGAAATCATGATCCCGATAGTTAAAGTGGAGCAGTAAAGGTAGAGGAGATGGAGAAAACAAGCCTACAACTGTCTTTAATCTAACGGCGCCTTTGAAGTTAGCAGGGGAACCAGAACAAAGTCGGGCGTTCTTTGCCGAGACGAGAGCTTAAACGTTGTGATGAGGAGCAGGTGACACATTGTGTGCGACTCTGTGAGTCCTGAAAGGTGATTATATGGTATTTATGTATGGAGGTAGTCAACTGAAGCTTCAGTATAATCAAAAAAGGATATTATCAAAATGTGCCATATCTATTTGATTGTTCAATACAGCGAGATCAAAGACCGAAGACAATAAAAACAGGACAGAAAAAAGGGACAGAAATAAATGAGTGGGTGGTTTTGGGGTTTTGTTTAATTGATTTTAGTTTTATATTCTTTGATTAGATCCGCTTTGGCTGTGTTTTGCCTTGGTTCTGTCCTTTGGTTTTATTGGGTTCCTTCTGTCTGGTTATTTGTTAGATCTCTCTCTCTCTCTCTAGCCTGCTTCCACAAAATCAAGTTCCCCACTATATATTCCACTCATTCTCAGTCACTCCTTGCTGGTTCCTTTTTGTTATATCCTGTTATTTCCCTGCTGTCACTTTTCTCTGAATTCCTGTTTTTGTTTTGCTCTGGCTCCTGGTGATTTTTGTAAGTTTTCTTCATTATTGTGTATGAAACATTCTTCATCTACCTGCCTTTCTGCATTTGGGTCCAACTTAACCACTACACACCATGACAAAATGGTTATATACTTTTATGTTTTCCCTCTTTATCTTGTTGAAACATTAAATAGTATTTTAAAGGAAAGAGAAATATATCTTCAAACATAAACCTTCTTCTTAAAACCAGTCATACAACAGTAAAGAAGCATCCATGATATTAAGAACAATCAAGTTAGGCATGTCTGACATAATAAATAAATAAATAAATATGCCAAGTTCTAATTTGCTTAGCTTTTGTTGTCTGACCACAAAGTAAACCAATGTCTATTTTCCACCTTCTAGTTCCACTGAGGGTGGAAAGAAAGAAAAAACTAAGCAGAAGAAATAGGAAACTGGTCAAAACCAACTAAATGTATAATGCAAATAATTTTAACATTGCATTATGGTCAACATTTGCGTGGCTGCTATTGTAGGTAAACTGACTTGTACTTTAAATATGCTGTGGCCAGGGGATAAACTTCATCACAACCTATTAAGGTGGAAGAAAACAGATGTCTCCTGTTTACAAAATAGGTTGTATGCGATTTAGAAAGACATGCGCATTTCAATATTATCTGCTTTTTTTAGAGGGGCGGTGGGGTGTCAGCGCAGCAACAACAGCAACAACAGCAACAACGTCCATTGTACATTCTCTATGCAATACAATCAGTATTTGTGCCTCCGTCTAGAATAAACGACTGATTAGAGCTGGTTAATGACAGTTAATTTTCCATTCATTAAACTTCTATTCACGGCCCCAATTATACACTAATGACTGATTCAGAGTTTTAATTAACAGTAGGCTTTTTTTTTTTTTGCCGTCTCGTTGTCATGAAGGACAAGACGGTGCACCTCCTCAGAAGTCGCTATTTATATGTGTCTTTGTTGATCAATCTTATTAAATGCTTTAAATGTTTGTTTTGGTTGATGAAATAGTTCACTGAATGCTAACTCCTGTTGTAGTTCTTTATGGTGATAAGCAGGGGTGAAAGTAAGGGGGTACGGCGGGGTACTGCGTACCCCTAAAAGATTTAGCGGGGGTGCGCAGTACCCTCAAGAGAGGAGCGGCTGTCTGCTGTAAAAAAATCAACGGGTTCACTGTGCAGCCGAGTTCACCCACTAATCAGCCGTGACTGATTAGTTTTTCAAGAACAATCTAAAACACGACTTAATCAGTTAATAAATAGCTTTTTTCTCATTTCACATTGTTTCTGAACTGTATGTGCTTTGCTAGAGCAGCGGTGCAATATGTCGATCGCGGAAGGTTTTGAATCGATCTCGACATTAGATGACAAACTGAACGCAGCCAGGAGGCTGAGAGCAGCACGTCCTCTGACTCGCTTAAAACGTTCGTATTTTATTAAAGAACAACAACAAAAAAATCAACAAAACGTGCTCAAATTAATGACCCAACAACAATAATAATCTCAGTGATTATTGTTTCAACAAGGTGTTGCGCAATTCTGTGCGTTTCGGTTCCATGATCAAAATAACTAGCAGAGCAGGAGTTTAAAATTAACTAATCAACCACCGCTGTGTTCGGGGGAACGCTTATTAATAATCGCAAAAGAAATATGAAGCCTACAAGCCAAATATTGTAACGGACTGGTTGTTATGTTTTTAACATAATCTCTAGTTTGCTTGTGGAGCGCAGGAGGTTGCCATGGCAACGGGTGTGCTTAAATGACAGAGAAAGACGGAGAGTGAAAATGTGCAAGTGGTTTAGAGTTGATCATCTGTTCGGGTTGTTTTACCTTTGCTGTGGCTCATCACAGCCGCTGTAGTTTCTGAACGTTCAATAAACGACAAACTTGGACTAATTACCTCGTTCTTTGTGAGTATAAGTCAATTACAACAAACGCCAAGCACGGCAAATACGTTTCATTAAGTATTTAACAAACAAATGGCTTCTACCGCGATAATTATGTGAAATTAAATTGTCTACTATAAAAAAATAGTTTGGTGCTGTCGGGCTCAGAGTCTGAGAGGCTTTTCCTTTATCAAACAACTTTGTTTTTTGCCTCTTATTTAGTGGAAATATTGATGTTGATGAGACTTTTTTCAACCTTTATAGCTCCACTGTTGAAAATGAGGCTCTAACATTCACAAATGACATTGAAATAAAATCCAGTTCAACATCTGGTTTGAGGTGATTCTTCTGGAACCTGTTGGTGGAAAAATATCCCAACTTCAGAAGATGTGCTTTTAACCTAACAGATCTCTGTGGTTCCTCCTGTCAGTATGAGAGTCAGGGTGAGGAGGCGCCATGTTAGGAAGATGAAGTGGAAGCTGCAGGATCTTCAGAACAAACAGGTCATGATGCTGGGCTACTGATTATCCCTCTGTCTGGACACAGGATCAATATAACCAGTTTAAAAGTTAAAATGAATGGTTATATGCCAGACATGGAAAACTGGAACTGGGATGCACTCCATACCATGATGTTCAGAATTTAGGTCTCACGGCATCTCAAGGTGTCGACATTGCAGCCAGTGGGCTGAGGGAAATACAGCTATATTTTGTACCAATTCAAGAGCTACCAGCTTTTATATATATATATATATATATATATATATATATATATATATATATATATATATATATATATATTGTCATAGTACCCTCAAGAATTTAAAACTACTTTCACCCCTGGTGATAAGCAACTCAAAAAAAAAAAAAACACAACGACCTAAATTCATTTAGCAACAATGAAAGATGTCAGTGATTTTAGTGAAACTTAACAATACAGCACTGACAGGCAGCGGTGTATATATTTTCCCAATTGTGGCTAAAGCTGCTGCTAGCTGGTTTACTCTCCGATCGGAGGCTGTTTATTATATACACAGTTCGAGAATGGTGCATTGACAATGAGTAATAACGGCTAACACTTAAATTATGTTGTTATTAACCTTATATTTTAGTATATCCTTAAGATAAATGAGTATCCGTGAATTTTTCAGTCAGGTTTCCCAAGGCAAAATCACACCAGAAGTAAAGATACACCACTGGGACGTACTTCTTCCGTTTTGTTAATGTTGTAGTGTTTTCGTTAATGCTGTAGTGCAGTGGTCCCTAAGCTACGGCCCGCGGGCCGGATCCTCCACATTTGGTCCGGCCCCTTGAACAATACCAGAGAGCATTCAGATTTCTTTTTCATATATTGTAATTTCCAGACTATAAGCCGCTTATATGTGGATTTTTCTTCAACCTCCAGGGGGCTCTTTAGCAGGAAGTGTGTCCTGTAAACTGTGGGTGTTTTGTTTTGCATGGCGCATTGCTGCCATCTGTTGGACTTTTAGGGAACTGCTTGACTTTTATGTTATTTAATCAGTACGGTTGTTTACTAGCGGTAGAGCAGACAACACACTTGTTATGAACGCCGCATTCCAGGTCGAGTTCTTCGAAGCAATGCCTGTAAGTAGCAGCTTATACTTCAAAACGAGCCTTTATGTTAACATATGATAAAAGAAGTAACTTGTTTATTGAATTAGTTTTGGAAATACCTGCGGGCGATTTGATTATGTGCTACGTCATTGCTAACTAGCAGGCTGCTAAGATTTCTTAGGTCGTTATGTAGCATTGCAGCTCATAGCATTCTGAGGTAGGTGTTGTATCAGTTGTACTTCTAATGTATGTATCTGAATGTAAAACACTTAGTCTGTAAGCTGCTCTGAGCTCATCCTGAGTTGTTTGTGTTTTGACAATTTCACTCCATTCTACATGGAAATAAAGGAAGAACTAATTAATCCTGACTCGTGTGAAACGAGCTGATGGTTAGTTTTAGTACAAGACACCATAGCGAGACCATTACAAAGTGAATCCTTGGAAGTCAAAATTGGAAATAAAAGAAGAACGCGCCCATTAAAACGGAATTTGGTTTTAATAGGGAATTGAAATTTGAGAATGTTGTTGATCAGTTATATAGCATTGAGGGGAAATGCTATTTAACTGTTTTTTAAATAATACTGGGATCATTATGTATATATATTATTAGGTATAGATATTGGGATCCAGTAGATGGCAGTAGTGCAACAATAATGGATGCAAGCTGCTGTTGAAATCTAAAGAAGAAGAACAAAGCGCCCATTTTCATTTAGCACATGCTAGAACATGAAGGATCAGCACTTTTACTGTTACCGTTACCGTTCGGAAAGTACCGCAATCAGTTAAGTTAAATCTAAACTTGGCAACTTTTCTTTTTTAACGTAATAAATGTGATATTCAATTTACTTGTTATGGCTAAAATTTTGGGTGCACGCCCCCCTCTGCTGCATCGTTGTGGAAAACCTAGAGCGGCAGAGATATCTGCGGCTTATGTATGTTTACTGGTTTAAAAAAAACAAAAAACTTTGGGGTTGTGGTTTATAGTCCGGTGCGGCTCATAGTTAGAAAAATACGAACTATAATCCTTCCTGGATTTTTTCTGTGAAGAACCCAGAGAGGGTTATTTGATTGTGCTTTCTGGAAAACAATACATCTTTACATTTAGGCACTCCTGCAATCGTCACACTTTTTCTGTTACAAACTGACTCCGGCCCCCCACCAGAGAAGGAAAAAGTTATGTGGCCCTCACAGGAAAAAAGTTTGGGGACCCCTGACTTAGAAGTAGAAGTTTTTTTTTTTTTCTTAATTAGTTCCAATGATGGAAGCCATCTTCTTTTTTTTTTGTGCTTCTATAGTCCCCTTTCTAATGTTCCCCTTGGTTACTGCTTGTATCACATTGAGAACTGCCACAGCAGCAAAGAATATATGCGATAAAATGGTAGCATGAAATCTGTTGGCGAACACGGAGGCAAATCTGCCCCTTTTGTTGGGAATACACAATAAACAAACATATTTATCCGATACCTTTCAAAGACAAACCAGAAAGCACTAACAGCTGTTTTTTTTCCTTCTGTGTTCCAACCGCAAAGTCATGCAGAGTTGCAAGATTCCCAATAAAGGTGGCTCAACTTCTGCCTAATGAGAATTATAAAATATTCAGAGGCCCAGCACCACTGCAGATTTAACACTTGAGATAATTGGGACAGAATACAGAGAAAGAGCAGGAGGCAAAAAAAAAAAGACCATCCTTTCATGGGATGGTTGGAGAGAGATGTTGGGGGGTTTTTCCTGCGAAACATCCTGCTTCCCTTTTGCACAGCAGTTTGTACTACAACGCAGTATATGAAACTAATCTAAAATACTCTGTTTTGTGTTTGTTTGAAGACGGCTTTTTTTTTTTTTAAGAAAAAATCTGTCTCAGGGTAGTGACATTAGAAAGAGCTTCCACGTGGTTTCGTTACCCAGTGGATCTGAAGCATGGCTTATCCTGTGGGGTGAAGGCTTTGATTGAACAGTGATGTGCTCAACTATTGATCCGGCTGACTGCGTCTGATCTTACTGGTTCACTGAAAGCATCATTACGGGCTCGCTGGTGTAGAGTGCTTTGCTGAAAATACCGGCTCTGCTCCGCTTGGAGAGTTCGGTGCACTCTGAGCGGAGCACGAGACATTAAGAAAACAGTTTTTTTTGTTTTTGTTTTTTTTTTTTTTAAAAAGCCCAATCTTTTCCATTCGCTTTTCTCTGATGCTCTTTTGGCAGCAAACATCAGAAAAGCCTTTTCATTTTAGAAAGAAAAAAGAAGCCCAATAAAGTTCTATAAAAAAAAAAAAGAAACGAATAGAGGTCCGACTGTAAAGTGCCATTAGGAGATGCTACTCTGAAAGCACAGCTTTGGGTTTGGTCTTCTGACAATCCCGCAAAAATACAAACGTAAAGACCAAAATTAAAGTCTTACCAAATAATTGCTTATTTTTAAGCGCCTACGCATAACATGCCATTGAAGTGGCATTTGTTGCGCAAAGATTGTTGCCAGGTTGGTTAAGTTTGAATCTCTTTATGCAACATGTTGTTGTTATTACAGGATTGACAGAAATAAGAACAACAGTGGCAGTCACTCAACTCCCATGGCGCCTTTCTAGCAGGAGGAAGTTGAGGCTCTGTTTCAACTTCAAGAACATTTTCAAGAACGCAGGTTAGTTTTTTCATGCCCATTTTTGTTTTGCCTCTTTCATTTCTATTGCACGTATTACAGCTGTGACACTTGAGGATAAAAATAGCACCTGACTCATTTTATGTCGGGCTGCTTGTGATCTGTGGATATTAGAGGTCTTCCTCCTTTTTATTTTCCTTTTAAGCTAGGTACAAAGCTCCAAACTGTCCTTGAAACCTTTCACTTAAACCTCTTTTTGATGAAGTTAGACTTTAATTTGCCGATACTATAAATGTTCATCCTTGTACATTTTACTTGCGAGTCTTTTTATTTTTTTATTAGCTTTTGTGTTGTCTTTAAATCTTTCCTTGGTCATTAAAGAAAGCAGATATTTGAGTTAATAATTCTCATTTGTGTTGGGATCTAACTCCCAAAAAATAATTCAATTTTAACAGAAAGTATCAACACTGGTATATTTTAAATATTTCTTTTGAAACAAATGTCTCACTTTCTTTAATTGTGTTATCCAGCTCCCCGATAAAGATAATTCAGCTTTAATATCGATTCTTTTTTATATATCTTTCCTTAGCCCAATAAACTTTATAAATGTAGTTGTGTTAATCACTAGATTTTGTTTTAAACTTAAATGTTCAGCTCCACCAGTGACTGACTGCAGAGTTTTTAAGGAAGGAGACGCAAGAAAAAGAAAAAGCGTTCAGCTCGGGGAAGAAATTGTGATGTAATGACAGGTAATGCTTTCCAATCACTTGCATTGTGTTTTAGGCCTGTCATAATGTCATCTACAGGATAATTAAGTCCAGTAACTTTGCATGTTAGGCATTCTGAAAGCTTGCACAAAGTTGTGCCTACATAGCACTGGATCCACAGCAGTCCAGACCGTGAGCCACGATTCACCCTGCTGACTTGTACCCGGCTCTAATTAGCTGATGCAACGTCATATTTATGTAGATTTACACTTGCAGGAATCCAATTATGACTTACTGAAAACCAGGACAGCTCTCAGAAAATGTTGCGGTAAGGTACAACTTCTTAGTGAAATTACAAGACGACGCAAAGGTGCAAATTGAAGTAAACATGGCGTCCAAGAAATAGGTGCGGCATTTAGAAAGAGCTCTTTTGATTATTCCAGTACGTTCCCCTAGACGCTGAAGTGTTTTCGAAAAGTTTATCGGCACAAAAATAATGGACGGTTCCCTCCAATTGGCTCCCTATAACCAAGAGCCGATAGACTTGATGAAAGCAAATTGATTCTCAGAATGAGAAGTGTCTCCGTGAGATTACCTTAGTCATTGAGAAGACATGTTTGTTATTTTTTTGTTAATACATTTTATATGACCAGACAACAGGGCACAGATGGTGCTTCTGTCTTTCACAGCCCCTTTGAAGCAGCGAAGAAGGAAGAAAACAGTAAATTAAAACCAACAAGTCCAGAAACTTGAAACAGTTGCTGCAGATTTACGAGAAGCGGCAGACCGATGTGGTTAAGTCACACCGGGAGTGAAGGAGAGCTGGTTTACGTCTGGGAAGAATTTAGTTAAAAGCGGCTTTGTACAAGATATTCCATCAATATTGGGAATTTATATAACCTCAGTGCTACTACTGAGTTTGGTCTTAGATGAAAATAAAAAAAACTGTAGAAGTTGGATTGACAACCTTCAATCTTACTCTACTGTCTGCTGTTGAAAATCAAAATCTTGTTTTGTTGGCATGATTGAACTAATTATAGTGATTTTGGCAGTATCTGTTGAACATATATATATTTTTTATGCGATTGTAAAGGACAAGTAAAAGAAAACGGCACAGTAATCCGTCGAAAAACAATATTTAGGTATGGAATACCAGAAATCCTGCAACTCTAAAAGGTCGAGACCTTATAAGAGAACGAGGGTTTATCTAAGCTTCCAGAAATTTCTCTTTTGCAACTCCAGTCCTATTACACAATTAAAGCGCTGAGATCTGATCTGCTGCTGTCTGCATAATGAGAAGCTTATCTCAGTGTAGATTTCCTGATGGTTCTAATAGAGCTCAAGATCCGCCCAGAGAGGGACAGCTTATCTCTGGTTGTTCTCCACCGTTATTGGCTCCAGTAGAGATGAGGAAACAGACTTATTTAGAAAAATTGAGAAAATTCAGCGTTTAATTGAAGATCTGTTCATTGAGGGGGAAAAAAGAAACGGTTCCATGTTAAAAAGTAACCATATAAAAACACACACACACACAGATGCGGCATAATACAGACTCTTGTATTATTCATATAATGTTTATCAACCTATTTTCTGCTGGACGTTTCCATAATTTACCTTAGATGTCGATTTATTTTAAAGTCCTGATTATGTCGTGTCATCGAACAACTTTTGCAGGATGCTTGGAAGAGAAACGGGCCCACAGCATCACAGATTATCCACTATGCTCGACATCGGGCGTGATGTTTGTACTTGAAAAGCTCAATTTGACTTTTCAAGAACTATAAGTGACACAAAATGCTTCTGAAGAAGTCAAGATGTGATTGGTTTGTTGCTAGTCAAATCATTATTTATCCATCCGCTATAGTAATGTGAACTAAGAGTTATTTGCCAATAATATTCAACTGATAAGAAGCAGATTCTTTATGCATTACTTATAAATAAATCTCCGTTTCCCAACCAGTTAAATTTGCTACCTTTCTGTGTCTTTTCACATATCGATCTATGTCAGGGTCTGTAGAAAGAGATGAAAGCCAAACTTTCTGAAATTCATGTAGTCTATAGGTAGGGAACCCTTGAGCTCTGTGTTACAGATAAAAGGTTAGGTCCAAAACTCAGGACAGGGAAGGTGTTCGCTAATGATAGGCCTTTTTACTTCAAAGCCGTTGAGGCTGGCAGGTTGCAGCAGCTCGAAACGTCCAAGATGGGTTTTTTTTTCTTTTTCTTTTTGGCAGTCTGACAAGTGAAGGAGCAGGCTTGTAATGATCCCAGAGCTGCAGAAAGGGACAGGTTAGCAACAGAAAGCAGAAATAATGATGGCCAACAAAGCCGGGCTGGGCGCAGAAAGCATCCACCACTGGGAAGAGGGGGGAAAAAAATCAGGAAAACGTTGGGGACTCTTCTCGGTGTACGTCTGTCGGCCGAAGACACGACAGCCGAAGCGTTTTGCGCGCTCTGAAAGAAAAGCAAGAAAATGCTTTTGTAAACGGGTCACTCTGAGCAAAGACTGATCACTTTTTCTCTGTGGCACGTATTGGTTTGGTTTTGCTGTCCCTCTGTCTGACTAGCTAACGATGTGCAGAGTTCAAGACAACGCTCAAACTTGGCAGAGAGGAAAAATACAATATATTGAAGAGTAAAATGGAAATAATCTATAAAATATGCTAGTGGAAAACGCCGAAAACCGTAGTAGGCTGTTTGACAACATGACATAGAACTGTACGCTTTGGAATTGATTCTGCTAATTAACTGTATCAGACAGCAGAGCTTTCTGAATCTCTACTTAATGGCTGGTCAATACAGACCAAATCTGTACACTCTATGTTTTGCTTTGGGCTCTCATCGTCCCATTAATCAATAAAACAGTTGTTGTGATTTGCTCTAACACTCACATTTTACTTATTGCTGGACCAAGCAATATTATTCGCAGTGGGAATAGTCTTAAACGTTGCGGTCGGTTGGGAAAAGTAAAGTTGAGTGAACCTTACCTTTTGAATAATCTCTGCTCCCAAAAACTGCAACACCAGAATAATCTTAGAAAAACTATCACTCCAGTCAATTTTTGACCTGGCCAATCAGTGAGCAGAAGGAGAAGTGCTGAACGATGACATCGATTTTCTGCATTGTTTTAGAATTGTAGTCTGCCTGTAGTTTTACCCAATTCCAGTGGAGGACATTAACGAAGCCTTTCCGTCAGTGACCACGCTTAAAAACACTAAGTGAACATGACAGCTGCCTCATTGGGATTGGCATTTCTCTCTTCGCAGAGGGAGATGATTGTTTACAGCGCAGGCGATATCCGCTAAGCTTCTTAGCGTTTAACTGCCGCATTACATACGTCGCGGGCAAACTTTAGCAATTGGGTAAAATTTAAAACCTCAACAAAATCTAAAGCTCCAGGAAGTAATTGTTTCTCAACAGATGAGAGCCCAGATTCTCTGGACGAAGCAAAATGTGGTACAAGGGGCTGGTTTTTACCAGGGTAGTATCAACCATGGTGAAAATAGAAACGGAAACAGGATACTTTGTAGGAAGTGCCCCCAAAATTTTACCTCAATTTTTCCCTGCCATATTCGCATGATTCCTTTTCTCATGTTTGCCCTTGCTTCGTGAAGAACTGCCACATTTCTCTGTTAAGTTGTTCACTTTTCATATAACAGTAATGGCTGATTCACAAAAATGAGCAAACATTGATTTCACAGATGTCGGAAGTTGGGTTCATTGGTGCTGAAGTCGCACATTAAGCTACACCCAAAGGCAAACTTGACACTCAAAGAGCCACGACAAAAACAAAACTAAATGCCATCTCATTATTCTGTGTCAAAATAAGAAAAATAAATGAAATAACTCCACTTATTTGAAGTTATTCCTTATTTGTTGTCTGGTAACACCGTACCTTCCCTGTTGGGCCCTCCATTATAAGGTAATCCACTCATTCACCTTCCTAAATCTCCTTTACAATAACCTGAGAATTTTCCTCAGGGTGCTGATTCCCTGTTAACAAGCAATAAAGTACAGTTGAGCTAAGACCTTTAATCCTTCAATCCTTCATTGGCAATGGAGGGAGGGGTCACCTGAGGAAAGAAGAGGTGGAGGATTAAATTTTTTTTTTTGTTGTTGCTTTTAAAGCTGTACAGATTAGATTTACTGGTCTGTCTCCTTCCATCTTGGCTTCCCCCTTACCTCAGAATCACCTGAGCCATATGTCCGCATCATGTGTCGACACATAATTTAAATGCAAATGGCTAATCAACCCCTCTAGCCCGAAGCTTCACAGGAATCAGACATTCAACAACAGACATTCATTCCGTTATCAGGTATGCAGGAAACTCGGCTTCACCACAATCAAATAATTAAACTTGCATCTTTATGGGCCTGTGCCCGAGAGTAATGTTTGCTTCGTTCCCACGTAGACTCGCGCTCCAGTACGCAGTGATTTTGTGCAGAAAGCATTATTCGAAACAGAACCCAATGTCAGAGAGTATGTCTCGTAATGATCTCCAGAGCGTGTTGTTATCGGAGTAGGGGAATATTTAAAAATATATATCTTAGCTTGAGATGCGATACTTTTTCATTTCTCCACGTTAATTACATTTTAATGCCAGCGTAGGCATTTAACCTTTTTCCGACACCGATACATTAGCCGCTCTCCTTGTTCGGCGTAAACACCGGGGAATAGATCCTCGGAGCCACACCAATTACTGGTCCTGTGTGAAGCCTCCTCTGCCTTCCCAGACAGCTGGGGGAGAGAGAAAAAGAGTATATCGCACTGGGAGCTACTGTACATGGTAACAAGCAGAGCAGAGTGTTGCATTTTTATGGCTCTTGTATTGAGATGCTTCTCATATTTAGAGGTCAACTTTTGTTTATTATTACCTTAAATATCCTCTTGTTCACGCTGGAAGCTGACGCATTAATATTGAATAGAACAGTGTTTTTAGACGTGCTCTGACAATGACGGATCACGCGGCGTAAAGCAGACAAGACGAACAGCTAAACGACCCGCCTGACTCAGCTTTATAATACGAGAGAGAACTGAATGATATTAAAGCATTCTTTTTTTTCTTTTCTTTTTTGGAAGGAGGGGCCATAAGGTATGCAGTTATTATTCAGAGAGAGACGAATCTCTTAAGCAAATCCCCCTGTGATGAGTGAACTCCAGCTCAAAAGGCTACAACAATTTAGCTCCAGGCTTCGTGCGTCATCTTTTTGAATAATTGCCCGATTTCTGCATTCATTGTATCCTCCGCGGTCACACTCCAAAAAAAACGCGATGCTTTTGGTGTCAGAAAAGACAACGTATTCATGTCGGTGCTTCAGGCATGTTGGGTGGTACAGACAGTAGCCGTTTCTGAATCCGTATTCACAAGTCATTGAGGGTCACTTCCACCTGTGTGTTGCTTTTTCGTTTCCCTTTTCACAGTCACGTCAGACAATGGCCGCCATAACTCGAAACGGTGTATCTTTACTTCCGGTGTGATTTTGCCTCGGGAAACCTGTCTGAAAAATTCACGGATACTCATTATCTTAAGGCCATAATAAAAGGTAAGGTTAATAATAACAGCATTTAAGTGTTAGATAACCGTTATTACTCATTGTCAAGCCACCATTCTCTGACTGTGAATATAATAAACAGCCTCCGATCGGAGAGTAAACCAGCTAGCAGCAGCTTTAGCCACAGTTAGGAAATATACACCGCTGTCTGTCAGTGTTGTAATGTTAAAAGGTTCACTTTCTGTATAAACTGTAATAAAACAGTATTTACATGTTAGCCTTTATCAGTCATTGTCAATTTACCATTCTCCAACTGTATTCAAAAGAAAGAACCAGCCTCCGATCGGAGAGTAAACCAGCTAGCAGCAGCTTTAGACACAGTTGGGAAACATACACGTACACCGCTGCCTTTCAGTGCTGTGTTGGTAAAAGTTTTACTAAAATCACTTACATCTTCCAACACTGTTGTTAAGAAAAGCATTTTAAATGTTGATTTAAGCGCTATCTGCCAAATAATTTACATATTCTGATGTGATTCATAATTTCTCCATTTGTTTTGTTGCCCATCTTTCTCAACAATAGCCGACCTAACAACCCACCATATCTGGGATGGTCTTGTTCCTCTGTCCATGGCAGGTTCAGTCAATCAGCTGTGGGACATCTGCTGCCTAACAAACTATCATGGGCCTTGATTTAAAAGTAGATAAACCTCCTGCAAGTTACACTTCTTGGATGAACACTCACTAACGCAAGCAGCTGTTAGAAATGCAATCTTTGTGTATCTATTCTGTAATTAATATCTATAGGTATCCATTAATAAATGAATTGATGTGTAGAGTTCTGTAAAAACTATTGTAAATAGCTTCTCTTCAGTAATCTACATATGTGCAACTTTTACATTTAAATTGCTTCTTTTTGTAAATTTTACACATCTGGCAACGAAGTATGTGGAGGAGAGGAAATGCTAAAATTAAAGCTGTCATTGTGCACCAAAGACATAAGGTTTGTGGCCGTTTCTTTAAAACATCTATGTAATAATTATATTAAACACTGTACATGGTTACTACATTACACAAACATAATTACCACAGTTAACAATGTAAGTCATTGATAGAGAAAATGTATTTACAAAAGGCATATCAATTTTATTTTAACAGTATGTACTCGGGGTTTACACCTTAAGACATCCATGTAGAGTCCTTGGCAGGTGCCAGTCTGCAGTGAACTGGTGGATGACAGAGGCAATGGTATACTATAGTGAGCAGTTTGAAGCAGAAGTCCCACCATGTGATCCACAGGGTTTTCCCACCTGAGCACAAACTTCATGCACTTTGTTTCCACAGGCACAACAGGAGAATCAAGTGTAACCTGTTAAAAGAGATATAAAGTTGTTATTCCTATGTTATCAATTTTCTACTGCCAAGTCTACAACCGCAGGAAGACAAAGTATAAGAAACTTAATCTTCTAATCATTACCTTTGATAAATATTCATTGGAGAAATGTGAAGTTAATGAGCTAATATATATATATGAATGCAGTGCAGTTATGCACAGCCAAGATACTGCGCAGAACCCTCAAGCTCCCAGGCTCTGATAGAGGACCTGAGCTCAGAGGGTGAAAGAGAGAGAGACCACCCGCGGAGGGTGAGAAGGGAATTATATATAGATAGATAGCTCATCACATTTCTCCAATGAAACGTTAATATCTACATCTAAAACAGCGTCTTCCTCATGTCTTGATCGTAGCAGGAGTTCTCAGGACGTGGTGTAGTAGCGGGTGTTTGGCATAACAGTTAAGTTTCGGACTTGTGGCTACAGGTAATGTCGCTACTTAGCGGGTGGTGAAACTAGCGTTAGTGAGGAGGGTTTAATACGATCATTCATTTTACATGACGGGTGGCAACCCCAGTCTATACTATAAACATCTGATTAAGATCAGAGCCTAAATACGTTCTATTTCCAAAACAGAAAGGCTACGTAATGTTAGCCAGCTAACAAATTACTATTGCTGTCCTAGAATATCAACTAACAGCTAGAAAAAACCAAAACACGTACCTTCGTAGTCAAACTGGTATCAATCAGCAAGGAATTTGTCCAGTTTAGATTATGTTGATGAAGAAAAATTGTTCGCAAATAGTGATGTATCTTCAAATTGTATTTGTGGCAGCTGCTTTAGAGTCCAGAAACTACGCACACCGGAACTAAAGCTGCACTGGATCGAGTCAAAACGGAGGTTGTTTGATGTTGTGGTCTCATTTAATTTACAATTAGGCTGTAAATTTTCAAGACAAGAAAAAAAAAAATGCATAGAGTGCACATCTCTTCTCAGTAGCTAGCCACTGTTTTTCTCTCGTCTTTTTTCCTTCACCACACCAGTGTTTTTACAACTCATGCCAACTTTTTTTTTCTTTACTTGTCAGCCTGACTACATGACATACAATATCATGAATTTGAGGAAGTGAAACCCATTTAGATGAGCATAATGAGTGTGCAATTCATAACGACCAGATTCGCTATTAAGTTGCTCCCATCCCACTTTATGAAGAAGCTCGATGGAACAATCCAACACATCACAAAGCTAATAATTCACCTCAAGGCACCGAAAGCATTGTGTTGTCGAGGTCCCGCCCCCCCCTTTTTTTTTTTGTTCAGTACATGGTTTTTTGCAGCACGTTTGTCAAAATGCATATCTTCCCAAAAGTGTTCCGCAGACACCTCTATCCAAGGACAAATCAATTAGCGGCGAACGACAGGCAGACCGCTTTTGAAGGATGTCAGTGCATGTGCCTTAGGTGAGAGGCATTGGCTGGTGGAGAGCAACTGTCAAGTAGGATACTCGTCTAAGTGATTCCCACATGTCATCCCCACACACACACACACACACACTCCTCCGCGGAGCCTCCGCCAATATCAGACACGCGTTCCACAAAGAAGCCGCTCACAGGATGCTAAAATCAATGCTGAGAGAAGCAGAGAGGTGTGAATATTTCATAGGCATATTATCAAACTGAATCGCAGATTAGCATTCCCTCAGAATTACCCCAGGTGATATCAGGGAGGCACTCTGCAATGAGCTGCCTGCAATTTAATTCATCTAGAGAGCGAAAAAAAAGGGGGACTAGAATGGAAATAATGATAAAATCAGTTCTGTTATTCCTTGATTCCACTTTTCAAGAGCATTGCCTGCTTAGTGACAGTAGATACTGCTTAAGTTATTCATACTGGTTGAACATTTTGACATTGTGTCACATTGCTATCACAAGATTTTATATCTTTGCTTAGGATTTTATGTGATTGACCAAAACAGACAGGTAGATAATTAAGCTGGATTAGGTTAAAGATTTATCTGAAAATTGAAATCTGGAAGGTGTGAATCCAGATTCATGCTTGTAACTACAGTTCTCTTAGGGTGTGTGTAAAAACTTAAATCTTCAATTTTTTTAAAAGTTCGATTTGATAAAATGAAACTATTCCACTGCATCTCTGGTTCCATCTTTAGGGTTGCTATGCTATCCATCGGTTTTTGGTTTATTTTTGGAGTGTAGCTGCTTTTTTTCCCAGTATTGCCCTCTACTTACCTCCATCCGTTTTCCTGTGAACTCTGAGCTGCTACTGAATAAACACATCTTCACAGCACGATGCCATCGCCATCCTGATGATTTACTGAAGGTGATGGGCAGTGTTAATTTTACACCACCATTTCCAGTACTGTTAATTTTACACTACTTGCACCTTTTTGGCAAGTGGGCCAAAAAAGTTCAACTTCGGTCCAATCTTTGAAGAGCGTCGTGTTGCACAAGTTTACCATAACTCCTGCATGGATAGTGGCAAACTACAAAAACAAAATTTTTATGTTCATATTTATTCATGACTTTGAGAAACTTTCAATGACCATGAATACTTTTGACATGAAATTGCTTAATTATACAAGTCCAAACCACATTCTAACAAAACTTGTGAAGAAAACTTAAATGAGAGAGTTAAATTGCTTATCCACAGTTACCCAGATAATAGTTTGGTTTCTTTGCAATTAAAAAATAGCCTGAGCAGGTACAAAGGCAGCCGTTTTGTAAAACTGCGTGAATAAAGATGAAAGATATGGTTTGCTGAGAGAAGGAGGTGTTGGTAAAAAGCCCAATTTCTCCTACTCGGCAGTAATTACGGTAGACAAAGACCTGGCAA
Source organism: Poecilia reticulata (assembly GCF_904066995.2). Classification (NCBI taxonomy): domain Eukaryota; kingdom Metazoa; phylum Chordata; class Actinopteri; order Cyprinodontiformes; family Poeciliidae; genus Poecilia; species Poecilia reticulata. The sequence goes on along the minus strand of NC_088852.1, from coordinate 10,944,609 downwards.
CGTCGGTGAGCATGTGGAGACAAAAAGCACATTGTCAGTTTTGAGACAAAACGGCAACCTGAGAAAAAGAGAAACTGAATCTAACGAGACGATGCAAAAACATAAAGAAGCGGATGTTTGTCTTTCACAGATATATGGTTAAAGTTTGTCGACTCGCTTCGCTTGCTTTCTTCTGCTGTCTTAACAGCGTGTCCATTAATGCATCACAATAACTCTGCCTGACGAGCGGCGAACGTCCAATCATGGAGAAGGACTCGGCGTAGCTGCCAAGGAACGATCCTAAAGGCCTGCTAATTGAGATTCATGACTCCAAATACCAATCAGATAAAGTGATTAAGGCCTCGCTTGTCCACATCTTTAAATTTGCAGCTTCCCCTCCCAGAGCATCATCCTCTGATAGTTCATGTCTCATCATTTCATTATTAATCTCGTCTTTGTTTTGGAGCTGTGTTGCTCCCAGGAGAGCTCCGAGTTGATGCAATTAGAAGCTGTAATTACTTCTCTGTAGAGCTGTAGATCTCAACAATCTATATCTGAGTGTCTGCTCCAATCACACAAGGAAGGGACTGGTGACTCTGCGAGCGTTTGGATGCCGATTGCTGGGTTTTTTTTTTAAATGTATACGTACAAAAATACATTCAGACACGAAACATAAAAAGGCAAAGACTGTAATCCCTGCCAGGCTCTGTCAAAGTCTGGTAATTCACTGTAAAACATCCAAGATGTCTTTTGATTTTTGTCGCTTCACTCGCCGTTGCAACGTGCTGTCAGACACTCAGGAAACCATCTGCAGCGTCCTTCAGACACTTGCGATGCCTTCACTTATTCTCCAACGGTTCCCAATCCAGACGTTGCAGCACCTTGCCAAAATGAAATATTTTCACATAACTAGTCTACCCATCAATCAAATTATGTCCAAATCCAAATCTGTATATAAACCAAATGATGGTCAGATATATTTTCTTGTCACTACAAATCTATTTCTTTTTGTATCTTGACTACAACCTGAGTTGGGACACAATTTACAAATAAGTTTTAATAAACTTATAGAGTAGCTACCTGCAGCTCCCTGCAGTTATTATAAGACTTTGATTTTAAGGTTACCATATTTTCCGCACTATAAGGCGCACCGGATTATAAGGCGCACCTTCAATGAATGGCCTATTTTAAAACTTTTTTCATATGTAAGGCGCATAGAAAAGACACTTCAGTTTGGGTTGCCAATTTGTTCCATACTCTACTATTACACATGCACGTTTGTAAAGAAGTGGTCCCTGAGTACTTTATATAGTAGTCTGCCCCAGTCATTGTTTCACTCACGATGTTGGTGTTGCAATATTGTGCCCAACTGCTTTAACACAGACCAACCGACACGCTGCCGCTGCAGTCTCTGTCTCTCTTCCCCCGACCCTCCGCCCCCCCGGCTTTAAATGTATTATCAAACTTTATTAACAAACCAGCATTCTGACAACTATCCCAGCATGCACCACACACTTCTTCTTCTACGGGGGAAAATGAAGTCGGCGGCTGCTTACCGTAGTTGCTAGACCTTTTGTGGCTCAATATTGGTCCATATTTGAGGCGCACCGTATTATAAGACGCACTGTCGGCTTTTGGGGACATTGAAGGGTTTAGGTGCGCCTTATAGTGCAGAAAATACTGTACTTAAGTTCACTGAGTTGTAAGACAGATCTTTCCACGGTGGACAAGCTTTAAATGTGGAACCTGGAAAAAGCAGTGCAGATAGCGAGGTAGGATAATACAAGGACGGGAAGTAGGGCACAAAGAACGGAAGAAAGGGAGATAGAAAGGAGAAGAGAGGACAGGAGAGCAGAAGGAAGAAGAGTTGCATGACGCAAGGGATGAGTGTATGAAAGACCAACACAATGAAAGGAGAAAAGAGAAGGATGAATGGCACTAGGAACGAAGAAGGAAAGGGATAAAAAAAAAGCAAATGAACTACGGCTACGAAGTAGGACGTGTGTGAAAAGGGGACGAAGAGAAGGGAGGAACAAGAAGGACACATTAAGACAATAATAGGGAGTTGAACTCCAGAAATATTTTTAGTTTCATACTCCCATACTTATCCAGACTTGGAGGGAACAATGAAATCAAATTCCATATTTTTGTAGACTTTATAGAAACCCCGTGAGCTGAGAATCAGTTCACCAGGATTTGGAGAAGATAAGTTGCTCATATTGTCAATTGAGCTAATTGAGACATGGCTACACACCGAGATGGAAGGATAAAGAAAAAACTGTCACATGGACGTCCATAACTGAGGTTCGATGGTGGACCATTAGGAATCTGAGCAATAACCGATCTGCGATAACGTCCTCAAGGTCATCCTGAATGATAACTTCTTAATGTCTCTACAGTGACACCCTCCGTTCTCTGGCTATCCAATGAGAGGATCTCGTGTTCAGAAGGATTAATTAATTAGGAGGTTAATAACTCGAAATGCTAAATTAATTTAAGATCCACTGCAAAACCCTCCAATAAAATGTGTGTTACTGGGTTGGACAGAGTTCAGCCATTAGCCTAATGTTCCTCAAGATAGATGGAGACTCCCCACCCCTCACCCCAAACTCCCGCACTTTTTCATTTTCTTCTTTGGTGAGATTCAATTTATGATTTAATTAAAATTTCGCTTCGAAAAGACGCTCTGGACTGAGCCCGTTTTCAACTAAGTTGTCGGCCAAAAAATGGAAACTTGGAGACGATCATAAATGACGCACGCCCAGCAGTAGATTGTCAAAGCCTAATGAAAATAATAATAATAATTACATTTATAAATATCATATTTGTGTGCTTTTTCTTCCCCCAAAGGGGAACGTAAAAACAAACACCATCCTAACGTAGAGGATGTTGGCAACTTCCAATCGTAACTCACAGTAAAGTGACAGTAAAATTGTGTTTTCAAAGTGTTTCATTCTGTTCTGATTGAGTGTCACCATAAAAAAAAAAAAAAAAAGACTCTCCCCGCAAGTGGGAGTCCTATTTCAGCCGTCATCCAGTTATGATAGCCAGCGCTGATTAAAACCTTAAATTTTGATAACGGCTGATGCGTAGTTTCGGCCCTGAGATTAAGCTGTCACCGCAGAGCAAGGCCGCGTGCGTGAGTGATACCAGCCGCTTTAAAATTTGTCGACGCGTTTTTGGCGTCTAATGGGTTCGACGCTGGCAGATCAAACAAGCAGAAACTAATTTATTACCAGATGTTCATAACGCGCTGCAGTACGTCTTCGGGTCAAATTTATCCGCACGTCCTAAAAGAACAGAGTACTCGGACCACGTGGAGTGAATAAAGCGTGTTGCTGGGGTGGAGCCTCACTCCCCATCTGATCAAGTGCAAATTAAAACGGTCTAAAGAAATAGAAGGGCCAGCAATGCATCAAATCTGGGACAAACACTTAATCTTACACGTAGCAATTAATTGATCATGAAAGGTAAATAGTCTGTGCATAAATCACTGTCCTAATCTTGCTGATTTCTTCAAACGCCCTATAGAGTGACTCCACTTTGCTGTTGGAAGAAGGAATAAATTAAACCTCTTGACGGAGGTAACGGCTGCGATCAGTTGCATGTTGTTTTAGCAGTGGTCACGAGAAGCCCGGGATAGGAAGGCCGAAAGGATGGTGGAGCAAATGCCATCCGATTCGAGGGGAGGATTAAATGCTAGTAGCAGTGAAGATTGATAGGTGCTATGAGGACTTTGAAGCAGAGGATGTAAACAAAGTTGAGTATGCCGAAGCGCAGAGGGGTAATGGCGGTCAACTTCAAACTAATGTGGAAAATAAAAATCAAGCAGTCTGATGGAGACTTGCCAACATAAGCTTTAAAGGGGAAAAAAACATTTTGGTCTGGCAGGAGACATGATCTTATACTTCACTTCCTCCTCCACCTTCACACAGCCTGAATCCATCTTTGAGGGGCATGATTATGATTTTTCTAATTATATGCCTTGTCAGATTTCCTTTCGTTAGGAAGCGTCGTTAGTCCGGCGCGATGCTTATCGGTGACTGATCTGAACCGTCAGCCTCATATCCTGCCTCGCTTCCTCCACTCGGAACAACGGGGAGAGCAAAAGCTCGATAAACACCGCTGATAAGCACCCACCGGGCTGCCGTAGCCTGGAACGCAGCCAGGGGTTGTTGTTCTCATCAATGTCATTTAACAACCACAAAGCAGCCGGCGATGGAACACGTCTGACGGTAAATCTTCATGCTGTGTCGCCTCAACTCCGGCTGCAAACGGCTTTTCACGGAGACGCATCATTAAAATGTGACGCGCTCATGTGTGTTATGAGCATGATCTAATGAAAAATGCTCACAACCTGTTCACTTAATGAACATTTCAAAACCTTCGTTTGGTGACAAAGACTTTTGGCGGAAAATGCCCCCCCCCCCGCTGACGGGGTTTTGCGCTCTGAAATAACAGAATCACACTGCTGCCCTTCCGTCGTGGTTTTTTGAAAGTAGACATTTTGCTTTGCTTTAGCAGAGCTTTTCGGGCTTCACATGTGTGGCCAGGCAGATCAATAGGCTCACTATAAAACGAACCCAAGTGTGAATTAACACACCGGGGAGCAACACAGCAGCGCAAGATCCATTGGGGTGTAATTTGGACAAACACACTTCTGCTGCCTGAGTGCTGCTGCTGCATGAGTAGACAAGTAGTTAGTGGTGTAATTTAATACAACAGGTTTTTTGTGTTGGAAAGTGTTTTAAAAGCAGTATTTAAGCATATTTTATATACGGTGGATCCCCCGGTGTTCACTGGGATTAGCTATTTTAGCTATTCACGGTAATCACTAAAATCTACAAATTCCTCATCTAAAACACTTCATATTAATACCTTAATGTGAATTAATATAAACCATCTTAGCATTATCTTAGAAGCCAACATCTACAGTCGTCCTCATTTCCGCTCTTTTACTTCAGGTCACCACCAAGGAAAATGAACGCCACTCAGAGGATGTGAGAGTAGAATAGCACAATAAAATCCCCCTCCCCAATCTGTTGTTGCACCCTGCTGATCAGCTGGCTTAACAAAAGCTAATGCTTTTTTTTTTTTAATGAAGTCAACTGTTGGGAATGGCGTTAAAATTATGACTCCTGCTAGTGTGAAAGTGGTAAAAAGATTCGAACAATTGTTTTTTTTGTTGTTGTTTTTATGTTTTTGAGGACAGTTATAATACTAACAGATTATTACGATGATTCATGCCTAAATAGCACTTTAGTAAAAAATAACCTTTAAAACATTAAGGGATGCTACTGTGAGTTTCGCTTCACATTTTTTACTTCAGCTAATATGAACCAGCTTATGCTATCAAGTGTATATGTAACAAAAAAAAAATGCCGGTTTTAGCAGTATTTCAGTTTTTTTTATGTAATAATTTTTCATTTCCACAACAGAACAATTCAAAAATTAACATTTTTAGGTACATTTTGCTACAGCAAACACTTGATGGCAGACGTTGGTGCCGATTTTGGCACAACCAGTTTGTTAGCTATCCACTAAGTCTATCTTTGATATTAAAATTTCTATTTTGAAAAAGCAAAAGCAGAAGAAATTTGCATGACAGGATTTTTTTTCTTTTTATTTTTTTTACAGCACTACATGTTGAAAAAAGCTGACTTTTGCTTAAAGCACATTCTGCAAAAATATAATGAAAAATAATTTAGCGGTCTACTGGCTGGTATACTGCAGAATCAGGTTGGACCTAGAAACCGCTATTGCTTTGTAGTTCTAAAAAAGTTAATGTATATTTTTTAAAAAACTGTTTAAATTGATGAGCTACTCTGGATGTAAATTTGCGTTCAAGCTGTTACTCAAGCCCCATGCTTTAATAACTCAACAGTCTCTCTTAATGGATTTTTTTTTTTTTGCATTTAATTGCTGCTACGATTGGAAGAAAACTTGCTAAATTGCCAAAAATATTAACAAAATGTTTAACAGCGCTTTTTAAATGTGTTGCTCGTAGGTGGTAGCTTTATGTGAGCGGTGTACCCCGCAGGCATAAAAAAAAAAAAAATCCTGCAACTGACCTCCCGCTGCACACTGATCACATACCGCCCGAAGTCTCTCTGGCATTGTGGAATATTTATAATTAAAGATAAAGCTGATGGTTGCCTGGGTAAGCATGAGCTCAGATAAAATTACATCCCCAAACTTCCTTTATTGCAGGATATAAATATGGAAAGCGTCTTGGGCAAACACACAATGGAGTCTTTAGAGCCTAAACATGTGTGAGCACAAACAGACCTGTGTGTTGACGCAAATACATACACAGATGAGACGTGTCGCGAGAAACGACACACTTGCAAACACACACAAACGTACGCACGCAGACAATAGCCTCCAACTCCCCTCCAGCCTGGCAGGTAATTGCTGTCTACGGGGGGACAGGTGCCTCTACAATGGAGCGCCAGTGTCCAGACAGGCTCTATTCTCTGCCACTGTAATTACCTAATTGAAAAGCCCACAAGGGAAGGGAGAGGGGATGTGTGTGTGCGTGTGTGTGCGTGTGTGTGCGTGTGTGTGCATGTATGCGTGTGTGTGTGTGCGTGTGTGTGCGTGAGAGAGAGAAAAAAGGTGTGTTTAGAAGAGCGTAAGAAGTGGGGAAAGGAGAAGATAAGCTTACAATGAAACCTCCCAGCCATCCCCTTGCGCTCGCACACACACACGCACACATGCACACACACTTCGAGTGACTATGAAAGCACATCTGCTTTCTATGACATTTGTTTGCACAAATGGATAAATACGCACATGACCACACACACACACACAGGGAGCCTGACATCTTTTCGGAGTTGTCTCACTCCGGGGGCCAATATCTGCAGAGCGGACGGCAAGGGCAGTAACGGGGAATCTATTGTTGTGCTATGAGGATAAAAAAAAAAAAAAAAGGAAAGAAAAGGAAACGGGGGGGAGAGGAAGCAGAGGAGGGGCCCGGAGAGGCAGAAGTATCAAAGCAGCAGGTTCACTCATTTCTGATGACAGATTCTCCCATCTCAGCAGCCTCTTTGCTTTGGCTTCAAGTTTCTTTCACATCTGTAGAGCAGCTAGAGCACCGGTGATGCAAGAGTGTGTTTGTGTATGTACACACATATGCATATTGAAAGACACATGCATGCAAATTTACACCTGACCCATCCACTTGTCTACAATGACTCACAAGAACGTAGATGGCTGGGAAGTTCTGCTGTTTGCTTCCACTTTCTGTTCGGTTGCATCGTGTCGTTTCTGAGTTCGAAGCCCTGACCCAGTCATCATGAACGCTAAGCTCCCTCCGTGGCTCTGTAATGACAAACCAACTGTCACTGTCTGTTTGGCTGAAAGGTGTGGCTTAAGTAGGGGATTAGTGGTGCAGCATGGGCAGCTGCCCAGGGTGGCATTAAAAAGGGGGTGGGCATGAACACCAGCTCTCTCTGAAATGAAAAAGAAGCATTTTTAATGTTGACGTTGCACTCTAAATGAGATAAGAGATGAAAATGTTTCACTAAAACCGAAACAGGCTTGTGATCGTTTAGTCCAGCTTCAGGTACAGATGCAAAGGGGTCACAGAGGAGTCAGAGGGAGAGGATAGAGTTAAGTTAAGGGAGGATTCGAGGAATGATTGTGAACCTGTGGTGTGAATTTTAAAGGTCAGGCCTGGAGGGGGTGAAGTGACACAAAAAAGAAATGTTTTTTCTCTGAGAACAAAATTAGTTTATCAATGAAAATGGCATCGAAATTGGTCTACAAAAGAAGACAGAAAGTTTCCTTTGACGGAAAAGGAGGATAAAACAAAAACTCTTTAGGAAATTGCCAAGGGAAGTAAACTCAGTGAGGGGGGGCCATCCAACTCAACCGCTGAGGGTAAGGCAACAGGAAAAGACGGGGGGGAAAAAAAACAGCAAGAGAGAGACAGACGGCAACAAACAATAAAAAAAAAAAAGAAAAAAAATCCTGGCATGCCGTCAAGCTGGCACCGAGTCTTGGAAAAATACAACTCAGGAACAGAAATATCTTCAGAAAGGTACATGGAGAGACAAAACAAAAAAATACAAACTCTAGATGAGAGACACAGAAAGATAATGGCATACAGAGAGCGGATGAGACGAATACAGGGGGAAATGTACGATTGTAATCCTGTCACTCTGGGCCAACAGCACCATAATGGTCCCCCAAGTGAGTTGCAAGTTTAAGTTTCATCAAAAGGTAAAGTTTTATGAGTAAAGTGGACTTTTGGCTTTTAAACCCGAACTGGGAGCTGGTCTTACAGGAAAATGGCTTGTTAGGGAAAAACTTTGTCCCCTGTTAAATTCTTCTTCTTTTTTATCAGTTCTTGGAGCCTCAAATAATCCCACTGGCCAAGAATAGTGTTAGATAACACAGAAGGTGTTGAAGATATAGCAGAGCTTTGAACTTTGGTAGTAAAATAATAAAGTGTTAAAAATAAGAAAAGATTATCAGCTTACTTTAGTCATTGTCTGGGGGAATTGTGGCTCTGCAGCTCAATGACTGACCCTCTAACATATTTCTATTCAAAAAAACTATAGTCCATGAGAATCAGCAGACAACACATAGTCACTAATTTATGGTACTTGCTTCCTGATTTTAAGAGGTTTTGTTGCTAACATGTATCTGTAGGACACTCGTAGCTTGAAGGTAACATGAAGGAAGGTCTGTCCTTTTTCCCCACTTGCATGTTTTCCTGTTTATCAGATACGGCTCGTCAAAACACACCCGACCTTTTCCAACCTTAATTTTGTTGCATCTCTGCAACCCGACATACTCGAAAGTACTTAACTTTGTGCTTCATGTGCTTGGAAATGTTTGTCGCATTGTAACAACCTGATTTCCAAACACGAACGGATTGTGGAGTGGAGTAAGGCAGAGCGGCTTAAGTCCTTGACGCCAGCAATTCTCGCAAAACGTGATGAGAATCTGAGTTTTTTGAAAACACTGCATTTCTCCAAGTAAAGATCCCAAATACTCTCTGATCAATGTGCAAATTAGTTTTTTTGTGTGTGTGTGTGTGTGTTTAGAGTAGCACGGAAAAGTTCTTCTGCAGATCAGGATGAGAAATTGGGTCAGAGACTAAAGCAGAAGAGGCAGCATGGGGTAGAATGAAAACTTAAGGCTTTGGCAGACATCAGAGGGAGGACGGCAAACGCTGATCTTCTTCCGGAGCTGGATGGGCATCGCCTGGCACGGCTTCTCGTGGCATTTGCGGTGGAGAGAGCCTGTCAAACATGCACAGTAAACAGTCGGCGGAGGTAAATAAAGCAATCTGCTTGTGACGACAGTCGATTCCTCTGTCTGTCTTTGCGCTGAAAGAAAAACGCTGCAGCAAATTCAGTTTCAGTTGGGAGCAAAGTCGCGCTTTCTGTCTCTCCGGGAATCAGACCTTCCCCCGGAGTTGCAAACATGTATAAAATGAGTACAGAACATGGCATCCTGCTTGTTGCGAGGCGAAGGAGGGGGTTGTTTGGGCCTCTCATCTCCTGCAGCTTTGTGACATGCAGACCCTATTACAGCATGTAAATGACCCCCCCCGCTGTGCGATCTCGAGGTATACAGTGTGACAAACATGCTCGCATTTGCAGAGGTGTGTGTGAGTTGCGTGTCCTTTACCCGAGCCTGTATGAGGCTTGTGCTGTCAGAAATTGGGCAGGTGTCATGTTTCTCTTTTCTTTCTTTCTTTCTTTTTTTATGGGAAACATGAAAGTGCACATGGGGAAAAAAACAAACACTACAAATACTGCTTATACACCGAGTTCGCTGAGTGAAATGGTTTCATCGCGGGTTGATTGGTAATTTATTGTCTTATAGGCCAGAAGTGAGTCATTAAAACCTTATTTGAGTTCGAGGAACAATTGGATCTCAAGCAGAGCTGCTATTCTCCTAATTAATATTATTTTTATGAAATAATGACAGTGTGATGAAACCATGGAGACCAGTCTGTATTTGTTTTTTCTTGTCTTTCTATAAACGTTTAGAATTTTTTTTATTTTATTGTATCATTGCAGCATTATTCTAAGAGGAAAGTTGCTATATATTAGCTATTTAAAAGGATTTTAAACAGCTCCACTGCCTTGTAGTACCTATTAATTTTCTTGACATGAAAATGGAGGCAACCACCATGATCTATCAGCCTGAACACAACCGGACAGGAAAAGTAGTAGAAATTGTAATAGATAGCTGTTGAATTGATCATCAAAAGCCGTGAGATGTTGTTAGAACCGAATGATTGCCATTTACTTTGGATCTGAAAGGAAAGCGCGTGTTCTTTTTGCTATATCTTAACACTAATGCAGTAATGGGAACATTTCCACCTTAATATTAAAGCAGCCTGATGAGGCTGCACTCATCCACCTGTAATTCACCACAGAGAGGAAGTCTGTTTCTCTAAAAGGACCTCTCTTTTTCTCTGTGGTTGTTTTTGTGCCATGAATGGGACCATCTTTGCGACAGTGGTGGCTTTACACCGAGCCATCAAAGAACACATTACATGTTTGCTCCCCCTACCAAAAAAAAAAAAAAAGAGAGCGAGAGAGAGAAAAGCCTGTTTCTCTTTTTCCTTTTGATGATATAATTTTGAGAGCTCAACTCTGTTTTCAGTCAGCCTCCGAAAGATCGAGCTCCGAAGCCACAAAGCACCTTAATTGCTGTATCGGCTATGACAGCCTCTTTCTTTCATCACTAACACTCTCCATCAACCTTTTCTCCGTCCTCCCACTACTCGCTCATCCTTGCTCTCCACTGACAATGCCGAAAAATGGCCAACCTCACCTGGATTCCACCCCCTTCACATTATTTCTTCCTTTTGTCCGTCACAAACACACACACACACACACACGCACCTACACACTTGCGTTCAGCAGTTGTACAACGTTCCCGTTTTTATTTTTATTTTTTCAAGCATCTTCCACTCGACCCGCTCCGAGAGCTGGAGGTCACGTATTTATTTTAGTTTCTCTCGCAGCGGGAAAAGAGACGGCACAAAAGAAATCCAATCTGAGTAATTTATCACAATATAAAAACATGTGGTTTCAGGGAAATTAAACCTTGGAAGATGAACTATTGAAAATTGGGCTCCGTTCAGCCCCTTCCCCCCACCCGAGGGGACCCGGAGTGCTACACGTTGCTTTAAAAGCGCACAGGTCAATAAAGGTAATTGATAAGCTTTCATATGGATATATAGTGATGAATGGGGGACGTTTATGGCGTAATGAATCAAACTAACTCTGGAGCCATAAATGGACAACGGTATGCCGTGCCATAACGGGAATAAGCATAAACTCATCTGCTGTAGTCAATGGGATATCAGAGACAGGGCACCTATAGGGGGGCTGTGTTATTGGTCCATCACTTACACTTTATGAGCGGCTTGGAGCCGAGGCGCAAGGAGTGTTGAATTGGGTGGCCTAGTCATAGATTATCGGCGAAGTCATTGATCTGTCAGAGACAGTTTTTGAAAGATGGCATCAGGCTTCAGCCTAGAACTTTTACAGGGCCAATAGAACATGTTGTTTTACCAAGAAACAGGCAGAAAAAAAAAATAGTTTTGCTTTAAAAGTGGAATTATGCACTTCATTTACAATACCATGCAAAAGATACCTTTCTCGCATATTTGTGATGAAATGAGTGAAGTGAATTTGTATTACTAAAAATTCTTAATGATATTTTGGTTTAAGCCATTGTAACACATGATTATAGTTTGAGCTTTACTAGGGCTGCACAATACAAGGCAAATGTGTAAGGAAATGGCAACCAATCATGATCGTCTCTTAATGAAGTCATTCCACTGTGGCATTTGCTGCATGTTTAGGATTGTTACGCTGCTGGAAGGTCAATCTCCAATAGTAACCTGTATTTGGTTCCAACCGGGGTGAAAGTAGTTTTAAATTCTTGGGGGTACTATGACAAAAAATAAATAAAAAATAAACAAATAAATATACATATTAGAGATGTGCCGATCTTTGGAGAAGTCAAAGGGTGGAATGGAGAATGTCCTTGTGGTCACGGATCATTTCTCACGGTACGCACAGGCATACCCCACTAAAGATCAAAAGGCCAACACAATGGCCAGGGTGCTGTGGAGAAACTTCTTCTGCCGGTTTGGGCTTCCTGCTAAGTTGCACACCGACCAGGGACGCAACTTCGAAAGTGCTGTAGTGAAGGAGCTGTGCAAATGTATGGGCATCACTAAAACCCATACAACCCCCTACCACCCACAGGGCAATGGCATCACTGAGCGGTTCAACTGCACGCTCATGAATATGCTAGGGACATTAGAGCCACATCTGAAACCTCGGTGGCACGAGCACTTAGATGGAGTGACACACGCGTATAACTGTTCACGGCATGACTCTACCGGGTATACGCCATACTTTCTGATGTTCGGCAGACATCCAAGACTCCCAGTTGACATTATCTTTGGGCTCCAGACTGCTAATGAACCAGGAGAATACAGTGCATATGTGCAGAGGCTTCATGACTGTCTGTCACAGGCATACGCTCAAGCAAACTGGACCTTTCACCAAGCCAAAAGTCAACAGAAAAAGTACTATGACCAGAAGGCAAAGGGTCAGATTTTCAACCAAGGGGACAGAGTCCTAGTCGAGGTCTGCCATATAGAGGGGCGGCAAAAACAAGGGGACAAGTGGGAGTCGCAACCTTACATTGTGGTGAAAAAGCAACCCAATATATCTATCTGTGTATGTGGTGCGACCAGAAAACGGCGATACTGAGAGGATGGTCCACCAGAACCTTCTGACACAATGTATGTTCCTACCAGTAGACCAGGAAGAGGCAGGCACAGCAGAAGTGATAATGGAGAACACAGGGGATATGACAGAACAAACCTCTGGAGTGACCGTGCAGGGGATGGAGGACTCAGAGCCCGAAAAAATGTAAGAGAGATGGAGGACTCAGAGCCCGAAAAGTTGGAGGAAAATGTGGAGGAAGTTGCAGGCGAGACAACAAGTAAACGGGTGTTCACTCCTTCCTGAAGTGGAAGGAGTGAACATGCCAGACAGAAAATATAAAGGATGGAAAGAACATGAACAGATGGGGTCATCATTTCAGTCACTGGACCCAGTGCTCAGAGAAGGAACATGCAGAGGAATCAATCCCGACCAAAGAGATTTTCCTGTGAGTCACAAGTAGTGGAAAGACAAGACACTCAACAGAAGATAAAAAGAGGACGGAAGCTGTGAGAGAAAGCTAAAGCCAGAAAAGCAATAAACACTTAGAAAATTCCACTTAATGGAGTATATGCTGGCCATTGACATACCACACAGTCTTTTTATGTATTTATTGATCTATTTATTTATTCATTCATTGTTGTTTTGTATTTAGTCTGATGACTGGGACGCCATCAATTAAACAATGGGTGGATGTAGAACAGTGCTTGAAATATGTTAGCGCAAGTCACCGAAATGTTGGATTTGTTCTTTGGGTTGTGGAAGTTGGTAAAGTGTGTCCATTGAAGAACACCGTACTTGGTGTCTGTTACTGTGCCCTGGCAATACAACGGTCAGTATTTGCTCTGAATTCTAAAGGCAAAGCCGCTGCGCTGGCGGGTGGTCCGAATAAATGGTGCCAACCACAATTTCAACTGCCGTGTGTCAGATTCCTGTCTCGTTTCCTTCCGACAAAAACCTTAAGAACACACAACGCAGAGTCCAAGGAACAGCGAGGACTCATCTCACACGGATATTGTTACATATATATATATATATATATATATATATATATATATATATATATCTGAAAAATGTTAATGTTCTTAGTCATGTAGTTAGTAAAACTTCTGTTAACTTGTTTTTGCACTGGACCTATGTTTGACATATTGTATACTGTACCCCTTTCTGCTTTGAGATGATCTCTCTCTTAATTTACATTTTATGTAAACAAGGACAAAGATGACAGTGATACAACAATAAATATCTTGAAGTAAGCGTTGTGCTGCTTGTCTTTTTTTCTTTTATACGTTGCACCAGAATCAGAACAAATGTTTTTCTGAAATGGTTAGAAATTCCACAAATCACAATTTCAGCTAAAACTCAAAACAAACCACAACAATGTTCTCTGGCATCTATTTCTACTGTCTAACGGCCACAGTTATCACGGTTGCTGGAGGTTCTTGTTGTTCAGTGTCCTAAGGGTCACTGACAAAGACACGCATTGATGCACACATACTTAAGATCAATTTCTATCTGTTGTGTCCCACTAGCCTGAAAAAAACCAGCTCTTTGAGTTACACTATGCTTCATACACAGAATCTAGACTCTCGGCTATTGAGAAATGATTGCCTAATTAATGGTTTTAATATACCATTGTCAAACAAAACGTAATATTTAAACATTAAAATCCATGTTTTAATCCCTTCTGAAGTCCGTCATGGCGCCTCGAATGATTAAGTGACACAGTTGCAAAAAGTTAATAGTTTGAGTCATGCACAACAGATTTGACCGTTTCCATAGCAACGATCAGAAGCAAGATATTCCCCCACAACTACAGTGAGCTCATTGTAGCTATGACCTCATCTATGACATAGATCAAAGAACATCTGAGGTTATGAATGCTTGGATCTCAAAACAGGAGGTTATATCCAAGCAACACTTTGATTGTTAACACCGTTTTGAGCAAAGATTTTGATAATGGAAAAAATTGCATTCACCACCTTGTTTTTTCCAATTACCTTTGGCGCAGGATATTTAGTCACCACAGGAGTGAGGAAGCTTTGTAATAAGCTAATTCCTGGGGTGATATTTGATACCAGTAGCTATAAGGATGAGTCAATGGAGTACGATGAAATTGACTCTTGCCTTTTCAACCCTTCCCCGGCTGGGGAGTCTGAAACACCGGCCTCTGCTCTGATGATGGCGGCATTGGAAGAATGGAGCCACCAAAAGAGATCTGCCCTAGGGAATGTCGAAGAGACCGTTGAGTCTGAAACTGCAACCTCTGCTCTGATGATAGCAGCATTAAATCACTGGACCCGTCGAAAGAGATCTGCCCCAGGGAACAATTTCTCTAATCTCAAAAAACAAACTTTCCCGGCTGGGGAAGTTTGTAGTAAAAAGGAGACCGTTGAGTCTAGAAGCTCAACCTCTGCTTTGACGAAAGCGGCATTAGAACACCGGACCCATGAAGAGAGATTTGTCCTAGGGGACGATCTTTCGTCAGAGGAAACTTCCTCTGACGTTTTCTTTGAAGAGACGGGTCCTGACTACCGGACCTTAACTTGTGAGCTGCATCCCTACGATGTTCGACATCTGATAATACCAGAATTTCCTGCCAAAAGAGCTGACAATCACAGGGCTAAACATCACACCAAACGTCACTCTAGAAAGTCTTGCTGTTCGTTATCTTGAGTGTGACAGATGCATGTTACATCTGTCACACTCCTCCTGATTTTTGGTATGGAGATCTTAGTCAGCATGTTTTTTCCCCTGGGTTTTAGCAATGGCTATCTGATTTGAGTCGACATACTTGTTGCCCCCCATCTTAGTGCCTGTACGTTGGGGTTCACCCCGGTGAAAGAGAGGGTAGTCTCCCTCTGCCTACAGGTGGGGGGACGGGTTCTGACTGTGCTTACGGGCCGAACAACGGTTCAGATTACCCACCCTTCTTGGAGTCCTTGGAAGGGGTACTGGAGAGTGCCTCTCCTGGGGACTCCCTTGTTCTTCTGGGGGGCTTCAATGCTGACATGGGTAATGACAGTGAGACCTGGAGGGGCGTGGTTGGGAGAAACGGGCCCCCCAATCTGAACCCGAGTGGTGTTCTGTTGTTGGACTTCTGTGCTCATCACAGATTGTCCATAACAAACACCATGTCCAGGCATAAGGGTGTCCATATGTGCACTTAGCACCAGGACACCCCAGACGCAGTTTGATTATCGACTTTGTCATCATTTCGTCGGATCTGTGGCCTTATGTCTTGGACACTGACGTGAAGATAGGTGCGGAGCTGTCCACTGACCACTACCTGGTAGTGAGTTGGCTCCGGTGGTGGGGGAGGATGCCGGTCAGACCTGGCAGGTCCAAGCGTATTATGAGGGTCTGCTGGGAAAGTCTGGCAGTCTCCTGTCAGTCTGAGCTTTAACTCCCATCTCCGGCAGAACTTTGAACACGTTCTGGGGGAGGTGAGATACATTGAGTCTGAGTCAACCATGTTCCGTGTCTCCATTGTCGAGGCGGCTTATCGAAACTGTGACCGCAAGGTTGTCGGTGCCTGTCGCGGCGGCAATCCTCAAACCTGTTGGTGGACACCTTCGGTGAGGGATGCTGTCAGGCTGAAGAAGGAGTCCTATCGGGCTTTTTTGGCCTGTGGGACTCCAGAAGCAGCTGATGGGTACCGGCAGTCGAAGTGGCATGCGGCTCAGGTGGTTGCTGAGGCAAAAAACTCGGGCATGGGAGGAGTTTGGAGAGGCCATGGAAAAAGACTTCCGCACGGCTTCAAGGCAATTCTGGTCCATCATCCGGAGTTTCAGGAGGGGGAAGCAGTACAGCACCAACACTGTTTATAGTGTCGCTGCAGCATCTTGTTGCAAACCTTGAAGGATCTTAGCTTCCTCCAGTCTGCTCTGTCCCTTTGTATAGATGCTTCACTGTTGCGTCTCAGTCCAGTCTGTTGTCCAGATGAACACCGAGGTGTTTATATTCTTCAACCACCTCCACTTCTTCTCCCATGATGGAAATGAGGTATGATTTGATCCTGTTCCTCCTGAAATCAACAATCATCTCCTTTGTTCTCTGGTGCTCCAGCTTCCTGGCCACAGTCTGAATTCATGACTGTTAGGTAAACTGGTCTCTAAATTCTCCTTAGGTGTCAATAAAATTAAATTTCACAAATAAAATATCAAAAATAAAACATTAGGGCTGCATAGTTGGTAGAACTGTTGCCTTGCAGCAGTAAAGTCTTGTGTTTGAATCCTGGCCTGGGTTCTTTATGCATGGGGTTTGCATGTTATCCATGTGCATGATGGGTTCTCTCCGGGTGCTCCGGCTTCCTCCCTGCACAAAAAGATTTTGTGCACATTAGATAATAGATGGATGATGGAAAACATTTTAGTCTTGTTTATAATTATTATTATTATTAGTAGTAGTAATAATAATAATAATAATAATAATATGAATATTAATATATTAGTATGTTAATCAACATACAATTAATTGTATATGATTAATATACTTAGTAATATATTGCCAAGTACTATACTAAAATTATTATATTAATCAATTATTGTTAATTATATTATTATTATTCATATTGATAGTAGTAATAATATAATAAATTTATTATAATTTCATATTATTGCTATTGTTTTTTTATAATAGTAGTAATAATAATATTCCCACAAAAGAACTGAATATTCAGTCTATTACTGTTATGTTTATGTACTATTGTTATGTTTTTATGGCTTGATGTTTATTTTGTGATTATTAATAAGTGATCAATGTGATAGATTAGCTACTGCAGCTATTAGCTCTTTAAACACCTGCTGTACTGATGATCTATCAGAGTTGGTGTTTAAGTCGCCTTTTATTTTCTAACTGAACTAAAACACAATTCCACACCACATCTAGATCTTAAGGTTGTCAAAGTCAAGCTAGCATAACTGAACTACTTCCCGCTCCCTCCATATTTTTTTCTTAATCAACTTTTTCCTGACCTGTTTATAAAAGCACTGCATCCCTTTGACTTTTATCAGGAGTACATTTAAAATTGAGTGTGTTATATTGACAACCTAATAGTGAAGTACTTCATTAAAGCTTTGCTTTTTAAAGATTTTATATGTTTTGTTAAATATGGAGTTATTTTGTCCTCTAATTCTATAAAAACATTTTGATAAATGAATTACAAGAGCTTACAGGCTACAAGTGCAATTAATTCAGTTATAGATCCAGATAACCACTTCACATTCGGAAAAATAAATGTATTTTTCTACAGAAACGAATAATTAATCCCAGGTCTTCAGTCAAAACATCTAGCTACATATTTTCCTGGTTAATTTTAAACTTTTTAAATCTAATTTAACTCTCTGTATTAAGCCTATTTATCATACATACATTTTATATATATATATATATATATATATATATATATATATATATATATATATATATATATATATTTTTTTTTTGTTTGTTTGTTTTGTTTTCAGGCCTGATATTTATTTTGCGATCATTAATAAGCCTCCCTGAACACAGCGGTGGTTGATTAGTTAATTTTAAACTCCTGCTCTGCTAGTTATTTTGGCATGGAACCGAAACGCACAGAATTCCGCAACACTTTGCTGAAACAATAATCACTGAGATTATTATTGTTATTGGGTCATTAATTTGAGCACGTTTTGTTGATTTTTGTTGTTTTTTTAATAAAGTTACGAACGTTTTAAGTCAGTCAGAGGACGTGCTGGTCTCAGTCTCCTGGCGGTGTTCAGTTTGTCACCTAAATGCCGAGATCGACTCAAAACGTTCCGCGATCGACGTGTTGCAGTCCTGCTCTATAAGCACGAACAGTTCAGAAACAATATGAAATGGAAAAAAAGTTATTAACTGATTAAGTCGTGTTTTAGATTGTTCTTGATAAACTAATCAAGATTAGTGGGTGTACTCACGGCTGCACAGTGAACCCATTGATTTTTTTTTCCAGCTGACAGCTGCTCATCTCTCTTGCAGGTACTGCGTACCCCCGCTAAATCTTTTAGGGGTACGCAGTACCCTGCCGTACCCCCTTACTTTCACCCCTGGTTCCAACCCTCATCCAACCAACTCTGACCAGGCTCCCAGTCCCGACTACAGAAAAACGGAGACGGCTACCGTTTTTCACAGGGAGCATGGTGTGTTCAGAATTGGTTTTCAACCACTATAGAGGTCTCTGCAGCAGTGTCTCTGATTATGGTCTTTTTGCCCATTCTGCAAGCTTAGGTTGACTGTATGTGCTCCATGAGATTAAAGTTCCAAAAGTGCTTTCCAAAACTGTACCATTGATGTGTCTGGTGGTCCCCTTGGCCTTCATGATGCTAATGTTCCCTCACTGTTCTCCAAAACCTTCACATAAATAAGATTTATATTGAAAATAAACAAGGAGATAAATACTTTACTTTTTATGGATGCATGTAAAAAACAAAACCAAAAAACAAAATTATGACTAGTGATTTTCTTTATGGATGCATGTAAAAAACAAAACCAAAAAAAAAATCATGACTAGTTTCCTTTCACCTTACAATTATCTAAAATATGATGTTGGTCTACCACATAAAATTTGAATAAAGTCCTTCAAAGCTCATGGATTTTATTCAATTAAATGTGAAGCAACAAAATTTCAAGGATGATGAATATTTTGCAGGGCGGTATGCCTTCTTAATTTAACTTAATCTGAAAATAGGTTTCATTAATGACCGCTAATAAACGTTTGAAAAATGCTTCCCCCTGGTGGCCACATAAAGTACTGTCGAAATATATATATATATATATATATATATACACACACACACAATTTTTAAAAAATGTTCTTTAATGAAATCCCAAAAATCAGCAACATTGAATAAGACACATTTAACTCCTTACAACATGAAATACATTCAGTGGTGCACAAACTTTCATTACAGACGCAAGTCTTTGGTATCAGAAGTGGGTTGTTCACACATTCAAGTCTTCTTTTTTTACACCTGAATGCTATTCAACACATTATTTAAAAAACACATTATTAACACAAGAGCTATGATTTTTTTTTAACTGTAAAAAAGAAATCACATTGCAAAAGAAAACTTTGAAGGGGTAGAATTTCCATTTTGGTACTTTACCCACATTTTCAGCATATAAAGATATATTTATATATATGTATATAAACATCTGATTTGGTAATGTGACACCAACAAGTAAAGAGCTGCTAAATGTTTAAACATTTTCAACGTACAGTCACTTTTACTAAGACATTCTTTAAGAAACATCGTATTTAAGTTTGGCACGTCAGGATCATCTGTCCCTGATACCAGCCCTAGACTTCAATACATAATTAAAATCAATTTATAAGCAGTAAAATAACAGTTTTATCAGTATTATCTGGTTTACATTATTCCAACAGCGAAGCACTTAACTCACTTGTAAAACGGTGTTCCAGATACTAAAGTCTCTCTTATCCATTTTCCTCAAGGCAGAGTTTTTACAAGACAGTCTTAAGCATCTCCAACATCGATTATTTAGTTTAAGAAAGCTACTGTAATATTCTAACAGTGGGTCACTGGAAGTGCGAGTAGCTTAACCGTTTATCTTTTAAACATGCAACTGACTCCACAGCTGCAGTCCTCAATAAATTCCTGTTTTGGTCCATTTTAATGCTAATTAATTTTGAAGTGAGAGGCTAATGCTTGCATGTTTACTCTGATAATGACAGCTTTGAGTATCATAAATTTGAATTAGTGTTTCAGCCGCTGTCCCTAGCTCTTTCTTCAACTTGAATAGCCGTCTACGTAGCATAGCGGGCAAATCAGCTCAAGACGGAGTCGGATTGCGAGTTGAAGCTACTTTTTGTCAACACTGGAAACCACAGACAAGTTAAAGCAACAAAAAAGTCTGCATGGCCTACAGTGCAGTTTGGCCAGATGTGTACATGAAAATAAGCTAAGAATTTGAACAATTTTCTGGATCTGGTATCGGGAGTTAAGTTTTATCTGGGCTTCTGACACCAACTCTGAGTCCTGGAGTCAGGAGGTTCCCAGTTTAAGTAATTTCTGAACATTATAAAAAAGAAAAAGGAAAGAAAAAAAAAGTGGTCCATTGCACACTGATATCAAAACCTTTTATCCACTTCTCCAGTGGTTACAACTTCCTTTTAATAAAAGTTCAATAAATTCTCCAATATTCCAATGCCTTTCTTCTTCTTCTTCTTCTTCTTCTTAGTTTTTACACTTTCAATCAGATTTAGAACTAAAAGTACATCAAGAAGATTTCCATTTCCTTCACGGAAGAGGCTTGCTACATCAAAGAATGCTTTTGAAATGTCAATTTTTCCAACACTGTCACTAAAACAAATACTGGATTAGATAACTATACATCTGTAACATATGATCTGGACTGTGTGGTTTCACTGGTTTTTCGCCATACTCTGGCTGGCCTTCGGAGCTTCATGGAGCTGTTCTCCAACAGAATGTCAAAGCTTCACTGCATCATCATCACCTGTTATCACAAAGTTGTGTGATTTGAGAGTTCTGTCAGCGCCTTACAACTCAACTTTACCGTAGACGTCATCGTCCATGTGGAGTTTTCCTGTTTATGTTTTCCAGACTGAGCGCTAGTCTCTTGGTAAAGAGCGCATTGGATTTGCCGCAGTAGGTGTGAGTCGTCTTCAGTAGTTCCTCCGTCAAAGGATCCAACAAAGAAGCGACCGGGTCCGATCCAAAAGAATACTGGAAAGACAAAAGAATGCGGTTGTTGTATGGTTCGAGGCAAAGTCGTGTCCTTCGGGGCCCGTAAACGTGACTGGTAATCCTGGCTAAACATAAACCGCTCTACACCGTCGGTCTCCGGGTAATTCTATAGGCTTAGTGTCCAGTAATAACCAGAGATGGCAGTAGAGGTTTCACGATTTCCCAATAATGAAGGGCTCTTTACAATGCTCCGAGGAAATCAAAGGGGAATTAACATTTTTTATGCCAGCTCATTTGCTTGCGCTCGGGCTCCTAGATATTGGGTCGCAAAGAGATCGGCATTTTTTACGAGCCCGAAGCCAGACAGGCCCGTCGCTCATAAAGTTGCATTTACAGTTGGTGTTATTGATTTTTGTGTGGCTGTCCGTGCCTGGAATCGCGCTCCAAATGCACATTTAACAGCTGCTTTTCAGACTTCTTGCTAACGAAGGGAGGGGAAAGAGGGCTGTGTTGCACACAACAAGTAGGGATGCATCAGCATGTCTTAAAGTTGATTAATTTAAACCTTTGGCTTTATTATTATTATTATTATTATTGCTAACATTCATGAATGTCACGACTTGGTCAAGGTAATGTTGGCCAGCAGTGACGCCACGCTACAGAAAATCAACACTCTTTTCATTTGTTGGAATGACAACATTGAAATGCTACCAGTGATATTAACTGCATTGCTATGTCCTTATTTGTAAATCATTCTGGATAAAAGGGTAAAACTAAACATGGTTGAACGGTTAGAGTGGAAACTTGGACCAAACTTGAGATGGATGGAACTACAGATCGATGACGGAGGGAGGAAAGTAGATATTGACGGATACATGAACACATTTGGAAACATTTCTCTGTTGTCGAGCAGGAACTCTGTAATGATGTTCTTCCACCACTTTCTGATCAATTATGAGGTGCAAAAATAATTTAAAAATGCGCCACTGCATCTAAACAAACTGAAATGGATTAAATGGCCTGTCCAGACATTTTAACCACACAGAAGATTAACCAATTTGCTCAGATCCTCCTGGCAAATCAGAGTTGATCACAAATCTATATTAAAAAAAAAAGAAGCATTGTTTGGAGTGGGGAAAAAAATGTGCAAGTGAACAGCCGGTAGTACATGTGTCCAGTAGTGTCATTGATCCCATCCTATAAAGCTTACAGTCTTAACTCCAGGCTATGGGTAAGGTATGGATAAACCATCAGTTTGATCTACGTTCAATGGGAAAGCAATGAGACTCGCAGTGTTGATGGCTTCATTAAGTAAATGCCACTTGTGTCGTCGATATCATTAAACAGCGGGTAAGCAACCCATAAACATCCTCATGGGGGAAATTAGCTTTCAATCCGAGCATCTGCCGAAGATGAAGATTGGTGTTTTTCCTGCACGAGGCAATTGCGAACTCTAAAGCCCTTTTGCTCTTTGGGGTCAGCAGCAATCCAAAATCTCATCCCGGAGAGAGAGGCAGGAGGTGGCAGAGGACAGCAGCTGGGTCACCGAGGGTGGAAATGGCTTTCATCAGTTGTCGAGCTAAATTAAACCAACAAGACTTAGAGCGGCCTTGTCAAATCCGCTCTTTAAACTTTGATGTACCCAGGAGACTTTTTTCCTTTTTGTTTTTTTTTTTACAAGAGAGGCACTTTTTTTTCTGAAGGAAGGCAAACTTGGAATAGAAAAACACTCTAGTAACTGTTTGCAATCTACATTAGTTGTATTTAGAATTTTATCATTGACTTTTTGTGAAAACAATAGAAATTATGATGAAAAAACTATTTAGTACTACTTTTTTTAAAAATGGTATAAAACATTTCCATTTGAAATGGGGTTCTTAAAGAAGTTCGACTAATATCACTAATCTGCACACATTAACTACATTAGATAATTTTTTAATTTACTGATATTTGTTGATTCTCTTGTGGAACAGTTAAGAAAATAGTAAAAATAACATTTACAATAAAACTCCCGGTTTTTTAATCATTAATTGAAATTTGAGATGATAAATCCAAATTTTTATAAGAATTTTTTCACAATAAATAAACGATACAATAAATGTCCACCCCTCCTCAAGTACGGTGATATGTTTGTCTGACACTATAAAGATATTTCTATGATTTCTTTTCCATATAGGTAATACGTTAATTGAATTAGCTGTTTTATCTAGACCAACTTTAAAATAAGTGTTATACAACCTAGAAATGCAAGGTTAGTTGGTAAATACCTCAAGATATGAAATCTAGTGATCTGAATTGAAACAAAGTATGAAATCGAGCAAAAGAATCTACTGGGGGATCTGAAGCGCACAGGAAACCGTCTTTGATCTAGAAAATACTGTAAAACGCAACTTCCGAATCAACACAGAAATGCAAAATAAAACCTGTTCATTGGCAATCTCAGGCCCTTGATGACAACTATACAAACCTTTTTTATTGCCTCGTAAACGGCTCTGAAAGCCGGTTGTTTGTGGTCGTGGTAAACCCCTCTGTTTCCGTGCAAGACGTAGATGCCGTCCTCCTCAGCTGAGGCACAGTTACTGCCGTATATGCAATGATCAGGGCGATAGTTCCACTTGCATGGAAACTCCAGCAGAAACTCTGAGAGCAGGTGGACAGAAAAAATAGAGGTAACACTCACTGGTTAAATCTATGTTCAATTTTGAAGCTTTTAATTAAAATGTGTCATCTTAAAGTGCAGAATCCGTACCATAAGGATGTGCACGCTTACCAGGATTATGATGAAAAATAATATTGAGAAGGTCCTGGTCTCCCCAGGTTATATTCAATTTGTATTTCTGAAGGAGAGGCATCAGCAGCTCCTCCCAGCGCAGTCCCACTCGGGTCATATCGTTCTATCGACACAAGCGAGCATTTTCAGAAGTTCGTGGACATCAGACACAGGAGAATGGGGCCCTCTTGTGGTCAAAAGAAGGAAGCTCACCTTAAAAAAGGTGCTTCTCATCCTTGTCATGTTCATAAGCATGACCCCAGAGTTGATACCCGTCCTGCCGTAGAAAGGGTGCCTTGCAAAGCGGCTGTACCAGGCGATGCGGGGCTCCTCGTGTTCGGGGGACATGGCCGCCAGCTGGGAAGGACTAAACTGGGACAGGAAGTCCCATAAGCCATCTACGGGCTGAAGGAAGAGGATGTCGGAGTCGACATACACGATCGAGTCGATGTCCTTTAAGATCAGCTATAAAATGACAAATCACAAATCCCAAAACAAAGATGTTGACCTCAAGGTTGCTCCAAGTAAATATTTACTTCTCTGAGCAACTCACGGGTAGGAAGAGCCTCTGAGAGGCGCAAGGTTTAAAGAGCTTCTTCCACTCGCCGGCGTTCTCGCTGGGGAAGCTGATGGAGTACACGGTGTAGTTGAACCTCGAGCGGAACGAATCGGGCCACGACTCCAGCTGAAACGCATCGGTACAAAGTGCTGACGACGAGCAGTGGGAAAAGGAAAATTCCCCGATAGTAACACGGAACGTAACTCACAGTCCCCACGAAGCTGGCGTGGAGCTGATCTTCAGCGAAGACGTGCAGGTAGAGGCGCTTGACGCTGAAAAGCACCACGGATTTGATCATGGTGAGGGTCTCCTCCAGCCTCTCCCCGCAGGCCACCACGGCCAGGTGCATGGGGGGCTCGGGTCTCCTCTGAACACCACTCCCCGCACCTTCTACCCGCCCACTTTGACGCATGATATACCTGAGGGGAAAGACTTGAGCTTTATATTGCAGAAAGGTGTTCTAAAAAGAGTATACTATTATATTATTTCTGTTAGTTTTTTGTTTTTTTTTGCTTGTCCACAAAAAAAGGTCAAATATGGCGACATGGAGAAAGAACCCTGATCTGATGAGACCGAAATTGAACATGTTGGCCGACATGCAAAACCCCTACGTGTGACTGAAAACTAACATGTCCACTGAAATCACCATCCCCATAATGAAACATGGTGGTGGCAGCATCATGGTATCTCATGGAGGCTCTCTATCCAACCTGGCTGAATGGGCAAGACGAGCAAAAAGAACGGACAAGATTTTCCCTCTAGATCTGCAGATGTCCTCCCAAAAAACATGCTTTTCAGATTTCTTTGTTTGATTTCACTTGAAAACCACGCTTTGTAGTTTGACTAGTCTGTCAATAAAGATCAATAAATTACATAAAAAATTAATGATTTCTGAATTAATTCTGACTTAAAGAACAATAACAGCGACCCCTAAAGGCCTGTATAAATATAACACTAGTGGTCTTACACAAAATAATGGGTGCAGTAAAAATGTCTGAAACACATTCAGTATGTAAGATGTAAATATTACAAAAAGTCGTTTCTTTAAAATATTGATCAAGTTGATGTTTCTGCAACTGTTGCATACTAGTGCTTAATCACTGCCACATTCCTATGCATCTCTCGGATTGAACTTTTGGATCTCAAACTACGCTTTCAAACATGCAATTTGAACACGTTTTTAAATGTTGCCCACGTAATTCCCAAATAATACACCGAACTACCTATTGTACCAGTGCGGTTTCTGGGGCCCGACTCTGACCGCGGACCCCCGCCTGCCTCCGGTGCCTCTCTGTGGGATGAAAGCCCTCCTCGCTCCGTGTCCTCCGGCCGAGACGTCCGTGTTAAACAGCTTGCTGTAAACATACAAGCCCGAAAACACAGCGAACACCGTGCACAACAGCAGTGCACGTATGTAACGCCGCATTATGATGTTCGAAAACGCATCTCGGAACTAAAGTCATGACATAGAAACTAACGTTTTCTGATTTTGGCTAGCCGTGAAGTTAGACCACTTGCTGTAGCGCTTCCTGTTGCGCTTTAGAAAATAAGACCCTTTTGACTGAATCGAACGAAGACAATGTCGCCCTCTGGTGGTAATCTTGAAGATCAACAACGACCTCCACAAGCATTTTAAGCTAAGCTGTTCTAATTTAATCGTTTATTTCATGAAGCATTAAGTGCACCTTATTATTCTTTTGCATTTGTAGATTTTATTTATACAATCCTTTATTTATACAGGAAAAAGCTCTTGAGACTCATTGTCTAATTTACAAGAGGTATCTGTTACACCACAAAAACAAAACAAATTATACAATCTACAAACACTAAGCACAACATATTGTATTACTATCTTAATTTTAGTAAACATTGTAAATGATTGTATCATATTTTCTTCTGTTTATTACTGATGTTACAGATGTTCATTTTATCTCAGATGTTCGATTACTAACCCTCGCAACTGTACTTCCTGTGTTGCTCATCATTTTAAATTCCTGTGTTGCTCATCATTTTAAACTAGCAAATATTTGCTAGTTTTAATTCCAATGCATCTTTTTTCTAATGCAAGTAAAAAAAAATTAAAAAAAAAGAAGAAGCTTAAATCTAAACATTGATAGAAGAGTCACAATGTCTTGATTCTCTTCTGGTGGTTATTGACAAAGTGATCAGGAATGGTCAACTTTGAGCGGCGTGAAAAGTCTTGAGTTTTACTCTTATAATACTCAACTAAAACTCACTTCAGCTCTTGGCTCACATGCCTTTGTTCTGAAGGGGTATAGTGGAAGAAGATCGTCTGTTCTCGCGGTGTTTAACCTGAAACCGCTCCCGCAGCAAGCAGCAGGCGGGGAGACCCTCTGTAGGGGGAAGGGTGGGAGCGGAAAATGAATAGGGTTCCCTGAAAGGACTCATTCAGTTTGGCTTTAAGAGAGTTGCTCTCAATGAGTGGGGTACGTTTGACAGACCTGAAGGTCAATTGAATTATCATTAAGTGTGGGGGGAGGAAAATCGCATCGACGATCGATACAGTGGGCTAAAAAAAAAGAAGACATTTTGATCAAAAGTTGTGAAAATATAAGTACAACAAAAAAATATATAACATGAATGTTTACTTGATCTTGCTGTGCTTTGGAGTTCCCTCATCTGCCCTGAGACTGAGCAATGTTTGTTTTGATGAAAACTGATCTTACTTGTATTGTGAGGAAAACAGAAGCAGTAATAGTTATTCCCAGTCCGGTAGCCAAGAGAAGAAAAGAAAAAAAGAAGGTTGGGGCCTACAGGCACTTGCACGTCTAAAATAATAGCTGGGTGTGCGTGTGTACAATAAGCAAGACGAGTTTTTCTTGTTTTTAATTTGGTAAGTTTCTTATTTAGACACATAAACAACACAGTTTAAACAAAGGAGCATGGTAAAGCATGACGAATGATAATAATAAAAAAAAAAACTACCAATAAGTGATAAAGTTGCAATTTCTTTCCATTTTTGCCACAAATGTATCTTTGAGTTCACGCACCTAGTCCCAGCTAGAGTGGCGAATGCAATGGACACATGAAACAGTCCTAACAACTAAGAGACGCCGCCTTTTCCATAATATATCAAGACTTTAATAATATCATGCTGTGACACTTCTCTGGCTGTGAGCTAAAATGTAAAAATCTCGACAACACTGATATGATGAATATAACCACATCCAAACATTGTAGTAGTAGAATATTATAGAAAGCTATTTTCTCTGTTCAACTATTCTACAGGTCTTGGAGGTTACGGTGGAGTTCATCTGTGGTGGTTCTGCTGGAGATTATTGTCTTCTAAAGCCTCTCAGTTTCTGAAGTCCTCGCTTTGTCAAAGTTTGTGTCGGGAAGTCCACTCTTATTTTTCTCCCGCATCTTATGTCGAGTGGTAAAAATTGTCTTCTTGTGCTTTTTCACAAGGACTTGAGCCCTCTCTGCAGATCACACGGGTTGCAAGAAGCATACCGGAGTCATTTACAGCTTCAGTCACTTTACCACCTTTTACACTTAGCTGAGACATCTTCCTCTTCTTGTGCGATCAGTGACTTTTAACAGTAACCCTGGTTTGAAACGAGCTCCAGTTCAAGAAAAGCACAAAAATGTTGCATATTTGCACATCTCCAGCCTTTAGAATATGTGTCTATAAATATAAATCTCCATCTGAGGGAATTTGACAAGTAGGATCCCTGGTGTATCATTATGAATGTTAACAAGGTTGAGGGGGGCTTGGGGGGAAAGCACGAACAAAGTTTTAGACTGGTGTAGTGCATCAAGGTGGAGGCGGCTGGCCAAAAACGAGTGGAATCAGAGGCTGAGTCAGCACCTCGACCAGTCGCCACATTCCCCAGAAGATTCACAAGGACTGTCATGGTGCTGAAAGAGGCTGACATCAGGGAATGCCTTCGCTGTGACATATGATTCATGCCGGCTCCGCAGTAAGAAGTTTACATCCACTCATCACAGGCCAAGTGTGAATTTTAGAGGTTCAATCTTAATCTAGATATGTTTGCTAAGGTAGAGGTCAAGGCTTTGGGGTTACCATTCAGAAATGTCGAGGTAACCTTTCCAAAACGAGGCTTGATGTGTGTTTGGGATAGCTTTATAGTGCTAGAGAAATAAGAAACTTTTTAGTCACACTGACAAGAAGTAAGTTTGGAGGAAAAAAATACTGTACCAATTGTCAAGAAAGGTGGAAGAAGCATCATGTTGAGGCTATGTTTATGTTTTGATGTGTGTGGGACTGGCACAAAAGAAGGACTATCTCTAAATACTTTTACTTCTTACAACCTCTATTTTATATTCTAATCACAAAGCCCAAAATGAATGTGATATTCATGATTGTGAGTGGATGTTGACTTCTTACTGGAACTATAGCAACGTTTAAAAAAAAATAACAAAAGTGGCAGCATAACAGGCATCCTGATGGAATGTTTCTACTCTCTGAGATTAACAGTACAAATGTACTTTAGGTCTTGATGTGTCTAGTGAAGGGAGTCCCTTGGTTAATATTTTATTCCACCGCACAACACCTTGTATTGATTTTCTCTCTCTGTAGAGAAGAAAAAAAGCAGATTGTTTGCAACATCGTTCAACTCCAGGTTTTACCTTTCAGATCAGTGTGACTTTCAGCCGACTTTTACATGTTCAGTCATGCTTTCATTACCAAATCTCCAGTAGGTATTTTGCAATAAACTGTTGTGGTAGAAAGAAGCTTCCAGATCAACGGTAAATGTTCGCAGTAGGGTTTGAGAGTTGCTGGTGAGACAGAGAAAGCTCATGCTTTGAGTTTTTAAACCAAAAATCCCCAGGTAGGGATAGAAGAAGCTGCTGACCATGATGATGACAACAGTAGGACTGTGCAGTTCTTACAGGAAACTTTCAATCTCAACTCAAGGTGATCGAGTGCTCTGTCCAAAGTTTGTCCCAAGTTTTAATAAGGAGTTCCTCATTAGGACCAAACGTTTTGGAAGTCCATATTCCAGCAGCAGACTTTTGTCAGTTCAGCAAAACATGTCTTTGTAATGTTGTGGAGAATCTTTCGGGTGGCTAAACAACAAATCTTACCTTTCAAAAACAGAATCTACAAAAACTTCGTCCTTTCCCACCCAAAAAGTTTTTCCATCAGTGACAATGGAAAGGGCCCTGGAGACGCAGGTTTCCTGTGAGTGGTTGGGTGGGGGCGGAATCAGAGGGACTCCCCGTTTACTGAGCTTCCCTCTCCTCGGGATAGGGAAGAGTGGGATAGGCTCTTTTCCGTGTTTTCTGAGCCGGAGCCGTTTTGGCTGTGATGGTCGGCCGACGAGGCAGAGCTGGAGGAAGGAGTGGATGTGGACGAGGGCTTGGCCTTCTCCTTAAAGTCCGTTATGATGACCGTGAGGTCTCCAACTGTCACCTCCAGATGCTGGGCGCTGCTCCGGTCAATATTTTTTAATCTTGGCCTAATAGGGGGACCAAAGCATAAACAATGTATAATCCTTAGTTCTAGTGCAAGGTTCATACTGACCCCTAAAACCAGAAATAACATGTTTACCTCATCTTCTTGTGGCTGTTCTTCTTGGGTGCTGGCTCTCTTTCACTCTTGTCCCTCTCGACCCTCTCCTTCTTTTCCTTTTTGGGCTGTGATGGTAAAACAAACTGCTGGGTTACTTGCTGCTGGGAGACGAGCTGGGAGACGGGACGAGGCTTCCTGGTTGTGCGGGAGGAGGGTAGTGAAGAGAGACATGAAGCGGCAGAGAGAAGAGAGATGTGTGGCAGATTAATGAGAGGGAAAATCACAGAGAGCACATGACCTCTCGCTGGCCTACTGCTGTAATGAAGAGCTAAAAAAGCCTGTTGGTACTAGAAAGGACGGTACTGTTTTAATGTTGGCTCAAAATGGCATATTAAAATGCACCAGTGCACATGTTTCATTATCCAAGAGACATACAATTTCTGCAGAGGTATTTTAAAACTCTTGCAGGTTAGATGCATGTATGATAATATTGGTTCAGGTTAATGGTGCACAGTACCATTGTATCGTTACTGGTACCCAGTGCTTGACTTACAAAAATTATCTACAAACATTATTTAAAACTTGTAGCCAGTTTTCCTTAATACTGTGAGCCTAAATGTAATCTGAATTATTTATTTGCATAACCGTACACACTAACTCACAGTTAATAGTGAACTTCCTTCGACACACTCGTCTGTTCTCTTCTGGGATGTCGCTCAAAGTGCCCTCTTAGTTTGGCTAATTAGCCAATTGTATTTTGTTGCTACGGAAAACTAAAACATTTAACCAATTAGCATTGTCTTTGAGGCGCTCAGAATTTTTTGAACTATTGCCTGTTGACACCGATTAACGTCAAAGTTCTGTATATTTTGCAAGTTACTGAAAATACTTTTTACTTTTAGCTAATTCAACCCTTCATATTATTTTACTGTATGAAGAATTTCCCTACTGCTCATTTGAATCTGTACACTGGACTAGGAAGGGAAATGTAATGGCACATCAGCCCCACCAATACTTTTTGACATGTACTTAGAAACGGGAGAGTTGCAGATTCCATTTTTAGACCATTGTCTGCTTCCTAATCCACAAGTTGTTCCTTGAATGCACCATAAAGTTGTAAGTTTGTTTTCAGGAATACTGTTGGTTTGTGCTTCCCAACGCAAACCTGGACAAACGCTGCACAAACGGGGGTGTCATTTATTTTGACAATAGTGTCTTTAAAAGAACAGATGCAAAATTGTCCACTCAGATGCATTTATGCACATCACTGCAACAATGAATGCAGATTGATGCAAATATGCCAAGTGAAATGTAGACTGAGAGCAGTGAGCAGTTACAGGACTCAACCTGAGAGCAAAGTTTCCCCATTTCTGTATGTTAGCTTTTTGGTACATAGATATATTTACAACTAAAACACCAATAGCTTTATTTAAAATATAATTTTAATGTGGCATCAAAACTGTTTTTATTATTATTATTTCTTTACAATTACTAAGTTTCCCTAATCTGGAATTGGTAAATGTATCAAAATAGGCATCTGATTTAAGCTCACGTATGCTCTACCATAGCAGCTCTACCAGAAGCAAACTGCAGAATTTGGCTTCATGAAAATTAAATGGACATTTCTAGCTGCCAAATTTAATCATAAGGCTGGTAACACAGAGTAGCCGAAACCATCTGCAGTTTCGGCCCATTTGGACAAGTATTGCAGAACCCGGGCCAGATTTTGACCAAAATGAGTCTCTATGGCCCGTTCGGCTTAATGCAGCAGCTTTTGGCCATTTTCCGCAAAAGGAGGGAGTATGCGGTCAGCTGTCTTCTTCAGAGGGGGGAAATGGTTGTTTAGCGATTCTGGGGTGACCTAAATTTGGGCACAGCTTCAAAAAGGCTCTTATTAGCCTTTTTTCAGACTTATCAGTGTCTTTACAGAATCAAATTTGGTACAAGCAAGGGTAGAGTGAAATGCAAATGGGTCTCTTGGCCTACATAACCGTCTGATGGGGAGGAGATAGCGAGATGCTTTAATATGTCTGTCTTGTCAGCAAGATGCAGCAAAACTGCTGACATCCTTGTTAAACTAAAGATGGATGCCTTCAAGTCTTCAGAGCTGTGAAGAGTTTGAAGCTTTCTTTATGTTCAATATTCCTGCAACAATGAAAGACGGTGCAAAAAAGTGTGATTATATGGAAATCCTTTGTTCAGCAATGTAATTTACTGTCATTACAGACCCATTAAGTCTATTACTCCTCATTAATGCAATAAATCAGAGAACACTAAACCGTGCTCTACCTGCTTTAGAAGGACATGCTTAAGGCTGTCAAAATAAGCACTAAATCAATCACATAATAAAATAAAATGAGCACGATAATTTCCATTTGGACAACAGTCAAAGAGTTACTCCTCTTTAATATCGTTGAAAAGCCATTTTGAGAAACGCAGCCAACATTTGACACCCAGTATAAAGTAGTTAACTTGCACTTTCTGCCACTTTTGCCTTTTTTTCCCGACTAAGCTGAATGTTTTTTTTTTGTGTTGCTATAGAAAGTTGTTGCTATAGAAAGTTGAGCTGTGTCACAAAGTGACACAGCTCAACAAGCCTTTTCAGGGCTGCCGCTAGCTCTGTTGTAGCAACTCTGACGTGATGGTGGTGAACTCACTGACCCTGTGGCTGTCACAGTTCTTTTAAAGAAAACAAGCAAGGAAATGCACAGATGGTGTCTTATTGTCCGGCTTGAAGTATTTTGTTAAAAGGGTTTGCGTCTGCTTGCCTTCAACTCTGAGATGGTTGCTATAAGTAAATGGAAGGAGGGGTTGCTGCAAAGTCAAAACCTCAACGCAATCAGCTGATGTATTATTAGTATGAAGGAAGGCAGCCAGTCTAAACAGGACTGGCTTTGTTAACCCAATCAAACGGTGTTTATCTTACCACTTAGGCCCTTCCCTGAGCTCTCTCTGGCTGCTGACTAAGGGAGGGAGAAAGTTTATCGATTCCGAAAATAATTTCAGCACATAATGCTAACAGCTCATTCTCTTTGACAATATTGGGTGTTGGATGAGTAGTTGGGAGTCAATATCTGCACCACTCAGGCAATCAATTCTGCAACAGTTACACATGTGGAAAACTTGGGATGTTGTGAGGAGAAACCAAAGACCTGGATTTCAGAAGGGAAAATTGGATGACAAGACTTTTCCAAGCAAAACCGCACAGCCTGTTAAGAAAAAAAAAAGATTCTCCTCCAAAAGATTGAAACAAGGGATCATTTTAGAATAAGGAGATGGTTGGAGACCAACTTGCTTTGTCCTGTAGCGTGTGCAGTTGAAACAAAAAACCTGAACCCTCACATTTTACTGACAGGGAACTCTGGCTGACCTCATCCTCAATATGTTGTGCACAAACACACATGCTATCTATCACTATCTTAGTGTGGGTTTTCACACTCCTCTCCCTCCTTCCGATGCACTCACTGACCTCACACTCTTCCTCCACTAATGGCCTGGGCTGGAAACAGATGGTAACTTTATTGCTGCCGACAGACTTATAAACGGTGTGTGTGCACATTTACATGGCACAACACATTTCTAAGCGTCTATTGTGATCGTTGAACCGTTCTGATGCAGTTATTAGGTCTTTCTGAGTTTCATAACATCTCTTCTCCCCTCAAAACAGTGCTGCATTGGTATTCCTATGCAGTGAAGACCATTTTATAGTTTTTTAGCATGCTTTTGGAAAAAGTGTGTTCAAAAACTAAATTGAACAACAAAATCTGAAGTCGGGACGTACTGAACCAAGAATAAGCCCCCCTACAATTTAAGTAAACGTATGAAAAAAGGCCTCCTTATCATCTTGCACCTAATGTTCTTTAACATCTTTCTGGATTTGCCTGAGGGTGAAAAGGTTGGAATGTCGGAAATTGATTGAGCCTTGCAGGTGCTGCTCAGAGAGGTGTAGCTAACCCTACACCATCATCCTCCTGAGAGATGCAGATGTGTTTTGCACTACTACTTGGATGAAAATGTATTCCAAAAACTAGCAGTAGGAGTGAGAGTTAAATTTGAGGTAATCTTCCACCCAAAACCTTCATTATAACCAGTCCATATGAGAATTGGGTTTCTCAGCAATGTCAGTAACAACTGAATACCTTGTATTTCCAGGCCCTCCAGTCAGGTTCAAGGTCTGGACTTTGACAACTGGAAAAGGATGTGAACCTGCTAGCTTCACATTCAATCATTCGCAGATCTTTGCAGGTTAATTTGCTTTTCATGGAACATATATTTCAGTGGCTTTCATCATTTTGGAGGCTGTTCCTTTCTTTGTAAGCCAGTGAACTTAAACAAGGGAGATTCCCTCTATTGTATACTAAAAATTATTAATCTATGTAGCTTTGCCTCAGTGATTTAACTGGAGTTAACATACTTAAGCCTTTGAAAATGAACTTTAAAAAAAAGCAAAGAAATAGATAAAAATAGATCTCCACAAAAACACCATCCATTATCTAAACTGTATTGGGGAGCAGCACATACGATCCTGTTTCAAGGGCTAGAAAGGAATCTTTCTACAGAGCAAGCAAACTTTGATCTTTTCCCCCCTGCTGAACTGTTGATCTTTTAATGATTTGGATCCAAAGCATGGCTCTGCAGATGTTTCAACTACGAGCCATAATTTGTCGAGCACACTGTGACGAGCAAACAGCCCTCGGAACAGCTGTTGGTCTGAATGCACGTATGCAGCACAGTGATGGGCAGCTAGAAGGAAATCTCATCTCGCTATTCAGTGATGATTGTGAAATGGCTTTTTTTCCACTCTGTTGATTACCTTCAATGACGGCGTGTGTGTGTTTTGTCTTTTTTAGCAGCAGGTTGCACGCTGCTCCTGGGAGCTCCTCCAACCCGATGATTAATGTCTTTTCCTGCCTGTACATGCTACCATTTTGTGTGTGTGTGTGTGTGTGTGTGTGTGTGTGTGTGTAATACACAAACAGATGGCTCGCTGTGTCCTTTGGTTTATGACACCTTCTGCAGCCCACTGACCACACTGTGCTGCACACAATCCCCTGCCTTCACACACAATGCGTCATGCATCAGTGTCATAATCAGTGATTACAGGCTTATCGGGCAGCTATAATTTTTGAGCTGCGCTGATGTGATAACAGCTAGCTTCATTGTCCGAGGTGTACACTTTCTGTCTGTACAATGTGTGAGCGCTAATACCGGCAACCCACACTAACGACCCATCTGCGACACTTAGCAGAAAATGTAATCACGGCATCCATTTATATTCAGAGAAAGCCAGCACAAAAGAGAAGTGGATGTGTTTAATAACACTCATTCCTCAATGACTTGAGCCTCAAAAGCTCAGCAGAACAATGAAAACAAACCAAGGAATTTATAAGCACCTAAGGGGATGAAAACATGTGACTGTCTGAGACGTTATTCTCCTCTAACATCACAGTTCTGAGTAATTAGAGAGAAAAACACACACACACTGGCACTATAAAAGTAGGCAAATGGGGAAAACTGTGGCTTGCATGCAGTGTTTCTCATGAGAAAAGACATGTGCAGAGGCATCTCATTAAAACAGAATACATCTTATTGAGCTTATGTAATATTCAAGCTTTCTGGGAAAAGGAATTAGCTGCAAGCCATAAACACTGAAATCAGTCTGAAAAAGCATCTATTCCTATAGAAAAGCAGAACAGACAGATGCACTAATCTCCAACTTATTGTACACATTTTTCCATCTGATGAGAATCCGTAGGCCTTTTCACAACAATTTTGAAATAAATCCACCACTTTTGCTCAGTTTTACATTTTCAAACTAGGCAAAACGGTGAGCCTTGTGCGTGTTCAAATACTTACAGCATGGTAGAATCACAGAGGTGACAAACGCATATTTGCAGTCCTCTGATTTGGTTCTTGACACAAAAATAGGCTTCACTTCCGCCCTGCCACTACCTCTGCTCACAAAACGCAACAAACTCCACCCATAATTCCCCCTCCATTTTATGCAGCAGGAAGTTGATATGAAACTAAACATTTCCACCTGGGAAATAATGGGCTTTTGATTGGAGTGTAGGAACATTTTTTTATGTACACCATGAGGAAGCCAACAAAAAAAACTTTACAGTCAGCTGGTATTTTGTTTGGTAAAAGTCGATGATATGACGCAGTTCACCTGTTCATTGCTTATTTATAGATCAGCAGAATAAATTGCCAAGAATATTACAGTGGCAGTCAGTGTTATGTCCAAACAACATGATTTTGTTCCTGGTGCTATAAATACTTATGAAGTTACAACCAATTTTTGATTTTGCCTTATTAGAGAAGGTGAAAAAAGGCTGAGCTAAATAGTTGCCATTTGGTTTTAGGGCAGTTAAATCAGCACTGTAAAAAATATTCAGAGATTTTGTCAGATTTTTCAATTAAAAAAACACAACATTACCAACCTTAAAAAGGGGAAAACAGAAAAACAAGTCACTTTGTTTTGCTTTTTTTTTTTACTTTTTGCTTTTGCACCTTCACTGTGTGGGTGAGCTTTAGGGGAAAAAAAAGCCAAATACTGACAGGCTCCCTGTCAGCCAGAATAGCTTGTGCATGTTTAGGTGGAGCTCTCGAAAAACCTGCACATCAGTCATTCTGTCAGAAAGGCGCCCGAGGTTCAGTTCGACTCTGGGGGAGAGGAGAAGGGGGAAAAAAAGAGCAAAGAGCAAACAGCAAACGCAAAGAGAGAGGGATGAGCACAAACAGGAGAGGACTAACGGGAATACGAGCAGGCTCACTGTCCTGACCTGCAGAATGAGTCTGTAATGTTGCAAAACAAGATCTGAAATGCTCAGCGTGTTGCTGGTGGCTCTGACTCGTCAGCTCACTGAAATGTTATAGGTGAAGTCGACACCAGAGAAGGTTATTACGCCACAATGTTTTGTTAAGAGTCTTTAGGCCTTAACACTCCCTGTCGGAAGCATTTATTCCATAGTTAGCTTTGATTCCAAACATCGGACCAGAGGCCTGACTTTAAGTTGCTTAGTAGCATTCCCTTAATAGTCAGACCTTTGGAACGAGTCATCCTGGTTTCATGTAGGCCTTGTGACTTGCTCAAGAGTCTGTGTAACAGTGTACTTGTTTCTTTGTCCCTCATTTATCGAACAACACAACAATACTGCACCATGACCTCCATATTCAGCGTCTGTTTTCAAAAAACTGGGACTGAGCCCAAGCACTTCCAGGAAGATAAAAATCTCTCCCGCTTTTTCTCAGCAAACTGGTAATTTAATGAGTGCCTCGTCTGCTGCCGCCTCTACGGCTCCTTTGATTAAATACTGTAAATGAGAAGCTAGCAGTAGAGGAGCAACGCATTTTACTGTATTAATTTGCACAAATGACTGCATTCGGTTTGCAGCAAAAAAGTCATTTCTCTACCACTTCAAATTTAGAACCGGGATTACAGTGCCTTGCAAAAGTATTCATAACTCCTCAGATTTTCCCGTTTTGTCACATTACAGACACAAATTGTGTCGTATTTTATTGAGACCAACACAAAGTAGACTACACAAGGGGTAAAAATGCTCTTGCGAAGTCACTACATACCAAAACGCTCTGCCTGCTGGAGGTTGTGCTTCGTTAAATCTGACTTCTGAGCTGCTGACAGCATTAGTGAAACATCAGCCAGTTCCCACTTTGTCAAACTGTCATCTGCAGACACCATTACCTCCGATAAGAGTCCAGTTCTGCTGATGTGCGCTTGCTTGGATGCAGTCAGAATCACAAGCTCGTCTCGCTGCTTTCAGTCAGCAGACGACTTTGGACCCCCTGCAGCAGATCATCTTCCCACGCCACTGGAATCCAGGCTGCAAGATGTGCTAAACTCTACAAGATGTGCTAAGCTTTGCTTGCATAAAACATTTATCCTGATGTCTGGACTAAAGTCTACAAGAAAATGCTTTCTTATCTTTTTCGTGATATTTTGCGTGTCAACCCAGTGCTGTTACTGTGTGATAGACTGATTTAAAGTCCCATTAGCTGCTGTTGTGAGATGCTTCTTCTGACATGTGCATACGCTATGCCCCTGTCAGATAGGAATTCATTGCTTTGCAACTATGGCTCAGTCATTCTTACTTAGCACCAAACATAAAAATCTGCTTACCTTCAATGAGCTCAAAGAGAAATCAACTCTTTTGAAGCGTTTGGTCACTAATATCTGTGTAGCCTTTTTTGGCACAGTCACATTAGTGTCACAGTATTTCTGCAATACTTTGGTTGCGAAACAATAACCTTCAAAGAGACCCTTAGCAGCAACCTATTTAAAGTAAATGCCTCTAAATATATATCTGCATATATTTAGCCAAAGTATGAATTTAAAAACAGAGTTTCTTGAAACTTCTAATTAGGAATCTTTCTGTTTCTCTTGGCTACAAATGACATTTCAGACCATTAAACAGGAAAGATTGCTTCCGTCCTCCATTCACAAATGTTAACATGGAGTTTGCTTATACCAACTGAGATTTCAACAGAAATTAATTTCTGTTGAAATTGGTTTTAGTTGGGACCAGGGCTGAGCTTTAAATTCAACAAACACTCCATGTGGGTTCAGTGTGAAGCCCAGGAAGAACAAGAACATCTTTGATGCTATAGGGCTGGGTCACTTCTGCAGGACATAAGACCCTTGTTAAAGTGCATGATTCATAGACTTTGAAGTATCAGGAATTTTAGAATCTCAAATACTGTACCAGGAAAAATCTGTACTAGTATCCAAAACACATGAACCGACACAGAAATGGTCGCTACATAGAAACACAGCCTTCTTTCAGTTCCCAAACCCAAATACTGGCACTAACTCCAAATAAACTTTGAAGGCAACACTGTGAAAGACCTGAGGATGTGCAAAGAGGAGAGATTAAAGATGCATGTCTGCTCCAAACATAGGAGATGTTATTGGAATTTGTGGTTTGGAGGGGAATTCTCAGCTGTGTCCTTGCCAACATCCTTAAGAATCAAAACAAAAAAGATGGGGAAGGCAAATAATGTCACGTTTGTTTTTATAAGGATCTAGACGAGTTCTTGGCAGCGCTGAAAGCTACTTTTGATGAGTCGATGAAGTGCCCTCTACATGGTGACAGCAGCATGTCCGCTGCCTCAACCACTTTTAACAACTGAACTCCAGTTTTTTTTTGTTTTTTTTGTTTTGCCTCTGTGTGTGTGCTACCCTGCAAATATGCATGCAGTCATGTTGAAAATTTGCATGATGAGCGCATCTGGGCTCAAGTGCGTGCATGTGTGTGTGTCCCTCCGACAGCAGGCTGATTAAGCTGTTGCATAGTAATGAGCTATGGCTGTCTGTCTGGCAGCTGCTCTTTTTACAACAAAGCCTCCCACTCGCACATACAAAGAAATAAACGGAATCATTACACACTCGGGGAAAAAGAAAATAACCACAAAGGCCATCAAAGATCCATTGTCTTAGATAGCATAATCACTGAGAAAGTTGTGCTAATGCAGGAGGAGAATTAGTAATTCACTCAAGAGGGAGATCATGGAACGACACACACACCATGTCCCATGGCAGGAGTGCACTGCTGCACTTCCTCTCCTTTATTCCTTTGTATTGTTTTTCCTTCTCAAAGAGAGTCGCTCAGGAATAACTCCAATTTCCTGCTTCCAATTTCTAGTGTGAGGGAATATATCTGCATGAACTGTGCACCTTAATGTCATCGGTGTGTGGGTAATTACCCATCTATCGAGGGTGTGTATATTGTTTTGAAAGAAGTCGGTTCCCTGTAGGCATGGGCGAGTTGCAAGGTACATCAATGTTTTAGTGAAACGGTTGCGGTATTAAAAGCGCAAGTAGTTTCATATCTTTTACTAAGGTTTGAAGTCCTATTAATGAGAGAACGGAGAAAAAGTCTGGAGTTGACTTTCCAGGCAAAAAGTCTACCTGACTTACCAGATAAGATTTGGTTGATTATACTCATCTATGGATGAGCAGAATAATACTGTCATGGTATGATAACATCGAGTTACAATAGGATAATTTAAACAAATGAAGCATACATACATACATTACTTACAGGTATAACAGAAGAAATGTTTTCCTCTGATGAAGCTAACAACATATTATTGAAGATTTTATTCATATATGGCTGTTACTACATTTGACTTGAGAAAAAAAATACCAAAGAGAAAAAACACGCAGATTTTTTAAAGACTAAATTATATTTTTTTCTGCTTTTTAGCAAGTATAGCAATCCATTTGGATAGAATCTGGAGTTGGCCATTCTATTATGCTACTATTAGCGCTCCGCATGTAGTTTT
The DNA here is from genome assembly GCF_904066995.2 of Poecilia reticulata. Lineage (NCBI taxonomy): Eukaryota > Metazoa > Chordata > Actinopteri > Cyprinodontiformes > Poeciliidae > Poecilia > Poecilia reticulata. Next base: position 10,904,099 of record NC_088852.1, on the reverse strand, counting down.
AAACAAAGGTTACATCAGGAAAAGGTGGTGCATGTCTTGCTTATTTTCTTCAACTGGAAATGTTACCATGCAGCCAAAATTGTCTTAACTTGACTAGCAAATAAGTATGAAAGCCTTCTTTCAGACAGATGACCACCAGTGCACATCCAAAATGGTCAATGGATTAAGCTATCAGAACAGTGAATTATCGAGACATTTTTTTTTTCGCTACTTTTCCAACTCATAGCATCCTCCCAGCTAAAATTAGGCCTAAAAAAATTCCATCTTAATCCTAGAGCTATTATTTGACAAAACTGGCAATATTTTTTAAGTCACAGTTTTGGGTATGCTATACAAGATTTAAGAATAAAAAGGTTACCAGAAACCGTTTTGTACATCATTATGCATTAAAATTAGATTTAAATTTGCAATAATAGTCTGTAATTGGGTTAAGCAACGTCAAGTAAAATTAAATCGGGATATAAAAACGTAAAAATAAAATAAAAAATCCCAATTATTCTTATTTTGTAGACTTGACTCTGCCAAATAATCAACCCCACCATTTACACAAACAACGAAAAAACTTAAAAAAAAAAAATAAGTACGTGGCCCACAACTATTAACTATTTTAAGCCATATTTGTATTTGGAATAAGGTTTGAATGTGTTACTAATGCTTAATAAAGAATTGTATTATCTATGCATAGGCACTAAAAGAGAGGTGATCGTGACAAAGTGTCGTTTTGATGTAAAGGGGTGGGGGGCAGCCCAGCCATCCATCCCTCCCTCCCAGGGGACCCACTAATGCCCACCCAAACACATAAAACCTAATGCCATATCCATCGCCTTACCTTGTTGACGTCCCCTTCCTCACATCACACATCATGCACTTAAAAGCCTCTGCCGTGTTCTTGTAGGTGCACACGCTGCAGTCCCAAAACCCCTCGTCGGAGGAGGGCTTCGGTTGACGCTTCGGCCTTTAAAGACAATAAATGTGGAAATGAAGGAGAAAACAAAAATAGAATGAGTTTATAAGCAAAAATGAGGGGGATAAAAGTGACTTCGGATAGCGAAAGCAAACCTCTGGTAAAAGCCTAAAGGATTCAGGAAACCATCATCTGCACGCGCGCGGTGATCTGACACTGTAATTGCCGATGAGGTTTTTTTTAACACCCGAGCGAGGATACATGGCACGCGCTCATACACGAGAAGGAGAGGGAGAGACCGAAAGAGAAAAGCCCATTTTTCCTCCCCCCCCCCCCTCCGTGGTCCGTGGGCTCGCCTCTATGTCCGCTCCCCTCCCCTGGTTAAAATGTTTAGGACGCACTGCTTACCTTGTGGGGCTCCGCTTGTCGCCCATGCCAGACCAGGGTTAATCTGGAGGAGCTGGGACGAGCAGAAGTCGTGTTATTTTCCGATTATTTCAGGAAAGAAGCGATGCGCCTTTTACCCGCTCGGCTTCCAGCTGTCGTGGAAACTCCGCTTGGGAAATCGCCACGTGACTCGAAGTGGCCAATCAGAGTCCGGTTATTTCCTGAGGCTGACATTCCTCTTCTTGATGAATAATGCTGCATTCAAGGACACTGTGGAAACTCCTATTAGTGAATCGTCCTTGTTAAATTGTGCCGGAAACGAACCGCAGGTGCATCTACATTGATGAGAATTTAATTAGTTGCATTATAAAAGTTAAGCCCATAGTTATTACAAAATCACTGCACAGTTTGATATGTTTCAATGTTGACGGTCAGCACTTACAGAAAATGAAAACCCAAAATGTGAAATGTCTGCCTATTGTAAAATGTCTTTTATATCCTTTCAATGCTTGGTTTTACTGCAACAATGAAGCATGGCATGGAGGAGATTGGGTTGATTTCCAACTTAAAATGCAGAATTTTCATTCAACTGGAAACACTGGACAGCTAAACAATTCAGTCACTTTTCTCTTTAGCTCAGATAAGATGCGTCAGATATTGTCTCTGGTTCAAGGCTGAAAACAAGAAATGGAACCATTACAGCTTGTCCTTGACACATCGATGTGTGGAGTCGAGCCAAGTACAGTTATTACTGTTTTGTTATACGTCTGTCTACCTGAATTTTGCCTTCCACTAAACTTTCCAATAAATAAATGTTTTATATCACTGAGTTTGCAGAATTAGTGAGTAATTCTTATAGAAGTGAGACATGTCTGCATCCTTCTCGTTGTTTTTATGTAATACTCAAATTTTCTGAGAAAGTGATTCGTTTTATTTTCTATGTATGTAATTCATGACGGGTAACAAAATAAACATTTATGTCACTCTGCATCTATAATCCATATTCAATAATTTATGAGTTGTTGGATTAAAAATGCCTTTTGAAAACAACCTTTAAGGTTTTGCTTTTCATAAGCATACATTTGTGTATTAGTTTTTTATTGGTGTGATGTACTATTCCAATCTGAAATATGTTATTGAATATCCTCACGATTAACAGAACTACATAATTGAAAAGTGCAAACGGCATGTTCCACTTTCTTCTGAATTAAATTCTTAACCTTGTTCCTGTTTCAAGTTCTAAAGCAACTGGGCTAATTTGCCAACTGAAAAGCATTTTGAAATTTTTTCTTCATGGTCGGTTCAGCCAAAGTGTTAAGAAATATATCTTTCTTCCATTCCCCATATGAATTAAACTTTTAATTAGCACCCGACCCCAACAGCAATAAATATGTACGGTACACACACACATAAGCAAAGCTAGTTTTATTAAGAAAATATTTGAAGAACATGGAACATGACTTCACCAGAAAACAATTTGATAAATATGTATGCGGTTTAAAAGTCTGTGCATTAGTCACTCAGTTCCTCTTCGTCACTGAAGTATGCGCTCTTTTTAATCCTCGGTTTCTTAGAGTCTGAGGATGTCGAGGCATGGGCATTGTCCTCTTCCGCTTGCCTTTTTTTTTTCTTCTCCTCTTCCTCCATGTGAGCTTGCTGGAGAGATGCCCCAGAAACACAGTTTGTTAGTTGACATAAGCTCTGTTGTAGAAATGTCTTTTCATCAATAGTTTTGTAATTCTTGCACCACATAAATGCTGGTATGCTCAAATGTTTGATTGGTGACTTTGTGGGAAGGTCCCAAACTTTGGTAGGGCAATGTGACGTGATTTTTGGAATTTAAAGTTTTTGCTGTCTCTAAATATAGCTTCCTTCTGAGATTGGCCAGTTCTTAGCACCATCCATGAACTCCAACTTTCTGGACAAAAGAATCCATCGTGTTTCACTGTAGGAACGAATGGTTCCTACTTTGAGGGTGAGGCACAGTATGATTTTTTTTCTGCACCACTTGCTTTGTATGTAGGCCAGAAAGTTCAAGTTTGGTCTGATCTGACCAGAGAACCTTCTTCCACATAGGTTGTGGTAATCTGCAAATGGGACTTCTTTAAGCTTTCTGCATATTTTTCTGTCTTTTGGCCGTACTTAAATTATGGTAAGATTTTAACTGAAGCAAATCTAGCAAGAGACTTTGGTTATACACATGCTAAGTATAAATATGTTACACATATGGCAATGCTGAGAATTACCTGAAAAGCTATGGCTTGGCTTAAGCTGTCCAGGGCAGGGTCTTCTCCCTCCTCTTCACTTTCTTCATATTCTTCACTAAAAGAAATGTATATGTATATAGATGTATAAAAAAAATAATATCTATACCAAGTTATACAAAAAATACGGTTATTCACTATAATACAATTCCTACATATGCTCAGGTTGTTGAGGCCTTTTCTTCTTCTTCTTTTCTTTCTTTTTTGGCGGTTCCCTCTCGCCAAGCAGGTTATTAGGACATGCATAGCTCAGATGTCCCGTTTCCTGTGATGCATAGGTTGAATTTACAAAGTGCGTTCCTACAAGTCCGCCTTTCCCAAAGTTGCGTGTTCACTCACCCCACATTCATAACATTTGGTCTTGTCCGTGTAGTTCCGTCGCCTTATAAACTCTGCTGCTCGCCCGTTGTCTATAGCGATGCTGGCTTTAACCGTTCTGCCAAATAACTGGGAGGATAAAGAAATGTCCTTTATGCAGTTAACGTATTAAAGAAACGTTGACAGAACCCTGTAGTTTATGCAAGCAGTCATTCAGTGTTGTTTACCTGTTTGTTGTTCACTGCTCGTGCACAATTGTGAGCCGCTTCTCTGTCCAAGAAGAGGACAAACGCCACTCCTTTACTCTGTCGGGTGAATTTATCCTTAACTATTGTAACCCTGGAATAAACAGCACAGAAATTGTGAGCAGATTAAATATTTTCTAACGCTACAAGCCAGACTTTTCTGAAAAATCAATCCAACTTGAACTCAAATATATTTTGTTGGCTATACAGTACTATTTCATAGTGGGGTTTTTTTTGTTGCTCTTTTGCTACAATTATGTAAATTGTTATGTATTCAAGCTAAACGCCTAACTTAATGTTTTTGCCAGAAGCGTCCAAGTGTAAATGCATCTGGTGACATCAAACAAGTAACAACGGAGGTCAGGGAAGCCTGCATTCATCAAATTAACATTCAAGTTACTAAAAAACAAAAAAAACAAACAAACATAAGGTCATAATTTTTCTGTTTTCTGACTAGTCAAAAACATTTGGCAGTCAAAAAGAAAGAAGCATACAGATGAACAGACCAGGTTTTCATAGTCTATCCAATTTTTTGGTTTCTTTGAGGTGCCTTGTGTTGCAAGGCATTTGGCTCCAAACTCATGGTACTACCAAGTACAAGCAAAACAGAATTATTATTCATTTGTTTTTCTTCAGGATAGCCTTTTAAAAACTTTGAATTTGGTAATTTCATGCAGGGAAAATCTATATTTAAGTGCCCTATATTTAATTTAAAATAAAATGTTGAAATTAACATAGCATTTCAATTCATGTGTGGAATGGTTATGAAACAAAATACAAAAAAGCCAATACTTACTTTACAACTTTTCCATACTTTGTGAATAACTGCAATGACCCAGGTATGTATGTTAGTTTACAAAAACGGACATATTAATTGATTAAAATATGTAGATTTTAACCGTACTAAGACTCTTTGCATAGAATGATTTTCAAAAAAAGTCAGATTACCTTGTGCAGGTCGCTGTTTGTCAGAGAGAATGGTAGATTTGATACATAAACTGTGCTTTTGCTTGGAGCTAAACCCCCACTCATAGTGGACAGACTGTTGATGCGAAACAATCATAAAAAAAAAGAACATAATCACTTATCAATTTGAATTCAATGTTGTCATGTGGCTTTGTGCACGCAAGTGAGTTCAATGCAAGACTTACCTATGTGGATGCCACTAATAAATCGCAGTTTGTTTATGTCAAAACAAGAAAATCGTTGTGTTTCTAAATAACGAAGCTAACAGAAACAAAACGCTGCCTGCTCGTCGCAGCTTGATGACGCATTCGTCCTAATAAATACGTCTTGTGTAGCAACTCTGAAAGGCTAGGCTAGCTAAACGGTGATAAGAGGTGAGACTATTTTGATATTTTCCGCTCTGAGAAATTGCTTTTTTACTTGCTTTTTAAAATACGGTTGGTTGTACCCGACCAGAAGTGCTGTAAATATTTGTTTTGGGTAATTTATGCGCTAGTGACTGAAAGCTAACCTGCACTTAACGTCAAGCAAAACGTGCGAATGTTTGCTGCACAGACTGGTTAGCCGAGTTAGCTCTAATTTATCTTTTATTCTGCATTGAGTTGGTGTATTTAATACATTAAAACCAACAGTGTTGTGATAACAAATCGCTGTCGAAGCTAACAGGGCAAAGGTGAGGTGTTCTTTACGATATTCTAGGACAACAAGTCCAAACGAAATCGGTCAAGTTAAACAGAAACTAGATGTTTTTGTGGTAAAATAACACTTTATAAGCTTCACATTGAATTATCTTGCATTCGTGTTTTTTTTTTTTGCTGTGTTATAAAACGTTCTGTCAACTTATGTTTTTATTTTCAGATAAAGATTTGTGCATGCTTTCTTCAGAAATGTTTAGCTATTCCATTTATGCCATTGAAAATCTCTCCACAGATTGAAGGTCGTATTTCCCGAAAAGCAGCAAACTTGAAAAGTAAGTAACCAACCAAGCCTTTATAGTAGAGGCACCATTTAAGGGACAAGTAAACAAAACGAGGGTTGCATTTCACAATCTCCGTCTTCTTCGTTTTATCAAAAATACTACTACAAACTTGTACACATGTAAATTCTATTTTATGTAATAGACGAGCAAAGTGTTGCATTGTTGTGGAGCAGGCTGGGGAATCTGGTAACAGTACAACTACCGGTGGTGATGTTGTAATAAAGTTCTGTATTTTGTCACATCATTCGCAAAGTACAACTCATAAATTCTACGGATTGAATACACATGGAGAGAATTCTGTCAAGTGTTATCATTTTTTTTGTACTTTTGATGGTTATGGCAAACTGATAGTCAAAACTAATGTTATGTTGGAAGATTAGAATATTGTGGAGAAGTTAATCAATCAATCAAGTTTATTTGCGGGTTATTTTCAGCAGCAATGCGGTTCAAGGTGCTTTGCATACTAAAAACGAAAAGTGATGAAGAAAACACCATGCAGTCAACAATTGAACAAGAAATGCATTTTGATGAGTGCCATCACCAAAATAGTACACATCAAATATGCTGGTCAGTGTTTCATTTATTATGGTTCAAAAGCAACTTTAAACTGGCAGGTTTTTAGGCTCGATTTAAAGGAGCTTCAGCTGTTTTGCAGTTTTCTGGAAGTTTGTTCCAGATTTGTGGCGCATACATTCTGATTGTTGCTTCTCTGTGTTTGGTTCTGGAGACGCAGAGCAGGCCAGAACTAGAAGACCCTGGTGGTCTGGAAGGTTGATGCGGCAAGAGCAGCTCTTTAATGTACTGTTGTGCTAAACCTTTCAGTGATTTATAAAGTAACAAAAGTGTTTTAAAGTATTTAAAATAAATAATTTATCTGTTCTATATTAGAAACTCATTTCATATCCTAATCTAATTTACTCAAAACGCCTGCAAACGTTTTCAGATGGTCTCTTTGTGGGTTAGCAGGCTACACAAACATGAGGAAGACTGCTGACTTGACAGGTATTCTGGAAATAGTCTGTGGCGCAGTCTACAAGGAGGGTAAGCCGCAAAGTCATGGCTAAAGAAGTTGGTTGTTCAGAGTGCAGTATCATATTTATAGAAAGAGTGGAGATGATGGCTGTATTTGTGTGAAGTAGCATCTAAACCAAATATGACAGAAGCATTGATCGTTGCATTTAATTTGCAAATCAAACTCTGAATCTAGAGAATAAGTGGACAATCACAGAATCCACATTGCTTCAAATCCGGAGTGAGGTTTCCACAGTCAGTTGTTGGGGTTGCCATTCAGTCTGCTGGTGTTGGTCCACTCCGTTTTCTAAAGTCCAATCAATGCAGCCATTTACCAAGAAGTATTGGTGTGTCTCTGTTGACAAAGAAATGCTGACTTCCATTCCTCGCAGTGGTAGGGAATGGCACCTGAAGGAGGTGCAGACAGCAGGGTGTCACCGAGTCTGACTGACCAGCGGCAGGTCTGACCTGAACCCCATATAGAGTTTGAGGTATTGTCAGAAGGACAATACCTCAGGTCATCTGCACCAAGCCAGATGACCTGAAGGATGATTTCAAAGCAACCTGAGCTGCTGTGACACTTCAGCAGAACCACAGGCTGACCACCTCCCGCCGCTGATGCAGTAAATGATCATTTTTCGCTGATCTTAAGTAATATCCTAATTTTCGAAGCTGCTGATTTAGTTTTATTATTTTTATTATCTCTAAGCCATCATCATCAAAATTACAAGAATTAAATGCCTGACACATTTCACTCTGTTACACATCTATGCAATGCAAGTTCCCCTTCTGAAATTTTGCAATGTCTTTATGTTGTTGTCTCTTGACAGTGACATACAGAAGAGACAGAAGTATACGGGATGTGTATGAAGACCGCTTTATTCAAGAAAGACCAGTAAGTGTGTAGAGGCTTGCTTTTTTAAATGTTTAATTTTTGCCCTTTTCATTCGGAGCAGGCGTCGCAAGCTTTGTTTGTTCCAACAAAAGCATTTTTTAGACAACAAAAGATGTACTTAATTATTTATTCTTTTCCAAGAATTCTTACTTTCCACGCTTCTGCGCAGGGTCCGTATCCAAGGGCAGCCGGAGCCGTCGAGAGGAGAGGCCCGTTTGGCAGACCGGAGGACGAGTACGGTCGAGGCGGGTACGAATATGAAGGAGGGCCCCGTTTTTACCCGAATGGAGGCGGCCCTCGAGGTTTCCACGACGATCAGAGGGGCTACCAAGTGGAGGGCCACCACTTTCCTGAGCGCAGAGCAATCCCACCAGCACGAAGGGTAAAAATAAGACGATCCCTTTGTTCATTCTTTTTTGCTTTACTATATCAATGTTTGCTTTGATCAAATGTTACATTATTGAGGTTGGCATTAGTGTCTTTATGTGCCGTCGTTCTACCTTCAAGTCTTGATGAAAATTAAATTGCATACAAACTAGACCTTAATTTACAGCATTTCTTTTTTCATTATTTGTATTTTTCAAAACTTTTTTGTAGGAAGACTTTCCATACAGAGTACCGAGAGAAGACCCTCATGCGGGACGATCTTTGGAGTTTGGGTAATTATTTCTCTTTTCTTTTTTTCTCTTTTTTTTTTGTGCTAAAGTCTAAGGTTGTTTGCCAGGATTTCATTCAGTACGCCGGCCTGTTTTGAATTAGAGTATTGAAATGGTGAGCACATTTTGTGAATTTTCCATCTAAAAACCTCATTTCTGCACCACAATGATGAGTTGATCATGAATACCAATGCTCTAAAATTTCATTGATCACCCGTTATTACACATTGGCTCACACAGCAATGGTCATATAATTTAGGGAACTTTAGTTTGACGTCAAAGAATCTAAAAGTCCTTCAATTGTTCTCACTTTATCGAAGATCAAGTTGCTAAGGGCAACAGGAACAGGAGGGAACTCCAAACATTCCTCTCAGCCTCCAGAACTTTTCTATAAATAAGTTATTTGTATTTCCTTCCCTTAGTGTTTTAGCACAACGGCTTCTATTATGTTTTTAATTAAAATAAAATATTTATACTTTGTAATAACGGAGAAGATTAAAAAATATACAAGTGAATGAACTGGCACTGCAGAAAAACTGTTTACATTATTCTTTAAACGCCGTACAATTTTAATTGCTGCCACAAATCATTTAATAATATTCAGTGAAATTAACTAATTAAAACGAGGCAGGATAAAAATCCGGACTTGTTTCATATATTTCATTTTAAAAAATCGTCTTAGTTTTTCAACCACTTATCGGTGCTTTTATTAATTAATGTAATTTATATTTTCTCCCCTCAGTGCTCGTGTACCTCCACCTCCCAGCGTGAGAAGCCAGGGCGTTTATCCAGCTGCCAGATCGCTCCCAGAAAGCGGGGAAGACACATTAGTGCAAGCCATCCGCAACCTGGACAGAGGGTATGAAAATCACCGACCTGGGCATCCGTGTCTTATGTCCGTCTCAGACTAATTTTAGAAAGTCACTAGAGGCTGAAGACGCAACATATAGGATAGATGGTTCAATATTTTAATCCAAAATGAAGTTCAGTACATCATAGTAAACGCTAGATGGCGACTTTGCACTGCGTTTTTGCCTAAATGGAACTGTGAACAGAAATTGCGGCAAATCACCGAATCTGATATCAAACGAGAACAATTTTCCAGTTTCCACTTGAAATGTTGGAATACGACAAATATAAAACTAATATGCGTTTCTCATTCTTCCAGTGAGGACAGGGATCCTTACAGGAGGAAGGCAGCCCTGTTTCCTCCCCTAAGAGAACGCTCCCCTGTCCGCCGCGAGGTGGCCCGCTCCCCTCACAGTCGCTCCGGCTCCAGCGTGAGCAGCAGAGGCTACTCACCGGACAGGGCGAAGAGCCTGCCTTTTTCCACACAGCAAGGCAAGAGTATGTACAAAACATGCATTATTGTTTTGTTTTTTTTATTTGTATATTTTAAAACTTTTTGAAATCGGGGTCATAAATAGCTTGAGGAGCCATTTACAATTCTTTTCAAGATGTTAATAAATCTTGAACGTTTTCATATTTTACAATAGTTTGTTGGGGTTTTTTGTGATGAACCAACACTTGCGTAGTTTCGTACTGTGAAAAGGAAAGAAAATTCAACGTTGTTTTCAGATTTTATTTAAGTTTCTTTGTAAAAGTATTGAAAACTGATATTTCCTTTCTGCTTCCCAGTATTTCATTACTTTGCTTTGATATTTCGTTCTCTGGAACTCAAGCTACTAAATATTTAGTTATTGGACCAAGTCCTTCAAAAAATCCATTCACCATAAGCATGTCAAGCATTTTCATTAGAGATCAAATTACATTTTCAAAAAGATTGAATCCATGTAGGCATCATTAAACAGAATCCATTGTTTTCCATTTCTTTTGTTTGCCTCACCTCATTCTGTGTCTTTGACTGACAATCTGGATGATTGGCTTTTCCAGATTTGGACGGTCCAGAGAGTCACACAGGTGTTTCTGAGCACCTCTGGGGGGCGCTCTTCCCTCAGAGCGGACATGACATTTTGGGTCTGTACACCAACTCACGTGACCGAGCTTGGACCTGGGTGATGTCCTTTCTTTTGCATCCTTGTTGTGCACAAAACACGATGAGGACTGCTTCAAAGTTAAACAAATTAAAAGACATTCTGGAATCGGGACATTTAGTGTAAACATTTAAAGTTAAAACGCCAACCCAGAAACTAGTATATGTTTCACCCAGGTCTTAAGCAAGTTGTCTCATGAGTTTTAAATATACAATAACCTAGTGGGGGAGTAATCATTAATTAGAATAAGGAAGTCATCTCATCTTGTTTAGTGAGGTACATTAGCACATTTCATTGTTCCTAATCATTTGCTGTCGTTGTTACAATAGTTTTAATTCATAGTAGAGTTTGTTTTTTTGTTTTTTTTGACAGAATTCACACATTTTACCCACCGATAGATCTAATGTAAAACACATGAAAGTGCTAAGGTATCTCTTTATGTGCTGCATGATTTTTTTTTTTTTTGTTGTTGCCTTCAAACCTTTAACTTTCCAATTTACTCTGAGAGCTGGTTCTATCCTGTGCTTTCCATCTCACCTTGAGCTTTCCCCTGTGAAATAAGTCTTTGGTTTATTAGTATAGGTGCTTTCTTTACATTGCAGAACAATAATGGTGTGTTTTGGTAATGATTTAACTGGTAGGGGGTGCATGATAAAATGACCTTAAGGCGGAGAAACGTGACTAAACCTTCCATTAAAGGGACCGGGTCATAGTTTTGTGTTTTTCATGTTGGATGCCCCAGTTATTGTCCTCGGCTTAGTGATTTTACGGTTTGGTCTTCCTGCAGGGTATGAAGAAACTTGTACTGAATCCAAGATTATTGGTAAGTAAAGTTCAGTCTAGTTGTTGATGACCAACTTGGCATGGACTTTTATTAAAATTATTACTGATGTCTAATGCAAGAAATCCCAGTTTAGCAGTTTAATTGTGCTTTCCATCCATCCATCCATCCATCCATCCATCCATTTTCTTGCAACCTTGTCCCTTAATGGGGTTGGGAGGGTTGCTGGTGCCCACCGCCAGCTAACGTTTCGGGCGATAGGCAGGGTTCACCCTGGACAGGTTGCCAGTCTGTCGCAGGGCAACACAGAGACACACAGGACAAACAACCATGCACACACACATTCACACCTAGGGGCAATTTGGAGAGGCCAATTAACCTGACAGTCATGATTTTGGACTGTGGGAGGAAACTGGAGTACCCGGAGAAAACCCACGTATGCACAGGGAGAACCTGCAAACTCCATGCAGAAAGACCGGGGCGGGGAATCGAACCCAGAACCTTCTTGCTGCAAGGCAACAGCTCTACCAACTGCGCCACTGTGCAGCCTGGAACCTTTCCACTTTTTATTTTACAGATTCACAAATCCCAGGATATCTCATTGGGATTTTTTTGTGGTAGACAAACACAAAGTTTCCTACGATTGCCCTGTACTTTACTCCATCCTAGTTCAAGCTTCACTGTTCTGCAGCTCAATGCTGCCACTGTCTTGCTTCACAGCTACTGTATTCAAGGTGCTTTGCATCTTTGGGTTTCCACCACACATAGTTTTAAATGCATGTCACACAGTTCAAATTCCTCTGACCAGTACACTGTCCATTGCATGTTTCTTATCCTCTACAAGAAAAGGGGCAAAAACTCTGAAAGAATACAACTATTCTTGCAAAAGCACTTGTTGGAAAGAAAAGTCTAAATAAAATAAAATACACATTTCCTTTCATCCCACAATATTTCTCTAATCAGTCGCACTAATCCCAGAAAGTCAAGAGATGCGGTTTCCAGTACAAACTGAATGGAAAATGAAACGGTTAAATCCGAGTAACTCGAGTTGACAGAAAGCGTTTCTAACGTGTCCTGCAGGAAGCCCCTCTCCTCGTTTCTGTCGTTCCGTCTGTCAGGGCTCGTAAAGATGCCACCAGCTCATGCTCGGGGGAAGCAGTGGGAAGAGGGTGTAGCGTGTCTGATGGATATTCCTGAAGCTGGTGTTTCCACTGGCGTATTTTTATGTTTCTTTCCTGGGCGCCAAGGGTTTACTTTAGTGTTTTTTTAATTGACCCAGAAAACTTAAATGATTTAAATGCGAGAAAAGAAGGGAAAAAAAACTATACTAAAGAGCTTGACTGGTGACCACAGTCAACGGGTTGCTGTGTTTTAGCTATGAAAGCTACGTTCCTTTTTCTTGCTCTCCATTTCCGTCGTAGAATCCCAGCTTCTCATCACTTTTTTTTTTTCCAACCGCTTTCCCAAAGCTCCTTTTTCTGGTGGATAATGTTTCATGTTTGCCCCCATTTTAAAGCTCAATGTATCAGTCCTTTGTTCTCTTTCTTCTTTGTTTTCCCTAAAATTGCAGACAAAATTCCTGGCTTGTCACGAGAAGGCTCCCCACAGAGTGCGACATCAAACAAGGTGAGCAACAAAGGAACGTCTGCTTAAATTTAAAGATATTTCGAGGGAAGTGGAGCATAAGAACCCTTTGTTGTTTTTAACAAACAACCAACTTGGGTTTAAATTTGCTTGCGCAGCAGCTCTAAACAACTTTATTAATCGGTCGCCCTGCTCTCTGCCTTTGACGTCGACCGGCAGGGTGCATCTGGAACTTCTTAAATCCCATCCTCGCTGTAAGCGTTCAGTCCCACTGAAGCATGCTAATGGCTTTTAAAGCAGCGTTCAGCCGCAGCATAAAAAGCCATCAGGCCTGCACTGTGTTTATCTGTGGTATAAGCAGACTTCAGTCAGATGGACTGATAACGGCAGAGGAAAGTGGCTCAAGTGTTGACCAAGTTTTTAAAAACTACTTTTAGTGTTGCCCTGTGTACAGCTCCTGCCCAAATTGTAAATAGTAGTTTGTTTTGCTCATGCCATCCATCTTCAGCTGCGCAGAGGAGGGTAAATAAGATCAGATGTGATTGCGATTAGGGAGCTGTGTGTGTTTGTGTGTGTGTGTGTGTGTGTGTGTATAGAGGAGGCCACCCAGAAGCAAGGGGTTAAGTCAGTAGCCCGAGTCATAACTTTATCACATGATCTTGACCGCAAAGACAGCGGAGTCCCAGCAGAGCTCATTAAGATGTGTTTACGCTGTTTACACTGAACAATCGTTTCCTTATTCAGATCAAGAGTGTGTCTATTGGACGTTTCGATTTTTTTCGAGGTGTCGATGTCGAGTCCCGCAAGCAACGCTGCGGACTTGAATTTGAGAGGCTTCTGTATTTTACGCCTCATTCAGATCTTGACCAAAAAATGTAAATGCTCCGAAAGAATTGCTTGTTAATCACTTCAGAGTTTATTCCTGTAAGTTACGTAGGTTGTTCAGTGTTGGAATTGAACAATTTTTGCGACCAAAATGTTGTTCTGTGAATCAGTATTGGTCTTCTGGTTTTTTTAGGAGTACTTGACTTTTATTTTTTACCAAATTAGAAGGGAATTAAAACATAAGGATGCACTTAATTTATGCAATAAATTCTGTGTACTATCCTTTGCAGAAGCAGAAATTATCTGGTTGACAAACAGAAATTGGCATGTGGATGAAAGTGTGATGTGCATTTGTGTTGAGCCCACTTTACTTGGATACCACTAAATAAAATTAGCAACTATAAACTTGAGTATCATTTAATCTCAGCAGATCCAGTTTTTTACAGGGTTTTGGAGGCTTGTTAGAGAACATCAGTGAACTAATGGCATCATCACGGCATTATGGGTCAGAGAAAACGGTGAAGGTTAAAGCAAGGTTAAATTATCCAACAGTATCTCAAGCTGCAGACATTTTAAAATCTCTCATTATCCCAAAATGAAAACAGTATGGCACAACTGCAAACCTACACTGACAGGCCGGGCAATGAGAACATGATTCAGAAAAGCATCTAAGAAGTTCATGTTTAAAACTGCAGACATGAACAGCTCAAGTGGGGAAAATCTGTTGACTGATAACGATATGAAAGAATTTTATGCGCAAAAGAGCTCAAACTATTCCATTTACTGTTTGCATCCCACCGTGATCTTCTCCTTGTAGCTTTTGTAGTGAAAATATTAGCAAAACACTTAAAAAAAAATGCTGCTCTAAACATCTCAATTAAACAATATTCCGTGTACAGTAAGAGAAAATAATCATTCTATAGGTAAAAAAAAAACAACTTATATCTGCAATGGGACCCACACTGGTTGGCCTTTAGTCATTTAATTTCCTTTTGCCGTTCCGAAAACGTTGCCCCAAACTGCTTTTGCAGCGCCGACCTCATTTCTCTAAAGTGAAGTTGACTTGTAGCGTTTTTACAAGTCTGTGGTGAGTTTACTTTAATCAAAAACCCAATGAAACGGCTCTATTATGGTCACAATGGTGTTGTGGTTTCACTGAACCAGTTCAGAAGAGGTCTGGTCTACCACAGCCACAATCAAAAGCTGCTTTTTCATTTTTTGGGACAAAGCGAGAGAGAGTTTTAAAAACCGAGAGGACTGTGTGCGTTTTGCAAGAACGTATTTAGTTGGAAGTATAAAAAAGAAACGACACAAACAGCTGGGTAACAAATGAGTTGTTGCAAGATACAAACATGCCTCTGTCTGACGCATGTCCCGTTCAATCAATGCTGTGATAAAAGTTTGTTACTGTCCCACCTCTCCTCACACGCACACACACACACATGCATACACGTGGTTCTGCTGGGTTTGATCTGTGCTGCGGTGCATTGTTGATGTGTTCCCGGGGCACATGCCCATAACCTTGGCCGAGATGAAAGCCTTTTGCTGTGCACGTTCAGTAAAGCTTGTTCTAATAGCCTGGGTCACTGCCTGCTGTGGCCGTACTACACACACACACACACACATAGGCAGGCTTTCTGGAGCCATCTCTGACTGAAGAGACCAAAGAGGAGGGTAACTATAGAGCAGCTCCACCTCTGGCTGTGAGCCAGGGTGGTCTATGGGTGGAGAGCTGGATTTGGAACAAAGGAAAGGTCACCAGGAGGTTCATCTCTGCACAAAAATCTTCTTTGTTGCCATTTCATATTTGGCCACGTAAAATAACAAGATACGTGGATTCTTGCGTCTTACAGAAGTATTCTTAACCTTTGAACTTTTTCGGGATAGGCCAGTGGAAATCTGTGCAGACATGTGAAGGTGAATGAAAAGCATGAATTGTTTTTCACAGTTTTAGAAATGAAGAACTGAACTGATGTGTGCGTTTCTATTCAGCCACCCTGAGTCGGTGATTTGTACAACCACCTTTTCTGCAAATAAAGCTGCTAGTCTTGAAGGGTAACGATCAGTTTTGCCAATTTTTTAAATCTTTGTTCATTCTTTCTTGCAAGATGTCTCTAGCCGAGTCCGACCGGATAGAGAGAGTCTGAACCCGTGTTCAGATCTTTCCACAGATTCCATCACGTTTCATGGTGGGGGAAGAAGCTGTGTTCAGGGTGAAGGTTTGTGCTCTAATATGATCAGCGCAGCTATTTTCCACGGCAAACTCTAAACAGGATTTCTTACCGCTTGTTTTTCCAACAATGGTTTCTCTGGATGTTCAGTTTGTTCCATTGCCAAATTCTCCCGCTTTTTCTCCCGACCTCTTTGCTGCTTCTCTGATTTATGCTCCCCTTGTCTGGTTTTAGGTGGGCGGCCTCGTCTTGGTGGGTTTGTGCCATATTCTGTCCGTTTTTGGGAGACGGATTGATTCTGTGTGACACGTTCAAAGCCGAGGGTATTGTTTCATAACCAAACCCTGCGTTGAACTTCACCGCAGCGGTACCCCTGATTTGTCTGCTGTGTTTCTTCTTCTTCATGACAATGTTTGTTCACTAATGTCTTCTGAAAAGCCTCTGAGGCCTCCACAAAATGGCTCTATTTCTACTGAGATTAAATTAACAGGACTTTGAAAAGCAGTGCTGAATAGGTTGCTCTGGATTTTATTTTAGGGTATTTGAGTAAAGGGGGCTGAAAACGAAATGGCACTTTAAAAAAAAAAGTATTTGTTTTCACTTTACAACTACTACACATTGATCTTTCACATAAAACTATAACATTGAAGGAAGTTTGTGGTTAAAATTGGGGGAAAGTTTGTTTCTACATTTGCGAGTTATCGTTTTTTGTTTTTTTTTCCCCGTTTAATTTTTGACATATGAAGTAATAGCTTCTGCTTTGTAGCAATAATTTCTACCATGTTGACAGGTAGAAAGCACTGCTTTCTCAGTCAGTACTAGTGCTTGGAGAGTCTCATGTTATGAAAATCCCTGGCAATGGCAAGAATACTTCGCAGACGAATGCAAACTGTTAGGACATTGGAAACATAAATCCTAATTTAATTTTAGACCATGCTTAGAAAAATAAGCTAAAAATATCTTGGAATGAAAATGTCTTTTTGTTGTTGCATATACTCTAAAAATGACCACATTCACATTATTCCCCATATGTGGAAAAAAATAAACAGCTTTGGCTTGAGAGCAAACCTAGTTAAGCCTTTTTTTCCATCCACTTCAAATAAGGCTCTGAAAGTTATGGTTGCTTTCATTATTAACTCGAGCAAAGGAGGCCGAAGCCTGACAAATGTGATCTTTCAGACGTGCACAAGCGTGTACGCAGGACTTCTCCCTGGAGCTACGCTCGGCACTGAATAGGAAGGAATAATTGGATGATTCCTTATGAGTTGTGCTTTTCATTTTTAGACCGCAGCCGGACGTGATGCTCCGTCGCTTGTAATGTCTTTACTCGGACTTCTAGAAACGAAAGATGACTTGGTCCGTGGCCCGTTTCCCCCGGATGAATGAGCGAACTTTAGTCCTGGTTGGGCGGCTCTGCTCCCTGGCCGTCAAACTCTCGTAGAATCAGGAAATGAGCAGGAATGCGTCCCCATTTACGCACAACTTCCAGTCTGCTCGTTAGAAGAAGGCTTAATTTTGTTCGCGATGCTTCCTAATTTCGGAAGTTCCTGTCCAAAACCAGACAAGTCAATGAGTAGAAACCGCTCGAGTATTATTAGATTAGCTTTGATACTTAATGAAAACATCAACGGGAATCCTGATGTTCCCTTCTGCTTTTCTTTGTAGTTGTAGTTGTAGTTCAAAGTTGAGCTTACTCATTTGCCAAAAGTGACTCTGACTTTTCATGTTGGAAAAGCTGCTGTAGAGCTAAGTTTGACCTTTTTGCTACGCTTCACCGACTTTGGCTTCCTATAAAAGAAGTAACAGTAGGTCAGGTCATTGTGATCCACTGATGCTGGGCTTCAGGTTACTGACCCACATTCCTACACATCCTTGGTGTTTTGTCATGCGATTTCAAGTGTTTTCCAAGTCTTCCTTCGGTTCACAGTCATTTTTAATCTGCTTTTCAGTTTCTTAGCTTCTCTTTAAAGCCAGGATTCACATGCAGCTCTCTTCTCCTCTCCTTACAGGAGGAAAGTAATCCACCAGAGGCAGAAAAGGAGGAACCAATCGTGGCTCCGGTCACTGAAGACAGCAAAAAGCCTACAGAGAACCTAGAAGAGAGGCGAACCATGGCCATCGCAGCCAAAGCCAAGGAGATAGAAAAGGTACTTCTATTTCAATGAATCTACTTGGAACCAGTGATCTGGTATTTTTAAATATCCCAGTTGAATTTATTGTGCTGCACTTGAAAGGTGCTGAGATGGAAGCATTTACATTTCACCGATAAGGTTAATGAACAGTCTTTTCAGGACGGCTTTAGAGGAAACCTTACATTCTTTCTATCTGATTTGCAAATGAAAATAATGCTACTTAGGATCAACTAAATAAAAAAATATATAACACTGCTAATGAAGCTCATGTATTCTGCCAATACTGTGTAGAAACTCAAAATTAGGCTTTGAGAGTCTGTGATTTGGTTTTGTTGCAAACGTTGCTATAATGTTCTGAAGCTTAAAGTTTTTTATTTCTTTTTTTCTTTTTTACTTCTTATAAAAGTATCACGTTAATACATGTAGCTCTAGTAACAGTTTTGACAGCAACTGAACAAAGCTCGCCACTGAGCAAAGTTTGGGGCTAGCTGTATACGCACAATAAATGCGAAGGATTTACGTTTAACAGAGCTTGCAGCACCCCAGGCTAAAGGTTCCAGACCTGCTCACTTGTCTAATGAAGGCCGTTCCCGGACCAGTGAACGCTACCGTTGGTTTACTCAAAACCATTAAATCCTGAGCTAACTCTGCCCTGAAGGACACATTTCACTCTCTCACGTCGAGCTGCACCAGCGAGCCTGCAGCTTTGTTGCAGTGCTGGTGCTGACGCCGCGACTTCCCTCCTGCTTTTACTGCCCAACTGTTCAGTCCTTGTGGTCTCATTCTAACTCGCACTACAGGCCACTTTAACTGCCTCCTCTCCCTGGTAAGCAACATAATCTTGCATTGAAAGATTTATTTGGGGGGGAGGAAATGAACCCAAAGTATAGAGTTCTTTGTCACGTTTCAATGTGTCATTATGCTATCTTAAAATATTTCTATACTGATGCGTGTGGCTGATTCTGTAGGTCAGATTTTTAATTTTAATGCAATATTTTGTTTCAGAATGTGTCCTGCTTTATGTTATCAGAGCTCTTTGTCAAATAACAGTTGGGGGGGGGGAAACAAATTAAATATTTGTGTTTTTTTTTTTTTTTGCTTCAACAACTCCAGCTTTCTGTTCTGTTGTTGCTCTCTGAAGCTTTTATGATTTCCAGATTTTGAAGGTTGTCATTTGGTTTTTCATAAGAGACCAGACTGTTGAGACATAATCCTGCCAGACAAAAGTAATTTAATCAACATTTCTCAGTAGAGTATAGATCTCTACTGCTTTCTTCCTTTTCCTCTTAGTTAGTGAATTAATTTTTGAACAGTTGGTGCTTCAGTACACCAACTAAAACCTAAAAGCTGCTTTCACACCGACTTTGCACCAGCAGCTATAAAACGTCTGAGAGCGCTCGTCAGATTCGCTGGCCATAATTTCCCATCATCCCTTTAACAGTCAGGTAAACTCACTTGGTTTATTTTGCACCATAATGACTCAATTACCCTCACTTTTGCACGCCAAAGTCAAGGCAGTATCCCTCCTCACATGACGAATGTGGGCCACGTGTTTGGTTTTCTGCTCTCCGTTTTGATTTAATGCCCTCACAGACACAAACACACAGAATCAAGCAGCTCCTAAAAACACTCGGCGACCGTCTGACTTCGAAACCTTTAACAGGCCGCCTCAATCTTGAAGCTCGCTTGATCTGAAACTCGGCCAAAGTGGTTGGAAGTGAGTGACAAGGCATGCAGGCTAAGAAAGGGTTAGTTTTACTCCTCACTGCGCAGGCTGCGGAACAAAGGCAGTTTTATATCGTTGGGTTAGGAGTATAAATAGATTTGGCCGCAGAAGAACTGTTGAGCGCTTTGTCTGTTTTTGTTCAAAAAGATTGCAGAGCTGGATGGGGATGGTAGTCCTGTTTTCCAGTCCGTCTTAATCTACATTCTTTGGCGAAGGGGAGATGCAAACACACAACCGAGAAAGTTTATACCCGCCTTCAAAATATCATGTTTGTTGTCATATAAATATAAAAACAACTCCAATGATTTTGTTACATAACTGTGCACATCTATAAATACTTTGGTTTGTAGATCTTCTGATCTCACTTTCACATTTCTTCTTGAGTTCAGACTCTTAATTTATAATGAATCTGAATATCTTATCACTGTTATTATTTTACTGATATTTGCTGATCTAGTGGTCAGCAGAATCATAAAGATTTATTGAACTACTGACATTCTAAGCGTCTGATTCGTCTCTGCAAAGCTGCCAAAACAATGACAGATGAGTTTATGCCTCTTTACAGTGTCAGTAAAGGGGAGCTGTAAAGATAACAACCTTATCTATGTATAAAGTGCCCTACAGAGAGCTTTTTTTCTTCTTCTGCTGATTGGATAACCGGATGGATTTTAGGAAGTGGGACTCGTTTTCGGCACATTGTTTTGTAGGAACGGCTTCTTCCTGTATTAATAGAAGCCGCTGTCCGCACACTGATTGGACGCATCCTGAGAGAATAGTATAAATAGTTAGCTGCTGAGCGAGACCGTCAGACGTGTGAATAACATCCCAACTCATGTTGTACATACACAAGGTGTGTGTGGTACACACCCGGTTTACAGGACAGGGTGTGTTTGATTTGTGTCACCATCTGGTTTGGAAACTGTATCCTGATGACCAGCGTACGTTTCCTCTGAAGTGATTGATGTGACTGTTTCTTCCTATTGTTAAAGTAAATCATTTAAAAACCAACAGCACTTTTCCTCCCCTCCCTCTGCAAGTATTTGTAGAAGGTTGGATCTTAAGCAAACAGCTTAATACTAACCTGAAACATTTGTAATTTTTTGGGGGGGGGAATTTAGTTTTAACATATAAAATGGTCTAGCCAAAGCCCTGACCTCAACCAGCAAAAAGTTTAGTTACTATTCTTTGGTTCCTTCCACAAATAAAAGCAGAGATGTGCTAAAAGCTCGCTAATGGCTACCAAAAACTTTGTGGTTTCTCCTCAACATGCTAAGGGAGAAACAAAATTTTATTTAATTTGTGCCCATAATGAGTTTCTTTTAATAAACATTTGCATACGAAGGCTTATAACACACCTTTTTTTATTTTTATTATTTTGCAGATTATCACTTTTGATGCACTAATGGGTCATAAATATTGACCTATGAGCTTTCAGGTTTTGTCCAACTCTTGCTATCGTTCCACCCATCATAGACTGTATTACAGACACTTGGTTCTGTTTGCTGATTGTGGGTGACATGTTTTACTTTTTAAAGCCTATTCTATAGATGCAAATAGATAAACTCTGTTTGACAGCAGCAGATCTTTGTTCTGGAACTCTCTTCTCCTGCGTTGTGTTCTAGGAACGATGTGAAAATCTATAAATAATAAGTTGGTGAGTCAGAGCGCCCTGCAGTGCAGAAGCCACTGTTGGTGAGTGACTGAAAGTCTGTGTTGCTTGGCCTAATTTACAACACACAGCCTGATGGGCACATACTTGTATTTATGCATTTTTACTTGAGCTGTGTTTGTGAATCAGCCCTCTAGCTCATTTACTTGTGTAACATCATCAGTGTCTGTGAATTAATTTTGTTCTGACTCAAGAGAAGGAAAACTCGGGGATAGATGGGGCCGACTAGCTAATTAAATCTGTCACGTTGTGAAATAGTGTCAGTTTCTTTGGCTCATAAATGAAGTTATTCAACCTGGATAACCTGTTGGCACGCACAAACGCTTATATGTTGGGAAAATTGCATCATATATTCATACCCTATTCTGTATTTTTCACATTTTGCCAGTTATAGCCCATGTTTCTTCTGGAATGTGTTTCAGTCAGATTGGATGGTGTGTATTTTAGATATGCCTTCTTTTTATTTGTTTTTGGGGGATTTTTTTGCCCATCTTTCCACAGATTCTTAAATTTTCTATGCAATTTTAAACCGTATAGCTTTTGCTACTTTAGATGTGTGGATCTGTTAGGTAAGGGCCTGCTTGACCTCTAGACGACTTTAAATTCAGACCTACGGTTCTTGAATCTGCTCTAAAATGCCAACAAAGAACTCCAACAAGACCTGCTAATTGCTAGGAGTTTACAAAAAAATTAAGTTCACAAACTATTTTTTATAATATTGGATTTCAGACTAGAATAGTCCATTCCTGAATTGACAAGTTCAGAAGTTTTCTAATAAAGCTGTTATACTTAGATGCTACAAAACTATAGATTAGCCCTACACTCTGAAATACACTCTGAAAATTAGAACTCAAGTTTACCATTGTGTTTGTTTGGTTGTTTGAACCTACAGACAATAAGACTTAACTAATATTAAATCAGCTTTTAACATTGATCCCCAAAATGACTTAAAAATAAAACGTAAAAAAAAATTTAATAACTGAATCTGGAAACTGAGTGTGCAAAAGTATTGATTTGGTCCGGTCTTTGACTGGGCCATTCTTTTTTTTAATCTATCTGAATAATTCCATTGTTGCTCTGGCTGTGTGTCTTGACCAATCCACCTGGCTGTTAAATCTCAGCCACAGTCTAAGAGTCTTCTGCAGCATCTTAAAAACTTTTTGCTTTTGGGATTGTCCTTACCATCAACCCGGGACAGCTTCCTGCTACAGAAAGACATCGTATTTCACTCTGGGGTAATATCCTTTTTAATAAAACCTTCACTCAGCTGCTAAATTTATACTGAGATTAAATTGCACACAGACCGTTTGCTGCAATCCCACTAAAATAGTTTGTGGTTGTAGTTTGTTCAAATGTGAAAAGTTGTAAACAGATTGATGCTTTTCCAAGGCAACGTTTATGTTTTACCCCTCAAACATGTGTAGAAATGATAGACTCACTTCACCGTGGAGGATTTTGAAGCACAGAAATGTCCTTTGCTCATTTAACGGCCGACGTAAACCTCTAAAACACCAATTAATTAATTAATTTTTTATTGTTTCTCAGCTTGTTTCAAGTGGGCTCATTAAGTACAAGAGGAGAATGAAGTCTTTTATGTTCTGACACTGCTTTGCATGTGTTCACGCCAGAGGAGTAAGCTCGAGTGTAACGCTGTGAAGTGTTTGCACCCAGATGACGGGTAGAGAAGGACGGAGGCGGTTCCCCAATGTATGAATAATATATGAAAACTTCTCAGTTTTTATTATAGCCAAATGAAAGTAATCACACTGCCCTGTCCTTTAGGTCTACAGGCAGGATTGCGAGACGTTCGGAATGGTGGTCAAAATGCTGGTGGCAAAGGATCCCAGCTTGGAGAAGCAGCTGCAAGTCCCGCTCAGGGAGAACCTCGGAGAGATACGCGAGCGCTGCCTGGAGGACCTCAAGCATTTCATCAAAGAGCTGGATGAGGACGTCCGGCTTCCAGAACCCTCCGTCTGTGACTCTGTCACTCCTGCCATGTCCCAGAAACTGTTAAAGACCGGAGTGAACCACAGCTCGTCGTCTTTCTGACGCGCTTCGTCTACGTCCGCTCCGATTTAATGAGACTGATGATTTTTATTTTATGTTTTTTTGGGGGGGATTAACAGCTCAAATTTAGGATTGCTGGACTTGAACATACTGCAGGTCACAGCAACCTGAGGAACTCATCGCAGGAGCGAACAGTGTTATTTTTGAATGGACCATTTTTACCTTCAGGTTTTCTATGAAAAATGTAAAAACATTACAGTTTTTTTGTTTTTGTTTAAATAATATTTAAAAACTACAAGTCTCTGTGGCTCTTATGATATTTAGTATGGCATTCAGTTTTGAAGCATGATCTCACATTTTGTAAGTTTTGTTTTCTGATGTGTAACTTGAATAAATATGTATCACTCGGTGCTGCAATAGACAGAAATCAAGTCGTCGTAAAAATTTGTACTGTTAAAATATTTGAAATTGCCTTTCTCAATCTGACATTTCTGAAAAAACAAAACGCGAAAAGCTTGACCATTTTTAGAAATTCCCAAAATATACTAAGAGTCAGATCCATCCTTCTGTCTTGCAAAGATGTAATGTTCTTTCCCATTTTGAAAAGTGGCTAAAAAGGAAAAAGGCCTTTCGGATTCATACCTCAGGGAAACCAGAAGTTATGGATTACTAATTGAAAGTTTCTAAATCGTCCGACTTAAAGTAATTGGGCTAAAGAAGTTATATTGTAAAAATCCTCATGCAGTTCATGTGCATTCCCAGAGTTATGAAGATTTTCACACATTAACTTGAATGACTTGCCCCGTTCTATGGTTTTTTTTTCCCCCCCCACAAGCAAATTATGTCCGTCATATGTTTGCAGAATAGAAAGTCAGGGATATCTCCCCATTTTGAAGAGACATGGAGAAATTGCCTGATTTTTTTGTTTCTTGTCTTGTTTGTAACTCAACACAAGAAGTCATGGATTACTCGTAAAGTTTTTTTTGACAAACCTGATCAGCTTAAAAAAAACTAGAAATTGAAGACGATACTTAAGTTGTGTGTATTTAAAAGGAGAGGTGTTTAACTTTTATTGAAAGGGCTTTTGATAAAGAAATTGTCATTCACTACCAAGTGAATTTTTATAAATCCTCACCCAACCGTTTCAGTTTTGATAGCTTAAAAAAAAAAGCTGTAGGGTGTAGATGTGGCTGTCGTTAGCAAGCAGCTATTTCCTTGTAGCCATGTCTTGACTTATAAGGAAAACGGACGGCCTTGGCTTTGAATTTTTATCTTCTACTCTTTCACATTTCGAAAAGAAAGAAAAGTATTCCTTTTTGTCACATATTTATGCCCCAAGACAACGGGTAGTTATTTGTTGTCTTTTCCATTTTTCTTTTGGCAACTTTTCAAAATGGAAAAGAATCTTAAAAAAATATATATGAATAGAACATTTTTGCAGGAGAAGGTTCTAGAATAAACTTTTTTTTTCCTTGTTGCCAAATTCCATAACTAGGAAACGCTCCACTGAAGTGAAGGTATTGGTTGTCTTTTTGCAAAAGTTACTTTAAAACTGGAAATAACTTGTTTGTCCTTTAATTTAGAAAAATCTATATTAAGTGTTTTATATATAAAAAAAGTTTGCTGAATTTTTAAGCAATTTTATCTTATGGGATCAAGTGCAAATATTGGAGAAAAATGGCAACCTGGTAAAACCTTGTCTTCTTTTTTTTTTACATCTGTCTATAGACATATTTGAGTAACTTTCTGTATAGTAGCCATTTGCTGACTTTTGAAGGTCAAGACTACCTTGCTTACGTTCATATTTGCTTGTTTTCCCCTCTTTAGTATGTAGAAAGTATGTCTACTTGAAGTCAAAAATAGAAGAAAAACGCATTATACGTTCCAAATTGTATAACCCGATTCAACCAGAGCATTCTTGAACAATTGGAGAAAAAATATTTATTGCAAGCACCTTTACATCACAGAGCGCACGTTGGTTATCTTAGAGCAATGCTGGTGGTCAGGTGCAAGTACAGGTGTGTCGCTGCCAGTTCTGTACATGGTTTGTGATTACATAATGTGGAAGGTGTTGCAAACATCAAACAGGAATAATGTGGCCTTTATCTGAGGACAACTTGGCGATTCTTCTCACTTAAGCAAAAACTATTTTTACACTTTTAAATGAGTATAAAATACTAGAACTGAAACTTTAACTTATTATTTACATTTTTATGTTGCCTTAGTAAACATTAAATAGTTATTTGGTTAGTTTGTTGGCTCTACTTGCATTGTTAACCTCTGGGGGTGGGGGGGGTGTTTTTACCGTATACCATATTTACCCTTGCAAAACTATTAACTGAACATAAAATCCTCTCTTGGCAAAATTCCAAATTTCCACTGGTATTCAAATCCTATCAATGTTGGAACATTTTAGCCAGCTTTACATACACGTAAGAAGTGTCTAAACAGCTCAGTAATGGCCTCTTTACAGAATATGACAGACCGAACTGAAAAATCTTCACCTTATTGCTTTGTGTAGTGCACTCCGTAATATTAATGACATGGTTCGCTAAGAAATGATACAGTTTTTGGAGCTATGGCCCTTTCTGCAACCAGTCTGTGAGCCGTGGCTGAGGGCCGTGAGCGCGGTCACCCTTGTTGGGTAGTCTTCTGCATAGTAGCGCCCAACCGCTCGAGGTTGTGGGATTGGTTGGCCAAGAAAATACCCCTCTTCCTCAGAGTCTGACGACGACGACGAGCAAGTTGAGCACCAGTCATCCTCGTCTCTGTGGAGACCCATGAAATGTTCAAACCGTGGGTCATTCTGGTTGGAGCTACGGAGCATATAGTCAGATCGGGTTTGGGAGTAGGCCAGCGGCAGCATGTGTGCAGGGTTCTGAAGACGCATCGCGCCGTACGGCGGACTCACTATACCCTGCTGCTGAGGCTCAAACAGTCTCTGCGCTCTCTCTACGGGTACCATGTGAAGGGCGTTGTCCGAGCGAGTTTTGCGGCTCCTGTGGCGCCGGCCCTGTCGGTGGTGTTGGGGCCTGCTTCTGCCGTGGTGGCTTGTCGAGTGGCTTCTTGCTCTGCCAGGTTCATCTGGACAGTGCGCTCTCCTTTGTGGCTTCTCGCTCATGGGATGTTTCATAACACTAACCTCAAATCCATCATTATATCCATTGTCCACTGTGTCCTCTGAGAACTTGACCATTTGAGGAGGCCTGGATTGCGACTTGCTCCTCCGTATGGCCGGAGCTTGAACAAAGGATCCGGGTAGGCCCTCTGAATGTGGAGATATTGCGTGAAGTCCTGTGGGAGCCCCAACCCTCATTCCAAGCCCTATCCCACTCTCTGCCTCCTCAACTCTCTTTTCCATGTTAAGACTAAGGGAGTTTGCACTGTGGTGTATGTGGGATGAATTAAATGTTCCCATGTTGCTCATTTTCTCGCACTCAACAGTCATGGAAGAATCCTGGATGCCATGAAGGTTGTAGACTGTGGGTGCATCCCCATCCACTGATGCACCTAAAAAAACAGTGAAGAAGGAATATTTATTAGAATATATTTTTGAGATCAAAAGTAAGAAGAACCGATTTAAGACATTAAGCAACATGCATACCAGTGATGTTTGACAAAGCAAGGGAATCCATGGAGTCTCCAACACCCTTCTCAGCCTTCCTTAGCTCGTCAGCAATACACTCCAGGGAGTCCTCGTACCACTCCCTTGTGTCTGGCCAAAAAGCCTGCTTTCCTACTCCAGACTGCTCCTGATCTTGGTCATACTCTAGCTCTTGGATCTTTCTTGCACTGGCAGGACCTGGATGGCTTCCATATGCCGAGTCTCCGAGGCCGTCCTGTGACTGGGCCCAGTACATTTCGGGTAGATGCTGCTTGTCCATCAAGCCTGGACTGAGGCTGTTGGCTCGAGACTGGTCAGAAGTCTGGCTCTGGGTGGGACTGTTAGGGGCAGGGGACGAGGGGTTAAGACCTACAGATTTTGAATCGGACTTCAGCCAGGGATCTGACACACTTATTAGCTGTGTCGAGTCACTGTTGGGGATCTGTGATTTTAGGGACGGTGGCTGATGCTGGTGCAGCATACCACGGTCACCAAACTTGAGCAGGAGCTGAGTCATATAGTCCTCATGCTGAGCCCACTCCTCTGGATCCTCCTCTCCACCAGCATCCTGTTCCTCCCGCTCCCTCCAGAACCTCTCCTCCTCCAGACCGAGACGGGTTAACTTACTCCCCACTATATCGATGTCACCATCGCCGTCTCTGTCCCCTTCACCCTCCCCAAACCTGTGCTCATAAGAGGTGACTGTAGTGGGAGGGCTAAACAGCTGTGACTGTCGCCACTGTTCAGCGGGCCTACTGCTTTTTCCCATGCGGACGCTCCGCCGGGATTCGCGAGAGCGGGCTGACTGGAAAGCGGAATCCGATGAGTCTGAGGCATGTACATCTTCCCCCTGGCTGCAGGCCTTTGAGCAATAGATGCGCCCCTGCTTGGGTAAGAAGGGACAACCCAGCAAAGACATCTTGCACTGGGCACAACAGAAGCACTGGTCTGTGGCGTGCCAGTGAACGCCTTCGTAGGTCATCTGGGCATGGTCAACACCTAGAGAAATGAAAGTAAGAATCACGTTACCGTAATCTCATTTTCATGCGTCTGACTGATATCGAATATTTTTCGATATGTTTCACATTTTGTGATATTAAAGCTGTAAATTTTCCATTTTTAACAAGTAATTTGTGTTCAAGGTGCTACTTGGTAGATTCACCTTTGGGCTGAATACAAATGCTTGCCTCAGGTTTAATGTTTTAGCACTCAAATTCATGCATAGATGTATGTTTGTCATAAACTTTGTCTCAAGATTTTAAGTATGACTTACCAATGTTTTCACCACAGGCCTCACAGTACTCTGCATACAGCGACTCAAAGCACCCACAGCAGTAGGGCCGACCATTTTTCATGATGTACCGCTGTCCACCTAGCATCGTCCCGCACTCAAAACAGGCAAAGTGCTTCATGTGCCAGTGATGTCCCTCTGCCTCGGTGCATTCATCTGCAAAGATGATCTACGTACATTTGCAGAACCATCATTAGTTTGCATCAACTTAAAATACACCAGTTGCTAGCTAGCGTCAAATATTTGGGCCAATTACCTCGTCACAAGAAGAGCATCGAGGTTTCATGAGCTCTGCGTGGTGTCTCCCGCAGAAGATCTTGCCATTTTGATAGAAATAGATGAGGTCCACCAGAAGCTCCTGGCACATGGAGCATGCAAAGCATGCCGGGTGCCAACAGGGACCCGGCCCTGCTCTGGAGGCAAAAATGGCCATCTCCCCTCCATTAATGCCGCCACAACACTGTCAAACACAAACAGGAGGTAATATGTGAGATTAAGCTGCCAACACTAATGGTGATAATTACTCTTCCTTGCAAATCTAAGTAAAGCGGATTGCGAAATAAAACTCAAAATAGGCATGTGGAGTGGATTAAATTATTTTTATTTCAGTACATTTAATGAAAAGGGTAAAACACATACAGATTAATTATGCCTGGTAATTAAAGTTCTATCAATTAGAGAATGGCATTAAAAAACAAAATGTCCCTCTTTCACCAATCCAATCATCGTCACTCACACCCCTCCACAAGTGGGGTAGGTGACAAAAGGTTATTGGTAAAGAAGATGACTATTCACAAGCATATTCCTGAAAGGTTTAGTGGAAGGTGAAATGAATTAAAAACAGCAGGCTTGAGAGAATTGTGAAGCGAGGCCCCGTTCAAACCAACGTTTTTGTAGAGATTTACAAGGTGTGAACTGTGGCTCAAGTGAGCGCTTCAAGAGCCACCATAGACGGATGTATCTACAGCTGCGGCATTCCTTGCGTTAGACACCAGATCCAGCAATGCGGCTGAGCCTATATTAAAGCAAGATCGACTGCCTTCACACCTCAGCAGCGGCGTAGGCTGTCCGCCTCCATGCCACTCTATACGAAGGCAGTGATTTATCCAAAGAAAAGCAACTCCAGGCGAAGTACTTGGTGCATGTACTGTGCGGTACAAGGACATACCTGCAGCTCCGTGGCATTCTTATATTAGAACTTCACGTTTCATTGACGTACACTTGTATATCTGCTAAGTTTTAATTTTCACAAAGACAGCAAAAACGTAAATGTGCTCGTACCTTGAACACACTGAAGCTAAAGATTATTCGGGGACCTATGCCATTTTTTTTCTTGCCTGGTCCAATCGTCAGTAACTCGTAGGAAAGCACCTCAGGTCTGTAAAGCGGCCTTGGCCTTCTGACAAAAGGTCTCATGTCTCCACAGAGATCGTTAAAGCCTGCCTGAACATGCAGTCTTTATATAACTAGGCATATTTATAAGGCATTCATAGGGAGCTTTGGGACAGCATGCCCAGCTGTTAGCCATTATGACCACTTTGGACAGACTGGGGCCTTGAAAACTGTGGTGTTGCATATCACTACAAGCCAAGCCTAGCAAAGTGATGAGGTTTGTGTTGTCATTAAACGCCCTGTGGTTGACAATAGCATATGTTTGCAGAGCTGCCGTAAGGATACGCATGTCCGGTTCCAACGTGTGTGTATGTGTCCATTGGAATCCTGGGGAGCATGTGTGTGACCTTGCATCCCCCCCACCCCCCTCCATTTTAGCTTCTGCGTCTGAGTGGTGACAGACTGCATCTGAATGTTCGGGGAGGGGGAATTAGCTTCATCTGCTCCCTCCAGGACGCCTGGAAGAGGATGTGGTTGAGTCACTCTTCGCGTCGGAAGCCGCATAACACCAATATTTACGTTTGGAGAAACGAAGGCAGGCGGTTTTTCTTTTCTTTTTCTTTTTTTTTTCAGAAATACGATCAGCCGCACTTAATGTTTCCGTTTACGGTGTCTGCAAACGCAACTGCTTCTTGTCCTGAGCTCAACCCGACTTCATTCAAAATGTCAAGATGCCTCGCAACCAGCTCCGCATGCTCTAATTACAGCACTCGATGTGGAATTACCTGCTTCATACTGTGACTCGTTTGGGTAAAAATGGGATTTTAGGACTCTGTGCAAGAATTACTAATTAATCTGGCCACTTATTTGCAGTCTCTCACGCTGGGTTATAGATGGCTGGCAGGAAATTGGCTGAGCTCCTCATGAGGAAACTGGCCTCTCCGCTTGGTTTAAACATGAGCCCTCCAATTTCCCCGTTTCCTCTTCTGCCCTAATGAGGAAGTTTATGTCAGTGATTTAAACCACTATATTAGCCAGTCAGGGCCAGAAAAGGATAGTGGATCGGCTTCACGTGGTTTCTCTGTGACTCTTATCTCACCTCAGTGCATGTGTGCACAGTAATATGTCAGTGTGTTTGTGTGTGTGTATGTGTGTGTGTGTGGGAGATTCATACGTTTTCACAGCGAGTGTGTTGCAGGGCTCTAGGGAGGATCTTTGGCGTCCCTCTGCCCAGCGCCTCCCTCTTTCTTTGGTTGCTGAACATTTGAAGCTCCCTCTTTTCCTCCTCCGTTAACGACTGGCAGTAGCGCAACTGTAGGAAACAACAACAACAAAAAAAAGGAATTAAAAAGCATTACAATAAATGATGGTCAATTATTTACATTTTATTTTATTTACATTTTTATTTTGTGTTTCTGTCAGTATTGGTGATCTCATTAACGGCATTAACTCTTGGACAAATTGCTAAAACTCAGTCATACTGGAAATGGAGCTTCCTCAAACAGCTACTTTCAAGCCTAGCAACAGATTCTCCACCAGATTTAGGTTTTGCCTTGAAGTAGGCCATTTTAATGCAAAAATCTAGTGTACACCAACACATTCAGTTGTCTGTATGCTTGGGTTCATTGCTCTGTTGGTAGGTGAACTTCTTCCCTAGTCTCTAACCTCTAACAGGTTTTCTTGTCAGTACTGCCCTATATTCAGCTCCATCCATTTTACCATTAACTCTGATAATCATTCTCAAAGCATGACGCTGTCACCACCGTGCTTCAAAGTGAGGATGGTATGTTCAGGGTGTAAGTTTTCTGTCATCTTCTGTTTTTTGAATAGAAACTTTCAAAATCTATTCTGCTTCATCTCAGCAATGAGGACACTGGATTTATTTAGGAATAAATTACATGCAGCTTGAATCTATTTGCTAATTAGGTGAGTTGGATTTTTATATGTGTGTAATAAAAAGGGGTGAATATATGTTTTTTTTTAAGTGTTTTTATTTGCACAACAATGCATTACTGTCTTAGCGAAAGCTAGATGAGCACCAAGTCCAGCAGATAGCACTGCTTTCATCTGTGTGCTTGGGTGAAGCAGGTCCAAATATGGTGGTAGAAAGAGTTTAATTGAAGCTAATTCTCTGCCCAAGGCTGCTTTGAAAGGATGGCATCAACAATATACAAGCCCTTCCTCTGTATTTAGAGAGGAAGATGAAGGCTCAGATAAAAGAGCAGGGCTGTCCTAACAACCGGCTCTGTTGATCTGTAAACAACAGCTCTGCCTCTTTCTCCTCTCACCCGAACACACACACACACACACACACACACACACACACACACACACACGGTTTATCCCCTCCAAACCACCGCCGCTCCAGCATCACCTCGCCTCCATAGGCTGCTGAAGCCGGAAAACCGCTCAAACACTGCGTGTGTACCCGCTGTCTCTTCCAAATGTGCACACCCAGACCCCCCCCTGCCAGCCCCTCTTGTTAGTCAGCTGATGATAACCCTCCGTCATATCACCTAGTGTCAACTCCAGTATTGCAAATGAGAAAGAGGGAAGCTGGCTGTTTGCTCCACTTATGAACATCATAAGTGGAGCAAACAAGAGATTTGCTTTACCGTCACACGTTTGTATCTTGCTGCGTTTGAGAGAAAGCATCTGTTGTATAAGATTTCTTTTCTTCTTTTTTTTATTTTTTTATTTTCAGCCAGTTAATTCATTGATTCACCAGCCAGTCTACTTAACACCTGAAGCACTTTTTCCTTCCGTTCAACTTTCTATCACTATGCTTGGATAGAGCAATCTGTGTATGGACAGCTTCAATTGCAACGATTCTTTGTGACTTATCCTATTGGTGGATGACTCAATTGATGATGTCATTAAGCCATAATCGTAAAGGATAACAGAAATAAATGGTTGAAATGCGTCACTATATAATCTTCTTTAAAGTCTGAGTTTGCTGAAACAAAATATAAATACGTTTTTGTTGTTTTTTTTTGCGATATTCTATGTATTTGGGATTAACTTTGCATATGCAGCTGAATGCTATCTGTCAACAATGTCTGCTTTTTTGTAAGTGGAAAACTGAAAGGAGCCTGATGCGAAAAGTTCGCTTCATTGTTGCCCAAGTATTTGTGTAATGGGTACATTCGCTCTGCTTCTTTTACTGAATAACCGTCTTTGTACCTCGTTGTCGTGTGGCGGGAGCTGGTAGAGGAGCTGTCTGATCCGGTGCTTCTCTCCCGGGCTGTTCACGTACGGCACTTTGTCTTCTGGCAGACAGGCGAAATACATCTGGACCTGGAGGAGCAGAGAGACGCATGCATGAGCGGCTCTGAACCGTCGCCAGGCCGTACGGTAACTCCTTTGTTTCGGTTGCTTAAAGGCATTAAAGAGAGGAGAGTCTTAGGCTGTCAACCGGGCATATCGGTGTGTGTCTTTCTTTTGTGACTCCACGGGCCAAACATGTCAATCTATATCCAGTCACAGGCGCCCGACTGTGAAATCTCTTCACACAAAAGCAGACGGCGCGGGACTGTAAATGTTAATGTTTGCCTCGGTTAATTTCCCTTGACGGGAGAAACGGAAGCCGGAGCAAAAGGTGATGGCATGTCCTCGGAGGCGAAAGAAAAACACGGCAAAGTGTTTTCTGACTGAGTTGAAGCGAATGTCTTTATCCTGAGCAAACACGGCTGAACGTGGATGAGCAGACGCTCGGTGTCGGGGCATGTCGGCGCAAAATATCCTTACTCGAACTAAACCTCCTGCTTATGGCACACAATTTTGCACAATTAAACTCCAATTACATGTGTTGATTTTTTTTTTCAGGCTTTGTCAGCAATTTACCTTCCACTAAAATTAGACTGGTATTCTAAAACATACCCTTAAAGACAAAGATTATATGTACATCTCTCCAAATGGTCAAATTAAATCCCGTTGGAAGGCTGTTACCTGTTCAGGCCTGAGTCCCGGCGGCACCCAGGCGTACTCCTCGAGCACACAGCCGGAGTCGTCATCTGAGGTGGAGCTCCTCTGGAAGCCCACGGACATGATCTTCCCCACTTTCCCCCCCGAACGGGCCTCCATCTCTGGCCCTCGGGGTGCGGGACGCTCCCTTCTGTCGCTGCGCTCTAGGTTCATCGCTCTCAGGGGCTGTGAAGACAAACGGTGGCCCTTTTTATTTTTCTAATTCTCTGCTTGCGTCACATGTTTTTTTTTAGTTTTTTTTTTTTTACCTAATTATACACAAATGTCTGCGTTTTGCCATTTCGTCATTCGTTTGGCTGGAATATTGCTGATATTGGATTTTCTCGCAATTATTATTTTTCAATTGCTCGCAATCGGTCAATTTGCCATTGTTTGTTTTCGCGTCTCAACGAGATAAGTGCCTTTGTCCTGGCAGCGTTGTAAGGGTTTGACATTGAAAACCAAAACATTCGAAGAGCAAAGAACAAACAGTGAAGTAAAAACAGTTTCTTCTCAATTTAGTGCCGAGCCAGTTCACAGGTCAAACACAAGAATAACATTCGCACGGGCGCAATGCAGAGGTGGCCGACGGGTGGCCGCGGCCACAAAATCCTTGGATTATAATTGGATTAGGCCAGATTAGAAAGCTACTTTAATTGTTGAATTAGCACAAAGGGAACAAATAACATGTTTTACAAAGTTTTAAAAAGTTGGTTTAACACAAAACATGATAAAGAAAACCTTATATATATATATATATATATATATATATATATATATATATATAAATTAAGCCACAAGAATTAACTTGAGTCAGAGTAATAAAATGTAGTGATTGTAAATTAGTATCTTTGAGTGAAAATGCAGTTAAATTTAATCTACAGATTGCTTAAAGATGAGAACAAAAAAATCTAATAATTCAAAGACCCTCTAAAACCAAACATGACTTTAAGTGGCGTTTTAAAGGGACTTCTATTTACCTAGGTCTTCAAGGAATTGGAATATAATATTTCCCACAATAAATATTAAGTAAAGGAAATAACAGACAACATACAATGTATAACCACTGTGAGAATACCATATTGACTCGCTGTTATGTGCAAACGGTGCAAAACGTACTTTTTTTTTTTTTACTGTACACACAACTTCTCAAAGAACCTTATAATTCTACACACAGAGATTTCTGTCAGATATGACACTATGACAGTTATAAAACTTTAATTCAACTTGTGAAATACCAAAAAGATATTCAGATATTTCAGTTGTTTTTTTTTGGCTTATACATAAGAAACCCTAAGTGTGAACAAAAAAAGATGCCACTCCCAGTCCATTATGCATTTTATCCATTGGAGACGCAAGTTGGACAAAGAAACTATCAGACAAAATCTTTCGCATAAAACGGAGTTTCCATTAAGATGCGCACAATATGAACAAATCTACTGACATGAAAGGCAACACAGCACAGCTTCGTTTCATGCAAAAATCCAACTGAATCCCATGAAACTATTCAGACGCAACAGTTTACAAAACAACGCGCACTCAAACTGCAGCAGGAATCTACATGCAGGAGCATTGCGAACGGCTTTTCTTCCATGAGCTGGAGAAAAAAAAACGGTGGGACCAGCTAATGCTTGGAGGGCCCATCAAGTCTTTCCTCAACTCCGTCTCCCCCTCCTCCACCTTCAGCAGTAGCTTTCTTATCTCGCAGCAGCTATGTTCTCCAGATCCCACAGCCTGATAACAAGAGCTAAAGGTGTCGAAAAAGCCACTTTTCTGTGTAGAGAGGACCCAAACTCTGCATCTTTCACATGCAAATAAAGGCCAGATAGAGTTGTCTGTGGGTAAAAAAACAAAACAAAAAAACAACAGAAACTTCACACACCCACCTCAAAACTGTTTGCAGATTAAGATGCTTTACATAAGAACAGAATTTTGAGGGACATTCATGTCGAGCTATAATTATCGGTGTGAAATTTCAATGCCTCTAATTACACTTGTAAAATTCCTCACCTGTGAGTCGCTTTGGATAAATGGGCCGCGTGTAGACATTCGGGGACAAACGCACACACATTTCAAATTGTGAGGGTGAGGATTTTCACGTCATATAGTTTTGTTCGGCATGTTTTTCCTCTCACACATGTATTACGACGGCTGGTACCACTTCCAAAATCGTAAGCGTAAATGAATCACGTCTGCAGAAATCTCCACCGACATATGTTACTTTATTTTGTGCTAATTGTTTTCTTCTTCTTAAAAAAACAAAAAGAAAAACAATTAAAAATGTTGAAGCTATAAAAACAACCTGCACTAAACAACTCTGGAGGCCTGTTTTACATACAACATCACCCCAGGAACAGGACCCGGGGCATATAGAGCATTCCTCCAATTAGCATACAAGGTGGCAGAACGTAGGACTTACAGATAAGAGTCGTAGTTTAAAGCAAGCCCTGCAGCTCTTATCACCGAACAAAAAGGAATCTGATCATTGCTTTGTTCCTCTGTGGCTAATCTGTAATGGTGAGATAGATAGTGTTATCAAGCAGAAGCTTTTCTCTTTACTCGTCCTATCTCATGTTATTTTAACCAGTTAAGATCAAGAAACGATGAGATTAGATGGAAAAACATGTAAAAAAGGAGGTTTGTGTCACTAATTATTGCTGCAATATTATTAAAATTATTGGCACCTTTGGTGCAAAGCTGCCAATAATTGATTGCAGTTACATAATCTGACAGCGGAACAAATCGGACTTTCAATTTGAGTGCTCACTTGAGGAATAATCATGACACAATAGGAAATAAAAGTGTGATAAGTAAATGATAAATAAATGGCATGAAACCCAGTTACAGCTTCATGCTATGCAGATATTATTTATACAATACTTTGTCCAACATAAAATGGGCCAAATTTCCAGAGATGAACAATTATGTTCTAAAAAAATGTCATAAAAGCTATGTTTAATTACTTTGATTACAACGGAAAATACCTGCTACCACTCTAAATCATAGAGGAATAAAAAAAATTTTTTAAAAATCGTATAAGAAAAATAGGACTGGATTAGGACCCAAGTTTAAGACACTTGGATAATTTAAATAAAAACTCTGGTGTCCTCTACAAGAAAAATGAAAACCACTGTATGTTTAATATCAGTGTAATGACCCAATATATTACGGCCACTTCGACACATTTATCTGTGGAAGAAATCTCCAAATCTCAGTTAGAGACCTGCTGAAAAGATCAGTCTCTTGGCATCACCAATCCCCATACCTACCATTTATTTTAAAGCTTTTGAACCTATCTACATGCCAATAATTTTGGGAGGTGGAACAATGTCTATTTCTCACGCAGAAGCATTTTTGAGTTGCCAACACTATCTTGTATTTTCCATCCTGTGTAATTACAAAACGTTTTAACTCGATAACAAAAGAATTAAAATCCCTCGTTACTTCACTACGACTGAACTTGAGATGGTGCGCCGTCGTTCGTCGCGGTCACAATGTGCGTCTGCCATTCAGCTCCCCAGCCTCTCGTCCCGCAAGCAACGGGGAAAAGGTGACTGTGGGTTCCTGAGCCAATATACACAAGCAACTCACATTTCACCATGTCACCACTTGGCAATAACACAATGGCTGTCTTTGTCGAGAAAAAAAAAACAAAAAAAAAACACAAACAAAAAAGGTATTCCTCTTCAAGATGTGGGCAACTGCGGAGACGCAACAGAAGGAGGCCAAGGAGTTTAGAAAGAGAAAGTTCTTTTCTTTCTTTTTTTCCGAACAGCCATTTAGAGTCGCAACATTGCGTCGGAGTAAACACAGGCCAGATGTAGTTGTATTTTTTTCCCCCCAACTTAGCTGGCAAACTTAAAGCATATCAACCAAATACATCACATTCTCCTTTTTTGGCAGGGGACAAATGTAAATACTAATATGGGCGACTGTGGCTCTGCGGGTAGAGTAGTCGTCTTGCGATCGGAAGGTTGTAGGTTCGATTCCAGCTTCCTCCTGCCACGTGTCGATGTGCCCCTGGGCAAGGCACTTAACCCTAAATTGCTTACCGAGCTGCGTATCGGTGTATAAATGTGTGAGCGTTTGTGAGTGCGAATGGGTGAATGTGACTCTAGTGTAAAGCGCTTTGAGTGGTCAAAAATGATCGGATAAAGCGCTATATAAGTTCAGTCCATTTACCATTTACCATTTAATAGTATGCAAAAAAATAAAAAATAATGGATGTGTTTGTATAACGTTGATTGGGTAATACAGTTTTAAATGATCTTGGTCAGCATATGAGTGAAGAACTTTTAGTGTAATATTGAAGTAACATCCTGAGGTGCAGTTATATAAATATTTCTTAAAAACTTGTGACGAATTATGTCACAACTTTTAGATATGTGTATTTTGGAAAATACCTGGAACTGTTCACTGCGCTAACTTCCAAGAGCAGGTTGTTGAAAACATGAATGTTTATAGTACGCAAAAAGTAGCAACAGGGTTTAGCGTAAATAACAAACAAATTGCCTTCAAGTAGTGATTAGCAACGGTACTAAACTGCCACTTTTTCAAATATTCTACTTCTTTTCTAACTTCCCCTAGCAACTGGCTGCGCTTCTGTGCTTGCTTGTACCTCAACAGGATCAAGAGGCACAGGCAAAACTTGTTGCCAAAAGACGGAAGAATAAAAACATCTTATAAACGACTCCATAACTTCTGAAGCAACAATTCATTTTAGTTTTAAACTGCTACTTTTCTTACTTCCTGCAGTATCTATCTGTGCAGTAGTTCTGCCAGTGGCTTTTACCGACACAGAGACACGACCAAGAAATAAATAACAAATCGTGAACAATTTCAACCCATTTAACAGTGTTTCGTAAAGGTTGTAAACTTCCACTTTTCTAGCTTTCAGTAGCAGTAAGCTGCACTAACACTAATGCCAAGCAGAACTGAAACAATAAACCCGAAACAAAGTTAGTTGGCAGGTGACAAAATAACTAAACAGCTCACAAAAACCATGTGAAGGAGCGTTTCACTTTAGTTTTTAACAAGAAAACATTACCACATGACTAAAATACAAAGTGCTTTATGTGTTTTCGACTGGTTTTCTAAGTTCCATTAGAGGG
The DNA here is from genome assembly GCF_904066995.2 of Poecilia reticulata. NCBI lineage: Eukaryota > Metazoa > Chordata > Actinopteri > Cyprinodontiformes > Poeciliidae > Poecilia > Poecilia reticulata. The sequence goes on along the minus strand of NC_088852.1, from coordinate 10,865,284 downwards.
TAGCTGTGCTGACGTTCTAATGTGAACTTGTACACACATACATGCGTAACATACTCTGAGTGGGCAGATAAGCATAAAAGTATCAATCCATCAAAGCTTCAGCTCGCTAGCAAGAGTTAATGAAAAAGAAAATCACATTCATGTTGTCTAAATGTGCTGGGAATCACTTAAGGAAGTGTATTAGTCTATTATGTAAGCCCAAAGATGGAAATCATTGCTTTTTGACAGTTTGAGGGCGTTAACTACTTTTAGAAGATGCACAGCTTAAATGAGACCACTTGCAACTGTCAAAAAAAAAAAAAAAAAATCTGAGAAAATGCTTTTTTTCATTACAGATTTAGAATCTATCTCAGTCTTACCTCTGCTAAAAGCATCTGTCTCTCTCCACCGTTGCAGAAAACTGAGACAAAACTTCAAAAAATTCCCCAGTCATTCAGCTTCCCAGCTCTGGCCACCTTTCTGCAGCACGGATCCATGCTCTAATCGGATCCGGATCGGTCAGAAAACAACCCTTCCCTTCCAGCCTTCTTCAGTCGGCTTTTTAAAAGTCAACTTCAGCTATCACGACGGTCTCAGAGAGCAGCTCCGAAGCAGTCGGAGGATTAAACCCGTTGGGAAGTCTAAATACTTCCGAGTCCAGCAAGGGAGCAGGCAGGGCAGAGAGGTGACGTCTCTATCTGCTGTATCTCTGATCCCACTGTGGCTGTGTGCTCTTGGGGCAGCCAAGCCTTGTCAGCCCCTCCCTTATTCCTGCCCTAAAGAGCAAATTGCCTGTCTCTGCACTTCAGTCTCTCTCACACACACGCACACACACTTCAGAATCAACACCCCCCCTCACCCATGTCTCTATCTCCGCATTCCCTTCCTCCACCGGCATAACACCGGGCCCTGCAGCCAGCAGCACCGCATTTGCCTGCATGATTGCTGATGACATGTCTTCTCTTTTTGTCTCCAAGTTTTAAAATCTTTTGGCAGACAAATGTTCACTTTCATCATACCGGCTTAAGTGCTTGAATTTGCAGTATGTTGTGCTGTTCACAGGAAGATTTATCTTCATTTTATTGTCGTTTCTTGACACAGTCGTCTATACGAAATTCCTCGTACTGATGCAAAACGGTTGCATGTTGTGGTTTCCTCTGTCTCTGTGAGACTCCAGAAATGCATTAGAGATAATTTGTTCTCCCAGTTTTCCATTAATTTGTATTCAGCCGCTGATTATATTAGGGTCATGCTTATGGTGCTGTTAGCCCATCTGCTCCATTATCTTAGGAACAGAAACGGATTGTTTACTCATGGTTCTGCGTGCAAAGAATACTGAAAGACTTCTAGAGTAGATCCTTTTTATACAAAGACTACATAATTGATTTAAAGCCTGACATCATGGAATATTTACTACTATCCCTTTGCAGTGCTAGCAGTAGATAACACTAGCAACTAGCAGTTGGCAACTGTCTCCAAACTTGCAACAACAGCTACACAGTAAACTCTGTTGTGGTATCTGTTCCCAGATCCATTTGTCATATTGAAGATAAATCGAACGCAGCATAATAAAAACTGTCTCCTGGGCAGTTAGTTGGTTTATGCAGAGAATCATTTTTACCAAGCTTAAAATTGCTTCTCACTGGCAACGTTTCCACACCTAGCTTACGTGCTGAAGGTTTTGACGCATTTAAAAGCAGCTAAAAATCCCTCATGTCTTGTTGGTGAGTCAGGAGTTAAATATTAACCCTGCTTCCTCTCAAGCCAGTCTCATCCATCTCGGGGAAATTCTCATGGTCGGTCTCCGTCCAGTCACACCCTCCCCATGCAGACGTCCCCACTGCGCTTCTTCTTCCTTTAGAGGTCTGAATGATGTAGAGGAGCGGGGTCCCCTGCTCTCATCTCTCACTCCAGGCAATCACAATGAAGTTATTGTCACACGGACCACTTCGCTTCAGGAAACTCTCCAACGATTTGGCACATATAGCAGCGAAGGAAATCCTTCCGAAGGAATCACTCGGGATCGTCCCACGAGTTAAAGCGAACTCGCCAGATGAGCCTGGAGATGTTTGTTGTGATTATTTGATCAAGTTCTGCACCATCCATCATTGTGAGAGGCTGAAAAGCAGCAACAGCTTCATTTAAACAGTCAAAGATGAGAAATGAGTTTACTCAATTGTCTGGTGGACAATGATGCCTTCTTCTCTGACAAGCCAACAAAGTCGGCTCCCAAACACGGCAGCCGAGCCGTTTGTCGCATGCCATAACCTGCTGCAAATGAGAAATGACTCACTTGGCTAATTAGCTTGGGAGAGTGAGAGAGAGAGAAAGAAAAAAAAAAGAGAGAGAGTCAAGTTCTCTTTCTTTTTTTTCCTGGCCTTCCAATTCATATTTAGAAAGTCATGTTACGTCACAAGGTAAACCTTTCAGAAAATCTCCAAGGTTCTCCAACACTCTTGGCAGTGCTGTGCAAAAGCTTCTCATTGCCCCCCAACCCAAGCCCCACTCAGAGCGGTTTAGCATTGGGTTCCCAGAGATACTCATCTGGATATGCATTTCAGAAGCTCTGAAGATCTTATTTGGGCAGATGGGTAGAGAGAAGACAACCTCTGTTTTTCTTTCTGACAGCGAGGTACTTAATCCTAATAATGAAAACAGGGGAACGAGTGGGAGAAGAATGCTCCTGCATGAATAGACGACAGGGCCGAGGATGAGTGGCTTTATGGCAGACAATGGATAGAAATCTGTCTTTCAGACTTGGCCTGGGCTCTTGGCCAGAGACCTATGGTTCTTTAGAAAACACAACTGACCTTCCCATCTCTTTGGCTTCCTCCTAAAAGAATATAAAGAGTGCAACATCGTAAAAATAAGGACAAAAGTGCACGATGCATTAAAAAGATTAAATGATCTAGCTTACTTTTTGGAGTTAAACTCCTAAATCCTGGTAGCAAGGTCAACAGTCACAGAGTACCACTTATTAGAATAGCATACAATACTACTGTTAAACAGGTGAATAGTTTGGCAATACTGAAATGTCCAAAACATATTTATTTAGAGAGAAATGTGTATGGAAACCCAAACCCTTTATTGTCTTAAGAATTAAGTCATTTTGTTCTTATTTCTGTTATGTTTCATAGAGTAAGGATCCAGCATTTTTATTTAATCAATATATAAAAAAATTGAGATGAAAAAGTAGCGGTAAATGTGGTGTCATGTGTAATAGCAGATGGAAACAATGTGCATTTTTTTATTTAAAATAATGTCAGCCTTTGAGCTTTAAGTTCAGTTGTGTACCGACATCAAGAAGCAAGAAAACAGTCACAAATATCAGGACACAAATGTCTTGCATTAGTTCAGCCGTTTCCTTCTCATGCAATTCCCCTCGATTCTCATCTTCCTTCAGTGCCCCGTCTGGGCTTTCTACCATTGAGCTGGATTTCTGAGGAAGAATTCCAACCGGCCAATCAACAAACAGAAGGAGAAGGAATTGTGAGCTTCGGCTTTCTGCGCTGTTTTAGAGTTGTAGTCTTCACACCTTTGGCAATTTATGAAGAAAAGCGTAGCACAAGGGGCTGTTTGTAACCAGGCTAGTATCGCATGCAGCTAGAGAAATCATTTTTCCTTACGTTCTAATGATTTATTTGCAACTTTGAGCACAGCAATGCTAATATTAGCTATTCATTTAGCTTGTTCTCCCCCAGCAGTACAAACAGCAGTAAGCTGTTTATTAGAGAGACAGACAAGACAACTGTATCTTCTTGCATTAATTTGTGTAATAAGAGCAATACTATCTTGAAAAAACAACAATATTTCTTGCTTGTCTTATTTTCAGGGCATAGCGGTCTAAAACCAAGTTTAATTTTATCTTTGTCTATTTTTTTGAGAAAGAAAGAATTATGTCCTCATTTAGTTGTACACAACTGACGGAGAACTCTGCAAAAGGGAGCGATAATCTACAATTATATTTTTAAAATGTATAGCAACTCTGTGGCATTTGTCGTTAAAAATATAATGTTATAACATTCCTTTATAAGCCGCATTTTTAGAATGTGCTATGGTAAGACAAAGTTGTTTGTCTACAAGATCTGATGTTTCTGTGGTAGAAATGAGATGCCTTGGCAGTGCTGAGTATGAAGGAGAAGTGTTTAAATACATGTAGATTGGCTGGTTTTACAACAACATTTTTATGTAGTTATAGATAAAATTATACATTTCTTCCACCTTCGCTAACAGAAAAGCTCTTTAGATTTTCAGATGATAAAATTGCCTGGCTTTTGCCACATTCTTCTCCAAGGGCTCGGCTCATATCCAAAAAGAAACTGCCAAGCTTTTATTGGACCAACGTATAATTTTAATCTTAAACAAAGTCAAATTGGAAAATAGTTGGAGGAAGACATCTTTTGATCAAGTTTCCTCAATAACTTTCCAAGGAAAGCTATCTTCCTCTGGCATAAGCTAAAGACTGGCAGTTCAGACAAGACCCGGTTGCTCTTTTCTGCACTTGAAATCCAAGTTGAAACTAGACACTGACTGGAGGCAGACACCCGGCACACTTCCATACACTTCATGACTGCACCTTTTATCTGCCTTTAGGAACAGAGCCTACCTGATAATTTGGCCTTTTCTTCTTTTTTTTTTTTTTTTTTGGTTGGTATTGTGGAGGGATGGCTTACTAAGCAAACATGCTCCTCTTCCAATGAACTCCACTCTTACATTCAACCAGATATTCACACCTGGAATCTGTCAGGAGAGGGATTTATTTGATCATTTAAAGAAGACATCGGAGAGATTTGTTTGGTTGCTCAAAACAGAGATCAGCCAGGGCAGTCGCGTGTCCCAACGCGTTGCAGGGCAGTTTGTCATAAAAGTCGAACTCAAACAGAGCAACCGTTCCAGAAGCCAAACACGCATAAAGTCCGAAGACACAATGGCGCACGCAGGACTGAGCAAACGGCTCCGCACAATTAAAAGTGACTGAAGTGGTCGCACTTTGCCGAAGTCACAAATATGTGCGATGTAGACCCACGATTCTAATGGCAAGGGCGCGAGATTGACACGGCGCTGTCACTAACACAATGAAAATAAACAGACGTATCTATAAGGAAGAGTTTTTATCTGACAAATGAAGTGCACTCAAGCTGCCTTTGCCCAGGCTGTGTCCTCTGTGGCTGACAAGCAGCTTACACAGATGGAATCCACATAAAACCCTCAGAGCAACGTCTCAATTCACATCCACTTTGATTCCGTTNTTTTTTTTTTTTTTTTTTTTTTTTTTTTACAACCCATTCATAGTTTTCCATGCTGACAGACGCCTCTCGGCGGCCTTTCACGCCAAGAAAGCAGACCTTCAGTTCTTCCTAACAAGGCCCACCGGCTCAACTTGCCTTTTTCCGCAGTCATATCAGGTCTGCGGAGCTTCTTTGTAGTTCGTCCCGTCGGGTTAGTGTTAATATTCGTTGACACTCATTCTCCAAGTGTAGTTTAACTTTCGGGTTGTAAAACTTTCTGTCGTGATTTGTTAACCATGGCAGGGTGTTAGCTGCACACCTCCAGGATGACAGAAGTGGCAATAAAAGAACTATAAAACGCAGGAAATCGTCAACTGCGAAGGAAGCACGGGCAGGAATTGGGTTTTAAAAACGCTGCATTGAACTTCTTTTGAAACCTCGATAGTAGGAAGAAATACAGCGAATAAAACCACCTTTTTGAAGATGATGAAGAGAACAAATAAAACGTTAGGGACTTATAGAAATATGTAACTGTCATAGGCATGTGGGGGACAGCAGTCTTGTGCCTCCTATCCAACTCTAATTTGATCATTTTAAGTGACGCATTCATTCTTTAATAAAAGCCCTAGGGTCATTTACCCTTTGCTTTGAAAGGGGTGTTTTTGGGTGTGCGTGTGTGTCTAATTGTGTGTGTGGGGGCGGAGGGATTCAAGCATTTTGAAATCATGTTGCCTGCTTCGACTTAAAAAGAAGTTGCATACAATGGAACAGACTGGAGCTGACACGGTCCGATTGCTGTAATCACTGTATATTTCAAATTGTAACAAGTTAGGGTTTCAGAATGACGAAAATGCTACGCCATAATGTTCCTTTAAAACGAAAAATGAGTTTTTGTGGTGTGTTGGCCAGTCGGTGTCGGTCAATTGAGTGAAAGAAGGTTGCTGCACTATTCCCCAACTTACATAAGGAATAAGCCTAGCTGTTTGAAGTTATTTCCAGTCATAAAAAAAAACATGGACAGCGATGGTGCGGAAACCAAAGGATCAATACCCGTCGTTATGTTGGTGGTTTTCAAGGTCTTATTGAGCAGATTATTAGTTATGTTAAGCTTTTTAGACTAACAACTAGTAGTTGGCTGTTAGCTCTGATAGCCATGGTTGGCTACCCGAGTTTTAAAACCGTTTTACATTAAAAGTGAGGCTAAAATTGCTTTCCATGTCATCAAATAAAAAAATTAAAAAAATGTAGCCAGGTGACCAGCAATGTGCCGCAGCAGTTGGGTGATCAGGATGCATGATGCTACACTATGCTACTTGCAGATGGACAAGAATCTGGTCTGTTGGACGCTTTCTTTAGCATCCTGACAAAAGGACTTCATACCAAAATAATTGGTAAGACTTTATTTACACAAATGCAGGTGTTGCTATTTACAAGGAAAGTAAACTCGTTTCTTTGGAAATGTCATGTGGGGACTAGCCCAACAAATTAACATCATACAGCCCACATCTTGGTTTGGAGTAACGTCTTCCACTGACATCACTTTCAGTAATGAGACTATTGGGAAATATTTCAAGTGCGCTGCTTGGTAAGAATCACAAAAGAAACTTGCCATGACTTCATGTATTTGAAACTGAGATGACAACAACAGATATGGAACTAACTTATCTTGTTTCTCTTGACAGACTGAGAGAAATGGCCGACTTTACGTGCACCTGTCAAAATTCAGCATGTTTTTGTTTTTGCTGGCCAACATCACCACTCTGATTTATCTCGGAGTGATAAATCGTTGCTACATTTAGTCCCTCTACTGCTGTGAGCATCAGCTCGAGTGATTTACGCAATGTCGTTATTTGGCCAACACAAACAGGACCTTTAATGAATTGTGCCACTCAATGTGGGATCATGAGAAACTGACTGCATGAAAAACAAGAAGCGTTTAATACGATATGTCAGGCAAATCAAGAAGTATCGCCGCATCACGTTTTTAGGGAAAAGCTGTTTGTACATTGGTGTAAGTGTGTGAACTCCCCTCTGACATTTCTACAGAGATAGATCTTGGCCATGGTTTGGGGGGTTGTGTACACACAGCCTTAATAATAAGACCCCAGAGGGATGGTACATCACTCAACCAGAACAGACAAACACATTACTTACATGCACGCACACACCTACACATTCGGGTATTACCCAACCGACACCCTATTTTTTATTTTTTTTTGCCCCCCCACATGATTTAACATTAGAAACATAACAAGGGCTGGGAAAGACGACGGGTCGGACCAAGTTTGCAGCCCCGAGGCACTTTGTCACACTCGTTACTAAAGTTGGGACAACATGTGCTTGCACAGTTCTCAAGACGGCGTAGTGTCGGAGAAGGGTGTGTGTGAAACCACACACCCTTTCTCAAAAGCTTCTTTTTTTTCCACCTTAGACTGAAAGACATTTTAGAAGGTGAGAGTAAAGCAGCTGCACGGTCTAGCAAACATTTAAAATTTAAATGCCAAAAGGGTGACCAAAGCTATGTGTCATAGGACAACTGCTTTGAGCACACTGACATCTTGTGATGCTTAAATAAACCCCCGTCATAAGAGCCGGCGCAGCATGTCTTGTAGGGTGTTTGTCCTCCACCCTTAAATCTGGCCAGGCAATCGGCGTTGGCATTCCACACTGGCCCTCGAGTAATGGTCCAGCTTAGTGGGTAAACAGATGAACCGTTTGGTGGTCTCCCCGGGTAATTTTAGACTCCCCTTCCCTCTCTCTGTCCGTCTCTTTCCTGCAGCGCCCCCCTCTCCCTCTCCCCCTCACTCCCCCAACCTCTCCGATTGCCATATCCTCAGCTGGCCTCTGTTAATTCGGACCTACCTGACAGTTCTGACTTGTGGGTTTACTATCAGTCCTGCTCGGCGACAGGCTTTTCTCTCTAAACACACTGAAACTAATCTGCAACAGATGGGAAACAACTAGGGGAAGGAAGTAGTATAAGAGGGATATACAACATATTTGTGCCCCTCCGAACCAAACGATAGGGTTTCAACCGAGTTCAGAGCAAAGCCCGAGCATTGTTGCAGCGATGTGCAAATCGGAGACTCCCAGGGGCCGAAAAGTCCATTTTAGTTCAAGATGCAACCCATCAGTCTGCATTTTTGTTAACTTGCGGAATGCAGGGGATATTCTTTAAAGAGGACACCCCAAAACACTAAAATACACACATGCAAATGATGGAATAAACAAAAAACACATGCCGGCCCACAAATGTAGATCAGCACTACGCACACACAAACAGGGCCCCACATGTTGTTATTTCATGGGTGGCTGGTTGGAGATAATGATTCCCCTCAGCCCCTACTTTACTGTTGGGGTTTGGAGATCATTTGTGTAAACACCTAAGACATTTATACCAACTCATTAATGCAAGCGGCCATTTAATCACCTTTTCACAACAAACAAAATGAAAGTTAAATTGAACCCTTGCGTGTAACAGCAGTGAAGCACAGATAATAGTCAAATTACTGTTTCTTAAGGTTTTACAAAAAGTAACTGGAAAGTCCCAAACTTTTTTTTTTAATTCTATTTTCCTATCTGAAATATGTTTGTGGGAGTTAGCAAGGTACCGAATTAATAATTTAGACTGATTTGGACATAAAACGGACCAGTTTATCTTTCATATGTCATTTTTATTAATTGAATTAATTAGAGATTAATTAGAGAGGTACAGTGTAGCAAAACATGGCTATAGGGAAGATATCTCTGTAAGAGAAAGATGCTGTGCACAGAAGTACAGTCATATTCAATCAATTACAATATAATTGAATGCCTTAATTATAATTTTCCACTTACAGCAAACGAAAACACAAGATTTAAAATTGGATCAGACAACTAAAAAAAGTTGGCACAGAAATGTGGGCTTAATAAAAACTGTGTTTAATACAGAGGGTTGTTTTCAAAAAGTCCTTCAAATCTGACCAACAAGCCTCATATCCTAATTTATTGAATATGACTACTTTCTCTTGTAAATTAAGAAATTTTAGCAATATTTTTTATCACTTGGGGGCAGCAGAGAGCTTGTAAAAATCATAGGAGCATTATGAATTGTGTTCACTGAAACATTTTTTCCTTCTTCTTCTTATTATTATTGACTATTACCACCGTTGCCTGCTGCTAAGCATTAATAATTGATAAGGTATGGCAAAGTTTTTGCTGAGATCTATGAAGCAGAAAGAAGTTAGGCAAATTAAAGGAGTTTCAGGCCAGAAGAAAGTGTGGCGGTCAAAATAAAAAGACTAGACTGCATCTGTGTATTACATACACAATTTCTCGACATTAATACTAGTAGGAAAAGGCTGAAGCTCTAAGACTTCAGCCAGGGGTAGTTCTTTCAGTAATGCTGGAGTTTGAATATGGTTCATGCCTGATAAAGCGCTATCAGGCATGATCTGACAATTTTCAGACTCTGTATGAAAAGGAGCCAAATGCCATGATCTTACTTGAATTCACACCTACCTTGGAAATATACATTGACAATAGAGGACAAAGTAAACTATACATGCTCATTTGTTTTAATACAACTGAGTTGATTTTCAAGTTCAATTTGTATTGCATCACTTTAAAAGCTGTTGGTTACAGCACTGCATTGAAAACTGAAACATTTACTGCGTTGTCACCTTCTGGCAATGGAAAGACTACTACTGTAGCTTGAGCCAATGTTTTAAAGAAAGGAAGAAGAAGAAGAAGAAAAAAAAAACAAAGCTCCGTTCTGGACAAGTAAAGGAAAAATGTGCAGCTTTCAGCAAATATTGTGAAAATCCTGTAATTTTCTCCACCCTCATTATGCTGCATTTATCACACTGGTTCATTTCCTGACTCCGGGTGGCATCAGATTCGAGGGAGCCATTTCCTCTCAGAATGAATTAAAGACCCACTATTCCCCTGGGATGATGCAAGGAGATGTGGAGAAACTGCGACAGGCAGGGAACGACTCGAGAGACGCAACCACCCGATGTGATGATAAACAGGCTCTACTTAACATTTTTCACAAGTACCTAAATGTCTTCGGAAACATGTAGTTGTTTAAAGAGCAAAATTCACAATGTCCTTTTGTACTGACTGAAAATTGAAGCACTTATTAAAACAAAAATAAAATGGTAAAACGAAGAGGGGAAGCAACAAACTGTATTTATTAGAGCTGACTTGAGGGTCTGTCCTTGCCTCAAGAGGAAAATGTCTTAACACATGAAACAAATTTAAGGAGAAGAGGCAGAAGCTGAGTCATGTTTCAATAATATAATAACAAGCACCTCTTGTATTTTGGCTCAATTACGGCTTTCTTGCCATACGCAACACTTCCTCATGATGCTATTTAGTCGGCTTTCTCTTCCATTTAAATCTGGTATGTCAAACACGCTGCGGTGTGAGATACGGTGCTTTGTAAAAGTAGAGTGGATATAGACCTGATCTTTGATTGGACAATGCCAACTCATGAAAAATGGTTTGTTCTACAGCAGAATTATGTCCGATGTATTCGTACGCTATGAGGGTTTTCTGCCACTCTAAATCCCAATAATCTATATTGAGGTTTATGGGTCCCACTGTGACAAAATGTGGGAAACTTCAAGAGAATAATTATGGCCAAGCTATTGGGAAGCTCACATTGAAAAAACCTCCAACTCAAAGCATGATCAAGAAAACAAGCAAAAGAAAAAAAAAAGAAAAACAATTACAGTTTTCCCACCACAAGAGCAAAGTTGTATGTCTGGAAGTGAAACTCTTCAACCCAGAATCTGCTCTGGGGACCATTTTATCTCTGTCCCCAATCAAAAACAAAACAGAAAGCTATCATTTGTGTTTCCCCCCAGCCCCCAGGGTGGTCATTTGATAAGAAATAATTACGCGTTTTCTTCGAAGCGGTTTTGCCTTCCTATACGATGCTCTACTTCCACCTATACCTCTTACTTGTACTTGAACTTTAAAGTCTTTTAATTATCACCGTCTAATGATCGTTGCCTTTAATGTCTCCATGTTTGCTGGCGGCCGGCACCGTCTGAGTAGACGCGTGAGGGTGGCTTTAATCATCATCAAATAGAGCTGTGTGTACAGGTAATTAAGGTGGTGCCGTATCAACTCTCACTCGCAGGCACGAGTCGGCAGCAACTTCTCCGTACAGCATCGCCGGTTTTTTTGTGTTGCCCCGGAAAGCGCTGCGGGCAACTTCATTTCAACTCCGCTGCAAGTTCTGACACAGAATTTAGCGTAACTCTTCCTCGGACTCCATTACTCGGTGTCTCCTAGTCTGCTAAGCCTTGGATTACTTTTCCGAACCCACAAACTAACCATAATACTAGGTTTCTGGAGCCAATGCGGCCTGAAGGGTTTGGTCTGAAACCACTCAATGAGCACAAAGATTACACTAAGTGTTTGTGCACGAAGGACTACTGACCAAGCCCTCCCACGCACATGAAAATCCTTGACCAAGACTGATGTTTAATGAGCATAAAGTGGTTAGTGGTATTTAAGTAGTGATTAGTAATTATACTAGCTGTTTATTGAGTATTTCTATATAAATATGTGTAGAAAAGTAAATGCTATGGATGCCATTATTGTAACTTTAATAATCAGTGTTGCACTTCAAACATTTTTCGGTATTTGGTTTTCAAATAAGCCTTTAGGTTATGTTGTATACATGAGAGATCTTGTGCATTCTTGTAAGTGTGAGCAAGGTAATAAGAGTATGGAAACATTTGTATTTCCAGATTTTAATCCCCTACCTGACCTTATGTTGAGTCTTTTCCCTCCTACATAACCCCTAACCAACTGCAGCAAAACATCACCCAGATGTCGTTGTGAACGTTACTATTTTACGCTTTTAAAATGAACAAAGGGAAAACGGGCTCCAGAAAGTTGAGTTTGGAAAAGTACGTTTTACATCTAAATTGCGTAGGATTGCTATATTTTTTCATATTTGTGGAAATGTGAGAATCTCGTACCAGTCGACGCCGATACATACGGCGTACCGCAGCAAGATCCTCGACTACCTGGACGAGCGCTTCAGGGTCAAGTGGAGCGTGTCGAAGTGATGCGCCGGTTAGCGGTGCGGCAACTTCCTTCAAAGCGAATGCCTAAAATATTGTCTCTCAAACGTAGAGTATGTATTTGCCTGAAAAGCACCTACTTCTTTTTAGCTTGAACAATTTTAGAACTAATTACCTTTATGTCATAAACCGGGTAATCTCATGGTATTTATGTCATCTTCACTTTTCTCCCCTTATGTTTTGGCCCTTTGGACTGACTGTGGTGAGTTGTTTGCGAAGCTGTGTGTGTGTGTACATGAATTTGTGCTGGATAGAAGGTGGAAGTGAAGGTTTACAGTGATTTATACACCTGATTGTTTTGCAGAATGATAGAACAAACTGTCTTGTACACACACATGGTGTACTCTGTACAGAACAGTGCAGACTTGCTATTAAAGGGAAGTCTCTTGTGTTTCTCTTTTTTCGACTTTAACACATAAATTCACTCAAGCTTCCAATCTGAGCTCATGGTTCTTATTACTGTATGTTTTTTTTCTTTTTGATCTTGATGCAATTTTGCTCAAAAAGCCAAATTCTAGGGAACAGAACGTTCTTGAAGTCAAAGTAGAAACAGAGAAAAATCGATCTTTTAATTTTTTTCTGACTTCATTTCTGCAGTTCAAGGCAGAATCCCGGTCCAAATAGAACTCTTCAGTGTTATATCTGCGATCAGACGATGTGTTTTTCCACAAGACCTTTCTGTGCTAAATCAGGCATGCTTGGTCGCTGAGCAAAAAAGAAAAAGAAAAAGGTTTTCCAGGAGAGTGTCCAACAATATCAAAACAATCTCCAAGCTGGATTTCCTCTGTGACTTTTTGGGTTTCACAGGAAAAAAAATAATAATAAAAAAAGAGGAGAGCAGTTGGTGAAGCTCCTGTAAAACAAATCTGCCGGTTGAAAACTGTCCACAAACACAACACAAGCAGTTCTGTCATAAAAGCACTGTAATAAAATTTCAACGAGGCATTCAAAAGTCTGAGCACTTCTCCAGCTACAGCTAGGACTCTTGAGGGTCATCTCAACAAGATCTGCATCACATCCTTCTCCCTTCCTTCCTATGACGCGTTCAACCTTTTCACCCATCTTACTATTAAACCAATAAAAGGTATTGGGCTAAACTTCCCATATTAATAAAAAAAATTAGTTTTGGAAGTCATTCTTAACTTTCTTGGCGAGACTGGGAAGCACTAATAATCAATCTGTTGACATTTAACTACTTCTATAAAGTAATTTTATGAGTGGCAAAATTACTCCAAATCCCCTCAAAGCTCTTCAATGAACCTTTGAAACAGAATCGCAGCCTCTCGGATGTCGAAACTGGATATAAAACGTGGATCGTTTGGGCATCAGAGAGGCAAAGAGCATGTTTCTGGTTCACAGTTGAATAGTTGCCTGGGATGTATGGTGCTGAAAACCACAGAAAACCACAGACTAGGATGCTACAGCTAGCAAGAAGTGATTTGGAAAAACCAGACAGCATTGGTGTGCCAAATAAATTGCAATGTGTTGAATATTTTAGTGTGGAATTTGTGATTTTGGGCTCAGTGTCTGGTGACAATATTGGGATAAACTCTGAGTAATGTTTATTTGCTATAGTTTATCTAGAGTACAATTTGCTACACAAATAGCAGCGGATAGAGGACGACTTCCTTTTTAGCTATTTCGACAAAAAACTTCAAACTTGGACTTAGACACCCTATTGTCTCTGCACATTTTCCGAAATGGGGGTTGAAGTTGAAAAAAACCCACTGCTTAGTCACAAACTAGACACAACAGCAGCAAGGTATTTCGCACTAAATCGTTTTTTAACCGTACTTGGTAGTGCATAAAACATTTATTTTATTTCATTACTTTTGCATCCAGGTTTTAAGTTCCTGCCTTTCCTTCCAAAGTGACATTAATCTAGCTAACTGCTGCATTTTTAGACAACAAAAATGTTTTAATTACCAAAAAAAAAACAAAAAACAAAAAAAACAATTGTGAATGGGAGTGTTATGAGTCTTTTGGGAATCTATTAGAAACAATCAGTCTATATATATATATATATATATATATATATATGTGTGTGTGTGTGTGTGTGTATCCTAGTAGGCACTGATCATGCCAAACATCCTTATGACTTCATCCTGACTCCAGTCTCCCCTGTGGTCCAAATGGTTAACCAATTAACAGCAGCTTAACTCGTGAGTCCAAGCACCTATTTCTATCGCACACGCAAACACACAAGTGGTGACAGAAGTGCAGATACGCAGGAGAGAAAGGACACGTGCATGCACGCACACGAGCATTAAACGTAATGGACACCTGGATCCACGTGCACTCGGAGCCGGTGCCACACACAGAGAAGGGACAGGGATACATACTCATTAACAAAGGCTTAGCATTGCAGAGAATGTATACCCCCAGCAAAGCCTGCCTGCCTCCCACAGCGGGGGGAAAACACCTCCAGATCTGCCAACTACAAGGCAGATTACATGCTACATGGAAAGTGTTGCTGCGCTTTAAATGTTTCCTATTTACAGAGCAAAAAAAAAAAGAAGAAAAAGTTGGGAATATTTCGATAACAAAAAGCACCAAACAGAGGTACAGCTTATTTGCCACCACTAGGTGCCACCACTTGACTCATTTTTTTTTTAAGAGAAAAGTTATTCTAAACTCCTTTTTTCCTTTTGCATCACACACAGAGAAGGAAAAAAAGTTACTAACAAATTAATACAATTTTAAAAAAAAAACAACCAAAAAACAATCATTTTCCCGGTAATCTGATCGTAAAATATTTGAAATCGTGGCGTGGAGTGGAGGAAGAGGGGTTTTGCACTTTGTGGACGGTGCGGTTGCAGAGATGTGGCTCGCAGAGTTTCTGTGGATTTTGGAATGCGGTCTGTCAACACCGATGGGGTCTCTCACGAGTTCAAAACACACCGGCAAGAATTGTATAAAAGAGGTGGAGGGGTTGAAACGAGCTCACCTGAGTGACAAGCAACAGCTGAGTCCACACATCTGGAAACTTGCATGGGACCCTACATTTAGTGCACCTTTACTCTCACATTCACGCTGAAAGTATTCTACTTGGTAGATAATGTAAACTGCAGCCTTCCCCTGCAAGATCCTTCAACATGCTTTTTTTTAAACCAAAGTCAACCAATAGCAAATACGGTTTTAAAAAAAAAGCATTAAAAAATGACACACACACTCACCTCCAAAGACGCAAACAGCTCAGGCGCAGTAATCCGTAAATCAAAGTGTAGAAATCACAACTATTAACGCATCCAGATAATAGAAAAAAAAGGGGGGGGGGGGGAGGAAGCAAGAAAAGATGATAAAAATCACAACTCAAGTCATGGAGGAGCTCAGGAACGAAGTATCTCGGTGCATGACGATGCGCAGAGCCGGAGAGAGGTTGAGTGAGGGGCGCACCACGGGGGCAGAGTGATGCGCAGCTCTGGCACGGAGTTAAGGCGTCCACAAAACACATTTGTGGTGCTGTGCGCCAATTGGCTGAAACGCGCCGATCCCCACGCCTCTATTCCCCTCCCACTTATACGCACGCATGGCACCTAAACATTTTGTATGGTTCCAATTCACGAGCCCATATGTTTTAGAGAGGTGTAGAAAAAACATTTACGCCTGGCATGCACTTTTAGGAAAGCTGAGACTCCTATAAGGACAAGATAAGTTCAAACTAAAAGTAAAATTGCAGCAATTACTCTTGGCTTCAGTTATTCAGTGAATGCGCAAATTTAGTTTTAGATTGGATAAACGGTATCGGCAAGGTCCAGACTGATAAATTAGTTTGAATAAAGAAATGAAAAGCTGGGGGTTTTTTTCCTGACACAATCCTACAACACGACACAAAAAGCCTCCTCAAATTCAGTCCTGATAAGTTAAGATCAGTGGTGCACATGGTTTATACACAAAAACACTGCTGGTTATGATCTGTTCATAAAAAGAAAAGCCAGTACATCCAGCAAATTCTGTAAAACACACACTCCTTTGCTTGCAGGTTTAGTGAACCGTTAATTGACATCCAAGTGAACTTGAGTCACAAGACCGCCTGCTCTTTTCTTGGAAAGAAAATGTCAAACTGTGTTTCTTGCGTCATTTACTGTAGCATTTCAGTGCTCAGCTGTGGTTTTTCAAAGTTAATTTACGTGGTCTCGCTCCGGTAGGGATGTGTAGGCGAGTGAGGATGAAGCGGCAGCATGCCATCGCAGATGATTTGCATGTTTCTCCAAGAGTGGGATTGTAAATGTGATTAGAAAGGCTCAAATCTGCACCAAATACCTCTAAAAGCATTGAATCTGTGAACTAAAATGATTTGTCCCAACAAATCTGAACATCATTACTGCTACATTTACATCAAAAATGAGATGTTATCAGTAATAGTTAACACTTTTTTTTTTTTTTACAAATATTCCCCTCTATGTTTACTACCACCTTATAAAGTGTGTCAAATGAGAAAACCAATTGTTATTCCAGTTGAATATAAGATGTATAAAGTATCAGCAACAAAAGGGTGCAAATAATTGTGGACTAGGCAGTTAAATAATTCACAGTTATTCCTTGTGCGGAACAATTGTGGGAATTTTTTCCTTATTGAAAACATGTGGTCACATTAAAAGTTGGACTCGACGTGAGCGGGGTTGCCAACAATTGTGGAGGAAAACGTACATTAGAAAAGCGATTCTCTTAAAGGAAATCTGCTTCTCGTGTAGTTTAGTAGGAACAACTTACTAAACTTTATAGGTTCGCAGTGGGTTAAGTGATTTAACTCTGCGGACTTGTTAACTGGAGGAAGTGATTGGCTTTAAATAATCTCATCCAAAGAAGGTGCTTCAGTGGGAATGCAAAGCAGCACTGGCTGTTGCTACCCAACACGGATTTCCTTTGAGAAAGCACAGTGACTTACTGATACCTCAGGAAATCTGCATGAGAAATGAGAATCTACGGTGACGCATTTGGTCGGCCAGGCTCGGGTGACGATTTGGTTCTATGCATCCAGAGTATGGACGGTTACAGATGTACAGGAATGTCTTTTCATTTTTTCTTTTTACAAGGGGCTTGTGCCTATCTCCACAGGTCAAAGGGTCCACCCTGAGTATGTTGCCAAAGATGAAGTCGGAGCCTTAGATGCTGATCTGAAGGGCTCAGCTTTTGGATTGAGTTTTCATTCCAGGCTTTGAATTCGGGAGAGCGAGCGTAGCTCTTTTTGAATGTCCGTAAAGCTGGCCGTGAGACAGACCAGGGCAGGTCAAACAGTATGGCTCATTGTCCCTGCCAGCCAGTGAGCCCACACAGTAAGAACCGCATGGAACGCCCTCGTTCACCCTGCTGGCGGCTGCTCCGACGTCCTGACAGCTTGATTTGCAGTTTACAGTTCATACTTTAGGCATACTTTTGCTTGTTTACTCTTGCACTTAACTTACCGAGAGTGTTGCGCGAACTTCAAGCGGTCTTGCGTATAGCACCTTAGCTTTTCCTTGGGAAATCGGATCATCTTCTGCATCCAGATGACTCTCTTTCCACCTGTTCCCCTTGCCTCACTGTAGCATAGAGCCGCTCTCTGTGCTTTCCCTTAGCTCTTTGTGTTGCCACTCACAGACATCTGTAACATTGTAAGCCTATTTACAGCAGACACAGAAAAGGGGAGTAGGGCATGAAAGGTAAGCCTATAGGCCTACGCATGCAGCTGGAAAGGAAGCGAGGATCAGTGCTGTGTAGAGAGCACAAAAGCGGCCTCCGGGTCAGTAAATCCTGACCCTGTGACCTTCTGGAGTTCGGAACCGCAGCCTGGTTGATAAAAGCCACAGAGTCGGGCACACCGGGTTGGTAGATCTCTGATCTCGCTTTCTCTCCATCATCTTTATGGAACAGTGCTTTGAAAACAATCCAGATTGATGTGGGTCTGCACACTTTGTGATGCTGGCTTAGGTGTCATGTGCAGTGAATGGCAAACTGCAACGTAAGGCGGGTTATCTTCCTATCAGCATATCTGGCTTTCATAACGGATAAAAGGCATCCACGCCATCTGTCATGCAGCGGCCTGCTTGGTTATCCCAGATTTTTCATGTTTTTGGGGATTGAAAAGCTGTTGGACTTTTGCGTCACATCTCACGTTTGGTGATTAATTTGCGGCAGACAAATGTGAAGCAGTTGCGATAATGCATGAAAACATTGCAAAGTTAAAACAAAAATGTGTAGCCGAGGGGTTCAGAAGAGCTCTGAAAAGTGATATCTGGACATTAAAAACACTACAAAACTAGACACCGGGTCATTAATGTGACTAATGAATTTGGGTATTTAACTGACATTTAACCCTGTATGGAAAACCAAGCCACATTGTGCTGGGTCATGACCAGCTGTGAAACCAAACTACACATCACCACAAGTGTTGTGGTACAAGTCTGCATATCTGTACCATTTCAGGCAGAGGTTTAAAAATGCATGTTTATAGATTTATTTGAAGCATTCCTATTCCAGGGTGTACATTCTAGAAGAAGTTTCCATGTGTGCTTGGAATTATCGCAATGTTGGAAAACCCCATTAAGTCCAGGTTTCAACTTTACAGCTGTTGACTTAAGGTGGCGTAAAAGACAACATCTATATTCCTTGCAACTGAATGGCTGTAACCCCAAGAGCAGAAATTAGGAAGCTTGTAGATATTACCTTCTGAGGTAGTGGGATGACCTTACAAAGGTATATTTGGTGAGCAATTACAATAGGCAGCTATAAACATTTTTAGTATGGATATTAGGTATTGATGGTCCCTAACCCTCATGAATACCAGGGGTCCATTGTCAACGCTACAAGCTTTTGGCTAGAACAATTATGACAACGTGGGGATTTGAGAAAATCCAAATTATTATCTGCACCCAGTTGTGTTTTAAAACCATTGTAATTTAATGTTTGGTACTCATTTCTCCCTACAATCCTGCTCATGATGACTGCATGCTCTGGTAGGTTGAATTTAAAGGTAAACCACATGTTTTTGTTTTTCTTATTAAATTTTTAATGTGGAAAACTATGTGATGATATCATAAAGTTCGAGGGTTATGAATTCTTTTTGATCTGCACTGAACATTTACCGTAGTTTACAAAGACTTCCTTATTTAAGGTATTAATGCTGTAGCGCCACGCTCTGCTCACAAGGATGCTCCTTTATTTAAAACATAGTTTTCAAAAGAAACTTGCACCTGAAGAAGACAAGCAGACATTTGAGGGGGAACGTAGAGTGACACCAGCGAAGCAAAGTCATTTCATTCAGGTATTTTTATGAGAGGAAAGGCTGCAAATGCATAACCCCTGCCCATTTCTGGAATTTCTGCCTCCTCTGAGAGGTAATAGTTGAATTAAGTAGATCAACATCGTCCGCTCCCCTACGGGGTCCGTTTCCTGACAGTTTGCTTCCTTTTTTTCACAGGTGCGCAGCAACAAGTGAATGGCCTGGTTAAACTATAATCCCATTAGGTAGATGTCTTGGCCATAGCTGAGGGCACATCAAGACTTCAAGACATCTAGACTTTACACAGGCACACACACCTCTAATTAGGCAAAAATCACAAATCGCATCCGGAATGCTACCTCCAACCTGCGCAGGACCTCCAGCGGTTGAGCTACCATAGCTGGCATACCTTAGCAATGAGTGTTTTACTCAACAGTCCATGACCATACATGGTCTCGTGGGAGTTTGGCTCAACTTTAGTAAGTTCAGCTCAAATACAACCACCGCACATAAGATAAAACAGCAACTCTTCGCTTGAATGATTGATTTACTTGGGTGGGCACATGTGAATAAACTTTTTATTTTAAATGATATGAACAGTGACAAGATGCTTTCATGTTTGCTCATCTGTGTTACTTAAATCTGGTCAGATTAACATGTCATCCTCCAGATCAAGATATGTGCTGAAAATCTCGCTGTGATCAAAAGTTCTGTTTTTGGATATTTGGCACTATATCAGAGCCCTTTATGTTCGGTTGGTTTAGACTGCAGAAAGCTTTTAAACACATCCCATAATTAAAACCTAATTTGTCCGGAAATCCAGCTGATTTATCTCAACACACAATTTAAATGACCAAAAACATACATAATGATTATCTGTACACAGATAATTGGCACATTCCTTAAAATCCACTTGTTATAGGGTTATGTAATCCAGTGTTTTTCAATCATTTTTGAGTCAAGGTACACCGTTTTAATTGAAAAAATCCCGAGGCACGCCACCAACTAAAAATGGAAATAAAGATACTCTGTAGCCGCCTATATATAGTCATTCTTATCAAAGTCTCTCGAATAGGAATCAAATAAACACAAAAATGTATTATCACATTTTACATTTCTTATTTCAAACTGCACCTAACATATCCACTTCAAAAATACACCTGAACAGCCACAACACTGTGGTGTTAAATTTAAAGAAGTTGTAGAAAACGTCAAAGTGTTTTACAAACTAATCCACAAGCATCTTATAGCCAGAATACAGAAAATAATTATTATTCTGAAAGAAGCAATAATATTTGGGAAATATTTCACTTCATATTCACTGTTACAATATGAAGAGTTGCATGTACAAAATGTCAATATCTGTATATTTTACCCACCTGGTGTGAAACCTGTGCATGTTTGGATGAAAACATCTGATTTCCTGGCAGAAATTGAAGAAAGACAAAGCTCTTCCTCAACATCTCAGTCTCTCTCTGTTTTTAGTTTTTATAGTAACCAGACTAGAGAAGCTCACTTCACACAGATATGTTGTGGGAAATGGACTCGTGCTCTTTCCAACTACTGCTGAGCTTCACTGTCTTTTCCATCACTGTCATCAGTCTTTCTAGATTCAGTGCTCTCACCGCTACCTGTAACATTCGTGCATCACTAATTCTCGTTTTAATGTAAAATGCTCTGTACCTACTGCCATCTAGTGGTAAGAACATTACATAATTACGCCGCTGCTACTACTACAGCAGATACTCGAAGATGGCATTATTTGCAGACAATCTCAAAAAATCTTTTAAAACTAATTACGATATTTTTCGGACTATAGAGCGCACCATACTAGCACCCTCAATTAAAAAAATAAAATAAAATAAAAACTGAAAGCTGCTCTCGTTTTCCATTAGGACCCAGCAGAATGCCTCGTCCTAATAAATCTGCTGGACGCAGCACTCCGTCTCCAAAGTCAAACCATGGTTTCGTTCACACCGAGCTTAAATGCAGCGGCTCTATTTCCCTCATGTAGTGCCAACCCTCAACTTAAAAGCTGCATGATATGAGTTTGAAAACATTTCTCCGTCGTGCCTGCTGCTAGCATGTGCTTGTTCTAAATGAAAAGTAGCCGTTCTTCTTTGATTTACAATTTTGACTTCTAATGATTCACTTCCTGCTAGAGAGCCCCCTGGTGGTTGAAGAAAAATCCGCAGAAAAGCCACAGCAGGCTACAATCCGCATGGTTCAAAGTTAAGGAAAAAAGTAGCAGCTTTTAGTCCGGAAAATACGGTACCGTAGTGAAATTGAATAATTTCCACGGCACACCTGACGATCACTCACGGCACACTAGTGTGCCGCGGAACAGTGGTTGAAAAACACTGATGTAATCAAAAGTGTTTAAGAAATGGAAAACTGAGAGTTAATTTTATTCATAGACTTCTATCCGTAATGTGTAGTAGATGCATGTTGTGTATATACACAATAGAGGGAGTGACAACAATGGAGACCCACTGTTATGTTTTAGCTTGATAGGGAAAAAAAAGTGCTGGATTTCAACAAGTGTGCATGACACAGAATCACTTCACTCAAACACTCAATTGCTTTACATTTAGTCTCTGGAGGTGGAATCTGATCTTGTGTGATTTTTTTCTGTTGTACTTGCTTCACTTAGTTTTGGCCTTTTTTTCTTTTTCATTGCTACAGCATCTTCAGCTCCTCCTCTTCCTCCTGTTCCTCCTCTTTTAGGCTGTGGACCTCAGGGAGGAAGTGTGTGACAGCACATAGCTCCTGAGTCCATTCTCAGGAATTTTTCACACACAATCACACGTGTACGCACAACCACACACCGAAAATCCGAGGGATGTCAGCCAAGGGCAAGGCTCGAGATCAGAAGGAGGGTGAAAGCGAGCAAGCAAGGAAAGGAAAGGAGGAGAGCAAAGGATCACCAAGGGGCGGGAGGGACCTTGGACTGTACTCTCGACTTGGGAGGCCAAGGAGAACAAATGTCTTCTGCAGTCCAGGAATGAATTTTCCTGTCACTGTTACAACAGCAGCCAAGTATCTCAAATCCTCCCTAGAGTCCCAGGACTGCAGCCCCTTGGAGAGAGATAAAATATAAGACAAATAATCTATTTGAAAACTCTTTGAACGTTCTCCAAACTAAAGCGTCTCGGGGAACGACTTTTTTTTTTCTTCTTTTGTCTCGCAGAGAAACTTACAAACTGTTGCGTAAAACAATCTGATATTGGCTTGGCAGCGATATCATCATTCCTGAGCTCTAAAGACTTGTCAAGGAAGTGAGCTGAGGAGACTTTTGGAGTTCACACTCGGGATTACATAAAGGTCTCACTTTTACCTCTCAGAATTCAATGTAGTTCTGGAGCGAGTTTGTCATGAATTGGGATTATGTACAGAGTCTTTCCTAGGCGACTTCTGCAGGTAGTTGGTTGCACTTGTTTAGGGGTACTGGAGTAAAGGGGACTGTTTTTTGTTTTTTAGATTAATTGAAAGCCGTTATTTTTTATTCCACTTCATAGATATGTTCTTTATGTTGGTCTATCACTTCAAATAAAAAAAAAAAATCTATGCGTTAACACTTGTGGCTTCAAAACTAAACGAGCAAAAAGTGGTTCTGCGTTAAATCTAAAGACAAATCTGTCAAGAAATATCGCCATTTTTGTCCTTGCATTTGTAACTTAAGAACAATCTATTCTTCAGAGTTCTCTCAAACTTCCTTTTGGATAAATCCCCCGAGATTTGGAGGTGAGAAACAAGCTCGGATAGGCGAACAAAGCAATGAGAAACACATGTAACATACACAGACAGTTGTCCTCATCCACCACCGAGTACTTTGACCACTCGCACTCACAGCAATCAACTGAAACATAACCAGTGTTATGTTTCAGTTGATAGATGCGCGGGATTGTATATACAGAGGACGTAATCAGTAATCTGGACCCGCACAACTTATCTGCCTTGATATAGACAAGTGCAAAGGCAATGCTGGGTTTCGTGCCGTCTCGTCGAACAACACCCAGAAATATTTGCCTGAGCTAACGCTCGCCGTTCTGAATAGTGGGAAAGCAAGTTTCCCAACTGGCTCTAGAAAGTAAACAAATGTAGATTCCTGGCCAGATAGTACAGTCATTATTTTCCCTGAGTAATAAAAGAAAAAACAAAAAACATCTGGCGACAAAGGAACGTGTCTGGTATATTCACAGAGTCTTTTTACAAAAATCGTTTTCATGTAATCCAGATATATATTCTTTTATTGTTCCAAATAGCTGACAATATAATATAATTCGATAAGGATGCCAAGTGTTTACTCGATGGATCTGGAGAGACCATTCACTATTAAATAAGCCAGACGTAGCAACATTTGATTTCAAGCTGGTAAACATCAGGGAGGCTCAGCTGGTTCCTCACATGGTCTTAAAATATACAAAATAAATCTCCTCATAAGTCAAAATGCACAAGGCGCATGAGCTCAAACAAGCGGTTACGCCCTGATTCGAGAGCTTTTAACACCAATAACTCAAAGTAATCATTCTTTTACTTCACCCTGTAATTTCCCATTTGTTTTTGCAACCACTGCAAATTTTCCCGCAAGGCTTGAAGGCATTGTTCTGTTGAACTGGAGTATTTCTGTCCAACTTCAGCTGTCGAACAAATGGCCTAAAATGTAACTCTGTAAGCGTTGGTTTGTCAGGGAATTCATGATGTAGTCTGATTGCGAGTCCCATAGCTTCCATTTTCATTAAAATAATCCCAGATCAACAACCCACCACTACCATGCTTCACAATACACACAGTCCTTTGAATAAAGTAGACTAACCCCGCTTTATAAAATTCACTTCTAAGAGCTGTTTGTGGCACCCTAGTAAAGACTACCACCTTCATGGGAACAAGACCTCTACATTGTAGAGGAAATTTGTTTGACTCTTCTTTGCCGAATTTAGTGTAAGGTTAAGCTGCAAATTTGCCTTGAGTTTGTCAACATAAAGTTGTTTTCTTAAATGCACTATTAGCTTCATATCTGATGTCCAGACACACCTCCCAAAGCACATTATTACCCAGGGAATGTCTGCAGAAATCATCATCATCGACGTGTTTTATTAAAATATAAGACAGATCTCGTTCGTCTTACTTAGCAGTGCTTCTGTCCTCTGAACTCTTTAATTGATTTCTTCATTGCCCTATCTCTTTCTTATAGAAATGAATGCTGCTGTTGAAGTGTTCGCCACCCTTTCATGTCTTTCCCATTTGTAGATGATGGCTTTCAATGTGGTTTGCCCATTTATCTCATCTGTTCTCATGTTTCTTTAGATTACAACACATACTGCTTTTTCAGATCTTTTAGCCCATGTTGTCAGACAGGTTCCATTTAAGTGGTTTCTTGGTTGTGCAGTTCTGTTAGTAATCACGCCTAACTGTGGCATGAGAATTTATTTTGTGCTATTTGTTGCAAGTCGTAGCATTTAAAAAAAAAAACTGAGCTGAAGGAAACAACTACAGAACAAGCCGTTTTAGCTGTAGTTTGGTTTTCATGCCGTCTTCCTCAGAGTACTTCTTTCAGTTCAGTTTCGGTGACAAACACCGAACTCATGTTCCTACTCATTTGCTTTGTTGTGTGTAAACAACTGAATGGAGATTCTTAGAAATGTAGAATGGAGGGTATTGTGTTTCGTCTTTGATGGTAAAATATTAGACACACAGACTTCAGTTTGCTTCCCGTGTACGGTCCATCACCTAGGTTGGTGAAGGACAGTTGTTTTAATCCCTTCGGCATGTGTCTAGCGAGTTGGTGTCTGTGTGTGTGTGTTGGTGCTCTTCCACAGACTCTGAATGTTTTAGCAACATGTGCCCGGGAAGTTCTGTCATCGCCTCGGTGATGAGTGGCGGAGCTTAGAAGGGGAAGAACAGCAAGACGAGGGAAAAGAGCAGAGACAGATGGAGGACATTGGGAAAGAGGAGAGCCATAAAAAGTAAAGGGAGAGCAGAGCGGGTGGGGATTTAAAGGATAGGGAAAGTATGGCTGGAAAGTACAGCATCAATGGGAGGGGATAAAGCTCTCCAAGGGGAGGAGGAGGACGGTGGGATTTGAGAAAGCGCTCTCTGTTGGATTTTTGCCTCTGACAGAAATTTTGGCTTGTATCCTCTGAACATGCCTCCCATGTGTCTGATCCATCTATCATTCTGCCACTTAAAATCTATGGCCCTAAGTGTTTTGTCCCTCCCTTGTACTGAAAGCCATGGCATGGCAAGTGAGTCCAGAGAAGAAAAAAAATAAAACAGTCTAATATTTTTACATTCAAATGCAAATAAATAATCGGGAAAAATCCAATAATTTAAGGTTATCATTTTAACACATGGCTTGTTTTGTTTTCTAAGACAATTACACAACTTTACTCTCTCAATTACACAATGTTACTCTCTCTATTCCACAACTTTATTTAAGTTTTTGATCAGTTGTATTGCTTTTTCTTCTCAGTTGTATGCAGGCTCCTGATGGCTATAGCCATTTCCATGTCTGAATTAAAGAAATATGCTATAAAAAAGATTTTTTTTAAATTATTATTTTTAACTAAACATTTATTGACATAAAGTGCACATAATACAATTAAAAACACAAGAGATTCACATCAGGACAAGCTTAGTAATTAAAGAAGAAGAAGAAAATAAAAACAAGCAACCCAGCCAAGCATGCAGTTAAATGTTCCCAAAGAGTGATGACGGGGGTTATTTGCAAAACATAATGGCCATCCAAGACAAGGGTAGTGTTCTAGTGTACATTAATGTTTTATTCGTGATGGTTTATTTGCACTACAGTAGTTTCTACTTAGCAGTTAAAACATTCTTTGTATTTCTAATCTGCAATTCAAAGTCTACAATTCTTAAAGCAAAAAGTTAGTACGCAAACAATCTGTTGTTATAACTGTTATAACTCTGGTGGAAAAAGTCAACTGAGGAGAGAGACTGTTTTGAATTAGGAAAATCCATCACGTTCATTGATTTATTTTCACAAATCTCACACAGTTTTTCAATATGAAGGATCTTTGAGGGGGAAAAAAAAGAGTTCTCACTCCATTCTTTTCTGTCTTCCATGATCATCCAAACTACATCTTAAGAGTTCACCATTTTTTTTCTCTTTGTGTTCAAAGTGGGATTTACTGATTGATACTGTAAAGATTTTTAGCTTTCTGGCTCTGAAATATATTTACCTTTAATAAATTCTGCAGCTCAGCTTTTAGTAAAACTAGCATATTTGAGAACTTAAGCTGTTCCACTGCGTGAAGTGAGTGCCGGTTCATCCAAACAAGCTACGACAATCTGTAACTGAAAACCCACAGCAAGTCCTCTCGGGACTCCTTCTGGGTGTGGACTACCGCTCTCGTACATGGGTTCAGGTGTGCGAGAGGAGAGACGAAAAAGGCGGCGGATAATTGTTTGGATTGGTGTTTTTATTTCACCTCCAGTCACAGCGTGCATCTCTTGACAAACTGCACAGATCCCACCCAGGGGACCCCGCTCGTTGTTTACCGAGCCTTTTAATTGCCGCCTAAGTGACTCACAATACACCCGTTTGTGACTGTCTTGTACAATAATCAGCTGGCTAGGTGTGCATCCATATATGTAACTTTTATTCCAGCGGAATCATCAAAGCAGACCTTATAACCTATGTGTTTTTGTAAAACGTATATTCCAAAGACATCGTGTGTCTGCGCTACTCTACTTTAAAGTTTGATGAAGTGCATATCTCAGTGCATGTCTCAGTTAATCAATCAATCAATCAATCAATCAAATTTTATTTGTATAGCACATTTCAGCAGCAAGGCATTTCAAAGTGCTTTATATAATTAAAATAAAAACAATATGTGACATTGAATAAACAGTTAGAAAGAGAAAAAGATTTTGAAAAAGATTAAAAAAGATAAAAACATTAAAACCCGCACCCCTTTTAGGACTTCAGTGAAACGTCGTTTAACTGGGACTCTAACCCTCTGGGACTTTAGTCAAAAACACCGTTTGACAAGGACTCCAACCTCTAGGTTTTTAGTTGAAACGCAGTCAACTAGGACTCTAAACCCCGTAGAACTTTAGTTAAACGTTGTTTAACTGGGACGTTTTCCAGGGGACTTTACATCATTAAAACGGAAACGGTGAGAAAGAGAAATAAAAAGAAATTAATAAATAGATAAAAAGTAAAGATAAAAACATCGAAGACATCAAAACCCACACTCCAATACTAATTTAGTCATAAGCAACTCTAAACAGGTGGGTTTTAAGTTGAGATTTAAAGGCACCCAGTGTTTCAGCTGTTTTACAGTTTTCTGGAAGCTTGTTCCAAATCTGTGGTGCGTAGAAACTGAATAAGTTAAGATAAAACATCCCAGTCTTTATGACCTTTAGTACGGGTTTTAAGACAACCCCAACTTTGTGAGAGCAGGTCTCCAAATGCAGCTTTTTGCTGAGATTATTTGTTTAGTTGAAACTTGATTTTTCTTTCTTTTCTTTTTTTTTTTTTTTTTTGGAATATTGCACAAAACCCATAGTGTTAATAGGAAGTTTTTTGTGTATGTGTGTGTGGTGAGAACAAATTACGGAAGGTAAATAAACAAAGTTGGAAAGTGGAGGGGCTGGAACCATGAACATGGCGATTCTAATGCTGACCGGTGGAGCTTTTTTCATCTGCGCTGCACCTGGTGTTCCGCCATGTGTGGGACCTCGGCGTGTCCGTGTGAGTTTGCTGCTCCTCGCCGTGTTCCTGCCAACTCTGATTCACCGTCCCCGCCGCCGCACCAGGCTGCTCCCTCGGCGTTGCACTCGCTCGTAAAGGAGAGACATTTTTTATTTATTTATTTTTTGTAAGGAAGGTTTTGGGCCTTTCGATGGGAGCATCTGTGCGCAGACACAGGATGGGCGGGAATTGACATCAAATCTCCTGCGATGAATGAGTCCCCAAGGACCAAAAGCCAT
This sequence comes from Poecilia reticulata, assembly GCF_904066995.2. NCBI lineage: Eukaryota > Metazoa > Chordata > Actinopteri > Cyprinodontiformes > Poeciliidae > Poecilia > Poecilia reticulata. The sequence continues at coordinate 10,836,833 of NC_088852.1, read as the reverse complement.
CAGTAGATGTCCCTTTGGATAAGCTGTCCTTCTTTTGCCTAATTTTGGTCTGTTTTTCGTGAGGTAATGGCTTTATGCTTTAATCTGTGCAAATGATAGCATCTTAATTGTATAAGCCGCGAGGACGGAGCAACGCTAACAGATTACCTGTCTAGCTCTTTTTCTTTTTTTACCTCCCCCCAGTCGTAAATTATTCATTTCTCAATTTAGTGACAAAATCTGATTTTATTATATAAAAGAACAGCTTGAAACACAGCTTGGGGGAAAGAAAAAAAAAAACTAAAAATCTGTGGCCAGTGCAGCAGCACGACTTAATGATTAATTCACCAACAGATGACAAGGCTGCAGGATGTACATGGATTACATAAGGTTAGAGATCTCTCTCTTCCTCTCTCTCTGTTGAATCACAGTGTTAATGATGAACCGGTGCTGTCTGCTGTTAATTGGCTGCGTTGTATCTACACGGTGCACATGCAGAGAGCTCAGGACGTTTTGCCGTGTGAGTCTCAACTCGCTTTGTAAATTTGATTTTAAAAAAGTGTGAAATTTAGAGACGTGTGCAAAAGAAACAAACAAAAAAAAAAACAACTTTTATTCATGCAAACTTAATTGGATATACAATTTGGAGAAAACCAGCCGAGATTATGAAAAGCAATGTTAAGGATTCTACTAATTCCTGAAATATAATGAGATCCCTATTAAATATCGGTAACACGACACAAATTAAACGTATCTTAAAAATGATTTTGCTAATCTTTCTAGATCTTAGTGGCTTTGTTTCTCAGTCTGGTTTTAGATTCTTTAGATCGGCGTACAGTTTGTTGTTTTTGAGATCTTTTATCTTACTCTATTGAAGTTATGATTAAACAGGAAAGACATCAAGCAGGTCTTCATTTCTTTCCTCCTTATATATTTGCACTTGCATTAGTGTTTTTTTTTTTTCCTGTAAATTTTGAGGGTATTTAGTTTGTTTCTGCTGGATATTTTCAAGGACAAGCGGCATTGGAAGACTGAACAGCTCACTTTTGAAGTTTCACATTTTTATTTCAGAAAATAAGACATCACTATGCCGCATAGTGTAGGATAAGAAGTACCAGGACTTGTCTGTGTTACAGATTTTTACGTTCTCAAGAAATCCAGAGTTGACATTTGGTTGTTAATTGTAAATGTTTCTGTAATCTCACTGAAACGCTCTCTGGCTGATTGATACGAGATAGAGATAATAGCGAGGCAGGGAAACCGATGACTAAATAAATAGACACACAAAGTAAAGCATTTAAATTGCAGAAAAGGCCGAGTGAGTAACATACAGTCCTTTCACGAAGAGGAACGTGCACGTATTCAAGCGTACGAGCCTGACTCAACCGATCCTCCCAGATACCTGATGAAAGCTTTCATTATGCGAGTCGGGTCGCCACTTAGAGCGTCTTGCAGACTAATGATACCCATTTGCACCGCTCTCAACTCCGAGACCAAAGTCTCTGGCTGTAAATCACTCAGTGCACGTTGCACTAATTAATAAAGCCAGGGCAGACTTTGTGACTCTGGGGAAATTTAATAATGTTCACCAAAAACCCCTTCAAAGTCGAACCTGATTATGATAACGGAGAGTTTGTTTTTGTGCCGACTTGGCAGCAGATGATCAGCGGGCGTTTTCCATTCTGTTTATGCGTCTTGATGTATGCGCGCGAACGCTAAGTGCGAATGCTCACCGCCTTCAGCTTTCTCAGAGGGAATGCACCCTTGTAACTGCCGAGGTCAAAGAGCGACGACCCCCAGACTGCCAGCAAGGGGTTAAAGGTCCTTTACCCTTAAGGGAGCCGGTGGCGGCACCCGGGACCGACCGGCTTGGGTCAACATATTAACCAGTGTATCGAATCTGACAGCCCCAAACTTTGCGTGGACCATACTCAAAAAAACGAAGCTCTCGTTTTTCCCTTAGTTGCATGCGTTGCTTTCATTTCATAAGAGCTGTCCTGCAAAAAAAATAAAATAAAATAATACTAATAATTAGCTCATCAGAACGTTTGTCGTCTCTCCAAAAACACAGACCTACCTCCACATGAAGCTTATGGGTGATGTCACACATTTTTCATGTGTGATATTAAGTTGCCAACGTTCGCAGCGTTAAACAGAGAAACATTCTTTGATTTGATCCACACCGTTTGGCAATGGTGCTCCTGAGCAGCTTAAAAGTGCAGAACTGGCAGTCGAAACTGACTGGGTGAATGTTTGGACTGAAGGGTCTGCCGCTTTGATGATGGCTGGAAGCTCTGGGACGGGGAGAAACTTCTGCATATAGTCGCGGGTAGGAAAACGTGAAACCTTCCTCATCGTTTTAGCGGAGACTTTCAAGTTACTCCAGATTGCTTAGCATCAAAACGAGGGGAGAAACTTCTTAGCTTATGTTTCAAAAACTCTAAAATAACTTACTTTTGTTGTGATTTACAAAAAAAAAGAGAAAATTAAGTCCAGCCTTTAATTTCAGTATGTTTACCGGGAAAGATAGGAGAACATAACATTTAGAAACATGGATTTTGTTTAGCTGGGAAACTTAATAACAGTCTCTTTTGACAGCGTGGATGATTACCATCCCATAATGTAACTATAACTAGAAACATTTTAATTTGCAGCTGTGTTGAAATTGCTAAAATGAGCGAATAATCATTCAGCTCTCTACGACTAGCTGTTATCGTTCAACTACTTTTCTTACAACTCGAGCTTAAAAAGGTCTGAATTACTCCTTTAAAGCTTTTCGTGAACATCTTTTACTCAAGACTGCCAGCAACGGTGCAGGAACACAATGTCATACATTCCCCTCAACCATCACCTTCAATAAGTACAACGTTATTAATGATCCATTCATTTTCCAACGACCTTCAACTCCCCAAACGCACGCACGCCCAAAGTGTTGCTACTTAGCTGGCATATCTCGCAAATTTCGTTTGCAAGCGTTCCCTTATTTATTTATTTTTTTTGCGGCAGTCGATCCAATCAAGCTCAATTTAAAGTGTTTAGTCAGCGGCTAAACGGATCGGCTGCTGGTTTGATGGATGCGCATTTCCGCCCGGGCTGCTCCCACCCCAACGTGAAGCCCATACATCATGTTGGATTACGTCTCACTTTTGTGTGCCCCGGTTGCTCCGACACCGCAACCTGTTAAGCAGATTGGTGTCAAGAGTCGCCACAGTTTGAGGTCTGCGTCCTTGAAAAAGCCACGTCTGTGCTCATGGAAACCGCCCGCTAATCAGATGAAGACTGTTTTTAAAAAAATAATAATAATAATAATGTTACGGCTCTCCCTTCAAATCCACTTTTCAAGGCGACTTAAAGGAAACATCCTCCGTCATGCATTGCTAATCTTGTCGTTTCAAGTAAAAAGACGAGACTTCGGTGAGTAACTCCCTTCTTTTCCCCAGCGAACTCTTGCAGACCACCTTGGAGAAAATTGTAAGAAGCTTCTTGGTGTAGCAGGCCAAGAGGAATAAAGACACTATTCAGTGACTTGCTGGCCCGATTTCTGTTGACTCAGTGAGGCAGGGGGAAGAAAACATGAAAACATATGCTGATTTAGACGGAACCGTCACCCGTGCCTGAATGAATTTCAGTCGAACTTCTGAGTAATTTGAAATATTCCTGTTTCGCTCTCGTCTTTTATTTTCTCCGTCCTCCAGTGTCCGTCTGCAAGTGTTCTGTGACATCCCGGGTGTTGCAAAATTTGTCGCTCACACCCTTTTTTTCCCTCTTTTGTTTGCCACGGATGATCCCTAAATACCCAACAGACTCTATTATAAAGCCTGCGCATGTTATCCACACCCGTTTGAGTCACACACACACACACGCACACACACAAAAAAAGAGTGCCGGGCCAAGCACATGGCCCCATGGGGGGTTAATTACTGAAAGGAGGGATAAAAATGACAGTTTTTAAACAACATAAGGTACGGACAGAGTCCTCCAGCTTTGCCTTCATGCTCTGTTCAGTCAGGCCATTTTTAGACTGGAGGCAAAGAAGGCCCAATCTAAGCATGGAGAAATGCCAAACAGAGAATGGATGAAAGTTCCTATAAAAGGAAACTGAAAGGGAAACTTGATAATTACTTTTAACTCATTACATTACCCCTGATGAAAAAGCCTTTCCAATTATTTATGTAACTAGGCACTAGAGAATTTAGATACTTTGAGTTTCCCTGCATGCCGAGGTGTTGTGCCTCATGTTTTTAACCCCCTGGAAACCCATAAAAGTCCCCCCCAAAAAAATGTTTATACCGGGATGATTAAGGCAAATGTTTAACACATGTGCCTCCTCAGGCAAACGGCTCATGCAGAATTCATACGGTGCCCCGCAAAAATTATCCGTGCCTTCCGAACGTTTCCACGTTTCTCTACATCACGGCCACAGACTTCGTTACGTGTTGGGATTTTTGCCGCGACTACCCACAATGTAAAGTTTTCAACGTTTTTCTATCTGCGTCGTGCATTTTGGGATCGGCACGGCTTCCTTCTGATGCACTGTGCAAGCAATCACCAGCTGTAAATCAAATCTTTGTTGAAATTCAGTTTTTCTCTGCGAAGGCCTTGAGGGCTTGGTAGTGACCGAATAGGGAAGAAAGAGGATCAGGAAAAAATGAATACACTTCTGGCAAATCTGGTAAGTAGAAAGCCATTGTTGTGGGGAGGAGGGGGGGGAATAAAAGCTCTGTTCATGTGGGACCAAATTTATCCTGTTTGAAAAAGCTGCAAATTTTTCTTTTCTTTCAGTTTTGGTTGGGAGCCCATATTGACAGGCTGGCACTGGTTCTTAAAGCAACTACAGCAGCAACTGGCGAGGCGGGAGTCATGCTGCTCGATTAACCTCTTTTGCATGAGTAACCATCACTGCGTGAATGCACGTACATAAGTTACCATGTGTTTGTCTTTATGCAGCCCTTCGCAAGCAACATTCATTCCAATTGTATCGGTGGCGTGCCCTCCTACAGCTTTTCTGCTCAACCTAAATATGAAACAGAAGCTTTTTGGCTTAGAGCTAGCTGCTCATCCATTAAATTAAGCAATGCTATGTTTATTTATAGTGAAAAAATGTTTTATTGGCAGGTTAATTGCTAAGTTAGTCTGCAGAGCAGCAGACGTCTCTCCATCACCTCAGGGACTGTGTAAGCCAACACCAATTACATGAGGGGAAAGCCTTTCTTTCTTTCTTTCTTTCTTTCTTTCTTTCTTTCTTTCTTTCTTTCTTTCTTTCTTTCTTTCTTTCTTTCTTTCTTTCTTTCTTTCTTTCTTTCTTTCTTTCTTTCTTTCTTTCTTTCTTTCTTTCTTTCTTTCTTTCTTAAGCACAAATGGCAGAGCCAAGCCGAGCGGGTGAGAAAATGGTTGCAACACATACAGTAGACTCGGGTAACACAAAGAAGAGCTGTTATACAGTAACATCTGATGCTCCACATTCTGCTGCGCTCGGGATTAGTCAGCTCTTTGTTTTTTGCAGTCTGTGCGTTCGGGATTATGCGCGGGTCACATGTCGACAGTTTTCCGTTTGTCGGACGGCTCGGAACATTTCGGAGAGCAAATGTGTGATTTAGGGACGAGCAAGAAACGGCTCGACGTGCTGCAGCCTCGTTTCTATTCCAACACAAAAATCTGCATTTTTACATAAAATGTTCTTGCCTAGTCGAGCCCTGATCACTGCTGTCAGTTTGTCTGTATTCCATGAGAAAAGCAGTTAATTCCTTCCGAAGCAGAAACCAATATATACACTCACCGGGGCGTTAAATGTTAAAAAATTTTCTTCAAGCTCTTGTTGAATTATGATTTGTGTATTTCAGCAATCCCTCCTTTCACACCTATTAAAGGTGCAAACACAATTCCTAGAGTAAATATAGAAAACCCACCATGTGTACAAGATTGGAAATGTTAATCAGGTAACCACGATTACATGATTACACCCTTTTCTATTCAGTCCAAAAGCCAATGACCATGTTATTTAAGTCAACACTCTGAAGTTTACAGCTACGCTACGTCTCCTTTCGTGAACCGTCTTTATTGACCAAATATTCCTGGTAACATTCCTTTACCTCCTCATATTGCAACTCAGCCAACCTGCTGCTTGTTGCCAATTAGAAGACTTGTTTTCCCTTGCCTAATCTTCCTCAACACCATTCACTTTCACGCGTACGCTGATAGGCCGACATTAGCTCTGCACTGTCAGACGTTTCTTCGTTTGTGGATTTTGGGATTTCTCTGACTTTAAGACTTTCTTTTTGTCTGCTTGTCAAACTTCCTTTCATGTGTGTGTTGTATTCAGGTTCTGCTTAAGCTGCGCCTCGGTATGTAAAGAGAGACATTATCAGAGATTTATCGACCTGATTCTTGAATGAAAACCCTAGTAAAATCGTCCTGAGGGATTAAAAAACAAAATCCCATTTGACATGAATGTTTTATGGCAAAATGTGATTTAAGCACCACCACAAACAGTCTAACCAGCCTACACAAATCTGGTTTTAATCTTTTTGTAGCAACCATTAAAAAAGAGTTCTTTTACACCGAGATTAAATCACATTACAAGAGAGAAATCGCTCAGACTTCTTGTCCGTTCTGATCTTCTGACTATCCAATTTGCAAACTAACAGTTTAAGCTCAATGTAAACCGTAGTTAAATGTCATGTTGCATCTTATGTGAACACGAGCATGTTTGTGCCCAAACAGCTTGCAAATGAGGCTACAGAAAAGTACATTTAGCCCAAGTAAATTCATGAGATTTTTGTTTTTATTAAATTATTTCTGACTATGACCTTTTTTTTAAATAAAGAGGAATCCGAACAACATTTTATGACAGATTTTATAATTTTTTTATATGAAGGGATGCTACAGACACCCAAAAATCCAATAGTTAAAAATAGTCAAAAAAACGCATTTTTAAAAAAAAGTTTGTTGTGCAATTGGGGAGGGAAAACCTTGATATTAGTCATGTTTCCAAGACTTCGTTTTTTTATTTTTTTTTATTTGCCTTTTCTAAACTTTGAATTGTACACAAGATAAATAAGTCGCTGGCTGTCTGTCTCACAACCAGTACAGTTGGAATCCCTTTGGTACTCAAGGGACCCTGGAGTTATTTTCACAATAATATCACCTTTAAGTAACATACGTGCACTTGGATGAACATGCATTATGTTTAAATGCTAATCAGCGATGCCTATTTCCATATTTTACTGAAACTGAAATCTTATGATTGATTCACGAGGGACTTTTATTTGTCCCCCCCTAAAAAAAATACCCAAAAAGTTAATTTCTCTAAGTTTTAGTTTCAAACTAATTCATTGCACATTAACAAAGGAAGGATCCATTTTATTTTAAAATGGTTTAAATTGTCACAGTTGTTACTCACAATGGAAATATAGCATTCGGATATGGTTTTCGTCTTTAATTGCTATTCCCAACTTATTCTTTTTCAGAAAACCATAAACTGATGTAGTGGCTTACTAATGGCATTTTATTCTAGAAATGACAAACCCAGAAATTCTTTTTTTTTAAATGACCTATTTAATTTGAATCAACATGTTGTATTATGATAATGTAGGGATTCCTCTGCCCAGAAAGGCCTTTATCCAAATGATTCATGACGGAACACTATAGCTTCAACTCACAAATGACGAAACTCGTCACCATCTCCTGCTTTGGTCAGTCTCCAATTGTTAGAGAATGGCCGAAGCGTCTGCGCTAAATATGACAAAAAATGACATGAACCACATGCAGCTTCTAATTAGATCAGGCATCATAAAATATTTATGACGTGAAAGCATCTCGGCTAACTCATTAGCAAGTCCACCTACAATCCTATTTTGGAGTTTTTGTTCTTTTCTTTTTGCTTTGTGTGTCGTAAGACTTTAAGCGGTTTTGTTGAACTTTGGCATGTCGGATATTTTGCTGCTCCATCTGGACATTTTGTCAGGTCACAGGAGTAATAGGTACAAAAGGGAAACTATGACACACTCACTGGCAACTGTATCGGATAAACCTGTTTAATTAAGTGAAGGTTTACATTTAAATGTATCAGTAAATCAACCTCACCATGTAACACTCCGACAACCCTCCTATTAAGTGATTACACCCTGATCTGCCTTTCAATCTTTTGCTCCCTTCTGTCTTCACTTGCTAACGAAGCAACAACATATTTCAAATCCTCTGTTACACACACCACACCTTGCCTATGAAGAAATAGAGCACACAGCCACGTGAGATGCATTTTGCAAAGCTTTTGGTGATGCAATTACGCAAGGGAAGATGGCCCGTTGACAAGTGAGCTTACTTTTTTTTTTTTAAACGTGCTTTTATATTTGCTCTGCACTTGCCTTCAAGATGTTTTAACTCTCAGTGCAACTATAGCTGCCTTACAAGTCATAACATCTTAGGCTAATTTAATGCAACACACGGCTGTAATGACTGCCAGGTCTGCACAGGCTCTATTAACGGGGCATTGATATCGATATGCCTATAGCTATATTTACTCTGTGGCTCTGGCTGGATTCCACTCAGAACTGCGCTTTTATCCTGGAGTGTATTTAAATTCATCATATTGATGTAAGACGACAGTTTGTCTTTTTTTTTTTTTGACTAAGGTTTGACTAAATGCACTAAACCCTGGAGCTCTATGACATGTAAGACGATTTCCTGAAATCCTCTGAGGTTTCTCTGCCAGATAAGGCCAAAAGAAAACGTCCATTAAACCCCTTAAAGGTCTCCTTCCTTCAAATCTCCTCTACCTATTGAGGTCTAGAATACGAAATCTGTCTCACATTGTTATCCGTGATTACCTCACCAAGTCTGGTTAATTGAATAAAAAGGTTTTTATATGTCTGTATTTTAATGAGGCAGTGACCTCATTGAAACATTTGGCGGTTTAGTAATGGTCTCCCATCTATCCCAAAGCTGAATTGATGTAATGGACTCTCCCCTCGGCCTATATAAGCTACAATATAACAGTCCAAACCCCTCCTTTCACAAGTACGCCCCTTTTTATGGTATGCAATTACATGCATCATACAAAAACATCGGACTGTAAACACCCCACCCCCAACGAGTTTCTGAAATACTGTGCTGCTGCACAGACTTGTTCGATGTTCCCCCCACTATCATTGGGAAATATGTCATCAGGGGAACCCCGCCCCCTTCCTCTCAGCACAACCCCTCCATTATTGTCTGCTCTCGTCCTCATAATGTACAGATTAAGCTTTGACCTTAAAATGAACCCAGTTTCCTCCCAGCCCCAACCCTCGTATCCACATCCATTTGATGCAGAATAGCTTGAGAAACCAAAGTGACGTTTGCAAAATTCCATCCCGACAGTGTTTTCTGTTGATAACATCCCAAAATGACATTAGATGGATCCCGTCTCAATGTCAAAACACATTGGGCTCGATGGCGACTGTCATACTTTGAACAGGCCATAAAGATTTGGAATGGCACAGGTGTTGACAGGCCGTAGTGTTGAATAAAAAGGTTTTTTTTTCAACACTACGGACCTCTTGGCTAAAATGAACCAAGGGGTCTGGGTCAATCTACCCTCCTTGAAAATGTTGTGCGCCTATTTGTCACTGTTTCAATTGGGCCTTGGGACTCACTGGAAGACAGAACATTTGAGAAACTTCTGATGTATGACTGGAAGGACGGTTGAGTATTTGTTTATGACAATTAGTATTTTAGTGACTGTTGTCGTTCTATCATCTCTAACTAATTCTCTGGTCCCACCAAGCACGCTTCACTCCAACTCGCTCAAGTCTCCAGATGCTGGGTTTTAAATTCAGCAAGTTGTCCTAAATGCGTTAACTTTAATATCTGTTTCGTTGTGTCGGATTCAGACTCTGTATCCATCTATATCAACAATTACTCAATCTTAATTGAGTTGCATCGATGTTCGAACTGAAAGTTGATTTAATTGTACATCCTGCTGGATGCATCAATTAATTAATGAATGCTCTTCTGGTTTTTTATTACAAAAGAGAGACGGGAGGTGGCTGTAAGCTTTTCTCATAACGAGGAATGCGGACAACCACCAATGGCAGATGGCCCCGAGTGCGTCATAACTGATGCTGCAAGATGAGGATTGTTAGTATGTACTTATCCATGATGACTAGGTTGTGAAGTAATGGCGTTGCAGGCTGGAGTTACTCCTCCATCCTGGACTTAAAGAGCAGTAACGTCTTGTTGGATGGAAGTCCCTGACCAGCTTGAACATATTTCTGTTCTCCAGATAAGCATCTCTGCAGACTGTTAGGAGAGAAGTTCGAGAGGTTTTCGTGGCAGGGGCCTTCTTTCTCTGTCTCCTGCTTCTTGACCCCCCGGAGTCTTAAAAACTTCAGAAAGGCCCCGCTTGGACGCAGGGTCTCTGCTGGAAGCCGTACCACACGCAAGAAACGGGCATTTCTTTTTTCTTTTTTTTTTTTAACAGGAGGGAGTTTGTTAGACACATACTGCTCCTGAAACAACTGTATAAAACCTTTTAATTGCAAGTTTTTCCATGCAGGGGATAATCCTCCAGCGCTTTTGCACAGCAGGGACATATTTTGCAGACAGCTGGGGGATGAATCACTGAGAGCACGAGAGAAACACTCAAAAGAGAGGCCAAACTAAAGAGCAAGCAGGATGGAGACCTTTCACAATTTACGATTAGGAATGTAAACAGCTCAAGTTTTATGAGCTTAATAGGTTCTTCTTGTCATTTGAGGGGTTTTTTTAACAGCAAGAGACATACCGCACTAGTTTACTTGGATTTTAGATCACTCTGCTTTGGTCATTGTTCACCTTTTGAGAAATTGGTGATGTTCATCGAGCATTTATTGCCAAATACCGTAGGGTTTGGTTTCCAATTTTTTTTTTTTTTTATTATTTTACAAATATTTTTCTGCTCTCTACATCTGATATGGACAGAAATGATTGAAAATGAAATGTGTTTAACCTCATTTTCTTGTTTCAGTTGTATTCCCTTCACCCAGCCTGTAGAGTCAACATGTCAAATAGCAACACCTTGTGGCCTGAGCTAAAGAAACCTAAGTACAGATAATAAAGCCATTGGCACCTCTACAATTTTGGGACCACAGAATGAGAGATTGTTTCTTACAAGCAGAGGAAACATGGAGCAGTGGTGAACCTTTCTGGAGTATCCAGCCTACCGACTAACACAACATTTCATTAAAGGGACATCATTCCTTCAGTCAAGCATGGAGGTGGGAGTGTGATAGTCGGAACAGTTGTGGTTGTCCATCTGAACTTTGCCTTTTATGATGCCAAGCACTTTAAAATGCCTTGTTGCTAAAATTTGCTATACAAATAAAATTTGATTTGATTTGAGTGACTTGTTGAAGTTTATCATTACAAATAAACTACCCAACGCATCATGTTGTCAGATTTTATATGGATCTACGTCAGTTTGAATACCTTTCTTTTTCTCATTTGTCAACTGATTTTTGTGTCTACTATTGCTGTTTTCTGATATAGTGATAAAAAAAAAGAAGAAAAAAAAAAGCCAACACAGAATCGGTCTTTTGTGGGGCAAACGCTTTTTTTCATAGCACTGTGTGTATTTCTGCATGAGCTATAAATGCATAGATACAGAAAGAGGCTGTTCTCAGACCCTCCTCATTCCTCTACAAGCCCACATGTGTTTTATTAGCAGGCAGGCCCATTGGACTGTAAATTCCAACAGCGGGCCGGCCCGAGGCTGAACGCAGCCCAAGGTTAAGAAAGATCACGGAAAAAGGGGGAAATGGTAGGCATGAGAGGATTCACCTCTTTCCACGTCTTCCTACATGAACTTTTGCTACCGTTTTGTGTGCACTTCCACGTCAAGCATCAATCTGTTTTTGTTTGTTTTTTTTTAAATCTCTCTTATCATCTGTTTCTCCTTCAGCTTTGGCTGGAGTCCAGTTTTTCTTTGACTTTCCTGCACCCTTTCTTGTGTCGATCCACCTTTGCTTCCCTCCCAGGCCTTTTTTTACCCCTCCATCTGGTTTCTCTCCCCTCCTCACTTTCTCTTGGTTTCTGTTAGTGCAATACTGCGTTCCTGTTCTCTGACTCCAAAACCACAGCCTTCCCGCAACAGCAAACACTTCTTAGACAAGAGAGCTGCGGCTTAAACAATAGTTTCCGCTCGCCCCGGGACAAAATAACTCACTCCCCACCTCCACGCAAACATACGCGCCCCTCCCTCGCGAACTCGCATTCATCCTTGCGCCCCGGTGCTCGTCGCTGAAATTTATGTTAGCTTGCTAATTTCCCCCGTCTCGCTCCCTCTTCTCAATCAACATGACAATCATAATTAGAGCGTGACATAGCAGGTCGCGACCTCTGCCGGTCTGTAGCCACCCTGAACCCCTGAAACCGTCCGCAGGGTTACATATGCGACCCCTTGGAGCCTGGGGTGTACAACTTTGGGTGCTACGAGTGAAGAGGACAACGGTGAAAGTGGTAATCCTTAAATGTACCGAAAACCATTTTAGTGTCCCAGCTCATTTAATCAACTAATGAAGGAGATCATTGGAAGTGGCTCCGATGTCTGGGAAGCCGCTACTCTTTAGATTTGAATCCTGTGGTAAAACCCAACATTTTCCCTGTTGATCCACCAATTTTTCTTCTTTGTTTTGCTTCCCCCCCCCCCTTTCATTTTAGAGACTTTTTGATGCCATGAATTCAAAAAAAGGCTTCCAGCGCCTTTGGTGAAGAAACAGACCTTTATTGTAGAAACACGCAATTGACTAAACTAAACACAAGAATGGATTAAAACGTCCTGGTGCGTCATGTTTGTAGTTGAAGTCAGACCTAAACCACAGTAGAGGCAGAGACAGCACAAAAAAATAAATGTATAAATAAATAAAGAGGGTGTATTATTTAAAATACTTTTTTTTTTAGCTACCTGTTATGTTGTTCATTATCAAAAACATTCCTGGAGTTTTCCTTTGATTCCTTCATGCGTGCTTAGAGAAGCCTTCAATCTCCCGTTCAGAGGCGCCTAAACGCTTGTTCTCACCAAGTGCCGCCCATTCCCACAAAGCTCCCCCAACTCCACAACTTCCTCACACCTTACCCCAAACGGCTCCGCCTGACTGTCGCCAGCAGCAATTAGCAAACACCTGGTGGCACTGCGTGAGGAATGAACGAAGAGGACAAAGAGAGTGAGAGAGATGCTGGATGCAGCAATGAGTAGACATTTGTTGTGGTTTTGTTTTTGACTTTCTCAATAGCAACCCCTCTAGAAGTCCTAGCGATGCTGGTAGCTAATGTCCTTTCACTCATGCGTCAATAAACAGTGGCTCCGCTGATCCCCTTTGTAGAAGCTCAGGAAAAATGGTAAAACCTTCAACACCCACCCTTTGCACATAGCAAGAGACTAGCTTGTGCATATTAGCGACCAATGATGACCACTTTCCAGATGCGATAAGTGTTTTCATACCACAGCTGAGGGACACTGCTGTTTTGATGCTACTCCGGGTAATGGGTTAATTTAATGAGCTTTCAGTTGCAATTTCCTTTTAGCATTCGATTGTACTTTGAATCGTCTTTTTGCACGTCATCAAAATAAAACACTTCATCGGATTCAGTCTGCTGGCTTTGTACATGCATGTGCTGCGTAAACAGAAAACCTGATAAGTTTGAACTAGTCAGGAAGAGTTTATAAGTGGTGACGCCATTGTGCTGAGCAGTTTAATTATCTCTCTCTCTACCACCAGGTCTGGTTCCCATTATCTCCGCTAACAGCCAGCTCTCCTCCGTGTTTCTCTCCTTCCTGCTGCCTTGTCCTCTGTTGGCATCTCATTCACCACACACACACACACGCACACACACACGCGCGCACACGCAGGCAAACAAGAACCCAAATCAAATATCTCACACCAAAACTCAAATATCAGTTGTTTTATCGCAAAAAAAGTGCATTTGGCAAAGTTCAAAAAACTTTATTTCCTACAAATAGTGCCCGTATTGGAAAACAAATGAAGACTTCAGTCACAATGGGATACCAGTGTCACGCTGTGTTGTAAACCACTTAAATTTGAACATGATGTTAGGTTATGAGAGTTTTTTTCCATATGACAAACTTGGCACAGGAAGAGGCTGAACACATGCTGACATGTTTGCAGCTTTAAATTGACCGCTCAGCGGCACCGTTCCAAAACGCCGCCGAGACGGGCGGCACCGGTGTATCTGCTTGTGTTGTTAGCATTTCTGTTGTCGTTTCAGTTTTAAAAGACGCGAGGTGGACATAATAGAAAAACCACGTAACCCAAGACAACAGAAGAGTTTGTAGTCACAATCTCATTTTGTTTAATTAAAAGGACATTTTTGGTTTCTCTGATTGTACGGACACATGAGGGTCCTCGGGCTACACTGCTCTCATTGCACCGGCAGAATGTGCTGCAGTCTTTGCGTTTATTTCATTACATTATGCTTCATCTGCAGTCCAAGCTTATTCTAACACGACGCGGTCGCTCCTGCTTTATCTCTGCCTCATGCAGCGGTGGTAGGTCAGTTTCTCTTTTATAACACATTAAAAACAGGCATCGGTCAGAGACTCGACCTGCAAGGTTAAGTTGAAGACTTAAGTTTGTAAGTGGATGCTGGAATTTCATGAAAGGCGCTCAGGCTTTAGTACGCTGGCACACAGTTTCCAGCCATCGCCAACCAAGGTTTAACCTGGACTCGTTTTAGTCTTGGCTCACGGTTTGGTCAAACCTTCGAGTCGTAGGGGATGTTTTGCAGCAACAAAGAGCGCTGTAAACCCGTGTCAATACACAGCTGTGCACATGTAAACCTCAGCCAGAATGGGAATTTGGGCCTCTTTGCAATTGCTGCTTCTGGCTTTGCTTGCTGACTTTAGCAACTAAACACAACTCAGTCAAAATGAATAGTTGGATGCTGGTCCGGGATGTTGTCCCTGCAAACACTTTGATGTCTGCTCTTTCTTTTTTTTTTTTTTTGGCTCGAAAGCAACAATGTGTTGTTGACGGTCTTCAAGAAGATTTCCTGGCTGAGAGCAGATTATTTTTTACGTAGGAAACGCAGAGAACGTGTGAAAGGTTAAACACCTGCTCTGATGTTTCCCCTCAACTGTTTGGTTGTAACGGTTTTTGAGCAAAAAAAAAGAAAAAAGGGTTAAGTCTAGACTGCTGTCACTATTTTTGTAACTCGGCACCGGTTAGAGTTTGAGCGCCATTCTCACAGTCCGCTATAAAGACCGGGTACATTTGGAGGCTTTACAAGTCATGTTGTCAAATACTAATTAACCAGGCCATAAGTGGCTAAGGATTGCATAGGTAAATGTAAATCCTGTTCAAATAATATTTAGCGTTTTGTTCCCACGGATGTTCGCGCTTATCATCGCTCGCTGTCCCTGTAATAAATATTCCCACCCCCTACTCTAGCCTCCCGTATTTATACATGTAGGACTTTAGGGCGAGGAGGATGTGGTCTGCTTAACAAGGATTTGCTTCTGTTTTTCCCCCAACACCATGTGCTCTCTCCAACTGTGGGTACTAGTCCCAGGTCCGTGCAATTCCACACTCGCGAAAACACACAAGAGGTATCAGCCACAACACTTTTTGGACTGACCTCCGCTACCCACGGATGTTGTTCTGTAACAAGCCCCGACAGTTCTAATGTTATCACAGGTAATCTTTGACATCGGGTACATTTTCATCTCGGTGCGTAAGGGCTGGTTACAGTGGCGTCGGCCTGCACTGTTGGCAGCTCGCGCCCTCATGAAATGCGGCTCAGATTCTACACCGTAAACGACATTTCAAAGCTGCTCTTAATCTCCCTTTGCCGAAATGGGAGAAGTATGAAAAGCACGACATTGTGGCAATGAAAGAGTAAAAAGTCGCGAGTAAGCTAAAAAAAATATATATATAAGGGAGGAAATTGATGCATAAAATTAAAATGCTGGACTGAAGTAGAAAGGAAGGAGGTAGAGATTCAGATGCCATTAGCAGCTGGTGTAGTTGTCTTATCTGGTCCGGTGCCACATTCCAGACAAATGCAGCGCTACCTCTGTGTCCGTAATGTTGCGAATGTTGCTATTATCTCTGTGATTTGCTGATACGAGATGTCCATTGACTCCCTTTGCAGTTAATTACAGGCTGGCTAGCCTGAGCCAGGTCACTGTGACTCAGCTCCTGTTGTCAAAAAGTCCGTTACTCAGGGATAATGAAGGCCAGCTTCATATTTAAGTGATTATGAAACCATTAAACTGCCTAAATGTTTATTAGTCACACTCAGTTGTCTGTTAGGGCATCACAACATTTCAGAAATTGTGGATGCCATCTCGAGAGATTGGAAAGGGTAAGCTGTGGCTTTCTGGGAGATTGCAAATAGATTAGAGAGCTCGGTCTTTAACCAGGAGGTGAAATGTAGCTCTGGGCTGACGGACCAGCTTGACCTTGCAGTCAACTGAATTACGGCACGGGTGAGAGCTGACGGCTTTCTTCTTTGGAAAAAGCAAGGGATGGGTAGTGCAAAGAGAGGAATAAATCATTTTGAGATCACTCTGCAAGAGAGAAAGAGAAACTCAGACAAAATAGAGACAGAGAAAGATAATTGGCTAATAGTTTGGGACAGGCTCTATTGCAAATCTGCAGGTATGGACTGATACGATCTTCCTGGCAGGCATTTCCTCACCTCTGCAGACTCTAAATTACTCACGCCAGCTCAGAAGTGCGAAGGGAGAACAGTCTGCTGTGGACGCGAAATAATATTTTGCCGTCTTGCAGTTCTTACACGGTGGCAGCAAGACATATTTTCGCTTTTATAAAATGGCCTTTGGTTGGGTATCTTGTTCACCAGTCTTACATGTTTTTGTCAATTGTGGGTAATGACTGTCACTGTGGTTCACTAGAGTCCCAAAGCTGTAGAAACATGCCTCATAAACATTCCAGACTGAGATTTATATATAAACTCTTGAATTTCTTTAGATAAGAGCATATGTTTCTGGTTGAGATGTCCAAGGGTGCTTCGTTTTCGATGTCATTTCCAAATAAAGGCAGTGTTTTGAGTAAAATGGAACAAAGCAGAGGTATTTCTTTCTTTAGACAAGTTTAAGGATCTTGAGGACTGCCGTTTGAAACCTTGTATTGAGAGTTTGATGTGTTAAAAGTTTGATGCGAGAAAGAAAAATGTTGCTTAATATTGATTCCAGTACCGTAGCTTAAGAAGAGGGTTTGGAGATTCTTGCTAATGTACAAGTAAAGTACATTTCTTACCAGAAAGCAGGAGCTGAATTTCCCAAGCCCTTTTTATTTGTCATAGACAAAAGAAAAACACCTGGATCTAGAAAGTATGTTTATGGGGTAAAATCTCAGGCATTTAGGGCATGAAAATCCTAGCGGCATGAATAGGAGACAGTTTGTCAGCATTCGGTCACAATTTTTGGATGTTTGGGTTTTATGGCTTATGATTTTTTATGGCTTTCTTCGTGGATTTTTTAAATAGTTTTTTACAATATCAGTTGTTTCTGTCTGCATTCTAGTGTTCCCTTTCTGATTAGTTGTCTAGATTATTATTTCTTAGAGTGTGAGATTATTCCCTTTCAGTTACTCTTATCAGTTCCTTATATTACGTGCTCATCACGTGTATGTTCATGTCTACATATAGTTTATTCTTACCATTTGAAATGTTCTACTTATTCTTGCAAAAACAAAAAGAAAAACATCGACCACCTTTATTCTAATTCAAGAAAGGCTTTATGAAAAAATGATGGATAAAAGAATAAATTGTCTGTTCATTGTGGGGGGAAATATGCACAATTCTATAAAACGTGCAAAGGTACAGAGGAATAAATGTTTCTATCCGATTATAGTGCATGAAAAAAAAAAAGAAAAGACGAGAAAAAATTTTTGAGGGCGGTGTTAATTACAGTGTGAACACACTGTTCAACAGATGCTTGTGGGAAGTGTTCCTGCAAGGGGGCTCCAGGAAATCTGCTTTGAAGTTCATTTCATACACAACTAATAATAGACGGCGCATGTTAAATATTACACTGTAGAACACATAAAAATCACAAAAAAGGATAATAACTGAATATTGTAGAAGTTGGATGGTGTTTTTTTCTTCTATTTTTTCCCCCCCAAAAGTCATGGCTCACAGTACAAAAAAAAAAAAAAACTTTGCACAGACATCCTGCTGCTTCCATGAGTAAGTGTGGAGAGGCTCATTGCAGAACACTTTGCAGAGCAGTAACTCTTTGTCTCGGTCGGCTGTGAACTGAATTTGTGCAACAAAAAAAAAAAAAAGAAACGCAGAGAACATGACATAATGCAACTTAAAGATGAGCCCATTAGTGGTAAGGGAAATGTAAAAAAAAATAATAATAAAAAATCCATGCTAGAGAAATAATGGGAAACACTGGAAAGAAGACAGTGAGCTTTTTATTGCCGTGATTTAAGAGGTGGTTTTCCAGGCAGTGGAAGGAGGATGTAGTTTTTATAAGACAAACCCATAAAAGTGAGCTGAATACCTGTGAGCGTTTTAAATCAATAAAGGGAAGTCTGGCAGAGTTTAAGCATGGCACACCAGAAGACACAAAGCTTTATCTCTTTTTTTTTTTTTTTTTTTTTTTTTAGTTGATGAGAAGAACAGTTTTGACTTCCACTCGACTGCGTTGCCACAACAGTAATGGAGGGTTTCCGAGGAGGCAAAGCAATAAGGCAACACCTTGTTGTTGTTGTTCTAAATGTACGTTTGTTTTAGTTTCTAACTGTAAGTCATCAAGTTCATCAGTGCAGGCGGCGATGCACAAACCTTTCGCCTGGAGCAAATGAGGCGGGAGGGGGAAAGCGCACACCGAACTATAAACATTCTATGCTCATAAAAGCAATGGTGGTACGACAACAAAGCCGAAGCGGCATCTGATTCCTGTTACGCCGCAACAAGCACGTAGCAGGCCTGGATAAGACTTACAATGTCACCCGTGCCCTCTGCGCTCTGCTTTATAACTTCGCCGTCCGTCTTCCCGCTCACGCAACTATGCGCCGCCATCCGTCTCCCTCATGTTGGAGGATGTTATAAATCTGGCTGCCGAGGAGCGCGTGCAGATGTGCGTGCGTGCACATCGTCTTTCAGGCTTAAGTTCAGGGGGCCCGAATTTGTTGTTCGCAAGATGTTTTGCAGACTTTTTTTTTTGTTTTTTTTCCCTGCTCTTATTCTGCGGTAATTAGTTTTCTCGCTGCACCGTGAAATAAGAAAATACATAGGTGAAGATGGAAGGATTTTTGCTCATTTTGTCTGTGCTTTAATGATTCTGCAGTCTGTCATTGCTTTGAGATGCCTGTTTGATTTCTTGGTATTTTCTGAGTTTCCTAAAAAAAAAAAAAAAAATGTCCACATTGACTTAAATAATATGTCAAAATATAAATTATATTGTATGTAATGTTAAAATTTAATCTTCCTGAAAATCTTTAAAGGCCTACTTTGATAAATTCTTGATTTAATCGCTTGACTTGCTGTGGTTCATATAACATATCGAATTATAAAAAGCATTTTTAAGCGCTTATGACACATTTCCACATTTCCTACCAGTATTGTTTTAACTCAGCCACATTGAGGGTTTGAAGCTGGAATGAATGTTTAATGCTATGCAACAAGATTTCAGTAGAGTCTAAGTCTGGACTTCTTGTGGTCTAGTCCAAAAGCTTCATATTGTTTTTTTCTTTGTTTTTCTTTTTATGAACCACCAGCAGACGTAGAGTTGCTGGTGTACTTTAGATTATTGTTCTGCTGCAAAACTCTCTATCTTAATGAGATATTTTCATTCACGATTTTGCTCAAGAGCATAATTGTTTTTAATTCTTAAGACATAAGGCAGCACTGGAGCCCCATACCATCACCACCATAATATAACTGGAAGATTAGTTAGTTTTTAAAGGACGCACTCTGTACCTTAAATCCAACTTTAGTCTCTTTTCTCCAAAGAGCACTTTCCCAAGACTCTGGAAACGAGACAAAAGCACAATTCCCAATCTCAATAACACACTCAGTATGCCCTAAAGCAAATGTATAAAGAAAAGTCATATCTATCACATTATAAAATCACTTCTGCAGCTTCGGGTGATTGATTGGCCTAATGAAATTACTCCATCAGAGCACACTCAGATAGTGTCAGGGTCTGTTTGTCCTCCCCTCGTCCTAGTTTCTTAGTTTGTTTTCCTTTAGTTAGTTTTATTTCCACCTGTCCCTGGAACCACCACTTCTCAAGACATCCAGCAGATGTCACCCATGCTCCACCCCTGAGAAGTGTCCTGGTTCAACCCGGACACACACCTGCAGCTGGTTAAGAGGGCGTGGACCGGCGATATAAGCAACAGCTACACTCCGTCTCACCGCCTGAGTGTTTGCCTACTACGGTAACCAGCGTTCCAGAAAGAGGCCTTCTGTGATTACTCTCGTCTAACCCTTGTTGTCTCCCTCGCCAGATTCTCCCGCCGTCTCCTAGTTGTTTCCCGGAAACCAGCTGCCCCGCGTTCGTGTAAGTCTGTCTCCCCGCTGTGGATCACCTCCCTCCTGTGTGATTTCCCGACCCTGCCGGTGTTCCCGGTCAGAGGCCACTCCCTGTGTGTGTGAGCGTTATCCCCCCTCGTCGATCCCTCTCCGGGATTTCCCCTTCGGGACGCTACGGGCCAGGAGGCCCACGCCCGAACTTCCCGGAGGACCGCCTGGACGGATCAGGCTCCAGGCCGTGCCCGACATCAGAGCTACTATCGCTCGTCAACGGACTCTTGGCTCGCGCTCCGCTTCGCCCCATATACCTCCACCCAAAGTAAGCTCACCTCAGTCATTTCCTGGAGAAACTCCGCTGAGTTCCCGCTAACCCTGCTTTCTCCCGTTGGCAGTAGAAGAACCGGTCCGCCGATTCGGCTTCGCCACCAGCTCCCTGACTCTTCAATAAACATCATTGTTTCTGACTCGCTCTGTCTGATTGTGTTCTTGCATGTGGGTTCGCAACCTTAAAGCCAACATGACAGAACACTCAGGCCAGTTCGGAACCTCAGCAGACGCAATCAGACGGGCGCTGTCCGAACAACACGCGCTAGTCCAGTCACATGACTCCGCATTACGGGAGTTAGCTAGTCGTCAAGCCGAGACTAACGATAAACTAACAGAATTAACCACTTTCCTACGGAATTCAGTTCAGCAGGCTCCCAGCTCTCAACCTTCCCCGACAGTGGCTCCGGATCCACCAGCCCGCTCCATGTTTTCGGACGTCCGACCCTCAGCGCCAGAGAAATTTTCAGGTGACGTCCGGAAGGTCAAGGGGTTTATTCTCCAATGCAATATCATCTTTAATCATTCACCGCAGAGTTTTTTGCATGACAGTGCTAAGATTTCCTACGTGTTATCCCTGTTGACGGGTCGAGCCCTAGAGTGGGCCGAAGCCCGGTTCTCTTCAGCCTCTGACTATGGGTGTACCTTCCCCGAGTTTTTGAAGGAGTTACAGCAGGTGTTTTGTCAAGAGGCTGAAAAGACTTCAGCCTCCCGTGAACTACACGGATTGAAGCAAGGCAAGAAGACTGTGTCAGACTTTTCCATCGATTTTAGAATCTTGGCCGCTGCTTCAGGCTGGAACCCTGCTGCGCTTAAAAGCGCATTCTTTCATGGGTTAAATGAGCAGATAAAGGACCAACTGGCTACTCTAGATGAACCAGAGTCTCTGGATGAATTTATTAACTTGGCCATAAGACTAGACAACCGGATTCGGTCAAGGATGAGTGAGCGATCCCGCCGCACCGCCCTTCCGCGCTCCGCACAGGTCAGTAACCAGTCGACTGTCCAACCTCCACCCACCTTTCCCTCATCTACAGGACCAGAACCCATGCAACTGGGACACGCTAAGCTAACCCCAGAGGAGCGGCAGAGGAGGATGCGATCCCGGCTTTGCCTTTACTGTGGTGAACCCAATCATGTCATCGCTAACTGTCCAGTACGTTTAAACCCGCAGGTCCGGCAGTTAGGACGGGGAGACTGCCGGAGACTAAAACAGTAAGATCTCGCTTCATCATCCCTGTCTCCATAATCATTAACGAACCATATTCTTTATCAGCCCTCATTGACTCAGGGTGTGAACAGAACCTCATTAATTCAGACATCGTCGAGCAACTGTCTATTGAAATCGAGCCGCTTCCAGTTCCTCTCCGGGTATCAGCCCTCGACGGAGGGAACCTGCCACAGATCACCCATCAAACCAAGTCAGTGCGTCTACTCACTTCAGGTAATCACACAGAGGAGATTACTTTCCTTGTGTTTCCTGCCGCTAGTGCCTCCATCATCCTTGGTTTCGACTGGTTATACAAGCACAACCCGCACATAGACTGGGCCGAGACCAAGATTGAGTCGTGGTCCACTAAGTGTCACAGTACCTGCCTTCATTCCGCCTTTCCAGTCGTCACTACGCCTACAGAGCCAGCTGTGATCGACCCATCCGACGTCTCCTCCATTCCCCGTGAGTACCATGATCTAGCTCCTGTTTTCAGTAAGGACAAAGCCCTGTCTCTGCCACCCCACAGACCGTATGACTGTGCCATCGATCTACTGCCTGGCGCCCCATTACCCAACAGTAAGCTATACAACATTTCTAGAGCAGAAAGGCAAACCATGGAGGAGTACATAAACAAGTCTCTAGCCGCAGGGATTATCCGCACCTCGTCCTCTCCCCTCGGAGCAGGGTTCTTCTTCGTGGGAAAAAAAGATGGCTCTCTCCGGCCCTGTATTGACTACCGTGGACTCAACCAGATCACCATCAAGAATAAGTACCCGTTGCCATTATTATCCTCAGCCTTTGAGCCCGTCCAAGAGGCAACCATATTCACAAAACTAGATCTCAGGAACGCTTACCACCTCCTTCGCATAAGGGAGGGTGATGAGTGGAAGACGGCGTTTAAAACCCCCATGGGCCACTATGAATATTTGGTCATGCCGTTTGGGTTGTCTAACGCACCTGCTTTCTTCCAGGCCCTGGTGAACGACGTCCTGAGGGATCTCATCAATGTCTTTGTGTTCATCTACCTGGATGATATCCTGATATATTCCAAATCCCTCGCGGAGCACAAACAACATGTCCGTCTGGTTCTCCAACGCCTTCTGGAGAATAAGCTGTATGTAAAAGCGGAAAGTGTGAGTTTCACCGCCCTTCAGTAACCTTCCTAGGGTACATCCTCGAAAGGGGACAGGTTAGAGCATCCGAGGACAAGATCAAGGCAGTACTCGACTGGCCTAAACCCGAAAACCGCAAACAACTACAGCGCTTTTTGGGGTTTGCAAACTTCTACAGGAGGTTCATACGCAATTACAGTCAGACTGCTTCACCCCTCACCGCTCTCACTTCCAGCAAGAGAGAATACGTCTGGACCCCTCAAGCAGAAGCCGCCTTCGAGGAGCTCAAGTCCCGGTTTGCACGCGCTCCCATTCTGGTCCAGCCTGACCCCAAGAAGCAATTCATTCTGGAAGTTGACGCCTCCGACACCGGGGTCGGCGCGGTTCTTTCCCAGATGTCTACCCACGACCATAAGCTCCATCCATGCGCCTTCTTTTCCCGTAGACTCTCGCCAGCTGAGAGGAATTATGACGTGGGCGACAGAGAGCTCCTCGCGATTAAACTCGCCTTGGAGGAGTGGCGCCACTGGCTGGAGGGTGCCGAACACCCCGTACTGGTCTGGACCGATCACAAGAACCTGACATACTTGCAAGCAGCCAAGAAATCCAATCCCCGCCAGTCTCGTTGGTCTCTGTTCTTTTCTCGATTTAACCTGTCTATCACATTTCGCCCAGGTTCAAGGAATGTTAAACCCGATGCCCTATCTCGAGTTTATTCCCCAGATGACGCTGAGGTGGTCCCAGCTCCCATCCTGCCTCCCAGTTGCACCGTGGGAATGGTCACCTGGGAGATCGAAGACATCGTCCATCAAGCTCAGCAAACAGAACCAGCCCCAGAGTCCTGCCCACCGGGTAAGGTGTATGTTCCATCCTCTGTCCGATCCCGTTTTCTCCAGTGGATACACAATTCTAAGTTCTCAGGTCACCCCGGCGTTAGCCGCACGATTGGGCTAATAAACAGACGGTTTTGGTGGGCTTCCGTACACAAGGATGTCAAGGAGTTTGTTTCAGCCTGCCCAATCTGTGCCCGGAACAAGTCCTCCAATCAACCCCCCGCAGGACTCCTACAACCACTACCCATACCTAAGCGCCCTTGGTCCCACGTGGCCATAGATTTCGTTACCGGACTCCCAACCAGTAAAGGTATGACCACCATCCTCACCATCGTCGACCGTTTCTCCAAGGCATGTCACCTTGTTCCCCTACGTAAGCTGCCCACGGCTGCCCAGACTGCCCTGTTATTAATTAAACATGTCTTTAAACTACATGGCATCCCGCAGGAAATCCTCTCGGATCGCGGCCCCCAGTTCATATCACAGGTCTGGCGTCAGTTCTGCTCGGCTCTGGGGGCTAAGGTATCCCTCACTTCTGGCTACCATCCACAAACCAATGGCCAGACAGAACGTATGAACCAAGAGCTAGAGACGACTCTGCGATGCCTGACCTCCACGAACCCCGACGATTGGGCCCAATACCTCCCATGGGTCGAGTATGCACATAACAGCCACATTTCTGCAGCCACAGGTCTCTCTCCGTTTGAAGTGGTCCTGGGGTACCAACCACCACTCCTCCCCTCCGACGAGGAGGACCTCTCGATCACGTCTGTACAACACCACATCCGACGAAGCCATAAGATTTGGAAGGACACCATCACTGCCCTCAACAACACCTCCGCTACCAATAAACGCCTGGCTGACCGTCGTAGAACCCCTGCTCCTGCTTATACAGTGGGACAAAAGGTATGGTTGTCCACACACAACATTCCCCTCAAATCTATGTCTAGAAAATTGTCTCCAAGGTTCATTGGCCCCTTTGAAGTGCTGGCAGTCATTAGCCCCTCAGCTGTACGCCTCCACCTTCCCCCGTCTCTGCGTGTCCACCCAACCTTCCACGTGTCCCAAATTAAGCCAGTGCTCTCCAGTGAACTTTGCCCTCCGGCCGAACCCCCTCCACCCGCCCGGGTCATCGATGGCCATCCGGCCTTCTCCGTCCGCCGGATTGTCGCCACTCGACGACGAGGTCGGGGTCACCAGTTCCTTGTCGACTGGGAGGGTTATGGCCCTGAGGAACGTTCCTGGGTTCCTGGATCATTCATTTTAGACCCCTCCCTTATTAGAGACTTTAGGGACTCCCAGACCCCGTCCTCTGTTCGGCCGCCAGGTGGCGTCCGTTGAGGGGGGGGTACTGTCAGGGTCTGTTTGTCCTCCCCTCGTCCTAGTTTCTTAGTTTGTTTTCCTTTAGTTAGTTTTATTTCCACCTGTCCCTGGAACCACCACTTCTCAAGACATCCAGCAGATGTCACCCATGCTCCACCCCTGAGAAGTGTCCTGGTTCAACCCGGACACACACCTGCAGCTGGTTAAGAGGGCGTGGACCGGCGATATAAGCAACAGCTACACTCCGTCTCACCGCCTGAGTGTTTGCCTACTACGGTAACCAGCGTTCCAGAAAGAGGCCTTCTGTGATTACTCTCGTCTAACCCTTGTTGTCTCCCTCGCCAGATTCTCCCGCCGTCTCCTAGTTGTTTCCCGGAAACCAGCTGCCCCGCGTTCGTGTAAGTCTGTCTCCCCGCTGTGGATCACCTCCCTCCTGTGTGATTTCCCGACCCTGCCGGTGTTCCCGGTCAGAGGCCACTCCCTGTGTGTGTGAGCGTTATCCCCCCTCGTCGATCCCTCTCCGGGATTTCCCCTTCGGGACGCTACGGGCCAGGAGGCCCACGCCCGAACTTCCCGGAGGACCGCCTGGACGGATCAGGCTCCAGGCCGTGCCCGACATCAGAGCTACTATCGCTCGTCAACGGACTCTTGGCTCGCGCTCCGCTTCGCCCCATATACCTCCACCCAAAGTAAGCTCACCTCAGTCATTTCCTGGAGAAACTCCGCTGAGTTCCCGCTAACCCTGCTTTCTCCCGTTGGCAGTAGAAGAACCGGTCCGCCGATTCGGCTTCGCCACCAGCTCCCTGACTCTTCAATAAACATCATTGTTTCTGACTCGCTCTGTCTGATTGTGTTCTTGCATGTGGGTTCGCAACCTTAAAGCCAACATGACAGATAGGGTCAGCGCTCATGAGTAATGTCCATGTTAGGCCTGTCCGTCATGGAAATCAAGGTTTTTGGGGGGAAGGTTTTGGCACATTTGCGATCTCGTTGCTTCATGTGGCCAGAAAGTTTCTATTTAAGAGATTTCTTGATTCTGCAGGCCAAAACGTAAATTTGGTTTGAGATGGACTCATGGGCTATTCGACATAAAACGCAGGGAGATCTCTAAGAAAATGAATCGGACCGTCGTTTTGAACACTTTCTTCCATTTAAATATTGTGCGTTCAGAAGGCAGAGAATATGAACAGAGCCCTGCCGTTTCATTGGATAAGACTTGTGACTAAACTTAAAAGTCTCCAGCTCTGGCTGCGTTTTTTTTTTCCTTTCCTCTCTCTCCGTCTCTTCCAGTCTGCGTGATCGTCTGGTATGGGAGGAATTTCACACATCACGCACTCAGACGCGGCCGCCACCACGGTGGCCACACACACTGGAGTTTCTAGTCGGTTGGCAAGTGGATTATCAGACTCTGAGGTGCAAAAAAAAAATATCAAAGACACTCAGAAGTAGTTTTAAAGACCTACTGAGTAGATAGCGGTTTTTACTACCCGTACTGATTGTCCAGTTTCCGGGGTATCACCTACTTGTGATCCCAATCCATCATGTGGACGCTTTGGAAATGATAACTATCTCACTTTCAGTGTGTGCCTTGGCTCTGTGTTACACCCCGGACGAGCAGCCCTTGTAGCGCTTCAGCAGCCACGGGGTCAGAGGTCAGCCTGTGAACTTAATGAGACACAAAGATTGAAGGAACAGCGATGCCAGTATGAGATAATCTGTAGCGAAACCAGTTTAAAGGGGAGCGAGGCCGAGCCGAAAATATTTCATTTTCAGATTCAAACCTTGGAAGGAATTCGTGTTTTTTTTGTTTTGTTTTTTTTTACGTTTGTGAGACTAGTCTGTTACATATAAATATCTTCATAATTTATTATTGAAATAGGGACAAGAGGTGAGAAGAAAACAATCTAATCGCAGCGCAATTTATTGTATTCCACACAACAATCGTTGTTGCCGAAGCAATATAGCTCAACTTTTTACCAACTTGTACAAATTTCTATAAAAATGCTTTTTTTCAGCAACCAAGATTTGACATTTTCGATTAGTTGCAGTCAAAAAATAATAATTTATCTAATTATCTCATTTCTGGCACAATATGGTTTTGGTTTCATGACTTTTCAAAACGTTACGTCATTACATCTCCGGCTTGCAGTAAGCGTCAGAGGTACCTTCTTTGAATTAAGTTATGAATAAAATACAAGACTGACGTCAAATGTATGTTCATAAAAGTTCAGAGCTCAACTCTAAATTTGACACCCCTGATCCCAGTGCACGTGCGTCATACAAAATGGGGTTCATCAAAACATACAGACATACGACTTGGACCTGAGTTGTGTAAAATGCACTTGGTTCCTTCATGTTTAGACTTTTCAGAACCAATATATTTGCCAACATAAGAAAATCGTGTGATAGATGATCAAGTCAACAAATCGGCTGCTTCTAACAAAGAATATGTTCTTGGCACTTTAAAGGATAGCTTCCATAGTACAAGTATGAAAACGGGGAATTATGCCAGTAACTCGACAAAAACGAGAGGAAATTAAAGTTTAGAAGCTCAAAGCCACAAGAAGAGATCCAAATTACAAGAGCAAAAAGGAAATAACAGACGATGCGGGAAAAAAACACCGACATTCTGTAGCTGCTACGGGGATGACAAATAACGGGTGAAACCCACAATATGGCATTCGAGTGGTCTAAAACCACAAAAATGCTTTTCTTCTGCAAGCTTTATATTTTGTGTATTTCTTATTTCACCATCTTTTTTTTCACTTTAGAGAAATGATCCAATGTATTTTTTTTTCTTTACTTAAATCTGTTTGTCAGAGCATCATCTGTGATGCAGCGTTTCTGTCGTTTTAAAGAAAGTGAGCCTAAATCAACCTCATATTAAGTACTTATATACAACATTCATTAAACCCGACAGCTGGGCTTGGAACTAGATGTTGGACCGTTTTTTAGACGATGAATTGAAAAGCGAGATGTTTAATTGTTTCATAACTAAATCTGTTTTAAACGTCTCCATGACCTAATCCGCCTGCTTGAGGTTGTTGGTCTTCATAATGCGGTTTTGTCATTAATATTGTTTAAAAAAAAACTATTAAAATCAACACAGTGCAGATATTTAACCTTATTTTAAGTCAAACAGTGGCGTAATCTATTTACTTACGTGATTTCGCTGGATTGTTTCCGGGGTATCGACTGAAAGATGGCGAATATAAATACTCACCTTATGTTTCAGAGTCTTTATTAAATAATTA
The DNA here is from genome assembly GCF_904066995.2 of Poecilia reticulata. Lineage (NCBI taxonomy): Eukaryota > Metazoa > Chordata > Actinopteri > Cyprinodontiformes > Poeciliidae > Poecilia > Poecilia reticulata. The sequence continues at coordinate 10,808,308 of NC_088852.1, read as the reverse complement.
GAAAACTGTTCATTTTTTTTTCTCACACTGCAATTAGGTTTTGACAACCAAATGCATTAAAGTTTACGTTGCAGAATGTACGGAGCTTCAAATAAACACTGTTGCAAACAACCGTAAAGATTTTGTAGTCGAGATTTTTCTTCTCAGCTGGACTTCCTAATAAAATAAAATAATAATAAAAAGAACAAACATTAGCCATCAGTTCTCGTAGTAATGAAATACAAGAACAAACTTATTACACCGCACAGGCCTCGCGTGAAACGGGGCAATGTCTCGCTGATTTATCACTTTAACGGTTTTATGCTTGAAAGACGAGAATGAAAACAGTTTCACGAGCAATATCGGCCATAAATTAAAACAAATCACTCAAGCATTTACTGGGTTATTGAGTTGTTCTCTGAAATAGTATATAATGTTATCAGGCCATGGTAGATTTATGGTAATGGGAAGAAATAATTTTGCTCTCCAATACACAAAGTGCGGAAAACCGCATTGTTTTCTTCTGGATATCAGATGGATCAATGCCTAAACATCTCAGGAGATCCCTGCAGGGGGAAAAAAAAGTGAGCATAGATTGATGAAAGAAGAGGAAAATAAAAGCGAGTCCCATTAGAGGTCATGTCATTATATCACTATAAGTGTGAGGTAAGGAGTGAATAGCTGGTGGGAAGGAGGGGTGAAATAGCCTTCGGGAGGGGGTTGGGGGGGGGTTTCTTAAACATCTTTCAACGCAGCAAAAGCATCGCCAAAAATCTCTCCCACTTGAAAGAAAACCGCCAACAGCTGCCAAGGAGAGAGGCTGAGCGGCTGGGGCGCCGAAACCAGTCTCCGTCAGTCTGATGACTGGAGGGAGCGGAGAGGGACGGGGGGACAAGGGGGGGGGGGCTCATCAGACTCAGTCCGTGGGACAGAAACGAGTTTGGGAACGAAACTTTGACTGGCAACGGGTAACCGCCATACTGACATTCTGACATGCGGAGAGGCCAGTCTGACAAATAGGGAGTGTCAGGCGGCGCTCGACTCTGGAAAATGATAAAAGCTGGCACAAACGGAGAAAGTTTTCAGCGAGTCGCGCTGCGGCTGAGATGTTTACACGTTCAAAGAAATGCGTGCAAATAGCGTTCGCGTAAAACCAGTTCAGCTTCTTCAAAAGTTATTCGGATAGGTTTTGTTATATTTTCGAAACCTGCTTTTATTTTATTTATTTTTTCTCATACTCAATCCCCAAAATAAACTTAGAGGGCCTAACTGTAAATTCAAAGGAGAAAAAAAACAGTTGCATTTGCATGTGGCATACAATTAATCCCATTTTTGGTTTAATTTCTCAAGTCATACCTAAATCTGATTACGAACAGACCTGTAAAATCAAGAAACATTTGATTAAATTTTTTTCTATTAAGTAGGGGGGAAAAGCACCACACCAGACCTCAAGTACGCTAAATCTTGATTTCAGTTTGAGGGTGCCACAGCTTATCGTAAACGAGCGACTTTGTCACATTGTCACAAGTGCATTGTGCGCTCACTCTCTCGTATGAAAATGCATTTGTTGATTTGAAACATGACGGAAAAATAAAGGGAAGTTAAGCCAAGAGTGAAAGTGGTGAAGAACAGAACAGGGATGAAGAACAAGAGGTAAAAGAGGCGATAAAGTTAAGCAGAGCAAAGCCACATTCAACACACCCATGCTGGAAAAATCAGATAAACCTCTCAGCAGACATCTTATCCATCACAGTCGACCGCAAGTTGTGTGTGTCGAAGAAAAAGGTGAGAGATGGGGTGCTGTGGTGGCGCAGGGGCAAAGCACAACCCATGTATTGAGGCCTTAGTCCTCATGCCGGTGGTCACAGGCTTGATTCCTGGCCTGGTGACATTTCCCGCATGTCTTCTCCCTCTCTCATAACCCTCTTTCCTGTCGAACTACTTTCAAATAAAGGCCACTAGAGCCAACAAAACCTTTAAAAAGAAAAAGGTGAGAGATGAAATGTGATCTGCTAAAAGTTGTCAAGTACAAAGACACGCCATCCAAGCGCTTTGAAATAAGTTCAAGCTCAGTAGAGACGAACTCTAAACTACGAACACGTTTTCCGTCTCAAAGTGTTCTTTGTAGATCTTTGTGCGCTCCGCCGTAACGGCCGGCATCGTTTCTGTCCTCTCACGAGTACGAGTCCTTTTTGCCAAGGGTTTCCTCTTCAGAGCAGGAAGGAATGATTAAAAAAAAGAAAGAAGACACATCTGGAAACACGTACGAGGCCAAGGGGATATAAGTCAGCTTTTTTTTCCTTCAATGCGTTTTCTCCCGGAAAGCATTTGTAGGATTTTGCACACTTTCTCATCTTATCTCGAGGTGGACAAACAGAACTAAAAAAAAAAAATAATCCTAATCCTCTGGTACCTGCTGAATACGCTCAATCACCTTTACACAACAGTTTTAGGTTTTGACTAAAAATCCATGGCTTCCATTTATCTCAGCATGAAGCCACTCTTGGCTGGTCTCTAAACAGGGAGCCTTTTCTTCACAAGGCTGAATATTTTCAAGACCTCTGAAAAGGCAACACACGAAACTCCCTCAGCTTAGAGTCTTTGCTTCTGTAAAAAAGTGGGTCTTGGGACTTTACCAAGTAACAGATAGTTGTTTCTTTTATGAGTTAGGTAGACCTAAGTTGGATATTTTTGCTGCATTTAATTCAACAAGGGAGCTAATTCGTACCCTCATTTCAAAACGCAGAACAAGCTGGTTTTGTCACTACGCCGAACAATCGGACATCTGCTCAGGTCGCAAGTATGATTTGTTTCTGCATATTCCTCTGAAAACTTTCCCCAGTCATACCATCGATTGCAGTTCTGATCCCCATTTCATGGATTGTGACCCAGGAACAGACCAAAGTGATTTTATGCAACCTCGTCCTGCCTAAATGTGTTGAGCCGCTGCCATGTGACTGGCGGATTTATCATTTGTGTTATAACAAGAGTTTAAGCAGCTGTAAAAAGTGAGCACGTAGGCCTTAACCTACACATATACAAATCAGTGTTCTTTAAGTTTTGGGTCACGATTCAGACCGGCTCGAGTGTTTGACTAAAATCACATGTCGCACCTTTAAAACGATGTCTTTGGTAAGGACATTATGTTCAGTTGTCAAAAATTCGACTTGAGTTTCTATCGGACTCAATAACGTCAAGATGATTTATACCAAAGTTTGCATGTCAGGATGATTAAATAATTTTTTTTTTACCCCCTCTCAGCATATTTTGACTGCATGTCTGACCATGCCTTATGACTGCCACCGCTTCCCCACTCTGTCATCAGGACAGCTGTAGTAATTAATAATGCTGGATTCACGGATTCCACGCTGCATCTGGTTTGCAGCGAAGACGGGCGTCAACAGGAACTAAATAAAAGTAGGGTTTTTTTTTTCTTTTCCCCCCGTCGCCGTGGTCGTTCCTGCAAAAGGAAGGCCGGACGGTTTTCAAAGATGGGCCGGCTCGCAAATATGTTGGGAATTCCAGTCAGGATGCCACAGTTTACAAAGCTCTAAGCTGTTGACACAATGCAGAACCGTCGTTTATCCAGCTGCAGTCGGGGATTCTCCGCGGAGAACGATGCATCCTCACGTACGAGGCGTACTGTTTTTTTTTTCTTTCTTTTTCTTTGCTTCTTTCGCTATTTTTTGTTTTTTTCTACTTTATTTCCAAAATTGCAGCCATATGTCGAAGGGGATCCCAGCCTAAAACACCTCGGAAGAACAAAGCTACTGCATTAGAGTGTAAGATGGCAGGCGGTGTACGAAGAGATCAGATTATTACAACGAAAGAGGCAGACAAGGTTAAGAGGGGTGAACTCTCAGCGGGTTTATCTGCATGCGGATGTGTCCGTCTGTCTGTGTGCATCCACGCATTTGGCTCGGCAGCCCCAATCTAAAATCTGAAGGAAGATTGATTGCCCTCTAAAGATAATGTATCCCAGACACTTTCAGCCACCCCCCACCCCCTCTCCTCAAAACCCCTTCTTCTTCCTCTGTCTTAATCATACTCCTCCTCTCTGTATCTCCTCTTTCTCACCCTTTGCTCTCTCGGTAACCTTACCATCCCGCCTCCCGTTTTTCTGATGCATCTTTTTTTTCTTGTACACTGCTCTATGTCACTCTTGACATTTTCTGTTTTTCTGTAACTGGTATCTTCACCAGCTGTCGAATCTGAAGACGTATCTGACAAATTCCTGACAAGGAAATTTCCCAAAATGTTACCATCTGGCTTTAACTTATAAAACGAATGGGACTCCTGTCATTCCTCTTTCTCTTTGCCCGCAACACCCAAAGCTAATGAAGACACATAGGCAGCACCACATATTTGGAATATGCACTTGGTGTTGCAGCAGGAAAAGGAAGAAACTCCTTGATTCTTGATCTCTCTCTTCCACTACAAGAATAAAACCGCATCGTTTTATTCTTGTCGGCAGACCAGGTTTGGTAGTTGTTGCAATTTGTTGTCTGGGACACACAGAATTCAGTTCAGTCAAACCTATCTCCTCATTGAGTGTTTGTGTTTTTGGACATTAAGTAAAACCCCCTTAACATGCAGTGGACCGCCCATGTGCCATTTTTCCATTGTGTTTTCTTTTAACAGTCTGCATGCAGAAAAAGCAAAATGTAGTTTAATATGTGGTTGATGTGGCACGATGAAAAATGAATTGGCAACACGGCCGGAGGAATGTACGCGATCGGCGTGAACTGGTTATCGACATCAAGGTTCTACAAGGTGTTTTAGCCAATAACAGTTTCGAAAACGTTATTAATTCAAATCAGTGTTTATATTTAAAATATTTTGAGTAAGAGAAAACTAAACGAGACATTTTTTTTTCTCTTACTCCCCCATTCCTACCTGTTGCTGGCCCTTTTTCTGGTTCCGATAAACATCGAAACCAGGATACATGTCGGCTTGTAACGATACAGAAGCTAATCCTTTACTAAGGTAATGCTATTTTCAAACAGTTGGGTGTATAGAGTGGCATGTCTACAAAGCAGGGAACTGCTAGATGGCTATTTAAACCGACTGTCAGCATATACAGCCAAAGAAGTGAAGATTATGTTATAACTGTAACCATAAATGTAGTATTTGAAATAATAAACGAATCAACGGCGTTACGGTTATTTCTCTCCAGTGAGAATCTAACGCTGGCCTGAGGTCAGACGCTCCGCATTAGAACTAATGAACGCCGTCGTGATTGAGGCCTTTGCCTTTTGATTACAGAGGACCTCTGGCAGACTAATTATGAAGATGATGCCCTGCTTCCCTTGAACTCACCCTGAACCTGGTCCCAGACTTTAAATGGTGCCCTTGTGTTTGTGTCTGACCCCAGTGTGGAAGCAGTGCCTGCGTGATCCCGGGAAAATTGCAGGGTACGCCAGGATTTAGTCGGGGGAGCGCACTGCTGCCTCCACAGTGCGACTCTGCCTTTGACAAACATCAGATGGGTCCTGGCACGTCTTATGTCCTCCCCCCGCCCTCCCCTTCACCCCCTGGTTAGATCTGCAACAATGTTGATACAGAGATCCAAAAGTGCCAATTAGATTTGCTAAATAGGTTTTTAAGCTCGGTTGATGTTTCAAAGGTTTATGTTCTGCTTAGCAAGATCGCTGAAATAGACTCGGTAATATTCAGTTTTCAAGTGGGAGATTATTTTTATTTCCCATCCGAGAAGCTGCGCTTTTTGATTTGAGATCAGCATACATTCGCGATTAGAGACCAGGATATACGTCGGCTTGTAACAGTAAGACGTGTCAACATTTGTAGTCATTAAAAAGGCCGTTTAAAGTTTTATGGGAATTCGTGTGGGTTTAAAAAACAAAACGAAACAACAACAAAAAAAAAACACATGTATCAGAGAATGAAGATGCATCCCATCTATGACTCCGGTTTCGGGGAAATCTTTCCCACCAGGTGTGCAGGGAGAGCCATATGGAATGCATTTGCTGTTGATTTTGCTCAAATGAAAAGAGATCCATCATGCGAGCAGAGACAGCTGCTGCCCAAAAAAAAGAAATATGATTGATACCAAACATCAAAATGTGAGCATGTCGAGGTTCGATGAGTTGGCAACACAGAATAAGCTGGTAAAACAAAAAGAATAATGACATTCAGTGCATTCCTCATTCACACACAAGTGCTTTTAACCGTTCGGAATACGTCTTCAGAGGAAAAAAAGTCACACCAACGTTTTTACAGCTTAGATGCAACAAATTACTTTTGGATTCCAAGTAGCCCAGTACAGGTAGGGGATATCTTCCGCTGGCATGAAGATGTGTTTAGTCTAAAGCACACAATCTCTGAGGATTTAGCCTGAGAGAAGGGGGATTTCAAGATAACGCCTTGTTCTGGCCAAAGTTTAAAAACACTGAAACATGGAATGTATGAAAAAGAGAAACAAAACATACTGGCTGCTGGTTTGTAAAGTACACAGCCTGTCAAATTCGCTTCCTTCCACAAAAACACAGTTGAAGTTGTGCTCAATTCAAAGTTGGAAAAACAGAAGAAAATAAGGGAAAATGAGCCACAGGTGTCTTTAATAAAAGCTTGTAAAGTAAATCGGAAAGAATTGCCTTGTATTTTTATTCTGATCGTTTAAATTTAAGTCGTCATTCCTGATAATAAGTTTGTTTTTCACACCGCTTTTGTCCTGTTAAGAAACACAGTCAACTTAAGACGCAATAATGCACCAGTTTGCAACATCTTTATATGGAACAGAAGAAGAATAACATGAGTTTTTTGTGTGTGAATGTACAGATGGAAAAACTGTAAATGTCCTCTTTGTTGTTGAAGCATAATTGTTGTTTGTCTTTTTCTGATCTGACTCGGTTTTGTGCGCTGCATGTACGGCAACACCTTCTTGCTGAGAGTTTGTATTGTCAATATTAACGTAATTTGTGCGCAGACTTATGATTCAGACTCCTGCAATTAACATAACTGATTCAGTAAAAATGACCGAAGTTGCTTTGTCTCCAAAAAAAATCCACTGACTTCGTCTTTTTTAATTAACTCCAGTTAGTGAACAGATTCAACTAAATCGTTTGAGTCAGTGGTGTTTCTACGGAGTCCACTAACTGAAGTGGACAAATTCAACCGAAGAAAAAAATCAAAGTTCTGTTATTGGGAATCGAGTTCGTGCCAAAATGTAAGCATACTTCAGTACACATTCCCAAAGAGAAAAAGGAAAAGCCATCAGCATTAAGACGTTGTCACATGTTTATTTGGGAGCCTCAGCCCTCTTGGACGTTGCTCAGGCTCTTTTAAGGATATTTAATCCAGGGTGAAGGTGATGGCCTGTGACACTAATAAGCAACCACCCAGTAACAAGGATCGCCACTCTTTAAACGTTTTTTTCTTTTTTCCACTTCTTCTGAATTTCACTCTAAATATTCACCTCACCCTCAGCTGAATCAGTGCTGTGAGTGTGTTTTAATACCTGCTAGCTAAAAAGTACATCAATCCGTGCCTCGAGGGCGTACAGTTTAATCAAAGACGTGTCAAATTTTAGCCTCCTCCTTTTTAAGTTCCAGCTTTAAACAAAAATCGAGCCTCTGCGACGGCCAAAACAGTCGGACTGTCTTTCGCTTCGATCTCGTCTATTGTTACAAAAGGAATCTGTCCTCAATCAGGATTGCGCTCGGAGGGGCGGTTCAGCAGGACTTTTTGTGACGAAACCGAATGCTCAATGGTAAAAAAAAAAACCTCAAGCCAGAAACGATAAACATCACAAATGCTTGTTTGTTTATTTGCCAGCCAGATTTTGAACATGTGGCTGTAAGTTTTGTGAATTTGTGATAGCAAGATGAAGAGAGTCCGACGCTTGTGGGGAATGGATTAGTTGCAGATTTCCTCCTTTTCCAGTTTTTTTTTCCTCCTGTGAAGTTATGCGCAAACCCTCACCGGTGGCCACCAGTATCTAGCATCAAAAGCAACTCCGAAGCTGTTCTCTTCGACTGTAGGATGACTGTCACTCCATTCTCACCCCGCAGGCAGTGCCCATAAAATAAATGGGTCTCACTGGGTGAATGAATATGACAAGACACTTCACAAAACTCAGGGACCCCATAGTAGCGCTATCATACATGCAGCGTGTTTGGTTGACGGTCAGGGACAGATTGAACACATCTCAAGAGGAGGTCATCGTTTATTACGCCAACTTTTAGCGTGAAAACTGCGCATGAGCTCCGAAGCTCAAAACCCCCTCGGTTCGCATTTTGAGACTGAGAGCGCACCCGCAGCAGCAGGAGCTAACAGAGCTACAATGTGACACTGTCGCAAACAGTTTTTCTCTTTATTCTACGAAACAATCTGCCGTCTCGGATGCTCTGCACCTTCAGGCACCCCGACTCTTCCCGGCGAAGAAGACGAACGACAGCAAAACAGTAGCAAACTTACTAACGTGCACCTCCAGTGCATTTTAAGACTTCCACGCCAAACATTTAACAACCGTTTGGAAACGTAATGGCGTAATTTTACTGTTGTGTATGTTTTGCACTTTTTCAGGCAAGAACAAAACATAACATGTTCATGTTTCTAGTTTTGATCCCTGATCTGGTTCCGTTGCACAAACCAGGCTTACAGAAAACTCTGCATCTCTATTGTCTCCATTTATTCAACTAAATCAGTCATGAATTCTGCGCTGTTCAGAAAACACTCGACTTGAGAAAAGTAAACTTGAAAACTAAAAAGGAGATAATTTAGAATTTTGATGGTGAACTCGCTTGTAGTTCCGAGTCTTGCTGTGGTTTGTGTGTAGTGGGTTTTTAACATTGGGCTGAAAATGTTAAAAACTGTCAAAAGGTTGAGTGCAACGTTCCCAGAGTCGGATGATCTGCTCCAGCCTCAACCTCAAAATCCAACATGGCTGCTGGAACGTGTTGGAAGCAAGGAATAGCTGAAAAATATATTTGCGCTTTTGTGAATGTTTTTCTGTAGGTTTTGGATGCGTTGAATAGGCTTTAGTCCGCCTGGTCATTGGGAACGACATTAGGCAAATTCCACTAATTACCAACCTCGAACTGCAATGGGTTAATTTAGTTGCAGTTTTAAATCTAACTCCAACACAGTTCAATTCCCTCCTTAGTTGGTCTTCCTGTTAGGTTTTCGATCACAGACACAGGAATGCAGCATATGTTCTCCTTTCCTCATGTTTCTGGTGTTTTAGCCCCTCCCTCCCCCCACACGGATACGATAGTCATCTTAATTCAACGAACAGCCTCGGCCTGTCTCCTCTTATGATCTGTACTCTTGTAAGGACATCTGTATCGGTGTCTGTGTTCAGATCTGGCATTGTCACAGAGGCACGTGTGAGGCCTAAGCGCACTGCGTTGATCACCTGATCCATGCTTGACTGGAAGTGTGGGAACGTGTCATATGATATCATTCTTCCTCCGGGAGGATCTGTGAGGACTGAGGAGAAAATCTACCAGATTGAGGGTGTGGATGTTCTGATCTGATCTGATCGGATCGGATTGGATCGATGAACGCAACGGGAATCGTAAATAAATGGCGCTACTTCATTCTGCACCGCATTGCTTTCCATCTTGCCACTTCAAATTTTAGTCGGTTCCTGTTCAAGCAAGCTGAGACAAAGGTGACATTAGACTCAGCAGGAACTATGCATTAATTTACATCCCTTAACAGGCTAACAGCTGCTTCATGTGGCCTCTTGAACTACTATGGAGTGCCAAGATTTAACTTTTTTTTTTTTAAAGCGTCTGACACTTTCGCCTGGTATTTAGGTCCGTTTATGTTTCAACAACTCTGACATACTCTAAGTTTCAGCTAAACGAAAAACAATTCCCAAACATGATGCTTCCACCGCCGTGTCCACCAAGAATAGGGATGCGTTCACAGTGTTGCAGAGTTTTTAGCACTTAAAGCCAAGCAGTTTTGGCTCATGTTTGCCCGCTCGATTTGACTATGCCAAAAATAATTACGCTGGTGTTGGAAGCAAAACTGAAGAGAACCACTTACAATGTGTCAAGTTCCAAAAACGATCATGTCCATCCGGTGAAGTGTCTCAACTTTACATCGCTGTCGACCGAAACTGAAGCTCATAAATACCTGAAGTTATTTTAACCTGGTCTGAATGCCAGAAAGTTACAATCCAGGTGTTAGTTTTTTTTTTTTTTTTACGAGCTTGTGGTACCCACTTTGTAGTTGCATCTGGAAGTAACACTGAGAAAAGAAGCAAAAGTGAAAAAGAGCGACTGTTAGATGAGACGTAACGCTGAGGGAATTTTGCTTTTTAGTCAACAAAAAAAACAAAACAAAATGACAAGCCCCCTCTATAATATACTGCCATCAATACTTCTGAGAACAGCAGCAGCAGTTTCAGGTCCCTTCGTCTCTCGTTCAGAACCGAGGCCAAGTGCGGCGCCTAATCTGTTTTGACGACTCGCCGATAAGTTATTGTGGTTCCTTCAGAAACTGTTACTGTTTACCGTCTGTCTAATGAAGCTTTCCTGTTTGACGTTAAACACAAGCCCACAGAGTCCAGGAGGGGAAGCGCATGTCTCGTCTCCAGTGAGGAGCGGCGGGATCCAGACTTTTAATCATAATCCAGAACTCATAACAATAGGTGAGGGTCAGAGCGTAGACAGACGGGTAAATCAAGAGTTTGCCTTCTGGCTCGGCTTTTTCTTCACCTGGACAGATCAGAGGAGCGATCCTGAGTTGTGGTTAATATGTCTTTTCGCCATGTATTTTTTAATACAATCCAAAATGGCAAATAATGATAAAAGAAAAACTTTTAGCGATCTGTTCGTGATTAACAAGATTCATTCCTTCGTTCATCTGTCTTTTATGAGATGCTAATTTTATGACAGCAGGATGTCTGGAGCAGTGCCTCGTTTTGTGACTCTTGAGTGTCCTGGGTTTATATTACCTTTGAAAGCCTGGAACATTTTTAATGTTCCCTAAAGGACACGAGCACAATCTGGCTGTGACTCATCCTTCTGTTTCCTGTTTATTATTATTAAAATCAGTTTGAGAGCGCATTTTGCAGCTTGCAGTCATGAACCTTTTTATTTATTTATTTATTTATTTTCCTTGGCCTGAGGATGGGAACGTTTTATCTCCTTAAGCAGCCAAGTTCCACCGCCAAGTTTAACTCTTGAATTCGACTCGACCGTTCAGTTGAGGCTTATCTTTTTGAGCCGTCGAATGCGTTGAGATAAACTGACCGCACCAAATGCTTTTAAAGCTCGCTGTCGGAACAGCAGGGAACTCGGTAAGACGACGAATGAAAGCCAGGCCACCGCGGTCCACTTATTGTTTGGGAGTTGCTCAAATGAAGATCAAAAGCAAATTTTAACAATACGGAGAAAACGCTTGAGGCACTGAATCAGTCAACTTTAGTTTTTTTTTTTTTTTTTACTATAGTGTTTTTCTTTGTTTAGAACTCCAAACATCTATATTAAGGAGGATTCGTGTTTACCTCTGTGTGGCCTGAACTGCGTTTGCCCTGAACAAATCAAATGCGAACCCCCCCCCCATCTGTTTGTTTCTGCGCTGCAGAACGCCACCAGATGAGCGTTTTCGTTGATCTGCAATGACGGACGATTTATCTCATTTCTGTTGTCTCCCGCTAACTGGACCAAATCCATGTCCCCTTTGCAAAAGAAAGGATTTTTTTCATTTTATTTTATTTTTTTCAGACAACCGTACACACACAAACGACGCACATCAGGTCTTTCCAGATGCTCCGAAACAAAGGCTCGATTCTTGGTGGAAAATCCAACCCCCCCCCCTCCCTCCACCCCCACGCACCCCCCAACTCTAAATTTGATTAGACACTTAAACTGGTTCTGCTTCCCAACCCTTTTTTTTTTTGTTTTTTTGGTAATCTGTGCTTCATTTGCTGGCAGTTAGTGTCATGTCAGTGTACAGCTCAGCCGAGTCATGCTTCTCTTAAAAGCGTTCGAGAAGTAGATTTCACATGCTGCGTCTTGTGTAGGATTTTTCTTTTTCTTTTTTTGTCATGATCATAGTGCAGAAGGCATGTGATCAAAATACACTATGGCTAAACTATGGTACGCTACTACTAGTGCTTTGACATTCTTGCATCATTCCATTGAGATAGGTGACTGGCGACGATCCAAGAAATCCATTAACCGACCGTTTAACAAAAGAAAGCAAAAATAACCATTTTCTTTAGTGTTTTTCACCAGCACCATCTGTCGATGGTATAAAAAAACATTCTTAAGGATTAATAGTAATTCAAACCTTTAAATGAGTAATTATTTACATGGTTAATCGAGGTAGAAGGGACCTTGTTCCGCACCGCTAATGATCTTCTGGTGTGAAACATGTAACGTGGATTGGATATTTGAATGTTCGAGCTGTAATATTCAGTAGGACAGTCAAAATCTCATGACCACACTGGTACTGGGATTTCCACAGAGCTTAAACACTCTCTTCATTAACCTTACAATGGCCAGGTCAACAGTTGATGTCTGATATTACATGAAGCTAACAGAGTTACGGGGATGTATGTAAAATATAAAAGTCCTTCTCGCCTGTTAGCCTTTCCAGCAAGAGCAGCTGCCTGATACCAAAGAGAAACACAGTAAAAGCCAAAAATGTAGTTTAATTTAATGCGATTTTATTCAATTTTACCCTGCCTTGCTTTTCTTTCGGGTAGTTACTATAATCAGATTTACTTTTACTGTTTTTATCTGCACACGTTTCACGCAAGAAGTTTGTTGTGCTGCCTTCTACCAGTACGCTTCACGTAATTCTCATCAACTCGGGTGAGAATAAGTATCACGATTAGCTGCTAGCCTCGTACTCCTGGACTAATCTAGATTTATACTGTATCTCCATTATGTAAATTCAAAGCAAACAATTACATCTGTATGAACAATAAAGACTTCTTTTTGCTTTGTATTTGTTGCACGTAAGGCGCTGTAAAGATACATTTGAAATGATGCCAAATTTGACAAGTTGTACAGATTAAAAAATTGCCATTCCTACGAAAAGGGAGAAGGACAGAGAGCAAGCCTTTAAAAAGAGAAAGCAGCAACACACAAAAACAGTCGGATAATTAGGGCAGAAAGAGTCTGAATCTTAAAGCTGCATGGTGGCGTCTACGGGAACATTTTCTCCCCGGGAAACCGAAGACAGCATGTCCAACTTTTCAAGCATCCTGCCTCTTTTTTTTTTCTCTCTCTCTCTCTCTTTTTGAACAATTGCATTCTGTAAATGCACACAGAGGCAGCTGGGATTTAGTCAGCTAGGTAATTACAGGACGCCAGCCGGGCTGCAAACTAGCTTTGCCACTGAAAAGCTGATTGATTAAAAGAGATGACAACGAGAGGAACAAAATGCTAAACCCCCCCAGCAATTTACCTCAGAAAGCACGAACGTCTCAACTTTTATGAGCACCATATTTTTATTTATTTTCATAGTAAATGTGAGGACATTGCGAAAGACATATTTTCCCAGACCTATTCAAAGACAGTCGAGAGGTAAAATTTGCAACGTTATTGGTGGATTTTACTGTGAATATTACTTTTGTCATAAGAAAATACAATAATTTAAACATGGTTGTCTTTGTGGAACTTCTGCCATCTGTTGGTGAAAAATTGGTGGCATTCAGGAATTGGTATATTCAGAAAACACCTTCTGCTGGCTTTGCTTTTTGATGAACTTTTCTGATATTGTAGCCATACTATGTTTCTGAAAACAAATGTTTCACAAACACGGTATCGATTCCTGAGGGACAAAATGGGTTTGATCACACTCGCTTTCAACGATGATGTTTAACAGTTCATCAAACAGTGTAAAGTCTGCATGTGTGTGGAAGTAGATCTGACTTTATTATTGTACATGATGTTCATATTTCATACTTAAAGGAAATATGAACTACAGTAAATTGTGTAAAACTGCTTTATTCTTCCTTGTGCTCGTCTCCTACCATTTGTAGCCCATTCCAGTGTCCAAACTCCCCTTTGATGCAAGATCCAATCAAATAATATATCTTTGTGGAAGAGCACAAAGAACAATGTACAACAGCTGCTGTGCAAATAGTCAAAGCAGAATTGAAATTGCTTCTAGCTGTTGCCGAATTTGCAATGCTGTAAAACGGGAGACGTCTGGCCTTGAATGTTTCTGAAGTTGCTGAAATATATTAGCAACGATCAGGCGTATTTTCAGCTGCAGGTTGAAAATGCACAGCAGTATCACTGGCTTATGTTGAAAACATTGGATTATTCAGAAACTGTGCGTCTCTCTGCCAGTGTACCTGTGAGTCAAAGTGGTGGCTTGCATTTGAGTAAGCTAGCTAGCTAGCTAGCAAGTGGTTAACCTGTTGGTGGTTCCTCTGGATGGGTCAAATAGTTGCTTTATTGCAGCTTAAATCTGTTTAAGGTCTAAGAAATAAGGGCCTCTAGTCCCTGAACCTTCAACTGGGGTGTCGATTATTCACCAGACGTTCAGAGATGCATTTGTTTTGTCCTCTCCAGACTGTGTTGACATTTGGAGAAACAACTGAATATGTGACCCCCCTCCCCCCAACAAAAAGCGGAGAGACGGCATTAAAATAACAAGCCCTTCAGCTCTTTTGCAGCCAGTCAACATATTGTTTTAGTCTGGCACAGACTGCTCACTTTAACCGAGCAGAGGTTTAACAGTTTTGTACTTTAAGATTTAATAGTGTGAGAAAAATTTCCAGCTAAAGCAAATATGTCTGTAATAGCCCATGCAGAAGCAGTTAACCACAGTCCCGTTGGTGTTGTCCGAAGGCGGGTGCTGCAGTTGGGTAATTTTGTGGGTCACAAACAGGGCAGGAAATTGACATTTTCCACTGACTGTATAAAGTGACTGGCCACATCCAACTCCCCTCCCTCCAATTTCACATTGTAAGTTGTAGCAGCCAGATGTTTTATGACTTTTTTTTTTTTTTTTTTTTTACAATACTTTATTGTAAAAAGAACACTTGTTAGTTTCAATCTGGGACCTAGACCAGGACTGGATCCATAGCCAGAAAAGGAATGTGGCTAATGGTTACAATTTTCATTTTCCACCTTGGATGAATTCCCAATGTACAAAGGCTGGTGTTTGAATAAACCTGCAGATACAAGATTAACTACGTGAAACGTAATTGATATTTATGTATTTGTGCGCTTCAGTTGCACATGGTCTGTTTTTTCTGGAGGTACATACCCAGTGATGTTGCCAAAGCACAGCAGGATTAATGAAACCATTAATCGATCTTTTTTTTTCATTCACTTTCTTTTTTTTTTCTTTCCACTTGTCAATAGCACTGGTGCAGTTATTAGGTCAGTGTATTTTCCACATACAGCCTTTTCCACATGAGGGACGCTAACTGGAGTAGGCTAACGGGATAATCAAGTAGCCTCTGGGCGAGCACAGACGTCCAGTGATTTAACATCGTCCCAAAGTGAAAAAGTCACAACTCATGTCATAGGAATGTAGAAAAAAAGATGGTTTTCTCTCACACATGCTACTGTACTTTACACGCTCTAACTGCACTAACAAGGATCCCCTCACCTCGACACGCTGAATGCTCGGAGAGAATTTGCACAGATGTCGTAACGGTGGCTTAAAAAAATGTTGCTAGCAGTTGCTAAATAAAGTGGAATTTGTTAATTTGACTATAGCACATGCAACAGACATAAATGTCATAAATTAGACATAACTGGGCACAGCTTTGACTGATAGGTGGGGACAAAGTGCGTCCAATCGGATCTTTACTATGTGGAAAACACTTAGACCAATATTAGTTGGAAACATTCGCCTCCTCTGGTTGCATGAAGACCAGAAGCAGTTTGACGTAAATTCAAAACATTCTTCAATGAGTAAACATCATCCAATGCTGTGCAGAGGAGCTTTTGCTTTGACGCAAATTCACTCACATCAGCATGTTAAATGCTTGAAGTAGCTGTAAATAACTTTCAGGCCTAAATAATCAGGTAATCATTAAGTATGAGGGGAGGAAAAAAAAGGTTTTGTCTCAAATAACTGCAAAACATCAAGTTTTATTGGGGGTTTTTTTTAAGTGATTGACTATGGAGGAATTCCTTCATAATTGACTTAGTATAAGTGGACCACTGAATTAAAATCAGCTTATAGCCCCATGCAATAGCTCTGCAAACACTACATTTGAAGGACACAATAAATTCTTTGTTGCAAATACTGTAAGTTTGAATCTGTCCAGATCAAGTTAAAAAAAACAAAAATAACATAAAAACGTATTGATACCTTTTTTTCTTGGCTCAATGTGCAAGCAAAAATCCACCACAATTCACTGATGCTCAACTTTTCTCACAGCTCAGCTCCTGACCTCCTTCTCCTTTTCCTGCTTTTCGCTCCGCTCTCTGACAAGCAAGATGCATAATAATTTTGTCATCTTGGCTGCTGAATTGGGTCAACGTTTTTCCACAGCCGGCTGGACCAAGAATCTGCGCCCGAGGCTGAAAACGGATTCGCTCGCTGCTTCTGTCTGTGTGAACGTATTCAGGCGGACAAAGAAATTGTCCGTCTATTTATGCCTGCAATCTAAAATCAGACTAATTGTACTGTGGTTCAAGTTGGCACTGACATTTTCTCTAAGAAAACAGAAATTAGCCTTTTAGCAACTTATCGTACCTGGACACCTCTTGAATTTTTTTCATATTTTGCACACATCGTATCCTCTCGTTTGGACGTACTTTATTGGGGTTTTATGTGGAACAACACAAATCAGTACATGGCTGTAGTGGAAGGAAAACTGCCCATTTTTACGTTATTTCAAACAATACAGAATCAGAAAACTGTGGCAATACTGTGTTGAAGACCATTTTACTGTAATTACAGCTAAAAGTTTCATGGTTCTCAACGTTTTTGCCAAGTCTTGTTTGCAAAATAGCTCAAGCTGAGACAAAGTGGATGGATTGTGTCTGGGAATAACCATGTTTATGAGAGTGTTGGTAGGATTTTGGCCTTGTCTGTGAACAGTTACATCTTTGAACATGATGTAAACCGCTCCATTGTAGCTCTGAATGGACATTACGCATTAATGTCCATTAATGTCCAGTTTTGGAAGGTGAACTTTTGGAAGTTCACCTTCCAAAACTGGTTTGGAAGGTGAACTTCCAAACCAGTTTTGATTTCTTTATCAGCCTACATCAGACTTTCTTCAAGGTTGCCATGTTTTTAGCTTTAGTTTACTTTCCATCAACTCTGACAAACGTCCATGTCTCGGCTTAAGAAAAGCATCCCAACAGCATGAAATTGCCCCAACGTGTGTTTCACGGTGCTTATGATGTGCTAAATGTAATGTTCGCCCACCACATTCAACCCTCTTATGATCATGTTTCATGTTTGCTGTGTCTTTTTTAGAAATTTTGTGCTGGGAAAAAGTTTCACGGCCAGGAATCCATTTGAAAGTGTCTATAACTTTGTTTTTTTTTAAAGGATATGGTTATTTCTAAATTCCCTTTTCTGTTATTTTCAATCAAAAGCGAACATGTGAAGGAACTAATTATGGCTAATGCGTCTCTCTGGCAGATAGTTTAGCTTAAAGGCAGGTACTTCATCAAGCTGTGCTTTTAGCGTGATGACAGGCTGCATGTCAGAACCAACCTCAACCTGAAACACCCCCCCGCCCCCCCTTACTCACATCTCATTATGATAACGTGACATTTTTTTTGAAAGCTTTAAAAAACCAAACAGGTCCTTATAAAAGGTATTTCCAGATTGACGTATGAGAGATATTCCACCCGCAGTCAGTAGAGCGTTTCTGTGGGGTAATTAAACCATGCGACGCCGTAGTTGCTGTCTACTGATGGCGAAAAATGTGAGACAAGAGGGTGCAGAGCGTGGAGGAAACAGATGGGCGACAGAAGCAATACGGACGACTCGTCATGTGGCTAAAAATACGTCTTTTGTCGCCATCTAGAGGGCATTTGTGGATGATACATTAGTCTGATAAAATTCTGAAGCCAAAGCCTCAAACTTCAAGGAATTCTCAAGTATTTTCACAGTTCTCTCTTGAATAATAATTAAAAAAAAAAAAAAAAAAAGGAAGCGGTTTTGTACATCAAATGGTTAAATACCTTTGATATTCTTGTATCTGTCTGTAAGACAAAAAAAATAGTTGTACTTCATTAAGACAAAATGCGTGATATTTGGATATGGCAAGAGAAAAATTCCAATTCAGACATTGACAAAAGACTTAAAGGAATTTATTTCCTGGGTTTGACAATTGTACTCGAAACAAAGGAAAAGAACTGTTTTTCCAAAACTAAGTTGGTGATAAATGAAAAATCTCTTTTTTACCATTCGCTGTGCAGTATTTACTAGAGAGCTAACAGTACAGTTATGCAGATTATACTTTTCATAACAAATTCATATTTTACTGTGGGCATTAAAACGGTATTGTACAAGTTACTTCATGTCAATGCTAGAAAACACTTGTAATTTTACAAATAAATGTATACAGAGTTAAAAAAAAATTATGAACGGATTTAATTTTAATAACAGCACAAAGGACAAATTTGAACATTTTTTACATAGAAACGGGTTCACGTTGGTTGGCCTCGTCTCTTCAAAGTAAACTATCAAACTTATGCTTTGTTAGGTTTGCAGCTCATGCTCATGTTCATCAACACAACATCACTGACGATAAACAGCAGAAATAAAATACAACAGTTTTTTTTGTATTTTGCCATCAAGTCTCGCACTTCATGATCTCTCGGAGGCAGATGGTGGCGTAACAGGAGGAGTCTAGGTCAAAGTTCAAGCTGAGTGCGAGAGACTCCGATTTCTCCGATTCCTGCTTCTTTGCGCCATGGCCGCAGGCGGCTCTGTGCAGCTGGTAGCTGAGGTTGTGCGGGATGGCCAGCAGGGGGCGGTAGCAGCCCGGAAGGTTCAGTTTGAGGCTGCTGACTCTGAAGCGGCTTTCAGCCAGCCCGTCCCCTGCCAGTCTCTCCTGGTACCAGGCTTTCATTGCGTTTTCTGGATATTTTACGGAGTTTCCTGGCATTGGCAATAACACCTGAGAGGATAGCAAAATATTGATGATGTAATAACAAAAAAAAAGCCGCTTGATTACTGTATGTGTGCAGCAGTAAAAAGTATAGCTCAGGAAACGACCTACTTGTTCTAATGTGTAAACTCCTGATTGCTCCTCTTCACGCGTCACCACATGAATCTGAAGAGACAAAAGGTCATAAAAAGCAAGTGAAGTATTTAAGATGGATGTATGAAAGGGTTGAAAAACCTCCAATGTCATTTGTTTTGTATTTTATTTGGAGAAACAACTTATAACGTCTGACATGAAAAGAGTTAAATGAGGAATACTTGATCAGTTGAAAGCAGTTAAGGTTCAAGAAAATCTTTTACTGTTGGGATTTAATGCGAAATCTTTCTAAACGTCCTTTAAAGTTACTGTTTCTGCTCAATTTCTGATCTTACCTGGGGAGAAATGATCTCTCCAGCGTCCTCGGTTCGATTTTGTCCCGTTTGCGTCCACACAAGGTCTCCTTGTCTGACACCGAGACCCATAGCGGAGAGCCTGTGTGCCGCCGCGTCATTCCAAACCCTGATGACCACAAACACGGAACTGTCAAACACCACCAAGAGGATTCCAGTACTTTGAAGTTGTAGTTTTGCCTGAAGCTAACCTGCTACAGTAGGCGTGAGGATAGAACACCCTTATGCTGTGGGGCAGGCTGAGCCACGCCTGGACACAACCATCTGGGCCGGTACCGTAGCGATTCAGGGCGCGGAGCATCAGCCTCTCCCGGGGCTTGGACAGCGGCATGAGAGCCAAAGATTCCTTAGGGTTGTCTGTTTGAAGGAAGTGTCTCTTCGCGAGGCTGTGAGGATCATCACTGTCCTCCGGAGAGAAGAACAGACGTACAGCATTGACCTGAAATAAAGAAGAAGAAATGCAAAAAAGCAGTTGGGGAATTATTATTTGTTCTGCTACAGATTACTGTAAGTAAGTAAGTACTTACTTGCTTACTTACTTACAGATTACTATGATGTGGAACCACTGAGCACCAAGTCCTGAGGTGTTTAAAACCTGACCAGTCACTAACTTGTCTCTGCTCTTCTTCTCAGGCATGCTGCCACTTTTTGTTCTGTACTTTGCTTGTAGATTACGTTTACACATACATTCTGCACTCATGACTAGCAGTAAAATAGTAAAAAAAACCAATATGAAATATATATGTACAGTAATATTGAAGTTATATTTTGTTTCCTGTAATGATGTAATGCAATGAAAATTAAAGGAATCATTAAATACAAAATAAAATCTCAAAACAAAACAGAACTGATAATAAAGTGATGATAAATGACGACATAAAAAGTAATACAAATGACAAACTAATCCAAATTAATACAATACCAACACTAAATTTGAACTCTGATATAAAGTTTGTTTTAATGGACCGATACAGAGTCAAGGATCGTTTTCACTCAAGTGTCTCACCATATCCTCTTTCAGCAGAGCCAATCCTACTCGATCTGACAAAACACTTTGTCCGCTTCCAAACCGCTGTGGCCCATAGTAGTTGACAAAACCTCTCCTCTGCAGAGAGACACAATACAGATGAACATGGCAGTAGCAAGTGTAGCCACCTACAACAGCTGGCTGCTCTAGTACGTAACATGAAAACATGTTTTTTAGCATCACAAATTTTCCTCTGAGGACAGAACTTCAAAAACGTTTTATTCAAAAAAGGTTTTGTTGATTGTACTTCTTTGTTTACGACAGGGTTTGCTTTTACTCGTAAAACCACCCAACATATTCTTTGTATCATACACTTGTGTAAATGATAGCAAGATTTAAGCTAAAAGACCTTTACGTTCTCCACAGCTTCCTTCACGAGAGCCACCAGGCGAGTGTCCCCGTCGGCACCAGAGAGGCGTTCGTCGGAGGCTCCGTGTGGTCTGAGGTTGCGGACCACCAGGTCAAAGTGATTCCCCCGCAGTCGTCCCAGCTTCAGGGGCTCGTTGACCGAGCGGATCTGAGAGAGACGCATCCCTCTCTTCTCAAATTCTGCTGCTTTCTCTTTCAACCTAGAGGGAAAAAAAAACATTTACACATGAAGCAGCCGACACAGAACGATTTTTACAGTAGTCTCTTGATTTATAGAGGCGACACCGCAATACCGTTGTGGCGAGACCTTCTTGACCACCATGGACTGGTAGGTGACGGCTCTTTTGTCTTTGATGCCGGCGTAGGTGAAGTCTGACGGCAGGACCCCGAGAGTAGCTGCCATGTAGCTGATGGCTTCCAGTGTCTCCAGGTTCTCCTTACACAGGGTGAAAGCTGTGTAGCACATTAGTGGAATATTTCAACCAACTAGCAATGTGCTGGAGCAATACTCTATGCTTCGTAGACTTAAAATACTACATGCAGCCTCTCAATGTGAAAGATTCCACAGCCCGTGTTAAAGCTTGTTTTCAGAGGCACTGTGGCGCGAGGGTGAAAAAAAGCAAGCTGAAATTAAGAATTAAGAATAATCTTGACCTCGACGCTGATGACAATGTGTAGGTGATGCCCAAAAACCGGACCTTACCAGTATAAATGTCTTCTTCCTTGCGTTCTTCCGTTGTCCTCTTCTTTGGCTTGCCGTGCTCTCTCAGTCTCACTGAGATCGACGTCCTCCCTTGGCTGCTGAAGCTTTTTGTCTCCACCAGCTTCCCGAACCTTCTGTTCAGAAAGTGGTGCACTGCAGTCCTGTGCTCCTTGCTGTCGTCCGGCCCAAAAGTGTAGGACGAACCTCGCACCTTGGCATCGATGAACCTGAAGAAGTCCTCTGCCTCCTCTTCTCTGACCAGCCGGGCCAGCTCCCTGTAGTCGGGGTCTTCCCTCACCCTGATCTCGGGCTGGATGGTGACGGTCAAGAGGAAGGGGAAGCGATGCCGGACGGCTCGGTGGACGTTGGCTCTCTGGTGTTTGTCGGAGAAAGAGCCCAGGGAGAGCTCCGGACCGGATGGCCGTTTTTCTCTTAGGGTCATCACAAACTGCTCCAGGTCTTCACTCACAGATGGGCCTAAAATAACATCTAAATCAAAGCTTCCCAAAGCAGGAAGTGGGGTGTCTGAACCCGCCCCCCAGTCGGATGAAACATCAGCATCTTGCGAACCTGAACAGTAAAGATTCTCCTTTAACTCTGTGTTTCTCTGGTTTTCCTCTGAGGAGGTGCAGCCAGCTGTCTGCACGGCTTGGGCTGTTTTGACCTTCTGTCCATTAATGTCGATCTCAGTGACGACAAAGTCCTCGATGAAGGTTTTGATGCTTCCAACGAAGCCTTCATGTTTTGAGATGAAGTATGCAGGAACATTTACAGGCTCATTGCCCTTCATTGTCACCTTAAAAAAAACAAAAAACATATTTAGTTATTGATCATAAATTAACTATCAGGATTACAAGACAGAAATTACTTTTATACTGAGAAATTCAAAGCACAATTCATATAAGAACTTTAAAAAGCAGAACAAATATTAAAGATCAAAACCTTTTTTTTTTTTTTTTTTGCTTTCAGTGACAATGCTATTTCTAATAACTTGTTAGACCAATCGGGCAAAATTGCATTGATAAGCATCACAAATTGCGGTACACTTAACATCTAGAATTATCTTAACAAAGAAATCAGACCTACCTTTACTGGTGACTCCGTCATTCCCTAAAAACAAAGGTCTGTGCGGCTTATCTGACCCTCTTCAAATTAAACTGTAAATGTATCATGACTTTATTTAAATCATTCCACTATTTGTTTACGGAACGGTGCCGCAAGCACCGTGTAAACCAGCAGTTTGTAAACACGGCCACGCCGTGACACAATCTAGGTCTACTTCCGTACCACGTGACAGTCATGTGACGTTTCTTAAAGGGAGAGTGTTTGCGTTATTAATTTTATATAAGATGAAGGCAAACCCATGCACACGCCAAATCTGCGCTGCGAGACAAAAGGTAAAATCAAAATTTAAAAAAAATCAAGATTTTTATTGCTTTATACTGAATCTGTGTTGACTGCAACTTAAAAGGCAATGGATTTGATTTCCCCCCCCCACCACCAATTACAAGAGACTTTTATTGTTGTTCGTCATTTGGACTGATTCCGTAATATTTTATTTTAAACCGGCAAAGAAAGATTTCCCAGTAGTCTCCATTTTTACACCGTCCACTTTTATTTACACTGACTACTCTACTGCGTTTAATTTTTATGTGGTTTTATTCATATTACAACTTAAACAGAGAATCAAATCCCACATTAATCAAACTTTTTTTCCCTGCAGTAATAATAAGAAAAAAAAAACACTGACAGAACAATGACATTAAACGACTCCACTTAAATTAGGAGCGCTTCACCTCCTGAGGTGATAAGAACTCATAGTGTCACAACTTTCTCTTGGTCCTCATCTAGAGGAAAAATCTGCACTAAAGTTTAGATCAGATCCCCCCAAAAAATGTTTCTTTTCATATCTGCAGTCATCTTCTTTGTTTTGTTCACGTTCAAAGAGCTTGTGGACCACAAAGCTGGTCCACAAGCTCTCGGTACTACTGCTCAGCTTCTTGTTCATCTCTGATGCACCCGAGCTGCAGAGTCATCTGAGTATTTCTGCCAAGCTTCACATAATTTAAAGGAAGGATCACTGGAGAAATTTAGAGTATTTTTCACAATGGGAATCAGAAGATGAAATAGTTATCATAAAAACAATGCCAAAGAAACTTTTAAATGTCTTCAGAAAACAACCGCTGACCAGAAGTTACAGAGTAAAATACTGTGTTCTCAATATATTACGTTTTGTTTGCATTATTGGTTTACCTCAAATTATTCAAGATATCCAAAGTACGGAAAGCGTAGTGGAACATTAGGGTAGCTGAACGAGCTTCAAACACCAACAGAACTCCCATTCGTTCTGCACCACACAATTCCTTCAAGAGGAAAACATTTAAAATGTATGCCAAGATCTTGTTGACGTTCAGTAAATGAAGCGGTGTGAGTCATGAAGAAAACAGGCATGTCTCTCTGCACAGTACTCAAAAACATCAGTCTTCCCGGATGTTCGCCATCTGTGTTGAGCTCCAGAGAAATCTTCCAACAGAGAACTCTCAGAGGTTACAGCACTGATGCTCTGGTTCCAATTGGAGCAGAGTATTTTGCAATAACAAAACACAATGACTTCCTTTCAGTCTCCTCCCACTGGCCCAGCCCTCTATTCCTCCAACAAGAACAAGCTGTCCGAGTGAAAGTTGGGGCGTATTTTGAACTCTCTTTTGGGAGGTGAGGTTGCAAAAGGAAGATGGGGAAAGTCAACGTTTGGTTGAAACGAAGTTACATCTGCACAATAGGTGTGATAGCGGTAAGCGTTTTCTATTTACTAACTTTTTTTTTTTTTCTGACAATATGTATTATAAGACTCAGTGGAGTCAGTATCTTTTATTTTATTATTTGGATTTTGATTTACTTGGAATGTGTATGCAGCGGGCATATCTTTTAATCGATTATTGAAATTTGTTTGATGATCTAAAACACTTAAAAGTGACAAAAATGCAGAAACAAAAGAAATACGTGAAGAATAAAAAAAAAAATCATGTCTCCCAAAACAATTCATTCCTATTCTTTTGTGTGTGTGTGTGTGTGTGTGTGTGTTGTTGCTATTATAGGTAATCGCTGTCTTCACCTTGGGAATGGCTCTCTTTGGTCATGGACTGAGTATGCACGAGGAGGTAACAATCATGCATAAAATCAAACAAATTTGAAGTTAAATTTGTTTTTTATGTCCTAAAAAAATGCGTGAATAATCTGACGTGAAGCTAGCAACAAATTCTAACTTGTGCTAATTTCACCTTTTACTAATTGGCTGTGTTTTATTGCACCTTGTGGGGACATTGGATTATTTGAATTCTCGGTCACAACAACAAGAAGGCCCCCACCTAATATTGGAGATTGCAGAACACTCCTATCAGTCTGATATCTAATATGGTTATGCATGTAAAACATACTGAAAGTTGCTGATGTGAACTATTGCCACTTCCACTTGTCAACATGTTCCTTTAGTGTTCCGACACCTAAAAGGAAAAGAAACACATTATCATCATGATTGGTGGATAGAAGTTGGTACAACACTTAGAAAATCCTTTTGATTTTCTCGAGGTACCGAGGTACTTGAGGTACTAAATCGAATGCACCATCAGTGCGCAAAAAGGAGATTTTCTACTGTTCAGAATACATCGACATGTTTCATCTACAGGATGACCAATTTTTGATGGGGATATATTTCTTCTATGGGTATTCCGTCGTCACTCTCCTCTTTGCCATCATTGGTGGGTTTGGTGTCTGGAAGGAGAAACAGTGGGCTCTGATAGCGGTAGGTAAAACACACAGGAAAAAAAATGAATGCTTTTTAGTGAAGACAACAATCTTCCATTATCTGATGCCACTGTATGTTTGCCAGTTTGCAGTTGGAATGATCCTGGGATGTCTGTTCTTTATCTTAATAGAAATATCCTTTCCATTTGCACATAAAGAGGTACTGCCATCTGCATTCTTAATTTGAAGCTTTGTCTGCTAAATAGTCAGTAGTAAATCGCAGTACAACTCTGAGTGTGACTCGATAACTATCGACCTCTCTCTTATTTTAATCCTGTTTTTTTATGTTGACTAGATGGAACGTGAGCTGAAGAATAACTACCTCAGCATGTTGCCTCTCTCAAACGTCAGTGAGAGCGAATTATCGGAATTCTACCATACACAGAGTGAGGTAAGTAGCCTAAGTTGAGTTCGTCACCAAGTAAATGTCTGTAGAGTTCCCAAGAATTTAATTGAGTCACTTGTAGTTTTCAATTGTTCTTTCTGTTTGATAGCTTTATTGGTTGGAATTGTAACGCCTATTAATAATGTCTAATTAGACAGAATTCACTCCACTGCTATGGTTACAGTGTTTCATCTTCATTACTAAAAACAAATGGTCTTAAATTAATCTCTTTCTTCAAAAGTATACAAATACCCAAAAATGACGCATTTCTGCACATTTATTAAAAATAGAAACCCAAGAAATCACATTTATGCTTACTTTTTAGAGTAAGCATAAATGTTGCTTACTTTTTAGAGAAAAGTGTAGTAGGATGTATGTAGGATCCTGTAGGATCCACATTGTGTGAATTTATACATTTCACACAATGTCTAAATGAGGTTTAGACATTGTGCGAAAACCTGCTTGCCGTTTCTGGGGATTTAAGATAACAAAGCTCTTCACCATGAGATAACATGTTTAGTTACATTTTCTAAAACTGAAGAGAATAATATATTTTTTTCTTTACTTTCTTCTCAGCTTCACTGTTGTGGCATCACAAGTCTCGGGGATTGGGAAAACAACATTCCCGAATCATGCAAGTGTGACATAGACTCCTCTGATGACTGTGTGAGTGTTTGTCTGTCCCAAGTCCTTTTGTAGGAAATTGATTTCTCTATCAGCGTTAAAAGAAAATGGTCTGTATTCCTTTAGGCAGCAAAAAACAAAACAAAAAAAACTCAGCTTGGAAATGACAGCTATGACTGGTTAGCAAGAATTTACTCCCCGGTTTCCACTGATTTGAAGGACTTCAACATAGATTGTTCATCCATTTTTTTTTTTTTTTTTGCTTGTTTTTTACAGGAACTGTTGATTGAGAAACATGCAGTTAGATGAATCAGTTTCGTATTTCTTGGTCCACTAGCTTTGTTCGTATGACGTACCATCTATTTGTTGTCAGATTCTTCCTGTCAGAATATAATTTTTGTTAACCTTACAGTTGCACTACTTAATGTCTAGCACATGATAAGATTTCGAGCTGTCATAAGAAATAATTTACCTTATCATTCATGTCTCTGTGTTGTAGATGGATGTTTATCTACCTATGCACAATGATTCTGGACTGAATCTTTTGAATGTCAAGCCCATCAGGATTTATGCTAAGGTAACAATCAAAATCTTTGCATGCTGTATTTCCAAGTTATGGTTTCTGTATATTCAGGGGTAAGAAGAACCTGGCCTCAGGATTCAGTTTCTTTCTTTCTTTTTTTTAAAAATTTTTTATTACCAGTAAATCATGAGATTTTCTTACAAGCCATACATTAAGGCTTTAACGCTTCCATCCTCTAAAAGCTACATGACAAGTTGAACTGACCAATCTTTTCTCATTCCCAGCCATGCCTCCAAGTCTTAATTCAAATTGAGAAGCGCTCTCTTTCCACGTTTCTTGGCATAATGTCAGCAAAAACATTGTTGTGGGTAAGTACTATGCTCATTTTTATTTCTGCATGATGTACATCTGTATACAGAACAAATTGTTGCTAGTCACGTAGACTTAAAAAAAAAAAATTTTTTATTTTGCTGCCCCCTTCTGTTACGTTCAAAAAATGCAAAGACTAGTAAATAAAAAGCACTGCAAAGTAAAGAACTGTCTTTCTTTCATGTTTCCATAGATACTATCAGTCGGGCTGTGTATTGCGATTCTGTTTCAGCTGAATAAAAAGGTGGAAACTCCAAATGTGGTCTACAGTCGAGAGGCCAAAGCAGGGAATTATGACATCCTCAATGATGCTCAGGAACCGACTTTGAAAATCGAATGATTTTGTTTTTCTTTTGCGATTCCCAGATATTGGGACAAAAATGTTAGCATCAAGCAATGCTATTTTATAATTAACTATACTATATTAAGAAATTATATTTTATCCGCAGTGCTACATGAATGCAAGTTAAAACATTTTGCAACAAGTAAATCAAGTAAATTAAGCCCAATGTCAGGTCTGTGTAAGCCAAATATGAGAATGAGACTATATATATATATATATATATATATATATATATATATATATATATATATATATATATATATATATATATATATACACACACACACACACACACATTGGCATATGCTGCCACCCCTGAAAAAATCCCTGCCACCCTCTTGCCACCCCATAAATATTTTTCTAGATCCGCCCCTGGAAATGTGTTATAAATATCACGCATACACCCTGTGGGGAGACTTCTGGAAACGTCTTTGCGTTTAGAGTGGTTTAAGCTGTACTTCTTATTTTTATTTTTTTTGTTGATGTTGTCTTTAACTTACAGGTGACTCATTAAAAGTGAATATCATGAAAAAGTAGGAATTTGTACGTCTATGCTGTCGGGCGATACACCGTGAGGTATTCAGATTTATTTCTGCTTATTTTGATGCTTATGCATAACATAATTAAAACCAAATTCAAATCATAAAAAATACACAAACCAATGAAAAAAAAAACTGCAGACATCTTGGTTGGATGAAAGTTAGAAGTTGAGGACTGTTTCCTCTCCTGACCACTAGGGGTCCTCATACTGGAGAACCGCCTTTGTTCCTGTGAAAATGTCACAGTGAGCCCTACATATTACATATATATTGTTCCTCTGGAATTTAAATACTACAATATGTACAATGTTAGAAGCAGGATTTTTTTTTATAACTGGTTGTGACTCAATTTTTGTATCTCCTTCTTCTTGCTTTTATATCATTGAATAAAAAAAAAAAATCGCACCATTTATTTTGTGAATACATGTTTTTCCTCTTCCACGTCGAGAGGAGCCAGTTGAGGTGGCTCGGGCATCTGGTCAGGATGCCGCCTGGACGCCTCCCTGGTGAGGTTGTTCCAGGCACGTCCCACCGGGAGGAGGCCTCGGGGAAGACCCAGGACACGCTGGAGGGACTACGTCTCTCGGCTGGCCTGCACGCCTTGGGATTCCCCCGGAGGAGCTGGAAGAAGTGGCTGGGGAGAGGGAAGTCTGGGCCTCCCTTCTGAAGCTGCTGCCCCCCCGACCCGACCCCGGATAAGCGGAAGAAAATGGATGGATGGATGTTTTTCCTCCTCCATATATAATGTGGAGGAGGAAAAACATGTATTTATTTCAAAAATGTATTTTTAAAAAATGCCAACTTTTAAACAGTTGGTAACTATGTGTAATGCTACCAAGCCACCCCCATTCTGAACACATATTTTAAAGTTGTAATAAATCACACCACAGCACATTTTTAAGCGAAAATCAAAAATCACATTTTTATTCCTACTATTTACAGAACATTATTTAAGGTTCACATTGTAAATAATAATAATAATAACAATAAACAGTGACTGCATAAATAAAATTGCCTCAACTTTAAACAATGTACTGCATATCAGGCATTTATGGTTTAAGTGCACAGGTAGACAAATTTCATTTCAAAATGTATAACCAAGGAGAGTCTCTCACCTCAGGTAGCTCATGCAGAAAAATCAATATTAATGGTGGAATTTCTGCTAGAAAGCTGATGACTTATTTCCCAACAATAATATCTCTAGACCTCTATGCAGTTCAGCATTTTTTTTTTCCCCAAATCAAAAGACGGTCTAACTGCTTTTCAATGTGCAACAAAAACCAAGACATCTCTTCAATCATGTTGATCTCATCACATATCATTCACCCATTTTAATGTGCTTTTTCAAAAAAAAAAAAAAAATCCAATAACAACCATAACATTTCAGTTATATACAATGTGCATAACAAGAAGTCAAGACATTCAATGAGAAATGTGACTCATTCTGTTGGTCTAACCTGATTATATATGCAAGAAATACTTGATTATATTCAATAGAAGCATTTGTAAACACTTAAAAAAAAGGTGCTGAAAGAAGCTTATAAGTATTAATATTTTCCAATGACTATTGTTCACTCTAATGCAGTTTCATGTGTGCTTAAGTGACAAAAGAAATCATCTTTAACGTAACTGGTTGTAATGCAGATGCACGTTAAGTTAGAATCTATTTTTATCCACAAACAGTGAAACAAATGGAGAAAGGAAAGACAAAAAGTGCATCGTGTGTGCATGTGGAAGGTGATCTAATTTCTATTTTTTAAAAAAGTGCATATAATACAAGAACACAATTTTTGGCATACAGTGATCTGTGTTTTCTGTGTATTTATTTTGAGGTTTTTCTGTGTTTATTAGCCTGTTCCCCTGTGAGTCTGTCTTCCCTCTTGATTGTTCCCAGCTGTGTCTCGTTTCTTTGATTGCCCTCCCTGTGTATCTAAGTCCACCTGTGTCCTTTGTCTCGTTGGGTCCTTGTCTAATGTCATTTGTTGTTACGTGTGTCGGCTCTCCAGTTGAACTGAGAAGTCCTGGTCTGCTTAGCTCTCGTTTTCAGTCTTCAGTGTATCAGTTGCTACCGGTAATTAGCTCTCTGCCGTGCTGCCTGTCATCCTGGACTGTTTTGAGCTTCCTTCATTAAATAATCTTCACCATCATCTGGTTCTCAGCGTTCATTCTCGCCACTACAAACTCACCACTCGAGGTTGTTGAAAGCTGCTTAAGATGCACCAATCGGGCTTGAAAAACTAAATAAATAAATACTGCAGTGTTTTTGATCAAATGTTACATAGCCTTTGAATCAACTGGATTGAGATAATATATTATATAGTAAGTAAATGGTTCCTACACATATTCCCAGTTCTGTGAATATATAAAAAATATTTATATACAGCGGTCAGGCATTTCCTAAGAACCTAACCCGCAAAAAAAAAAAAAAAAAAAAAAGGCATTGTAAGGAAGAGAAGAAGGAAGCAGCAACACAAACAGATAAGTAATTAGTAATTAGATAGGATGAGCAGATAGATGATTTATCATGCCCTGGGGATGACAGATTGAGGTTTGGCTGGATGGACAGATAGATGGATAAAGATTTTAGAGGGGAGAGGGCTTAAAATGTGTTTTTCCTTTTTGGTTTCTAATTCAATACTTACTGTAACCAAACAGTACTTTTCCACATCTTTCCAGAATGCTTAGGATCTACATACTGACTCAAACACATGTTTTTAAGAAATTGGACTTAAACAAAGTTGTGGCTTTCTTCAGTCACATGAAGCAAATGATGTTGGGCATATTTGTGCTTGATTAACACCTTAACCTCACTTCCTGTTTGGCGTATCTACCTATAGCATAACGCCTTTGAAGAAAGCTTTTCCTTAGAGAGCATTTGTGATCACGTTTTAGAGCATTGTAGTGAATCAATAAATCACAGGATTTCCAAAGGGTTTTCAAGCAGCTAAGTACATTTAAAATACATCTTTCCTCGCCAAACATCATTATAAGTCGGGAGAGCGCAGAAAGCCGCAGTCATAATTTTACAGTTTCGAATCCCAGTTTTTATAACAAGCAGTGCCTACTGCGGTACTGAACCTGTTAAAAACACTGAATTGATCTCGGAAGGTTGGGATACAGAAAATGATAAAATAATCAATAGAGTAGCTAAATTTCAGACCATTTTTGAACAAATGAAGTTAAAATAAAGGTAATTATGTGCATATTGAACTTAAAAATATATATATTAAGGGACATCCTTACATGTCCCAGGGGGGAAAAAAGCACCAGAAAAACAACTTACTTGAAAAAATATTGGTTGAAAGCACAATCTTCTATATGATGGAAGCATGTAAAAGTGTGAATATCATGTAAGTACAAGTAAAATTGCTTTGTTTTACAGCAGTAAGGCTTCAAACAGTAATATAATAATATTAATCTAACCATGTAGATCACTTTTCAAACATCAGTTACATGCAGTAACATGTATAAAATCATAACATATATTGCTACAGCACATTATAGCCTGGTTATGGTATGCAGCTCCATGTGCCAATTCAAACCACGTACGCTTGTAGGAGTTTGTAAAGTGTGTGTGTGTGTGTGTTTTAAGACATACTGCTGCCTCTAGAAAGCGCCGGGAACGTATCTGTTGGACTGGAGGAGAGCTATAAACTCCTGTTTCCTTTTGATCTGTCCCATCAGCTTGATGCTCATGGCGAGTAAGATGATCTGAGAACGGAAGCAGAATGCAACAACAACAAAAAAAAAAAATGCGTAAGATTCGAGCCGCTTACTCGCTAAACGCTAAGCGAGGTAAGTAGAAGTTTGACGTAAATGTGACGAAGCGAAAGCCTCACCCAGAATACTCCGCTCCCAAACTGTATTACCATCACCAAGGAGAAGGCCAGCTTCAGTTCGGAGAGATAAATCGGTAGGCAAGGCTGCGGGACGAAACAGCACGGCAACATAAAAGGCTCGAAGCAGCAGGCGTAAACAGGGTATTGATCTGGGTGGTGTTAATGTTGTTTTCCACTGTGTCCAATTACACCTACTGAAGTTCACTCGCCGGCTGTTTACAGAGCGACAGCGAAGGTCAGAGGGAAATGGCCAGTTTGTTCCTCTTTTTAATCAACAGTCACTTAAATGTCAGAAAAAACGCATAAAGAAGAAGAACTGGATGAGGCCAAAATTTAGTTAATCAATTTAGCTAATCAATAAAACCAAAGTAATTGCTTTTAGGCCTCCTGAGATCATTATTGTCAGTCTTTTTTGCATTATTTTGGTGTGGAGCATTGATACGTCTACCAACATATTAAGGTTGTTGTAGCGCTGTCAGATGCATCCTTTTGGGCATCGTCAGTACAAATGGCTTCCGTCTCTGGTTGCATTGAAGATTTTCTGTTTCTGTTGTTATCTAGAAACAGCATTTGATTTAAACTTCTTGTTTTATTTTGCTAAGATTTCCCTACTGTGGAATCGGTTAGAGCTACTTCCTGTTTCATGGGTTTTACACCTGGCTTCAGTTTCTAATCAGCATACCTGTAGTGAATTTGCAATCATCATGTCTGGTACTTATTCTTCAGAAATTCAGCCCCACACTGGATTTGTAAGGCTTGAGTTTTTTTTTTTTTTTTGTTCCCCGTGTCATCTTTTCATCACTCTTCCACTTGCAGTCCCATTTGTTAAGACATAAGAGTTGTCGATAGTGACTTCTGGGATAACACCAAACACTTAAGAATTGATGAAGTTATTTATGAGACTGTGTCTGTGGCGTGTTTTACCTCTCGATAAACATACTGGTTCTTCGGCGCCCCGATAGTGGCGCTGCCCCGTAGTCGAACCTGGTTGAAAGACCAAAGATTAACCCTGATTGTAAAATGAAAAATGCAAAAATTTCAAATCCTCCTTTAGTTGTTTTTCTTATCATTTTAATTGTAAATCAACAACTCACTGGTGCCACTTTCTTGTTGTAGTTTTTTTTACACTGTATATAGTCTATATTTGCAGGTTTAGTCGAAGTATTTTGTTTTTAGATCAGTACTATGAAAGAAAGCTAAAAATGTCCTTTTTGTGGTGTAGAAAACTCACCTTAACAAAACATTGAAGTATTAATTGTTAAAATTCTCAAGCCTAATTCTCTTAGTCTTAATTTTTAATATTACAACACCAAAAGACCAAAACCAATGCGCTTTTGTTTTTGTAACCATATTTATTTTGATTAAAGTACAACACGACGACCAAATTACATAAAATAATCGTGATTATGTTGCTAATATTTTAAAAGACGGGGAGTACTCACACATTTTCCTGGATAGTGACAGTTGCAGGAGGCGGGGATGGACGCACCCCAGTCCTTGTACCCTTCAATGAGACCGCAGCATTCCAACTGGAACGGACACAAACCGGATTAAGATTAAACATAAAACAAGAGCCACTTAATCAACAACTTGTAAAACGTTTAACAAGAAGGAAAAGTTTTAGCAAACTAATAACTCACTTTCTGGGGATCTCTAAATGAAACAACACCAAGTTGTTTCATTTAGAGATCCCCAATATAACCTCACATCAGCCTGTGAGGTTATATTAAAGTTAAATGAGAAAGTTAGTAAGTGGCTTTTCACCAGGGATACAGTAAGCTCTTGTCACCACTGGGTGGCGATAGCAAAATTATTTAAAGTTCAGCTGCTCTGTTTTAGTGACGCTACTGTTCCATTAACTTTGCCTTTAGAAAGAAAGACATCCAATATCAGTAATCTACATTTAAAATAACTTTATTTAAAAAACAAAACCAAAACCAGAAGATATTAGTTACTAAAATATTTCTATTTATGATAGTGACCTGAAAAAGTGAGCAGAATTTACAAGAATCCATTAGATTGATTTATTTTATGTGGGTTGATAACTTTATTAAGAGTTTTCTTGAAAACTATTGAGAAGTTGGACTCTTAATAAGAGGTAGAGGCATCAATTCATGTGGAGCTAATGTTCTTATTAGAACCAAGTTTCACAGAAATTTTAAAGAAATATAAAAATATTATCAAACTACAAAATCTCTGGCTTACTTCCTCTTGGATATTATGTAGCAACGTCCTGTTGGCTTTGTTGGGCGCAGTGAGCGGCATCATGGCCAGCAGCTTGGACTCCTCACGGACAACACGCTTCTGAAAACAGACAAAGAGCTCTGAAGAAAAGGTTTGCAAAATGTGCAAACACGTGGGATTTAAACATCGTACCTCATAAACATCTTGGTAACTCAGTGCCGTTCTGATGATTATTGTTTGACTGGCCGCCGCCATCCCGGCTGCGTACTGCACGCAGACACACAGGCATTTAAATACAATAATTATTCCTTCACAAACAGAAACCCAAAAACACACAAGGCGCTTTAAGATTTTTTGTGTTGTTTTTTTTTTGTTTACCAGAATCAAACACCATCTCTTCCCTTTGCAGGCCCCAAACACACCGAGCACAGACAGCAGCAGGCAGCCAACCTCGATCACATACATCATTGCTACAGAAATGCTGGGAACCATCTGAAGAGAAAAGTAAAAGTGCATTTCAGTGCCTTCTAAAGTGTTCATACTGCACAAAATATGTCACATTGAAACACTAAATGCCATTGTTTTCCAAGGAAAATGATGTATGGTTATGAGTTGTTTTTACAAAAAAGTATTGTGAACCTCAACTTTGGTTTACGGTCTTTGGTTGTCTTTGGAAATCGGACTTACCATTGCTTTCTTCTTGCCACGCTTTAACATTTTCACTTGGTAGAAAATGAAAACATGTTGAAAATCTACTACTTCCCTTCTACACTCTACTTCAGGTTAGTCTGTCAGGTAAAATCCCCTTAAGATAGAGTTTATTATAAAAATGTCTACTATTTTGATCTGAACAGGTGCAGCACTAATATAGCATGATAAAGCTTCAGAACCTAACTTTTGAAGGCAACTCAACATCTTCCTCGCAAATAGTTGAACGACCAGGTTATTCCAGTGAGACAAAATAGGAAAATTGCTTCCATTTTGCATTTGGGATTCATTAATAATTCCTCACCTGCCTTGTTAGCTTTTTTCAGCCCTCAATAAACGTATATATGCTTAAAAGCTGCATACATCCATATAACTACATCAGAAACATCAGAAGTGTATCTTACCTTGCCAGTTTGTATGAGGTCCCTATGCCAAATAACAGTCATCCTCAACATGAAGAAACACAAAGCCTAGAAAAAACATATACATTTATTTATTTAATTAATTATTTTAGCTTTTAGATCATTTAAACCAGATTTAATTCAGGTTTTTGACATCTGAAATGATATATTATAGTTTATATCGTAAATCCTTAAAGGTTATGTTTTCTTGAAGCCACTGCTGTTACTTCTTAAAGGAGCAGTGACTTATTTAGAAAAGAAAGAAAAGCAATAAAAACCCAACCAATCAAAACATCGACCTGCTTGCATGTAACTCGTGTGACAAGCATTACCCCCCTTCAAATGTATAATTTGTTCATATAACAGTAGCATTTATATAAGACAAAAACATTAACTGATACATTTCAAGAAGATACCAAACAGGCCTGTTCGGGTAAACTCCATTCACAGCCGCTGGAATGTGCTTACCATATGTACAGCGTTAGCGAAAATAAACGGCCTTTTCAGGCTCGTTTTATCCGCCACCACGACCACTGAGCTCTTCTGCATTCTCGCTGCTGACTCTTCCAGGTTTTAAAACGCCCCCACCCTTTTTTTTTCTTCTTTTCTTTTCTTTTTTACATAAGAAGAAAACAGAAAGAAGCTTGCCGTGGAGACTGTAAGGGCATCTGTCGTCTGTATCCGCACAGGACGTCACTGTGATGTGCTGGATGCTGACTCCGTGCTGCCTTCAGGTGGCGTCCGGAAGTGTAGGAAATAAGAAGTCTAGTAGTTCTGAACAGCCCGGTTATTATAAAAGCGCATTAGCAAGGCTGTAGCTAGGATTATGGACATGTTAAGTAAGCGAAATCCATTCTTAATTGTTTTTTAAGCTTTAGATATGATTTAATCCTATAAAATATCATTTATCTAAATGTTTTGCCTTCAGAATAGTTTATTCTCCTGAAAGACAATCCCCCAAAACATGGCAAATTGTAAATGATCTGCTCTGGATGTTTCACAAAAATCATGTACTTTTTATAAATGAAATGTAATATTGGAACTTTAATACATTTTTATGGCTCTCTTTCCATCCCAGCACCAGTTCTGGCTGTGTCTTTTACTTTAAAAATCTTCAACGGCGTCAATGTTTATACATTCAGACCAAGAAACCAAGCTTCCACTGGTATATGAGTCATAATCCACTATCACTTTGTATTCCATGAGTGTGGTCCAGTGCTTTCTTTCTTCTCCAAGAAATCTCAGGGAAATCTGAAAATTGATCGATATAATTTGGAGGAAAAATCCTAACATCCCAGATTATTGGAAGATCTAGTGGTTCAAATAAGCCCAATCACAGTAGTTGTAACATTCTTTAAATATTGTTCTTTATTCTAATCTAATTACAGGTTAAAATGTTTTTGTTAAAACACTTGTTTTGTAATTGCTAGTTAAGAATAGATACATTAACAACTTAGCTCAATTTATTTATACAGCAGTCCAATCAAAATTATGTCACATCACAATCAAACCTGGCTGACTATTTCATACTAGTTGGTAAAAGGTCGTTCAGGTTGTCCGATATTGAATCCACCCGAAGCAAGCATGTGGCAACCACTCCCTGTGGGAGAAGGCTGCAGCAGAACCAGGCAATCTGAAACAACTGGCTTTGGGTTGAGAGGATAGGGAGGAGAGAAAGAAAAAAAACCCCACAAAGGCACAGGGTGAGGGTACAAAGAAAAGCAAAACAAATCAACGCAAGGTTAATGTCTGCACCCAGGATCTCTGTAGAAGAGTCTTATTAGCGTCTTATTAGAAAAACCTTAAAAAAAACCAAAGGAACTTTATTGCAGCACTGATACGTTACCTTTAAAATGTTACTGGAAATGGTGTACTATTACTATTACTGCTTCAGTAACATGTGAAGCTTTTAATTTTGTTTCTTTTTATCAATAAGGACAATTGAAATCAGCAAAAAGATTGGGAGCTTATCAAATAAATTATAAAATATGGTTGGAATTTAACCTTTAGATTTACCCACATCTGAAGTGCCATTTCCTAAACAATTGACTTCATTTCCCACAGTGCATCATTAGGTATGAGGCTTGGCTGGGTAGAGAAAACAGGTGGGGCAGGTTTCTATTGTTACACACAGGTGATGTGAAGAGGGCAGGACTCAGGTGAGGAAGAACAGGAAAAACTGATGGAAGGAACTCGGTGGGAGGAACCGTGAACGAATGTTTATGCGTGTAAGAGAGCAATAAGTAAGTGCCTGGGACTGCAGACTGCTATAAAAAGACATATCTTTTAACTAATACTATCAAGAAGATTTTTTTCATTTTTATTTATTCATATTTTTTGGTGGAAGGGGGGATTACTGGAGCCCGTTTTACAGGGACTTAAAGGATGGGATGGATTTTCATGTCATTTGTTGCCGTGGGCAGTAAAGTGGGTCAACACCTGAGAAGGAGCTAAAAGGAGAAGCTGAACTGAGACCGTTTTGTCCCGCTGAAAGAGCACAAGAGAGGAAGGACATGCTAAACTTTCTGGGGATACTAAAGAGGAAGAATGCATAACTGGACAGGAAAATATACATAGAA
This sequence comes from Poecilia reticulata, assembly GCF_904066995.2. Taxonomy (NCBI): domain Eukaryota; kingdom Metazoa; phylum Chordata; class Actinopteri; order Cyprinodontiformes; family Poeciliidae; genus Poecilia; species Poecilia reticulata. The sequence goes on along the minus strand of NC_088852.1, from coordinate 10,770,453 downwards.
GCAGTTGATTTCTGATGCATCTACTATATTAACCACAAACTAATTCGGTGATAAATATTCTCCTTAGCTGTTGCTGCTTGGAATATTTTATTTTATTTTTTTTTTAGTATCATTTTGGGCTTGTTTTTATGCCTCGATTCAACCCTAAAGATAACTAATCACCTTTCAGCTACAAAAGGTCAAACATTCCAAGAGATCTACAGTTCAGCTAAAGGAGGGATCATTTCCTCTACTCACACTGAAAACGACACACACACACACACACACTCCACTGTACTTCCACCATGCAGGCACCACCACCTGAACACGATGACACTTTTGATTTCCTGTTCAAGATCATCCTCATTGGGGACACCAATGTGGGGAAGACCTGCGTGCTCCAGAACTTTAAGTCAGGGGTTTTCTCTGACAAACAGCAGAACACCATCGGAGTGGATTTCACAGTGAGGACGGTGGATATTGAAGGAAAGAAAGTAAAGGTAAGCTTTCTACATAGCGTGTGTTTTAGACATGCAAAAGACATTAAATGAAGGAGTATAAATCCGAACGTTATATCGGCGTAAGACTCGGCAGTACTGAAATATGTTAGTCAGACACACGTGAGCAATAATGGAAAGTAGAGATTCTATTTTGGGGGTAGTTTTGTTGGTTTTAAAAAAGAAATTGAAATTAACAGCTACCAAATTCATTTTCCCTGGGCTCCACATTTAGGAGACCTCTTTTTCAAAGGAGTTTCCTCCAGTGACAGAATAGCAAGTGGCAGTGGCAGTTTGACTCGGTCCAAAACAAGCCTGACAGGCTGTTGGTATGAAGAACCGGTCCATCAGGTTCCTCCCTTTGTGCCTTTGTAATGCCACAAATTGATCTTGGACTGATCGCTCATGTCCTGCACTTGCTATTGAAAAGGAAGTTGTTACTTTTTTGAAACTTTCATCAAAAACTCATAACGTTTCATAATGTTTTTTTTATGTTGCTATTGTTTAACGTATTTCATTGGGATTTAATGTTGTTAGATCCACACAGCACAATACGGCCTGCACAATGTTTCACAATGGGGATAATGTGTTCAGTGTGATGTGGCCGGTGCATAACTATCCATGCTGCTTGCTGCTGTGTCCCCTTCATGACTTTTGATCAACTTTTTAATAGTTTATGTTTAAGTATATTAGGGTAAAGAGTGCTGAATACAAATCCACACCCATCTTTTCAGGTGTTTATGTGTAAAAATGTTGAAAAAAACACTGATTATGTTCCTCCCACTTTACATTTTGCATTGCCTTGTATGACCTATCACGCACATTTAGTACTAATTCATTAAGTTTAAAAAAGATGACTACTTTTGCAAATTTGGGAGTGTTTTCCATATTTAATCTTTTGCTCTTGTCATTGCAAGGAAAATATTTTCACCATCAAAAAGCAATTGTGGACAGGTGGAATATAGCAAGTCAATAAAATGTAATGAGTTTGAGTGGCTTAAATTTGAAACATCTGGATGCATTTCATTTTTTTCATACAAGCAAATTTTGTTTCTGCTTCTACAAATGTCACCTGCAATTACTACACCTTAAGGTTGTAATAAGTGGAAATATACATGAACTGCCAAGATCTTGCTGTTCATATGAGTTATTATTTTCGACTACTCATGTGTCTGTGTCTTCGCTCAACCCCAACAGCTATTTCCTGCCTGAGGCTGTCTGTGAAGTTGTTTTTGCAGCTGACACAGCTATGTTTCTTTTTTTTTTTTTCTTTTTTTTTTTTACCTTTTTCTACGTACAAAAGGAAAGGAATTAAGTATTTATTTCACCACTAAAATACATCTTAGACTAGTCAAACCTGCATTTACTTTCGGAAGACATTTGGAAACAACACTTCATTTCAGTTCTTGCTGCTAAATGATAACTTGTCTCCACTAACTAGCTGTGGTGTATTGGAAGGGGCTGGCCCGTTGAGTTTACGCTGGTTGCTACAACGTTACAAAAGTCTCCTAAATCCATGGGGAGTATCCTCAGAGATATGCTATAAGGGCTTGGGATTCTCCGCAGGGAAACCAACAGGCTTCCCCCGCCTACCACATATGTGTTTGTTGCTAAAGCCCTCTGCAGCTTACAGGCTACACATATTGTCAACATATAAAATTAACTCAAATGCCCAATTATTGGGGATAATTTTCACAAACTCAAAGCAACATCTCAGGAAACATCCTCGTGTGCTTCCTGAAGGCCTCTAGCTTCTCATTATCTCTAGTAGTGATCATTAAACTCGTTAAAGAAGGAAGAACAAGCTTTCAGTTAAAGTTTATGGATCAGACCATAATAAGTCACATGGTCAAAATCGGGCAACTATAACACCCCAGATGACAAGAAGCACATGACATATTTTGTTGAATTTCTCTTTATGTAACACATTTTAACTGGAGCAACATTTCTCTCACAGTTGTGCACAACATAAAGTTATATTTAGTTTTTCTATGACAGTTTTTCTTCTATAGTGAGGAGCATTGTCCTTTTGCATCACTGACAGTTTACCATATGGTAGAGGAAGTGTTAGTGTGACACTTCCTGTCTTTGCCCTCATTTACATTTGATAGCTAAAGTGGTCTGGACTCAGCCCAGGCCCATATTTTGAGCATGGGTTTGTTTCTGTTTGACGCCGGGCAACACTAACGTTCTCATAAAAATCAGCTTATTATTTTTGGCTGCCTTTAAGTCGCCTTAATAATAAGAAAAAGTAAACACAATTAAATCATAGCGTCTCATGTTTGTTGCCATTCATCTTTCAGTCACACTCACAAAAGTAAAAATCTCCTTAAATGGTTTTCGCGACACAAACTGTTGACCTTTCCCTCCCAGCAAAATTTTGTTAAAAGGATAACATTGCTTGGAGTCTAAATGACATCTATAGATATTTTCATGTGATTAAAATGTTCTTGGGTGGATTAAATGGCCAGACTCTGTCTTTCAATACTTTAGATTGCTAAAAATTTGAGCCTACACAAAGTTCTGCATTGTTTTGCGGCGTAAACGAAGATGTGGTTAAATTGACTCAAGATTGTCACAAAATGATCTCTATAATTTAGGTAAATTTAAAAATGGTAATCTTCCAACTTCCAGAAGCAGCAAGCTGTGCAACTTCTCTGAAAACAAGCACAAAAAGAACATGTGCATTTTTTTGCTTCCTGTCCCTGTTTTTGGGAGTTATGTTGCTTAATCCTTCATCCTTGGCAGCCCTCCCAAACACAGGCACTAGTGGGAATTCATAGATTTCTGGGAAGTTCAGCCCTTGCCCTAAATGATGTTTCTTTCATAATCATCTTTGTCATCTCATGACAAAATGGTGAAACTGTGCAATAATTTTAACTCTTCGCAGTGAAATCAACGTGAAAATTGTTTGCTTCAAGACATTGCTGATTAATTTTCCAATATGCATAGTGTTGATGTAACTTTCAAACCGCTAGATTAATGACTCTTTTGTAAAAAAAAAAAAAAAGATCCCCCTATTTACTCTAATATTAGGAGCCAGACTGAACCACAGTTAGTTTTTTCATGATTATTTTCTATTAGATGAAAGCTGTATACGAGCTTGAACTTACACTCGGATGCATTATTTCTGTGTGATACAGATGCAGGTGTGGGACACAGCAGGTCAGGAGAGGTTTCGGACCATCACTCAGAGTTACTATCGCAGCGCTCACGGCGCCATGATTGCCTATGACATCACACGAGGCTGCACCTTTGATTCGGTGGACCATTGGATCAAGGAGGTAGAGCTGTACGGAGCTGCCAATGTCCTCTTGGTGCTAATAGGTGAGTTGGATTTTGACTTTTGTAGCAAATAAATACACTCTGCATGTACAAATAGATTGATTTTGAGCTATGACTTCTTATGTACTTTGGGTAAAAATATACCATGCCACAAAGGTCCGTATCTGTTTAAAGGAAAGGAAAAGCAAGAGAACATAGCGTAACAAAATGTTTTCAAAAGGCTGTTTGAGTGCTTGGTCTTGAACCATACACGCTTGTCAAGCCCAAACGTAAGCAGGATTATGTGTGCTGCCAATATGGCTTCATGTCCGTCTCCATTTAGGTAACAAATGTGACCTGGAGGAGGAACGGGAGGTTCCGTTTGAGAAAGCTTGCAATCTGGCAAAAGAAAGAGGCATACTCGCTGCTTTGGAAACATCTGCTAAGGTAATGCATAGAAGCACGGCTTAGACTCTGAACTTTTGGTTGAATTTTTTTATTTATTATTATTTAAAGCATTTCCTCTTTTACAGGAAAGTCAGAATGTGGAGGAAGCCTTCTTGATGATGGCCAAGGAGCTGCTGTCTCGTAACGGCCTCAACGTCCAGCAGGATGAGAACAACGGCATGCCTCGGATCCTCCTCAGAGAGAACTCTCGACCAATCGATGTCAGCATAGGGGCCTACGTTCCTCCAGAGAAAGAGAAGAAGTCGTGTTGCTGACGCAGAGAAACTGTGACTGAAGATGCTTGAAGGGTTTTATTTATCAGAAATGTAGATGAGTGAAAGAAAGCAGAGGAATTCCTGGTTGAAGATCTGTGAGGTCGAGGCATGATGTACTTAGCATCTGCCAGAAGGCAGATGTCAAAGATATGGTGAAGAAATGTTCGTTGTATCTGATCGGAGAGGATTGCTGATGAAGCGTCTTTACTGGAAAGATCTGCGATCAGTGTTCAGGAAGCGCTACAGCCAAACGACCTAATTTCATATCAACTGGTCCATGTTGCTAATATTTTTCTAAATTAAAAACAGTTTAAAGCAAATACATTTACACCATTGGAAGTCTAACAGTGTGCTAAGTGCTTGGGGTTGTTTTATGGTGCGATTTTGTTAAAATGAAGCTGAAATGTTTTTGGAAGAATATATATATATATTTTGGTCTCTCGCTACACTGTGGATTAAAGTTTCCAAAACAGCTTGCCATACGCAAAACTACTGTGAAATAAGTCTGAATTGATTTCACGACACAGCTGCAAAAAGCTGTGAAAATAAAAATGCCATATTTGATCATGAGCAGCTTTCAGCGAACTTTTTCAGCCTGTCAGGAAATTCTGACCTCTGAGGAAAAAATATCTGACGTTTCTAACCCATTGAACACTGAAGGGACACTGTCTGAACACTAGATGGTGCTGTGCTGCACCGCATGATCTGTGGCAACCCGTTAGGGTTGGCTTTGTCTTGTATATAAAAAAGGGAAACGTGATTTGAAAGAGGAAACAAAAACATGTCCTAACACAAACAGTTTGCCTCAAAGCCATTTTCTGGAAAAGACATAGTGTATGATTACAATAAGATAAAAAAAAGACTAGAAAAAAAAAACTAGAAAAAGAGGTTATTACTTTTCTGAGACAGTCTCTGGTAAATTTAGCCTCACTAAGATATTCATACATCTATAAATATTTGCTAGATTTGGTCATGTTTTATTAATAAAATTCAATCTTTCTCTTGGGAGTGGGGTTGTATCATAGACCAACTTGATTTGTAAATAAAAAAACTGATTTTATTTATTTTTTTATTTCCCTTTGCACAACTTTGTGTTGGCCTATCATAAAACATGTAAAACCATTGGGGGAAATTTTATACTTTTGGCGACTGTTGCTAATATTCACCAGTATGTGTTGGGGGGAAAAAAATCTTCTCCCTTTCCAGCAAGCAATTAATGAACCGTATCAGGCTTGGCTCCGAAATCATTTTTGTGCTTTTGATTAATACACCAGTTAAAAGTGAAAAATGGATTTTAAATGTATGCTTGAGGCAGAACTGCAGTAAGTACCGGGATTCAGAGTCCAAACAACACAAAAACCTTGTTTGTAATAGACCTAATGTTTCCGTAATAATTCTCGTGCAGTATCACATCACTATAATAAATGTTATACTGGTCACTCTGAGTCGAGCTTCAGGCAAATTCTCAGTAATGTCCATGTAGGACAAGCTGAGCCAAAATCAGCTTCCTGTCATTTCTCATGGTTGTGCTTTACGCCCAAATTAAATATGTCTACCCATAAAGTTTGCTATTAATCACTCCGGTTTCTTAGGAAAACAAATAATCAGAAAAAATAGATCCAAATTTATTTCCAGAAAACAGGCAGAAAATGACAGACATTAATGTGGAAAAAAAACAAAAAAAAAACAAATGGTAAAATAAACAAAAACCAAAAAAAGTACATATCCCGAGCCCAAAGTTACTGTAAAAGAAAAAAAGAGAGTAGCTTCAGACTAGGGTTTTGCAACCTAAACAGACTGAATTTGGAATAAGATAAATAGAAATTTAGGTCTCCTTATCAATGCCTTGAAAAACATAACAACTTGACAGTGAAACAGATGAACGTTAAAAATAAAATGTTAACCTCCTGCATGAGTTTTCCGCTACTTAAAAAGGATGTTGCTTACGAATGATTTTACCCCATTGTTGTACTTCACATTACTTTTTCCTCAAACATTTAATCACCCAATCCCACTTTATTAATCTATGTTGACCTCTGACCTGCATGTCAATCGTCATGTTAAAATTTCTCTCAGCGTATAACCACACCGGTTCAATTTTAGCTCAGCCTGATGATCTCAAAACCATTCTCCTTCTTCTCCTTTATGGGTTGGGGTAGAAGCTGCCCTTGTCCCTCGCCCATATCCCCAATCGCCTCATTCTCTGACCCTCCTTGTCCTTCCTGCCCAGTGTCGTTCCCCTCCGTCGGTTTATCCACAGGACATTCCCCGTTGTAGGTTTTGACGTAGTCTTCCACTTGCCAGCCCCTGAACTCCAGCGGCTGCGAGCAGACCAGGCCCGTGTACGAGACGCTAGGGTGGTGCTTGAGCCAGTAGACCAAGTAGTGGATGTTGTAGTCGCAGATCCACGGGTTGTTGTCCAGCGTCAGCCTCCGTAGGAAGTACAGGTCCTCCAGCACGCCGTACTGGAAGTAATGAAGGCTGTTGTTGGACAGGTCGAGATCACGGAGGTACAGCAGGCCTGCAAAAGCAGCTGGGATGAGAAATGTGCGACAAACGTTAGCCTAATTTACAAAGGACCAAACATAATTATTCACATCAAATGCATGTTTAACTCCCACAACGTCTTGTATTAAAATCGGCTGCCCTTGAACACTGAACATGTATGCAGAGACGATCCGTTAGGACGAAGCTTGCTTTTAGTAAAAGTTGAACCTCTGTTTATTTACGTCAAAAACTAGCAGTCTAGATAGTTTTGAGAACGCGATAGCCTCTGGATGTCTTCCCGCGGAGGTTATTCAGATAAGTCTCACTCGTGTAGCTTTGAGGCAGACTCCGCTCTATTTGAGAGATCCTTGCTATCTCATGACTGACTTTGGAATTTGGAAACCCCAGAGAGGCTAAGCAAGACAGACTGGCATGGAAAGGGCCATTTTTGCTCAGAGTTAAACAACACAGACACCTATTCAGAGCCTTCTGTTCGCCGTCTGTGTTCGTTTTGTGGGTCATTAGAGATCTTGTGGATTTGTTCTCCAACAGAATAAAAATTAGCAATATAACAAGTTAACATGGGGGCAGTGTGGCTCATGTACGATCGGCAAAAGAATGGTGATTGAAATGGAAGAACTTCTACTTCCAAATGCTATGATGTAAATTCATGATTTATTGACTGCACAGAGAATACCTCCATCTGCAGTGCCTCTTTTTTTTATTATCTCTGCATCTTTTATCACAACTAACTCCCCTGTCGCCAAGTTTGATGTTGTCTGAAACTGACCTCTGAATTCAGAAGCTAACTCAGATCTGCTCTGTGCTGAATGCAATGCCTTGCAATCCCAAATTAATAAACTTATTGAAAACCTGAGGGAATATATGCCAGGTGCAAAAAGGTGCATAAATGTTCCCATAACATGTCCACTTGAGCTGCTGATTCATTTTAGGATGAACAGCGCATATATTGGCCGGAGCTTTCTCACCGACATCAAACGTAACACATTTTGAAGGACTACAAATCCGTTGGTCTTTCCAAACCAGTCAGCACATGAAAAAGACCAGCTTACATGAGTAGAATAACAGACAGCGACTTCAAATAGGGATAATGAACGTCTTTGAGAGCTTCCAGTCTTGTCACTGCTCTGCTTTTCTCAGAGTGCACCTATGAAAACATGTGCAAGTGTTTAGAGTGGGAGTAATGGGACGGAGGAGACTGTTTCTCGCTGTCCACCAGCCTCCGGCCCTGCTTTCATCTTTACAGAGCGGAAGAGAGGATAGAGGAGGATCTGGTGAAGAAAAAAAAAAAAATGAAACGAGAAGACCAGCATGGCAGAAAGCCGGGGCAAAATTAAAAACATCGCGGAAATCGTGAGAGACGTAAACGGCAACCACTTTCATTTGTGCTAAGGTCTGAGAAACTTTGGGTTCGTTCAGCTGTGTTTACGACACGGAAAAACAGAAGCGTAGCAGAGGGAGAAGGAAGGATGAAGGGTGTCCTCCACTTCCGGGTCCTATCTCCTGACTCGTGGGATCGGTGCTCCCAAATCAGCTACTGTTGCTTTGATTGTTGAAGCCACCATAACTCCTGTTGTTTCAGTCATTAGCAGTCATATTTCCCAAAATGCCAATCTGCATTCTCTCTGAACCCGGCAATTCTGTCTGTGACAGATCTCCCAAGTAGGCCTAATCTCTGTTTGTTAAAGCTGTAGTCATCACTGGGAGGCCCTAACTGCCACGGTTCATCCAGAGCAAAACAAAACTCTAAACTTTACAAGTCAAAGACAAAATTAGTGGTTTTTTTTCTTCAAACCAAAACTTTCCGGCGCAACCCCCACCAAACATAACTGGATAGTTATCAGCGCATTCTCTTGTAACAATCCATAAAACTTAGTGGATTTGCATTCATCTCCCCTCCCCCGCCCCACACCCCACGGCTCCCTGGTCATCTTCCACTTGAAAAGGATAAATAAACAACCTCTTACAAATTCACTCCAAATGTGAACATGATTAGAAGGTGTTTTTTGGGGGGAGGATTGCGACCATATGTCTCGGAGTCTTACAAGCTCTCAGAATCAAATGGAACTTCTTCCATTGGTATACAAATGGCTTTAGACACACTGGGGCGAGCCGTGACAGATAGCTTGCACGTGTCGATGGCTGATGAGAAAAGCTGCAAACGTTTGTGGCAGGATTTGCCTGCTGGGCAGGAGAACTCGAAGCCAGAAATCGTTAGCCTGGTGAGAGTAATGGATAAGCGTACTTTTTTAGGAATCTCTCTGCTGCTGAATTCAGAGAAGACAATCAGAGAGAGAGAGAAAAAACTTCTTAAGATTACTAAATGCTCACTTTGTTTTCTGTTTAATGCACTGATGGTATTAATTGTCAATTATTTTATCTAAATGATGCATTAGTGCGTAAAAACTGCAGTAAAAATGATAGCGCATTTATGTCTTCTAGATTCCTTGTCACCTCATACTTTTATTTTTGATTTTAATGCATTTTGCACCATGTATATATACTGCTCAAAAAAATAAAGGGAACACTTAAACACTTAAGGGAACAAGTGTTTAAGTGTTCCCTTTATTTTTTTGAGCAGTGTATTTTTTGACCTGCTTGGATGTGTTGTTGAATAGCATGAGAAAGCCATACAATGCTATGAAGGGGAGAGACACCCGTATTTCTACAAAAATGAAGACTGGACTGTCAGGGTTCCAGGTTGTTGAGTTGTTTTGGAGGTCGATTTATTGATTCTCAATTTATTATTATTATTATTATTATTATTATTATTATTATTATTATTATTATTATTATTATTATTATTATTATTATTATGTGTTCCTTAGTCACTTTCATTAGATCAGCCTTGTGCCTGTTTACTTTAGTCACTGTTTTCTTGGTGATTCTAGTCTATTTCTTGTGTGAAGTTATGCGAAGCTACTCTAGTTTTATTATTCTATGTCTAATCATCCTTTAGAGTTGGATTCATTTCCTAATCCCTCCTGTACTCTCCCTCGCCCCCTGTGCCAGTTTTTCTCTCTCTCCCAACACACCTGCAACCTGTTTCTAATCAAGCTCCTCGGCAGATGTACCACTCGTTTTCAGTCACTCCTCGTTTTTACCTGTTACTTCCCCGTTTTACTGTGCTGGCTGTTTCCTGTGCTCTGGCTTTTTGTTAATCTAGAGTTGTTTCTTTTTGGTGGTGTTTTCCGATTGACCTCTCGTAATTCATCTTAATTAATCACTACACCAGACAAAGACTCTTTAAAACATGCAGCACAATGAATTCCAAGAATATGTACATCCGTCTGTCATGCAGCTCTTCTGTGGAGCTCGTGATCGATGCGTTACCTGTGTCTATGTGTTGCAGGTTGTTGCTGCTGAGGTTGAGCAGCTTGAGTTCTTTAGACAGCAGGAATTGTTTGGGCCTGAGATGTGTGATGATGTTATTGGACATGTCCATCCCCACTATTTCCAACGGCAGCTCCGGTGGAATTTGATTCAGATCTGTGGAAGGGGAAACGGAAAAGAGAACCGTTGAAGGAGAAAAGTGACGGACGAGAGCGTGAAAAAGGCCAAACCAGACTTCACATTTGTCGCGAGACGCAAAGATGCATTTACATTGAGGTTTTGAAAATCAAAACCACATTAACCCCATTGATGGATTTGCAGCTCCGAGGCAGATGCGCAAAACACATGAGGTTGGAACGGAGCCTGAGCGGAGAGTTGGAAACTCAATCAGTCTGGATCTTATATGTTTTCAAGATGTTGTGTCGGTTGTGTGCAACCTTTTAATGTGTTCAAGATGGAGCGTGTACAACATTGCTTGACTTGTTTTTTCCCCAATTGTTCCGGCTTCATACGCACCGATTTGTCTTTGATAAGATTGCGATGCCATATTTTCGTCTTGCAAACGCTTCATCCTCTTTGCACTTTCAAGATGTACGTTTAACAAGGTAATCGCAAAGCTGTGAATGAAAAGGTATACATGTAACATGCTCTGACAGTAAATGTCATGGAAAGCTAACTGCATATGTGCTTAACACGTGCTGCAAAGCCTCATGCCAAAAAAATGACATTTTAACGGTTTATGAATTGGTTTTGTGGCTCCTACAGACATCAGGCTTGATTCACCTGTCAGAAGGAAAAAGTAACATGGAGAACGTTCAAACTGGAGGTAACATATGACGTGTTTAAAACAACATAGGTGGCCTTGTTTCATCGTTTATCTCTGAAGCAAAATGGTTGCAGATGACAAAAACATACCATGCATTTCAGAAACATTGAATGCGAACTGCTAGACATCTTACCTGGAGTCAACCACCAGCTAGAAAGTGATTCTTTTAGAATTGTATATGGTGGAAAATACATTAATCTCATAAAAGTGTGCAATGTGTGTCATTTGAATCCAACCTGAAGCAATAGTCTTTGTAAAAACTGATTATATTGCAGCCGGTACTGCAGTTTATTTAGATCTGGACTTTGACTGGGACATCATATTATAGGACTTAAACTCCTATTTTTAGTTGTTGCTTCCAACAGGTTTTTTTTGTGACCCTATATTGTGATTAGCTTACCGAACGAAGCATCCCACAGCATGATTCTGTCACCAACGTTCCGTATGGAGACCATTGAATTATTTTGGTTAAACTTTTTCACTGGATGCTCCTTGGAGTCGTTCTGTCCAAATAAGACACTCTGACATATATGCTTGCAATGCTGCAAAAAGCGAATAGATTCTAGGAGTATGAATTATCGTGTAAAGACTTGCTATGGTTATATTTTGATCTAGATTAGAAATGCTCAAGTCTCTATTTATGTGGGTTTTCTCTAAGTATTAACTTACAGAGTTTATGCTTTGCAAAGAAAAGAATGCTTATGGGGGCTTTTATGGAGCAGATGTTGCAGTCTTTATCTATCCGCTTTATTACGACAGATGCTGCAGCCAGTAATCTTAAAGCCCCGTTACAATAAATCACTTCTAGTTTAAGAGAGAACAATCACACACCCAAGCAAGACACCCATTTATTGAGGATGGGGAGCCCCGTAGTGAGGAAATGTACTTATTATTTTCCTCTGATGATGTTATTTTCCTCTGATGATGTTAAACGCGCAGCAGGCGGACACATGGTGGAGAGGACGGGAACAGACTTCGAAGACTCTGTGGTTTCATGTTGCAAGTTGTCGGTCCAACTCGGAGGGAATACTTCCCCCGAGAGGTCCAAAGAGAATCCCAGCCTGCCTTTAGGTGTCTATGTCTCTCCAGCATTGTCTCAAAAAAAAAAAAAAACCCTGCTGGCATTCAGTTCCAAACTTGCATTCCCAGGCCCTTTTCACAGACTTTAACCTTGAGCCAAAATCAACATTTTTTTTCTGTCTAACTGTGATACATCTGTGGTCCCATGTGTTTTGGAGCAATTTTCAGTATGTTGAATTAAGAAAGAACACAAGTCTCAAATTTTGAATGCCAGTTTAATAAAAGTCGAGCCAAAAAGCTATTACCATGCTTCAAATCTCAACTCGAAAGATCCCTCAATGCACCAAATGTTTCGGCTTTACAGACTTAAGCTCAACACTTTCTACCTCTGTTGAAAGTGTCAAATGTAGCTGAATGAATGAATGACCAAATAACGGAGGAAGAGAGATAACATGTCAGGAAAAGTAATTGTCAGCCAGTCATAACCGGGCCTGGACTGTGCTGTTGCTAAATCTGTTAAAGTCGTTAATCTGCAGAACATCTGTTCCACTTTTTTGCAAAAAGAGAAAAATGATCCTTGGATGAAAACCCGCTGATCTTTCAGTCTGTTAAAGCAAAAATGTTTCAGTCTGTTAAGGCGTCGCTGTTCATGTTCATAGTTTGGTTTAAAAACACATTTTTCGTTTAAACTATTATAGACCCAAGATTCTGACTGTCCTCGCTGTCTCTGTTTCAGAAAAGCGCCTCTGAAGAATCACAGTGTTTCACAGTTGAGCTTTTTTATGTGTGGCGTTTTCTGCCACACAGAATCTTACATTGGGTGTACACCAAAACTGACTTGTTATAGCTTTCTTTTGTCACAATGCCAGGGTGTCTGGGTTAGGTTTTGATTGGTCTGTATATTTATGTTCATGGTTTAGGTATGTTCTTTAGATTTTTTTCATATTCTTTTCAGTTTTTTTGCATAAGTGCAAACAGGCTTTTGGATCTACTGTCTATCATGTGTCTCTAATTGATCCCCTGGTTCTTTATCCATTTCCATTCCGCCCTTTTTTTTCCGTGGTTTGAGAAATTTCTTTATCGATCTTATATAGGAAAACAGAAATGAAATCTATTGTGAAAGAAGAAATGAGAGAAGGTGACATTTTATCAAGACTTTGACTTGGTCATTCATATTTCAATTCTAACCTGAAAAGAAGAGGGAAATGTCCTGCAGGAATTTATGAATGTGCCCAATCACAGGATACAGTTGAGCGTGTACTTGTGAATTGTATAAAATGTTATAGAGAAAAAAGTATTCAAAATTGATTTCACGAGCAAAAAGTACAATTTAAATTGGTTGAGTTATTGTACTTAAATTAAAATAACATTTTAAGTAGGGCATTTTTTTCAGTTTCTTGTAAAATCAGAACTTTTCATACGAATATAGGGTCAGATTTCAATTCTGGTTCACACTTCCAATCAGTAGGGGGCGGTAATGCACACTGTTTGCCAACCACCAGTAAAATCAGGGAAGAAGAAGAAGAAGAAGAAGAAGAAGACGACGACGACGACGACGACATCCTCGTTTGTTACGTTTCCCACGTGAGTCCATTTTCAATATTTACCGTCACTGAAAGTTCTTTTTTTTTTTTTGCTAAAGTTTTCAATTTCAGTCAATATTTTGGTTCTAAATTTGGGTGACTTCTTATCAACAAGGCAGCTTTCAACAATGCATTTCTGTCTTGCCGTTCATGATGCTACTTGTTCACTAATTGTCTTTAAAAAACACTTCGCAGCTGGACTTAAGCTGATATAAAATTACATAGAAGTTGAAGCCATTTATAAATTAGTTGATGTCTATGAAATATTCGTTACACTTCATTTTATTTAGGGTTTATTAGAGTAAAGATGGCAGCTTCTTGTAAAAAATAAATCGAATTGAACCATTTTACTTCACAATATGCACTTACTTCATGTCTGTGTATTAAAACTAAAATTGGCTTTGGCGCTATTGTAATGTGACCAAATGTACACTGACACAAGGTACTGAATGAAACGGTACTTTCGTGATTTAATGGCCGTGAAAACTATTTCCCCGACATTTATGTATCAACGAAATGGGCCGACCTCTAAAGAATTACAAGGACATATGGAGTAGAGTGAAACTCTCGCTTGAATCCTAATCTTGCTTTCCTGTCGTCATACATAGTAAAATGCTGTTGAGTGATTTTATTATCACAAAACGTCAGACACACAAAGGAAGCAGCAGGTGTTTTAACACGTTTCATGCTGCCCAGCGGAAGACGGAAGAAGTTATTTTTACAGCACTGACTTGAACCTTGAGGGATTGTTTCTTTTAGCGGAAAGAGTGGCTGTGTAGTTTGGATACAGAAATCCCAGTGTTTCATTTTAGGTAACATTTAAGGAAATTAGCAAAATGAGGCATAATTAGACATGACCATTTCAAAGATTTTTCCAGTATGATTTCTGGTATGAATAGAACATTTATCAACAGACGTTAGATTTGAACTCTGAATGACTTTGCAAACCATTAGTACGCATTGTTGGCTTGGAGTACAATGCAACTGAATTTTGAGGTAAATACATGCTTGGCCTAAACAAGAAAATAAATGACAGTATGAAAAAGCTTTAGCTTACTCAAGTTTTTGTTGGACATGTTCAAATCAAAAGTATTGCATGCAGCCTAAAGCATTTTTTTTTTCAGAAACTTTGTCTTAAATAACCCCCTTCATTTACTTGAACCACAGAGTCTTAGTCTCCAGTGAGAAGCATGTGAAATCAACTCTGGTTTATTTTAAAAGGGACAACCTCCAAACCAGGAGGGCTACACAGAGACGGAGAAAAACAGGAAGAAAGATATAAATCGTACTGGAAGTTGGTTTTAAAATAGACCCATAGACTTGCCTCAGGGTTTCTATTTCTAATATGCAAATTCATTTGAGTTAACTCTGACACGGGTCCAGATCTCAGCGTAGAGCTATACAAACAAAACGTTCCAGGTGCAAACTGTCAGATTTTTTTAACGAAATGTCAAAAAAGGTTGCTTCTCAGCATACTGAGATAATCGTATCCCTGTTTATGCCTATTGATAAGTACCAAAATTATCTTTAGTTCCATCCGAACTGGACAGATGGTTATGTTTATGCTTGAGGCATTGATTAGTGAAACCGGATTGAAATGTTTCCACTCACTTCACATGAGATCATGTCATCTTTTAAATTTGTGACATGAGGTTTTAATCAATACTTTATAATTAGGTGGAGCTAAATGAAAGATAACTTGCCCCCACATAAGGCAAATTTCTCAGTTATGTCATGGCATGCTAAAGTCTTTTGTGAGAGTTTAGTTTGGAAAACAGACAAGCAAAGCGAGGAGACGTGTGTGGGTTTAATTTCGCCTTGATTCAAGCTGCATTAGTCACAGACGACCACGAAGAGAAAAAAAACCGGAGAGCAAATTACTGGACCAAAATAAGTAAATCCTTCTAGGATAATCGAATCATCATTGTCATGCATCGCAGCTATAGTTGGGTTCAGTAAAAATTTGGATACATTTCTGTTTGAGTATTGTGCTACCGGTTCGAAACGGAAGCGGACTTATTACCGGGTATAAATAAAACTGAACGAGGCGAGGAGATTGATGGTATAATGACGCCGCGAGGGAAACAGAGGATCCTTGCAAGGAGTTGAGATAAAGAACTGATTCAGAAGTCTCTCTGTAGAGAAAAAAATAATTAGGAAAGTATGTGAAATGCTTCCCTGCGTGTGGACGCAACACAGATGGCGCTTTGTGTGGTTTCGGCCTGTGAAGATTTGCTCTCCGTGAAAGGGTATGAACTCTCCTTTTATGCATGAATATCGAATCACAGACACGGCCTAACAATTGTCTGTTCAAATGAAGTGATCTCAGCTTTGTTGGTGAGGATTAATTGGTCTCCCAAAGTTTTGAATGTGAGGCTCTTTGCGGCATTTTGCGCAACTTTTCCAAACGCAAACGACGTGTTAATAGAATGTTAAATGCTTCATAATGCAAAGCCTTGTTTTTCTGTTTTAGTCTAACCAAAACAAATATTTGGGGAAACGATGTCATCTGAGCTTCCTCAATTAAAGCCACTGTTCAACTCACTACTTGGCTTGACTTGACTTAAATCACTTTGGTATTTAAGGCCAACTCCTTTATTTAGTATCTACTTGGTTGGGGTTCAAAGTGAGATGAAATGAGTTTAAAATGCAACGTCAAAAGGCTGCCGGTCACTGATTATTATAGAAATCAAACCAATCCTATTTAGAAACTTGCAATAAAACTGGAATGAAAACTGCAACATTTAAATGGACACAGTGGTGCATTGGCAAAGTGCAGATGTTTGAAAATGCTCAGGGAGCTAATTGAACATTTCTTTTTGAGCCACCTTTTATGTCATCTTAGCCATTTTGAGATTGCACTCAATTGTAATGGAAAGCGACTAAAAACAAAGTTGGATCCAGTCAAGCTGAGCTGGTACTAATTTCAGTGCCAACTTGTGGATGCTTCCCTTGTTCATCACACTTAAATTAAATGAATGGCTTGTCAAACAGGCCTCTAAAAACCTGGATGGCTGCTGATTGGGGAAATCAGTCCTCTGAATTACTGTTTGAGAAGTGATGCACCTAGAATTGTGAGATGTGGCTTTCCACAACTCATTCACGCACAGATTTGGCTTAAATGCACGATTTACAAGTGCATCAAGCACCAAAGTGGTCAGATCATAGCTTAGCTAATCATAAAGCAGCTACTCCAAATGTGTTGTGTTCTTAAACTTCATCGGTGCAGACATGGTGCTGCGTGGTGTGACACAAGATGAAATTTTTTTTTTTAATATATGGTCATTGCTACAATATTTGTGCTGTATTTAAATCTGTGGAAAATAAGTGCAGCAATTATGTAGTTTACAAGTTTGTGGTTTTGTGGGTAGAAACCCAGCAAAACTGACGCAGCACAGTTGACGCAACATTTTAAACGGTCTACAGCTTCCCCAAGTTGAATGCAGTTGTGCCTATCCACCATCTGTGGTCGTGAGCTGTGGCGATTTTGAATGAACAGAGGATAAATCGCCCCAAAGAAATCTCCCCTTCCAGTGCGGCTAGCAAACCCCGTATAGCAAACGTTGTAAAAGCAAATGCATCTCTGGTGTCTGACTGTAGCCATAACAGAAGACTGCAAACTTAACTCGTGTGCTCAGTTTCACTGGATAAGCAAGCATGACTATGCTGTATGATTAATGTTTCGTACTGCTGAGCCAGCCTTTTCTTTTACGTTTTGGTTGCACAAAAAAAGTACCAAGTTTCATTCATTGAGCCCAATTTTGTTGGCTGGGATCTGTGCGTGAACATAATATTTTGTCTATTGCTCCAGTGTGTGTTCTGTTTTTTATCATGTGTTCCCACAGTAACGCAGACAAATGGACACCCAGATTTTATCTCACCTTTGTGTGTGCAGTCCAGCAGGAGCCTGGGATATTTGAGATGACAAATGGACACGGCGTCTGTCCGAACTATGGGACGTCCTGGCTGGGGTTTCTCCGGCCTGTTGTCCTCGGCACACAGGAAGTCCGCCTTCAGCTTTTTTAGCTTCTGGCCCTTCAGAGAGCGAGGCTCGGCACACCTGGCGTAGTTGCCCAGGTTTCGATTGCTGGGCACCTGCAGGGTCCTGACCAGGCTGTCGAGCGGGCAGCGGCAGCTCCAGGGGTTGTCAAAAATCCGGAGGTAGGTGAGGCGGGGGAGCGGAAGGAGGACTTCCTCCGAGGCCGACCTGATGCGGTTGTGCTGGAGGAGGAGGGTTGTGAGCTGGGAGAGGCCGCTGAACGCGTCGTCTTCGATCACCGAGATGACGTTCTGCTGAAGGTCCAGGCTCTTCAGCTGGGTGAACTGCTCGAACATGTTATCCCGTAAAATCTGAGAGGGGGTGGGAAAAAAAAGCCACAAACATCTGTTATTTAAAGCAAATCCATAAACCTTTGGATTGATTTGCGAGCCTAAAGATTTATCTACAGAGGCTGGTGCTGATCAAGCTTGCTTTTAGAAAATAAATGTATCTTTCTTGTCTACAACTTTACTATCTCTGACATGTCAGACTTATCAGTGAACCAATGATAATGCATCTATAGTTTGGAAATATATCACACTTTCATTTTAGAGGGTAGACAATGTCATGCAAAAACCTGAAAAGACAGACAAAACAGTTTTTAGTCCTTCCACCTCAATTCTACTATCGATTGTTCAAATAAAAGATGAATGCCACACGTCTTTACGCTTTACCCATGTGGCAAAGCTTTTATTTTTGCCACCCGTGGCACACACATTCCCCACAAAAGCCCTCATGGCGAATGTGTTTTTGATCTCGGGGCCCAAATAAATGGTGCGCAGATGGCCGAAAGTATCAACAAGCAGCGCAGGTTTTATTTTCAGTTTAAAACAACTAACTCAGGAAAAATGCCCTGTGTTTTGCCGGGCAGAATTAAAGCGAATGTTTCTAGAAAATTCCTCGTTTAGTTTTTAAGATCCCAATATAACTAAAAAGAACGTCTGCTGAACCGGCGCTGTGCTGGCTTTGCAGCTGCGTCTTGTCCATTTTGAGCTGTTCTCTTTACTTTGAGCTTCATTGTGCTTGAACAGAGAATTAGAAATTATTGCTTGCCTTTCGATTGAAGGGCGTGCAGGTTTGGAGCATTTTTAAGATTTGTCGTTAAATGTGTGAAATTTGTGTTATCCTGCTTTTCTAGGTGAGTTGAAATCTGCCTCCACACACCTGAATCTTATTTCTGGCCAGCAGAAGATGTTGGATGTCTTTGGGCCAGTCCTGCCTCACAAAGGTCAGCTGCCTGTCCTGGCAGTCCAGGTACTTCTCCCCGGCCTCCATGTACTCCTTGCATTCCTGAGTTTGACGCCTCATGACGCCGGCCCTTCCTCTGCCTCGCACACGACCCCCGGCACCCCTCTCTGTGGCCTTTGACCCCGGGACTCTCCGAGGTTCAGCTGACCCAAGGAGCAGCAGGAGGAGAACTGCGGTAAGGAGATGCATGGCGGGGGAGGTGAGGAGGGTTCTCTGTCACAAATAATGTTGGAGGGACACAGGAGGCCGGTCAGAGCTGTACATGCAGAAACAGACAAAACGGAGAACAGGGGAATGTTGGTGAAAAGGTCAAATGTCGTTGCATTTGAATCAAAAGAGCATACAAGGCAAAACACTTAAAAATGAAAAGAAAATAAATGCATTCCTGTTGAAACCTTTTTACAAAACAAGAATATTTCTCTGGCTTGTCAGACACTAGAGAAATAACTAGTTTTTAAATTAGAGACAATAAAATGTCATAAACAAAGAGATCCAGCTTTACAAGAAACACTTTTAAGGATTTTGTAACGTTACACTTGTTCCTAACAAGTGTTTGTTTTGCTACTTAGATATTTATATTTGTCATTAATTTATGTTGGAGCTTTACTTCTTTGGGTTTTGATTTTAATTTGTGTTTGTGTTCTTTATTATTTCTTGTAAGGTTTTGCCATATTTGATTCATTATTGTTTAATACATGTTGCCATATAGGCTCATTCCTTTATGTTTAGTTTCTTAGGTTATGCTTGTTCTGTGTTTTGTATTTATTTCTCTCGGATTGATTTTCAGTCTTTTCCCCTTTTTGATTCTGTGCCCTTTGGGCTCCTGTTCAGTTTCTTTTATGTTTTTCTGTCTATTTTTCATATTCCTTCAGTCAACCTGTTTGCCTTCTGTCACAGCTGCACCCGGTTTGTCATTAATCACCTGCCTCTTGTCAGCAATCACACTCCTCAATATTTTAGCCTCTCCGTTTCCTTCATTCCCCGCTGGATTCTGGTGACATGCGTGACATGGTTCAGCTCTTTAACTCTCATTATTTTACAATTCCTTCTTTAAAGTTCTACATTTTCGCCACAGTCTGTCTTGAATTTCGCTTTTTGTCCTCTTCAGCCCTGAATATGAATCCTAGATGTTCTTTCCTAGATTAAGAGATTTTGTGGATATTCTGTGTTAAAATCATTCATACTCGTTCTGTATGACCATCATCCCTGTGAAAGATGTGCAGAAACCTGCAGTCACACTAATCTTATAGTGCAGTTGCATAACAGTTTAATGAAAACGTCAAAAGCAGTCTCCCTTTATGCACACTCACCGCATAACACTTCACTTTTAAAGTAAAAGGACATCGACTCATCTAAAGTTTGCTTCTGAACATGTAGACAAATTGTCATGGTTTGGGTGGAAGTGGTGAGGGAAACGCTGAGACCCAGGTAAAATGATGAATTTAATGAGGGAGATCACAGTCCAGAATCAGGCGGCACGGCAGCAAATTAGCACACAGCTAACACCGGTAGCAACTGACATGAAAGACTGGACAGCAACAAGCAACCCCAGGACTTAACAGTTCTACTGAGGAAACTGACTCACAAAGACGTTAGACAAGTATCCCAGGAGGAACACAGACAACAGGTGAGACTAAATACACTGGGAGGGTAATTACAGGAACGAGACACGGCTGGGATCAATCAACGGGGAGGACAGGACAGAGACTCACAGGGAAACGGGACTAAACACAGAAAATCTCAAAATAAACTATACTGAACAACACAGATCATAACACAAATGATCTACCCTGAAGAAATATATTTGCACACCCTAATAGTGAAGGGGATTTTTGAGGCAACTGTTAGAATAAAAAAAATGGTTTCAAATATATATTATGCTGTTGAATTTCTTGCAAAAATAAATTTGAAAACCTACAACTAAAATGAACTCGTAACGGATCATTTACCTCAATTTTATTTAAAGACTACTTTTGTCTCCTGCTCTACTGCCTCCTCTTGAGCCGTTTAAAATCTCCCTCTATCCCTTAGACACAGGAAATAAGACAGTCGGCGATACTTCTAAACGCTTTATTTAACGGGCAAAGTTAGCTTGTAAAGAAAAAAGCTTGGAGGCGTTTTTCAGACATGATCTCCAAGGCTGTCGAGAAACACGTCGTCTACACACAGACGCAGACACACATGCTTGGTTTGACTCAGTCCAACTCCAGCAAACCACAGTCCTCCTACCGTCTCGCACAGTGGAACAAGACTGTCAATGCAGATGGTTTTGCTTCCATTGGGAATAACAGACTGGATGTGTAAGTTACACAGAAACAGCTGAGAATGTGTCTGTATGCGCTTTCCGTTTCTCTAAGGATTGCCCACCTGTCCGACCATATCAATCACCTCAGTGGTTGTAGACCTCATCGTTCGACTCCTTTTTGTATGAGCTTGACTGTAATGAAGCTGGTGTAAGATGTATCGTATAATTTAAGGCTTTTGCTAGTACAAACTCCAGCGTAGACCAAAGAGTGAAAAGGTCCAGCTGAGGCTGCATGTTAAATCTTGGTTTAAGTGGCAGATTCCTAGGCTGTGAACACTGCTCTTGGATGTAGCCCTGTAAGGGCAAAGTCTCAATTAATTACTGGCAGTGTAACCTTTTTCTTTGTTTTTGAGAGGTCAATGATAAGATTGTTTACCAAAGCATTCAGACCAGAAAAAGAAACGGTCGCGTTGCAGTTGTCTACAAAAATTCTTGTTCCACTGCCACCCCTTAAACTTGTAATTGTAGACTTGTTTGCTGATTTACAAGGCACAGGCCTGCGTCTTTAGCCAAATGAGAAGCTGTGGTGCTATGAACGTGCCAGAATCCACTGGTTGGCTATGCAGCCAAAGAGCTGAAGTCCTTATCTGCCTGGTTTCTATTGGAAAGAGAAACTTTTGTTGGAAGATTACGTATGGAATCAGAAAAATAGTGTTCCGAATCTAGTTCACTTGATGCTCGCCAACATGCTACTTCCAGTCCACGTAATTTGTTTCAGACGTTTTATAAGGATACATTTGTCGGTACATTAAAATTATATAAAGTGTCACTTTCTGCAATTAATCTTGCAAGCACAAAATGTAAGTGGTCTTAGTGTTGTACCCTGCATCATCTCTATTCTGTACAAAGATCAAAAACCTAGAAATGCGATATGGATGCTGCATTTGCATGTGCATTCTATGATTGTTGGTGCAAAATCTTTGCTGTGTGGCTAATAAGTGTTTGGTAATGATTTAAGTCATCTGTTACATGAGTAGCAAATTAGCCCATAGCATACCACATCCTCAGCCATGCTTACATGGTAAATTTGGCACTTTTCATATGTGTCAGGTAGCTGTATAGTGACATTGGGACATTGTTCAATCTTTAATCTTACGGTGCAAAAGTAGCCACGTCAGGTAATTAATTTTTTTTCTTCTATTTTCCATCCCTACCTTCTTTTGTCATTCAACCACGGTCGGGTACTGCTGGTAACACATCCACGAGAACAATCTAGACCCGACTTTCTGCAGTGATGCGATTTAGCTCCTTGTCCTTGTTTCCAGACCAGAAGGATTTCAAAGTCCTGCCAACGAGTTGTGGGTCTGCCGCGGGGTGTGTTCCCTTTGGAATGAGCTGGGAAAACCTTCAGAGGAAGGAATCCAGGACACGTCCTATTCAGATGGACCTGTAACTCTAAACCCTGGCTGCCATCTTTAGCATGACAAACCAGAGTAGCTCCGTCAGCATTCACTGCTAATCGTCTCTTCTTAATGCAAGAAGTTCATTGCATCACATCATGTTTTGTTTACTTTTTTGTCATGCTTTTTTTTTTTTTTTTTTTTTTTACACATCCTTAAAATCTCTGACCTTTAACGGAAGTCCATCTCTTTAATGAGTACCTTAGCCACAGTCTGTCTGCAGTCTCCACTGCACATAACTGTGCCCCAACAAACCAACGCAGGCCAAACCCATCCATGTGGTTCACCCTAAACTCGTGGCTGTGCCAAGCCTCAATTGGCCCTTTCAGGCTAGCATTAAATCCCACCCAATGTACCAAGGATCAGCCTATGCTGACCCAAAGCATTCTCAGTTTAAAACTCATAGTAGGAATCCCCCAGGTATTTCCTCAGGAACAGTTTTTGTTGATACCTACGCCTGTCCTGAACCAGAATGACCTTTGGACGTTTGGTCTGGACCTAAAAATGTGGTAACATGTCTCAGCTCGGATGACGAAAATAAACCAGTGGGAAGACTGAGAAGTCTTTGTGAAACAGACAAAAAGGCTAGGGAAAAGAAAAAAAAACTTCCTTTGTGCAGCATATTTAATTCTTAATGACAGCTTAAGTATGCAAACGCTCATGGAGACAGGCATGTTGCGGGAAAAGCGAACAATGAACAAGAAGAAGAGAAAAATGGAACGTAAACACAAAAGATGCTCAGTATATTTAGTTTTGAACGTCTCAGTGAGCCTAAGTCATTTTCATCACCAGACTAAAGGACACATAGACAGCTTGCCCT
The DNA here is from genome assembly GCF_904066995.2 of Poecilia reticulata. Classification (NCBI taxonomy): domain Eukaryota; kingdom Metazoa; phylum Chordata; class Actinopteri; order Cyprinodontiformes; family Poeciliidae; genus Poecilia; species Poecilia reticulata. The sequence goes on along the minus strand of NC_088852.1, from coordinate 10,746,909 downwards.
CCTCATAGTTTTTTACATGCTTGTAAGTCGGCAGAAATGAGGAGTGCTCAATTTCAGCTGTTTTATTTTCTACAGTGACTGTAGAAAAAGTAACAGATTGCCTTTGATCAGTGTGCAGCTCTGGCGACGGATTGTAATCAAAATTTTGTAAGCTTGTCAAAATTGTGGCTCCTCAACGTCTGAAGTCCAGATCTACACTGTTACCGTCTTCTGCTTTTCATGCTACATGATCAAGTCAGGACATACATGATCTCACTACTCTACACACATACCAAATTACAGACCAAGCATGTCAAAGACACTCCAATTCTGGTTCCAAAATTAAGGGAAGTACCCTGCAAGAACCATAAAACTTTTCATCTGTCTAAATTTATTCCAGGAGTCTGGAGACTGCGCAGTTACTGACCGCATTTGTAGCCCAAAAGCAATATCTACGTACGAGTAACCTTGAGAGTTCAGTCATCTAGCGGGAAGAGTTCGGAAAACAGAAGGATCACTGTTATGAGAGAGAGACAAGAACAAGAAGGGGAGGCTATAAAAGCAAGACTCAGGGATTTCTTCTGCATGCAAAAAGAATAAAAAGAGAACAAATTCTTGCTACCATCCAAGTAGCATGATCAATCAATCTCTGTTATTCAGTCAAGCTGTTAAATGTAGAAAAGCAAACAGGAAAGCAATGAAAATTTGTAAGAATTAAGCTAAATTACATCCATGTCAGTTCAGCCTCCTTTTAATATTTATGTGGGGTATGCCTCCTATATGTGTGCTTTAACTTTAGGGTGTCATCATTCGGAACAGTCTCAAATTTCTTTTTATTTTGGGATTTTAAGTGACAGACCGACACTTAAAAAGAGTAGTTAAGACTGAAGTTGAAGGATAATAATCTAACAATCCTTTATCTGATTCAGTCATTTTCAGAGATGTCCAGCTTCTAGACTTTGACTTCTGGCATGTTTTCCTCCAAGGTTTTTTCCCCCTTATTTATCGCCATCCATCTTCCCTTTGTCTCTGGATTGGTTTCCTCTTCTCAGCCCGATGCTGCCACCACCATGTTTCACTGAGAGAATGGCATCTCATCTGATCAGGGCATCTTGTACGCCGCTTGAGGTTAGCTGCAAACTTACCTCAAGCGTCTTCTGGATTTTAAAATTTTTTTTCCCTTCATCCAGCTTCTCCATAAGGAGCAGATTTATGGAGTGCGTGACTAACGTTTCTCCAAACAACAGATTCTCTCTGCAGCCAAGTAGATTTATGCCTCTTGGCTCCCTTCTCTGACTATTGTCCGTCTCGCCTCGGCCTGTCTGTTTAGATAGACACCCAGGTCTGAGCAGGTTTGCAGTTGAGCCATGCTATTTCAGTCTTGAGTTTTGTGGTGCCGTTTATTTCATATTTTCTTAACAAATCTGAGGCATTAATAGTACAGCTGAGTTTGTAATTAGAGGAAATCTTATAAAGGTGGGATTTACATGGCTGCAATGGGTATTGGAGCTTATCAAAACACAAATGCATGCAACAGATTTTTCTTTTAAATCTTCGTCTTTATATTTATCCAGTACTTTTAAGGATACAGAACATGTTCTGTGTATTAATAGAGCTGGGAAGAGAGAGTGCTCTTACATCCCTGAGAGCCTAATTGAAACCAGAAAGGTTCACCTCTGCAGCAGAGAGAAAGAGAGAGAGAGGGGAAAAAAGGTTTAAGAACAGAAAATGACACTTGAGTTTTTCACTGAGGTTCAGAGGGGTTGAGCACACAAAAACAAACAGCGGAGGGTGGACCTGACTGGTGAAAACATGCCAAAGTGCTTGGCTTTGCATCGAAATCAGATTTCCATTTTTCTGGCTCCGGCAGAACTGTAAATCTCGGCTCTTTCACGTCAGCGTGGATCATTAGTAACCATTCTGTGCTTATAGGTCCTGTAGTCATTTAAAACATAATTTATCTCCCTTTAGCTGGCCATCTTTCCATCGGAGATCCAAACCTTCCTTCGAGCTGCCTCATTAAGACTTGTGGAGATGAAAAAGCCGTGACGCGACACTAAACGGACACCACATCTACCCCCCCACAGCCGCACAGCTATGTCGACTGCTTTGGCTCCGTGCCAGACATCTGCGTGGTAAACACACGCGGAAAAAAGTGCTTTCAAACCAACGTAGCTGTGGGCAAGCTGAAACAGCTGAACGCTCCGAGAAAAAGGGGCTTCTGCTCTTTAACAATCAAGGCAAAATTGCAAGTTAAGCAAGTTCCCCATCCAGTTTTGCTCAGTACAGAATTCCAGAGTGAAACCACATGGTGCTCCAGTTTCACCCAGCAAGAGCTTGGGATTTATCTGAAAACAACAAAGCGGCGTGTAACTCTCTGGGGTGCTATCATGCTTACGACTGTGCAGCAAAACGTGGAGCAGCATTCGCTTGGATTATATCCAAAAACAGAGAAACACATAACCAAAATCTATTACTAATATGAATATTGCTGATATCATTATTATTATGCAAGAGAATAGTGTTAGCTAGCTGCGTATACGATGAACATGAGTCATCTGGAGTGCACTCTCATCCAGAAATGCTCTCTTACAGTACAAAGCGATTCCAATTGGAAAAGTTCTAACTGTGACAAATGAGATTCTTGGCTCCGTCTGTCATGGTAGGTGAAATAGAGCACTGTGTCATTGGGTAACAAAATAAATAGGCAAGTCCTTTTTACAACTCTTCAAGTTAGAATAAAATCCAGTCCAGAAATTCTGCAAGCAGGAAATCAAATGCAAACTCTTGCAAAATGCTTGTTAATGTAAATTTTGGCTGCTAATGCCTGTGCAAAATGCCTCGTACATTTCTTTTTTTTTTTTTTTCTTTTACTTGCACGCGCATTTTTAACATTTAAGCATTTAAATTGCCACATAATCTATTTTCAGCTTCATTGTAATTAGTCCCAAGCAACCCAAAGATGTAATGAAGCAAAAATCTTAAGAATAAATTGCTGTGACTTTGCATTAGTACTTGGCGCTGTATCGTGCCAGCTTTTTTTTTTCCTCTTTCAATATTTTTTTATTTTTTATCCAGCTTGTTGACTCATGACTGAGCAATAATTACAAGATTAGCTGCCGTTTTTGAGCTGGGTAACACCTTCAGCACACACTCTGTGGAGTATTAAAAGTTTCAGTCCTACCCGTGCAGGGTGAGAATCTGGCCCGGGTTGGTCAACTAGAACCTGCGGATCTGCAGTTGGTCCAGTGTCCCAGGCTCCTAATCCTGTCATGAGTGCTGCATCCAAGCCAAGAATATCGGCCCGGGCTGCTGGAGCAGCTTGGAGTGAGGTACAAAGACTGGCTCTCTTTCTATCTCTCTTTTGCTCTCCCTCTCTCTGTCTCCCTCGCTCTCTTCCTTTTCACCCACTCAGCTGGAATCACACTGTGAGCTGTGGAGCAAAAACCGATCCTCATAGGAGCCACAAGGCTGTCTCTGGTTTAACATTACACACACACACACACACACACACACGCACACCCACACACAAACTCCTGACACACGTGTGGGAGGGCTGCAGCCCTTTATTGGTCCCCTCTGTTTAACCGGTGAACTTACTGCAGGATGTGTTGCTAACTGGCCTGACAGACTGAATAAAAGACAAATAAAGACCGAGCTTCTGGGTGGCAGAGCAGCAAAGACAAAAAAAAAAAAGCTCCTCACACAGACACCCTTCTGCACACTTGTCTTGCCTACTTTTTGGTCGTGTTAAAGCAAAAAGTGTTGGAGAAATTCTAGAAATCTTGATATGCTCACTAAGACTCAAGCCACTCTGTTTTCCAATAACTGGATATGAACTAAATCCCTAATAAAGATCCCAGCATGCATGCACACAGGCAACAGTGGTTTTGCAAGATTTAAGCTACCACAATGCATAGAGTGGCAGCTTTAGACGTTTTTGTTAAAATGTGCAAATGCTTGCTGACCAGGGGTCAATTTCAATTTTCTTCTCATCTGTGACAATTCTTAAAAGCTTTGCTTTCACTTTACACTTGTGTTCAGTGTGTTTCAAAATCCAGTTGAAATACACTGATGATTGCGGTTGTATTGCGACAAAGTACGTAAAATATAGTCAAATTGTTAAAATATGATTAACATAGTTTGTGACGATATTAATGATTAAAAATTGTGCTTGACATGTTCCCTTATTTTCTTGTGAAGATGCAACCAAAACCGAATTACTCCACTGAACCTTCACTATTAAATCAAACGGTTTGAAATGGCTTCATGTTACTTAGTCTTTGCTGGTTAGCATAGAGGTAAAATGAGCATTTAGCTCAAAGTACGCCGTGTAGCTGCAAACACGTTTTGTCTCATATTTGAATTCTAAGTTCAGTAAGAGTTTAATCTCGTGAAATAAATGCTTTGACGTTTTTATTGAAAGCTCTTTCTTACTTTAGCTTGTTTACATTCCTCCATTTCTTAAATAAGTCTGATTCGTGCGAGGCAATAAAAGATGGCGGCCAAACCGTGTCAGCCATTCACAGATGACATGAATGAGCTGTTCAGTTTGGAGCAAACAGCTAAGGAGTATTGTAGCAACTACTAAGGAGTATTATATGAAGGGAGGCAGGGAGCCCTGATAATCACACCGTCTTTCTTCCTCTCCTCTGCACCATCACAAAGAGCAACAGCTCCATATTAGGATTACTACCGAGCTGACTCTTGAAGGGGGGGGTTGTTCACTGCCAAACGCACCAGAACAACTGTTTTCAATAGTTGGGATGAGCCAGCACAAGAGACTGGAGTTGGGAAAAAAGACCTAGCTTGTGTTTGGCTGTATTTGATTTCAAACACGCGAGACGTGTCTGAAAGGATTTGTTGGTCCTCTGTCAGAGATGAGCGAGAGAACTGGCAACTATGCTTTCACGTTGAGCTTTCACCAGTATATGCGTTGTTTAAGTGGAGAACGTTCCATATACCAATATTGGTAACGTCCAGGTCTGTTTTAGTTTGTTCAATGTGTTTTGACACCTACATGTAGGTTTAAAAATTGATTTTAATATATATTTTTTTCCTTACCAGAAGTTGCAGTGTTGCAAAGCAACCTGGGAGGTTGAAAATCTGTCCAGGAGCCAACGTGAATCATCGTAATTGAAGAGCGGTTAACAGTCATGTCATGTAAACATAAAAGCAACCTTCTAATTAGGATGAAGCTGTTCTTCCTTCGTGCTTAGAAAGCCTGACTGGAATTTCCCTAAGTTATAAAAACATACTTTATTCTTTTGCATACAGCTGCATGCTGTATTCTAATGTGATCCATTGACCACAAATTCAATACGTTTGTGGATGAGGAGCAACTGAGATGTGCAGTAAATGATTCAGACTATATTTTTTGTTTTTTAGTTCAAGTCTTTCATTTATGTTTAATGCTGGTGAAGAAATAACATTCGACACTGAGTACTCTTAACATACAAAATGAAGAATAAAACTTATTTTCAGACCAAAGCTAGTTTAGTTTTTATGTGTTGGGAATTGTCTTCTTTTGATCAATACATACTTCAAATGCTTTCCCTGGCGAATTCATGGATGCACAAACATTGCTATGAAATACTAGACTTCATTAACCTCGCATAAAACCAGTGAGTCTTTTGACTTCACTTACAGAGAAACATCCACAAAGCACTTTGTTACATAAACGTACATTTTAAAATTTCTTTGAGTTCTTCTACCGTTCTTTTCTGTCTCCAACTGCTTTGACTGTTTTCTTGTCTTTACGTATTGGTGCCCCATCCCTGCTATTCTCTATAAAAAGATGAAAGGATAAAAGAAAACAGTTTGTACACAAACAGCACTTCATACTAATAGGATGGACTTTTTTTTTTCCTACTGCAAACAAATAACAATTCTTCAAAGTCTCACAAGCCTTTTTCCCTTAACCTCGGTCAGTGTACTGCACTTACTCCGACTCGGACGGTAATCGATCACTTTAAAGACAACGAGCATTAATCTCTCTTGAGTTTTAGGGAATACCATCATCCTCTCTTTTGCGGTCTTCGTTTCTCTGCGTTCGTTGTTAATGCAAATTTTGAAGTGCTAAATCTAAACCTCGCTCGGTCTTCATCTTTCAGTCTCAGACGGCTCCACTCCTGCCAGAGATTTATATGTTTTTCTATTATTTCTGGTTCTGATATTTAATTTCTTCCTCTCGCTCCCTTTTCTCCCCTCCTGTTTTTGCCCGAAGCCAAAAAAAAAAAGACACATTGGAGGTAAAATGAAGAACTGGAATCTACAGTGCTTTGCTTTTTGTATTTTGTCGCTTTATAACCAAAAACGTTGTATTTTGTGGACATTATATTCAGTTCGCTAAAACAAACTAGTGCAATATGACCATGCAGAAAGATAACGCTTCTTTTCCGAATGAAAATCTGAAATACTTTTTGCAACAACTGTTAAAGGAATTACAGCTGCAAGTGTGTCTGCCACATTTCTACATTTAGAGAATATTCAGCCACATTTTTAATTTATTTTTTATTTTTACAAAGTAGATCTCGCTCAGCCCGACTTCATTGATACAAGAATAAAATCATGATTTTCTCAAATACATTTAGATCTTTCTTCCCAGATTATCCACCCACTAAGCTCCCTTCATCATCTCCAAAACGGCTTTTCTGCTAACGAAAATTATCCCACATCATCAGACTGCCACCACCATGTTTCATTATGGGGTGAAATTTTCCCACAGAGACGGAAAGACAAATTTTTATCATATGGCAAGTTTTCTTCAACCATGTTGAATAGCAAAGGAAATTTGTCTTGTTTGTGTGCAGACTGACTTTATTAGCTGGTTTTATTTGGAGATGTTGGCATGTAAATGATTTTGAAAACCATAAAACGTTTTCCTTCGACTTCACAATCATGGACTTGCGTAATAAGAAATAGTAGAAAAAGGTAACAGATTATAGGGGCAACGTAACGCTGATGCAGTTCTGAATGACGCGTAATGCTGGCTGAAAACTGGTGCGGGGGAAAGGGAGTGCATGCTTGTATCTGTTGGATCGCTCCCGTCTCAAATAATAAACCCGCCGTTTGCGGAAAGTTGTTTCTCCGGATGTCACGGCGAATTAAAAAACTTAACATGTCTTGACAAAGAAGTGCACAGTCTTGAGGAGCCTTCAGGAATGAAGGAGACAAAGGAAGAGAAGCACAAAGAGGCATTAGCACCGTCTCCCTGCGGCTTAATGTGCAGACATGAAAGGCGAAGAAATTCACCGTGGCTTTGTTGCAAGTTCCCATCACCGCAACAACCATGAATTGTTATCCTTTCACCGAACGATTTCAAAGAAATTGCTTGCCAATTGTTTAACTATGCTTGTGCTGGGTGCATGTTTTAAAGCGGTGCTTTCAAAGACTCGATCCTCCCTATGGGGGTATGAGTCATTTGTAAGCTCGATTCACATTTTGGCATTTGAATTATTAAAGATTGATGTCATAAACGTCTTGAAACAACAATGATCATGCTTTAATTATACAGTATTTGAGGAATTGCTGCAGCACAATGTTAGCTTCGAATGTGTTTGTCAGTTTGCAGAGTAACCGCAGTTGGCCACCCAAAGCCATCGCGCATTCTTCATCTTCCTTTGTAATGCGGAAGCCGCGTTGCCATCTTTCTTTTGAATATCTTTTTAGAAATAACTCTTGAATCTCAGGGACCCTGCAGTGGCCAGGAAATATATTATTTCTGGTTTTTCTGGTCTTTCTTTGCAGTAGATCAGACAGGAAATGGGTAGAGGAAGACATATGCAGCAAAGGTCTCAGAGTCTGGAATTGAACCCTGAACTGCTGTTTCGAGGACTAAAAGCCTCTGTGGGATGGACCCTCATGTTTTTTTGTTTTTCTTAACAAAGAATAACTCAGCCAAATAGGTTTTTGGCTTTCGAGTGAAGAACCTGAAGTACCTGGAAAAAGCACGACCGGAATTCAAGCGTACTTTTTACTGAAAAGCAACGCTGCGAACAACTTGACAGAATGTCTGTAAACATAAATTTTTCAACAGATTTTGAAATAAATAAAGAACTGGACTTTAACTGGTCCATTGCTTTGATCTAAACCATTCCATTATAGATCTGTGTGTTTAGTTGTAAATGCAGGAAAGAGAAATTATTTTGTTTTAGTTTCAAAGTTCTGACAGTATATTCAGCTGTTTAATTTTTCTTTGAGCTAAACATAAATCAAAACAAACCAGATTTTATAGTTCCTTTAGAGTACGTTTAGTTTCTGTTTTAGTGTGCAAGTTGCACGCATACATTGATACAATCATGCAGAATGCTTTTTTGGTAGTCAGTTAATCTAGGTGCTGAAGTACTTTTGTGCTACATTTTTCAGTTCTTACAAATCGGTAAGAAAGCTCTTAAAATCTCAAAGTTTCTGCCGCGAACAAACTCTTTAAAAATCAAACTACCACAGAAGCGTCATACCTGTTCTCCCGCTGGGATGTGCAATGTAAGGTCACAAAGGCAATTCATCCAACGCCGGAAAGTCTTCCCGCCAGAAAAACATCGGTCCCAGCATGTCCAGTGTTTACAGGGCCAAAAGAAAAACACAAAAATGTATTACTGTAAAAGTCATTTGCCCAAAAAGTTTGGCTGCTTCTGCAAATTCAGAGAGCCTATATTGACTATACTGCATAAGATATGAGAGAAAAATGTGTGCCAGCCTGCCAAACATATTGGCCACCTACCTCACTGTGAGCATGTCTAGTTCTTTCAATCAAAGTGTCCCAGAACCACTGAGGAAAACCAGCAGCACCACATGAATTGTGCTTTAGAGACTCTATGGGAGTCTCTCATTTTTTTCTTTCTTTTTTCATGCCACCCACAGCCAGTGATATAAAATGACAGTGGTCAAAATGTGTGTATGTAAAATCGTTTTTTAAATTAATTTATTTATATTTTTGCATTTTTAGAAAGTTTCTCAAGAAATCTGATTTGTTTTTCTATCATTTAAATGGGCAAAAATTGCATGTAACCGTTTTATGTTTTTAGCTTTCCATATTGGAGATCAAGGAATAGACAGCACACTTTAAACCCCATACTAATTAAATTAAATTTTAGTTAATTACATGTAATTTATATTGCTCTTTTTTTTTGTCCCATATTTTTTCACTTTTTCAGATTTATAGTGTTGGTTTGTGTTGGTTTGTGCTGCTTTTACGAAAAGCTGTGACTTAAAAAGGAACAGTTGTCCAACAGAATGCTTTTTTTTTTAAATCTTCAAACCCAATACAAGTTCCACATTGTTTGAGATGTTAAAAAAAGCTTTTACAATGCCAAGTTTCATTCCAGAACAGTTTTTTTCTTTTCTTTGGCTCAAGTGTGGTTGAGCTAATTGTTCACTTGATGTGGACAGCTGAAAGGCAGTTTGACAATTCCAGACAATTTATTTAATTTACGTGGTTTATTTTTGTCTTGACAAGAAAAAAAAAAACAGACATGAGAAATATGACTTGGTAGATTAAATTTAGAATTTCAGGTTTTCTCTGTTGCAGTGGACTTGGATGAATGCAAATCTGTCATAAGGACGTTCATGTCTTGGAAAAGAGGAGTAATCTCAATTTTTCAAATTAACATCACTTCCATTCAATGTGCAACCTTTCACAAATCCCGAAACACACACGCGCACACACCCACCGGTGTTGGTGCCAGTTGCTGGCACACCTGCTTAATTGCTTAAGGAACATCCCCATATTTGGACTCTGTCTGAAAGAAAGAATGTTTTTACTATAACAGATTGTTTCATCTGTCAAAAATGTGGAGGGGGCTTTCGTCAACCACTATGTGTATTTTGCCCCCCTCTTTGTGTGTGTGTGTGTGTAAAACTTCTGATCAAAGCCAGGGTGGTTGCACAAAATCTAAGCAAACAGCAAAAGCAGCTGTTGCACTGACGTGTGTCGAATTCTATCCACGACCAATAAACAACTCACCAAATCGCACTGACAGCAGGAAATTACGATTAACCTAAAACCTTTTAAAAAAAAGAAATTGTTCCAATGTTTCAACCCGCAAAATATTGTGAAGTGCAGCAAACCTTCATACATATAACCAAATGAATATCTTCAATAGTTATTCATTGAAGATGAATAACTATTGGAATTACTTGGAATTATACAACTATTCCAAGTAAAACCAGTAATATTTTGTACAATTTGCCTGCTTCAAAGTAGAACCAATATTAAACACATTCCCATCTGAACAACAAATCAGAGGCAGTCAAGGAACTCTAAGAAGTGTTTTATAAAGAACAACCTTTTAAAGCGGCTTGTGTCCAGCTGTTTTAGCCTCAGGGTTGATTTAATTGGACCTTATGGAGCTTCTTTCGCTTTTACAATCTTCAGAGCTGTCGTTTGTGTTTGATCACACATTACCTCTAATAGGGCTGTGTTGTACGTTTGCTGTTTATAGCATTCACTGCAAAAGCACAAAATCTTATCAAGTAAATTTGGTCTAGTTTCTAGTACACTTGAAATAAGACGAAACGAACTTACATGTGACTTTTCGGAAAGATATAGGACCTTGTTTTGAGTCAATAACGTCTTAATATGGTGAAAAGGTACTAGTTTCATTGGTGTATTATTTCACTTATAACATGGGGAAAATATCTTGTTTTTAGTGAAACAATCTGCCATTGGAAATGGCATTTTTTCCATCAAAATTAAGGACTTACTGACTTAAAACAAGCTCCTTTTTCTTGCTGAAAATTCACTTTTAAGTTAGTCTTATCTCAAGTGTTCTAAGATATTTGCACTAGAAAATATCTAGTGCAAATACACAAACTGCTTTCGTAGTTTGTGAAAAGAGAAGAGCACGTACACAAAAGTAGACAAGTATTATGATGAAGATGTTAGCCATGGCTGGTGTTTTTCTGTTTACAGTGTACGGCTTTATTAGTCTAGCCTGGGCAGTCGTCTTTGTGATCGCCACTTTCCATGAGGCATAAACATATAGCATGACTTATTTTTTTATTAAGTGGGTTCTTCTCTTTGGTGTAATAAAGAAGCCACATAAGGATCCCATTTATGTGATATTTCTTTTTTTATATATATATAATCTACAAATCCTTCGCAGATGTTGTAAAGAACGTATGCAACAACTTTATATTCAGTGTGTAAAACGTGTTGGAATGAAGTGAATCTCAGTCGGCATCCAGTGAAACCGTAGCAAGCTCTTTCTACTGAGGGCAAAACAAACCCATCAGAGCAAAAAATACCCTCCACTCTACAGCCTCACCCTTTGATTCTTTCCATCCAAACCATCAGCAACCCTCTCATTTAACCCACATCCCGTGTTTTCTTTGCTCCCTTTTCTTCCCTTTTCTGCTTTCACCCAAAGTTCCTGCCTGTATACCGAATAAGACCGCGCAGACAGATCTATGTCTTGACTTTGGCTTCTTCGATCGTCATTTTTTCCCCCCTGTGTTGGGACAGATGTGATGAAAGCCGGTGACTTTTAATATGTTTGGACATATGCGTATTTAATCAGTACTAGCTATGCTTAGAATTCCGGTAATATAAACAAAAGAGTGAGGGAAGAAATGACTTTAAAATTCTCAACCTCGGTTAATTACTTAATGCCAAATGGAAAATAAATATTCTATCTCATATTGTCTTTCTTCTATGAAGAACAGATCTATGAAGATCTTTCTTCATAGATCTGTTGTATAAGATGGGAAGGAAAATTTGGAATGAAAATATTTTTTTGTGGTGAGATATTTAGAATTATAGTACATTATTGGCTTGGACACAGTCTGCTTCACACATTTTGTTGTGAAGTAAACAAATCATTCTGCTTTTTGACAACATAATTACTTCCCCTTAGGCTATGGGTAGATCTGCGCATGAAAGTTTCTGTGTTGCATTGCAAACACGCTTGTGATCTTTCAAATAAGGAAACCAAGATAACCGAGCTCTCTCTGTAGCACTGCATCATGCAATTAAAACTGCTTTGACATGCATGTAATTTTATTTTAATTTTTTTGCCTTTTTGTATTGCATGCAGGTTTTGATGGATTTTTTTCCCTGAAATATTTATATAAATGACTACTAAACTGCTGGTCTTTTAAGTTAGAAACAGTCCTGATATCCAACTAAACCAGAGTATTATTTAGAACATCTAAAATAATTACACAGACTCATTGAATAACACAAACTGGGGTGCCACATCAACATTTTACACAAATATCATAGCAATAACTGAAATGTCATGCTACACCATGCAGAAACTCAGTCTGCAACGATGAACATTCACATATTTTAGTGTGCAGGGTAAGTAAGAAGAAGTCATCATGTGCAGATGTATTCAATATTGTAATTATCACCATATTTATGTTTATATTGTGTATATTTTATATTGTACATATTTTCCTACATGAGTTTGCACTGTTTTTAATCTCGTACAAACTCCTGTATGAGTACAGCGAGTTTGTACGCTGTACTCGTACATCGTACGCAGAATGTACAGCGACAAACAAAACATTCTGTTCTATTCTAAAATTTGACATCTTTCATCTGATGGTACAAAATGGAAGCGTGTCATGAGTGACGCATGTTCTTGATGGGCGTGACAGGAACTGGTGTTTCACAAAATGCGCCTAATTTCCTTACGTTAATGCGTGCATAAAAAGCCTGCTTTAAATACGCCAGCATGTGGTAACACAAAGTACAGTGCGACTTTCCAGTTGGAAGCTCTTGTAAGTGGGATTTTCATAGTTTGCAGTTAACCAGTGGTTTGGTTTTGTTGCCAATTTTCTCTTGCGTTGCTTTTTCTAATTGTACTGCGAATGCTAATCCGGAAATCCTGTCGGTTTATGTCGGTGTGGGTGGATGCACGGAGGTCACAGCTTTTACTTTCCCGACCCGCTGGTCCCCAAACAAGTTGTGGTTCGAAGGTCGCAAAGGGAGCCGGTAGCCGACACCGGAGCCGCATACCTTCACCCTGACCTCAACATCTGGTTCTCGCCCAGCTTCACGCAATACATGTGTGAACTTGTTGACTCAGCAAATAAACCTGTTATTAGCTGTGACTGAAGTGAAGGGAATTTGGGATTTTGTGTCAGGGCGTGAAGAATGGACCAAGGCAGGGGGTCAGCTTGCAGCTTAGCGTTTTGCCAGTGAGTCATTAGAAGGAGAATATGAAGTCTGTCTGGTCTTTGCTGAATAAAGAAAAAGGGTAGAGCCACGGATAAAGCCGTTTGTTCAGATTGTTTGAAGTGCCAACATCCTACCATAGCAGTTGCACGGTGAAAAGAGTAACTTTCAAGTTGTCATAACGACCTCCGCAGAGACAAGGCGGTCCCTCTTCAGTCGTTTTTGCCTCCTCTGTTGTTGCTGTTCTCTAGGATTTTGAGTAAAAATGGCCGCTCGATGATTAGACGTATTGTATCACCACAGCTCTGTATTCCCTCTCGAGCGCAACATAAGCTTTCTTCCCTGTAATTTTGGTTTTTCCTTTGACAGCTACACCCTGAGGACTCAACAGTAAACCCCCTTTTCCACTGAGAAAAAAAAAAAAAGGCACAAACACATTAAAAAGTTGTTGATGCAGCATATCATCTCATAAAATTTAACTGTGCCTTATTGAAGATGAACCACCAACCACGGAAAATTATACTGTGTCTCTGTGGTCTGGCTTTCTGGCAAAGTAGTGAAACAAAGGAAAACACTGGAGTATTTTGAGTCTGGCACTTTTTCGCTGCAAGAGTGCAGAACTGTAAAGATAAGAAAACCGTTACAAAAAAATCATACATAAAAGTTGAGTAAACTTATGTAAATACAGGAAACATAAAATGAGGCACAAAACATAAGCAAAAAGATATGCGGGTACGACAAAGTGATCTAAATGCTTCATATTTACAACTTAAATTGCTTTTAGCCTTTCATGCTGTTCAGTTAGATTATGCCACTATATTATGGTAAGGAAAATATGACTTAGTCTAAAAGTAAAACGTAAAGAAAATTTATTGAAAAAGGCCAGAACCTGGAATCTGTTGATTTTAGAGTGTCTGTGAAATTCTTAAGAATCGCTATTTATAGATTTTTTTCCTCAAAAGAGCAACCGTATATGGTCAGTTTTTGTATTACTGTTGCTATTTTTTCAAAAAACTACACATCCTCTGCAACAGTAAGCTTTATAAGTGCATGTCTAGACATCAGAAAATAATAATAATAATAAAAACACAGTTCATCAGACACCTTTTGAGTCCATCTATACAGCAGTTCTGTAAACCTTGTAAATGGTGATGTAAAAAATTACACTTTTACAAATAATTTGGACAATAGATGTGTTCTTGCTCCAACATAGCTGATTCTAAATGACTTAATTAGCTCCTCATCAGGTTATCAAGCTCTTCGGGAACTTGACAATTACCAATTCCTTTTATACCCATGTGCCGACGCAGGGAAACGTCTAAAATATGCAGCCCTCGAGGACTGACTTTGGACATCGCCGATGAAGGATTTCCTTCACATTTGCGTCTTTTAGCTAAAGCTACAGCTAGCAGAAAGGTCACAAAGAATTAAAAGCAACATTCATTTAACAGATCAGTTAAAAGAGATGAGCACATACCCTAAAATGGTCAGTTTTGACACAAAATCAAACATTTACCAGATGTTTTGTGCTTTTGTGTAAAAGTTAAGAAGAACCAAATCTAAGCAAATTTAAATTTTAAACATGTAGCTGCTTAATGAGAGGTTAGCAGGATTGGTGATAAATCATTGATGGAGATACAAAAAATTGGTATCTCCAATGTCTCTGTGTTGCCCTGCGACAGACTGGCGACCTGTCCAGGGTGTACCCCGCCTCTCGCCCGAAACGTTGGCTGAAGATGGGCACCAGCACCCCTCCCGACCCCACTGAAGGAAAAAGGGTGCAAGAAAATGGATGGATGGATGGATGGACAAAAAATTGGTCACTGTACCATCCAAGAGATGAAGATGTTAGGATCTAAATTGGTGCACGATCTCCCTAAAAATGCATCTAAAAATACTTTCTTCTGGTGATCTCTGTGGCACTGTGGAGAAGCAGAGGTACAAACATGCCATGTGATGGAACATGAATGTCACGTCTTGTGTACCTAAAAGGAATCCGCAATAGCCAACGACAAATCCGAATCACTGCTCTTTGAATCATTTAATTAAGGAACAAAGGGTAAGAGCCACTGGTGATAACAGGAAATGAGAATAAACCTTAAGCCTAAACATTTTAACTGCAGAAAGTAGTGTTATCAGGGATGTGTCTGTTTCCTGGCTGCCTAAATCAAAGAGAAAGGAAGCCAGACGGCCCTGGAGGATTCCTCTCTGATTCGGTAGAAAGCACACAATCAGAAGGACTGAAAATGTATGCATATAAAATGTTATCCTCAAGCTCTGGTGAACAGATGGATATTATTGTTTCCATCCTCTCCTCCACGGCGTGCAAAAAAGGAGCTCTTTTCCTGCTTCTTTCAGTCTAGCTTTCCTTTCTTCTATCATTTTCAAATGATGTCCCAGTTTTACCTGTAAATCGGTTAATGCCAAGGATCTGTAGGCTACAGATGTTCAGATGTGGCTCCCTGAATTGCAGAGAAAAATTGCAGCTATAAGAGCAAAAGACAACAATTTTGTTCGTCTTGAAATGATTTGAGATTGGTGTAATCGTGTGTACATCTTCTCTTTAAGACCTCAGACAAAATAGCATGAGTGAAGGAGGATGGATTGCAATCTTTTGTAACAATAAATATCCTGAATAATCCCAGGCAGGCTTGTGAGTGGCTTATTTAAGGTTACACTCCAGAATCTCAAATGGAATTCAAATCCAGACTTGGATTGGACCTTTCCGCATCATCTTAATTTTTTGTTTTTGAGCAAATTGAGAGGCGGATGTCAAAGAGCACTTTGCCCGAAAATCTTAGAAATTGTTTGGTATCCTTATCCAGAATGATAAGGATACGAACACTTTCCTTAAGTTTCTTTTTTTCTTTTTATCTTTCAGTTTTTTGGGTTGTTTTTGTCTAATGTAAAAATGCGAAAGTGTGTAAAACAAAACCAGGTATAACAGCCAAGAGGAGGACTACTGGGGCTTTTCTACATCAAAGCCTCTTCATGAAAATGTGACTTTTTTCATGCTGTGCAAATTAAATCCTGCTCTGTTTCTATGACTACTTCGTTTACAGAAGACAGAATTGTGTTTTTCGTGTGTTTTGGCAAGACAACTCGATCCAGTGTGTGCTCTTGGGTTCCTTTCAAGAAGTTAATATGTGGCCTAATTGTACCCCCAGGTCCTTGACCGTGAAGTTCATGTATGTTTGTGAAAAATTATTGAAATTGAGACAGGACTTATGATCATGTTCTCAGCGGATACAAGGAGCTGGTTGCAATTTTACCCTAATCCTCAGGAATGTTCGGAGAGGCCTGGGAAAGCCTCCACCACTGAGTCATGTTGGGTCACGTACCTGGAATCAATTAATCCACCGTCTAACACACAAGTGTTAAAACTTTGGACAAAAACGTCTCGCAAAGAATAGTAAGAACTATTCTTGGCATCACAAATGATATGTAATTGTCTTTTTAAAGGTTTTCTTTCCAGGGTTTCCCCCCAGAAAATTTGCTAAGCTGGTGGTCGGGGCGCTGATGCGGCCCACCGTGTTTTTGTATTAAAAGATGTTATGTTGACAGGAAGTGTAAAAATATTACTGAGTAATTAGATGTTATGGGACATTTTTCCAGGGAAACACTAATTAGAATCTTAAAAACAACAACAAATAATAAAAAAAATACAGTTAAAATGAAGGTCAGTTATTTGCATTTCTGTTTAATCTAAATTAAGTCATAAGGCCCCCAGGTGACCTATCTTCAAGTGTAAACCTATCTTCTATACACCTATACTTTAGGAATAAATATGCTCCACCAGTGAAACGCTTAGAGCAACAGAGCAGCTTGCAATCCTGCTTGATTTTTTT
Organism: Poecilia reticulata; assembly: GCF_904066995.2. Lineage (NCBI taxonomy): Eukaryota > Metazoa > Chordata > Actinopteri > Cyprinodontiformes > Poeciliidae > Poecilia > Poecilia reticulata. Next base: position 10,729,959 of record NC_088852.1, on the reverse strand, counting down.
CTCTCATTATTATTATTTTCCTAAAAACAAAAACAAGCAACACTTAGCCTGGCGGGGGAGCTAGTGAAGCATGGCGGGCCGCCAGGCTGATAATACATGGGGGGAAACCCTGATAAAGTGTCTTAATCCTATGTCTGCCCGTCCGTCCGTCCGCCCACCCCATTTATGTTTAATCCACATCAGATGCTGACATGAAAGACACTAAATACAACGGACTGAGTTTATGACACCTTACGAAGATGACACATTATCCCAATTCAGTCATATTGGAAAACTATCCATGACTGCTACTGGCACACACACGGGACTACAGCTGATTTTCCTCCGAGACATAGATTCGGGAAATGCCAAGACGGCTGTCCAGTACATATGCTTTGTTTTTCTGGAAGAACTACATGAGTCAGATGAGTTCATGCCGAAAGGGGGGGGTCTTTCAGTCTGGAGTCAGCAAGCTGACATATGGTGGAACAATGCTCTGGATTCTCTGCAGGGATCCTGTAGAGACTCAGAGAAATGACATCAGACATGGATTTTGCCAAGAGCAATTCACTGTTTTCCAGCTATTTATTTTGCAAGTAGTCTATTAAACTTGTGCTTGACCAGGCTAGCATATCTACCGACTGTTAACAGACGTTTAAGCAAAGAAAAAGAGAATTATGGTTTGGAAATGGCATTGCTCCTCCTTAACTGGGCTCACAAAAGTAGTAGAAACTTCACCATTTTACCCCATTTGTTGTGACTCATTGCTGTCTACAATTGGATTTGGTTTTTAAGGGCCATAAAATTGTAATTTTTTAAAGATCCTGCTTCCAAAAGCTGTGATATTTAGGACTTTTGGGCTTTAAGTATGCATTTATTGCCTGCTTCCCCTCGTCTTCCTATGAATGAAAAAGTATTTCATAAGATCGACAGTAACAAGAAAAATGTGTGTGGGAAAATCTGTAAAATATTTCCTACAGACTCTGAAATGCGCGTGGGAACAGTTCAACAATAAACCAGTACAGGTCACATCACCTGATAAGTACATTTACAGTTTGTGTGTGTGTGTTTTTTTTTTTTGTTTTTTTTGTTTTTGAGGGGGTCTGTTTTTTTAATTATTTTATTTTGGCAAAAAAATTTTTGCAACTTTCCACCTGTCTTTTTTTTTTTTTTTTTAAGTTTCCCAAAGCACAGCAGAAACCCAGTGAATAATGTTGGCAGCTTTAATCACCGGTGTCTAATGCGACATGCATCATCCACATCTGTTAGAGATTGTTAAACTTTACAGCAGTTACCCTGAAATGTGGCACAAAAAAAAAATAAAGTCGCCAGACAGCAATTGTGGTTTAGCTGATGGGAAGACCTGGTGGAAAACTCATTTAGTCGTCAGACATTTTGACCCTTTTTAACCTTTATAAGGCTTAAAACACTGGCACAAAGTGAAGACAGTAAAAGGCATTGCCCAGTATAAAAACCGCTTCCAGTGATTGTGAAGTATTGAGTTATTTGCCCAAAATATCTTAATTTTATGGTATGTTTACTTTCCCCTTAAGTGGTAATGCTGGGCACACATGGAGGACAATATTGTCATGACAGAGCCCAGTGGAGACAACCAACATCCACAAGTTTAAACTGTCACATTGTCTTGCAAAGGAATATGGAGTGAAATACAGTCCAACTCTTAAACCGTTTTAGGAGGTGGAACAGAGTAGAAGTCAGGGCCAGAGGTTCTGTCCTCCAGCAGGACAACATACAGCCAGGGTCACAATGAATGATTTTTTCTTCTGTAATATGACAAAATGTGAAAAAGTTATCAGAGTATGACTACATTCACTAAGTATTGTGCATGTGTTTGGATACTGTTCAATGTAAATGTGGAACATATGGCTTCCTCTCCAGTTTTATTTAATTTGCATGTAAATAATCTGTCCATACAGCTGAAAGTATGCCAGGTAAAACACCAACAGATCATAAGTTTGCAGATGATCTGGTGGTCTTCATCCCAAGTGGTAGTGGTTTACTGTTTACTTTCTGTGTAACTATGAACCTACATCTCATTTAAAAAAAAGAAAAAAAAGGTTGATTTATTGACATTCACACCCATTTGAGTGTGAATATCACTTTCATTTATCATATTTAGCATGGATGGTAAAAGCAGAACTACTGTCATATTTAATTGGTGATTCAAAAAAATCAGCTGTAAGATCATCAGAAGGATTACTATTATTTTTTCCTCCCTTATTTGCCTATGTTGCCTGATGCTGTATTTGAGAAAGCCCCGCTGACTTGCAGATCCTAAATCAACTGCAGAACCCCCAACTGTGAATCAGTTTGGTTGTTGAGAAAATAAACTCATGATTCTGAAGAGATCCTTATGTTGACAAAATCTTTGATTTTCCTGTACATTTGTTAAATGCAAGTTCGTTTACAGTGTCTTTCTCCTCTTAATGTAGTGTTTGAAGATGACTGGTGTGTTCCTCCAACAGCCAATGAACTCAGAGCAAACCAAAACCATACATTTAAAACTCTCTTGCACTACATTGAGGAAGAGTTCAGAATGAATGGAACAATGAGGAAGTTGTTTTGAACTGCAAGCCTACTGTTGCTTGGATAGCACATCCCACCAGCTGTTGCACAAAGTGAATGATGGCCCCTTCAAGCTCTCAGGATGCACTGTGGGAAAGAAACTGAAAGGAGTGTTGCGTCGTCATCAATTCCCCTTGGACTGAGGTAAGTTGAATCGGTGATTATTTATCCCTGAGGAGCTTTGCTATTTGACATTTTTATAACCTTGTGCTCTTTGATATCAAGGCCAAAACATGACCTTAAGAGGTTACAAATCAAGTCAAATTTATCTGTATAGCACATTTCAGCAACAAGGCAAGTGCTTTAGATGATACCAACATATCGCAACAAACAACAAAAAGAGAAACATTACATGACAATAAACAGAAGTAATGAAAAGCTGCAATTGTTAAGAAAATGAATGTTTTTTCACTCAAAGGAATCTAATCAAATAGGGTTGTTTTTTTTTTTTTTAGAATAGATTAAAAGGAATTCAGGTGTTTCAGCAGTTGCAGTTTTCTGGAAGTTTGTACCAGATTAGAGGGGCATAAATATTGAATCCTGCTGCTCCATTCTTTATTCTGACATGGGGTGTAAAGTAGATTTGAACCAAAAGACCTGAGTGGTCTGGAAGTTTGATGCAATGACAAAAGATCTTTAATGTTTGTTGGTGCCAGTGAATAACTCAATATAGACTAAAACAAGTATCTTAAAGACTACCCTCTGAGATACAAGGAGCTACTATAAGAACTTGAGAAATGGGCTGAAGTTTTCCTAGTTTTGGAGATCAGAAAGTAGACGTATTTCTGCCATCAAGTGGACAATTAATGCAAATGAAAAAGGGTTCAGCAGTGCAAAGAACTACATAAAATGCACAAAGTAAAACTTAAATTTTTTAGTCGTCCAGGAGCAGCAGACAAATATATATTTACACAGTCAAAATATGAATTAAAATGCAAATATTAATATATAATATTTAAGTGTATAATAAAGGGGAGTTAATGAATGGCGCAAACATTTTATTTAGTTTTAATAGTCATAAAAATCACTTTATTCAAATGGGGACGTAGACCAGGCAATTTTATCTTTTTTTTCTACCAATGAGTGCAGTAAATTAAATTAATTGCATAATTAATAAAGTATGTACTTACGACTAAACAAGCGCTGACTGCACGTCATTATTTACCCATCTGTCTGGACGGGGAAATATTGCTGTCGCATCGAAAAACCTTTTTATAAATTTTTGTTCAGCAATGCTCAGCGTCGCGTGGGAGACGTGTGACGTCGTTGTTATGGTTACAACAACAAACCATTTGGGTAAAGAAGAATCAGTGCAGACGAACTTTTTTCAACTTTCCTACGCTTAACAGTAGAATAGCAACATTACTTTGGTTCCGGAAAATCAACCATGGAAGACATCTCTGCTTCATGTTTTCGTGTTCTGGATGAGGTAAAACTTCGATGGTTACGTATTCGTAGACATTCCATTCAGTATCAAAATAAAATAGAGTAGAATAGAACAGAATTGCGGTTTTATTTCTTTTTTGTTATCTATATTTTTTTTTATTCCCCCTTTTTGGTAGCCTAAGAGTGGGTATGCAACATATTAGCATCAACATTAAGATGGAGATTCATTCTGAATTCATCCCATTTATGGAAAAGGGGAACCAGGACGTAATCCTTCATCTTTACCACAACAGATTCCATGTTATCAAGACATATTATAAAAGAAATGGATAAAATGGAGAAGCTACGTGTGAAAAAAAAAGTATACCTTCCATGAATCTTTAAGACTGATGATAATCAGATAAACAGGTGTGGCTGATTGGCAACCAGGTGTCGCTAATTAGCTGCACGGTCAACGTGCTCTCCTCCCTAAACGCAGGATTCTTGGCTTTACGCAACATCAAATGGGAAACAAAGTAAATATGGTAAGAACAATTTCTAAACTCATAACTTATTTCTACAGTGAAAATTCTAATTCGTGGGTAGAAAGCATTTAGAATGATTGAGTGGATGTCTGCAAATTTGCTCAAAATTAACCCTCCTATTATGTTGCGGGTCAAATTGACCCGTTTCAAAGTTTAAAAATATTTTTAAAATAGTTGCAAGTATTTTTATTGCATGAAACTTTTTCTATTTGTCTTAATAGGTGAACTCTACATATAAATTGAACATTTATTCATTTTACACATTTGCAGCCCCCCCCCCCTGCGTCTACTTGTTACATCGATACTCTTCGGGTCAATTTGACCCGGCAGTCAAGTTAAAGTGCAAAAAAAGATTAAAAATGTCCAATTCTGTTTGTTTCCTTACAGCTATGAACCTTATTTCACCACACACACACAAACATAACACAACACAACACACCACATACACACACACGCAGACACACACAAACCCACTTTCTCCCTACTCTCTTTGCTTCACAATGAACTGCGAGAAAGCAGGTGTTCATACAACTTTTGACGGGAACCTATTCTGTTCCCGTGGGTAAACTCCACCCACACTGAGTGGGCACTCAGTAGAAGTGGAGGAAAACATAAATACTCTCTGTATGACTCATTTATCTTGATTTTAATTGGCAGGTCAATTTGACCCGGAACAGTATGTGTGTCTCAAATTCAATTATAAAGATCACCCTTTGAAAAAATTTTTTTAATGTAATATAAAAAAATTTACCAAAGATCACTTTCAAGGAAATTATTGTTTTTTTGTGTCTAGGTTTTTTTCAGTGGACATAAAAAATGTAAATCCCATTTTTTATGTCCAAATGAGTAATTGAGTAAGTTGTTGTCATTAATCCTTAATTTCTGAGAAATAAAAAACATAATTGCACAAATTTTGATTGAGATGGTTAGTATTAGTTAATAATCAGATAAAAAAATGTTTTGGAGGAATTTTTTGGTTCCTGACACTATTGCATGATAAAACACTCCCCGGGTCAAATTGACCCACGAACATTATTGCTATACCTCAGAAACGAACATAACAGGAGGGTTAAGACTGTCCAGTACTTAGAAACAAACCAGAGCTCCATTTCAGACTCTCCAGGTTTCAGCTGACGTGTCAAATGCTTAATGTATCTTGTTTTTGAACAAAAACCTCTGTTGTAAAAAAAAAAAAAAAAAGTCATATGAAAGGAAGCACGACTTTATGCTTCAAGACGTGCTTCTGAATGAACCACATCATTTCTACAATATTGACATTTGGACTTGAGAGATGAGTAATAAAGCTGACCAAAAATTCAGGATATGATAAGGTACTATAGAGTCGAGTGGGAGGTTATCTGCTTGAGTGAAATTTGGTTAGAAATATGGCAATGTAGTACACGCAAACCTTTTTATTATTATTAAAAAAATGTATATTTATTTTTGGCATGACGGATTAATATGACTAAAAAATATCAATATGGTAGATGCACAAAGATCCAAATACATGTATTTGCTTAGAACGATCACAAATATGCACAGTCAACAGTGTATAGACTTTATACTGTATGATCAACCATACATATAATATAAAAGCTCTGTTACATCACAAAGTAAAATAAATACTGTACACATCAAAACATGAACACTTCTTTAGTCCATCTTTGCCTTTCAGTGTGTATAAAATTGACTAAATGGTGCTATACAGTTTTTTAACACTAGATAGCAGTATTGTACACAAGGTTGACAAGGAGAATCTCAAAAAGTTTAAAATGTGTCAACAATTAAGAGCTGTACAGCGCACCAAGAGATAATGATGGGAAAATAATCGAAACTGTTAAGTGTCAAGAGCAATTTATCAGATAGTAATCAAAGCTCTACCCCATACAAGTAGAAGTATAGGGATACCTCTAAGGCCGCATGTCTTCCCTGGCGAATTTCATAATGTTTAGGATAATGATGCATTACCACGCTGCCCCAGTGTAATTAAACAGTCCCAGCAGGATGTCTTTTATGAGTAATTTCAGACACAAAACTCTATCATAAGCTCCCTCACTTGAGTGGTCGTTGTTAATTATGAAATCATTTACAGCAGAGAAAATGATAGCTCATTAGTTTTTACTACTGGTATGTGCTGTGCTGTGCTGCGTCTCAGCAGGGATTATAGCACGATGCAGCAGGATGAAAGTGGGAGAAATGTCAGGGACTGGTGACAAATTATTCACGTTAACGCCCCGTGGAATATTACAGCACCCGGAAGGAGGCTGGCCTATACGCAGCAATTTATTTATTTTTTTTAAATAGTCTCATTTTTCACAGATGATTTTTCTTTTATTATTATTGTCATATTAATCCAACATTTCAAAGGCCACGCTCACATACAGTAAAATGGGATGGCACAATATGATATTTCACAATGATTTTTGTTGGTACTGAGGTCAAACTTTCTTTACCACTTGTCTTTGTGTATGTGTGTGTGTGCGTGTGTGTGTGTTTATGTAAGCATGTGTGAATGGCTACACGAAAAGGTGTGGAGTTTTATGTTCTTGAATTTTCTCCTTGTGTGAAGATTGCCCTGTCCTCTTAAGGAACATAGTTTTTGGGCCGTATCATCATCTTGACGGTCTTGAAGGCCTGCCTGTAGTTGGTGGGGTAGTACTCCGTCGTCATGTTGTGCCACGTTCCCCAGAAGATCCCGTTCCTGACACCCTTGTACCTCTTGTGGTAGTACTTCCCGTTGAGGTTGGCAGACATGCACGCATCGAACCACCAGCCAGAGCTGTAGTACGCGCCACAGTTTCCAGAGGGGTACATGTCATTGTCACGGTCGGGGGTGGAGAAGAACTTCTGGTCGTGGTTGAAGTGCCTGTTGAAACTGATGGCATTCCCAGCTGTTCCACTGTAAGAGAGGATAGGTATTTACTCTTCTAATGAGAGGTTTTTGTACACTGACCACTCCAAAGAATGTTGTATGAAGAATGCTCTATTTATATCAAATATAAAAGAAAACTGACTCCCTTATTCAAAGCCTTGAAATTGGGTCTCTGTCTCTTTAAAAACTCCTGCTCTTTCTGAAACTTGACCTTCAGTAAATCATCCCAACATCACTTCTTTACTACCCCCATAACAATGTTTTTACCAGTATTGCACTGAGAAGTAGGTTGTATAATGCGCTCAGCAGATGTGCAGGTCTGCCAGGTGTTTGCTAATTGCTGCTTGCTAGTTTGAAGGAGCAGAGTAGGAGAGTCTCAGGGGAGAGCTGCTCTGGAAAGCAAAAGCTCAAAGGCTTGGAAACTGAAGCTCTGAAGGAGCTGGGCCTCGAACACTCTGTTTACCCAGGCATGTCACACAGTTGATTAGTTGCCATGGGAGATTCAAAGATGTCTCAAACATGCATGACAGAATCAATGCAACACCCCAAGTATCTTTTTATGAGGGAACGATAGAACATGTTGTGCTCAAAAAAGTTGACTGGATATTTGACCACTGCAGCAGAATTGGTTAATAGTACATTTTAATAATACAACACTCTTACCTGTACCCGCTGATGGAGAGTCGGTAACGCAAGTACTCATTAGCCACGTAGAATTGGTCATACTTTGCATATTCCCGGACACCCTCAAAGTCCTCCAGCTCAATGCGCAGAATCATGTCCTTGGCCTTCGTCAGCAAGTGAATATGGTCATTGCCCAGCCAGAACTCGCTTCTGCCAGACAGATTAGCGAGGAACAGGAGAGAGGAAGGAAACCAAAAGTCAGAGATACAATATAAATGAGCTCAAATACTGGCACAGTTAGAAATTGTGTATATTTATTCAAACAAAATTAACTTATCTCCACAAATGGGAGAGTGTGGGGATGGGAAGCAAAGGCAGTGAGGAGTGTGACACAGAAAAATGGATGAAAGAGGTTATTATTTTTTTAGTAGAAGGGAGTGCTGGAGCTGCAGGCATGGTTATCAAGAAGTTACCATGGTTATTTCTTAGAAAAAACAACAGGAAAGATACAAAGAATAAAGATATTGATCTGAAAGTTGAATCCAGATAAAGCAGAAGCCTGGTGCGCTTCTCACTATTACTTCTAAACATCAACAGCCTTGTGTGTTAAATAATTGATTTTACTCTAAAAAGTTTGCAGCCCAGGGGGTGGAGAAAAAAAAACAGATTTTGCGTGGGCAGAATCTTATTTTACATGTGAAAATCAATTGGTGTTAGTGAAAACAGGTGGCAAACAATCTGCGATATTGAGAACAGGTGGGCTGCTCTATTGTTATGGCTTCTCAGACCAGGCCGGGCATTTTAAGTCGAGGTTTGAGGGACAAAATTGTTAACAAACACACTTATTTACTGCAGCATTGTCTGTAAATAAATTGCAAATTCTGCGAGTACAGCTGCATTTAAATAATAAAGCTAACTCGCGATGAAGGTCATTGGATGTGGCAACGATTGCAAATACATGTTTAATACAAAAAGTCCAAACATTTTGCTATCCTATAAAAGGTAATTTAAAAATGGATTTGATATAGATGGATTGTTTGGCAATATAATTTTATAATAAAAAAAAAAAAAACTAGGCATCCCCTTTTTGCATTTAGTCACTTAATAAATGATTTGCTTTTGAAATCATTAATTTACATACACATATACCACATTAACCTGTGCATTGATTACAGTTGGTAAGTTGCATGGTTTTCTTGTTACTAGAACACAGTTAAGTTTTGGATCCAACTAGTAGCCACCATTACTTGTAATTATTTTACTTTCTGATGGGTCCTGACTTTTTTTTGTTTGTTTAGTATGTCTTTTAAAGCAAAGATTAATAATTTTTGGTCAGTTAGCTCTAAGTTACTGCTTACTTCCAACCAAGTTTTAATGTGTACAAGGCATGTCAAGTTCTACCAGCGGTGCTTTTACAATTGAAGAACCATTGCTGTAGAATAATCCAGTTAAACTGATCATTGTAAATATGTTTGATTTGCTGGAATGCAGTCGAGACTCCAGGTATCACACATTATAGCGCAAGATGTGAAATGCCTCAAATAGGACATCACTCAATGCTGATCGACTTTACAGGGTGGACACTGATTCATATTGACAATACACTGACAGCTGAGTTTTTTTGTTGTTGTTTTTTTTGTTTGGTTTTTACATTGTCTCCGCCACCCAATGTCACGCGCATCAAAACCTGTCACTGGCAGTTTCTGATCTTTAGTGCCAGACGAACAGAAGCGTCAATTCGTATAGAAAACATTGACTTCCTCATGTGACTACTGCAGTAAAGTGTTCTCATTGCAAGAAAATAGAGCCAACCTCATAACTGAATTTTTTTTTTTCAATAATGACGCTGTCAGGATGGGAATTTTCTGCACTGCCTGCATTCCAATATTAAAAGCGTACTCTGGTTTAGTGCCACAGTCACCATAAAAGTGAGGAGTCAAGCTTCATAAAGCGCTGCATCCTACAAATCGTATATTGCTTTGCAGTTGCAGATTTTATTAGATCCTCCATGCTGTTAAATTTGGAGGTTTATAGTCCAGATCTCTGTCAGGTTAAATTAACCTTGATGTAAATAGGGTTATTTCTCATTCCATACCTACGAGGTGTTTACTACAACACCACAGTCGGCATGCTGAAGGACTACACTATAACCCCTTTTGTGACCCTATTCTGAGCACCATCTTTTCCTGCGTATGAGTTTAACAATGCGCCTAGCTGTTCCATTTTTATACACCTAAAAAAAAAAAGCACACCTCAGGTTCCCAAATCCTTTCTTGTACTCAGTCCATGTGCGGTTGAAGCTGACGGATCCGTCGAGGCGCTGCTGTACGACAGTCCAGCCACCACCGAAGGACTCCATTTCACAGAAAACCTCAAATGTTCCATTGCGAGGGTCAGGGGTCACTCTGTAAACACCGTTCTTCCTCACCTCCAGGGCGTTATAGTCCGAGCAGTCCCGAGGGGCTACGATGACTGGTTGAAAAATAGAGAGAAAGCAAGTTTTTACCGAATAAGTATTATTCTCTATTAAAGCAAGAAATTATTATAACAGTCTGCGTTCATAAAATTCTTATGGAAATGAGTCTGAGTCTAAAGGAATGGTTTTAAACAAAAGTTTACTATTTTGATTTATTGATAGATTCTCTATCAGTCTTGAGTAAGTTACTCTGGTAAACGTCTGAAGTCATTTTCTACAGATCTCGCTGTTTAACTTACAATAACTGTATTTTGAAAAACTAGTTTTAAAATCTTAATATACCTTGATAGTGGTAATTAGCATGCCTACTACACCACATTAGAGAAAACATGCAGTTGCAATGTTAATGTTGCAATGATTGTATTGATCACAATTGACCTGCAGTATATATTTCTTACTCTTCTTCCTTTTCTGTCATTACAATTTCCCCATCCCTCTCACCAAGTGTTGGCGTCTTAGTCCCAATAAATCTAACTCTGTGGGCATCAAGGACAGCGAGTCCAGGCAATAAGCCAAAAAAAAAAAAATAATTGGCTAGAGGAATGTGGCTGAAGGGAGACTAAATAAATAAAACCCTACTAAATATTGCATCTAAGCCTCTCTTTGCGATTGTGATATTGTACAAACTGATATATCCAATATTGTGCATTCTGATATCTAAGTAATCCTGTCAATATTTGGATGAAAATGTTGCACTAAAAATCAAATTCTTATCCCATGTCTCTTTTTTTTTCCTTCCATTTCTTTTTATTCCTGGGTTTCCTGCTCTTTTTATTCTGTGCTGCACAGCAAGTCAAGAGTCCAACCTAAAAATATGAACTGAAAGGCCTGTGTCAGGCAGCATTTATGAACTGACAGGGACGGACGTGTCAAAAATCGGGAAAGTGTGAAACTGGATTAGAAAAGCATACTGTCCTCTGAATTCATTTTGACACTGGGTGAGCAGCATGTGGACCCCACTTGAGTTTCCATTGTTGATGCTGTTGACTCACTGCTGGGCCTGTCCGGCAGGATGGTGAATTAAAACTGACATAAACCTCAGGTAATGGGAGGGGAAGTCTAGACTGAATAATGTGTGAGTAGAAGAAACGTGCTGTTTCCAGATGCTCTAAGACTCATCTACTTTATTCTCCTACTGCATTTCAGAAGGCACTTAAGCTGCAAAAGGTCTGCTGGTGGCGAGTCTCAGTATGGAGAATGGTTTAAAAGTCAAGTGTGAGGTTAAATTGTACCCTTGTCACAGTAATGGCTCTGTCAGCACTTGGCATTTAAAGTATTGACCTGTAAATTCTTCCTCTGTCCTGTTCACTTTGTGTCCAAGTGCAGTTTTTGCACTTCACTACTTCCTGCGGGTTTGTCCTCATCCATTTGACGCGGCAGCCAGTGTCCCTGGATGGACCAGGTAGTCTGGCACTGAGCCTGTAAAATCATTTAACTTTAGTATTAGTCATTTACTGATGTCTGAAAGACCTACAGTATATAAGTAGGTCTATATACTGTTAAGTGTCGCTGATTGTTGAGTTAAATTAGAGGACAGCTGCTCTGAGTCATAGCAATAGAAAATGGCTCTAATAGTGTCTGCAACAACCAAAAGAAAACCCCAGGATTCTATGGTTCTTGATTCTATGATTCTTGCTATGCAGTTTTTCTTTCAAATTTGCTATACTTTATTAAAAAAAAATGGACCTCAATCTCCAGCTGAAGTCAACCCCTCTTTAGCTTAAAACATCAAATGATACCGGCCTGAGATTTAAAAATATAGTGCTGTTGAAAAAATAATGTTGGTGATTATTTTTTTACTTTTAAGCTTAAAAAAAACTGCCAGACTAAATCATATGCTTTTGAGCATTATCGACATTAACAAGCTGATTTCTTTGCAGTCTTTGTCTTTCACTGACTTGCTTGGTATGCGAATGTAAGCTGATTTGTCTGACTAACTGACATACTTATCAAAGACATTTAAACTGCTTAAAAACCACATTGCATTGCAGGTTCAGACGGACTATTTTCTTATCATGAAAAATAAATAAAACAAGACAGTTGGCCTTCTGAAGATGGGGAGGGTGAAAGAGACATGTTTGTATTATGAAGTGATGGCTTTTTTCCTTTGAGGTGATTGTAAGATCAAAAAAGAGCAAGAGTGTGTTCAGTTTGGATGGACTCAAACTCATCAAAGAGAAAACATCCAGTCATCACATTTGTAGAAAAGCACATTGTTGATTACTGAGTAATTGTGGCTTACCGCTTGAACTGCTATCGGCTTGCCTTGAGCATTACTTCCTTGCAGAAATATGCTTATCGGAATTGGCAGCAGGGATGAAAAGAAATGTTTACAGCACTCTGTCAAAATGCCTTTATTGCTCTTTTAGTATTGTTGGGCTGTGAAACATTTACCTAGACTTAAATGGCACTGTTGGTTTATGTTGTGACCATAGTAACTCCTCCATCAGTGGTGGATTATGCACCCGAATTGATCTCGAACTGGTCAACTTAGGATGAAGATTCAATGATCCAAACTAGTAGTGGCATAAGTTTTTTGCTCAAATGATCTAATTTGTAAATTTTTCAATTGATTTGAAATGTTTACTTGCTCAGTACTGAACAGTTGAAAAGAAAAGGGATCTATTCACACACATTTGTCTGTATGAATGAACGCTTTACCAAAAATGTTAAAAAGAAAAGAAAAAAGGTTGTGTTCATAAAGGATGAAAACAGTTACCAGTATTTTTCATTTTAAGATTAGTTTTTACCCATGTGAAAGATTAGTGTTGCCTCTGTGCAATATATTTGGTAGCTCTGAGCTGCGGTGCTCATACAGAATCTGACAGGTCCAAATACATCCTTAGCAGCCTGGCTTTGCAGGTGATCACACTTTCTGTGATAAAGTATCAAATACAAGGACATGTATTCATGTGTCATGGCAATGCAAAGCTGAAGCCCAGTAGAACTTTATAATTGAGTTACATAAAACGTTGTTTACTTGATTTAAAATGTCTGCATGAAACCAGATTTAGAAGTTACGGCAAACAGTGGGATATGTTTGGATTGTTCTCCTAAAACATGAAAGGATATCTTAAAATATCATTTGAGTTCAGACGCAATTAAATATTTACCTAAGGCCGTGTTACGAAACGGCTCCCTCATTAAAACAAGGGAAATTGATGTTTTCCAATTTCCCTTGTACCAGCTGTTTTATGTCCTCACTACTTTTTGGATTGACATGAAGCAACATTAGGCAAACATCCTTAACCTGAGGGAGACTAACTTTCAATTTTTTCAGCTTGACGTGATGGATGGTTGTGCAAAGACAAGTGTCGCTGGCTTGGTGAGCCATCCATGACTTGTACAATGTCAGGAGAGCCGCCTCAACAACTGCTTGTGCTATTAGCAAGTCTTTCTATGCAGCAAAGTGTAAGAACAGGACTGCCAAAAGAAGAGAAGCGAGGGTAGAGACATGGTGAGGTGAACTAGAACGAAAATTTAACAAGGTAGAAGTTTAATAATGAGCAACAGAGACAGAATATGAAATTGTGAAATTAAAAGAGTTGAGTTCTCTGGGGGGAAAAAAAGTAAATGAAAGAAAAAGATGACAGAAATTTGGAGCGAAGTTGGGCGATAGAGGCGAGAGAAGGAGACGCGATTCCCTTCACACCACTGTCCCAGCTAATCTTCTTAGAAATAGGCTCACATCTGTTTTCCACATGAAAGCCCCAATACAGTGTCGCATCCATTCATGCAGCATCAGGATATTATTCACTTTGTTGTTTGCATTTCTGCTGTGCTCTCATGCAAGGAGTCTTTTACATCAATGCAAAGTGGGATGCATGTGGGGTTTAGCTAGGTTGTAGCTGCTATCAATAGATTTAAGAGAGACTATAATAAGATTTTACATTAAAAGCTTTTTTGAACTCTGTACAGTGAAGTCAAGTATGTTTCTCTTTTTTTTTGGAGTTACTCCATATGAAGGATAATGGAGGGTCAGCTCACTTGAATTAGTTATGTAAGAGCCAATGAAAATGCAGTTTTTTGTGCCTGGCTGTCCTGTTGCTTCACTCTTGTTCATCATGATCAATTTGAAAGAATTTTGCTTGTTTAATAAAACCAAGATGGATTGCAGTGATTTATATTTCTGTCTAATCCAAACATATCTCCTGCAAATTGTTTGTCCTGTGGGAAAAAACTTGAGTGTTTTCTGAATCTAGATTAGAATGGAAAACTGTGGCAGATAATAGAACATATTTGCATTTCCAGACTTTGACCTCTGCCCCTTTGTCTGCAAATTAGCCTTTAGCTATAGCCTATAGCGAGGACAATGGTTTCTCTTAAATGTAACATTGTTTTATGTCTTGTCCCCTAATCCATCCATTTTTCCATTCCATCCACATATTTATCCACCTTTCCAGAAGGAGATGAATAGTGGTCCGTCCTTAACCTTATGTGTTATTGTGTTAAAGCCTGACTTGTGCTGAATGGCCTATGAATATCTGAGTCTGAAATAGCCTGACGACACAAAAAATGTGTAGGGTCCTTTTCATACTGCCTATTGAAATAGAGATGTTTTATGGGAACTTGTAGTGTGGATGCTTTCACTTCCCATTTCAGTAAAACTAAAGTCCTTGTAAGGCGACTGCGATAGAGCAGTTTGTTTTTTCAAGTGATTGCAGGGTCCACTTTGGAATGATTGGACTGCCACTGTGCCAGAAAATTCACCTCAACACAACCCAAAACTGCATGAGTAATGTCAGTGCTGAAGTTTACATCTGTGTTGAATTCGTGAAGTAGAAACAAAAAAAGTAGGGAGAGCTCTTAATCTTCCTCGCATTCATTGCAAAACATGCATGGGAGGAGAAGACGACGATAAGAACCCGTTTAAATGACAAAGACTGCTGCGAATGTTGTGCTGTGAAAAATACATCCAAAAGGGTCTTGTGAATGTTATGCTACAAGAATAACACAAATATTAGAGGATTAAAGGATTTAAATTATTTACATAATCACCCCCCAAGAATCCTGAAAGAAGACTGCTTACACTGGGGGCTGTTCTGCACTGCGCACTGGGTAGTACAGCTGGAGCTCAGCTTGTTGACCACTCCGGTGATGTTCTCCACCCGTCTGTCCACCATAGCCTGCACGTTGTCAATGTTGAGCAGGTTTAGTCCCTCCAGTCTGCCCTGTAGAGCTGATATCTGGCTCCTGGCGTTGCGCAGGCTGGCCGACATCCTGTTCAGTTTCACCTGAGGAAAAAAGGCCGAAAGCGGGAGTGAAGAAAATTGTTCTTGGCACTGACTACAAAGCAGGTGGATTATTACAGGCGCCAGCCAATGTGAATTTCGGAATGGGAATGGTGTCTGCGCGACGATTGGCAGTCTGCCAATGAGGCTGTGAGAATCAACAAGCTTGCCGCTCGGCTCCCAATTTCAATCGCCATTTCGGCTGTTGTCTAATGCTGATTTCCCATCCATGTTTACAGTAGCAAGAATTTTCCCTGGTGGAATGGTGTCAGTAAAGACCTTGCAGGTCTTTAAGCATCTGGTCTGTTTATGTTCCACTTGGGGACATTTGACTGGGCAGATCTAAGGTGTTCCCAATGTTTCTACAGCTCATCTTTTGTCCATTTAATTTGGTAATTCTGTCTGAGCTTTAAAAAGAGGACCAATCTCACAGGTGTACTGAATGTGATCATATTTATGATGGAAGTACATGAAATGGTGCATTGCTGTCATTGCAGTGCTTGCATTGCCCCTACAAACTCCGGGGGTCAGAGTTGGGGTAAACCCAAGCTGTCGCATGTTACAAGTCAAATTTGTCACAGTGACATTTTGTTTAGGTTAAAGTAAAGGGCACATCACATATATTTTTAATTTTGAAGAAGTTTGTCTCTTACCTGCATCTCCTGCATACTGCTTGGGCTTGGCGTGATTTTCCCAAAATTGGAACCTTGCCCCAGTCTGGCACGGTCCAAAATAGCTCCAGGCACCATTCCATCTCCCCTCTCCTCCTGGCTGGACCCCCTCTGAAGATCCAGCTCTGCATCTTCTCCAGCATCCCCTTGAATGGGGATCTGTGTCTGCCCCTCGTCAGCTTGCTGATATCCAAAGACCCTATTGCTCCGCTCCCCACGGCACTCCTGGCATCCGCTTTTCAGCTTGTTCACCACCTCTTTGAGGCTCTGCAGCTCCTTCATCGTCTTTTCCAGCAGCCTGAACTGCTTGGGCAGCTGAATGGTGAGAGGAGGCAAGGTAAGCTGGTAGGGGCATTCCTCGCTGTCCTCTCCCCCAGCTCCAGAGCTCCCACAGTGGCCAGAGGGTCGAAGTTTCACGGGGCAAGAGGTGGGGTGACCAGATTCAGATCCAAGACTGTAAGCTCCTCTGGCGTCCCAACGCTGGTGAGAGTTGACGGAGTACTCTGCTGCCACGGTGGTTTGCGGCACCAAGGTGGCCATGAGCAGGAAAGTGGCACAAATGCAGAGCAATGTTGTCCTCATTTTAGCAAGATTTATAAAAGCAAAATAAGCCTGGAGGTTGACAAGAGTGGAAGCAAGTGCCTCAAAAATCAACTTGCAGTTTGACGGAGTTGATTTTGGGCTAGTATTTGCCTGAAGATTCTAAATAAAAAGCCTGCAAGACTCTGCATCCAGTATCTCACTGGCTTTGGTGCGTCGCTCTGTTTGTATCTTTCCGCGCGTTTGTGTGTGTATGAGTGCAGCCTGCAGGAGGAGGAGAGCGCAGGGGAACTGCTGCTGCCTCAGATAGCTGTGTCATTAATAACAGGACATGGGAGGGAGGGAGAGCTAGAGAGAGGGATGGGAGAGAGAGTGTGCTGAGTTTAGGAGGATGGGAGGGGCAGTACTATTGCGTATTACAAAACACTTTCCACAGCATTGAAAGTATAGAGATGGAGAAAGATTAGAGTGGAGTGTGACATTCTGAAGGAGAGGCAGTAAAGAGGTACACTGGGGGTGTATAGTGAGAAAAGCTGGGTCTTTTACAGTCATTCAGGTAATGTTGCCCACTTTCCTCACTGTGATGGCAGCTACTTTCTCAAAAGAGCAAAGCATCTGTGCATATTAATTATCAACTCAGCAGACATTAGGTGAGGCTGTCTTCATGCTTTGGGAAATTAACTGTCTCTGAAATTTCAAGACCCTTTTAGTGAGCCTGTTCAGAATCTTGAGCTTATTTGGATGTTCCCCCTCATGTCTCAAAATTAGGTTCTGGAGTGCACAATCTTAATTTTCACTGTTAATGTTAGCTTTTAATTTGTTAGCATACATCTGTTTATGTATATTTCAGCCTTCCCTACCAATTCATTCTGAAGAAACGTATCTGAAATATATTTTTAATTCAAATCTGACTTATGGTCACCAAGACTTCATAACAACTATTGGATGCTATCCACTCTGGTTGGATGTAAATGTAAACATCCCTTTTAAAGTGCAAGATTTTCATTTTGTATAAATTGAGGCCATATAAAGCTTTTTACAGCAGCAGAAAACTGTTATATTGCGTATAATGTAATACCTATGTACAATTTACCTGAAACCAATCATGGCAATGGTATAGCAATATGTGAAGAGGCTTAGCTATGTCTTATGAATTTTGACTCCAGAAGATCCACATGGGTCTGGTAGAAAAAGATTAAATATCTGGGAAAGCCCCTAGCTCACTTTTAAGAATGATGGAGGATTTGTGATGCTCAAGGCATGTTTGTCTTCTAAAGACTCTGAAAATCACTATATATTAAATGCATCATGGACTCTTTAGTACTAGAAAACATATGATCCAAAACATATGGCAGTATAAACAAAGAAATTGACAGATTTGTATAATTTCTGTCTTTTGTTTGTTCATCCTTACATCAAATTTTGACTTCCTAGTCTTACGCATATGGTCGGTAAAAAAAAATACAAAAGATATTTTTTCAAATGGCAATTTGGCAGAGCTTGAGGAGAGCTAACTCATTTGTAGGCTCTTCCTTGTTCTCCAAGGCGCCATTGGCTGATAAGATTGCATGTTTTAATTGCTGTGGTGTCACTAGTGATGGGTTTATGAATTGGTTTGTTTGCTGAAACATAAACAATCAACCATAAGACAATAAAGGCTTGTTCAGCAATAAACAGCAGACTTGTTTTGTATCTCACAATAAGATATATAGTATTCTTGCTCTTTGGAGTGGGGGGTTGTTAAGAATTGCCATAAATGAAATAACACTTTGATTGGCATATTCATTAAGTAGCCAGCTTATAGAAATTAAAAGTGTATGAACAAATTACTTGTGTAGAGTTGACCACATTTTCTTCATGAAGCAATTCTCTTATCTGCTTTGAGTTGATTTCAGCTTGCAATAAAATTCTTAATTTGTTTTTTTTAATGTAGAAAAAAATGGGATGGCGTATTAGTTCAGTGGTTTAAAGTCACTAAAAATGGACTGGTGGCTTCTTTTTTAACTTATGGATATTTTAGATGAGTTACAACCAATTTTTGGACCGTAAATTAAGAAGACATGGTTATGGAATAATGGAGCAGATTTTTACCCTTGCATAATTGCACAGGGAATCTCAGGGTTGGATTGTCTCCACGTGTGTTTTATAGATTAATAAATAAACTGACTTATTGGGTCAGTGTGATGGCATAATGTATTCCAACACCATCTGAAGAAAAATATGGATGGAGAAAAAAGAAAATGGATGACTCCGAATACAAGACACTGAAGTGACTATCTCATGAACTCTGAGTAAAGCCACTGATCCTCTGCAATGAAACGACTATATTACCACCAATTTTTTGACATTTTTCATCCAGGTTGCTGGAGATGGAAACTTCTGGGGTTTTGTTCTTGGATTTCTTACCTCTTCCTTCTTTCTTCAAACTTGGATAAGTTGAAGATTGATGGATGATTTCAGTGACCGAAGTGTCTCAAGACTTTCGTAGAAAATAAAAAACCTCCAACAGGATAACATAACAAGAAAACTTCTCATAACAAAGGGATTCTTTCTTGCTGTAGGCTCAAAAAGCAGAAAGGACATGAAGGCATAAAGAGGTTTTGTCTCTTTCTATCACACAGTGGAATGCAGTGCTATGCCTCATGGCCGTCGTCATTTTTTTATTTTTTTTCCCCCCCTTCAGGTGTAGACTACTAAAGCCGCCGGCTTCTTTTTGATATACATGCCACAAACCTACTGAACTTAAACTCATATTCATTACTGATTGCATCCCTGCTTTCTGGTGCAGGGAAACGTAAACAATCCCTGCATAAATTCCTTTTTAGTGATTGTTTATCCCTCACTTCAAAGGTGTGCTGCCACATGTAAGCCTCGTGCAAGCATTTCAGGAAGCGGCCAATCCCCTTCACTGCAGCAGATCAGTTCTGGCAGCAGAATAAGAGAGGGTTGCAGAAAGCGCCTCGGGCTGCTTCTCACAGATAAATGCTCGGTGTACAGCCAGGATGTTTGTTCATTCACTGATGTCATCTGTGCTGCTAAAACATAAACACTGGCAGCTAACAGGATTCTAAAAATGATCAGTTATATATATATATATATCTTGTGTTATCACCAAAGTTTCACTTCTGGAGTTGGTATATTTTGAGACGTAAGGTCATCTTTTGTAGTCTTTTGACCTTCGGTGATTGAGCGAAAGCAAAAAAATAAAAAAATAAAAAATCTGAACAAATCATGTTAACGACCCGTATCAGCCGTCCAATTTATATCTCCGTCCTTTCAGTCCTTGGAGCATTGCGAGTGCTTATGACAACAGAGAGGTGAACAATTTATATGGGGTGAATCTAAAGACACGATCATCCATCCTCAATTCTTAAAGTTGGGGCGAGATACGAGCCCATGAGGGCGTATATATGATCGGCGCGCCGGTGTATACGTACCGTTTGGGAAAACTTACTACGCCGTCCCACCGGCGATATCCTCAGCTCTGCAGCTGTGCGATACAGGCGAGGCTATCCCTCATTACTCGCCCCCTCCACCAACCTGGCTCTAAAGATAAGAGAGGAACGCCACCTGTCCTTTGTTTCTATCTCTGTTTCATACCCTCAAAGCTCCTGTTGCAAGGAGAGAAAATTCACAACTCTTGGAGATAATTTCACCTATAATGTTTGCCAGTTGATATTTGTGCAAGGCTTTGCTTCTTTTTGTCTTTGTCCTAGTTCTTCTTTTTTTTTTTGTTTTAATCCTTCAATCATTCAGCTATTGTGCTTGTGATCTTGAACAATGTGTCCTAATCATTATCTGTGGCCCATTTTCAATGAAAGCTCTTCAGTTAGATCTGCTCAATTTTCTTTTCTTCCAGTCATTGACTGTAAAAAATAAGTTTATTTGCCTCCGCTTTCTCTAAATCCTTTTAAAAAGGCTTCTGTTTTTTTTTTTAACTATCAAACTCATTCTACTCTGAGGAGTCCAGACAATGTATGAAAGATTTTCTCTTGAAACAAAAATTCCTGTGTGTTGGAGCAAAAACTGAACTTCCTTTTGTTTAAAAAGTTCAAACGTTTATTCAATCTGAAGTCACGGAAACTAAAGTAGTTCAGTTGTTCACTTCTAAAACTTGATTCTCCCTCAAAATAACATTAGACTTTTGAGCTGTAAGCAGTTTATTTGTATCTTTTTTTATTTCTTTTCCCAAAGACAATGAATTTGTGTAATGAAACTTGACTCAACGCACACACAGAAAGATTCAAACACAATAACCATAACTGTTTTCTTTTTTTACTTTGAACGTGTTCCTCAGATTTAATACTCTTCTTCCTTTTTGTATTTCTCGTTTCTGTTTATGCATGTGGTGCAGATTTGCTATAAATGTTACTTTAGGGCACTTTAAATGACTGTTCACAATTTGTTCAATAAATATATAACCCAATTTGGCCCATATTAAGTTCAGATCTATGCATTTCATTCCAATTCAATCATACCTTTTAAATTGGCTTCCATTTCTCCAGGCTAATTTACCATCTGTTGGAACCAGTACATCATAGAAAAGACTGGATTAGATGGGTTAAGCAAGGAAAATTGACTGCTATAGACATACATTTTAAACTTCAGGGTACTTTTTATGGGGAACACAACATACAACAACCATTAGTGAGACACAGAAGCATTTGAGCAGGTGTACTTTCTATTCACAAACGGATCAAACGTCAACAACGCACAAGCATTGACCCCGTGACTCCAGTCATTATTAGTAATTTAGAATATTTTTGAAAAGTTCTTTTAGTTCAGTATTTTTATTTACTAAGTGAAACTCATTCAGATTAATCACACTCACTGGTGTTTTCAACCCTTTATTTCTGGTAACTGTGATCATTTTTTACCTACAGCTAAAGGAAACACAATATTTAAGATTGAAATATGATATCAAACCATTAAAAAAAACAGCATTTTTATTATGGAAATATGAGCTTAATGACCTTATCGGAACACTTTCTAACTTTCTGAATATTACTGCATATTCTACAAAACTGCTTTTCAAATTTCTAATCACCATTTTTGGTTTTTCAGATGTTGTCCTCGGGCAAAATTACCCAGGCTACACTCACAAAGGTGAAAAACGGCTTCGAGCGACTAAAGGATACGTTAAAGAGGTTTGTTGTCATTTCATTTTTGTCTCATATTGGATTCAACATTTGTCTGCTTCTAAAGCTTGATAAGAGGTCTGTCTTTTGCACATTTTCTGAGTTTAATCTATGATAACGTAACTGCAAATCCTAATTGAGACAATTATGGATGAATTAATCTATTTGACAAAAATGTATTGCGATATCCTGACTTATTCTGATCCCTTGTTAAAAATGTCAAGTCATCTAGTGTATGAAAAAATGACACTTCTTTTATATAAAAAAAAAAAGATAACTTTGTAAATTTTGTTTGCTGTGTTCCCTGTTGCGCTGTACCAATTAAGTGTGACTTTGGATAGACTTGAAAACTGAACCGCAATAATTTGCTGTGAAAAGATTTTCCTGTGGCTAGAGGTTTATAGAATGTTGCATTACATTAAGGTTTAGTTTTAATGAGAGAATTACTAAGTTATTTAATACTACATTAGTATTTCAATTGTAATTTTTAGAGTATAACCAGGCATGGAAGTCCAATTAACATGCTTTCTTGAAGGAAATTAAAGCAACATTGGGGTAATGTTTTTTGAGCGAATATCCGCAAGAAGTAGTCCATGCTCATCCTCAGTTTTCTTCCTGTGGAAGAATTAGAACAGAATTATACGGCTGTATGTGATGTAATGCATTTTTTCCCCTTTTTTTTATTCTGCTCTTCTGCAGTGCGCAGAGTTCTGAGATGCAGCTTTTGGGAGAGGCAAAGAGACGTCAGGCTGAGCTGGAGCGGCTCCAGGTAGAAGTACAGAGCCCGGAAGAGCAGCGGGGCCCCCCTGAGGAGCCCGACGGTGAGGTCAGCAAACTGAGACGACAGCTCCTGCAGGCGCACAATGAACTGCGAGCTGCTGAGGACAGAGAGCACGCAGCACGGCACGGGTTGCAGCGGTAAGATGGATGCGTGCATGCATTTACACATACGCGCAGCCACTGCGCATAAAATGCACACATCACAAATGGAAACTTGAACAAATGCAAACTGGAGACACCTGAGAGGAACACAAGGGACAGAACAGAAGACAGAAGTGAAATTAGAGCTGGAGGAGGAAGTTATGTGTGGTAGGAAAGCTTACGTGCACATTGAGACACACACGCACGCACACTCACACAGCTGTGACTAGGGACCAAACACTGAGGTGAGCTTCATGAGGCAGCATCTTTTTATTGACTTATGATGGAGGTGAAGGTGAAAGAGAATTGGACACGCACAAATATTTATAGAAGTGTCGCTTTTTTTTCTTCTGATTTTTACACCATTCCTATTCACTCAAGAAAAACAAAAGAATCAATATTTTCTGAAGATTGTTTTTATTAATCACCTCGTAGGAGATTTCTAGCGTACTTGTTCTAGTTTGTTCCAGTACTAGTCCGAGTTCTCAGCCCCATCATTTCCTACTCCAACATTCTTTTACTTTTGTTCTCTAGAGCCCCTTTCCTCATCTCAACCAATTCTCCTCCTTATTGCTGCAGTTTTTTCTTCTTTCTTCCTCCCTCACCTCTTCCAAGAGTCCCTCTGAAAGGTCAAACACACCCAAAGTTATGGAAAAGAACCACTTGCTCCAGTATCTCTGTACACAAACTTCACTTTGTGAAGTGTCAAAGGGAGGTTTGCGGAAAATTACTAGGCAACATAACATACCCCGGGCTTTCCAGAATTTTTTCTGCCAAATATCTTGGCTTCTGACCCTTAAACAGTGCAACATGTGCTCGCAATCGCACGTTAGGGGTTGTATATGGGAAAATGTTGGCCAATTGTTTGGTTCTGTCACAGTGGAATGAAAATACACGGAGCTTCCAGATTTTGTCATAGCAGAAACATGAACGTCCACGTAAATTATTTGGAATTTATACAATGAATCGACACAAAATGGCACATAATTTTGACGTGCAGGAGAAAGAATGTGTAGCTCGTGACATTGTTTTATTAATAAATAAAAATGTTAAATATGGTTCGCAGTTATGTGAATCTGTCATAAGCTCTTTACTTTTTACAGCTTTTTACAGAAACTGTTGCGCTAATAATCATTAGTTGATCGTGTTTTACAATTTTTTTTTGTCAGATATAAACGTGGGTGAGCATGTGTCACTCAACCACACAAAATCCAATACACTGAAATATATATATAAACACTTTTAAAAGTCGGGATTATTACATTGATCATTGACTAGGCATTACTCTAAAGGGTTTTTTTTTGCTTAAACTGTGGAGAGGAAGCAAAATTACAAACATAATCAAGAGAAGAAGATGGCAGATGACGTGTGGCTGACGAACTCTTATTTAATTATCATTCTCGCTTTACGATTCCCTGTGTGTTGCATCTACATCGTTAAACCATTCCCACAGGGAAGAAGTGTTTGTTTGCTAAAGATGTGATCAGAAGGAGGCTGTGGTTTGTCTGGTTCGGAGAGTCGGTGGCTCGGCAGTAATTTAAATATTAAATAAAAACCACTTGCTCTGCGTCCTCTGTAATATCAGAGAGCATGTTATTCATGACTTTTCTCCACCAGTGAGCTCTCTTGTGTCCTCGGTATCTGCTTCTCCCCTGGTTCCAGCTGAAGCCCTTCTATCTCCCCCTCTTCCTGACTTCTCTTTGGCTTGTTTTCCTCTTTCGCCTCTTTTCCACACAGCTATCAGTCCGCACATGACAAGCAGACGCTCAGAATGCCCCCTCTTTTTTTTCTTTTTTTAAAAGAAGAATCATCATATTTTTTTTTATCTCTACTCATACAGACCCACAGGAATTCAGCACTTCTTCTTCTCCTCCCGCCCCTCTTCGCTCACCCCTCCATCCTCCAGTCCCACATTGCAGCATTCCTGCAGTTTTCTCTGTATCAGTTAATATCCAATATTTCAGCTTGTCAGGAAGATTAATATCATTTGCCTTGTGAAATGTGCAGCTGTACAGTATGTGCTGTTGTAAGGTTTTTCATAATGACAAAGCTGACTTGAAATTATTTCATACAAACTTTAATCGACTGCTCAAAAAGCATCTGCCTCGGGGAGATGAAAAATTCATAGAAATTATGTTCTCATAGGCCCATTCATAGTGTGTGCCCAAGATTTATGTGCTTCTCTAAGATCTAGATTGTTGTGTGTACTCTGAGTCATTTGTATGCTACCTGAGTCTTCACCAGTAGAGCCTAAAAATACTTTTCCTCTTATTTGTCTCAGTGGAAAGCTAATTTACAAGAAAATCCATATTAGTCAAATTCTAAAAAAAAATAAATAAATGCTCGTAAGTTCTTGTGCATTCCTCTTTCCGTTGAATGGGGAACTGAAACATGGTTTCTCTCTCTGTCTCCCTTAACTACGTCCCCACTCTCCCCCCCCCCCCCCCCCCCCCCCCCCCATCGCCTTATCTTGCTCCTCCTCACCGCCATGCAGTCTCCGGGAAGAGAAGCGGCATCTGGAGAGAGAAATTCAAACACAGCCTGCTGTAAGTTCATCACTGCACCATCCTGGACTTGGTTTCAGAGACAAGGATTACAGCTGTGATGGCAGTTTTAACAGAGGATAAATACAAGTTTTGCTTTAATCCTCCAACTGAGACTAATCCTTTGTGAACTCTGTGGATTTTTTTTTTTACAAGAAAAAATATATATTCTCCATCCTAAAGTTTGTAAAGGTTTATGCTGTGGGAATACGTAAAAACATCGTGTTTAATTGCAGGAGCGCAATTCCAACCGGCCCTGGCGAAATGTACTTGAAATACTATACAACAAGATGTTTTTCAACGGAATATTAATCCAAAGCGTATGATGAAATCCATTCAGATATGGCGCGCTAGTCTTGCATGTTGAAACTAATGAATAAATGTACAAAAATCAAAGGTTGACTTCTCTCTCCATTTTTTAAGTGTGTGATTAGACCACCTTAATAAAAGATTTATCTGAAGGCTGTTAAAATCTTCACCAGGGGTGCCAATTATTGTGGAGGGTACAGTAAATATCTATTATGCATCATAATCTTTGTTTAATTAAGGGAGGGGAGAGACACTAACTCATTGGCTCTCATTGTGCTGCTCTTCAGTATTAGGTGAAAGTTGTGCTTTGTGTAAAGAACTCTAATGCCACAGGCCACATTAAATCCCTATAATTTAGTCTCTTCACTCATAACGTTGTGCGGATTTGTCAAATCTAGCAAAGCCACCCTACATTAGCAGCAACAAAGACATCCATCTTGCTGAATAAAATATGATTGGATTTGCACGAGTGGACCAAAGCCCCCTAAGTAACTCTCAAAATGCTGCATCAAAATATATATTTAGCAGATTTTGTGTTTGAAGAGTAGTGTTTGAGCTTTGAACAGCTTGAACCGGCAACTGGCTCTGATGTCTTTCGAAGATAAACCACTGCACCCTTTTTTTTATTCTTTTTTTTTACTGATTTAGCCATTTCAGATTATTCCAAATGTGCCTCTCTCGGTTGTTGCTGTTCCACTAATGGCTGATTTTTATTACATATTTGGAGCCAAAAAATGGGCATGAAACACATTTCCTTCTTGTAGATAAAAGCAATCGCATGTCTACCTTGTTCATATAACCCACAATGATTTATGCGAATTGTGTGCACAATTTTTTAAGTAAAATAATGGAATATTAATCAGGCATTTCTGCTTCTAAAATCTGACTTCTGCTGGATCCTCTCCGGTGATCTGGGGTTAATTTTGTCGGTGCATCCTCCAGGAGCTGGAAAGCAACACAAACATGTTGAAGGACAAACACGATGCTCTGAAGAAAGAAGTGGCCCAGAGACAACTGGATGTCAGGTAATGAATTCATTATGAAGTCAGAACTTGTGGAAGCTTAGCTTCATAATTTACTTTTATTCTGCTGGAAGACGTTCTGAGTGGGAATTTGTCAGTGTGCCGCCTGGCATGATGTTTTGTGGGTTTTCAGTTTTACTTTTTTTCTTTTTTTTGCCTGTGTATCCAGATGTGGCACTTTTAACTTGGTCATAAAAAAAATAATGTTGTATTATTTATTAGGGCCTTGCGGACATTTTCACTCTTTTAAACTTTCTAATGTTACAACCACAAACTTAGATTTGTATTGATTTTTTTTTCTTTATGTA
Source organism: Poecilia reticulata (assembly GCF_904066995.2). Taxonomy (NCBI): domain Eukaryota; kingdom Metazoa; phylum Chordata; class Actinopteri; order Cyprinodontiformes; family Poeciliidae; genus Poecilia; species Poecilia reticulata. The sequence continues at coordinate 10,702,829 of NC_088852.1, read as the reverse complement.
GTGCAAAACTGTATTATAGGAGAATTTTGGTAAAACAAATCTGAAAAGTTTGCCGTGCATTTATATTCAGCTCTCAAGAGTCTTGGAGAACAGACATCCTGACTTTACAGTTGCAAGTTATGTTTCTACTGCCTGTGTAAATCCAGAGATGTTGTTTTTTTTTCCTATACTTTGTTGCAAAAATAGTTTGTCTGGCTGCATGGAAAACATCTGGGGATGTATGTTTACAAGTCTTCCCAAACTTTCTCAAGCAGATTTAGGTCTGAACTTGTGTTTTTCACCACACGCTGCAAGCAAAAAAATTCATCTTGTGAATCTTGTTCCATATCAGTCTGCCATTTTATTTTATTTTTTTTAACCCTCCTGATGTCCTCGGGTCAAAATGACCGAGATTTGTATGTGTTTTCCCTATACACAGAAAATGAGGACAACAGGAGAGTTTTAAATAATTGCTTTCTTTAATAAATGTATCCACCTGAGTTATGGATGTCTGCCACCACTATAGAGTTGCCTTTGTCTTATCTTAAGTTTGGATGTTTTTTTTCTTTACTTACTTTTTTATTGTGTACAAGATTCTGTGACTTTTGAATTAAGCTTTTATTTTTGCATCTTTGCGTCCCGTGTGCCTATAATCGTGTCCTCGGACGTCAACATGGAGACGTTAATTTACATCAAACTATTTTTTTTTACATTTTTCCTTGGTGTCTTTTGTCTTCCTTTGTCTTCATGATTCTACTTGATCTCCAAATTTTCCAGGAAATCTTTGCTGCTTTCATTGAACGTCTGTTACCCAGATTAAGGTGGACTACATGTAGGACTTGAGTGATTTCTGAAAATGCTGGATTATATTTTTGGCTATACTCATTTTTGAAGTAATGTGTGATTTTCATTCTGTTTCATTGCTATTCCTCACTTAGAGCTAGTCTATTGGATAAAATCCCAATAGAATACATCAAAGTTTGTTATTGGAATGTAGAGGGGGAAAAAACCCAAAGGTGTGAATAGTTTGATAAAGGAAGTGTGCATGTTAAGTGTCCTGAGATAAACCAGCAGCCAGAAATAGGTTTAACTTTTGCTGCTTTGGGCTCCAAGCCTCCAATGAAACAAATGTTGAATATGTTATATAACCCGATAAAAGATGTCCACTTTTTAAAAAAAAAAAAATGCATGTTTTTGTATCCTCTCCTCTTAAAGACTCGTTATTCCATCTGCTAAATTGTGTTAAAGGAAAAATAGTTCTGATGAGAAATGCATTTGTGTATCTCTTTGTTTCTGTTGCATGTGCAGAACTCTGATGGAGGATTTGGAAACACTTGAAACGCTGCTATTAAAAGAACAAAAAGAGCTGGAAGAAAAGATGGAGATCATTGAAATCAAAGAGGTGCGTGCGTGCGTGCGTGCGTGCGTGCGTGCGTGCGTGCGTGCGGGTGTGTGTGTGTGTGTGTGTGTGTGTGTGTGTTTTCACGTGCGCACACGCGCGCGCGCGTGTGTGTGTGACTGAGCTCAGCCGGTGGCCTTAAAACCATAAATAAAATACATACAGCTCATCAGATTTCTTACATCTTTGGTTGCATTCATCTACATTGTTTCAAGGCTGAGAAAGCCCAGCTTGCCTGCATACTGAACCGGATAATACAGGAAACCGAAAGAAAGCGCTCTTTATGGGAGTAAGTGAATTTCATTCTTTTGCCATTTTTACATAAGTTACTAGCCAGTACTCTAAACTAACTACTCTACATTTTTTGTTCAATGGTCTTACACACTGTCAAACCTCCTTTAAAGTACAGGAAAAAAAACATCCCAAATCATGTAATGTCATGTCCCACAGCTCCTTGTATTAGCTCTTGTGTTGGCTGTATTTGTATTTTTAAAATGTCTATTATGCTTCACTAAATCATGTGCAATGTGTCTAAAAAATGATCCCAAACTCTGATGAATTGGAGTTGACCACAGGGCTGTCAAACAGGGGTAGACCTGAGTGCGAGGAAAAAGAAAATGTAAATTTGACTGTTGAAGAGAAAAGATTGCTGGCAAAGAAAATGGACAAAGTTGGAACACACAGCAGAATCAGCAGATCGTTGTGATGCTTTTCACAAAGATACAGATTCAACAAGATGTCACAGTTCCTGCTCCTTAGAAGTTGAGTGAAAAAAATAAATGTGAACAGACCAATCATACAAGACGATCATACAAGTTTACATCTGTAGAGTCCCATTTGCACCACACTGCCAAACAGAACTACAGAGTAAATACGCACATGCATGTTTAGTTTGAAACAAGTACTGGACAGCATCCCGTGTCCACAGTTTTACTATGATGGAGAATTTGGAATGCTGCACAAAATCAAGTTCCTACTATGATTTTCTAAGTCCAAACCTTAGTCAGATTTACAAAATCTCAACATGAGAGGGACTTAAATGTGTGTTAGCTTGCAAAAAGAAAGATGAAAATATTCCTCTTTTTCAGATTTATGTCAAAGAAACTCTCACCAACCACATTTTTAGGTGCACCTTGCATGTTTTCCTTTAATTCGTCCCTGCTTATATTCAACAAGGTGCTTGTATATTCATCAGATTTGACTCCATCTTGACATAATGGCACTGCTGCCTGCATGTAAGAATCTCTTGTTCCCAGAGGTGCTTATATTTGACTAAAATCTGGTGATGTTTTTCCTATTTATTTCCTGTTAGTTGTCTGGAGTTGCGCTCTGCTGCAGGTAGCCCATCTGCTTCAGGGTTAAACCTGGTGGGTGGTCAGTTATTGTATTCATCTTAAACTGGTTGTAATGAGCTATTATTGGCTGGATATTTTTATTTTTTTAGACAAGTCTGTGTGAAGCCTGTTGATGCTTTTGTGAAGCACTTTGAATGTTGCATGGCAGTTTGTGTCTGAGCATTTGAGGGTTTGTTGACGTTATGTTTTTGAAACTTTATGAGAAAATTCAGTTGAAACTGCTGGTATTTATATTATGAAATCATGAAACCATTTACAACTTGCACAAAACAACCAGGAAAAGCTTTTTTTTTTTTTTTTCACTCAACAAATACAATCAGCAGATTTGTCATTACTTACAGGTGGCAGAAATAAGCCTATTCTGCATCTGTCTGGGATTCTTTAGTGTTCCAACGGGTCTGTTGATTCTTTTCCAGTCTATAACTGGATCATTTCCTCTTTCTTTGCTTCCAGGGTCTCTGCTTAGTGAGTTTAGTGCTTCCAATGTGTCTTATTTTGCTTCTCAGACTGTTACGCTTCCGACATGTTTGTGTTTTTTGCCATAATCTGAAAGCATAACCCAAGTCATGGGAGATGTCACCAGGGCTGAAACTCCATTTCAACCATGCGTCTCTGGCATTAATTATTCATTTTTCCCCGATTCTAAATTTATATTTGGCTTCCAAGTAAGGCTGGGGACCTGTCTTCGTGAGCATCACAAGCTATGACTTGGGAAATTTAAAAAGCTGGAGGATTCCCGATGGTTGCGTTTGCACGATGATTTTTACAATACACGCTCTCGCAATACCTGCCTGAAATTTGTTGTATACGCATTTTCTCATCTCGCTAATTAAAACACCAGAGTGGCAATGAAGAAGATGGACTCCCTGAATACGGAGCTTTCGGAAGCGAAGCATCAGATGAGGTGTGTGAATGAGGGTAATCGGTTCCTGGAGGTGACGAGGGGGGAGGCGATGCAGGAGCTGGAGCGGCTCAGGGCCCGGATGGAGGCATGTCAGAGGGAGAACAGACAGCTACTGAAGAAGCAGGAGATCTGCAGGGAGGAGTCGTCTGAAATCATGGGCAACAGGTGGAAACTTTTGGTTTTTTTCCCTTTTAAGCTAAAAAGATGAAATATTAACTGTGTTTACCAGAGCACACTGCTTTATTTTCCATTTTTTTTAAATGTTGCAAGATAGTATTGTTTGTCAATGTGGTTTTGTTTTTGTTTTTTTGTTCCTACCCAGGGGTATTTTGGAAATGAAGCTGCTCAACCTCATGACTGATAGGAAGCAGCTCTACGAGAGCCGATCTTTGCAGCTCCAAAAGAAAAATAAGTAGGTATACCGAATCCATCTCTTTCTTTACAAGTAAGGAAATCCTTTTTGTTTCCTGTAAGGTATTTTGCCTTACAAAGTCACACAGGTCCAAGTGAACGTGAAATGAAGTTATTGTCTTCCACAGAACACACAACCTAAAGGTTTTTTTGGGTTTTTTTTTTTTATGAATTTTGTTTTTCTTAAGTTAACGCCGTTATCATACAGCAAAACTGAAAAGTTGCCTTTGTTAGTTGCTCTCTAATCTGAAATAACAAACCTTTTAGCTGTTGATGCCATGACAGATGGTTCTGCTCCAAACTATCTAAAGCTAAATATGTCTGACTAAATTTAAATTTGTATTTACTATTAAAAAAATTTTATTTTCCTTCCACTTTGAATTAATAGACTAGCTTGCAGAAGTTTTACATGAAATCCTGAAACAATACAATAAAATATGTGAAAAAGTTATGCACACTTTGGTAAGAAACTGTACTGGCTAGATTATTTTTAACAAGTTGCAGCAAACTAGCTTTAAACAGATGGAGGCTTGAACTGAGTTTTTGTTTTTCTGTATTGCCTGTCTTGTGACGTTTATATCTGGAAGGAATCCATGAATAATATCAACCAGCGATTTTTATCAACTTCGAGTTCTTGTGGAAAGATGTAAAAAGTAGAGCCTGGTGATGGATGGAATAAATATTTCAAAGGTTGTGGGTTTTTTTCCTCAGGCAGGTGGAGGCCCTCAGAAGGATGGAGCATGCCATATCCATGGCCACTGAGCGGCTAGCACACACGCAATCCGACTACAAGAACATACAGTCGCAACTGGTGTGTGAAATATTTTTATGTATTGCAAAAAAAAAAACAAAAAAAAATGTGTATGTTATTGCTGTATGTTTGTTTTGCACTCTCTTTCTTACTGTTTATTCAATGTCACATGCTGTTTTTATTTTTTCTGTAATTATGTAAAGCACCTTGAAATGCATGGCTGCTGAAATGTCAAATCAAATTTGACACAAATATAGCCTTTACGGAAGACTGGGAAGAAGAAAATAAGTTCTAATTGTGCTTGCCGTGTAAAGGACAGGGAAAATGCTGAACCTCTAAACTTAAAACAAATTGCTAAAATTAAGTTTTTAAGTTTATATATATATATATATATATATATATATATTTTTTTTTTTTTTTTTTTTTTCAATAAATAGTTCAGAAAAGATTCCCAGGCTTTGGAACCAAGAAATGCTTAGTCTTGAATAACTTTGCAGAAAATGCATATTTCACAATATGCTGCGAGTATTTCCAATCTTCCCGTCATTCTACTGCTCAGCACAGATTTTTAAAGACAAAGCAGGAAGAAAGAATGAGGATCAGCCTCATTTGGAAATGCATCAGCATATATCTCGTGTGCAAACTGAAAGCAGAGGAAATCGCAGTGACGCAACGGGGAATTCACAGTTCTGCAAAACAGAAAACAAATGTGCTGTACGGAATGATTCAGTCACTTTTCCCCGTCACTGGCCATCACTTTACTGCTAATAAATTAGCGTTATGACCGCTCAGCGGAATCTGTTGGTTTACCACAGAAATGCATCTCGTTTTGAGCTAACCGGTGACAATTAACAGGCTTAGTATTTTCAGCATGCTACGTTTTTGTTTTAGCATTTATGCATCATCTTTATCGGACTCTTCCTGTGGCTGAAACAAAATCATATTGTCGGGAAAGAAAACATGCATGTGGCATTAACATCCCCTTATTTGTGGACTCGCCCGTTTAGGATCAAGGTGACGGTACAAATGAAAACACTTCTCCACTATCTCATCACGCAACCAAATGAAAGCAAAATTCCATCTCCCACTGCTGAGATCCAGGACCAAGTTTAGGCAGATGAAAGATCTCGCATGCAGATGAAATTTTAAACAGGCTCTTGATTTCCACTGCGCTCTGCTCTAAATATTCAGCTGGATGTCGTTCCCGAACGAGAGGCCAGCGCTCGGCAAAGGATGGAGCTGCAGAAGGAGATTGATGCGCTCGAAGCCGGCTTTGAAAAGCAGGTGGGGATGTGTTCCTATAACGGCAACAGCCTGAAGCGCTCTGAGCTCTGTCCAGGCTTCCCACACGGCTTGGAAGAGTTTGTTGGAATTTCATTTCAGTGTTTTAGTGGATAAGTATAGAAAAAGAAACGAGTGCAGAGAAATATTTGTATTTCCAGACATTAGTCTCTATCTTACTGCTTAAAGGTTTTTCTTCATTATGTCTGTTCCTTCTTTGTCTCCTTGCTTACTTTCTTGTAGCAATTCTAAGGGTTCAATTCTTTCTAGTGTCCCTCTGCCTGTCCTCCTTTGTCCCTTCTTTGTGTTCTGTCTTTTTTCATTCCTTCCATCCTTTTATACTTTTGCGTCCTTCCTTTCTTTCCACCATTTTTCCACCATTTCTTGTCCTTTCCCTCTTCTGTCCTAAAGATGTCATAAAGAACGCCTTTAGTGATTCATTTGTAAAGAAGACATCTTTTCTCCTTCTGTTAATGGGTTTTACAGACATCTTGTATTAATCTTGCAATTTCACCCAACTGTTCATGATTCTTTTAACTGGAGAAATGCGTTTCCATCCAGGTTTCTATGGCTGAAGAAAACCAGAAGAAGCATCAGAACGGGGTGATTCAAGAGCTGCTTAGGGAGTCAAATCACCTCAGAGAAGAACTCCATAACCTCGGATGTCTAACGCAGATCAAAGCGGAGGAGCGGAGCAAGAAGAACCGGGAACGTCTCAAGGCAGAGGTGCTAACTCACACAGACAAATTAAAATAAATTGGACATCCTTTGCTGTGTTTTTGTGTGTGTGGTTTTTATATATATTGATCTATTTAGAAAGGGTACTTTTTTTTTTTTATTTATATTGAATGTGCACCCAGAAGGAGAAGTGGGGTTTCAGAAAACCATAAATAAAACCCACACAGAAGTGATGATGCTGGAGTTTTACCTTCTTAAATCTACCCACAGCAACTGAGCGAGCGCTTCCAGCAGGAGCTCAGAGAGAGAGAGCTGATCATCATGGACCACAACAAGCTCAACGTGGTGCTTCAGCGCAGGTGTTGTTTTTGTTTTTATATTCAATATGCGCGTGTGTGTGTGTGTGTGTAAGGATGATGCTGCAGTGAAAAGCATGTCCTACTAATTGGTCATACTTCGGCGTACCGAACGCCTACAACGCCCCGCAGCGCAACAACAGGCTTCTCCAATGCATTCATTAAGGTCACGGCACGCAGACTACATACTGATGCCGCTTCGCCCGACGTGGAATAAATCCCTCCCAAAAGCAAAAACGCAGCAGGAGGATAATTAAATTTTTTTTGTTTATCCTCTCGTGGTTCTCTCATTTAGCGATCGCACGTTCACACGCCGCCGCATCATACATGAATTTTAAATTGTAACTGAGTAAAGTGTCATCCTGCGTGAAGATTCTGTTATTTTTTTTGTAGAAACAATTTCATGATCCACTGATCATTTGTAATGAATTTGAAATCAAGATTATCTCAATGGTACATTTCCTTATTGACAAACATCGAATCCTCAAACAGGTTCTTTTTTTTTTTTTTTTTTAATTCAGTAGTTTTGGACCCACTACTTTTTTTTTAAATACAAGATGCTATAAATACTTGAAAGGGTAAATATAATCATATTTTAAAGCTGGATGACACCAAAATCTTAAGTGTGAAACCTAAGTGATTTAATTCAAAAATAAACTTTTCTGACACACAAATGTTTAAATAAGAAGCTCACTGCAACCTGCCAGCATGCCTAGGTGGGCCCTTTGTGGGGAAAAGGAGGGCAGACCAGATGGGTCCCATATGGGTTTGTCCGCGGGTTCCATGATGGCCCCACATGGGTTTGCCCATGTAGGGCCACCGCCCACATGGGCCCTACATGGTGGTGGTCCCACATGGGTTTTTCCATGTAGCGCCCATGTAGGCTGTGGCCCTACACCGGCAAACCCATGTGGGGCCATCATCGACAAACCCATACGGGACCCATATATCAGCCCTCCTTTCCCCCACATGGGGCCCACCTAGGTATGCTGGCAGGGGCTAGAAAACAAGAAAAAAAGTTTGTTAGGAATATGCTTGATGGACGGTTGGCAACGCAGGAAATTCGGGACAAGAAGTGAGCACTCATATTCTGCAATGGTCCTCCGTCTATGAAAAGTAGGTGGGATTTGTGTTGCTACAGCAACTGTATTGTTTTTGGTTTGGGCTTTTTCTCTGTCTGGGCCACAGACAGAGAAAGAGAAGAAGAGCTTTCAGATTGTAAAACCTTATCGTAATTTTAATTTCCCTTCCCTCCATCAAACATGTATCATTAGCTTCGGAAAACTTTAAGAGCAAAAAAAAAAAAAACACAATTCTTGAGACTTTCAGCTGCTTCCATTCACTGTTCCATTGTTGTTGTTTTAAAATGAAACCAGTGGTTTGCTATTGCAGATGCCTTGTAGCTGAATGCAAGCAGACTTTTTGTATTTTTATTACAATTATTTCTATAATTTGTCATTCCTCACAGTGGTGGTTTACACACTGAGCTTACAGATGCTTTTCATGTCCTCTGATGGAGTGCTGGTTTGTTGAGTCTTTTGAGCTGCTGCTCTCAGCTGGCTCTTTCCCTGAGTTATTCTTGCTCACTGCACAAATCACCATACAAGTCTCAGCCTTATGGACTTATGGACCACTCTATAATTCTCTGATGTCTGACTTTTCGCGTTCTGTGTGCAACAAGGATTTTGCCCAGTTTCAGACGCATTCATGGACATCCTGCTTTTTTGCTTTTACATAGTTTAAAAAATGGAACTAAGAGAGCCACAGTTCTAAACTTGGCTATAAAAGTAATAAAAATGATATACGAATGGTTTTTAGAACAATTTTTAATGACCACTGGCTAAATATTGTAAACGGCTTTGCAGAACAGACCAAATGATATACGTCTATATATATATATATATATATATATATATATATATATATAATATGCACCCTGAAGTTGTTTGATGGGAACAGAAGCAATGTGCTCAACCTTGTTTTATTTCTTCTGTGTGTGGGTGTGTGTGTGTGTGTGTGTGTGTGTGTGTGTGTGTGTGTGTGTGTGTGTGTGTGTGTGTGTGTGTGTGTTAATTGCTTCTCAGAATATCACAGTACTCAAAACTGTGTGACAAGTTCCTGGAAGAGAAGAATAAGTATGCGCGGCTGAAGCAGATTGCCTCACAGACTATCTCCGAATTGACGGAGCAACTTAACATCCTTGAAAACGAGATGAAAATCCAGCGCTCTATTGCTGACAGCAAGGACAGGTGTGTTGATGCGTTTGAGCTGGTGGCCTGTATTTACATCGCTACAGCACAAACCGAATCATTTTCATCCAGAAAAAATTGGCTCTATATATTCAACTTTTGATTAAATTTGTATGGGTTGTTAGAGTTCAAAGGGCCTAACGAAGACCATTTCAGGATATTAATTCACAAATAAGTTGATTGGTTTTATTTTGTTTGTCGATCACCAACAGTCTTAATAAAATGTATCAAGGTTTAGTTGCGACCTGACAAAATAAATTACACAGATCGTACCTGCTGAACTTTTCCATATCTGTCCGTTTCAGATTACTGACAAAGACTCGCATGAAGGTCTCCAGCAGCTCCAAAATGAGGGAGAAACTGCGTAATGAGATCTCTAAGGTTTGCACTCGAACATGAGGAAAAAAAACAAAAACATCAGGACATAACCTGACTAAAACTGAAACAGTCAATACCCAACAACGAATATTGAGATTCACAGCAATGAGAGCAGTACAAAACTTCTGGGGGTTTTCTGGGGATGTATCAAAGTTTTTTTTTTTTTTTTTTTAAACTTTCTGAAACTTTTTTTTTTTTTTTCCATTTTCGTTTTGGACGGCTTTATAGAAATCAGTAAGCAACTGCAGATCCAGTATTTATTTGTGCCTTTTTATGAGGCTTCCGAACGTTTATCACACACAGAGCAGTTTATAAAAGTTTATCGACTTCTCTGCAGTCTGCTTAACAATCCCAACCCCTCTGGTCTTAAAGAACATTTCTACATCAAGCTGAAACTGCTTTAACAATTTGTCGTCCAGTGTGGACAAAATCATTCCAGGATATGGCTGCTTTCTAACCAGACTGGAACCTTTTTTTTGCTCCTTGCCTCATATAAATGTATATTTAAGGGTGAAAAACGTAATTCTGATTTGAACCTTGTTCCAGTTCACATGGAAACGACACCAAATCCGTCAGCAGCATGAGGACAACAAACTGGAGTTAATGAATCTCACCCAAATGATCAAGTTCCACGAGGGGATTCTTCTGGACGTAAAGAGAAGTCATGAAAACGCCATCCAAAGACGCAATTTTCTGTAAGTTACTAACTCGCACGTGCAGATAGAAGCTTTCCCTCCCACAGACTATCATACTGCATGGCCTTATTTCTTATGCAGGGGGTTACGGCTCTTGGAGCAGGACGGAGTTTTGTCAAACTTTTACGACCATGTGAAGAACCTGGAGGCAGCCGTCGCCAAAAGCTACAGAGCAACCGAGACGGCGGAGAAGGACGCGAGAGAACTGCAGATTGAGATTAATGAGGAGAAGAGGCAAGTAGACCTGAAGAAGAGGAAGGTGTTACTCAAGAGGAAACAGGAGGAGGAGATCATCACACTGCAAATCAAGGTAGAAAAACTGCAGTGTTTAAAACCATCATGTCTACTGATCCAATCGAATCAACAAAAATACTTTCAGGATAAGAAACTGTCACAGGACAGCAAAGGGGAACTGTCTCTTTTTTTTTTTTTTGCTATTTTATTGTAATAAATGAGCATTTTCGACGGGTTGGTACTATTCAGCCTGTCTGTGCATATAAAGCCTCTAATCAGGGAGTAGTGTGCCAGCAGGATACTGGCATGAGGATGACCATCAGTGTTTCTGGACGCCGTTCAGCTTCATATTTTAGGAACCCTATCAGGGTGCAGTCAGACCTGTCAATTAGCGCTTTCCGTGGTTGGTTCAAACGATGAAGGTTGTTCCCGAACCGGATGATTATATTCCCAACGTTTTTCCACCGGAGTTTCTGGTGATTGACGTCTCTGCGAATGTGTTTTAAGCTCCTTTTTTTTTTCTTTGTTGAACCTTTTCAATTGTTTTTAGAGGTGAGTGGGGGAAATGAAAGATAAGACTTCCTGCAACTGAAAAAAAGTGTAGAGGAAGAGAGTAAGGGGTGTCTCACAGGAGACCACCAGGTCCTTCAACTGCAACTCCTGCAGGGAGGAATTACTTTTGGGGCGCCATCTCTTAATAAGGTTTGTATCTTTTTGTCAATCGGACACAAATTGCAAAGTGGAGGGAAATGAATCATCCCACTGCATGACTCATTCAAAAATGTTGCTGCCCTGATTTGAGATTTACTATCTGAGGGGGAAGGACTATGTGTCCTGTGTTCAATTAAAATCCTATTATTTTCACGATGTGACATAAAGAAGCATCACTCTGTTACTCTGTTGCAAGGCTGGTTGCTTGCAGGCCTCCTCCTTTCCCTTAATAAGACCTGACCTTATGTCAAAGACACTGAGCCAAGTCGGGCTGAGCCAGCTGTTGCACTACTTTAACTGTATTCATTAATCCTTTCAGGTATTTGCTGGTATGTTTAATAGTTGTAAGGTTCTTCAGTATGAAACGGCAGAGAACAAAACTTTCTACGATGTTTCAGCTCTTTATTACCTCAAATTTTAACTGCGCCTGGCAGCAACTGCTGTAAAACGAGATGAGTCCTTCATGTTTACGACTATCCCGTCATTTTTTGTAAAGCCAGAAAATAGTTTTCAACTTTCCTCTCCTGCATTACAGTCAGAAAGTTGGTAAATATTTAATGCCAACAGTCATTGCTTATCTTGTAGAATTGACATTTATCACCTTGGTGTAATTCACATAAATATATTATAATATGTTTATAATTCATGTCTTTAAATGCAGGCAAATGGTACAAGTGCAGAAAAACACTATTTAATTACAAATATGTCCATCTGAGGGGTTTATGAGTAAAAATACAGGAAGAATTGTAACTTTGGTTTTAGGTTGAAGAATATGTGCAAATATATTCCAATCAACATTAACTGCTGTTTTGAATAGCTTTAGCATTCAGTCCTCTGCTGCCGATGTTTTAGCTTTTTACTCCTGTAGCTTCGAAAAGGAGCAGAAAGTTGCTAGCAAAGCTCAGAACGGAGGTGGATGTAAAGCACAAGATTAGAATCTAAGCCAGGAGGGATAAACCCAAACAATCACAGAGTAGGCCACAAGATTCCCACGGGCGAGGCCAAGACACACACGTGAATAAATCCCAACATAGAGAGATGAGACAGATGCACACATCCTGATACATAACTGAGGTTTCCATCGAGGGTTTGCTTCATATCTGAGTTTCAAATTTCTCAAATGCAGGTGTTTTTGCTCTTTGGATGAATTCAGATTTCACCGTCTGCTTATTTTCTCCATCTGTTTTTGGCTTTTGCTGTTGGTTTTATCTATTTTTCTTGCTGAAATATATATCTACTTTCTTCTACGTAGCAATTTCACTGCTTTTATTCTCGCTTTGCCCAATGCTCCTTCCGTCTCTCTGAGGCGTGCGTTCAAATGGAAGTAGCTTCATCTGCGCAAACCTATTTCACATTTCATGGCATGACCTTGTTCATAAAACGGAGTCCTCAAAGTTTTTTTTGTTCTTTTTCTTTTACCCTCTCTCCTTATTCTTTTTTTTTTTTTCAGATAAACTGGCCCTCAGGTTTTCAATTCCATTTTGTTAATTAATCCACTTCTATGACTCCACCTTAAAATAAATCTCAGCTCAGTTTTGACTTTGTTGTCTCAGAAAGAGGAATGCCCTAACTTGATCTTAATATGACAAACTTAAATGCATTTCATTGGGATGTATGGAATTAATCAAATTAAAAGTAGCATGCATTTACATTCTGCTCCTTTTCCGTCGATTCATCTACATATTTTAATCCAGCCAGTTGCCTTCGGTCATAAACTGTTGAATGAATTCAATTATACTCCACTTTTTGTTCGTCCAACAAACGACATCTGTGGCTGTAACCTCGCAGTTCAACGGGGTGTGAATACTTTTTCCAGGACTGTGTGATTCACACACAGTCCTGTTTATCCCTCATCTCTTCGTCCGCCCATTCATCAGCACTTGGCTCCATCCATCAAGCCATCCAGTCATTTATTTTTCTCTCCTTCTCTTCTGTGTGTAAACAGCAAATCATTTTCTCAATCACACCCCTTCCCTTGTACAGCCTCCCCTGGGTACAAAAAGTGAATCATGGCTTTCTTTTTTTTTTTTTTGCAGGAGGCTTGCCAACCCTATTCAGTCGCCATGTGAATTCAATCTCCATGCGACTGCATTGCCGTCGATTTATCATATATATTGTCTATTTGTATTCATCTGTGACCAGTTTATCTGTTCATTGCAGATGGACCCCCCTCCCTTTGATGGGGAATTTTGACAAAGATAAATTGGGCCATCTGTTATACTATTGAAGTTCAATACACTCTGAGGCTTTCATCACTCCGAGGAATTTTAATTGCTGCAAAATAAACAGAGGTTGTTGTCTGCCTCTGAATTTACTGCCCCGTTTACGAGACGCTGGCAGGTTGACGTCCTGTACAGGTGCATGCTCGGAGAGCTCCGCATGCAGCTAAATTTTGCTAAAACTATTGCCTAATGACTGTACACTCCGCTTCTGGTTCGCGGTGCTGCGAGAGTATCAGACGTACACACATGCGCGCACATGCACACACACGCGGTCATTAATGGAGCGAGATTTATTTGAAGGTGGGGCTACTGACAGACTGCAGTGTCCCTTTGGTGGTGAGTCATATTGTTTGTTTGTTCCTCTCTTAAATCTTTTTTTTTTCTCCAACCTGTCTGGAAGTTATCGCCATGGGGAATCCCTGTGTGAATGTGGCTCTGCTGGATGTGAGGGTACTTTTATGTGACAGGTTAAGGGAAACTAGCAAAACCGAATGAAAGGAACCGAAGGCCCAAGCAAAACATGTTGTATAGAACCTCTTCTCTACACCCAAGAGCTCACCTCTTTATCTCTGAAGTCTTTTCTGCCCGCTAGCTAGTTTTGAGATGTAGGACAAAAGGAGTAGATTGATTTTTCACAAATTAAACTTTTTGATTCCAAGTCAGATTTAATATATAGCATCTTGCAAAATATTCCTACCACTTTTCATGTATTTCTTTTAAACCTTCCAAAGAGCAAATTGCAACTCGTCCCGTCTGGGTTTTACGTTGTTACACCAACAAAAGGAAGTGTATAATTAAAAAATGAAAATGATTTATTTTGTTTTCATTTCTACAAAAAATTCTGACAACTGAGCCATTCATTTAATATCCAGTCCCTCCTGAATCAATACTTTGTGGAACAATTTTCTGCTACAATTTCAGCTGCAAGCCTTTAGGACAGTGGTTCTTAACCTTTTTTGAGGTACCGAACCCCCCAGTTTCATATGCGCATTCACCGAACCCTTCTTATCCCCCCCTGCCCCCTGCCGACACACAAAATACTTGGCGGTATTCTGATTTAGTAATGTAATTATATTAGCTGTGTTACCACCCCCACGCCACTAGAGGCAGTAGCAACCCTGAAAAGATGTGACTAAGGAGCAGATTTAGACTATAGAATTTGGTAAAAACCATAGACATTAATATTATAGTATTAATGTCTATGGTAAAAACGGTGAATTTTGCTGAAGTAATTAAAGACACAAGTTCAAATCCATGCTGAGAGTGGAGCTCCTTCAATCAGGGCTCCTCCGCAGCACTGATTGGCTAAGCAATGTAACGTGATCCTCTGCAGCAAGTGATGGCAAAGCGGGGCGTCATTACGACTTTACACAAGTGTGTCTTTACCTCCGCGGCAGAGGCTCCGCCGAACCCCTGAGACCGACTCACCAAACCCCTGGGGTTCGATAGAACCCAGGTTAAGAACCACTGCTTTAGGGATATGCCCACAACCGGCTTTTGTGCACAAACCTACAGAACACTTTACCTTTTCTTCTTTGCAAAAACACAACAATCAGATTGAATGTGTGTGTATTGCCAAAGATGCTCAAACAGATGAAGGTCTAAACAATTTGAACATAAAAATATGCTTGAATGTAACTTTACCATTTTAACTCTGGCTGTATGTTTAGGGTAAAGGTTGGTGTTTTCCTTTGAGAATTTCTTAATTATGCTTTATATTGCTTTGGTCTGCCACACAAAATCCCAATAAAAAACATGCAATTTTGGAGTTTCAATGTGGCAAAAGCTCCATGCGTGTGAAAATCTCACTTTAATTCCCCACTAGTAGTTGAGCAATATAGCAATTTAGACCCAGCTTAGTGTCTGTTATTCAAAATCCAAACTTGATCAAGGAATTCAATGAAAAACACAACTTGTGATGTAGCAAATAAATCAAAGCTGAACGACTCCATCTATTTATTTTTCCTTTGTTTTAAAAATTGATTAAGAAAAATAAACGAAGACTTACTAAGTGATTAAACCAAATGCATTTTTCTAGACTGAATAGCCTTGATTTGATTTGAATGAACTCATAGACAAAAAGGAGAGATTAATTGAAAGTGCATGTTTGCTGCTCATGGTTGTGTGCCATCGGAGCGCTCCGTCATGAGCCTTACTCAAACCGCTCTCCCTCACACCTACTCACTCTGACACCTCAGCAGGGATTGTCGGATTAATTAAATATGCAAGGCTGTGGACTGTGTCAGGGAAGAAGTAGCCCCCGCAGAAAACTAATGGAAGTAGAAGAAGAACATGCAAACTTTCCAGAGACACCCCATCTGACCAGGAGCTAGAAAAGCTTAGAAAGTGCTACTAGGTTGGCTGGTATTACAATGCTGTTCAGATTGAATAAAATCACAAACATCAACACAAATACTATGCAACATTTATGGGTTAGTTGACTCTTTTAGTCTTATTTTTTCTTAGTCTCCTTTTCCCAAGATCCTCAGCTGCTTAGGTTGATTTCTATTTAAACAATGTCACACATTTTTTTTTCTATGTAACCCATTTCATGTTTAGAAAGTCAAACATTCTGTTAAAAACCTTCCTGAATGCTGCACATTCATGAATATTGCAGCAACAGTTAAAAGGAGAGATCATACTTTCAATTTCAGCTTCTCTTCCTCGGCTCCCAGGAACAGAATTCAAAATTTTACTTTTGCATATAAATCTGTCAACTTTCAAGCCTCTTTATATATCAGAGGTTTGATTTATTTTTTTTTCTTTTTCTTTCCCATATGTACCCAACAGAGCATTGTGCGCTGACTGCAAGTTTACTGCACCAGAGTGTCTAAAAGTAGAACAGGAAGCAAATCTTTTGGCTATAAGGTTGTGGAAGTTTCTCCCAGTTTTAGTTTGTCGTTCAGACTTCCTGTCAACTTTTAAGATCAAATTTAAAACATTCCTATTTGATTAAGCTTTTAGTTGGAGGGGTTTTTCCCCCTCTGCTACTCTCTTGTTATCTGCAATAATTTCTGGCATTAACCTTTGATGTTCTCTCTGTTTTTATTCTTACTTTCTTCATACAAGTTGCATCTTGCTCAGCTTTCTGCTCAGCTGTTTCCAGAGGGAGCCATCAGCTGAGCTATTGCTGTTATAAACTTTCTCTCCTCATATGATGCAGTTTAAAGTCTGTGTGTTGTAGAAATTTGCAATCGACTGTCCACTGTTGATACATTCTTGCCCAGCGTTTCATTAGATGGAAGGATTTTTACTAGTTGGCATAAAAAAAATTGCTTCTGTGTTTGACATCATTTGTTCTAAATTGGTGCAAACTGAATTTTTATATGCAGCCGTCTCTGTAGTTTACAACGGTGCAATATGTGATTTTTATCCCAACTAAATGCTGTTCAGATTTCCTGGAACAGACCTGGCTTTTAATCATAATCCACAAAATTTGAGTTGGGTTAAGGCTGACATGCCAAGTAGGAACATTTTCCAGAAGATTCCAAATTTGGTTTCTGTAGATTAATTCTCCTAGAAACAACAAAAGCAAAAAAAAAAGTAGTTATCTTTTATTTTCCCATCTACTTTGTGCAAGTAGCTACCAGAAGCAAAATGGCCGCCATCACACTTGTTTTAAAATGTCAACAAAATTTGCCCAGACATTGTAACTTGCCTTTTACACTGTTTACCCGTGTGAGGTAAAGAACAAGTTATCCTTTTATCAAACGTGTTGCTGGTGCGACCCTTTCTTCTGTGCCGCCCTGGGCAAGTGCCCATAAGGCTCACATTAAATGGGAACTGCTTCCTAACGTTTAACTTTGTCTCGTCAGCACTTTGGACAAATCAAATCGAGTTTGAGTTTGTTTGTTTTTGAGCATACCCATGTTGTAGCGAGGACTTCTTTCTTTTGGCTGGACTCTTTCAGTCAGTGATAGGTTGTTCTTGAACAGCCTCTCCAGCTTCCTTTCGTATTTAGGTGACTGCTTTGGGTCGAATGGCTGAGACTCGGGCACAATTTGGTGTTGCAGAAGGAAAATGATCTGAAACACTTCAGAAAAGCATAAACTAAGTTACATTAACCTTCTTGACTGACTTTTACATCCTTAAACCGAGTGAACATTTGATGCATGACATTAAAAGCCAGTTTTAAAGCAGGAAACCCATCTGTCCATCCATTATCTTCCACTTATTCCAGGGTTGGGTTGCTGCCGCTTGTGCCAGCTCCTCTGGGGGGAAACTAGTTGTATTCATCACATCAACTCTGCAAAGAATTTCTCGATGGAACAACTGCCTCTTTGTTGGGGATTAGAAAGTGAGAGTTTTGATTTATTTCATCTTCTAACTGCATTATCTGGCACATCCATAGCGCTGAAATTGTACCGTTATAAAGCAGAGTTATTATGATAATAACTTCGCTCTAAGATTCAGTGATTGTAAACACAGAGCTTGGGAAGCTGTGAATTGTCTGACCACAAAATTTAATTCTGCTGCGGTTCGAGTGCTGACCAAGCTAACTATTGACAATAATTCCTCCATAGAGACTTTGCATTTATTTATTGTTGGCGGTCTCACTGTATATGTCCTTATTTATTATAATTTATACTGTATTCTGTACGTATGTGACCTTTCTTCTTTATTAATCCGTCCCTTTGTCTTTAACTTATATTTATTACGAGGCTCTTAATTGCTCGATCTTGGGACGTGGTTAATAAATAAGGTAATTATTCACGTTTATGATAACACGTGCGGTGTACCGTCCCATTGTGTGGCTCTTTAAGCCGTCGTGTTAACTACTCGCTGAGCTGAAATTATGCAGACGAAATGCAAATTGGAAAGCGGCGCGGAGGCTGTCATCTCCGTGATGTTTTACAGCACTCACAGGCCAAAAGCCCAGCAATGATTTGTAACTGTCGGATGAAGAAAACAAGGAGGCAGGCAACAGACACCGACACGGAGACGGATGGATGGATACAAGGAGACAGACATCAAAGGGACGGATGTATATATATATAAAAAAAGGGTTACAAGTGATGGAACTGCGGAGAAAAGAAGATTGATGCGTGAGCAAAGAAAAGAGAACGAGGTTGATGGAGACGCTCTGTATTCCATCCATCATGACGCATTTAAGTGACTGCGGGCGGATTTGGGTGAAGACGGGACACGCATCAATCAGATCTAACCACACGCTCCTCTTATCCTGGCTGCTGATGAACTGAAGAAGTTGAGCAGCATTAAAAGCTTCAGAGCAGAGTTTAAAATGGTTGATTAATACATTCCGCGGTTGTCGCAAGCAGTTGAGTTAAAAAAAAAAAATAGTGGTGTTGGAAAGTTGCAAATCCTTATTGGCAACTTTAATTTTCTGACGTAAAATAAATGTTAGTCTCTTGAATAAACTGATGACATGCTCAATGACCTTTTCTCAGGTAGCCAGGCCAAGTTTTTTTTTTAGGGGTTAGAAACGAGAAAACCACAACATAGTCGAACCTCGACTCACATAAAGCTCAGTATCGCATTAAGTGTTTTGTCACTACACTTTACACTCTTTTGACAATTTTTTTTGTTCTCGGTTTAGAGAAGGGCCTCTTCTTCTGCAGACACACAATCCCGCAGCAATTTCTGCTGACACTTCCCCGTGTGTGGTTTATTTGAGGCGAAGCCGCTGCCTCGGTGTGTGCTCGGTGGTTCCGGGAGGTGACGGTGATGCTGAACTGAAAGGCTGAGCACAGAGGAGAGAAAATGTAAAAGAGTCATTATTAATTTACGTTGCGACTCGGAACAATTCCCTGCAGGCTTGTCTCCATCTATTTATGGTCAAACAGCAAAAGTTAGGGAACAGTGTAAACTAGAAGCTGGAGGTATGTTTTAAATGAGCCATCATCCTCCTACTTACTGCCTACCCTAATGTATAGGAATGCATTGTGTGGTTAAAGTGCTTCTGTTAATGAAAAGTTAGGATTTTTTTTAAGGTTTCCACGTTTGAACACGTCTTTTATTGTAGAACTTTAAACGTAACTAGTGAGCTATCAACTCCAACTAAAACATGCGGGCGAGGCAGACGCTGTAATACAAACAAATGCCTTTTGCTTCTGTAATGCCTGGCTGAGCCCTGTGCAATGACTCTGCAGGGAAGTCCCCTAAAGGGTTTTTTATCTCCCTCGGAAATGGGAAAAATATGCAAAATATTCAGTTATTTGAATAATAACTATTCATTTCTACAACCTGCATTTGCATGTTCATTGGAAATGTTTTTTTTTTTTTTATTCCTTATTTGTTGCAGAATTTGGACTTCACAATGATGAATGCCAGACAGACTCGGTCCCACTAACAAGCTTTAGTTGTCCCAAACTGCAGACATGGCCCTGTTCACTTGCATCAGTTTTTCTTCATTTTCTTTCCCTCTCTCTCTGTTTTTATATGAATGGTTATTCATACCATCTTTTCCATTTCTTTTTTTTTAAGTCCATCTGCCTCTGTCTGCCTATTCTTTGAGCATATCTTGCTTTTCGGCCTCTCTGCTGTCAACCTCCTCTGTTCCAGAACTAACGGGCAGCATAATATTGTGTCCAACATTTTCTCTTTTTTTTTTGTTTTGTTCCATTTCCTACCGATGTCCTCTTCATTGTGACCGTCATGGCTCCTTGATCGTCTCAAGGTTCATATTCTTTTATTTTGATGGAATGGAGCCTTGTGAATCTGAAATAACAGTTTGGATGAGATATAAAGCTGCAGGTTAAATTATTCCTTTCTTGCACTTAGGTTACAGGCAGAAACTGAATCATTTTCCTACTTATTCTGCAAGAAAATGGACTCATTAGTTGATTCTTTTTGCTGGTATGAGACAACATAGATTTAAGGGTTGGGAGAATGATATTTCAGACCAACACAGATGCAGTATTCTGCAAAATCTATACTTTTTCCAAATGGTGCATGCATTCTTACTGAATTGCTGGTCTTGATGTATTCCAAAACTCTAGGATTGCCTTTAGTTATTTTTGTTTAAACAAAACCCGGGAGGAAAAAAAAAGAGCTTGTACCAATTTTTATCTATTAGTTGTTTTTCCTTTTTGCACATTTTCTTTGTCATTCCTGTGAGTGGGTACAACTCTGTAAAATCTATTAATCCTCTAAAACCGGAGTAAAATGCTCTTTGACAAACTTCCTCTGAATGTTAACGCTGTTCAAGATTTCCCTTCCATTGGTGCAGAAAGGCTGCAGGCTGTTTGGTATAATTAATCTGTTGCAGATAATATAGCAATGCAAACACTTCATTGTGATGTCCTGGCATCTATTACTGACTTTTTATTTTTTCCCTCCTACTTTTACACATCAATTTCCTTCCATTGATGTGAACAGTTAACCTTTCAGTCATGTCAGCACTTTTTACCTCCTCCAACTCCGGTTTTCACTCTCTGACTGACTGCAGCACTTTTGGGATGAGAGTCAGCTGAGGGCCTGAATCTAAAACGTTAACCCTGCCCCCCTCTCTCTCTATCTAGCTCCTTTGACTCATCTCACTTCTGCTTGCCTCCCCCTTTCATTTCTGCTGTCTTAAGAGATGACACGAAACAAAAACAAAAAAGCTTAATCCCTTTCAGGGATCTCGAGGCGCTTTTTAAACTTTATTTTCTCTTATCGCTCGTTCCCAGAGACTTGTCACCTTGTCGGGAGAAGCTCCCATCCACGCACTACATTTAGCAAAGAAAGGTGTTGAGTTTTATCTTTTTTTTTTTTAATCCCAGGGTAGAATATCTTCATTTTCTGAAAGGGGAAAGCACTCGACCAAGAGGAGTAGCTAGAACTTTGCTAGCTGTTCACTTTGCTATTTTGCTCGCTTTGAGAAAGATACAAACATACACGCATCAACACTTAGTGTCTTTTTGCCAATTTCCTGCATCCCTCAGCTGTCGAAAGCAAGAGACGCGACCCTGAAAAGCGTGACTCGTACCCTTGAATGCCGGGAGTTAAAGGGCGACGACCCACCGGCTCCAGAACTCGTCAAGAAAATGGAGCAGGTAGCTAGCTACACGCTAACATTTCCACCCACAACTTACCTCGCGAACTTTAAATACTAAGTTGCAAAATGCGCAGCTAATTCTTCTCCCTGTGTCTGCGTGCGCTCGGAGCTGGAGGCGAACTTGGCCGAGCGCGAGCGTCAGCTGCTGGAGAAAGAACTCCAGGTGGAGCGGGTGACCTGGATGTCGGAGCCGCTGGGGGAGCAGGCGGAGAGCTGCAGGCTCCACAGCCTCTCCGTGGCAAAGAAGGTAGGCCGGTGTTCCTCTGGAAGACGCCATTATCCCGTTAAAAAGGCAGATTTTAATTTAGCACATTTATTCTGCTATAACATTTTTGAATTTATAGCATGGCAGAGAGGAGACTCTAGTCACTATTATGATACAACTTCTGGGAGAATTTCAGCCCATCTTTTATATCTTTTTGCTGTGTCAGTATTTCTCACCCCTGTCACCAAATCATCAGAAGCAGACATAAAAGATGGATGTGGTCCATTTTTGTCCCCCTACAGTCAAATTTGAGTTCTAGGTTTAAAAATTAAGCTAACATCACTGCAGCCCAGTTATTTGTGTGTGTGTGTTTTTAAGTGGACAGTGAAGCGAGCCAGTTCAACTGACTCCCTTTATAAGTAAGCTAATTAGGGACTTGAATCCAAATAGGAGCTGCTAATTTCACATTCGTACTTGTAAAAAGTTTAAAAAGTTTAGCTATCCTTTCCCTTTTCACATTTATTCACTAATTTGTGTGGATGTATTGCATTAAAGCACCATTTTTAAATTGCTTACATTATCTCTGCATATATTTTTTTCCCTGCTTGTTTCTAGCTGAATGAGGCCCGGGCCAAAATCTTCAACATCAACCTCTGTTTGATGGCCGTTTCCGCAGAAGTGTCCATGAAGCAGGCGATCGCTTTGTCTGAACACCGACGGATGAAAGAGAGAGAGCTGCAGGTCAGGCCAGGTCCTTGTTGTCCCTCAGTCAGTCCACACTGTGCTTAAGCTTGCAAATTCACACTGCGGTTTTCCTCCGAGTCTTCCCTTTAGACCCGTTTATGCTGCTCATTTTTAAAAGTAAAACTAATTTAAGAGGTAAAAAAAAAAATCTTCAATTGGGTTATAAGATTTCAACACTGACGGTGGAAAAACAGCAGGGCTGAGAAATGAGAGGTGGTTGCATGGAAAGTGAACTCACTGAGGAATAAACATTAATATTTAGCAACTGCACTGCAGCAATATGTCAATTGCATGGCTAAATCTGTATTTTCACGTGTGAGCTGGTCGCGTGGTAACGACACTCGGTCTAATTTGTTTCATTATCCACATGTCAGTGCAAGGAATAAAAAAAAAGGTGGAGGTTAGGAACCGAGCCGGGAGTTCTGTTTTTAGTGACCCCCGTAACCATGACAACTGTAAGAATTCCTTTAACATCTGAAAAACAAGCTAAGCATTCGCTTGCTTCGTTTCTGGCTTGTCCTGGGTCTGCGCAGGCTTTAAGCATCGACTGATGTGTTGAGGTAAGTTGTATCCTCGGTTTTCTGATTATTTCTTTTTTTTTTTTTTTTTTTTTTTTCACCATTTTCTGTAAAGCAGAAATTTGGTTGTACGTGTGGAACTCCCAGATGTTCAGTTGATTCTCAGATGACTTCCTGACATCCACCGCTGATTTTTCTTCCCTTCGCTTCCCGTTGTTGATGTAAATGGTTAACCTTTCAGGCTCTGGTGGGTTCATGTCGCCACTCTTCACCTCTTCCGTCTCCCAGTTTCTCGCTCCCCAGCTGCAGCGCTTTTGGGGTTAAGTGTGTTGGTTTAGGGTTTGGATCGAAAACGTCCACCTTGCACCTTTCAAATCTCTCTCTCTCCAGCTCTTTTGACTCACCTTCCTAGAGCCTCCTCCAGGGTTCCCACACAGTCTTGAAAGATTTACAGACCAAATGCACGCTCATTAAGAAATTAAAAAGACTTTACATAATGTCCTCTACATTATTTGATTTCAGTAGATGTTTCAGTCATGACTTAACACCTGCTGTTTTTAGAAAAGTGCTGATCATCTTTGTATGCTAGGAAACAATGAGATGACTTGATTCAGCATTGTGTTGATTCCTAATTTTTTTTTTCTTCCTATTTTGTCTTACCAAGTTACAGATGTTGATACGTGACTTTTAAAGCACTTAAAAGTTATTATTTTGTGCGGACCCATCTAGAAACTAAGAAGAGCAAAATAAAATGAGATTTGAACCTGGAAAAATATAAATGTGTAGAAATCATCTTTTTTTTTATTTGCTTCACTTCCATTTCTGCTGTCTTAAGCATTTGTGTCTCGACATCACCTTATTACCTTTGGGGGATCTTGAGGCTTTTTAAACTTTGATTTCTTTTATAGCTCTTTCCGAGAGACTTTTCACCCAGTTTGAAGAAGCTTTTATCAACACAATGCATTTAGCAAAAGAAAGGTCCTGAGTTTTTATATATTTAATCCCTGTTTAGTGGACCTCTTTAATTTCTGCAGGGGAAATCACCTGACAGAGGAAGAAGCATTAGATTCGTACTGCATAAAATGTCAATATGTTATTTTTAACTCTAATATTCCACATCCTTCAGCTGTCAGAAGCCAGAGACAAGATGCTGAAAAACCCCGTTGAGTCCATCGAGTCGGAGGACGAGGCCTCGCCAACTTCAGAACTCGACAATAACATGGAGCAGGTGCCTGCTAATGTTTTCATTTGTAATTTTACCTCATGAACTTTAAAAGACGTGCTGCAAATGTGTAGCTAATTTCTCCGTTTTTTTGTTTTGTTTTGTTTGCATGCATGCACTTGAGAAAATGGCAGCTTGTCTTTTATGTCACATGTCAGTGCAAGAAAAAAAGGCAGATATTATGAACCAAGCTAATGTTTTTAGTGACCCCCGTAACCATGACAACTGTAAGAATTCCTTTAACATCTGCAAAACAAGCAAAGCATTAATTTGCTTCGTGTCTTATCGTCCTGGGTTTGAGCAGATTTAAGTTTTGACTGATGTGGTAAGTTAAGTATCCCTTGTTTTCTGTTCTATGCTGACAACAAGGGGCTCCTATTGTTGTCGTCTGCTTCAAAGTTTGACATGCCATGTGTTAAGTTTTTTTTAACCATTTTATGTAAACCAGAGCGATGATTGTATGTGTAAATCCCAGCGTTTCAGCCGATTCTGAGATACTCAAACCACCTCATCTGCCACCAAACACCATGTTATTTTTGAAGCCTTTTTTCCAACCTTTCTGTTGCTTGTGCTGAATGTTAAAAATTCCTCTTCATCCCACCAAGATACCGAAACGTATCCAGTTGCTGACATGTGATTGACTGATTTATTATTTATTTGTGTGAAGATAGATTTTAGATAAAATGCTGTGAAGTGCATTTTTGACTTCCTGGCATCCACCGCTGATTTTTCTTCCCTTCGCTTCCCGTTGTTGATGTAAACGGTTAACCTTTCAGGCTCTGGTGGGTTCATGTCGCCACTCTTCACCTCTTCCGTCTCCTAGTTTCTCGCTCCCCAACTGCAGCGCTTTTGGGGTTAAGTGTGTTGGTTTAGGGTTTAGATTGAAAATGTCCACCTTGTGCCTTTCAGATCTCTCTCTCCAGCTCTTTCACTCATCTTTGAAGAAGTAAGAGAAGCAAAATAAAATAGTATATCAGCCTGGAAAAGCATGGATGTGTAGAAATCATCTTTTCTTTTTTACTTGCTTCACTTCCATATCTGCTGTCTTAAGTGTTTGTGTCTCGACATCACTTTATATCCCAAAGACTTTTCACCCAGTGTGAAGAAGCTCCCATCAACTCAGCACCTTTCATTTACCAAAGAAACGTGCTGAGTTTTTATCTATTGAATCCCTGAATAGAGGGCGTCTTTAATTTCTGCAGGGGAAACCACCCGACAGAGCAAGTAGCAATAGATTCGTACTGCTTAAAATGTCAATTTGTTGTCTTTTACTCCAATTTTCCACATCCTTCAGCTGTCAGAATCCAGAGACACGAGGCCAGAAAGCATCAATGAGTCCAACGATTCAGAGGACGAGGCCTCGTCACCTTCAGAACTTCACAGAGAAATGGAGGAGGTGCCTGTTGGCGTTTTCATTTAGAATTTTACCTTGTGAACTTTAAAAGATGTGCACAGCTAATTTCTCCCTGTTCTTGGTGTGCACTCGAAGCTGCCTGAGCGTGAGAGTCAGCAGCAGCCGGAAGAAGAAGGAGCGGAGCAGGAGACCGGTCTGTCAAAGCCGCTGGTGGAGCAGACGGAGGTCTCCAGACTCGACGGATTCGGCGACCTCTCCGAGTCATGGAAGGTAGCCTGGACAGAGTGTTATTCAAATCATATTCTGAATATTTTAGCAACCCAGCAAATGTTTGAAGCTCAGACTGTTATTTGGTCCCAATTCAAAGTTCTTTAATCTTAATTTGAGTATCCAAACTAACATTATTCTTAAAATTTTGAAAAGCAGCTTATGTGCTGCCTCTACTAAAAGGTGGAGAGTGAAGTAAGAAAATAAAATGTAGACAAATTTCCAAGCTTTTATTCCTCACCAAAATATTTGAAAACCATGTCAATTCTCCTAAATCCAAAAACATTGAAATTCAAGAGCATCCCAGAAGTTTATTCTCAAAAATTGGAGCATAAAAGCATCTGGACATAAGCAGGAAAAAAGTGTCCGTGTACAAATATTTGGCCATATGGATTTATGACCGCCTTCTTTCCTTCCCCCCCATATGGAACATCTGTTACAAAAGCGCAAATCTGTTCCTCGCTTCTTACATCGGCACAAATCTCGTCTCGAGCTGTTTGGTAGGAAAAATCTGGTACAAACAAACAACTTCCCTGACTGCGTTGAACTATAGAGACATTATCTACGTGAATGAAGCTCCCTCCAGTCCTCCATTGTCTGAATTCAATATGTCAAAGTGCTTTCACTACAATTGCTGCCTTCAGGACGCGTCATGCGCTTTATGCTTTCATGGCCTTCACTAAAACAAAGGGAGCAGCAGCACTGGCTTGTATTTATTTATAAGGCTGCCCTGCTGGCGAGCGACCTGCCGCCATATTTGTTTTGTTTTTATCTCGTGTCTGCAGTCAAAGACCTTCATCGTGTCAGCTTCTGTTCTGATCCGAACTCGGAAGGAGAAAAGAAAAGCTTTCTCTTGGTTCTGGAGTAATTTGCAAAAGTCGCACTAAAACTCTCAGTTTATTCCCATGGATTGCTTTTAAATTTAGTGAAATCTTAATCTTATGCTCAAATCTTACTGGGTTTTTCCCCACTTAACCTTGAGTAAATTTCATGACATTTTAATTGTATCTCCATTATTTTTGCATATTGTACACCAGTGTGTCTCTTGACCAAGTCTCCCTCATTGGAGAATTATCTCAATGAACTTCCTGGTTAAATAATGGTTGACTGAAATAAATAAATAACATTACACTGCTGGCATTTTTAAATTTCTAATGTAGTACTAAGTGCTTTGCGATTCTGTGTGTGGAGTATTACCAGCTTACTTTTAGGGAAATTGCCGTTGGTCTTTTATCTGTCTTTTGCTCCGTCAGTATTCCTCACCCCTGTCACCGACTCATCAAAAGCGCAACATAAAAGATGGATGTGGTCCACATGACATCCCTTCTTTTTCTTTTTTTTCTTTTTTAGTTTTTTGACAGCCAGTTTGAAGCTCAACATGAAGCTGTCATCATCTGAGAGAACATGAGCAAAGCGACTGCAGCACCCTTCTGTTGTATTTTTTTACTCCACGGAGATTTGCAAAAATGCTCAAACCATTTTCCCCACATTTTTTGGTAGATTAAAACAAAAAACCTTGGGGGTGTTTTAAGGGATTTTTTGTGAACGGCTATTGCAACTACTGAGATTTTTGTTTGTAGCTTGACACAAAGTGAAATATCTGAAAGCCACGTATCGTTTTGATAGAGTGATGGCCTTCCTTTCCAGTAAGATCGGAATAATACAAACTATTTTGAAAAACACATGTGGGATCTGGCACTTGCCTAAACCCTGAAAGTATTTTTATCTCCTCATTTCCAGCAGATTTGTGTCTAGATGAACATCAGTAACATTAACAATTTAAAAAGAAAAAAAATGTTGTGGCTTATCTTGTAGAGCTTACCGTAAAGCAGGCGGCCAGCTTGTCCGAGGTCAGACGAGGTTCCAGTCAGCCACGGCGCTACCATTTGTAAAAGTGTAAACTAAGCTTTAATAAAGTGAAACCATCCATGTTAACATCCTGTGCATGTGTTCTCCCTGAGATACAGGCACATAAACTAAAGTTATGGCTGACATTTAATCCGGTTCTGATATTCAAAATATCACTAGAGAGCATTCAGACTAACTTTAAACTGCTTAAACTCTGTTACATATTTGTATTTAAAGAACTATGTTCTGTTTACTTCAAGTAAAGGAGCATTCAAATCTCTGCTTTATACAGAAATTGTACATTTGAAGCCGTGTTTGCTTTTTTTTTTTTTTTTTTTTTTTGCCTCCTATAAATATTTTATCAAGTAAAACATTTTTTTTTGTGGATTCCCAACATGCACTGTAAATATTTCAAGAGGTTTGTGTTAATACCCCGTTGAATCGCTGGGGCTGATGCATGCCTGCAGCACGCCACTTGAACCTTGAGGTAAAAGACGGAGAGGTCCAACGTTCCCCGCATCCCGGTACCAAAGCAACCATCTACTTTTGGCTGTGGCCAAATGGTGAATTGAGCCATGACACTGCAAGCTCGGTGAAACCGATGCAAAATGGGCGTTTCCTGCTCTGCTCTTATGTTTTTTTTTTTTGTTGTTGTTTTTTTCAGCTGCCAAAAGTGCCGTGGTATTTTGACCCAGAGGAGACCTTTAGGAGGGCGGAGCGAGACAGGAGACTGAGGCAGAGAGCAAAAGAAGAGAAAAAGAGGGTAAGCAATCAACTGTTAAAAAGTCACACGATGCACTTCAGAGCAAATAGAGTGTCAAAGAAATGGTAGGCAAATGTATATGTGAAAAGTTGTGTCTTTAAAGGAAACTCGCAGAAAAAAAATCAGGCAAGAAGGCTGAAATGTGTATCAAAGCTTTTCTCAAAAAATAAAACGAAGCTCCTAAAATAACATAAAATAAACTGCAAGCTTAAGGCTAAAAAAATTACAATTAAAAAAGAAGCTACGTTGGCTTATTTTTAATTGTTTTAGACCTGAAGCCTTTCTTTGCTGCTTTGTGTGCAAACAGCAATTAAGGCACTTATGTCTTGTGAGATTTAACAGCAGTTTATCTGCCTGCTGCTATGAGCTGGAAATTGAGGAAAATGACAAAAAGGAATGGACACAAGGTTTTTTTTTCCCCCTCCTTCCATCTCTCCACTCAGCTGGGTCCACCATGGTTAGACATCGATCCATCACCCACATCGGGTTCAGATCGATTGAGCCCACCACTGTCTTTGTTCTGTGGACCAATATCGACTTCATTAGAGCCAGAAACAACTTCTCCTGTCTCGGTTAAAACAAACTCAAACATATATATATATATATATATATATATATATATATATATATATATATATATATATTTTGTATAAATATAAATTAACCTCTGCTCGTCAGTACAGATTAAAATCAAACATTAAAACATAATTAGCAAAATGTCATGCTTCAGTTGTTTCCTTTGTGTTCTATGACTTTATATTTTTGTGGGATTTTTTTATGTAAAGCACTTTGAACTGCTTTGTTGCTGAAATGTGTTATAAAAACCTAACTTGATTGAAGATTGAGTAAATTAAGAAATTAAAGCATTTTAATAAAAAAAACCAAATGATTAGATTAGGGATTCTGAATGACCAAGTCAAATATTTATTTTTTTTACTTTTGCAAACTGCTTATGCTTCCCCTGAAGAGATGTAGCCCTGGGCAGTCAGCCATCTGGAAAAACAAAACAAAACTGGGTAGTTAAAATTATCTTCTGTCTTTTTTGGCCAAGCCAATACATAATCATTTTAGATTCATTTCATTGGCCTTTTTAGTTTTTCATGTCTCTGTTTAAACCTCGTTGAACTCCATTTATTGCTGCATCATTCAAACCTCCACATTGCTTGGTTGTCTTTACATTTATCTGGTTGATTTATTGTCCTTTTTCTAGTTTCTTCTCTTGATTTTGCAAAAGCAGAACCCAATCATCCCTTGAAATAAAGCTCATATACTTGCTAAATTATATGACAATTATATGACAGCCACGTTTATCTCAGTCCAGTCCAGAGCTGGCCCTGGTCCAGAGCTACAGACAGTTTTAGTTGCAATGCCAATAAATGGTTGCAGCTGCTTCAAATGCTTCCACACCAGCTGTTGACTTGACCAAGGGGGCGACCAGCACCACAGATTATCTGTTTCTGCTAGTTTGAATTACCAGAATTGCTCACGGATCCAGTAAAAAGCTATTAGTGTTAGTGTTGGCTTGGGGAAGATTCTTGGCCAGGGATCCGTCTGACTTTCTCTGGCTCCTTTCCCAATAAACAAAAGACCTTCACTCAACAGAACCGTCACCGTTGCCTCCAACTTTGTTCGGCCTCATTATTTTCAACTCAATCACTCAACTGTTTGCTCTTTTCTTCTGGAGCTCCATAAAAAATGTACTGCTTGTTGCGTCTTTTTTCCATTTCCATGATTAAGATTCAGGAAGGTCTGGATTTAAGTATTTAATTCAAGGTCATGCAATCTCGCATGAAATATTAAAAGTGCTTCTGGTGTGTGGTTCTCTCTCTGTGCGCGTGTGTGTGTGCGTGTGCGCGCGTGTGTGTGTAGCTTGCTGAGGAAAATAAGTGGAGGCAGCTGCCAAGTGGAGTGTTGACCACAGCCGAAGCTCGCCCCAACGCGTACATCCCCCTGGACGACCCCCTCGGTCTGCCCGTACCCTTCGGACGCTTCGCGCCCGTCAAACCCCGCCCACAGGGGGCCTACATGAGGAATTATCGCAATCTGACAGTGAAATCCTGGAACTTTTAGAGGGAGGAAAAAAAAAAAGAATCTTGGCAACATTTAAATTTCTCTGTCTTCTTTCAGTTTCACCGGTATTCCTTCGTTCCCATATCTTTTCTGGAAGTGCTTAATGTAAAAGCGAAAGTATGACATCGAGTGTTTTGTTAGCATAATGTTCCCCTGTATGATTTCACAATCGCCACACTGCCTAGCAACACATCAGCACCGCTCAGACCTCCTCTCCCTCGAAGATGAGATTAATTTCTTAAACTATTCCCACACATTCTTCGGCTTTGTTGTTGTTTCACCCTTCACGGTCGTAATCTTTAAAGAAATTGCAACGGGGTCTGTCTGAGCTTCACGACGACCGGCAAGCCTGCGCGGCGCTCGAAAATGATAAATCTGGAGAGGAAGCGGAAGCAATGAAAGAGCATGAAGAATGACAAAGAGAGAGGAGAATTTAAATGAAGGTGACGGAGAGCTGGAGGAGGCGGTAGAGGAGATTCAAAGTTAAAATGGGATGAATCAGAGGGCTGCAAATTGGGTGGAGAGTTCAAAATTTGGGGGAAGTGGGCGCTTCATGCCAAAACATGAAGTTGAGCCTTAAAACGGCAACGTCTGCCATAAATAAATCAAATCAATTTGTTAAACCCAGAAATTCCCCCGAATTAACGAGCAGACGCCTCTGATGGCTGGTGAGTTGATGTACGAGTCTGTGGAAAGAGAAGATGTGCAGGAGGAAAAGTCCTGAAACAGCTGGTGTGCACCATGTCAACCCTGACTGGTGCTGCTAGCAGCATGAGTCAACTTCCTAAGAAGAAACCAAGGGACAAGTGTGTGTGTGTGTGTGTGTGTGTGTGTGTGTGTGTGTGTGTGTGTGTGTGTGTGTGTGTGTGTGTGTGTGTGTGTGTGTGTGTGTGTGTGTGTGTGTGTGTGTGTGTGTGTGTGTGTGTGTGTGTGTGTGTGTGCGCACATGTGTGTGTGATCATCCATTGCAGATTCACGCTGGAAGCTGTCAGATTAACTTGGCCCCAAACTGTTCGGCTGCTACATAACACCGGCAGCATAAGAGTGTGGATGAGACCATTAGATGGAGAAGGACTATTTACACTTAAAGATTCACATGTATGATTTTAATGTGAAATGTCACACGAGTGTTAAAACGCAGAGGGTTGGTCTTTCCGTAAATATGACTTATCTTGCGAAATCCCTGCTCCTACTTTTTGACTTCATTGAAAGTCAGCCCAGCCTTTTAAACTATACCAGGTTAATGGGTGTGTTTATGTGAACTTTTAGCAATTTTTTTCTTGTGAGGTCAGACACTAATGTTGGACGAGAAGGTCTGGCTCACAGTGTATGCACTAATTCATCCCAAAGGTGTCCCATTAGGTAAAATTCAGTTGTCTGTGTTAACATTGTCCTTTTGGACCTTCATTAAAAAAGATGATGAAAATCAGTATTTACATTCCAGTTTTAATCCAGTTTTATGAGCATGCATGGTCTTAAAAAATATGAATCGGTTTAAAAAGAGTTAAGGAGGTACTTCATCAAAGCAAAAACACTTTAAAAACTGGAAACATTCAACCAAAAAAAAAAGAAAAAGAATCATTTACAGCTACTGCTTTGTGGGGGTTGATTATTTAAGCCACATGCTTCCACCTCTCCTTTAACCCGGCTCCATCTTAATTCAAAAACTAAATCCTGCAGGAAAGTTTGAATCTGCCTCCCCGTGTTTACACGTTCTGCTAAAAGGCTGCCGTACAAATCTGTGTTGAAATCAGACTTGATGTGTGGCAGACCACATCGAGCCTCTCTGTATGCGAAGCCTTTTGTCGGCTGGTGATGAAGCTGATGGGATGCAGCAGCATTACAGGAAACACACAGGAGGAGGGGGTACAGAGCGCGTGTGATTTATAAATACAGTTAACGTTCGATGGTCGTAATCGAACAAAAAAAAAAGATTAGCAGCTCCTAGGTCTTGATTTAGATTTAGATAAAAAAGCTTCATAAAGCTTGATTTCATAAAGCTTGACTTTTTCGTTTTGTTGATTTGAATATTGTTGAATTTATTTTAATATTAAACTTAAGACTACCATTCTAATTTATTCCAGTGAATAAAAAAAAACACTTGCACTCTAAATAGTTTCATTGCACACATAGTGATCAGTTTCAAGCCTTTATTTTGATAACTTTTGATGTCATCAGAGCACTAGCTGATAACATGCCTGCATTTACTTCAAAGCCCCTCTGAGACAAGCGGGCATTAATGTGGCTCGTCCAGCGTTTTCTCTTGCCCTTTTTCTTCCACTCAACTTTCCATTCATGTGCTCGGATACAACCAGCTTCTTTATTGATAACAATGGATTTTCAATGGATAACAATGGATAACGTGTCAGTGGACAACTGTCAAGAGAGCAGACTTCCCGGTGTGTTTGTCGGATTATCCCGCATCGTAATCAAAAATCAGACATGCATAAAGTGCTAAAAAGATTTTATTGTGAAATGTATATATATTTTTGATTCATGTGTTTTACATAGACACCCTGTACTCCAGCAGTGTACTGTTAGAATAAACGGTAAGACAGAAATTTGGATTAAGACAGTTCAGCTGATAACGAAAAAAGTTGAGCTTTTAATAATATTTGGATTTTAAAAATATATTCTCAATCATACATTTTTTTGGTATTGCCCTCACTGTAAGCCATAATAAAGTGATTAGAAATAAATAGTTGAATTGTGTGTGTGTCTATATACACTTTTTAAATGGAATTGAAATAATTTAACTTTACAATTATATTCTGAAGTATTAAGATGCATCTTTGTTGCAGTTCTTTCTTTTGTGAATTGCACTAAGATGTTCCCTATAATCCCTCTGTTCCCCGCAATAATTTTTCATTTAACAGCGCGATCCTGTTCATGACTTCTCCACTCGACTCTCATTTTCCAACATCAATCCATTTCATGCCTTCAAGGCCCAGTTAGACATTTACTCTTCCTTAAACCGATTTTCCTCCTCATCTATTTTTCTTTCTCTCTCTCTTGCTCTCTCTCCATCCGTCTCGCATCCTTCGTCGCCCTTCCAGCCGCTTCATTTTTCCTCAAAGCCCAGCTGGATCAGCGTCTGCATCAGAGCCGACTCCTCCACAAACCTGGCATCCACGTTTTCCTTCTCCTCGAAAGGGTTCAGAGCTGTTCAGGAGTTAAGACGGGAATAAATGACATCTTCACTTCCTGTTCCTAAAGCTTCTTTAAAGGCCTTTCCTGCAGGATATAGAGGTATACTCTACCTTGTGACTCGATATCAGAGAGCATTTTTGCCAGATAGGTTAGAGGAAGAAACTCGGGTCTGAAGCTGGGTTTCTCTCGCCCAGCAAATACAAATCCCTGAGGAGAAAGATTAAAAGAAAAAAAAAAAAAATATATATATATATATATATATATATATATATAGAAGTTTTTTTCGTAAGATACAAATTCAGACATATCAGCAGCACCTGAGAAAATTCCCCTAAACTGGTCTTACAGATAAAATTGGCTCCTGATATGTCACTAGCGTATACTCCGCTATGAGACATTCTACAGGAAATGCATCACACAGTTTTTTCCATGTTACCTTATTCTTGCTGTGTTTCTCCAGCAGCGTCTTGACATAATCTCTGGAGATTGAGGCTGAGCTGACAGGATGATCCCACATATGGTAGATCCTTTGCTCCATAGGCTACACACACACATACACAGAAAACACTTTACATTTTAGGCATGTAGCTCACACTTTCTACAGAAACGGAGGGAGAAAGAGAGATTCCCTGAAGGCTGTGAACAGCTGTCCCTTTCTATTCCACCAAATGGAAAGCGGCAGCATTATCGAAGGGTGGACTGCTAATGAGGGGTCTTGGGGAATTTGTACTATTTTTAGGGTTTCAAAAAAAAAAAAGGCACAACAGTCATAAATCACACAAAAAAAGGGGGAACTACAGTGGGATGATTACTTATTCTTCTTCAGTACACTAGCAAAAACTTTTAACAAAAAGTTATCCAATTAACTCAAATGTATTCATTTTCAGCTCTTGCACTTTTAACATTTGATTT
This sequence comes from Poecilia reticulata, assembly GCF_904066995.2. Lineage (NCBI taxonomy): Eukaryota > Metazoa > Chordata > Actinopteri > Cyprinodontiformes > Poeciliidae > Poecilia > Poecilia reticulata. Next base: position 10,668,174 of record NC_088852.1, on the reverse strand, counting down.
TCTCATCAAGTTTTAGAACATTATTTTGTTACCAAGTTTAATAACGTTTAGTTAAATATTGCACAACTGCCAAATTTAACAAAGTATGTAACCAGCTGCATTGTTTATATTACTAAAGTTTTTTTTCTTCTATTTGTTACACAATTGATTTTTCCTCTTTTGGTTAAAACTGTACTTTTCACAATACACACAAACAAGTAGGCAACATCACAAGAAGGCTACATAAAATTTTCATTGTCTTTTAGATTTTTAAAGTAAGCCTCTACCCATAAATTTTTGAAGTTAGAACAGGTCTGTCTCTACAGTGCATTGTTTTGTATTTTGAGTACCAAACTTGTTCTGGTTTACATTATCCATTCACTCCAGTCGTTTTGCCCAAGTGCCTTTCCTGGTCCCCTAACAGCTGTTTCTCATTAGTTAATCAGTACACCTGCTACTGATTCAATAATCACACTTCTCTAATGACATAAAGCTTTTTGAGTTTAGGTCTAATTTGGTTGCCTTTGATCTACTTTGACTCTTCCTTACCACCATTATATCGACCATTGTCAGAGCTAAAGCCCACCTTGTTGTAAATATCCAAACACCGTTTCAAAACTAATTTGACCCTCGTCAAAAGTTACATGTTTCAGTGATTTTATTCATTCATTTCTATCATTCAGCTGTTGCGAAGTCCTTTTAGTCTGAGGTTGCAAATAGCTAAGTTCACTAAGTTGCTAACCTCTTTCTTGCATATTTCGTCACTTTTGCCGGTAGTAGAACTTAATGGTTCAGTCAGTTTGACCTTTTTTAAAAAAAAAAAAAAAAGTTAAACACATTTGTATTGGACATTGTATTAGCTGGCTGAGTTTCTCACAGTGCAAAACCTCTACAGTGGAGAAATAAATGCCTCCTCCTTTGCCTCAGATGTGTGAGGCTGTGTCTGAGTTTCTGCTGCCTACCAAACTCACTCAACAAAAGTCTGATGGACAGGAAATGCACCAGAGATGCAAAACACTCGACATTCCTCCAATCACGTTGCGGATGAAACGCGCAAACACACGCGCGCGCGCACACACACAGAAGCACATGGAAGTTACACAAGAGTCTGAGCACCCAGAGTCACCTCATGCTCCAGAAAGCCTTTCTCAGTCTGAACACCAAGTGGTTACACAAATATTATGAGACATGCTTGAGGAAAACGAGGTCTTGGTTAATTGAAGTTAGTTTGGGAGAAAGAAACTCTTATCAACTTCCTGTTTAGAGTCTTTATTCTGAACATAGTTTGATTAGTTTAGTTACTTTCTAAACTGATCAAAAATCTTAATGATTGATTTGGTCACACATCAGTACCTTGGGAAGTCTCTTAAGTACGCCGAACTTCAGTCGCTCGTTGGCTTCACTGTTGTCCAAATCTAAACGAAAAGGAAATTATTTATGAATTTATTCATAATCCAAGATCCCGTTGACATATAAAATCACAAACATTGAAAAGAAAAAAAAACGTAGCTAAAATTAAACAGGTTAAAGATTTAAAATGACTCAAATTTTAATCCAATATGAAAACACCCATGTATAATGTAGGTAGTGCTGATGTTTTCTTTTCTACAGTAAATAAGTTCTGGGAGAAATTATGTCTAAAGACGTTTCAGGACCACTTGAATGAAATCAAGTCTTTTGACTTTCGGAGCTGAGTCAAAAAGTAAAGAAAAGTAAAGTGCTGTTGTGTTTTCTACGTCGATATAATTTGTAACCTATCTGTCCTGTTGCTATGGCAAGACTCAAACACAGTAAGAATTGTAATCTGAGGGAAACCACTTTCGTTGGTCGTACATAATTCAAATACTTGAATTATTAACTGTCTGGAAATCGGACTTGAATTATTTAAATTGCATAAAATAACGGAAACACGGCCACCGATGTCCCATCTGAAGACGACCCTGCAATGAAAGCACAAATGATAACTAATATTCCTTAAACATTCTCACTGCAGGAATTTGTCACAACTGCATTGCCTTCTCCTTTTCAACCTGCCGGCAACGAGACTTTTTGTTTCATCTCAAATTATGTAAAATATGGGGGAAAATAAATCAAAGTAGTTCGAGGTCTGCGCCCAGCCTCAAGGAAGACCCGTCCTCTGGGGTTATTCCTGGTGATTAGAAGTAGAAGGATCACACCTGAACAACCAATTACCAGAAAGTAAATGGTGGATCCAATTGATACACGGATATCTGATTAATCCCAGAGGAACGTTGAAGCACAGGAGCCCCGAAGACTTCAAAGTCTTCAAGTGATGCACTAGTGCGGACGACGAATTTCGCAAGGACGACAAAAACAGAGCAACTCTTTTTAAATTATACCACTTCTTAAAATTACAACACGAAACAGGACAAAAAACCAACAAATGAACGAATGAGAAAGAAGTTACTGTTAGTCTGAAAAGGGTTACAAAGGCTGTTCGAAGGTTTTGGCACTACAATGAGGTTGCACTATTTAACTAACAGCAACACTCGCCAGAATGTAGTGAAAGTTTAATGGGAAATGCTCGGCTTTTGGGAATGTCTGCTGCTTTTCAGTGTTTATGCGACAGAACATACTGTGTACTGTTATAGTCTGAATTGCGCATAGTGTGGCTAAGTGGAGGGCATCAGGTGCAACAGCTTTTAAAGCTGTTGCACATTGCTTCATCAGCTGGTAGGCATCAAAGTTTGGCAAAAGAAAACAGGAAGACTCACAAATATAATTTAACTCGAGTTAAAGTTCTGGATCAGGTTGGTGAATGATACGTAAACAAGTGTGCACAAAAAGGGATTTAATTTAATAGTTTTTAGTTTTCTTAAATATGTATATCTTACAGCGTGCCTTTCAACAAGACCTGCTTTTGTGGTCATCTGCTTAGATGGGTCTCTTGGTTTTCAGAGGAAATTCAAAAAGTAGAATAAGCCAGGTGGCTGTGGTTGACCGAAGCATCAACAGGTGTTTAGAGTGTCAACAAGAGAAAAACCTGCTGATGTGAAAGTACAAGTTTTAGTAAACTGACAAACTGAATGAAACGGAAATATCTCAGCAACACCTGTAAGTTTTCTTCATACTGAGATTAAACCACAATAAGACAACAGTCAGAAGTCGTGCAAACATGAAGACACCAGAAACTTAGACATTTAAAAACTTGTAAAGATCTCCTCGCTGTTGAGCATCTCACCATCTTTCTGAAAGAACAGCTCTCAACTGGACAACGACGATAACATACTCCCCCAGATTAGGTATTGTTGGCTTCTAACGTCAAAGGTAACAACTTGGGAACGATGAAAAGACGATTTCAACATGACTATTTGTACCTGAGGTACCAGTATCATCACCTGAAGCTCGTTCTAGTTCTAAAGAAAACCTTCGGTGTTGTGACAGTAAAGTAATTCTGTGTCTTTTGCAAACTGTGGTTGCATAACCAAAGTTAAGCCCCTGTAATCAATAATGCTGTCATGAATTACATAGCAAGACCACAAACCACTAGTGCGACACCTTCTGCAGAATAAGTTAATGCCCTTCTTAGACGAACGACGCATTCGCTCAACTGTAGCCTGACAACAGACACAGCTCTGTAGCTTCTACCTTTCATTTCTCTTCCACAATGGAATGTGTCACTGAAACCTTCTCTAACGCCAACCACTCCACCTCTGGAACGTCTCTGTTCTTCAGTCATCCGTCGTACGTCGCCGCCGCCGTGATCGCTGTGCTCAGCTGCCTTCTGGGAATCCCGACCAACGTCCTCGTGATCGTGAAACTCAGCAGCCACCTGCGAGGCTCCTCCATGACGAAGCGCCTCATCTTCAACCTGGCTCTGTCGGACCTGCTCTCGCTGTTCTGCTTGGTGATCGCCGGGGCCGTTTTTGCCACCGGGCCCCATTTGGCGCACGGACTGTGTCAGCTTTTCTTTTTCATCTTCTTATTCTGCATCACCTCCAGCTCCAACATCCTGATGCTGATAAGCGTTCAACGTTACTACCAGGTACGCAACTCCAAACTTTACCGTTGTTGGAAAACGGACAACAGGTTGAAGATATTTAGCAGCGCTAACGCGCTGTTACTGCAAAACTAAGAAATAATTATTTTCAGTCTGTCGTACTTGGAGAAATATAGGTAACCACACTGCTTGTACTTCAGAAGATAAGTAAAATAAATGCACCCTGAATATTGTGTGTAAGTAGATATCTAAAGCTTTTTTTTCCCTTCCTAGATTCTTCATCATGCCAAGTGGCAAAAAGTGGCCCGAGCATGGCAGCGGGTTTTACTCTGCGGTGTGTGGATACTCGGGGCCCTGCTGCCTCTCCCACCTGTGCTTTCTCTGACGGATAAGAACAGCGAAGACGCCGACAAGACGTCCTGTAGGAACAAAATGATCACACCGCAAGCCGAGGTGGTCTACGTCGCCGTAGCGATATCGGCTCAACTTGTGGTGCTGGTGTTTTACCTAAAGCTTGTGAGAGGCGTCAGGAAGGTTCAGATGTCTGACAGGAAGAAGCAAAAGATCAACAGGCTGTTCACTCGGATCCTTGCCGTCTCTCTAATAGACTTTTTGCCGTTGTTTGCTCGACTTGTGGCCGTTGCCGCCCATTTTAAGTGTTCAAACACGTTGTCCCAAGTCAGCAGGAATCTGACGTCTATCGAGTGTTTGTACTTTTTAAACCACTGCCTGAACCCCCTGCTGTATTTCTTTGCTTCTCGGCATCAGCTAAGAGACAGAGAGAAAAAGAGAAAGCTCTTCCTCATGGCTCTTAATGACAGTTCTTAACAAGATCCTTGGATATCTGTGCTGTGCTATTCAACCTTTACACATTTTTAATTTATAAAGAGGTATTAACACTGTTACAAAAAAAAATCCCTGTGGCATATAGATGACTTTTTTGTGGATTTATCTACCTTTTTTTTTTCGGTAAAGACATGTTTTACTATTAAAAATGTTTGAAGGCTGGACATGCATTCTGTATTTTCTTTATTTGCTTATTCCGTGTTTTTCCCAAAAATATCAAATCCCAAAAATAGTTGAACATTAACTTTAAAGTCCCCTTTGCCAGCACTCTAATTGTGAGTTACCTTCGTTTATTCTCCGTTAGAATCAGATTCTGGCTTTTCCGCCACCCGTCACTCATATTTAGGAGACATCTTAAAACGTTATACATTCCTCTGTAAACACTAGAAACTTTAACATTTTTAATTAAGCGGGTCTCTCACAGAGTCAGAATTTGCTAGAGGATTTTTCCTTGTTTAAAGTCGGTCTTTCCTTTCCACTATTGCCACATGCTTGAAGAGCGTAAAAGTCAGTGACTCAATCAGTTTGGCTTCCATAAAATGGAAACATTTTACTAAACTGAACTTGATTGAACTTTGAGTGTGTATTCTGAAGAATCAAACGAGTTTGTCTCTGGTTATTTTCACGCTTCTTTTGAAAATAACCAGAGATCAAATGAGTTCTATGAATGACAAACTGCCTTGGAAGAATTAAATTAAGGTAAGCGAAAATTGTAACTGAACAGTTTGTGTGTCACAAAGATGCAATTTGTTATGGAGCTTCGTCTGACATTGATTGAATGAATACGGCATTAAAAGAAACGCCTTTTTGATAGAACGGAGGACGTTTGCAAATGGAAATCCTTGAAAGAAGCTAACTTCAAAACTGTTCTGAGTACCGCAGGTGATCTACTTTCACCCCCCTCCCCTTAAAAATGCATATTTATACACAAACCTGTCATGAGACGAGACACAAAGGTTTCAGTGAGCTGCAGGAAACCGTGGTCAATGTACTGTAGAAAGGTTTGATGAGGTAGGCAACGAACAGCAAACACAGCAAACAGGGTGTGATAGCCTGGAGAAACAAACCGATGAAATGAGAAAACAATGAAAGGGGGTGGTGGGGGTGAGACTGAAATATTCACAGAGTAAAGCCGACGTCGTGGAACGCATTTCATGCAATGTATTGCGGGCCAAAATTTGTGAAACATCTCCTTCCGAGACCTCATTTTAAAATTAAAGTTTTACTCCTGAGTGACGGAAAAAAAAAAGAAAAAAAAATGAAAGAATTATGTGGCAAACACTGTGAAATTAATTCAAATGAGTGAAAATGCATTCCCGTCCTCCCGGAGCTTCGTCAGCGTTCTGCTAATGCACAATTCTGTCTCGCCTCACTGGGGGGACACGTGTTTTTTTGTTTTTTTCTTTGTGGCTCGCACAAGAAACGGGATTAGAAGAGCAAGTAAAACGGCGATCCGGATTGTACCAGGTGGGAGAGGCAGGCAGAGGCTCTGGGTGCACTCCAGGATCCGAAGCATGAAGTGAAATACGGCCCACTCGGCCGGGCCGCCCTTCGTCGCCCTGGACACCAAATAGCAAATTAAAAAGAAAAAAAAAAAAAAAAGAATTGAGAGGATTATGCAACTTTCACACATGGGAAGGAAACGTGGAAGTCAACAACTTCCACGTGTAAACACAGCAACGCTATTTGAGTCTGTTCAAAGTTTTCAAAAGAGGAAGTTGGACCACTTACAAGCACAACACATGAGGCCCAAGTTTGTACTTCAGCCAGGCTGATTCCAGCATGTGTCTGATGAGCTCCAGCTAAATACAAACACACACACACACACACATTTTAGTGGTTTGACAAAGACATGCTCCATTAGATTTCAATAAAATGTTGCCCTCAGACAAAATCAGTCGCCTGGAAACTTTACAGAACGCCATCATTTTGAACCGACGCCCGCTAACTAAACTTTATGTTTTCAGACAGGTGTTATTTGTATCATTTCTTGATTATTCTGGTCTTGAAGTATCAAACTCAGGTTGAACTCGACAGTCCAGAAAAATATGGTTAATCACAGTTAATTTGTTGTTTAATGATGGGCTTAATTCCTTTTCCCATGTGGGTTGGTTTTAATAGCCTTTATCCCTTCATAAAGGGTATTTTGCATTTACTCAGGTTACTTTTGAAAGCGTTGCACTGAGTAACGCTCACCATGTGAGCTTGTCTCCCCACGCGCCAGCCTCCCGAACAATAACAGGAAGACAGTCTGCCTCATCCACATCCTGAACACCAGTGGGAAACCTGTTCCTTTTGCCAGCGGCAACATCCTCCTGTGACCTTAGGGTGGAAGTTTCAATTAGCTGCTCTTATGTAACAGATGAGCTCCAAAAAAATTAAAAAAAATAAAAGTTTCTCCGGGCCCATTTTCTTCTTTTCACAGCTTTCTCTCCAATTCCCCTACGGAAGTTGAAGTTTTTCAAAAAAAATCATGAGACGTGAACTCACAGCTAGATATTAAGTATTCTGTTGTACTTCACATTTATAGTTATGTGAGTTCTTATACTACATAGAAAAAAGAAGCTAAATGATCACAAATAAAGTTTTTCTTGGAAATACTTTCAGTTCAGTTTATTTTATAATTGTTTTGGAATAAACTGTCATTAATTTCGATTATTTCCACACAAAAAAGATCTGAATTCAAATGTTAGCTTTTTTTTTTTTTTTTTTTTTGACATTCAGTTTGAGATTATGCTTCTGCTATACGAGTTTAATATTATTTGCACATCTTTACCCAAGGTACCAAATAAGTGTGGATGATGCTGTGAGTACAACGCTTGCTGGCATTGATCACAGACAAACTCTCAAGCCATAAAGGAGAAAAAAACATCCCAAGCAGTCGCAGCCTCACAATGAATAAATCTGATTTGACTCTCGGTAATGAATTAAAATCTATGCTAAGCAGTTTGTCTTAAACGGTAAACCTCCTGCGCCAAAATGCACCAACCTTCGCCACAGAACAACTTCTCATTTACAGAAGCCGGGACGTCGCGGCCAGTTTCCTTTTAATTGCATTGCTGTAAAATATGTGTGCAATTTATACTCCGCAATTAGCAGGTTATTCTCTTTCCGAGCTGTTTGTTGCATCTGGGGCGGGAAAATAATAAATATCGGTGACGATAATGTCGAGTGCAGCCGTAATCTATCAGAGCTGAAACTTCTCTGGGTCTTAAAAGCTGTAATCTATTTCAGCCCCCCCCGTCCTCCCCCAATCCTCCTGTGTCAATGCAGCCATTAGTCTAAATAAGCACCAGCAAAAAAGGGGGACATGCTCTTTATTTGTAGAGGAGTACTTTTTTTTTTTTTTAAACCGTGACTCAGCCCGACTGCAGAACAAGCCCCGAAGTTTGTCAACTGTGCTTAAAATAAAGTGACCCCAAAAGGCTGTTTCTGTTTGAATAAGTCTGTCTCCATCTCTCTTCCACTCTGCTGGATAAGCCCAGTAATCACCTCGTGTGTCTGAGCCGGAGCGAGGCCAAAAGCGATTACACAGGTACCTATTTTTGCTCCCGTTCAGCAGGATGTCGAAGGCGCGGGGTTAAAAATCCATGAGCCCTGTCGCAGCAAAGGGAGGATTTCTTCTTCCTCCTCTCTGTTCCTATTTTACCTCCGCAAGACTCAAAACCTGGCACATTCTGCTTTCTATTCAATCCGAGCCTTACCCTTGGCCTGATTTATACCGCCGCATTGATATATGCCGTATGTCTACTTTCAGCACCTCGAAACCATGGAGGGATTTACCTCGGTGGAATATTAAAACCTGACTTTACAGAACCAATGGTCCCGGTGAGACGCAGGACAAAAAGGGTTGGTGTCTCCTTTTCCTTGGTTATGCAAATGAAAGCATCTCCTGCGTTCCATCCATCAAAATAAGAAAACATTAAAAAAAAAAACTTAAAGAGAAGTGCATTTTGCACGGTGTCAAAACACTTCCATTTATTCATTTGTTTTAAATGTAAACCATTTAAGTGTCTTGAGATAAATCCTCTTAATAGCTGTTCGCACCATTACAAATAGCCTTCCACTGAATGTGTGTTGACTCTAAGCTCTCTGATGTTGACTTTAGCGGCTTTGAAGAAACCGCCGCCTCAGAAAATATGCAAATTAAAGCCAAATGTAGAAACCCTGACAGGAAGGTGCCTTGAAAAACTCGCAGGTTCCTCCTCTGCCTTTTTGAGGCTTCATTTATCGGCTGCAGTTCAGCCCAACATCGCGGCATCAAAAGACTGGCAATGTCTGAGATGACATATACTAATGGACTGACTGGAGGACTATACCGCAGTTTCCGCATCGCTCCGCATCCAACTGGGTTCACACCTTTGACATGGCGGCTCACGAAATCACAACTTAGTCCCGTTTCCTGTGACTATTTCTATTATGTGTAGAAATATCTGTGTTTCATTTCCATTTTTCTTCTGTCGTATTTTAAATTGGCTTCTCTTATTTCGGACATCTGCAGTCAGTCAGTGAAGGCTCTTGCGTGAACACATTGATCTATCACATACTCGGTAAAACTCGTCTTTCTCATCAATTAAGCAAAACAAAATTTGTGCTAGGAAAGCATTACATTTTTGAATAAGTATCAAATTTTTTTGTAAAAACACTCTGGTGTGTTTTCATAAACTGTGCACTGTAGATACACATTTTTAGAGATATCCAATGTAGACATTAGAAGTCCACTCCCCGTTGCTGAACACACAAATGACAGTACATCATAAGAGACACATAGAACAAGCAACCAGACACACACACACACACACGTACATGCACACACACTCAAAACTAAAAGTTATTCAGAAAGATTATTGTCAAACTGCAGGAAAACTTATAAACTCTGCAAAAAGTTTGGGATTTGAACCTGTAACTTTAAAACCTTCAATTTAAAAATGCTGACAATTGTTCCACTTAAATAAACCCCTAAAGATAATCCTGTGCTGTGTCTACACATAATGAACATTTCTTTAGTTCAACACATGTAAAATCACAAAGCATAACACTATTTGTAAGACTCTTAACAGTCTTAACACAACTTTTGTTATTAATTTTAAAGCTTAACTCATTTTAAAACACTCTGCGTAACTCTGTTTCATGGTCAGGTGAAAGAACTGAGAGGAACTTACTGCATGCTGAATGTAAAAAAAAAAAAAAAAAAAAAAAGACATTTATATAGTTATATAAAAAATACAATGTACTCTATTTCTCAAATGCCATTGTCTGGTGAAGTCTGAGTCCACAGATGCTAGAAGCACTTTGCATTTCAGGTCCTGGGAAACTCATCCTAAAAATAGAACTTAAAATCCACCTCTAAGGTTCTATATACTTAAAAAATCACCCAGGCTAAGTACGAATCATACAAAATTCATACAGAGTTGCCTAATGTTGCTCTTAAGCTCCTGGTTTTCTCACCTCACTCCCTACTCATTGACCTCTGCCCATGTTTAGACCTTTCTGGCTGTAGGGTATTTGTCAGGCTAAAAGCTCTGGCCACTGGCCACAAGGGAGCCCTGACAAAGCCAAGCTTAAGCCCTGAAAAGTGACTCTGGAAGTGCTTTTGCCTCTGTGACACAATTACTTTTGGTCTACTAGAAGTGTGAACTTATCATACCTTGAATGAATTGTGGTTAGGTTTAGAAAATGACAGACAAAACGTAAGGTAATTACAGGGCATTGTAAAAGTCTTTCCCAACACGGTGACGTTAAACTTCAGTTGATTTTACATTTCATTATAGTGATTGGAAGGGAAATCGGACGTAGCCCTTACATTTTTCTCTTTTCTTTTCATTTTTAAGCTGAAAAGGAATCGCTGAAGCTCAGTGTCTTTAAACGAAGAGTAACTGTGAACAGTAATTTGCACCGGATCGTCATCCAGGATCATTCCGCCTTTAGCTCCCTTACCCCATTAACTCCGACCAGCTTCCTTGACGCTTCTCTATAAAAGCATCTCTACTGTAAAAATTCTAGCCCAGCAGTTTTTCAAAGAGTTTTCTTTTTATTATTATTATTAGTATTAGTTTTGCGCAAACATTTCTGCAAGGGGGGGAATTTGAAATAAATATAACTTCTACTTCAAAACCACTTTATCTTTGGCCATCTCACATGCGCGCACACACCCACCCACACACACACACACACACACACACAAAAAACATGCTCAGTGCATGTACCAGCTTGGCTACATAGTTGACCACCAGCGAGTCGATCTTCTTCTTCCCCAGTTGAGGCAGATATCTGTTGAGATGTTCTCGAAGTTTGTCGACTGTCTGCAAAAAATGCAAGATGCACACACACTCTCATTATTTTTCCAGGAAGTTAAGACATATTTGCATGCTTTATGCAGATATTTGAGAGCACTCGGCTCTGGGGTCAAATAGAGTTCACAATGGAGTTTTCCTTCAATTTCCAAAAGCAAATTCAATGGACGAGAGAGGGGGGGGGGGAGAACCTGTGAACGTGAAAGGACAAAGAGGCTAAAAGAGTCTAAGATGAGGAGGGGGATGTTGGCAGGGGGGGCAAATAAGTTTCAGGAAACGGATTGAAAGGCTGAAGATGATGTAAGTAGGACAAGTAATGGAGGGAATAAATGGAGTGAGATCAGAGGACTGGGTCATCCCAAGAATAGCTTAACTGAACTCTATTAAATTGAAGCTATCTGCTCTTTAAAAAACTATGCTGAGCAGAGGGAAAAGTCAAAGATATGAAATTGTCCATCAAACACAGCACGGTTTAAAAAAAAAAGAAAGGGGGAAAAAAAAAACCCAGCAGGACAAGGACCTTAAGATGCCTCTTTTGTTAGAGTCGATTCATTTGAAGCGTAACAGGAACTTCACTATAACAGATGACTGTAGCGAGGGAAATAACTGGTTGTCAGCATTACACTGTGGATTTTCAGTGATCTATATATCAACCTGTTCTTTTGTAAGGGGGTGAAGCTGCTGCACATTTCTCGTGCCGTCTCCGACACTGGGGAGAAAATTGACACGTTGGGATTCGAATTAACATGTAAAGAACATGAGATAAAAGAAAACAAATGTTGGGATTTAATTTTGTAAATTGAAATATCTTAGTAGTAGCTAAAGCAAATCAATGCCTAATGGAGATATAATCTAAATCAAAAAATAAAATGTCATAAATATTGAAGAATATAGATCTTCTAGCTAAAATAAAAACCCTACCCTACAAAGGATTCACTATTTTTTTTTTCTGAGTCACTAACATTGCTTTAGCGGTTCGCACCCTTGTCATATTAAAATCGGTAGTAAATCACACGAATGCAGCGGCATTATCACGGTGCAATCGCTAATGCTAAACCTTTTTTAAGGTTTAAACGACTGTGCAGCACATTGTCTTTCATCTTAACATTATATCTTTACTCTAATATTTTAAAAGGCAGCCGTTTGCTTCACCACCTCCTCAATTTTCGTTTGATATCGGCGCCAAAAAGAGGAACGGCATTTTTAGAAATGCGTCCCCGGTCGCCTGGTTCCGTCTTCAAAACAGGAAAAGAACTTCCCGAAATATGTATCCTGAAATTTGGAAGTACACCTTTGCCTAAAATAGCATGGTGGCATAATATTTTTACTTCAGGGAGGACTGTTGACGTGTTTTTTTTTTGTTTTTTTTAACATTGCGAGTGCAATCTTGTTGCCCTTGATGGGTTTTCTCACCAGGCCGATGAACGCCCTTTGTTGATGGTCCTCTTCTTGAAAAAGTGGCACCAGCTTTTTATCTACAGAAGGGAAAAAAAATACGCAAATATAAAAATGTGTTTTTGACGTAACTTCTGATGCTGACGCTTATTTGATATTATTGCAAGTAATAAGCTATCAGTAAAAAATTAGTTCGGAGGCGGGGTGGAAGCAATGCCCTTTGGCCAAGTTAATGAGACAAAAGAGATGATGACTTATTAATCAGAAGATTCATTTGGTGTATTTTTAATTAATTTATTTTTTTTTGCTTTAAAGATACATCTCTTAACGTCAGGGATTAGAAGGCAGAAATCCAACTGTGCAAGTCCTTTCATGTTGGTCTCATGAAAGCAGACCATGCTTCATCTACCATGCTTTGGACTTTCTTGCATACACAAATACACACCATCTTTGATCACACACACACAGAAAGCAGGCTTTTTGATGTTGTACCCTGACATGCTACGGCTATATATAGCTCCATCACGGCCAGGCCAACAAGCAAAAGATCCAGTTTAATTTGCAATATGCATGTCTGCGACAGCTACATCAAAATAAATTAGAATGACATAAAATCATAGATTTTTATGACGTTACTCACACTTTGTGCACTAGTAAATGTAGATTAACCCTCTCTTTCCATCAGCTCTTAGAAGTTCCCCTTTCCGTGTCAAAGACATCATGAGAGCATGATTCTGCCACCACAATGCTTAACAATGAGTGGTACATTTAGACTTGTGTAGCACCAGTTTATTCAGAACTTGAGATATTATTTTATGGCATTAATTCGGTTTAAACATCTCCGAAACTTCCTCCCTAACCCATCCGGTCTGTCCGTTGGTCTTCATGATGACCTTTGGGACATTCACATTGCATCGACGCCGTTTTCTCCAAGGCGCCCACTCGGCGTTTACAGACATCGAGTGGGCGCAGTGTCGTCACTTAGACGGTTACCCATTAATCTCGTAGATTTGGAGATCAAGGCCGGTTTGGCAGGATTAGGAATATCTGTGTGAGGGCTCGGCTTAAAACGGACGTGGCAAAGAGAAAACCTGGGGAAGAGAGTTTTCTCTTTGGTGCGTCAAAGAAAGATGCAGAGGACAGCCGGAATAGAAGTCTTCATAAACCAATCTCCTCTATTGAATTTATTATCGACTGTTTTGATGAAATTGCTCGCGATTTAAGAAAGCAGTCCGAGGGGAAATGAGTACGGGGGCTCCAGTAAGTTGAGTGGGGACTGAGTGGGTAAATACAAATTGGAATTTGTTAAGCAGTTACTGTTACATAGTGCTTTAAAAATGTTTGAAATAGAGACTTTAACATGTTAGACTGCTGTTTTTCTCTTTTTCTTTTTCAAGAACATGCCACTTGGATTCCAGATTTATTCAAAACATGGTGCTGTATCACAACTGTAAGGAGAAATCAATAGAGAGTAACTTATTTTAAGAATATTAACAGCATGTCAATCTTTTACATTTATTTGTTTTGTGCCTTTCTCTACACTTTCCAGAGAATCTCCCTGCTTTTGGAAAAGTGCAATTATGTCTTTTTCAAGTGAATCCAGGATGTTGAATCTTCTGTGGCCTTAACAAAAAAACAAAAAAGGGTCCTGCATTAAGGTTGACGTATCGCAGCTGCATTCGAGCTACGAGAGAGGGACAGAAAGCTGGAAGAGAGTGAGGAGAGGAAAAGTACCTTATTCCCCGCTGTTATGTAAGTTTCACATTCTTCCTCATTGTTTCGCTTTATTTATTTCTCTTCTAAATTCCCTCCTTCTCAACTCTCCCCTCCAAAATGAATCGGCCTCAGCGTGAGCTGTCCTCTGGGCACGACGCACTAACGCACTCGCGCAGCGTTTGGCGTTGCATTATGTACGACGTGGGGTTTTGTTGCATCACGCGCCGTGCAAATGTTGCGTTGCCTTCCAGGGGATTTTGTTTGCAAGTGAACGCGAGCGCTCACTTTGGTTTGGCTTACCGAGGCACCAGGTGTCAACCACTGAAAGAACCCTGGAAACAAGAAGAGAGACGCTTGATGAAAAAAACATGACCTCAAGTTGGAATTTCTTTTATTTTCTCAGAACAGTGAAATACGAAGCTGCACTGCCTCAAAAGAAAAAAAAAAAAAAAAAAAAGCTGAAACTATGGAGGTGTAATCCAGTTCAGACATGAGGAAAAAATTTATTAAAGGTTTTTATGTTTTGTTTAATTTTCAGCAAATTTGACATCAATTAGTGCAGCACTGAGGTGTCTGTCCACCAAACTGCTTCATCATTTACAGCCGAGAGTCTAAAGTTACCACAGCATCATATTTGTTGTTTCTACAATAAAATTAGGTGGAAGGAGCAAAATACGTGAAAATATTGAGATGATCTACGACTGGCTGCAAAAATCAACTTTTAACGGAGTACATTTCAGTTTGGGGTTTTACTTGAAGAATTAAAAAGAGGTTGGGATGCACTTCAACAAGGCACAGTATCTTCATATCACTATCCGCAGCCGAGTGAAGCATGTTTATGAGCCAGCAGACAAGAACAGACTGAGGAGCACTTGAACTACATCAGGGATGCATCATTATCCTCTTGTACTTTGCTTTTAGTCAGCACTACATGCATCATGCTGCCGCTTCAAAGACTGTGTGAAGTGCCAAATTGTAAAGGAGCGAGGGAAATGTTCAAGGTTTAAATAATTGGGAGGAAGCAGCAAAGAGTTGGGGGCTGAACTAGAACCGTGCTCTTAATCTTATTGTACTGCTTACTGTACAATGATAATAAATCTAAGTCAAAAACACCGCACCCTTAAAAGAAATCCAGCAACACTACATAAAACAAAAAATAAATAAATTGTGGTGATGGGAAATAAAAGTGGTGGCTGTATATTAAGGTAAAGGCAAGAATTTAGAAGTGTCATTTAGCGGTTTTGAAAACCACAAGACGTTTCTCTTCTGCTATGCCAGACCAGAAAAACAACAAAAAACGCAGAAGATCTTGTGAAAACTAAAGCGACAACACCCATTACTCTAAAAAAAAAAAAAAACCCATAAAAAAACTTCAATTTAAAGCTGCAGTAGCTAGAAACAATCTGTTAGGCGTCTGGCTACAGAACTTGATTAATTATATGAAATAACAGCAAATAACGCCATTGTTACAGTTTTACCACTGCAATTGTTACTGCCCATTATTCCAGTACTTTATTGGCTGATAACTACTAAGTGGTAAATATAATACTGAAATACTAGATCAAATTTGTATGAGTTACTTTTGTAAATAGGTCAATGTTTTTTTGAATACCATTTTTTGAAATAACACTTTTATATCTTCTTATTTTTAGCTACCGGATTTCATCAAATCTAGGACGAGGTTAAAAACTACCACGAGCTTCTAGACATCAGTCTTCTGAGGTTTACATTTACTGCCTTTTTATTAGTAAGATTTCATACAGATAATGTAGAAAAGCAGCGATGCAGTTCCTCCCCCCTGCTTCAGGTCTGCGAGTTCGGAACATATTTCTTAACAGAGCTCCAGTGGGAGGCAGACCTACTTCTTTGTGTTCTCCAAGTGATTCACATGGCTGGAGGCTTTGCTCTCGGACCGCTGAAACAACAACAACACCACCACCATCATCATCATCATCATGGGAGGGATGAAAGTACACTCACACTGTTGGACTATACCCACAGGTATGCTGACAAGGACATCCAGAAAAAGACACCTCCACATTAGCTGGCCGTTTTTAGAATGGACATGATGAGTCAAAAGTGATTTACAGTAATTTATATGCATGAAAGGTTTTTGCTTTATTCGCACACAGACAAAAGCATAGCCACTCACCAATTTATCCCAGTCGGCCCGGATGTGTGAGGTTCTGTATCTTGGGTTGGAAGCGGCGTTCAAACATTTCGTCCTCTCTGTGTTCCACTGCAGCTCTGCCCAGAAACCTTGGAGCCGCGCGGCCTGCGCAGCGGTACGCGGAAACAAACAAGCAAGGACAAACCAGAGTGAGGATAATTTGCAAATTAGCTGCATA
This sequence comes from Poecilia reticulata, assembly GCF_904066995.2. Taxonomy (NCBI): domain Eukaryota; kingdom Metazoa; phylum Chordata; class Actinopteri; order Cyprinodontiformes; family Poeciliidae; genus Poecilia; species Poecilia reticulata. The sequence goes on along the minus strand of NC_088852.1, from coordinate 10,651,636 downwards.
TAAACGGAAACACAAGCAGATGTCAAATAGTTTTTTATGTCCACCGTTGAAAATGCAGCGAATCGGTGTGTGTTTTTTAAGGTTGGCGAAGGACAAGGACCGCATGCAGCTCTTGAGGAAAACACCAAGGTTTTGTCTACAGCGCAAATATGAAACACGAAAATATGCAAACAAATATCCTGCTACTGAGACAATAACATATTGATTCTAACAGGAATTAATTACCTGCAGTATTTATCGTTTTATTTTTGTCTGAAGAATTTAAAACGGTGCTTTAGAAAAAACAATTCATTGCTTATAGTTGCCACTAAGCTGATATTGGCTTGCTAAATAGTCAGGCTATCAGCTCATAGCTAGCGGCTCATAACTAGCCTAACTGGCATAGCTTAACATTTAAGTGACTTGCTACAGTCAGTTAGCAAAGATGCTAACTGCCCAGTGATGATTTGAAACATTTTTAGCTTAACGAATAGCGCTCATTTAAATGCATTAAAAAGTGTGTGTGGTTTTTTTTATACCTTTCCCTTAAAATCAGGCACAATGTGCAGCTCTGTGGTACACAAAACACCAGGGAGCTCCAACAGGCAGGCTGGGACTTCCTGAAACAAAACCCCAAACCACACTAAAAGTAAACACCACACATTTCTATGACACAGATTATCTTTCTATGTAGAGTAGGATAAACTAGTTCATGCTTGACCATTTCAGGTTTTTTATGTAAAGATTTTCAATGAAAAAGAATTGGTCCCTTTAGTTTAACCCCAAGCTTTAGCATATCTACTGCCTCATGATGCACTGGCACCCTGCGCAGAGAGCCATAACACCTATATATATATAGGTTTGCATGTTATTTGCTAGTATGCATTTAAGCAATAGTGTGTGTGGTACCTTTTTTTCAAACAAACAGGAATAAGGTAGGACTTTATCCAGGCCAAGAGACTTCTTATAGCAGATTCTAAACAAAGACGCTGCATGACAGAAACATTAATGTGTAAATATAGAGCACAGATACAAGCTGTCAACAAAAAGCTTTGAGGTGCAGGTATGTCTACATTTATGTACACTTCAATGCAACTAATAAATCTTATTGCCAAATCTTTATCTTAAAGAGCACAAACTTCTAAAATTATATTTAATAGACATCCCCTTTCAGTCGGAATAGTAACATCTTTGTTAATTACAGACTAATAAATACAAATGCATCAGAATGTTCTATTTAATTGGCTACTGTTTTCATTTCTTCATCCTTTTTGCTTTCTACAAGAACCTAATCATCTACAGTCTGTTTTCAGCCCGCTGCAAGTCTCCAAGGTCTCAAGAGAGAGAGGGAAGAAAAAAAAAAATCTATTTTCTAAATGCCCTGATTTGTGTGGGCGGCTTGGCACAGGTTTGCGAGGAGAAATTTAAGAGCCAAACAGAGTTGATGAAAGAATTCAGCTTTGTGTAGACTGGATGTAAGCATTCGAGTTGTGATGGACTGAAAGAGGTGGAGGAAAAGAAACGGGAGCGAGTGCACCAATAAGACTCTAAAAGGGAAGAATAAGCCACACTCAGGAGGCTCACGCTGACTGACCTAAAATGAACTCTTGGATCTGATCGAAGGATTCAAAGGTGTTCATGTCGTCACACAGCCATTCGACAACCTGGAATAAAAATGGATGCAAGGCGGTTAACTGCACAGGAAGTAAAATAGTCCTTACCTTCTATGACTTTGTAGAAATGGCTGCGCAGTTTGTTTTTGTGCAAATATTTCATAGCTTGCATAAATAAAAATAAAAATTAAATAGATAACTCAGGCATTTGGATTAAAGGGAAGCTGGTGGTAGCAGCTAGCTGAGTAAGCTTATCATAAAAATAAGAGCAAAGGTCAGTTTTATACTGCAGGAAATCATCATTTATAGGTTACTTGACATCCTTTATAGCCTTTTTACATTATAAAAACACTACTGCTGTTATTACTTCAATTAGTGTGCATAATTTAATATTCTATACAGTGTCCTGACATAAAGCAACACTTTGTTTCCCTGGTGTTTTTGATTCTGGACCGTGCAGCTTTGCAAAGTGGACAAATCCGTCCCAAAATGATTCCTCCATAAGCGTGCTAGACGATGACGGTAATGTGTTCCCACATTAAATATGACAAGGCTGGATGTGTTCTTAGATTTTCAGCAAACTCCCACCATCATTATTGTTATTGTAACAAAAAAAAAAGAAATGTCTTTATCTTGTCAGTTCAACTGTTCTCCTGTAGGGTTTTATTGTTCTTTAGTTTCATAATCTACACCACAAAAACTTGAAATTCTAACAACTTTCAGAGTAGCCTTCCCAATAGTTGCATCTCAGCTAGGTGCTTTGAACAAACAGATTTTTGCCACGTGTCAATTTGGGTCGAATCGCACAGCGTTTCCCTGAAGCTACAAAATCATCTGAACAGAGACAAAAACATGAACACACAATCACGTTTGATAAAGGTGCTACTGTACTGAAAGCCGCCCCCCCCCCCCCATAAAAACAAGTGCGATGCGGAGCGTCCCAATTTCTATTGTTAGGTGCCCTAATGAAGCTGGTGAGTCATTTAACCTTTAAAGAAATCATTTATTTCATCTATAAGGGCAGCTGGAACATCCCGTTTTAGATCTAATACTAATAAAGTCTTAGTCGTACTCAGCACAGTGTCCAAACCAAATATCAAACCATTAATTTCTGCCGTTGACTCTGCCCACTTATCTTCTCACCGGTTTAATCACAACTTCAGTTAAACGTTTATGTTCCTCCTGCCTTTCTTTCCCCAACTCAAGGTTGACACCTACAGCATTTCCGCGGAATTGCACAAACAGAGAAGTTTTGCCCTATGAATTATTCTTATGAAATCAATTTTCCTAGAGGTAGATGTGCGTGAAAGCAACCTAAGTGTATGCATTCTCTTTCCTTCTTTCTCCTCTTCTCTGCTTCAAGGAGAGCAGATTGATCTCGTGTTTTTTTTTTGTTGTTTTTTTTTTTCAAAACTTGGCAACAATCAATGGCTTCGCCTTTCTTGATTTTCCTTCTTTTTTTTTTTTTTGCACTCGACAGATAATATCGAAACGCACAGCCAAATGTGAGCGTGAGCTCTGCGCCTTTGGACTTTAAAGGTCAATATCTTTGTCCACACACTTCATTATAACTGTCTGCTTGTGCACCTTCAGCTCCAGCTTCGGGTCGTCTCCCAGGAAAACCAGCAGGCAGTGGAGGGCAGCCAGGCGACGGGGGTCGGTCCGACCGCTGGGACACCTTGGACATAGGTGGGAAAAGCATGACATGTGCCTTTAACGTGAGCGGACGCAGATGAAGAGGCCAACAGTTGGTGTTAGTAGTTAGAGGGCCTTTCGATACGCAAAGGAGAAAATCGGTCATTTTCTTTTTTTATCTAAATAGGGTGTGGTGTAAAAATATTTCCTGAGATATCCCTATGAAATTAATTACCTTTAGAAATCACAGACTTATAGTTGTAAATAGAGACCATACCACTAAACATGGCATCCTGACATACGGTTGCTACAGAAACAACGAAGGGGGTAAGAGGTGATTTTGAGCGTGGATAGAGCTAATTACAGGTCAATCTATAAAGAAATCCAGTTAAAAGCTTCAAAAGTTTTTCGTCTTTTTTTTAAACTGTAGGATAGTGACTGGCCTAGTCAAAGTCTAGACCGAACTCTAATTGAGAATGTGGGGGAAAGACGGAAAAAATGAAATGTTTGCCGACACTCTCCAGCCAACTTGAGTTGTAACTTGACAGAATGAGTGAAAGTGTGAATGCCTTTGCTTTATTTCTGAAAAGCATTGTGTTTTCAGTAAAGCGGAAAACCTAATGAAATCAGAAGACAGAACGACTTTAGAGTCAGATGGCTCTTCCCGGGCTGTCTGCTTCCAAACTTTGCGGTTGGAGTCAAATGTATTTAAAATTCAGGAAGTGCGTACACACGAAAATAACTCCAACAAATGGAAAATAACCCTCCGTTTCCACCCGGCTGCTTCTTTTCTAGCAATGTTCCACCGTCCCTATGCTCTTGTGTCTCTTGTCTATTTATATTTAAAGCACCAAAGTCACCATTACTGCACTTCCAGAAAAAAGAAAAAAAAAAATGTTTTGCATTGCACTCACCGGGCACGCGCGTCTGATCTCAGGATCTGCAGCAGGTAAGCCGGGCTAAGCTCAGCGGTGCGAATCGACCCACTTGCCAGCTCCAGAAGGCGAACACCGCTTTCATCATCCTTGTGCATCACGGTGAGGGCGTCTGACTGAAGCTGCGCGCCTAAGTTGACATCCTGACCTTTCAAAATTGACAAAGCGGACATGGACGTTAAAAGCCAAAACAACCTTGAAAGTCCAGCGCGGCCACTGCTGGGCTTTGAATTGCGAGTTACCGGTTAGGAAGAGGGAGTGACACAGCAATTCCTGCTGCCTGGTGTTGATGCAGTGCAGGAAACACCCCTGCAGATACACCAGGATGTAGTAGCCTGCATGTGAAGGTATAACACAGCATCACCGTCAAGAGAGCACGTTCCGCAACAGAGACGTTTATTGGACACCACTAGACAGCAGCTCATACTGATGCAGTTGAAAATAACACAGTCCTCCCACTCCTTCGCAGTCAAAGTTACAAACTTAAAACGTGTTCTGGTGTTGGCTTATGATGCGCTTCTGTGTGTGCGGTGGGTGACCTATGGGGATGAAGAGCGGATGAAGCCGGCCCGAATTCAGCGCGTCGTTTCCGAGGGACACTCTGAACCTCTTGCTGCAATCTGCAGGGAGTGAGCGGAACCAAATGTTGAGACGAGTCCAGAAAGCAGGAATATATACACGGTGAGCCGAGCAGAGCGGTGAGGTGGGGGTGGGAGGGCGTGCTCACCTTTGTGAACTAAAACCACGACGTAGGTCAGTTCCTGTTTGTCCGTCAGCGGGTGGCTGTAGCAAACGCACATGCTTCCTGAAAAGACGGAGCCGAGAAACGGAGAGGTTTAGGAGTCATGGATTATAAATGATCTACTTTAATTGTAATTAAATCCCTCTGTGTATGTGCGCACGATTAATTAGACTTACTGAAAAGGCCAAGAAGAAGAATGTAAAGTTTCTGATTTGGATTCCAAAAGCAGACACCCGACAGCCCAACGCATAAATCGGACACCCAGGTAAGTCTCTGTTTCTTTTTTTTTTTTTTTTTTTTTTTTTTTGCACATTTGTTTTGTAGTTTCGATACTATTCGCTCCTCGTGAATAAATTATTTCCTCAAAACGGTGCATGATAATGCACTGTCTAACATCTGATCAATATAAAAATGTTCTTAGTATTTTAAGTGTTTTCCAAGTGTATATACGATAAGTTTTGGGAAAATGAGAATACTCTAAGGGGAAGTTTTTTTTGTTTTATTCATTATCATGTTATCCATCTACCCATGAAAATATTTAAGGGATTACCACTAGATGCTTCTGCCATTATTTGATTATGAATGCATTTTTTGCATAAATGAAGTCAACTAAATATGCAAAACTCTGAAATGGCAGGGTAATTCAATAACAAAAATGTTCCAGACTTCTACATGCTGATGGAACATCGTTTTTGTTCCATCTTCTGCCCTTTGTTTGCATTTCAACAGACATCTAAAATGTCTTCATTTTTGGTGAACATATAACTGCTTGTCTTGTAAAACAAAAACTACAGAGAGAATATTCCAACATTTTTCTGTGCTGTCTTCATTTTACATTTTTTTACTTTTTGGGGTTTTTTATTACACACACAAGTCTCAGTATTAGATAAACATTGCCTAAATTAGACAAATAAGACAAATATTTTAAACAGAGGCTTATTATGAATATGTCCAAACAAATCAAGGTCTAAGTATTCTTGTCCTATTGATCTGATATGGTGTTTTTTTTTTTTTTTTTTTTTAATCGCGTTTTACTGGAGCGAATGCCTCGTTTATTTATCAGAACATGATAAAAGTGATGATTTTCCGATCCTCTGTGGTCAAATTTGCCATCTTGTTTAATTTCACATGCACGGCGCCCTGCAAAACAATCCAGACCCGTTGAACTTATTCACATTTTGTCATGAAAAGCAATCTTCAACTCTGTTGGGATTTTACGCGATTCTGAAGTCGAAGGAAAAATCAATTTTGTGCTTTTAAGATATATATATAAACAAGAAAAGTGTAGCATTTTGTATTATTGTACTTTGTAGAATCACTTCTGACAATAATTAAAGCTGTCAGCCGTTTGGTGTAAATCTCTACCAGATTTGCACATATAGACACTCAAATCTTTCCCATTGTGTCTATGTTGTACTTTAACAGGAACACTTTTAGGAATATGGATAAACAGTTTTTTTCCCTTCCACTTCACAATCCTGTACTAATTTATTTAATCTCTCTCTCTTTTTTTTTTACACATACAGAGGTATGTGGTTCCATCATGACAAAACTGGGGAAAGTTCAAGGAGTTTGGTCAGGTGTTGTAATAAAAACCCTTCACCATGTGTGCTCTGACTGAGCTACATTAGAGACTTACTTTCTTATTTTCATCGAGAAACATAAAACACAAAAACACAAATGTTATACATGCATTTTTTTTTTTTGACCAAAAGAAGAATATGTATAAACAGACAGGTGTGAAGTGTGAATATGTTACCGTTTTGGTTTGTGAACACCTGCATCCTAACGAGCTCCTGCTCAGGTTTTTCCACATGATAGTGGTCAAAACCTAAACTTACAAATCTGTTGGACACACACACACATGCACACACACGCACACACACACGCGTGCAAAGTCAACATTCAAGGTCAAATTGGATACTGATTACAGATTGGTTTTCCACAGTGCAAACAACGGTTTACCCACCTGACTGTGTGGAACGCATTGGCAGGCAACTTTAAAACGAGCTCAAACTGTGATAAAACAAGTCACCGTCATTGCGTGCTTGATCAATAATGCAGCAGTTTTGATCGTTTCGAACACCAAACGACGGCCCTACCACAGAGTCACAGCTTTGGTTCGGGTAAAACTGGATGCATCTCAGCACAAACTTGTCCTGCAAATCAAATCAAATTTTTGAAGAATCTCGTGTCATTTGCAGCCACTTTAATGAGAAGGAAGATGGATGTGTTTTCGTATGGCGCCACCTTGCGCGTGAGGCAATAGAGCCTTTGTGTGTGTCCGTCCCACTGGGCCCAGCAGAAGTCCTCTACGATCCTCTCCGCCGTCCTGGACATGCGCTCAGGATTTGAGATCACCTGGTTCACGCAAAAAATAAAAAATTAAAATTTGCACAATTTGCAATCTCCTCTGGAGGATAACGCATTAGGCTCGGGTTTCGAAACGGTGGGTTCTTTTGCTCTCGGCCTCTAAAGGCTTTCCGAAGAGCTTCCTTATTAATCATTGAGCGTGTGCTGTCTTAGCTGCGCCGAAATCCACATAATTCATCAGCAGGGAGCATCCCGAATGTAAATCTGAACAAACCCTAACCAACAAACTCCTTATGTAGGAAAGCAGAGGAATCTGTAACTTACCACTCTGTAGCCTTCATGTTTGCTCAGAAGCACGTGGTACAGATCCACATCTGAAACATCAATCATGCAAAGATAACTCAGTTAGTTTTGGGGAGTTTTTTTTCCCCCCTTACTTTCTGTTTGGTTTCATCGTGTAGCTTGCAGCTGAGCATTTAAACAGAAAACGATGCAAAGAACACTGACATCCATCTTCAGCAAACAGCAGCAGATGGCTCTCCAGCGCTGATTTCACCTCGGTTTGTTGATGGAGGAACTGAAAGAAACGACGACGCGGATTAAATGGAGCCAGCATAGAGCCCACGTTAATATTGATTAAGCAAGCACTCGAAGACACACCATTTATATCCAACAGCGGAGACTTTAAAAAAAACAGCCACATTATTTTGACTTAAAAAATAATGACTTGATTAATTTGGACGTTTATTAGAACTTTATTCCTATTTCTTATTTCATGCCTTGATTCATCCAAGTATCCATTTGTTGCATGAATTACCTGCAGGAAGCAGGTATTTGAGATGTTAGTTTTTTTTTTTTGTTAAAGCAATGAATCAAGTATGCTCATTTGTACATTTGTAGTATCCTAATTCTAATACGGTTTAATGTTGATTTAAAGACGGCTTTATAATTAAGGCTGTAATCCACCTCAAGAACGCGTGGAGATTTTTCTCCTGGATAATCTGCATCCTAAATTAGTTTAGCTTCAAATGATAAAACATCTCCACGCGAGCTCGATTAAAGGCGTAGAGTGGCATGTAAAAGAAAGATTTAACAATATAATTAGATTTAACAATTTAATTAGATTTAATAAATTCAAATAAAAAAGAAAAAACATGAGAAATCTTGACTTCAGGCTAAGATGTCGTTGAGGTAATTGGAACAAAATAATATCCTGTGAACCTTTTTCCAAACACGATTACCGTATTTAAACTAGCAATATCAAAGAATATGTTCGTTTTTGTTTTTACTATTCAACACAGCTAAATTACAGCTTTGATGATGAGCACATTTTGATGAAAACTATCCAAAACCAACATTTTAATGCTGGTTGAAAACTGAGAGGGCGAAAGACTGCCAACTAGTGGTCAGATGCAGCAATAGCGCTTAATTTTGAACGGTTTGGCGTGAGTTTGAAGTCAGAGTCAATAATTATTTGGACCAGTTAAAATGTCTAAATTAAATGTTCTTCCCTGTAGTTTGCGCCTCCGTCTTTAAGTCAGTCCTGATGTGCTTTTCTTTCCCTGCTCATAAAAAGTCTCCCCACAGCCGGATTCTGCCACGACAACGTTTAATGGTGGTGATTTTATGTTTTTGCTTCTTTGATTAATACCAGAATAACAATAACTGCACAAGAAATGTTGTTATTGTTGCCGTTTGGCCATTTTCTTTGTCATCTGGCTGCAAACTACTTTTTTTTTTTGTCATAATATGAAATGCTGCATTTACACAAGTACGAATATTTTGTATTGTTATAAAGCCTTAATTTTTTTTTGCTCTAAAATCTGAAATAGGGGGGGTGGGGAAACGTGACCTGATTTCAGGCCGTTGCTATAAAATTTTAGGAGGTGGGAACGGGAACACGGCTCGCGCATCTTTAACTCTACCTGCACTTTGACTCTGCAGTCCACCGCCTTGAGCACCTTGGTGTTGTTTATGGGGTGAATCTCGATCAGCAGAGTCAGACACTTTGATACTAGACAGGCAGGGGATGATGGGAGAAATGTTTCTATCAAAACACAAATTCATTCAGGACTTAAATGATTTAACGGGCTGAAATAGAAGACAGCATCTCTGGTGCGTTACTTGGTTTGAGGCGCTCCTGTCCACTGGTGTTCTGTGCCAAGCTGACCGCTGAAAGCATTAAAAAAAAAAGGCCAAAGTCATGCTGCAGAAACAGTCGCACTAAATCTGTATTCATTAACTATCCTTTTGGCATGGCTAAGGAGAATACGCAAGAGTTTCTCCCTTAGTTTTAAACCAACACAGTTCCTGCATTATTAACATCGTAAAGTTACACTTTTTAAAACTCTATTTGAGGTCAACAACCGAGTTCAATTGTTAAGATTTTTATTTTGTACATGACCGAAGCTCACCTAGTAGAGTCTCCTCCTTGTTCAGAGAGCAGCTGCTGACGCAGACCTGTTTGTCGAACGTGTAGAGGAGCTGACGGGGCAGAAGGCATAGAGTTGAGTGTGCAGATGTGCAGTTGTGGAATAAAAGTGAAAATAAAGGAGAAGTGTGTGTGTGTATGGCAACTTAGTACCTTGTTCTGTTTAGTGTTGGGGTCATATTTCCCAATCCTTGTGGTGACTGTTGCTCCCTTTTAAGAACAGCACAGAATTGTATTAAAAAGGTGAAATTGTCAATTCCAGGAATGACTAATTCCAGCCTTTCTGAAGAATTTTGGGTCTAATAAGTAGCCAGGTGCTGCTGATCAGGAAGTGTCGCTTCCTCTATAAAAGCAGCGAGTGTTGGCAGGTTGCCTTTTCTGAAGCAGACAGGTGTTTAGCGCAATGCCAAATGAGGGAGGGGGGGCGGCAATGATCTGAAATAATTGCTTCCATCAACCTGTGAAGAGTCATCAGGTTGACTCTAAACTAAAAATCTGAAAATTAGACCTTCTAGATTACTAATGAGCGGAAAACATTTCTGAGAGATTTAGCTTGCCTCTTTCAGAGTGGACGGTTCAGCAAAATTCCCTCTAAAATTTTAATTGTACAACTCCTGGAGGTTATAAAAAAAAAACAACAAAAAAACAAGCTGCAAGACTTTATTATTTTTAAATTCAAATTCATTAGGATATTCTCAAACTTCCTTCAGCTAAAACAATTTTTTAATCCATTAATGCTGCTTTTGTGAAATATATTTTGCGTTAATTTGCTTTATTTTAAGCTCAGCACATTTCCTGTGCCAATATGTGGTTAATACTCCTAATCTGCCTGAAGCAAGTAGCTCTACTTGTCATACAGGACATGAACTGAATGGGATTAAAAGACATTGCTAACATGACATTTACATTTGCTAACATTTTTTGTTTTGTTTTAATATAATAAAAAGTCTGATATAAAAAGTAATGTGCAATCACACTAGATATGGGGGGGGACGATCACGATCCCTTTCAACTATGACCCTGAAAAGACCTGACAGTCATTCACACCCTTCAAACTCCAAGAGCAACACATTCTTCAGGGGGTCCATCATTAAACATTCATACCTCGTACCAAAAGAGCCAAATTGGTTTCGTATCAAATCGTACCAAATTGGTTTCCAATTCTAGAAACGATTCCAAAAACACCCAAAAGTGTCGAGCTGATTCATAGCAGAATGAAGAGAGAGGGTTTTTTTTTTTTGATAGCTCCAACTTGAGGAAGGATTGCAGACGCATAGGAAAACCTTGAATTTAAATTTTTCACTCATGATAGATTCACCACAGGATGAAGCAGCCTTAAAGCCATCATCATATAAGAATACCTTTTTATGAGTGAACTACATTAATAATACATCGATGTAGAATGATTTCTGATGCGTAATAATAATTATACACTATTAGACTCTTCAAATGACAAATATCTTCAATATTACATGCGTTATGAGAGTTATCATCCAGGAAATCTACTTTAATATAACTGGGCAGGTGTGTTGCTAAAATACCAGCGAATGGAAAGAAAAAGCCTTTTAAATGGCACCAACATAAAGTTAATCTTATATGTGACATTATAAAAGTTCTCACATGTGACTGGCAGTGAGCTTACCTTCCAAGAGTAAAGTACACTCCCATCTCTTTCGATGTTTAGGATGCGAGTGTCCACATCTTCAGAGTATTCTGCAAGTGCAACGTTATCATCAATGCCTTTCAAAAACATTCAATATTTAAGAATACATTTAGAATTTGATCTGGCATTTCGCTTCGCAATTACACAGTTGCATTTCTATAGATACAAATTTAATGTACCACGTTTCAGTTTGATTTTTATTTGTAAGAATAAACTACAGATTTGTTGTTTTAAGGGGCATGAAACATTTAAATCATTCAACACATTGTAAAATGCAGCATGACAGAGCTCCAAATATCCCTAAGTATTTTCTCTCTCTTTCTTTTTAAATGTCTGTTTACACATGCTTTATTACTATTATGTGCATTGTTTTGAGTCGTTTCCTTCTTATTACAAGGCAAATAGCCCCACCTGCTGTTTATTACATGCAGTGTTCGTAAACACAACAAATCACAGCCATTCAGATTTCATTCGAGCTGGCTAAAGTTGGCGTTTAATGAATTTGCTGAGCAATAACACGCACATTAAATCTAAAGTATTTTAGCTCATTCATTATATATATTTTTTTTTTAACAAACTTACTCCGCGAACACCTGAACGCCTCACCTTTCACCCTGCACACCGATGCCTCTTTCTTGAGAAGATCAAACACCACGTCTCTCTGGAGATTAAACTGTTCCTTCAGCTTTAGCATGTCTTGTAGAGTCCTTTTGTTTTATGGTACCATCAGTCCACAGAAAACGGTGTCCTTCTTAAACTTAGGCAGCACCTAACATCTGGTTTCACTTGCTCATCATGTGACCGCATGGGGTTTTTTTTTTATGCCTACTTTGCGAACAGGCAAAACTAGAAACTGCACTCGTAGGGTTTGTCTAGATCATACTTCCTCTCTACATCTCAGACTTCTTTTTATTGACATGCGGAAACGGCACGCTGCTCCAGAGTTCACCACACCCTCCGTGGGGATGACGGAGCGGAGTAGGACGCTACTATTGGCCGAGAAACGCGTCCGTCCAACGGGATGGAATGTCTCGCTGCGCCGGTGCCACTCTGGCCTCCCACTGTGCCAGCACTTCGCGGTTGTGTGTCATAACTTCAGCCTAGACAGAAACGCTGAAAACAAAGCGGGTGGTCGTCCTAGCATTTCCCATGTATGATCTACCGAAAATATGAGAAGAAAATATAAGGTGCGCAGTGCAGCCAACATTTAGTTTCACCAGTTATGTACAATAAATTGCATGTTTACTCTCGTAATTATGTAATATATTGTATGTAAATGTCTATGGGAAGGATTTCCTTTTGAACAGAAAGTGTTTCAGTCAGCAGTATACCGATGTTTGTTTGCATTTAATTATTTATTGCAGAATTAGGACCTTCGTGCTCCTTTTTTGTTGCAAAAGCTAGTTTTCAAAATAACATAGGCTACTTAAAAATATACCTTTATTATATCCCTGTACCTATTTAAAAAAAATGTAAAAGTGGGATAATGAGGGTATTTTCTAAATCGAAAATGTAACATTGTCTCAAAGGCTTGTAGAAGAAAGTGTTGAGATTTCTTTGTAAAGATACACGATCTTTGTTTAAGCCGAGTGACTCCCGAACATAAACGAGAGTTGCCGGAGAGTTTGTGACGACACAGCGTCCGCCCCTTCCCCCGCCCGGTTCTGTCCGCTTGTCCTTCCTCCCCTCACTTTCTGGTGCCTCTGGCAGTAGGGCGCGCAACACAACACACTGACAGCCGCGACTTACAACCTAGGAGGGGAAGATGGAGCCGAGAGAAACCGACTTCAATATACTGCTAGCGACCGACTCCTACAAGGTACGGTATCCATGGTGGGTTCGGAGGGGAGGCCGGGTGGGAGCGAGGTGAGCACGGAATGGAAATTGATCAAGTCAAGGTGGTTTCATCACCAGACCCAAGGCCATCACGCTGCTCTGCGTGGCCGGTGTCTTTCGGGTTAGCGCAGGTATAATGAGCTGGAGGAGGGGAGCACTTGTACCGCCGAGAGAGAAATCCAGATAGGCGGCATTTCTCTGTGAGCTAGCAGACTCCCACCCTGGGCGGCTGCTGCTTTTATGGAGTCGGTTCCCAGTCGGCTCTTCTGGTCATGGTTGTATTCAGCTAGCTGAATTAGCCAGTTAGCTTACAGAGACCGCAAGAGGTTGAAAGAGGGGATTGACATATATATATATATATATATATATAAAAAGCTAATGTTGGCCAACAGCTACCAAGTGCTTTGCGAATTGTCAAGGTTAGCCACAGTTGGGCAAAGTCTCACTGTAGAGGTGGTGAAACATTAACCTGGAGTGACTTTCGAGAAAACAAAACTGAAAGTTAAAAGAGAAACGCACCAATTAAATTTTCCTGCCAGCATGGTTGCCTTGGGTCCAAAGTCGTGCTATTTATTTATCCGCTCGGAAAATTTCTACCCCAGTTACCGCTTAAGGTAATGAAGGCTGTAATGGCAAAATAAAACACCGACTCTTAATTACAATGTACACAGACCAAATGTGCGTGTGATGATTTTCTAGCACGTAGCCAGTGGTTTCCATGTACAAGTCATGTGACGACAGGATGCTGATGATGAGTGCAGAATGCCGAGCAAAACTAACTAGCTAACGGGCGCAGTTAGGTAAAATTAAGCTGTAATATATATATTTAATGAGAAAATGATAAATAGTTTTTAAAATCCAGTTTAAACTAAAGAGTCCAGTCACTGAATAGTGTTAAAGAAATGTAAATGTGGCTAAATTTGTTTAGCACAGTACATTAACACTTACAAATAAAAACCTGTATTAGTTTTTTTTGACATGTAAATATCTTACATGTCAACAGAGAGGTGAAGTTTCTCTATAATGAAGCCATAAGATGTAAAATGTTTCCCCTTTAAAAAAAAACACTCAGAGAAATTATATTTCATAAAATTTTTCGACAAATTAGTTTAGGTTCTTTAGCCACTAGCATTCCTGACTACTCTCAGAACTGAAGGATTTTTAGATAAATAATTTTTTTAAATATAATGGATCAAAATAATCTAGTTCCAGTTTATTATGTTCTTAAGACGCTGTTATTAGAGTCAGACTTTGTGAAAGTAGGCAAAAATAACCAAACTATTAATGGCTAAAATGCTAACCGTGAACCTTTAAAATGAATTTATTAAGAATTGATGTCACCAGCGTTGGGAAGAACAAAGAAGCGTTTGTTAATGAAACTGAAATGACAACCATGTAAAAACCTGCGAGACATATTAAAAAGCAGAAGTATGTGGCAATTGTCAGATGTTTTCTGCAGCAAATCAGCCCAGTAATCAAATCAGCTTAGTTTAAAGCGTGAGCCTAGATTACAAAGATTTCATTATTCATTTCTTATGTTGCGACATTCTTCAGAATAAAATGAAGTATTAAAAAAGAAACCGCAGCTAAAAATGGCAGAAACCAAAACCATCGAAGCTTCTGATCATGATTTTACATTGCAAGAAGTGTGTAACAGAGTAATTACGCACTTGCAGAGTGTTCTGCAAGTGCGTATTTTAAACATGCAAGTTTCAATGTTTAAAATACATTTAAATTGTTTTAAATGTATTTTCAAGAAATGTATCTTCAGGATACGGAGAATTAAAACTGCTGAGTCATTTGTAGCTAAAACGGACAGATGTTAATATATTCTTAAAACAGAATATGCTCCAGATGGGGCAGGTTAAAGGTGGACTGGTTTTGCTTTCTGCTTTCCTTAGTTTCAGTTTAGTTTTAGGTATGCTTTGTGGTGTAGCTCAAATTCAAACTATTTTGACCGCCTTATAGCGTGTTTGACCTTTAAATAGCTTCTTTTGTATCTTGCTTTTATAAATCACACTGAACAGCAGCTAGCTAAGATCATATTTTATTGTACTAAGTGAACCAATAAAGTGTTTGGACAAATAGTTTTTTAATTAAGATGAGAGTCGTGACTAATGATCAATGATTTACCTCTGCCAAATGAACTAAATGAATCCAAACACAGTGTGTCTCACACAAGCCATAAAAAGTGACACGATCCAAATTAGTTTCAAGTTCACCTTCATACTGGTAATGCTAAAAGGTAAATGGGTCGGCGCTACACACCTGTAGTTTCATTTGTGTGAAAAGGAAACCAAGACGAGTCTGACGGTAACATCATAGTAAATGTGTGGCTGGAAAATTCATGTACATAGTAATTAATGACTCATTTCATAATATTAGCATAGCATCATAAATGAGCCTCACCCTGTAAAGGTTTCTTACTGAATGACGAGCTTAAGGAAACGTATGATGCAATTTACCCGAAAGAGCATAATTATGTAGCATGATGGCATTCCAGTGGCTGATGAAGTAACATTAATGGGTTTTTTATTCACTAAATGTGTATTTAAAATATCAAAAAATACTCACTCCAGGAACTAAAAAGTAGGAAAAATAAACCAAATTATATTTAGTTTTGGTTACATTGTTACTTTGTGTTGTCATTGCGCCTCTGGTTATTACGCTTTTGTGTGTTTTGTCGTTTCGTCTGGTTGAGGAATACAGGTTTTATGATATTCTGACAGAACTACAAACCCCATTAAGCAGAGAACCAATAAACCCTGGTGAGATTTTATTACCCTTTAGACATTTATGCTTTCCTGCAAACCCGAATAAGTATTTTGCTCCCGAAACCAATGTATGTTTGATTAGTTAAAATGCAAATATTAATGTTTCTCACTGCCAGCTCCTCTTTCAAGAGGAACTGCTGGTGTAAAAGGGATTTCAAGCTTATGATCTAATATAATCTACAGTCATTTTTAATAAATTCGACTATTCCAACGAGGCTTCTGTGTCTGTATTATCCTACTCGTAAAATGTTGTTATAATTAACAGAAATGAAGGCTTTAAAACACCAATGTGTACATCAATTTATATAAGTTACTGAAATAAATGAACCGTATTCAATATTACTGGGAAATCTCAGATAAAAGCTACAAAATCCATGTTTAAGTTGAACAAATTATTTCAAGTTTAATGCAAGTTATATTTCATAATATAGCGTTTTATATTGAAGAAATTGATACAGTGGCACATTTTGATGCATGTGCTTGAGCAAAAATATACAGTAAATGTATAATTTAGCTGGAGGGTAATGCACTTCTCTGGCGTTTTTAGAGAAAATAAATTCTGTTACCTAATAAAACCAGTGGGTGGCGCTTTTTTTTTTTCTTTTTTTACCTTCCACGCCATTACCCTCTTGATTTTCACAATTAAAACTATTTCTAAAGAAATCAAATTACTTTTCTTGTAAGCGAGGCATTATTAGTGCAAGAGCCTTCTTTCAGCCTCATGACTGACTGCGTGAAGAAACAGGTCGGGGAGGGGCAGCACTGCACAACCTTACAAGCAGCAGGAGAGAACTTTCTCCGGCATGTAATTAAAAGGACGTTTAACACCTATTCCAACTTAGTCACGTTTTCAGTTATAAAGAGTAAGAACATTTTGTCCCTTGAAGTCAGAAAAAAAAAATGCATTAACTACACCAGTAAAGTCAGCCGAATTTTATTGAAATAAACTCTTAATTCTTTGCCCAAGTTTAGAATTAATAGACAAAAGCGGATGCAAAGGTGCAGTTTTCTCTTTCTTTCTTTTAAAGTCTTGTCCCATAAAATACTTGAGTCATGCAAAAGGTTAACAAGGTTAAGCCAAACACTAATTCTCTTAGGCTTATTTGGAATCAGTTTGAGCCTCTTGCACAAAAGAGTAAGTGCCGTGCATGTGTTGTTTTGTCAGTCACAGCAGCTTGTGCATTTATTGATAAGCCATTAAAGTGTGCCTTTTGTCTGGATACGCAAGTCCGGTGTCGCACCACGGGTGCAGGTGTGCGGTGTTTATACAACACCTATGAATCCTGGGGAAAAATAGAAGTTATGGAAAAATCTGATTCACAGCTTGGGAGTTGTCAACATGAGGGTGGAAACTGTCGCATTAAAAAAAAGAAACAGGCGAGCGCTTGGTTAAACCTGCCAAATGCTGTGTTTTGGTGTAATTAAACCAAATCATCCGAGTTATGTTTTCTTTTCATCTTACCATCAACTCTCCTTGTTACTCCTGATCAAAATAACCCCCACAGCATGATGCTGCCACCATGAGTCAAACGCAGAGCAGTTGAGGGAGGAAAAAAAACGGCACACATCGTCATTGTTGTCTTTACAATTATCGACACACCTCTGACCCGCCTTGTTCCGATCATGCTGATGTTGCTTCCTTAGATAAATCTGTCGTATGAACTAAGCCGAGTCTGATCTGTGATCTAGTGCGTCCTCCCTTCGGTTACCTAATGACTCTTCGTTCGTGTCCTGCTACAGCAGCCGATAAACGGTTATTACCCTGGGACGATAAACCGGTTTCTAGGTTTTTGAATTTGAAAACGGCGTGTGCCGGTAAACATCAGGGCGCGTGGAGCAGAACACGAGCTCACGCGGTCCGGCCCAGTGTCATGTTCAGCGTCTCGGCTCTATTTTGAGTCCTCGAAAGCTCCACGGAAAGGACACGGTAAGGTCAAAGAAACTCAGTAGTTCGTTGACATTTATCTGCTGCCGGCGTGTCACCCGGGGCTCCGTTTCTCCCTCCCCGTCTTTAATCTACCTGTCATGTGCAAAATTAGGTTCTTTTATTTTATCCCTCAGAGATTGTCGCCGACTGAAGGACAAACGTGCGACTTTGAGTCGAGGGAAATGCCGTCTTCTGCTCTTAATTACTCTTTGACTCATTCGTTTACTCGTAAAACTCAGTGTACCGTTTCTTCTCCGCGGCTACAAAATGCAGGGAGTGGATTCTGTGCCGCGGCGCCAAAAGGGTTAAATCATTGAATCCTCCAGCAAGGACCCCCGAGGACATTTCTGTACTCATTTGAGATTTAATTGATGCCCGCGTGGCACCAGCCATCTGGGAGAGCATGATCCTTTCTTTTCAGTTTGTGTTAGAAACACGCCCGGACACGTCTCAGACTGTTTACTTAAGTTACACGTCGCCGAGTTTGGACGCTTGCTTGTTTGCAGTAGATTAGTGGATCCCGCATGAAGCACGCAAAACTCCCTCCGCGAACAATGGCGCGGTCGGGACGGAGGAGAAGGTTGAAAATCCGACACTTTTGTTCTGATTGTGACGTTTTTGTAAGAGTTTTTTTTTTTTTTTTTGACACAAGAGCGCGATAGATGAGGGTCTGCTTTTTAAGAATATTTCAATCTCAGGTAATTAGTGCATATATCATTCCAGAAGAGACTTTTTTTTTGTTTTTTTCCCCCCAGTTGTACCAGCAGAGTTATTTCTCCTGTTCTTGTTGTGACTCAATATGCACACCTTAACTAAAAGCCACACAAAATAGCACTTTCCTCCTTTTGCATGTCAGTGGTAGAGCTTGTTGCATAAGTATTTACACTCTCTGAACTTCTGTGCAGGTTATGACATTGCAGTCACAAATTTCTACAGTTTTCATTGGGATTTATGTGACACTGTGCTACATTACACATAAGCTGGGTTCAGGGGGACCAATTTGTGGTTACAATGTAATATGTCCCAGTTTGTGTTTGTGAGTCGTAGCGGTTTTGAAATCCTGCATTGTGAAGCTTTTCAATGAGGTAATAACTAAGGGAAGGAAGTGTGTGATTAGAGTTCATGAGATATCTAACTGTGTTTTGTTTTTGCTTGTTTGTTTTCCTCCTGACTGTTTAGAGGGTCAATCTTCATTAAATCTCATAAAATTGTATTTGTGTCTCGACAGGTGACTCATTACAAACAATACCCGCCCAACACAAGTAAAGTGTACTCCTACTTCGAGTGCCGCGAGAAAAGGACGGATCCCAGCAAAAGCAGAAAAGTCAAATATGACAAAACCGTCTTTTACGGCCTGCAGTACATCCTTCACAAATACTTAAAAGGTACGTTTCTTCTTCTTTTTCTTTTTTTTTGCACGACAAGTTATATTCTCTAATAAACAATCAAAAACTTCAAGCAACTGAAAAAAAAAATTTATGAAAAGTAACCTTGAACTCGGCATAAAAAGATTATTTGCTCTAATTATTAACTAAAGTAGGTGAACTCTGATGCTCCAAAGAGTTCCTGAGAGACATGAGCAGTGATCAACAGAAAGAAAGCCCCTGCCTCCTGCTTCTTAAGAGGATTTCACGGTGTGGCGGCAGAGGTGAGGGAGAGAGAGAGAGAGAGAGAACGGGAGACAAAAGCACAGCTGCTGCCTCACTGTTTGAGGGAGAAAGACGCGTTGTCCATGCCGAGCGTCTCGTCTCGCCTCGCTCAGCGACAAGGCCGGCCATCAAGGAACCGTCGGCGAACCCCAGAAAGCCAAGAGCGGGGCGTGAAATGAAAGGAGAACGATACATTTTTTACTTTTTATTTTTTTTATTATTGAGTAAACTCTGAAAATGTGGTGGTAAAATGTAAATTCTACAGACTTTAAAAGTTTGAGCTCTGGGTTTGTTTTGTTTTTTTGGCATGCTCAGTTCTCTCCACATAGTCAAATACATTTACCCCAAAAAGTAAAATGTTCCTTGTCACGTTTCACCTTTCTCCTCCCTCTCCTGTATTTAAAAAGCGGTTTAGACCTGGAATCCATACATGTAGGTTTTTGGCGTGTTTGCATGTAATATTGGACGAGAATACCCTGTCGGCACGCACAGGAAGCCTTGAAACTAATTACAGCAGTAAACGACAGATTAGCGTCCTAATGACTTGTTGCCTGTATTCTATCCTCTTTCCTCATCCTTTTCTCCACTTCCTCCCCCCTCCCTCCTCTTCAGGAAAGGTAGTGACTCCTGAGAAGATACAGGAAGCAAAGGAGGTGTACAGGGAACATTTCCAGGACGATGTTTTTAATGAGAAGGGTTGGACTTACATTTTGGAGGTAAGGAACTGCTGTTTATTTACTCATTTTTGCCTTAATTTAATTATTTCCTTCCTTTTCACTCAAATTATAATTATTAAAGTCGTCTTTTTTTCTTTTTTGGTTTAGTAAGGAGTTTCGGGACATTAGAGAGGGAAACAATTGTCAAATATTATCAATCATTGTTTCTGTTTTTCTCCGCTCTGCAGTTGTTAGCCTAAAAGCATTCCTGTATTCCAGAATGTTGGGTTTAAGCTGGAATTCATGACTTCTAAAACCATCTAAAACATTTGTAGATTTTTTTACAAAGTTGAAGTAATACAGCATAAAAGCTGCTCCAGCGTTCTGACAGGGATATTTGCTTTTTGCAGAAATACAACGGCCATCTTCCCATCGAAATCAAGGCAGTGCCAGAAGGAAGCGTCATTCCCAGAGGCAATGTTTTGTTCACAGTGGAGAGCACAGATCCTGAATGCTACTGGCTCACTAACTGGGTGGAGGTAGGTTTGCTTAGTTTCTCTGACGTCCCATATTCATGTTTACGCCGTCTGATTTTCTGTGTTGTGATCTATTTCATTCTCTGTGAATTTGCATTCAGTTTTTCCACACTGGACTGTCGCCGCAGGAGTGTTTCCAATAGTTCCTGCTCTATCTTGAAATTGGCTGTAAATTTCTGCTACTCGTCATATTACACAACTTAATGGCAACCTAATCAGAGTTTTGTTTGATAAAGACAAACCTTAAAAGCTAAATGCTTGCTGCTTCTGGAGCGCGGTGAAGCTAAAGCCACCAGGTCTTTCTCTTGGCAGCGTTATTCTCGTTAAAACTCTTCTAAACCTCACCGCACCACAGATCTTTAGGAACAAATTGCTCATAAGCGTCTTTTTTAAGTCAATTTGCTTCCTTCCTCCTTACAAATAATTTTGTCGTCGTTGTGAAATGGCGTCGTGTAAAAGCCGCGGAGGATCCTGCTTTCTCATAATGAGCAGCGCGGATTCACATCCTGGTAAACGGGACCGACGTGTCATTCTCGGCGAACAGGCGCCGCAACAGCGACTTGGCTGAACTGACTTCGAGCAGCATGAGTAATACTTATAACCGGTCCCCTCCTCTAACGTCTGTTTCTCTTTTCCTTTTGCAATTAAGTTTTCGCTCGTCACTCTCAGAGGTTTCTGAAGCAGGTTTTGAACTTTCAGGAAGCGAAAGCGTACCTTGAAAGCCACGCCCACTTTTGAATGCGCACACCGTGACTGTGGTGGTAGAAATTTACATTGTGACAACACTCACACACACACCCACATACTTATACACATACACACCTTGTGAGAGTTGTTCCTCGTTTAAACACACGCTTGAACACCCCCACGCCCTCCCCTCCATGCTCGCACACATGGAGACATTATTCATGCCCGGTGTAAAATTAGCCTCGGCGGTCATCTTGATGTCCTTGGGTTGCGTCACTGGGTCAATGCTTCTGGCCCTTTCTGTCCTCTCTTCTGTTTTCTATTCCCTTTGTAATATCTTCTGGATGTTTCAAAAACTTCTTTATTCCCAACATTTTCCACATTTATTTCCTTTTATTCTTTTCCTGGAAATGGCTAAGTTATGTGGAATGCCTGAAGGGCTTTTTTTTTTTTTTTTTTGCAACTGCGATTGGACATGAGGCTAAAATCAGGTTAGGGATACCAAACGAGGAGACGTGTATTTAATTTTTTTTTTTTTTCTGCGCAACACAAATTCCACTGCAACTCCGACCGTCACGAGTCCAAACGATGTTTTTTTTGTATTTGAGGAGGCATGTGACCTTCTGGGAGCCGGACGGTAGAAACGAGCTGCACAATGTGTGCAGGGAAAGTTACATGAAAGATTTGGGAACTGATTTTTTTTTTTATTTATTTTTTTGGCTTGCTATACTTCCTACACAGATGATGCTTTCTTGCTTTGCCTCAGATTAGTTCTGATTCTGATCAGAATCTTGCATTTTTCCAAATGCAGGCACAACTAGATCATTCTGCTAATTCCTAAAGCTCCGTCTAGACCGGGGTGTGAAATCTCCGTTGTGAAAATCACAAGCCGATAATTTGGCGACAGCTCCCGTTTCTTTTTACAACATGGAGCATGTGAGTTTATCCATTCAGCTAAACTCTGTAGCTCCGATTACTCTTTTTTTAATCGGCTGTGATGTTACAGGATAAACTCCTCCCCGAGTACTGCATGTCCTAAATAACTGTCTTATCAATATTACCGTAGGCTCACTCAACAACTCATTAAAGTTAGGTGTGGGTGGTTTATCTTGCTACCATTTACAGCAATGAGGATGGTAATAAAAAAATTTTAAAAAAAGACCCACAGCTCACTGCTGGAGAACCGCAGACAAGAGTGACATCTTTACACTAAATCGTAAGAACAATGAATTTGAACAGTGGTCTTTGGTCCGATCAACTCATGATTGAACATCTCAACAACAAACGTTTAAGGTAACAGACCCGTGAAGCTTACATGTTCTTCAAATTCCCCAGAACTAAATCCTATGTAACACCATAGGATTGAGGTAAGAGAAAAGGGTATGTTTAAAAAAAAAAAAGTTGGTTAGCTCGGAAAAATTAGCAACAGGTACTTCAAGTTAAAGTTCCAGTTGCTAAATGGATCGATTCCAATAAAAGAGCATAGAGCCACCAAGTAGTTTCACTTTCACACATCAGGTTCTTTCAAAGTTTCCATCATCTCTGATTTTTTCCCTGGAAGCTCAATAAAGCGGCTTTCAAGAAGCCGCTCTCCTATGTGTGCGTTCTCTCCGCCCACTTTGAGCAGGTTAACACCTGCAGGTGCGGCGCACTTACAAAACCAAGTGTCGACTAGTTTGTAAATGTCGGAGATGAATCAACCAGTCACCGAGATTGCAATCAGCACTGAGTCGGGCATTGAAAAAGTTTTGATTCTTTTCCAATCTTATTTGTTAAATGCATCAAATTTCGCTTTTGTGCTTTTTGATTTGAGCGTATTGAAACCAGAACAACAAAGCATGGGATATATTTTTAATTTAAACATGTGCTTAATCTTGATATAGTCCTCAGAAATAGAGAATTTTATTATTATTTTTTTTCCCAAAAGAGACGTTCACCTGTCAAACCTCTTAAAAAAAAAAGGAGAAATCAGTAATTGATAATAAATTTGATCTGTACTATAAAGCTGGTAAACAATTTGCATTTATTCTAAAGTATGTGGGCGAAGACCTATGCAAACACGCTTGCATTATGGTTATATAACTGTTTATGAAATTTCCCATCCAGCAGATAAGCGACTTGTTTTTACATCCAATCACTGACTCTGCTATCGAAGCATGAAGCATCAAGGAATGCATTTTCCCTTCACAGTCGGCCTTGTGTGAAAGAGCTCTCAGCTTTCATCCCTCTAGCCCCTGTTAGTTTTAGGCTTTAGTTCCAGTGAGTACAGTGAAACCAGTCTGTTGCGTAGTAAGAATTTTTCAGATCTTGTCAACATAAGTCTGTAAAAACTCTTTTTTTTTTCTATCAGACTATTCTTGTTCAGATCTGGTACCCGATTACAGTGGCGACCAACTCCAGAGAGCAAAAGAAGATCCTTGCCAAGTACCTCATGGAGACCTCTGGGAACCTGGAGAGACTGGAGTATAAACTGCATGACTTTGGCTACAGGGGTGTGTCTTCACAAGAGGTATGAATAAATGATAAAAGATAGATTTTAATACTTTTAGTTTGAGTAGCCGATTTTACAGCTTTCGTCTTCCAATCAGACATTGTGGTTTCATTAAGGGCTACAGTATAAGAAGATGGAAGAACTCTATTCAAAATATTTCTTCTAGCCCATTACGCCATAATTGCATTAGTTATATTAAACCCAGGGACAACGTCACGCTGTGCTAATTTAAAACAAAGACAAACTGATTGAAGGTGTATTGGAAACTTTAAGCATTTTACATTTGTGTGGTTAGCTTTACTTGATGAATTTATAGCAATCTCTGTGTGTATTGCTGTACATAATGCAGATTTTCTAAGATTTCCAAAGCAGATCGAAGTTCAAAATGATAAATCTGAGTTACTCAGCCTTCCTGTTAGCTACTGAAAGTCTTTCTCTCCGTCTCTTGCATTCCGAATGAACTACTGACATTTCAGAACATATCTAAGAAAATATAGTTACCTTCACACAAAGCTGTACAATGTCTGGGCTTGTTTGGACTTAATTTTTAGCCCCCTTATTCATAATGATAGATGCCAACTTTGAATTTTCTTCCTTTTGTAATTGATACATTTGATATAAGCATAACTTGGTTGCACTTAGGAATGCTGTGTCCATAAATTGAAGATGGGATTTATGAATACATACACTATATTTAAGAGGTGGAGAGAATTTATTTACTGTCCCTACTCTGTGTAGTTCATAATGACTTTTTTTTTGCTAAGTAATGCACCTTAAATCTGTGGTGTCCACAGCCAGTCCTAAAGAGCCGCTGTAATGTGTGCTTAAATGTTGACCTGATTCATCATAGCTGAATCAAATGAATGGTTCATTAGCAGGCCTCTGCAGAGCTGGGTGACATTTTTATTAAGTTTGTCATCCATTTGATTTCAAGCTTAGTCAACTCTTAAGGACTGGAGTTAGTAAACCTTTGCCATAACTGAAAGAG
Organism: Poecilia reticulata; assembly: GCF_904066995.2. Taxonomy (NCBI): domain Eukaryota; kingdom Metazoa; phylum Chordata; class Actinopteri; order Cyprinodontiformes; family Poeciliidae; genus Poecilia; species Poecilia reticulata. The sequence goes on along the minus strand of NC_088852.1, from coordinate 10,626,781 downwards.
GAAAAATATGATAAATTCACAATAATCTATCTTCAAATCTCTTCAGAACGCTATTTCACGCTCAAATATTCTAAGGCAGACGACAAAAGCGTAGCTACCTTTGCTGTGTTTTATACTTTTACACACATTACACACTTAGTCAAAGCTAAGCTTAAAACCATTATTTCTCTTTTTCTTTTTATTTACGTGAATTAGTACTGTGTTACAGAAAATGCTTAAATATCGCTCATCATTCACAGACTGCAGGCATTGGAGCCTCCGCTCATTTGGTGAACTTCAAGGGCACAGACACGGTGGCCGGCATCGGAGTCATTAAGAAGTACTACGGCACCAAGGACCCAGTGCCAGGCTTTTCAGTACCTGCAGCTGAGCACAGGTAAACACTTCTCTCAAGGTTTTATAGATTTTGAAGTGAAATATTCCTGAAGGCATTTTGATTGTGACTCCCACTTCATAATAAAATAGTTTGTCGATAAGTTGGGCGCAAAATGCATTAGCTTTGACCTTTATTTTTATAATGCTAGCATGAAAAATATGCTAGCATCTATTAGACTTAAATGTCTTTGAGTTATGTGTGTCATTTCATAAAGTTGGCTGCTATGCTCACATTAGCTAAAATGCTAGTATTACCTAACAAGGTACAAATAGCAACCAGAAAGAAAATTAACTCGGCATGACTTAAGTTGGTGCTAATTTACTCAGTTTCCCTCACACACTTATTATCCTGTTCTGCAGATTAATTTACGGAGTGTGGCTCTGATTGGCTGGAAGTCAGCTGGAAGCCTTTAGTTTTGCTCCCGTGCAAACACTCCACCAGGAGAGTCGCTGCTCTCCCAAAGAGCCCCCTTTTTTCTTTTGGGCTGTTGCATTCTGGGACGTTGGCTTGGGTTGTCACAGCAGTTCCTGTGTAATGGCCCCGTTATAAAATCAGTTTCATTTCTTCCTCGCTGGGAGGAGTCGCTAGAAAATTCCACTTTGATTTGTATGTAAAACTGAAAGTAAGAAAATAGGACTTTGATTCTATTAAAAAGAAAAAGATTTAAATCATTTTCAAATCACTCAGTTAATAGCTTTAGAAAACTTGAGCCTGACATAAAATAATATGTTAGACTTGCACTTCGAATTTCATTGCTTATGAAATGAACTTGATCATTTTCTTACGCAATACTGTGACCCTGGGGGTGACTAGGGTTTTTTCTAACCTCAAGCTACAGTGTTTGTCTGTAATGGCCTGAATAAAATCTCAAAGGTTCATTCATTAACCTTAACAGGTGGTGTACACTGCCCTCTTCTGGAAAGTCTGTAGAAGTGCAATTTTATTAATGTGATTTTTTAGGGAGTATTTCAATGCACGGTGTCCTGCTTTTAATGTTTGTTGCAGCAGATTGTTTTCGTCTTCTGTGTGTTAAATGAAGAGTTCTGGATAGTAAAAGTCTTTTCTTTTTTTAGTTCTTTTCCATTCATTGTAGTGCATCTTAATCCTTCTGGCTTTTTGAGCTGTAGAGTATTGATTCGTCTTAAGCTTTTTGTGTTTTCTTGTGATTTTCCCAGGAATTAGCTGTGATATTTGGGAGTGTAAGGAAAATAATTTGTGGTTTTCAAGTATTTGTACAGATAAAAATCTGACATGCATTTGTAACCAATTTGAATTGAGGCCTGGACTTTGATTTGGGAATTCAAACACTTGAATATGCTTTAATCTAAACCATGTCAGTTTCAACATTCAGTATATGACCTGATAAATCAACTCCTACAATCCCTGTTGGGGTAAAATCCGTCTACATCTTAATGTTTTACTAGATTAGCATGTAGTTGTAATTTTTACAGTAATAATAATTTGCAGATATTACAATACAACAGTTAGACACTCTTTCCGGACGGGTTATCTCTTAAAATCCAAGTACAATCCGTCAAAGTTTGAGCCTTAGCTATTTTTGCCAACCACTGTATATAAAACTGCTCACTGAATTGCAACATCAACAGCTAAAAGTAATCCTCTCTGCAGCACCATAACAGCATGGGGGAAGGACCATGAAAAAGACGCCTTTGAGCACATCATCAAGCAGTTCCCCAGCGTGCCTGTGTCCATCGTCAGTGACAGCTACGACATCTACAACGCCTGCGAGAAGATCTGGGGAGAGGACCTGCGGCCGCTGATAGAGACCCGCAGCGCAGACGCCCCGCTGGTCGTCCGACCGGACTCAGGAAACCCGCTGGATACGGTTTTGAAGGTCCACACAACGGCAGCCTTAACAAGCCGATAAAACATCCCTTCAAACGTGTCGCTAACAGTCCCTTTAACGCCGTCAGGTTTTGGAGATACTGGGCAAGAAGTTTCCGACGCACGAGAACGCTAAAGGTTTCAAAGTGCTGCCTCCTTACATCAGAGTCATTCAAGGAGACGGAGTCGATATCAACACGCTGCAGGAGGTAAGAGTTCTTGGATATATCCCGATAGACGTTCAAGGTTTCAACGCGCGAGTTTACGCTGTGGACGTGTTTCATCAGATAGTGGAGGGTATGAAACATCACATGTGGTCCATCGAGAACATTGCCTTTGGATCCGGAGGGGCTTTGTTGCAAAAACTGACCAGAGATCTGCTCAACTGCTCATTCAAATGCAGCTACGTGGTGACTAACGGACTGGGGGTGAGTGTTTGCAAACTACTGAATAAAACGTGCGATAACCCTCAACACATTCATGCTCTGACTCAAAAGATTGTTTTTGTGTGTGTGTGTGTGTGTGTGTGTGTGTGTGTGTGCTCGTGGTTTCTCAGGTGAATGTGTTCAAGGATCCGGTGGCAGACCCCAACAAGAGGTCAAAGAAAGGTCGCCTGTCTTTGCACCGGACGCCGAGCGGAGATTTTGTCACTTTGGAGGAGGGCAAGGGGGATCTGGAGGAGTATGGAGTGGTGAGTTTGGAAAACTTCAAAAATAATATCCATTGAGATTTTCTACATTTTTTCACTTTAAAACAATAAATGGCCGTCTTTTATAGGCACAGACCAATTGTGAACTAGAAGTACTATTTTCATCTCAAGGGATTTTTGTTTTACCCTCCTCGTTACCTGTTTTTTATTTGTTTTGTTTTGTATTTTTCAGGACCTGTTGCACACGGTGTTTCAGAACGGGAAGATTGTGAAGAACTACACATTTGATGAAGTCAGAGACAATGCCAAGCTGAAAGACGGAGAGCTAGAGGAGCTGCTGCACTGAGTGCGGCCTCCCCGGGCCCCCGACATGTTCTAAAGCCTAAAAGAAGTCGTACTCCCAGATCCTCACCTTCTCACCCTTCACCATCAAAAATGGAGGCATTTAAAATTACTAAAAACAAACAGACAAAAAAAAAAACGTTCCTGAAAACATAAAACCCCCCTGAAGATTTAAAAAAAAAATTTTATCCGAATTCCGAAATTCTGAGGAATTTTTAGGAGGTTAAAAATTTGGAAACTAGTTTATAAAGTTCAACAGAACTCCTCCTAAAGGAAAGCGAGGTAGTACAAGAAGTAAGAACACATACACTAAAATACTATCCCAGCCAGCTGCGTCAATGTGCTGCTGCCTCAAATTGAATTCCAGCTTGTTGTTGCACTGTTAGGCCAGAATACTTCGCAGCTTCCCTGAATGTGTTTAGCCGGCTGCTGACGGGGCATTGTGCCCTAACCGAGGCGGATTGTGAAAAAGAGGGAAAGCTGTAACACTTCTGCTTGTCGTTCTGTACAGAAAATGAAAAAGAAAAAAGCCACAAATTTGAAGCGGCTTCGCTTTGCCCTCTAAGTGAAGGAAGGAACTGATGATCCTTGTGAACTGCTGTGCACTGAAAACACTGAAATACGTTAATTATTCATGTTTCGCGTCACCTCGGTAGCAGTTAATCCTAAACCCTTTAACTGTAACTATAGATGGTAATGTCACGTTATTTTCCAAAAATGTCCTGCTTTTTAATTAATCGTCGCCGCCTAAACTGTAGTTGCGTGTGCGCTGCCAACACGGACGCATCGCCCAAGGTAGAGGAACAATCGTCTCTGTGTCTCATTATGTTTTGCCCTCGGTGCATTCTCATCACGAAGATCCAATTCAAAGCCACAATCTCGAATGAAAATAAAGTATCCATTTAGAATGTTTGCAGTTTTTGTGTGTATGAATACGGACTTTCAAAATTTGCTCGATCTTCATGATGGCTAATGCACAGCCTTTTGTGTAAGATGATGTTAAAAGATATATATACATCTCAAAAGTTACCTTCACTGGCATGAAGATGACGATAATGATGACGTTGGCGTTCATGAATGATTCTAATTTCCTGGTTCCTGGCTGAAATGTGTGTTAAGTGTCTGTCCTGGTACGTGTGTTTGTGAGTGTGCTACAGGTATTTTTCTTCCCTTAAACAGCTGTGTCGTATTCCTTTATGCAAATGCTATTGTTGATGGAAGGATTAGAGGACACACAGAGTTTGGCGGCCTTTGAATCTGTACGCGGGGGGAGGAGGCGCAGGGGTGGGACATGGTCTTTTTATAGTTAGTTGAGCAGGTCAGCAGACCTCCAGTATCACTGCCTTAAGTCAGTCAACAAAGCTGTCCGTTGAATTGAATGCCCATTTACCCATCGGCTCGGTTCGCTCACCATCTGCTCCGAGTCGCCCGCGCTATTCCAGGCCTCGATGGGTTTTCTTTGCTTTGTTGACCTGCTTTCCAGTGTTGGACTTTCACTTTGTGACGAGCTTGCAGGGGGATTTCAGAGGAACAAGGAGACGGTGACATCACAGGAAGCACAATATTTGAGGGGCGGGGGAGCTTTCCGGACAGAGCAGCTGGTTGTGACGATTAGGTTTATTCCCGTGACATTTCGAACCTCTTCATTTTACAGCAGCTGTATATTAGCAAAAGTTCCTCTGATTCTTTTAGCTCCACCAAATCATATTCGTGACTCGGTGCGGTATCGCTTTGTCGGCCACAGTTAGTGGAGATGCACCTATCTCTGGTTTTGTGAAGCTTTGACCTGCCTATTCAGTACAATGTGTATTAGAAGAGGTGACGTCACACTGTGTGTATGTTAGATGAACCACTATTAAACAAGGTTTAACTCATTTTTTAAAAAGACACAATTTCGAATTGACATTTTAAGCTATATTTAGCATCTTCTGTTACACCTAGCTTGGTTAGCATAATTATCATTACTAAAACTGTAAGTTTGTTGTGAATTTGCTTGAAATTTTTCCCCCCAAAAAAATCTGTCATGATTTCCAAATCCACCATCTCCCATGACAGACAGGCCAAAATGTAACAAGGTAAAAGAAACCAACTTTTTTTCTCTGTTTAGCCTTCCTGTTATCTTCTGAGAGTCTTTCTTTCTCTCTGCCAAAATGAACCCAAGGTGTGTTAGAGAAGGCTATTTCTTTTTAATAACTTCTGACATCGCTCTGCTTCCACTGATTTTGTTCAGTAACAGCATCTACGCCAAAGAGTGTTTTTACCGCAGCCTTGTAGCACTTTGGTATGGTGGACTCACTCGTCAGAAATCGATTGGTCAGTTTGGGGTCAGTGGCGATCAAGCTGAAAATCAGCCATTTTTAGGTGCATCGGTCGTACTAGGTTCAATGCTAATTAGCGTTAGCATTAAACTGAAGCTGTGATGTCTCCCGACTCCCGTTTCTTGAGTCTGGCTCAGATATCAAACTGTTGAAACACATTGAAGATCACAGCTTCTGACCTGCTAGTTTTCTTTTTTTATTATTATTATTTTTTTATTACCCATCTGTTGTTGCTGCTCTTTTATCGCCGTAATTAAGTTTTAATGACCGTAGTTGTTTTCTTTTCCAAATATGAGGTGCATTTAGTAAAATATTATTTTACTATTTTGATACTGTCTCAGTTCTTACCTCAGAAAAATATTATTTTGTACGACTAGGGAGAAAATTGAAAAAAAATAAAAAGAGATATCACAGTAAATATCCTTATTTACAAACAGTGCGGCCATACTGCCTTCTCACTTGTACATAAAAACAAAGGGGGTGCAACCGAAAGCAGAGAGGGACGGCTAGGTGGATGACCAGACTAGATGCGATTTATTATTTTTGTCAGAACGACCATTTTTGTACCAACAGAAGAACATCCAAAACGGCTCGACAGAACCGGCCGGCGCGACTGTTCCTGGGGCCGTCGAGCCTTTTAGTTTCTGCGTGAGCGTAGTCCTGTGTGAATGCCGTGTTGTGTAATGGATGGAACAGAAGAAAAAAAAAAGTAAACAAAAAAAGAATTAAGTGTTTGTGAATAATTTTGATTTTTCTTTTCTGTTGTTTCAATCGTATGTATATGTTGTTCCAAATTCTTTTTTCTTTTCTTTTTTCCCAACACAACCGAGATTTTAACTAACATAACTTGCTATATTGTCAACAATACACTGATTAAAAATGCCACCCTCTTGGTTTGAAATGCTTCCTTCTCTTGTCTGCTTCACTGTTCGAGAGAAAGTCCCGAATTGTCCTCGGGATTTTCTCCCAAGTGTCCACTAGCATCTAAAAAGAAGCCAGGCGTTGAGTTGAGTGTGATTTATTTAAGGATCGCTCAAGCATTACAGTAAAATCACGATATTAAGAGACCTCAGAAAAGGAAACTTCACAAAAAGTACAAGTCAACAGCCACAGTCATTTCAAAGGATGTTAAAAACAAATAACAGTCTACATTGTGCGCAGAAAATCAAAACATCCATTCAATTTAGTATTTATTAGGTTAAAAATTTTTTAGATCCTTTTATGTTAATTTCAAAACGCAACACTTTTTTATTTAAAATGGCCTTTAGTTCTGGACAGATGATAAAAGTAACAACAAGCTTGTCTTTTATGAAATCATGTCTATTTCAGCTGGTTAATAACTGAGAAAAGGTCAGAGTTTATGGAAAATCCAGACATTATGTAAAGAGGAAAAAATAAGGCTACATGCTAGTAGCCGCGAACCTTCATCCATGACGGGCATTGATGCATAAAATCTAAAAAAAAAAAAAAACAGCCAAGTGCTAATCTTGCAGCTTTATTTTGAACTACTCCAGTCTGAAAATGTCTTCTTGGGAGATGCACCTGAAGCCGTAGCGCTTCTACGCCAGACGCACCGAGATCCCTTCTTGTTTTAATTGGAAAGCGACTGAATATAAAATGCAATATCACCTCCATATTTATTTTCAGAGTCTAAATATATTACACCCTTGCATAGCTACTGCTGTGTCCTCTGCAGTTTCATCTGTACATTTGACTGGAACATAATTCACTGACTTTGTTTTGAGCTGCAGATGTCCAAGTGGGCAAGTTTTACTCCTTTTATGGGTTTCTTGAACAGCATTCTAAAAGAAGAATGAACAAATAGCACATGATAAAGCTTACACTAATATAAACTATAATTCAATGGAATTACATCCAGTCTAAACAGAAGCTGCAACTCAACTTGTCCAGCTGCTCAGAGCTTCTTAGACGACGTTCTGTACCTTTTACTATAAATCCTGTGATTCAAAGTTCCTTGTGTGTTTTTTTTGTTGTTTGTTTCCTTGTTAGGAACCAACGATATGGTTTTGCATCTTTTTCAACTAATCAAAACAAAAAAAACAAAACCTTGCATTTCCGTCATTACAAATTGAGCCAATGAATTCTTTGTTTTTAACAGCACTGAATCATTTCCCCAAATCTTAAAAGTCACTGACGTAAACATGCAGCCTTTGAGATTTTCACGAGAAACGTCGTCTTCCTTAATGAACCCAATCCTCAGTTAGCAGACCTGTTATATTTTGACTCTGCCAGTCAGATTTCTGAGTTACTATGTCGCAATCCTGCATGACCGACAATCCAACGTCAGCTGAATGTATAACTGTATGGTTTGCATGAACTCAGTGACATGCACAAGTACTGCACAAGCTCTACTTCACAACACGTTCCTGAATTGCTTTTGGAGCAATGGCAAGAGAAACTCTCTGTTAAGTACCATTAGTGTAAAAAAAAAAAAAAAAAAAAGAGGCAACCAAAAGAGGTGCGAAGAAAAGCTGTGTGGCAGCCATATTGGGCTGCTCTGATTTGACCTCCCAAGTCGACTTGAGTTGCATTTCCGACTAATGGTTTTGTAAATCGAACTTCGGGTTGACCTATAGGTTCAAACATTCCTTCTCTAGAAAACCATTCCCACAGTATGATGCTGCCACCACCTTGTTCCTCGAAGGGGATTCATTTTTATTTATTTATTTTTTGTCTTGCATGTGAGCCTCCGTTTTTAGGTTTCATCTTACTTCAAAGTTTAAGTGGGACATTTTATAGCTTCCTTCACACGGCTCCACATTTGTAGAGCGCAGCAGATGATTGTTGCGGAGACAGATTTTCAGTGGCTCTCAGACGGTGTATCATGTGGGTCAGATTTGGCCCTTTTTTTTAATCCTTTAACTACTTTTTTTTTTCCATTCTCAAGGAACTGTTTCGTGTCCATTTGGGTCATATGACCAAAGACTTCAACCTCATCGAGGAGAGATTAAGTCCATGTCATTTTTTTTTTTTTTTTACAATCTCATTGAATGGAAACTGTGTGGCTGCCTGGTCTTCTCCTACCTCTGGAAACGGAACTGAATCTTCAGTTCGTAGTTTGCATGCATGGGTTTTCTGCGGTAAATGCCCAGCCGCGCTTGAAAACTGCAGCTGCAGTTTATTTTAAGTCACCGATGCGGTTTTCATTTTTCTTGGTTGTTATTTTTACGATTTTGGAGGAGAAAATGCAAAAAAAAAAAAAAAACTTTCACTTTTTTTTTTTTTTTTTTTCTTTCTTTTTGCATGTGACGGCGTCGTTTTCCTGTAACCAAAAACCCCACTCGCATGAAGCGCGCCGAGGGGGAAGTTTGGCACACTTTTACGCGCCGTATCCGCCACATCTTGAGCGCATCGCCCAGCAACAGAACTCGCCCGCTGAAAGAAGTTCGCACATGAACAAAGGATCGGGCTCAGCAACACGTGTCATTAAAAAAAAAAAGAAAGAAAGAAGGAAGAGAAAAAAATTCCCAACACGCATCAAGCTGCATTTTAGGTAAGTGGATCCTCGTGCTTCGCATTTCCTCCCCACTTTTTTGGGGGCAGAAGCTTGAAAGAAAAAAAAAAAAAAAGTTGCGCTAAATAACCCGATGCGGTCATTTCTTGCAGCGTCAGGAACACACCACGTCACTCTGTTCAAAGAAACTCCCACTTTTTCCCCTTTCAGCTGGATCATCATCCACCCTACAGTTTTGGAGAGGAAAACTAGGTAAAGATTTGGGCAGAAAACGGCTTTAATCATGATGACCGGATTTCGACTCAACTTGTCGCCCCTCAAGGAGCCTCTGGGCTTCGTTAAGCTGGTTGAATGGGTAAGTCAGATGCGCATTTGTTTCTTTTTTCTTTTTTTCTTCTCTTCCTTATAGAACAGGGAGGTCCAGAGACCCTCCTTGGTGCTCAGATGTTCCTTTGAAAATGCCTAAAAATGTACAGAGATCAAAAGTTTGACTCATTCCGATCAACTTTGCGAACTTAAATGCAAAAAAAAAAAAAACACGCAAACTGAACCCTTATCTGCACCTGGAGGTTGAATCCAGTTTTTGTCTAGTTGAGTTGAATTTGCTCCTTGCATTAAAGTGCAGGGCGTTTCAAGAACTCAGTTAGAGATTAATACCCATCTAAGCAATAATTTACCCCTGAGAAACAAAACGGTCTTGAAAGTACAAGAAACATGTCGACCTTTGTTCCAGCAATCAGTGAATCCAGGTATATTTTCTGTTTTCTCATAATATCCACATTTACACACAGACACACACACACACACACTGAGGACCACAGCAGTCATCTGACTCCGGACAAGGCAGTGTGTGGAAGTACGTGTGTGTGGAAGTGTGTGTTTGCTTTACATAAGCTTCATTTAACACAATGGATTTGCTTATTCATGCTCAGTGTGGAGCAAAGACTATTAATTGGGTCAGTAAATACCCACAAATTAAAAAGATTTTTCTGGGAACTTTGGAAGGCCGGATCTGTGCAACACCTGGTCAGGATTGGGAAAAAAAAAAAGTAAATATGTATAAGTCTAAATATGGAGCTGATTTAACACTAAATCTTACCAGAAAATGTTTCCAGAAAGCAAACTTTAACTTTTTTTTTTTTTTTTTTGTATATGTTGGTTTGAGAGAAGAAACACGATTGCAAGCAAATCGAAAAGAAATGAGCAGAGACGAGGGTTGATGACATTTGTAAAGTATTTATCATAAAGGAAGCTTTTGAGTGGCTGCAAAGTAATCTGATTAGTGTGTGAGTGATGTGGCCTCGACACAGAAACCTCCTCAGATGTTATCATTTGTGAGCTGTAAACAGGAAGCAGTATTTCTTCGAAGAAATGCTGGAAGTCTCCACTGTTCATTCCACTTGTTAAAGACGGATGAAAAAACCTTTTATTGGTTTTCCCGACGTGCGAGAGATGGTCGTGTCTTATTGCATTTGTTGCAGTTTGTTTGCATCTTGTACATATTTGAAATTCTCACCCATGATTAGATGCCAAATTTCCTTGACTTTTTTTTTTTTATTGGGGATCTTGACAAGGGAACTCATTTGATTTTTCCTGGTTTGTTTTGAATAGTGAGTGAGTTCCCCAAATAAGCAAAGTAGCATGAGTAGACCAAAAAAACAAAACAAAAACAAAAAAAAAAAGCAGGAAGTGACAGAAAAGGACATCTGGGAAAACATCTGGAGTGAAGCATAGCAAGGTGTGTGAGAGCATGTAAGCACTTTTAGTGTGTGTGTGTGTGTGTCAGTTGTGCTGATGAGACAAAAATGAAGTTTTTTTTGGTTTTTTTTTGAAAGAGCTTTCTCGAGGTTACCGTTTCCACATTCTTTTGGTCTTTTTAATGAAAGCCACTTCCTGCCTGATGCAGTGAATGCCTTCCAACAATTTTCCTGTAACTTTTAAACGACATCCAAAGCTTTGGGGATAAGTTAGATCTGTGGCCTCCATTCATTTAATGAGTCCTACGATATTAAAGAGATGCACATCTATTTTGCAAAAAGAAAAAAAAACAAGATCTGGCTAATCATTTTACTGCCTTCTGATTTTACTGAAGGCTTAACTTGAACCCTGGGAGACAAAAACACAAAGGATGACGGATTTGTACCTTTCCTCAAGGGTAGAAATCCCAATGTCATCTGTTTCAGCTACAGCTGCTTAAAGGCGAACAAAGTACAGCGTCATCTGCGTAGAGGTGAACTTCACCTGTGAACGTGGTCTTTGGGGGACTCCGTACAAAATTTGGACCTGCCTTAAGCTTCCTCACTCAAACCCAAACGTTGTTGTCTATTAAACAGCATCTCCTGATGAGCAGAATCAAACGCTTTGCTGGGATCTACACAGTGCTACTCGCTGTTCAAATCATTAAAATATAACTTGTCAGCCCAGTTCAGTCTTTTTTTCTCCCCCTCTGCCCCCAAACCACATCCTTCTGGTTTTATTGTAGGAATATCATGGCGTTTCCAGGCAGCCCTAAAACAAATTCCGGGTTTATCCCCAGGCATTCCAGTTTTCCTTTATATCTCCCCTGGGTTGAGTTGGAAGGGACTCTTAATCAGATGCCTGAACTACCTCCAAAGATTTCGATGCGGAGGAGACCGAGTCTGCACTCCCTCGTCCTAAACCGCTCGCTGTGTCCCGAAATAAGTCTATTTATGGCCTCGGTCTTTTAATTTGCTATCTGCTGCTTATGAGCACAGGTTAGGGGTTGGAAAGTAGGTCGGCTGATGAATGGACATCTTTACTCATCCTTTGTCTTTTGGCACGGTTCCACCTTTGTCACCGTCAAACAACAGTTCACTGTTTCTGTCGCAGAAGATGCCGTCCTGTCGGAACGGACAGTGTCAGAGTCCGGCACAAAAACACCAATCACCTCTGACTTCAGCGGAAACGGAGCCGTTTTGAGCTTGAAGGCAGAGGTTGTGGATACTTCACAGAAGTGTGATTTCTCGAGGTTGTGTTTTGAGTAACTGTGCAAAATCTCAAACTTTTTTTCCCCCCGCATTGTCATGGAGTTTGTGCGTTTGTGTGTAGAATTTTGAAGACGGAGATAACCTTAAAGCAATTAGGAGTGAAGACTGTGACATGATAAAATGTGGGAAAAGTAAATTGTTGTGTATACTTTCCAGATGCACTTGAGATTTAAATACGTCTAGTGGATATGTGTACATAGCAGAAGTTCGAAATGAAACAATAAATTCATGCTGTGGATTACGTTATGATGGCCATAATAAGAACTCTTTTGCTGACTTTCTTTGTAGCCGTAACTTAGGCAAATTAGATCTTGTTGAAATTATTATTTTTTTATTTATTTTACTGCAAAAAATATTTTAACATGATCTTCTTCAGGGCTTGCTGCCACCAACAATGAGCTGTTTCAGGCTGACAGATCGTGTCGGGTCCAGCAGTGTCCCGTCTGGGGATTTACTTTGGCACATCTTCGTCCTGCATCGTCATCGTCGCCGGTAGCGGCGTAACGTAACATCAGCAGGGCTTTGAATGAGCTTGAGCTCTGATGGTTATCGAGCTGCGCACTCGGGGAAGGCCTTGGCCAGAGTCGCAGTCGCCCCGAAGAAAAAAGAATTTGGTCTCTGTTGGCTTTAAGAGGGGAGAATTGGCGTCACATGGTCGACAAACTGAATCAGATGCTTTTCTGCGCAAAGGAATTCGACGCCTGAATGGCGGCTTAAGTGAAAACACATTGACAGAAAATCTTTCAAATATTTAGATTTTCAGATATGTCGTCGTTTTTTTGTTTTGCTTTTTTAAAAGACAAAAGCTTTGCAGAACAGTCCAGTGTTATTGGCACCCTTTTCAATATTGTGTGAAAAGCCTAGAGCGAGTGTAGCTTTGATTACAGTAACATTACCAGACATTGTTTTTATTTTTTTTTTCTAAATACATAAATAATATTCAAAAGATTGATAAGTTAAATAATAAGATGGGGGATCAGTGATGCTGTGGGCCTGTTTCTCCTTCACAGGTTCTGAGAAACCTGCCAGATGTAAGGAATTACATCATGAACATAACGGGACATTTTAAATTAAAAAAAAGCCAAGAAAAATATCTATATATGAAATGAAATTTACAGAAAAAAAAGTATCAGACAAAAGAAGAATCAACCAAAATAAAGGTTGGAGTAATCAACATTTTTCTGAGTGAAATTGTGCTACTGGGGGAGCGGGGATTTTATTTTAAGGATGTTTATGCATCTTCAGCAGGGATGGGTTTATTCTTGTAATATGTCAATTTACTCTAGCAGCATTGGTGTAGTCATTATCTAACTGTATTTTCTGATGCTGGCATGAGCAGCGTCCCTAATGTGTGTGTCTCGTTTTCTGTCCACGCAGCTCACGGCCATATTCGCTTTCGGAAGCTGTGGTGGATTCTCGGGTACGAACATCGTATCTCTCTTCTGTGGTGGCATGAATGAGACCCTCGATGCCAGCTTTCACTACCCGTTTAGGTATAAATCTTCGATACATTGATGCTTCTGTTTTTGAATTCTGAAGTAGTAGAATTCTGAATCATAAGCCAATTAGATTTTTGAGTTTCTGACCGGTCACTCTCTCATCACAGATGGTCCCAATCAGCCAGTTTGGGTCACTTTTCAGTGCATATGTAAAAATAACTAAATAAATCCGAAAGGTATTGAATAAACATGTTTTTATTCCTTTGGGCTCTCCTCTACGTCATGGACAGGCTGAGCCAGGTCCCGCTCATCAATGGAAACGTCACCATTTGTAATTACTCTGTCTCTACCACGCACCTGATGGGAGACTCATCGTCCGCCGCCGAGTTCTTCGTCGGCATCGGAGTCGTGTGCTTCCTGTACAGCATGGTAGCTCTGCTGGTTTACTTAGGCTACATGCATGTCTACAAAGACTCTGACTTTGGGCCTATTTTCGTGAGTAAATAAACTGAATAAAATTAAAATGGCTGACCACATTTTATATTGTATTGTGAAAATCTTATTGACTTTTCTTGCTTTTTTTTTTGCTAGGACTTTATCATCACAGCAGTCCTGGCCTTGCTGTGGTTGGTCTGCTCATCTGCCTGGGCAAAGGGTCTGCAGAACGTGAAGGACGCCACAGACACTGACGGAATTAGTGGCACGCTAGCTCTTTGTAAGGGAACGAACGTCACGTGTGAAGTCACGGACTTCGCCAACATGCGGACGCTCAACATCTCTGTGGTAAGAAGAAATGCATGCCAGCAGCTAGTTTGTACTGCTTTCAGTCACCAATAACTGAAGCTGTCGATTAGTTCTAGAGCAGTTGATTAGTAAAGTCTGATCATTTCAATCTCTTACCTTGCTCTTCGTCGATCTAGATTTACCTATGCGTTTTCTTGTTCTGCTTGTGTATTTGCAGGTGTTCGGCTACCTCAACATGTTCATTTGGGCCGGCAATGCCTGGTTTGTTTACAAGGAGACTCGCTGGCACTCCCAGAAATTCTCCTCCCAACCTGGACCTGGAAGACAGCAGGTTCCTGCGCCAATCTAACACCAGTGCCCACTTGTTGTTATGCATAAGAAGGAAAGGAAAGTCAAATATATATGAAGTATTGAGCTTTTATACATATCTAGAAAATGTTCTTGATAGAGGGTGAGATTGTTGGAACCTGTTGTAGGTTTTCTTTTTGCTTGTGCTAACGTTGCACAAAGCCGTACTGGCATTTTGCAACCTAAATGACTTGACATTGGTTTACTTCTTGCACAGTGACAGTCCTGAAATAATAAAATCCCCAATCTGCATATATTTCTTTGGAAAGTCTTGCAACTTAGAACAACAAAAGGTCTTTCTTGTATTTAACTTGCATCAAACATTTTTACCTTTTAAGTGGGCTTCACACTATCATGCAAGGTAAATCTATAGTAGAGGAAATAAAGCGGCACCCAAATGATTTCCTTTGAATAAATGTATTCAAATCAAAGGTCGAATTTCAAAATATCTGTAAATAAAACCGTTTTATCTTAAGGCCTTTTTTTTCACATTTTCTCTAGGGTTCCCAAAAAGTGTGATGCCCTATTGTTTAGTGATAAATAAATGAATAGAAAAATATAAATTACATGTGTATTTTTCACAAAATCTGTGTGAAATCTTTACAATTCTGTTGCTGTTTATACTTGAAGCACATTCGCATTTAGCTCAAAACGTTTATTTTCTTTCATGTTCTTTGCCATTTACCACCACCTAGTGGCAGGCGGTGGTAAGTGCAACTCCTGGTGAAACTTTAAGCCAAATCCCTACATCCAGCCATATTTTTGGTTTGCTTTCAAGCGTCAAAAATGATTGTCAAGTTGTTTGAAGCTCAAATATCAGGAATCTAGATACTTCTATGGTGCTTAATGTGATTGTGAGTTTTTTAAGTACGAAACCCAAAAACACTAGAGAGGCCGATAAAGATGTTGAGTTGGAACCAAGGTACCAATTAAAGGACTAAGAAATCCTATAGAATGTGTTGGTAACATCTTTTTCATTATATTCCAATTTTCATCATTCATATTTTACAAAAGACATAACATTCTGCCAAAGTACTATTTGTTGAAGCTCATTTTACTGTTATCTGTTGTCCATTTGCTTAATTCTTGATGTGACACCAAACATGTTTTTGTACTTTACTTTGTCTTGAGTAAAATATGTTTTTGTTTCCCCTATGTATCTGAATGAACAGTTGAAAAGACATCTGCTTTCTTGGATGTGGCCTGCATAATTTTATTGCATTTGTCAATAAAAGTGAATGTTTTTTTTCAATTGAATTTCCTTTGTATCTGATGATGTGTTTGATTTTATACATGCACTCTTTCTCCTTCTGTTTTGTCGCACAAGTTTTAAGAATGTTTTTAACTTTTGTGACGATGCTAGGTCGTTCAAAACGACCTAGCATCATTATGGTATGGCAGCATCGTGCTGCCATACCATAATGTGTCACTGGATTGTTCAGTGGTGTTAATTTCCCTCTTATACTCGAAAGCATAACTTATGGCCTCACCTTCTTCAGCTTGTTTCTTGTACGTGACTTATTGCAAGCTGCAAACAACTGTTACTGTTACTATGGCTTTGTGTTGTCCAGTGCAAACCAGAATGTGTTGTTCTCTTCACAGAGTAGGAGCCTTGGAGTCTTGGGTTTGATACGCCTACAGCCAAAGTGGCTGTGCGTCATGCACAATGGCTGCTTTTCTCTAACACCGAAACCGAGACAGTGTGAATAACTTTATGATTAGTTATGCTTTCTAGTACAACTAACCATGTTATTTAATAATGTGAATCTTATCTTTGAATGATTCATTACGGATCTCTCGGCCGTGACAGTTTTTGTGTTTAAAAGTATTTTTGGCATGCTATTTTTGTGATGAAAAGACCTTGAAGGGTCCCCAGGAGCTTTGTTTGTGAAATGTAGTTTTCTTGTGAAAGTGAGAGTTGATGTGAGTTAAAACAACGCATCATTTCCAGTATGGTGTCCACCACTGATCAGATGGACTGATTAATTATAGTCACATCTTTTATCTGCTTCCATTAAAGTTGTGCATTAGTTTGCATTCACATAAAATCTTGATGAAGTAAATAAAAATGTATGTTTGTAGTATAACAAAAGGCAAAAAAGAAAGTATTAGGAATATGAATACTCTTGTAAGGAACTCCAGATGTTTTTTTATTTTATTTTCATTTTATTGTGGTCATTGATAGAAATAGATGGGTGTGTCTGAAGCCCTCTTTCGGCTTCACCACAGCTAGATGTTGCAGAAAATGTGTTTTTAAGTGCAAAAGATAACACAAACATCTATAGATATTGCGTCTAATGTGTGGAACTGGCCTTCATGAGCTAATGCCATTTCCTGACTCCCAATTTTAAGACCGTAATTTCCTCGTAATCGTCAGCCTGTCTATCGAAATTGATGCTGATAGAAAACGATGCTTGCATTAATATGTTCAACCTAAACTAAAAGTATAATTTATTTTTACTTTATTTTATTTGCTACTATTTTACTCATACTAAAGCAGTCTTTGCGCTTGAAGAACAGTTTCTACTCATTGCCACAAGAGGGCAGTGTAGGGTAATCAGTGCCACCGTGCTGAAATTATATTGCTCTATTTTTTTATCAGCAGATGTAATGATTTAGTTCCTACTGTTAGATTTTATTGTGTGATGTAATAAACTTAAAGAATTACTTTCGTTAAACAGGGTTTGGTTTTATTAGTTTTCCTCTATCTTTGCTTCTCCAATGTTTTATTCATATATATATATATATATATATATATATATATATATATATATATATATATATATATATATATATATATATATATATATAAAAGCATATAAGCATTTGTGTTATTGCTTTCATTGTTCATTTCACCAGTCAGACTGCTCTAAGACATTATTCCCATCAGTTTTTATTCAGATGTAAGATATAAGTTCTTGTTCTACTATTTAAGTTTTTTTTTTCTTTGCAATTTTATTAATGCTACACACAAGCTGTCATGTACAGTGCTACCCCAAATCACAAGGCTTATGCCATCATACTTTACATTAAATATTGCTTTAGTTATACCTGTCTTTATAAGGTATTATTGTATTGCGTTAGAAAGTCAAGTTGGCCTCATAATTCTTGGTGTTTTCTTGAAACATGAATGGTTTACATTTGTTCTCTTTTATTCTGGAGTCGTTTTCAGGGCAGCTATATAGAATTGAAACAAAAATACACTAAAATCTCGTTTGGTTTTTATTGCATATTTTTCTTAATTGTTGAAAATGCTGCACTTATCTAATAATGCCAAGTATTGTGGATTTAATATTTTAAAGAAATATAGAAAGTAAAAAAAAGAGAGAGCAAGAGACTCCTGCTATTTGCAGCACAGATAATCTTCAGTTTTCCTATAATTTGTTGACAAATTCATATTCACAGCTGCAATTTCTTCTGAAGCTGAACCGTTTTTTTCCACTCCAGAGCATTAAACCCTAAATAATAAAATCAGAACTAGCTGATCGGTAAGAGAAAATGCAGAGATGAACCTTCTTGGGGAGAGGCTTCTTGGGTTGTTTCCTGCCTGCACTTAAGATTTTATTTATTTATTTTTGCTTGATTAAAACTATAGATTTCGCTTGTGTCTGTAAAATAACATTTTACTCATTATAATCAATACAGAAATCCTGATTTTAGATTTTTTTTTAATGTGCTGCTTCCACACTGCCCACACAATTTAGTCAAAATTGCAAAGTAAGATGGTTTAGTTTTATTTATGATAAACATGATTTATTTATGCAATATTAATTTATTAAATCAAGACCTTTTCCATACCTTCATTTTCTTAATTTTTATTTTTACTTGATAGCAGTTTTTCCCCATGTAATTCCATCGAACACAGTGAACTTTTGAACTCCCAAGTAAGCTCCCCATTTGTCACTCGACCGCTTGATCTGCCGGAAATGACCGACGTGAGCCGAAACGTTCCGACAGCGACGTCACCATATCTCGTTCTTTCGTTTTTCGCCTGCTGCGTGCGAAGAGAGAGAGAGAGAGAAAGAGAGAGAGAGAGAGAGAGGAAAAAACGGCTCTCAGCAAAGCAACAAGAAGGAAGAGCAATGGCGACACTGGATCGCCAAATACCAAGTCCGGATACCTTTTTGTGCGAACCGTGGTCTTCCTTCGTCAGTGCGACTAAATTACGTTTTGTTGACAGTAAGTTGGCGCCTCGGTGGTGGTGTTGTTTAGCAGACAAACTGTCGGGGAGTGCGTGGTCCAACTGTCTGTGATTGAGTTGAGTAAGCTCCTCCACCATTCAGCGTCTGTCAGAGCTCAGCAAAAGTAACTGTCAGAAATATTACTACAAAATGCAGTATTAATAGCTTGCTTTGACAGCAGCGCACATGCGCGTACGCGAAGCTAAGCGTTTCGGTGCAGAGTTTGTGCCTCTGACGCGCTCAGTCATGACGTGCTGAACTGTCCAGCTGTAAGTTTGTTAGCTTTGACAGATCTACTTGGTGTGAGGAAGCTCAGCTCAGCTCAGCTCAGGCTGGCGCTAGCAGGCTAATGCTAACCTGGTAGCCAAGCCTCGGGAGCTTGCAGGGCTCCACGCATGGCCCCTAAAGTTTTGTTGCGAACGCTGCCAATGTGTTTGCAAGCGGATGTTTTGTTCACGCAGACGCAGACTCGTCTTCGGAGAAGGACGACACCGACTCTTGCTGCCCCGCCGAAGCCGCGAAACTCGGCAGAAACGGTAAGGAACTTGCGCGAGCAGCGCCGTCACGTACCACACGGTGATGGTTTGTTATTGTTTTTACAGCACATGCATGGCAGCGTTTACGGCTCCATTTTTTTTTTAACCACTTGTGTGAGAAAATACGCTTATTTGGTTTCTCTGCATATGTGTAAACCGCGTATATTTATAAATGTTCATCGTAGTTTCAATGTTGGCTCCCGTTTTACAGAATGGGCACCTTTAGTTTTGCGTGACGCGTTTGATTCTCATTTTTTTTATTGTTGTGTATTTAATTTATTTGACGTACAACTGGACTTATTAAGTCGTCGTTTTGACGGAGTTTAGTTCAAACATTCCCCAGAGACGAGATTTGTAATTCTTTATTTCATTTTGATATATCATATTATTTTTCTTCGGATCTTATTTTTTATTGTATTTTTGACAAAGCATGACTTTGTTTTTTCCTGGTTGTTTATTTTTTAATTCATTATTATCAGTCTGTAATATCTTTAATTTTATAGCACCAATAAACATAAAGGAAAATAAAAATACTTGAGTGCCTTAGTGGTTGATGCTGATCATTTTAGGAGGATGGAGGAACTTCAGCCATATTGTTATTTTTGTGGCGCTTTGGATTTTATTCCTATTGATTCATACATAAAACTATTCAATATTGGAGATGAAGATCATATTTAAATGGAAATATCAATGTGAGTGAGCAACCAGGAAGGCCAGCTTGGAACATATTAAGCTGCAATACTTCAAGGTTTGTCCTTAAAAATTTCATGTTTTAATAACGCATTCGGCCAATTAAATGACCTTCACTGTCTGTTATGGCCTCAACAAATATAGGTCTTTGTGATCAAGATCATAAAGTTCACAGGGAATGGTGAGGATATTGTGATGATAGAAATCAGAGTAATGGCAAAACTGTGGTTCAATCGACCTTATCCCAGTGTTAAACAACAATATTGCCTTGTTTTCCTAATATCATGCAGCCCCATTGAGTATGGGGCTGCATACTCAATGCAGCCCCATACTGAGAAACATATAACTGTAGTTATATGTTTCTCATGTTTCCAAAATGAGAAACATTAAAAAAAATGGTTTTAAGAAACGGCTTGAAATGTTACCAAGGTAAAGTTTTAGGTTAAGAATTAAGACAATTCAATTATTATTATTTAATAATAATACTAATAATAATTGAAATGTATTCCTCCTAAAGTAAATAAAACCTGGCTACGTTAGACATAATGCTATTGTAGTTATAAATAGTTTAACTTGGCACATGTAGGAATATCTGCTTTCTTTTCTGACTTGAATTAAAGCAGTTGGAGGCAACTGCAGGCCCATCACATGCATCATCAGTACAGCATTCAGTGTGATATGGGGCTCAAGCCACTCGTTTTAAGTGTTAGACGGATGTAGGCCGTTTGCACAGACGGTACGGCTCGGGGGAGGAGACAAGGGGGTCGACTTGGTACCGCCTCACTCCAACCTCCTGGAGGGGACAGACCCAGAGGAGATCCTCCACACCTCGCTACGCATAAACACCCCGCAGGAGCATCACAGGCTTCAGTGTGACACGCTTGAGTCATTCCCCTAAAAGTTTGAGCGTGCCACAGCACACACACACACACACCCCCCCTGTAGGAGGACGGTGACGCACGCTTGGAGCCGGGGAAACTCTTCTCACTCTTGCTGGTCAGATACCAGCCTCCCCTCTCCTCTCCTCCTACGCACGCTCGCATGCCTCGTCTCTCTCTTCCCTTCTGTTGGAGCGAGACTGGAGCGCTGCTTCCAGAATTGCTGATCTGCTGGCAACATGACACCACGGCCTGCTGGGACCGATATGCAGACACAAACAATCAGGAGGTGGTGGTGGGGGTGGGGGGTTCAAAGGATTTATATATGAATCAGTATCCAGCAGAACCGCGACTGATCCTGATCGAGACGTGGCTTCGACTTTTGACGCCGTCGCCCTTGCAGAAATCAAAGCGATGGCACGAGGGCCAGTTTGGCTTGTAATTGATGTGCAGCGCGGGTCATTATCGCTATCTGCCTCTTTCTCGTTTTCACGCATCCACACAGCGGAGATGATGACAACCTAGAGAAACTTGGCCTGATTAGACATACAGCCACTGGCATGATCTCATTACATCTAGACGGCGCCCTAATGTGGCTATTTGCGGGTTAACACACCTCTTTAGTTCATGTCATTGAAACCATTACGCTATTATTGCAGCGCTGCAGATGGCACCTCGGTTTACGACACAGGGAAAAAGGCCCACGTTTTTGTAGGTCGCGGCTCTGCGCCATTTCCAGTACGTGTGATACTTTGTTGGTCGAAGCAGATGAGAGTGTTTGGAAAGTGGCAGTCTGAGAATTAGTCATGATGCGAATGCTACATGTTCAGTGCCGAAATTAGTCACGCCATCCATGTTCGGCCTTAAAGTCCAAAAATAGAGCAACGACATTTGGGGAATTTTATAAAAAAAAATCTCTTACAGTGCCAAATATTTCAGATGTAATTTTGGATAATTTATATTTACTTGAAGGGAAAAAAACCCCCCTCAAAATTCTTATATTCAGACATAATTATCTAGAATCGGTTTCGATTGTAGTTTCAGTTTTGTTTTAAAAACAATTGTTGATGGTAACTAATCTAAACAAAAAGAAAGGATTAAAAAAGCCTTTGTAGACACTGATTAAATTGTCAGATTATTAACCTCGATTAGTGAAACTTAAAAGTTTGTCCAAAAAAAAAAAAAAAAATCCAAACTCTTATTTAGCTATATTAACAGTTTGGGAAAAAAACAAAAACAAAATAAGACTCCCTATAAAACATCCAGTCCTTGCAGATTAAAAATTCATTTCTAATCATTTTATTTAAGTATCTCTCTCTTGTGAATCTCTCAGTGCGATTCAAATCAGGACTTCATTAATATGGAAAACATATGCTGATCATCAAAGTGCAAACATACTGGAAGGAGGATGTGCAAATGCATCGACTTGCCACACCCAGTGTGATTTGTTCAACCTAAACCAGGCTGCGGGGCCTGTTTGTGCGTCTATATTCAGCATGTTTCAAAGGCAGCTGCTTTTTGACACAAAGATGTCTGCGGTCACCGTGGCGAGACGTAGACTCGGTGACAGAAAACGTGACTTGTAAAATATTTGGAACATTTAAATAATTCCATATGAAAATAACATCCTCCTGATTCAAGGGCGCAGCACTCCTCTTCATTTCTGTCATCGCTGATCATCACCCACATGGCTTTGTTTACAAGTTATATTCTGCTTTCGGGGAAAAATACAGCAAGAAAGAAAACCACACAGAAAGGGGTTAAAGGAAAAAAAAAAGTCTGCTTTTGTGTTGGACCAAGCAAGACTTTCCTGATGTGAATTCACCCGTTCCTCTGTTCTTTGAAAAAGCAGCTTAAACGTGGCTTCTTGTGTTTGTGAGCGTGGCCGTGGAGCATTAGCCCAACTGCTACTTCTCTTGTTTACTCTGTCGTACCAATAATTATCTGGTTTGCCTGTTCAAAATACAGCTCTAGTCAGAACTGTAACCTCAGCCTGAGCATTACCCTAAAATCCTCAAATAACTATAATATAAAGACTCCTGTAGGTTCACCATTTTTATGTTCATAAACTCAGTAAAACGTTCTTCCATGTCTGCTCTTTTAGGTGTAGTAACTGTTATGTTTCATTCTTTTTTTTTTTTTTTACCAACAATTTGATGCATTTTTCTCTCTCTCTGAGAGCTAACTTGCAAATGAAAAGTGAACAAAATCCATGTCCGACTGGTGAATTAGGTTTGTGTCGCTAAACATGCTCATTCGCCAGCGTCTAACTGTTGTCGCAGTTTCTTTTCTGGCCTTTCTTTCATTTGGCAGAACTGAGAAAAACACATAATTCAGCGGACAGGAAGAAGCACATCGTTTGCATTTGATTTGGCAAATGCAAAGGAAATTGGTCTCTTTTTTTCTCTCTCCTTGCCCAGGTTCTTTTATACCAGGTCTTTGGAACTAGCTATTTGCAACAAATCTTATCAGAGTTTCTCTTTTTTTCTTCTTCTTCTTCTTCAAGGCCTCGGTGTTGTCCCTTTGAGTATTATTTACTTTGCTCTGAAAAGGATCACAGAAAAGACCCAAATCGAAACAGTTGCCACTTTTTTCTGTTTTTGCCTATTCAAAGCAAAGATATTCTTAATCTTGACACCTAGCTTGCTGCTTTCAGCACCGAGGGATTTTTCAGAGTCACTATGCACACTCGACTTCCACGTTTCTATCAGTACCAGGACTAACCAGACCACCTCTGTCGCGCACACACATGAACATTTCACGCATTAGACGCGTGAAATGAATTCAGTTCAATGCTGAATTCGGAGTTTGAACTGCAGCTAAATTAGAACCGAGTTGAAATTTGTGGTGACACAGCGAGGCTAAATCGGGATATGAATTGTGGGTTGGCTCTGGGCTTTTAGTTGTGAGCACAAACACAAACTAGGAAGTCTGGCTGTAAGTAAGAAAGCAATCTCAGACAGAGATGCAAAAGAAAACTTTATTCTATTGTGACACTGTTGACTGCATTGATGGCAGACAGACAAACAATTGATGCAAGTCTGAATCTGTTTTTTCTTGTAAGTGATGAGGTATTAAATGAGAGATTAGATATTGTATATTTTAACTCTAGTAGTTCATTTTACCGAGAGATGTGATTTAATTATTGCAATTTATTTAGCTATAATGCGATTTTAGTGAGTGCTTGTCATTTCATACTTTTATAGTTTTGTTCGTTTCAACTATTTTAGCTACAAAAAGAAGCTTCTTGTTCCTTTCAGGCTTCAATTTTGTAGCAGTAAACAAAAGAGAATCACAGTAATGAACTGTAAAAAAATAAAAAAATGACTAAAAGCGCAAAAATTGCTCAAATATCTCACATTTAATTCAATTCTCTATATATATATTTTTTAGAATTTGCATTACATAGGCCAAACCAGTGTAACTTCATGTGACCTCTTGCTGGTAGATCTTGCTTATTAAAATCACTCAACCACATTTTCCTGGAGCCGAATATAGAAAATTACTTAAATCCACTGTGTGTCAAAGCTGGCTTGAAGAGTTCCCCTCTCCCCCCTCTCTCCACCCTCCCGGCGGGAGGGTGGAGAGAATGAATTGACGGATCGTCAGAACAAAATGTCCCACGACGGACGGCTCCATTAGCGACCAAAACTAGAAAGGTTCAAAGTTTCTCTTCAGAATATGATCATTCGATGTTGGCTCTTTTTTTTTGTTTCCCGACGATGCGGCTCCATTAGTAGAAAGCGTCGTCTCGTGGCAGTTGTGTTAAGCTGTATACAAACAGGGCTTTCACATATTTATGTTGCCAGCTCCGTAAACAAGTTGGTAATTTTGCTAACAGACATGTTTCGACCCCTCTTCACCAAAAGTAATTACTCGAGCACAATTTGAGACAATATTGTGGCATTTTCATTAACATTTTATAAGAAAACCTTTTTTTTTATTTCTTTTTTTTATTATTAAATACACTTATTTTAATTTAGAAATCCTTACAATATGTTGAAAATACATTGGAATGGAAACTGGTATGCTTTTGGGAGAAAATGTCTCCAGCTGATTCATTTTTCAAGGGTTCAGACCAATTAACAGTCAGCTGGCGGAAAGAAGACTCCCACAGTTTTCACTCCATGATTTAAAAAAAAAGCACATATTTAACTATCAAAAAATAGTCTTAGTCATTAAAATGTACAATGAATATACAGCTGAGAACGTAGAAGATACGGTCGCTTTCTGGCCAAGCAACAAATTAGCCAGTTACAATATTTTGGAAAGTATTTATTATCAAAATAGAAAAACAAGTTAATCGTCAGCAAATAATATTTCATTTATTATTATCATCTAATCTTACATAGGTAATAATGTTCAATGAAATTAGATTATAAAATGGATTTAAGGGATTATCATCACAATTTTCCACAATCCTTAACGACTATAAAAAAGATGATACTTAGTGAGAGGGTTAAAGGGTGCAAAAAGAAACTAATAGTGCCTAATTTACAGTTTTAAGATGAGTTTATTAACCTAATTGCTTCATATCTTTATGGAGCCATCCTCTTTCTAAATCTCTTGTCACAGTTGCAGAGTCGAAAGTGTGTTCTTATTTTTTTTTTCCTTCACATTCTCTTGTACTTGTCGCTCTGCTTTCTCGAGTACATTATTCTGTGTCAGCATGTCTTTTTACCAGAGAAAAGACATTGTGTGTGGAGGTGTTCAGATGTGCCAATGTGTCCAATTGTGAATATCTTGACTGGAGTTACCTGAAGAAACAATTCCCCCCACACACACACACACACTCACAAGAAGGCGAGGGAAATGTAAGTTTCAGAGGCTTTTTATTTTTGCATAATCAGTAAAAAAAAATTTACATTCACCAACCACGTTGCTTGGTGCACATCGGTACAATTGCTTGCTGACATAAATATCAAATCGGACTATCACATCGTTTCAGGTCAATGCATTTAGGCATCTAGTTGTAGTAAAGATGATTTCCTAAAGTTAAAACCGAGCATCAGATTTATCCGATGATGAATGATTTACGTGTCATTGTTTGCTGGTACCAGATGGACCTGCTCTGCGTTTTTTCAGATGTACTTGTAATATTTTGACAAAAAAATCTCTGAGTGATGTTTATAGCACCTTGTTCAGTCCACGCAATGAATAATTACGGCAGTCCTAAAAGTAAAATTGGATCCAACCCGATACTATCAAGGTATATTTAATAACGTGGCCAATGACTGTATACAGCTTAAAAATAAAAAAAATTAAAAAAAATCAAAGTTAGGTGAACCATGCTGGCAAAGCACATCAGTCTCATAATTCTGCTTCAAATAACATCATAGCTCTATAAATTATTTACTCGCACCAGCCCTTAAAGTTGCATTTAGATTGCTGCGGTCATGAAATGCGTCCAGCTGACCGGGGCCCAGGTGGTACGTGACCGTCCTGATGGCTGCTGAACGCAACGCAGTGGCTTCTGACCCGGTCAACACGCATTAGTGCTTTCGTTCACACGCTCTTGAAGTTTGGCATCACATGCACATTCCATACATACAAGTCGGTAGCATGGTACAGTCCAGCTGCAAGACTCTTTGCCAACAGGCACTTAGCATGATTCTGTCTTAGACGCGCAGGTTGACAGCAAACTCGCCAGTAATGCAGGGTCATCACAACACGAACAGTCAGGCACACACACACACACACAGACACACACGCGTCTCATACAATTTTTCCTCCTTGCATGCTTACTCAAACACTCTCACCTCCTCCCTGTGAGTGTGGCTTAAAGCCTGTGCTAATAAGTACTGTGATTTCTGTCAGCAGAGCTTGTTTAGGTTCAGGAAGATTAGCTTCTGGAAGCTTAGCCAGAAGAGAAAATAGCTGCTTTTAAATGGACTTTTTTTTCTTCTTCTGTATTTATTATAAGCTTGTGTTTTTCTTGAGTGGGTGGGAGTGTCTCTTGTAGCTTGAGGGATAACGATGCCGTGCTCCATCCAGAACACTGTACGCTTCTAGCCTTCCTTTCAGAGGACAATTTGTCACCCGGCTGTTTCTTCTCGAGATAAGAAGACTGCAATCAATCACTTATCTCTTGTTGGCTCTTCTAGACAGCCAGGAAAAGTAAAGGATACAAGTTGTCAAAACATCCCGATGGCCTGGCTGTGTAGTCTTTGGAAAAGAGAGCACACATGGTCAGTACTAGCAGTAGCAAGACGCGCCACGGCAAAGTAAAACAAAGATGCTTCAGTTAGCAAGTACTCAATTAAAAAATGAGTTTAGAGTACTTTCTATGAGGAGAGAAAAGTCCCTAGAGTAAATGTAGATGGCGGGACAGAGTTAAACCCAGAAGCCGTGCCCTAGGAGCATGAATGAGGAATTAAAAGCAGTAATGGTTCTGTCAATGTCTTCATCCAGAAAATAGATGAAGGTTAACACAGGATCATTGCGTCAGGCCTAGTTTCTCTGGACAACAAAAGAGAAAGTATGCAAAGCTAATAACAGCAATAGATCCGTGCAGAAAAAGAGAAACTGGTTAAACAGAGAATGAGTCTGAATTACTTTCTTTGTAAAGATAGCTAATTGGAAAGCAAAACAGAGAGTAAACGGTTAATTATCCAAGAGAGAAGAAAAACGGGGAGGCAACCAAAATGACTAAATTTGTGTCACTCTTATCAAAGCAGCTGAGGAAGTTCAGTAGAAATGTATTTTCCTCATTCTTGTTGACCGAGTGATGCTTTCTACTCTTATCATCGCACGCAGCTTGTAGTTTTTGGTTTACAATTAATCGGAACAATAAAGTACAAAACAGAACGGGGTGTGCGCTTGCTGGTGCTGCTTTCTCCCTTTAAACGCGCTGTTCCAGGGGTTCCTGGAGTAGCCATCAGCACAGCTTGTTTTATCAGTTTGTTCCCTTGAGTCAGGGTCTGTGATGCTGCTGCCTCGGCAGGTGGCTTCAGCTGTCATCCGCTGACTTATTGAACAAATAGAACCTGTTGCCGCCGCCGTCGCTGCTGCTCTTCATGTAATTCCCTCTTGGTTTTGCAGCTGTATTGTAAAAAGGAACGCACAGATACTTCTTTGCCTTTGCCACCTCCGTAAAACTAGATGAATCATATGTTCATGGTGACATAAAATTAGAACATTAAGTTACTTAAGACAAAACCAAGCAGTACTAGGAAACGATTCACCTCTAATTTGGAAAGATTTATCATCTAAAGGATCTGGAGCGCACAAAACGTATTTGTTGCAGCATAAACAAGGGTCTGATCCATGCAAATGTATTCAGCTGCAGACTTGTACAATTTCTGTCTTTCTCATCACTTCGCACAATTTTTTCTTCAGCAATTAACTACATCAGCAGAGCAGGTTGCTATGGGCTCCTGCTTTCTGCTCCAATTGTGAGCTTCAGTGTAGCTCCTACTTTTGCACGGTTTTGTTTTGTTTCTTTGCCATTTAGTAACCGACAGAGCCGACAGCTGATTACAACTTTCTTCTAATTCTTACCATATTGGAACGGAATGCTGTCGAATATAAAAACATTTGGCCTGTGAAGCTAATATTTAGATAGCATTAGCTTCTGTCATCCAGAAGGTTTACTACTTCACTTTTAGAGATAAAGTAGCTGACCTTTTTTGGGTTGTTCTGTAACTGCTTGTAGCATTAGCTTGTAGCGTTAGCATAGCCAGCCTGTGTCTTCATTAGGCATTTCGGGTTTTTTCCTGTCCATCTGCCTCAAATGGAAAGTACCTTTTAAACAACGGTTTTGTTTTCCATTGTCGGCTATTATTGTGACACCTCTAGTTGGTACGCCTTGTTTCTTCTTCCTCCCATATCAATACGGCGTCTTATTTGTCTGTCTGTTTCAGAGATGCTTGTCTGCACCCATTTC
This sequence comes from Poecilia reticulata, assembly GCF_904066995.2. Lineage (NCBI taxonomy): Eukaryota > Metazoa > Chordata > Actinopteri > Cyprinodontiformes > Poeciliidae > Poecilia > Poecilia reticulata. The sequence continues at coordinate 10,598,067 of NC_088852.1, read as the reverse complement.
CCTGCTTTGGAGGATTTTTGTCTTGTTGTCTGCAATGTCTGCAGTAAGGTGGTGACTCCTCAGGGCATCCTCACACATTACGGTAAGGCAAAGTCGCTGAAGGCCAAGCTCATACACTTTGTGCTATTTTTATATTTACTCTGCTAGTTTATGTTGTTAGTACAGCTCACAGAGAGGTCAAAACACACACACACACACACACACACACATATATACTCACACTTTTGAATAGACTTGAAATAACATGTATTATCCCTGTGACAGGCAACTGGAAGATTATACAGTAAGGGAAAATGTTCAGCATAATAAAAGAAAACACTGCAGTTATTAAAAATAGCTCCAATTCAAAGAAATGTGCTTTATGGGAAGACAGACATTTATAGCCATATTCATATATTACTGAGATATGCTCTACACACTCGCGCACACGCACACAGTGTGACAACCAGATCGATACAATACCTGGTGATTATCACTCCAACCTGTCATTTATGTAAGCGCCCAGGCGCCACACGTTTATGCCCTCTAATAATCAGCAGCAGGCAGACGAAAGCTGAGAAGCACTAAATAATTTACAGGTGGAGTTTTGTAAACAAGTGTTTTTGTCTAACAAATGGGTACACACGCTAATGTGTGCCCTCCTTTATGATAGGTCTTTAATAATCACAGCGGTACTTTCTGCTGATTTGCTTAGGAAAGTATTTCAGTGCATCAACGTGTTAAAAACAAATATTATGTGGATCAGAAATGTCTAAACAGGAAGTTAATGGACAGAATCCGCATACCTCAATGTATTGTTTACCTTAAATAAATGTTCTAGTTATAGGGTGTGTCTTTGCCAAACAATCCTTAGATATAGGTGTTGATTATGTCTAGGTCTGGACTTTGACTAGGCCATTCCCTTGTGGCTCTGGCAGTTTCAGGGCATTATTTGCACCAGCGATGTGAATAATTACATTTTTCAAAGTTTTACATGTAAAGAATTTGTGAAAACCTTGTTCTTCACTACCATCTACATAAGGATTATCCTCAACAACTTTGTTTTGATTCATCGTATATGATTCTGAGCGGGTAAGAGGAGGGGATAGGCACAGGGTCACGCTCGGTGAACACACACACAAGCAGACTTTTCCTCAACGTGGACAGCAAGACGGGCAGAGTTGCACACACACACATCCTCACTTTCTGTTTCTCAGCAGAAGGAGGTCAGCGCTATTGTGGGATACACACTCACAAATAAACTCCTGGCAACCACTGTTCTGTCACTGTTCTGTCACTGTTCTGTCCGTACTCCTGTCCCCTACAGCGACCCTCTTCCCCTCCCACCACTCCACCCACTTTACTCTTTTTGACAGAGTTTCTGCTTGTTCGGGTGACAACAGGTCATTCATGCACATCAACGCTCGCAGTTGAGCAAGGGAGACGAGACATCCAACTTTTCCTGTTAAAGTGAAGTGATTCTGGAAATTCTGCAGCAAAAAGACATTTTATCATAATTTCAAGCCAAATTCAAACAATTTTATTGCTTCAGCCAGGCACCTCTTGGTTTCTTTAAAAGGATATTATGGCATGTAAAAATGCTCCAGCTGACCTCCCCTTTAAGATCTTTTTAAGAGATAGTTTCATGATACGCGATGTACTTCCTTCTATTGTGGCGCATCCTCACACGCGCCGTCGTTCCCCGCTGGGGTTTGACTAAATGTTGTGACCCACATAAGCGTCGTACTTTGTCTTTGTGTTTATTCATCGAGGGCTTTGCTGTTGTGCTTGACCTGCACATCAGAGCAGCTCCGAGGTTTTACGGCTACACACTGAAGGGAGGGGCAGGCTGGCTGCCTTGAGGCATCCCTGCCTCCTGGCTCTGCATGCACCGTTTGCTGCTCATATCTGCTGCACTGGAACATTGGAGGTATCTGAGGCCAGCCAATGTGTGCAGATGATGAGGTGGAAGGGAGAAAATGGAGCACGGTGAAATGTTTGTTTCCAGACTTTATTCCCTGTCCCATTGTGTCTAGAACATCCATCTGTCTGCCAGTCACCCATCAATTATTCATCTGTTGGTCATCTATCCATATGTTGATTGTCCATCCAAATGGATGGAGGGATGACCAATCATCCATCCATCCATCTCTCCGTTCCTCCATCAATCATCCATCCATCCATTAATTATCCGTCCATTAATCATCCATCCATTGTCAAATCTTCCATCCATTCATTCAGCTATTCATTTTTTGGTCATCCATCCATCCGTCATCCACTTATCTGTAAATCACCTGTTCACCTGTTTGTCAATCATCCATCCATCCATCCATTTATCTATTGGTTATTCATTCATCCACTATGAAGTTTTGGATTTCAGCTTTAAAAACTTGGCTAAAAAGCACAGAAACCAACAGTTGTGTTCATCAGACTGGTTCATTTTTTTGTGGATGTGTTTATTTAGTTCTTCTTAAAGTGAAGCAGGCATGCATATTCTTAGCATAAATTTTCCTGTGGGATATAATCTAAATCCGCGGCGCTTTCAGTGTCGGTACCACATTCTGTCTAGAGAGCATTCAGAGAAGAAATGTGGGGGAAAAAAGCTCAAAAATACTAAAACCTTAAAGCCTGTTATTGCCTAATCAGGGTGTAAAAGTCACATTTTTGCTGTAAGGAAATGAGTAGAATCCATGTTCCCTGTGTAGGAAGCTAGTAAATTACCTGGAACATGAGTTCTGTATGGGCAGCCCTTATGCTGTGTTTGAAACCGGACTCCATGTGGGCCCCGATCCCCACCAGAGACCAGAGAATTAACGGGTCAGTGGAGATTTCCTGCTTTTGAAGCCACACGTTTGAATAAATCAAACTTCCATCGTATCTTTTTGATAATTCAACGCACTTCTTCTCTGCTCTTCCTCACTACCTCTTCCTACTCCTGGTGTGTGTGAGTAAGTTGAACACGCGATGAAAGGGTCATGTTGCTGCTGTCAGTTGGAGCGTTTTTCCTCTTTTTTCCCCCCCTCCCTCTCCCCTCTCTCTGTGGCTGTGGGTTTATTGAGCTTCCAGGCACATCAAATCAATTCTAGATATCTTTTCAGCTTCAGTATACCCCGAACTCAACAACCGTGATGCTGAGTGTGTCATCATACAAGTTTGTTGTTCACATCGCTCGCCGTCTGAATGTTGGTGGTGAAATTTGAATTTAACCACAGAAGCGCTGATGGGGTTTCACTTGGCAATGGGGAGTGACGCGCACAACTAAACAGTTGCTGTTGTGGTTTAGAGTCATATTAGCTCTCAGTTGGGCCTGTAAAAGCCGATTCTTTATTTTTATCTCACCGAAAATGTGGGGCGACATTATTATTATGGTTTTTGTTTGTTTGTTTGTTCTCAGGATTATTTTTGCCATCATCACTTTTTTTTTTTTTTATTTGGAGGAAATAACAGGAAGTGTTTTTAGTTCTTCATGCTCATAACTGGTGCAGTTGTTTTTGGTTTACTTTTATTTGAACTCAAGTCATGTTTGGGAGAGCAGGTCTGGTCACAGTGACACATCCTGCATTTGTTTGCTCTTAAAGTACTTTTTTTTCTCATCAGCAGTATTATGGCAACCAAAGTTTTATTCTTTGGTATTTTCTCTCTTTAACATGCAAAGTACTCTGGGATGGCAAAATGGTTTAGTAGTAAATAAATCAGTATAACATTTTGTATGATTCTAAGGCGATTGACATAAATCTATTACATATTATAAGTGCGGATATTTAAATGTCCGTGGTTAAGCATTTAATATTTGTTTAGATAGGGGAATAAATCAACTATTTAAAATTGTATATTAAAAATAGAAATAATTTTAGACTAATCTAATTTAACTAATGCAGAATTAGCACCACCCAATGAAAAGAACAATAACATTCATGATGTTATTGTTCACACAGGATTGTGAAATGTCAAACTAAAAAAATATATATATTTTTTTTTTAAAAATACAAAACAAAATGTTATTGGCTTTTTTTTAATCTAAAATTATTATTACTAAATTATAAAAAATAAAAAAAAACAGTAGGAAGGGTTTGTGGAAGTTTTCACTGCACACAGCAAAACAGGAAGGATGAAATTGCAAAGTGAATTATTTTTTCATATTGCTATTTTAGGATATTTCCAATTGTAATTATTTCATTATGTTTCTACTTTAACAGATGACCTCGACATGCATAAATATTTTTGTTTTATTTGGATTGTGGCCCCGATGGCCCTTCCTGCTCAGACCTTTTGTCATTGCATGTTGTTTTGGTTTAGCTAAAGTTTGTCACTCTAAAAAAGTTTCTAGCTTCAGACTTTTTAAATGTGATTTTTTTTATATATATATGTTTATAGTTTGACAAAGCTGTAAAAAAAATAGTTCAAACATTCTGCATAACTTAAAAAAGGCTTAATAAACAGTTAATTTAAGCACTGTGAGAGAAGGACTTGAACGTTGTTGATACTGTTTCTCAGATAATAAATTGTATTCTTTGTTATCAATTTTAATAACTTTTTTTTTCTAATGTGATCTGAAAGGATCTGTGCCAATCACTGGAGCTTCAGTTTTGTCGTAATTGAGCTGAAGAAAATCCCGTAACTTCTAATGCAGCTCGATTGCACCAGTGGTGTCATCTGGGGTCACTACAACGTACAGCTGCATGTCGTCAGCATAGCTACGTAAATAAATGTCATGTTTTGGGATGACACCACCCAATGAGGAACACGCAACATCGATGGGACCAACAATTGAATCTTGTGGTACTCCGTTTTTTGTTAAAGTTACAAATTTTGGTCAAAATAATTGTCATTTCAAAGAACTTTGCAGAATATCTTGAGTAAAGGTTTTCCGGTTTCTTCTATGTTCTAAACCAAAGATTAGGAGGATGCAGAGCTAATGTTAAAGCTCCATGTGAAACCAGCAAAAAAATGTGTTAAGCATCTATAATTATTATTAGGCTGCTCAGAAGATTGGCTAATTTATGACGCAATTTTCCCTTCTGAGTAAAAACATTCTTGCAGAAATAAAAGAAAAAATTAGTCTGACTCATTGTTTGGATTTTGGTTCTGTGTGCAATTGAATTCCTCTCCTGAAGCAGATTAAAACACGACTCTTCCTGGAAACTTTGCAGGTTTCTTTATTCATTTTCATCCAAATCGCCAACTGTTGCTTAGCTGAATGTGAGCTATACATTTGTTTACGACATTGTTAAACGGTAATTTATTTGCTGCTTCTTAAAAATAATTTTCCGGTCACCAGGATATCTGCTGCGTAAACCAGCGCCGTCACTGTGCTGCTGGTTTTTCCAGAACTTCGTGTTGTTTATAAGAGAGCAGCTGCAGTAGACAAAACACTTAATGGCTGATATTAACTGGGGTTCATCACAGATGTTTGTTCTTAAATTGTCAAATTTCTGTCCTCCTTATTGCTTCTTTCTCAACATACTCAACATAACTCGGCGCAGCTCTGAGAGCCTACTTCCTTATCATCTTCTGGCTCTGCGTGCAGGTTGAATCAGAGACCAATCAGCGGCCAGCTGGGCTGTCAGCACGGCCAATGACAGCAGGCGGGCAGGAGAGAGTAGCAGGGATAGCGACCTTGGAGTTGAGTGGCTTGGTGACCTTGCCAGAGGATTGTTCATTTAAGTGAATCATGGCGTCTGGCTTCCAGTTTGTCCTTAACTTTTAGTGTTTTGGCAAAAATAGGTTCATTAGTTTATATCTTGTTAATGACAAGTACTTTTTTTTGTCATTACATTACCTAGTATCACTTAATTGGAAAGCTGCTATACTATATTTATGACTTTTACTTAGCTAATTTTACCTTAGTTATATCTTTTTGTCCTTTAAACCAAGAAAAACTTTTCTTTCTTTTTTAAATGTGTGTTTTATTAGCTAAAAGTTTATAAAGTTTTTTTTTCTACAAAGCTCTGTAGCATTTGGAATAAAAATGCAAACATGAAACTTTAGAAGCCAACCTCCAAGAGTCATCGCAACAAAAGTGTCATCGTTCGTCATCTAATTTTGGAGCGCTGAGATCTTAAAACAACATCCTTCTTCAAAATCAACATATACAGCATGTGACGTTTAGAGTTGTCCAAATGCCTTCTGCAGAAACGCTTCATGATCGCACGTTATGTTGACCAATAAAACAATTATATTTTTTACAGAGTAATAGAAAATTATAAAAATGTTAAAGGCAGAGTTTGTTTTTATTATTATTATTTAACGAGCTCACAGTACATGTGACCTCTCAGACTGTGTGAAAGAGATGATTGAAAATTAGCCAAAGAATGATACTTCTTCATTACATCTGTGGGGGGTAAAACAGTAGGCAGATGCTTAAATCAGAGCGTCGACTGCTTTGTTGACTTGTAAAGCCGAGTTGACTAAAATTGTGCGAGTCCCGACGTGCGAAGCGGCGAAAGAACATGTGAATAAACGTGTGAAATTTGTCCTGCATGCCAGCGAATGGACTTTAGCCCTGCTTTTCTGAATACAGCTGCCTCCGCTGGTTGTCTGCCTCCGGCGCTTTATTTACACACCTGTCACACACAGGAAAAAAAAAAAACACAAGCACAAGAAACTCTTTGGAAAAATAAGAAATCAACGTGTGTTTTGTAGAACCGCAATCCTTAGATTTAAATCGGTTTTCACCAGAATCCACTCGGAATATATGCGTTTTAATTAATATAAAGTCGTGATATGATCCGACACACTCCCCGTCCCCGTCGCCCACAGCCCACTTCCACACATTCACTCTGAACAAACACGCAGTTCAGGTTAGACTGAGTTCTGCTATGCTGCCCTGCCATTAAGTGGTTGTTCAGCTATGCTATGTGCTGCTTGCTGGGTGAATCAATAGATGTCATTGTAAAGATGCGGGAAGAGGTGCTTTTATAAGCGTGAAAGGAGCCGGAGCCAGATTTATCGCCGGATATATTGGCAGAAAAACTTACAATACCACATTTAATCAGTTTTAGTAATATTGAAAAATGAAGTCGTCTAGATAGTTCAATTTTATTTATGTACAACGAATGTTGTTTCAAAGCGTTTACCTAAAAATCATTTCAATCCCATCATATATACATTCCAATTGAAGGTAGTTTCAATTTTAAAGTAGTTTAAAATGTTTCTATCTAATGAATTAATAGAAACTAAAGCGAAAACTAATAAAAAATCTGGAAAATATAGTGGAAGAAAAAAGTGCTATTTTTGAGGATTTCACCTCAGCTGCACATGATTACAACTTTGTTCCTCAGCCTTCTGGTGGATTTTTACCCTGCTTAGGGAACCAGCTTTGGTTGAATAAGAGAAAAATCAATTTTGTGCCTTTTATGCATCTTTTACAGCGATATCATGTATGGCTAGTGCCGTATCCACCATCTGTCGCAGAAAACTGCTGTTCTTCTTCCTCTCGTTTCTCTTTATGTGGATGTACTGTGTGTTAAGTTGCGACGGTTTGCCTTTACGTCTCTCTCTCTGTGTGTGTGTGTGTGTGTGTGTGTGTGTGTGTGTGTGTGTGTGTGTGTGTGTGTGTGTGTGTGTGTGTGTGCGCGCGCGTGCGTGCGTGCGTGAAAGAGAGCACGCTCTGTTCCTGAATCAGGACTTTGAGTCTTGCTTGAGGAGATGAAACGCTGCTTGTGGGATGTTGTTGATATTCTTACCTGTGGAGAGGAGGTGGGGGGATAAGAACGTGGCTTTGCAAAAAGGTCCATTTGCATGAATGTCCAGGTGTTTGTTTTTGATTGCTAATGATTGAGAACACGGCTTTCCGACTGAAGTGTCAGCTCAAAATAACTTTTTCTCCTTGAACGGAACACATGTAGTAACTTTTAACCCTTTCTTGTCTGTTAAAGTTACTTTCCTCTCTGTTGGTACGTTTCAGTTTTGCAGCTTCCTGCCTGCACACTTTGATTCTTATCACCGAGCAGGAAATTCAGACTCACGACATTTTTGTGCACACAAATTTTCTTTTCCTTTTTTTTTTTACCTAACTTCTCTATCTTGATCTCCGCTGCCCAAAAAGACAATCAGTGTGTGAGTGTGCGTGTGTTCTCTTTCTCCCCTTTACGCTTATTTCCTGAGCGTTTACGACATCTTCACCCCTCTGTTTTCATTCAGGTAGCTGGGATATAGTTTCCCTGTGAGACAGACTCAGAGAGAGACAGTCCTGGACCACACACCCCCAACCCCCTACCCACCCTGCTCCCACAAAGAACATGCATAGCAAAAACCGTAAGTTAAGCTCCTCTCCTCTCCTCAGCCACCCCCCCACCACCACCACCACCACCACCCCGAATCCTCCACCCACACACCCCAACAGACTTGTGTGTTTGTTTTTCCCCTGCTGTGTCTCGGCGGTCTTTCGCTCAAGCAATCTGATCAGATCTGGGTCAAAACGGGTTCATTATTGCGGGCTCCAGTCTGATTTGCATTAATAAGGTGGCGTTCATCAGATGAGTCTACTTCAGGTAGCGTTGGGCATGTCGCTGATTGGAGCAAAGAGCTGGAAGTTGGTTTGGGAACAGTTGTTTTTTTTTTTTTTTGAGGAGAAGTTGAGGCACAGTTTTGCTATGTGCTTTGTTACAAAACAGCCATCTGGTTAGGGTGCAGGAAATGACTTTCAGTGTTATATTCCACTTCTGATTGTCAACAAGCAGAAAAGAATAAAAAAAGAAGTACTCTAAATTCCTACTGACAAAATAGTGCGTGCTTTTAAAACTGTGTTTGTTTTTAGCTCCCTTTGCAAACATGGAGACTGAAATTGTTGCCTATTCGTCTTGGCCAAACAGCTTAGGCTTAATCGGCTGGAATGCAGACGACCATCTGTGAACATCAAACCACAGTTTCTCAATTGGACTTTGACTGGGCCATTCTAACGCACGACTATCCCTACACCTTAACGAACTTGAACGCAGCCCTGGCTGTATGTTTAGTGTTGATTTTGTGCTGGAAGGTGATGCTCCACCATGGCGTCAACTCTTGTAACCTCAGATAGGTTTTCTTCCAAGATTTTCAAGCACTTGGATCCACCGTCACCCGTCTTCTCGTCAGCTTTGAATTGTTTCTCTGTCGGTGGTGAAGAAAAGCGTGGCCACATAGTTTTTACTTCCCCTGCATTGATTGTGAACTACATCTGTCATGATTTTTTTTTCTTCTTTTTGACACTGAAAAGAGGTAGAAAGGGGGAAGTGGTTGAATACAAATTCATGCCAAACTTTGAAGAATTTTAATCATAAAATCGATAATTTTTCCTCCGATGTACAAGCAAAGTTTACTCTGCACTGGACTATTGCATACATGTCGGTACAACAGATTGAATTTATAGTTCCAGTGTGACAAAATTTGGGAAAGTTCTTTTGCATGGCTCTGTATGATGAGTGTGTTGTTTCTATTTACATTTCTGTCTTCTGTGTGTGTGAGTTAGCTAATCTTTTACTCTTCCTCGTGGTTAAGGTAACCGTTTCTTTTTATTCTTCTTCTTCTTGGGGTGTTTTAGAGAAGCGACACAGCTCCCCGATCCCCTCCAGGAGCCCTGTGCTTCCCATGAAGCCCAAAGCGCCTGCGGTGGCCTCCGCTGTGGCCCCCAGCCCGGGGGACTCGCCGGCTTTCAGGGTCCCCAAAGACTACCCTCACTCCCGCTTCAGCAAGGCGCCGCTTGCCGTCTACCCACCGAAAGGAGCAAGGAACAAGACATGGTTTGTGCATCTTTTCCACTTTTTAAAAAATTCCGCTCGGCTTTTGCAGCTTCCAATTTCTGCAACATTTTAACGCTGCCCTCCCCCTCCCACCAGCGTATCGTTACCGGTCGTGAGCTTGGAGAAGATGCCCTGCCTGAACCGAGCAGACACGACGTCGCACGTTCGCCTCAACTCCTCGTCCTCCTCCTCTTCGTCCTCATCCACGCTCTCGCCGCTCAAATCTTCTTCCTTCGCCTCGCAGCGCTCCGGCGAAAAGCTCACCAACGGCCGTGGTGGCGGCCCCTCAACGCCGCGCTCCATCACGCCTCCCTCCTCCTCCCTGGACAGGCGGCCGAGCCCGGCCAGATCGCCCCTGAACAAACGAGCGCCGTCGACGCCGTCTCCCTCCCCGATGGACAAGAAGCCCTCGCTCTCGCCCTCCCACAGGTCCGTCGCTCTCCCATCGTTGCCGTCGCTTTCGCCTTTGGAGAAGAAGCAGCAGAACGGAACCAAGACCCCCGCCAAGCCACACAAGAGAGCCTCAGGTGAGTCCGAGTCCAGAGGAACGGACTTTAAGCTGCTTTAATTACGAGCTGTGAAAGTTTTCTTCTGAGTTCCAAAGCAAGATTTCTTTTAATTCATCATTGCTGTGTAAAAATAGAACAGAAATGCAGCTAATGGCGGGATTGTTTATTGTCTTTGATTTACTGCTGTAAAAGCTGCTTATCTAAAGAATCCCCCCCCAACCCACCCACTGTATCTCAACATATTTATCATCTTAATATTCTGCACCACCTCCTCCTTGTTTTTCTCTGACATATTCACACTTGGCTGAGTTTTCTTTCTCTGCTCCTCTCTGCTTGTTTTGCTCTTTATCAGGCTGCTCTGTCTAGCCAGTGTAAATTGAGCGTGTTTCTCTGTGTGTGTGTGTGTATAAGAGCACGCGAGTTTGTTTATATCCGCGGTGCCTGTTTGCTGTTGCGTAGATTTGACCTGTTGTCCGGTGCAGCAAACGCAGAAAGATTACAAGGATTATAAAACAGGCCAGGACAAGATTACAGCCTTCTCCCAGCAACAGTTTAAGATAACCTGCCGACTGGAGGTTGGAGTTTGCCTCGCCGTTTTGTGCGGAGAGACTCCCTGTGTTGTGTACGGCTCCGTAGCAGTCAGAAAAGTTTAGTTTTTAAAACCATCCAGTTAAATTTGATTTGCTTCCAACAAGCCCGGCAAAACCTGTTCAGAATCGAATCCACGTTTTTTCCAGCGTAGTTCTTCTCCTTCTACATTTTGCAACTACGAACTTGTTCCAGTACTCTCTGTTCAGCTGCTTTACAAATTGTCATTAAGTTATAATCAAGTCTAGAGAAAACAAAGCTGAAAGATTAGAAGTAATCTGCGTTCTTGTTGGCGGTGCCTGCATTTTGGAAACACCGAAAGCTAAGCCAAGAATGATTCTTCTACCCGTTATATTTAGGTTTTAAGTAATGTTTTTTAAAATCTTTTCAGCATCTTACTTCTGGCTGCTTTCTAATGTTAACATTGGGGGATGGATTTAGCTGGAGTCCCGTCTTGTAACTGTGGAGGGAGCTAAAGTTTAGGGAGATGGTAAAGAGCTCGTTCAATATCAACTTGCAGGAATGCAAATGGAAACTTGCAAAAAGCAGGTCAGCAATTACAAAAAGTATCTGAAAGTTTCCACGAATTACTGACCAGGGTGTAAATAATTTTTGGCGTGCGTTTTTATATATTTTTTTAATTAAAAGGTAGTAGTTAAACATTGTTTTGTTATCAAAAGGGACAGACTTTTTGGTTGAATAAAAAGTATTTTAAATCTAAATCGTCCAGTGTCATGAACAGCGTTGCGTTTGAGAACACCTGCCTCAGACTTATAGTGAATTTTTTTGCATTTTTAAAAGTAGTCCAAAGATGAAACGAGTTTGCAACCCTGCTAGTTGCTCTGGAGCCTTGAGAGATGCATTTTGTATTTTAAGAGTCAGAAAAGAGTGAAACATACGAACGGCATTCCCACTGTTTTCAGAGCAAACAAATTAAACGCTGAAATATCATGCATTATTTTCGTTGGTCAGACCTGGAAATGTTTGCCTTTCTGTAAATTCATGTTCTTTGAAGCACTCTTCTAATGCTTGTTGCTAAATTAACTGTGCTTTTGTAAACAAACGGCAGTAATCTTGTAATCCCTCCATTTGTTTGGATTCAAAATCTCCAACCTGCCACATATTATACTTCTTTCGTGATCAATGTTTTCTACGTTTAAGTGCTTCATTAGAAGAGTTTGCACAGATGAGTTTGGGTGTGTTATAGTCAGTAAATCAAACCTATCAGTGCATCTCTAACATTCACGTTGAGTCTTTTTCTTCTTCTTTTTTTTTTTGTCAGAAAAAGAAATCACATCTGAACACTTTTGTTGTTTTCTGTCATTCCATCATGAAGTCTTTTCTTTTCCACCGTACATGTCTAAGACGGGTATTTTCTCAGGCTTTGTTGTTTTGTTTTTTTTGTCAATTTTTGACCTGATTGTATCTTTGAAGTGCCTACATTTGTCATAAGCTGGACTTTTTTCTGTCTGTATACTGTTTTAGTTTTAGTTAGTTTGTGTTGGTTTTGAAAACCTTCCGATACAGCTAAGCTAACTAAGCTAACATTTAGATAAGATATGTTAAAATGACTGTTGTCTGAGTTTTGTTACTTAGCCGACAAACAGATTAAATAGATTTTAGCTAAACAAAAGAAAGTGAGAACAGGTAAAAGCTAAAGTTTACGTTTCCTCTTAAAAATCAGTGCTGCCTCCAGACAACACTGATAAACAACAGAGCTAGCAGGGCTGTCAGTCATCGTGGACTCCTGTCAGCCTGCCAATATTTCTTGCCAGAAGAATTTGTCACAGCATGGATCACTTGTTCATTTGATGTGTTTGATACAGAAAACGCAGGCAGCGATCTTACACAGAATCAGAGTATCTGACTTCTTTAATTACATCTGAACGATTGAAACTCTCAAGGTTGACGCTGAGGAAGAACAAACTGCTTTCTGAAAGCGCCGAATTAGCTCAGGCAGTGGACCGTACAGCTTCCTCTTTCATCTAATGAGATGTTATATTTTAGTGTAATATGTGTGTGTGTGTGTGTGTGTTTTACAGGGAGAGTCTTTGATCCTGACAAGCATTGCGGCGTGCCCGACCCTGAGACTAAACGCTCCTGCACGCGCTCGCTCACCTGCAAGGTAACGCAATCTGACGTCCCAACTTTCTCCCGCTCACACATCCGATTCTGAGAAGAAGAAAAAAAAAAAATCAAACCTCTAAGATCACCAGTCATCATATCTATAGCTGGGATCTGTCTGCGCTTCCAGTTTCTCCCTTAGCACAGGGTAGCTGCGCCGAAGCGTTCCAGGGTCCTCGCTCCTCTTGATGAGTTAATTATAGATGTGAGATGAGGCTGCATCATCGTTTAGCTGTAATGCTCCATTACTGCCCTTTAATTACCTCCACCAAGCTTTACTAATCTTTTCAAACACACTGGTTATTAAGTAATTAGAGATCCATCAAGTGACTGTTTATGTGTACTTTAAGGAAAAGGAGGGAGGGGGTGGATAGAAGATGATGGTCAGAATATTTTTTTATTTTTTTTTTCTGGACATGTGGCATGATGTGAAACTTGTACATGAAAAGCGTTCACTTCTTTACCAGAAGTGCCAAAAAAAAGACGAAAAAAATTCTGGAGGTTTGCCAACTTCCTGCTCGTAATATTATTTAACTTATTATTATTATTATTTTTTTTTTTTTTTACGTGCTTGTAAAGACGGATTTGTTCTGATCCGAACGGCACCGACTTTAAAACCCGAGCACCTGCCGAGTAGCGATGGAGTCGAACGCACACTCAGGACATTTCCCGTCACGATTTCTACCATTAGGCAGATGCAATTTGCAATTACGTGCAGCATTAAATCTACACCAGCAGCATTAGTCCTGTGCTGTAGACAGACAGACGGACAGACAGAGGCAGGTAGGATCAATGGTGCTGTTCCAGTTACACCACGCGCTCGTAGCTGCTAAATTCCTTTCGCTGTCAGGACCAATTATGCAGTGATGAAGAGTTGAGAGAAGCGGCATTGTTTCTTTTTTGCATCAGCTGTGTTCCTCACTGCAGCCTGTGAGATGCTGAGCATGATGAACAACCTTTGGCCAGGTAGCCTGGAATCTTTGCCTCTCGTCCAAACATTCGGCGGCCCCAATTAGTCATCCTGGATGTCCGGATGCATTTCTCAGCAGCGGCAGCCTGCTTGTGCTCTTCTGCATCTCTTTTTTTCTTCTTTTTTGTTTTATGTATGTAAATGAATAGTTCAGCAGCTTCACTTCTTTTTGGAAAGCTGGAGGTATTTTAGTACAGGTGACCTCTGTTTTTTTCAGCCAGGGCTGAATCCTGCCAGCTAACAGATCCGTTCTGCGTCATCTCGGTAATTGCGATTAAAAAAAAAAAAAAATTAATCTGCAAACAGCCTTATTTTTAAAACATAATCTCTACACGCCGTACAGTTGAGACCACTCTAAATATAGGGCTGGTGTTGGTGTGTTTATATTAACGAAGCAAACTGTGAGTTTACGTTCTTTTTTTTTATTCGTTGAATCTCTACAGTTAGCGGCATCGTTTCTGCATATTATTGTAATCATAAAATCCCACCCTGCTGCCGCCTCACCTGGTCTCGTCGGAGCAACACGTGGTTCTGTCCTGGCTGTCGTCCTTGACCTCGCATCAGAAGAACATGAAGACAAAGTGCTCCCCGATGCTCTCCGTCTGTCCTCACACTCAGATTGATCAAGCTGTCACATTCTTATTATTCTGCAGCCGGGATAGTTGGGAGTGTGATTTATGCACAATTTGAAGATCCTCCCTGATTTTACTGGGGTTTTTTTGTTGTTTTTTTAAATAAGAAATGTAAAAATCTTCCTTTTCTTACACTTAAGCAACTCTTTACTCGTGATATTTTGTAATCCCTCTTACAAGCCACGTTGGCCCTAGATTTCTGTTCATTTTGGATAGAAACATTTGGCTTTTATTATGGGACAATTATTCCTTCTGCTTTTAGAGGCTTTTTTTTGGCTCCTACTGTTTTACTCTGATTGTGGCAACCATGGCAACAGGATGTGTTGCCTTGTGTGTGTTTTGTCTTTTGCAATCCAGTAGCATCTGATTGACACCCCAACAGCTCAATAGTACCATAACTACGAAGTTCAAAACGAGGGTCGTGTGACTGTGAGATGCTGTCGGCTTCTAAAGCCGACGTACAAACATATTTTAACAAGTTTTGCATTTTTCCGTGAAGTGCCGGTTAGTGCGGCTGGCACAGGAAGCTGCCTTGTAAAACGCACTTAATTCTTCTCCTCGTTCCGCCACAGACTCACTCCCTAACCCAGCGCCGCGCCGTCCCCAGCCGGAGCCGGCCTTTTGACGTGCTGCTGGCCGAGCACAAGGGGCTGGCGAAGGAGAGGGAGGCTCTGAAGGAGAAGGAGAAGGAGAAGGAAGCGGCGCAGAGAGGGAAGGAAGCGTGCGGCCAGAGCGTCGCGCCTCAAGACTCGGCGAGTCCCAGCAAGACCCACTGCCCCGGCGAACGGCCGCTGTCCTCGCTGAAGCTGCGGCTCGCAAACGCGCACATACCGAGGTAAAGCCACCAGACGATGATCGATCACTGCCACAGGGAAGTTTAAGCTACAAAACGCAGCTTTTTCAGAGTCGGCGCGGATTTACAGATTGATCTTTAGCGTTTTTCTCAAAACATGTTGAAATCATTCACTTTGTGATATTCTCCTCTTTGGGCTGAGTGCAGCGCTCCTAATGTACACAACCACACCGGGAGGTTTATTGGCTCCGTCTCTGCCTCTCGTCGGGATGAGCAGATTCCACTCGTGTTGCGCGGGTTCTCTCTTCCAGCCGGATCTGAACCGAGCTGCTACTGAAAGAGGGAATAGATGCTGCATTTCCGTGCTTAACCACCAGGGGGTGCTGCAAAACACAAACTTCTGAATAAGGGAGACGTGGGTGCTCACTCGTTTTCTGTGTTCCCGATGGATTTTCTCCAGAGTTCCAGGCGGCTCCTCCTCTGCCTCCTCCTCCTCCCTGTCCGCCTCCAGTCCTCTGCCTTCAGCGGCGCCTCCTGCCGCGACGCCCGTCCCGGAGCCGTCTCCCAGCGGCTGGGCGAACGCAGCGGGGGACGGCGGGCGGCTTTCCAGCGACGAGGGAGACGCGGAGACCCCGGATGACACCGACAGGCCTTCCCTGCACTACTCCAGTCATCATCCACGGCCTTCAGGGGTAAATGTCAAGAGATTTAACGGTGCAGAAATCGAGACTTGTTGTCAAGCTTCTGTTTTTTTATATTTGGTATTTATTTTTAATTATAAAGAGAGCAAAAGATTTCGATTTACTTGCGGTGATATGTAGCGTCCTTGTAAATTCAGCTTTTTTGTCCAACATTCGCTTCTTGCGTTTCTCCCATTTGATCCCTCGTGTCGCTCTCGTATTTCTTTGCCCCTTTCATCCTTGAATGTCCGTCCCCCGCCCCTCTTATTTATCCCTCTCTCACTTTCTCTCTCCTGCTCCCCTCAGTTCGCTCTCAACCGGTTTCTCTTGTGTCTCCCTCCAGTTTTGCGTCTTCAGCAGCCGGCTCGTGGGTTCGGGCTGCTACGTGTTCGACAGGCGGTGGGACAGGATGCGGCTGGCGCTGCAGAGCATGGTGGAGAAACACCTCAACGCGCAGATGTGGAGGCGAGTGTGCACCAGCTTTCACGACCCGTTATTAGAACCGGAGTCAGATGTTAAAATTGAGATGATCGGGATGTGAAGTGAATCGGAATCTAAAAAAAAAAGGTCTGATGTCGGTTGTCTTCGGGTAAAATGTGGCGGACGGCTCTCTCTTCAGAAAAGTTTTGTGCAAGTTGCTCACCACAATCTGTAGCCTCGACTTGAGGCTACAGATTTCAAATATTGTTTTTAATTAGATCACGGTAATTCTTCTGCACAGCAAAGGTTTTCTTTTTATAAGAGTTTTGTTTTGCGTTTTCCAGGAAGGTGCCTCTGGCTGCCGAGAGCCTCCCCTCCAACTCCACGTCCGTCGCCGCCTCGGTTACCGCGCACCAGGTTCCTCCTGCCGCCGTCCTGTCCTCCCCCTCCAACAGCCTCACCTACACCGCCTCGTTCCCACAGTCGGCGTCGGCGGCCGGACTGTTCAGCGTCAGAGACTCGCCGGGAAAAGCCCGGAACGGCTCGCACAAAGCCGGCCGCTCGCCCAAAGACTCGGACGCACCGACGGCGGCGGCAGGGTCGAAAAAGAGAAAGAACTCTTCGCACCCTCCTTCGTCGTTCTCGTCATCGCCGTTTCAGGCGGCGGACGTCCACAGACGGAACGGCAGCAGCTTTCATCAGACGTTTCAGGGCTTCGGGGTGGCCAGAGCGTCCCCGGCCAAAAACAAGGGACCTCGAGCGGGAGGCGGGCTTCTGAGCAACTCAGACGACTGGCTGTCCAGAGCAGAGCAAAGCCACAACACACACAACAGGTAAGAAAAGACGCGGTTTGTGTTTTCCCGTACTCGCCTCCTCTCGAGTTGAGGTGTAGTCCTCGTAGGAGAAAACGTTCAGGCCCGACTAACGTCGCCCGAAACCTGGCGAGAGGCAAATCTGACGGTTGTAAAAGTTGTTTGACCAAAAAAAAAAAAAACAACATGGCTGAAAGTTAAAACTGAATAACAGTAACAACAATGATGGGAACATCCTGCACACATGCTTGTCTCTTTTAAAACATGAATCGGGGTTTAATATTTCAGGATCACAATAAATCCAGGCATGCATCCAAATGCGAAAAAAAAAACTTTATAAGAAGAAAAATAACATTTTGGTATTCAGAATCCAATCTGGAAGAAACTCTGATCTTGGTCTGGGTTACATCGATGAACTGTGTGAATTACATCTGCCAAATGTTTTTAATGTTTTATTCTGGTTGTATTTTATGGAGCTCTGTTTTCCGATGAATTTTTTTTGTTTGGTTTTGTTTTCTGCTTTTAGTCGTGAACTTGGCACCAGCAGTCTAACCTACACGGCCAGGGAACCGCCCTCGGCCCCCCACCAGCCCATGCCTCCGCCCACAGGACCCTTAGCTTACGGCGGAGGAGCAGAGGGGAGGAAGAGGAGGAGTCCCAGCTCCTACAAAGGGAAATCCAGCAAAGCGAGCCGACCGGGCGGACTGGAGAGCCTCTTTGGGAAGGGAAACGACGGCGCGGGGATCTTGGCGTCGGGGCCCGAGTCGCCCAGACAGGTCGGTGGTCTTCAGACGGCGACGCTCAAAGCGAAGCTCTGAATGATAATTCTGTGCGTCTCTGCAGGCCAAGTTGAATCACTGACAGAAAGCCGTTGTGCGGGCAGAACGTCGGGCAGCTGTTCGGGCCACCACCATTTGTGACCTTTGACTTCACCACTCTTCCAGCGACGGCTTCAGTGTGACACGGTGGAGGTGGTGGGGGTCGGGGGGGTTTGGCGTCCTGTCGGGAATCTCCCATGCCTCTCTCTCTTTGATTGTGGTTTTTACAGAACAAAAAAAGAAACAACAACTATTACTTGTAAAGGGAATTCGCCGACGACTCCGACGACTTTTGTTTCCAGTCCGCCGGGCAAAGAAAGACAACTGTGATTGTTTTTCCAGGACCACCCGACACAACTACTGTGGGACTTTAGCTATGCCACTTTGTTGCTCCCACTGGCCTTTTTTCCTCACTCTGGCTCTTTCTGTCTTTTCGTCTGAGAAGGGGAGCGACGGCAGCGAGTTCAGCTGGGTTTTAGCCAGTTCTCTCCCCTGTTCTTTGTCTCCCTGCGTACCCAGCTGCTTTGTCCGTTTCCCTCCGTTTCTGTCCCAGCATGCCTGTGTTCCAAGTGCACTTACTGTCCTGAGTTCCTCGACTGACAACCCCCCCTCCCCCCCTTAGCCTCCCCGCCTTCTGCGTCGTTGCCACGCAGAAGTCCTGTTCGTGCAAAACGGGGAGGGAAGGAAGCGTTCGTGTTACCAATGATGCCACGTCGGTGCGTTGTATTTCAATACCGGATAAAGTTTGACTTTATTCGCTTTGTTTTTTCTTCTTCTTCTTTCTGATTTTGATGGACTAGCATCCAAAATGGAATTATTACATTGGTGTTGGATTGCTTTGTTTTTTTTGTATAATAATTTATCATTCTTAAATAATGTTTGGTATCAAAGTGACTATTAAGGTTTGAGCTACAGAGACTTTTTTTTTTTTTAGTATAATAAAAAAAAATATATAGAATTTATATGACATTTTTGAAGAAATGTTGAAAGTATTATAGTTCATATTTGTACATATCTGTTATTATTTTTGTATTTATTAATAATTCTTCCCTTTTACTAAATGAGGCCAAGAGATATGTTTCCCTTCCTATCTTGGTCCATGTCTAACAGTAATAAAGAGCTTGGCCTGGTGTCTCAAAATTATATATATATATATATATATATATATATATATATATATATAATTTTATTTGTTTCAGTAGCAAGTTGATGCCAATAAATGATGCGCACAAAGCCAGGTGTTAAACGTTTGGCAACTGCTGCTTTTTTCTGTTTTATTTTCATCTAGTTGCTTTGCAGGTTGACAACGATAAGTGTTCGGTTTAAGGAGAAGTTAAGTGTTCACTTCTGTTCCACCTGTAAGCACGCTCCTCACCCTCCATACTTATTAGCACCCTCGTTAAGGCCTTAAAGCAAATTGACAGTTGGCTGATGTTTTTTTTTTTTTTTTTGGCATAAATCTCGCACTGGAAAATGTAGATGAGAATTTCCTCTGTGAATCAGAAGGAGGGGGGGTGGGGGGGAGAATAAATCCTTCTGATCGTTTTAAAGTTTAGCCCGGAAGTTTAATTTAGTGATTCACGATTCCGTTCCTTTTGGCTAACAATACGACGCTACTTGTTTCTAAGTTTCCATGGCTGCCAATAATATACAAGCTGGCTGTTGAGGAGGCAGAGCAGAGCAAAACATTTTTTTTTTGTCCTACCATTACAAACATAAATAAGTGAAATATGGCATTAAACAAAGGTAAACATCATGCTGTGGGCCTGTTCTCATTCCCAGTGCAGAGGATTTTGAAACTTCTCCAATCTTGTGAAGTGTTGTAAAAAAGAAGAAAAAAAACACTAAAAGACTGACCTACTGTTTTTTATTTTTTGTCATAGGATCACATCCCCACTTAACAGCCTTAAATCAAAAAGTGAATTTTTCACCTTGAGGATCTGCTGTTCCACAGGAATCTCCATTTCTTTTAATAATGTCTCCACATTATTACCAGGAGTGCCAATGAGTGTGATGGGTGTTTGTTAGCAACGCTGAGTTTCAGGTATTGTTTATGATCATGCAAGCTACACAATCAGCATAAGCAGTATCGATTTCTAAGCCGGACCAACATTCACTCAAACGCCACTTATCCACTTCAGATCCTTCAAGTTCCTAATCAGGAGCTTTTCACATAGAAACTTTCTCCAAGTTCAATGTTTTACAAAGGTAATGCACCATTTCATCTATTCAGCTAATAGGTACTCAGTATATATTGATATATGTTTGTTTTTTGTGAAGCCTTATTTATTTTTATACCAACAGGCCCACCTACCACTTTTTCCCCCTCCCAAAGTTGTAAAGTAAGTTTTTGTGTGTGTGTTGTTTTTTTTTTTTTTTTCTTTCTTTATCTTCCGCGGCCCGTCGGTCTCGTCTCGGTGCGACCATGTGGCTTGCGGTGACGCGTCGAGTCAAAACTGGCTCTCGCTTACTTTCGGCGAGGCGCCGTTTTCTTCCTGCGGCGGCTGAGCGATCGGGCCGCCGCTGCTCTGGAGGTGCAGCGGCGGCCCGATCCTGCGAGTCGCTTCCCTGTGTTTTTTTTAAATTATTATTATTTTAAATACGCATCACGTCCGCGTCGTCTGCTGGCGAAATCTCAGCGGCCAGAGGAAAAAGTGTTGAAGCGTCGAGTTTTGAATTGAGCTCTGTCGGATCAATGGCGCCATCTTTTGTTAACGTGGAGAGAAAACGTTAGATTACTGAAATGACTTGACTTATGGAGCAATACGTCTTCTTTTTTTTATTTTTTCCAGTGCACCACCCAAACATGTGGACTCCCTGATAACGGAGAAGTAACTGAAAACCTTTCGTTGAACCGCACCGCGGCGTAGCAGTCTTCTAACCTGCGGTGCGGCAGCTTTCTGCCGCAACTCAACGTCGTGCTTAAGCACTAATGACGAACGAATTGCGCATAATCGGTTGTTTCTGATTCACGCCTCTGTTCCCAAGGACTAAAAGGTGCTTCCTGCGATGACGCTTTCATCGATCGGCGGGTGAGAATTGCCTTGCAGCACCCTCCGCAGTTTGTTGGCGCCTCTCGTTTAAAAAAAAAAAAAAAACGTGTGAAATGCCATAAAATCCGTTACATTTTTCTTGCAGTGGCGTAACCTGGCGCTGAGAAGCACAGAGAGTCCCTTTGGAGAAGATATACGGGCCCCCACAGCATGACGGATCCTCCATCATGCTTAACAATTAGTGTGAGGTGCTTCACCCCTCCCCCCCACAAATATCCATCACTGTGTATTCTGAAACGTCTTGCAATATATCCATATCTATAAACAATTTGAAATATTTCTGCAAACTTCCTCCACTAAAATACAGTAGGGGGTGTGTGATGCTGTGGGCCTGGTTTTCTTTAGGATTTATATATATATATATATATATATATATATATATCAGGAAGGTATAAATTCTGATGGCTTCAACCAGTAACCTGAAACTGACCTTTTTTTGGTTTTTGTTTTTAAAAAAACAAAACAAAAAAAAAAGACTTATGGCCAAATCAACACAAATAGCCGTCGTCAGAAAAGGGTTTTGCATTCACCTTAACTTGTGGTGCCAATAATTTTAGAGTGTGCTGAAAGTGCTTGAACCAGTTGAGTTAACCCATTCAGTGTTGTGCTCGTTTCTGTATATTCACGGTTTCTTTGGGTACAGGTCAAGTCTCCCACGCTTGGGAGAACAATGGCTAATTTACAAGCTAAATTTGTCGCGGCTAAATAGCCGTTTGTTTTTTTTCCCCCCTTTTTGAAATCACAGAAATAGGAAGCTACTGTTATATCTGGTCTAATTTTTTATTTTTTATTTTTTTGCACTTTCTCAAATTGACTAACATTTAAAAAGGATTTGAAAGTGCTTCTAGGATTTACAGCAAAAAAAATTATGTTTATTTTTTCATCCGTCGTCCAAAAACCAGCACACTGTTGTATTCCCATCCACCTGTGGTGAATGTTGAATGTCCAGGGGGAAAAAATGCCTTGTAAGATTTTGTTGGTTTATGAAATCTTGATGCAGTTTTTTTTTTTTGACACACCAATGTAATAAATACTGTAAAAAATGTCTTATATTCAAGCTTTTATTAAAAGAATGAAAGAGGAGGTGGTGTTTGTAAATCAAATTTGCAGCATTGAAATTCTATTGAGTTGCTGCTGAATGTTTTTTTTATTTTTATTATTATTGCATAGCTTACTTGTCAATGCAATGATCTGTTGAATGTTTGAAAGTTTACAGTGAAAATATAAAACTGAAACTCTTCCTACTTCCTTTCAGGACTATTTCTGATTGATGTGCTGATGTTTTCCTTTTAATATGAAATCAGAATTTATTTCCTAATATCCTTATTCTAATAAGATGCTAGTGATCAAATTGGATAAATATATAGTTGAGGCTACTGGTAAGTACCTGTTAATACACCCTTGCTTGCTATAAAGTATATTTTCAGCTACATTAGCAAGAACATTGGTTATAGGGGAAAAATCTAGCTGTTTTTTGCATATGCCATGGTTTAAGCAGTTAGCTAGCTAGAAAAATTAGCTAGCCAGCTAGAAAAAAACTACCTAGCTCTCTTTTGCATCTGTCATAGTTTAAGTAGTTAGCTAGCTAGAAAAACTAGCTAGCTCTCTGTTTTTGCATCTGCTGAGGTTTAAGTAGTTAGCTAGCTAGCTTGCTCTCTTTTTTTTTTTTTTTTTTTGCATCTGCCATGGCTTCAGTAGTTAGCTAGCTAGAAAAAAACTACCTAGCTCTCTTTTTTGCATATGCCATGGTTTAAGTAGTTAGCTAGCTAGAAAAATTGGCTAGGAAGCTAGAAAAAAACTAGCTAGCCAGCTGGGAAAAAAAAACTAGCTAGCCAGTTCTCTTTTATTTGCACCCGTCATAATTTAAGTACAAATTTATTGCCAGTTGGCTAGACAATGTTTGTCTTCACCAATGGATAACTTATTTTGCCTACCCAAAAAAATGCTACAATCACTGCAAAAAAGCTTGACAATAAAGAAGTTGAGGCTTTATTCATTTATTTGGTTTTACATTTCTGACGTGATACAGGTATTAAATTTCATTTGCGACAGTTTTAAAAAAAATCTTAAAATTGAAATGGTAAAACCTGCAGAACCTGATTAAATGTAGCTAAAAATATATATATATATTACATCACGCACAAAATAAAATCCCAATAAATTACGCACAGGTTTGGGTTTTAAAGTGAAACTTTAAAACCCAAACCTGTATGGATAGGCTTATCTCCTGGTAAGCCTATCCATACCTAGGCTGTTAATCTTTGTTAGCTAATGTAATTGTTTAGCATGAAATGCAGCGTCTGAGGCTTCACCGCTGGTTCTAACCACATCCTCCTCCATTAACAGAAAAGCCGTCTTCTGAAATTGGAAATAAGATCTCAGGGCCGTGACTCAGAAGCTTCCCCTATACTCAGCAGGACGGCTTGCCAGGTCAAGGCCTACTTTAAAGGCAGATGGCACAAAAGCACTGCTGTTGTTTTTACTTGAATTTTTTTTTCTGCTCTTTGCTGTCACGTGACTAATGGATTCAGTCAAATCACTAATGGCCATAAGCAAAGTCAACCACAAGCAAATGTGCATGTGATTACTCCGTCCTTTAAGTAAAGTTGCGAAGGCGCACGTTGCGATTTACTCTGCTCTTTTCCGAAATTTTGAAAGTACGGTACACCTCATACTTTATTTCCCGCCCTTAAAATATTTCGTTTTTGTCCAAATAAACAACCAACTCAAATTTGTCATTTTACACTACTTTCCCAACGCAATAAAACAGGAACTCCCTGTTCTCACACTACGCTATGCAGCCAAATTGTTAATGAGCCTTCCAAAAGACATTACCACAAAACAGCGTGTTGTACTTCCTTGGCAAAACTAAAACTTTTTAAAAAAGCAACAAAAAAACAACAACTATTCTTGCAACACGGTTTGCGTTTATCATTCCTTTATTACAGCAATTCAGAAAACATCTCTCACATATGTCATCACTCCAGTCGGCCAGTCAGGGTTTCTGCAGTTTAATCAGCTTTACACGCTTAAAGATATTTCAAACTTCATTTCAACATTTCATTTACCGTACTTGGTGAACGTTTTCAAAAGTGTACAATTTCAAACCATATCAGAGGTTGAATTGGATTCTGTTTTAAATTGTAATAAACTCAAATGTTATGTTTAGAGTGAAAAATCCTTGTAAAGGTGTTGTTGTTTTTTTTTATTTAGATGTTCTGCTGCCTCTTGTTGGTTCTCAGACGACATTATCAGCTTTTTAAGATCCACAGTGTTTTGCATGTACCAGCAGAAATGATGTTTTAGCACGTTTTCCCACTTCATTAGTGGTTTTTCTCTGGCGAGCCGGCTGATTTCTGCAGTTTGTTTGCCGGCCGATAAGAAAATTGCACAACGTCATAACTGCTGACTGATGGTGGAGTGTCGCTTCTGCTTTCTGTGCCCAAACAGAAATGTGCCGTCAAGCAGTGGACTCCAGTAAAAGGTGTCCTGTTGTGTCTGAAAGCCAAAACCTTAGAAATAAATGGCTCCGTTTTAGTGGTGGACGTTGTAAAGAAGGGCCTCATGGACCAGACGTGTTTTTCCAGAACCACCAGCAGATGCTTGATTACATGTAGATGGTGGAAGTTAGAGGTAAAGTCAACACTCAAGCTTTTCGTGCTCCTAAAGAGTTTTTCACCAAACTTGTATTTATTTTTTTTCTTCTTGTGTTGCAAGGCACTAAAACAAAACATGGGGTCCAAAGCGTCCACCGGCTCCCATAGTGCATCCTGGCACTGTGTGTTCTCCCAGGTCAGTAGCATCTGACCATCAGCCCAGGCCAACTTTTATGCATTGCCACCTTCATGGCAACCTGCAGGTGCTGTGGGTTGCCATGTCTCGGGTGATAGAAGTCGGAACCGAGTCTAAAATGTACAGTCGTTTTTTCTATTCGAATTCAAAACGATTATTTCTCTTACGGATAACCTAAAATATGAAGGCGTACAATCGAAAGACTTTCTTTTAAATCTGAAATAAAGGTATCCAACTTATTTTTGCGGTGCAAAAAAAAAAAAAAACAAATTTACTGTTAGAAGTGTTGGGTTCGTTGATGCTTACTGCAGCCACACAGGGGTCTTTTTGATGTATTTATTTCAAACAAGTTTAAAAAAAAAAGCAATCAAAAAACATGAAAATAATGTGCATACTTAACCAAGAATATGCAAAATTAATTTGTTTACCTTCTACTTTTCTGTTTGAAAGGAGTAGGAAAAAATGAGCACTTTCTATGAAGAACCTCAGTTATTTATATAAGGAGCAGCGGAGACGTCACACTGTGTGCTGGAAATGCGTTTTCTGATTTCATTTTATTTTTTTATGATTTTAGCACAAACAGCATGGTCACATCTGGTGACATTTTACGCCGTACTAATATAATGTGCATTTAGCACATCATATTAGCATATTAGCAATGTAAGCATTAGGAACTGTTAAAGGGGGAGAGCCTGTCACTTTGGCACACAGGTATTATAATCATTTGTGCTTTAGGGAGGTTTCACACACACACGCACACACAACAAAAACTGTTAGAGGTAAAAAAAAAATTATTTGTGAGTGTTTTAGAGGAAAATGTAGTCAAATGTGAAAGTAAAAAGCGCTTTCAAGGTATTTCTTCTTATTTGGTCGGGTCCGGCAGTAGCGCGGCCCGCTGTGGCTGACCGGCCGTCGGGCAGCGGTGGCCGGAAAGAGTAAATAAACGCCTCTCTGCTGGCGCGTATTTCCTGGAAGATCCAATTAGGTTTGTTTTGAGCGCGACATCCAGCAGCCAGACTCCTCCACCTGCAGCTCTCCTCTCTTTTCTCACGTTAATGCGGCCGAGAGATGTCACAAAGCAAAACGCACCATCTGACAACATTGACACCTTGTGGCCATTTGTTTCCAACACGACCCCTGGCAAAAAAAAAAAAAAAACAAAAAATACCACCACATCATCAGCCACATATCAGAGCAGACACGGTCGGGGGTTTGTGGGTGGGGGAGAGCTGCGATGCATAACAAACGAGCTCAAAAGTAAGGAAGGGCTCTTCTTGAGTCGTCATTTATTCAGATACTCCTACTGGGACGGATAATTACGGCGCAGGCTGCAGTCCTTCTGCGTCACTAAAAGCAGCCTTCATGGAGCTTTCCAAACCCCCTCTGAGAGACGACAGCGAATGTGTTCAGATAAAATAAACAAAAGCAAAGTTTTAACAATGTAATAATAATAAAAATTTTATCTGGTTTTCTCTTATTTGTTAAATTTATTTTTTATTTTTTTGCCTCCGACAAATGCTTCAGATCATCTGGCAATGGACTGAATTGGTTTGTTTTCAAATGAAAATGTCATTTATTAAGGGAACAAAGTTATCAAAACCACAAAAATAAGAGTAATGCCCCCCAAACCTGATAACTGCTTCTGCCACCTTTGGCAGCAACAGGTGAGTTTGAAAAAAATCAAACTCAGGCTTTTACATCTCTAGAGGAATTTTGGCCCACTTGCAGGATTGTGTGGTGAATATATGACGCGTGGCCTGTTTAAGGTTATATCTCAGCACTTTACTGTATGCTTTGAATAGGCCACTCGAAAGCCTTTATCTTTTTTTTTTTCTTCAGCTGAACTTGATCATTCAAGGTAAGCCTTAAAGGAGCTCTGGGGAATCACACTACCACCATTTTGTTTTGCTCCCCAACGGGACCCATATCATCCCAAAAAAAAGTTTCAATTTTGTTTCGCAGGTACTCAGAATAACGTGTAAAGGTTTTAGACGTCATCAAGACGTTTTTCTATCCTTTCTTTTTTTCTCCCGAAGCACTTTTTAAAAATGTTTTATTTGGTACTCTCCCAGTCTCTTTTTCGTAGTTGAACAGTGAACTCTGACATGAACAGAAACGCGTGAGCCGTCCAGGGTGTCGCACGTTGTCCCGAGTTACTTCCTGACTCTTTTTGATGAGTCACTGTTGGGCTCTTAGAGTAATCTTGGTTGGCCGTTGACTCCCGGCAAGGTCCAGCAATGCTCCACGTTTTCCCCATTTGTTGATATCTTATATACACTGTTGTCTCACTTGAGTCCCAAAGCCTCTGCAGACTCGCAGATGTAAACTTCTTTGAGTCGGAGCGTGTTGCGTAGAGAGATCCTTCAGCCAACGTTCAAGTTTTCAGAGGTCGGCCACCGAGCGGTAACCTGACGGTAATCAGGATCGGGTGCAGCCGGTGAAACTTATTTTCCAACCCCCAAAAAATCTAAGTGCAACCTGCATTGAAAGAATTTACTACAAGTAGTGTATGTTTCACTTGGAAGACCAAGTTAACAAGTCTGTACTACCCTTTCTCTCATGGAGGCTTGTTTGGGTTTCCACAATATGATGTTGGTTGCCATGGAAAACCTTAAAACCATTTTTTGTCTTCAGGTGTTTGTTTTTTTTTTCCTGTTGCATCTCACTGAGCGTTGCACTTGCCTTTCTTACGGTTGCTTACATGCATGACGTCTGATGTTGTTGCAAAAGCAACTTATTAAGCTGGATGTTGATCATTTCTTTAACCGATAAACAAATTACTGTCAGAGACTCCTCCATCAGAGGGCAGACCATAAGTTCAGCATTTTCAGAAAACAGCTTTCTGGGTAGCATGCAAGTTTGTTAAAGATGGAGCAAATGTATCAAAGAATAAGAATAAGAATGTGTCCGTCCTTACCAGTCACTCTCAGCCCGTAGTTGTAATCAACAATATTATATGCACTAAATATATTGCAAAGTGATGTAAACTCTGCATGTGATCGTGAAGATAAAATGTCTCGGTTCAATCTGCCACATCAGTGAATGCCGAGAAGTTTCTCAGCGCCCTCCCCCCCCCCCTCCCTCTATTGCAAACAGCATTCTTATGATAATGGAATAATGCTGCTCCTTAGTTAATTGTGTATAGGCGATAGTGGTGGGCACCTATTGTTGCGGGCTCACATGGAGCCAAAGGAAAAAGCTGGAGGGGATTATCTCCTTTATGGAACTTCTCAAATTCCTCCCCAACTCATAACTTATTCAGTGTGTTAAATGTTTGTCTTTATGTGATTTGCAGAACATGTTGACGGGTCTATTGGTTGGATCTGTCTGTTTTTATTAAGAGATTAAGAGATTTTTGTGTAAAAGTTTCCTCTCTTATAGGCAAAACCAAACACGTTTATAAGTAGCTTAGCTTTCCAGAACAAAGCTAGAGAAATGTACAGCCGGTTTATGACATAATGTTTGTTTTAACGCGCTCAAAACATAATCTGCCAAAGAAAACAGGACACCAACTGGGCGTTTGTTGGATGCTTGTTGATTGAAATCAATCGTTAACAATTATTAATCTTTATTAATTAGCTCATGTTTGCTACAGCAGAATGTCCCCCCCCTACTTAACTATGTACAGACACGTTCAGCTTGTAATCCTTTTTTTTTATTTTTAAAGGATCCTACACTTAGGCGTGTTCAAAAGTGTCAAATCACTACATTTGGATTGTAGAGAGGGGGAAAAAAAAAACCTCACTGATTGAATTCAAAAGTTTTACTCATTTTTGGGTAAATAAACAGTTTTCAATATTGTGCCCCAAGTGAGATATTAATGATATTCTGGGTACGTTTGCTCGTCGTTGGAAGGAGTTACTTGGATCTGGGAATGAGGCCACACCGAATCTTACCTCGTTCCAGGTGCAAATTGGAAACCAGTTGAATTTGTGTTTTATTTTTGTCCCCCCAGTAAACAATAAGGCTATCTGACCAACTTATGCATGATGCAGGTGACTAAAATGAACACAAAGACCCTGCTTCCAAGATACATTTCTCCTTTGGGAGACTAATGAAATTATCTTATCTTATCTTACGAAGCAACTAACAGCTCACTCTGCAGTCAGCTGCTTAGATTACTTGATGACGTTTTTTCTTTAATCAACTCTAGCAGCTCTGAAACATATTTTGTGACCCTTTTTTTTCCATGACTAAAAAATTCATGTGAATTATGTTGTTTTTGTTTTTTTTGCTGCTTTTTCCCTTTACAGTATAACTTGAACCTCCAAAAAGCTGTTCTTGAAGGTGTGGCACACTCAGTTGCACATTCATAAAGTTTGTGAATGGAGCTGAAGAGGAAGCTGAAAGCAATGTACATGCCAATGTTTTTGAACTGGTACGTTTCTGTAGCAGTGTTTTCACTTTCCTTTTCATTGTTTGCAGGTGATCTACAGAGGTTGGAACTTGGATTTGTGAGAATGATCCTTAGCCGCGGGTCAATCTGTGAGTCAGTAAACTGAATAAGTATATTTACTCACTTCACAATTTGAAATGGTAAAATTGATTAATCTCTGCTGTGTCGGCTTCTGTTATTAGCATTTAAGCGACAGAAACGTATGTATTTATTAAGTAGGATTAACAACTAAATGTAAAACTGTAATTTGCAAAACGACCATTTGCAGGAAATGGTTAAGCAGGAAATAAGATAAAAAAAAAGAAGAAACAAGATGTGACGCAGAGGTCGAGTTCCCTTAGTCTCTGTAAAAAAAAGAAGACAAAATAGAGAAAATATTGTTCAAATGAGGCAGATTTGTTTTGATCTCCAAAATCGGGCAAATGACTCCATTCAGAGTAACAACTGAAAAGTTTGAACGAACTGAAACTTTGCCTATCAAGCCTGAACGAGGAACCAAGATTCCAGGCACAAATCGAACTAAATTCAACAATAGATGAAATACAAAATCACAGAGTTATTCTGGAAAAAGGCTTACAAATCCATCTGTAAGGCTAAGAAACCATACTCAGATTAATTAGCAAAGAAAACATGGAACAACAGTGAACCTTTCCAGGAATTGCCGGCCTACAAAAATTCTTTCAAGAGGATAACAGCAACTTATAAAACTAATGAACAAAACGAATACAAAGCCTGTCTCATATTTGGCAAAAAGAAAAAAAAAATCCTCCTAACCCATTTTAACTACATCAACTTCTCGGGGATTTCTAATGACATTTCTTTATAAAAGAAAACTCCTGTTATCCATTAGCTACAGCATAACATCCAATATTAGTGGATAGCCGCCCAGTAATGATAAAGTTATTGTATAAGTCTTTGGGTTATTCAGTCGCACTTTTCTTTAAACTGTATGTTGGAAACTTAGCTTCAATCAAAACATGTACTGTCGCTTTAAATTCCAGTTTTTCTATCGGCTGCTCCAGTTGCAGCTAATTATTTTAGCTACGATATTTCTCTTTCTCGTTAGCTGTGAGCTAGCTATGATTTGCCACATAGTGAGGATAAATAATGGCTCCTTTATAGTTCGCAGACTAAATAACTTGTTAATAAATTATCTGCTTTTATTTGGCATAATGTAAATTTCAGAGTTCCCTGTTGAAAAGCCTGTTTTATCACCATAGCAACGAGTGAAATCTTTATTGAAGTCCACAAATAAGGTAGGAATGTGCTGTTTACATTGTAATTTTTTTTCACTGTCGTGTTGCCTGTATTTGTAAAATGCAGGAGAGTAAAATGATTTTATTTAAATAATAAGTAAATTGGAGTATTAAGACAAAAAACAAAACAAAAAAACAACCGAAACGAGCAAAAAAGATGCTAACCTAACTGAATTAACTGTTACTAGGTCGTAGAAGCTACGCTAACTAGCTTGGATACATCAAATTATATTCAAGTTTAAAATCTCATATTTAATTAAGCAAAATTTCAAAAATACAAAAAGCTATATGATTTTTTTTTTGATATGCTAAGCATTGTAGTTGTAAGAAGGGGGGGCGGGATATATTTGGATAGCGCAACCTTTTTTATCAGTAGACTGACTTAGTTATAAATTATAACAGAGCTAAGAGTAATGGGTTTGTTTGAGTTTTTATTATTTTTGCAAACTCCAGAGGCAGTTTATTTTGACCATGATGCTTAGTTTTGCTTTCATTTTGCCATCATTTTGTGTTGGTATAATAATACATTGATATTTACTGTGCTTGCATCAAAATATTACATGATCCAATTATTTTTGAACTATTTAGCTGTGCTATTTCAGTGGTGAGGTTTCACAGTGGTGCACTTGGTTGCACTATTGCCTTGCAGCAAGAAGGTTCAGGATTTGAATCCCAGCCTGGGGATTTCTTTTTCTGCCTTGAATGTTCTCTCTGGGTACTCCGGCTTGCTCCCACAGTTCTAAAAACATGACCGTTGGCTCAGTTGAGTACTCTAAAATTACTCCTCTTTATGAGTGTAGGCATGCATGCATGGCTGTTTGTCCTTGTGTTTCCCTGTGATAAACCGGCGACCAATCCAGGGTATACCCCGTTTCACACCCAGTGACCACTTGAGATAGGCTGCGTCCCCAACCCCCGTGTTCCTGCAAGGACAAGCAGGTAAAGACAATGGGTGGATTTCAGTACTTTCTGAGGGAAGTGAAGCACCCATTTTGTTGCTGTGAATGTTTTTCTGGTCAGTATTTGTGTTTTTGAGAGCAAATGTGCGCATTTATACATTTGACAGCAGAATTGCTGTGGTCATTCTTTATAAAACACTTTAATTCAAAACTTTATTTTCATAAAGTATTCCATTCATACTTTTTGGAGATCTTATTAAGATATTACACTACAGTCAACAAGTGACTTAGCAGACACATGGTTGACTTACAAAAGACCAAAACCCATATAAGTGGGATTTTTTTTATTTATTTAATTTAATTTTATTTCGTGTGTGTTGTTTTCTATCCTTGTGTTGCTTTTGAAGTTTGTGCAGGTTTGGCTCTTGGTATTCATGGTTAATTTTCTTATTCATCGCACCTTTTATCTTTCTGTTATGTTTGTCTTTTTAGTCGATGTCTCTGTTGTGTATGTCTTTGAACCTCTGTGCTCTGAAGCCGATTATAAGGGTACAAAAAGCAGTTTTGTTTCCACATATGCAGTGATTTACTTTTGCCTGAATGAATCCAGAAACCATCAATACCACATTAACTTTTCTTTTCCCATTTTAAGAACAAACTTTAAAGTTTTTTTGTTGTGATTTTTTTTTTTATGTAGAACTACACAAAGTAGCACAACGAATTCTATAAAGGTCTATACAGCTCCATTGAACGCATCTGTCCATCACCCCAAAATGTAAAGAAAATGAGCTAAACCGTCAGGCCGGGCGGGGAGAACATTAATCGGTGAAGCTGGAGAAGCTGGAGCTATCCAGAGCTCGGATCTGTTGACAAGAAAACTATTACTTGGTCATGCAACAGAGCTTTGTGGAAAGAAGCTATCGGTGCAAAACAAGACAAAACAAAAAGCAAAATATACATTCTTCCAGTTTGCAAAAATGCTGCTTGTTTTTTTTTTGGCATTATGCTGTGGGAACGGGGGCTGAACACATTAAGATACGAACCGCACTTTTCAGATTTTTGGCAACCATTAATCCTCTTCTTTCTACTTTACAAACTAACTACTTTTTGGGATTAGATGCATGAAAATGTGAAGTTTTAAAGTGGAAATAAAGTGCTTGATTTTGTTGGGTTTGTTTGTGATTTAATCCTTTTGTGTTTGTTATGTATTTGTATGCTGTTCTTTTGTCTGTTTCGAGTCCTGTCTGATATTTTCTGTAGTTTGTCTATTTTAGGCAATTCTTTTTGTCATAATTTTTGCCCCCAGAAATATGATTAGCTCTTGTTTTGTTTTTTAATTCTAAATATGCAACAGATAAAACTTGGTGATTTTCTGATTTTTTTGTTTTGTTTGTATTAAGCATTTTTATTTGATCGATTAACTTATCTAAGGGTGCAAAACCTCCTGTTTTACTTTGCCTTTGCGTCGTGGACTTTCGTGGAGAGGCGTGTGTCCTCAAAAGGTTGCGCGTTTTGGGCGACAAAATCAGCCCCACAAATGCGGAGCGGTTTAAAAACGGGCGATTTCTTCAACTTTTTGCGAATTTAAACAGTTAAAATACTTCCTGTTTTCGAAGCGTCCGTCCGAAATAGCGGACATTTCCTGCTGAAATCGGATGCAGAGAGTGCACCTTTGCGCAGAGGCTGGTTTTATACCGAGTGGCTCCTCTGGGTGCACAAAGACAGCGGCTCGCAGAGGAACTTGTTCAGAGCGAACCGGGGACGCTGGGAGGCGAAATCCTCAACCTCCGGAGTCCGAATCGCAACAACCGCGCTGTTTACCTCCTGAAACCCTCTATTCTGCTTCCCACCTCAACAGTACAAGGTAAGGAGTTGTTTTAGAAGCCTTTCGGTGGTAACGGAGCGCTGCGGAGCGGGTTAAATCCTCTTCGCTCTGGCTTCCCGAGCGTGGTTGTTTTTGCAGAAAATGGCGTCATCGCCCTCTTGTTTCTGCTTGGCCGCGGCGGGGAGAGGAGTAGTTTCAGCGACTTGTAGCGGCGCGCACACGCAGCACATACTTCCTTAAAGGCAAAAATCGCGTACTGCGACGTCTTTTGTTCAATAATAAGGCGTTAAAATGCGAAATACTTCGCGTTTTGGCTCAGCAGAAGGACGCGCAAAGATGGAAGGGTCACCGGTCTTGTGCGCCAGGCTGCTTCTTGGAAAAGGTGGCACGGAGCCGCTAAACGCAGCGTTTTACAACGGCTCGAGACCCATCCAAATGACCTCGAATGATTTAGCCTTCTCCCCACGACGTTGATGGAGATATTTATGGCAGCTCTGCGCCGTATCTTTGTGTATAATTTACTCGGGTTAGCTCGTTTTTACGCCGCACTCCCCTGCCATGCTGCAATCGTTCCGAGGGGCCTCTCTCACACGGCTTGAAAAGGTGCATTATACCCTTGGCTTTTCCCTCTGATCAAATGAAGCTGCTCCTTTGTTGCTGGAAATAGCGGCTACAATATAAGCGTGTAAAAGGAGATTTTCGAGAGGTGGGGGGGAGGGAGGTTTTGGAGGTGGTGGTGGTGGGGGGGAGGTGATGCAAATCGTGCCATGAGAAACGGCGACTTGCCCCTGCGCTCTGGTTTTGCAGCTGAACCAGACGAGGACGTGCTGAATGAGGTGGAAATAAAAAAAAGTCCCCTGGATGAATCGCAGACTTTTTCTCTAAACTGCACGGGGAAGTCCAGGCGCTGCGCAACGATTGTGTTGCCGCTTTGCGCAGAGAAACGGTGGCAGCTGCTGTAACCGCCGCCGAGCGTTTCACCGCGATATTTTTTTTTTGTCCTTGTTGGCCAGCCTTTTGTAGATAGTTGAGGACTCTAGGATAAAAGAGCACAATAGTATTCAAGCGGGCCCTTTATGGCCTGTGAATGTGGTCCTAAGTCCCCACTCCGACAGCTACGTGTATGCGTCCTCGCTCTGGCCACCACACATCCAGCACAGCGAGGCCACTGGCTCTCTCGCCTGTATCCGCTCTGCTTGGTTCCTCCTGTGCCACAGAAGTCGATGGCTGGTCGTGCGCTCAGAGCTGCAACGCAGGTCAGCACAAAATCGAAGCAATCCACGGAACATCCTCGTCACAGTCGCTCCGTGCCCGTATTTTTTATTAAGTTTTCAGAGTTATGCAACAGAATTGCCGCTTCACTAACCTGAAATCCATCACCGAGGGTGGATGTGTTCGCGTGAAATATCACGGAGATCGGAAAGGACCTCGCCGCGATCGCGTTGAATTAAAAGAGATCTGTCATTTGCAAATCACCCAGTGCCATTTGCGTCACAGCCCGCGGCCTCGCACGCCCATGGGGGGCGATGGAGTTGCAAATGGAGACTATGTGTGTGCTGACGCTGCCCCAGCTGAAAGGGAACCAATAGACACGGACTCGGGCGGCAACGATCGCCAGCGCGCCGCCACTCTCAGGCAGTGCACCGACTTGGGATTCCGTATCAACGCGGAAGATCGCGCAGTTTTATTCCGGGTTTCGTCGGGCTTTTCATCGCTTTGACCGAGATGCGTAAGTGGATCTTACACACACGGCTTAAACCTGCTACGGAGGCCAGCCGGAGAGGAGTAGCCTATATGTGTGTCCTGTTCTCTTCCCTCATGGTGATCGCTGCATGTGGCCTCTGAGAACTCGCTCTTCGCCGGATAACTGTCTTTTCCACTGGATCGTGATGATATGGCCGTAAAACCTTTATTACCAGCGCAGAGATCGCTCGGATATTTTATGATTCGAGCGCTGGTTCGGTCACTTTTTCTCTGTTTTTTTGTTAGATTCGCGACGCGCCACAAGTTTCTGCTGTGGAAATGAACGGGGCGTATTTTATCCAGGAAGGTTGCGTTTGTTGTCGATGCGCTTTTGGGCACTGCGCATGGTTTCATTCACCGGACCTTAAAGGAGGCGGAAAATCACGAAATTCTCTAATGCAAGTTAATTAAATGTGGGTAAACTTGTTAAGTTACAATTTTCAGTAAGAATGTTTATAAATAACCATAATATGCTTGTACACAAACTTTCACATTAAAAGGTAATATATATATTTTTAAATTATTTTTAATTTATGATATGAAGAAAAACATTGCATCATGTGCTAAATTTAACATTCCCCCCCCTTTTTTTGTCAAGTTACAGCCCTAATATATTTTATTAAATTTTCAACTGAAAGACCCACATAGTAGCACTAATTATGCATGATTTAAAATAAAATAAAATAAAATAAAATATGAAAAGTGTGGCATGCCTTTGTAACTATACCCCTTTACAGTGATTCACTTAAACAAGATGCAGTGCAACCATTTTCTCCTATAGTCTCAACATTGTCAAGTAGAGTCCTCCTAGCTGCAAACAAAACAAAATCACAAAAGATCTGCCACATCTGCAAACCTACCAAAATATCTAATCTGAAATGCCAGATAATTACAGCATTGATCATGGAATAATAAAAAAAAAGACACAGCAAGTGAGTGGAATGACTTGGTCTGGTCAAAGAAGTGTGAATTTGAACTTTTTGACCTAGACTTTATTTAGCAGAAATCAAAGACTGGTTGTTTCCCCTTTGGAGAAACATGGTAATATCATGCTGTGGGGATACTTTTCTTCAGCAGGGACAGGGAAGCTGTTAAAAGCTGATCAGATGGATGGAGCACAATCCTAGAAGAAAAACTGTTGAAGGGGTCAGAAAACTTGAGTCTGAAGTGGAGGAACACCTTTTAGCGTTAGAGCAGCCGTAAACATCCAGAGCTACACTGAAATGTTTTATATCCATGTTTTGGAATGGTCCAGACCTAAATCAGTGGCAGAACTTTAAGATTACTGTTCACAAACACACACAATCACACCTAAGTAAGCTTGTGCTATTTTGTAAAGAGGAATGCCCAACAACTTTTGCCTTTGGATGTGCAAAACTACTAGGCAGACGCTTACAGACTTGGCACTGCTATTGCAGAAAAAATGAGGTTTTCCAAACTATTTACTCGGATAGGCTGAGAAAAGAGAGGTCACATTTTTCCAATTTTTAGTCATAAAAATGTGAAAACCTTGTATATTTCTAAACAATTATGAAGCCACTTTCCTTCACAAAGTGGCTTCCTTCACAGCCACTTTGTGCTGATTTATCATATCAACCCCCTCCAAATGTACATGGAAGTTTTGGAGAGAATCTATGGTGGAATTTAAGAAGGATTCGGATACGTGTCGGTGTGACTTAAGGGTCTAATACTTTATATACAGTGTTTTATATTTCCAGTAGCATTAGGACTTTTAATTTCTTTGTCATAAGATTAACTTGACACAACAGCAGCAGCAAGGACTTCCTGCCTTGTCTGAGTTCAGATCTCGCAGTTGTCAGTTTTTGGTTTTCAGCAGTCCACTTATGTCATTGTGTGTGATTCAGTCAGTTTAATGATGTATTACTGTGTTCAGTCAATGAGTCAGCCTGTCAGACCCATGAGCAAGTGTAGTCATTCAGCAAACCTATTAACCTGTAAACCCCATTACTAGTCTGCGAAGCAAACAGAAGCACATGTGGTGAGGGATCCACTCAGCCAGGCAACTAGAAAATCAGCATCTGGCTCTCAGTTAGTAGGTCAGCTAGTTGTTCACAATGCACACTCACTGAACAACCCGGCCGAACTGATATGTTGCTGTTTCTTACGAACAGCAACGATGAAGGGGGAACTTTGTTTTGGGCACAGCTTAACCTCTCAACAAAGACCTGCCTCTTTTCCTTCGTAGAGATAGAAGGGCCTCCAACTTCTTAGAACTTCTTCTCAAGTCTGCTGTAACAACAGCGTTTGCTCAAGATGGAGTTGCTTTAGGTAATATGAATTATTACTTTCCTCCTTTGGTTTCACAAAATACAGCGCCCCATGTTTAAAATTTAGGTGTGATTTTCAGAGCTGTGAATCCACACCTGGCCTGAAAATGCCCATTATGCACATCCCCATGGCTATATTTATTTAAATCTGTCTGTGCTCTCTTTACACACTCTCTGCTGCTGCATCTCTATATGCTGCTCTAAAATGCTGGGTCTGTGCATAATTTAAAGTAACACTGGACAGTGAACTCCATTTGAAAAGTCTCACTATACATTTAAGTATATGTTTGTTGCTGTGTTTGGTTCCCACTGTTCTGTCTGCGTTCCTTGTCTTAAAGTAAAAAAAAAAAAAAAAAGCTGACTTTGGATTTTCTTTTGACACTATCTCTTTCAATCCGGTGACCTTTGAACAGATAAAAATGGAAAGGCAAAGAAATTTAATGATAAAATGACAAATAATACTCCTAGTTTTAGTTGTTGTACACCTTTCAGGATGGACTTCAGACATTGATAACAAGGTGCTAGGTGCCTCCTGCTCCAGTACAATTAGTACATTTTATTTCATGGTATGGGGCTAAAACCAACACACATTAGTCAGTGTTATGTTCTTTTTTTTAAGCACTGATTAAATTTATTCTTCCTACTGTGGTGCTCATAGTATTGAAATTGCCAACAAACAATTGACATGGAGCAAGTTGCTTCTTGACTAAATGCCTTTTCAGATTGTACATTTCTTCTTGTCAGAATTTGAGGGGTTAATTTCAACTGGTTGGTTTTGTCTAACATTTTTTAGGTGTGTTCCAGATCCAGGCTTTGCATCACCTTAATGTTGGCCAACTTTATCTATTTACAAACAGTTTTGATTCATATTCAGTCTCCTGTTGTGAGTTAATGTGAGAGTTTCAAACTTAATACATTATACTGATTTTTAAGCATGGCGGTGGCTGCATTATGGTGAGGATCTGTTTTGTGTGCAGGTAACATCAATAACAGGCAGGGCAACTTAAGATTCTTAAGTTCCTGAAATCACAAGTTAAACAACTGAAACCTTCTTACAATTTTGCTTTCCAAACTTTGAAAATGATCCCAGACACACGAAATCTGCTTCTGGAAATGATCAAGACAAACATTAAGATTTTGGAATGGTTTCAATGCAACCTATGGACTATACTCTACATTTCTGCCAAGAAGACTCATCATCTGCTTAGCCCAATGTAATGTCAGGACCTTGCTGTTTGTTTCAGAAAGCATTGAATCAGGGTACAATTTGCTTAGGGACATTTAATTAAACCTTTTTTGGGGGGTTTATCTACTGTATGAATAGCAGCTTGTGTGTATAATTTTGCCCAGGAGTAGATTAAAACAAATCCCCAATAAATTCAAACAATTCAGTAAAGATGTTAAAAGCATGCGTCTAAAATAAGAAATCATGGCCATGATTCGTACATGTAGCACCTGACCGGAACTGTGTTATTTACATTTTGCATCAACACGTTATAATCAGTGCGTTTCAGTTCAGGAAGTCACCTTTCACTTCAAACGAACACACAGAGGATGTGATCATGTGTGATGTGTTGCAACTCGGTGAGCACTTTGGGGACTGCTTGTAGATTGGACATGAGAATATATAGAATTTATTCAATGCACACACTGTAAAATCTACAGTGTAGAATGAGTTGTTTACATAACCTTGCTCAAAGTGCCTATATTTATATAAGCCCTATTTGCACTTGTAGCGTACATTGGCACCGGTAATGTAAACCCGCCGTCACGTCACACGAACAATGGCCAAACTGCCGGATTCAGTGACTGAGTGCCGAGCGTTTGTAATATCAAGCAATGTGGATGTGTACCAGTTGGCTATGGCGCTGTCTGTACTGTCCTGTGGCCAGCTGGTATCAGTGGCGTGTCTGCCAGCTGTCAGCATCATGTCAGAGTGTATCTTCTTGTCAGACTGCCTCTGCTCAGCCGCAGGAAATACATATCAGAGGACACTGATTGCTGCCACACATGTCTTGGCTGTAGAACCAAACAAACAGTTCATCTGTTATTGATAAACTGATAGGCTGAGGTAAACATAAGCACATAGGCCAAATAAAATATGCTTTTTTGGGTGACTTGTATTCCGCATAGCAAAGAACTAGAGGTTTTCTATTTACATTGGATAATTTCTTCTGTTGGCTCTTGACGTACAACAGATGATTTGCCTTTTAGAATAACAGTGGCTTAAAACTGGTCAACACACCAATACATTATTTTCTGACTGAGGCAAACAAAACCCCAGGAGATGGAAGCTAATATTAGGTGTATTTGTGAAATATTGGGCGCTGGTGGAGTAAATTGTTTTGTGGTATAAATTTAGCTTTAAATGGATCAGAACTGTGGGGGTAATACATACAGGGAGATGACTGTTACCACAGAGTCTTAATGTTGTTCTGCCTGGAGCTGGATACATTGTTAGTTGGTATATGGGAAAGGTGAAGATAGTCATTTAACTTGTAGTACCTTGCAAAAAGTATTAACTTTATCACATTTTGTTGACCAGCTCGATACAGAGCATCATTGTAAACTGGAAGGAAAATGATACATGTTTTTCAAAAAAAAAAATTTACAACAAAGTACATCAGACGTTTGTGTGTACTCAATAGAAATAAATTTTGCTTCTCCTGCAACTTCAAGTCATTTATAGAATAGGGCATTTTTGCCAATTTTTTCTAAATGCCTCAAGATCAGTCGGATTGGGTGGATAGCATCCATTAACATCAGATATCAAAACCTGCCAAAGATTCACACTTGGATTCAGTACATGAATATGCTTTTTAATAACATGAAAGTTTTTTTTTCGGGGAGACATTTGAGTGGTTAAGTTATCGTCGACGCTGAATTTTAAGTCATTTTCTCTCTGAGCGGTTAGCATTAGCCACAGTGTTAAATCTGTGTTTTTCTCAGATTATCCAGTATTTTTGCTCCATCTGTCTTCCTATCAACTGTTGCTGTGGCTCAGTGCCTGGTAATTGCAAATTTGTGGATTTTATTCCAAATTCCTCTCCCTTGTCACATGGGCAATTCACTAACACATGAATGGATGTTAGCTTTTTGGGAGATGCTCATATGTATATAGTGGTTTTATAAAAACTAGAATAGCACAGCGTCCCTTCAATCCATTTACCATAACTTTGGAGTCAGTGTAACTGCCTAAGAAATGCATTCTCACAGGATGATGCTACCATCATGACTCACAGTTCAGCATACAATATTAGTTTTCCTCAGAACTACTTTAGCGTACAGGTGAAAAGTTAAATTTTGGTCTAATTTGACCAGAGCAGCTCTCTCCACTACATGTGTCCCCTATGGGTCATAGCAAAGACTACAAAGACGTTTTAGATCGTCTCTTGATTTTCTTTCATGAAGTTTAGATTAGTGGTTTCCACCAATAGTTGTTTCCTGATGAACAATTCTCCCCAGCTGAGGCATTGTCCTAAGTTATTTTGTCTTTTATAAAACTCTTTTAAAACATTATATCTTTTCCTTCACAATAATGTGCTAATTTGTGATGGGTTGTAACTAGAGGTGTGCCGATTGATCGGTCACCGATCATAATCGGCCGATTTTCGTGAAAAAGTGCATGATCGATGATCGGCGATCATTGGATCTTGTTGCCGATACCGATCACCTGCATCTCATTTTGCAGCCTGCCTGTGTCCCTCACACTGCTCAAACGCGCAGCAACAAATCCTAAGCGATGTGGAACTGTAACGCACTGAGTGAATGGGGAAGTTTGCGTGTTGCGGCGGAAAATTGAAGCACGTCAAAATGCATCAACACAACGAAGCTAATACGACATAAAAACAATGCCATGCTTGACGGAGTTTGGCTACATCGAGGCTCACTGCAGTAAAAAAGACATATGGAGGATCAGATAGCAGGTAAAGCAGCGCACAGCTACAAACACTCACCTGGATTACCATGACGGTCAGAAAGCTAAACAAATAAGCCGCAAAATTATTTAAGTCTTCGAGCTGCGATGGTTCCGCTCTCGCTGTTGAACCGCTGCTACACGCTACAGGTAGTAATATTTCCCAGACGGAGCGCCGCTTCTGTTCCACCTGGTAGTGACTCTCACACCAAACCTCTGCTTAAAGCTGCAGCATCTAACCTAAAAAAATACATTTTACATACGTATTAAAACATTCGCTGTCCTTACACGAGACAGATAATCTCTAAAAAAATAATCGATCTCCTCCCTGCTCTGCATAATTACTCCGCTCAGTCAGAAACAGCCACTCAGAACTAGCAGTAATCAGCTAGCCGCCATGCTATCAGGAAGTTTTCATTCAGTAACTCTGGATTGTTTATTGTAATGGAACCTGTATTTGTCTTTGAATGTTAAGTTTTATACTTGAATTTTTTTGGCAATG
Source organism: Poecilia reticulata (assembly GCF_904066995.2). NCBI lineage: Eukaryota > Metazoa > Chordata > Actinopteri > Cyprinodontiformes > Poeciliidae > Poecilia > Poecilia reticulata. Next base: position 10,556,353 of record NC_088852.1, on the reverse strand, counting down.
TTGAGAGGTTTTATTTTGGCTCTTTGCATTATTTCTCTTCAGAGCCTCCATATGTTATCAGTCTGTTAAAGATAGTATTATCGATAGCAGTACAATTTGCACAATGCCTGTTTTGTTTAGTTTTCTTCTTGGAAAAAGTTATTAAAACAAGTTTTTGTCTAAATTAAGGTGAATTCATGGTTCCTTTTTCCACATAATGTAACCGGTAGTGTTTATGATAAAAAAATAATAATGATTATGTGATCGGTATCGATATCGGCAGGAAAAAACCTGATCGGCACATCTCTAGTTGTAACATGACCAAAGACGAAAACAAGCTAAAGGGGTGTGAATACCTTTGCGTGGTAAAGGAGGCTTGTGAGTCTAAGAAGTTCAATGATCTCAAGATTTCTTAAGTGTAATTTGTCTGGCATTCCAGCCACATCTCACTTAAAGTTTAATCTTTTTCTGCCACATTAGCTATTATTCCAGTGCTTTACTGATCAGCAGTTGTTCATCAGTCTCTTCAGATAAATCAGTGAAGAAATGTTTCATTCTAACCTGCTTTTTTATTCACCTAATCATCTATACTTTGATTTTTGTGCAAAAAAGAAAAAAATTTCCTTCAGTGATTATGCGAACAGGTCCATTAAAGTTCATTGCAATCGAGATACCATTGTAATCTGTTCCACTGGGAGGTCAAGTCTTATTGATATGACCTTTTTAAGTATTTCTAATTACATTTAAGAGAGCATCAAGGTAAAAACAAAGTATGGACGCAGAGTTTGGGCCAAAGAGCAAGACTCTTGGTATTCCCAATTCATAAGTTTTAGCCCAGGACACCTTCTCTTTTATTGCCTGAGTTATAACCAGACTCTCTACTTCATAACCATGGCTGTCTGTTGCCATGGAAATGGGAGAGTCCCTTGCGTTATGTGTGTTAGTGTATTATTGGTGAGGGTTTGGCTAAATCCAATTGCTTCCGATCTTTGTAGTACATCTAAGCCCTTAAAAAAGTCATTTCTGGCTGTGTTGTTCGCTTTGAGATGGCTGACTCTGGAGGGTTTTGTTTCTAGCAGCTTGTCAGATTTTTTAATGAAATACCTCTCAGCAAAGTAATTAGCTCCTGGTGGTCTTTGTTTGGCATTTGCAACCTTCTGGATACCGCTGTACATTTAAATCAGACTCGGGATCCCTGGATAAATCAGTTTGTTTATTACTGTTTGCTGATGCTGTGAATGCAGGTAGTACGGGAAGTTTTGAGTCACTTAAAAAACTCAGCTTTACTAAGATGTTCCCCGATGCACAGAGATTTTCATTAGGCTGAACTCGCTCATACATATGCATTTCCTAAAGCAACTTTTTCTTGATTAAGAGTGAAGCAATGTATCCCAGCATCCATCAACGCTAAAACCTTCACTCTGCCATCAGGAGGTACAGAGCTTTATTGACCTCAAAGTATTAACATGTATTAAGCAACAATCAAGCTCGACAAATGCATTAAAATCTATCTTTTGTGAAAATGTCCTCGCAATTTATTTTCTTTTTCAAGATTTTTATTAGGTGGCAAAACTATTAACTGACATCTGATGGTAGCCTGGTTTTCAGTTGTTTTTTTGTTTTGTTTTTTCTAAATATCTGCCTGACATAAACAGTCTTGGACCTGTCATAAGGGCCACATGGGCACGTTCCCAGGGGACATTCACTAGACATGACCCAGCATAAGATTTTCATATTCTGACTTTTTTTTTTCCTTTAGGGAAGAAAAAGGCCAGTATTTAAAATGGTGTTTCTTCAATAAGAGGGAGTTTCCAAACCATTATTGTTCGTGTTTCTTTGTGACTGGAGATCTTTTCAAAAAGCCAAAATTGTCTTTCTTCAGCCGATCAACATTTGAAGCAAGATCAACTTTTAAACTGATGGAGAATCGGTTTTATTGTCCCAACAAAAAAGTTGCTAGAAAGGTTGAAAGCGTTTTCCACAAGGAGGAGAATATGAGGGATAGATCGCTTCTTTTAGAGATTATACTGATGAACGTGGTGTATTAAAAGGTGAAGTATTCTGGTGTGACTCTATAGGTTCTGGGGAGCGTAGTTGTCTTAGATGAATGTGGCTCCAGCATAAAGTGCTTTAAGTGGTCAATATAACTAGAAAACCAGCATAGGAGTTCAGTGCATTTGCCGTTTTTAGAGGCTGGTGATCTCGTTCGCAGCCGTCGGATCCCAAAGGTTTTTTAGTAACATCGCCAAACCTGAGGACGCAAATGAAAAGGGTTGTCAGGCTCAAGGATACAAAAGTCGAGGCAGAATAACTTCTGAAGAGAAGAACTATAGAGCTGTCTGCTCACTGAACTTTATTTACTGTGATATCTTTGCTTTGTTGCTCTGTTAGCCTAACAACTGTATATCTGCAATTTGATCTATCCATATCAGTTCATTACAAATGTTCTTTTTGCTCTTCAGAGTCAAGCTTATTATTTTTCACCCTTTATCTCCACCTAAACAGCACTGATATATTTTATCTGTCACACTGTTCATGCAGCCATGAGAGCTTTGTTTTCAATTAGTCCACTCAGTAAAAAGAAAGTACACCCTATGTGAATTCAAGCATTTTAAAGTATAAATGATGTAGCCTCTACTAGGTTTAAAAGTTATGTCAATATCACCTCAAGTGTGCAAAAGCATAGAGATTTACTGATTAGAACCTACCAATTCTGATTTTGACTGAATAATAGGAATTCTTAAGGCATCTTAAATTGACATGACCACATTTGAACAAATTATCCCTGTTTTGATGCCGTTATCTTGTTCTTATTAAATTATAGTAGTGTATGCTGTTGTTTGATGTTTATTGACTGTAGGCAAAGAAGTTAAGTTATTTTTTTACATGTATATATTGGACCTATTAAATGATAATAAAAGAAAAGGTCCATTTTAAGAGCAGCTAATTACTAAAGTTGCTCTTAAAATGTTTTGCGTGTTTTCTTCTTTGTCCTTTAGAAAAAGTAATTCCAACCAGGCAAATATCAGTCGAACTAACGACTTGCTTCACCTGTAGCATCTTTGCCATTTTGAAATGGGATTTGTTGTTTATTTGCTTCTCTGCTGCCACTCTGTGGTTTGACGCACTTCAAACTTTATGATATATGACACCCACAAGTAGCAGCCATCATTTGTTGCGTTTTCCTAACCGATGCTCCATTTTACCTCCAACAGACTGACATTTTCTCGTCTGTTCTCCAGTTGCGGCTCCACTCCAGCTATTAAGTCGAAGCTCCATCATTTCAAGTAGCCTCTGCTGTTGAGTTATTGCCTCGTAGTAATCCTGTGTATCATCAGCACTGAATGCGAGGATTCAGAAGTTGCCTGCAGCCTGAACTGAGAAGAAAACAAATGTCCTCATTTTGCCAAAGTCCTGAAAATCTAGTTTTAAAAAAGCAAAAATCCACTTAAGCTACCAATTGTGCAACTAAAGTACCTCTGCTCTGCTTTATAGGTAGATTTAATTCTTTGTAAACAAAAAAGCTGTTAAATTACAGTGGAACATAATGCTGTGACAATACCATAATTCACACAGCTGTTACTATGTAAAATATTAGATTTAATTTCCTGTTGCATACTTCACTGCGGGAAGAGCTTGACCTTTGCTTTTAAATGAACAGGGAGCTCTTGTTGCTGTTGTATATTTTGTAAATCATCCACAGTTTTCTGTGTTTTGTTCTCTAGAAACCTCTGCACATTTGGTCTGCATGCTTAGAAATGTTCACTCATAAGCTCTTGCCGTCCGTCACTCTGGGTCTGTCATTTTCTATATGTTGAGACAAAAGAAAGTTTTGAACCGCTGGGACATTTTACGGGCATGTTTGTCTCCCTCTGCTGGATTTTGAGGGAGACTACAAGTACCATGACTGTTCTGAACTGGGTAGTCAAAGATGTGAAGCTGTTATTTAGTAATTTTCTTACTTTACAAGTTTCTTATAGTTTGAACGAATGTTTCTTTCACTTTTGTCATTTTTTTTAGCACAATTATATGTTTTGTTAAAGATATCCAAGTATGTTTCAAAAATATATTTGTGCATTCACTCACTGTCTGACTGCTGTATATAAAGCTAAAGGGAAGAAAGAAAAAGTGTACAACTTCCAAGCCACACCAATCTGCTGTTTTGTGAAGATCTTTTTGGTTGGTTTTTATTTGTCTGTTTTTAGACTCTGCTTCACTCACAACATTATTAAACAGCGTTAAGTTGTAGATAAGGATTGTACTTTCAACTCCTTCTGGAATTCAAATTAATTGTTTGTAGTCATACGACTCACAGAACAGGTGGTGTCTCACACAGCTCAGTTTATCAGATTTTATCAATAGTTCCCACTAGAGGGCAGCAAGTTAAAAAAAAGTTTTTCTTATGCTTTGATTAAAAGAATTCTTGTTTTAAATTGGTGATTCGCTCTTACAAATACTCTGCCTTGTCTATTTATTTGTAATATGCTCTTAAAAGTCGGCACTGCTGATTCGGAGTTGAGCTGGTTGAGATTTCTCTTTATAAAGTATTCATCTCCTTGGATGTTTTACCCTTTTATTGCTTTCAAAAAGGATAAAATGGAGTAATTTTGCTGTGATATATTCTGCTTCCTGTTAAATACTGAGCACTATCTCCCTGGGGTGAGATCATGCTCGATGTCTCTCCATAGTGAATAATTTTCTTTCAAAATGGTCTTCACAGCCTTTCTGCTTCCTCTAACGAAATTTTTAAGCGCCTCATTTTTAGTTTCGTACTCACTGATCAGGGGCAGTCAAGTGCAAAAATCCTTTGATTGCTGACACCACATCTATCATTTTAAACTGCTCTGTATTCACATTTCTTACATTCTTATCAGTCCGACAGAGAAATTAAATATGTGGAAGATGATCTACAAAGGTAGCTCATCTTTTGGTTAGAGTTTTGTTCCATAGTAACAGTTAAATTTGCCTGTTTTTAAAGAATTAATATTGTATGCATTTATGTTAATAGTTTCCCTGTGTCAGGAATTTGCTAAAGAATCCAAATATGATTAAAAACAAAGATCACACACCAGGTTCTGATGTTTTGTGATCCATTTTGGCTCAGCTTTAAGTCACCAGCAGCCATTTTTAAGTTTAGTCACACACCCAGCTGCAGTGGTGTCTAATTCATTAGCTTACATGGACTGTTGTTGCATGGTTACAGGTAAGCTGGTAGTGAACGTGTGGTGCACCAGGCCAGTCTTGGGAGCATGGCGAAGGCCCAGAAATCACCTGGGAGGAAGACTGCTCACTGTCTCCGCAGACAGGTACTGCAAAAAAACAAACAAAAAAAAAACACTCATTACCCTCCTCCTCTTTTCCCACTTAGACTTTCTTGAATCCCTAAATTGGATGAGGTTATGTGCCCTGCCACCTCATGCAAGCACGCGTGTTCGAATGTACGGAGTGACCAAGCGGTACACCGTCTTGTGCTGATGTATTGTAATGTGCCTAATGTGAACTCATTTATCCATTTCCAAGGGCAGCAAGGACACACCGTTAGCTAGACAGACACAGACAGAGAAAATGAGAATAAATTGGTTTGTGGGAAAGAAAAAGATTGAGTGGAAGAGGAGGAAGGTCTGGTTTACAGACACAACAGCACACACGTTAAATCTAAAAAGCTGGAGTGGAGTCACTTATCAGCTCAAGGGTGCCTGTGTATTCTGAAGATAATGGTCCTTCACGAATAGTCAGCTGACTTGATGGCCAGACACGTGGGTACCGTCTATATCCAGGTGTACTGAGCCCATATTTGTCACCAGCAATGTACATTTATGTACCTGGTTGAGATCCTAGGAGATTGAAAAAATTACAAAACTGGCTTTTAGCATTTTCCAAGCTCAGAAAGACAACTTGTATATTTAATAATGACACATTCGCTCTTGCTTATTCTGTTTTCTAATGGAATAAAAAGCGAAAAGTGCAAGCTTTCTAGAATTTGTAGTAGATCTAAATGAACCCAGACACCAAAAGAGCAGTCGATCAGCCTTTTATCGCACAGCCAAGTCAGAAGCCAACTTCAGACATGGCTGTACAAGCATCAAAATTTTCATTTTTGAAATGGAAAATGTTTAAATGCCTTTATAAGCCTTTGTCCAAATCAAAAGTACTCGTACTGTGCCTTGCTGAAAGTATTCTCACCCCCTGTTTTTGTCTAAATTCTCCCAACATGTTTGCGGCAGCACAATACTGGTGAGATACTTTTGAAAGCTGAAAAACTGTTTTCCACCATTGATCTCTATTTAATCTGACTTTGTTTTAGCTATTTTGTGTACCAAAACGGCCGCCTTTACATCTGCAAGTCCGTTATATTGGATCACAAGCAATCCCTCAGATCCTTTGAATGATAACTTTGATTGTGGTGATTTCAGTTGATTTCTTTGTGTATAATTTATTTTTCTTTTCTTCATTTTTGGTCTGGTTTTTCTCAGGGTGGTGGTCAGACAGACATGGAGGAACTTAACGTGGACACTCAGCATCCACCGCAAGACCAGTCCAAGGGCGGAGATCAAATCCTCATTCAAAACTCTCCTCCCGCCGGAAGCTTGTCGGAAAACTGCGAGCACAAGGAAGCTCCGGTGGAGGCCCAGGAAAAGGGCGACACCTCCGCCCAGCCGCAGGCTAAGTCTCTGTGGAAGCCCATTCCCCCTCTGATGCCTGAACCCCACAGGAGCAACGGCTCAGAGACCAGGGACCAGAGCTGCCAGACCGAGGAGCAGGGTCAGCCTCCCATGGCCAATAACGATGGCCATAACACAGGTGCTTCTTTTGATTCTGCACGTCTCGCCACTTTGATTTATTCACCTCCAGGCTAAGGCTGTCCGTCAACCCCCTGTGCAGCCTCGCTGCCGGGGCACCGAATGTAGCCGCTCAAAATAAAGCTGAATGATTTGTTCTCACTGAGAAATTGACTGCTCCGAAGAGGAGCTGTTTTTGGCTCCGAGTGCCGTGACGTGCATGAGAAGTTGGCCAGGGTTATCCAAACACTTAAGAAAGTTTTGTTTGCAGTGGAATTCTTCCTGCCAGGGTTTGCACCCTGTTGAATCAAGCTCCAGTCATATTTAGAGTTTGAACTGACGCTAGTCGTGCTTTGTTGTAATGCTTTGAGCACTCACTGTAAACAGGACTGATCTTTGACCCCCTCTGGGGGGGGTCATGCGGGTTCAGTGACCTGTGCTGCTGGAAGTAAAGCAGTTTAGAAGTAGAGGTGAAGGGGGGGATGGTGAGGAAGACAATGCTCTCTGTCACCCATTTAGTTAAGCTAATTCTCGTCACCTTCTTTCTGGCTTTTCCCCACCATTCTCATTCATGTTTCCAGCCTTTCCAGTCGATGCCTTAGGGGACGTGTCGATGCGTCCGCAGCTTTTCCTCCCCCCTCTCTCACTTTTACCTCATCAAATCAGCTGACACAACTGTGAAATGGATTGAGTCCATGCTGCTTTTCCACTCTGGTTTCATGAATCAACTGCGTCTAACTCTGATCAAGTTGATGGCCATGAGGGAGGCGCCGACTGACCCAGGCTGACCCAGTTTTAACTTGCGTCACTGTAACGTTCAACAGACACATTGGCCACAACACACCTCTTTACTGTTGCAAACGATCGCCTGCAGTCGTCGCATATAAAAGCCGGTGTGACAAGCTTTTAAATGTTAACCGCGTTACAATTTACCTGCTAATGAGGAGCCATCTCCTGGTGAAACCCGTCTGATTTGATCTGCAGATTTTGAATACAATACGAGCAGATGTAAAAATAACTTAAAAAATCGTACTTTCAGTTATTTCTGTTGGGTGCATTGGCGACATCATGATGCATGTATGCGAGAACAGTTACTGTAAAACGGCATTTTAATGTCATTTTGAATCAAAGGCTTTTTAAGATGTTTTAATCACAAACCGGAGTCTCACAGACGGAGGTTGAACGCTCAGAGGGGCAAACTGAGGACTATTGCTGAGCACGTCAACCTTCCTGTTGTCTGCTTTGAGTCTCACTCCCTCTCATTATCACTCGGCATAGATAAAGTGCTAGCAACGTCTTGATTCAGCAACAACTTTGACAAGAGTGTTGTTGCAACTGTGAGACGCGAGTGCTTGGAAACGGCAGAGAAAGATCAGACATTAGAGTTGCCAACCGGCCCATCAACCTGAACGTCCACTGATACGAGTAGCCAGTTGGTTTCTCAGTGCAACTTTAGCAGGTTGTTGTATGACGTTGTATTTTTTATTTTTTTTCTCCTTTTATTTTGTATTAAATATTTTGAAACATTAACAGTAAAAATTGGACTTTTATGTAAAAATGGCATCACAATTATTACCTTTTGGTTTCCTCTCAGATTTCAAGATTTGTAACAAAGCATGTCAATAAATAATAATAATAAAAAAAGATTCTTCTTCAGGACTTCTGCTTCCTACTTGACCCTTAACTTTGTTGCGATTCAGGTCACCAGTGAACGAGGACACGTCCTTTGGGATGCGTCTCTGATTTCGTCAGATTAAGTGACAATAAGATGCTGTGGTCTGTCTTGAACCAAAAGGACAGATGACGTGTTCTTCATTAACCCAACTGAGTGAAGGTTTTCATTTTCCTCGTGCGATGCATTTGATCTTCTGTAGGGGATCCAGATTTTACTTTGAAGAAAGATGTCCTCCTTTATCTTTGCCTTTAAGAGCATGTGTGGTGTTGGTGTGTTAGGCGGTAATAAGGTCAGAATGAATCACTGTCCTGTACAGATCTCATTGTGTGGGCTCTTTTCAGCACACAGTAATTTACCTCGTCACAGCAGACCTCTTCTCTTGCGATGCTGTAGTTCTCCAAGATGGCCACACTCTTATACAATTAGGAGCTGACTTTGATATAATGCTGTGTCTTTCTCTCTGTCTAGGTTTGTGTGCTGAGCCTGGCGATCCCCCTCTGCTCCAGCAGCCTCTGCAGACCTCCAAGTCTGGGATTCAGCAGATAATTGAATGCTTCCGATCTGGTATGCGTCTCTGTTTTCTTGTCGTTTCCTCCTCCTCCTCCTTTCTACCTCTCTAGCTCTAGCTTCTTATCATTATTTTTAATGTGTGTGTCCTGTTTTTTTTGTTTTTTTCCTTTGGGTTGTTCATTGATGCGTTGTGATTAAAACCCTCATTATTAAGAGCTGGATTTAAACAAAAGGAAGACACAGTTGATGTTCTTTCTGGATTATTTTGTATTCATTTTTTAAAGCATTTTTTTTGTTCGTTTGATTAAATATTAATTCTATTTGAAGTGTAACTAAAAAACTATTATTAACTATATTTTCTTTTAGATCTGCACTGCTCTGAAGTTTTAGCCCAATTTAATACATCTGACTTTTGTAATTCTTTGAACAGCATACCTGATTTTAACAGACTTTTTATTTGAACTTTTTCCCAGGATTAAACAACCAATATTTCTTTAACCTTAAACGCTGTTTGTCCTTAGTGTGGCTGTTTTTGATTTGACTATAATTCCTGGATTTGCCTGCGTCTGTGTTTAAACGTATAATTTGCACAACCTGATGGAAATATTCTGCATCCTGGTACTGTAAAATGTGCTTTTTAAAACTGCTATAAGAACTCTGGTTCAATCTGAGTTGGTTACAAACCACTTTAATCAGAAAGCTGACGGCAGTGACATAAAGAGTGGAAAGGGGCTCTTTTTATGCAAATTAAACACTTTAAAACAAGAGAAACCAGGGAAAAGAGAAGAAAGATTGATTAGAATCAGGATGATTTCATTTCTTTTTTTTTTCCTCCTATGAAACAAATTCCACAGATGGGACAAAAATACCCCTGACATTTATTACTTCACCACTTAGGTTTAGCAAAGCAAACCAGTCAACAGAGGTTTTAAAATTTTTTTTTTTTTTTTTCATCAAGTAAAAGAAGGGAAAAAATGAAATCATGATCCAAGCAATCACAAAGCATCACAACGGCTATTTTGTTGCACCGTAATTCAAATCATCATTTAAAAAAAAAAAGACTTGATCACTACCAATCTCCTTTCAAAGTATGAGAAATGCCAAAAACATTATTGCAGACCTTTCTTAGCAAAGGTCCAGGCGGGTTTGCCATTTTCTCCTGGAAGATCGCATTAAAATGGATAATGAGGTACAGAAAGATCCATCTGCTCACTGTTTTTCCCTTCTTTTTTTTTTCCTCTTTACTTGCAGGCACCAACCAGCTCAGAAGCATGCTACTGAGGGAGGTAGACACCATCTTTGAGTGTAAACTGTGTCGTAGTCTGTTCAGAGGCCTCCCGAACCTCATCACGCACAAAGAGTACTACTGCTTATCACGGCTACCTGAATCTGACGGTGGGTAACGCAACACATGCTATACCAAAAACCCATTAGCAAACAGAATCATGGAGACCAAGAGGCTCTGCTTAAAAATCCCCCACAACTTGATCCTTGATCTTTCTGCAGAGTTAAATCATATTAAAAGTTGGAGTTGGAGCTCCAATTCAATGGTTTTAATCAATTGTATTAATTATCGATAAATGTGGTTGAGTTGATGGCGTATGTAATTTGTAAGGGACTGTCAACTTGCAGATATCCACTGAGGCAAAGGACTCACGCGCAAATCATCCTCGATCCAGTTTCAAAACCCTAAAGTAAAAGCACAAGACATCAAAAAGCCTGAATGTCCTCTTGTTGTGAAAATCAGCAGAGAGAACAAGCGAAGGCTACATCGATTAATTTCTGCTTGCTAAAGACGACGTAAACATCTGAAAGTGTCCCACAGATCAGCTACATTTGTCTCGATTTCATCTATGTCGTTGTGAACTCTGAAGTTTGCACAAACACTCTCTGTCTTCACAGTCTCCTTGGACTTCTTCGCGTTTTACTTCAGTATTCTGTCACTCCAAGGATCCCTCACTCGCTTTCATGCCATCTGTCTCCTAATTACGATTCCCGTCCTTGCGCTTTCATATAGAAGCACAGGCACACAATGGCATCTTCTCTCCTTTGAACGTTTATTACACAAAGGCCAACTTTCCCCTCCATCAGACAGACTGTAATTTGTCAGTGTTTGAGCTTTTTTCAAACTCTAATTAGCTGAGTGTGTTTCCATGTTTCCACTCTTAACTCCGGGGGATGAAAAAGTCTGTAAAACTCTTGATATCATTTCTGTAACTCTTCCCCTCCTAGAAGGGAAAGCAATCCCAACAAAAGGAAGTCGATAAATTTTGCTCAGTTTTCTCCACCTTACCAATTACTGCTGTATGAACCTTCTCCATCCTAATGCGATCATCATCTGCCTGGGGTTGTAATGATGTTTCCTCTGCATAAGTAGCTCGGTTTTTTTCCCCCCACCCCTCAATAAAGCGCTTATAGCTTTGGGTTGGATGTGTATTGTATTATTAAATGACCTAATTGCTGCCGTTTTCATCTTTGATATTCTGAGCATTGATCGTTTGCGGTTGCGGCAAAGTTTTGCTTCCCCGAAACACTTGGATTTGTCTCACCTGTCGCATTGCAACCCGACAGTCTGAACAGATGAGTCTTCTGCCTCTTCGTTTGCATTTGAGAGTTTTTCGCGCTAATGATGCTTAATGGAAAAATGATTATATGTGCTGTAGAGAAGGGAATCTCTCCATGATTAAAAATATTTACCAAAACAGACTGAGCAACATGAAGACATGTTTTTTTGTTGCTTCTGACAGTCGCATCAACAGCAGCAATATTTAATGTTGTTTTGTTTTTTCCCCCCTTTTACCATCGTTTAGTTATTAAGCAGAAAGTTGAAGACAGGACTTATTATGTTGCCTGTTTTGATTTTAAAGCTTTCATCTGATTCCGATGTATGAGCTCAGATTTGAAATGAATGGCTGCTGCTTCAGTTTCTTTATTTTTGTCTGTTCGGCGGTATGCCAAATTATTCATACCCCTTAAATTTTTAAAATATTGTCAGACATAATTCTATATATTTAAACACAGTGATTATATATGGGAGAAACATGAATATACATTTATCTTAACCATTCCATAGTAGCGTTGACTGGAGGGTTTCTTTTTAATTATCCTGAATCTGCGTCTTGCTGTGGGGGTGCAAAACAAAAAACAAAAAAAAAATGGGTCAAATCATCATCCTTCTTCCTGTTAACTTTGTGGAGCTTTGCTGCTACGGGAAGCCGTAGGGAAGCGGGTGGCATGGCGGTAAAAGCTTGGTTCTTTCACCGCCGTACGTCACAGTGGTCATGATATATATTCACTGAAATGTTCAGTGTTGGTTTAATCTAACCTGAGGACGTTTTGTCGCTTGTTTCCCGTGTTCCCTGCGTGGTTATGGATTTCTTTTTGACATTAGCTTTGTTCTTGCCACTCTTAGGCACATGTGAAGTTTGTGGAGAGCATTACTGTTCCGACCCCAGCTTTGACAATCACACATAAAATAACCACAACTGAAAAACAAATGCCTATTTAATACATTAGGTTTGTGTGTGTGGTTACTTATAGCATTATGTTGTAACAAACCTATCCCTGAACTCCGTTTGAAGTAATGGACGATGATTTTCTCTGACAGGCTCTTCTGGTGATGACCGACAGAGTGTAGCCATGAAGGATTTACTGGACGCTATTTATCCCAGAGCTGACCGGCCCGACTACGTGGTTCGATTAGAGCCCATCCAGACCACCAACAAGGCGGTGTTCCAGTACCTCACCACAGAGGAGGAGCTGGCCAGATTTCCGTCACACACAACCAGGTACGTTTTTATTAAAACAAGGGACAAACACGTTGCATTTAAATTCACAAACGGAATGTATTTTATTGACTTAAGTCACTCGTTTGTGTTTGTTGTTCATCACAGTGCCAGAGAGAGTCCTGTTGCTTGGGAAGGAGAGACTATGGAGGGCGTGGAAAACAATCCAGACAGTCAGCCAAATGCACCTGAGAGCCACGACAGTCCAGGGCCGAAGACATGGGAGGCCGACGATGAGGCGAAAGAGGAACAGCCAAAGCCTGAAGACGAGGGCTCCAATAGTGGGGTAGGTTGTAAATTTGTTGTTAAACGATTCTTTTTTAACTTTTTTTTTATATATACAAGGTCTGTCTTGCTTTTGGTACAAAGTATGTCTTTACTTTTCCTGACCGTCCAGGTTGAAGATGTGACCATTTCCTGTTGTCTCTGTGGCCAAGACTTTAACTCCCGTCGGAGTATCAGGCGCCACTGCCGCAAAATGCACCAGACTAAACTGGAGGAGCTCCGTAAGTTCACGGAGACGCGCACAGTTCCTACAAGCCTGCTCTCTATGGTGAAAGGTAGGAAACTATACAAGTGAACAGAAATGAGTTCTGCAACATATCAGTTCAAAGAACTAGCTCATTAGAAAAAAACCAACATGTTTTCTTGTCCAGTTTCAGGTCTTTAGCTGAAGAGATGCAGTTTCTAGATAACCTGTGTGCTTTTTGCTTGAAAAACAATAAATGATCGGTCTGAATAGATGTGTATCTCGGTGTTGTTGAAGGCCGACCAAGGACTCTCAGTACGCCAACTGGAAAGTCCTGCCCAGTGTGCCTGAAAACCTTCGCCACCAAAGCCAACGTGCGGCGGCACTTTGACGAGGTGCACCGGGGTCTACGGAGGGACACCATCACACCGAACATCGCATCAAGGCCGGGCCAGCCCTTCTCACTGGAGGTCACACCACCCAAGAAGAGCAGCAATTCCTCCCCAACACGTGCCCACAGCTCCAAGACCACGCCTGTGAACTCTAAAGCCCCCGCCTCAAACCAAGCCCAAGGGAAACCTCAGAGTAAGCAGACGAACTCGGCCTCATGTCGATGCACCCTGTGCAAGAGGAACTACAGCTCCCAGGTTGGTGGATCGACTCTATCGCTTTGTTTTCACTGATTATCAAATGTACTTTGGTTCTGAAAGCATTTTCAGTGCTTTCTGGTAATATTCACATCCCTTGAACCTTTTTTTGTGACATTACAACCACAAACCATCCATGTTATTTGAATATTGTGTGGCATCCCAATGCAAAGTAGGATGTTGAAAGGTGGAATGAAAATGGTCAATGGTTTTCAAAATATATAACAAACTAAAAACATGTGGCATATTGTTAGCCAGTAGATCTGTGTGTTAGATAGAAACGCTGCTAATAGAAACAGTAGGAATGGATTAAATTTAGCAGATTCTGCTTTATGAAATTCCCCAAACTCACTCCGATTGCACGAAGAAGCATCATTTTTAAAAGGATTCGATTCTATCGCATGAAAAGGGGAAACACAAGTATCCAGGTTTGTGGTTGTAATGTGAAATGTGTCGGGTGAGATTTTCAGGTGGTGTGTTCTAAAAAAAGCCCATTGTTTGTTCTTTTTAGCTTATGTTAAAGAGACACATGCGCATCGTGCACAAGATTTACAGCGTCAAAAGTAACAAGTCTGGTGGCACGCCGTCTCCTGCTGCTAGTGCGAGCAGCACTAATGTTAGCCTTAGCAACAACTTAAGAGTGAAGGAGGAAGCAATGGAGCCGTCGGACGAAGACGACGACGTTGACAGCAGCCCTGCTCCGTCTCCCTCTAACAGCAACGGGACAGCGAAAGGCGTTCCACAAGCTGTTCTGAAGGTGAAGGAGGAGGAGTCACCATCCAGTCCGAAGGTACCTTCATCCACATCTTCATCCTCGTCCCGTGGAGGGAGCACATACACAAACATGGCAGCCAAACTAAGCAAGTTGTCAGTCAGCTTTGACTTCAAGCAGCTCTTCTGCAAGCTGTGCAAACGACAGTTCAGCTCTCGTCAGAACCTAACAAAGCACATTGAACTGCACACGGACGGCAACGACATCTTCATCAAGTTCTACCGCTGCCCTCTGTGTCGCTACGAGTCGCGCCGCAAACGCGACGTCCTGCGCCACGTGACGGTCGTCCACAAGAAGTCGTCGCAGTACCTGGCGAAGATCATGCCCAAACTGGAGAGCAGGGCGGTGAAGAGGCTGGCGGAGGCGGTCCTGAACAGCACCAAGAGGACAGGCGGCAGCGTCAAAGAGGAGATGAACGGGCGTCACATGTCGTCGTCGTCGTCCTCCTCCACCTCCTCCTCTCCGTCGCCTCCAATCACCCGCAAACAAGAAGCCTCCACGTCTGCCTCGGCCGCCACTTCGGCCTCCGCCTCCGCCCCGCCTGCCGCCCCCATCACCAGGAAGCAGCAGGAGCTTTCATCTCCGGTCCCGACTCCCTCCCCGCCCGTCACCCGCAAGCAGGAGAGACAGCAGACGGCTCACCAGTCCCGCCCCGTCAGCCCTCCTCTGACCCGGCGCAGCGAGAAACACTCGCTCTCTCGCAGCGCCTCCTCCTCGACTCCGTCCAGTAACCAAACCCCACACACCCGGCGACACGACGCCCAATCAGAGAGCAGCCCCGTGACGTCGTCCACTGAAGTCAAAGTGACGAAGAATTTCTCTCTCCATGCTTGTGACCAGTGTGGGCGAGCGTTTGCTAAGAAGGTAGGGATTTTAATTAGCCAAATTAATTGGTTCTAAAGAAGAACTTTTTTTTTTTTCTTTTTTACAATGAGGTCAGACAGAAAAGATGCATGAAGATGTAAAGAGCTAAGATTTAGTCATTAAGCAGCTGTGGCTAACTGATGGAAATCTTTGTTTTTTCACAAACTTGACTACACTTTTATTTAGATTTTTTTCTGTCGAGTCTGGCTTCCTCCTAATTCTAGTAAAAAATATTAGAGCATAACAGTTTAACTATTCTTTGCGTCAAAAAGGTTTGCGCAAGTGACACATTTTAATGTCTTGTGCGATTGAACCAAAATAAAACATTTATCAGTCCCTCCAGGATGTTAATGTTTTTTTTTTTGTGACTGTTGCAGCATAAAACTACTAATTTTATCACACTTCTTTTCAAAATGTTGCCATCAGAGTTGCACATTTTTTTGGACCGTAACATGGTCTTATATGATAGTTCGTGCAAAATTAGCAATTTGTGAGTAAATTTGCATCAATAGTTGCGATCGCAACATTGCAGCATCCTAGAAGGACTGATTTATTGACTCATTAAATACTTTAAAGAAGAGATTCAAAAACTAGAGAGAAACTTTTAGAGTACCCAAGAAGTTCAAGCAAGTGCCAGGAGTCTCTTCGCACTCAGGAATGGCAGCAGGTACGGGCAAGTGTTCCTACGCACAATCGCTACATCTGGTGTCAACAAGGGCAGCAAAAAGCCTCGACTCCAATGAAAACCTGCTGTCACGCTGGAAGCACCAGCATTCGTCTGTAGTGAAGATATTATCTCCAGGGAGTTTTCCAAAAACGAATTGCGTTGAAGAGAAAAGGCGGACGCTTTGCATGCAGGAGAGGTCTGTCATGTGCTGGAATGACTTCTGGTCCAAGGGAGAGTTGCTTTGCCTCAATTTGCCTAAAACACTCCCCTAAATAAAGAATGGAGCCAGAAATCCTACCGGGGCCAATTTGCCCAACAAACCAGAAACAACACTGTGATGAGCAATGTTTTGCTTTTTGTTTTGTTTTTGTTTTTTTTTCAGCATGATGGAGCATCATGCCACAAGACAGCAGTGACAAACTGGTTTAGGGATCAAAATGCTAAAGGTTTGGCTCTGTGGTTTTTAACCCCATTTAGCCCCAACATGTCCTCAGCTCTCAAAAATGGTAGTGGACCGAAAAGGTCCTATTAAACAAAAAAAAGAAAAAAAGCAACTTATCCATCAGATGTGCCCTGGTCAGCTTTTTAAAATTGCTTTTATGAATGTGCATTCAATGGGGCTTTGGCATCCTTGTGTGTTGAGTAGGTGCTGCTGCTGAGAATAGAGAGACCAGCTTATTTGTTTTGCAGGACAGAACGGCATTGTATCCCATTTTATATCAATTTAATTGGCTGTGGGGCCAGCAGAAGAAGGGGTTGACCCTGGGTGCCATTCATGTGAGGACCGCCACTGGTTTATTTTTTTAAAGAAAAAAAGTTAAAATGCTGAAGCAGGAAACTTTGTGGAAAAACAAGGTTGCCGCCAGTCTTTAAACTGTTGTGTGTGTAAAATCCCCTAAATTATGTAAGCTTGACATTTATTGGTTCCAACAATCTGCCAATGATGGGGTATAAACCAATCTTAATTGTTACATCTCTGTAACGGCGCGTTCACACCAAATGCGTTTTGCGCGAACGCACCTTAAGTATAGACTTTGATTCATTTTCTGCTTCCTCTTTAATTCTTTTTTTAATTAATTAATTTTTTTTTTCTCATTTTGAATCCAGTTGTACCTGGAGTCTCACAAGCGAAGCCATCGAAACGCCACGGTGGGAGCAGCGAGCAGGAGGAAAGGAGTCAGCACGCGCTCCAAATCTCTGGTCTGGTGAGACGCGCAGTGTAAGAGTACAGCGCTCGCCTCTATCACGCCGACTCTTCTCCGTTCCCGTCCCGTTTTCCGGTCTCCTCCTTGTCTTTGTTCTCCCCCACCCCCCCCGCCCCCCCCCCCCTCCCCCTTCTCCTGCCCTCACGGCGTATGTGCAATCAGAAACCACTAAGTAAGGCTGAAATGTTGTGCACCTCAGCAAATTCTCCAAAGTCTGCCCTTTTAAGATGTTGCTTACCGCAAGTTTTGTGTGTGGCGAAAGTAAGCTTTGATTCTGTCTGTGCAGAAGACGACTCCCTTTGGTGGAGTGAGGAAGCCATTAATCAGCACACTGACCAGCTGGTTCCTCAGTTCTTTATTTACTTGTTTGTGTGTCGCCCTGCTTCTCTCTGCTCACTAAAAATGCCAACATGTTTCTGTTCAGGCTTTTAAATCTATGTCTTTATTAGAGGTTACTATTTTCATGACATTAAAACTTCAATCTTCCTGTTTTTATTGGGATTTTATTAAATAGATCCACACAAAGAAGTGCACAAAAATGAAAGACTCATTTGGATTCAGCTTACTACTGATAAAAGATTTTTTTTTTTTTAAACAGATCTTTAAAATAAATAAGAGCAACATGTTTTCCAATACATCGGCTGTGGAGGCTGATTATGTCAAATTAGGGAATTTCTTGTTTAGATCTATGAGTATTCGTGTCTTAGACTGACCTAGTCAAAGCCCAGAGCTGAATCCAATGAGAAAACCTCCGATTTTCATTTGAACATTTAAGAGTCACAATGTACAAAATTACTTTGAAGTTTTTGCTTATATTGCGAAGAAGCATAAAAAGGTTCAAAGCTGTAACTTTGGTTCAACTTTAACTCCTGCAAATTTCATCGTTTTTTTTTTTGTTTTTTTTTTCCCTTCTTCTCTCATTTCGACTCGCAGATCGCCACGAACGAAGAACAGAGAGCCACAAACAGCCACACGGCAAATCAAAACATTTAACTGGAAAACTGAGACCACTGGAGGAAGTAACAAGGAAGACCGGGAAACGTGAAGGAAGAAACGAAAGCGGAGCTTTACAGAAGAGAATAGTTGCATATGAACCAAAAAAAAACAAAACAAAAAAACAAAAAAAGCTGTTGTAAACTGACGATATGTAGTTTCATAATGAAGCCAGACAGCCTGCTGCTATCTACACAGAGACTCCAATCTGCTGTACATATACATATCTGTATTTACTCATGTAAATACGGAGCTATATACAGACCACAGATATCTACTGCTTTGCTTCTATTATCCTGCATTTAGCAAGTTGCTGAAGGTAGACTGCGTGAATGAGTGAGAACGAGGACACCAGAAGAAACTGGATGTCTGGGCTCGGCCCGGTTACAGATGAAAGCTATTTTTTTGAATTCTTTTAAAAATGAAGAATATTATAACTTAATCTTCCTCGGCTGAACTATGCCTCGTTAAAGGGTATTCCACTGGCATCT
The DNA here is from genome assembly GCF_904066995.2 of Poecilia reticulata. Classification (NCBI taxonomy): domain Eukaryota; kingdom Metazoa; phylum Chordata; class Actinopteri; order Cyprinodontiformes; family Poeciliidae; genus Poecilia; species Poecilia reticulata. Next base: position 10,537,517 of record NC_088852.1, on the reverse strand, counting down.
CCAATCAGTTCCTCGTTTACAGTCTGACTTTTTTTTTTTTTCTCTTCTTTTTTTTGGGAAGTGTGAAAGATGTACATTTCCAACCCTCGTTTATTTTCCAAATGAGTTATCTACTGTTGTTCTCTCAAACTAGCCAAGATGAACTTACCTTGAATATGAACTTGTTTAAAATATCAAATTGTCCCCCTTATGAAACAAACCCCAGTCTTTCTTATTTTAGACAATATGCTAAGACCTTATTGTCTGATCGAGCTTTAGTGCGACTCTGAAGGTTAAGTCCATTTCTTCAGATGGTGTGAAACTTTAAATAATGTATAAAAGGACAGAGCTACAGTGAGACTGAGGGTTAAAAAAAAAAGATATTTTAATTTGTAACAGGTTACAGTCTTACTGCTGTAGTTTTTTTTTAAGACATTAACTGGAAGAATTTACTTTCTGACTGCCTTTATATTGACTTTATGTCCTTCCACAGCCCTATTATGACACGCTGTTATGTTACCTTACATCCTCAGTGCCTAAGAGCTGGTCTGGGTGAGCTGCAGAAAGCAAAACCATCCCTGACTGAAAGGCCTCCACAAATCTCTACACTGGAGCATTTTTACATCAATCTGTCTGATCTTAGTTTTTAACCTTTTACCAACGTAATATGTTTATTTTTTACTGGTTTGTGCATTGTTTTGCTTCTAAAAATGTGTTTCTGTGAGTCCAACCGTTGCGATTGTTAGACAGCGACTCCTAAAGGTAGTCTTTGAGACACTGGGAAAAGTTTGGAGGGAAGGAATGAAGAAGACCAAGAGGAGAGGAGGAAAGTGAGGAAGACCAAATGTAGATACGTCTTAATGTTCAAACTGTAAGCCATGAAAAAGAACAAAAAGCAGAAACAAAGAAAGACCAACCTTTATTTTTGTAACGACAAAGGCTTCTGCGGCAGACATACTGTGTATCAACTCATCCATGCCGGATGGTATAAATAATAGCTATAATAGATAACGAACTTATTTACTAGTTTTTATATTTTGTTTTGTTTTGTTGTTTTTTGCCCAGATGTTTCTGACATGTCTGAGCCGTGAGCATGTCATTCTACAGCAGGTTTAAGTTGCTCACTTGTTACTTGTTTTGTTTTTATTTCTTTTTTTTTTAACTGCTTGTTAAAACATGAGAGCACAAAAACATGATTCAGAGGGGTTTAGTTCATGTATGTTTCTTTGTTTTTTGTTTTTGTCCTGAAGTTTTGTTCATCATATGTTGTGATATGTTAAGCTTTTTCCTCTAGAGACCACCAGAAGTAGAAAAGCCTTTTCAGATGTGACCAGAATGTTAAAAGCCACTATTTAATAAATAAAAACATACTACTCAAAATCCCCTGAGTGGATTTATACATGTTTTTGTGTTTTTGTATTAGTCTTTTTTTTTTATTTTTTATCATGAATTATTGAATTTCGTCAACTCATTAGGGCCCCCTACCGGTCTGGAGGGCCAAAAAGAAATTTAAAAACTAGCAAATGCGCTTCAATAAATTAGAATATTGGAACATTAAAGTTAATAATTCAATTTGAAATATGAATACAATTTAGTGAATGACATAGATAATGATATTCCTAAGAAAGTATTGCATAAGACCAACAAAGTGTAAAAAATGATTTATTTCTTTAGTTGAATTGAAACTACCATTTACAAATTCACGAGACTCATCTGTATGAAAAAACGTTATGCGGCCGTAGTTTAGATTTTTTTTTTATCTGCCCTGAATGTTGAGAATATAATCCAAGTTAATTGGATTCTGCCAAATCTGATCAACTCAAATGTAATTGTTTAATGCGTGTCATTTCTTTGTTGTCATGGTCAAATTAAACCCAACATCACCTTGCAGGCTCTCTGCCTACTTGATGTGCTGCTCAAAGCGGAGGTTGAATGTAGCTTCCAGCTGCTGTGACACGACTTCCCCTTGAATTGAAATGTACAAGTTCAGAAGTAACATTGATTGATCGCTTTTTAAATCTGAATAATCAAAATAAATACTCTTTTTGATTATTATTTTATTCATGCAGATGCACCTGTACTTTCTGGATCATTGCACTCTGGTCATTTTTGGGCAAGAAAATCTGGTTTTACCTGACGTTGTAATTACCCCCTCTTGCCACAAGATGGTGCCATTGACCCGCCCCTCCGTGTCTTTTTCAAACGCGGCAAGATCGACAAATTGAACGTGTTGTTCACATCCCCACCGCCCCTCACTCTGTCAGGCAGAGGGAACACCCCAATCTTGTTCCTATTGCCTCCACACACATAGCTTATCAAATTGTTATTACACAGCAGATGGGACGCGGTTCATTTGTTTAATTCCATTCACCACAAAGAGCCACGGCGCGCTGGTTTTTACAAGGCGAGCTGCTTTGAAGGAGGGGATAATCAATGGGCTCAGTGGAAAATAAATTGGGGAAGTTCGTTCAATTAACCGTGTTTTTTTTTCTTTTTTTTCTACGATTTATTAATGTGTTCAAATAAGCATAAGGGACAGAAATGCATCCAATTGATCGGTAATAAACTTAATTGAATGCGGAGGAGGGAGTCTGCATGAGGACAGTGGCGCAATTAGGCGTTGATTTGGTGCGTCGTGCACCAGCACTCGGGAGTCTGAGCAGGTTGTGTGTGTGTGTGTGTGTGTATGTGCGCGCGCACGAGCCGACACAACGCAGACTTTGACGGAGAAGTGGCCACGCGCAAAGTGTGCGTGGGAGCTTACGGATCACCCTAATCAGGTGGGTTTTACCAACAATATTGATCCGCGCCGCGTGTCATAAATTCCTCTGCTCTGTCTCCCCCTCCTCCACCTCTCTCTCTCTCTCTCTCTCTCTTCCTCTCTCTCTCTTTCTGTCTCTCTCTGTATCTCAGATTCATTCTTGGTCATCGGCTTCTACAGACAGCCTCTATCTCCATTGTCTCCTTAAACAAGTGCGGAGTTAATTGTTACAGTTTGCGTCACGACTGCAGCTCCATGCCCTTTGCGGATCTTTTATTTTCTTCTATTATTATTATTGTCTTGCAATCAATCTTTTGATTTTTGGAGATTTTTTTTTCTTCTTCTTCTCTCTCTCTCTCTCTTCACCAGGACTGAAATATATATGTATATTATTTGAGGTGTGAAACTGCTGAGCTCCGCAAGGAAGTTGCCTAAGGCGGACAGGGACCCCGCGGGATGCTTCCCCTCTTCCACATCGTGGGTGGAACCTGATTTTCTGATTTTCTTACCTTTAATACTCCCTCCGTGGGTGTCTTCACATTCCCTCGGTGATGGGTGTTTAATGCCAGATTGTCTCGTGCTCTGCGCAGTAGTTGTTGGGGTGAGTATGGATGTCTGAACTTGATGCATACTGTCGTACCGGAGGTATTTAAATGAAATAACGCAAAGTGCATTTGTCTCTCTCTCTCTCTCTGCACTGGTGCTAATTGGGCTGCAATCAGAACCCCCAGAATCGAGCCTATTGGGGATGCATAGTCAGCGCACACGCCTAGACTTTGATCTCCAAACTCTCTCAATATGCATTTATTATTATTATTATTATCTCCGAGTCGCACGACTCTCTCTCTCTCTCTCTCTCTCTCTCTCTCTCTCTCTCTCTCTCTCTCTCTCTCTCTGTGCGAAATGTTGGAGAAAAATGCAATTGGGCTTGAACGTGTGTTTTAAATTATTGTATATTTTTGATCCATACATCTGTTTGACACCCTTAAGGATCCAATTGTAGGTAAATGGGGGGGGGGGGACCCGTTCAGGTAGAGGGATGGGGGTAAAGATCAGCAAGTGGCTCCAGGGAGTAAGAGAGAGAAAAGTGCTCCAGAGGGACTCGCTGACCAACAACTCTCTGACCATGAGTGAGGAAGAAACGGTGGGGGAAGAGGACAGGAAAGCTATCTTCTTTCTGAGAAGAGCAAACCCATTCTCTCCCCAAAACCAGTGATAAACCGGGAGGGGGGGGGGATGGCTGCATGCAGCAAGGGATAAGACAGGGAGGAGGAAGAGGAAGAGGAGGAGGAGGCAACTGTGGCTTGCACAGGATTGCAGAAATAAGAATGAAGTCGCCGGAGGTGGAGGGATGAACTCCCAACAACCAGCCGAGGGTGTAAATTAAAACGAGTGATGAGCTCGCTGTAGGCTTTTTAGGGTTCAACCCTCTTCATCTTTGAGCCACTAAACATCACAGCAGGGGAACCCTCATCATCATCCTCCTCCTCCTCCTCCTCTTCCTCAAGGCAGCCACAAGAGAGATTAAATCATTCCCCTAACCCCTCCACCACTCTCCCCCAGCATTTGAGAAGAATCATAAGAGCTCTCTTGAGGTTGAAGGAGTAAGAGCCAAGATGATTAGCATAAGATCAGGTGTGTTGTATGTGAGCGCAAACACACAAATGTCACCTCTTTCACCCTTCGAGGCAGCGATAATCTTCAGAGAGGACCGAGTGTAAATGAGGCTGGAGACCGGTTCGTTCACCCCGATCAGATCTGTTTCTTTCCCGGCGTCCCTCTGGACACATCTGCAGCTCGAGTGAACAGAACAGGTTTCAACTTGTTACCCAACGCCTGCAGCTGACAAACGCCTTAAACTTTGTCACATATTGTCGTGTTGCATCTAACGGCTTGAGTGTTTTTTTGCTTTTTTTTGTGGGTGGTTGAATTCCGTGTGCAGGATGAACGCAAGACGGCATGTCGTCGTTTAGGCGTTGCCAGAAATTCTTGATGGGGCCCTTTGCACAAATGAGTATGTTCTGATCAAAACCATTCCACTGCAGCACTGGGCTGCATGTTTATGGTCATCGTTCTGCCTTTGGGCGTCGCTTCATAAAACTTCCCATTAACCCTGATCACTTGGGAATCATCATCATCATCATGTCATCGCAGCGGTTCTCTTCAGCAGGGGGTGGGCAGGGGAAGCCGGTGTAGAGTTTTTTGCACATTGGGTGAAATGTTCGAATTCGGTCTCATCTTGAACCCAAAGCGCCTTCTTCTGCAACGTTTGCTGCGTCCCCCTTATGGTTTCCTCTTTCCCTTCCACTCTTCCTTGAAGGCGAGATTTCTGGAGTGCATTCTAATTCCGATTCTTCCACATGAGCTGTGGATCTTGGCGGATCTCTGTGGCTACCATGGGCCACTTGGCTGCTTCTCTGATTAACGCTCTCCTCGTCTGACCTGTCAGTTAGCCGCGTCGCTCTTTTCCCCTTGAGGCCTCCGGAGAAGCGTGGTATTCGTACCGTTAAAAAAAACAAAAAACGATGTGGGTCTTTTGTGTCGTGGGACATTTGGAGACAGCTGAATGCACCCGGTTTCGATTAGGGTCGTCGGAGTAAAGGGGGCTGAATTCAAATGGGTCCCACCACTCCCGAACGGCATTCGCTGACGTTTGTGGCAAGGTGCGGGAACGCACGGTGGCTATGGGTAATTGTGCAAAGCGCTGTGAAATAAAACGCTGCGATAGGAACCTCTGCCTCTGAGATGTGCTGGACTTTGATTAGACGGATTCGGAAGCAGATGCGAGTTACACATGCTGCACATCCGAATTACTGGGGCCACTGAACCTCATTAAGAAACCCTCTGTGACTTCGCCAAGGAGAAAGTGTTTAATAAACAATGATGCAGTAAGTAGACTATGGTGTTTGCAGATGAATCAGAGCTTGGCTAGCCTATATAATGCTGGGGGCTTTAACTGTAGCGGGGGCTTGCTTGCCTGCCTTGTAGAAGTGGCTTTGACCTATTTCCATTTTGAGTGGGGAGGAGCTGATGAATTAATTGGGACAGGAATGAATTATATTCATCAAGTGTCACGCCGTGATGTCAACCGACTCCCAAGCCTGTTCGTAGGGGTTTGGGTGGACAAAATCAAGGTTGGGGGGTGTGAGGGGGGCTACAGTTTGTTTCTGAAGGCTGAGTACAGGAGAGCCCTTGTGTTACCACAGGGGAGGTTTTTTTTGGGAGCAAAAGGGCGGGATCTGATCCAGCAGGAACAGATGCAGTGAAAGATTAGGAGCAGGATCTCCTGCAGGGTGGTACAAGCTCGCCTGTCTTAAATAGCAAGGAGAGGTGGGGGGATCCAAGCCAGAAAGTGATTTATGGCAGTCCAGTCCTGCAAGATGCAAACTCAAAATGAGGTGCTTACTTAAAAACACATGATTTCATTCATTTTATTTAATTGTTTTGTTTTTGAGAGAGGGAAATAGCATTACAAAAGCCTATCAAAAAATACTTGACAGGTTTGCCTGGCTGGCTTTATTGTCAAAGAATCAAAAGGCAGGCTTTTATCTTATTTTTTGTGTCCCTCTGGATCAGCTCTGCCCTCTCTCTGCCTCTCTCTCTCTCTCTCTTGTGTATTTTCCCTGCCACTGATCAATCACTAGCTGAGTGATCACAGCTGTGCTCATCAGTCTCTCAGCAGCACACCCCTACTGTTTTGCTTTGGATTTTGCCGGATGTTTTTCCTACCTTTCAGAGTGAAACTTTTTCACCACTTTTCCCCAAACTGGACTGCCTGTTGTTTTCGTTGGCCATGGAAACGGGATCCCCGTGTACGGTTAGGGAATAGCCGGCAACTTGACTTTTGGTTAGTTGGAGTCTTGAACTTGACCTGCAAGGATCGGGCTTCTTCATCCGCTTGGCCGAGCAGAGATCTCCAGTTTGAAGGGACGATGCAACGACTATGGTTTGTTTACATTCTGCTTGTCAGATAAAAGGTCATTGCTCCTTCATATTTAGTTGTCAAAGGGGAAGTTTAACTCGAGCTGCCTGACTTCTAAAGGCTGAAAAGCATGAGGATGAACCAAGCCGTGTTCATCCATGACGTAATGACCTTTACTTCAACACCAAATGCGTTTAATGCCGTCCGATTTGGTGACGGTGGTTCTGTCGACCGGTGTTTGTTTCTCATCCTGCCATTTAAACGTGTGTATTACCTGGGCCAACGTCTGAATGTAGGCATTTTGTGAATCAAGACTTGTTGCCTGCATGGAGTTTTTCTGTAATTACATCAGCATCTTTGTCAGTTCAGACAGAACGTCTGCAGAGCTTCCAGTGAGATTGTGTGACATTATCTTGTGATTGTTGCTCGGGTTCTTCTCGCGCTGCTATCTGTGCACGGTGAATGTCTCGTCTCTGTAATTTTTTCTTTTATCGCTTCATCTGCAGTATTTATGACTTCCGAAGAAAGCCTGCAGCAGTCTGATTTAAGGATAAAATTGCATATCCTACAGTTTCAGATGAATGGGTAGACGATGCCGTAACATTATTTTTCTTAAAATAAGAATTACAATGCCAAACGGATAAGCAATAGTGTAACTTATCCACTTAAAGCTTCCTGGTATTGCAGTCATTGCTTGAGGACGTTGCCGCCGCTTGTTCCACTGATGTCGGGTCTAGTTTAAAATAATTTGAGACTTACTTTATTTTAAGAGTTTGTCGAAGGGTGCTTTTCTTGGTTTTGAAGCTTTCCGCTACAAAAACTTCCTTAAGTTGTGGACTTAAAACATTTGTGGCTTACATCAGTAGTGCCCAGTTTCAGTCCTGCATGGTCTTAGAGGCATCTCTAGTTTTAGTTTAATGAAATGTCTTTTCCAGAACTTTAGTGGATCTAAATCTGTTTCACTGGATCAAGAGCTGGGATTGGTTGGTGTACCGGGCTTAAAGCATTTATGCTCTTATTATTATATAAGTGCAGAGGAAAAATGTGCTGCGTATTTAGGGTGCTAATGTAGCAGACGACGTATGGCTGTTTGTGTGAACACAACACTCCACACTAGGCTGAAGTTATGCGGCTATATTCACACAAACCGAATACTCGTACTTGCCAAAATGCAAGTGTTAGTGTTAGATTTGTTGCCATGGAGCTCGCCGAAAGAAATTAAAGGGAAAATCTTTTTTTTGTTTTTTTTTTTGCCTCCTTGAATCTGGCTGTCAAGCTAACGATTAATTATCTTTAAATATTTATTTAGGCCCCAGAAATTTGCACAAATTGCCTCTTCACCCTGTCTGCACTCACAAAAGAAGAAAAAGAAGGAGAAACAAAAAAAAGAAAATCAAGGGTTTGAGATCAGGGGAGGCAAATGAGAAAATAAATTCCCAGGGGCCTCGGCTAATGAAAGCACATTAGCAGTCACACCGTGTAGAAATCCGCCAGTTCGTCATAAGCAATTTTCAGTCCCCGACCAACTTATTGCAACAATATGGCTGCTTGCTGCGCAGCTCAGTGGAGGAAGCGTGACATTATTACAACCGGGGGTGAAGGCGGAACCTTCCTGCAGTGGGTGAAAGCTGATAAAGCGTATCAACACTTAATGATGTTGATGTCAAATGATAATAATAATAAAAAAAACCCTTTAACATTCACTTTACCTGTTGAGTTTGAAGCCTAGGAGGAGGAAGACGCACTGAATATATGTTTATTTAACTGCAGCAGATGCACAGTCGCTCCACGGCTCCGTTGTCTTTGCGATGCTGCGTCATGTGTCTGTTGTCTCTCTCTCCATTTGTTATTTTTGAACTCTTTCTTTCTTTCTTTCCTCTCTTCACCCCCTCAGTTCCTTCTTCTTCGGCTTCGTCACAGCTGCAGCAGGTAGTCATGCGAACAGCCGGAGGAGCTCCCCAACGAGGCCCTCCGTAAGCCGTTTCTCTCCTTGACCTGCCAGCAGTGAATAAGGGTGTAGAGGCGACAACAAACTGAAATGCTTGGGATTTTTTTTTGTTTTTTTTAAGTCCCCTCCCAATAGGTTTGTGCAGTAATCTAGTTGCATACCCTTAACTAATATTTTGCACCGAAAACCCCTTCTGGTCCATTTTCGTATTCAGTTTTCTTGAGTTTACACACCTGCCGTCACGTGAATGAAACCCAAACTACAGTTTTAATTGGATTTCCTCGACTTCCCTTTCGCTTGGTTAAAGCCGTTGTTTGGTTACAAATGATCCAAATGGCAGGAGGAATCCGTGGCATCGTGAAAACTGCAATCGCAGAAAACGTGGGACAATAGTTCCACGACAAACTGGACGTTTGTAATGGTTTGTGAAATGGACAGAGCGGTTGAGGATTCTGCCAGGAGAGACACTGCAACAAACATGGCCAGGTTTCAGTTTAATGGTGGGCAGCCTGGTCCTCTTCTTCTTTTTTTTTTTCTTTCCATTTAACTTTTTGCCTTCCGGTGCAATCATTTTCCATTAGAGGATAAATGTCACATGTGGAATAAGACTTGGAATTATTCTTAGTGGTCTAATTTTTTGTTACTTCTGGCGTTTTTTTTAACAGGGGGTTTGTGCACTTTTGAGAGCTTCTGTATATCCATTTTTTTTGTAGCTTCATTCATCTTGGTCTGGGTTTTCCACATGCCATGTGAGATTTGCTACCCTGCAGCGGTTTGACCCTTGCACAGTTAATGGTACCAACATGTCTTGTCTCTGTCTCTTCAACAGGCTCTGCAAAAGATGTGACTTGTGGTTTACACGCTCTGCCCCCGAACCAGATACTCGCAGCTGAAGTGCCACATTTCCTGCTGCACCTCCTGCCCGTGCTCCCTCTTCCCTGGATTATGACTTGCTCATGGGGCTCGGCTAACTCCGCACCTGGGGTCCTTTACCCCCGCCTCGTTAATCAGTAGGAAAGGGCTGACTTTAATAATCTTTAAAGACTCTCGGATCGTGCTCTGTTACTAACCTCTTTGATCATGGAATCTCAGTGGGGCCCGACTTTTCCCCTCCACTCTCCCTCCGTCATCTTCCTGCTTCTGGCTACTTCTTACACCTGGCTCTTTCCCGTCACATCCCCTCAGCGAGTCCCGATAGACCCCCAGGCCGCTCCGGAATACGCTCACTCCATCCGACTGGACGGCGACATCATACTCGGTGGGCTTTTCCCGGTGCATTCGCGGGGAGATCGCGGCACGCCTTGCGGGGAGCTGAAAAAGGAGAAGGGCATCCACCGCCTGGAGGCCATGATGTTTGCCATTGACCTGATCAACAAGGATCCCGAACTGCTGCCCAACATCACGCTGGGGGCCCGGATCTTGGATACCTGCTCCAGGGACACGTACGCTCTGGAGCAGTCCCTGACGTTCGTGCAGGCCCTAATAGAAAGGGACGGCTCCGACGTCCGCTGCGCCAACGGAGACCCTCCGATCTTCACCAAGCCCGACAAGATCGTGGGCGTGATCGGGGCAGCGTCCAGCTCCGTGTCCATCATGGTGGCCAACATCCTGCGTCTGTTCAAGGTAGGACTCGGTCTAATTTTCCCCGTCTGTGACTGTTTCTGTTTCATCTTGACATTACAACCACAAACCTGAATATAGGATGCTTGATTGATCAACTAAAAGAAGTGATTAATTGTGAAGTCAAGGGAAAATTAGAAGTGTGGTGGCATTTGTGTTGATGTTCCAAAGTTTTATATCTGTTGCTGTACTTTCTCTTTCATTCCCTGGACACCCTTATCGTCTTGCTGCAGATTCTTAATTGAATGCAAGTGTAACGTAACTATGAGCTACATCACCTCACTGGCTCTTTGGGGTCATTGTTATGCTGAAGAGTGAACGTTCACTCCAGATTTTTTCAGCCCTTTAACAGGTTATTTTCCAGGAAAATCCTGTATAGTCTTTGTTGCCCGGACTGTTTGTCCCTTGACGGGGACAAAAAAACATAAAATCTCTGCATCTGCATCATACTGCCTCTACCATGTTTCAAAGTGGAAAGGTTTGTTGACGATGAATGCAGTGTTAATTTTCCTAATCCAATTCTAATGTGTTTTCACATTCCCTTATGTGGCTTTTGGCAAACTGCAAGTGGAACCTATTACTGGTTTTCTCGAACAATAACTTTCTTCCTGTCGCTCTTCCATAAAGGCTGGATTTAAGCCGACGGTGCTGCCAACAGACTCTCCCACCTGAGGTGTGGACCTCTGCAAGTCCTTCAGTTAATATGTGTGTTTCGGGCTTCTTCTCTAAATGATGCTTCCCTTGCCCGACCTGTCAGTTTAATAGGGCAGCAATGTCTCGGTAAGTTTGAGTCACTGCTTTAAACTTCGTGACAACTTTTTTTCCCCCTGACCCTCCTACTGTTTTCCTTGCTCTTTGTGATGCGGTTTGTTCACTAATGCGCCTCGGAGACCTTCACAGACCAGCTGGATTTACACCGAGATTGAATCGCACATAGAGTTGCGCTGGATGTTGTTTTGGGGAATTGGGAGCGTAGGGTGAAAAAAACACCAGCAAAAGAGTAAACTACACATCAACTATCTAATCTAATGTTGGTAATGTTTTATTTTGGGGTATCAGATTAAATGGATGCTAAACATAAATGCACATCGCGCCTTTCAGATGTTTGTCTGAAAAGTCTTAAGCCATGTTTCCTTTGACTAAACAATTATGTACCACTTTGCACTGATCTACCACGAAATCCCAGTAAATGACATCCATAAGGACAAAGGTTGTAACATGTGACGGCTCAAGGGGGTGTGGACACTTTTGCCCAGCACTGCACATGCTGGATCACTGCCATCCCACGCAGCATCCAGCCCCTTCACCCATATAGGCAAGATAAAGTTCAATGACGGCAGCCATTTGAAGCCTTATCGCTTTCTGCAGCGGTGACACCTCTTCCTTCAGCAGTTGCGGGAGAAAAGATATCCTGTGCATTTCACTCTCGGAGCCCAAAGTGCGATTTCAATCAAACATTCAGATGCGTCTGTAAAGGAGAAACTGATGTGTCAAGCGATGCTTGTAAGTAAGTTTAAGGTTGAGCGAAATGATGACGAAAAACTAAAATAAAATACAGTAAAAATTGCGGCTAAGTGTTGGGTATCTCTTACGAGCTCGAAATCTGTCAACAGCCACTTCATTTCCCGCGCCCCGCGGTTGTTTGTGCACACGTGCGTCGCCTGCGAGGACGCCGCTTTGTGATGCCACGTTTTCGAGTACGTGTGTGGGCCTAATTGAGTGTCCTCATCGGGGTGCAACTCTTTTGTGTTCACGCGTGTTTTTCCCGTCCTCTCCTGAAGCCTTTATGCATTTCAGGTGTGTGTCTGCGTGTGTCTTTGGAGTGTGCGCCCATTGTCATCATTAGCTGCGCCGGGCTGACTGATGGCGGTGCGATGGTGAAATACGAGTCCGGTAATGACGCCCGTGGCATTTTTCACATCCACATTTATCCCACGCTCTTCCACAGTGTGACCACACATTTCTTTGGCACAGAGGAATCCATATGCTTGTGTGTGTGTGTGTGTAGAAGATTTTTCCTGTGTTTCAGGACGCACATGTTAACAACCGGCTTGCGCTTTGAATGGAAGATTTGCATATTAAACAACAACAACTAAACATGATTTATTCCAGGATCTGTCACAGCAACAGCCCTCGAACAGAGCGCTTTTCCCTGCCTCTGCGGTGCCTCGCTCTCATTTGCCTAATACGATTTGGAGCCTCGCGCGTGTCTGCGTGCTCGCCCGAACTCGTAGTGTGTGCGCGCGCGCGCCGCGTGCCGCTATTGTACGTCCGCTGATAATTTGTGTGTGGGAGTCTTATGCGTTTTTTCTTTTCTTTTCCTTTTTCGTGTGTGTGTGTGTGTCTGTGTGTGTGTGCAGGATCTCTGCGATATGTCAACCTCATGCCTGTGGCTGTGCTAACGGTTTGTCTCCAAACTGTGTATCTCTCACTGCATGCTTCTTCATAAATAATACACCCCCCCCCGCCCCCCCGTTTCTGGAAGTCGTGGGACGCAAACACATGTTCGCGCGAATGTATTTCAAGCAAACATATGTCTTTTTTAAACAGGCTTAATCTGACGGTGTCAGTCACAGCCAGTCGCCCACTCAAGACATGATGGGGGTGCGATGCACCCCCCCCCCCCCCCCCCCCCTCCAGAAGCAGAGCAAGAGAGAGTCTGCTTGTGTGTCTTTTTAATTCTAGCAGTTGGCAAGTGTGATTCAAACAACAGATTGTGTTAAAAAAAAAAAAGCAAAAATTCTCCACGTTTTTTTTTTCTTATTATTATTATTTTCCTGTGCTTTAGCAGCAGAGGGAGCCCCTTGCTGAGAGTCACAGCTGAGAGAAATCAAATCAAACAAGAGTCGTTGATGTTTCTTTTGTTCGCCGGTTCCTCGTTTGAAGATTATCGCTCTGCACTGAGGGATGATTCAGAGCGCTGCGAGGCGGGGCTGGAGATAACGTGGAAGAACTTCTTTCTTTTTTTTTTTTTTTTTTGTAAATCAGGGCAAAGCGGGCCCTCGCCACAGCTGCATGTCGCAGGAGAAAATCTGTCCAAACAAAGCGAGTGGAAATTTTGGGCTTTACGACAACAGCTTGGTTCTGCTTTTTTTTTTTTTTTTTTTTTGCTTCAGTTTACGTCAGTTTAAAACACCTGAATATTACATCTTGGATTATGAAATTCTAACACGGGGCATAATTTTGAATTGGAAAGTTAAAGAAAATTCAGGTGCTTTGTCTCCAAAGCATTGAGTTTATTGGAAATCAGGCGCTGACTGACTGAGATTGTTTGTGTTTGACCTTTAGCTTGGCCGGGGTTCACAGGCGTGTTGCACTGCAAAGTCTGTGTGGCGTGTAAATGACTCGCTATGCATTATTCATAGATTCATATTGACGTAAACATGAGGCACATCGTTGCTCTCAAACTGCGTTGAGCTAACTTGTAAAAGGTTTTCTATGCTGCATGGAAAAAGTCAAGCGAATGGAATGGAATTTATTTAGATTTTTTGTAACTTTGCAGCCATCTTTCTTTTTTGTCAGATGTAGGTCATTCGTTGTTTACCTCAATGCAATTTTTTTTCTCTCTCTTTTCAGTGAAAGCCGTTGGACCGTATTACACATTTTTTGCCCTGAATGTATAAATACTGTCTGATTGGCCGGTGTTCTTGTGAAACGGGGGGAAAGTACACCATAAACTCTTGTTCGCCTCATGGAGATCTACACGGTCATGCCGGCTTGTTTTCCCTCTTCCCATGCTGCAGGAAGCTAATCAAACGCCAGGGCGGGGATGTTTATTAAAGCCACAAATTCATTTGATTTAATTTCCCAGCTTGAATGACTGTAAAGCCTGAACGCGGCCTATTATCAACCCCAATTTCCTAAATGATGTCGCTGCTCTAATTCAAATGTGGCCCAACCTTAAACTAATTACAGCTATTATTTTAGTTGTGATCCAGAGCAGCGTTACAGGTTAGCTACAGACGGAGCACAGTTTGTATTTATTGTATTTCTTCATTTTAGCTCCTCATTTATCTTTTTCGCCAAATCCTTATATTTTTGGCATCCACTGTTGGCAGCAAAGTAAGAATGTAATTGAACATGGAATCTTGTCAAAAATGCCAAACCTTCAATTTGTGCCAAACTGTCATAAATGGCATTTTTACCTTTAATCCCATCTGGTGAACTTTCTCATTGCAGACTCTCTTTAAGATTTCCTTGGATTTTCTTCAGGTGCTTCAGTGAATTGGATATTGTTTTTTTGGGGGGGTGTGTGTGTGTGGGGTGTGTTGCAAAGTTTCTCTCAACTTAATTGAGAGCAGGCACAAAAATGTTATTTGTGGAACGCATTGCACAGATAAAAAATCACAAACTGCTTCACAATGTGGCAAATATTTCGCCACATAATGGAGAAGTATTTTTGAAATTAAAGGCACACCACATCGAAGAAGAACGCCTTAGGCTGCGCTTTGAATGAGCTCGTGTAAAAAAATAAAAAATAAAAATCTTACAGCTGATGCAACATGCTGTAAATAATGATCCCCTTGAGTTCATCACGTAGTTCTTCGGACTGCAAGTGGATCTTGAGGGCTTTTGGTGGAGTAAGTGGCTTTCATAGTTCTGTAATGGAAGAATAAGTTTAGCCACATAAGGCCTGTGGAAACAGATGAAAACACCAGCAATGTGATTTCGTACATGTTCCAGTCAAAAACGTTCGACCAACAGAAATTGTTTCAAGGGCCAATTACAATTAATGAATAAATCAAAATGTAAAGTTAAGTATTAGATGAAGAACATGGTTTGGAAAGATTGGGGGGAGGGGAGAAAGTCGGGCAGAAAACTCTCTACAATGGATGCATCTTGACATTGTGCCATTTTGGAGATAACAGTTGATCAACTGTCATAAGATATTCTTTTATTAATCCCGCAGTGGGGTAATTTACATCGTCATTATCCTAAAACTACTGTATAAGTACTACTTACTGGTGGTACTTCGACAACCTTTCATAGAAACCGCTTACATATTTGGAAGGGACCTTGTAGCAGATTGACGACTGCTTGTGGCAGCTCTCTTTGTTCCGGTCATCGCTGAAAGTTGGAGCTTGGCTCTGGCAGCGGCATCAAATGCATCTAAACAGCGTTTGGTTCCAAGCTGCAGAAGCAAGAGCCGTGTTTGAATCAGAGGCCAAGCTAGTGAGATTCTTTGGATTTCAAATTCTAGGGACATTTTTTCTTTTCTTTTCTCTTTCCATATTCAAAGTGAATTTTAAAATTCTGAGTTAAAACAGCATGCACGATTACCGTGTCCTCCAGTCAGTCATGCAGTACTAGTGAACTTTTTTTTTTCTTTTTGTGGAATTAGGTTTTTTTTTTCCCTTTCCATCATCACTCCATCTGCAGTTTTGAAATGTACGTTAAGGTGGTGTTTTTATATGCAACCCATCTCAAAAGTGAGAAAACTCTCTTCTAAAAAATTCAAATCAAAATTGGATCATTGTTACACTGTTATGTCGATGTGACACTGATTCACAGCTCGAGTTTAGCAGCTTCCTTAAATGACTCGGTGGACTTCACTTTAGTCTAAAGTAAAACTTTTTAGGACTCTGAGAAAGCCTGAAAAATATCCTTCAATACTGCTTGAAATACAGCCAGAGAGCGAGACTCAGACGCTTCACGGTGCTTCATGCTCATCTCTCTTATCGGATCTAATCCCATCACGTATTAAAAGAGGCGCTCTTCACTGCGGTTTCTGCTGTCTTAATAAACGTGTTTCCAAATGTGTTTTTAAATATTTTTCGCAGCCCCCCAAAAAAATATTGGACGAAGTCACGGCTCCCCAGACGGGTCGCAGACGGCCTGGAAGAAGGTGTGAGATGATTAAAGTGAAAGTTTCTCTTTTCTGCTTCCCAACTTTGAAACCTTACCTCTGCAGAACTCTGTGATATAAAGTTAAAAAAAGGAAATCTTTCATCTTTATTTCATCATTAGCTAAATTAAAGTCAAAAATTCCCTAAGATTTTGAAGTAACTGCTCTCTTTCGTAGGAAGCGTGTACGGTATGGCACGAGTCTTAAAGTGAGCCGCGGCGGTTCGGGCACTGGCACGAACTTTGTTGAAACATTGCAAGGTGCTTTTGACCTTTGCCCTTACATCATTTAGGCAGGTTTAGCCAGATTTTGCTTGAGTCGTTTTTGTGTGTATAAGAGGAAAAATATTTAAAATCTGATCTTTTCAGGCGGCATTGAATGCCAGGTGTGGTGGGTGGAATAAATGAGGCGCTATTGATTTTTTTATTTTTTATGATATGGGATTGGCGTTTCCCCAGGGTTCCACAAACGGACGGTTTAACCTTAAATGTGTGGAGCGCTCCCTCCACTGCAAACCTGCACATTTGATGTTTTCTGCACCACCTCTGGGTCTCCAATCAGCACCGAGGGAAGTTTTGTTGTTTCGTTCAATGCATCATGTTTCGTTGATAATGCGATCAAATTCATACATCCAGATCAAAATTAGGACTAAAAGTTAAACGTGTTGAATCACATGCCAACGTTTGCTCTGGATAACTTGGATGAAAAGGGAAAACGAAACACAAAAAAAACATGTCCGACAAACACTTTTCATGTTAATGAAAGAATCCTTTGCATCAAAGCGGGGACTGATGCACCGCCCGCGTTCGGCTTTTGTCTGCCGTTGCCGGGAAATCCCACAATGAAGCGATGGACACATTTCAGTCGGTGACACTCGCATGCTGCGTGTCAGAGGCTGAAAATGAAATTCAATTCTCAAATTGATAAGTGGTGGCTCTCCCCCGGTGAGAGTAAATGGAATGACGGCGCCTCGGGGGAGCTTTGGGAAAACACTGCGCCCGCACACACGAATCTCTAACCCTGCATTAATTCAAAATCAACTGCAATTGATTCTGCTGGAGGCTTTCAAACTCACACACACACACATATATATACACACACACACACTTGGGGAAGTCTACATTTGAGGAGATGGCTTATTGTCTTTGTCTGCGGTGGAGGTTTTTTAAAAATATTTTTTATGAAGTTGCGTGTTCCAAGGCCGAAGTCTTTCCCACGCTCTGCCATCCCGCTTCGCAAACGTCCAGCTGAGTTTGTTCTGGTTGGCGTTAGCCAAGGTTTGGCAAACGACGCCTTTTTCTTTCGCTTCCAATGATTATTTCTGTTCCTCCATTTTGAGCAGAATTAGCATTTGTTTTGTTTTAACCACCATTAGTTTTGTAACTTTTGCTGTGCAAGTGGACACCTGCCAAAGCGTCGACCAGGGGGATTCAAAATTCATCTCTGGCAGATGTATCAAACAGGACTTCGCTGCCAGAAGTGGGTTTATCATTTTTGTTAGAATCAGATCTGCTAAAACTTCATCTTGTGAACAATCTTTTTTTGGGGGATCTGTGACGCTGGGGGTCCGTTTCTCTTGACAAAGATAGCAAAGTTACACTCTGTGTAACGTTATTAAAGTTTTTTTCTAATGGATCAGTTTGTTGTACAATGTATAATAAGGGGCCTGTGATTTTTGCAATACTGGCATGCTTCTTTTTCCCTACACTTATTAAAAATAGTCTAAGGTGAGAGTTCATAATAGTTAAAAATTATTTGTTCACATCCTTAATGTCCTTAACGGCTTGAGTGAAACATCTAGTTCATGACAAATAGTTATTTACATAGGGTGTGTTGACTCAATTGCTGGGATTTTACTCCAATAATCTAGAAAACCAAAATTATGAAGTGTTTTTATATGATGAGCTAACATGCTAAAAGTTTATGAACTTGTACATAAGACATTGAAGTTCTGACACTGCTCTTGTTGAAGTTGCTACATGTTGTCTTCAAGCGTCGACATGGTTCAAATGCTAATGTGTTAGCTTTACCTCCGTCCTCTGTGCCTAGAGAACTTGCTGGTGCTTTGTTAAATTTCTTTATTCATTTCCTCTTGTGTGATTGTGCACATTTTCAATCCATATTATTCATACTGAGCACTTTCAGTCTTTTGTGGGAGCCCTCAGTACATATACATGAGTGAGCGATTCTCCTCTCCCTGCATAAGCTAATAAAAAAAAAAAAATCCCACACGCTTCACAGTACGCAAATGAGTGAGAAGAAGAAGGGTTTGCCTTGGATGTCGGAGCATAAGGCCAGCTTGGGGCCCTTCGCACATTTAAAAAAAAGACAATTTTCTTCCAGGCAAATCGGCACCTCCTGAATTACAAATCAATTTGGCATTCTCTCTCTTCGCGAGGATGACGACGACTGCATCAAAATGCAATTAACCAGGAGCGCTGTAATTCTCATTCAGATGCCAATTTGGACATAATTCCCTACAAAGGTGGCTGTTTTTCACGAGGTTATGCCTACTTTGATCTACAGTGTTGTTCCAAACCCGCTAGCTGCTTTTAATGAAGTAATGAAGGGAGACGGGGAGGAACGTCAGGGTAGTGGGTGTGAGGGAGCAGAAGAGAGGACTGCATGAGAAGCAGACAAGTGGAAGTGAATCCTGGACAAAGACGCGCTGGAACGACAGATGGAGGGGTGAAAAAGATGGCGATAAGAGGAGAGCACCGCATCCTCCAGGGCATAATGATGTGGTGCTGATTTCCTTCATGAAAGCATTACGCATTAAGAGGGTGGCGATAATGAAGCCACAGAGCACGCCAAACAGCGAGCGGAAAGACTCATTAGGACGCGCGCGGGGTCGCCGTTTTGTGGCGGCTCTCTCGCGAGCGCGCGCCATGCTTCACCGCGACTCATCCGAGGCGGGTGAAAAATCACGGGTTGCTACAACGGGGCAGGACACAATCATCCGACCTTCGCTAACGAAGGCAGACTTAACGAGCAAATGGTTAATGAAGACGGACTTAATTGTCCTTCTGAAATTATTTATTACCTTCATCTATAGTTGCCTGGAGATGATTCATTAAGAGCCGCCCGGTGTCGTAACGTCTGAACGCGGGCTAAATTGGATTTGTTTTCAGCTGGATGGTGCAAATCCTTTAACCTGGGTTTGAAGCTGGTGAGCGGGGGAACTCCAAAATGTGCAATTCATTAAGCCGCTCCCTGGATGAGGAAAGGCTAAACGCAAACTGACAAATGATTTGCTTACCCATCACTGTAAAGGGCAGTACTTGCAGTCCATTAAGCTGGGTTTTCTCATCAGGAAAGGTGGCAATGTGTTTAAAAACTCTAATTTGGAACACCTACGGGGCAGTAGAAAAGTTTACGCCCCCTTGTAGATCACCAAAGAGATTTTAATGGCAAACAAAGGTAAACTGAGTAAAAAGTAGAACCATCCATAAACTGCAGCATCCCTGGCTAGATGACTCCAGATGTACAACTGGAATTCAAAAGGACTGCAAGGAAAACGACGAGCAGCACGCTTTTGTTTGAAGAGAATGTTTCCTGACATTTCAGTGGCGCAGTCCAAAGACCGGTAAGCGCCTAAGTGCACGCGTCCCGGCGATGCCCCAGCTACCTCACGCTCGCCTTATGTGCCGCTTCAAAAGAAACGTGACCTCGTGTGGCAAACACAACAAGTTAACAGCGTCTGTGTTTGTAAGACGAGATAGGAAAGTAAATTAAAGTTTAATTAAGACCCCTGATGAAAAGCGAGAGGTCATTAAAAATGTGCTTGACGTTATGCTTGGTGTTCCTCCCCGCCTGGCCCCGTGAACGCGTTTCTCTGTGCCGTTCCCACTGAATTGTGTGTACTTTTGACAAAGAGCGGGTCAGAAAAAGGCTCCATCTGTCCCAGTATTGTCACTGAGAGGACCAGTGCGTAGAGCGCATTAAAGTGGAATGAGATTCTATCTCTCGCCGTCCTTTCATCAGCTGAATGGAAGCTTAGATAAGGGATAAGTGAAGCTATTACACACAGCCCCAGATTTCACACATCACAGGTGGACAATACACACACACCGTTTGATACACTTTAGAGACCTCACTCACGTTTTTGACTCTTCGGCTCTCGCGCTCAGCTAAGGCCGTGACTAACGGCGGCTGAGCGTGAGTCACTTGAAAATAATGGGAGCGTAATTAATGCTATTAGTTTCACCTGGCAGCGCCGGTGTCTCAACAAAAAAAAAGGAGAAGAAGAAAAAAGCCCCATCGTGTATTACGTCCCCGGTCTTATACATCGTCTAACAGAAAATGAGAAAGTTGGCAATTTGTAGTTGAGTGAGGGTTGGTTGGGAGGAAGCGAGAGAGAGAATAAAGAAAGTCATGTACATTCTTTGAGGGTGAAAGAAGATCCATGTTGCCCTGGTGGGATCTGGGTTCAATGTGTTGCTGGCGATAACTGAGTCAACATCCACAGAAACCCCCTGTGCGGCCCCCTCCGCGGCGTCCCTGCCAGCGTACACAATCTGAGCACCCTGGTGAGCTTTTACACAACAAAGACATTAGTGCCATTTTTCACACACCTCTCTTCAAGAAAGCAAAATGTCTTCTGCAGGAAAGAGATATTGACTGCACGAGAAATTGCACAAAAGTGTCGACAGTCGCAGAGCAAATGTTTCTGCCTTTGTCCGGACATCTGTAGCGGCGGGAGCGGTCTCGTTTGTTTCTGCATGTTCCGTTGTTGCCTTTGCGCTAATTAAGCGTCATAAAAGCACTCGAAAGTTGGACTGGAGCTTAACTTTTCAGACCAGCATAAAACCTCTGTTGCTTCGCTTCTTTCAGAAATGGTTTCTGCATGCATGATTGGCC
Source organism: Poecilia reticulata (assembly GCF_904066995.2). NCBI lineage: Eukaryota > Metazoa > Chordata > Actinopteri > Cyprinodontiformes > Poeciliidae > Poecilia > Poecilia reticulata. The sequence goes on along the minus strand of NC_088852.1, from coordinate 10,516,582 downwards.
AGCTTGCTTCGGAAGACTGTGTTATCTGCAGTGAAATGTTGCCGCAGTAATGAATTCTCTCATTTGGAGTAAATGAACCTACCAGGGAGGGAAAATGAGTTTGAGGGGAAACTAGTTTAATTTCTCTGTTTACTCAGGAAAGGGACGCGAACTGTTTCATCCAGTAAACTAGGCACCTGCTCTTTAAAAATGCTGAAATTATACGTGGTTACTAAAACTTTTTTTTTTTTTTTTACTGAAAAAAATCTAAAAAGCAACGAGTGCATTTGTGTCCAGCGCAATTAAATCTTTTTGTTGGTCTCTCTCCTCTCTCATACAAACCCACCTACAGAAAACGTAGAAACACTCTGCGCAGCCCCACATCCTAGTGGTCAGACTTGGCATTGCAGCTTACCATCCAAGCCTAAAAAAGCCAGATCTCTAATGCCGTTTTTCATCTCGCTGGACTCCGTGGCAACACTCTTAAGACTGATTTACAAAGAGTGGTTGTAAATGTGACAGAATATTGCTTTATAATTCCAAAGCCAAAGAATGGCTTTTAAAAAATGGAGTCACATACTGTAAATCTTGTAAGTTAATGCGGCCTCCAGATATCACCGCCGTCTGCATAATCTCCTGCTGCATACAGATATCCAGGTTGTCTTCGGCGCTCGGCTCCATCTGCGTGGACCGGGCTTGTCGTTTAGTTATTGGCGCTCTAAATTATTCAAGGCTTTGGCCACATTTAAAGTGTCTGGGCTGAGAACGAGGACGCGCAGAGGCTCTGCCGGTTGTGAGACTTTCGACATCCGCATTTTCCCGATAGTTTGCCGTCTTCTTGGGTTTGTGCTCCTTTTTTCTCTCACGTGATTGCGTTAAGTTTCTCCAACAACATTTGGGATCATGTCACGAGCAAAGGGAGAAGAGAGCTGTGTGTGTAACGTCTGACGGATGTGTGCGTGTCTTTTCATCTCTGTTCAGTTGGGAAATCATTTGGTGGGCAGGAAGTAACCACTGAAAATGGGGGGGAAAAAAACGTAACGATCCTTTCAGTCGGTTCCTTCCAGTCGGTTCCCCAATTGTCAGTCAGGGAACCGACTGACAATTGGGTCAGTCGGTTCCCCGATGGTTGACCCAATTGGTCAACAATTGGGGAACAATTTGTTGACCAAATTGTTCCCCATTTGGTCAACAATTTGACTGTTGACCAAATGATTTGACCGTTGTTGGAGCCTCGTAGGGCAAAGTTTTGCTGAACTTAAATGCACTGAAAGTTTCTTCTAGTTTTGGATTATCTAAACGGTCGCCCGCTGGTCTAACTAACGGTAATCAATCTGTGTGGGTTTCGATGGATTCTTATTGCCGTTACGACTGCTACTGTAAGTGGCAAAAAAAGCACACAGGATGAAAAGTTCACCACGGCACTCTGTTGTGCCAGTGTGGGTGGAGATGTTCATCCTCCCCACAGCACTGGAAATGAGGCAAAGAGAAGATTTTGTTGCTTTCCCCTTATTGTCCTTCCCAGTTGGTGCTGTTGCACACAAATTGAACAGCTTGATGTGGTCAAACAGAGCAAAGGGGTAGAGCCTTAAATTGGGGTAATCATGTTGGTGTTTGGATCTGGATCGCCCTCTTTTTAAAAAAAAAAAAACACAAGTCTAGTATATTTTAAAAATAAAGTCTAACATGCACCGATCCGTTTGCTGGTGTTAAGTGTGAGCGCTAAAGCACAGCTGGCATCAACAACAGCCAGAGACGAGGATTCAAATCTGAGATTTAACTTCAATCACAGTTGATTACTATGACTTGTCGCTTTCCTTGATCTTGCACTCCAAATGTTAAAGGCTTGGCTTGAACTCTTGGTTCATGACGTGAGTTTCATGATGTCCTTCATTTGTAATTAGGGCTAAAAATGGAGGCTGGTAGCTCCGACAGCTCGGCACGGGATTCCAGCTGAGAGGCTGTTTTTCGATGGGCGAGGAGAAATCCAACCAAATTTACTGTTTGGAGGATATTTGTAGAAGAAGTGCTCGCCATATTCTTTTTCTAAAATGCCAATAAGCAGCTATGAATACGTGGAGATGCAGTTAAGGCCGATTGTGATTTATTTTTGTTTAGATTTTTCGGCTCGCTTGCAGCGGTTTTGACTTTTGGCCCTAAAATGATGTACAAAGCATCCATCCAAGAATATCCATTTCAGTTGAATGCAATTTGGAACTTGATTTTGACTTGGAAAATGAACAAGGAACCGTCTCTGAGCTGCACAGAAACCGTCATTAGCATTAGCAAAAATAATCTACGTTCTGAGATTACCAAAGCGATTAAGGTTGAAATAGATTTTAAATTTATAACGACGGTAGTGCTGAAACATTAAATTTGAAGCATGATTTCTAACTGTTTGAAACGTGTCGATGTTAAAACGGGAGCATCACAAATAGTTCAAGGATTTCTAAAAAAAAAAAAACGCACCACAAAATGCAGTATTTTTCAAATGTATGTGAGTGAAAGTAGGACAGATGGAGAAATGAGACTTTGGGGAAGTCACAGGGGGCATTAAGACACTTAAATAAGGAAATTGATTCTTCATGCACCAAGTTTAAATAAGTGGCTTCTGGAGCAAAGCTAGAATCAGCAGAGAATACTGTATGTTTGATACGAAGCGTTAAACAGCCACGTTTGAAACGTTGGTGTTCGTTTTCTCTGATTTCCTTTATATTTTTGCTCCTTTTTATTCACATTTACCTTCTTGGTGGTGTCACCATTAGCTTTTATGCTCAAATTTAAATTTTTTTCCCCCCTCTTTCAAACCATTCCTTAAAGAGAAGAAACACGGGAAGAAGCTTTACAGTTCAAACGACAGATGCGGAGAAGAAAGGCTGCGAAACGGTAAATGTCAGAGGAAGAGAGGCGCAGTTTAAAGAGCATCGAGGAAAACTCTGGGGATAAAGGTGTGCTACAAGAAGTGTTTTTACATCTTGCAGCAGTGTTACATGAGATCACAGCGAACAGGTGGGTGGAAAGACGAGGGGGAGGAGAAAAAAAAAAAAGAGGTTAAATGTTTGTTTCCACTTTCCTGCTTCCTTTGCTCGTGGCGTGCCTCGGTCTGTCTTTGTCTCTGTGGTCTTGTTCTCTTGCATGGCTCCTGACCGTGATAACACGTTTGTTTTATTTATGTGAGAAAGGCGATAAGACATGGAGGCGAAAGGAAATACATGGAAACGGCATTAGCCAAAACGGCATTAGCCAGAATCTTTGTCAGAAAGAGAGAGAGAGAGAAAACCTCTCTTAGTGGGCATTATCAAGACGTGTGAATGCGTGTGTGTGTGTTTTAAAATAGATGTCCTCCTTTGGAGATTTATATAGAACATGACAGTCTAGCTATGACACTCTCTTTGCTACAGTTTCTCATGCATTCCGCTCGAATTGCTTTTGTGTTCAGGCAAATGTAAGGAAATCAATACCAACCCCCTGTATGAAGGGGGGGAAAAAAATCTAATTTAAAAACATTTTTATTTAAAATGAAGTGATTTATTCATCACTTGTCCGTATCCGTGAATATGGAAATGAGCTCTACCTTTCCTCCTTGCTGTTTCCATCCGTCATCGCCCTGCATGCGAGTCAGAAGTCTGACACAATTTCGGCAACGTGATTGCTAAAGTTACAGTAGAGTCTTTGACGCAGATGCTTCGGTTTATAACAAATGGAGATAAAAGAAAAAAAAAGGCTACGGAAAGCATCAGGAGAGAATATTTTATGGTTGAAAGTCAAGAAGGTGGCACACTTGTTGGAAAACTTCTGATGCATTCAGGAATAATGGCAAGTTTGCTACGCTAAATTTCAGCTCCTTTCATAATCGAACAAGTAAAAAGCCTTTTTCTATGCGGGTCAAAATGCGCATTTTTGAAAATCTCGAGTTCTTTAAGGATTCTGTGACTCCGCTTTTCCTTGAAATTGACCTTTAGCTCTCACATCCAGTCCTTCAGCTCATTAGCCCAGGTAAGACATTTCTGACTCTCTCTCTTTTTCGGGAGCGTCTTGAATTTTGACTTTTGGAGTCCGTCTGTGTTTAGTGGCTGTTTATGCGTTTACTTGGCCTCAGTCCACTCCTTGGGAAACTCCCCCGAATATTTCAATGGATTCCACTTAACCATCCTACCAAAGGTTGATGTTATCCCCGTTGCTGGTACACTTTTTCCTACCACACAATTTCCTTTCACTCAACTTTTCATTAAAATGCGGCAACCTGTTAGGTTCTGAGACAATGCATTTTGGATTATTGTCATGCAAAGGGAATAGAGCTTAACATTACAAAAACAACAAAAAAGAAGTGCTAAAGCAAACATTTTCATATATATTGAAATATTAGACCAATGACTTGGGAATAAAGAGGTAATTGAAGTTCCTTTTGCCAAACTAATAGAGCAGAAATGTAGACACTTTTAAAAAATGACACTTTTAATGCAAAGTTGGCTCTTTTAATTGACTTTTAATGCAACTTTGCATAAAAATATAATTATTTACTAAATAATGCAAAGTTGATGCCTTTAATGCAACTTTTAATGCACATTTGCATTAAAAGTGTGATTATTTACAGAGACACTTCACAAGATTCACAGACTCCTCCATGTTCATAACAGGTGTTATGTCATGTTTATGACAGTGTCACGTTCTGCACACCACTTCAAATAAAGTGTTACCAAAAAAAAAAAGAAATAAATTATGACACAATGAAATGATTCCCCCACAGAAAGTGTTTGTTGTGTAGAACCTCAGAAATGCAATTAAATTACATCCCAATATTCAGGCATCTCTAGAGTCTCCTTTACCGTTCCGCCGCAGTCGGAGTTTAACAAATGCGATGTCTGACTTGCTGGAGCCGGTGCAAGGTCGCCACTCCGCCTGATTCCTCATTCTCCTCTTGCTCCTTCTCCGTCCCCCAGCCCCCGCCTGCCTCCTTTCCCTTCTCCAACTAGCCTCTCTGCCCCCGACCTGTGGCGGTCCTCCGCCAGGGTAAGGCACCGCTAAACGGGCTCGGAGCAGCATCCCCATGTATTTTTAATGGCCACACCCGTCACGCTGAAAACCCCGCTTGAATTATGCATGGCGGATGAATGGGAGAAAAGAGGGTTCGGAAAGTAGCATAGGGAGGACCCCCGAGTGTAAAACAGAACGAAGGACGAGAATGAAAGACATCAAAGGGTGACCGAGGGATCGTGGCGGACAAAGATGCCAAAAGAGTAAAATGGAGAAGAGGGAAAGGGAAGCACAGAGTCGGAGAGAGAGAGAGAGAGAGAGGGAGAGAGAGAGAGAGAGAGAGACTTGTATTTGGGAATAATCACGGCTCAGAGAAGAGGAGACTGCGACCTCTTGCCTCCTTCCATCAGGCCTTAATTTCATCTCTCCACCTCTTGATCTGACTTCACCCTCAAACCTTCTCTGCCTCTCTCGGGTTCCCTTCTCGCCTCTGTCCCACTATTTCATCACCTCTATCCCTCTGTCAAAATCTGTTTTGTTTTGTTTTTTCTTCCACCACCTCCCTCCATCTCCTGCTCCCCATTTTCATCCTTCCGCCCGTCTCTTCCTTCCTTCATCTCCCGGTTGTCCCTGTATTGTCTGTGGGCTTATTTGTAAAATCGACTGATCTGATTTTTTAATGAGACACAGGAATGAGACGTCGCTGCCAGCAGCAGCAGCTGCCGCGATGCGTTTGGATGCCACTCGTCCTCTCCAGAAAGGCTTGTCGGTCTGCAGGTTTGGCCTCATGCTGCCTTCGCGTCTGTGATCTATGAGCGGACCCAAGCGTGCCCGCGTGCACACAAGTTCGATTTAGTGACATTTTATGAAATTACCTTATGACAAATGGAGCAAATGTTTGAAGAAAATAATAAAAAAGAAAATGTCTCAGCAGTGCAGTCATCTGTACCGAGGTCTTCCTTTCCTGCCGTTTCTTCTGACCGTTTTTTCTCTTGACCATCAGTCACCCATGCAGGTGACTGCAAAGCAATGAACTGCGTATTTAAGTGAATACAAAATAAGAGGCACAGACTGATTCGGTGATGTCATTCGCTTGTCTCCCATTATTTAAATGGCTTTACTGTTTGGAAGGCAGCACACGCTGTATTCGGAGAATTCTGTATTTGGATGAATTTGGTTTTGGCTAGATTATATGAAAAATTCCCTGTGTGTATGACCCCAAACGTATCATTGTCACAGGAAAACATGGTGGCGGAGGCATCATACTGCGGGGACGGGGCAGAACATTAGAGGCTACAAAAGTCTTGAGACCGGACAGATCAAACATGTAGCCAGAGCTATAATCTATAGCTCTGGCTATAGATTATAGCCAGAGCTATCCATCCGTTTAGAATTTGGGACGTTAATTTAAATAAAACGAGACTTGAAAGTGGTAGTTCATCCAATCTGAGCTCAGCTTGTTTGTTGAAAGCAATATATATATATATATATATATATATATATATATATATATTAAAAAAAAGATGTGACTGACGCGCTGCTGCAACTTTATGTCTCAGAGGCCCCGTGTCACACAGAATACATTCCTAGTCTATTTCTGATGCAGGAGCAGGCGGAAAGTAAAACATAGGAGCGGCTTATATATCAACACGAAACGGCTTAGACAGATGGTTCATTGTTTCACGTGTGCTCGACGTTAGCTAGTCACGTGCGTTTCTGTTTGGCGCTACGGTGGAGGGAGACGGGGTCACGTGCGAAGAAAGCCCAATCCAGTCGTTCGATGTTCATATTTAGTGGAAAACGCGTGCTGCAAATTAACCTAATTCTCCACGTTTCCTCCCGAGTTTACTTTTGGTTCTCACCGTCGTCGCTGTTGGTCGTCAGCTGTGATTCACGATGAATCACATCCCCCGCAATTTGACTCGCTGTTGACTCCGCTCCAGTTCTGACGTCGCTCCGAGAGCCCGAGACGAGTTTGAGAGGTTATGAGGAAGCAGGAACCCCGAGGCTTTGGTATTTTGGCTTATTTTTTTAATATTTCATTACAATGCTTGCAATAATTAGGATGACATTTAAAAAAGCTTTGATGTTTTCTTCCTGTGGTCTGTCGAGGCTTATTTATTTTTAATTTTTTATTTTTTTGGTTCTTTGGTGTTTTTGTTCAGCAATTCAAAATGCCTCTAAGACTCTAAGGTTATGTATTTTCTTTGCTTTTTCTTAGAGATAACTGGATAAATAAGCAATAACAAATGTCTTGTTTAAAATGTCTGATGAAAGAAGCAATTTCTGAAATGTGTAAACTATTGCTGCATAACCCCCAGATATCATCACTTTGCATGATAAATGAACCCTAATATTTAAAGTTGAGATTTATTCCTAAAGTAATAGTTCAGATGTGTGGCTGTGTGTTGGACAGTAAGAGCAGTCGGTATTTCCAGTTGATTTTATGACGAGCTCCAACACCGAATTTAAGGCACTCTGATATCTTTTTAGGAACTACATCTGACTTAATTAAATTAAGTGAAATTGGATTTTTTAAAAATTTTATTACGGGTTTAGGCAGCTTTGTGTTTTACGGCGCCTTCTGTCTCCCGAACAAGGCAGTTAAATTTTTAAACTGAACGTAAATCTTGTCGTTTTGAAAGAGGAGCATTCCACATCACCCACCGAAACGCCTGAATTTTTGTGTTCTCTCATACAATGTACTTTTTTTTTTAAAAGCAATGCCTCAAATCTAAACCACCACTGTCTGTACTTTTTTTTATATATATATATATATATATATATATATATATATATATATATATATATATATATACCAACCGGACATTGTGGTGGTGGATAAAGAACAGAGGAAAGCCGTTGTGGTGGATGTAGCAATACCAAGTGATTACAACATCAGGAAAAAGGAGCATGAGAAATTGGAGAAGTACCAGGGCCTCAGGGAGGAACTGGAAAAGACCTGGAAGGTGAAGACCACAGTGGTGCCTGTGGTAATCGGGGCCCTCGGGGCAGTCACCCCCAAACTGGAGCAGTGGCTACAACAGATCCCAGGAACAACATCAGACATCTCAGTCCAGAAATGTGCAGTTCTAGGCACAGCCAAGATACTGCGCAGAACCCTCAAGCTCCCAGGCCTCTGGTAGAGGACCCGAGCTCAGAGGATGAAACAGACCACCCGAGGAGGGTGAGAAGGGAATTTTTTTTTTATATATTTTAGCAATTTTTCTCTGTTTAACATAAAGCTGAAAGTTGAAACAATTCAAGTCAAAAAATGCATTCGGCTGAGCAAATGTATCGTCTTATTCTCATTTGCATACTCAAAGGAATGTTTTGTTTTGTTTCTTCTTGTGCAAAGATTAACTCAAAGTGCTGAAAGTGATTAAAAATAGCAGATAAAGTGATCCAGCTGCATATTCCTTTAGCTACAAGGACTTATTGGCTCTTTTCATCAACCTTATTAGTGCTAATTGATGAAATTATTGGAAACCAATGTTAAGTAATAATGACCAATGTCCAGTGACCTCATAGCTAACTACACCTTATGCCATTAGTCCCTTTGGGATGCATGTAAAGGAGAAAAATCCTCGTAGTAACCAAATGTACAAAGCTGTAAAAAAGGAAATGAGGACAAATTCACATCCTGTTTAATTCTTATTTAGAGAAAAGGAAATCTGAGTGGCAGAAACACGGAGAGCAGAGAGAGAAACGGCAGCAGCATCAACAGGCTGCCAATAACCTTGCAACAAACAGACAACGGTTCCAACAGCGGCGCACAATAACTTTGCCCAGAAGCGGAGAAGCGATAATATTGAAAACGGATACGAGTTAAGTTCCCTCTCTGATCCGGTGATTATGTTTTCGTCTTGCTTTCACCTGCGTGCGTTCTTCCCATTATACAATCTGTCCTCTGCACTTAAGGGCAAAAAAAGAAGTTTCCCGCCAGCGAACGCCGCCAGTCAATTTAACGACTTAAAGCTGCGAGATATTGTAAAAAACGAGCCACGATCTGCAGTTTTACTAAGGAAAATCCTTGTCAGACAAGAGGCCGCGGTTTAAGGGACCAATGCAGCAAATGTTGTGCATTTCACTAAACCGCACACATTGATCAGTAGAACACACCCTGTTTTAAGAAGTTTACTAACGGGGGTAAAACGTGTAAAGTGCAGAACATGATCTCTGATTATTTGAAATGTATTCTAAAACCAAAAAGATGTGAAAGGAGGGAGAAAACCAGACTTTTTAAGTGGATTGAAGGGTCACTGAAATTTATTCTGTGTGGCACAAGTTGGTTAACTCCATGTAATAAAAACGGTTTTCAGGAACAGTGGTAATACATTTTTGTTCAGTTCTTCACAGGGAGGCAAAATTTATGAGCAGCTTGTGTTTGTATAATTTTTTTAATTTTTTTTTTTTTTAGCTAGCTGACATTAAATTGTTTCATCTTTTTTTTCATTTGTTGAGGCTCATTCCTTTTCCTTTTTTATTCACCGAAAACAAATTTGATCAATATTTCTTCTTAGTTCATCTGGAATGGTATCTGCAGTGTTCCTACAATATCGAAAGCAATACGTATTTTAAGATTTATTCAGTTTAAAACGCATTATTTTGAATACAGTCGCACATCCAAGCGATGGTTTGCTGGTCCTGGTTCCCTTCCGGTTTCCTGTTGCTGTGATTTTTGTGGTACCCCTCAGAGTGAATGTAGATCTGTTCTTCTTCTTTTGTTTTTTTGCCTGCTTGTACATCAGACTTCTAATTGCGTGCTTCCAGGTTCCAACTCTGCAAGAGATTTTTGACATTTTGGGGGAAGCCGGCCTGACGCTGTCGCTTCCAGCTTTTACTCACGTGACATTTTGATCATAGGCTCCCTCTTGAAACCGACGCCCCGCCGTAATCCATGTGTGAGATGTGTTTTCTAGGGGGTGGTTGCACAAAAAAATCTCCTTTGGTGCTGCAGTTTCTCTTTTTAGACGGCCTTGACCTTCAAAGAGCATCATTCCTATTGACAACTCCCTGCTAGACGCTCACTTTTACAGTCGGACAGAAAAACACTGCCGCCTCAAATCCGACGAAAAGAGGTTGTTGCACCAAATCAGGCAACGGTCGTATTTTTTTATATTTTTTGAAAACGCTACATTTATTTCTCCATTAATTGGAGCAGAGCAGATGGAATAATTAGTTCATGATGAGCGTAAGTGAATGTTGCTGATGCAATTGAACTTAGATTAGCATAATTGAAATAATAAAAAAAAAAATCTGCAAGCAGCATGCTGGGAGAGAAATCGATCTTTTGTCTAATTGACTGTGCGCGGTGTCCAACAAGAGCTATGGTAGTAAAATTTTCAATTAGGGCGGCTAATCTTCTGCAAACAGCCAGCGCCGCCGCGTCTGCGCTGACGGGGCCCGTCAATGAATTGAGCCCCGCGCATCAGAATACCTGTCGGGTTGGTGTTTTGGAAAGCCTCCGGGAGTACTTGGCCGCAGCTCGGCTCTGTAAAGACAAAAAAAAACTGCTTTGCAACAATACATAAAACTCATGGAGCGTGTTTCACTCGGCGTCTCAGAGGGGGATTTAACCACTAAGACGAGACAAGGCTCTCCTTTCTCTCGTTGAGCTCTGTCCAAGTGGAGCTGGACATCTGCCAGAGTCTGTACATGGTGAAGGGAGAAATATTCATACACACAGACACACACACACAAAGCTGTGCATGTGTTTACAGAGTGATGCACAATAGGGCATGCTTAATCATATTGTTAAATCGAGATCATCCGGATGGCAGATGGAGAAATGTGAAACATTTCCACCTGCTTCATTCAACTGTAATCCTATGTTTTATTATTTTTTGTTTGGCTTCAATTTTACAGATTTATCTCCATCAAATGTAACTAATACTTGATTTATTTTAGGAGTCTGCATGCTTGTTACCCGTCACATTAGATTTAAAACATCCTGAAGACCCAAGTGGAACTTTGTCCGTTTTGACGCTTTGGCAAACTCTCGGAGCACACTTAAGTACATTTTCATGTCTCCAGTCATTTTTAGAGTTCATTAAAATGTTGTTGATCGTTTTTAAGATCTACACGCTCATCCGTGTTGACGGAACGAGCCAAAGTGAAATGTTAACACTTGGTCTGTGAAACTCTTGAGATAAACACACAGGGGCTAAAGAAGCTCCAGAAACGAGATCTAAGTTTGGTTCGAGGACGTTGAGGTATCGCTCCGTGTCGGCTCAAATCTCTTGTTTTAGTCTGCTAAGGGAGTGAGGAAGAAATGAAAGCGTTGCTTCAAAAGATATACGCTCGTGCTCTGAACTTTTGTGTTTCCCAGTGGGGCAGCTCCTCTGGCTACAGCTGAAGAGGAATCCTTGTTCTGTTGCCGCCATATTACTTCGTGTTGATCGTGTCAGTTCGTTCCTGCCGTATGTTGTACTTGTAAATCAGATGTTCTCATTCTTTTTTTTTTTAAAGGACTCACTTATTAAGAAAGTGTCAAGTGTAATAGTATGAACAGGTTTCACCCATTGTAGCCATGGTGATGGCTACTAGCCAACAAGACATGATTGAATCCCAACTTTTCACGTGAAGTAAATGTAGCGTTCAGATGGAAAGGTTACAGAAGATCCAGGATCTAAATGCTTTTGTTCAAAAAATACTGTGATAAACCGTAATATGATAACGGCGTAATGATGCGAGTTCGCTCTGTAAGACGAACTCAAATTCAGGATATTTTAGAGATCCAAAATAAAACACAGCAGCCAAAAGCAATAAACACAATGTAAATTAAAACCACTTACAACTGAAACCATAAAGAAAATGGATTATGAAGCCTCTGCAAACAAAACTGGTCCTTCAAGAAATATTGATCATCAGAATGAAAGCAATCAAGTTCATTTAAATTTCTTACGATTAGGTTTCTTTCAGCCAAACACATTTTAAAAATCAAATATGGCACTAATAAACTGTTTACATTCTTTTTAAAGAAATTCACCCAGCTGTGGAAGACTGATGCAAAATCTTAAAGAAACGTGGACTAAATGTAGTCGGTGTTAAGTAAACATGCATATCGCACAGAATATTGTTGCTGTTCCGTTTCCTCACAGAGAAACAAACGTAGTCTGATAAGCTGGTATTAGCTGGTTGACTAATTAGTCGGGTTTTGCCTCCGGTGGAGAGCATTCAGCTGAAATGGCGCTTGTAGCTTGGAAACTGAACTTTAGAAATAGCATTACCTTAAAGAGCACTCCTTTAGTTTCCATATTCAGACTTCTCCAGGCACGTGGGAGAGGGAGCGAGAGCAGGGCTTCTCTGCGCTCATTAAAACCTTAATGTACCTTGATGCCATAAACCAGCCAGACATTACTCATTTTGGCTGAGATGACCATTACTGGTAGACGTCGCCTTCTCTGTTTCCATTAAAATCATGTTTGTCAAATGCTCTTTAAAATCCCATAATGTTCAGGGGGGAATAAAAAAAAAATTTTTTTGTATTGTGGCCTTCATATCTTTAACCAGGATTCCCCTCGCTGAGCAACATGCATGATTTCACCATTGAGCCTGTAAACACCTGGTTTAGATGTTAACATTTGATCCGATTTGATCAAAAAGGTTTAGCCATTATATCTTCACTTTTATGTACCGTACAATTAGCATATATCAGAATCGCCTTCAAAATGAAAATGTTAGAAATTAGAAAATAGATCAAATTAAATTATTTAATGGCAATTCTTACCAAGACAAATAATCAATGAGACTGTCTCAAACTTAATGGCAGCAGTGATGCATACCAGGGCAGCAGTGGAACATTTAAATGAACTTGTTTTTGCGACAGAGCTACATTGCACACACCCACACACAGATGTGCACAGCAGTATATAACAAATACTCAAACGGAGCTTTGCTGTTGATTAAACGTCCATTGTCAGAGTGAATTTTTACCCCCGATTTTCTTTTAAATGTTTCTAGGCAATTTAGTCGTCGTCCAGACTTTTTCAAGCAAAATAAATAAGAAAATAAAATGTTTTTTGTAACACCAAGTATTGTGCCAAGTGTTGAAATTTGAATGTCTTCCCTTCGAATATTGACTGTTTTCATTAAAAACGCAAAACTGCAGTCAAAGTTCAATTAATTTTTTTCTTGGAATTGTAAATTGAGATTTCTAGCGGCTCGAAATTGCATCTGTGTTTCAGCTAAAACAAGTGAGAAAGAAAAGGAGCCGGCGTTCCTCAGTAGGAGTTGTAATTTTGAAAATGGAAATTAGATTTATGCTTTTACACCAAGACGAAAATACTCCCTCTGTTTTGGCGCCTCTCATAAACACCTTACCCATGCAGACACACACACACACACACACACCTGGATTCCACTTTCATTTCCTCTCGTGGTGGCAGTGGTGATGCATTCATAACAAAACTCGTGACGTATCCTCCCTCTCTGCACAGAGACCCACAAATTCAGTGATGTATGCAGAATGATTAAATCTTCAGCTTCTTTTTCTTGCCACACAACGAAGCGACACAGTATTTATTTTTTTTATTCTCTCTTTCTTTCTACAGTTCCTGTCCTGCTTCTCTTACTCGTTTGCCGAGTGTGCGCCGGTTGTTTTTTTGCCTGTCAGATTTTATTTCTCACCTGCTGCCGGTATTTCTCCACGGGGCGCCGTTAGACCTGTTTGACTCCGTGAGTGATGTCTCCGCAATATTGCGAAACACGTGACGTGTGCGTCTCTGGGGCCCGGTCAGGAGGCCTGGAGGGGTGCTGATTAATTTAGCAGGCTATTGGTGATAACAGACTGCCTTGAGGTATGACTCTGTGGGACTAATGCAAACACACAAGCTCAAACACACATGCGCCGGCTGCAAACCGGTGCAGCCAAGCTGATTAAATGAGCTCGTGCACAAACATCTATTGCAAGCCGTGGCGACATGCGAGGCCTTACGTGTGTGTCTGATGAGCGGAGCGTCAAGCTAGGAAATGAAATCTCCAAAAGGAAATGGACAAACGCAGCAGCTCCTGGTTGTTGGTTCGCCGTTTGCGAGCACACGCTTTGTTGAAAAAGTTGTATCGAACAAGAGTGAAGGCGCGTCAGATTGAAACGTGTTGGGTTTCCGATGCCTGAGCAGATGGAGATGTAGAGAGTGTGTATGTGTAGGAAATCAGCAAGCTGCAGCAGGTGCACCAAGTTGTGCTAAGCGACATGTTTCGTTGTTCTCCGATAATGCTCTGTCGGTCTTTTCTCTGCCTGAGAAGACCGAATATTTCAAACGAAGTTGGATGTAAAGCAGGGAGCTTTTCCAACTTGACTCTTGAAGGAAAGTAAAATATCCAGATCAGATCTTTTGGTGGTTATCCATTCACACTGGGGAAAGAAAAACATCCTCATTGGTGTTTGTGCAAAACATAGAGCCGCTTTCGGTGTTTTGATTGGTTGCTGTATGTGTACTGAGCATTTGTGGGGTGTGAACTGAATAAAGCTCGGTGTGACTTTTTATAGCCTCGCCCTCTGTTCAGGTGTTTCTGCATACACATTATCGTGTCTGACTGGGTGCCGTGTTTTGATCACCGTGTGGAAGAGCTGAGGTAAGTGACTTATCTTTAACTGCATAGAGTGATTCAGTCTGAATGCAGGTTTTCAGTAGTAAAAAGAAAAGACAAGAAAAAAACCCCAGATGTTATTGGATTTGAGCACCTGCAACATATATAGTCAAGAGCTCTCAGAGCTTGTCCTTTCATTTCGAGATGAAAAGAACACACCGGTGTGTTTGGCAAAAGAAAAAAACACCCTGGCAGTCTTCAGAAAACAACTGTGGTGGATGATCACAGGATCCTTTTCATTGTCAAGAGCTTCAGAACACCTCACCAATCGAGGAATGCCCCTCAGGAAGCAGATGTGTCGTTATTTAAGAGAGGAGTTAGCAGAATACATAGGGAGAAAAACGCAAGGTCAGCGTTGGAACGGTGTAGTGACCAGAAATCATATAAGAATTTCTGACGTCAATCTTTTTTTTTTTTTTTTACTTTTGGTCGTTTGTATTTATCCAAACACACTTTTACGGTTCTGAAGGGGAAACGGTTATAATTTATTCAAGTGTTAAAAAAAAATCACAAAATTTTGAAGTCAGGAAGTGGAACACAAGTCTTTTTAACAAATCAAATTTCTGCTGACATCACCGGATTTTTAGACTTTCCCCAGCCCTCGAACGCACTTTTAATTTCCGTCACTTCCTTTTTTCTTTAGTCTCCTTTGCTCTTTCTCGATTCGTCTTCTCTTTCCCTTTTCCTTCCGTCTCCTCTCTTCTGCTCTCCTTGCTGTCATGTTTAGGGCTGTTAATGAAATAAAATACCTTGGCTGGGTTTTTAAAAAAAAAGAAAAGAAAAAAGATCCTGCTTTCTATTCCATCCTCTCATTCCTGTCTGGCAGTAATTATGGCTGTCTAATTGGGTCTATGGAGGCTGAGACAGTGTTGGAGAAAGAGAGGGAGAGAGAGGCTCTGCTTGTGTATGTTGAGGAAGTCCTGTACGCCTTCAGCTGAATACAAAGTGAGTCTGACTCCTGACCACAAAGAGGGGTTGTTGTCTTTTATCAACATGCATGCTGAGATGAGATCCAGCGTGGATGAGCAGTGGAGTTTACTCGAGCTTTTTGTTCAAATTATCTGCTGAAAATTTGCTCAGTGGTTGTTTACGGCAGACTGTCATGTTTGAACAAATGTCAGCCCCGCACTTTTTTTAAAGGAATGTTTCTATTTTTAAGCTTCTCATCTGTGCTTAACCCTTTTAGCTCACGGTAGTTGCATTCAGTTCCACGTCCAAGATTGAGAAATATCTGAAAAGCCAACCACCAATGAGAAATATGTGGTTTAAAAGTTGCCTAAAATGTGACTTTGAAGAACTCTGGCATAGACGCATAACCAATCGAGGCAGAGACATTAAGACAAAGTGGATGTGGATGTGAGCGCTTCCATTTATCTGAGCAAATGTTTATATTAGGATGATTGTGTAAGTCTCACATTACCATGCATACTCAGCTTGACATAGTTAAACTCATAAAGGTTTAGCTGCACAACAGCAATGTGGTTGTTAAAACACATTTTACTGTCATCCCACTAAAAAGTCCTTTCAGGAGAAAGACTTTATGCTCACAAACACATGCATTTCCCCAGTCATACAGCTGTCTGTATTAGCCATGTCATAAACTATGTTGTCCTCTTAAGTTGGCTTTAGGTCCCCTAATTTTAAGTTTAAGCTTTTTATAATCCTTTATGTATTTACTTACATGGAGTTCACCTATAATCACGTACCACTTATGTTTCTCAAAGATATTTAGTACATCGATTTTTCTTTTTTGTCACCACACAGCCATTTGGCATATTGTAGCTAAAAGGTATATATTTTTTTCTCTAAACAACCTAAAAATGTTCAAACATATGTCCTCTATCCCAGACAATAGTATATTTTACCCATAGGCCTCTATTAAGCCACAGGCCTGGCATCAAAATTACCAGTCCGGGACGAGTCTTGGGGAGAAGGTCATTCTCTAAAGACACACTAACAGGCCCATACACGAGATTCATATGTGTGAAGGTCTCCCTGTGCCTTTGGGTTTTTTAATTCTCTTCCCCTGTCATGCCTGACTGGCACCGCCGGGGCAAACGCACAGAAAGAAATGCGCACAAACATCAGCGCTTCAGTCTGCTGTGTTCACATATCAAACACCCCAATTTATTGTCGGTAATAAATTGGCTGACGGTAATGTCATGTAAGGGACGAGCTTTCCTGCAGATATGCAGCTGGCTGATTGTTAGACGCATGCAGGGGTAAAACTTGACATTGGCCTTATTGCTGCTGTCAGATGCAGATTGTCCCCACAAAGCGTCTGCAGTGTCTTTTTGACAATTGTGGCATTAGTCTTTACTTTGGGTCCTACCCTCTGCAGTCGTCATTGTCACTGCAGTAAAGTTTTAGAGTTACGTAATGTCGATTGAGTGACAAACTTTAACTTCTGGCTTTAACTGTTTGTCGCCTAAGGACCGTTATAACTGAAGAACAAGAGGGGAAAATGGAGAATATGGTTTGGTATGCTCAACTTTATGTCCGTCTTATACACTCCACCTACTGGGTGTAAAAAACCTATTTGGTTACGGCACTCAAAATGGGTAGTAACATTTTCTTATTATTTTTTTATGTTAATCATGCATATTAAGAGCCAGAAACCAGACTGACAATCCTATGTCAAGATGAGAGAAAAAAAATTGGTTTATAATTTCAAAATTTTAAACTTTAACCAAGGAAGTGTTGAATTTCACTGCAATAGTGTGAACATGTGCACTTCGACATATATTCTTAGCAGATAATTTGCTCTTGGCTCTCAATCACATTGACTATCACTCTAACGTGCAAAAATAGTACGAAACTAATAAAATCAGAGGTTGTCACATTGTAATTTTGTTATACTGGTTTTCTGTTCGCACATCATACAAGTGTGTGTGTGTTATCGGTGCGCTGAAAGGTCATGACAGGGTTTGCCAGCAACATGCAAGCAGTCTCTATAGGGGACTGAGAGTTAATTACCCTTTCAGATCAACAGATTAGAGGCTACTTGTTTTTGTCGCTGGGAAAATGTGGAAAAATGTACCAACAGGCAGATTTGTTTTTATGAAAAATTGAAGTGAACTCTTTTTAAAACGATGCCATAAAGCTACGAGGGCGGGGAAAAAAAAAGTACCTTCATTGTTATTGCTAAAAGTCGCTGCATATTTTCCATTACCGTATTTCCCGCACTATAAGGCGCACCTTTTCATATGTAAGGCTCACCGCATTATAAGGCGCATAGGATAGACGATTCAGTTTGGGTTGCCAATTTGTTCCGTACTCTATTATTACACATCCACGTTTGTAAAGAAGTGGTCCCCGAGTGCTTTATATAGTAGTCTGTCCCAGTCATTGTTTCACTCACGGTGTTGGTGTTGCGATATTGTGCCCAACTGCTTTCTGGGTAACACAGACCAACCGACACGCTACTGCCGCAGTCTCTGTCTCTCTTCCCCCACTCCTCCGCCCCCCCTGGCTTTAAATGTATTATCAAACTTTATTAACAAACCAGCGTTCTGACAACTATCCCAGCATGCACCGCGTACTTCTTCTTCTACGGGGGAAAATGAAGTCGGCGGCTGCTTACCATAGTTGCTACACCTGTTGTGGCTCAATATTGGTCCATATATAAGGCACACCGGATTATAAGGCGCACTGTCGCCTTTTGAGGAAATTGAAGGTTTTTAGGTGCGCCTTATAGTGCGGAAAATATGGTACTTTTTTTCCCACCACCTAGCAGTTACAATTAAAAACAAGTTTAAGTATTAATCAGATGAGGAAAGTTTTGTTCTGGGACTTTAGCTCATAAAACTGACTAGATGTTAAAGGATGTCAGAAGCAAACTCGAAGAGCCAAGACACACAAACTCGTTGGAAGCACGAAGACTCCAGAGACATTTTTATTTTGGCCCATCATCACCCTACTCGCTAAAAGTATTCCTCATTAGCGATAGCTAGTGGCTTGCCATCAGCAACATATTCTTATTTTAAGCTGTGAAAATGGCAGTAAGTGCTGTCTAAAATGAGCAGCTTTTTCCAGGATGATACGTCTGGAGAATTTTTAATTTATTTTTTTGGTAATGAGAGCGAGAGAAGAAACTCCGGTCGTAGTTTGGCAAGTTTTCCTAATCCACGGGTGAAAACAGTCAGCTTTGTGATCCGAGCTGGATAAATTTTCACTCTTTTTGCCGTCATGTTTTATGCTTGTTTTGGTAAACTTTAAAACGGCAACAAACAATTTTTTTTTTATTTGAATGGGAGGCATATAATAGCAAATTAAGATCAGGGTTTGGTCTGTATCTCAGTTTTAACTTGCTGTTCGGTTCAGTAACTATTGTTTTTCTAAGACTTTGAACAACCATATTGACAACTTATCCATCCAGCCTTTATCTTCCACTTATCCGGGGTTGGGGAGCAGCCTAAGCAGAGAGGCCCGGTCTTCCTTCTGCCCGACCACTTGATCCAGCTCCTCTTGGGAAATTCCAAGGTGACCCCCAGGTTAGCAAAGAATCATCGTCCCTCCAGCGTGTCGCAGGTCTTTCTCAGTCCCTGCAGGATGTGCCCGGAGCTGTTGAAGCAGAGAACATTACAGGACACTGGCCCTCAAGAACTGAATTTGAAAATGTCTGGAATAGGCAATGAAAAATCAAGTTTTCCCCCAAACTGAGCATGCCACTCTTAATCGCTGTTGTTTCATGCAGAGGAGTGAGTCAACCTGGTGGAACACCCAAATTGTGATCTGTAAAAATGCCCAGATCTGTGTAAGAAAATACAGCAATAATTATATTATTTTGAAGAGTTTGACTTACTTCTGCCAAGCGTTGCACAGTTTAGCTTGAATTGCTAAAGGACATATAGAGTAAATATCATAAAAATCTACTACAGTGAGTATAGTCGAGGCAACCAGCGGTGCAAACATGAACAAAATCAAGACGAACACGCTCGATTTAAAACTAATTCACTTTTGTTGTGGCTCGGGAGATTCAGCAAGAACTCTTTTTTCAGCGTTCTCTGCTTCCTGCCTTTTTAAAGTGTCATCAACTTAAACATGACCTTTAAAAAATGTCACATTGATGGATTTGATTGATATCCATAGGCTGGGAGTAATAACACCATTCAATATCACTGTAGCGGATCATGATGTATTATCATAACAGTGGGCTTTTTCTAACCCTCGGTTTGAAATATCAAACCATAATGGGTGTGATGGTCTTCGCGGGAAGACTGCTGGTGTCGCTTGCGTGTTGCGAACACATGAATGGAAGCTTGATGTTGTGCGGTAAAGCTTTAGAAACGTCGACTGTCAGGTCAACGGTGTAAAGTGAAAGAAAGCGGACAATTAAAGGGTCTTTTCTCCTGGCTTGTGGAAGTGTGCAACTGCATACAGCCGTTCGTTTCGCAGGTTTTAGACCTTTTCTTCTTGTAATCGCATATGGATAACACGAGAAAGGGAGACTTACAGAGAGTACCGAAGCCGAAAGGATTAAAAGTTGGACTCTCAAATGGACAGGAGGTAATGAAACCTGAAGAGGTTGTTGCTGATAAAAGCAAGTGTGCAGCTGACTGTTTGTGTGAGGAGGATAGACAGATGGAGGTCAGACGGGATGAAGCACTGCAAGCCGATGAACAGGAGATGGAGTAAGCAATTAAAGACAAGGGAGGGGAGAAGCGGTGAGGAATATTGAATTAAAAAGGTGCAAAGAAGGGGAAACTGACAGGGATTCAGAGGAATAAACCTTATCTGTCAAGATCTCATCAGAGGAAAGTACAGCCTCGGGGCATCACCACCTCCGACTAGTAAAACGGGATTAATCACAAATTTACACATAGACACACACACGCATTGTCCTACACACACTGTAAAGTGCGAACCCATAGGAAGTGAAGAGGTTTGTCTTCCGACACATTAAATAGGATTTGCTGGCTTATTGGATAGCTATAGTTGATTTCTGCAAGCGTGTTCTTTTGTAAATTTGGATGTGTGCTTTATTATAAGAATAACAGACAAAATGTAAGTTTGTCGGAGAATCTGACTTGAGCAGAGGTTTAAATTTCAGTATTTGTATGGAAGCAAATAACTCAAAATGGGTTGCTTCCATGCCCGTTTCTTGTCTCAACTGGGGAATAAAAAGATAAAGGTTAAATGTATGAATATTTCTTACGATGTGCTCCGGTTTGTCAAGAAATGGCCTTATTGCCTAAAACATAGTTTAGTGATGACCAGAAGAGCTTCAAGTTGAAATGATAGGGTCACTGTTTCACAACTTTTAGATGCATCCCCACCACCTCTAAATAAAATAATTGGCCAATGACCAGGCCTTTACAAAAAGTGCTGATATTCCAAGCAAACTGAGCAACGAGCTTGTTGATTCAGTCTCATTGGAGCAGCGATGTTGTAGGACGGAGGTCTGTGCTCAAGTACAATTGCCAATTTTCTTCCCACCAACTTTTGTCAAGGCCTCCTCATGTGGGCACTGGAATAAATGAATGAATGCCCAACTCTATTAACTCTGTAGGTTGTGCTTTTCAAATCCTAAAGACTTCGTATTCCTCAAAATGTTTATGGGTGTATATTGTTTTAAGTGGCAGTTCTTTCAGGAAGGGCCTCCTGGGTAAGTGCCTCTTTCAGCTCACCCCAGACCTTCACATAATCTGTTCAAATTTCTGTCGGGCATAGCAATGGGTTATCCTCAAACACTCCAGCGAAATGAAACGAAAAGGAACTCGGGCCTTGCTAAGTGTGATTGACAAAAATCTGATCTGTCTGGTCACTTGCCTTCTTCAACAGCCCAGAACAAAAAACACCACTAACTACAGTTGTTTAAATTGGGGGGAAAAAGCTTTGTTAAATTTGACCAAGCATATGAGAATAAATTATACAACTGGTTTAAAGATGGTAACTAAATCAGGGTTTTTCCCCGACTGGGAGCTTAACGCTGAATGTGACAGGTAGCCAGTCAAAAAACGCGGATTCTCCTCCGTGCTTTATGAGGGGAAATTACGGAGGGGAATCCCAAACAGCTGACACAGCACAACCCAAGTCCAGCGGACATCGGAGTTGATATGTGGAAACGACATTAATGTTTATTCAACATTTCGTGCAAAGAATATAGAAACGACAAGGGGGGTAGTTGGAGCCAAATCGCTACCGCAGTTGATGAACCCGGTAACTTTTCAGCTGTTCTTCGTTTACGTGACATAAATAGGTTATAATGATTTTATTCAGTCAGGACTTTACGCTGACTCTAGCCACATGCATCACAGGTGGATTCTAGTAAAGCATTGATTAATGCCTGATTTTAAAATTTGTTAACTGGACTTGTAGCCATTATTTTGTGCTCAGGTGGCTGGACACCACACGCCTAGGATACCTAGGATTTCTGTCGGCTAATGTGTGGTCTGTCAGGTCTTGAAAATGGGCCAACAGTCGGCCGACAACTCGTGTCGTGTGCGCTGGACATTAGACTAAGGAAATGAGGAAGGGAGGGTCAGTGGAGAGCACCGGAGTTGAGCCTTTTTTCATTCAGTGTCAGCAACAGAAAGAATAAAAGGCAGGAAGAGACGATAAAACCGATAATTAAAATGAGGTCGATAGGTTTAATTTATTGTGCGATTAATTGATTTATCGTTTATCGCGACAGGCCTAGTCTCAAGATGACTCTTGGCTATTAAGTCAGAGTAACATAGGGTTTGGAAAGAAAGTAATCCCTGTCAGAAGCTAATGGTGCAATCACTGTCACCATCAGCATTTTCTGTGCTAATAGATGGATAGATTTTATGCTTTTTACTTAAGGCTGATCTCATGTCCTAATTATACCCCTGCCACTCCTTTTACTGCTGTGCCTTTCGCCACTCAATGACTGAGAAGCCCTTTATGATTTATGGTAATTAGAAATGGTAAAATGTAGCCATTAATATAGTGGTTGTTACTGTCACTGATAAAATAACATAACACTATGCCAACATAGATTTGTTTTCTTTTGTATTTTCTTTTTTGACGAGTCTATTTTGTTTTGATTGCATGCAGATACGTTTAGAAACCTTAAACTTGTTTCTGTTGGCGTAAAGTCTAATCTTTGTTGTTCAGCTGTATTACTTTCTCAATAGAGACACCTTGTGTGAACGAGGGCGTACTGCAGGGAGGGAAAACTGTCCACCAGGATGAAATTACAACTGCTTTCTGCCACTTAACACCCTTGCTTTTGTTGGATAAAAGACATATTTTTAACCTTTTTTTTTGTAAATGACAATTTTATCACCATTGGAAGCAAGTTGTCAGATAAAAATGAAATCTGCATGCACCCCTAAAAACCTTGCAAGTGCACAAAACCATGTTGCCAGGGCTAAGGGTGAAACAAATCCACCTTCAGTCTTTCTTTTGCCCTTTTGGCTGCCACCGAAAGCAGCAGGTTACCTGCAGAGGAGACCAACTTGTCACATACCAGTCGCTGCTCTAAAGTCTGTGTGTCTGTGTCCCTGCGGCTTAGTTCCTGACACCACTCGGTGCCTAACAAGATTTATCCAACATGGCACCGCCTCAGAGACAGGTGGTCAGCCAGAAAAGGAAATCTTTTCCACTTGGTAACAAACAAAATTGTGATGTATCTGCCCGATCGCTCGCTGAAGACCAGCGCGTGGAGATCAAGGTTTTTGTTTTCCCCGCAGTCATGTCCTTTGGTCGCTGGAAATGAATGTCTGCTGTTGGTATACTGGCAGCTTTATTCTTTCTGATGTCCCCTTTAATCCTTCTTCTTCTCCCCCCCCCCTCCATTTATTGCTCGCTCCTATCATTCATTTTGCTGCGAATCTGTCGCCGTGTTCGTTTAATATCTCTTTCATCTTTGCTCCCCCTTCCTTTGTCTTTGTGGTGCTGCTAGTGTTTATATTACTGAGTGCCACTTCTGTTGAATTGTCCCAGAGTTCGTTGTATTAAAGGCAAAAAAAAAAAAAGAAAAAAGAACAAGCAAACATCCATATCCTAGAAAAGGTGACGCAGTGACACTTTTCCCTGGCATAAGCCATACCGTCAGGGAAGGCTTTGAAGCTATAAATGTCTACTCTGATTCTCTTCACATCTGCTTGCTTTTAATTGGCTTCGCTGTGCCCGTTAGGATGTGTACATCTGTGTACATAAGTAAAAAAAATTTGGAAAAGTTATTTTTGTTCCAATCTATAAATAAAGCAAGGAGATTTAAGCAAGCCTGTCAGAGGAGATTTGGCCCTCAGAGGAGATTTAGATGCGGGTATATTTGTGTGCGTGTTAATTTTGTCCCCCTTTTTGAAGGATTGTTTCCGAGCGAAGCCGTAGACAGTTCCCGTGTTTTTTTTTTTTAAAACCCGCGTGCGCTTTAAAGGGATGCATCCGTCAACTGTCGGGCCTTTGATTTCAGCCCGGGAATTAAAGCGACTTGAGTAATGTTTTCCCTTATAATAAAAAATTCGTCATGTCCATCAGTGATGTACCGTCTCCTCTCCTCCTTTAAATTATGCAAAGCCTTACCCCCTTGCTCATTTTGTTTGCATTTCTCCAAGACACAATCTGCTCCCGGTCTGTGCAGTTGTCAAATTCTGCTTCCCAAATTGATATGTATATCTGGCTTTTTTTTCCCCCCCCCGAGTGCCGTTCTCACTCTGATGGGTTTTAGTACAATTCAATTTTTTGGCTTTTTTTTTTTGTTTTGTCAAAGTTTGCTTCTGAGATTCCATGCATTTTAAGCTTCCAGTTTATACTTTTCATGAATAGAAACATTGTTTTTGCATAAGCATTTCTACTGATGTTTGCTTTCATCGACTTTCCTGCTCACCAACATGTGCGGATGCGCCGAAACATCGGCGACGTGTCTCTGGGAACAAAGCCCCACATCACTCCGATACACGGAAAGTAAATAATCAAATCCATCAAACTCCATTCAGAACAACTGAATGTGACAAAAAGATAAATATGAATGCTTTTCTAATGCAGATTAGTGACTGAACGAGGTAATCGGGTTCCTCTTTGCTTGTGTGACAGATTATTTATTGGATATGACAGATGAATAAAACGATTTGTAATGAAAGTGGCCACCCAATTTGGAAAATCGTCCAACAGTTGCTCATCCATATTCAACTCCACAGAGCAGGAGCGTGTCACGCTTGGAGAAGACCACTGCAGAGTTTCTGCAAGGTCCAAAAAGTCGAAAATGATCTGACTTTTAGGCCATCATAAATCCATATTTTAAAACTGCAATCTTCATGGTTGGTTTTTGCACTATGGATGTGACAGTATGCAACTGGGAAGGACTTTATATGAAAATGTTTAGTCCTTTAAAAGAAAATCCAAAATTGATCACATTTTAAAGTTGTTTTTAAAGGTAGATAAATGCCGGTTTAGCAAAAAATAAATAAATAAGTCACTGAAAGCTCTGCCTCATTTAGTCAGAGAGGCTCAATGGAACCACAAGTTAATCTGTAGTTTCAGACAGCAAATAGAATACAAACTTAATAGAATTTAATTGTGTTCAATTAAGGCTTTAATGAATTGCATTACAGTTGGTAACTGTAATAATAATTGGATTAATGTAATGAATCCACTTGTATTTAATTTAACCTTGACTTGGAGTTGCTTACTTTTCCTGCAAAATGCCCCGAGGTTACTTATTAATTGGTACAATAGAAATAAAATTGATTAATTTTCATTATGAAAACAGGAGCTGAAAACCTAAATGAGAAACTTTAATCAGTGTCTGTATGTACAACAAAATCCCTGACTAAATTAATCCCATGTTTACTTCTGTACTGATGGCAGCATGATCTGTTCTAATTTAGTCACTGTTGGTTATTTATTGATAACTATCACATTTTCTTTAGGTCATTCTAAAGAAAAGGTGTTTTGGACCATTAATAATGTATTTTTATTATTATGTGTAAGCCAACAAATATGATTCTTATTCTTCTTTACAGTTATCTCCAAAATGGCTTGTCAGGCAGTGTCGGTTTAAAGCTATTTTGCGCTAAGACATGTTTTAGAGGGAAAATGATGTTCAATTTCTTGGCCAATGTTTCTTGAAAGTCTTCACAGACTTGGGAATTGACTTCTCAAAATTAGGCAAATGTCAAACATACCTGGAAGCGAACGCTGCTGTAGTTCAGAAATATTTTCATTGAGAGTGTGGGAAGTCGGAAAGCTTTCGAATGAGCCCTCGCAGGTGAGCTTTGTGCTCCCAAGTTTCCGACTGAGTGCACGGAAACGACTGCGTGTGTGTTCCCCGTCGCTGCATGAATATGGAAGAATGATTTCCATACTAAACATGTCTAAGACAGGCAGCTAATAATCGTGCTTTCAAATCAATAATTATGCACTTGACAAAAATGACTGGCAACGAGCTTTTGAATCTTTTGAACGTTGTTGCCAGTGGACACGAATATTTGTGTTCTTGAATCAATCTTTTACATTTCTATTCTGGGTTTATTTTGTAGTTGGCATCTCTCATGTAAATAGCTTATATGGAAACACAGATAAGCTAGTTTTCTTCACTGTCTGACATTAATCGGACTGTGATGAGGTTCTTTTTTGACTTGGACAAAAAAAAATTTCCTAGCCGAGGCCAGAGATCGCTTTAGTGGAAAGAACAGAAAGAACCAACAAGCAAAAACAACTAAATGATTACTTCTAACTCAAGTAAACTCTTAAATACCAAGGGGGCAGGGGTAAAAATATAAATAAACTTGTGATAAAGTTTAGTTTAGTTTTTGTTTTTTGCTTCGCCTCTATAACGTTTTTTTCTATGTATTTCAGTTGAGGCTGAAAGTACTGATTTTGACGCTGGCACTCCTTTCTTGGTGAACACTCTCCAAGTTCATGGTGGTGATGAATCGGCTTCAGGGCAGAAAATGACTTGAGTCACGGCAAATTTCCTTTTATTTGTAGAAACTGTTTTGTGTGTAAATACAACATAGAATATGGAGTGAGCGAACATTCAGCGAGAGTTAATAGAGTTTGATGAATAAGGAAGCCATGAGATGGAGTCGCGTCTTGCCAATAAACATTTAACCAAATATTGGAAGCATTTGGTTACATAAATGCAATTTTAAAATTTTTTTTAAGTCTTATATAATCTATATGCATCATTTTCCTTCGTCTTTAATCTTTCATCCTTCTGCCTGGCGATCAGATGTCACCATGTATCAGCTGCTAAAGGCTTGTTTTCTGCGAGGTGACGACTTCTCCGACATGGTGCAGCACTAATTAAGAAAATGACCTGGAACCTGTTACATTAAGTTTCTCACAGCTTGTCCCCATGACAGTTTAACTTTCAACTCTATTCACGTAGGCTTTTTTTCATTACATCAAATTAATTCATTTCAAGAAGATTTTTATTTTTACTCAGTGTGACGGTTCTTTGGTTAGCAAAACTCCACGCGAACATCTGTAAAAACCAGACTTCATTTCTTAATCTCTGATTGGAGCATGATGGTTGACACATGTTTTCTAACTCTCGTCCACTAATTCACACACACACATCCTATACCCTCTACTTTATAGTCCACAGTAACCCTGCACATTTCTTTTTACTCATTTATTCAATGCTTTCATGATGCTTCATGTTGGTTTAAGTGGAATGATTAGTCTATGTAAGCATCATTTTAATAATGAACAGGGCCCACATTTGCAATGTTTTTATTTTTGGTAATACAATTTGGATTAGGATGATCTGTAAAACTCCACTTGATGCGTTTAAAGTTTAATTTAAAATTTGTTCAAAACACATTAAGAGTCTCTTTGGCATTCAGCCCCCAAAGCCCCAATGGCTTCAAATCACTGCTGTAGAAAGCAGATGAAGTCAGTGATGTATTTTTTAATTTTTTTGTCCCACAGTAGGTCAAACAGGCTGCAGTAAATTCATTTTTAGTTGGCCTTTATGTAGAAAAAAAAATTCTAGTGGTCTGCAGTACTTCAGTTTGAGATTTTTTATTTATTTTTTTTTATTTTAGTGGACCCTTGAGCTTGGAGTATTTTCAGACGTTATGTAACGATCAGTGCCTAATTATGTAAAAGTTGAATTCTTACCGGGATCTCTTCGAAAGCAGCAAGTCTAATCTGTTGAATAGAAACCTTATTCTGTTTTATTTTATTTTTGCAGATGAAGATTCCTAGTTGGGAGCCAAAGAGCCACAATCTCATGACATCATATTGACTTGTTAACACTTTACTTTCTGCAAAAGGAACTCTGCTGTGCTTCTAGGGACTTTTAATTTGCTGCAGCTTCGTATTCTCTGTGCTTTTAGAGCTTTCTGATGTGTGTGACATGATGTAATTAAATGCAAGTTTGTATGCATTTCACTTGCAAGACAAAAATGGGGGGGAAAGCAAATGGTTTTAATTTTTGGTGCGAGTCGTGAGCGATTTGGTAAATGAACTCAAAAGTTCTGCCTCGGTTTCCTTTAATTTTCCTCTGAGTGGTGCTGATTGTTGGCATTATTCTGATCTACGCATCTTCAGTAACCTGGTTCGCACTGAGGACACGCAGGCATGTGAATCCAGTCAAAAACACGAGCCTTCTGTGTATGTGTATGTGTCTCTGTGGCTTTAGAGGTCATTCAGCTTTAATCAGACACGAGACCGGAGTTCAGGCCTTGAAAGCAGATATCCAGGAACACACCCGTGCACAGACATGCATCGCTTTACTCCCTCAGACGCCCACAGACATCTTCCAGGACCCGCCAGATGCCGGGGCCTCGGCTAATTGAAGTGAGCTCATTGATTGGCTGGTCATCTGAGACAGAAAATGCTTAGAAATCTAAGCCAGTGGCCACAGGGAGATGATAAAGTCTGAGTGTCTGGTACAGAGTCACGTTTGGGACCTTGCGGCCACTGACAGCAGGCTGGGCGTGCGTGTTTCTTATTAGTTTACATTGCCTTGTGAACATATTTATTACCCTTTGACTTTTTCCACATTTTGGCACTCCGTAGCCACGAACCTGATTGCATTTTATATTTAGGTTTATGTGGTGTGCCAGCGCAAAGCGGTGCATGCTTTCGGAGGGGAAGGAAAACGATGCATGTTTCTCAGACTCATTAAAATAAATAAAAATAATGTAACCATTCCTTTTATTCTGATATCCATAATTAGCATCCATTATAAGCAACTACCCTGGGAAGTCAGCAAGTAAGATCTGTATGTAATGGAGAAGTTTCTTATTTTAAAGGGCACAGCAACCAAAACATTGCAGAATTAAAACCACTGTCCCCATAGGGAGGCATGGTAGTGGCTGCACAGTGCTCTGAGAATGGAAAGGTAAATTATGTGGAGTTGATTACAGGATAGAGCTAAAAAAAAAAGGAGGTAATTATGATAGAAAACCTGTTTAACTGTAAAGGATGTTACAATGGGCTAATTTTGATTAAAATAAATTCATCTGATTTGAAAGGCCCAGTCAAAGTCCATGTCTAAATCCAGTTCATTTGTGGCAAGATTGAAAAACTGATGCTCACAGATGCCATCCATTCAGACAACTTTTTGCAACTTCGATAAACTTCTATCATTCTTCCTCCACTTTAAATATTTTCCCCTTTGTGTTCGTCTGACACGTAAAACGCTTAGAAAATACGTCTATTTGTGGTTCTAATTGGTTTGTAAATGTGAAAAGTAATATGAACACTTTGTGCGAGGAACTGTACAGTAGCTGGCTATAAGTACCGCCGCAAAACCTGCTTCAGATCTGAGGAACACCTCCGCCGCCCCGAGAAATGATGTGAAAGCGAGCGCAAGAACGATGTCACGTTCTCATTGTGCGATCTTAATTCCCCGACTGGATCCGATGAGGCGTATTCCCATTTGTATTCCGCCTTAGAACAAGGCTTTAAAGTACTTTTCAAGCCCAATTTAGAAGCAAACTTTTCAAATTAAGGCTACTTTTTAGTAATGAGGTGGGAGCAGTGTGAATTGTAAGTCCATCTGGTGGAAATGTGAGTGAGAAAATGGATCAGAGGCACTCGCTGCCCTCTTAACTGCTTCAAAGCACGCGCGCATCCAGTCTGAACCCTGCATTGTCCGACGGGGGGTAATGACTGCGTGCAAGACTTGCCTGTGAATATTCCGAGAGCGCTGCTGAATTTCTTTGAAACGGTAAAGTTGCAGCCACTCGAAACGTGAGGGGCGAAGTTGATTGTGTGACTTGCTCAAGGGTTGGAATCTAAGGTAATCATACTGTCCTCTTTTCAATGTATTAATTCTTTTAGAGTATCCTATTTATTTTTTTAATTATTATTCCAGTGGGAGAGCGAAATTTAGCCTGTTGCCCAAGGGATTTAATCACAATGGAATGCATGTCAAGTCTTGTGGGAAACCATCAGAAGTAGGTCCACGCTCCATTTTGAAATCTTTTTTTTTTTTTTTTTGTGCTACTTGCACCCTTGTCACATTTGCTTGCAACAAACTCCATTGTGTTGCTAATGGAGTCTTGTAGCATTTCTGTTGTTCTGTAGTGGAACAAACAAGCCCAGATTTGTTTCCACCCAGTCTTCCTTCGTCTCCCTCTTGGAGTGAATCGGTGCATGTTGCTGTTTTGCTTTTTTTTTGTGTGTGCGTGTGTGTTTGAGGAAGGCTTGATTTAAAAGCTGCTGAGGGGGACTTCCTCCTTTCCTGATTGGCGATGCCACAAAAACATTCATGGTAGCGCACACAAACACAGCTGCGCTCCCTTTCGACGCACGAGCTCTGCAACAGAATAAAAGAGCATCTCTGTCCAAGTGTGCGGAAATGTGTGTGTCTCTTTTCTGTGTGGGTGGCTAGCTGTGCTAGTGGGGGTGGGGGGGAAAAAGAAAGGGATGGGGAGTGAATGAATTGTGGTGCTGGGGGTGTGATGAGAGTCATCTCTCTGTAGATTAGAAAGGATTGTTTTTCCAATAAAAAAGGAACATTCTCTGCTTTCACTCGTTCTCACCGAGTCGGGAACAGACTTTTAGGGGTCAGCTGCTGCAGAGCAGCTACACTGGGAGATTGTTTGAGGCTGTGACATGTAATTTGACTGTTTGCTGATATTTAAATTTTGTTTTTAAAAACATCCCGTCAGTCCTCAAATCTGGTTGCAGGCATTCAGGGTGGGCAGTGTCTATATTTTGATGCCATTTAGTTGTCCTGGAATGAAATGGTGGTATACTGGAGTACCATCTACGTCATCCACCAAACTTCTTTCTGGGGAAAAAAAAAATGGTTATAGTGACAGAGTTCCTGCACTTGAAATGCATTACAAAGACTGCATTTTAATTACTAAACAGTAGACCTTCTTGCAAATGGTGTGATGAGAGATGCACTTAAGCAGCATGATGAAAATTACATGAAACGTCAACAATATTTTTTAGTTTTTTAGAAATGGAGCCAGTGATTTCTAAAGAATTTATAAATGAAAAAAATCTGCTATCAGTGTTGAATAATTCAGTCCAATTTGACTTGTTCACACATTAATATTAATGATGGTTTAACTGTTTGGTAGTGTGAATTTCAAAAAGCTTTGCAAATGTTCTTTTTAAAAACTCTTACATTTTCATGAAAACATGGTATTAAATATAATTTGTTCACAATAGAATTGTCTACTCAGTTTATTGATGTGTTGTAGTTTGAACTCAAGATGGTCAAATGCAGTTCAGATAAAGTTTAAAACTGTGAAACAGTTCTTTAGTTTACCACAAGTTAGGTCTAGCTTTGCTAGCTGCTAATTGCTAGCAGCTAGCTAACAATTAGCTAGCTAATAAGGGGCAGTTTCCCAGCCATGCTCACAATCATTTGTACATTTTTTTTTGTCACTCAAAATTTTTTCAAGCAGTATCTAAAATGCTGCTAAGGAATAATGGAAAAAGTTATAATGTAGGAGGGAGTTTTTTCACTTATAATGTTTAATGTTACCAGTCACTAAGACCGCACATCTTTATCGCCTAATAGAGCAAATTCAAGAGCTGCTTGCTTTTTCACATCATAAAAAGAGTCTCAGACAGAGGTTGTCGGCTTTAAAACTTATCTTTTAATGTTTTAATAGAAACCTTAATGCACTGGAGTACTATACTACCCCCCACCTTAGAAGATATGTTCCTTTGCTTGCCAACAAAATAACAAAGAACGAAATAATGCACGCGTTGAGTTTCTCCACAAGTAGTGACCTGTGTTTTCTCTCCCTGGGTTTGGATTTATCTTTCCCATGCACCACTGTGTGCTACAGGCTCTGAGATGCATGACCACAGCTGCCTCCGCCTCACATGGCTCCGATCAATACGGCAATCGATGGGTGTGAGGCAGAAAGTGATCCAAGACACCAACGAGCAAATAAATGTTAATAGAACCTCACGATCCACTCGCAGAGACAGAACTCATGCACATGGCGTTACGGCGGTACAGCTGACAGATTGTGATCTTTATGGAGGTTGTGAAGGTGTAGCCGTGCATGTGATTGTCGGTGCGCGGGGCTCTCAGGAAGAGGAAACTCCCAGGGATTATAAAGAATCCATTATCTGCTTTATCACAGTCTCCCCTCATCACCTTTAAAAGCAGCACTTTCCCCTCTGACTTACTACTACTTTGGTAATGATGCTTCTCCTTGAAGAAAACAAATGTCTTCAAACAGGAGGAACTACAGTTTCCATTATGCTGCCACTGATAAGAGTAGGTAACAAGCACATATCCGCCATGGGCCGCAGGGGAAATTTGTTAAGTAAAACCAGAAAGAAAAAATACATCAAGATTTGAGAGGGTGCATGTGTAGTTTAATCCAAAAATCATGAGCTACGTAGAAATTAGAGACATTCTTTGAGAAGCTTAGAGGCACACGGTGAGAATTTAAATGTTTATTTTTGCTTGTTATTGTCAAAGTTGTGAACTCCCCTTTTGGTCGGTTTGATCATGCGAAAGGTTTTAAGGTTGGAAATGTGTCCTGGTTGCTGAGAAATCCTTTGAACTCATTCTTTGTACACAAGGCCAGGTTGACCTTGTTTTCTCGTTCAAGGACAGACTTGAGTTTCGACCTTTGCAGAAACGACATCAGTGATGTATATAACGGACACAAAGGCAGATTTTTGAACATTTTGGTTTGCTATTGTATGTCTCTTGTTGGTGTTTCTAAAGTATTTTTGAGAATTGAATAAATGCCAATGGGTTAATGCTGAAAAGAGCAATTACACCATTTAATGTGTAAAAGATGCTGTGGCCAGTTCAATACTATTTCTTCTTTGGAACACTTTTGATGGACTTTGACCAGTAAAGTAAATGGAAAGTCCAGTCGTTTAACCATCACAACTGGTCAGACTCTCAAATTCTTATAGTTATCCTTTTTTTTTTCTTTTTGCTACTAATAGAGAACTGGTAACAGCAGTAATGTTATCTCCACTTGCTGCCTTATATATCTCAGCCTCCCAACAGCTGCCATGATAAATAGATAATCAGTATTATTGATTTTCCAGGCGTTGGTCATTATGGTATGTCTGTTTGGGATAAATAAATGCTTTTATGAACTTTACTGGTTGCTGGATGGAAATCCCGGAGCTGGATTCACATCAAAATCTTTTTGTCAGGTTTGGTATTTGGGATATAATCCATCTTCCATGTCAGCCCCGGATCCGACTGTAATGAGCAGCATTGCCCGCTTGTAGTTTTTATTGATACTTTTGCTGAATATAGGAAAAGTTGTAGTTGTTGCAGGTTAAGTGGAGCCAAAGTTTGGAAGGAAATTTGATTCCACAAAATGCGACCACAAGCTTTAGCTTACAGATTTCGCACAGGCGATGGTAGTATTCGTATACAAAGGTCTTGGGGAAAAAATAAAAAATAAAAATCAGCTGTCCAATCTTTCTTTGGAGTGTTCTCATATCAAGGGCAGCTGTAGTTTGTGGTCCAGAGCAAAGAAAACCCCTCCAGCTTCACTGTGCATTGGGCAAAGTGCTCAAATATTCATCTGACTTGGCTTTGCCAGCCCGCTGAACAAGACCTCAGTTTTTCTGTCAGGTCAAAATGAGGTGAAGATGTTTTTCATGTTCCTCCTTCCCATCTTTCGAGGATGTTTGCTCACACGTTCTCTCGTTCATATTTTATGGCCGTTCGGTAAACACAAAAGTGCTTCTTTTATACTTTGCTACATCCAGAAACCACTGCAGCGTTGGTGTCAAACGTGTTAAACCGTTCAGCGTGCGGCTGACGCCAACTTCTCCCTTCGGGGGTTGCAAGAATTTTAAACTTTAAAATTCTGCTTTGAGGCAAACACACAATGGGGGGGGGGAGTGATGCCCTGACTTCTTGATCCATTGAGAGCAGGGAGATGTTTACAAAGTCAGTTACTTTCCAACAAATTTAATGGGAGTATTAGATTTGGAAAAGTTACATGCGCCCATTTAAACCCCAGGGCAGGTTTTCAAGCCATTTCCCCCGCAACAAAAGCTCCCTCTAACTCTGTTTTCTCCATTTATTCAGTTATGTTGGATCTAATAAAGCACATTGACTGTGGACTGGCTCCTGATGCAATGCCTGCTCCATGCGAGCCGCAGCCATTTATTGCAGCCTGTGTTCTGTCTCCTTGCAAATAAAACTTATCCTTATATTTTGCTTTTGGCCTTAATGAAAGATTCACATTATTCTGTCAGTTAATCTTTTTTTTCTTTCACTCTTTCTTGCATGTTCTGTAGGTATATTTTATACATTTGATACTTCAAGGCTTTTCCGCGCTTTGCTTGGTTATTGCAGTTCCTTCTGCTTTCAACTCCTTAATCACATCTGTGCAATTTTTTTTGTGTGTGTGTTCAAAATCAGTTTTATATTCATTTTATGCTATACAACCAGTGTGAAATTGGGTGTGTAAAAATGAGAGTAAGATAAGATCAGGTTATCGATGTCGAGGTATGCTGTGGTTTTCAAAAGTTAGTTTGAAAACTAACATTTTCCGTGACGCCACTTCTTGCAGTTTGTTAAAGTCCTTTCAATCCGATTCTGGAGAATATTGGTGATCGCTTTTCTCCAGCGGTTTGGAGTTTCTCACTAGCCAGATAGCTGGCTAAAAAGCAGCTTAACTTCTCCTTTGCTTACAAGAACGACAGATCCTCCTCAGATAGTGTACCTGCATCTTAAATGGAAAACCACGAATATTTCAACTTTTTTTTCATGATGTAGCAAACGCATACTATGACCCAAAAACCTGTGAGGTGCATAAAGCAGAATAAAAATGCTGTATTTCATTTTATTTTTTTAAACACATAAGATATACTTGAAACTAAGTGATCAGGTGTACAGTGACAAGCATTTTTAAAAAAAAAATAAATCTGATTATTTTTGTAGATTTTTGTTCTGAGTTGTATCATAAATATGATACCTTGAAATTGGTTTTCCTCAGTGTCATGAGAATTTCAGATGAATAGGTACACCAGTTTTCCAAAAAAAATAAAAAAAATTTTGCTCCTCATTGCAAATATGACTGACATTTGAAACTCACGTCCTGTCTTTGCATCTTACCATCCTTGTAAACAGCTTTATTGTTTTTCTTTCCCCCTTTATCTGACGTTTTTTTTTTTTTTTGTGGGGGGTTCTATAAAAAATATAATTAGAGAGGCTTTTAAACATGCTTTGAGACTCTGCACTGGCAAGAACATAGCCACAATGTGCCAGGCTAATGATGCCAGCCATTTGTCTATGATCTCTCTTTAGGCTCAAGAAAGAATTTGTTGAGCTTACTTTCTTCACATTTTCTTTGCCAGCAGATTATGTTCAGCCTGCATGTGCCAAAAAAAGAAAGTGCTTTTGAGTCTTTTAGTTTTCCCTTTGCAATTTCAAAGCTTTAAGAGTTTTTAATTGCCTAATTATTTCCACGTGAGATATGCGATGTAGGAAAGGGAGTGTAGCCTATTTGGGAATAAGGTGCACAAATTAAAAAATAGCAAAGTTTCTGCACTTGGGGGGGGGGGGAAAGAAAACGAAGTCGCTTCTTAAGGTAAAATAAGACCCAAAATGGATAGTACTTTTTCTTCCCCCAGTGGAGCTTTGTTACTTGGTTGGGGAAGTACAGTGAATTGGATGACAAGGTAGAAGTTTCCAAAAGCAAAATGTCAAGCTGAAGAACTTTCGGTTCACTGAATTTAAGAAGCTAAACTGTCCACAAGGCAGAGCCCAACATCCGCACGGCACGGGTGACTGGAGACGGATGTAGCATTTACTGAGACCCTAAAGTGAACTTTTTTCCCCCCCATGTTCTTCTGGGAAACTCAAAAACATTTAAAATCTATATATTTTGAACTAAACAAGAAAGCTAAACAGCTGCTCTACTTATTCTTCTGTACCTCCAGCTCTTCCTGTTCGCCAAGTGAATCCTCAGTCTGAACTCAAGCTTAGACGTTACTCCCCCCCCCACTCTCCGTATTCATAATCACATTATTAATCTTCCTCATCTTTTTGACCATCATCCAGACTTCCTATTTTCACCTTGTAATTGAAGCTCTGCTGAAGCGCAAGTGCTTCACTGTAGACTTGAAACATCCTTTTATCTCAGAGCTGGTTGAATTGAAGATCAGCCACATTCCCCATCCTGACTGCACACTGAAATATTAAATTCAGAATTGAACCGATGGAGATGGTGTAATGTGTGGCACACAGTTGAAATAAAATGAATAATAATGATGATAAAATGTATTTTTTTAAAATAGAAATCACCACTAAAGAGGGCGCATGCTGTAACATAAACTTTTTTTTGAGCTTTACATGTTGTAATGTTTGATCAAAAACATAAATAATAGAAATGGAAACGTGCTGAAGGCATTTTGTGGAAAGAGCAGGAGCTTCTTAAAGAGACAGAGCCTTTTATTTCAAGGTTGCAAAGTCAAACGTCATTTAGGTCATGTTTGATATTTACAGCATTTGTACAACAGCTGAATCTAACACAGTTAATCGTGTTGTAAAACGGCACTGTGTGCCTGGAAAATGTGCAACGCTGCCCCTTTAAATAATTGAATTTACCACCTAGGCGTGAGGATGTTTCCTTCAGTTGCTTAACCAGCTTAACTGATTTAGATTTCCTGTATGTCTGTGCATCGCCGAGTGCCAACTGCTCACTCCCTGTGTGGTGTTCCCTTGTTTCGGCTCTGCGCTTCCTGTGTCACACATGTGAAGCCATGAGCCAAGGGAAAATCCAACCTTTGCCAGCTCAGTGACCAGTACATTATATCATCCACCCTGGGGTTTCCCCACTATGTAGAATCCATACCTACGGACAGATTCTTAGGCTAAATTTACACAAACACCCACAGAGTGAAGCTGGTTAAATCTAGTGCTCTCAACTTTACTGAAATAATTCAGTCTGTGTGGGCGAACCGATTTTTGTCATATTGCTGTACAGTTGTTGTCCTCATGATGTGTTTTGATGCGTATTCATCCAGTATTTGCACTAAAAAGCGATTGGCTCTGGGTAAAATATCCATATTTGCCCGTATGTGGACGTATTAAATATGAAAAAAAAAAAAAGACCAATATACATATCTACTTGAATGTTCATCGTCTCAGCTGTGGGAGAAAAGCAAATAAAAATAAAGGCAAAACAAGAAGCCAGCACATCCTAACGTCTACCCGGCGTTGGCCGACACACACCCAGACAGACAGGCTTGCAAACACACTCGTTCCCTCTTGTCTGTCAGGCTGCCGGCAGAAGTGTTTGTCTGCAGAGGAAATGGAATTTGATGATGAAAGTACCCTTGAAGCGAAGACACGCGCACATAAACACAAACACATGGCTCCTAAATTTCACTGACATGGCAATATGACAGAAAATGTGCTTTTTTTCTCTCTCTCTCTCTCTCTCTGGCGGCATGCATCAGTAGTTGTGCTAGCAGAGATGAGTGATGGAGGGGTAGACCGGCTGGCGGAAGAGAGAGATGCTTGCACTGTAGGCCAGATGAAGGAAACGGAGGGCAGAAAGAGGAATGAGAGTGAAGCGGACATGGTTTGAGAGTGGTCTGACGGCTGAAAGGATGGAAATTAAGGAGGTCAAGAGTTTGTCCAAGCAAATGTTTAAACACAGATGGCATGCTGATTGAAGACGGTGCAGCCAAAGGGAAGGTGAAGAATGAAGACTGAATTTTCTGAGATAACAAATGTACCTCCAGTGTAAGAATTAAGAGACATAAATTAATGGTTTTAGTGCAACACATAAGATAAATGGCACAACATTGGGCATAAAAGGGACAGCATGTCCATCCAATATTTTTTTGGCAAGCAAAGTTTAAATGCTTGGTACATCACATATTGCATCTAAGCATTTCTTTGTCATTGTGATATTGCAAGCCACATTGGTGATTTTATTTATCGCATAGCTCCACGTGTAATGAAGCGTGGGCCAGTATGAGATCGTCACGCAACGGCAACCTTGCATTATAACAACTTGGATTCACAACATCAACAACAATATTTCAGACAAAATTGTTAGAAAATAACACGGTCATTTAAAAACAGAGGTCTGAGAGTTATTCCTAAAGGGTGACACCTTCGTGGCATCAGTACGGTCTGTTTTTGCAACTGGAAGTTTTTCCCGTTTTTCTTATTGGAAAAATGAGAAACTTCCTTAGCAACAAGTTCGCAAGTTAAACACAAGTGGAAACAGGATTCCTGATGTGTAGCTCAACTTGAAAAGCATCTTCTTACTCATTTAGTGGCTTTTCATCCAATTTTAGCTCCCATGGATATAGCCGAAGATGGGACTCGCCATTTCTGATCAATAATGCACCGCTGTCTTTTTAGTGCTCATCTGATAAGGTCGAAGCTCTGAAACGGCCTCTTGTAACGCGTATTAAAATTTTACCGAAAGGAGAGAAGATGAGGTGGGGGGAAAAGGGTAAAGCTAAACTGCTTTGGGCAAGAAAGGACAGAGAGGAGAAAAGCAGAGGAGCGAGTGAGGATAGACATTAAGAAAAAGACGGATGATGAGTCAGAGCAATGTGCACACAAGCATGGAGGGGACAGGAGGTGTTATTCTGCTCTCCATCATAACTCGTTGCACTGGCCACTGGCTTTGCCCAACTATTCAGACACATCTGTTTATCTTCTGACTTGGTCTCACTTATTCCAACATCTTCAAGCGTCAGAAAGTTAGGGCACCTTACAAAAATGTTATTTAAAAAAAATATATATATTTTAAGAATTGGATACTTATGCCGATTTTACCACAATGATGGGAAATGTAAACAAAGATCTTTTCTGTAAGCTAAAAGAGTAGATATTTGGGAATGCTTTACCGTGGCAGGACTTGGCTGGCTTGTCCGCTTCTTTGATGCATCAGAGGTTGCTAGTGGAAACCGGGAAACTGTCTGTACAAACAAAACAATAAAACAAAACATTGCTTCAGGTGAACTAAAATATATTCTCCATGCAGAAAACCCCTCAAAAACCAGATGAAACTTTAAGCGTAACCTTTTGAGATTGTCGAGAATAAAATAACTTTGTCATGCAGAGATGAACAAAAAATTAAAGCTTGATTTGTGAACATTCATTTTGAAAGAATCTTATATTTAAACGAGTGTCCTAATTTTTTTCTTCCATGGCTGTGTGTTTTTTGTTTTTTGTTTTACTCCAAGCTCATAAAAATGGATGAAATAAATGTACCTGCGAGTCCTCTTGAATCATTATCGGCATACGTTCACGTCTACCGGTGAAAATCAATAGCGTTTCCAACACTTAGATTGCCAGGTTAGGTGGACTGACCTCTGTATTTAAGCAACGTGTTTTTATAGTAAACATATGATGCCGCTATCGGCATTTTCGTCATTTGATATCAGAAAGCGTGTAGCTCTTGGTCCCCCCAATTAGAGGTGTCGGTTTCAATTTTGAGGGACGGCACTCTTATTGATTAGAGTCTGCTGCCTATTTGAATCCCCTTGGGCTCGGCTTAATATTTTTGCCTTGAAACATGATTCATTTTTGCACCACCGCACGTGTGACCGCTGTGACGGCAGCGACTCGGGCTTCTTTCTTAATAAAAGACCAAAATGGTGTCAATAGTTTGTGGTCTATTTTCTTATTCTGTCGAATAAAAGGAAGAAAAATCAATATAATTACAATTCTCCTTCTTTTAAAAGACTCCACTTGGAGAGGAGGCTCCTGTATGGCTGCAAGAGTTTGCCCTATAGTTGCTCATATTGTGCCGACTAACAAATGCCTGCTGATAAACTCTCAGATTAAATCATTAATCTGAGAGCATGGACTCAAATATTTAAAATTCACAGTCAATACCAGCTGTGCCTTGTTAATAAAATGAAATAAACGCATCCCAGTGTACACACTCATGAGTTTTAGGAAGTTTTTATGCACTTATTTACTGATGCATAACATTTGTTAAGATTATGTATAATTTCATCATTATGTTAGTTTAGCCAGTCCATGATTAAGGTTGGAAAAGTTCCCTTCTTTTTTGCTTTAAATAACTGTGGCACTCCGTGGAGATCTGAATAGGAATCATTTTCTGTGATAAGTATTTTATAAATCCATTAACTTTAAAAGGCAGTAAAATGACATTATACATTTCATCAGTAGCACATCACACCTGTCTAAACCACCAATAATGGGCAATATGTTTTCCTGCAGAGCAACAGATGGTTTACCGACTCCTACAGCTTCTGCCTTCAGTAAACTCACATCTTCATCCTAAGGATTGTTTTTTTTTTTTTTTTGCTAAGCACTTTTTTGAAACAATGAAAAGCTGGCTTATTACTACTTAGCTCGATTGACTCATAACATATTTAAAGCAAGTTTATTTCATGTTTTAATATTTGAGGCAATAACTTAACTACTAAGATAGTGTAGTTAGGGACTGAAATTCCTTGATCATGAAAGAAATTTTATTTTCATTATTTTTAGAAGTTTTGGTACCTGATAACTGTCAAAAATGAACTTCTGTGCTTCCCAGTATGTGATCTCATTTATCTCTTGAAGCTAAAAAGTTGCTGTCGTGTCTTATGCGTACGTTCTGAGTTTGCAACACCAACTCTGCTCTCGGATGGATAAGATGTGGTGGGCATGTCTACTACTGATTCGTCCTCCTCTCTAACATCATCTCTTTGGTTTTATTAGTGAGTTCAAAAAGCCTCTTCAGTTGGATTTGAATATTACATGCTGAGGTTGTGGCAGGACGGATACACGTTAGAGGTTCAGATTTAAACTCTATGGCCTCGTAGGAGGACGACTAGTGCAAATCGGGATTTGCACTAGAGTCACTGAAATGACATTGGCCTCCTGCGCTGACTACACAGGTTAGCTGTTTTTAATGGTGAAGTAATATTGCCCAAAACATACCTTTTTACTTGTCTGTTTTTAAAGAAAATGCTGATGTTTTTCCAAGTCTTACTTAAAGCTTGGCTGTCTATTGTGTTGTCTCGTATGTAAGCCAGTCCCTAATCTTGAAATATTCAATCAATTAAAAAGAGTTTTGATACCAAAGCTGTGGTATCAAAAATGTGCAAATATTTAGTATTTTAGTACACATTGTTTTTCTCCCCCAGTTATGAATGCACAATAAAGCAAGAGACAAAGTAAGTCTCGGTAACACTTTATTTTGAAGCGGTGTGCATGAGACTTACACAAGACTGTTATAAACATGACATAACACAAATGACTCTTCATATAAATATTTGGCTGTTGTCATGAAGTGTCTTTTGGTAAATTCTGACATTTTCAACGCAAAGTTGCACTAAAAGTAGTATTAAAAGTTTGTGAAAAGTGTCATCTTTGCATTATTCGGTAAACAATGACACTTTTAATGCAAAGTTACACGACGGCTTGCATTGAAAGTAAACTGAAAGTGTCAACTTTGCATTAAAAGTGTCATTACTTACCGAATGACACTGCATGACAACAGTCATAAGCAGGGGTGAAACGCAGTACCTGCAAGAGAGGGGAGCGGCTGTCTGCTGTAAAAAATCAGTGGGTTCACTGTGCAGCCGTGAGTTCACCCACTAATTAGCTGTGACTGATTAGTTTTTCAAGAACAATCTAAAACACGACTTAATCAGTTATTAAATAACTTTTTTCCCATTTCATATTGTTTCTGAACTGTTCGTGCTATAGAGCAGGGCTGCAACACGTCGATCGCTGAGGGTTTTGAGTCGATCTCAGCATGAGGTGACAAACTGAACGGCGCCAGAGCGTTGAGACCAGAACGTCCTCCTCTGGGTCCTTATCAAAATGTTCATAACTTTATTAAAGAACAAAAAAAGAAAATCAACAAAATGTGTTCAAATTAATGATTCATCAACAATAATAATCTCAGTGATTATTGTTTCAACAAGGTGTTGCGCAATTCTGAGCGTTACGGTTCCATAACGAGCACAGCAGGAGTTTAAAATTAACTAATCAACCACCATTGTGTTCATGAGAGGCTTATTAATAATCGCAAAATAAATATCTAGCCTGAAAACTTGATATTGTAACGGACTGAACGTTTTTAACATAATCTCTGGTCGTCTTGTGGGGCGCAGGAGGTTGCCATGGCAACGGGTGTGCTTAAATGACAGAGACGGAGAGTAAAAATGTGTGAGTGGTTTAGAGTTGATCACCTGTTCAGGTTGTTTTACCTTTGTTTGTCTTTGTCTTGGCTCATCACAGCCGCTATAATTTCTGAACATTCAACAAACGACAAACTTTTACTAATTACCTCGTTCTTTGTGACTATATGTCATTTACAACAAACATCAAACACGGTAAATACGTTTCATTAGGTATTTAACAAACAAATGGCTTCTACCGCGATAATTATGTTATTAAATTAATTGTCTAATATAAAAAATAGTTTGGTGCTGTCAGGTTCAGAGTCTGAGAGGCTTTTCCTTTATCAAACAACTTTTTGCCTCTTATTTAGTGGAAATATTGATGTTGATGAAATTTTCTCCAAAATAATAACATTTTTCAACCTTTATAGCTCCACTGTTGAAAAGTCCAATATTTGGTTTGAGGTGATTCCTCTGGAACCTGTTGGAGGAAAAATATTCCAACTTCAGAAGATGTGCTTTTAACCTAACAGAGCTCTGTGGTTCCTCCTGTCAGTATGAGAGTCAGGGTGAGGAGGCGCCGTGTTAGGAAGATGAAGTGGAAGCTGCAGGATCTTCAGAACAAACAGGTCATGATGCTGGGCTACTGATTATCCATCTGTCTGGACACAGGATCAATAGAAACAGATTAAAATATAAAATGAATTATTATATGCCAGACATGGAAATCTGGGATGCACTCCATGCCATGATGTTCAGGATTTAGGTCTCATGGCATCTCAAGGTGTTAACATTGCAGCCAGTGGGCTGAGGGAGGAAATACAGCTTTATTTTGTAGCAATTCAAGAGATACCCAACTTATATATATATATATATATATATATATATATAGTAAATAACTTTATTGATACATATATGTAATTGATTTTTTTTGTTTGTTTTTGTTATTTTTTGTATGTTGTTGTTTCCTCATTTGGCCGGTAGTTGTTTGTTGCCTTTTGACCAATGTTTTTGATTTAAAGAGGATTTTTTGGGGGACAAGGTTGCTAGGCGATCTACACAAACCTCTGACGGTAATTGACGGTTGGCTGTTTTGGACATAGTGCAGAGAGTGAGCGAGCATACGAGTCACGGTTGAAGGGAGATAGCTAAGACAATCAATTAACTAGCGCTCGGTTGATGAGGGAACAAGGTGGGTGTTTTGACGAGAGTATTGTATTTGTTGAATGTGATGTTTATGTGTCAATATAAAATGGTGTTAATATTTGATTAACTGTCGAACAGTTGAAACAGTTGGAATACATTTTAGTTAATTTGTAATATAGAAA
This sequence comes from Poecilia reticulata, assembly GCF_904066995.2. Lineage (NCBI taxonomy): Eukaryota > Metazoa > Chordata > Actinopteri > Cyprinodontiformes > Poeciliidae > Poecilia > Poecilia reticulata. The sequence goes on along the minus strand of NC_088852.1, from coordinate 10,473,248 downwards.
TGTTAGTTAATTAAATACATGTACTGTAAATGTAATGTTATTACATAAAGTAAGTTTTATAGGTTAAGGGAAAAGGTTAGAACCACTAAGAGTTACTAATGGTGTTTTATTTGTATGATTATAGCTCTTACAGTGTGTTCATGTATAAAGGCTGTTAAATAAAGAGGCGTGAACCATCAGTTAAAGAGACCATCTTTTCAACTGGGATGCTACATATATATAATGTGTTATTTTATATATTTATTTTTTTATATATGTCGGATATATATTTATTCTTGTTTACCTATTTATTTTTTAATTTCTTATTATGTCGGTTTTGGTCTTCCATATGTGTCTAGTTGTAGAACCTACCTACCTACCTACCTACCTACCTACCTACCTACCTACCTACCTACCTACCTACCTACCTACCTACCTACCTACCTACCTACCTACCTACCTACCTACCTACCTACCTACCTACCTACCTACCTACCTACCTACCTACCTACCTACCTACCTACCTACCTACCTACCTACCTACCTACCTACCTACCTACCTACCTACCTACCTACCTACCTACCTACCTACCTACCTACCTACCTACCTACCTACCTACCTACCTACCTACCTACCTACCTACCTACCTACTTACCTACCTACCTACCTACCTACCTACCTACCTACCTACCTACCTACCTACCTACCTACCTACCTACCTACTTACCTACCTACCTACCTACCTACCTACCTACCTACCTACCTACCTACCTACCTACCTACCTACCTACCTACCTACCTACCTACCTACCTACCTACCTACCTACCTACCTACCTACCTACCTACCTACCTACCTACCTACCTACCTACCTACCTACCTACCTACCGTCTTGTCTTGTCCGTGGCTCTTTGCTACTTACTTCGCCTCCCTTTGTCTTGTCCGAGGCTCTTTGCTACTTACTTACTTACTTCGCCTCCCTGTGTCTTGTCCGAGGCTCTTTGCCCCCTGCACCGGCGCCGCCTGCTGGACCCGCCTCCAGGGTCCATCTCTGCCTACTGGATCATTTCAGTGGAGATTTCAGACTGTGGCAGGAAGCCGGAGTGCCCGGAGAGAAACCTGCAAACAGGAAACCTGTCAAATCTTTTTACCTTTTGTCCCCTGGTGTCTGATCATCTCTTCTCGTAAATGTAAATGAATCCATTGTTGGACATGTCTTCACTGCAGTCGCTGTCTGCAGTGAAGACATGCTCATTGTCTGCCTTAACGGTTCGTTCTCCCTTCATTAAATAACAGTAGACGTCTGTCAGCTTTGGATCGGCACAGATGACGGAGGACAGGTGGTACGTCTCCGTCCCACATTCTGCAGGGACATCGATGGTCTGAGTGGCTTTGGTTTGGTGCTTCCTGGTCAACCTGTGCAGAAAAAATACCAGGACCTTGTTATCGGTCAGGCAATGTTTTTTCTGCCAGGGTGACCCGCAGCCTGAACAACGGCGTTTGCATGCCAAATCCAACCAGTACTCAAGCAGTATAGATATACTGGTTGAAAATAACACTGGTGGAAGGGCAATCATGGCGCCGTTGTTCAGGAGCCTGAGGGAAGTGGCTCCACAGTTAGAGCAGTAGTCGTTGTCGTACAACTCTCTATCTGTGTCGCTGCCAAACGAATCCAGCCAGACCAGCACAGACTCCAGCAAACTTTTGATGTCGTAGTACTTTCCCACGTCCGACGGGAGCTTCTTCTCCCTCAGCTCCATCAGAACTGGGGAAAGGTCTTTCTGACAAAAATGCTTGCCGGGCTGACGGACAGCTGAGAGGAGGAGACTCCCACAGCAGGGGATGGACGATGCCTCCAGAAAAACCCTTTCCTTCGCGAGACACCGCTTGGTGATGCTCAGGTTTAGGATGCTCTGGAAGGCAGCGTTCACCCAGCTGTTCTGGAGCTCATCGGAGAACTTGATGAAGTTCTCCTCCGCTTGTCCTGGTCCTGCAGAAGTCCTCCCTACATCTAACAGATCAGAGCCAACGCTATCTTCTGAATTACCTCCAGGAGAACAGGAAACCTCGACATCAACGGAAATCTTTACATTGAGAGATGGTTTTTCAGACAAATGTTCAAAGGACCCTGTGAAAGTGGCCTTCAGAGGACTCTCCTGTAAGGATGGGACCAGCGAAACCAAAGCTTTGGCTGTCACTTCAGCCAAAGCTTCGGCTGCGAGATCAGCCGCAGACAAATCTTCCCCAGCCGGGTTAGATTTTTCTGCGACTGCAGTCTCAGCCTCGCGCTGTACCATCATGTCAGAACAAACCTCCCCAGCCGGGTCGGTTTGTTCTTTGGAAGTGGATGGAAATCCTTTCCAAAACGGATCGTCCTCTTCATCCTGATCGTATCCTTCATTGGAATCCTTCCCTGGGAAGAAACGATCGCACACTTTCTTCATCCCAGTCGTCACGGCATGTCCGATGCCCCAACCAACCGGGAAAATCAGGGGAACAAGCGCCGTCGCAAAACTAAACATTGTTGCTATAAACAAATTTGAAACTCCAAGAAATGTCTGGATCCTCACTGATGCTTAGAAATTCCAGTATTCAAGCATTACAACTTCTTTGATCTACTGTGATCTGCATGGTGTCATCTATGACCTCATCAGTGAGCTCGCTGGACTTCTGGCCCAACGCCTTGCTTCTGATTGTTGCTATGGAAATGATCAGAATCAGCTCTGCATGACTCAAGCTGACATAAATACTTAAATAAAACATTATACTTTATATTTATTTAACATGAAGAGATTAATAGATTTGTATATGATTTAATTTTTGCTTTTGTGGTTTTCCATACCTGCTGTGGTATAAATGTTCTGAAGCCTTTGATCCACTATTATTTTTAATGACTATTAATTCATTAGGATTATTCATGTATTAATCATTGCACAGTGCTAGGAACAGTCTGTGACTTACTATATTTAGTTTTATTAATTTTCGCAGACAATTTAATGCTGTGACTATTTTACCAAACATAAGAAACAAAAGCAGAAGAGCGATCCAGACCTGCACTTATACATAATTTTATTGAGGTCCAGAACCCAAACGTTCTTGGCTTGCGTCATTCAGGAGCCTTGGGGATACAAAGGCTTCATGATTGTATTTCAAAGGCAGATTTCAAGAACAACTCGGGCAAAAGTTTGGGTCAGGTGCTATTTCAAGATGTAGACGCGTGTAGGAATCTCCACGATGTCAGTAACACAGAGTAGCATGTCTTAGTAGGTGTGTGTGTGTGTGTGCGCAAGTAAAATTCTTGCTACCTTTCTGTGCACAATAGTGGATATATATATATTTTTTTTTGTTTTTGTTTTTTGTTTTGTCATAGTACCCCAAAAAATGTAAAACTACTTTCAAACCTGGTCATAAGCATTCATGAAGACGCCTTTGTATTCATGACAGGTGTTATGCCATGCTTATGACAGCCAAATAAAGTGTTGCCATGTGTTTCAGTTAGCAAAAAAGTCTCTAAAAGTTGGTTAAATGCTTCAGTAGAGCGCCAATAATGTTTATCTTATCAGTGTAGTAAGAGTCTTGTAGACCAATAAAACTTAAATGCACACATGCTGCAGATGGCCGCCCCCTCCCAATCCCCTGTTCCTGCAGAGGTCAGTACCTTTCTGCAGTTCTTTTTAAGATCAATAGGTCATGTCATTATGCCACCATGGAAGTTTGAACTTTGACCCAGTACAACCTTCTCAGGACTTTTGCTGCATGCTTAGCACATGCACACAGAAACGAAGCCTCCATCTCGTATCGATTGCAGATCGAGTCCGTTTCCGATGCCAGCCCGCTGTTTGTTTTCACGCACACTTCCACGAAAGCCGTCGCTTTTGTCTGTTGCACTTAATTTTCGCCTCTTGCCTATTACGCCTCCTGAAGACTTAAATCAGTGGGCTTCCGGTGATTATTGAGAGGTTGAGGGATGCGTCAGACGGAGATTGCACATTTTTCTAAATGAGAAATGCACGTTGGAACTTGGCAAATTACTGTCAGCTTGAAGCTCCGTTGATTTGACGTGCTTTTCAAGTGGTGAAAGATGAGGAAATGGGGAAGAGAGCAGTTAGGCTTGACTGTGGCGCTAAGTGCTAAGGACGGGGGATTTAAATCCCAACATATTCAACATCACTGGCGATGATATTAGACCATTTGTCAAAGCCATTTGTACTAAGCTGTCACTTTGTGAATTACTAACCAGTTCGTCACTGTCAAAATTTCAAGACGATTTTGCCGTCGTAAAATAATCTGAAAGTGGAGACATTAATATATTTGAAAGCAGGCAATGGTGATATGAACACAAGCACTTTTTTGTCTAGAGGGCTAACAGTTTTATGATTTAGGGTAATTTACTTTGGGAAAACACGACTGTAGTTTTCAAGTACTGCCGAGTTTTCAGTGCAGAAGTTTAAAGTTGGTTGGATTTTTGAGAAATGTAGTAGAACATTTCCATACTGGCTCATTCCCAAGCATTTCAGGGTAACATTCAACACCATTTATGTGTTTCGTTTAATCTGGCGTAGTCAAAGCAACACAATTGACTCTGGCTCTTGTACTCGGAACAAAAGGAGAGATTTTATTGTCCTGCAGCAAACGCAGGACAATAGCCTGGTTCTTGAAAAAGGTTTTATCCTCATTGGTTTCCTTCAACTTAAAGATTTATAATTAAAGTCATACAAGACCTCGCAAAGGTAAAATACCCCTAGAAATCTTCAAAATCATAATTTATTTGCCGCTTCTACATTAAAAAAAAGTTTCCCTTTTTATTTTTTTTTTTTAGTCCGCTTTATTTCCTTTGGGGTACGGATACATGGACGGATAGCTGCGGCTGAACAAGATATTATTGTCTGTCAAACGTGGATGTGTGTTCACCCAGAATTGTCTCTTGCAGAGAAACACAGATCCAAAAACAGCAGTTTTAATCTTGTGGATGAGTCAGAATTAAAAATCTAAAAAAAAAATCACACCCTGAAAAAGCCAATATGACCTGCTGTTTAGTTTTCACCGGCAGCCGGTTCGTTTCTTAATTATGTGTTGCAGTCACACGTAATCAGATTTCCTCTTAAACAACACTGGCATGCTTGCACTGCCGAGGCTTGAAACGTCCTGTCAGAAAAACAACCAGGAAGAAGTGTACAAAAAATTTATAATAATTAGAGTAATTATGGAATCTCCTTCAAATGAAGGTTCTATACATTTTAACGGTTATTTATTGGGTCACAGTTCAGTTAGTGGTGAATTTAAGGCTGTAAATAATTGGGTGAACCTGTACAAGTCAAATAAAATGTTCAAATCTGCTGAAGGAGAAAGTTTAGTTAAGATGCGATGAACTGGTTGCATAAGTGTTCGAGCATTTTTATTTGGTTTTATCTGGTTAGTCATCTTGAGCTGACTTTATTTGCCCACTACATCAGGAAAATTCTCCAAATCACTCAAAATGTGGAAGCATTTTCGTTCAAAGTACTCTTGAAGTACTCCGATTTTCTGTCAGCTTATTTTGAATCCTTATTCCAAGCTCTTTCTTCTGATGATATCATTGTGTTGTTTATTTTGACATATTTTCAGCTCTTTAGCTTTAGCATTAGCATTTTTCTACTTGATTTGCTTTAATCGCATTTTGCCACCAATTTGTATCCTGGTCTGGATGTTTGTTCCAAAGAAGAAAAAGTGGTCTACGAGAATAGAAAGGGGAAAAAATGTGTATTTAATAAAAAATGTTTAGAACAACTTTTAAATATTTTTTAGATTATGCTTTTTCTTCCACTATTATTTGGTTTTTGTTAAATTTTCTCATCCATTCATGTACACTGTCACATTCTTATCTCTGCCTTTAAGCGATTATGAAATTGACAAAGACGCGAGCATCGACGGGAGATGTGGGCCAGTACTGTCATGTCGACACTTTTTTTCCTTCCACTGAACTTTCCATTATTATGATTGGATAGAGTATTTTGAACAGAAATGAGTAGCATTAGTGGGTTTCCATCATTGTGGTTGAGTCAACAAACATTAAAATGATTGCGATTGGGCGTAACGTGTATGTAATAGAAAGAACAGCATAATCTATAATAGTCAAATGGAAATGCATGCTAACATATATTAAGAAGAATTTCTAGAATAGCAAAAATTAACCTTTCGATTCTAATTTATTGAGGTGTGTCACAGTTGGAAATCGTCCCAGTATGTTTTTAGGTTTACCAACACTCCTGCCCTTGAACTAGACTTTCTCTTTCTCTCTTTTTTTTTTTTTTTACCAGGATGTGAATTAGAGGAGCGACTCTTAATGAATCTATGCTCAACATTAGCTATAAGGAAGAATGAGCTAAAACGATAGAGACAGGGAGCAGCAGAGCACAAGACAGGGTCCCTGCGTGACGTGCCCCTGTGTATTGTGAGCCATCCAAGGATGTTTTGCTTCTTAAAAGGTGTTTCTGCCCCCTCCCTCGAGCGGAGTAAGGTTAGAGGGGGTCTCTGCTGGGGAAATCGCCAGCCAGGCTGAACTAATGGCCGCCGACAGAGAGGAAAGAGCAGTTGAGAGAGCTGGGGGGGAGAGAGGGGAAGTGGTTCAGTGGAAGGGGCGGGGGGGAGTATTGTAAGTGCAAGATGAGTTGGAGGTAGTATAAGTGGAGAGAGGAGAGATGGATAGATGCGTGTTAGGATTTTTTTTTTAGAAAGAGACTTTAGTGGTTAAAGTTTGGGCAGCAGAGATGGAGGTAAGAGGATTTATTGCCGGAGACTTTGACAGGAAGTTTCAGTTGTTGAAACGACAAAAAGGGGGGAAAAAAAAGGATTTTGCATCCAGTGGGTTTCAATTCTCATCTTTACCCCCCTGAGGAAGACGGGGTCAGAAACCAGTTTTACCCAACTGTGCTGCTCACTTTATTTGGCTGCCTCTAGTCTTGTTTTTAATCTGCCTTCCTCTCCTTGTGTTCGCTTTCAGCGGCAACACCAAAATAAGCACGTTATCAGGGGAGGGCGGCTGATTCTGAGCAAGTCATCGCTCGCTTTTTCTTTCTTTTGCTTCATGTGGATTTTTCTACATTTCCATTCCCGTCCCCCCCCCACCACCTCCCTGTGTTTTCACCTCACTATCCGTGCTCAACGCAGATCTTCTTTCCCTGGTGTTTGACTGCCAGCTCTGATGACACTGCAACCTCTGATCTGTCCCTGGCCCCCTGAAGGGGCGTTGTGCGGCATGCTGGTGTGTGTGTTTTTTTTTTTGTTTTTTTTTGGTGGTTGCAGTTCCCGTCTGTCATCTCTAAACGTGTGCGGTTGTGTACGTGGGGCAGTCAAAGACTCTGTTTGTCGTCACATCAATCACTGTATCTTAAGGTCAGCTGAAGCCACCTCACCACACCCTGGAGCTGCTGGCTGGAATATTTTCAGATTAGTTTTTTCTTTTCTTCTTCTTCTTCTTTTTTAGTTGCTTAAAAATCTGCTGGTATTCTTTATTTATTTTACACGCGTTTTATAGTATCGGGATTCTTATCCGGATCTGCAGAGAGTCGCCAGGATTTCAGCTTGTAAGACTGCAGGCAAAGATCTTTGTCATTCAGTCCCATGTTGATGGCTGACCACGCGCGTCTCAGTCCATCTTTTCGTTTCTGACATGATTTCTATTTTTTTTATTTTTTTGTCTCGCTTGACCTCGTTTTTGATATAAAGCTCAACATCCCGAATAGAGATTTTAATATGAGCCATCCATTGTGTGTTTTAAACACTCAGGTGCTTTATGCATGTTTGCAGAGCCCAGAGTCGCAAACCGGAACGCTCCCTTAGGGGGCGGCGTTGCTATCTGCAGAGCACACAAAGCCTGAAATCCTGGAGTATGTTATTGAATGACAGAAGATTCCTTCAAGCAGTTTGAAAGGGGTATAAATGAAGCCTTTAGATGTATTCAAAGAATACATAGAATAAAGCATAAGATCTAAATATTTTAACCCTTCAAAGATGAGGTACACGACGATGATCTCATTACATTTTTGTACAAGACTTGTCTAATGTGCTTAGATTGCACTAAATCAATGGTAACAAACCTGTTGGATCTGACAGCTGCATGTAAGAGAAACGACCTAAAATAAGTTGCTCAGGTTGCTTTTTCTGCTTTTTTTTTTTTTTCTCTGTGTGCTTGGGGGGAAAAAAAAAACCCCGGCGGTGCAGCAGTTGGTTATCGACACAGATATCTCCTGCCACACTAAATCCTCTTTCAAGCAGCTAATATTGACATATGCAAACAGACCTAAGAGGTGCCAACCCGTTCTTGTAAATCCCAGCAGCTCCAAAAAAAAAAAAAAAAGGAAAAAAACCACTCTGTTTTTGTCACTAAAATGCCCTTCAGCGGTGCTCCCTCGGAGGTTGACACAAAGCATCCGACGCTCTTTGATGGAACTATCACTTGTTTTTAGATTTGATCGCAAAGTCTTGGAAGGGCAGGTGTTGCTGAGGATTGTAGTGGTTCCCTTAACTCCTTACGCCCCTCTGATGCCCCGCTCAGTTGAAGGTCAACAAACAGAACCAATCTGTTTTTGACACAGCAGAGAAGTCTTATCAGTTTCAGTAAAAGAGTTTTTTTGAGGAAAAAAATGGGTAACACTTTATCTGAAGGGGGGTGAATAAGACTGTCATGACACTTTCATAAACATGACATAACACCTGCCATGAACATGAATAAGCCTTCATGAATATTTATGACTGTCATAAAGCGTCATTCGGTAAATTATGACTTTATTCAAAATGTCTTCGACAACTTGACATTAACCAAGAAATCATTACTGCTTAAACTTTACCTTTAATAACATAGTTGCCTAATTTTTAAAGTACAATCAGTAATACTTTTATAACAAATTTATACCAGTAATGATTTATTGGTTTCACCCATGTCAGTCTTATTCACCTTCCTTCAAATAAAGTGTTACCAAAAAATGTTCCCCTTAGTGTGAACAGTGAAACTGAGACAACACTGATGAAACAAATACAATTCTCAGTGTGCTTTCTCCTCTTTCTTAAAATAAATGTTTAACTTTTTGTGTTCCACTCGGATGTGATTGAGCAATGGTCCAGTCAAAGTCCCACATCCAGTTGAGAATCTGCCATGAAACCTGCCTGAGCTCAAGGCGTCTTTCAAAAAAAAAAAGCGGGCAAAGGTTTTGGTCTTTAGATGCTCAAAACTGGCCGAGACCTTGTTCTACAAAGAACTGACTCGGGGGATTTGGATGTAAATGCATGCCGCACATTTCAGATTCTTATCTAAACCTCCCCCACCCCCTTTCTTTTTCTTTCACTTTGCTGGCCTATCGCATAAAAGCCAGTGAGGTGCGTGTTTGCGAAAGCGAGACGAGTATTCTGGCAGAGCGCCGTTTTCGAGCCAGAAAGTCTGACGCTCTTAAATTAAACTTGGAGAAAAAGAAGCAAGTTGGAGGCTTTGATCCCGATACCTTTCTAAAGTTGTTCCCTTCGATATTCCCATTTTATTTTTTGCTCACATGCAGGATTAGTAAACAACTTTGGGCTGGCAGTCTTACTTGATCCCACTTCATCTTGTTTTCACATTGACACCATATGTCTGAAGTACATCTCAGATGTACTTCATACGGTATTCCCCACAGTCTCCGTTCCTCCTTTCCTCGCGAAGGACTTTTGCTTGTAATAAGTATTCACCGTTTGAGGGGATAAAGCATAAGAAATAAGCCCAGCAAGCATGGCTGGTTTTCTAAAAAGAATGAACTAGACATTCTCAGGCGAGTAACACACCTGACGGTGTCATCAGGTATGGTGCGTTGAATCTCACGCGCTCCGTGGATGTTTATTTGCGTCGTCTACGGATGTGTGTGTCCAGATTTTTGATGACATTGCTGCCGAGACATTTAAATGAGGGAGGACTTTGTTTTGGCCTTCCAGTAACCTTGTATGTAGCTTTGTTGTCTGCCTTTGGCTACCATCTGTTGTATATGGCACTGTGTTTCCCCCTGCAGAAAGGACATGATGATCAGTAAATAAGGCTGGATCTATTTCTTTCTTTTTTTTTTTTACTTCATTACTCCAGCTTAATATCGTCATGCATCCAACTTTTCCTCAAAGAGATCCCCACCGGTCATTAGCTATGTGAGACTTTACACCAATATGCTAAAGTGTGATGCTAATTATTTAGCTCTAGCGAGTAATTAGTTTTCTTGGTTAAACTAAGGTGTTACTGTGAAGTTAAAACAAATGTTAAAACTGATAGCAGTGCAACGCATGGTTTGATCTTATTTGCAGTCTGTTATTATGTAAAGAAACTAAGCTAGCTCTTATTTGCGGCATCCACAATTGGGGAAAATCATCATTTGTAATCAGAACTGATCTCTAAACAGATCAAAGGCAGAAATGTGTTCAGCTGTAAAATAACTTGAATTAATTTTCCCAGCTGTATTTGCATAAGGAAGAAAAAAAAAACGTTAACGATTTGCGTTTTCAGCGCATCCTTCTTTCTCAAGGAAACGTACAAGATTATATAATTATCTTAAAACAAAGTATTTCCTGACGTAGACTTTGACACCCTCTCTAAGCCATTAGTTATTTAGCTATTTTTCAATGGTACGACTTTGCAAACAAGCAGCTGCAGCACAGAACAGAAAAAGAGAAATGTTATCTTTTTTTATCTGTGGATGCTGGAGTATTTCATCTGCTGACTGGACTCTTTGTTAGGAGAAAATATGTCCCAGCATTTGAATGCCAGGTGTAAACACGAGCTATTATTTAGCTCTACATCAGTACAACGGTATACACAGCATCACTAAGAATAGATTCTGCAGTTTTTTTTTTGTTTTTTTTTTGATGCGGTCGTAAATATTGATGGTACAACTCACATGGCTACTTCCTGATTGCTCTTTTTTTTAAGCTTGTGAAGCAAAAAAATTCCGAGATAAGGATGGCAGGTGGGAGTGCAAACCGTATTTGCTGACTATGCACAATATTATAATTAGCACCTTTAGCTTGACAGCGTATTCTCATAAATATTTATATCCCAGGGCAGGTGGGGTTTTTTTGTTGTTTTTTTTCTTTTGTGAAGGTGTTGAGAGGTTTTTCAGTGGTAGGTGAGGAAAAGCTGCGCAGCGTCTTAACAATAGAATGAAACCAATCTACTGGATGCTGGGGGAGATTTGCATCAGTGTAAAGAGAAGGTCTGCATCTTATGTTTGACTCTTTCTGTGCTGTCTATGTACCTCTCTGCATGTAGTTACTGTCTTGACCTTTGCGGCTATTAGATGTTCACACGTTTCAGTTTTTAGCTTTGACTTTGCAGAAACACGACCCAGCACTGTCTCTGTGTGTGTGTGTGTGTGCGTGTGTGTGTGTGTGTGTGTGCTACAATAATGCACCTCAAGCTGCGGTCAAATCGGATGCTTTTTTTGTTTCACCACCCAGGATGGTGCAATGACTTTTTAAAATTATTTTGTTTACTTTATTACATGTTCAGTAAACACGGACTGGATGTTGTCTTGGGTTATTTGTTGTTGACATTCATACGGTAGCCCGGTGTTCTGAACTATGTGGGTGTGTACAACTTTTCTTTTTCATGGCAAAAAGTTGGGATGACAACTTTTTTTTGTGGTTTGTGTTTAACTGAAACTTTAATATAAAATCCTGAGATGTGTCATCAGGGGTCACCGTTGTGTAAAGTCATTGCTTCTGCTCTACTGAGGAAGCTTCTCATTTTTATTTTTCTTATTTTTTATAAGTTTTCTCCAAAGTTGTCTTAATGAGCTCTAAACCCATCCCCATAAATACTGGCTTGAAGCATATGTGATCCTTACTGCTAATAAGCCACGTCTCATTTTGCAATAATGACCAGCGTGTTCTGCATTCTCACTGGCTACATGCTATTAATCAATAGCATGCAATAGGTTCTTTACATACGAAACCATTTCTAATAGTCTGCTGGTATGCACTCCGCATGTAGCAAAGGGTTTTTGGTGCAAGCTGTTAAATTAATTCCAACTGTTTAAGCTAACTGTGATATAACAGGTGTGGGGGTGTTGCTGATGAACACCGCAACTACAAAGAATATAATTCATTCATGCATACCTTGCCTTTTGTGTAGTATGTGATAAATCCTTTTAATTAGTTCCCAGTATTTCAAGGACTTTCTTTGCCAGGATTTAGCCTTGGCTGCTCCCGCTGAGTAGCTTTCATTTCAGCAAAAATGTAGAGCAGCTGCAAGAGTTTGTCATCGCACTATACGGACAGATGAAGGCCGGTAATGCTTATTAAAATTCATCTGCTTTAAACAGATAAACCTAATAAATGTTGCAAAATAGCTACCAAGAACTACTGTGCCTTTCAAGAGTGAACTTTTGCGAAGTTTGTCACTCTATAACCTCAATGTGTTTCATTGGGAGTCTGTTACAGGCGAAACAATTTTGAATCGGAAGGGAAAATGAAGCACGGTTTTCAGGTGAGGGATACAGTGATAAAGTTATGGAGAAGTTTAAATCAGGGTTAGGTTATAGCACAAAATGCCAAGCTTTGTCTCGTGGCGTGCTGTTCCATTCATCATTCGCAATTGGAGAGGGAAAGGGCAAATGTGAACCTGCAAGACACGGTCATCCACCTGAACTGACAGGTCGGAAAGATTCGGTCTTGGTGGAATAGTGGCAAGTGGCAGTTTTTCACAGGACCTATCAAACATGTGGGAGAATCTACTGTGGTCAGTCCAAAGTTACAGTTTTTGGCCCACAAGCAAAACACAGTCCAAATGGTGGGTTTTTCGGGAAATACTCCGAAAAATACCCTAGGTCCTGAAAAGGTTAATCCCATCCAAATGACACTAATTGCCTTACAAAATGATTTCTATCATGATTTTTACTTTTTGTGATATTACACACCAACACTGTTCAATCCCCTAAACATACCTTCCCTACAGAGAAACCCAAATCCAATTTAGAATATGTGGCATAACTTGAAAATTGATATGGAAAGATGCTCTTAATACCATCAAACTGAGCTTGATCTGTTGTTCAACAGCTATGGTTGACCAGATAAATTCCCAAGGAAAGCATTCAAATACAATATGTGACCTCACTATTAAGATCTTAACGGTGTGTGTATGAATCTTTGTGCACAAACAACGTCATTGATGCACTTTACTGAAACACATTTCCTTTGCTTTCAAGAGGACATTTGAGTTCTTCTGCCAGAAGATGTTATCTTCAGGGGGGGAAACGCGCACACCATCACAGATGCATTTGTCTATTTGACATGTGGAATGCAGTAGTCTGGCTGAAATCTTGCTCACCCAAGGGCATCTCTTAGCAGATGTCAAGTTTGTGTGACCTGGTGATGTACTGCGTGTGTACATTTGTTCCACTAAGTGTTTTTTTTTTTTTTTTTGCTTTTATATGAGCAACAATGCCTGTCATATAGATGCTGCGAGAGACTTTTCCCAACAATCTGTCCTGCCAAGTGCCAAGAGAAGTGATCTAAAATGGCAGCGTCTTGAGTTTCGGCTCATTGAGGAGGTCATCTGTATATTCAGATTGATCCGAAACTTTGAGCCCTACTTTAGGATGTGTGTGGTGAATTAATTTTAAGGTCATGCCTCCTGTGTCCCCGGCTCTACATTTAATGAATCGATTGATGTTGGCCAACATTAGAGATGCTCGAGTCCTCTAGCACTTCCTGCACGGCTCTTTCATGATAAGTGTGTCTTGGATTGATTTTTTCTTCTTCTTCTTTTTCTTTGTAATGCAATATTAAAAGCCAGACTGAATTAAATATGGCTAATTCAATATTAATTTCAAACAAGGTTTTGGTAGAACATTTGTACTGTTTGCCAGCAGACCCCATATGGGATTGGCTACTATAAGACACGGAAGATTCTCTCTTTCAGCTATCATTCGCCATTAATTATTTGTTGGCTACTTAAATCTCTGTCTTATTTCATTCTGTAACAGTTACTACTACGGTTGCTTTGAGCCGATATAATCAAGGTGCCTTCTTTTTTTGTTTTTTTTCCCTTCTGGTTTTCTTCGGAATGCTAATTTAGTTTGAGCGGAAGTTTGGAAACTCGACTACGGGAGCTTTCTGAAGTGTAAAGTTTCAAATCAAGAGAAGTTGGATTACACAGCAGCGGATCACACCTGCTTAATGTATGCATGGCTGGCATCCACATCTCGGATCAATGAGACTGAGGTGCATTGATTTATCCTGGATGGCCTGGGGCTGTGGGGTTTCTGCAGTGATGACTGAGGCCTCGCCTCCTTCCTGGCAGCTGCGTTTGTAAAAATGCAAGCGGTGTCTTGTATGCGAGTGTATCTTACATGAGTACGGCTAATGCTTGTGGTCACCTGCAATGACTCAAACTAAAATAGGACGGGAGCTGCGTGGTTCGGTTGGTGCACAGGCTGTAGCCCTCAACGTATTTGTTGTTGGTTCAGCTTCTGCTCTCAGGTTATTTGCTGCATGTCTTCCTGTTTCTCTCTCCACCCTATAACTTGTCAATTTATCGTGCAATGAAGACCAATATTGTAAAAAAAGAAGAAACTGAAGGAAAACTGAGCTAAAGTATTACAGCACATCTATTTGCTTCAGTCTTTTTTCATTCCTATTAAAGAATTGTAAAGGGAAATGCTTAGCCTGATTTGCTACATTAACAGATGTTTTAAATTTCTAAATTCTTGCTCAGACTGTAGATATCACATATATCATCTCCCCATACAACACAGACTTGAGAGTAAATTACAAGATGAATAAATAATGAGTGGTGTTAAATAATTAATCGCATAACATACACTAATACACAATTTTCTTATGAAAGGGGGTAGAAGTCTTTTGGGCTGTGAACCAAATAATTTTAAATGCTGATCATGAAAAAAAATTTGCTTGTTCAAAAATGTTTATAGCTCAATTTTAAGGTCTAGTATGAGAAATTGTAGGGACAATAAAATGATCTACATTAATACCGTATGATTTGTTTTATTCCATACGTGCCTCATGTTGCCGATTTGCCTCATTCCTAATTTACACAAACTGTGTGTGTGCAAATGTACAATATCTAACTTGGCATTTGATTGCACATTAATGAAAGTTGATTAGGAAACCAAAATTTGAATCAATATAATAAAATTCTGCAAAGCCGAGTGCAGAATTGGCAAAATTCAACTTATCAAACAAATAAAGGAGGTGGTTGCTTTTTCTATTTTTCAATCCAAGAGATGACGTTACTGCAGCGAGACTATTTTCAGGTTGCCTTTAATTACGTGGCTGTCAGGTGTGCTTGGAAGCCATCGACAGTGTGAAGCTGATCCCCTACTTCTTTCCTTCTTAGAAAACGCTAGCGGTCTGTTTCAATCCCTGACTAAAAAGGACGGCCACAGATGCCGCCAACAGACTGGTAATTTACTTTATCATAGCTGCATCTTTCTAACAGTTGAAGCTCTAAATCACAACTTCCATAAATGCATGAGAACGTTTTTTTTTTTTTTTCCTCTCTCGTTTTATTGCTTAGATGCACGGTTCCAGAGCAGCATAATGGAGGAGACGAACCATATCCTGCTCTAACTTTGCAGGAATAGCAATCGTCAGGTCTGGCAAGTCGACGCCGAATTGCCAGTGTCACTTATAAATACTTGTACCAATGCACTTTCTCCATGACCTACACTAATAAGCATGCACGTACAATCACAGCTCCACCGTAACACACACCTGAATGTACCTGAAGAAGCCTGTGCGCACACACACACACACACGCACACACACACACAGACGCAGACACCACTCACGCCAAAGCGGTGCCCTGCCACATGCTCCTCAATCGTATTACAGTGGCTCTCAGCCTGTTATGATCTCATTCCAAAAGCATTCAGCACTGCCACAAAGCAATTCCAAACACATTTCCAAAACACATTTTGCCGCGCCACAAAGTGTTACATCCATCACTGGGGGAATAAGGCGTAATAACCGACAGTCACTGTAATAGTTGATTCCCCTGCCAAGGAAATGCGAGTGCGAAGTGTGTGCGAGACTCTTTGTTGATGCTTTTCGGTGCGACGGTGCGCACGCGTATGGGTGTGTCCTTGTGCGCGTGAATGCTCAGAGAGAACTTGACCAACTGCGCTAAAGCCAGGAGCATCTCTCGTCTCTGACACCCATATTTATGTAATGACATGCAGAGGGAATAAATTATAAACCTCCATCTCCCTCTCTTTTTCATCTTCTTCTAGTTGCTAGAGCTTACCCAGTCTTTTTCTCATCGTCATCGCCAGCCCCACGTCTTCATTTGAAATAAAGTAACACTTCACTATGTCAGTTTGCGATTAAAACGTTCGCACGTGTCTGTCAGACCTCTTTTGCCTTTTTTTTTTATCCCCCCCCCTCATACTTAAAGAAACGAAGTGAGGAATCACTGGAGATGTTGGCATTGCCGGTAATGGAGAGTTTCTATGTGAAGATGATGGATAACGAAAGAGGGAGAAACATAAAGAGAGAATCAAAGTGCGAATGGAACTCGACAAGATGAAACGGACAAAGTGATCAAAGAACCCGAGGAGACAGCGGTATATAATTAGAATAGAGAAAACAGCACTAAAGAGAAGACAGTGGGAATGTAGTGGAGGTGTGAGGAATAAAAAAAAAAAATTCATGCAAATATTTGTGTGCTACTGAAATGTAGTTGGCGAAGCAGAAGATGGGAAGGTGAGAAACTGTATTGAAGTACAGTGTAAGGCAGATTTATATTCTCAAAGGAATCAATTAGCTTTTCCAACCAGGGTTCTCTGAAAAGGTACTAAGTATTTGCTAAAAATGCAAATTACATGAATGTAAATGTGAAATTAAGATTGTGTAATATTGCATTGTGGATGTGCATTATTGTAAAACCCACCTCTATACTTTGTCAGAACGTTGTCCTTGCCTTTTGCTATGATACCAAAGCTTGTCCCCAAACCCCACCCAATGCTTAGTTATCTGGATAATAAAGTGTAAGTGGTCAGAAATGTGTTGGGTGGTCCTTCTGTTGAAGGGCATTTAGCATCTAGCATGCTGAAGTGAGTGAATCTTCATGCAGACAGAGCTAATGCATAGCTTAGGATGAAATTTGCTTCACTGCTGAACCATTTTGGAAACACTTGCATATATTCTGTTGCAGTTCCACCTGCATATTTGACATTTAGTGCTTTAAAGTTGCGGCACTGGCATTTCTTGACATGTGTGCAGCAGCATGAGAGATGTTAAGTGATTCTAAAGTATTATTAAACATACAGCAGTGTATGTATGTATGGGAATTTTAGCTGCTTTTCTAACGTAGCCAGTTGACTTTATATTGGAATGCTCATTAATAAGATTAATCTTCTGGCACAAAAAGTCATGGTATGTATTTTTCCATGATGATTGGATTGGGACATAGCTACTGATGTTTAAATAGCTCTGACTAGTTGTTGGCTAGTCACAGAGAACATTGCTCTGTTTGGGTTTAAGACCATCTCTCAGCCAAAAAATGTGTTGAAACCAGTTCAGATTGGTAAAGAAGTGGCACATTATGTTTGGTTAAAATGAAAATCAAGCACATGAGGCTTATTGTCACAGCAGGTAAAGGCCAAAGCAAAACCAATATGAATTTTCTGTAATCTCCATTGAATCAAAGGCGCAGCAACCTTTTTGGATGGACTGCACGTCTAATTGCAGATGTTGTGTTCAATTATCTTTGAATTTAACCAATGAAAAACTACAAAGGTAATCAGTTTTACCATTATGCTGATCAAGAATAGGCTTTAAATTATACAAAACCTTGAATATTTGACTCAAGTTGAGCAATTTAAATGTAATCCCGTCAAACACACACACATACACACAAAAATATGTAGACCTCTTACACACTGAAGATGAAGTAGGAAATCCCTCACTCTGAACTAAGATGGGAAACGCTGAAAGGGATTAATGTCAGGAAATTAAAAAAAAAGTTCCATCAATACGAGGGATTTGGTCAAAGTGTATGTAAACCTTTAACAGCCACTGAGCCTTGTGGGTGTGTGTGGATGCAGCAGGCTGCAAAGAGGGATCTTCAAAGCCATCAGACTTGCGCACAGACACACAAACATGTGGGGTGGAAAAAAAATAAATAAAAAAATAAAAAAAGCGATGCCTTTTCTTTGATCTATTGATGCATCCGGCAGGAGGAACAGAATACAAAAGAAAAGCCACGCGATTTTTGCAGTCGGGGCAATTTCATCAGCCTCTCTAACCACCTCTTGATCATGGAAAAGTGAAATGGAGCACATTAAAGCTTTGGTTGTGTTCTATCAAACATCCAATTTTTCCCCTTCCATACGTTCTTGCACGGCTTGAGCAAGTGCTCCTTTTTTAGCTAAATAGACACTTTGAATAATTAACAAGGTTGGGAGTCAAATGAAACTATAATGAAAGCGTCAGATGGGAGGAAAGTGGAGGATTTAAATGCCAATAGGGAACAGCCATTTTCTTCCAGTCTTGTCATTCTGAAAAGGTCACAGTCATGCATGTCTTCTCTTCTATTTGGGTGTTTTTATTAACACACCACAGGGAAATTGCTGTGTCACAGGATAAAGTGGGATGTCTCTTTCAATTGCTGATGGTCTGGACAGTCTTTAGGAGGAAGATATTGGCAGAAGTGGCGAGTTGTTGGTGGAGTGGCAGAACTGATGCGTGGAGATGGATGATATTTAAAAAAAGAAAAAAAACCTTGTCTCAACATGCGATTGTTTGCTTGTTGGCGAATCAATTTTTCTCTCTCTGCAAATAATCTCACAAACTGGCAGGACCGACGGCATTCTCATTCACCGTGTTACGGCTTCAGAGACGATTCTTTCTGGAAATAAATTGAGAGAGAGCACTTGATAAAGTTTGATAGTACTCTTGTAATAAAGCTACTCATCCATTTAGATGACTGACTGCTCGCGGGGCTTTCACGGCACATGACCCGCCGCCTCGCAACACCTAAT
This sequence comes from Poecilia reticulata, assembly GCF_904066995.2. Lineage (NCBI taxonomy): Eukaryota > Metazoa > Chordata > Actinopteri > Cyprinodontiformes > Poeciliidae > Poecilia > Poecilia reticulata. The sequence continues at coordinate 10,454,280 of NC_088852.1, read as the reverse complement.
CATTGCCAACCTGGCCAGTTTATTTCCTGAGGATGCCATTTGGTTGCCTGTGTGCTCAGTTAAGCAGCTGCTTTCTCTAAATTAATACTGCATATTGGACCGCAGATGATTAAATGATGTGATAAACAATGTTCCAGGGGAGAATTTCTTTTATCCGTCACATGGACTGTGAAAGTATCTCGATTATCCTCAAAAACGACAAAGAGATCCCAAGCTGTGTGGAGTTTTTTTTGCGTCCTAGAATGATCTCGTGTTTCAGTCGCGCTCGCACAGGCAGACAGGGCGGCAGACTAAACTGTCTGTCAGAAAGTACTTTGTTTTACGGCAGAAGTCATATTACCGACCCCCTTCGGAAAGTGATTGACAGATGGATTGAGACAGCAAGCCAGAAATAACAGAAAATACAAAGTCATCAGTCCCGCGGCAAGATGAGAACAGAGGAGGGAAAGACGATCGGCCCTGTAATGCACTTTAAGAGCTTGAGTATTGTTCTTCTTTGACTTTCTTGGTATTAAATGAAATATTGTGGATGTTGACTGAAGGAAAAAAAAAAACATTACAGGCAGTAGTTTATCGATTCAAGATGTGCAATACATATTGCATATGTCATTATTTCACTTTTAATCCGAAGTAGGTGTGCAGGTAAAATTAGAAATTGTTCAGTCATCCAACACCATAGAGTAGTCTATAGTTTTGCATAGAGTCTTGAAATCGTACAATCCTATGTGTTCGGAAATCAGACTAAAACTACGGAGAAGAATACGAGAAGATGGCAGTAAATGTTTCTATGGGCGGTGTTGGAGAAATAGTTTGCTTGTGCGAAGTTAAAAGAACAACAGTGGCTGAGCTACTGTGCTTGAACATGGTTGACGGATAAAGCTGTCAATGGCTGCCGTCAGATTCCTGGGAAGACAGGAAGACGTGCAGCAAGAGTTGGTGTCAGCAGTGAGGCACAGACTAAATATGAACGCCACTACTCTCCCCCAAAACACAAGAAAAATCAGCTCCACTTTGCTTGCAGCAAAATGCATAAGTCGGAGGTTTTAGGGTTCTGCTGTCGCAAGTGATTAGTCAAAAGAGGATCTTTTCTGTCAGACTTGCGTCTGGAAGAGGAGAATGAAGCGGACGTGGAAAAGAACACCACAGGATGGTTTGATTCCTCTCGTGCTGAAAGCCTGCAGTGTGTGAAGAGCTGGAAGAATTGAATCAAGTGTGGGCAAAAGTATGAATATGAAAATATGTCATGCCGTCTGTGAGGAACCTGAAGCTTTGATGTAATTTCCTCAAAAGTCCACCAAGGCTTTGTTTGAGAAGAAGTTTTAAAATAATATTTATGTGGCTACCATAGTCATTTGACTTAAACTCTATTTATAGATTGATTAAAAAAAAAAAAAAAAAAAACACGAATGAACCAGAAGGCAATTCCCCATGAGGGCTGATTCCTGCTGGATTCTATTGGAAGAACTAAAGATGCTCATCTGAAGGACTTGAACAATAAGACTCTAGTAGATATTAGAAGCATTTAGCTCTTAAATTGTTTTGTTTGTGCATTTTGGTAATGCAGCTACTTTTCACTGACGGTTGAACAATTTTAGATGTGGACTCTTACAAAATGGAACAATTATCTTGGTGACGAATGCAACGTTCTCCAGGATTCTTTGGCTTCTGCCTCTTTGATAAGCGTGTTCATTTGGCGACAAAGACAGGCAGCCTGTGGCCATTCATTAATAACTAATAACTGTGCTGACCTCTCTCATTATGACTGTCAAATATCTGCCCCTCTTTTTATGCCCTGTTAGTCCTTTAAAGCGTCAGTCAAACTCACCAAGTCGGCAGCGAAGCGGGACTCTGTGAGGTCGACATAAAGCATGATGCATATGTTCACCGGCAATCTTGCATTTCTACAGTGAAATATATCCTTGATGTATGAAATCCCATCAGTTTTTTTTCCAGTGTTACTGTACTGAGAGGCTACTAAAGTCTAGTGATTTGTTCCGTCATTGCACACTTGAAGGCAAACCATCCAGCAGTGGAATATAAACATTGAGGTCTCTTTCCACCTTGGATACTTTTTTTTTTCTTCAGAAAGCATAGATGGTGAAAAAGAGACTAAGTCCTACCTTGAAGTGTTTTGTGGAAGGCGTAATATATACAAGCAGTGTTGCAGAACCTTAGGTGGTGAGCGGGCTTGCTCTTTCAAATATTGACACTTGCAGTAGAATATCAATAACTTAGCAGCTCTGAGAAACCACAGCTGATGGTTGAATGCAGAGCCCCGCGCCGATCCTGTCAGAAATCTCATGAAGATGCTAGAAATGGTCGGAGGGCGTCTCGGTCCCAGCTTGAATTTTTTTGGGGGTGCCTAGTCTCGTAATAAAGCTCAATTACCCTCAGTAATGAATAAGCGTCCGATACTGAACGATACGTAAAATATGCAGAAACGAAATGGTTTGTCGGGAAACCAAGGCTTCATTTCTTGCGAAGCAAACATGCGAAAGTTATTAATAAACTCTTGTTAGTTTGAAAAATGCTTTGAAGCTTTTCCAGTTGTAATCAATCAATGTCAAAAACATTATTCCACACGCTGTTGCTTTTAAAATTTAATATGTATTGCCTCAAGAGGCACAACTATTAGTCTTCATCCACTTAGCTTTTCTCTGCATTAACAACTTGGACATTGTTTCATCGTTTTCATCTGCAAAGCCACAGAGAACTTGTCAACATGATTGTATTTGGGCCATCCAACTCATTAATTTACAGTATTATTCTCTTTTCTAGCTAGGATCTTATAATCTGTTTTAATGGAAAGAGCACTTCTTCATTGTCTGAAAGGTTTAGACTCATTTGTTGTATCCTTAATTCTCAAGTGATGAATTAAACAACAATTCCTCTGTGTTTTCTCACAATACAAATGTATTTCAATTTCTTTTAATAGGACTTGTTGGATATCTGAATCTTCTAACACCAACAGTTAAACACTTTACTCTAAACCCTACCGCATAAGTGGAATAGAAGCCCGTTATCATCGGTTTTAAAAGCAATATAAAATAAAAGAGCTGAAGTCGGAACATCCTTGCGCCGCTAATACATGTAGGTTGTCGCAATCTGCTTCTCCAGGCAATTACTTCAGCGTCGGATTATGTGTCACTTCAAGGCAGACTGCTCATCAAGCCCGGCGAGATAAGTGCGAAAGCAGACGTGTGGTTGACTGAGGAGGAGCGGTACCACCACATTACGCTCTGCTCTCGAGTTAAAAAAGCCCGTTTAACAAAACACAAGACCCAACTAACTTCCTTGGAAAGTCGGGGAAAATTTCTGAACGCAGCAGGCACGAAACTCAACTTCCTCTGTGGGACCAGAATGTGTGAAAATTAGCATGGAGAAACGGGTGAGAATTGGTGAGAATAACACAGAGAAGATGTCTGTTATGGAAATAGAGCAGGAGTTTGATGGTGTTTGAGTATCGTGCAAAATCCTGAACTTGACTTATTGGGTCTGTTCATGACTGAAGAGGAATGCAACAGCTTCCCTGCTATTGCAAATGCCTGATGGCAGTTTTAGGGAATAAGTGTGACACATATTGCACATGTGTCAAACTCGAGGCCTGGGGGGACATCAGTAAGTCCCTCTAGTTTTTCAACAAATCTGCAAAACTCAAAGTTCACACAAAATTCACACAAAATCTTCAGATTTACACATTTATTTCTCAGATTTATTTATTTTTTTACTTCAAATTTTCCTCAAAAACTTTTGAGTTTAAGTGACTGCTTCCTCAGCCTTCCTCCATGTCGAGCTATAGCCCGTGACCAATACGGCGATGAATAAAAAGCCACGTTTAACATCATACATTAGCACAAATATCTTACAAATGTTTCTAAATTGGCGCCATAAAATCTATGATTTTAGGGCTGCACAGTGGTGCAGTTGGTAGAGCTGTTGCCTTGCAGCAAGAAGGTTCTGGGTTCGATTCCCGGCCCCGGTCTTTCTGCATGGAGTATGCATGTTCTCCCTGTGCGTGTGTGGGTTTTCTCCGGGTACTCCGGTTTCCTCCCACAGTCCAAAAACATGACTGTCAGGTTAATTGGCCTCTCCAAATTGTCCCTAGGTGTGAGTGTGTGTGTGCATGGTTGTTTGTCCTGTGTGTCACCTGCAACAGACTGGTGACCTGTCCAGGGTGTACCCTGCCTCTCGCCCGGAACGTTAGCTGGAGATGGGCACCAGCAACCCCCCCTACCCCACTGAGGGACAAGGGTGTAAGAAAATGGATGGATGGAAAATCTATTATATTAATCTAAAAAAATACAAAAAACAATCACAAAATTCTGGTTGGACTGATCAGTGTGAAAAGATGTCCAATATTATTTAATTTTAAGAAACACTTATTGAATGCTGAGACAAACAGCTATTTATTGATATGTGTTTTTCTCAAGACATTCAGATTTTTTGATATGGCCCAAATTGAAATTGAGTTAAACATCCCTGATATATTAGCTTTTTAAGGAGTAATTAATTTTTCACAAATGGCCAAGATGGTTAGGACGGTTTTCTCCTCCTTTAGGGAAATGATATCAGCAGCAATTTGGACTCACTCTGGTTATCATTGTTTTGATATAGAAATATGTTGGGTGAGGTAAAAACATCCAAACATGACCGAAAAGCTAAACATAATAAATACGTAAGGAGGCACAACACTTTTTTTCTTTTTTTTTTTAGAATGATTTTCCAATGTTTACACCGTTCAGCTACGTTTTCTTTTTTTTTTTTCCTTCTTCTTTTGCTGCAGGACACAGTTTTGTTTGTCCAACTTTTAAAGTCAAGTGATCAAAGGCTGAGAGCATGCCTGTTTTTTTTTTTTTTTTTTTGAGATTTCAGGAGAGACAGAACAGCAAACCAGCGGAATTTGGCCAGAGGTGTAAATAACTGAAAGCAGGAGTGGAGTTCGGGAAAGACGGCGGGGAGCGAAGGAGATGAAAAGGAGCTCGGTGAGATGACACAGACACGGTGGTTGCTCAAAGTCAGACGGGAGACTTATGCAGGAATGCATATTTTTGAAAGCGCTTTTAATTTGACGCCGCGCCAGCCCCGTAACCGCTTGCTGTCTTTGCTGAAGTTTCCTGAGCACGGTCCAACTGGGTATCGGCTCGAACGTAGCCACACGATATCGTATCCATTATTGGCAAAACTGGGGATTCATGTAAAAGCGAAGGAAAATGCCAGCGATGATTAATTGAACACTTGTTGGTTGCAGCACAAACGAGCTGACCTTATGCAACCACATGACATTTAGAAGCTGATGAGACAAATGAGAAGGAAGTGTGGAAAGCCGAAAAAACTGAGCGGAGGAACAAAAATCTATAAATGGAAAGAAAAGGAGACCAAATCCAATGCAAACATGCAAAAAAAAAAAAGGTAAAGTTAGGTTTGTTTTTTTTTTTCGTTTAACGATTTTGGGTCAATGAGAAATTTTAAAAAAAGTAAACCAAGGAAGACACTAAAGTGAAATGTAGTTGTAGAGGTAGAAACAACAACTGTGGAGTTGGACTGCTTGAAATACTTCCTAAATGTTTCAGAATTGGATGTGAAAATATGTACCGTGGCAGAAAGGCCATTTTGCTTCAAACCTTGGCTGTCCTTCCAAATATCCTCAGTTGTCCCTCTTTTTTTTGCCACACATATTTAATTTTATTTAATTTTCTATTATGAAGGTGCAGACAGCCAGCAATGACCTGCTGACCTCCTTGTAGAGTCTGTTCAATGAAAAAAAAAAACAACCTCAAAAAGTCTTCCCAATGGAAGTGTAGAACTTTTCATTTCTATATTTAAAAATTCTTTTTACTCATCTTGTTTGGCATTGAAAAGTTCAGAGGAACTGAATTTTGGGTTTTCATTAACTGTAAGTAAATGTTCAAAATATCAGTTTGTGTAGCAAAGTCGATTTTTATCAGTTAAAGACATTAACTTTCTTTTTAATATAGTTCTACCTGCTGATGGAGAGGCTTATATAAGTAAAATATCAAAATTAAGACAAAGATAGGGAAAAAAAACACAAAGTCCTCAAAAACATTTATTTGCTTGCTTATTACTTTAAGTAGCCTTACTTGTCATGTTGTTAAAAACAAATCTCGTAGTAACTTTTCCTCAGCTCCTAAGCATGAGATGAAACTCTGGTTTTATTGAGGAAATTCAAGTATATTATGTTTTCTTCTGACACTGCTTTATGAGTGTTTGCTTGATAAATAAAGCTGAGTCACTCCCCGCACAGCTAGTTTTATTCTGGTCCCCAAACTTCTGTTCTTTCATCTGTTATATGATCACAGTCAAACGGTGAAGCCTGGGTTTAAGATTTTAGCATTTTGACAGTCTTTCGTCTCTCTCTTTCTCTCTCGTCTTTGCTTTCTTTTTCTAATTCATATTGATCTTTTTATTCTTTAACTTCTTCAATTCGACGCCCCGCGCGTTGCTCGTCTTGGTTTCTCATCTCTCTCTCTCTCTCTCTCTCGCCCCAGTTTACTCCCACCGGTTGTATTATAATCATCCATCCACCCGTCCCATCGTATTAATATGCTGTCGGGAGCGTGATTTCAGCAGTAGCTCTTTCTATTAGCTGGCACTGCATTAGTGCATTACGTCCGTGTGCCCAGTGCTGCCTGTTACTCAGACGGACACATGAACAACATAATGGCGAACGACTAGCTGCATTCTAATGCTACCGAGCGCGCGTGCACACCTCCGAAGTTTGCTTTAATATTCATGCCAGCCCACATGAGTTAATTACATTGTCAGACTTCCATGCATGCTTGCACATACTTAAAAACATCCTCCACATAAACACACCTGGTCAAGGCGGCGGGAAAAAAAAAAAGAGGGAACCTATTAGAGTTAATATTCACCCAGTCCGAGTCCAGGAAATGATGCGAATGCTAATGCAGCGAATGAGTCGCATGCGTTTGCTCAGTTGGCAACACAATTCAAGAGGTGATTTTTAAAAAGTAGTACCTGACATCTATGACGTGGGTCGAAAGTACGGCAGAAAGGTCAGGGATGAAGTTGAGGAGAAGTTTAAAGTACGGCTAGGTTATAAAACAACATCCCAGGCTCTGAGCGTCCCGCGGAGCTCCGTTTAGTGTGTCATTTCATAAAGGGGGGAGTACAATACAGCTGCAAGGCTAAATTCCCCATCTAAAGTCGCCGGCCAGGGAAGGAGAGCATTAGTCAGACAAGCGGCTGAGAGGGTGATTCAGGTGGGATTATTAAAAAAAAAAAAGAAGTTTTGGACTAAAGTTTTTGGTGAGGTAAAATGCGTTTTCCGATTCTCAGCACCAAGCCGGGCTCTCAAGCTGCCCGTCGGCTGGGCAATCATAACAAAACGCCGAGACAAAGACGCAGCTAGCAGACGAGTCATTTTTTTTCATCCGGTGTTTGCGCGCCTCCCTTTTTTAATGTTGCTGTGGGGAAAATGCCCATGTCGAAAATCTCCACCGTTCCATCTGCTTTGCAATTATCTCGTGTCGGTCAATCACATACAATCCCAGTAAAATACAATGACATTTGCGCTTGTAACTTGACAAACTACCAAAAAAAAAAAAAAAAAAACTAATGGCGTATGAATATTTTCGTAGCTACTTTGTGAGAAAATGTCAGTTGCAGAAAATGGATGGAAAACACGAGGTGTGCTCAGAAATGGAATCCCTCAAAAAACAGAACGATGGCGCTTCCCTCGAGACCGCATGGAGCAGATAACGAGCCGGTCCTCCAGCTCTCTCGCCTGTACCGCTCCCCGGTGGGATGCAGGAATCATTCGTGTTGGTGGGCACCTTATAAAAGTGGAACGTGAACCAAGGTCAAAAGTGTGCAAACCTCGTATTCCCCCTCCTTAGCCTCATCCTTGAACGTTTCCAGTGAGCTTCAGCTGTTTCCAAGGTGTGCGTATGTCATTCTGTGACTCACTGGAGAGAGTGACTCCACCGCATTAAATCAGCATTGCTAAGTATTTTCTGAGTGCAAGCAACAGCTGCTGTGTATATTATTAAAATGTTTTTTCCCAAAAGCATACATACTAAGCATGAAGTCAAGAAGAGAGGAGGATGGTAAAGATAAATGCAACTCACTAAACTTTAGACGATATAAGTTTATTTTTGGCAATTCTAATAGCTGTGCTAACAAGCTAATTGCCTGACATGTGATCGAAGGAGCGTCATTTGATTGGCTGAAAGCTGAAGGTCGCCACACTGGCAGGTGAAATTTTGAAGGCTATTTTTTATATTTTTTTTCTATCTTTTTGATAGTGAATCTATAGCAAAGAAACTCAAGTAGATTAAAAATGCTGTGTTCAACGTGTAAAAAGTCTGATTTGTTTGAGAATATATTTAATCCAAAATAGCCCTTCGGTTTAGAGTCAGCAACTAAACTACAACTTCATTTCATCTTTTCTTACTTCAAAATAAGGACTCAAACGTAAACACAGTCACGTAAAATCAGTTGCCTTCATATCAACAATATAAACTCTCTTTCTGCCTCTTGTAAGAAAAAAAAATCACTTTTATTTTACTCACAATGAGTGGACACTTTGTCTGCTTCGCATTATGCTCCAGTGAAGGGTTAATTCGCCCTTCATAATTTTGTACCCAGGCTTTGAAAATTCTTCCCTGCCAGCTTTGCTGTTGTACTTTTAAACAAACCTTTTCAATTCTCTGTATTTAAAGAATTGCTAATCACATTGCTTTGGAATTTCAGTGCTTTAATGTATTAGGAGTTCAACTAAATACAAAAATTTAGTTGAACTCTCCGTTTTATTTTCACTTTGTCTCTGTTTAACATTTGCGGAGCTTCACGCCGGAATGAGATATTAAAACAACCCAAAGTTGGTTTAAAAAATGGCAACTGTTTAGCCCCATTTCTGCACAGCAGACATACACAAAACCAGCTTATATTGCCAAAATAGGCAAAAAAAATAAATCCCTTAAATTAGGGTATAAAAAAAAGAAATTGCAAAAGTATGAAAAGAAAAAGGGACAAAATCACCCGCTCTTACTCATTTTCTCTTGCTTCTCACTAAATTGTTTTCAAACCACAGGATTTGTCTAAAACCCCGGTACGCCTTCATATGTGCAAAGCGGATGCTTAAAGGTTTTCTAGAAATAAACCATATTTAGGTACGTAATTGAAATTTATTGAATTCATTAAGCACAGCTAGCTTTTAGAGGTTCTGTTTTCTGCCGAAAACCCTTTTGAGGAAATGGCCACTGACCAAAGATTAAACATTTCTTAAAATATTTAAAGATCTAACTGATTCTCTTCTGCGGGCTGTTAGTGTGAACCTTGAATCTAATGGGATTAGTGTTTTAATAACAGTATGCAATCAGTTAGAGGATTTCAAATTGAAAAATTGAATAAAGTGATATGACCTTCTATATTAGTTGCACAGTTATTGGAACTACCACTGTCTTGTTTCACTGCTAACCTGTAGGTGGGGGTGCGCACAAATGGCCGCTTAGTTATGCTTGGGAGCACAAGAAATAGATGAGCAGAAAGTCTCACCATCTGCTGTGCCGCTGTTTGAATCTCGAAACAAATGTTAGAATGTCAGAGTGCATTTGTGCTTTTCTCCTACTCTGTGAAGACACCAGGACTGCTGTGGCAACAGGCTGTTAGGTTCTGCAAATTAGAGTGGGTTTAATCAGCGTCACAACAAACACTTGGGGGAGGATTCATCTCATCTGCCTCTGCACAACACAAGATGTGAAGGAAACTCACCTTCTAACTGGGATCAGAGCGGCGAGCAACAGTTTTCAGCGCATATTACTCAAACATTCTCACATTTCTTAGTGTGCTTGGCTGGAACGCCGAAGCTTAATGAGTTTGACTGCGGAAATGGGTGCCGCCATTTTCAATTCTCCTCCGTGTTAACTCAACTGAATTAAAACGCCAGTCTTTACTGTGCAGTCTTAAAATGTAAACCTTTACTCAAGCTGTGGTGCGGCGCGGACCAGGAGAGTGGAGCGTTATATTAACAGTGTGGGGAAGAGACAAAGTGATTTTAGCGGCTGATGGTTGGTCTGCGTTATACACGCATGGCAGTGATTGCAATTGTTCAGATTTTAAAAAGTTGCTTGAACAGACATCTCCCAGTTTCTGTTTCAAAATTCATACAGTACAGTCAAAAGACATGAAAAACATAAATCCATCCCGCCTTTTATCAACCATTCAGGCTGGTGGTAGTTGAATAACAGTGTGGGAGAAATTGTTCTTTGCTCACCATTCGCCTTTTTCTTCCAATTCCTCGTTGTTTAATCTCCAAACGCTTGGCTGAGTGTCTTTGCCGATTATGTCCATCCCTTTATGACCACAGTGTGCCCGTCTTCTCATGTCTGACACGATTATGCCTCATTTCACTAATCTCAAATCATCACAAATGGGCTTTTTGGTACACTACAACTATAACTTCACTGCACTCGCGTCTGTTTTTATCTCTAGGCATGGACTGATGTTAAAAACAAAAAAGTGTCACCTTTAAACTAACAGGTTTTATTGAAATCACGTTTGCCATCGATTCAGCTTTGTAAACTGTGAGAGCGTTTATTTCAGTCTTTCCAGTGCACAATACTATTCAATAAAAGAGTGGGGGTAATTGTTTTTAATGATTTTTCTTTTATGTGCACAATAAACATAACAAAAGCAACTGATGCAGACGGGATGGGAAATAAGCTTGTCGGGAACTAAATTAACACACATTTTTTTTCATCTTATACAGTCGTCTGGTATTTTGTCAACTTGTGCATTGCTCTGGTTTTAAAAATACATATGATGCAGAAGGCAAATTAGCAAACTTTTTTTCTTTTATTTTTTTTTTAACTCTTCCAGTTATAAGTTTCCAAAGTGATGTACAAAACATGACTGAAGTAGCCACCTGCTGGGCTAATGGTTGAGCTCAGACGGGAGCCTACAAACTGAGACGAATCAAAACAAATCATGCATGCATAACAAGGTAAGGAGTGCTGCTGCCCCCACAGTAACTCGAGAAAACACACACACACCCCTTTTAATCAAAACAATTGCTTAGTATGATTGAGTTTTGCATGGGTGCATGTGAGAGTATACTTTGTCCCACTTTCTGTGAAGTTTGGCATTTTTGACTTTTCAAACAACTTGCATCAAACACCGTTTTTTTTTTCATCTCCCGTAGCAGCATGCTCGAGTGATATCCAAAGACTTCCTATTGTAGCCCCTCATTTGCTGCTAAGTTGTTTTTCATTAAGCAGATTGTAAGTGCTTTCCTCGCAGGTCTGCTGGCGTATTGCATGATGTATGAGGCTCATTTTAGATTTCAGCAATGGGAATACATGCCTAATGGGTTTGATACAAGGGAATACCTTTAGTAAAAATCAAACATCCTTTGAATCAAAGCTCTCCAAGTCCAGCAGGTTTTGTTTGCTGGTTTTATGTATGTACCAACTACTCCAATTTTTTTAAAGCAAAACAGAAAAATAAAGTTCCCTAGCTGTTTTGCCTTGCACCTGGAGACATTTACGGCTCCAGGCGCGTTGCATCACCAAGAGAACGAACGTGCAAAACTTTCAGGACCAGACTGCGATTTTGTGCAACTACAGGAAAATCTAAAACGTAAAGTAGCTGGGTTTGAAGTTTGAACACTACAAACTCCTTATGCTTGAAGCGTTCAAACATAAGAATACAATCTATCTCTCTGAGTCTCCAGGAAACGGGTGCAAATGCACATCAAAGGACAAAACATGCTGCAATGATGCAAACTCCAAAACATACAAACGCAAAAAGAAATGTGAGAAATAAACGCTACAAACAAACAAACAAAAAAAAAATGCTGCGATTACAGAGAATGGAACCAAAAAGCTACAATCCACAAAACATATGCTAGCACAAAATGCTACAACTAGAGGCAAAATGCTTCAACCATCTCTATTTGGAACATTCATTTGCTTGCAGAGCGTTTCTTTGCATGCTGCAGATTTGCACCTGTCAGCCCAGGTAGTAAATGGTAGCCTACAAAGTAAAAAAAAATAGAAGTTTAAAGAAAATTCTGTCCGACTACTGGTGTTATTTCGCCATTATTCTGGTTGAACGGTTACCTGAGGAACTGTTGTCTTTCTATAACTCTGAGCTAGTCTGTCCCTTTCTCATCCAACACCAACTTGCAGTAAGCCAGTAGTTTCAGAAATGTCCAGAACAGCCAGAGTGACAATTTCATACCACTTTCAAAGTCATTTTGATGCCCTGTCCTTTCTAGTTTGATGAGATCTCCTGAAAGTTCTCTTAACCATGTTTGGATACATGTTTGGGGGTGGATTAGTACACTACTGGCAAAGACAAATTTAAATTCCCCTCAAATTTATTTAGGTCATTGTGAAATACCAGCTTGGAGGACTGAACCCAGTACATGTCGTATTCCTTTGGTGTATGTTTGGGAGCTAATTTGATGTGTCAGGCTGTCTTTGGCATTTTGAGGCATGTCATAGAGAGAAGATGGCTGCCTGCATGTGTCATGGCAGTGTTGCTGCACAGAAAGGACAGATAGCTGCACAGATAGGATACCATCTGAAAATGGTATCCTATCTGTGTGGAGGCTCGTAGATGTATGAGAGCATGTTTGTCAGCTGGTTGTCTGTAGGTGTATGCAAGTGAGGCTGGAAGGCTTAAAACTCGTAGCACCTAAGGGCATGCAAAGGTCATCCACCTTGTGATCTAGCCCCTGGGAGATTAAGACGAATGGCCCATAAGCACCTCTAGTTCATGCCAGATTTGCTCAGGTGCTGGACGGGAGCAAAGAAGGACCACAGTAAAGCTCCCTGATCCCAGTTCCCATTGTTTTCATGTGTGTCTGTGGTAATATCCACACACAGGCCCCTGCAGGCACACCCAGCCTCCAAAACGCCACAGTCCATCAGGGCAAAATCCAAAGCTCCCAGGTCCTATTTCATCCCACCTAGACCTTCACAACCTTACCCGAATCAACCCCCTTGCCATCTTTACCCCCAGTATACAGCCAAATCCTGCCCCTCTGGTGGTAGACGCCACACCCTCAACCCAAAGTGACGCCTCCATGCTGGACCCACCGCCACCCAAGGGCAGCACACAGATGTCCAGCAATGCCTAGAGACAACACTGCCTCTCTGCCAGCAGACTTGGAGAGATTCTTAGTCATTTAGATTATTTGGGCTCCTTCATTTTCACACTCGGGTCAGAAAGGTTTAAACAACAAGAGGACACACTCCTAGGTTTATGTGCTACTAAAAGGTGTTCAATGATTTGGAACAATAGGATGATTTTTTACAATTTTTTAATTTATTTTTTTCCCTGAGTAGGCAGCTGGTTTGTGTGTTTTTGAATTTCTTGTGCAGCCCTTGTGTATAATTACTAGATTTGTATTCAGGGCATTCGGAGTTGGGTGGTAACAGATGGGTATTTGTTCTGTGTGTGCCAGTCGGTGTTGATTTCAGTGAGTTAGATACAGTGCTGTGAAAAGTGAGTGTGTACGATAGCGAGAGAAGGAAAATAATGATTTATCAATAGTTATATTAAAGGCTTTAGCCTCAGCTGCCTGCCTCCTGTCCTTTTTTGCGTCATATTTCGCCACTGCGTGGCAAACTCAAACCTAAACCCTCCGTAAAAGTTTGTAAGCCGTTGTATTTTCCAGTGAACCCTCTGACTTTGTCTCCTCCCCAGCAGCAGCAGGCAGAGATGCATTTCCAGATCTGTAAATCTTTCTGTTGCAAGTTCCTCTTGGAAATTTAAATGAACTGATTCAGTGGGTTGGTGTTGCACCTTACGTCTTTTGCCTCCCCATTAAACCCCCCCCCCCCCCCCCCCTCACCCCATCTCTCCTGTCATGCATCCATGAATGTTGTGCAGCTCTAAAAGGGCCAGTTTTCAATCGCATTTAAACAACTTGATTGCATTGCTATTCCAGAACGAGCACTATACAAATTGTCAAATATTTGGATGGATGTCGAGGTTGGATTAAGCGGTCCTGAAGTGGATCTGTAATTAGTCAATACCTCCTTTCCAATAGCTTGTAATACAAACCTTTCATCTTGTCTCCAAGGTGATTACAGCAAGTCATCCTCCTCCTCCTCAATTAGAGGTAACCCTCGTGCCGTCAAATTGCAGAGTCCAGAGTCCATAGTCCACTTGTAAGTTTCACACAAAAGCCACATTAGACTAATTATTGGCTTTACAATTTACCTGTGATTACCTGCAAATGTGGGGGTGGGGGGTGGGGGGGGACAGTCTCTGGTCCTAACTGGCAGCTGACTACAGTTTTATCACATTTTACAAATCAGATGCTACAAGCACGAATCAAAGGTATAACGTTGAAAAATAAACTTTAAATCCTAATTAATCAATTTTGAGGTGGAATGTTGAGACTATTCCACCTCAACATAGTTTGAGTTTATTCCATAAATGTAGTACTGCGTTAATCAACCGCTTAAATTGTCACGTAGTGGTTGTGTTTTGAATTATAAATGTATAACGTTTTTCTTTAACCTATGCTAAGGAAAATAATAAATGATAATTGATTCATAAGTTATAGTAAAGTGGAACAAAACATCACCAGACCGTCTCTCCATCACTGCCATGTTTGAATGTAGATCAAATTATAATGGATTATTATTATTATTTTTAGATATTTGCTTTATGTTGAACTTCTGCTTGGTTGTACAGGACTGGCATTACTCAACCCTGGATGCATGTTGTGAAATTTTATCTCATATTTCCACAAAATGTGGTCAAACATGAATTGTTTTCATGTATCTTTTCACATTTTTAAATCTTTATTTAAAAAAAAAAAAAAAAAAGTTATTTGTCTTTACTCAAGCAATCTTGGTCTTATTTTGACTTTCACAAAAGTATAAAAAAAAGAAAATTGAGGCAGCCATTGATTCAGTTTTTGAATTTTTAACACGGTTCATAAAATATATTCAAACATTCTAATAAGATACTCGTGAATCGCGGTTTTCTTTCCTTTTTTAAATGTACAAAAAGGGATCTCAAGTGAAATGGAAACATTAAATAGACCCCCAAGCGCAATAGAAGAGTGAAATAATTATTCCAAAAACGTCCCTCTTTCAAGTTTAACCTGCGTCTTCTAATGTCATTTTGATTTCAAAGACACAAACGGGCGCCTTCTTGTTTACTTCTACTCCTAGGTGCTACATAAGCCATTTTGATACATCCTTTAAGGATTGAGCACAGCTGATAATGGCTATTTAATGGGTTGCTAACATTTGAAGTCAGTTTTCAGAGGCAAAGCAGACGGGGTGTAAAGCGGTCTTGCTGGGCGAGTCCCATGGCTTCGGTGGTGAAGCATTATCACCATCAGACCTTCTCTGCTACAGTCTGCCACTGAAGATATCCTGGGAATTAATGGCTCGCTGGGCCATTAATTCACTCGCTCGCTTATACATAAGTCTGCGAGATAAAAACTGGCTAAGAGACCTTAGACAACCATCGATTCAGTTCATTATCTGCGTCTTAAGCTCTCTGCACTTTAACACATCCGAGCGTACATGACGCCGTTCATAAATTACACCATCAAGAAGAAACATGGCAGCGCTGTTTTGCTCCCCTTTTTTTTCCTGAAAATATGAAAAGAGAAATGCCACCAGGAACACATGGAGGTTTTGGGTGAATTTTAAAATGTACTCCATGTCTTATTCTTTTGTTCTGCCTTTTCTTTTTTTTTTTTTTTGTAGTTTCCCCCCTTTGAAAACCTTTGTTTTTTTTTGCCTTTGCTGAAATCAGTCTCCCTTCTGTTCATTTATGCTGCACAATGGCCGCTTTTCTATTTCCTTTTTTCATCTTCCTTCTGCGTCGGTTCTTTTCGTCTCAACCTTTTAGCAGACTTGAGCAAGTCCCTTGTTTAATTTCATTCACTTTTTACTTCCATCTGTTTTTCCTGGGACTGGTGTCACTTTACCAAATCCTCTGTTTGTGTTGCACCAATTATCTCCGTTTCCTCTCCTTCAGTTTCTTCATCTTTCATCTCTCACTTTGCTTTTCTCTGTTGGATGTTTCCTCCCATAGACTTTTTCTTTCTTTTTCTCATCAGTCCCCTTCTCTTCCCTTTTATCCGATGCCTCCTCTTTTGTCTGTACGCTTTTGTTAAACATCCCCTCATTAGTTCTCACGCATCTGTTCCGATGATTGTGTTTTTTTCCCCCCCCTGTCGCTTTCTTTTACACTTTGCTTTGACGAGATGATTGCTGTTCACCTATGCTGTCTTTTCTCTTGTTGTTTTTTTATTTCCTCAAAAGTTTTTAAACTACTGTTCCTCCTCACTTCTTCTCATTCTTTCTCTGCAGGCAGATTTGTTGATGCCTTCGCGGCTCGTCCAATCAACGCCTCGTTTCTCCTTTAATGTGATTCAATAAAGTTATTTCCTATTGAAAAGTTTTACTCTGCCAAAATTATGCTCAAAAGATGTTTTGGTATTTGATAGCCACGAGTAGTACAGTAATCACGTCTCTTTTGGATTAAGTAAATTAAATTAAAACAAAAAAAAAAGAAAAAAAAGCAAGTTATTAGTTCCTACATTCAAAACAGGAGGATTTTTTTATCTCCTAAACATTAAAAATCAGAGATACACAGACCTTATTTACTTTATTACAGATTTATTTACTTTCAATTTTTTCTACTTTCACCGTTAATTTTATTTATGCTCACTTTACTGTCATTTTTCTTTTTCTTTATTTATTTCCTGTACTTGGCGCACCGGCTGAGGTAGACTCCAGGCAAATTTTGCCCCCTTCACCCATTTGACAAAATGTACCCGAGGCAGGAACAAATCGACTCCCTGTGGCAGATTGCTACTTTTCATGTTTGAAAATAGTTGGGTGGGGAAAAACAACTGAAACTGCAAAAGTATGAAATTGAGAAGGAGTGAGATGACAAGCAAGCCACTCGGGTATAGCAACAGTCTGCAACTTTGAGTCTCATGCGTCCTGTAATAAACACACAAAGTTAATGCCTAAATGGTGCACAAAACTGGCAAAATAAGACTTCTGTGTACTGGATTTAAAATCTGCTCCCGTCGAGATCGGACGGGATGAAAATCAGCCTGTTCTGGTCATCGACTTTGTACAAAACCAACTCTCTTATATATCACTAAAAGCACTACAGTGAACAACCCCTGCAAGACGATGCGCAAGGCTTTTTTTTTAACACAAAGTAAAAAAAAAATGTAATGAGATTTTGAAGTCAAAACCATCGGAATAGAATATTAATGGGAAGAAGTGGTGATTGTCTGGGATCTTGTAAGACAGTTTTTCTCTGTCTAGTCTCGGGCAAGATGTGATTTTCTTTTATTTTAATATTTACTTGCTTCCCTGTTTTCGGGTTATGTTGTTTTGCATTTCATGCCCACCGCACCAAGACCCCCAAAGAGTCCAGAAGCCCTGCAGGGGGAGTTCGGGGGGGGGGGGGCATCTAATAATTTGTGCAACACAAAAGCAAGGGGACAAATTGTGAGGAAAAAAAAAATAGAGACAGATGGACTTGGGCACAGACAGTGGGGGGAACCGACGGTGGAATCTCAGCCACAGCCATCTTCTGTCGGGTAAATTAGCTAGATAACATTCCTCAGTGCCAGTCCTCGTCTCATTAAATGGAAACTCGCGCTGGCTATTAAAGGGCTGAGTCAAATTTTGAGCAAGCAAACAATTCCTCAAACCGACTCGGATCAATTTCGCAGTGTGGTGCGCCTGCAATAAATGTGGCTTAAGTTTTCCCGATTTATCATTCCTTGCGCAGCATGGGGGGGAAGCATTTTATGGTCATTTTTTAGTAACACCTGCAAAGCATGCGCATTTGCGTGTGTTTTTTTTTTAATTCACATTTAAAACACATTTAAAACACATTTAAAACGAGGAAATCCCACTTGTTCACGTTCAGCAATCGGCACACCTGACTCAAAGCGAGCGTTTCGGTGTAACTGCTCGGAAACGACACGTGTTCCTCCACCCCACTGTATGTCTGAGATACAGCGGCAATGTGTACGTGTAAAGCATCAGGGTTAATTAGCATCACTCCACTGCCATCTATCAACCTAATGCTCAGTCTCTGGCCCTTGACAGCTCCATTACCGCCAGACACACACGAGGGCCAGTTTAGGTCATTGTCGGGCCTCTCTGTTCGCCGTACGAGAGCAGTCATACTTCAAAATATCTGCTTTATGAGAATATAAGGACTGAAAGCAGCAGCAGCAGCAGCACTGGCAGCAGAGATGGCTCACGGAGTTTCCAGTTATTAACTATTCAGCAGGGTTCATGAGATAAATGTCTTTGAGATACGGACAAAATAGCCACAGACCTAGATTTTTTATTTCCTCCTCTGAACGTACAACTCCTGCTTTTTAGTTATCAGCTCGGTTCGCATGTGCAGTCCAGTTCAGTCCAGACTGATCTATTCTGAGGGATGAACCTGTTCCCCACCTCTGCCAAGACCATTAAGAAATAAACGACATAGAAGTAAATGTCTATTTTGGCAGGATTTCCTGAATTAAAGGATATTGGTTTTGCTCCAAAGGTGTTCCCACTGATGGTTCAACAAAACATCACTAGTTATGCGAGTTACTAGAAGTAACATATATACATATGTTTTTTTTCATTTTACAAAAGAAGATGGTTGTATGTGTGTGTATTGATTTTTTTTATTGACAGAAAAAATAGTCTACTCCTTTGCTTAAGGGGGAATAGATTTCCATTTTTATGGATGAAGTCTACTTCATGTTTTTACTGTGATTAATTTATACCTAGAAGACAGAATGTTTTCCATGAAAACCACACTGCATGAAATCATTTTTTTTGGACTTATTTCTTGGGCTTACCGACAAACTGTGATTTGTCTTATTACATGACTGTAATGCACAGAGTTATGGATCTTTACAAATAGTGAAATTTCAGCACACCGAGTATGGCAACGTGTAAATAAATACAAAATGAAATTGGCTTGATTGATCTAAAACTCAACTGAACCCAACTGTTGAACCATCTCAGAAAATATACTTTTAACTACTATAACTATATATTTTTATCGTTTCTTTTTAGTTATTTTTAAATACACAAGTGAAAAAACGCGAGTCAGTAATGATTTTGAAATCTGTGTCTTTTTCAAATTCTGAGAATCTCGCGGGGGATTGCTTTGTTTTTCCACCCGTTGGTGTAAAATGTTACCCTTTGCAGTTCACCTAACGTCAATTACAGTGAATCTGAATAATTAGAAATCAAAGTCTGCTTTCCTAACAAGGTTTTGGTCACAAATGTTCATTTGCATGATTCCACTTCAGCCCTAATTTACAGAGAGCTTACAAAGAACCGAAAGCAATCCCATTGTGTGAAACGGAAGGGAACAAAATCAATGGAAATTGAATATGGAGGTCATCAGCAGCAACACAGACAAAGCTGCAGGAGTTTCTGGTCTTCTACACGTGACCACAATCTGCTCTATTCTTTGTCTGGACTAAAAAGCATTTTCCTTTCAAAAAATACATCTAGAGTTTGGAGAATGTGTTTTGCTCTCAAGAAACCAAACATAGAGTTTTGGGACGTGTGATTTCAGAAGTTTGGCATAGCTGACCAGAAAACACAGGGAATGTATGAGCTGGAGATTATTGAAGAATCATTAAATTATCATTATACGGACTTTAAACATTGTGATATGGTCTTTTGTCATTATTGATCTCCCGTAGCTTCAAAGGCTTTTGCTTTGCACCAGTGTCCCATTCTTTGGACTTTATCTCGCAACCCATTTTGATATATTTTCAAATGGCAACACAGATCAGCAGCTTCTCCAATAGTTGTTCCAGTTTTCAGTGTGCATCTAATTGACAGACTTGACCATCTGACACCGTTATCCCCCCCCAGCCCCCCCGGCTCCACTGAGACGAATCCGGAACGTCATTGAGCGCTGATTAAGAATCGCACAATGACACGATTACAGACAATTGTATATCGAGACACAAAACAATACATCACCCGCTGATAAGCATGAGAGAGTGAGAAAGTGTTAATTAAAACACATCAGCCTGCTCCATTTTCTTGGATACACTTGTGATTTCCTCTCTCCCCCTCTCACATGCTCTCACACATATTCATTAGAGCAAATGGAATTAAGGGGATTGAAGGAATAATCTTCTTCCACAGCCATGTGGGGGAACCGAGCCATTAATTTTCCACCTCCTGATGCACTTGCTTTGAAAAACCTTGTCGGTGCAGGCATTATGTTAAATATGCTCACTCCGACTGGGCTTTTGTACTTATTCACACCGTGTGTGTGTGTTTCTGATTGACCATTAGATGCAGAGCTATAGGAATGTCTGCCAAGATGTTATTTTCTTGGTGTGAAGCAGCAGACAACACTGGATGCTACTTCATTTGTGCCCTGCTCTCTTTCTTTTGCAGCTCTAGATTTTCCTTCTCTATTCAAAGTAATGTTTTGGGGGAAATAACAATAAGATGACTGTGCCGTGTATAGATGAGTGCGTCTCTGTCTGTGGTGGTCTGTTTTCAAATTGAGGCGAGAAATGACAAAAGATCAAAGTATCAGGTTTGCCCAGGTCATGTGGTTTCTTTCTTGTAGCTGTTGTAAACAGACAAAAAAAAAAACTCATATTCTTCCAGGAGTGCATTCAGTCCTCTTTGAAATGGATATTCACATATTTAAATGTACACAGAGTGGGGAGACAAAAAAAAAAAAACATAGCAGAGACGAACAGACATTAAGTCACTCCTACGAAGGCGCATGCAGTGCTGAGCCAAATGCACACAATTTGTTTCCTCAGTTGTTTCTGTCTGCCTGCATGCCGTTTGATTTGTTTATCCCAATCCTCCATGAATTATACATGCCCATCCTGGACTTTATGAAAGTTTCCAATTGTGTTCCCCTGACAGAAGAAGCTAATAACAATGCTCACATGTCCTATACATGAACTCCTGAGTTCACCGAGAGGAGTGTGCAGTTGTTTAGGAACAGTTACAGTCCCTGAAGAGTAAGGTGCTTTTGATTCAGACTTTTTTGTTGATTGAGTAGCCATATGGTTAGAGATGTGACTGTGTGCACATTTTGTGTCCATATATGTTATTTTATTTTTTTTAGAAATTTATCACTCAAATAACAATATGGCACAAAATCTTATTGTCTCAAGCATGGGGGGAAATCCCGGGGATTCTAGACTTTTCCCAATCTTGGAAATATCTTACCTCCTGTAAGTAAAAACTCAAAGCAAAAGACATGTAGACCTTTTATGTACTTTCACTGCTCGATAGGAAGAAACACATTAACAATAAAAATCTGACTGCAGTTCATTATTTTATTACTTTGGCTGAATCATGATAAACAGCCTTGTTATGCCTTGGAAATCAAAACTAGCAAAATGGCTATATTGAGCAAATATCTCAATTGTATTTAGCTCTTCAACTCTTATGTTAACAGTTTGGAATAGGAGGGACTGAGCACTACAACTAGCTGACGTGATTGAGCTGAGAGAGATGGAGAAAAACAGAAATGTATGCTTTTATTTCTTTCCGTCTTCAACATGGAGCCTCTAAAACCAAACGCACAAACAAAAAAAAAATCGGCATATTTTTCTATAAAACATTAAGTTTAAGTTATTCTTCCCAGATCTTCATTATTTGTACCTCCTTGCAGATTCTCAGCCATCCAGGACATGGCAAAACCAAAGCAGATTTAAACGTAAAGCAACTTAGCAGCACGTTATAATTTAAATAACACATATCTTATATTGAGAGCCACTACAATAAATCAATACTTATGAAGAATTTTGTCAAGTAGTTTGTCATTAAAACTTTTTATTGATGGCCTTAAATTTTTGGAAAGGTGTACCAGAGATTAGAATCTGTCACACTGAACCAAGCCCATATCTAAACATTAAAATTTTAGTTTGACTTTCATATGTCTCAGTAGTTTTTTTACTGAGAAAAACACGTTTGAGCATTTTTGGTCTTGCAGCTTTGAACACATTAAAAACTTTTTAAACCACCATTTGTTGTTCTTCGTTGGTTCCTACTTTTAGTTTCCTCGGCTTGTGGCTGCAATGAAGTGTCTCTGCAGTGGTCAAATTATTACCAGAATTATTTGAAGAAAAAAAAAACATTTTTGGGCATATTCACACTAAGATTCATTTCCTCTGATAAAATGGTCCTTTAACTGTGTCACACCAAGTGCACTGTAAACTATTTTGGCCTCATTATTTACATGTATACATAAAATGTTATCCTTCCCTCACTTTGATTTGCAGTGAATGATTAATGGTGAGTTACAGTCTTAATTTGTTATTTATCAAACCCAGCGCGGGCCAATGCATTGATCGTGAAAGTCAGAGCCATTTAAATCTGCTAACAGCAAAGCTCCGGAGCCATCAAAAGTCTGGCAAAATAGATCCCTAACCTTTTAAAATGGCAAGGGACAAGTGTAGACGGTGGATGGCAGAGATTTGAGATGAAGCCCGAAGGGAATAGAGACAGTGAGTGATGATCTTCAGCAACATTCCAGTCACACACACACACACACACCATCTGTCTTAAACTCTTTACTCTGTAACCAACTGGATTTGCTACGTTCAGCAACTGTAATGTATTGTGTCTGCACGTGTGTATATACGGAGTGTGTGGAAGACGGATAACCGGCGGCCCTGGTGTTTGTGTTGAGATTGGCAGATTAGTGTAGCCCGATTGAATGCCAATGAGATGCGACTGTCGTCGGTGTGTGCGTTTTTGTCAACGCTGACAGGTGCAGGCCCACCTCTACTGTCCCTTCTCTGTCGGGGAAAAATCTATCTGCCTGTCAGCCAACGAACACCTTCGGCCTGTTTCGTCGCCCATCATCAGAAGCAACACGTGTGTTTGTGTGTCTTCTGTCATTCTGTCGACTTTGTATTGGACGTCAGTTCCGCCGTTTCTCCCACCGCACCCCTCCCGTTCCTCTCCTGCTCCTCTACTTTAAACTGTCACTCATGAAACGAGTATTTAAAAAGGAAATTATGCCGCGTGTTGTTTTTCGTGTCATCAGCGTCCTCTTTGTTCTCCAGATCCCCCAGATCAGCTACGCCTCCACCGCGCCGGAGCTGAGCGACAACAGCCGCTACGACTTCTTCTCCCGTGTGGTGCCGCCAGACTCCTACCAGGCTCAGGCCATGATGGACATCGTCACGGCGATGGAGTGGAACTACGTGTCCACGCTGGCCTCGGAGGGCAACTACGGGGAGAGTGGCGTGGAGGCCTTCGTCCAGATTTCCAGAGAAACTGGTAGGAAATTACATTTATTATAGCTTTTTTCTCCCCCCTTCTGGGGAAAAACACCTCGACTTTTCCTTGTTATATTCTGTGCCCTGCAAATATATTCATGCTATGTTTAAACTATGATTTTTATTGGATGTAAGACGATGGAGCAAGACAAAGTAGGGTAGAGCTGTGAATTGAAAAGAAAAGGATTCCTAGTTTTAAATTAGGGATGCACAATACAGCGTACCACAACTTTGTTATTAGAACATCACTGTAATCAGTACGGGGAAATGCTTTACCTGCAATATCACCTTAGTGTTCATTAAGGTTTTCTATGCATGAGCGTATGGAAGGAGCCAACATTGAAAGGCCCTTGACAGCTTGATACTGTTAGGAAATGCTTCGTTCTCTATAGCAGCCCTTCCTGCTTTCTACGTCTTTTTTGGGTGTCGCCCAGGTTGTGGGGGCACAGGGTGCCTAGCGCAAGTAATCTAGCATGTTTTGCTTAATTCATTCTTGAGACTGGTTGACATTTCGGAGGGCAATGTCCTCCTAAGTCCATGTTTTGGAAACGAAACTCCAAAAAGCAAGCTACGTATTTTTGATGAGCCTCCCTGATTCAGTATTTTTACAGTTCCTGCTGCGAGTCCTTTGCACTGATTTCTGCCATTCTTGCAGCTCTGGGAAATGAAATGTTTGCTCATTGTTTTGTAAAAGTGGCTGTGGGAATGTTTGTGAACATACATTTTAATTTTGACCAGCTTCCCTGTATCTGAAGCAAATCGCCCCCACATCATGATGCTGCCACTACCAGATGTCATTGTGGAGATTGTGTGTTCAAGGTGACATGCGCTGTCAAAAACGTGATTCGTTTTTCAAGGAGTCTTCATAGCAAACGGGCACATTCTAGTAAATTTAAATATGCGGTTTGATGATGCTTGTTTGTTTGAAAATAAGCCTTACTTTATTAGTCTGATGTAATAGTCTAATCTTCTAAGAAATCGTGTTGTGATTTCATTAGCCGTATGTGTAAAATCATAACCAACATGACGAAAACATCAGACTCTGTGAAATTAGCGAATTAAGTTAGTGAAATAAAAAGAAAATTTCATCAATATTCACATTTTGTAGATGCGTGTGTACATTTCAGAATGTACTTGTTTTTGTGCCGTAAAGGTCCAACTCCATCTCTGTTCATTTTTCTTTTAAAGTCTGCATTTTTATTTTAAGGGTGCGCAATTTTGTTCAAGCAATAACCTCATGCTGGCAAAGTTCACTGCCATGCATTCACTGTTTGAGAATCGAGTCTTGACCTCCTGTTCTCAGCTGGATTACATTCTCTATTCTTTCTCCCTTTATTTTATTTTTTTTCCCCCGCCCTCTTTCTGGTTTCCACTTGCAATAAATGCCACTGGATGGAAGTAAAACATTGTAAAAGAGCTCTAAATGTCTCCTCTCACTGCTATAGTGATATGGTGATGCTTTAATTATATCAACAAACGCAAACTAACTGAATGAGATGCACGACAGTGGAGAATAAAGCATCTTCTAATTAGTATAAGTGATTCTTACAGTACACAGCTGCTTTATGGCGTGTGAAAAGCTCTTCTTTCTCAGTTGATTGAATCCCTGCAGCAATCTCGAGGCGGCAGGACTCGTAATTAATGTGGCTTGCAGTCATGGGAGCCTTGACTCCGTTCCAAGTACTATTTCATGTTTCTTTTTTGACATTAATTACAGTGCAGATGTTGTTGTCACACGGTTTGACATGTTGTGACCACTTGTGACATGAGACGGAGTAAAAAGTAAAATCAGCCCAGAGTGATGCTGTCATTGTCAAGCTGATCCCACTGTTCCTTTTCCTCTCATTATTACCGTCTCCGAGGCTGGCTGCAGATTCAGGCTGCTCAGTTTTCGCCACGCCGCTCCGTGCCGACAGCAGCTTTGCTGTAAGAGCCTCTTTCAATCTGGTGTGCTCTTGCCATGCATTTTTGTGTCGCAGCTCCGCAGCTCCGATGTGATCATATGAAAGTAAAATTACAGCCTCGTCAACTCCAAAATGGACTTCAGACGTATTGTTTTGTGGACTTAAGTGGGGCGCCGTGTATCAGCGATTAAAGCGAGTTGAAACTTCATGTGTTGTGGTGTGTTGGGATCATGAAATATTATGACTTTCAGTCAAATCAAACATGGTTTGAAAGAAAATTTGTTATTGCACAGTCGAAATGAGTAATGGTGAGGCTAGAATGTTTACATTTACATATTCAAGTTAGTCATAACATAGAAACTTCCATTGAAATTGAAAGACTATATTAAAACTAGCCAATAATATAAACACAACCACTCAGTAATCTCACTCATCTGCTTTGTAATGTTTGACAAAAAAGTAATTACAACTTTATGTACGTCCAAAATGGACCGGAATGTAAATTTGGACTTTGTGTAGCTGTTTAATGGATGCAAAGTCTCAATAATTAAAAGCATGGCTGTGTTGGTCAATGGAAAACTCTAATATTTGGTCAATAATTTGGGTCGAGGCTAAAACTCACCACTCGACTTCTCTTTACACCTTTTTAAAAGTCTCTAGATATTTTTATTTGAATAAAATTACATATTCTCCTCATCATTTGGCATCGTGTACGAATCTGAATCGATACCCTCTCTCCTTGTTGGATTTAATTATGAAACAGAAAAACAGAAAAAAAAAAAAGCTAAATATCATAATATGCTGGAGTTAAGTTAAAATACTCCAGCTTTGAAATGGAAGAAAAATATGTTTCAAACCTTCAAACATTTAGTTTGGATAAAAGTACATTTCTCTCGGTTTCCGCTCATCTTGAAGACCTTCTACGAATCCTGGATAAGTGTTAATCAATGTGTTGAAAGTCTGTGAAAAGTCAGATTGATGAATGGATACAATAAGGAATGAAGCACCAAAACTGGTTGAGAACAATTAAAAGTGCACATTAGTGAATATAAACTACACACACACCACATTTTGAAGTGTTTAGTGATTATAATTTAAAACTCAAACACGGACGCTTCTAATGTATCATGTACTTGTACAATTCAACTGAAAAATAAACATTTGCTAAACGTATACCATTAAACTAATGCTTTCCTGAAGGTACATTTGATTCAGTTGCAGTATTCTTGAGTGCTATAAATTGTAATGCATTTAGTTAGCATTAAGTTTGGTTTCCATTGTTATGTTTTCCAGCTATCTTGGAGTTAACAGTTGGATGTTTCCTTTACCCACGATCCCTGAAGCGCTTAAAAATGTGTTTGCCTAACCTGGTCTAAAGTAAAGAACTACCTAGCTAAAATTGCACAAGCAATATACTTAAAATTTTCAATTAATTCGGAGGACTGCGCTCATGAAGCCGAGTGGCAGAGCAAGCGGAAAAGATGGAATCACAAAGAGATGGATCACTTGTCTGTTTTGATTAAAATTTCAAAAGCCCGCTTGATCTCTGCACTCTGGAGAGCATCAAGCTGCACGAGCGCAGCCTCAGATCAGTTTATGAAATTATCCAAGCAGTGTTGACAGATCAAAATGCTGCCTGTTTGTCTGTTTATGTCTCAAATGTTTATCGGAAACTCGCCACGCCGGGCGCCGACAAATATTTACAGACTGACGGAGCGAACGACGGTTAAAGAATCCATTTGAGGGGATGTCAGTTGAGATCCCTCTCTTTTGATCTATTTTGATCACTTTTTCTTGCCTTCAGTCTTCCCCAGTATCACTTAATGTTTTTTTTTTCTTCTTCTCTGCACTGTTTCTGTGCTGCACTCAAGATGACAGCACAGTGCGTCTCTTCTGTGGTCTACGTGTCCATCTTTGTCTGCCCGCGTCTCTGGAGCCGCCGCACCCGAGGCCATACGCTGCGACAGTCAGCACATAGATATATTTTTCTGTGGTGTCAGATCTCTGGATATGTGCAAAGCAGTGTTGGGCATTAGTGTGTCTTTGTGGAGTGGAGGACATTGTGGCGTATTTTCTTTTCCTCTTCTTTTTTTTTTTTTTTTTTTTTACACGGGAGGGGGTAGGTGCTATGACAGCAGTCAGTCGGTTGTTTACTCTGCAGCTCTGGAGATGTGAAGCCAACCGAGAGGATGAAGGGACAGCGGCACTGGCAAAACATTGAAGAACACGACGGCGTGAGCAAGATTGAAAAGCAACAAAAGGAAGACTTTAAAGTGTGCTTTTGTAACAAAGATGCAACATGTGACTGAACAAAAATAAGACGAGAAAGAGGAAACACCCAAGCACAGAAAAAACAAAGGCTAAATCAAATCTTTTCTTTTTTTTCTAAAGCACATACCATCCATGCAGGGTTAACCTTCACTGTATATTACGCCACATGTGATTAGAAAAGTTTTCGTTTTTCTCTACAACAATAATTTTCCATCCACTTTTAAAACCTTTCTTTTCCACTAAATGGTTTCTTTGTCCCGAGTCAGTTTGATGGTGGGAACGTGTTGGAGGTAATGTTTATTTTGTTCCGGAATCATCCAAAGTCGTTTAGTATATTTTTCACTCGGAGAGACGTCCGTGTGCTCATTACGAAGCCGTGGCTAACCTGAACAGACTGTTATGATCCATTAACGGCCCATAATCCACCAACGTTGCTGGCTAATAATCGACGTGATCTTTCACAGAAAACACGAGCAGCAACTGCATTCTGTCCAGCTTAGTTTCACTCTTTATTTGAGGCTAAAAAAATCTTACTACAATTAAAGTCTGCTTTTTTTTATTGTTGTTTTTGTGTAATGTAAATGTCACTTCAGACACATTTTCTGTCACTTCCTGAAATATATTATGCAAAGCATGTAATATACTTCTTCATGGTACCTTATGAGTCAGTTTAAGTTTTCAGTCGTCTTTGATAGTCTTTCAGCAGGATGGTTTGATTTGATTTTTTTTTTTTCACTCTGCCTTCCTCAAGCCATCAAATTGTGAGAACATCTTTGGCCCACAGCTTTCTTCAGGAGAGCTTAAAGATGTTCTTTGAAATTCAATCATACACCCTGGCTTGGCTGTTCCACAGCCTTCATTTTGTGATTTTTATTTTAAAAAATAAAGTAAAAATAAAAATTGCATAAAAATATGCTTGGACTCACTGTGTGTTCAGTTTTGAAAAATCACAATTTCACAAAAACTCAATTTACATTAAAAGAAAACACACAAAAAAACAAGAATGCTCCGCTATATTTCCACCCCCATCATTTACCATTGGTATGGTGTTTGCTTGATAAAACTCAGCGTTGTTGTTGTACCCAGCAAACTTAAGGATTGTGACCCACTTTTATTTCATCAAACGTATTGGAGGGTTATTTTTCTAGGTCTGCGTGTTAAAAAAGGCTTCTGTCCTCCAATCCCACTGCCTTGTCCAGACATATGGAAGAATTCAGGATATTGTTGTTGCAATACTCTTGCAAACACCCTTCAATCTCCCTAGACAGCCTCCCTGATCAGTTTGTCTCGTCTACTTACATATTTCAGTGACACATGATTCTCCAACTAAGTTATTGCAGCTTTGATTGCTGTGAATTAACCAGAGGCCTTTCTGAGAGATGACATCCTGATCTGGCTGTTCCCAAATGATTAGAAGTATGTAAACTTCTCAATAAAAGGCATCTGTGGAAAATAAATATATCTCCACCAATTCCAAGGTTATGAACCTCAGTGTTGCAGCAGCAGTCCCTCTCTTTGGGAGCAGATGTGGTCACTTTTCTTTGTGTTTGGACTCGAGGACGGATTCTGTAAACCCCCGCACAAACAGCCACGGGAATTTCAAGGCGATTATGTTGTGATTAAAGTGTAATAATTGCGAGGCAATCTGATTACTAGCACCAATCAGCCGTAGAAATTGGCGTGTAATTTTTCACTTATTCCTTGACGGTGTGGATGGTAAAGGAGAGCATTTTCATGATTATATATGTGCATTTTAATCAGCTAAAGGGTTCCAGAGGTGCTCTGTGGCGTCTTAGGTGCTCGTTCAAGTTTAGTGATTGTTGCTTGGTTTTTCCTCTTTACTATGAGCCACCGTGAGAAAATACAAGTATTTGCCATTTAAACATATTCTTTGAAACTGGTCATGTCCTACTTGCATTCGCTCCTGCACAGCTGCGGCGCTGTGCCACTCCCATGAGAAGTTTGTAAGGAACTGTGCACGACTAATTTTTCAGCCGAGCTCCCGCAGTAGTCAGCAGTATCTTTACTTTTGCAAGAGCTGCTTTAGGGGAGAGAGCTGGAAATAGACTTGGACTTTAAGTTGCAGAGACGAATGAATCAATTCAAAGCCTGGATGCTCTTGTTGATCCCATCAACTTCCACTTGGTTGATATGCTACAAGATCAGAGATTTAGCCTTTACATTGGTACCGAATGTTAAAAATGAATATATATTGCCTGTGCATTGCCAAACTCTACAACAGAAAGCACATTCCTAGAGTTGCCTTATCTCATCGCCTAGTGTTGGCAATTGCTTGTGCTTCAGTGACCCTCCCGTCTTGGGTGACCAATACTCCTTGCCCCCTTTTTATGAGTTCAATTGGACTGTTTGTAGTCGCAATAAGATGGCAAATGATGTGAAAATCTGGACTGAGGTGTTCGTAAATTTGAGCTCAAAGCATAGGAAAGTGCAACAAATGGAAACTGACAACTTGGGTAGGGGGCATATTGTAAAATTCAGTCACCTAGCTGTCACAGTGAAGAAAAATAACTGTTAACTGTTGATAGTTTCACAAGAGACCATCGTTTGTTGTCAAACATGTAGAAAGGGGGGACATGTGTGGCAAAAAATGTCCTCCATACCATGACACAGACCATCAGCTGAAACCATGGGTTAGAGATCCAAAATTAAATTGCAATAATCTCAATTTCAGAAATGTTTGGAGGCAATACAGGGTTTCCCCCAGAAAACTTGCTAAGCCCGGTGGTCGGAGCGTCGAGGCGGTCCACCGTGTTTTTGTATTAAAAGATGTTAAGTTGACAGGAAATGTAAAAGTATTACTATGTAATTATATGTTACGGGAAAACATCTCCAGTCTATTTAAACCCACAACTAGTCTAAAAACAAATTTGCACTTCTGTTTAATCCAAATTAAGTCAGCGGCTCCATTAGGCCCCCAAGGGCTTCAGGGGCCCCATAAATGCTAATATTTTAAAACGGACCACAGATACATAAATGTAACACTTGTTTATTGAGATTATCAATGCTGTTAAATTTGATTCAATTGTTTAGGCATAAATTGAAAGATTGTCAATTGTTTAACATTTAGATGCAGGATTTTAAGGAGTTGGCAAGTTTACTTTTAAAACTTCAAGAAACAATATTCATAGTTAGATTG
The DNA here is from genome assembly GCF_904066995.2 of Poecilia reticulata. Lineage (NCBI taxonomy): Eukaryota > Metazoa > Chordata > Actinopteri > Cyprinodontiformes > Poeciliidae > Poecilia > Poecilia reticulata. Next base: position 10,423,658 of record NC_088852.1, on the reverse strand, counting down.
TTTTCTTACCATAGCAACAATCTGATGCTGTGAGTTTAATCTTTAAATTTACAAATACAAAATAGTAAACTGCGATTATAACTTATTGCTTTTTAGACTGGCCAATTAAACTACTCCCTTCTCCCATATTTCACTAAATCTAACACAGAAGCTGTTAGAGGTGCTGATGTTTTTAGCAACAAAAGGGGCCCCCAAGTCAAATTCTCAAGGCCTCATACACCCTTGGACCGGCCCTGCATGATGTGGTAATCCGCTACACTGCGCAGAGATGCACAACAAACGGGAGATTTAATTCAATGCTGCTAATGTGGCTTTAGTAGCTCTTCCATTTTGTGTCTACTGAGTTTTTAATCTTCACAGAAACTATTCTGGTTGGTCGAGTTTCTCAGATTTCTGTGCGATCTCCAAGTAGACAACTCATTTGATATGGTTTGATGCATCGTGTAACCGGAAAAATAATTCTAAAAATAATAATAAAATAATATAAAATCAGCGTGACGCGTGACTCCGAGGAGAGCGCGAAAGCTCCTCAATGGACTGAACCTGCACGATGAGGTTAGCGCTGCTCGTTATCCACAAACGCTCCGGCCAACCGGGACCACAGGCCTAAACTTTACAGGGAAGACGGACACAGAGCCACATGCTGGGCAGCGCGTTGAGATGTAAACGCCGCATATAATTGTTTGTTCACAAAGATAAATCATTCTCACCTCTGAATTCGCTACAAGTTATTCCTGCGGTTCACATAGAGCTGCGCAACCAGAGCTCAGAGCTAACGCGGCGGGTTTTAAACTCTTACCTAGAGTTCTCCAAAGGATCATAATTCCTCACAGTAAGCTGATGTAAATATCCATACAGGTCAGCCTGTGTCCAGTTTGAGTGAAAGGAGGCGCGCACGATCCCGCTGAGGTAAAGCAGCTGCAGTGTGCGCAGCAAAGCGCAGAGGCGCCTGCTGTGTGATTGGTCCACACGCTTTCGGTTTTAAATGCACAAACTATAAACCTATCCTTTTGGAATAAATCTGCTTTGCTAGTGAAATGCTAAGAGTAACAGAGACGCTTCTTTGCAGCCCGGCTTTAAAAAAAAAAAAAATGTTTTTTTAATTTATTTATTTTTTATTTTCCTAGAAATGTTAACAAGCAACGCTTAGCCTGGCGGCGGGGCTAGTAAAGCATGGCGGGCCGCCAGGCTTATAATACACTGGGGGAAACCTTGCAATATTTAGTAGAATGTCCTATTTTTAATGTTAGCCACTCACTGTCTTTTATTTGACCAGTTGAATGAACTAAGTGTCCTTGATGTATTTCTTTAGCAGTTGAGATGTTAAACTCGGAAATTGGCAAGAACTTAACAATGGAAGAGGAAAATGAACAGGAAAATTATCATAATTGATGCAATCATAGCAATTTTCAGCTCTGGCATCAACATTCAATATTTTTTGTGATAATCCAACAGGTGATTTCAAGTGAATATGAATTAATATAATATATTTGACATTAAATTCTGATCTTACCATCTTAATCTTGCAGCAGAAATCGAGTCTTATTGAACTAGCGAAAGTGTTTCTATTTGTATGGGCCTGCATTTGTGTGAATTCTAACCACAGTTTCCAGTTTTTTTTCTTTTCTTTTTTTTATGTGGCTCTTTTTCAGACCGTCATTTGTAAATCTGAGTGATGATTGTGTCTGAAAATCCCTAGCAGGTTATGAAATATTCAGACCAGCCTCTCTGGCATCAACAACCATGCCATGTTCAAAGTAACTTCAATCCCGGCTCTCCCTCATTCTAGCGACTGATTCAAACTTCAGGAAGTCGCCTTCATCACGATTGGTCGAGTCGCAAACAAGCGACAATAACGGGCGTGCCTAATAAAGTGGCCGGTGAGAGTAAGTTTCCAAAGGTCAAACAAAGTAGATGAAAAGTGAAATCCCAACATGCGCTCGAGTACGACTCTGTGGTTATGAAAAGAGACAGCTCCTGACAGAAATCTTAGCTCGTTAAGCTCAAGTGTCGCTCAGACGGAGCGTTGTTGCGCTAATGACTCATTTCTTTTCCATGGCTTCTCTTCAAGTGTTCAATCATCCCGAGCCTAATCCAGTAATACCTTTTGCTCGACCGTGCCCTGGCGTCCTGAAACATATTCGCCGTGACTTCTGCAGCATATTCAGCATGTATGCTTACACCCGCAGCTATGGGTTTGCAGTCATGCAGAACTAGTAGAGGCCACAGCTCAGTGAGCATGTTCCAAACATGTTTATTTATTCGCCGTTAATAACCGTTCACGGACCTTGTGCAAAAGAAAATGAATCGCGTGCGTCTGTACACAATAATAAAGAAGATTATGAAAGGTTAATGAGCAAATAACGCAAAGGTCAAGTGTGGAGTGTGTGTTCAAGGGAGAGCTGTGGGAGGAACACATATAATGTCACATCTTACATTAGACAATATGGCTTAGAGAAGCTGTCTCTTCATTTTATTACCAGAGGAGTTCATAAATAAAAATAAACTAAAAATCAGCTGAGAAGTCCAGTTAATCACGATGCCACTCCACTGTTGACCCTCTGTGTGGCAAACACAGCAGATGAGACTGATCCTAAATCAAGGTGTGTGGATTTGTGCACTGTAAAACAAGAGGTGGCACCAAAAACATCTAACTCAAGCCTCTGCCTCTTTGTCTTTTTTTCTACTTCCTGCTCTCCTGGTGGAATCCAGTTGGGATTTAAGCCACCAGATCTACATTCAGGCTCGCTGCAGGACGACTATAAAGGGATGTGGGAGTGCGTGAGAGGAGGGAAGAACAGAGGCATCAAGTAATATCCTCACATTAGTGACCGTAGTTGGAAAATCTGTAGGTGAAGGGAATTAAGAGGAAGTGAACTCACTGGTTCAGGAGTCACCTCTCTGTGACTCCGCCAGCTTTGCAGAAGCTTAGAAGGCAGGACTTGGAAATGGGGAGGAAATGAGTGGGGAGAGGAGGAAAATAATTAAATGTTTATCTCCCGATTCATTTAATTAGTTCTCTGGCTCTTCAGTAATCTTCAGCCTTTTTGCTTAGCTTTGCCTCTTTTAGCGTGTGCTGTCAGGGCAGCACCCGTACTCCTCCACGAGGGAGGCGTTCCTCGTCATTATCAAAGTCTTGCTGCTGGTTTATCTTGTTTTATTCAGGGGTAGCAAACAGGGAATACACCATTGTCTGCCATATAGTTGAAACCGGATATTTACATACACATTGATGTATCTTTTTTTTCTTGCAGTCAGCCATTTTTACACTTCCTAAACGCCAGAATAAGATTTTTGTTGTTGTTTTTTTCACTTTAGGAGTTGTCGTCCAGTTCCCTAGCATTAGATGGAATTGCCTTTTCAGTTTATTGAATTGGGTAAACATTTTTGTGGTCCTTCGACAGTTTTCTGGCAACATTTCCTTCTGAGAGAAATGGTACAACTGAGCCAGTTATGTGGGCCACGGTGTAGGTATGCTCACGTTTCTTTCTGGTTCATAAAAGTCAAATGAAAGACTTATGACGACCATTTCAAAAACGTCGACCACGTCGTCCCAAAGCCACTTTGGCACTTTTGCGTCAAAGTTTGAACTCGTCCTGAGATGTTGCTTTAATATTTCGACATAACGTTCTTTGCTCACGCTGCCGTCGGCTTTGATGGCGCACACACACACAGTATAATGCTGTCACCTCCACACTTGGCATTCTGTCATTGGCTTGCAAGCTCCGTCATATTTCCTCCAGATATGACAATGCAACTGGTTGTTAAAGTCAAACACTTGAACTTTACTTGCACATTAAAGTGTTGGTCTTGTAAACTGTAATATTGCTTTATATCTTGTTTCTGTAATGAGGGTTTTTAATCTCCGAGTTACTTTTCACTTTTACAGGATACATAAATGGGATTCAACTGGTGTCTATTGATAATCTAAAATCATCACTAATAATATTTATCAATTGACTGGGGGAAAAAAAAAAATGTTTTTCATGTCCTGTTATAAACAAATACCTGGACAATGGAGCGAAACTCTAACGATAAAGCAGACACACAAGCTTTAACTCGCTCAAGTGACAGCGAATGTCTCCTGGGTTGAATTTGCTCTCTGTCTATTGTCCTTGATTACACTTTACTCACAACTTAAGACTTATTTATCACCGCACTCACAGACACACACAAACTTCGACTGCACACATCAGCCCATCCATTTGTAACTAATTACAGCAGCCATGGTTTTCATCTCAAGGTGAAGCTGCCTTTGTTTTGTGAAGGGGCCAAAACGCTCCTCTGCTTTCAGATGTTTGTTTCTTTTTTCTTTTTAATATTGTTTCTTTTTACCCTATTTGCTATGCTTCTGAGTGTTTCAGCCAAAAGGTTGCAAATGGGACTTCAAGTTAAGCTGCTGTTGCATTCATTGCTGTAAGTGTATTTAAAAACGTGTTTTATGGTGAACTGGAAGAATAAAATATAAAACTATGTCTAGAGTTGCATATCTATGGAAATAAAACCTTTATCAAGTTGTGAAATTATTACATTTAGTTTATAAACATGTATTGAACTAATTTGACATATCAGAACGCTTTCTTGACCTTGATTACATTGTTTTGTTTTGCTTCATGAGAAAAATAAGGCTGCTAGCTTTGTGTTCACTAAATGCATAAATGAGAGCACATGTAAACGCAGGTTTTTAAATTTGCACTATAACTATTTAATTAAGAAATGACACTCTTATTTTTTAAAAATTAGCTACATTTTGAAGTGTCTACAGCTGTTGTGTGAAAAAAAATTAAATAAAATCATCAATAATCTCTGCCTTTTGTTTCAGTTTCAGGATAAAAAGCTGAAATTTAAAAAATAAAATCCCTGTTTTCTTAAAACAAGCTGGAAAAATATAGCAATTTATCAGTCAAATATTAACATTTATTATTCCCAATAGTATGAAATGATGTTTTGTTGATGTGGTTTGAAATGTAAAAAAAACAAAAACAAAACAAAAAAAACTTCCACATTCTGTAATGGAGTTTCTCACACTGCCCGTCTTTCACGGTGGGACCCGGCTGTATCTATTAGACGTTAACAGCCCTCTGTGGACGGCATTAGTTTTGCCAGAGGTCATCAAGGTAATTATCACCCGAACAGCGCAGTGAATTTCACCCCATCCAGTCGAAAAAGCCATTTTTAGCAATCTTCCCTGTAGCCTCCCCAATAAAACATCCAATAGAGGGGGGTGGGGGGGAAAGGTGCTCATTCCCATTAAACTCTGCGACAGCTCGCTATGCCGCTTTTGACCTGCAAACCCACTTTAGCATTTTCGAGCCGGTCGCAGTGATTTGTTGGACTTTAGAGGAATAGAAAGCAGCTACCATAGCTGGCATGTCATCAAGCAAATTTCAGCATGCGGTGCAAGAAAACGGGAATCTCTCTTTTTCCACATCTCAGACTTTCCTGATGAACTGACGTTTGAGAGTAGCCCAGCATTTACCAGTGGCTAAATGCTCCAGCTGTACGGCTGGCCAGAGGGAAAAGTGCTTCTGGAGCCTGCGCTGTATTTTCAAACTGTGCCTCAGTTACATGTACAGAGTCCATTTCAGCTCCAGTGGTTTTCTTGACAGAGGTGAGAACTCCTCATATTCCCTTATGACGGAGCAAGAGAAGGCGTCGGGCAGAGCGAGGAACAGCCAAAGAGAAGAAGAGGGAGAGAAATTGAGTATTAGTGCGCGCTAGTCTATGTATATGTGTGCTCGCCCTCCATTCTCTGTCCCTATTTGGCCTCTTCAAGCCAACCAGCAGATAAGGCAGAGAGGAAAAAAAAAAAAAAAAGAAGAAAGAAACCGTCTGTACCTGCAAAGCCCCAAAAGTAATTTCAGCTATATCACTGCTCCAGTTGGCACACATGTGCATCTGGGCTTGCACAGCCTCTGTCAGGCTGCGACGTTGGTGTGTTTCAACTTTGATGGCAAAATATGTTTGTCTGTGGATCTCTATGTATGTGTGTAACCAAAGATGGTGGGAATTGTGTGTACGTGTGGGTTTTAATGCGTGTACTTTCCACGACGAATGCATCTGTGCACCTTAAAAGCACTTTGAGGCATCTTTCCCCGGTGTTCCACTTACTGTCTTTTATGTTTCAATTTTTTTTTTTCATTTTTTAGGTCCTCCTTATTGTATCTACAGTGACACTCTGGGGTCATGGATACAATAAATGTTGGGAACCAGCGTAGACTAGCACCACTCTGAGCGGCGGTGGCCACCTTTAGAGTAAATAATTGTTTAAATCTAAAAACTTGAGGTGTTTTAGGAGTTCGATAGATTCAGCTGAAAACTACATGAATCCAGAAGACGAGATCGGTGTTGGAGGCTTTTAGAACTCATTTTTGCTGCCTCAGAGAAGACTTCAGAACATTGCAGCAAATATTAATAGAGTAGGACAGAAAAAAAAAAAACAAAAAAGAAAAAAGTCAATGATGGGCAACAGAAGGGAAGTTTTTTCACTAAGTATCATTTATTTTATCTAACAGAAATGTTAGATAAATGTTAGATGTTAGAATGTTCCTCCCTTTTTGTTCTTGCCGTCCTTCCATTCTTTGATTGTTCCTTTCTATCCTCTGTTCTTTCTTCCTTCATGCCAAGCTCTTCTGACTCGAAGATCTTTTTTTCTGTCTTTTCCTCCCATCTTTCTTGCATTCTTATCATTGCTCCTTATAATTACTGTGGGAAATAACTTTTGTATTTATATTAAACGGGGAAAATATGAAATTATGAGCCTGGATACATCTGGAACTTTGACGTGAGAATGTTCACGATCTGCTCAGCTTGAGTACCTTTTGGCAAATTGCCATAACCACTGGACACTGGGAAACTTAAGTTTCTTACAATCACCTTAGCTGCTTTAGGAACAAACATTTTGTACACTTTGATTCATTGTTTCATACCAGACCAGACACTTGCCCAGTAATCAGTCTGCTGCTGTTTTTATGGAACAGTAAGTACATATTCAAATTGGCAGGTGGTAAACTCTCGTCATTTGTGAAATTCTCTATAATTTAAGGTGATTTTTTGCTGCAGCTCCATCAAATCAGGTGTGCAGCACCCGAGGAATTTCCACCTGGTAGAGCAGATTACTGGAGCCACTTTGGGCATTTTCAGCTATGTTTTGCCACAAGACTAATAAATCAAACTTGGATTACTGCAAACACGGGCCTGGACGACTGCTTTTATCGTCCACGTGTCCTCTTATTTTGTATTTGCGAAAAAGTCTATTACAAGTACACACACACACACACACACAGACACACAAGGGCCAACGGGCTGATGGATGGGGAGCTGGCAGAGGCTGATTAGCAGGGAGTGAAGGGGGCAGAATTACAACTCTGTCGGCTTTGCAATTGCATTGTTGCTTAGACAACGATCCATGTCGGGATGCTGGGATGAGGGAAAAAGTAATCAATGATCTCAATCTTTCTCAGTGTCTGTTTGTTTCTGTGAAACCAGCCCTAGTCTCTCTGACTCATTCCACTGTTCTTCCTACTTTCCCCGCTGAAACACACTTTGCTTCTTCGCTCATTGCCCTACCAGCCTCTGGCACCTCCACACTCTAATTGAAGGGATTAAAGCATTAGCTGGTTCATCAGTAAGTTCCTCTTTGTCTTGCTATATCCATATTTTCTCTTGTGCCATAGTAATTGGCTCTAAAAATTCTTACCCGTTTAGTAGGACAGAAGCACTTTTTTTTTAAAAGTTGATCAAATCTATAAACTTTTCACTAGCGTTCTACTATTGTGTTTTACTGAGGTATAAATATACCTTAGCAGAATTAAATTCCACTTGGCTACGGTCAGAAAAAGACTATAAAACATAACATTAAGTCTTCATAACTATGTGATGTCATATGAGATGGATTAAAAAAATGGAGGTATAACAATTTAATATTTTTGGCAAGATTGTTTAAATGGCATTTTCTTACATTTGAAGAAAATGTAAAACATTTGAGGTGTAATTCCTCGGCTCAAAATAAAGGCGGGGTTCTGTTTGATTATGCTGCATTAAGCGTATCAGTCTGTCCCTAACGTACCTTATGTTTAGAGCCAGTCTCGGTAAGGCACACAATAGTATTAAATCGCTGCCTTTTGTGACACCGCAGTCGGCTTGAACAGATTTTTTTTTTATCTCATCCTTCAGAGTGCAACATTATAGAAGACGGCGATAAAAAAAAAAGAAAAAAACGACCCCAGAGATCATAAACACCAGAATATAATAACTTCCGTGCAGCTTTTGTGAGCAAAAATCTGATTGTATATCTCCAAACCATTTCTACACACAACTAAAGGAAATGGGAGATAAGTGAAGGACGATAAATATGGAACTTGATTTAGAAGTGAGCCGCTGCCGAGCACTTCCCTCGTCGGCTTCCAGTTTTTGTTTGCAGCTTTGGAAAGTTTCCTTTTGCTCCTTCTGCTTCGGCTTATCCCCAGAATACATTGTTGGGACGTTCTTGACAGGTCAGGATGAAATAATTAGCTGCGAGTCGAGATTAAAAAAACGGCAAAGGTAAAGAAAGAACAGCCACTTGAAATTTAAATTCAAACTAAAAGTCATAATTGTAACATTCGAATAAAGATTGACTAATCCAAAACTTCATTATGTGCTTCATATTCCCCGACAAAAGCTGTTTCCAACTGTTCAGACCTAAAATGAATTTCGGTTGTGAAAAGGAAAAAGTCATTGGAGTCCGACCCATCAAAGCGCTGTGCTTTTCTCACATTGCCTGCCCTTGTATTTACATCTAAATGGTGGGCTGATGGTTGACAGGTGGTGCCGACCCAATTACATGACACAAATGGCGACGGAACCTGACAAATGAAGGCTTCGACTGGGTCTCGGAGGCCTTTTGCGACACTATCTGCTTTAACAAACATAGCTGTGTTTCCACAGGTTCGACCCTTGACAAAGTAATTTATTCCCACACGCGAGCGCGGAGCCGCGGATTCAAAATAAAAGTTTCAGCACTTATCCCAGCCCTTCCCCATTTTTCACTCCAAAAATGAAACCGTTATTATTCAAAAGAGAAACAGGAATTTATGCAGGCTTAGACACAGCCTTACATCTTCACTTCCTCTTGCATTATTCTTCCTCTCGTGTTTACTGCCTTTGTGTTTTTCATTACAGAGGCATCCTTCCAAGCTCGGTAGCACATGTTTAATTTATTTTAGGTGAAAACCCTTTATAGCTGCCTGAGCATTCCAGTTTTTGTGAATGTTTGTGTTCACATGAAGGTTACAGCTTTTCTGCCTCCATATTTAGTTTGTTTTGGCTTGTAATTAAAAAGGAAGCTAGTATATGTTGTATTCAGATGTTCACAATGTTCTCAGAAGAATGTTGAATATATATATATATATATATATATATATATATCTGAAATCAGTTGTTTATATGCAGTGGTGTGTGCAATCTTTGCCTTTGTCTCCTCCTTGATTTCCTACTTTTTGCATGTTTGCCACACTTTTAATATTTCAGATAATCAAATCAATTTAAATACTGTTCTAATATTGGATTTTATTTTCTCTTAATAATAAAGACCTTCATTTAAAAGTTGCACTTTGTTTGCTTTTGTTGCCTTTAACTTACATTTAAGTAGATTTGATGTTCTGAAACACAGAAGTGTTAAATGATTTTATTACTATTTGCAAAAAGCCACAATATTCTTTCTTACAGAACATTTCATTTCTTAATCAGAAACAATACAATTACTTTGCGTTTTAAAGAATTTGGGTGATAATTTAGAAAGGATAGTTACTTTAGAACGATTGGGTGCTTTACATGTTTTTTACGGAAGCCTCAAAATCACACACAAAAAAGTTGAGGTGTCTGAAAGACAACCTTTCAGAAAATAAAGGGCAAAGTTATCAACAGTGCTTTCTCTTGTCCTGCGCACAGCCTGTCTTGACCCCCTCCACTCATTCACACACCTGGCCGTGTCTCTCCGTCTCTTTGCTCCGCCCACTTTTGTGGAATTTTCCTAAATTGTTTGGGGCGGGGTTAAGCTTTCACAGAGGTTTTAGCGCCGCTTTAACCTCTGATATATTCTTGTCTTGGTCTTTTTGGCATCCTTTCTTTTGCAATAAGGTATTTCCACTATAAAAAATATATATAAATTTTTTTATTAAAAAAAAAATATATAATTTTTTTTACATATTTCCTTATTCTATGCAATCAATTAAACATTTTGGCAATACATTTTTCATTTAAGATTTTTGTGTGTTTGTGTTGGAAAGCAACAATGGGGAAGAAAAAACAAACTTTTTTTCCCTTAGTTTTTCCATTTATTATTTCTTAACAGCATATTTTTTTCCCAGGTTTAAGTAAAATGAAAAAGAGCTTTAACTGTGAATTGATTTTTTTTCTTCCCCCTTTGCAATGCATTTATGTGGCCCTTAGGTTAAATTGATTAGTTGTGTTTTTCCCATTTGGCTGTGTTGTTTCTATGGCAGCAGAGACTAAGGTGGACAGGTGATTTGTTTTTTTTTGTTTTTCTGTTGAAAACCATCTCTTTATTTAAAAAAAAAAAAAAAAAAAAAAACTCATCTATTTCATAACACAAAGTTGCACTCATTTGCCTCTGGAGGATTAGTCCAGTTTCAATTAACTGCGAGATAATTACATATTCTGCACTTAAACAAATTATTTGTTTAGGGTCATGTGGCAGGTAACTATTCAGGATTAAAATTTGTAGTGATGAGCTCCTTGCGGCATACGTGTACAGAGAGAAAAAAAAAATCTGTAGAGGAAGAAAAAACTAACCATGTGCACCTGTTCCTCTAAAAGGGGTTGACCCTATTTTAAATTCATGAGGAAGAAAATACAGGAGAATATGGTGCTCAACACAGCGTTGTGCTTCCTGTGTGTTTGCTGTGGTTGTCGTCGATTTCTGCATATACTCGCGGCTGTTCCTACAGCATACCAACCCCCCGCCCCCCCCCCGAAAAAAAGCTTTTAATGGAAAGAGAAAGACGCAGTTTCCGTTTGCAGTCCAACTTTTGTTTGTCTTACCTCCGGTTCATGTCTTAGTCTCCTTCAGGCAGTCAGCAGTCGGTCCGTGACTGTCTCTCTTGATCTCTCTGTCCTTCCGTGAACACACATCAATTATTCATCCTAATCTAATGAGGTGTTAGTTGCCTATTATGAATAAGCTCTTATACCAGCAGGTCGCTTTGTCAAATCTCATCTGTGGAGCCCCTCAGGCAATTTAAACATTTGTTTTCAGCTGTGTCTGAATGCTCGCCACACTACAGGGGAAGTCCATTTATATGCGAATCAGTATAGGCTACGAGAGGGCAGTAGTTAGCATTATCATCACATGACAACAGGCTTCTGGTCTTTGGACTACAAGGTCTGGAGGGGCCTCGTGATGGAGAAAGCTTACGACTTTGCCCTGCAGGTATTTTTTGGGTTAAGTGAAAGTAGGGTTTACCTTGGTCGCTTTTAAGGTCCTCCAGTTCTTGTCGAAGCAAACATGAGTGTGCTTGTTCTCACCAAACCCATTTGTGGTGTCTATCGACATGATCTGCAGACATAGCAGTATAGCGCAGAGTGTCTTGTTTGGTTGGCTTTGGGCTTCATTTTTGCTTTTTGTGGATAATATAGTTCTGCTTGCATCTGCAGCCCATGACTTCAGAGTGAACTAGAGCGGATTGTACTCAAGTTGAAGTGGAAGATGGATTTATGGTTTGGAAACAAATCCGTTGTAATGTTGACACTTCACTAGACTGACTCTCTGTTTACTGCTCGGTCTAGGTTCAGACTCTTATCTATAGTAGACATAAGATGATTGAAAGAACATGATCGTCCTCATTTCAGCCGGTAAGTTGAGGTAGTTCATTGAGGTATCCAATAACAAACACCTTGCTTATAATGTTTTACGGGCCTTTCCCACTGAGAAAAGAACCCAAGATATACTTGGAGCCCTAAGGATACATCTCCTTTCTGGGCTGGGATTATCTTGGGATTGCCCAGCATGAGCTACAGAGAGACCACTTGCTCTAAACCACTTCCCTGTGGCCCTTCAGGACAGATCTTGGGTCCATGTCAGCCATGAGGGAATGAAAATGTAAAATGGTTGGGTGTTTAATATGTTATACAAATGACCTTTTCACAAAGTGTATTTAAGATAAATCCCATTTTCAAAACCTCTTACCAATTAGCCTTTGAACTTTAAGTTACTGCTGAAACTAGTTTGATGGGACCGAACATTGCTCTTTGGTTACTAAATTTGTGATTCAAAATGGATTTTGTTATGAAACTTTCATACATAAGGCAGCTCACACTTTCTCAAAATGTGAATTACATTTCTTCCAGGTGAATTTAAATGGATTCGGGCATAAACTTGCATACAGCCAGTAAAGGTTCAGGACAAAAAATGTTCAGGACAAATTGACTCAATGTATGAATGTACATGACTAGTAGAGGCAAAAATATTGCCAATAGTGTTTGTTTTTTCAAATTCCAAATAATTTCACCCCTGTCTGAAATAATAACTGATTTATAAGCTTCACTTTCCACTTTAAATTTATTCTTTTTGCCATTTTTAACATTCTTATTAAATAACCTGGCTAATCACAAAGATCCATGGTAAAGTTGTCAAATAATGCTGCTTAGCAGGAAAATATTTGGGTTCTTTTTTTAGTTGTTGTTGTTTTCATAGTCAGCATTTCTTTTGGTCTGCATTTCTTTTGTATCGCACTCTTAACACGCGCAGGCACTTTTCTGTGAACGTTGACATGTTTATGCAGGAAGTATGCATAACCCTGAGTGTGCACAGTGCATTTGTGTATCAAATCCCTGTAGTGTGATGGCCTTAAGCTCCTTGTTCCATCGGAATCGCTCTGAGACGACAAATCCAGAAGCTTAGGCATATTACACAGACTTCCACCTGCACCCACACACACGCACACGCATACACACATCTCTCGTCTGATGTATACTCTATCACTTTCCCCTGCTGCATCGAGCGCACACCTGGGTGTCGTCTGCTTCCCCTCCCTCCTCTGCTCTTAGTTCAAAGTTTGTTATTTCTCTTTGTTATATATGTTTTTCCTGCTCGCGCCCCTTCCAGCTGGTGCACGTCTCCGTCAGTCTCCCCTTCGTTCGTCTCTGTGGTTCGACAGTTATGAGTTCACTGAAGTGCGAAGGCGAAGTGGCCTCCTCGTGGATTGGAAGGGCCGATGATTTCGGAAACGCCACACTGAGCAGTAGTGAACACACACACACTCTCAAGCTGATATTACGAAGGCCGTGCCAAAGATTTTCTGGCTCCCCCCTCATTCCCTGCGGTGGGAATGACCATATGTCTTCTTTTGGCTACACTCGGTGGCGTTTGCGTCCACGCGCATTCGCAAAGCCGCCTGTCGCATATGTGCGTCACCTGCCGCCGAGCGATGTGTCAGTTCCCAGTGTGTGCACACAGTCTTTCAAGCATGGTGAAGGGCTGCTAGCAGGTGTTGATGGAAAGACGTTTGGCAATTTTTCACCTACCAGCAATCATTTTTTATTTTATTTTTTTTCTTAAAATGGTTTCTTAAAGAAAAAAAAAACGGTACAACACCACCTATGCTTTTCTGATTAACTCGTATAGGCACAATAGTCTCACAGCATAAAGTAACACAGTATCAAAATGGTTTTAAAAATGTCCCTACACATTTTGTGTGAAAATGTGTATTTTAGAGTGCATATTCAGTGGCGGAGCTAGAAAGGCTACATCAGAGGCAATTAACGCACAAATAAGTTAGAACTGTTTCAGATCATGAAACTTTTCAAATCACATGATAACCTGAGTAAATTAACAAAAAAAGAAGCAGTTTTCAAATCTCTGTGATTTACAAAGGAAAAGTGGTCATCTAAACCAATCATCTATTGATTTTAAAATAATATTTTGTGGTATTTTCATAAATTTCTGCTGTAATTAATTCTTTTAAAGTCTTAAAAAATATGTCTACCAGCAGAAGGACTCTTAATTCTTTTGGTTTCATCCAGAAGTGAAATTCTATCTAGGATGTCTTTCTGACTATTTATCCTCGTAGTGCACGCGAATACAAAAAGTAAGCTTCTATAGGCTGTAGTTTAGGTATGTGGGTGCAAAATGTTTTCTTTTTCTGATGCAATGTGGAAGTAGGAAGGCAGGAAATGACCTTAGATGTGAAATAAGAATTATTCAAAGGGCAATTTGATCCAGACAATGCAGAGAAAATGCAACGATGAAAGAAATTCACATTTTCTTCTAGCATTCATTGGCATGGTATGATAGATTTGTGGTTCTGAAATTGACTTATTAAAGCCCAACAATATCTCTGAAATAAATAAAATAAAGATATTAGTGTTCCAGGAGATTTAATTAAACTTAGTGAACCTAATCTTGGGGAAATTTTTCTAAATATTAAGATGAGATTATTATATTTGCCATATTCTTTGCTGTTGTATGTTTCCTACTCCTCTGTTGAGCAGTAGGAGTCGTCGGACCAAATGACATGAGGAATCAGAATCAAGTCCACAATGCGGATAACGCCATCGGCTGCATCATTTCCGTTGCGCAGAGATGGCCCCCACTTTAATGAAAAAAAAAAAAAAGAAGAAGAAAAAACTAGAAAAGTTCAGCATCTGTCCCGTGTCTGCTGGGAGGTTGCTGAATCACTAAAAGTACATGTGAAATAAAATCTAACAAGCGAAGTGCAATAAGAAACAAGAACATCTACTGTGGGACGGAAGAGCAATATTAGGAACAAATAAAACTTCACCCGTCTATAAATTTTTTACTCCTTTTTGTTCCGGCTGCTTTTTTGAGGCCTGCAGGTCGGACATCTAACGTAGCCAGAATGCTCTCCGATAATTTGAACATGCCGTAAACATCGACGCTTGTATCCAGACTCTTGAATTTGTGTCATGTAGGCATTAAGGTTAGCCTGTCTGGTCTGGTATCCATGTTTATTCCACCTCATTGTATCTACTGTGACAGTGGAGAAGCAGCAGTTTGCTGACTGGAAGAAATGCACTCTTGGTGAATTTGTGTGCTTCTAGCTTTTTCTTGTTCTTGTCCGATTCGTCTTAAGTCAAATTAAGAATTTAGTGTTTCCTCGTAGTGGAGTTTACAGTAACTCTGTCTTTTGTCATAAGCGGAAGGAGATGTAGATTGGTGGCGACTTACCAAATGTCATAACATGGTAGATCACATTAGTGCCCTGGTGTTTCTTTCCTGTGAACAAAAAGCAAAAAATGCCCCAAACTCACTAATAATAAAACCTAAGAACAGAAACTGAGAAGATGCGGCTTCAGTGTAAGTATTTCTTGTATCTCATCGTCTAATGTCATGATTTTAAAAAGTCACAATACATTTTTTTCTGTTTATTTTTTTTGGGCCTTTAGTAGAATTTTGATGAAAGAAAGCAATGCTTCAGAGTGCATGCTGTTACTACATGTTTATTGAGACTTGTTGGAGTGGATGTGTTTTGAACTGACCGGTCCCCCCAAAAAAAAAAAAAAAATATTACCATCAAACTTGTCTTGAATGAGTACAGTGGCAATTGCATCTAATTTCAATATTTATTCATTTATTCCAAAGCAGTGTTTTCTTCTTCTTGAGTAATTGCAGCTATCTTTAGTCTGCACCACCACCTACTGACAGCATTATGCACACTGCTCTATTCACCCTGAAGCAAACAGTGGAGTGAAGCCTGCTGGTGTATTTTTTAAAGGGAGCACTTTAAAAGAAAGCTTCATATTGGCTGTAAAACATGCAATGAGGACATTGTTGAATCAGCTGATACAACTCTGGATTCTCTCTGAGTCTCTGCCTCCCTGGAGTTTTCACAGCTTTTTTTGATGCTCGCTCCCCCACCACGATGACCTCTTTTTTCCCCCCTTTACTTGTGTTAGTAATTTCTTTCTGCTTTTTATTTTTTTTATTTTTTATTCCTCGTCTTTCCAGCCTTGCTCTCTCTTTGCCATGTTGACGTTGGCAACCCTGATGAAACTCTGCGCTGTAACTCACGGCGAGTGTAAATGCTGAACACGAGGCGGTGCAGCAAACCTCCAGGGCAGCAGAGAATCAAGTGGCAGAACCTTTTGCTTTATTGAAATGTCAGCGTGTCTTGATGGGTCAACGGGCGTGCCAAGTCGTGTGATGTCATGACGATGACGCTTTGCGGTCCGTGATGTTTCTGATGGGGACGGCACTGAAGAAGAAGTTGAATATTTTATTGTTGTTTTTTTTTTTGCTACTTTAACAATTGCAAGGTTTTAAGTGATATTCTGATTCCCCAAAAGGTTGATGTGACCAAACAGGACGTTAGACTTTGACACAGCTGTAACACGAGCAGCTAATAGCCATAATTCCTCATGTTGTTTTGAATTAAACGTTGATGTTCTGTTTTCAAACAGGCTCCTGTTTCTCTTGGCACTTTCGGGTTTTACAACCGCGGGGAGTCGCACCTTACAACAAACACGGCTAACGTCGATGTCAAATATCATATAAGCAGACATTTTTTGCCTGCAGCGGATTTTCTTAAACAACAAAGATCGTCTCTGAATGCTAACGCGGTGCGGGAAAAATACATGAGTGGAAAAAGAGAGAATATTCAACAATCACTCAACACCCCCCTGGCCAACAATTTGTCTTTAGCGAGGCGCCTCATTTTGCATGGTAATTGCTCTGGTATGTGTACCTATCCACCATTAACATGCCATTGAAATGCAAGGTGTTATGCAATGCAAATAGGTATATTTGTAAGACGTATAGTTTTGCATTTATTTAGCAGCCGGTTCAACAAATCTACTTTATATGTTCGCTGGAAATGTATGTTTTGCGTCAGCATGTGTTTAGCAGATATGTAGGTGAGAAGGCAGAAGTGGGTAAGAGTGAGATTTTCACAGCTTAACCTTGAGTAAAAATCATGTAGTTTTATGGCGTTACAGTACTGGTACAAATATTACAAATAACTTGATCTAACTGATAATTGATCTATTTAAATCAGACAAGCAAAAGTAACTTCTATTATTTCATTTCATTTCATTTATTTATTTATTTATTTCGAACAGACATTAAAAACAGTCAAAAAAGAACAAGAAAACAAAATAGAATGAGACAAACTTAAGAAATAAAATGTAAAAAATTATTTTGCCCATGTGACATGCAATTTTATATTTTCTGTTCGAAAAGGAGCAGGTAGAAGATACATCTTATAATATCCTGCCCCTTTCATACTTGTCGATGTATTTATCAATTGACTTTCAGAACATCAACAGGAGACAACTTGTTTCCATTTTTCATTATGTTTAACTATGTACAATTATTTTAAGTACTATTTATATAATCATTTACATTATGAACTATTAAACATGTTATATAGCATATTTTGAAATGAGTTCTGCTTTAATCAATTTTTTAAACTGGTTTACATTTGTAATTTTTTTAATCTCATCATTCAATCCATTCCAAACATTTACTCCACACACAGATAAACAAAAACTCTTCCTGGTTGTTCTAATATGTTGTTTTTTAAAATACCCTTCACCTCTTAAATCATAACCACCCTCTCTGTCACCAAACATTTCCTGTATATTGTGTGGAAGTTTTTTATTTCGTACATTAAACATGAATTGTGTAGTTTTAAATTTGACCAGGTCCCAGAATTTCAATGTATTTGATTTGATAAATAACTGGTTTGTGTGTTCCCAGTATCCCACTATATGTAGTATACGGATTGATTTTTTTTTGTAAGACGTATAATGGCTGTAAATTTGTTTTGTATGTATTCCCCCAAACTTCCACACAATATGTTAACTGTGGTACAATGAGTGTGTTATATAGAATAAACAAAGATTTATAGTCCAGGACGAAACTAATTTTTCTTATAACAGCTACACTTTTGGCTATTTTAGATTTTACTAGGCTGATCTGTGGTTTCCAGTTGAATTTATCGTCTAACATGACACCCAAGAATTTTATTTCATGTACTTGTTCTAAATCAACACTTTCAATTGATATTTTAATTGGATTATTTTCCTGTTTTTTATTGTTTCCGAATATCATGAATTTAGTTTTATCTAAATTTACAGCTAGTTTATTATTTTTGAGCCAGTGCTGTAATTTTTCCATTTCTGTGTTGACCACTTCTGAAAGTTGTTGAATGTTTTCTCCAGCACAGAAGATACTGGTGTCGTCTGCAAATATAATGTATTTTATAAGGTGTGATATGTTGACTATGTCATTTATGTACAAATTGAACAATTTGGGTCCCAAGACTGATCCCTGTGGAACTCCACAAGTTATATTTAGTATATCTGACCTCTGACCATCTAATTCTACAAACTGTTTCCTTTCTCCAATGTAGTTCCTAAGCCAGTTTAATGCCACCCCTCTAATGCCATACCTTTCCAGTTTTTTTAATAACATGTCATGATTAATGGTATCAAAAGCTTTTTTGATATCCAGAAATACAGCAATTGCTAATTTCTTTTTATTGGTTGTAGATTAATTGGTGTTCATTCTGGCATAAAGTTCCTCCTTCTACCAACCTCTCATTTTTAAATTGGATGGGTTGGATGTTTTATTTTTGAGCACTTGGCATGGTAGACGTTTGTAAGGTAGTGCTTAATGATGGATATTGTTGGATTCTTTAAAACGGAGGGATTTGGAGAACGTCAAATTTGTGGCAGATTTGTAATCGAAGCAAAATAGAAATCCATCAGGAAGTTACAGTACGTTGTTTTCCGTCCCCAGAGAGGCTTAGAGCAGTTTGAAGATTTAGCCATTTTATTGTAGCAGTAAAATTGCTAAATTTTAGGGCACTTTAAGAGGCGCCATGTGTGGACAGATGTGGCTTTGGAACATTTTCTCAGCGTATCAGTCCCCAGCAGATGTGGCTGAGATGTACCTGTTGCTGAGCAGCACAAGCAGAGCATGCAGCAGCAGACTGTTTAGCTGAGTTTATGATTTAAAAAAAAAAAAAAAGTTGCAACACGCTTAATTATAAAGCAGCCACAGAATTGCGCTCCTTTGTATTAGTTTCTATGATAGCCTAAGAAAATCCTCCCTTCAGTGTTAAACAAAAGCAGAACTGCAGCGTGTGCAACATCCAAAAAGCACCAACGTTGCTGCAAAACATTTACAGCCGCTCCGTTCTTCATCACAAATTACCCCACATAAATGAATCTGCCAACTATTTTCAGAAGAATATTTAAACAGAGGCAAAAATAAAAAAATAAAAAAATAGTGGTCTTTACGATTTCATTCATATTCCCTTAACACTGAGAAGGTTGCAAAAAGATTACTTTGCTGAATATATTTTGGATAAAAAATGCGAGAAAAAGTCTGAAAGCTTCATCTTTGAGCATCTTGCCCTTTCCAATCATTAAAACGGAAACGTTTCCACTGGCAGACCTATTTATATGTACAAGAGCAAAAAAGGGTAATAACACCGATCAGAAGAACCAAACAAAGACTCAGATTTTGCTCACCTAACAAATTCACATGAGTTGCGGCTTAAGAAACTCCCCTGAAAAACGTTTGGTTCTGTATCAAGAGGATGCAAATTACAAATCAGGAGTCTGAAAAACATATTGTTAACAGTAAAACAAACATTTAAACAGCTGTGTCAGAAACTACCTGTTGGAAAAAGAAAATAGTTGGAGCCTTCTTTCATCCAGCTGACCTGTTGTGTTAGCAACAGGTTGGGAATTGACAGCACTGCTTTAATTTATTCTCTCCAGTGCCTTAAAAAAAATAAAAATTAAAAAATTAAAACTCCTATCAACATTCAATATTCATATACCATCCCTGATTTACTCCTTCTTTGTGGTTTTCAGAAGACAGTTCAGACTGTTGTTGATTATATTCTAATGAGAACCTTTTGAAATTATTCTACAAACCACTGCTTTTACAGTAGCTGAATTTATAAACTGCTTACGTTGAGAAGAAAAAAAACCAATCTATTTAGCATAATAATTGAAATCGGTGGTAGAAATAATAGGATGACAGACATAACAAAAATGAGCATTAAAGTGGCAACAGCTCATGAATAATAAGCAACATAGCCTGCGTCTTAAATGCATTAACATTCTTGCGATGGCTAATTTTAATGGATGACCCTGCATGTCATAGTAAAAGTATAATACAGTCTGAACATAAAATCCCTTCACAGTTAAGAATATATGCATTGGTAAACACTTTGGCTTTGCAGCTTCATGACAAGGAGATAACTGTTTACTTAATGCTTTTTTTTATATATATATATTTAATCTTTTTAAAACCATTCTGACTGGTCTTGGTAGTAGAATCACTTGTTCCAGTTAGTCTCATTTTTCCTTGCTAATGTTGTAGCTCTTAAGGTTAAACATGTTTTCATTTCAGTGCTGTGTGTGAACTCTTTAATTGGCCTGTGTCACAACATTCATATCGTCTTTGTGTAAAGTCCTAATTGTACCTTTTAGGCTTTTGTATATTTTACACGCCACGGTTTCCTTCTTATGCTGCTTCATTTCTGCAACTAAATCAATAAAATGCCATTTCCTCACAAATGGGCTGCGCCATTTCAGTCTGCAAGTTATTTGTTACAGTTTCCGTGAATGTGCGGTGCATAGTAAACGATTGGAACAGTGTAATCAACAGTGTTTCTATAAGGCTGTTATTCCAGTTGATACATTTTGAATTGAGATGTAATGTGAAGCTTCGGGGACCGGTGGTATGAGGCCGAGATGACATAATCCACAAAATGAGATTTCTTTCAGGTTTCAGCTCCTAGCATTTTCAATTGAACCATTTCATATTAAAACATTTTCTGTCATGAATACATATTTGAAATTTTTTCTTCAAAATGTAAATTTAAATTGATGAAAAAGAACAGCACATAATGTTGTTTGCATTACTGTTTTTAAAGGTGAAATTGTCAGTTTTTAAGGACAAATCTGCAAGGACCAGGTGATGAATCACCAATATCACAATATTTTCTCAAACCAACACATTAACCTTAATGAAACATCACAATCAATTGAAATAAACATATCTATTTTATTTTATTTTATTTTGAGAAATTGATCATTCTATTTGTTTGGTTTAAATAATATTTAAATAAGTGAAATGTCTATCACTTAAGCTGCCATGAGACTTTATGTGGTCACATTTGTCACTCCATTTAAAAATGTTTTTTAAATTGGTCCAAATGTGAGGAACCCAATTATGATTTGCGAAACAATTCACTCATAAGAAGTATGTGTCAATTTTGCCAGGCCTTTATTACAATACATATTTTAGAACGAAGAGTGTCAAATGAGCTATGTAGTATTTTCTATTTAGGAAAATATTAAGATAGAGGTAGTAAGTTACTCTTTTTTTTTTTCTTATCCTAAAGCCCAACTGATCATTTTTGGTTTACGTTTTAATGCTTCATACGTGTCTTTAATAAGTGCTAGTTGAATTAATTAGGCCTTGTCCCTTACTTTTTCTGCCAGTTCAAGAATTCAGCATTCTGAGGTGAGTGAATCGTCATCAGTCATCATAGCATTACATAAATAAATATTACAAAAATTGATGGTGATAAAATCTCCCTTAGTTTTTAATATTTATATACATGTCTAGCATTAGCATCAATTCTAAGATCCTTTGATTTAAGTGTAAAGCAAAGACCTGTGGTTTTTTTCAATCATCTTTTGTGAGGGTATAATGTATTGGCTATTAATCACTGGTTTTGTTTGGGTTCCACTGTAGTAATTATTATTAACCACAATTGCAAATATTTTTCATGTACAGAAATGAAAACTGATATGAGGCGTAAAATGGGCAACATATATCAGATAGTTAATCATTTTATAGCAAACTTGCCCCTGTGAATGTGTGTCTGTCTTCATAATTTAAATCTCTGTAACCTCAGGGTAGCATGTACTCTCACACCAAGGTCTCAGTCTGCATTGAGGGGTGGATGTCATTCCACGGTTCTCTACGTTTGACAGGCTACATGATGGTTGTTTCACAGCAGGATTGATTTGACAGGGTGCACAAGCAGCTGTTACTCCAGTTGTGTGTGAACTTTATGTCTGTGGTATGCTGAGCTAACCTGTGCTGTTCACATTTTTCCTTTTTTGCGGTTAATATAAAGCCCGGTGCTTAAAGTCGCTAAAAACACCCAGTTATTACCAAAATGTTTTACTTTTTTGTCAACAGTTTTTGCTGTACGTTTATTTTAACTTGAGGTCTTTAAAAAAGTGTGAAGTGACTTTAATATATATACATTTTTAAATATACATCTTCTTTTTTTTAAAGGTATTTTTAGGTATTTCACCACCAGATATGTTAGCATCTTTTCAAGGTCTTTTACATCATTTTTGGGTTTTATTCACACTAAAACTGTCTTTGGGACACAGAACGAGTATTTCTTCTAAACAGAGCAATAACTGGACATTCATATTCATGTACTTGCATAATATTCTTGAAACAGTTAAATTTGGCACCTCGGGGATCCCATACCCAAGGATGACCCAGAATTGTAGAGGTTCTCTTTCTGATTTTACGCCTGATTTAGTTTTGTGTGAGCATTTATTTTTGGACAGTGTATGTAAACATTTAGTTTAAAGAATGTGGGCTACTTGCTAAATGACACTGCAGAGAAACTGCATAGTTAAAACCTTATTGATAATATCGAGCAGGGAAACAAGGATTTCAAACCTTCAACATGACTGCTACCAAAGGGAGAGGATTTGTGCTTCTTGGTTGCATCTTGGTATACAACTAAATACTTTATCTTGAGCTGAAGAGTGCTACATCTGTCTGCGATGTTCATGGAAAGAGGTAAAATCTTGCTTTTTACTATCTCAATGTAAAGAACATAAGAGAGATGAATGCTCTCTGGGTGCACTGCATATTGGTGTTTGTGTACGCTTCATCTTTTGAGACTTCATGGTCTTCTTGTTAATAAACATCTAATTGCCTGAAGAGTTTTACCGGCCCTACCGTTTCGGCCTTTGTAATTGGCTCGCAAGGCCAAGTTGCGGCTGTGTGTTTACATACGGATATGCGAAGCAGCAGCTAATGAAGGCCCACAGGAACGTCGCTGATGTAATAAGTTCATAAAGTGTTTCGAAGCAATTTTTTTAAAAAAGATGTGATGGGAACAGAGACGGGCCCATTTACAACCCTCTCTCTGTGTGTGTGCGTGTGTGTGTGTGTGTGCGCTTGGTTTACCTGCTGCTGTGGTGTTTCGTATACATTTCTGCGCGTGTGTGAGAGCACTCATGAATAACCCATCTGCTCATCCTGTCAGTTAAAGCCCACTGTGAATACAGCCTGGCTGGCTTTGTTCACCAGCCAGTCATAAGCTGTCCTGTCAAAACATTAATTAACTACCAGGAAACATTTTGGTGCTGTTTGTGTCTATTGTTCTTTGTTTTTTTTAAATGTGTGTATGAGTTGTAGATGAATATAAATGCACTAATGAGATCAGCTAATCCAGTTTATATTCCTTACCTTCTAGAGGAATGTTGTATACCAGCTTTATGTCCTTGTTGGTTGGCTTTTCTTACGATAAATAATAAATATGCAGACACTTGTGATTCTGGTATGCTTTTCCTGGAAAAACCCCCCAAAACAAAACAATGTTTTAACTCATTTCTGATGCTGCTATAATCTACAATTCTTTAAGTTTTCCATTTCTTACATCATTTTCCATGTCCCTGCGTCTTTGGGTTGGCTAAATAACACTTTTAAATCTATCACGTCTATAAAGTAGTTAGCATAATACATTTTGTATAATAATATTTGGAAACTTAAAAGATTTTTATTCCTACATTTCTAAATCAAATCACTAACAAATATAAAATTACCTTGTGAAATTACTTTTTCTTGCTTTTTTTTTTTCCCCCCGCAATTTTAGAAGATAGAAAATATCCAGTAGAGAATGCCTTGAATAACAACAACAAACAAGAACAAGCGAACAAAAATGACTTGTTTTATTTAACTACTCCTGCAGGTAAAAGCCTCAAATTCAAACGGTGCAGATGGAAAAAGTGGGCAAGTGCAATGAAATAAGAGCATTTTATGAGGGGCAATAATATTTTACGAGAATTTAAGCAGTGACTGTTTGGAAATGAGATGCTTTTGTAAACTGAATGTATAAACTTTAACTACCTAGTTGAAGCACCGATATCCCTCCTCCACCCCCCAGACTCACCGGGACACTTTCTGGTGTTTGCTGTGTAGTCAAAATTATCAGCACTCATCGTGATTCATTGATAATTATAGCACAAATACATGTAACTAAAAGTAGGTTTATTTTTAAGTCAGTCTTATTTAAATTCGCATGTGAGCATTTAGACATTTCGCAGAAGATGTCATTTAAAAAGAAAATGTATGAAGATGCCATCTCCGGTTGGAAGTTTGAACTAATTCAAAGTAAACTGGATTTAGCTTGTTTTTGTGAAGGTTGTACTTGCAAAAAAACCCCACTGTAAACAACAAAAGTGAGCTGCATGTTAAAGTCAGTGGGAATAATTGTAAAAAAAACCCCAAAAAACAACAAAATCTCCATTTTAAGGGAAGATGTGGTTGGAAAACAGTCTTCAATGGCTTGTGCTGACCTTGTTGAATTTAAATCATATCGTGTTTAACAGAACAACTCTCGACGTGTGCAGAAAGTAAGAACGTTTTTATTTCCACAAGCCGAGGAGGAGTTGGAGGTTCTGGTGCTGAAGAGCTCCGCAGTCCTTTTTTTTTTTTATTGAAGCTAATTTGGAGAGAAATGCTTCAACTTGCAAGACAGCATGAGAATTAAATTCTGAAGCAAGGGCAAAAGGTCACATGGTCTGAGTCCTTTTTATCCAGTCACTGTGCGATGAATGCATAAGTGTAGAAAAGAAAAAAAACTCTAACGCCTTTTGCTGAACATTAAAACCTCGGGGTGCAGCGTTGTGATTACGTTCTGGACTCTCTTCCTGCTGGTCGGCATGCGACATGATAAATTAACGCAGCTTGATAAGGAAGTCATCAGCTTTTAAAGTCGCATCACGAAAGGAGCAAGTAGAGTCTAAGATCAAAATCATCATGTTGATATTATGGAGTCGTTGTTCAAGGAGTGCAGAGTTTAATTTATAGATATTCCACCACATCCAGCAAGCAAATGACTTGATTTCACTATTCAGACAGTAGACAGCGATACATTTATTCATGTTTATTACTTATGCGTCATAAACGTGATAAGATATTTACATATTGTGATGACAAATGGTAACGTATTTAAAATGGAAGTGATGTTAAGTATGTGAACTTGATGCGCACCGACGTTCTGGGCGTGACCGGAGAAAAAGTTTTCTATTCGGAAAACGCTGGTTGTGCATTAAGTGACAGACTTGGGGTTAGAGGCTGATGGATGTGCAGCACATACCAGAATATCCGAAATCACAAGATGTGGTGGAAACGTTCCGCTGAAATCCAAATATGTAAGCTCCTGTTGCTGCAAAAAACAAAACAAAAAACCAACCCAATAACAGCTGCGTTTGTCCAATAAAGTACTATGCTTTGGCGGTTGGAGACGTAGCGCACACAGATACAGAGTGGCTGAAGTCGTCGGGGTTTTTTTCTCTGCACTGAAGATGGAAATTTACCAAGCGCCAAGTAGAAAAATGGCACACTTAGAAATTGGAGCTACTCTGACAGCTATGACAAAAAGCACCGTTCAACATCACATCTGGTATTTCCCCTGAGAGCGCTTAACCAGAATACCTGATCATGGAATGACCATAAAAGGAGGAATAACGCCCTGTGGGCCCTCCTGAGCGGGTTCAGATCTGTGGTGGCTACATTTTCTGTTGGGCAACCCCACTGGGTCGCTGCTGTTTCATCACTTGATTTTCATTTGGTGTGACATTTTATGTTTAATTAAGGGGGGGTCTTTGCAAGATTATATTTTGGCTGTGGTGGTTTTCAATTAAACCCATGAACGGTTAATGTTCTTTGGTGATTCATTCTTAGCAAGACGTACAACACATTAGAAACATCTTGGATTTGGGTGGTGATTTCTGTGGTTTAATTAAAACGGGACATGTCCGGATTTGTAAAATTAAGTATTAGAAAATTTTTTGCAACTTTGCCATTTTGCTTGAAAAATGACAATCACGCATTAGAGTGCTTTGCAAAAGCATGCAAACCCCGTGGCAAATGCAGTGTTTTTATAAAAAAAAAATAAAAAATCACATCTGCTTTAGTTGAGATTTGCAGTAAACCAAAAACAGTGACAGATAATTAAGTGGAAGGGGAAACAAAACCTTGGTTTTCCAACTATTGCCATCAGAACTCACCTGATTCGTAAATAGACTCTCAGTAATTTATTTTCTTGTCCGTGTGAAGGAGAGCTTTAATCAGAGAGGCAATTAAGAGGCTCGTGAAGGGCTGCAGGAGAAAACCTTTAGTAGTTCAGAACACGTTTTCTCTTTTTTTTTGTTTTGTTTGAAGAAGTGGCAAAGAAAGCCCCGGACAACTATATAATGGACCTTACCACAGGGCCCGCCTTTCATTGGCTAATGCCCATTTTACGTCACAACGCAGCTGTTACATGGGTTACCGGCTCACAAACTCATGCTAATATACATTGTGGACTACCAGACCGACAAAGTTTTTGCGTCAGGACTTGGAAAAAAAATGGTTTTCCGTCAGTGGGGTATCTGTACAGGCAATGTCAGGTATCCTGATCGTGTTTGTGGAACTAAAATTCACAGATTTCTAAAATCTGAAACGGAAAGCCTTGCTTGGATCAAAGCTTGTGCACAACCGCATTTGCAGTTCAACCGTCGTAGGATCAATAAGAACAAAGTGTCTGCTGGCATAAGTATTATAGCTTTGCTTTTGTTTGTGTTTAGTGAATGAAAAAAAAAAGTCAATAATAAACACATCCATTAAGAAAACCTTTTAGCCAAGTACAGCATAATGGCAGTACCGATACAACTTCTACATCCTGAAGCCTGTCTGTTACAGTCTTACGTTAGCTGAACAGATCAATATGCAATGTGTACCGTATCTGACATACATTAAAGATTTTATTTCACCTGAAAAGGCTTTTTACTAAACTGTAATTGTGTTAGCCAAGCTAGCTTTTATTAAACTGTAATTGTGTTAGCCACGCTAGCTTTTACTAAACTGTAATCGTGTTAGCCACGCTAGCTTTTACTAAATTGTAATCGTGTTAGCCACGCTAGCTTTTACTAAACTGTAATCGTATTAGCCACGCTAGCACCGAGTACCGTGTATAAGTCCTAGGCACATTCGAACTCTCTAAACCATGAATGCCCTACTTACCCAGCCTTGCAAGAACAATAGCCATCAGTGATCTTGTCCACAGCTATATTTATGCTGAGGGTCTGAGGATCTGCTGTTTTCCTCATCGAAATGCTAGCATTTAGCTGCAACTCGCACAATGTTAGAGGCATTGCGTGGCTAAAACATCTTGATGTCGTTCAAAAAAGATGACATGAACTTGTTTATTCCCTTGTCCATTGTCGTGGCTGATATTTTGTGAAAATCCGGCAGAAATACTAAACTAATCGACTCAGAAATACTCTGCAGAGTCAGTCGAAACGAAAAATCCCATAGAAGCTAAGCTCTGCGAGGAGGTTAATGTGAGACATGAAGTCACGTGGGACTTTCGAGGGGCGTTTCTGGGCGGAGCTTGGTAAGGTCCATATATCAAATGTGATCCCCTTGCTTATTAGTGGAATTAAGACAGCTACAATTGAAACAATTTATTCATGAATTGCCTCTAGGCCTACACCAGGTTTTTTTTTTTATTTTATTAGCAGCATGTTTTACAGTAAACTGCAACTCCCACCCCCATTCTGAAAGCTTTCTCTCTTCTGCTCCCACGGGCCCGATGTCTTTCGTCTCGATTTTGGAATGGGTCATTGCGCAAGGATTGTGTCTCCTGTCTAATATGAAATGATCACACCTTATTGTTTCCAGAGCGTTTTTTATGGCCACCGGGGGCATTCTGGAAAAAAGGACAAACATAAATGCAAGGATGCAGCGCGGCTCGGCTCTGCTTTCTCCGATTCAGTGAAATGTAAAACTTGGGTAAGCAAAGGTTTGGAAGAGGAAAAGACCGAGTTTGATGGTCTGTGAAAAGTGACTGTTTCATCACCACCGGGTGACGCTCCTTTCAGGAGGGTGACGAGGGTGCAAGAGAAGAACTGCTAAGTTGACGGCTGGGGAAAGCTTAATATGTACAAAGGACAAGATGTAAGTGAATTTTTTTTGGAATGATGAGGGCCATGACAAGTAATTCGCACAGAGGGAGAACCCATTCATGCTGCTGCTGCTGCTGCAGAGGTTAGTTTGAAGCACAAGGAGACAAGGACTGATGGCTTAACAGAAATAGAGATTGAAAAGTGATTTATTTGAAGCACATATATTGTTAACAAGACCTTAAAGGATAGAGAGACAGAGAGAGAGAGAGAAAGAGAGAGAGAGAGCCAGAAAAATGGAAGTACTGTGAAGCCCAGGTACGGCCGCTTTAGCTAATTTAGACACTTGACAGCCTGAGAGCCGTTTGATGTCCTCAGCTACTGTTTAACAGAGAGAGGCTGTGTGATTCTTTCACTCACGCGCATGTATCGGTGGAATTACAAGCTTTTTTTTTTTGCTTTTTTTTAGATTTTGCAATTGCTTTAACCCTCAAAGAAATTACTGTCAGGTCTGAAGATGCATTTCAAAGGTAGACATTGATGGGATGATCACTTTTGATGTGTCTCTGCTTATCCTTGCCACTGCAGGGATGTTGCTCATCTCCAGTGGGTCAATGGGCAAGAGGCGGGGTACACACTGGAACGGTCATCAACCTATTGCAGGGCGACATAATACTCGCAGATGGACACTGTTTTGCCAACTGACATTACATGATTAATCTAGTTTGATGTTATCTTACAGTTAGCATAGAATTGTACCTTTAAATGCAGTGCTACTTTACTTAGTGCACGTTTTCTAAGCCATGAGTCTTTCAGCAATGGTTGATGAGTTTAGGTACATTGAGCAAAGCTCTGAAAATCCCAGTACTGTCATTTAGTTATTGCTACTTAAAATCTGTTAAATATTTCACTCAACCTTCCGTCGCACGTCTCTCTAACTTATAAAGCAGAATTATGAAAACACAGTATTAAAGAAAATTTTTATTGCCATTTCTCTTTCAATGCGGCCTTTGTGTGCTGACTTATTTCAATGAAAAATGAAATGTCAGCTCGTTCTGCGCGGCTGATGCATATTTTATAAGCCGGAGAAATTAAGAGAAGTTCTGTTTTTCAGAGTTTATTGAAAAATGTGCAGTTCTTGTTCCCATTAATCTCCTCAGAATCTCTGATCAAAGAAAAGCTATACGTGATATTATTGTTGTGTTTAAATGACATGTTCTTTGTTGACATTAGGACTGTTTTTGTTTAGCATGGTGAGCCAATCTAACTATCTTACAAAAAGGTTTATTTGATGTAATTTCAGAATACATCTTGGTTTTATACAGACCTATGTCAGAGTGGCCAGACTCCAAACAATGTCAAACCGAAGTAAAGGTTTGTAGTAGTGCATTGTCAGCAATGCAAGTAAGATTCAGAGCCACAACTGCAGCAGTAAGACATGACAGGTTGTCAGTGAAACTGGCTTAAAAGCGCAGAGGAGATCAATATACCCTGCAAAACATGGGATCCAATCGCGCATGCAGTAAATGATAAAAAAGTCCTGAAAATGTACTTCTTTGCAACTCTTGAACCTAAAAGTCCATCTAAAAAAATAAAATAAATTGAAGTTAGACAGTAATGTCTGATTCATTGTGGCCTTTGAGGAACAACACTTCACTTCCTGTCCAATCTCTACTACATCATCTTTTAGATTGTGCTGATTGAAATGTCTAAGCGTGAACAAACTAACGTCTCAAATCCTGTCAATATAAGTTGCCGTCTGCGGTTTCTCACAGAAAACATGTCAAATTTTAGTTCTTACAGAATAAAATGTCTGAATAAAACACAGAGTTGGAAAGCCTCATCTTTTGAACAAATCTTGAAATGATTTTGGGTTTGTATCACAAAATCCCAATTTATAGATCTAAATCCTTCATATTAGCTCAAATATCTACATTCACATCTGCTATTGGGTTACATGTTTCTTAGCAAATTGCTCCTCTTGGTTCCCATCACACAAAGTCTCTAGTATATTTCTGGTTAGATGATTGGCAAAATTGTCAGTTTACACTGGATATATGTGGATTTACTCCCATTGTTATTCAAGAAGTTTAACAATTCAGTCCGATTCAAAAATGTGTTGGTAATCCTAAAAAACATGTTGCAGAGATGGGTAAAAAGTTGCAGAGACGTCAATAAAAGGTGTAATTGAAAACTTAACACAAGGGAGTGTGCATGGAAGGGAACCAGCAGAGTTTTTTTTGAGGTGTCAGCCACATATGTGAGTTAAACTTAAAGAATTTTTTTTTTTTTTTACCAAAAAGTGACAGAGAATGATTTAGGAAAGTGGTTGAAAGACCCCACACAAGCAAAGGGAAAGAGACGGGGGTGGGGGATCTGTGCCAATGAAGGACACTGAATTTAAAAACTGAAAGTCAGAATCCCGGGGGAGAAAATCCCCAGCAGGTGAAAGCTGGGACTTCTCTTCATTCCTGTCTCGGCAGAGAAGGGATTGAAGAAACTGCAGAGCGACTTCACAAAGAGGGATAAAGGGAAACACACTGGATATATTGTGTTTGAAGTTATAGCGCACTGTTTTCCATTCACAAAAAAAAAAAAAATCCCCCGTCATACAACTGCGTAATTGACATTCACGTGAATGCCTTCCTTTCTTACACCTTCCTCTCTGTATTGATTGCAGGCCTTTACATTTTCGTCTGTCCTTTCTGTCTTCCCGTGACTTTGGCTGGTTGAGACACTGCTTTGTATTCTTTTAGTCACATGGAAACCAGAGAGGACGATATAATGCAGTAGAAAAACAAAGGTACTTGGAGGTCAGGGAGCGACGGCTGAGAGGGAAAGGGAAAGAGAGAAATAAACATGTTATCTTTTTTGACTTTGACTTATCAAAAAAAAAGAAAAGAAAACACTGACAAAGCTATGCAGCCATATTTTTTTCCTGGCAATATCTGTCTCCAACAAAGAGACTGTTGTGATACTATAAGGAGATGATTTGCCTCTTTTAGCGGTGGAGTTTGAGTAGAGTACAGAAAATATTTTTTTGTAAAAGTAGACGAGCATAAAAAAGGTGTTGGAAGTCTATCCAATTGCTTGTTATGCAAAACTGTTGTTTCTGCTGCCAAATATGCAACTTCTTAATAAAAAAATCAACTCAATCTTTTTTACTAGTTGCCAGAAGTTCTACACAAACACCGTTCCAAACATTCATTGTTTTAAACTAGAAGGTTAACAATCTACAAATTCGCAATTTTGGAAAAACGTAGGACATGCTTCTATTATGCACCGCAATTGCTGTTAATGGCAAAGTTCTTGTTAAATACAGGAACATTAATTTAAAATCAATAATGGAGGAAAGAGACTTTTTTTTTAATATATGATGAAACCAAAACCCACAAACAAAATTAGATGGTGACATGCAACCAGGGTGGTGGTAAAATGCAAACTATACTAAAGTGTACCAATTGATATTGCTGTGATGATCCAAGCAAAACACAGTCCAAGTCAACTTAAGCTAGCTTTAGTGCTACTTGAACCCAATCGAAGCAATTGATACATAAACTTAAAATTTTAAAACATTGTTAGTTTAAATTTGCATATACCAGCCAGAATTTGCTTAAGTTTTTTTTGAAAAAGTTAATAAAATCGTGAATTAATCTGATACATTTGAAAGGTCTTTTGATACAGAACCAGAGAAAGTGCTGGAGGGACAAGTTTTCTTGATGTTTGGAGTACACAGATTAATGTGGCCTCCCACACACAAACTATGTTGCTGTGCACTGACAGCCAGCTGCCTGAAAGGATATGTTACAAGATTGACTGTTAAATTTGTCAATCTTTGAGCTGATGATCCAAAGAAATAAAATAAAAAAACTACTACAAAATCTGAAATTAGTTTTAGATTTCTAGTTTATGTTGAACTGTAGCATAGTCATTATACTCGGCCAGGCATAATGCTCACTAGAGTAGATGTGGTATAATTGGTGTCATTAAAAAAAAAAAAAAAGGGATGTTTGACAATTTCATAGATCTTGAAACCTTTTTTTTTTAACTCGCATGTCAAACAATTACATTTGTTTTAGTGTTTGTAACGTGTGTGTCCATGTAAGCATAGTAAATTGCTTCAATAATTTGATCTGTAAATGACTAGAGCAATGATGAATTAAGTATCTTTAACAGCCTCTAGATGACGCCTCGTATCCAAAAGTCACCATCTCACTTTTGCTTCACTTTATGATGCTTTCCTGTGCTTGGCTAACTAGAAAAAACCCCAAAAAACCCCAGCATTTTTCTGCAAATGTCAAACTCGGAAAGGTCACTAAATAAAGATTTTCTCTCTTTTTTTAAAAAGCAACATTGAATCAAATTTTAGATAAATTCACGGCTCTGTGGGTTAGAGCCAGCATTTCAGTTTATTATCCTTAACATCCAATATAGATCCTACTGGGTCTTTTATAGCAAATAAGTTTTCAACTCTGGAGCTCCTCTGAAGTGACTCGGAACAAAACGACATCAGTTCACTTCTCCTAGTCACTGTTGGTGACACGGATTGGGAAGGAGGTAAAAAAAAAAAAAAGCACAACAAAACAGTGTGGTAAATAAGATAAATGCAATAGGGAGAGAGATGGGCAGAAATAAAGTGGCAACGATAAAGATCTGAAGGGTGGAGGAAGTGGCGAATGGGAGTGATAGATGGAGACAAAGATATCTATGAGAGGGGGTTGCAGAAAAACTAAGAAAATGGTGGTAAGATACTAAAAGGACTGCAAATGTAAAAAAAAAAAAAAAAAAAAGTTCTGCAGTGTTATTTTATCAAGACCCAGAGAGTTTAGTCAAAACACCCCTGAGACTAGTGAAGAGAAGCACATTTCTTTACATAATGTACCTCGCTCAATAAAATTACTGCTCAGGGAACTGGTTCACCTGTGGTGTTCAGTACAATCATCTCACAGAGCTCTCTGATTAACTTATTCCCTGAATTTGCCAGCGGGTCACCAGTTTTTAAACAGACAGGCCAACCTTGAATACAATTTGGAAACATCCTCTTCCGACATCTGGTGAACGTCGGTAGTCCACAGAGACGTGTTCTCGCTCCTGCGCTCTTTTCCCACTTCCCCAGTGACTGCGTCTCGGCCGTCCCCAACACCAAGAGTGGAAGTGAAGCCCCTTAAATTCAAGGAACTTTCCCGAAATAGCAATGAGAAGTTTAAAGGGCTTATATGTCAGTGTCACAGGAACAGCCCGGCATTGAACACTTCCAAGACTCCGGGGAGGAGATTTGGCCCCTCAAGAGACCAATCCGTGATTCCTGGAAGGCCGTTCTCACAAAGACCCAGCAAAGTATGATCTTCTCACACCCTGCTAAGGTAGCGCACCCTGCCTCGGGACCTATTATTACGGTTCTCCACCACAATCATTAGATTTTCTCTGTCCACATCCATCATGGTCTTGTTTCAAGCTGCCACAAATGAGGACGGAAAAGGACTGCAGCCAACAGGAAGAACAGCCAGGAACAATTTGGGTCCCCCTGCCTCCTTTCCAACACTCGTTCTCCTTTATAAGCCGAGCAGGAACTCTTAGCCATTTTTTCTCGTCAGACTTATGCTCCGGCCGCGACCATGAGAAGCAGATGTTCTAACTTGCTGACCTTAGTGCTAAGGCTGATGGTGATTCGTGAGAACTTACTCAGCATTTGCAGTTTTGCTCCTTTTACCAATTAAATTATAAATGTCAGATTTGAAAAGCAATTTGGAGCCAAATAACTGCTTGACCAGAACGCCGAAACCTAAATTAACAGCTTGCTGAATGAATGATGGCGTGTCTCTTTTAATAAAAATGGTGACGATGAAAGAAAACAATTGAAATCTGCAGTTCCAAAACTGTTTTAAACCATTTTTTAATAAGTGTATTTGCTTATTTGCATATATTTATGCAAGTAGATCACACAAAAAGGGACAGTTACAGGTCTTGTTTTTATTTAAGTTAATTTATGCTGTTGCTGATCCTCTGGGCCCGTCTGTGTCTCGACATTATTTTCAATTTCTTGGATGAGATGCACAGAACATTTGTTAGATTGTACAACGTGTTCTGAATGTTTTTTTTTCTTTTTAAAGTGGTAAAAACTAATAATCATTTCAAACAGCTCCCCTCAGTTGCTGTGACACGCTCAGGCACAAACATTTGACTCGTTTGGAACGAGAGGATTTTACACAAGCTGACTTTGAGAAAAGACTTCCGCTGAATGTTTCATAAAAAAATAATCGTAGTCCGCTTTTGTTCAGGTGTCAAAAGTATGTTTACTACGCATCAACAATACAAACTTTTATTTCTTTCCCTTCATTTGATTTGAATAACTTTTACTTTTGAAGTCATTCTGTTTTGCGTGTAATTACATTTTTACTTTAATCTCAAACAATCTGTCAGTATTCCATGCTTTAATGCAGTAAGTTTGTACAATTCGAATGTTTTTTGTGGTGTGGGAGGAATCACTGATTATTAGAAATTGCAAGTGAAAGAATCTTGAGCACCATTTGGAGAAGATTGTGTCTCATTTTGAATGTATGAAAGTTTACTGTTAATATTTTTGTAGACACAGAAGAAATTTCATAGAATAAAACAAGAGATTGTTATAATTTGTCAATAAAAAAAATAAAGCAGGTTGTCACAGATATCACATCTTGAATTAAACAGTGAGTGATTAGTGGTGCAATTTGAAATATTAGTTAAATTAGATAGAAAGACAAGTCGAATCTACAGCAAAGAAATTCTACGGGAAGACTAAACGAGATCTTTCCATCACTTGAGAATTGATCTGGACTTGTGATGAAAGATTTAAAACTTAACTTAGACTTGTTAACACCTCTGTTGTGCTACCAGTCATCTTCTTGTCTAAATCATGTGCTGAGAATGGAAGATTATAAACTTTTCCTGTAAGAGTCTGACAGAAATCTGACAAAAAAAGAAAATTAAAGCAGTGTAAAAATCAATAAAAGAGCTGTTTCATAGCACTACAGCAACTTTGAGACTGGAGATTAAGAGTATAGAAATTCCACTTTGGTTTTGCCCCATTTCTGTCTAAATCCACTCTTTTTTTAAAGATATGACACCAGTAGGGATGGGGTTCATAGAGAGACGGGGAGAGAGAGAGGACAGAAGACAGAAACCTTGCTGTAGAGAAACAAAAACCTTCATTGTGAACATAAAATAGCTTTTGTGGGTTTAAGTGTATGACCTAACCAGAGCAGGTGGCGTCACTGTGAATCTAATACTAGAGAGGGGCAGTTAAGACCAACCTTATTAAGATAAGAAAGAATGAGACAGACCTAAAGCCTCCAGGGAGCAGTGATAAGACCAAACATCGTCAGCCATTGAAAGCGCATTTCCTTGTGGATAAGTCCGCTGGTAAGGCAGGCACATAGATACAACTCGACACCGTTTCTCTCCCCGTCGTTGACGACGAAGAAAGACGGTGATTTATGACTAAAGCTGCTTCTTGTGAGGTTTCTCATTGGTCGATGGGAGGGTAAAACACGGTATATGTATATGGCAAATGAAGGGAGGGAGGTTTTCCTCTATTAATTACACTCAAAGTTACAGTTTAGTGGGAAACGAAGCTCGTATCGCAACTCTGGCGGATAAAAACTGAGTGCGAAAGAGAATAGCGAAGAATACCGACGTGGAATGAGTTTTGTGTAAACCGGCGATCTGGAAAAACACTTAAAGTGCCACAGTGGTGGCTTTTGTGTGACTAATGCTTTTAAGTTGACAGCCATTTAAAAAACCCCGTCCTCGACGCCGCAGACGAGATGCTCGCATGTCCGAGGATTGATAACAGCCTGCCAAACGCACTGCCAAGTAAGCAATTTCACTCTAGCGTTTTTGGAGAGAGCGGCGTGAAAGCGGCCGCGTCACGCACGAGAAAACAGCGCTTTCCGCCACCTGATGCCGAGATCCGTAATGTCATATTGTCCCCCAAGCGGGCCTCCGCTTTGAAACGTCTCCCCGCTAAACTCCCCGCCGTTGTGCTGCGAGGGTGCAAGTTTGGAACCCAAATAAAGATGGCAACTGCACAGTTTGATGGATTACTTATTTCAAGCTAGATTTAAGTCTGTGAAAATGGATTTCTTTATACGTTGAGCTGAAATGAATTAAAACAGCTGCTGCCTAGAAGACAGAAATCCAATCTAAAAAGTTCGGGACTAATGATCTGCTGTAATTTCAGATGTACATATTTTATGTTTTATGCAAAGCTAATGATCTCTTTTGCATTAATTCTTAAAGATTTAGCTTTAATTACGCAGTATAGTAATGCTTTCATTTCTCACAATGCAGCCGGTCTGTTCATTTAATCAATACATCTATAGTGCCTTTGAAAAGTAATCAAACACCTTGAGCTACCACATTTTATCCTAGCACAACCTGCGCAATGTAATGGACACCATAGATTTTAGACTTTTTTGTCTGTAAAAACAAAAAATATAAGGAAAAAGCTCACATACAATAAAAAAATGCCATCAAATTATGTGGTGGAAATGTAACAAAATTTGGAGAAAGTTTAATGGTGCACTGCCTGTCCAGATGGAAATTGAGATTTCATATAAACAGTTTTGCCACACAGGAAAGAACTAAACAACAAATCTCTCTTTTTTTTATGCCTAGGTAAACAGACTGCTTTCAAATACTGGCATTCCACAGTTTTGTGAAAACACAGACGATGTTGTCGTCACGCCCACAAGTGGGCAGTACATGTTGCTGTCGCTTTCAGTCTCTCAGCTCATAAAAAGCTGCCGAGGAAATCCAAGTAATCACTGGACCCACCGTAAAGTGTGCTTGTATCTGCGTGCTTAGGTGCGTGTGTGTGACGGTGGGCTGATTGTGTATATGCGGCCAGCATAGTGATGTCTCGCGTAGCTCAGTGATGGGAGGG
This sequence comes from Poecilia reticulata, assembly GCF_904066995.2. NCBI lineage: Eukaryota > Metazoa > Chordata > Actinopteri > Cyprinodontiformes > Poeciliidae > Poecilia > Poecilia reticulata. Next base: position 10,386,541 of record NC_088852.1, on the reverse strand, counting down.
GAGAGACTGCAGTGGCATACAGCTGGCATTTTATGGCACCGCAAAACTCCTCCTGGCAGCTTGTCTCCCTGTTTTTGCTGCCTCAGTCTGTCACTGTATCATCCCGTCTTCTCTCCCCCTTCCCCTGCACTACAGCTCCCAGCGCTTCTTTCTCTCCTGTCCGTCTCACTTCTGCACACACCAGCTCATCCTTTCGCTCCAAAGCACTAACTGATGTCACGTACCTCGGCCCATCTCTTTCACTTCCAGCGTTCTCTCCTTTCTCTGCCAGCCGACTTTCCTAATTCGCTGCCCCTTCCGCCCCCGATCTGCCCCGTACATAATCTCCTTTCTACTGTGAGACGTCGATGGATTCCAGCGCCCGGCGTGAATGCTTAATGACGACTCCTATGTCTTTTTACAAGCCTCCCCTCCTCTCCACATCTTCAAGAACCTTTTTTTTTTCCCTTTTTGCTTTCTTATACTTTGTGCTGCCACTTTCTTTCCAGCCTACCACTTTTACCTCTTCCCTTTTGCTTTATTTACTAGCCAGGAGCCACCCAACTGTTGACCATGCTTAACAGCTGCCACTGGGACTCTAAAAGGATCTTTTCTTTTAGAAAACCCCTCTACCCCAAAAATAGACCAAGCATTTGTAAGAAGTTCTTGGTAATGCAAGCACATAAAAACACATTAAAATGACATTTAATATTTCAGACAGCTTTTCAAGTGTTGAGGTGGCTGTGTGAGTGCATGTGTGCAACCTATCATCTTTTGTGTCTGACAGACTGTTTGTGTCTCCTGCCTATTGCCAAGATAGATTGGTCGTTCAATTGTTTTGTGCTGAGGGAGAGTATTGCTCATCGTGCTCTCATGTTGCCAATATCTTTCCCTGATCATCCCGTTATTGATCCAGGTTGTTGCAGAAATGGCTGGGTCATGCGTTTTCCTCGACCTCTGGTTTCTGATGACCAACCCCTTTTTTTTACCCAGACCACCAATAAAGCCTCAAAATGACTTTCTGATCAAGTTATTGATTCATTTTTTTGTGGCGAAACGTCCCGACGAGCATCATGTCATGACTCTGGAGGGGGTCCCAAACCGTCATTGTGCTTTTATTATTCAAAACTAGCGCTGTTGTTACAAGCTTCATCTGAAAAATCTTTACATTAAGCTTTATCTTGTTTATTAAAAACTCAATTTGTCAAGCTGATCCTGCCCCCAACCTCTGGAATGACTTTATTTTATTTTGTTTTTCTTCTTTGTTTCTTCAGCAACTTCTTTAACTAACCTCAGTAACTTTTTTTCCCCAATAATAATCATCATCATTATTATCATCGTCATAACAATAACAAAATAAAGTTTCTTTTACACTCTGATTAACTTAAAAACAAGTAAAATATACATTTTGCATTTATTTAACAAAAACAGTTCAGACTTTCGATCCTGGGACTGCCAACTTTGTCAAAAATAATTTGTAATGTTGCATTTCTACCCCCTTTTTATATCGGTACAGCTTAAAGTTTTTTACATTGCAAAATGTAAAACTCGTCTGTAGCACCGCACAACGGGAGAACTTGTATCACTCAATTATATTTTACAAACTTCAATAAGAACGCTGCGGTAGGCTTAAAATACATTTGCTTAGCTGACCTGCGCTGTCTGTCAAATCCGTCCGAAACATTTTTTTTTAAGCTTTCGGTTGAAACCTTTTCGTAGAGGGAAGAGAGAAGAAGAAGAAAAAAAGAACATTTGGACTCATTTTTATACTTAAGTGGAAGCTGCCGTTCCTCTGGCCGCTGAAGTCTCCTCACAGAGCCCTTGTGGATGCCTGGCCAGATTGCATGAGGGATTTTTGTCTAGTTTTCTTCATAATTGAAATAGATATTGTTGATATACAACCTTGTCGAGCTGCCACATACCTGCCTGTGTGTGAATATGCTGTGTGAAACTATTAGAGGGTTGACCTCTGAAGGAAATACCCACCGGTACTGGCAGGTAATAAAAACTCTTCATTTTTATCCAACTGGGATGTTTGCTGAGTCATATATTCCTAATGACTGAGGATATTTACTGAGTGTGTGTGTGTGTGTGTTTAAATATATGTCTGTATTGAGTTTGTGTCCTCCTGCTTGTCTGCCGTTTGTGTTAAGTCAATACTATTTGTCTTTTTATTAAAAAAAAGATTTTTAGACTACGTGGTCACAATGCAAAGCCATACTACAGTTCTTAGGGAATTTATTCGTAAACGCTGAAGAATTGTAACAGACCAGCACAAATTTGTACCTGTTTGTGAAGTGGAAGAGAGATGATGCGTAGGTTTCAGGTGTTTGGAAACAGTCCACTGAGTCAATATTTAGTATATCCTTTAATGATGCTGCTTTACACTTTGCTGCAGCCCTATTTCTGTCCTACCTGATGTGTTTCTTGTGTCACAATGTTGTTTTTTTTACACTAAAGTTCTCCAACCAGCCTGCACAAACTGCACATTTGCGATCTTTGTTTCCCAGTTTGCTGAACTCTGCAGGCAGTTTGCGACACTTGATTTTATTTTGGGACGTCCGAGCAAATGGGGTACGCATAAATGCATTCCACACTTTTTGGATGTTGCATGTACATGCTGCGGCCTCAATGTTATCTGAATTATGCACACATTAAAACCAACACATTTTTTTTTTTTTTACAACCAACACATCTTTTTGGCATTACAGATATGAGTAACAATACAGGTGGCTGATAATCATCTTTAAATAGATCCCTCTTTCTTCCTTCTTCCTCTGCTTAGTATAATTTTATTTTATCATAATGTTAAAATGACTTCCTGTGCTTTGTGCGCCTTTTCCTTTGCATCTTTCTCTGTTTTTTTTTTTCCAAACACCCACTCTCTAGTCATAATATTTTCACGGTAATGATTCACTATTACCTGGACTTTCAGCTCATTGCTTTCTCTACAAGCGATTTCAAATATATTTCAGGAAGACCCCGCAGGAAATTGGTTAGCAAAAGGCTTTTTCCTCCCTCTCACACATAAGCGCTTGATTGTAGTTGTTTCTCATCTTCACGTCAAGATTTTCTGTCTTTTGCAGCCTTCAATAGCCAGTTTTATATAACTCGAGCAAATTGTATGCAGTGTGACTAATTCTGACTCAGTGCAGATGCTTATGTTGTTTTCAGTTTTGGCATCAGATGAGAAGCCAGACGCGTTACTTTTGCTCCTCTGCAGCTAAATTGCACATGCACACGCAGCCCAAAAGAGCAACTTCACAGTTTTTTGGCTAAAGGGCAAACTTGCAAACTTTTCTCAGCTTTGGCCTTATACTGATTTCAAGGTTTCCACTTTAGGATTTCCTTGCTTCAATTATTTTCAGCAAACTCTCAGTTGTTTGTCTTGGCTGATGGTGGGGAAGCTCCCAAAAATATTTTAAAACGTTTTTGGGACCAAAGTAAAGATGATTGGTCTTCCGTGTTTATCCTTCCTTTAAATTTTAAATGGCAGTGTGTCAATAGAGGAAACATATTTAGTAAAACTCTGACATATCATTCTCAGAAATCACCACATCTGCCCAAAAAAAAACAAAACAGCAACACCCAGAACAAAATAAGGGAAGCAAAACTAACATGTTGTCCCCCATGTAATCAAATATTGTTTTACATTTTTATTTAAGCGAGATAAGTAGTAGTGGTGTTTCATACTGTTAAAATCTAATACACTAATCCTGCATTTACCATGTTCAGTCTTAGGATATGAAGGAAAGAAAATGGCTCTGGAGAAGTGGGTTGAGAAAAAGATGCTGACATAATTGCTTTAACTTATGGTAGATGGACAGCATATTTCAAGGGGGTTTACCTACTTCTTAATGGATGGAGAGAGTCTGACACAAAGTGGGTGAGTTTAATGTGTCTGAGTAAACTGTAAGGAAGCAGCAAAGTAAGTCTAAACAACGGCTGAAAAAAAAAAACAGGCGCTGGCGCTGCACAGCTGAACCCTTGTTTTCCCCAGTTGCCGGCCGTATTTTTCCACTCTTAGTTCCCTTCTGACAGCTTTAATCAACACAATAAGGCTTGCTGAGATTTCATTATGGCGCTTTCGCCACAAGGGGCTCCGAGGAAGGGATAGATGGATGGCTACTTTCAGAAGAGGGAAGAGATGGCGAGATCGGCCAGGGGGACGGACAGGCGCTGGAAGATGGAGGTAAGGAACAGAAGAGGCGAAGTCCGTAGCAGGGAGGGGAGTTTTTTCAAGAGCAAGCGAGGGCAGGGGGTTGACAGTAACAGAGAAAAGATGAATATATCCAGCGAGTTGTATTAAAGAAGGGAGCGGTCAATGTTTGGATTCTGACACCTCGGCAGAGAAAGATGAAATAATGGCGTTCTGCGGCCTGTTGATTGGCCCAGGCAGGGCGGGGGGTCTGCATGAGAGCAGATCCGTCTTGCACTCGGTGGACGAGAGGGTCAAAGGTAGCCCTGCAAAGAGTTGATGCTTTTTAATGAAGAAGGAAGGGAAAATAAGACACCTTCACCAACAACAACAGTGCTGCCTAAATTCCTTCGATTGTATTGAGGGAAAGGAAATTTCCTAAATTTAAATTTCATCAATTTGTATTAAAATCATTGAATGTTTACGGATTTTTTTTTTATCGGACTGGAATAAAATATTGTGTTGGCTGTCTGATGTGGCGCAGCTATGCATTTTCTCAAATCCTCTTACGATCGTTAATCAGGCCTGATGGCGTTTGGGGACCACAGAAATGCGAGATGGTTCGAAGGAAATAAGCAGCAACTTTGCTTATCGTATCGGTTTCATCCGTCGCATTTTTGGGGCTGCAAGCAAACAGAGCCGAGGTTCCTCCTTTGAACGCCCTCCATCTTATTTGAGAAACAAATTTACCTTAACGTCTCTTTATATTTGAGAGAGATCAAAAGTGATATTAAAAGTTCCAAACTTTTTTTATTTTGAAGGGTAGCTACTTGACTACCATAAAAAAAATTATTTTTGTAAATTCAAACAAAAGTCAAGAAACTAGGGGTAATAAAAGGCAAATAACTTACTCTTTGGTTTGAGAATTTCAACTCTCGTGGTACACTTTTACAGTTTTGGGTGTAAAAGGGGATTTAAATTTCTCAGTTAAAACATTAAAAAAAATGTTTAATAATCTGCAATAACCATCGGTCTTGTTGGACATTTTTTAATACACCCAAACCACAGTTATGTTTGTAAATTATTATTTTTTTAATTGTTGATTAGTCAGTAAATGATTGATGTGATTAATAATAAACAGTCCTCAATTACATATAATTGGTCTGATTGCTTTGTGAAACAATATACAAATTCTGCGCTTCCTTTTTAATATAAAATAGGACAATGATTAAGGAAAATTATGTCCCATCAGAGTGATTTTTCTAAGGATAATTAGACTAATCAATTTAAGGTTAAGGCCTGTTAAAATAACTTAAATTAGCTTTAAGTTCAGTCACAAAAGGCTCTCGTAAAATATAAGATACGCTTTACTGCAACTCTGTGCTCTTTATAGATGGTCGCTATTTCAACATTAATGATTGGCAACAGATGTTGGCCTCCGAGTAATATTTGTACAAGCATTGTTTTTCTCAATTTAAAAGGATGTATGTTAATGCCATTGCCTTAATGCTTGCCTTTATAGCATTTTGTGATGTTGTTTTAATTAGCTGGACATTATGCTTAAAAGCATTTCATGCTTAATGATCAGAGCAGATGGCTCTGTCTACCTTTTCCATATACGCTGCCAAATTGTAGACGTTCGCTTTAAAGCATTTAAAAAAAAAGAAAAGTAGCAAAGAAACCATAAGCGGTTAATAATTATTTACTGGTCTGCTGATGACGTCTCTAACCTAGTTCTGAAATGACCGACTGTAGCTTTGTGTGTCATTAGATGTAAACGCGCTGCAAAGACAGAAAGAGAAAGCATTAGAATTTTAAACATTTAAAATGTAACCGTTTAAACGTTTTTGGTATCCTTCCACAAGCTTCTCACAATAGATTATATTTATTATGCATTTGCCAATGTGCTTCAGTTCATCATTTGTTCCTAAACAAGGAGTTTTGTGCCTGTTTTTCAGATTTCAGATTACTTCTGGAGTACTGACTTTTCATTGTCAAAACACCGTTTTACATGTATGCATGGTAAATGATACTTAATAGTAAAACTATAAATCAAGTCATTTTCCACACTTAAACCCAGCCATATGATATTACTCCCATTCACAGGAAATAAAGCGACACATGACATAAAATATTAGGTTAGTTCTGGCAGACCTCTCTTCTCCGTGAACTGCCAGCAGTATCTTGTCAGGGTTCAGTCAGTTCATTTTAACTTCTCTCCTTACTGAACCGTAAGGCCATCACTGGCCATTTTATTCTTCAGCTAACACACCCAACTGGCAGATGCTGAAAGTGAAAAGTGTTTGTGTCAGTGCGATTCTGGCGGCTGTGTGTGCTTCCTGTCGTGTAATGACCTCGGTGTTTGTAGGATCCGTTGGACAGAGGATGTACTTGTGTGCGTTTGATTATTCAGCCAGGGTGTATTTATGTCCTCTGTCCCTGTTTGTCTGTGACACATTCACCTTATTAAGTACTTAGTAAATGCCAACGGACTCTGTCTCTCTAACCTTTTCCTGCATTTTGTTTCTGTCCTTTTCTGTTTTGCCACAGCTTTTGCTCTGCCGTCCAAGTATTTTAATCAAATGACATTTTATTAAGCACTCGGAGCAAAATCAAACAACTGCTAAGATATGTTGTAATGATATCCTTTTCTTTGCTTTTGTTTACCTCTCTCACACATAGTGTTGTATGTAGGGAAATGTATCCAGTTTTTTGTCTCATCTGGCCAAAGCATCTTCTGCCACGTTTGGTAAATCTCCAAACGACTTGTGGCAAACACTGAACAGGACTTCAACAGTGTGCTGCATTATCTTTTCAGAGCTTGAGATTAAAATAAAACGACTACCAAGAGAATTATGCCAGTGCTCAATAGTTAAGTACATGGGTACAGAATGCTTTTTATGGGTATGACATATAATTAGGTCGGAGATGAAATTGCGGTGTGTGAATATGACTTGGCAAAGAGGCAACCTGGAGGCAAAATCCTGAAAAAAATGCCCCAGGCACAAATTAAGGAGTTCTCAAAAATAATAAATATATATATAAAAAAAAAAAAACTCAAACGAAAACAAAGAATTTCATATACCAGCTGACATTAGTAGAGAAAACTAAGAGGAGATTCAAGTGGAGAAAGAGCTGAGAGAGGTAGAAGATTCTCTGCGAGAAACTGATTGCTCTGGGGGTGAAATAATTAAGCATGAGGATGAGCGCCACGCTGCTTAAAGGAGAAAAGGAAAAAACTCATGAGGGAGCAATGGAACGCAATCCAGCATGTGGGAAGAAGCGATGACGGCAAAACTGAAAAAAATACTGAGAATATCTGGACAGATTCTCTAGTACCAAGTCTACTTATCTGTTTTTTGGTTGGTTAATGTTGCTATCCCAATATCACAATGCTTGTTGTTGTTGTTTTTTTTGACCATGTTATTTAAAATGACTACAGACATTTGTGGATAATTTTGTTTAGCCCAATTAGCCGTTGCTAATTGCACCCGATATGCTTCACACCTTTGTGGCCTGTTGGTTCTCCACCTGTTGCGGTACAGGGAAATGCATTCTATACTATTCTTTAATATAAACATTTTGAAAATCCTTTAATTGTAGTGATTTCAAATTTGCTGCAGCGGGGGTGACGTAAAGTGAAGCGGTCATAGTTTGAATTTAGAGAAAACACTGTACGCTATCGTCCCTCTGCCTTTTCTTGCTCTTTGCGAAATGGTCTGAAGAGGTTAACGGTACAACCACAAATAACTCTAATCCTCAGCACTAAAATCACTCTGCTGCAGGTTCCCTGCGACCCCCCACCCCTCTGCTCCCTCCGCTGAACCTCTCAGTCTGCTAAAGTGAAGTCAAGTTCAGGTCAAGTCACCGAAATATCAAACACTTGTTGTCGAGAGAAAAACCTCAGCAGGTTTCTGTAAAATGTCACTTTGACACCAAAATACCCCTTTATCCACACAATGAAAATAAAGGCTCTTGCCTCCAAAATGCGTTTCACGCTTACTATGACAGAGTGTGCATTAATTAATAAAGAATATTACATTTTTAAGTAAAATCTATGATGGTGTGCTGAATGTTAGTTATTTTTGAACAGCACTAGCTTGTATTTTCAATATTCCAATTGCATTACTTAAAGTTTTTTGTTTAATTTTCAGCATAAGGAAGCTTAATGTACATATGCCTTAATTTAATTAAAGAGGAAAAGAAAACTTGTCCAAGCTGCTGAGATTTGATACTTAAGAGAGCCAGCTGTGCAAAGTTTCCACCGTGTATATTAGAGGCAGAGAGCAAGTTAACTTGCAAAGCAATTGTATTGTCTTTCGTCTAATCAATCGGTCTCAACTCTCCAATGAGACTTATTATCCGTTTCCCCAAAGTGATGTTAAGATCGCGGTCTGCTGCACATCAGGCACCAACTGATGAAATTAAGGAAGTAGGTATCCCATTTATCATCAGTTGTCTCAACAAAATCAGCCCTAAATTTACAGAGATATTCACTAAATGTTTTGGAGCACTTAAAGTAGAAACTCAAGGGTCTGGTCCAATGAAAGATCTGTGCCGCCACGGAGTTGCGGATCAATCAATCCATAGTCTGCTGCTTAGCCAAGATTGGCTTTAACTGGTCTAGGAGTCAAACCCAGACATGCATCATCTCAGCGATAATCCCCAGCTTACTTTTGAGGATCCCAGGGCATTCCCTGGTCCGAAGATATAAAAAGAATCTCCAACTAGTTCTGACTTCAGTCTGTTTCCCTAGAAATCCTCTAAAGAGAGGCACCAAGGAGACATGCTCAAATGATTCCTTACTTCAACTCTCTGGCAAAGTTCAGCCATCTACGGAGGATGCTCATTTTCACAGCTTTTACTAATAATCTTGGTATTCTGGTTCATGATCCATAAGCGAGAACTGTAATGTTGAGGAATTGGTACGAGCTACATTACCTTTAGTCTAACTCCTTCCTCCACCAAGACCGAATTGGAAAATGCCTGTATTACTGTAAACGGAGCCTTGAAGATGAAAGACGGTTTCATCTAATTCCAGTTGAGGACCAACAAAATCATGTTCAACAGACTTTTATTTGACAAAAATCCCTCCTTAATCATGATAAAGTTGAACTATTTCGTTAACATTAAGAGTTTAGTAACCACTCAGTGTAAAATCATTCCCTATGTTTTACACTGGTCCTTTGTGATCATGAGTTTAAAACTGAATATCCACATTAAAAAAATTATAATTTCTTTAAAGTCGGTTTTCTGTACAGGTTCTTTTCAATTCAAAAACCAGCCAACAGTTAAATTAGATTCATAATAAAATATATTGCCTCCATAATGCCTAACTGCAGGCAAATTTGTAAGCATCACACAATGGCCTTTCCCAGCATTAGATGGGAAAAAAAGTCCCTGTTGAATGAAGGAAACACACTTAGAGGCATGCACATAGATAATCCCAGGCATATGCGCCGCCTATAATGTATTCGAGTGGAGCAAAGCTCATTCTTCTTCTTGCCTTTCAGGCGTCTTGTTTCCCACGCAGATGCCATCAGCGACAATAAGCCCGTGTGGCCACTGCTATTCAAAAAGCCATAATGCCATCTATATATCGTGTGCCACGGCGGATTCTAAAGGAAACAAATTAGCGGCTGAAGTTTTTATGGCTTGGCTCGTTTGGGTGGCTGCACTTTTTTTGTGCCATGTTGACTTACAGATGAACAGCCGCCGCAAGTGAGAGTTTTGTATTTTGTTAAAACCGTAATTGTCACTTATAAATAGATTGATTTAAATTCTGCTGCACAACTTTAGGGGGGGGGGAGAGAAAAAAACAAATATTTTCCTCTCATTCAACACCTTGATGATTTGGCTGAGATAAAGATTTATATACCGCATTTGTCTGCGTTCTAAAGCCGAACTGTTGTGAGCTTTTAGGGTTTGTATCCTGAGTAACTAATTGGAGGGATTCCTGCTGCTGGGTTTGATTGAAAAAACCTGTCACTGCCTGGCGTCTTTGTAGGAACTACTAGAATCAATTTTGCCCATGAAATGATTTACCTAATAGAAATGTTTTTACCTAATGAGGTGTTCATGCTTCATTAGGAGCTGCATAAAGTACATGCGAAACGAAAGCAGCAGCTTGTGTCTCTTTCAAGCAGACTGCTTGTTGTTAGTTTACAACTAAATCTGTACAGAAAACTTTCTGATACTGAAGTTAGATTTCATGCCTAACGTGGGATTAAGACGCTGCTAAATTTTATATGAAACAGAAAGCTATTTTTTTTAACATTAAGTATGTTTTCCTTCTAATTGCCCTAAATCTTCAATTAATTTCAAGATGCACAAGTTGTCTTTTGAGGGGGGAAGGGGAGAAAACGCCCCCCTGCTTTCTAAATTAATCATCAAAAACACAATTTTTGCAGCTAAATTGCCCCATCTTCTAAACACGTAGGAGTGCAACAGGAAATCGGCATAAAATGTGCAGAGCATCATCCTGTGTTTACTGATTTGGAAATACAAGTTAATTTGTGGGCAAACGTTTATTTTAATGCACAGCTACACCTGACAAATCTTTATCACTTTGTCTATTCTGATACACAAAACAAATGTAACCTTGCATATCAGGTCAAGTTCTAGCAAACCAATTCCGCATGCAACAAAGTTTTGGTTCTGCATGCAGGCTAGCTAAAGCTAATATTCATAAATCAACATGTCTCAATATCTTTTGGGATGTCTGACAAGTGAATACTTTTCTGTTGAGCTTTATCACACCGAATACACGTGGTTATTTTGGTACAATCCAGTTCTCGACTGCCACTTTCCTGCAACTTTTGGATGCGTCCTTTCTCCAACACACCTGAATCAATAAATGGTCAATGACCAGACTGTTGCAAACTTTTCTGACACATATTTCATGATTTAGCCATAAAAAAACAAAACAAATTGTCTTAAATTGAGATGAAATGACATATTCCTTTCAACTTGAATACTCATCCTTCAGTTTCTAAGTGTAGAAAGCAGCAAATGGGGAAAAAACACAAAAATTAGGCCATTTCTAAATATCATCTCTTTAAGTACTTTACATGTAAGTGTTGCAAACTGAAATAGCAAAGATGTTTAATTTATAAGTGACTTTGGTAAAATGATTAGCAAGGAAAAAAAAACTGAATTATTTCAGAAAATTGTGGGTTGAAGGGTTAAAAAAAGTTTACTACACTAATTTGATCAGTTTTACATTTGTAAAGTAAAAACAAAGACAGATAATTATGTAAATAAAGCAGCTGTTTTGCTAATTTAAGACTAGCATAGCATAGGAAATTATAGAGAAACAAACTGCATTAACCAATAATCAGCCAAATATTCTGGGTTTTATCTGAAGAGCAAATGATGGAAAGTGGACCAAGACATTCACACAAATTAACTGAATTGATGCTCTTACAGTGTAAGGAACCCACAACCGCACAATAAGTATTTCTTTTAATTATTTGTATTTTAAACTTTCGTACACTTGCATTTGATTACAGATGAGATTTAGAGGCAGAAACATGTTGTTGTTTTTTTGCCTACTTCATTTTACAAAAAAATGCTGATCATGCAAGCATATGTGACTTATTTACAATAAATTTAATTTTAGCCTTTTAGTGGCAGAAGCACTTTGGAAGATAAAAAACTATTAAACTCATGGCATCTTAATGTAACTGAATCTTTTTTCATCCCAAGTTGCTTTGTTTCAGCTGGAAATGTTGGGTATTTGCTTGTAACTACCTAATTTATTATGGATATTGCCACTATTTTAGGAGAAAATCTAGAGTTTTGTATTCTCCCTTCGTCACGTTTATGCAGCCTGTCACCACTGAAGCTTTATTTGAGAAATTCCTCGTGGCATTTATATAACTCATTAAACATTTAGCTTTCAAACAAACAAAGAAATTATCTAACTTATAATTTCAATGTGTTAAGATATTTAAATGACTTATGCTACATGAAACTTTGACACTTTAATCAAGGATATGAATTGTACATTTGTACTAAATCCGTAATCATGACACGACTATAATAGTCTCATAACAGCCAATGTCAAAGCGGAGCACGTGTGGCTTTGGACGATGCAGTATTAGATCTGATTGTTCTTTATACATGTCCTCTAAGTTTTATTGGATCACAGAGACTTGGTCACACTTGAGTGATCAAATACAACAATAAATGTGAACCGACTTCTGTGAATCGGAGAGAGATGTGTGAGGAGGCGTACTGCATCTGTCGGGCAAACAGATCTGAGAACCAAAAGCCTGGGTTTCAAATCACAAACGCTCTGCACCGTTGAAGGCGATGCAGATGAGGATATTAATAGCAACCTACTGAATGTTTAAATCAACTCGCAGCATTGCTAATGTGATTTAGTGAGTTCAAGGCCTGCTAAACGCGTTCAGTTGTAGAGACAAGTTTAAGCTTTTCACATAACTATTCAGCTAACATTGTTCGAATGAGAAAAGCAGTTGAGTCGAAGTTGCTCCCCGTGACAAAGTCTGTCACAGTAATGACATATGTTTTTCTCTCAGGTTTCTATTTATGTTGGCGCTGAACCATTTCAGCAATCATTTATTGATTTGAAACGTTTAGGTCTGTGGTGCCGTTACTTTGTGTCATGAAGTGAATAAAAATGGCAAAAAATATTCAGAGGGGAAAGGAAAGGCACTTGATCTAGCTTCATTTAACATTTTCTGCTACGTAAATCGCAAAACTTATTGGCACTTAAACTGTCGTCAGAAGAAAAACTGGAAGCATGAGACTGAAAGGGCCGACGTGGGTGAGAAAAAAACGGCTCGGATCACAGCAATAAGCATCAACAAAGGAGGCCAAACGGTTCCTCAGTGTTGGAGCCAGAACCACCCCCAAAGACTGGGCAACGCATCGCATTTGGGATTTCATTTATTTATTTGTTTTCCTAGTCAAGAACCTAATAGAAGTGATTGGATTGGTGATGTGTACATTATACATGCTGTTTTTTTTTTTGTTTTTTTGTCATTGATGGTAAATATGTTATAAAACGGACATTCAACACAAACATAAAAATCTGATTTATACTTTGTGGCAGTTCGTTACCAGGAAAAAAAAAAGGTCATCTGTTAACAGCTAATTAATAATAAGTAATGTTCTTGCTTATTAAACATAAGCTTTTCTAAAATACTGATTGATGAAAGAAATTTACAGTTTGTACATTTTTGTTTGAAGCGATAGGGAGACGGCAGAACTAACACGAAAGCGCCGAGTTGAAGCCGAGATACTTTCTGTGGAAAACGTCTTTATTTTTCACTGATCAAATCTCTGAAAAAAAATATACAGTCAACAGGTTAGCACTATGTTTAATCAGTTGTCTGATGAAGAAAGAAAACAATACGTGATGCGAGTACTTTTTTATTTTTAAGACAAACCTCAGAAAAAGGAGTCGTTAAACCATTTCTAAAAAATATTCATGAATCTAAAATCCTTCCTCATTCTTGCATTAATGAGACAAACTGTGAAAACTTTTGAAAGCTACTACTACTTAAAAGGACTACCCAAAAGAAACTCACATGGTTCTACAAATCACAGACGTCTCACCCACAACAAATGGACTTACACTATGTGAGGTTATTAGTTTTAGAAACACAAAACAACTTGCGTTGTATTTTTCTTCAGCAACAACCACATTCGTGGACCAATCCGACGCATTAACTGGTCACACTTTCCTGTAAATTTTTGTGCTTTTGTTCGATCGGTCTTTCTTCGTAAAATTAGTCCGCGACGGAGAAGAAAAGACTTGTGTTTATGCTCTTTATTTGAATCTGTGTGAGTTTGTGCCTCTTTGTTGAAATGCTTGATCCCCAGATAAGGCCTGGGCTTGTAAACAGCGGGGCTTTCTATTTGGGGAGGAGCGGACATCAGCAGGAATCTGATTTTGTTTTGTTGTGAGCTTTTCTTTTTTTTTTTTTTTCTTCTGCTGCAGAGAAACCAACACATATTTACTCACAGGCGCACACACACTGAACGGCATGCACACAGACACAACACAACCCCAGTCTGAGGGCACTGCTGTAATTGGAAGTCTGATTACTCTAGAATAGTCTGTGTAGGAGGGAAAGAGGTGGTTGCCACGGGAAAAAAAAAAAAAAAGTTATTCTTTGAGCCAAAGGATGGAAAATGTTGCATCAGTGAAGTTGAAGGAAGGGACTGATACTCTGAAATGGAGTGTACCCAACACAGGAATAGGCATGTTCCCACATTGTGATCTCGGAGCTCAACGATGACCTTGTGCTTTTTATCTGTGGTCTGACATCCAATCATCCTTTGCTTATCTGTCTCCTGCCTTCCCGTATACATCTTTTCATCTTCCCATCCCTTTCCATTTCCTCCCCATCTTCTGATTCATCTCCGTTTTTCCCTTATCGGTCCATCTGTCCTGGTTCTCATCTCCCAGCTCTTGTCCCTTGCCATATTTTAGCTCGCGCGCGCGCGCGCCTCGCTCATTCCTCCCCGCGCCCAGCAGGAAGCCAGTTGGGATTGATCTGATTGATTGGACGTACTGGCAATGTGTGACAGGTGCCAGGAGGTCAGATGAGTCAGTGCAGACAGACTTGTTTCCTGCTGGACGAGACGCAGTCCCTGGTTTGATCATCAAGTGTCAGAGCAGCACTGATAGTAAGCAGTTTGCCAAAAGAAACCAAAAAAAAAAAAAAAAAAAACCCATCTGTTTAGAAGTTTCTGTGCACACATAGATTACATTTGGGTTTGAGATATGTCTCTGTTCATTTGCAGCAGAGGGCAAGAAAAAAAATCTCTTGAAACAAAATATTAGTTTTAGTCTTAACCACATCTGCAGTGTAGGACCAGCATTCCCCAATCATGTGCTTCTTTGTATTTTTCTTGCGGTTAAAAACCTTTTTGTAATTTGTGGGATTTTATGTGATAGACCAACACACAGTGTTGGATCATTTTCAGTTAGAATCAAAAGGAACCAAATAAATAAGAAAAAAAATTTAAAGCAGTCACCTCAATATAATATTCTGTTTGTAATTTCATCTTGCCATAAACGCAGCTTTCCGGCTGGTGGGAGTATCATGATGTGGGGAGGTTTTTCTCTGTCAAAGATGGGTAAAGCTGCTCTTTGTTGATGGAAAGATGAATTATGGCTAAATTGAGGACAATTCTGTGTAAAACACTGTTTGACTGGGGTTGAGAAAAACAAACTTGCGTTTGTGCTAATACTTTTAAATATTGCTTTAATATCAGTTGTGATTAATCCATATTTAATTCCCCCCTCTGTTTCTTGTGTGACACTATAATGCACCCAACGTGTCCACTAGAAAATTATTTTTACACACAAAAATGTTTTTTTGTTGTAGTTTTTTTTGTTTGTTTTTGTAAATAGTATTTTGACAACGTATTGTACATCCCTACCTGTGAGGCTTTAAGACTTTGGGAGAGGTATATCCAACAGAATAAGAATCCTAAACAGAATTACAGTGAAATGGTTGAGATCAAAGCTAATTTATATGCTAGTCTGTCCTATTCAATCTATTCAAAGCATAAATATTTATTTATTTATCTCAATTTTTCTTCTGTCCACTCCATGATTATGCATCACTTTGTCTTGGTCTAAGATTTGTGGATGTATGAAGACCAAATATACAAACGTTGAAGGGAGATAAATACCTTTTTTTTTTTTAATCAATGGATTTAATCCAAGATTATAAAAAATGAAACGCATGCCTGCGCTTTGCAAGATATTACAGATGCAAGTACTACAGAGGTCTCTTGTGATTTCACTTGCCTTCTTTATCCGTATCATTTGTTCACTTTGTAGCTACTCCAAAAGGTAAATAAAAAAAGAAATACTGCAGAGATGTTGCTGTATTCTGGAGTTATTATAGCGGTAAACTCAACCATCCATGTGTGCACTTCCTATTTTTGGAGATATTTTAAAATGTAGAGAAACGTCCCATTCAGAAAGGTTCTATTTCCATCTGCACAGCTGACACAGGCACAGCACTTCTTGCAGTACCTGTCTCTGTCCAAAGTGCTGACTTCAGCTAGACTGCCAGACTCCTGTGGTGAGAACAGACCTGCCGCTCCCCCATGCACACACACAGACTCACGCGCGCACACACACACTCTTTCTGTAAGGTGGTAGGCAAAGTCAGAAGTTAAAATGCTGTTTTTACATATCACTGTGGTTTTAAAAAAAAATCTGCACATTGTTCTTTTATAGATCGAAGATAGAGAAAACACTTGTTTTTTTTTTACGTTGTATTTTATATTAGTAGCTTAAATGTCAACATCTATACTCCCAGTGAGAAAGACCATCCTTTATGACCAGACCTGAGCAAACAAAGACCTTAAGATAGCTTTTCAAGATTTACTATGGACAGTAAATATGTTGGTAATTAAAATAATTGTGCTTCTGCTTGATTTATAATGGGTAGTTACAATTTAACCAGGAGAACAGGCATAGAGAAGAAGGCACTTTCAATGCGAATAAACTAATCTGAGAAGTTGAGCTGAAGATGCTGGTCTCATGTTTGGTCCGTAATGCGACATTGTTTTTATTCTGTTCTTAAAGAGGTCCAGTTTTGTTGGGCTGTCTATTGAGTATTCCACTTTTAAATATTTATAGGTAACAGAAAGCTATTTTTTTTTGTATAAATACAAAAATGGCAGTTACTACATTGTCATGTTACCAGTTGAAAAAACAAAACAAAACAAAAAAACCACAAAAAAGTTAAAAATTCAAGTTTGAGCGAAGAGAAGCCAATATTTCTGAAAATGGCATCTCAATGAAATAATTTCTAAGAGGGAAGTGGAGTGAGGCGAGTGACTGTAATTTAACTGGGGTATACCTTAAAAAGCCGAGCAAAAACCTGAGAGCTTTGACAAACCATCGTCTACACACAGTGAATAAGGCTATTGCAGCATCAACCACTCACATTTTAAGTGATTGGGCTTGTTGCCCGCACTATAATCTTCTTCATTTTTATGTCCTAAATCAAGAAATATGGAGAAAAAAGTAAAAAAACAAAAGAAGTGAGCACCAGGGAAAACCTAGGAACATCACGCTCTGCTACAAGTGCATAGCAAAATGTTCACCCAAGAGACAAGCAGAGATGGCGAAATCTCCTGCTTGAATTTGAGTGAATAAACACAGATTTATGAATATTTGACAAGAGAGGAGTAGGAAGAAATGCTGTTTGAGAGTTGTTGCATGGAGACCTAATAGACCAGCATCCTACCAAGATATTTAAAAACACTATGTGGCATTCTAACCTGCCTATACTTCACAAAAGTGGGACATTTCTGTTTATGGAAAAAAAAAACTGCAATTCTGGCAGCATCCATTACTTTTTGCTCTTGTTCTGACCAGCTTTACTGCTTTGCACAAGGTTGTGTACCAACACTATTTTTTCCCCCACTCCTAGAAGAAGCTACTTTAAATGAACAATCCATGCAATGATTGTTGACAGAATCACTACCCTTCCCATCATGAGTTCATGTTTTTGTTGTTAAATTAAAGTAACATTGCTGTGAAAGCAATGAGGACACATGCATTCAATTATCAATCAACCATTCAAGTTTGTATAGCACTTTTCGGCAACAAGGTGCTTTACATCATAAAAACACTACAGTCAACAATTGAAATGTTTTGTCTGGAGGCATTATTGCACATCAGAATGTCCATCAATGTTTCAAAAGAAATTCTAAACAGGTGTGTCTTAAGTCTGGACTTAAAGGAACTCTGTGTTTCAGCTTCTTTGCAGTTTTCAGGAGGTTTGTTCCAGATTTGTGGTGCATAGAAGCTGAATGCTGCTGCTATCAAACTTGTTCATGTTTGAAACCACAGCTCCCCTTTGTGACCTGGGTGTTACCCCCCTCCTCTTGTGTCTGCTACAGTTCAACTCAATTATATATTAAACTGAAAAGCTCCATATGTAGAATAATACAGGAAATTCTGTGGTAAATACAGACAATAATACAAAAGTAGAGTGAAGGAGAAATCCAATCGCTATATCTTTACAAAATATTCTTGTCATATTGAATTAGACGTATGATGGACTTGGAATAAGATCCAGGTTTCTACAGTATGTAGGTGTTTTAAACTAGTTGGACCAGCGTCACCTGAAGCATTTAACTTCAACGTGTGAACCGATACAGATATGCGATATCCGCCATCAGGCGTAATCTGGCGCTTCTGTTTCTACTTGAAATCGACTTTGTGTGCACGTTTCCCGCGCCCTCGTTGCTTTAGCTTGTGTTACCCTTCCTGCAAACCGACACCGTTGCTGTTCTCTTTTTCTAATGCACCTCTGTGTGTCTTATTATCAGCAAATTATAAGCGGTTCCAGGCTGAGCGCCATTATTCGCTGGAGAAAGCTTCTCTACCCCAGGCTCGCTTCGGGACTGTGCAACAATTTTTTAAAGGGTGCAGCTTAGAGCTGTCCTAAATTTTCCAGCTAAATTTGACACTCCAAGACGTGCATCCTTTAAGGCATATTTTAATGGGAGGATGTAAATTTTCTTGGGACAGCTGTTTTGTGGGTGCTGTGAATGATTCATTAGCATGCCCACAGAGAAGCTTTACTTTGGAGTAGGTCATAAAAAAAAACAACTGAACATTAATCACACCTTTTAATCTAAAATACAGGCTAAAAAGCCAGTATAGCACTATGCAATCAATTGCATACATAGTCCAATGCTTACTGGTGAGCATGGCGCTCACACAAGCATGTGTTGGAGGCCAGCACATGAATACACACGAGCTTAAGTCGGCGACTTCAAAGGGTCCGTGCTGCTGCGCCGCGAGCCGTGAACAAAAGCACGGAGAAGCAGAGGGCGACTTTAATTTTAAAGCATGCGCTAATGAGGTTTGGAGAGAAAAAGTGAGTGTCGCGATATTTGGGGTTCCATGAAAATTGTCTAAGTAACAAATCACTGGCAGGTATTCACGAGAGGGTGAATGCAGGGGAAGGTTTTTATCGGAGGAACGCTCGCTAAGCCGGAGGGAGAAATTAATTTCCCACTGTGTGGATTTGTCGGGCGCATAAACCCTCTTGTGTAGTCCAACGACACCGAATATTGTGCTAAGATTAATAATTGACATTGAGTGCGAGTCTCTTAGTAGCAGAGACACACTTGGCATAATCAGAGGGAGACAATGCTGCATTGTCAAAGGAGGAATCATTAAAGGCAGAGACTCTGAATTCAACCTGATTTTGTTCTTGGAGCTACAAGGTCTTATTTCACGCTGTAGCAAACATAAAAATGCCAAAAAAAAAAAAAAAACTTTTTCCGTCGGCATAAAAACATGTAGATTTAACAATACCATTATTTCCCATCTCACTCGGCAGGGGGGCCACATTAGCATCTCCGTGTGCTCAAGCGCTAACGCCAGCATTAAATGCATCACAAAATATGTGGATGTAACGGTGAGGGTGTGTGGTACTTATGCAGCTTTTATTAGAGGTTCTTCACAGATGATGTAAAGTTCTATTGGTACAAGTGGCCAACAGGAGCGAGAAACCAGCTTTAAAATGCAGGAGTTGCAGCTAAAAAAAAAAAAACACGCACACAAAAATAGATGAGAAGCAGACGATAAAAGGTAATAAATCCACATACACGACAACAGCAGTTGCCTGCACAACGCAAAGGAGCAACGCTGCACCCCATAAAAAAACCTGTAAGGCTTTGAAAACGAAAATGAGTGCATGAAGCCAATGGAACGTCATCAACCCGCTTTCTTGCATTAATGTGCTGGCAGAGTTGCAAAAAAACCTAGCATAACTGAAGACTCATAAATGGGTATTGACTGTGTCGCTGTTGCAAAATACGTCCTTATTTTTTATTTTTTTTCCGATTCATAAAGTCATCGACAGAAGCAGCTCAGGTAAAAAAAAAAAAAAAAAATTCAAACCCCCGAGAACCGAGAATGATGTTTAATAGGGCGATTAGGATTTTAGACAGAAAGCCTATCGGGTCAATATGATGTCTTGTTAAGAAATGAAATAATATGAATTTTGACAAACTGTGGAGCCTAATAGACAAATTGTTTTGTATATCTGCTAATTCTATCTCTTTTTGAAACTCGAAGCAAGTCACAGAGACTCGTTTAGATCGTTTTGGAGGTGTGGATTACTTTGGGCTTTTAGCAACCACTGATGTGGATGTCGCAGCAACACCCACATCAGGAATCCAAGAAACGATGTGTTCAGTACCTACTTTCCTCACTATGTCTCGCGTTAAATGTTCAAGCATCTGCTGCTGACATCCAGATGGAAGACACCATTGGACATCCGCTGATGTTCGTTGCCGTCCTGCAACTGATGGGAAACTTGGACATAATGTTCTAAATAGTCTGATCGTGATCTACAGTCGAGTAGTCACTTCTTTATTAGCATTCCTCAAAGACCGCAGGGATTTCTAAGAAACTTGATAAACTGAAAGCGAGAATAAAATGGCACGCATGATGAGGGAAAATAAACCCTTCCTGCGCTGTTTTTTTTTTTTCCTCCCCCCATTGTGTTTGTCTCCGTTGGGTTAGAGATGAAATGTTGCCGAGAGAAGAGTGCGTGGGAGGAAGGCAGATTAATTAAACGCTGAGACAGCAGAGTTTCAGGTCCTCCAAGAGAGAGAATTCAATCTGAAGGCAGAATGCCTTTAATTGCTAACTATACGGCTTTCGTTTGGAGAGGTGTTGAACACACTTAGCATGTTTATCTTTACAGCTTGTAAAGACGAGTCTTACTTTGGAAGAAGAGGAATCATGAAAGATTATGACTCTATGCAGTGGGCAATCATTAAATATGATTGCTGCTTTTATGATGCAGGAGCATCAATTTTGGGCCCACCTCCACTAGAGCACCACTGTCCTCCTGTTTAGACTGTCCTTGATTGGGATTTTATTTTTTCATTAAAAATTTTTTTAGAACTCTGTTGAAGACACTGGATTAAATTTTGCTTTATCTGTTGGAATGAAGCGGAATAAACACAAACCCACACCACATTTTTACAATTCTTATTTGTGATTAATTTTTAAAACTGTGATATTTCCCCTTCTTCACAATGGTGCAACTTTGTAGCCCATTCTGCGTATTGCCTTTGCTTATTTAGTATTCTACATTCCACCGCATGGACCAAATTTTGATGTTGCAATTATAAGCAACGGTAGGGGGAAAAAGAAAAAAAAAAGTCTCGCTATTACTCTCTGGTCTATTTAGAAACATTTAGCATTCGCTTTAAAAATGTTTCTAGCTTAGAACTAAGAAGCAGGAGTGATTAAGTTAGCTTAAAAGTCTGTTAATATAGCTTACAAGCTGTGGATATATTTTTTTAGTATTTGTAGAACTGGTGCATTTTTCAAAAAGTAATTTGTGAAGTCAGGAAAACAAGGCGACCTCAACCAGTCGCAGCTTTCTTTTTACCTTAAGCCAACCCCTTCATGCAGGCTGCTGGTGACCCGCCTGGCAGCTCATTCCCTTCGTGTCAAGTGAACGTCGAATTTTTATTCAACCCTTTAAACATAAGCGCATCGCGAATGGGGTTTTTTCGGCAAAGCTGATTTGTCCTGCAAACCAATAACGGCTTTATCTGAAGTAAATGAAGAGGAATTTTGAATAAGCTCACATTAGTTTGCCCAGCGTGTGATGTTATGCCATCAAATGATAATAAATGATTCAATTTGTGCACAATCAGCCACAGCATGAGCCGTCATTTATTGAGAAGACAACTACTGCTTTGGGTTAAAACTAAAAATCGATTCAGCCAGTGTCTCTAATTGATTGCTCTAAATATGACTGATTGAGATTTAATCCAATGACAGCATGCTGGCTGACAAATAGTGTGTTTACTGCTCGCGTTATTGGAATATCTCATGCCTTTGGCCAACATTCTTCATATGGGAAAGAGTTAGGCCTGGGAGGGGGGAAAAAAATATTCCGATTACACCGTGTACACAAAGTTATCATTTTAAACCAATGCTGTGCTAAAAAATATCAGGGAAAATTAAATGCATGCATCTTTTTTTTTATTGGCAGCAGCTTTTCACCACCCACAAGCAACCTTAAAAAACTGACTGATTCTTGTTCTCCATATTTTTAATTTTGAACCAATCCTGTGATGCTTTAGCATCTTTTATTGAGTAGGTGACATTCAGATTTAAGAAGCTGCTCTCTGACAAAGTTGAGCTTTAGACCCTTCAGTGATTGTGGCAGCGACCTGAAACTTGTATCTGTCTGTGTGTGTGTGTGTGTGTGTGTGCGCGTGTGTGTGTGTGTGTGTGTGTGTGTGTGTGTGTGTGTGTGTGTGTGTGTGTGTGTGTGTGTGTGTGTGTGTGTGTGTGTGTGCGTGCGTGCGTGCGTGCGTGCGTGCGTGTGTGTGTGTGTGTGTAGGTTTGTTCGAACAAACTCACTTCAGATGGCTGCTGGGGTTGATGGCACAAAATAATTATGTGATCATTTATATTCAGATGTTTTTCATGCAAAGCTGCCATTGTTAAGAAAGGTTATAAATAAATGTTGCAATATGATGTAACCTATTTTATAGCAAACAAGTTTTATTTGTGGAGGAATATATTTTTTAGAGACTCAAAGATTCATAGTCAAACTCATAATCTCAATAAAGATAAAATATAATAGTATTTTTTGCGATGCTCCTGCAGCTTAAGCAAAATGTATGTTGGGGTGAAACGGTTGCAAAGGAATGGGAAAAAGGATAACAAGAACCAGTCACAGCTGTTACCTTTCTGTAGCTTCTAAATCTGTTCGTATAGCGTACCAAGCTACAT
The DNA here is from genome assembly GCF_904066995.2 of Poecilia reticulata. Taxonomy (NCBI): domain Eukaryota; kingdom Metazoa; phylum Chordata; class Actinopteri; order Cyprinodontiformes; family Poeciliidae; genus Poecilia; species Poecilia reticulata. The sequence continues at coordinate 10,363,628 of NC_088852.1, read as the reverse complement.
TGTCTTCTCATTAAAAACCAAACAACCCAATTTGACTCGGTTCACATACATTCAATTAAAAATTATATTTTCGAGCAAGCATCTTTTGGCCTCTGTTGGCACAACAGTTATTGGCTAGACAAATGAAGTAAGGTCGCACCAATTCTACTTCTGTTACCTAGTTGTTAATGTGGAAAGAAGAAAAAAAGAGTCAGAGTTGTCAAAGTGCCTGTGAGGGAGAATTTTGTCAAGCACTGGCCTGTGGAACAATAGAAGGGAAAAAAATATATATAGGGGCTTACAAAATGATGACCTCCATATTTCAAAAGGTAAAATATTTTGACAACCATTAGGACTTGAGGCAACTTAATGGAAATAGTTGTCAGCTTCACAGGTGTAGAATCGATGGTCTTGGTCTAAAAGTGAATTCTGAAATCATTGTTAGATTCAAAATGACTTTCAGTGCATTACTCTGTAAACGTTGCCGTAATAAAGTATCATGTCATACTAACACTCATTGCAAGAATTTGAAAAATAGACTTGAAGAACCATAAAGCTAGTAGCTAGTGGGTCTGAATTCTCATAATTTATGGGAAAAACACAATAGTAACGACAAAAGCAATTTTTACTTAAAAGCATGGTAATGGCGGCTTCATCAAATGAGGATACTTGTTGACAGAGACTAAGTCATGCCTGGACACGTTTAAAGGTTTAAGATGTTTTAAGGGAAAAAAAATGTCAAAACCGCCGTTAGACGTTCTACCTGAGTGAAACTTTCCATCGAGACAATCTACTTAGAAAATACAGAGATGCTTTTTCATTCCGAGTTGAGCCTCATGTTGGGTTGGGCGTTTGGTGTTTATGGGAGGGGTTGGATGATGGGGCGTCTGCAGCTTTTGTCACTTTTGTAATTAGCCTTGAGAGGCTTTTAATTTGAGGCTAATGAGAATTTGTTTTAGCAGTCATGCACTCTGGTGTGTGTGCCTGCCTGGGTATCAATGTGACTGTATGTTGATTAAGGATTGCGATATAGTGAAAGCGACAGACTGTACAGATGTTCAATAAATGGGCTGGAACAGGCAGGGAGATATCAGTCACCCTCGCTTTCTGCACTCACACAGGGAGGCAAGACGACGAAATAAAAGGAACATGAAGACAAATGCATTTTGTCTTCTGTGGAAAACAATTCCTTCTCCTTTCTTTGATTGGAGCTAACAGTATAATTCAGCAAAGCCAATTACCAGTTTGAAGCTTTAACATATAAAGTCTGGATTAGTGTTGGAGTGATGTGTGTGTGCGTGCGTGTGTGTGTGCATGGAGGCGTGCGTCTGAAACCGAGGCAACAAAGGACAGGGAAAATGAACAGACTAGCAAAGTAATGCTGCACATTGTGAATAAAATAATTACACTGAGCAAAATGCAAATGAGCTGATTATCAGTTTGGCATTGGCAAATATTTTTCCAGATGCGTTTGCTCCAGGGAGGACAGGAATCATGATGCTGTCTCATGTATGTTTCACCTTTATTGATGACTGATTCCTGTCCCCCCCATGCAAACAGCGGCTTACATTTATTCGTTTTAAACTGATTTTTGTGAATCTCCACTCATTTTCCTTCTGTCAGTACTGCGATACCGTCATTGCCTTTTCTGCTTTCTGCACCTCCCGCCATTCTAACCATCCACTGTTGTGAGACGTCGACACTGAGGGCTTTCAACCAAGTTTAGAACTAACAAACTGCACGATGCGTCCAGACAGGATTGACCGACGAGTGTGGAACGAAGAGCAGAATCCGGTGACTGTAAAGTGAAAAGTGGATTTTGTGTTTTTTTTGTCCTAGGTGGTGTGTGTATTGCCCAGTCTTTAAAGATCCCAAGGGAGCCAAGAGTGGGGGAGTTTGATAAGATCATCAGGCGACTAATGGAGACTTCCAATGCCAGGGCCATCATCATGTTTGCCAACGAAGACGACATACGGTTTGTACTTCGCAATTTTATCGATGCACCTTTTTACAAAGCCCTTAATTACATCCAGTCTTGGAAAAGTATTCGTTCCACATTTTAACATTAAGTTCAGATTGTCTAGGAAGGTGTCATAGGTTTGTTGGAGAACATTAGTGAACAAGCTGCATCATGAAGACCAAGGAACACACTAGGCAGGTTTCTGAGAAATTATTTTCAAAATTCCCCACGTTTTGAACTTTTGTTTTTCTTTTCACAAATCAGTTTTTTTTTTGTTTTGTTTTGTTTTTCTTTTTGGGAAAGTGGCCAAAATGAAATGTCTCAAGCCATATTAGACAAACACTTCCAATTTACAGACACATGACAACTGTTGTATCAGTCAAAATAGAAGGAACAAGGACTTTCACTGCGATTGGGTTAGATTGACGTATTTAATCTCGCCATGTCACATTTATTAAGTAGGGAGAGGATTGTCTTCCTCCATTTACACCGCATAACACTATCAGCAGCGTTAGAACTGCAGCACATGCCATAATTTTAATTGTCATCTTCTTTTAATAGGCGAGTTCTTGATGCTGCTAAAAGAAGCAACCAGACTGGTCACTTCTTGTGGGTTGGATCAGACAGCTGGGGGTCCAAGAGCTCTCCGGTGACTGGCCAAGAGATGGTTGCCGAGGGAGCCATCACTATCCTACCCAAACGAGTGTCTGTGGATGGTAAGAGTTTAATTTGAGCGTGTCAAGTTCTGAAAAATCATAAAAGGTGGATTGGTGCAACGTCATACATTTGGCCTCAACTGCTTCTTGCTGAAAGTCCCCGAAGGGTGAAATTGTAACAAAAGCCTTAGAAGAGATTTGGTAACTTAAATAATCAAATACTTTTCTTAAATATGTTGGCCTTTAATATATTAAAGAATAGAGGTTCAAATAATCTGGCACAAACATTTAAAAATATTTTAAAAAACTCAAATAAATGGCAATATAACTACAAATCCAGCTATGGATGCTGTGCAAAGCTTTTACTTTTTGCAGCATGAAGTTAAAATGTCTAAGGCAGCAGATTTAATCCCACTTTTTCTTTATGCGTTTGCTATGAATATCAAACGCATGAATAATGTTCTTTCCAACTCTTAAAAAAAACTCTTAAAAATGTGAATATGCAAGTTTTAAAAGATTAAGTAACATATTTAAAGGTTACTTCATCTATCATCTGGCTTTGAAATAAGGAAAATTGTTGGTGTGACTTTCTTCAAGTGTAAAACAAGGGGCTTTGCTTTGACCCAACCATTTCATTAAGGAATAGCAGCAACAGATAAAATATTGGGTTGTACCTCATGAGAAATCTATAGGAGGAAAACGTGATTGTGTTAATCATTGATGTTTGCTTTTTTAAAAGCTCAGCTTTACTGTCGCTTTCCAAGAAGTTAAAAAGCAACTTGACATTTATAAGGTGCATTGGAAACTAGACTACAGAAAATGTTAAAAAAACATTTGTATATGCCGTTTTTATTGAAACGATTCATTAGAATTGCTGTTCTTCTTTACTGATTGGATTCAATCTTTAGACAAAGTTCTCCTTTACTGAATGTTCTCACAAAAAATGTAAGAAAAATACAAATTAAACAGCATTCATCAAAAAAAAAAAAAAAAAAAACTGTCTCAAAGAATAATCCCCGCATTTTGGCAAGGAAATTTTGTTAGCGTGTGAGGCATTTTCTTTTCCCCCTTCGTGGTTTTTGACAACAGAAGGGATGCTTATGTTACCGTTTTTGAGCACATCTGCTATCACAGTAGGAGGCGGGTGATCCCACATGACATGTGCTTCCCGTCGAGTTGCACATGGAGCGAACCCACTGTTCCCAGCAGTCTGCCTATCTGTAAAGCTGAACAGGTACGCACCGAATCCACATCTGTGACAGCAGATGAGATCAATCAAGGCAGCGCATGTCAGCTTGTACGCCGAGTCACACATGGCACAGGGTGTCTCAGTCAATTTGATCGTTTCTCACTGTGCATTGGATGTTGTGACATGTACTGTTGCAGTTTAACCTCAACATGTTGTGTTGGAGGATCGGCTTAAATTGCCTTACTCGTTTCAGCCTCTGTGTGAACAACGTCCTGCTTTTTTTTTTAAAGTGATCTGGTCATCCTATCCTACCATATGCCATCTGCTTTTTCCCATTCATATGTGTTTGGAAAGTTTTTACTATTTCCCATCTTCTGTTTTATTAAATTGGGCAAGTGGGCAGGCAGACAGGAGATGTTTGTTCTCCTTGCCCATCACCAAACTCGCATTATAAATCACATAGTGGCTATTAATTGTTTTTTTTGTTTGTTTTTTTTTTTGTCATGTCTAAATGTGTTTTACTGCTGAGAATACTTTTAGCATTTCTGGTCAGCTCAGTACAAGTTCTGAGCCCCATCATATGCTGATTTAAAGCCCCGCCCCTTTTCGTCAGTGATGGTGATTCAGTCTCCACTCTCCGAATCCTGTTTGTGCTGCTTTAACTTTTGGCCTCTCTGTCTTCCGCGCAGCATTTGACCGGTATTTCCGCAGCCGATCTCTGTCCAACAACAGAAGAAACGTTTGGTTTGCCGAGTTCTGGGAGGAAAACTTCGACTGCAGGCTCGGGATGCACGGCAAACGGACCAGCGCGCAGAAGAAGTGCACAGGTAAGACTTGTGTTTTTTGCTATTGTGTGATTTTATTTTAGAGAAGATTCACCAAGAGAGTATCAGAAAAAAAAAATCAGGTTCACAGCAATTCACATTTTGAGTGAAATATATTTATTTATTTTTTTTAACTTAATGAGTAATCATTTTAAATTATTTAGGTTTTAATATAACTAAAGCATGTCCATAACTGAGCAGGCCTATGCTGACATAATTCATGGATGTCTTCAGTGTCATTCATTCAAACAGGACAGATGATTCAAGCTTTTAAAATCAACACAGGCTGCTTTATCCTCTACACTTTATGAAAACAGGTTAACATCTTCCAACACTGAAAGGATTTTCCTGAATGAAACCCTTTCTATTGTACATCGACAGTTTTGAGAGCCTGAACAAAACGCAACATCTACGGAATGCAAATAACCAAATGTATCAAGAAAAGGAAATACCTTGTTGAAATGAGTGCTTGAAACGACAGCAACATAATATTTCTTGTACCTGTGTGTTTACACAGTACATGTTTCCTTACCTGTGTTGGAATCTCCTGCTGTTATGTGTTTGTGTGAAACAAGTTTGAGCCTTTAAGCTTTGTTGCCGTTTCACCAAACGAAAGAAGTGAGCCAGGAGCGGATGAGGCGACACACTGGGACACGACCAGTTGGTGTGATCTCTGCACTTTCGTCTCCGGCTGATTGGGCCTGCATGTTCTTAAGTGTGACACACTGTGTACTCCCTGACTGATGCCTGCCATTAATTCACATAATTAGGTTTGTAAGGTCCGCAACTCCCATTGACCGCCTAGTGCTTCCCCCGTGGCATCTGTGCGCGTCGGCTTGTACGTGTCCAGGATCCTTTAATCATGTGCTAGAGTTCATTAATTCCAAGTACTCAGACTTTCATGATGGGAACACAAACCGTTCAGCGGCCACCTCACCCCCGTTCTGACACAGATGATGGGAACATGTTGAAAAAGAAATGATATTGCTTTTCTGAAACAGACGGGCGATGTGAAAGATGTTTTCCTCAAAAGGCAGAAGGATTACACATTAACAAGAGATGTAATGACATAAAAAAAAGCATAAATGTCAAATGAGGATTAGAAAAGTGGAAAACTAATGTATTTTGACAAAATTAAGGGAAAACAGGTCTTACTTCACACCATATATAAAACTTTTTACACAAGAAGTGTGAGAGTCCTATAAACTTGAAATTGCAATGTTATATCATATTTAGTGCATGTGGTGGTGCCTCTGAAACAGGTACAACTTTGTCCCTCGCCTACATCTTAAAACAAGTTCAGCAGTCTATCTGTGGAGTTTGGTAACACAGTGGATTCAACTTTAAAAAGAAATAAAAACATCCTGGTGAGGGAGTGAAGCTGAAAGCAAATCACACTTAAAGTATCAGAAGTAAACGTTTGAAAACTTTGCGGATGTTTAAAGGAATAATACACCATCTTTAGTATTTGCATAATAATGTGTTAATAGTTTTGCACATTGCGAATTACAAATGGCGGATTCTGCAAGGAAGGTGTCTGAAAGTGGGACAGCTGAACAGGAGTCACTATTAGATATGTCCCAATTTAGGGGTTTTGTCCCAGATACAGTCCGAGCCGTTTTTTGACGTGTCCTGTTCTGACATTTATGGCATATCACATGAAAAAGCTCAGTGTGACTTGTGTAAGGGGGTCTTATACACCTAAAACAATGGATTTTGAGACACTGCCCTCTGTTGCATGATCAGTTTTATTACATGAACTAGACTGTGTGGTTGCACAGTGGAAAAGAGAAAGGAAATAGCCACTGAACAACACTTTGTGAGGAAGAAAAGGGTAATGGTGTGTGCATGTATGAATATGTTACCTGGTAATTCACAAGAGTTAAAGTGGGAAGAAGGGTAAGCCCTTGATGGATCAATGAGGGTCACAGCTACCCCTGGCACACCTATTGAACAGCATATACCTGACAGAGGCGGAAAACGAGGCAAAGGAGCAGCGGGCGCACAGGAAAAGACACACAGCTCTGCAAAGGCATCTAGCAGCAAGACTGCCCTGCATGGAGCAGTGAGAACCAACCACCCAGTAGGCAGCCACAAAGCTCACTGCAGAAATCCGGGATCAGATGAAGTGAGGACCCCGTGCAGTCCAACCCGGCAAGACAGCCCAGGGGAATTAGAAAATCCTCGGGACCCACAATCAGCTCAACACCACCCCTTGGGGAAGATGGGCCATCATCCAATAACCCACCAATAGCAAGGGCAGAGCTCTCAGTCGACCAAACCCACACACAATCCCAGCAGAGCCCCCCAGGTCATTCCCAAAACACCAGCCCCTTGCCAAAATAGTACGATGACAGAGCCAGGGGCCACCATGGGGAGTCCTGCCTGCTGACAGAGGAGTCCCTCCTCTATCCCCCCATCACAGGCCGGCCCCAGGTGGGGAGCCATCGTCTCCGCTGGGAACAGATCGCGGCAGCTCAACCAGTCATGTGTAGTGACAGTCCTTCACAGGACTGTCTCACATGTGACACTTGTGCATGTCAAGAAGCAGACCAGCGTACAGATAGGTCTTCAAACACTTGTCTACTAAAAGTCATAAACAGGAGGGCGCCATTTGTTAGTGTGTACTGTGCAATATATCACAAACATAAAAGTAAGATAAAACTTTTTCCAAGATGCTTCTGACACGATGCATAAAGCAGCAATATTCTCAAAAGTCTCATCTTAATCCAGGTGAGAATGATTTTATGAGAAGTTAGCTGAAATGCTAAACTGCCACAATCTTTTTTTTCTTCTTTTTTAAATCAGCTTATTGATAATTCAGCTCAAAATATATATTTAAATGTGATTCCCGTCAACTGTGTGCAGGCAAAACTTTAAAAAACAATGTTGTCTAAAAATCTTTGTGCTTTACTTTGGACGTTATAAAATTCAATTAACATTGTTTAATTTTAAGGATAGAGCAAAGAACAGGCCACATGGCATTAAACACCAAGAATATGCAGAAGCCAATAGTTTTTCTTTCGGATAAAAAAAAAGTGTATATAATAAGGAAATTTTGAAAGCCATGTATAAAAATTTGGTTTCTTTGGCCGAGAAACAAATGACCAGTGGACCAACAACAGATATCAGGAGCCGTGTTTAGTCAGTGTCTTAAATACCAATTCTTTAAAAATATTGAGATAAAGTAGCAGGTTTATTTAAAATCTTCCAGAAATGAAAGAAAGCGGAACCCCCCCCCCCCTCCCCCCCCCACTGAACCAGTTAAAAGGAGCCGAGTGGAAGCACAGGTTGTTTTGGCTTTTATTTCTTTGGTAGCTTCTCCAAGCGACTCCAATCTGAGAAATAAATTTAAATGATCCCTCAGAGTGCGTCACCACGCCTATCGGCTTTCATCACTTCTCTTTCTCTCAGTCAGCGAAAAACATGCACACATATAATAATAATAATAATAATAATAATAATAATAATAATTAACTTTTAACTTTTAGATGAGCTCATCAGCTCGGTCCACTCAGACCCTCGAGCAAAAACGCAGTGATACTGAAAGAATGCGGTCTGGTAAAATAAAAAAATATATATATAAAAAGATGCCAGAGGGGGAAGCTGACTATGGCAGACAGCAGATCACAGATAAGCCCACATACTCAGACACACTTGTATCCCCAGTGGCTGCAGATAAAAATCCTGGACGAGGGCACAAGCTGCGGTATGTGTTGATTACCTCTACCACCATGCTTACTTTGTTTTTTCGTAGACTCAGGTGTCTGTGTTCTCTTGGCAAGTTCTTTCTTTTAAACTTGTATGTATGTATGTACAACAATTTCTGGTCGGAGAGCTTGTTGGACCACACTAGTGTTTGTTAGTAGACCAACTCCTAATTGGAGCAAAGAGACAGAAGAGCAGAACATGTCTAAATATAACTGGAGTGTTTTTAACCAAATCTCGATAGAATCCACATCCTCACGCATTTCTACATGCCAATATCGTGCCCACCCTTTTGTTTCTAAAGTTTAACGATCGCAGTTTGCACCGTTTTGCACTCTCATTTTTTTCCAACCCTCCCCCAGTACGCTGACTTAAGCTGATCTTTTAAAAAAAACAAAAAATAACCACAGGTTCTTGCTTCAGCCTGCTCTCACTTGGACGGCAACACATGATGTTATGCATACAAACGGAGGGAGAGAAAACTAGAGTTGGAACACATTAACATGCTCGCTTAGTGCATGCATTTTTTTTTTTTTCCACCGGTGGATTCAGTGCACCAGTGAGCAACAACATTCAGGGTGACAGGAGATGCAAGCCTCCGGTAAACACAAAAACGAAACAAAGTGTTCTGTGAAGAGGAAACAAGGTTGGTACGATACTGGCAGTTGTCTCTTTGTCTGTGTGGGTTGCGACATGTCGCTCTCTGGGGAATGAGTGATGTCTATATTTTGTCTGTTTTTTTATTTTTTTACTTCTTTGTTCTCCGTATGCTTAGCTTCTTCTCTGGCATCGAAATAAGTTGGCCTTCAGAGTTCTTGGTAAACTGAGAACATAAAAAAAAAATAAATCTCATAAGTGATGTGCTTGATTTCACTGTATTAGAGATTCGATTGAGTGGTAGTCAACCAAAGGAAAAAAAAAATCTGTTTTCTTGGAGTCTATTTAATTCAGTGCATTATTTTGACAAAACAAATATATGGGATCTTGAGCTGAAGCTTACATCTGGCAGTAATGATGGTTAACTCTTCAGGTCTGCTGTTTATGGAGCTTTCTGAAAAGCCATTTGCAAAGCAATTTGTAATGATGTATATTTCATGAAGCTGTGTATGGTAGTTTGCAGTAGCTGGCCTCTGTTATTATGAAAGAGGCAGGTTTTGCACGCTGGGGTTGATAGGTCCAATAACATTTACAGATGTAGTAAAAAAAAAAATGTCATATGCAATTCTTACAGAGTAACAAGGAAAACAATTTAAAATGTGACCTAGTCTATTTTTTTCTGATTGGTAACAAGTCTTCCCATTCCCCTCCGACCCCAGACTTCAAGATATTTTTGTCTGGATACAAAAATACAGGATACAAATGGTTTACAGAGAATGGATTTCCATCCATTCTCTGTAAACCAGATAGAGATGCAATTTCTAAAATAGTTAAACCAGCCAGTCTTGTGCCCTTAAATCCTGTTTTTTCTTTTCTTTTTTTTTTTTTACTATTCTGGCGCTGTTGATCAAACTCATTGGTAAAAAGTCCAGGTAAAATATTGCACCTTTTAACAGTTTTGTTAGTCCTTTAAGTAATTTCCCCTCAATTTCCGTTCTTTTCTGTACCTGGACATGTAGTCTCCGGGCGTTCTGCATTTTTGTCAGTGGCCTTCCATGTGACATATTTTGTGATTGTCCACTGATTGGCCAGTAGGTGTCAGCATACGGAGTGATTAAGTAGCTTAGATGCATGAACACGACTGCCCACTGATTACTATGCATAAACATTTTTTAAAGATAATTTCTGGTGTGAGACTAGGGACTCAGGGATGTTCAAGATTCACTTTACTTTTTAAAAATTATTTATTATGAGATTATTTTTTTTAAGCTACCAGCAAAAGTTAATAGTGTAGCTTTTCTCTCTCATTGGCAAACGGGGAGTCTTGGGGAAATGCTTGTCTGCAGACACCCACACACACTCACTGGGAGCTTTATATTTCCCCAGTTTACCATCAATAATTAATACTTTGGAGAGGGTTATTAATGGTGAATTTATCTTCTAAAAGCTACTAAGCGATAGTTTGATGTTCTTGCCTTTTGAGCGCATTCCGCGTATTTCTTACTCAGCGTAAAACGGCACTTCTGAGGTTTCTCTCTGCGATAGAGACTGGATGTTTTTCGTAGGCAACAAGAGGGCAGTTTCCAAAGAGACGCACGTTGCCACAGTTTCGTGCAGTGAAAAAGTAAGAGTTGAGTAGCTGAAGTGCCGTTTACCTGTAGAGAAATGATCCCTTTTTCCATTTTGTTGTGGAGGACGTGGTTATCTAACCGTTTTCCGTGATGGCCTCTGCGGTGGTTGATTTATGGGAGGCAGTCGTGCAGTACAGAGCGTGACTGTGACATCCACCGATGTTCCTCTTTAGATGTAGTAGGGATGTGAAACTACTTGTTGCCATTGCAGGCAATTCTGTGGAGTTGGAGGCATCTATCTGGAAACACAGACATAAACACATAGCAGAATGTAGTTATTTTAGCATATATATATATATATAGCATATATATATATATATATATATATATATATATATATATATATATATATATTGTGTTTCTGACTTGGATAAGTCAAAAACAAGAATCACACTCCTAAAAGAAGTTGCAAATCCAGCCGTTTTAAATGTATTTTGCAACAAAATCGGTGATGCACTATTAGATACTTCTAAGAATTGTTTTATTATTATTGTATATAAGAAAGTAACTGAGATTTTTCTGTCATTTTTATTTTATGTTATGCAAGTTTGTGTCTCACAAGTGTGGATGTATCTACATCTAATCATGTAGAGTTAGATAATGATGTAGATTGAGATTTTGACTGTTTAGTTTTCCGCGTTAATTTCGTGGCTCTTTACATCTGAGAAGATTTTGATTTTACCTTCTTCAGTAATAACTCCTACCTCTCCAAGCAGAGATCTCTCAGCTCTGCTACACATCAAACTGTGCTGCATATCAGTCTTTTGAAAGACAAATATGTTCAACTTTTTGCTAAAGCTTTTAGGTTTCATCTTGTTGATTTGCACATTTCAAGGGACAAGTATAACTATGACAAATGCCTTCACGTTTTTGGCCAGCAGTAGAGATTTCCGCTCCGGGATCGCCTCCACTAAGGTGTTGGAGCCTAATTGGCATATTTGCAGTCATAGCAAAGAGCAGAGGATGCTCTACAGATCCTGCTTAAGTCCTATTTAAATCTCCTCTCAGTAATCAGTACAGGCTCCCCTAAAGATTTGACAAGTTCTGTGGCAATTAAAGCTAACAGTGCTAAAGAGTACGGTAAAACTTGAGGAAGGAAGATGGCCATTCCACTCCTGGACTCACCTTCCCTGCCAGGAATCGTGGAGATGAAAACGGATACATTTATTCCTGTTCTTTAAGAGGTAAAAAAAAAAATTCATGCGTTACGTGTAAAATATGTTTTAATAGGAAGTTTTTCTGCATATTTTCTGTTTCGGAACTCACGTAGGAGAGATGTTAGAATATATTAGCACATTCTCCATGCACGTATGCAAATGCGTATATTTTATTGCAATAGAGAACAATTCTGGTGCCTTGATGTGGCATAAGGCGACTCCCGCAGTCCAATCAGCTCCTGAGGTTTTCTACCAACCATCCTTTCATGATTTATGTCTTCATTTCTTGTTCCTATTTTCATTTACATTCCCCCCATTCGTCCCTAGTTTTCCTCTTTTTTTTTTTTTTGTACCTGAATCCAATTTTCATCCCGTCCTCTCCCACTTACCTTTGTCATCTGCTTTTTGTCTGTACCGTCTCTCCTCGTTCAATCTCCCTCCCCTGATTGGGTTTAAGCTGTACAGGAATGTGTTTGCTCAAGAGAGGTGGGATAAAAGACATGCTAATGTTAAAAAAAAAAAAAAGAAAAAGTTCACCAGTAGAAAGAGGAATGGACTGATAAAACTAGATGAGAAAAGTTCAATACGCCGCCGTATAATTCGAGAGCAAATCTAAATTGTGTCAAGGCCGTGATTCAGCAGAATGTGAATAATGACTGCTGAATTATTTATATTTGCTGAGTGTGCTATCAGGATTAATATATATCAGTAATAATTTAGCAATGTAATATATTGTATATTAGCCACATATGTCAATGCCCTCATATTATTCATGAAAAGTGGTGTTATGCTGAAAATCGATCTTTATGAAGCAGGAAAGTTTCTGGCTGCCGTCTGAGAGCAAGCCGGATCGCTACGGCAACCCCGAAGTGGAAAAACACAACAGGATTTCAGAAAACACGACAACGATAGCAAACTCGTGATGCTTTCACAGAACGTGCGAGCAAAAATTTTTTCTCCTTTTCCTGGATTAGTAAACTCCAGCATTCAAATCAGATTAGACGCAACAATTTGACATTTCATTTAAAAGTTAATTTTAATAATAAAGTTCAAGGGAAGAAAATGTGTATATAAAGTAGATTTGTTGCACTGGCACAATGTAAAAAAAGTGTCACTAGTCCATTTTAATAAGCAATCTCTGAAGTTTGAAATATCTCCATGGTGACAGGTGTATGAAATCCAGCTGATTACCTCCACAGTTATCAGTACATATATATATGTGTGTGTGTGTATATATATGTATAGTTGAAGGTTTTAAACTCTGAAATTAAATGAAAACCAGTTTAATTTGGTGGATCCTCATTAATTAAAGCTTCATCTTAATGGGCCACCTAGTGGTGAAAATAAAAACTGTAACTGATTATTAATGCAACACTTTCCGTCAAAATTTTAGGATTTGGCTTTCTCTGCTTTCTATTTAATGCATTGCCTCAAGGTGAATAATTCAGACACCATACTAATATTAAGAATAAATTCTACTCGGGTTAAATACTTGCACCAATCACAGGTCGGAGATCCGTTTAATTACAATTGCACAAACTCCAGCTCTCACAATTCACCCAGACTTGAGTGGTGCAACATTGTTGCCCCTGGCAGCTTCAATGCTTTCTTGTCAAATTAAGTTCAGCCTCTGTCTTATGCTCATTTCCCATTCTCCTCTATTGATTGTTTCCGTCTTGGCAGATTTGCCTTAGATCTAGCTCTGAGCCAAAGGAGGAAGGGGAATAAAGTAATGTGAGGGCTTGTATGAGGTGATGGCAGAATTTAAAATGAAAAAACCAAAAAAAAAAACACGGCAAAAGAAAACTTCAGCAAATGCAGAAAGACTGATAACGCTTCAGCTAAATGCAAATAATAAAACCCAATTGAATTTGAGCGTTTCGAGATCTTACCCCAAACGTTTCAGATCGTCAAATATATTTGATATTTCTGCGAGGTTTTATTTACATCCGAGTGACATAGCGGGCAAAGAAAAAGCAATGAAAGAGGAAGAAAAGTCTCCACTTATTTTTAGATGATGTGAAGAAGATGGCTGAATATATATCCCAAATTGAGGTTTAATTAAGGAGCTTGTTTAAATCATTAGTCTGTCATCTTTGGGACCATAAATCATTACGTGTGAAATACGTTTGAGGCGCTGGTCCATGAAGCCATCAATCAAAGCACTTAGCCATTGAGCAGCCTTACATTAGTCCTACCTCACTGCCTTAATGCATTGGTTTGTTTTTGTCTTAAATACAGCAGCGGCTTTGCTTACGAGTTAGTAAGGCATGCCATTTGTTTCTTTTTCATTGGTTTTGCTGGCATCAAGCTGATAGTGGAACCTTCTGTTAAATGAGCCAGAAGGAATGAGCCAAGTTCTGCAGGTGTGCAAGTGTTGCTTATATGCATGAGTGGAGCCAGATTAAAGACGTAGGCTTTGGAAAGGGAAGAGATTGGGATTTTGATTAACTTTCTATAAAACGGCACTTTTAATCTTGATGGTTAGAATAAGTCATTCTTAGTATGCATTTGGAGACGGCGCATTTAGGGTTGGCTAACATATTCCAGGAAGCATTAGGACTAAAGCTTCCAAAAAAAAAAAAGTGAACACGAAATCAAGAATTAATAAATCAACGACATAAAACACCGAAAGGAAAAGTAAAGTAGGGTGGAAAAAAGTTTGACACATTACAACAAAAGCATTCAGTTCTTGTAATAAAATTATACTGCATGATTACATGAGAGGTGGATATTTTTAAAGGCAAAGATGCTAAAAAAAATATCAGGAGAATTGTGAAATAAAACGTAACAGAGAAATAAAACTGAAACCAAGTATTCTCTTTTTATTATTCAAGGTAGAATAAGCAATGCAGATGACTGATGAAATTAGAAAAGAACGGTGTGAAACTCCCCGTGAGTGAAAAATGTTACGAATAACTGATTTGTTAGATGGTTTTTCCATGTGACAAACATTTTGGCAGATATTGACTGTAGAGAGTTTGTCAGATAGTCTTAAAGGGGTTGTTTGCTGGTGAACATTCCCTTTAACATTAAGGAATAACGGTCACTGTTCGCTATGAACCAGCATAAGGTTCTCACCATCACATAACCTTCAGTAAAAAAAAAAAAAAAGTAAGTTAAAGAAAGTAAAATGTGTCCACCAGATCATCACATTACAGATTACAGGTTTAGCAGAAAAATAAGTTACGACTGCGGGATACTTTGTGTAGAATCGCAAAACACAAATTTTTTACTCATGCTTAAACAAATTTGCAGTGACTTTGTAATTAATATAGCATTTGAGTGTGTGCTTGTGTGGTTTGGAGGTCTAGATAAAGTACAAGCCATTTACCGTTTAATACGCTTCCCTTTTATTTACTTACTTGTCACAACTCTGTAGCTTGACGGTCAGTTCTTTTTCTTGGCCGTACAGAAGCCCATCTTCTTCTGTGTACTTGGTACTCGTAGTTCTATGAAGAGAAACGCGCCGCGTGTTTCTACTTCTTCATCTGAAGGAATCCAACTTATTTATGAATTGACAGAGTTGCAGAAAGTTCAGAGCCACTGGTTGATCTCGTAAATGTCATAAAGTCTAACTCGCCCTTGAACAGCATTGAACAAAACCAACTTTACCAGCAGGTTCAACTTTACCGGGAACCGCCTCCGTTAACGCAGATTGAAAACAGGTGTCAACGACTTTGACCGCTGTTTGTGCAGCTCCAGCAGATTTTGCCGGCAGCACGTCCACGATGCTAATATTTCTGCTTACCGTGGCGCCTACTCCAGTAAAACGAACTCATTATCATGTTTGAGGCGTTTTGAGCTTTTAGACATGGTGCATTATGCTCCTGGAAGCACCTATTAGAAGATTGTAGCGCTGTGAATAAAGAAGGAATGAACGTGATCAGCAACAATAATACTCGGCCGGGGTGTGGGATTTAAATGATGCTAAGAAAACATCCTCCACATCTTAACACTCCCACCTTCTTGGATAATTGATACCAAAATTGTGACGAAATCTTTTTTTTTTAATGTCGCTTGCCAAAATTTGACCCAGCTGTTTGAATGTTGCAGCGGATAGCTAGTCTTTGGGGACCAGGGAAAGTTGATGTCCAATTTTGTTGAGCCCATTTCCATTCATGCAGCTACTGCTCACTTGATTTTTTTGTTTTGTTTTGTTTTTCTACCTTGAGAGATGATTCTGCATGATTCTCCCGGTAGACTGACAGTTCCTGACATACTAAAAGCTTCCAGTGTGATCTAAATCTGCTTTCCTTCCCATCCCAATCCTTTGTTTGAATTCCAGCAAGTCTTCAAGGTTACTTCTTCAACCTTAGATTTCTTGCATTTTAACGTGGACAGTAGCTGTTGCTACTTTTGTTTTAATGAAACAAGACCAGCAGTGTCAGTTTTATTCAAGTCAACATCATGTTTCTTCAATCAAAATTCCCCCCCCCTTTTTTTTCTCCACTTTTATCTCCAGTTATTTTGATGCTATCAGAGAGAGTTGTGGACGTTGCACCTCTGCACCAGCGCTGAAGTGCTGATTTAAAAGATACAAGTGAATTGTCGTGCATTTTGAGAGCCCCCTTTGAAGAGCTGCTTCAAAAGGCGGTGTAAAAAAATTTTTTTTTTAGTATCGAAGATTTTGAAAATTATGCGAAAACATCCATTTGAAGTCCCCTGTTTTCACGCTACTACTGTATATATTTACTGTAGTTGTCAAGACGGATGGACAATTACCCCAATTTTGAAGGAAATTTTCTTCTGGAAATAATGTTTCGTAGCAAAGTTTCTCCACGCCTGCGGCTGTTCTCCGGAATCCGTAACGGGTTTGTACAAATCTCAAAAACGAATCGCCTCGCGCCCGGCCTCCCTTCCGTTGCGACGAGAACAAATAATCGACCACGACGTGTCTAAAATGTCTCGCAGGCAGATATGGAGATGATTGCCTCCTCGCGCAGCTTCTGGTTCGCACAACTTTTATGAGACATGAGAGCTACTTTTCATCTCTACTTCTGCCTCTTGGAGTTCTCCGGCGGATTGTTTTTGTTTTCGTCTTCTTTTTTTTATTTAGAGCAAATCCTCTCTTACTCAGCAAGCAACCAGCCAAGCTGCCTGTGGTCTCTGATGTCATTAACAGAAAGGCTGAAAGGCTGAATTTCATTTAGCAGCTGTTGGCTGAAAAAAAAACAAACAAAAAAAAACAGATGAGAGTGTAACACATATAAAGCAGAGCGCGTATAAATATTTGGTACGTCTGTGCTTTTATCTTTACATTTATTTAGCTCTACGTCTTGATGAGGTTTCTCTTTGGTTTTTTTTCTTGCTTTGCACCTGCACACAACCAGTGCGCTTTGGCAAAAACGAATGTGTGTAATCGATGCTCCCGCCAGGTGCTGACAACGTGCTGACAGATTGAACAAAAGCCGGATCGTAGTGAACTCCTCACACTCACCCAAACACGAGCAGCCTTTGCTCCAGTTTCAGCACCTGACGCAACCCGGAGAAACGCAGACGGTAGTGTTTCCCCCCAGCTAGCGCAGCGCACCGGAGTAACAGTCGTTTAGCTGTCTGGAAGTGGGGATTGCGTTTTCTTGCGATACGCTGATTAATGATGCATCATGTCATTTCACATCTCATAAGAACTGCAGAGAGAGAGAGAGAGAGAGATTCTCATTATTGCATGACAGTTTGATCTATGGCTCGAAGTACAATACTTTGTTCTGATGCTCGTCTGAGTGGGAATGTGCACGTAGTCCGAACAGAAGCGAGAGAGAGCGCGTGTCAGGAAAAACAAGAAGATGCCTCCAGCTTTAAGGAGAGGGTGGTGTATGCAATGAGGTCACAAATCTGATTAGAAACAAACAGTGGATTCATCAACCTGTAGCAGACACGCCTTCTACAGTTTACAGCTGACGACTGTAAGTACCTTCTGCTGAACTGGTTCCAGCTGCTGACATGAAGTCCACTTCGTTTTAACTACATACCACAGTTTTTATTTAATGATGGTGCAACCGCAACGAGTTTGTCGTGCTCTCGTGTATTTATTAGGGATGATTTAAAAAAATATAAAATATTAGCACTTAATGCTAATTTGGGTTTGAGATGGACTACTTGCCTATACCAGCTCTCATACTTCGATTGACTTTTCAAGTAATTATTCCTTTTTATCAAAAATACTTTAAAACACATTCCAAAGTAATATCCTGTGTGCTAATCAATATCCTGCCCCTTTATTTATGGTGTATTAGCTTAATTAGATGGGTAATTGTGGCAGTACATTAGACAAAGAGAACCGTAGTCTTTGATTTAATACAGACAATTCATTTCATCCTGATCCAGGCTGCAAAATTTACTAGTGGTACAAGCATCGTAGGTGCTTTGCTTTTATTTTATCGTGGACCAGAGTGGCAGCGTTGCACCGCATGACAATTGGGTAATTTTAGTCGTTTCAGCTTCTTAAATACGTGAAACACCCGTCTGGTTTGCCGAGAGCTGTGCAGTAGATGCTACACGTACCAAAAGCTGCTGATGTGACCAAACACCTGCAAATGTTTTTACGTGAACGCCAATTTGTGAAGAACAACGAGAAGAGGAAAAACAAATTGAGTACACTCTTTTAGTAACCCAGAAGAATTTCCTGGATGTGGCCAGTTCTTCTTTCTTTTTTTTTAACTGCCCAATAGGATGACATATATATATCTGTCAAGCTGTCAGAGAGAAGCCCTGTCATTACTTAAACTGATGAGAAGGTAGACATGAGTAGCAGCTTAGCTGGTTTCCTCAGGGCAGGAAAGGAGTCAGGAGAGTTTACTGCTTCCTATCTATTTCATGCTTAGCAGGAAAGAAATTTGACAGTCGTCTGGCCTGTTGGAAACATCAGGACGTTTTACACTGAACGGAATAGTGCGAGGCACATTAAGGTTTAAAGCCAAGGCAATGTGTCATAGATACGAAAAACTACAACATTTAAAAAAGAAAAAAAAGATTCTGGATTAGTTCTCAACCTAATTCTCGTAACTTACAAGAATTTCTGAAGTGCTTTCAGTATTACTCTGAGCCAATTCATAGCCATCCTGATCAGTTCTCATCTGTGTTCTTTATTAATTTTTGAGAGCTTTTATGTTACTGTTCCTCACTATAAATTCCAGTTGTTGTCTTCTTATTCTGCTGTTGTCTTGACTAACACTTTGGTCCAAGATGATCTTTTATTTCTTTGACCCTTGGGCAAAGTATGCAAATCAGGAAATCTACCCAACAAAGAGCTAAACTTTACTTCAGGTTCATCTGAATCAATCAATTGGATATGATAACTGAAGAAGACTGAATGCTTGAATCGCCTTCATTTTATTTTTAAGCATAAAGCCCAGTGGATCAACTTAGACAATGCCCATCATATAACACTGCCTGAAAGCAACAGTTTCAGTCGGCGTTGTCCATTTGAAAGTGCTTGACAGGCTCAAAGAGTTTAGCGAGACTGACTTCTAGAGTGCAAACAAGCATGTGGAACATAGAGCTACTGAGGAAAAATTGTTTTCTCTGCCCTGCTGTGCAGAATCAAATGCAGAACACAGAAGAAGAAGAAGAAGAAGAAGAAGGGGGGGACAAAAAACAACAAAAAGGACAAAAGCTCTGTCAGAGATGTTACACCTGACAAAGAGCTGTGGTTTGTCCTGCATGCTCCTACGCACACATTACAATACATTTCATTCCTGACACATGCAGCCTTGCCTCCCAGGGACGCTTAGGACTAACTTCTTTTCGGTGCTCCCTCACATCGGCGGCGTCGCGAACAAATACAAACATGGACATGAATACCAAACACCAGACGGCTGCCGTCTATAAAAATGGATTGGATTTCATCTTCAGGACCTCATTAATTCCTTATAGGTGCTCATATTGATTTCAAGGTGCCTCTGGTCCTGTTAATTCAGCTCAACCCACACATGGGTCTGGGTTCAGTGTGTGTCGCCTGGAGATGGCCGCGACTTGCTTGTACGATGGGGGGGGGGGGCGGGTGAACATGAGCAAGATGAACACAGTGGAAGAATGAATGTGAGAAAGATGACCATGAAAATCTGAACATTTGAACAACAAAGAATGTCAGTATCTGCAATCTTCATTTTTTTTGTAAAAAATGTAATTCAGGTCCTTTATTTTTATTGACATGCCAGCAAATCAAAGCACTTTACAAACAGATCTTGTTCATATCCAGAGAAATATTATTAAATCAATCCAAAAAAATCAGTGTTAATCAATCCAAAGTGATTAACAAGTAGTTAGTTCTTCAAATGCTCCGCTCTAACGATGGCAACTTGTTTTGTTTTAGGGGAAAAGTAGAAAATGAAGTCACCTGGAGTTCTACTGCATGTCTCCAAGGCATGCTTGGAGTCTTAACTAATTGGTTTCATCGACTTTAGTCATAAACCTTTACTTATAAATGGATCGCTAAAACATAAATGTCAACGTTTGATGCGCCGTACCAACCCACACCGTGAACTAAACCGTCTCTGCAGTACCTTGACGGGTTACGGCGACGGAGATAAAATAATGAAATAAAACAGAAAATATAAGACCGCAGGTTACTTTCTAATCACAGTACGCAGACAAACACGTGTAGAGACTTAATGACTGACGCACATAAAAAAGTCACCCGATTAATGATTACATGTTTGAGCAGTGTTTGACTTTTTTATTTTCCCAAGTTGGACGTGAAAACTCAGAGCTGCAGCTCCTCACATCATCAGGCAGTGTGTTCACAAATCAATGATTGCAGCCTCTGGTCATGTTTAATCTAGGTCATCAAGTTTAGAAGGCAATTCTACCAAATACTGTGGAAATATATGTAAACTTGTGACTGATTTTATGCAAGATAGTAAGACAAAAATGGTTGCTGTTTTCTTTGGGGGAGGGGGATCTCAGACAGTGCAGTGACGCATGATAAAGATTCGCCATTGACATTTAAACAGTAAAATCTCTGAGACAAATACGATTTAAGTCTCCCAGGTGCTGCTGGTCCCTTTGTAAAGAAAAATTGTAGAGACTTGTATCAAATGCAGCACTGAGATCTAATAGGATAAGCATAAAACTTTGAAGGCTTCAGAATATCAAGGCTGAGTTTAATCAGTCACCAGTTCCGATTCTGTGCTATGATGAGCTCTGAAACTTTACAAAAGCAGTTTTTACAGTGCAAATGCTCATTTTAGATGCAAAAGATTAGGACATCCTAAAAAAAAAAAAAGAGAGACTCTTTATTATACAAAAGTATTACCACAACCTTAAAAGTAGTAAACGAATGTTTCACCCTGTTGCCTATTTTCATTTCAACGCATCAAAGAGGGTTTTATTTTCTCTCTGCTCTTTCCTCGTTCACTTATTATGCTAATAAGCACATAAATCCCTCTCAATAAATCACAACTGGAAGGTTATTTTAAATTTGCTTGTGTGCGTGCGCTCACGAGCGTGACCGGGCATATGTGAAATTCGAGTGTGCGCACCGGCATAAAGGCCAAATCCAAATATGCAAATGTTCATTAGAGGCGAATAAACCCAAAGATTACTCCTCACTAATTAATTCGGCTGCTGCAAGAAGATAGGCTTATGCAGTGTCATAGTGTGAACGCATGCTTGTGGCAAGCAGCTGTGCAACTCGACGCTGGAGTAAAGAGCGTTTTAGTCCCCTCCAGACATCTCCTGACCATTCCCTCGTACACCGAAATGCCATTACCAGTCGTTCAGATGATGTTCAAAAAGAACATGTTGTTCTTTCTCCTGTAACTTTGCTACGAGGGTGAGAATGGACTGAGAGGAGTTATTTGTCATCATCAGTCTGAGTGCCCTGCTGCTTCTCTCTTGGTCAAGCTATTTCAAACATTTTTATCTCCGTCTCCATCTTTACTTTGCCAAAGTTTTTTTTGTTGTTGTTTTTGTTTGCCCCTAACCTATCCTTTTTTATTTTTGTTTTTATTTTTCAGCTGTACTTTTAGTATCTTCTTGTGGCAGCTTCTGCCGTGAATATTGTGCCACTCATCACAATAAAATCATTTCAATTTTAAACCAATTTCTCCTTTTCCAGGTTTAGAAAAAGTGGGCAGGGACTCGAACTACGAGCAGGAAGGAAAGGTTCAGTTTGTGATGGACGCCGTCTACGCGATGGCGCACGCTCTGCACCGTATGCACCGAGAGCTCTGCTATGGCTACCCGGGCCTCTGCCCACGCATGGCTAACATCGATGGTAAAGAGCTGCTCAGCCACATTCGTGCGGTCAAGTTCAATGGTGAGTTCAGCTTTTTGTTTTTTTTGTTTTTTTGATTCTATAGACATTATCTGATCAAGACATAATCTGACAACCGTCTGTTGCATTCCAATCAAACACATTGTAACGACTACGCTGCATCCAAAAGGTGGCAAGACGTTAGCTTTCCACGAATCTGAGTGCGATTCTCAAAACAATAAAAAGCAGCAAGATGGACAAGTTAAGTTAGCAGCAGTAGGGTGTGAAAGGAGCAAAAAATATGTGCTACCCACAGTTTTTTATTTATTTATTTTTTTTGCCTAGAGGATGTTGATGAAATATATTCTTCCTTTTTGATGTGAGAGATCTATACCTGCCATGTCTCTTGATGCCAAAGCATCTGGGAGGCTCGCCTGATGCTCCTTGGTCTGCAATGTCTGTCCATTAGTTGCATTCGGTCTGTGCAGTAACCAAAGGCTAGTCCATTACTTTAGAAACTTCTTTAGGGTTTTAACTCAGATTGTCATGGTATACACACACAAAGAAACAAACAATTTTACGTTTGAGTGTATGCTGTACATGTATGGGGCAGCCATGTCTCATTCATCCTGCTATCCGACATTAGCAGGAAAAGTAGTTGTGCAGTTGTTCCTGGTGTGTCATCTCCAACTTTCCTTTCGTATGGCTAATGGTTCTGTTTTCCCATCGTCCTTCTACATCCACTCTACACTCTAGGCATCTTCACTCTGTCAGCTGCCTGCCTTTAGGAAGCGCCGCATCTCACTAGATGGACGAACTTAAAACTAGTCCTTTTCCCAGAGAGAACTCTGCTGTAATGGATTATAATTCCTCAGGCAGGTGAACTCGTGCTCATTCCTTGCAAGCTCACATTTACCACAAATTTCTACTTATGTGACCAAATAAAGTATTTGGTTCCAGTGACCTACTGTGTGTAAATTGTGATGGGTATAATAGAGAATGATGTGGTTATCCCACATTAAGAACAAGTAAGAGTAGCAGAAAGTTTAGTTTAGAGTGGTTGGTCAGTAAAGACGCATCTTTGTGCTTAGTTTTTGTTTTAGCTGATGGTTCTTTAATAAGGCTCAGCCTTTAAATGCAGCTTGTTTTGAGTGTTTATTTTCAGTTAGATTTGTCATCTTAAATTCTTAATTGTGACACCATAATCTTCCTTCCTAATCTACGCAAAAGCATTTCATCTTTTACCTTACAGTTCCCAGTTTTTTCTTTTCCTTTGTTTCTCTCTGGACTATTGACTGATTTTAAGTGGATGAACAACATTTGCTCATTTTCAAGTGGCATCAGACTTCTCATTTGAATACACTCTTATTAATCTTTTTTTTTCTTTTTTTTTTACCCCTGATGCACCTGTACCTCCTTTTCATTTCCTGCGTTCCTCTTCCCCCACTGCGCAGCTCAGAATACATAAAACATGATGAGCTGGAGAGCGAGAAAGCGTGCCGAAAAGGTTGTGGTGCCGTGCGGATTACGGGAAGGTTCTTCTGATTTAGAGGCGAGATTAAGATTGCAGGAAGGACGTCTGTGTGGGAATGCGCGCATGTCTGTTGCTGCCTCGGCTCTCCGCCTGTCAGAAACTGATTCACCAGCAGACACCGATTCCTCTCTCGTGCTCCAGCAGCAGGTTCATGCTCAGGTGTGTTTCTGTGTTATTGCTGGCCGAGAGGCGAGAGAAATCCTCCCATAAAACACAAGGTCAGAAACTTAATACGCAGATGAATCGCTGCACTCCTCTCAGTCCCGGAAAGCTTAGAGCTTACCGTGTTTTCTTCTCAAAAGCCAAATAGATTAGAATCAATTAAAAATACTAGCTTCAAGTTTTTCAGATACCTGCGATGAATATACAATGTCAGATGTCAGCAATGATGTTAGAGATGAAACTGCTTATACTCAGAAGTCTGGGCATCAGGCTTTTTTTCAAAACAATTTGAAATCAATCCTTCTTCAGTGGGAAAGATGATTCACAAGTGCAAACCATGTAATGTCAAATTAGACAACAAGGAGCCTAGAATATGAATAAAATCACTTCTGGAAGTTCATTGTCCAGCCAGTCTTGAACACAGCTGTTGAGACTGTCAGCATGGGTATTACAAATCTAATAAATATTGAGTTGGTTCTGCATGACTTGAGCATAAGTTTTAAAATTGGGGTTCTCTGTTACATTTCCAGTAAGCAGCACCTTAAGTGTTTCACAGCTGATGGACATCAAAGCATCTTCTAATTTAGCTGTGACCCAAAGTTCAAAATCACGGTGTTCCTTGGAGGGGGAAAAAAAAGGTAAATACTTAATGAACAATGTCTAATTTGTAGTGATTAATAGTTGAGGTCAAGTCCCAATTGAATTGCTGAAAAGCAGCATCTCTGCGGTTTAGCACTGAGGTGTTCAAGTGAGGTTGACATAATTAGTAAGGAGCACATTTTGACAGTAGCTCATATGAAATGCCTTTACGGAACAAAAACAGTTAGTGAATTTGTCGGCGTATCTTTCAGTCACTTTCATGAAAAAGCACTGCAATACGAAGGATTCATTTGGAATTCTGGGGGGATAAAGATGGCTGTAATTCGACAACATTTCCTGTTAAATGTCTTTTTAATAATGTGACGTTTGGTGCTGACATGAAGGTCTGAGCTTTAAATTCGATACCCCGTTGTATTTACATTTGAGTCTCTAATTTCAATTTATGAAAGTAACCCTGGACTAAGTAATTATGCTCTGATTACATAGTTTTACAAACGCAAGTTTTGACCTAAGAAATCTTTATTTTTGTAATATACACATTACATTTTTTCCCCAAACATTTCTTAAAAGCATTGCAAAAAATCTTCTCTCGTTATCATTCATTAATTATTGTGTATTATCTTATTATCTTGAGCTAGACATATTCCTTCACCCTTCAAGATTATTAAAAAAAAAGAGAGAAATAGACGGGAAAATAAAAGAAAACTAATCTTACTACTTCTCTCTCACATCCAAACTTTCTTATGAATAATTAGTATGTGAACACGTACAAGTTGGATACTTTTTAACCTGTAGGGTAAAAATAGTTCAGTGACATTTTTCAGACAGATTGTGGTATTATGCAGACCCTAATTACACGAATGAATTCCAGCAGGTAAAATGTTGAAATGCTGACTAGTCAACTGAGAATGTGTAATAATTACATTGTTCCAGCTTTAACAGAGATAAACTTAATGACACTGGGTCAAATTCACCGACAGGATTACCCAGTGCAGTTGTGTCATTTCTAACATGCAGGTTACAAGTGAGAAGATGTTGCAGAAAGGATTTTTAAAAATTGCAATATGGATGTAAATGGGATGTTTTAGTAATCAGGTAAATGGCTTCTGAAGTTTTGGCCAAACATTCTTGAATTTTTCTAGTTTCATCTCCATCCTTGCGCTTGTTTTCATGTGATGCTCACTCACTGTAATATGACTGAATGTTGTTGAACTTCACCGTTATTAGTTCACATTCAAAGCAAAGCAATTGAGGTGAAAAATAGGAAGTCCGACCCTGAACTACTAGCAAAAAAAAATAACACTAGTTAGTTAATTAAATTAACCAGGAAAATGCAAAAAAAAACCTCTTTCCTTTTCATACACATAATGATGCACACTTTAAATGTTAACAGTTGTCTCCTTTTAAACTTCTGCTTTTCTCACTACAGCGGATCTTTTGTCACCGCATAGTTCTCTGGGAATTTATAAAAGAGTGAATTATTCCTCATTAAGGAAGACAGACCTCGGGTGAGCAGGGAGATAATCACGGTCCATTATACCGCTGTGTACATAGGAGAAAAATCAATTGCCGCTTCACTTGGATCAAGAAAAACAGCAACTAACATTTGAACCGAGCCGGGATGTGAATGCGAGGGTCGCTTTAACCTACGCTATGTGATCTGACGGGTTCGAACATCTCAAATAATGTCTTGATTTTACTGGTTCAGGCGGCATGGCATAAGCACTGCTGCTGATTTTACGCCAAAGAGGTGATTTTTTTCATTATTAATTCTTAGCTGACAGTGAAAAAGCACTGTGTTTTCTCTTAAACAGTGAAAGGCTGGTGTGAAAGCATTTTACCTTGAATAGCTTGAAAGCTAGTTTGTGTACTTACTCCAGTCATCGTTTGATTTTCAAATATTTTGATCTGAAAACGGGTCAAAAATGCACAAAAACAGACAAAATGCATAAAGATCCAAATTATTTTTTCACATTTTAATGTTGCCTGCTCACTGAGATGAAGTGGCAACTTTCTGTATCGGCAAGAGTCTGAAAGTAGATCTGCTGCTTCTTCTTCGCATTGTTGGGTGCCAAAAAAACCCCCAAAAAACCCTTTTGTAGCCAACTGGCTGTAAGTTGAATTGTGGTTTATGGCATAAACAAGCACAACCAGCATTTGTGGGCTTGCTTTTGCACCTAGGAGACAAAAAGTTGTACTGCAGAATTTATGATGAAAGCTTTAATTGTGGGGAAATGAATCAAAGTTGTTTCATCTCACCAAAGCAATTGTTTATATACACGTACTCGTCTTTTTCTCTTTTTTTTTTTAGCATATAATAAATTGTTTTTAACTGATGATAAGTTCTTTATGAAACCCTGACCCTACATTTAAAGTCAGGTGAGAGAGGTAAAAAAAAAGCAAAGAAAAGGTTTTAATCAGTTGTGTTTGATGCAGATGGATGTGCGTGTGTTTTGTCATTCAGAGAAAGCGATTGTGTTCGCGGCCCGATAATAACTCCTGGGGAGACACAAGATGGACATTCCCAGCGGAAGCAGCTTGCTCTAATTAGAGGGGCTTGACTTTGAGATGACGATCTCTACATGCGGCTGAACAACCTTGGGGGATACACAAAAAATGAGGAGTAATTGTAATCATGAGAGGAAGGGACTAACCGGCTGGGGGTGACGAAGTTCATCTGTTCATAATGACCTCGGGGGAGAAAGTTGGAGAACAACAGACGGAACCGGGAAAGACTTTATGAACTTCGCCAGTTCTCTTTTGACTTGGAAAACGGACAGGAAGCACATGTGATTGAAGGGGGTTTGAGGGAGCAGAGAATTTACCGGAACACAGTGACTTTGAAAGAGGATGAAGTCAAGAGTGATGAGGGAGCGATACAGGTGATAAGAAAGAGCCTGACTGAGAAACTGGGTTTGGGAAATTATGCAAATTTGTTGGATGGGGGAAAAAAAAAAAAAGTAAAATCGCAAAACCATGAAGGATGAGTTGGGAGGAAAGATGAGGGACGGATATGGTTGGTCTAGTCACAGCAAACTGGAACTCTGGGAGTAAATTGAGAGTTTAGTGAAATTAGAAGAAAAAAACAGGCTATAAAAAGGAAGTAACTTGGAGCTTATAGGAAATGTTAAATTATCTAAAGTAATGCTGAGCAACTTGAAAGCAATGGTGGACATAGAGGGAATAATCTAATGGGACACAAACCAAACTTGACCAACAAACTGCAGATTTACAATGGAAGAGATGATTGTGAAATAAAATGGCATTTAAATTTGATGCGGCGTGGTATGAAAAAAAGAACAAAAACATCGTTATGGCATAAAATTGAAACTGGAGTGTATTCTAAACTCTAACACAACTAAAACAAAGAAAATGTCCAGACTGGTATTACTTTTGATCACATTTTATTTCATTTTTTAATTTCTTTTTGCTAATATTTGTTAAAAATGCAACAATTTGCTTTTCAGTTGTTTTCTAGTTTTGACCTCAGAATACCAAAATTAGCCAATTTTGTTTGTTTTTTTTTCTTTTCCTCTTTTTTTTTTATTACATACTGCATTTAAATAAGTTATTGGGCTCCCAGCATTAAATTACATCCAGCTACAGTGTCTGGCTAATTTCTGAAAGTGGATTACTGTAGGTGATTTAATTTTAGAGATGAAAACAATTGAAACTTGTAGATATAATAGAAATGGGAGCCGACAGATGCTGCATGAATGCAAGTTTACAAAATCTTACCATTAATGAGTCAGACAGTTAACCCCACAGACTTGGAACGACCTAGAATGGGAACATAATTGAGGTTAGAAAATGAGACATGGGGAAAAAAATTTAATAAAATTGTCATTCATCCCAAGACAAAATTAGATTTTGACCTCTCTGCTTTCTTAGCTTTTGCTGACTGTTAATTATCAAAAATATGTTATTGATGGTAATGAGATGTAACTGGATGCAAAGTGGTTATTAACTAAAAAGAAAGGTTTTTCTGGCAGCTCTCCTAACCAGCTGCCAAAACTCTGCTGACTTGTTTCATTTATCCATTATTATAAACCCATTTTTTATTTTAACACAGTGAGTGTATGGTATTTAATCTTAAGGATGGACAAATGAATGGCTTAGAGGACTGACTTTCACTTTAAAAAGGACTTTCATTTATTCTCAGTCAGTCCTTGATGGATTTACTGGTGTGTTTTGGATTATTGTTGTGTTACAGGGTCCATTTACCTCCTCTAGTACCAAACCGTACCACTTGTATTTTATAAACCACTTTAAAATAAACTAAGGTTCACAAAGTGCTGTACAAGTAAAACGACACAAAGAAACAAAAATAGTCAACCTTTCAAAATGCACCAAAGGCCTCAGCAAATTATGTTTAAGGGGAGTCTTGAACTGAGAAATGGAAGAGGTCTGTCTGACATGCAAGGGCAAAAAAAATCAGCAACTTTGGAGCATCTGCAGCAAAAGCGCCTCTAAATGTATGCTTGGTTGTAGGCACCTGAAGGAGCTGCTGCTTTGGCAGACCTGATGGAGCAGGCAGGAGCTTATGTAGCTGCAGCTTCTCAGAGAGGTTGAGGGCTGCTGTCCGGACGACCTCTGAGGGAATTAAAAACAAATAAAACAACTTTTAAAAAGATCTTACATTTTACAGATAGCCGTTAAGAGTAAAGTTAAAATCGGATGGTGCCCAGACGTTTTTGTCCTGCTGAGTGCCACTTTACCTTGGTGTCGATTTTTTTTTTTTCCTGGAATTTGGATTTGGATTTTAGCCAAACATGTTTTCTGTTCCGATGTTTTAAATAACTCGGGTTTAGGCTCGTCGATCCAAAGACAATTTCTCCAGACATCCTGGTCTTTGCTCACATTCTCTCCGGAAAACTTTAGCCTTCCCTTCACCTTCTCCCTGTGGATCAAAGGTTTTCTCCTCGATCACTTCTGAAAGCTAACCTTACAGTCTCTTTCCGATTGCACGCAACCTTTGTATCAACAGCACCAAGGTGATTGGGGGTTTTGATGCTTTCTTTTCGAATCTTACCGTCAGCTTTCAGAGTGATTTTAGTTTGATGTGCCAGACCTGAGCATGTACATCGGAAAGGCTGATTTTATATTCTTTTGACACCTCTTTGAATCCCTTACATGAATCGTAAGCTGCTGCAATCTTCCTTATTACAGATGATTCAATCTTACAATGGTATTCCCTCTTTCTTCAGTGGTGAGGAGCAGATCGAGTTCCGGAGACGGAGCAAGGATGTTCTATCATGAACGGCTGTGTTAAACCTGTGTGTACTTTACTCCTTGCCATGTTTTTTAAAAATTAAATGACATGGTGCAAAACATTTTCTCAAGTCTGTTTAGTTATAATTCAAGAATTTCTCAGTATAGTTAAAAGTGCCATTAGAGAAAACAATGTTTCATGCTAAAGCACACTGGTTTTGATATTGTGCCCTATTTTTTCCCAATGGCATACTTTATAAAAATGTGTAAAAGTTATAATGACTATTGCAAAAATGACCATGATAGTCTTAATAACGAATATTTAGGAATCGGAATGACATACCGAAAGCTTTCCAAACTATTTCTATTTTGCTACGTCTTTAAAATAGTTTTAAAACAAGCATTCGGTTGGTGACTTGAATCATTTTGGTTATGGGCATTCCAGAAATGATGCATGACTCCGTATATCCATTACTTTACATGTCAACACTCGGATATATTCATTTGGATAAATGTGGACTACGTTTGTAATTCAAAACCCTTTCTTTTTAAATACCCCTAAATGTCGAATTCTGTGAAAATTTGTAAGTTGAGTGCAACTGTGTGTTTATTCATGCGTTGGCCCAAATCTTAATCACACCGAGAATTTTTGGCAAAACCTGAACCGATGTTGAGAAACGCTCTGCTTCCAATCTGACTAAACTTTAGCCGTTTTGCATTTGGGGGGGGTTGCAGTGTGACAAAAATGGGAAAACATTCAAAGGGTAGGGAAGGGTGCTGTAAGTTTCTCTCATTTTTTTTTTTTACCGCTAAGTCAAGGCACAAACCAAGTCACAGCAGAGGCAGATTTAAAGAGGGTAGAAGTGGTTTCAAAATGCACACGGAAGAGAAAGTACTTTTCTTGATGCGAGCAAAGGGACGAGGCAAATCTAGTAGGTGAAAAGTTAGCAGAGAGAACGAGGGGGCTTTGAACAGGAGGAGAAAGGCAGAAGAGACAGCTGGTTTTGGAAGACGGGATTCGTGCGGATACTTTTACGGCGATTGTTAAAATTGAAGTATATATGAAAAAGAAAATTTTCCTGATAGAAAAACAAAAACAAAGGATTGGACGGACGAAAGGGAGGGAGCGAGGGGGGAACCAGCAGCAAAGCAGTGGTGGCTGGATCGAAACAGCTGCTCAGATTCAGTTTCCTCCTCGGCTGCAGAAAGCTGCGAAAAACGCCGGCGTCTCTGTGACTTGAATCCAGGCTTCGTTATCACTTTTCATCTGTCATTTCATATTCTCTTTCTGCGTTCCTCTAACTGTCTTTGTCGCTCTCCCCTATTAGTGCCACGGATGCACGGCGCACAGATGGGAGCCTGTTGGCACAAAGTCGGAACACACGCGCAGGCCCATGTTTTATTAATGCGCGCTGCAGAGGATCCTTCTCGTCGTAAACATTTAGTCGCCATGAAAACGTGCGGCTCACTCTTTGCGTTTCTGAGCTAAATGTGGCTGAAGGCCTTTTTCTTAAGCCACTCAGATTGTTCCTCTCCTAAGCTTTCTGCGTCACCTAATCCATCTTTTTTATTGTTTTTACTTTGTCTGTGTCTTCTGCTCCAAAAAGACGTGTAAAGCTTTATGAAGTCTTTGGACCTCCCTCAACTCCCATCTGCCTGTTAGCTTTTAAAAGCCATGCAAAACGATTCTGCACATTCTCCTATTCTTTTATGTCCATCTTTCATGTCTTTATCTTCCATTTATTATCCGTCTTCAGTTTCTCTCCGTTTTTCCTTCCTTTATATTTTTTGATTTACTTTTATTTTATTAGCTCTTTACTTTTTGTTTTGTACTTCCCCCGCCCCCAACCCCTCTCCTTCCTCTCTGCCATTGTGCCTTACCTCGTCTCCTTCCTTTCTGTCTTTCCATCCTTTTACCCCTCTATTTTCTTTATGGTTTGCTTCTTTCCTTCCTGGAACTTGGTTAAGTCTACCATGATGGACTCCTGCAAAAGCACCCTTTGGGCTTTGAGCTTTGTAAACAGAAAGGCTGGTAAGATGAGAATGGCATCAAAAGAGGCTTTTAGTTTTCAAAGAAACCATCTAACTGACAGTTTTTTCAGAAGTCACTAGTGCAGACTAATTATGCTTTATACTGAGATAGACAGTAGAACCGTACTGGTTGCATTTTTATAAGCTTCAACCCTAGAATAGCATTAATTTACTATGACTGACAACATTTGCCCATTTTCAGCTCTTAGTCCTACTGGATTTTTTTTACTTTAAGACAGTATTTAAACAACCAACTTGGTAAAACTACATTAGCATACTTACACATTACCAGTACAAATATTTAAAGTATTAAACATATTATAAAACTCTCACAAGCAATCAAAGAACTGAACAAAAAGAAAAAGAAACGTAATAAAGACCATATCTTCCAAAACGAATGTGATTTGCATTAGAAAACAAGAAGCTGATAGATGCTACTTTATTCTTTTCTTTTTTTTTTTTTCTCACCCATTATGTCATTTAGCAAAATAACATGGCAGGATTTACCAATGATGGTAATTCTTTACCCCATGTGTGGACTTTAAATTTAAGCTGTGAGGGAAATGTAGTTGGAAAAACTATTTAAAATGGCAATGCATGCAGATCATGAAAGTGATATTCAGCAAGTGTTCTCCTGAGACTCATTTGTCAGAATTTTAAATGGGCTATTAAACATATTTTTCGTTAAGCCCTCATATAAATAAAGCATACTTATCTGACTAAATTGTAATCCAATAATGAAATGTGTTTTCATGAGCTGTTAGTGGACATGTCTGCGTGTAAATATGTTTTACTCAGTAATATCAGTACTGAAATATACGTTTCAACTATATCTTTGACTTGTTGAATGTGACTGTATTAACAGAACAGATTCTATTGTTTTACTGTTAGTTGTTAGTCTTGTTTTACCTTATATTTTGTTTCTTTGACATAAGTTTTTAAGAAGCTACCACTGCTCGTGTTAACTTTCTGCAGTAATCTTTTTTTTCTTTTTTCATTCAGCGCTGCATCAGAATAACTTTAGCTTTCTCTTTCGCCTTAATTTATTCTTAATATGATTGCCACACTAAAGGAAAACTTTCATTTGTGATTAGCGATTCTGTTTCACCGTAGAAGAAAAAGGGTCGGGACCTACGAGCCTTCTGCAATATCTTGAGAGAGTTGCGGGATGATATTCTATTGTGATTACCCAAAGGGGGAAGGTTGATTTCTGTGCAGCAGCTTCAGAGCGGTGCCTCTGGCAGGCAGGGATCGGTATCTCGCTTGAAACCGCTGCGCCTCAGTCGAGCTTTTGTTGTAACCGTGCCTTGCTGCTGCTCAGAGAAGACCTGAGGAATTAGCATAAACTAAGGCCCGGGAAAATGCTACCTTGCACTTTTCAGCAAACTTTTTTTTTGTCTTTTAACAGTGGGGATTTAAGTTCCATCACTTAAATGAATTCCTAGAAAATTGATCATCTCCCCTGACCTCGTGCTACTTTAAAATTAAAACCTGGCGCATTTACCCGCTGTTCCCTTCATCTTTTGAAATCTTCCGCTTTCGACACGGCACCCCTTCAGCTCGCTCTGGGTTGTGTGGAACGTTCATCTTTGAGAAAGAAAGCGTCGCCGCAACAAAGAATTTAGTTTACTCCAAGGAATATGAGTCGTGACATGTTTATTAGCAAATATATGCTGCGGGTGTCTTTAGCAAGGCGCGGCACACGTGGAGAATCTGGTGTGATGTTTAACAGCATTGCGTTATCAAGCCTCGGCGCTTTGAAGTGGTGACAAAATGTTTTCTGCATTGCAGCATATTCCTTAGCATAATATGTATCACTCTAGGATGAGGTGGAGGTGTGTTGCCAGGGCGACAGGTGAATCATTATTTTTTCCAAGGTTATGCCAACTTAAGCAGTATGCTTGGGAAGAAGAAAAAATGCAGTTGTTGATTCAGAAGTCGCAACACAGAGGGGATGAGATGATTCTTGCGGAACCATTTTCTTTTCTAATCATCCTGCAGATTATTGTTCACCGAATCAGATTTGGTCTTTGGAGAGAAAAAAAAAAAAAGTAAAGTCTCATTTTGATACATGGCAAAAACATCCATATCCATTGTAATTTTTTTAAATCTCGTCACTTTACGCCCATATACTTCATTCTGGTATGTGACAGACCAACACAAGTTACTGAATTGTTAGATTTTAAAAAGTCAACTATATTCCTAAAAAAAAGATTTTCCATAGTTACAATTAACTCAAACAATGCTAGAAACAAAAACAATCTTGATCCAAACAAAATCAAAAATACATCTCCCTCTCAGACAATAGATTTTCCCAATGAGGCTGTTTGAGTCCTTGTCAGCACTGC
Organism: Poecilia reticulata; assembly: GCF_904066995.2. Classification (NCBI taxonomy): domain Eukaryota; kingdom Metazoa; phylum Chordata; class Actinopteri; order Cyprinodontiformes; family Poeciliidae; genus Poecilia; species Poecilia reticulata. Next base: position 10,329,843 of record NC_088852.1, on the reverse strand, counting down.
TCATGGGCGCGCTTCCATGGCAGCACATGACCAGGTGACCTCAAAGAGAAGAGAAGATGATTAAAACAAGTAAATAAATCAAGTTACTTCCCCCAAACACAAAATACATTTACCAAACAAATTAGAATATATAAAGTACACAAAAAACAGCACCTGTTAGGGACGGGGTAAATCCCTCACACCGGATCATGGAAAATACAGCAAGAAGACTGTTGAAAGAAATAGAGGTATTACATTTTAAAACACTGTTCCAAGTTTTGAACATTTCATTTTTCAGTCAACGAAAATGGAACGAGTGGTACAGCTTACATGCCTAACCTAAATTAATACTGCAGATCACTTCAAAATAACGCAGCGATGACAATATTGTGCCTCGGGGAGGCTTTGAGATGGAATTATACCGAAGAATCCAGGAGTAAAATCTTTGTGAGCTATGGGTGGGAAGTTCAGTTTCCAGCTAGACGTCATAAACAAAGCTGCAACGGAGTGACTTAGATTGGAGCACATTTATGTGTTTGAATGCCCCGGTGGAATTGCAGCACTCAGATTTTTATTTGCAAACAAATGGGGGAAACCATTAATCACTTTTCCTCTGCATCATGCGCTCTGTGTAGGTCTACCACTTAAAATCCCAATAGCAAACATTGGCGTCTGTGATTGGAAACTGAAAAAAAAAGCAACCTTGGATGTATAAACAACTTTTTCTGACAAGTTTCTCAAAAATGTCTTTGACTTTTAGTGAAAATCACTCGTCACATATTGCTTGTAAAAAAGAAAAAAGAAAAAAAAAAGACTGCGCTTGGTTGCATTTACAGCCAAATAAACTGGCTAATCAGTTTATTTCTACACAGCTATGCCAGTGAAATCTATGCATATACACAAATGCGAGTAATCTCATCAGATTTTTTTGATTCCTCATTCTATTTGCCTCTGAGGGGAAACCTCAGTTCTATTAATCAGAACACTGGGAAACGATTCTTCTTTCTACCAGTGTATGGTTTTGAAAACCGGCTGACAGACGGGTCCTTCAGTCCCTGAGGGCAGAAACAGGAACTGTGCTCACTTGTAATGAACAATAAAGGACATAACCTGTAAACAGGTGTTAATACATGCTGCTTTTATGTGTTGTTACAAGATGTTGCTAGATGTGAAAGAAACGGGTAACCTTTTGTGCCATGTCATTTTTGTCAGCATAATCTGTATTTCTGATTTTAAACTTATCTCATTGTAACTTAAGGTGGCAATAAAGCTCTGATTTGCTATTTTCCTACTGTGGACCAAATCGTCTTGGAAGATTTATTTATTTAATTAGACTTAGAGGGGTCATTTCTCTGTTAAAGTGGTTTGGGGTTAAAGTCGGGTGTACTTAATGAGGGGGGGGATTCTGTATAGCAGCTCTTTAAAAGCCTTCGTACATAAATGAAGGGTCTTGGAAAAATATTGTTCAGAATGATATATTTCATTCAAATATTTCAGAATGATTTCCTTTAGCCCTAAAATCCTCTTAAATTTTGTTTTCGATGCGAGTTTGCTGTTTTACCAGAAGGTAATGTATTTTAAAAGATTAACAAGTTTCAAAGGCACTGCCTAAAGTTGTTTGTTGGTATTAAGATAGATGAAAGGCACTTCAGGTCTTTTCTGATAATGTAAAGAACAATTATTCTGTTTGTAAAGTGGAACTTTTTGAAATAACAAATTAACTGCAGGTCTTCTTTATTCTGCTTCTTGTGCTTCAGCTGAAGTACTTGACATTTCTGCATTTTGTCAGAAGATGAGATTTTTTTTTTTCTTTAATGTCAAACTAAACAGATGAACTTGACACAAAAATCTTTTATGCCACCAAGCATGCCTTTGCAGCTCACCAAATGAAATATTAACCAGAAACAGCGTTGTCAGATATGGATTTCTATATCTTATTTCTAAACCCAGGCTGCGATAAAAGGGCAGAGACGACCCGAATTGGGCATATTCAGGCTTTAGCGGGAACACCAACATGCAGAAGCCTTATCTGACGGTGCAACCCCCCCAGTGGGGAACACTGCTATAGAGGAATTGAATATCATCATAACTCATATTATCCAAGAGTATAATATGAGTATACTCTTTGAAGAAGAGTACGTAGTTGTGGATGGTGATGCTGGAGGCAGGAAAGATCTCCAGTAGTGGTCAGTATACTAGCGAACTGAAGAAGCCTCTGACTGAAGACTGTTTCTGTGTCCGTCTCATAACTGTCGTCTCATGCTACCAGCCCAATATCCAGGCAGTAGAGCCGATATTCTACAATTCTCCTGGATGTCCCAGTCAGACGTTAGCAGCTCTGCTAATCCACCTACTTTGCTTTTGCTGTTCCTCTTTAAAAAGATGAGCAGAGAGATGTTGGAGTTTGGGGAGATGATCCTTGCCCGTTATGATTGATGAAACAAATGGTTTGAACTTTCTGTCCTGTCTCTGCATCCATTCATTGGGGTAAGAGTTCAGGGATTACTTGAGCTTTCGGGATGCAATTTAGCTGCTCCTAAATAAATAAAAATAGCACCTTGCTGCTATGTTTATGGTGTGTGGTATTTGGTATTTGGGGCCTGAATAAACCCCCCAGTTCTTACAGAAGCAAAAACATCCCCAAAAATTGGTTTGCTCAAGTTACTCAGTCTAAACTGGTATTGTTGTGCATTTAAGGTGTAAAGTTTACCTTCGACCAAACGCCCCCTAAAGGCATCCCAGCGCCCCCCTTTTGTAAAAATGTCCGCCACCTTGGAATTCCTTGTTGCTGAAAGGTTCTATACAAATAAACTTTGATTTGATTTGAAACACATATACAGTATGCTACAGTAGCATTAGCATTGTGGACTAATATTGGCTTGTACAAAATCAAAGGAACAAAAGTGGACATTGATATTTGACTGCCTTATATTTCTATTTTTCTTTATATATTTACTACAGTTTACAATAGTTCTGTCACTGCTATGCTTATTGGTCTTTGTCTTGGAGTCGGGGCGGCATTCAATGCCAATTTTTAGCATAGTTATCTGGAGTAAGATAAGAAATTCATGCACAGAAAGTTAACTATGATCACGCCATCCTCTCCCTTAAAGATACAAGACCAAGAGAACAAAACTGTTCTGAAATATGGCTGCAGTCCGACCTCCTCTGAGCCCACTAAGCAGAGGGCTTGGTGGCCCTCTGCCACCTCTATTGTCTTTATTTACAACCTTCTTGTAGAAGAGCCCAAAAATGAAAATAATCAGTGAGTGACGGTTACGTGGATCAAATTGGCTTGCAAATAACAGAGGAAAATGGACTAACGGGTTCAAGATGAAAGGGAAGAGAAGCTCATATAACCATCCTGGTACGCAGAACACAATATCTGAACACACGGCATGTGAAACTTTGAAGTCGTTGGAATACAGAAGACCACACCACACATTATTCTAATAGACTATTTCTATTGGGAACCTGCACCGTGTCACAAAGCTTAAATTATCTCTATCTGGTTTCTTAACATGTACGCTGTATTTCAGCCTTTGAGGTAACCAGTTCTTGATACACTCCAATGCCTCTTGGGATGCAGTACGGTGCAGTTGAAAAATCTGTAGCAACTACATGATTTTGTTATCAACCAAAATCTCTCAGGAATTTTTCTTTCCTGACACCTTTCAGAAAAATATCTCTCAAAGGTTTCTGAAGGCAAAAAGGGGTACATCCTGGTAGCAGCAGGGTGTGTCTAATAAAGTGAATCCCCCTGCCTGCACTTATATTTACACACAGTTTGAAAAAAATAATAATGTAGTTGATGGCTTTTTTCTTTGCCTAAGTTTTCAGAAGCACCCCACTTTTTCCTACACGTTGTTGCAATTCATCTTTAGCGTCACATATTGTTCATGCTAGGGAAGAGCCCGAGGAATAACAACATTGATCCTTAATCAGAAGTTAAGAAATATGTTTAAGGCAGGAAATTAAAGGAGGAGGGATAAGAGACAGTGCAGTTAGGCACTACTTCTTCCTGCGACGGCACTTATTTATAATGTATGGCATCCTCCAAAGCTCGAGACGTCTGCTTTTGTCTCGCTATCGATTGGGTCTCTCTCCATTCATCTTCCTTACTCCCTCTCAATAAGTTTCATTATCATTCCAGCTCATTCTCTCATCCAACCAATATTAGCATATCTCTTCTAATTTCTTCTGAAATTGAAAGACCATCCCTATGTTTATTTTCTTCGCTGGTTTGCCTTTTGTGTGTGTTTTTTCTCTCACATTTTTCTGCTCATATCTTATCTGTCTATTTAGAGCATGTTCCTTTTACGTATGGATTTATTTCACTTCCTCTGGCGCTATTTCTGTCTTAGTTTTGACACTTTCTAGTCTCGCACTTTTGTGCAATTAAACCGAACTCACCTTATATAAATGACTTACTGTTGACAAGTAAAATTTCCATAATGGTAGACCTTCTTCTCACATACACCCGGGTCTTATTTCTTTTATTCTATTCCACACGCAGCAATATAATTTGATTGTACACTGCATAAAAAGAAAGAAAAGCGCCGAGCAAGACAGAAAGCGGATGATAAAAGGTTTGTGTTAAGCCTTATTGGAGGTGAGAAAACCAAATCTGAAAGGAAATCTAAACTCACCCATGCGTGCACACATCCAATCTACAAAACACCGAGGCACATACAGGTACAACACATCTTCGAGTGAGAACCAGAGGTTATTATGCCTTTGCTGTCATAGCTCATAAATATGCCGCCTGAGGAAATATGACTTTAATAAATCTATATGGACAACTTGTGTGTTAGCTGTGCAGTTGTTTTTCTTTTTCTGTGAAGGTGCTCCAAGTTATTTTGTTCAATAAGACGTTATATTCAATAAATAAATAAGCTATTTAAGCAGAAGAAAAAACACATGTTTAGGTGATTCTTAATCCTTTCATGCAAAATTGGTCATTTTCAGGTAAATGTGTGTAGGTCTTAGTAGCATGCAGGCAGGTAGTCTGGTTTACGTCTATGATCTTCTGACAGTCAACAGTTGTGCACATGATGGACAGCTTGTTGCTGCTTCTGTATTATTAGTAAAACCTTTCAGTTAAGTACTACTGTCATTTTTACAATAATATATTGTGTTTCTTCTGTTGAGATGAATCCACATTCAGTATTGGATACATGAAAGTGGGCATGCATCCCCGGCTGTCTTTAAACTGAAAACTTTGCCAATAATGGTGCCTACAGTTTTGTAACCAAATCGATGTGTCTTGCTAATTAGTTGGCCTGTGTGAGTTATAGTCAGTGTTGGTGTTCAAACTTAATTTAAAAAAAAAAAAGATAAGAGAATGCATTAAAGTTTCATAACTTATGTGTGCTTCCTGCTTATCTACTTGTCTTCTTGTCTTCAAAGATATTCTGTACTACAACATACTGATAGGTTAAGAATTAAAAACTCTGATTGTTTAGTTTCAGAAAATGCTATGTTTTTTTCCTCCTTGTTCCAGGAAGTGCCGGCACACCAGTAATGTTCAATGAGAATGGAGATGCTCCAGGAAGGTACGACATCTTCCAGTACCAGTCTATCAACAATTCCAAGCCAGAGTACAGACTAATTGGCTCATGGACCAACAAACTACATTTAAAGGTAAGGTTTTTTTTTGGGGAGGGGGGGTTGTACGAATATTGGCAAGCATTCTTGAATTTTTAACCAGGGACACAGGATAAAATATTCCCATCAAAACCAAATACAGAAAATAAATGAGGTGAAAGTCTGGAAAATCCTGTAAAAAGGAAACAATTAAAGCCAAGCTTTATTTACATCACTTAAGGTTATTTTTATTGTATGTACTTTAAGAGCACATACCATAGTCAAATTATGTTTTCCAAATCTTTTTCAAAAGTATCTGCAAGGAGTCAAAATGATTACCATACACTTATGACTTAACATTTCTCAAAATAAAAATATTACACAAAAAGATACAGTAGGCCATTTGTTGTTTCTAGATTTGATCACTTTTGTCTTGGCTTGCAGAATGTATTTTTAATTAAACTTGCTTTTTAAAATTTTCTCCTACACTTTGATATGATGCTCCAAAACTTTGTCAACTATGTAAAGAAAGCTGTAATGTCACCTTAATTAGGCCTAGTTTTATCATTTGTTTCTGAAGATGTATACGGCCACACATGTAGATAAACTCAAGTGCTCCTACTAACAATGTTTTCATGAGGAGTCATTTGCTCCAGCACTAGGCTAATGTTAGCATGTTTCCCCTGTTTTTACATGCATTGTTGATAATTTAGTTTGTAAGATATGTGGGATTCTAATTTGTCTTATTCAGATTGCAATATCTGGCACACAGTATAGAATTTGTTTGGGACCCACAGACCTTGTGAAAGGTCTGCATGAACCAAACTTAGATTTTGGAATAGATTGAACAAAGCTTTGTTTTTCCTTGCAAGTCTGAATTTATTTATTTTGATATTTATGGGAAAAATTTTTTTCAAGAGTCCCCACAGCTACAGTAAGAGTTGATGTTGGAGCTATTAAACCTTTAAGTATATGCACCCATCATTCGATCCACCGCAATGTCTGGATCTGGCTGAAGCTCTGCCTAGCACTCACTTCTTTTACACCCTTCAGTCATTTATTTACACCCTGCATACCAAAGCATAAGCACAGGGTGAGAAGTATAATTCTAAAGAAATCAGTGAAATGAATATTGCTAAAACTTTCAAGTTTGTTGCACCGAATCTTCACACTGCATGCATTCACACCCAAACTGCATCACGTTTGGCATCCATGGGGGAAAAAAAACATGCAGTGCGAAATCATCTTCTTAAAAATCCTACAAACTGAGCATGGCACACTTTCCATGTAGATGTGTCTCTGGCTTGTCTTGGTGGAAACATTTAAAGTCACCCCGGTTGCACAAGAGACTGCTGGTGTGCATCCATTTTGAAATTTCTCTAGATTTGAGTTCCAGACTCTGGCTGAGTCACTCCAGCATTTTCACACAGTCTTCCTACAGCGCCTCCAATAGCTATGCCAGGGGGTCCATCTGTTTTGGTTTGTCATGTGGACAAAATTGTTATATTTATGAAAAAAATAATGCTTGTTTTGAGATGGGTGTAAACGCTTCAATGTAGAAGACTTTTTACCCAAACTGGACATATTTTTGGCTGTACTTTACATTGCAGTTATGTGACAGTGATGTATGAGTATCTGAATAAGCGCACATGTAAACAGTTTGAGCATGCTAGAGTGTTACGTTATTAATCCGCCCAGGAGTTCATTAGGAAAGCCAGATGACAGATGAGAAGACTAATAGACACAAAATGCTTCCTGGCTGATAGATGGCCAGGCAAACAAAGTAAATGAGACTGCTACGACTCTGTGTCTCTGTGAGGTTAGATGTGCAGTGTTCTGGCATACATTTAAGTAAATTTATCATGCTTAGAAGTTTACATTTTAAGATGGAATAGTCTGTCCCCTAAAGTCGAATTCCAAGTTTCAACAACTAGACCAACAAACTACATCTAGTTTCTGTAATTCTTCAGCTTTAGGTTCATAAGTATGGTCACCTCCATATTGAAATAAGCTGATTATGCGGTTCATACATCTAATACATATCACTCTTCACATCCACATCTAGCATAACTGGAGGACAATTAAAGCTGTAGATGGATGTACGGTCATCTCAGAACACGCGACAAAGTTAGAGCATTTTCGAAAGCTCTTGGTATTAGTAGTACTAGCATGTGCATAATTGGTTTCTGTCAGAAAATACAGTTGTTTCATTGTGTAGAAATACAGGCCTCTGAATAAGCAGGAAAAATAAATCACATTTTGGTAAACACATTTTTTTCTCTTAAATCGCTGTAAGCTCTGTGTCTGCTTATACATTGGCGTCGCCAACAAATCAAGGGTACTTTTTAATCCCCAGCAGAACAAAAGACCAAACCACCTAGTTTTTTGTCGAATGTTTACTTTTGTGCTAATCAACGGCCGCCTTATTCAGCACTCATGGCAATCAATGCGCCTTTGGGAGTCAGTGTACTAATGGACTTTTTCCTCAAAATCTTGCATGCATAACAAGAAATTAGAGACCAAGCACATGGAACCATAGACAAACCAGACAGACGGAAAGCTCAGGGATTCATTGTAATGCCAGTGTGACACAAGCACAAACAAATACATAGCACACATGGATGAGCACGCACACACGCACACACACACGCACATACACACACACACAATCACAAGGGGAGATCCAGATGGCTTATTTGTGCCAGTTCTGATTATGGTCTGATTGCTGGCTTCCAGAGAAGCTGGTGTTAGTTTGTGCCTGGAAGCTCTCTCGAAAGCGATCAGAGGGTCTGCTCATACTAATTCCTCTCCCCGATCGCCTCCAGACACAGTTGCCACGGGTGCGCACAAGGTTAAAGCACTGTTAACCCAGTGTAAAGTGAGCAATGTCAAATTCTGTTCTTCCTTTCTCCTGAGACGATTGGAAAGTGGTTAAATTGTTCATTTGTTTCCACAACTAATTTATGCTGCACATGTGCCCCACTCAGATGGACGCAATGCACTGGAAGACGGCTGACCAGTCCCTGCCAGCTTCCGTGTGCAGCTTGCCATGTCGTACAGGCCAAAGAAAGAAGGTGGTAAAAGGAGTGCCGTGCTGCTGGCACTGCGAAAGCTGTGAAGGATACCACTACCAGGTAGGTTTCCAAAGAAAACCACCAGCTTTCAAGATGCAGCAGTAAAAACCAGAGAATGATACATTTGATGCTGCATCATTCAACTTGCAGCCTGCAAAAAGACCAATGACCTTTTCTCCCCACCGTCTGTCTAACATTAGACTTAAATGGCCACTCAAAAACACAGATTTTGTTGCTTTTGGAGTAATGGCATCTTTCTCACTAAAGTACCTTCTCCATTGTCAAGTCTCACTCTAACCAGTGTTGGTTTCGGTTCAAGCCAAGTTGGGCGTGTTTTCATAGGCAGTGTGTTCCTCAATATGTCGGCGGGAATGTGGGCACCGTCGTCGCGCCGTCATTTTGTGTGTGTGTACCATTGGGCAAGCAGTTTCTCCAAACTCTCTCAGTACATTTGTTTGTTGAGGATTATCCCATCCATCTTCTGCCAACATCTTCACAAAGTCTTTTGCTTTCTGTGGGTTGATATGCAAATTGCTCACTAAAACACATTCACCCTTGGGTGGGAGAACCCATTTCTCTGTCCTAAGCTGTTCCCATTGTGTTTATGTTTGAGTGTAATTGTCTGAACAGATGATTTTGGCAACCTCAGGTATCTGAAATTTGAAGCGCAGCTTCAAATTCATGTCGCACAGGAAAGTGGTTTATGTCATCATCTTTGGTCGTCATATTGATTTGACTTCCCCAAATTGTTTGTAGACATTGTTTTCTTAGTATTTTCTAAAGAAATAAAAACATTAATTGAAGAAAATCTCATCATTGTGACATTTTGAAAAACAGAGCTGATTTTGGTAATCCTGACCTAAAAAAGTTTAGCTTTTACTGTCAATTAAAGGAAAAATATGTTTCCCTAACTGTATTATGAGGCAAAAAAGAGAGTCTTGCCTGTTTTTATGAAGTGAATGTGAATTAGTTTTGGCTGTTTGTTTCTGAAATAAAATAAATGTTCTTGCCATATTTCTGATCATTTTTTGACTTTAAAACTGAAATGAAATTTTCAAAGCTGAAATGCTCTGGATGTTCTTTCACAACCTGTTCATAGCTTTTTTCCAATTGGATGAACTCAGTAGGAACCTACCTTTGTCTGATTTCCAATTTAAAAGTGTAATCTGGAAGTCTTAACCAAGCCTTTTTTTTTTTTTTTTTTTTTTTTGGAAGACCCCGTGTTTTTCTCTACCCCAGAAGCATTTATTATCTCTGATTTTTACTTTAGTGGCTCATTATAAATGTATATATGCAGAAAGAACCCCATGGATGCTCTTAACGCAAATGTAAATATGTGATATGAGATGAGGGAAAGGGTCTGATCACACATTATGAAGATACATCTCCTGTGATAATTATATCTTAGAGACAATTTGGGATCCTATCATCCTTCTTATTATGTTTCAGAATTCCAGGAGCAGGCAAACATATGTGCAAAGTGATCCCCGCTCAGGAAGCAATAAAGGCAGCAAAAATATTAGTCAGAGCAGCAGCTTGCTAATATGAGACTGAACACTCAATCCATATTTTACACATTCATTCATGGGCTGTAAAATCAATGATCTGTTGATGTGAAGAAGTGTTATAATAGAGCAAAAGCTCAAAGATGTGTGAATTGTTCCCTTGACAAGTGCATGGCTACACAGCTACACAATCGGCATGTCTTTGGTAGATACCTAAATTGTTGGGATGATTTAAAACAAAACCAATACATTTTTGCGTTCATGTGGAAGGTACAGACTTTAGCTTAGCTGTGTTGAATAAAATCAGAGCAGTTATGGCAAAAAGCAATTTTCCAAAGTGTTTTTATTCTACAGATTTTGTGTTTGGACCATTTCTATTGATCAGTCTCGATTGAGCTACTTGAAAGCATGACAAAAAATGTTTCCTCAATCTTCAAGTGCAGACTTTTAACATGCGCTTCAAAAAACTCAGATTGTCTTTTTCTTAGCCATTCAGAGGTGGACATGTTGGTGTTTCATTGTCCTGCTGAATAACCCCAACATACCTGATCTTAAGCTTAATTCACCTTCATGTTATTCATGCCTGAGCGAAGAATTTATAGTTTCAATAATTATGGCAAGTCAACCACAGCTAAGCTTTCAAGACTATTGCTCTGCCACCTCCATGTTGGTATTATATTTTTTCTTAAATGGTGTTAATTTTATAGAGGATATTATCAGCATTGCATTTTTGTTTTGTTAGTCCACAGAATATTTCCCACAGAGTCTTTGGGATCATCAAGATATTTCTAGCAATTGTGAAACATTCTATGGTAAATGTAACCTTTTTGGTCAGCAAAGTGATTTTCATCCTTAAACAGTTTTTTTGCTGTATATTTCTTATTGTGGAATCACAAATCCTGACTTTAAATGAGTTCAGTGAGAGTCCTGCTGTTATTTAACTTGTTCTAGGTCCTTTAGTGACCTGGATGAATCATTGGTTTGCTTGGAACTTAAGTGCGTTGTATGAACTTTTCTACAGAGCAGTGGTAATTGGACAGGACCATACAAAAGAAGTAGCCATAACACAGTGACATGCGGTGAAGTTCATAGCTGGTGAGGCACCGACTTAATCGGATTTACAAATCTAGACCCCCTGCATGTTATTGTTTACATAAGGAAATTTCGCGCATGCGTACAATGCTGGAGGGCAAAAAGACTATTCTTTAACATGTGATGCTTATCCGCACCGCCGCCGCAGAATAATTCCGTTATCCCAATCAAACTTAGACATGTAGATCTTATTAATTTCGTGCTGTGCTTAACAGCAAAGGCAGAAACCGTTAAAGTACAACTCAAAACCACATCTTTCTCGCTCTCTGTGTCAGCGCAGCTACTGTATGGCTAACTCGCTGTTACTGTCTCTTACTCTGCAGTTGTGGAGTAACAATGTCTGGGTTCATGAGCGCCCCCAGCGATGAGGCACGAGAACTGCCTGCCTCACCTCGTATCTGTTCTCTGCCGTTTCTGATCGCTCCTCAGCACACAAAACACGTTACATACACAGTTGGTGACAGTAAAAGCACAGTACATTAAATACATAAGCTAAATTATAGAAAATCAGTTCAGACATTAAATGTTTTTAACCATTTTATTGGCAACGTACAGACAGGAGGAGCATGCTCTCATTAAGTGGCAACCGGTGCAGTTAGCGAGAGGTTGCGCAATCCCAGGTGAGGCTCAGCTCGCTGCAGCCTCACCGGCTTCGCTTTCAAGCATTTGAATGGAAAAATGTGAAAATTCAACGATTTTGAAGAAAAAAATAATCTAATTTGGTTAAATTAAATGAAAAAATAGGTAGTTTATAGTACAAACCACAGGGTAAAAATATCTTTATAAATTATTATATTATTTTTCCATGATGACACCGCACGTCACTGCCATAACAGTAATTACTGCTTAAAAGAATAACAAAGGTTTGTTTCATAGTCAAAATAACATCTTAAAGTAACTTTAAGATGCTTTCACCCAGCTATTTAGTTTATAGATGTCAGGGCAAACAGAACCATCCATTAGAAATAGAATTAAGACAGAAATAACAGAGCAAAATGGTTTTAATGCATCATTTCTACTCATTCCTCAGGCCTCAGAGTTCACATGCGAGCTGTGTCCCTACGAGATGCGACCAGATACAAACCGAACAGGGTGTATTCCGATTCCTATCATCAAGCTCGAGTGGCACTCCCCCTGGGCCGTCGTCCCCGTCTTCATCTCCATGTTGGGGATTATCGCCACCTCCTTCGTCATCGTCACTTTTGTGCGGTACAACGACACACCCATCGTCCGCGCGTCCGGCCGGGAGATGAGTTACGTGCTCCTGACTGGAATCTTCCTGTGCTACGCCATCACCTTCCTAATGATCGCGACGCCGGACGTGGGCGTGTGCTCACTGCGAAGGATTTTCCTCGGTCTGGGCATGTGTTTCAGCTACGCTGCACTGCTCACAAAGACCAACAGGATACATCGCATCTTTGAACAAGGGAAAAAGTCTGTTACAGCACCCAGGTAAAAACAAGTACATTGATATTATCTATCCATTATTTTGGACGTTTGCATGTTCCATGTGTAGATTTTGTAACTTTGAATGAAGCTTTGTTTCTTTTTTTATGCAGAAAGTAGCATGCAGTCGCATATACACTTAACCTTTACTCTCTCTTATTATCAAGGTACTTGTAATCATTACTCATTTTATTTTTTAGACAATATTTGAATGAGTGATGAGCTCAGCCTCATCATTTTGTAGGTGGTTTGAAGGGGGCTTCATCTAAGTGAGTAAAATGTTAATGCAGGATTTAGTAATGCTTTAATTCTCATATTTCCTACGTAGATGATCGGTTCCTCAATTTATACCACCCATCTTAGGGGTCTTAAAAATCTTTATGATGCATTGTGGGACAGTCATGGAAGACATTCCTTTTTATTTGCACACGGGACTGGGACAACATCAAACGAGAGGGCATTCCACTAGGAGAGGAATTACATTCCTCTGTTTCTGTTTCAAAAAAGGGTCCGATCGATCCTTGAGCCTCTGATTCAGAAGGATCAATGTGGCTTTCTTCTTGGCTGTAGACCAGTGGACCAGATATTTCTTTGCAGAGTTGCTACGGGAGTGATACTTAACTATTTCAGTGTCTACTCCTGTGCACCAAAGGAAGGGTTAGGGGTGGTTTGGGAATCTGATCAAGGTCCTCCTTGGCACACTTTGTTGAAGGTTTTCTGTACACATTTCACCCGGAGAAAGGTCTGACTGGGACAGACTCAAAATTTACTGGATGGACTATGTAGTTCGTCAAGCTTGGCACAAGAAAGGATGGCTTGATAGACTTAGATCAGCCTTGTTTCTTTCTCTGCAGGTTCATCTCCCCTGCCTCGCAGCTTGTCATCACCTTCTCTCTGATCTCGGTTCAGCTTCTTGGGGTGTTCCTCTGGTTTGCTGTGGACCCTCCCCACATTGTAGTGGACTACGGAGAGCAACGGACCCAGGACCCCATGTCAGCCCGCGGAGTCCTCAAGTGCGATATCTCCGACCTGTCTCTCATCTGCTCCTTGGGTTACTCCATTCTGCTCATGGTGACATGCACAGTTTATGCCATAAAGACACGAGGCGTGCCCGAAACCTTCAATGAGGCCAAGCCCATCGGATTTACCATGTATACCACGTGTATCATCTGGCTGGCATTCATCCCCATATTCTTTGGCACATCACAGTCTGCAGAAAGGGTGAGTGTGCTCTACTATTACATTATGTGAATATGAGATGCCAGTCTGGGGGGCTTAGAGGTGGTAATACCTGCTGCCTATTTTGAGTCCAACTCTGGAGTCTTTCTGCACTGAGTTTTCTGAAGGTGCTTTGACTTCTTCTCTGAGTGGGAAAACATGATGGCTAGGTTAACTGGTTTCTCTAAATTATCCATAGAATTTAGAGAATTTCTGATCGCTCGGTTGGTTGTCTTGAGCCTCTGTTACCTTGAGATGGACTGACAGCCTCTCAAGGTTGTGCTCCATCTTTCTCTTAACAACTGCAGGAAATAGTCATCAGCCTCCCAATGACTCTGTGTGGATAGGCTGGATCAACTCTAAAGATTTCTCTGTAGAACATAGTATTGTTACAAATTGATCACTGTTATTACTTTGCCATATCAGAAGATTTATATCACCATTTTATCTTTGAACTGTAATTCTTTAGCTGCTTGGAATCCCTTTTTAGGGATACATTAGCATGTAGCAGGTGTCGTAGCACATGTCTTAGATCCCAGTTTTCAAACTTTTGAGATGAAAAGCCCCAGCTCTTGATTTTTAATGGGCAGATGCATCAATTAGCTTCTGCAATATCACTGGCTTAGAACCAACATCTCCTTACAGCCACTTGTTTGTATAAGAGGATTTTCTGACTCCTGATTAACTGGAGCTAAGCCCATACTTCAGTTTTCCATAGGGCTGTAGCAAAGACTTAATTAATGCATTTTTATTTATTTATTTTGCAAATATAATGGCTGTGAAATGTAAATTGGCAAGGTCATTGACTGAGTAAGTTTGCATCTTCTGACTGACTAGTACAGTCAAAGGCACTTTGGTTGCCTTTAGTTTTTAAATACACTTTTATAGATGTACAAATGAATGAATAAACATACATGTAAGGTTTAAAATTTTTACCTAGTCTCCCTCGGAGTGTTCTGATGTATGCACAGATTCTGAAAGTGTGGATTCCAAGCTTTCCAACAGTATAAATTATATCATACACAATAGTCTAAAAATAAAGAGTGTTGGCACTATGCAAAGAAGATCAGAGAGAAAACAGCCCTCAAAGTTCTAAAAGAATTGTCCCCAAAGCTGATGAGCTGCTTGAGGGTTGTTAAGGGAAGGTGTGCATATCAAAACGTAGCTTTTGTCTGGCATATCTGGATAGAAATATATATTTGTAGAAGTTTTCAGCTTTTGTTCCATTCTCCATAAGCAATAATTCTGAGATTTTGTCTTGTGAGCCCTGAACTTTAGTGCTTAAATTAATTAACCACGTGTTCCTTTCAAACTTTCACCTTATTGGCCGAAACCAACAACAAGAGTCTGTGACTAGCCAATAAGCCCAGTATGTTGATTAGCTGTGAAACATTCCCCCACACCTAGAAACGGCTCAGATTTACTCTGTAAACAGCTGAATTCAAACACACAACTTTTAAAGTTTGTCTTAAAACCCATCTATTTTACTTGGCTTTCAACTCCAGCGGGATCTAGTTTTAAATTGTATGTTTTTGTTTTTAAACTGCAAGAGTTTTTTTTTTTTATTATTGTTATGTTGTGTTTTAATGTACAGCACTTTGTATCAGCTGTGGTTGTTTTAAAAGTGCTTTATAAATAAAGTTGGTATGGTATGGTACAAAGTTCACCATTTTAAAACCTCTGAAACTCCTGTTTAACCATGGGCTGGTTTCGCCATGAATTCAACTACCGGTAGTATATTATGCAAAGAAAACCTGAAAATCTCTCTACAGAAATAGTTGATTTTTATCTTTGTTTTCTCTCCGGTGACTTGTATCTATTTTCCCTCTAAGCTTTCATGGAATCTGAATTTCTGTCTGCAGAGAAAGACTGATCTGAAAATCTGTAGTCGCAATTTCAGAACTTCTACAACAGTCGTATAAACAATTTCCAGTTTATGCCTACAGATTTTAAATGCCTGAATTGTTTTATATTCAGCAGGGAGAAACCTGCTAAATCAAGTGATGTTTGTTTCTATACATAGGCTGTTGTTCACAGCCACAGTTTGAGAATTATCTGTGACCTCTCAACACTCTGTTTGCACCTTACTGTATTTTACTGAATTGGCTGACTTGGTTTTCGGTTATAAGAAAAAAGCCTGAGAGATTCTGTAATAGGATTCCAGCCACAATTCAAAAGTCAAACTATATCATGCACACATAGCAAAGAAAATTCATATAGACCAACATGCACATAAACAATACCTGGGTGTCTCTTTACACACCTGAATACCTAAAATGAAAAGAAGACACAACCAACACATATTTGATTTCTCTGACTTACTTAACCGACTTAATTCCATAGTTTAATAGGCAGCCACAGAAACTGACACACGCAGTAAATGTCGATACAGCTAAGTTGATTTATAACAGCTCGCACGTAGCAAGCTGTTATTTGTTTCTGAATCTGGAGCTGCAGTGTGTTATTGATTCTATTCCTTGATGGTGTGACTGTTCTGGCTTTAACAATAAAACACTTCATGCTCTCATTGAGATTCATGGAAGGACATTGATTGCAGCTGTCATTTGTTTTGCTTCACAAAACCGAGCATATATGCATTTGTGAAGTAAATGGGTGTTTATTTTGGACATAAATAGTAGTTGTAAATAGGTTTGCTGCACTGTGGGTGTTTCACAGACTTTGTGTGACATCATCTTGAATGTAAAGAATTTCGTAAAGCTATTTTTGAAACACGGGTTAAGCCTGCTCTGCGTGTTTTAGGTATTTCCTTGCTGGGTGATTGACAGGCAAACGTGTTTATACCACTTAAACCTTTTCATTTTTGCGACAACCACAAACTTTATTGTAGTTTGTTGTAATTGTGTGTGAAAAACAACAACAAAGTTCACCATTATCACTGATGTAGACGAAGATGTGCGTTTTCAGCTTCAAGTGTTTTGGCGTAATATTTCTTCCACCTTTACACACAATGATTAAGGCTACATTCACACCGCAGGTCTTTTTGCTGAAGTTCCTGCCCCACACAGCCCTATCCCTGACTAGTCTGTGTGTCTTGGTTTCTGTGATGATGTGATTAGAAATGTTCTTTAAGAAATTTGAAACCTTACAGTCTGCATCTGTGTCTTTGTGGAGAACTTTGTGATTTTTACCTATGAAATATGCTACATAAATAAAGTTTACTTACTTCACAGAACAGGTATATTGTACTGAATTTACATACCAATTTGACTCGGTTTATTAGGTGACTTCTGAGAACCATTCATTACGTGAAGGTAAAGCGGGTTGAATACAAATGCAAGCCACACACTATAATTTTTCTTCCGCTTTACATTCTTTCATTACTTTGTGCTGGTCCATCACATAAAATTACAACAAAATAGAACTTTGTGGTTGACTCATCCTAAAACTTTCAAGTCATTGCTTTATTTCCAATTAATTCCTCAATAATGCGATGTCGACCCTTATCTCTCCTTGTTTTGCAGTGTCAGTCAGGCGATTTTTATTCTTTTTTTTTCTCCTCCCTTTTACGACTGAGCCTGTTTTCCTTTCAAACAGCGTACCACTCTTAGTCATGTGGAAAACAGCTCACATCAAAGTGATCCAGTCTAATCACACATTGGGGAAATCAAACTTTCACAGTATTTTTTTTCCCCCCTTGTGCTTGGTTCAGCTTTTTACCAAAGAATCCGGTGTGTTTCGGGGAAGCTACTATTATTGCAGGAAGTTCGAAGTGAATCTGTGAGGGTTTTTTTTTTCTTTCCCCTCTAGCGTGCCACAGCGCTTGTTCTCACGTTCCCACGTCCACACAATAAGGTCTGACGAGTAAAACCAGACAATAAGGTCACTCGCTTGCTTTGCCCGACATGGAAGCTTCACTTGGCTAATGGTTTCAAACGGTTCTTCTTATTGCTGCTCACAGCTTCTTTAACCTTTAAACCACTGATTGTGAATGACGGAGTGAGCCACTGACTTTATGTATCATTTCTTGGTTTTTGCCATTTATGGTTGCCGCATCATCGCTACAGATGATGTGTGTGTGTGTGCGCGCATTGGTGACCTTATAAGGCCTCGTCTGAATCTGTGCGTATGTGTTTGCGTGCACATTATGCACCGCGTCTCACTGGAGTGGCTGAATGGCGTCCAAGCCATGTTTGCTCCGTTAATTAGCATGTCCACCAGCAACTTCATGTGCATCTGCGGCAAAGTGTGTTTGCGTTGTGTGTTGGATTTAATTGGAATTTCCAGTGCCACACATTTGCGCGTCTCTGTGTGTTGTTTCTAATTGGAATATCCTCTGGAGTGTGTGGCAGCTGGCTGGCTAACAGAGAAAGCAGAAGAGAGGGAGGAGAGAGGAGTGAAAGGAGTAAACAGGTAATGATGTGACTTGCTGATGGGGCTTTAATGAGGAGAGCTCTACCAAGTGTATAAGTTTGTTTTCAGATAAAGGGGAGGAGAAATATGGCTACACTGAAGTTAGGACGTTAAAAGAAGAGATAGAGTCACATATTGATCAACTTTATGATCTGAAATACTTAACAGTGTAGTTTTGGCACTTGGTCATGGGTTAATCTGTGACAAGGATACCGTTTTGGGTTAGTTGTGCCCTCTGAACGCTTTACAGTCCTATAAAAAATAATTGGCTCCCTTACGTCTTTCAGACCATCAAACAAGTTTTAATGCCAGGCGAAGATGACCTGTGTCAATGCAGAATGCAGTGTGATGATGGCTTCATTTATAAGGGAACGAAGCCTTCTAAAACAGCCTGGCTCTATGTGAAAAAGTAATTGCTCCCTAAACCTCATTACTGGTTTCGCCACACTTAGCAACAATAGCTGTCATCAAGGTCTGGCAATACCTGACAATTAGTCTTCTACGCTGCTGCAGAGGGATTTTTGCCTGCTGCTGCCTGCAGAATTGTTTGAATTCAGCAACACTTAACAACCTGCTTAGAGTCACTACATATTAATTGGACTACATCTAAATCTAGGCTTTGACTAGGCCACTGTAAAATATCATTGCTGTTGCTTTACTTACAGGTGGATTTGTTTGCACTGAATAATTGTGTTCCTGCGTCACTGTATGAAATTTCTGTCTTTTCTGTGCCCGTCATGTGTATTTTCCTTTCGGCCATTCGAAGGTTGCTGGCTTGTCTTGTCACCTTTTCCTGTGATAAAAGAAAGTAGTTTCAAATAATAATAGTGATTTTGTATCTGTGTAATATCCTTGAAAGATCTCAAACATTCATATTCTGTCAATTGTAGCAAGGCATTCAAATGTAAAAGCTAAAACATAACGATGTTGGTGTCTGAAAAGTATTTTTTATTTGGAAAGTTTTTTTTGTTCAGTTCTCACCATCCTTAGTTTAAGCATTCTTGTCAGATATCGAGTCTCGGGTAACTTCCAGGGGTGGGGTAAGAGTACATGTGGTTATGCGTTCGTCTGCAAACCCTCTTACTGCTTTGTGCTTTGGATGGTTTTTGGCTGCAATTTGCGAGGGGAAAGCATTCTTGGTCACCTTCTAGTGTGGCCTGCATAGTGATCCTGGTCACAGCACTCCTGAACACACGCTCAGCTCTAAATCCCAGCAGGTGAAAAGAACAGAAAAAGAGAGAGAGAGAAAGAGGGAGAGAAGGAGGCAAATGTTACACGGGAAGAAAAAGCAGCTGAAGTCGAAAGTTTCAAACACAAAGAATTACATGAAGGGTAGCTGTGAAAGAATAAGAAAGTGGGAGATGAAAGTAGAAAGAAACGGCGCGCGATGGATCCTTTACCATCACTGAGTGCTGAAGTATTGTTTTTGAAAAAGGTCACGCTACCACGCAGAGGATTTTGGCTTCATATCGCTTCTTCTGCACCCTGCAGACATGTGAAAGGTTGTGTGGTGTAAATGTTCAAGTGTGTGTTTCCTCTCCCCCTGCTTGCTAGAAACTCAAACCACAGGATGCATTCTCTCTCCAACTACCTCTCTGTATGGGCCTCATCATTACTTTGCAGGATGCAGTGGGTAGAAGCCCAATTTATTTCTCCCTTGTCTGTTTGCCCTGTCTTCCTCTTCACGTGAATTTCTCCTCTTGTCACCATGTGAGCTTCGTCTCCCAGTCTGCTCCAGGTGTCTTTAATAAGGGGGACTTGTTATCTCGTGTCTCCCGCCGAGCAGGAGGCAACCATTTTGCTTCCCCTTTGCAAAACCACTCTCTGTGAGGCGATATATGAATGTTCTTTCTTAAATCCGGTGTCTTTGTACCTAAATCACCTCGTCGTATTTCAAGGTGATTTGTTAAGACGCTTTGCCTCAATAGGTTTATCTTGATCTCTTTAATTTGAGGTACACAAGAGTCACTCAACTCTACCTGAAATAGAAAGAAAATCACCCCGATCCCTCTTTGATCAAAACATTGAGCAAATTTTGGAAAGCCAATCTTCTGTGTTTGTGTAACTTCTGCCTGTCGATACAAATTATACCCAATTCGCAATTAAAGTAGTTACATTTTTTTATAACCTTACCTGCATGAGCATCAATTAGTTAGCCATATTAGGAGAAGCGGCGTCGCATGTGAACAAGCAGCTCCAGTAAAATAAAAAAAAAATGCTTTACAGATCTGTCATATTAAAGTTCTTTTATTAGAGATTAGCATTCATTAGCATAAGTAACTGTAAATATCAGTGTATACCCTGGGAAATGTAGACCCGTACTTTAACTTGGTGAATTTCAAATCCAGCACATTCTGTTAGAGACGAGGGGACTAAAAGTAACAGTTTTATAAAGAATGTGATATGCAGTTAGTTATTGCATATCACAGTGCATTTAATTTTTCAAGCCCATCAGGCCAACTGGTGGAAATATTTTGTTGTTGAAAGCAGGGTTAAGAAAAAGCTTTTTTAGAAAAGTTTAATCTGTTTTTGTATGTATTGCATATTCAGACAATAGACAACCATTTGCAAAAGTATTTAGATTTTACATATAATTTTGTCAACTAAATTGACAGTAGATTCAGTCAACAAAAATTTTATCCAATGTTAGCCTAAGACTAAAACAATTCCGACTAAAGCTACATGACATTTTAGTCATAGGACTGAAACAAAATTCTTAAAAAATTGCTGTTAAAATGAACACCAATAAACAGGTTGTAAAACCAGCTAAATATTCAACTTTTTCTTTTGTGTTTCTGTGGCATAAGTGGCCATTATTCAGTAATAGCTGGTCAAGAGGAAGGGCAGAGAGAGAAAAAAGCAGTAGCTTTACCGGGGTCAGGAATTGAACCCAGAACAGTTGTGTCGAGGACTAAAACCTCCTTTTGTGCTGTGCTTGTTCCTTAGCCAAGCGGCTCCCCAGAATTGTTGAATTTATGAGTTGCTGCCTCACCAGTCGGGCCCGGTCAAGCAGAAAATAGTCCGATTCTGGTCACCTGCCAATTTCAATGTGCATCTCGAGCATTCATCTCGCAATATTGACCTGTATTATTTTTGTTCATGTTCAAAGATTACACCTTCTTTCCTGACGTATGCGAGGACCAAAAACAGTCGATATTTGCCCTTCACAAAGTTCCCCTACTAATCAACTTGCATAGAAATCCTCGTCAGGTTGATTTTCTGCACCCAAACAGATTTATGTCTATAATCGCAGTGGAGAAACTGGAAGAAAATGAAAATAAAGAAAGATAGTCTAATGTGTTAAACTTTGCAAATATATTTCAGAGTAAACATGCAAGACAAAATGTTGCAAAGGGAGAAGGAATTGGAAAGTGTGGGTGTGCCGACTTACTTTACCGCAGATGAAGATAAAATTTACTTAGTTGTTGAACACGAAAGATAACAGCTGTGTCGATGCTGATAAATGTGCATACATTGATAACTGCAGATCAAAGATCTAAATGTCAAATTGAAATAGAGATGCAATGCGAGCCATTCCAGAAGGAAGATGTATAGATCACAGGTGTTCTTTTATCATTTAGTATCTGGATGGATAACCTCCCTCTTATGAGTAACGCTCAAGGGAGTGCTTTTGAATTTCTCACTTTAACTTTCTTTTCCACACTATTTTTGAGCCCATTAAGGCGGCAAAGATGACCACAGTAAATTCACTCACTCACTCACTCGCAGTTTTCCTTAAGGTAGAGAAGTCATATACTGTAAATCAACATGCCACCATGTGTTTAAATAAAAAATAAAAAATAAAAAGAACTGCTTGTGCCAGTCTTGCCAGCAGCAGTTTGAGCGACTGAACTTGAAAGCATAAAACCGACGACTCGACATTCTCTCCCGGTATTTTCTAGAAGAGAACAAAATTTGGCGGCACCGGCTGAGCAAAGTCTTAATAAATGAAGTTACAAAGGATCCCCGGATCATTACACCACCTCCACCATGTGTGACTGCTGGCATGGTGGAGGTGTTTTTCTAAAATACTGACAGTTATCCTACAAGGAATCGGATACCGACCCTCCAACATGTTTTGTTTTTGCCACATAAGTCTGCAGAATATTTTTCAAAGTCTTTAGATATCATCAGGTTGATTTGGTTAGTAGTTGGCTTGAAGCAAAAAAAAAAATTTTATACGACAAAACCGCAAAATTAGAATAAATCTGTTAGGGTGCAAACACTTTTTTATGGTACTTTCCATAAAATGTTTCCTTTAATTTGACAAGCTTCCCAGTCACTGTTAAAGGAAACATCCCCATAGCATTCACTATGTAGAGAATGTGTGTTCAGTCTAAAGAGCCCAAAACTTGAGCAACACAGTTAGTCTATAATCACATCACTGCCTTTAGTATCGTTTAACATGCAGAGTGAGGGGGAAAAAATCAATATACTCAACATCGTGGTTTGCTATACTTTATTTATACAATTTAACAGTTTATGCTATTGAGCATGCAATGCACCACATGTGCAGATCTTCTCTTAATTTTATGCCAGATTAGACAAAAGGTCTGAGATCTAAACTAAAGGTGACATCGAAATGAAAAGAAAAGTAATTTGACGATTTAGTTTCTCAGAAGATGTTTGATTCACCATTTTGGGGAACACTCAGCATTTTTTTTTTTTTTTTTGCAAAAAGAAGCCAACCGTGTACTGTAAAACTTGAACAGCCCAAATGAGAGCACAGCAGCTGTTAATGCTTGTTCTTTGTAATAAAATACCCTACTAGCAGGAGATTGACAAAGCGGCTCTTGTGGCATTGGTTTTCAATCAGGCTTTATAAAACTGACACTCTTAAAATAAGAAAATCTCACATACTTTGTTATACCATTATTTATTCATATTGTTAAAATATTTATGAAAATAAGAGAACTCAATTCAAAATATAAACTTCAAAAATATCCAATAAAGCTCTTATGTTCTTGTATATCAGCTTATAAATCATGCATTACAATGCAGATATCAGCAAAACACAGATATCTCCAGTACATCTTTGTTTTCTCTCCCAGATTTTAACAAATGTCTTCATTCTTACAGTGCAGCAAGTTTTTTTTTTACCCAGCAGTCTGTCTATAAAATGCAGCAAATTTCCATTTCTTTTCAAGGAAATTGCTTTTTGATATCTACACCATCAACCTGGGATATAGTAGTTTGGTTGGGGATGAGTAGCATCATACTGTGGGGATTCTACTCACAATTGATGGTGAGAGTTCAAACTAGATCAAGAACCGGGTCGAGTTTATTATGAATGTTGATGTTCCAGCTGACTGACAATTCCAAACATACAGCCAAATCTATAATGGAATGTTGTAGAAAAAGCACAATGATGCTTACAATGACCTAACCAAAGTATTTATTTTGCAAATAAGAATGATCAAAACCTTTGGCCTCTAATGTGGGAAGTTGGTAGAGACATTCCTCAAAACGCTTGTTGTATCGTATTTTCCGCACTATAAGGCGCATCTTCAATGAATGGCCTATTTTAAAAAAGCCAATTTGTTCCGTACTCTATTATTACACATCCATGTTTGTAAAGAAGTGGTCCCCGAGTGCTTTATATAGTAGTCTGTCCCAGTCATTGTTTCACTCACGGTGTTGGTGTTGCGATATTGTGCCCAACTTCTTTCTGGGTAACAGACCAACCGACACGCTGCCGCAGCAGTCTCTGTCTCTCTTCCCTCGCCCCTCTGCCACCAATGGCTTTAAATGTATTATCAAACTTTATCAACAAACCAGCGTTCTGACAACTATCCCAGCATGCACCGCGCACTTCTTCTTCTATGGGGGAAAATGAAGTCGGCAGCTGCTTACCGTAGTTGCTAGACCTGTTGTGGCTCAATATTGGTCCATATATGAGGCACACCGGATTATAAGGCGCACTGTCGGCTTTTGAGGAAATTGAAGGTTTTTAGGTGCGCCTTATAGTGCGGAAAATACAGTAACTGAAGTGGGATCAGTGGGCTGAATGCAAAGCTACGGAGGCTTAAATGTGCAGAAAATTAAATCTAAACCACGTTGTTTTGTTTCTACCCGTTATATACTTCTTATGTTGGATTTGCATAAAATAAAAAAGACATTTGCGGTTTGATAATGTGAAAAAAGCTAAAGCAGTGTGAATATGTTTGCAGGTGGTCTATTGCCTATGCAACAGCTTTACTTGTGTGCCATCAGTGCAAAGTACACAGTCTTTAAATGTAATGTAACTTGTCATCACGACACAGCGGCAGAAATAAAGCCTGTCCTGTTTCACATAGGGTTTAGTTTGGTATTTTAATTAGATGGAGCTGTGCACAGTGGGCCCTCTGTCATGCTAGTTTAAAGTGAAGAGTGGAAAAAAGAAGTGATTGACAACTTGGCCACTCTCACAGTACAGCAGACCTTTTAGATACAACTTTAAAGGGGAGAGTGGGACGAGTGCATATTGTAAAATCTACATCTTTATCATTCCCTCATCGCAAAATGTACCGAGAGCGCTGCTTTGATTCTTTGATCCATGTTTTAGGAATCCTTGAATCTCTCGTGGTATGCCTCTCACAAAAAGGTTACCTGATTGTGCTATAAAATGGCACCATGTACCTGGAAAATATGTAATATAAAATATGCGCAACATAATCAATCACCCCCCCGGCCCTCCTTTTGGGCTGGAACCCATTCAGATTTAAATAAAAATAACATCTTGAACTAACAAGCTGCAGTATTAGAAATACACATTTACCACATTATTATGATATGACCTACGCACTTTTTCAACCCAAACACAGATGCAAAAGCTGCATGGATTAGATGGAGGGGGAAAAAATCAAGTGTTTTTTTTTTTTTGTACTAAGGTAATGAGGCACTTATGACCAGTTAGCCTGGGCCCAATTAGCCGCACTGACACAATGTGGTAGACGGTCTTGTGTCAGGTTTTTTATTTTTTTTTATGTTGACCGTGTTCAACTTGTTTGAAACGTGTGCGGAATATGTGTGTGAAAAAAGTGTTACTGGAGGTTTTAACAAGCTCTCGATAAAAAGACACTAAAGAAAACCCCACATTTTTCAAGTGCAAAGATTTTTGAAAAATCATACACATTTCTCGGCTTCCTTTGTCACTTTTGTAGCAGAAATGTGTTCCTAAAGAAGACACCTTTCTGAACTAAACCAAGTCAGGGCTTAAAAAGCTGTAATTGCTGCAACTTCTGTCTCGGCACCTTTTGGTAGGGCCACAAACCGATGGTTTTGATATTGTCCTCCAACACAGACTCTGTCAATGTTTTTTTACACCAAGTGGCAGAAGAATCCACTTATTTGAAATAGAGATGCTTTGTAGAAGAGTTTAAAAAGTTTCTTAAACTTTCTTTGTAGCTCTAGTCTTTATTTTCTTCTAATAACATAACAAAATATAGGAGGTAATGCTTTTTTGTGTTGAATTACTGTAATAATAAGTAGTACTGGTAACTGTAATAAGACTTTTCTGTCATAAAAGAGCAGCTAAAATTTCTAAAATGCTGAATTAGATATTTTTCAGTCAACAATGTTGGGTTTTTCTAGAAACACTATGCTCTCACCATCATTCTTAGTTATTGCCAAAACTACAAACATTTCACCCTTTAAATGAGTGGAAATAAGCTTCCCTTAAAGTCTGAGTTTCTGTCTTATCCCAGTTAGTGCAGCTTTGTACAAAATAATTTGTGTTTTGCTTTAATTACTGAAGAAAATAAGTCCATGTTTTTCTTTTTCTTTTGTTTTGCTGGTGTTCTTTCCTGAGAGAACCTAGCAGTGGAACGATTACCGCCAATAACTCTATGTACAGTTTGTTGAGCTTTTATGTAGAAAGGACTCCTGGTCTAATTCTTCTGTTACTTCCTGTCCTCTCACCCCCCGACGTGGCTGAAGCAGATAGCTGCCCATATTGCGCCTGCGAGTGGTTCCTCTTCACAGTCACCATATGCTTGTTCAGAATAAAACATTCCTCTCCGACATTGTTGTCCGGTGGAAGCGGCCGTTTGTTTTCGTGATATACTGTTGTCCAAGCTATTTTTGGTGAACGTATGAAAGGTTTTCTTTTGTTTTTCCTTTTTGTCATCAAAAATGTTGCATTGGAAGGCAATATCAATTCAATTCAGAATTGATTCCCAGAAATGTAGAGATCTATCCATTATTGTATGACCATGTAAACAACTAATTCAGTTAACACCAGTTAGCAAAAGGTTAAGGACATCCAGCTAGATGCATTTTCATTCAGTTTGATGAAATCCCTCCTTTTTCTGAAGCCCAATAATAGATGTATTGTCCACAGTGAAGAAAAACTGTTAAAAGCGAGTTGTTTTTCTCAGAGTGAGGATTCCTGCCAGAGCAAGAAGAGTTAAACCTGACCCAGTGAAATTAGCTTAACAAAACTTTAAAAAAAAAAATTTAACATCCATTTTACACCCAGTATACTATACTATAATTAACTGCTAAGATGACACTGTTCCCTTGTCACACCAACTCCCCATCCAGACCAGAAGGTTTTGACGTTGGGGTTTTAATCGGGTCGGCTCTACCTCTGTTGGGTTACAGAAGCATTTCAGATTCTGTAGCTCTCGTCTCTGAAATTGGCCGAGATCCCCCAGGCAATTTGAAAAGTCAAACTTGCTTCCAAAATATTTGTTTTAAACCAGGCCACTTGCCAAGGACACCCTTGCTTGTCTTCAATCAGCTTGCTAAATGATGTGACGCTTAAAAGGGCAAAACAGTAATAGCAAGAAGAGCGTGGTACGATGAAGCAAAAACATGAAGGAGAACACGCATACAAAAAAGAATGAAAAGGGAAAAGGGATGATGCAATTCTCCGAGTTTGCTTTAATTAAGGCTGGACTTTAGCATAGCTTTAAAATGCTTAATGGGCAAAGCGATGCCAATATCAGGCAGCAGCATGCCATAATTGATTGTTAAAACCGCATGCTGCGATAAAGGGAGTCTGAAACCGTGTCGATCTTGAACTGCATTGCCCTCCACGTCAGTCGCTCAAGAGAAGATTTTCATCGAGTCACAAACAAGACCCCATGGCAACAAGCGACACAGGACTTTGTTCCTCAATTCAGTTGCTGAGCTTCTGTTTGCTCTTTCATCTGTCTCTCTGAAGGCCAATGTTTGTTCTCAGTAATGTGGAGGTTTTTTTCTCTAGCTTGTTCAATTGTCTTATATTCACTTAATGTTTTTTTTCTTGTTTTTTTTTTTTTTTGCGTCACATCTTCATTATTTCCTTCCCCTGTTTCTCTCCACTACATCTCCGTCTCTATTGGCTAAGTCAAGGTTGTTGTTTGGCAGAGCTCTTTGATTTCCACACCTTTTTTCTCGCTTCTGGGAACGAAAGCAGTTCCTGTAATTGCAGATGCGGCATTACGACAAACAGCGTTTCAATTCTTGGTTTATCAGACATTAAAAGCTAGTATTTTCCGCATTAACACTTTTCAGTCATTTATAAACGAAGCCTAAAAGTATTGTATTTTTCACAGGTATTACGAATTGATTAATGGCCGGCAGAAGCATCCATGTTTACTGATAAAGGATTAGCATTGCATCATTGATGATACTCAGGGAAACAGGAAATATAACAGTTTGTCAGCAGTTTTTTTAGTTCATCAAAATATAGTTCATTGAGCATACACAAAAAAGGAGTTTACAAGTGAAGCCAAAATGTGTAACGTGAGAATATTACGGGGGGTTTTTTCTTCTTTACTGTGACTTTTAGTTTTAGCACGTTTAGCTGCGTCAACTCAATTCTAACCTAAATTGACTTAAACAAGTTTTCACACATCAACGACAGGCTGTGGGGCTTTAAACACAAAATAGGATAATTATGAAAATGTAGAAAAACGATGCATTGTGTTTTCTCAGGGTTTTTCTTTTAACCAATAAAAATCACTTGTATTTGACCTAATCCACCAAAGTATATTATCCTCTAACCAGTTGTCTTCAGAAATCATATAATTAGTAAATAAAAGTGGGTGTGCAGTTTAATTTCAGTATAACAGCTGTTCTCACAGGATTGATTAAAAAACTTCAGTGAACACAAAATATGCTTGGATTAGATCATTTGATGCCAATAAGCACTTAGTTTTATGATATCTCTTTTGCTTTCTGCCTTGTCTGTTGCTACTGTTTCTAAGTCCATTGCTCATCTTTGCATTTTCTTCTTGTTGAGTCATTCTTGAGGTGGGTTCTGTTCTGGTTCTTCCATTCAATCTATTAGATTTTCCACGGTTGTGTCAGAGAGTTTTATGAGAAGTAGTTGAGGATTTTGGGTACTGCATGTAAAGCTGTGCAGTATTGCTCAGCAGATGTTACTTTAGACACGTGTGAAAGTTGGTGGAGGTCACGTCGATCGCATCAGCCCACGGACTCTGAAGGCTCTGCATAAAATTAAAATGTGCTTTATCTGCATTCATCTCATTCTTTATTAGTGCGACGTGTTTGCAAGTGACATTTTGAGCGCACACCACGTCAGGCTAATTATTTACATTAGAGGTAAACGCCACAGCCGTCGGCTGAGAGAAGACGGCTCCCTTCGCACCCATTAACGTGCGGTCGAACTATTAAGCCGCCTGTCACCGTCAGCCGCGCGTCCCACGAATTACAGTCTTACACAGACAATGAGTAATGGGGACTTTTACTGTACATTGTTGGATGGCGACGGGGACTGGAGCAGTGAATAATGCCTTAAGCGGGAGCTTCTGGACCCGACTGTGCTCGCTGTCACGTAGCGTTGAAGTGTCTACGTCCTCATTAAAGCCAAACTCGGGTTTGTTTTAACCAGGAAGGTTCAGATACTTGTGGCCGGATAAGAGACGACGGTGTTTTGAAATCCTGCTGACATACACTCCTGATCAAAATCTTAAGACCAGTCAAAAAAGTGCAAGATTTAGCATTTTGCACTATTGGATCTTAAGAAGGTTCTAAGTAGAGCTTCACAATGTTAAAAGAAGAAATCAGCGTGAGAGACAGAAATTTTTGAGCGGGGAATTAATTGAAAACTGCATTTACACTCAAACATGATTTTTTTCAGCTGATCAAAAGTTTAAGACCATAGCTCCAAAAAAAAACAAAAACAGAAATCAAGTGTCAAAAAAAGGACTCAGTAATGAGTAGCTCCATCATTCTTGTTGATGACTTCAAACAATCGTTTAGGCTTGATGCCAGTGTTTCCAGGAGGCTAGTGGGAACGTTGCTCCAAGTGTTGAAGATGGCTTCACGAAGGGCATCCACTGTCTGGAACTGATGTCCATTTTTGTAAACGTCCCTTGCCATCCATCCCCAAATGTTCTCAATTGGTTTAAGATCCTGGGAACATGCAGGATGGTCCAAAAGATGGTCTCTTTTGCTCCAAGAGACGTTCTTCTCTTGGAAGAACTCCTCTGTCAGGCGGGCATTGTGAACTGCAGCATTGTCTTGTTGAGAAACCCGATCATTACCACACAGACGAGGCCCTCAGTCATGAGGGATGTCCGCTGCAACATCTCCACATAGCCAGCTGCTGTTTGACGTCTCTGCGCAACCTGAAGCTCCATTGTTCTATTGAAGGAAAACGCACCCCAAATCATGATGGCGCCCCCACCACTGTCGTGCCGTGTAGAAAACATCTCAGGTGGGATCTCCTCGTCATGCCAGTAACGTTGGAAGCCATCAGGACCATCAAGGTAAAAATTTTCTCATCAGAGAAGACAACTTTCTTCCACCTTTCAGTGTCCCATGTTTGGTGCACTCTTGCAAAGCAGCGATGGCACATTGTGAGGCCTTGCTTATGCAGCTCAACAATCCTACCACGTTCAAAGTCAGTGAGCTTTTTTGCTTTTGCCATCAGGAGGTCTTGACATTGTAAAGACTTGACAGAAAATGACATGGAATCCAGATTTTTGCACAGCTTTTGGCTTTTAAAGACTATGGTCTTAAACTTTTGATCAGCTGAAAAAATCATGTTTGAGTGTAAATGCAGTTTTCAGAAAATTCCCCGCTCAAAAGTTTTTGCCTCTTGCACTGATTTTTTTCCTTTAACATTGTGAAGCTCTACTTAGAACCTTCTTAAGATAAAATAGTGCAAAATGCAAATTCTTGCACTTTTTTGACTGGTCTTAAGCTTTTGATCAAAATTTTGAATAACAAAAATTTCTTATCCATGGGCAGCTCTGTTAATGTTTGTGGCTTCTTTTAGACGTTTTCCTTGCCCAACCTGGCAACTTAGTTTTTAGTTTTCATATTTAGATTATGAATTTAATAGTCCTTTTGTCAAATTACTTTCAGATAGAAAAATAACTTGTTAAAAGTTAAAAATGACTTTAAACGTAAATCTTCCAGACATATAAACAATTTGAAACTCAGCTGGAAAACACAATATTACACCTTTTATGATTCTTTAGGGAACATTATTTTTTTTCTTTGCAGTGTTATTCAGCTTTTTTCTGTTCTTCTGGTCCCTTGAATCTCTTCTTTTATTTCGTGAGTCATCCACCTCACTGGGTGTGAAAATAAGTTGTTCTTTCTCCATCTGTTCCTTTCTAATGCAGCAATACACTTACATGCGCATCACCGCCACCCGTTCCAGAGCAGACCGCTGACGAAGTTTGCCTTGCAAACAAAAAAAAACAATCCTGGAAAAATAGAAATGAATTGAGAGTTTACTCTTGGAAATACTCACAAGCTCATTTTTACTTTATCTATAAAAAAAAAAGAAAAGACAAATCAGATTCAAATGTCTTGCATGTGTTCGGGGAGACTTTAACCTCTACCGTTTGAATTCCTGTTTGTGTTGACTTTAAATTAGTCTTTTTAAATGCAGAACTTCTAGGATATGCTTGCACTCACTTGCCTCAGGGTTTGCTGTGCTGTCCTCTTCCCCTTTGGCCGCCATCAGTGTGATCACCTTGGCCCCCCGAGGGCATCTGTGTGCTGCTACTGTTAGGTTGGATGAAAACTAATTTGACTCTGTGCAGCGCAGCCAAGGTGAGGGTTTGTTAAAGTAAAAAATTTATTCAATAAAAAAAAGTTTTTGTTAGGACTGATTAAAGTTTTAATGAGCATTCCAGTATAAATTACCATTTGACTTCAAATGTACGCCACAACCCTAAACCCATCTAAGATGGTTATTTTACGGTTTTTATGTATTTCTGTGTATTTTAAATAATTTGGCCTTTACCATGTTGTATTTAAGTCGTACATCAAACTACTAACAATACATAGAAACATTGCTGAGAGTTTTGGGATAGTTGGGGCTGGATTGAGATTTGATACTGGCAACGAACCAATACTAAAACTCAATCTTGGAATTGTTTGATATATAAATAGTTGATCTAAAAGTTAATTATCTGGCTTCATAATTCCGTTACGCTTTTACCTTACTATCCATTTATTGGGAAAAAAAATCTGTGAAATTGAGCACAACAATTATTCTAAGTAAAAGCGCTGCAGTAGCTAGTGCAGCAGTAAATGTTTTTTTTCTCCACTTCTTGTCTTTCTGTGCTTATCAACTCTAAATTTTTCAGTGCAAGAGTGCCATTTGACAGCGTTGTGCATTTTTGTCTGTCCTTCTCTCTCTTGATCAATGTGTCTGCAAGTAACCTCCTTCTTCTGTTCTTTGCACTTACAACGTCGCGAAACAACAATTTTTGTGTCGCTTCCTCCTTTCCTGCCATCGCTCGATTGCTTTTCTCTTCTGGCGATCTTCCATTTTTACCACACTTGTCCTTTACTCCTCCACCTCCACATTATATACACCGAGGGTAGCACTCGCCTGATAAGCCCCGTGTCTTGAGAGCTTGTCAGCCGTGTCAGGATTGTGGGTGAAGCCCATCATTACATCTGTCCTCCTCCAAACTACTCTCTGAGACCTACCAAGGACCTGTGGGTAGTGTTCAGTCTACTGCAGTGTGTGTTGTCTGAGGATTTCTGCTTTTTTTTTTTTTTTTTTTGCTATGCCTTTGTTCAATATTATTTTGGAGAATTGATTCGAACTGACAAAACAAAGATTTATTGAAACACAATTTTATCGACACCTCGACAGCAGAACACGTCACGGTTTCAGTGTCTGCAATCTGGATGACTTTAGTGGACAGTAGCTGACAGTGTGACTGCCAACTCTCAGGTGAATAAATAAGAGTACATATTTTGGAGGGAGCTGCTGTTCTTCGAGAAAGTGGCTGTGAAGGATGAAGTTGTGTTGCTGTCTGGTCCCACGATAGTCAAACTTTATCCAAACTCTTATAATTTTGTCGCCTGACGTGTCTCTCGGTTCACTTGCAGAGCGCACAGATGCAATAGTGAAGACATCAATGTACATAAACACTTTTAACAGCGATAGTGTGGTAACCTCTGATTTATTTTTTGTCTCTTGGCCATTCCTTCCCATATCAACTTTTGCGAAAGCGGTTCAGTGGTCTTGGATCTCGGCGTACATGTGGATCCTGTGGAAGACATCACTGTAGTATTAGCTTGGGTGGTCAATCTGCTCTGTGTGGTCTTGGTCAGCAAGACCACACAGAGTCTTGCTGACTCTGTGTGGTCAGCACAGAGTCAGCAAGAGAGTTGTGTTTTGGCTCGAGTGATGTATGTCATTCACATTCAACCAAGAAATCCGTTTCTTTTAGAAAATGTTTGGTTTAGGCAACTTAACAACAGTTATTAGTTTTAGTCAGAAGGAACATGTTAAGATTTAAATATGATGTTAAATATAAATGTCAGGCATACAAATAATGTTGCGCTCTACAGTAACTTATTGCACTTTGTCTTGATCTGCATCACATTGAAACAAAAAGTGATTTATTTTGTGTCACTGGTATATTCTGGATATTTTTTCAGTATGGCTGAAATGTGTAATATTCACATCTTCCCTCTCTTTGCATGCGTCACTTGTTCCAGATGTATATCCAAACTACCACCCTGACAATCTCCCTCAGCCTCTCTGCCTCCGTATCTCTGGGGATGCTCTACATGCCCAAGGTCTACATCATCCTCTTCCACCCGGAGCAGAACGTGCCCAAAAGGAAACGTAGCTTCAAGGTAAGCTGCTTTTAAAATGTACCAACCTGAACTTATGTTAACATAGAATTGGTGTCTCTGTACATGATACACACACACAATCAAAGAGAAAAGCAAAAGAAATTGAGAACTAATGGCCTGAAGTGTGAATCTTGCCCGCATTTGCTTGTTTGGCTGACGAACACACACACAAACACACGCGCACACACGCACACGCACACACACACCCACACACACGCGCACACACACAGACAAACACGCACACACACACACACAATCTGTGTGTCTTGGTGTTGTAGGGAAAGAGAAGACAGAGCTGCTGAAACGATATGAGGCTGCCTGGGATGATGGATTAGCTTCACTTTTCAAGCAGGTGTCGGGATTACATTTGTTGGTGCTCAGAAGCGCAGACTGGGGATTTAGTCCAGTCAGTCACAGAGACGGACACGAGGCAGAAGAAAGGGAAATTACCAAATCGGTGCATAAAATCCTGTGCTTCACATAGTGCACAAGTATTCGTATGCCTTTTGCCACGAACATCCATGCATCGTTTATAATTTAATAAACCAGGACAACGTGGCACATAACTGAAGCAAAAAGATAAATAGTGTTTGTATTCTATAGCTCAGACAGTCATCTGCAGAAACAACTTAACATTAATTTATAGTTTTTATCACAGATTTTCAATTGGATTCAACCACCCAATCATAGAGCTGATTGCATAGTTAAAGTACCAACAGTTATTTGTAGCAAATGAATTGAAACGCTGGACAGTTTAAGCAACTTTATTTATTTTATTTTTTTGCAGGCAATCGTCACAGCAGCCACCATGTCGGGAAAGCTGACCCAGAAGGGAGGAGACAGGCCAAACGGAGAAGTCAAGACCGAACTGTGTGAGAGCATGGAGACCAACAGTGAGTAAGAGAACACCAAACTTTTATAACTACACATTTAAACAACTTTACGGATTAGAATAGAAACAGTCATCATTGTCACTTCACATTTATCATAGAGCAGTTGTTTTATAGTCCTTTGTTTCAGATGTTTCTCCAATCCAAATGAGTTTTCTCTTGAAAGCTGGCATATTAATGCAAGTGCCACAACATTTTGCCTGTGTTGGTTTGCTTATCCATAAAAGTTATTCTTTTTAGCTAACGTGCAAATTAACTTATTTTCGAGGTTTGCTCTAGAGGTCCTAAAAGCACATTGTGCCAACAAATTTTCTTCCAGGACTTCCATATAACAGCTTCCCTGTACATACAGCAGAAACACAGCTACAGGTGGATGACCCTTGTTGTTGTAACAAATTTTATTTAGGATCTTAGTGCAAAGGCTGTTGAATATAAGACTTTGTTTTATTTTGTAACAAGGCAAATTATGAATATGTGTATGAATGTATAACAACATATTGGTTAGGCACCTGTGGTGCTGCACAGACTTTGAGAGAATGCTTGAGGGGACTTGAGACGCTGCACTCGTCGAAGCCTCCACAACTCGGGTGATGTGCGGACGTGATGACATTGCTAATGATCTTTATTCTTAATACTTCTTAATACTTTAGTTTAATGCTTCTCCTTCTCTTGCAGCTTCGTCAACTAAGACGACATACGTCAGCTACAGTAATCACGCCATCTGACGGGACGGGTCTTCTAAGGAGCAGAGAAAAAGAGGAGGAAGAGTGGATCGCAAATGAGTTTGCCGGGGGTGGGGGGGATAAACGGTGAATGCACAGAGCGCCCAACGGAAATCAAGCATGAGACATTTTGTATTCGTTACCCATCAAAACCACAGAGGTGGGACCACTCAAACAGCCAGTCAGTGTGCCTGCTTTGCTGCTACTCTCAGCTCATTGGTCCTGCCATGAACTTACCTGTTAAAAGAAAAAAAAAAAATCCATAAAGTGACATACCACAAGACAATGGACAGCAAAAAACACAAAAAGCCTAAAAAAAAAAAATTATAAAAATGAATATCTTTAAGAAAGGTCTGAAGATGTGTAGAAATTATATATAAAAGGGCAAAGGTGGGGCTGAAAACCAGATTTAACAAATTACATTTTAAAAGATATTTAAAAAGAGAAATGTATGAGAAAAATCTATGAGACTCAAAAGTGTTTGTTGTTGTTCTCTACTTGTAAGTATTTTTGTGGTTGTGGCAACTTTTTCCATTCTCGTCTCACCGTTGTCTTTGGATCGCCCTTGCATAATGAGATGAGTGTGTTTCCTCCTTCTGTCTTGGCGATCCGGGTTGTAGCCTTGGGTTGCGAACCTGTAAAATGCCATGGTTGAAGCATGCCCGTTTTTATACAAAAAGGAGATTTATTTATAATAAAGGAATGTTTTGCAAATGTGTAGATTTGTTGTCATGTTTTTGACGAGCACTGGTTGATTAGTATCAAACATATTACATCAAAAATAACTTTACCTCTATCATACTGAGCAACAGCAGATAATTACTTCCTTTTAACTCCTGAACTAAAACATGAGTATTTTTCTAAGAAAATGTGGATCAATTGACTAAGTACTTCAGAGTAACAAATACATTGACACGTTCTTCTGAACCACTCCAGAACAGGATGTTAAAATCATAAGCAAACCAGAATCCACCTGAGAATAAGGCTATTATAAAATCACAGGATGTGTGTGTGTTAGTATGGTGAGACGGAAGGGACAAACTGTCACAGTTTGTGCTGTGACATCCTGTCCACCAGGATGGATGTCCTGGCTGGATTTCACCTGCTCACCATCCTTCAAATTTTAAAAGGGTCACCTGGTCTGCAGTAAAATGAAAAGAAGTAAAATGTACTGCTAGTTAACACAAATAGTATATTACCAATAATTCAATTTCAGGTTTAGGTTCCATATTATGCAAGACATAAAGAATGGATTTGCATTAGTTTACCAAATTAAAATCACTATACAAGTTTAAAAACTTGAGTTTTTAAACAATTGGCTACTAGCACCAGCATGCTAAAAAATATTTTATTCACAACTCACCAATTCCATTAACTGTTCAGTGCCTGACAACCATCATGGCTCCAAGCTCGCTGCTAGTTGAGATCTAAAAACAGAACAAAAGCAGATGAAACAAGTTGTTCAGAAGTTGAAACCAGTAGCAGCAGACAATGTGGCTAAACAAAAATGGTTATGCATCAAGAGCAAGATAGCATATTTTACATAATCATGTATGGGAAAGATGGGACTAGGACTGAAAAAGATGACTAGGTGAATCAAGCTGGCGGAGTGAGCGTACAAGTAAAGCCACATGCTAAAACAATAGCAGTGCTTTTGTTTTTAGGTTTTGCAGGAATGAAACGGATACTCATGTTATAAAGAGGTTGGTCTCAAGTAATGCCCAGAGAGTTGACAGTGGTAACCACGGGTTACCAAGGAGACCGACACTTCTCAAGAATTTCTAGAGCCATGACTTGACAATCAAATCCAGTGTAAAAGTAATCTTCCATTCAATTCAGACAAACCTACAAGTGTTCCAACCAGTACAGTGGACGTCTTTAAACAATCCTGCACCTGCTGCATGTTGAACATTAGGCATGTGATAAAAAAGGTAAGATGAAACATAGTGTAGACTTGCCTAAAAATGTGGTAAAATGACACATGGTATATATAGTATGATGTTGAAAAAGAGGCCAATTAAGACATAGTATAGAATGACATTGACACATGGTACAGTATGTCAAAAATTAGATAAAAATACACATACTATATATACAGGTCCTTCTTAAAAAGTAGCATATTGTGACTTGGACATGACTTGGACATAAATGATTGCCGAAGGCCAGAGATCACTTTAGTGACATTTATTTAGCTCTTCAAGTGAACAAAGATGGCAGGTGCAAAATATACAAGAACGTCCAAGGCATGTTTAAAAACAGACAGACGCTCTTCAATGTAAGAGTCCATCACCTTCACTGTGACCTGGCAGGTGTCTAACCACAGACTGCTTCCCTATGGCGCAGAGCCCTGCTTTTAAAGCCACAGGCTCCGCCCACAGAAAGAGCAAACAAAGCCAAAACAACAAAATTACTTCTAACTCAAACGAACTCTTAAAGTATGCAAAATAATAATAATAAATAATAATGAGAAAAAAAACTTGCAATCAAAAATACAATACTCAATTTAATAGAAAACACTCCGTACGTTCCGATGACGTCACTACGTTATCACATGACTCTCTCCTGGCGTGCCACAATCCGGAAATAACTGCTTGAAAACAAAACCGGGAAAATGTTTGGAACTGAAAACGGCTTAGGGTGGATATGCCAACTAAAGCAGGAACACCGCGTGTGCACCCACGATGAACCGCGTCAGTTTAAGCTGCAACAGAAGTAAGTTAACAATTGTGTGTATGTGTGTGCATGTTAACACGGACTCATTATTAAGTCCCGGCTCGTGACGGCTCCTCCTTCACATTGTGATACAGTTCATTATTTTCCATAATGTAATGATAAAAATTAAACTGTCATATTTTAGATTCATTGCACACCAACTGAAATATTTCAGGTCTTTCATTGTTTTATTAATACTGATGATTTTGGCATACAGCTCATGAAAACCCAAAATCCCCGTCTCAAAAAATTAGCATATCATAAAAAGGTTCTCTGGTTCAGATGATTAGTTTATCTAATCATCTTTTAAAAACTCCCAGCCTGGTTCATTACTCAGAACCGCAATCATGCTGACCTGACTGCTGTCCAGAAGGCCATCATTGACGCCCTCAAGCAAGAGGGTAAGACACAGAAAGACATTTCTGAACGAATAGGCTGTTCGCATAGAGCTGTATCAAGGCACCTCAGTGGGAAGGAAAACGTGTGGCAGAAAACGCTGCACAACGAGAAGAGGTGACCGGACCCTGAGGAAGATGGTGGACCTTGAGGGACCTGCGGAACCAGTGGACTGAGTCTGGAGTAGAAACATCCAGAGCCACCGTGCACAGACATGTGCAGGAAATGGGCTGCAGGTGCTGCATTCCCCAGGTCAAAGGTCAAGCCACTTTTGAACCAGAAACAGCGGCAGGAGCGCCTGACCTGGGTTACAGGTCCAAAGTACTTTTTTCGGATAAAAGCAAATTTTGCTTGTCATTCGGAAATCAAGGTGCCAGAGTCTGGAGGAAGACTGGAGAGAAGGAAATGCCAAAAGGCCAGAAGTCCAGTGTCAAGTACCCACAGTCAGTGATGGTCTGGGGAGCCATGTCAGCTGCTGGTGCTGGTCCACTGTGTTTTATCAGGGGCAGGGTCAATGCAGCAGCTATCAGGAGATTTTGGAGCACTTCATGCTTCCATCTGCTGAAAAGCTTTATGGTGATGAAGATTTCATTTTTCAGCACAACCTGGCACCTGCTCACAGTGCCAAAACCACTGGTAAATGGTTTACAGACCATGGTATTACTGTTGGCCTTTTTTGGTATTAAAAACACTTTTCTTTTATTGGTCGGATGAAATATGCAAATTTTTTGATATAGGAAATTTGGGTTTTCATGAGCTGTATACCAAAATCATCAGTATTAAAACAATAAAAGACCTGAAATATTTCAGTTGGTGTGCAATGAATCTAGTCCAGTGGTTCTTAACCTGGGTTCGATCGAACCCCAGGGGTTTGATGAGTCTGTCTCAGGGGTTCGGCGGAGCCTCTGCCACGGAGGTAAAGACACAATTGTGTAAAGTCGTGATGACGAGCCCCCGGTTTGCCATCACTTGCTCCAGAGGATCACGTTACATTGCTTAGCCAATCAGAGGATCACGTTACATTGCTTAGCCAATCAGTGCTGCGGAGGAGCCCTGATTGAAGGAGCTCCACTCTCAGCATGGATTTGAACTTGTGTCTTTAATTACTTCAGCAAAGCTCACAGTTTTTACCAAATTCTGTAGCTTTCGGTGTACTTCTAAATCTGCTCCTTAGTCGCATCTTTTCGGGGTTGCTACTGCCTCTAGTGGTGTGGAGGTGGTGACACAACTAATATAATTTACTAAATCAGAATACCACAAAGTCTTTATTATTTATTATTAATTTTTCAGTCTCTTAAGAATGTAGAGCTAATTAAATGATCTAAACAAGACCTTAAAGTGGTTCCAGTTTCTCTCGATGGCCAACCTGTTGAAACTGGCAAATTTTAAATACCTTGGGTCGTTTCTGGACAGTCAGCTCAACTTTGCTGAAAACACTGACTATATTTTGAAGAACTGTTGTCAGAGACTCTACCTTTTAAGAAGACTTTGTGATCTTGGGGTGACCCAACCGGACTCTAGTTGGGTCACCCTTATGTCTTGAAATTAGGATGAAAAAAGCATATTTTATTTATCACTACAGAAGGGTTCAGTGAATGCTTGTATGAAACTGGTGGGTTCGGTACCTCAAAAAAGGTTAAGAACCACTGATCTAAAATATACGAGTTTAATTTTTATCATTACATTATGGAAAATAATGAACTTTATCACAATATGCAAATTTTTTGAGAAGGACATGTAGTCTTGCCTCAAAAACAAGGTGAAAAGACACATACTATAGTATGATGTCAAAAAAATATGTCAAATGACATTATATAGTATATCATCAATGAGGTAAGATGACACAGTACAGTCTTACCTCAAAAATATGCTATAATGACACAGTATGATGTTTAAAAAGAGGCCAATTAAGACATTGGCTGGGAGGAGAACGAGGAGGACGCCAACTGCGACATTATATTAATGTCTATATTAATGACATTAATATAGAGGTGAAATTACACATATTATGATGTCATAAGTGAGGTAAAAAGACATACTATAGTATGATGTCAAATGACTCATAGTATACTATGACAAATTTTTGCACATATTTGAAATCTGACTCATTTTCACACCGTTTAAACGTCAAACCATGCTATGACTCATTTTTGCGTATTTTCGACATCATGTGACTTAATTTGGCACTTTTTTGATGTCACACTATGAATGTATGACTCACACTATGACTCATATTTGCATATTTTCAAATATGCATATTTGCATATTTGTATAGTATGACATTTTTGAGGTCATACTATACTTTGACTCATTTTGCATATTTTCGACATCATACTATGGCAAGCTTTTGCACATTTTGAGGTCATAGTCAAAATGA
Source organism: Poecilia reticulata (assembly GCF_904066995.2). NCBI lineage: Eukaryota > Metazoa > Chordata > Actinopteri > Cyprinodontiformes > Poeciliidae > Poecilia > Poecilia reticulata. Next base: position 10,289,421 of record NC_088852.1, on the reverse strand, counting down.
CATCAAAGTTTCGACATCATACTATACTATGAACAAATCATACTATACTATGAACAAATTTTGCACATTTTCGACATCATAAAATGTCGAAAATATGCAAAATTGACTCATTTTTGCATATTTTCAACATCATACTATGGCAAACTTTTGCACATTTTGAGGTCATACTATCAGGGTTTCCTCCAGTGTATTATAGGCCTGGCGGCCCGCCATGCTTTACTAGCGCCACCGCCAGTCTAAGCCTTTCTTGTTTATTTATTTATTTATTTTTAGGAAAATAAAATAAAGTAAAAAAATCGCCCTTTTTTTTAGATGGATTGCAAGTGTTTCTGTTGCTCCGAGCGTTTCACTATCAGAGCAGATTTATTCCTAAAAGATATGTTTATAGAAGATATGTTTATAGTTTATGCATTTAAAGCCGGACCAATCACACCGCTGGGCCTCGGCGCGTGCGTGTGCGTGTTGCCTCGCGCAATGCAGCAGCTGGATGTCTAAAGTTAACCTCAGCGCGGATCCCACGTACGCTCCTCGAACTGGACACAGGTTGACCGCTATGGGTATTTACATCAACCCCCTGTGAGGAATTATGATTAGTTATGAGGAGTTATTGATTAAGGTAAGAGTTTAAACCAGGGGTGTCAAACTCCAGTCCTCGAGGGCCGGTGTCCTGCAACTTTTAGATGTGCCTCTGCTGCACCACACCTGAATAGAATAATTAGGTCATTAGCAAGGCTCTGGAGAACTTACCTACACAAGAAGGAGGTAATTAAGCCATTTGATTCAGGTGTTTTGTACCTGTGGCACATCAAAAAACTGCAGGACAGCGGCCCTTCAGGACTGGAGTTTGACACCCCTGGTTTAAACCCACCGCGTTAGCTCTGGTTACGCAGCTCTACGTGAACCGCAGGAATAACTTGTAGTCGCGCTTTCAGAGGAGCTTTCAGGTGAGAATGATGTATATTTGTGAACAAAACATTATGCGACGTTTCCATCTCAACACGCTGCCCAGCGTTTGGCCCCGTCTTCCCTGTAAAGTTTAGGTCTGTGTTCCCGGTTAGCCGGTGCGTTAGCGGTTAACGACCCAGCAGCGCTAATCACTCATGGTGCAGGTTTAACCCTGTGAGGAGCACAGGGTGATTTTATACTATTTTATTATTTATTTATTTTATTATTTATTATTACAAGTATTATTTTTCCGGTTACACTAAGCACCAAACCGTTTCAAATGCTTTGTCCACTTAGTCAGACAGAGTTCATGCGCGCGGCCACCGGACATCTGAAAAACTCGTCCAGAAACTCGACCAACCAAAATAGTTTCTGTGTCCCCTTGTTAAAAACTCAACAGACACGAAATGAAAGAGCTACTAAAGCCACATTAGCAGCATTGAATTAAATCTCCCATTTGTTACGCATCTCTGCGCAGTGCAGCGGATTCCCACATCATTTAGGGCCGGTCAAAGGGTTTATGGGGCCTGGAGCAGAATATGACTTAGGGGCCCCTTTTGTTGCTAAAAACATCAGCACCTCTAACAGCTTCTGTGTTAGATTTAGTGAAATCTAGGACAGGAGGAGTAGTTTAACTGGCAAACTTCAAAAGCAACAAATTATAACTGCAGTTTACTAATTTGTATTTGTGAACAAACGGAGCTGAAACTCAAAGATTAAACTCACAGCATCAGATTGTAGCTGTGGTAACAAACCAATCTGACTATGAATATTGTTCTTTGAACTTCTACTAAGTAAACTTGCCAGCTCCTTAAAATCTTACATATAAATGTCAAATAATTTAAAGTCTTTTAATTTATATATGCTGAAACCATTATGTCAAATTTAGCAGCAATGATAATCTCAATAAACAAATGCTACATTTATATATCTGTGGTCTATGTTAAAATATTAGCATTTATGGGGCCCCTGAAGCTCTGGGGGCCTGATGGAGCCGCTGATTTATTTTAGATTTAACAGAAGTGGACATAATTGATATTTATTTTAATTGTATTTTTTGATTAGTTGTTTTTAAGACTAATTGTGGGTTTATATAGCAGTTCACAGATGATGTTTTCCCATAACATATAATTACCCAGTGATATTTTTACTTTTATTGTCTACTTAACATCTTTTAATACAAAAACACGGTGGACCGCCAGTGGACCGCCTCGGCGCCCTGACCACCGGGCTTAGCAAGTTTTCTGGTGGAAACCCTGTCTATACTATGACTCATTTTTGCATATTTTCGACATCATACTATACTATAACTTATTTTTGCACACTTTTGAGGTCACACCGAGGAAGAGCAGTTCCTCCCGCTCTTCCCGTAAGAGTTTCCGTCTGGACTACCGACTGGAGGTAACGACTCTCCTCCTTCTGCTCACCAACGCCCAACATTCAAGTCTCTTCAGAGTTCAAATAAATGTCACACTGTATCTCAGGTGTGTTTTGTTTTCGAATGCAGGAGGAGGTGACAAAGTCCTGTCGGGACAAACATGGTCGCTGGACAAACCCCTGGCCAACATGGCGCTTTCCTTCCTATTCTATGCTGTTCAGATTTCTGGTGCTGGATAAAAATCACAGCAGTGTGCCAACAAGCAAAGAGGTAGGAAACCACTTGGATGTTAAAACCTGCAAGTCACTTTATTTGACTGTAGATAATTCAGATACTTTTTAAAAAATAACGATGTTTTATTAGTGGACTAGAGAAAGAAGAACCAAGTCTGCAGGGCTCACATTTATGCTCTGCTGTAATAATTAGTATCACAAGCTCATCTTTCACAGCCCTGAGCCAACATGCTGTTATTTATAGCTGCTTCTGGAAACTTTGCTGCGTTCATTGAGGGATTATCTGGCCTTAAAGGCTGATTTCACGCAGCATAACAACAAACATTGAATTCTTTATTTGCACCAGTTGTCTGTATATTGTCTATTTATTGGACTTTATCTGATAACTTATGAGCACAAAAAATCTGAAAAGTGTGGCATCCATTTGTATTCAACCCCACTGAGGCAAAACTTTGTTAAAGGACCTTTTAGCTGCAAGATTGTTGTCCTCTGAGTTTTCTTAGCAGACTCTCTAGTATTTAGCTGTTAACACAGTGTTTCTCAACATTTTTTGGGCCAGCGCCCCCCCAGCCTTTATCCAGGTCCCTCACCAAAGAATTTGCAGGCTACTTTGCACTGACCATTATTTTATCATTAATATTACTATCACTATTGTAGATGTTTTGTTTTTTATGCTTGTTTCTGTATTTATCATCAAAAATAATTTCCCAGAGAACAAATAGTTCATGGGAATAGAAATTATTTTCACAGGCGTCTATGAAAAATGCAACGAACATTCAACTTAAAATTGGTAGACTTAACAGCAGCCAATCAGAGTGAAAAAAATATTCTTATTTTGTGCCATTTTCTAGTTAAATATTCCACAAAATGACCAGATAAAAGATGTACAACATGCCAGTTTAAACTTTGATCTATTTCCAAACGACTGAGCTCTGCAACATTAAACCATGGATAGAACTGTAACTACATTAATCAGTGTTGGTCAGTTTCTGGTGGTAATAATATTGAAGAAATAAATATATTAAATCTAATTAAAAACATAAGTGATAAGTTATTTACTGTTATGGTCTGTAAGATATATTTATTCTCAACAAACCCATGGCACTTCAACAATATTATTTTACCTTTTATCTGGAAATAGTGTCTGTTTATTCTTGCCATACAATCCTCTGTATTAATTATTGCTCGAAAGGTCTTGCCATACCAGTTTATTCCTCTGTATTTACTTTAGTTTCTTAGTTTATTCTTGCATTTTGTTCTTCATTCATTTCCATTTAGTTTCCTTTGATTAGTTTTATCCTCTCTAGGTTTATTGCTATGTCCACTTTAATTTCTTTCCTGTTGCTAGATTTATTTGATAATTTATCTAATATAATATGACGAATAATCTTCACTCATCACTTGCTGCTCCGCCTAATCGTCATGTGTTTCACATCATGTGTGATTTTTTTTCACTGTTCAGCGTCGGATTCTCTGTTTTTATGCCCCGCTTGTTTCAGAGTTTTGCGCAATGTGCGCGTCTTTTTTTTTTACTCCCTAAGATGCAGGGTGGTCGGGAAGAGTATCGATGGGGAAAAGACAGACTGACATAAACCTTTTAAAACAACGGAAACAATTTCTGCATTCTGATTATTGAAATTTAAAAGTGCTGTGTTGTTCCATCACCCCCGTTTCATACCGGACCACTTACAGCACCGGTGTTGACGCTTTAAAATGAACGCTGTCTATCGTGGTATCACCCATGGAGGGATTTCTTTATTTAAATGGGTTCATTTTTCAGAGGGATACACAGTGAGGGTATCGTGATTTTAGCTACCAGTAGCAGGAGCGGAACTGCGCCAAGAAGCTACAAGCACTGAATAGAAGAAGAGCTGCCATCAATACTTGCAGCCAAGCATGTTTTAATGTTACACAATAGTTTTACCAAGTTGCTCAAAGTCTAAACTGGCATTGCTGTACATTTAAGATGTAAAGTTTACCTTCGACCAAACGCCCCCCAAAGGCATCCCAGCGCCCCCCCTTTTGTAAAAATGTCCGCCAGCGCCCCCTGCCGTCCTCTGAACGCCCCCTGGGGGGCAGTACCACCCACATTGAGAACCGCTATGTTAACACTTACAAATACAAAAATATATAGGTTGAAAGATGAGCATGTTTAAAATAATATATATATATTTTTAAGTCAGTCCAAGTTTCTACTGTCCTCCCTGCTCTTCCCACAGGTCCTGGACAGTCAACTCCCAGTACTGGAGCCCTACTTTGTCCAGAATCCAGAAGCGTTGGACTCTCCTGTTGGTATGAGGGTCACCTGGCTGGGCCACGCTACAGTTCTGGTCGAAATGGAGGGGGTCAACATCCTGACTGACCCCATTTTCAGCCAGAGAGCATCATTTCTTCAGTTCATGGGACCCAAACGATACAGAGGACCCCCCTGCACAGTGGAACAGGTTCGAAGATCTTTCATGTTCTCGCTTTTACTTTGTGAACAGACAGAATCCTTTGAATCAAACCTGGCTTTATTCAGCTCTCTCCTCTCCTACAAACAGCTGCCGAGGATAGACGCCGTCCTCATCAGCCACTCTCATTACGATCATCTGGATGCTGGATCTGTTGCCAGCCTTAATGCACGCTTTGGAGGGGAGCTACGCTGGTATGTGTCCCAAATGGTTCCTCCTCCCCCAAACCTTCCAGTGTTCCTGTGAAATATGATGCATGTTTTAACAGGTTCGTACCCCTGGGTTTGATGGACTGGCTGGCCAAGATGGGCTGTGAGAACGTGATGGAGCTGGACTGGTGGGAGGAAAACTGCGTCCCGGGTCACGACAACGTCACGTTTGTCTGCACACCCTCTCAGCACTGGAGCAAACGGACAGCGTGGGATGATAACAGGGTACTTGATAGTAAATGTTGTGGTGTTTGGGGACAGCTATCAGTTTGGTTTTATAAACAGCACTGATAATCCAAGTGCTGCGATGTTATCGTTGGACAAGTGAGCAGAAATGTGTTCGGTGTGCTAGCCCAACATTTTTAAATGACGAAAGATTAAACAAAAAGGGCAAAACTTCTTCTCTCTGTGAAAATCTTTAATTTTCTGCTGCACTAAAAACTGTCAGAATTGTAGCCATTTAACGATTTATATCTTTTCAGTCTTTATGGAGTAGCTGGTCTGTTTTGGGTCCCAACCATCGATTCTTCTTCGCCGGCGACACAGGCTACTGTCCGTCCTTCCAGGAGATCGGACGCCGCTTTGGGCCATTCGACCTCGCAGCAATCCCAATTGGAGCGTACCTGCCCAGGTAGAGAGGCACTTACCTCTCACCCACACAGCAGATCAGGCACAAAGAGTTTCATGTTTTAACACACTTGTGTTTCATATGAAGTTATTTAATATGTGCAGAAGCAGATAAATTCACTGAAACCTTTGTTACAAGTTCATATTTTAGGGCAGTAGCGTAATCCAACACTTGCTAACTATACCAATGTGTAGCCAGTGGTACTCGGTTTAAGGTCTTCTTTCATACACATGTAGACAAAAATATCTTAATGTTCAGTTTCAGCATTTTAATGAGCATTAAGCAGGACTTCTGTCATTTCCTGTTGGGTTTTCAGGGATGTGATGAAGGGACAGCATGTGGATCCAGAAGAGGCTGTTCAGATTCATCAGGACCTTCAGGCCAAACAGTCTGTAGCCGTACACTGGGGGACCTTCGCTCTCGCCTATGAGGTAGGATGTTAGAAAAGAGTCAGCAGGAGTCACTACATGTAACGTCTTAAGTTAAAATAGAAGCAGCCTTGCCTTCATACAGTGTAAACACAATTTAAGAGTAAATTAAATGTCAACCATTTGTTAGGATGGTAGAAATTGGTCTTGGCTCAGAAGTGAGGAATCTAGACTTAAATTATATAACCAGTTGTTCTACCTCATACGACACTGAGAAAGAAAACAATATTTAGACATTATCTAAGACTTAAAATTACTATTTCTTTCAACTCTATGTGGGAACCCTCTAATAACTGACCAGTGTTTAGATTTATATCTTAAAATTACAGTGCAGTGTTTTATACTAAACACTGGTCAGTTATTAAAGGGTATGGAAGCCCATTTCTGCCACTGTTAAAAAAAATCGAGATGATATATCGTAGTATCTAGAGAAAATGTCTATCTCTAGATGAGATTTTATCTGGAGATGAGATACAATATCTAGATATCTCGATATCTAGATTATTTTGAGATTTTCTCGATATCTAAAAAATCTAGAAATTTTCTACATTTTATCTAGAAAATTTCATTCTAGATTTTAATCTAGAATATTTCTAGGCTTTATCTAGAATTTTTTTCTAGATGTATATAATCTAGAAATTTTCTAGATTTTATCTAGAAAATTTCATTCATCTAGTTTGCTTCTAGATTTTTTTTTTTTGCGATATCTAGATTATTCCGTTTTTAAAAAAATCTAGAAATTTTCTAGATTTTAATCTAGAATATATCTAGATAAACTAGAAAATTTCTAGGTTTTATCTGGAAAATTTCCAATCTATATTGTTTCTAGATTTTATCTACCATAGAAAGACAGTATTTTTAAGTTTTAAATAATATGTAAATATAGTTTTCTTAAGTTCCTGGTCTAGACTTCCTCACCTCTGAGCCAAGACCAATATCTAGCATTCTGTCCTCGTCTCTCCTCCATGCAGTACTACCTGGAGCCGCCGGTCCGTCTCAGAGAGGCCCTGGAGCCAGAATCCTTCTTCACTTTGCATCACGGGGAGTCTCGGCACATCGCCACACAAGACAGAGACGTCTTCGACTGATGACTGCAAAAACAAACATTTCATTAAAAGACTGAAGATTTGAGCTCAGACTAAATAAAAATGAATGTTTTATGGTGCATACATGAACTGTTTGGCATCTCACAGCTGCAGGAGTTGTAAATACAACAGTTTGTACAAGGATCACACTTTGATCTAAGGTGATTCACCTTCAGTCATATATTATTGCAGAGATGACAGGAAGAGATGACTTACATGCCGATTCTCAGAGTTGAGGCTTCAGGGGGTTTTGCTCTCTGCCTCAGAACCCTTTGAATCCTGAGGAGGAAAAACAAAGCGAGGTCAGAGCAGAAAAGGCTTCACAGGACAGGATTTAAAGTTAAAACCCATCCCTTCTCTAAGAAGCTAAGTTTTTCAGATTGTGTTGGTTTAAAACTCTAGCTTCATCTTGCAACTTTAGACTCCTACATGAAGAGTGTTATTCTTTGAGATGAGTGCTGCCATATAGGAGTTTGGTTTTGTTTTCTGAATGTGCTACAGCCAATCCAGAACTGCTACCTGTGATGTTTACTTTCAACTACAATGTCTTGATAGAGTTTTTGTGAAAAACATGCTGATGTTGAGCTGGAATCAACTGCAAAGTGCTTTTGTTGCAACTTCAGCTATTTTTTCGTGCTGTGAAAACATCAAAGCTGCATATCTTCTCAACAGTTTTTCTCCAAATTTCAAAGAATTTCGGTTGTATTTTCTTTTACGGAGCAAAAACAATAGTTTTGGCATTGCTGTGACAGAGACTTTACCGTCTCTTACCCTGAATGTAAAACAGTAATAGCACAACGTTGAACCCACTTACTGCAGTAACATGTGAGCCTGAACAGCCAGTTGTGCTTTACACTTTATCACTTTCTGTAAACGTCACATTAAATACACTATTCAAGTTAAATGCATGTGTTTTGTTGTTCAAGTGGAGACTAAAAGGGACTTAACTTTACTAGCAAGAAAAGAGAAATGCTTCAGGAAATTTTGTACTAGATTACCAATTGTTCCAAGAAGCATACGCAACAGGGGAAGAAGAAAACACAAATAATACTCACTAGAAACGAGCCTGACTTACTGTCGGCAATGACCCATACTATACTATGACTCATTTTTGCATATTTTCAACATCATACTATACTATGACAAATTTTTGGATATTTTGAGGCCGCGAAGTGCGGGCCATGACGTTCAAAACGAGCAAAAATGACTCATAGTAAAATATGGCGTTCAAAACGAGCAAAAAGTTTTGCACATTTTTGAGGTCCTACTATGATTCATTTTTGCATATTTTCGACATCATACCATGACACATTTTTGAGGTCATACTCATTTAAAATGAGTGTCGCAGCTATTGATATCTGCAGTATGACATTTCTGCGGTCATACTATACTATGATTCATTTTTGCATATTTTTGACATCATACCATGACACATTTTTGCACAAAAACTTGCACAAATGTGCAAAAAAAAAATTGCACATTTTTGAGGTCGTACTATGACACATTTTTGCACATTATTGAGGTCATATCTATGCTACGACTTTGCATATTTTCGACATCATACTATACTATGACAAATTTTTGCACATTTTGAGGTCATACATTTTGAGGCCGCGAAGTGCGGGCATGTCGTTCAAAACGAGCAAAAATGACTCATGGTAAAATATGGCGTTCAAAACGGAGAAAAAAGACACTAGTATAGCGTTCAAAACGAGCAAGAAATTTTGCACATTTTTGAGGTCCTACTATACTATCATTCATTTTTGCATATTTTCGACATCATACCATGACACATTTTTGCACACATTTGAGCTCATACTATGAAACATTTTTGCACATTTTTGAGGTCATATCTATGCTATGACTAAATTTTACAATTTTTGAGGTCATACTACTATGACTAATTTTTTCATATTTTCAACAAGTCAAAAATGACGGTATAGAAAGACTGTAGTCTTACCTGGAAAATGAGGTAAAATGACTATAGTATGGTGTCAAAACTCGGATAAAAATATACATACTATAGTCTTACGTCGAAAACGAAATAGAATTACACATGAAAAAATGAATCATGAATCATTGTATGATTTCAAAACAAGGTGTGAGGTAAAAGAAATAAGGTTAAAAGACATACTACAGCACAATGTCAAATGACATGATGTCAAAAATTAGATAAAATACACACTTAGCACACACACTCTTAGCTCGAAAACAAGGTAAAATGACATACTATATTCACCTCAGAAATGTGGTAAAATGACATGGTATATCATGTTGATAAGGCTTAGTATAGAATGAGGTAAAATCTAGTATTACTGCGAAAACTAGGTAAAATTACAGTTTATAATATGTCAAAAAGAGGTATAATGAAGATCCCTTAAAATCACACATGACACCAAAAAAGAGGTACAGTGACTCATAATATAACATTGAAAATGAGGTAAAATTTCTCAAGAGGTAAATTGACAACATAGAAAGATGTAGAAAATTAAGCATGACGTCTAAAGTGACACATAGACATTGAAAATGAGGTCAAATAAATATCAGTGAAAATTAGCTAAAAATTACCAGCCATTGTGACGTTGAAAATGAGCCAAAAACAACACATGACGCCAACAATGAGGTAAAATGAGACATAGTAATGTAGCATCACAAATAAGTTCTCTGTCTGTGTCTATAACAATGCTGCACCTCACCTTGTGTCTTAACGATGCGCTTTTAATCTGTTAAACCTTACTAGAATCCCTTCACGCGACATTCCCCTTTCCCTAAAAACGTTGTGGCTACATTAAGAATGCATGCTTTGGTGCAGAGAAGAGAGCCCAGTGCAGGGTCTGACAGCCCATTAGGGGATTTTGTTTTCATTGTTACAAGGTGTGGACGTCTCTGACTGGAGTGAAGCACGGAAGCAAGAATATATTTAAACTATGTGTTGATGAAGAAAAAGTGTCTCTTGAAAAAGCAAAACTTTTTGGGGGATTTGATCATGCAGAAATATTTCACACTGAAGACTGAATAACACACACCTCCATGGATGTGTGCATCCATTTCTTCACACAACACAAGAGCTGTGGGCTTAAAAACATGGAAATGTATAAATGCATAAAAGCCATAAAAATATATTTGTTGTTGAGGTGCAATGTTCCTCAAAAAAAAAGAAGTTTTTTGTCGTTTTTGGAAACAAAAAAATTAACTATCCATTTAAAATGAGTGTCACGGCTACTGATATCTGCAGTATGGACATGATTCCAAATGACCAACCAATCTTTCAATGAGTGACCGGCCAATTATAATTACTTAAAAGAGCTTTAACAGAATTCAATTCCTCAAAAATGCTCCACCGTGGCTGAGATAATCCAATTTCGCAAAGACTTAATCAAAATTCCTTATTGAAAAGCTCACTTAATCTGAAAAATGTGGCCCAAAAAACTAAACAAGAAGGTTCAACAACAGAAAAACGTTCACAAACATTTCCCTGTCTTGCATCTGGCTCAAGAGAAATAAATCCCAAAGCAGGATTAGACCTTTGTCATGCAGCAGATGTCCTTATCGTGCAGCAAATTTATTTTCTGTTTGGCAAAAACAAAAAATAAGTTAACCTTTCGGAGAAATCTTTAACTGCCTTTAAATGAAAACAAATATATATACATATATAAACAAAAACTAGTGTCACCGTCTTAATTTTAACAACTGTGGACTGTAAACGACTGACCCGATTTTTATTTTCTACATAATTATTATTTTTTTGGCTTGCTTCTAAAATGATGTCTATTGTTTTTGTTTCTGCACTAATTATCCATTGTTTTCTTCCTCTTTTCGTAACGGTGTTGTTGCTTTTTGTTATAGGAAAAAATAATTATAGTGGACTAAACCAATTGGAGTAAAATGGTAGAGCAACTTGAAACAAGTTTCATTCACCTAAACATTCCTTCACCTAACCAGAATGACTCTCTCCTTTGAGGCAATGAATATTGGACTGTATATACTTTTTTCTGATTTTTATGTAAGGTTTTCAGCATTTAAAGATGCCAAGTATAACAAGTATAACAATACTTTACTTTTTTTGACATACCTGGAGTTGTGAATTTTACAGGCCAACTTTAAATAACACCTTTTCACTGATTCAGACTTTTTTTTATTTTTTATCCAAGCTCTGATTTATCATTTTGATTTGGTAGAAGGTAAAACTGGGATTTTTTTTTTTTTGCTGGGTTTATTCACTTCTCACTTTGACCTTATGTCAAGGATAATTTTCACATTTCAATGCGTCCTTTCCCACAAAGGCCTGTTTGTTCAATTGAGCCTGACGGTTGTGGAACTGTTACAAGTTTCTAGCATATTTTTCAGGTTGCGATTTTGAAAGGGGGGGGAGAGAAGAAGAAGAAAAAAAAAAAGAAGCAATTTTCAACAAATGATTAGGTTTGTGCTCGGCAATCAAGCAAAAGGCTCATAATCTGTATGCATTCATCTTTTTTTCCAGATCTGTGCCTGAGCCTTTGAATATTTTAATAACTGTCTCAGTTTTACCTGCAGTATGTATTTAGTACTGATGGTACTACTGTCATTTACTTTGTTAATAAGTATTATACCGTGATTTTCGATTAAGATCAGTTTTTCATCATACATAACCTAAAAATAAAGTGAATTTCTTAATTAATAATCAAGGTATGCTTTCGTTAAAGTGCAGCAGTGTAGTCAAACTACAGAAAAACGGGACATATTAACTTTATTTACAGACCGTTTCATTAGTATCATCCAGGTATCAATAGAAGGTCCTACATAAGGAGGAATGGACGTTACATCTTCCATTTCACCAAATGCTTTCCTCAGCAGACAGGAATTGTTTTCCTATTCTACATTACACACAAAGTGTGGATTTTGAGAAACACACCCTCCCTCCCATTTCAGAGTGTAATATTTAGAGAAAGGAAGCCGTGTGTTTCATTGCACAATTGCAAATGCTAATTTTGTGCTTTGACTCAAGTTTGGCTCATCCAGAGTAGCCAACCATTTCAGCCGGCATATTTCGCCCTTTAAGCTTTTATTTGGCTGGAGCCTCACATTGTGCTTTGTTTTTTTTTTTTTTGTGACAACACTTTCTAAAGTTTTAGCATCAATCACTGTGTTGTAGAACATACCCATCTGAAGCAGATGTCAGTAACCCCCTCCTGATGAAATCCATAATGTGTCAAGCAAATGAAAGGCTGCATCATTTAGCACTTGTCTGTCATCAACACTTGGAAGTCAGAGTCATCTGGTATTTTCAGAAGGAAACCAGATGGTGCCAGAATGTCAACAGGATGGATTTCGTGCTCTCAATTAACACCATCAGATGAACATCAGTGTCAAAGCGCAGGTGATAGAGTATAATCTTTAGAATGTGAGTTTATTATAGAGACGGTTCTGACAAGCGCAACATCTTTCTTTTTTTTTTTTTAAAACTTGTACACATGCAGTTCCACTCAGACCATTACAGCCAGACAACACTGGCATCAGTTTGTGTCCGTACCCGTTTTTGCTACAGTTTCACCAAATTCAACTTCATAATTTAACATTTACACACAAAGAAATTGGTTCTCCAAAACCAAACTCAAATGTACAACATTTCAGAGATCAAACAATCAGCAAACAATCTTAAGTCTTACTTAAGACACTGATTTGGTTCACAAAGATTAACAAAATTAGTAAAAACCTACTGTTCTGTGCTTTAAACAGCAGACAAGTACCTCAGTTTCACATAAAACGTCATTTGAACATGTTGGATCGTCTATGTGAATTTTCTAACCAAAGCAGCATTTCTATTGAAGAAAAATCTACTATAAAACACGCACAGTCAGATTCACATACTGTACAGGCAGTTAGAGGATTGACTGGACCTTCGCATAGCAACTACTGTCCAACATTATACACTTCTTAACCATCATTTCCTGGAACCTTGAAAATCCTGCAACCTGTTCAGATAAAAACATTTCCACATAACTCTACTCTGAACTAAGGGGGGGAAAAAATTATTCTGCACATCAGCCATTATTACTTTCAAATTAAGGGAACCAACAATGTACTGGTGGTTTTAACGAGTTTTTGACATCAAACATGCAGATTCTCTCCAGCACAGAAAATGAAACCCCATAACGTTCAACAGAAACAGCAGCATAGAAAGCATACATTTATATACCAACTTTAATTGTATTCTATGCACAAAGGACTTGCATCACAGGCAGAAGTCCAAGTTGCTTCCTGCCCGCTAACTCCGTTTCTAATCATAGATTCCACTTGTGAGGCCGATGGAATAGAGAACAGCGGGAGGGTAAAGAAAGGTCTTCTGTTTGCAAAATTATACCAACGCCCACTTAAATCGATTGTGTTTATGCGAGTTGTTTTTCTGTGAATGGAGAGGTGATGTTACAGGAACACTCTGGATGCTGTTGCCATGGTTTTCAGACATTTTCACACAGTCAACGAGTCCTGCACTATTTATGAACATTATTACTTTCCCAGAAATGACCGTTGTCACATTAAGACCACACACTTAAAACAAATTTATTTGGATTGAATTGGATAGATCACTATAAACTAGCAGATAATTGTAAATGACAGGAAAATTGCCTAGTTTATTTTCTTTTTGTTCTTAAATACCTCATTTTAGGTATAAATACATTCCCCGTTCCATATGCTGATACTAATGTATTTGGCAATTTGTTGCAAATTAGGTTAAGCTCAAACTTGAAGCTTTTCCATCCACATGTTTTTTTTTTTCCCCAAATATTTTTCACCAAATATTTCAGTTTTAACCATAGTTTTTAACTGCTAAAACTCCAAACCGGAAGAATATGCTACTTCCGGTTAGCATATTTAGCACAAAATGAGTCAAACAAAAATAAAATACAAAATCATTTAGGCCTCATAGGCCAAATTAATCGGCGTGCACACGGCCCATGTGCAATTCAATTATAAGGGTTAAATTAAACAAACTCTGAAAACAAACCTTTTCCTAAAGACGTTCCGCAGTTGCGGTAGAAGCGCCACAACGAAACTAAGTCAAATATTGCTTCAAAAGAAAAAAATATACATACAAAGCTTACCGCTGAATCAGAGGTATGTTGTATGTAGTGATGTGTCTTCTGTCCCGGGGCTTCGGAGCGTGTGCCGAGTAACACAGGAGGATTTTTAGGAAGCTCATATGGAGGTTTGTGTCGATGGAGCAGGCGGTGACGTTTGAAGCCGCCAAGGGGGCCGTAAAACGTTATTACTTTCCCGTAAAAGGGGGCCGTAAAACGTCAGTTGTTTTGGGGATCAAATTAAATGGAAAAATTTTCCCGTTTTACGATTTTATTCCGCGTCGGTTTGCAATTCATTGCAGCGTCTTTGGCCCGACGCATCGAAACAATGCTTCTTCTTCGGATTGTAAGCAACTTTCAGATGCATACCGCCCCCTACTGTGTACGGTACTATGCAACACTACCGTACTTTACATCAATTAAATTCTATTTTTTTAATTTTGTATTAAGATATTGCTTTCCTTAATCTATAAATATCTAAGTTTCCATCAGTTCCCGATATTCCTCCATTCCTGTCATGTTCTCCTTACCATTTTTCTCAATCTCTCCCTTTACAAATCATCAACAAATATTCTACATTTTCTCTCTCTCTCTCTCTACATCCTTCACATTCATCATGATTTTTGTTCAGGTCAATATGAGAAATTGCTACATTGTTATATTAAGTGAATAATGTCGATTATAAATCATAAGCGTAAATAAAACAGCTGGATCTGACTTTAAGAACTAAAAAGACTCAAAGTCCTGTAGCAAAGGACAAGCTATGCATCAAATGTAAAATTAGAAGATCGTGTGATAACTTCCAGTGATTTTAGATCAGACCAGAAGTGATATAAATGCCGATCTGAGTGTTTACCCCCAAACAGATTTTTCTTTATGCACTTAAGCAAATGAGCTGAGACACTTTGTTTCAGCTCACCGAATTAAAGGCAAAAAAAAGCTATCCAAACAAACCCGACCCTGTGTGGAACATGAAACAGTGGGAAACCTTCACAGGAGCGGTAGGTAATTATTCCAAGAGTGCATCAATAACTCATCCAGGGGGTCATAAAAGAACCCAGAACATCATCCAAAGCCCTGCAGGCCTCACTTAATGAGGGTAAAATCAATGTTCACGAAACAACTAGAAGAAAGAGATTGGGCAAAGACAGCATACATAGAACCAGTACTAACCAGAAAGATGGCCCATTTCAAACCCAACAGCATTTCAGAAAATGGCCTCTCTAAAGCTGCATGTCAGGTGTTTGCTACATGAAGGAGTAAGGAGTGGACTATTTGCCGTAATTGTTCAAATCAGGAAATCTGCTCTCTGCCAGAAAAGTTTGGAGTTGTAACTTTATGCTAGAGAACCAGAACAATGATCCAAGCAAACCAGTGCGTTTGTGCAGGGTGGAATGCATTGGTACAGCATTGTAACTCTTTAAATCCAATGACATAAAAAGTTCAGCTTCAAATTATTGTTAAAGAAATAAGCTCTGTTGGTTTTCATGTATTAAAGTAGCAGGAATTTATTAGTTTTTCACCACTCTAAACATCAAACCTTCCAACCTTTTCCTAAGCAAGCAAGTCGTCTTCTGACAAGAGGAACACTTTCTAGAACTGTGGTACAAGTAAACTTGTTGTTGGTGTGTGTGTGTGTGTGTGTGTGTACCAACACTAATGTTAAATCAGTCTTCACTTTTCAATTAGGCTTTGAAAATGCTTTCTGCTCACTAAATGCAAGAATGATGTGTTGAATATTTTTTTGAGAGATGTTTGTGGTTTACTTCATTCAAATCAGTAATACACACTTATGCAATCATCACTAGTTATTGGTGAAACTTGGGTCAAATGTTTTGGGCGCTTCTTCCAATAGTTTGCTGGAGTTTTTACGCCACAGAGTCCGGTTTGTAGGACACCTTTTTTGGTGTTTGAACTCTTTTTCAGTTTAGAGGAAGAAGATCAGAGTTTTGTAATGACTTTAGGTTTATATTCCTAAAGTCACTTTGCAAATTTAGTGGTATGCTTAAGCTGAGTGTCCATTTGCAATATACATTTTCCATCTGATGTCTTGAGATATTGCTTAAATATTTTCACACAAGGTTCTTTCTTTAACCTTAACACGTTGTTCCCATGTTAAGATTGTTTTCCTCAGGCACAGAAATCTTAGTCTAAACATCTAAACTTGAAGAAAATACAAAAAACATTCTCTCATTCTGGCAAACGGTGACTATTTTGATAATCCAAACTGACATAACAGGAAAAATAATGTCTGAAGAGATGTAAAAATATTTTAACGTTATGCAAATACCTATTTTCAACTGTGCTTTGAATTTAAGATAACATTCCCTTTATCTCCCTTCCCGTTTGTCTTTGCTTTCTTGTGAACAGAATTTGCATTAAGAAGAGAATTGCAATTTTTTATATTTTGAACTCGGCGTTTTACTTAGCGTAACAGTCTGGCTGCGTGTGTATGTGCAAGTGGGTGTAAGAAAAATATTTGAAAACTTTCAGCTTGCTGTCGTAAATGAAACTTTCTCCTTGCTTCAGACTGAATTGCAACAACAAATATATTTGCAGGTGGATTTACTCTTGAACACTGGCAACAAAAAATATATATATAATAAATTCAGAAACATCAGCGCAGATTCCAAGCTGAACACATTTTTGTGGTTTCTTTGCGATATCCTTATTTAGTGTCTCACATTACTGCTCCCAACTGTTCTGGTTTAGGATGCAGAAATTCACCTGTTGCTCTGCGGGGTTGCGGGCAAAGCTACTTTGAGTCCCCCCCCCACCACCACCACCACCACCACCACCACCACGTGAATTAATCTGTGCACAGTTATTTTCCTCTCAGTCCTTTTCCATGCATTTGTTTGTGTCTACAGTCGAACCCCGGTGAGTAAACGGGACGCCTGGGAGAAATGGCAAACGACAAGAAATGTCTCAGCCGTCAATCAAGAGGCTCCCCATACTCTCGCGCTGCCGAGGCAGAGGAGGAGTGAGAGAGAAATCTAAAATGCTTCCATCCTCTTAATGAGAAAAGGCCTCCACGTGGGAGTTGGGAGTGCTTAAGGAGCGGAACAGTGATTTTGAGAAGGAAAACAAAGAAACAAAAACATGGTGGAGAGGGAAAAAAAAAAAAAAACCAGCTCGCATCTTGGTGTTGTAAGGATTCTCAGGCAGTGCGTGAAACCTCCCAGCCGAGACTTTATCGTAATTAGCTTTGTCAGATGGCCTGCGCCAGGGGAAGTTATTACCTTAAATAGACACACCAGTGATACGGATCCTGGTTCCTACAGATGTTTGGATGCCTGGTAAAGATACAGCTGGCTGACACCTGCGTCTGCGCTTTTCCAGCTCCGTGAGCCTGATTACTGATGCAGAGTTAAAATGGATTCATTGGGAGTTCAACAGGAAAACACACACACACACACACACAAAGAAAAAGCTAGACATAGGGTTTACTAAAGCTACATGCTGTTCTTCTGTTTGATTAAATGTGGGGGGGTAAAAATGACACAAAATAAGTACAGAATAAGTCATAAGCTAGACTTAAAAGTAATTTTTGAGTCAAATTTCTGGTTAGTTTGATTAAATAGTTCGAACTCTGACTCTCTTTAAAACATAACCGGGGGCGAGTTTTGTTTGAGGGTAATCTTTGCGTTCAGGATAAAAAAAAGCAAACAAACCTCTTAAAACAAAAGGTTAATTAGTGCTTAACACGTGCACTGCGGCGCCCTTTAAACGGAGCAGCTGAAATAAGCGGCGCTGGTTCTGGTGCAAGTTAAATTTCAAACTCAGTACTAGATGTCATATATGTTGATCTCAGAAATGCGAAAAATGTGGCAGAATAACCCAGAGATACAAATCGCTAGATATTTAGCAATAGTAGGAAACAATAGGAAACAGACTTTACCTTTTTGTTTGTTTGTTTTTTTAGAGAAATGTAGATTCAAATAAGCTAAATTGCTCAAACACCACAATAAAGATGCACAATATAGTAGTCTAGATTTTATAGAAATATTCTGAGTCAACTATATGAGTCAACTGTATTAACAGATCTTTGTTTTGAGCTAAATTCCATCTGGCATGAACCATGGCTGCCATTTCATATCAAAGTATGCAAATAAGTAAAAAAAAATTAAAAGTTTTTGTGCCTGAAGTAGATTTAAATGAGTGTAAAAATATTTTTTTTGCCATACTTTTGGGGTTATCCCCAGTTTGTCACACACAAAAAAAAATAGCAGAACTTTGTTTCTTTTGATTAAAGATCCCAACAGTGTTTAACATGTCATTATTTTTATATGGTCATGCAGGTGCATGTGGAAATGAGACTCTGCAGCATGTACGCAAATGCACGCCCATGCAAATCAAGCTGGTTAAAGACACAGAGCTATGTCAGAAAATCCTAAATAGTTTACGTTCACCCTGCAGAAGAATACCCCACATCACTTCTTCCAGTTGCAGCAAATGGATCAAGAACATGTACCTGAGTTGAAGCCTGTGCCGCTTTTTGCTTTCCAAATCGTTTTTTGGCAGTACAGCAGCGTTGTGATTAACTGCACAGTTGCTCCAACACCTGTGCCAATCAAATCCATCTCAGCTCACGACTGATGTAAAGGGGCTCCTGTCGCTGAGGCGTGGTGATTGGCTTGTCATAATTGATCCAACAGGAGCTGAGGTCTTGTTCATGCTCCTGAGCCATCGAATGGTCCAACGCTTTTGATAGCTTCATTCATTAGGATAGCAAAACACTTTTTGGGTAAGGCTATAAAATGATGACGAATAAGGTACAGTGTTCAGGTTGTTTTAACTGTGTGAGGCCCAGTTTAATTTTAAACTCCTGTTTTGTTTGGGTGTGACTCCTTTACGATAATAAATGTGTGCAACAAGTAAGTCCTAACAGTGGCTGTGATATGCGATTAATAATGCATATTTAGTTCAACTGTTGTGAGAACATTTTTAGCCTCCATTTGCTCAAAGGACAAATGACTCAGTTGTTTTGCACTGCAATTAGCATGGCTATCACAAGAAGATTAAAACCCCCTCCCCTCCTTGCCTTTTCACTTGTGCTTAAAACACGACTACACTAGAATTAAGATAGTCATCTGATGCAGTGTAATCCAGAAAAAAATGTGCTTTTATGTCGCAAAGTAAGGTTTGTAAGTAAACAGAATATCAAATCAAGGTGATTTATTAGCAGAATAGCTATAAAGTCTGCAAAGTTACGTCGCTGCCAAATGTTTAGCTCCCGTTCTAGAATTTGGTTTTAAAAAGATCAGCCTTCAGTATGTATCCGACCACTTAGCCGTAAAACTCTGCCCACCAAGAGGTACAATCCCCTATAAATCCTAGCAAGTGATTAGTTTGACTAATAAAGCAGGAGATAACACTTACAAACCCTTGTCCTTCTCTTTTGGTATCATAACAGGACATCTGTCGCTGAAGGCCCAGATTATATATACACAGCGTTAAGGTCACATGTTGACATGATTTTAGGGTACAAGGGTGATAAGTCTGCGGCTAACACCTCTGAAAGCAGCTGCTGTGCTGACTTGCGCTGTTAATAGCTGCTGTGTTGCTCTGCCTGCATAGTGTTAGCATCTGGCATATGGCTCGCTAGAAGATAGCTGCCCTTAATCTTGTAAAGGGAGGCAGAGGGAAGGGGATCGCATTTATTTTCAGAAAGAAGAAGGAACTGTGGGGGCTGCTGCGGAGAAGAGGATAACTTGACAGAAGATAAATGGCGGAGTAAGGAAGGATGAGAGATTACAAACTGACGGTATCTGGGGCTTGAAAGATTCATACAAAGTCACGCATCTGTGATTTGGTTTCCTTATGTTTTTCACACTCTACATGTGGCTTCACGCTCCCTGGAAGGACTTGCAAATGGGGTGATGGCGGAGCAGAGAGGGATAAAAACACCCCTCCTGGGTTTCAGCTTGCTACATTGGTAGCCCACTTTGTCTCTGATTGCAGCTTGGTGCATGTGGTTAACATCTGTGGTAGCATGTGGCTATATAAATATTAACCAGCACACTAAGATGTGCGGAGGGAGCTGAGGAGGAGGAGGAGTAGGAGGAGGAGCGGGTGTCTGAACAAGCCCATTGTGTGTGTTTCTAGTTCCTACAACTTCTGCACAAATATGCTAAGTTGCTCAGTTTATTTGTCACTTTAATGCAATGCTACCAACTCTAGACTCTTAGCAAAAGCACTTTTTAACATTACCGTATGCTGAAACTTGTCTTTATGTGGTTGTATTTTACAAAAAGACAGATATTGTTTTATATTGCTGCGTGAAATGTGAAATGTCTGACTCACAGGTTACTTGTGCACTGGTCATTAATACTAAATATACATACATAAATAAATAAATTATTACATAAATTAGGAGGAAGTTTTGTGCTACTTTCTAATTCGTTGTACAACACTCGGGTTTCTGAAGATGGAACGCATAAAATCTCCAAAAACAAAACAGTCCCTCAAAAACCTGACCATCCAGCTAAACTCACAAAATAAATAAGATGAGCACTGGATAGAGAAGTGGCAAAGAAGTCCATGCTAACAGATCTGCAACTCGGGTGGGAGAATTTGGTAACAGTACAATAAATGGTTAAAAAGTGAACAAATCTGAATTAGATGGCAAGAAGAAAGGACATAGTGGTGACGACATGGCTTA
Organism: Poecilia reticulata; assembly: GCF_904066995.2. NCBI lineage: Eukaryota > Metazoa > Chordata > Actinopteri > Cyprinodontiformes > Poeciliidae > Poecilia > Poecilia reticulata. Next base: position 10,268,340 of record NC_088852.1, on the reverse strand, counting down.
ATTATTGTTTTAATCAGAAAGAATCGGGAAACTGGTCAGAGTTGACGGGAAAATAGGCAATCCTGGAAGAAAAGACGTCCTGAACCGGGAAAGACTTCAGACCTTTCAGGACGAAGACAAATGTCAACACACAACCAGCTACAACTCAATCATTTAGACAGAACCATATTCAAGTTGAAATGCGGGCCCCCCAAAAAAAGGTTAGACTTAAATCCAACTGAGAGTCTGTGACAACTTTAAAAGTGCTGCTCTCCATCTACTCTGACTGAGCCTTGATGTATGATGCAATAAACAATTGACAAATTTTCTTTCTCCAGATGGGGAAAGCTGGCACAGCAGAAGACTTGCAGCTGTAATTTCAAGCAAAAGGTGGCTCTACAAGCTTTGCCCATCTGGTGAGAGAGAAATTACCAATTGACTCAGGGGAACTGAAAACAAACGCATCCAGAACTTTTATTTGTCAGAAGAAAAAAAGCTTGAAAACAGTGTATGCATCTTTATCCATGTAATTATTTACCACATTCAGTTGGTCTATCGCAGGAAATCCTTATGTAAGCTGATGTTTACAGTTTACATAAGAAAATGTATAAAAGGTTCTAGTACTGTGATTACCGCGAGGCATTTTTAATTACCGTGTTCTAATTGTACGTCTCCGCCTCACTGATTACAGGCCACAGTAAGAGCAGATGTACATGTTGTGCACCTGACTACCACCACTGAGTTTAGGTGTGGCAAACACCCAAAGGTGTCTGCCACACCAACTGGGAATGACTCACCTCTGCTAATAGATGCTTTAAAAATAGTGTACTTTAGCAAAACAAACACCTCTATAAATTCATGTGACCTAGTTATGCGTTAAGATGCAGAAGGACGTGACGTAAAGTACAGAAAATATCCTTAAAAAATGGGTTAGAGAAAAAAAAATGCTACAAGAACAAAGTTTCAGGAAATAAAAGCAAACTTTCAAAAAAAAAAAAACATGACTGATTTCTTTCCAGCTCATTTGTTCGGTCCAGCTGCGAGAAAGACATTTCTGCTTCCATGTGCTTGACAATAGAAAATAATTTTAAATCACCCGTATGTCTCCCCGATGATAAACGTAATTGCTTTTCAGACTCCACTTTTCCAGTGAGTTGCTTGACAGTGGAAATTGAGCCGATGCACAATCTTGTCCTCCATCGCATCTGTGTGTTTCTGCCTTTGTTGCTTTCCCTTGTCGCGCGGTACATTAGTTGACTTTGTTGCAGTTTCTGATGCCGACCTTTCAAAGAATGATTAGGCCAAGTTGAGGAGAAAGAGAATGAGTGGCTAAAGAGGCTGTCAAATAAAGTAAACTAGCTTTCTAATTACTAAATTTTTATGTTTTATACATTTGTATTTTTATTCAAAATTTCTGTGCATCCAAAATTAGGAAAATGTAATATTGAAATTAGTTAATACCACAAAAGTGACAACTCAGAATTGGCAAACCCTCACAGTCTCTCCGTAACCTTTTAGAACCGCACCGCAACAGTGGTAGCACCAAAGTCCTATACATATTTCTGTCTAAAATACTGAAGACTGTGCAGTGATTTAACCAAATTTCCATTTAATATATTTTTTTGTTCATATAAAAGTGGAAGGAAGTCTGATTTCAGTGTCAGTGTAAGGTAGCAATGACTGGAGTTAGGGAAGAAAACTTAACTTGCGAGTTGAGTTTTCTCTCAATATAAACTGAGTGTGATTTAGAAATTGGGTTTTGTTTTCTCATCCATAATAAATGGGGTAAAGTCACACTGCCAAGACAAAATCTAAAAAGGGGCAGATAGTTAATTTTCCCAGTGGCTCACATGGGAAACAGGACAGAAGGAAAAGCTTGAATTTAACGCGTTAGTTTATCATCACAATCATCTACTTCTAATTTTCAGTAGATCATGAAAATTAGAAGTAGAAAAGCGTAAAATTAAAACCACTTTAAATATTAACAAAGTTGGGGGGAAAAATGCATGTTTTTTAGCTTAATTTAAAAGGACAGCATTCAAAATAAACACTACATTAAGTGTAACTGGTCTGACTTTTACTGTGTCAGGGTTGAATGAATGCGTCACATTGACACGCGCACCTGGATTTGTTCAGTTTAATCACCAGCGACATGTTTGCACCGTGTGTTTCTCCTCATGTTTTGGCAGTTTTCCTCTTTGAGTGATGAAGGAAATTCTGCAGTGACCGCAGCTTAAAGTGCTTTACCTGTTGTGCATCGCACTGCAGGTCAATAGGTTCAAGTCAGACATCAGCAGGTGCTTGACCCGCATTGCAGGCGAATAGAGAAGAAACATCACGCTCGTTGAACTGTTTCAGTCTGCAAGCAGCCTTGAAGACTAACCATGCTGCTTTTGGGCCAGGGAAAAGCTACTAAAGAGATTATTAGCTGTCAGCCAGCTCAAGAGGAAGTCAACTCGTCTCATGACAACCTGCCCTCGCCTGTAGATTTTACTGGTTTGAACTTTGCCTTTTTGTCAGTAAATGCTAGATGCGAGTGATGAAGGTATTAAAGGATTCAGAGGGAAATTTAAATGAAAACCTTTTAGTTCAAAAACCTTGCAGATATATTTTTATTACTGAACATTTTTTTTTATTTAGTTCTCAGAATGTAGCTGGAGATTTTAAAAAAAGGAGATCTGGATAAGTTTTTAACTCATAAACTCCAGCTTCAGATCTCTAATACAGATTTCTCATGGAATAGCAACAGATTACTACTAATATGTCAAAATCCAATGGGACAGGACAATGGGGGAAAAATAGATATACTAGCAAACTTCTCAGTGAGCTTTACTCTGGAGATAAAAGATAAAAAGTATAATTTTGAATCCACACTTTTTGGCACAGACTCCAAATAAAGAATAGATTAAAGAAACAAATATGCAATGAAATGAAAACAAAAAAAACAAAACAGGAAAATTAGACTTGTACTACAATCAAAAATAAAGTAAAAGACACAATTTTACAAATCACCCATTTCTTTGCTCTCTCAGTTCTTCAAGATTGTAAAGAAATATTGTTTAGACAGACTAGATGATTCAGCAGAGAAACAAAATGCTTTCAGACAACCAATAAGGGCTCCATCGATTTGTGAACATAACTGATGTCGTCGATTATAAAAATAAAGCCGACTGCAAATTTCTTGCGTTGGCACATCACAGAGCCACGTCAGTGTCTTTTATTACTGCAGAGCGCAATCGGGAGTTGTGGAGGTCACGATTGTCTCCACTGTCATGTGCTAGCAAGCTAAATCTAAACCACGTCTCGGCATCAATGGCAATGTCTGAGCGTTGACGCAAGCGCCATGTGCCAGCTCTAGGTCAGCAGGTTTTGTGGTAAAACATTGGGCCCACTGCAGCGTGGTGTAACTACTTTGACTCGGTTTTAACTCGGTTTTTGCCATTGCCATGCTTGTTGCTCTGAAGTACCGTCAGAACAGATAAATTACCTTCAATTTTGAGCAGTCGTGTTCTTTTTTTCCCCCCACAATCAATGATACTTTGAATCTGAAAAGAAACAGAGCGCAGATAACTGAGCACTGAATCTTGGAAAATGTGGAGTTTTTGTTACTGTTACCCATTAAAGTCTAAATTGGGTAAGATACATCGATGACGAATTAAACAAAAAGTAGAAATTATCATTTTTAATAACATTTTTATTAAAAAAAACAAACAATAAAATACTCCAGAGCAAATCCAGGAGTAAATCACCAGCTGAAGCCGTGTGTCTGGATTGGGAGCCAACCATCATCGATCACATGATTTATGGGAGAAGAATAAAGGCCTCTAATTCAGGGCTCATTTTTAATTGCTCTTTATGCTCTGCTCACCACTCCAAGCTTCAGTTCAAGTGTCTCATCATTACTTATGCCTATCCTAGCCTGCATCAGCTGTCCTTCACCTTCTGATTCACAAGAAACTAATTTCATCTCTCGGGTCCCCTAGACTTAGCAACAACCAAGATTCACAGGGGAGTAGTCATTGGATGTACAGCCCTCATATGAGGGCATAAATATTGCATATATATTAAGATAAAAAATAATTATAATTGGAAATGGGCTTAGAACAGTAGATAGAAAACAAGATGCTAGTAGGTCAACATGCTAGTGATAATCTACAAACTAAAAGTGGCATTTAAGCTAACATTAGCATCTTAACTAATTTTTATATAAAAGCTAAGCTTTATATAGTAATGAACATTAGTTCTACATGCTACTGATAACATGTAGAGTTTAGCATTCTACCTAAAATAAGCATTTTAGCATTTTTTTTTATTTATTAGCTATGTTTATCATACTGAATGGACTAAGTCAATTAAGTCAACAGGCTGGTGATACTCCACATGCCACTGACAGGATTAAAGCTAACCTTATCATTTTGGCTAATTTTAGTTAAGTCAGTGTTAGGTAATGTGTTAGTGATAACACACATCCTACGAGTAGAGTCAAAATGCTAGTTGCTCCACATGCCAGTGGCCTCATGGTAACATTAGCTTTACAGCTAAATAAACTATTTTAGCTCAGTTTTGATGCGATAGCTATGTTTCACTGAATGAATTACACCCATGTTCGTCAACATGCTTGTGATAATACAGATGCTAAGCACTACATTTTGTTTAACCTTAGCATTGTTGCTAACTTTTGGCATCAGTACCCATGACTCGGGTTAGATCAGAACGTTGGCTTCCAACCGACATGCCCGCTTTGGCAGGCAACTTTTACATTTCTTGAGAAATTTTCAAGTCTTTCCTTTACAAGCAACAAAAACAGTTGAAATGTCTACACAGATCAGTCTGTAGTACTGAACCCTCACACTCATCATACACGCCAGTTGGTGCTTTATTGTTAATATATAAAATGTATTTACGATATAGCATCCCAGCTGCAGCCGTAGGTATCTAGTAGCTGCTTTAAAGCCAGCTGTGAAGTTATTAAAAAGTTATTCTTACATCTAAGAATTCAATATTTTTTTTACAGCAATTAATCTTCCAGTCAGATGACAGTGAAGGTCAACGTTTTTATTCCTCTATAGATCTGAGATACTAACATGACAACAGTGAAAGAAATGTTGTCCACCTCAGATGTTTTTGCCTTAATCACCTTAATGTCTTTTGCTATAACTTGGGACTTGCATATTTTCATGTGTAGCCCATACATGCTGATGAGGCCCGCCATTTCATTTGCACCTCAAACCATTTAAATATCCTGAAACGCACCCAGAAGGTCAGAGATTGGATTAAAAAAAAAAAAAAGGTAAGAAAATACCCAAAGAAATCGAGCCGTCAGATAAGCTACACCTCAAAATGCCCCGAACCTATCAATGTAATGGTGTTTGATTCTGAAAAATGAATGGCCCCGAACAATTGTCCATTGTGAAGCCACACTTTTATACACATAAACCCGCTCCTCTGCCCTTACCCCGTCAAGGCATTTCATCTAATGGTTGAAATGGTGCTTCTCTGCTCCCCTTTTCAGGAAAGCCATTCAGAAAGTGCCAAAAGGAATCTTGCTGCAGTCCCGGTGATTGGTCATGTCATGCCATGCCTGCTGGGTGTGTCACAGAGTTAGCTGTCGAGGGTGTGAGTGTGAGCACCGCAGAATACAGAGCGATTGTTTATGCTGCGGCGGTGAGAGGAGGGATTTCATCAGCTCCAGGAAAATTCTGCATGTTGGAATAATTCAATTTATGTTCTGCTGGGCAAACTCCACAAAAATGGAGATTCAATGATAGCATGAAAGCAAATAAAAAAACAGTCTGAATGTGTAGCTGGATATATGAAGAATTTATGCAAACTATCCCCACTGTTACACACAATGTGTGCATAGTTAACTTGGCATACTGTGAGTCCTTATAATTTTCTCGGATCAGTCCAGTTGCTTGGTAACCAAAGGTCAAGAAATAATGTAGCACATATCCCACTGTGAAACAACAAATTCATGCTTCAACATTTACATCTTCTATCAAAGGAATTTACTTTACTTTTACCATCCAACCCTTCTGTTTCACAACAACAGCACCATGAAAAGATCTGTAAAAAGCTTTTAGATTAATGCAGATAGTGTTCCACAGTCTCAAACAAGAAAAATTGAGTCTCTCATTTGATCCAACTGCATTTATTCATGCAACAATTTTGTCTGAACAGAACAGTACTCCTCTACTGTAACTCAGGAAGATGGATCTAGGAACTCTACTACCTCTTCAGAACAGCTTCCTGAGTTCAATGTTTGGTTCATTGCTTAGTTTCCATTGAACAGGAGGCAATCTGACCACTTAAAATAAGATGAGTTAGAACAAGGTCACGTTAAAAGAAACTGCAGAATATTGAACTTGTAGAGTTTCACAACCTTGATCCAGGTCAAGGGTCTCCGATCCTGCACTCCTGGGAAATTTAAAAAAAAAATCCTCTTACGCTAAAGAGGTAATTCAATTATCTGATTCAGTTTTGGTGGAGCACGGATGCAACTAAAAGTTGCATGTAGTTGTGATCTCAGGGTTTTGCAATGATTTCTGCTGGGAGACGGGAATATTTCAACTCCTATTGCATACCACCATCTGCTTGCAAATTGCACAGCAAGAATTTTTCTTGTGTTTGCCTCATGGTGGAAATATGCAAATAAAAAATGTTTATTTTTCTGTTTTATGATGCATAACTAACTGAAGTTCTGTTCTGCTTTAAACATCTAATTTTGTTGTATTAATGCATTACTGAAGTCTCCATACACCTAATCAATGAAAAGCTATTCATAAAGACTTTTATCATGTCTTCAAGCGTCCTCCCTTGATGCTGCTCAGAGATGAGCTTCATTAGTCAAAGTCACATGGTGTCAAAATGAAAGATGACATCAATAAATTACTACCTAATTATTTGGCGATATTAGCACGACTGCCGTAAGCAAACTTTATCCGAGGTGAACTACAGTGTGATGCCTTGTGAAATCTAATCTGTGCAAAAGCTGGAAGCACTTTTCATTCTGGAGTAGCTTCCTCAGGCTATTCCTATAGATTCAACGTTCGCATGTTAATACATCTGTCATTAAAGTGCATCTTTGCACTTGTTTTGCTTAGAGGAAGCCTTAATCAAGGCAACATCTCACTGTGCTCATATTAGAGAACAGTGAAACATTTGGGAAACGCTCTTATTTGCCTTCTTCAAATGTTTCAAACAGAGAATCTCTCTCTCTCTTACCAACTCGGTTAAACGAAAAACTGTCTCCCTAAAAATATTGATTGTTTTCCTCTGATTAACATAACCTAAATATCAAAATATCCATCTTCATTGGCCTCAGCTAAATAGATAGGATAGAGTCGACACATTTGAAAATACTGGAGCAATTGACTTAAAAGTAAGTTAAGATCCATAAACCTGTCAGAACTTTTTTTTCTTTTTCTAAACTTTTCTTAAGGTGACATGCAGCCACATTGAAAGAATTAGAATATGAGTTCCAGTGAGTCTCATCTGTCACATTAAAAGCACATTGTGAAAGTGACATTTAAAAAGATTTAAAAATACTTCTCACGAAGGCCACACTTTTGTATCGGTCTGATGTATTATTCTAATCAGAATGAAAAGACTTGAAATCCGTCTGTGTTGAACTGATCAAACAGGTTTCATTCAATGACTTTTTAAAATAATTACCACATCAGGATACATCCCCATTTCTGTTTAATAAAATTGCTTCTGGCAAGAGCAAAGAAACTTAAAAACATTGACAAATTAAAGACTGTGTAGTAGGGCATTTGAATTTAGTCTAGAATGTCCTATTGCATACTTTACCAGTCCAGATGTTGCGGTTTTAGGATTATTTTTAAATGCATAAAAATAAATAAAAAGCACTATTTTTTTTTGTTTTCAAAAAAATGACAATTCCATTTATATACTGTATATAAAAAAACACCTTTGTGTTTAAAACTAACACTCAAATGCAGTCCAGATTACGCTAAAACACTGGAAAGACTTTCTGAAAATTAGACCCCGAAACAATTTCAAGTCATACCTAACACATCTTTATTATTACTATTATTTACCAATCCCAATCATGTAATCCTGGGAAATAAGCTCCATCTGAACCTGGACTTCCTGCAGTTTTTCCCACATTCCTCTGACGGTAAGATAACACACATAATAAAGATAACACACATAATATGAGAAAGCTTGAAATCTGGATCAGATGCTGCTAGATGCCACTATTGAACATCTTCCACAGCATGACAGCATTTAAAATGCTAAGTAGTGACTGGTGGTTGTTCTTCCTTATTGTTGCTCCTCTGCGTCTTTTCCATTTGTTTGTTCATAAACTGCCTCCGTGCCACTCTTTACATCCAGGTTCCACCAACACACACACACACACACACACTCAGATACATGCTCCTGCTGCCCTCACTAATCAATAATGGATAGAGCCACACAGTGATAGGACTCCTTCTCTCGACCAACTCAGATGAGGTGTGAGAGGGCAACATCTATCAGGACTGTTAGACCGCTGACTCCTGCTGCTTCTGCAGCGTGATTAGGAGGGCCGAGTGTGTGGCTGCGTGTGCGAATTTGTGAAAAGGGCAGAAAGAGCGATTCGATAGCACAGTGTCAGACTGGGAGCTTTACATTTCTATTCATAACCCGCCTGGGAGACACCATTCACACAATGTGCTGCTCCGCGCCACCACGGCACTACAGAAATCAGAGTAAATGCTACAATGATTATGGTGAGAGAAATCATTATGCTTATCGCACAGCAGGTGGTGAGGCACGACTAAGACCTGAGCTAATCCGCCCGGCACTAACTCTGCACAGAGGGAGGAGCAGGACGGAGTTGGTTACTCCACCTTTTAATTACCGAGTCCACTTCACTTAGCGTTCAGTTTAAGACCAGTGGTCAAGGTCAAGATCAGCGTAGAAAGAATGGAAAAAGTATTTGTACAGCCAGACTTTATTCATTATCCTATTACTTAAAGTTATTCATCCATCTGTTTATTCAATATCAATTTGTTGACTATCAGCTTACTCTATACACATCTGTCCGTCCTTTTTATCCACCCATCCAACTATCCGTCTTTGCATCTATAGTTTTGTGCGGAAATGCATTTTTCACACCAAATAAGATTATAAGGACGGAGAACTTGGAAACATAAAATTTGATATTTAAAAAATGTGTAGGAAGTCTGAGCTTTACTCAGAGGGAATAAAAACATGAATGCTAAAAAAAAAAAAAAAATAGAAAACAAAAGCAAAACAAAACTACATTTTTGAAAAATCTGAATCTGATCAAAGGAAACTTGAGACATAACAGAATGAAAACAAGACAAAAAGAGCAACACTCCAGAGAAAAAATAAAAGGCATTGCTAATTCACGCACACACACACACACGAACGCACGCACGCACGCACACACACACTGGGCTAGAAGAAAAAGGGACTTAAGCACTCACTTCTGACTGGGCAAGAACAGAAACTGAACTTTGCGAGTGTGGTTAGTAACCCGTCAAGAAATGTCAAAGAGACCTGCAGCCACAGTCTCATTTTTTATGATGTAACTGACTCACTGTCCTGCCCTCGGTAAAGGAGTGGTCAAAGAAAGCAGACGAGCCAAGAATCCTTTGAAGAAAGATCTTTGATGCCGACTTCATTTTTCCTCTATTATCTGAGGTCGTTCACCATCACTTCTGCACCAGCGACTGAAGAAATATACAGGGGTGTCACAGAGTATCAAACATCTCTGCATTTACAGTATGTGTAAGCTTTACAAATCCTCAAACTACTCCATATTGAAAAGCCTTACTGACTGAATAAATCATTAGATTTATTAGCGACTTGCAGCCATTTGAATCTCCCTGCTAGTTTGGTGTAGGTCTACTAACAATTTTTATTTTTAATTCATACAATCGTCTTGAACCAAAGCCATTTAATAGAAATATTAAATGGCTCCACACTTCTCAGATTTTATTTGTAAAGATTGCTGTATGTATGGATAATTTCCCCTCCAAATCACAATATGCACTAGTTTGTGTTGGTCTATCACATGCAATAAAATGTTTCGCAGTATGTAGACTTGAAATGTGAGAAAATATGAAATGGTGTCTTTTGTTGCAACTGTGGATAATGTAGACCAGTGCAAAAAAATAAAAAAAATAAATAAAATAATGGCAAAAACTCATCTATTTTTGCAATTTCACTGCCTCAAAAGTGAAGCCAATTCATTTTGTGGACTTATTTTACATTTTCCAATAAAACGACTTGAATCACAATCTACAGCTGCCCATATTGTTAAATCATTTATCTGATATGAAGACAGAGCCGTAATAAGGAGGAACCGAGATAAGGTACAGTTGTAAGGGAAAACAGTTTTCTTTTTTAAATTGAAAGTCAGGGCAGAATCTGATTGCATGTAAAATTCAAAGAAGCCAATAATATATAAAAGTTGATTGGCAAACGGCTGCATGGTGGCGCTGTTGCCTCTAGGTTCACATTCTGACCTGAGGGGGGTTTTTTTCTGGATGAGGCTTGAATGTTCTCCCTGGTCCTGGGTCCTCAGAGTAAAAATGACTATTAGGTTTAACTGGTTTTTCTAATCTGCCCTAACTGATGAACTGGTGTTTGATGGGGAGATTTGAACTGGTATTTAGATGGAAGTTTATTGTCAAACTTTTTTCCCCATCCAATTAGACATAGAAAGACAAGACAATGATTAGATGAAATTAGCATTAGTTCCAGGGGTTCCACTGCATTGGCACATTACAGTGAGCTACTGTTTCGATGGCTGTGTTTTATTTTATTAAATATCCTCATAAGGACTGCTGTTCAGCACAATTACCACAACCCTGTAATGGTGTTTTGGATTAGGGAAAATTCTTCTTAAAGTTTCCTATATTGATAAAATTGCCAGGCTTTTGAAGCATCTGTGGACTCAGCCATTTGAAAGACAACCCAGCAGGGCCTCGCTAAGCCTCTCAAACAATTGCCTCTCGATATCCACAGCAATTTTATCTATTTTACCCAATCGTGTTGGCACTGAGGACAACCTGCTCTGGGTTGTTAGCTGCTGTTTGCCAAAACGTTTCAAATATTCATGCTCTGCTGGTGATGGAATTAACTTCTCGGAGGTGCTAAAAGGATCACTTTCACTGGTAAATCTGTTGGTCTGGGAAAACGTATGATGGTACGTTTTTATGCCTGCTCCTGGGGGGAGTAAACCTGCAAGCAAACAAGTTACCACTGGAGGAAGCTAAAGGTTTTAGGATATGGTTGAAGGAGGGAAAAGAATAAAAAATTGAAATGTTAAGGAATGATGTGCCTCTGTAACTTTGTACACTACCGATCCTAATTGTCAGGAACAAATTTTAATTGGTCAATGAAGTATGTACTGTAGATGATTATTAGGACTGAAGGAGTCAAAAGGCCAAAGAAACACAATCAGTATGTCTACAGTTCTTCTCCCAAAGGTCTCTGAGTTTGGCACCCTGGTCAGGTCAAAGAGGGGAGTGGAGTTTGTGAATGTTAATAGGATTTGCTGATGTGTGTTGTGTCTCGTTAAAGAAGAAATGTCTGCGGGAAAATTGTGCACGGAAAGATGGTAGAACGAGTTAGAAATCTAGAAAGAAAATGGATGAATCTGTTTTTAAATGTTAAAAATGCCGCATTAGGAAGTCTGATTATTATGGACAAAAGCCACTGGAGATGTGTTAGAATCCACAGAAATCAATGCTACCAACAGCGCTCTTTCAAGCCCACACAAAACTCCTCTGCCAAGAGAAAAGTCCCCGTACTGCTGTATATGCCTCAAGTGGAGAACCAAACTTTCATCTGCAGCAGGGCTAGGAGATTCAATGTTTTTTGTAAAATATTTTCAGAAACATCTGTTAGGTTTGATCAAATTGTTCTCCTCATCGTGATGCCCCCATCTCGGTCAGTAAAGTCTGCAACAAGTGTAAAGCAGGGAAAATTCATCCTCGGCTCTTACAAAACAATACTGTACCGTAATTGTTTCCAAGCATTTCAAATATATATGTTATATACACTGCTCAAAAAAATAAAGGGAACACTTAAACAACACAATATAACTCCAAGTAAATCAAACTTCTGTGAAATCAAACTGTCCACTTGGGAAGCAACACTGATTGACCTGACGAGGGTCCCCGTTGTCAATCAGTGTTGCTTCCTAAGTGGACAGTTTGATTTCACAGAAGTTTGATTTACTTGGAGTTATATTGTGTTGTTTAAGTGTTCCCTTTATTTTTTTGAGCAGTGTATATATTTTTATATAATATCTGCTGCAGTTTGAAATCTTTTGTCTGTGACCTACGAAAAAAAAACAACGATCCAGATGGAAATCTCTGACCCCTCAGAAGCCAAACTAAGGGAAAGAACTGAGTTTGATAGAAACTACACTAGCAATACTACTGTAAGGCCAATCTACTGCTGATTTCTGAAGTCTCCAAGCAGATCATTATGTTACAATTCACTGCTCCGCTGCTTTGAAGGGTGGGCATTCAGGAAGCCAATGAAAGGCAGAGGGAACAATATGGAGAACTACTTGAAGGATACTGGAGTAAGGATTGGGAAGCAAAATGTGAGGCCATTCAGGTGGCATATAAAAACTTGCAGTCTGCTCTGCAGAGGATCAACAACCAGAGGCATTGCAGGGGGTAGAACATGGATGGCCCTTAAGTCCGCATACCAGATTTCTGCCTGAATGTGTGTATATACATAATTTCCTCTGAACAACCGAGCCTCTTGTCGCTTAGTTTGAGTAGCTATCTAGCTTTAAAATTGTGTGTTTATAAATTTTGGCCCTCTCATGCTACAGAGGACCTTTGTGATGCTGATCACCTAAATTTTACCAACGGATTGTTACGTCAAAAACCATGTTCAGAATTTTTTATACAAAATTCTCGAACACATGCATTCATTTGAAGCAACGTGAGGCATCTTTACCAAAATAAAGAGAGACTTTTTCCAGTTTTTGAGATTACTTCAAACAAAGAGTTTTCCAAAAATATTCTGTAACAATATGAATACTTCTTTGTTTTTCTTTTAAACGATTTGAGGTGTTTAAAGTTCGTAGTTTCTGTGTGGCATGTTTGAAATGAGAACCTGATTTGTGCTTTAACTTATTGTTCCCTTTGCAGTTTATACGACTTTTTTCAGTATGTTCTTGCAAGAAAATGCTAAAAATGTGCAAAAGAAATTGCCTCAAGAAGAGCGGTATGAAGGTATTGACATTTTTTTCCAATGACATGAATTGATTGTAGACTTTGATACACTGAAGAGTCAAATGTGGGGTCAAACCTCAATAAATGCCTCCAAAACTTACTACACTGAAGAGACATTAAGGTATTGCTTTTGTTGCTAAAACTCGGCCAATATCATATCTGTTTTATTTTATATTTCTGCACTAACTTGCATCTTTTTTTGTGGTACAGTTATTTTCTCATATCAGCCAAAGAGGAAATCAATACATCTGGAATCTGAAAATACACACATTTGTTGCTTGTAAAACATTCCCTTCAGGTGATTCGTGTTAATGTACATAGATTTGTCGGATAACTTTGGACATAGAATGATTCTTGTAAGACACAGTGGTGCGGGGATAAAAACAACTGTTTCCAAAATTGAATAAAGGTACTCGACAAAAAAAAACCTAAAATGAAGACAGGAAACAACAAGGACAAGGAATAACAACTGGGCCAAAGGATTGTGCAGGCAGCAGAGATTTTTAAAGATCTACACACACACACACACACACGCACACGCGCGCGCATACACACAAATATCAGTACAGAAACAGCCACCAGTCCATCTCCGCACCAACTCAACTTACATGACCCTTAGGTGGGTCTGATGGGTAATTTCCACTCTAAATTAGAGATCTTTGCACCGGACGCGTCTAAAATGCCATTACTGATGCAGATATAGTGAAATTAGCCATTAGCAACAGGAACCTTATGAAAGGTTGTTAGGTTTCAGACTGGAATACTAATTACAAAAGAGTGCACCACCCAGGCAAGTGGCCGGTACAGAGGAGTCACTAAAAACTAATACACTTTTAGAATCCACTAAATGCACTAATCTGTCATGCCGAAGTGAATACTGTTTCATATATGAATTTATGAATACTGTTTCATAAATGTATATCAATGTATATCAATGTTATATCAATGTTTCTAGCTTGATAAACTAATGAACAAATAACAGCATATTTTTCCCATGCCGGGTTGAATGTTCTGGAAAAGATAAGTGATCAAGTACAAAAAAAGGCTTATGGATTCATTCATTTTCATACTGCATCCACATTCATTTTGCACAGAAATTGAGACTTGAAATTAAAATAAAATACATATATATGAACATCCTCGAGTCTTTGAGTTTTGAAGTGCCCTGTATGTATCAAAAGCAGTCCAAAGAAGGAATGGTAGTAAACCAGAGATAGATTTATTGAAACGTGGAGGAGGGGAGCCGGCCTGGTCTAACAGATGAGCTGCTGTTGCTCAGATTGCTGAAGAAGCTCCTTGGTGCGTCTGGGAGAAGAGTTTTAGAATACATAATGCTTCAAAGTTTGCAGAGTACCGGGCTGTGGAGCAGCATACCGGTCAGTGTCCAGACCTTTGTCCAAATCAGAAAGCACTGGCACCTGAAGAAGGTGGGCCGTTGTAATGAATCATGTTGTCATAAGGATGAAGCTTACAGAGGAGACAGATGGTACTAAAATGCAAACCAGTGAAGACAGTGTGAGATTGAAAAGTGTTCTTCTGGGAAACGTTGAGCTTCGTCATTCACTTGGAGATTACTTTTACACCCACAAAACAAAATTGGTTCAAGGAGGATCTCAGAAGTTGAGTGATGAGTTTATGGCATTAGTTTAGCCCCCAAATTTATCAGGTCTCAATCCAGTTGAGCACTTGTAGATTGTGCTGGACTAAAAAGTCTAATCCTGAGCAACATTTCAGCAACCCTTCATCGCTTTAATGCAGCGTCAATGGGTCACCAAATACAGACAGGCTGGTTTTCTGAGTGAAATGCTTCACTTTTACCGAAGCAAAGCTTCAGTTCTAACAGCAAAATGTGTTTCATTAATAGTAGTAGTGCAAGTGGGACATGAACACATGAAAGCTATTAACGCGGGTCAGTGTGTCAAAAGTCAAACTGACCGCCACCTTCGGCACTCCAGAACAATATCTCTGTGAGCCACTGCAGATAATAAAGGCTTCACTGAATCTGTGAGTATTTAATAGGGAGAGTTCAGACCGGTGATTAGAGAATGCCACAGAATGGCTAGTAGCTGCAGAGTTCTCTGGCAGGTGTTTATGGCCGTGCACGCATGCGGTGCGTTATGCTAAACACGTCCACTCATCTCCGGTGTCACCGGGAGCCTCGGGCTCACAACATGACATTAATAGTTTGACAGGCTTTGCTGCTCTTCTCACTTCCCCCCCGCCCTCCATCTGCTGCTCTTATGCTCCCTTTCTGTTGGTCTCCTAGTCGGATGTATTTCTTGGTTGTACGCTCTGATTCGTGCCCGATTGGTACAAATGTGTTCAAGGATTTGTCAGGAATAAACTTCATAGCAACTAAGCTTTTAGAAAGTCCATATTTGGTTTTCCTGTTTTAATTTTTAAGAGATTGGAAATAACAGCTGAGTCTGTCTCCATGTTGCAGACGGAGCATTCGGAGAGATGGAATCCTTATTGCTCTTATAAATCATTTGTAGCAACATTTTGATGATGACAAAAAAAAAATTATGTCACATGTAGGATTCTTGTGACATTCCATTGTGTTGGTGCCACAAAAAGCTGCTTCTATGTTGTAAAAAGGGATTCAAAAAGCCTTACGACAGGCTCAAACTTTCGATCTAACTAAACAAATTCCGAGTTGGTCAAAGTTCATTTCCATTCACTCCAGCACACTTTAAACAATACTTCCTCCCCCCCAAAAAGAAGCTATAATTAAAAAGTTCAACCATTCAAACATCTTGCTCTATTTTGCAGTAACAGAGAAATCTCAAGCAGGAGTAAATTTCAGCCTCTTAATTTTTCTCCATGCTTGAAAACACACTTTTATAAGAAGTAAATGCCTACACTGTTGATCTGGAAGATTCTGTATGCTTTCTGTATTCTCAGAAAGCAGGGATCACTAAGAGGCGCTATGAAAACACATAAAAGTCAAAGTAGTGAACAAACTTTTTCATGCTTTTGTAACATTTCCTCATAACTTTGTTTCCCAACTGAAATGCATGTAAAGCTCAGATGCCATAAAACAAGCATTCTTGTGTTTTTTAAGCAAATACAACTTTTGTGAGCATGTGAAAAGTGTGTCTGTATTATTGTGTCCAATAGCGCATAAGTTTTTAAAAAAACGACACACTGATTGTCAGAAATCTCTTTTTAAATCTACATTTTAATCACTTTAAATATATGATTTGGAAGCGTCTCTTGTCAAAAACTGCACAACAGAAAAAAAAGGCAAAACATTTCACATACGGAACTGATTCAGATTAAATATTGCTTTTGGAAATACAAATTCAGACACTGATTACATAAAATAATTTAAAAAAACACCTAAGCATAGAATCAAACCCCCCAATAACAGAGAGAGAGAAACAGACAGATGGATGGATATGGCAACATGACATCATTAGGCTTTCGACTGCTGAATGAAGCTGTAATTTTAGGTCTTCATGTATATTATATCCTCCTCACAAAGGAAAGGTAGCTTAAAATTACAATCTTCATCGTTCCATTTGTAGGTTTTAGCATCAATCACACCGCAGTGATGGGACAAAGGCATCTCAGGCTGTTTTCCATTCTCCCAGTTCTTATAGTTCGCAATTCGGTCACTCCAAATCCAGAACCCAAAGACAGAACTCTGCCTCAGACCGATCCACAAACGCTTCAAAGAACCAGTGACAGTGTATTTAAGCCACTGTCCGACAGCTTCCTGGTCCTCCTCATCCTCAATCCATAGAAAGCGTGAATGTCTGGCTTTACAGTAATTCAGCGCATCCTCCCAGGTTTTGGGCTCCTTGATTACTATGGTTCTCACATGGCCTGAAAATTAAGACAAAAAACACTAATAAAACTCACAGAAAGTGAAAGGCTCGCCTAGATCATCAACACAACTCTTTTAACCCTTTGCTGCATGCTGATCTTTAGCTTGTCCATAAATTGTGCTGACAGTGTCTGGAAATAAGATGATGCAGTTTTAGCATTTGGGATTGGTTATTTGTGTATTTGATTAAACTCCAAATTATGACATGTTAAACTTTACTTTACTGGATCTGAATTGAGCCTAGAAGGTAAATTTATGTTGCACTATTTCTCAATAACATAGCACTGATATTCTCTTGAAACTTTACTGCTTAGCTTATTAATGTCTAAGATGATCTCATCAAAATGTGCATATTTGTTCTAATTCTGCATGACAACATTTCAAAATTTTCTCAATAAAGCCTAACGATATTTGCCTGAAAATGTATCAAATTTATAGCTAACCTTTATAACAAATGACTGGTTTTGTATCAGCGCAGTTTTGTTGTTCCCAAGTAAGCTCATTTCCATTGTTATGTAAAGAGACACATTCAGGACTATTTCTAATATTTCTAAATGTTGAACAACTTTTGTCTGCCCATTCATAGTTATCATGCTGAAGCCCGATCATAACAGTTTTTCCTAGACTTTTTTGTCTCAGGTCTTCATTTTGCTGTTCGTCCATGATGCTCGCTAAATCGCTGAAATGTGTTCTGCAGTGTTGCATCGCCTGGCACCAGTTTCTCTCAACATCGTCTACAAGGACGAAATTTTCACCTGGTAAAGAAAATACAAAAAGAAATTAGATTCAAGTGAGCAAGTGTGTAAATTTACACTTCAAAATGATAAACTTGATTGAATAAAACTGAACTGTTCAATCCATAAGATAAATATTGACTTGGGTTTCACCAAAATACAAATATGCTTTGGTATAATATATGACTAGTGTTTTAAGTGCAGGTTCGCGCTTTAAAATTCAACTAATTTGTATATCAGTACATTTTTTCCAGCTTTCAGTGTGTACTTGTGTTATGCAAGTCTTCATTATATGCAACATAAAGTGGGTTAACTCTGAAGAGGACAACTATTTTCCCTGAAAGAAGCAACTCTCACTCACTACTCACTACTTACAAATATTAAAATTTTTTTTTACAATTGCTGTCTTGTTAGATGATAGCCCTAATACTGATAAGAAATATATTTTATAACAGGAAATGAACAGTTATAGATTTATTGAAATCGTAAGTGTAAAATGAACGCATCACTTCTTTGTTTTTAACGAGCTTTTTTCCCTTTTAGTTACTTTCTATGTCCATGTTAACGTCTTGATGATTGACGTGGCTCAAGTGGATCTGGCTTAGAACCAGCTTTTCTTTTTTTATTTTGTTTTTATTAAAGCTACTTATGTATTGATTAATATGATAAAAATATGACCCTGCATTTTTAAAATTATTACTAATTATTACTATACGTTATCCCTCAACACTTATATTCCTTTAACTTTAATATTGCCAATTAAATTTTTTTTTCAGAAAAAAGAAAACGCAGACTTATACTTACCATTTTTACACATGAAAGCTTTTTCTTCTGAACATTTAAAACCCATCCATGAACCGTTTTTAAAAGCTTCACAGAGTTGATCTCCATCACTAATGTTTACTGTTGACTTGCTAAAGTTGACAATTTCTCCATCTGACCAAAAGAGAGTATCATTATCCTTCTTCTTCAGGCCAAGCCAAAACCCAGGTCCTTCAAACCAGCTAGTGTAATTAAACATCATCCTCTCATCCTCTTCATCATACAGACTCAGTAATGATCCTCCCTCTTCAACACAGTATTGTTCTGCATCAGTCCAGTTCAGGCTCACTTCTGAATTATTGAAGTATCGCAGACGGTATGCAGCTAATGAAAACTGCAAAATTCCTGCAAAAAGACAATGATATACTATAAATAAGTTTGTTTACAGGAGCTTCACTTCTATAAGATGAAATGCAATGTATATTCTATGTTTCTTGTGCTATAGTAGATTACAAAGTTCAATGGTTTGTGCACATTTTCACCATGAGTCGGTTCTTAAAGGGAAAGCGACTAAAATTACTGCAGGCAAAATGTATAATTAATCCAACAAAAAAAAAAAAAAAAAAAAAAAAAACAATGCTAGCATTTTAAGTACCCTAATCCTGTAAGATAAAATTTTTTATGCTGAAACACAAACATGTGATTTAAAGTAAGACAAATAAAACAATGCTTACCTGAACACAGAACGAGGAACAAAACTTTCATCATTGTCTGCAGCTCAACAATTCTTCTGCACAAACAAACTAAAGAAAAAGGTGCAAAAAAAACTTTTTAAATAAATACAGTAAATAATACTGTTTCTATCATCTGCATGCTGCATATAAGAGGGCGTAACAGTCTAATATATCAGAAACAAGTACAAATTATTTAACAGTAAGTGAGAATAAGTTCAGGTCTTACTTGCTGAAGCATCCGGTGCAGAGTGCGCTGTCCATTTCGTGTGGATCAGTTTAATATTCGGAAACAGAGTTTACACATTCAAAACAAAGACGTCCTGAAATTAATGAATAACAAGATGGTAAAGTGCAGCCAAGTCATAATCAAATCAGACCAAAATGGAAACTGTATCTTTCTGAGGAAATGCCTCACTCCTGATGTTTTTTTATTCGCTCTCTCCAGTTTATAAATCTATTGAAACATTTCAGCAACTTATTAAATATGTCACCAACTGGTTTGGTTTTGGAAGATGATGGTTTTACAGTTTTTAGAGAATTGATTGTAAACTAACAGGTTACTCTCAACTTTCCTAGCATCAGGATTAAAACTTTGTTCATTTTGTTGCTTGAACTTAAAAGAACGTTTCCTTTCCATACATGTCCTATTTTTTTTGTCAATCCAAACTGCATTTCCTAGAAAATGCATTCGCTTTAATGACATAAACAAATACTGGACTAGAACTCGTGAAAGGTATTAAAAACGGAAATGAACTTTGTCAAGAGTCATCATTAATAAATTAACTTGAAAGTTAAATAAACATAATAGAAAACTTTAATAAAAACATGAATATTAGGTGGAAACAAAAACCAAGTAAATGTCAGTTCTGATAACACATCTAATATCTTTTTAAACACCCGTTTTTATTTTTGGGTTAGGCCTATATATACATATATATATATATATACATATATATATACATATATATTGTAGAGTGATAAACTGAGTGATATTCAGTTTATCACTCTACTGCAACAAGATAGTTAATGTTTCATCAGAGTCGCTACGTAATGAAAGCTGTATTGTTTGTTATTCAAACTTCAGGACCTGAATTGGTGCCATCAGGCTCATGCTGCAGATATGGATGAATCGTCCTGTTTATGAGAAGATTAAATGCAAAATGATCTAAACTTTGGTTTTGGGTAAAGAAGTGGATCTCACTGAGGGGTTTTAAAGTCAAAATAGTCAACCATTTTATTAATATGATTGACTATTTTGAATTCTCCAAAACAATATGTAGCTTTGAGAAAACGTTTATTTGGTTTAAAATAAAATGTCAAATCTTGCAGCGAAGTTTGATGCATCATCACCTACATGCATCATCAATTTTGAATTTCAAAACAGATCTTTGTTCATGCAAATCTCTCTAACCCTCACCATTTTATTATTACCTTCATAAAAAGCTGCTCTGTTCATCATATGCCACACAAAAAAGCAGAAGTATGCACGGAACCGTGTGTTGTATATTCTGTGAAGGCTATAGTCTATAAAACATGCAAAACATGCAACATGCAAAACAAGGAAAGCTCTTTATTGTTACAGTGAAATATTGTCCCTGTCAACAAGGAAAATATTTATATTCATCTTTAATGTCATGTTATTCAAAGAGCAGAAAAAAAACCCCCCAGTGAAATCAAATCTCTCAAAATTTCTGTGCACTTAACACTTTTTCTTATGTTGCACTTGGAAAAAGTCCAAAAATTTTTCCTACTGCTCCTTTAGTTTAGCTACATAGGGGCTGCATTGCCTCAGTGAGAAGCTGATAACTAACAGGCAGTGAGATACTTAGAAAGATTTCAATTTGAAGTTGTGGGGAAGATAACAAAAAAGCTGTACACTGAACAACTTGTCAGACTTGATTTGTATTACGTGCCTTAGGGTACAGTCGTGACAATTTCAGAAAGGACGAGGTTTTCTGAACCAATAACAAAACTATATTAAAAAAAAGTTAAAAGTTGAGTCGCAGCGACTCAGCACTTTACAATCTTTGGCAGATATTTCAGTTCCACTGTTTTCATGGGGTGAAACTGACTCCCGTGCAGTTTCACACTGATATATATATATATATATATATATAAAAAGGTGCTTGAAGGATGATTTTCCTTCCAGGGCAGACACCTGATTATAACTAATGATAGAGTATGAAAGCATTATTCCTGCAAGGCACTATAGCTCAAAATTATACCCCAGTAATTGAATTTGTACGTGGCCACAGCAGATTGTTGTTGCTGTGTGTGATTTCCTGTTCTCTTCAAGTGTGCATTATGTTTAAGAAATGCTTCAGTCCAAATTTGGACGCCGCGCTCTGCTGCCAAACTGCTTTTGTGTAGGTGTGAGGCCGCAGTGACCCCAGGTATTGATGGAATTGTGAGGAAAGTTGTTAGATAAAGGGGCATGTCAACTTGGTTCAACAGCAGGTGAAGCCATTTTATCCACATAAGTGCTGCTAGATATTTGACCAATCCTGTGGCTTGTTTATTAAGAGTCTGACAGCGAGTGTGTGTGTGTGTGTGTGTGTTTGTAGGAGGCAGCTGCAAGCTCCTGATTGCTAGCAAAGATTTTCTGGCACTGGAACAGGAAGCAATTTAAGAGCATGTTGAGTACTTGACGACTAAACCCCACCGAGACTTCAAGAACACGTTTGCGTAACAATAAAAAAAATTTAAAAAAAGATTTGCACTTTAGCAAAGCTGCACAGGAAGCATGGCATTAGATAAAACAATATGCACTAAAAGTTGATGTTTGGCAGCTACCTAATGATGAAGTCCTGTGTTGTTTACCCCACGTACACATCTGAATTATTGAAGAACAAATGAGGAGGGACATTGACTGTCAGCTGAAAACAGCCCTCTGCTTAATCTCTGGAGAATTAAGTGTTGTGTTTACCAAACGGCTCATTTTGAGAATTTCTTCAGAGGATGCTTCAAGGAATAAGTGAAGTTAAACGTTACAAATACCACTTGCAAATATAAAGTCGAGAGCCTGTGGAGTATCGTGTTTAGACACCGGAGCCAGCAAACATATCAGACATGACTGAGAAAAAAAAAATCTAATTAAATAAATACTTGGCCAAAGAGTCAGCCTGCCTTCTGAGCTTTCTTTTTGCAATTCAGTAACCAGCAGATACTTGTGTGGTGTAATATTTGAGTGCTCAAAACTTACAAGATGTCTGTTTAATTCTTATTCTTAGCAACTCTTATTGGACTGAAGAGTTGTTAAGTTAAGCAACAGCAAGAACAGCATTTATTCAGGAAGGATAACATTCTCTAGAGAATTGGAATATCTGTTCATAAAATATATACTTTTATTTTACTATTTGTTACAAACAAGCTATAAAATGAACTAGAATCTATACAGAGTAAGTTTTTCAATGCCAGACTCAAAAAGAACACACACAAAAAAGAAATAAAATACAGAACATTTAATTGTGGCTGGAATATTTACATAATGTAGCTTAGTTCGTTTTTAAACAGTTTTACTGTAATGACGGTGTGGTGTCTCTACTGTCATGATATTTTTGTACATCTTTTCTCATTGGGTAATCGGAAATTTTAGAAGTTGAATATATTATACTTTGTCACTAGGTAATATGCTTTAAATATCAAAATGTTGTTGGAAACATCCAACCTTTTGACCTCTTTTCCATGTGGAAAAAGTAATCAATATTAAATGTGGCTCTATCCGCTCAAATTCCACCTTAAATCTTTTTGCATCCTTGAACTCTATAGAGTTTATTTATGTGCTGTAGCTTAGCAACCAAATATGAAAAAATAGATGTACAGTTATGCATCACGGTAATTGTCCGCATAAATAAGTCCAACATTAAATCATAAAAGCAAGCGAATCTGTATGATTAACTCTGCGACCACGCTTTATTTTCCAGTGGAATATTATTCGACTGTTTCGCCGTATTTTGCCAGCTAGATTAAGTAATTGCAGTGAATCTCACGTCTGCGAATGCCTTCATGCAGATTTACTCCCGCCTCCTTAAAAGGCTTGATCTCACCCAATTTCTCCTGAGTTTTCTGCGTAATGGAAAGGCACTTACCGAAACAGTGACATTTCCCTAAGGAGACCTTTCAAATGGAAGTCAACAAGTGTCAGGGACAACAAGTGCAAAAGATGAAAAGCAGCCTGCGCCTTCGCTAAGAGGAAACGGCGAGAAGGAGTTTCGACGGCGGTGGGGTGGGGGGAAGATGTCAGGTGGCAGATTTAGATGAAAGACTCAGAAAGCAAGAGGTTAGGAAGAGAAAATCTAGCTGGCATCGAGAGCGTCAGCCGGCAACAATGGAGTCGATGGTGTGATAGCTGCGAGGGAAAACAAGAAAATATGGGTGGCAGCAAGAGAATGAAAGGAAATTACAAAAAAAAAAAAAAAAACTGTAGTGCAGAACACTCAAAGCGAAATAGAAAAGGTTTGGAGCCGAGTGGGCGTTCTCTCATTTTATGGATTAATAGATAACTATTGAGAGAGCAATAGGCATCAATCAACCAAACCTGCACTCTGCATTTTTATTGTCCATTTATGAACTATTGTTTCCATTGTTCTCCAAAGAACATGTCTTTTTTTATATGATCTGCATTTGCTGTGCTAAGAATTTACTACAATATAACAGGTAGATCAAGCGGGCCATTAGGCAGCCTTGAAAACATTAAATTAAAACTGTTTTGCAAGTTTAACATTGTCCAAGTCTTCTGTCAGAGTTTGCTGTGAAAATCTGAATCTTAGAGTCTTCGTTTCTTTCTCGCTCAGATGTTTCAGCTCAAACCAGATCTAATAGGAAAATATTATCTTATCAATACAAGAAGTGGTTTTCTTGTATTGATCAGAAAACCAATACAATTCATTAAGGGGGAAAGAGAAATGCAAACCAATCTGCATGTTCATCTAATAAGAGGCTTGTGCCATCGTTGCCAACAAGCGTTGGACATAACTGGCAACAATTGTTACTTTATTTCACCGTGGAGGCATTTGACTCGTTTTTCAGTTACAGAATTGTTTTAAATCAAGTCACACAAGAGTTTTCAAACGTGACCGTCCTTTTCGAGAGAATACCACTGCATCTCAATTCAATTTAGGTGTGGACTTTGACTAGCCCGAGCTAAAACCTTCACCTCATTCAGAGTTGTAATTGCTGGTAAGCTTTGGATAATTGTCCTGCTGCAAAAATCATTGCACTTCTCTCCTCCAGACTTTTCCTGGCAGACAGAGGAACTCATGGCTGCGTTAATTACAGAAAGTCGACCGGTTCCAGAAGAAGCAAACAAGGACGGGATACTTTCCTATAAGTGTGGGTGGGAGGGGGGATCATTAAGATCGTTTTAACAAATTTGAGACAAACATCGAGTGTTACTCTGGAACACTAAATGACAGCTTTGTCTACTGACTTTTTGTTGAATCATGAACCTACTTTAAATGTTGCTTTGGGTTCTACTGTGACCTCCTGGGTGAGTCGATTTGCTCTCTGAGTAATACTGGTTAGCCGGCTTCTGTTCCATATCCGTTTTCCCACTTGAAAAAAAATGGCTCTTTTTCATTTTGATGCAGTCTGAAAAGCTTTAGAAATGACTGTCAAGTCTAATAGATGTCAATTAACTCATCTCTTATTGAATTTCTTCAAATAAGGATTAAATTATTGCCTTGTGTGTTCTTTTACACGGGTTAATTGAAGTGATTTCACCATTCTGCAGGTCAGATTGTAATCAGGCCTCAGTGTGGCAGGCAGAAATAAATTCAGCTTACCCAAAAGATTATTTTGTCACGTTGGTTTGAAAAGCTATTTTCACAGAGTAAATGAAATCAACTGAAAACATTTTGCATTTCGTATTCAACAAAAGGGCTGTTGAAAAGCAGATGTTGAATTCTGCTTAAATGTTTAATCCATTTAACATCCAACATTTTTAAAAGAAGAAAAACTAATTCAGCAGTCTAATTGATTTCAGATTTTTTTTATCTCCTACACCTGAACCACACGCCAGACAGTTTGGCCAGCACTGATGGTCATCACACGGTTACTTTAATATAGTGAAATAAAGCTCAATTATATCATGTCAGGCAGGACATGAGCCAATAAATTCAGCCCCAAGTCCACTACGATATCGTTTTAAATGTTTACTTTTATTACTTCAATGAAAACTGTCGCAAGACATCAAAAAAATCTATATCCGACTTTAACGTGAATAAGCCTCATCCTTGGAGATGTTCAAAGCTTTCTAACACACCACCGGTTTAATATTTGACAAGCACAGCTTTTTTATCTCCAACTTACTTATTCAGTCAAGGTAAAATTCACTAATTTTTACCAGTGTGGGATGGACTCCATCTATTAAATAAAGGCAACAAGCCAAAACACGCTGCTGAAAATTCAAGGTGGCGATGTGGTCATGAAATGGTCCAAATCGTTGCTGAAGCTTCCAATGAGGATGCTAAGAAATTAAACAAAGCACCACAAAGGATGGATTTAGTCCATAAAGAGTATGTCTGAGCTGCTGCTAAAGCAGGTAGCATTTCCTGCATCGTCATCCATCAGTTTCATCACCAGCTTCATCCCAAAAGGCTCAACTCCAGCCTGAAGGCTGCTGTTCCTTCTCCCTGCTCTTTACCTGCCCTCAAACCAAATCCTTTGTTTTCCCTCCTCCTAATGTCTTTTCTTCAAACCATTCCTCTAGTATTTGGTAATTTCATCGCCGACTTTGCGAAACTTCTTATTCATCTTCATTGTTTGAAAGGTTTCTTTTTAGCTCTCAATTTTTTTCCTCAGTCTGGCTTGTTTATGGCCTTCACTGACGGCTTTCTAAAGTCATTTCACTTCTGTTTTCTTTCTCTATATATTTTAGTCTGTTTTCCACAGTTGTTTCTGTGATTTACTGTCCTAGCACTAAGCTGTTATCTTTTAGTCTCTGCCTTCATTTCAAAATATGTGACTTTCTCCTGACTTTTGTCTCTTTCATTCATCTCTCTGCATCTTTTTCCTAATTTGAAACATTTGGCATTTTTGAATGTAGAACCTCGAACAAGAAAAAAAAAAAAAAGTTTTCTTTTTTTTAATATATATAATCAAATATTATGAAATCCAAATCAGGACCCCCAAATACAACTTTATGGTTGCATCACCAGTAAGTCGGTTCCAAAATCAGGAGAACATCATGTGTCATCATGCCAAATTACTGCAACCCTTCAAACCCTGCAAGATTTAGCCAGATCTGAACAAAACCAGAACACTTCCAGACATTAGATATTATTTAACTGCATTGACTGTTCATCTAGCCTTTCAGCAGATATTGGGAAATAGCCTCAAAGTAGCATGTTGCTTCTGCTGTAGGAAAATTTCTCATGGCACCTGAATACAATTACCCCTCCGTACGAATACAGCAACTCTTCTAAAATTGCCGAATGTCTCTACATGCCAATTTTAAAAGAGCAGCTGGGACCAGAACAGGCCAATACGTACCGTTGCATACCATGTCATCATTCTGCAAATCACCACGTAAAAGAGAAATTCCTTATTCACAAAGATAAAATTTCAAAAGCAATCAGTCCTGAGGTCAAATGGCATCACATGTGAAATATTTTTGCAAAATCAAAAGTAATAATCTGCACTGCAGACGTACCGAATGTTGTTTTTCTTTTTAAAACACTCGTTTACTTAATGCTTTAACGTAAAGCCAGCGAGCCTGATCTTGCTGCAATCATCGTAGATTATTGCTCTTTTAAAACTAGACTACTTTACTCTCTTAGTGGGGAAATATACCAAAAATATTTAGTGTATTCTCCTACCCTACAAAGAGAGAAAAGTTTCATGTCAAAAGTTACAAACAAAGACGCAGGTAACATTTTTCCTTCTTCCAGTTCAGTTGTATTAAGGGAAACATGATTAGTTTTGCCTGATCAACACCCAATCAGTTTGTGCCCAAAAGATTGCACCAAATTCCACAATTGTATCTCAAGAGCCACATGCAGATGGCAGCTGAGTTTTGCACACAGATTTCTGATTTCCTTCTAAAATAAGATGCTATCAAACTGCACAAACAAGAGCCACAAATACACATGTTTTCTACAGATACACAAACTTTCATTTCTCGGTTTATTTCGTAGTGAAACAGAGCTGGATTTACAAAAAAAACGATAGAATTTATTCATTTTCCGGCTTTTTGGGTATCGGGTCTCTTCGGGTTGCCCTCTGATCAATCCGCTTCTTTGTAAATTTTTGTAGCCAGACTTATCTTCGCAATAAATTCCTGGTAAAGTGAGACGGCCAGCTAAAATTAAATGCGATCTTATTTCTAACTTGAATTGATTCATCACAGTTGAGATTGTCACAGTGAACAGCTGAGCTGAATAACTTGGGGATCGAAGGAAAATTCTCTGGCTGTGATAATCGATGGCAGTAAGTGTGTTCATCGGTACTAATTAGATATTTTATTTTCTTCCTGTCATGTTGTGTGCAACACTTTTAATAAACATTCATGGTCTGCTTTCTGAGTTTCATCCCGCCTGGCAGCGTCTTTACACGCACTTTTAAATAATTCTGCCTCCTCCGGAATTTGACATTTTTCATTTAATAACTTCTTTTTTCTACAGTAAAGTCATAAAGCTCATCATTCCTAGTGTTTAGTGGCATGTTATACCACTACAGTAAAAGCAATATTCTCTCCTGCAAAGCTTAGGGGTCCAGATCCTCGGGGCTGCTGGATAATCCTATCTAAATGAATTTTGCACCTTCGGTCTCCGCTGTCATTACTCTTGACAAGTGCAACTCTGTCTCTCTATGTTTCATTTTTATCTCCATCTTGTGTCTGTCACGCTCTCGTTTACGCCTGCCTCGGCCACATGCCTCGCATCTTCTGTTCCTTTTTTTCTTCTTCTTTTTAAAAAGATGTGATATTCACCAGTGATCCAGGAAGAGTGCGGCTGAAATACTGCTGCTCTGGATGAATAACCACATGGATGTGGCTCTTCTCTCAGACTGGAAGAAGAGCACAGCTCACCGCTTCCTTCTGGATCCACATTATTTAATGTTGTGCAAGTAAAAAAAAAAAAGGGAAATTGCTAAAAGCTGCTCTGAGCGACCCAGCTGTTCCTACTGAAATATTTACCTTACACTGTATATAATGTGAATGTTGCTATTAGCATATGAAGCGCTGGTTATTTCCCCAAGGAGTAGGAAACTGGATCCG
This sequence comes from Poecilia reticulata, assembly GCF_904066995.2. Lineage (NCBI taxonomy): Eukaryota > Metazoa > Chordata > Actinopteri > Cyprinodontiformes > Poeciliidae > Poecilia > Poecilia reticulata. The sequence continues at coordinate 10,239,841 of NC_088852.1, read as the reverse complement.
TGTTCAGACCAGATTAATACTTATTCGTCTCTGCTTTATGCATGAATGGATGTTTGCTGTGTCAATAAGGATGTGAAACAAACGTTTAGAGCTATGGAGCAAAAATGAAATCTGTCCAGCGCTGAATGATAATTCGGCAGTAATGAAACATTTGTGCCGATGTCAGTGGGGAGAATTAATATCCCCACAGTACATTCATCACACTCCCGGTTAGCTCTGCCCGCTCATATCTCATGCATTGTGGGTGTTTAGCTGGAAGCCAAGTTCTGCAAGTTTAAAAAGTTGATCTGTCTGCCAATGCTGCATAAAAAAAACAAAAAAACTAAGGCAGCAATCAGAGGGTGATCAAGTGTTTGGTTATTTTATAGTGCATTTTAATTCACAATTAACCTTTAAAAAAAGATTGTCAATTACTCTATTATCAATTAACTAATTTATTTCTAACAATGCAAGCGAAATGATCTTTGTGCAAACTCTTCATCCAAGTTCCAAATACAGATTGTTACAGATTGTTATGGTTGGAAGGAAGGATTTCCTGTTGCAGTCCATGTTGCAGCACACCTGAAGAAGTCTCTGACTAGAGAAACGATTAGGTTATCCTGCTGTACAGAAAAAAAAAATAGGATATGCATATGGTTATCCGTTATAATTTCCAGTTTACAAGATATCTTTCTTTGCACAATACATTAATGTATGTTTCCATGGTGACTGGTCTATTGTTGCTCCAGATTGGTTTGTCCACGGGTAATGTAGGTGTAGAATATTGTTTTGTAAATAAAAAAAGAAAAGCCTGTTGACACGAGGAAGTGTCTTCAAACAGCCTTCATATAAGTTGGTAGTTTGTCACTCTGTAATAAGATGCTACTTATGCTAATGCTAATGCCCCACTTTCATGGTATAATCATAGTATGAACTTTTTTTTTTTTATTCCATACATTTCACTCAAATTCAAATATATATACAGTTCTTTTCTCTAGCAGCATCTCACCTTTTTCTCCTGCTAGCATGGCCGGTCCTGCATGCATACGCTCATTATTTTCAACACAGTGGCTCGGCTCAACGGAGAGCAGACGGCGCCGGCTTTGTTTGAGACTATCGTTAAAACCACTTCCATCTTTCTCAGCGGTCTAGCTGACCCCATAAACGGTTGGTTCTTAGTTGCTTCTGCTGACTTACATGAAGAAAAAAAAAAGAAAAAAAGAAAAGACCTGGAGAACAAAGACAACTTGTGTCTGTTGTAAAACTTTCATGCGCTTGCTTCTTTTGTTGAAACTGCAGTCTGTACATGAATAAGAGGCGATAAAGAGGTTTTCTAACCCACAGGCACTTTTCCTCAGTGTCTTTTACTTTTGTTAAGATATATTGATTAAAAGTGCAAAAAATGCAGGTTGCAAAACGGAGGGCCTTCTGGATCGCAGTTCCTCTTTTTCTCCAAATGCTCTCCGTTCTGCATTAGTCAACGCTAACCCTAACCCAAAAGTGGAAGACCGCAGATGCCAGAGTTTAAGTTTCGTTCAAACGGCTTTTCTGTTTCCCTTCCCGGGTCTCTTTGAAAGATTCAAACCCGAATCTAATCTCGTTTCACACTCTCAATTTAGCAATTAAAAATTGCAAACAATAACGTGACTGGTTTTGCTGTTCTCAGCGCCGCCCGGGGGCAAACTGGTCTTGCTTTTCCAAAGATTTTTAAATGTCACAGTCAAAGAAGTTGAAAAAGACCATTACCAGTGACATTTTATTCTGCTGTGTGTGCGTGCGTGCGTGTGTGTGTGTATATGTGTGGTATTAGAGCCAGCAAACCAGCTTGCATTATGAGTAAATAGCATTTTCTCCAGTGCAAATACTGGTCCTCAGGTTGTTTAAGATTCCTGCTTGTTTATCACTAGTTTCATAAGCTGGATCTACTCAAAGTCGAGTTCTGTTTTAACCCCACTTTCACCTTTTGTTTTTGAAATCTCTTTCTCCTAAGGCAAAAATGTTGCTCGTCTGTGTGTGTGTGTTTTCTTTTATAACTTTTGTTTGTTTTATTCGTAAAATGTATAATATAGACACGCCGAGGGCTGTTTCTATTGCGCTTTACTGAACATATTTATCTAGAAATCTTAACCTCTTGTGTTTATGTAAACACCGACTCTGAGGCGACTCTCCTTTCATCGGCTACATTAGTGTTGCCACTTCAAGCAGAAAAATAGATAAATAAAATAATAAAAAGGCACATTACAGCCAATAAGCTAACTTTGGCATATTACTTCATTTCCTTTCAATTATAATGAAACACTACTGGTTTGTTTTCACAAACGTCTTCCTTTATAAATCAGCTCAGACGCCATTCAGAGAGCAGGCAGCTGAAAAAGAAAATGGAAAATTATGAAAATAGATTAATAGAGTCCTTAAAATTTCAACACCAACTCTACAACGAACAGGTAGCCGGTACAAAGAAGCCCCTATGGATGAAAGAAAACCACAGATTACCTTTTCAAAACTACCAAAAAACAGACAAGGCTCCACCTTTGCAATCATTGTTGGCAGAAAAAAGATTGATCTCCGGACAGCATTTGCCTATTAAAGTTAAAACCTTTTTCCAGAATGAAGTATTAAAACAGGGTGAAGATGCAGGAGGTTCACACTCCTAAAGGAAAGACGTTTGTTTTGTCTTCATTTAGTTTTAGAAGACTTATTGCCGTACAAACCTTAACTTTGTCCAAAAACGTAAACGTCTTTTTTTTAATCCTGGCATCACACCTCATAGGCACATAGAGGGAGCATTTGAAAAGGAAAAAGGAGAGGTCTAAGGATGGATCCCTGAGGGACACTAGAAGACAGATGAACACTTTAGGATAATCAATCCTTCAGTGAAACTGAAAATTCTAATATCCCTTAATTCCAACTGTAAGCCCTAAGAGGAAAAGTTGGTCTATGGTGACAAAAGCAGCACAGACGTCCCCGAGTTATCTGAAAACTAAATGTAATCTAAACTTCTCAAAGCTCCGGCTCAGTGCTATGATGTGCTTTAAAACCAGATGGAAAAACCCTCAGTGAAGCCACCATGCCTGGAGCTGAAGAGAGACAATTTTCTCCAATAACTTGGAAATATATGTCTAACTTTGAAATCCAAGACAAAAAAAAAGAGAATAGACTCCACTATAGAATACTTAAAATCAGCTTTAGGCAAATCTAATAGTTAAAGTCAGTGGAAAGCTGTAACTAAGATTGGTTAAAATAATTTAAACAATACCTGCTTTCTATTTTAATTATGCCATGCAGATATTACAAAAATAACAAAATGCTAATTAGTTAAAAAATATAATTCTATACAAACGTTTCCAAAAAAAAAAAAAGGATGCCGTTATCCCCATTACTTGTGCATCTGTTTAGTACTACATTTTTCCTTTCACTAAACTTTCCATTAATATGTATTGGCCTCTAGAGTCAGAAATTACTCTGGTTTCTATAAAGAATGTTTGCCCCCAAACCACCTGTTTAGCTAGCCGTCTTACACAAAGTGACGCCGCCGTTACGTGGTACAGTTTATTGTCACTTAGTTGTCCTTCTCAAATGCCTGTTGGTAACTCAGAATAGTAAGAATATAATCTCCCTAACCTTGTCCTACAGTCATAAACCTGAACTTGGATTTGAGAAAGTGTTATTTTCCTTGAGGTGTGAGGAGAAATTACAAGGGCCTTTAACAAGATGAGACTCTGGACACATTAAAAAACTCCATCAGTCCAGAGTTTATGGTCCCATCTGTCCCACCTCCAGCGCTCAGAGCAACATGACTCATTACCTCTACTAGACTCAGTCCTTTTACTTTATGTGTTGCCTTCAACAGGCAGAACCCCACAGGGCAACATAAGGCACGGATTGCCTGAGGGGTACAGTAAACGAGTCCCTCACACATAAATTCTGATTTTTAACTTGGCTTAAATAACAATCTGCCCTGCCTGTCGGAATAATTTCGTCACAACGGCCCGACGCTCTGGGTTTGGGTGGCGTTATCACATTTCCTGGCTGTGGATAAAATAAATCCTGTAGGGATCCCGATCCATTTCCATTGCGGATTAGAAACAAAATCCCTTGAGAAAGTTGCTGTTGTGTCTCGCGGCCTCTTCGAGGTAATATCTGAACCAAACCCCCCACCGAGGGACGTCTTTATCTGATACCGTACCAACACCTTTGGTGGTGGACCTTTGAGCAACGCAAACCGCCCCCAACGGGTGAGCCGAAACCCCCCTGGAGAAAAAAGGTTATCTCATATCCCAACATCTTCTTGTTTTGATCGTTACCCAGCGCTCGTGACTGATGGCGAGAGATAAAACTAGATTTAAAAATAATCTGAGAGCCTCGCCCCCAAGGCTCTGCTCGCTCTTCATCAAAACAGTCTCATAAACTGCTGAATCAGTCCAGCAGTTTATTTCAGGCCTCATCTCAATTAAAAGCACAAGATCACAGAAGCTCAAACAAACTCAGACAGGTATCTTTATTTTTAACCAGAATTCAGTTGTTAGCAAACCGAGAATTTAAAGTAAACGTCACGAAGTAGAGGTGAATATATTTCATTTCATCATATTTTTTAGAGAACCTCATTATGTTGGCTCATCTCTACATATTTCTTCAAAGAAGATGCAATTTTGTGTATTCTTTAGTTTGACGTTTAAGACTCTTATGCAGATTTAAAGGTTTAAAAATCAACATTTCTGAAAAGAGGCCTGCAATCACACTTTTCTTCTGTTAAAAAAATATCTGTTTGGAAGTGGCATAGCCATAGAGTGACATTTCAAATTCAGATTCTGTACTGGCATCAAATGCCACTCTTACCAGAAAACTTACCCCAATATGACTGAATTAAAACATTTTTGCAAAAGGAGAATGGCAGCACTGTAGTTATGCATAGACATGAAGAGAAAATTATTAAAACCAAACTACACATTTTCATGGGTCATGTACAAGAATCTTTGTCAAATATACCACAACAATCAAACCAACCACTGAAAGATATTGCCATCTCACTGGACTTTTTTACACTTCTATGACCAGGCCTGCCTAGCACTTCTGTGATCCTCTGCCAATCACTGAAAGGATTTATGGTTCATTCAGTAATAAACCATTTGACCCACAGAAAGATATGTCAACTCCTGGTTGTGAAAGTGTAAACCACCAATCATCTGGTAAGAGAAAAAAACAAAACAAAAACAGCAACTCTCTGTGGCATATATAGCATATCAGCTTATGGATTTAAAAGAGGAGGCCAAGAGCTACAGAGTGGGGGTATAAATTTTACAAATGAAAATGGATGACATGGGGTTGAACATGAATGGTTGGGTGGCTCCATGCACGCATGTGCGTGCATGCGTGTGTGTGCGTGTGTGTGTGTGTGTGTTTAAAGCTGTGAATAAAGAAAAGGGGGATCCTTGAATGACATCTGGGCTGCTACGAATCATCAGTTCCCAACACAGGTCCTCATGAATCACTTTAACAAATGGTGAAGAGCCTCTGCAGGAAAACGTGTGCACATGTGAGTGCTAACAGTGTGCTCTGAGTCACGAAATATAAAAAAAAAAAAAGAAACCTTCATTGAAGTGTAAAGACTTTGGGAGGGCTTTTGTCAACTCTTAAGTAATGGATCGATATTTTCATGCTTCATTTCGGCAGAATGGCCTTTTTGGCTCTTTCGAGGATGGCTAGTGTTACTGTTTTATTAGACTAATCAAAATCAGCCATTACCTTGATTTTGATTAGTTCTCCAACAGAAGGAACCTATTTAGGAAGTGTAAGCACCTCGCTCAGATAAGAGCAGGAAAAACAAAAAGGAGGAGGATCCCACCAGCCTGGAAGATTACCAATTAAGGCCTAATTTGTAGTGAGCTTGCAATCAATGTTAACTTGTTCCTTTGCTAGAATAATTAGAAGGTTTTGTACGTTTGACCTCAGACCGTGTCTGGGTTCCTTGAAAGTCGGCAACAAGTTGACTTTTTGTAATTAGAGGTTCAAGGAAATCTGTTGATGCTTTAAACGGGCTTGTGAATTGGCATCACGTTTTTAATCACTGATACACGTTTTGTCCCCCGAGACGCCATCAAACTCTTTTGCTTTTTGCACCGCTTTTACGAGAACAACGCTAATCGAATGTATTAGTCTTTGTTTAAAGTCTGACGTTATTTGGAGAGGTATATTAAATCTGTCAAGCATCAAGATTAGATTAATCACAACAACTTTCTCACATTTTGTCACAACCACAAACCTTCGATGTGTTTTGTTTTAATTCTTCGTGACAGATTAACTGCATTTGCATTTCAGGGCAATCAATTGTCTTCAAAGGGCAAAGAATTTGTCAACAAAGTCCATCTGTGCGTAATTTAAAAAGTATATCCTGTGCAGACCTTGGATGTTTGACAGATGCACACAAACTCCACCATCATCGTGCTTTGGCCTGGTTTAACGAGGTAAGTTGGTTAGAGGTTTTAGACAACAGGACAAAGACTCAGTATATATCAGAGCTACAGTTTTAAAACCAATCACACTCATCTGTTTGCTTGGCTTGTTAAATTACAAGCCTATATATCAAATTGAGACTCTTTGGCAAAATTTGAATGGTTTCGTGCAGAGACGCTTTCAGTTGAAGGGACCGGCTACAAATACAAGGCATGAAAATCATTACTTCCCTTCCACTTCACAATTATGTGCTGCCATTTAAAATCCTAACAAAGCACACTGAAGCTTGAGGCTATAGTGCGCCCATTACCAAACTCACATCTTCTTAGTCTTAATTTTTGACATCTGTCCTCAAAAGGCCTTACAAATGCCACCTCAAATCTTACATCTTTAGTACGTTGGCTGTTTAGTACAGGAAGAAGCAACCGAAACGAGTGGTGCCAAACGTACAGCTGGAAACAAATATGGCAGGTCAGATCATGAGCAGGTATAAAACTGAAGAATCTGCTGTTTTCCCAATGAAAAGAACTTATTTATGAGGGACAAGGATACAAAAACTGCATTGATGTTCTGTTGAGGAATCCGTTTTGTCAGTTCTTTTCATTATCGCTCCCTAAGAGGCTTTAGTGAGAACTAACTAGAATGGTGTTCTTCAGCCAAGGTTAAAATTGTATGAGTAGAAGTGGTATGTCTAATCCTTTGGTGTAGACAACGATTAAGGGTGTAAATACTTTTGCAGGGCTCAGTACAATCTCAAATTTAGTCCAAGACCAATTCTGAATCCTAAATATGTCAATCAGACCCCATCATCTGACGTTGCATGTTGTGGTCTTGAACACGCAGGTCTTGTAAACAGCTTAACTTCGTTTAAACTCTGGGATTCTTGTCCTCAACATAATGGATGCGCTCAAATGCAGAGGTGATGCCGGAGCAAAGTCTGCAGTTTTAACGTCCCGAGACTGTGTACGGATCAGAGGGCAAGCATTTTTTTGCTCTCTGTGGTGATGCTGCACACGCCGTCGCCCATTGTAAAATCCTTCAACGCTCTACCGCCGGTTGAGAGAGTTACGGCTCCCCATCCTTCTCGCGGGCCAGGCTGGAAGTGCTCCCTGTTGTTGACGTTTTTGGTGCAGACACACCAACACTCACACAGTCATGCTCCATGTCTTACAGAGACTCATTATTTCACCTTAAATGGTCCGGTGGTAGCTCTCTGAAGTCTTTTGAGGGTAAAGAAGGCTGTTTAAGAGTGTGAGATTGAGAATGTGTCAAGAGGACCGGCAAAATTGAATTTAGATTTGAAGCATTTGTTTTAAACCTTAGCTGATTAGACTTTGAAAAATAACCCTCAGCTAAATTGTCGAGAGTTAATCTGAGTACAGGAACAGAAGAAGCTCAGTATGACTTTCAAGAAATAAAAGCGATTATGTTTTTCCAAGTCCTTCAGGGTCTAAAATGATAGAGGGTGGCATATTTTGGAAACAACTGTGTTGCATATAGACGTCTGAGTGTGGCTATGGGATTTTTACTTAATGATAAAAAATTTAAAAAAAGCATTGCTGAGAAATTTAAAAACCTTGAAGTGTGATGGAAACCATCATTTCTGACAAAATGACAAAACACCTGGTAGTAAAGCAGCGTGAACAGCGACATGTTGGGAATAAATTATACGCCCATGAGTCTTGTAAAAAAAAAAAAAAAAAAGACGACACTTTTACCTGAAAACATAAATTTCTTCAAATATGTCAAAAAAACATGTAATCAGAACTTGCAAACATAAATTACATTACACGGCTTTTTTCCAGATTTGTCACTTTGGTGACAGACAAATGTTTCCGAGATAAACAAGAAACACAAACCGAGACATTTTACTCTGCCTGTAAGAGAACACCGCAGGTTTAGCCAAATATCAGGGGTGTCAGGTTGTTTTTCCCTCCTTGAGGACATAATTATTACCCTCATGTCTGAAGTCATGTCCTCTGCACTTAGCTGCTGCAGTAAACAAGGCAAGGCACAAAAAAAATAAAAAAAAATCCAACACATGATTTGAAAGACTTTATCACTAGAGAAAGAAACTCTAGTGGTGAAGTCTAAACTATCTAATCAATATTGGGAAAGGTGTTTTTTTTTTTTTTTGGGCCAAAATGAACATTCTTTTACAATTTGGCTAATAGCTAAGGATGTCAACAAGCTTGGTCTCATTTAGGAACACAATGAAATGTTGAATACACCCATAAGTGCTAAATAAATATGTTTTTAGATCAAAACAAGATCTAAAACATCTTGCATGATGTTTTTATAAACTTTCCACAACATTGCTAGCTTTTCTAAAGTAATGTTCTAAAAGGCTAGCATCAACTCTCCTGCTTAATGTGAAAGTCTATGGAAAATCTCAGCCATTGTTACCTGTGATAATATACTTTTCTTTTATTCTCACAGCATTCATTTCCTTCCTGGCATTTCTGTTTAAAATCATTTCTTTATTGTTTTCACATATTCAAATTTTATGATAAGTTGAATTTTGACACAAAAGTGACTTACTCTATATAATAGTAAGTCTTATCACCCTGAAAAGTTTCTGTGTTGTTATTGTATCAAGTTTTTGATTTGCACTTTTTCTGAAAACGCTTTTGAGTTTGGATTATGTCGTTTGACTTGTTTTTTTCCTGCAAAAATGTATTTTCAATCGCCTTGCATAACAGGTAAGCCACGCTGCCATACCTCACCGAGTATTTTCACTCTTGTAGTTGTCATTTGTTTTCGTCACTTCCTCTGTGCCACGTCACGTTCTGTTTCCTGCTTTATTATTTTTCAGAGATCTGGACCGCCTGCCATAGCCTTACCTTTAGTTTTTCTTTACTCGGAAGTCTGTACAGTTTTATGCATTGTTCAAGTATTTGCCTCCTGCTTGGGAGCGTTAGTCACAGCTCTAAATAACAGAGAAAACAGGATGAATCTTCCTTTTTGTTCAACTCCATGCCTCGCATGGCTAAATTCAATCTTTGATAAGTCTTCTGGCCACTAAGTATTATTGCTTGGCTGAAATAAACAGTCAGTAAAAAGCGGGGTAGTCAAAAAATAGGCTCTGTCGTTCACCTTTTTGCTTTGCTGGAGTGGAATAAAAGGAATCTCTGTGGCTTTGAGAACATGGTGAAATGTTTTGTTAAAGTTCAGGTTTTTTTTTAAAGTTTTGTCATGCTGCCAAATCTTTGTATGACAAGAGGACTGAATGTTTAAAGGGCATGCTGAGTATAAAGTGACGTTATCCTCTTTAATTCTGTCTTTCTCTTTCTCATCGGTTCAACTCAAAGTTTAATTCCCTCCTTTTAGACTTTTTCTTACTTTTTTTCCCCCAAGATAAAGAAAAAAGCGAACGCATCTCCTCTTTGTTTTCTCTCACTCTGTCACACATGCATATATCCTCTGGCAGATTTTTGGCATTTTACAAATTACAAATAAACCTAATTTTGCTGGATTCCTTCAAAGAGTTTGTAAAGAAACCAATCTGTCTTTAAAGTGGTCCAGATTTTATTTGCAGCAGCATTTTATTTATTTATTTTTGCATAAAGTGCAAAGTACATTCAGCTTGCTTTTTCAGGCTTTTGTTTTGTAAGTAGCAAGTAGTTTAGCATTAAACTATAATTTAACAGCCTGTACACTTTGCATTTATTTCTAATCTATTGGAATAATCGGAACTGAACAGGTCCATATGACTAGAATCATTCAGATTGCTTTTATATGTATTTGGACCTATTGTAATCTCAATAACTAGATATAAATTTGAACCACGTGTCTCGTAAAATAAAACATAATATGCTCATTCAATGCAAATTTGGGGCAATAATGTGGAACAAACAAAAAGCGCAAGTAGAAAACCCAAAACCATCAGTTAATATTTGAAAACCAAAACTGAAACAGTCGCAATGAGTCACTCTGTTGGAGCCACATCAACATGCAATTGCTACTGGCATACTTTTGTAGGATAGATATTTCTATTTCTTTTTTCAGTTTGGCTCATGTGAGATTTTCTCTTTCCTTTTGTCAAACTGGGATTCTGTTGAAGCAGCTTCCCCCCCAAAATCACTTTGACAAAATCAGTTCCTTAGTTAGGCTTGACATCTTGGGGAGTTTAACTTTAACAAGGTGTCTGCAGAATCGTGAGACCTACTTAAAAAAAAAAAAGAAAAGAAAGAAAGAAAGAAAAAGCTGGAAGAGAATTTCTCTCAAATATTGGCCAACCTTGGCACTGTGGCTTTGATCAAAGAAGAGTTTGTTTGGATTTAGCTGGAATTGTAATTTGCTCTGTAGAAGGCATATTTTTGACAGTTTTTGCTTTTAAAGAGAACAAACTTTCAGGTTTTAGCGAAAGTGAGATTAATGTACCTGCTGCACCAGAAGAGAAGGAAAAAATCTAGATGGTCTCTTGCTCATCAGACGTCTGAATGTTGCACAAGAGATAGAAGACAAAAAAATTTAATTGGCAATTCTTAAAACAGTTTCTCAATCTGAATATAAATGACCACTAGATGATTATTATTTTGGATTTAGGTGAGTCGAGATATTAATTTGAAAGCTGCAGAGATTTTTTAATGCAATCTAGTTCTGCACTCTGCTCTGAATTATTACAATTGAGAAGATAACTTACCTACTTTAATCATCTTGATAATTAAATTGGATGGCATTAAGTTTTAGCTTTATCATTTAGTCTAATGTATCTAAATCAATAATGTCAGCATATTTTAGTTAAGATAAAAAATGAAGAACAGATTGCTAAATCTCAAAACCTTGATAAATCATTGCAATCACCAATATTTGTAATCAAATTGGAAGCTTTGTAACTATTTAATCACAATTAGTATTCAAAAAGTGATATCTACGTTTTTTTAGTTAAAATATTTTTGTGGAAGAGTGGGTAAATGAAAAAACCTAAACTGTGTGTATGTGTATTTGCATGCTGAATATTAATGTCTATCTTTATTTGTGGATCATTCAGATGTACGGATCAACATGTGTGCAAAAGGTCTTACTGCAAGCAAACAGGCAACTTTACTTTTCTAAATTATGCAGGTTTGTTAGGAAAACATTTACATTTTTTCTGAGTTTTACAGAACAGGGTTCCTGCCACGAACTGATGTATGTAGAAGTGTTGAAACTCTGTCACTCTCGTATTGTCACGCCTTGCACTGCCGAAGTCTTTCTCGACAATGCAGCTGCTCTAGTCTCCCCTTTCTGACAATACTGTGCTCTGTTGCATTTTACTCTTCATGTCAAGGAAGGAATCCTAAATATTTTAAGTTCTCTCCATTTTTGTATTTCTCCAAACCTCAATCTAGTGGCTGATGCTGACAAAGGAAAAAAAAACATTTCTCAAATGGTTAAAGTTTGAATTGCAAAAACATGAAGGAAAAAAGGGTAGAGTGCCTTCTCCGGGTCAGGGGGGTCGTCCTGCCTCAAGTGGAGGAGTTTAAGTATCTGGGGATCTTGTTCACGAATGAGGGAAGAAGGGAGCGGGAGATCGACAGGCGGATTGGGGCAGCGTCTACTGTGAAGCAGGCGCTGTACCGGTCCGTCGTGGTGAAGAGAGAGGTGAGTCAAAAAGCGAAGCTCTCGATTTACCGGTCGATCTACGTTCCCACCCTCATCTATGGTCATGAGCTTTGGGTCATGACTGAAAGAACGAGATCACGGGTGCAAGCGGCCGAAATGGGTTTCCTCCGCAGGGCGGCTGGGCTCTCCCTTAGAGATAGGGTGAGAAGCTCGGTCATCCGGGAGGGACTCAGAGTAGAGCCGCTGCTCCTCCACGTCGAGAGGAGCCAGTTGAGGTGGTTCGGGCATCTGGTCAGGATGCCTCCTGGACGCCTCCCTGGTGAGGTGTTCCGGGCACGTCTCACCGGGAGGAGGCCTCGGGGAAGACCCAGGACACGCTGGAGGGACTATGTCTCTCGGCTGGCCTGCACGCCTTGGGATTCCCCCGGAGGAGCTGGAAGAAGTGGCTGGGGAGAGGGAAGTCTGGGCCTCCCTTCTGAAGCTGCTGCCCCCGCGACCCGACCCCGGATAAGAGGAAGAAAATGGATGGATGGATGGATGGATGAAGGAAAAAAGTAAAATTGATTCTCAGCATGGTAGGAAAGATAGAAAAAGTTAATGTAAAAAAACAAAAAGGTGGTACATTGTGATCACATGTTCTAATATGTAAAGAGCTGTCAATGTTCACACACACACACGCGCGCATAATAGTCATAATAGTGTTAGTGTTTTTGCAAGAATCCCAGAGCAGAAATGCAGAAAACTAAATGGTGTAGATAATTTGCCAGAGTAGGTAGTGGAGGACCGCCTCTGACAAAAGGTCTACAGTCAAAGTCCGACAACAATACAGGATGTGTTTCCTGACGTCAGTGAATCCAGGTGGGGATTTCTTCACTCATCCGTCAGCAGCTTAGAAAAAAAGAAAACTGTTGCCTGAATACATCTACGGCTTTAATACAGGCCTTACAGAATCCAACCTATACACTCTAAAGCATTCCCACCCACTCGCCCACCCACACTCCATCACACTCAAAACTACAGCAGCTGAAGCTGTTTTGTGTCTTCCAACGTAGCAGAAAATGTTTCTTTTCTCCTCTCAGGCAGCCTTAGTGGAGGGGTCCACTGAAGCCAACCCTCAGTAATTAACTGTCACAACGCTTCAAAACTAACAAATGGACTTTATGTCAAGGAAGGCCCATTAATTTACTGGCCTCCACTCGTCGATCCGGAGCCTATTATCTCCATTACGGCAAGCTTTTGTGTCTAGTCATCCTCACCCACTAACCTTCAATTTTCCCGTCTTACATTGCTGAAAATCCTGGGAATATTCAGAGAGGACAGTTGGACATGAGTTGACGATTATAACATATTTAGGGAACAAAAAAAAGAGAAAGAAAAAAGAAGGTAACTATATATTACTGGACACAAAGGATTTCACAACCTTTTCTGACGGCATACATAAATCAGAGGTATGACTCATTTTAATGTAATAAGCAGTGATGCTTGGTGCATAAATATGTACACGCCAATGCACTTGAGCACACACAACATCCAATCCTCACACATATATTCCCTCATTCACTCTGCATATTCCAGTTTTCCTTCCAGTCAGGCATATTTTAAAACTCATACCCCACTTCCTTATTGGCTTGACAACCTTGGGGGAAGAAATCTTCCATATGTGACACTAATAAGTGGAAGCAGTGGAGAGCCACTTCACCATGAGGCATAAATAACTAAATAACATGCAGACTATGGGATTTGTGTGATTTGTTGCAGAACTCATATTTATTGCTGTTCAGACGTGCGGCATTAGCACATGTCTACAGTGTTGAGCAACTCGTAGTAATCACAGCCCATTTTCATGTGCACAGCTTGCAAAGCTGCATTATAGGTGGTGCAAATAGTTTTATTTCAACAAACGCATGTTTTCCCAAACAATGTAAAGGTTTTTAGACTTTTTTTTTTTTTTTTATATCTGTACATTGATATTTATAGTAAAAAAAATGATGATGGCAGGGGGAAAAAATCCATCTTAAAATTTCTGTATGTGTTGACTTAAATATATTCTTTAAAAAAAAAAACAGCTATGTATATTTTAAGTTATTTGTTGGAAGAACAACCTAGGAGTATCTTGAACCTTAAGTTGGACGTAGCCACAATGCTAAAGTACGATGTGATACTGATGACATGCATGTCATCTTACAACAACTTAAGGCTGCTGTGTTTTGAAGCATAAGCACAAATGCAGTTTTATTAATAATATTACAGCAGATTGAGACCAAATGTTTGACTTTTCCATGAGTGAATCTGTATCACAGAGCAAAAGACCTGATTAGGCATCTCCGAAAGGAAGTGTAAGCTTATATACATTTAAGTTTGTGTTTTAATTTTTACAATATGACATTTGAAATATGTTAGAAATGAATTTACATGAGTCAAACAGAGAGAATCTGTTAGCTCAGATCAATATTGTAAGTAACCTTTTCGGAACCACAACTTACAAATCTAAACGTTTCTACTACAAACATTTTTTATTTTGCAAGAGGTATAATACTACATACCACAAACTACAACAGTAAAGCCCCATGCATTTAGCTTCAAGCGCATTTTGTAATGAGGAGAGAGAGGGAGAGGTATTCCAGAGGACAGAACAGATTAGCATCAGTGGCCAACCTGACACTGATAAAGTCAGAATCAGTTTAAAGAGGACCTGATGTGGTGGAGGGCTGCAGCAGAGGCGGAGCAGTTACAGAGGCCAAGCGCCATAAATACTGCATCCCATATGAGATTTACTCAATGAATCGATAGAGGGGAAAATGCTATTCAATCAACTGATGCAGGCTGCTGGGGAAATCAACTGACACGCACAAAAAAAAAGGAAAAAAATGACCGACCTTGGAGACATGATGTGCCAGAAGAGAAGCTGTTAACTGCAGTGCATATCTCATTGTACATCTGTTTTTTTTTTTTTTTTTTACTATTTTGATGTTAAATTGCATCGATGCATATAAAGCAATTTGAATTTGGTTGATTTGTAGGAGCTTTTGCAAGACAGTTGTGCAAAGTCATCAAGTTTTTGTCATGCTAAATCTCTGGAGAAGCGATTTTGAGACCTGAGTTGGCATATTTTCTCCTAACAATTATTAACCTTTCACAGTATACCAACATTTAAATTAAGTATTATACCTACACTTAAGGGAGAGTCTGTCTAAATTGAAATAAATTAGTTGTAGCAAATTGCTTTGCTTTCTCAGAGGCCTGTGATGTCGCATTATGAAAATTGTGGGGAAGAAAAAAAAAATACTGTGTGCTGAAAGCCAGCATTAATTTTGATAAAGGTCAGATTCGACCCAGAGGGTAGAATTCATCCCCGGACTCCGTTATATGTGCCTACTAGGTTTATAAATAACTTTTCTAATAAAAAATAATTTGCCTAAATTGTGTTGAAATTCCTGTTTTGAATTTCTCAAACACTGATGATTGTGAAATGTTCCCACAGATGCTACTAATGCAATTTTTTCCCCCTCATGCAATTATCAATTCGCTCAGTATTTTTGTAAAAAAGCAAACCTTTCTGTGTCTTTGCGTCTACATTCGTTTTGTATATGGCTGTAAAGAGGATGCCGAAATGGGTGAAGGATTGCTCCTCATCTGTTAACTCGATGGCCACGTAAAATCAAATTCTGCAGTAACTAAGCCAACAGTTCTCAAACATTTAGCTATAACCATCACCACTAAGCAACTCCGAAATTGGACAAGAAAACTTTGGAGTCCCTGATGGCAACGTGGTCCGTCAGGTCATTCTTCATCACAAGGAGGAGACCTCCATAAATCAAAACAAGCTACTCCTCTTGTTTTCTTAGGAGAAGTAAACAAAATGTATTTTTGCTTTTCTCAGTTAATACAAAACTGAAGTTGCTTTTCATCATGACAAAATTTCTTTCCATAAATAATTTCAACAATAACCCCCAAGGTTAAAACCCTGGTATGGCAACCGTTCATACTGAGACCAATAGGTTTTATAAATTCAGAAGAAGCTTATTAATGTTGAAATAAACTTGCTTGAAGATTATTGGAAAATCTGTGTTTCTTTGAGGGGTAGCCACTGAGCAGTTTGTTATTTTCTGTTTTTGTGTTATGAAAGGCTTCCAAGTCTCACTAAAAATACCAGCTGATCATTAAAACATGCTTCTGCATATTTTTCTTCCAACTTTCGGCAAATATAAATACACCGCCAACTGTATTCTTTGGGATTTGTAGAATGGCATCTGTAATGGAGCTTACCTAAGACTCAAATGCGACGCATAATTGCATGTCTGCACGTATGAGTAAATATGTTAATGGCTGTTCTTTCGAGCTAGAACAACAGTTACAGAAGTGGTTGTGGGTGGCTGGGTGAGGGCGCTGCAGACTTTACACTCACTAGGCTGAAGCATTTGCAGTACAACGCGAAGCACGGCCAACACCTACTGGGCTTCTTAGTACGACTAATTTCAAACACAACTCTCCGACAAGAGCACCGACTCTGAAAGCTTCACTAAAACCTCAACATATCTCGATTTCGATTTTCTGCATAAACACCCCTACAGTAGAAACAAAGCAGCTGACATTCTACATTATTTCTACTTCACTGAAGTGGATCAAATTGTCAAGGACAACGTGTAGCTATAAGTTCTGCTCAGAACTGTGAAAACGTACTTCATCTCTGAGAGTTCATATATATGTTCTGCTTGGTCACACGTAAATGTTTCAGATTAAACTAGCTTCACACAAAGAAAACCAGAGTGAAAACAAACTACAGTTTTGAAAAGATGTTTCCTTTGTCAAGGGACAAAATCTATCCAAACCAACCTGGCATGATGTAAAAAAAAAATGAAATAACATTGTCCACAGATTTTAATACTTGCTCTTGCCACCCTTCGCCACAACAGCAAAAATGACCATGCAACATTAACGTTAATTGACAATCTTTGCACAACCATTGTCTGTAGTCTCCCTGTAGCCACTACAAATTAGCTTTCCCTGGTATCTTTGTTCACAAAACTGCATGTGAATTCTCAGAATGGTCATCAAACATAAGTGCTTCGGCTTACTGTATTTTTTCCCCTTTCCCAGAACACAGCGATCACTAAGAAATGGAGGCAAAGGGAGTGAGAATGATAGAAAATTTAAAAAAAAGAGGGTGAAGCAGGTTAGACGGAGCCAGATGAAGGGGAGAGAAAAACCTTAGTGAGGGTAAGGAAGCATAAGAAATGAGATCATGCTAATTATCTATCACCTTTAGCCCCATGGCAGCTCTTAGCTTCTATTGCTTTCATACAGAACTTTTCAAAACTCCTGGCCTAATGTGTTAATGTGGCTCAATGTACACTGTCTTCAAGGTGTTGAAGCTGTGTGTGTGTGTGTGTGTGGGGGGGGGGGGGGTGCGTGTGTGTGTGTGCCACTGAGGATTGTAATCCAGCTATTCAGCCATCAGTAGATCATTAAAAACCAATAAAAACAATGTAATTGATCAGGGAAGAAAATCGTTTCATGTCAGGATTTAACCTTCACTGCCATAATAACCACCTTTAATACTCTTTATAAAGGGTCTTAAGGTAAAAATGCCAGGAGTTTTGTTTAGTGCTATATATTATTAGAATATTTTTAATCAACGATTACACTTTTTAAAAACTGAATAAGTAATTTGAGTAATTTATTTTATAGCTACTTCTTACTTTTACTTGGGTAAAAGTATGTTGAAGTACCACTACTCTTACCATGGTAAAGCTTTTATAACCCCACTATTTCTACTTTTGTATTATTGCTCAAAAAACATTTACAACTAGCAGTTATTTTCAATTCTGACCAAGCCTTTCCTTCCGTCTGCTTTTACTCTTAATGTACAGTTTTTTTTTCTCCCACCCTCAACACTACCCATCCTAAAACGGCTCCTTGTTCTCTTCAACCTCTCTCTCCCATGTTACACAATCAGATGTTCCCTCTGCCTGCCAGAGACCCAGAATATCAATAGACCAATAGACCATAGCGCTCTGTCTCCCCATTATCCAAATCTTGTCCGCAACACACATGCACAGAGTGTCTGCACTCTCGTAAAGCATGGACTCAAACCATAATATGATCTTATAAATTCATGCATTCGTATATAGCCTTCAGCCGAACATGCTGCAGAAGTCATAAAGCACCCCACAACTGCCTTTAGACATTCAAATAAAGACCAATGTAGAATACACATCCACCTCTTCTGTAGCAACGTTCACACCCATAGCAGCAAGCCTCTTATCAATTTGCACTTAAAAAAGCAGTTTCACCTTTCCTTTGGTGGCTCCATGTCCCCAGCTACTTTCACTGCTATTTTCATACCCCCACCTTTTTTTTTTTTTTAACCACAATTTCTTTCTCCGTACCACCTCCTGTCATGCTTCAACCGCTCTACCCGCTCTCTTACTTTTAAAGCTGCGTTTCTCTTTCATTGCTGCCAAAAGCAGGCAACGGTGCGTTTCTTGGCGTTATATCTTCACACAGGGCCACACCACCTGTGGATCAATACCATGTAGAGACCACAGAAGCTTTCTTTATCTTTTTTTTTTTTTTATATTATTCTTTGCTGATATGTGTAGCAAACCTATTTGCGCACCCAACCTTTTCTTACACTGAACAGATAAGCGTAATTTGATCAGTTAGAGGGGGAAAGGATGCAAGGGGAAAGGTTTTCATCAAAAACATTCCTGGCACCACACTGGCCAACAGTTTACAAACTGTAAAAAGATCATGCATTATATCTGGCATATAATATGTATATTGTTTTTTTTTATGTGAAGGAAAAGCTTTCCACATATTGTTTAACATATGCATAAATCAATACTTTATAGTGCATATTTTGTAGGTCTACCTATTACCTTTTTGTGAGAGAAGTGATAAGGTCAGTTTATTGATGCTTTCTCGGCTTTGTAGTTCAGGACAGTGTAGGCAAACACAAATATGAGGTCATGAGTAGCAATGGCCAGCAGAAAACAGAAGAGCAGTCAAATCTATTATATTTAGATAAAAGATTGAAAGAGTTTGAAAAACTTGTGTAAGCACACACAATATCATAAAAGTAGTGTGAAGAAAAGCGCCAGAGTAGAAACGGGACGGTTGGAGGAATCTGAGGTGCAGTAACATTGCAGTTGGGTTTTTTATTCATAACTTCCAATAAAGGGGGATTATGATGTACTTTCCAGGCACATAGTGCCATTTTATAGCCCAATCAAGGAGCTGTGCTACCTTCAGTTGTTATACAAATGCTTCATATTAAAATTTTTCACTTTGAAATGGGCTCCAAAGAGGGAGAGCTATGTGGAAAGCAGCACTTTGCATGAGAAGGCGTCTAGGCAGCCCTGAAAGTGTTTCTCAAACATGTATGAATGAATCAAAGTAAGACTCCATGAATGTTTTAATGACTTTATGCTGGTTAATGTGCATATGCTCATTTTGTAATGTGAAGATAATTGAATTTGTATCAACCTATTTTATTGCGAAAACGACTAATTCTCTCTTTCATCAGAAATTACAGATTTTTAAAGAGGGTTACAGCCTTAAAGTTAGCACGACAACAAAAATAATAAGGAAAACTGATCCTTTATGCCAACTGATAATTCTTGAGTATGGTTTATCTGGTACTAAAACTGAAGTTACTGTCCACTGTATGGTGCCAGTGGTGGGATAGGAATATTTTAGCAACATAAATCAAAAAGAAAAAGAAACAACCATGAATGAATGGTAAAGCTTTACAAAGCGCAACTGTGTTGTGGTTTTGGAGGGAGCTTTTTATTAGACCCATTCACCATTTTGTACATTTTGGTAACAAAAAGGAACATTCTGACAAATTATTTCCTGATTCAGTAAATTGTACCTATTAAAATACAAGCTATTCAGTGGTCCATTGTTAGCCAATAAATGATACCTAGCTGCAGGGACTAAATGTCTAGATTCTTTTTAATAGATCTGGAATCATAATCTGTATTCACTGAATCACAATAGATTGAAACAGGGTGTATATTTGTACATTTATTAAATTAATCAAATGGCAATAGAGTTAAAACGTATCCGCCCAATTACAGATTTCACTTTTGTTACTCCAAATGTTTCATAAAACATGTTTTAATTTTGAACGACGATTTAATTTATCAAACAGACTAAACCAACCAGGCATGATACGGGAGGTAATTGCTCTCTTAAGTTAATAACCGGTTGTAGCACCCTTGGTGCCAGCAACTGCCATCAAGCGGTTCTAATGACTGGCAGCCAGTCTTTTACATCTTGATGGTTCGTTCCAAACGGCTTTCTAACATTTTCACAGTAACAGATGTCACTTACTGTTTCTCACCTGTTCAGCGCAGGATGTTTTACTTTAGAGATATTTTACCACATCATAATACCAGAAGGGTTCTCCTTAGGTCCACATGTTGATTCTACTCATGCTACCTTTGTCTGTAAATCACTGCCTACAAGAAATTTCCGCAGATTTATAATTATCTACCTCCATTTTTCTTTAATCAATAATGCAATTCTATCAACTCATTTGCAATTATCCTTAACATGAGGACAGAATGCTTGTTTACGGTTATGCTTATAAAATATCAATAAGAGAGAAAGTAGAGGTAAGAATCTTTTCTTTGAATTTACCCAAATCTGTTTTACTGAATAACAATCCAGTCCTTTTAATTACTGTATTTTAATTCAGCAATTAAAATTCCACATGAAGAAAAAAGGGAAAAACTCTGTTTCTACAAATGTTTGAGAAATGTTAGTTACATTGCTAATCTCTGAGGCAGGTTGGAGATTGTAATTTTCTGTAATTGCAATTTACTAAATTGAAATAAGATGCTATTTTGCCCTAAATACATGCAATAATTCTTGCAAGACATTACAATTTGTATTGTGCATTCTTCCTGTGTACAAGCTGGTCAATCTAAACAGTATAATTTTAATTATATAGATTGCATCACATTGCACTGCAAAAAAATAAGGAATTTTATTGGTTTTAGATACAACTGCACAACATTTGAGAGGGTTTAATACTTAAAATTCTTGCAGTTTAAATATGAATTTCCAGTAAATTAAACTGTTTCTCAGTGGTTACCTTATAGCAAAAACACTTCACATTTACATCAATTTAAGATTTGTGTATTTGCATAAAAGTAATTCCGTCAGAATATTAAGCATTCCGCTCATATTATATCGTCATCTCTTTGCGTCCAAGCTGTGGGTGGATGAAAAGGCTTGCAAATGCTCCTCTGCTGCTCCTGGAATATTTTTTTCCCCACAGACTTTTCCCTGATGAAGCCTTCACATGACACTCAGACTTTAATTCATCACATTAATTATTTCTCTCCAAAATTACAAACAAGTGCATCAGTTCACCGTGGCTGCCATCCATGGCGCCGACAACAAGATCATTTACTTGAGAAATGGAGGCAGATCAGAGTTTTTACACTTGCGAGCTTTTGTCACTTATACGACACAGTGCGGTGTTGTGTCCTGCATGGCATGTTTAAGGTTCATTATGATGAGCTTAAATGTTGTTAAACATAGTATTTTACCTTCCCGTGAGGTGACAGCTCCACAGATGAATATTAATAAGAGTTTAGTTTCCAATCACCTTCTAAAAGTTACTATGGTGAAATGGATGAAGACATTGTCAGAAGCAATTTTCATATAGCTTTTAAGTATTAAACATTTTTGAATGAAATAAAACCCCAAACTATCTGTGCTTCAGGTTTATAAGGCCTGTGAAAAGTCAGACTATTCTGCAGCAGGCAACACTGAGTGCTAACAGCAAGTGCACCGTCAAAACTCCAGTCTAAGGTGATTCCTTACATATGTTTCCTCAAAAATCTAAATTTACTTTGCCGCCATTTTGCTCTGAAATAATTAAAGCGCAGCTCAGAACATGACGCCATTCCAAACTGGATCAAAGTTTGTGTCCTTATCTCAATTTCCTGTGGAAATCAGTCCTAAAAAGATGTTC
Source organism: Poecilia reticulata (assembly GCF_904066995.2). Taxonomy (NCBI): domain Eukaryota; kingdom Metazoa; phylum Chordata; class Actinopteri; order Cyprinodontiformes; family Poeciliidae; genus Poecilia; species Poecilia reticulata. The sequence goes on along the minus strand of NC_088852.1, from coordinate 10,217,871 downwards.
ACTGATTCGCGTGTGAAATTGGATGGCCCAAATTACAAAATCAAAGACGTATTCAAAGCAAACGGCTTAAACCTTTCTGCCTGGTTAAGCTTTTTAATGGATTAAAACATCCTACAGACACTCCCTGGAAAGGAGACAAGGGAGCCATTTCTCAACATGATTCACATTCTAATTAAGAAGACAAGGAATTAACTACTCCAACAGCTGGCTGATAAACATTAGCTGAATCTGTCTTGACCACCCACAGCTGCAAAACTGAAATGAATTCACGTCCAAATTAGATTAAAACCCACCACTCACCTCTCCGCTCCTAACTAGAAGTCTCGAAGGCAACTTTGTAGTGTGAACTTTGTAAAATAAGTGTATGAAAGATACAATATACAATCATTTACTATTCATAAAGCTACTTTCAAATCAGTCATAAGAAATATGTGTGACAAACTCTATACCAACGGTAATCTATGCAAATGATGTGCTCAGATTTAAAGTATTTGCCTCTGTTCGATTGGTGCTTTAATTATTGGTCTCAAGACTAATCATTATTTAATTACATGCATTACAACTGCTGCCGCTTTTCAGATAGTGCCGTGTACTTGTACCGTTCGCTTGTCTCTACGGCAGTTTAACACTTTGCGTGTGTGAAGCGTTTCCGACTTTGACAGTGGGTGACGTGCAAAAAATGAGAAACCCGAGACTTTAACAAGCTCCCCCGTCTTTCCCAACGGCGGAGCACGAGCATTTTGCTCGCCCCGTGTTACCATGGCAACAGCACCCCATTAGGTGGCACGAGGGTGAGCGAATGAATGGGCAGGCATGCGGACAGAAAAGGGGAGAAGTGGAGAACAAAGGGAAGGGGGGGCAGAGAGGGGATGGAGATGGAGAGATGGAAGATAAAACACAAAGGTGTGGAAAGGAAAGAAGGAGTTATTGTCACTGCAGAGATGAAAGGATGGAGAAAATAAAAATGGTTGATGGAATTGAGATAGAGGTGGGACAAAAAAATAAATAAACTTGTGAACATGGATGACAAACAAACAATAAAAGTGAGCTGAACCTTAAAAGAAATGCTTCTTGTTATACGCTGGACACATTTTTCCCCCCAATTTACATCAAGCACACACTGTATGCGTAAAACTAATCTCTTTACCTGTGCAAGACTTATTTTTCTAACTACTACAGGTTTCCTTAACATTTTTGTTTTATCTGTTCTTTAGAGAAGTCCGCACTCAAACTGTCAATTTGAAGAAAAATAAATTAACATTTATATGGAAAAAATTGTAAAGCACGTCAGTCTGGAATATGAATTGGAACCATTTACCTGCTGTAGTTAAAGAATAAAGCTCGTTTTACATTTATTTGAAAAAATATTGGCTCTGGCATTGTTAGTGACAGTACAATTTACTGAAGGAACCTGAGAAACTAAACTTTTCATAATTTAAAACAATAGTCTGTAATCTTTAAAATATTCTATAATCTTAACAGTGGTGGGGGGAGAGTTGTTAAATGCACGCTGAATATAAAGGACCGTTAAAATTGAATGATTTTCCATTATTACAAAAATTCATTAATACATTAAGCTTCATTGCAATGTTTCATAGAATGAAATTGGAATTCGTGTTTGACTCTGAATTTGATATGATTTATTTAAAGCCGCTTTTGAACCTGTGCTAATAAAATGAGAGTTTGCTTTCCTACGGTACACCACTTCAGGTTTTTAACGTCACAAGTTGACAAGTAAAAACACAATCACACATTCTGTCTTAATCGGGCATTTTGTCTTCTTTTTTTCCCCCCTGCATCTTATTGCGTAGGCGCCATCTTTTCTTTTACATCTCGTTGTTCAAACGGCACAATTATTACAGATGCGTTGAATAGGTAATTCACAAGTTAAATGGCAGCCAGAGAGTGATAGTAGTTGAGAAGGTGGCGATAAAGGTGTCAAAGGATAAAGTGTATACATGAGATAAGTAGGGGGAGAAAAAAAAAAGAGGGGACAAGAGATGGAAAGAGAGGAGATAGTGGGGGTAATTGAAGTGAGGGACAGGCGAGACTAGAATGCTGATGGAAAGCAAAGAGAAGGATAGAGCAGAAGAACGGATAAGATATGGTCTGGAGTCATTCAGGTTGGTTGTAGAGCAGAAATTGGCATTCGGATCGCTCTGCTGCACTCTGCACCAATTTGCATGCTTCTATGCCACCTATAGGCTGCGCAGAGGGGATGAGAAGATGAGCAGCGAAGGGAGGAAAGCAACAGAGGGGAGAGAGAGAGGAGCAGCCGAGTAAAAAGGAAACATGCGAAGAGAGGTGAAGCTGGGAGGCACACATGAAAGGAAGCAGAGGAGATTTGAACTAGAGGAGTGATGTGTGATTAAAAGAATGAGGAGCTGACTTTTGATAGACTCCTTTTCCCTTTGTGGTTGGTTTATTTCTAACCCACCTTGCTTTGCTGATCTGAGCAACTTTGGCTGCACAGACTTGGCTTTGCCTTATGCCGGCTTACTGCCACAAAAAAAATAAAAAAAAAGGCTGACCGAGAGACTTAACACATACAGTATCTCTTGTGACAAAACCCGAGGGGATTTTAACCTTAAAGTTCAGTTGTACGATCGTTCGGAAAAAGACCGATTTTGTGTTGCGTTTCGTTTTAGATGTTCATGTAAGAAACTGAATGCGTCTTTAAAATTTACACCGGACATTTAATGCACACAGCAAAACTTCACTGGGACTAACTGGAACTTTATGTTTAGGTCAAATGAGAGTAAGATTGAAGCTTTTAGAAAACAAAACACCCTGGGGTGAAATTGGTCTAAAATGGACGTACTTGATGTTGTGCAAAGCCCAACGTCAAGTACAATCCAAGATCCATCAAGATCAAACGCTGAGAACTTTGCTAAGGTGCCTGGCATGTTGAACCTCTTGAAATACCAGGACTGTTAAGAAAAAAGTCAAAATAAGTCATCATTGGGTCTTTCAGAAGCATAATGATCCAAAATGCGTGTTGTTGTTTTTTTTACATTGTACTTGAATTAAAGATTGTATGTTTTCTAAATATTCCACTATGAGATAGTGGTACTGCAATAAACCATAAATTTATTGTAAAGGTTTGGGTGTTGTTTTTGTCACACAAGACACCACCAATTAATTTGATTGTGCAAAAGACTAAGTATAATGAATGAACTGTATGTGCTTAGTGTAAAACTCGGCCTTGCCTCCAAGTCACTAATTATCATCAGGGTTACTACCACACACTGGGCATTAGAGGAACATCCCCCAGCAAAACAAAGTCAGTGGTTTAACTCATCCCATGAGGATGCGGAGAGCCGCACGTTTCATTTCAGACCGTCTTTGTGTCATTGTTAACGTACGTGCGCAACGACGGAATTTTGCACTTTGTCCCTTGAAGTGTGACATGTAGCGAAGCAATGATGGCAGAGGCTTGATAATTAGATGAAACACTGTCTCATTCTGTTTATCAGCTCTCTTTGCGATTGCTCCTTTTCACCGTCTCAATTCCATAACATGACTATCTCTGTATGGTTGCTGTCTGTGTCTCCGCTGCTGTTACCCTCTGGCTCCTTCCTATTTTGACAAACTAGGGCATGAAAATAAGCCTCCATGTTGCCAGGAGAATGCTAAATACAAGGCTCCTTTTCTTTGGCTGCGATTCTTTAATCAACTTCCTCTTATCTCAGCCCTGCATCCCTTGTTTCTCTCTTTTCAGAATGTAATGGAGGAGAAATCTCCACTCTGCCAACATCCTTTTCTCTCAGCAGCCCTCCTCCGCTGTCCCTCGCTCGCTTGGTTCATTTGTCCGCCGTTGCGTTTCTCACACTCTCTCAATCTTCAAAATTTGTCTTGCCACCTTGCTTATCCTCCGCCGAGCTGTCGTTTTCATCCTCATTTCCTCGTTCTTTCTTTTTATCTCCCTTTCGCCTGTTTCCTGCCTCTTTCTTCTGCGCCGAGTCTCGTGTCATTTTTCTCCTCAGTTTTTGCTCTCGTCTCTCTTCACATGTCTTTCGGCTTGCCCTCATTAAAGGTTTGAAGTTGCGCGAGTATATGGTGGGCTTCACACCAGCAGCTCAGCGTGTGAGAGACATGTATGGAAAAATTATTCACATATTTAAGGATTAAACTTGGCCGTGGCAAGCCATGCTGCAGCTCTTGAGTTTTCATCTGTGCCTTTAAGTTTTTAGCAGAAGACTTAGCCAAGGCCAACACGTTTGGTGATGATCAGATTTTTTGACTCACAGATGTGAAGGTGATATTTTTCCAAGTTTTTGAAGCACAAGCCAATTTCGAGCCTCCGGTTTCCAATGAAGTTAACTAGTGGGTATGACATGGAGGTTCATACCACCTGGTTAAACGCAGCATCTTTTACAGACTACAGTTACTATTTTAAACCCTTTCGTTTATGTGTCCAAAAGTATGGAGGACAATTCCTGCCATAATTGGGGGAGGGGGGAAATACAAAAATAAATAAATGCTCAATAAATCAGCATACAGTTAGATACATCAAAATAATAAATAAAAGTTGGCAGTAATTAAATTATACAGTAAACACAGCATACACATCTTTATTAGTGTCTTTATTTGACCCCCTTTGTAATAATTACCTTATTTAACAGTTAATTTTAAGCTTTACTGGTAATTTTAAAATGTGTCCATGTTATTTTTGTCCGTTTGAATTTTTCTTTGTATTTTGTTTTTACCACATTTTTTTCCAACACCATGTATTTCTGCCTGTCCGTTCTACATCTGTGTCTCCTTATGTAAATTATGGGGTTGTGCCTGAGGCACCAACTTCTGACTATTGGTTGGTTAACATTAAGGGTCCTACATGGCTGGACTCAAGTCAAATTGTCAACGTGCGGTTACACGGTTTCAGGACTGCGAATTCAAATAATGAGGTCATTAGCAGGACTCTGGAGAACTTGACTGTAAACTCAATAAGTGATTCAGCCTTTTTATTCATGTGTGGTGGACCAGAGACACATCGGACTGTGAGGCCTGAATTAGGAAAATATTGGTCTAAAAACCATTAGAGTTCATGCAGAAAACATTAAGCGCTTTTGTTCTCAACAGAAATAATCTTTATGATGCTAGCTTAACTTCTGAGTCCGTGTCTGGTTCTGTCATGGTTTTTAATCTTTGCTATGTATGTAAATTACGTGAAAGAATGTATTCCAAACATATCACTACAGTTTCAATTTTCATCATGGATACGTTTCCTTTTCACAAAGTCTGTCGATCATTTTGCACAGCCGAGGTTACCTTAAAGCTCAGCTAATAATGCTAAAAAACAATTTCTCCGTGTGTTTTATGTTATCCTTAGAGAAGATAATTGGTGCTTTCAGCTGCAGAGAAGTGCTTGAAAGTTGTCCGTCACTGAAACAAAATGTCTCAAATATCCTACTAAAAATGTCAGGTCGGAGAAAAGTTTGATGTACATTTTCCACTTAAAACTTTTATTTTTTGAGAGCCAAACTTAAAATGGAAGATATTTCAAGTAGTTTTACTTGGACACAGCATAATGCAGGCATACATATTCTCAAAAGTACTCTGGCCATATGCCCGTCATGTTTACTTCCAACCATAACACTCAGCTGCTACTCAAAATAAGACAAAATGTGTATTTTTAAGTTCATTTCATAAATACGTGATACATTTTTGAGACCAAAATGATACTAATTAGGTCAGTTTGAGAGAAAGCTAATTTGAACTAGAAATCCTGACTTGAATATTTCTATTAAAATGAATATTATGTCTAGGCAGACAGAGAGCCTTGTTTTTAGGGCTGCTCTTACTGGCAACTAGAATTACTTCGCAACACTTTTTACTGCCAAGGTATATTTGCTGAATTAAGAGAGTCTCCCACAGTAAGACTATTGCATTGTGGACTTGCAAATAAGTGAAAGGAAACTGATTAAAAGAAGATTAATGCTTATCATGTCTTAATCAGCTGTATCTCTACTCCTCTCTGCCCTCTGAAAATGTCCCCCTTTTATTCCATTTAGTGCCTGGCTGTAGCTTGGTTTCAAATCTTTTATCTTTGCGTTAAGAAAAAAAAAAAGAGAAAAGAAAAGAAAAGGCCTGTAGCAATCACTCCCCTGAAAGGGTTCAAGCTGGTGTCAAGCACCAGCCCTCCCACTTTCCCCAATTTCTCTCTTCCAGTGTGGTCAAACAAGCTTTGTCAGACATTGAAAGCAGGCTCTGTCTTCACTCTGTTCATGGTTACTTTATTAATGTGGAAAATAAATATATTTTAGACATATTGTGGATTTCTTATTGATGGGATACAGTAGTATGTATGAATGAATTTTGCTCGAAAGCTTTTCTATTTCCAAAATGCTTTAAAAAGAAAAGTACTGGAGAAAGTAAGTGAATGAAACAGGGTTCAAGTACCTCAGATGTAAAAAAAAGAGAGATTTAGGCTCAAACTTAAATATTGGATATTATTTCACAAGCTGATTAAAAGATATCTATGATGCACAAGCAACAACTTTATTTTTTCTCACTAGACACACTATGTTTTCTGGGAGGAATTCAGATATTATGAAAAAAAAAAAAAATGGAGCTGACCGTAGCTGCAATGAAAGCTGATAGTGAAATATGGTCAAATTTATAATGTTTGCCAGCATTTGTTTCCTAATCATTCTTTGAGTCACATTACAAAAAAAAGTATTTATTTTCTAGAAATGACATTTCCTCCATAAAACGTTTGCTCAGAAGATGTTTAACCTTTCCATATGGGAAGCTGGAAATTTAAGTTCAGCTTTTTGGGCTAATAAAGCAAATGAAGGGAACTTTGTAAAACATGACATCCAGTCATGTCTTTAAAGTATGATTGTTCCTATTCTGAATAGTGCACGTGTATTAGGATTAATGGTGTTGAACTCAGTGCACAAAGTCATCAGGAACAGTACCTTCACCGTCATGTTACATCATTTTTTATTCTCATTTGCCATGTTTAACGATCAACTGACCATTTTGGAAATGTCAAAAACAAAGTTTCTGCAAAAGGTCACATAATCATTAGCTGAAGTACGGATCTTCAATTCAGACAACATAGCTTTATTCCTGCAACTCTGAGCTTCATATACATGGTGTGTGACTTACAGTACATCTCCATCTGTATTTTAGAAACATCTGCACTATCCTGTGTCCTGTATTGTCAAATATGTGACAAGGCATTGGAGGGACCTTATTATTTTATAGCATCATTGCTTCCTGTGTCATTGAAATGACATGAAGAGAAGCAACAGTGTGTCAGAGCTATTAACGCTATTCACAAATGGTGACACCAAGTGAGATATCGGCGACATGAATCTTTGGCACAACAATAATAAAATGGAAACGTTTTCTCCACTGACTAGGCTACCAGAATTTGTCATTGTAAACCTACAAAATAAAGTTAAAGAAATACTTGGCTCCTTTCAGGTTTCCTTTACATTATTTACAAAGATGAATATGTGCTTAAGAGCTTGGAAGAATGAAAAACATGTGGCCTTCTTAACACTTGTAATCCTGAGGGATTTTCTGAATTCTTTTATTATTGGGCAAAAATCAGCTCAGGTTTGGATCAATAAGATGCTCAAATGCAAAAAGGCATCGGACCAAAGGTAAACAGGCTGAATCCCCCCCCGCCCCCCAAGCATGAAAGGAATCGTTATCTATTTTTAATAATATGGTAACAGAAGGTCATCTTTTCCTTTTTTGTGCGCATGTCGGCTGATTATTTCTGGGGGAAACAAAAGACCTGCGGACAAAGAAAGTAATCCCCGTGGAGCCAAAAAAATCCTAAAAAAAATGTGTTTCATTACTACCATCCCAGAACAGCTTGTTTTGAATTGTGTCCTGCTTAATTAGTGATGATATCAGGACATTAAAAAAAGTCAAGATGATGTGACCTACAACCACAAATCTGGAGGCGACACAAAAGTGACGAAAAGGTTTTATGGTTCAGTTTGAAACTAGATCATCGTGTCTAATTTAACCTGCATATGAAAGACAGCGAAAGATTCTACTGCAAAAAGTTTAATACAATATCTTTTTTAATATTTAAACAAGTTAATTATTAAATGTTTAAAAAGCAGGTTATTTTTCATAAATTTAGCTGGTTTATGTATACCATCTGTTCCATTGGAGCACACTGCACCTCCCCCGGTTCATTCCTTTAACTCGAGTTTCAAATGTGGCGTTAAATTGCCCTTTTTAGTTCTAGAGTGGTATGAGTGTCTCATGAGAATTTATGTTAATATTTGATATGTTAATGTTTGTTTTGCTTTCAGCAAATAAATAATGCAAAGACTTGAACTGAACATTTGTGGAGTGTTTTTTTTCCCCTCGTTGCTGCATTTAGAATTGTTCTCTGAAGACTTTTCACCCTATATAAGGTGTTGTTTTCAGGGGGAAAAAATGTATATTTTAATAATATGCCTATCATGTCAGTAAGCTTCCTAGTATAGAGTAGTATGTGTTAAAAACACCTATTTTACCCCAATTTTATTAACCCGTAGCCTGATCTTCATTTACTTATGGCAACAATAAATTATATTATAGCTTTTATAAAAAATGCCACTACAGGCAGCCTCTAGAGTTATCAGAAAATACAACAGTTAAAGAAAATTATAGCCTTTCAGTTCTGGGCAGTCTTTGATAAGAGTAGAGGTGATGTCACACTGTGTGTATGCAAAAGCAGCTGCAGTAAAACAATGTTTTACAATTTGTTTTAAAAGAAAAACTGACATTATGTCAACCATGATCACAATTAGTGAAGTAAATATAAATGGAAAAGTCTTAGAGTACCTTTAACTCAGCATTAATAACACCAGCACCTAATAAAAACAGCTCAAAAGGATGAGATGCTTCAAAACGTTTAGCCTTGTTATCAACCAAAATCGGGTTTTTTTCCCTTTTAGTAGCAGCCTGAGTCAACAACTGATATGTCTCTGTAGAAGTTGTTTCCCTTAAAAGAGCTTCTTTTACCTTTACGTTTATTTTGATGTCAGTTTTTTACACCTCACCAACACAGAAAATAACCGTCTTCTGAGTGCCAACACCGTGTTTGGGTGTGGTGTATTCACCATTCCTAGAAAGATATTTGAATTTCTGATCAATCTTGCCTTGTATGCCAATATTTCTTGCAGAAGCCAGAGTTTGGACAGTTCTGTTGAGAGAAAAAAAATAAAATAAAAAATCGACTGAGATATGAGCACATTTGTTTCTGTCACTCTACTCCAGCTAAAGGTACTGTAATAAGCTACCTTGTCATACTTTTCACTTGTAGCAATATTATATTTAACATTCTTATCCAAAATGGTGGTAGAGTTTGGAGAGTTGAGATGATAACCTCAGAGTTTCCTTTCAGAGAATCTATGATATGTAGTTGGGAAGTTACTGGAGTTAGCACAGCATGAACCTGTAAGACTGCAACTATAGATGATTAACTGAGGAAATTTATCAAAGAAACTTCTTTCCTCTTGCAGCTCCTGCCAGAATGATTTGGCATTTTCTTTGGACAATTTTTTTCTTGAGTTTTATATAAACTACAGTCACTATTTCTTGAAACATTTTGAGAAAATCTAGGGGATGTAAAGGTTTTGTAAGCTTTTGACCAGTTAATTCACAACATTAGAGATGCATTTTAAAATATTAAGCATGTTTCTTCCTTCCAAATTATTTTCACATGCAGGAAGGGGTTTCATTCATCACAGGTTCAGTGTCAGATGTTGGATGTTTTGATGAGGAAGGTGCAGATCAGGCACAGAACAGTAAAAAAAAACAAGTTGGTGAAACAATTTTACAGACATGTACGGTGGCCTGGAAGGGTAAAAAAACCAAACAAACGCCACATCCCTCCAGACAAAATGGCACGGTAGTCAAAAGCCAAAACAGATAAAATGAAACTGAGGTTAAGATGTTAAGGTATAACTTGGGTTTTAGCATTTTTTGTTACTGTTGTGGCTTTTTGCTGGGATGTTGTGGCTCGTGATTTTGTTGGCCCTTCTGGGAAAATGGGGGAAAATAATATTTCAGGAAGTTTAACACTGGGCGCAAATATGTTACAGACATCGACACCACATATTACAAATACATCAGCTACAACGTGGCTTGATGACAACAAAATCAATGTGTTCTAATGGTCATCATAAAACCTAATCTTAGGCAACAGAAAATTTGGTGTGAGCACAGCCAAATATGACCTATATGAAGAAAATATATAGTTCTGACTTTGAACGTACAAAAAGAAAAAAAAAAAAACTCTCATTCTTGCATTTAAGTACAAACAATTTTGATAATTCTAACATATCTAAATCTCTTTTTTTCGACTCATTTTAATACAAATAATAATAAAAAACATCTATGTGAACAGTATTTGTAAGTTACGGCTTTGAAACTAACATTCATGAGCTGCAGCTCAAAAGTAAGAATCCAAGAAATTATTTGTGTTACAGTTTGCTTCCGTTCTACATCCAACAGAGAATGAAACAATAAATAACGTAACTTCCTGGATTTACATTTACATCACAAGCTGCAGAGAGACAACGTGGCCAACAAAAGGCACCGGTTCATTAAGACATAATTTAACATAATGGCTATCCCTAAGCAAGTGTTCATTATTTGCTTTATCTTTTAATGAAACAGAAGAACAAATAGGCTTCAGTCCACCTAATTTACAGTGATGAAGAAGCATTTGCTCTGTGAGTCACAGCCTGTGATGGACCGGCATGGCTAAAGTTTGATAGATCTTTGTCTAATGAGGGTGGAACAGCTTTGACCTGCGCGCATGTTGTTTAGTCTCAACTCCAGCGCTGTAAATAAACACTTATTAGCACACTTACTTTTAATCAACTGGCTTAAAACATTAATTAGCATAGGATTTTTATTAACATGGAAGTGGGCCACCAGCATCTCTCATTAAGTGAATGAAATGCTGACTTGTTTGCCGTTCGTGGTGTGATTTGATGTGACATGACAGACTGCGAAGAAAAGCAAGGAGGATGGAGGGTTTAATATGCAAATGATCTACGCTTAATAAACAACAAATATGATCTCCTGAAGTTAAATGTCTACAGCTGTGTTTGATGTCAAGAGTTTCTTTAAACTTTAAGATATTACTTTGAAGTTATCCATGAATTCACCTTAGGCATTCGTAGAACCTTTTTTTTCAAAAGTGCTAATATAAAGATGATTAAAAAATATAAGGAGTGTGTGTGAGACAGATGAAGCAACCAGAATATGGAACTTCAATGTGACTCCCCCAACCAAATAGATGAATTTTGCTTTGCATCAATGGGAACTCAGTTTTCCCCCAAGCACAAACAAAAAAACCGGACTGCAGTGATTTAAGAAGCCCACTTCATCTTTCACACAATTACAGAAGACTCTGCTTCATCAGCTGAATACAGGTGACCTGAAAGAATGTTATCTGGACAGCCTGGATTCATACAATCATACAGCTGTGTAATGTTAAAAGTAGACACAGCCGATAAAGAGTAAAGCCAAAGAATGGTTGACAGAGAATGGTTCAGAGTGTTCAAAAAAGGAGCAAAAATTGAAATCAGTTTCAAAAGTCTAACCAAATAAATAATTCTGTTTTCCCATCTGTCATTTTTGTTTGTGGAATTATCGTTTCTCGGTGAGAAAGTGAGAAAGTTTTAGGGATGTTTACAGAGAAGTGAAGCAGATGATAAATAGTTCTGAGGATTGCTTGGGAAACACAATCAGAATTCAAGGTTTCCCCCCAGAAAACCTGCTAAGCCTGGTGGTTGGGTGCGTTGGCAGTCAGTCATCCAGTTAAAAAATGTTTAAAGTTGGCAGGAAATTTGAAAATGTCACTTGATAATCATGTGTTGGAAAGATTGGAAGGTTAACACCTGAACACCAAATATAAAGTCTTAAAAAAAAATGCAAAAAATTTTAAAACGACTTAAATAAATAAGCAATGCTAAGCCAGGTGGGGGCACAAATAAAGCCTGGAGGCCTGCCAGGCTTATAGTACCCTGGGGGGAAACTCTGGAATTTACTTTTACCCAACACTGCATTTGTCTTTTATCAGGCCTTAAAGACCCTCTGTCCTTTCAGTCAACATGAGACGGGATGTTTTAAACAAACGTCTCCTCAGTTGCCTCAAAACTGTGGAAAAGTCTTTATAAGATCTTCTTATAGTCGAGTCGTCTGGGCCGTAAAGAACCAAACTAACCTGTTGGTTATTGTAAAGAATAGAGCTTTTTACTCATGGATTATTTTACTGTTATGTCTTTTTTCTTTTCTTTTTTTCCTTTTTTACTACCCTTGTATTACTATTATCCTTGCGGTGTAGCATTTTGTTGCCAAATGTTTGTTATAAAGTGTTATTTACAGTTTACAAAGGGCACAAGGAATTTAATGAAATACAGTACTAAACATTATGAATGTTTAATAGCCATGATTGAGGATCATAAAATTTTTTTGCTTGTTCTTGTTTTATAAAGTTTTAATTATTCAACTGTTTAGATCTCTTCCATTATCTTGTTTATAAATAATGTTTTTTTTAAAGAGATGCTTGAAATATTTTGTAAAAAGAAGGGCAGAAAGGGTTTTTTAACTGGATTTTTAAATTCATTCTACTAAACCATCTGAGTGAGAAGTGGCTATGTCAATGTCAAAATCTGACCTTAGTCATAATTATTGCAATTAGTTATAGTTCAGCCTGTCACAAAGTGGATCAAGATCTTTTATGCAATTCAGAAAAGAGCCCTACGCAAGAAACAAGTAGAGAGGTTTTATTTTAAAGGGCGCACGATATTAGCATGCCACATGCTTTGTCAGTTCGCACAGGACAAAATGAATCTCTTTTTCAATCTACAGGCAGGAAACTGTGCCGTACCTAAGATCGTCCTACCTTTTTTCGTCTGGTGTCAAATAGTCATCTTTTGCTTTTGTTCATGGATTTCTATTTTCATTTGATGCAAATCAGCCCCATCCAGGCTGCTCTCTAAGGTGCAACAGCTGGGAGTCTATGCATATTTATTCATTGGTTATACCTTTCCCTCTTTGTAAGGCAGCAGGTGGAAAACCCGTTTTCTAGCAAAGACTTTCCCCAGGCTTTCCATAAGGCTCTGTCAGTTCTTTGTTGCTCACTCCTTTTGGATTAAATAGGGGATTGCAACATTTGTACGAGCCTGTAAAGCAATTACTTATATGAGTAAAAAATATGATCTGTAAAATACTTCACTTTGAGATTAAGTATGATGTAAAATTAAGAAACAACAACTATGTCACCATGTCGACTGAAAAAACCCCAGAAAAGAAGATTTGAGAGTCTTTCAGCTCTTCTTGAACTTCTATTTTAGGTTTGTATTTACTTTGAATTTCAGTTGACAGGCCTCTTGACATAAAGGACATTGCTGTTTTTATGTTATAATGTTTTGCCTTTTGACAGACATTTCTTTCACTTTCTTTACCAGACTTTTCTTCCAGCTTTACCCATTGAAAAAAAAACTCCAAATGTGGCCTGCTAGATTCAAGTCAGACATGAGGTCAGGAGAGGTTTTTACTGTCTTCTCCTTGCGCAGCCTTCTGAGAGTGTGGCTTTGTAACAATAATCTTGCTAGAATAAGGCCCTTCTGCCAACCCTTTAGGAAATGAACACCATGTCTTGGTTGTGGCATCTACAAATGTCATTGCTTCAACTCTGGTTAGTCCCCTAAAGAAACCTGAAGGTGTATAGTCTATATAAATAATATTTTTTTGTTGAACTTTAACATCTGATTAATGGTTTGCAAGTTGAAATGTCGAACTGGCTTGTTTGCGAGCTTCTTGCTTCAACATTTTTACATGAGATCAAACTTTTTTTTTTTTGCAGACAGTTACTTCTGAGTATATGCAAAGTAGAAACAGCCACATATCTGCTGTTTCATAATCATACCTCACAGGCTTTTTGCTGTTTAGTTGGTTGGCTCCTAAAGTGAACGTTGCTCTGCCATGTATGGAAATGTGTTTATTTTTCATTTATGAATTCATGTTGAGCATCTGTGTTGTGTTGGGAACATTGATTGACAGGTCTGCCTTGGTAGGGTTAGTCTGCCACCGAGCAGAGGCCAGCTGAGAAAAGGTTGACTCAGCAGGAAAAAATACAAACATTTTAAAAAACAACCAACATATCTATATATCTATATATATATCTATATATATATATATATATATATATATATATATATATATATATATATATATATATATTAATAAACAGAATGTAGACATGCAGAACAGATTTCCAGCTCTGTAATATTTCTGAACCTTTGCCATCACGTTGTGTACACAAATATACCAAGTTAGATTAAAACAAAGAAAAACCGTGCAGCGATACAGTCTTCCCTTATAAGTTGCTCTTTTGTCTTATAGTCTCACAAGGTACTGATAAGCTTAAACTTGCATAATATTTTTTTTTCTCTGTCAACTTTGAGGTCAAGTGCATGATAATGATATTCTAATGAAGTGCTTAGATTCAACTAGTTTGGCTCCATGCTTAAAAGCACTCGACCGATCCATTTTAATTAGCTGCTCTGTGTGAACACAAGAATCTTCACTCTTAAAAACCAAAACAGAAGTGCATTTTTTTGACCTCTGTGTTCCTCAACAATCTTCACTCTGTTGAGGAAAAGGTAGCAGTAACTAATGAGCTGTAAAATTACATTTTACTTTAATTTTAGAGTATTGTTTACTGTAAGTATTTTTTTTTTTTTTTTTTACTGTTGTGTCCTCTACAATTTTTGGTATCTGTAATAAAGACATGTAATGGTCTGAGATGAAATTTATTTCAGTAGCATAATTTTGCACTAAGAATTTTAGAAAAATATAATCTTTTCTTTGACCAAATTTTTGGGCTACTGCAATAAATGTAGTTTTTAGTGACAAATTCATCAATTTGAATAGTAATTCCATTCTGCAATATTAATTTGATAGAATTCAGTGCTACATATTAACTTTCTTTTCCTTTTGCTCCTTTTCCTCCTTTTCAAGAAAACTCATTTTA
Organism: Poecilia reticulata; assembly: GCF_904066995.2. Classification (NCBI taxonomy): domain Eukaryota; kingdom Metazoa; phylum Chordata; class Actinopteri; order Cyprinodontiformes; family Poeciliidae; genus Poecilia; species Poecilia reticulata. The sequence goes on along the minus strand of NC_088852.1, from coordinate 10,202,855 downwards.
TATTTTTATTTTATTACTATACAAATAAGCTAAGGTATCCAATAGAAAAAAAACCCTGCTTTGGATGGACTGATAAATCTTACTTTCGCCTAAAGTACGATTTACAATTGTACAACACCACTACAATTTAACACTATGTATAATTTTAAATTAATATTGTCGAAAATGATAAATGATAATGTCACAGTGTATGATCAAGTAAGATGGGATAGATCTTATTTAAATTTTTTGTATGCAATATTCGGCGAATTAATGACTTTATAAAGCCATTTCTTTTTTCCGATATTCCTTGCTATTTTTGGCAGGCTCCATCCTCCATATAAAGCCGAACAGCTGAAAATAATGTAAATAAGATGTACCTGCTATTTTTGGCAGGCTCCATCCTCTGTATAAAGCCGAACAGCTGAAGATAATATGAAAACAATGTATTTTATGGCTTTGGCAGTAACAGCCACATAGGAAAATGCAAATACTTTGCATTGTTAACTGAACTATAATGAGTTCACATAGCTTAAGTTCTGCTTAAAATATTTAAATAAAGAATATTGGATTATGACTGACTTGAAATGAGAGGCAACTGTATTAAGAAATAAATTCCAGTCAATGTGGGAGAATTTTCAATGAGGTTGTTTAAAGATAATTGCAAATTCGCTGGACCTTCACATTTAATTTGTACATATTTCTTTTTCCTTTTTTTTGTTTTTTTTTTCAGTTTACACCATCTCGTTTGAACCCACTTCTACGCTAGATCCCTTGGCCATATTGCAAAACTGTTCTATTAAATCATTTTCATAATTTATTCTGTGTCATTCTTTCATTACACACAGACGCACGAACGTTATGGCATAATTCATCATGAGAATTACTCCATAACCGAAGCTCTCTGGTGTCATTTTGCTGCAACAATGGGTATTCAACTAACCGATTAAAAGGTTTAATATCTTATCAGGCGGCAGCATATTAATACAACAAAGGCGTTTTTGACTGCATACACATGTATGTGCTTTTGTCCGGCTGCGCCCTTCGATGTGTGGTGTGTTTTGTGTGCAGATTACAGTTGGCAGGTGCACAAAATGAAGTCTGTTATGATGCTTTTGGCACCACTTGGCCTCGTGAAACAATGGTCAGCAGAGCTCCCAGACACTGCTGCCAAACCATTTATGTTAATTAAATAGTATGTGTCCGTTACCTTGTTAATTTTTTTTATCGGCTTCTGTCATTTCCCATAATTTTTCATACCGCCCTCAAATCCATCATGCTTCTCACATTCTTTGGATTGAGCATGCTGGTGGGAAAGCTTGTTTGCTTTGGAAAAGCTAATTATACTGGCTTACGGGACAGTAGAGGGAAAGCCTGGCAGGCAAAAATTATCTGGGTAACTTTGCTGACTGCCTCAGTTGTTGACTGCAAGCCTGACCGACCACCAAATGACAAGAAGATTTGCAGCCAAATGATTGGTTTGCTTTGCAATGCAGGAGGGTGATTAGAAAATTGCCTTTATTACAGGCTAGGTAGCTCATCATCTAGTTAAGTCTGTATACTTGTCTGTTGAAATGGATGTTTTGCATGGTTATATTTTATGCTATGTTTGCCACCTATATACCTTGCAATTAGTCATATCCAGACCGGCAGCTCACAGGGAATGTCGTGAACCATAAATTAATTTATGTAGCCAGACAAAATGCTAGAGAGATAGAGCCGCAAGATGCAACAGAAGCAGACGTACGCAGCCTACCGCATCCTATAGTTATCATCAACATGGCAAAGAGAAAGAGGGTCCGGGATTAATCCTCTTTAATTGCTTCTTAACACAATTAGTGAATCATCCAATCACATCTCTGGCCATCTAGAAGTGGTGAAAACAATATGCTTCAAGCAAGAATCAGGAGACGGAAGAGTGTGATGGAATTTCTGCACATTCTGAAAAAGTGTGGAGTTTAAATTTTGTACATTTTTTCCCTGTAAAGATACTGTACAAAGCAAGAAAATAAGATCAAGATTTGTATTGGCAGACTTTACTGCTTTTGGTATTTTTTAGGATTCCTCCTTTTGTTGAGTCCCGTCTTTCTCTACTTTGTCTTTCATTCTTTCCTTGTGTCCTTCCCCTAATTCCAGAGACCACATGAGAACTGCAGCTCACCATGTTTACCCCCTCTGCAACCATAACTCCATTGTAACCCAACAGCTTCCACTGTCATTTGATTTTAATCTAAAGAGAGCAGCTTTGGCTTTTGTAGGAACTGTAGATTCCCTTCATTAAGGTACAGTTGACAACTCTGCTGCTGCAACTCGGTGATGCCATCATGTCAACAAGGACCAAAGATGCTAAATGTTTAATATCTTGCCGAGTCGATGGCATTAAGAATTAAGGCTGTTCCTGATCTGAAACTGGGTGTTAGTAGGGTGTGCTTAATAAAATGCCTGATAAATGTGTATGGAAAAGCTCTCAACAGGATTTGATGTTTAACAAAATACGTTTAATTTCTGCATGTTTGGACCCGAGTGGAAACCACTAAAATACAGCAACATGCAGCAAGTTAACAACATGCATATACACAGCTGAAAAACAATTCTGATTTTGCTTTTCACACATAAATGTTTCAGTTGGCAGCCACAGATCCTATAAAACATTTACAGTGAGTCTCTAATTGCTATGGAGGAATTTTCGACGACTCTTCCTGAGAGAAAGTTTTGGTTATGGACAGTGGTGGGAAGTAACGAAGTACAAATACTTCGTTACTGTACTTAAGTACAGTTTTCGTGTATCTGTACTTTACTTAAGTAGATTTAATAATGGGTACTTTCTACTTTTACTCCACTACATTTTACAGTAAGTATCTGTACTTTCTACTTCACTACATTTCTACAAAACTGTCGCGTTACTCGTTACATCCAAGTGGCGTTGCGCTTTTTGTCCTTTAAAATGTGAAGTTCAGGAACTTATGGTTGCGCCGTAAAATCCATTCAATAACGTCACTTACATGTCTATTGTCACACATCGCCTCCACCTTTACTCGCACGCGGAGCTCCAGACATGCGCAGTGGTTTTCTCTGAGCGGGAGGAGATGTCTATCTAATCGTCAGTAATATAATAGCGCTGCATAAATTGATATGGCGACACGTAAAATCAGCAGCGCTTCGCTTTCACAGACGGTGGGGACTTTGTCCAACTTTTAGCGTCACTTCGAAGCTTAAAGAAAGGTAAGCTCTGTGGATGTGATGCTAGCAAAGCTAGCTGTACAGAGACAAATGTTGCATCTGCGATGAAAAAAAGTCACTCATGCGCTGAATTATTGTGTGCAGGTGTTGACTGAGGTGTCGCATTTATGGCACAACGCTGTGACCAAAGTCTGCATTGATATGACATTCAGGAACAATCCGATTCTTCTGGACGGATCTTTACTGATTAAATTTATTTCAGCTCCAAGTATTTAATATCTAGGTGTTTATGGGAATGTGGGTCTTTAAGATCAATTTGAGAAGCAATTTTGATAGGTAAAACTTCATTTTTTTGTGTCACGTAGCGCGGGTTGCTGATCTTGACTTAGGGTCTTGGGTAGGTGGTCTTGACTACAACTCTGCTACGTGGCTCCTTGGTTGCATGTCCTCCCCCACCTTTCTGTTGGATTTCTTTAAAAATAAATGCCACTAGTGGCAAAAAAGTGAAGTTCATGCTATGTTAGGACAGGAGACAAGATGTTTCCTTCCCTGAAATTATGATGCATAGAATCACATATCTAAGTCTAAACTATGTTACAGAGTAAACATAATAAAAACATGCTTTATCTGTGGCATTGTTCATTAAAAAGCCACATTTCTAATGTATTAAAATTAAATATGATCGGTTCACTTAATGATATTGTATTAGGGATTAGGTAATGCATTCAGCAAGTACTTTTACTTTTATTACTTAAGTATTTTTAAAAGCCAGTACTTTTTTACTTTTACTTAAGTACGAATGTTAATGTGGTAGTTTTACTTTTACTTGAGTACATTTTTGTCTGTGTATTTGTACTTTTACTTAAGTACATTTTTTGAGTACTTTCTCCACCACTGGTTATGGACGGTTTCTGACAGTGAATAGTATGGGTATTGTCCTCCCAGATCATCTCTGTCGCAGTCAAGTTGGCCACATTTTTTAAAGCTGTTTAGAGGTGGACTTGCAACAAAATGACACAGCTCTGCTATAACTCTGCTACATATAACTTAAAACACTCTTGACAGAAAAACAAGGAAAAATGAGATGGTCTAATAATGTATGTGTCCACACACCATGCTTGTGTGTGGGCGCATTAGCGGATTTACCCCAAAGGTTGACAGTTTTCAGTGAAAAGAGCCAAGCTCAGCTATCTGACGAGCCTGACAGTTGCAATTCCAAGAAATGCATCACTACTCTGTCAACCAAGTTAGTCAGGAAAAACTGAAAAGGATTAGTTTAATTTAATTCCCAGGAAAAATAGGGCAGCTCCCTTCCTCCGATGTGGAAAGGTAAGGAACAGAAAGGTCAGCGTTGAAGCAGAGGAAAATGCAAAATGGATGAAAGAGTGCAGTGAAACGGGCATTTCTCTCCTTTTGTATTTCTTCTTTTTTGTGCTATTTGGCAAATTTGCTTCAGATTAAACATCCTTTCATATCCTACAAAAAAATACCCTAAGTAATGGCAAGATGCAATTTCCAAATGACTTATTTATTTAAGGGGAAAACAACTCAAATGAAACTGCCTCTGTGCGAAAATATAATTGCACTCTTTGTTAAACAGACAATTAACTGTGATTGTCCACATTTTTAATTCAGTTTCACCATCACAATTCCAGAGCTAATTGCTGCCAGACCCGCCGAATCAAAAAATCATTTAAACGGGATCTGTCTGATGTGAATTAATAATAGGAACACATTATGACCTGATCAATTAAAATGAAACTGGAAGAATAAAATGAGAGGTTTGTGAAACCATTAGCTGAAAAAGAGCTACAAAGACATTTTCTAAGCTTTGCGAGTCGTTATTCACAAGTGGAGAAAACGTGGAGCATTGGGAAACCTTCCCACCTGACCAGGCAGTCAAAAAAACACCACGGCGAAATCTAAAGCACTCGCCTCAGATGAGTTGTCTCAAAGGTTTCCATTACATCTGATGAGAAACCAACTGTGTTTGGGGAAAAAGGACATCATGCCAAAGTCGAACAAACCGTAGCGATGGTAGCTTAATGATCTAGAGCTGCTTCGGGATATAGACAGTTTTTCATAATTTATTAAAACCATGAATTCTGCCCTCTGGCAGAAAATCCTGAAAGAGCTTCTAGGTCGTGCAGCTGAAAAATATTCCAAGACACAAAAGCACGTCCACCGCTAAATGGATCAACAAAAGAAAAAATATTTTGGAGCGGCCAAAAGTCTGGACATGAATCAAATTGAGAAGCTACAGCTTGACCTTCAACAGGCTGCCCGTGCATGGAAATCGATACATTTTGCAAACGAGAGTCTGTTAAATTTCTCAGTGATTTGAAAAACTCACAGCCAGTTATTATTAATGCCAACGGCAGTTTTCGGAGGCAACCTACAGGCAGCTGTTAGGTTTTATGGCTTTTTGTTCTATTTACTTTCTTACTTTTAATTGAATTCATTTGAAAAAAATTAACTCAACTTTCTCTGATACTAAAATGTATTTTCGTGTTCTGAAATATTTAAGTTCAACAAAGTGGCAAAACTAGAAGAACAAACAATTTTTTTTTTATAGCACTTTTTTTTTTTTTTAAGTTCAGCAATTACCACTAAAATCGACATGAACTAAAATATACAATAGTTAAAGGCAAAATGGTAGAGAAAATAATGATTTGAGGTTGTGATTTTAATAAGTTTGGCACATCTGCCTGTAGCTGCGACAGCTTGGTGATGAACTACAACGCTGCATCTAGCTGTCGTCAGGAAACCTGGCTTATAATGCCGTAATGAGAAGAGTATTTTCAGTGATAACTCTTTGCTCTACTCAGTTGGGATTTGTCCATATTGATATTTTCCTTTGGGAAATAACAGGCAGAAACAAAAAGAAATAATTTGAAAATAAAATTAATAAAAGGAAGGGATAAGAAAGGATTGACCAATGGAATAAAGTGAAAGAAAACCAATATGTGTGTGGAAAACGAAGGACACAGGCAAAGGTTGATCAGGCGAGAGAAAGAGCAGGTGGAAAGGAAGCATCTGACTGCAGGAAAGGAAAACTATTTTCAGGAAGGTAGATTGATTTTTTTATAAGTTGGGAAATACATGTCAATATAGTCATCTGTATATCCTGAGGCAATGTTACAGAGGGCAAACAGTGGCGTTTATAGTTTTTAGTAAAAAAAACTTAATCTCACTTCTTTACTGAGGTTTCTACAACATGGTTTCCTCACATTTGTCCAGGGGTTTAATGTTTTAAGGGCACTGATGGGAAATGTTATTTTGCACTTAAAGTGACTCTGCATTGCAGAGGAATCTTTTATTCATCTATCTAAACCACAACCATCTTTATATTCTACCATATCTGGGGAAGATGGGCAAATGATTTGTCACATAAGTCACATTTTGACTCCTTGTTCTTGAATAGTTTTCTACAGAACCAATCCCTGTTTTTTTCCCTGTGTGTTTACATATCAAGATGTGAAAAGCCAGACAATTTACACAAATTATGTTCTCCGCTAATTAGCTATTGTTCCTGCAGGAGTGCTCTTATGTTGTAGGGACACAACCGTGACATCGGACCAAAGCAATCAGACCATAGAAGCGGTAATCTCAGATTGTTTGTGCATCAGTGGCTTAAAACCCATAAACTTCCACTCCAAACTATGAGGGAATGCATACTGTAGGTAGACATGGATTTTAAATTAACCGGCCCAATACAAACTCACAGCAGTACATGGGAGGGAAAAAGGGAAACAAAAGCTCTGACGATGATTATAATCAACTCTATAAAGACAATTTCTGGGTTTCACGGTTGTTATGCTCTGAAATAAAATTCAATTTAACAGCAGAATCCAAAAAGTTTTTATCACATCAGCGCATGAGCGGCATCTCATAAGAACAGAAACATTGCAAATTGTGTGCTCCACTTAAGCATGAAGGATCAACAAATCTTGTAGTTTTGATTGCTTTAATCAGTCTCAGAAGATAAACATCACAAAATATTTTAACTTTGCTTGGTAAAATGTCTTAAAGAAAACTTTGATAGGAGTTATTCTCTCCATCCCCAAAGTGGAATTCATTTTATTAAGGCAAACCCAGTAAAACACTTATCAGCAAATCACTGACCATCACCAGCCTCAGAGGCCAAAAATGCAGAAAATCACTAAAATTCTAGGACAGATTATTAATCTGTGAATTCTCACCAAAAGCATTTGATACATAAGCAATAGAGCAACGTATTACAATTATATACTGCATGTGCACTTCCCTTTTTCATGCATCTCCGCTATCGCAACAAATTAGAAACTGCCAATACTATCAACTTTGGTTTTTTTTTCTACCTTCTTGATTTGATTTTCTTACAGAAAATGTTATTCTTAAAAAAAAACAAAAAACATCCATAACTCCTGAAAGAATCTTGCAGCTGAAACTCACCTTAAGAGTTTGGGTGACATTAACTAGTCTCAGAGGTTTAATAGCCATCACACACAGACCTATTCACAACAAATGTTGCTTTCCTTAAACCAGACTTATGAAAAGAGTCTTACCTGGACTGTTGCTCAGTGGTCCAGAGACCTCTTCTCAGGTGAAGTAAATTTAGCATGTTGTTGGAAGACCAAGGTCCGATAGTCTGGAAAAAGAGTGAAGAAGTCAAACAGACTGAATTTAGGCTTTTCATCTTCATTCTTCCTGTGATTCACACCACAAAAATAAAATGTACCTTTACAAACACTTTATTATGAAAGGAATAAATCCAAACATACATGGCACTGACTGAAAACGTGATTTGCACCGAAACCTAACAACTGGTTTCATCACCCTTAACAGGAACAACTACAATCAAACGTTTGCAGAGTGCAAGGTTTACTCCAAAGGCTTCATTTTGTTTTTCCTAAGCCATTCAGGGGAGGAGCTAGAGATGAGTCTTGGATTTTTTTTTGTGCTCCTGTAGAACCCATGTGCGCTTCTGTTTGAGGTCACGAACAGATGAACAAGCATTCTTCTTCAGGAGGTTCTGGTAGGCAGCGACACAGACCCAGACCTAGACCATCACACCACCACCACCACAAGAACCATTTGTGGACAACGCACCTCCACGTGATTCACTCGAGTTCATTCATTCCTGAATTTCCTTAGATCACAATATTTGAGGATTTGTGTTCTTCCACAGTCCTAGAGAAACTGCTTTCCAAAGATCAAGGACACATCAGTTCATTTAAGATGCAACAGGGAGAAAACACAAGCTGCAAAGCTGATTTTGAAGTAGAGAAATTGTCATCTGGGGGTGGGGGGATTCGGGATGATTGTAGCGAGTGCAAATATTTTTATCTGGGACACTGTACGGGTCAAGACACGGTGACCGGGTCAGATTGTAATGCTGTGGAAGAATGTTATCTCACAGTGCAGCTGAATATACTGTGAGACGACAGGAACGATAGCGAGGTCATTTAGCCAATACCATGTCTGGCTGTAGCATAAGCAGCTTATGCACACAAACTCACAGGGTATAATTCTCTGTGTATTATTCAGAACAGCGTCCGGACAATCTTAATCTATAACGCGCCAATAATTATCTAATTAGGAACAGGAAATGGGTCATGTCGTCATATTAATGATCCAGCTGTTGTGATCTTGTTGACAACGAGATAAAACAACCTTTGGCTGAATTGATTGCCTTTTCTCTGCTACGCTAAGCCCTCGTCTGACCGTTTTTGACCAAGTCGCCATTGTTTTAATAAACTACTTGCAGAGAATAATCAGCTTTCATCTTTCTTTCTTACATAAGTGTGCAACATTTTTAAAACTTAACAGTACCGTTTAAAACCGCAACATTTTCACCTAAACGATTCAGTCAAAAAGCCTTGAATTTCTGAAAGATCCTAGATCAAAATCAGCTACATAAACTTGCACAGACACACACGCGCACGCGCACACGCGCACACACGCACACACACACACGCACACACACACACACACACACACACACACACACCCACACACACGCACACGCGCACACACGCACACACGCACACACACACACGCACACACACACACACACACACACACACACACACCTATAAGTGGCTCAATCAACTGTATTTTGGGGAAGCAATCCCGAGTAGCATTATGTAGCTCTTGCCTCAGCATTTTCTTCACTAACAGAAAGGCAAGGAGACAATTGCTCACTACAAACGTCCACTATTGACCAGACACTTGCTGAAATGCATACATTTTGCCGGCTCAAAGCCAATTTGCAAAACAAACTGATTTTTCAGTTAGGCTGTCTGGAGAAGAATTACAATAACTGGTGTGGAAGGAACAAATAAATAGAACCATACTTTTTCTTCTGATCAGTCAGTAGGAATCCAAAATGAGCAAACGTTTCTGAAAAATGTTCACTTACTTTATATTAAACTCACTTAAGAATGTTCCAAAGGCATGTTTTTGGCCTGAACATGGGAAAGTGATGCAAAAATCAATTGTATGTGTGGTATTTACAATCCTTCTGTCAAATTAATCGGCTTTTTGGAGGCATATACACATGAGGTAACTCAGAGCTTTTGCATGCGTCAGCTATGAGTGAAATTTACTAGGCAGTAGCGTAACAGCGCCCTCTGGCGACTTTCAAAATCACATTTAGCTTACTTTATTTCAGAGGCATGAAATTTGGTACACTTGAGGAGCAGCCTCAGACCTATCCAAAAGTTCCCAGCATTCATGTTGCAAAAACAAATAGGAAGTCGGCCATCTTGCAACTTTGGTGTCGTTTGGGATGTTTACAGACTTTTAAATTTTAGAGAACGTCAAAAATAATTGCAATAACTCCCATAAAGAAAGTCACAACGGTACAAAACGTGCTGTGAATGGTCCAAGCAAAGGCCCCTCCGTTGTTTCATGCAAATTTTGACTTGTTGCATGGGAGCAAACCACGTCACTGAACATTCACCTAGTGCAGCAGAAGCTTCCAATATGTTTGCTTTAGTGTCAAATACATAGAAAGGCAAGTAAACTGCTATTCACTCAACTGTGCATCATAAAGCATTAAAACAGATAACAAGTGATGGGAGTAGAGACAGCTATAGTTGTGATGAGACAGTATATTTCTATGTGTGCTGCTGTGTCAGAGCTGAGGTTGTGTTTAACCGTCATCAGAAAAACAGGGGAAAAAGGTAGAAAAAGTATGAAATTTGTGTTTCTCCCAAAGGCAGTAAGAAACCCCCATTGGTCAGCAAAACCTGCTCCTACATGTCAAACTGTCTTGTTAGCCAGTCTGCCATATGTATGAGACTGAGCGTGTGTGTGTGTGTGTGCGTGCGTGTGTGTGCGTGTGTGTGTGCGTGTGTGTGTGTGTGTGAGTCAGTGAGAAAGTGTTGGCAAACTATGTTTTTTTTGTTTTTTTTAACCATACGTGTGCAGGACTTCGTGAAGGCGTGCTTGAAGGGTGGGGGTTTAATGATGTCTTGTACCGGAGGAGGAAAAAGTACATATGGCATATTTTTCTGGAAAGTCAGCCAAAAGGAAACTTAAAGCAGGTACACCTTAAAATATTACAAGAGGATTTTCAGTTGCCTAACTCTGCATGATGAAAAGTGGTCTGTCAAGAATCACCCACTGCCTCAGTCTTCTCGTTAAGCTGGTGTCGTTTGCTCTTGGCACGATTAAAGCTGAGCTTTTCAGAACACAGTCAGAATAAGCAATTATCTCTGGTGAGTAATGTTCTTTGGTATAAAACATGTAGGGCTAAATTTGTTGTGTTTTCAGCGGTAGACAAGACTAGGCAATAGAAACACTATTAGATACAAAATGTAAGCAGCTCATGAGATCCTGTTACCTGAGAATTGACTCGTGTTCTAAGAAATGTTTCTAATAATTTGTTGTTTCATCCTAGAAATAAAAATTAAAGGAGGGAAGACATGCTGGATGCTGCTTTGGTATAACAGACATCTAAGGTGGAATATCAGAGTCATTTAGGTCACGTTTAAAAACATACATCTATGCTAAGAATAAAACAATATCTGTCCTATCAGAGGGGTGTGGTCACTTTAACATATAAGCTCCGAAAAACTGTAGAACCAAAAACCTTTCTACAAGTGCGTACATTTGAACAATTTCATACTCGCAAAATGTATTTTTCCAAATGAAACAAACCTATCAATGCTCATTAAAACCCCCTTTGTACCAGAGAACTAGTAATTTCATGGTTGAAAGCCAGTTTGTTGTGGTTCTGGTTTTCGTTTTGGGACAGTTGAACCATTTCTAGGAGAAATGTTGAGCCCTGATTCAACCAAAATAATTGTAGAAACTCCTGAATATAGATATTTATTTGACTTGCACTGGGCTGTGAGTGAGAGTTAGAATGAAATGATGCATAGTCCCATGGTAGATACCTGCTTTTGTTACCTGGAAAAAAAACAAAATCCCAAGTTTCAATTCCAGACAGTTAAGAACCTTCTCTTGCAGGAAGAATGCCATCAACGTTCCAATGAAAACACTTAGAACCCAGGGATTTACTTTGTATCGTAAATACAATTTACGCATTTGCAAACATATCAAGTTATCCAAAGGACAAAAAGACCTGAGAATAATCTTTCACATTAAAATATGCAAATGCACAAAGCAAGAGCAAAGCTTTTCTTTCTTCCACCAAAATTTCAATGAGGTATTAATCGTGTGTGATTAGCTTCACGGGGTACAGATAAAACCTGTTCGCCCTCCCTTTGATTGCTACTGCATTTGCTGTGCTAGTGGCTGAATAGAGGAAAAATGGCACCTTAACGCAAATAGGATTGCAGATTTTGCTCCTGCATTTATATAGTCCAATGTCATTTGTGAATCCAGAACAGCAAATAAAGCAAATAGTTTTAAACAGTTCCAAAAAACAGCTTGTTTCATGTATTTAAAATGGATATGGACCAACTTCATATGTAATACTGTTTGTTCTCTTACGTTTTACTTTCAAAATGGATATCATGTACGTGTATTTTAGCACAACTCTTAAACACCAACATTTCATTTCACATTTACTCCTTGGGGGAACCAAAATTGGCATTAGCTTAAATTAGCAACATTAGGTAGGTGTGGGTGTGTGTGTGTTTTGATTAACATGCATGTGCCAAGGGGGAATAGAAAGCAATTTAATACTGAAAGTCTGCAAATGTATTTGAGTCAAAGAATTACCCTTTGATTGGTCAAAACAAACCTAGCAGCACCGTGACATTTCCTAATGTGCAGCAGGCTTCAGAAAAACACGATTTTAAGAATTTTCAGATCTACAGCTTTCATTCTTTGTTGGCCCGTTCACAGATTTCCACCGATATCAGAGTCGAAGCTTTGAGAGGCATGGGTTTTCTCTTTTTTTTTAAATTGATAAAGGTTAGGCAGAACTATGTGTTAAGAACTAAATGGCGAAATTACCCTTTACTTTTGGCTGTTTCGAAGAGCACTACAGCAAATAGGGCAATAGTGTTGCTTATGTCTCAAATGGAGAATAACAGCAAAACTGCAAACACTACCTGTTGATTTTGTGTCCTTGAAAAAAGTCTAGAGAAATATTTTCTAGTTTCTCCAGATCTTAAATGAGAGGAAATGGTAAAATACCACATATTGCACCTAATATTTTATAGAGATGGTTGTCAAATAAGGTTATGTCCCCTGTTCTGCAGTGCATAATAACAGGGACATCCTTCAATAAAAACTTTATAGCATAATAATGGAGTTAATTCATAGTGTATCCTTGCAAATTAGATCCATTTAACGTTTTTATCTCGCATACGAATAAGAACAAAATTTTAACGAGATAATGATAGCTTAAATAAATTCAAATGTAGTTTCCCAATGAGGACTTTGTTTTTAAAAGGAGGAAAAAAGCTATCCAGACCAACCTGGATTTTTTTTAAACGCAATTGGATCCAAAAACCTATACAGCAGAACCTCTGAACACAAATTTAACTTACTTGAAAAAGTAGTTTTTCTCTAGAAGGTTTGCATTTGGAAACAGGTTTCATTTTTGAAAATAATGGAAGAAAAAGAAAAATGTCATCCCAGCTCATCACCCAACGCCTTACGCAAACATGCAGTTGTCATTTTCAACAAATAGTCATAGTGGAAAAAAATAATTTCATTTTTGAAAGCACAATTAACATTTATTAAAACAACACTGCGTGTTCTCTGTCCAAAAGCTCTCTGCACTGGGCCAGTAACACCAAAACCACATCAGCATTAGCGGCATTCCATGCCAGGCCTGGAAACGTTGATAGAATTTGTATTGTTAGCAAACATCTACTAATGGCTGCTTTGCATGGGGCAGGCTCAGGAGATTCACGAAAACGGCACCAGAGAAAGAGCACAGAAGAGAGCCTGAGGTTTAAACCGGGAGATTACGGCACGGCCTGGGCTGTGGACTTGCTGGAGTCGTCATAGAAACTTCATGTTCAGAAGAGAAATTGTAATCGGAGAAGTCGTGTGCATTCACACTTGGAAGAATTTGAATTCAAATGCATTCACATTTAAAGGTTCCACTAACCGGTTATCTCACCCTTGCACAAACGTCTTCAAGCATTTGTGTTAAAGTCATGCCACAGCATCTCAATTGGATTTCATACCAGACTTTGACAAGAACAGACGGCTTTTTTGGCTGGTGTTCATGACTGATTCATGTTTTTCATATATAAAAATATTTTTAAAAATGGACAATGGCTCTCATTGTGGCTTATTGAGTTTTTAATTATTATTATTTTTTATTATTATTTCTTTAGCTTGGTGCATGTTGCGTTTCTTTTAGAGTTTTACTTTGTGTACTTCATGTGGCCACAGGTTTTTTAAGAGACTTTCTAATTGTACTGACAAAGAACTAATCAGAGTTGGATTAACGAGTGAATTTCTAAAATATGTGGTTAATCATGAGACTCATCAGTGGACAGTGATGAAGCAAATTTACTCGAGTACTGTACGGAAGTATAGCTTTTGTTGTTTTGGAAGACATTACTTTTATTTCACTACATTTTAATGATAAAAATGTTACTTTTTACATCACTAGATTTTTCGAAGGGCTTTTGAGACGCAGTACATCTGTTGGCAGTGTTGGCGGTGATATGCAGCTATAAACCAGTTGTAAGAAGTTGAAGAAGAAGGAGAATTTTTTATCCTGCTAGTATTGCCTTATAAGTATGGCTATGTCTGGTATATACATGTCTGCCAGAGCATCCATGACCTTATCTTAAACCTAGCTTTAAGTTGGTTGAGATAAAAAAAACCTTATTGGTATTATTTTAAGTGTTTGCAGCATTAAAACTGAATCACAAACAAAAGTTTATAAATGAGAATTAGACATGTTTCAGCACTATTACAGGTTTCCTCCTGATTTTAACATGGACTCATCTATAAGTTTGACTAGTCTAAACATCTAGTTACTTTGTTCTGTTAATAGATTTTTTTTTACCAAAAGTCGTGTTGTACAGAAATGTTTCTAGTTTATTGTAATGTGTTATTTGAAATTCAGCAAACTTGAACAAATATTACAAATGACCAACAAACTCGGTATGAAATGTTTCCCCAAATAGCATCACCTAACACTAGGCTCTACCAAAATTTTTCCAACCCTTGCCTTAAAGACTAAATGACACTAAAGAAAATCTCTGAACGAAAACATAAAACTGCATTTTACCAGACACCGTGATCTGAAACATTTAAATGTCAGCTAAAATAACAACAAGAACAGAGAAGAAATCTTTAAGGAGTTGGGGAGCTACTTTTTCAAAGCACTGCATACAGGAATTAACTGCTGACACCATGTTTCCCCTCCATGCAAACCAGGGACAATCGTCAAGAGATATTTGATCAGACAGATGGACTTGAATCCAACACTAAACAGATGGCACGAATTTGTTTATAGCTGCAGCCACTGAAATAGCCCACAGATACAAAAAGGCCATCTGGAAGCATGTAGGTTTTCCAGCATTTATCCATCTCTCATTTTCAATTACTATCCAGGAATCTAATAAAGTGGTCCACTAATGGTGTTACTGGTAAATGAGAATTTAAAAAACAGAATAACTGTTGAACATAGCTGACATTTAGCAATTGCAGTTTATAAAAAATGTTACATCACTGAGAATGGGACTCCACTGCTTCTAGAAAAAAGAAAATTACCTTATTACACAAGACGGTAAAATATTTTCTCCATCAAGACTTTTCAACTTATTCTTGTACAATTGCTTGCAATAGACAGCCGGTATAGTTTCTTGCAAAGGTGTTCATGGCCCTTAGAAGGTTTTCACATCCTGTCACATTACAACCACAAACCTCAATATGATAAACTAATAAACTCTGAAGAGTGTGGCATGTACTTGTATCGTGGCTCAACTCCAAACATGATGATTTTTTGTTTTCTTGTTGGAGTTATTGGATTCCCCTCAGACCACCGGTTGAAGTTGATTTTATTTAAGGCCAATGGAAAAGAACACAGCTGAGTAAAAACGCTTTTCAAGTTTGTGAAAATGTTTGAAAATCAAGTATTTGTTTCCCCTCCCACTTCAGAATCATGCATTTATTTATGTTGATTTATCACATAAAATCTGAAAGTTTATGTTTAAGGGAAATTAGTTCCTTTTGCAGGAAACTTATTTTTGTCTAGGTGTCTTAAAAGGATACAAAAAAAAAGAAATGCTGACATGTAGGTAGGTATCTAAGAAACGAAAAGAAATATTAAATACCTGCCCAAAATGTCAAATATTAATCAGAGAAACTGCTCCATTGGGAGTCTAATAAAGGGCATACCACTGATGGTTCTGTCATGCTAGGCTCGGCGTCTCCTCTCCAAACCTTTCCTCCAACCTGGATCCTGCGCTCACACTGTGTTTGACCTTTGAAATGCTCTGTCAGTCTCTTTTGATCCCTGCTTTTTGTGTCATTCAGCTGCATCTGTGTAGCAATGCTAACTTCTAAAGAGCCGACTCCACCTCCTTTTCTTGCCGACCTGTTTAGAGGAAGTTGGGAGTCGTTTGTTCAGATCGTCCCTAAATAACGTAACACGGAAATTCAACAGTCGCTTCTGGCAGTTTAATAGACCCGGATAAAGTAAAACGAGTCAAAATTGAGAGGACGCTTTTAAACATTTTCTCGAGTTTAGCACAGCATGTGTGTTCGTTCACATCAGGGTATTGATATACTACACAAATCTATCTCTAAACCTCAACCGTCCACCTTTTTTTGCATCTGAAACAGAGGTCAAAGCTGACCTCCTCTGATTTGACTTGCTTTATGTTTTGCATAGCGAGAATATTCAGGTCTAATGGAGTCTCCGGGCTTCCTTTGATGTCTCTCCACAACGAGATAATGACTGACTGTTCAGAGAGACCCAGACAGTTTGCTGTCTGTCCGAGACCAGAGACGAAGAGAGAGCTTTATAGCATCAGGTCCACCATATGGCCATCTGATCTTTCTGCAGCATGGACCAATCTGCTGAACCTGTGGGAGCTTGGCTGTCTGCACCTCAGGCTCCATTTCAAAGACATCGAGTATCAGTGAGCCAGTGGGATAACTTTTTTTTTTTTTTGCATGCGCCGTTACGGTCAAATAGCCCCCATGTTTATCAAAAGAAAGCTGTTGTAATTTTGGAAACGTGTTACAAGTTCTGCATCCTAAAATAAATATCGCTCACAACGGAATGAGTGATCGGCGTTGCAGATTTTATTCAGAATCTGCTGGCGACTTGCTGAACAGATGTGAGAGCATTGATTTTCTTACTCCACACTCAGCAAGAAAGTAAGAGTAGAATATTTAGGGAAATGTCAAACAGCTCCCCTAAGAAATGACACAGTGAGGAATCAGTAACATGTATTCCCCATTGCACTCGTCTTATTACGGAGCCTACCGCAGCAGCCGCAATCTGGACACAGTCAAACTTGATATTCCATAATTATCCCTTATTGAAGCCCAGCCTGTATACATCGCTGGCATACCAACTACTCATAATACCTAATTGAATCTCTCCTGCAAATGGCTCTCTGTCACATTGTGACGTGTCCAGGTGTTCATTAGCAGAAAAAAAAAAAATTCTGATTATGACCTTTTTCATCAAAAAGGGAAGAAGAACAGGATTTCTGAGG
Organism: Poecilia reticulata; assembly: GCF_904066995.2. NCBI lineage: Eukaryota > Metazoa > Chordata > Actinopteri > Cyprinodontiformes > Poeciliidae > Poecilia > Poecilia reticulata. The sequence goes on along the minus strand of NC_088852.1, from coordinate 10,185,591 downwards.
CACAAGTTGCATTGCTTCAAAATCCGATATCCCTTTAATTTAGGCAGTATTTAGCTTTGTGGTTAGATAATGAGAATGCTGGAGAGGGGTGAGATGAGCAGTATGACAGCTCTACAGATAAACGGACATATGAATTTCTTTTTACACATTTCTCAAAAATAAAACAAATGAGATTGCAATGCATGCCTGCTTTTGTAGATTTTTAAGCACATTGAGCATATTGCATATAAAACTTTTTTTTTCATGAATCTATAACCTGTTCATTAATTAATTGTAGCTTCCAACTATCCACCTTCTGCTGCCTTCTGACCATTTATTCCAGCTTAACAGTAACATAGAAAATGGGAACCAGTGCAGGTACCACAAGAGGGACTGACAACTTATTTCAACCTAAACAACATATGCAAAGTAGAGATCATCAGAATTCTTTATAAATGACTGTAGTTCTGTCAGCCCAGTGCTGTGATAGCAAAGGACGGGGAAAACATCACATCTACACTTACTGCTGTTTTATGTACAAGCGAGCATTAGCATTTAAGCATAGCTACCTGTGACATTAAGCACAAATTAATTAACTTTAATGTTTTAAGGAAACATTCATTTGGCCCTGTGGCATGCATTTGTCAAGTTATTATTCTAATGTGTTCAAGAGTTTTTTCCATTTTATTTTATCAGAGGACACCACTTTTGTATGCATTGCCAAACTGCCATTTAGTCAGTCAGATAGATAAATAGATACAAGTAGACCAATATATCAATTCAACGCTAAAATATATTGATTATAACAGGTCTAATTTACCATATAAACCTCAAAAGATTACTCACACATGACAGTATCTTGAAAAATCCAACGATCGGTCATTACGTCAAAATTTTATTTGACTTGACTTTACCAATCTAAATGAAATTTGTGTCAGAAAATAAAGAATATACAGCCTTAATGATTTTTTTTTTTACACATTAGCTTTTAAAACGTACCAACCAAAACATTGCACAAGTGAAAGCTAAGGTCAGCGTCAGTGCATTTTGCAAGGAAGACAAGACAGTTGGAATGCAACTTGTTTAACCAGGCATGCAGAAAAAGAACCTGGTGAGAAATACCCTGCAGGCAAACTCCTGTTCACTTCCCCAGCTATGACTTAAAGGTAGAGAGGAATATAGTGAGGCCACGCATGCATGTAAAACCAACCAATTACAGCACATTTCTTAAAAAACAAGACGCGAGTGCAAATTGAACAAGCTTCTCCTGCTAATTTTCTCCATGTTTATGAGGATCAAATCAACATGAAAGCCACTTAGAAAAAAAGAGACCCATTACAAAGTGTCAGAGATTTATGAGTGAGGATGCATGTGCAGAGCTTTTTCTCAGCAATAGCAGGATATGCATAATAATTATAAGTTAAAACATTATGTATAAAGCAAGATATAAAATCAATGTGTTTTGCAAGAGCAAAAGGCAGATTTAAAATGTTTTTAACTTTATTTTAAAAGAGACCACTTCATATGGTGCCAAAGCAAACTGTGACAATCTTTGCAAGCAAAGGCATCTAATACAGTATAAACTTGGTAAGATATACCTTTAAGGGTACTTTAAATAGGGTAATGTATGCTTGTTCTCATAAACACCAAATAAAGCATCAACATCCGTATAATTAAAGATTAAACATCTGAAAAAAGCTGAAACTATCAAATCTGACCACACACTGGAAACAAAGCCCAGTGGGAATGGTTTTAACCGACAAGAGAAAAAAAAATAACTGAATGGTTTGCTCAACTTCCATCCCACTGAGCATTTTTCATCAAGGCAGCAACTTCTCATCTGGTTGCCCCAAAAAGCTTCATTTAGTACTCCACTGGCTGGTAAACCCAGTGTTAGGGTTTCAGTGTAGAAATAATGCGGGTACATTTTCCGTAAACTGTTTGACTAAAGTGATTTTCCTCCTAAAGCCAACGGTACGCGCTCCCTGACATTTTTTTTTCCTCGTGTGCATTCCACACACCAAGTCTGCAGGTGAAGCTCAGTAGCCAAAACTAAACTTTTCCACATGGTGCATTTGCTGCTTCAGGACATTTGAGCACCCCGACAGAACAGCAGCACCACACATTGTTTTTCAGGCCAGAAAATGAAGGAGAGATTTTGCCATTGCTTTTAAAAACCATGAACAGTAAAGTTTTTAGTTTTAACATGGAGGAACTACATTTAAAGCTACGCCTGTTTAGCTTGAACAAAAAATTAGAGAGCATTTTACTTTGAGTCTTTTCAAGAAGGTTCAGTAGATTTCTAAGTTTTTTTCACACATCACCTCAGTTTTGTTGGCACAGGGTTTTTATTTTTGTGGTGACCGACAATGAAATTAAATTAATATTGTCAAGTGAGAGTCTACCTTCAGGAAGCATTTTGTTTATTTTTCCATTACTTGCCGGGGATTTTATTATTTTATTTTACCTTGACTTACAATCGTTTCTTTTCTCTTTCTTAGCAATTTTCTTTTGTCCTTGCGGATCCTGACACATTTATGCACACAAAATGTTAGTATATTTTCTATTATTACAATTCTCTAGGGATATGCACATTAACGTTAGCCTGCCAGTCTCAGTTTCTCTTCCAGTGAAGAAAACACTGCATTTCTGGTGTCCTCAAGAATAAAAAGTAGCATTAAACAATAAGCTTTTTCATGTGAGGAGGTATGTCATTGCTGTAGGTCTTTTCCACTCGCACAAATTGAGAGTCAAGTTGATAAACGGCCATCAATATAAATATGGGCATTCAGAATTAACACAATCTGCTCACTTTGGCTCACCTGCCAAAAGAAATAATAAAAAAAAAAACACCTCCCAATAACAGCACTGACTCAATCTTCACCACTGAAACAGGAGGGCTTCGCTAACATGTTGGGTGACCAGCGATCCAGTGAAGAGGATTAATGAAATGATAACTGGCAGAGCGAAGCAGATGTGCATCCAAAGCCTCAATGCTACACCAGGAAGTATACATTTTGTCTTTACTTTCAACTCTTGCATTTCAATTTACCGGCATATTTTAAACAGATGGCAAACAGCAGAGAATCCTCGTATATTCTTACCACCATTTGTTGAAAACGTGAAATCGGTCCACAATGTTTTACATATTCAGTCAAGATTCTCCTCAGAGAGAAACCTTGCTTTACTTTCAACTTGTCTCTCATTTTGGTCTGGGAAAGTAGATTTTTGCCATTAAACTAAGCTCAAATATAAAAAACAAAGCATTTGTTCTTATCTGCAGAAGAAACTGAGAAGAACTCAAAGGTGCCTGTCAGAGACGAGATCAACCAAAAATCCTATTATAATCATGTCTTCCACAGTGATTCAAATACAGTCAGCTAAGGCTGATAGGAGAAAAAGAAATAGTCAAGAATAGGTGGAAATTTGCAATCTTGCAATAAATTAATAGGAAGGATGATTAAGTCTGGACAAATGTGAAGATATTTCTGAATTATGAGGGGAAAAAACTAATTCTTTCAATTTAAAGAATGAAAACCCTTAGCAGCAACCTGAGCACAACTGAACTGAATTGTGCATTTCCATTTAGTGTAATTTTTTTAATTAACTTAATGAGACCCCAACTAAAACATGCATACCATGTAGTTCAAAATGCACTCTAAAGACACAAACTACTGCTCACTGTCCAACACCAAACATTTAGGTATCAAATGAACAAATAAGAATAATATTGCTAATCCTAAAATATTCAAAACGGAAAAACTGCAGTCAATTGTAATGTGGAAAAAGTGTTTTCCAGTTTGCGCAAATAAATGTTTACCTTTTTTCTTATTTTGCATTTGCACTACAGTCTAAAACAACTCAAAGTTTTTGTTTTATCACCCCACCTATGCACAATATGGAGATGTGTACGCTTCCCCACATCTGGGACCCCAATTTTGACCCAGCGTACCGATCCGCATGTCATGGAATGTGAATGTGATGCAATCTTTAGCGGTGAAGAGACTGATTGGTGTTCTCGTGTCATTCATAAAAGGACAATCCTGCTACCAGGCTCCCCCAAACAGCATCCTTGATTTGCTTCCACTGCGATAAAGAACCAGCATGAGCTCATCATGCGAGTTTTGTGAATTCTCAAAAACAGTGAACCACGGGTAAGGGAAGAGTTCACTACTCTCTGGATGAACCCCAGGAAGCCTCAGTCTTGTGTGAAAGAGGTTTTAGTAACCGCAGGGTGTATGAGTTGGCAGAAAATCAAAAAAAGAAACAGACATTTTGTGTAGCAATCAAAATTCTCGGTTTCAAATTTACATGTATACACCGAGATGTCCTTTCTTGTAAATTTACTCATTATTACATACCCTTGAATTAATTTTTTTTCCCTCAGCCTACTGAAGAAGCTTTCTGTATTTCCACTGGTTCCTCAACACCATCAATCATGCAACATTAAGATGATCGTAATGTAATGTAGACCAGCCCGTAAAAAGTTTCACTGCCCCTGCAACAGACCAGATTGCAAGCCTTGGTATTGATCCTTAAAGCCGTTTTATAACCCAGTTAAGGAACAAGGTCACCAGCACCGCCCTCTCAAACCAGGGTACATTAAAGCCAAGCACTTTCAATCCATTTTTACAGAGCTATCCACGCTGTTCACAAACTCCTGAGCTCTACTTTTGCTGGGCCTGCCTGGCAGCGAGTCCCTGTTGTTCATCAACAGCAAAACAAAAGCTTTATTAATCAATTTAATCAAGTCGCCAGACAGAGTTCAGCAGGTCCTCTGATTTATGCGATTAAGCCTTCATCAACTGCAGCTTTGCATATTAAACAACAAAGGTGATGTGATATTAAAATACATCATTGATGACAAATTATTCCCAATGATGTTTGCAAAACAACGACTGGCCGTGGAAAAGTGAAAATCTAAGTCTGTGTTGTGCCAATTATTAGAGAAGGCATTCAAAAACACAACACGAGCCTCTGGAGATGACTAAATGCAATTATTCAAACTCCAGGTCACGAAATCTCCTAATCCTGGTCAGTTCAAAGAAAAAAACTAATCCATAACGAGGTAGTTTAATAATCTGAACATTTCAAATCAAACAAATAACTAACAATTGTTCTACACTGTTTTATCCAGCATAAAACTTGGTCCTCGTTTTATCAAACAGCATACTGGTCGACAGTTTAAATATCTTAAGAGCTGTTGGCTAAACGTGGCGTTACATTGACACCACCTTTAAACTATGCAAACTTCAGTGTATATTATTGACATTTTATTTAGGAGGATCAGAATACAGTGTGAATAGAAGATTCGTGCTTTTAAAGTGTTTTGAAAACCATGTATGTGATAAGTTTATGAATGTTTCTGAAAGGCTGTAATCTATTGTGGCTTTAATGCCAAAGCTGCTTTAGATGTAAAAGTCTTAAGGAAGGACGACACTGGAAGGGCTTTATAGCTTTCCAATTCTTTGGGAAGGTTAATTATTTAAATTTTCACAGTGCTAGGAAGCCACTTACAAAACTTTAGAGCTGTTGATTGTGTGTCTATATAAAGTTTAACGTCATCAGCTTGTGTTTAATCACAATCGTTCTTCAGCTTTGGTTTTAACGAGCAAATAAAAGTCAGGGAATTACGGTTATTAGGGTATCTTGCAGAGCAACCCTCTGTGGTTCCTTACTTTACTGTAAACATCTAACTTTTTATGTCTTGTGCAATTTAGTTTTTCTGATTTACGCTATGTTGACTAAGTTTACTGTACAACACACTCCAACTTCCCTGAAAAAGACTCTTCTGTAAAAATAATAATAAAAAAATAGTGGTCAAAACTGAGCATGCACTTTCCGATGAAAATCTCATAGAAATGTCATAACTTTTTGTACTTGATTCAGTCTTAGGTGGTCCAAAAGCTGCAAAAATAAAAATGCTTTTGTGTTTTGTCTTCAACAGAACAAATGTAAACATTTGTTCACAGATTTTCCCAAAATGTTATTCTGTTGTGATCATACCCAAACTTTTTAACCAAACCAAATGTGGTCTAGATCAGTGTTTCTCAACCTTTTTTGGGCCAGCGCCCCCCCAGCCTTTATCCAGGTCCCTCACTGCCCCCCACCAAAGAATTTGTAGGCTACTTTGCGCTATTATTTTATTATTAATATTACTATCACTATTGTAGATGTTTAGATTTTTATGCTTGTTTCTGTATTTATCATCAAAAATAATTTCCCAGAGAACAAAAAAGCCACGGGAATAGAAATTATTTTCACAGGTGTCTACAAAAAATGCAATGAACATTCAACTTAAAATCAGTAGGCCTAGCAGCAGCCAATCAGAGCGGAAAAATACTCTTTGCCATTTTCTAGTTGTTAAATATTCCACAAAATGACCAGATAAAAGATGTACAACATGCCAGTTTAAACTTTGAACTATTTGCAAAATGACTGAGCTCTGCAACATTAAAACATGGATAGAACTGTAACTACATTAATCATAGCTCTTCTTCTCTTCAGTGTTTCTGTTGGTTTCTGGTGGTGCAGTTCTGTGCTGCCTTCAGGAGAATGGGACATCAGAGTATCATCCATAATCTTCACTTATCACCTGCTGCGCCGCCTAATCGTCATGTTTTTCACATCATGTGTTGATTTTTTTCACTGTTCAGCGTCGGATTCTCTGTTTTTATGCCATAATTCACATCTAGTTCATTGCTCCGTTTTATGTCCCGCTTCTCCTATTTCAAATTTTTGCGCAATGTGCGCGTCTTTTTTTTTTTTTTACCCCCTATGGTGCGCAGCGTTCGAGAAATGTATCAATGGGGAAAAGGCAGACTGACATAAACATTTTAAAACAACGGAAACAATTTCTGCAATCTGATTATTGAAATTTAAAAGTGCTGTGTTGTTCTATCACCCCCGTTTCATACCGGACCACTTACAGCACCAGTGTTAACGCTATAAAATGAACACTCTCTATCGAGGTATCACCATGGAGGGATTTCTTTATTTAAATGGGTTCATTTTTCAGAGGGATACAAAGTGAGGGTATCGTGATTTTAGTAATTACATGTTTATAAGAGCGATTTTGTGTTGTCCTTCCATGGAAGCGGGCAGCCTTCAAACGGAAATAAAACACTTTTTAATATAAGTTGCTGCTTTGACCTGATCACAGAACTGCCAAAACATATGTACAAAAATCCTCAATAAAACATAAAATATTTGAAAATCAGACACTAGACAAGTGAATCACAGCAACGTCATCAGCCGGTGTAACGCTGAACTGATGCGGTGAAGCTACCAGTAGCAGGAGAACGGAGCTGCGCCAAAAAGCTACAAACACTGAATAGAAGAAGAGCTGCTATCGATACAGTGTAATTCAAGTCACAGAATCTTACAAAGTATTAATTAATTTAAGAAAAGACTTACTCCATCTTGACTATCTATCTGACAATTAGGTCTCTTGGTTCCCTGGCAGCTACTCCTTCCTCCAGCTGCTGTGTTTAAATGATATTGACTAAGGAAACAAGAAGAGAAAGGCCTTGGGTCCCAACTGGGAGCCAGTGAAGGAACTTAATTTGACAGTGGGATTGATAAACTAATGTCATCCAAACCTGCCCTAAGTTGTAAGACCGGAGCTCAATTTGGATGAATCAGAGCAGAGAAGTGGAAATGAGAGCTGGATGTAATTCAATGTAAAGTTTCCCAAAATGTTGAAAACAAAACTTTGGGAAAACTGACATGAACAAATTATTTAGTTCTCAAAAGGCTAAATACTCAAAGTGAGCAAACCCTTAAAAACTAGATCACGCTTGATCTCAAAAGTCGTGGTTGTAAGCCAAAAACATTCATGTGACGGGTTCAAAATGGAGTTCAGATGGATTTGCCGTACATTTTGTGGGTAGTTTGTCAGTGAAAACTGCCATTAAATGACTCTGCTGGGTCACATCTGACTGGTCATATCTGCTATCTGTACATCAGCCTTGTACAGCTGACAGACAGCTGACTGTCGATTTCCAGACAAAAAATAAAATCCAACCTTTTTTTAAAGCTGCTACAAGGTAAAATGAACACAAAATGCTTCCACTGACCATTTAAAAAGAAAAAAAAAAGTTTGCTTGAATTTTCTAATTTCATCCTTTCAAAGAAAATGCATCACAGCAGGTACAGATGTGTATAAAACCCTCCTGGGGCCCCAGATATTTTTGTTTGGTTTTCTGAATTCAACATACTGAAACATGTTTCTATAGCAATCTTTAAAATAGTGTTTATTGTGTTTCCAGGTGGATCAGGTTAGTTACAAATTACGCTACACAAAAAGTAAACATCGATGAAAAAGAAATTCAGTTTGGAGATGTTAAAATAATAGTGATTCTTATCAATAAAACTCACATTAAAACTATAAACACATCCAGCTGCAGTAACCGGGTTGCGGTGATTCTGTGTTTGGATAAAACTATGGGGCTGTGAGGACAGGGTGGCATTGGAAAAGGGAGCGCACAAGCAACAGATAAAAAGATATTGATTATCTGCCAAATGTTCGCCTTGCTTTTATGCATATGCAGTCAATGGGGACTTGGCTCCTTCATGTGGTGAGGGGCCTTCTTGCTGCTGAGATAAGGAAAACTAGGTTACTATCCCTTCACAGGACTACACTGTTTATCTCACCAAATTTTAGATAGCAGAATGGGGTTGGGAGAGTTGCCCAGGGTGCCACTTCTGATTAAGATGAGATACACAGATTATTAATTTCCCTCTGACGGTTCAATTGATAGAAAAAGCACCTTATTTGAAACCAAACCTCAAGTCGCTGCTTGTAAATATTGTGCATGTAAGTATTAGATGGTGACTGATTTACTTTCCTTAAAATCAATTCCTCTATTCTGTTACAACATTTAAATATAGACCTGCATGAGGATTAAAATATTGAACCAACTCGTCCAGCTTCAGTGAGGACCAAAGAGATGTTCACTCTCAGTTAGTAAACTTGGTGACCATCCAGGATTAGTGGGGCATAAAACCAAAGCAAACGTGAACTTTGTGATAAAAACAATGAAATCTGGTGTTTTTATACCCACAAGCATTGCGAAACAATGACGGTGGACGGATAGAATTTGAGATATTTCACCTCCAAATTTATTTACCAGACCCTTATGAATCGCTTTTTGCATACACCCCATCAGAGAAAGTTACCAGTGTCTCTGTTTGTAATAAAATATAATAAACACAGCTAGTGGCACACTGGCAACAGAACTGCTGGGATTTAGCTTTGGTTGGCATTTGAACATAACCTAAAAGAACATCCGATCACTCGTAACCCAAACCTGCAGCAGGGCTAGTCAAGCAATGAACTTTTGCCCTGCAAAAAGTAAGAAGATGTGTTGTGTTAGGATGTGCAAAGTAAAAAAATAAATAAATAAAAAATGTTGCTTTAGAGTGCACAGCCTCTTGTTTGTGTCTGTGAAAAAAAAATCCCTTTGAAAACTATTGGTCCAGCTGGGGCTTCGTTCCAACCTTTTCGAGACAGAAGGAAACTTCTCAAAAATATAGTCTTCCAGTTTCAAATTCTGCATCTACGAATATAATCAAAATCAGCTAAAAAAAAAAAGAAAAGCCAACCATTTCAAATTTCCAAAATTGAGAAGTGAGCATGCAAATGTAACTCAATAGTCAAATTCTAAATAAATTCAAAACGTATTCAAAAAGTTAATTCATTTCAGTATGGCAATTCTAAAGGTCAAACCAATGCAATAAGTAGGCTGATTACATTATGAAGGATTATTATGAATGATTATTATGGCTTGTATCTAATGAAAACTAAAACATCAGTACGCCGGAAAATTTTAAGTATTACATATGACAATAAGAAACATTTCAAAAGATTTGAATCCAGGTAATTTTAATGCTTTTGTCATCCAATGCCCTAAACAGCTGATTGGACGGGTACTCAACAATGTGCAATTAAGTGGAAGAAGGAAAAAGTTGTACAAGCAACAGGGAGAATTGCACATTTTAGATAAAAAATAAATAAAAATAAAAAAATCAGAAATTTGGTGTGCACTGAGGACTTTGTGGAGCTCAACACAGACGGGCTAACCATTTGTTTGTCTGTTTGATGTTAAACAATTTAGAGAAACCAATTAACCCAACAGTCGTGGTTTTGGTCAACTGTTAGGTCGAACCCACTCATGCACAGGGAGAAAAGACAAACTCCATGCAGAGCGACCTCAGGCCAGGATTTGAACCCACGACCTTCTCGCTGCAAGGCAACAGTGCTGTCAAAAGTGCTTTAGGAGAAGGTCTAATGTTTTACTCTTCCCCAGCTACATGCCCCCAAGAAGGACTCAAGAAAAGCTTAACATTAGGTAAAATTTAGAGGTACAATCCTCCGACTTTCCTGGTCACTGAATCTAAAGGTCTCAGCATTGCGTACAATTGACTTTCACTGGAATTCATTGAATCCTCAAGAGATATGTGTTCTGTGTTTCTGGATGAAAAAAAAAATAGACTTCTTTGGTGGTAATTGGCTCAAAAAGGTTTCAAAAAGTCATTGGATCACATCCTGTCACATCCTGTCTGTCATTTTAACACCTAAGGTTTCAACCTTTCAAAGGCTAAGTGTGCAGCTAAAAAGGCAGAGGTCCAAAGAAACTAAAGAAATAATGACGGACCCCTTTTTACTTATTTCAAATAGCCTTGTGTTGTCACCTTTTATGTTTACCAACCCCTTATGGTGTGGCTAAATCAGATTCAAGGTAAACTGCTACCATATTTCAGTGGTGACACTTTTATTCTTAATTAGTTGAATAAACTAAAAACCTTTTTAGCAGCGAGTTTCCAGCCCGGACGTATTAGCAGTACTTCACCAACATACAATCCTGTCAGTGGTAAATGACGACAGGAGGAGGACGAGCTAATGCATAAAATATACTCTGTGGGCCACTCAGTTCTCCAATTTGACTGATAAAGAGCCCATTCAGAAGGAGATAATAGTCTGTTCCCATCAGTTACTCCATATGGCTTCTGTACTAAAACAGGAAAGTGGGATTTATCAGAGAAGCAAAACAACTTTTTAAGCGAGTTTAGCAAATATATTGTCTTGTTGAGGTTTAGTGGAGATCGGTCCTTTACTTTTAAAAAAAAACCTAAACATTTTAGCGGATCAAATGAGTGAAATGTATAAATTTTTACACATAAGCATCAAATAGTCAAATTTTTTTTAATTAAATTAAATTTAAACCATTTGAAGATTGTGTGCTGATCAAAAACTCTAAAATTTGATCACGATATCTTGATAATGTTATCTAATTCTTTGAGTATATGTCCAACAAAACGCATCAAATCCCGACTAATCAACGAAACGCACTTGTGGTTCTGCTGATTATTCAAGTGGTATCAACGCTTCTATTAATTCAAACGCAGCTAATTTTGCTGGAACACCTGGCTGCCTCGGACAAAAAGACGACGACACACCCTGGCTGTGGGATCCAGGACACACACAGCAGGAGGATCTCATTTGTGTGTGCTAATGAGCATGATGTCAGCGCTGCCTATTAATGAACACGCAAACTAAATAAAGCAATCAGATTTTCCCTGGGAGAAAATAATAACATCATTACGCTATTATTAGGGACAAATAACCTTCACATTAAATTATTTACCGAATGCAAATTAGCTTCATATAAATGGCGATGCTGAAATTGTGTTGTCATAGTTACCACAGCTTTTAAAAAGTCTAAGGATGACTTTGGGATGAAATCAGCGACAGAGTTCTCCATCTGCAACAGGTCAAGTTCATTAAATTAGAGGAAAATATAAAGTATGCAATCAAGGTGAGCAAACTAAGCGATGACATAGTTACCAAATCGGAAACAGTTGACAATGTTTCCCCATTTCAAATTACTGTGTTTGTCTTTTAGTGTTCAATGCTCATTTTAAAGCGTTGTCCCCCTGTTGCCACATGACGCACATTCAAACAAAACCTCTTAATTAAGAGCTGTTCAATAAGAACAACCATTAATTTTATCCCATGGCGAGTTAACACATGCATCCAACTGAAGAATACACAGTTTTGGTGATATTATAGATAAAAAAAAAAAAAAATTTAAGGTCTCCACAACAGCATGTTGCTTTACTAAAGTCATTTCATGCAAATGCTGTGTGGTGAACGAGAGGAAGATTGAAATATTTAGATAGCAACTTCACTAGGTTTTTGTTCTTCATTTGGTTCAGGCGTAGAAATAGAAATTACATCGGTGAGTATTGGAGAAAGAATTTTATAAACTTTAGGCTCACGTTAGCCTGTTTATGCTTTCTGTTGTAGCTCATTTTGGTTTTCTCCCAAAACAAATGTTTTAATTGTTTCATAATCCTGGGAGGGAAAAAAAATCATATTTCCGAGATGGAGACTCAGATTAGTAGATTTGGGATTTTTCTATATTTATTATCTTTTTTTTTGTTAAGAAACTAATCAGTTCTTTGTTTACCACCATAAGGAGCATTCCATTCATACACACAAGTGCATATCCAGGTTTGAGGTTCTGACTCACAAATCTCTTTGTTTTTAGAAAAATGTGTTTCAAAATTACTTGATTGCTTTGAAAAACAACAAAAAAACAAATTGCGAATCATTTTTCTTTCATGCATTTATTACATCTGTAATAAATTGGCCTTTACAAATGAATCGCAGTGCAGGTCACATATACAGAAATAATATCACGAAATGGCTTTTGTTTGCAACATATAAAGATATTGATTTGAACGCATTCCCTTATTAAACTTTCTATCATGCTCAGCTGTTAGGGTTTAAATATGTATATCGAGGAGGTGGCAGCTCGCAGCTTGCACAATGTTAAAACGGCTCAGGGGAAACGAGGTTGCATCTATATTCTTGTCAGGATTCAAAGCCGACGAGGGCATGGTGATAGCAGAGAGCTGAAAAATCAAGGAAACAAACCTATCGGAGGCGTGGGTGTGACTTCCCATGTGCCCTAAATGAAGAATACGTATGCTTCCGACACAAGCCCGTACCCACGTACTCGTCCATGAATACCAAACAACATCAAAGTAGTTGTCAGAGCGACGCAGTGTAATTTAGTGGGAGTCCAAAATGGGCTTTGATTATAAGCCTGTGGAAGAATAGCTGACCCTCTTTTCGTGCACTGAGAATATGTAGTTCGTCCACTCGGTTTCTCTGGTCCTTCACAGAGTAATGAGAGCCCGACTGAACCAGCGGACCTTAGTCCCAGAGCTGTTAACCTCTCACAGCTTGAAGTACGACAGCCACAAAGGTTTCACAATGAGAGCTAAAGGTCCCGAAGGCCTTGTGAGCCCTTCCAGGATTCTGCCAACAGGCAGAGGAGTAATTAACACTTGACTGTTATTTTCCTCATTAGAACTGAGAGAGTACTGATTAGTATGGACACGAGCCACACCATAGCCCTTAAATCACACCAGATGTTAAACTCTGACTACATGAAATGGTTCCTTTTAGCACGATTGTTGTGTCGTATTAATGCATTTACGCAACACACATAGGATGCAGATTTAAAAAAAAAAAAAAGATGAACCTATTTTAACAATCGTCCAGCACAGAAGCTAAATTTGAAATGTATTCTCTGATCTGCTTCAAGGTTACAAAAATGCTAAAGCTATTTTTTTTATTACTATTTGGGTTGAAATTCCCTGAAATGAACAAGAGTGCACTAAAATCTTTAGATCTTAAGTCTCAGAGTCAGTTACAGCAATCGCTTAATGGCAAATTGCTGCTGCCAAGGGAGACACAACCAGTAATTGGGTTTAGAGGGAATAACATTTTTACATAGAATCAAGCTGATTTGGTAGCATTTTCTATATTTTAACCATCTACTGTTCTTATGTGTTGCCCGGCTTTATTTTTACTTTTTTTTAGTATACTAGCTCTGCTATCCTTTTAGGATACCATTTATTTGTTTTTGTTTGTAATAAAGTCACAATGGGGATTATTGATCCTTGAATGTCCTCCCATTTGTTTTTTAGAGTCTGACTCTAATAATAGGAATATAACATCAATAACTGCTGCCACCACAAATCATATTCTGCCATCTTCCATCATACAGTACGACAAGAGTGACTATCAAGACTTTTGAATATTGAGAGCACGCAGTGGGACGCATTCAAGTCCTGCGTGATTTTTGGAAAAGCCTTTACGTGCCAGGCTTTGCATAATACATAAGGGTTACATGATTGGACTCTTGCTCGTCCAAAAAGAGCAAGTCAACACAAAACGTTTTATTTCAAAGAAATAATTTTCCTCGTATTGACCCGGCTGGACCTCTATGGATTTCTTTTACAGTTAGATACTCTGGCGTCCAGGATGACGGATGAGAAGGACGCCCAAGTTTGTCAGAAGCTATTCTGCACTCACATCTGTCAGCAAACAGTCCTTTTAAGGCAAATAGGAAGAGAAAGACAGAACCACAGAGAGAGGGTGAAATGACAGAGATGGAGAGAATATGAAAATGAAAAGTACGAAATAAACGGAGACCAAAGACAGCGTGATAATGGAAACCAGAAGGCGAGAAAACAGGTGGGAAAGATGAATCAAGGCAGAGGGAAAAGGATTAATAGAGACAATGGAGTCCCGTGATTGTGAACCTAGTCTGCCGCTCAATTTAGAAAATAAAAAAAGAAAAGAAATAACCTTTTTTAATAGCACTACAGCAAACAGATGAACACTGGCACACTCTGAGCTCAGAGTAAAGAAACCGAACGCTCAGAGAGATGTGCGATGACCTTCAAGCGGGACTCGGGATTCTTTCAGCGTCTCATTAGCAAGCTGATTAGAGAACGCTCCGTTAGAAAACATTGCTTTATTCAGTGAAGTAAATATTCCTGCAGTTGCTAGAACTTTGATTGAACACACAACCCGCTAAAGAGAGATTTTATGAAACACAAAACAAAGCACAAGCAGTTTGGCCCATTTGCAAACACTTTAGTGCTTTTAGTGAACTGGAGATAGTGACATGTTTTTTACTCATATAAAAATATGCAGGAAATCTATTTAAGTGGTACTGATACAGTAATGTGTGTTTTTGGTCCTCTTCAAGAAGTCAAACATCCCAATTATTCTTTCTAAAGAAGAAACAGAACAACGTAGTTTAAGATGGCGATGGTTCTGCACCGCTGTTTAATTTTGTTTATGCCACATGCACTTACATTCTTTTAAAGATTTGTGGAAAGATTTTGTACGTCAGGACAGCTGAACGTTATACTATTTTGCTTCAAATTGACAACATCGTCGGCCATACAACTCAACAACAAATTCAATCTTGAGAAATTGGTAAAGCTGCCACATTTTTATTAGTTCTTTTATATCTTCTACTTTAATAAAAGAAGTACAATATTTGGAAAGGTCTCAAAGACCTTGAGTTGAGTCATTACTTCGACAAAAATTAGACAAGAAACCACATACACCAAGTTTCCAAATTGTTCTGGGAGCAACCTTGAACAACCTCAGCAATAGTAAATCTAAATCTACAAGTAATTTTTTTTTTGTCAAGTCAAAGTACTAAACATGTTCCAATGTATCCCAGTTTAGTGAATAAATGAAAGACTGTAAAAAGAAATCTGAATAAACGGATCAAAGTGTATTCTTTTGAGAAGCAGGAAGAGTTTGTGTTCAACAATGAGAATAAGACTTAAGAGAAAAGCTAAATGTTTATGTTTTGAAACAACCCAAAGATATTTTATGCAGCATTTAGTTGGAGAAAGTGGTCATTATTATGAAGCTGCAGTTACTGTGGACACACAAATATGTCTCAAAAAAAGTTCAATACTTATTTTAGAAGCTGAAACTTGAATAATATATAGATTGCGCAGGGTAAAAATATTTCAAGACTTTAAGTCTTGTCATTTTTATGACTTTCACACACACAATATGAAAAAATATATAGTGCATCTAAATATCTTAATAGTATAAAAAAAAGTTACGCCATCAAATATGGTGGCATCATCCATTTGTGTGGCTCCAGAGACTCCATTTGTGCCAGAAAGTGGTTTTTCAAAATCTTACTTATCTGCTTGAAAACAACAATCT
The DNA here is from genome assembly GCF_904066995.2 of Poecilia reticulata. Classification (NCBI taxonomy): domain Eukaryota; kingdom Metazoa; phylum Chordata; class Actinopteri; order Cyprinodontiformes; family Poeciliidae; genus Poecilia; species Poecilia reticulata. The sequence continues at coordinate 10,169,549 of NC_088852.1, read as the reverse complement.
AACGGCAGATTGTTCTATTCATGCTTTTAAAATGTGACATTTGCCTTGTAAGAGCAAACTCCTTAAAGATTCAGTTATGATCTGTTAACGTGTAAAGTTTTCATTCTGCTATAAACGTCTATTATATCAATACCACTTTCTGCATACCGCAGTGAGTAAGCTGAATTTGCTGGTGGCTGGCGATGAGCTTTGCCGCTGCACTGCAGTGGCAATATTCTTTATAACTTCACCTTCCCTGCCTGTTAGTATAGCACATACACATCTATGGCCTTATTCTGCCAAACAAACTCCGCAGAGACCAAAGTTTGAATTTATTAATGAATCTAAAAATCTGCCAAAAACTTCTCTGTCTCTTGACCTCAGAACTCAATTTCCCATGGTACCTGACTGGATTGGAATCAGATCCCCACCAGAAGCCGTGGAAAATCTAATGCATCTCAAGTAAAGAAACATGCTGACAGTCCCCAGTGAAAAAAACACCGTGCTCTGTTCTCGCAAAGCGCAAGCCCAGCACTAAGAGGAGTTGTGAAGAAGATGGGTGTGGTTGATTTTCTATCCAAAAAACGAAACTTATTTTTGCAGCAACTGTTGTTAGTGTTGTATAACACTAGCAGCTTTATTGTATGTGCAGCACTTTGGTCTTGCTGAAAGTTTAAATGCAGGTTAGGTGAGGCTCAGTGGAAGGAACTCTTCTGACTACTTCAAGTTTGTGGGTTCAGATGAAGATATTTGTCCAATGTGTGAACACTTGTTCTTTTTGATCAACATTGGTTTTGGCCTTGCAGCTTCCCAACGGATGTAGGTTCTGGATGGTCTTGCTCTTGTAATTGAACGATGATTAAACTATGATTTTTAGTTCAAACAAATACGAATTTAAAATGGCTTTTTATAAACATGAGGCTAAGCAATGTCTATACATTAACCCACAAAAAAAATTAAGTAATTTGATTACAAACTTGTTGGTAGTCAAATTAATGTTATGACATTTAGCTTCTAAAGTCAAATAAGATATAGTTTGCCATCTATGTATATTTATACTTGTAAATATGTAAAAGCCTTCATTTGTCCATCCTTAGAATTAATTATTTGATTAATTCTAATTGATTAATTCTGCTGCATAAAAGCACAAGCTTTTATGCAGCAGAATGAATAAGTTGTGTACTATCCCAATATCTATTTTTGATGGTGCCTCTTCAGTAATACACTGAACTGTGCTAAAAAAAAAAAACAAATAGCACGAAGAAACTCATTAATTTTCATTCATATGTGACATTAATGACGTTTCCAACCCTTGCTCGATTTCTTATTACCAGGAAAGTTAGTTAATTCCCAGAAGCTGCAACTTTGTTAATTTTTATCCATCTGAGCTAAGGAAATGTTAAATTTGATCTATTTACAAAAATGTATACATCTGTTCTCCTGGGGATAGGAGAAATGTAACCAATGGAGTTTGGAGTACTCGTTAAAAAAAAAGAAGAAAAAAAAACTGAAAATACTTCTTAACCCTGACCTTTAAATGACATGAATTGATAACATGCATAATTTGTTGAAGAACTGACTGGAAAGCAATTGTTTTTAATGTGTGTGTGTGACACAGTCGGTCCAGTTCTCCCCAGAATGTTTTCTGCTGCTGTGGATTCGTTTTCATAGGTGTGCCTACACTCCTGCTTATCACTACCTGACATATTGAATTATTATATAGTACCCCGAGGAACACGGTTCCCACTGATTTCAAACTAATGGCATTTCGCTGAAACTGTTAGCTCCATTTCTGTAGAGATTTATTTGTAAGTTGAAGACTTCAGTGCTCTTTAACTACTTCTTGTCTTATTCATCTAAAGCACTTTTGCCCTCAAGTACATTATTGCAGCTCAAGATAAAACTTTATACAATTTCTTTACCTGTTAGGACTATCACAAGAAAGTCAACAAAAATAATGAATGTATGTCTGTTTTTTTAAATTATACTAGAAAAGGGGGAAAATATTTTTGCAAGTCTGTGCCCTCTGTCACAAGCTGTTAACACAAAATTAATTTAATTAAACAAGAAAGACACTTCAGAGAACTTAATAAAAAAAAAAACAAGAATGTGTTCTCGGATCTCTATGCTAGTAGCAGCAGGCTCAGTGTTTGCCTCACTCTCAGCATCTGGACAGGTTAAATAATGAGGAAAGAAACACCTTGTTTTGTACTTCTTGGTGGGATTACAAAGTGCAAGCAGAAAACCTTTGTTCCACAAAGTGAAAGAAAACCAAAGGAGATCATTATGGACAAACAAAGCACTATCATAACTTTGATTGACCTCAGTGATCTTTTGTTCTTAACCAATTTTATCTCCTGAGCTGCAGGCATCTGCAGCTCATCTGGCTTCATATGCTACTACACTGTTCTCTCTGTTACCCTAATAAGCTGCAAGAAAAGGACAAATTCAGGTTTCTAATCAGTCGAGGTTAAATTCCAAGCAGGTTCCCGATGAATCCGTAACTTCTTACCTACGGTCAGCTTGACCATGAAGCCTCTTTTAATGTAAATGTGTTCATCTGTATCTGCCAGTGATGGTGGTGTAAGACTTTGACAAAGAAAACTGACTGGTGTTTTCAAGGTTCAATACTTAATATAATATAGAAAATGATTTAAAAAAAATAAGACCAAAGACATTATTAAAGTGTTGAATAAGAATACAAAGTGTTGGTATTTATTGGTTTAACAAACATTCATACTTCACTTTACAGGTTTGTCCCAATCTTCCATGCAATATGGAAGAAGCACAAGTCTAAAAATGTCCCAAGCCGTCAGGATTTTGGGGAAAAAACTTGTCCTTCCTTGGGCCTGTGCTGCTTTGTCACTACGCTGGTGACCTCTACAGAGGTACTTTACAGGATTAGTCATTTATTACTATTGGAAGAAAAACAAAAGGTACCAGGCACTGTTTAAAAGAAAAAAATAAATAAATAAAAAACGAGGCATGGAAATTCAATATTTATTCTGCAGAGACGTCCAGAGACATTTCTGTCCGCTGCAATGTGTAATGTGATTCTTGTGAATTGTGTTTCCAAATCCCTCTTACGAAATGTCAACACAGTCTGTGGGGACTCGGAGAAAATTAAACTCCCAAAGTAGTTAAAGCTCGAAAAATAAATAATGATCGCTCACAACAGAGCTGTGTTGTTGTTTTTTTTAACATTAGAAGTGTTTCCAGTGGAGTAAACAATGCAGCAAAATGAGTGGAATTAAACCCTTAGAATAAATCTGGGTGTGTTGAAATGCGTTTTTTAGACAAAGTTTGAACTGTGGTAGTTAATGTTTGGTCATCTTTTCTTCTCTACTGAACTCCATCTATCTGTTTTTGGAGGTGGGAGGTGTTTGGGTGTATTGCCAGCAGAGTGGCCAATAGGCTTATATAGGGTGAAGTGTTCAGAGCGGGCGAAAAAGAAGTGTAGGCAGTGTTGTTTGCATGATTGGCTGTGAAATACAGTCAGTTTCCTCTGCAGGTGTCCCCCCCCCCCCTCTACACCCTCCTCCTCAGCATTTCAGATTTACAACCATTGCTTCTCACATGCACTGGTTGTTTATGATTTGTAACTACACGAAAAGAGTTTTCAGCCTGTCACATTGATCACTTCCCTCCACTCTAAGTGGATTTACTTCCAGACATGTGCAGGGGCTTTGAATCGCATGTGCCCAGGTAGGCAACGTCACACCTTTATATCGCAATCCCTTTCCTGGAATGCAGCTGCCTTGCCTCACAAGGCTACAGAGTGACATGTAATAATGACTTGCAATGAGATAAAAAGCCCTTTACCACCCAGCCTTGGCAGACTTAGATGGGAGGATGGATGGAGGCGGAGGAAGGCAGACATCTCTTGCTACTCGTATTACCTGCTGGCAGGATTTTGGCACTGGCAGAGATCCACGTTTCATTCTGACCTGGCAGAGAAATGGAAGGTTGTGTTTGTCCAATTATGGTTTCTTCTTCATCTCTATCAAATCCTACACGGCTCTGACTTTCTTCTCTCCTGTCTTGCCGATTTGTTTTTTTTTTGTTTTTTTTTGCTTTAATGATGCGTTCGAGAGAATTTTAGTTGCACAACGCAACGCACAATTTCAGGAATTTTTAAAAAAGGGAACTGTTTGAACAGCAATAAAAAAAGAACACGTTTGGATTTATTGTGGATTTTCTCTAACATTCACAGGGACGGAATTATAAATACGGGTTTAAATATTGACCCACCGATGTCGCTAAATGAGCTTCAATTGGGTTCAAAATTGCCTTTCCTAAACAATAATCCATATAACATCACAACATATCACCATGTCTAATATATGATTAGTGCTAACAAGTTTTCTCTTCCTACAAAATGTCCAGTTGTTCCTTTTAGCTTCCTATTTTTGCAGGAAGCCACAAAATAAAAAAAATAAAAAAAATCATGCATCCAGTAGAGGCCTGCTGAATCTCACACACATACTATATACACTCATATAACTGCTTTGTAACTGTGTGTGTGACAGTCTACCCCCCCCCCTGATCAGAATGGTGAAACAAGTTTATCTTTAACACAATCCACTACACTGTTCATCATTTACTTCCTTCCTGTTAATTAGGGCTTATCCTGCTGTTGAGTATAAGGATGGCATGCGCTCCTGACGTTTCTTACTGCTTCCCATAGTTTGTTCGTCCTCAACTTTTAATTGTGTCATCAGCAGTTGCAATAAAAGCAAACTCAGCACATCTGAGGATGAGTTGTTTGTTTTTAACCAGAATGCTCACAATAGGGGTGTGTAGGACGAGTTCAAAAATAAGACAGGGGAGCAAATTGTTTTCCCTCTGACAAGCTTTTAGAAAGTTAGATAAAATATAGTATGAACATATTGAATATAAACAAATTAAATCTTGGACAGAAAATAGGGAGTTTCAACAGATTAGTCCGTTCAACATGGCAATAGCCAAATGCAGAAAGGTCATAGCTCGTATGGCATCACCAATAGAGCTATGCCGCTTTTTTTGGTAGGAAGTGTTAACCAGATGAAAAAACACCCTGGAAATGATCAGGCGTTCTCTTGCCGTCACTCTAAGCTGGAGAATTTTTATGGAACTATTTTTTAAATCCACATTTCAAAACTTTTGGTGTCAATTCCAAATTGCAAAGAAGTTAAAGCGCAACCTGAAACAACAGAAAAGGACATTTGTTTTGAAATATTCAGCCAGACATGCCCTTGTAATTATTGCAGCTAGCTTAACTGAGAGAGGACGCAGGTTCAGATTATTTTGTTCCTGATGCAAAAGTCGTTTAATCCAGAGTCACTTTGTAGACACATTTATGTATGTGGTCATTATGGTCAAGCTTTGGTTGACATGAACAGATTATTAGGATCCATTAACAGCCTCGGATCCACAAACATCATTTGCTAATAATCAGCACATCCTGTCATAGTAAAATATATGACAGCAGCTGCAATCTGTAGTTCACAAAACATCCAGGAGATAAAAACTGGATGTTTTTATCCAATCCCTGGTAGCTGAACTCCAGGGATCGGAGCTACGATGCGCAGTGGTACACATAATTTAGTCCTTTTGGAATCTATTTTGTTGGTCTCATTACTGCCTGTATTGTGCCTTTCAGCCTATTCGGAGTTTTTAACTCAACTGTTCCAGAAATAATGATTTTCTCAATACTCTCCTGACTGTATTAAGCCTATTGCTGTAGCACCTTATCTTCCATCCAACAGCCCCATTTGTTTGGACCTATCAATTTATAATCTGTCTTTCTCTAACTGATCTAGCCTGCATAATTTGGACAGGCTTTGGAGTTTTTGAACCTTTTATATGGAAAGCAGTTGCATCTTTAGTGGTTGTTATGTTGACTCAGCATCAATATGAACAAATACAAGGAAACGGTCCTAATGTGGAATTTCAAATAACAATTGGCTAAGAAGATTTTCTTTGACATGAGCCCAGTTTTGTTCTGGTGTAACTGTTGTCTGAATAATAGTCAAACATACTGTTTATGTCAAAGCTTGTTTTCAACACAAACAAGCGTCAGATTCCTGGAAACCAATATCAAAACTGTGTTTTGTTAGAGCGGCAGTTTTATCACCAAGTCTTATTAAAGTAATTTCACACTTTTATTTGATCCAAAACTGAGGTAGTTTATCAGAAAAAGCAGGTTTACATTATAGTAAAAAAAAAGAAAAAAGAAAAACAAGCTGCAGGAGTTCAAAATCTCCACTGCATCACATGCATAATTTTCCTGCTTTCCGGATCATCGTTTGTTTCTCTGCCTCTACTTATTTATTTATTTATTTAGATTGTGGCTCATGTCTGGGAGATGTGAAAATCTCAATCAAATGCTCATCATGTAAGCACACCGCCAAATAAACTTATCTCACAGAGCGAGACACATCCAGACTTAATAGCACCATCAGTCTTCAAAGAGTAAACAGCGAGTTCTCATTACATTTGTGTAGAGTGTGTGTCTTGGTGTGTGTGCGTGTGGGGGTGTGTGTGCGTGTGTATGAGAGAGAGGTGGAAGCTTGCATGGCAGAGGACTTATGCTTGTTGTGGCTGTGTGTGAGAGGGACTGTGTCTCATTAACAGTGTTGTTTACAGGCCAGAGATGAAGAGAGTTGTGAGTTGGAAAGAAACAGATGATCATTTCCAGAGACTATATTTTATTTAATTTGCAGGAAAAAAATAAATTAAAAAAAAGAGTCTCTGTGGGTCTTTTGACATTTGCTCTCCCTGCTGTCGTTCTCTCTGTACATTTGTCTTTACCTCAATCTGGCTATTTCTCGGTCTGTTTTCACACTATATTTATACGAAAATTGCCCAACTAGCATGGGTCTACTTGGCCTGAGGACTGGTACGTTCCCAGCTTTGGCAGAACCTCTTATGTGCTGTCAGCCCAGGAGGCCAGTTCAACTGGCAGCAGGCGAGGTGGGCTGCTCCAAGTCTGCCGAATGAAAAGGAGGTGAGCGAAAATCAGCAGCAAGGCAACAAGCTCATTTGGGTGTGAAGGAAATGTCAAGTCAGTCCTTTTCCCTTCTGCCTTTCATCCAGATTTTTTTCCCCCCTAAATTTACATTTTGCAGCAGCTTTTTGGAAATTCTTTGTAAATTAGGAGATTTAGTAGCAGCTCAGGTATGTTTTTGGGATTTATTCTTAAAAATTGAGGAAACGTAAAGGCATAGATCAGACCAATTGTACAAGGGGGTCAGGATGGGACCAGTGTTTTTTACATGGGTGCACAGTTCTACCGGGACACTGGACCCTGTTGGGCTCCATCTAAAACCACCTATGGAATCGATGCAGAATTTAAAAGTTATTTTTTGAGGGTTTTTTTTTTTTTCAGGGATTCTGTATCAAGCCATCCAAGCAGTTCTAATCAACTTCCTTGTCCCAACTGAGGAAAAGCATCCAACACAGCTGCCAAGTCAGCATTTGACATTTTTTATTTTAAGTACATTTTGAATCATGGATCTCATCCAGAAAAGAGGAATTATTTATTTTTAAATTTTTTTTTTTTTGTATGTAAACAACACTGTAATCCACTCCTTACAAAGATCACCCAAGTAAATACACTGTTGATGGTGGCGATAATTTAATTTGTTAAGAGAACAAAAAGTTATCTAAACCAATCTGACCCTATGTGAAAATGCCACAGTAGCCATTCCTGGTGCCAGGGATTAATCAAAGTGTGATTATTTTATAATTAATAAAGAGGGTTTTTTTGTGTTATATTAAAATATATTTGATGACCTTTAGCCTTTCAGTGTTGAAACTTGCTTAATTTTCGGAGTTCAGTTTTATTTGTCACTAACCCACCAATGTATCTAAAGGGAATATCTTATAATTTAAATAAGGTTATAAAGAAATAAGTTACAAACTACGTTGACAGTTTTACACTTTCTCATGAAAACCTAAGTGGATTATGCTCTTATTTTTTCTGCTTTACGATTGCACTGACATTCTTTAACTGCTTTATTATGGGGAGCATCTCTGAATGGGAGTTTTATCAAAGTACATGAAGCAGCGAAGACAGAAATCTGGTTTATTAAAGGGCTTAAGGTGACGCCAGAGGTTGTTGTTCTTTAGCATTAATCTCAAAGTGTTTTAATGCGACTCTATCAAAGTAGAAATGCACCTCTGTGTTCTGTCGCATTAATGTTTAAAAAGAAGAATCGAAGAGGTGGAAACCCAGCTAAATATTTTTTTCTTGATATGAGTTAATTTCTTACTCCAGTGCAAAAACGCGGCGATGGTGTAAAAGCCTTAATACATTATTCAGCACCATCTGTCCACAGCACATGTTGTGCAATAAAAGCTGCCTTGTACCCTCTTCTCCTCTTGTCTTGTTTCTGTCTCACTCCTCCTCTCTCTCACTTCTGTGCACGTTTTTTTTATAATCTACCTCTTTCTTGCAGTTACTCACATTGTTCTCATGTAGCCTGTGTTTGACTACACTGTCAAATCTCCCTCCTCGTCTCATTTCCCATCGACACGTTCTTCTCCCGATTCCCCAACATGCACCAGCGTATCTGGATTCCAGCAGCTCGTCCTTCGTTATCTGCCTCCAGAACTCCTCCCTTTCCCTGTGTCTCGCTCCCCAACACAACCGTGCTGTCATTTCATAACACATCTATGTCACAGCTGCCCCAACCTGCGGGTCAATTACAACTGTTATCAACTCATCAGGACTATTGTGCAGGACTTAGCGAGTATCTCTTTGTGTGTAGGTGAGGCTCACACAGTCTCGGTTTCATCAAGTCTATTGTAGAAGCTGACAATGCAGCAACCCCGAGAATCAGTTCCTTTTGTAGTCCTCATAGAGTCAGAGGCTACAGCAGGTGGGTGGTTAAGTGTCTATCTCTTTGAGTATTGGGATGCACACGTGTGTGTGTGTGTGTGGGTAGCATGTCAGTTTAGTACAGGGAAACTGACAACTGGCAGCCCTTCTTCGCCATGGGAGGTAGTGATATTCCTCAGAGTAGTGCAGTTTAATGCAAGAAAATTATGGGAGCAAGGACAGGTAGAAAAGAGGATGTTTGATCTACATCCACTGTTCAGACAGTCGAACTAAAATCTATTTATACCCCAGGCAGGTTTAGATTTAAAATCCAAAATGGCTGCAAAAACATTTCATTTTTATTTGCTGCACAGTCTCTACGAGATAAAAAAATGTTCCTTTTGGGCTTCTTTCTCTTTTATTTCAAAAAATGCAAGCCACTAAAACTTTCAATGACATTGGTGAAAGTTTATAGAGACAACACTAAGTCCTGGTCTTGGATGTGCTTTTTTATTTGTTTTTACAATTACAACCAGCAAAGAATAATAGGTTCAAACTCATATCATAACATCTTAAAAGTGTAGTAGCTTATCAATCTTTCCAGGTCGACATGAGAAATAAATTATTTCTCAGTAAAGAACAACCGCTAAGCGGCAAGTATATTAAAATGCACTAAGATTTCAGAGAGAGAGGTATTAAAAATTGCTGTTGGCAAGGGGTAAAAAAAATAAATAAATAAATAAAATAAAATCAAAAAAGCTATTTCAGACATGTCTCAGTTTGTATTTTTCTATGCTCAGACAAAAGTGAGCAAAAATTCATCTATTTAAGCTCATTTACTATGTATTCTGTGTGATTGCCATTTTGTTCTCTTTTTATGAAATTTCCTATTATGAGAAAATAAAAAATACTTTTGGATCTCTCCTCTCCGCCCAGGCGGTTTCCAAATGCAGTAATTTACAGCGATTGAGGTCAGGGAATACGCCGTGCATGAAGGATTCATCTTTCCAATCCTTGAGCCTCACATTTTATTGCCAGCCGTTTAAGAGCATGTTTAATGTCCAGCTCCAATCGAGAATTGGCCTTGTAGATCACCAGCTCAAAATAAGACCTTCACTGGCATGTCTCTGCTAATTAAGGCATTGTCCATATAAAACAGATTGAGCTATTTTGGTTTAAAAGTTCCTTTATTTTGTTCCTCCATTACAATAATGACAACCTGCTTTTATCTAACTAAACAAACTAAAAGGAATATTAGTGCTAAGCGAGGCAAAAAGTGATCTGGATGCTTGTTGGCGCTACATAAACTGTTCTGCTACTTCTATAAAAATTTGGATTTACTGGAAGTTGGTATGGAACATCAAGTTAAACTCAATGTACAGATTTTTTTTTGGACAGTATTATTTTATATCAGCAGAAGGATCTCTTCTTGCAACATCAGTGTTATGATTTCGGAGACGTTTGAACAAATACGTTTTTTCTGTGCCATCTTACACCGTCGCTCTTCTTTCGACCTCTGGTTTACCGTTTTTTTTGGACAAAACTAAATCTTTTTTACTCTCCGAAGCTTGAGAACTGCTATGCTTATTAAATATTAAAAAAACAACTCCCACTTTAGATATAAAGGGGCTTCATTCAATTTGAGTGCCCAGGAAGCTGGGATAAGTGTAGCCTGGGGTGTGCTCCATTTGGTGTTCATTCTGCTGTATTCAAAAAATAAATAAAGCGCAGACAGGAAGTCACACAATACTAAAGTAACAAAGTGCAATTCCTACAGTGGTTCTTAGGAGACAAATCTTGTAAAAGACTCGAGTTTTATTTTTATAAGGCAAATGGTGTATAATAAGTGGAAGACTAGCTTCAAAAGAGGGTGAATGAAGGCAAACAAAAGTAACTACCAAAATAAATAAATAAGCAGAAAACATACAGTGTGTTGTTCTGTTGCTAGAAAACATTTGTTTATTAGCACATCTTTTTTTTTCCTTTGCTTCTGGTGAAGCTACAAACTAACAAAGAGCCTCCACTGTTTTAGAACCGAATGGCAGAAAGCCTCATTTGTTCCTTTGCTGGGAATTTGCCATTGTTGTAGCTATAAGCAATAGACAAAAGTTCATAGCAGCAAACAACCAAATAGAAAAGACACTAAGAACAAAAAAAATTACACAATTAAATACCTATACGCAAAGAACAAAATTAAAATTAGCTAAAAGAAAGGAAAAAAGTATTTCTAGCTACACATGAGGGAATTTCTATTCCAGCCTAGCCTACTCATTACCTTCCTATGCAATTCGTGTTTGATTCTCACACGTCTTAAGTGTAATTGAATTTGATTTCTGTAGTTGAATTTTGACTGGATCAATCAGTGAACAGAAGAAGGAGTTGTTGTGAACGATGATATCAATTTTCTGCGCTGTTTAAAAATTGTAGCCTGAAGATGTTAGCGTGGCAAACAATGGAAGTAGAGTGCATGCTATTTTTGGTAAGCTTCATAGCATCAGACTGCCATTTACATATGTCAAAGTTAAATGTTAGTGATCCAGTAAAATGTAAAACTTCAACAGAGACCTGTGGTATAATATACACTTTCACAAGTCTCTAAAAATCTATTATAAAATAGACATATTTGAACAATAACTAATAATACCGTTTTAAAATGCCATGGTTTCCTCTTCACTTCTTCAAAGTAATGCCTGAGGCTGTACGGGATTTTGTCCGGTTATGTGAAACATCCAATAAAGCTCACCCTCCCTAACTTCTGCTGCAAGTTTGCTTCAACACCATGAAACTTTAGCATTTCAACTGAAGGTCATCATGCCATAGAAATATCCCACAATGATTTGGGATTGGCATTCTAACAAATCTCACATATCTTATTATGTCAAAGTGTATGGAGCCGTGTGCTCAGAGGGTAGCTTGACCTGTCTGGGTTGGTAATGGGGAACAAGATGTCTTGGTTGGGCATACCATTTAACTTGTAAGCACAGTAGGGACAGGCCTCATCCATACAGGCGCAACTCTATAATTCAGAATATCATCAAAAATTTCATTTTCAGGAATTCAGTTTAAAAAAAGAAAGGCTACATGCATGGATTGTATAAATTAATTACAAAAAAAGAGTAAAATACTTCAAGCATATATTTTAATTTTTATGGCTTGCAGCTAACTTTTTTTTTTTAATTAGCATTTTCCAGGATATAGAAAAACAAAACAAAAAGTAGCATCCACGGTTGTCTCCTTCATAAATGATTTGTGTTTTGTGTTCAAAACAGGATTAGAAGTATTCTCACAGCAATCCTGTTTAGCATTCATCGCAAATCCAGCTGAAAGGATTAAGGGAACTAAAGGGTAAATACATACAGTGAGTCTGTAATGACATTAGCCAACAAAGGAAATGGGGGCACATCACAGGTAAGTGACTCGCACATTTCCTTGGTATTAGCTGCAAATCTAAAGGTGAAGCCATGCATGAGCATTGTTTTCTCTTTATTCAAAACAATCTTTTTATGTTTAAATCATAACCTTTCATTCAGAACTGACCAGTTATTCCCTGAAAAGGGTAATATTTATGAAATTATATGTCAGTCACCCAAACAGGTGCAGTGTTTGCATACACTCTTTTGGTCAAGCTTGAAAAACTTTGGTTAACAAGGCTGCTTCATTAGCATAAATATATTCGCAACGACTTCCTACGAGGAAGCTGGAAACTAGGGTAGAGAAAATCCAAGGAGTGGGGTAACACCTCCAGAGAAATTTCTCGCTTTTCACCAAGTTTCTTCGAATGACACATCTGTCACTTCCTGTAATTATTGCTGCATTATGGCTTTTACAGCAGGCCTTAAACGGCTTGAAAGGCTGCTTTCTGCACAGGCACACGGCTCCTCGGTAATGCTCGCCATTAGAAATGACATTTTAAATCTGAACAAGGAGACAATTAAAAGAATTGTCCTCTTGTTCGACTTTAAAATCCACGGACTAATTAAAAACGCGTTGCAATACAACAGCGGAGTCATGAACATGAATTGTTCTCGGTAATGTCATTTCATAGTTTTATCTCTTCCACTGTGTGTATGTGTGTGCGTGTGTGTTGTCTTCACTTTCAGTGAGGGGGAAAAAAGACCTTTTTAAAAGACGGCAGCTGAGGCCACATAAACACAGACACTGGGAAAAAGTTGGTAGGTGGGGCTCCTGCCTCTTACAGCACACCAGCAGATGCAACACTTACACACTTTTGAGATCAGTCACGACATCAAACGAAATGTTCTAGATCTTGCCCGGGATGCACCGATGCAGCGTTGTGTCATCAAGCAGATGTACATTATGTGGGAGGAATTATCTGCTAAGTGTGGGTCAATGTGACGGCTTTTTCTGTGTTCTGGGTTTTGCTGGCGCAGAAGTGCCTCTTATCTGTGCGAATATACAACGTGTGTAATCGCTGGCTGAGTGTGTATTCCAGACAGGATCGGCGGATGTAAAGTACTGCGTCTGCGGCTCCGGACTGTTATCCGATATAATATTTTTTTTACCGACTGATAATCAACTTCGCCCTTGAAATGTCATGTCTTCTTCTCGGCTGTAACGCCGACCAGTTCTACGCTTACAGTATGCAATTGTGTAGATCTTTGTTGATTTTGTGTCCGGTGGATCACAAATCCACTCAATATTAATATGTTTGTCATGTATTTAGTTCCCAGAGGATAAGAAGAAAAGGACTGAAAAGGAAAAAAATGAACAAATATTATGGCACAATATCAAAGCAGAGATAACCCTAACAGTTTATTCAAAAGATAAAGTTTTAAATTTAAAAAAGGCTGGAAAAAAGGCCTCTACACACAACGTGAACAGATATTGATCAACTCGCATGTTTGATATTTGTATTGAGACAATGTATATGTATTTTTCATCAAAGCGCCCTTTCTGTTCAGGAACAATAAGTAAAAGGAGGTCATTACTTCCTCACTGGTCACTTCAGTCTGTTTTTAGTGCAGGTCTATAGCATGAGTGACTTTGAAAGTTAATCTTAAAACAGAAAGGACAGGTTTCCAATTTTCTCTGGGGCCCAAAGAGGTGATGTGGGAGGAATTTATACAGGGAGGTGAGATCGGCTGAGAAGAACGGAGAGACAAATGCTGAATGTACATGAGAGGATGACTCAGTCGGGAGAGTGAGGGCAAAATAGCAGGGTGAGGGAAGCGGATAATCTTTGTTGTCGACTATGTGAAAGACGCTACATGTACTTTCTTTTTTGTTTCTCTGTGTTGTTTTTTTCTTATTTTGCCTTCATTCCTCCTCTAATGTCTAATCCCCTAATATGAAAAATTCATTGGGACAAAATGTGGAGATGTCCTGCTGCTGCCTCTGCTAAAACAGATCCATCCTCCTACAGAGTCTCTGAATAAGTCATCAATGTGACAATGACGGAAGCTGCAAACTCAGTTTGAATCCATAGAAGCAAAAACACTCAAATATGTCTCTCCCTTCAAGTCGCACGTTTTATGCCACTAAAATAGTTTTTGTTGAAACTTTCTTGTGCAAAAACAAAAGGGAACTTTAAGAAGAATGAGTAGCTTAATTATCATCTTCCGCTAAAGACATGATGGCTTTTGGCAGCAAATTCAAGAAGAATGTACGATGCATTATTAAGAGAAAGGCGAAGTATTGTATGATGACATGAACATCGATGCTAGAAGACAGGACAACGGGATGTCAACTCAAAGACACAATAAGTATTATCTTAATGTTTAATAAACTAACAGAATCGGATTTCTCCCTGCATGGTTGATAGTACCATCCAACTCTGCAAGGATAAATAGGTATAGATATGGATGTTTGCAGTGGTCACTGTTGGAGGTTTTCTCCATGAAGCTCTACACCCAAACAGTGTTTTCTAGCTTTGTCAATTTCTGTTTTTGCTGTGGATGTTTGGGGTTTTTTTTGTTGTTTTTTTTTAAGTTCAAAGACAGAATCAATCGAAATATATTCAGAATAGCTTAAAAATAGTTCACTGACAATAATTCGAGACACCAATTGGGGTCGTTACGTTCTCCATAAAACCTCTATGGGACAAACACTTGAACATAACCTACTAGAATAGGACATTCATCAGTAACTTAGGTACACAATAGCCAACTGTAATCTGTTTTTATATTGAATTACAGGTTTCTTCCTCAAAAAGCATTCCTTTTAGCATATGACACTCCCACCAATTTTGGACTGGCATTTAGCTAACCAGGGATAATTTTAGTAATGCTTTGAGATGAAATCAAACTGAACTTTTTCTCTTTCAGGTGGCTGACGGTAAAGGAAAAACCACGTGTGTCTCATTTTGTACAGTGCATTCAATTGTGGTTCCAGCTGTTAGTATTTAGATTACAACTTCCTTTTGCCTCACAGTAATCCTGCTCAGGTTATTGAAAGACATGATGATGCATGTTAAAGCCTCTGCTGACGAAGGAGATGGGGATTGTCATGCCATCTTCTCTCGTAATGCAATCCGTCTTGAGGCTGCAGACTCGGGTTTTGTTTATTTCCGCTCCGGCCGTTGCTCCGGTTAAGTGTGGGAAAATTGTATATGCTACAAAATTTTGGAACATTCTGCAGCGTAATGATGCCTGAAATGGGTGACAGTGCTCAGTGTTGCTGGCTGCATGAGCCTCTCAGCCCATGGGTCTTACTGATACTCTGACAAATGGAAAGTGCATTTGAGAGGACAGCATCCACCTCTAACTGACCTAAAGAGTTTTTTTTCCCGCTAACACCCTGTGATTCTTTTCTGTTTAACTTTCTGTGTCCCTATTTTCCCACCTCTCTCCAAAGTTACAGGAGCTTGGTGTCAACTTTGTTGTTTTTTAAAGTTCTATAAGAAATGTGAGAGTGATTTAGGGTGAAATAGGTGCAAAACAAAACAAAGCAAAAAAAAATAAAAATCTGTTTTTCTCCAAATTTCCATAAATTCACACCACCTGATTTGTGTTATCCAAAATACCCCGTCTTCCTTATTGTGGTTGCATAATGGAGGCAGGATTCAATTAATTAAATTTGTCACCATGTGAGAAGACTGTTTACACGTTCAGCCAGAGGTGATGAATTTCTCTGTGCTGCTCCCAGCAACACTGCATGCCAACGCCAGAGTGTAGATGTGCCTGCAACATGATCCTAAGAGTCGCAGTGCAGCTGATTGTAAAAAATATCCAAGGTACGTCTTTGCGTCGTTATGTCGTAACCATCAGCAGGCAAAACGCTTTCACAACTTCTACAGCAAAACGTAGAAAACAATTGCAGAGCAGGACAAGCTAACGTGGACGTAAGGTGATTGTCCTTATGCAAGACCATCTAGAAGCAGACGCTGTTGGACACTTGACGTTCTGGATGCCAGCTCTCTGAATGAAACCAGATGTTTAGTCATTTTATTTCTGTATTCCTTCCCGTCTATTCTTTCATTCTTTTCTGCAAGCCAAATTAATGCATATTTATTCAAAATGAGTAAATGTGAAGACTGTTTTCTGATTTGTTTCCAGCCATCAAGTGTGTGTGTGTGTGTGCGTGTGTGTGTGTCCTTTATTTCCGGGCTTCATCAGTATTCGCATCTGATCATTATTCAGCAAGGGAGCCATTCACCTTTACAGCAACTCTTCTGCTCGTTCCCGTTTGCCGCTTTTTGTTGATGCGTCTGACGTTTTCACTCTAATGATTTCTCCCACTTTTTCTCCGATACGCTCCGCGCCGTTATGTCCCCCTCTCCCTTTGTTTCTCAGTGCTTTCCGTCTTTCCCGGCTCCCTCGCCTCATTTCTGCTTGTCCATAAACACCTCTTATTTTCCATCTCTCTCTTGTCCTCTCTGAAGCGCTCCCTCCGTCGTGAATGACTCTTGTGGAGCTCCGAGGGGAGATGAGTCAGTGTGCATGCACAGAGCTGCAGGCGTTATGAATGTGTGTGGGGAATCTCAGCCGCTGTGCATGTGGGTAAGGTGTGTGAGCATCTGTCTGCCTGTGTGTACATGCACAAAGGTCAGTCGTGTCCCTCTGGCTCTAAAGCACTGAAGGTTATATTGAATAATTATTTCTTTCCTCTCAGACTCTACAGTGGATGCGTGTATGATTGCATCCCTTGAAATTAGTTTGTCTCTTTTGTTTTTAGACCCAACCAATTTTGTGCAACTTAATCCACCTCCAATGTGGACGTACAGAAATAGGAAGTGAAATTAATTACATGCATTACTCTATAGCACGAATTATTTTATACCAACACAGATGCCTTACTGTCGTCGTTTACTAAACAACATAAATGACGACAGTTAAGCTAGAGAAACTGCTACACCCAAAGATGTTTACATTCTGTTGAGCAATCTTCAGCAGCAGTTTTTGAAATAATAACCTCAGTTTTTCTGGCGCATCTATGATCACTGTCTTGTTGACACGGTTTTGGTCAATTTTTTATTTATTTATTTTTTACCTTCACATGCCTGTCAAGAACATTATCGTAGTTAAGATTTGAATGCTCACTCTATAACTGCAAGGTGCCCGGGTCCATTACCTTCAAAATAAGCCCAGATCATCACCCTTCCAGCACCATGATTGACAACTGCAATAAGGCAGTTTTGCTCCGAATGCCGTGCGTTTTAGGGCTGCATGATGTCAGGGAAGCATTTCATTGCAATGCCACAGCGGCATATTGCGATATCAGTTATGATTAACTTGCATACTCCTGACACTTTTCTTTCTTCACAGAAAGTCTCCTCCACTCTCAGCCGCTAGAGGTACACTGTAGATCAGGTGCGGGGATTGAGGAAAGTCAGAGTTCATTGCAACTAGCTAAATGCCAAACTATGTTATTAGTATGCAGAGGATGAGTGCTTGTAACTTTAACTGTATTGCAGATACTGGTACTTCAATTAAAGTTGTGGATTCAATAGAAATTCAATATACTGGAAAGCTACATTGTGTTTGTTTCATCAAATGCTGCCACTGTGCATTATAGTCAAACTTTTTTTTTTTCACAAGCGTGTTTTTCTTAAGCTGTGCTACCAATTCTCCCTCTCATGAAAAAAATGCTCTTTAGAGCACAAAGCACCTCCTTTACTGTAAATAAGCTTGTGAAGTCTGAGGAATACCTCTTGGGCTTTCTCATGTTTCTCTGGGAATTGTGTGGTCTTACCTCGGGTTGAACTTTTTGAACATTTTTGGTGAAAATATTGGTTTGAAAATGACCTTTTCAGATTAATGAAAAACAAAAGTTGCTAATCTAATATCTTTACTGTTGGCATTTTTGTCATGTTGTGTATGGTGCAGAAAAGTGCCAAACATCCAATGCTTGCTCTCTTAAGACCTATTAAAACAGCAAGGGTGTGCTTATTTATTAATTTTGCACACAACTTTCCTATTTCTTTAATTATTTTGTTTAATAAATTACCAAAATATAGTGCCTATTTTGTGGACTGGACTTAAATAATGTTAGAACCTGTTAAATGACAGATCATTTAAAAATATTTACTCACATTATGTAGATATCAAATCAAGAAAATCCAAATAGCAATCATAATAGTATGAACTTGTCAGCTGCAGAAATCCATGTTTCTGCTGATATACATTATATGCATTATAATTAGGAACCAATAATATTTTAATAATTTGGAAACCCTGATAAGCCAATGAAATAATTTGTTTAAATTCTATTCGTCTTCATGATTACATTTGATAACACTGGAAAAATATTACAAATAGAATAATAAGGATTATTTCAGAACTCCATACATTGACAGGAGACACTTTTTGGTATTTCTCTAAATACAAAACCATAACAGTGCAGCAATACTGTGCCTGTCAATGATGATAGTTTATGAACACTGAAAGACAGAAATCATAATTTTTTTGTATTTTCAGTTCCCATTTTCAAATTGGTAATTGAACCATTTTGGATGGAGACAAGAAGATGGGATGAGAGAGGAAAGAGCAAACACTGGAAACACGGCAGCATTTTGAGAAATAAGTGGTAAGTTTACATAATTTTACTTAACATGTTTGCTCTCTGTGTGAAGAAATGAATGCATTTAATGTTATTGGGCCCAACCTGTAAGACAGAGCCAAGAATTAGTAGAGATGCGAGAGAATGGTAAATGCGTGCGCATCTTCTTAAACCTATTTTTACATTTTGGAGACTCACGCACCATCTATATGAGTCAGGGGTTATTTCAAGAATAAGCATCTTTCCCGTCTTGACATTAGCAATTTTATGCTCACCTTTTTCACCATTTCAAGCAAGCCAAATGTTACTTATTTATATGTTCGCTTTCACATTTTCTTGGGCTGCTTATATAACGTCACTATACTGGAAGTTCTGCGTAAATGTAACCACGGTCTCAAAGTTTAAAAAAAAAATCTATTTAAACTTAAGCCCTTTAGGTAAAAATACAGACTTCAAGCTAAGTTTTTGGTGCATTTGATGGATCATTGCTGGAATATCATCCGAATGGTATTTTTAATTATTTAAGCTGTGTGTGAATTAAAGTGAGGTTGCAATGAAGAAACAGCAACAACATTAGTTCTGCAGATCTACTAATTTTGTTCCAACTTTTCTCGGGTTGCTTATGTAATATTATTTTGGAACTTGTCAAAACCACCTACCTAGTTTCAGCTATTTAAAAACATTACCTTTGGTAAATCATGAACAATTACGATGCCTTTAATTCATTTTTGGTATAAACTAATATGTGAATGTATATATTGTTTTACCACCTCCAAATTTAAAATGGCAACATTATTTTTTATCTGGCATTATTCATGCAGAAGGTTTTTGTAAGAACTGAGTTTTAATTATCTGCAGCTGTTTTTGTTTGATCATATGCCGGCAGATAATAATATATAGTTGTATGATATCAATATGAATGTTATAGACATACAGCACTTTGAGCTATGAAGATATTGTATATATTTTTTTTTTTAGTTTGAGAATGGAACCCCACTTTTGATCAAAAAGTAGTGTTAATTTAGATATAGAGTAAATTGGCGGGGTGGTCACCTCGTTGACTACCAGCTGAAATAGCTTTTTAAATTAAATTTGTCTCATATTACTCTGAAAACGGATGTCAGATATAGTGTGAGATTTTCAAAGAGCTATTTGGTGTCTGATCTCTAGAAAGTTTATAGCCTGAGCAATACAATAGATTCCTTTACATACTGTATAAACACTGGCTGGGGGAATACAGTATTTTGAAGAACGAACTCCACGCCACTCGCATCCAAATATGTTAGATATACGCTGAAGCTCTGGGGGAAAAGGAAGCATCTGACAGAGCGAGTGACAGAATATTGCAGGGGAGGATGAAAGAGTAAAGGGAACCAACAAAGAAAGGCAACAGGAATTAAATATGAATGACGCAAAAATACTGAAGGCAGATAAAACAGTAAGGGGATGACAAATAATGTGAGGGAGAAATTATGCACAGAGACTGCCAAGGCACATTCATAAAGTATAAGTGGGTGGCATAAGAAAAACAACCACAAATGAATGCTTAATATGTCGTCTCCTGGGAACACTCTGACTTAGAAGAATCGATAAGAAATGCAATATTTAGTCGTCGGATCACAAAAGGTTGACGGGAGCAAACCTGAAATCATGCAAAGGAAGTCGAGGGAAAAGGAAAGCAATGTGGTTATCGTTTGGAGGACGGCTGCCAGTCGAACAGCGTCGACACTCGCCTACTCTCCCTCTCTGTCGCGTCGCAGAGCAGAGACACAGACTTGTCATGCACCAACATATTGCATGTTGGTGCTGAGCCACGTGGACCGCTAGGGCCATCTCTTCCTCCAGGAAATCAAAATATAAGGGGGCAGGAGGGTGTAAAGTGGAAAAAAAAAGTGCTGACGAAGCAAATTCAACATTGAAAAAAAAAAGAAAAAAGACAGAGGCTAGTGGGGGGGGGGGTGTGGCTTTTGAAAGAAGAAACACAAAGACGACAAGCAGCAGAAAGAGATACAGTGAGATGAGAGACGATCGGAGCACGTAGGAGAGAGGAGGGGAAGTGAGTGGAGCTGTGACAGTATGTTGAATTATAAATGTGTTGGAAGCACGAAGCCTGGTCTCACACTCCAAGCTCCCTCTGCCTGTGTGGGTAGTTCATTGATGTGATCTGGCACACACACACATACTGTAGCAAGCCACTACTAAACAGTGAAATTGCTCGAATCTAACTCGTCTTACATATCAATTGATTATGCTCGATTGTCATAAAGCCGGAAATGTTGACATGTCGCATAAGAAACACTAAAAACAAGGCAACACGTTATATTTCTTTAAAACATTTCAGCCATTTCTAAAATTTTAAAACAGATTATCATGGAATACTCATGTATTCCTGTGTGTAATTTACTGTCAGTTCAGCGGTTCTGTGACGGCCTCAGAGAACACGAAGACCAAGGAACACAGTGGGAAAAGTCAGCTTCATCACCTATAACGTTGTGGGAATGTTTAAAGCCGGGTTAGGTCTTGAAAGGTGATTAAAATTATCCAAAGTTGGAATTAATATTGCACAACTTCAAACCTACCAAAACAAAACAGTCATCTTGCTCTGGGAGAGATTGATGGGTGGGAGAATGTGTTGGGACAACATGAAAAATATTCAAAACGTAGCAGGTTCCCTTCCCCACAGCGACATGTGGCAGCAGCAACATCATCCTGTGGCTCTGCTTTTCTGCAGCAGGGACAGGGAAGACTATCAGAGGTTACATAACCCTGCTCCAAAAGTCCTCCATCGGCAAAACAGCAGCCCTAAGCATACAGATAGAGCCACAATGGAGTGGTTTAGATCAAAGCATAGTCATGGGTTAGACCTTAATCCTTGTTGAGAATCTGTGGCAAGAGTTTAAATGGAATAACAGAGGACAACAACAAACATCCTTTTCATTAAGCCCATATTTTTGTATTAAAAATGTTGATCTGATGTTTACATTCATGATTTTCAAGTGGAAAATCATAATGGCTAGCCGAAATAAAGGCCTAAGCAAACAATACCTTCCATTTAGGGAACCGAATCACTGAAGTAAATGAACTTTTATTTGCTCATAAATAAACTGTGGTTCTTCTGGATGTATTTTTTTTTTCTCCAGTTCTAGGAAAATCTTCAGTAATAAAATGTACACTGACATTTCCTTTAGGTTGTAAAATGGATAAGTCTGAATCCCAACACTTTGCATATCCCAACTTTCACCACCATGTCCTCGTTTTCTTTTTCTACTTGGACGACGACATCCTGGGGGGCTACATTGAGAAATCTGCAAAGTCGTCCATTTAAAGTGTTGTGGAAGGGACAAGCTTTGCCAGACAAATCCAGAGCAGGTGACCTGACCTTTATGTCGCAAGAAAACGTCATCTGACGATGAGGTGCCGAGTAGCGAATTTACAAGATCATATTCTGGCAGAGACATGCGAGAAAACAGTGAGAAATATATCTTTTTCTTAATTATTATTGGAAAATGTATGTTGAGTGTGCCGCTCTTCAGAAAATTATACTCTAAAGTTATGACACAGTTAATTCAATGAAGCATTCAAAAGCTCTCAACCTGCTTCCACTGACAGCTGTCATGCCTAATACCCAGGCGTAGCTGCCAGCGAAAAGGATCTTGAATGGTCTGCGGTGATGTAGCTTGGATTCCAGCTGCTTGGCAAGATAAACAATATTCCCTAATAAGCTGCTTTGGGAGAAACAAATCTCACATGGTTTGCAAATTTAGTAAGCTTTTTTTTTTCCCAAAGATTAATGACGAACTGACTCACTGTAGTATTTAAATTTTATATTAAGTATGTTTTTTTTTTTTGCAGAAGTGAAACGGTGACTACTTGATTCATGCATCTCCCAGGGCAATTGTGCAGCTTTAAACAAGACTTCAGCACAAACTGGTTGAAATTTTAATTTGAAATGATTGGTCCGGTTATATAAACATCTAATTTTGGAAGAAGCTCCAGTGGCACAGAGTTTGACCGGTCTGAGATTTCACTTGTTTCATAACGAATAAAAAGTTGACAGTTTTAAAGTGCTTATTGTGCATATTGTTCTACTTTTTTTTTTAAAGATTAGATTAAGTATAACAAGTTAGCTAATTAGTTGGATTAGTTTGCTGTTCAGGCGTTAGCTTATTGGAAGTAAAGGCTCATCTGAACTGCAGGATGATGTTCAACATAAATGCACAGGCCATACAAACATATTAAGTCATAATCCTCTAAAAGTTGCAGGCATTACTGTCTCTGACTTTATAAATTAAAACCACAGATTTTTTTTTTTTTTTTACATCGTCACAAATAAAAATTGTTTTTCAGTGTCATTTCATTGTGTTTTGTAAAATTAATTCTTTTTCTGCTTTGAAGGTTGTTAACAGACTTAATGGCACTTTGACGCTTGAAAAACCATCTTAAGTATTTGAACTTTCATATAGGACAAATATGAGTCAGCTTGTAATAGCATGTGGGACGGCGTGATGGAAATTATGCACAACACTGACATTTTCATCTAAGATCCCCATTTATTCACAGGGCCTGTCATGATGTAATTGAGTTTGTTTTTTTTTCCTCTCGGTTTTGATCAATTAAGAGATGGAAGGAGATGAAGAATAAAGAAACAAAAGTGACAAAAAGGGAAGAGGACAAACGCAGACAGGATGAAATTGGCTCAGATTCTGAAAAATGGCAGATGGCAACAAACGGACAAAAAAATACAGAACAGTAGCAAGCAGCAGAAAGTTAAGTGATCAAGGAAAATAATGATAAAAACAAAAACCCCAAGAAATTAGATGAGCAACGATATGTGCAATTTGGACGTGTGTGCACTTCCAAGAGTAAAACAGACTCAGGACTCGGATATTCAGTAAAGATCTGAAACATTTATGCTCAAAACAAGCTGAAAACTCTTACGACTATTTTCCGATTCCTCCCGGAAGACGTCTTTAAGACCCAGCAAGCACCATGTATTCTGGATTTTTTTTGATGACGTGGTGAGTTCTGACTCTGATGTAAAGGAGGTCCATGAAAGTTGACAAGTTTAGGCAATGCCATGAATTATTCAGAGTTATTTTGAACATATGAATGTAGTTCTTCAATCATGAGGTTACATGTTCCCAAAAGGCAACAAAAACTAAGACAAATTTGATTTAGATATAATAGGCAAGAGCTTAAGTGAAAAATAATGTCTGGATGAGAGCACTTGTCAGGTATTAATGGAAATGTCATAGATTTGTTATTTGCCCATTTAGGAACATAATCCTCCTCCCACTCAGTCATTTTTTACTCGTTGGCAGGCAGGATGTCCTTTTAGAAACCTTTAAAAACTCATTTTACCTTAACTAAACATAGTTTTAAAATATGGAAATGACTTCCAATTTAGCACTTGGATTAATTTCTAGTGCAATGACGAGCCAGAAAAACTCAAATCCATCCCCAAGTGGAAGATCAAATACTTCTTAGGCTCTTAGGCATCTGGGTCACAGCGATAATTTCCTCACTGAGCAAAGACAGCGCCATGACTGAGATCTTAAATAGCTGGCTGTTACCTACACTGTTGGATAAACCTAAGTTTGTGAGAGCTGCAAGTGTCTAAAGTAAGACGTAGTTTTAAAGTGTTTTAAATTAATCTCTTATCATCCGTAAAGATCATGATGAAACTTCCCTTCATTCCCCATCACATCATACATTTTGTTCGAGTTTTGTCAAAAATAAGTCATTGAAGCTCTTCTGTCGACTATAATTAGTTGAAAATATGATGCACTGTAAATGTAAAGCACAAATGGGCAACACGAAAGGGTGAGATCAAAAACTAGGGAGTTCTACTAAACTTATTTATATATAGAGCGAGAAACTATACTGCATCCCCCCTAAGGGCTTCAACCAGTTATTTACCTGAAGTACAACATAGCAATCAAAGAAAATAGTGCAATCTATGCTCACAGCGAGGGAACCTAGGGGAGTATATGTTTGTCCAACACATCTTGAAAATACACATTTTGTTTAATTTCTCTGTCCAAGGTAAATCTAACTGAGATGAACGATAACAGGTCTTAGCCAATTGGTTTGTCCGTTTTCAGTCCTCCCCTTTAGTTTTTACTTGCCAGTTGACAGCTACACCTTTTTTTGTCCTGCAACATCGCTGCAGTAGTTTTGTTAGATTATATAAAAAAGAAAAAAGAAAATGGGTCCCTTATGAAGCACTATTTTTTTTTCTCATGTTGGACAGAACAGATGGGAAACTACAGCAACTCATGAGGAACTAATTGGTATCAACAGGTACAAACCAGCACATGGTGATAATTTATTTCGCAGCTACGTGTCTCTACATTTGTCAGTGATTATTTCTGCAATGGTCTTTTTCTTTTTAAGTAACACTCTTAGTGTACCGTATGCAATCAATTACAGACCTTATAATAGTATTTAAACCGTTACTGATCTTTGCTTTTTGTTATACGGACATGAGTCACAGCTGCAATGGGAGATAAGAATAACTGATACATGTGTACTCCAGAGGTTAAAGTAGTTTTACATTTTAGGGGGTACTATGACAAAAAAAATAAATATATATATATATATATATACACTATTGTGCACAGAAAGGTAGCAAGCATTTTACTTGCGCACACACACGCACACACACACCTACTAAGACATGCTACTCTGTGTTACTGACATCGTGGAGATTCCTACACGCGTCTACATCTTGAAATAGAACCTGACCCAAACTTTTGTCCAAGTTGTTCTTGAAATCTGCCTTTGAAATACAATCATGAAGCCTTTGTATCCCCAAGGCTCCTGAATGACGCAAGCCAAGAACTTTTGGGTTCTGGACCTCAATAAAATTATGTGTAAGTGCAGGTCTGGATCGCTCTTCTGCTTTTGTTTCCCATGTTTGGTAAAATAGTCACAGCATTAAATTGTCTGTGAAAATTAATACAAATAAATATAATAAGTCACAGACTGTTCCTAGCACTGTGCAATGATTAATACATGAATAATCCTAATGAATTAATAGTAATTAAAAATAATAGTGGATCAAAGGCTTCAGAACATTTATACCACAGCAGGTATGGAAAACCACAAAAGCAAAAATTAAATCATATACAAATCTATTAATCTCTTCATGTTAAATAAATATAAAGTGTAATGTTTTATTTAAGTATTTAGGTCAGCTTGAGTCATGCAGAGCTGATTCTGATCATTTCCATAGCAACAATCAGAAGCCAGAAGTCCAGCGAGCTCACTGATGAGGTCATAGATGACACCATGCACATCACAGTAGATCAAAGAAGTTGTAATGCTTGAATACTGGAATCTCTAAGCATCAGTGAGGATCCAGACATTTCTTGGAGTTTCAAATTTGTTTATAGCAACAATGTTTAGTTTTGCGACGGCGCTTGTTCCCCTGATTTTCCCGGTTGGTTGGGGCATCGGACATGCCGTGACGACTGGGATGAAGAAAGTGTGCGATCGTTTCTTCCCAGGGAAGGATTCCAATGAAGGATACGATCAGGATGAAGAGGACGATCCGTTTTGGAAAGGATTTCCATCCACTTCCAGAAAACAAATCGACCCGGCTGGGGAGGTTTGTTCTGAGATGATGGTACAGCGCGAGGCTGAGACTGCAGTCGCAGAAAAATCTAACCCGGCTGGGGAAGATTCGTCTGCGGCTGATCTCGCAGCCGAAGCTTTGGCTGAAGTGTCAGCCAAAGCTTTGGTTTCGCTGGTCCCATCCTTACAGGAGAGTCCTCTGAAGGCCACTTTCACAGGGTCCTTTGAACATTTGTCTGAAAAACCATCTCTCAATGTAAAGATTTCCGTTGATGTCGAGGTTTCCTGTTCTCCTGGAGTTAATTCAGAAGATAGCGTTGGCTCTGACCTGTTAGATGTAGGGAGGACTTCTGCAGGACCAGGACAAGTGGAGGAGAACTACTTCAAGTTCTCCGATGAGCTCCAGAACAGCTGGGTGAACGCTGCCTTCCAGAGCATCCTAAACCTGAGCATCACCAAGCGGTGTCTCGCGAAGGAAAGGGTTTTTCTGGAGGCATCGTCCATCCCCTGCTGTGGGAGTCTCCTCCTCTCAGCTGTCCGTCAGCCCGGCAAGCATTTTTGTCAGAAAGACCTTTCCCCAGTTCTGATGGAGCTGAGGGAGAAGAAGCTCCCGTCGGACGTGGGAAAGGACTACGACATCAAAAGTTTGCTGGAGTCTGTGCTGGTCTGGCTGGATTCGTTTGGCAGCGACACAGATAGAGAGTTGTACGACAACGACTACTGCTCTAACTGTGGAGCCACTTCCCTCAGGCTCCTGAACAACGGCGCCATGATTGCCCTTCCACCAGTGTTATTTTCAACCAGTATATCTATACTGCTTGAGTACTGGTTGGATTTGGCATGCAAACGCCGTTGTTCAGGCTGCGGGTCACCCTGGCAGAAAAAACATTGCCTGACCGATAACAAGGTCCTGGTGTTTTTTCTGCACAGGTTGACCAGGAAGCACCAAACCAAAGCCACTCAGACCATCGATGTCCCTGCAGAATGTGGGACGGAGACATACCACCTGTCCTCCGTCATCCGTGCCGATCCAAAGCTGACAGACGTCTACTGTTATTTAATGAAGGGAGAACGAACCGTTAAGGCAGACAATGAGCATGTCTTCACTGCAGACAGCGACTGCAGTGAAGACATGTCCAACAATGGATTCATTTACATTTACGAGAAGAGATGATCAGACACCAGGGGACAAAAGGTAAAAAGATTTGACAGGTTTCCTGTTTGCAGGTTTCTCTCCGGGCACTCCGGCTTCCTGCCACAGTCTGAAATCTCCACTGAAATGATCCAGTAGGCAGAGATGGACCCTGGAGGCGGGTCCAGCAGGCGGCGCCGGTGCAGGGGGCAAAGAGCCTCGGACAAGACACAGGGAGGCGAAGGAGTAAAGTAAGTAAGTAGCAAAGAGCCTCGGACAAGACAAAGGGAGGCGAAGTAAGTAAGTAAGTAGCAAAGAGCCTCGGACAAGACAAAGGGAGGCGAAGTAAGTAAGTAAGTAGCAAAGAGCCTCGGACAAGACAAAGGGAGGCGAAGTAAGTAAGTAAGTAGCAAAGAGCCTCGGACAAGACAAAGGGAGGCGAAGTAAGTAAGTAAGTAAGTAAGTAGGTAAGTAGGTAAGTAGGTAGGGAGGGAGGGAGGGAGGTTTTACAACTAGACACATATGGAAGACCAAAACCAACATAATAAATAAACAATAAATAGGTAAACAAAAGAATAAATATATATCCGACATATATAAAAAAATAAATATATAAAATAACACATATATATGTAGCATCCCAGTTGAAAAGATGGTCTCTTTAACTGATGGTTCACGCTTCTTTATTTAGCAGCCTTTATACATAAACACACTGCAAGAGCTATAATCATACAAATAAAACACCATTAGTAACTCTTAGTGGTTCTAACCTATAAAACTTACTTTATGTAATAACATTACATTTACAGTACATGTATTTAATTAACATTTCTATATTACAAATTAACTAAAATGTATTCCAACTGTTTCAACTGTTCGACAGTTAATCAAATATTAACACCATTTTATATTGACACATGAACATCACATTCAACAAATACAATACTCTCGTCAAAACACCCACCTTGTTCCCTCATCAACCGAGCGCTAGTTAATTGATTGTCTTAGCTATCTCCCTTCAACCGTGACTCGTATGCTCGCTCACTCTCTGCACTATGTCCAAAACAGCCAACCGTCAATTACCGTCAGAGGTTTGTGTAGTGTTGAATACTATCTATTGATCGCTCAATCGATTGATAGATTCTACAACTAGACACATATGGAAGACCAAAACCAACATAAGAAATAAAAATAAATAAATATGTAAACAAAAGAATAAATATATATCTGACATATATATAAAAAATAAATATATAAAAACACATTATATATATAAAGCTGGGTATCTCTTGAATTGCTACAAAATAAAGCTGTATTTCCTCCCTCAGCCCACTGGCTGCAATGTTGACACCTTGAGATGCCATAAGACCTAAATCCTGAACATCATGGCATGGAGTGCATCCCAGTTTTCCATGTCTGGCATGTAACCATTTATTTTAGCTTTTAAACTGGTTCTATTGATCCTGTGTCCAGACAGAGGGATAATCAGTAGCCCAGCATCATGACCCGTTTGTTCTGAAGATCCTGCAGCTTCCACTTCTCTTCCTAACATGGCGCCTCCTCACCCTGACTCTCATACTGACAGGAGGAACCACAGAGCTCTGTTAGGTTAAAGCACATCTTCTGAAGTTGGGATATTTTCCTCCAACAGGTTCCTGAGGAGTCACCTCAAACCAGATGTTTGACTGGATTTTATTTCAATGTCATTTGTGAATGTTAGAGCCTCATTTTCAACAGTGGAGCTATAAAGGTTGAAAAAGGTTATTATTTTGGAGAAAGTCTCATCAACATCAATATTTCCACTAAATAAGAGGCAAAAAACTAAATTGTTTGATAAAGGAAAAGCCTCTCAGACTCTGAGCCCGACAGCATCAAACTATTTTTTTAATATTAGACAATTTAATTCCACACAATTATCTCGGTAGAAGCCATTTGTCTTTGTTAAATACTTAATAAAATGTATTTGCCATGATTGATGTTTGTTGTAAATGACTTATGTACTCACAAAGAACGAGGTAATTAGTAAAAGTTTGTCGTTTGTTGAATGTTCAGAAACTACAGCGGCTGTGATGCGCCAAGACAAATGTAAACAACCTGAACAGGTGATCAACTCTAAACCACTCACACATTTTTACTCTCCGTCTCCGTCATTTAAGCACACCCGTTGCCATGACAACCTCCTGTGGTGCACAAGCCGACCAGAGATTATGTTAAAAACATTTAGTCCATTACGATATTAGGTTTTCAGGCTTGATATTTATTTTGCATCATTAATGAACCTCCCTGAACACAGCGGTGGTTGATTAGTTAATTTTAAACTCCTGCTCTGCTAATTATTTTGGTAATGAAACCGAAATGCACAGAATTGCGCAACACCTTGTTGAAACAATAATCACTGAGATTATTATTGTTGTTAGGTCATTAATTTGAACACGTTTTGTTGATTTTTTTTTTTTGTTCTTTAATAAAGTTATGAACGTTTTGATAAGGACCCAGAGGAGGACGTTCTGGTCTCAACGCCCTGGCGCCGTTCAGTTTGTCACCTCATGCTGAGATCAACTCAAAACCCTCAGCGATCGACGTATTGCAGCCCTGCTCTATAGCACGAAAAGTTCAGAAACAATATGAAATGGGAAAAAAGTTATTTAATAAGTCATGTTTTAGATTGTTCTTGAAAAACAAATCAGTCACGGCTAATTAGTGGGTGAACTCACGGCTGCACAGTGAACCCACTTATTTTTTCCAGCTGACAGCCAGGTAACTTGGTAACCCCAAGTTACCTGGCTTCCAGAGGAATAACACGCAAGCATAAAATGTTTATCCCTTAGCACAGCAGGGAGAATCAAATGGCCATTTCAGGGAGAAATCAAAAGGACTATCTTGACCTCTGACATCAAGCACTTTCTCCCAGACAGGTCACGAAGGGTCAAACTTTCTGAGGCAAGAAGATTTACTTCTCAAATTTGTATCCTTCATCGCTGGAAGGTCAAAGTCTGTGTCTGAGTGTGTCGTAGTGATGATGGAAAAGAGAAGGGCTTTTCTCAATGGCAAAATGGCTTTGCACTTTATAAAGCATAAATAAAATGCACTGATAATTTGTTTTTTCCTTACACTGACTTAAAAGGCGGCATAAGCAGGCTGAAAAAAGTGGTGTGATAGAAGGAAAATGTAAAAATTATAACACATAAGAAAAATGTGTTATAGCAAATAGTTAAGATGAATCTGAAAATATGCAGAAAAAAGAAATGTGAATGCTACAAATACCACATCCTGTCCCTCCACAATTTTTTAAAGATATTTTATCTAGCATAGTGCAGCCTGTTCTTGCAATTATAAATAGCAGTCTGTCCTCAGGTGTGGTGCCCTCTAGTTTTAAACATGCAGTAGTGCAGCCACTGCTTAAAAAACCTGGCCTTGATCCTACTGTTCTGGCTAATTATCGGCCTATTTCGAAGCTGCCTTTTCTTTCTAAGGTTTTAGAAAAAATTGTGTACTGTCAGCTGAAACAGTTTTTAGATGACAATGGCATTCTGGAGGTTTTCCAGTCAGGTTTTAAAACTCTTCATAGCACAGAATCTGCTTTAATAAGAGTTTTTAATGACATCCTTCTTGCATGTGATTCTGGTAACCATGTTGTTCTGATTTTACTTGACTTAACTGCTGCCTTTGATACAGTAGACCACAATATTTTAATATCGCGATTACGCCACATTTTTGGTATTGATGGCACTGTTCTTAAATGGTTCCAGTCTTACCTAGAGGAGAGAACATTTTCAGTGAAAATTAGTGACTCTGAATCATCTGCTGTTTCAATGACTTATGGTGTCCCGCAGGGCTCAATTCTGGGCCCACTGCTTTTCTCTCTTTATTTATTGCCTTTGGGTTCTATCCTTAGGAAACATGGGATTTCTTTTCATTGTTATGCTGATGATTGTCAGATTTATTTGCCCATGAAGCAGAAGGATGTTCACTCTATCAAACATCTCCTGGCATGTCTTGGTGATATTAAATCTTGGTTGGCCTTGAACTTTTTAAATTGTAATGAAAACAAAACAGAGGTGATTGTGTTTGGACCCAGTGGCTCCTCTGAGTCCTCCTCTGTTGACCTTGGACCTTTGGAGGTATATTTTAAACATGTTATTACGGACCTTGGTTTTAAGGTGGACAGTGATTTTAAATTGGACAGCCAAATCAGAGCCGTGGTTAAGTCCAGCTTTTATCATTTAAGGCGATTGGCATCAGTGAAATCTTTTCTTTCCAGGCAACATTTTGAAACAGTGATCCACGCTTTTATCTCGACTCGACTGGATTACTGTAACGCACTTTATCTGGGAGTCAGTCAGTCGCTGCTCTCACGTCTGCAGCTGGTTCAGAATGCAGCTGCAAGACTTTTGACAGGAACTCAGAAGAGGGAGCATGTGACCCCTGTCCTGGCCTCACTTCACTGGCTGCCTGTATATTTTAGGATTCATTTTAAAATTCTTTTGTTTGTTTTTAAATCACTGCATAATCTTGCCCCGGCTTACCTCTCTGAGCTTCTTCACCCCTACGTACCTTATCGGTCACTCAGGTCAGCAGATCAGCTGCTCTTGGAGGTACCAAGATCCAGGAGGAAGCTCAGAGGGGACAGGGCTTTCTCTGTCATAGGTCCCAAGTTATGGAATGACTTGCCTTTGCAGGTCAGAGAGGCCCCTTCACTGTCCACTTTTAAAGTTCGTCTTAAAACCCATTTATTTTACTTGGCTTTTAACTCCTGCGGGATCTAGTTTTAGAGTGTATGTTTTTGTTTTTAAACTGTAAGAGTTTTATTTTTTTTATTATGCTGTGTTTTAATGTACAGCACTTTGTATCAGCTGTGGTTGTTTTAAAGTGCTTTATAAATAAAGTTGGTATGGTATGGTATTACAAATACAGTACATTCAATTTAAAAACCCATCTTCTAAAATGCACGAGTGTTGCCTCTGCATAAATCCAGTTAATACAAGTAGTGCAAAGAAACAATGGAAGCATTGTGAAACTGAAAAAATGATAGTACTTGCATTTTTTTATTTGCATACATCAAAAATTTAAAGGCTACCGTATTTCTAAATTTTACATGCAATTTATTGTCTTTTATTTTACATTCAGCCTCTCCAAGTAGCCCTGGTAACACTTTTGCAACACATTTTATGCTTAAATTGCACATGATTTTTAATCATGATAAATGGGGGTAACAGTTGTATTTTTTGCCCCAAAACTTGGTTTCATGCTTGAAGTCATAATCACACCACTTCTTTGTTAAACTTACTTTAAAACTGTCAAAAATGAATGACCGCTCAGACAGATGATTTGGGTAAGCTGCTTCTCACTTAGTATCATAATCTGTTTTACTTTAATTGTTTTCTAAACTTTCATATTTTAAAGAGAAACGAGGTGAAGTTTGTCTCTGAAGAAACAAGAACTCATGATTTACTGATGAAATCTTCTTAAACACTGGTGATCTCATAAAAAATATACATTTTACTAGAACTGCAAGCAGTTGTCAACAGGTTTAAAGCCCAACCCAGGAAGCGTAACACATTTAAACAAGACAAAATGCATTAAATCCTTTCACTAATCTCCAAATGCAACATGTTTATCAAATACTTGGATTATTCAGACTTCTAAAACCTGTGTAAAGTAAAGGATAATGCCTGGTGTACCACTGGTTAATAACTGTACAAAGTGCTCACAAAATGTTCCTCTTTTGCTGCTGGATCTCTTTATGAAACAAATTCAGGTCAGCCGTCACTATCTTTCTAGCACAGAGAAAGAAAAAAAAAACACCTTTAATCCTCGTTTTCACTACTTTTCGCCCCCCCTCAAGACTTTGGCTCTCCTAAGGAAAAAGTAGATATTCAAGATGAGTGTTGATGACTGCGTCCACAATCTCCAGAAGCGTGTGTAATAACTCATTCCTCTGAGCTACTGACTCACATAAATTCAATTTCCTCTCAGCCAAAGTTGTCAACACTCTAATATTCCTGCAGGGCGGGCGCTTCAAAACACAACTCCTGACCTTCTGACAAGTTGTTTATCCTGTTCTAATGCAAGAAATTTACTTTTAACAGGGCAACACGAGGATGCAAAATTGGATTTTGCTCCAAAATGAACTACTTGCGGCGCAAAAATACTCCAGATGAGTTATTCTAATTTATCAAGACATACAATCCCACTATCATGGCAAGGCTCTCAGCAGTATGAAAGTGAAATTCACTTCATTCAATCTGTAAGACCGTAGCTATTGTGATTGTACAATATCTTGCAAAACAGGAGTGATGTAATAATTACACATAAAAACTGTGGTTGCACCTCAGCTTTAAGCCTGAATCATGGTAGAAAAACAACTCATTGCAAAACAAGCCACACAGTCAAAAATTTTATAGTGATTCAAGTAATACATTAAGAAAAAAAATCACTTAACTTAAGGGTGTCTGGTATGTTAAGGTCTCGTTTTTGCTCTTGAAATTGATTTGGTTCAAGCAGTGATCTCAATCATGCAGTGGGGCAATTTTTAGCTCAACGCCAGAAAAGCTGGGATGAGAGAAATGGCACATCTAGATCTGAAGCTACAGTTTTTAGCGGAAAAGCTCTGGGCACTAAGCGAGAGGGTCAGGATCCGCTTCAGTGGAGGAGATTGGGGTGTCTTGTGCACAAATTATGCTGGGATGTAGCATAAAATGAATGCTTTGGGATTATATGTCTGCAGTAAAACGGGCGCAGCTCTGGCCTGGCGAAGAAAGAGGAGAACCTTTAAGTGAAGTTCTGTCCATTTTTAGACCCTTACCTTACCTAGGGACGTGAGACACGGATAATGATCGAAATTACAAGATCTGAGCGACTGAAATGAACTCCATTATCTAATTGGAAGCTACTTTTTTTTTTTTTTAAAGGTAGAAAAAAGTGACCACAGCTGCTTTCTACTAAGCAGTTACTTTGGTTCATTAATTTTCTCCAGCCACCTGAAGTCTGATTTGAGGTGTGCTCGACTAGATTGCTGTGCAATTAAGCATGGCTGTACACCAAGTTTACCTTGATTAAATCATCTGTAAATGGCAAAAGACTACTACAGAGCGCAAAGACCAACTGCCTTCTCGCTTAAATAGGGCCCTGATGGCACAGCCGGAGTGAAATGTGTTTCTCGCGTATTTGTATGTGGAAGTAGGTGTGACAAATTCACTCCAGCGTTTGGGCTGTCTCCTTCGCTTCAGGAAAGCTTCAGTCTGATTTAACTAGTAGCTGGAAAATTGTGTGGCTGTTCAATATTTAATTAGTTTGACAAGGAGGTGTGAGACCGACCTCTAATTCCGGAAATATTGCCTGATTGCCATCTTGGTTCCAAATGTTGCAGAAAAATAATAATAATAATAAAAAAAAAGGATAATAAGGGCTGTGGTTAAGCTCCTTACCTAACTGATTTTTCTGCCCTTCTTGCTTTTGGCCACAGCATGTGAGCTCATTTCAGTAAGCACAATTTGTTTTGATTGTGCAGGCATACGGTGCAGGCATCCAGAGACGGTGGAACCAAAAAAAGAAAAATTATACACATGCCAACATGCTCATGTTGGTACATATATATATATATATATATATATATATATATAAACTAATTTATTTTGTCAAAAGGCCAACAACTGCGTGGACACAAAATAGGCCAGGAGAGAGTACAGCATATTAAACTTGTTCAAGAT
Source organism: Poecilia reticulata (assembly GCF_904066995.2). NCBI lineage: Eukaryota > Metazoa > Chordata > Actinopteri > Cyprinodontiformes > Poeciliidae > Poecilia > Poecilia reticulata. Next base: position 10,134,391 of record NC_088852.1, on the reverse strand, counting down.
GAGATCTTCTTGCTCCAAGTCAGTTTCAGCCTTCTTTAGATCTACTACATAAACAGCTTTTTTTTTTTTTTTTTTGGAAATGTACTGGAGAGATTAAACTGAACCAGAGATCAGCATTAAATTTATCTGACCAACTGACTCCCAGAAAAAAACTTTGCAGCTTATTTTACTGAGGCGTCTCATTTTTCTGCATTCCAGGTAGCTAATCAATACGGCTCTGTTTGAAAAGGATGAGCTCATTGCCCTTACCTCCATACACATTTATCACAGGAGTAGCAACCCTGAAGCACACGTTCCATTAGTTTTTCTTTTAGCTTTACTTCGGTGACTTTGTGATATTACCACACATAGAATAACTACTATAACATTTTTTAGAAGATTTTTTTGGACAGGATAAAGAGATTTCTAGAAGTAAAAATGAACTCTTAACAAGGAATAAAAACAAAGGTTTCAGAAAAATGAAACATTCAGAATAAGACGCATGTATTTAATGTCAACTCTAATGTTTCTTAAACATGACTTCATTCAGTTTGCTCCTGAACGTTGCAGTGAGTGTTAATACCACAGTACAATCTCAACTGCTGTCTGGGACATTCTGAATGAGCAGCTTATAATTATGATAAGGTTAAAGGTACATGGAAGAATTTTTTTTTAAATTAGTCATTTGGTTGTTTTCGACTGGAGGAATTCAAAACAACTGGTACATGATTTAGGTCTGACTGCAAAAAGGAAAAGATTTAGTGCTTGGCATCGTTGCTGTTGACGCCTTGTCATGTCGTTGATTTACTTGTATGTACACAAGCTAGCCATGAACAGACCAAATAACTCATGCAAATCTCCCACAATCATTCTGGTTTTCCCCTATTCCTCATCTACGTTTGTACACACCTTATTTTATTTGAGCGAGTGTGCGCTTGTGTATGCGAGTCCAAGGGTGGTTTCAGCCTGTAATGGGATTTGGCAGATTATGCTACACTGTTGTAATGTCCATGTTTTACAAATCTCTCCCTCCTCGGAAACCCCGGCGCCAGCAGCCTCGCAGACGATAGGAGATGAGGCAACAGCTATCCCCTTCTTTTTTCCCACCCCCTACTCTTCTGTTCCGACTTCATTTATTTTTGCTTTTCAAACTCCAGGTGTAAACATTTTAATGGAGTTATGATCTGCCTCCACACCGGCTGGCGAAAGAACCCATAGTTGTCCAGCATCCAAATAGGAAAGTGGCAGGCACTAATACATTTTTCAGAAGCCATTCTTTTGCAATTGATATATTATGGGACCATAGCAGCACTCTTATATTTGCACTTTTATGCAGTCCAGAGGAGGTTAATGAGGTTCCATTCACTCTGCACCACCACAGCTCCTGCCAAGTGAATAATTATCGGGATATTTCATTCTAGGTAGAAAACACTCATCTAGTGGCTTGAACACAGCAACTCCACAGTCGCTATCAAATAGGGCAATGCTGTCATCTGTTGTGCTCTGGAAAAGTATTCAAACCCGTTTCACTTTTCACATTTTGTGATATGACGACCACAATTTTCACTGTCTTTATATAGATTAACAAAAAGTTGGGCGTACCTATAGAGTAGAAGGGAAAAGCTGCATGACTTTCCCACATTGCAGGTGTTAGCAATTTAGTTACAGTGAGCACAAAATGCTTTGTGCCCCCTCCCCCCCACGAGCAGATGGGACTTTCTGGTTTAACTGTGCTAGTGTTTCAGTTGAAATATCTGCAATAGAGACGATGGAACTGCAGAGGCATAATACTGGAAAAAAAAAAAAGGCGAATAGAGGCAGAAGTTATTTTTCAAAATAAAAGTGTAAAAAAATACCCCAGAAACATCAGTTAAAATGAGCAACAAGACAGAGAAAAGCCGCATGCAGATCACGAATAGGCAGAAGTTTCAGCCTGTGGCTAAAGGAGGTTCTGGAAACTAAACTTAAGAGGCTGAATAGAATAGAAATCCACGACACACACGTCATGTGTTAATTTGTAAAAAAAAAAAAAAAACGTTTGAAAGCAATGTACATTTTCCTTTTGCACTTAATTATGATCTTCTTAGCTTTTATTTATCACATTAAATCTGAATAAAAATCTTTGGTTATTTTAAAAACAACTTTACTTTTAGATATTTTTTAACTTTTAATTATTTGTATAATGTTTGATTTTAATCATCTTTGTTATCCCTTAAAATCTCCAGAACATGATGGGTTTTTGTTTTTTTTGGGGGGGGGAGTTATTCGTCTCGACTGGTTTAGCTTAGTAAAAACTCAATGGTGGCCAATCCTTCCCAGAATGAAAAAAAAAGACTAAGCAGTTACACAATGTAAATTTAAGAATCTGTTGAGTCTGTCAGCTTGATCAAATGTTAAACCACAGAAGGTTTTTTTTTTCCATTTCCCACTGTTCCACACACATAATGAGCTCTTCTCAACTTTCCAGACCATTATCTGAGCTTGGAACTTTCATAGCAGCCTCTTCTCCAAGCATGATTAATGATGTCTTTCCAAGATTAAACACCAGAAGATACTGAGGCTATTTCTACGCCTGGAGCTTCTTTTTATTGCAAATGTACCTGTGTTTGTATCTCTCTTGTGTTCTGCATAATGTATGCTCAAAGTGTCACCTTTTGTAGCTCGAAAGCATCGACCAAAAAGAGTTCCCAGATACTTCCTTTCATCCCACCACCTGACTTAGCCTCAAATTCTGTTTGCACATGCACACACAGAGAGACGGGTACCGTCTTCCAGGAAGTAGTTTCTAAGGGAAAACTGGCTAAGGATAAAGTACAGCAACATCTGCTCTGGATCACAGTCTCAGCTGGATCTGGGCTACTTGTGCATAAAACCCATTACACAGCTTGTCCTTGCTAAGATAGATTACTACCTGCGCACACAAAACACATTTGCTCCATTTCACACGGATGCGCAGGTGCGCACAGATGCAGGAACATTCTTGAAGGAACCAAAACTGCATCACACTGGGAGGTTCCTGTCCTGCTGACCCCTGCAACCGAGTGAATGCAATTTTTTTAGTTTTCTCAGTTACATTTCACTGAACCCTTGCTGGGTGTCACAGCATAATTCTGTTTAGTCATGCTTCAGCTGGCTGGAAACGACACCAACAACTTGACTATATAGATAGAAGTGTGCTGATACACCCAAGTCTTTTATTTACACTTACACTAAATATTGAGGCATGCGACACACTCAGTTTCTGAAGGAGGAATTTGGAGTGAAGGTTCTCGAAGTCACGTTGCATTTCTTGATTCTTTCTCCTCAGAACTACAAAGAGCTTGAGTAGAAAAGAGCTTCAGTTTTGTAAACACATTGCATTGTATATTACCATTCAAACAGCAGGATTCGCTGCCTATGTTCCTTCTGAAACCCCGAGTACATAATGATTTTTACATACACTGTACAAAATATACAAGGCTATTTTATTCTTACTTAAATCAGAATAAACTTTCCCTGTTTTGTGCAACTTAGTTTCACCTACAGTAGGTCAGAATAATGCAAAAACAAAAACTGTCACTATGTCCTGACAGCATGACATAAGTAATTTGTGAAATAGCAATTATAATTTTCTGCATAAAGCATATGAACATATATCCAACACAAGTTTTTCCTCTTTAAGTTCAAACGTCCAACTGTTTTTGTGAGAATAAAAGCCGAAATGAAGACGCACCAAAGTTTTAGAAGTGGTCAGTTGAAACAAAGTTGCGTTTCATGTGTCGGTTCTTTTCTGCTCTGCTGTCTTTTTCTAGCATTACTGGTTTAGCAGCTGTAAGAAGGAATTCTTCTTACAAATCCTGTTCTGTCCAGATGAAATCCTACTGGATTTTGTTTTGTTTTACACTTCCACACCCTCAGTGTCCCAACTCGAGTCCCGTGATCATTCAGCCGTTACCTGCAGTCCACTATCCACCTTCTGTTTGAGAGGGTGGTGTGAAATATTTGGTGACAAAAGAAAAAAAAAAGGACATTTCTGTTTTTTTACATTTCTATTAACACTATGCAATAAATCCCTACAGGGAAGCATGTTATTCTGGCTTAATGTTTATCATATGTGGTGTCTGTCTTTACAAGCCGCCACATTTTATCCAATTCGCTTATCTAGTTCAGTTATGTAAAGTTTAAAACGTTCATTTTATTGAATCTGTCTGCTCACATTGCTCTCTCCTGTGTCTCCACAGTTTGTCATTGTGTTCATTTGCTCATGTTATCCAATTATCTGTCCTCAGTCAGACTCAGTCTTTCAATCAGTCTTTTCCAAGCCACCAGTCTGCAAGTCAACACAATTAGACCCAGACTCCATTACAGCCTTCTCCTCCAAAGTTCACGGCCTGCTCTCTGCCTGTCACTTAGGAATCTGTTTTTTTTTTTTTTTACGATATACGAGTGTCTGTGTGGCGTTATGTGTATGTGGCCAGTTATGTTAAATGCAACCAGAAGGCATGACCAGAGTTAAGCCACAACTCCACACAGACGTTGTGCTAACTTTCAACACCGTACTTCTTTTTCATTATTCACCCCTGTGCTGTAAGCACTGTTTAATAAATAATCGTACCTTCAGAGTAATGCTCCTGTTTCATTAGCAGCTAGCATTAGTGCTGCAGTGCAGCTGGCTGCTACAGCAAATAAGAAAAGTTATATTTGGTACTTGTAAAAATGTGTTTTAAAACCGTAAAACTCTTATTTTTTTGTTTCAGTAATATTTCTGAAATGACTAGAAGAACATAAAAATATTTTCAGCCATCTGTTAATGCAATGCAAACAAGATAATATAAACTACATGGATTGGCCTCAACCCCTAAGCTCAGTCAAATACAAAAATATTAATGCTGTTGTCATCTTTACTGTATTTTGACCGACACACCACACTGCTTGGAGCTCAATCCTAAGAAGAGTTGTTACTCCTGAAGAGCAGGGGTGACGATTGAGGTTTGAAGGTAGCTGAGGTGTCATCCTCTTAAATTTGACCTGAATCGTTATTGACAGCTAAGGTTTGTGGTTTTTGGGTTGGGTTATGTTCCTAGGGAAAGATTTGGAAAGATCGGGGTGGTGGCATGAATGTGGAGGAGAGCAGAGAAAAGTTAGTTGGTTTAAAAACAGTCAGAACCTTAGCACATCCTCAGGTAAGCCCTCTTCAGTACTCAGTGGTATATATGAAGGATAAATATTGATCTAAGCACAAGGATCCTGCAGAGGTCACAACCATAACTCTCTTACTACCAATAATAAAAAACCCAGAAAGGATCAGAATAAAAGCACAAGAGAAAACCCAAATTATTTCATCAGTAAGTCATAACAAAAAATTGCCCATGGTTGCAGTAGATCCATTTATCCTTTTTGTCCTATTTTTGTATTCATATGTTTTGCTTCGTACACATCTTTTTTTGTAAAATACACAATTACACATACTACAATAACCGAATGCAACAAAATACACTGGAGACATATGACAATTATTAATGCTAATACTATTTTGGTTTTTGTCTTACAAATTCTTACCTGAAATCTTCACTCTCTTTGTTTTATTGTTGTGCCTGGTGCTGTGTCGTTAGGAGTTTTTCCCGTCTGGGCCGCCAAAATAAACCTGCTTGTCTGCTCGGCAACAGGCAGCTTGGGCCGGTGATTCTCCAGGTCGAGTTGGACAGGGATGAAAGCTCGGTGTTTACAGCAAGGAGTGGGACTGAGGGAGACAACAGGTGGGAGGTTTTCTTTTGGGCTATATCTTGGCATGACAGTGTCTGTTTTCACATGTCATTGTGGCATTACATGTGTCTGAGCCGGTGCAGCTCCGCTGGTCTTGCTGTGGCCTCTGCAAGAGGACAGAGGATGTATTTCCTTTTCGCCCCTGATAGGCGGAGACATGTCAAGTTGACAGCAGCAGCAGCAGCCACAGCGAGAGCCTGTTTGTGACTGCACCATTTCACGGCGCAGGGAATGATGGAGCACCGGTGTGTTTCGCCGAAATGCACACAGGAGTGCCTGTCCTCCTGTTTTGGTCTTGCTTTCCTCTTCCCTCCATCCTCTTCTTTTCCCCGCTACTTTAACCGAGACAGGTGTCTTCTGTCCCACCTGGAATCTGTCACAAAAACGTGTGGGGATTCGGCTTCGCTGTCCCCCCAGTAAGCTCTTGTCGATGACGGAGGGAAACTGGCTGAGCAGCTTTACTTTTTTTTTTTTTTCCCCCCCTCTCCACTGGGTCTGACTTTCTGACAAGAGAGAAATGCAACAATGACTGCACTCAAGACCCTTATCAAGGGACGTCGAAACATAAGATGGACAGAATCAGCTTGACACAGGCAGACAGGTAGATAATGAGGATAGATGGTAGCAGGCGGCCGCATCCCCCTATACACGGTGACACGAGAAAAAAAAAAAGAATAATTCACCCCAATCAGGTCACAATAGCTGACAAGCTCTTACACAGTGTTGTTTTCAATCATCAGTCTTGTTTTCTGAACCTCTGTCCCCTCCCCCGTGAGACACCAGTTTGCAACAAAAACACTTCTTGGCAGCCGTATAGTCCTGTATATCGCACCAAAAATAATTTATGAGTGGCAGAAACATTGTGTTGGACCTACAGAGGGAAACGTGTTGCTAAGATGCCCACTTGTTGGTACTGCCACATTGCATCCACCGAGTCGGTTTGTCATTATTAGCCGACTGAGACTCACTCCTGCTGGAAGCGGCGGTGCCAGCCAAGACGAGCTGACAGCCAAGACGCCCTTGTTACAGTAAGCAAGGAAGCTCAGTGGGAACTGATGGAGATGCTACTGGATGCTTGCAAAACGAAGTAATCTTTCAGCTGTTAAATGAATCGGTTAGGTTCAGTGTTCCCTGTCTGAGCTGAGTGGCCTGAATGTGATTTGCATTTGAGGAAAACAAGCCAACTTCTCAAAAAAAAAAAACTTCCACTCCAAGTGGTGATAAGAAACCCCCTTGATGATCTTAAACATCTGTTTGGCCTCTCCTGTTTCTCCTTCCAAAACCCATTCACCTCCCTCTGCCAGTGCACTTAACCACATTTGTACAATCCCCTCAGTCACGATTGCTCTCACACTTCCCAAATGCCTTCAAGATAAAATATTCAGGTTGTGCTCGAGTATCCTCGAGGATGCTATAGCACAGGGATAGTGTGGTGCCTTGTTGGAACCGAGCAAAAAAAAAAATGCTGTGATGTTGGATTAAATGCTTAATCCGAAGTCCCTTGACTCCCTCTCAAAGATCAGTGACCCTGTTGTCATATTCCAGACATACTGTTAGCATATCTCTGCTCCCAGTTTGCTGCTACTTATCTGTGAATTTCCTTTGTTGGGGCATACTTAAATCTTGAAAAGCTACTAGATTTGGGTTATCTTAAGGAGATTCTGTTTAACATAAAATAAAAAAAAGTTCAAAGATAATCAGAAATAAGCACTGTAGTGTTAAAGTGGCTACTGCAGCGGATGTTATGCAAAATTAGGGATATTTTCATGTCAATTTGCATTCGAGGAAATATCACCTTTTAAAATATATCTAAAAAAGTATTTTATTCCTTACAAGAGAAGCTATCAGAGTGTGGCAGTGTGCATGTGTGCAGCAGTTTCTAGAAAAAGTAGCTTTACAACAGTTGGTTACCGTGGACACGCATGAGGCAGGTTGGACAGAAATTGACAATCTCACGCGGTATTGGAGGAAAAGTGAAAAAGATTTCTTCAGACAAATGAATTCACCTTCATTTCTTTGCATATGTGTTTTTTACTTAGATGGCATAAAATGAGAATAACTGGCTTGTTGCACGGTGTAAGAAAGACAATAGTTAACTTATGCAGAAAAAGAAACAACCCCAAAACTAAAGCTGCTGTATTTTTGATTGTGACATCAAGATGATGATCGCTGGTCCCCAATCAGTCTTTAAACTAACCTTACAGAAAAACAAAACTATGAGAAACAGGTGGCCTAAACTTGTTGTTCAATACCGATTTAAAAGAAAAAAACTTTACTGCAGACTGCTGTAGTGCCCCAAGGTACGTTAGTGTCTATTGTTCAGGAAAGACTTTCTTATCTACTGCTTTAGATAAGAAATGTCTTTTATTATATGCAAAGCAATGGAAAAAATTACTTAAGACAATTTTACTTATTCCAGTCCAGCTAATATTTTGTTTATTGCTGAAGGTCATTTTAGAATTGCCATAAATAATTAAAGGTTGAGGAAGAATTACCATATTTCTATTTTTTCTTTTATTCTCCGGGGCATTTTTATATTGCGAGACTACAAGCTTGTGCCCACACACCATATATGGGAGAAAAAAAATATATATATATATATATATATATTTTTTTTTTTTTTCCTCTCTCTCAAGTCTTCCAAGGTCAGCATACTTGTGAAAATAACTGCTGAGTTCCATGACAGCAACTAAGAGTGAGTACGCCGCTATCAACAATTTGGCCTTGTGTTGGCTTTGGCCTCACAAATCATCCTGAGCTGTATTCAACGGAAAATCAGGGAGTGGATGTGCCCTTCTGGATCACACGAGCCCCATTATAGAGCACCACTTCATTCTCCTTCAACAGACATAGGTGATTTATATCTAGACCCTCCCACTATATGGTAATGAAACAATTAGCCAGTGTACACGGTGATTTAGGAGCAATTAATTAGTAGAAAGCAAAGCAGCGTAGCATATGGCTTTTCTCATCATTTCATTTTTATGTCTCCATTTGCATTATGACATGTCCCTATTTGAAAAATAGGAAAGTAACGGGAAAAGTTTTTGATTCTTGACGATTATAACCAGTCATTACAGAATGCCTCTAATTAAACCGTAATTTTAATTGGTAATCTTTTATTTTAATAATAAAAAAACATGAAAACTAATTGCAGACAGCAGGTGGGAAGGTTTGTGATGAGTGTTGTAACTACTAAAGAAAAAAGAAGAACTAGTCTGGAGCAGGAAACAAAGAAATAAGGAATCTCGGGTCAGGCAGAACAGCTGGAAAAACTATCATTTCTACCTAAACCTGAAGCCGTTGTGCAAGGTTGGACGTCACTTTCTGCTTTCAATATCCAACAAAGTGACCAGAAAAACTGATTCAGATTTGCAGTTGAAATAAAAACTTTGTAGCCTAATATCGTTTGATATGTTTATTTTTTGTGTACTTTGGAATCAGAACCCAAAGTGCCATTTGGTGTCCTTATCCGGTTTTAATATATTTTCTTTAGGCCTTGTGTTGTTTGGAAACCCAGCAGTCTGCAGTCTCTGCAGGGACACCTTGCTTTTGTCCTCTGAGGTCACTTAATAAAAGGCAATAATAAGTATGCCCTCAGATCAAATGGAAACACGTTTCTGTGAACACATTATTAAAATTAGCAAAAAGGACTGATTTGAAAGTACCATTCATGAGAGTTTAACAACTTGTCTTTATTACGCAGAAGTTATCAGTGTACGACAGGCATTGATCACATCTTTTGCCATTTTTACACGGTGTAGGTGCTTGTGTTTATTTTCTGGCAAAGGTTTGTTTCTGCTGTATAGTTAAAAAGGCTAATGTCAAATTAGTTTGTGAAAATATATGCGTACACATAACATAAGTAGTACTTGTGTTTAATGCTAACTCAAGGAAAACAAATATTGCAGCTACTTTATTAGGCCATTAATGATTGATTTATGTGTTACATTGATTTAATAGTGTTGAAGGCATTTCTCAAAGAGTTTGACCCATTTTGACATATCTCAAGTTTTTGTGATCTCCAAATTACAAACACATTGCTCCACCACAAAGGTGCTCTGTTAGATTGACATGTAGATACAAGTTTAAGCTTTTTCAAGCTTTGTCATAATGATGTGTTTTTCTGCAGAAAGTCACCATCATAAGGTCGTGTACACCGCCATTATACCAAGATGGACGTAGTCCACAACAATCCCAAAGAATGTTGTGGAGATTCAATGACGCTCAGCTGGTAGCGAGACGTTCCAAAGTGTACCGATGGAATATTTACTACACCTTTTACCAAACCACCCCCACCTGAACCTGTAATGCAAGGCAAAATGAAATGTTTACACCAAGTTATGGCCGTACCATCTGAATTTTGCAGCTGTTCTGCGCCAATTTTGTTGAGCCTGTGTGAACTGTGGTCTCAATTTTCTCTTCTCAGCTGACAATATTGGAACCCAGCGTGATCATCACCTGCTGAGAGTTCCACATCTGGCGTGTTGTTCAGAGATGACGTTCCTTATATCTTGGTGGCTCAAATAACCACTCTTAACACTGCAGGGTTTTTTTGAGCTACTGTTCTCTCTTCCACCAGTTTTTTAAAAATTATTTTTCCTCTAAAAACACCCAGAAGCCAAGTGGTTTCTGAGGGACTCAGACCAGTATGTACAATAAGTTCTAACTTTGCTTTAACATTTAAATAAAAATATAAAAGTAATATAAAAACAATGAAAATTGTTGGAGTATATTTAAATTTTAACGTCAACATGTCTCCAGTGCATCTTTTTGTCATATAGTTACACCATTGCCATTTAAAATTTAAAACATTCCTATATAAGGGACATATTTTTTGATTATTTGTTCCCTCTTTTTAGTTTATTCCAGGAAACTTACAAAAAGGCTTCCAAGCGTATGCAGCAACATGTAATGTGAGCAGGTGTAAAAAGATGACACTAAAATATCACTATCACTATCCCCCCCACTAGCCTTCAAGCACCAAGGTCTTACACTCATGTTGTCACAAGGGACACATGCTTTCAAATATGCAAAGGCTCTCATTCATCTATATTATAAGAGATTTAGGTTTAGCCTAAGGCATAAAACAGAAGCGGTTTTGCTAATTCAACCTATCATGGCTCTTTAACATCAATTTGTCCCTTATCGTTGTCCCTTCTCATGTCTTCGCTGAATCACTCCCTCTTATCTTTTTTTCCCTTTTTCCTCTTATTGTAAGATACGTCTCCCATTTGCCCCGTCTTTATGTTTCTGCCTTGATTTACAACCATCTCTGAGGGAATCCTGCTAATACTGTGGAATTAAGTGTATGTTCCCATTTTATGGTGAACAGTAAAATCAGTTTATCTCAGATATTCGTTTGAGTGAGACTATTTAATAAAACCGTAAATAAGCGGCAAAGCTGAAATTTAGCTGTTAATATGAGTTATTGGAGTGTTACCCAATTAACCCAAGTTTCAAATAACAAAATGAAACAAAATGGATAGCAGTAATTCAGGCCTGATTCCGATGAATTGATCGTTTTTTCAGTGTGGAAATTTAGCTTATACTGAAGCAAAACATTTGCTTTAATGTCTTAGAAAGTTACAAAGGAATCTTACTTTTTCTGGACTTTATCATGATTCCACGTCAATTTTCCTTGCCAGAGTTGGTCAATTTCACAGCAAGGACCTGAACTGAGGCAGCAGTTTTGGGAGCAGCTTTGGTTTGGAGAATAAACCCTGGATACAGTTTGGTGCTCTAACAGCACACTGATCGTAAAAATGCATTAAAAGTGATTTTATGAATGGATTAAAGAAGTGAACTTTAACCTGAACCATACTAATTAATACACGGCATTAAACTTAGTATGTTAAAGTGGTCAAATATCTACCCAGAATTAGTCCAGCATCTTGTCGATGCAAACAAAAACTGGGTTGTGTCTCTGCAGCTTACAAAGGGACATTTGACAAAATACAATTAAATTTTAGTTGCATTTTATATATATATATATATATATTACTTGTATTGCGTTTTAATAGAAGATCTAATGCGTTTTATCTGTGCAAAAAGTAGTTTTTTTTGTTGGTTAAATATTTTTAAAACATTCCAACAATTTCAATTAAATTTAAATGAAAAATTATTTTACTACATAGGCATAAAATATAAAGTTAAACCATATTCAAACATATTGGGATAAATTGAAATGCATCCCAATTCTTGCGTTTCAAATTAATTCAAGTCATTTAATCATTCCACTTCAATGAAAAAGCTCGAATGCCTCAATAAAACCCCAAAATGAATCTGATGTCAATGCCAGTAAGAAATGAATTAAGAGCCTCTGAGTGGGATCGTAACTGTAAATCTCTCGGTAAATCTGTAGAAGAAAGGTTTATTCAGTAGCATTTGAAGTACATTTTGAACGTTTGCATGTGGACACCCTTGAATCTGCGATGTTTATTTAACCAAGCCCTCTCTCACACTTAATATCTAGAGATATTTGTGGATTTTATCAGGGCGCGACATCTAGCACCGCATAAGAAGGTCCCTGGAGCCTCGCGGAGCAAGCTCCAACTCAAGCCATGTGTCACTGTTGCCTCCAAAACATAGAAATTAGCCTTTTTCATCATTACTTTTGGACAAGGTCAACCCGTTGGTAAGGTTTATTGGCCTTAAGGAGACTCACTTGGGTTCTGACAGAACAATTACTCTGTGAAATATGTGTGGGAGGGAGAACATTTACTTGGTCTCTGGTGTGTAGTATCTTCAAAGATGCATTTCTAGTCTTCATCATTGCTTGTGTCATTTCTTGGAATTTAAAGGGGAACTAGTGTTTTGCAAGTGCGAGGTTTATAAGAGGTTAGATCAGGGAATGTTTTTCACCTACCCGTCTCTGTTGATCTGTGTTTACTTGAATGAAGATTTCTTTTTGATAGGATTCAGGGTAATATACACCTACAGTATGCTCACCATCAGTTCTTGTGAAAGTACTCACAATATAGATTATATTTAAAAACAGCACTGTTCTTTGGTGAAATTATTATATTAAAGAGGTTTTTTTTATATCTTCCTATGTGACTTTGTTTGAAACTATCTGCCAGGACAACTTCTTCAATGCTTTTTTGTTGGTTTTTTTTCATAAAAACATTACCCTAAAGTTGGTTTTGCATAAATGAAAGCGATAAAATTTTAGTGTCACCTATTAAAACAACTCTTTGGAATATGAATTTTATCGATAGCATTAAAATAACAGCCAATGTTCCTGGAAATAAAATCCCCATCTCCCCGTCTGTCTATAGTTACTTAAAAACATAAAAACATAAAGATAAAAGAGGAAGAGCACTGCAAATGCCAACGCATCCGACGCTTTACACTTCAGACCCGAACCGATAGAAAGTCCCTCCAGCAAGTTTTGGGTCTTTCTCAAGTGTCCTCCTAGTGGGACGTTTACAGAAAACCTTCAAATGGAGGCAACCCAGTAGGCAACCTGATCAATTGCCCGAGCCATGATAGCTGATCGTTTTCAATGCATAGCAGCAGGGGCTGCACTTAATGATGGAGCAGCTCTCATTACCTGCACCACGTCTCTTTGTATCCATTTTTATACATGCATTTTCAACAACTAACTTTCTCATTTTCTATGTCACAATCTTCTTTCAGGCTTAAGTACTACCGTCCTTGCTTGTGGGAGGAGTAAACTTTGAATTAACAACTCAAGCTTTATATAGATATTCTAGATTTTGGTAGTGTTAGGAAAAATGCATTTCGTCTTATAAAACACTTTACATGACAAAGTCATTACATGACACATGATGCAAACAAAAACTGAATCCCAATCTACCTTAACTTTACCCTATAACAACTGAATATCCTCACTAGCAGTTGCAGTTTTTTGGCTGATCCACCGATTACTGATTTTAAAAAAGCCTGACCTGCCGACTCCGATTTTGGCCGATACCATGTCATTGTCTGAAATGTTGCTAAATATAGCAAGAAAGTTGCTGACTTGGCAACAGTGGGGGTGACTACTGTTAACTGCAAACATGCAGACATGATCTGGTGAGCCAATCTGTCAGTCAAACCTCTCTCAAGGGACAGCAAAAGAGGACAGTGGTTGACCTTTAGGCCTTAATTGTACCCCAAATGTAGGTAAAACTGGGGTACAAGAGCAGATTCAAATGTAAATATTGGTCGATCACCAATTTCCCAAAATTAAGGAAATCGGCACTGATAAATCGGTTTACCTCTCGTAATCACAGTAAGACAAAGGATTTTATTGTCATTTGTTAGAAATCTGAATGTAGACCTGCTTGATTGAAAAGCAGGACTATGAATTGGACTCAAACTCTTAAATTACTTACACATCATCTTTACTTAAGGTAGATAATCACATAATTCATAACCAGCAAATAATATATAGGTAAAGAACTTTTCATGGGTACCAGCCACGACTTTATTGTTACTGCTAGAAAATGTTAACAACTGTAAAAATTAAACTCCATTCCTCACAATATTGTGCCTGCAACGCGCCATCTTTGTGCTACGAGCCACTCAGTCACAGAAGTGCTGTTGCTGTGTGAGAACGCAACTTTGGTTGGAAAATCATTCCAAACTGATGGTTCTTCTTTTATATATATAAACTGAACTTTGTCCTTTGTCAAACAAGATGCTTGGATGCTTTCTAGCATGAAGGCAAAAATCTGGGCAGCCTATGCAGCTCAGATTTTTAATGACATTTAGTCAAAAAGTGCATGAAGTTTCCTCCTACCAGCACAGTAAAAACCTGCTATGGCAGTATATTTACCACAATTTTCTCAATCGATTTTCTTGCTATTAAATAGTAAGTATTTTTTTCTACACAATGAAGGAAGGTGTCTTTGTTGCGTCACTTTTGTTTTTGCTTTCTGTAACGTATTATTACAAACTTTTCAGCGACCATATGAAGTCTAAGCTTAGTACAAATTTGGAATACTTTTAAATCAGGCAGTTTTGTTTGGTGTAAAACTAGAATAAATACGTATATCTAAATCAAGACAATATTTAGCCTCAACTTTGACTCACGTTTAAGTCAAGTTTAGCCTGAACATTGGACATCAGATCTACTAATTATTGTGGAAACTATGAGTAATCAATGTAAACTTCTTAAGGAGAGCAATGAATTGTGAAAAATCTGCATGTACAGGTATAATAACTTAGCTTTACTCTACATCTAAAACGGCAGCAGTACAGATTTATTTCCACATTGTACAACCTTTGTTAGCTGCATTTTTGCAATAAATGCGTCCACAGCTTATTCTTGACACTGCAAACAAAATGCATTTCCAAGCTCTTTGCAAGACTTCAGACAATTATGTAGAAATGTGTAGAATGAGATACGATGTGGTCTTTTATTTTCTGTAAGGCGCAATTTCACCAGCTGGCAGTGCATAAAATAATGATTCACGAAGCTTTTATTTTGGAAAAAAAAAAGCTTGTCAAAATCGTGTTTTTCTCAGAACTGAAGATACAGCTCAGTCAATTTCAGTTTCAGTTAGAAATGCAAAATACTTTGTGACTGCAATTTACCTAACATCACCATCTGTTAAACTGGCCTTTCTGGACCCTCATGGTGCTCATAAGGAACATAAACAGGCTGCCATTCAAAATGCAAATTTATTTATTTATTTATTTATTTTAAACTTGATTTTTTTTTTATGTAATGCAATTAAACCCCTTAATGTCGAATTGCAATGTCCCCACTGAAATTTAGTCACATTTAAGGTGATATTGCACATGGCGGACCAGACTGTTTTCTGATTTATCTTCTGCCTCAGAGCAGAGCAGTCATTCAGCTCTGTTGATTGCACAACAATAAGGCAAATATATATATATTTTTTATAAATATATTCTGAATTCTTCTTGCATGTTTTGCTGCTGCTCTGCTTCCCACTAAGCGTAAGGCGTGCCCTTTTGAAACAACACAGACTTCAATAACTGCTGTTATTTAAAGCAACATTTTCCTAAAGGCAGCATGCATTCAACAAAGCATTAACTGATCAAACAAGGCACTGTGATGTTTGCTTTGTAGGAAAATTAACCCAAAGCGAGTTACAGACCCCACACTCGTTTATCATCATCATTTAGTTTCCATTTCCAGCGCCGAGCTCAACACTGAACACAAAACGCAACGGACTTTCCACCCATCTCTAGTCTGTTCATTATGAGATGCGCATATCAGTAAATCTGCCTCTTACTGTATTTATCTTCAAGTGTCAGAGATGAGCATGCACGCTGTCACTCATTCCTAACATTTCTCTGTTCATCATCCTCTGTTCTCTCTGTGTACAGCACACGAGGGCGCATCGAGTTCCCCCGAGGGTTTGGATCACATATCATCATGTTCACTGAGCCTCAGCACTCCACTTCATGAAAGACTCCAGTTTTGTTCCAGCATGTCACAATCCTTGTTTACTGGGATCTGCCTTCCCTTGCAATTTCACGGAGGATTCCACAGTCAGTTCAAGTCTCTGTGTTGTTCGGCTGAACGTGTATCCGAGAGCTAGCATGAGCGCCGGCGTTGTTACCTTTCCGCAGCTTTGTAGCACGTCAGTATGCGTGTGTGATTATGCATATGAGAAGTTATCGCAGCTAGAGTCGGCTTGTGTAAACAGTCACACTGCTCAGCATTTTTATTTAGTAGGATTTTATGGGACCAACCAACACACCAGGTGTCCCATGAAATGAAAGGAAAAGGACAGGTTATGATGTTGCTATCCACGTGTAGCAGAGATTTCTAACTCTCCTGTGGTCTTAACGGGTTCATTTGGACCCCACAAGCTTTTTACCTTGTGCACGGTCCGGCGTGGTCATACCGACCCCACGTGCGCTTTTACAACGTTTTTATCTTTTTGTCTTTTATTGTTTAAGTTAGTGACAGTCTGATGGGACAACCTCTTCCACCTCCCAGCTGTCCGATCATAACATCTGCCGCACTCCTTCAAATGTCCTCCCGCAGTCTGAGCATCGTGCTAAGACTGCGGGAGTATTAATCACCCTGCTTTACTTTTAATCCTTTAAATAAATTCCAGCATAACAAACTGCATATTTAACTACTTTCTAAATCTATATAACATGTGGGCAAAGGATACAATGAAATTAACTTCGAAAATTTGTTGTCAAAACTACTCTCCGTCCAATATAACAGCGCTAAAGTTATATTGTAGGGAAGAATGGGTAAAAAATGAATCTCCGAACTAAATGTATAATGTAGAATTCCAATAGTATGCTGAAGTTACTGGTTGCAGTTGGAAAAAAATAATGAATGAATATCACAAAGGCATTATTTGTGCTCGCATGTCTATTTATATTCCTTAGGAAGAGAAACTTAGGTAAACACACAGATGGTGTTAAGGTATATTATAACTACAGCTGCCCAGGGGAAGACTGAACATCAACACCATCAGGCCCTTGCATCACTACCAAGTGAGACAAAACGAAACGGGTTTCAAACCAGCAACCCACCGGTTACAGAAAGAGTCACTCTCTTAAGAGGGAAAATTGTTTAATGTTTAATTTGGATTAATTAATGGCCTTATTTCATAGGGCTGCAAATGATCTTTTAGAATGCAATGAAAAAATATATATATATAAAAAAAAATGGAGTATTGTAATTTGAGTTGGTTACTTCCATTGTCTTTGAAGTTAAGTCTTTGAAGTTTTGGTAAGACGCAAAAAAAAGGAGAAACAGACTTGAAAGAGGATGAAACTGGAAGGACAGAAAAGGGAAGAACGAGCGGAAAGATTGAAAACGACTGCAGGAGGATGAGGATGAAACAAGGTGCACTAGAGTAACAAATGCTTGCAGACAGTAGCGGTGATGGCGTCTCGAGATAACAGATACAGTTTTAAACACGGTGCTTGAAAGCTGGCGAAAAAGATATGGAGACAATAATATGATTGGAGATCCAATTAACATTTCAAAAGATACTGAAGCAGGATGTGATGTTTGCAGCAGCAAACTTCCAAAGGTCTCATTTCATAATGATGTGTTATTGCCCTTTTTTTCTTTTTTTTTTTTTTTTAAATTACAACAATAACCTGATCTGCTGTTCAGCTCAGCAAAAAGGGCAGAGAAGAGAGAACATTTTTGGACACAGTGCCATGTAGGTCTAATTAACCCTGTGTCGCTATGAATGCTACATTCTCAGACAGCACCTTCTGACTTCCTAAGTAATTACTGTACCATAGAAGTGAATAATTTGAAAAGATTTTGGGCAGTAATTAACTTTGTGTGATCAAACACCATCCTGCTCTACTTCAGATAGTCGGTTCCAACTAAGGCTGCTACCTGTGCCTGGCCATCAAACTAAGCCACCTCGTATAATGAGAACATGTCTGCTTTCTGGCCTCATAATTTCCACTAAATGTTACAGGAAGCTTCAGAAAAGTGACATGCAAAACGCTATGCAAAACTTGACGACAGGTAATTTGTTCATGTTAATTTCTTCTTAGTTGCCCATGTGCATGGCAGAATCACAGCACAGCAGAGCATCTGTAGGATGGGGTGCTATATGTGGAGCTAATGTTGGAATTAAAATCAGAGGATTCTCTCCAACAGGAGCTTTTTTTTGTTTTCTCTGGCAAAAAATGCCAATATTTGTATCAGAAACACTGGTTTGATGGTAAGCAGTACGAGTGTGGTGATGCCTCGTCGCATGAGAACTCATGTTTTCAGTTTATAATATGACTGATTAAGTAACTGTGTGTGCATACTGTTACAGAAGTAGCTTTTGTAATCCCAATTAATCTAAAACAGGAAAGGTTTTGTCTAGCCAGGTCTTTATGTAAACAAATATCTCTGCCACATTGGTTAAAAAAAATATTGTGGACATCGGATCGGTTTAAGAAAACTTTTCATCCACCTGAATCTACACAAATCAGCGTTGTTTTAAACATGTCAAATGCAAATATGATTGTAGGTTTCAGGAGAATTGGGAATATGACAAAAAGTGTTTTCATCATAGAAGAAGTAGTAGCGGTGGAGGAGTATAAATATCCAGACAACTGACTGGACTGGAGACACAACAGTTGCACAAAATATTCATAGGCACTTGTTCCTCCTTTGCTTACAAGAAGGAACAGAGTAACTTATTGAGCAGTTTTGGTCTCTGATCTTTGCAGCAAAATGCTGCAGATCTTTGAGAAATCTGCGGTGCCAAGTGCAATCTCTTCTGAAATCATTTGTACCAACATCAGATCTAGTGATAGAAAAACCCAAGCGGGTAAAGAAGGCAGGCTGTGTTCTGTTGCCTTCCCCGGGACTTCTAGAGACGACTGTGCAAAACAGGGGGTTATTCATAAAACAGAAGAACACTACGGACCACTCTGTGCATCCTCTTTTTGAAACAACAGTGTTTTCAGCAAGCGGCTTCTTTAGATCTGCTGCATTTCTGAGCTCCACACACAGCCATCACACCATCTGCACCACCTCTTTGAAGATACTTGTATAATATGAGTTACAACATTAAATTTCTCCTTGAGATTAATATGGTGTTTGTGAATTCAATTGCGAATGCCATATAGAAAGACATCAATCAGTCCTTTATGAATGGAGTTACTATATATTATATGGTAGCACAAGGATAAAACAATATCAGCTGGTTAATTTGTTGGGCTACTTTCTCAGATAGAATAGATGGTCCTTCAACAACACCAGATCATTATAAATAAGATGCTTTTTATGTGTTGAGATAGGACATTCTTTTAAAATAGTTTTTTGGGTCCTAAACACAGCATAATTGCTTTAGCAAAATATTCACATGCACTTATTAACCAGAATGAGCTTCAGAGAAGAAAGCCTCTCACATAAAGAATGGATTTAATGACTTAACTACATCCTTTGTACTAGCATCTTCATATTTAAAAGAATAAACACAAACGGATGATAGATAAAAGAAGCCCTCCGTCCCACTTTATTGCTAAATGCAATGCGAGATATAATTTCGGGGAGGGGGAAAAAAAGTGTGAAGTCGGTGTCAGTTTATGAGACTCAACATTTCTAAAGGAATTTGGGGGTTGGTGGGGTGCAGAGAGCAAAGGAAAAGCTGACAGTCAGAAAATGGAAAGCGTAGGATTTAGAAAGACAGAGAAAAAAGATAAATACAAGGCATGTGCTGACTGAGACACAGAATGTGCTGGAGTATCCAGAAATCAGCTTTTTTTTCCTAAACCCTTGCCCACCCCTCACCCTCACACACACACGCACACATACTCTCCGTTATCTTGACATGGCTGAAAAAAGGAAAGCAGGAGATTTGTTATGTAATCCTGTGTCTCAGCTGCTCACTACTTTTATATTTAGCTGAGGTCTTGTCTGTAAACTCAATCAGGTGGGCTTGTGCTCCTGCTCTCTGTTTTTGTCTGGTGATTTTTATTGCTAGTAATAAGTTGCACCTGAAGAGCCACAGCACCATCTGTTGACTGAACAGAGAACAGCAGCAGAGACATTGGATTGTGCACCAAAACAAGATTTTCAGAAACTCTCGGATGCCGATTGGGTGTAATAATAAAAATGGAGGAAAGTTTAACACTTAACCTTGATCGTAAAGCTTAATATAAAAGATTTATGTTCTTCATTTCATATTTAATGTGCTGAAGTGCATTCAGTTCTTCTCCAAATTCGGTTTCTAATCCGGGAATCTATTACCAATGTCTCATTTGCTGTGTCATTGCTGCCAGAGTCTATCCCTCTAATCTCAATCTTTCTATCATTTATCTCCCTATCTCATCTTCTGCTCCCTGTGGGCACTGACAGCATGAAGCTTTTATCAGGGGACAGAACTGACAGTCTGCGAGGATAAGCCGGCTATTCCAGAAACACGTTGATGAATTATTTTCAGTCAACTCGTGAAAATCAGTCATTGGATATCATACAGTGAGTGGTTGAAAACAAGTGCAGTAAATAAAAACAAGTTACAAATTTTGAATTGCTTCTGTGTCGCATTAGTTGTTTTTTTCTTTGCCCTAAACCTACAGATATGTGCTTGTACCATAAAACCGTTGCTGCAATAGCAGGTCTTTAAGACAGATATTCTCTTTATTCTATTTTTTCATTTTAATCTTTCAGGTCATCAAATAAATAAAGATATTCTGAGTAAATACAAAAAGGAGTTTCCACATCATTAGATCTTTTGATACCAGAATCGGTTTCGGAGACGAAGTGGAATTTATGGGAGCGACAAACTAACATATCAGTTTGTAGGTTCGTACTTTAACGTAACTTTATACAAAAAGGAGTTGATTTTATAAAACATGCAGTAATATTTTTTGGCTGCAGCAAGAGCTGCAAATTAACAGTGCAAAAGAGACATTTTGTGCAGAAAAATAAGCTACATAATAAACTGAATGTTCCGTCGGCCATCTCTGAAAATGGCATTTTCTAAGCAATAAGCCTCACTCCACCAACTTTATCTTTTGAATCTCCCTGGGTTAGAGTGAAATCTGTGAAAATAAAACTTAAAATAAAACAAACTACTGCGCTCAGTTCAAGGAGTGTTTTTCAATTAGAGCTTGCAGTCCTTTCTGAAAGTTTGTGAAGCGTTCATTGTGAAACCTTTCCCAAGAAAGAAGTAAACATTTAAAAGTAACAGACAGAATATACGTCTGACTAAAAGAAAAAAACGGTTGCCGTTTATATATTTAAAAAAAAATTCTTGGAACAAAAAAAAATGTTCCAAGAAACATTTTTCTTGGAACGTCTATACTGACATTCTTCACATGTCAATATAGACGCATCACAGCCTTAACAATTAGTTGTTTTTTTCTACTTGTATGGTGTTTTTATTTTAGGAATAAAAACACCATACAAGTCTGTCCTTATTCTTTCTGTCCTCATATAAAGGTCTGTGCAATATCCTTTCAGGTCATTTAGGTGGGTATTCAACTCATTTAGCCCATGAACGGCCCCACTTCTTTAGATTTTCTGCCTTGTTACACTCTTGTTCCACCATCCAGAGTCTCCATTTTTGTACAGAAAAACTATAAAAGCCTTTTTTTTCTGCTCGTCACTGCAGAGGTTGCGGATAAGCTTGTTTTGTGCCACAAATCAGATTTTAATGACTGAAATATGCATGTCAAGGTTTCTCCCCCTTGCCTGCTACCTAGTCCAACCTGAACATCTTCCATCTTTGTACTGGGTCTAGGTTTAAAAGGCTTCCGATTATCTATTAACCACCATCTAATTGGCACAGAATTAGTTGTGCTGGAGCACGTCAAAACTTTGCAGGACAGTGGGCCTTGAGAACCACAGTTGAGGGTGGCCATGTTGCGCTATTATTTGAGTAGCATAGGAGAAAAAAAAACTTGCTCAATGTTGCTGAAACTCAGCAACGCCATAGTGTCCAATACTTAAAAACCAGCAGCCACTCAGAATAAGAAGATTAAAACACCAAAAGGGCACAGAGAAAATAAAAGTCTCTTAAATATAAAGCAAAGTCCAGCATTAAAACAGCATGATTCTGCCATCCTCCCTTGGGTGTGCATCACCTCTCAACCAACAATCCAGCTCATTTCAGTCTGCCTCTGGCTTCTCTCCCAAGCCTCTCTCCATCCCGTCTTTGTGGCCGGTCTGGACAAATCCACACCGTCCAGCATACGTGCATACCACCGGTTGAGTACTGCACTTCAGATTGTGGGAGTATTTTCTGTGGCTAAGCAACAGGCCTCGCTATTTGCAGTCTTCCCAGGGTCACCTCTTCCTCATCTCTGAAATGATACTTCCTCGCCCTGCCTCTGCTACTAATATTTTCTGTTCCCTTCCCGTTCTGGCGGTTTGTCTCAGTCTGCTGACCAGCTTGTTCCCGGCTGCTGGGCTTGCCGTTTTTTTCCCCGTCTGACCGCCCCGTCTGCTGGCCCCAGCTTCTGGCTGCAGCTGCTGGAACCGGCCAGCAGCCCTCGCAGCCCCTGCTGCCCTCCTTTCGCTCTGAACACTGGAACTGGCCAACTGCCTCTTTTGGTCCGTCTCTATCAGCCCTTGTCAAGGCTTGTCAATCTGCCCTTTTTATTTCCGGTTTCTCCTGCTTTCCGCTACAGCTGATGGAAGACACCGGTGCAGTCAGTAAGTGGAAGCCCCAGGCTTGGGCGGTGCAAGACAGAACAACATAAACATCCAACACAGCTCTAGGTTTGTGCTGAAGTCTTTTTGTGTTTAGGTTGGAGAGACCTCTTCCAGTCATACCAACCTCTCAATGTATTTCAGCATTTACACAATGGGGTTAAAAATCTTGCCCCAGAATATGTAGATATGTGGTGTCACTCACAATACTCTGACTGCAAGAGGACTATTCTTTCCAGGGAGTAACACCCACTCCAAAAAGACTCTTGTTGGAATTGGGATGCTAGTCTCAGTTCCAGACCCACTTCCTCGATGACGCAATCTCCAAAAAGCACAAAACAATACGTGAATAAATAGAGAACTTTGTTCATGTCATTATTGTGTTTTGCATCACAACTTTCCATAATATCACATTTTAACTTACTAATTCACATCTTCACACATGAGGCAACAGGATCTCACCCGCCATTGCAACAATTGATTAGAGTGCACCGGTGCAGAAACAGGCATGCTTAAGAAGTGAATACGGACCAATAATTGGCAACAAGTATCAGTGGAATTATTCTATCAAGGGCTGCAATGGATTTCTGCCTTTTCCCCAGAAAGGCAGGAGATTTCAAACTGTGTCAAATATTGAGGCTGACACAGATGCTCTTATTGTCTCTGCCACTTATTAGAAGCCCTGCCGTTCCCATTTGTTTTTTGGATTTAAGCAATCATGTCCTCTGCAAGCTGAGGAGGCCATATGCCAAGGCTGAGATGCAGGATAGGAGAAACAGGATTATCAGAATCTGTTCAGTTTGTTTCCTTTGTGTTGACAAAGAAAAATCTTGAAACTGAATGACACTCAAAATAATTGATCTTATTGGGATTGTGTCCGATATGCTGTTCTTAAGACTGGAGCTTCATCTCACTGGAATAATAATGTCCACAACCTATACAAAGAAAATGTATAGTTGTTTTCCTTTTTTGCCATTATTTATTAGTGTATTTATGGATGGTGCTGTCTGACCCATTAGGTTATATGTTGTTAATTTTGAATGATGTTTGATTATTTCGACACTTCTCCATTTTGACAGAACCTAAGCCACAATCTGGATAATGATGCGTTTGTTCTGAAACACACACACATGCGCACAGGTATAATTATGTTATGTGCATTACAGCTTGTGTTTTGTGGAACACATTCAACAACTTTGAATTTTTGGGTAAAAATGCAGGTAACACCTCTTACTTTTTTGTCATACCACTGCAACTGAAAATGGTTTTCCAAACATTTTCTAAATACAACTCGTATTATGCTGCACTATGTTGTGTAATGTACCAGTCATGCAAGCAAAAAGTAAAGGGAAACTCTGTGGTGTGTCTGCTAAATTGAAAAATGTCAGTTGTCGCCTTCAAGTGACAAGTTTCAGTGTGATGAGACAGATTGGATGGTTTTATCTGAAGCACTGACACTTCTGAATGAACCAAACAAACAGAATTGTTGGATGAGCTGCTTTGATCATTGGCCGCCAAAGAGTGTTGCCTCACAGGCCTGGATCGTCAGATAAAGTGTGTCCTATGATATAAGAAATAAGCCATAATATTAATGATATCTGCAAGGTTTTGGGAAAGTCTATAGGTAAGTTGCAGATCCTTCATCAAGCATTACAAAATAGCATACACGGAAATCAAGAATGTCAAGCAGAATTGGTTTGGCTTACCGACCCATACCTGAGCAGTAACAATAAAAACAGTATCATGCTTAAGCTCATCATGCAAAGTGACACAAAGCATCACACGCTGTGGATGTTGCTCCAGTTTGGGGACACAACTCTAAATAGTTGATCCAAAACAGATAACAGACTGAGGGGAAAAAAAGAAAATTAGTGAGGAGTTCAGACTGCAACTTGATTGCAGTGCATATGTGTCAGTCTCTCATAGAAAGCCCCCAGCATTGTAGCCATGGCTACAAGATGACAAAGTAGCAGGCAATGCAACAGTCTGATAGTGTGCATGAGTCTCGGAGAGAAGCGTGACTTCAGACTTTAGTGCCTCAGAGTGAATATTTACCAGTGATTCATACATAACCCCACCATCATTTTAATTTACAAGGAAATTGTTCTTGAGTTGGGCGCCGATATAGGTAAATTATTGGGCTTATACAGCAAGATCATTGTGAGAATATCTCCCTGATGCACAGACCATTGTGGGGCACATCCCTAAGAAAGTAGTCAGGAGAAACGTTATTATGACTACCTTCACTTCCTTCACGCTGAATGAGGTTTTAAAAGTTTTTATCTATTCACGTTCTAAAATATTTTGTTTGACATGGAAAGTTAAGAACCATCTTAAATTTGCGTGAAGGGGGCCCAAGTTGCAGTTGTGTAGCTGACATATGAATACTCACATAATGTAGGAAATAAATCCACATTTAAGGTCAAGTTAAAAGATACTCCTGCTGCAAAAATAGAGGAAATTAATCCAAAAAAACTTTTGTTTGTTTTTTGTGTTTGTTTTTAGCCATTATGTCCAGATTAATCACTTAGCGTTTCATTTTTTCTGCTAATGTGTCTTTGCAACGACAGACTAAAACTTTTTAATATTCTATTAAAAACCATATCTAAAATCTGGCGATGAAATTACGCATAAAACAAGGACAATGATGCCTCAGTAACACTATGTTCAAATGCAGTCTCACGTATCTAATCTAGTCACCTCAGTGAGTGTGGGTTTCTGTGTGAAATTGTGAATTTGTCTGCATTGCCCAAAGCCACTAATAATCTTTCCTGTCCCAAATGCCATATGATCCCGAGACTCCAACGTGAAAGGGCAACACCTTCCTTTCGTCCTTTTCTCAGAGGAATGCACACACGCCATCAGTAGCACATGAATATAACTCCTCCGTGTCGGTTAGAAAGACCAAGATTTGCCATATGTGAAATGAAAAAGATTTTTTTTTTAAATTGCTAACGTTCATCATATGATATTTAATAAACATAAAACGAACTCCTGTTTTATGTAGAATGGAAAATGCTGTTTTTGGAGTTGTGAAATGCAGCTTGCGTGAATCTGAAAATGGGGAATCTTTGTGTTGAAAATTATATTATATATATATATATAGTGTAATGCTAAAACAGAAAATTGACATTATGTATTGTAAATTATCTTTTGCAACGAAAAGCAGGATGCAGTAAAGTCTGAATGATGATTGTGTGAATGATTGAAATATATACTCATACACACCTATACTCATATACACATTAGGTGTGTATATACTCATACACACCTAATGGCTGTGATGAATAAATAACACATACCAAGTGTCATATCGGAAGCACTTTGCTGCCATCTAGTGGTAGGAGTAACACCCACTTATACCAACTTTAGCTAATTTGTGTCTGAATTTCTAAAATGAATATTTGCTGCAGTCAAATAATATTCAAATTAATGTAGAAACTGTTTGAAGGAAAAACACAAAAATAACAGAAATGTTTTGTTGTAAAGCCTTGTTGCTGAAATGTCCTACACCAGTAAACTTGACTTGACTGACTTGATTTGACATAAACAACGGGTTGATGGTAAGGTTGAGGTTGATGTATTTCGAGGGCATACACATCCTTGCAAAGCGAGAAGGAACTGGTCTCTCGTCTTTGCCTTAATCTGAATAAACCCTTTTGATTTGTCTCAAACACGATTTCTTATCTCATCAACTCAACAGAATTAATCCCTAATGTCTGCACATGCTGCAAATCCCCGACTAAAACACCAAACAGATTATGTGTTTTGTCACATTTTATGCCATTCAATCATTGTCCAAATCACATACACTGGAAGACGGGGGATTACATAAAAGTTTGATGATTCATCCACTGCATTCTACATGAATCAGTCTCAGGGGCGCAAAAGTGTAACGGCGGATACAAATCAGCGTTCAGACGACATGCTGCCCGGAGTGTGTGGTCAAGACCCAGCCTAACGGCGAGCAATTACAGCAATGATCAGCTGATGACAGGTTGACGGTCACTCATCGTGATTAGGGTTTGCCCTCCGTATAACAAGTGTAATGTACAGGTCTTTAATATTTATCATCCCTAACCCACAGAGAGTAATGGAGACTCCTGTATTTTCTGTGAAATGTAAGGGAAGTGACTACAATAATAATTTGTAGCTTAACACTATATTACCAACACGTTGGTTTGATTCAGGCTCTCAACAATGACATAAATGAGGTCAACACACCTAATCATGCCGAGTATCACACAAATCTCCTGCTACAAGAAGAATATCCAGCTGTATTGCAATAAAATGTGGCAGCAGAATTTAGTTATCTTTAATAATTTAGGGGAACATATAACTTTCTCCGGGAGGCATTTTTTATTTATCCAAAAGTTCTGTTTTGTGCAGTATACTGTATAAAGCACTTCTAACAAGTTCAACAACAAAAGTGTGGGGGGTAAAACTGGAGGATAGAGACGATGCTCTCAGCATGATTATCCCTTGTACTTAATTATCACGCAGCTGGTGCAAACACTTAACCACAGTGGGGAAAGTGTTGATTTAATTCCAGGGAAATCAGCATCAACACTCATAATCCGTTCCCGACAAGCCATCGCCGAGAAGGATGAAAGCGCCATGTGCCAATTCAGGCTCAACTTTCTTCTTTTTCAGGTGAGTGCTCAACATGAGTACTTCTCTTTCCTAATTTGCATCTCTCGCTCTCGTGAAACCAAGCACAGAGAGGGGTTATGTGAGCCACGCTCTCACTGCTGATTGGCTCTTTACATCTGTTGGGAAGGCTTAGCAAACAATGATTTACTGCTATACGTCATAATATTTATATGATTGGGAGGCTTTTCAGAGTGCAGAAGTGGTAAAACATTGCAATACAATTGTGATCTTTGCATGCCCTCACATGAATTTTTAGAAAAATATTTGGGAAAAGGTTACCATGCACATGGACATCTTTTTCATGCATATTTTAGCCAATTAAAAATATCTGTTAAATTGTTTCACCTGCAAAGTTAGCTGAAACAGCAGAATAACCCAATATGATGAATCACATAGAAACAATTTTAACTGCATAAATTGTTAAATATCCTTGAAAGTTCTGAAGGTCTTTTTCTCAGACCTTCAGTTTCATTAAAAAAAAAAATCTCCAAAAAGTTTCAGCGAAGAACTCTCAATATAAGGTCAAACTAGAACAAATCAAAAAAAAAAAAAAATCAAGCCACACAGAGAAAGAGCTCTGATGACAGAAGTTCGTGCAAGGAGGTTTTATTCTGCCAACATGACCACTGAGGTCCCTGGGAGAAACACTCAGTCTGGAACAGAGTATCAGACTGACATCTGAATCTTTTATCTGGAACAAATGAATGTGACCTTTTGTAAAATGACTTCACATTCATGAGCAAATTATAAAGGCCACCTTTCAAACAGTAGTCACCCAAAACATCTATTTCATGCCTATTTCAGGTTGGTCAGTCGTTGTCTTAAAAGGTTATAACTTTGTAAACTTTCACCTCCTTCGATGATTATGTAAATTTCTATAATTGATTGCTTCGATCCATGTCCTTCTGAATTGTGTTTTATTTCACCTTTACTTTGGAGCAAAGACGAAATGACTTGCTACCTACTGGAATCGATGCAGTTTTGCTGCAATCTAGCCACATCTTGGAGACTTTAGTGTGGTTTTCTTTCTGTGTCAAGGACACCTTAGCATGAAAAAATGATGCATGTCTAATCTAATCTTCATTCTCTTTCACTCCCTCATTCTCCTTACACATTTTTCTGTTTAGAATTTAAAATTTGAACTCGTGACGTTTGTCAAGGCTTTCCGTCTGCAGCAGTTGGTCAAAACAAAAATGATTTGGTAATATGGAGACAGAATGAAAAGTAATAAGAAAATGCCAGTTCCTTGTCACTTTCTGATTTTCTGCAATGCAGCATTGGATGCTTCGCTGAGGAATGAAGGTCACCCACACTTAAAACCCATTCAGGTAAACACAATTCTCCGAACGCCTTAAATGAGAGCGAGTGTGCGTCTGTCAGTGGAGGAGTGGAATGGGGGTGGCTGGATGAGAGGACAAGGACATTCGAGATCTGTCAAAACTCAAGAGAATATACAAGGATTCAAATCAGAGATATATTCATGTTGTGTAGGTGTTGTGCTGTAGGAGTCGGCCGTCATCAGTGCTCAATAGTCACCATTAAGCTTCATTTAAATGAGCTCCATTTTCTGCGTGTAGATTGGCCAGACCCTACAAGAAGTGTGCAGAAACTCATTGATTATAGGTCACCCATGATGACAGACCACAAGAATAGATGTCATCTCGTCTTCCATACGTAGTGAAGTGCAATTTCGTTGCCGTCAGATCTTAGCTTGATAAAAATGTTCAGGGAGGTTTAGAATTTGAAGAGGTAAAACTCTGAAGTCAAAACAGGAAGAAAAAAAAAGCTCATTAAGCAGGCAAGGACACAGTCTGGTACCAATTAAAGTGGCAAAAGGCAACAAATTTGCAGGGGAAATTTTTTTTATCTTTATTAAGTTTTTTTTTTTTAAATCAACAAAAAAAAACTTTTTGGGAAAATTAATAAAGGGAATGTTTTGGTAGTTGTGCAGTTGTAACAGTTTGTCTATGCATTCAAATTACTTATCCTGCAACTTCTACATTTTATTTAGGGGTAGCAAAATAAATGTAAAATAAAACCACTGCATGTGGATAAAGATGCTAAAACGAAGCAAGGTGTATAAAGTGAAGGAATCAGAAAGTTTATTTTGATTTCTGTTTTTCTCCGTCTCATCACTCATCTTTTATTCTGCGTTCTAAAAACAAGCACTGAAAGAATCGATGCGACAGTTTAATGAGGAAGCGCAAAGTGAATATCTACATAAATCTATGTAAATATGACAAAGATTTGTAATCTCAAAGCCACTGATGCAGCTTAATTTAGTATAGGATTTGTATTCCCTGTTTTTTTATTTATTATTTAGAATTGAGTTTCAGAAATCATTTGCAACTTATCACTGAAGAACGCCATACAGTTAATACTGTCCGCCGATAATACCGGCCGCCGATAGAGTCTCAAGTTCAACCAGAAACGATCTGTATCTGCCGTCCGTGTAGGGTGACGTGTTTTTAATAATCAATGTCAGGCTCTGGGAGGAAGCAGCTTTGCCGTATGCCGATTTCCTCAGGCCTCGGCGCAGAGAGTTCGGCTATCGGAGAGGAGTGCAAACAGTACAGCCAGAGCAAAAGGAGATAAATCAACAGAGATGTGGAGTAGTGATTGAGGGAAGTTGGAGAGAGCCTGCAGACACTGAGAAGGAAAGACGGTACAAAAGCAACCATAGGAATACGGAGAGCGAGTAAACAGTGAGACTGGCAAAACTCTTCCAAACTCAATCATATCCTCTGCATTTATTCTGTGGCTTCACCTGGAGCTCAACTTTGTGATGCAAACAAGTCTCAAGAAATCTCAACTTACTTCGCTATTTTAACGTCAACCAGATTAATTAAATGTTAAACACAAAGCTATTCTAAAATGCTGTACAGGCAGTAACATATTGTTAAAGTTGATAAATCCAACATTTCTGATGCTTAGGGAAATCCAACGGCCCCCAGAAGACGAGTGCAGGAATATGAGCAGGTTAGTGGAGGAAATTACCTGATAGATGTGTCTGCAGAAATGCTATAAATTCTTTGGACTGCCACTGCAAATCCAAGAACAGATGCAGTAAAAATAAAAAACTACAGGAGCTGGTATTTACAGAGAAAGAATATTTTCAGGATGAGCTTCAGGGTAGACATTGAAAATACTGTCTACATGTCATTACTATACAAAAAAACGTGAAATGTATATCATTCAGACTTTATGAAAAGTATTTATTTTATGGAATGAAGATGTTTATCGCCTCCCCTTCCCTAAATGAAAGGCAATGTTTTACCCTCAAGTTTTGTACCACCAATAAGAAGCACCTGTACAAGTTTGCCAAAAAAAATCCCTGCTTTCCCTCCCTATTTATTTAATTATTGCCTGAAAATTCAATGCTCTACAAACAACCCATGAGAGCGTCAAGTAGTTAAATAAATTTTAGTTAAATTGGTTAAGAAAATAATGTTAAGATTCAAGTCTCCTGTGGAGTCAGACACTTCAAACAATCGGCATGCTGACAAAGCTGATTGGCGACAGAGTGTCTGCACAGCATGGCATGAGATTAACGCAGATTGTTGCATAATTGTTACATTTGCAAAATATTTACTGAGAAATTGATCTTATGGTCGGTATTTGTGGCATCTCATGCCACAGACTTTTTCTTTTTATTCAAAAAAGAATATCTTTTATGAACTAAGACACTTGCTCGGTTGCTTAAAATGATTTGAAAATATATTGGAAATCTACATTTGAAAAGTGGGCTCCTTTTTGAGAGTAGCTGACTGTGTGGGAATTCAAGTGCTTTTAGGGACCCCTGCTGGTTTTAAGGCCCGGAGCAGCAGTTTAGTTCACTTATGCCTTAGGCGAGTTCTGCAGATATGAACTAAGGTGATGGAGTATTAGTCTTTAAAACCTGAAGACGTTAGGAAGCTGAAAACTTGGTGAAAGACTGCGAGGACAAACAGTTCAAGCATAACATGCTTAACCAGTTAAGAAAGTTTTAACTTTTGTTAATTTTTTTTCTTTCGTTTTAAAGATCAGATTGCTAAAAAAAAAAAGAAATAATGCAAATAAACATAACTCCAACAGACGAAAAAATACTAACATGGCATAGAAAAAAAACACTTTTAAGGCAAAATATTCAGATTACTAATTTTGTATCAATAAGCCTTCTTTTGTTCCTATGAACCAATAAATAGTTTGGATAACTGGAGGTTATCCAAACCCCCAGAGTTAAAGGAAATTATGAAAATCAGTGGAAAGAGATTTCACCCTCGACTCTCGGAGACAAAGAACTATTTTTAGTTACCTCATCTTAGAGTTCCAGTTTATTGCTGAAGATAACTTACAGACATTTACGACTGAAACATTACATTCAGAAGCATGAATGGGGTGATAAGGAACTGTGAAAAGGGTGAATAAAAATATATAACTCAATTTTTCTCCTACTAATGACAACCTGACAGGATTAATGTTGGTTTAAGTGTTATCTTTGGAGTTTCCTGAACTCCTGCTCGAGAATCACATTTATGCTCAACAGCATTGGAGTGGACTGGGGTAAAATTTGACTAATTGCAAATTGTAAGATATGAATGAATGTAAGCAACAGGGTAATATAATATTCATGTTGAAAGTAAACTGGGACAAAATTTGTGTTTATGTGGCCAACTGAAAAATAAAGCACTACTTTTTATAAAATGTGTTTGTTTTTTTTTTTCAGCCACAGTCTATGAATAAACACAAAACTGAATCTGTTAAATCAAGCAAGTCAAGTAAGTTAAATGGAAAGGAATGAGGAAATCCCAGAATTCTTAGATCCGTCTGCATAAGAAAGAAACATTCAGTTTTTCCATCTTTGATAAGTGCAAAAAAATGCCAAACATTATCCTCATGAGACGCCGACAGGTTAGAGCCGTTTGTGAACGTACCTCAAGTGTTTTGACTGAAGTAAATATTTGGTCTTTCGCCCTGGGATTTTTAAGATGTCAATATATCTTTTGAATCCCCTGCCAGAGACGCTTGCTTGTGTGTTTTTAACAGCAAGCATTTGTTTCCATATGAGAATGTGGCTACCTCACATCTTCAACAGCGCTTGTGTGCACATAATCACCTCTGTCACAAATGGCACTTTTGCTTTTGGATGGCTTTTGTTCAGCCGTCACATCTTATTATTTACACAGACGTGTGCACATATTCCTTTGGTGTAGTGGGGGAACATTTCTCAAGGTTTAGTTTCTGAGTCTGTGTCCTTTTCTGAAAGACTTCTTGCTTGGACACTTTTTCACATGTTTTCCTCTCTAAGCGTACGGACATTTTCAACGACTTGTTTACTCATTTCCGCAGCACTCATGTGCCCCGACTCCTACATTATGACCCATCTTCTTTTGTCTGTCTGGCTCTTTTTATGTGACTCTTCTCTTCTCCCTCAATTATGTTCCAACATGTTGACAAATTCAACACATTCCCTCTGAGTCGAGTGTTGATGTGTTCGGTGCAGGCAGAAATTGCTGTCGTACCATTTGGCCCCTGAGATGATGTTATGACAGTTGTGACAAGATGACTGAACATGTGAGTGGTCTGCTGACTGTTTGGAAGTCAGTGACTGATTTATGGACACCTGAATGACTGGTTAGTTTTCATACGGACTGATTGACTGTCTATCCTGACAGAAGGTTTGACTGGATCTAATCTGACTATTTGTCTGACAACCAGACAGAATGTCTTGTTACAGGGTTTTGGATGGCCAGAGGCCCTTTGGCCCACCTTGACTGGAGATTTAAGTGGACCTGGCTAAGAGAGGCATGAAAAAGTATTCATCATCTTACAGAAATCTTTTGTTTTTCTCACACTTATTGCTTCAGATTGTATTTTTTTAAAAACTGAATAAATACCAACACAGGCATTCAAATTATTATTTCATCTAGTAGTGGAAAAAAGCTAGTCAAACCAATCAGTAAATGAAAAAAAAAGACCCATCTTGTTAAATCATTGAAAAATGCAAAACAAACGAGAAAAGCATTATGCCCTAATAGAAATATTATCAAGGAAAGTGGAAATCAAAGTGATTTACATCAGTTTGAAAAGGTCTACAAATACATTTCTAAAGTTTCCAGACCAATAATATTCCAAAAAGAAACTGAAAACTCACAAAACAACCCAGATCATCCTCCAAAGGTCCTAAGGCTAAAATTACTGCTAAATAAAAATATCAACTAAGGCTTATCTCACATTTTTTATCATAAGGATATTTTTTATCCCTATGATAAGGGATAAAATAGACTGTTAGGAATAATCAGGAGAAAAAGTTACACTAGAAGGTTTCCATTCAGTTGCACTTGGCACAAAACATTTAGCATTATGATTTGGGATATAGCACCTTTGCTACTTCAGAACCAAGAACACTTCCAGTAGCTCATAGAACTGTGGATATTTAAGGAGAAAGTCTGGCCATCAGTCTGTAAGGTTAAGCTTTTCCAGATATAATATTAGGAAGTATGCCAGCAAGTTCACATCTGAATTACTACAGAAGACTAAGGAGAAGTCCAGTGGCCAGTTTTCCACAGGCCATAACTGGGGACACAGCAAATGTGGAAAAAAGTATTCCAGTCAGATGAAACCAAAATAGATCATTTTGGTCCACATGCAAAATTCTGTTACAGAAAAACTAATGCACATTATTCGAAACAGTGAAGCATGGCGGTGACAGCATCATTATGTGGCTATTAAGAGGGGCGATAAAGCTATGTACCGTTTTTCATTTCACAATTATCTTGGTCTGTCACATACAAAAAATACACGGCATTTCATTTGTTATACACCAAAACAGAAAAGTTCAAGAGGTATGTACACCTTTCAAAGTATCACTGAGCAATTCAGCAGCAAGAGAGACATTAAAATCCTGCCTTCCAGACTGGAACTTAGACGATCCATACATGCTGCTCCATCACACACACTTTCTAAAATTGCAAACACACGCAGACGTACATTTGTTATCCAAACTTGCAGAAGCCAGAGTCGAGCAGTGCTGTAAGCTGTGTTGTTCTGCGTTGCCTGTCTGCATATATGTTTTCTGCTCCAACAATATCATATCTCTTAACCGCTGTTAGTATCCTAATTTTGAGCAACACTTTTTATTGCCGGCATAATGTTTGGTTTTGTAATAAAAACATGACAGGAGCACTTTCTCATTTGAAGAAGCAGTACTTGTACAGTGGCACGTACACAACCCAAACACACTAATGTTTCACCTCCTGAATTGGTCCTAACAAATGAGTGCAGATAAGGCCGTTTAGGTGTAAGTGCGGTACTTCATCACTTTTCTGCAGCAATAATTATTGGACTCCTGGTTTTTTGGGTTTTTTTTTTTTTTTTTTGCTCATTCCCACTCAACGCCGAGCGCCTGGTTGGCTGAATTATGCATGTTTGTTTGTTGCTTTCATTACACAAGCAGATGTCTCAGCTGGAATAATGGGAGATTTTAGAGTGTTATTATGTTATTTCTCTCTCTCTTCATGCTCTTTTGGTGGAGAGATGATGAGCACTTTGGGCCTCTCAGCTCACTGAACAAAATCTTCCTTCTCTGCTGCATGCACTTCCATTGTTGTTCAAAAAGCCACCAAGCAGTAGTTAGAGGGTCAGGGGTTGTTGGGTTTGCTGCTGTGCTTCCAAAACGAATGCAGTCGGAGTTTTTGTTGCTTAGCTTCTATTCTTTTTGCCATGTAATCTGTGAACACTCAAAAGGAAGTTTGTTTTCATCCAGAGTATAATTTCCTTCCCCGTGAGTTCCTTCTTTTACTCTCATAGCACATAGTTTCACAATATTATGAATCATTACTTCCTGTCACCTGCAGGCTTCAAAAAGGAAACCACTTACTTATTCACTCACATATGAAAAGTAGTACCTTTCTCCATTTCCAGCACCAGAAGTAACCTGAGAGACTGTGTTAGTCTTTATAAGGGACCAGCAGTGGAAACTACACACTAATGGTTTCTGACAAAAGCAATTTATGTAATTTGCCCCAACCTCTGTTTTTCCCTATGATTTTTCTAATTAATTTTCCTAAATCAATATATTACTCATCATATACCTTGTCTCTAGTCCAAAAGTAGGATGTTAGCATGGTTTTTGAAATGGCTAAAGAACTCAGCAACTAAGGCTTGTATTTTTTAAAAAAGGGTGAAAAATATTGGCTGTGTTCCTGTTCGAAAAGGGAAAAAAAATACAACCTGAAACTGCTGTTTAGTAGTGAAGCACAGCTAGCTATGACGGACAGAAAAGTTAATACAATCCATGAACCACTGTTTTAAAAGGCTTCGGATTTCCATTGTTTGTGCTTTTGCCACCATTTTGGCTGATTGTTCTGAATATTTTTGGTAGATTATTAGTAATGCCAAAAATCTTTTTTAAATAATGACTGTTTAAGTCAAACTGCCACTTGTCGTCCTTGTTTACTCACACACTTTCATTAGCTAGCTGCTACAGGAAGCTGGAAACGTAGAACTTAAAACTTCACTATATAGTTGTTTTAGCATTTATTGTTGCTATGCATGTTCAATTGCTTTGAATACTTTTTTTGAATATATTTTCTTAAAGTTGCTTTATTAAATAACACAGCTAAATTGTACTTGATTGCTCCTGTTCATGTTCAAGTACTGTCAGCCCTCGTAGTGACAGGAAAAATATATTTTACAATCCTCATGATGAATGTCCTTAGTTTGTGGGAATGTTTATAAAATCTTTTTTTTTTTACAATCTGATCAGCATTTAGGCAGATAGTTGGGTTCAATAATCCTGCTAAGTATGCTGCTTAAATATTCACAACAGGTGAAGCCAAATCTGAACTCTTTTTCCAGCAGGAAGTTTGTAAAGTAGTTGCTTAAACCTCCCACAAACATTTTGAAAGTTATGTGATTGTAAATGATCCATTTGTTTCCTTGGCATGACACAAGCATTTTGGCAGACAATTAAGAGCAGTCTAATTTCAATACCACTATGATAAAAATTCTCCCAGTAAGGTCATATTGCGCCAGTTTTCATCTGAAGGAAGTATTACTAGGATTTGTATCTAGTAATGGAACAGTGAGATAGTTTTGTGTAAGAAATATTTGTTGTGTATAATTTCAGTGCCAAAAATGCCCAAAGGACTTTGGAATAGGAGTCTTTTAACATGGCCTTTGGTTGTGGCTCATCTTACAAGCAAATAATATTTTTGCAGAGTGCCCTTGTGAAATTTCTTCATAATTCAGTTTTCTCAAAAAGAAAAAAAAAAAAAAAGACTCTTCTTATAACATGTTTGTGTTATTTTTAAGCTTCATCTCCTGTACGATGACCTGGGGCATAAGAAAAATAACCAACACAATTCACTTTATCGTCACGGCCTTCAGAAAGGTCCACGAAAATGTGTGTTTAGCCTCATGATTAGCAACGTTATGCAGCAACTAATCATGTAAACATGCTCAGCGTTCACCTTTGGCGATACCTGAGCCAACACAGGCTGTAAGTGTAATGTTACACTTTCATGAAAGCCTCACACAGACATCAAATAAAAATAAATTAACATTTTACATCCACATTCAGCCTTGCATCAAAATGTACAGTACATGAAGCATATCCAAAGTTTCTGAATTTTAAACAAAACCAATGTTTTTATTTCACATATTTTATTATTTGGGTCAAATAACCTTTCTAGGTTCCACCCCAACTTTGCCAGTTGTCGGCACACAGATTTTGGCTCTCAATAGTCGTCATGTCCATGTTAAAGTGTCAGATTGTTGTGATTTGAGAAAATGGAACAATAATAAATCCATCTTTAACTCAACTAATGAACAGCTAATGTTCTGGAAAGGGAATAATCTGCTAAAAAAAATCTGAATTTGGATCCTTCATTTAAAATCCAACTCTGTACAATGATATCATCAACTTTGTAGCCACTTTTCAAAGGCTATAAGTCAGTGCTGCTACATCTGCCATGGCATTGTAAAGCGACCATCAATAGTTAGAAAACAACAGGGGCATGACAAAGCCTAAATCTCTCTCCAGAACAAATAAAACAACAAGAAAGAGACTTATCAAAGATGCTCCCAAGAGGCTGCCTGCAGCACTGAGCTGCATGAATTTCTGGTTAACTTTTAATATGTGTAACATTTGACAACAATCTTTTGTATTCTCCATGCACCTATACTTGGGCATAGAGATGCAAGACATCTATTCCATCCAAAAGAGAATCTTGTTGGGGATAAAATGTCATGGTCTGAATAAAACAAAACTGAACTTTAGGCCACAATTCTACAATGCATTTTGGGCACAAACGAGCATTTACAAAAGAACACCATACCGAGATTGATTTATAGTGGCGGCAGAATCACGACTGATAATAAAACACACAAGGTTTTTTGATGTTGAGGTGGATAAATGGTTACAAATGACAGTCAGTTTTGGACAAAAACATTATAATCTGCCAGAAAACTGGAGATGAAGAGGGATTTTATTTATCAGCATCCCAGTGAGTCAAAGGTTAAACCTAAATAGCCTTATATACAGAAAAAGTCTGAAAATGGTTTATTAGGATTTATTTTTGTCTCAAAAACTGACATTTTGCAACCCAGAGAAAGGAGATGCAGGCGTACAAAAAATAGATGGAACCATTGTTTGAGTCTTATCTTGCTTCAAACACACTCTTGCCTGTAGCCTTACACTTCCCTTCTTAAAGCTGCTTATATTATCACTCTTTCGCTTACATAGATCATCAGTATTTATCCTGATATAAAGTGCGCCTTGAGGTGAAGAAAGCCACAGCTTACCTCACAGTTGTTACGCAGGTAGGCGTTACTACAAAAATTAAAACAGTTATGGCTGTCACAATTAGCACCAGTCAACACTGGTAACAGCGACAAACACCACACAGCAAAGTGTTTACCAAGAAGTTAACATGGCTTTGGTACTTTTGCATCTGTGTGTCTACAACACTTTTTTTTTCTACTCTTATCAAGTTATCCTCAGAGCATGACTCATGTCTCTAACCCACATTCACTTTGCTTTCTTTAGTCTCCGCGTTCATAAATGTTGACATTTAAAGAAAAAATAATGCCGATTTTTCATGATTATTTCTAGCACATTTTGTGCTCATTTTTAATATTCAGTTTTTCAAAATGTCAAATTTAAGAAGGTTTTTTTTAGTTTCACTCACTGAGCTCATCTTTTCTGGTCTGCCCATCTAGCTGTTTCATTGTTTACGATGAAACGTTAAAAGGTATACACTTGGCAGAATCACTTTCTCCAAAGATCTACCCTATGAAAGTGTGTGAGATTAGTGAAAGTGTGGGTAGCTAGACCCACAAAAAATAATCCTCATTGGATGCCGATTCTCGAGGATAATGAAACCGCTGGATCAACAAACAACTGACAGACTACCAAAGTAACTG
The DNA here is from genome assembly GCF_904066995.2 of Poecilia reticulata. Lineage (NCBI taxonomy): Eukaryota > Metazoa > Chordata > Actinopteri > Cyprinodontiformes > Poeciliidae > Poecilia > Poecilia reticulata. The sequence continues at coordinate 10,095,540 of NC_088852.1, read as the reverse complement.
CATGTGTCGTTTGTGAACATAAAGTCATACAATTGTATTTTTACTTCTTTCAGCACAAAACATCTGCCAACACTGATAGATCACATTATTAAGCTAAATCAGCCTTTCCTCTCCTAAATCTCCGTCTTGCATGGTTATTCCACAATATTTTGCTGTAATGTATTAGTAGTAGTGGTTGGCTTTTCTTCCAAGCAATAAATCCTGCATTAGCTAGAAGTAGCTAAATTACACGTTATAAGAAAATTAACTGTGGATGTAATGAGAGTTTGACAAAGTATGCTATTGTGGTGATGCATTTGATGCAATTGCTCAGAGAAACGTGAGTAATGAAGCCCAACTGCATACCTCAGTGAAACGTGCCGTTCAGAAACAACTTAGAAGGTGGTACACTTACCTAAAAGGTGCCAGAAATTTTCAACTGGGGTAAATTACAAGTTTAGACTTTCCATAGAGTCCTTTTAAATCCCGGTGTGTGTCTAAGAAGTTGCTATCAGACAACATTCCTCCTGAGTTTCTTCTTATCATTACTGAACAAGCATCTGCCTTATGAACTCATACTGGCTCTGGAAAATTTGTTTTGCCTTTTTTTCCCTGGGTTGGCTGTTGTGTTATGTACTAAAGTCAGAGTTCAGACTTCTGTACGCAGCGTTTTCACTCTTCAGCTATTTGAATTGTTAGCCGCCTTGTGCTTTGTTTCTTTCAGCACCTCGAAGGATGTTGCACGTAAATAAAGAACTATAAAGATCAATTAATGTTATGTTTGCGTCATTAATCAAACTATACATATCCATAGATAGAAACAGATCTCTGTTATGTATAGTTATGTGCATCTATAAATATATATGAAGTGAAACATCAAGCCTCACATTAATTTAGCATTTATCATCTAAACTAGAGAAGTAAAACATCTTATTTGAGGCCAGTGTAGTGTTTTAAGCTTAATTACAGCTAGTCCAATTTGTACCTGAATGTGAAGTTTCATTGATTTGCTCAAGGCTGAAGTCTTTGCTACAGATTCATGAAATTTATTAAAAACCTTGCAAGTGAATTTTAACTCTAATGAATAAATGTCATCGGCAACAAACCGTTCCAGCTTTTTAGGGAGGAATAATTGTTGCACAGTGAAAGCCTGAAATAAGATTTTATGCAATGCAACTTCAACATGAGATCAATGAAAAAATGTGAGCAAGCATATCTTAAAAACCTGCACTTTGCAAACTTGGCAAGATGGTAAAAATGCAAGCCGGGTTTACCCAGCGGGACCCGGACACAGTCCGACTTTCTGTTCTTCTCGTCTGGGTCATGAACTTTTTGCTCTTTCTCTACTTTCAAAACTACTACAGTCCCTGCTGGTCCTTAATGAGACATGGAGTCGGCAACAGCAATGAACACACAAAATGTGTGCACACACATATCTGTCCAAGTAGTAACACGGCATAGATGCACAGTATAAACAATGGCTTACATACATGGAGAGGCAACGCAAAAGCATGCTGGATTGCTGTAAACATATTAGTGCACACACTTATGATGAAGAAAGCTTCTTTGGAGGCAGGATTAATGAAGCCGCAAACAAGGCCACACTGAGCCAAAGTCGCCTCCAGCTCTTCTGCCTCACCCAGAGATCCAGACATAGATTCTCTCCTCTCCGTTTTATATACAGTTGGGCTCATTTGATTCTGTTCCAGTATCTTCTCCAGGAATCCCATTTTATTTCAAAACTGATTAAATAAAGTCATGTGAAGCCTTAATTTTGTTGATTGGCATCTGTTTAGTCATGACCAACAGTAAAACCTCAGACTGATTTTATGTTAGTTTTTTCAACCAACTCAGCATTGATCAGTCTAGTAAGAAACAGACCGTTGGAGGAAATGATATATTTAGCACAACTGCTAGACATCTTTTCCAGAGTTCAATATTTTCCATAATGTCCCTCTTGTATTTCCGAGAGTATGATTTTTAAATTATTTATGTTAATGCGTGCGGTTCTAATGGAAGTTCCCATCTTTCACCTGCCTTTTTCTCTCTGTAGCACAGCACCATCTGCTGAGCAAGCAAGGTAACTACATTCATTCACAAAAGGGTGAAAAGCCTCTGCACAAAGCAAACCAGCTCAGTCCTGTTGAGAGGAGGAATGTTTTGCTCACACCTTTGTGTGAGCACACTGACAAGTAGTTTTCTCACACTTTTGTTGCTCTGGGAGCAAGTGTTTGTGGCACATTTAGCTGACTTCCAATAAATTGCACAGAAATGACTTCTGTAAGCACTTTCTCCTCATCTTCTTGGAGGCTCAGGTCTCAATTTCAGAAAGCTTAATCAACAATTGACTTTGGTGAATATAGATTTGACGGTGGATCTAGCGGTAAGCATCAGAACAAAATATATATATAAAAGCAAAAAGTTCAACACCAAGAAGGATCTGACAAGCAAGTTGCCCAACAACTCAGTCCAGCTTGAAGCAATTGACTTACCGGCAAGTTAAAACACAGGATATTTATTTTTATGTAGGCCAGGTGCAATTGTCTAATCATGATGAATTAATTTGAATTTACAATAATAATTTAGAATCCACATTTTAACTTGTGTAAATTAATTAGTTAATCACCATTATCAGTTATTGTCATTTGTGTTGCTTTAACCAAATATTGGCTTGATGATCAGGAAGAAATATGTCTGCAAACAGATCAACTTGGAATCTTATTGTGATCAGTTCCAAAATGTGTTTACTTTTATCATGCTGCAGTGTAATCCACTTCCACAGCAGGAAAAAGATGTACAAAAAAAGAGCTCCATGTGTGGAAAATGTTGCTTTTGTGACTTGTGGTGCAGCTGTAGAAAATGTCAATACTGCAAAAAATAATAAAAAAGAAGAAATTCATGTGGGAAAATCAGCAGGTGAGTGCTGACTGACAGAGGGAAAAAAGAAAAACCACAGGCAGTGCTGACTTTCCACTATGCATACATCTATACTTTAAAAAAAAAATCTATTTTGCAAACTGTACAGTTCCGTTTCTCAGGGTGCTAACAAAAGGAAGCTAGAGCTTGGACAGCCTGGTCAACAAATAAAGCAATATCAGAAAAATTTCCAGTCTGAATGGTATTCTACAAATTTTGTTTTAAAAAGTTGTGTAATTTCTTTTACACAGACAACATGACCAAAATTTAATTAAAAAACATTCCGTTGGCTTTTTTTTTTAAGCAAATTAACTTTGTAAATTTCTAGGATGGTTTTCTGAGCAATTCTTGAGCACAGCATCATCCCACTTTAGGAGTAAAAGTTCTCTGACAGAAAGTATATTCACAAATATGTTGGATTAGGAAATTTGAACCCGTTTCACTTGTGAATTAATGATCCACTGTCGAAAGAGGATCTTTAAATCTTTTGGAAATTGCTCTTAGCTATGCAATTTGATAAACAGCAGTGATTGTGTGATTGTCTTTTAATGAGATGGCCAGCATAGACCTGCAAACTTTCAAAAACTTTATTTGCAACAATATTCATCTCAATGTTACTTATATCATTACCACTGTATATTTGACAGTTCAAAAAGAGGTTTCGTAAAGTATTATAAAGTCATGGCAATTTAATCTTTGAACTGTTTTATACCCTTGATGTTTTGGCTGCACTGCGTCTCCTTTTTTTGGATCAAAATAGGAGACGTTTGCCAGAGGATGCTTTGCATCTACTTTAACTGATTTCAAGTTATTCTCTAAACCAGGGGTGTCATAACCATTCTCATTTTGGGCCATATCAAGATCACAAATGTTCTCAAAGTGCCAGTAACAGCAGATTGTATTGATTAAGCTACTCATTCACTAACTATTAAAATATTAATAAATAGCTGTCTGCATTGTATGAGGACTTCTCGAAATTAAATAATACTGAACATCTTTTCACATTGATGTAATTTAGCAATGAACAGATAAAAATGGCAATGATTTGATTGCTAAAACCCAAATGTAATCTTGAAAGCTCTATTGATACGGCCCACTAGAGTCGAAAGGCCACATAAAAACTTATGGAGGGCCTGATTTGGCTCTCGGGCTTCAAATTTGACACCTGCTCTAAACTAGTCAACATTTACTGAAAGAAAATAAGAAATTATGCAAGTCTCACAAAAAATTGGTTGGGGTGAAGGAGTTACGAAAGGTTCTCTCAGCATTGGGTCGTCCCTGTAAAACACCGAATTCAGTTCTTTTCAATCCCCTTCATGGCCAGGGGTATTTAAAATCCAGCAGCTAGCCATGCAGTTTGCTTCTACAAACATTTGAGAAAGAATGGGTTGCTCTTCAGAGATCAGTATAGTCCAATGTGCTACCGCTATAATGCACCACTTGTGCAATTGGACTAGAAATCTTGTTACTCGATGTTTGACTGTCGGATGGTACCGAGTGGGATTAATTGGGAACAACAACAACTCAGTCATAAAGCACAGAGTAAAATAAGCAGATGCTGAGGTGCATGGAGGTCACCAGATCCCAGTCTTACACTTACAACTGCAGACAGGAACACCACCACTGAACTCCAGAGAGGGGAAGATGTGTTTTCTAGAGTGTCGAATTATGCCTCTCTGTCTGGTAATCTTGTTGACCAGTCTGGGTTTGGCAGTTGCCAAGAGAAATGTACTTGACTGACTGTAGGATGTTAAGTGTTTTGTTTTGTGAAGAAAGGAAAACCGTTTGGAACTGCAGTGTAGTTCAAGTGAAAGTAACTCTGCATACCAAGACGTCTCTAGACAATTTCATAACCCCAACTTCGTGGGAACAAACGAGTGATAACTTTTGAAGATGTAGTGTGTTTCATAAATCATATGGATTTAAAAAGAGATTAGATCCGCAATCAATCGTAACAGGTATGTATGGATAAAATCTTCAGAAAATAACGCACAATTAAATGTCTAAATATTTTCTGATTACCGAGTTACATAACTACCTAATTAATCAAAGTGCTTAATTTTCAAAAGAAAAAGTGATGCGTCATGGTCAAGTACACGACTGTCAAAGGACAGTACTTTATGTTGGGGCAAAACTGGCATTAGCTGGGCATGAAGAAGGAGAACAAATTGATGAAAGGACGTATTCAACTGGATCTCAGGTAGGTGCCATAAAATACCTTGTACTTATTATTACCCATTCTGAAAGACATGTTTTAGGTGCTGGTGCTACAAAGATACATTCATTAGGTTATTCTGCTAAAGCGGCATATGAATTAACTGGTTCATTAAATAGTCTTTATGAGAACCAGTGATCCTCAAACATCCAATCAGGATAGGTAGTAATGAGAAAAGAGTATATATTGAAATTGTGTCTCCTGTCAGGGCCGTTCAATGCAATCATACGGCAAAAATTCAGCTAATATTGTGATCTCTATTAAGCAATTAATATCGGGCAGCAGCGTTGCGATGTGGACACGTTTAGTTTTGCTGTAGAATGTCATTGTGAGTTGAATCATCTGCATGTAAATGACTCTTAGAGCTTTCATGTAGGACTCTTCAAAGACATTCCTTCCTTTGAATTTTAATCTTTTTTTTTGGAAAATAATTTATTCATGGGTTAATAGCATCACCTTCCCACCAAGTGAGTGATAAATAATGTTCAGAATTAGATGAGATGGAGGATGAAGAGGTGCTTAATCACAAAGGTGAGAGCCAGGAGGGAGGGAGAAGTTAATGAAAGGGAAAAAAAGACTAAATGAAGATAAATTTGTGAAACATGTTGTAAATGTGTTGCAGTAATTTGTCTTCGCCCCGGATTAAGAACGGAGCATGCCAGGGCGATAATGGAATGGAGAAGATGTGATGAAATAAAAAGTAATCCGCTTCAGATGCAGTAAATGGAAATAAAGGAAAATTAAAGATACAGAAAGAAAATGTAAATATAAGAGTCACTGAAAGAGAAACGTACGCTTCAAGATTGTCGGTAAGATCTTCTTCCTCTGAAGAACATGTTAGCTGTGTGCTGAAAGACACTAGATGGCAATATTGGATCAACAAGCTGCAGCGTGCTCAGAAACAGCTTACACCACCTTCCATCCTAGCAGGAATGATGCTAAGAGCTTCTTATGGTTTTGTGCTGACACCAGAGGATTTTAACATTATTCACCATAAAGAGATAAAGAGCTGCAACAGTGACTTCAGCAAAAACCTCGAGGAGCAACACCCCATTGTGTTACCCTGTACGCAGAGAAACAGACGCCCATAAAATCCACAAAGTGGATAAAAGGATTTAAAAAATACTAAATAAATGAATGATTTTCAATAACTTCTGCAGTATGTTAATTATAACATAATGACTATTAGTCTTTCTACCACAGTTTCACCTGAAAAGACTGCTCCTCATAATTGTAGCTGTACGTCATGAGCCGTTTCCCACTGGCGTGAACCAAATTAAGTTGTTGCAATGGGGCAAAAGGGCTGTAAAAATCTCCAGCCAATACTAAATCATGTGGAGAATGGTTGCCTGCTAAAAAAGAAATAACTTCAACAAGGTGTAAATAATTCATGGATGTCCAACACAGGACTCAGCTTGAATGTAATGTTTTTCTCAATTACCCAAAGATTTGATTTGCCCTGGACTTGGTGTCAATTTTGGCCAGGATGGAACATTTTGACATGTAATGGCATGATTAAAAATAACTCAAACACGCATCGTCTGTCTCTATTGATGAAAAGTGTTTTCATTTTGATGTTGGGCATCTGTTTGGAGATTCCCAGCAGGTAAAGTTAACTGGAACAGCCTTTGAAGTTCTCCATCCGACCTGAAACGTCACAGGAACATCATAAGCCTCAACTTTAAAATCCAAGTTGGCCAGTTTTGACAAGTTGTTTGTGACTGAATGTGTATAATTTATTATGCACAGAGCACAACATTATAAATATCCATGAAATACATGAAATGTTTATGGCCCGGAAGTGTTCTTCGGGCTGTGCTTACGCCTCACTAAACTCATCCTGATGTGCATCCTGACGTCCTGCTGTGCACGAAAGCACTTCCTTCCTTTTTTTATGTCATGTGTTCACACACATGGCTTGTGCCCTTTAAAGTCCCTTTGCGTTTAAACCATTTAGTTATTCCATGCATGAGTACGTCTGAGAGAGAAGCTCTTCTTTTTTATCTCTACCCACACACACCAAATCGCGCAGTCTCTGTGGACCACATTCACAATAGACATGATAATTACATGTGAAGTGTTGCCCTGTTCTTTTTCCAAATGATTAAAATGCTTCTTTGAGTTGCAGTTGCAGTTCAAGGTCACATACACAGCTCTATGTGAAGTGTGTAAAAGCACCAAACATTTACTGTGAAATTAGCTTGGCCAGAATTTTCATACAATTAAGCGGCAAAGCGGTAGAAGCAACAAATCCTAATACATCTACAGCTCCATAAAAAAAAGCATTCCCACCTTTAAATGTTTTTTTTCCTGTTCCATCATCAAGAAAATTTTAATATGATACAAAGATAAAGTGAATACAAGGTGCCGTTTTCAAATGAGAAAAAAGTAATGAAGTTACTATAAACTGCCCTTTTTTATATAAAATAATTAAGAATAAACATTCTATTGTTTTGTTTTTCATTACATGCTATGCATAGCCTGTTGGACGCATTTAATCTGCAATTCAAAATGCAACATTGGAAGAATGCCTGCAAACCTCATGACTCCTACGCTGTATGTTTAACTGAACCTTCTCTCACCTTGGTATTTGAACCATTAAAAACTCATTGAGCCAAAATAAGGAATTAACTGCTTCTGGTGTTTCCCCTCCCCCCCATCACTGAAAAACCAAGGTAAAAATAGATATTATCATCATAAGATGCTCAGGTAATCCATCATACCAACTATGGATTATCTCCACATGATGAAACTTGGCATAGTTTGGATATTTGTGCGTTGGGAGGGGGTTCGATTCCCTGACTGGAGTTGGCTCCATCACCTTTTTGATGTAGAAGGTCACCAGTGAGATGTCCATTTCTCTCTGCCAATATGCTGCATTACTGACTAAAATAATTATAATGTACAAATTCACTGTTAAACTAAAATAACTGGGAAAAGTACCTTTTATGGTGTATAAATGTAATTTACTCCACTGTGCAGCCTTCAAGGTCAGAAAGTGTGTGTTCCTTTACTCCACAGGAGTACAATGTATGTGGTCTTATCCTCCAGCAGTGAGTCAATTTAAAGTACTTAAAGCACTTGACAGATAATAATGCTCACTTCATTTAGTCTTGAGAGGTCTGCTGAACTATTGACTGACTGCTGGACGTACTTAATGATAGGTTGTGGCTACAGATGTCCATTTCCTGAAGTGTTTTTTTTGTTTAAAGTAACCACATTTCCCTGTGTACTACGTAGCTACCCTCTTCCTCACACTGACCACCTGATAGAGCAACTCAGATATTATCTCTGTCTCGCTTTCACTCATTTACACAGCCTTACAGTTGCCTGCTTAGATTATGTCTTAAAAAGTAAGAGTCGAGGTGAATGTCAATATAACATTGTGCATCTCAGATCTGTGTGGCAGACCAATGGCTTCAGGAAATTATTACTGCCATAATTTATCAGCAAGTTATGACTTCCTTCTGAAATGCAGTATTGCTTTATACAGGATGCAGGACAACACATATTACCACATTTTAGACAGGTCTTTATGGTTTTCACCATGAAACCCATTGTGGGTTACATTCCAAGGCTAGCTTTGATTCCGAGTCTGATATGGGAATTAAATCAGTCACTCTTCAGTTTTCAGTTACTAACCTGAGTCGCAGCTTTCCTGATCATCTGAACCCGACACTACAAGACAAACTCAAAGAATCTATTTTTAGATAACCTTCATGGTATTCCACTGTGAGGATGAAGCAGCAAGATATTGTTACCGATATTGGTTACCATCTAAAAATGTTTCCTGTCACATTTTTAGGTTTAGTCTCTTGGATCCTATTCAGGGGTATTTCTGAAAGTCTTTCACTAAAGGATTAATGGTTTCAGAAAAAGTGTGATAAGGCTATTGATTGGCTTCAGGTACAATATGACCCATCCAGTTATTGATGCTTGAAGCGGAAATCTCCACAGTCAACATCAATATTGCCTGGAGTTGAGTGGGATTAGCTCAGACAACAAATGATCACTTTTGGTAAAGATTTTTGCTCAAAGCCAGTCATTTTGAGGAAGTGGAGACAAAAGTAAGAGACAAAGTAAGGTAGTTAAAGGCCATAATATTAGAAAGTATAGTGCCTCTCAAAAAGTGTTTATAGCTCTTGAGTTTTTCAGGTCTTGTCACATTACAACCAAACTTCTGGGGTTGTAAAAATGGAAGAATAATTTTGAAGTGCAAGAAAAACATTCATGGTTTTCAAATGATCAATTTATACAAAATAAAATTTACTGCAACACTAATGAGTGTTGGACTATTTTTATTGCTAATTATGCACCACTTTGTGTAAGTCTATCGAATAAAATCTCAATGAAATGCATTGACGTTTGAAGTTGGAACATGACAAAATGTTAAAGATTGAAGTGTTCAAATGCATTTCATTAAGTTCACTCGCTGCTTTTGTTCCACCAAAAATTTACGCTATTTACCTAAATCGTGCTCAATTTGTGTCACAGCGCCGCCTGTACGTACCGTAAAAAACAAAAAAAAAAAAAAAAAAAACGGGTAATGTATTTATTAGCACGTCTTTCCGGGCGTGGCATGCTCCTCTCTGCCGGAGGGGAGGAGGCAACAGCCGTAGTGTGCTCCGGGGCTGCTGGATGCTCCATGATGGATGAGGGATGACAGATCGGGGTTAGCCGCCAGGGGAGTCCATTTTCCTGCAGCGCACGGTCCTATACCAGGACAGAAAACGAAGGAAGGAAGATAAGGAGAGCGCATCAACCGCTCCCCCCTCTCTCTTTCCCTCTCCCTCCTCTCCAAGTGCATCACAGTCTAGCGGGCTTTACACACCGACTGCACCGCATTGACGCTGCTGCTGCCGACCCAACCCAGTGAACCAACACTCAGACAGAAGCACAACTGGAAAATAAATGTTGCAGAGCGTGGGCTTGGAAATGCATCATTCTGCGTTATTTGTTGACTCCCTTCCGGATCCGACAATATCAACTCTTTGAAAGCTGACGGGGACACGGCGCTGTTGGGATATTTTTTGCAGCGGGGTTTGCAGATGCAGCTCATCATGAGGATGGACTAAAGCTGCGCTCGGTGATATAACTCCTGGATCATGCAGGTTCTGCAGCCTTGGACGTTAGTTATAACACTCGCCCATGCACATGTGTTGTTATCCCTGAAAAACAGTAATGCAGAAGTTGGGAGCCAAGACGACAGTAACAGCGGCGGCTACTCTGGCAGGACTTTCCACGGTCCGCCCCGGGAGAGCCGCCAAAACAAAGCCCGAGACCGCGCGCTCTTCCCGGGATACGCTACAGGTGCGACCCTTAACTCCACTCGACCGTGGAAGAGGGCGGCAGTGGGGGAAACGAGGCGAGCCGGACACGCTAAACGCGACTTCAATAGGAGCGTGACACCCGTGGAGGATCCTGGCGGGTTGTCCCACTGGGACGCGACGCGCCACCATAATAAGAGGATAAAGTTGAATGGTGCAGGGACGCCGGCAGGTGGACACTACAATGCGGCTAAGCTTCCTTCAATGGCTCGGGAAGACGGAGGAGGGGTGTCGGAGGAGGGGGACAAGCACCAGAGAGGCTCAAAGGCAGGAAAGAGGTGGAGAAACAAGCAGAACAGAAGCGCTGTAGTTATGCCTCCGTGGGAACCCGTCCCCAAACCGGTGGCTCTCACCTCCACCGACCTCCCGTTTGACCTCTTCACCAGGAGGCCAGAGTTTTTCACCTTCAGGGAGGAGAACCCGTGGGATGCCACTCCGATCACCCCTCCTGGTTCGCCGGATTTTGGAGACGAGATCAAGAACCCGTTCTACCCAGTGACGACCGAAACTTTTGGCGCTTACGCGATCACATGTGTATCCGGCGTAATTTTCCTGGTGGGCATAGCGGGCAACATCGCCATCCTGTGCATCGTGTGCCAGAACTACTACATGAAAAGCATCTCCAACTCTCTGTTGGCCAACCTGGCCGTGTGGGATTTTGTGCTCATCTTCTTCTGCCTCCCCATGGTGGTTTTCCATGAGCTCACGAAGTCATGGCTGTTGGGGGAGTTTACCTGCAGAGTGGTGCCATACGTGGAGGTAATTCTGTTCACTTTTTCTTTTAAGTGGTTCTATTGCGTTAAGAGGCAATCAGTGTTTTTTCTAATTGGCATCACACTTCTAAAATAGCAAATGAGAAATATGATCTTTCAGAGTGTTCCCTCTTGCTTTGCATGCTCATATAAGTCAAGTTTCGAAGAGGTTTCAGTTACAGAAGGCTCCAAAGATTTAAACGCTCTCCATCTACGAACTAGAGAGATGCTTCAAATGGGCTGTTTACAGTTTTTTACAACATGTCCTTTGTGAGCTCACCTCCTCCTGTTACACCAGTGTCAAATTTAATGCCTTTTGTACAAACCAGGTGCTTTCTTCCCAGAGGCCCAAACCTCATTTTTAATAGCTCCCATCATTTGAAAGGTGGAACAAAGGTTTGAAACTCATTTAAAAGATGAATATATTATGGCTGAAAAGGACCCAAAGATACATGAATACAGGTTTGGGAATGGATAAGAGAGGTTAAAATTTCGTTTTAGTCATAAATCCCTTTAAGTACTATCAGGCTTGAAAATCTGAAGAAGTAGTTGTACTTATAAAGTCCTGTTTAAAAATGTTTGTCAGCATAGTTGTACTTTGAGACCCTTGCATTTACTGACGTAAAGAAGTTTGAGAATCAAATTTACAATATAATTTATTGCCATTTTGCTGTTGCTCATCATTCAATATGCAGAGATTTATTTTTCACAATTTTTTTGACTATGCAATATTAATAAGCATTTATTGGCATTTGGTCTGACTCACCAAACCCCTTGGTATCACATATGTTTTAAATATTGTAAGATCAGAGACTGACACTGACTGCATTGTCTTTCAATAACCTCCTGACACGCTTAATGAAGTACATGTGTTTGTAAAAGAAAGGAGCTTATTTGTCTCCATCCTGTTTATTTCATGGGAAGATGAAATCATCACAGCACATACACGGGGTCAGGTCCCGGTTTATTTGAGTGTGTGTGCATGCATGTGTAAAAACAGACTAATATAACCTAAGGCTATTTCCTTCAGTGGGGACAGACTTCATTCTTCTCCTAACAAAACAAAGCTACTGATGTCGGCATCAACATTTGGAGAGAAGACACGTGCAACCATAGACACAAGCAACAAGCATGTCTATATGAAATGAGTAGATTGCATGAGCCTCCGCCGAGAGTGGAGGTTCCCTGTGGTGTCGTCTTTGGTAAACCTCGTTTTATTCAGCGTTCAGTGGAGGGTAGAATTTTTTCAGCCTCAAAGAGAAAGCAATCTTCTGCTGTGAGGTGCTGTAAAATTGTAGGGAAACTGAACAAAATCTAAAATTTGGGAAACCAGCCATCTTGCATTATCTGCGGTATGCTTTGCGGCTGCTTTTTTCCCCAGACAGCTCGTCTCGACTGTTATGCCTGACACTGATAACTGAGCCAAAACTAATCGGCAATAATTGGAGTTTTTGCAATTGGCATTTATGGGAAAGAGATCAGTGACAAAAGGCCAAGTAAAAAAAAAATCCATAACACTTATTTTACTGTAAGTGCAAACAAGTTATTCAAAACAGTAAACTAAAAATATTGGCCCATCACTAAATGATTTGAAACTTTAAGTTTTTATTTTTAAAGTAGAGATGTCCTTTGGTTTTCTTGACAGCTTGACCCAATAACTCAAATTTTGACTCTCTCCAAAGTCTAAGAACTATAATCAATCAGCCAGAATGTGCTACAACTTCATTTTTAGTAGTTTTTAGTCTGACAGAAAATCAAGTTGCAAGATTTCCAAAACTTGCAATATGGAAATAATTGCAATATATAATTGCAAATGAATGCATAATTTCATTTATGCATCAAATTAAACATTCCAATGACTATATAATCTCTTAAAGTCAAGAGAAATGCATCAAAGTACATGTTGATTCATTTATTAAGTGACTGCAGCTCAGTCACTTCCAGACTGAGATTTCAATTGAGTGGAATAGCACAGGAAGGCATGTTATCTACGAATAAAGGAAGGAAAAAATATGCAGTCTGTGTGCCTTAAACCTTGATGTTCTTTTGTCTTGTTTGATGCTCTCATACCTTCCAATTTCACTGCTTTAGGCATCTGCTGGTGCTTGCGATATTATGCTAACACTTGTGAGCGTTTAATGATTGGTTACTTTTGATCATTACTTGTGATGGTACTTCAGGAGCTGAGGCCAGAATAATTGTGCTGAGTCTATTGGTCTGATTGACCAAGCAATGCCTTGAGCTTCTCTTAGATTCTATTTTTCATCTTAGAATTCAGTCATTTTGATCTTGCTGTGTGATGCACTTATATGAAAAGGATTAAGTGTGCTCACATGTTGTCTACTTCCTCAGTTGCAGCCCCCCACCTCCACTTCCCAGCTGCTCCTGACAGACCCAGTTGTTAGAGGTGGAGCTGAATAGCTGGGACTAAAGAAGCTCCGTATGTTTTTAGGGAAACGTCATTTGCAGAAAAATTCTGAACATCTCTGTAGAAGAGGTTGCTGTCATCTGCACCTCATCATGAAGTTTGTGTAGCAACAGATACTAAGGAGAGCTTTGGGTAAATACGGATTCCAATGTTTTTGCACAAAATTCTGGAACGGCTCTGTTTTAAAACTTCAAAACATTACTGTAAATGACATGGATCATTGTGGAGCATTCCTGCTACGGCAGTAAATGTAGCTAACCTGTCGCCATGTCTTCCACTAGGGTTGCACAGTAAATGGCAATTCTGTCAGAATTGCAATATCACTGTGTGCATAATGCAAAGGTCTATTTGGAACCTAATAAAAGTAGGATAATATATTTCCAAGTGGTATGAACTTCCAGTTTACATGGTAATGTAATATTTAGCCAACTGAACAATCGCAGCAGTAGATCCTCACACCAATCACAAATGACATTGTAAAGAGTGCTGAAGGTCACAGTGTTGGAAGAGCGAAAAGAAGAAAATAGGTTCTTAATCCACCCTAATATTGTCGCAATATTTCTCACTATTATTTCTGGGATTACAATATTATCTAATATTGTGCACCTCTATTATAGCCATTATAGCTATTATAGTATCAAAGCTTAGGGAAAAGGATGCATTCTTTAATTTTGAAGGCATTATAAGCAGCTAGGTTAGATCATAATTTTCTATTTTTAATTTTTTTTAATCTGGGCAGTCAGTTTCCCCATCTAGCTTGTGCTGCTCAGAGCTGCTTTCCACCTGTTCCAGAGTCGTGAGCATGGCAAAAGCTAGGAGTAAAGAAAAAAGAGGGAACTATTGATTTGTGAAGGAGAAGAAAGAGAGGTGGTTAGGGTCTCTGAGAAGCACACAGGCAGCCAGAGGTAGATTCATATATAGTGTTGAAATTGTTAGTAATGGCAGGACATACATCACCTTGACAGTCACTACTTTCAATGTGCACTGGCACACAAACTCGAAGCGACTGAATCAAAATCACAAGTTCGATTTCATGGCGCTACTGTGTAATGAATCAGTATATGAAGCCACTACAAAGAGCTCACACACCGTTATAATATTCCTCATGCCTTTATGTTTAAAGAATAACTCCATAGTGAATGAAATAACTTTTGCTAGGCCCTAATAGGTAATCATCTTCACTTATGTCTTTTAACCTTCACAAACACAAAAACTAAAAGTCAGTAGACTGTGCTCATCCTCCAGATGGATGGGATAGCCTTCTCACTGATCACTGCCCGAGGATTTTCTCCCCTCGCACCCCCTCCCTGCTCTCTTTGCATCAGCTATCTGTGATTAGAAACAACCCTCAGGGGGACGGTACACAGATCCACACACTTGAAGCCAATCAGAGAGCATTTGGCCACACACAGACACATGATACTAAATATATGTACAGATAAAGATAAAACATGCACCCAATGTTGTATGAAGGCACTCGTCCTCTATTCAATTTCAGCTAGTCCATGAGAGCATGACTGATGGTTAATGGTTTTAATTATTCATATTTGTAATTAGCAGCTCTGCATTATCTATAATTCATGATAGTTCATTCAGTTAGTTCTTTGTCTATGGATGAGCAGATACTGTGTTTCTACGTGTTGTAACAAGATCAGACAACAGCTTGCAGTAAAGTTTGGGTTTGCTGTTGGGTGCAATTAACCAAACTGATAATTATCCATGTAAGCCTAAAATATTCATTAGATCATTGTCATTATGGAGTTGTAGGTCAACATAGAAACATTAGCATATGGCAGGTCTTTGTAGATTTCAACATATTCTGTAATGTCATTGCGGCAGCACAAGACCTTACAACACTCCCAGGCAGAAATCAATGACCTGGAATGGGAGTCCTCCAGTAGACACTTTATGCTGAGGGGGAAATGTGATTTTTCTGATGTCTAGAGGAAATCTGCCATAGGTTAGGACAGAATTTATTGGGAGGAAAAAGTATTGGAAAAATAGCCCCAAACACACTGTAGCGTACTGGAGCAAAAGCGATGAAATACAGCATTGTTGCTTTTAATTCAATGAAAGGAGCACTTATGGTACTGATGTGTCAGAGTCTATGGATCTTTGTACGTTTACTTGCACAAAAGCAGAATTGATTTCCTCCATTTGCTGTCAGTTTTTTTTAATTTTCTTTTCAGTTCTCTTGAAAAACCCCCGATAAAAACTCAATTTATAGAGCGAGTTAACAGAATGGAGTTAAATTGTAAATCCATTCTGGGCTCCCACTCGTAAACAGCACAAAAATATTTCATATCTCAAAGGCGACATGTACAAAATGTTCTGATGTTCTGACTCGCATAATTAATATGCATCCAGAACAACTGAAACAATCTATTTACTAGGAGGGTGAAAAACAGTGTAATTGCCTGCTGATTGAAATAGGCATCGTATCAAGTTGTACTAAGGTTTGTAAAACACTTTTTGTTGGGCTCAAACTTTTATAAGGTTTCAGAAAGACCTGAATAGAGTATGGAGTAATTAAGTTTATGTTATTCCAACATGTCTTGGTTGCTTGCAAGAAAGAAAACTTGTTTGTTTGGAAGTTTTTCCAGTCAGGAAAAACACAGAGTCATCAAACTACACAATATTCTTCAAAGCTACATTAGGCAGCAGGTATGTTAAGGAGCCAACTGCAGGCTGTTGTTGGAAACATCGTCCTATCAAGAAAATCTCCTGTCCCCAAACATGACTTGAAAATTTATTGAAACTTGACTTATATCGGACATTGGACGTCAGTGTTACGTTAAAGAAACCGTTTTGAGAGGACTTGTGACATGGTTTATTATCCTGCTGAAACTAGTCATTAGAAAATAGGTACTCTGAGGTATTAATGGAATGGACAACATCGGCAAAAATACTGACACTAAAATCGTGCTCAGTTGGGACTAAGCATGCCAAGAAAATGTCAACATCACCCTGATAGATTGATGCTTTCATACTGATTAGAAAAAAATCTTACTCTTCTATTTGAATGTTACGAACAGTAACATTCAAATTTTCTAATCTGATATTCTGGGTGATTTTGTGTGAATTGTAGCCTCAGTGGCCCGTTCTGTGCAGACAGAAGTGGTAACCAGTGATTTATTCTCCTATGCAGTTCAAATGCTTCAAGACAGTCATATAATAGAATTGTCAGTCTGACATTTCCTCCACTCAAATGCATGTCTGTGGCAGAAGGGGGTTTCACTTTTCAATAACAACCCATCAGAGATGCACAGTCCTAAATTAGCAAGACAAATTAGTCAGCTGGGTAGATTAGATGGGCTCAAATGTAAGATCAATGTTTTATTCTATTCCAGAGAAGGATAGAGAATCAATCAGTGTTGCAAGAGACGATTTTTCATGCAAAACAGAATCTGTACCCACACTGGTTCATTTTGCCTATCTGCATGCACATATCTATTACACATAGAAGCATTAAACACACACCACTGTTTCACAAACCCTACAACATTTAGGATGCCTAAAGTGAGACTTAAAGATGAAAATAGCACAATGGAAATAATATATATAGGGATAAGGTAATTGTAACTATTGAAGCTACATAAAACATGTTAGATGTAAGAGATTTTGCATTGTCTGATGACTTCCTGCCTTAGACGTACATTTATTGATATGCTTGTTTACCTACTTTTTACACTTCTGTTTTTCTCCCAACCAAACTTATAGATGGCTAGTGTCAAAGAGCTGGGACTTGTAGTTGGAGTAATGGTCTGCTGGAGCAGTCACTGGGTCATACTCTACTCTGAATAAGTGCAGCAGGTGGAGTAACCCCTTCTCTGCCTGCTCTATTACTTAAAGACTGTGGTGGTAGCTGGGCATTGTTTTTTATGTCAGCCTATACATCACTTGAGAGCACCCATTACCTCTGGCAGTGCCTGCAGTCAGGCTGTGGTCCACATTTGCTAAACCAATTTTTGCTAAGACTCAGTTTAAATCAAGACCTTTTGTACCACCAGCTCTTAATTAAGGAGTTAATGGGTCGTTATTAAAAATAGCACAGGTGGACAATTACTTGCTGTGCAAATAGAAAAATGAAACATAAAAAAATGTGTACTGACAATCAAAGGGTTTTTCATTACTAAAATATTTCCTTTTACCCATAAATACTGTTTTGAAGTCATCCTGAAATGCATTGCTTAAATAGTAAGTGACCCCTTCGTACCAACTATTTTGTCATTATTGTTAGAAATAATGAGACTAAAGTCTTGAGGCTACCTGGCCTGTTTTCTCACCTGCAGGTAAAGCGAACATGACAGGGTCTGCTGTTGGGACCAAATGCCACATTAACATTGCTAATTATTCTGTAGACGTTATGACTTATTTCTCTCCTTCTGTCTCTTTGCATTGTCTATAACTCACAGATGTGTTATTTTTTTCTGTCTTTGTTTGTCTGCTCTTTCCCCATTGTTTCTCACCCTTTCATTTGCATATGTTCCTGTACAAACAAACAGCTTCGACACCTCACCAGCCGTGAGTCTTGGACAATCTCACTCCCTCATCTCCCCTCCAGTACAAAGCTATACTTGTTCTCCTGGCCCTTGCTTTCCAGTCTGACACTGTTGATCAAAGCTGGGTGCCTCGAGCCTCCGAGGAAGCCTTTAAACTCATTCCAGCCCTGTTCTCAGGCCATGAAATATTCAGCATATGCAAGTACCTGTGCACGTATACTGGATGGTTATTTGTGACTCAGAAGTGGGTCATACCAAGCAATTTGAATTATTATGCTTATTCACATCAAAAATGTAAAATATAAACATTTTATAAATATAGAAGAAGGCACAACTGGTCAACACTGGATGTACTGACCTGATGAAAGTAGATGAGTACACAGTGTCCATAAAGGGATCAACACAACCAGCAACAATGCCCAGGTAGGCAGTGGTATTTAATAGTACACCTGATGTGCCAAACATCATCTCCCACACAGGGGTGAAAGTAGTTTTAAATTCTTGGGGGTACTATGACAAAATATATATATATAAATATATATATATATGTCTTTGTGTGCTTTGGAGTTTCTGTGCTAATGAATTTTTTTGCGAAGCGATAAAAGCTGCGTAAGCTCTTGAATTGCTACAAAATAAAGCTGTATTTCCCTCAGCCCACTGGCTGCAATGTTGACACCTTGAGATGCCATGAGACCTAAATTCTGAACATCATGCCATGGAGTCAACCATGTCTGGCATATAACCATTTATTTTAGCTTTTAAACTGGTTCTATTGATCCTGTGTCCAGACAGAGGGATAATCAGTAGCCCAGCATCATGACCTGTTTGTTCTGAAGATCCTGCAGCTTCCACTTCATCTTCCTAACATGGCGCCTCCTCACCCTGACTCTCATACTGATAGGAGGAACCACAGAGCTCTGTTAGGTTAAAAGCACATCTTCTGAAGTTGGGATATTTTTCCTCCAACAGGTTCCAGAGGAATCACCTCAAACCAGATGTTGGACTGGATTTTATTTAACAGTCATTTGTGAATGTTAGAGCCTCATTTTCAACAGTGGAGCTATAAAGGTTGAAAAAGGTTATTATTTTGGAGAAAATAATTTCCACTAAATAAGAGGCAAAAAAAAGTTTGATATAAAGGAAAAGCCTCTCAGACTCTGAGCTCAAAGCACCAAACTATTTTTTATATTAGACAATTAATTTAATTTCACATAATTATCACGGTAGAAGCCATTTGTTTGTTAAATACTTAATGAAACATATTTACCGTGTTTGATGTTTGTTGTAAATGACGTATACTCACAAAGAATGAGGTAATTAGTCCAAGTTTGTCGTTTTTGAACGTACAGAAACTACAGCGGCTGTGATGAGCCAAGACAAAGGTAAACAAAGATAAAATAACCCGAACAGATTATCAACTCTAAACCACTCGCACCTTTTTTACTCTGTCTCTGTCATCTAAGCACAGTCGTTGCTATGGCAACCGCCTACGCTCCACAGGCCGACCAGAGATTACGTTAAAAACATAATATTCAGTCCGTTACGATATTAGGTTTTCAGGCTTGATATTTATTTTGCGATCATTAATAAGCGCTCCTTTGAACACAGCAGTGGTTGATTAGTTAATTTTAAACTCCTGCTCTGCTGTTATTTTGGTAATGGAACCGAAGCATAGAATTGCACAACACCTTGTTGAAACAATAATTACTGAGTAATCTCAGTAATTATTGTTATGTCATTAATTTGAACACGCTTTTTTTTTTTTTTTTTGTTATTGTTCTTTAATAAAGTTACGAACATTTTGATAAGGAGTCAGAGGAGGGCGTGCTGCTCTCAGCCTCCTGGCGGCGTTCAGTTTGTCATCTAATGTCAAGATCGACTCAAAACCATCCGCGATTGACATGTTGTGGCCCTGCTTTACAAAGCACGAACACTTCAGAAACAATATGAAATGAGAAAAAAAGCTATTAACTGATTAAGTCGTGTTTTAGATTGTTCTTGAAAAACTAATCAGTCACGGCTGATTAGTGGGTGAACTCACGGCTGCACTGTGAATCCATCGATTTTTTTTACAGCAGACAGCCGCTCCTCTCTTGAGGGTACTGCGTACCCCGGCTAAATCTTTTAGGGGTACGCAGTACCCTGCCGTACCCCCTTACTTTCACCCCTGCACCCACACCATTATACCACCAACAATAACCTGACACATTGATATAAAGTACAACGGATCCTTGATTTACAGCAAATTCTGACAATACCATAGCTAAGTATTATGGTGAATTATGACGATTAACCAAAAACTGGTGTTAATTAATTGTGTTTGTTATATGCATGTACATATGATTTTCATTTGTTATGGCTGTTAACCATTGGTGCAGTCTGCTCTTATTAAATATGAGGATTTATGACTAAACTAAATTAATTTTGAAAAACCACTTGCTCCTGTTTGTTATTAGGAATCTGACAGGCTAACATACACATGCCATATATTTTTGTGTCATATTTGAGAAACAAATTATATATACATTATTCGCCGTTTTCCTAACTGACCAATAAATGTGCGAGTTACATTGTTGGACTGAAGAGTCGGTGTTTGAACAGAGCGAAAGCTGCACTAAAGGACATAGAAAAAAATCTTAAGATTTGAGAAAATACATTTTTGTAGGGGTAAGACTACGTCATGAAATAGTACATTGTTTCCTGCAAAAGCATTACATTTATTGCCACGTAATCCCAATTAAATAAACTCAAAATGCCACTAGCACTTTACTGCTGGTGCTTCACAGAATCAAGGGATGTATGTCTTTTGCTCTAATAATGTGCAAAATGTTATTTGAAAGATGATAATAAAGAAGCACAGAAGCTTTTTAGTTTTTTGAGGATTTAACCAGCCTGCAGAAAGACTGCCTCTTACGTATTAAGGAGTGATTTCACCCAAGGACCTTCGGCTTCAGAAAAAAAAAAAACGACTACTCGGCTGGATTGAGTGCTTTAAGTGGAATATTAACATGCATTAAATGAGGCCAATATGTCAAATGTAAACCTTTCAAGCTATCAAAAGATTATTTTCACAAAGCATAATAGCCTTTTTTCAGCAGACAGGAGTTTCAAAGTTTTACTAAATCCAGTCTTTCCTCAACAATAGAATACGACTTTTTTCAGGTGAATTTAAATTCTGAAACCGATCTACACCTCATATTTTGTCCTTAGTAATTCGGTGGGGAGCGAAAGACTTTTGCTAAAACAAAACTTGGGGAGGTCAGCCTTTTTACAGGGAAACTCCATTCTTCTGGAAAGTACACCTTTCCACGCTTGTCTTGACTCCAGTCAGCCTAAAAGATGCCTTGACAATCTTGAGGTGTTTTGGAAAGTGCTCTCAGATACCTGCCTAACATTTACCGTTGATTTTTCTATTTATATATTTCAAGCATAAGAGCTGCAAGATGTTCTGACAAGTAATTACAGTGTCGGGTTCAGCGGTCACATTGATTGCAGTAAGAGTTGATGGCTCTGGAGCCTATGGGTGTCTTTTTCCCCACTAACTCCTCAGAGTTCCGTATGGTTACCCTTCATTAACCTGGTTAGGACCTTTGTGTCAGGGTGTGTGTGCGCGTGTGTGTCTTGATGTGTGAAGGAGGCCTACTTACACTGAACATCTTGCAGAGCATGTTCATCTATCTGTCCAGGAAGGATGTGTTTACAGCACCAAAGCCTTGGCTCACCGGGGCCATCTGGGAATCTGGTTGCTGTAATTAAATTTGATATGAAAGGCGGGATGGAGGGAGGGTTCTGTAAAAAGGAAAAGAGGTTTCCGAGATGGTAAGACGATAAAAATTAAAGGAGACACAAGTGTGAGACAAAAAGAAAATGAAGAAGGTAGGCAAAATAAGAGTGGATAGAATAAGTTTGGTGCTGAAAGAAAATAGTTCATTTCAGGACACAAATGCAGACCCACTTTAGCTGCTAATGAATTAATACAACAGATGTTGAGGGAACTTGTGCAGCTGAAAGAGCTGGGATTTGAATGTGAAGAAACATTAGCAGCTTTATGTACTTCATTTTATTTTAAAATCTATTTTTATTACACTGGCGTTGTAAGTGATCAAAGTAATGCATAATTATGAAGAGCAAGGTTATTGGGGTGATTTAATTTATTTAAAGTTTATTCCAAGGTCGCTGTACAGATTAACCGTTTGACATTCAATTCACCTTCAAACATTATTTCTAATGCTAACCCTGCGTTTTTGTCTTTTCAGGTTGCCTCCTTGGGTGTGACTACCTTCACCCTTTGCGCACTCTGCATTGACCGCTTCCGTGCAGCCACAAATGTTCAGATGTACTACGAGATGATTGAGAACTGCACATCTACAACAGCCAAGCTGGCAGTCATCTGGATCGGTGCCCTCCTCTTGGCCCTCCCAGAGCTCCTCATTCGACAGCTTGTAGCAGAGGATACAGGGCTCCCGGACGAACCCCCAGTTGAACGCTGTATTATAAGGATATCCACATCCCTTCCTGATATGCTCTATGTGCTTGGCTTGACCTATGAGGGTGCTCGGCTTTGGTGGTGCTTTGGCTGCTACTTCTGCCTCCCGACTCTCTTCACCATTGGGTGCTCGCTGGTGACGGCACGTAAGATTCGGCACGCCGAGCAGGCCAGCGTTCGCAGCAATAAGAAGCAGATCAGGCTGGAGAGCCAGATGAACTGCACGGTCGTGGCTCTGGCAATCGTGTATGGTGCATGCGTGGTGCCCGAAAACATATGCAACATAGTATCTGCGTACATGGCGGCTGGTGTTCCAGAGCACACCATGTCCGTCCTGCATCTTCTCTCTCAGCTGTTGCTGTTCTGTCGGGCCGCCGTGACACCGGCGCTGCTGCTTCTGCTGTGTCGTCCGTTAGGGAGGGCATTCCTGGACTGCTGCTGTTGTTGCTGCTGTAACCACGTACCCTCTTCAGCCACAGCCAGTGATGATAACGAGCACGAGTGCACTACTGAACTGGAGCTGTCGCCGTTCAGTACTATCCGCAGGGAACTGAGTAACTACACACCTGCTGGCTCCAACTGCTGAGCTGACAGCCCCGTTCAGGGAGGGCAATTTCACTGGCCTGTTCGTGGCTTGTGTTTCTTGTGCTTGGCTAGGAGAGATTTTGCCTTATCTAGTCTCCACGCATTTTGTAAATGAGCGCACAAATGAGGTTGGACACCAAAAATGGAAATCACCTTTAGCCAACGGCCCACAAGTCTCAACATTTTAAAACTCTAACCTTTATTTTCCAAGAACGGCTAACAAAAACAAAATATTTTTCACACTCACAGCCTTGGGTGCTATTCAAACAAGGACAACACATATTTTTAGCAATCCTGCCTGAAACCTTTAAGACTCACAAACCTCCACTCTGTAGGGCACTTGTGCCCTAATGAAAGGAGAAGTTGGCATGGCCACCTTCCCCTTCTGGCCCAGTTTTTCTGAAATTATCCTAGAAGCATATTTCCAGCACCCACCAAATTGATTGATACCCCTAGAAAAGATGCAACAATTCTCAAAACAACTCAACAGTTGAGTTCTGTAACGGAGACGTTGAGATTTTTGTAACTTACTTTTCTTTAATCACGTTTTCTTGAATTTCCCATCTTGAAAAGTGGCTGAGAGAAATTAGCATCTGTGCCATTCACGCTTGATCAAGCTCCTCAGACTGGAAAATACCAAAAAAAAAATGTTTAAATCACATTTAGTACCGGTTAATCATAACCAGGCTTTAGGTCGCACTTCAACATCCAAACAGATGAATCAGGAGCAAGAAACTAAACAGAGTTGGTAAATTGTTGAAAATGCATTAAACCGACATCGACATTAAAACCAATAACTTTAAAAGGTCAAATATGTGCACAAATCTCGCTTTCACATCAAAACATCATAAGAAAGAGGATCCCAGATTTCGTAACCCAGATGATAGCATTTACTGATGCTGACTGCAACCCTTTAATACAATAAGACGACATCTGAAAATAAATCCTACTGGAGATGTTTTCTGTAAAGACCAGTGGAATCGGCCTGGGGAGTTTGTTTGTGCAGTGACGTCAAGCATATGTGGGGATGTTGAAGCAGGCATCCCTCTTGTCTAAGGGGCCTTGTCTGTGTGATAATGACTGGGTCTTTCAACTGGACAGTGCTGCAGTTGACAACACCCTTCTCACAAAAGACTTCTACCAGGATAACAACATTGCTCTTCTGGAGCATCCTGCATATTGAACTAATTTAAGTTCCTTTGAAAGCATTTAGGGAAGGGAGCTAATGCACAGCCTTTTGAGTTTCAAAACAATTTTCAATCATATGCCTTTTTTTATTTTTTTCTCTTGCTCTTGTTTCTTGTTTTGCATTTAAAGTTCAATTTATAGCCTGATTGTGATCAGGGATAATGAAATGTGAAGAGCCATAACTTTTTTCTCAGTCTTGAAATTTTGATCAGGAATGTCTTTAAAGCAGCAGCATGTAACTTTTATAAAATCTGTTCTTAGAATATTGTTAAAAATGAATTGCTATGTTGTGATAGTATAATGAGACTAATAATCTGGTGGAAAAAACCCTGTGGTCCTGCTGTTTTCTGAACAAACATCACTCATATGCATCAAAATAAATCAAACAACCAATCAGAGCTAGGAGGAGGGTCTTAGCGCTGTTAATTGCCCTTGTTAATGCTGCTCACAACCTCCCCATTTTCTCTCCTAAGATGCAGCTGATTCAAGACAACAGAGCCTGAAGCATGCTTAGGATACCTAGCATGATCACCGATGTCGGTTGATAAACATTTTTTCTGAAAAGGAAAGTTGATTCTCTACTATTAGCACATTAACGAGCGCATACACAAGGATGATTGCTCTCCTCTTGGCTCTGGTTGATTGTTCATGACTAGGACGTGCAATTCTTCAGACAGTAGTAGTAGTCCAGGCTGCAATTCAAGGAGCACGATCTTTTCACAGATCATCTCTCTCAGATTATACCATCACAACATGGTGACAGTTTTAACAGAAATGTAAGCAACATATTTTTGTAAATGTTATATACTTTAGCTTTAAAGGAAGTTGAGGATTACCATTTAAAAATTCAGCGATACTCTAACTACTCTGTCTAGAAAAGAGTTAAGTTGTTTTTCTGTTACATTTACAGGAATTGCTAGGGTGCTGTGGGTTTAACCTCCTGCTGTTATCACAAGTCATAATTTAAGGTCAACATTAAATTCTGTGTGAAATTATGATGCAGGGGTTTTTACTTTTTTTATCAGTGGTGCCAATAAATGTAAATAATAAGGCAGTTTGTTAAAAGAAAATGTAAACACAAATGTCCTTTGCCTTTACGAATAATGTTTATATACAAAGAATCCCTGTCACCATCAACCTAGAAGAGAATGATTCCTAATCACCTAAAAATTGTGCCACTGTTTATTAACAAGACAAAGATTAATTGTGTGTATTTTGTACAAACTCTCAGATACATCGTCCTTCTAAAAGGCCTACACTGCCTACTCAAATACGCAACTGTGTTTACAGACTGAATCAGTACAAATGTACAGTTCCTATGATACAGCAGTGCACATAAGGGAGTGAGGCTTACAATTATTTTTAAAAAATGGTTCTGGTGGTTTGCAGAAAAAAAAAACAGACTGGTGTCTGTCCTGGAGAATTCGGATGTACACAACGACTTTTAGGACTGTTTTACAAAAACGTCTGGTCGATCCAGAAGAACTGGAGCTGGTCTCAGAGTACTGCAAAAATGGACACAAGCGGAACTTAAAAGGGACTTAAATGATTTTAAACAGACATTTAATTTGACTTGAATTAAGCCAAATGGTATGGGTCTAAAATGCTTCAAACTGAATTGAATAAAGTGAACATCAACAGAATGGTTAGTTATAGCATATAGCTGAAAGTGACCGACTTGGGAATTTGCTGTATACTCTTGTATTGTGTCATGCCTTACACTTTGGGGGTTGTATATATACTGTACAATTTCTTTGGTGCTCTTACGATAAACGCCCTGTGAACAGCAGATCAATATGTTTGACTTGGAACCTCAAGTAACCGAGCTGCGTGTGTCGTTTCGGATCAAAAACACAGGTTAATTATTTGTCATGAATTCCCTTAAACCTTGAAAAAAATAGTTTCCCCACAATGTTCAAAAGAGCTGACCTTAATTTGGAGTCACACTATTCTACAGTACAGTTAGTAGCGTTTACTAGGTCTCTTTCTGAGACTGAGACATTGCATACTCAAGTAATTTTTATAACAAAATAGAAATTTAAGTGTTGGTTTTAGGATTGTTAGGGCAGTAAATATAATTTATAAAACAGATAATCTAGGGTTTATACAATACATTGTACATATGAGAAAAATAGGAAAGGATTGTAAATATACAATAAATAATACCTGTAATATCAATGTAAATACAAAATGTTTTTTCTACCATAATTCCATTTTATATTTCTGTACTGTAAGCATTGTACTACGTACATAGAAGTACGATTAACATTCTAGAAATTGTTTGACTTTTTTTTTTTTTTTTTTTTAAGTAATGATTCAGGCACTTGTACTTTTTATGCACCACTAACTCCAAATAGCTTGATTAGCCATGTACATGCAGATTTCTATTTTAGATTGGTTGATTATTTCTTGCTTGTAACAATACTTAATGACAGAGGAAGGTTTGTTCATTTCACTTTAAATGGTGCCACATTTATAAGTAAAACATTTAAACATTTATGAAAAACAGGCCAAAACATTGCATTCTGTTATTTGTTATTACTAGAAATAACACATATAAAAGCGGTTTAATAATTTCTTCATGTAACAAATAGGGACCTCAGTAGTGAATGGAGTAAATCTACACAACCACAACAATTTGACACATCCTTGGTCAGACACTGGTGTGGGATAACATCCCAATTTTCAGCCAGCATTTGTCACAAATCAGCCAGATTGGTGGATATCGTTACTCTGGAACAAACAAAACACCCAGGCTGATGTTCCATGTGTGTTGGAGGTAGTCTGATAAATCCTGCTGGTTAAGGGCGACCACTGACACCTTGGAAGACAGAGTTCAATCCTGAGTGGAGATGAGGGATTGTGACGGGTTGTTGGATCTCATCGCATTGAGACAAGCACTGTTTTGGCAGACGGTGCCCACACGGCCTCCACCAACAACTAGATGATAATGTGCACAGCTCACAAGTGTCACTACATTTAAGGGGAAATTAATAAGATAAGATTTCTTGTCAAGAAGCATTGCACCAAGCACAAATAACCTTGTTTTTGTTGGAAGTACCTTTTCAAAAACATACATTTTACATAGCCAGAAAACTTGCTGACCTCAAATACTCCTTGCAGTTTCATTACTTGAGCTTTTAAGGTGAACTAATGAAGCTTTTCACAGGGCATTTACATGTGTCTTGTACTGTAAGTCTTTTTCCTGAGTCGACGAATTATCCCTGGGTCAACATAAGGGTAAAATTACAATGTTACTTATTAGAACCCAAGCAGATATTTTAAAAGAACCGCTATATAAACATTTGGCACAGGCAGCATTTTAGAACATGCTCTGTACGTGAACTTTGTGGTGACCTAGGTTTGATGTTCATCAGTATACTGTATATTGCGGAGACCTTTTTGCATACAATTCTGCACTGCCAAACACCTTTTTTCTGTCTCTTGTGGTTGTAGTACTATTTCTCTGGGAGTCTCTCTCAGATCAGAAGCCACTTTACTTTTACCTCCATCATTAGAAGACAATTAATCGTCCTAGTAAAAAAAATATTAAGCCTACTGCTGTTCTTTGGCTCAGACAAACTTCACACAACCAGCTTGTATCTTCTCTAGGTAGATGTAGCCTCTGTTTGGTGCTGGCTGCACTACATTAAGCAGCTCTGCAACACTATGCCCTATAATCTGTGTGGCAACTATCACAATCACTAAACGTGCCACTACTGAGGAATAGTATATAAATTCAAATAGTGGTGCAGTTCTCTCACTTAATACATTGGAGCTTTTATGGAAACTCCATACTGAAAGACTTTAGGCTGGGATTCGAACCCAGGACCTTCTTGCTGCAAAGCAACAGTTCAAACAACTGCCCAACAGTGCAGCCCATAGTGTTAGTTTTCTCACATTAATAGATTTAAAACTCTTTTGTAATTTAATAAGTGTTTACTGATGGGACTGACTTGTAATCTGGCTTCTGAACCTGATTATTATTATTTTGCATATTCCTGAAAGTATAGCTCATAAATGGCTCAGTGTGTAGTAATGTGGTTGAAATTATTGATGAAGTGAATCTTGTTAATCAGTCAGTGAGATGTTTCCTCTGAACTTTGTGAGTCCTTTCTCCACTCTGAGCTAAATGTGTCTGTATTTGATACCTGAAAATGTAAGCACACAACCACTGTAGTCCCCAAGTCTAGTCACTTGTTTCTAAATAGCTTTTATATAGCCAAAAAATCGTCCCTTTGTTTATCAAAGAACTTTATCTTGAAAACTGTATATTAAAATCCTAAATGTACTGTGTTGGAAATTTATTGTGTGCTTTGAACTCTGCAAAGATTTTTCTACATGAAAAAGTGTAAAGGCGGAAATATATTGTGCTCAAAAAACAAGTTGGGTTCACAAGTTTAACATTACATTTAAAAAAAAAATACTAGTAAAAAATATTTCAGTGTTTAATGGTCTATAAATACATATAATTGAGTCTTGCTTTGGCACAACCAAGTACTTCAGTATTAAAGCAAAATTCCATCTACAGCTATAAAATAACTTTAGTAGCTAGTGCATAACTAGTTTTTCTTCCAGTTTGACAGGAAAACAATTTGTCATAAATCTCTAGTTTATAATTCTATAAACTAACCATTTCTAATTTGTAAAAAAAAACTGTTAGTTTATACAAAAACACAATACCATCTCAGCAGATAACCATCTGCACTCCAACAAGAGTTTGTTGTTTATTTTCTCACCATTTTCTTACTTCATAAAACCCAATGCCAATATAGAATTAAAAATACGCTGACTAACTCTTATACAGCCAATACAGTACCGTGGACTTTCTAAGGGAATTTATTACTGTTAATAACTTCACTGAACCTCTTTAAGAAAATAAAAAGCCCAAAATGTATTTAATTTATTCACTTCTCAACTCTAGTCTAATAGCGAGTTAGTCGAGTGAAGAGCAGCAGCTTTGCTGTGCCAGGATTTGCTCATTTCTAGCAGTTAAATATTTAAAAAAGGATATTCATGGCGTCTTTAAATTTAATGAAGCAAAAGAAGATCTCATTTCGTTTTGCCCTCTCTTTTCATGACAAACTTTATGTGCCAAGGAGAAAATGTGTATGTAAAAAAAAAACTGTTTAAATCTTTATCGTTTTGTACATGAGCGAAAAATGCGTAATAATTCAGTTTGTGTTAATGTATAAAATATTTATTTGCAGTTAAGATGAGGATTTGATGTTCTTCCAACTCATTATGGCTGTACAAATTCAGCAAGGTATATTACAGTCTTAAAACATGTGAACATGTGGTTGCACCAATAATTCAAATTAATATAATCTATAAGACAGATCAGTGTTAAGATTGATTTTGATATTTGTCGCATATATATTTGATACATGCTGGTTTTTGTATAACCACAATCTCAAAGTCTGGTGCCTTATCTAGTTTCTTATCTGATAAATGCAGGCAGAGGAAAAACAGAAAGGAACGTTGACTAAATGATTTAATGAAAAACTAAAAAAAAGTACAAGACTGGCACAGGGAGAACAAGTCGTCCAACCGGAAAGCTTGATGCAAGAACCAAGCGCCGAACAACGAGGGGGGCAGGGGGGTGAAATGAAGAGTGAAAAATTATATGGGGACCAGGTGAGCTTAATCAGAAGGATTTCTAACAGCTGTGGGAGTGTGTGAAGCAGGGAAACAGAGGAAAGGAAATGAGTTAACAGATTAGAAAGAAAGAGCTGAACTAAAACACAAAAATATCTACAAAGCAAAACTGAGAAAACCCAACACTAATGTGAGAAAATAAACCAGAGATAGAAGCTCAGCAAATAAGAAACTAATCAAAGGAATGAGCATTTTATGATAAAAACCTAACAATAATGCACCACAAAAAGAAATGAAGTGAATATGGCAAGATCTTGCTGGCAATAATAATGTTTCAACTCCCTTAGTTTAAACTCCAAATTGAAGTTATAGGTCACTTTTTCTCAACCTAAAATAAATTATATTTAACACTTTTTAAAAAAAAACTTCAATTAAAAAGGGAAAACGACAATTGAGATTTTTTAGCAACTAGTCACCTCTGATTGCAACTTATCTTCAACATATCTTTAATCAGTTCGGAGTTAAAAGTAATCATAAACACTAACTTACTATTTGGCAAAAAGGCTACTTAATAATTAAGTAACTGCTTGATCATAACATTTGATTAAATATGTAAAAAAAAAAATTATGTAAACTTATCTTGGGAGTACTTCTCGATTCAAAAAAATTTTCAAGTTAATGTAACTACGTAATTCTAAATACTTACCGCCAGCAACCATGTAAGTAAAGGTTGGAGTAAAAATTTCCCTTTTTCCAATATAACTCTCCCTTGGCAATTTAGAGAAAAGCAATAAAACAAAATTATATTTCCATAATATTAGTCCACTGAAAAGGCAAATTAACTGAGGCTGACATTAAGCCTAATGGTGCCAGTAAGTGATTCAGAAATTAACAGGCGTCCAAGATAATGAGTAACACAATAAAGCTTTGCATAAGAAAATGGCTTGAAATTACAAAATAAAAATAATTTTTTAAGCAGATGTTGAGTAGTAGTTTCTCAAACTGTGGTACGTTTGCCCTAAGAGCGAGTGTTTGTGTAGATCGTCAAATCAGCTGAATCCTCTTGCCGCCAGGTTTGACGCTGCCTTCTGCATTAATCAAAGAAGCTGGGTCGTAATGACACTACTGTCGCCTAAACTCATACTGTTCATGACTGATATGAATGAAAACCATTCACACATCTCTTTCATTTTTCTACATCAACAAATTAGATGCAAAGAAAAGAGCACTGAACAAAGCAAAGAACCACAGAGTGGCATCGTAATCCTGTTATGTCAAAAGAATCACATTTGAATTTAAACATAAAATGTCATTTGGAATTAACTAAATGTTCTTAAGTTATAAAAAGACTACAATGGATTCCCTTTAGTGATACTACTGTATTTGTATTATGCGTCTACACAAGACTCATTTATTATATTAGAAAGTGACATTTTACAATAAGCACACAAGCAGAAAAAAAAATGTAATCTACTCTAATCTCTGCTCTCCTGTGCCTCAACAGAAAGCTTCTTTATGCTGCAGCCATGCTATAGCATAATGTTTCCTCTTTTTTCTTCAAGACATTAGAGGAGGATCTAAAATATTCCTTCATTGGTGTGTCACTATTTTGTCTTCCAACACATCCCACACCCCCACCCAGCTCCTCTCCGTCGCCTTGCCTTTCTCCTGCTAGATCCGAGTTGCTACACAACGCTGATGATAGCAGCCGATGTCCCGAGTCTGTATCTTAGATAAGAAGAGAACTATTTATGCCTCATGGAACAGAAATGGCTGTCATGCTGGAACACTGCAAATGCCAAAAGCCTTCTCCAACCTCCAAGTCTGACGTGTTCAGTGCTCCAGAGTACACAGTTAACTCCTACTGTTGTTCTTTTTTAAAAGAAAACGAGGGTTGTGAGAAGCTCAGAAATGTACATAGTAAATGAAAGTAGATGAGATTCTGTTGTTCAATAGTGTGTGAAAGCATAAACAGCTAAAATGATAACTGCTCAGTGATGGATTTTGATATTTAAAGTCTGGAAAAGCACTGAATTTTTCTGAAAGGACTACAATTTTTGATTTGTCAAACCTGGATTGTGTGTGTAGCAAAAAGCCACTTTTGGTGCATTCACGCTTTGAGCATCTGGTTTACATTCAAAGTCTATGTGGATGCGTGTCGAGGGATGTTGCAGCGTATTTCGAGCCTCTAGTGTGGCGTGATTTGAACCAATTGGAGCATTTGTCGACTGAAGCGTAGCCAACACTCCACATACGCTTTGAATGTAAACCAGACGCACCTGACGCTCAAAGCGTGTTTGGTATAAATGCACCAAAAATGCACACGCGTTAAACTTGAAGCATCAAACACGTGTAAGGCATTTAGTGTGAACTCACCATTATTATTAAAAATATTTTTGGTATCTGGTTGGAAAGATAGATCCGTATTTTAAAGTCTAGACAATATTTTTTTGTTCTCACTGTTTTTGCTTAGTACAAACCCTTTCTTAGACAAATGGGATTTTTTTAAGGGTGTGTGGGTTGGGCGAGAAAGGAGCTGCTCAGAAAACTATCATCAAATCAGCTCCTAATTGTACTCTAAATCAAACTCCTTGGCTGTCTGGCATTTATCTGTCAAGAACAAAAACGAGACACCCCAATTACACACGGTTGATGAAAACTCAGCACTCGTTCTTTTTTAGATCTGCCACAATTGTTGCTTTTATGTGATGTTGCAGTATCCAAGTCTTGTCTCACAGGCATTTATGTATCTGTGCACAAGTGAATATGTGTGTAAAGATAGGACGTTGTCCCAGAAACACTGACAGGCGAAGTGCCTCTCATCTCCCTAATTTGCCCAAAAAAACAGCTGGCCTCCTGCCGGTGCACTTGTTCGTGCTCAATCAGCCTCAATCAGCAACCCCTTGCTTTCTGTCTGCCTCTTTCAGCAGACATGCTTATGTCTGAGAGTAGGTGTCTTTCGATAGTGTGACTAAATTGGGAAAATGGTGTTCAGTTTGTAACGATGTCCTAATTTAGTAAAAATGTGCAACAGTTTTCTGCTCGTCAGTTTTTATTCACCTTTTATCTGCTACTTGTGGGTGGGGGTGGGGGGGTTCTGATTTAATTGAATAATTAACACTTCATAACAAATACTCAGACACGATTCCTTTTATTCCAATCACTCCTCCAAGCATAGGATTAACTCTGGATTTTAAATGTCGCCTGAAAAGACGTTCAAACTACTTAGATTTATTCTTGTGCGATTCTTTAGCAGGTTCTACTCCCACTTGTGTTTGTCCAAGAGGGAATTCATGAAAAACAAGAACTTCCAGCCAAGCAATCTGGCTTATGGACTAAGGTTTTTCCTGGCTCTGCTTTATGAATGGTTACTATGGTAACCAGGGTTTCAAGTTACCATGCTTTGAAACTTTTACCTTTTTTTCTTAACCTGCTGCTCATCTTGCTTTGAGAAGATCGAGGATATCATTTCACAGCATTGGAAGCCAAGTCATGCTAACAGAAGAGGAATGTTGGTGGAGAAAGAAAACTATTGTTCACATTTTTCCTCTTATTGAGACAATACAAATGGTGCCTTTTTGTCCTTTATAATACAAAAGCTAAACTTGTTAGTTTTAAAGCATACAGAAAAAATACAGACTGTTAAAATTCAGATATTTGTCATTCAAAAACCAGAGAACTGAAGCTTGAAACCATTTACAAAGTTTACAATTAGGCTTTTACGATTTTTTTTTTTTTTTTTTAATGTGACTTGTTGAAAATGTATAGAACATTGAGTTTGTCTTTTGTTAAGATTTCCCCTGGCATCACATTTCTGCCTCCATTTTCCTCATCTGAGTGCAATTCTGACCTCTCATACATTTTAATCGTAACAGTTTGATCCAACTAGTCGGAAAACACTGAAATGTGTGCACTTCTGTTGAATAAATCCATATATTAGCATCACAATTCAGCCACTGTTCAGCATGGTGGAAAAGACGAGATAAATATTTGACTGTCCGAGCAGTGGATGGAATGGGATTTATTCAGAGACGAAATGCTGAGCTGTGTAAAGTTGCCAACTCACATTTAAGAAGCCTTTTCATTAGAGCTTTTGCAGAGCTGCTTTTACTCTAAAATATAGAGAAATATGTTTGGATAGCTGGAAGTCTCATGCGTGCGAAATTAATCGTAAAAGAGAACTCCTGTAAAAAGAAACGTATATGGTTAAAGAAAATGTAACTATTCATTCAGTAACTTCAGCAACAACATGGAGAAACACAGGTAGCTTAGTTTCACACAGACAATAAGCTGTTGTCATGAATTAAAAGTTTCGACAAAAGCCAAACATAAACCTAATGCTGCTACTGAAGAGCAGGTTTAAAAGGGGTGGCACAGAACCAGCGGAGATGAGACCACCTCTCTGATTTGTCAGGTAGTTGCATGTTAGCACAGCTAACAGAGAAGGCACATTGTATCCTTTTGTGTGCTGGGATGTTGAAGAGCGCTTTTTGTTCCCCCTAAGGACTTCGTCTGTCCCCTTAACCTCACCCCGTCAGTCGACAGAATGAAACTGTGCAGATGGGTTTTAATCGCTGCACCTGTAAGCACAGCCACCTAATTTTCCTGGGACTTGTGATTACGTTAGTTGCCATGGCTACTATTCAACTATAACACACCCCCACACACCTTCACGTCTCATTCAGAGGTGCATTCATGTTGCCCTGGTTAGCAGCATTTAGTGTTTAAATGTCTTTAGCAATGTCAAAATTCAATCTAAATTCACAACACGGATGGCTCTGCTCGCTTTTCCCATGTTTAAAACTTAAAAACGTCGACAAAAAATATAAATTTTTTGCCATCAGAAGAAATGATGTGCATTCATTTCTGTGCATTGTGCAGAGAATTGAGAGCAGCCTTCCAAACTTCACACAGAAATGATCTAGTTAACAGCAGAAATGTAATCTTCTCACTTTGAATAACCTATATCATACAACGCACATAAATGGCCATTTACTTAGAAATTATCTGCCATTTAGATTTGAAGCAGTAGAAGTAAAATAACTGGATTTGCTGTCAACTTTCAGTCAATTAGTCTGTCCTCTAATGAGTGAGAGGACAGTCTTTGATTAAAAATATGCTAATCCTTTGAACGGGATAGAGTGTGCATGGAGAATCAATGAAAGTTAACTTTCCCAAAACTCATCAATACTTCTTTGTCATGATACATTTAGAGGAGGTTTAAAGGTCTTAATTAGTGAAAGCTTAAAAGGCTGGGGGGAAAAAAATTTTACCTCCTTGAGGAAGCTCAACTTCTCTAATCCGCAGTTAGATTTTGGGCATGAGGAAAAATTTGGTCACTTCTGGCAGTAAATTTTATTAGAAATTACCACAGATCCTTTGGAAAGTTTGTATTTTAGACCATATGGAAATATTATCTACCTAACCATGAGTAACATGATCGTAAAAACAAATGCAAGTTTGTTTTTATGTCTTAAAAAGCCACAAGGGTTTTACATGCTTAAAAAAGGAGGGGGAAAACAAAGCCTGAGAATATGTGAATACCATTGTATAATCTCTCAAAAACAAAAAAAGCCAGATGGATGTTTAGAAAATATTGATATGAATGATATAAATGCATTAAATGCTCATAAATCAAATGAATATCTTGTGCCAGAATGACAAAGTCAAAATTCAAAGCCTGGAGAATTTGTGACAAGACTGGAGAATTAACATTCAGAAATGTTCTTCCTCCAATCCAATTAAACTTCAGCTACGTTGCAAAGATGACTGGGAAAATGTTTCAGTTTCTAGATGAGCAAATATTAGATACACGCAAAAAGACTCGCAGTTTCAAAGACCTTTCACGTTCATGTGGGATCGTTCAGTATTTTTCTGGTGTAAAATGGAGGCTCGTCTCTAAACAGACAACCACCTATTCCAACATGACAGAATCCATAAACCTTGGGGAGAGAAGAGGCCATTTTCGCTTTCGTTTGCCTTGTCACTCATTTCTAGGTCACTGGAAGCAGTGAATGCTCGACTGAGCTTGAGACACGCTCAATGAAGGATCTCCGCATCACTGTTTCCCCGTGTGCGCTGTATGCATGTGGGTGGATGCAGTGAAGCCACAGACTTTAAAACAAAACCAAACAGAGGCACAAGCAAAGAACTGATAGACCATCAGTTTTTCTTTTCTCTACTTTTACGATTCAACAATTAAATATCACACATGCTGGATTTACGAGGGGAGCTATGAAATGTAATCTTTCCTTTCATAATATTGATTTCCATCTCAGAGCTTTATGCTGCTACACTGCTAAAATCATTGTGAGGATTGAGGTTTTGCTTCACTTCAAAAGACCCTTTCCATCTTTCCACAGCTTGGAGCCAATCTATTCATCAACACAATCAATAATATGAAAAGATGATGATAAAAATTGTTATATAAGGATTCAATATGTTTTTTTACTCTATGAATACAGTTCACTGACAGGAAAACAGCAACTTTTATGTCTAAAATTAAATGGACACTTGCGCAGTAACTACATGGGTAAAGATTTTAAAATCATTTAATACAGACTGGTTTGCTTTTAGTGATAGAATTTAGGGTTGTTTTAAACTTATACGCATATTTTAGATGTTTTTTCCAATTGTATCAAAGCTGAGTTTTAAAAGCACTTTCCTAAAGAAAATAAAACAGGACAACAGCACTATATATGGACAACAACGTGGAACCTGCCTTACACATTATTTAAGACTTTGTTTAGGAGTCACAAGTAAAGTTTGAAAAATACTCACTGCTAAATTGTTTAGAAGCTACATACCAGACTATAGTGAACTAAAGGACAGTTTCAGCAAAACATTTGCGATCCAAAAAAAAATGTATAACGGCAATTTTATTGTGGCTCGGTTCCACTGAGTTTCCTGCAACATTGATTCACACAGTTAGAAAATCTGCTGCCAACATCAATGTGCCAAATACCACAGGGAACCTTCAGAAGCTGGATGGGGTCATGTGTGGGAACCATTTTCACCCACAGTATTATTTCAGTTCATTATGAGAAGTTTGAATGACGGAATATTAACAAATGTTTACATATGATTCAACCACTCAGTACTAAATGGATATAAAAAAAAAACATTAGCCTTGATAATGTTAATATATTTTTTATCTCCAAGTCATTTGTTGTCATTTTTAAATTATGACAGCATTTGTATATGGCCCACATAGGTAGCTGTCCAGAGTGGCAGTAGAAAGGGATGAAGAGGTATTAGATAAAATATACCCTTCAGTTCCATTTTAAAACATTTTCTATTGCATTTATGTATGTACAATCAATAAGAGGTGACTCTGCTTGCTGCTAACAGGGAAACCCTTCTGAATTTAGTTGGTCAGGTTGTCGCAGAAGGACTTATTCTCATTTCCATCAAATGTTTTTCTTTTACCCGATATGCCTGAATCAGAAAATAAGTTGAGTCAAACGGGAAAAACACACATGTAGCTGCCGATTAGCAAAATTGCTTCCCATAATTAAGAATTAATCATTTGCTCCTGATTAGCAGTAATGAACCAGATGGCCAAAATCAACACTCCTTTCTTTTTTAAAGGCCCCAATTACATCAAAAATTTTAACTCCCCGAAATGCATCTAGCCATTAAATTTGCAATTTTTCTTCACAGTACTTGTATTTCAGTAATTTCCTAATGCACACAAGATTTTATCCATTTCAAAATCTGTGCTTTTGCAGTTTCTACTTTCATAGTCTCACAACATCAAAAACAGCAAAACAAAATCTGTAAGTAAGGATGTAAAACACAGAATTCTGACATTAAAATGTGTAGGATAGCTGCTCCCAAGAAATCAGGTGCTGTTAGAGAAAACTACTCTTTCAGGATCTCTAGGTTTTATGTCAGAAGCACTAAGAGTTCAGCATTAAGCCTCTTGGCACAAGCAGGAAAGAGTCTGAAAATCCTAAGAAATAACTGCGGTCAAGATTCTGGCAAAGTTTACATCTTTCACTTCTGGAGTGACCTCATGTTGAATTCAGAAGAAAAAAATATGCAATAATTTTTACTAAAGACGCACCAATTGCATGGTGCTAAACCATAAATTATTTTTTTATTACTACTTTGATTTATATGCTGGGAAAACACAAGTCTAGAAAATTCCACCTTTCATAACTAATCACTTGAAATCTTCATGGAAACCAATCAGACACTCTACTGCTACCCAGTACTCTGGGGAACACCATCTCATGATTTGGTGTTTGGGGATTGCACAAAAATTAAGACATGGTTGCCAATGGTGACCAACTCCCACTATGAGAATATACATTATGCAAGAAAAAAATGACAATTTTTACTTAGTTTTTCAAGTTAATACCTTATTCTAATTGTTGTGAAACCTTTGTCACTGCTGACTTTCCAAATCTTCTTCTCTGCAAGTGCACACAAGCGACATTTACAAGCATGTTAAATAAATGAGTAACTAAAGAAAAGGCATTCAATGCAGGTGGTATTTCCTTGGATTGCATTTGGTGGTACTCAAAGGGCTGGTGTCAGCTATTCACAAGGTAAATATTCAGCAAATTTCCTATGGCATAGAGCTAATGAGTTCCCAAAAAACAAAGAAGAATAGTTGAAGCAAACTGAATGTTGTTGTAAACGGGTACTATTCAGAGCTTTAGTGGCAAGGACGAAAGTTCGGGACTCACCAGAAAGTGAAAGAAAAGCAAGTAAGTTTCTAATGATGATCCACTAAAATGTCTGAACCTTAAACCCAATTTAACCATCTTCTATTTGGAAGTTTAAAAAAAATCTGTAGAATTTGACAATCAGACTCAAGGGTCAGGCTGATTATAGTTATGTACTACAATTAGTACATAACTATAATTATCTACCACTCAGCTCCAACAGACTAGCGGCAGCTGCAATTAGCAAACACCTGGAGGAACAGTGAGCCTGCTGCACTTATTAATAAAGCTACTTCTCAGTTAGTTGTAAATGGCATCACAGAGCAGCATTGCTGTGATGACAATTTTTATTGCAAAATCAAATTGCTTCAAGTTATATTTGACATATACAGCATTTTTATAAACAACTGATGTTGACAGTTACTTGATTGTGCTACAAAATGGTACCTGGAAAATACATAATACCTCAGTTTAAAAGGTTTTGTAGAGCATCCTCTTTCTTTTTACCTTTCATAATTAAAATATCTTGAAGTTGACTGAAAACTTTTCAGAAACATGAAAACGTTCACAAGTTTCAGATATCTTTCTATTCAGATTTTAGTTTTACAACAGTAGAAAAGCCTGTTGCTTCTAAAAAACTAATTTACCAAGTTCTCACAAAAGGAAGAGAACAAGTAGGCACATGCATACAAATTCAAATGTTTACATTCATTGAAAGGTGCATTTCAGATATTCTCAAAAACACAGATACATGTGTACAATGTTATATTTCCACTATAACTAGGATGTGGTCTTTACAATAAGAACCCAGTCGTCTGGTAAAATGCTTTTGTGATAGTCTATCTTAAATATGTCACAATTAAATGTCTCTAAGAAAATCTAAAAATAGGCAACATTAGTAATGTGGCTGTGTCCAATTACAGATGGATTGATTAGATAATTGTGCGTGTGCATGTGCGAGTGTAAGTAAAAGGGCCCCAGATGGACACCTGCTGCTGACTACTTGATGGACTGCCTCTAATGAGCACCACTTATTACCATGGCAACTCCCCTACACGAGCACAGACACAATCTTGTGCACACGGCAGTCTGATCATTAGAGTGTAGTGATCTTTCTTTGCTGTGTCCTCTTCTATTTCCATCCTCCTTTCTTTAAGATTCAAGCATATTGCACCCCTCTCTTTTATCATAGGCTTCTCTTACACCTCCGGCTACATTCTTGCTCCCAGTTAGCCAATATTTTTTTTTATCTCCTCCCTCTCACTCTCCATTTGGCCCAAATGTTTTATGCTTCAATATTTTTTCATTATCTCGCCTCTTAATGCTTCAATATCCATCTATATATTTAATTAGATCTATGAAATATCCACATTCCATTATTTTTACCATTAAACATAGGGATATGCGCTCTCTCTTCTTCCCCATAATCCATTTGTCTATTCCTTCATTTGTCACCTTCCACCCATACATCCCATTTTCTCCTCTAGTTAAAACTCAGTTGGAGGTTTTAATTAGACACAAAGGAGGAACCCTTCAGTGCAAAGAGAACTCTAATTGAAACCCCAATTAGTCTCCACTGGTTGTCAGTGCTCTGATGAAGTTCTGTTTATTGTTACTTTTCTGAACTTAAATATATTATTTTTAAAAAAGGGAAAGTGTCCATTAATTATTGTTGTCATTAATGGTATAATAGCTTCAAACAGCATTCAACAATCTGGCTACGAAATTAACGACAAGAATCTCTGGCAATTTAGGGAGAGAGACAAAAAACAAAAACAACAAAGTCAGCAAAGTTGCCTTGGTGATTGCCAAAACGATGGCAAAAAAAACCCTACAAAACACCTGGACTTGTTTTTAGGAGGGTAAAGATATGTGACAATGCTGGGACAGTGTGTTTCTAGTCCATGTTTATTGTTAAGGCACACACACTCATTCATACCGCCATAATCACTGTATCTTTTTGTGAGTCTCTCTGCAAAACTGGTAGTAAGCAATATTGGGAACTGAGAAGTAAAAAGAAGAAATTCAAGTTAATTGTAAACTGAGATGTTGAATAAAAGGTGGTTAATAAATCTGCAAATCAAATTTTCTTTGTGCAAGTAAATAATTTATCCCTTAGTAAGGAATATGTGCAAATGTCTGAATAAACAATTTCTTAAAATAACAGCAAAACATAATGGTGTGAATATTTACCTTGAAATGTAAAGCTTTGTTTTTTCTTTCCAAAATAGCATTATCATAAAATATGCTTAAAAGGAAAGACATTTGATTAACCCTTGTTTTGGTAAGGAAATATGACTAATTTTATTTTGCAGCTATGCAAGCCAGATTTTATGCCTGTTTCAATCCAATTCAGGTACTCAAACCTTTTTGGTTTGAAATCGAGGAATAAACTGGAGACTCAAAGTATTAAGACATTCTTTGTTTTAACATTACAACAAACTGTGGCATGTTGAGGATATTAGCCTTTTTGTTTTATCAATAGCCTACAGCCTCAGCTACGTTTTCCCTCTCCCTCCCCATATTAAGTCCAACCCAGAAGAACTCAGCTCAGTTGTATCAGTCCAGATTCAGTCGATGAAAATGTTGCGGTAGAGAACCCTAATTTTTTTGGTCAGATACTATGACTGCCATAAAGGCAGGAAGAGGAGGAAAATGAAAACAGATGAATTCAACCGTGTTGACACAGGTGGCTAAAAGTAGAATGAGAAGGAATTTGCTCCAGCAAGGTCAGAAAGATGGGAGGGAAATTGATGGAAAGCTGATATCCATATAAAAATAAAAATGTATATAAATCTAAAAAAATACAAAAATAACTGGATAATAAATAAGCAGTCCAAAATTATAATCCAAGCACACTACTTTAAAAGATTTTGTATGGATAGAGGAGAAAAGTCAAGACAAGGGCAGATTTAAATCCTCAGCCTGTGAAAATTCATTCTGTGCTGCATCCCACTGCGTCACTAGGATGCCTCCAACTGAAAAGATGGGTTTGTAACACAGACAGCGGGCCCCTTCTGTTGTTGAGGTGCGACTGCGTGATTGTTCCACTCGGCTGCAAGCTGTGGCAGACACATTTCTCCCGGGGAGACGGCAGCTGAGGCAGGGACGAACTGAACTGTTGCACCAGCAGGATACAGCTAAATAATTAGAAGAGGGAATCATTCAAGAGTTGCAAAGCTTCTCTTCTCATTTTCTGTTCTGTGGTATTTCAACATGTTGACTACATCTATCGTTTTTGATTCCGATTTACTTAGTGTCTCAGAAAAATTGCTGGAGACACAAAAGGCAATAGGTTTTGCACTGCAATGCAACTTCCCAAACAAACACACACACAAAGGTGCAGCTAAGATTTAGGACACATAAATACAGGGTGGGTGAGCGCATGTGTAGAAATAATTGTGTTTGCATTGCATGGGTATATTTGAACTACATCGTCGCCAGGAGGTGCACAACTGTCAGAGAAGTGAGAACAGTGGAAGGTCTTGCAACCCGCAGCACCTGAGAGCTGCAAAGGACAGGTGGATCCAACCATGGAAGGCTGCAGCAGCCCTAGGTGGACAGACACAAGACCACTCCACAGGGCAGCCATACCCCCCACACTGAGAAAGGTCAACAGCAAAGAAACCCTAGGCTAAAGAGGAACAAGGTGAGTGGAAGGGTACAGAGTCCTCTTGACCCAGCTAAACAGCCATCTACTGTTGTACAACTCAAGCTCAAGACCCAGCAAGACTGCTCAGCACCAAGCAGGAGAGCCCAGATACATCAAACAGGCACTAGCCCACCGCTGCAGAACAGAAATGGAACTAAAAGTACAAGGGCAGGGAGGGTAAATTTCCACCTCACTGGATGAGCTAAGGGAGGAACAAGAGGACCCCCTTATGGCAGTCCATGGGGACAGAGACTACCAAGTAGGAGCCCAATACTCCAGACATGGCCCAAGATCCCACACAAACAGCATCCCACCAAAGGGAACCTTTCACCCCCACACACACACTCCCTTTAAAGACCTTCAGGCCAGCCCACGCCACCAGCTAACACCAATTCAGCATAGACACTGGCCAGAGCAGACTAGGACTGCATAAAATCCTTAGAGCCCAGCCCCTCTACTCCGCTGTGTGCATCAGTCTACAGTAGTGTGAAATGTTGCTATGGACGCAAGTCTGTGTCGTAGTTGCATTAACACCGGAATTGAGGCTTTATTGTAGACTCCTAAGACCTTCAATGCATTAAAACTGAGCTGCAGGACAGGGCCAAACATGGTGGAGGAGGGGGGACACTGCAAAGTTCCCCACCCATGTCTGCAAGGCATCCTAAAACCCTATTGGAAGTGTTGCATATGTTGGAGAGGAGGGGGTGGGAACAATGGCACCAGTACAAGTCGTCCTAGGGGGCCCGCTCCACAGTTGTCCCGCCCATGCTCAAACCAGTAAAGCAATGATCAAGAAAAGTTATTTTCTCTTTGATGAGTTTTGAAAGAAATGTGTGTTGAACAATTTAGCATATACCTTTCACCAGGATTTAGTTTGCATTACCAGTTTGAGAACTCTTCACTGTAATATTACTACTGTGCTTGTCCCAGTCAGTTTATGAACCACTTGTTATATAAGAGTTACTATACTCGACCATAACTGTTTTATGGGTCCAGCACAACCTGAATGCTTCTATATCGTTTAGACTGTTTAGCTGCATTGGTTTCTAGTATTAGTGATTTATTTTTAGCATCCTAAACATCTATCTAGTGTCTTGTTTTCCCATAATAATGTACTTTGTCAGGTTGCACCACGGCATTACCTGAAGGAATTTCAGATTGCAGGTGTTGCTGTATATGCCTTCCTAATGTTATCATATACACACATCCCAGCATGCCTTGCAGCACCCCTGCAGCCCTACATCAAATTGTAATGCAAGATATGCGGTACCATGCATCAGAGGACACAAAGTAATGTTTGACCCCAATTTTGATAGAAGGTTTTTAATCTAGTAAAAGATAAAAAATGCTTCATAACACTGAGCATGCTGAGCTGGTGTTCAGTGTCTCAGGCTGTGCTGAAAGTTCATGGAGGAGACTTGGATGCTTTATGACCATCTTTCTCACTCAGTTGTCTCTTTATATTTTATACGGTCTCCAGTGATTCATTCAAGGCAGTATTCCCAACCACTGCAGCCCATTGTGATCATTTTCAGACATTTGCGTAGTTATGATGTCAGTGATACTGTGCCGATTATGCTTATGATTTTCTATTGATCTAGCTGAATAGCCTGAATATTACCAGACATGTTACCAGAGACTGGACTGTTATTTTTATCCACAAAGGGCAATTCAATGTCAGTAATGCAGTGCAAAGTAATGGAAATGATAATAATAAAAAAATAATAATCCTTAGTTTCTTGGTTTCAGTGTTTACACAAAATTCAAAAACAAAAATATGCAACATGATCTAATTACATTTGATTAAATCAGAAAAGAATTTTGTTGTGCTCTTTATAGCAGATCGATACGGGCAATGTTTCTGCTCGAGTAGCTAGCCTGCATTCAGCTGCTTTGAAGACAGCATAAAGGTAGATGTCCCCATTAATTTTTTTAACCTGTCACAGACGTAAAAATATTTCTTAAAAGCTGAATTAGTTTTTATAGTGAGGGAAATGTATTGCAGCTTTCTTTCACCCAGCTGACTACAACTGCACAGCAACAAGTGGGGAGAGTTGCTAAGTTATGCTATGCTTCATAGTCAAATATTGCCACATTGTTTCAATTTGAGTGTTAACTGATTTCTGTCAAATACAGGTGAAGCAGTGGAATTTTTTCACGCAAAATGGTTATGAAAACTTTTCCATATAGTCTCTGAAATTAGACATATACCTACATTCTATTTGTAATACTGACTGGTACACCCCAGTGGATCATCATTGTTGTTTTAGTTGTTCATGTCTTTAAAATCAGTTTGATCACATAAACACAGTCATAAAAATTCAGTCAACTAAACTTTGTCCCCTCTCACAGATTCCACAAAATC
Source organism: Poecilia reticulata (assembly GCF_904066995.2). NCBI lineage: Eukaryota > Metazoa > Chordata > Actinopteri > Cyprinodontiformes > Poeciliidae > Poecilia > Poecilia reticulata. The sequence goes on along the minus strand of NC_088852.1, from coordinate 10,050,872 downwards.
TACATTAAAAAGCTGATTGAATTGGTGAAGAGCAGCCAGAAATTAAATTCTCTTTGAGTCCTCATATAACCTTGGGCTAGCCCCATTTCTCAGAACCCAACATTTCTCTTAGATTCAAAGGCAATTTGAATATAAGAGAACATGTTTAAGTCGAATGAAAGGATATAAGAGTATAGTTTTCATCCACATAGGGATTTATTGCACCAAATCATTCTGCATTAACTGCATAATCCAATAGCTGAAGGTAAACTGCAGTGTTCACACAAAGATCACAAGCTGGGATGAGTGCTCTAAAGAACATGCTGCTGTATTCAAAATGGTTAGAGGCCAGCAAGGTAATTACCGTCTCTGCCGATATTACACTGTGTTTTTACCCGCATGTATGAAACTACATATTAAATCATGCATCACTGTATTGCAGAGGTGCTATTATTGTATCTTTCCAAACAAGTCACTGGACTTCAATATGACAAGTGACCTCTTTAACTGTCCAGTACATGCATATGAACTGGGATGACAGAATAATTTTTTCTGACAGCATGCATGTAGAAAGAGGACAGCACTGCTGTATCTTCAACCGCCTCGCTCTTCTTTATTGCTCCCAGGCTAGTGTCTTCACACACACACTCTCTCTCTCACACACACACGGAGTACAAATGTCAGCCAATATTTCACATTTTCCTTCTCAAAAATGTCAGTGCCTTGGACAAATCTCATCTACCTTTGCTGCCGTCTGCCTTCGTCCATCCCAACTTGATCTCCTGACATTTCACATGCTTGGAGTCAGGACAAACTGGAGGTATGTCACAAAAGGTGAATGAGGATGGGTTAAGTTAAGTATTCAATGCATGAAGTTTAAAACCAAAGCAACCTGGTTTGCACTAATAAGGTGAGAGTTGTTATGGGGAAACATCTTTGTTTTGGTTTCATAAGTGTTGTTCATTCAGATGTAATTGTGCATACTGCAAGATTCGTTCTGTGGAGATGAGGCATTGTCTTGGCAACCCCTTGAAAGAAGTGCGTGGAAATAAAAACTAGAACTGCACACTGCAGGGTTCCATTCCTGTCTCATTTGTCTTGATTGCACTTGCATTAGGTACTTCAGTCCACAAGCTTATTTTGTTCATGCACAACACGTTAACCCTCATTCTTATTTTAACTGTACTGTCATGGACCAACATTTAGCAAGTCAAGTGAGGTATTTGGAGAAGGTCAAGTTAAGGATTTTCTCCAATTTCCCTTAGCATCTTTGCTGTGACCTTTTAGTAAGTTTCTCAAGTTAGCCACTTGTGGGAAGATTGGTGACTATAGGTAAGAGTGAACTTGCAAATAATTTCATCATAGAACAATCTACTTCCGATTGAAGTTAGGTTGAAGTATTTATACAATGTGGCAGGGATCAGCATCTTCATACAAAATAAACCTGCAAAATAAAGAAAAAAAGTTCTACTTTTTATTATGATTATATCCCAAGAATGTCTGTCCTAATGATTTGCTTGTTATGTTGCATACCGTAGCCTAGATTAAAGGAACATCTTTTAAATTGTTCATTACACAAGTCAAAACCACCTTCAACACAGAAGAATGCTTTCATTTTCCTCCATTTTCTCTCTCCGTCATGTGATCTCTCACATTAGCCTCCATCTGTGCCGTTTCCTCTCCTGATGGACTGATCTGTACTTTGATTTAAATTTAGCAGAGGCAAACGTGATCTTCCTGTGGTGGAAGCAGATGTTTGGTCTAGACGTTCTCTGTCATTAGTACCTTTGCATCCTCTTTTCACTTTGTACATCTTTCTTTGTGAAATAGGGAGGTAGCAGTACCAATAATAAGAAACAGACAGGTATTTTAGTTGCATTACTATCCTTTCTCTGTTAAAAAGGATTGAAAGAAGACTATATCGATTGATCTATTGACTGAGAATTATTGCTACCGTTAGCTGAATTCACAATTGAAAATAGGTCAGAGTTGTAAGTCTTTATAGAAAGTTTTGTTAGTATTACACAATGCATCTACATGTATTAATTGCAGTGGAATGGTCACAAAGAAGCACAGTAGAATAATGAAGTACATCCACAAACTGTTAAAGCTTTTACCAATTTGCTTCACTACAGCCAAACAAAAATCTTTAATATCTGCTCAGAGTAGTGCTTTCATCATCTAATATAGTTTCTCTACAACCCATTTGTCTTTTACTTCTCCCTCTTCTTGTTGCTCAATTTTAGAAAAATACATTAATTGTCTCATCTTCCATTTTGGCTGAATTTTCCCAAGTTCTCCTCCTCTCTCTCGCCTACAGATTACTGTAATCCACACAGACCCCCATCACCTATACACACTTTAAAAACACTAACCTGCAGTCACACCCACATGTTAGTCTAATCTCCTGCTCATACCTGCCAGCATCTTGCCAAAAATGGATCAGGGAATGAGGGACATTTTTTATTTCCTCAGTGGCAGCGCAATAAATCACACACGCGTTCACTTTTGCTCACTCTCACACACACACACCAGTCTCGGCAAGTCAAATGGTTATCCATTTTTAATGACACATGGACAGCTTGACCTAGTATTGCTTGGCTCTGTGTGAGGTGTGTGTGGAAGGGTTTCGTAGCAGTAAGAGGAGAGACACAAGCGAGAATGGATGCCTGGTCCTCCAAGCAGTAAGCCACAGATGAGTCATTTCACCCATGTGATCAAACACTCAAATAAAATCATTCAAATGCATGGTACAAACAACAAGAGGTGTCAGATTTAATAAACCTGGTTTCACACCAATATATCTTTAAATTTTGAGTCAAACAGCAAGGAGCTTCACACATCTTGAGGAAGATGTGGCCTTTTTAAAAAGACATCAATTAATCCTGGCTCTGATTTGCACACAACTTTTCACAATGTAATAGACATTTCTCCTCTGCTTAGACCAACATGTATACCTGTGCTTATAGCATAGCTCTGAACTATATATTGAACAGTGATTGTCGTCTCTATACAAATACTTAAATTTTGCAATGACAAAGGACTGTTTGGATCCAATAATTGGAAGTATATTGAATTTCAAAAGGCATGTAGTCAAATTCTTGCAGCTCAGCTTTCAATTAGCCGTAATTAATTATTAATTATTCCATAATTAATTAGGGCGGTGAGGTGTTAATGCCATTAACACATTAACAAATCATAATTAACTATTACTATTGTATATCCGCACACCTATCAACTCCCAGGTGTTGGTTTTCTGATTTGGTTAATTCTGTTTAATCATAGGAAACAATGTCCTTTATTTTTCCATAAAATATCCACTATTATAATTCCCTTACAAACATCAAAACCAACATGAATTTTATGTCATAGTTTTTCCCTTTACCTTTTACTAACCAATAAAAAATAACTTCAAATTCAAACCTTTTGTCATCTTTGTGGGCGAGTGAGCAGTATACATCCACTGACATGAAGGTGATGGCCTGCCTCCTGGGGAAAACACAAGACAAAGAAATGGTTGAATTTTTATTTTATTTTCGCTGAGGTTTTTTTCCCTCTATTTTGTTGCAACAAGATGCAAAAATGTCAACCCAACTGGCTGCTATGTTGACACCATACCCACTAAGTGAACACTTAAACTGCTAAACTTGTCAAAGCAAAAACCGTCAATTTTTTTTCTTTATATAAAGTGATGCGTAATGCATCGCAAAAGCACCTTTTCCATTGTTTTTTTAAAGTTGTATTTTTAAAGAAAAAAAACTAAGGACATTTACCTGCATGAATATATAGTTAGTCTGTACCTCAGGTACATGCATGTGAACAAAAACTCTACATTCAGACATTCTGTCACAGAACAAGGATATGTTTGCCTGTCAGCACCCAGAAAATGCTATTTACACAAGAATTGCGTGCATGCGTGTTCCTGTAAGCCACAGAAAGAGATGACTCACTGTTGTCATGGGGAAAGGAGGATAGTGAGACTTGAAGGTTTTAGTCAGGCATGCAAAACACTCATTCAGGCGATCACAATTGATTTGAATCTGTACTGCAGGCTAATAAATAGACCCACAGCTCCTGTATGTTTCACGGTACGGCTTTAAAATACACAGGTGTGCAAATTGAGGGGGGGAAAAAAGAAAAAAAGAAAAAAAAAAAGAATAAGACTGTAAGACCAATGAGAGGCAACCACAACCAGCTACACTGAAAGACAGGTCAAAATAAGTAGTATTTATGCAGAGGGGTTTGATTGCAAGACAGTTGAGTGAATGAATAGATGATAGACATCTGGGAAGAGCAGGAAGCCGAGATCCAGAGGGAAGATGTTGCGTAAATCAGGGAGCAGAGAACTAGCACCGACTAGACAGTAAACTCTAGGATGCAAACTTAGAAACACAAAGAAACTCAATAGAGACTGTGACATCACCACGACTAACAAACTACACATGTACCAAAGAATATAAAAAGAACATACTACATATTAAAGTACAGAAGTACAAAGAACCTTAAAACTATAGAGGCAATTGAATATGGAAAGCCAAGAGGGACAAATCTAAAACTAAAGTAAAAAGTTCCTCATTCAAACTCACAAAGATTATGAGATGATTAGCAGATTTTTGGGAGGGAATATGCTCCAAAATCAAACCAGAGGAAAACCTTGTTTAACTCAGTAGGAAAATGTAAAAAAATAAATAAATAAAAGAATGTGAAAAAAAATCTATTCATCTGAAAGAAGAAGCAAAATCAACATCTTGAGCAATTAGGTAATATTCAATTTATTCTGATGCAATATGCTGGCAGAAAAAATAAATCACCTTGATATAAAAAGGCGGAGATTTTTATGTGGATTCACAGATAGAATCCAGTGTGAAAAAAGAATGGCTGAAAGACCTAAGATCAATGTGACCCCAATGCTTCTCACAAGTGTTTATGAACCTCTGACTGACAATTTAAAAAAATAAAAATTAAATCCTGTATAGTTTTATCCAATAATAGAACGTCCTTGTTTTTCTGCCAGTTATGTCTTGTCATTTTCCTCACAGAAGGAGACAGATTGATGAGAACACACTAGGAGGCCACTGAGAGCGTGTTTGGCCATGTGACATGCTGTGGACATTGATTGAGAGTGGGAGAAGACAAAGAACCACAATGGCGGGAAAGAAAGGGGTCATTGTCAGCTGCTTTGATGTGAACACTGATACAGAGAAGGAGTGGCAGATGACAAAAGGAAGAAAGAGAATCCCCATTGTAAAAAATTTTTTTTTTTCTTAGACATCTTATTAAAGCTTCCATTTTGTTGAATTTGAGCAAAAAAATTGTGATTCATCATTACAAGTCTCCTAATAACAGCTTTGAAAGATCCCCAATGTGTATGGATGTTGAGACAAAGCTCGGGAGTACAATGAAAGACATTGGCTTCCCTCCATCACAAAGTCCTCTTTGTACTGAACTGAGTAAAGTGTTTGTGGTAAGGAATAACTGAGGAAAAAGAAAGGGATGGAGAGGGCCTCTCTAGTCACAATCATATCCCTACTGTCTGTGGTCAGCAGTGTGGGGTGGGTCTGTGTGGGGAAGTGTGTAAATGGGCTGTAGGCTGAACGAATGAAAGGCTGGTGGTCACCCTGCTGTCGTCATTCATGTGCTGCGGGATTTAGCGTTGGCTCTTCAAAATTCAGCTCGGCTTTAAAAATGCCAATGCAGGTTTCGCACAAAACCTTCCAGCAGCAAAGGTTTTATGCGAACCTTTGCTGCTGGAAGGTTCGCATAAACCTTCCAGCAGCAAAGGTGCTGGAAGGTACCTATGCTTCATTTTAAAGCATAGGAACTTCAAAATGAAGTTCCTATGCACTTCATTTTGAAGTTCATAGGAATTGTGTAATGGAACAATGTGTTCTGATTAAAATCTTTTGAAAATTTAACAAGTGACAAGTTGAAATTAAACATTATATGTTAAGTGTAAGGAGAAAGTTGGAAGATTTGATGTACTGTTTAGTTTTTTTTATCTTTTGCTTTAAAATGAAAGGAAACCTGTTATATTCCCTGTAGTGAATACTAACGGGCTTAAAATGAAAATGCCAACATCGTCATAATATTATAAAGTGAAAGATAATAACTGAGGTCTTCCTAGATCACATTTCATAGATTACATTTCATTCCGATACCAAATGTTATGGTAATCCATGTCACTGAAACTCCCAAATGCTTTATGTAAATGTGTGCAAATGTCTGTGCAAAGCCATGTGTCATCTGTTTCGAATTGAATCGGTGGGTGACAGTGTTTACCCTTGACAGATTCTGAATATCTGTACCAAATTTCTCAGTAATTCCAAACTCTTGCATGGATCCATTGTGTATGAAATCTGTCATTCTGCAAACCCTATGAACACACTGACAGATGGACATCACAGTTTAGCTCCGAGATGTTTTACTGAGAAAAAACTGCATTTTTTGCTTAATGCATGCAGTGTTTGTCTTTTATGAATGGAATATATTGGCACTTCAAGGAACAACACAGTTATGAAACTAGGGAGCTTTTTAAGCATGACAACACAGGGCACATAAAACGTGTCAATCACGGATGATGTTTTGCATACTTCAGAGGCCAAAATGTTGTTGTAAGTGTTCATGGTACCTATTTAGGAGCTACGGAGATCCATAACTCAGGTGGGTGAATCTGCTGACAAGACAGTTGTTTGTTGGGGCAATATGGAGGAGTGGCAAGAAGAAAGACATTTTTTAAAAAGGCACCATAAAAAGTCCTGATAAGAGATAGTCACAAGCCACTTGGAAGACATTAAGGCTAAATATTTTTGGCCTATATGCATGTGCATTTCTGGTATGAAACCAAAACTACAGCAGAATGAACACAGGCAATCCAATTGAGAATCTGTTCCATATCAGGAAAATTAAACCAGCAAAAAAATAAATTCACCGACCTTGTCTTCTAATCTTTAGATGGAAAAATCTGACAACACACCATACAGTCTGATCCCAAGGCAGCAGATCTGAAATAAAAAAAGATTACAAAAGTTAAGGGTGGCTTACAACACTGAAGTGTTCACCTGCGAAAGCTGTTTGGCATTTCTCATATATCTGGCCGTATATGAGAAATGCCAAATACAGTCCTGTTGTAATCGGCAGCTTGTAGATCGAAATTCAAGCAAAGACATAGTGTTGCATCAGACAAGAGTTAACAGTATTATGTTCATATTAATAATGCATTTCTCAAACTATGTTTATATATTGTTCTCCATTCTAACCACCCACTTTACAGTATAGTTCTGTGACTGTCTCTCAAATCAAATCAGCAACATAACAGAGGTGAGTCGACTTTAATCTTCACTGTATTACCTTTTAGTGTGTAAATACTTTAAAATGGTGCCATTTGCTGGTCATCAAAGCAGCAACAAACAAAGGAATGATTCAAATATCATAGCACACATTAGTAAATTCATAATGGCACGTTTTACACATGAACCACCAGCAGAACCAATTAAGAAAGTTGTGATTATCACACTGTTCCATTCAATGATTATGCCGTGTGTGTGTTGCGTTATGCATGTATTATCAACCAAAATGGTGGCTTTTGTCCGTTTCCATCCAAATTACAAAAAAAAAAAAATTAAATCCAGTAAACGCAGCTTTCTGGATCTTTCAGTGCAAATTCACACTCTGCTGTCACTGTTTCTTAAGGTGGAGAAAGAAAAGTGCTATTTCTACAGTCAAGTGGGCAAGCTTGAACAAAAGTGCAGTGTGTTTTGGCTCAGGGGTGTGATTGGTGGGGGTCCAAATCGACAAATCTACCCTGCGTCAGAAGGCAAGCACACACACCTACACACTCAAGCATGTGCACACCAAAAACAAAGACAGAGAGGAAAAACAGAACAGTCTGTGAATCAAAGTTGGTGTTGTTCACTCTGCTACAAAAGACAAGTGAAAACAGGAAGGAAATCAGGAATGCATTCAGTTAGAGCTTGGACCCCTGACAACAGTTTCTCCTGGTGGTTTTCAATCATGGTGTGCATTGTTTTGTGTGTTTGTGTGTGTGTGCAATCCACATTGAATGGATAAATTCAGGAGGTCTGAGCAAGGTCAATGTGGGCGGAGTTAGACACACCGCAGCCCTGCTCTTTGCATCACAACGCCTCCTCTGATAATTCACTTGGTGATTCTTTGGGCTCCATGGCACTTTTTCACTGTTTTGCCTTGTTCTTTTGTCTGTCCTTTTAACTTTTTGCTTTTTGTTCTTGGTTTCTTTTTCATTATGCTTGTTGGAAATGGATTTTTCCTCCCACTGGGAATACAAATGACCAAAGTCTATTCCGGCCACCACCAGTCATCCAGAGAACTGCCTGAAGCACACAGCCACCACCTGCAGACACGCACAAAAAGGTTTTGCTGTGGACTGTGTGGGGTATATTTTTCCCCTGCTTTTGTAGGTTTATAGATTCAGGCTAAGATGTATTACTACAATGCCTAGAAAAAGCATTCATAGCTGCTGAACTTTTACACATTTTGTCATAAACCCCCACATTCTTAATTGGGCTTTTCTGAAACATTTTCAGCATTTTCATGCTGAAAATCAACTCAAACCAGATTTTCCACAGCATAATACCGCCCCCAAATGATGGGAAATTGTGTATTCAAGATCAAGTGTAGTGTTGGTTTTCCTCCACAAATAGTATTTAAATCTAAACCAAAATGTTGACCAAAGTATTGGGGGTGTGAATACTTTTTTCAAAGAGCTATGCGTCTGCATGTCACACATAATTTCCTGGCTGGACCTGGAAGTTACTGTTGTAGAAATGTGTTTATCACCTTTGCAGGTGAGGTGTAGCGATAAGACCACAAATTGTCTGCTTTTTTAAATAAGAAAATCAAGAGTCCAGTTATTCATTAAAGCATTTCTGAAGAAAAAAAATTATATTACATAAAGACTCCCACTTTTGTTTTAGTTATGAACCAACCTAGAAGAAGCAAAAGGTTTGGCAGGTCTTGTTCTTTGGAACATAACCAAGCAAGCTTTCAAAATAAAGCAAACAATGCATGTTTCCAAACACACCCACAGACATTTTGTGTGAACAGTGATGCTAATTTGTCCAAAGAGCCTTGAAATTCTTTTCTCATTGGACTCAGAAGTGTGAGGACATATGGTCTTTCCAGATGGTCGCCAAGTCAGTCTTTTCAAGGTGAAATACTGAAATGCGAGCCAGGTGAGTTTATTAATTGTATTTTGTTTCTTTTGTTCCTTGTACAAATAAGAATTTTAGTTATTTTTAAGAAAAAAGGAATCCAAACCTTTATGTATTCCAAGAGAAATATCTAGAAAACCATGATACTGCATCGCATCACATCATATTTAGTCACTATATCCAGTCAGTCCATAAAGGAATTTACACCCTCATGCAGGTGTGTGTTAACAACTCAAGAAAGAAAATCCTCAGCAGTGACCACAAAGAGGCAATTGTTGCTGCTCATTAATCTGGGAAAAGTGATTTTCCTTTCCAAACACTGAGAAGTCCACTCTACTGTAAAAAGGATTATACACGAGTCGAAAAAAATGCATTACATTTGTTCTGTCAAACGGAACCAAAGCATAAGACTGCAGTGCATAAATATTCAATATTGAAGGAGAAAAATCTTGAACAAGTAACACTTGTGCCAAAACATTGCCATGGCTCTATATGTGTAAAAAGATCATGGCTGCACAACTTGTATTTGCAATGATCTACCTGAATCAACCACAAGATGCACTGCAAAAACCAAACAACATATTAGGACCTGATGTCAACTGTGGTGGAAAGGTGATGATTTGGGGAACAATGCCAAGCAAATGTACTAAAATCTTCTCCAAAAACAATCCAAGTACACTGGTCCAGTTAAAATGCAGTCCACAACCTGAAGGAAAAAATGCTGCAGAACTAATTTACATACTACTTTTTCCAGGCATTGCAGTAATGCATCTTAGCCTAAATAAATGCCTAAAAGCCTAATTTTAGAGATCCACTGATATTTTTAAATCCATCTTTGCTTTCCAAATGTGGTCTAATCAAAATGTTGAAAGTAAGATGTGGTTAGTGAATTTGATCAGCTACCGCATTTAGAAAGCAGTGGACACACCTTTGTGAAATCATCATCACCTTTTAACCACATTTTCACATTATTTAGAAAAACTTTGAGTCATCTAAAACTTTATTTTGAGCCAATCATTGGTGAATATTCTGGTATGCCTTGAATCATTGTCCTGCTGCATAACCAAAGAGTGCTTGAAGTCATAAACCAGATATCCTCCTTCAGGATTTTCTGACAGAGAGCAAAAATAAAAACCTCTACCATGTTAGCTGGAGGATATGAAAGTGTTTTTGTGAAATGCGGTGCGAGTTTCACACCAACTTGCTACCAGGGTGCACAACCTCTAGGCATTCTACTTCTACTTCTTTGCTTAAACAACTTTTTACCTTAAAAATGTGATTATTTTGCATTCACTAACGTTATCTTAGACTGATATAAAAATTTGTTGGAAGTCTGAAACATTCAATTGAAATGGGGAAAAAAAGCATAACCTGATGAAATCCCTTATGCAGAAGATACTTCTTCACAGCTGCAGTATATAGATACAAAACAGTTCCTACAAAATAGACATAGGTTGCACTGAAATAATTAAACATGGACACAAAATGAGAATATGAATTGGCAAAGAGGTGAATTGACCTGTAGCTGAGCAAAACCTCTGTGCTTTAGTTGCAAGTGTTTGTGAAATGGAAACTAAGATGCCAATCAACTCATGCAACTAATTATATATGAGTGGACAAATCACATTCTGTTCCACGCTGGATATTTTCTGATTTTGCTGAGAAAAAAAGATGTTTAAAAAAATAAACTGTAGAGAATTTCAGGAGCAGACAGATGTTTGCTGCAATCTAAAAGAAAATATTAACTTATTTAGACAGTTTTGAGAACTTGGCTTCAGTAGAAAGTAGAGGTGTGCCGATCGATCGGTCACCGATCATAATCGGCCGATTTTCGTGAAAAAGTGCATGATCGGTGATCGGCGATCATTGGCTCTTGTTGCCAATACCGATCACCTGCATCTCATTTTGCAGCCTGCCTGTGCAGCTGGTCTCCTCTTTCCTTCACACTGCGCAAACGCGCAGCAACAAATCCTAAGCGATGTGGAACTATAACGCACTGAGTGAATGGGGAAGTTTGCGTGTTGCAGCAAAAAATTGAAGCACGTCAAAATGCATCAACACAACGAAGCTAATACGACATTAAAACAATGCCATACTTGACGGAGTTTGGCTACATCGAGGCTCACTGCAGTAAAAAAGACATATGGAGGATCAGATAGCAGGTAAAGCAGCACACAGCTACAAACACTCACCCGGATTAGCATGACGGTCAGAAAGCTAAACAAATAACCCACAAAATTATTTAAGTCTTCGAGCTGCGACGTAAGATGCTGGTTCTGCTCTCGCTGTTGAACCGCTGCTACGCGCTACAGGTAGTAAGTAATATTTCACAGACGGAGCGCAGCTTTTGCTCCACCTGGTAGTGACTCTCACACCGAACCTCTATTTAAAGCTGCAGCATCTAACCTAAAAATAATACATTTTACATACATATTAAAACTTTCGCTGTCCTAACATGAGACAGATAATCTAAAAAAATAATCGATCTCCTCCTGCTCTGCATAATTACTCCGCTCAGTCAGAAACAGCCACTCAGAACTAGCAGTAATCAGCTAGCCGCCATGCTATCAGGAAGTTTTAATTCAGTAACTCTGGATTTTTTATTGTAATGGAACCTGTATTTGCCTTAAAATGTTAAGTTTTATACTTGAATTTTTTTGGCAATATTGAGAGGTTTTATTTTGGCTCTTTGCATTATTTAGCCTCTTCAGAGCCTTTATATGTTATCAGTCTGTTAAAGATAGTATTACCGATAGCAGTACAATTTGCACAATGCCTGTTTTGTTTAGTTTTCTTCTTGGAAAAAGTTATTAAAAACAAGTTTTTGTCTAAATTAAGGTGAATTCATGGTTCCTTTTTCCACATAATGTAACCGGTAGTGTTTATGATAAAAAATAATAAATAATTATGTGATCGGTATCGGTGATCGGCCCTCATGGGTGATCGATATCAGTATCGGCAGGAAAAAACCTGATCGGCACATCTCTAGTAGAAAGGCATCAATACCTACAGACTAAGGTGACATTTAAATCTGACATTAATAATTTCCAGTGGACTTATCTTGCTGCCCTTGCTGATCCCCTGACTTATCCTCTCATAAATGAAGCTTTGAGTGAAAGGTCTCACCAGTTTTACAATTGATTCCTCTAAAAATGTAAACACCTTTATCCTCAGTAGATCTAAAGCTGTTGTCACAATTTGTCAAAAAATAAATATGATAAAATTGTCATCTCTAATGACTTTGGCAAAACTAATTTGAATGATCAAAGAACTTCACAGTTGCAAATTTTGCACGGACTTGCAATTTTCACCATTCACCGCAATTGTTCTGCGAATCTGATCATTTTCTTACATTTTTCTAATTTTCTGCAGAATTTGCTTTCTGCATACAGTCCACGATAACTTGAATATCCAACATAGAATTCTTGTTTTACACTTGGACTTCTCACAACATGATTTAATTCATATTAAGAGTGCCATTTCAAGAAGGTACTTGAAAACGTTATTTGCACTTTTAAGGACTAATTCTTTCACACAAGTTCATAGAGAAACGTCTAGCACCTGTTGTAGTCCCACTGCTGCCTGCTCCCTGAAACTCTATTCTATCCTGTGACTGAGCCTACATACACACCATCAGTCTAACTTTACTGATGCTCATGCAGCATGCACCACCTACTCTATTACACTGACAAGGTCACAGGGACATTTGAGATTTTTGGAGGGTTTTTTTAAGCTGAAACCCTTCAATTACATTCTTTTGCAGCATACCCTACAATTTCAGATCGAGCGCACCTATAGAGATGCTCAATTCAGCCTTTGGATATAGCTGCTTTTGTTTCTTAAAAACTGTGGGGTTAGAATTAAAATCGTGATATGCCATATGAAAAAACGGGAAAAAAAAGGAAAGGAAAATTCAGAAAGATGTGTGTCACTTGAAAATGTGACTTATTTTAACCAAGAATCAGTAGCTTGCTATAAATCTTTTAAAAATAATGCCACTGGTGAGAAAGTCCAGTGCTGAAACCAAGTTCTAGTTTAACCACAAATCATCATCAAAACTGAAGTAAGCTTTCGAGTGTTAGCCTGGCACTGCAAAACTAAATAAAGATATTTTTTTTAAAAATCACCTGATAATGGTAACTGAATCTGTGAAGTTGGATATAGATCTAAAAACAAATGATGAAGCTATGCATGTCTTTGACAGAAAATAGTAGTTTTCTTAGCCTAGTTATCTCATGCCTGAGTAGCATTTGCACAATCTCTTTGGGTTTAGAAATCCAGAGGTTTCTAACAAAATATTTGTTGCTGTCAGGGAAAAAAAAACTGCTTGCCAGCAATAGTTGGGGAGTGATAAACGATTGTAATGTAATTGTAAAGTTCTGATTGTCATGAAATACTGAAGTCGAGTTCTTCCCCAACCGAGCCTTCACTAAATCTCTGATAAAAGTCAAAATGTCCACAAGCCTGACAGAGAAAGTTTCAACTTTTAGTTCAAGGTTTTACCCTCCATGCACCGTTTGTGCCGATTCATCCTCAGAATGTCAGAACACAGTATGCTCTCGGAGGAAGTTAAAAGCCACTGCCACCTTACAGGGAAGATTGGTACCCAGCAGCTTACTTTAAAGTGCCTGAAACTGAATCCACGTCACCAACAGCAGAGGAGCCAAAAAGCCTCAAGAATGTCAAGATTTTCTGACAGATTCAGCCCAGCTTTATTTACGGGAAAAGCGCAATAACACCTTACACACAGCACAAGCATGATTTACTGTCCTAATATTGTAATCTATATTTATTCTCCCTAAAGCCTCTTATGTAGCATCATGCCAGTCAGACATCATTAAATCCAACCAGAGAATATAAATCAATGACAACAGACTTCAAATTAAAATAAGATAATGTCCTAACACTAATAAAAGGAAATACTGCCAGGCACAAAACAAATAAAAATGTCAGCAATGCATTTATATTGAGGTTGTGTTCAAGTGTGCCTCACAAAGCAGTGCAACAAGAGGGCACACACAGAATTAGAGAGCATGAGAGTTGGTGCATAAAGTGAGCTCTCGACACAGGTACTGTGTAATTGAGCAGAGATGTGCTCAATCTGGCTTCATTTTACTAGAAAGTCTGTCATATTCATATCTCTGTCATTGCCATAGTAACCAAAAGGTCCCTTTTTGAATATCTTTCTTTTGAAGCTTCCACGCAGCTGAAGCCAACGTCTTCAAATCTGCTTTAATACCAGCAACACAGAAAATGTGTGCATGACTGTGTGTGTGCGCGTGGAGCTACCTGCACGGGAGCTTGTAAATTTATCTCCATTACTTCCAGTCACAGTGAGAAGGGTGTGTTGAAAGAGTGAAGGAATGAAAGAGGAGAGTGAGAAGGAAAGACGGGAGGGGAAAAAAGCCGGTGTGCTGCTCACTTTGGAGGCAGTTGCTAGGTGGGGCTGGGATGATGCTTTGAAGCTTGGATGTGACCGTTCCTGTAACAACCGCCCTAAAAACATGTCTGTTCCTGCTCTACATTAATAAAATGTGCAAATAGCAAGGAGCGAAGACAAACCTTGCATGTATTTATATTTGTAAACATATACAACGCTCTACTCTCTGCGTACGTGTGACTCAAACAACACTGTGGAGGAGGTGGAAGCCACAGGAAGCCAGTACATTGGCTAAAGTTTGAAATATAACAAGGAAAAGTGAACATATAGAGAATGTATGGGAACAGAAAAAAAAGCCTGCTAGCTTGTAATAACAATAATAATTTTTGGAGGAAAGAACCCAAAATCCAAAGAATTGTACCGCAACTGAAATGTTTAATAAAATAAGAACTTACTTACTGAAAACAACACAGGAAGAACAGGCCACAAATTGAAGGTATTTAGTGGGCAGGCTAGCGGAAGTTAGCCGGCGAGCGCAGGTAGGCCTGGAAGGCCAGATTAATCAGATTCAACAAGGAACAGCTGTGAACACCTGCAAGCAGGTAAACTGAGACGTTGGACATTTCACCCAAAACAAAAGACGTCCTCGCCACAGAATACAGCAACACAATACAGGAAATTGTCAATATTGTGGAGAAAATGAAACAATAGAACATATTATTTTTGTATGTAGGAGATATGATAGAAAAATTGATGTCGGAAAATTAGAAATATTTAATTTAAATAATTATTCTACAGGAAGATTCAGAATGTGTTAAAAATTGATTTTATGTTTTTGTTTGTTTCTAAGAAAACTAAATTAACAAATAAAATAGACAATTTGAGTCACACTCTTTACCAGTAGGTGGCGGTAATGCATTCCATACGTTTCTCCAGTCGCTAACAATCAAAAAGAAGAAGAACAACAACGTGGAAGAACCACTCCACAAGGAAATTAACTCGCATGTAGTAAAGTATAGCTTGTGATATCACATTTTGTTTATGTTGGCAGCACCTATCATTTGCAAAAAGACCTTCATCTGGTTATTTGCATCTATTTATGTTTGTACACACAAGCTATTTTAATTAAGTCAGAAAAGCTGCTTTCATTCATATTCACTAATTTAATTAACATTATTTTTCAATAAACATTATTTGGGAGACATTTCTATAAAAGTACAAGAGTAAAAAAATTGTCGAATATAAAAAAAACATTTATTTCAAATTAATAATGTTGTTTAGTGAATGTTTAGACATAAAGCCTCAGTATAGATTCTTGTACAGAAAACAGGTTGAGAAAGGAACACTGATTTTGTGTTTTCACAATTCTAAATTAAATAGATTTATATTTGTGGCTGAAAATCTGACAAACTATGGAAAAGTTGAAGGGATATGAATACTTTTGCAAGCCATTGTATATGGGAGTTTGTGACTGCAACGTGACTAAACAAAGAAAATACCACTTTTGGAAGATACTGTATCCAACCAAAAAAAGTGGAAATGAGGCACTACTGAAAATAAAAACGCAAAGTCAAACTATTGACAGTTTATATTGATCCATCTCTAAATCCCCTAATCCCTAATATCATTTTTTTTGTTGGTAATGTGTAAAATCTTTCCTTTTATAAAGGTTTCAAACTGTTATTTTGTGTCCAAAAAAAAAAAGAAAGAAAAGTTGCAATCAATACATCAGGGCTTGAGACAATTGCACAATGTTTTGTGATCTTATTCCGGGAAAAGAAAAAGAAACTGCAGACAGAGACAGACATTGGAACGACTAAATAGCTCAACTAACAGAGAACAAGGAGGACAAGGACCTCTTCCTCCCACCATCTCTGAGTCATTGCATTCTCTTCCCACATCCATCTCAATGCTTGATCTCATATGACACTTGCACCCAAGAAAGCCCTGATACAGCACCCAATGACATGCGGCGAAGGATGAGCGTGTACACAAAGACATCTATAACTGTCATATGCCTGGAGGGATGAGTATGTAAAGCTGTGCACGCTTCTATATATGCAGAAGCAAAACCAGAGCTGAAAGTCACACAGAAAACAGGCGTTCACACCTATACACTTGCTGTAGGCCAAAGGGAGTTCACCATGGCAACAGGAGAATGGGGCAGTAGCTTGCAGCGTGCGGATGAAACAGGTGAGTGAACAGATAGCACTTGCATGTGGATGCACACACACAAGCAGCCACATTTGATGCATATGCACACGAGCAAATGGGAACTGTAAAGTCCAGTACTTGCTTTCAGATAATGCAAACATGATCCTACATCCCCTACAAAACCTTGACTGCAGCATTAAATAACTGCAGAAAACAAGCATGCTGAAAATAGAGCACAACAGTTATGCGCCTGAATATAAGAGTGTGCAACCATAGAAACTAAAGGAGGCTCCAGGCTATAAATGTCCCATAGCAGAGTAAAGCATCATAGATACGTATGTGGTGCAGCAGTGTATTGTGTTCACTTCTAAGATGATCTGATGATGTTGTCAATAAATGACCGGCTATATTATTAGGTGAAGCGCGTAATCACTGAATCGCTTACATTTCAACCGACTGGTTACAATGCAAAAAATATATAAAAATGTAAGCACAGTAACAGATTACCATGGCAACGGAATAAACTCATGGAGTCGTATTTCAGTGAATGAACAGTGAAGCATTGAAACAACATAATTCAACTTCGAAATCTCGTTGGGAATCAGTCAGAGATGACATTTCCAAATTTGAACAAGAAAGCTTCCAAAGATCGACCCGCAACTTGAAAGCGCCTGATCCTGTTGAGTTAAGCAACGTTAGGGGGAGACGATTGAGTTGGGGCCGTCGTGTCCGCAGCTATCGACTGAGTTGTCCTTGGTGAGAGGTGCATCGCATGTGAATTAAATTGGGCAGTGTTCCACAGTGATGCAGACAAGGAGACGGGGTATGATGATGGAGTGAAACCATTAAAAGAGCAGAGTGACTCCGAGACAGCCACAGGGAATTGGGTCAGCGGCTAATTGGACAGGAAGACATCAGTGAGTCCTTTGTGTGTCTACACACACACACACACACACACACACACACACACACACACACACACACACCTTCACACCTGCATTTAAATGACTGAAAGTATGTCCAGTAAAAGGTTGTTACATTTGGATAATATACAAGTAGACACAGACTACCTATGACACCTGACACTATTTAGCAAGTGGCATATATTATATTT
This sequence comes from Poecilia reticulata, assembly GCF_904066995.2. NCBI lineage: Eukaryota > Metazoa > Chordata > Actinopteri > Cyprinodontiformes > Poeciliidae > Poecilia > Poecilia reticulata. The sequence continues at coordinate 10,033,057 of NC_088852.1, read as the reverse complement.
TAGGCCGCATGCGTCTGAGCATATTATCATAAAATAACAGTTTATTATTAACAGTGACTGAACCAAGATATGAAACATAATTATTCATAAAATCCTCTCAAGCATGCATACAAACCTCTTACTCACAACCCATGTGTGCACACACATTGGGGCACGCTCAAAATGCATACACACACACACACACATAAATGTGCATGTCTCCATGCACCCTATTTCGCAGTACAGTAAGTAAAGGAGGCTATAAATAGAGTTTAGCAGACACTGTTGTGATGCCGAATAAATTCAGGGGGATCTGCTTGGTCCTGCATTCCTCTGTTGCAGAGCAAAAACGAGTGGATCAAATGGGGAAAGCGTGGAGCTGCAGAAAGAGGGTGAAACATTATGCTGTATCATGCTACAGTCAGGGCTGAAGAAGTGCAGGACAAAGGGTGGGGATGCATTAGGAAGACACAAACATTTGGAGAGACACTCACTTGAGTCGTGCTGTATCTTATTTCTCGGCACCAGATAGTTTTACACACCTTCTCTCTTTTTGCGAAACAATATTCCTTTCCCTCCCCCGCCCTCCCTTCTACATGAGAACTCGCCATATTGATTCACATCATGTAAGATAATAATAAAGCACGATGATATATCCTGTTATGTTAAGTTTTCTGCATTGAAACACCTTATAGGTCCGATCCAGGGGTTTTTCATTAAAAGTAGCATGTTGTGTTCTTGCGATTTGTTCGAGTTTTACTCCTAAGTCGGAAATTCCAGACAAATAGAATTTTCCAAACTCGAGAAGTTGGCTTTCAAAGAATCCTGAGTCGCCCTGAGTTTGAGATCCAATATGGCTGCTGCGAGCACTGATTTGCAGAGGTAAACTACATTTCTGGCAGACTATCTTAAATTAACCAGAGGCACACATATAGTTCCAACTAAAACACATCAGAAGCTGCAAAGATGTTTAAAATCACTGAAGTAACAAAATTTCTGATTCTATGAGAAATCTTTTTTAAAAACCGTCGTTTCAATTTATATGATATGGAAAGATTTTCTCTAAAGTTTAAGGCTGAAAAGTCATCTCATTCCATTTTCCATTATCAGATCTTTTTTTTATCGTTATTATTATTCTGTGCAGCTCACTTTCCAGACTACTTCATTATGCATGTTTAGAGGTAGAACTTTGGGACTAAAAGAGAAGCTTTTCCTTACTTTGCATTTACTTATGCATGAGAAAGAGAGGCGAAGGAAAAAAAAAAAAAGTCAGCTGGCAGGCTGGGAGCAGAGGAGGAGAGTTGAGCAGTGTGGAAAAAGATAAAGCCGAAAGATGAGGAGAGAGAAAGCAGATAGGGGTCAAAGAGGCAGCCGGGAGGGAAGATGAAAGATCATAATGTGGAGAAGAAAAGGGCAGTAGAGTGATTTGGATGCATCTGGTACAAATTAACAGCAGGGGCTGACAGCACCCAAGTGTGTGCGCGCAAGAAAGACTGAATTATTCAGAGACAAGCTGTGGCTCACTGAGCAAATGCTAAGTCGGCATAGGGATGCAGACACACTTGCTCGGTCTCTCCTTGTGTTCGGGGGAGCCTCTCGCCTCCTCTGGGTCCCACAGATTGGATAGGAAATGTGTCACTGGGTCAAACTCAGACTGGGACGGCCATCTTGGAGGAACCATTCCAGGAAGGGGGCCAGGTTTTAAATAAGAATTTTGTACTTTTTGTTTTGTTTTTGTTTTTTTAGCGCCGACTAAGTGGACACGGTTAGCGCTGGATGCTTTTACTCCATACGCTTCATGTTATTCATCCCGGTCTCCTGTCTTTACACGTATAATTCCTCATCCATTCTTTATTCCTAGGGTACTTTATCACATGCAGAGCTGTTTGCCCTGCTCTGCTGACGGATCAGCGGAATGTGGGATAGCCGTCTAACCTCGTCACCTGTCGAAATCTGCTGCATGAGTGCCGGCGTGGAAATTATTATGCAAATCCAAATTGAACTGTGAAGCTAAGAGGCTCGGCACAGTGACCTCGTCATCACACACTGAGCACAGATTGACGTACAGTTTTGTCACACACACACACTCACTCTGAGACACACATAGTAAAGCAAGCACAATATTTTACACACCAACGCCGGTACAGTCTGACAGCCTCACAAATCGTTGCTTTGTGCTCCTGCATGCATGTCTGTTTGGGAGTCTGTGTGCATTCCTGCCGCTGCGCATGATCTGAATTATAATTTGGTCATTAGAGCCTTGTCCCAAATTACCACACACACACACACACACACACGCACGCACGCCAACATCGATGGATGCACAGGCCACTGGTTTCTCCAGCTGTGCCTGCTCAGCCTGCTCTTTGTTGGGTGAGTGCACCTCTTCCAGCAGCAGGAATATAAACCTGAGCTGTTTAGCGAGGCTACGCAAAAAGGATACAAAGACTCAGATAGGGCCTTATTAGTTCTACATTAAAAACTCAAAACGAACACTGAGAGTGGTTCAATTTTGTCACTTCTGGTTGGTCTGTAGCAGGATAAAAGTTACTGCAAACACAAGAAAACATGACAGGATTGCAGAAACCACGTTCGACAAAATTGTTGTGTTTTTTTTTCTACAAAGGATTATGTAATGAGCTACATAAAAAGAACGTAATGTCTGGCCTTAAATCAAAAAGTGTGTTTTCCAGTAAGGATTTTTTTTTTCTTTAGACGTGAAAAGACAAGACTGAGGGCGGCATCTAAAGCTCACCCAGAGCCACATTTCTTTTCTCCAACTCTTGAACTTGATAAGTAATGTTTTTTTTACTGCTGCAGTTCTTGATGAGAAGGACCTGAGTCTGTATAGTTTAATGAGTAGATAGTATGAAATGTAATGGTAAATTCTGCCAAATGTGCAACATAGCATGCTAATTAAACATCTTTTGCGCAGGTTATGAAAAAAGGTCTATACCTTTTACTGTGGGCGAGTGATCATTTCTCTCATTGCTTTTTATTTTTGTCTTCTGAGCTAATGTTTTTTTTTTTTCTCTACATATCTTGAAATGAGACATCAAGGGATACTCAGCTTGTGCTAAATGAAGAACGATCTTTGAGATCATAAAAGAAAAGAGCAGAAAAATAGGGGCGGGGGCTTGGGGGGGATAGGCGGAGGAACATTTCATCTATCTTCATCCGCGTCCTGCCGGAAGGTGACTTCCTGCCTGAACTCTGATAGATGACAGATAACATAATACAAACAAGAATTTGTTCTCAAGTCTTCTGCACAGCTTCCTTCACACGCGGCCGTGCTCACTCGTTCAGCCTGCCGGATTTAAAATCTAATAGTCTGCATTAGCTCAGCTTTCCGTTGACATTTTACGGGCAGACGAGCTTCGGCTGCTAAATGCGAGCGCGTGCTTATATGCCTGTGGACGGTGTGCGGGAGAGGACAAAGTCAAACAAGGAAGGCGGCTCAGGAGCAGATGACGGAAGGGACGTGGGCAGCTATTAACAACAGAAAGAACTGAGATCCAGTAAAACCAAGACAAATGGTTAAGATACACCACAGTTTACATGTGTGTTGGTCTTAACTTTTACCAAATTAATTACAATGGATTGACGGGAGAGGTTGAAAACCAAAATAAACACGAAAAGGCTTTCATCAGGCAACGTGCTAAAGTTATTCAGCGTTGCGTTAAATATTCAACGACTCAAAAAACATCCGCGAAGACAACGTTTTATGTTTGCCCAGCGCTCTGTCCAGGATTTTACTCAAATTCAATTCTATTTCTTTCCTTTTTCCAGTGATCGCAAGCAAGAGCTTCACATCTTTTACTGCCGTTCCTCCTCATTCTCCTCATCCTCCTCCAACCACTTCCTCTCATTCTTCATTTTTCAGTGACACAGACGATCATATCCCCTCCCGGGGGGAATTGCATGTAACTTAATACGGGTCAGTGATACACACCTCTAACCCAGTTAGTGTGGAGCTGGGAGTATTTGTAAAGAAAAAAAAAAAAAAGTGTGGATGGATGAGTCTATTTCTATGTGCTAGAATCCATCATCTGCATTAATGTACGGTCTCTCTCTCTCTGTGCCGGAGGTCATTAACAGGACCTTTAGCAATTTTCACTTCTTACTGACCTTTGCACCGCTTCTTTAAATGCCCACAATAACGATGATGATAATAGTAAGGGAGTCTTTCCCATTTCTGGTCCATTTGGTGATGAATATGCCTGGGAAGAAAAGCAACAGGAAAAAAAGCATTTTGTGCAGGTCAGAGGTTCAGGCGTTGCTGTTTGAGTGGAGAAGTAATTGAGCTGGATTTCTACTTAATCTCCTGTACAGCTGGAGCCAGATAGTTACATACAATGCTTTAGAAACATGTTGTTTTTTTTTATTTGCAGAAGTTGAATTAAAAATGACCCACTCTTTAAGAATTTCCCAAACGATGTCAAAGTTTGGGGATTTAACAGCACTGCAAGGAGAATTTGGGGGGGAGAAAAAATGGAGGAGAAAAGGATTTTCATAGTAATGCCAAATGATGACTCGGGGCAGATGAAAAGACAAATGAAGGAGTGAGTGTCATGTTTCGCGTCCTTGTGCGACGGGAACATTGGAGACGTGTCTTGCTAATTATTTATGGAGCGACAGACTCCTGCACGAAAATCACCTGTAAGGAAAACACGCTAGAGGGCATCTCTGCGTGATTTACGCTCGTTGTGAAGCGACCATTCTAAATGGCAGATGCTTTATTTTTGAAAGTGCAATAACTGACTGCTGTGATATATATATGAGAAAGATTAAGCCGCTTGGTCATTCGTGATTAACGCGTAAAACAATGGGGCTCCCGCTAAAGTCCGCCCCTAAGGCGTCAAGTTGATTCAAACCGAACAAGAAGTCGATTATAGAGAACAAGAAGGCCACGCAAACAATAATCCTATTGTTATTCTCATTTTCAGATTTCCTTCAGGGTGCGCAGGTGAGATTGAGGTTTTGTGGTTTTTCTGCGATTGCGCCCAATGAAAGAATGTGATATCAAATTCACTTAAAGCTGTGTGATTACCTCTTAACCCAGCTTTCCCCACCGCAGAGCAAACCCAGACTTAAACAGTCAAGCTGCAAGCTGAAGAATTAAAGAAGAGCCTGTGGAGGTTCTTTTGTCTACCTGGACAGGCTGGATAAAATGAGAGCTCATTAAAAGTTAGAAGCTTTTCTTTGCTTTGCGGTTATATGTTGTTTTTTTCTCCTCAGTGCTTTTCCTTTCCAATGCTGACAGCTATCTCCTTTGACATTTTATCACTTTATTTTTAGAGCTGTGAAGCACATCATAAGGTTTGATGCTGTGTTTTATTTCTATATCCAGGAAACTTGTTTGACTCATCAAGAACTCTAAGAATAGTCTTAGCATAGCTAGAAAAAAAAAAAAAAGGTTGCAGTCTGGTAAAAATGATCACAGTGAGTTTGATTTTCTCTACACAAGTTAAATATTTGTTTGTCGTTTCACTTGGGCGCTTGTTTTTTTCAGTTTTTGTGTTTAGCATTAGTAATGTTTAGGGGCCAAACCCTGATAACTAGGGTTGTAAACCTTTGTATCAAGAGAAATTAGGGGAATACTCAAACTCCCCTAATTTCTGCATTACAGCCAACAGCAGTTTGGAGTAAATTTCCTGCAATAGTCTACAATGTGCTATACATCCCCACTGCATGATTCTACTACTACTGTGTTTCATGGTGGAGATTATGTGTCCAGGGCAATGTGTAGTATTAGTTTCCCCCCCAAAACAGAGTCAGTTTTTGGTCCCGTCTGACCAAAGCGCCATCGCTTAACAGTGGCTTTCTTTCCAATGGCTGCAGAATTTCAAATAAAAACCAAAAGGTTTATTTCGGAGATTCGTGTAAATGTACATATAATTACCTTAGCAACAAATGTTTTTAGAAACAGAAAAACAGACCACAATGACTAGAAACTGTCTTTTTCTTGAGTTGAGTCATAATTTATAACAGCAGGAAAGGAACAAAAAAACATGGAGTAAGTGGATAAGAGCTTAGGATAAATGCCATGTCTTCCTTTTATTTCATTAAAAGAGTTTGTTCACCTCAAGAAACGTTCAAACTGATAACATATTCTGTGTCTGAAGAGCATCCAAACACACTGAAATACGGAGTGAGTCATGTGCCATAGGTCAGCTAAGGCCTGACAAGCCACCTGCTGCTTTTTCCTGTTTACCTCCTGATGCCACCGATGATGGACAATATCCTGCTCGGCTTTCCACTGGACCTCCACACATACACCACCGACCTATATGACCCCACTCCCACTTGTTCCCCAACATTCCTTTTCCCTCTTTTCTACTCCGTCTCATCCTATCAGTCAGACCCTGGGTCGCCTCATTTGTGTGTGGGGACGTACACGGAGGACGAAAACACAGCGGAGGAAGACTGAGACAAGGTGGGGTGAGGATAAAGCATAGGCTAAAGCAGGTAGTGAGACAAAGGCGCCGTCGCCACTGATCCATATCTATATCGCTACGGGTCTGCATTCCCCCAGCTGGAGGTGGATGAACCAATCAGAGCATGACACACATCCATAGTGCCTTAGTATCCCATGGCTACAATATTCCAGACCTCCCAAGGGGAGCAAAGCGGATGGAAAACAAGACGGACTGGATTCGCAGATGAACCCGTTCTACCTGACGTGTCCCATAATCTCCTAAAAATTACCACAGAAGTAACCCGACATCTAAACAGACTCTCTCGCTATATACCGGCTCGGTCCCCGGGCGAGTAAAATTAAATCGCCCTGTCCACTGGCTGCTGTCTAGACAGAGAGGAAAGGGAAGAGGAAGAGAGGCGGAGAGGTCAATCTACAAAGCCCCGAGGCAGACAGAGGACTGTCTGGCAACAGGTACACAAAGCGCAGCACTGAGTTAAGTTGGAGAAGAGGGCAGAGCGAGGAGTTAGGTGGAGAAAACAGAAAGAGGAGTTTGCAGAGAGGCAGCAGAGGTCTGAATCAGCCGGCATCTTAGACAAACGGTGAAACGAGGCACTGGACTGTGAGAGATGATCTGATTTTCACCTGGACAGGAAGAGAAGAGAAGCATGAGGTGAACTACTCAGGGCAACAGATTGCTGTATTCATTTCATGCAGGCTGCTAAGTGTTCAAGGTGGGAAAGTAAAGGCTGCCTCGGAAGCTCATTATCTAACCACACAGGGATCAATCTGTTCGTTTACGTTCATGGAGCAGAGCTATGGCTCAACTGCACCTCTGATTACATCCCTCATTCCTACCCCTTCGTTCCCCATCCTCTGTAGCTCTGGCTGTTTAGGGTTAGCTTGGATAGACCAAAATGATGGTGGTCCATCCAATTCAATCCCAATAAACTGCAGACAGGTTTTGTGACTGTAACCCTGCACACTGCAAAAAGCTGAAGAAGAGGTACGGATACATTGGCAACCCCTCTTCGTACCATGTGTTGGTCCATATTTGGGTCAGGGAATTGATGTCCTGACAAGAATCCCCCACTACCTCTCAATTACCACCGCCTACAGCTGTTGTCTCCAGATTTTTCCATCAAAAATTCACCATTCTTCTTCTTCTACAACATCCACAATTGTGCTGAATAAATCTTTTAAGCGGACATTTTTGGCTCATGTCCTTACAACTGAAAGATAGTGTGTGTGTGTGACTGTAGCCAGCTGCTTTTTGATTGAATATATTTGTATTTTTCAAACGTAATAACATCTTGTATCCAACTGTGGATTCCTGATGTTTATGAAATGGAACATAAGAATGCATTTTAGGAGTTTGTATCAGTACTGTACATACACATAACCACAACATGTTGGCAGTGCTTTTGGCATGTTAACTCTTTTATGAAGCTGCAACATTACATCTGAGCCGGTTGCTAAGTGTCTTCTTGACCCAATTTCCAGAACAACTGTCTTCTTATATGCGAGAACAAAGAGAAAGGTGAACCAGAGTGGCATTCCCTCTCACCACCTCTTTAAGTCTCCAGACGCAGAAGGAGTAACGGCTTCTGGAAAGATTATAAAACTTAACAGGATCATCTAAAGTGGAACACTGCCGCTTAAGAGCAGGGAGAGGAAGTGCTGTTGTTTTTAGCTGTGAAACGTAAATCCTGTTTCATATCAAAACCTTAGCTGGCTCGATGTGCCACGTTAAACACACACCTTTCTCATGGTCCACTTCAATGGCTCATCAGTCGGGACGGCATGATCGGTATTTATTGACCTAAATTTTAAAGGAACAGAGCATGTTCTTTGAATAAATGTTCATATTTGACAAAAAATTAACCAAAAAGCTATCCAAGCCAACCTTTCCATGTCTGAATAACCTCTCTGCTAACTCATGAATTAACCACATTTTTCAAATTACCTAAACACACCCAGGCCAGATTATGGATTATAGAACCTGTCTGACAACATAAAGTAGGCTGAATAATCTCAAACAGCTATTTGAGTAGCACGTTCTCTTCTCTTACCCATTTTGAATAGTGTGCAGCACATTTATTACTGTGATAATCAAACTTAGACGAATAAAAAAAGTATTTTCTTTTTTTACAGCATCCCAGGTTCTAAGTGTGTACAAGGCGAGATCCGAGTATCAAAAGCAAAAGATGAAGGAGAGCATCAGCAGAAACAGGGACAGGAGAGGAGAGTGGGATGTGTTCCTCCTGAGTCTGAGCCCTGGAAGGATTCAGAGCTGCACAGAATCCTTAATGAGGAGGGATTTACAAACGAGAACCTTAACTGCTCCCAGGAACACAGTGAACCCCCCCCAGTCAGTTAGACTAATCAATCCCCTCGATCTCTTTCTCCTCACAGCTCAGGAAGGGGCAAAAAGACTCACACTGACTCTCTAAACGTGCAGCACTAAAATCCTTCTTTGAAAAATATCTAAAGGTGAACAATGCACAAAATGAAAACAAAACAGGCTTCAGAGAGCTGCAGATTTCAAAAGACGACAAACGTTGTTTGCACTTAGGTGCTCACCAACAAGCTCTGGGACGTCACAGACACATTACCCTGCCCAAGCTGCCAACGTGAGAGACAATGCGGGAGCGCAGGGCCGGCTGTCTATTCAATAATAGCTCAAAATGGGGGGGGAAATGGCTTCTGAAATTACATTTTCTGGGGGTTGTGGGGTTGGTTCTCATTTTAAGTACACACAGCCGCGGATTCGCATTCATTTCCTGTGTGACTCGGTCAAGCATCGCATCCGTCAAACATCCCATAACTTAATCTCATAGCCGTTCGCAGATGTGACGGGATTAACAGCATGTCTGGAAAATATTTTCCCAGTTATCTCTTCTGTCAGGACTTTCGGTGTACGTGCTTTTCTTAGATCTTGTCTAAAGTTGGTAGTTCTATGTTCCGGTTTCTGCTGTTTGCTAGAAATGTCTGAGAAAACAGTGACGGCAACAAATAACTTAATCAGGAAATCTTTGGTAGCATCTTGACCTGCACACTGTGAGGAGCATTTGCCACTTTAGTCGTTACTGTATGAAATTATATCATCCACAGTTTCGTCAGTTATTGCACTTTTCTCCATTCAAAATCATTATTCTGATGTTTTTGTTGTTTTTGGTGTTAGTAAATTCATATTTTCATGTGGAAGGGTTCCACCCTAGCAGGAAAAAAGGCTATGTGACATTGCTGCCATCTAGTGGACAGCCCCACAAACACAAGACTTTGTTTTTTAACTAAAAATAATGCTTCTACCAGTCATCAAATCTAAGAATAACTTCATTTTTTACATATATATGAGGGTTTTCAAAGCCAGATCCCAGGTTCCTCCACCTACTGTAATTTGAATGAATCGTTTTCCAGGTTGTTTCTAGACTGTACGTCCTGTTCCGTTGTCAAAAAGTGTCCCTCCTCCATCCGTCCATCCAACCGCTCATCCAACCATTTATCCAATCAACTGCTCATCCATCCATCCATCCATCCATCCATCCATCCATCCATCCATCCATCCATCCAGTATATATTTTTTCCATTTTAACATATTAGCACAGCAAGTGATGAATATGTGCTTTAAATGTGATTTAAAGTTCAGTTTTTAAACTTGAAAAACTGGCTGAGAACACAAAGGAGTGTGACAGTTTCAGTCTGGAAAATGAAGGATTTTTGACATGCAAATGCGTAAAAACAGGACAGTTGTACCACTTACGCCCTACTACTGGGTTCATAGTTATAGGTTTCCTGCTCTTTCACACAAGGCCGTCAGCAGTGACAATTGTAATGGGAATTGGATCACTGACGTGAGGAAGGAATGATGAGAGTGAATCCTGTAGACTGTGTAGTTAGTCTCCCACCACCACTAGCAAACAACAACATCCTTTATCAGACATTTTCCGTTGCACACGCAGTTAGTTTCTTTTATGTATTTTGCCATGTCTTTGATGTATATCGAACAGTGGGGGGGAGGGAAGGCTCACTCTGAAAAACTTGTGAGCAGAAGAAAACATAATTTCTTCCCCTTTGAGGTCCCGTTGTGTGTAGCTTTTCAATTCTGATGCATTTAAACTGTGACTTCAAAGCAGGAGGCGCTACAAAGGAAGGACTTCAAACATCAAACCTGACTGTTTCACTCCAAATATGAATTTCATATATATATTTTTTTTATTAAGTTGCATAGACAAAGAGATCTAAGGGTTTGTTTGTTTTTCTTTATTGAACTATTAATATTATTTCCTTACACTGTGACTCTCAAAAGTGATTATGCCTCTTGAACTTTTGCACATTTTCTCACTTTACAACCAGAAACTGGTGTTCACTTCCTTGAATTGGCAAAGTCAACAAAGTGCATAATTGTAAGGTGGGAGGAAGTAAAACAGGGTTTTCAAATTTCTTTTTTTTTTTTTTTTTTTTGCAAGTTTGAGAAGCAAAACATTTGCAAATATTCGGCCCCTCTCTGCACGTAATGCATACCTTTGTATAAATTCCAAATTGAATACAGATGCAAATCTAATTGTAAAATAGTTTGAAAACTTATGTATCACTTTCAAATGTGTTGAAATACGAAAATGACTAGATGGTGACGACAAAATGGATACTTTTGGGAAGCACAGTCGGCTTGCTGTCACCATGTTGCAGTTCGGTTTTGTGATTCAGACCACGGTAAACAAAGCTGATTCATTCTGTTTTCAGCAAAAACCCGCGAAGGCCACCGATAGCATCTCTGTTTTGCATGAGTGTGAATGCAGTCAAACATACAACTGCAAAACACGGTGCGAGCTGCTGCAGTCTCCTCGCAAATGTTTCCTGAAGTGTAGGATAATGCACTTAGAAACACTATATGTTGTGTTACATATGCAAAAACTGAAAAGGAAAACTTATAAAGGCATCCACACACATATGCAAACCTAAAAAAAATTTAAAAAACGCCGCAAAGGAAGTAAGAAATGTGTCTGATATTTCATAAGAGGCTCGTGTTGGTTTCCTCACACAAAAAAACAAAACTGCTGCAATATTTCATTAACACACACAAACACACACACACATGCACGCTGCCTGCGCTTACTTTTGTCCTGAAATAGACAGTTCCCCCCTTTATGAACGTTTGCATGTCGGTTAAGCGCTCAACAGCGCCCCTCTGTGGCTGTTTGGTTGAATTGAGAGCAAGACTCACCTCTGTTTAGACTGGGCTGAATGGCTGGAGGCCATGCAAAGGATTAGCGTTTGGATTAACGTCTTTAGAAGAAGCTTAAGGTGACAATGCACGCAATCATATACATGTGTTAATCTCACAGGCTCTATTTCACACATAACCACCGAAAGCTTCAGCAACACACACTGATGTTGCAACTGTGAACATTTGGCCTCCATTTGGTCAGACAGTATCACTCTTGCATCTTATGTATCACTGGACTTTTTTTATTATTATTATTATTCTTACGAGCACCTGTTGACATGAACGGAGACACGAACAGAAGGCAAGATAGATAAAATTATCTATCTCGCCTTTCCTCTTTTTGAACTTAGTCACTGGCATGATGCTGCCACCACCAATATATCCTGTGGGGACAAAGTGTTCAGGTTCAAGTTCAGTGTTGCTAATCGGAGCACCTCTTTCTACATGTTTTGCCGAGTCCCCCTTCACGGCGTGTGGCAAACGTGACCTTCTGTGGTCTTCTTTCAACAATTGTTGTTCCTATCTATCTGAATTAGCGCTGTAATGAAATGAGATGATGTAGCTCAGCTTGGCATATCCTTACTGGCTCTAATCTCATGTAATCATCATTAATGACTTGTAATTACAGCGGCGTCACGACGTCGCAGCGGGACTGCGTCAGCGTCGAACGTCCTGACTGCAGATGCTGCCTTCAAATGCCGGTTAGAAATGGGTATGACCCCGTTATGTTTACTTCGTCGGCATCCCGTAATTGCCGGTTTTAGCCGAAGTTGCAGCTCGAACTGCGTAATTATCATAACTATCATTTTTGACGTTATGCAAATTAAGTTATAGGCGAATTTTGATGTCGGTTTATGAATGTGTCATTTCTTATCTCTTGCTAAAGGCAAGAAAATGGAAAATCGAAATGGTAAGTTGGCTTAATTATTTCACTGGAGCTTTACTGAATGTTGTTTATACACAACTTTTGTTTGTTTATAACTCCACAGGGGTGGGCCTCGGATAGCCTTCCGGGAGCTGGTATTTCCGGGCTGCACTAAAGGCACCAGCCGCCTGCTGCAGCATCTCTCGCTTCACGTTGCGGACGCAGCGGAAAAATAAATTTACAACAACAATGTCAGGGAAAAGGACAACATAGTCTCTCCACAGTGAGTGACTGACCATGGCCAATCTGTGGAGAGAAGGTCATCGCAGCCGCTCCAGGGAGCGTGGCACCAGCCTGAAAACAGCTGCTGCGCCCCGGCAACAGGGACCGTCCAGAGACACCGGGGACGCCGGGGAGTCGCTGCGAGAGCTGCCGAGATGGATGCGGCTCTACCTCTACGGCATGCACGGCGTGACTCTGGACGTCCTGCTCTCCTCCCTGCAGGGGGTCCTAACCAGTCGCGACCCCAAGCTGGTGGGCTTCTCCTCTCCGTATCTGTGCATCATGCACGCACTGACCCACTTCGCACTGGAGAAGATCTACTCCCAGAAGAAGTGCTTCCGAGGTCGGCCCGTGGTGTTCCACCTGGTCTTTTACCCGTCTGTCTACATCGGACTGCAGATCCTCGTCGGGAACATCAGCACTCTGACCGAGCAGGTGCGAGTGGTGTCCGGGACGCAGCTGGTGGTCCACTACATCCTGGCTTTGTATTTCTCCCAGGTGTTCCACAGAGGGCTCGCGCACCTGCAGTACAAGCCCACCTCCCGCTGCGCCGACCTCTGGAGGAGCCTCGGCGATCCCGATCATCATCATCACCATGATCATCATCATCATCATCATCCTTCAGGCGGACTTCCCGGGTTCGCCCGGTTCTTGTTTTTCGGCATGCACGGCTTCCTGGACGAGGTGTTGTTCACGTCTCTGTTCAACCTGGTGGAGAAAGGGGTGAGGGCCACCGGGGGCCACACGTCCCTGTGGTCCTTCCTGATGTACGGCAGCTGCAGCTTCGTGGTGGAGAAGCTCTACTTCCACCTGCACTTCGGGCGAGGCTGGGGGACCTGGCGGCGCCTGCCCATCTACATCTGCTTCATCTACACCTGGGAGTTCTGCTGCGGGCTGACGCTGAGGCAGTTTGACGCCTGCTCCTGGGATTACTCCCACTATCCGCACAATTTCATGGGACTCATCACCCTCCTGTACCTCCCAGGCTGGCTGATCCTGAGTCTGTACCAGGACGTGCTGTCTAACGTGCTGCTGAGAATACGGTGCACCAAAGACCCAGACTGCGTGAGTGGGGAGAATGGAAAGGTCAACGGACAACTGGAATCTAAGAAAAAATGACTCTTAATGTACAAATCAGCTTCCTAACAGATCTATTAAAAAACAAAAAGAAAAGAAGAAGATGATTCAGGTTTATCTCAGCAACTTGGAACATCTACAATAAGTTCATTACGTTTCTGTAATTCCGTTCAAAATGTGAAACTCATTTTAATTGACAGGTTTAAAATCTGAAGCATTTGCTTACTTTGAAAATAATGGCTTCCCTAAAATTTAGCTTTTCAAAAGTCACAAAGAGCAAAATGTAGAAGTGGTATATTTTCCAGTTTACAACAAATGGAAAAAAACTCAGTCTTTGAAAGGTTATCATATACAACTAATTTAAAAAGAAAAATCACACATACAAAGTATGCCCGTGTACTATGCAATATAATGACTAAGCCCAAGTTGCTTCAGGATTGACTTTTTTTTTCCTTCTACACTTTTACCTTCCACTAAACTTTCTAATAACAGTACTCTGAACAGCCACTTCTTTAGTAATGATTCTTTCTTGTATATACTGACATTCCCCTTTTTTATATTGGTATTAGTATTTCAGTTTTCTGGGAAACTAAATGTCATTATCTTTAAACCATAATATTAACGGGACACTTATATCAATGTATGTCTAATAGATTTATACAAATATGCGGGGTTTCACTTTAGCTGAATTACTGAAATAATTGAACTCTTTAATGATTCTAAAATTTATTGCGATGCACCTGTTTGTCATATTTCTGATTTCTCACTATGACGCCCAACTGAGACCATTGACTGTGTATCTAACCTGTTTAAATTACATGAACTTACTGCCGTTTTCCTCTGTACAGTGTAAAAACTTGGATTCTAAAATAGGAACATTTTTCTATTTTGTTATGTTTTACAACTGTAACTGCTCTTTTTATGATGGAGTTCAGCTGCAGACCAGAGCCGGCCCAAAGTATCATGCAAAACAAAACGTGCGACACCTGACATCTTCAACGTTACGTTCTGTAAATTAGAGCAGCTAGGCTGCAGCAAGCTTTTGTGGAATAAATTATTATGTGGTTAAATAAGTTAAAATGTTAAAAGAAACCCAAATGGATTATTTTAGTTTATGTGTTTTCCAACTTTGGGACGGCTCTGGTGCAGAATCACCAGTGGAGGAATTGTGGGTAGTTTTTAATCGCAGCAAGTCATTTAGCATGCCATAACTCCTGCAGATATCTGCATGCTGAAACTGTGTTGAAAAATGTTAAACTTTTTAGACTTTTTAAAAACAAAGTACAATGCACTGAATGCTGCCTGATGTTCCAAAGTCAGTATTTCCAGAACTTTAATTTGTCTGTTTGATTCAATTTTTTTTATGTGTTTTCCATAAACCACCAAAAGAGATAGTTCAAAATTAAAAAGCAAAGTTCCAGTAAATTGTTAGAAGGAGCTGACGTCCACTCTGGTGAGATATTAACTGCTTTTAAACTTTTAATGGAAATTCACTTTAAAAATCCTGAACTATTCCTTTAAAGTTATGGGATACTAACCCAGTCATAAATGTAGCAATGCAGCACCTTGGGCAGAGTAGAAATTTGGAACCACGTGGGATTACTGTGAATTTTTCATGAACCAAACATTACTGGAGTGCCTTTCTGTGCAAACGGAGACTCGATTAAACACAACATTACTCCTGCAAGTGCTACAGCCATGGATCCCAGCATCCCAGACAGATTATACATTGGAAACTTACATAGGTTTGAGTGCTCACTAATGGAAAAAACATGCCCTTGTACAACTGAGAAAAAAAATGATGTACATTTTTTATGATTTTTAATAAGAAAGTGAATTTTCGTCTTGTATATAATTCCCTAGATTCATTTGGAAGTGCAATTGTCCCAGATACAGATTATTCTTGATAAATATCTTTCAACTTCTTAAAGCTCTGAGGCTGGCTTGGTGATTTTGTTGGTTTGTTCTATGGACTCGGCAGCTACATTGATGTTCTTTAACATTTCACACATTTATGCCATTTACTGCATGATTGAACGACTTTGCACATCCTTAACATACTCCTTGACCGCATAACTGTACTTTAGCCATGCTTCACATTTGTCTGAGCACTTTCATAAAGAAAGAGACCAAAACAAGTTTGAAAAATCAATTTAAAAAAAAAAAGTTTTAGTAAGATGTACGTCCCTTCGAAAGAAAAATAAAATAATAAATCTCAGCAGCATGAACTGTATTAATATTTTTGATTTGATGAAAAGCTTCAACTTGTACTCATTCATTCTACTAATAAAATGACATCTGTTGTAATCACCGGTGTTTGAAGTGGCTATGTCAACAAGCGCACTTTGAGAAGACATTTACATGTCAAATCGGACCTGTTTAGTTTAGTTTTGCTTTCGCTTTCCTACAGGTGAGCCTGGATGTTGTCTCTCTATTCAGGTTACCCATTAAATGAACACCATCTCACCACATGTCAACTATACTTCACCTTTTAAAGTTAATTAGACATAACGAGCTTAAAGGTAAACATCGTCACTCTTTGAGATTCCGCTAACCTGGTACAAGCAGTCATTCAGACAGCACACCACCCAAGGGATTGCAACTGAGCGCCCCAGCGACTTTCAGCACACTTCACTGCACCTCCGGCTGGGAATACATGATGCCACCTAATACCTGCTCATTAGCAATCTTAAACTAATGTAGCATACTGATTTGTGAGGTTTCAGTTATACAAAAATAGGAAGTGAGACGAAACCATTTACCTCGCCACGACTCCACTTAAAAGCCTCCTTTACAGAGTCACCATCACCAGCCTAATACCTGCTGAAGCTATAAATAATCAGTTTGAAAGGGCTCATTATTTATCTCAAGTGCATAGCCTGAATAGCGTAAGAGGAAACCGCCGTGATGTTATCCAGCAGTTGCTGTCTTGGTTGGTTTGAGAGCCTGAAACCCCATATTTGGACAAAAGGATGAGTCTGAAATCTGATACTTTGAAACGGGTTGGATAAAAGTACATAGAGTTGACATTTTAGGCCCGATGTCTGTTCATCTGAACCACAGTGGAGAAAAACAACGGCACGCTCTGTTACCGATCACAAAACCAAACTTTATGCAGCCTTACAACACATGCCAACAATTAATACAAAGTAGCGTAGGTAGAGCTTTGCCTACTGCATTTCAAAGATTGACAACAAATATCTCTCAGTAAGAGAGCAAGCACAGTTTTATGATAACACTGATTACCTTTAGGCAAAAACTTAAAAAAAAAAAAAAAAAGTTCTCCATCCTTGAGCTGCAAGTCTCCAACCAGTCTGCAAAAATCTGTAAGGTTTCCGATTGGTCTGGGTCAAGCCATATTTACCTGTTTGGTTTTCTTGGTAACAGCATTTTAAATAAGTTTAACTAATGAATATTTAGGAAAATGTTTAAATGTCAAATCTAATTCAATTTACCTATATATCAACTGCTAAAAGATTTTATATTACATCCCGTTTCTGATGATGGGCCTTCGTATCCCTGACTGGATGGAGTCTAGTGAAATATGACAGTCTATGGGTGACTTCATGCTGATAGATATATTTTTTTTTTGGCATCACGTAATCCCAAAGCAGACTATCAGTAGATTACTGACCATAAAGGGATTAGTGGTTTTACCCAGAACAGCCACAACAAATACAATTAAAAAAATCTCAAATTTTATTTTCATTTCAGTTGATGTGATTAATTTCCGATGTCATCCCTTTCACTTTGATTTACTGCATGTTAAAAGGTTTGCTGTAGGAAAAAAATAATAATAATAATTTCAGCTTCTGCAAATTTTCACTGTAGACTGCAGTAATATGTAGCAAATAAATCAAATCACCTATGTCTAGCAAAATAACATGCTCTGGCACTGTAAAATTGGACTTTAATGCAAGATTATTCTTATTTCACTCATTTCTATCTTCAAATGAGTGATTTCAGGGCATGGAATCAACACACTCTCGCCACCAATCTTGCTGTGCTCGATTTACATATGCAGTCAAATCGCATTCAAATATCCACTGGAGGTAAGATTGTCTCTGACACCAAATATTGATTCTGGCTATTGTAGTCAGGTAGACAGGAAACACTTAATAAAAGGTGAAAGACGCACTCGTTTAGTTTGTGTATTAGTTTTATTAGTGGTCGTCGACTTCTTTTTAGTAAATGAAATGTGAAATTGTCAGAATAGGATTAATGTTCATTTGTCCCTATCGTAAAGATTAGCTTAGTTATTTGTGACCTTCAACCTCATCACACGTTGGCCCTTAACAGCCATAAAAATCAATTTATTCTATTCAGATTTGGTGTGACAGACTAACACAAAGTAGCGCATATTTGTGAAGTGTTAGAAAAATGATACCTGGTTTCCAATTTTTCTAAAAATGTATTCAAAGCAGTATGAAAACCAAGCAACAGAGCAGGCTTGTGTGGGTTAGGTTAAAAAAGAAAAACTGCTTCGAAGCTTTAAACATCGCACAGAGTACTGTTCAATCCACCATCTTAAAATAAATACAGAACCACTCAACTGCAAGCCCTCTAAGAGATGACTCACCAACTAAACTGACAGGCACGGATGGTGTTATCCGGAAAAGCAGGGCGGAGAAGATGCTGAGAGAGAAAACCAACAAAAGTCCCGTTTGCAGTTCGCAATGCCACATGTAGAGAACAGGACAAACATTTGGAAAAGGTACTTGAATTTGAACGTTTTGGGCCACACCCTAAACACTAATACCGCCGCACACAACCACAAACACATCATCATCCACACAGTAAAACATGGTGGTGACGGTATCATGCTGCACCATCATCCCTTCACCCTTTAGCAGCTTGTAAGTATCATCTATTGGACCCGTCGTCTCTGTCTAACTATAGCAGTGTGTTTCATGATCGTATCAATGACGCACCGTGTTACCTGATCGCCCCTCCCCCAGACCCGTCGCATCGATTCCCTCGCCTCAAATCTCCTTAAAATCCAGTCAAGGTTCTCTGCTGGTTCTACACAACAGAAACACAAGATCGCTTTGCACACTTTGTTGTTATTTTGTTATAAATTCGTGAAAGTTAAAGTGTGGATGCAGATTATGACTTGGAGAGCACCACTAGTTGCAGGATTTTGTTACTTTGAAGAAACCAAACGCCGCCAGAAAACTGGATCTCTTGAGTGGAAACCCTTTGCTGCGGCGATGGAAGACGTAACTTAAGACAGAGCTGATCTAATCGAGTGCGCATTCAAACAGAGCACGTCTCTTAACACAGTAGGAGGTTGAGGGGGCTGTTTGTGATGCCGACACTGACAGCATGCATCCATTTGTTTGTTCGTTGGTCCCAAAAATAACTACGAATCATAAATAGCTTTACTTCTTGGTTAGCACACATTAAATCTAGATGTCTTTACCTGCTTTTTTTTCTCCTTTTGAGACCATTTTTGAGACTAATTTTCTACAATTGTCTAAATTGATCCGAATCATTCTGTTGTGGCTCTTGCTGTATGGTTAGGTTAGTTGATCTCCTGACCTTTGCCCCAAAGGGGTGTTCTTTTTCTTTTACCAAAACAAAAGACTCTGACATATTAAATATCCACAGCATATTAGTTTAGATTAGATTAGATATTGTCTCTTCTATAAAGCTAATGCCTTGAACTATACAATATACTCAGACAATTTCCTCAGTTTATAAATTAAATAACTGATTAAATAAGTGAGTCTAAACAAATTTTTGTTTGCAATCTTTGACGAAGAAAAATTTAAATCCCTCACTGTGCCGTGTAGTGGATGCTGAGGAAACGGTGTAATTCTGCCACCTTGTGGTCACACTGAGAAAGCATCAAACAAGCAGTTGGAATTTATTATCTGTTGAAGGACCAGGTAATGCTGCTGACTTTTTTCCAATCTCCGCATGAATAAAAATGAAAACGTTTTCTGTTTTTGAAAAATATAATAAGATTATCGGTTATCACGATAGAATTTCTGATCATCAGCCGCGGACGGCTCCTAATTTGATACATCGGGTGCAAAGTAGCTGAACTGCAGACCTACATATCTCATCAGCTAATTACTGTTTAACTTTATCACAGAACAAACAAGGGAAAGCAGGTAGGCGGTGTGACTCAGTCCAGCCCAGCAGGCATCTTCAGATATTAGCTTCCTTGTTTTCTCACCAATCAAACATATTCATTATAGTTACTCAATTCAATTATTCAAAGGAAATTGCCACCTCTCACATGGAACTGGCCATTTGGCTGGGCTCGTTATGACGTTTCCATAAATCCTCGGTACCTAACATTGCGAAGAGATCCAAAAAGGCGGGCATTATTAAAACATTCATGAAGAAGCCTGTAAGGGATGTCTTCCTGCAGAGAACAAAATATAATATTCATGATGCCCTCCTCCTTCAATCTCTCATAGTCACAGTCTCAAAAATGGGTCAGACAAATCTCTTAGTTGTTGGCTAACAAAATTGTCCTGACACATTTCTGCAGGACTTAAAACATTTTCACAATATGTCATGTTACAACCACAAAATTCTGAATTTTAATATAAATACAGTGTAATTTGATTAGGGGGGGTAAAACCTTCATTCATGCACGTAACAAACTACATTATGACATAAAATCCCCCCCAAAAACACTAAACTTTGTTGCTGCAACATGACGTCATGTGGAAAAGCTTCAGGGGGTGCACATACTTTTGCAAGACGGGAAAGTCGTCTGCGCTAATGCTACCACACCTACCATTCCTGATACAATGACTTAAGGAAAATATATATATATGAATACCTGATATTTTACACTAGCAGTAGTGTTTGCTTTCAGTTCACGTCTTGGCATTGTGGAATCTAAGTGCATAACCAACTGGTTTCAGTTGTCTGTGTCATTGAAATTCACTGAATGGCATGTCTGTGTCCTTGTCATGTGACTGCATGCAATGCAAGCTTTTACTTCCTTACTCAAACTGCTGCATCTTTTTTGGAAAAGTCTGGAGCAAAGTTTTGAATAACAGTTTTTTGTTTTGTTTTTTCTTTTCTTTGGTTTTACAAACCAGAAGGAAGTGAGTCCAGTTAAGTTCTCAATAAAGTGAGGAAGACAGGGGGGATCTGGTGTTAACGGGTTTTGCATGCTGTCATCAAAAGCCGCACAGCCATCGTCACACGTCACCAACCCGTGTCAAGAATGTCACACTGAAACTCAGGCTGGTCTCCAGAAATAACAGGAAGGCCGTTGCGCAGAAATTTCATATCATTTTAGCGGTTTTCTTATGAGCCCTTGCCTTCATGTTTTCAGTATCATTTCTCCTCATCTTAAAAATGACACCGTATTTACTTTTTGTCTTGAACAAAACTGGGCCTCCGTTTTCAGGTTGAGTCACAATGATACTCGCATAGCTGAGCCTGTATAGGCGGAGGAAGGTTGAGTTTCCTCCGGTGTTTCTCCACCTGCCAGTCGGGTTTTTCAGGTCGGACGAAGAACAAGTGGTAGCTTTTAAACAGGTGGAAAGGAAGGAAAATAATGCCGACCTGCTGAACGTATGCTGAGGTTCATTCACAGAAAGGGGTCCGATTTGACCAAGAACTGAAAGAATCGGCTGAAAACCACGAGTAATAATTATTCGTAAACACAGAACTGATTCTGACAAAAAAACAACAAAAAAAAGTGGGGCTCTGACACACTTCTGCACTCATCTATATATAAACATGATAACCTCTCATATGTATAACAAGTAAATAAAGCCACATACAGATAAAACTGTGTGGGGACTGAGCTGTGTTGCTCATGTATTTTTCTCTAAGTGCTGAATCTGTGTTGAGTAATAATGGAGGCAGGAACAGGCTCGCTTAAACATGTATCTGAGTGGAAATATTTGTTCAAATGGACTGCCAGGTGAGATGTAATATTCATCAGGTTTCAGGAGGGGTGCATCAGAAAACGGTTTTTAAATAGTTGGCTGCTTGTGATGTTGGGGTGGTGCTCAAAATTAACAAAAGGATATCAGAATTTATATCATGCAGTCATATTAAGGCGTATCAGTCAGCCTGCTATAAAAGAAAAAAAAAAGAAATCGATTACAACTTAATGTAACTTGATGTCGGTTTTAATAAATTCATAACTGGGAAATTTACAAGAGCCACTGCCCCCCAGTGCCCTCCTTTTGGCAGTGCCTCTGATTTGAGGTTAAAATTCCTATTGTGACAAATTAGGTTTTCTTAACAGTGACAGTAACAACCACAAAGATTGGTCGTGCGTTAACAAAACAAAATGCTTAAAGGCTACCTTAAAATAAGGTATGGGATTACATCAACACAAAACTAGACAAAAGTTTTTGTTACCGATTGTTTACCTGCTGATTTAAACTAAAACCTTCACGGTGTAAACAGGGAGCAGAATTACAAAACAGAGAAATCGATTACAACTTATTGTAACTTGATCTTGTAACTTAATCCACCCCAAGGTGGATTATTAAAAATATGCAAAACCATACACACTGCCTTTGTTTAAAGGAGTTGCCTCAACATATCTGATTCAGAGCTGACAAATAGTCTCATGTTCTGAAAATTTTACAGCTTCGCCAGCAATTTTGTGAGTGACCAGTTTAGTAAAAAAAGATGGGGAATATTCAAAGGTTTATAACTGCCCTAACTGCCCTAAATTAACTGCCTTTATAAACTGAATACAGCACAACTAATAAGAGATTTCTTAATACATATTTCTATTACAGTTACCATCAATGGCCAACTGACTTTTGCCTATGTGGCTTTTATTTCATAAACCAAAGCTGGTCCCATACAATCAGCCCATATCCACATGTATGTTGGGTGGGTCAGCTTGACCCAAATATGCACTTTAAAGCATATGTCAGATTAGGCCCTCTAGTCCTTGAGGCGTAAGTGGAGCATTAATAATTTTTCTTTGGTTTAGTTACAGGCTATTTATAGTTGGTTGAAATGCAAGTAACATTTCAACTGAAGAAAAAAAAAATAATAATAAAAATGTTCCAATTTTCAGCAAGGAGAACCTTTCATCTTCCAGACATTAACCGGAGAACCTTTAATTGGAAACTTTTTTTATTGCAGGAAGATCATTAATCCTTCTTGCTGTACTTTCATACACGGATACGCTTACGGTTTTATATCTGCATCCGTTCAGGGTTTAATAATTCCCTTTTCGCGAAGCTTTATGACATACGTACGGCTTCACCTTTTTCCTTATCTCCTCCCAATTCTGTACACATTCCTGTCAGAAAAAGCCACTGGCGGATAGGATCAAACCATCTGTGTGGGTGGCTCTTTACGTTTTTAATCTACATGCCGCGACATAATGTGCTGTGGGCTCCCAATTAAATAGAAATAGATATTATATGGCTTTACTTGGATAATTTCGTTATTTTTAAATGCTATTTTAGTGGCTTTTTAAATTATCTTTGGACACATTTGGGAGACTTGCCGCCCCTGTTCCCAGATTTTGGACTCGCCCTAACTCTGCCATGTTGGATGGAACTGGCTCAGGGCTCCTATAACGGCAGTACTTCCAAGGAAAGTTTTCACCTCGTCCCAGCTTCGTCCTGTTGTCCCAGTTTTGACCAGGTTTTGAGGAGCCGAGAGACGCCAAAGCTACATTCCTGCACCGTGTTCGCTTTCCCTTACCTTTGTCTCGGCGGAGCGGCGGAATACTCCCGCACCGGCGTGAGGAGTCGGAGGCAGGCCACGGATGACCGAGGGATTGTTTATGTATCTTCCCGGAGCTCCTACAAGCAGTCAGCGGGTGCAGACTTCATAAACTGATCCCTAATAATGAGTGGACACCCGTCGCAACGGCGGCAAAACAATGTCGGCTCCTTAATCTTGTCACAGCAGGACAATGAAAGCCTTTTTAACTACCTTGGGAAGAAATGCATCGTAAGTTTGTCTTATTAAATTCGCGTATAAGGGCTTGCTAAGAAAAGAAAAATGGCTAATGCTGCTAACTTGTGCCGTCATGAGAGCTGATTTCCAGCCTGAGTTTGTGGCCTGCGATTTTAATTGTATGTTGAGGCTACAAAGTTGAACAGCTGGTTTGCTTTGGCAGTCATTGGGACCGTGTGGAGGTTTGGTTGAAAAGACAACTTTTATGCCATACGTGTGTATATATATATATATTGTGTTTGTTTCCACTGGGTTCAAATCAAAGTTGGGAGCTGGAAACATCCAGGAAATCCTGAAATTCCGCTGTCAGTAGCCTAACCGCAGCGAGCCCGGAGTTAACACAGCCAGGGTGTCGGAGCTGTTAAACCCATCAGCGGAAAAAGGAGTGATTTCGGTGCTCTCCTTACATAACGTGGCTGAAGCCTGCTTGTTTTCGGGAAGTGTGCGTCCACCGAGAAGAATGCGCAGCGGAGCAGAGCTGAGTCGCTTTAAAATTCTCTCCCCCAGTGCAAGGCAAACCAGTCCCAAAAATAATAATAATCTGGGAGTAGCCTCCACGATGACTTCAGCTGGGATCACAATAGTGCAATGTCACGATTCAGTTTATATGAGATAATCCCTTATTACGCAAGATATTCTCATATTCATGTCCTCGTTGTCAGTGGCCGGGGGTTCTTGCATGCATGCATGCATGCATGGCCCCCGGTGTGTGTGTGTGTGTGTGTGTGTGTGTGTGTGTGTGTGTGTGTGTGTGTGTGTGTGTGTGTCCCTCTCTTTCTGTGTGCCCCCTTCCACCAACCCCAATCATCTCAAACCACAAACACACACACTGGTTTGCCCAGCCGTCATCTA
The DNA here is from genome assembly GCF_904066995.2 of Poecilia reticulata. Lineage (NCBI taxonomy): Eukaryota > Metazoa > Chordata > Actinopteri > Cyprinodontiformes > Poeciliidae > Poecilia > Poecilia reticulata. The sequence goes on along the minus strand of NC_088852.1, from coordinate 10,008,436 downwards.
CCTTTAATCCACACATAGTTATCATGCTTCTATCCTCTATAGACATGGAATGAAAACGCTATAAAAATAATAACTATTTGTCGTCACGTCAGGTGTTATGGTTTTGCTAATTGAATGGAAGCAATAAAAACAAGGTGCAACTGACAGGTGACTCTTGACAAGTTCATGCTGCCCTCATTTTAATGCCACCCTGGACAAAGAGCAATGCTGCATATTAAAAACAGCTAAAACTTCTCTATCTCCTTCCTTAGGCAGGAGGAATTTGTGTGTTTTGGCCTGTTAGGTTTATTTATCTGTTTTTAAATTACTTTTCCCCCAGTGAGCTATCATCAGTTGTTTTTATTGGAAGCAGCAGCAAGGCTGGTTTTTCTTTTTCTTTCTTTTTATCCGTAAATCGTGCCTACATGTTGACATTTTTGTTTCTTCCAGGTTCAATTTCATGCCTCTAAGCGAACTATTATGAACTCATGTACCTAAACCACGGGGAATCTATTTGATTTGTGATCGTTGCGTATTTTTTTCATTTAATTAGGAAGATGAGTCATAAAAATCTCTTTTATATTTTAGCTTCACTGTATATTTTTCTCAAGAAGTGTCGTTATCACACTGTTTCCATTTATTTTGGTTCTAATTTCCTTTTGGGTCTGGTGGTTGTTAATTATTGCTCTCATATTTCTTTATGTCGGAGTTTAAGTAGAATATGGAAATTGGGCCTTCAAATCTTTGGTGTCCAGAACCGTCCAGCAGTTTACGAACCAAGCCTGTTTTGGACTCGGGTTTCCATAATGTTACAAATCTAGATATTCTGTTTGTGCAGTTAGTAGTTGATACAAGTAAAATTGGTAGTTGATACAAGTATCAACTACCAATTTTGCAAAGATCTATTTGGAGTGAAATATTTATTGGTTGTTCAGTTTTTATCTGTACCACGGGAAAATTTTTTTTTGATTTCTTTACGGCAATCAAAGATTAATTGACTCCATTTGTGGAAAATAGACTAGACAATCTAGACTCTTGTAGTTTCCAGATGGCTGCCCACATTTCAAAATGCAACATGTCCAACTACAGCTTGGAAGAAAAAAAAACTGCCTTTCTGTTTTCTGCTGAACATCTCACACTCTCTAAATGAACACTGTTCTTCTGTAATAGATGTTTGTTGGTGCTTCCTCTGACTTTGATCTGTAAACACCTCACCGACACTAAAAGTGGTTCGTTTTACTTTGTAGCAAATGCCAGCCAATTGTATTTTGTTTTTTTTGTCAGAAGTCCTGAACTATTACGTGTTCGCTAATCTGAGTTTCCAGTCAGCAAGTCGAGCTAAAAACATCCTCCATTTTAGGTCGCCAGCTAAATGTTTCAGTGTATCCTTTAGACTTGTTCCAAAATCTGCAACAACTTTCTCCCGTTTCTTTTGTGTGTGTGTGTGTGTGTGTGTGTGTGTGTGTGTGTGTGTGTGTGTGTGTGTGTGTTTCTGTATCGCAATCTTCATAAATGGTTACTTTAAACGGACTGTGTCTCTCCACGGACTCCCTGATGCAGTCAAGCTGTAGTCGGATTTGGCAGCCGTCATCACAATTTCAGCCCCGACCCAAACCAACCAGGACTGGGATCGATACTGTACTTCCAGTAGAAGGCGCAGTCTCTCTGACTCTGTGGCATTTCATTGGATATAAATTACCTAGTTACTCTGGGACATTTAGATCAATGGTTATCATAGCAGCCTAAGCATGCGCTGCGGTTTGCCACTGCTAACGTTTAGTTAATGATTTAAAGTGTCACTCCTGTGTTGGAATAGATCAGAGAGTTGGCCGAGAACGAAGTAGCTTTTGGACTTTAGGCGTTAATGGTTAGACCGAGGGAAACGCTAGTGAATTTTTATTTATTTATTTTTTAATCGGTTAAAAACCCAGGCCTTCCATACTTGGCGCGTGCTTCATACATTTCTGCATTATTATGGCCTCTTTCCTCTAAAGGTGGATGCCTTCAGCAGTTTGGGACTGACTGAAATCAGGGCTCTCCATCCATCTTGGGCCAACCCTGTGAACTCTCTTCTTCTCTGCTTGATTTTAGTCGTCTCTCTTCTTCTTTGTGAAAACGGATTTAAATTAATATGTCTGTGATTGCCTTCCGCTGAACTTGATGAACCAGCTGCGGAGGTTATTCAGTCGATAAAATTAGTGACATTAGAGGGCGGGGCTCCGATGAACGGTTTTATCATCAGGCAGTCTAAAATGCATCATCCTCAACATGCATGTGTCGGTGAACTTAGCTTAAAATGGAAAATTACAATTGTTCTCAATGCTACTAAAAATGAACAGCTCTGATAGACATACCGCTTACTTATGTATTTATCTGGTCTGTTATTAAAACACACTTAAGTGCAATATTATTATTAATTATTGGAATAACAGTGAAGGTTAACTTGTTTGTTTTTGTTTGCTTGTTCATTCTTTCCCTTTATCTTGTAAAGTTCCCAACGTTTCTCCTTAGCTTTAGCATCTCGGAATCTGAAATGCACCTTTAAATATTTGCTTCAAGGTTCAGGAAAATGCCTTTCAGCTATTCTGCTGGCATGCAAGATGTGAATGCAACATGTTGCACGCAGTCGGTCACGTTGCACACAATAAATTTGCAAAACTGATTTTTAAAAAATATATAGTTTATTGTTGAGCTTTATTAGTTGGGCTTTGTGCTCTGGAAGCAAGTCTGCAGGTGAACTTTTCTCCAAATCTTTCAGCCAGCTTACTGGCAGTGCAGTAAGATTACCCCTTTTTTTTTTTTTCCCCCTTTTATTACATTATTTCCTCCAGATTGACCTCGTTAACGCGCACTCGAGTGACTTCACAGTAAATGTGCATTCAAAGGTCCTTTACTGCTGCTTCCCAGCTGCTTTAACTCGGCTTGGTCTCGGTTAGTTCCTCATAGCAATCATTGTTTCCTGTAATTGTGCTCGGCAAAAGGTCCTTGAGCAACCGAGAAAAGGCCTCTTCCTCTTCACGCAGACGCAGGTTGACCAGGCGCAGGTAAACCGGCCGGGACTTCTCTGCGTTTCAGGTGTACGCAGAAACGTTTTCCTGCCCCTCTGCTTAAGAGAGCGCACGTTTCCCCATCTCATGACAGGCTTGGCGGAGCCTGCATGAGGTCACACGGTGAAATGCCTCGCCTCCTTTGTATTTTCTTTTTTTTTTTGTTTTGCATGAGCACACAGGTTTCTAAGGCGTGTCCCTGCAGCTATGTAACCTGTTTGAAATCCAGTGACTGCGTTCCTCCGGCTTCCTGACTGTGTTATCTTGCAGCATGTGACGGAGACGTGGAATCGGGAACATTCCTTCCAGTCCCACGCTCTTGTCGTCTCATGCAGCGAGACAAAGTGTGTGTGTGTGTGTGTGTGTGTGCGTGTGTGTGTGCGCGTGAGACAGAGTGACGGATGTTTGCGAGGGGAAGACTGGAAGTGATTGACATTGTGTCTCCATACTGGATCTAATTAGAATGGCCAGCAGTAAGTGATGTCCTGGCTTGCAGCATGACTTCACATTATGTAATGTACTTATTATGCAGAAAATAAGAAACACAGAATCCTCTTTAGTGTGTGGCTTTGCCAGGCAGAGCAGCTCTGTTAACATTTCTTGCTACTATAAATTATTATAGTATGACTTGACTTGAGTTTAGTTTAGTGCTTAACATGACTTTGGTTTTAAATTTCTGCTATAATGTACTAATTAACCTCCCCAGAATCCAGGCAAGAATTTTTTTACCTGAAAACATACTTGAGTGCGTTTTATAAAACTTTTAATTCAGGATTTATTTCATAGGTTGATGATAAACTTGCCCCTTTTTTTCTGGTAATGTTAGAATTTACATGCATTTTTGAATCTTTTGAGTAATTTTTTATTTTTTTTAATGCAGTGGGTTGTAGGCTGAAAGGCTTTTCAACTCAGTGTAGCGCATGGCTAATTAGCATATGTGCAATATACATTCATAATCAGATCAAGTCTTTCTGTTAGACCTCCTGAAAGGTCTAAAGTTGTAAATTTAGAAATCTTAATACATGAGACGTGAGATGCTTATAAAAAAAGCATTCAGTAAAATATCGTGCGTAAAAAAAAAAACTGTATAAGAACAAATTGCTTTTACAGCTAACAAAACAATAAAATTCTCACCACAGTAAACCTGTTGAATTTTCATTAAATACTTTTGGATCCTTGATTTTTAGCTACTTTTGTTTATAAGAGCTGCAGTTTGTAACTTTATCAAAGGGCAACAATGAAAACAGCTGCGTACCGGGCAGAAAAACATGTTGTTTTTGTTTTTTCATAGTGAAGTCCAGCTCTTTAATTGACATTCCAGACACCCACCGGTACACACTTCAACAACGAGCTCTCTGATTGGTTTGGCTCATTAGTATTCCTCCTGCTGTGTTCAGTATCAAAAGCGCCGTCTTACTCGGCAGAAAGGTGGAAAGGGTCCAGTTCACTCGGCCTGTGTGTGTGTGTGTGTGTGTGTGTGTGTGTGTGTGTGTGTGTGTGTGTGTGTATGGACTGCCTAATCAGCAGTTAGGTCCTACAGGAAGTCCTGTGGTCGGCCTCGAGATTTTTTGCCTTGGGAGGGGGTCATGGAAGAAAGAGAGAGAGAAAAAAAATCAGCTTTCCTCTGCTTTTTTTTTTTTTTTTTGCTGTTTTTTAAAAGGCTTAAAGGTCAGCCAAACTTTCCGAGCTCCATTTTCTTAAATTCCTTTCCTGGTAGAGCTGGACCTTTCGAGAGCAACATGTAGGTAGCCATGTCGCTTTGAGTAAATAAGGGCTGACTGCAGGGGTTTCTGCTCGGTTGCATCACTGGATTATCGCTGTTGCATGTTGGAGAAGTGGAGTGATAAAGAGGCCGTTTGCTGCTGAAACGGCGGCTTCGCAAGCGAGTGATATTCTTGGATTTATGGTGATGTCACATTCACAACCCCCCTCCCCCCCTCCGCTCCCCTCTGCTGTCTTCCCTCCTTTCCTGCTGCCTTCGGGTCTGTCAGGAAAAATCAGAGCTTCATAAACAGATGAATCACCATTGTGTTGCATGAAAAAATCACCGTAAAGCGACTACATAATGTTGCTGGTAGGAATAAAAAGAACATGTTGGCTTCTGTGTCTACTCAGTGTTTCACTCTTTTTCTTTTAGTTTGATTTGTTGAGCAGTTTATGAGAAGATGTTGATGTAAGCAGTAATTCCTGGTACCAAAGGCCCCACCGGGTTTTTCCTCTCTTGATGCTTTTGTGTGTGTGTGTGTGTGTGTGTGTGTGTGTGTGTGTGTGTGTGTGTGTGTGTGTTTAGTGACTGAAACCGGAGCCCCCCTGTGAGAGCAACACCCTGCAGCCGCATGTAAAAACTATAGGAGCCTAATCTGGCCCTTATGATCTCGTCTCTGTGTGCTCTACAGGTGTGTGTGTGTGTGTGTGTGTGTGTGTGTGTGTGTGTGTGTGTGTGTGTGTGTGTGTGTGTGTGTGTGTGTGTGTGTGTGTGTGTGGACTCTGAAGCTAGCTCCTGCCGCGTAATGGGCCAGAACAGAACCACATGAATGTGCTTGAGCAGCAGCGTTGCGTTTTGTGCGCCGACTTCTGCAGAAGGCGTTGCTGCGACGTCGACTTTGCTTATCCGTGTAATATTTGTTAGAGGAGGTTAAAAAGGTTAGATGAGTTCTGGGTTTCAACGCCTGTTTTTGTGTCCTTCGATGCTCCTCTAAGATCAATTGTTTGATGATTTGGAGAGAATCGATTAACAATTGAAATCTTGTGATGCTAAAACCTGACAATATTTTCCAAGCTGTAGTGAGTCTAATGAAGTATTGTCCGACTGGGCTGGGTATTTATATTTTCTATAGCGATGATTGAAGATAAAAATGCAGTAGATAAATATGTGGCTTAATCAATCTGATTGTTAGGATACTCACAGTTGACTATAAACCTCAACATCCTGAACTTGATGATTGGCCGAATTGTCCATGGATTGACATGACATTTTTCCATTTTTATCCACGTACTTATGATTTAAAGTAGGAGTGGGTGATAATGGATTTAGAATTTTCATCATCATATTTTGCAATATTTTGATGACGATAAAAATTATGGCAAAACAAAATATTTATTGCTACTTTTTTAGGTAACTGCACGTGTGATAACGACAAATCAAAGTTCTTATGATGATACAAAACATTTATTTATTAGAACATTTATTTCAGCTGATTTCTTTCTACATTCCTTCCTCCTCCCTTCAGCGGCGTAATCGCACCGTAAGGTTTTTCTGACCACCCGGGTTTGGTCAGCCCTGCTCAGAGGAATTGTCCACAACCAGCGCTGCTGCTTGCGTCCTAACATAAGGGCCACCGGTTTGACTCCTGTCATTTCTCAGAATGAATGACCTCACTCTGAAACGCTGCTGTTTTCAGCACGCGCCTTTCAATGAATGATTCAACTACAAAGAATCAGCAGCAAGCGTTTCATCACTGCTGCATCCGCTTTTTTTGTGTGTGTGTGCGTTACTACATCTGCTAGATAATTTTCCATGTGGAAACGACCCGGTTAGTGATGCGTGCTCTTCCTCTCCAGACGTTGTCTTCAGGAGTGGTCCAGGTGTACACGGCAGACCGAAACGGCAGCTGGAGCAAAAGATGCTGCGGGGTGGCCTGTCTGGTCAAGGACAACCCCCAGCGCTCCTACTTCATCAGGGTCTTGGACATCAGGGTGGGTGGAGATATGATTTCGGCACAACCAAATCAGTGGACGGTGCATCCACTGACGTAAAGACCAACTATTTATTTATTTATTTTTTTTATCTCACAGGACGGTAAGACGATGTTCGAACAGGAGCTGTACACCGGCTTCATTGATACCCTGCAGAGACAGTACTTCATCACATTTGCTGGAGATGTGAGTTGCCCGTGTCTGTTTTTAAGTTTTCATTTGAGAGATTCTGGTTTTCACTTCTGTCAGTCTGTCATGTCTCGTGCTTATTTAGACTTTTTGTCTAAAAAATAAAATAAAAAAATTTCGTTTTCCAAATAATGCTAATTAATAATTTTTTTTAATGAACAGATCAAATTAAGTGTAGACAAACAAACATTCCACTCTGCATATGTTGAGTGAAGATCTTCACACAGGCTGTGTGTGGGATTGACGGAGCCGAGTGCTCTCCCTGTGCGCATAATTAAAAATAGGTTGGTGTTCAGCTGAAGCTATGTTTTTGTCACATTTGTGTGTGTGTGTGTGTGTGTGTGTGTGTGTGTGTCTATAGACGTGCCAAGTGGGTCTAAACTTCGCCAGCGAGGAGGAGACCAAACATTTTCATACCGCCTTAACAGATCTGACGGTGAAAAGAAACAGGAAAACAGGTACCACCTTTTGTTCGTTGATCTTCGGCGACTAGCAAAAAAAAATCTATTCACACGCTTTGAACTTTTTCACATTTTCTCATATCGCGACCACAATCTTCTAGGCGTTTTTACTGGGATTTCATGTGACGGCACAGCACAAAGTTGTTTGCGAAAGGAACTACTTTAATTGTTTTCAGAAATAACGTCTGAAGAGTGGCATGCATATGTATTCAATCCTTAATTATGAGCCACTCTGCATCAATCTGTTACATAAAATTCCAAATGTGGGAGCATTGTGAAAAAGTTCAAGGTTGCAGATACTATTTCTTTGAAACAATTGCAAGATTGGGGATATTTTCAATGCAACTCGCTTTTAAAAAAAATCTGATTCCAAGCTAAATCATGGCGCCTAATAAATGCAATGAAATACGATTGTTGACTTGTAATTACTATGAAAATAGGAGCACAAATTAAATGCATGCCTAAACTTTTCTCTCTCTCTCTCTTTGATGCACTGATCTTGGTAAAACTGACCAGTTTTTTTTTGTTTTCGGTAGTTTTTAGTTTCAGTTCAATTTAATAGATTAATTTGACACAGAGTGATACATTTCAAGTACTTGTTTCTGTTAATTGTGACAGTGGTGGCTCATAACAACTCTGCTAATAAGGTTATTTCTCAGCACTTAAGGTGTTTCTCTAAGTCTTTCACCTTATCAGATCTTTGACCTTCTTTTTTGCACCTTAGGAGTCAGTAAAGTTGAGTTAGACATTTTGGATTTCAAATAACGATATCCAATGTTTGTTTGGTTTTTGTTTTGTTTTTTTAGAAAATTTGACTGTAATCCAAGTGGAATAAAAATATTTTTTTAAGTATAAAATTTGGAAAATTGGTTTCCAACACCTTCCACAAGCAGGATAAGCCAAAGAAGGTCATTGCTGAAGACTGACGAGTCAGTCCAGTCGTCTATTTAAGCTCATTTTTGGAAAGTTGAGTTCAGCCAAAACCAAGAACACCAACAGGAATTGATGCTTAAAAGACATCACTCTGCAATGAATCATTTTTTTATTATTATTAAATTACCAAAGCAATAAAAGAATCTTCCTGGACTCTTACTTGTTGAGATGCTCCAAAATAATTTTTTTTTTTGTATAATATTATTATAGGGATATATTGTCTCTGACTAACAACAACTACTGCTCTCAAACAACAGAGTGAATTATTGTGGTGTTTTCTTTTCTCAGACTTTGGACTATGCTCTGTCTAATCGTTTCCTTCCGACTTCTAATTCGCGTGCGCTTTCATAAGCTTATGAGCACTTTTCCATCACGTTTATCATCACAAGCTCAATTAAAAACTTTTTTTTTTCCTCCATTCTGCGGCTTTTATTTCTCAACCTTTTTATCTGGTCCGCTTTGAATCTTCTGCGTTTTATGACTAACGCCATTTCCTGTTGCACCTTTAACCACTTGAAGACAAACTTGTATTTTTTTCGAGGTCATCTTTTCCACCTCGCCTTCGCTTGTTGCTTATTTTCTATGTTTTAAGGCGAGACTTAAGGCGAGGTGGACGATTGTTTTCTAGACGGTATGGTCGTCTCCTAAATCGCACCAACTAAAATGTTCTCACCAACTCTTCTCCACCTGCTGACTCCTGCACTGACAGTGATGAAACTTCTTGCTCTTTTTTTTTTTTTCTTCTGCGCACACTTTGGCGCTCGCTTTCTCCTCTAATTAGTAGAAGGACGTGTCAAATGCAGCGTTGTAATGATATGATTTATTTGTGTTCACAGAGAAGAGGCGGGACCCTCCAAATGGTAGGCTTTTTACTTGTATGTTATGAAATGCTCAATGATCAAATCTGGATTCATCGTTTTTACCTTTGACTAAATGCTGCGTTCTTGCGGCGCTCTTCGCTGACGGGTAACAACTTGGTTATTATTGCCCCCTTGTGGTTGCAGGAATCCATTACACCAGTAACACGATATAACAGCCATGACCTTTCAAGCCGTATTTGACACATTTGAATGCTTTTCAAAAACAGACGATCAAAATAGTGGCCGAGTGCGATATAGCCGAGATTCATGTAAATCACAGCTGGTTCCTCTAGTTTTGGGGGAAAACTAAGGGGAAGTATTTTGAACTTTTATGATTTTGTTTTTGACTCTTTGATGTTTTGGATAAAGAAACAAAATGTAACATGAGCCAAAGATGAACATACAATGCAGATTTTGAATGACTTTTATTCATAAGGGTGTAAAACTGCAAGTTTAATTTCATGATATAACAAACGAGGAATTGGTTTGGATTGGATTATTTTTTCATTTTTTTCCCTCGAATGAAATCATCACTTCAAAATCTGTATTCTATATTGAGTCACTTTCTATTTGTCTGGCATCCGAGTTCTGTTTAATGATCAGCAACATTTAAGAGAGAAGTAGATAAGTAAAAAAAAAAAAAGAGATCATAATTTGTATTGTAAGTTGGTATTTTAACAGACTTAGATTTTCAGAGCTGAAGTTCACCTAAATGTAAAAATTGAGTTGCATCTCTCGTCTCTCATAGAGCTGTTTTCCTGCCTATTCTGTTTTCATTTTCCCATCATCCTCCAGCTGTGGTCCTTTTCTACTACTTCCTGTTCCAGCTTTCCTTTGCTCGTCAACGACCTCGGCTGCTCTTTCCCCCTTTTCTCATCATTTAATCCATCTCTGTTTTCATCCCGTCTTGGTCTCTCTTACGCTGTCTGCCTCATTTTTCTCCCATCCCGCAGCTTCGTCGTGTTTCAGAAACGTCACAGATTAATATGGGATTATGCCCTGGACGGGTTTTAATAGTTACATAAAGGCCAGCAGCGCTCTGACCAGAATAACTATCTGGGATTAGATACATTTGCGTGTTTTTGCGGGGTAAGACCAGGAGCTGGCTGTAGCGAACGGATGGATGCTGGAAAGCCGAACGGAGCGTTGTACTCCGGCCGGCTTAGAGTGAAGTGGGATGGATGTCCGTCTGCTGTTGGATGGCTGAATGTCGGCTGTCTTTAAATCTTTCTGGACGCTTTGCCTGCTTGACGTCTTCTACCACTTAATTTTTTTTGACCTGTAAAGGAAGACCTGAGATCTGCTTCTTGCATCAATGTCATTTCTTTTGATCGGTTCCAAGAGCTGCCATGATGTTCTGCACAACCTTTCTTTCGGCCCCCTGCGAGGAGCTTCTTTCTGAGGGTGGGGTCGGAGGACGAGCGGCTCCAGCAGCTGCTGCTGGTCCCGATGCTGCTGGTGGGTTGGGTCCAGGCTGTCTGTCTTCATTCCACTGCCTGGTCCTCCCTCAGGATGAACTCTACCCGTCTCTTTCTGACTCTTCCGCTCGCACGGAGGAGCGAGCTCACAGCCTGGCGGGCAAAATGCTGGTTGACGTTGGGTTGAGCAGCTGCCGAGAAGGCGGGCGAGTTTGGGGAAGGGCGGGAGGGCGATGCGCTCGTTCGGCATCACCACTGCCCTGCTTAACTCCCAAATGTTTCCGTAAAGCGAGTTCAAGAGGTATGTGTCTGAGAACTGACACGACACAATTTGTTTACGTTTTTATGACCAGTATCTTACGAAAACTCAAACATTTTGCTTCCGAGACAATGCGCATGTTACATGAGACCAATTAAAATATTGTAATCCTGCTGATGCTGCTGTACCTGAATTTTCCCTTTTGGAGGATCAATATACCATTCTATTGTAAAGTGCAGTCCGCTGAAGAGTTTGAGGGAGATTCCCAACGTGTGAACTGCAGTTGGAGTCGATGCTTTAAGAGTCACTGTTCAAAGACTTCTCCTGGGTTTACGGTCTGGTCGGTGGATTCTTTTTGGCAATGAAGTCCAAAATCAGCGCAGCAATATTTTATTGAACTCTGAAACTGAATTTCGTCATAATCCTCAAATGCCTGAAGTATGTTTCTGTGTGTAAAGTGAATATCATTTGACTTTTTCAACACAGAAGCATCTTAACGTATCGTGTTTTTTTTCTTATGAATTCTAAGACTTTGCACTTCCACCAAATGCAGATATGCTCTGTTCTCTCTGTGTAACGGTAATAAAAAATATCTGTGCTAATATTAATTGGACTATACCTGAAATGTCTAAAGCTTTCCTTTTCACCATCTTTTCTCTCATTTCCCAACATTAACGTTATCCATACGGTCGCCGTTTCTCCAGGACCCGCGTTGCCCATGGCGACCATCGACATCAAAAACCCAGAGATCAGCAACTCGCATCGTTTTCACAACAACTCTCAGATGAACAGCCTCGTGCACGGCTCCTTCCCCAGGAGGATCAAGAAGGAAAAAGTGAAGAACAAGAAGAAGCTGACCAAGGCTGACATCGGCACACCCAGCAACTTCCAGTGAGTAGCCGCTGGCGTCGGCGTTGTTGATTTAGTTCCTGGTAATAACTGATCGACGCCGTCATAAAATGCCCAGTGTCCTGATGGCGTGTATTTAATGTTTGTTTGATCTAGTCTTCATGTTATCCAGCCTTCCTTCAATCCTTAAAGTCTTCCTTTCTTGATGAAGGAAGGCAACTCTTTTTCATGTCTCAGGAAAAAAATCTGGTCAAATATAAAATGTTGCCTTTAAATTGTGTAGAACATCTGTGCAATCACTCAGTTGTTACAGGCCACAAAAGAACCAAATATTACTGTGAACAGCTCTGGCTGTTAACTTTTTTGCCATTAATCTGACTACCTTAACTTGCATTTCTTCTGCTTCTTTCTTACAGGCATGTTAATCACATAGGATGGAACCCAAACACCGGCTTTGATGTAAGCAGCATTGATTCAGAGCTCCCGTTTGCTTGCGCGTCTTTGGTTGTGAAAGAGTGCGTGACGGGTAGGCCGTCTCAAACCGCATCCAGTCGGGCAGACGGATTATTTAAATGTAATATCAGCTTCTAAACGTTAATCTGAGCTGCGCAGGCAAAGAGATTTCAGATGGAAGAGAATCATCGTGCATCCGCATAATCTATAGCTCAAGTTTCAGACGTACCAGTGGGTGAAACCGCTGAATTCAGGAAGATGGATCACAGCCTGCAAATGAGAAAATTAAGCCCAGGGAATTTTCGCTTAACAAATTAAGGAGTCTTTTTATACATGGCTCTGAGCCAAGAGGTTTATTACCTGGTGAATTAACTCTTAAGGTATAGATGAGCTATTTTTGCTCCGTATTGATAGTTTAGGTTTAATTTTTCTTTGTAAAATCAAAGAGCTTTTAGTCTATCAACTACTTTCAGCCATGTGAGCTCATATACAGATTTCTAAAAAAAAAAGTAGAAACATCGGAACGGGTTCCAATAACCGTGAATTGTATCATCATCAACATTTTATAATGTGGAAAGAGAAAAGCTCCTCAAAATAGTGTGGTATTTGTCGAGCCGAAAGTCAAGGTCAGAACATGTTCCAACACTGGCCACTAGGTGGAGGAAGAGCCGCAGAAATAGTTTTTTGATGTAGTCGGAAAGTTCAGCTCAAAATGTGAAGCAAGTCTTCACAGAAAACGTCACCAAGGTCAAATACTATGTCAGACGTTATGTTCACGTTACTTGAGATAGTGATGATGCAGACTTTTATTTATTTATTGTAGGAGAATCAGATTACATTTGAGTCTCTTTAGGTTTCATTGTTCAAATTAGATATTTTTTTAGTTATGTTCATATATTTTTTTTCTTTCTTGGGTTGTGGACGGTTAGTTATGCATTTACAAATGTCTGTATAACAGTGAAAAAAGTATTCATGCCCCTTAAATTCCAATCTAACTAAGCTTGAAGTATGTTTTGGAGTTTTAACGATGGGTATAAATGTTTTGGTTTTTTTCCCTGTCAACTGTGTATCAATGTTTTTATTTGGTTTTGTCTGTGTCCCTTTTCTCTTTTTGCCTTCTCTAGATGAACAACCTGGACCCGGAGCTGAAGAACCTGTTTGATTTGGCCGGCATCTCCGAGGCTCAGCTGAAGGACAAGGAGACCTCCAAGGCCATCTACGACTTCATTGAGAAAAATGGAGGCGTGGAGGCCGTCAAAAACGAGGTACGGAGACAAGGTAAGATGGCAACCGCACTCTCTGCTCTACACGTTTACGTGGGATCTAGATTCAGACTGATTTTCTGTTAGAACGAGGCAATTAGGGGTGAACAGCCGCTGAATGGGGATGGACAGTTGTACTCAATAGAGTTGAACATATTGAAATGTCTGGTAATTTCGGCGACGCACTTCACAAAGTGAAACACACATTTCTTTCTTTAAGTACTTTTTAAATCGCCTCATTAGAACAGATTGACTGTATGAAAATGTTTTTTCAGGATTATGTGAATTTCTTTGAAGTGGGCCGATTGTCTTTAGCTGACAATCTAACTGGTGTGGTGGTTTCATCCCCAGGTCCGCCCAGGTGGAGCGGTAGGTTTCTGTGCATGACCGGCTGTGGAAGCTAACTGTGACGCTGCATGTGCAGTTATGCTAAGATTCCACCATGAGGCGTTTTGCAGTTCCTGCAGAGGTTCTGTCTGCCGTGTGATGCTCTGCCACCAGACTTCCTGAAATACATTTTCTGACGTTTTGTTGAATAATTGCAGAGCGTCTCCTTCCTTGGGATCTAAAGAATTTCAAACTTCTGGTTGACTTTGTTTAACTCTTTGCATGTAGATTGGCGTAAGAAGGAGTTTGGTTTTATATGGTGGAACGCAGTAAAAATTTTGTCCCATTATGACAACAAACTTAAAAGTATTTTGGGGGGATTTTATGTGATAGAGCACCAACACCATGAAGAAGTGCGCAGTTGGGGAGGGGGAGGATGGTGATTCATCGCTCGCAACATTTTTTCCAAATGAAAATCTGGAAAGTTTGCATTTTTCTTCAATCACAAGTCAACTTTTGTCTGCAGCTTCAGTTTCAACTCTTGTAACAGCTTTGTATGTTTAGAGGCTGAAACGTTTAACATTCGTTTTTGTGAAATAGCTCACAAAAAAAACGATAGGATTCAAAAATGTCAATTTTCAAGTCTTCCAACATTCGATTTAGGTCTGGATTTTGTGGAATGCCTGTAGTACCGAAAATACTTTGATGTGAAGTGCAGCACTTCACCTCTAGCTGTATGTGTAGGCTTGTTTTCCTACTGAAAGCTCAACATCTGCTCTCTCAAGATTTTTGCTTTGCTCCCTCGAAAAAGTTTATTTTTTATTCTTTCTCGCATTTTCACCGCACTGCGGAAATTATGTGTTTACAGAAAATGCAGAGCTACTTTCTTCAACAAGTGGGGGTTTTTGTGGCTAGGACTTGTTTCATCAGACCAGAGCACCATCTTTCATGTTTGCCTCGCCTCCTACAGGACTTGCAGCAAACGGGAAACTAGACATATCGTTGCTTTCTTACATTTGATGAACGAAAGAGCAATAGTTATCCTTTGTGGAAGGAAACGGATCAAGCGCCGTCTATTCTATCACATAAAATGCCAATAAAATACCTGCATTGTTGTGGTTGTAGTGTGACACGGTTGCTGTGTTTCTCCGTTTTACTAACATTGATATGAACTCCAGCTGAGAAGGCTGATCCTGTATGGCTTAGTTATGATTGCATGGTTTGGCACATGTAAGAGCTGCCAAACATTTCAGTCTGTCAAATGATGAGGATCCTCCTGTAGTTGTCACAAAAGGGGGGGAAATAAAAACTAAATAAAATCTGGTTGTTATGGTAACTGTCAGTGACTTCTTACAGACATGAGGTGTCTGTTTTGATGATCTGTTTGTTTTTTTTTTTTGTTTGTTTAGCTCCTCCACCGCCTCCACCCAGAGGTGGCCCCCCTCCACCACCCCCACCCCAACATGGCTCCGCCCCTCCGCCGCCTCCTCCGTCCCGGGTGGTCCGGGGCGCCCCGCCGCCTCCTCCCCACTCCAGGCCTCCCGTCTCGGCGCCCCCGCCTCCGCCCCCGTCCCGACCGGGCATGTCCGCCCCGCCGCCTCCACCGCCCAGCCGAGGCGCTCTCCCACCTCCCCCAGCCCCGGCGCATGCCTCCCTCCCCGTGGCCCCACCTCCTCCCCCACCGCCGCCGGCGGTGGCCAGCAATGGCGCTCCTCCGCCCCCGCCACCTCCGCCGCCTCCCGGACCTCCCGGGCCTCCCGGACCACCTCCTCTGCCCTCCATGGAGGCTAACGGAGGGGACGGCAAGTCCGCGCTGCTGAGCCAGATCAGAGAGGGAGCGCAGCTGAAGAAGGTGGAGCAGAAGGAGAGGCCGGTGTCCACCGGCGGCAGAGACGCGCTTCTGGACCAGATCCGACAAGGAGTCCAACTGAAAGCTGTTAGTGTTCATCTGTCGCACGCGCCGGAGCCCAGCAGCCACGCGTTTCACGCAGAAACTCATTTATTCTGGTTTCCCGTCTTTACAGAGGGACGATAACTCCGAACAGACGTCTGCTGACTCGGCACCGACAGCGGGTATCGTCGGGGCGCTGATGGCCGCGATGCAGAAGAGAAGCAAAGCGATCCACTCTTCGGGTACATACAGATTATCACAAACTCGTGTATATGCACCTCCATACAGAACATTTTAATTTATCTGCAGTAAGGGGAGCGAGGATTCTAGTTTTGAAATTAAAGTTGTGTAGGAACCCTTTAGTGTCTCAGTCGTTGAAGTCTTTGCTCTTACACACGTTGCTCAGTAGAGGGAGTTTGTAGATTAATTTTACAGATATCCTCTGTGTGAGATTGAAATATTACTTTCCAAATCTGTCTTTTTTTTGACAAAAGTAACAATGACTTTTATGTAGTTAGGTTTTTATATATGCAGCTCTAGGGATAAAATGAAGAGATCACTGCACTGAACCCCACTGAAAATCTCATTTGGATATTCCACCAAAAATACTGATTTCTGAGTTAAAACCTTAGTATTGCTGCTTCTAAGGGAATATAAACTTGTTTACTTTGCAGTATTTGAGGTATGAAAGCACTGCATCTTTGACCATTTCTCATTTTCTGCAAATAAATACTACATTTTTGCTTGGAATTTCAGACATGTTGTCAGTAGTTCATGGAATAAAACAGTGTTTCTCAACATTTTTTGGGCCAGTGCCCCCGCAGCCTTTATCCAGGTCCCTCACCAAAGAATTTGTAGGCTACTTTGCACTGACTATTATTTTATTATTAATATTACTATTGTAGATGTTTTGATTTTTATGCTTCTTTCTGTATTTATCATCAAAGATAATTTCACAGAGAACAAAAAAGCCATGGGAATAGAAATTATTTTTCACAGGCGTGTACAAAAAATGCAATGAACATTCAACTTAAAATCAGTAGGCCTAGCAGCAGCCAATCAGAGTAGAAAAATATTATTATTCTTTGCCATTTTCTAGTTGTTAAATATTCCACAAAATGACCAGATAAAAGATGTACAACATGCCAGTTTAAACTTTGATCTATTTCCAAACGACTGAGCTCTGCAACATTAAAACATGGATAGAACTGTAACTACATTAATCATAGCTCTTCTTCTCTTCAGTGTTGGTCAGTTTCTGGTGGTGCAGCTCTGTGCTGCCTTCAGGAGAATGGGACATCAGAGTATCATCCATAAAATTTCACCCACATGGCATTTATTGTGCAAACCAGAGCTTTCAGTGGAAAAACAAAAGTTCCAGGTCATTTTAATGCCATACAAATATGAGACAGAAACATGGATTATATCTGTATATAGACCTGTCTATTGATTATAGATTGATAGTTTTACTGGACAGAAATTGCAAAGAACAAATCTGGTTCTTAATCAAATCCTAATGAGTCAAATTGAAAGTGTCATGGAGTCATCCTCATGACAATAACACTGACATGAAAAATAATATTGAATAAATAAATATATCAAATCTAATTATAACATAAATAAGTAAGTTATTTACTGTTATGGTCTGTAAAATATATTTATTCTCAGTATTAGATGTGGTCTCAACAAACCCATGACACTAAAACAATATTATTTTACCTTTTATCTGGAAATAGTGTCTTTATTCTTGCCATACAGTCCTCTGTATTAAGTATTGCTTGACAGGTCTTGCCATACCAGTTTATTCCTCTGTATTTACTTTAGTTTCTTAGTTTATTCTTGCATTTTGTTCTTCATTTATTTCCATTTAGTTTCCTTTGATTAGTTTTATCCTCTCTTGGTTTATTGGTATGTCCACTTCAGTTTCTTCCTGTTGCTAGATTTATTTAATCATTTATTGACCATCAGTAATCTTCACTCATCACCTGCTGCGCCTCCTAATCGTCATGTGTTTCACATCATGTGTTGATTTTTCACTGTTCAGCGTTGGATTCTCTGTTTTATACCATAATTCACATCTAGTTCGTCGCTCCGTTTTATGCTCTCCTGTTTCAGAGTTTTCCGCAATGTGCGCGTTTTTTTTTTTGCCCCCTAAGTAAACAATTGCGGTATTCTGATTATTGAAATTTAAAAGTGACCACTACCGGACCACTTACAGCACCGGTGTTAACTCTATAAAATGAACACCCTCTATCGTGGTAACACCCATCGAGGGATTTCTTTATTTAAATTGTTTCATTTTTCAGAGGAATACAAAGTGAGGGTATCGTGATTTTAGTAATTACATGTTTATAAGAGCGATTTTCTGTTGTCCTTCCATGGAAGCGTGCAGCCTTCAACCGGAAATAAAACACTTTTTAATATAAGTTGCTGCTTGACATAATCACAGAACTGCAAACACATATGTACAAAAATCCTCAATAAAACATAAAATATTTGAAAATCAGACATCAGACAAAGTGAATCACAGCAACGTCATCAGCCGGTGTAAAGCTGAACTGATGCGGTGAAGCTACCAGTAGCAGAAGCGGAGCTGCGCCAAAAAGCTACAAACACTGAATAGAAGAAGAGCTGCCATTGATAACTTTGCAGCCAAGCATGTCTTAATGTTAAACAATACCGTTTTAGCAAGTTGCTCAAAGTCTAAACTGGTATTGTTGTGGATATAAGGTGTAAAGTTTACCTTCAACCAAAGCAATCCCTTTTGTAAAAATTTCCGCCAGCGCCCCCTGCCGTCCTCTGAACACCCCCCAGGGGGCGGTACCGCCCACGTTGAGAACCGCTAGAATAAAAGAACAATGTTTATTTTACTCAAACATAAAGAGTAAAATCAGAGAAAATTATCATTTTAAGTGGTCTCTTAATATTTTCCAGAGCTGTGAATATTCAAACTATTTTTGAAAACTAAAAGTAATTTAAATGAATCATTAACGTTCAGTTTTTAGACCAGCTTCTGGTTCTTCTGATATTTTTCTTTCACATTGGAGGTTTTCTTTTTTTCAGTCTATCGCCTGAATAGTTTTAAAAGAAATAATTTATTTGCCAAACCAATTAACTCTGATCTAAATATTCCATGTTTTTTTTTTTTTTTTTACAAATTTGTTTATTCAAATATTAATTTTCTCCATTTCCCTCACAGACGATGACGATGATGACGACGATGAAGATGACTTTGAGGAAGAGGACGAATGGGACGACGAGTGAAACTTTTTTTCTTTTTTTTTTTCGCCCTCGATGACACTAAAATTTATCCCAGTCTTTCTAAAATAAAGTTGATGACTTCATAATTATAATTAAAAATGTTCTATCAGTTTGCTGTACATGTTTTTTTGTTGCCTCTATGCTTTTTTTTATTATTAATCTGTGCAATACCTCATTTAATCTATGTTTGTCAGTCTAATCCTAGAGGTCGTCTATCGTCGTTTGCTCCATCTTGTCTCCTGATGGGATACATTTTTCTTATTCTGTTGCTATGTGGCTCAGACCTTCAATATTTCCAATTGTGTTGATCACTCTCTGCCATTTTTCATATCTGCTGTCTCCTGTCACACACGATCTGACTTTGCTCCCATTTTCACCCCAATGTGCAATTTTAAACGTCTCTTAAGCATTTGAGCTGAATGTCGGCTACATTTTTTTTCCGCAGCGCTTTGAGAGGGCTTACAAGATGGCGAGACAAGTTGCCACAAAATCTTATTTGTATCATTATTAGAAAGGGAGAAGAAAAAGAAAAAGGCTATTTTCATACCCTTTTGCTCTAGTTTATTTTTACATACTCGAATAATTCTAGTTTATTGATCATATTTTCTTTAAAAAAAAAGAAAAAAACAGCACTCTGGAATATTTAGAATTCATTCACTGTGGACTGTACATTTACTCTAAACTAACGAGTCTTTTTTTTTTTTTTGCACAGATTGAAAAATCCGACTCGTTGCAGGGATAGACATTTTAGGGTTCGCATCATAATTTAAAGTGCACATGCTTTAAGTAATGTTGCCAAATACATGAGGAATTGAAATGGTAAATCATTAACACTACAAACAGTAAAGAGGGTAGCCCAGTGTTATGTTTGGGTTTTCTTTTTTTTTTTATCTCTGCGACACTACAGGTTTAATTGACTTTTGTGCTCATTTGTTTTGTTTTTTACAGTAGAAGGCAGAGTATTAATACCTGTTCATTGTAATCAGGTAATTCATCATGTGATGCTAAAATAAAGATATTTTAGTTTTGCACACCGATTCTGATGAGTCCATTCTACGTTTCTGTGCTCTTTAAACGCTGGCATATTAATTACCAAGCACGTATTGACTTTACTTTTAATTATGAGCGGTAACATTGGGACATCTATGCACAGTCAATGTTAAATTATGTAAGCATTGAATTAAGTTTTACCCTTCAAAGTGGATATGTCACAGTTAAATTGTTTCATTATTTTGCATAGCAGTCATAAAAATAAAAAAAGTGTTTATTGCAATATCCGTTCAAATATGAGGTGAATTTCAGAAATATGATTTTTGACCAGCAGTTGCATTTTTTGTTGTTTGTTTTGTTTTTTGGACAGAAGAAAAAAATGACGATGGGTAAAATTTGTAATTTGCCAACTGTAGTTTTAGTCAAAATAATGCAGAACTAATATGAAGGTAAAAAGGTGCTGGTCATTTTTACCTTCGTCCATTTTTTGTTGCTTTCAAAGAAGTGCCGTTAGCTCCGAGGCATTTTTTTTAATCATACGTGTCGATGACGGTGTTGTGAAGCCGTCTAGATACATTTTAAACACCTAGCAAGAGTAGTTAATTTGGATGTAAGCCAAAAATAGCTTTTCGTATTTCTGGTTATAATTCATTAAGTTCGATTCGGTGGTATTTGTATCATCTATGAAACGGAAAGCCAAGTCACATGGCCACATTTGCCTAGCAAAGGCTAGTATTTGCCTTGTTCCTGTTAGCAACTCGGCTACTAACCCTGACAACATTAAATCTGTTAATGTAGGAAATCTGGGATGTATTGGGAAGAAGTGATTGTTTTCTAGTGTTCATAACCAATCCATCTAGCTAGGTTACAGAGAGCCTGGCTGTATAGCCATTTAGCTAGCTATATAGCTAGCTGCATAACTATTTAGCTAGCTATGTAGTTATTTGGCTAGCTTATAAACATTTAAAATTTGAGCTTATTTCAGTGCTTTCTGGCTTTTTCAGGGCAACTTATTTGAGTAAAACATGTACTCATGTTTTGGGCTAAAAGACGAGAATTTTAATTATTTGGGCAACACCTAAACTGTAGAACAGAATAGTTGGTGTTTGTCATACATTAGCTTAAAATTTGCTAGCATTTGCCTTGTTCTTGTTGGTAAATAATCCATCAAAGGTTAATGTGAGGAGAATTTTGCATTTGTTTTGCACACTGAATATGAAGAACCAAAACATTTTGTTTACAAGAAGTCTCCCAGCAGCATACATTCCATAATACCTCCTACCTACTTTAACTGTAAGTTAATTAATGCAATGTTTCAAACTCTGGCTTAGGTTTTGGTATTGTAAAGAAGTGTTGTTGAATGATTAAGAAGTAATGTCTACCATTACTTTATTCAGGAAATTAAATATTTAAAGTCAATTGGCCTAAATGAGGCTGCACGTAATTAAAATCTCAGAAAATAATGTATAGTTAAATGACTCCTGTGATTCGAGTTTTCTACAACATATTTAAGCCATCAAAATATTTGACAAAAAAAAAAGTTAAGCGAAATGGCTAAACACATGGAAATTAGTTAAAAGCTACAAATGACACCGCATATCAATAGGAATAAATACTGAAACAGTGTAAACATTTTTATTCATAAGAAAAAAAACTGACTAAAAACATTTTTCTTTTCCCACTAACAATTGGTCCTTCTGTTGGGAGCTACTTAGCACCATAACACACTCCAAGTTCAATTAGCAGCTCATGAGACTGAAGATATTCTTTGTTGGTTTTAAATGACAATCATGAATTGTGGCATCAGTCACGTCTGCTCAAGAGTTTTGAATTGAAAACGACCTTCGCTGTAATGCTGCCAAGACACAGCAGTGTATTCTGGTAGCTTAGCTTGTAGCACGCCAGTTCCCAGTCCTACAAAAAACAAAAACAAGCTTCTGAAATGCTTATTTGAAACTTTAGTCTTATCCGGGCAGAAATAATAACTTGGCATCCTTTCCTGGTGGTTTGTTTTTCTGTTGGCAAAAACTGGACTGTCAATCTTAAATTTTCTGACGGTGAAAGACAAAGTGCCACTTGTTTGATTGAGTTCAGATCTCTGTTGTTGTTAGGTGTTAAAATATGCACATTGTTTTTGTCGGCTTCTTCAGGAAACTGTTAAAAGGATGACACCAACTCCGATAAAAAAAAAAAAACTTGACAACAAATGAGCGCCAGTATTGTAAATTCCAATAAAGATTTCTTCACAAAAATGCTTTTTTAATCCTTTTGTCCATGCTTAACGTTTTCTTAAAATTTTTGTTGTTCGCCGTTACGTATTTTACTGCTACGGTTTTGTCTCATAAGACTGGTAGAAACCTCACTTGCAAATGATAACGGCATGGATCTTCTTCACCTATAAATGGAAAAACAGTTGCGAAACAAACTCAAGAAAAGACAACTAAGCGACCTGTCTCTAATATGTATAGATTAAATGATCTAAACTGAAAAAGACACTCGAGAGAGCAGGCTATATTTTTAGTTGATGTCCACATCAGCTGAACTTTCATCAGTCCCCTTCGCTACAGAGCTTATAGAAGGGATTAGAGTAGGTATGGTACTTTCCACTGATGTTACACCACTGCGGTTCCACAGAGACAAGACACGCAAAAGCTTTTATAGGCACAACATCAGGGTTTTGACTTGATGTAAGCATGCAGCTGGGTAATTTGAATAATTTTATTACATAACAACCTACTTTTCTACTTTGGGTAATGGCTTTTTTTTTTTTTTTTTTTCAGACCTGATATTGTGAAACATTTGTGTCTAAAGCAGATGGATGTATGCGCATTTCATAATGTAAAAGGGCTATCAATTTATGGGATAAAAGAAAAAGTATTTGTTTCTGGCTGCATTTGATCTGAGTCACATGTTTGAAATTCTTTGTACTCGTCGCAATAATCAACGGAAAAAAATCTTGCGTGACATTAATCAAACCCGACCAGCTGTTTTCATGTTCCCTCTGGTAATTGTGATTTATCTTCGGTAAACAGCTCAAGTGCTTTCAAATGCCTCCTTGCTCTCATCCCGATATAGCTCCTTCAATAATCGGATTCCACGATCAAGAGTCGAGCCTTGTCACATAAAATCCCAACAAAACTTAATTTAGTGTCTTAATCTATGCGACTTTCAACCGAGTGTAGACAGAAATCTGGGGTAATAAGTGACATTTTATTATCATTTCAATCCACTTCTCAACTTTATGACATAGATTGTAAAAATCAGTCTGCAGAAAACGTTGCATGGTTGAATTGTTATGTTACCCAGTGTTTTTTGACCTCTAGGCAGCAAATGCTATGTGGAATACCCAAAGAGAGTTGAGTATTAGGTCAGCTATTAATGAAATGACCATTTGACACAAGAACGGCACAATGGTCTCCAGCATTGAATAGACAGAAAAGTCAGGGGGGCCATGAGTTTATGGCTGACGGTCTTGACAGGCTCTGTGATGTTGTGCGGTTTGGTGACATTTTAAAATGTTTAAGGATGTGGTTTAAAGAACGACGCTGAAATTCTTACGGGAACAATAAAACTTCTGTACATTTCTCGAAGCGATTCTTTATGGCAGCAACGCAGTTGGTGAAAGTCTGAGTTTTATGGAAGAATATGGAAAGACTTCCCCCCCCCACCCGTCTTGCAAAATATTACAAATCACTCTGGTTCTTGCAGAGCAGGACGACCCTGCAGTGTAACTTTTGGACTTTGTCTTACCTTCAGAAAACAACATTAGCAGCTGCACGTTTGATGTAAAGATAGCAGTGCTGTGCAGTCAAGGAGACGGAGACTTTTTTCCAAGACAAACGGAGGCCCCGTCTTAGAACGGCTGATAAAGGAAGTGCGTGTCTCTTTCTAATCCACCACTAATCTCAAATTCTCGCGGTCTCCTCTTCCAAAGTTTTTACCTCGCCATCTTTGTGTCCCATAGCGTCCTAGTTTATAAAGACTTTTACGTTACAGTGAACTTGCGAGATTAATCTCAACACCTAAAGGCAATTCATATTCTAACACCTAAACCTTAAAATAAATCTAACAGAATCCTTCTCGGTTTACTTTTGACTTTCTGTAAAGTAAGCTTAAGCTAGCTCATTTCTATGCTCATTAAAAATTAATGAAAACGCCGAGTAAGGATGTACTAATGACGTGAATATTGGATTTTAGCCATTTTAATGAAGAATACATTTATTCTCCACCAGTCTAAAAAAATTATACATACACATTTTACAGAACATTTTTCTTCCTTAGCAGTTATTTGAAATCATCCGTCAGTGTTTTCCCTGCTAAGTGTCACGCAATACGTTCGCATCTTTCTCTAATTTTCTGTATGAAGGAACTCTAAAACTTTACTCAATATTACAGATAAAGTCTAAACAATATATTTTTAGGCCTGGACCTAAAAATATATTGTTTATATATTTGTGAAAGTTAAAAATGAACACATTTACCTGTACGCACGTGTTTCACTGTTTCCACCCATCGTCTTTAGGTTACTGCTCACGAGATGCTGCTGGGAATACTGGCGTCATCACTGACGTCAGAGTGAGTTTGTCGCTTTTTTATTTCACTTCGCTTGTTCGGTTTTGCAACTTGTTCAGAGAAAGTGCGCAAAAAACACGAGTGGGTGTGTTGTCGACGTCTATGAGAGGTTGTGTGCATCAGCGGCTCCTCACCAGCAGGCTGACTCACTCAGACTGAAAAAATAAAAATAAAAAATAAAAAAATAATCCGCCTGTGTGCGCTTCTTCCTATACGTCTTTGTCACAGTTTGTCCCCCCTTTTCCCCGCCTTGAATAAAACTCACCCAGTAACCAAAGAAGACACGAGCAACACGACTGCTGCAGGTAAGTAAATGGATATATTTAGAAACGAACACATATTTCAACCAAAAATAATACACACACATCATATTTACAGTCTTACATGAAAATAGACATTTAGAAAATGTCAGTAAACAAGAATAAGAAAACTCATGTCACTTTCTACTGTGAGTGAAAGCTAAAGCAAGACATTTTGCTTTTTTTTTTTTTTTTTTGTCACACTTTAATGATTAAGATCATCAGACTAAAATAGCCGGAGTAGATACAAAATGCTGCTTTCAAAACTGGAATAAAATTGATTGAGGGTAAAAACACCTTCAAAAAAGTTAAAATTTACTCATCACCAGGGCCGGTCCAAGCCTTTTTGGAGCCCTAAGGAGCTTTTTCTGGGGGGCCCCATACCAGCATGTCAACACCAGATGATTTATAATCCCTAAACTACTCTATGTGTGTAAAATACCTGCTATCATTAGCATCATTTGTTATTAACGTACAATATACCAGTACTATTATGACTATTGCTATCAAACTTACAGGAGTAACAAATTTAAAAAAAAAAAACAAAAAAAACATTTGGGTTTTAAAATGCAGAGAGTGGTATTTAAATGTGACTTTTTATTTTAATTATTTTGAAAGTAACATCAACTGATAAATACTAAATTTAATGTCCTATATTTCCCAAAAGTGGCAGCAGCCAACAGGAAGAGATTAATCATTATTATCTACAAGTTTGCATTATTCAATGTTATTTTTAAATATATTTTTTTCTATCATGCTAGTTTATTGCTCTTGGGTGCCCCCTGGTGACGTGGAGGCCATAGGCTCTTAGACTCTTAGAGATAGGTAATTCTTCTAACAAACTGAAGTTTGCTAATAGGTGTTAAAATCTGCATTTGGAAACTGCATTCTGTATTTACTCAGGATACTTGTGTTTGATCTTAAAATTTGTTTGATGATCTGACACAATTAGGAATTAATTTTAGCAAAAGGGGATGGGGGGACTGTATCTTTAAATATCAAAATATAGTTCAGAATTTTGAGTGCAAATTTCCAGTACACCTTCCCGTTTTCACAGAGTAAGAAATCCAATTTGTCTCCATCGCCGTCGTCATTGTCGCCGCCATTATCTCGCAGGGCCAATCTCTACGTTCCTTATCGTAGATGATGTGGAACTTCCACCTGGAAAATCACGGATTGTGTTAAGAGGACAAAAATGAGACAAAGAGCAGCAAAAAGGGTCAAACAGCAGCAGCCTGGACTGTTTTCAGGCATGCTAATGCGACGAAGCGTCGAGCCCGTTGTTATCGAAGCGCCACAGAACAGTTTCTATAAATACCGGCGCTGAGTGGATGGAATCTGCCAGCTACAGCCAGAGACCCCATTATCTGAGGGCACAGATGATTTTCCACAACAATGTAACAAGCCAACACTCAAATCTCCACTTACTAGGTAGATGAAAATAGGGGAAACTCTGAATAATACGGGCTTTTAGTTTCATTATTTGTCCTGCCATCTATGTTTTCCATTCCTCTATTATGGACGCCAGCTTATCATCCACTTCAGGGAAAAAAAAAAGAAAAAAAAAAAGCAGGCTGACTGACTTTATCTTTGTCAGTGTTCTCTGTCCTACACTGTCTGTAAATGTGAAAGCGATGTGCTCATACCAGAGCACGCTGGTGGCAAACAGCCTCTTTTGCCTACCTACTGCTGTCCAGAGACAGATCATACCACATCAGCCACCAGGATGACTCACACACCGCTGACTCTGTGTCATCCTCGTCTAAATTAAACTCCCTGCTTGTGCAGTTTGCCTTTTGGAGAGTTTGTCCGCTTCTGTTTTTCTCAACCGAATCCCCCCCCCACCCCCAAATGGGGAAGCAGTGTCATTTCTCATGATTCCCCTTCTGCCTCTCACCCGTTTGAGGTTCCTGAGGCTGCTGCTGCGGATGGACTCCATTAGCTGATCGTGGGCGGACCTCATCGGCGTGGATGGCCTGCTGCCGCCCTCCTCCGCCCTCCTCTCGGCCGACACGGGCCTCAGGGCGTTCTTGAGCTCCTTCAGAATGCAGCCTGTCTCCCCCTTCGTCTCTTTCGCCTTGCTCTTTTTGCCCTTCTTCCCTTTGGCTTTGGTGACCTTCTTGCTGCCCGCCTCATGGGCCTTGATGACCTCCGCGATCATCCGCGTGGGCCTCTTCTTCTCCTGTTGCGGCGGGAGAAGCGGAGGAGGAGGCGGCGGAGGAGGTGGGGGCGGAGGTGGAGGAGGAGGAGGCAGCGGAGTCTGTTTTTTAGCCGTTAGTTTGGGTGAGGACCAAGGTGAGGCTCTGGGCGAAGAGTAGGGCGACGAACTGGGTGTTCCTCTCTTGAGAAAAGAAAATGCACACATAGTGAAAACAGAATTGAAGATGGAAACCAGTTTATGTGAGGTACATCTTATTAAAGGCAGCGACACACACCCTATGGTATCCGATGTTTTGGACAAATTTCAGTCCTCTAATTGAGACTTTAGAAAAGGCTTTGGTCAAAACATTTATGACGCAATTTACCTTAAGTGAATTGAGTCCAATGTGGCTTTGGGGTTATCCAATCGGGGGAAAATTTCCAACAACCTGGGCCAGATAAAATCCTTTCCAGTGAACCCTCGGACCGGTTTGAACAGCTGTTTGTGAGCTAAGAAATGAAGCGGTGCAAACTTCACTTCCAAAGAAACAGTCCAGAGAGGACATTTGGATTTTCTGAATCTAATGTGTCAAAAAGGGTTTCCCTCCATAGCACACCACTTTAGCTATATTCCTCTTTTCCAAACTTTTCTCACAGGTTTAAGTCGAGCAGAAAAGTTTCAGAGAGAGACACTGATGGACATGTGGTCAAACTCGACTTTAATCTGATGCGATAATCTACTAATCTAGACAACTACTCCAGATGTTATTGTTAGTGAATTGAACCGAATGAACCAGTTAGAGCTGATTGTGTTGTAAGTAATTGGCTGAAATGGAGTCGAAATGTTTAATGAATCAAACTATTCAAGTTATTTGAACAGTTTGAAGCGAAGTGATTACCAGCGCAGAGGTTCTTGGGTTTACAGCTCCGTCTTGCTGCTGCTGCCGTTGCTCCTGCAGCCGTCTCTGCCTCTGACGGTCCTGGTTCCTGGTCAGTATCCCAGTCATGCTCATCCTGGGACCGGGCAGGTTGAACTGGTAACCGAGCTTGATCAAAGTGTGGTTTTCCCTCAGGATCTTCACCATCTCCATCTCCACCTGCAGCAAGTCATTGCAACGATTCACATTGACTGTAACGGTAACCAGGGGGGGTTTCCGCTGACTTGGACCGAAACCAACCTGTCCTCCACACATGTGCCTCTGGTTGTGAAAGCGGAGCTCGGTCAGGGTGTTGTTGCCTGGAAGTGCTTGGACCAACGCCATCACTCCCTTCCCGCTCACGTAGTTGGACTCGATGTTCAGGCTGGTGATGGACGCGTTCTCCTTCAACATCTTAGCGATGGCCAGAGCGACGTGGTCGTCAGCCCGCGTGTTCGCAAGACTGAAGACTCGCACGTGGGTGTTGGCTCTTAGTGCTTCAGCAAATCGAATTAGAGTTTCCTGCAAAAGGGATTAGGAAGAAACAGGTAACCCAAACAGGTAACCCTCAAAGGTAACCCACTGTTACCTTTGAGGTTGCTCAGCAATTCAAAGAGTGAAAGTTTAGTGTCTGATTCTCTTTGTTACTGTTTGGCCAACCCATCGACTTTAAAAGATGAATGATAGGAGCCGAAAAACTCTCCCTTCCAAACTGAAATGGTTTATGAATATATGTTTTGATCCGACTTCAATCTGGGCTTATTAGATTGAAACTTATGACAAGAAATCATGCAATGAAGACAGAAAAAAAATATGTTTTTCATTCATGATAAATACTTGCTTGTCTGTTATTTCACATTGCCAGGGATAACTGAGTTTTAAGATGTGAAACTAGTATTTTTAAACAATTGTATTTCTAAAGAACTAAAATAAATTAGTCATCTTTCAGCTACAAGATGCCCTGTGATTGTCTGTTTTATTAGTTGGAACTCAAAACAACACTTTGAATGAATTAAAAAAAGTTTTGTGTTATATGATAAAGTTTCTATCTCCATAGAAACAAAGAAAATGGGAATTAGGGATGTTTCGAAACATTTGCATGGAAAGGCTGATTCCCTCAAATGAGGAAAAACTAGATAAATAAAACACGTTGTTACCTGTGTGATGTCGTCAATGTTGTTCAGATTCACCTCAGTGAGTTCGGAGTCGTCGTTAAGAGCTCGTTGCAACGCGTCATCAACAACTGTAGGGTTTCCACTGGCGTTTAGGTCCACTGGAGGAGGGGGCGGAGTCAGCCTCATAGGCTCCGCCTTTTGAGGCCTCAATAGTGTCGGTCTGACTGCATCCACTGAGTCTCTCAAGGGTTCAGGTTTTGCTACATTGTCTTGTTTGTCTTCATCCGTTTCAGCGTCATCGTCATCTTCTTCTGTTACAGGCTCCTCTTCCTCACTTTCTTCCTCTTCTTCTTCACTGTCTTCCTCTTTGTGATCTTCCCCCTTTGAATTTTCTGACCTTTTGCTTTCCTTTTCGCTCTCGTCATTTTTTTCTTCCTCCTCTTCACTGCTTTCTTCTGTCAGACACTCGTCTTCTTGTTCGTCATCCTGTGTTTTGAGAACATCATGAATATGGACGATCTTTAGGTTCAACAAGCACAGCTCTTATAGTACAGAGGGAAAAAATGGTTTTAACTCCCAATTTTAGCACTGTACTCAGTGTTTTGGTATTTTTTCACAAGCTTGACTGATGTGAATGTATGAGGACTGTGCTGACAGAACCGGTTACAATAGGATGGTTTAATTAAATTTTATGGGATGTTGATATTTGTGTAGTAAAACATGTAATAGATAAATAAGTAATGCGGAAAAAAAATAGATTTTTAAAAAGTTGCCAACCCCTGATTTGGAAGATTTGCAATAAAAAACAAAAAAACCTTAACCTCCTGGCTGATATCCTGAAATGTCCCTTTTATATTTTCACAAAATGTTGACTCTGCAAACTGTAATTTCATTTCTCAGGCTAGTGTTCGCTTCTTCATTCCTGAATGGCATTTCAGCAGAAGTCAGCCCTGGAATGATGACCAAATAGTCCAAATCAAGCAAATCTCTAAGGTGGTTGATCACTTTTCTGCACATTTCTTCTTCTTACCAGTTTGGGGCTCCCTCCTGCTATCTCGTTTTCCAAAAGTTTACGGGTCTCGTTCTCCCAGTACTTTATGAGGGCCTCTCTGCTGAAAGTACCCGTTGGGGTTTTGTCTGTCTGGTCTCTCTGTCTGAGTCCGATGGGCACGTTGGCGTCAGGGTCGATGTCGACCAGCTCCTTCTCCAACTCGGCCAACTCCTCCGGGCTGAGCGACGCCAAGAGCTCGTCCTCGTCGACGTCCTCGTACTTACTCAGCTCTCGGCGATACCCGAAAAAACTCATGGCCAAAGCCTGAGAAGCACTGACCTGTAAGTTATTAAACTGTCAGAGTGTTAACTGGGCTCCCAAACTGAAGGAGTTTTGATAAAGAAAGTCAATTAAAACTTAAGGTCCACCAAAAGGCCTTGAGATCTATAAAGATCTCCGCAAAGTTAGATTAAAAACTCAGTCGAATCATGCCGTTACAATGCGACCAGTCAAAACGTTTCCCTCCTGCTCCAGTCTGAACTGGATTCCTCCTGGCCGACCGACTTTATGTAAGGGTGTGTGTTCATGTGTGTGTGTGTCCGTGTCCTCTCCTTTTCTAATCTCGCCAGCTGCTGTTTAGGCTTTAAGAGGGAACGTACCGGCGAGTAGGCCCCATGATGCAGCGTCTTTTTTTGGGAGTCGCTACCCAGATAGGCAGAGCTACAAAAAGCCTGTGAGGTCAGAGGCTCCG
Source organism: Poecilia reticulata (assembly GCF_904066995.2). NCBI lineage: Eukaryota > Metazoa > Chordata > Actinopteri > Cyprinodontiformes > Poeciliidae > Poecilia > Poecilia reticulata. The sequence continues at coordinate 9,977,777 of NC_088852.1, read as the reverse complement.
TGGCCTGTCATTGTAGCAGTCAGTCACTGGGACCTGAGCGGCTTTGTTCACGGCCAAAAAAAGACTGAGCTTCATCGAAGAAGCAGAACGAAAAGGAGAAATGTTTAATTAATCCGGCGCGTTTTGGCGAATGACTCCTTAAAAAGATTAAATATTTAATTTTGCTTGATTTGGGAGTCACCGTTCAAAAGTATACATGTTAAACACTGAGCATTATTAGCAACCGTGAGCATACAACAATAACATGTTCAAAAGGCAAATACTCTTCATCCTGTAGTATTATGTCGATGTGAAAAAGTGTTTGCCCCCTTACAGAATTCTTTTGGTTTAGCTTTTTTTTTGTCATGTTTAGGATAATTGAACACATTTTTTTTATTTCAAAGATTAAAAAAAGAAAAATGAAATATTAAATGGAGGTTTCAAACAAACTAACCAAACCAACCAGATACTATTTGGAAAAACTAAGTACTCTGCTTGTTCAATCATGAGTTAACTGTGATCAGTCACATTTTTTGGTTCAGTCTCACTAGTCAAACCAGAAAAATAAATAATAATAAAAAAATAATAATAATCTAAACATAGGAGCAGCACAGTGGTGCAGTTGGTAGAGCTGTTGCCTTGCAGCACGAAGGTTCTGTGTTCAATTCCTGGCCCCGGTCTTTCTGCATGGAGTTTGCATGTTCTCCCTGTGCATGCGTGGGTTTTCTCCAGGTACTCCGGTTTCCTCCCACAGTCCAAATACATGACTGTCAGGTTAATTGGCCTCTCCAAATTGTCCCTAGGTGTGAGTGTGTGTGCAGGGTTGTTTGTCCTGTGTGTCTCTGTGTTGCCCTGCAACAGACTGGCGACCTGTCCAGGGTGTACCCTGGACAGGTCACCTCGCCCGGAACGTTAGCTGGAGATGGGCACCAGCAACCCTCCCGACCCCACTAAGGGACAAGGGTGTAAAGAAAATGGATGGAGGAATGGATGGAATCTAAACATAATTTGTTTGACAACATAAAAAGGGTTAAAAGTTCTCAGAAAGCAACACATTAATCACCTGGTCTAGAAAAATTCAACAAGGAGACGAGGAGCCAAGTTTCTGACATTTGTTAAATGATTACAAAACCATTTCTGAGGTTCTTGTGAACCACTGGAACCAGCTGGTTCTGGATTCCTCTTCAGGTTTGCTCTCTGTGCAGGAAACCTGAGAACTGAAGGGTTAAGGTGGCCGAAGCGTCCGGAGCATCCAGTAGTATTTCTGGCTAATGCATCAGGGTTATCCAAACCACGATTGTTTCTGTTATTGTTTGAGTACTTCTAGATTAAAAGAGTAATTATCTAAGTTATTATTTGGAGATACATGCAACCAAAAAGTTCTGACAGTTCTAATGGATATTATTCTTCTTCATTAGTGTTATTCCATTATTTGCAGCTTCCATCAGCCCCAGTGATTGTTCACCTTCCCTCAGCTTTCCAGTTTGCTTTTTCTCACCTCTGCCTGTACTTTTCCTCTACTGTTCTCCGTTTGCTTCTGATTGGTTCTTCATTTCCTCCTCTGCCGCGGAACACAAGCTCTTTGGTTCTCGTTGTTTCTTACTGGATCTTTTGGTTGCCCCGCCCTACCGCCTGCTGCTCCTCTTCAGAGTTCCATTCTGTTCTTTTTGTGCTCCAGTTGTAAGTTTTTAAAATATAGATCAACACCTTAATCTTCAGATTTTGTATTATTTGTTTATAGAAAACCATTTGCAGACATTTCTTTGGCTAATTGGGTCAAAAACTTGATGTTTGGGGGTTTTTTTGGCACCAAAGGGTCATATTCAAAGAACTTTTCCTGAACTGGATGGTTTGAGGAACATTTGAAATAGGAGGGCTGATTGTTGAACTTTTAATAAAGTATATATATTTTTATTTACTGTGTGAGCAAAAGAAAGGAAAATATTGGTTGTGTAAAACAATACTTTTACTTTCTTATACATTCGAGTATGTAGTGAGAATAAAAGAAATGTGCTCCATAACAGCTTCACTGGCATTACAATGCATTCGCATAGGTTCTGCAAATTTGTCTCAAATTCTGTTGCACTTTTCTGCAGTTTATTTCATCTACTTCACTGTATTCTCTGGCTAATAGCTTTGCAGTCAACTGATTACTGATACGTGATTATCAGAATTACCAGACATCACTTATTTTATTTCTCATGCATGCATTTTTCATCCATCCCGCTTCTACTTCAGCAACTTTTACAACAATGTTATAAACAGTATAAATACAGGAAAGTGGAGATTTAGGTAAAAACTGTAGAGGTTTGACAAAAAAAAAAAACTGCACAAAATGCACACATTTACAAAATTCCTAGCTTGTTGCTGCAGATCGGATCTTGTTGTCACTAGAGTCCCCCGTACGGGTCGTCCGCCCTGTAGGTCAGGTAGCCGATTAGTCTGGGAGGAAAAGGGGCAGCATCCATGGCCTCCGGGTCGTTCAGCGTCCTGACGTTCATTCTGCCCCTGATCACGAGTCGGCACAAGTGCTGCAGGGGGCGAGGTTCTCCTGGAGCGGAGACGGAGTCAATTAGTCTTCAGTTAACCAGGAAATCGAATCAACGTCACGTCGTGTTTACGGTCTTACCCAGCACGGCGGAAATCTCCTCCCACTCAGGAGTCCTCTCCAGGATGCGCTTCAGGTTGGAGCAGATGCTGATGTGGCTGACGTAGTCGAGAAGGATCCTTACGACGCTGCCTGCCAGATGGGCGAGCCACGACACGGAAACGAACTCGCAAAACTAAAAAAAGAGATCAGGAGTTTCCTTTAGCGTTAACTCGTACTCTCTCCACTACAGCAAGAGGAGGAAAGGACGCATGCGTGTCAGTTCTCACTGGAATGACATTCGGCTGACAGTAAATCTTGTAGGCCTGATTGTGGAGGTCAGTCCAGGTGCTGTCCAAGTCTTCGCTTTTATTATGGAAGCACTCAAAGCATCTGCAGGAAGGGAAAATATTTAAAAATGTAAACATCGTCATTCAAAATTAGGTTTAAATTGAGTTTTGATGATCAGTGGGTGTACGACGTGCTTGTGAGCCTGATAGCCGCTGTTGAGCAGCAATCGCAGCATGTCGTGGTCTCTGAGGCAGTAGTAGAGGGCAGTTGGGAACACGGTGTTGTTGATCACTCTGAAATAACAGTTCACCTCGGCTCCGTAGGACAGCAGCAGCTTCACCAACTCATACCTAGACAAGGCGGATCGGTTTTTCAGGGCAATCTGAGTTAATTGTACGTCAGACAAAACATGCCTCCTGCAAACCTCTCTGCCCGAATGGCAACCAAGATGCATCGCAGAGGATCCAGGTCTGTTCTCGCTCCAGCTTCCAGCAGGATCTCAGCACAGGTCACGTCACCATTGGAGACGGCAAAGTACAGAGGAGTCTTCCTCAGGTCGCCGTAGTTCTCTGTGAGATTGAAAAAGGTCAGCGAGTTAGTTCCAGGAAGTAGATCAAAATCTAAATTGTGAGTGTAAGTTGAATTTTTTTTTTTGGTACGTGTGATTTCATGCATTAAACACTATAGGTTGAAAAGGTTGTAAAGTTAAAATTTTAGTTCTTCAGGTGGCGATTCGCTATGTAAGGTGGGAGGAAGAAACCGTTTTAGAGCAGTAGCATGAAGACTCAAGAAACCGGCACACAACCCAAAGATTTAAAAGCGTTACTTGTGGTGAAGTGAATGAGCACTTGTGACAAAAAACTGAAAATCAAAGTATTTCTGACCAGCATTCATTCTTATCCTGAGGCGCTCCCATTTCTGCAAATGGCTGTGTTATCAGAAAATGCTGTGAGTGAGCCCTTCACTGATTGTGTAAGTTAAGTCATTAAATCCATTAACAGAATCTAAAATCTTTTAGTTTGTAAGCAAAACTGATATTGAAAAACAGGTTGTTGCATTTGTTTGCTATGCAAACTTATTCATAGGCATAGGCCTATATGAAAAACACTTTTGAGCAGATTATTGGAGTATTACTTTCAGAAACAGATTTCACACGTTTGAGGTGCACCTGATTAACTCTCATGTTAGTGACAGCAACTTTTTTCCATTTCAAGTAAGCAGCTCAAACTTTAATGGATTTTATTTTTGGGGTTTTATGTGATATAGGCCGACACAAGGCAGTTGCGTAATTGTGAAAGGTGTGAAAAATGAAACGCACTTTAAAAGATTTTTTTAAATTTTTTTTATGGATGGATGGAAAAAGGCCAGATGTATGAATTCTCAAGCAACAACGTCTTGGTAAAAGTTTGTGGCGCAAACGCACACACTTATACGGTCGCTCCTACCGGAGATGTGTTTATCTAGCTGTGTGTTGATGTCAAAACCATTCTGGATGAGGAGCTGGAGACATTCAGTCTGTCCCCCATCAGCAGCAGAGTGGACCGGGCTCTGGCCTGAGAGACGGATCGCTCTCTTTGTGGTGACAGGGATCAGAGTTCTTAGGACTCTGCAGAAGAGGGGGAAAAAAGAAGGCAGAAAAAAAAGAGGAATCAACAGAGTGAAAAACACCAAACAGGACAGAGGGAGCGGTCATTAATCTGTGGTTTTGAGTTGCAGTGTTTTTTAGGAACTGAGCCGAGAAACAGTGATAAACAAAGAACTCTTTGTGGGGAACTCTGTTGTGCAGAACTTTCACTCCATTGTTTGCTTGTTGTGATGCAAACAAATGGGGTAAGTGATTATGTTTAATGCAGAGCAATTTCTTTATTCCGAGAATCTGCTGCTGAACTGTTACGAGCCGAGAATAATTCCACTTCTAAGGCATCAGAATGACGCTTCATGTTTTGTCAAACGACCGGGCCGCGACTCACAGCGTGTGTCCTTCATACGCGGCCCTGTGGATGGGCAGCTGACAGGCGTAGCTGGCCACGTTTGGGTTGGCTCCGTGCTGCAGAAGGAGCATGACACAGTCCAGGTTTCCTGACCCAGACGCGTCATACAGGACCGTGTCCCCATTGCTGGCTCGGGCGTTCACATCCCCCCCTAGTGGAGGGCCGAGGAAGTACAAAAACAGAGGGATTAGTTGGGGGAAATTAGGCAGGGTCAGATTACAGGCGGCCAAAAAAGGGACGAGTAAATAGATAAATGGTTGTGTTTTAATGTTTTACCGTGCTGTATAAGTATTTCTAGGGCTTCAGTCCGACCGTGCTCCGCTGCAATTCCCATAGCGGTCACGCCGTGACCGTCTCTGACGGTAACCTGGGCTCCGTGGCGAAGCAGCAGCATCAGAATAGCTGGACAACCCACCTGAAAAAAAAACGAGATGTGATGTTATCATAGGCATAGAAACTTTTTTCTTTCTTTTTTTATTTTTATTTTTTTTATTTACAAGGGTAGATTTTATCTTGAATAAAGTGTTTTACAACTTCATAGCTAAGCTAATGAAAAAAAAAAAGAAACAATCTTGATTTGATGTCTTATACGTGATAAACTACACCCAAATTGAGTTTGATTTACTTTACAAGAAGGTTTGGGTGGCAGCTTTAAAACACCCTCCCACCTTCGCAGCCTCATGAGTCGCCGTCCACTTTGTGAGACACACCTGCTCCACAAAGGCCCCGCCCATGATGAGGGAATGAACGCCGTCATACGAGCTCTCTCTCACCGCTGCAACACGTGGAAAGCAGACGTGAGTAAGAAGCGTCTTGGCGAGGGGTCTCTTTTTTCACAAAACTGCTAAAAACGCAGTGAATTAATGACAACGATGAACTTTGGTGGCTGTAAATGACACGCCATCCTTAACAAATAAATACTGTTGGCATATTTGACACCTAAAAGGAACAGTTTGAAGGTTGTGGTTATGCTGTGGCGTGTGAGCAGTGAGTTTGTCTGCAGTAAATATTGGTTGGAGTGATACAATTTGGCTTATCGGTTCCACCCCACTGGCTCAACATGCCAGGCCACCTGTGAGGCGAGTGTGCGCCTTTTCTGGCTAGCGGTGTGATTGTGCTACCGAGGAGCAGAGGAGATTCATTCCTGCCGTTTGTGTTGTGCGGCGAGGCTCCGTGCCGCAGCAGCAGCTTCATGTTTTCCACCTGGTTGGCTTCTGCTGCCAGGGTCAGCGCCGTGTCCCCGTCCTTCGTCCGCTCTTCTAGCGTCGCGTCCATGGATGCCATCGCTGCAAGGGGTGACAAATAAATACAGTTTGGATGATGAGGATCTAACGCTGGGCTGAATCCCTCGATGCTCTTGTTACCCTGCAGCACCACATGCAGCATTTCTGTCTTTGGTAGAGCAGCTGCTGCATGCAGAGGAAGCCAGCCCCTGCTGTCGCTCTCTCTGAAGGCAGACGCGCAGCACGACAGTTCCTGCAGTGCAGCTACATCGCCTGCAGAGATACAGTATTAAAGAGTGTTAAATATCAGATTAATATATCATGGGGTGCAGATTGTGACCGGAATAGAGGAGGCGCTGAGGGAAGGCCTTCCGTTTTAGTGGGCACAGGGAAGCTTCTCAAGTTAATGAGAGGCTAAAATCACAAGTGTAAGAATTGGCCCAGTCAAAGTTCAGAGACCAATAAAGTTGAGAATGAGAATTTGTAATGTAAATTCCCAAAACCTGAAATCTAGGGCCATTTGTTGCACATTATTACTCGTATCTACATGGCGTGTATCACTTTACCTTTATCTATCGCCGTCATGATCTTCATAAAGTTTTCACTGTTTGGCTGTTTCCTGGTGAAACAAATGCAGGTTACATTTCCCGAAACACTCATGGCAGAGCGTGGCCCCAGACCTGACTTTTCGTGCATGATTTGACTTTTATTTGTAATTTTTTTTTTGCATACCAGTATGCTGGCACTGAACACCGCAGCTTGTAGGCATCTTGAATGCTCTCCAGAATGGCAAGCTCAATCAGCTCTTCATTAATGCCTTCCTGCTCAAGGTCGTCCATTTCTGCATAGCGGGGAAATGTGATAAGAAAGAGAGTTTGTAAAAATCTTAAGTATTTTGAGCTCACGTATGCCTGTAGTTTGCGTTCGTCTGCCCAGCTTTGGGAATGCAGCTTGTTAAAGGGTAACTGTATCACCACAGCTCATGCAGGATTGAGGGTCGAATGCAAACATGTTAGTGTCACGCAGTCGTATATAAAAACAAAGTCTTGCTTTATGCTATTTTAGCGATATCCGTCCCTCACCTGTCGGTGTGAGTGAGTGTCCTTGATGTCTCTAGTGTGTTGCCTCCATGTTTTTGTTTTGCAGGGTCCTCGGCGGTCTGCGTTATTATTAGAAGTGGCCTACTTTAACCGTCATGACTAAGCTCAGAGTGTGCTGTCTGTCATTTCTTTCACTTCTCCAGCAGCTGAAACTGCCGACATTCAAATCTAATCATTTCGCTGACATGTGGATGAAACCCACATGACAAGTTTGTGCAGCGAAGCCACACACTTTAATACGCCGAGCACAACGGATCTGTTGTTGGCGGGGGGGCGGGGGGGGGATTTCACTTTTTCTTTCCCTTTTTTTTTTTTTTTTTTAAGCTCGGAATATAATAAAGTCATACAAGCAAGACTAATATAGCTGATTAGTTTAACAACAATGTAGGTGTTTTTTTCTTTTTTCTTTTCCCCCTGCAGCTCCACAGCAGCTCCACAGTAAGAGCTGACTCCTTTCTGAGCAATTAGAAGTTATCTCTCTAAGTGAATTTATCTAACATGTCCTCTACCATCTACAGATGGTAGATGGTAGAGGACCATGGAGGAGTTTTCCCTCGCCATGGGAAAACTCCTGGAATCTGCTGCTGCAGCTTTCTCTGGATCTCACTCAGGAAACCTTCAACAGCCACACATATCCATTCAAAGACCCTCAACTTCACCCAAAAAAAGTTGGGTGTCATGAAACACTTGAACTGCTTAGCAGTCTTTGTCTTCTTTTGGGTTCGCTAATATAGTTTGTCACATTTTTTCTAAGGAAAGTTGGTGGATAAACCATACTTAAACTTAAATTTCAGTACTGATTATTAATTTGTCAAACATTAGAAGCCAGCCGTCTTTTATTCAGGGGAAAGATTACATCTTCGCAATGGATGAACGTTAAACAACCTCAGTCAACTTACAAGTCATTGTTAAATTGATTAGTGATTGAGATTGCTGGAGAAGTTCCTCGATATTTACAGAAGGCGTTTTAGGAAAATGGTAGAAATCATTTATCGTCTTTCTAAGGGCTGCTTTTCTGACGTCCTGCAACACCTAGCTGCGCCAACTTCCAGCAAAAGTTAGCGATTCAGCTGGCGACGCTTAAAAACCTTTATGCACTCCTGCTGACTGATATCAATGAGCATATTCCATGACTGAATCCATTAGCAGAGACACTGCCAGTCTACCATGGAGATGAATGAATGAATAATTCACCTGGCATTAGAGTCTTTGGAGTGTAGAGGAAACTACCGCCCTCCTGAGAAAACCTCGACAAGCAGACAAAGTGTGCCGTCCTCAGGAAATGAAGAGTTTGGTTTTCTAAATTGTTTGCTTTTCCTCATTTCCTGAATCTCTCCCTTGTGACGGCTATTGATTTGGTAATGGAAATCAATTACGGATAATGGCTTTTACATGGGTCCACTTATCAGGAGGAATCATGAGCTGGGGTTTGCGTTGCAAAACGTTCGCACGTGCACGCCCGAGACGCCCAGAATTTCTCCAGCGGATGAAAATGTAATAAACAAAAACATAACAAGTCTACGCGATTAAATAAAGCAAGAAATAACATTTTAATTACTCCCTGTTGTCCTGTTCTCACTTTTTTTTCTTTTTTTTCTTTTTTTTTTTTTACAAACAACAGCTTGGGGAATAACCCTGACATATTCCAAGTGAAATATTCTCGCAAGGAGAACAAGCACCCACTTCTCCCGATGACCAAATTGATACGTGGGAGTTTATGGAAAAGTCTCAGACGGCGTCAGAGCGTGACATAATGACTCAGCTTGTAGGCGGCCTCTCCGCCACGTCAAAAAAGAAAAAGAAAAAAAAGACCCCACCAGTTTGTCTGATGCGAGAGCAGACTGCTGGCCCATCCTCGGGTTTCACTACACATTTGGACATCATCGACACACATGCAAACATGCACAGAGCTCCGAGTTCTTTCTGCAGACGCAAGAGACTGAATTTTATGAGGCGGATCTGAGAAACCTTGGACCCTTGCTCCATATGAGGAAGAAAGTAAGTCGATTCTTTCAACTTTTGCATGATTCTTAACATATTGTCTAACATTCTGCTGATGCTTGGTTTAAAAAAAAAAATCTCATTCCCTTTCACAGCTGTTTCAGCTACTGCTCATTTTTGAGGCTCAAAACGACAAAAACAGAAATTTAGTATTTTTAGTTTTGCAGAAACTGACACCTTCTTAAAAGAACGGGGCAGATAAATCAATGCAATTAATATTTTCCTACTGTAACTGAAAGCTTAAAGATGCATTCGTGAAAAATGGCAAATAATAAAGAATGTTTCTTTAAAAGATGATTTACTGTTCTGAGGGCTTCATGGTCGTGGCTCCACATTGTGCTGTAGCTGCAGCAAGAAAAGGGGCTGCAAAGCGAAAAGATTAAGAAATCTAATAAATGTCTTGAGGGGAAAAAAAAGTTTTTAAGCACTAATCCAAAACCAGAGGCTTTGACTTAGAGCTGCAATTAACTTTTTTTTTTGTTTCTGGGAATCAATTTAAAAAACAGAATTTAAATTATTATTATTATTATTATGTCTTAATTCATCTGTTGCATTGATTGCCTGAAGCTGTTTAGTCCACTAACAACAAAATGGAGGAAAATGTCAATTAGTCTGAAATATTGACCTTTTTGTTTAAAGATGCATTTAAAACTTTTAGAGGATTTACAAAGCGTGCTATCCATATAATATTTTCACAATAATGCTTTATTTTGTTTGCATAATTGACCAGTCCTTCAACTTTTTTTTTTTTTAAGAAAAGCATTAAAAAAACTGTAAAAAAAGAAGAAAAAAAAAGATGATTCAGTCCTGGTTTGAGCCTTTTAAATAATGCCATCTTCACACTTTCTATTGCCAAGAATCCCAAACAAAACTCTTTGTGGTTTCTTAAATAGAGTAAAGGCTTCCTGCATTTCAAACTGTATTTTAAAGATGGTATCCATTGGTAGATTTTATTAAGTACAAAGTTTTAAAAGTAAACTACAGAAAATAAAACTACAGAAAATTTTAGATTTAGAACCACAGAGTTCAAATGTATATGAAATTTCTTTAAAAAATAAAACAAAAAAACAACTCTCCTCAATAGCTCTTTACATTAGAGCTCTCTTACTACTGAGTGGAAATTTAAATTTAAAAAAATCACAAAACTGTCAGAGAATATGAAAAAATGTGTTTATACTCCTTGATGAAATGCCACCCTTGGTAAAGAGCCATATTGGCCATATTAAATACCACCATTCCCCTTAGCCAGGTCATATTCACTTTTTTTGTGTGTGTAAATATCTAAAAGCATGCTAATGGTGAACAAGTAGATCCAAAATATTGTTTGATATCTTCTGTCTCGGCTTTAGATCATCAGCACAACTTGTGTCCTCTTGGGTCTGTTTTCAAGTTTGCATCTCTGCTCTGGGAAATTTGGAACGCCAATAACTGATGATGTGAGCAAGCTGTCTGTATTGGTGAGATTATAATCCTCATATTGACAGCATCATTTATCCGATTGTGGTATTTTGTGTTTTGTTTCTGACCCTGACGCTGCTCTGTTCTGCCTTTCATTTCCACCGCAGAAGCAGAATATCCCCTCCGATTATGAGATTCCTGTCAGTTACGTTCCCAAAGAGGTGGTACGTACAACACATCGATGAGATGCAGAGAGAGTTGAATAAGGAATGGTGGATTTCATATCGACTAAGAAAGCCATTTGTTTGTCTACCTGGATCGCAGGCCGGCACGTGCTGGGTGGTTTTAAACATTTATCCTTTGGAGCGAAGTCTTGAAAAGCTGGCCAGCATGTTTGGTGCCATGTCGTCGAACAGAGACGACATCAACGTCTTCATCACGATGCTGAAGAGTTTACGCCTCACCTTTGACCACGAAGAGCTGGTGGGTAACGGGCAGCTCCACTCGATATGTGCTCTTTTCTTGAGTGCGCACATAAAATTTTACTTATTAGGTTACAGATAGGAAAAAAACAGAACATTGCAAAACAACTTCAGCTCTGAGGCAGGCACCGCAGGACGACTATGTGACTGTTTTGCACGTTTAATTGCATAAGTGAATTATTTCAGGATGGTTTGTTGACTGATTCCCCAGGAAACAGCGATGCAGGTCTTCCAGTGTCACTATCGAGAAAGGAGCTTGCTCTCCGGACTTTACTTTGACTACATCCAAGACCTCTTGCATGCAGCCACTCAAGGAACATCAAGTTTCTCTTGCAAGCCACAGCCATGCCTTAATCATCAGCAAACAGCAGGTACACCATTTAATTGCGCCTGGCAGTTTTATTCAAACGGATGCCTCGAAACCACAGAGGAGCAGAATTAGATAACACATATTGATCTAATGTCATGCAAAAAGTGTGATGTCATGCTTGTCCACTATCTTATTTCATATGTGTAAGCATATTCAATTACAGCTGCAATTATTCTCTTCTTGCAGAAGGTCAGGAGAAGAGTCGAAAATACAGATGGTTAAAGAGCAGCTCTGTGCTTTTAGTGCTAATCCCCTTCACAGCCTGTATTGTGCTGATAGTCTGGCAGGTAAGAAGACCTTGGAATTTCACCTTGCAAACCTTTGTGATTATAAAAGTATGAAGGGGACAATAAGTGTAACTCGTGTTATATTAAATTACAAGTGGGAAATAGAGATGAGAACTGAAAAAAACCAAGGAAAACAAACCTTTTGGTTGCTTAGAAGTTAAAACCGCCACAACAAATACTGAGCTTTGGAAAGTTTTTATCAAGAAAGCTCTTAAATGTTATTAAGCTTATGAATAACTATTGCCTTACATTTTCTCACAAAGTCAGGGAATACTGTTGGAAATGTTACCCTATACCAAGATGTTTAAGATGCTGTTGGTGCCTTAATTTTCAGATTTAACTCATATTGTCATTGTTTTTTACTTAAACTGCACTAAGATAACTCTCATCACTTCTGTTTCAAAATGCTTTTCAAACAATTTTGGCCACTTTTTGGAGGGAAATGACTGTGAGTGAATGCTAGCTAAATGCTAACAGTTGCTAGCATACTAGCAAATGTATGCTAGCAAATGCAATTAAGCACTATCATGATATATATTAACATTTTTTGGTAAAACTTTTCAATATTTAAAAAATGTGTTTGCTCATTAACAAAATATCCTTCCAATATTGGTACTACAAAGTGTTGATGTGATCGACATTGTTGGAAATATAACAAGAAAATGCCGTTAAGTCAAAATTCGGACGGGAAAGCTGGAGGTCACCCAGCAGCCCCAGTTTTTACTCATTAAAATTGTTTTGCATATAAATCCTAGAGAAGCATTATGTTGAACAACATTTATCTGTTAACATGTTCCTTTACTGTTTGAATACATAAAATTACTGTTGTCCTATTTTACTAGTCTCACAACAATTAGCAAAACCGTTCCCTTTTTTCCAACTTGAGCAATTTTCAGCTGTCATTTCCAGATCTAGGTTTAGACCATTATCCTTACCTTGTAGATACAATTAAGACTGATTATTTAATTAATGTACATACTCTCACTCACTCTCTCTCTCTCTCTCTCTCTATATATATATATATATATATAGAAATTCTGAAGTTTTGAGTAGAAAACCACCTGCAAGCAGCATAAATCCACATGTACTTGAGAATCCTTCAGAAACACTCTGAGAAAAATCAGCAAAACGATGAATTGGTGAACACTGATCCACAAATAGGCAGGAGTCCACTGTAATTTCATTCAATTCTCAGTGAAGTACACACCAGCTATATGAGAAAACAAAAGACAGTTTGGACAGTTAGTTAAATACATGGAAGGATAGTAGTGAGATTTTGTTTTTTGCAGATAGATGGTGTGTAAAATTTTTATACTAGCTATGATTAAAAGGTTGTGGGAACTGCAATAATTACTAAGATTATCCTCATCTTTACACAACCTTCTTTTGTCTCCATGTGGCTACAGTTTTAAAGAACAAAATGTCGGCAAGCACCTTTGACCTGGAACACGATTATGTTAAGTGTGCGATAATTCTCAGATTTGACTCCCAACTTTCTGGGTAAATGGAGTCCAAGTTACAGACTGTTTAACCCTGGACCACAAAAGTGGTTAATTGCCTTTTTTGGTTTTCGAAGACAAAAAGCTTTCTTTAAGAGGAAATTCTGGACGCTGAATTTCCTCCCACATTGATTTTTATGTGTTTCTATCTCTTCGTTGGTCAGTCTAACAAATCCTGTGAGATTATCTGCCCACATTTCAGAGAGCATTTCCAAGAAGACGAGGCTTGTAAATTTGACTGCAGCTCATCAAATATTTAGATAGTATTTGGAGCCTTTTGTAATGTCATGGCCACTTTTATGATTATCTGCTAGCTCTGCTGGTGTTTACTTGTGTTTGTTAGTTTCTTTTATAATCATTTCTTCTTTTTTTTTTTTTTCCCTGTAGGTTAAGTCTGGGAGGAACTTAATAGCGTGCAACACTTCAAACGGCCAAACCGCATCTCCTGACATGATCCCAACTGTGTCTGTCTCCATCCCACTTCAAACGCTCACCCACGCCGATGACAGCCAGCCAACGGGGGAGGCAATCTCTGAACATGAGAGTGGATGAAGCGTGATAAAGCATAGAAAAATTAGTGTGGTCTGTCACTTTTCCTGGTCGAGCGCCAGAGGAACTGGAGGAGAGAGAGCTGAGCTGGTGTAAAGGGAAAGATGTGCTGGCAAAGTTCCCCCAGCTCTTGAGTCCGACACAAGAGTTATCCTCTCCGAAACTGGCTGCCAAAGTAAAAACATGATCTTGTTTTGGCTGGTGAATCACAGCTCTTTAGCTGCTCTGTTCTGTGAAGTTAAAAGCCACTTTAAAGCCATTCAAGGTGGCGTTGAGTCACATTTGGGAACTTATCATTGGGGCTTCACATCAGTACAATTCTCCACAGTTCAGAGAACCTTGTTGTTTTGAATTGGAGCAACACTCATGAAGTGAGTTGTCGAAGTGATGGTCCTTTCATTTCTATACAATCAAACACGAACTCCAAACTGCTCTTGTACTGATGTCTTTTGAAATCTTTTAAGGAGTTTATGAAAAAAAAAAGTCCATTCCTACAAAAGTTGTGTGAAAAAAATCCTAAAAGAACAGATACCTCTCTTGTTTTTGTTGTTGACATTGTTGTGATCTGTTATCCGTCACAAATTTTGGACCTACTAGTCACAAACAACACTCTGAGCAGTTCAACAAATGTCTGACTTTATGAATCAAAGATCTGACCAGATGGCAGATAGCCATGGCCAGAGGGCCTTTGAATCCGGTCATTGTGCGTCGAAGCCGTTACACAGTGAACTATTGCTGCTCCTCAGCCACTGCGAGTGTGCTGGGAGGTTTTTAATGCCTCAGTTTCAGAGTCAATCAGTTTCAGTCATGAGAGCATGACTCTCAAGAGTGTGAGTGCTCTTGTACTGTATGTGTCAGAGACCGGGAGCAAGAGACAGGACAGGACCAGCGAGGGAAAGTGAGGGAGATAGAGACAGACAAATAGATGAACGGATGAGCTCAGTGAAGAGCATAAGGAGGGATTGTTCTCGTCACAAAAGAGCAGGCCGTAGGCTGGAGGAAGTGCCAGTTACAAACATGACCAATGTCGACAGATCTCTATGAATCAACAGGCTAAGAATCTCCGCAGACCGCAGGCTATGTAGTTGGATTTGCAGGGACTGGTCAGCATTTCAATAACAGTTCAAATGATTTACTTCCAAAACAGGTCAATGACATGGCTTGTTCTATAGCGAAATATTTTGGATGAGGTTCAAACCCAGGAAAACTTTCACTATCTTCTCAGTGTACCATATTGTTGAATTTGATTTTTTTTTTTTATTGTCAAAAATGTGTGTTTATATTAAGTTATTTTGTAATGCTCTGAATGTCTTTCAAACGCTAATAAACTTTTTCCAACTGTTGAAACAACACATGTAAAAATATAAATCCGATCCCGTCGTTTCTCTTGATATTTAAAAAAAAAAATCAACTTGTTTTGGAAAACCTCCATGGTTTATAATGTAGAGTTTAATAGATTCTAGTTTAAAATGGTGTAATATTAGTGGTGCACCATTAGGTGGCGATAATGTTACCTTCAACTGCAGCAAAATTCAAAAGAGCAAGATCCTGGTCCTTTCTTTTTCCAAGCCTTGAGGTACCACAGTTTTACAACTACTGTCCAATGGTGGTTCTTAAGGAATTTGTATAAAAACAAAAAGAGGAAAAAGCATGAGAACCATTTTTATATCGGATTCTTGCTTGTATTGGGAAAGGTTTGAAATGCTGACTTGTGAAGAAGTCAGAACAGAACTGAAATTAAGTATCACATAGGAATTATGTAGTAACATAAACTATCCTGTGTGCAATTGTCTGTAAAATATTTATATAAGAGGGTTATTTTCCTCTTTGCATAATGTGTATTTTGTGCACCTGACCCAAAATTGCAACAGCAATAATTATCAACAGCTAAAGTCTCTATTCAAATCAAATAACCATGATGACAAACCAGGAAACCAGGATTGTTTAAAACAGGAGGAACAACAGACATAAAGAGTGTAAACACGCCTTCTAAATGTGCTTTTTGCTTTGACATCTACATATTTTCACCAAAAAAAAAAACACACAATTTTTGTGAGAAACATTTAAATAGGTCAGTATGTCAGAACGGTTTGAGTGTCATGGGTGTAAATATTTAAGTTAAAACTATGAAAAGGTAATAAACAGAAAGTGCGATATCAAAGATTGACTGTGATGCAATATTTAGAGAATGGGACAGGAAATAAATGCTGGAAAAAGACAGGAAATGCTTTAATCAAATACTTTTTTGATGGTGCACTTTTATGTGTATGCTTATTTTCCGAATAAACACTTAGTTTTGATTATGTCAGAAATGGTGCACTATGAGGAATAATTTTTAAGTTTTAAGACCAGGTGCTTTTTGAGCCAAATGATCAGGATCTTGGAAAAAAGCCGAGACTCCCATCACATACTCAAAGACGGTGCTTTTATATTGTACAGGAATATCCGGCGGAAGTAGTCAGGCTTTTGTTTTGGAAGGCTGGAATCCAGTGGCCGCCATTATTCTTCGTGGCTTGACGCCCGAGATAAGACGGTTAAATAATTGTAACTATTATATTTAAGGATAGACTGTTGTTTTATTAGTTCGTTTTGAGCCGTCAGTCAATTGTTTGACCCAGCCGCGCATTTTGAGGCCAGTATGGACAGACGGTCCAGTACAACAGGTAAGTTGCTAAGCTAACTGTAGCTGCCGCCGAGAATGGTGTTAAATAAAAAAATGAAGGAAGCTCCATCTGCTGCAAAAAGACTGTTTTCTCCTTTTCAGTGGGATAAACAAACACACGTCTGCTCCGTGTTTTGCTGGAGATAAATAATAAGCAAGTCAGCTAACTATCAAGCTTTGGCTGCTTTGTGATTTTTGTCGTTTAAAGGAAGCCATCCAAATGCGCGCTCCGCTCAGCTGTAAAGCATCTCCAGAAACGGCTTATCACGTCAGTGTGGCGGACTGATAGCTGCTTGCAAAGTTTGAAGTATGACATTAGCTTGGCGCTCAATCTCTCCATCACTGCACACGCACACGCAGGCGTGCACTTTTTCCAAAAACAACTCTACACCCTGGCCACTGCTGCAGCGCCCCCTGTGGCAACACGTCGCTTACCTTGAAAGAGACCAAAACAAAACGGTACATAATTCTGAATTGGAAGAAAAATCCCTGGTTTTAAAGCAGTTTTTGTAAATGGAAATCTGAGAAAGTGTGGCGTGCATTTCACTAAATAAATTCTGAATAATTTTGTAGAGCCACCTTTCAGCTGCTTGCGTTCTGGGGTGCTTTGCAGCAGCTTTGTAGATCTAAGAGACTAAGAGAATGTTCCTTCTTTGTAAAGTAGCAAAGGCTCAATCAGATTGTAGGAGAAATACAAACATCAGTTTTCAAGTCCTGCCACAAATTGTCAACTTGATTTAGTGACTTCATAATGATACCCAGCTAGGTGGGTATCATTATAATATCTATTTATTTATTTTTTTTAAATCTTTATAAATTGTTTTAAAAGTCTTAAGGTTTGTGTCTGGAAAAGTACGTATATTTGAAATGGATTATTTGCCAGGACCTAGATTTCCTGATCGTTGAGCTTTTCATCATACATCTGTGTGGCTTGTTCTCATTGCACATGTAACTCCATCACTTGTAACGCTGCAGACGTAATGTCTTTGAACAGGAGGTGCCCTTCCTCTGGCCTCCCTCCGCCTGCTGGCCTCCCCGCTGCAGCTGACCTATTCGTACATATGGCAGGTCATACGGCAGAGGAACGTGAAGCATTACGGCAAAGTGGAGGAGTTTGTGACCATGGTGACGCAGATTGTCCCTGAGCTTCTGAGTTTCAAGCAGACAGCACAACTTATCTTGGGGTTAAGAGCAAGAGTGAGTTTTCTTTTTTATGTCTGCAACAGAACTCTCAGATTATTTGTTTTCTCACCACTCTTATATTTGTATTTCTGTTCAATCACTTAGATAATCTTGGACCTGCTTCAAAATGATGGCCCACCAGATTCCAAGACTATTCAGACTCTTATAAATAGGTTAAAGATGACATCCTCAGCGGTATGCATGCAACTTGTTGATACGTCTGTAATATAAGCTGTGTATTCCAACTAAACACAATATACCAGGATAATGTGGCATGAATAAAATCTGACTGAATGTTTTTATACCTTAGAAGGATGTAGAGGTGGAGAAATCCCAGACAAACTTTATGGTTCTGATCCAGAATCTGCTTAAAAATCCCACCGAGAGGAAACGATTCTTTCAGGTATGACTTGATGTGTGTTGGAACTTGTTTTTTTAAAATTTCATCTCTTATATTGTCTGTAGATCCAGTTCTATTGTATGCTTGCTTGACACTTGAAATAACTTTTGCAGGAAATGTTCCCTGTTCAGTACGGCGTCAAGTTTGACACGGCACTGCAAGCCTTGATTGCTGGCCTGGTGTGCAAACTGGAGCAACTTCTTCCCGTTCCCAATCTGTCTCAAGTATGCACGCCTATTATCTCAGCAATTTACCCTCTGCAGTTAACTTTTTTTTTAATGAATCAGGATTAGAATAGATCAAATCTGCAAGGACGTACAGAAAAATCACTACTGCAATACAGTTTGTGCTGAAAATGTAGTAATAACTTCCACTTATTGGTACTCCTGCTTTAGCTTGGCGCCATGATCTCAACGGATGCAACTGTTCTTGATGCATGTGGGGGGTTCATCCCCGACCGTGGTGATCTAAAGACTCTTCTGCAGCACCATCAGAGCAAAGGACTCCTTGGTGTGAAAGGTATATTTTTTCAAACACAACCACAGAGTTGGGATTTTATGATATAAACCAATATAATGTAGTACATGTTTTTTTTGGAAGGAAGGGTTACATAGTTTTCAAACGTTAGAGTTTAGGCCTGTAATGTAAATGTGATTTTTATTTCTTTGGAGGGTATAAAATATTTTTGAAAAGCACTTTTAGTTCATTTTCTTGGCGATTTTGCTGAGAAATAAGAAACCTGTTAGGAGAAATAATGGCTAACTGTACTTTTTTGGTTGTTTTTGTTTTCTGCAGCAACTGTCTCGACTTCAGTGGGGGACTGTGTGCTCTCCTCTTTGGCTTTCATGCCCAAACCAGTAGAAACACCCTCTCCGCCGCCACCACAGCCACAGCAACAGCCACAGCAACAGCCACAGCAACAGCCACAAAAGCAACCAGAGGCTGCAGTCGCGGAAAGCAGCCCTGCCTCTCTCAGTGACAGCGAAGATGTTGGAGGTCTTTCAGATGATGCTTCGAGCCCGGCACCCTCCGTCGATGCACCTCAGCAGGAAGAGCCAATAGGCGACAAAACAACCGATGGAAACGGAGAAAAGGAAAAGGATGTCACAGCAACAGTGCAAACCCAGCCGGAAAAAAGTTCTGAACAGCAGCAGCAGGAGGCAACAACTCCTGAAGGAGAAAAGAAGGATGGAACACCAGCAGCGTCAGAGAAACCAGAGTTACAACAGCTGCCTCTGAAATCAATCCCTTTCAGGGTTGTTCAAGTGCCCGCCAAGCCTTCTTCCACGTTGGCGAAAGACAACCAAAAGCCTCAAACCCATCGAGTCACTTTGCATCAGTGGGTGTCACAGATCGCCACAAACTCCATGTCTCTCCCAGCGTTGCCGCCCCTTCCTCCCGGCAGACTGAGCGACGACGACGACGACCCAAGGCCAAGCATCAGACGGAAGAAGCAGTTGAGACACCTGATTGATCGGTTCACCTGCACAGTGTGCGATAAGAGCTTCCCCTACCAGTCCAAGCTGATGGACCACGAGCGCATTCACACGGGAGAGAAGCCCTTTCAATGCTCGGCGTGCAACAAGAGCTTCCGCACGCAAGCGTTCCTCAACAACCACCTGAAGACGCACAGCACAATGCGGCCCTTCGCCTGCGGCCAATGCGGCAAGTGTTTCGCCAAACTGCAGACCCTGACGAAGCACATCCTCGCCCACAGCGGACAGAAGCCCTTCTACTGCAACATCTGTAATAAGGGCTTCACGCAGTCCACCTACTTCAAGCGGCACATGGAGTGTCACACGAGCCAGATGACGTTCCCCTGCAAGCACTGCAGCAAAACCTTCCCGACAGCATTCAAGCTCTCCAACCACGAGCGCTGGCACACCCGGGACCGCCCGCACATGTGCGAGCGCTGCGGGAAGCGATTCCTGGTCCCCAGTTTGTTGAAGAGACACATGGGCTACCACATCGGCGAACGGCAGTACCTCTGCTCCCAATGCGGGAAGACGTTTGTGTACCTGTCTGACCTGAAGAGGCACCAACACGACCACCTGCCCAAAACTAAGATCCCGTGCCCCGTCTGCCAGAAGAAGTTCTCCAGCAAGTACTGCCTGCGAGTTCATCTGAGGATCCACACCCGAGAGAGACCCTACCGGTGCCCACTGTGCGACAAGAGCTTCACGCAGGTCGGGAACCTGAAGGTCCACATCCGGCTGCACACCAACGAGCGCCCCTTCAACTGCGACGTGTGCGGGAAGACCTACAAGCTGGCGTCCCACCTCAACGTCCACAAAAGGACTCACTCGTGTAAGAAACCCTGGACATGCGAGACGTGCGGGAAAGGGTTCACGGTTCCCGCCCTGCTCAGGAAGCACGAGCAGATCCACGTGAAGGAGGCAAATCCTGATTTTGCCGGCAAGCGGAGGGTGAGGGGAAAGCACAAGAAGCAGTCGCTGAACAGGAAATACGACGAGGAAGAAGAGGGCAGCGATGACAACTATTGAAGGAGACGTGATGAATGAGAATCCCCTGATGAGTTGGAGCTCATTGCTGATCGCTGCTCAGATAGGTCGATGGAAACAGCTGCTATTCAGGGCCAACTTAAAGATGCCGCTTAGTACGTGGATCTATGACTGAAAACATGTGGCTGATTAAAAGACAACTGAATCTTAAGATTATAGTTAGAGTTTAGAGTAAATCAAGTGGCTCTTATGTGTGCTCATGCATGAATAATGGTCAGAGTTTGTTTTAGTAATGCAAACAAAAGGGTAGATGTCAGAAGTTTAGTTCAAAACAAAAAAATTATGCACATGTCAGGCCTTTTTTGTTTCTGTAAGAACTGTAGCTCAAAAAAAAAAAATACAGTGCATCATCTTTGTACAATTTGGATCCTGCAAAATTTACAGAATTACAATTTTATCCCCAATAAGGCATTTAAGGCTATGTTCTTAACATTTATAGATTATGATTTTAATAAACTCAAATGAATGTTGACTGATTCATTTATGGACAGGAAGCGATGAAAAGTAATTTGGTTGCATTTACTGAATAGAACCGTCTGGATCTGGCAAAAATTAGCTGACTCTGGCCGATGAATCAGAACCATTATTTGAATAATTTAAAAAAATCTGATTTTGGAAGTTGTTAAAAAAAATTGATGCACTGATCATGCTTTTCCTTTCTGATAAAGACTTTCTACAACACTTTAGAGAAAAAAAGATGTACAGCAGTTTTTTTGATATACTTATTTTGTGAATCCAACAGGAAATGAAAAACTTGGAAGATTATTCCCTTTATGCATAAAACCACAGATCCAGAGTCTTCAACTGATTTTTAATTATGTGTTTGTTGATGCATTCAAATCAGTCAATAAAGGGAAAATCAGCAGGTTTATAATTCTTTGCCGATTGGTGCATCTCTATAAAAATCCATCTTTAGCAGAAGGCTGCATTTTCATAGTTGGCTTGTAACGTGAGCATCCAACAATACTTTTTTTTTCTTTTTTCAAAACGTGACTGTAGACATTTTTTGTGTATTAAAAAGGCCGTGGCAGAAAAAGACATTTTATTTCACTATTCTGGTTTAAATCGTTCTTTATCAATATTCTCTATTCAATCATTGATGTAAACATTTAAACTTTTCTGTTTTTGCTGAATGCCAAGAACCTTTTTGTTTTGATTTATGTATCACTTGTTTATTTTCTATTTTATTACTTAAACAATAGAAATTGATTATATTTAAAGTTTATTACAGAAAATGTTTCATTAAAATTATGTGCAAGCAGTTATGTATATACCCCAGTTATAATATGCCTGTTCTCAGTATTTTGGTTTTTCATGCTGTAAAAAGAAAAATAAATGGTAAAATAACTGTTTTTCTAATGTATCTTATAATTCTTTCTGAAATGGACTCTCACTTGGCAAGGGTTAGTTGTAATGTCAGTTGTAGTGGGGAAAATGCTCTGCAGATTGCTGCATGACCACATAGCAGTCAAAGAATCATTTCCCTTCAACAGAAGGAAACCGCCAGCAGAACCAAAACCATGCTCAGGATGAGCAGCCATCTGCCGTCAGACTGGCAGGGGTTGAAATTACAGAAAGGGGTCACAAGCACCGGTCCAGGAGTTTTTGTGTTGAGAAAACAAAGATTACTGAGCTAATTGGAGCAATAGCTGCTTCAGTTGTGTTTCCAGAGAAAAACAAAAAACTAACAGTTAAACTGGGACGTTTTGGGCAAGATTCTGCTACAGTAGCATCAAAGCATCCAGAGAAAATGCATAGCTACCAGCAGCTGCTCAGTTATAATAGTACTGTATTTTATTTGTCAAATTCAATATTTGTATAGCAGTTACTCTGGGTTGTATATCTTTTTGTGTATATATTTTAAATTAATTAATCTGAGGGCCATCTTGAAATATTGTAGTTTTTAATCATTTTATTATTATAAATTAAACATTGCTATGTTATATTACTAATGATCCCTGCAATAAAACAGACTACTATTACGTGGGGAGGAGGGTATCCTCTACCAAGATGGCGGCTTCATTGGCGTATCGCTTCAATGAACAGCTGAAGTAACGGCGACGGCTACGTTTTCGTTCTGATTGGCTCGTGTCCTAATACGTCACTACAGCGACCAGAAAACTGGGCGCCATTTTGAAAAAATAAAAAAGTGAAAACATTCCACATTAATCTTTTGTATTATTATCAGTATTTTATAAGCTTTGTGTTCACGGTAGAAGAAGCGGACATGGAGCCAACGGTGAGCTGGTCTCCCGAACAGACCGAGGCGCTCCTCTCCCTGTGGTCGGAGGAGAAAATTCAACGTGAGTTGGCAATATTGATAAGCAATGAGAAGGTTTATAGGGAAATGTCAGGCAGACTGACCGCACTGGGAGTCAGTCAGTGGTGACAAACCTTAGAGACAAGCGTGTGCGAAACACCCTTTTTATTGCTCTGACGCTTAGACTCTGTCATACAGGATGGTGATGCTGCAGGACCCCTGTGAATAAATTGTTAGAACAAGATTCATTAAAAGCCCAATATTCACCGTTAGAAACTGATTATCTCACCCGTTCTTTATGAAATTGATCATTCATTTAATTCTTAAGGTTCCCTTGCATGTTGTACCCTAAGATACAAAAATGGTCTTAAAGAGCCGTTGAAATTAACATTGTTTACAATGAATGCAATTATCAATTTTAGCACAGACAGTTTTAACAAATATTTATGGATTTTTAACCTCTCAAATGATCAAAGTCTCTTTGTTTATTAATTTTAAAAAGTACCAAAAGGTTGTTTAAAAAAAAAAAAGAAAGTATACCATGTAGTAAAATAAAATACGTCATTTACTTTTTTTAAAATTATTTTTGTGCGTTGTCAATTTTAAAATATATTGCTCTATTTGGATCTCCTTGGCACAAAATGTTATTTTAAAGACGGATACTGAGATGTTATAAATCAACATTCAATTTAATTTAAGTTTTTGAATGTTATTAACTTTATTCATCACCATACAAGAAATATTTCTAAATATTTAGCCATGGGCTGCACAGTGGTGCAGTTGGTAGAGCTGTTGCCTTGCAGCAAGAAGGTTCTGGGTTCAATTCCCGGCCCCAATCCTTCTACATGGAGCTTGCATGTTCTCCCTGTGTTCTCCCTGTGCATGCGTGGGTTTCCTCCCACAGTCCATAAACATGACTGTCGGGTTAATTGGCCTCTCCAAATTGTCCCTAGGTGTGAGTGTGTGTGCATGGTTGTGTGTCCTGTGTGTCTCTGTGTTGCCCTGCGACAGACTGGCGACCTGTCCAGGGTGTACCCCGCCTCTCGCCCGGAACATTAGCTGGAGATGGGCACCAGCACCCCCCGACCCCACTGAGGGACAAGGCTTTAAAGAAAATGGATGGATGGATGTTTAGCCATGAGTCATGTTTATTCTTTTAACAACCTTGATTCTGATCAGACTTTATGTGATTGTGCAAAGTTATTAAGGGGAGACGGGCATCTCTGCTGTGTTGAAAACAATATACCATGAAATTTTGAAAATATTTCAATAGGGAAAGAAGAATAAAAGTAGGATTCAAATTGTATTGTAATGTAAAATCAAAGTAATTTTAAATGGAACTAAAATTACCGAATTTTTGCAGGGACACAAATTTAACCTTTTAGTTTAATATGTATATGAAACAGTTGGAGAATGTAAAATTAAAATGAATTCCCAAATACACATCCTGGGCACATTTTATATCGTGTGCATCAAGACAGCCAAAACTAATACACATTTTATCCTTTTTCTCCCCTTGCAGATCCATCTGTTGTGACAAATATTCCCAATTCTTTTACCACAAGTTTCCAAGGACTTAAAAAAACAGAAATCACAAAGGATGCTGTTTTCTTCCCCATTAAAGTGGAGGACTCTAATACTCCATGCACAAGCAACGGGGCGGTTGAGGCTTTATTGCAGACTTCAGCCATGTGGCCACCCACCACTGTGGGAAGGAGAAGAGGTAAGATCAAGGACTGATTTGTCTCTAAAAGTGAGAATACGCAATCATAGTGGTGTAAATAAAGACAGTCTGGTTTAGTGGTACACTAGAACCAATCGACTCTTCACCTTTGGCTGTATCCTCTTTGTTTTTCTCAGATAAGCCCACATGCAGCTGGTCAAAGAAAGAGGTCCTAACGTTGCTGACGCATTGGGCCAATCCGGCCGTGCAGCAGGAGCTCAGTCGCAACGTGAGGAACAACGCCGTCTACAGCAGCCTCAGCGCCAAACTGGCGTCGCTCGGGTACAACAAAACGGCGCAGAAGTGCAAGGAGAAACTGAAGAAGCTGAAGCAGGATTACAGGAGAATCAAGAACAGCAATCACCTGGACGGTGGGAAGAATATATGGTTTGACATCATTGACCAGGTTCTTGGTGCTTCGGTTGCTGCAGCACAAAAACATCCAGAAACCCCAAAGCTGTCCTCAGCAGAGCCCGCTCTACCAGTTTCGTTTGAAGAGAACTGTGAAGGTAATCAGAAGTAAACATCCGTCCACCTCCAGGTTCCAGTGGGCGAAGCTTATTAGTTTTTAATGCGCTTTTGTTGCAGGTTTTTCCCCTCCGACAAATGACTTTGACACCTTCTCCGAGCCCGACCCGGCGCTCCCGCCCTCCGACGTGATGAAAGAAACGGATTTCTTCGTAGTCAGAATTGAAGACAACACGGCATCGACGAGCACTGCGGGTTCCTCCACCGCTCAGCTGGCACCCGACATGTTTGCAACCAGACATGTGGAAAAACGAAAATGTAGGTATAAAAGCCCTGAAACGGAAGATTAAAATAATAGCTGTTTTAACATTCTGTTTCCAAAAATGCTTTCTGTTTCCAAAATCACAAGTGATAACTTATCAAAAACTTTTTATCGGATCCTTGATCTTGAAAGAAAAGTTACCACACAATTTTCTTCAACCATCAATATCTCTGCCTGAAACTTCCAAAACTCTGAATGTGTTATGTGTTATTTAGAGCTCAAAACTTATGAATACTGAGTTTGTGCAACCTGCTTTTATTCAAACAGACGTCCACACATGCAGCTGGTCTAAAAAGGAGGTCCAGGCTTTGCTGGCTTACTGGGCCAACCCGGTTGTCCAAGAGGAGCTCCGCCGCAACGTGAGGAACAACGCCGTCTACAACAGCCTCAGCGCCAAACTGGCGTCGCTGGGATTTAGCAAGTCGGCACAGAAATGCAAGGAGAAAATAAAAAAACTGAAGCAGGACTACAGGAGGGTGAAGAACAGCCAACATGTTGGCTGGGCAAGGACTGCGTGGTTTGGGATTCTAGATGAAGTCCTTGGTTCTCAGGGCGCGCCGTCGAAATCTTCCAAAACTCTGAATCCTTCATCAGGAGAGCCGAATGAAGGGGACATGGAGGCTGAGGGTTGGTGGAGAAATTACAATGAAAACATGAATTTCATTCCTTACGGTGTCGGAGTTTTATGTTTAAATCTTGACCACCTTAGAAATATCATCCATAAATTTATATCAAGCACTTTCTCTTCTTTTTCTTTCAAATCTCGCAGATGGATGCAGGTGGTCCGCTGATGAAGTGCAGGTGCTCATCACTCTCTGGGCGCAGCCAAACATCCAGAAGCAGCTGCTCGCCTCGGAGGAAAACGACGAAGTCTTCACGTACCTCAGCGACGAGCTGGCTCAGGTCGGCTTCGCCAAGTCGCCCCAGCAGTGCAGTCTGAAAGTGGACAGGCTGAAGAAGGAGTACGCCAAACTGAAGCAGGAGGGCGCAAACGCGAACGATAAGAGCGACTGGTTTGCCATCATGGATAGCGTTCTCTTCCCCGAAGGAGAGGCCTCCAAAGAGCGTAATTTATCCGCCGTGCTGACGGCTTCCAATCCCCCCGAAGGTGAGCGACGATGTTTGACGGCTGAACGCTTTGGGGAGAAGTTTAGAGTTTGTGTCTGTTTTGTCGTTTGCGATAGATTTTTCGCACACCCTTTGGACGACGGAGGAAGTTGACGCTCTGCTGACAAAATGGGCAGAGGAGCACGTCCAGGACCAGCTGAAGTCCACCGAGGACGACCAGAGGGTGTACGCCCAGCTGAGCTCCGAGCTCGCCACCCAGGGGTTCGACAAGACCACCAGTCAGTGCAGGACCAAACTCCGACTGCTCAAACAAGAGTACGAGAGGATCAGGGAGCAGAAGGACTCCAAAGCACAAAAGACTAGGTGGTTCGTCATCATGGAGAATGTTTTCCGTTGCCACAAGCCAGAAACGGAGTCTGGTCCTTCGTCTGTGGAGACTTCGCAGCAGGAACCACCTGAACGACTAGAAGGTATTGTTTTAATACAGACAGAAAAACACAAATATCTAATTTACAGGTTATTCACAGGCGCATCTTAGTTAATTGGAATATTATCAAAAGGTTTATTTGTTCAAGAAAGTTGATTCAAAGTGTCTCCATCCATTGTGCATACCTTATCAGTCTTCCTTCTAATGAATTTATGAACCTTTCTTCACAATCCTCTAAAGTCTGTGGTTAACTTTGTTTATGCACCTTCTTCTTCCACACGTTTCCCTTTCAATCAGCTTACTGTCCTCACACCTTTTTCTAACTAGTTGTTCCTCAATTAACTTTCGCTTAATGTGCTTGTGTACATCTTCATGCTAGTTTTTCCTTCCACTCAACTTTCCATTTGTATGGCTGTACATCATTTTTGGTACTTTTTCTTTTCCAGTTATATTAACTTTCCAGTTAATATCCTTGTGCAGCTTTTTCTTAACATTTTTCCCTTCCACTCAGCTTTTTAATATGCTTATGTAGCTTTTTAAAAACAATTTTTCGTCCACAAACTTTCCAGTTGTTATACTTGTGCTCTTTTTTCACTTGTCAGTTTTTCCTTCCACTCAACTTTCCAATAATATGCTTACATATGTCCTTCTTTGTAGCTTCTGTATCCTTTTTTTAGAGTGTGCTATAAATCAGCTGTCTTTCTAATGATTGTGTAGACAGTAACATGGCCATAACATAACGTTCGTATATTAAAACTTCTGCTTCGTCTAAACTATAATCCATAATGATGTGTAATTTATATTTTTAAAAAACCACTTTCTGAACCGACTTACTGAATTAAATGTCAGTATAAATGATTCGGATGCATCTGTAAAGGAAAATAAACTTTGCTAAAGACAACTGTAATAATAAATAAGATAATAATTGTTCGCAGCGTGCGGCTTGTCCATCCCGTCTCTGTGCCTCCTGGTTCCCACCCTACGCCTGATGTGTGCCTTTGCCTGGAAGGTGATCCAGAGCGGCAACGTTCCACACTACCGAAAGGTGGAGGAGCTGGTGGTGCTGGTGACGGAGTTGTCTCCGGAGCTGCTTACAGCCAGAGAAAGAGTTCAGCTCCTGCTCAGGCTGAGGGCGAGGGTAGCTACAGCCACATCTCACTGCATTTCCGCTCAACGTTTCGTAGGAGTAAAACATTACAGTGAGCACTTTTATATCTCTGGGTCTGTCTCAGTTTGTGCTGGAGTTGTGCCAGAGTCGGAGCACGGCGAACCTGCTGAACATCCAGCCTCACCTGAGGATTATCCAGGATCTCAAGATGAATGCTGTCTGCGGTCAGGAGGTTCGTAGGAGGTTTTTATTTTGTACAGTTTTCCATTTTTAGTTAATCTGAAAGTATAAAAAGTTTAACATGGAAAGACGAGAGAACACGTAATTTGACTAGGGTGGTTGTAATGAGATAGCTAATGTCCAAAACTGTCCAAAACAAAAAACAAGACTGGACAAGGAGCCCAGTTTGAATTTTAATCACATTATTATAACAACCATTAGGCACCACATTCAAATTAAATTGCTTTCTTTTTCAAAAAATATGTTGTGTGAGCTACCAATAAAGATGAGTTTAGTTTGAGATTTTTTACACGTAATAATGTGACTAGACATTAATTATCAGCATTTTGACCTTGATGTCTGTTTGCATTGCAAATCGTCACAGAAGACGGCTAACACACTTACTTGTTTTGGTTTCGACTCTGTTTAAAGGAGCTGAATGAGTTGGAGAGCTCAAAGTCAAATTTTGTAGAAGTTATTTATGCCTTGCTGGAGGACGCAGAGGAAAGAAAGAGGTTTTTCAAGGTGGGATTCTGTTAAAACAGTTGCTGTGATTCTAGTAGTTTCAATAAAGACTGGACATGCTGGTTGTTGTTGTCTTCCCAGGAAGTCTTCCCAATACACTATGGAGAGCAGTATGAAGCCACGCTGCAAAGATTAGTTTGGAAATTCATCTCCAGATTGGATAATCTTTTGCCCATTCCCGATATAAAACAGGTAAACGATCAGAATGAGTTACTGAAAAAAGGTGCTGCATATTAAAGAAGAAGCTGTAACTTGCTGTCAAATACTTTGGCTTAATTGTTAACGTCGGTGTTCAGGAGTGGATTTGGTTTCTGTGTGTTAATGTTTTTATTTGTTGTTATTTTAATGCCTGATGCAGACTGCAGAGTGGCTCAGTAGCGCCCCCTCAGTCATGGAGGAATGTGAGAAGCTGGTTTTGGATCCAGAACAGCTGAGGACGCTGCTAAACTTCCAGGAGCAACAAACAGGAAATCCAAACAAATGTAATTGACTACAACTTTGAAGAAATCAGCATGCAGTTTTTTTTTTTATTCATTTGGTTAGTTTGACATGGTTTTCCATTTCAGTGGAATATCAGTGGATAGTATTTGAAGGTATTTTAAAACTTTTTTCTGTCATTATTTTTTTTCTGTCGTAGGATTTTTTAAAAGTAGTTTAAAAAATAGTGCCCACCAGATGCAAGAAGCTATAATGCACTGCAGAAACTCACATCTGCTGTAACAAATGTAAAATGTCTTTTTTGCCCTTTATTTCTACATTTGTGAAGAGTAACAATTAGCTGAGTAACAAAATGTTTGGCTCACTAGAAAAAATCAGGTCTGAAGGGGTTTTAATGGGGTTTTTTTCTCTTACAGGCTTGCCTCAAGCTCAGAATATGTTTTTGCCCTCGCTGTCTCTTCATCTGAAAGCGAACTCGAGGCAGCAACTACCAGTTCAGCGCAAAGGGTCGTCTCCTGATGACGACGAAAGCCAAACGCACGACAATTCGATCCTGGAGAACCTGGAAGATAAACAGAGCGATGGAGTGATGGCCGCCAACTGCTCAAGTATGCATGAAGATGTGTTTTACGGAAGTATTTGCCCTCTTAGAGTTTTCTTCTGTATTATCAGGCAGTTTTAAAAATGTTGATTTTATTTAGGAAAGTTAAGCTATTTTATCCGTCTCTTTCAGGTGTCATGTCTACACCTTTAAAACTGCATCGCTGCTCCATGTGCTCCTTCACCGACACCAAAGTGTCTGCACTCCTCAACCACATCCGACAGGAGCACCTGAGTCCGATAGACGACACTTTCGAAGACCACTTCTTTCAAAACACCAGCGTGGGGCTCGATTGTGAGCTTCCCAGCGAACTCTTATCAAATGTAGCAACATCAAACAGCCAAGGTCCTCCATATCAATGCGACAAGTGTGACAAAAGGTACCTCTCCAAATCATCCCTGATTGTCCACTACCGGATCCACACGGGCGAGACTCCGTACCTGTGCTCGCACTGCGGCCAAGGGTTCAGGTCGTCGGCCTACCTCGACCTGCACACGCGCGTCCACACTGGAGAGCGGCGCTACAAGTGTCACATCTGCGGAAAGACCTCCAACCAGCACCTGACGAGGCACATGCGCATGCACAGAGGGGAGAAGAACTACCTGTGCACCGAGTGCGGCAAGGCGTTCCTCTCCAACGGGGAGCTGAAGCTTCACATGCGGTACCACACGGGGGAGAGGCCATACACCTGCAAACACTGCGGGAAGGGCTTCATCGCCAAATGCCTGCTGACTGTTCACACTCGCCGGCACACCGGAGAGAGTCCCTACCGGTGTCCAATGTGTCCGAAATCCTTTCCCACGCTGAGAGCGCAGAAAAAGCACCTTAAGATCCACTCCAGCAAAAAGTCCCTACAGTGTTTGGAATGTGGTCGGATCTTCAGGCTGGAGGACACTTTTAAACTTCACGTTAAAACACATGAACTAATATAAAGCTGTTTTAACAAGATTCTGTTTTTTCAAGTTACACCTTTGCCAAATGTTCAAGGTTTTAAAAACAAATCACTGCCTCTGGAAAGATTAGCGCTTTTATCATATTGTGACTCTAAAGGAAAAAAAAAACTGCTCAAGTTTGCAATGCAATTATTTTATAAAAACTGTAAAGCTAGCATTCCCCCAAAAAAACTCAACATAAATGACTGTTTATGTTCTGATGTTTTATGATTACTCTGAAAATTATAATCTTGATTTAGATGTTTTTCACTCAGATATTTTCACAGAATGTTTTTTTAATTATGCACAATGTCACCCCCCCAAAAAAAGGCCTTCAGGGGAGTTTAATGTAAACGTGCGTAAAATGGTTCCTTAACAGGCTTATAATAAATGAGCTGTTACTTGATACTGAAAAGTATTTTTTACTCTGACTTTTTCTTTTTTTTTTACATTAGCAGTCATTTTTAGGAGTCAGGGTGCAACTTGGACTTTTCACCAGTCCATCACAGAATACTTGGCATTTTAGCTAATTATTTGTTTAGTTATGCTTAATACATTTTAAATCAAATATTTAGCATAAAATAAAGATGAAGATGCACGTTTTGCTAATATTTACCTTTTTTAAAAATCTTAATTATTTAGTTGGATTAAATATTTAGCTTGTCAGCTAAATTACAAATGTGGCTAAAGATTCAGCTGAATATGCAGTGATATTTTGAGATACAAATGTATATGTGGCAAAGAATTAAGCACTTAGCATTTGCTGGATAAAGTTTTTTTGCTAAATATTTAGTTTTGGTTAATAAATTACTTTATTTTTAGCTAAATGTGTCGCTAAGTCAAATTTGAACTGAAATAAAAATATGTAGCATGCTAGCCAAACAAGTTAGCAGCGCTAAATACTTGGCAAACTAGCTAACTTAAATATGTAGCGCTATAACATTTTCTTTTCTTTTTGAACATGCAACTAAGAACACTTTAACAGTTCAGGTTTAAATCATCCTTTTCGTCCCCGACAGTCAAGAGATTTTGTTCAGAGTACTGCAGTGACTCCCTCCACTTCCACTGACCCTGGCCCCTCACCGTGCGACCTCCACGAAGCCTTCCTCAGAATCGCTCACCAGTCGTCTGACCCCGTGACCTCACCGGGAAATCCCCCATCTGAACTGGACCCAACAGAGCCAACCACAGTTAGTCAGACAGTCGGTCCACAGTGAGTACATGAGATATGTCTGCTGCCGTTCACTCCTATATGAATGTATGTGGTTGTTCTGGACGTTAGTCACACAGATCATATGCTGGAATGAGTTAATTATAAGAACTGGATGCATGAATAACAGGGAGGACATATGGGCTTATATAGACGAGGCCAAATAGGTTGCATTGAGCTGAAACAGAGCTGAGAGATGTGTTGAATGATTATGTGCATTAATCATGTAAAGTACTTCATAGCTATAGAAATAACGGTTTATGACAGAAAAAAGCATCAGCACCAGTCAAGAAAATTTAAAAAAACAACAAAGAAAATACAGGTATAAATATATAATAGCACAAAATAAACTAGACCAGTGAGTCTTTAATGTCTCTACTAGCTTAGCACTTCAAGGTTATACTAATTAGAACATAGTATTTTGCTAAATTAGCCTCAAAAGTTACATTTTAGTCTCATCTGACATCATTACTCTTAGTTGGAACTGCCATTTCACTTTTGTTAAATATATATCAATAGGTATATATTCAAATTTTATTTAAGCCTGAATGTTTCACTGCTGATATCTGTCATTCAATAAACAAAATCTTAAGCACAAGCTGAGAATATTTTCACATATATTTATCAAAAATTAAAAGAAGTTACAAAAACCCCTCTTTTCTTAAAATTCATATATGATAAAACTAGGTGATATTAAATGTATTTTAGTATCTTTGTCGAGTCCACTGCTCCCTCTGCTGCTCAAAAATATTTGGTAACATTCAAAAAACTTTGTGACTTGTATACTTACGCAAATTTTTGTGTGGCAACACTATTGTTTCTGATAAAAAAAAGCAAACTTTTGTTTTCTACTGACAGCTTTTATTGAATAATACAGTATGTAAAGATCATATCTACAAAATGACGTGTAAAAAAATTAGAAATTTATTGTTACAATTCACCATCCAATTCAGTTATTGTCTGTATCGGAGAATGTCGCGGCGTCTTCGTCGGAGAAACCGACGAAGACGATCATCTGGCAGCTTTTCCATTTTCATGGGTATCTATCCTGTAAAAAGCACAATTAAATGTACAACCCACAAGAACAGGACGGATGAACGCGGAGTTCGGGCTGGTTTTAAAGCTTACCCGTTCTCCTCCTTCAGGTGCTGGTAGAGCTCGAACTTGCTGTTCACCGAGCCCGCTCTTCCAAAAAACTCCTGGTGCTTCCGAGAATTGGCCACAGTGATCCGATTGGTCCACATGCTGAGGAGTGTGGCAGGACCTGAGGAGAGGGAGGGGAGAAAAAAGAAAACCATCAGGATTTGTTGTTTGTTGGTGGTTTTTGGTTTTAATGTGAAAGCTGGGGCTGGAACCTTTGGCTCTCTCTGGAGGCTGAACGTCCTCCGAGATCAGGCGAGGCTTCTTGTTGAGCGGCTCCGGTGAGTCCGGGGAATCTTTGATCACTTCGGATTCCTGATCCTCCTTCTCCAGCAAACCCTTTAGCCTGCAGCGGAGAGGAGAATCAACAGACATCCGAGGAGGAGATGAGTAAGAGCTGCACGTGCAGACAGGAAACGTCACACTCACCTTTCAGATTCCTGCCAGCTTTTGTCTTCTGCCTCTTTGCTGCCATTTTTCTCTGTCCTGTCCTCCCTCTCTTCCCTCTTCCTCCCCCTCTTCTTCCTCTCCTCTTCCTCTGGAGGTTTGCTGCGGCAGGCGATGATGCAGTCCAGAACTCTTTGGTGCCTGTCGGTGGCGCCGGCGTGCGTCTTCACCAGCGTTTCCAGCTCGTTCCACATGATGCGGTACTGCTCATCCCTGCCCAATGACATCAATTCAAACCCATCACTGACGTGATTCATCCTCTTTTCTGGTGAGACTCAGTAAAGTGCCTAGTCAAAGTCCAAACCTTCTTGTAAATCCAACCGAGAACTTATTGGACGCTTCTCCAGGAAATTTTGACTAAACGTTTAATAAGTTGCACCGTCTGTGGCATAAATCCAGCCCACCGTTAGCTTTTTATGTTGCTCTTTAGACATCAAACGCCAAATTACATCAATTCGTCCCTCCAGCTTTTTGGAATTGAGAATCAACAGGTCCAAGCATATTTTCACGCTAATGCACAACTGTGAGTTTATTGCAAATTTTTTGCAAAAATTGTGAAAAAACATTGTGCTTAAGTTGCTGCCAACTCCCTCCCACAGGTGGCAGTATTTCTTACTTTTACTTCACTGCTGCCTCAGCCTGACTTGATGTCAAGTTGTAGTCTGTGATTGACAACGTCATACATAACCACAAATATTTGTAAAAAAATTTCTGATTTTAATTGCAAAAAATAAACAATTGTGAAATCCTGGAGGGACTGATCAATGTAAAGAGATGCTCAATTAAATCACACTTAATTTTAAGAAGTGCTAATCGAACGCAGAGACTGCTTTTTGTTAATATTTCAATTTGCTAATGGCTTTATAAAGGCATTGTGGTACAACCGGCCCTTTAGGAACTTTCATGAAGACGTTGACACCCCTGCTCTGGACGAAGGTCGCTGAATTAGTTTTAGAAAGCTCGCCTCTTGGGGCCTTTGCCTCTGGATCCGACTGTAGAAATGGGAAGCGGGTCGCTCTTCCTCTCCATGTCGACCAGGTTGTAGATGGTTTTCTGGCAGGTTAGCAAGTCCTCCTCAGTGAGAAGCTCTTTCACTATCAGGTTAGCCAGCGGGACCACCTGGTGGAGATGAACAACAACGCATACACAAATCTCTTAATGCCGATTAGACGTAAACGAGGCGAATATTTAAAAAAAACAAACTATAGAGAATTCAAAGTGATGCTCACCGCCTGCATGTTGAAGATGGTAGTCTGGGAGATGATCATTGGCCAGTATCTGGTGTAACGTTCCAGCTGAGCTTTGGCCCTTTCTACCGGCAGCTTCCCTGAAGGATTGTGAGAAGACTCTGCGACAGGAGTGAGCCGGTTGTCCCTCATAAACTCGCCAAAATCCTGAGGGAAAACGGCAACGCTGCGGTTAAATCGTGCGTCGCATCTCAGCGCGGCGAGCGCAGCGAGCTGAACGCACGGTGATTCTGTAGTCCGTCACTCGGCCGCCGCAGCCCTCGCTGATGGAGGGCGGGTCCTCCAGGGTGGAGCGGTTGCTGTTGAGGACGTGCAGGAAGATCTCGCCTCCGTGGCTGCTGAGCATGTGGCTGATGACCTTAGACCCCGACTTTCTAGGTTGCTCTAATAACACTGATCTCCCTATGAGCAAAAAACAAATAAAAATGAAAAATAGGAGCAATCATAAAACGTTAATTTTTGAGAACAGCACCACTGAAAGAGATCAACAGCTCACCGTTAAGAAGAAAGTTTGTCAGGCATGACGATGGACGACTGTTTACGTCTGTAGGGGAGATGCGGTAGGCTCCTGTGCAATAATGCAGTTCTGCAGTGGTAAATAAAAATAATCAAAGAGTTGTTAAGGGATTTATAATTATTGCACTCGTTAACGTAACTTTAATGCGGGAAATTCTGTATTCTACGAAGTAAAGCACTATGCATTATCGTCTTCTTAAATTATAGCTGCTTCAAGATAATTTAATGACATGTAGATGCTTAAAATGAACATACGGTATAACTGAGGTCAGGTTTATTTCTTTGTTTCAAGCAAAAGATTGATCTGTTGTACAACTTTTAGATATCCGTTTGGCTTAGTTGCCCATTTATTTGCCTTCAGATAAACAACATTAGTCAATTGCATAATTACGTAGTTTATGTGATGGCTTGTTATACACTTTTTGTGCAAAATGAAAGTGAAATGAAGGTTTCAAATATACCAAATACGCAGTTTCCCCTTGGAGATGAGTAAAAGTATTTCAGTTAAGGATAAAACATAAATAAAACTCGTGTCGATCGGTCCCACCGATGCTGTTCGTCCGGGGCGTGCACCATTTCAGCGTCATCGTCTCTTTGACTCCGTTTTCTCTAGTGCTTGTTCCTGCCATGTGCAAGTCCCCTGCAGAATACACACCCCGAAGGTCAAATATTGGATCACACTTTGAAAGCATTCGCTTCAACTACTTCAACCCACGGTCCCTGTGATGCATAAACACCCACCGCTTTTAAAGAACTCAATGTGTGCGTCTCTGTGATGCAGGAGCTCGACGTCGTAATTCGCCGACGTGTTGGCGTGCTGCTCCTCCTGTCCGCCCGCACACAAAGTGACAAACACGGGTGAGACTGGAAAACTGGGGCTCAAGCGTAAACAGATATGCAGAGGCAAACGTTAATTCTGCTTGCTGATTTCATGTATCCGAAAAGGAGGAACGAGGATGGGCGAAGTGAAAGAAAAATGATGGTTGCTCTGGGAACCGTTTGAGGACAAACTGTGTCGTATGTTTGGGATCAAGTCTGATTTGATTTGACACACAAAAGACAAAAAAATAATAATAATAACTGCTTCAGATTTCTCAACCATGTACAGAACTTTGCAAAAGTATTCAAAAATCCGAGCCTGCTACAACTGCAACATTTAACGTGTTGTATAAAAACAAAAGTATTGCTAAATTGCTAAAGTATAAACCAAAAAGAAATCGATAAACTGGTTTGAAAACTCGACTGTCCACTTTTTGCATAAAAAGCAAACCTGGGTGTTTTTTGGGGCACGCTTCCACCAACTTTGGAAAAGCAACAGAATCAGATTTTATCCAGCGAATTGAAATTCGGTTTGAACTTTGACTAGGCCATTCTTACTCATGAGAACGCTTTGATTTAAAACTTTCTATTACAGCCTTGGCTCCCGTTCATCTTCCCATGAACTCATCCCGGCTACAGATGTACTCTGATGATGTGTTCAAGTTGCTTGTAGGTCAAAAAAGCTTTTTTTCTTTCCCATCTTCAATAAAAGTTTGACTAATAGTTGTTCTGCCTCTTGGCTGTTTCTTTGATTAACGCTCTCATTCTCACATGGGTCATGTCTTATGGATATTAGCAGTTGCACCATACTTGTTGCATTTTCAGATGAGGGGCAGACTAGTCTTATGTGAAATGTTTGAAGCTTTAGATTGCATTGGATTTTATTTAGGGGTTTCACGGTAAAGGGTCTGAAAGAGGTTGAATATTTTTGCAGTGTACTGTACATTTGGCTAGGACTCAATCGGACTTTACAAGGGAGCACATGGACACACTGAATGGAAAAAAAAAAAACAGTTTTTCATTGGAGGACAATAACTGAAAGGGAGGGAAAACAGAGCAGAGCAGGACTGGAAAACTTTCCAGGAATACACACTGATGGCAGTAAAAGTAACTCAGAGGAGGCAATGCTGGTCACATTTACACACAACAGCTACACAATCAAGGTTGTTGTTACATTTTAATCTGGTAGAAAATGTCACAAATAAGGTCAATTCTCTCTCTGGAGCAGTAAACACTTTCAGACCAACGTTGCCTGTTCTCTACTTGAGCCTCGGCACCAAAAAAAAAAAAGACAAGTTTCAACAGCGGAGCTACATGCTGTGAACTCTTCCCTATTGCGTACTTTGATGTGTGTGTGATCAGAGTACTAACCTGTTCGCAAACATTTAATGTGGGCTAGCAAAACAGAAAATACAGCATGAAACCAGCAGCACGTTCACAGTCATATCAACATGCAGATGGGCTGAACAAAAAAAACAAACAAAAAAATAAAAAAAAAAAGGACGGGGCTGGAGAGATTTGTTACGACGATTCAGCAAGCAAAAAGAAAAACAATGTGCTTTAGAAAGGAGGAAGTAACAGAAATGCAAGCAATATAATGAGGAAAATAACCAAGCACAGTGATCTCAACTCATTTTTTTATGTTTTTTTTTTCTAGAAGCAAGAACAAAACACGTCAAAGTTTTATGTTGGTGAACAAAAAATACACACAAAAAGGAATCAGAAGCAGGTCCCTTACCT
The DNA here is from genome assembly GCF_904066995.2 of Poecilia reticulata. Classification (NCBI taxonomy): domain Eukaryota; kingdom Metazoa; phylum Chordata; class Actinopteri; order Cyprinodontiformes; family Poeciliidae; genus Poecilia; species Poecilia reticulata. The sequence continues at coordinate 9,940,044 of NC_088852.1, read as the reverse complement.
TCATGGGGATGTTTGTTATGGTGGTGGAGGCCAAGTCAAAGTGCTGCTGGACCAAAATGTTGAGTTTAGAAGCCAGATGTCTCCCAGCACGCACGCTGTGGACTTCACTTGTGAGAAGCGGGGAGATCTGAAGGAGACACGGTACAGTGTGGTGTTGTAATACTAGCAGATGAGCAGTTTGTGTGTGTGTGTAATATGCACACTTAGCCACCCGGGGTCTCACCACACCTCTTTCTTGGGTCGGTCTGACACCAATGTTTCCTCCCCCTGTGGGTAGATGTGAACTAGCACCAGATCACACTGCTGGATGGCCATCAACCTGAAACCCACACGGATAAAACAGTCCAGGATCCCATTTGGGTGAAACTGACTTAACCCCAAATGTAAAGCTAATTTAACCAAATTAAGCGTGTTGGCTTACAGACCTGTCAGAGCCGGCTGCCAGCTTGTTTTGTTCTGAAATGGTTTCCTGAATGCAGTCCTCCAACATCCGCACATGAGTATCACTGACAGAGCAAGAAACAGAGGTGACAAATGACCAGAAAGCTACTTTGCAGCAATTCTGATCTTTCATGTCTCATTTTTGACTTCCCATCATCATGTTTTGTTGCTTTGTATTTGGCGTTGGTCCAATAGTGAAGATTTTTGCTTTTAACTTTTTTTTTTCTGATCATATTTTTTCTTTTTTTTAAAACGCATGTTGAGGATCATTTGTTATCGAGCACAAACCTTAGTTATTCAGGTAATTATTCAAGTATGCCCAAATTTAAATATGCACTTGTACAAGGAAGTAGCTTTAAAGAACCTAAGCGGTGTCCACTGCTATTTTACCTTTTAGCATTAGTTAAGCAGATAATTCGCCCTCTGTTTGCCACTCTCTCCGCTGTGTCCATTAAAGCTGTGCGCTTCTCATGCTGCAGCTCCGTGATCTTGCACAACGCCTCCACTGCAGCGACCAGGCCGTGCAAAATGCTGCAGCACTCCGGGTCCTCGCGCGGATTTGGTGGCCCGACGGCTGACAGAGCCGACATTAGCTGGAAATCAAAAAAAGAGATCAACTTTTAAGTTGTTGTTGTTTTTTTTCTTTTGGAGATGTGACAATGTTCAAAATAGCCCATTCATGTAGAGATGCCTACTTCGTGGGTGCTCTGATCTTCTCGCCTCCATGTGTTTAATATGTGGAACTCTGAGTCACTCACAATGTAATTCACCTGGAAAAGATAGCAGCACGAGTTCTTTAAACAGTTTACCTCACCATATTTCAGAAAGTTTTTCATGGGGAGCAAGAATTGCTACTGCAGAAAAGAATGGACTTAGTTATTATACTGAAACTTTAAGACCAAAAAGTTTTGTTTTGTTTTTTTTTAAATCAAGTTGTAAAAAGATAATTAAAATGATCTTTTTAAACACAAAAATTGAACAAATAAGAAAGGATCCAACCAGCTTGTCCTTCGGGTAAACATCGAAGAGGATCCTGCAGTACTCCATGGAGCACTCCACGGCGCAGGTCCAGAGGGACTTGGACACGGGGGCCAGAGGAATGACCCCTTGGGCTCGGCTCTTCGTTAGCACGTCACACTCAACCTGCTGACGACTGGACTCGGCCATGTAGGGACAGTGGTCCACCACGAAGACCGTCTTGTGTGCTACTGAAAACATCTTCATTTTGCAAATCTGTATAGTGTAAAATCTGAAAAACACAGGACAATTTAGTGAGATAAAAGCATAAATAAAGCAGAGTGTCTAGTTTATAGAAACTTTAACAAATTGAAATTGTGTTAGCATGACATTTGAGCTTTTTTTTCAGACCCATATTAATCATTTTTCTCCACTTGCTTTACATAAAAGACGGGAGTTGGTTATCGCATTCAGTACCACATCATATATATATTTAGTTGAGATTGATGGGTTAAACAAAACATGACCTGTTGCCCAATTATCTCACCTGGTCAGGAAGCTGTCTAGTCTGGAAATCAGATGCGTCTATAAATGGTTATAACTTTCGATCTGGGTGACACTCAGTCTCAGGACATGTTTATAACGGATAACGACGAACTAATGTCAACCGACGTGCTAAAGCAACCGCAGCGTTAGCATGTAAGCTAACAGCAGGCGGATTGTTTTATAGCGTTCAACAGTACAGGCAACTACACATTGGGTCAGTTGTAAAATACTTATATGTGGGTCTTCAGAATAATCCATTAACATATGGTCCGTTTGTAGATGCTTGCTAAAGCCAAGAACAGACAATACTCTTCAGGTCCATTCGGGCTAGCAGTTTTGTTATTAGCGGAAGTAGTTTCACTGGTGTTCCGTCGCTCTTTTGAGTCCCCTCGGTGATGAGATGAACATGTTCCTATTTCCGATCGATGCGATGTCCAAAGTGAATGAACTGAGTGAAAGGAACCCCATTTTCGCCACTTAATTTGTTCACGTTTATGACATTATCGGATTCAACCTTATAGATGTATAGATGCAGAGAAAAATAATAAATAATAAAAAGACAAAAAGTGCTACAGGAAAACATATGCAAGCAGACATGGCCACAGCCATTGTAAAGGTTGGGGTTATCCTTGTTAATTCTAAACTTGCACTCAGTGATTAAAGACCAACCACACACAGGTGTGTCCGGGACATGCCAGAACTGTTCCATTCCTGGTCTTAAACCATAATCAAATAAGTGACAATGTCATAAGGGTCTTCTTACTTGAGTTAAGAAGAAAAAAAAATAGGACTGTTCCCAAATTTGCATTTATTTGTAAATTAAGGTCCTAGAATCTTGTGGAAGAGTGGAGAGACACATACTCTAAGCTTTTTGAATTCCAACGATTCGTTTCCCCAGATGATTTGAGAAGCAACGTCGTCTGCTGGTGATCTTTGAAGTTTTTTTTTTTTTTTCAAATTATGTAGAAATGTGCAGGAAGCTGAGTCACGCTTTAAACCCGGAATGATACATCTATTGCTGTTTCATTTTCCAGCAGGGCTTGGCACCTGCAAAAACAATGAATACCAGTACTAATGTGCATTACACCAGTGTTCTTGATGTGCCGGAAAATCTTAATCTCATTGATAATGTAAAATGAGGGATGCAGAACCAACAACACAGAGATGAGATAATGGCTATTAAAGAAACCAGAGCTTCCTTTAAACTTTGGAGTGCCACAAACTAGTCTTCCCAAAGTACTGAGTGGCTATACTGTGTAGCACATGGAAAAAAGCAGGGGATATCATGTATTTTACAAGCACATAGTGCCATTTTTATACAACAATCAAGTAACTATTAATTTACCTTCAGTTGCTATGAAAATGCTGCATATGTCAGAAATTTGACTTTGCACCTTAGCTAAAACTAAATCAATTTTGCTTAATAATCTCCAATTATTTTTTTCTTTGTAAATCTCCCCAAAATTCTCAAATGGGCCGTACTTCATATTCCTCTCGAGTCAATCCTTGTAGATCTATGTCCACCACATTTTTTCCTTCCACTCAACTTTCCCATATAACAGTGTGCTTATTCTTAATAAACAAATATAAAAAGTTTAGAACTGCGGTTTGTGTTCAAATTCAAGCATTCATGAAAGACTCTTGAGGCTTGGGGGTTTTAAGCAGCAGTTCGTCTTTCACTCTATGCGTTTGTGGCTTCCACTCTTTGTAGGGAGTCTTGCTTGCTGGAAAACTGACAGTCTAGCATAGCCTTTGTGCATTAACAATCTCTCATAATTGTCATATAGTAGCCATTTCTAAATCTTCTAGGAAACAACTATTTGAATTTTGTTTTAGCTGTGACGAGTTTTTGACAAAATTCTCACGAATAAATGCATCTACTGTGTCTTTCGGTCAACTTAATATGGAAGTTTTACAGTTTGATTCTAATCATGTTTTCTTAGAATATTTTTGGTGGACTTGTGTGGGTTTTAAAGCAACATCCTGAGCTAAGTTACAGTAACCATTACCTTCGAAACCTTTTTTCTTAACTCGACATATATGGCAGAGTATAACTCGAATATGGTCCTTTTCAAGTTCAAGTTGGACTCTATGTCGAGTAAAAACAAGTAACACTGACGATCCACAGGTTCGGAAACGTTGGGTAAAACTTGAACGTACCTAAAGATTCCCGTTTGACGTGATAAAATCTCGCTTCGCTCTAACATCCTCCTCCTCCTCCTCCGCCGCCGCCTCCTTCTCCACCCCACCCTATTGTATGATTTTCATTTTGTCAAGCTTCAACTTGACCAAGTTTTTTTTTTTTTTTTTTTTTTTCGTTCAACTGATAGTGTGTTGAAACTATGCAGGAATGTGCAGGAGGCTGAGTCGCGCTTTTAAACCCGCACTAGCCCATCTCTTGCTGTTATAAGAGCAATTTTGTGGATTCGTGTTCGTTTCAGCTGTTGTTAAAGGAGGTCCCTCCTGACTCGCTGCAAGGACCATGGACGACAATATACTCGAGATGGACTCGGACAATGACGACTTCGATGAATCGAGACTGGGGATGATACATGAGGAAGTTGGTGAGAGCGCCGCTTTTTCTTTCGCAAGAGACCTTTTAAGCCCTGGTGTGCTTATTGTGTCTTGAGCTGATGTAACTTATAGGTTTATCGCGTCCGCCATGTGGTATCTTTAATTCCCCCATAACTGCCCCGGTAATTCTGCTACACTTCAAACAACATGCTTCTTTTTTTTTTTTTTTTTGGTGGAACTCTAAAACCGCCAAGTGATACCAACATTTCTCCTCATTATTTTTAATCTATTGTAACTTTAACTTGATGACATTCAAGTTATAACTTATTTTATTTCTACTCAAGTTCTTCCATGCTTATATGAAACCCACTGTGTTGTCACTAGCTAGTTGAAACTTAGTGTTAATGTTCAAAATATGCAAACTGGGTTCAGTGGAAACAACTGTTCAGCAGTGGGCGTGACGTTCCCACATCTCGGAAAAGCCCCATTGCACCATTCCATCCGGACTACATAAAAATAGGCAAATGTTTGGAGTTCTAAATGTACCAAGATGTAATGACATTAATACATGGTAATATCTACAATTATTATTATTTTGGTACCTCATCCTCTGATACGAAGACATTTGGGTTTAGCATCTCAAAAAAAGTTATTTCTTTAGCATTTTTTTTGTTAGTTTGGTGTACAGGAATCCAAAAGTGCCTAAAGCCTAAAATGTCTGCTCTTGTTCGTAAGTGTAATTGCCTTTGCCTGCTGCCTTGTCTGTTTAAAGCTGAACATGCCAATACATCTGACTCTATATATATATATATATATATATATATATATATATATATATATATATATATATATATATATATATATATATATATATATATATATATATATATATATATTGTCAAGCATTTGTCAATTTGTCAAGCATTTGGAAATTGTCAAGCATTTGGAAAGTATCCAGTTCAGGAGCGTCATTTAATTTTCTTGACACTGATTGGCTGTATCTACAAGAGCGAAAATAAGGAAGACTGTGTATGTTAGTTTTGGCAGAAGATGTAAACTGTGTTTTAACTATTAAGTGGTTATAAATGATTTTTAGAGGGGCCTCAAGTATTTGCAAATTCTAGCTATGCACATATTCATTCAGCAGTTAAGTCGTTTTATACTTGTGCAACACTCATTAACTTATGTGATGTATATTATTGGTATGTTTGGATTCCGTAATGACATAGCCTATCGTGACATTTGGCTGTAATGTTTCAATTCAGCCACATTTCTATCATTCTGGTGTATAGGTTCTCAAAAGTACTTATCATATATGTACATGTTCTTGTGTACGTCGTTCTTGGTTGGTTTACTTTTAGACCCTCATATATTTTTTCTGTGTAGTTCTGATTTCTCTGAGAAACTAACAAGAAGTTTGAAGGAATTTCATTTGTTGATACTCATTTGATTTAACTTTCCAGATTCTTATTACAAAGTGATGACATAATTCATGATTAAGTATAACATAGAACGTTTAAGGTGACAAATGGTCTATGGAAATCATGCCGAAATTTTGTTGAAGGAAAGTCACATTAGGTTCTTTAAAACATCTTTGCAAATGAAAATCTAAAAAGTGTGGCAGGGGTGTGCTGCGGTGGCACAGGGGTTTAGCACAACCCACATATGGAGGCCTTAGTCCTCAGCATGGCTGTCACAGGTTCAATTCCCAACCTGGCAACCTTTGCCGCATGTCTTCCCCCTCTCTCATTTCCCACTTTCCTGTCAATTAATTATCAAATAAAGGCCACTAGAGCCAAAAAAAACCTTTAAAAAGTGTGGCAGGTGTTTTATGTTTAACCTGACATTATTGCAGCTAATGTTACAAAGTCCAAGAGGTATGAATACATTTCCAAGATTTTGTATGAGCTTATTTATGTCTTATTTAGCTTCATTACCTATCATGAGCACCATGTTGTGTGTATTTTGTGTATTTTTGTTATTGGTAATCAGCAGTGGGTGTGTGGTTGGGAAAATCCAACCACACAAAGCATCTAGACTGGACCATAAAGGGCTTTTCAATAGACTGTGTGTTCTATTGTCATTAATTGTTAATGTATTCATTGATTATGTTCAGCTGAATACATAGGCTTACAGCTAGTTGTAATTGCTCTGTTTGCCATTGATCTGATACTTAATCTAATTTGGCACTTGAATACAAAATGTTTTGCAAAGCAAAAGTGCTTCATTATTGTTTTCTTTAGAAAATAAAAATTTCTAAGCTGACAGAAAGTGTTTGTCATACGAAGCATTGCTCACGCTTAAGTAAGCTCTTTGAGCTGATTATTGTCATGGAGATGACTCTGTAGTGAATAACATTTGTTACAACTGTCCAAATGCAGGCAGCTATTTCCTGTCAGTAAAATAGGCAGAAGAGCCTTCCTCATTTAATTTACTGGTTTAAATAGTAATTATGCACTGTAAAAAGGTGCTGCAAGTACAGGTACGATGTTGTTTTCCTGTTTAGTTGAGACCATTTTTGCTTTGCGTGCTGATAGGAGGATGTTCACTTGAGAGGAAGTTAGCATGTGCTCTGTGGGTTGTGACATAAAAGCAGATTTTTTTTTCAGTCGACTGCCTCTGTTAGTGGCAGACCCGGTATATTTTTTACTAGAGTCCTACTTAATGTAAAAATATTTTTAGTCCAGTAGAAAGACTAATTGCGACATCTTAGCTTTCATGTCAGAGCAAACTTGTGGCAGCAGAGCAATAAAGATGAAACCGGTTTATCTTGAGGGATTCATGTGAAACTCACGTTGAAGCAGTGTTCGTTTTATCAAAGCTCGGACTTTTTGAAATATAAATAGTGATTCCGCTGTTATTTTCCCAGCCAGTTGCTATGGCTAGTAAAAACAACATCTGTCTTTAGTTATTGCTCCGCTTCACGTGCCAAGAAAGCAAGACTTTCCATATTAAAAGCTGTGTCATCTTCTTGCCGTCAACAATTAGCTGTAGTGTTAGCTTACATTCTTAGCCCTCAGATGTGAGTTACAGCACTGTGTTGTTTTTGCTTTTTCTATGTTCTGGCAGTATTTAAAATAACAGATGATAAAATTAAGATTCCTCAAAAACTTTGAAAAGCCCTTTGGTTTAGTTGCTAGTTTGAAGCCTCGTTAGCTAGGGGAAATTTTCTGTCAGCGCTTACGTTTGATACGACACAGAAGAAGCACACTGTCTATTGACTGGATATGCAAATAAGCAATAGAAAATGAATTTAAAGTGCAGCAGACATCATGTTTTTTCCCCCCAAGTGTTCACACTATTCTCTATATTATATCCTGGAACCTGAAAGGTGTGTGATACCACCCAAATATATATATATAAAAAATCTGTCTATAATTATGACTGAGCATACAATCATTCGTTGCTTACTGTTCTCGAATAGTTGTGGAGGAGTAGGTCCAGAATTTGGAGATACACAACTACACGCTGAACCAACTTTCACCATTGCAGTGAGAAATTTTAGTCTATGAAGTTAAAAAGTTTCAGTGACAGTTAAATGCTAAGAAAAAGGAACGACACATGCAGAACAGAAACACTGTCCTGTTCACTTTTCAGAGTAACCCACAGCAGATGCAAACTGTCAAATCAGCAGCAGCTCCCCGGTGACAAATGCTGATTAAATAAAGAGTCTTGTTGTCGTTTACAAATAACTTTTTTCATTTCTGTTTCAGTCATGTGCTTGCACAGTGTCCTCCACCCTTATTAGCACCTCTTGTGAACCTGTATAAAAGGCCTTCAATTCCATTTCAGGTCTTATTGCAGTAGCATAACCTTTAATATAAGTAAAAGAAAAATTGTGTACTTTAGAGACATTGCATTTTATTTGTATCATATTAAATGTTTATCATGTTATTATGGCCTAAGTCTATTGAAAATCCCCAAATCTAAAAAAAATAAAAATAAATTCTATATAATGTACAGTATGTGTATTCATTACATGACTTTGTTTTTTATATACCGTATTTTCCGCACTATAAGGCGCACCTAAAAATCTTCAATTTGCTCAAAAGCCGACAGTGCGCCTTATAATCCGGTGCGCCTTATATATGGACCAATATTGAGCCACAACAGGTCTAGCAACTACGGTAAGCAGCCGTCGACTTCATTTTCGCCCGTAGAAGAAGCGCGCGGTGCATGCTGGGATAGTTGTCAGAACGCTGGTTTGTTAATAAAGTTTGACTGACCTATATAAGCAATAGAAAATGCTTATTTGCATCAGGTCGTCTGCAGGTCACTTTAGCACCAGGTTCTCCACAAACATGCTGTGTGTGGGTCACCATCGTCCGATCTATGTTTTCGCATCCACCTGAATAATGTGTAGTTGCGCCACTGGCAACCGTTTATTATGCGCCTTATCAATCAAATTTTATTTGTATAGCACATTTCAGCAGCAAGGCATTTCAAAGTGCTTTACATAATTAAAATAAAAACAACATGTGACATTGAATAACAGTTAGAAAGAGAAAGATATTTTGAAAAAGATTAAAAAAGATAAAAACATTAAAACCCGCACCCCTTTTAGGACTTTAGTTAAACGTCGTTTAACTGGGACTCTAACCCTCTGGGACTTTAGTCAAAAACACCATTTGACAAGGACTCCAACCTCTAGGTTTTTAGTTGAATCGCCGTCAACTGGGACTCTAAACCCCGTAGAACTTTAGTTAAACGTCGTTTAACTGGGACGTTTTCCGGGGGGCTTTACATCATTAAAACGGAAACAGTGAGAAAGAGAAATAAAAGGAAATTAAAAAGTAAAGATAAAAACATTAAAGAGATTTTTTAAAAAGAAAAAAAAAAGATTCAAAAGGTAAAAACATAAAAACATCAAAGACATCTTATATATGAAAAAAGTTTTAAAATAGGGCATTCATTGAAGGTGCGCCTTTAATCCGGTGCGCCTTATAGTGCGGAAAATACGGTACTTAATGCATCTCCAATTTTTTTTAAAAATTAAAACTAATATGAAAATGATTTTGCTCTGCAAAAGATTTGGATGGAACTAATTCACTCTTTATTTTTGCTATATGTGTTTATTGTTTTATTTAAGTCGGTATCATCATTTCTCTCTTACAGTGTACCCTGAGGAGTTTTTACCCACTTATTACGGTATTAAAGCAGACGAGTCAGAAAAAAAAACAAATCTGGTGAGTCTCTGTCCTTGGATGTGAGTCAAATACAATCACTGTGTTCAGTACTGTAAATATATTTAAAAATGTCTTTTTAAAAAAAAAATTTAGCCACTGTAAATGTTTGATTGTTTAATTTATTGTATTACTATTATTATTATTATGATTTGGCAATGGCAATGGCAATTGTTGCCTGTTTGATGTTTTCTTTATAACTTCGTCATTTCCTGTTTTTATTATGTAAAGCACTTTGAACCGCCCTGCTGCTGAAATGTGCTATTCAAATAAATGTGAAAAATGTGTCACTTCATTGTTAAATCACGATTTAACGTTAATTTTTAATGAAAAAAATAATAGTGGCTGTTCTTGTTATGCAAATTGGCCGGCATTAAACTTTTTGTTTCATACATTTCTAAGGCAAATTACACAGAGTTTACACAAGATAGACATTTAAATGGCTCTACCTTGAAAAAAGTCTCATTGTGTGGACAGTGGGAAGGAGAGAGGGAGACAAGAGGGCGGGTATTCTTGGGTTTGTTGACTCTTCCCGTTTTCCCTTCATGGCACCACAAATGAAATTAGCTCATCAGGGGAAGCAACTACCTGCCGCACAAAACGTCCTTTTTGACTTGTCATTCTCTCCAACATGTATGAAGTTATGGAGGAAGACTCGTACGAGTTTCGGGACGTCGACTTACCGGATGACCTTTGCTTCTGCCCTCAGGTTGAGTACAACAACCAGCCGGACTCATTGTTCTTCAGCGACGGCGTGAGGAGTGTGGACTTCATCCTGGTGTACGAAGATGAGGATACGAAGCCGTTTGACAAGAAGTTCACGCACAAAAGACACAAGGTACAGTTCTCATTTCTTACACATGCCCATTTACCTGAGGTAATTATGCACAATACACACAATTAAAAACTAAAGAATCGCAGAAAAACACTTATTATGAAGACGTTATTGAAATTAATACGTTTCTTTAAAAAATGCATCAAAGACTTACAGTAGGAGACATTTTTCATTGCTCTGAGGAATTGAATTGCTGTCAGTCCATTATTTGCACCAGGATGAAAGCCTCTGCTGACTGTGTGTACACAATATCACCTACCGCTTTACCTTTGACGTGGCTGGGGAAGCTATAATTACAGGTCGGGCCACTAAAAAACACAATTCATGCTCTTAAAAACTTCAAAGTCCCAGCTGGATTCAAGTCAAACCGAATTTAATCTTAAAGTTTGTCCAGCATTGTTATTTTAAATTAGTGCATCCAGTTGGTTTGGGAATAAAATGAACATTAAAATAGCTTGGACAGGGCACACCCATGTATGTTTGTTACCTTAATGTCTTTCATAAGAGGCTTAACGTATTGTTTGTTTTGAAAACACCGCACAGTGTGCAGCGCACGCCCTTAGATTTTTTTAGATTAGGTAATTAAAGAAGTGACATTATGGCCTTAATTCTTTTAAATATGATTCCCTTCAGGGTTCTGGTATAGGGATGTTGTTTTGTTTTTGCTTTTTTTGGCTTTTTGGGGGCTACTATGAGCAATAAATGTCGACTGAAAACATGGCCTGAAACTCAAGTCTCAAAGCCGATCAGCCTGTTCTAGACAGTTCCTTAGAAAGCTCGTAGAGCTACTCAAAAGAGGCGCTAACGCTTATTGCACAGTAGATACACTGAAGCAATTTATCTGTCATAATGTTCCCAAACACACATACTCGGTTTGGTCATTCTGTTTCTGTTGTAACTCTGGCTGCTGGAGAGTCGAATGCCAATAAAGACGTTTTTAACTGATCACTGTTACATAAAAAACATACAAAATCAGGCTTTTATTCAATTACATGATAGATTATTTAGTTTTCATGTAGTTCTTTTTTTAGTTTATTGCCTTTCCTGTTTTTCTTGGAAATGAAGTACAGCTTGTTATGAAAAAAAAAGAAGGAAGCGGCAACAATGGTGCTGCAGGTGAGAACAGAAATATTGGCACAGAGACATTCCAGTTTAAATCCACCTGGAATGACTCACTTATTTCATAAGATACTCATCCCGATTTAGCAGAATAACCTGGGTGGAAATTTTACTTTTGCTATGTTTCGTCTGTCATAAGACTTTAAAATAATAATAAAAAGCACACCAAAAATGCTTGGTGCGCTTTTTAGATGTTCCCTTCAGCTAACCCCACAGATTTTCTGCGGAAATTATCAGGACAAAGATGGTGAAGTAAGCCTCAATGTGACGCCATAATGACAACAGGACCCACAACAGGAAGTTGTGGGTTACTATTTAAAAGTAGTAATCCTAACATTTTTCCCAATGTAGAAACGGCGAGAGTACTTTGAGAGTTGCCTGATGCAGATGGGCCTGGAGCTGGAAGCGACGCCATCTGTAAGTGGAAGCTGCCGTTTTCAGTCATATCCCCCCAGCCCCCTGCTTGAAACTAACTCTTATTCCGTTCTGCAGGTCCACGAAGACAACCTCATATATGTGAAAGTTCACGTGCCGTGGGAGGTGCAGCGCACCTACGCCGAAGTCCTGCACATCAAGATTCCCATAGAGGTCAACGATCACGTCAACCGTACCCCCGTCGGGAACCTTTTCGACTGGATCACCAAGTACTTCAAACCCAACGAGAAACTGATAAAGAAGGAAGTAGACTACTACACCGCACCCTATCAGAGGCACCATCATGATTGCTTCCTAAAGATGGACAAGGAAAAAGTCTTCACTCCATCCATGAAGAGCAGAATGGCGAGTTGTTTTACAGCTTTCAATCTCTCTGTGTTTTTGAAACCACAAGTGCCGAGTCACCTTCGTTTTTATGCCACGTCACGCTGATCGGTATTTCCGCTTCATTACATTGCTGTTGTCAGGAACAAGCTAAATAATAACGCTCTGGTTAGGGCTGCATGGATTGCAGTTTTCTGGCCGATCGCCAATTACTGATCTTTTAAAAAACCTCTAACTTACTGATTCCAATTTAGGCCGATACCATTTTTTTGTCTGAAATTTTGCTCAGTATATCAAGAAAGTTACTGAATTGGCAACAATGGGGTGACTATTGCTAACTGTAAATGTGCCGACATGATCTGGTCGGCCGGTTTGTCAGCCAAGCATCTCTCACGGGGTAAAAGAAAAGGATGGTGGTTGATTTTTAGACCTTTGCCGAGGTTGATAACATCGGTGGATAAGATCGGCTTCACATGTAAAAATCAACCGATCACCAATCTCCCAAAATTAAGGAAATCGGCACCGATAAATCGGTGCACCCCTAACTCTGGCTGTACTTTGTACTGTATCTGAGCAAATTTGAGCACTTGATAAGCCAAGCTTTCTTTTTTTACTCCAAATATACTAATCTTAATCTCTTAAAGGAGCTTTTAAAGCGACAGGGGGGGTTCTTTTAAGTCATATATAGCATTTTTTTAACAACTGAAGGTGTTGTAATTGCTTGATTGTGCTATAAATTGGCACTTTGTGCCTGGGGGAAAAAACAGTACTGCCCCTCCCTTCTATCTGTCCTAACTCGATCTTAATGTTGATGGCATGATTTACGCAGGAGATAACTTATAAGCTCTTCTTATCTCAGGCAAACTTCATCATGTGCAGAGCTCCTTATGAAATCAGAGGAAACGTTAAAAAGTTTGGTATCACCAAACTGCTGAGTGGTGGAGTTTACAAAGCTGCCTACGCTCCACATGACGTAAGTGTGTTTGTTGCTGCATACATGAGTGTAAACATGTCAAATGCTTCTCCAGTGTGTAAAATGCTTCTGATTTTTTATTTTTTTTTAGTGCAGATTCAATGTCAAGTCCACAGTCGAAAGCTGTCCCAACGAGAGATATCTGCTCTACAAGGAGTGGGCTCATCCCAAGAACTTCTACAAGACACAACCACTGGACCTCATAAGGTTTGCAAACTGATTTTATGATTCGGTTTTATATTCCTGGAGTTACAGTTTCAGGTGTGCTAAAATAAATGATTAAGTAAATAAAGTGTTTTTAAATTGTTTTCTCAAGACACAGAGCTACAAAGCTCTGTTCGAGAGAAACATTTTAGAAAATATATAACAGAAAAGGAGACATGAGTCAATTGATCCAGCGCATCACGTACTATATTTTACTTTAAAATGTAATAAAAACACAAATGAGAGATAGATTTAGTCTGTAAATCAAATCTAAGGTGTCAAACGTTACTCTATCGTTAAAAAAAACACACAAAAAAAACGGTGCACCTGTAGTTGAAAGACAAAAACAAGTAAACTCCCAGACAACTCCCAGAGTAAGCATATGGTGCCATTATCAGAGATTTACACAATTCTGTACATCTCTATTTTGTGTCATTTTTAAACTCAGGATAGAATTTCCATATCTTTTTTTTTCTAGTATTTTAATATTTTTATTTAATTTGAAAAAAAAACAACAAAAAAAAAGACATCCAACCAGTAATTTTAAGTATTTTTTTCTTTTGTTACACTTGCACAAAGAGTTTGATTTCCTTCCCACAGAAAGTACTACGGGGAGAAGATCGGCATTTACTTCGCCTGGCTGGGTTTCTACACCAAGATGCTGGCTTTCGCTTCTGTTGTGGGACTGGCCTGTTTCTTTTATGGATACCACATTCAAGAAAACAGCACATGGAGGTATTTCAGATAAGTGACCTATGAGATGTAGGCTGTGTTTGTTCGTTTTCCTGTCGGATGTGAACTTGTTTGGTAGACAAGCTTTTCTTTCTCTTGATTTCTTTTCTCTCTGTTCTGTTTAAAATAACGCAGCAAAGAGGTGTGCGACCCTGACATTGGAGGAAAGATTGTAATGTGTCCTCAGTGTGACCTCTGCAACTATTGGATCTTAAACAGCACCTGTGACACTTCAAAGGTGAGCTTTTTGACAAAAACTGTATTTCACTTTATTTACATTCTTATATAGCTTTATTTAGTTCTTTATTTAGTTCTTATATAAAGTATTTGTCTCCTTGAGCGCTTTATTCTCCTTATTGCTTTTTCAAATCAATCATAACATTTTTTTCTTTTTTTTCACAAAAAACTAGATAACAAAAGCTAAACCTGGTTTCTACAAAATAATGACAAATAAATAAAATAAATAAAATAAAATATGCTGCATAAAATAAATGATTTCATTAACATTCACCTCCAAGTCTGGCCACGGTTTCTCACTGAGATTGAGGTCTGTGCTTTGACTGGGCCACTTCAGAACATTCACCTTGTTGTCTTCAGCCATTTCTGTGTAGCTTTAGCTGGATGCTTTCAGGTCATTGTCTTGCTGGAAGATAGATGTTCTTCAACGCTGTAGTTTCCTAGCAGATAGAAACAAATTGTCCACCAGGATGGTAATTTGCGACAAGACGGTAAAAAAAACAACAAAAAAAAACAGAAAAAAACTTGAAAGGTAACAAAGAATGAGTCTTACCTCCAAGTCTAAACTGATAGTATGCTATGTTTAATAAATCAGAGTCAGTTCAAAGAGAGAAACCTGAAATCATGTAAAATTATTGACGTTTTTACTGTATGATCCCATTGGAATTACGGTATATTGGTATATTGAAGACGTTACAGTAAGCAATTGCTAACATCGTATCTTAATTTTGTGTAGTAAACCTTTTTGTAATCCACTTTTGTAATTAATTTGCTGCTGTTCTCTTTTCAGACACTGACTATATTTGATCATTTTGGAACGCTGGTGTTTGCTGTTTTCATGGCAGTGTGGGGTGAGTTTGTGTCAACGTGTTGTGTTAATACTCCTATTTTTCAGCCTTTAGCACCGACTTTCTTTCCCCTAATTGCGCTTCCTCTGCTGTTCTGGCGGTTCTGCGCTGCAGTTACGGTGTTCCTGGAGTTCTGGAAGCGCTACCAGTCGCAGTTGGAGTTCGAATGGGACACAGTGGAGTTTCTGGAGCAGGAAGAACCGTCTCGCCCCGAATATGATGCCGCGTGTGTTCATGACACGATCAATCCTGTCACAGGGGTAAAAAAAGACAACAAAAAAAACATTTGGAATGACAGCTAATAATTGGCAATACTGACCCTATCGTACTAAAGTGTGTTTATGTGATGTAGGTGCAAGAGAAGGTGCCGTTTACATTCTGCGGACGATGTTTTCGAATCTCAATAGGAATTGGGACAGTCCTGTTCTGGGTAATCTAATTAAACGTTTTGCTACTTCATTTTTAACAGTGCCTGTAGTGTTTGAAATATAATAAAGGATTCACACTGATTGTACCGGAAACAGACGTTTATGTATGTGTTTTATGTTTGTAGTTGAAACTTCTACACCTGATGATGTACAACAATCTATCTGCTTTTCGTCCTTCAGATCATACTGATCCTGGCGTCCATCGTGGCCATCATTATCTACCGACTAGCTGTTTTCTTCTCCCTGTCAATCAAGCTAAAAAACCCAGGCAATTTTACTACTCTGGAGCCACTAAAAGAGTATGTAACGCCTCAGATGGCCACCTCCGTCACGGCCGGCCTCATCAACTTTGTTGTGATCATGATCCTCAATACTCTTTACGAGCGAGTTGCAATCTGGATCACGGATTTCGGTGAGTCTGTCCTGTACTTGTGCTTTTGTTTTCCCCCCTCTCCCGACTCGAACTCGTTTTTAATTCAGTCTTCCACGTGTCGGCAGAGCTTCCTCGGACCAGAACAGACTACGAGAACAGCTTGACGATGAAGATGTTCCTCTTCCAGTTCGTCAACTACTACTCCTCGTGCTTCTACATTGCTTTTGTAAAAGGAAAGATAGTTGGCCACCCCGGGCAACCTGTTTATATCCTGGAAAAATATCGGAACGAGGAGGTGATGTTCAGTTTCTTGTAAAAATATTCATGTTTTTGTTGTTGTTGTTTCAATGAGACTAGATGCAAAACGGCTCTGTTTATGTGAAGTTAAAAATGTTTTCCTCACTTTTGCTGTGGCATGTCCTGGGTGTCTGACTCCTGCAGTGTGATCCCGGTGGCTGTCTGATTGAGCTGACCACTCAGCTCGCCATCATCATGGGAGGGAAAGCAATCTGGAACAACATCCAAGAGGTCTTGCTGCCGTAAGTAATTGCATTAAACCAACAACTTTCTTACAGCTATCGGAAACCATAGACACCGATGTAACGTCGCTGACGTAGCCCTATGGCTACCATCTTGGAATTTCCGCCGTATTCCCTACGCCTGAGCAACCAATACTCTTTTATTATGTCTATGTCGAAAACAATCTGCCTCTTTGTCTGGCAGAAACATGCTGCAACATTTGTCACGCTCAGACATTGTCGGTCCTCCACAGGTGGGTTAAGAATGTGATCTTCCGCTACTGCACCCGGGTGACCCATAAGAAGGTGGAGCCGCCTCGCTGGGAACAAGACTTTGAGCTTCAGCCCTTCACAAAACTCGGGCTCTTCTATGAATATCTCGAGATGGGTAAAAAAAAAAAAGCTTCAGTGTTATCTACCTTGGATCTGTACCTTGTGGGCTTGTGGACATTGGAGCCAGTTTTAGTCGCTACAGGATCTCAATCTCGTTGTGTCTTTCGTTCTTCCCAGTGATCCAGTTTGGCTTCGTGACGCTGTTCGTGGCCTCTTTCCCTCTGGCTCCGTTTCTGGCTCTCGTCAACAACATTATTGAGATCCGAGTCGACGCTTGGAAGATGACGACTCAGTTTCGACGCATACTGCCCGAGAAAGCCCGGGACATTGGAGCTTGGCAGCCCATTCTTCAATGGATCGCCATATTGGCAGTCGCGACAAATGTAGGTTGGATTTTAGAACTTTTTGATTATGACGTAAAATATTGTGAAGAAAAAAAAAACCCATTTATAATAAGAGAATGCAGACACAAACAACGACCACCTTCTTTCTTTTAACTTGTATGCTGCTTTGGTGTCGCTACAGGCCATGATCATTGCGTTTACGTCCGACATAATCCCACGGCTGGTTTACTACTGGTCATTTTCCGTGGAGGAAGGTTACGGTAACCACAGCATGAGCGGATTCATCAACAGCTCCCTGTCTTATTTCAACACCGGTAATTTCAGTGAGGCCACAGTCACCGACGCAGTGGAGCGACCTCCCAACATCACCATCTGCAGGTGCGGGGTCTGTTTCATACGCTCTCATTGGCTCCTCTGGTAAATGACCTGTAAAAAAAAAAAAAAAACTTTTATAAAGGAAAATTTATAAATAAAAAGGACATCAGAAACCACATTGGATTTGGGACAAACTAGCAAAATGAGCTGGTCAAACAAACTGTTCTCCATGTGCTCCAACCATTCAAAACGTTAGAAAAGAAATGTTATTATTTAATTGTATGTGTTTATTAGATTATATTTTTTTTGGCAAAAGGGATTGTACAAATAAGTGAATTTTTCAGTGTGAGATACTTGAGTAAAAGCCGCATTATAATGCTCTTTTGGAAACTCTTTGGAACCAATATACTAAATGTGAGAGATGCTGATGCACAAGAAATGTCCAAAACTAATTGTTTCACCCTGAAGGGCAAACTAAAATATATTTTTCCTCTTAAGGTATCGAGACTTTCGGTTTCCTCCTGGACACCCCAGAGAATATCAGTACAACATGCACTACTGGCATGTGATTGCTGCCAAAATGGCTTTTATAATTGTTGTAGAGGTGAGACATACACACAAAAAAAACACATGTTCCTTATTATTAAAGCTCTGAACAAAAGTACTTACTCTTTACCTGCTCTTCACAGCACGTTGCGTACCTCACCAAGTTCATCCTCGCCTCCGTAATCCCAGATGTCTCGCACACCACCAGAGAACACCTCAAACGAGAGAGGTACCTGACCCAAGCAATCATTCACGAGGTTAGACTGAACCTGGTCTCCAAACGCTTGAAACCGGTTAAAGATGACTTGGCAAGTCACATGGCAAGAAACGACCACAGCGACGATGAACTCGAACTCTCAGAATACTGACGGAAACAGTGCAGAGGACACTTTGGTTCACTTTGGCTTACTGGCTTTTTGTTCCGACAATCCTTGGCATCCTGTGAAAAGTTATTAATCGAAAGCTATCCCTGGATTGTTTTGTGCTCTCTGAAGGAAAACGCATTTGTCTGAACAGCGTCAAGACAAAAAAAAAATAAAAATATAGAGGAAATCCTGTCTTCTTCCACCTATAACCACTTTATTTGGTTTATGTTGGCCACGATGGTTATTTTTGAGCCAGTATTTAAGGGGAATGTTATAAAATAACTGATAACAAAGAGTGGTTAGTTTCAAACCAGTTTTCCTCAGATGAATTCTTAGCATCTTGTGCCTTTAACTATTTGACTGGTAGATTTTTGATTAAGTTAAGTCCCAGTAGTTTTGTGCTACAATTTAAGAACTTTATCAAAGTGCATGTTAACATAGAAGGGTTACACACATTTTGGTCAATTGGTGCCATATAATGTCAGTATTGCATTAAAAATAACATGCAACAACATTTGAGCTCATCATAATTTTTTGTTTGTTTGTTTGTTTTCTTGTCATTTTTATACTCGATTTAAAGGCCAAGGTGATCTGTGAAACATTACTGTATGTCACAAACATAAAGCTACACAAGTGTTTATATTTACAAAATTACATTTCTTAAGCTAGTTTGATATGGCAAAATGTTTAAAAAAAAAAAACAAGCTTCCACTTTGATTGCTGACTATTGTAAATTTGTAGATGTACACCAACAGTCTATGCGTCCCGTCAAGTGGGGTCAATTTCTTGTAAACAAACCTTTGTTGTGAGAATAATCTCTCTTTCTGTTGCTGTATTTATGAATATTGCACCTTTTTTACTGCTTAAAATTACTTTGCTAATCCTTAATTGTGTGTTACATTCTCAAATAAGAAATAATGCACTTAATCTTTAGTTGTGCAACTGTGTATAAGCCAAAGTTGTATTATTACCTGTGCTGATCAGTGGTACTGCATCCATCATATATGCAAACAGTAACGTTTCAGTAAGATCTTATATATTTTTATATTGTCACTCATGTGCTGTTATTAAACTGTTTTTTGTTGTTGTTTTTAATTTAACAAGAAGTAAAGATTTGTTTTATTCTATTAACCCTGTGGGATAATTTTACTCTGTGCTTCACTTGCATCTTTTGGACACAAAAAAGTGCATTTTGAACTCGTCTCAAAATAATTTTACATTATTTTTCTAAATACAATCAGCTTCAGGCATCACCGTAACATATAATGACTAACGTTTTATTTGTTATTTATTTATTTGTTCTTTTAGAACTTATTTTAAACAATTTTATTATGATATATAGCAACATTAATTTTGGTTTTCTTTATCTAGCTTTGATAAATTGCTCCATCTTAGTCTAGTGCAAGCAAATGTTTTTTTTTCTTAAATGTATCAACATATTTCTGTTTTATTTTGTTCCATAATTTTCACACCTTCCTATTATATAGTCCTTACCATACATATAGTTGTTTCGGGGGCGGGGAGGTCTTTATTTAAAGAATATCAAAAGCAGTTAGCTTGTTAGCGACCATCTACAAAAAAAAGAACAAAAAAGAAAAGTTCAACAACTTCTCCAAGATTTTTATTTTAGCATACACGCTTCAAATTTAATAGTTGCACTGCCATAAGGGGAGGTTATAGGTTTTTAAATCCAAATTATTGAAGTTTTTAACGTTTTAGTGGGAAATGGCAACTTCACGGTTTCTAAACCATAGATATAAATATTACGCCCCTAAACCCATGCACAGTGTTGTCCTCACTTTAGTTTTCCAGTTTAGATATCCATCTTCGGTGTATTCATCTTGATGACAAGATTAAATACAACACCCTTTTCTCACATAGCCGCCGATGGAGTTCCAGTATGTGTTGATGACCGAGATTCGCTAAATCATGAAATCTAGTTTTACTTTCCGACTTTTGACATGCTTGAAAATTTTACTTCAGCTTTTTGTAAGGCATTTCGTAAGTAATTCGGTCCTTTTCTGCGTCTTTGATGGAATTTTAGTCAGGCAGCTTTTTGAACTCCCTAAGTAGGAGCGGTCCTAATCGCTCACATGTACCACTGTGTGCATGCCTGAGGTGAAACAGTTTGAGAAGGGGTAAAAAAAAGAAAACCGCACATTTTATTATATTTACTGCTGTTGGTCTACAAGTATTTTTACATTATGAGCTCCCAGATTACGTGTGTCGGGTGGGTGAAACGTGGCGTTGCTAAGGAAACTCCTGACAAGGTAGGGAACGTAAACATACTGAAGAAATCTGTCAACACGGCAGTTTAAAGCCTTCGTGATCACACTTTAGGTGCTTTTACTGACATTTTAAAACTTCAGTCTGTCTAAAAGAAATGTATGGACTAACAGAAGGCATACTTTGTCCTCCAGCAGGACTTCAACAAATATAACAAATAAGAATCACTTGAAATTAAATATGCATTTATATTTCACCTTTATTTGTCACATGTGCAAAAAAGGTTTCTGTTTTATTTTCTCTCAGGTCGAGCTGAGTCAAGAGGAGCTTCAACGCATCATTACCGAAGCTAGAGAAGATCTGGGGTAATCGCTGCAAATGCAAAGACAAACACTGACTAGATTTTGATGGCAAGCGATAAATGCCCTTCTTATCATTGAACCCAGGGACGTAGCAGGCGAAGATGAGGAGGAAGATGAAGGTATTCCACGTGATGACGATCCATCTGGAGAAACGGTAGAAGATGATGATGACTTAGGTCTAAAGACTGGGAATGATGAAGAGGAGGAAGACGATGAACTGGCGGAATATGGGCTGGACAAGTATGATGAGGAGGATGCAGGTAAAGGGCAGAGTGTTTGTGTTTTTATTTGTTCATCCTCTTCTAAGCACCAATTAAAATCAATTGCAAAAGTATTTACACAACTTTAAGTTTTTTTTATGCTTCTACTTGTGTTTCCAATGCATCATATTTGAGAGACAGGAACAAAGTAGCCTTCAATTGTAAAGTGGAAGGACGCTAGGAAAATGTTTCCCGAAAGTTTCCAAAAAAGTCTGACCTGCATCCGCATTCCCCCCATTTACTCTAATACCCCTTACTAAAACCCAGTTTGAAGTAAGAAATAATACAGCACATCCCCTAAGCAGAAAGTAGTATTCATTGAAATATTGCGGAGATAGCATCATGGTGGGGAAGAAAGCGGAATAATGGAGTAGAAAATTTTTAATAATAAAAAAATAAAATAAACTTTACAGTAGTGTCACATATATAATCTAAAAAAAGTATACAGCTAAAAATAAATGCATGCAGATTCTACAAAATGAGATTATTAACAAAACTCATTAAATGTGAAATTAGAGATAAATAATTGGCAGTACATTCACCTTCAAGCAAATACTTTGCCAACATACGGAGAGGCAATTATCAATACAGTTGATTCTTTGTATTTATGTGTTATTTCCCTTCCCCTTCACATTTATGCTATTTTCTATCACATACAATACCAACAAAAATACAGTTGCTTTTTTGTTTGTAACTTTACAAAATGTAGAAAAATTCAAGGATATTTAAAACATTTCACTGAATCCAATTCAGCTACCGCTAACCTTGGTGACAGTCTAGCTGGGCTCACAGTGTTCAGCTCTAATGACGAGGATCCCTACATCACCATCAAAGACACAGTGAGTATCTGCTCAGATGGGGTCTGTTGGCTCTTATTTGTCCCAAATAATGTCCCACCTGTGTAGTTCTGTTTGCTCATCCCCCGTCTAGGACCAGTATGAGCGAGAACACTTCCAAATCAAGCCCACTGACAACCTCATCCTGGCTGGCAAAACGGAGAAGGACTGCTGCAACTTGGAGATCTATAGTAAATATATCCTTTTTATTATGATAAGTGTGTTTGATAATTGGAAAACTGGAACAATCTGTTATTACACGATCACTTATCTGATAAAAAAAAAAAAGAATCAGAATTGCGTGTCTGTGGAAATGTGTAGGAACCCTGTTTTAATATTTCATCATTAAAGTTAAGTGCATTTTTTTTCTTTTCTTTTTTTTTTTGAGGAAAGAGCATTTATAAATATGTTGTGTAACTTCCCAGTTTATAACTCAGAGGAGGAATCCATGTATGTCCATCATGACATCCTGCTGCCAGCCTATCCGCTGTGTGTGGAATGGCTGGACTTCGATCCCAACCCACAGGAGGGACGAGGTAACGAAGCCTTCAGTCAAGAATAATAATAATAATAATAATAATAATAATAATAATAATAAAATTAAAAAAAACAACCCTCCAGTTATTTGATAAGTCACGTTTCAAGCTTTCATAAAAATAAATCAAAATAATGTTCCTTGTGCGTCCACTCTGCAGCTAACTACGTCGCCGTGGGCAACATGACTCCACAGATAGACGTGTGGGACCTGGATGTGGTGGACTGTTTGGAGCCAGTCTTCTCCCTCGGGAGCAAAAAGGCCTCCAAGAAGAAAAAGAAAAGCAAAAAGGTGCAAAAATCCTATTGATGTCACACAAAAAAAAGATTCATTTTATATTTTATCGCTGTCATTGTGGCATAATAACTTATTAAAAGCTTGTTTTGGTGGCAAACATTTTTGAACATATCGCTGCGTGCTGTGCGGCAGGGTGCAGCAGCGGAGCCTGTGGAGGGACACACAGATGCAGTGTTGGATTTATCCTGGAACAAGCTGGTCAGGTCAGTGATTTTTACTAAAATCTCAGTTCTGGAAAAGTATTAAAACATTTATTAGGTCTGGGTAAGCATGAGAGATGACATCAAAGCAAAGAAAAATAGTTGTATTTCCAGACTGCTGTTTAAATCACCCGTCCATCCCTCACCTGTCTGTCTGCAGTAGTCAACCCGATATGATTTACATGTTTTATTTCCAACATTTGCTCCTTTTAAGGAATGTGCTGGCCAGTGGATCTGCAGACGACACGGTCGTCCTGTGGGACCTGTGTCAAGGCAAGCCGGCCACAACTCTGCAGAAGCATACAGACAAGGTAACCTGCCGCGCTGAAATGCTCAGGATTTGCTTTCTCAGAGTGGGCAGCCGTTAGCCGCTGTTAAACAACCGACTTCTTATGTTCCAGGTCCAGACTTTAAGATTTCATCCCTTCGAGGCACAGACCTTGATATCTGGATCGTATGACAAGTAAGCGTGATCTTCACTGCGTCTTTGTCGACAGATCTTTGTAATGGTTTCGCATTAACGTCGTGGTTTCATCTTTAGGACAGCCGTCCTTTACGACTGCCGGAATCCAGACAGCAGCTTCAGAACCTGGAGGTTTAGTGGGCAAGTGGAGCGGCTGGTCTGGAACCACTTTTCACCCTTCAACTTCCTGGTGAGTACTCAGAACTTCAAGCATACTAATTTACAATAACTTGCTGCAGTATTTGTCTGTTAGTATTTATCTCTATGTGTGTGTGTGTGTGTGTGTGTGTGTGTGTGTGTGTGTGTGTGTGTGTGTGTGTGTGTGTGTGTGTGTGTGTGTGTGTGTGTGTGTGTGTGTGTGTGTGTGTTTCAGGCCAGCACGGAGGACGGTTTCGTCTACTGTCTAGATGCCCGCACTGATAAACCATTGTTCACGCTAAAGGCACACGACGAAGAAGTGTCAGGTTTGTCGGATGCTGACGGAAAACTTTTTCGTCTTGTCTGCCTGTGTCGCTTATGGTGGAACGAGATGACGTTTTTCTTGGACCTTTGCAGGTTTAGACCTCAGCAGCCAGATCAAAGGATGTCTCGTCACGTCGTCTGCTGACAAACACGTAAAGATTTGGGACATTTTAAGCAACAAGCCCAGCCTGGTGCACTCTCGAGACATGAAAATGGTGAGAAGTTGCATACGCTATTTTGCAGTCGAGGGTTGAATAGCTTTAGATGGAGCTGTAGCTGTTGAATATCCTTTAAGTTTTTGGGTGGTGAAATGAGATTTATTTGGTGGCGTGAACAGGGGGTGCTGTTCTGTGCTTCGTGCTGCCCTGATCTGCCCTTCGTCTACGCCTTCGGGGGACAGAAGGACGGCTTGCGGATTTGGGACATCAGTGACGTTGCAGCTGGTACGTCTAATCCCTCCGAGTTTTTCTTTTCCTATAACTTTCTTAACTCTCGTCATACAACTGCCTCTTTTGCTGTTTGCTTTTAGTGAGCGAGGTGTTCGGCAGCCGAGAGCGCATGACGGTGAACCCGGGAAGCCAGGCTTCATCGTCTGCAGCCACAGCAGACATGGAAGTCTCCTAGTGATCTTCTGGATTGTCTGTAATCATAAATTAGGTGGATTACCATGGAAACCCAGCAGGCTTTCCTGTTGTGCCTTGCTGCAAGAAGGGCAGAACTAGATAAATCTCTACTCAGCGTTTAATAAAGACTGACCAACATGTCTCTAAAAAGACTGGAACACAAACTTGCTAATAAAATGGAAATGGAAATCACAATAATTAGATGAGATTATCTGTTGGAGGCAGAAATGCTATTTTTTTTATAACTGTGCCGGTACACATCGTACACATTTTCTCAGATCTTTGTCCGAATGCCTCTCTCTGTGCATTACAAGTACAACTCACTATTAAGAGTAGTAGGACTGATTTACCTGTTCACACAAAATAAATCAGTTAAAGTGATTTAGTGTAATTACAAATGTAAAGTTACCAGCTATGTTCCTGTTGATTCTGATTTATTTTTTTTATGTGGGTCCTAATATTACCATTGGTATTTTTTTGGCGTTCAGTTGTAAAACGAACATTTTGTTTAAAGTAGATCAAATATATTATAAATTGCTTACAGTTATCGGTATATGGCTTCTGGTTGCATGCACTATATAGTTAGCATCTTTTTTGCTGAGGTTTTGGTTCCTGTTCATAAATAACATCCCCATTTAAATCTGTTTAAAGCAATTAAAAACTGTCTCTGTGGGCTATAATGAATAGAAGTGGGTTTTGAATAAATTTTGTTGCAATATAGTGGAAGAATACAATCATTTCCACTGAAGTACCAAAGACACTGGTATTTTACGATTATGTATAACTTTGGGTTGGTTTATCAACATTTCAGTAAGATTTTATGAAAACACAGAAGCATACTTCATAGTATCCAAGTTGTTTATTACCAAAGTACCTGTACTTAAGATCCAGACTAGCATCTTTAAGCTACTGGGGAAAGTAACGTTTTTAACTTTTAAGATTTTTAACTTAAAAATAAAGTTATTTCTTCAGCTAGTTAGTTAGTAGTATAGGAACCTTTGATCGGATTGCTTAGTCGGAACTATTATTTTGACGCACACTTCATAATAACCGAGCATGGCGTCGGGTCACTTGTGCAAGCTGCACAGCGCTGCATCTCGACTTTTATACGGTGCTACGCTGCGAAATGTGCAAAGTAAGTGTTGTTTTCACTCAGAGCGAACCCATAACGGTGTTATAGTTGCTGAGTTTCCCATTTAAAGCGCCTTTAACACTTGACGATAGCTGCTAAGGCTAACAGTGAGGCTAACCTTGACGTCTGTTAAGCTCTAAAGCATTTTTATTTAGTACACCGTCGATGTTAATACAGGTTTCTCGGTGTGAAATACAGAAAATATTTATTTAAATACTGTATTAAATATTTGAATACGTTATCTTTTCAATATAATAACTATCTTATTTATTTTCGGAAATGGATAACGTGCTCCTGTAGTCAGTTTAAAGTAGTTTTTGTGACACCTTCACTGGACCATGATATTGTACCGATGACGAGTTATATCTCTGCTTTTTTTCCCTTTGCAGCTTGTTTGGTGTCACTTCGACAGAAGTCCGGTGTTAATCCCTCATTAATTCAAGGCCATAACTGGTGTGTTACTTTGAATGTGCCTCCATGTCTAATTACACTTTAGGCAGTGTTATCCTAAAGCTTTGAGACTGGCAGAAATTTTGTTTTGATCGATCCTGGAGCCATTTCTCAGCTAAAAGTTGACAGATTTGATCCTGTAAGATATGCATTTTTGTAGGAAAAAAAAAAAGTAATCAAAATTTTAATTTAGTTGCATGAAGTAAAACAAAATACTTAAATTGTTGAGCTACATCTTGGACATTAACTTCTTAATTTCTATCATTTAGTGAGGTGGAAATAGGTGTTACGTCTGATGGGAAAACCATAGTATGCTACCATCCTGCTGTTGACGTTCCATATGAACTCACTCAGGTAAGCTCACCTACTCTGTGCTCAGGCCAAACAGTTTCACATAGAGAAGTGAAACATTATTTTTTGACTATTTAAACTCATTAAGTTGTTCACACTATATGTATGACAGGAAAAGCTATATAAGTGTGTGCATAAAAAAACCCCATCATGTGTGCGTACCTCTGCAGCCCATAGAGCGACCAGACCCTCTGACCAACCAAGCAGAAACCCACGATCAAGTTTTGAAAGCCCACCTCAGCAAAGCGGTGCTGGACGGCAAAGAGGGGCCGACTATAGAGGAGCTGAGCAAGATGTTCTTCACCACCAAACACCGCTTTTATCCTAAAGGACAGTAAGTATGCAAATACAACAACGTTTAAACAAGCAGTGTCTGACAAAAGTATTGTACACCTTGGAGTTTTTACATTTCAACCAAACTTCACTGTGGTTTATTGGGATTTTATGAGACAAGCAAACACGGAGGGGTGGCTCAATGTGAGTTGCAACAAATATGATGGATGGGTTTTTTAAATGCTTTACGGAAAAAATCTGGTGTTATTTCCACCATGAAACGCGTTGGTGGTGGCATTGTGCTTTGGGGTTTACATTTCAACAGGAGAGACAGGAAAGCTGTCCTGAGCTAAGATTTTGAGTGGGGGAAAAAGATAAAAGTTCTGCCCCACTGTGGAATATTTGCAGCTTACGTTAGCTCAGGAAACTCAAGAGGGCTTAATACACACATCACATTTCTGAAAACCGATGTATCTTTTCTCCTCTTCAGTTTTATTACTTTGCATTGAAGTATTGCTTAAAATCCCATTGAAGACGAGAGTAAAAATGCTTTTTGCTCTTTGTAGTTTGTGTAAGATAGAACTAAAACCGGTGTTATACCAGTTAAAGATGATCATCCAATTTTTTTCTACTTTTCTCACATTAACAACACTGCTCTGTTCCTATTTATACTGTATGTCTACTGTAACCAGGCCTATCTCGTTTTTATTTCTCTACTATCTGAGATTGTTGTTTGCAAATACTAAGCAATCCTTTTCACTGTCCACAGGTACGTCTCGAGGCGCATCAATAAAAAACCCCCTAAGGACAGATAATCAACGTGCATACACTGATTGACTTGTAAAAACATTGTATAATAAACTGGTGAATGTTCAGTCTGTTTTGCTTTGCCTGACCCCCCTGACCCTATCATCATCAACTGATGTATAATGCTGGTTTGAAAAAGAATTCAAATTTGTTGAAAGAAAGGAGCTGCAGGCAAGACATTTTATTCTAACACAAATATAGAATGATCAGGAAAACCTGATTATATTTGTTTGGTGAAAGAAATCAAACTGACCTCATATAGCACTTTTAAACCTTTTTTTAATTGTTCTAATGTTTTACACTTCCTTCTTTAGGCACTCAGGGATTTATATGTAATGGCTTGTGCATATTAGTTTATAGATCTAAGATTATTTTTTTCGTAAATATTTTTATGAAACCTTTTGTCGGCATATTCCTCACTGCTGGTTAGATAAACATGGATCTTTGTGCAGCCATGTTTTATAACAGTTCACATTTTTAAGTATTGCTTTGTGTGAACATAAGAACTTGAGTTCTTAGTTGCTGTTTATCTAAAAGGCATTGTCTTTCCCACAGAAGGGTTATTCCACATTTATATTACAAACTGAAGTTCATAGACACTTAAAACTGTAAAAAAGTTAAACAAAATCATCAATATCGTAATGTGGAATTGTTTTTCCCCCACTGGATTTGTGCTAATTTCAAAACAATTGTTTAAAATTTCATGATGAGACTAAACTTTTTCTTTCAGTTTTGTATATTAAGATTGAAAATCTAAACATGTTTAAAGCAAACATTTACCTCAGTTTATATTTAGCATTTTGTGCAGTTTCCTTACTATGCTTATCTATATATATTGTACTATAATTTAAAAAATATATAGCCATTATGGAATGGCAAGAAAGAACTGTTTACAGTTTGCAACACATTCATGAAGAAGTTGATGTGGTCAGATGAGACCAAAAATGTTACTTTTAAACCTAAATGCAAATCCCAAGACACGCCTCTCCGTGAAACACGACGGAGAAGCCACAATACTGCTATTGGAATGTTGTTTTCTTTTCTGTAGGTTCTGGGAAGCTGTCAGAAAAAAATGGAAAGATGGATGATACCTTAACCAGTCTTAGTCCTGACAAAAACTGGGCACTTAAGAAAGAAGTAATTAAAACTTTATCCATATAATACCTTTCAAGATGAAACAAAGTGCTTCAAAACAAATTCAAACGAAAGGAATAGTTTCCTTTCCTGCTTCGAAAGAAGGAAACAACGTGATCTCAGAGCAAGGGAGTTCCAAAGCCTTGGGGGCACAGAAGACAAAAGAGAAAGAAAAGAAAACCTGTTAGAGGACAGAAAAGACCTGAAACTGGGACGGAATAAATTTGGGAGCCACTGCATACATGTTGGAATGGCCCAGTCAAAGTTCTAATCAGTAGATTAGAATATGCATTCACATGAGTTTATCGGATCAAAAGAACCTTTTGAAAAATAAGCTTTAACCAGGTACTTTCATTAACCCCTAATTCGTGTACTAAACTGATTAATTTATTGATCTGATATATTCTAATTTCAAATGTTTTTTTTTTCATATCTCTTAAGTGGAAAATCCTAATTACAGAATAAAAACGGCTGGAAAACATCAGTGTGTGTGTAATTAGTCTATATAATATACTTCACTTAGTGAAAGAGTTACTGACATAAAATAACTTTTAAATAATACTCCAATTTAATTAATCTATGTGAACTTTTTTAATGTGTAGCTATGCTGCTGGATCCACACGGCGTTAGGTCATCATCTGAATGTACCGGAGGAGTGAGTTATCAGTCCCCGCCCCGGCACTTCGCTCAATCCAACCTGAAGACAGGGCGAGTCAGCGGCTACAAATATAACTGCTAACACAAGATGGCCGGTTTGCCTCGTAGGATTATAAAGGTACACCTGACAACGAATATAGTGTGTGTGCGCACGCATATAAGACGCTGTGAGAGTTTTCTAGGAATCGCTCGGTTTTTATTTGGGAAATAAATTAATACCATGTCGCGCTTGTAGCTTCTCGTTAGCCTCTGCCTTGCTAGCTGTCGAGCTAACTCGCTTCACTGCAACTGTTTTGTTTGCCACTTCCGTTTATTCCATTCTCGTCGGTTTGTGCTTAAACTCGGAAGAATTTTATTTGGCGTTTATTTCTTTTCTAATTAATCTCACTAACGAGCCAGTTATTGTAATTCGTCCCAGTGGCCATATGAATGAATTCGCTGTTCAAGCTAGGCTAGCTGCTGTAGCCCCTCTGGTTCCTACACATGCCTGGCGCTTTCTGTGAAACTATGTCCTTGTGCGGTCCTGAAGTGTTGAATTTGCCTTAATTTGAGAAAATGTACTGGCATTGCTTCTGTGTCATTGAACGAACCAAAAGAAAATGGTGTATTGTGAGTCCAGTTGCTCTGCGGTTTCCTCCCTTCGCCGCACCGCAGCCTCATTTTGGGCCTGGCCCAGTGTTTTGCCGAAAAGAAACACCCCTGTCTTTTAAGACCCCCCTCCCTCACAGGAAGCGCATTTCAGTGTTCATTATACGCATTAAAAATTGAACGAAAGTTGGCTATTCTCACGTCTTTCTTTAGTAAGCTTATCAAATTGATTTTTCAGACAGCCTCATTTATATCCACTTCCTTACAGAATGTGTTTCAATCAGCAAGGGTGCTTTTTTTTTCGGTACAACACCGGCAGTGAGCGCGATCAGCCTTTTCCGCCACGCCGAGCCTCAGGTTTGGCAGGTTTTCTCTGCCTGCTCCGTCAAGTTGACAAAGTGAAACCACTTCCAGGTTTCTATTTTTTTTGTCGTTCCACATTTTTTTTCTTTCACCTTTACAACAGAGGCGTTTGTTTGCGTCAGATATAATCAGTTTCCTCCCATCTGATGGTACTTAAGCCTGCACCTGCTTGGTCAGTTATAAAAATCTTTCCCTTTTTTTTGTTGTTTTTTTTTTATTTGTTTCTGAAATAATTAAACTGGATTTTTGGGTGTCTAGATAGATTAGTTTATGAAAAAGGCTGCTTATTTATCCAAACTTTGGTAGCCAAATATAAGATCTAAAAGTAATTTGCATTTTTTAAATTTTTTAGAACACGTCCTATTGCTAAGTGAAACCATCAAGAGCTTGGCGTCTACATATGATTTTCCAGCCTACACCCATTATTTCTGTGGTTTAACAGCAGCAGCTCCTAATATTAATTTCAGTGTGATTTAATGAGTCTCTGTCTGCCCTTTACGTCACACTTCTAGTGGCAAAGCCAAACACTGCTGTGGGCGCTTTTTGATTTGCAGCCAATACAGATTAAACAAGACAAGAGAGCTGAGTAACAGAAAATGGAGACGGATGAATGCAAGAATCTAAACTCTAAGATATAAAGAGAAGCACGCCTTTTAGTAAAATTAGCTATCAGTTAGTCATTAGTCATGTTGTTTCCACGCCGAACTCCTGGATTGTAGTCTCGCAAGTGCGCGCTCGAAGGCAGACTCTTGTCATCTGTCACCTACTTGAAAGAAACACTTTGCATGCTTATTTTAATAAAAGTCAACAAGCGTGCGTGCCTGTCTTCCCGATCACACGCAGGAGACACAGCGGTTGATGGCAGAGCCCGTCCCGGGGATCACAGCTACGCCCGACGAGGGGAACGCACGCTACTTCCATGTGGTCATCGCAGGGCCTCAGGACTCTCCGTTCGAGGGAGGCACGTTTAAACTTGAACTATTTCTTCCAGAAGAGTATCCCATGGCAGCTCCCAAAGTGCGATTCATGACCAAAATCTATCACCCCAACGTCGACAAACTGGGAAGAATATGTTTAGACATTTTGAAAGGTGAGAGAGTCTCTCATTTGCTTTTCCTTTACCTAAAGAAAACTAATTTCTACCTGACAGTCTAAAGTTATTAGTTTTGATTAAAAAAAACCTTTAATAATATTTTGTGTTCAGTTGTCTGAAGGAATACCGACACTCTGTTTGAACTTTTAAGATTAATGTCAACATTTACACATAAAACAGCCTTTAATTTAAGCAACAAATAATCCAGTTTCATTGGGAAATGAAACTTTATTTTATATTATGTTTCTATGTATTAAAGTAAAATAGAATTTAAAAGCTTAAAGCGAAACATCCATTTTAATTCTCTATTTAAAACGGCATGGAGTGTAGCATTGATTTAATCTGAATACATTATTAGTTTAGACTATTAGTCTGCCTGTGTTTAATTTAATCTAAATGCAGTTTAGTTTTATTGGGGTAATAATAAATAAACTTGTTTTATCTATTTTATTCAGCCTGTCTCATGAGAGCATCAATAAATATTAATGTTTGAAAATATTACTTAATTTAATGTATTTGCTTTTTATTGGGTGAATTGCACAACCTTATATAACTGGTGTGCTGAAGTAGTTATAATAGTTTTAATTGTTTTAAAGTAGCATTTGTAAAGTTTAGACTGTAAATAGTTACATGAACTGCTGCAAAACGTCCATTTCAAAAAAATTGTTTTACTTTTATCGTTATAGCAGTGAATACCACAAAATATTCCACAAAATTTAGCTCAGTGTCACCCATCCAGAGTTCATATTCCACCGCTGAACATTACAGTTGGCACAGATGCATTGTGGGAAAACACTTTCTTCAGAAGAGATGACGCTGTCTACCTGATGGACCTTGCCAAAATGTTAACATGCACTGGATTTGTGGGTCTCAATGCATTTATTAGGTTTTAAAAGTAACTAATTTTGAAAATCAGACAATTCTTTAATTTTATAACTGTGCACTATGTGTTGTTCTCACAAATAAAAGACATTGTGTATTGCTGCTGTATTTGTTTTGTATTGAAATGCATCATCTTGATTGGTTGCTTCTCCCTGCTATTGTAATAATTTCGCTCGGCTCCTGCTCTCCAGCGGATCCGTGTTGTCTTTCTGTCGGCCGTTTCTTCGTTTTGCATATTTTGCATCGCTATCAATGGTTCTCTCTTTCGCATCTTTCCCAACAGACAAGTGGTCTCCAGCCCTGCAGATCCGCACAGTGTTGCTATCTATCCAGGCATTATTAAGCGCTCCCAACCCAGACGACCCCCTGGCAAACGACGTCGCGGAGCAGTGGAAGAAGAACGAAAGCCATGCCATCGAGACAGGTCGGTGTTGAGATGTATCTGTTTTGATTCGATTTGATGTGAAAACAAGGGGATGAGAGCAGCCAAACCGCACTGCAGCTCCTTCAGGTTGTCGCCGGCTCGCAGTTGGAGAAATGCTTTGACAGATGGCTGGAAATATTAGCTGAATTCCAGATCTTTGAAATTCCACCCACACCCGAAGCTCTGCGATAGTTTTACAGGCTGCAGAAGAACCACTAACCGGCGCTGCCTCTGCCTGCGGCTTCGTAGGAGGGACAGCATTAACATAATCAGACGGCAAATGCAGACAATAGACGGAGAGGTGAAAGGAATTCCTGAATCCTCCGGGGCGTACCTGCCTTTCTCCCACTAACGCTGGAGCTAGGCTAACCTTGTTAGGATGAGCGAGTGTAGATGATGGATGGATGTTGTGAGGTGTTTGGAGGCAGAAAATGCAAATAGCCTGCAGCCACTTGACTATATTTACAGATGGATCCATCAGACTTTTTGTTTTTAAGAAAAAAAAATGTGCTGCATGTTGTTTTACAGAGGCAGCCATTTTGAGTGCAACATAAAATGAAGAAATGATTCTCACTCATACCACAGTTTAACAGTTTAATTAAACCTTAAAGCGCATTAGTTTACATAATGTGCTTATTGATCAACACATGGGAGCCTTCTGGTGTCAAGGTCTCAGAAAAGTACAAAATAAAGCTGGTAAAACACAGCTCTCTAAAATATGAATATAAAATTGAAATTTTATGAGATTAAGCTAAGAAATGGATATAAATAGCTCTCAGTGCAGTCATGAGTCCAACCCCTTGAAGCAAAATGAACAGGAAACGGCTTGTATTTATTCACATTATGCCCTATAGGAGTTTTTCTACAATATCGTACATTCCTGTATTTTCAGAACAAGTTTTTGACAATCGTCAAAAAGTTTTGGTGTTATTTAGATGATTGACTTGGCTGCACATGACCACAGACGACTCGCTAATCAGTCAGACGTGCATCTGAAAGTTAAACAGCTGGCAACATGCCAGAGAGACACCTTGTCTAACCTCATTTTATTTTTAAGAAACTCCTGTTGGCAGAATCCTAGAAAGTGATTAGACAACTTCTGCCTGGGAAAACTTTAAAAACATCAGTGCACATTGCGAATCTGTCACAATTTCACAATATTCTTGTTACAATGGACTGCAAGAAAGTCAAACGTGACTATGTAAACGCTAGGCATTTATGCTCTTTATGTTTATAATATATTTGGTCACATTTGTTCTTAATCAACATTAAAAGGTTTGAGAAGTGAGATCATTAAGCAACTCAATCTTGCATAGATATTTACAGGAAAACGGTCGTAGTTGTCAAAAATATAATCTCATCAAATATTGCAGGAGTGGTCGTTGATGATGTCATCAGCAAAACAAAAACCGGAAAGTCCTGATCAGCGCATCTGTACTTTATTTTATAATAAAACCATAACACAGCATCTTAAGCACAAATGTATCCGGAAAATACT
Source organism: Poecilia reticulata (assembly GCF_904066995.2). Classification (NCBI taxonomy): domain Eukaryota; kingdom Metazoa; phylum Chordata; class Actinopteri; order Cyprinodontiformes; family Poeciliidae; genus Poecilia; species Poecilia reticulata. Next base: position 9,905,558 of record NC_088852.1, on the reverse strand, counting down.
CAGTTTGCTTCCTCCTAACTTTTTTTTATTTTTTTATGGTGTTTTGTCATTTATTATAATTTATTACCAAAGCTCTGCTCCGTCATCAGTTTCGTTTCCTTAAAAATGTCAGTGAACCACATCTGCGCTGTTAAATCTTACGATCTTATCTCGGAGGTTGTTTTTACGAGCTCCTACAGAGGAGCTACCGAAGGCCGGCTGAGCCGAACAGCACGAGCGCAGAACGACTTCGCGCTGTTTCGACGTGGAGTAAAAGCCACTTTATATTTGATTTGGAGTCAGAGTGTAGCAGTCCAGTCCCTGCTGGATCGCAGAGAAAACAACTTTACAGTCTCAAGTCTTTCTATAAATAATCCTCATCATTCTGGAGCACTTCCAGATGATTCAGATCGGTTAAACAATCGTTTCACCACCTTTGCTCGACATCACAAGCTTCCTGTTTCTCTCCCCTCCCCTCCTCTCCCCTCCTGCAGCCCGAACATGGACCAGGCTCTACGCGAGCAACACTGAAGTATAGAGGAACCGAGAAGAGGCGTCTGAATGTGATCCACAAAATGTACTCCTATACTGTCAACCTTTGAATTTAACGGACACATACGAAAGAAAAAAACAAAACAAAAAAAAAAAACAAGAAATAAGTCCAAATATATTTGAAAGAAATGATGAGAATTACTGCTGCAGACCCGTGGGTGACTTATTTTCCTCTCTTAAGACGCGTTAAGTGTGTGTTAGCCTTTTGTTTTTCTTCTTTTTTTTTTCTGTGTTGCTATTTAAATGCATGGACAACCATCAACACCCTCCCCATGTCTTAAAGTACATGCGACATGTTGTTCTGAGCTAGTCACAGACTGGTACGTTTGCAGAAATATTCATTAAAGTTTTTTTCTTTTAACAAACCCATCATTTGTCAACACATCTTTATGTCTTTTTTTAATTTTTTTTTTTAATTTGTTCAAGCAGCAGATGGAAAGCATTTGTTTTCCATCTGGGAGTAGTGAAATGAGGGAATATGAATTTTATGTCCTAAAAAGCAAGAAGAGTTTGAGGTTAATAAAAGATTTTAGTAAAAGTTGGTCAATCTAAACAAATTAACATTTAAAAAAATTAGTGTTCAAAATCGCTGCGGTAAATTGTTCTCTCTCAGCTAAGTGAGACAAATCGTCCTTCAACTCAGAACAGTTCACGTTACAATTTACATATTTGCTAAATTAGTTTTATTCTGGAACATAAAACATCCTCTGCATTTATCATTTTTATCTCCATGCAATTTCAAGTTTCTGTGATCAAATCAGGTATTTGAACATCTGCAAAACCTGGATAATGAAAGGAAGTTATTACAGAACCAGAGGCAACGTTGTTTTGTTTTTTTTCTTTGTTGTTTTCTTTTCGTGTCAGGAATATTTTTGGACCTTGTGGGGAGGGTGAGCAGAGTACATTCACACGCTTAAAGTCATTTCCCAACACATCTAGAATGATCTCAGTCGGTAAATAAAGAAGGTTTAGAAGTGCTGAAACTGACTTTTGCTTTAGCTGCCTGTCCATCTTTTGATTTTAAGAACAATAAATGAAGGCATCCATCAGACCCACGCTGATCAGAGCAACACGAACTGGTTCATATGGGTGTTCGTTTTCTTCTTCTTTTTTGAGTCAGTCACGCTTATGTTCCAACTGTCTGTAATAATGTAACGATTATGCAAGTGCATTTACTTGACTCCAGAGGGGGGAATAAGGTCAGTTTGGTGGCAGAAAGAAAAGGTGATGTTACAAAATAAAACATTTCCTCAATTCCTACAGGATTTTGTGTTGGAGGGAAGAAAGCTGTCAACATCTACTAGTGTGGGAGGCTGAATGATGATTTCTGTGGTCAGATTTGTGTCTCAACAGACTATTGCCTCAGTATCTGGGTTAGGACTTAACATGTTGTAAAATACATTTTTGTTGGGGTCGGGAGGAGGGTTATCGTCCTCTAGTTGTCGCTTAGATTTGTCATCCAGTTACTAACTGCTATGTTTTCTCTAGCTTAAACCCTAAAGGATTGCCATAAATCTTTAATTTATTGTTTTCCAACTGGAGTTTATGGCAGGAAGTGGTTTGGAGCAGCTAGATGGAAATAATTTGAGATCAAACTGATGAAACCAGCTCCCCATGTGTACTGGAGAAAAAAAAAAAAGAAAAGCAATTCTGTCGATGATTTGAGTACATTTGCTTACATGGCTCTTCAAACATGCTGTAAATAAACTGAGTTGAGTAAGTAAGAGGAGTCTCCTCTGTTTTTTTATTTTCAAGGTGTGCAGCGTGAATCATTAGAAGATTACACTTAAAAGTTTAGCGTCACTTTGAAAAAGCCCACATAGAGTTGCACCTGAAATTATTCACCCTCATTGCAAATTTTTTTTGCAAAACTCTGGTCGTTTTCGGTAAGACATAATTACTTATCAAACCTTAATGAACTGGAGGCCTTTGTGGGCAAAACATTCCACAGGAGTGATAAAAGAGGCGTGCGTCTGGCTGTGAATCAAGTCTGCAGCAGGTCAGAACAAATGCTCGTCGTAAACGTGCTGAGTATTGTTCAGACTGCAGTGGGTGTTACAAGTTTAGTGTTTTGTTGCATCTAGAGAAACTACTAAATCGTTCTGGTTTAATTTGTTAATGGTGCGTACATTTGACCTCATTTCCGCTGGAGTTCGGAGTTCATGTGGTGAACCAGTTATGTCCACAAGGGGGAGCTGTTCACACATTTACGAGTGGTTTCAAAGTGACCCCATGTTTTCTGGTGCTCAGGAAAGTCGTTAAAACTAAACCACATATTGTTTTCTTGATAACTGTAACACCAAAATAACAAAAATTACTCCACATACAAATAGATACAGGGTGTGAATTCATCAAAATGACTTGGATGTATTCAAAAACAAACAATCAATGTTAAGTTACTCGTCTGAGTAATTCTGCCCCAGAAAATGTAGGTAAAACTAATTTCAAGAATAACATATGTTGCTGTAGGTTGGACATATTTTTGTCATCCACAGACATGAGTGTGTTTTATCGAAATAGAAGTTTAACAAAGACGAAGTAAGGCTTAGCCGTGAAGCAGAAAAGAAAAAGGAAAAAGGTTTTTAACTTACTAATATCTGAAAATTCTGCCCATTTGAATTTGGTTTTATTTATTGTGATTCCCTTAAAAAAAGACCAGTGCCATCAGTTACCTCAGAGGTCACATAGCTAGTATACAGAGAATGTAATTTAATCTTATTATAACCCGTTTGTTCTGTGGCGACCCAATGTGGAACATTGGGAATGTAGCAGACAGGCCAGGAATGAAGTTGTGGAGAAGTTCAGAGCAACGTTACATTTTCAAACAATGCTTCAAGCTGTGAACATTTAACAGAGCAGCTCGTCTTTTAAAATGGAAAAAGTGTGACAGCGCTGCAACACAACACAGCTTTGGTGGAAGAATCTGTGAACAGCACAAATGTTGGATGTGAACTTCAAAAACCTAAACTCCACGAGGGAGAGCTAAGAAGTCCAGCTTGTAGTTCGCCACAAACCATGATGGGAATGCAACAAACGTGGAAGAACGTATTCTGGTCAGGTAAGCACACATTTTTTTCTTTTGGTTTTTACATAAGTTTACTGTTCATCTTCTCAGTTTCCAATAATATTATGACCACTAAAATATGAGGCAAATAACACTGATTTGGAATATGTCAAACTTCAAGCTAACCTTTTGCTATCAAGGTTGGTTTACGAGCAGGAAAATGGCTAATTGTAATCCTTACGCGTTATTTCTTCCTGAGGCCACCAGGGGGCACTGCAGGCAGAAAATGATCCTCGAATCAATCACTCCTCGTCAAAAAGTATACAAACAAGGCGAGTTATTTAAATTGCCTTTTATTCCTCCAGTTTAGACTTTTACCTATGATCTGATTAAAGTGAAGTCTTTCTATTTTAGGAGTTTAAATCTATTTGTCAGAAAGAGGTGACTTTTCTGGTGACCAGCCGTCTGTTTAAAAGAAGCTTAGTGTTTTATGGTCATACTTTGGTTTATATGGCAACAATGAGTCATGGAGGCTCGATCTTTGGGTGGAAGTGCAGGAAGCGATTCTCCCGTCACTATCTGCAACAATCTGAGAAAACATTAACCAGCCTGTGAGGCCACTGCCTCTGCAAAGGGCTTTGTTGTTGCAGCTTTGTTGTTGCGGCGGTCAGCCGCAGCTAAGCAAAGGGATATTTCCTACAGTTAGTCAGTCCCTGACGCACGACGACCTTAGATATATCTGGAAAACTATAAACGGAAAACATGCAATTACCGGCCACAAGTACATGTTTTTGTATTACAGGTTTGCGGGTCAATACAGATTCTGTCAACTGTGTTTTGATTGTTTTTTTTTTAATTTTTATTATTATTATTATTATTTTACTCAAAACAGAAATGGGTCAACTTCAAATGCTTGTATTTAGTTGCATTATTTTAATTCTGAGCAAAGGTTATACAATCAAGCAGATTGATTTAGAAAAGAGAATTTTCCGTTAAATCTTACTATACCTATAAAATACATCAAATTTAAAAATAATTTAATAGATAAAACAGATTTCCTTGTGGGTCAGGTCAAGGAGATTCAAAATATTAACAGGGAAAATATCCTAATTTTTAAAAAAAAATTCACAGCAAACTACAAACAAAGGATGAAAAGGCACCTCACGGATACCGTTAAGTATGGTGGAATATCTGTGATGCTGTGGGCTTGTTCCACCTGAAAAGAAAATCCTGTTGAAAACTCTGGAGATAACACAGAATTATGGACGACTTTGAACAATTTATTCAGCAACTTTTTACTAAATCTATTAAAGATGATGGGATGTTTAGGTGGGGCAAAAAAATATGATTTAGGATTTTCAGCTTAGAGGGTTTCCATCAAAATGTACTTTGTTACTAACTTTTTATTCTGACATTATTAGGTTTGTACGTTTTTTTCTGATGTTTTTATGAAGACCCACCTCCAGAGTCAGGATCCTAAACATAGGCCTTCTCCTCTGACACAGCGGATCGTCTCTCTGCTGACTGAAGGTAAAAACATTCCCGTCACATTCTGCCGCTGATGAACTGTCGGGTGACGCCGGATTTACTGGGCATACCTGATGTAAACCCGTTGGTTGCTGGGGAATATGAGGGAGCTTCTCTGACCAGAGAGGATATCTGCTATCTGTTATGAAACCTAATGGTTTTATATAACCTTCAGTCTTTCCCCGCCCTTCCCTTCTTCCCTTCTACTTTCTCTGATTTACCCACTTTTTTTTAATCTCCTTCATCTTCCTTATGTTTTTCATCAACACTCTTTTCTTAACTTTTCATCCCCTTTTCTCGTCCTCCTCCCTGTCCCACTGCAGATAAACCAGAGGGGCACTGCAGTCCAAACCTTCTCACCTCACCTCACCCCCTCCCCTCGTTACATAACCACCCTAATTATCCTCCCATGCGTAAAACCAAAATTCAGCAAACCAAAAGGGAATCCCTTGTGGAGGCTGCAGCAGGTACCCCAGGCTTTCAATATTTGAAGAGATTTAGGGTTACACAAGACAGCTGCAGTGGGATATTACTGCAGGCAGTGATTTTTTTTCCCACTTAGTTTTGATTCATCCTTTCGCTCTGCTGACCTGTTCCTTTGAAGTCCCCAAGTCTTTAACCTCTCGATGCTGCTGCTCTATGGCTTTTCTTTTTTACTTGTGCATAAAAAAAACTGCTGCAGCAGGCCTTAGTGAATGAGGCATCCTGGTAAAATGCACAAAGGAGGTTCTATGCATGTTAAAGCAGGCGTCACGCATAAAAAAAAAAACGGCAGTCCTTACAAGTGAAAAACAAAACAAAAAAAATCACTATTACTTCCTGATATATTTAGCAAGAGTAAAACCAAACAAGATCCACATAGAAAAAAAAAAAAAAGCCGTATGCATGCAACTTTGTGTTTGTGTGTGGAACGTAATAAGAGGGATTCCTCCTCTGCGCCTGAGTTTTTCATCAATAGCAAGAACAGGCTGTCCTGAGCCATCCTTCTACTTCGCTCTCTATATATAACAACACTGCAGACAAGGACACAAGAGCAAATTTGTGTGTGTGTGTGTGTGTGTGTGTGTGTGTGTGTGTGCGTGCGTGCGTGCGTGTGTGTGTGCCTTTAAATTCTTGCCAAATCCCCTAGATGCTGTTGGACTTTAGCAGATAATTTACACAAATTGTCAGTACTTTGCTACTATGATTAAATGACGGTTTGACCTTGTATGAATTTCCCCCCTGCTCAAACGTAAACAGACAAATCGCTTTGATGTTGAAGACGACTAATTCGAATACATTTTGCCAGGATCCAACGCTATAAACCACGTAAAGTATAAACGCATAAAGCAGAAGAACGAAAAGATGGATTTCGAATGTTTTAACAAATAAAAGCTGAAAAAAAGTGTGCATCCAAAAAGTGCGTCCTCTATTTGCATTCAGCCGTCTTTATGCGGTGCAACCTCCTGCGTTCTCACATCACCTGTTTCTAGAGAACATTATAGAACTGACAGAATCATGCAGACCAGTGAGGAAATGTTTAAAGTTATTAGCTGTTAAAGTTATTCAAACAAACTCACAGGCGCTGAACACAACCAGTATCTGAAGCTGGAAAGAAAACCATGGGAAGTCATTTTTGAAAAAATGACTTTGTTTTGCCTGTAGACAAACCACTGTGCATGGCAGGAAATGTACAATTCTCCTAACCCATTATGAGGCACGGTGGTGGCAGAATCGTGCCATGATAGAGGCTGAGTACGACTTACAACTGGGGCAAAGTTTACTTCTTAACAGGTTAATAACAATTAAAAAGCCAGAATTACATCTATTGTTTAGATAAAAGCGTATGCATGTGTCAGAAAGGCCTCGTTAAAGTCCTGTCCTAAATTTAGTTGAGAATCTGTTGGTCTATTACATATAATATAATAAACCCTGTGGTTCAGAGTAAATTATTGTCTTGTTTTTTTAATTTTGTTTCCATGTTGTCACAAATAATGGTGGATTCATGCTGTACTTGTTTTTTAAAAATGCTTGACGTCACTTTGCACCACATTACTGTGGAGTAATCCAGTTGGAGCATGGGTCTTGTCACACACACACACACGCACGCACGCACGCACGCACGCACGCACGCACACACACACACACACACACACACACACACACACACACACACACACACACAAAACACTGCAAACACACACAGGCAGCGGTCCGGCAGTCGTCTCGTGCTCCCGTGTTTATTTTGTAAATAATTAACAGCCTCCATTCAGCGTCTCTGACCGGGAGCCACGATAACCACCACACGACGTGTAAACAAACCCACCACGACTCTGTGCCGCTGCTTCCGAGGGAGCCGTGCTGACAGCGCTGATCGGCAGCCTGTCCAGCAGCGAGTCGCCGTTCTGTGTCGATTAGTTTCCACGGAAAGTTTGAGGTTTGAACTGGATAACGACTACGGAGGCACAAAGCTGAAGCTGTCAATTTCCAGAGCAAATTCCGTCTTTTCTGATCGGTAGCTCTCTCTAATCTCTGATTGGATTATTAAAAACAAACTCTACTCTGACCTCCAAGTGTTAGTCACGCTGATGTGTCCCAGACAGATCGACACATGACCTTTGATGCTTCACATGAAGCAATAAGTGGATGAGGGGGGGTGCAGGATTTATTAATGTGAAAACAATCATTAAGAATGACAATTTAATCATTCTGCAATCGTGCCAAGTTTAATCTATGTTGCTCTTGTTCTGTAATTAAGTAATTCAATCAAAAGGCTTTTGCTGGCTGCAGCTAAATTGTTTCTGAATCTGTGTCAGAGATGTGGAAGGTCCAATGGGAGGATGTAGAAATGTCTGAGTTACATCATTATCTTGGCTCGCTCTCCCTCCAAGATGTGTTGGAGGGTTTCCAAGTAGCACCAAAATCAGATTTAAGTCCAGACTTTTACTAGAGCATTCCACATTTTTTATTTTTTTTGTAGTGGATTGTTTATGTTCAAATGTGCCTGAGCTTAAAGTAAAGATGTCTGACTGTAGGCATGAAACTGTTTAAAAATATTCCAGTTCTGGTTCTTCAGTTCACATTTTTTGGGGTATCATCAAGGTTGTTTTTGGTAAAGTATTTGTGTTCTTTTGGTCAGACGTGGAGTGGTTTTTTTTTCCTAGCCTACTTCGTGCTGCCAGACAGGTTCTGTTTAGTGGATCCAACTGTATTTTTCACATAGATACAGGAGAGTTTGGATACATTTTTAACTCTTAGCAAATAATATCGCAGTTTGGAAATTGCCACTCATGATTGTGTCGAGTTGACATGTGTGTGACGATCTGAAAACCGGAAGAAAGATATTCGTTTTTCACAGCGCCACATCTGCCTTGGTGACACGACACGTAAAAAGATCTACAAAACATCTTCCGGTTGTTGCTAGGAGGAGTTTGACCTTGACCCGTCTTATCAAACGCTCATAAATCTCCAACTTTTCTTGTGCTTTCAAACACAACAGTTCTTATAACAACAAAAAAAGAAGCACTGAGCAGAAAAACAGTTGCGATGTAGGTGTCAACAAGCACAAAGAAAATGAGTCAGGATTCCTTTTCACAGGAAGATGATGTTACTTGAGTTGCAGGAGCGGAGCCTCCTCCGTCATCCTCCCCCTTCCTCCCTCCCTTCATCTTTTTTGCCTGTCTGTATTCAGGTCACTGTTTCTTGCATAACGACTCATTCATAAAACAGCACCACACCTCGGGGAAAGGGACGTGGAAAAGAGACTCCAGACGTTTAGAAATTGTCTACGCAAGGAGAATTTTTGCTGCAGCATAAATAGTCGTCATGTCATTTCAGGAGGCAGCTCATGTAATGCAGCTGTCAAGAAACGAAAATCTAGACAGCTTAGAAGAGGTGTGGCACTTCATTTAATAAAAATAAATAAATAAATAAAATTCCTATTCTAAGAGTATCTGTTTTGGGTTGAGAAAATGTTTCATCAATACCGTCGCTACACCGTTACTGAGCACTTTCTGGCTTACGCGTCAAAATTTATTCCAATAACCCACCACATAAAACATAACGAAAGAGACAAACTTGCCAATTCGGTCCTGCGTATATTACAATACGAATTCAGCTCATGATAAAATGTTGCTCATTCAAAAGTTTGCTGTTGAATCCGAGCCAATTGCGTCGACTCATTGACCTTTAATACTGGGCCAGTGGACAGCAACCACTCCCTTTTAACAAGGAGACATTTCAACAGAACTGGGTTCAACATGCACGGCCATCTGTAACACATGGCTGCAGGGTTAAGAGGAAAGGAGGGAGAGACAGAACAACAACAAAAAAAAAAACCCAGAGCAAGTGGTACCTTCGATGGGAAAGAAAAACGGAAAGCACAGAAATACAGTGACAGCGGCAGCTACTCTAAAAAAGAAAAACGCACGGATGCATGACGTCAGGCGTCCTTTCTAAGAGACCTAAAAACTAAACTATTTTTCTCTACAAACCTGTTCTAATCTTTAAACCGAATAATTTGATCGATTCTGGCAGAATGATTGTGGTTGTGTCGCACCACAGTTTGGTCCGACACCAAAAGGAAACGTGGAAGAGCCTGAATCAAGTTCTTTTCCATCTATGAAAACCAGACAAAGCATTAATGGGAATAAATGATGATACATGATGCTGTATGTCTCAAGGGTTAACATGTTTACAGTCATCATTTATGTATGACATGGTATTGATATACTTTCCAATGGATATGCACGCACGCACGCTAGTAAATATGCTGTTTTTTTTCTTCCTCTGCAGCATTTTTTACATTCAACCTTTAGTCGTCAGCCATGTTCACAGACCGGTGCCGTTGTTGGGCGACTCTGCTGGACACCAGACAAAGTGACCGGCCCGAGTCGCCGTCCTGCCTTTCGATAGCACTCAGCAAAGCCTGTTACGAACAGCTCGGCCTGTTTTGCACTCATTAGGGATGTGCAGGAGATATGGCAGACGTTAATGTTTGATCGAGCGAAAAGCAAGTTGCCGGAGGGATTTCACGTGAACTGCCAGCTGCTGGTTCTGTTTTCCCGCCTTTGCACCTGCGAGGGCAAAACAAGGCCTGTCAGGTCACTCATTACTGCCACTAATTTTAGCTAAGAGTTTGTTGGCACATCATGACGTTCCAAAGCTTGATTCTAGTTTTTTTTTTGGTGTGTGTGTGTGTGTGTGTGTGTGTGTGTGTGTGTGTGTGTGTGTGTGTGTGTCACCAGAAGACCTTTATTTGCACTCAACACATGTTAGTTGTTTTTTTTTTCTCCAACTCCAATTTACTGACAAGATGTGTTTAAGGTATCCTCGCCTATTCGATACCCACTTTTTAAACTAGCTTTTTAAACTCTGTTGACCTTTGACACTTTAAACTCAGAGTATGAGCTCATTGTGGAGATTTATTTTTGCTTGACTGAATGCAAAAAACAACAACAACACAATATTGCAAAAAGTAAGGTGCAGAGCTTAATGGGATCGGATCTAATGCCTGGAAAAGTAAAGCAGGTTAGAAAGCATTAAAAATACTTTTAAAGAAGTTAAAAGTTTAACTTAAGCTGCATGAAAGGTTGCAGATCCTAATGTGGGACAAATGTTTTTGCCCACATGGTAGAGCAGGTTTAGTGGGTTTTCAATTGAGATTATGACATTACTTATATTCTAAGAGCAGAAAAACGAAAAAATATCACTTTACAAAAAACATGACGCAATGAAGTAAATATTTCAGAAACACTGGAGACCAAATATGTTTCTTTAATCGTCATTATTAGACGTTTCATTCCTTTGATGTTATCCAGGATTTAGTTTATTGTTTAAAAGCCTCGAGCTAGATGGTCTTAAGGGAAAGCATGGAGAATCTTAATTAAAAGACCTGCGTGTCATCATCATCATCATTGTCGTCATCATCATCATCATCATCATCATCATCATCGCTGCTGTGTGGGTTTGTTTCAGACAACTTTCCCACACCCGATCACACTGTCTGGTTTTGTTAATGCTCCTTAAATCTCAACCTTCCCATGATTACACAGTGCCAGTGTTTTTGTTCCCAAACAGACAAAGGCATCATTTTATCTGCAGCTAACAACGACATTACACAGCTCTCCCCCCCCCTCCAAAAAGCTTTATTTACAAGATGTCGTATATTAATTTCTTTCTTTTTTTTTTTTTAATAAAGGACGCCTAGTTAAGCTAATCTGCTGTCCAGAAACAAAGCACATGATCTGTTCACTCTGAGAAATTCATCTACAGTAATGTTTCTTCCCACTGAGCCAGGATTATCCACAGCTATCATTATGATAGATCTCAGTATGTGGCAACAAGTGGCCAATGTGCCCATCAAACCTCACAAACACATTATTACCAGTGATCATCACCAGCAGCTTCACATCTTTTGAATCTCAACATACATGCTTTTTAAAGCAGCCCTCTTCTACTCTCACGCCACTAAATAAACCCCCAGAGGATCTTCAGAAGGTGGTGGAGACCCCCCAAAAAACGTAGCAAAGAACAGGAAGGAATGTTTGGTGATTTATCAGTTGTCAGAAATGACGGGATGCTCTCGGCTGCTGGCTTAGCGGAAAAAAAAAAACACCTTTACTCGAGTCATAAACCATTCAAAAGAAGACGCACCATCTGTGTCCAACATCTGACGAGTATTTCGGCAGCCATGACAGGCCATCAGAAGTTCACTTCATCGCCGGCTGAGTTTCACCCTCCACCCGGGAACATTCGTCCAGTTCCCCAATTCTATGGGGTTCCATTTGTGTCAAAAAATAAGTAGAAGCCACATGTGTAGATGTCGTCGGTCTATGTCGTGTGATTGAAAATTTGTGAAGAAGGATGAGTTTGCAAACCGACGTGTTGATGTGAGAGCACAGATCGGATTTATATTTAAAGCTTGCCCAGCGTCCAAGAACTTAAGAGTTAGGAGGTGTTAAATAATTGTTTGAGTAATTTATGTCGGTGGGTGGGAACCTTTAGTGGCTGCGGCTGTGATTTCTGCTTTATGATGCCTTCACATGGCTCCGGCTCGGTGATGAGGTCAAAGAAGAGACTTATGGCTCAGCTAATCAGCTCAGGACTTTACTACTCAGAGTTGGCCACCAACCACCGAGTAGATCACGGGCGAACGAACAAGGAGATTAGACTCTTAAGTGTGGGAGCTCGAACATCTGTGTGTGCGTTTCGTGCTCCTTGTGCGGAGGGGTCTGTGATGTTTGACGTTTGTCAGACAGCAGACGTCGTCTGACGGCAGTGACAAAGTCGAAGCTGACGTCCTCCCCCATCCCCCTCCATCTGTCGAAACAGCTTGAGGAAACCGGACCCTCCACCCCCCCCCCCACGCGTAATACCTCGGTTAAAAGAGGAACTCCTTGCTGCTCTCCTTTGCCCTGCGGGAAGACGGTGATAAGATGATCTAAGTATATGATGACAGCTTTATTTTCCCCACAGGCGGATGTTTATCAGATTATGCCATCTGTTGTTATATTTGCGGACAGGATTGAGTTCAGCAGGTTAAATTCTAATTTTAGTCTCTGATAAATCGCGTTGCGATGTTTATACGGCATTATTCTAAATTTCCCCTCTCGCTGGTAAAGTTTTTCATCAAATCTCCCTCACGTCACAGTACAAAACGAGCTGCCAGTATACTTTTAGCGATCACACCAGCGTGGAAGCAACATGTAGTTAGATCTCTCAGCAAAACTGAATTTTTTATTTATTTATTTTGCATCCATGTTTTGTGTGTACAAGTGAAAAAAAGGGGATTTTATTTTAGTCATTTAGAGCTGGTCTATTGACAGCTTGCGATGAGCTCATTAGTCGGTTCTGCAATCCCAAAACCACTTCCTCTGATTTTCAGTAAGCATTAGGTTTTAGTGTAAGATGTTCCTGGACAAGGCCTGGACGCTTTATTGCTCAAAACCTTAAAACACATGCTTCATTCAGGCAGAAACGTTTCAAGAAATTCAACCTTTAATTTGAGTACATTTATTTAGTGGCAGAAAAAAACCCCAGTAATAACTCTTGTGCTCTTTGGACAATATGCTTTAATCCCCATGGTGGTGAAAATCCAAATGATGAATTATTTTTTATTTTTCTGGGAGAATCAGCCAGATTTCCATTTGTACTGATCTCATTTTAATTTGACTCTTTGAATAATTTTCAGCTACATTTAGCTTCAAGAAAGATCAAATTACACTTGATTGCTTTTAATAATCGCGTCCCTTGGTTATGTAAAGGGAGCCTGCATTGATTTGACCTTATTAATTACCATGGTTTCCATCACTCATATATAATTTACCAGTGAAGGAGCGGGCTGCAGAACTGTGCGAAAGATTTGTCTTCGATTTTTATTGTGCCGTCACATACGCTCAACAATTTGATTATCTGCTGCGGTTATAAATGAGGTCTGGCTAACAACGTCAGCTGATAAGTTATGGCTTCTCACTGTGCATTAGCAGTTTCTTTTTTTAACTCCACCTGTTTATAGTGTAACATTTTATGAGTTTGACTTTAAATGCAGTGGGAGTGGTGCAAAAAACTGTTTTGCAACAGAGACCCACAGTTTTCCCTCTTTCTAGAACTTTGGACCATCAGCTTAAATGATTGAGCAAACGCTTCTTCCCCTTTTTGGATCTGCTTTAGTTAAAAAGAAGAACACGTCATTAAAAGGTCCAAAAGTGACCAAAGTTAATGACATGGAAAACAATGGAAGGAGGGAGTCACTGATTTGTTTCCCAATACATCAGACTTGGCTTTACACGTAAGTGACCATGTATGAAAATGTAATATAAATCTTGTTAAGCAAACACGAAGCCCCAGATTGGTGTGCACGATTATGAAAAAGTAGAACCTGAAAAGTGGAACTTGCAGAAGTGAAATGATAAAACTGCAGTAAAACAGACGTAGCCGGGTGATTAGTAATAAATAAATGAGGCTGGACTTTAAGTGGAGGTTTGGTAGTGGCTGACACTTTTTTTTTTGCAGATGCTTTGCGAATTGTTCAAATTCAGGGCTGGAAAATCCAAGACTGAGTATTATGTCTGATTCAATGAAGCTGCAGCCAGACTTCTACCAATATAAGGATTTGTTTTCACAAAAGCCAAAGTGCAATTGTTATTCCTGACGTTGGGGAATATTTATTTCTGCACAGTCATCTAAATTATCCAAACACAGAAGTGATAGCTTTTGTAGACTTTACTTTATAAATCACTTGTTTAGGAAAAATCAATTGGTAAAAAAATAAATAAATAAAAGGTTTTCTCCCCCTCTTTGATATGTTTTTAATGACTTAATCTCATAACATCTAAATGAGCTTTTCTAAGATGTTTTTGAAGTATCCCAGCTACGGTTTGGTTGATCGTAAAGCCGTCAGTTTCATAAATGCTGATCTATTTTTGTTTTACGAGGTATGCTTCTCACTGACATCAACAGGAGCGCTCTGTTTTATATAACACTTTTACCGGGGCTGATTATGTTCCATATGGTGCATAATTACAGCATATGGTGTAACTCTTAGACAAGCAAAAGAAACCAACAAAAAAAAGCAAGTATTTTAAACCAGAATGTTACAAAAGTAACAATATACCCCTTAAAATTTTTCACATTTTTTATGTTACAACCAATCACTTCAGTGTTATTTATTTGAATTTTATGTGTTGGACCAATACAAAGTGAAGTCAATTGTGAAGCAAAGGTTTTTACCAGTAAAAGATTCCTGACCGTGTGTTTTTATTCATTCCCTAAACTTTCTGTAGTAAAATTGTTTGTACATCCATGCTGGAACAATATATAATTTACACACCAAAAGTAGAATGTAAATGAGCAACATCAGCTTTTAATTAGAAATACAAAAATAAAAAAAACTCCTAAATGCATCGTAAGACCTATTTTTGTCCCCATCGGGGACTGCACACACCGTCAGCCACAGGTCATCATGAACTGCTCCTGCTGCACTGCTAGAACATGTCAGCATTGTTTTGAGCAGCAGCGTAGCTCCGCCCACTGACAGGCGCTCAGCCAATGAGCTCCTCGCCTCCTCAGAACCCCTGCATGTATGGATCCAGAGGAGGGCTGAGGAGGTGTAGTCTTCATAAGATCTGTCCCTGTGGGAACTTACACATTTACCGCTGGCTGGAGCTCATTGAGCTTTATCATTTTTTTTTGACGGGAGTATTTTTTCTTTTTGGAGGTAAGCTGAATCACAGGGTTGTACGACTGGGACATCTCTTACATGTACCTCGTCACCCAGCTGATGACAGATAATCTTGGACCTTGGATGCAAAGGCAAGCGGCGATGCGTCGGCACCGCTGTTAACTCTTTGGACACAAACTGAGCTGAAAGCTTGTTTTTTTTTTTTGTTTTTGTTTTTTGCTGGTTGCTATCTTCAAGAAGGGCAGAGGAAATCTGAAATCCACGATAATGAAGCTGAAACCGAACCAGACCAGGACGTACGACGGAGAGGGTTTTAAGAAAAGAGCGGCGTGTCTGTGCTTCAAGAATGAACGGGAGGAGGAGGTACGAGACCCCGCAGTGTGCTAATCTATTGCATTTTCAGCGGGTGTGTTGTGAATCTCTGGCCTGGCTGCTGCTCGTCATTCGGGGTGCTCGGGTGTGGGGCGGCCACAGACAAAACCAGCCAAATTCGTTTATTCTACAAATTGGCTTTGGTTTCTGGTTTCACTTTTGCGGTATTTGTGTCTGTTTGTGTTCCGTAACGCCTCGACTTCAGCCTGCTCTGTTGCCACCGCTGCTGATGCGCCCGGGGCCAGCCAGTTTGGGCTAGTTTGAGGAGTACGACGTAGAGAAAAGGCGCCTACGTCAAGTCATGTATTTATACAACTGAACAAATGTCTGATTCTTGCAAAATAAAATCCCCAAGTTGAAGTGCACTTTCGAAAGTACGGTATTACAACCAAAAAGCTTTTATTTTGAAGGTTAACACTTGACACATCCTGCTAGCTGTCTGCTAGCTTGAGTGAAGTAGCGAACCGCGAGGGCGAGGCTTTCGGTGTTTTAAAGCAGTTTATCGTCCCGCATTTAGTTAGGGGACAAGGATATGAACCATGAATCTTTTTTCCAAATGTAGAAATCACATACAGCTTCATACAGTTACTCTAAAATGGCGTCAGCATCTATAACGGAGAGGTAGTCATTCATGAAAGCCGCTGCATCCCGCCGGCCTTCAGCAACCAGCTGCGTAACAGGCATGTTCACAAGTTCTTAAAGGGACAGTAACGTATATAAAAACAGACATTACAGTAATATTCCCCCTAAAAAGCTAATAAAAATGTAAAAATAATGTTTATTTTGTCTAATCCATATTCATGGATTTCTTGCTTATGAAAGCTTTTTGGCACTGGGAAGTTACAGAAATTCTTGTTTTGATAAATCTTTAAGATGTAGAAGTTAAATTGATCTAATCCGACTCTAATCAAAAAAGCAGCAAAATAGTCTTTTACTAGACTACCATGTTGGAAGTCAACTTCAATAATGTTTTTTTCACGGTATGTGGAATATGCAGATAATTAAAACAAGCTAGCTAAATATTTTATTATGTGGTGTGCGGAGTGTTATTAAAAATACCAGAATAGTGATGAAAGTTTTGTCCCACATAGTAGGAAATATTAAAAAGATAAAATACACCCACCTCTACGTGATAAAGGATTACTTTCAGTGGAGTTCTGCGTGTTTCTAAGAGATTACACAGAAAAACAACAAAAGTCAAGGCAAGTTTTTGACATGCATGACTATTTTGTTATAAAGAAGAAAAGCAACACAACTTAAATTAACTGTACACAACTAAAATACAGGTGATCTAACATTTCCTTTGCTTCCTTCACTGTGTGTCTCCTGTGTGTTTTGTTTTTAGTAACCCTGAGATTCACATTCATGACTTGTTCTTTACATTTTTCAGTCATATTCACGTCCGTATGTCAAACCCATATCCTGCATATTCCCGCTGGTGTAATTTTAGTCCTCTCTGACCATGGCACAAACAAAGTTTTACATCATGTGCAGTTATTAATGTCTGCAGAGGGGCGGCCACTGCCTGGACGTTCCAGTGTTTGGCTTTACAACACTGACAGCCTCTGTGTAACCACACATGCTCACACCCTGCACCTCTGCTTGGATCTGCAAGTGCTAGCTTGCAAGTGCTAACCTAGCTTTTCTTAGAACACACAAAGCGCCTTGTTTCTTTATTGTTTTCTCCAAATTTCCTGAACAACGTTTACCTGAAAGAAACTTCAGAGAATACTTGTCACAACACGAGCATTTCTCAGAAATGTTGGGTTATGACAGGCACGTGTAGTCGCGCAATCATTTGGACGATACAGTAAGAGAACCAACTGGATGCTTTGATTGTAACCGAGCTTTACGTCTGATATCCGGTTCCCTTAAACTCACGACGCAATCAATTCTTCTCAGACACATGACACCTGGCTGTTGTTTAGTCTGAGCTGCGCACGCCATCAGGTAGTTTTGTTATGGAGAGGAAACTGAGAAAGTGGAGCCCCTAGGTCATGATACCCTGTGAAAGCAAGTGGGCAAACCAATAGCAAGTTGGACAATGCGGAAGGACAGCAGTGACAGCAGTTTAATTGCATGGAGCCTCTGTTATTATTTTATGTTGTAAATACCCAACGTTGGGTGAAAGAAAGCCTTTTTACTATTTCAAGGTTTCTCCCAGTGTATTATAAGCCTGGCGGGCCTCCAGGCTTTACTTGTGCCCCCACCAGACTAAGCATTGCTTATTTGTGCAAGTCTTTTTAAAATTTTTGCATTTTTAAGATTTTATAGTTGGTATTCAGGTGCTAATCCGCCAATCTTTCAAAAACACATAATTATAAAGGGATATTTTCAAATTTCCTGTCAACTTTAAACATTTCTTAACTCGGAAAACACAACAGGCCATGTTTTTGAATGACTCTAGCATTCAACCACCAGGTTTAACAGGTTTTCTGGGGGAAACCTTGCTTATTTGTTTTATACTGTCCATTTCTAGAAAACTAAATTAATGTTTTCTGGGGTTTTCCAAATAGATGATTCATGAAATGTTCTCGGTTAAACCCACAATAAGTAGTCCACATCAGAACATGCCCTGTGTGTCTTTATAGGACTTGTCAATAGCGGCGTCGTACAAAAAAAATCCCAACGAGAAAGAATTTCCATTTATTGTTGTCACCATAAGGTCCCATTAATAATGTTTAAAACCTCCCAAAACTGTCCATAATGTTGGGATTCTGTAGAAAAATCCTCAGAATGGAGAGCTGTTGACTGACCAGAGAAAAAAAATGAGATTTTTCAGTTTCAAACTGCTTGATCACTGGTCTCTGCTGTTTGTAGTCACCAGCAGTTGTTTTTTTTTGTTTTTTTTGAAGCAATTTAAAAGTTTAGTCCCATCAGTTGAACAGTAAATGGTATGTGTCCCAATTTAAGGTTAAATGTAACTCCTACATTCCTGCATTTAAAATCATATAATTACAACTTTTCATTGAAATAATGGAGTTTTATCTTGGAAAACTGAAGGTAATCATCCAACAGATGGATGTCAAGCCCTTATTATGACGACCAAATTACAGCCTAGAACGCTGCAGCAGGTCGTTAATAAAGTCATCTTGGGACAATTAAAAGGACATAATCAGCGTTTCCTCACACATTTAATGTAACCCGAAACATTTATTATGTGCATTAGTGGCTTTACTCCCATTTTAGCAGTTCTGATTTTGCACTTCCCGTCAGTCCCTCCTCTTGGTGCCGTGCCCACTCTGGCATTCAGAGCATCCTTTAGTTGACAGCTACCAGGCGTGCCTCTTTAGGGAGAAGCAGGACGTGTTTATGTCCGCCGGAGTATTGGTGCCGGTTGTCCGTTTTTGGCGCTGTCATCGCCTGGGTTTATTCGTATATCCAGTTATTCTCTTACTCTAAAGCCCAGCGCGGGATTTAAATCATGTTCAGACAATCTGGCTCACCAGTGGTTTTTGATGAAACATCGTCATTCAACACCGCAGTAGCGCTTCCTCTGAGGTTTTTCCTTCATCCTTATCCTCTTTATGAACGCATGTGGAGCCGCGGTAAGGTTTCAGCTGTCAGCTGACTGTTGACCCTGCTCTCATCATGATGCGAGTTATTTTGTTTTTGCACTTGGGGCCCACTTTAAGCCGCTGCCTGCGTAGTGTGAGCCACTGTTGCTTGGGAAAGCTCAGAGAAAGACAAATGAATTCCCTGGTAAAATAGTTTTACTGCATGGTCTTTTTTTTTTTTTTTTAAATGCACATTCGCGTAAAAAAATAAATAAATAAATAATCTGAATAAATCCTGTGCTGCTGACCGATCCGACTCCCTCTCTGGTGACAACAAAAAGATAAAAATGGAGCAGAAATCTCTTTTGTCCCCGCTGCCACCGGAAGCCGTCCGGCTTTTGTTTTGTATACATCCCCGCTGTCAGCTTGGAGCATGTCCCCTTTAAGCCCCGCTGGCTGCAGGTCAGCAGACTAACACTGTTGGACAGATAGGAATGAAAGGAAAAAATGAATCTTGACACAGCTAAGCCAATAAAGCACCTGAAGATTCAGTAATAAAAAAAAGGAGCTGTAGGCTCCTGAGGGGATGCTTAGGCAGTCTGGGAAAGAATAGAAAATGACTGACTTTCCATGTCCTGGTAAATAATGAAAACTGTCTCCTGTCATGTAAACTTAAGACGAGCACTTTACAAAAGAACTCAGACATTTTGAACCCTTCCACGTTTGGTCACTTTTCAACTTCTTACTTTTTTGGAGTTTTATGTCTGGGGAAACAAAACGGGGGATGGTTGTGAAGCAGAGAGAACATTAATGTCTTTGTTTTTTAACAAATAAAAACTGGGAAAGCATGGAGTGCATTTCTGTTCAAGCCTTCCATCTGGAGGAGCTGAAGAAATCAGGTGGAGGAAACTGACAATAGGACAAGCATTAGTCGTAGAAGTCAGAGAGAACAAAGCTGCTGTTGTAGGCGAACCTGTTTGTAGCTTATAGCAAGCTTCGGACGAGATCCAGAATCGTATCATCCTGGTCGGATGAGTCCAAAATTGTAGTTTTCGTCCAACTTGCAAACTTGCAAATTTGTAGTAGAAAACTGTACAAATACCTGTAGAAACCACGGTGAAACATGGAGGTGGCAGCATCATGCTGTGAGGATGTTTAAAAAAAAAAGAAAAAAAAAAGGTGACCCTGGAAGGAAATGTGTCGCAGAATGGTACAAAAAAAAAAAAGTAACTAGAGACTGTGGTAGTGTAGCAACCTTAACCGTACAGGATGGCTTTGATCAAAGTTTGAAATACTTCTAGACTTGTGGCTGTAATGTGGCAAAATGTACCATACATATTGTCCATCTGTTTGCCTACGTTTGTCCTTCTTTAAGTGTGTTTTTGTGCAGGTTTTATTTTCAAAGATTAGCCTTGTATAAACGAATTGAGAGCATTTGAGTTTAAGCTTTAAAAACCAACCCGAGACCTACTGAAAACTTGCTGACCCCGGACTGGGTCGAATTTGGACGTGAAGTTCACGTTTGCACCTTGCACTTCTCACCTCCCTGAGAAGACGTCATCTCCTGCTGTCGACGGAAAGCCATTTCTTCCTTTAGCAAGTCCTCTGACTTAAATTAGAGAAGAGTTGCACCTACACCACAACTTATATTTAATTTTTATTTTTTTTTTTCAAAACCCATTCCTCTGCTTCTTCACCAACCTCTAACCTGCTTCTTGTGACACCGGAAGCCGGTGTCTGAGTTGGGCTTTTGCTGCACGTGCGGGAGGCGGCTTACGGTTGGGTTTTGGCCTCTCGGCCTCCGATTCAACCCCTGAGAGGAGCCTCATCCGAGGGCCTCCTGTGACTGCTGCCTCAATCCCATTAGAGAATGTAAGGAAAGCTATGCGAAAGCCCCGTTTGGATTAAGTGACAGCCTGACTCCTGCGGCAGATTACTGCCGATCAGCTGCTCGGTGGAGGTGGATTTCACCATCTGTTGCTCAAGCTGTCTGATGCACGTTTCCGTCGTTGACACACATCTACGCTCAACTGATGTGAATTATATCTTATTAAAAGTTGAAGCGCTTCATCTTCTTGAAACTTCTACCTTTCTCTTCCTCAACCCACCCTACCCCCTTTTTGTTTTTTTTCTTAAATATAGCTTCTAGCGATGTCAGGTGTTGATATTTTGCCACCCAAGCCCTCTGTGTAAACATCGGCCGCGTTAACGGCGGAGCAAAAGTGACGATGTTGACGGCAGATTCTCTCATGTATAGTTTTGATTCCTAAGACGGATTTTGCCACGAAACCTGCACAGGCGGATCCGATCCATTCGGATCAGTGAACACTGCAACAGTAGTGTAATTCAAGCCTTTAACAAGGCCTCACAGGGGAGCGGGGGGAAGCGCTGAGAATATCTTCAGTTTAGCTGACTTTGATCTGCGAGGAGCATCTCGGTTGTGTATTATTTCTGTTTCATTGCAAAAACTGCTGAAAATGTACGTTATGTCGCGTCGGTTTTGTACTTAAATAGAGGTGTAAAAAAGAAAAGTAAACGTATTGCGGTTAATCAACATGTTTTTGCTTTCGCCAGGTTCTGCTGGTCAGCAGCAGTCGGCACCCGGATCAGTGGATCGTTCCTGGAGGAGGGATGGAGCCCGAGGAGGAGCCGTGGGGCGCCGCGGTGCGAGAAGTCTTCGAGGAGGTCGGTAAATCTCGTGGTCTCGTTTTTTAATATCGCAGGGATCCGTGGTATGAGACGGTACAAAGCAGGGCTCAGAGTTCCTGCTAGATGGTTGTATACAGCTCTATGTTTGAAAAAAAAGCACCCTCTACGTTTTAATCAAACACCTGGCGAAGATGTAAAAGTTTTAAAAATCCTGCCTTAAGATATTGTGTGAATATATATATATATATATATATATATATATATATTATTTATTTATTTATTTTTTTTTGTCCTATAAAGAGAAAAGTCATTTATATTTTTCTTAGTAGATTTTAGGAACTTTGTTAACTTTGTTTTTTAGCAACAAAGCTAAGCATCTTAGCTGGAGATGGGCACCAGCAACCCTCCCGACCCCACTAAGGGACAAGGGTGCAAGAAAATGGATGGATGGATGTTAACTTTGTGTAGCATAAATGTGATTGGACCCATTTCTCTTGTAAGTGGAAAAGACAAAAAGAACATAAAAGATGTGTGTTGCCAGATGTTTTGTAGCTGTTATGCACTGTTGTCTTTCCCACTTTGAAGAGTGTCTAAAAGACACTGGCCTTTATATGTCACATTTAAATCTCAGAGAAACCGAAGGTCATAAATGTAGTTAAAAGTCCCTTGCTTCTCTAATGAACTTTATCAAAGTAAAATATAAACTAATAGGAATGATTGGGGTTGCATTTTTATTGTTAGGTTATGCTTTTGCAATAAAAACTAACTTTCTCAAGACTATTTTTTTTATTCATATTTATTAAATATGCAGGGATCTGTGCTAAAACTGGAGACTCTTTCTTTCTTTCTTCTTTTAAATCGCACATTTTGAGTCGGAGGCCAGCTTTTGTCCCCAGTTTATTTCAAATTAAACAAACGTGATACGAAGCTTAAGTCTCTCGATTACCTTTTGCGTTCCTTGGCTAGATTACCCGGTAAGGGGAGCTGATATGTTTGGAAGCACGACACACCCTGACGAAACAATTTCCAAGCGGCTACAGTGACAGCAGCTCGGTCACTCGGGGGTCGCCCGGCGTTTCTGAGGAACCACTTGTCCTTTGCTGCGTCAGATGCCTAAACTTGGCTGCGAAGACCCCCGTGTGGCTTTTGTCGCTGGACCCATCAGGGGACACTTGTCAAGCATGCTGAAAAGCGGGCAGGACACATGTCCGGTAGCCTGATGGCTATTTGATATGTGTTAAGTACATCCTAGCTATTAAATGACCGTTATGGAAGATATAATGGCCTTCCTGCAATAAGAAGACAGCAGGGGTTCTACCAAGGCGATAAGACACTAGAAATGATAAATGTGGCTTTTATTATGTAATGTGCTCCTTGTGGAACCCTCATTTAACATTGTGTACGGTCCTTTAGACATTATGGCCCCTGAAAAGAGATGAGCAATTGGAGCAACAGCAAACACAGCCTGTGTGTTTGCACAGGGCCTTGAAAAGTATCCATTCGTTTTTAAAATACATTTTATGATTTATGTGATAGACTAACACACGGCTGTAAATGATGTCGTTTAAAGGACAACGATCCACGGTTTTCAGTCTTTCACGCAAATGAAAAATGACTAAAGTGTTAAAAATAAGATTCAGTGAGTTTTTTTATTTTTATTTTTTTTTTTAGAATTTTTATTGGAGCCGAGAGAAGGAAAATAATACATACATATATATGAACTTACATACACATGTAAACACAATACCTCTCATTTTGAACACATGATGATCGATACACAGTGCAATAATAGAGGCATTTTACAGAAATAAAAGTTCCGAAGTTACGATCCAACAGTTTCAGCTCCCCACCCAACCCTCCAACAAAAAAAAACAACAAAAAAAAAACATTCCCCCCCCCCATCTCAGCTCAACGTCAACATGATAGAAGAGAAAATAAACAAATAAATATGTCATTAATCCGATAGGACTACCCATTTTTATAACCAAATCAATATTCAGCGACAGGCACCTTCAGTCGGGCAAAGCCCTCAAGTTGGAAAAAAAAGAAAGAAAACATTGCCATTTTTGATAGAACTTCTGTGTAGACCCTCGAAGGGTGTATTTGATTTTCTCAAGCTTCAAAAAAAACATCATGTCTCTAACCCAGAGGGATATTGAAGGACATTTTTCAGACTTCCAGTGTAGCAGTAAAGATTCAGTCAGTTTCATGTGTTAATCCTATACAGAATACCTATTGTTTTGAGAAAAAACAATAATACTGGAGTGTTGCCCTTTTTTTTTTCCTTTTTGTGATGCTCTGTTTTTTTGCATGATTGATTTGTTGCGGAGAGGCGGCTCACGCCACATGCAGAAGGAATCTGTCTCTTCAGCTGAAAGTAAAAACTTTCGTTTGTTCCCCAGGCCGGCGTGAAGGGCAAACTGGGACGCCTGCTCGGTGTGTTCGAGGTAAGCTGCTCCTACATTTGTGAAACGAACGGCAAAATAAACAACGCAACACTTTTTAGACAACGAAAGGATTCTAAAATCAGCTTTTATTTACGCAATAAACTCTGTGGTAATCCTAAAACGTATGCTAATGATGTCTTTTTTTCTTCTTTTTTCTTTTTCCTGTTACGTAAAGCAAAACCAGGACCGGAAGCACCGGACGTACGTTTATGTTTTGACTGTGACGGAGACGCTGGAGGCCTGGGAGGACTCGGTTAACATAGGTACAGCTTTCCTTCTTATGCAACATACACAACGTGGCTTTTATTTATATGGAGGCCTGTATGCTGCTTGGAGACCGAATGGGGAACGCAGTGATAACAGGTGACTTGTAAATCTAGGCCATGGATGCAGTGAACCGCTACTGTCAGAGATGCAGACGGCAGCATTAGTGTGTCCAGAGAACAGCTTCTGTCTCCGTTAGCGGTGTTCTTGGTAGGAATAGAAGTCTAGTTCAAATGTACGAACTGAAACATCTATCATAGCGGTTCTCAACGTGGGCGGTACCGCCCCCCAGGGGGCGTTCAGAGGACGGCAGGGGGCGCTGGCGGACATTTTTGCAAAATGGGGGCGCTGGGATGCCTTTAGGGGGCGTTTGGTCGAAGGTAAACTTTACACCTTACATGCACAACAATACCAGTTTAGACTTTGAGCAACTTGGTAAAACTGTATTGTGTTACATTAAACCATGCTTGGCTGCAACTGTATAGATGGCAGCTCTTCTATTCAGTGTTTGTTAGCTTCTGTTAGCTTCTTGGCGCAGCTCCGTTCTCCTGCTACTGGTAGCTTCACCGCATCAGTTCAGCGTTACACCGGCTGATGATGTCTCTGTGATTCACTTTGTCTGGTATCTTTGTAGATATGTTTTGGCAGTTCTGTGATCATGTCAAGCAGCAACTTATATTAAAAAGTGTTTTATTTCCGTTTGAAAGCAGCCCGCTTCCATGGAAGGAAAACAAAAAATCTCTTATAAACATGTAATTACTAAAATCATGATACCCTCACTGTGTATCCCTCTGAAAAATGAACAAATTTAAATAAAGAAATCCCTCCATGGGTGTTACCACGATAGAGAGCGTTCATTTTAAAGCGTCAACACCGGTGCTGTAAGTGGTCCGGTATGAAACCACAGCACTTTTAAATTTCAATAATCAAAATACCAAAATTGTTTCTGTTGTTTTAAAAGGTTTATGTCAGTCTGCCTTTTCCCCATCGCCCAGCACCTTATGGGGCTTAAAAAAAAAAAAAACGACGCGCACATTGCGCAAAACTCTGAAACAGAAGAAGCGGGACATAAAATGGAGCGACGAACTAGATGTGAATTATGGCATAAAAACAGAGAATCCAACGCTGAACAGTGAAAAAATCAACACATGACGATTAGGAGGCGCAGCAGGTGAGTGACGATTACTGGATGGTCAAAAAACGATGAAATAAATCTAGCAACAGGACAGAAACTAAAGTGGACATAGCAATAAACCAAGAGAGGATAAAACTAATCAAAGAAAACTAAACAGAAGTGAATGAAGAACAAAATGCAAGAATAAACTAAGAAACTAAAGTAAATGCAGAGGAATAAACTGGTATGGCAAGACCTGTCAAGCAATAATTAATACAGAGACTGTATGGCTAGAATAAAGACACTATTTCCAGATAAAAGGTAAAATAATATTGTTGAAATGTCATGGGTTTGTTGAGACCATATCTAATACTGAGAATAAATATATCTTACAGACCATAACGGTAAAGAACTGATCACTTATTTGTTTTTAATTAGATTTGATATATTTATTTCTTCAATATTATTTTTCATGTCGGTGTTAATGTCATGAGGCTGATGACTCTATGACACTTTCAATTTGACTCATTAGGATTTGATTAAGAACCAGATTTGTTCTTTGTAATTTCTGTCCAGTAAAATTATTAATCTAAATCAATAGACAGGTCTATATTAAGATATAATCCATGTTTCTGTCTCATTTGTATGGCTTTACAAATATGAGACATCTGGAACTTTTGTTTTTCCACTGAAAGCTCTGGTTTGCACAATAAATGCCATGTGGGTGAAGTTTTATGGATGATGCTCTGATGTCCCATTCTCCTGAAGGCAGCACAGAGCTGCACTACCAGAAACTCACAGAAACGCTGAAGAGAAGAAGAGCTATGATTAATGTAGTTACAGTTCTATCCATGTTTTAATGTTGCAGTTCAATCGTTTTGCAAGTAGTTCAAAGTTTAAACTGGCATATTGTACATCTTTTATCTGGTCATTTTGTGTAATATTTGACAAATAGAAAATGGCACAAAATAATATTTTTTCCACTGATTCTTAGCTGTTAGGCCTACCAATTTTAACTTGAATGTTTGTTGCATTTTTCATAAATTATTTTCACACCTGTGAAAATAATTTATATTCCCATGACTTTTTTGTTCTCTGGGAAATTATTTTTGATGCTAAATACAGAAACAAGCATAAAATAAAATAACAATAAAATAATAGTCAGTGCAAAGTGGCCTGCAAATTCTTTGGTGGGGGGCGGTGAGGGACCTGGATAAAGGTTGAGAAACACTGATTTATCATGTTTTTTTACTTCTTGCAGTTCAGTTTCTTTTTTTTTTCCTCCCCTGTTTAGCCTCCCAACGTATTTATGTCCTCTGTCTCCATCTGCAGGCCGGAAGCGGGAGTGGTTCACCGTGGACGAGGCCATCAAAGTGCTGCAGAGCCACAAACCGGTTCACGCCGAGTACCTGCGGAGACTCCAGCTCAGCTGCTCCCCCACCAACGGGAACTCCATCCTCCCGAGCCCGCCTCCGAACGACAACTACCCTCACTACGGCACCACCACCGGAGCCCCCTCGACAGGCGGCATGCTGGGCTCCTCCTGCAGATAGGACCTCACCGCGCCGCCACCGCCTCGCCTCGCCTGTCCCGGCTTGGACAGTTTACAGAAAGTCTGTACAGTCGCTTGCATGAAATCTAAAAGACTTCTCGGAGCCTCGGCTCGCCTGTATTTATTATTTCTTCCCCTTCGCTTCGAGACTGACCAAAGCTGCTGGCAGGACTGTGATGAAAGACTGAAACGTCTCTTCTGCTGGCAAGATTCAGACTGCAGCGTTGGGGAGGGGGAAAAAAAAAAAACAAGGATGCTGGACACTGCTGGTGTGAAGGAACTTTAATTATGGGATGCCTTATTGAAACTTTGTACGAATGTTTTAATTCACTAACCGTCGCGGTTACCTTTTTAGCGGCGACTTGCGGGCTGTGGGAGGGGAAAAAAAACTAAAGAGTAGCTGGCTCCATCAGCACATCGGTGTGCAGAATGTTTCCATGGTAATGTCATCAACACACGATGGTAACGGTAAATATATTACACATGAATATTTATTAAAAAGAAAACACCTTCAAGTTCACAAATCCCTTTGTTCCACTTTGTGTAAACTTTTTCTTTCTTTTTTTTTCAGATGCATAATATAAAGATAAATTAGCTATTAAATCTGCTTTCCTGCGTTGCTTTTCAAACATAAATTAAATTTAAAATGTAGTTTTGGGAAAAAAATCTTAAGTTTTCAATACGTTCTACCTCAGCAAACTTAAACTGGATACGACTGTCCTGTTCGGTAACCTCTTCTGACGCAATGCTACTAATTAAAATTCAGCCTGCAGCGTTACCTAACTAATGTGTACACACCATCTTCTGTCTGAAGTGTTAAATCGAGCAGACTGCAGCTCTGGTTTTATCCTAGACTGAATTGATGTTCCTGTATGATACTAAATTGGAGATGCACTGATCAGTTGGCCAGAGATCAAAATTAGACTCTATTTTTGATTTCTTCAGTGTTGCTGATCTGTGGTGAAATACCAAAATATCAGACTTTTGCATCAAATGCATCAAAACTAATTATTTGTTAGGTAAGCACACCACTAGGATTTCATTTAGTTATTTTTTTATTTTCTAAGTTTGTTCCTTGTTGCATTTTCTCTTTTTTTGAAAGAATCTGAATTTCTTAAAAATACATATATTACTAGTTGTCTACTTAAATAACACTTTTGTATTTGCGTCAAATACTGAGATTCTGCTCAAGATTCAAAAACTGTCATTTCACAACTTTGCTTTTTTTTTTTTTGCTTGCCTTTTGATTTAAACAGGGTAATCAACGCATTTTTTTTTAAACAAACAAAATTAATCAGAAATAACAAATTGTCCATTAAGGAATCTTTATTTACTGTTGAGTAATTGAGTTTGCATTTGACAAATGGAGATGTTGTATAGATTGTAAAACGAGCCTGACCTAAATTAGATCAGGATGCCAGAAAAGCTGTGAAATTTCCCTTTACCTCCCCGAGAGGAGATTCGGAGGCCAACTTGGCTAGTTTATTGTTGCTGTTAGGAAGCGTGAGGCATGTTTGTTTTATTCCTTTTAATTAAAAGAAAATCTGCATCTGTAGTGGCCAGGAAATGTCTGATCGGTGCATCTCTATATGAAACAGGAGGAATTGTATGAAATATCTTTAGCGTGTTTGTTTGCTCTTTCAATGTTTTTCCTCATACTTCAGAGCAGTGATTGAGTAAAAAAGATGGATCTTCCTGTATTTGATGACTGACTTTTTTTCAAAATATCATTAGTTTCTCACAAAAAGAAAAAAAAATACTTAAAAATGAAAGAAAATACTCGTTTTAATTTGGTCTGAGAAAAACTCGCCAAATGCTAACCCTCACAAACATAACATTGTTTGTCACCATGGCTTTTTTTTGTTCGTTTCTGGTGTCATTCTTGTCTAAAATATATATATTTTTTTAACCCAATAATACCATTACTTAAGATTATTTGGCAGCGATTACACTGTAAAACTTTGAGAGAATCAATCCAAACTTTGTGGAGAAACGGAAGAGAAAGTTAATTTCAGTTCAGTTTATTTCACAATTAGTAGAATCAAAGTTGGAGGAGTCTTCCTCCAGCGGTTTGGGGTAAATGGAAATTTACTACCCCTCAGCCAGGATGTTTTTGGGAGTCAGCATATACAATAATCGCGTGTTATTCTGGTAAAAGCATTGGAAATGGAGGGGAGGAGCAATTGTCCTGGAAAGGTTCCTGCTCAAAACCCACCAATAGTTTGTGAAAATGCTTTCACAATGTCAAATCCAGATTTATTATGAATTTTCTGCAACATGTAAATTGTACACCGATCGAAAATCGAAAGAGGAAACATAACCTGTATGAAAATCGCCTCCCTACCTTTCGCGTCGACGGCTGAATGAACGCTCGATGTGTGTAAATAACTTCAAGAGGCGTTGTAAAATGTGTTTTTAACCTGTACCTCTTTAATATTTTCTATATTTTTAAAATGATGCACAAACAGCACGTGTTCAGTGTGGGAGGTGTTTATGATGTGAAGGCATTGGAAAAGGAGAATGTTGTCTCATTCGTAAGAAAACAAGGTTATTTTTAATTTGAGGACTTCTTTGATTTTATTTGATTTTTATTTTTTCATTCACTCACTGAAGCAGCATACAATAGGAAGTCCCATCTTATGTTGAGGCTAAAATGATTGTTTTTAAGATTAAAAAATGTAGAATTTTTTTTTTGTTTTTTTGGAGAAATTTCAAAAACATCAGATTTATATATATATATATATATATATATATTTTTTTTTTTCACTTTTGGTCTACAACCAGAAATGTGTTTATGCGTTTCCAACACTGGCAGACCAAACCGTTTAATACGGTTAACTTTGGACTTGTTTTCCAGATTTTTTTCTTTCTTTTATGATCACTTTGTTATGTTTTCATCACATAATCTTTTCTTTGTAAACATCACCCAGGTCGTCTGAGCTGTCGTAAAGCTTCGGCTTCACCTACTGCTGTTTGTCTGTCCGCGCGGGTGTGTGTATGTGTGTGTGTACATATTTATTACAAGGGGTGAATTTAAAATTAATTGTGCCAAATGTCAAAATTTGTGCTATACTAGGACAAAAAAAATCTATATGTCGAAAATTAGATAAGGTCTAATCATGATGAGTTTCTACAAAGTATTTAAAATGTTTTATGAAGGTTTATTTCTTAAAGACCAATTTTTTTTTACATACATATATCTATAGCTTTTTAAGGCTGTATTCTTCACCATCTGATTGGTGGTTTAATTCTGCCTGAAACGAGTCGGCTGCGTGCGCGGAAACGCAGGTTGAATGTTTAAAGTCTTAGCCAGTTTCCATCTGGTCTTATTCTCCTGTCGAAAAGCTTTTAATCAAGACAAATGAAAGTGTTCTTACTGTTTATCATGATGTTTTGTGAAGCTCAATGTGAAAGGGACCTGGGCTGGAAGGAAGAGATTACATTAAAGGAAGAACAATTTGACTCCAACTGTTGAGTGTTCATTCATTTTTGGAAGTTGTGTTGTGATATTAAACACTTAAAATCACTTGGAAAAAAAGACATTTTCAAACTATGCATTTCATTAAATATGTTACATTTTGAATATACTATGCTTTTAAGCATAGTCTGGTTCGGTTTAAAAGCCTTGACTCGTTCAATCCAGATGTTTAAATCATTTGTGGTTAAATAATAGAGCTGTGAAATTATTCAGTCATGTTGTCGTTTTAGGGTTCGTATCTCTGAAATCTAAATCTGGGGTGTCATCATTTCTTTAGGTTTTTTAAACTTTAATCTGAGATTAAAGTCAGAATTCTTAATATTATTTTTATTTCAGTGACCCTCTTCCTTAATTGTGAGTGAGCAATCTTGAAAAGAAATTGCACATCCAAAAAATCAAGACAATACACAAAACCCAAAATTACAAAAACTACAGTAAAGGGAGAAAAAATACATAAATAAATGCGAGTTACAAAGTTAAATTCTATACATTACAAGTATATTTTGTTTGTTTTGTTTTCATAGCCGCTTTGTTGTTTTAAGGAGTGGCGACACCGGGCACGTCAGGTGCGTGTTAAGCTCCGCCCACCGCACCGCCAACCTGGCTGGTCTACTCA
Organism: Poecilia reticulata; assembly: GCF_904066995.2. Lineage (NCBI taxonomy): Eukaryota > Metazoa > Chordata > Actinopteri > Cyprinodontiformes > Poeciliidae > Poecilia > Poecilia reticulata. The sequence goes on along the minus strand of NC_088852.1, from coordinate 9,874,348 downwards.
GGTGAGGTCGGCACAACAAAGCAGAGCTCGTTAATCCAGCGAAGGTGTTCATTATCCTGCACGAGGACTACAGGGAACATTGAAAGAGCTTCGTAAAGGAAAGGAGGCTCAAGTCGAGGCGGTCTGAGATTCTCTCCCAGCAGCACACCAGCCTGGCTTCTCCGACCGAATCCTACAGGACGAGAATGTCGTCTGACAAGAAGAACTTTATCGCGACTCTTAACCCGGCTCAGCTTTCACTGCGAAAGAATGGTGTCTCCAATGGTAATATTGGCATTTTAAATTTCAGATAAACGTTTCATGGTAATACAAAAACCCAAACGGAACGCACGCCAGACCTCTTTGTTTGAATTAAACAATGTCTTTGGAACGGTTTGCCCTCGCTCCCCTGCGAAGCAGACAGATAAAAACGAAGTTTACCTCTCACCCTCTCTCTTTTTAAACTAAAACATAAACTCTGAAAACATTTTTTTTTCCCCCTCAAACAAGCTGCACGGATATTTATTTATTATTCTTGTTAATTAGAGTAATTGTTTGCCTCCTAACTGTGTTTAAATACATTCCTATTGTAACCTAATGAAGGCTCACAAAGATTAAATACAGGTAATTTATTTTTCTCCTGAGTGGAAGACCTGCTGAACAGTAGGTCCCTTGTCCAACAGGTTCCTGCAGTTTCATCGAACCGCCTCAAGGCTGATAAAACCACAGGAAGTTTAGCCTACATTACACATAATTAAAGTGAACATGTTTTCACTACTTGGGCATATTCTGCGGAGCTTTTATCTGGAGAAATACACCTCATGCTTTTAGATTGTGACAACTGACTCACCAGTGGGAGAAAAGGAAGCGAGTTTAGTGTTTATAAGCCTGCATCCAAATTCCCATCACTCTAATAGCATTTCATTACTCAGCGGCGCAAAAGAGCCGTTGCTGGTTATCAAGTTTATTTGATGGTAGCTGTTGCTGCTAACAGCTAGCAAAGCCAGCTATTGCGCATTTTGTTGATGCACAGTCAGGTAGGTTTAAATACCTTCTTTATCTCGATAAATGAAGTTACCAGTTCCTTTCTTGACTCTTCAAACCAAGCTTTTTTTTGTTTTCGCCGAGTTACAGTCCGCACAGAGTCTACAGTTGTGGAAACAAACTAAATGTGAAAGAACAAAGGTCATTTGGGTATTTTCTCTGGAACTAAAAGTCTGCAGGAATGTTTTACCTCATCCTTTCATACTGTGACAATTGACTCACCAGAGGTATGAGAGGAAACCCGCTCAGTTTCATAAACATGAATCGCAATTCACTCTTCTGCCCGCTGAAACTAAATGCTGCTTAAATTCCAGGCTAATTTGCAGATTCCTATTGTTCTGCAGCAAATAATATAATTTAATTTCCTGTCAGTTTAACTGTTTCTGTTTACACTTAATTTATGTTGTGGGTGTAGTCTTGGAACTGTGGTTTGTTTAAGAACAGTAGAGATTTTTTCTCGTGCATAAAAAAAACAATAAAAAGGTGATTGTACGTTTTGCTGGGTATCTGAAAAGGACCAACGTTACCATTGGTTTGAAAGACTCGTTTGAACTTCTATTTTCACAACAGAGTGAAATACAACATAGTTTTATTCATTTTGAAAGCTTTTATACACACTGATATGTGTAGAAATCATAATATATATTCAAAATTTTATAAATAAAATGTATGCTGAAAAAAAGAGTCACAGACAATGTTGAATACCTGTTCGTTTTTTTTTTTTAAATTTAGTCACTACTGTTTCTTTTTATCTTTTTGCCGACTGACATGATGTTTGTTTAGCAGCTTTAAAAGATTTTCTGAGTGAGGATTGTTCTCTTAGTTGATGAAGTCAGGTTGGGAAAAAAAAAATCACCCTGACTGGAGGAAGTGATGCCATCGATTTAGTAAATACCATGTTGAACTGAATACTCTATAAAGGATTCTTTTGGCCTTGTTTCAGGGGGAGTCAACTTACAAAATTCATTCAGGATCAAGCATGGATTTCCTTCTTCCACACAGGTAAAACACACCGTCACACCTCTGGCTAAAACACCTTTGCGACTGCTTCATTTTATCAAAAATGCCGCTAAATGATTTCCATTCTTTTCTTATTTCAGCTAAAAGCATTTGAGTTTAGCCTGTTCATAACAAGAATGAGCTATCTGAATTTGTAGCTGCGCTTTACATGTTATACTCCTGAATTTGAATTTACACAAATCTGTGATGCTGCTGGGGTTTTTTTTTTTTTTTACACTCACTTCCTGAAAGCCAATCCGACGAATCACATTGTTCTTATCTTTAGCTGCAGCTGCACACAGTACAATAACACAGGTAGACAGTCCAAGTGAGGGGAAACAAGAGCATAGTTTTTATCACTGTTATTGTATTGAAAAATCAAATCCTCTTTATAAGAAAATACAGAAATGAATGCTTGAATTTAAAGTGCATTTTAGTGCAAAAACTGCACACCAATGTGTTTATTTCCAGTTACTGTCTCCAAAAAATGTTAAAAGGTAACGGAAGAAAGTTTTTTTTTTTTTAAAGCAGCAAAATTAATTTATGAGGTGAGAAATGATTCCTCCCTCCCCACTTCATGATTACGCACCGTTCTGTGTCGTTCCCTCAAAATCTCAACAAAATGCACTGATGTGACAAAACTATTATGCATTTGGAAATGTATTAAAAAAAAAAAAACAAAAAAAAACACGCTACTGTTGAAATTTGAGTCTGGAAAAGTTGTTTTAAAAAAACAATTGGAAAAGGTAAATGTTTGGAAACTTTTGCTGTCCTAAACATTACTAAGTGTGTAATTAATTTTGTTTTAAAGGGAAACGGGTCTAATTTGGGTAACCTCTCCTCAAAAAGCACCCAACCTTGGAAAATATCCGGAAGGTCGCCCATGTCCCCAACAGCCAGTATGGACCGGTCCGGTCCCAGTACACATCTCCAGAGGGCGCCCTTAGGCTTTGATTGCAACCATTTACGGACTGTAGGTGCGCTTGCAGATTGCCCTGACGACTTGAATCTACAGCACCGGTCCTTTGTCTCTGAGACGTCCCGCAGCACACCCACCCGAGCATCCGCGCATCGATCTGGGAAGTCCAGAACCAACTCATTCACTCCTCAGTCAGTAAGAACAAAAAATCTGTCTGGATCTGTGGCGGGACAGCACAGCCTTAGAAATGGACAGAGTCAGAAACACAGTTTGGTAAAACCTGGTACACAAATGGTACAGCGGCTTGGATCCACCCCCATGGACAGAGGTTTATCCCGACAGGCTCAAATATCGCAGAGACGGGAACCAGGCAGGTCCATCAGCGCCAACTGTTTCACCAACAGGCAGGATGTAAAGACAATGAAGAATCAAGCACAGTAAGATTTACTTTCACTCCTAACATTTTATTCCTGTCTTTTGTGTAGCCATCCCATTAAAAAGGAAAAACAATCTGTGACTTGTCGCCTAGGCAATCGGCTGAAAAGCCTCCAGAGATGACAATTAAAAGGGCCGTAGAGCTTCTGGACAAGCTAAATGAGGAAGAACTGATCAGTGCCGCCGCATACATTCAGAGACAATGTTTCAGAAGAGACGAAGCCAAAGTTGAGGTACGTTTACTCAGAATAAATAATCTGGGAGCATTTTCTCCGTTATCCGCCTGGCGAAGCTTTAGCAGCTTTAAGGAGGCACAGTCTCTCCATGTCGACATTTGTTAGCTCATCAGGTTCTCTTGGTTTCAGGTGCACAGGGAGCAAGGAGCTGAAAAGCTCGTACGGCTACTCAAAACCGACAACGAAGAGGTGCAGCGCGCCGCAGCAGCAGCCTTGCGTAATGTCGTCTACAATAACGGAGGCAACAAGAAGGAGGTGACGGACGAAAATGGCCTCACCATCGTCCTGAACTTACTGGACAAGACCCACGATAAGGAGACCGTATGCCAACTTGCAGGTCAGGTTTTGGGATATTTACATTTCTCCCCATCAGGAAAAGTTTATCTTCACACCAAGTGACCTTTTTATATAGTTTTGAATTTGAACATATTAGTGAAATGTAATGCTGATGCGTGTGTGTGGATTTTCAGTAAAATCAGAAGCTATAAAAGAGTAAGGTTTTTTTTTTTATTTTATTTTTTTAAATTATTTTTAAGATGTGAGAGCTGTTATAAAATTCCCCAATTATGCATCGTAAATTTAGATTTGATCAATTATATAGAAATTATCAATGTTTTAAATTATAAAGACAACACTGAATGGTAATACACCAATCTGTTGACTAATTTTCCTCATTGATTGTTATTGCTGATTAGCAGATCAAATGCTTTGTTTTTTCTCTTCAATAATAAAAAAAATCTTATTTTCAGAGACATTTTATTTAAGAGGGGTGTTTCACTTTAACCTAATGACTAGTAATAATAACAGAACTGATTATTAAAGGTTTGAATTCCAAGATAAACTGCATTAATGATATTTTTATGTCCCTCGCCTGCAGGTGTCTTGTGGAATCTGTCTTCAGTTGATGCGATCAAGAATCTTTTTAATGAAAATTTCCTAAATGTCCTGACAAAGGTGATTTTGGTGCCCTTTTCTCACATAAATGGAGAGGCAGAATCCAAACGTGATTTGATCGCTGATCCCAACGCTTTCCTCTGCGCTACAGCCTGCCTACGGTAGGAAATTCAACCAGTTTTGTCTTTTGTTTTGGAGAGGAATCCTGCACAGTCGTGGAAAATCTGGAAGTTGAGTTTTGGTATTTTCCAGGTCTGAGGAAAGAAAATGAGCATGGAAAAAGTTCCTGCTTCAAAATTTCCAACCCGTCCTTCATTTCTTCACTTATTCTGTTCTTTTCTTCCTTAAATATGGAGGCTATCCATTCAGCCTCCATGTCTAAAGTTATCTGCTGCAGAAACGCATGTCATAAATTCATAGGAAAATTTAGTTTTAAAATGATCATAAAGGAAAAGTGAACTCTAGAAAGCTTGGTTTTGAAATGTGTGAGCCTCTTACCTGAAAGGTGTAAGAATGCTGTTTACCTGGACATGCCAAACATGTTTACTTGGTAGCACCCTTTCTCCTGAGAATGGAGCAGGAAATGCAGATCTGAATTCCAAAGAAATGTTGAGTACTATGTCACGGTTCTTGTGAAGTGACAATACTTAATATGTCCCGTAAAGATCATGACTCATGTTAATTTTATTTGTTTAGACCTACAGCTTAGGAGTGTTTGCGAAGCAGGGGGTGTCGGCCGCATGTCGACTACAGCTTGAAGAAAAGAGCGATAGACTGAATTATTCAGGAGGCTCTCTCGCTGCTCCACTCAGCTGAATTGAAATTGTTCTGTCCTCTTGGAAATCATACTATCAAGGTCTCCTTACTGTGTTCTCAGACCTTTTTGTTTGCAATGCAAAAAAAAAAAAAAAGCAAACCATCCACAGTTTTATGACTGCACAAAGATTCTGTTTTGCAGATTAAAAAAGCAAAGGGGAATAGTTTTTTACCCTTACATGGATTTGAATGCTGATAATTAGTCGCCATGACGATGATTTGTTTGTGTTGCTGCAGGAATCTGAGCTCTGACGATAACCACAGGAAGAATATGAGGAGTTGTGAAAATCTCATCGACTCACTGACTTCCTATACTACAGAGGCTGCAACCAAAGGTACACCTGATGACCAGGTGAGAAGAAAAACAAACATGTTTGTTTTTTATTGTCTAAATACAAATGTCAGTATGTAGATCTAAAACATGAGATCAGAATAAAATGCAAAGTAGAGCTTAATTGCGAAGAAAAAGGGAGGAAAAGAATCTTTTGTGAAATAAATTCTCTTGCTCTGATTCACCTAAACAATATATTAGGCTGGCAGTTTTTCAAAGGTCATGTCAGAGACAAAGAAAGCTTTACACCAACACTTCACATCACCCTGAATGCACCATGGCAGCCAGATGCCAATGGGATGTTTTTGTTTGTTTTTTTCTTGAGGCAAAGTTGGTTATTGTTGTCGGGATGCCAGATCAGTCCTGTAAGAAAACCTGTTTGAGTTTTCTAAGAGGCCTACAGCAGCAACTGCAGCAAAACATTTGTACTAAAATAGTTTGTAAAATAGTTTTGCAATCCCCACAGTCAGACCCAGTCCACAATACAGGTTAATATTTTAGAGGTTTGGGTTCATTCAGATTCATTCTTGACAGAGTTTTTGTTCAAATTTATTATTGTTATTATTTTTTTAGATATTTGTATTTATCACTCTCTCTTTTTGAAGCTCACAGAAAACTGTGTCTGCATCCTTCAAAACTTGACCTATAAAGCTGAGGAAGACTGGATCCTCCAAACCGCCAAAATTACGGAAGAGACTCCCAAAGAGACGACTTGCAGCTGTTTTCCTTATCGTCGCACCAACCTCGAAAAGGTAATCACTTCACGATTAATCGGCATAATTTCTAAAGATTTTTACTAATAAAATCTGTAAAGTGTGGCTTGCATTTTTTTACGTGTACTACAAAGTTCAACATGACCAGCTGCCTTCAGAAAATGTAAAAGAAAAGAACAAATATTTCTATTGAATTTCTTTTGCATAAAGTCATTAAAAGAATAAACTTCATACATTATCTTTTGAATGAATTTCAAAAGATTCATTCATATTTTTGCTTAAAAATAAGCAAAAATATTTGCTTATTTTTAAGCAAATATTTGTAAAGTCAGTCATTTATACTGAAAATTCCTGAAATGCAGTGAAGGCAGCAACACATTGAAATACATGATGTATGATTAAAGTCGCACTGGTAAATATCTGTTTGCATCTCCTGGTGGATCAAACCAAAATAACAAGAAAGAGCCTAAATAATGTTAAACTTGGTTTAGCTGCTGTTTGTGACCCCACTGAACACCCGTCGCCCGCCTGACCTCTGCACCTCTAAATTATTTCCTCCCAGGATGCGAAGGACAAAGAGAAAGCAGAGACGATGTGCCTCCTGCAGAATAACGAAGACCCACTTGGAGTTAAGTGGCTGTGGAGCGGGCAGCTTGTACGGGCCTATCTGTCGCTGTTGGCCTGCAGCACAAACAAAATGACGCTGCAGGCCGCCATGGGGGCGCTGCAGAACCTCACAGTGAGGAAGGGAGAGGTAAAAAGAGACAAAGTTAACTGCTGAGACTTTGTATAACTTTGTGGTAGGAAAAATGACACGTCACTGCACAGATTGTGCTTTTGACACTTTAGTTATATTTCTTTAAATGATAAATCTAGCACCAAGTATTTAAATGAAAAAAGCTAATATTTGTTTTGTTTCTGTGCTTTTTAACTTTTTGGCAAGTTAGGAAACTTTGTCGCTGCTTTACGTTTTTACCTGTAGATGGAGATATTTTTAAAATACGTTTTCTGACACCTCACAGATCTCCGAGTCCGTCGCTCGAATTATCGAGGAGGTAAAAGGACCTCAGAAAATTAAGACTGTTTTAGAAAACAACATTACGCTGAAGAAACCAGCCTTGCTTCTGATGAGGAACCTCTCCCGCTTTCCAGAGCTTCACTCCTCCATCTGTAACTCCACACTCCTCACTTTTTAACTTTTCTCTTCCAGAACATTGGGGGGGGGAAATTTTCAGAACCTTCTAGGTATTTTCAAACCCCTTGAATTAAAAAGCAAGAAAACTCAATAAAACTTCTGAGTAATTTGTGCTTTGTTGGAATTTTATGCAACAGAGAACTGCATGATCGTGAAGAAGGGGGGGAGAAAAAAAAGAAAATCTGAAGTGTTTTGCACGCTTCATTCTGTGATCCTTTCTGCTAATCTGTCATGGAACCCAAATGAAATAAGTTTGCTGAAACATGTAAAAGATGTTCAATGAAATCTAAGGGGTTTGAAAACTTATTACTGTACTTTCATAAAAGTGACACATTATTGAGATTTTTTTTAAAATTTATTTATCTTTTCACTTTTACAGTTGATAATTTGGTGGCGACCGAAACCACAAAATCCCTTTTATACCGTTTGGACATCAGTGCAGAAGAATCTGCTGAGCTGATGCCGATTCTGTGTCGGATCCTCATAAACCTGAGCAAGAACAACGTGCAATTGGCCAAGCGGCTTAGCCGTGAAACGGCCGTGAATGATATGTTACAGAAGAAATATGAAGGGTTAGTGAAACATCCAATGCCTAGCTCCAGTAAAAAAATAATAATGTTTGCCTTATTAATGACTATATGTGACTTTTCATCATGAATCCAGTAAAGCTAAAGAGGCGGTGGAGGAGCTGAGGGACACGTTGCCCCGCAGAAGTCTTCACGAACGTCTAAAAGAGGCGAGTCCATTCACACATCACTCTGTATCCAATGTCGCCACCAACTGCATATTGCTCTGCAGAAAAAAACCCCAACTTTTTTTCTGCATGCTTGAAAAAAAGCACCTCATGCTTGTGTTCAGCATGAGGTACAAAAATGAATTTAATTTGCATTTCCAAAAGCCCTGTAGACTTTTCCATATGCAGACGGCATAATAAGTTCTCCTTTCTTTCTTTCTTTCTTTCTTTCTTTCTTTCTTTTTTTTTTTTTTCTCAACAGGATAAAACCAAAAAACGCCAAAATTCTTTACAACTGCTACCAAAGTCACTGCAGTGTCGTAATGGAGCTAAACATGAGAAAATCCCGTCCACAAAAGGATGTACAAAACGCCATTAGTTTTTTTTTTTTATTACTTTTATTACTTTTTATTGTAGTGCACAAAGAAATATGGGATGAAATGTTCAAATTATTTATGCCTTTTCAAGTCTGAGTCATGGAGATGATATCAAAGCACTTTTTAGGCAACCACAATGAAGTAAGCAAGTATTCCTAGCCACTGTTCCACTGCCTTATGGTTTGAAGAAATTTAGCAGACTTGAATTATTTCTGGCAAAGATAATGCCAGCTTTTTTTTTCTTTCTAAAAAGCATACTTTTTTTATATTGTATAAACTTAGCACTTTCTGTGACAATGCTGTGAAGAATAGCAGTAAAACAAATTAAATCAACAAATTGACAAAAAAAAAACATTCTGTAGGTGGGAAGAAATGTCATTACTGAATAATACATGAAGTGTAAACTGTTCCAAAATGTATTTTTAATTGTAATTTTTTTGTGTGTGAAAATAAACATTTATGAATGCATTTGAATGACTTTGGAAATTGTGTAAATTTACTAAAGAGCATTTAAGAAAACGAATCCAAATTTTTGATGCATAGCTTCGTATGGTTGGCTATCGATTATAGCCAGAAAAAATTAAGTTAAAGCCCAGCAGCACTTGAATTTACCAAGAACGGGGCGACTGACTTGAGTTCGCCTTGTAACCAGAGGGTGTCTAGTTAGGAGGGTTTTTATGCCTGTTTGGGCTGAAAACGTCCCGTTTGAAGCCCCAGTAGAGAACTATAAAAAGCATTTATTTTATTGAAGAGATCAGAAATATGTTTCATTTGAGAACATCTGCTTAATGGTAAGAACCTAATTACTTTTCAGCACAAGTTTGGAACATTTGACTTGTAATTCTGGACTTTCTTTTTGCTTAGGTTATAAATATTAGTCCTTGATTCTCTTCAAACTCTGAAAGAAGAGAACCGGTGAACAGAAAATTGTCATTGGATGTTTTAACTGTATCGCGATCAAAATATATGGCTCAGTCAATACAGAAATGATCAATGTTCTTGCATGGTAATCTCAGTTTAATTCCAATAAAATAAAAAGGAAATGGGATGAGCTGAAAACAGCAAATTAGAAGAATCTAAATCTGTAGAGTTTTGCATGAAGGAATAGTTTTGTTAACTGAACATTATAGGAATATAAATATATTAAATAGCCTTTCTTTAAATGAAATTTGCTTTCTGAAACGTTCAACACATTTTCAATTGAGGAATGTTTTTTCTGTTGTGTCCACCAGAGGGCAGTGGTGCTTCAACAGAATCAGAAGCGCATTCATTAATGAAAAGGTTTTTCATGCTTTCTCCACACAAAACCCCAGGTTTTATAAACTAATGCACTCTTTTCTTTTTGGGTTACAAGTTCCAATTTCACCCACTTTGAGAACCACTATGACAATAAAAGCCACGAATTAAAGACTGCCGTCTTGGCGGATGAAGGATAAGACTAAGTAGAAGCCAAATCCCCTTATCAATAGCTTACTTGTTTTCCACATCCTATTCTGTGAGAATTGGACCAATTTCTTGTTTCACAAGAAAAGCTTCATCTTGTCGTAACTTTTAATAGAAAAGGCATTATGGGATTAGTCTGAAAAATGTCACGCCTGTTCCGTCCCTTCACCGGTCCGACTTTCCTCGAAGAAGCCAGGAGAATATTTTTAGACCCCTATGGAAATAAAATACGTCCAAAACACCAGAATAGCCAGTGGCAGCAGGTGTGGAGAAACATGAGAATAGGTTTGTTTGCTACTGGGGTCCTAAAGTGGAACATGCTGGTGCCGACCGTCACATAATCTGGCTAAGCATGTTTCAGACGTACAGAAAGGATTCATTCACAGATCGTCAGTGGAAACTGGGAGAAAGGCAAACGGTTTTTACTTTACAGTGAGGCCTTTGTTGTTGGGGATGTCAGCAGTCGGGTCAAACTGCTCAAATAATGTGCACATTTTTAAAGGAAGGAGGGGAAAAAAAGATCGAAATGTCGTACTTTTCTGAGAATGTCTGGAATGAAGTTCCACCCTTATAAGTTTGGGAAAAATAAGATTTTTGTGGATTATAATGGGAGTTTGAGACGTAAGGAGGAGTACTCCCTTTATCCTGCTAATATGATGTAAATCTGACAAACTATTATTGCTTTCCGATGTAAATGAGGAATGACTTTAAAGAGGCAGAAGTTACATAAACACCAGTGCAGAGCCGAGTGGTACCATTAGTTTGATCAAAAAATTTTAATTGCAAGCTGTGTTTAAAAGGTAGAAAGCGTCTCTGCCTCAGAGATAAAAAAAAAAACAGCAGATGACTTGGACCCCCTCAAATCTAACTATTGTTTTACTAAGATATCTTCTATTAGTGGCTCCCCAATAGAGGCATTTCAGCCAACCTGCACAGTGAACCTTTTAAAGACCAAATATCTGCAGCACAGGGGCAACTGGTAGATTACTGGTTTACTGATTTGTTTTTAGCCTCAATCAATGTGACGACAACAAAGACTGTAAACTGGGAGACAAAACTTAACTACTTAATGCTGAATTTTTGCTGTATTGGACACAATTTAGTTCCGAGAAGTAAAAGACTGGTTGATGCCCATCTGAACACTGCACAATTATTAATAGAATACTTGCCATTTCAACTTGCCCCACACTTCTGACAGGAAAAACATCTTTTTAAGTTATCAATGAACACACTGAATACTTGAAGTGGCTCCAACAGCAGACCTGCCCAACCTGTTTTCTAAATAACTCATAAATACTCCATGGTTCATGAATCCTTCAGGTGATAAATTACTATTGGTTATTTTTTAAATAATTATTAGATTTTTTTTATTTAAGAAAAAGCCTGACAGCCAAGCTAACATGAATACTAAGCAACAGATTTATATGTACAAACTTATTTTAGTGTAATCACAGATTGATGGGATCTCATACAGCATGGAACTGTTTTTAGAAAGGTCGACTCATATGCTGAAAACAACAGTATTGAAATAATGAACATTTTATATTGGAGCAACTCAGAAAAATAACAGTACTACTTTTTTTTTCTTTTTTATTTATGAAAACCTAGTGATGTCTGATGGGAAACGGATCAATTTGTTCTTCTGGACAGCAGACTAAATAGATCGACTGTCGTAAACACAGCAGGTAACGAAAAAACTTGTTGAAAAAACAGGAAAGGTGAAATTACGGTGGACTAAAAGCTGAAGGTTGCCTGATTCTGTCCGATCAGCAGAACAGGCAGCTGTCGTGATTAATGCTGCGAGACGTGAAGGCTCCAGAGCTGACTGGAATTTTAAACGCTAATGGGAGATTTTCAAGTAAAAGAAACAAAAAAAAAACAAACTGCACTTTTTTTAAGCAAAACTCAGGATGATTGATGTTAAATTGGCTGGCATAACGTTTGCTTACACTGAATAGGTCAAGCGTCCAAATTAAAACTTTTAAATTGCAAATGATTACCACCATCAACAACCAGGTTGACTAAGTTGGGCTGTATCAGTTTATGAGCCACTTGAAATAATGGATTCAGTTCAACTCTGTATATTTATAGTGCTGCTGATTCAGAAATGTCAAGACAAATGGATCCGGTTTTCACAGAAATATGTAGTGAATGTAGACAATTTAATCCTAACTATAAAACAAAACAGCCAATTGCATGAAGTCGTTAATTTTGCCCCAACCCGTCATTTTGCGTTTCTATTTTCTATTAGTGAACAAGCAGCAACATGAAGACTAAGATATGGACAGGTCAGAGAGAAAGTTATGAAGATTGTAAAATATTATCTAAGGTTTTGAACATCTCATGAAGGACTGTTCAGTCCATTATTTAAAAAAAATGGAGCAGGTACGACGCAACCGCAAAGCATAAACGAAACATGAATGTTCATATAAATCACTGACGGGCAGAGATATAATCTGATAGACCAAGAGATCCATCATAATTCTGTATGTGAATGTAGGATGAATCGGTTTTAATGCGTTAAATCTGCTGGATTGTTCTTTAAAGTCAGCCAGTTGGTTGTAAGCTCTTAATATTTAAACAATATAATATAGTCTTCTACACAGACACAACTAACATTATAAAAGGAAACTGGTCAGTTTCTTTCATTACATTCATATATATATATATATATATATTTGAAGTTCTGTTGTAAGATCAAATATGTACTTTCTGAAATGCATCCACAAGCATAAGTTAAGAGATACTATCTTTTTTTATCTTTAATGAGAACAGAGAAAAGGTAGAAGTTTGTATTTATGTATGTTTACATGTGTCTTGTACTTTAGATTGTTGTCACATCTAAACATTTCTCATCAAATTTCAATAAGCGTTAAAAAAAAAACCTCAATGCCATCAACCAGCACCGAGTCTTTGACGTTTTAGCTCACTCTTTGTATGTAACTTTCATCAGCTGGATAGTTGTGCCTCTTGTGACGTCATCGATCCGGAAACACAGAGAGCAAAACTGGTGGGCTTTTTTTTTTTTCTAAATTGCCTTCTTAAAAACTTTGCAATTAAAAAAAAAATGTTGCCGAGCAAATCCATACTTTTGAGTCTTTCTGTTCGTGTGTCTGCATAGGACCTGAGCCGATCTGGGTCCATCCGTGTGTTTACTACCAGCACAGCGACGCTTTAAATGGCTCCATCATGCCTTGCGGGTACGGCGCCCCAGTTAATTCACCAGTCGCGTCCCCGTCACTGATGGGCACAGCAGCGGATGCTGTATCGGACAGCCTTCGTGTCGGATGTCCGAAGAGGGGACGGACGGACTGGTGTTTACATCCACACGACTTCACAGAGGAGGAAGCGGAGGAGGAGGAAGAGGAGGCTGCGCACCGTTAACTCCTGCAGGAGCGGAAAGGCACGGATTGAACCCGGGATCTCAACCTGCTTTACACGCCACAGGAAGCGGTGAATTTTTACTCAGAAGAGGCACACCGAGGCTCCGGAGCACCGGGACGGCTTTTTTTTTTTCTTAAAAAAAAAAAAAAAAGCTCCGACAGGCGGTGAGCTGCGGCTCAATGAGGTATGCGGCTGAGATTCGCACTGCGTTAAAACACAACAGACACAGTGTTGGCTTTCAGCACCGGTTCGTGGTTGTGTTGTGTAGTTTAACTGTTCAGCTGTTGCATAACTTTCATATATTTTTTTGTTCTGCTGTTTATTCCTGGTCCTCCTGTCGGAGCGACAAGTCCAGAGAAATATTACAGAAATTGTCAGAGGAAGTAATGACACCATGTGTTCTGGACAGAACATACCAGATCAATGAGCCGTCAGGAAGTGAGTGTGCAGTGAGTGTATAAGTAATTGGTTCGTGCTGATGAATCCCCCCCAGTAGAGCCCACTCAGCAGAGGATTTGAATCAAAACTTTTCTCATTTGACTTATTGATCAACAACAGAGCTGGAAGCTCATGTGTGATGAAGATAAAGGCAACTTTATCACAGCCACCGGCTCTATGTTTGGTAATAGTTGATGCAAAGCCGGCCTAAAGCAGAAGCAAAGTGAGCAGCCAGAGCAACCAGCTTAGAATTATTATTTAAATCAAATGTACTGCTGTCTATGTGATGCATCTGAAGCAATCATACAGCAAATAACTTTTTAAAAAATATTTTTGTTAAAAATGCACACCGAGTTTGAAGTTACGTTAAGCATAAGGAGAATATTAGGACAGTCGTTGTGGTAATGAATTTTAGTTCCTTAAACGATAAGGGTTGCTTTGACGCACAGTGTTAAGCTTGTGGTCATAATGCATTAGAGAAGGGTTTCCCCAAATGTATTATAAGCCTGGCGGGCCACCAGGCTTGTCCCCCCATCAGGCTAAGCTTTACTCATTTATTTAAGTCTTTTTAAAATGTCTACATTTTTTAAGCCTTTATAGTTGGTGTTCATGTATCAATCTTTCAATAATACAGAATTATCAAGTGATATTTTCACATTTCTTCTCGACTTTAAAGATTTTTTAACTCAAAATCACGACGGGCGGTTGGATGAACGACCAACCACCGGGTTTAGCAAGTTTTCTGGGGAAAACCTTGATTAGAATACATGCATAATCTTGTCTCCCATATTTAAAATATCACATTTAGCTTTTGATGATATGAAATAACAGCCAGACTAATGTCCAGCATCCATATGTAGCATCAACTACAACTCTAGCATTATTAGCCACAGTAATGTTTGCTTGCACCTTGCACCCTAAACCAGTTATTTATTTACATTCAGCAGTAATTCAGAGCTGCGAATAAGTTTTTCAGCCAGAACTCATCTGTTCTGTCCTTGCCTGCACGATTTGAGCTACTGCAGTGGAAAAAAGTCTTAACAGAATTACTGGAGTAAATCTTTGTCTTTCAGCAGACTCCCCCCCCCACCCCCTCCTCTCATCACGTGGTCGGATAAGCCGCCAGACTTTACAGGCTTATTGTCTTCATCAACCTGATTAGTTTTAACTTTTGAGGTTGCATGGCAGCGGTTTCGTCGCTCCAACGTGGCGATCGTGACGTCTTTCCAGTAACACAGGAAACGCCACCCTCGTGTGCAGTCCTAGTTAAAATCACACACGTTGTGTTTCACAGCTGACTGACGGCGGCTGAATGCAGCACTTTCCAGGCCGATTACCTCCTGAAACCTTTCATTCAGCACCTCTGAGGCATATTTGTCCAAGCCTGCGCTCGTGTCATGGTCTCCACCTGTTGACTTTTTTTTTTTTTTTTTTAACAAACTCTAAACCAGAGAGAGGAAAAAGCCTCACTGAGCAGAGGTAATTTAAAGATTGCAGTAGACGTAACAGGATACTACAGTAGAAGGAGGCGACTTGCCAACTCTAAAGCACAAAGTCATCAGTTTATTACTGTATGAGAAGGGACCACTGAGTCCAGGACACTCCATCAAGGAAAGTGACATCATGTCTCTGAACAAGGGTCCATATCTAATTGAATTTCCTCGTATAGGAAACACCTGCTGACATTAGCATTTCTGGCTGCCATTTTACCCGTGCGACGCTGGCGTGGCTCTGAACATGACAGTCTGTCACTTTGCAGTGTCTCAACAACAGGAACCTCAGCTCCTTCCTGTACTGTTAAGGTTAAAGAAGGCTTAAGTTGGGTTAGTTGGCTGTACAATTGCTGTCAGGTTTAGGTTTAACCTTTTGTGATTTCATTTTTTATTTTTTATTTTTTTTTTTTAAAGTGAGATCACATTTTCACTGATCCACCTGATCGATCTCAAAATTTGCCAGTTCTGATTACAGTCGCCGGATTTTGGAGCATCTGCTAACCCTGAAACCTAATTAGGTCAACAACATGAGTGGATGTTGAACACTGGGGATATACCCATTACCCCATAAGGATTAGACAGGATGAATGGATGAATGGGATTAAATTTCCACGCGTTTGACAGAGTGAAAAATCAGAGTTGGAGTCCAGACAGCGAAGTCGGTCTTCGTAACCCTTTACAAGTAGAAAATGGCATCGCGTCGTCAACGCGATACAGGACTGATACGCCAATTGAATTACTCCACAGTCAGTAATTAGTATCTTCTTTGGAGGGATTATATAGTTGTTCCATGAGTTGCAGCAGGAAATAAAAAAGTCCAGCCACCTCGCCCTAATCTTAACGTTGAGAAACCCCGCTGCTGCTGCTCACACCTCCGTTCTTTCCCGTACCCTCGTCGAAGGGAGACAAAGAGGAAGCAACGGGAAAGCGCCGCTCGCTTCTTAATTGTCGCCGATTGTTTGGCCTCGTTTCCCCAGTCCGTGCCCTCCGGTCAGTCCGGTCGACTGTGCACAAAGCTTGGACAAAGCCGGAGCCGGGTTGCTATGGTGAGGGATTGTTTGCGTCCAGTCATGCCACTGGCCATGTGGGCTCATTGCACACATTGCAGCACGCTCTTTTGTTTGAGTGGCATTCTCACACACACACACACACACCCCAAAACCCTCAGGGCTCCAGCAGCCATCTAAAAAACTTGTCCTCTGACTGCATCATAATTCTGAGCTGCTCGCCTCTCTGATGTTTTGCTGTGCCATTTGCAATTTATTTATTTATTTTTTTGCTTAGTTGGAATGTAAAATTTAAGGGTCAGGAGTTCAACCCCAATCGCTGAGTTTGTTAAACTTTAACTAAGTGAAAGACAGAGAGAGCGGGGAGCTCGAGACAACAGGAAATGAAGTGTTAGGTTTGCAATTAAAACCAGATTTTTTAACTCCAATCAGTTGTCTCGGGGTGGTTTTTGCGTTAACCGTCTCGTGCGTCGCTCGCTGCGTTGGAGGAAAATCTAATAAGTAACCCGGCCTTTGTGAGCTGCGCCTCCTCCTGGGCTCTGCCTTCCTGTGGCATCCCGAGAATGAAACTTCAGGGGAGGCAGAACTGAAGTCACAACTAAGATTAGCTCTGTGGTTTGCAGGCCAGACAGCAGGATATTCCTCATGTCGCTAACCAAACGGCTGCTGCAAAAACCGCCTGACTGGAGGATTTGAATTGATAGCAGCAGACTTTCTGTTTTGTATCAATTTTCCTGATGTCATGAAAATAATGACCCTCGACACATTACATTGTTTTCCTGTCCTCTCTTCTGATTCTGATATGTGGCACTTTATGCTAGCAGCGGTACCTACGCTCACCGGCTACTTCGTTAAGTACATCCGTTGAATTGATTCTAAGCACGTAAATGAATCGTGCACCTTGTAAAAACCCCTGAATAAATTGGTTTTTCATATTGTTTTTTTTTTTTTTCTGTATTAGTTGTAGTTCTCTAAATCTCCTCCTCTATTGTTATCCTACCTATGCAGGAAAACAATACTTCTGGTTGGGTGCAGTGAGCACAAGATTCGAGCACAAAATGCGGAAAAAAGTGCATCAATAACACGCAGGATGACACTTTTGACTTTTAAAAAAAATCAGGGCGATTCTCTGATTTCTCCAAGGGATGACAGTTATTCCTATTTATGGATGCTGGAAGTGAATACTTGACACATGGGAATGGCATTAGAGCTGCCACCTCATACTCACTGTTTGGACATAGGTGTCCAAGATGGGACTCCTGACCTGTGGACATTTGCAGCTTGTCTTACTTCCTTCCTTTTTCCAGTCTAAATGCTGACAATGTATGCAAAGAAATGCAAAAAAATGTAACTTTTCGCTCGACTCGCCGCACATGAAGGTTTTATTTTGGACTTGTAACATACTTTAGAGTGCCTTTAAGTAGATCCCAGAGAATTTTTTTTTTTTTTTTTTGGCTCAATGGAGAATACAGGAATGCAACACTGACCATCCCCCACCTGTTTGCTGCTCAATTCTGGTGTTGAGAGAATGCAAACTTGGAAAGACAAGTCACAAAGTCTTACATGTAGCAAACCATAATTGGTATTCTGCTCAAATTTAGTTTATCATAAATGGCGCCATAAAAATGTAAAAATCCATCAGATTATGTCTTAACGGTGGTAGATATAATCTCTTTTTTTCTGTTGAAAATTAACAGGTTTTTTTCTGCATGTTATACTTGTATTTTTACTCAAAGTGAGAATCTCAAACCACTGAGTGAACCTATTTTATTTATTTATTTTTTTCTTATTTGTGGTTGAATTGGAGAGTTAAACTCCCCGTGCATGAACTTTTTTTAGTGGAGCTGAAATATGCAGAGCCGACTCTGACACTTTATTAAACGGTCACAGCACTTCTCCCACATGTTCTGACAAAACTGCCTGGACACGGCCCGCTGAGCGGATCCGAAACATGGAGAGCGCGCATTTACAATGAAGCGGCTCCAAAAATAGAAACCCCCTGTCGCAGCATGCTAATTTATGTACGCTCGCTCGGTATGATTTATTTATTTACACGCCGGCAGAGGGAGCATCAAAGTAAGTGCTGCCGAGGCCATAAACGGAGAAAATGGAAACGGTATCGTGGAAATTCAGAGCCGCGTTGCCGGCGGCTGTGGGGGCGAGGGCGAGTGGTGGAGGCGGCTGAGGCGTAGCAATAGTCTCCATAGTGACTGGAGAGCTGCGCGTTCCCGGCAGGGGAAAGAAAATCGAAGCTCATTTCCACTAGGAAGCAGACTTCATCGGTGATGGAGCTGGATCAGTTTGGGACAGAACTCGGCTTTAACGGCCTGACTTTTAGGGTTTCCAGGTCACAGCCTCATTAGCCTGTGGGTTTCAACCCAGAGCTATTAACTAGTTTCTTCTGACATCAGCCATTGTGAGTCTCTTAAGTTGTTCAGACAACTCAGCCACACGCAGACATCCAGGAACAAAGCTTATGGAGCTTTTAGTTCTGCTTATTTGGACCAGAACATTTGAACATCTGCCTCGCTGACAAGAAGGCAACTGTTTCGTAGGAGGAGGGGGGGAAGCTGTGGGCACATTTATGTTACTATTTTGCACAATGCTTGCTACACTGTTTTACTTTGCATGTACAGCAACAGGTGGGGGTGGGGCGGTGTTCTTTTACTGTGAGCTGGAGAAAAATGTCAATTTTTGCAAGTCAAAAGGTTTTAAAACATTGCCAGTTGTTGATACTAGGAACCGGCCCATGTTTACTTTGCATTTCCTCACACGGCTATCTGTGTGAGAAAATGTAATCATTGGATCTAGCCACCTTTAAATATCGATATAACGTCCTCAAAAACACCAATATTCATCTAGAACTTCCTGCAGCAGTTTTCTGTCCTGCATGGCTAAAGCTAACTTTAGAAATTGTCTGACTATTTTATTTTATTTATTTTTATTTCCGTCCACCTGTGTAAATGGTGCTATTGATGAAAGTAACCTCTCTGAAATCAGGAAATATTCACACCTTCAGCAGCAAAACTACCAATACAGAGAGGGGGAAAAAAAAAAACAACTTTTTTGCTAACAAATGTTCTATTATTTTATACTGTGGAAACCAAAAATTCACTTACTTTGGGTGCACGTTTACAGTTGTCGTCCATGTGGACGACCCATTTGCACCCGACCTTTTACTTCCTGCCTGATGTCTTTAGATGCTGCTTCAATATTTCCGCATAATATTCTTGCTTGCCCACCAGAAAGCAGTGAGTCCCAGGTGTTATTGTGGCATTTAACAAATTTAAATAAGCTTGGTCTAATTTTTACTTCAAAAGAAAGAAAAAAAAAACATCTATTTTTCACATTTCAGTCTCACTAGAACAATTATTTTACTGTTGATGCCGTTGATTATGAGTTTTGTTTTCTGCTTTGTTTGGCTCTTTTATTAATTATTATTATTATTATTATTATTATTATTGCAGACTGTATCACAGAGCAGTTTGAATTCTCGCCTCGATGCTCGCTCAAAAGCGACGTGTGCATCCAAGTGTAATTTCATAACAGATTACATTCCCAAGTTGGTGGCAGATGCCATTTGCTGAGCGGGATTTGGAGATTTGCCATGAGGATGACCACATTGGTGCAGCGTGTGAGCAGGAAGTGTGAATTCACAAATGACGGGACGCTACCAAAACAGAACTTTGTGAAACTCTTGACGTCTAATGCCTTTAAGCCGACGCGGTCGCAACTTGTTTCCTGGCCTAATTTCCAAACATCCGCCATCTGCTTCGTTTTGTTTGTCCTGCTGTTGGTGTAAGCTTTCACCTTGGACAGATGCGGCTCAGATGGTCGAGCAGGTTGCGCTCTAATTGAAGAGCGGGCAGCCCGATCTCTCGGCTCCTCCGCATTGCCAGAGTGTCCTTGGAAAAGCCACGCGGTTTAAATCCAGAGCCACGGATCAAAGAGTCGGTTGCTGTAATCGGCGAAGTTGAACAGTCTCTCACCAAAGTGCTGACACAAGTCGAGATTTTTTTTTTATTTTTATTTTGTCTCGATAAAAATCAAAGCCTGAACTTAAGTGTGGTGTGCGTTTAAGTCTTTCATTTCATTCCAGTGCAACGCCTTCCAGTCATCCTCTGTTCTCGTCGCTAGGGACATTTTTACGAGCGCTAATGTTCCTACAAGCCGGAGTTTTGTTTCAAACGTGGCCGAAAACACTGTCAGCAGGCACGTGCAGACAGTGCAGACAGTGGCTGGGAGTGCTTGAGCACCTGCCCTTTTTACTCCTTGCCCCCAAGTGCCCTTTTGGTCAATTTCTTTTTTTTTCTGTATTATTATTTTCTAAGCCCTCTTCTGACACATAACATGTACTAAAATTATTATTTATTTATTTATTTATTTATTTATTTATTTATTTATTTTTGTACAACATAATAAGCCCTCCGGTCACCTTGTTACCTTTGACCTTTTGCCCGTGACGCATGACGCAGTTGCCTCTCGCGCAGTGAGATGAGGCGGCTAACTGGAGCTCAACGTAGCGAACGTTCCAGATTACAGAACAGTTTTTGGTGAATTCAAAAAACGTTTTTGGTGAATAAAGTGGACTTGCTGCTTGTCAGATGACGGAAAACGTTGAAGTATCGTTTCTGCTTCAGCTCGGAGTCGCGGTTTAAGCAGAGAGGTAATGAAATACAACAGACACTGACGGGCCTCTGCGTCTGCCTTTCTCTGAAGAACTACTGAGCGGGAGGAGACAACCAGGTGAGGAGAAACTTATCTACCGATTCAGTATTTCTATTATACAGACATTAGGCTGTTGTTGTTGTGATATTAGCTAGTTGCTAGCTAACGACTTTGCTAGCAAAGCTAGATAACTAAAAAGCTTATTCCCTGTATCGTTAATGATATCAGTCATTCTTCAGTATTTATTATGCAATAAGGGCACATCGCCCGTCCAAAACCGATCATCTCCATAATGGTTATATGTCCGATCTTCTAATTTCCTTTGCTGCATAATGTACATTTCATTTATTCTGGCGTTAGAATAAATGTATCTTGAAGGAGAATAACACTTAAATAATAGTCCAACAAGGATATTCATTTAGAATTAAAAATAACTCACCATGAATTACCATGATAGATATAATGAATGTAGTAAGTGTAATTAATGAAGGGGAAAAAACTCAACCCAGACTTTAAGTTGGGTTGAGTTGAGCTGTATAATATTTTTGGAGCTCCTTACAAATGATTTACTCCTAATTGTTACTGGGGAAAAATGTCATTTATTGTAAGACAATTTAAAGATAAATTTAAGGTTTGCAGAGTATGCAGTTAAATTTTTTTTCCCCCAATTATTCAATGGGGGAAAAAAAAACTAACCTCAGTTAAGTAAAATAAAATTGTAATCAAAACTTTTGGAATGATTCCTTTTTTAAAAAACCGTTTTGTTTAAAAAACTTTTTAAAATTAAATAACACATTTTTGTCTTGTGAACATAAAAAGTTATTTGCCAAACATACACTTTTATTTTCACACATCAGAAATCTTTTGTTGTGATTTTAGGCCCCGCCCACGACGTCATGTGAGAATCGCAAGCAAAACTTTGACTCCAACAAAAACTTAGAATAATAAGAAAAGATTTCTGACATGCACAAATAAGTTTGTTTTGCAAAAAAAAAAAATCACTTCATGAGACAAATGTGTGATTTAAATGTTTTTAAAAGTTGTTTTTTTTAAGCAAAACTCAGTAGGCTTTTCTCATGGTGACATACATTAACAAGTCAATTTTTACTTCTGTTTTTTTTCTTTTTTCTGCAGTTCCACCTTAAAGTTTGATGCAGCTCTGCTTTCCTGAATGGACCATCTTCATCTCCACTGCAGCAAACAGGCAGCTCTTTGTTTTATAGATTACAGTCACTAAAAGGTTGCATTGTGCCCTTGTTTGTATTTTAAATAGTGTAATTCTCTAAAGACAAAATATGTCTGGTGGTCCAGCTCTGATTTACATATCTTGCTAAATTGCGGGTTTGAATATGGCAATACTTTCCTATAACAAAATACACCTGCAGAAAGAAATTACTAATAAAATATCTTACATAGTTGTATGCTCTGTATAGAGATTTCCCTTAGCTTTGATTGTATATCTCACAATTTTGTAATTTATCATTGTTTATTAAATTCTGAAAGCTGAGAGGCTTTGTTAATATTCTATGCGGCTTGATGTGCCCTTTTTTTTTGAGAACCTGCTCAAAAGTGGTCTCTGCACGGCCCTGTTATTACTTATAGTCTACTTCACTCTTACTTATATTTTATTTTTGATTCCACAGTCATATTTTGTTTTTCATAGTGTCAGGACTCATGTTTCAGAAATGGAATTTCTGGAATGTTTTGCAAAGTAAATATTTTGATCTGAAAAATGTTATGTTTTGAATGTAAGGTAAAACATTCATTCATCCACATACATCCAGTTTTCCCTGAATCCCCCCGTGGGGTGCCCCCACAGGGGGTAACGTTTCGGACGAAACGTTACTCCGAATCGTTCGCCAGTTGAACATTTCGGGAGCGAGCGGGTTTACGCCCCTGGACAGGTCGCCAGCGTGTCACAGGGGGGAACATATATAGACAGACAGGACAAACAACCATGCACACACATTCACACCTGAGAATTTAGAGGGACCCCAATTAACCTGACAGTCATGTTTTTGGACTGTGGGAGGAAGCCGGAGAACCCGGAGAGAACCCACGCATGCACAGGGAGAACATGCCAACTCCATGCAGTGAGACCGGTGGTGGGAATCGAACCCACAACCTTCTGACTGCAAGGCAACAGCTCTACGAACTGCGCCACTATGCAGCCCGCTATAAACGACCAATTAATTCTTTTAAGTCTTAGAATAATTACGTCATGAGGGAAGACGTGACGCAGCTCGGACCCTGTGACGCGTTTGACCCATTCCATTCTGTTCTATGTGACAACACCGCCCTCTGCTGGTCTTGTTTTGTTCCTCCTACTCATGGTAGCTGGCGACATTCAGTAAAGTCCTCTCCGCTGTTCTGATTTGCTTGATGACTTTTTATTGCCCCTTTTCCACCGGCTCTACTTCAACAAATCGGCTCGGCTCTATTTCGGAGTGACCGCGTTTCCACCGGCCCAACTTGGCTCTGCAGCAGGGTGCCGCCTCCTGGTGGCGGACGGTGTAGCGCCACGTGCTGTGCTTCATTACATGCGACCCAGAGGTCGCGTTGGCGGAATATTTCCCGTTTTGACCGGTTATTTTTTTTTTTAAACGACAGAAACATTTAAAGCCCGTTGGTCGTTTGACAGCTTATAATTAACACCCTCTTTACTCACTTTACACAAAAAGTTAATCGCAGAGCCAACTAAAATCAATCAATAAAAGAATCCTTTCTGAATATCATCTCATGGACACTGAACGAAATGCGTCTTTCTGACCGGGAGCTGGCGGCGTGTTGAAGAGTTATGGACCGGACGCTTTGGAGCGTCTGGTTAGGAAGCCCATCCAACAACTTTGGTAGAAACAGCGCGTTTAATTTCAGTCTCCATTACATACAGAACAGAGAAAACTAAAGAGAATGCAATGTTGAATCCATTTATAGTCTAAACAGAGGAGCCGGCAGTTTATCTTGAAGAAATAAATGAAGGTGCACAAGTTAATTAGATCGTAACATGCGCAGTGCGCTGCGGCTGCACAACCAAAGCGGACGCGGCTCTGCCGCTGCAAAGAATTAAACTTAACTCACCCAGTGGCTTTAATTAATGGAGCTGAAGTGAGCGGCGCTCAGAAGCGCGGTAGACATAACATCTGTCTGTTTCGGGGGAGTGAAACCACGCAATAATAATAAAAAATAAAAATAAAAAATCCTCGCACGCCCGGGCCGCACAGGGTAAAAAAAAAAAAAAAAGTTAAATGGATCGGTTTGGATCAGGCAGATCCAACTGCCCGATGAACCAGCGCAGATTTCTCTGCAGATACAACCAGGAGGAATTTGTAAATCTGTGCGATCAGACCACAGCAGGTGAAGTGTTGGTCATTTAAGTGGAGTTGTAATTTTATAAGTTATTGGGGCCATAGTCAGTGGTTTTTGTCACTACGGAGAAAAAGTTAGATGCATTTATCTGCTTTATGTGTGATGGGATCTGGATACACGATTCAACTGGGTGAATATTAACTAAACCCAGGCACGTGCAGAGGGGTTATTATTATTATTCATTGTATATGTCACATTTTTGTAATTTATAATTGTTTATTAAACTCTGAAAGCTGAGAGGCTTTGTTAATATTCTGTCCTAGAATGCGGTTAGATGTGCCCTTTTTTTTGTTGTTGAGCACCTGCCCCCTTAGTGGTCTCTGCACGGTCCTGACTGTCTGTATTCTGCTGAAAAACAAAACTTTATTCTCACCTTTCAGTTCTTTTTGTTGTTTTTTTCTTACTCTGAGTAGTCTGCATGCATTGTCGCCCCTTTAGAGATTTGAGTGAAAACTACATTTCTGAGTGTTCAGCTATTAAAAGTAGTATGAATAGGACTCTAGTTTTCAAAGGAAAACTAGCACCGCACAACAACCTGAAGCTGATTCTGCAAAGAGGAATGATTCAAAAATAAAATGTCTCAATAGTGTTTCTATAAAGGAAACACTATTGAGTGTTTCCTTTATAGGAAACTTATATAGCCTCCTGAGTGTGCTTAGCCTCACTCAGGAGGCTAAGCACAAATTCAAGCTAGGCTTTTCTGATTTTATTTTTCTAAAACCATATTGGAAGTCTTGTAAAGAACAAACTACAATCCCAATAAAACATTGAAGTTTATGACTCTAACATGAAAAAAATATTTGCATTAATGCTTTTGACATCTGAGATTAGATTTGATCTGTTTTTACCTTGTAGACAATTTTTTCCGTGCTGCTGGGTGTGCAGCCCAATGCCGCCTCACCGGGAGAGCATCTAGTAGTTACCCTGGTTGAGGAGAGAGTGGGGGGGGGGGGGGGCAGTGGTCCCATTCCAGCTGTGATGAAGATGGAAGCTGCCTTTAACTCCACGTCAAACGACATGAACGTTGAACAATCAGGGCTGAACTGATGGCTCGTTTCTGCAGCTCGGTTATGTTGCACCACTATGCATTAGGCTGCTGCGCTGTAACTGCTCTGCTGCTCTGGCAGCTGTTGAGGCGTTGCCAGCTCCGTAATGACCGCCCCGCTGCTGATGCTTGTGTCAGCACTTTGAAAATGGCTCTCATTTTGTGTCCGTACGCTCTTTTCTCTTTTTTTTTTTTTCTTTTTCTTTTTTTTCAGCACCGAGCGCCTGCAAATGAAAAAAAAAATATTGGAACGGTTCTATTACGCGGCTACAATTGCTGAACCACAGGGGGTGCTTTAGCGACTGTTCATCGGGAGCATTAAATGAAACCGCTTTCCAAAGAACAAGTGTCGACGTCAAGATTTTTTATTTTATTTATTTTTTTTAGCTGCTCGCGTCCTCCGGGCTTTCTAACTGGAAGGAAATGAGCTTGTTGATTTTGTTTTATAATTCGCCGTGGGCCAAAGAGTTTGATCTTAGGAGTTAAGCTTGACAAAAACATCAAAGGGGTCGGTCTAAATGGTTGATTAACATTTTTTTAAATGTTTTCTTTCTGAGCTGTGTGAGTTATTTGGCTATCTGTACAGCAAATAGATATGGAGATATAAACTTATGAGTCATGTTTGTGTCCAAAAACTGCGTTTCCTCGACTGCTAAGTTGTCCCGAGTTTGGCTGATGACGCACATCCGCCATGTTGGAGCCATTTCACGGAAAACCGAGAGGGAGAGCGCAAAACTTTATTAAGATGTCCAATCAGGACATTTGTATTATATTGCTCTATATTGAAATTTTACATAGCAAGTATTGACTATACTGGTAAGCAAAAGCATTTAGCTACATTTTTCTTCTGCTCGCTTTGTGGTCGAAATTACTTAACTCCTTATCCAGCCTTGTTAGTCTCAATCCTTGGTGTTTTATTTGATCTCCGACTTAGAAATAAAAGTTAAGACAGTAGCTGTGTGCTTGTGACCCTTTCCTAACGTTTTAGGAGCAACACAAATCTGCTGTAGGCTACTTGAATAGTATATTCTGTCATATTCAGACCACAGAAAAACAAAAATTAATTGGTTTTATTAAAAAAAAATAAACCCTAGTCGCTGTAATTTTTCAGTTACACTGATTTCTATAGGGGCTGTTAAATGAGCCACAAATTGTCATTACTTCTCAATGTGGGCTGTTTTTCTACTGGTAAAATAAACACATTGAAAGCAGTTGAATTTTATTCATCTTTTCAAATTGGATAAAGCTATTGGACAAAAAAATGGTTTTATTTAAGGATCTCTTTATGCCTTATTTTTCCAGAGGTGGAGGGGGAGGGAAAAAAAATCTGGAAGGTTTATGTACCGAGGCGCAGCGCTTGAAGGTCGCAGGTTTAATTTGATATAAATGTAAAAATGTCAGTGCACATTATTGGAGCTGAAGCCGAAAGACTTAGTGCTGCTGTTGTGCATCATTACATTCCTGGAGTGTTTGATCACTCACAGGGAATGTCTCCAGCTCACACACAGACTTGTGTAAATTACACAAGCAGGGATTAATGATTATTAAGAACTATTTACAGACTGATCCATTGTTAGCTCAGCTTTAGCTTGTCTGGATCTGAATGACTTGTTATTGGCAATAGTACTATAGCTTGTTGATGTAGCATTTTAGCTAGGTTGCAGAAGGGTTTTATGTTTTGTTTTCATGACAAATTATCAATAGGTGACTTGGATTTATAAACGTGGAGTATTTTGTGGTACAATGAACACTCCGCAGAATTACTCTGACACTATTACAAACTGACTTGTAATAAATCATAGAAACAAGATTATAAAAAAAGCTAATTTTAACTTTCAAAACTTTGTTCCCAATGATTGAATTGTTCCTTTTTTACGCACATTTGCTATAACTCCAAGTGTCGTTTTCATTTGCTGGCTTCCAGGGTGCGAGAATAAGCCCATAAGAGCTCCCCCTGGTGGAACGGAGGAATGAGGGCCTCTGGATGAAGGCCATGGAGCTGAAAGTCTGGGTGGACGGCGTACAGCGCATCGTGTGCGGGGTCACAGAGTTCACCACCTGCCAGGAAGTGGTCATCGCTTTGGCACAAGCGATCGGTAAGCTCAACGCTTCACACAAAACAAATAAGAGGGAGGCATTGTGTCGCACACTCTCAATTTGACAGGAAATCAAGTGTGATTTAGATTACGTTTTAAGTGAGATGAATCTGCATTGTACTCTGTGGTGCGCTTATTATCGGGTGGGCAAGTTGTCAGACTTACTCTGGGTGATAAATTGCAGAAAGATGAAAGGTGACTGGAGGGCATGAATATTTTCCCCATAAATAAGCCTTTACAGAATGAGATGAGTCATACTGCAGCAGTCCTGGGTTTATTGACAAGGAGCCGCAGTGGAATAAGTTAGCATGCTGCCTTTAACAGACGATATGTGAACAGTTTTGTGCGGCTGCCTATTTTTCAGATTAGTTTTTGCCGACCCTTTAGACATACTAGAGCTCAGACATGCCTGTCAAAGTGGCGGAGCAGCAAGATGTGTGGCATTCGCTGTCCTTTGTGTCCTCTTTGCCTTTTGTTCAGGCGGCCGGGCCACTTTGATGTGAATGGCAGCAGTGATGAATGCACCTCTTTTTTATTTTTTTTACAATGATCCTTACTGTGCAGGCTGGGGGTTGAGGGTGAAACAGGCAGTGCACTGCTCTTATCTACATGTGTACAGACTAGAATGCAGAGTACACACACACACACACACACACAGATGAAAAACTGCAACACCATTGAGCCTCCAGCCCCTCACAATCGCTGCTTGTTGAGTCGAATTTTCCCACCGTGAAAACTCTTTCGGTCAACACGCTGGTGGAGCGCTTTGAATGCGCTGGTGGTACGCGAGCGTGGGAGAGCCGTGGAAGAATTTATTGAACAAGTTTTGTTCTTTTGACGGTGCAAATTCGACTTTCACGCCCGGCTTTCTGAGTTTACTTGGATTTCGTTGACGCCGCAGCAGCGGTTATTATCTGAACTCGGGCCTGGCCTCATATGTGCACTACCTCACAAAACTGTTCAGCCTCCTTAAACCCTTTTTCACGTTTCAGCCACGAGCTTCAGTGAACAGAATTTTGTCGAACTTTTATGTACAAGTGTGGTGTTTATTTTTAATTGGCCTTCTTAACTCACTACGCAGAGCCACCTTTTGCTGGAATTACAGCCAGTGTGCAAACTATAAAGTTCATGTTTTTATTTGCGGAACAAATTTCAATGATTTTTGTTGATTCTTATTCATCCCTCCAGTTGTAAATATTATAGTGCATCCTAAGTAACTGCACAGATGTCCTGACTTGCCTTTCCATCCCTCCAGGACGCACCGGCAGGTACACTTTGATCGAGAAATGGCGAGACACGGAGCGCCACCTGGCTCCGCACGAGAACCCCGTGGTGTCCCTCAACAAGTGGGGTCAGTATGCCAGCGACGTGCAACTCATCCTCCAGCGGACCGGCCCCTCCGTCAGCGAGCGGCCCACCTCCGAAGGGCTGGCTCGGGTCCCGGAGCGGGGCCTCTACCGCCAGAGCCTGCCGCCTCTGGCCAAGCTGCGGCCCGCGGGGACGGACGGCTCGCTCAAACGTAGGGAACCCAAACGCAAGTCTCTGACCTTCACCGGGGGAGCCAGAGGACTGCGGGAAATATTTGGGAAAAGTAAAGATACCGAAGGTATTTTCTTTTTACAGCAGATATGAACTTTGTGTGTGATTTTTATTTTATAGCTTGGTTTATACTCTCAGCCAAACAGGTTCAGCAGCGGGGCGTCAGCCTGAACCTGAGCAGACTCGGAGGCGGTGGAACGGCATCTGTACCTGGGAGTCCGGCCAGGGAGCTCAGCCAGCTGGTCCAGCTGCAGCGAGGCAAGCTGCAGGCCCTGGAGAGCCGTCTGCTGGGCTGCGAGGCCGAGCTGCGAGACTGGGAGGAGGCCAGCGACGTGAGTCCGACCAGCCGAGCGCCTCCGTGAAGAAAAGAAAAGAAAAAAAAATCGTTCAACAATTCCAATTATTTTCCACTTAGCAGGAAGGAAAAGTGGAGGACGAGCTGCTGCTTCTGGAGCAGCAGGTGAGGAGGAACGACGGCGAGGTGGAGGAGGAGGAGTTCTGGCAGAACGAGCTCCACATCGAGCTGGAGAGCGAGCGGCAGCTGCGGCAGCAGCTCGTCGAGCTGCGGGGCCGCGTGCGCGACTGCGAAAGCAAACTTTCCGAGTACTTAGTGCACATTCAGGTGAGCGCTCTGACACAGAGGAGCTGCATGGTTCCGGCGTTTTTAATTGCACCTGCAAACAGCAGGAGTCCTGCGCCGTGTTTCCACATCTCCAACCGGTGGTGCAGCACATCGCACTATCAGGTTCTCACACAAAGTAGCGGAGTAGAACACAAATGATGAATGTATTTTTTTATTTAAAAAAAAGAATAAAATCCTGAAAAGTGTGGCATACTTTTGTATTTGTATTATGAAAAAAGGAGCAAATGATGGACGAAAGCCGTTAGAAATCCAATTTGCAGATTAGACCTTGATTTAAGCAAACTCTGTGTTTCAGCATCTTTGCAGTTTTTTTGGAACTAAGTACTACTTTGGTATGCAAGAAGCATACCATTCTTTTCAGAGACTTATCAAAAATATATATATATGTTGAAAACTATTTACGTATTTTCACCCCTGCAATTATGGGTCGCTACTGTGGGCTGGTTCGAAACATGAAATCCCAATAGGACATATTTTAGATGGTGTCGGAGCAAGGGGGAACATATCTAGAAAGCAAGAGAGGCGTACTGAAATAGATGACTGTCTCCGTGAAGACTTTGCAGTGATGGTTGCTGCTTTGTTTAGAGCATGGAGACGGGCCTGGAGAAGGAGCGACTGCAGCAGGAGGCTGAGCTCAAACTGAAGGTCAAGGAGGAAGAGGTACAAATCAGTTCATCTTGCTTTTCCAAACACACACCGAGCTGGAAAGAGAAAGGAATGTCCTGTTTAAACTAAACAACTGACAAATGAGAGGCTCATCCCAAGCAGGAGTTTTTGCTGTCGTGACATATTATTAATCTCAACTTCCTTTGTTTTTTTTGTTAACTATCCAGTAGAAGTTAATAAGCTACCAGTCTTTCGAGCCGCTTCCCCTTCAGACTTTCGATGAGTTGTTTTCCTTCAACTCCTGATTCCAGGTGCAGGCCCAGCTGGAGAAGGTGAGGGCGGAGCTGGAAGCGCAGAGCCAACAAACGGCGCGGCTGGAAAGCAGCTGCAAGGCGTTGGAGCGCTCGCTTTGCCAGTCGGGCAAAAGACTCCAGGTCAGCTCACACTTTATTCGTTTTAATCTGACTTTTTTTTTTTCTTTCCTTCTTCTTTTTGGCACTCCAGCCTCAGAACTGTCAGGCATTTTTTTTTGCCTCCAAATGGGTTCGAAAGTTTCCGGAAAAGGTTGTGAAAGTTTATTTTTATTTTTTTTTATTAAAATGCTGCAGAGAAAAGCCGGTGATCTGTGCACAGGTGGAACCGGTACAAGTCCTGAGCTCCTTAAATTTGCAGGCAGCGATGCTTGCTGGGATGTGCGGTGGATTTTTGCTTCTGTGCCTCCTCTTACGAAACGAAATTTTCCTCTACAGACTGCGTCCGCTCTGATGTGAGAAGTATGAGGTAATAAGAAGAGGAAGGGAGGGTATTAACAGCATTCTTTGGCTGATTAGAGAGGGGCGTAACAAATACGCAATCCCTTCCCTGACGTTGCTTTAGCCCTCTGGCAACACGCTGTTGCAACTGGGTTACGGCTGGAGGGATTTTGAGCAGATTTCAAACGTGTACCTCTCAGATCTTGTCAAATTTATAACTGCAATTTTAAAAATACCCTGGTAGGATTTTATGTAATAGACATGAGAAATTATGAAGTGCTAGAAAAATGATGTATTCCAGTCCATTTTGCCTATTTTCTTGTAGAATAACACGAGCTTAGTAAGATTTGATAGTCTGTGTCTTTATATTAAAAAGTTGAATGTTGAACTTATCAACTTTGCCCTTTGTGTTTTCATGTCTGATACAGCTCCAATACAATACTCTTGTCACGATAAGAACTATTTGTAACATTTATAACTGCATGGCACAGGATTCAAAACCCTACTAGCACAAATATTGCCATTAGTAATATAGTTCTTTAGGGCAACAATCACAACAAAAGCGTGGTTTGTAGCACTAAAACGCACTCAGTAGCTGGATTACGTCATATTTTCAAATGTAC
This sequence comes from Poecilia reticulata, assembly GCF_904066995.2. Classification (NCBI taxonomy): domain Eukaryota; kingdom Metazoa; phylum Chordata; class Actinopteri; order Cyprinodontiformes; family Poeciliidae; genus Poecilia; species Poecilia reticulata. The sequence continues at coordinate 9,842,574 of NC_088852.1, read as the reverse complement.
TGATATCTATTGGTATACAAACTGTGGACAATAATGGAAGATATAACAATTGTGACAACATAGATAGTTTAAGGGTCTTTGAAACATAATCAAAATTTTAACATAAGAAATGTATCGCAATAAAAGACAAATGCTAAATTGCCATCCCTAGTAATGTCACAGAATAAACAAATCAAAATGTCTGAACGTAAAGTAAAAAATGTAAAAATGAAGAAGTCGGTGGTTTATTTGTTTCCCACGGTGTTTTGTTTTCTGTCTCAGGAGAAAGAGCAGGAGCTTGAGCAGCTAACGAAAGAGCTGCGGCAGGTCAACCTGCAGCAGTTCATCCAGCAGACTGGCACCAAGGTCACGGTGCTGCCCGCCCAACCCGCAGGAGACGACAACGGTGAGCGCCAGCCCAAGAACTGAAAGCACACACACACACACACACACACACACACACACACACACACACACACACACACACACACACACACACACACGCAAATCTTAAGACTAGTCAGTTTCATGAAACTTCAATTTCATAGCTCATTACCCCTTTGGCTCCTGTGTTGTTTACCCACTATTGACGTTTTATCTATAGAAACTCAGTGCCACCATGTGGTCAAACCCAGAATGACACATCAGATTGTAACAAGATGTCTGTGACCGTTTCAGCTAAGGTTTTAGTTGTGTGAACAAAAAGAAGACTGAGGGTTCTCCATCAACTCTTGCGTCTACAGATGTGGAGTGTGGCTCTCTGACACGGCTGGGCTCGTCGCGGCTGTTACCCAGCAATCTCCGCGCTCTGCAGAGCAGGGTCTCCTCCGGTCTAAACCCAGAAGGCATCTACGTCTGACTCCGCGTGGGCCGACGCAGGCAGCTGGGTGGCCTGGTGTTTCGGATTCACTGGACAGCCAAGAATCCTCGTCGGAAACAGCCATTTTACCGTTACTGGGAGACAAACCGAAGTCGTGCTAACGTGCAACACCTGTGTCTGAACTCTGAGGCATGAGTTGAGATTTCCTCCTGTGCTGTTGCGTAATGAGGTAACGAAAGCAAGCAAGCTACAAACCAGCAGATCTTTACTTTATGCTCGAAGCAGCTGCTTCGGACTGACTGTAAAAGACGGAGAATTTCAGGAGTTTAGACTTATGTAAGAGTAGATGCATGAGCATGCACATCTGTGCTATAACCTTAGCCATATCTGATTGCCTTACTCTGGTAAAAAAAAAAAAACAACAAAAAAAACAACATATAAACAAAACCAGACATGAAGAAATATAATGTTAAAGCAGAACTCAAGGTACCTTCTGAATGCCATAAAAATAAAAATTTAAAAAAAATCTAAAATGCTTAGCAGCAATACAGGAGACTGCTGATTGTACCTGATGGCAGTTTGTTTTAAAATCGAATTTGGTGTTTTTTATGTATGGGTTTAGACTTTTATATTGATTCAGTGGATGTAGAGTAGCCTTATACTCAATTTTTAAAGTATGAAGTAAAACATCAAACTTATAATTATACGTAGGAGGTGAAAACCAGAATTTCTAGGCCTGCAGAGTACCAAAAGTATCTCAAATCAATCGAACAATCAATGTCGACTACATAGCCACCAGGTGGCGACAAACACAAACTATTCAGGCGAGTAAGAGTAATTTGAATGGATGTCATCTCTAGCTTAGGTTGTTTTATAAGTTTGTGTTCATATACATACACTGGTCATAATTTTATATAAATATATTTAAAAAAAAAAGCTTCAGCACTTTAGATCTGAATGTGTAAAAGTGCCACTATATATTTTTTCTTCATTTTATTAACAGTTTAACAAAATAAAGATGTCTTATTTGAACCAAAGCTAGTGCAAGATAATAAATAGATGAATGTCATTTTTATATATGTATATATAAAAAATATAGAGCAATATATATATAGTTTGAGTGAAACACTAATGACTTAATTTTTTTTGTTGTCGCACAAAAAATAGGATTTTGTTGGGAAGTAATGGAAAAAATGAGAAATGTGTAAAACTATATGTGTCTGTAGCAAATCCAGTCCCACAAAATTAATAAAAATCAAGCCAATAATTTTCTGAAACTGGATTGATATGCGAATAATGCATTCTTTAGAGTTCTGTGCCCAGATTGTGCATTCATTGAAACACTGCGTTGGGATTTTGATTTTACAGGAAGTAATCAGGGATCTGATGAAATATTGTTGGACGAGATCGGAGAATATATTAAAAGTCTTCGTCGTGGTTTGAGACTCTTATTTTGAAGTAATAAAGGAAGCAGTTCTGAGCCTTTTGTGGTAATCTTGGTTACAAACATTATGCTAACATTATGCTAACATTATGCTAACTGTTTAGTGACTAATGATGCAAAACTCTTGATTTACCAAACAGTATGGGAAGAAAGTAAAGCAAAATAAAGTCTATTAAACATCGTATTTTAACCACTGTAAGTTGATATAGCCACACTAACCACGAGCCACTATTGATGCTAATAGTAACATTTGCTAAATTGAAGGTGCTAAATTAAAGGGCTGTTTCACATTTTTTTTATGTCTCCGGGCTTCATTTGATCATCTGTAGTCCATTCTTGTAATGAAACCACAGCAATTCAATTCAAGCCAAAAGTCATTTTTATTGCAGCAATACTGTAATAACTTGCCAATAACATAAGTTATTACCAGACTGGGTACTTAATAAATAGTCAGAAGCGACAGTGTGACTGCGTGTCTCTTTACATCTAAATAACATGCAAATACGGTCATACTCAAGATAATATAACTAATTTTAGCAAATGAATTCACCAAGTAAAACATGCACACATATGTCTTCATTTAGATTTTGAGAGAGAGCTTTGAATGTTGGCCACCATTGATGGATGAAATGATAACTCATAAATCAAAGATGCAAGTTTTGACGCACAAAAATATCTTTTACATCCCAGATCTAAAGGGCTTTGTCTATATTTTTGCATTAATGGTTAAAGCTGTTTCATTTTTAAGGGATTTTTTTTTTTTATTGCTACACCAAAAAAAAAAAAAAAAAGGAACAACCAGCCAATAACGTCATAACCTGTTGCAACATTAGCAAGTTATTATGTTACTGGCCAATTATACGTTATTGGTTGCTACAGTCCCTATAAATGCGGATATTTTTCACTGTGCTCGCTGTTTTAATTTGAGTGTTAAAGTGGCAGGAGTGCACACATCAGAGCCTAACACTTTTCAGCTCGGAATCAGTATTCATCCGAGGCGACTCTGTTGTTTCAGAGCGCTTTTAATTTGTGCAGCCATAAATCTTTTCTACTCATCCACGAGATTGAAATTTCTTTGCAGTTTCTTTCAGAGTGATAAACAACCTGGGCTTTTTTTTCTCTCTCTCTCTCTCTCTTCCTTTCTTTTTTTTTTCTCCAATTACTCCATTTGACAAGCTGGAAATCCAACATGAGCCTTTTGTAAAGACCCTCACACTTTTGTGCTGTGAATGCGTAACGGCGCGGAGAGGTCCACCTTTTGGCTTGTTTTGGAAGCCGAAGACATTCACGTCCCCACTTGAGCTGAACCTTTCTGTAATTGTTCAGCGACTGAAAATGATTGTTCGTGTCGCTGCAAAAGTCTCAGCTGGAGACTGCAACGAAAGGAAAGTTTTAAATAATGGCGTGAGGAAAAGAAAAATATCGACGTACCACGTCAGGCTATTTTTTTTTTACAGTGGACTGAAGTCTTTTATGCAGAGTGCCAGGCAATAGATTGTGTGTGAATGCTAATGTGTGGGGTTTTTTTGTATTTGGACTCCCAATTAATCGCTACCAAGCATTGTTTTTTTAACAAAAGATCGGCTCAGCAGAAAAATGGCAAAATCTCCTCATTATTTTCATGCTTTTTTTTTTTGTTTCCATTTGACAACAATAACGCTTCTGAATGGAAAAGGAGATTTGTGTTGCATTGAAACATAACAAAGTCAACCATCGTCGCGTGGATGTGTGTATATATATATATATATATAAATTTTTTTTCTTCCCACCTCCTTCCGATTCAAGCTTAAAGACGTCGCCAATAATTGGCTTCTGTTGTGCCATCCGAGGCGCTTCGCAGCAAGAGTGCAGCCCGCAAATGAGATGATGGAGCCATTATGGAAGCGGCCATCACGAGGTCTTAAAAGCTATTTGAGAAACGCCGTGGCCCAGGGATATTTCAAGGCACAGAGTCGGCCAGACGAGAAACGGACGCAAAGTAATTACGGATAACTGCTTTTCACAACGTCTCGGTTCATTTGACAAGTTAAATCGAATGTTTGCTCTCGTGGGGACTTCAAGAGTTTGACGAGTTGGTTGTTGCGTCGCTTCGCCGACATGATGCGAGTGATTTATTGTGCAGCGGAGAAGATTTAGAGGAAGAGTGTTTCGGGGTGCCGGGAAGTTCGCACGTGTTGTGCCTGACGTGTGACGACGGATGCGCCAACGTTTACATGAACGGCATGATCGGGGGCTTTAGGGTTTAAATGTGGGGTCTGTGGCGCAGTCCTGTTCTTGAAACATCCAGCAGATTGTTCAAAAATGTTAAATAGATCCGCTATTTTAAACAGCCGTAACTCTAGATGTTATAATTTTGTGTTCTCTACCTGTTGTTTTTTTTCCATTTCCCTGAGATTCTCTAATTTCCCTTTTATGGTTGAGTTATACATATTTTTAAAAAACAAAACAACAACGTCATATTAAAAAGAGTTATGTAAAAAACAAAAGTACTCAAAAGAATCAAAAATCAATAAAATGCTGCTTAGTTCTGAACTCCATGCTTCTTGTCTGATTGCTTCATGTGTTATTCGTGTAAAATCAGTTTTTAAAAACTGTCTTAACTTTACTTACTTATGGCGTTTAGTCATATTTCCTGGTTTAATTGTGTTATCGTTTCAGAAAATGAAGCCTAATTATTTGAATTTAAGCTATTTTTATGGTTTTAACCTCAGTTACTGACTTAAATATACACTGTTTGGGGATAAAAAAAAAGTTACCACCTATTTAGCAAACCAAATTGGTTCCATCATCCTATTGGATAATCACTGGATGATCTGAGGAGATTCAGAAACTGCTAAAACTAGGCTGAGAACTGTCCAAAACATTGTACCTACTTGTACCAGTAGGTACAAGTAAAGTAGACATGATTTGTCATCTACAAGTTGTCCATATAATAAGGACTCCAACTGTTTTCCTCTGTCAATAAACAGATGTACGAAATATTACGAAACAAATGATATCTTGGAAGTTAAGAGTGGTTTCTGTGAAATTGGTATTGGTTAAAAATGCCTTTTTCCCTCTCCTCTTATCTCATGACATTTTTTTTTATCTTTTTTACATAAAATTACGACTGTTGCCTGCAGATTTCATCAGTGTAGAGATGAAATGAAGGTTTTGGTGATTTACCATGTGACGCAGACCTTAAGAGTCAATCCCTATTCCTTGGCAAGCCAGCGAGTTAACGTAAAACTTGTGAATCTTCCATTGTAGGAGACAAACAAATGAAGGTTAAAGTACGTTTATATTCAAAATACAATAAAAAATAAAAGCTGTGATACTATTTCAAGCGCACGACTTCAATGTGAGAAAATAAGGTTTCGCTACGCCGACGCATCTTTGGGTGGACAACTGCTGTTTTGGCCAGAGGAAGGGATTTAGCTATCAGACAATTAACCAAACCCAGCTGACACGGCGTGAACCCCAGGCTTACAGGGGTCCCACTGGATCTGGGGCCCTGGGGTAGTTGGCCATACTGCCTCAGTAATAATGGAGTTACAGGAAAAATGAGGCAGATTACAATCTGTGTGGGCCGCTCTCCCATGATTTACTCCCAATTAAAAAAGGAGACTCCATCTAATCTTGGAGGAAATTGATTTACTTTTAGAAGACATGGTCTCCGCTCGTTTCCCGCTGTTCTCAGCTCTGTTGCGGAGAAAAGCACGACTCCGTGCATCAAAAATAGATCAGATAAAAAAAATGACCGTTTCTGAATCTGGCAGGCCTGAAAACAGCTTAATTTTTAATACGTTTCTGAAGCGCAGGAAGCAGAGCCACGGCATCCTCTTTACCTGCGCCTCAGAAGTCCAGCAGCTGTCAGAATGGCATCTCGTTCTGCGGTGGTGTGGCGGCGGCGGTGGGGTGGAAAACAGCGAGCTATCGCTATGATTGCGAGAACAAAAAAAGTTTTGGAGGAAAAAGATCCAATTCCAGATTCATTTCAAGTTTAAGTGACACTTGTGGTACTTTGCAAAGTTTAAGGAACTTCAGTATTTTTGGTGTAAAAAGTCATTTGTCTCTGTATCTCCCCTGTGTATTCCAGCTTTAATACTTTAAATCGAGCCCAGCCGTCGGGTCACAGGGGCTCTGATTACATCTGTGACCCTCTAACACCAGATGATACTTGAAGATTCCATGTGAACTTCAGATTTTCTTTGACCACAGTTGCCTCTTTTCCAAATCCAATCGATAAGTTGACTAATTTGTGATCTGCATCACAAAATACACCTCGCACTTATGCAATTTTGTGGCTTTACAAAAAGTCTCTATAGCTTAAAATTAATGAGCATCGTGGTTTTGAACACGTTCGACTTCCCTCCGTTTGCTTTAGCTTCATAAGCTAGCGTTAATGTAGCAGGGATGAAAAGGCCACTGTTTTTAAGGTTTACCTTAGTCGTTTTTAGTTTGTATGTTTAAAAATGTTAACATTACATTTGATATTTGGTTCTGTGCTGATAAAAAGTCTGAGTCTTTTGACTTTGAATCAAACATATTGTCACAGACATGTCTTCAGCGAGAAGAAATGTCGGATGTTTTCTAATAATTACCTACAATACTACATTGATTTTATTTGAATTAATGTCAGTGTCTTAAAAATATGTACTCAGAATGTTTTAATGCCTTCTGTGGTAAAATCTTCTGTGGTTAGCATTACATTTTTAAGAAGAAATTAACACGGCGTCTATATTCTGAACTCCAGGTTCTTTGATCACCAATTCAATGAAAGTCTGACTCTCTGAAGCTTTGCAGCCGAGCAGAAGGCAATGAAAGCAGGTGGAAATACTTCAAATGGCTAAACAGCTCCAAGTGTTAAATGTAGCATGTTTTGAGCTTCATAAATTTCAGAAGAAAGGCCTTTTTGAGGATGTTTTTGTCCTTAATCCAGATAGAAGTAAACATCACAAGCAGGCCTCAAGCAGCTTCTTGCTAGCGGCGGCTAACTAGAAGCTAGGTAGCTCCCAGCCTGTTTGTGATCTTCAATATGTATCCTCTTCCCCCCTGTCTTACTTTTCAGGATTTCTTGGAAACTTTACCCAGGCAAATCTTTTACACCTGGCAGGAATTAATCGCACAAGCATCTACTTTTTCTTTCCATGTAAACCTCATCTTGCGTGCAAACATCTCTCTCCTGTTTGTCTCAGCAGAGTTGCCGTCCTCGTCTTGAAAACGTATCTGCAAGTTTAGCAAACCTAGAAAGTTATTCAACAATTTTTTTGTTTTATCAATTAATGTAATCTTACTGAGACACGGTCTGATTCGCAGGGAAATAGTGTGGAATATTAAAACTGTTGGCACCCATTTATTTTAGGAACTTTATCAATAAGTAAAACACATTACATAGATTAACTATGTAAATCTAGATGCGTGAAAGCCTTTATTTCTGTAAATCACGATCTTCCACTTACTGTTAATGAATACATGACATTTAAAATGAGAAAATTACATCAAAAACATAACTTATTACATAAATGAAGGCTTAATAAAATAAAAAGGTACGTTTAATTTGACAATCTGGCCTCTTTTAAATGCGCATTCACATATTTTTTAATACGGCTGTGAATAAAAACAACGAAAACAACACGCAATGAATTAGCATCCCACATAATACATTACAAATTGAGATTAAGTCAACAGTTGCTGTGATTTTTCACGTAATGTGCATCATCCTGTCCTTTAACTTCAGGAAATGGCACATGTGAAGCAGAGAGACACATTTACAGTAACATCACAGTAAATTGAAGATCTGAGATTTCATACGAGGCCTTTTTTTAAAGGCACAACACAACAAAGCCTCACCTCACACTTACTAAACCTAATCACTTCACCACTGTGTGTAAGTTGTGGAGCAAATATTGCACCAGAGAAAGATTAAACAATTAGTTTTAAAATGAATTATGGTTCACCCGAGAAGATGTATTAGACTTCACTGTATGTGGGTGTGTGTGCGTGCGCGCGCGTGTGTGTGTGTGTGTGTATGTGTGGTGGATGCTACCTCTGCTGTGTGTGAGAGTGTGAGCCATGGCGGATGCTGTCATTAAATAGCCCCCTGGCCCCTCTCCTGAGTTTGTTTATGCTGCACTGGGCATAGGAGTAGGTGGCAAACAGATGGGCATCCATGAATTATGGAAATTATGGGCTTTGATTAACCACCACACACTCTGCTGGATAAAAGTAACTCCAGGGTTGCCAAGTTATGTGGTGCAGTGGGCTGTGCTTCTGAATCCACAGCGCGTACATCCCCTAATATGTCGTGATCCTTGGAGTTGAGCTATTAGTTTTCGTTTGTGTTTGTTTTCTGATCATTTATTATTTTATTTATGTTCGTACGGTCTTGCCGTACTCGGTTCGTTCCCTCCTGTTTGTTGTCGTCTCTCCGTACCAGCTCGTTCATTTGTGTTTCAGCTATTTGTTGCGCTCTGTTCTCTTTCTCTGTGTGTTTTCGTTTATTCTCTTCCATCAATGTTTGAATATTCCTCCCTTGGTTTTGAGTTTTCTTTGTATTCGTTATTCATCTTAACCTGGCCTTCCAGTTTGGAGCTCCTCCGCAGCTGCTCCACATTCACCTGATTAAGCTCACCTGGATCCTACATAGCTCTGCACAAAAGTATATAAGCTCACTGGTTTACATTGCTTACAGGTTCCTTGCATGTTCTGCTGATGTTGCGTAAGTTTTCTGTTAAACTTTTTTGCTCTTTTTTTGCATTTTATCCTCTTCCCACACAAGACATCACATAGTATGCCTCAAAAATGTGCACTTCAAGAGTTGGTGGCAATATTAACGCTTCATGTCAATACTCTGAACTATTGTGCTCCAACTCGACGGAAGAGAAAAAAACATATTTTAAAAAGTTGTTTAAAAAGTGTCTGAAACTTTAAATTCCCTGATTGATTCGTCCAGATCAATCAGGGATTTATGTTTGTTATAATTATATGCATATGTTGCATTGTATTCCACCCAGTCTCCTTCGGTACGGAGAATATAAAAAAATGAAGTATTGTGTGTCCTTGTTCTCTTTAGCGCCGGGATTTACCCTTTGCGGACGAGCTTCAGGAATTAATATTCATTTAGCAGCATGCAGCTAGACAATTAATCATGCAGCCTGTATTCTAATCATTTAAGTCTTCCGTCATTTCATCAAATAAAGCCAGATTTGTAGTTTTAATCAAAGCTTTTTCAAAGTATTTGATTTGCTTGAGACTTCCAACAATTACCAGAGCCGTGCTTGGCAACGCAGCTGCCTCAGCATTCGATACCTCTGATACGTCTAACACCGCCACCCCCAGCACACCATCAACTGTCCATTACGCGCGCACACACACGCACGCACACATATACCCTTGCACAATCCCCCATCTCTCCATTTTCACAAATGAAGAGAGACGGCCTTATCCCGGAACCAACGCGGAAAAGCAATTAAAAAGGAATTAAGGGTGTGCAGGGAGAAATTGGATATGATACCCGACGCCTATTGTAAATGTCAACGTTATTACTGTGTTGTTGTTTCCCATTCCTTTAGCTGCTTTGGCCGTTCGCAGGAGTGACAGTCCATAGTCTGGTGGGCTTAATGAAGCCGTCTGAGCAGCCAAGGTCTTGGTACGTAAGGTGAAGAGTGCTGCTTATCCACTTCTGCATGCAGTTCTCATTAAGATCAGTTTTGCCGGTGAATACTTCACCACCCACTCCCCCCTTCTTCCCTGTCTCTATCCTTAAGCAAACGCCTGTTAAACTTATTTAACCATTCTGCCCTGAAGCTATACGAAATTCAGCTGTAAAGCATTTTTTTTCGGGTTTTGTTCTTTTTTTTTTTTGCCTCAGATAAGAATGCCTTTGCAAATGGGTTTTGGTAAAACAAAAGCAAAACAAGCAACCAGAAAAATGCGTTTTTACACCTGTCACTGACATTATCGTGGTCCATTTTTTCCCGAAATGCCAGTGAACGTGCACACATAAATTGATAGTAAACTCCTATCAGGTGCCAGAAGTCAAATGACGGGGTGTAACGTAACTGTGGTTGTCCATTAAAACATTATGTTTTGCTAGACCTCATAAAATCTTGTTTTTATAGTGAGACAGCGACAGAAGTTGCAGACTAAGTCTCTGCAAAGAAAGATAACAGTGAAAAGTGTTGAGCGTTTCTTCCAGGTTTTTGGGTAATTGGGGAGATTACTGTTCCGCACTGGCTGCCACTGGCAAATGTTCTCTCTTAATATATTTCTTCAAAAAGTAATAATTATCTTCAATAAGTAAGGGAAAAAGCAGGCTTTTGTTTCTGTTTTCTGGAAAATGAAGAAAATTGACCCAATCGACAAAAAAAAAAAAAATGTGTGCTTACTCAGACGGGTATGATGGAGAAAAGCTTGTTCCCTTACAGTGACAAAACTGGAAACATAAGCACTTATTCTTAGGAGACGAAAAGGTTTTACACCCAAATCAGCCCTAACCCTGCCTCTTCAACTGATATAAGAAAATCCTTTTCTTTCTTTTTTTCTTTTCAAAATTGGATTTCCCAAAGGGGCTTTTATTTTCCATCTCGTGGCTTCGCCACGAGTGCATTGCCGTTCCTCTGGGCGATGCCTGCATTGGGAGTTTCTTTTGAAATATCCCAGAAGGGGTTTTTTTTTTTTTTCTGCTGATGCTTTTTCAGCCTCCTGCTTTAAATTCTTGCAGACATTCGCTTAGTGCGGCCACAGTCTGCTGCCGTTGGCCACTGAGCAGCTCCACTGGAGCAACCTGAGGTTTAAGTGGTTTCCTCCAGGGAACCATGGTGTTGTTTGTTGAGGGAGCAGCTCGCTCGCCTTCCACGCTCGCTCGTTCGCGGGAAAATCTGTACTTCGATCTTGCAAAGAAAGTTCAAGAAGAGTGATCCCTCCTGTAATTGTGACCCGTCCAACCCTGGTCATCAAGGTGTGTGTGTGTGTCTCTTGAGTGGGCGCGCGCACATGTTTCACAGCTTCCTTTGTTCTCGCCCTCCTGCCACTTCATCCCACTTTAAAATGGAAGTGGATGACAGCCACATCTGAAGTCGAGAGATGAAAGACATCATTTACAAGTCGGTTTCTGCTCTGCGTCTGTGTGCCATCTTCAGAAACTCCCTCACACACGCACGCACGCACGCACGCACGCACACACACACACACACACACACACACACACACACACACACACACACACACACACACACACACACACACACACACACACACACACACACACACACACATTTTATAACGGGCCACTCAACACCGCTCAACACCGCCCCACAGCTTCACTGGTACAGAATGCATTCACACCCATTCATATTTGGGTTTTTTTTTGCATCGTGTTACACTGCAGCCACAAGCTTTGATATTTAACTTGACCAAACACAGAGCGGTGTACAGTTTCTGCTCATGTTGGTGTTTCCAGGGAGTTGAATCCTGGAAATCCGGAGCAAATGAAGTGAATGTTGTCTCCGGAAGTTTCATTTATTTTGTTGCATCTTCAATAATCCAATGACATTCTTGAATCAGACTCTTTGATGTGCATATCTTGTTATATTAAGGGGCGATGCAGTGCAACCTGCGTCACCAGTTAATATCTTAAAAGGTCTCATGCTGAGTTACCTTTAAGGCCATACAGAATGGCTCTGCAGCCGACTGTTTCTAAATTTACAGCTCTCAGAGGAACCATTCACGCCACATTCATTGAAATGACATTTAATTTCATCATTTCATTATGTAATGGTAAAAAAAAGAAAGAGGAAAATTATTATTTTTTTTTTTTTCTATGTTCTGTTTCTTCCTGAGGTAAGGAATATTGTTGAGAATAATTCCGGGGTTTGTCATTTTTGCATCGTATCAAAACTAGCTAGTTTTTGTTTTGGTTTTTGTTGTAGTCGGTGCGTGGCAGAGATCTGAAGCCGAGACACAAACCCGGCTCTTCAAAGGGGGAACTCGGTTGATTTCAGAGTCTGTTTATTGGTTTTGGGGAGAAAGGCTTCAAATAAAGCCCACCACTGCTCTGGTGGGGGAAACCTGACGGACAAAAACAAGCGGCGCACACTGGGTTTGTTTATCTTATGATCTGCCTCTTACCCTGTGAGCCTTCAGGTTCAGGAATCACTCTGTTATATGACACACACACACACACACACACACACACACACACACACACACACACACACACACACACACACACACACACACACAAAAATCCCAAAGAAAAATAAAACTTAAGATAATTTATTGGGAATCAGCTAACCACTTTGTTTTATTTTATTTTTTCCTGCAAAGCAACACTTTAAGAAAACTCTCCATATTAGATTGAACTTTTTTTCTTTTTACTTGTCCAAGTACTTTCAAGTTAGTTTTTTTTTTCTTTATTTGTTCCTTCTTACGAGTATTTGGATTGGTTCCACTGCAAAACATTGATTTATGACATATTTCTGTCCTTGTTAATGATGCTTAAAGCCCTCCAGAATGAGAAACTCTGGGTGTCTTTGTTTGTGGCAAAGCTGCATTTCAAAATAGGAGGGAAGGAAAGACACAAGGAAGAAAGGAAGTGAAACAGGAAGAAAGGAATCATTACATAAGAGTTTTCTCCGTTTTTTTAACAAAAGAACAATGGTGAATGCATTAGCTGGCTGAATTTATTCATCAAACTTGTCATTCACCTTTCGCTCCCCTCCACCCCCCACCACCCTTTTGTTTCTGCGGCCTGATAGTGATCGTCTTTCTCGCCCAATTACGAGAGACATAACATGCCAAGCTTCGTTGTGTTGCCGTAATATCTGCTCCTCTGCGTCCTACTGTACCCTCTGGCTCACACGAACACCATTAGGGGTTGGAGTACAACATGCACCGGCATCAACACTCCGCGCCTTGTCTTGATGCCCTTGAGCGGTAATTGGTCGAATCCCCACAGAATCTGACTTGAGGGCACAGAAATCCACAGCTTCCCAATCAGCCAGCTGTCAGTCATTCTGCCAACTAAACTAAAGCCGGGGATAACTAACGGGCTGAGATTGGAATTTAGAGTTAGTGAGACATAAATCTTCCCGACAAGTTTGTGCTCGGAGAGGAAATGCTCTTTTTAGGCAGGGATATCACCAAATTGGATGACAGGGATGCTGCCAACATGGTGGTTTCGGGGAAAGCCCAACATCTAATTTGTCTTTCACAGAATGAGAGAATGTGCTTTTTGCTTTTTTTTTTTTTCCTTTTTCTGTGCTGCATGTCTAAAAGTGACACGTGGAAGCGAATAAAAGCCCTGAGTAGCAACATGTGAGCAAATACATTTCAAAAAACATCACATTAGGACGAAAATCTGTCTTATTAGTGCGTTGGAGACACATAAAGTGTGCATTTTCCTTTCTTTACTCTGTGTTAAAAGTTTTCCTTGAGCACAACACCGCAAGAAGAGCCTTGTGGAAAAGAATCGGTCCCCCTGCGACTCCACACTGGATCCCCATAACCCTCAGCCTCCTCCCTGAAGTTTCATTTTAATCACGACTCTAAACCTGCGCCGGGTCCAGGGGCAGCCGACCCCGCTTCCTGACCTTCCTGCTGGGGGGGAGGGCAGGCTGCATCACAGCTGCCGGGGAAATCGATAGAGAATTAGATGATTCACACGTCATGCTACCGCCGCTCGTTGATCACGCTGGAAGCAAGGCGGCTGACTGTAATCCCATTCAGTGGTGATTAATGCCGCAAAATGATGATCTGTAACAACCCAATTCGTCACCCTCCTCTGGGGTACATTTCCCACTTCTTCAAAAATAATACAATTGTATCTGCAGAATATACTGAAGGGCTTATGTCCTGGAAACGAGCGCAGAGTCGGACACAAACTCACACAAAATCAGAAAAATAACGATGTTCTCATGGTCCTGTTTTGAGCAAAAAAAATATTCACAGCCTGGCACACCTCCTTGGAAAAGTATTAATTTCTTTATTGTTTAGTATTTCATGTTTTGTCTATATAAGATCAAGTTTAACCAGTTGCTTTCAGAAGCAAGCAGTCGGTCTGTGGATACTCTGGAGGAGCTACAGCGATCAACAACTCAGGTGAGAGAGTCTAGAGGAGCTACTGAAAGTTATTTAAAATGCAATTTGACCTACATATTGATGTCCAGGCTTGTCATTGTCAGCATACTTGATCATGACAAGTACTTGATACTTGTCAAGTACTTGACAAATAAATAAAAAACAAATTAAAAAAATGATTTATTTAAAAAAATTATTTAGTAAACCTATTTTTATTTTATTTTATTTGCTGTTGATTATATTTTGTTTTCTTTTTTCTATTAGTATAACGTAGTTTTTTTTTTTTTTCATAAAACGACTAATGACTACTGATTGGTGTTTTGTTTCTTCAGTCAGACGTTTCTGTTTACATTGTGCCCTTAAACGTTTTTATGATCACTTATGTTTTACTCCACTGACTGACTGAAAACAAGAAGCCTAGTCAATAAGACATCCGTATTGTTAAGTGCAAAGATAAAAAATAAATCCTCAAATTTCGGATAGGTTGAGATACAACGTATGCTCCAACGGAGCTCAAATTTCCTGAAGCAGTAAATGCACCGCGCGATGAGCTTCACCTGTGGAGTTTGTGTTTGGCGCAGGAACACGGAATATGACTTCGGAATGAATACAGGAAACTGAGATTTGAAGAATTTTGTTTTTATTTATTTAAGAAATATAACTAATTTCAAAATGGACACTAGGTGAAGCGTTTTGGGACAACAGATGGTAAGCCGTTTCCAGGAGTTTTGAAGGCCAGGTAAGCTAACCGTGTCATTATTAGCTCTTGTTAGCTAAAACTGCTCGACTGTTTTCAAACAAAATTAACAAACTTTAAAGTTCACATTTACTTTAAAGCCAATATATACTCCGTAAGAGGATGAATTTGTAATAGAAATAGGTGGCGTGTCAGTTCTTGCAGCGCAAGTATTGACTTTTGCTCTCCTTGTGCTAGCTCTTAGCTATATCTCTGAAGCAGCAAAAGTCAACCACTGTGATGTAACCAGAACCTGCAAAGTTCTTGTTTTCTCTTTTTAGAGTCGTTTCTGTCTGTTTTCAAACCAGAGTGGAGTGTTTCATATCTTTCAATTGGCCTGTTCATAACTAATGGCGAGAGTCTCTTCAGGATTTTATGTTGGACAGCGAAGTTCATGGTTACAACAATAGCAAGTTGTGGTAGCAAAGCAGCCAGAAACCATTTTGGGCTTCATGCCTGGCTAACTGTGTGATAACACTTAATTTTGCCACACATTTTGAAAAACATCTACTTTTGTCCACACAGAATCCATTTTTTTCATCTGTTTTGCAAGTTGACTTAGCAAAAAAAAAAACCCAAAACCAGTAAATGTTCTTTGATGGCCAGAGAATATGTAGCTATACCATACAAACTCATTATAATGCATTTTATCTTGAACACTCAAATACATTTATAATGTTTTGAATACTTTTAGATAATTTTTTTCCTCTAAAAGAACAGAGAGGATGAGTTGGCCCCGTTACCTCAAAGTTTAGTTAAATGACAGCTCTAAATGCTTGAGCCTCAGAGAGAAAGCGGTAAAATCTGAAACAGTTGGACTTTTTGGAGATATAAACGGCCTACTCCTGGGTGAAAGTTTGCTAACTTCTTTAGTGCTTCAGCTTGTTGATATGAACTCCCTGGCTGTAGTAATCAGTGATGATTATGAGCAAATAAGGTGGTTGAGAAGGGCGCTGATTACATGTATCTACAGAGGCGATAACAGCTGATAACAGCCTTTTAATGAGATTATTTCAATGTCAAGGTGACTTTTATGAAGTTACTGTGAGGATGGACAATGCGTAAAAATACTATGACCACCACCTGGAGCTATTTATGCAGCAATAATTTCATATTTCAGACTTTAAGAAAAAAAAAGTTGCCTTGCCTTTGGAGTTGTGTGATACTTTGCAGCACCGTTATTGTCTGTTTTGAAATATTTAAAGAGAACTGATGATGAATAAGCTGTATGTGGCATCTTATGCTTCTGTTTTGACCATCAATCAAATTAGAATGGGCTGATGCATACAAAGTTTATGCATATTTACAACTTGGAGTTTGTAAAATAAATTTAAATAACTTTTTCCATTGCACGTTGAGCTGAAATGAAATTGTCAAAATGTTACAGGTTACTATTGTACCTGCCTTTAGATAACCATCATTTTTTTATTGATTACTCTAACCAGAAATGTTTTGCCTGTTCTGTTGTCGGTACGTCTCACACAGGAAGGTGATTGGTGGTACACTGCCTTGTACACTTTCTGCAGTTTCTATGTAAACAATGGGGTATATGCCACGGACTTCCGTTTTAGCACTTCCGCATTTTTATGCCACATAGAATGCTTCCGGTGCACAGGCAACAGTATGTTAACAGTGGCTCCTCAGGACTAATAATGATGCCTATATAATTATTCAGACGTCCTGAAACGCTCCAGCAACAACAAAGGATTTAAGATGGATGTGTCAAAACTTCACAATAACTTCGAAGGTAAGTTAATAAATCGTTTGTATTCACCATAATGCCTCATATGTCTGACGTAGCTAACAGGGACAAGCTTACAAAGGTGCTATGTAAACGTTAAGTGTTTTGATTATCTGTGCATTGTGCAATCTGTATATCTATGATAGATAGATAAAGATATAAACATATATAGATCTGTCTATATTGTGCCCAAGCTATCAGTCGAAGCTGAAGTCAGCTTCTGAATGTAGCATCTAATTCATAAAGTAGCTAAAGGGCGATTACACTTAATTTTTCACTATCTTGAGCTTTTTTAATGTGTTGTACTTTAAAAACAACACCTAGATATTTCAAACCTAACTAGATTATTCTGTACTAACAGCAGAATAAATAAAACATTTGTGAAACCTTCTAAATGTCAAGATTCCAGAACGCATTAGATCTGAATTATTAATTTGTGATTATTATTTTAACTTTCCGTTTTCTTTCTTTTTTTAATCTTTATGATAGTTGGAGTTGGACAGTTCTGTTTGATGGCTTCCTGGAGGGAGAGATTGGCTGAGCTATTGTTGCCAACAACTTTTCTCCTGCTATTAACGTTTTTGCTTTTCTTTATATAAAGTATTTCTATCAGTTTCTCTTTTTCCATTTTGTATACTGTATTTGTTTATACAGTATTTTATTTTTTATTTTTACCTTGATGCTTACCTGGTCAGTTGAGGTGGAAATGTACATCCTCTTGATTACTGACAAATGTCAGAACCACATGGACTGAGCTGGTTGCATCAGATCAATCTGAATCTTTATTTCTCATTAAAATGACTTATTGGAATTTTAAGACATTGTTATAAAATTTCATCTTTATTCTGCTGTAACGATGACTACATTCTTGCAATTAAAAATTCTTGTATCCTGACCGTAATGCTCACAATATAAAACTCACAGAACAGATGATTGAAATAAAGGCATTTTTGAAAGTATTTTCTGTGATTTTAGTATAGAAATTGAGGACGAGAGGAATCAATTAAAATCAAACCTGGTATGAAAAAAAAATCTTGTATCATCCAGCCTTATTCAGCATATTAAATTATATGACTAACTACATATTACTTAATATTCACATTTCTTTGCTGGTATAACCTAAATGTGTTGCATTTTAACATCTCACTTGAATTCCTGATCTACATGCAAATACTTGATATAACGTAAACACTGAGGAAAGGGGAAAAGTTTGTGAAAAGTAGAGTATTACAAATGAGATTCAATTTTATTGTAGGTACAAACAGGATAGCAAAATGAACAGTGAATATATAATATACTTCCTAGCAGCTAATCAGACATCAGACTTGTTTTGCCTTTACTGGTGATGAAAACTCGTCACTCTGGAGGAGAGGAAGACCGGCTCAGCCCCGTCCAGGACGACTGCAGTGTCAGGGTAGCCAACAAAGTCTGCAGGTAGATTTTTGCATATCTGGTGCTCCGGTTTCAAGATCATAGTTTAACCAAGTAAATAAAAAGTTAGTCCACGTTGTGATGATCCGGCAGACCGTGGACTGATGGACGCCGTACCGGTCAGCTGGTCCAGGTGCTTGGATCCAATGATCTTCAATATCCTCAAGCTTTGAAATAGCAGGCAGCTACAAACCGGGTGTTAGCTGTAATGGCTAAGTTTTGGCTACAGTCTGCTGTCGCCTTGATATCAGCAGGAAATGAAAAAAACTAAGCACTGGATGGTACCGGCTAATTACTGGACACAACGGCACACCAAAAAACTCGATTGCTGTACCAGTAGCTCACAGATATTTTAAGTTTTGAGTCTTTTTCATGGTACAGATCTTGCAGCTTTGGGTAACAACAATAGCAGCAAGCAGGACCCGGAACCAATCTGTGGCATAAATTCAAACGGAAATACGTCACCACCTCTCGTGGCATTAACCCCTTTGACTTTTTTTAATTGTTAAAGCACATTTCAAACAAGACTTAACATAAAAAAACCCTGTATTTGCATGAACCACCACATTGGTTCTGAGTCTGCAGTTCTTAAGATAATAGGAGTCCATTTTGGTCTTGGCCTCTTTTGACCTGCTGTTAATCTTGGTTTCCAGTCTCAACAAATCTGGATTAATTCTGCACTAAAGATGGCGAGAGCTATCCACTGCAGGTAAGATATGAACTGCTTAACGCCTTTTTACCAGAATCCCACCTCATAAAACGAGGATTATCTCTTTAAGCTTGACTTCTAGATTGCTTTCTAGCAGAAGGCTGGTTTTACATTTTACATGAGATCCTACAAAGAGGGCCATGCAGCAGAGCCACTGCTTGACGACACAAAAGGATGTTGGCTGCTAACACTACTGGCAAAATATTTTTCCTCTTTGTGTTTGCTGACGAATTTGATATTTCATTAATTTTGGGTTCTTGACCAGAATAGGTAGTGTTCCCATAGAATGGAGAATATGAGAATCAAATGAGGACATTATAAATACTCTTTCAGTTCTTGTATTGAACACATTCTCAATACCTTATTGCCTGATCTGAACATTTAAAGATATTTATACTTTGATTCCCTTTTATTCACTTTCTTCAATAGTCTGTGTTCCAGTAGACCGGATATGTCATACATTTCCATTCAATGACGACGTTACAAGAAAAGTTAGTGATTCAAAGTCGTTTAGATTAATGATCGAAATTTGGAAAACATTTATTAAACATCCATCAATAAGACTGATGGCCTAACCAACAGATCGGCCCACACCGCATAGTCATACTGATGGGGTAGTTAAAACACTAAAGGAGAATTGCTTATAATACCCCCTGAATGTTGTGCATAATGTTATCGCAGCATTCAACAAGGTTTATTCCGTCTCCCCAGCTTCGTGCAGCAAGCCCGTGCTGAGCACCATTCGCATTAAAATTCAGATTGATCAACTCTCCGATAATTCATTTCTGCTCTGGTGGGAGCATCGTCACAAAGCACAAGTGGCCATCTCATTATTTGATGAGCACCATAATTATTTTAGCCATATGCCAAGGCTTTCCACAGCACCTGATCCAACGCAGACACCAGCCAGGGATGGACCTGAGCCGAGCGCGCTGTTTGCTGCTGACAAACCATCCTTATTGACATTTTCTGTATTCACTGTTTGCTTCTTTATCTCTCACTGTTTTCTTTAATCCTTCTCAACTTGGCTATTCCATCCGCGCCCGCCCCACAGACCCCCACCCTAACTTACAATTTTTTTCTCACCCTCAACCCCCACCCCGTTCGCTTGATTATGTCGAGCCAGTCGGGGAAAGTGTCACTATGGAAACAGGGGCAGAGGCAGTGTCTGTGGAAGCTAAGGAGGGGGAGAAGGAGATGAAGGAGAAAGAACGGGAGCTGGCCAGTGCGGAGGAATCCAGGGGTGGTCATCTGCTGCAGAGCTGCTTTTCTTTATTATTTAAAGAAAATAATGGCAACAAATTTGTTATTCAGGAGGAAGTGGAAACTGCAGGTGCCCCTCTGGGTGGTGTATTCTTATCCACTGCACCTTGCTGTGCTATAAGTGCTTCTTTTGTTTCTGTAAGTGAAGCTGCAGCCTCTCCAGCCTCTCCAGCAGTCGTTTGCACAGTCGGCACACTGGCTTCTAGATTTTTACAAACTCTGAAATTCCTTAAACCCTGGAAGTTTAGTTATTGAAATCTTGCTTGGTTTTAGCTCCCTTTAAACTGAATTTTTACGTAAACATGGTGATATTTGCCTAATTTCATTTAGGCACAAAATCTAAATAAAATCTGTTTTCCTGGTTCTGCCTCTTCAATCTGCATATTATCAGTAAATAATCATGGGGTGGCATAATATGCCAGCACAACTATATTTTTCATGACGTGAGTTACTCGCTGAAAGTCACCTTTTCTGCAAAAGAGAAAAGGTGTAGCAGCCTGCTGATCAGCAGTGTGTGGCAACAGTTGTGGAAGGAGCAGTCCTACACTACCTTATGCCTTATATCAGCTCCTAAATGTACAACTTTAGCACAATATACTAACTAAACATTAAATCTTACTTAGTCCAATGTTAAACAAATTTGCGTATTTCTTACCTTGGAGGGGCGGAATTATGGAATTAAGAGATTCTAACAATCTGGTAACGACACACTTTAGACCAGAGGTTGTGTTTGACTTTTACATTGTTTGTCATTTTGACAGACAAGGGCAAAAATATCCCATCGTTTTTTTAAAATGATGATAATTACTCAGAATCCACTGTCCACAGATGAATGCATGTAACATTTTTACACCCTGGTCAAAACCACTGACTGTGGCCACAATAACTAAATGTAAACAATAAAATTAAGCAGTTGAATGATTCACCTGCTGTGCCCTGAATGCACAGTCTCACAATTCGACATCCTCCTGGCCCACATGCTCCTGAATTTTGCACCTGCTTATGCTTAATGAAATGTCTCAAGGAGGCTTGCTTCAGAAGCTGGTGTCATGAGGTTTTGGACTTTCTTCAACATTTCTTCAAGTGATCAGAAGTCTGCAGGAGACTCTGAATGAGGGGTTTCCTGATCCTGCAAACACCTGATTTAGCTGGAAGAAAATCCTGCAGCATGCGCTCCTGTACATCCATCTGTGACCCATAAGGCCCAAAACACACCGGGTCCAAATTTGGTGTGTTTTGAGTCTTGCCCTCCAGTGCTTTGTCAGCTCCCGGTTAGTGATATGTTTTGAGTTTTTGCTGTTGTTGATTGATTTTAGTTATCTTTGCAATGTACTCTGTTCTTTAAATATGAAAATCTGCATCAAGTGGTTAAGGGTGTGCGTTGTAATCTGTCAAAGTGACGGATGACCTTCATATTTTTTTAAAAACGGTCAAAGGTGGAAATTATTTGGTGCTTTAGACTGTAGAGATGGCATTGTAAAACTTTTTGGAGTTATCTCCATCTGTGGAATTTAATATTAATTCTTTGATTTTTCTGCGTTGACTTGTAAGATTTTTTTTGTCCTTTAGCTGAAGTTCATAATTTATTTTAGGCCAGTAACCTCTAACCTTTCCTTTAAGTGATAGAAATATGCAGTCTTCTTTCAACCAGCTGAATGGCAGTGTGCAGCAATAGGTTTGGGAAGCGTCACCCAGAAAAAGGACTTTAAACTGTAGGCGTGTCGTACTGACAAATGTTAGTGATTTTGAAACTAACATTTCAAAATGTTAGTAACTTGAGGACAACAAAGAAGAAAATTCTAATTTTAGCTGATTATATTCTTAATACCCAGAGGGAGGAAAATCAGCAAAATCTCACATTTTGGTGTACTATCTTTGATCAGTGTGCCACTGAAATAAGAAAAGATAAAATATCCTTACATTAGCAACAGTAGAAGAAGGAGTGGTAACTCAATACTATTTTGTCACAATCAAGTTTGAGGAGAGAGAGAAGAGATTGGAGGGAGCAGGTTAAAAAAAAGGGGAGGAGTGGAAGAGAAGGGCGGACGAGGGGGAGGGAAGGAGTGAGGTATGATAGTGAGAGGGGCTGAGACGGTAGCAGAACGAGCCAGAGCCAGAGAAGAGAAGGAGCAACTCTCCTCCCAACTCTTCCTGCCAGGGAAGACGCAGAGAGAAGGTGGCAGTCCCGCTTCAGCTGTCCTGAAGTGAAAACCAGTCACTACGAGGTATGTTACCTCTCCACTTATGTTCTAGTGCCTCCTTTTACCTTCCCCTGCCCTCCTTTATGAAGGCTGTGGTGCTGAGCGTTAAACGATGTTTGCAAAGATCCTACCGAGTTTAAAGCTTTTCCAGTAGCAGGTGTCTGTCTCTTTCTCTCTTTCTGTGTGCATGAGTGAATAGATGGATAAAAATGGGTTCCCATTTGTTAAAGGAAGCTGTTCTGCTGAGAAACACTTTCCTTGACATTTATGGAAAGGCAACATTGTCCGCAGTCATAGTCCTTGTCATCACACTGTGACCTGTTGTGACAAGAGTTGATCTGTTCACAAACTTGTTATTTTTTCGTCATTTTTCTTTCCACATTTGTACTGTCAAATAAATAACATAAAACTCAAACTATACTAGAAAAGCACAAGTAACTTTCACCTTTTTCTAAATTAATGTTTTCAGTACCTCATTTTATTTTTTTGCTAAAGGAAAGTGACCAGAAAAACCAGGGTTTATCTAATGAACTCTTTGCTAACAGGCTGCTTCCCTGACCCTGGCTTCAGCGTACCTGTCAGCAGCTCTCTTCATTAGTGCCATTAAGGGCAGTTTAATGTTATAACACACACACTGGTCGTATTGATCGGGAAACCTGTTCCCAAGGGGGCCGTAGCCGAGACGAGCTCACACTCCATTTCTAACTGTTTTACTCTCAGTAGATCCCAATTCAGAGGGAGACTAGCGCATGTTAAAGTGCAGGGATTGTCTTTGTGCACATGTCATGATGTCATACTAACTGGACTGTTTGTTTTCTAGCTGCACTGCAGACAATTATTTAACAATGCAGAGCGAACGGGTTCAGCAAAAACTAAGTTGAGGCAAATTTGGTGCTTTGAGCTGCACAGTATGTTGAACCACAAAAGACTGCTTGGATGAAAATTTCAGTTGTTAAATATTTTTATATGCAGTCACATCCTACATCGCAGCACTGTGCTTGACCAGTTACATGGTATTTCCTTGCCATGGATGCCTGTAGATTGTATGGATTTTAGTGCCTGAGAAGTTCAGGGAAGATGGGGTTTGGTGTTTGTTTTCTGCATTGATGAGTTAAGAAAAATGTGTTGAAAATGCTCATTGCAACATTCCACATAGGTATCTCCTCGCATGTTTTCCTAACATCATGCAGCCCTTTGTTTGTGTGATACGACTGATTCTCTGAAAGGTAGCAGGCATTGTACCAAACCTGTTTGTTGTTATTTCTGTGATGATCGACATGTTGAAGGAAATTTTACAGACCAAATCAGGGTTATTGCTTCAAAAAAATCTCATTACTCAAATTTATTCCAATGTTTTGACTAATGTGGGTTTGTTTGTAGTCTCGGCAAATAATTATGTAAATTAGCAGAATTCCAAGTCCCACTACTGAAAACACCAGTTTCTTGTTCATGCTCTCTGCATAATGTAGTGACTTGGCATCGCCACCTGTTAGGGGGGGAAAGGATTTCATTTGCAATTTCCATCCAGTAACATTTTCCTCATACTAATGAAATCAGTTTTGGGTTGCTTTGCACCTGGAAAGACGATAATGCAGAGATCATTCTACTACCAGTAGTAAATAGATAATTGAAATTAACTGCACAAAAATGATAAAAGACTGTGTTTCTGGCACTGCGGGTTCCTGCATGAACGCTGCTCTGGTCAGCTCAACCATTTGTGACATAAGAATCCAGATTTTGTGCTATCTCACAAAGCAAATCTATAATCTATTTAGAATCATTTATTCTGAGTTTTACTTGTCCATATGTTTGAGATTAAGTTTGCCTTACATTAAAGTTGTCCCAATTCCAGAAAAATATTTTAAAAAAGGCACTCTGTGTGGATTTTTAAAGAATAAAAGTTCCATAAATATCTCAAACTGTCAAAATATTTTGTGTGAAATAATCCAGTTCAGATTTGGTCAGTCTACACTTTAAACTAGGGAGAATAAAATATACAGGATTCTTGTCAGAAATTGTTAAATGGCCCTTTAGTCAGATCAGAAGTTGGCTGCATAATCAGTTGGCGGTGTTGTCGACTCAAAAATTTATGAAAAACTCAGTGAGGATGGCACTTAATTTCCCTTCCTATTGAAGATGTTATGCTGCCCCCAGTAGAAAGGCATCCTGGACACAGAGCCAATTTGCTCAAATCAAAAACAGTTTAACGATAAACTAAAGCCTAATAAAATTAAATGTAGTTCCCAGTTTGAGGCAAGCACCTAGCAGATTTATTGCACATTAACTATCCTCAGCTAAGCTAATGAATTCCTCCCTGTAAACTGTTTATTGCATTACATGCCACAAACTGGCAGAGTGGGACAACCCAGGCTGAAGCAAAGTACAGTAGATGCATGTATTCATGTGCCTGCAGCTGTGTATGTGTGGATCTGCGTATGGAACGGCAAAGAAAGTATATGGAGATCAATGCAAGCAGATGTTCTCTCTGCACTTCAAACGCTCGCTCTGTTGTTGGCGCCGCAACGCTCCGACAGGCCTTGCGCAAGGGGGATCAAAGGCTAATGAGACAGCCATTGCACAAACGCACCCGGCAGACCCATGAATATTGATACGGCTCTGGAGAAAGAGAGATGGAGGCGAGAGGATTTCTTCGCTCGCTGAGCTGCAGATTAAAGAAGGCAAGGGTAGGAGGGGGTGCCATTGCATGTCAGAAGGACTTTGGGGTTGAAAGAGCAGCAGGGTATATGGTCAAACGGTGCACAGGTTCGTGACGGGGCTCAGTTAGACTGGTAAAAGTGAATTTAAAATGTCAGCTTGACTCCATTTTATCTCTAATTTTAGTCTGTCAGAGATGGAGCTGATCCCAACAACAAGAACTCACTATTTTAGTTAAAAAATTTATAAGAAATCTCAATTTACTCAAAATTCATTCTCTATTAATGAACCTGCAACACAATTTTCCTCACAGTAAAAGGAAAAACTGAATAGATAAGTGAAATGTAAAACATTTATTTTTAAAAAATTGGAAATTGGTATCTTTTCAAAATGAACATCTCTATGCTGTAAAGGCAAAAAGGAAAAAAAGGTAAAGCACACATTAAAACAGAAATGTCAAGCCACACTCTGACGTGAGAAATGTCATGGATACAGCAGGGATGTTCTGATTCCTTAACCACCAAACTGCAGACATCCATTTTATTTTATACAATGTTCTGTATGATTGTCTTAAGTTGACACGTTCCTTCACAAAACACTGCATTATCTCATCCTGCAGGTTGTTATTTTGTCTACTGTTGCAGTTAACCTCCTCAGTGTCTCTCACTGTTTGCCTCAGTGGGCCACAAGAACATGAAATGTTAAATTTAGCTCCATCCCCTGCATTAAATCTGTCAGACTCAGACAAGCTGCTTCCCCCTCTGGCTAAGTTTGCAAAAAAAAAAAAAAAAGGACTAAAATCAGCTAAAGGTGACATCCAGGATTTCACCATCCACAAAACTAAAGGTAAAGATACAAAGGGATTGTGTGTGTGCATTTTTTTTTTAAAAGGGGAAGAGTGTCATTTCAGCCCTTTCCTGCTTGTCGGCATGCAGGCAAAGAGACATTGGAGGGAGGACAAGTAAGTGAGGCAGGCAGACAGATAGGGTGAGGGAGACTGATTTTGCTAGAGGGCCGTCTGAAGCTTGTGGGCGATGCTGCTTCCATCTCGACTTGGGGTTGTAAATCAAGCCTCCCCTCGGGGGCCTATCTTCCATTCTCAGACCTTCACAACAGCTTGTTCTCCAGCCTGTGACGAGAGGGACTGTTGTCACAGCAGCCATCGATCGTGTGGGATGAGTTTGTTGGACCGGGGGATTTTACCATCCGAGCGTGGTCACTGAAGTGTCCCATCTTGTCTCTGTCTGTCTGTGGGTTGCATACTCTGTCGAATGCCAAGTCACCACAAGCTATTGTCAGCTGTGTCTCACATCGTTTCAGACTAGAAAAACATTCACTCACCAAGAAGAAAACAAAGACTACAGACGTTAAGTTAATACAGATTTCGGGTTATATGAACACTTGGTACAAGCCAGACATAAATCGTTGGATATAAATTTGGTAAAACATTTAATTTTAGAAAAAATAGGAAATCATTTTGCCTTTTAAACCACATAGAAAGTAAAGTCTGTTTTGGAAAAATGCATATTTTATTTCGTCCACAATAAAAGTCAATGCAACCTGTGGGATGTTCAGTGCAATAAAACCCTGAAATAAGAAAACTGCTGCATTCAGTACCTGCTCAAGTCAAGCCAGACAAGAAAAACGATTGATGCAGCTGTTGGTCACTGATTGGCACAGTTGTAAAGGGAAAAACTGTAAAGCAAAGGAGTAGAGTTTATCACCCCAGCTCTGGTGAAGTAGATGCATAAAACCTAACCTTGTCTGAATAATTTAATCAGAAATAGCCCAATTCAATCCGGATTTTATATCCATATTCTGATAGATTGGTCCTCTTGCTGGGGTTGAAAGAAAACTGGTTGAAGCGACGGCTTCAATGAGTTCAAGATTTTTCTCCATTATTGGCAGTGAACAGAAGTGACATCATACTGTTGCTGAACTTTTCTGTCTTTTTGTTTTATTTTCATCGAGGCAACATCTCAGAACTTGCTTAGACTTGCATTTAAACTGTAGCATCTACTTTCTTCCAGAAGGGTGACATAGATGCTATGCAAATAAGACTATGTTAAAACACCAAACCTAAATGCATACTAATCTGAACAGCAGAATGGTTTAATATTAAAGGAAAGTCATCATAAGAGTTTTATATCACTCCCTGCTTCAGTGGACCCTGGTATTTGTGAGGGTTGGGGACCACAGCTGCCTGTGAATAGCTAAAACCCACAAATACTTCAGATCTCCTCTAAAAATGCTAAGAACTGTATTTTAATGGTTCAAACACCATATGTACCCTAATTTGCATTATTCCTTTGTATTAAAACAGAACCTTGTTTCTACAGTCTTTCTTGAGTCTTGAGGATAAAGCCAATCGGTGCCAATGAAAATGAAGGCCACTCCCAGATTCACTGTTTTGCTTTTGCATTTCCTTTTTGGAAATATCTGGTTACAAACTTGACTATCGTGGTATGATTTCCACCTGTTTTGAAAAGAAAGTGGATTGATTTACTGGTGCATTTCTGATTTGGACTGGCAGTTTCATCTGAATTCAAATGTACAAAGATGAATATTTAAGGGTTTTTACAGCATTTTCATCAGATTAATCAGGTATTTAATTAATGATGTCAAAGAACAACTTCCTTTTATTTTAAAGTCTTTGACCACTTAAATGTTTCTAAGAAGTATTGCTGAAAACGTTCCTACATTGTAAATAACTAATGACTTATTAGTTATCTAAGAAGATAAACATAGCTACTACTTCTTTTTTTTTCCAAGTCTTTCTGTAGATCTAGATATTTTTAATACTGCTTGTTGTGAAAGTGTTTGCTCTTGACATGATTTCTCACTGAAGTGTCTCAGGATTTCACTGAAATGCGACTTGGTTACACCAAAGCTCTCTTATGTAACCTCTCCTTGGAATTGCTGAAACCGGATATTTACATGCACTCTATAAAAAGAAAACCATTTCATTTTCTCAATGTCAGACATTGAATTAATTGGATCAGTAAGAATTACCTAAAATAATTAGATTTAACTACTTTTCATAGAAACTTCACTATTTTTACTGCAAATTCAGAATAAAATATATTTTTTTAATGTTCTGATAGTATAGTTTAACACTTTTCTTAGAACAATAAGTTGTTTCTCCGCCATTAGCGCATTAATCAGGATTGACGGTGATGAGACGCTCCCCCTGATTGGTTGTTCTTGACTGGCAAAGGAGGAGGTGGTGGAGCTTGATGTTTTCACAGATTATCACGACATGGTGGCAGTTTTAAGAAATGCTGTAAAAGTTGCATGCTGTGGATTTAAAGACCATAATCTTGTAGTTTAATAAAAGTGAAATTAAAAGTCTGGCTCTTTATCATACATTGTTACATTTGGAGGGAATGAGAGAGCCTTGCAAACATGAGAGCGCTATCCTAACCTTAAAGTAACCAGATACAAGCATCATGTCGTGTGTGTGTGTGTAGTTGCAGAAAGGACTTATATGTTTGGCAAAATTGATGACATCATGAAGGAAGTACATTTTGTGGAAATGTTAACACAACACCTCAAGACATCAGCCAGGTTTAACTCAGTCATGTAGTTTGAAAATTAGTTTGACCAAATATTTAAAACAAAAAAAAAAAAACTCAGCATTTTTTCATTATTTTGACATTTACCAAGAAAAGATAATCCCAATCCGGTTTAGTCTGTCGTTGAGGAATAATAGGTTATCTTTTAAACGCTGTGAATTTAGATTTTTAGCTGTACGTTCTTTGATTTCCCTTCAATTTAGAATCTCAAGCACATCTAACTTGGTGCACAAGTAAAAGTAAAACTTTGTCTTTTTGGCAGACCATTAAAAACTGCTGGGTTTGAGCAAATGGAGCTGCATCAAAGTAAAAAAAAAGATTTCTAAAAATAAAAATGTTAACTTTAAGAAAATCTTAAAACCCAGTCAGGTGATGCAAAATTCATAGTGGGCCATTCCAGAGGCAGTGACAATGGGTTTTTAATGAGCAGTGGGGCCGGAAAATATATTTAAATCAAATCAAAAGCAAATTAAATTTGAGTACTAGAGCAAAAAGTTTTCCCTCTTGCCATGATGGATTCCGTCCAAAATTGCACTACTTTGAAACCAAAGGGATGAATTATTCCATTTTTAAAAAGCCAATTAGCTGATGCTTTCATGGAAATCAGAAAGTATTTGATTTTCTGATGTCAGTTTGAATTAAAAACAGAATAAATTACTCACATTTGACAGTATTAAGAATAATGACACCGATTCCTTTGACATTTGTCAGGTGAATATTTAAAAAGGTAAAATCGACACATAAATTACATCCTTTCATTATCCATTTGTGTATTGGCCAAAGGAAAAGAAGAGAAATTAGATTTTTATCTAATACTTGGCACAAAAAGCTGCCATGTAGATATAGAAGATGAATTTCAATACATTTAAACACAAAGAAGTTAAAGCTTGCTTTGAGTGCACTGGACATTATATAAAAATATACTTAATCTGATAAAATGACTGATATTGCACCACAGTGTCACCAGCACTTTCACGTTTAGTTTTTTTTTTCTTTTTTTCCCCCTCCTCTGGCAATTTCAAAGTATTTCTTCATCTCGTTTCCTCACCCTGAAACCCACAAGAGCACACCCACTCAACCTCCCGGCCTGCTGAGAGCACTTGAAAGCAATTTTCTTTTAATCAAGTTTACTATAAAGGGCCCTCTGATGCCAGCCTCAGCAACACCTCCATTTGTTTTGTTTTGTTTTTTTTCCCCCCCCAACTCTATCGCTCTGAATTATATTGATTTCTTTATGAGAAGTGTAAAATACTGTTTACTGAGAATTTGCTGTATTTATTGCTCACTCTCTCCAGTGAAGGTCTCACTTTTTCAAATACTTATATTCAGGAATTTGAGTACTTCTTTTTAGCATTAAATAATACAGTTTTCTTAATGATTAAATCTGTAAATGCTTTCCATGAACTTAAGAGGGCTGTAAATTTTCTAATTTGCTTTGATATTCTGAAAACTTTGATATTTCATTAACCACATATGAAAGAAAAGCAGCAAGGTAAATGTTACCTTTTGCTGGATAAAGACGGGCAAGTTTTAATTATTTCCAGTGTCAATTATATTCCACTTGCCCTAACAAATTACCTTTCCTGACTGCAGTTGAGTGAATTCAGCCACTGGAAAGGAAATTGGATCAACATACATAGAAATAGTCCTGAATCGGTAGTTTAAAGAAAAGTTTCAGAAAGTAGAGATTACTACTCTGACACTTGAGATGTTCCGTAGTAAGCAAATTGTAATTTTAAATCTCCAGTTTAAGACTAGATTAAATGTGCTAATGTAACTCGTGTAGTTAAACTGACATTCATCCTAACTTTATGCAACCTCTGATGGTTTAAGACAAACACATCTGAAATTTATTTCCAAAGTCAAAATACTTATTGCTGTTGACGCCCATTTAAAATGCAAAATGCACTTACACAATCCGTGATATCACTGGTTTATCACTGCACCAGTAAACCAGTGATTATCACTGGTTTACTGGCCCATTGATAACTCAGCATATCAAAATCAGTTTCCTGACTTTAAAGAGTATCTGCAAGTCTGAAATTCAAGATCAGTCCCTCATTGAAGACAAACATTGACAAACTGAACAGTAATAATCCTACATGAACCGAATCTCTTAATTTAAAGGGTATTACTTTTATTTTGAAAGTCTAAAGTCTTTTTTGTTGATCACAGGGGAGTTGTATGCAAACCAGAACTAAACACGGTATTCAGCTTCTATGCACCACAAATCTGGAACATCCATCCATCCATTTTCTTTCACCCTTGTCCCTCAGTGGGGTCGGGAGGGTTGCTGGTGCCCATCTACAGCTAACGTTCCGCGCGAGAGGCGGGGTACACCCTGGACAGGTCGCCAGTCTGTCGCAGGGCAACACAGAGACATACAGGACACAGAACCATGCACACACACACTCACACCTAGGGGCAATTTGGAAAGGCCAATTAACCTGACAGTCATGTTTTTGGACTGTGGGAGGAAACTGGAGTACCCGGAGAAAACCCACGCATGCACAGGGAGAACATGCAAACTCCATGCAGAAAGACCGGGGCCGGGAAACGAACCCAGAACCTTCGTGCTGCAAGGCAACAGCTCTACCAACTGCGCCACTGTGCAGCCCCAAATCTGGAACAAACTTCCAGAAAACTGCAAAACAGCAGAAACACTGAGTGCCTTTAAATCTAGACTAAAAACTCAACTGTTTAGAGTTGCTTTTGAAATCTAATCATGACACATTAATCAATATCTGATGTGCAAAATGTAATGTTGTTGAGTGTGTGTTCTATAACTTTGTAATTTTGTTTTTGTGATATAAAGCTCTTTGAAATGCTGCTGAAAGGTGCTATACGAATAAAATTTGATTTGATGCAATCCAGCATATGAAGACCTATTTTTAAAGCAAGTTTTGTTTTCAAAGTATAAATTAATCTAACTGCTACCATAGGTCCATTGG
The DNA here is from genome assembly GCF_904066995.2 of Poecilia reticulata. NCBI lineage: Eukaryota > Metazoa > Chordata > Actinopteri > Cyprinodontiformes > Poeciliidae > Poecilia > Poecilia reticulata. Next base: position 9,811,009 of record NC_088852.1, on the reverse strand, counting down.
TAATTTTAAAACTAAAGTATTAATTTTACATGTATATGACTAAATCTGTTTTTGAGAACAATTTGTTACATTATTTTATTTGACAGTCCAAATTCATCCCGTTTACTTTGAAATCTACTCTTGTATAACTGATCCTGTTATGATCATTTTTTTAGGCTCATTAGGAAAACACCACAATAAACCTCTGCTTTTGATATTTTGGTAGATTTGGAGATTTACAGGTCGTGTTAGCAGCACTCTTCGGTGTAGTGGTAGTTACCGAGCGCAGGTGACTCAGAAGTTGACTGATTTTTGCATTAGATGTGTAAAAACGGAGTCCTGGTGGCACAAGTGTAAGAAGTTGTATTAAAAGTTGGAAAAATTTCAACTGCTCATAGACATCAGTTTGTGTTCCATACTCATTGTGTTGTTGCATTGTGTTACATGAATAACTCGGAGGAAGTTTGGCTAAAATTATTTTACTTGTAGGACTTGGAGACTGCAAATGTTGCTTGACCTCAAAACTGATTGGTCTATTTCTGGTTAGGGCTCTTTATTTAAAAAACAAACAATGCCTTGCATCAAAAATAATTGTAAGAACTGATGCATGCTACAGAACTGTAAAGAAATCTGAAATGGATCAAGAAAAAGGAGGAAAGCTGTTGGATGTACTGAATCTTTTTTAAAATGTTCTTCTTGCAGATCACAAGAACAAGATGTGCCGAGAGAGCTTCCTGTGACTGAACCTGAAGAGACTGGCTGTCCAGGACACACAGGTGAGTCTCATTGTTCTACGTTTCCTTTGAGACTTGATAACAACAATCCAAGAGATGAAGTATAGCCAAAAATATCCAGCTATAACATGTCAAAATGACCAGTAATGTGATCCTGTGAAGTACTACATGGTTTTAACGCTGCCTGTAGAGTTTATGTGCAAAAATATCAATATTAAGATTTCACTCTCAAGTTTCTCACTTCTCAAAAGCTCTCGGTTCATTTAATTTAGGTATCAACACAAATTAACTGAGTTGCCAGAAATCTAGTTTGTGTATATTGTAATTTATTCAGTTTCTTCTACTTTTTTGAGTCCATGGAGTGCAGCTGACTTCAGCCTAAGACACCTCAACATTACACAAAGAGTGACTATTTTCTCCATCACGTTGAAATGATAAAATATGTAATTTCCCAATACGCACAATAAGCAAACCTTTTCATATAAAGTCATTAAGGAAAATTGCAGCTTTTATATTGAAAAATAGTTGGTTTAAATCTGCAAAAAACTTATTGGAGAAAATAAATCCTTTCCTAGCAACAATAAGAAAACAGTCAGCCAAAGTTTTCTTCAGTATATGAAGTATTGAAATTGCAACCTACACAGCTGCTTCCCTAATGCGTTTTAATGAAACTCCCCCACAAAATAAAAAACATTCAGCTGCTTTAAAGTACTTTAGCTAGGAAAAATGAAAAAGGAATAAAACCCTTAAATATCTTTATGTGCGTTATTAAAAGCACAGTGCCTGAGCAAAGCTTTTTCATTAAGTGGAGAAAGAATAAAAGCTTAGATTATATTTATTAGTATGGCTTTTCTATTTACAGCTTCCATCCTGTGAGCTTCCTTTTTTCTGCAACCCAGTTTATTTCCAGGAGAAAGTGGTTTTGAGAAAAAAAGGCCAGAGATATACTCGGCCTTCTTCGGAACTTGCAGTTTAAGGGACCATGACCCGATACCAAGGGAATAAGAGAAATGCCCAAAAAATCAGGGTAGTATGCATACTTGGGAAGTTTGATGTATTGTATTGATACTCATTGAACTTTTCCACATTTTGTCAATGTTTAAAAGATAATTGTGGAGGTAAAATTTGCTTTATAACATGATATTCTAAACAGAATCCAGCACCAGGTGATGTCTGATAACAGCCGATTCAAAAACAAACATACATTTTATTTAATTTCAAAATAATTTTAGTGTAAATACAGCAGCTTTGAGAAGGACTGAGAAATATTTTTGGAGAACACCATTGAACAAATGGCGACATTCAATCCATCAGCTGAAAATCGGAAGCGTATGACGCAACTGGTAACCTACCAAGACATGGCGGTCCAACTGGACAAGTAGTCTGGTCAAGAAAAGCGATAATCGGAGAAAGTCGAGCAAGCCATGATGACTCTGGAGGAGCTGCAGAGATTTATTGCTAATGTGGGAACATATTTCAGAAATACAACCATCAGATGTGCACTCCACAAATACAAGAGAAGAAGTCCTGCAGTTTGAAACATGTCATGTAGAAGACACTGTGAACATTAAGCCTAAATGCAAAGTGATGCACACTACTGGATCCCTATTGTCAAACATGGTATTGGCAGGATCATGCTGCAGAGTTGCTTTCTTCAGAGCTGATGGATGGAGCAAAATGCTGGACAAGACTGGAAGAAAACCTGTTTGTAAGCAGTGGAGGACATTAAGATACAATGACAAGAACACCAACCCTCTAGCTATGCGTAAGAATGCCAAAATCAGCTGACTGGGCTGACTGATACAGAAAGCAGCGACAGCAACAAGCTCAAAGTGAACGTATTTTCTCCTGGAGATAGTTGCACAGGAGAGGATGATGTGAGCGGAGTGAAATATCAGCCTCTCGGAGCACACGCTTAAATCTCGTGTTTTGTCAGGGTTTTTAATGATCCTACGCTCTGTAAGCTCAGGTTGCTTCGTGTCGGCGCTGACCCTCATGGCCAAGCGCTGGTGACACCTTCCCATCTGTGTTAATGAGATGACTCCACTCCGTCTACGGGTCACAGTGATATTTACAGAATCCGTTGTTGCAGCAGAGATCCACGCCTCCCTGTGGCGCTCCCTCGTCTCATTTGCATTGCTTTCAGACTTCCCCTTCCTGGCGTTCCCTCCGTTTTATCGCTCTCGCTGAGCTCCTTCGTGATCGACAGGCTCCTTCACACTTCTCTTCAGTTTGTATCGCACATGTTAATTAAAGCCTCTAATTAGCTTTCTCCACTAAAAGGCCGCATTAAATCAGAGTTGGAATGGCAAATGATTCCTGGCATTAGCATAATTGTGTTTTTGAAGTGGAAAGACTCAGGCATTAGGGATTTTTTGTTTCAGTGATTTGTTGTTTGTGGCTTGGCGCCTAAGGGGCTACTGGAGGTTGGTCGGGTGGATTGTGGGGCCGGGGGACCCTACAGGGGCCCCAAACACTAATGAGGCCTGCTACACTCTGATGGAGCAGATATAGGAGGAAAAAACAATGCTGCGACGCGTTGCCATGAGGTTCTTCGAAGATTGCATCAGAGTGAAAAAGGACACCCGTGGTGTCTGTGTTTGACAGAGAGGAACAGAAAAATAAAGCATCTGCAAATTTCACCCTCACCTATGTTACCTGGTTTGCTTAGTTTTTAAGAAATTGCATCATGTAGCACTGATTCCACCTGTCGTCTTTTCCTTGAGTACAGCACAAAACACAACTAGTCTAAAGAAGACGAGAACTCACCATCTGAGAACGTACAGAAAAATATAGAAAAAATCTGACAGAGACTGGTGGTACAGATTCTTTTTAAGGAAAACTTTTCTCTTATTTGATGTACATCTCATTATATTCATGACCAAACAAGATAGTAAGTGCAAAAAGAAGCATTAGCAAAAAAATGTGGATTTTCTACTAAACTTTTACTGATGCTGGTGGTTGCATCATAAATTAAAAAAACGATCTAATTGAATCTGTGCATACTATTTACACTGTGGCAGAACTAGGTGCTACAGGAATTAAGAAAAGTAGGAATTTGAAAACGATATTTGCATGTTTTCTGCTAACAGTGGGCAGATTTTTGAGAAAAAAAAAGCATCTGCAAATGTTGGTGGTTGACTGGTGCCCGTTTCCCTCAGACTCCGGGCAAGAGGCGGGGTACACCCTGTAAAGGTCGCCCATCTGGACAAAATGGAGACGCACAGGACAGACAGTCATGCACACACATTCACACCGAAGGGCTTATTCATACACAGGGAGAATATGCAAACTACATGCAAAAAGACCGCAGGCTAGGATTCGAACCCAAGTCCTTCTTGCGCCAAGTCGACTGTGCAACCCAACTCCATTCATATTAGTTCATATGTTCTTGGCTGCTTATAACCTCATTATCAATGTTTGCTACCCTGCAGGAGTTTTGGATAATTATTTAGATGCTTTGAACAGTAGACTAGGTAAAAGTCATGGCATCAGCAATAATGTCCACAATAAAACATCCTGCAGCAATAATTACTTTGGAGCAACTTTGTGTGAAAAACTATAGCAATAGCACTCTGCTGAAGGAAAATGCAGAAAAGGTAAATTATGTTTGCCTTCTCTGCAAACATAATTTGCAGATAGGTTACAGAGTACAGTAACCTATCATTTACAGAGTACAGTAGTTTCTTTTTGTTTGTCCCTGTGTGGCACTTTGAACTTCTTTGTTACTGAAATGTGCTTTTACAAAAAATTTCTAAATTTAAATTTCTTTATCATTTCCAACTACTGGTGAAGCATAAGTTTCACCAGAAATTAGATTCGAATTTTAAATAATTGCCAAAGCACAATTTTAATTTAGAAGGAATCCACAGTAGTGCAGCTGGGTCTTAAAAAGCTCTACTTGGTAAAATAATTCTGACATGCATGTAGGATGAACGGCAAGAAGATATGAAATTTAGTCCAATAAGTATATTAACTTCAAAACTAAAGCTACATTTATGTTTTTGCTTAAGTCTATGGATTAACATAGAACTTTGAGATGAAAACATTGCAACTGTTTCAGTACTTTATTTTAAATAAAAGAAAATTCAGCCATTTTTGCTTTATTTTTCAGCTACAGAATTTCATACATGGGCAACTCTTGTCACTAACCTTCTGGGATGCTTAGTGGGCACTTTCCCCGTCACATGGGGGTTTGGTAAGAGTCCTTTAAGTTTCAGGAACTCAGAAGGTCTGCTATAATTGACTCCCAGTAGAAAACACAAATTTTTGTTATTGCTCCCCAAACATTTGACTGGCACTCCATGCACAGTGATGCTGCAGACCAAATCAGATGGATGTGCTGTGTATTTCCCCCAAAGTTTGCAGGAGGAAATGCCATGAAGTTTCTGCAAATTCCATTTTACCTTAATATTCTTTGCACCTGCACTGAACACTGCAAATCCTTCCTAATGCAAGACGAAATGATCAAAAACGAGCCTCACGTGTCATTGAGCTGTAGTGAGACATCCCTGCCAAGTTGGTGAGACTTTCTGAATCCACTCACTTATTAGTGTGAAACTCTTATGCCTCAGGTTATATTCTTTTTTTGTAGTGTGGCACATATGGATTTACAGCTGATTGCCACTGTGCACATCCTCACCTATCAAACATGAGTGAAGCTGTCACCAAGCCATGGATTGCGCCTCCGGGTAGACATAATGTACTTTTCAGAGTCTTCCTCTGGGCAAGCCTAGCTCTGTGCTGCTGTGGTGAAATTATTCACGGTGAACTTGCCTTCCCAAAGGCGCGGCGGTGGAGCGGTGACAGTTTGGGGCTTGTGTGATAGCCAGGAGTGTTGTTATGAGTTATTATTGAGCCAGCTAGATATACGGAGCACAATGCGGCACATTTTCACTCCACGGCCTTAAATCTGCTTCAGGCATGAAAACCCATTAAGATGCATCGCGAGAAACAGAGAAAGGGTTGAGGAAATGATGTAAGGAAGAAGAACTGGAGATGAATTCTTCTTCAGAAGGATGCTTTTAATCTAAATGTTTATTATTCGATTCTCTTTCTCTGAACCGCTGCAGCCAGTTGAAGGACATTCTCCTTTGTTCCTCAGGAGACTGACGTAATTATCTGGAATATATTCTTAACAGCAGAAAATGCCACGGTTAGTAATCTGTTTAGAAATGGAAATTCTTTGAGAAATTAGAAGAAAAGTGGGAGTTGGGGAGGAGGATGAAAAAACAGGAAAGACCAGCAATGTCAAACAAATATGGAGGTTTCAGTTACTGCCAGACTCATTTTAGAAACGTCTAACACTCATTATGTCCGTTTTACTGGTGCTGATAGTCAGAACTCCGTATGAGATCAAACCAAGGGCACCGCTGGAGGCTTGAGTTATACAACAAGAAATTCACCTTCTGTGACCTGACAGCATTTTATTTGTAGTTTCTCCAGCTTTTTGTTGCTTTGTTTAAGTTTAAAAATCGAACTGAAAAAATGTGTCCACATTTATTTCTCTTCTCCATCTGCATGCATTGGATTTGCACAATCAGACCAGGGACAGTGACTTTCAAGTCCCATGTTTTAGTTGAATGCAGCTTAAGTTTGTTGGGCCAAAGTTTTGTTTTCATTTGCTGTTTGGGTAAAGTTGGGGGGGAAGATTGTGGGTGGAATGTTTTCTCATCTTGTTAGAAAACATAGTTTTCTTTACCTCCACTCTGAAAACACATTTTCCAGCTAGTGAAAGTCACAGCTTTAAAAAAAAGAAAACGTTAACAGTGGTAAATTGTTTGCACAAGCGTGTTGTCAGTTCTACCAAGAAAACAAGCACAAAAGTGTATTTAAAGCGCAGGCAAAATGCCAAGCAGTGCTGTACCTGTTTTTGAACCAATAATGGCTCATCATGACTAATCCACTATAAGTGTGGTATTTTCCTCTCAAAGTAAATTGACACTAAGAGATCATTGATGAGAGTCGACTGAAATGCTTAGGTACACACAAAATGAACTGGCAATAAGGCATGATTATTTTGGGATCTTCCTGATTGAATTTATGTGAATAAATGGCCTGAAAGCCGGAGTAAGTTGCCAGTGTTGAGATGCAATTACATTTTTCACCATTTGTCAATTTACTTTTCCTATTAACATTAAAAATCAAGTATTTAAGAATTTAAATAGTTTCAGCTTTATGAGTTGCAGTTTTCATGAAACTCCTCTAGTCTTTCTTTGTCATTTATGACTTAGTGGATTTTTGGGGCTATTTGGTAGTAAAACATTTGATTTGTCATCGTTCAACCAACATCATTTTAATCTGAAAGACGTTAAATATTTACTTGATGCCAAAGTTTCTTCAAAAGGTTCTCAAAAACCTCTATGGCCCATCGTGATAAACCAATTCTCAGTACAAAAGAGTGAATTATTTAATTATCTCACTGAAAAGTTCCTTGTAAGTTAGTTTTATCTCATTTCAAGTGTACTAAGATATTTGATCTCAAAATTAGACCGAAAGTACCTGGTAAGATGTTGTACTTTTGCTGTATTCAGGAGTTTAGGAATCACTATGTGTTGTTTAATAAAGATTTTCTACTTGCAAGTTAATGTCTTAACACTAGAATTTAAATAAACCATAATGTTCTTACAGGTGTATTTATCAGCATTTTTACAGCTACAAAAGTAATTTAGATGAAGTATAGCTTGGTCAAAAGGTTATAACTTATCAACAAATCAAAACCTTGAAAAAAATCCACATGGAAAATTTTCTCTGCCAAATTTTCTTGCGGGTTGTTTTCTTAACATTAAATTAAGATTAAACACCTGTCTAATATGGAGAAATATTGTGAACACATAAAAAACTAATCCATCCACTTTTTGAGCAAAAAGCATATCAGCTGAATTACACTAAACCAGCTGAAAAATGTGCGGCACGAGAATAAACTGATATTTTCGCTTGAAAATTCCCAGTCCCTCCGTGAAGATAGGCAGCGAATCCGAATATCAAGATAGAAATGCGGCAGATAAACACACTCACCAATGGCAGCCCTGATTGAGTGCAAGTGTCTGTGTTGGCGGTCAAGGTCAGCTGATAATGGGAGAGATTGAGGATGGGATGATGCGGCGGGGGGTCGGCAGCAGTCTCAGGTAATGAGATTTACAACCCTGAGCTCTTGCTGCTCCCCTTTCTCTCCCCCTCATCCCTCACCTAACATGATTTATAGATCTAATAGACGTCACTGCTCTCACCTAAGATAGAGGCCTCACATTATCGCTGAGGGAAAGTAATCTGTTCAACAGGGCAAGATTATAGAGACAATTTTACCATGATGTTCCTGATCGTACCTGGTAAACCGATATTCCTGGGCGTCCAAGGAAGAAGCTGGTTTCGCTAGTGGCTGGCAGTAAAGATGAATTAATGCAAAACCATCAGTTTTAATAAAAACTATAAAACTGCATTGATCACTACGGTTTATCACAGGTAAACCAATAAGACAGGATTATGACCAGCACAGGCTCTCTCAGAGGTAATGACTGTACAGCCACATTCACAGCATCAACTTCTAGGACAAAATGTTCTCCTGCATTTAATATATCCCACCCACCGAATGGTGTGATGACGATATTTGGTGTTATTTACTTCACCTGTCAGAGGTCATAATGTGATGCAAAGGGTGAACTGAAGATAACCCAGACTTTTCTCTTTCTGGTCTATGAAGAGAGGATGAATTACATTTCCTAAATGTAACCAAGCCTATTCCTGGACCCCCTAGGAATAGTTCAAATGACTTAATACCACTACCTGTATTAAGCTGGTGTAAAAACAACTAAACTAAGTTCTATAAGGGACAAGATGCAACATCAATTTTCCCAAATAAGATTTTTGAAATTTGTAAGTTTTTAACAGATTGTCATGGTTTAGCTTTGGGCCCTAAAACTTTACTAAAAGGTGCAGATTTATCTGCACTTTTCACTCATTTAGCAAAAAAAAAAAAGGATACCCAAACAGTTAAAGTCAAGTAAAATTAAACCAAATTGACTTTGAAATCTGTGTATCTCAGGCAAGAAATGCAATATGTAAAATGAATACAACACAAATAATTCCTTTTTTTTTTAAAGTAGCAGGACAATTGTAAATGAAAATTCATCCAATAACAAAACAGATATCTACACAATTTAGCTTCAGCCTGATATGGACGTCTTCCTCCAATCCTTTATGTGAATCAGGTCGTTGATCCCTTCATAGATCCAGAACCAATGGTTCTGTTAATCAGGTTTTAGCTGACTTTATTCTGAAGGTTTAAACTTAGACAAACAAACTTATTGAACACTTAAAACACTGAGTCACTTTAATGTTCACATGCTATTTTGAGCTTAGAAAAACCACAGCCATCCAGAGATGTAGTTACGATGACAATCATACAAATGAAAAGATTTCTCAGGTGTCTCCTCAAGACGTAAATTATTAAAATTGATTTCAAAGCATTAATTTTGAAAACATGAATTTCTTTTTTTTTTCTTCTGATTGAGATCTGACTCCTGTTTTCCTGTTGTGTATTTGATGTCAACCTTTGAAAGGGACTATTGTATTCACTGGTGGTGTCACGGTCACAAATCTGGGCTGCATGTTTTGAGCAGGCAGACCTCCATGATATTTATGTCCACAGATGCAAATTTGTCATATTTGCTTCATCACTGTATCCTTAAAGTGATGAAGCACTTTAAGGGATGGGCATCCCTTAATACAGGGATGGAGTATCCCATCAATGACTTGGTGGGCCCCTTTTTGGAAATACTTAGTTGACATGAAGAAAATACCAAGATGGTCATTTTGCATCATTACAATAGAAGAATCTGAGGAGAGAAATGAGATCTGGGCTTTATAGAAAAGCAAGAAGCTGCATAAATGTATTATTTTGAACTTACCAATTCCATCCTCCATTAAATATGTAGGATTTGTAATGTTGGCAGCCTGTTGGCTTCCAACACTGTGCCAACATGTTTTTTCAACACTGTCTCAGCTAGAAATTTCAGACTGCTGTTCCTGTTGGCAGTGCTGACTCCTCTACCAGCATTAAACGTTTGAAACGTTTAACAACTTTAAAATGTCACCAATGTTCTTGACTTAATTTCTTCCAAATGGCATGCTCCTGTTTTGTTGAGCTGCTTGTCTCTTATACACACACATTAATTCGTCAGAGTTTTATACCTCAACAAATCCGGAGTTTACATTAGCAGGTTTTTTTTTAAATTAGTTTTCAGAAACATTTTTTGTACCCGCCTTTTTATTGTCTGCAGTAGTTAAGATAAAGCAGCTCTGCAGAACACAAGAATGTGACAAAAGATGTTAATTGATCATTTTACTCTGAATATGTAATGATCAAGTTTGTAAAATGGTATAACAAATCGGCATAACCAAAAATGAGTAAAGGCATTCAAAGGATAATAAGTTCAATTTTGTGATTGCAACAAAAACAAGTGGATCAGAGCATGCCTAAATTAAGCTGCTTTTCTCCTGATATTTGATTTAACAGATATTTGGTGAAGTAATGTTGAATAACCTTTCCTCATTGTAAAAACAAAAGCAGAAAAAGTAAGGTTATGAATTTGTGAAAAATCAGGAGCTGGAAACCAAAGGTGCTGCCACTAAGAAATAATGAAATTATTCAGGCGTGCGATGCTCTGTGCTGTTCCGTTCTTGTGATGAGACTCTTACTAACATGACATTCAACTGAAACAAAAATACGGGCTGCACTATTGTTCCAGTACACTGCACAGACCAGCTGAGGCACAGCAGCAGTGAGGGTGGAAGCCACTGAACTCGCTGCTCATTACCAGAAAAACCTCTTCTGCAGCAGCACAACAACCGAGGAAACAATCGGCGTCTGCTCAGTTCTGTTTATTGGCTCTTGTGTGCAAAAACACGACAATATGGTGACGGCCAGATTGCCCTCCAGTAGATGCAGTGTTAATATTTGCACTAAGTCCGCAGTACGTGTTAAATTGTGCTAGATTGGATTTCGGGCGCACAAACATCCCCCTTCAGTTGTTTGTTTTCTAATGCAGTCTCCCATCTTTGTGTACTTTGAGAATTAAACCAATAAGCCCCCCTGCTAAGCTGAGGCGAGCCGTTATTGATGTGCTCCCTTTTTATTGTCTGGAGTTTATTCAGTTCATATTTATTGTGTCTGCCTTTGTGCCAAGAAGCAGTTACTCTGAGCAGAGCGACTCAGAGGGACTCAAAGATCTACAAACAGCTGTGGAGTTTCAGGCAACAATATGCTCTATTAACCGTTTCAGTCGAGTGTTTTATTAAATTTTCAGTTTTTCATTAAACTTCTACATTTAGTGGAACAATATGATTAAAACAACAGCTTAAGAGACATTTTGACATTGAAAAACATAAATTTTAGACAGGAAGAACTCCGGAGCATTTAAGAGCTGTTTACTCTTCACCAACATGGCTCATTTTCTCCCATTATGTGTGCAGAGACATATCTGCAGTCTATTTGAGTAAGAGATGCCAGATTGCACAAAGAAATGACTAATAGTGCAGAAAATGCAATTTAGGTCCCAGCCTTCCTTCACTTAATTTTTGTTTCATCTTTTCTTTCTTTTTTCTTTTTTTTTTTTTTGGTGTGGAAACGACGTTTGTTGTGGACACAAGTCATGTTCTGAGAAACGCAACCAACTTTGCTTCTGATTAGATTATTAACCATAGACCAAAAAACTGCACATAAAAAATGCAAACAGCTATTAATTTTATAATTATTTAAAACTCTCCGGCTGTAAAAAATAAAATACATACACATGTATACATTGTATGTGGAATACAATATGATGAAAACTGACCTGAATCTTTGGGATGGTGGTGATTAATATGGGTTAATTACTATTGTAGTCAAAGATTTGATGATTATTGCAATTTATAGAGAATATATAGCAGTTTTTAAGTCATGTTTTTTTTAAACCATGGTGTATCTTGATTAGGGCTGTACAATTTTTGCAGATTATTTAATTGAGACTCTGCCTTTAAATGGTGCATGTGAGTATATTTTCACAAATCAATTCACAGATTTAACTCGATTGCAAACAATACCTCAGAAAGGTTAAGAAGCTTCAAACATCTCCTTGGCAAATTAACAAGCTGAGATATGATATACAACAAAACAACTTTTAAAGTAATTTCATTATTTCTCTGTGCATTTTATTGCATCTCCCCAAATCAATTGCTTTAGCTAGGAAAGTTATAAACGGTACCTCAGGATCTTCGTGTCCTTGGAGATATCTGCCAAAATATTCTGAGAGAGGCCTGCTCCTAAAGGGTTTAGGAGCTGGTATTAATTTTGCTCGTTTGTCAGCCACTTAGCTCTTTCACCTGAGGAAACATTCTCAGCTGTGAGGACAATAAATAGTGCTGTCAAGTGTCTCAACAGTTTTAAGCGCAGTGGAGAAAATGCACCGTTGATTTCTCAGCGGTGTAATGCTGCTTTATTAGTGCAAAACTAAAGGCGCACATTTTTTCCTCCTGCTTATTCCTCTGCCGGCAGAATAACGAGTCTTCTGAGCTCCAAGTGAACCATGAATATCGGGGAATTGCAGCGATAATCCACATGCAGACAAAGAAACTAAAGGTGATGCAGAGGACAGCTAAGGAAACTGTGATGTCTTTTTGCATCCCGAGGCATTTTGTGAGCCTACATTTTGTGCAGATGAGTTGAAGCGTCTCTATTCAAGCCAGAGCGAGTGCATTAATTACCGCACATATAATATCTACCAGCTGGTATAGAACACAAAATGTAACAGGACAAGTGTTGTCAGTGAGAGCTTAAAATGGCTGCTGAAAGTCGGAGAACTGGAGCTGCACCAAACTCAGCAGACGGTGGACAGGCTTGTGGTTGGATGGCCGAGTTCGAAGGCAGCAGCTTGTTAGGATGGAAATGGATTAGCAAGAGGCACAATGGGAGTCTTAGGCATGTCTGTGGTGTTGTGTTAAAGCTCTGCCTATGTTGCCCGGGCTGCTAGACTCATTTATGCCCAGCGGTGCATGCGGCAGCCAACTCTCTCACACACAGCGCTTTTCTAATTGCCACGGTTTCTTCTGCGCTCGCAGCCCAGCCTCCATTCGGCATCCATCAAAGCCATGAATTAACCTGCAGCGCGGCACAAATGTTCTGTTTGTCACATGCAGCTGCAAGTGGAATTATTTCTACCAATGCCACTGTGTTACAATGTTGAGGATACTGAAGAGATTTTACACACAAATGAACAATTTATTTACGATTTAGTTTTCCTTTACCATCAAATCCAAACTGCATAGAAACAGATTTTTTTTTTATGTGAATCTAAGCTAGTAGAAACTCGTTTCGGATCTGTTCTCACAACTTTGCAAACAAACAGAGCAACACATTTAAATGGTCATTTAAATACTACTAAAATGAAAGAAACAATGGGTTGACTGGCATGAGGTTTCCTCAGTTTTCCAAAGATTATCCATCTTGATGACTGAAATGTTGCAAATACTTTTTAAAGTGTCTCAGACAACTATAATTAAGATAATAAAGTGGCCGATTTTAATTCATTCGAGTACAAGAACATATGGAAGCCCTCGGCAGATGCCAGGAAAGCTAAAGAATCCACACGAAAACTTATTCAAAGGAAGGATCCAAAGAAAACAACCCAGTAGTGGGGGCAGCGTCTGACTGACAGGTGATGCCTTACAAGTGAGGTAAAAACAACATCACAGCACCACTTTGAACTTAAGATGTTACTACAAAGGAAAAACTCTAGGTGTTGCCAGGCTCTAGGTTTAGAAAAAGAGAGAAATGTATTTACTCTTTCTAAAAAATCCCAACAGCAACTCGTATATCTTTGTTTACATGTTATTGATCCTGTATAATCTAAAGAAACCAGTCTAGGATTGATCCACCTTGCTTGTATCTCCTGCCTCAAGGTTTGCGCAAACTAATAAAATCCTATCAATAAGTCCTGTTGTGACATTTAGGGATGTGTTGCTTTGACATAATGAAATTGCTGCCAGTGAAATGAAATTTTATTCAATACTTAAGCTGCATATGTAGGGATCTACAAACCTGTTTTTTTGTAATAGGTGGCCAGATGGGAGTCTGTGGTGCACCAACATGAAAACCATTTAGGTTTTTATGGTGCACCAACATGAAAACCATTTAGGTTTTTGTGGTGCACCAACATGAAAACCATTTAGGTTTTTATGGTGCACCAACATGAAAACCATTTAGGTTTTTGTAGTGCACCAACATGAAAACCATTTAGGTTTTTGTGGTGCACCAACATGAAAACCATTTAGGTTTTTGTGGTGCACCAACATGAAAACCATTTAGGTTTATTTATGTAGGAGGGGGCAGGTCTGGGAGGGATATCCAAACATTCACAAGAACTTTGAATAACAAAGGTTACACTTTTTAAATACTTTGACATTCATTAAAAACGCTTGTAAAACTGCCTGGACAGGGTTTACTAGTAATATTTTTATGGAGTAGCAAGTTCACTTCTCCCTTTCTCCAACTTATAGCTGTCCCTCCATAATTATGGGCCACTAAGGTCTTTTAAAATCTCCAACTGGGGCCCTGCTGAAAAAGCATGCCCACAGCACAACACTGCCACCACCCTGTTTTACCATCATAATGCAGTTTAATGCTCACATGAGGGATATTACTTCTCCTCTGGTTTCACAATTCCTGTAGAAATATTTTGGAAAAGTCTTTTTCTGCTTCATGTTTTTGCTGTACAAACGACACAAGTTGCCACATTTTAAGAAGCGGTTTATATGACTGTTTCTCCGGTGGAAGAGCACCAAATGTGTTTATGGTCACGGCTCAAGTCCTGAGTATGTGCAGGCTGGGTAAATGAGGACTGACAGGCCCCTAATGCCCTCTGCAGCGAATAAATGGATAATCTGGAATCCTGTTGTGATGCCCCCCACCCTCCTTCGTCCTGTGTCTGAGATGAGACACAAAGCCATCTGAGCACTCCAATGACACAGCCAAAGATTGATTTTCTGTGTGTGCGTGTTTGTGAGAGACAGAATGTCAGAAAGATGAATTTATTCACTGGGTTTCACAGTATCAGGCAGACCATTTACATATTTATTTGTCATATTAGAATGCGGTGACAGTGATGTTATTCCATTGCTCCCTCCGTGGTGTCACTTTGGGAGGTTTTGCATTTGCCTCAGACCCAAAAAATTAAAAAAAAAGCAAGGGGCACACGTCATGAAATTTGAATGCATCTTTAACCCTTCACATTTTTATCTCTGTTTAGAAATAAATTGACATGGTGAGATGCACATGGAGAGACCTGCTGTTACGATAAGATCTGTCCACCTTTGTTATTGTTGTCATGGATCTCAAAGGCAAGTAAAAGTTAAACTTGTGAATTGGCAACTGCTCCTAAAATGAGCCTCTGGTAACTTTTCTGGCACTTAATTTGCAATTCAATTAAGTAAAGCCATGTCAAAAATAATACATGTAAATTTAAGAGATTAAGTTTCATTTCCTTGTGGCTTATGATGAATTCTTCAACCCGTATTAATTGCAGGTTTCTCAGTTGGTACCTTGGTTGTTCCCTTCACATGTGAACTAATCAGCTAATTGTTGCGTTAAGTGAGAAAAAAAAAAGATTGATGGTTTTCAGTGTTTTTGAAACAAAGTAAAGTGTGGCATGCACTTTTGATCAAGAAAGGTAGAGAAGTGTAATGAAATAAAAATCCCCACAGAGGGGATAGACTAGTGGGTAAGTCACGTCCAGCTGCAATGCTCTTATCAGGTGGGGATTTTCTGGAAGTGTCAGTCGGTATAGGAAGCCTTCAAGGCTCTCAGGGAAAAGGGGATGCGGCGGTAGTGACAGGGCTATCTTCCTCTGACAGCCCAAAGACCTAAAACCGGATGGCTGGGACAGATAAGGCTCTGTAGGCAGAGAACATGCACAAGCGCACAACACACAAGCACATGAGCGCACGAATACGCACCCACAGCGCTGGCATTCACTTTGCATGAACAAATTCCCTATTGCCTGACCACTCGCTCATTCATTCACTTATATGCACTGACACACACTTGCACACACACACACAAACTGGTTCCCTGTCTGCCAGCCAGCGAGCCTTCCCATTAGCTCTGCTGCAGTGTGCTGGGTGAGGAGCGCTGGGGCGAGAGACATCAATTTGCTTCCTCTAATGCGCTCGCTGCCCCCACAAGACATATTGATTATTTCTTCCCCGCAAAGCGACAAATAGCAATTTCGGGGGCATAATGGAGATAGATGGTTGGTTTATAAGAAGCCCCCAAAGAAAAGTTGTAAAGGAGGGGGGGTTGTTGGACGGCGGGAGTGGGCCGTGGATGGGAATGCTCACTCTTTTTCCACACGTCATTCGCCCGTCTGTCTCCCGTCTTTTAGCTTGACGCCACTATTTCATGACATAAACAATTAAACAGAAAACTCCACAAAAAATAAAGCGGGGAAGAGTTTAAATAAATAAATATACATGGTAACAATATCTTGTTGAACCACCAACAGCAGCAATAGGTATTCATTACGGTCCTCCTCACAGGATCATCACCTCTCGTTTTTAATGGGTGGACTGCAGAGAGCAGCTGCTGCCGCAGTGTTTGCTCTGCCTCGCCCCCTGCCTCCATCCCATCTACTACACATCTCCTTTGTTATCATCACTGTGACTAAATCCATATGTTGCTCTTATGAGATGAGAAATATTTGATTTGGGTTATTTATGCTTATTTATAAGGAATGGAGTGTATTTTGTTTAATGCATTTTATGTGGCAGACCAAAAAGTGAAGCATTGAGGTGGAAAGAAATAATGCATGTTTATTTTAAATTTGAGAGCGGAAGTTTTTTTTTTAAATGATCCTCCCTTCGGTCAATCGTATGTATAACTACCCTTCGCTGCAGGTCTTCAGGCATGTCTCTTCCAGCTTTGCACATCTAGAGACACATTTTTACCTTTTCTTCTTTTGTAAAAGGATTCATTTTTGGATTGGAATAAGAACATCTTAACATCAGTTTACAGATTTTTTCAGCTTCTCAACTGGCTTTAGTTGGTTTTGAATAGTTTGACACAAGAATATACATATATATTCTATTGGAGCTTTTCTGTATGTCCAGGGGTTTTTGTCCCCTTTTCTCCATACTCTGATCTTTTCTTTTAACAAATTTAGTTTTTCTCATCACTTTGGACGTCTGCAGGAACATCACGTTTCATTGTGGAGAACATGTTCAGTTTAGTTTGAATCATGTTTTAAACATGTTTTGCATGTGTGAAGCCTCACCTATCCAAAAAATCCTCAACATTTTAGCTATGGCCATCTTTTTATAGCGTATACTAATTTTTTTATTTTTTTTTAAAAAAGGTATATCTTCTGCCTTTCTTGCTTTTAGTTGTTCTGTCGATGGATTTCCACATCTTAACCTGTTTGCTGTGCTGTGTTGACGTGTTTGCCAAACAAACAACTTTCTATTTGTAATAATTCTCAAAACCTTGCATTTCCTGCTTCTTACTTTATGTTGAGATATCACATAAAACCATAATAAAACACATTATTTGCAGTTATGAAGTGACAAAATGTTAGTTCGAGAGATACAAATGATTTTGCGAGGTTCTGTATAAGTTTAATTTATCCCCATATCTGGATGCCTTCTTTCTCAGAAATGTTCTCCAAAGTTGCGTCTGCTATTTTTACACATATATGCCGTGACCTCAAATAGCTCTCCTCCATCAGAGCTAAGTTTATTATATAACGCCCTTCCTGTTTTGAGGAAGCTGATAACTGCCAGCTGAGGAAATCATTGTTGCTGCAATCTCCAGGTAACGAATGAAGAGGTGACCGTCTGCTGCTCTCCCAATGCTCAGAAATGTAGCTTGATATCTTAGCTGCAGAAAACAGTTTCTATCCAAAATGATCTGTTCACTGCTGATAAGTACCAACAATAATCCAAGATCTTGCGGATCTAACACACATGCACTGCTTTGTCACATAAACTCTACTAAGGCCCAGCAAGTGTGAAGTCCTGAGCCGCTTGCAGTGTGAACAGATGGTTTAAGTTCAGGCAGACGCGCCCTGAGGAACTCAAAGTAAATATTTGACTGCTGGTGGTTAAATTAAATTCAGTCTATATTCACTTTACTCTGCCAAATCCTTATGTGGGTGAAATGTGGTGCAAGCATGATTTTCTAAGATAAGAACAAAAATCCAATTAGTCAAACACGGGTAGGTCTGTTTTTAGTGGAAAAGTGGGGTTTAAAAACTAGGCGGCAGCTCTGTTTGGATGGCCCCGGCTCCATTTTTGAGCTTCTCATAATCATGGTGATTTGAGTTAACATTTCACTTCTTTTGTAATTCTTAGATGACTTTATTCAGACCATAATTTTTAAGAAAGCGGCAATATACAAAAATATTGCTACAAAACAGTCTCAGTAAAAATTATTTTTGAGCTGTTTCAGCAAAATGTTAATTTGCCTTTTTATTTATGATGCAGCAGCAAGTTTTATCCAATTTATCCAACATTTCCCTTACCAAGCAAACTCTTCCTGCAAATGCAGATATAGCCTGGTGGAAGAAATCCCACTTAATGCAGACTTACTGAGTATTTAAGCACGTTTACTTACATTTCAGGCACATTAATTTAAAGGAGCATTGTGTTGGACTTGGTGACATCTACTGGAGATGATATGAATCTGCAAATAATCAAAGCGGTCTCTCTAGTTTAAAATTCAGTTCACATAAAAAATAAAACTCATTCGCACTTCATTAACAAATGTTTTACCTTAATTTATGTTCCCAAAATGAACTAGTGCATGTTTATATACCAGATAAGAGATGTATATTGAAGTTCCTCAGTTAAGAGTTCATTAAAAACCATTAATTGAATAGTTTTTCATGAAATGGTGAACATAAATAAACTGTAACCAGCCTTATTTTCTACTAATAAACATATAAAGCTGTAGTTTTTCTTTGGCATTACAGAAGCAATTATTAATCTAAATTTATTCTAGTTTCTGTTGCAGCAATGTGGATAAATTACTGTAGTCCTATTTCAATTTAAAGTTACTTTCTAATGTACTTATAACAAGAGACAGCTGGTAAAACTATCTATGACGGATTCTTTTTTTTCACTTTGATTGATTTAAAGTAATCCTCTGTTATCTCAAGTCATACCCATCCACCAGCAGGAGGTTAATAAGGGGTTAAAGTCTCATATTTTAAAGGTGAACCTGTATATAATGGGATCAAAACCATAATCAAAGAAAATAAAACGGATATTTAGGCAACAATCCATCTGTTTTTCTAAACCTACTTCAACTTTTTAAATTCGTGGCTTATCTCTACGTGTATGGGTGAAAAGTAAGATTTTTCAGGAAATTTTGCACAATTAGAACGAAAGGGAGTATTTCTAAATGACAAATTAAGCCTTAGTCAGTCCTTGTGATTTCTGGTCATTTCACTTCTTCTCATTTTCATAACTTTACAGTTTTGTTCATTTTGTACCCGGCTTTTTCAGCTCTGGAACTGGAGCATTTGTAATGAGACGTTTCATTACACTTTCCACATTTCTGGAAGCGATTAGTCTTTAATGAAATCTGCTTTTGTCTCCAGTAAATACATTATTTTTGCCAAAACTCATTTGCCAGCTTCATCTCTTCTGAAAAGGCTTTCCACAAGGTTTGAGATTTTATTTATGGAAATTTCTTGAACATTTGTTAAGAAGCAGTCTGTGAGGTCAGGTAATGACGTTTGATGAGAAAGCCTGTCTCTGCTCCAATTCAACCCAAAGATGCTCTGTCAGGTTGAGGTCAGGACAAGTCAAGTTATTCCACTCCAACCTCACTCATCCATGGACCAATTGTTTTCTGCACTGGTGTGCAGGCGGTGATGTCGGAACAGGAAGGGGTCATTTGTAAATTGCTCCCTCAAAGTTGGTAGCAGGAAATTATCATCATCTTGGTCTTGAAATAGTCCTCTGCCAGGTGGCATTTTGCACTTATGAGTAAATTCACACACAGCTTAGGGACATTTTGTAAATCATTTGGCAAGTGAGGACTTAAAATAACATTTTATATTCTATGCAAAGTGTAATGTACATGAATGTAGTTATTTAACTCTATTAAGTATTTACAGGAAGGCATTATAGTTGGTTTGGTTTAATAAAGTCAACTGGCCTACTTACAGTTGTGCATTTTAATATTTTGTATGACAAAGCATTATTTTGGAAACTACATAAACAATTAACCAAACTAAATCTTAAAAAGAATAATACTTTAATGTTAAAATAATTACACTAATATACAATAATTAGGTACACAGATACAAAACGGTTTCTTTGTGTGCTAAATGGAAGTAATTAATATTTAAATGGGAGCAAATGGGTCCAAATTGGCGATACGAATCGGCACAAGGGTGCAGTAAGATGGTGTTTTTATTTTTTTAGTTTGTGGCGAGACCTTTCTCTCTAGACATTTTAATGAATAACTCCCATCAGATGACATGGTCAACATTGTGACAGTGATCCAGCTTTGTAGTTTTTTCCTTTCCTCCTGCAATGCATTAAAATGTCTTCTGTGACAGTGTAATAAAGTACTAGGACACCATAACCGAGAAAATCTATTTTTAATATCAGGAAGTTCCACACTTTTCCTTTCCAGCCTTTACATCTTCAAACATAACTTGTTTGTTGAGGGTTGTTCAATCTTCTGGAGGACATTTGCTCTGTGTCCCAAACGTTAGAGCACTGAAATGTTCTCAACTGTTTGCTTAACGTTCGTGTTTAAAATGTCATT
The DNA here is from genome assembly GCF_904066995.2 of Poecilia reticulata. Lineage (NCBI taxonomy): Eukaryota > Metazoa > Chordata > Actinopteri > Cyprinodontiformes > Poeciliidae > Poecilia > Poecilia reticulata. The sequence goes on along the minus strand of NC_088852.1, from coordinate 9,790,489 downwards.
TTCCTCCTGATAAAACAATCTAAATTATTGATCCAATTTGCTCACATTGTTTAAACACTAAATGAAAAGTGGAACAGAAACTTGAGTAAACACTCCTTCTCTCACTCTTCCCTAGTTTAATAATCTAGACTCCAACAATATAAAGTTATTACTAAGCAAAAAAAGCATTAATAATTCAAGATTGACATTTACTTTGTTTCCCAGATGTTTGCCATCGTACCACAGTTTTTTTGTTGTTGTTTTTTTTCCAATGCGAGTTTGCTGATGGATCTGTTTGGTACACCAACTCCACCAAACCTGTTATGCTTTCTACGCATCATTTTCGATGTGGGCCACGGGAATGCTCTGCAACCTGAACATGTGAAATATTGCAAGGGAGGGTTGAGTCTTTGATCTCTGATTTTTCTCACCGAGCCGTCTTCCTCCTCATGCTCCTGCCTCACTTTATCACAGCTCCCTTGAATATTTCAGGCCCTTTTATTGCCTTCTTTTCAAACCTCTGTCATTGTTTAGTCACTAGAATATCCTGGAACTCAAAACTCATGTCCTTGTTTAAAGATGGAGTATAAATTATTCAGTATTCCTGAGGATGTAGAGAGAAAGGAAAGAGAAGTTACTACTTTTTTACTTTGACTTGCTGTACTATGGGTATTATGTGATATTTTTATGTATTTTACACCATACATAACGCTGCTATCACTTTAAAAGTATACTTTTTTACAGCTTGAAGTCTGCGCCGTTTAAAGCTAGAGTCCCATAGTCTTAAAAATGGTTTGCAACCATTTCAAGACTAATAACGTTAGTGACTTTATTTCTATTGTGTACTTGAATTATTGTAGATTAGGAAATATTTTCCTTTTTAAGATCGTTTTGCCTACTTCAGCTGTCAAATTCTCGTTCAAGAATTTGTTTGCATGTGTCTGACGGTAGACAGGCCTGGGTGGGACATTTGAAATTAAACGAAACTTTACAAAATGTGACTGATCAGTTGACGATTTATCAAAATCATCATTTGTAAACTATATTATGTTTAGTCAGGTTGTTTTTAGTTTGATCTTAAACAATTAAGCATGACAAGGCAAAAATAGATGTCAACAGGGTAAATACTTTTTCATACAGCTGAAGCAATGGTGATATAAGTTGGAAGAACTGTTGCTTTTTTTAAAAAGTGAAAACGTTGAAAACTTTAAAATTCTTAATTTTTTGTTTAAATGCCATGAAGCTGACTTTTGCTCAAATAATTGTGAGAAATCTCATGCTGGTTGTAAGAATTAAATAATCCGTTGTGTTTATTTGCAGCAGAGCTCATCTTTAATTGTATACAAGACGTCGGGTCGTTAACCACAATAAATTATTTCACGAGTTAGTTTGAAGTCTTGGAGAAACTTTGACCTTTCTCGTCACTTTTTATTTCCCATCAGTTCGGCCCGTTAAATGAAGGTAATATATCCATTACAAAGTGTAACAGCGGCGAATTATCTACTCACATATAAACTGACATCCCTAACGAAATGGAATTTTAAACACCAGCAGACAATCCTCGCCGGACTAATAACGATGTCTTGCCCAGAGATGCTGCACACTCAAATTATAGGAAGCGGCCACGACGGGCACAAGCAACACAGAAACCCCGAATGGAAAATGAGCTTATTATCCTCGTTATCGTGGATGCGGGCGCGGCCAAGCTGTCAGTGATCACAACAGACATGTTATATACGATGGCAGCATTACAGGCGCCTCGCCTGATAAGAGCAATGACCCGCAGCGGTGATGAAAACAGACAGATTAGATGGAGAGGAAAAAGGGGGATGGATGGATGGTCGGATGAAGAAAAAAGAGAGGTAGTTAGGGGGAAGACTGGTGCCGGTGCACAATAATGTTCTGAGCATACAAGGCGAGAGTGAATGTGAAAACAGCTAGATGAATGGTAGGAAAGGATGGATGGAGGGATGCTGGGGGAGAAGGAGGGATGAGTGTGCTGGCTATTATTCTGCATCGATTTACTCCAGTCAGGGATGGCAGAGCGGGTAATGAAGTGTGGGATCTAGGGGTTGCCGCATGCGCTTGTCTGTGCCTTATAGCGTTTTGGACGGGGGTTGATGTGTCACCTGTGTGTGTTATGCACAGATGGTGAAGTCGAATCTGCTGCGGTTCGCCACAAAATTACATCTGTAAAACTTTGAAACGAAAAACAGAAGCATACTCAAGTTAATTGCCAACATTTTCCAATAATTAGCGGCCAAAGTCATGTTTGAAGCTTGAATGCCTGAAATTCAGTGGATGGGCATCAGCAGGAATGCCTGCTTCTGTGTCAAGTAAACTAAATACCAATTTGCTGCAGTGAGTTTAATCTAAAAGATATCTGATTTCGGAAAATCTGAGCAGAAGGGAGAAGACGTTGATGCTTTTTTTCTTTTTTATTCTGTTATTTTCACCCCACTCCTCTGCATCTATCAACTTTATGTATTTTCTGCATCCCTTTTCCCTTGATTCGCAATTCCCACCTCCCTGCACCCCCTGTTTCTCCGCCTGGTCTAATCCGCTGCTCGACATGCTCTTTCTTTTGTTCTGCAACCCTGACAAGATGTCTCGTTCCCCGTTGCTCCAAGGACAGGCCTGGTGTGCTCCGGATAATGGAATGAAATGTAGGAGTGATAAACCCCCAAGGATGCGAGGCAAAAACACAGGAGTGTGTCAACCAACGTGATAAAACTCCATTCTCCCGTGTGCCCCGTCGGAGGACCGAGGATTACGCTTTTACGGGGAGAGGCTTTGGTGATTTGCAGCCCCGAGATGTTTCACGGATGTCACGTGGCATCGCAGGAGTGTTCCCACATCTGGCTTTGCACAAAGGTCTTCATTAGTTCTGAGCATTGCTTCACATTGTGCAATCATGTACAGGTGATTTCAAGTCATCGTAACCAAGTTTGGTGCTCTCTGAGGAAATTACAATTCCAGGACAAATGCTGCCTTTGAAAAGAGTTTGTTCAGAAGAATTACGCACTAAAGTTGAAATTACCATTTTTATTAGTGCAGCATCTCTGCTTGAACCGTCTAAAGTAATACAGGTGCAAAGTTTAAGTTTTTCATTTTCTTGTTATTAAACAAGATAAAGTACTGAATAATCTAAGCAAATAATTGATGATGCTACTTTGTAGCTGTGACAAAAGAACAGATTATTAGGTAAGGTATTATACTCACAAAACAATATGAAAGTGAAGGGCAGCTGCAAGCCAGAAGATATGACTTTGTGTCCCATACAAATGTTCAGTCACTCCTGGACTTTGACATCTCATTAAATAGTAATGACAAAACAATATAATGTAATGTTTCATCGGTTTTGAAACTAACTTTTTGAGCCCTTTGTGTGCCTGAGGAAATATACCTTAACCTATGTATAGCCAAAACTCAACTTCTTCAAGACAGCTGTTTTATTATTACATTGAGCAAAGCTGTGAAGGATCTTAACCTTCCAAAATCCTAAAGAACTTCCATGATTTTACTTTTGAAGCTCTAATTGTTTGGTAAACTCTGCTCGCAACTATGTAATGCTTACTCAAAATATCTCTACTAAAGAAAATGGCAAACTCTAATATTAGACTAGCATGTTTATTTTTTGTGCACCATATAATTAATTTGTATCACAACTATAAAAAAGTGACCCAAATACAAAACGAGAGGACTCCCAGCTATCATTAAACTTTGTTGCTTGGGGACATAAAGGCTTCTCATGCAGCTACAGTGGAGAGGAAAAGTTCAACTGAACCGAAACCTTGTTGGTATATGCTTTTGTAAACCATAATAAGGTACATAGCTTGCTCTGCAGTTCCCTCAGATTATGAGATCTTTCCAACAGTTGTACTCTGGTACAGCTGGGATACGGTCAAAATATCAAAACAACTCTTATCTGATTTTAGACATGTTTTATTCTCAAAAATGGGAACAGAATCATTCAAAAACTTCCATATAAGTGGATATATTGTTGTATAATCTATCTTGTGATTAGCTTTGTCTGCTTACTTTAATGGAAGAAGTGCCACCAAATCTCCAATCCCTTCTAAATGTTCTACTTTTTCTTTTTTAGAACCTAGTAAAATAAAATTTCAGAAATTGAAAGGACTGCTACAACATGAAAAATATGACTTTTATACACCGTTACACTCGTCTAAACAGAGCTACAAACTAACTTCTGCTGGTTCATAACACCCCTTTGGCGTAACTAAGATTAGCACCAGTTCATCTGATCTTTATCGTGGTTCGATGGCTGTTTCAACACACATTTGATGTGCTGCACGGAAATGCACCATGACAGGAGATAACTGGACCTTTATCTGAAGACACTCCTGAATAAAACAGGCTGATCATGATCACTGGACACTGCTGGTGTGACTTGTTCAATAGAAAATGATTTATATTTTTATTGCAATCTGCAGAATCAATCTACATGGACAGAGAAAAAATAGAAATCTAGTTTTTAAGTTTTGATTTGTGTTGGACCTATTACATTTCATCCTGCAACTGTCACACACTGGAGTGCATGAGTTTTTAGGATGGAGGAATGGGCAGCAGAGGGAAAAATACCAGCCATTCAAGCTTTTTCATCAGTTTCCAAAGGTCTCCAGTAATGTCAGAATAAGATTCAAGACTTGTTGCTAATTGCTTTTTTGACAGGGAGTCACTGGAGGGCTCTAAATACTTACATCATACATTTGCAGCCATGACAGCTTTTAAAAATCAAATAAAAGGGGGGTAATACCTGACCTGTGAATCGAAAGATCTTTGACGGACAGAAAATGTCTTTCAAATTGTGACATCTTTGAAATTGGAACAAGCTGCATCTCCATCACTGTCTGTTGTTACTAAGGTGCCAATAGACCTGTAAAAAGTGACTGGTAAGGCACGTCATTTTCCAGAAGACAATTACCAGAGTTCAAAGCCCTTGGTTGAGTTCAAAAGATGAAACTTTTGACATTTTAAGCAAACCTTCAACAATATCTTGTGCTATTACACAGCACTCCACCTACTCTTGACCTCAATCTCCCACATATCCTCACAGCCTGTGGGAGTGCTTTCACCCTAACCTGCCACATAATACTTTGACGTAGCAGACAATTGAACATCCTCTAATCTGACCTTGAACACGCATTCACAAAAGGTAAGGAAAAGTGTGGGTGAAAGCCTTGTGAGAAAACCTCCCACCCTAAAAATAGAAAAGGTGGCAATTAAGTGCCACTCCAGTCATCCCTGTGGTAAACGAGCCCTACAGATTCCCGCCCTCATATCCCTAGGCTTTTTTTTTTTCATACCATTTCCTCATCATTGCCGGCTATCGGCTTAATTACACCCCCACCGTCCCCTAGATAAGAGAGTGATAGCCTTATCACCACGGTTCATTTCCAAACCCATGAAATTAATAAAGTCTACCTCGCGTCTCCGTTCTGGAGACTAACTTTTTATTAGCCGTCACATTCCAGAATTCACTGAAGAAGTACTTTTCATGTTCTTACTATTGGGAAGTAACAGATTTGGGAAATCATTCACTACAGGAGGTTAAAGACAGCAGAGGAAGGCTGTTTTTGTGTTACAGGCAAAATGATCTCCAAGTTGCAGTTTTTCACTCTGATGGGGGTTATGTCTGCACGTTAGTTTTACGATTCTTGCAGTATCGTTCATCATTCTGAGTAGCTGAATTATCCATTTACTTTGGGTAATTTTCCCTAATCTCTGCCTTGGGGAAGCTGCTTAATTGCACATTTTTGTTGTGGACTTCGCAAACATTAGTGTTGACAGGTCTTTTCTCTATGTGAAATATAAATTAGAATATAAATAAAAGGGAATAGACAGCACATAATACCCTCTGGTTTCTACAGCCGATAGTTCACATTAATAAAGCTCTAATAATATAAACCGGAGCTTAAAAGGTTCTGCAGTGAGATCTGCCTCAAGTCCTCCAACACTTCATGTTGGCTGCTGTACTCAGTGGGGAGGCAGCTGGCTTCCCCATGCTATTCCACCTGCCTGCTCCCTCGAGTAAAGGGCTGTGCTTCAGACCAAATCCACTCTTTCTGAAGCAGACACCAGCATGACTGGCAGGGGTCCCTCACATCGATTTCAGGGAGAAGGGAAGGGGAGGCTGGGCGGACCCATCACTGCTGCAGCGAAGCTGGCAGTGGAAGGAGACGGGCTCCCACCAGGTTTGGGCCTGTCATTTATTTCTAAACGACGGCAGATGGTGGGTTTGGCACTCGCACCGTCGTCTCCGTCTCCCAAGGTGCGCTTCTGTGATGGATGTGGCGAATGGGAGTGCTGCAGAGACGGCTCAGGCACATCTGCGCGGGCCGATAACAGGGGGCAAAGTATGCCTGAGCTTTCTAGCCTGCGACTACCTTTCACATATTGCTCATTCCCGTGCAGACCTCATGAGGACATGCATCTCTTTGCACTTATTTGCTGCTCACTTTCATAAGGGCTTTTTGTCCCTGTTATCTACAGGGCACCTTTTGCTTTACTATTCATGCAGACTCTAAAGTTTGACATTGATACCAGCACTCTCCTTCCACAATGAAACTTTACAGTGGAAAGAACATAGCGGGAAGGGCAGTTAATCCTTGAATAATGTCTCTATTTCAAAGCTTAATCTACAGCAGGTCAGTAAATCTCCGTGAACAAATTTTTCAGCTCTGTATTAGACGATAGTTCTTTGAAACTTAAAAGTTACCGTTTCACAACTGGCCAGATGTTTCTTTGTCTTACAAGGTATTTTTATGTTACTTCTTCTGGCAGGTTCTGGAAAGCGCCTCTAAAATCCAGAAAGCAACCTCAAAGTTCTGGGAAAGTTATTGAGGGAATTTTGGAAAGCAACCTTCAACTACGTTCAACAACTGGCTTATGCCTTTACAAACTTTCACCTTTGCTGTCACATAAAAGCAAAATCAACTACATAAATATAGACCAAAAATCCAAAATACAGGTTGTTGGCACTTGCCTGGACTTGATTCGGATGGCAAATCTGTGAAAGATACAACAAATTATGGTGATGAGAGCAAACTTTCCAAGCTCAAGGATTTGGAACTCATTGCAAAAGGTGAAATGCCAAAAATACATGTCAGCACTGCAAATATCCTCTCACTTTACATCAGTTTTTTTTTTTTAAGAAGTCATGTGAAATCCTGTTTTTAATTGAGGAAGTCTCATGAATTCCTGAACCCTGTCTAAAAATACTTTCATTGGTTATAAATTTATGGGTTCTTGCAGCTAAATTTCATCATTTTGGTAATTCTTTCTAAACCACACGAATGATTAAAGCAGAATTTATGGAAGAGCTGTTGTGCTGGATTGCATTGGATTTCATCTGAACTAACAAAGTGGCTGCTGAGCTGCCACACTGAAAACCTTTGAGACTAACTATATATCTGCTGTGCAAACACCTGTTAGTGAAACTAAGCTGCTAAATGTTGTCCTGCAGCAGCATAGGTTTACCTACTTAAAAAGAAATTGATGGAGCAATAAATAGAGCAGTGAAATACAATATGGAGTTTGTGTTTTCTAAAAAAGCTTTACAGAAATAACCCCATATGGGAAAAGGATCTGGCTAAATTGCATCAGAGGATATTTTTTTTAGCTCCACATCAAATCCCATTGGTCAAGATTATTGGCTTTTTATTCAGGATTAGCTTGACATTTATATCTCTACCACAGAGCTGCTCTGATACAAGCTATATTAAACATTTAATGATAGTCTTAACAAATTTGACCTTAGTGTTTCTAGAAGACGCATTTGATCTACAGCCGAATAGGAACTCTGCCCACACACAGAGGATCCAAAGACACATTAAAGTGAGCAATCCCTGCCTTATGACGCTCTTGCAAAGGTCACATCAGCCTCATCATAATCACAGAAAGCCATTTCCTTCCATAATTTAGTTTTTGCAGTGAAAGCATCATAAGGCGCCCAGCCGCATCCCTGCTCGTATCCACGGGAACGCAGAAGGCCTCTCTGGACCCAGGACGCTGCATCTTTGGGATTCTCCACGCGTCGCTGCGGGGTGACAAGTCAGGCGTAAAGAGTCGATTTAGCCGCAGCACCAGGGAGGCCCGCACATTAGCAGGAAGGAAATGGGAGCCAGCAAATACTTAGTGGGTGATTGGCTCCGCAATAACAGAACACCCCCTTTGGCAGCTCGTCAAGCGGTGCTATACGGATGCCATTACAAATAGGAGGCCATTAGAAGGCAGCAAGGCTTTGTGAGGCATGTCACTGCACCACGCTTTTAACCCAAGTTGTTTATGAATAGATACTTACTGAATTTTTCTACATTTTGCAACGTTACAACAACAAACTTGAAGGCATGTTAACAGGATTTTATTTTTGAGACCAAAACAAATGAGCATTTCATTTTGAAATGGAAGGAAATGGTTTTCACAAAGAACATGATCGACACATTTTTCAAAGTTTTTATTCAAATCTCCTTGCTTTGGGAGTTAGTTGCAAGTCTATTAGGCTCAGTCTTCACCACTTTTGCACATCTACATACTATTATTTTTTTTTTGCCTTTTTTTTTTTCTTTGCAAAACAACTCACGCTCAGTTTGACTGTAAAATGACTGAGCATAAATGTTATACTTTCCACTGACTCTTAATTGGATTTAGGTCTGGACATTAAGTAGATTATTCTAACGTATGAACATATTTTGATATCAATCTTTCCGTTATAGTTGCATGTTGAGTCATTGTCCTGCTGTTGAACCTCCTGCAGTTTTGCCTCTTTTGGAACCTGCAGCAGATTTTCTTCCAGGACTGCCCTCCATCTTCCAATCCACTGTTCCTGTTTTCCTGCTGAAGAACAGCTGTATTTACACTGAGATTAACATACACTCTGGTAGACATAGGCAGTTGCACTGTATGTGGTGTATCAATATGAAGGAGACTGAATAAAAATGCTTGCCCCACTTTTTACGTTTACCTGTAGAAAAAGAAGAAAATGTTAAATGCATAGATCAAAACAATCTGTGTAGTTTTCCCCCTAAATCTTTGTTTTAAAGAGATGAACCCACATCCTCTGAATTCCTATTGATTCTTTGCAGCTTTGTGCAGCAGAGGAACAAAGCAACAACTACCTCCCTGTAGGGAAAAGCTCTTTGTGCTTTTTTTATACTTCCTGCAAGGTCGAGGAACAGTACATGCTGCATTTAAGTAACTCCATCTGCACAGAGACTCTGTAGGTGTACTCTTAAAAGCCAACTAAAGCACTGATACGGCGGAAATATTTTATCCCCGATGGACATGATGGTGTTTGCTCTGGATGTCTTCATTTTGTGGGACGATAGGACTTGTCAAATGTTGCTTTATGTCAAAATGTTAAGACTCCCCGTTACAACTTTGTGCAGCTCATAACATTTTATATAGTGACAAAAAAAAAAGCAAATCTTATGCAGACCTGGACCAAATATTTATAGATATGTAAATCTTGGAGTCAAGCGAGAAAATGAAATGAATGACATAATGATAAGAGAGAAGGAATGCTAAAACAAATTTCTTTTCTGCTGCTTGGCTCTGATTGGTTCACGCTTCACGGCATTACCAAGATGAGGGAGCAGAAATGGCTTTTCGACTTCCATTTGTATCTGCGTGCAGATTATATTTTACACGCTAAACTCGTATGTTGTTGGAACAAATCTCTGCTTGTGAATTTCTTTGAAAACACACGGTGCATTTGTGCAGAAAATGGGAGTCGGAGCTGAGTCACATGCTTTCATAGACTCTACCGCCCTGTTTAAGAGTCTTCAGCCAAATTCCGACACTTTCCATACATTAGGTTGCTGAGTGATACAAGCTTTAACATTTAATACCTGGATATTTGTCTCAATTATCGTATGAAGACTTGTAGCTCAAAGTTCTGATTAAATTAGAAGTGAAAATTCTAATTTTAGAGATGTAGTTCTACTTGAATGGACGCTGAACCTGGGTTCGGGTTTGTGGTGTGAGGGAATGAAACTTTTTTTTTTTGTCTCAGCATTATTTTTCAGTCAAATCCCAGGTTAAACTCTTCTACAGCTTTTATGCTAAAAATAGATAATAATAATAATAATAATAATAATAATAATAATAATGGAAGCAGAAGGAATTGTTTCTAAGTAAAAATGAAAAACATAACTACCAAGGATGTGCGGTCCAACCCGGGTTTTGGACCGCACAGTAGAAACGCAGACAACTGAAGGCCGAAGTATAACAGAAGGTTCTGATGTAAAAAATATTCCAGGTTGCATAATCAAAATGTGCATTTCACAAGCCATCAGCCTATTAACAATGTAGCATTTCTCCTATGTTGAATATGACTTGTCTGTGTTGCATACTGAGTTGAGAAAGGTCATTATCAAGAGACAAAGCTGATTGAACAGAGAAAAAAGCACAATGTCACTGCAGGTGACAAAGCCGTCCAATTCAGTCTTTTCCTTCTAGATGCAGCTTTTGTATCAAAATCTCTAGCATAGAAAGGCTTTTAAAGATTCTGTATAGAACTGAGATTGCACAGCATCACAGTAGACTACTGATTTGAAAGCCTACCATCAATTGTGTGAATCATGAACATTTTTAGCTGTCCAGAAGAACTGTGCACACATTAGTCTTCTCCTCAACCACCCCCGTTAAAGGGTGCATATATACCTAAAACCTGAGGTTTTACATTTCCTCTTTATTTATTTTTGTTAATACAATGCCCTACAGGGCCACTCTGACTGACTGGCATCTCATTAGGAGAGCAGAGAGCCATCGCTTGCTCACGTGTTCTTCTCCAGACAGACCACGCCACAGGCTGCATGCTAATTGCAGAGGCGTTGCCGGCTTGAGACGACCTTGCCTGTTAGAGGAAGGAGGCAGAGAAGTGGTTTTGTGCAGCTTCTTGTGGGGGGCTCTTTTGGGGGCTCTTCTCTTGTCCCGACCTTGTGCAGTGGAGACGGCAGCGTCTGACCACTCACTTGTAGAATATCACAGCGAAAGCCTCATTTGAAAGACGAACTTGAAGTTGTCTTGTGCTTATCAGACATAATGTGGGAAGGACAGCAGCTCAGAGTGACATTTTTTTTCAGACACTAATTTGCTGCTTATCATAATGTTACCATATTAAAAAACACTCACTTGAATGACAACTCATAAGGGTGCGTGGTGGGAGTGAGAGGCACGTTTAAAGCAGACATCAAATGTTCACATTTTGCCTCTAATATGTATAATTTCACCTTTCGAGACATTAATTCTCCACATGTCTCGGCTTTATTACAGTTTCTTGATTAAGGTCATCTTCTCAAAGGGTGTGCCATTGCTTTTGAACATATAAAAAACACTTTATAGTCTCTAAATATTAATACATGTAAAAAAAAATTTTATCTTTTAACAAAATAAGCACTTCAGGCAATTTGAGTTTATAATTTGATCAGAACCTCTTTAGACCTTTTTTATGTGCAATCAGGCTCAGAGCTGCTATCCAGCTGCTGTTCTGCTTTCATGCAGCAGAACAGCAAAGCGAGCAGCGAATGCAAACATGGCACAAGAAAAAAAAAATGTGTGCAAGTAAAAAAAGATGCACCAAAAGAGAAGTCAAAAGGTTAATTTCTACTTTCTTCCTCCTTGGCCTGATAAAGAAAACATGGATGAATAGCTAAGGAATGACAGATTATTCATTCCTTAGAGATATATTAACAGAAATACATTCTCAATGCCGTTGTGTGGACAAAAATGTTGCTGAAGATGGTGGAGGGGGGAAAGAACCTCAGTCATGAGCCCTTCAACTTTGGCATAACTGAAATAAAGGGGAAGACAAAAACAGGGAAAAACCTTATATAGAAAATAAAAACTTGACATAAAAGCTACTAGCAAGAAAGTTACTCAAATGCAATGCAAACGCAACAGCAACGATTGGATAAAAGCGTCACTAAACGTCACGTTTTGATATGTTGCACATCACTCTGCACTAATGCAGATCACTTTACTTCACATGTCAAATCCTTTAAGTATTTAAAATACGTGGATTAGCTCAGACACACTCAAAATATGGGAAAAGCACTTATACCTATCAGAAATATGTTTTGGCACCATAAATGCCAAAACATATGTAAACGTTCCATTAATCTGAAGTAACTGAATAGTCTTGCCATATAACACAATTTATTTCTTAACCATACCCAAACCTAAACCTTCCCAGATGCGCCCAGAATCCCCTAGGAGAGCAATTAAGTGTTTTTCATGTCTTAACTAGAATTTGAACTAAGCTGAATATATAAAGAAAACAGTGTTTGCTGTTATCTGCCTCAATTGGTGCATATGTTTGAGTTAAACAAAGACGTAAACTAAGAGATGACGCTGTTCTATTAGAGGCTTTTATTAGTCCTTCCATGTCAGTCACTGATAAAGAGGTGCTGCCTTGAGCCAAACCAGCCAACTCCTTCAGTCCTCATTAAAATGTCATCATATTAAAAAATCATTTTGGGCCCTCGCTTATGAGCGTCTCATTGCCTTCATGGAAATGTTCTCCTTTTGGCTTCAGCTGGAGAGAGAAAGAGCTGAGAGAGTAATGACGATACAGAAAAGGAGTACGGCTGATGTAGATAATGGTGGCTTATGTGCGTGAGAGGATGGTTTTAATGTTTTAGACCATTATTAGGTTATTTAGTCGCCTGTTCTACAAAGACTGACCGCACCAATGTAAACAGGTCTGGAGTCGAAGTGAAAATTTCTGTGAAACCGATCAGCCTGGCTCAATTATTCTAACTGTATTCTGTGGTAATGAGGTTTTCATCATCAGGTCTGCTCAACTCAAGCAGTCTGTATTTTCATTTTTTCCTTTAAAGACGCAGCTTTGCATTAAATGCTTCATTAACATTAGATATTTGGTCTGAAAATTCCTTTTCTGTCTGAAAACGTTTTTGGAAGAAAAAAAAAGGCACCTTTTGGGTTTGTTTGGATTTAGCCAAGTCAGTGACGTTTTGTTGTTCAGTGCAACATGTATGCTATATTAAAAAAAAAAAAAGTATTGCCTTAATACGAGTCACAATTGGCACTCGCTTGTCATTTTTGAAACCATAAATATTTTTAAGCCCCCAAAGCTATTTCTTGTAGGCAAGTGATATGCTTATAAGCTTTCTTTCAGCCAGCTGACATGCAGTGCAACAAGTAGAGAACAAACAACAATGCATTAATCCATGCAGCTGGGGAAAATAAACAAACATTAGTTATTTCAATTCCTCTGGCTTCTCAATAAAAGCACTTTAAGAACTTTAGATAAACTAAATTAAACCAGAAACTCCATCAGACCTAGAAAAATTCAGAAAATGTTTACCTTGGCACAAAAGCAAAAACACTTGAAGTCTTTTGAAATAGAATTTCTAAATGGATATACAAGACAAAGAAAAATATGGTCACAGCTGTGGCAGAAAGCAACAAGACAGGAAACTCATTTTGTAGATTTACTACTCAGCAAAAACCTGCAGAGAACCAGAAAGATAATAGGTGAAAGATTTATAAAGTCTGTTATCAACACTATTGTTGAACCAGGTTGCGTTGGTCAACAACATTAAGGTACAAGTTTTGATTAAATGCGTCCAATTCTATGTTGGATTCTATTAACCTCACATTAGAGGTGAGATTATGTGTACAGCTTATGTCCATCACTGATAAAGAACAACAAAATATCTTCCAACTTCTTCTGTGTCCAACATTGCAGGAAGATTAAACTTAATCAGTTTTGCAAGCATTTCTTGCTGAAAGGTCTAATAGAAAAGATACAGAAATGGCTCCAGTGGAGACTTGAAACTATTATTTGGAGTGTAAAGGTTATTAACAAAGGAGTTTAACACACACAGCTTAACTATAGGCTAATGAAACCCCTGCTTTAATGTGATCAGGACTTGCAATTGCTGAAAGTTGAAGCTCAATGAGGCTTGCCTTTTGTAATACCTGGTCCTTGAATGAAAGTTCTTGGGACTTAAATTAGATATTGTTTTTAAATGGATACCATCATGCAGCTATTCATCTTGGTGAGCTCATTTCACAAACCAGATTCTTCTTCGCTACAGTTTTATTCCTGTAATTTCCATTTTGTCGCTTTGTCACACAGATAATGAAAACCCATTCAGAAAGCATGGTGTATTCTGTGAGAAGACAGAAATCTGACTGGTAAGAGTAAAGACAGCCGTGCCGCACATCACTCCAAGAACCAGAATGAATACCGCCATATGTTGTTTCCTAGTGCTAGAGTTAATTAAACAATTTGCTCTCGTCTGATGAATAAGTTGACGATTTCGCACCATTTGTTATGTTGCAGCATGCAATCTGTCTCTTCCCGATAATCAAATTTCCATTCAGTGTGGAGTCAAATAACAACATTAGCAGAGTGGAGAGAAAAAATAGTCTTCCTTGAGCAGTGTGTTTTGTATATTAGATATTTTAATTGTAAATAGAAGTAAGCGCTCGCCTCAATTTATTAATGTGGGAAGCTATGAATTATGAAAGCAAATTAAACTAAATTCATGCACAGAGAAACAACACAGTTCATAGTATATTAGTATCCCAGCAGAATACGCACATAAGTCCTTGATTGGCCCCGAGGGATGTAATATCTATGCTTTAATTTCACATGGCAAGTTAGCATATCCTGTTACAAGCCATTACAAGCTTTTAATGCCTCACACTGTGCCTGGGATATGCTGCTACTTTATGCCCTTAAAACTAAAGATTTAACTATAATGGGACAATTTCTGATGTTTATTTTACAGGCAAAGTTGGTTTGGCGAAATTTACCCATTCAATTAGTACCATTTATTGGGAAAAAAACAAAAGAAAAATGTCTATAAAAGCGTATTCCACAACAAGCATTGCAGAGTTGGGAGGTAAATAAATGCCTTCTCCCTCTGGGGTGCACAATGTAATTAGCTATTTTTCATGATTTTATTTGTACTTCTTAAGCATCCTTTCTCCACCGTAGCTGCTGGGCAGCCATGTTAATTTTTTCTGCTGGCTCTGTGCTTTTTTGTTGGTGCCAGGCAGTGTTGCAGAGCAGCAAGTAACTGATGCCAGGGAAGCGTTGGTTCGTTTGTAAATCCACATTCATACGGAGTCCTGGACAAAAACGGCTAGTTCAAATGTGAGAGTCCTTTGGTGAATAATATATTAGAGAAAAATAGAGGGGATTTAGAAAATCATCTGATCTATGCTTATTTAAAATGAACAAGCAGTAGAAGAGCTTTTTCTAAATAGTTGTGATATCCATCATTTCCTGTTCAGCAGCTGAAAAGCCTTACTTGGAAAAACGACTATAATCATTCCTAAAATATTTCAAGAAGCCATAGAAAAGGAAAAGTCACAGGGATCTTTTTTTGGCATTGGTGCCTTTCAGCTTCTTCAGACTTGAAATTGGATTTGAGTTCAAACCCCTGACTACAGAATCTGTCAATTGTTTCTTTTTCTTCCCTCAGGAGGCTTGTTTTCTAACTCTGGGTGACTCACTTTGCTCAGAAAAGCACTGGCAATCATTAAGCTTGATATTTATTTTCGAAATTCAATTCCTCTAATACATGGCACTGTGAAGCAACAATGCAGCGTAGAGCTTATTATAAATCTTTTCTGTTTGCATTTTGTGTTGCTGCTTACACAAAAACTAATGCGGAGCACTACTTTGGTTTTCTCTGTATAGCACATAATCCTTGAGAAAATCATTCTGAAAGCCTTTGCAAACATCCATCCTTTTTCTAATAAGAGTCTCTGTGGCTCATTGAGTTTTTCTAGGTTCATTAGATGTTTGTGTGTTTTTACAGCATCTGCACAAACCTTAATAGGCTTCAATTTTGTCAAAGCAGCATTTTCTAGGAGGTGTTCTCCTCTTTTTGTGCATTAACTCTCCTCCAAATTGAAAAATTGTACATAAGTGTTAGTTAAAATGCTGACTTATTAGAATATGTATTCTCTATTTGGCTTCCAAAATGCTTGTTATATCTCCTAAGCACTGTGTAGGCATTTTAAACACTAATAATCCTAATTACATGTTGCATACATACACATACTGCTACACTAAAACACTCTACTTAATCTGACATTAATTTAACTGTCTATGGCTGAAGATTCGCTCTAATTAATGGAATCTGTTTTCAGAATATGGACATAAAAGTTTGATTTAAAATCTATTTTTAGCCACTAGAGGCGCCATGGGTCCTCGGGTGATGAAATCGTGTTATGTGGCATTGAAACGTCTCAAGTGCTAATCAGTTGCTCTCAGTATGTGACTATCTGAAGTGTAGCTTCGGAAAATGTAAGTGTTGACTCTGTCAATACATAATCACTTGTCATCTGAAACTGAAAAACTTTATTGATATCTTGTTCATTTATTTCAAATCTTTCGGTCTCTGTCCTTTTGTAGTTTTGTTTGTGTCAAAGGTTTTGGCATATCTAATAGAAAATCACCCACAAAGTGACATTATGTTTGGATATTCACAATATCTGGTGAAATGCCTTTTCCAGGACCAGAGAGCTAATGTGGACCTGTCTGCACTTTTCCCGGTGCTAATCGACAAGCAACGAGTGTGTATAGATGGCATATGTCATTCTGGGTCATGAATGCATATTGGTTAGACATAATGTTGACAACACTGCCAAGATCCCACTTGATGATCCACTAATGGCGGGGTAGAGCTGGCAGGTTGATTGATAGTTGAGTCACTAAGGTTACCATTTTCCTTCCAGGTTAATGAAGGAAAATGGTATACTCCTCAAGTCTGGAGTATGCTGCTACTCCAGACTTGAGGCAGAATATCTTCAACTATTCAGTGAAGAAACATCTTGGATGCTTACTTTTTCCAAATATAGGCTGAGATATCTTTATATTTCAACTTCCTGATTGCCTCTCAGACTTCTGCTCCGCATTTTGGAAGTTTAAGTCCAAGTTTAAGTCTGATTTTTATGTTCATGCTATGTTAAGTCCTGATCTGCTAAAGTTTAGCATCTTGCTAACTGTCTAAAGTAGAGGTGTGCCGATCGATCGGTCACCGATCATAATCGGGCCGATTTTCGTGAAAAAGTGCATGATCGGTGATCGGCGATTATTGGCTCTTGTTGCCAATACCGATCACCTGCATCTCATTTTGCAGCCTGCCTGTGCAGCTGGTCTCCTCTTTCCTTCACACTGCGCAAATGCGCAGCAACAAATCCTAAGCGATGTGGAACTATAACGCACTGAGTGAATGGGGATGTTTGCGTGTTGCGGCGGAAAATTGAAGCACGTCAAAATGCATCAACACAACGAAGCTAATACGATATAAAAACAATGGCATACTTGACGGAGTTTGGCTACATCGAGGCTCACTGCAGTAAAAAAGACATGGAGGATCAGATAGCAGGTAAAGCAGCGCACAGCTACAAACACTCACACGGATTATTAGCATGACGGTCAGAAAGCTAAACAAATAACACGCAAAATTATTTAAGTCTTCGAGCTGCGATGTAAGACGCTGGTTCTGTTTTCGCTGTTGAACTGCTGCTACGCGCTACAGATAGTAATATTTCACAGACGGAGCGCCGCTTCTGCTCCACCTGGTAGTGGCTCTCACACCAAACCTCTGCTTAAAACTGCAGCATCTAACCTAAAAAAATACATTTTACATACATATTAAAACTTTCGCTGTCCTAACATAAGACAGATAATCTCTTAAAAAATAATCGATCTCCTCCCTGTTCTGCATAATTACTCCGCTCAGTCAGAAACAGCCACTCAGAACTAGCGGTAATCTGCTAGCCACGATGCTAACAGTAAGTTTTCATTCAGTAACTCTGGATTGTTTATTGTAATGGATCCTGTATTTGCCTTTGAATGCAAAGTTTCATACTTGAATTTTTTTGGCAATGTTGAGAGGTTTTATTTTGGCTCTTTGCATTATTTAGCCTCTTCAGAGCCTTCATATGTTATCAGTCTGTTAAAGATAGTATTACCAATAGCAGTACAATTTGCACAATGCCTGTTTTGTTTAGTTTTCTTCTTGGAAAAAGTTATTAAAAACAAGTTTTTGTCTAAATTAAGGTGAATTCATGGTTCCTTTTTCCACATAATGTAACTGGTAGTGTTTATGATAAAAAAAATAATGTGATCGGTATCGGTGATTGGTATCGGTGATCGGCCCTCATGGGTGATTGGTATCGGCACGAAAAACCCTGATCGGCACATCTCTAGTCTAAAGTCTGTCCAGATATTGTGGGCCAGCTTCGTCACTTAAATCTTAAAACTCTGGACTTGTTTGTTGATGTTAACTCAAAGTTTCTACTCGTCTATTTTAATCTCATCAAGTCCAATGTCTGTTTTGTTTTTTGTTTTTTTCTTGTGCTCAGGGAGATTCCACCACCAAGCGCCAGAGAGTATAAGACTTACAATCTTGAATACCACCAAATGACTGAATCACTATATAATGGACTATAAGGTGATGGAGTTAAACAACTTAAA
Organism: Poecilia reticulata; assembly: GCF_904066995.2. Taxonomy (NCBI): domain Eukaryota; kingdom Metazoa; phylum Chordata; class Actinopteri; order Cyprinodontiformes; family Poeciliidae; genus Poecilia; species Poecilia reticulata. Next base: position 9,772,020 of record NC_088852.1, on the reverse strand, counting down.
CATAACAAATTTCTTTCTCCAGAAGCAGTTATTTTATTTCGGCTCCTTAAACTGTTTAAACCATAAAAAATAAAGTGAAATTAGTTTTCAAGTCGAAGCATGTTTTCGGGTTTATCACCGTCTAATAAATACAGCTATCAGTAGGGAGGGATGATGCTCGTTTGTGACAACCTCATTTCATATTCTCGCCAGTTGGGCATGCCTCAGATTTTGAGGTGTAATATAGCCCTGCCAAATCAGCAGTAGCCCCATTACTCATCCCCCTCTGTGCTGTCTCCTGGCTGGTGCTCCGGCACTAATGCAGATTACAGGGATATATGAGGGCTATTTTGTTCGCTGCAGGGTGGAAACGATCACCGGCAACCCCATCCCTCTCTGATGCACGACTCTACATCTGTTCCCCCTGCAAACGCCTATCTGGATATCCATCAGAGCCAAGCCCCTTATCAGATCTGAGGCGGCTGCATCTATTGCACATCAATTATAGATGCTGTGTGTGAAAAATTGGGTCACTCTATCAACACTCTCCCTCGATCCATGGAGACATTGTTTAGTTAAGTGATTAGTGGCTTATCTTTACATACAGTTGCAGTTGTAAGTGTTAAATGGTCCGTTTATGATGCATGGTTACAGCAGCACAATTGCCTCAAGTGAGGAAAAAACTATTTGCCACAGCAATTTTGGTATGATTTAATGTGGCTCCTTTTCCCACAATTTAGATCAATTAATCAAATATTTACACAATGTTTGCTTTTGTGCCCTTAAGTGGCCTTTCTTTGACTCATCTGGACAGGACGTTCACACAAGTGTACTTGCGTCACAATCCATTAGAACCGTTTTGCTCTCCTCTCGCCCCGATGCAGGTGGTGACAAATGAGCCACGCTGCATTCTTGCAACCCAAATTCATTTCCAACTTGCTCCCTGATGGAGAACACAGACATATTATTCAAATTTCTAACCCATTCACTCTGAGTGGAACACGTCAGAAAACCTAAACGTTTTAATCTCCATGCAAGTCTCTCCTCATCCGTTACACAAATAGACCATTCATCATATTATTGGGCCTTTACAGCTTGAATGTTTGAGTGATCCGTTTCTCAAACTGCCCCCTCTCCCTGCAGCCCAATCAATCATTTTTCAATGAAGATGTCACAGCTCATTGTGTGGAGGGTTACCCCGAATGATTCCCAGAAGGTTTTTAGATGACAGAGTGAAAGCCGGAGCCATTTTGATCCAGCGGATGGTTTGAATAATTTGGCCAAAACACTGTTCCATTTTACTGCTGGCTTGTCAACAATTTTCACCTCAGTGGAGAGGTGGTAGCAGGTGCGGAAATCTCTGAGCATGCTTGCTATTAACTTTTCATTAGGCGCATTAAACTGCACGAGTCATCAACAAGTAGTTGCTGCTCGACATAATTGGTTTGTGGTTAATGTCTGTTTTGAAGCTGTAAGTGTCAGCGAGCTGCGAAAATCCCAGCGGGAGCTCTTTAAGACTTGAGATTTTCTCAGGAAGAAGCACTTTTTAAAGACAGACAGCCTTTAAAGACTGGCAGCCTAAACTGCACAGCAACAATTTTCTTCCAGGCTGTGCATTGTTATCCCAGCCACTCATAATGATCCTTAATTCAATAACCAACCCGCAGGATTGTCTCATTAAATAACCAGCTGCAGTGCAGTAATAAAGATTTCATTTCTCATCTTGAGTTCTCGCACGTGCATGTCTCACCTCTCCACTCTTCTTCCTCTTTCCTCTGCTGCAGCCTCCACCAAGGAGTTGATGCGGAGACCTGTGACAGCTGGAGCCGGAGACATAACCTTTGAACACAAGTGTTTTCACCAAACACACTTCAGGGAAAGTACAGTGCTGTGCTGTAAGGCGGTAGCTTATTTCTTTACATTTTGTTTCTAGTAAGGATTAAGACTTTTTGGGGTGTTTAAGTTGGCTTCTTACTTTACTTTGGTTGTTTTTCACTAATCTCCAGCCCAATTCCTGACAATTTTCAGTAGAATCCCTTGTCGTTTAGGCCACACATCCCATTGGCTTGTGAAAACATGCATATTTTATCAACCTCTAAATATAAACCATTTTTAAAAAATGCACAAAGTTGTGTTCATCTCTAGGAAGTGCAGTATAAACCAACTATTGTCTGGTTTACAGTTGTATAGCCTTCTAATGATATGCAAATATCTAAATTTGTGACACAAAGGGATGAAAGATTTATCAGTTACTGGGTTAATAATGATAAACTTCTGACCTTTTAAAAGAAGCGTAGTTTGGTTGAGGTTAATTTAGGATCAAATCAGTAAAATGCCTAATTAATAAACTTGGTCATTTGCATTTTAATTGAAAAGTTGTACCTCATATCGACATGTCACCAACATATCATATGTGCGGTCGCTTATTGCATCAATATGACTGATTTATGCAACAGGTGACATTTATTGTTAATCTGATCTGCTTTATTAACATGCAGCTGATTTATCCATCCAAATTACCGATATCTAAAACATGTGCTTATGAGTTGACTTTTTCAGCCTTTGAATATACTTTCCATTCTTCTGATTGCTCTTTTTTTTCACTTAGTCTCTTTTTATTGATTTTTCTGTTCCATTTCCTCCAAAATATCCATTAAAGTTGGTAAAATATGACGAACGTCACACACATTTATCTCAAATCTTGCATATTTCATGGCCTGTATCATCAGCTGCGGTCTTCGTGATCCTCATCGAAAGCTGCAGTGAGATTAATGAGATTTAATCTTTTACCTCATTGCCAATGCTTTATCTCATGAGGTCATTCATTGGTGCGTCAGCCCTCCTCCACCTCCCTACCCTCACCGTACCTATGTTGCAAAATTAAACTTGAATTAGATCATTAGCATACAAAGCAGGAAACCCTCTGCCGTGGAGTCATACATATTTATCTGGATGTGCCTGACTTGTGCATGCACACCCTCATACTGTAACCCCTTTTGCATGCAAACACCCCTGTTTCTCCTGTGCAGGAGACAAGCGAGCACAGACTATGAAATGGATATTAATTAGAGTAGGTTGGTTTTTAAGAAGCATAAATCTAACTGCGAACCGTCTGAGTAAATACAAGGTTTTTATCCAAACGAGCTTTTCGAAACATGGCAGATTGACTGGAAAATGTGTGCATTTGGAACCCGAGCAGATGGATTTTGATTAGGATCGTTTGGGCAGGTTGCTTTCAACGCATCAAATATTGCTTACACACAGAGGAAACGCGAAACGCCTGCAGTCCAAACTCATCTGCTGCACATTAACAAACAGAAAAAGACAAACAGGGAACACAGCCTTCTGGATAATCATGCATTGCCTCATGAATGACTCCTTTTCTCTCTCCTTTCCCCTCTGTCCTTTCCACTAGAAATTAACTTTCTCCTTAACCACTCTCCCTGCCTGCTTCCTGCCTTCTTCTTCCTTCCAGCTGGGAGAACAACTCCCTCCTTTTGCAGCTACGTGGACTCCTCCATTAGTATTCCTTCCTCCTTCCCACTTTTCCCTCCCTCCTGTGAGATTGCTGTTGTGTCTTATGGCTTTTTATTCCTACGTGATGGTAGATGGGTTCATGTAGGAGTAGAAGCCACTAAACACGCGGTGAGTGCTCGACATGCTGGCCAACACATGCAGAGAGCTTCCTGTGGCTATGACAGCTGCCATGTTCACATCAATGTCCTGCCCATTATCCCGAATGCACACAGGGTTTAAATATAGTTCGGGGACCTCACTGAAGAGCGGGGCTGTTTTTAGACCGGAGTCACAGTCTGGTCCAAATTGGAGTGAAAACTATAGATTTGAATTATTTTCGGAAAAATTCACAGCTGAAAAATCAATCCTCGGTGCAGAATTGTCTTAACCGACCTACTTTTCCCAGCTGCATGCTGGCTGCTTGTGTCTCCAATTCAATATTAATTTCTTCACTTCCCTGCCCTGCGGTCCTTGATCAGAACTGCAGCCTGAAAGATCTCAAAACCACTTTCGAAATAAAATGACTCTCTCAGGTAGGTCACTCAATAATGTCTGAATATATTTGCCGTTTCCCTGTTAAGTTGTGCAGAAAAGGTTTATATCCCTCTTTAACAGCACTAAAAGGTTTTCACACTGTTTGTAGCGCAACATATTACAGTCCATCCTTTAAGTTCTGGAAAGTAACCGTTTCCATTATTTACCATGTATTTATTGGTTTCTAAGGTACTTCTGAGTCGTAACTTATCAGGTACTTTTCCTGAACTTAGAAGTCACTTTGCTGAATTTACCAGGTATAAACATATAACTTTCATAGAGTCTAATAGGTTCAAAAATGTTCTCCAAAAACACTTGGTAAGTTCCAGAAAGTGATCTATACATTCTGGAAAGGTAACTTTTACAGACCTTTCAGGAACGTACCATGGAGTTTGTGGAAAGTAGCAAGTTCTGCAAAAGTACATCCTGTTATATAATAGAGCCACTAAATAGTGAAACTATAAAGTTCCATACTTCTGTAGTTTTGGAGCTGTTGAAGAGAATATTGGGATTTTTTTTTGTTTTGTTTTTTCATTGTGTCACTTTCGCATTGTTGACTGTGAACTCTTTATAAAGTATTTTTAATATGTCTATAACACTATTTATATTTTCTACCCAGAATATGTTGAAATAGACTTCAGATAGTGTTTCTAGTGGATACAGCGTATTGTCTCTCTTTAAAAAAAAGACTAAAAAGGATCTTGCACGTCACTCAAAGTTTGATTAGTTTTAAATCACTCAAATCCACTAAAATCTTCCTTTCTCTAAAAATTTGAGCTCTTAACATATATTGATTGTTACTGAATGTACCTTTTAACCGAATCTTTTTTTGTAACCGTCTCAAACCTGAGTGATTGAAAACGTGCAAAATCACCCTTTAAACTGTAGCGTAGAGAAGTGGTTTCATTGATCCTATATGTTTGGCCATGTTAAAGTGTTGTGGCTAAAATACATTCGAGTCTGAGTGGACAAGACAACAGAAAAACTGCATTGTTTTTCTTCACAAACCAAAAATGAGGATTGCAAAAGCTCTTGTGGCTGAGATGCTTGTACCTTTAATGATGACAACACAGATGCAACAAAAGATCTTTTTTTTAAATGTGCTGGCTGACTCATTGTCCACCTTGGTGCAGAAGTTGAACAGGGAGTTCCTTGAAAAGGCTCCAGTCTGAAGAGACCAGCAGGAGGCCGGCTCAGTCTGTTTTGTTAGATCTGAAGGGACCACAGTCTAAAGTGCCAGATTTTATTGTAATTCATAGTAGTTTTCTAAGCATTTTAGACATTTCACTCAAAATAGTACCAGTTGGTAACCTTTCTCAGTCCCTTTAAAACTTCAAGGCAAGAAACTTTGAATCAACTCAGAGCAACCCCCTTCATTTTCCTCCTAAATTATGTACAAATCTTGGCACCCTAATAATGGCGCTGCAGTAACTTTCGCCTGGGCTGAACTTGGTGTCAACTAATTAAGCAAGAAACTCAAATTATCCTGCTGGTGGGTTCATTCGTGTGCTGCAGGGTTTGGGTTTAAATGTCAACTCCCTGTTTGTGTTCACCGCGAAATACGCTGCCAGCCTGCGCTCCTTGCACACAAGCTGAATAAAGTCTAAACAGGCAGAAGCCAAGAGCTGAATTATTAATCCCTGGATATTACAAGAAGCTGACACATGTTTGCAGTTGTGGGACATTACTTCTTCGCTCATTTGAGATGCATAATAATTTGAGATGAAAACTAGATAAGTTCTGCGGCAGTTTAATTATTTCTTTTTAAGCTATAAGATGTTGTGATCTAAAATTCAGAGGGGAGGCTTGACAAGTTTCTGTTGCCTGCATTATCTGTTTAATTTATTTTTCAGGTTCCCACTCCCACATAAGACTTTTTTTTTTTTTTTTTTCCCCCCCGCTTTATTGAGTCGTGAGGTGGTCTGAGAGAATATTTGAACAGAAGGAAGACATTAAAGAAGGCAGAGGAAGGCTTCGATTTTTAACCCTGTGGGGGTCCATGGGAATCTAAAGGTGGGAATCAACAGTGATGAAGTCTATGGGAAAGTGGGAAAGAGCCTGCATTATTTACAGCAGCATAGGCTCATAAAGGGGAAGCGGTGTTTGAATAGATCGCTCCTGTCTTTTCGTCTCGCCCAAGGGTTCGCTTCACAGTTATGATCCAACCAGACAGCAAACCTCACATTCAAATGTCAAAATGATGAGACAGGCAGCACTTGGACTCATTTTAATATTGACAGCTGTTCTTTTTTTTTTCCTCCAAATTACGGCTTTCGCGGCTCCACGACTCATGATCAGATTCCACAAGGTCGCCGATTCTTCAAGTTCAGGTGGAAATCATCAACTCTGGTGTAATGGGATTTTCCTCTGACAGATGCAATAATGCGGTGTGTTTCTGTACAGTAGGTTTAATGTACGACTGTTGTTCTACTTTATCTCCACCCTGCTTCAGGCTCTGCTTTGATTTTTCTGTAATAAATAATGCTCTTTTGTCTTCTGTGCTGCATTTGTTCCCAGTTGTAATCTCTCTACTGCTCAATAAATTATGAATAATGCCAGTTCAACCTGCTGTATATCTCTTTTTTTTCATTTGTCAGATGGTATAATTTCCCCCCTCTTTTTTTCTAAAAAAAACATGCACAGGAATCACAAACTGTTTCAGTGAGCAGTTTAACTCAAATCTCACTGGATTAGGGGGGAACATACATACCAGAAGCAATTTGCTTTATGTGCACAGAATGTGAGCAGGAATGCAACAACACAAAGAATATTAAGAGTCTTCTTGCACATTTAACTGTGTTTCAGTATTGCATGTAGGTACCAATAAAAATAATCTTTCTGATTATTTGGATTCACTCGGTGAATAATTTTGCTGCAAGTCTTTCGGGACAACCAGGCTTATACATTTTGAGACCAATGTTCTTGTTTGTCTGTCTTTGCAAAATGACTCAATCTATCAAATTGGAATTAATGCACCTGTGAGAGGAGTTTAGGTTTGAATTTACATTTTTATATGAAGTATTTGTTTTGATCTGAACCTTTCCAATGGGACTTTGTCCTGCTGGACGGTGACCCCACCCAATTCTCAAGCCTTTGCAGCCACTAATGGATCTTCCAGGATTTCTCTGTATTTAGCTTCATTTGACTCGATTCCTTCTGCAAAACATAATCTCCACAGCATAAGGAGAAACACTATATTTTGAAATATGGCAGAGGACAGAACTGTGAAGTTGGGATGACTTGCAGAACTAGTTTTTCTGTCAACGTTTTGCAAAATGACTAAAATATTCATTTTAAGTATCTGACCAGATTAAATTGTTGCAAGGTAGATACTATCTTACGCAACACACTCACAGCATTTCCTTTTTGCCTAGTTGTGCTCTCATCTATTACTCAAACACTGAAATACAAATCAGAAAGCGACTTGTGGTTGAGTGCCTTACCAAAGGGCAAAGGTCAACCCTCAGGACTTAAGCCCACAACTGATTGCAAGATGACTTCTCTTCCCACTGAGCCTCAGTCGTCCACTGCGGTTTGTGGCGAACGTTGAGCTGCACTTGTGATTTTTAACAAGGTGGTTTCTTGCCACTTGTCTATAAAAGCCAGGATTGTGAAGATTTTAACTGAAGCCTGGTGAATACTGAGAGTACAACAATAGCCTGAACATGTCGCACCGTGCAGCCTCCATATGATACAATCTTGATGGTAACTTTTGTCACACTGTACAATAAGACTCAATAGGTCATTGCTGTTGAATTGTATCAGAAAGGCCCGACAGACATCGGTCCAATGATCGAAGGATGGCCAGTTAAAGGAGTGATCACACTGAAACGGGGAAAAAAAAGAGGGAGACGAGACATTTGTTGAAGAGCTAATAACTTTGAAATGGAAGATGATAATCAGAAATCTGTCGCAGCAGCCGTCGCCCTACATGACTTTTCATTAAAATTTCAGGCTCCGCTTGATATTTGTTCTGGACTGATTTGGTGAGGAGAAGAATAATCTCATAAGAAAGATCTAACAATTCATTTACAAACGATTTTGACAAGGAAAGCCAGTCATCACAGCTTTACTGAGCTATTATTCTGGTTTAATAGTTGTCCTCTCATCAGGATTTCCACCCTGAGCCGTCGATCTCTGCAGCTCACCCAGAGCTACTTTAAATCTCCCTGATTAAAACTCTCCTTGTCTGATGGTTGGGTTTTATTGGATGTTTATGCAGAGATATCAGACTGACGGAGGCTGAATACAAATGGGTTTAAGACCTTCAGTTGTAATTGCAAAAAAGAAAAGTTAAATGGCTAGGGATGCATTTGAAAAGAGACTGTTGATTATTATTGTGTCAATTTAGTTTCTTTGCCTCTTATTAGTGTTCCCAGTGTTGCGTTTAACTTTTTTCTTTAGTCGAGTTCAGAGAATAAACTGAAAAGCTCTTCCCCTAAAGCTTAGAGTAAAGTTACAGAGTAGTTTGATATTAAAATACTATCCCATGTATTAATCACTAAAGCTAAACTTTTATTCGCAGAATCTGACTAGAAAGCTTTCACGTCAAGTCACATTAGATGTATATTTCAAGACAATCAGATTAAAAGAATTTATTTTTGAAGTTTATTTTCTTTATCTGAACTTGGGGAGTTTCATTTTTGTAGGGAAATCTGTGAAATTCTGAAAAGCTGCCTAATTATGTAGACTCATCCTTCACATCAGTTCCACATCACAGGACACATCTGTGTCAATATTTGACAGACTTTGTCTTTTAATTACATATTCCCTTTTGTGCACTCTCCCAAATTTCAGGCATTATCTCATTACCGCTTGCGTGCCAACAAACCTCTTTGCACTTCCTCTAATTGGAATGAGGAGCGGTGCCAGTGTTTGTAGAGGAGAGGAGAGGCATGTCGCTGGAAATTTGTGAGCGGAGAAGACACAAAACGTGCAAGGGTAGCCTGTGGATTTCCTCTGATTTCATCAGTAAAGGAAAAAAAGAAAGAAAGACGTGTGAGGCGATCCCCAAGACAACAGGCAGCTGGTGCATGTAGGCGAGCTTAGCCGTCCAAAATCTCTGAGAAGAAAGTGAAAGAGTCGCATGAAAGCTCTGCAAGTCATCCTCGGCTTTAGAGTTAACTCCATCTTTCAGCTTGACTGCCGTGAGTCATCTGTGCACGGTCACGGGGTGCTGCAAGCATGGCGTCCTTATTTTGTAATGCACTGATGGTATGCAGCAATATTCAATTCAAATAATTGCATTTAGACATTGTTTGCTTCATGGTGTCCACTTGAAAATACTTTTGATCGCATCAGAAACATCAAACAGCCCACCAGACGGGTCAGGGAGCAAAACTGAAAGCAGAGAGAAGTTATTAAACGATATGCAGATCATTATTTGGTCCATCGACTGCAAATCTACCAAAACATGGTAATCTTATAGTGCGTAATCTTACAGGCTGGAAAAGGAAGCAACCAAGAGGTTCATAGTAAATCTGGAGGAGCTGAATCGGGTACTGTAACCATTGGCTGTGTTTTGTTTTGTTTTGTTTTGGAAGAACTTCAGTTTCAATCTTTAGTTTTCTTTCTCCTTTCCAAAATCGAGCAGTGTCAGTATTTGTGCACTAAGCTAAGATAACCCTTGTTGCAAATTGATGAAAAGAAAGCCACAAGATCTGCTTGCAGGTTGCATATTTTTGCAAGATAAGCTTCTAGGGTTTATTTTTGTGTTTTCAAGTCATATCTGCAAAGTTAGGCTCATCTGGACTCCAGTAACCGTGATGCGTAGTTAATGCTTTCTTTATACTCTCTCCAGCTTCTTTGAACTTAGTTGGTAGATTATCACTTCACAGATTATTTCATTGGACACGACGCATGTCTGCTGCCGGAGAAGTCCGATTCAAAGAGGGTGAAAAAAGGAAGGGCAGAATCAGCTGGAGTTCTTGTTTTGCAGCCTCTAACTTACAAAAGTTGTGCCTTTTAAAGGTCTACATGACATTTTGGAAATGATCTTCTCACAGCGTGACCTGCCGAGATCTCATTGTGACAACGACGTGCTGAGTTCCACAGATCCCCCCCTCTCCACACACACACACACACACACACACACACACACACACACACACACACACACACACACACACACCCGACATCTCGCTGGAGCCCATCACGATGAGACGACCACTGTTTGAGTCCACTTAATGAGAGTGTAGAGTCAGCGCTCTGGCTGCAATTACAGTGTTTAGGACTCTTTAATGATATGTTAATGGCTTGGCTGTATTACCTCTCAGCTGTCCAAACAACATTAAATACCCCGCGGCTGATTAATCCTGCCTTCACAAAAACATCCAATTAGAAGGAAAATGTTGAAATCTAGATCTGCCAGCAAGTTTTTTGGTTGGGGCCAAAAAGTACACAAGCACAAAAAAATAAATAAATAAAATACAATTAGAGATGACAAATGAAGTTTTTAAATGTACGTTTTAATATCTTAAGCATCGCGTCCACTCAGGGATGCGATGCTGAAACACACAGCTCTTCATCAACGCTCGGCTTCATAAAGGTTAAATCAGCGGCCCCTCGGTTTTATAATGCTCTTTTATAAAGTGCTCACCGCACCGGCAGCGTCTGCCCCGAAATCAGAGGAATCCTGTCAAAACCTCTCCAACAACTTTAATTATGTAGTTTTTCTTGTTGTTTATCTGCTGAATAAAAACCACAAGAAGGATATTGACGCAGCGCTCTAGCCGAAGTGAGACGGTTTAGAAAATAGTTGAGAACACCTTGTTTTAAACGTTATCATCAAATGTGAGCCAGACCCTTTAATAAAGACTGAAATTGCCTGTTAATTTAGCACCAACTCATGAACTTCAAATCCAATTCCATCTTTGATTTGCAGCAAAATGTTCTTTCCAAGTTTACACAGTCCACATTGACCACCCGCTTTACGTTGATTAGAAATGCAAATAAGCAACGGAAAATTGGAATTGGTGCAATTGAGGAGGGGAACATAATCAGGCATCCTCCAGGCTGTGGCGGACTGGAGGAAGAATAATATTCAGAAGGATATTCAGGAAACGGAAAACGTTCTCCTCCTACAAACTTTGTTGAGATGGGTGAATATTCACAACACGGATATGTTAAATGTTGAACCATGTATCCCCCTGAATTTGAATTTCTAATCATTGGCGTCTGCGTGGACGATAAGTGTGGCCATTGTGCGCACAAGATGAGCAAACATCGTGACGAACAAGAGGCGTTTCAGTTCGACGGCATCGCATTCACTGAACTGAGAGCCGTAAGAAGGTTAACTTATGCGCCTTTGAATTTATGTTTAATGTCGTTACGGACCATTTGCCTCCTGATGAGGCAACCGGTGCCCAGGCAGGCGTTTTGTTCGACCACTGTTTCAAACTGCTCGTTACCCGGGTCATACCCGTCAACAGCGCCCGACTCCCACTTTGATAATTATGAAAACGAATAAAGTCAGTGATTCTGCAGATGTTCTGCCATCCCCTCCCATGCGTTTCCCTCAATGTCTGCTTCCTTTACAGCTGTTTCTCATTAGTAATTCACCTTGCCTGTCTTCTATCCAGCAATCTCCCTCCTCTGTATATATACCCCCATGTTTCTCCTGCTGCCTGTCAGATCCTCCTGTTAGCTATCCTCCCATTTGCTCCAAACCACTCGCTTGTTTGTGTCTTCGGTTTCCTGCTTTCTGTAAGTCAGTGTTTTGTTGCCAACTTTTATTTGCCTGCTTTTAAGTCCCATATCACCAGCCTTTAGCAGATGGTGTCTCTTTAAATCATTTTTTTTTTTTATCTCTGTAGTACATTTAAATCACAAACACTGACCAAAGCACACACAGATTAATAAGACGAACTAAAAGACATGAGTACTTAGTTTTATTATTTTGAAACAAACCCATAAAAAAAAGTTCAGCTTGGTAATCCACTAAGTCAATAAAAGAGGCTGCTAGGAAATATCGATTGAAAGCAACAAAGAACCGACACAATTAAACAGAAAGCCTAATCTCCGAAAAACCCAGTGAGCGGATATTTGTTTAAAGTGAGATTTAAACACTGACAAAAAGGGAGGAAGCTAAATATCAAGGGGGGAGGCAGGTTGTTGGAAAGTTGAGGAAAGCTGAAAGCTCCCAAACCAAGTTGAAATGGTCTGCAGATTCCACAAGCATTATCTTGCTCTAATGAGAAGACAACACCACAGATATTAATGCCGGTGTTACAGGGGGCGGCGTAGGTCTTTGCTTTCTTTGTTTTCGTTTTCCTGATGTTTGACATTGACTTACTGAAACTGAATCAATTCGTGGACAGAAAGACAAACTGTCTTTGCGGGTACTGAAAGTTTATTTTTACTTGAACACCATTGGTTCTGCAGATGCCGTAGCAATAATAAATTATCGCGGGCGATAATTGAAGTGCGTCCCAAAAGTATCGGTAGCCATTAATCTTTTTCACATTTAATGTTTTATTCTGATGTCTAATAAACCAACACAAAATCTCACACAACTGTAATTTGGAAGGAAGAAGTTTGCAAATGCTAATCATCACTAAATGCAAAGGGTAGCGATTAGACACCTTTGCTTAGAAACCGCTAATTAAAATCCAGGTCAACTAATTGGGTCTTCTTAGTGATTTCCACATGAGTACCATTATTCAGTGATTTCGTTTCCTTTTATATTGTGACTGCCCTTTACCCTGATACCCCAAAATGAAAGGCATTAAATGCGAAAGCTATGATTTTGTCATTTGAATGTATCAAAGGTTCCATTTAAAATCAGGCTTGTGTTTCCCATTTTTACCCTGTCAGACTCGTACTTGTTGCGCTGTTGAAAATAACCATTTTCTCCAGCATAAAAGCCCTTTTCAGGTTGTCGGGGCGGGCCTGAGCTTTAAGCTCCATCGTGTTTGCCTCTTATCAGGCCTCAGAAAGAGGTTGGAAAGGTGATTGGGGTGGAAGAGAAGGGGGGGATGCTCATCCACAGCAAAGAGGGCTGGGGGGGGCCTAAAGAATGTAGCATCCTTATCAAAGGCCCGGGTTGCTGAGCCTCAGTTAAAAATAGAAACCGAGGGAGATTGGCATCGATTTCTGCAGGCGTTGACGGCCCGATTGACAGCAGCACCGCAGCATCGGGCTGTTGAGCCATCGAGGGAATCCGCCAGACAGCCTATGATGAGATGAGATGGGAAGATAACTTCTGACAAGCACCTCCACCCGCCACCCATTTCTAATCACCCCCGTCTCCACGTACACACAAACATGCACACAAGGAGAGAAAAGTAATTACCGCCTGCACACACACACACACACACACACACACACACACACATATACACGTTTGCTGCCCCCTGAGCAAGTAACGGGTCTTTGGCTGGCTGAGCATCCACCTGTCCTGTGTCTGCTGCCAAGTCAAAGCTCATGTGCTCATGCACATACAAAATACCTTTGGAAGTCCCTCCACAACAATCAGCCACCATCCTTAAGGGTTATCTCACTTAATTATCTTCCATCAGTGAATACTACCTAATGTCCATGAGGCGTCCTGGATGGGGATGTCAGTGACCTTTGTTTTATTGCTGTAACTGAACCACACAAAGTCATTATTTTGGTTACACAGTCATCTCTCGGTGTAATTCATCTCTCTGAGGTATTAGAAGCAATTCGGTCTCACTAATGGACTGAGTGGCCTTTTTAGCAATACTTCAGAGATGATGAAATCGTTCCCTGAGATAACAACATTTACAAATGACTTGTTTGTCATTTGCAGATTAGATCCTGATTATTGTTCAGTTGCAGCCTGATGCCAGTGGGCTTAGACCAGATACAATGTCGACACATGTAGCAGCCGGCTGCGCCTCACTTCTAAACAGTTAATTTATTCAACACAAATTTCATCTCAAGGCAGGTCCGACGCATATATTCGGTTAAACAGAATCCACGTCGCTCCAAATCTAATTAAAACCGAGCCAAGACTTTGAGCTTCGACTGCCGCGCGATGTGATGCGATGCGCTGTAATTTCAGAGAAAAACCGAAATGAGGATTTGTTTGCATAATAATGAGGACGAGAGACTGGAAATAAAAGGACTTGTTAATGTAAGAATGTGAAATACTGTCTTTAACATCTTAATGAAAAGATCTTGATGGATTTTGAGGGCATTGCTAATAAAAAGTGTGGATGTGTTTTCTGGCACATTATCAAGAACATTACTTGGAAAAAAAAGCAAAGGAACAATGTCAACACTGTAACAGACAGCAGGTTGAACACGCTCCCTTGTTTTACAGCATTCTGTCTTCTATCTGTTGTAAAGAAATTTTTTAAAATGCACAATGATCATTAGAAGCTAAATGTTTTGCTCTGTCATTTATAGTTTGTCAATTTGATCCGTCTCCTAAAGAAATGCCCTTTGAAACTTAAAACTAGTTTCAATTTATGAGAACTTATAACAAAAATGATGGACTTTTGCTTCCAATAGTGAATAAAAAGTAGAATGAATTTCCTGCAGGTCCTTTTATCGGCGCCTTTCTCAACTTTTAGCAGTAGAATAGAGAGGTGTATGTCTCCCTCTAGTGGCAGAAATGGGACATGTTGACATGTTCTGCTTTAGAAATCTGGATAAATGTGGGGGGAAAAAACAGACAAAAGATGAACGAAGCGTTGTTAAAAATAGTCGTTCTATGTTTAAAGTAAATGTAAAAAAAAACATTAAAATTATATATTTATATATTTGCCTGTATACATCATTTATAGACTTGTAGGACCTCACATCAGTACTAATTCTCAAACCTTTTTTTCCTCCCATATTGTCATGTTATAGCTATCAACTTCAAAGTATTTTATTGTAGTTTTACTTTTCCTGAACTTGAGCCACGCCACGTCTTAGGTTTCACCTTACATTTGGTTCAGTGAAAGATAACGTTCTGCCGAAACTAAACGCTCCAAACAGCTTTTATAATCATCGTGACTCAAAACAGTCCTGGTGGAGCTGCAGTGATTAACTGGCAGCATTATTCTACAACAAATCAGTCTGCGGACAGAAATTAGTCTAATCAAATTTCAGAACATGTTTTTCATTGCATCAGTCTTTAAAAAACTTTAAGTTAATATTTCACTGTCAGAAGCAAAGTGTGTCAGTTGGCTACCATTAATTCATCCTTGTTAATGCAACTCATTGAATTGTACTACTCAAGCCAAGAAAATGCAAAAACTTGAAACTTTATTCATTTAGATTTTTCACCAACATTATTTATTTTTGCTAAATGCCACAAAAATCAGAGAAATGTGTCAGATTTGTTTGTCAAAATCAGAAGTTTGTATGTATTTCCTCAGTATTAAGCTTAACCTTGTAAATGTATTGCTTTGAGTTTCCTTCCATAAACACTTCACATTAATTTGTTGGTTTTTGGTCTGTTGCTCTTGATTGAACAGGTGGAACTGTTTGTAAGCCGCCAAACTCTTGCATGCCTTTTCAGATCTGCCCACTAGTTCTCTAAAGGACTGAAATGCAGACTCCATTATGGCCACGCCAAAACATTTACCTTCTTATCCTTAAACTACTTTTTAACCACTTAAAAGTAGTGATTTAAAAACCCTGCAGAGCGGCAATTTCCTACCTTACACCTCCTGTGGGAAGGTGTAAGGTAGGATAGACTTTAGCTTTAAAGACAAAGTCTTTAAAGCCAATTCGGGGTTTGAATTTGCCACTCGAGGATCACGTCTGCGTCATGTGATGAAGATTTTTTCGTCAACTTTAATGGTTCCATACTAGAATGCAAATTAATGATTTCCAAACTGAACTTCATTTCAGTAGTCAGTGAAGTGCAATATATAAATATAAACTTTCTCTCTCTGCAAGAAAGAGAGTTACTCACCAGTTGATATAAAGATTACCCTACAAATGAAAAAGTAAAAGGGCCTTCATACAAATACTGTATGGAAATAGCATTGTGAGGTCACCTGCTCCTGATTGGCTCAGGTTGGTATGTTTCTTATAAATCCGTCACACCTGTAGAAGTTTCATTTTGTATCTTTAATTTCTCAGAAGTTCACTGTCAATGAAAATAAAAATAAGAAAAATCTAGTTATTTCCACGCTTGTTCTGCTTGTTGCCTAACACAGCTTCGGTCAGCATCCATCCATCCATCCATCCATCCATCCATCCATCCATCCATCCATCCATCCATCCATCCATCCATCCATCCATCCATCCATCCATCCATCCATCATCCATCATCCATCCATCCATCCATCCATCCATCCATCCATCCATCCATCCATCCATTTTCTTCCGCTTATCCGGGGTCGGGTCGCGGGGGCAGCAGCTTCAGAAGGGAGGCCCAGACTTCCCTCTCCCCAGCCACTTCTTCCAGCTCCTCCGGGGGAATCCCAAGGCGTTCCCAGGCCAGCCGAGAGACGTAATCCCTCCAGCGTGTCCTGGGTCTTCCCCGAGGCCTCCTCCCGGTGGGACGTGCCCGGAACACCTCACCAGGGAGGCGTTCAGGAGGCATCCTTACCAGATGCCCGAGCCACCTCTACTGGCTCCTCTCAACGTGGAGGAGCAGCGGCTCTACTCTGAGTCCCTCCCGGATGACCGAGCTTCTCACCCTATCTCCACGCTTGTTCTGCTTGTTGCCTAACACAGCTTCGGTCAGCATCCAGCGTTATTCATGTGCTTTTTTTTGGCACATATTCCGTGCAGTTTTATAAAGACGTAATAAAATATTAAAAAGGTAGATTAGCGATAGGGACAAAATATCCCGAACAAATTTGTAGTCAAACAGTATTTGTAGTAATAGTCACGCTAAAAGCTAAAACGGACTAATGTCTTACAGTATGGTAACAATACTGGAAACAGCGAAAGTCATTTATGTTAATGTGTTTGATTAACGTAGCAGCTTAATTAAATACAATTTACCGTAAACTTCTGAGAAATAAAACACTAAATGAAACTTCTATGACGGATTTATAAGAAACGTAACATCGATGTGCGCATGTGCATTATATGCTTTTATGAGCAGAGTCTGCTTTTAATGTATCTACATTAAACTACATTCAAACTAAACCTTTTTTATTTTCGTCCTGCAGGCTGACGTTTGTAAGAACGAACCAGTTTGACTGGATAGAGTATAGAAAGGTGATCCTTTCTGTCTTTTACCTCTCTCTCTGTCTACCCCGCTATCTTTTTAGATTTAGGTTTTAGCATTGACTTAAGATGAGGGTTGGTTCACAAGCGTTGCCACACCAGACCAAAAAGAATAGTATTAGTGCCGAGGCCGTTTTAAAGACTTTTCTTAAAGCCCCATTCCTTACGCCTTCCCGCAGGAGGCTCCTGCCCGCAGGAGGCGCCTTCCCGCAAGAAAGGCTCCTTCCCGCAGGAGGCTTAAGTACGGGCTTTCAAGACAAAGTCTTATAAACAAGCCCTGGCACTAAATTTTTTTCTTTTTGGTCTGGTGTGGCAACACTTGTGAACAAACCCTCATCTTCAGTCTACGCTAAAACCTCCATCTAAAAGGACAGCGGTATAGACAGAGAGAGAGGTAAAAGACCGAAAGGATAACCTTTCTATCCTCTATCCAGTCAAACTGGTTTGTTCTTACAGACGTCAGCCTGCAAGACAAAAGTAAAAAAAACTTAGTGACCAACTGATCGCAGAGGGCCTACATTCAAGGACTCTGCGTCTGACGGTCAGTGACGTTTACTGTGACGTCACTGACAGTCACATATGACGGTAATGCGCACGCGCACATCGATTTGACGTCAAATCGATGTGCGCGTGCGCATACCTACGGTGCATACCTTACGTAATGCGCACGCGCACATCGATTGACGTCAAATCGATGTGCGCGTGCGCATACCTTACGGTGCATACCTACGGTAATGCGCTCGCGCACATCGATTTGACGTCAAATCGATGTGCGCGTGCGCATACCTTACGGTGCATACCTTACGGTAATGCGCACGCGCACATCGATGTCACGTCACATAATTCGTACTCAGCAGATTTCTTAGAAATCCGTCATACCTGTAGAAGTTTCATCTTGTGTATTTATTTCTCAGTAGTTTACGGTAAATTGTATTTAATTAAGCTGCATGTCAATAAAACATATAACATAAATGACTTTGCTGTTCCAATATCGTTACATACTGTAAACAAGACATTAGTCCCGTTTAGCGGCACTATACTACAAATACTGTTTGACTACAATTGTTCGGATATTTGTCCCTATCGCTAATCTACCTTTTTAATATTTTAATACTTCTTTAGAAAACTGCACGGAATATGTCCTAAAAAGACACATGAATAACGCTGGATGCTGACCGAAGCTGTGTTGGGCAACAAGCAGAACAACACCTCTTCTGACATTGTGGAATTAACTGGATTTTTTATTTATATATATATATTTATTTACCGTGAACTTCTGACAAATAAAACACACAAAATGAAACTTCTACAGTTATATCGGATTTATAAGAAACGTAACATCCATGTGCGCATGCGCATTACCATAAAGCTGGATTTATGAGCAGTGTGCTTTTAATGTAGATTCAAACTAACCTTTTTATTTTCGTCTGTAGGCTGACGTTTGAAAGAACGAACCAGTTAGACAGGATAGTAGAGGATAGAGAAGGTTATCCTTTCTGTCTTTTACCTCTCTCTCCGTCGACCCCTCTATCTTCTAGATGTAGGTTTAGCATAGACTGAAGATGAGGATCGTTCACCAGTGTGTCACGTGAGACGAAAAAGAAAAGTATTAGTGCCGAGGCCGTTTTAAAGACTTTGTCTTTAAAGCCCCCATACCTTACGCCTTCCGCAGGAGGCATAAGGTGCCCCTGCTGCGGTGGCGCTGCACGTCCTGGAGGCCAGACCTGTATATACATTTTAGGCAATCTGTGTCATGTGACTAAGATTTAATAGTCACATACATGTGACATAGATGTATGATGTAGAAATAGATATTTAAATCTACATCACAGTATTTTTTCTTTGACAGTCTTTGAATATAGTCCATCTGCGATCATTTGCTGCTTCCTCTTTTCTTTTCTTGTCAATTTAAAGTAAAACCCATCAAATATAAACGATCTCCCTCTGTAATGGAGCGAGATCATCACCAGCTCTTATAAAGCTGGTGATTGCTTATTGTATTTGAGATGTTTCACTTTGACAAGCATTACAAAACGAGATGAAACAATGAAATTGCCTACATTTAAATGCTGCATGTAAAGCAGTTTATTTGCAGTCATGGAATACTATTAACAGATTTAGCCATACAAGAGGTTAAATTTTGTGTTTTTATCAATGACTATAACATTGATTATTGTCAATAATTTCTTAGTAGTCCGACATCATATAGACAAATGTCGCTTCTTTAAAGTTTTAAATAATTCATAATTTTATTCAGTATTTTTATTACTGTTTTATAAGTTCTGACATTTTGTCAAGTCAACAGCTGACTTCTTTTTTGAAAACATTCACAATTTTTGAATTGCCCTGAACTATTTTTAGTATTTTTTCAAGTTGTATATTCAAGTTGCACCTTTAAACGCTCGATACATTTTAGATTGTTTGTGTTGAGATTTTTTTGTTTGTTTGTTTAGTTCTGTTCATTTTTGTGTATGTTGCAAATACATAATATAAACACTATGGTATCCTTTTGAGGTTGATTGTGTATCTTACATTAAAAAAACAACAACTTAGTGACAGGCCTTCATTTAAAGACTCTGAAAAAAAGGACTCAGATCGCCTGCACCTGATTGGCTCAGCTGGTAACGTGATCCTCGCCTGGCAAAGTCAAAGCCCGAATCACACGTTACAGATTGAGGTGAATAACAGGTGTTCTGACAATCTGTCATACCTGGTCAATCTAGCATACCTTGTGGTAATGCGCATGCGCACATGATGTTACGTTTCTTATGAATCCGTCACAACTGTAGAAGTTTCATTTTGTGTGTTTTACTTCTTAGAACGTTACGGTAAATAAAAAAAAAGTCATAATAAAATAGAAAAATCTAGTTATTTGTATGCAGTGTCAAGTAAGAGGTGTTGTTCTGCTTGTTGCCTAGCAGCTTCGGTCAGCATCCAGCGTTATTCATGTGCTTTTTTTTTAGGACATATTCCTTGCAGTTTTCTAAAGAAGTAATAAAATATTAAAAAGGTAGATTAGGGATAAGGACAAAATATCCCGAACAAATTTGTAGTCAAACAGTATTTAATAGTCACGCTAAAAGGGACTAATGTCTTGTTTACAGTATGGTAACGATACTGGAAACAGCGAAAGTCATTTATGTTAATATGTTTGATTAACTTAGCAGCTTAATTAAATCAAATTTACCGTAAACGTCTGAGAAATAAAACACACTAAATGAAACTTCTATGACGGATTTATAAGAAACGTAACATCGATGTGCGCATGTGCATTACAACAACGTATGCTTTTATGAGCAGAGTCTGCTTTTATTGTATCTACATTAAACTACCTTCAAACTAAACCTTTTTTATTTTCGTCCTGCAGGCTGACGTTTGTAAGAACGAACCAGTTTGACTGGATAGAGGATAGAAAGGTGATCCTTTCTGTCTTTTACCTCTCTCTCTGTCTACCCCGCTATCTTTTTAAATTTAGGTTTTAGCATTGACTTAAGATGAGGGTTGGTTCACAAGCGTTGCCACACCAGACCAAAAAAGAAAAAAATTTAGTGCCGAGGCCGTTTTAAAGACTTTTCCTTTAAAGCCCCATTCCTTACGCCTTCCCGCAGGAGGCTCCTGCCCGCAGGAGGCGCCTTCCCGCAAGAAAGGCTCCTTCCCGCAGGAGGCTTAAGGTACGGGGCTTTCAAGACAAAGTCTTATAAACAAGCCCTGGCACTAAATTTTTTTCTTTTTTGGTCTGGTGTGGCAACACTTGTGAACAAACCCTCATCTTCAGTCTACGCTAAAACCTCCATCTAAAAGGACAGCGGTATAGACAGAGAGAGAGGTAAAAGACCGAAAGGATAACCTTTCTATCCTCTATCCAGTCAAACTGGTTTGTTCTTACAGACGTCAGCCTGCAAGACAAAAGTAAAAAAAACTTAGTGACCAACTGATCGCAGAGGGCCTACATTCAAGGACTCTGCGTCTGACGGCCAGTGACGTTTACTGTGACGTCACTGACAGTAACATATGACGGTAATGCGCACACGCACATCGATTTGACATCAAATCGATGTGCGCGTGCGCATACCTTACGGTGCATACCTTACGGTAATGCGCACCGCACTCGATTTGACGTCAAATCGATGTGCGCGTGCGCATACCTACGGTGCATACCTTACGGTAATGCGCACGCGCACATCGATGTCACCTCACATAATTCGTACTCAGCAGATTTCTTAGAAATCCGTCATACCTGTAGAAGTTTCATCTTGTGTATTTTATTTCTCAGTAGTTTACGGTAAATTGTATTTAATTAAGCTGCTATGTCAATAAAACATACTAACATAAATGACTTTTGCTGTTTCCAATATCGTTACCATACTGTAAACAAGACATTAGTCCCGTTTAGCGGCACTATTACTACAAATACTGTTTGACTACAAATTTGTTCGGGATATTTTTTCCCTATCGCTAATCTACCTTTTTAATATTTTTAATACTTCTTTAGAAAACTGCACGGAATATGTCCTAAAAAGACACATGAATAACGCTGGATGCTGACCGAAGCTGTGTTGGGCAACAAGCAGAACAACACCTCTTTCTGGACATTGCGTGGAATTAACTGGATTTTCTTATTTATATATATATATTTTTATTTACCGTGAACTTCTGACAAATAAAACACACAAAATGAAACTTCTACAGTTATATCGGATTTATAAGAAACGTAACATCCATGTGCGCATGCGCATTACCATAAAGTACGCTGGATTTATGAGCAGTGTGCTTTTAATGTAGATTCAAACTAAACCTTTTTTATTTTCGTCTTGTAGGCTGACGTTTGAAAGAACGAACCAGTTAGACAGGATAGTAGAGGATAGAGAAGGTTATCCTTTCTGTCTTTTACCTCTCTCTCCGTCGACCCCTCTATCTTTCTAGATGTAGGTTTTAGCATAGACTGAAGATGAGGGATCGTTCACCAGTGTTGTCACGTGAGACGAAAAAGAAAAGTATTAGTGCCGAGGCCGTTTTAAAGACTTTGTCTTTAAAGCCCCCATACCTTACGCCTTCCCGCAGGAGGCATAAGGTGCCCCTGCTGCGGTGGCGCTGCACGTCCTGGAGGCCAGACCTGTATATACATTTTAGGCAATCTGTGTCATGTGACTAAGATTTAATAGTCACATGACATGTGACATAGATGTATGATGTAGAAATAGATATTTAAATCTACATCACAGTATTTTTTCTTTGACAGTCTTTGAATATAGTCCATCTGCGATCATTTGCTCGCTTCCTCTTTTCTTTTTCTTGTCAATTTAAAGTAAAACCCATCAAATATAAACGATCTCCCTCTGTAATGGAGCGAGATCATCACCAGCTCTTATAAAGCTGGTGATTGCTTATTGTATTTGAGATGTTTCACTTTGACAAGCATTACAAAACGAGATGAAACAATGAAATTGCCTACATTTAAATGCTGCATGTAAAGCAGTTTATTTGCAGTCATGGAATACTATTAACAGATTTAGCCATACAAGAGGTTAAATTTTGTGTTTTTATCAATGACCATAACATTGATTATTGTCAATAATTTCTTAGTAGTCCGACATCATATAGACAAATGTCGCTTCTTTAAAGTTTTAAATAATTCATAATTTTATTCAGTATTTTTATTACTGTTTTATAAGTTCTGACATTTTGTCAAGTCAACAGCTGACTTCTTTTTTGAAAACATTCACAATTTTTGAATTGCCCTGAACTATTTTTAGTATTTTTTCAAGTTGTATATTCAAGTTGCACCTTTAAACGCTCGATACATTTTAGATTGTTGTGTTGAGATTTTTTGTTTGTTTGTTTAGTTTTTTTCATTTTTGTTTATTTTGTAAATACATAATATAATCGCTATGTTATCCTTTTGAGGTTGATTGTGTATCTTACATTAAAAAAACAACAACTTAGTGACAGGCCTTCATTAAAGACTCTGAAAAAAAGGACTCAGATCGCCTGCACCTGATTGGCTCAGCTGGTAACGTGATCCTCGCCTGGCAAAGTCAAAGCCCGAATCACACGTTACAGATTGAGGTGAATAACAGGTGTTCTGACAATCTGTCATACCTCGTCAATCTAGCATACCTTGTGGTAATGCGCATGCGCACATAATGTTACGTTTCTTATGAATCCGTCACAACTGTAGAAGTTTCATTTTGTGTGTTTTACTTCTTAGAACGTTACGGTAAATAAAAAAAAAAGTCATAATAAAATAAGAAAAATCTAGTTATTTGTATGCAGTGTCAAGTAAGAGGTGTTGTTCTGCTTGTTGCCTAGCAGCTTCGGTCAGCATCCAGCGTTATTCATGTGCTTTTTTTTAGGACATATTCCTTGCAGTTTTCTAAAGAAGTAATAAAATATTAAAAAGGTAGATTAGGGATAAGGACAAAATATCCCGAACAAATTTGTAGTCAAACAGTATTTAATAGTCACGCTAAAAGGGACTAATGTCTTGTTTACAGTATGGTAACGATACTGGAAACAGCGAAAGTCATTTATGTTAATATGTTTGATTAACTTAGCAGCTTAATTAAATCAAATTTACCGTAAACGTCTGAGAAATAAACACACTAAATGAAACTTCTATGACGGATTTATAAGAACGTAACATCGATGTGCGCATGTGCATTACAACAACGTATGCTTTTATGAGCAGAGTCTGCTTTTATTGTATCTACATTAAACTACCTTCAAACTAAACCTTTTTATTTTCGTCCTGCAGGCTGACGTTTGTAAGAACGAACCAGTTTGACTGGATAGAGTATAGAAAGGTGATCCTTTCTGTCTTTTACCTCTCTCTCTGTCTACCCCGCTATCTTTTAAATTTAGGTTTCAGCATTGACTTAAGATGAGGGTTGGTTCACAAGCGTTGCCACACCAGACCAAAAAGAATAGTATTAGTGCCGAGGCCGTTTTAAAGACTTTTCTTTAAAGCCCCATTCCTTACGCCTTCCCGCAGGAGGCTCCTGCCCGCAGGAGGCGCCTTCCCGCAAGAAAGGCTCCTTCCCGCAGGAGGCTTAAGGTACGGGCTTCAAGACAAAGTCTTATAAACAAGCCTGGCACTAAATTTTTTCTTTTTGGTCTGGTGTGGCAACACTTGTGAACAAACCCTCATCTTCAGTCTACGCTAAAACCTCCATCTAAAAGGACAGCGGTATAGACAGAGAGAGAGGTAAAAGACCGAAAGGATAACCTTTCTATCCTCTATCCAGTCAAACTGGTTTGTTCTTACAGACGTCAGCCTGCAAGACAAAAGTAAAAAAAACTTAGTGACCAACTGATCGCAGAGGGCCTACATTCAAGGACTCTGCGTCTGACGGCCAGTGACGTTTACTGTGACGTCACTGACAGTAACATATGACGGTAATGCGCACACGCACATCGATTTGACATCAAATCGATGTGCGCGTGCGCATACCTTACGGTGCATACCTTACGGTAATGCGCACGCGCACATCGATTTGACGTCAAATCGATGTGCGCGTGCGCATACCTTACGGTGCATACCTTACGGTAATGCGCACGCGCACATCGATGTCACCTCACATAATTCGTACTCAGCAGATTTCTTAGAAATCCGTCATACCTGTAGAAGTTTCATCTTGTGTATTTTATTTCTCAGTAGTTTACGGTAAATTGTATTTAATTAAGCTGCTATGTCAATAAAACATACTAACATAAATGACTTTTGCTGTTTCCAATATCGTTACCATACTGTAAACAAGACATTAGTCCCGTTTAGCGGCACTATTACTACAAATACTGTTTGACTACAAATTTGTTCGGGATATTTTTTGTCCCTATCGCTAATCTACCTTTTTAATATTTTTAATACTTCTTTAGAAAACTGCACGGAATATGTCCTAAAAAGACACATGAATAACGCTGGATGCTGACCGAAGCTGTGTTGGGCAACAAGCAGAACAACACCTCTTTCTGGACATTGCGTGGAATTAACTGGATTTTCTTATTTATATATATATATTTTTATTTACCGTGAACTTCTGACAAATAAAACACACAAAATGAAACTTCTACAGTTATATCGGATTTATAAGAAACGTAACATCCATGTGCGCATGCGCATTACCATAAAGTACGCTGGATTTATGAGCAGTGTGCTTTTAATGTAGATTCAAACTAAACCTTTTTTATTTTCGTCTTGTAGGCTGACGTTTGAAAGAACGAACCAGTTAGACAGGATAGTAGAGGATAGAGAAGGTTATCCTTTCTGTCTTTTACCTCTCTCTCCGTCGACCCCTCTATCTTTCTAGATGTAGGTTTTAGCATAGACTGAAGATGAGGGATCGTTCACCAGTGTTGTCACGTGAGACGAAAAAGAAAAGTATTAGTGCCGAGGCCGTTTTAAAGACTTTGTCTTTAAAGCCCCCATACCTTACGCCTTCCCGCAGGAGGCATAAGGTGCCCCTGCTGCGGTGGCGCTGCACGTCCTGGAGGCCAGACCTGTATATACATTTTAGGCAATCTGTGTCATGTGACTAAGATTTAATAGTCACATGACATGTGACATAGATGTATGATGTAGAAATAGATATTTAAATCTACATCACAGTATTTTTTCTTTGACAGTCTTTGAATATAGTCCATCTGCGATCATTTGCTCGCTTCCTCTTTTCTTTTTCTTGTCAATTTAAAGTAAAACCCATCAAATATAAACGATCTCCCTCTGTAATGGAGCGAGATCATCACCAGCTCTTATAAAGCTGGTGATTGCTTATTGTATTTGAGATGTTTCACTTTGACAAGCATTACAAAACGAGATGAAACAATGAAATTGCCTACATTTAAATGCTGCATGTAAAGCAGTTTATTTGCAGTCATGGAATACTATTAACAGATTTAGCCATACAAGAGGTTAAATTTTGTGTTTTTATCAATGACCATAACATTGATTATTGTCAATAATTTCTTAGTAGTCCGACATCATATAGACAAATGTCGCTTCTTTAAAGTTTTAAATAATTCATAATTTTATTCAGTATTTTTATTACTGTTTTATAAGTTCTGACATTTTGTCAAGTCAACAGCTGACTTCTTTTTTGAAAACATTCACAATTTTTGAATTGCCCTGAACTATTTTAGTATTTTTCAAGTTGTATATTCAAGTTGCACCTTTAAACGCTCGATACATTTTAGATTGTTTGTGTTGAGATTTTTTGTTTGTTTGTTTAGTTCTGTTCATTTTTGTGTATGTTGCAAATACATAATATAAACACTATGGTATCCTTTTGAGGTTGATTGTGTATCTTACATTAAAAAACAACAACTTAGTGACAGGCCTTCATTTAAAGACTCTGAAAAAAAGGACTCAGATCGCCTGCACCTGATTGGCTCAGCTGGTAACGTGATCCTCGCCTGGCAAAGTCAAAGCCCGAATCACACGTTACAGATTGAGGTGAATAACAGGTGTTCTGACAATCTGTCATACCTCGTCAATCTAGCATACCTTGTGGTAATGCGCATGCGCACATGATGTTACGTTTCTTATGAATCCGTCACAACTGTAGAAGTTTCATTTTGTGTGTTTTACTTCTTAGAACGTTACGGTAAATAAAAAAAAAAGTCATAATAAAATAAGAAAAATCTAGTTATTTGTATGCAGTGTCAAGTAAGAGGTGTTGTTCTGCTTGTTGCCTAGCAGCTTCGGTCAGCATCCAGCGTTATTCATGTGCTTTTTTTTAGGACATATTCCTTGCAGTTTTCTAAAGAAGTAATAAAATATTAAAAAGGTAGATTAGGGATAAGGACAAAATATCCCGAACAAATTTGTAGTCAAACAGTATTTAATAGTCACGCTAAAAGGGACTAATGTCTTGTTTACAGTATGGTAACGATACTGGAAACAGCGAAAGTCATTTATGTTAATATGTTTGATTAACTTAGCAGCTTAATTAAATCAAATTTACCGTAAACGTCTGAGAAATAAAACACACTAAATGAAACTTCTATGACGGATTTATAAGAAACGTAACATCGATGTGCGCATGTGCATTACAACAACGTATGCTTTTATGAGCAGAGTCTGCTTTTATTGTATCTACATTAAACTACCTTCAAACTAAACCTTTTTTATTTTCGTCCTGCAGGCTGACGTTTGTAAGAACGAACCAGTTTGACTGGATAGAGTATAGAAAGGTGATCCTTTCTGTCTTTTACCTCTCTCTCTGTCTACCCCGCTATCTTTTTAAATTTAGGTTTCAGCATTGACTTAAGATGAGGGTTGGTTCACAAGCGTTGCCACACCAGACCAAAAAGAATAGTATTAGTGCCGAGGCCGTTTTAAAGACTTTTTCTTTAAAGCCCCATTCCTTACGCCTTCCCGCAGGAGGCTCCTGCCCGCAGGAGGCGCCTTCCCGCAAGAAAGGCTCCTTCCCGCAGGAGGCTTAAGGTACGGGGCTTTCAAGACAAAGTCTTATAAACAAGCCCTGGCACTAAATTTTTTTCTTTTTTGGTCTGGTGTGGCAACACTTGTGAACAAACCCTCATCTTCAGTCTACGCTAAAACCTCCATCTAAAAGGACAGCGGTATAGACAGAGAGAGAGGTAAAAGACCGAAAGGATAACCTTTCTATCCTCTATCCAGTCAAACTGGTTTGTTCTTACAGACGTCAGCCTGCAAGACAAAAGTAAAAAAACTTAGTGACCAACTGATCGCAGAGGGCCTACATTCAAGGACTCTGCGTCTGACGGCCAGTGACGTTTACTGTGACGTCACTGACAGTCACATATGACGGTAATGCGCACGCGCACATCGATTTGACGTCAAATCGATGTGCGCGTGCGCATACCTTACGGTGCATACCTTACGGTAATGCGCACGCGCACATCGATGTCACGTCACATACTTCGTACTCAGCAGATTTCTTAGAAATGCGTCATACCTGTAGAAGTTTCATCTTGTGTGTTTTATTTCTCAGTAGTTTACGGTAAATTGTATTTAATTAAGCTGCTATGTCAATAAAACATATTAACATAAATGACTTTTGCTGTTTCCAATATCGTTACCATACTGTAAACAAGACATTAGTCCCGTTTAGCGGCACTATTACTACAAATACTGTTTGACTACAAATTTGTTCGGGATATTTTGTCCCTATCCCTAATCTACCTTTTAATATTTTTAATACTTCTTTAGAAAACTGCACGGAATATGTCCTAAAAAGACACATGAATAACGCTGGATGCTGACCGAAGCTGTGTTGGGCAACAAGCAGAACAACACCTCTTTCTGGACATTGCGTGGAATTAACTAGATTTTCTTATTTATATATATATATATATATTTATTTACCGTGAACTTCTGACAAATAAAACACACAAAATGAAACTTCTACAGTTATATCGGATTTATAAGAAACGTAACATCCATGTGCGCATGCGCATTACCATAAAGTACGCTGGATTTATGAGCAGTGTGCTTTTAATGTAGATTCAAACTAAACCTTTTTGTTTTCGTCTTGTAGGCTGACGTTTGAAAGAACGAACCAGTTAGACAGGATAGTAGAGGATAGAGAAGGTTATCCTTTCTGTCTTTTACCTCTCTCTCCGTCGACCCCGCTATCTTTCTAGATGTAGGTTTTAGCATAGACTGAAGATGAGGGATCGTTCACCAGTGTTGTCACGTGAGACGAAAAAGAAAAGTATTAGTGCCGAGGCCGTTTTAAAGACTTTGTCTTTAAAGCCCCCATACCTTACGCCTTCCCGCAGGAGGCATAAGGTGCCCCTGCTGCGGTGGCGCTGCACGTCCTGGAGGCCAGACCTGTATATACATTTTAGGCAATCTGTGTCATGTGACTAAGATTTAATAGTCACATGACATGTGACATAGATGTATGATGTAGAAATAGATATTTAAATCTACATCACAGTATTTTTTCTTTGACAGTCTTTGAATATAGTCCATCTGCGATCATTTGCTCGCTTCCTCTTTTCTTTTTCTTGTCAATTTAAAGTAAAACCCATCAAATATAAACGATCTCCCTCTGTAATGGAGCGAGATCATCACCAGCTCTTATAAAGCTGGTGATTGCTTATTGTATTTGAGATGTTTCACTTTGACAAGCATTACAAAACGAGATGAAACAATGAAATTGCCTACATTTAAATGCTGCATGTAAAGCAGTTTATTTGCAGTCATGGAATACTATTAACAGATTTAGCCATACAAGAGGTTAAATTTGTGTTTTATCAATGACCATAACATTGATTATTGTCAATAATTTCTTAGTAGTCCGACATCATATAGACAAATGTCGCTTCTTTAAAGTTTTAAATAATTCATAATTTTATTCAGTATTTTTATTACTGTTTTATAAGTTCTGACATTTTGTCAAGTCAACAGCTGACTTCTTTTTTGAAAACATTCACAATTTTTGAATTGCCCTGAACTATTTTAGTATTTTTTCAAGTTGTATATTCAAGTTGCACCTTTAAACGCTCGATACATTTTAGATTGTTTGTGTTGAGATTTTTTTGTTTGTTTGTTTAGTTCTGTTCATTTTTGTGTATGTTGCAAATACATAATATAAACACTATGGTATCCTTTTGAGGTTGATTGTGTATCTTACATTAAAAAAACAACAACTTAGTGACAGGCCTTCATTTAAAGACTCTGAAAAAAAGGACTCAGATCGCCTGCACCTGATTGGCTCAGCTGGTAACGTGATCCTCGCCTGGCAAAGTCAAAGCCCGAATCACACGTTACAGATTGAGGTGAATAACAGGTGTTCTGACAATCTGTCATACCTCGTCAATCTAGCATACCTTGTGGTAATGCGCATGCGCACATAATGTTACGTTTCTTATGAATCCGTCACAACTGTAGAAGTTTCATTTTGTGTGTTTTACTTCTTAGAACGTTACGGTAAATAAAAAAAAAGTCATAATAAAATAAGAAAAATCTAGTTATTTGTATGCAGTGTCAAGTAAGAGGTGTTGTTCTGCTTGTTGCCTAGCAGCTTCGGTCAGCATCCAGCGTTATTCATGTGCTTTTTTTTAGGACATATTCCTTGCAGTTTTCTAAAGAAGTAATAAAATATTAAAAAGGTAGATTAGGGATAAGGACAAAATATCCCGAACAAATTTGTAGTCAAACAGTATTTAATAGTCACGCTAAAAGGGACTAATGTCTTGTTTACAGTATGGTAACGATACTGGAAACA
Organism: Poecilia reticulata; assembly: GCF_904066995.2. NCBI lineage: Eukaryota > Metazoa > Chordata > Actinopteri > Cyprinodontiformes > Poeciliidae > Poecilia > Poecilia reticulata. The sequence continues at coordinate 9,741,631 of NC_088852.1, read as the reverse complement.
GCGAAAGTCATTTATGTTAATATGTTTGATTAACTTAGCAGCTTAATTAAATCAAATTTACCGTAAACGTCTGAGAAATAAAACACACTAAATGAAACTTCTATGACGGATTTATAAGAAACGTAACATCGATGTGCGCATGTGCATTACAACAACGTATGCTTTTATGAGCAGAGTCTGCTTTTATTGTATCTACATTAAACTACCTTCAAACTAAACCTTTTTTATTTTCGTCCTGCAGGCTGACGTTTGTAAGAACGAACCAGTTTGACTGGATAGAGTATAGAAAGGTGATCCTTTCTGTCTTTTACCTCTCTCTCTGTCTACCCCGCTATCTTTTTAAATTTAGGTTTCAGCATTGACTTAAGATGAGGGTTGGTTCACAAGCGTTGCCACACCAGACCAAAAAGAATAGTATTAGTGCCGAGGCCGTTTTAAAGACTTTTTCTTTAAAGCCCCATTCCTTACGCCTTCCCGCAGGAGGCTCCTGCCCGCAGGAGGCGCCTTCCCGCAAGAAAGGCTCCTTCCCGCAGGAGGCTTAAGGTACGGGGCTTTCAAGACAAAGTCTTATAAACAAGCCCTGGCACTAAATTTTTTTCTTTTTTGGTCTGGTGTGGCAACACTTGTGAACAAACCCTCATCTTCAGTCTACGCTAAAACCTCCATCTAAAAGGACAGCGGTATAGACAGAGAGAGAGGTAAAAGACCGAAAGGATAACCTTTCTATCCTCTATCCAGTCAAACTGGTTTGTTCTTACAGACGTCAGCCTGCAAGACAAAAGTAAAAAAAACTTAGTGACCAACTGATCGCAGAGGGCCTACATTCAAGGACTCTGCGTCTGACGGCCAGTGACGTTTACTGTGACGTCACTGACAGTCACATATGACGGTAATGCGCACGCGCACATCGATTTGACGTCAAATCGATGTGCGCGTGCGCATACCTTACGGTGCATACCTTACGGTAATGCGCACGCGCACATCGATGTCACGTCACATACTTCGTACTCAGCAGATTTCTTAGAAATGCGTCATACCTGTAGAAGTTTCATCTTGTGTGTTTTATTTCTCAGTAGTTTACGGTAAATTGTATTTAATTAAGCTGCTATGTCAATAAAACATATTAACATAAATGACTTTTGCTGTTTCCAATATCGTTACCATACTGTAAACAAGACATTAGTCCCGTTTAGCGGCACTATTACTACAAATACTGTTTGACTACAAATTTGTTCGGGATATTTTGTCCCTATCCCTAATCTACCTTTTTAATATTTTTAATACTTCTTTAGAAAACTGCACGGAATATGTCCTAAAAAGACACATGAATAACGCTGGATGCTGACCGAAGCTGTGTTGGGCAACAAGCAGAACAACACCTCTTTCTGGACATTGCGTGGAATTAACTAGATTTTCTTATTTATATATATATATATATATTTATTTACCGTGAACTTCTGACAAATAAAACACACAAAATGAAACTTCTACAGTTATATCGGATTTATAAGAAACGTAACATCCATGTGCGCATGCGCATTACCATAAAGTACGCTGGATTTATGAGCAGTGTGCTTTTAATGTAGATTCAAACTAAACCTTTTTGTTTTCGTCTTGTAGGCTGACGTTTGAAAGAACGAACCAGTTAGACAGGATAGTAGAGGATAGAGAAGGTTATCCTTTCTGTCTTTTACCTCTCTCTCCGTCGACCCCGCTATCTTTCTAGATGTAGGTTTTAGCATAGACTGAAGATGAGGGATCGTTCACCAGTGTTGTCACGTGAGACGAAAAAGAAAAGTATTAGTGCCGAGGCCGTTTTAAAGACTTTGTCTTTAAAGCCCCCATACCTTACGCCTTCCCGCAGGAGGCATAAGGTGCCCCTGCTGCGGTGGCGCTGCACGTCCTGGAGGCCAGACCTGTATATACATTTTAGGCAATCTGTGTCATGTGACTAAGATTTAATAGTCACATGACATGTGACATAGATGTATGATGTAGAAATAGATATTTAAATCTACATCACAGTATTTTTTCTTTGACAGTCTTTGAATATAGTCCATCTGCGATCATTTGCTCGCTTCCTCTTTTCTTTTTCTTGTCAATTTAAAGTAAAACCCATCAAATATAAACGATCTCCCTCTGTAATGGAGCGAGATCATCACCAGCTCTTATAAAGCTGGTGATTGCTTATTGTATTTGAGATGTTTCACTTTGACAAGCATTACAAAACGAGATGAAACAATGAAATTGCCTACATTTAAATGCTGCATGTAAAGCAGTTTATTTGCAGTCATGGAATACTATTAACAGATTTAGCCATACAAGAGGTTAAATTTTGTGTTTTTATCAATGACCATAACATTGATTATTGTCAATAATTTCTTAGTAGTCCGACATCATATAGACAAATGTCGCTTCTTTAAAGTTTTAAATAATTCATAATTTTATTCAGTATTTTTATTACTGTTTTATAAGTTCTGACATTTTGTCAAGTCAACAGCTGACTTCTTTTTTGAAAACATTCACAATTTTTGAATTGCCCTGAACTATTTTTAGTATTTTTTCAAGTTGTATATTCAAGTTGCACCTTTAAACGCTCGATACATTTTAGATTGTTTGTGTTGAGATTTTTTTGTTTGTTTGTTTAGTTCTGTTCATTTTTGTGTATGTTGCAAATACATAATATAAACACTATGGTATCCTTTTGAGGTTGATTGTGTATCTTACATTAAAAAAACAACAACTTAGTGACAGGCCTTCATTTAAAGACTCTGAAAAAAAGGACTCAGATCGCCTGCACCTGATTGGCTCAGCTGGTAACGTGATCCTCGCCTGGCAAAGTCAAAGCCCGAATCACACGTTACAGATTGAGGTGAATAACAGGTGTTCTGACAATCTGTCATACCTGGTCAATCTAGCATACCTTGTGGTAATGCGCATGCGCACATGATGTTACGTTTCTTATGAATCCGTCACAACTGTAGAAGTTTCATTTTGTGTGTTTTACTTCTTAGAACGTTACGGTAAATAAAAAAAAGTCATAATAAAATAAGAAAAATCTAGTTATTTGTATGCAGTGTCAAGTAAGAGGTGTTGTTCTGCTTGTTGCCTAGCAGCTTCGGTCAGCATCCAGCGTTATTCATGTGCTTTTTTTTTAGGACATATTCCTTGCAGTTTTCTAAAGAAGTAATAAAATATTAAAAAGGTAGATTAGGGATAAGGACAAAATATCCCGAACAAATTTGTAGTCAAACAGTATTTAATAGTCACGCTAAAAGGGACTAATGTCTTGTTTACAGTATGGTAACGATACTGGAAACAGCGAAAGTCATTTATGTTAATATGTTTGATTAACTTAGCAGCTTAATTAAATCAAATTTACCGTAAACGTCTGAGAAATAAAACACACTAAATGAAACTTCTATGACGGATTTATAAGAAACGTAACATCGATGTGCGCATGTGCATTACAACAACGTATGCTTTTATGAGCAGAGTCTGCTTTTATTGTATCTACATTAAACTACCTTCAAACTAAACCTTTTTTATTTTCGTCCTGCAGGCTGACGTTTGTAAGAACGAACCAGTTTGACTGGATAGAGGATAGAAAGGTGATCCTTTCTGTCTTTTACCTCTCTCTCTGTCTACCCCGCTATCTTTTTAAATTTAGGTTTTAGCATTGACTTAAGATGAGGGTTGGTTCACAAGCGTTGCCACACCAGACCAAAAAGAATAGTATTAGTGCCGAGGCCGTTTTAAAGACTTTTTCTTTAAAGCCCCATTCCTTACGCCTTCCCGCAGGAGGCTCCTTCCCGCAAGAAAGGCTCCTTCCCGCAGGAGGCTTAAGGTACGGGGCTTTCAAGACAAAGTCTTATAAACAAGCCCTGGCACTAAATTTTTTTCTTTTTTGGTCTGGTGTGGCAACACTTGGGAACAAACCCTCATCTTCAGTCTACGCTAAAACCTCCATCTAAAAGGACAGCGGTATAGACAGAGAGAGAGGTAAAAGACCGAAAGGATAACCTTTCTATCCTCTATCCAGTCAAACTGGTTTGTTCTTACAGACGTCAGCCTGCAAGACAAAAGTAAAAAAAACTTAGTGACCAACTGATCGCAGAGGGCCTACATTCAAGGACTCTGCGTCTGACGGCCAGTGACGTTTACTGTGACGTCACTGACAGTCACATATGACGGTAATGCGCACGCGCACATCGATTTGACGTCAAATCGATGTGCGCGTGCGCATACCTTACGGTGCATACCTTATGGTAATGCGCACGCGCACATCGATTTGACGTCAAATCGATGTGCGCGTGCGCATACCTTACGGTGCATACCTTACGGTAATGCGCACGCGCACATCGATGTCACGTCACATACTTCGTACTCAGCAGATTTCTTAGAAATGCGTCATACCTTTAGAAGTTTCATCTTGTGTGTTTTATTTCTCAGTAGTTTACGGTAAATTGTATTTAATTAAGCTGCTATGTCAATAAAACATATTAACATAAATGACTTTTGCTGTTTCCAATATCGTTACCATACTGTAAACAAGACATTAGTCCCGTTTAGCGGCACTATTACTACAAATACTGTTTGACTACAAATTTGTTCGGGATATTTTTTGTCCCTATCGCTAATCTACCTTTTTAATATTTTTAATACTTCTTTAGAAAACTGCACGGAATATGTCCTAAAAAGACACATGAATAACGCTGGATGCTGACCGAAGCTGTGTTGGGCAACAAGCAGAACAACACCTCTTTCTGGACATTGCGTGGAATTAACTAGATTTTCTTATTTATATATATATATATTTATTTACCGTGAACTTCTGACAAATAAAACACACAAAATGAAACTTCTACAGTTATATCGGATTTATAAGAAACGTAACATCCATGTGCGCATGCGCATTACCATAAAGTACGCTGGATTTATGAGCAGTGTGCTTTTAATGTAGATTCAAACTAAACCTTTTTTATTTTCGTCTTGTAGGCTGACGTTTGAAAGAACGAACCAGTTAGACAGGATAGTAGAGGATAGAAAAGGTTATCCTTTCTGTCTTTTACCTCTCTCTCCGTCGACCCCTCTATCTTTCTAGATGTAGGTTTTAGCATAGACTGAAGATGAGGGATCGTTCACCAGTGTTGTCACGTGAGACGAAAAAGAAAAGTATTAGTGCCGAGGCCGTTTTAAAGACTTTGTCTTTAAAGCCCCCATACCTTACGCCTTCCCGCAGGAGGCATAAGATGTCGCTTCTTTAATGTTTTAAATAATTCATAATTTTATTCAGTATTTTTATTGCTGTTTTATAAGTTCTCACATTTTGTGAAGTCAACAGCTGACTTCTTTTTGAAAACATTCACAATTTTTGAATTGCCCTGAACTATTTTTAGTATTTTTTAAAGTTGTATATTGAAGTTGCACCTTTAAACGCTCGATACATTTTAGATTGTTTGTGTTGAGATTTTTTTGTTTGTTTGTTTAGTTCTCTTCATCTTTGTGTATGTTGCAAATACATAATATAAACACTATGGTATCCTTTTGAGGTTGATTGTGTATCTTACATTAAAAAAACAACTTAGTGACAGGCCTTCATTTAAAGACTCTGAAAAAAAGGACTGAGATTGCCTCCACCTGATTGGCTCAGCTGGTAACGTGATCCACGCGTGGCAAAGTCAAAGCCCGAATCACACGTCACAGATTGAGGTGAATAACAGGTGTTCTGACAATCTGTCATACCTCGTCAATCTAGCATACCTTGTGGTAATGCGCATGCGCACATGATGTTACGTTTCTTATGAATCCGTCACAACTGTAGAAGTTTCATTTTTGTGTGTTTTACTTCTTAGAACGTTACGGTAAATAAAAAAAAGTCATAATAAAATAAGAAAAATCTAGTTATTTGTACGCAGTGTCAAGTAAGAGGTGTTGTTCTGCTTGTTGCCTAGCAGCTTCGGTCAGCATCCAGCGTTATTCATGTGCTTTTTTTTTAGGACATATTCCTTGCAGTTTTCTAAAGAAGTAATAAAATATTAAAAAGGTAGATTAGCGATAGAGACAAAATATCCCGAACAAATTTGTAGTCAAACAGTATTTGTAGTAATAGTCACGCTAAAAGGGACTAATGTTTTGTTTACAGTATGGTAACGATACTGGAAACAGTGAAAGTCATTTATGTTAATATGTTTGATTAACATAACAGCTTAATTAAATAAAATTTACCGTAAACGTCTGAGAAATAAAACACTAAATGAAACTTCTATGACGGATTTATAAGAAACGTAACATCGATGTGCGCATGTGCATTTCAACAACGTATGCTTTTATGAGCAGAGTCTGCTTTTATTGTATCTACATTAAACTACCTTCAAACTAAACCTTTTTTATTTTCGTCCTGCAGGCTGACGTTTGTAAGAACGAACCAGTTTGACTGGATAGAGTATAGAAAGGTGATCCTTTCTGTCTTTTACCTCTCTCTCTGTCTACCCCGCTATCTTTTTAAATTTAGGTTTTAGCATTGACTTAAGATGAGGGTTGGTTCACAAGCGTTGCCACACCAGACCAAAAAGAATAGTATTAGTGCCGAGGCCGTTTTAAAGACTTTTTCTTTAAAGCCCCATTCCTTACGCCTTCCCGCAGGAGGCTCCTGCCCGCAGGAGGCGCCTTCCCGCAAGAAAGGCTCCTTCCCGCAGGAGGCTTAAGGTACGGGGCTTTCAAGACAAAGTCTTATAAACAAGCCCTGGCACTAAATTTTTTTCTTTTTTGGTCTGGTGTGGCAACACTTGTGAACAAACCCTCATCTTCAGTCTACGCTAAAACCTCCATCTAAAAGGACAGCGGTATAGACAGAGAGAGAGGTAAAAGACCGAAAGGATAACCTTTCTATCCTCTATCCAGTCAAACTGGTTTGTTCTTACAGACGTCAGCCTGCAAGACAAAAGTAAAAAAAACTTAGTGACCAACTGATCGCAGAGGGCCTACATTCAAGGACTCTGCGTCTGACGGTCAGTGACGTTTTCTGTGACGTCACTGACAGTCACATATGACGGTAATGCGCACATCGATTTGACGTCAAATCGATGTGCGCGTGCGCATACCTTACGGTAATGCGCATGCGCACATGATGTTACGTTTCTTATGAATCCGTCACAACTGTAGAAGTTTCATTTTGTGTGTTTTACTTCTTAGAACGTTACGGTAAATAAAAAAAAGGTCATAATAAAATAAGAAAAATCTAGTTATTTCTACTCAGTGTGAAGTAGGTAGTAGTACCTTATGCCTTCCCGCAGGAGGCATAAGGTGCCCCTGCTGCGGTGGTGCTGCACGTCCTGGAGGCCAGACCTGTATATACATTTTAGGCAATCTGTGTCATGTGACCAAGATTTAATAGTCACATGACATGTGACTTAGATGTATGATGTAGATACGTAGAAATAGATATTTAAATCCATAGACATCAATACGTAGACCCCTCATGGAGCGCTGAGTCGTACTTAAAAGCGTCCGCCATCTTCTATGTGGCAGCAGGGCAATTGGAGCTCCTTAAGTCCTGTGCTATGTGGACTTGTTTCAACCGTTTTACGAAACAAACTGGATTCATTAGGATTACCTTCCCCAGGTAAGGATGAAAGATCAGAATTACTTTGCTTTGCAGCTAGAAATTTGCTTCTAAACAACCAGAAAATATTTCCCATGTAGCAAAATTGGCCCGAAATAACCGCTGATTGTTAGCATAGCAGCTAACGTTTCATACTGTTTTCTAATGAGAGAGCGCTGATGAGAAACCGCTGTTAGAGGAGAAGTTCATTAAAAACCAGGGGATTTTGTGAGGAAAGATAAATCAGGATCAGAGCTGGAGCTGCTGTTCTTCAGTCTGTTTCCCAGCCCTCCTTCACCTGGTCGGTATTTAGCTATAAAGATGCTACGAGTCAGAGCCCAACATTCTGAAAATGTCTTTTTATGAATATGAAGGAAACATTTATGTATTTTCTATTACACTTTTGGATAATTTCTCTTTTATTCTTGGCTTTAGCCTGTGAACCAGGACGTCTCAGAAGTCACTGGAGTTCTCCCAGTGTGACCAGCAGACTGAAGCCCTGCATGTGACCAGTGTTCCCAGTATAATAAATACATGTTTTATTCTCACTTTTTGTGTATTTTTAAGCATCTAAATCTGAAGTATTAGTGTATTAATCTAGCTTATGTAATGAAATAAAAAATAATTTACTCTGTTAGAGTTATTTTCACTCTTTGTTGTCAATAGCAGAGTTGACATACTGTAATAAATATTTATTCTCTGGAAAAAAGTAAGAAAAATATGTAGTTTAATGTTTGACAATGACTGATTTATAAATCGAAAGTTATTTCTCAATAACATATAAAAAATAAATACAGGAAAATTATTTGTTTCTTGTCTTGAAATGTTAAATGTACATTAAATTATGGAATTATGTAAATATATAAATATAACACTGTAAAAGTATGTCTGTTAATCAATTCAATATAAAAATTATCAGAATAATTTCTATCAAATAAAACATTGTGCTCTTTATTCAGAAATGCCCCAAAACAATTAAATCATCACATCAAAAGTTCTATATGTAAATGAGACCAATCAGAGGCAGGTGATTGGCTTAGCAGGTTATTTCTTTTACTTAAGACAATCTGTATTATGTGACTAAGCTTTAATAGTCACATGACATGTGATATAGATATATGATGTAGATACGTAGAAATAGATATTTAAATCTACATCACAGTCGAGCTCTCGTGCCATTTCTTGACAATTTTGTACAGAAAACTTAACATTCAGTTTAGACATCAAAAAATGGGTGAATTCTAAATTCTCATACCTAAACATGTAATTTTGACTATTCATAATGACCTTCAAGATATCTTAAATCGTAATTACGGATGTGTGTCCAATGACACATCCGGTGACATCATTTGAAATATCTCGACTCATCAAAATGTAATTGAAGATATCTTGAATTACTTTTCTTACTAGTTAGAATGTAAATGCAGACATCATAAATTATTATTCCGGATTGTCAAAATACATTTTTAGATATCTAGAATGTCATGTATCTTGGGGATTTAATCTGCACATTCGTTAGGCCCCTAACCCTCTGCTGCTATGCAATAAAGGGAGGGGATAGCAAATTCATCAAAGGGCCTCACCTATTTGGAGAACTGCACTGGTCCAATTGATCCTCCCCTTTCTGAGACAAATTAAAACAAATGTTGGGTTTCCATTTACCTCGATGAACCAATCACGTTCCTCAGCATGCTCTGTGCTGGAACATTACTGCCAAAAGTATTTCCCTACAAGAAAACTCCAACCTGATCAAGCTGAAAAGACCAAAGCATTGTCATTTTTTACTGCTGATGCGGCTGTGACCTGTTGAAGTGATTTGCAAATGTATCTCTTCATGTCTTTCTTTTCCCTTTCTTTTATTATTTTCTTTCCCCCCTAAACACATTCATTTTGTAAACATACATTGTCAAGTTCCAAAGCCACGACCCCTGCTTTAACTTAAGGTTGGGTCAGATGACACGGTCGAGTTTTATGAGTCTTTGTTTCCTGAACTCCTTCCAAATTGTTTTCTCATCATCTTATAGAAGGACTCGCTGATCTGTGACACATTTGCTACATTGTGATGTTTCTTTTACTCTGTTCTTTTTCAAATTAATTAGTTTTTAAGTTATTTTTCAGTATTCCATTTGATTTCATCATAGTTTGTTCGTTAATCTGATTTAATCCCCCATTTTATCATTCAATACATATTTCTTTTCCATCAGTTAGATCGGACGTCAGTAGCTAGAGAACAGAGGTACTTATGGGATAAATTACCTGTAAAGTTTGGCAATTTTGTTAAATTCTCAGACTTTATTAGAAATAAAGTCAGTGATTATTCCTTTGATTATTCCTGACAAGTTTCACTCATGATTCCAGAGATTCTGGATGATTCCCAGATTCAGCTAAATAAACTTGAACTTCATTAATTTCATTAATAATAAATTATCTATACAAATTGGCATGGTATCACAACTGCAATATGACAAGATGATCGGGAAGATTCTTCTGAAGACAGTGAGGGGAGCTCACTGGGTTTAATGCATCTTTAATTGTTTTTATTTTTCACTGTTCCCAGGGAAGTTTAATTGTATTTGTATTGATTTACAACGAAATAATAACTTAATTTGAAGGTTGGCTGCCTGCCCAGTATCTGACCTGCCCTGGACTGGCAGAGGAGAATTGTAATAAATACAGTATTGAACACAGTGGCATTTCTAGCCCTGTTTTAGCCATAAAACTGTATCTCAGCACCCCTGAATCGAATTGCCACCCATCCCGTAAAATACGGGATCGTCCCATATTTGGCCGTTAAATGTATTGAACCCATCCATAATTGTCCGAAAGAAACGCCTATCATACACATATCAATACTAACTTTAACAATATTGACCCAAATAAAACACAGGAAATATTAAGGTCAGCTAAATTCTAGTGGCGTGGTGCAGTGGGCTCCTGTGTGATGGACAGAATGGATCAGGAGAGGAACTGCAGACCTATTAGAACCAGGTATCGGCGACTCTTCATCCTCAATCATTTCCTGAGGCTGATATGGTACAGAACATTTTGCTATGATTGATTCGGTTTCTTGTTGTGATTTTGTTTGACTTTGTTGATTTTGTTTTTGTTGACTATTGTGGTTTGATTATTTGCTTAGGATGTCGAGTTTGGATGATATTTGATAAATAATAGTGTATTGAAGATTGAAACTGGTTTTATTGTGGATAAGCAATCACTCCAGGTGTCGGGTTAGGACAGCTATTATATATGTTGAGGTGAGTTGTTGGAAGGAGAGAACGTCCGATTCCAGATTTAGGTTTAACTTGACTTTAATATACTTCCAGCTTCATCCATATACATAACAGGCAGGATTCAATGGGGGGAGCTTGTAAATGAGATTGTGTGTGTATTGAGTGTATGCATATGTATGTAGCTCTGAGTATGTGTGTGTGTGGTTTCATTCAATGGACGCACACGATGTAAAGAGGTAATAACAAATCTGCCTTGAGAGCCGCCCCACCGAATGCTCAGGTCCATAAGTGAAGTATGAAGAAGAAGCCACCCAGTGGAGGAAAAAGGCACTACATATGAAACACCTAAATAAAGAAAATCAAACTAAAGGGCTGGAACAAATAATTAACAATCTTTTGTACAGCCGCCCCCAAATTTGAAATGCAAATTTGACCACTAAGTGTCTTGTCCATCCTGAGGTAAGGCTGGTAGCTTTATGAGGCGAACAACTGGCCGAGTGTAGGTCCTGCCTTTAACTTGAACCATAGCTGTCCTCACGCGTCCATCTGCTCCAGGTATGACGCTTGTCACTTTCCCTACTTGCCAGAGGGCTCTTGGTATCTGCTGGTCAACAATGAGCACTATAGTGCCCACCGTGATGCCATCCTTTTCTGTTTGCCATTTCTGTCTGGCTTGTAATGTTGGAAGGAAATGGCGAATGTAATGCTTCCAGAAATGATCTGTTAAAACCTGAGAATGTCGCCACCTTTTTCGACTTAAAAGTGAAGACTCAGGATAGACCACTTGTGGAAGGGAGGAGTCTGGTCGCCCCATCAACAAACAGTTGGGCGTGACTGGGTCTGGATCAGCCAGATCAGAAGAAACGTAGCCCAAGGGCCTAGAGTTGAGGATACCCTCTATTTCAATGAGGACTGTTTTTAACACCTCCTCCGGTACTGCCTGAACTCCAAGAGCTATCCGGAGGGCGCTCTTTACTGATCTAACTTCTCGCTCCCAAGACCCACCAAAATGCGGAGCATTTGGAGGATTAAAACGGAAGTGAATCTGTTGAGCGGCGAGTTGGTCCTTCACTGATTGTTCCAGGGCACTGAAAGCTTCTTTAAGTTCTTTATCCCCTCCTTTGAAATTAGTTCCTTGGTCCGATAGGATCTCATGGGGTGTTCCTCTTCGAACTATAAAACGTCGGAGTGACATGAGGAATGAATCGGTGTCCATATTAGGGAGAAGATCTAGATGGACAGCTCGGGTGGTAAGGCACTTATACAGGATACCCCACCTCTTTTCGTTGCGTCGTCCCACTTTTACTATCATTGGACCAAAGCAGTCCACCCCTGTAGAATAGAAAGGCGGTCGGAAAAGCCTCAAACTGGAGGGTGGCAGATCTGCCATCCTTGGGACTTGAGGGCTGCCTCGCCATTTCCTGCAGTCCACACAGTTATGCTGGTGCTTCCTGATAGCTTCTCTCCCTCTAAGTAGCCAGTATTTTCTTCGCAGCTCAGCAAAAACACGCTCTGCTCCAGGATGATTCAGTTGTTTGTCATAATGCTGGATCAGTAGTTTGGAGACAGGGTGGGAGGATGAAAGTAGAATGGGATGGAGCACATCTGAGCCTAGGCCTTCACATCGGCGAAGCCTCCCTCCAACACGGATTAGACCTGAAATCTGATCATATTCAGGGGCGAGTGTGAGCACTCTACTGGTAGATGGAAGAGCCTTTCCCGATTTAAGTAACATCATCTCTTCTGGGAAGTTATCCATCTGAGCCTGTCTGAAAAGGGCTAACTCAGCGTTGTGATAGTCATCAGCAGTGGGAGATTTGTTAATGGCCGCCCCGTCAAGTGCTTTTGCTGTTGCTTCTAGTAGCTCTTGAAAGGTATTAAACTGCTGAATGTCAGGAAGAGTTAGTTGTGGTGAGCTGATTAGACCACAGAATACTGGGCTCCTCAGCTCCTCTGTTTCCTCGTTAAGGTGGTCAGTTGGTGATTCAGGCCACTGGTCAGATGCCTGCAGGAGGAAGGATGGTCCATGATTCCAGCGACTTTTTCCAGTCAGTTGGACTAAGGTTTTCCCTCTGGTGATATCGTCTGCTGGGTTGGAGGCAGAATCGATGTAACGCCAGGATCTGACATCAGACAATTCCTGAATCTCTGCAACCCTTGTGCCTACAAATACTTTATATCTGCAGGAATTGGATTTGAGCCAGTTGAGTACTGTGGTGGAATCAGTCCAGTATACCACATTTTGGATTTTGATGGTGAGTTCTTTCAGCAGCACCGAAGCTAACTGTGCTCCAGTTAAAGCGCCACATAACTCGAGTCGAGGTATCGATAGCTGCTTCTTGGGTGACACTCTGGATCTAGCAGCTAAGAATGCAATTTGTACTTTTCCATCCCCGTTGTCACTGCGCAGATACGCCACTGACCCATAAGCACGTTCAGATGCGTCGCAAAACACATGGATGGTCTGACTGGTGGTACTACAATCTGTGTTATGGTCAGTGTAGCATCTGGGTAAGGCAATCTGAGACAACTGTGGAAGCTCTTCTTCCCATGTCTTCCAAGCTTGGAGCAGATCTTCAGGGAGATTGGGATCATCCCAACCTCTCTTCTTGTCCCAAAGGCGCTGTACAATGATCTTAGCTCTGGTCGTATATGGAATAATGTATCCCAGGGGATCGTATTGTTGGGCAAGAAGACGGTAAATGTTGCGCATAGTTGGTTCAAGACAGTCACGGTTGTGCTGCTTATAACAGAGTGTGTCTGACTTACACTGCCACAACAGTCCAAGTGTGCGTTCTTGAGGATTAGCTGTTTGTTGTGTGAACCAAAGGGTGCTGCTCTCTGATCTTGATTCTTTGGGTAGATGTTTGATGACAGCAGGAACATTGCTAGCCCATTCTCTGAGCTCGAATCCACCTTCCAGTAGCAGTGTGTGCAGACGATTCACCAACTGTTTGGCCTGGTTCTCTGACTGAAGACTCTGCAGACAGTTATCAACATAGAAACAATGTTCTACTGATTGGCGGGCATCCTCTTCTGGTGCAGTGTGTTTTTGGACATGATTTTGTAGTGCAAAGGTAGCACAACATGGACTGCATGTTGTCCCAAAGGGGAGCACTTGCCACTCATAGATAGTGGGTTCCTGGTCCACTTTAACATCTCTCCACAGGAAACGAAGGAAGGGTTTATCTTCATCCAACAGGCGCACCTGATGAAACATTCCCTTCACATCACTGCTGATCGCTACAGGGTGTTCTCGGAACCTAAGGAGGACTCCCAGAAGACTGGCTCCAAGTGTAGGGCCAGGAAGAAGATGATCATTGATGCTCTGCTCATTAAAGATGAAGGAGCAATTGAAGACTATTCGATACTTTCCATTGTGTTGAACAATGTGGTGTGGAATGAACCATGAATGGTTGTTCTCCTTTGCCTTGGTTGGGGATATGGCTTTGACATAACCGGCATCAATGAGCTTGTGGATTTCTTTGGCGTAAATGTTAGCTTTCTCCGGGTCCTTTATTAGCCGTTTTTCTGTCCCACGCAGTTGTGGCAAGACTGCCTCTTTAGGTGCATGGAGGGGTGGTAGGTTCCGTTTCCATAACATCGGCGTTGCATACCTGTTCACACCATCGACCATTACTCTGGTGGTCTTATCTTCCAGTATGCGGACTGCCTCCAAATCTTCTCTTGACCGAGTGATCAACCGTTCGCTCCTGTAGGGCAGCGTATCTAGCTGCCACAACATTTCCACATGACTTAGAAGCTCTGTTTCCGGTGGATTGCACTTAGTGAAGAGGCACTGCTGTGGAGACAGTTGATGGCTTAACAAACTTGTGGGGCCTTGTAGAGTCCAACCTAGCCTAGTATGAACTGCTGCAGGTCCACCTGGTGGACCGAGACGTACTGGTTCCACTGGCGTAACCAGATGTGGGTAATCTGACCCAATCAGCAGAAGTGGATGGGCACCTTTAATGGATGACAGTGGAATGTCTCTGAGATGGCGATATTTTTCTTGCAGAGCTTCAACTGGGTAGGTATGGCAGGCTAAGTTTAACTGTTTGGCTGTGAACGCTTTGTTGACCTGGTATGACTTGTTAGGCTGTGAAGCAGGAGCAACTGAAAAAGAGACAGTGGCACCGTGAATGGTGCAGACTTCTTGCCTGACGGTACGGAGCGTGAGGTCTTCAGGCTTCCCTTGAAGACCCAGGCTAAGAGCAGCATTATGTAGGAGTATTGTGCGTTCTGACCCATCATCCAGTATTGCATAAGTCTCCAGTACCTTCGGACCGCTCTGGATGATGACACGACACAGCTTCAGTAATACTTGGTTACTCCTAGCTGGCCGATCAATGTACAGCGTCTCTGAAACTGAACTCACTAGGCATGTGCTTGATTGAGGTGCTTGATGTTCGCCATGTGTTATACTCATTTGGCTGGTATTAACATCGTGCAGGACGTCCAGATGCTTCCTCTCACACTGTTTGCACTTGGCTTTGAGATTGCACCTGGCGGCCTGATGTTCCCGACCACAGCGCCAGCATCGACTGTTTGCTTTAATCCACTCTGTCCTCTGCTCCACTGACAGGATTTTGAAATTGTTGCATTGGTTCAAATAATGAAGTTCTGTATCGCAGAAGGGACAGTATTTCTTCGGCTTATCCTGAGAGATCTCTCTCACAGCTGGAGTCTTATCTGATTTCATCTTTGACTGAGGAGACTGACTACCAAGTAGAATCGCTGTAGATCTTTGTGATTTGTAGTCAGGACGTCGGCTTTTGGGCGGAGCTTGTCTCTCTCCGGTGAAGGTACTGCTGTATTGATCGCCACAAACTTGAACTCGTACTTCGTACTCAAGCCAGTCGGCCAGATCAAGCAGGTTTGGAACTGGATTATGAACAGGATTCACAAATCTATGAAAGTGTGCTCTTAGATCATGTGGCAACTTCACTAGGAGACGAGAAACATGTGATGCACATCTCAGTTCTGTCCATCCTTGACGTCCAAGTTGCTGCAGCATTCCTACTAAGGCGCGAACTTGAAGGGCAAAGGACTTAAATGCTTTAATATCTCCAGGTCGGATATTAGGTCCATCCATCAGATCAGAAATCCTCTTTAGCGCCAGCTGCTGCGGTTGACCATACATATCAGTGAGCGCTCTTAAAGTGTCTGTAAATGGGAGAGGACTGTTACTGTATGAGTCGGCTATAAGTAGCGCCTCTTCGCATTTGAGATGATCTGTGAGTATTTGAAACTTAAAATGCTCTGGAGCATCATATGGGAGTAAGTTGTCGAGGGCTAGTTTCAACCTGGCAAACTCACGTGGGTCTTCGGACTTGAAGTAAGGGATAGTCGGTTTGGGACCATGGTAGAACTCTAGCGCTGAGGGTTTACCATAGGAAGGGTCTCCGTGGGGGGAATGTTGGCAGTCAGATGAGTATCTGCCTCTCCGACTTCTCTCTCTGTCAAATCCATAGCGTGGTGCATAGTAATTATCATGGTGATCCCTGTAATCAGAAGATTGTCCCCCCTCAGGTCTATAGTAGAGGCTGTCATGGCGAGCGCTTGGACTACTTGGTCGGTTGGGCTTCTTAGGGCCATATGCATCACCGTGGTCTGGGTGATTTGACTTGAATGGAGAGACACCATAACAACGGTGAAATCCATCACCATGGTGATAGGGCTCATTATAGCGGTCGTAGTCATCCTCATAGTTGGGATCATACTTGACATCGGAGTTGGATGCTGCTTTAAAATGTGGCCCTTTGCTATCACATGATTTATCACAAGCTTTATGGTGTGATTTACACTCTCTTTGATGTGATGACTCTGGTTCCGGACGATCATCAATATCAAAATCCATAGGCTTGGCTTGGGAGAAGGGAGATGAGCTTCGTGTTGTTACTGGAGAAATGTCATCTTTGCTGATTAATCCTACCTCCTGCAAACAGCGGTCAAGATCCTCAATGGAGTCACGTCGGTGGCTTTGTGGAAGTGGAGGAACATCATCAATCACCGATGGGGCACTTACTGCCTGACGTAGGCTTGTGTGGCCACTAGATGGCGTCGGCTTACTTGTAGATGCTGGTGCAGTAGATGTATCCTCTTCTCTGAGCTTGGACTGTGACTGAGGATTTGAGTCTTGTCCATGAGATTGCTGGATTACGTCTGTAAGACGCTGGACCTCTCTGTGTAGTCGTTCACTTTCCTCTCTCATGCTTTGAATATATCTGAGCACTTCAGATGAAGCTGGCTGCTCCTCCTCAGTAATGTGGTGCCTTGGTGTATAGCTGACCTCGTAGTTCTGGAGATGTGATGGCATATGCCTCAATCTTTGTGGACGGTTTACGTCTCTCACGTTCCTCTCATGTGACCTTGACATATTGACTGTAGTGGTTGCTTGAATCCGGCTCGAAGGACCAAAATTGTATTGAAGATTGAAACTGGTTTTATTGTGGATAAGCAATCACTCCAGGTGTCGGGTTAGGACAGCTATTATATATGTTGAGGTGAGTTGTTGGAAGGAGAGAACGTCCGATTCCAGATTTAGGTTTAACTTGACTTTAATATACTTCCAGCTTCATCCATATACATAACAGGCAGGATTCAATGGGGGGAGCTTGTAAATGAGATTGTGTGTGTATTGAGTGTATGCATATGTATGTAGCTCTGAGTATGTGTGTGTGTGGTTTCATTCAATGGACGCACACGATGTAAAGAGGTAATAACAAATCTGCCTTGAGAGCCGCCCCACCGAATGCTCAGGTCCATAAGTGAAGTATGAAGAAGAAGCCACCCAGTGGAGGAAAAAGGCACTACATATGAAACACCTAAATAAAGAAAATCAAACTAAAGGGCTGGAACAAATAATTAACAATCTTTTGTACAAATAGCATTAGCCAAAATAAGTGGCTATCTAACCATTGTATGTGGAAATGGGGTCCAACCGTCCCCACACACGTAAAACTTGTATCATTTGCCATAGTCCTCTACGTTTGCCTCAGTCCTCGCACGCACAAGGGTTAATGTATTATATCACTAATATTTTATTAATGTGGTTTACTAGTTTGGATAATCTGACTTCCAATCAATTAAGAAAAATCATGCTAAGCAAAAATGCACCAGACCTGCAGCCCAGGGGCGGTTCTAGACGGGGGTCAAGAGGGGTTCTGAAGAAATTATAATAATGCGTTTTTTAAATATTCAGTGGTAGATATTTTATAAACCTTCACAATTTTATTTTTAATGTATTATTAAAAATACATTAAAATTATTTTTAATAAAAATTTATTTAATAAATTAAAAATTATAGTGCTGCACTTTTAGCTGCTGTATGGAGATAGGATCACACTTTCCATCTAGATCAGGATCTGCAACCTGAATCTCTGGAGACACTTGTGGCTATTTGGTTCACAGCAATAAATAGTGAAATATTGCTCTGTTTCTGTTTAATTCTGTTTCAAGTGTCTCCATTAAAAAAAACACTGACTGCCCTGGCCCCTCTAAATTTGGTCTAGAAACCAGAAAACAGTAAAAACCATTCTAGATTTTTTTAAACCATCTATATGGGAGCAGAATTGTATCACCAGCACCTTTATTCAGAAGGCAATTTGTAATGCAAAAAATATTATGTTTAGTGATTTTTTGCAGATTGTTTTATTTTATTAATTACTGACAACATGTCTCTTAATTTTGTTAGTGAATGTATGTAAATAAGCAGTTAGATTTAGAAAACCGCACCAACAAATATCTTCTCATGGGTCTTAGCCCTGCTGGGGGCTACGCACCCCTAAAGCTCAGATCCTAGAATCGCCCCTGATTGAACATGTCAGTGTATTTAAAACACATTTTTAAATTTTATGCTCATTTTTATCACATTATTTTCTTATTTAAACTTTGATTTATAATCAGTTACAGCAATTCAGTGCATTTTTGGTGGGTTGTAAAAAATGGACAATAGTTATTAACATGGAAGAGATTTTTTGCTGATAGCTGCAGTGCCTTGTGAATGCATTTATGCACTTTTTTACATCATGTTCCAGCTATGGACATCTATGTATTTGATGATTATGCTCGTCTTTCTGAAAACTCTTGCATTGACCTCCAGCTTCCTGTGAACTTTGACAATTATGACTTTATTTTTATTTTTTTTTGGGTGGGCGGCGTCTTCCAGACTGACCGCTACTTCCGGCATCTCCTCCATGTCGGCCTCCATCTTGACACACGGATCGGACACATACGCAGAGCGCGTGGATGACGTCGCGCTCTTATTGCCTTTTGGAAATTGGAGGAATTGGGACCAATGATGGGAATTCCGACCCTTTTTCTCGGATCCGAACCATGTGGCTCAACCCGCCGTTTGGTCAGATAAGAGAGCATTATTGAGGACAACGGTGCACTCTATTAATCCGCCTTTCATAAGAAGTCCTGTTTAGTTTGTCACATGGTATTAGGACACTCTGACCCCATCATCGCGATGCTGACAAACGGTGGCAGCATCATGCTGTGGGGATGCTTTTTTTTCAACAGCACAGCACATTTCATTTGTATGCGCATGAAACTGAACTGGTATGCATTTTATGTTGTTTTTTTATTACAGCAAAACTTTTTATGGACGTTTTTGTGCGTGGTGGCTGCAGTGCTCTGGATACTGTCTTTGTGGTTGTATCTTGGGAGGCATACTGGCCTTTTATATTGACTGCTTTAGGTTCATACCAAGGATTTGATCAAATCAAAAATAGTTTCTAACATCTTCAAGCAAATGGCGATGTTATTATGTTGTGTTTTATCTACAGAAAATAAAAACAAGTGAGTTCTTCATTCACTGAACTCCGTTTCTTTTCAGTTTTTTAAGGAGTTGTAGTTAGTTTTAACATTTCCCCAATTCTTACTATTGTTACTTTTAAATGTCTATAAAATGTCACTTTTTTCCAGATAGTTAAAAGTAGACAGCTGATAATAAAACAGATTGTCTTTTCTTTCACGAATAGAGTTTTGTGTTTTTGCGTGTTGAGGTTTACTTCTATTTTTAAAGCATCACTATTCAATATGTTAGTGGGTTTTTTTTTCTTGCCTCATTAAAATTCACTTATCTAAAGACAACAAACGAGTTTTTTTTTTACATTAAAATATGAGTTCTTTTATGTATTTATTCCTAATTAGCTCATTTAGCTCGTTTGCTCGAGCATCGCGTCTCTTTTTTATTGCCTTTAATTCAAGCACGCTAATAAAAGCTGGCATAAACAGAGCCTTTGGCGCCATCTAGCGGTGAATGAGCAGAATTGCTTGGTCGATCCGGTCTTCGTCAACCAACCAGGAAAGAGGGTTTGCCATGATCTGGACTGAGGCGGATGAGACCAGGAACCATTGTTCTGCTCATAATCCGAGTCCAAGACGAAATTCAGGAGGTTTTTCATGCGTCCAGAAAAACCGCACCTCCTTTTCATGGGTTGTCGATCGCAGATGGTTGACACACTTAGCAAAAAATTTGGATTTATTTATAAAGCTATCTCATAAGGCTTGCTCTCTGTGCCTTTCTCTCCCTCCCCGTTCATTTTCTGTAGCAACCACAACCCGAGGGCGAGATCCAGGGCCGTGCATTTTTCCCTTTCGGTCAGCTGCTAAATGGAAATAAAACGCGGAGCGGAAAGTGGAAACAGCCGAGGTGCGTGCATCCTCCTCAAAAATAATCCAAATGTTTACTGTTGTTTTATTATGCTGGATTTTGTGCTGGCGACTACTGGTTACTACGAGATTCACAGGAATAGAGTAAATAACTGCTTTTGTTCTCATCACTGCCATTTATATTATTTATGAATACACAGCCTGATCTTTGCTAATAGTGATGGGAGGTGAATGCTGTTTTATTCCCAC
This sequence comes from Poecilia reticulata, assembly GCF_904066995.2. Classification (NCBI taxonomy): domain Eukaryota; kingdom Metazoa; phylum Chordata; class Actinopteri; order Cyprinodontiformes; family Poeciliidae; genus Poecilia; species Poecilia reticulata. Next base: position 9,720,928 of record NC_088852.1, on the reverse strand, counting down.
CCCTCCTTGGGGCATGCATCTGTTTGGCTGAATATTTGTGTGCCATGTTCTTCCCTTCCATGCCGATCACAGCATTATTCAGTGTTTTTTTTTTTTTCCTCCCATATTTGTGCCAAAAACCCAACAGCTCTATGAAGCCATCAGCACAACAGTCGGAGGAGTTTGTGCTAGATGGTGTCATATCATTATTTTACGCAGTAATTCTCCTCAGTGAGTTCACTTATGCGTGCTGTGCTCTTAGATGGATCATTTCAGGCTTCCGGAGGAGGTTGTAGACTCAGGATGCAATCATGAGTGGATGCATCTTGCTAGCATCCATAGCTCTTGAATATTTTCTCCTCTTTATTTATTTATTTTTTTTCCATGTTACAATCACAGATTTTAGTGTATTTTTATTGGGCATTTTGTGCATGATTGTGAAGCGAAGGCGAATTGACTAATGCTTTTCAAATTTCCACTGTTGAAATGCTGAAATGCATCATGTGCATTTGCATTCAGACTCCCACCGGGTCATTACTTTGGAGAAACCGTCTTCCATTGCCACCACGGCTGCAAGTCTTTTCAGGCTCTTCCTGCTGGCTTTGCACTTAAAAACTGCCAATTGTTCTGTGCAGAATGGCTTAAGCTCAGTCTCACTGGACGCAAGGCTTCCATGAAAAGCTTTTTCCAAGTCTCGTCCAGGACTCTCAATTGGATTTATGTTTGGACTTTGACTGGACCATACCAACACATGAGCATGCTTTTATCTAAACCTTTGTTTAGGGTCGTTGTCCTGCTGGTAGCTGAACTTCTGCCCTTTTTACAAGCGTTTTGCAAGCTTTAAGTACCAGTTGCGTTTAGGTCTAACGTGCTATTAATCTGGCATGCGTGTGTGGATATGTGTGCAGCATTGTTAGCCACAGACTCAGGTTGAATTCCAGGATTATTCTGTGTAATCATCTCGCCCAGTCTGACATCCACCCTTGTCTCTGCTGAAAACAGCTTCACCCACAGCATGACACTGCCACCACCACGTTTCACTTTGGGTGTCGTTTGCTAACGTTGACACTTCAGATGCTTACTAAGCAAACACCTGACACTAATGACATTGTGGCAAAATGTTAAAGGTCACAGAGTGACGGAGACACATGAAAATGTTGTCATTTTAATATTTGACACACACTGAAGTTGGTTGAACTAGATTTTGCTTAGCTGTGCCCGTGTAAAGGGCCGTCAATGCAAATATATGCCGCAATTTCCGGATTTTCGATGACATAAACTGTTAAAAATGTGATATCTAAGGTTTGTGGTTGTAACATGTCAAAATGTGGAAAAGTTCAAGGTGTAGGAATACTCACTGTAAATCCACTACTAGCGTTACAGTGTGTTGTTGGATGTATTTATTTGTTTTCGGAATTAAAACAAGTGCTTTTCAGTGACACATCTTAACATATTTTGAGCCAATTGCTTCAAATATTATGATTATTTTCCTTTTAATTAAAATGCATACCGGCAGCTAATATTTCTTTAATTGTAAAGATCACATATTCAATGGATTTTTATTTCCATCAGGTGCGTTTCTAAATTATTTGCTGTAAGCTCTGAGGTATTTCACACAACTTCTTTAAATATTCTGAGGTGTATTTGTTGACGTCGTGGTGTTTGTCTCCAGGTAATGATCTCCCTGTCCGTTATCTGCGGCTCCTGGCCCCACCCTTGCAGCTCCTGTCGGCTGCAGTGTGGCAAGTCGTGCAGCGGGGACTCGTGGATCACTATGGGATGCTAGAGGAGTTTGTTACCATGGTGACGGAGCTGGTCCCAGAGCTGATGAGCTACAGTCAGAGGGCTCAGCTCATCCTGGGCCTCAGGGCCAGGGTCAGTAGAGGGTTGTTTTTTTTTTTCTTTTTTCTTGATTAATGATGCATAATAGATACTGCACTCATGTTGTTGATGCTGTTTTTAAATAAAGCATAAAATCCACATCAACTTGGTTCTTCATACTGTATTTGTTTAGCTAATTTGAACCACCTGTACATCCGTATTTATATTCTCTGTAGTAACTTTTTTACGAAAGGTATAATGACCTACCTTGTGTAACTAGTTGGTCCTGGAGCTCTGTCGAGGAGATCACCCAGTGGACATGCAGACCATTCAGCCACATCTGGACAGGATAAAAGCTCCGGTCAGCACAGCCAAGGATCACCATGTGAGCAAACCAGGACTCTCGGTTAGTTGAGTCACATCTGCAATTTTCAACTTATCTGTTTGTTGTTGTTGTTGTTTTTCCTTTTTTAAGGTAACCATAAACCAGGTGGAGGAGTCTGAGGTGAACTTTGTTGAGCTGGTGCACTCGTTACTTGAAGATCCATCTGAGAGGAAATATTTTTTCCAAGTAAGACCTCTCACTTATGTCAACATCTGTGGATGACATGTTTCAGTTTGTGTTTGCTTTAAATGAATGCTATAGATATTAGTACTTTGAAGTTGCAATAAAAAAAAAAAAAAACAATAATATGGTTATTATATAGCACTTGACTCGCCCTTTTTTTATTTTTGGTACGACTTGTTAGGGCTTTCTGCAGGTTAATATGCTGCTTCTGCATGTAAGGAAGCGACTGTAATATTCTGCCAGCACCTTACCTAAAATGGTCGTAGCTTTTTAATTTCTTTTCTAAAGTTGCGTCTGGCTCATCACATGCTTTCTGCAGTCTGCTGAAGTTCAATACTTTAGCAAACTGAATGCGTGTTTTGGTTCTGTTTCGATATGGCTCGTTAGGGTTGCAACATTTCAGGAAACGTTCACAGTTTGAAACTTTCTTTGGGAACGAACAGGAACTTAAGGTGATGAATTTAGTCCGTGGTCTTCATCAGACCTCCAGCAGCTATAAAACGCACAGTTGAACAATTTACAATAATTTATCTTTGACGTGTTTTTAGATTAGACTTAGATATTTAACATTTAAATGGGAGGTTGCTGTACTTGTCCATCTCGTGGCTCTGCCAATCACAGAAAGGCACCTGCATGCTCAAACTTACATATTTAAAAAAAAAATAAAAGCATGTTATCACAGCAGTTGTAGCACACATTCACTGCTGACTGCAGGGAGTATCGAGTACATTCTCCTTATGTGCGCTCTGCATTCCTCCATCTCACGCACTGATGATTTATAGAGCGCTGGACTGTTAAGGCCACATTTTGGAGCCCAGAGCGCAAAACTACTGAAGCCACACGGTTACATCCCCAGAACAAGAGTTGACGACCACATTGGGTTGTAATTATTGCCACATTTGACTTGTAAATATTCTTATTCTTTATATTTATTTAGAAAAAGGCCCATGCATAAAACAGCATACATGAAATGATGCAAAGCAAAATGTCTGATGGCTTTTCTTCCTGATTTTTTTCACTGGTGATTAAGCATCGCATTCACATGGGAAGCAAAGGTCAAATCCTCCACCTATTCTGCTCTATTCTGCACGTCTTGTTAACTTGCCTTAAAACCACTGATTGCAATGTTTATTCTTGTTCAGCTAAAAATGATTTAGTAGATTCAGAGAATCTCCTTCTTAAACCAATTTATATCTTTGATGTTTGGATTTAATTTGCAGCCTGCTTAGTACTGGTTGGAGCTAAATAAATAATAAAAAAAAGCAATTGTGTTAGCTGTTCCTCCCAAATGAATCCTCCTGTTGACTTGATGCTCGTTTCTGTTGCAGGAAATCTTCCCGGTGTATTTCGGCCCAAAGTATGACGCTGCCCTCGAGATGCTGGTGTGGGAGTTCATATCAAGACTGGATGAGCTAATGCCTATTCCAGACTTCAACCAGGTGCTTTGTTACTTCATCTGGAGCACAGAAGACGTTATTAACCACTAATATTAAACAAAGCATGTTGCACTTAACTCCAAAGCAGCCAGTTATGACACATCTTTGTCTCCTTTAATCCAAACTGTGTGATGTATCCTGAGCACTGAGGGCTCAGGTGTGATGAAAGGAGGAGGATGGTTAACTGGGAGCAGATCGGCCGCACTGTCCCAGTGGACTCTTTCTCGTAATCCTTCTTTTTGTAGCAGAGAGTCTCTGGAGAAAAACACAATCACAAAGCCCGTTAGCCATCTCAACACAGGAAATTACCGCGTTAAATAGGCAACACTGATTACACCTATCTTTTAAATTTAGGCTGTTTAAGTGTAATTGGATGATTTTAAATGCAATTACAATTTTCAGCCAATGCAGTGCATCTAAATCAGACTAAGACAACACCACAACAGTAAAAATAAAATAAAACCCACTAGATTGTAGAAGATTTTGCAGATTGTAAAGAAACTTCTTAATACAGATGCTATAGGATGGATGATCTGCATGTCTTCCACAATCCAGAGACGTTTTCTTGGTCATGGACGACCTGGAAGCTGCAAAACAATTGTTTCTTTCTGCTATCAAAAATAAAAAAAACAACAACAATGTGTAATAAATGCACTAATGTAATCTCTCTTCTCAGTTGGCAGCTTTGCTGACAGACGTCCCTACATTTCTTGAAGACTGTTTACGAACATTTTTCCCACCAGATGACATGAAGGCTTTACTTGATCACCACAAGAACCTCGGCCATTTTGAAGAAAAAGGTGGAACTTTTTGATTTATCAAAGCAAAACGCAAAACTTCAACCAAACTTTGGTCACTTTTTTTATTTATTATTATTACCCTGCAGATCCAGAACTGTTACCAATGGATGACTGCATCCTCTCCTCCCTCTCGCTGCCTCCTGGAACCAGGCCCGTTATTAAAGCCACCTCCGAGTCTCCTGCCCAAGCGAAAGACTCGACCCCTCCAGCACATCTTGGAGCCGCGAGCAATACCAGCGGCCACGAGAAGCCGAGCACGAGGGCTTCTGACATGCTGAGACAGAAACTGAGGGAGGAGCGGGAGTCCGGCGCTTGGCAGCTGCAGGTCAGGAACATGAACACTTCTCAGGAACGGAAAATGCCGAGCGCGACGCGGCCATGCAGCGAAACAATTGACCTCACCGTTTCCAACGAGGGGGCGGACTCTGACTCGGAGGCCAGCGAGAGCGCCCACAGTTTGCTGGGCTCTCAGAGCTCGAGAAAGAGGAAGCTGAGCGGAGGCGTGGACGTTCCCAGGAAGCAAAACGCCGAGGCTTCGGCCGTCCTGTAAGAGAAAAACAGACGTGCTTAGTTCGTTTCTTGAATAACGCATGAAACGCACGTTTCATGTTTGTTGTGTTTTTTTCCCCCCATTTTTGCAGAAACTCCTCAGTGGATGATGAGAATTCAGGTGAATCTCCCCTGATCTCCATATGGGGAGAATATACAGGTTTGTGCCGTTTATGTGTGCAGCGTTTCGACTGTTAAATAAACCAGCTGTTGAACGGGCTGTGTCTAATTTTAGACTCTCAGGAACGTTCCTTCCCCGTTCCGATGGACTCGAAGGTCCCCTGGTCAGATGAAGAGACGCTCCATCTGCTTGACATCTGGGGCAAGGATTCGGTGCAGCAGGCCTTGAAGGGCTGCTTGAAGAACCGCCACATATTTACTCAAATCGCGCAGAAGATGGCCGAGAGGGGCTACATGAGGACTGTGGAGCAATGCCAGACGAGGATCAAACGATTGAAGAAATGCTTCCGCCAGAGCCTCAAGTAAGGCTCCTCTTTCATTTATGAAGCATTGGAGATAATGTGAGTGATCTGCATTGAAAAAAAAAAACTCCGCTCGTTACTTATCTACCATCAGAGGGAACTCGAGGCCGGACCATAAATTTTACTCAAAGCTTGAGCAGATCATCGGCTCGTCGTCCGCCTCGTCTCTCCCCGAGATAAGCTACGACGTGGAGGAAGTCGTCGACGACGATGACGACGACACCCAAGACGGCGAAGAAGACTTGCAGTTTATCGGACACTCCGGCCAGCTGGAAATCGGTACAACGTTGCATTCACATCATTCGTTTTAATCTCAGTTTATTTAATGAGAAATTTAAAGTGTTAGTCCTTTTCTCCAACCTACAAACCTGAATATTGTGAAAGAGAAGCAAACCAGTCATTTTTCACCCAGCTGCTTTCGTCGTGGCAGGAACTCGAAGTGTGCCGTGGACAGACATGGAGACCCTGGCCCTCATCAACATTTGGAGCACCGACAAAATGCAGCAGGACTTGAGGGGGAACCGAACGGGACACCTTTTCTCCATCATATCCAGCAAGATGGCCGCCCTGGGCTTTTCCCGCACGCCGGAGCAATGCCAAACGAGACTGAAACGGCTCAAATCCAGCTTCAGGCAGTGCTACCAAAACAAGTACGTGCCCTCGCACAGGGAGGGATGAAAGGAGCATGTGCAATGTTCTCTGTGATATTTAAATGTGCCTTTCTTCTGTTGATATTTTCTAGTTTAAAAGGACAGGAACAAGTTCAGTGCAAGTTTTACAATGAGCTAGGAAGGATTTTAGTCAAGGACTTCCAGTCGGTGATGCAGCTGGACGACATGTCGATGAAGGACGACGATGGCGACTTTCCTTCCTTCAGTCACCATAACATCGGTAAAAGGTTTATAATTATCTTTAATAATCATGCAGAAGAAGCACTCCTCTGTCCCATCTGGCTTGCCATTTTTATCTGTTGATAAACCTGATTAATTTCTTGATTAATAATATAATAATGTAAGGTTTACATTCTTCACCCACTGAATTACTCTCTAATCAAGAGAATCTCACCCTCTATTTTAAGCATTAGTTTGGATCTTCTCTACTTTTTGACAAAGAGCCATATTAGGGGTTTTGATAACTTTTTGCCCCCCCTTTTAATAAATGAAATCAATTCTTTAGCCCTACATTTTGTGTAAACTCAGCTTAAAATTGCCTGAAAATAAAGCAGAAACAGAAGAAATCTGGAGGAGAGAAAACTCTTTTTTCACAGCTCTTTAGTTACACAAACAGAGCAGCTCGAGATTTACTGACGCTTGCTCGTCTCCTAAAGACGAGCAAGATAAACGTAGATCCTACGTTTATCTTCTCGGTTATGGCTGCTGCCGGTTTCCAGCCTCTGCTGTGCCAGGTGGCTCTCAGTGAGCCCAGGATTGTTGTTTGCGTCCGCTGACGTAGATAAGCTCGGAGCGCTTTCATCAGAACGACCCAGAGAGGAGCGGTCTCTGGCTGTCACGGGAATCCACATGCAGTTTAACCTTTGACCTCTTCAACCACGGCATCACCAGCAGAGCTTGTTTTTCTTTAGTCAGAATTTTTCTAGTTTCCTGGAAGTTGCCGGTTGGAACCAGGTTTCATGTTGAAAGTTGCTGACTGGATGTGAAATCGTTCTTGCACAACAACCACCGATCAAAAGACGTTGAAAATAAATCACCTATGTTATTTCAGATCCAAGTCGTGATCCGCATTCCTACCTAAAATCCATAGTTTCCAGAAATTGAAATGTTTATTTTCAAAGTTCTGCACCAAACTATTTTATTTAATTTTTTTGTGAATTTGGGTGTTTTCTTCTAGGAAGCAACACTGCAAACGCAAACTTTGCTCAGATTCCCACAAAATTTTCCCCCAACAGAACCACCTCAGTGCACTCCGCTTGGATTATTTTTGGAAATTTTCTGACCGCTCAGCATTTTGATCTACGTGTGGAATTTGCTGGGACTCTCCGCTCCTCGAAGGAATGTCAACAATCCTGAATATTTTCCACTAGTGAACCAGTCTTTCTCCCTGCAGACACTCAAGTAATTTCTACATGGAAAATTCAAACTGATCGACCCCGACTGAGAGGTGCAGCTGCTAGCATAAGTGCTGATAATAATCCCGGGTTAATGTTTGTGTCTCCAGAGTCTGCTGTGGGAGTTCAGGAGGACAGAAAGAAAGTGCCGTGGTCCGACAAAGAGACCATCATCCTCCTGGAGGTTTGGGGTGACCCTCAGGTAGAGAGCCCAGTTTATTCATGCAAGATCCACATTACTCCCATTAACTGGTCTAAACCCAGTTTTTTATTAGCTGAATACTGTTGTTTAGCTGCTTCTCAAAGCCACATCTCTAAAGCTGCTTTACTGTTCAGATGCAGCAGTGCTTGAGGCGCTACCCTCACAACGGGCACATCTTTACCGAGGTGTCGGAGAAGCTGAATGCCAACGGTTACTCCCGCACCCCGGAGCAGTGCCACACCAGGATCAAGCGTCTGAAAGCCGCCTACCGCCAGTGTAAAGAAAACATGAGGTGAAAACAACTGAAACGTTGTCAATCGTTGTGATTTCTTTCTTTCTTTCTTTTTTTTATTACGTGGGCGCTCATAACGTTGTTTTATATCTGCAGCTCGTCTGGGACGGACCGAGTCGACTTTAAATTCTACGATCTGCTGGAGCAGATTCTGGACAAGCAGCCGTCGACGTCGTCCGCCATCATAACTGACTCTATTGAGATATCAGAAGACTCCAACGGGGAGTCTGGAACAGAGAGAGGTGGGCGACCTCTTCCCTTTCTGTAGTTTTACGGCACTGGACTTCACAACCTCCACACACTAAGGCTGAGCTGCATTTGCTGCCGGCTCTAAATTTTCCACGTCATTTGTTTTTTTTCCTTCCCTGTTGCTAAAAAAGGTCAGCAGTCCCAGAATTGCCACCAACTCTCAGGTGACCACATACTTTGAAAAGTACTGCTTCTTAAAATCCCCATAAATATGCAGAAAAGTTTGCTAACTTTCACCCAAATGCACCTCGTTTTAAATGTGTTTCTTTTCTAATTTAAGGAGCAAATCTTACTTTGTGAAGGAAGCCTGGTGGGTTTTGTGGAACAGACAAAAATAACAATCTTTGGTTTGCTGCAGCTTGTTAAGACTTGCCTCCAATAGATTACAAACAAAATACGAGGTCTGATGGCACGTCGTTGCGCAACTTAATATTGAAGTTACCTTCAATATTCATGTGATTCCTATCAGAGGTTTGAGGCCTTTGTTTGAACTCAGTTTTTCTTTATTTTCTTGGGGTTTGATTTGAGTTTTTGCAAACTGATAACTAATTAAAATGGAAAAAAAAGAATCAATAATCACTTCAGGTTAAATCATTAAACATTTACATAACAATTCAATAAAATTACGTACTTTTTCTTGTGTTCACCTCTTATATGATTGTAGACTCAGGCGACTTTTCTTAGGTTTTACTTGCATGGAGTCAACAAGTCACACAATGTTACAACCAGTGCTGCCTGTTCTGCACCAGATGGAGAAAGCCCGGAGCTGTCGGCAGAAAAACCAGCGACCAACACCTGGTCGGACGAGGAAACCCTGGCTCTTATTGAGATCTGGGGCGATGTGGACATCCAGCGGGCCCTGAGGGGCTTCATCCACAACGGGCACGTTTACGCCGAGATCTCGGAGCGGCTGCACGACCTCGGCTTCTCCAAAACCCCGGAGCAGTGCCGCTCCAAAGTCAAGTCGCTGAGGATCAACTTCCGGCAGTGCTACGACAGGAAGAAGTGAGATCTTCCTCTCTGTTTGCCTGTTAAACCATTTTTGGGGTTCCCTACAAAATTGCTACGCTAAAACTTCCCAGGGTTCTCAGTCCTTTAAAATCTTAAATGTAATAATTACTGTAGCTTTATGGCAGATATTTCTGCATTTTGATGCATCTATAGTCAGGTTTTCTACATGGAGGCTAGAAAGAACAGACACTGGAAGGAAGGACAAAAAACTACACATTTACTTTCTGATTTAATGATGTTTTTTGATGCTCTCATTGAACAAACTGGAAAAAATTGCCCAACAATACTGACATTTTGGGGAGGAATTTAAACATCATTAATTGAAATTTATTGTGGAAGCAATAAATACACATTCAAATCATAATAAGTAGAAATGCCGATTTCTATGAGGAAGGAGAGTAGATATTTTCTTTCTCCGAATTCTTCTCGACTTGGAAAAATACGGTGATATTTTTTTTTTCCAGATTCTATGCCGACCCTTTCTTTTGAGATGATTGACAAAAAAAAAAGAAAAATCAATTTGCTCTTTCTAGGAGTGGGAGAAAAATGGATTACAAGTTCTACCACCAGCTGGAGCAGATCCTTGGCCAGGAGGCCATGAGCATCGACGAGTTTGACGAGCGGGACGATCAAGCCGCAGTGGATCCAGGTACCGCCTCTAAACGTTTGCGCGTTTCTTCGGAACAAGCGGCAACGTCCCACGGATCTCCGGATGTCTCGTCCGCCTGCAGGCTCTTCAGACGAACAGACGAACGCGCCGTGGTCGGAGGAGGAGACGGTGACCCTCGTGGAGGTGTGGGCCGCCGACGACGTGCAGCACAGCCTGAAGAACTCCATGCGCAACGGCCACGTGTACGAGGACATATCCGAGAAGCTGGCCTCCTACGGCTACCTGAGGACGGCGGAGCAGTGCCAGCTGAGGATCAAGCGGCTGAAGAAGACGTACAGACGCTACTGCAACAGCCGCAGGTACAGGAATCGGATCAGTTTTGTTTTTTTTTGTTTTTGTTTTTTTATCGTTTTCATTTTCCTGCGTATTTAAAAGGAATCCATGATTTCCAGAAACGGAGGGCGGCCGGCGGTGTTTCGATACTTCAACCTTCTCGCACCGGTGCTCGGCAACGAACTGGCGTTCGTAGACGTAGACGTCTCGACCACCGATACCGCCGTAGAGTCTCTTATGGACCACGATCCTGTGATGTGTACGTATCAATGCGATGAAGCCTTCTCGTTTCGACAAAGAAATCTTTAAAAGTTCAGGGTTTCTTCCTTGTTTTAGACGAGCAGCCCTCGACCAGCCACATCCTGTCGGACATGAGCAGAAAGACGCCCTGGTCTGACCTTGAGACTCGCACCCTCCTGGAGATCTGGGGCGAGGACAGCGTCCAGCTCACCCTGAGGGGCTGCCTGAAGAACCGACACGTGTTTGAGTACATCTCAGAGAAGCTGAGCAACCACGGCTTCATCAGGACCACCGAGCAGTGCTACACCCGCATGAAGCGCCTTAAATACAGCTTTGTCCACGAAAAGTGAGTCAAACTGTAACCCTGTGTTTGTCGTTAGGTTGTTTCCTTATGATTTTGTTTTTTATTTTCCTTTAAACCCAGGGAAGAATTCAAGTTCTTCAATGAAATGGACAAAATCTTTAGGAAGGACCTGAACATGGATGACTCTGCTGTCAACCCGTTCACCGTGGACGAAGCGGATGAGTTTGCTTCTGAAGCGCACCAAGTGAAAGGTAAAATGGAGGCATTTTTCTGACTAAGTACCTCAAGAGATGGCACTGGCAGTGAATATTTGTTTTTCTTTTAACACATTTTGCAAAACAAAAATCTGAAAAGTGGGAAATGAATTTGTATTCTGCCCTCTTTATAAATAAGATCCACTCCACTCTATTGACAGGGCAACTTCAGGGTCATTCTGGAAAAGAAAGGGGAAAGAAATTGTACGGAAAATGTTAGCATCTTCAGTGTTTATTCCTTATTTTCCTTCCTTGATCTGTATCCAATACCACTTTTTTTCTGGTCTCTGTATTTTAAGTTGTCTTTACGCTCCTTTGTGTTTTTCAAAAAGGAGGAAGAAATTTCTTCCTTCCTTTCTTATGCAATTTCTCCTTCCTGTTTCCTTACCTTGTGTCTTTCCTTCTGTTACTTTTTTCCCTGTTTCACTTCCTTTCTTCCCTCCAGACTCTTGTTTTCTCAGTATTCTAAACAGAAGTCTGGGTAGATAAGTTTGGATTTTTAAGATGTAAAATTTCTCTGAACCCTCAACCGCAGAACGCAGCTAAGAAAAAACCCCATCGTTCATTTAGATTTAGCGAAGAACGAGTAAATATTTCTGTCTAAAGACATGCAAGGATGTCTTTAGACATCCATGTCTTTAGACATCGCTGCAGTTACAAGACTGTAACTGCAGCGAAACGTGGTTCTGAATACAAATGCATGACACAGTTTTCTATCTTTTAATGTGTAAAACAAAAATTTTAAATGCACCATTTTATTCCACTTCATAATCTCACTCTGTGTTTTGTCCATACTGTAAAATCCCACAATGTGGAAAGTAATTAAATCACCTTATCTGTCATTTAATTGCTTTTTTTCCTCCCCCAAGTAAAGTTTTGCATATTTCATGCCACATCGACGTTGTTCCTCGGAGAAACATTCCTGTCTCTGTGTGCTTCCTCAATAGCCTCAGGTAATCACTGGCTGGCTGACAGCTCCAAGATGGCCTGGGGGGACGGAGAGACTGAGGCCCTGCTGGACATCTGGGGGAGCGCCGAGATCCAGGAGAATCTGAAGGGTGGCAACAAGAACAAAAGCATCTACAAGCAGATATCTCAGGTCATGGCCAGCCAGGGCTACCTCCGCTCCCCTGAACAGTGTCAGTCCAGGGTGAAGAGGCTGAGGGCCAACTTCAGACAGTTCCTGGAGGGACGACAGTAAGCGCAGAACCTACTGTACGACTCTTATCCGCCGAGCTTTTTTACTACTTATAATTATTCCTTTCTGTTCCTGTACTCAGAGGGGATAAACAAGAGTGCAAATATTTTGAGCAGTTGGTGCAGATCTTTGGCACCAAGTATGTGATGAACTCTGATTCGCTGACTGACGATACGCCTGAAGTCATAGGTACAGCTAATCCACGTGGCTTTTTGCAATCATTTTCCAGCTTGTTTTTGACGTTTACTTTATATTTCTGCTTGTTGCAGAGTCGTGAAATCCTTCCTCTTCACGGCGACGATGAAACAGCCGCAGATGAACGTGCATCGTCCAGACGAACCGAGACGTTAATGCTGAAATATTTACAGAAAATCTCTCTGTACACACTTTAAATACTTTGACATTCTTTAGAAATACAGACCTAGATCAGACTGAAATTGTGAGTGTGTGCGCGCGTGTGTGTGTGTGTGTGTGTGTGTGTGTGTGTGTGTGTATGTGTATGTGTGTGTGTGTGTGTGTGTGTGTGTGTGCGTGTGCGTGTCCCTCCTCTTGAGTGTCTTGTGATAAACAAAAACCAGAGCCATGACACGAGGCACTCAGGACTCGAGGGAAGCCGAACGCAGCGCTCCTCGGCGAGAACATGTTTTTGTAGTGATTAATTTTTACTTGAACCTAAAGAGACTGAATCGAAGCACACGTGAGTTAAAAAAAACACAAATTTCCAAAATCAGCTGTCGCCACAAACTTGCTTTTTCATCGCAACTCCTGCCCTGCTCTGTTACGTCGACTGCACATGTTTATACCGTTTGAAATCCACGTGCTTAAGATGGAAAAACATTCGAGTCTCTTGTTCTGTACTCAGTGTGAGTTAACGTTGTCCAGAATTTTATTTATTTAATTTATATATGTATTTTATAGGTTTAATTGTGTCGCCAAACCTTATTGCAGTACATCTGTGCCACGAAATGTGTCAAAGTTTTTCATATTCATTAAAAACAAACATGAATTGCCTGATTGTGGTTTTGACTTCTTTTTTTTTGCGAGTTGTTCCCACAGAGTTGAATCATTTATTTGGGGTTCCTGTGCATTAAGAAAAGAGCGAAACGTCATTTTAAACACGCACCAAATGTGCATAAGTGAGGAAAAAATGTGTTTTATAATACTTTTAGCTGCCTGATATCTTAAATGTTCAGAAATTCAGAGAGTATAAAGACAAGACATTTTAACACCGTGAAAAGATGTTTTACTAATTTGGTTGCTTTTCTGTTTTGTCATTCCTTGGCCATCAGTAGTTTTCAGCAGGAAGCAGCTGGCTGTAGCATCTGCTGTGTGTTAAAAGACAGACATTTAAACAAAACTACTGAAGTCAGAATAACTTCTTCACTTGCATTTAATCTGTTTATTTTTGCTAAAGCCACAGGCAGCAGCAGAAAGAAATAAGAAGCTGTCGAAAATAACGACTCACTTCCACGGGTTTTCTCTCCATTTGTCTCCAGTTTTAGACACATTTTGGCAGGAAACCGGCCTATAGGGACAATAGCTGGGCACTTTTAAAAACATTTTCATATTGTAGATATGTCCCTTACAGTCTTTATGTTATGTGTTATAAATTAATTTAGTTTTCCATTTTTGGTCATCAGTGTACCAACCTGTATGTATCAACCTGTACGCTCATAAATGTTAAGTTTATTTTATTATTGTTATATATTTATTTATAAGCAAATTAGTACAATATGAATAAGGGTTATATGATGAAATTCATAATGTTATGAGTTGTCAGTTTATAATCGTTGTACTTCAGTACAACTTAATCGCTGCTATGTCACATGTTACGTGACGAAATGTTTGACTATCTTCCCACCAGTGACGTGCGGTCAGGGGAGGCAGGTGAGGCAGCGCCAAACCTGTCATCATGGAAAAATAATATAAAATCATTTATATTGCTATTTTCACCCTGAGGTTTGTACTATAAAGTATCTATTTTTTACTTAGCTTAACCAATTCTGAATAGTTTTTCTTCAAAATCGCTGGATTTTCGCATTTTCCCATTCCGTTGAGGCAGCAGCGAGCTGAGCCTCACCTGAGATTACGCAACCTCTCGCTAACTGCACTGGCTGCCATTATATGACAGCATGTTCGTCCTGTTTGTACGCCGGCAATAAAATGGCTAAGAAACATTTAATATATGGAGTGATTTTCCATAATTTCGCTTATGTATATAATGTACAGTGTTTTTTGTAACTAACTGTGTGTATCGTGTTTTGTGTGCGGAGGAGCGATCAGAAACGGCAGAGAACAGACTCTAGGTGAGGCAGGCAGTTCTCTGGCCTCACCGCTGGGGGCGCTCATGTTCCCAGATATTGTGACTGCACAACTGCAGAGTAAGACGTAGTGAGCTAGCCATGGAGCTAGCCACACAGTAAATAAGTAAAGTACAGCAATATCTTTGTTTTCTCCTCTATTCCGACGTAAACATGAAATACTACATTTCTACACTTAAACAGTTTTCTAAAGTGGATTTTCAATTGAAGCAGGAAATGATAACTAAAAGAAGACCAACACCGGAGCTGAAAGTTTTACTTCAAGACAGTTTGATGATTCTCAAACGGGGTAGAAAAGACATGCCGAGGATAAACTTGGCTTTGGATGAACGGATATTTTGTGCAGAATTAGGGGTGCATGGATTTCATTGATATGTAAAGGTAAGACAGCAATACTTTGTTTTTGTTTAGTTTTTTAATTAAATGTGCGTTTTGTGGGCTATAGTTAATATTTAAATAATTCAGTAAAGTAGAAGCGGTAGCTAATCTACCACAGCAATTATTTATTAATAAAACATTAAGCCTAAAACGTACTACAACAACAAACTAAATGTTCTGTTCTGTGTGCAAAATTCTTGAATGTTTTTTGGTGTTAAATCCTAAAACATGAAGTGGCATTGTTGTCAGTTGCTATGGCAACGAGTCTGCGTAGCTTGGCGAATACAGATCACTTTGCTGTGGATCATAGCACGAAATTAATACCTACATTTTTAAGTTTCACTGAGTTAACGCGGCTATGGATGACATGTAAAAGATTAGTCTTTTTGCCCCCCAGCGTTGTGTGCATGCGCAAAATTTCCGTAGGTCCAATAACATGGATGGTGTCTCATTAGTCATAAGTCAGTGCCTCACCAGCAATGAACCTCACCGCACGTCACTGCGTCCCACTTACTTCTAAAGTAGCTATTTGAAACAAAGTGTATTATTAAGTAGCTTAATTTTAAATCACAATTGGATTAATGGGTAACCTGGTGCATGTTGAAGTAGAGAAAACTGAGCTACAGCTTAGTTTAGAAAACGTAACTGAGCGGTTTCTATTGCCTTTATGAGATGAAGTTAGCATACGACTTGTAGCTTCTGAAGGCGCTGTTATCACCCATTTAACATCGAAAGTGTGAATTAGATGCTAACTTCGACGTCTTTTTCTCCCTTTCATTGCTTGTTTTTCTTTTTTCCGAGCCCGTCTAATAATAACAGATATCTCTTCATTTGGATTTGAGATGGATAAACATTTTGATGTTTAAATCGTAGCTTTTTGTTTATAGTTTTATCTTTCACATGAGAGGATTTCAGAATTTGGATCCTAAGAGCTGAAAAGTAAACAAACCTCACATTGGCCACTAAGTGGTGCAAATGGACCATAACAAAAATATATATATATATAAAAAAAAACTGGAGTTCACAGTCACGTGGTATTGAAGCATTTTGGCGTTTTAACTGATTAGTAAAAGTCAAGAAGCTCTGTTAGGACTGTAACAGTAAACCTGCTACATGCTGGCATTTAAAAGTATATTTAGATTGGCGACTTCACACAGACACATACTCACAAATATATAGTCCCCAGAAGTTAAAGCAGTAATTACAGGTCTAAATCTGACAGAGCATCTAACCACCACCGCCTGGCTGCAGCCAAGAGTGTGTGAGTGCGCGCTGTTGCTGTGCGGACACAAACACACCATGGAGACATGACTCTGTTTTAGGGTAATGTACTAGTCTTCATAAACAAGTAACTCACTGTTTGTGTGACTGCATGCCATGAGGTAATGACTACAATGGTAGCTGTTGTGGTTTTGTCAATGTGTTGCCCTGTGAAGTAATGGAGATTTTACAGCCTGAGAGGGTTTTTTATTTTTATTTTTTATTTTTGGCATAACTGTAAATTTGTTGAGGAGGGAAAAACCACTCTGAAGGCGATAATGTTCTCAAAGAGACATCTGAAGGGATTTTTAAGTTTTGCTTGTCGAGAGCTGTGGAGAAGTAATGACCAATTATTGCGTCGCCTGCTGGAGATGACTTTCTAGATATCTTAATATTTTAAAAATAAATAGTTTTAATGTCAAGTCAGTTTTTATACAGAAAAAGCAGTGTAAGAGCAACATTTCTGAATTGGCAGTTTCAGTACTGATCTGAATAAATCACATTTTGATCCATTTAAAGGATTATGACACTTTTGTGTCTCTATACTAGGTATTATATTTTATATAAACACCTTTTGCGGATTCTGTTTTTTTTTTTTTTTCAACATAAGCATCTTCTAAGTTGGCTGCAGTCGCTTTGTGCTCTAATGAACTTTCTGAATGTAATTAAATTGATGACTGCAGGATGAAAGCACCAGCCACATGGAACCCTGCGCAACATTAAGGAGGTCAAGGAAATAGATGGATGGATAATTAAGTAGACAGGCTTATGCTCCACCATTAATATAAGATTTCATAATGCAGATGTATCTAAAAGTTAAATCTAAGTTTAGACATCCAGAGACGTGTCCTGAGACCTTCCAGGATGAATATTATGCAGAGATGTCTGCAGAACTTTACATAAGCACTTTATACAAATTCCTAAAGAAGCATTATTCTGTATTATTTCAGAGTTTTGCAAAAGTACACAAGCTTATAAAATCTAGCAAGAATGAAGCGCCTGCCTTCACCAGAACCCATCGGTAAAAACAACTTGTGCAGCAGGAGTTTTTTTTTGTTTTTTCCGACAATGTTGAAGGACTCAACAGATAACATTTCTTTTATAAGAGCGACAAAAACCTGCTGGAAATGAATCTGGCTTTCTGCGATTAAATTGGATTTATAAAGTTTCTTTCTTTCTTAAGTATTTTTATTAGATGAGCTGGTGTTTGGCTTATGGCTGCAGCAAATACAAATTCTGGTGTGGATGTAATGTGCTCAAAGGGATCTTTAACTTTAATTGAAGCACAAATATATGAAAAAGCAGTTTTTCTGCCTTTTTTCTCAGACAGTGCTTTGAAAAAAATTTAAAATTATACCTGTAAACATTTTTTACATTCCAACCATAAAATTCAGTGCACTTTATGTGGCCAGTGCTTGTTTGTCAAGAGAAAATAAGATGATGCAGGGTTTTCACATGGATCTACAAAATGCTGCATGCCTCTGTGCTCTGGTTCCTTTGCTCCTTAATTAAAATAAAAAGCATCTGATTACCTTGAGACGCTAACTAATTGGTAAACAGACTCTACTTGCGTATAATTATCATTTTTGGAGGCAGCAGAAGCAAAAATAAAGATCAGACAAGCAGCAGGCAGGTCAGAGAGACGGATGTGCAGAAATTCAAAGAAGTCTGGATTAATAACATCCCAAACTTTGGAACGTCTCACAGAGCAATCTTCGACTGGAAATGACCATCCTTTAAAGACGCTATGACCAAATCTGAACTATCTGATCTACAGGTAAAACATGATAAATGGTGAGAAAAAAAAAACACATTGAAAAAAATGTTAAGCAAGTATAATAATAAATACTTTTAAGCCCACATTTCTTTGCTAAAAATGATTCTTACTGGTATGTGTCAATATTCTAATCTAATTGTTCAGTCGTTGTAATTCCTGAAATCAATCATGATAATTATGATGCATTTACTGTATACTTCATAATTAACAGAAAACATTGATCCCCACCTGTGTGCAGTTAATCTACAGGGTGGGCCATAAGTTTCCATACAGAGAAAAATGAGAGATTTTATATTGGACATCCGTCTTTATTTTTGTGGGACTCTGTCATTGCTGCACGTCTTGGACCACTTTGTGGTTGATCTGCAACATTTCCAGTTTTCTGAAACGTGCAAATAAGTTTTGCCACAGTGTCGTGTGTGATGCTCATTCCATGTTTTCTGTTAAAGTTTCATGCAACCATGTGACTGCTTCCCGGTGCAGCCATCAGTATAATTTCTATTCTTTGCTCTTTTGTCAAACGCATCTTCTTGTGTATCTGAAATATAAGATAAATAAACATTTTACGTTCTCCTATGTACGGAAACGTATGGCCCACCCTGTATTTGTGTTTCACTTAGTGAATTGAGTTAGTGAAATAAATTAACTTTTAAATAATATTCTAATTTATTGATGATTGTACAAAAACACCTTTAAGCACAATGTTGCAGAAACAGATGAGATTCAAGGAAAATAATCAAAACACAACGAGTTCTGACAATGAAGCCGAGATGCATTTTCTGCCTCTTTATCAATCGTTTTTTTTATTATTCTTACCCAATCTGCTGCTGTAACTCCTATTAGTCACAAAGCATGACAGCGATCATGTCGCTTATTAATACCGGCCCACACCGTTACCAGTAACTGACTGATATCTGAATCAGGCAGGGGCTTGGTGTGGTTGTGTAACCTACCTCTCCTTTAAGGGCCCACAGGGTACATCTTTTTTACACTGCTGCACGACTGCGTGTGCCAACCGGCGCATTCCCACTTCACCCCGCTTTTCAAACATGCATCTTCATGCTCCTCTCGTCCTCGCGGATGAGCAGAACGTGAGGAAGTGGGAATCTTTGTTAAAGCGGAGGGAGATGTTTTATTTGTGTTCTGTGAGTGGGTGCAGGGAGCCTCCCTACCTTCAGGGTTGTGCATGGGCTTGTTACAGCAGCATTCCTTTACTCAGCTGCTTCTGAACAGCACATTCCAGAAAGAGAGAGGGAGGATAGAGGGGGGAAAAAAAGAAAGAGAGGAGGAGAAATGAAGGGAGAGAAGCAGAGATAAAAGGAGGTAACAGAGGGAATTAAAGAGCAAGACATAGTGTGCTGCGTTGAAAGTTAGAAAGCACAGCAGTAGTGGACAGAGAGAGGAAACGATTTAAGGAAGGGGAGGGAAATAATAAGATGATATGTAAATGACCCCTGCTGTGAAATAGTGAACCTCTGGCCCCTGTTTTTTCCCACGTGGGGATCAAAGGTCAGGGTCAGATACAGTACAGAGTAACCAGAGCCAGCGCTGAGAAAAGAAGGAAAGGTCACGAGGTCATTTTATGCATCTATTAGAGAAAACACACAGTGGACTGACTTGCCGAAGCATTTATTCATCAGTATACAGAATGGCATTTAGATAACTAAAGTTACTTCTAATACACAAATAAACTAGACACATAATTCCTTTCATATATACAAAATACTATTTTTATTTTGATTTACTGAAAGGGAGAGTATCTTATGTAAGTCCCACTCTCATTAAATCATCAATTGTAATTAACTGCAAAAGATTTCTGTCCTCTTGAATTTATCAAAGCCCTCTCCAAAGAGATGAAGAAGATTTCAAAAAGCAGGATTTCACGTGTTGACCTAAAGAAATGAGAAGGAAAAAAGATTAGAAAGTTTTCTTTGAGTTTGTAAAAGTATACAAAGCAAATTTCTAAAGCCTCGGGATTCACCAGCCTACCAAATTGTTCAGGATGTCACAAAATAACCAACATCTTCTAAACCACTGAAAACCTCAGCTATTTCAGTTAAGGTCAGTATTCAGGGTTCAGACATGTCAACAAGACAAACCCCGAAAATATTTGGAAAAATGTTCTATGCTTCAAGAAAACAAAGTTTTGTTTTCTTGGTTGGTGATTCATAAACATGCCTGTCCTATAGCAACACAAACTTTCCAAAGATTTGACCTCTACTTGATTTTGTACTTTGGACAGATGAGACTAAGATTTATTTCTTTCGTAGCAAACATTCCACCAGGGTCTGACATAAAATAAATTAAAATAAATGCATATGTAGAAAATCATCTGATGTGCAATGATACGTATAGTGCAGGATGTGTAATGCTGTGGGTCTGTTTCTTTTCTAAAAGACATGGGAACCTTGTTATAGTGCATGGCACCATGAACTCTTTGTAATAACAGAATAAATCAACACAGAAATGGTTTACTAGACACAAATTATTTAAAACAGAAAGACAACAAGACAGGACTTTGGACGATTTAGAGATATTGGAAAAAGATTAAGTCATAAAATTTTCATTTTTGCTTTTTTCGTCATCCATGAGATGCACACATATTGCGAAATAAAAACTGCTTTTGCATTGTTTGTTTTTCACCAGAAAAGTTCATTTTCTAAAAAGAAAAAAAAAAAAAAGTACTGGGAGCAGAGGTACATTTAAATTCTCTGAGCTGGATCAGTCTGTTGCTGAAGAGGCCTAATGAGGACAGAGCAGAAGCAGAAGTGGGAGAAAAAGAAAAAAAAAAAAAAGCAAAGACCGAATATGTACGGAAATAACAAGCAAATAAGTTGGAAGACAAGAGCAACAAAAAGCAGCTTGTGTGAGCAATACGTTTGCTGGCACAGCAGCAGCGTCCCTTCTCTGTTTCGCACTCAGTCGCAGTGAAAGGATGGTTTTGTATGCCGTTGCTGCTAGAACTAAAGGAAAACAAAGTAGCTTGATTCCTTGTTTTGGTGTGTCTGTGTGTGTGTGTTTACCAGAGGACAATTCCTGCGGCATCAGAGTCTATTGAAGTCCTTTGTAATGGCAACATTATGGAGTATTATGTGCTTCTCTTTATTGTAAATCATGTAGTTGTAAATCTCAAATTTGCAGCCCTAAACATATGGTTTTACAAGCATGAGAATCTATTTTCCGTTGGGAACTTTTAAAAAGTTTTTCTGCACCAATTAGCTCTACCTCAGTCAGACTGGGTGGAGAGATTCAGAGAAAACCATTTTTCTTGAAGTCTTGCCGCTGTTTTTAGATTTTACTTAGGTCTGGATATTGACAAACTGTGCATTTCATGTATTTATCTTCATCCAAATCCAAATTACTGTGATTTGTTCGCATCTGACCAGATCGACTTTTCCACATGTGTGCTTCGTTCCCTACGTTTCTTGTGCCAAACAGGATTTCTCCACAGAAATGTGTGTACAGTGGCCAGCCAACAGTTGTCTTGTCTTACATGAGTCGTGGATTGTTGGAGTTCCTCCAGATTTACAATGGGCCTCCGGGCTGCTTCTTTGATTAATGACCTCATTGCTTCACTTGTTAGTTTAAGTGGACAGCCACGTCTTATTAAATGGGCAGTTTTTTTTTTTCTTCCATTTTCCAATATTACATATTAAGTTGAACGATCGTGTTCGAGTAAAGGGAACAGAGTGTAAATATTCTTCATCTCAGATTTTTATTTGTACAAATGTATAAGGACCATTTAGTTATTTATTTCCCTTCCAGTTCAAAATGATAAATATATTTGTTCTCCCCAAAACTTAGGTATGTTTTTGTTTTTTTGCTGAAAAACAACATGAATAGTTGTGGTGCTTTGCAGATGGTTTTTATGTTACTTCATCATTTATTTACTGGTGTATAGTTTGAGCTGTCAATTACTATCACTGAGGATATCACCAAAATGGCAGTATATTAAAAAATATTTAATTCTGTATCAATAAGTATTTCTAAATATTTTTGCTTCTTGACCAGTTATCTATTAGTTTATTTTATGTTAAAGTGTATGACCCCTGATGTTTTGGATCTGTGGTGGTTTGTTCCATTTTATCTAAGTTTTACTCGATAAAACACTGGCAGTATATTTAATTAAATACGTTTTGAAGCACAATTAATTATTTGCATTTTTGCTGTTTCATCTTTCATTTTTTAATTTTTTTATTTTATTCATTCAAGTTGTGCAATGAATAAAGTACTTTAACAATATACTCAAATAAATATGTCTAAAAATACTGTAAATGTAAAATGTATTGCATATTTTCTTTAGCATATATTTATTTTTATTTATTTGTCACATTATTTTCTGTAAGCGCCAACACAAATACGTGTAAAACAACGGACATGTCTTCTCTCCAATCACACGCACTTATTTAGTAGAGCAGCATCCATTTTGTCCAATGGGATTCCAACGTTGTGTTTTCTATAACCAATCAGAGGCGGACCTTTCCTTTCAGAGGCGGGTCTACGTCCTGTTGGCTGTGCCCTGTCCGGATGTTCCCCCCAGTAGCGGAATAGCAAGCAGCAGCGGCAGCAGTGTGTGAATGTGGCAATCGAGGTAGACAGGGAGGGGTGGAAATACTGACCGGACCGGGGTGGTTCTAATTTTTGGGTCCTGTTTTGCTTTATTTTTCGTTTCTTGTACCGCCAAGTCATTACGGTTGACACCACGCAACGTTTAGGAACTTGTTTGCGGGGCTGCAGAGCCGGTTGGCGCTTTTCTTCGGGACCAAGTGCTGTCGTTGTGGAAATAGTCCAGAAGAAAGAAGGGAAGGCAGGAACAACATGGGGCGATAATAAAAAAATGTGTTGTGTAGCGGACCGACGATGACTCTCTGGGAGGACCCTTGAAGCCTATTTATTTTTTATTTATTACCCATTTTTACCCCTACTCCCTGTATCCTCTTTTGTATTATTCCCACCTTCTTAGTTTGGGAGATTTTTTTTAAAGGAAAAGGCAACGTTACAAGAGGACTGAAGGATGGACCAAGCCGGCATCCTGAGAAACTTTATCCAGAGGGTGAAGGCCATGAGCAAATTGGACGAAGACAGGGCAGAGGACAACTTCGGCAGCGACTTTATGGTGGGTCAGAATTACCAGGAGCACAAACCTGGACGTCTTTATCTTGTATTTATCTCACACAGGACCTCCTTCATATCCCACCACCTCCCCTTCCCGTCTCTTGGTTC
Organism: Poecilia reticulata; assembly: GCF_904066995.2. Lineage (NCBI taxonomy): Eukaryota > Metazoa > Chordata > Actinopteri > Cyprinodontiformes > Poeciliidae > Poecilia > Poecilia reticulata. The sequence continues at coordinate 9,697,576 of NC_088852.1, read as the reverse complement.
CCGTGTATCCCCCAGGAGGTGAGGCAGGGGCGGCCACACTGCCCTCTTCCTTTTCCTCCCATTTCCAGTCTTTATATGGCGGCCTTGCATTGTCTCCCAAACCTCAGAAACAACGACCGAGTTCTGCTTTCAGAAATGTAAAAAAAAAAAAAATCTACACACAACCAGGCCAGTTTTTTTCTATCAATGTTAAGGTGTTGCTGGAGCAGCTAAGCTAAGGTTAAAGTGCTGTGTTGTTGTGGCTTTTACTGTCTGTCTGATCATCATGATTGTTGGGTTTCAGTGCAATGCTTCATTTGTAACCATTCAAGAAGAATATTGGGTGCAAATTTGTTTCTGTACCTTTAAATTTCTTAGTGACTGGATTGGTGTAGAAAGGTAAAATATGTACAATAGATTAAGATTTATCCACTAAGTCTTGCATTTATTAAGTGACTAATAGGATACAGAAAAATGAGAGAATTTCTCTGAGATCTTCAACAGTTTAATAGATCAATATGCATGGAAAAAACATAATACATTTAATAAAAAATAAATAAATCCGATTCCAATCTTAGGCAAATTGCAATCATTCCTCCTCTACATTAAATGAATCAAAGCTTCAAACTCCCACCATATTTGGTCTGTGAATGCATCAAGCAGCTTCCACTTTTTTGGGTGGGGGGAGCCTGACATATTATTTACGTAAATAGAGATATTGAAGTTGGTTAATTTTCTGTTACATTTACACAAATTAAAGAACTTGTAGCACATGTGTTTTTTGTTATAGTTGCAAGATAAAAACTGTATCCAACAGCAGGTCAGACGTCAAAGACAATCGATATGTAACAAGAAAAGCCTGATGAGTGCATTTCTATAAATAGTCGGTGTAACAAGAATTGGGCAATATTGAATCAAACCCATTTATAGTCTAATGAGACTATTTTTTGGTATAGATTACTGTGGAATATAATGAAATAAAAAAGATTGATAGATTGATTCTGATGAGGATGATTTCCTTCCTGTGTCGTCGTTTGATTCAAACCCACTGCTCCAGTTTGAAGGACCTGCAGTACATGTGTTTTGCGTTTTCTAGTCTTCTAGACAAACATTCATCTGATTTGGGAGGTCTGAGCTGAAAGACAATGAGTGTTGGCCAACTTCAGTTCAGCATTTCAGCGACCCGAGGCAAAGCTCAGCGCATATCAGCAGGCCGGTGGTTTTACTGATGACAGCAGCTCTAAAAGTGCATGTCGAGCCTGTGAGGAGTCTGACGGTAGAGTCTCGACAGACAATCAAGATACTCAGATCACCCTTTCTGCTCCCCTCACTGTCTTCTGCAGGATCCTCATGTCGGCCAAATCGCAGCTGAAATTGATACGCGAAGTGAACAGTTATTTCCACTCAATAAATGGATAAGTGACCAATTAATTATTAAGCTATTTGTCTTGTATGCATGGATGACCCTTCTGATAATAGAAACAGTAGTTTATTGGTGATTTCAACATCTTATTCTGTTTGTCTGATGACCACAGACTGGCGGCAATAAGTTTGTGTTTGTTGCATCTCTGGATGTTGCAACTCTGAACTCTAAATAAGGCCTCTCCTTCTCCCTGGGCTTGTGAAATGGCATGAGTGACACTTCTATAATAACTTTTGAGGCCTTGAGAATTTAGTTTTAAATGGGTGGTAGAAGACATTTAATTGGCGTGTTTGCATTCGGACTAAGCGTAGCGAGGGATTAGAAATACAAAGAGATTCAATAGGTACTTTTTTTTTATAGCAATCTTTTTTTTTTTTTTTTTTCTAAATCATCGAGTCGTCTCTGCTAATCAGCCTCGGCATTTAAACTTTTCCTGTATTTGTCTACACTTGCAAACAAACACTCCTTACTTCCCTACTTCGGGCACACGCTGCTTGCTGGAGCTTGCAACATTCTTTCTTGGCCTATTTCATAACATTTTGTACATGGCTTGCAGAGTGAAACTTTATCAGCAAATTAAGAGTCCAGCAAAACGATCGAAGTAAGAACCGTTCGTCTTTGAAGAAGACAAACTGGCGTTAGGAGCTGGGCAGTGTCAGAAGTCTCTCTTGTGTATTCCAGCGAAATGATTGCTTCTCATTTTAGCACCAATATACCAAACATTTACATTTTTAACACTTATCCACGCCTTGTTAAGCTATCTGCTTTCAAACAAAGCTCTTGCATCTCTCCAAGGGAGAGGTTGTTTGTGAAGTTGTGTTTCTCTACAAACTTTCCTTTGCTTCTTTTTTCCTGTTCTCTATTAGGTTACTGCTTTTCTCCTGAGGAAAGCTTTCTCGCTTTGCTTTTGCATCGACTCCTGTTATACTGTCGTTACAGTAACCGGATTATCTCAAGTGAAGTTTCGCAACTTACACAGAGCTTCAGGCAAATCTTGTTCCTTTAAATTTTTTTGTTTATTTTTTTTGTAAAGTGACTTTGCTCGTGCAGCCAGGAATCGAGAAAACCTGTTCTGACTGAATGCAGGTGGGCTGTGTGCCAGCATACCGATTAGAGCGATGCAAAGGTTGACCGGCCACAGTCCGTTTTACCGAGCTCCAGCCTGCTGTGAAGGACGCGTTTTTAAAGTCTAACGCCACAAGCACATGGGGTGTGCTCCTTCTGCGCTGTGAGTCACTGAACACCCTGATGTAACTCCCACTTTAACCGTCTATTGTTGTTTATATATAGAATGTGTTTTATAGGCATAATTACAGGCTCCAGCGGGGCAAGGAGTCAGAGATTATACGCTTTGTTCGCTGGGCTTTTTCAGCAATTTGACAGAGCAGCGTGGATACATATTTCTCTCCCGTTTGGCTACCAGTCCAAGTTTGTGCAGCTCAGTATTGTTGTTGTGGCATCCGATCCCTTGGGGAAATATGTGGTGTTCATTTTTAATGTCAGGATTATGTTTCTCTATAAATACCAAGATTACCAAAATGCCCCCCAAATACCAAAATTTGGGGTATTTGTTTTTGATGGAGATGTTCGTAAAGGTGTATTGAAGTTGAAAGAAAATAAAATCTTTAAAAAAAAATTAAAACAAATCTACTAAGTCGGGCATTCTTGCCTTTGCTAGATTTTCCAGTATAGAGAGTAAAATTCATTCAATTTTGTTTACAGCTTAAACTCAGCCAGTATGTGAAGATTCTGAGTTAGAATTGGGTCTAGACTTTGACTGGGCCATTTCAAAGCATGAATGTGCTTTGATTGTGTTCGTTCTAAATGTCTCCAAGTACTTATTGGACTGCATTAATTCAGAAATATTTATGATGAGATGTTTTGCTACTGGTCATTAAGAAACTACAAACGAGCTCGATCTTCTCAGGACAGCGGATTTAGCCAGAAGCATCTTTTTAAATAAAACGTTGTTTCTAGAACTAATGGCTCCACTGATTTCTACATAAATTGAGTAAAATACATGTGATATAATTATTTTTATCCATATTGAGGTGTGTTGGGTGCAGAAGATGTACTACCTTTATGCTCTGCTTCGGGTTATCTTGAAAACACTGATTGTGCAAGAAACAAAACACGTACTGCTGCATCCTGGAGTCGGTCTCATGACACAGGTTCTGCAAAAATGAACCATCGGTGGAGTTCTAGTTCCCCAAAACCAAACAATAGCAATCTTACTTGTCGTTGCACAAGGTGGTTATCAACTTGCTCAGTCAACACATGACTTTTCAAATTGGCTATTAGTGAAACTGATGAAAGAGACACTTTTTTTCTTTTCTTATTTTTTTTAGATGAATTAACCAAACACTAACAAAATGTTGGAAAAGGATTCAAGATTTCTTGTAGATTAAAATATCTTTAGTAAAGTTTTACTAAATTGTCTTTTGTTAAATCACGTATTTCAGCAGTGAAAATGACAAAAGGCCGCCACAGAGTTTGTGTGCATATGTCCAAATGCCATTCATGGTTTCAGACTTAAATAAACTAACCAAATGCTTTTAATACCAAGCTTTCAACAAACACAAGATGGAACCAACGAAGAAGAAAGGCAGAGACGAGGAATGAGGAAAGAAAGAAGGAAGTTAAAAAAAAGGGAAAGTAAAAGAAGAATGCAAGGAAAGGGGAAATATTCAAAGAAGCAAGGGCTGAAGGAAGGAAGGAATAAAATAAATAAGTTAATGACTAATGAAAGAAGGAAGAAGTGAGAAAAGGAATGGAGGGAAAAAATAAAAAGCAGAATCAAAGAAGGGAAAAATTAGGACTAGACCGGAAGGGAAGAAGGAATAAAGGACAGTAGAAAGGAAGAGGGTTAAGAAGGAAGACAGGAAGTGTCAAAAACTGGAGAAGGAAGGAAACAAGAAAATATGGACAGAAACAAAACGACAAAAACAGTGCAAATCTTCAACTTTAGCATAATACGCAGTCTTACCTCAATTTGTTGGTTGTTGGGAGACGATAATCTTGAGGCAAACTGCAGTTGAGCATAAGAAAGTCCTGAATATCACGTGACTTTAGCAAAGCTTGTCCAACTTACCGCACATTCGCAGGGGAACCCAGTTACCGCAAACTCACCACCAGTCATTTTGTCTTGGTTACCTTTCATCTTTAAGCTGGGTGTCCTCCTTCAAAGTACTGAAAAAAAAGAAAAAGTTATGCAGCAAACTTTTAACCTTTGCAGTTTTTCTGCATGGAGGAGTTGTTGGGGAAATAAAAGCATACAGTTTCTCCGTTTTGAGTTTGTGAAAAATGCCCTGAGAGAGAGAGGCCACCATGCTTCACTGTGGGAGATAAAGTTACAATTCATTTAGTCTCTTACTGATGCGTGCAAAAAGTTTAGCAAATGTTATTGTTTTAAAATACCTTGAATGTGTCAGTGGATGCGGGAAGATAATATTATTTTAAAACAATATATAACCAAAACTGTATTGAAAATACTTTAAGTAAAATATCAATTAAATATGTAATGTAATAATGACAATAAGTAAAAGTTATTGATAACATTGATGTGATTATAGCGATACGTAGGAATAAAACGGACAAAAACTAAAATCTTGTCAGATTTTTGTTTCGCGCTTTATATACATATGACAGAATGAAAGCTTCGTGTTTTTACTGAATATTTTACTGTTAGACTTCATAATATTCCAACACTTAATCCAAAAATCACCTCATCTGCACATTTTTAAGAATACTGTTGCGAGTTTGTCGTCTTGTATTTTATTTTATAAACATACCGTCCAGAGTAGAACTGCAGAATTTCAGGAAAATATTTTATTTTATTTTGGAATGCTGAGAATTGTAATGGTGATATGGATTAAATATTTAAATCAAATGTATTTTTTGGAGGCTTTTCTTTCTTTTTCCACCATCTTCCATGAGCTTTGGAGCTCTGCCTCAAAAATACATGTTGGTGTATAAATAAAGAGTAGTTATAAATCCAGCTGACCACATATGCTGTTTATATTTAGAGTTTGAGTGCCCTGAAAATTATTGTGCCCAATCAGTCTTTTCTGGTAGTGATATTATTTTATTATTTTTCTACATCCTGTGCAGTTCTTGAATATGCAAAGAATCTGTTCTGTATATTTAAACATCTCGATTGATAGCAGTCCAAAGCTAAACTGTTACTACTGTTTTTCTTCTTCTATTGCATTAATAGCTGCTGACAGAGCGTTAAATAGCTGCTGACATCAGCGCCACCTTGTGTTAAAGCTGAGTACCGTATTTTCCGCACTGTAAGGCGCACCGGATTATAAGGCGCACCTTCAATGAATGGCCTTATTTTAAAACTTTTTTCATATATAAGGCGCACCGCATCATAAGACGCATAGAATAGACGCTACAGTAGAGGCTGGAGTTACGTTATGCATCCACTAGATGGAGCTGCACTTAACGGAATGTCAACAAAACAGTCCGACTTCGGTCAGCGAGGAGAGCCTTCCGCGACTGGGCCGGGGCGTGGCCGGACGATGGTCACCCTTCTCCGTTCGCGCACAGCATGTTTGTGGAGAACGTGGTGCTAAATGACCTGCAGACGACCTGATTATCAGGTCGGTAGGTAGATAGGTCAGTCAAACTTTATTAACAAACCAGCGTTCTGACAACTATCCCAGCATGCATCACGCGCTTCTTCTTCTACGGCGAAAATGAAGTCGGCGGCTGCTTACCTTAGTTGCTAGACCTGTTGTGGCTCAATATTCGTCCATATATAAGGCGCACCGGATAATAAGGTGCACTGTCGGCTTTTGAGGAAATTGAAGGTTTTTAGGTGCGCCTTATAGTGCTGAAAATACGGTAATAGGAGCACTAATAATAGAAATTGGCAGAGCTTCGTTAGTAGCTTTTTTTTTTTTTACCACTTTGCTCTATATAGTGTAGTCAACTAGCTTTAATTATTCTGTAATTACAATCAAATTGGATTGCACACAGTTGAACCTGATTGTCACTGTGATTCGGCTGATCTGAGTTGAATTTGGATAAATATTAGGTCTTTGTTATTCATGTCATTTTGAGCTTATCTGTAGGTATAAAAAAACTGCAATATTGATTAAAAAAAGATTTCATCTGAGTGCGCTGGGACAAGTGAGAGTTGAGGTTTTTTCTTTTGTTTTATTTTTTTATTTTTTGCACAAATTTACTCTCAGGTGTACCTCGTGCATCATTTAGGCTCGGCCTTCCATTTTATGAACATTTTCCAAACTTTAAGTAAGACTTTAAGTGTCTTGTGTAGGTGTTTTAGTCAGCAGGTGAAGCCACAAATATTTTCACTCAAGAAGAAGTCAAAGGAGCTTGACGCAAAGACAGGAAGCAGGGTTGTACAGCCGGAAACTAAAAGAAGCACAGATCTGTGTGAGCTGCTACCTTTATGTTGTGCAGCTTTGATATTATCTTACCAACTGTTAAGTGTGCCAACATAAAGCGCACATGTAGCTACAGCGGAGCTCGATAATGCAGTCTAGACAGGGTTTAGGAGTTCAGCCCCTGTGTGTGTGTAGTAGTGTGTGTTCCTGCCACACCTCTGCATGCTGATGACTCTAAATCAGCACATCAAAGAAAGCGAAAAAGTGCAAACACACACACTTCTGTGAAGTGTCCTGTCTGGTAGGCAGAAGAAACCGAGATGGGATGCAGAAAAGGGGAAACGTGAAAGGGTCGAACATAAGCTTATGTGCGTGTGTGGTAACAGTTGCTAATAATATTCTCTTTAGGTTTTGCATGTCTATTAATTTTGCATGAACTTGGTCATGCAGGTTTGTGTTTTAAGTGCATAGAAGCATGAAGGCAACAATTTTTTTAATGCAGCTGTGAGAAAGAGTAGATAAGAAAATATGGTGCACTTTCAATCCAGGATTTAAGATCAAAATGAAGAAGTCGTACTGGCTCGGATTTACTCTCAGTGAAGTCATTTACCACCTGGAGGATGTTCGGCATGCTGTGGTCTCATTTCAGACTCATCACTGAGGCATGCCGAAATTGAGCCTCGGAGCTTCAGGAAACACAAACCAGACACGTGATGAAGCTTTTTTTTTTTTTTTGAAGATTTGATTGTTTTAGACAATGATTAAAGAAAAAACTAATAAGAATATCTATAAAATAATTATAGTTTAAAACATTTTTCATACCTCCTAAAAATTCCCAGATTTTTTAATCACTTCACAATCACAATCTTCAGTGTGTTTCATGGAGATTGTATACATTATATATATACAATGGATGAATTATGAGCTACACAAAGTAGCTCATAATTGAGAATTGGAATGAAATTATATCATATTTATGTCTGGTATTTGAGCCATTCGGTCCTGCAGGTTTTCTATAACAAGTCATGGATATTTAGATGTATAGATCATTACCACCAAGAGGTGAGCATTTATTGTTTTTTATCATTTATCGCAATACATTTCTCTTTGTCACCATGAATTCGATTTAATGATGGATGACATGACTCACTTTTATCGTAATCACAATATTTCTGCCAAAAATCGTGATAAAACTTGAAGTCCATATCAAACACCTTTGTTACCACCATTTTATTAAGTGGTATCAGAGTAAAAAGGGGCCTACAAACAAATGCAAACCACATTTTTGTGATTTTAATTTGTAATAAAAATTCAGTTCTCCTCCACTTAACAATTTTTTGCTGGTCTATCACATAAAATTTGAACAATATGATATTTGTGACTGTTAATAATTGCTAAGCGTTTCAGGACTTTATTCATCCTATGTAAACTAGCCTAGAAATCGAAAAGCATTTATCAGTTTAGAAAGCATATTTGCAGCTCTGCTTTGGCTGTACGTACATATTTTAATGTATGTACAGCGGAAGGCTGGTAAAATGTGCCTGGATGGTTGTATTCCCTCAGAAAATGAGAATCCAGCTGTGTTTGTTCGTCTGAGCTTTTATGAGCTTGTTTTTGTGCGTGGGTGCAGAGGGGCGCACCGCAGGGCTCGGCTGCTGGTCCTCAGTGCGTTTGTGTGTGGCGACTACTGTTTGCCCGCCTCATGTTACTACACCATGAAACACGACTTCCCAATTTCTTCTGGTGTCACAAGTCTCCCTGGTTCTCACCCAAACCCTTCCCACGGCTTAACTCAAAACGCAGCCTCGGAGACGGCTGCTTCCGAGAAAAAAACCGTAACACAGTATTTCCGCTCTGTAGTTCTGGTGTGTGTGTGTGTGTGCGTGCGTGTGTGTGTGTGTGAGTGTGAGAGAGGCTTTAGTGGATGAAAGCGAGCTGACCCACCGACATGGCAGAAGAACTTAATTGATCAAGATAAGGAGGCCACACACGCTCACACACAGGAAATTTCCACTGATGCCGTCTTCTGGTAACGTGATTTATGTGAAAGGAAATAGTTCAATAGATGAGTCGTGTTGTCTGTATGTGAAGCAAGGAAGCAAACTTTAAGTTCAAAATGGGCTGCCTTTAAATAATAAAAAAACCCACACACACACAGTGGGGGGTGTATTTAAAATCTGATTTGAGAAATTAATCTTGCCAGTTTTTCTACACAAATAACTTTGAGCTGGGAAGCAAAAACTACAAACTTGGTTGCACTGAACACACAATGACCCCCCCACCCCCCGGTCCCAGATGACTGGGATTATGTGAGGTTTGTCCACATCTGCTTCCTGCTGCAGGGCTGGATCCAGAGAGGGAAATTATATCCACGCTAATACCACTTAACCCTTTTTGCTGACATACAACGATGGCTGCGTTTTAATTTAAATCATGTTCAAGCTGGTCATTTGTCGTAGCCGCTCCCGTTAAAAAAAAAGTCCACTTTTTTATCACGTTCATTTATTCAGTGAAATACATAAATCCCATGTTAAGAAACATTGATAATAAAACAACAACTAGCACATATACTGTTTTAACTAACAATCCCTTTTACGAAATGTAACTCAAGCATTTTCTAATTTGTAGATCAGTTTCTAGAACATTTTAATTAGTAATGTAGGGTTGAAAACGTCTCTGTGGCAACCATGAAACTTGTTCTTTGAGAGGAGGCCAAAAGCATGTCTTGTCCTATTGCAAAGATGAATGTGTGGAGTTTGCTAAACCTTACCAGGACTTTAAGTAGAATAGCCTCGTTCGAGCAGATGTGACTGAACTTTTTTCTCTACTAACTCCACGTGAGTTTGGTGTGAAGCAGAAGAATAATATGCAAAATAAAGAATCTGGTGCCCAATTTTGTTTAATTCATGATGATGTGGGCCTGTTTCTCCTCCCGTACATCTTTAGGGAGCTAGTGAATGAGTGGTGAGTTTGTGGAAATTAATCATTTCTTAACATGGGATTTTGTTTATCCAATAAATATGAGCCTTAACCCCAAAAAAGTAATTTTATCTGTTTTTCATTGTGAGAATCTATACATAACGTTGGAACTGATTCACCTTTGAGATTGAAAGCACTAGAAAGCTGCTAAGCTAACAAATGCAGCCGCATCAAGACTTTTAATTACGAAATTGGACATAATTCAGAACTTTTTCCACAGAGATTTTAATCTGCAAAGCAAAACTGAAGATCATCCTCATGGATTAACTTTTTGTCATATCAGAGCTCAGGAAAAAAAAGAATCACAAGATAACAATTTTTTCTTTACTCCATCTTTACTCTATTCTGTTAGACGCTCATCTGACGTCTTCTGCCTCCTTCCCTTCCACGTCCTTCCCGTTGTTCCCCTTCATTTATTATTTCTTTGCTTTGTTTTGACTCCGGACAGTAAAGAGGAACCTCTTAGTCAGGAAGCCCAGTGAGTAGTTTTTCTGTGGCGGTCTGGGTTTGCAGCAGGACACAGACGGTACATGCTAGTTTGACATATCTCTGAGGAAGTGAGCACCCTGGCCGAAATGGCTGGCTGAGCCGACTGCTCTCAGTTCAGTGTAGGTGCTTCCCGCAGCCAAAATTAGTTCAGTCTAATCTGACCACAGCTTGAATCAATTGTCACAGTTGCAGGCTTTGAGGTTTGCGATTGTCGCCTGCGCGGTTACTCGCTAAATTTGTTAAACAAAACTGTCCGAGATCCTGTTATTAGCCAGAAAAGCCACATGGCACTCCGTTGCATAACTCCGTTTGTGTGCAGTGATTGTGGCAGATGGCTGAGTAAAGAAAACGAAAGAGAGACGGAAAGGAAGGGAAGCCTGGTGGCTGATAAAAGGAAATCAAATTCTGCTTTGTGTCACTGAATGACAAGCTGTTATAGCCAGCGCGTGTGCATGTGTGAATGCTGCCTGTGCTCCACTGACCTATATTGGCCAGTTGTCATTAAATGGAAATGACAGCTCCAGGATGAAGTGTGTGCTGGTGAGTGTGTGTTTACCCGTTTGGGAACCGATGCAATCTGTTTGATGTTATCTTTGGAGAGATCATCAGCTAGCAAAGGCCGGAGTACTGACTCACGCTGGTTATCAGGGTGGAGGGTTCATGTTTTTGGATTTGTTTCCTCACAAGCCAAAAGACTTGATGAGTTTGATTCAAAAGTGGCGATTGAAGGAATACCTGCACCAGTCCAGGGGGGTCCAAAGTCAGTCCTCAGCATGTGACCTGCATGTTTCAGATGTGTCCCTGCTCCAACGCAGATCAATCGGTTGCCGAGTTCCCCTCCTCAGTATTCTGCAGAAACCTGCCAGGACACCGTTCATTTGATCTGGGTGTGTTGAAGCAGGAAAACATCTAAAACTGATAAGACAGAAGCTCCTCAGGGCTGGAGATGGTCAACCGTTTCCTCTTCAGTCTGTGTGCATCTAGTCTGTCACTGAAGGAGCTCTCCAGTTCTGCAGCAGCTTCTTGCATGAGGGTGGCAGACATTGCCCAAGAGTGAGGTTATTTTAGTCAGACTTCCTCTGTAACGTAAAACAGCACGTCTTAACCCTGGACCTCCTTAAAAACTGTATTTTGATTTGGAAACACTTACTAGAACCAGCCTTTAGTTGAGAGGTCAGCTTGGCAAATAGGCTATGTGTAGGTTTGCCAACTGTGCTGTCAAAACAACGTTAATAAAAGCAATTAAAGGCGCTTCAGTGGTCTCCATAACATGGCGGTCAATGTTTTTCAACTGGAAAAATGTCCAGTGGTAGAGGGTCGGAGAAGAAGGGAAGCCTAGCTGACCAGCAGTGCACAGCAAAAGCTTTTTTGAGTTACATTTCATACAAACTGAGAACATTCTTTCTCTGGGATCTCATTGCAAAGACTTGACGCCTTAGGAAGAGTCTGACGAAACATTCTTGTGGCTTAGAAATCTTTACTCTGTAAAACGGCTAACATGCCGTACCTACCCTTACCTTCCTTGTCTTTTAAACATTGGGTAAAATATTTCTATATAACATAGAATATAACTTAAAAAATTAAGATACAGCTTTGATTATCACTTATTCCACTTATGGACTTATATTACTGTTTTTAAAATGGATTCCTGGTGTGTATCGTTGTTTTAGCTCGGATTGGATGGCTTTAGGCTTTGGCCCTACAGATCACACACCTTCACCTCACTGTTACCCAGTAAGCATCTGTCTTTCTCCGCCAAACCTTTTCAGTATTCTGCTGTTTAATGCACTGTCCTCCATTCAGTTTGAAACACGAAACATGCTAAGCATTCTCACTTTTCAGGATGCACTTTGCAGCTTTTTGTCAAATCATTGACGTTCCTTTTGTCCAGGTGAATTAAAAAAAAAAGCAAGAGAGAGAGAGAGAGACCACCAGTGACTGATTCTGGAAAGAGCAGGAGGCAGACCCTTTTAGTCTCTGCGCTGTTGCAGGGCATCTTTTTCCCCGCATGCTTTTGCGGCGTGGCAGATAGATTTTTCTGAGAGCATTGTAAGGGCTGACCTATTTTAGCTTTTGTGTGTCTGTGTGCATGGAAGGTGACCGTCGGTAAAGGCTTTCTACCACCCGCGCTCAGCGAGCCCACTTCCTGGCCACAGTCGAAAACCTTTTCCCCACCGCCTCTGCAGGAAGAGCACGTTTTCAGCCGATCGGCGCTCAGTGCTGGGTTCAAGAAACGAAACGCGTTTCTGTGTGTGTACGTGTGTGTGTGTGAATTATTTATTGTGCCAGGGAAGTACAGAGATGATGGCTTATTCAGAGAAGAGAATCTAGGTTAGATTCAATATAATCTCTTTCAGCTTCTATAACGTTGTCACATTTGGCGTCTTTCCCTCCTTTAACTCCGACCCTTTCATCTAGTAACTGCTCTGGCATCCTTGAGTCGTGTCATCCAAGTCATTGTCTAAAATATTTCTGTTAACATGCGTGAGTCACAAACACCCGGAAGGGGGTCTCTGAAGTCGGTGTTGGCCCCTGTGCGGGCTCCACCCTGTGAGTTCACAGGAAACTGACCGAGTCAGTCACGCTGGTGACTTCTCTGACTGGCAGGAAGTAGGAAACAGAAACAGGAGGGGGAAACGTGGAGAAACAGGGGCACAGTCCATCTCCAGAGGTGAAAATAGTTCAACTTTCTTGTTATCGCTGTCCAAACTCTATACAGGATTGCCTGCTTTAATGATCTAAATCAGAAGTTTATGTTTATTCAGTGCGCTTTAATTTGACACTATTAAGTAGTCGAGTGAACCCAACAGTGTTCAGATGAGACCAGAATGAAAACTCGTACTTAATATTTGCACTACAGTGAAACACGGTTGTGGCAGCATCATGGTACGTGGGGCTTTTGTTGAAAAATGACATTTTAGAGTGGGGAATATTGTTCCAGTTCAGTATGTTGCCTCCTCTACCCTGTTGGTTGTTGCCCTTTGGTGGAGTTGAAGGTTCAAAAATAAAGTCTTGATAGCAGCAATATTTACACACACCTCAAGATGCTAGGAGTGAAGTAAAACTGCAAAGGAAAGTTTAGTTTAGACTATCCTCAACTTTTCAGTTATTCTCCTCTGTATCTGTAATAATTTTCCTAATGTTTTTCTTTCATAACATCACTTCTACCTTCTTAGTTGGTTCGTAATAAACATGCTCCTCTTTTACACGAGTCTGTCCTTGTGCTTGGTCATGTCAGTATTTGATTATGTAGGAAGGGAAGTAGAAGTAATTAGAGAGAAGCTTCAGGACACTGGTGATTCAGTGTTGTACACGTACCTCGCTAATTAGAAATAAATTGCCATGTTTTTCTTGTTCGTTCACGTATCATTGCAGTGTAAAACATGTGAACATGAGAAATTTATAAAATCCTTGGAAAATATTTCTCCTATGTCCAGGCTGATGAAATAGATCTTACTCGTATTTATTGTACTGCACTAATGGCTGGGATGAAAATTCTTGTTTGTTTAATTTTCACCCTCAACAACGACTGGAGAAGAATTACAGCATGTTTTCTTTCTTATCCAGATATCAGCTGGATAATGAAGAAATATTGTTGCTTTACAGAGTTTATGAAGATGGAAAAAAGAAACGCAGAGGCCACAATTGTTAACATCTTACCGATCTAAACCTAGGTTTGAGTAACTTTGACTTTTTCTTTACTCACTCCTAGTACAAAGTGGTCATTTGAACTATGGTCAAGAAACCAAGTTCTATAATCTCAAAAATCGCCTGTAAAACACAGACGACTTGGTTTGTGTTCACAGATTACGTTTTGTGGTCTTCAGCCAAAATGAGCCGTCATTTAAGTGCCAGAATGCGCCCCAGTTTACTTTTGTAATGAGGAAATTGTGTTATTTTCTCCACTTTGCTGGAAATGGAGTGAAATGTTACTACAAAGGGAAGCTGCTTATCATCATTACTGCTTGTGGGTTTTTTTTCTTCTTCTTCTTCTTCTTCTTCTTCTTTCTGCTGTTTGTGTATTTCTGTGCGTGCATGTTGTCGGGCTGCAGCCCAGCACAGAAGCAGGCCTCTGTTGCAAATGTAATTCACATGAGGCCAGAGGAGCTGTAATGCTATTACCCCACACTCTGACATAAATGAACACACACGCACAGCTGTGCTGCCGCCCACGTTCACTCTGCGTACCTCAAACTCCCTTTTCTCCTTTGCTTCCTCTCCCTCAGTCTCTTTGTTGTGGTTTACAAAGATCATCATGTTTTTAGGGCACTTCTGTGCTTCTGGTATTAACTGGTTGTGAGTTTTCAGCAGTTCATTGTAAGCACTTTTCTTTTTTTTTTAAAGAAACCTAAATTAGTCCAGAAGTTGGAGAAATGAAACAGGAACAGGAGGTAGGTCATTGGGGATTTGGGGAAATTCAGGAAATTCGCAGTACATGTCCGCGTCAGTAACAGGAGGAAAGCCTGCAGCCAGGGCCAACAAGCAGAGGTGGGGCCATTTTTCACACGAGGCTCCAGAAGCCTGAACGCCCACGCCAACTTTCTCAGACTCACTGAGTAACGGAGGGGAGGAGAGACAGTCGAGATGCAGATATGCCTAATGTTTCACAAAGAAATGAAAGTTCTGAGAGGATAAAAAATGACCCCTGAGAATGATGGTTATTCGGCTCAACAGGGTTGTTTTTCCCATCACTCCTCAAGGTTTTTAAGTTGGCGCTCTTTAAAACTTTTACAGTGACGTACCAAATTCTGAAAATGCTAACTAAATGTATAAATTGTTAGCAAAATTTCCCCCAGAAAACTTGCTAAGCCTGGTGGTTGGGTGCTAGGGCAGTCACTCATCCATCGTGTTTTTGAGTTAAAAAAAAAGTTTAAAGTCAACAGAAAATTTGAAAAATATCACTTGATAATTTTGTGTTATTGAAAAATTGGAAGATTAATACCTTAACACCAACTATAAAGTCTTAAAAAATACAAACATTTTAAAAAGACTTAAATAAATAAGTAAATAAACAAAGGCACAAGTAAAGCCTGGTGGCCCACCAGGCTAATAATGCAGTGGGGGAAACCCTGTTTAAGGCATGAATTACCACAGATTTACTAAGTCCAAAATAGCTGATGAAGTTTTAAAATGCAGCTTCTCCATGTGTTGGCAAAAACAGTTTGGTATCACATCTTCTTCTCTGTTGAAGACCCCCTTTAAACTGGAAAAGACTCAACTAAAACAAAAAAGAAATGGCCCCAAAATGAAGGGTCTCTGATGGTACGAATGCAATGTTCTCCCTGTTGTTCAAGAAGGTTCCGAGAATCTTTTCAGCATACACAAAATGTCTGTGCCGATATCACAATGCTTCATTATGAGCCCAGTTCCAACTTCACCGTGTAAACACTCTTCCTTGTTAAGATGATTCACTACCAGGTTCTTGTATATGTGCTCTAGCAATAACGGAAACGGCACAATATCCTAAAGGGGTTTAGCACTCTTTGCGGTCATTTACTGATGGTCGTTGCTTCTCTACATTAAGACTGAAACTGATGATGGAGGTGGAGAGAAACCTTTACATTGTAGGGATTTTACAAAGGCTTTGAGGAACCATCATCGTGAACATGTACTGCAGTGATAGGATGGCCAAGAAAGCAACAGGAAACAAACCCTCTGTGCCAAACAGTAAGAGAGTTGTCAACTTTTATTTTGCTTTTGATTCAGCAGCATTCAGTCTTCAGGCTCCTGTGGATGATGGGACAATCCTAACCCAGTCTTTGTCATATTTGGTGTATCCTTTTTACTTGGGCGTTTTGGAGACGTCACATGATGCCATAAAGCGCTAAACACTTCGAACTGCGGTTGTCCGCTTAGTCAAGATGTACAAATGTGGTGTCTGTGAGCTGTGAGGAAAATATGCAACGACCCACAAGATTACAATAACTTGGCATTTAAAACCATCAATACTACAAAACTACTTCTCTCTATTCGTCTGCCTCTGTTCTCAACATCAGATATTTTCACTATTAGTCAGATAGTTAATAATACACTAATCTATCCAATTAATAATTTCAGAAAGCTGACCTTTTGCTTTTAGTCATCCTCTGCTGAATACGGTTGTAAATTTTTTTGTACCAATAAAGCTTTCAGGCCCAATGCCTGATGGAGGTCACCTTGATTTCAACAGAGCTCAAATCACAGCACATGAATACTAGACTGATGTCTATAAACGGCAGAAGAAAACCCTGGGTTCAGAGCTTGATCGTTTAGAAATAACAGCTCTCTGCTCTTTGAAATGTGTGTGACATGAATAATAAAACATTGTTCTCTGTTCTCGGCCAGTGTGTTTGCGGATGTCAGGCTAAGTTTCGTCCCGTCAGCTGAGAGACTGTGTAATTGTTCCCCTTCCCATTAACCGAATGCGTCTTCATCAGTGTCAGCGTATATTGGATTAGGCTGCGCTGAACTTTTATGCACCGTCATACGAAGAGAAAAGGGAGTGCGTTTGTGAAGCTTTGATGTGGCGGTATTAATAGCCGTGTCAGAGCTGACGAACGCACACTAATATGCAAGTTTGCAGGCAGGATTCCTGCAAGGACAGATATGAAGCACAATGCCTTTTTATTCCGGCTAACTGTGGTTTTACCAGACTAAGACAGTCATATTGGCAGGCTGCTTGTGTTCTCTGATTTTGATTCAGATAAACTGACAAGTTGCTCCTGTTTTAGATTTCTATCTGTTGTGCTCAGAGTTGTTCACATGCACAGATTACCGACATGTAGTAAAGTATGACGATGAGGTTCTGTGTCCTGTCTATCCTAGTCTGTTGTGGTTGTGTTCGACTGTCTTGCGCCCTGTTTGTTAAATTAGTAAAATGTTAATTAAGCCAGCATGTCTTGTTTTCTTGTGCCAAATACAATGAAGCATCGTCAAATAAGACTCAACTGCAGAATAAGCCGTTTGGCACTGCAGGATGGATTTGGCATGCGATTATTTAACAAACCCACATGGTCAACTCTGTTGGTCAACCTGCGAATATGTCTTATCTACCAATGTGGCACCATTTTAGAAGAATTCAAGAAAACACAAATATCCAAAGAACCTCGTCAATATTTGATTAAATGTGTCCGAACAGGTTGAGGAGAGAATACTCTTCATATCAGAAATTACATCTGACACATTGTGCAATGCACTGGTACTGAAATAGCCCCTCGGCATGATGTTGCCACCATCGTGCTTGACAACTAGTACAGCGATCTAAGTCTTAAAAGCCTCACCATGACTTTCTGTGACTTATACAAACGTAGTCTTTGAGTGACTGTTCTGGTTAGATGATTGAGCCTTGGTATAAGAATTGTGCAATCGCTTCTGTAAGAGCAGCATCAGTGTTTATTATCCACTAATGTTACTTTTTCTTCTGTTTGTGTCGTTTATTTTAGCGGTTGCGGCGGCTATCAACAAAGTACCGAACAGAGAAGATCTATCCCACCAACGTAGGAGAGAGGGAAGAAAATGTGAAGAAGAACCGATACAAAGACATACTGCCATGTAAGTCGTGGTTCACCCTCCAACAAAGCTCTTTATGTAGATTTTCTTCTTCCTTTCTCATGTATATATGCATTCATGTTGTTGCTTGTGTGTGTGTGTGTGTGTGTGTGTGTGTGTGTGTGTGTGTGTGTGTGTGTGTGTGTGTGTGTGTGTGTGTGTGTGTGTGCGTGTGTGTGTGTGTGTGTGTGTGTGTGTGTGTGTGTGTGTGTGTGTGTTAGAATAATGCTCGCAGTTTTCATCCGGTCGCAGCGCTTTCTCACTCTAATCTCTCTGCAACCTTGTGTCCTGCAAGGGCTGCAGCTTTAAAAAATTTGTGCATCTATCAGCTCAGCTTTAAAGGTCACTGCCTGACTAGACAAATCCACATTTCATCGGAGATAATATTAGCACCTAGAAAAAAATAAAGGTTAGAGATTAGTATGAGCGCAAACATTTCAAGGATGATGTGAAGATTTTACAAGAAAATCTTTTGTTTTTTGGTCTGTGCGCTGAATAAACGGTCATCTTTACAAGTCATGGGATGTTTTTGTTTGTTTCTGTGCGTAACAACCTCAGGGAAGCTTATGTGACCCAACGTCTGTCCTACTTTTTCCTTAATATGTTTATCCTCTGTTACCCTCTCCTTTCTCCCCATCCATTCATTAAAGCTTTTAGTGAATGAGCTGATAAGGCAAAGGAAGAACTGGTTCATCCATAACAGATGCAGACACGCACGTGAGCACACAGATGCTGCTGTACATAGCAATGAGGATGATGTTGTTGTTTTTTTCCTCTCTGAAACCGAGCGTAAAACCCCGTGGCCCCGTTTGACCGTTTTCACCTCCTGTCTTATTCTGTTATCGCTGTTGTGCTCACTATTAGAAATAAATAAATACATTAAATCACTTTTGTTTTCCTTCCCACAGTTGACCACACTAGAGTAAAGCTGACATTAAAAACAACCAATCAGGACACAGATTACATCAATGCAAACTTTATAAAGGTAAAAAAAAAAAAAAAAATCATGTGGATTTATGTCTAGTTTTGATTCGGACCATGATTTCTTTGATTTATTCTTCCACTGCATGTTTATTCAGGGTGTCGACGGCCCGAAAGCCTACATCGCAACTCAGGGTCCGCTCCCAAACACGGTCATCGACTTCTGGAGGATGAACTGGGAGTACAATGTCGCTGTGAGTGTGATCCACCGTAGAGGAGAGTCGTTATTTAGGTGCTGTGAAGGTTACACAAACATGAACCAGAGTAAAAACAGGCATTTTAGGTTATATTCCTGCTTTTAGATTTTTATATATATATAAAAATCATTATCATGAGTCAAAATGATGTGTCTGAGCTGAAAATATATTATTTTTCTCAGGAGAATCTGTTAAAATAAAACCAAATTCCTTGACGGAATCATACATCGTACGTATAGATCACAAACAATATATAACAAAAGGATGAAAGTTTTTATGAATCACAAAATTTATTTCAAAGAATCTGTGAAAAGTGTGAAATATTCCAGTTCTTATGTTTTTTTTTATCCATATCCATTTGAAATTCAGAGTTGATCCATCCAAGTACCTTCATTTTCAAACAAGAGACGATCAAATTAAGTCGAAAATCATTTATAAACCGACTTGGCGCTCTAGTTTAGCACGAACAGGAAGCCACAAACGTGTTACTTTGTGTGAAGGGTTAAGATCTCAGACTTGACTCTGCATGAAGGTTCACTTAGGTCAAAACATATTCAAGAAATCATGTTTGAAAGCTTTTAAAAACGAGCGGGCAAAGCAGCAACATTGAATTTCAGTATTAGGGCCAGCGAGGGGCACTATTTTAATGTTTTATGAAATAAAACGGCTGCAAATCTAAATGATGATCTGTATATGTTTTTCTATGTGTATTTACTCATTTATATGTACATTTCCTCATCTATGTATTCTGGTAAGTTGTAGCAACCTCCTGAACGGTGTCTGTTAAAATAATTCAGGATTACAGGCATCATGAAAATGTGTTGGAAACCGTTTCCTCGTATTAAAACTTGCACAAACGCAGCGTGCTCAGATCATATTAGGCATCTCTTACCAAACATGCAGTGTTCAGCTTTGTGCATGTATTGATTTGTATTAATTCCTCCTGTCTGTGTCTCTGCAGGTTATTATAATGGCTTGTCGAGAATTTGAGATGGGAAGGGTAAGGCTGTGACTCGTGTCAGTTCAGACAAAGTGTTTGCACAGACATCTCTGTTTTTATTGCCTCCATCAAAGCTGCGGCACGCCGTCTCTGCACAACCTTCAACAAAATCTCAAAGAATTGTTTTTTCCCCTCCCAAGGTTTCATTCTTTGGCATTACTGTTGAAGGTTGTTTATCCTTGAAGATTTTCAGATTTTCTAGCGTTTCTTTGTGGATGTTTTTGTCTCTCCTGCATGTACCGGAACGTCTTTATATTTTTAAAAAAGCATTTTAATAAAAACCTTGAATACGTTTCATTTGGGTTGAAATAAATTGCTTGTATTTCCTCGTGTGTATTCGTGCTACACTATTATGCTCATATCTGATAATAAGGTATTTAAATAAGCAGCTTATGGCTGTGGGAGGAAGATTAAATCAACTTTGCATATTCGATTGTGTTTATTTAGATTGATTTGAAAAAATCTTTCCAATCTGTTCAAGCACAGCATATTTTTAAAACTTTTATGCATGATTAATTAAAGGGGAAGCAGTGTTATAGCAAGAAAACTTTAAATTACAGAAAAGAAGAAAACCATTTTAAGAGGATAGTTGAAAGATTTCTGTCTATTAAAAAAATGTAATAAAATGAGAATCTGAAGAGATGTGGTTATATATAATCAGAATTTAATATTTGTGTAAGACAAAATGAACGCAAAAGAAAAAACAACTGATCAATATAAATGAATTGCAAGTCTTGTTTGTACTTTTTCCGTCACCAAACATCCTTCAGCAGTTGAGAGTCCACACTTGTCAAAATAGACTTTTCTGTCTTTTTCTGCTTTAATTCTCATTGCCTTTGTTCTTGTCACTTCGATTGTGTACTTCAGACTACAAAAGGTTTGTGTGCGCAGGAAGCAGCGGCATCTCCCTTTGTGGTAACGGCTTCTCTGTTCTGCTTTAGAAAAAATGCGAGCGGTATTTTCCATCACGAGACGAGGAGCCCTTGAGTTTCGGCCCTTTCAGAATCTCCTGTGTAAGTCGAGAAACGTGCAATATTACAGGCGTGTGTTGAAATAAAGAGAAGCGTTCATCTCACACTGTGTTGTGATGTGCGGCTTCAGTCAGGGATTATTAAAAATGTTGATTTTTTCATCTTTTTTTTCAAGGAATCGGAGCAGCAAAGAACGGACTACTTTATCAGGACTTTGACGGTGCAGAATAATAACGTGAGTCCTAAAAGATCACAAGTCTTTGTGTTCTGTAGTTGTTCATAATTATGAAATTAAAGAAAAAGCATTAGCTTTATGTTTTTTCAATGAAGCTGGAAAGTGTTGTTTTCTTTTCTATTGAGCCTCTTTAACTCAAACACCCCTAAATGAAATTCAGTGTAATCAGCTGCCTTAAATACAGCAGTAAATAGTCAATCTGTGTTGCATAATCTCAGTCGACGCTCAGCTGTTCTGTGAAGGCCGTGGAGGTTGTGTGTGTTGTGGAAAACTAACACTGCATCAACCCATGCACACACTTTCTATGATGAAGCATAGTGGCAACAGCATCAGCCGGATGCAATTTTTTGTTTTTTGTTTTTAGCAGGAAGTGGTCAGAGTAAAGGTGGGTGGAACTAAATACAGGGCAGTCATGAGAAAACACTCCTGCTAAAGACTGGAAACAGAGGCAGAGGCTGACTTTTAGTAACTTGAACCACACAAAAAAAACTTTTATTTTTAATCTGAGAAACAGAAGACAGAAGAGTCAGAACACTTTTTATGTTGTCTGTTTGGTTTTTCCTACATTGATTTACACAATGCGTCTTTTCTGGGAAAAAAAGAAACAAAAACATAAAAAAATTAAAATCCAATTTCTGTTCCCCACTACTGCTTTCAACTTGGACATTTTGGTCTTCATGGCAAAATGTCCAGAGGGCAATAATTTTGATCGGAGCGTACAGAATCCCAGTCCGAGTTCAACCCTAAAACCAGCTGAGAGCGTTGACATTCACAGATGCTCACCATCCACTCTAACTGAGCTACTTAGCAAAGAAGCTGCAACAATTTCAGTTTCCAGATGTGCAAAGCTGGTAGAGATGTGCCCTGAAAGACTTGCAGCTGTTGCAGTAAAATGCGGTTTTGTATTGGCTTAGGAGGGGCTGAAAACCCATTCCACTCTTCAGATTTTTATTTTTCATTTTATTTTTTTGTTGTAAAACAAGGCAGAAAACCAAATTCTGCTCTGCTTTGTTTCAGTTTATCATACATCCAGTAAAAGAATAATAAAATAAATTTTCAAAATCTGCTCTTTAAGTTTAACTATTTATTTTGCCCTGCAGGAAACACGGAGGATATCTCAGTTCCATTACATCAACTGGCCCGATCACGACGTCCCATCGTCGTTCGACTCCATATTGGATATGATCGGACTGATGCGGGAATACCAGGAGAACGACGACGTTCCTATTTGTGTTCATTGCAGGTAAGCTCACACAAAAATAGCAAAAATATGTGATTATTATAACACATATTACTATAGCTTTGGACTATCATACTGATCAAAATGACAGCAATTATTAAGAACCCATAATTATTTAAGAGATTGCATTAAAAGAATGAGCGTTCAAGTTCACCGCTGCACATGTGTTTGCTCACAAGCGCACAGGCTTGCCTCCATGTGTGTGTAATAAGCTGTAATGAGCAGCCTGGGGACGTTTCCGGGTTCCTGTGTCACCCAGCAGGACTCAAAGCTGCGTGTCTGTTTCTGTGAAGATGCTTTGTGTGGGCTGATGTGGAGACAGCCGGCACTTTAGAGTCACAGCAAGCTGTTTGACAGCATGAGATCAGGTTTTATGATTTTATACATAAGCAGCGATTAGCCTCTATAGCTTCTGTCGCCTTCCTGTCTGCAGAAGGTGTTGCTCTGCTTTTTAAACATCAATTTTTTTTAAGTGTATATTGCCTGGCCGCTAATAGAAAATAGAGCTAGCATTTGGAGAGTTTTCATCTTAGCCGTAGGATTAAAACTCTCGTGTGTGTGTGAGTGCTTTCTTTGATGGGATTTGTTTGTGTGTGCAGTGCAGGTTGTGGGAGGACGGGGGCTATTTGTGCCATTGACTACACGTGGAATCTTCTCAAAGCTGGGGTATGCAACAAATACGAACCTTTGACACCTTATTCTTCACATCAACCTTAAAATCCAACGTCCACTCCAAACTCTTTCTAGAAAATTCCAGAGGACTTTAACGTTTTCCGGTTGATCCAAGAGATGAGGACGCAGCGGCACTCAGCTGTCCAAACAAAGGTTTGTTCTTACTTCTTCTTCTAACAGCATCCAAAATGGATTCCTTTATTTAGGGAGGCATGATATCACTTCTGATGTCACAACATGTGATGAAATGATCAGTAAAGATATTACAGATCATTTAAAATGATCATTAGGTTATTATTTTAAATGATCTGTAATATCGTGACTTTGCTGTAGTTGCCTTCCTGTTATCTGCTGAGGTTGGACTCACAGTTTGAATAAAAAAAATTGCATCCTTCCCTCACTGCTGCCTTCGCCACTGAAGTGTGGCCTTCGCCACACTGAAGTGGCGAATACCAAGCACAAGTACAATGTGCTTGATATTCGTTAGCTGAATGAAAAATATTACATTATTTTCCCTTTTTGTTTCTTTTTTTCTTTTGCTGAAGTAGGCGAAGAACAGATTCTTTTCCTTTTCCTTTTTGTTTTACTCTCCGACCACTAGCTCAAAACTGGCTAATCCTGGTCACTTTTTTCCTTATGCAATCATCAGCATTTAGGAAATGCTTTTATTATGATTTTATTATTATAACATTATTGATTGGTATAAAGCAAGTTGGACCCAGTTACATCGATTTCTTTCATTTTAAGACAGACTGGATTTGTTTCAATCAGCTGCGGTCGTCTTCCCTGATTCTTGTCTGACTTTTCCTCCAGGCTGTTTGAATGTCACAACATTCTTGTTTTGCCGGTTGAGACTGTTAAGCCAGTATTTTTGAAGTTCATTTCTTGTCGATTTTCATACCGTGCTTTTTTTCCCCCTAACATGCATTAGATTTATAGACTCTTCCTAAGAGAAACATTCAAGATGAATGAGTTTTTAAATTTAAACCGAGTCACTGAATCTTTCAATTGTATCATCAACATTTTATTCCTCTGCTTGGCCTGACTCACTTTGCCTTTATCCTCTCTCCATCTAGGAGCAGTATGAGTTGGTTCACAGAGCAATCGCTCAGCTTTTCGAGAAACAACTGCAACTTCTGGAGAGCCCCACCAGCACGCAGATACATGATGGCATGGTACGACACGCTCACATTGCACTGATTTCGTCTGGTGTTGGAGAGACAGGATGTGGCTGAGTAACACTTGGAGTAGGAAGAAGCCAAATAATTAGTCACAGGGGGGATAGAGGGAAGGAGAAAAGGAGGAGAGTCTGCCGTCTGAAAACTCAGAAGATCAGGAGGGATTGTGCCTGAAGGAAAAATATCTTTTCGTTCAGGCTAATGCCAGACAAGCTCCTCTGTTGGAAGAAAAAAAAAAACTTTTGTTCTGTCTGCCACCACTGACCTCATTGAGGCTTTTTTTATGCTGTCTTCCATCATGACGAAAACATGGATACAAACCGATCTCGTATTGTTTTAGAGGGGATACGGAGTCAAAATGTTAATGTAACGGTTCTCTCAAATTCACAGAATTGAGATGAGTAAAACCAGGTGATTATAGGTGATTTTCAAACCTGCAACTTCACACAGTCTTCCTATAAACCAGCTCTTACTGAAAACCCATGATGCCCCCACCACCGTGTTTTACAATGTGAACTTTGCGCACTTCCTAATTTTCTGCAACACTAAGGTGTTTGCACAAAGAAAAGTTTCATTTTTGTCCCTCTGACCAGAAAAACTTCTTACACATACTGGTTTGTGGTAAGCCAACATGTGGATAACAAATAAACATTGTTTTATTCATTGGTAACAGAATAAAATGGGCAGAATACATCCAAAATGTTTCAGATTGTTACTTGTTCATTTAATCATGTAGCTTTTTTTGCCTTCCATTTTACAATTATGCATTACTTTCTGTAAGTTTAGGACATAAAAACCCAGTTGGATGGTTGTTCTAATGTCAGAAAGTGTGAAAAAGTTCACCTTCTTTTAGCGCCATATCATGCCTCTTTCTTTTAAAGCTGACATAATGTCGTGAGGTCTTACGAAATGTCTGCTTGCAGGGTTTGGTAAGATTACCACATGATTTCATTATCATCACAACTTGCTCGGAGTCCTCTTCAGTTATCTCTTCAACAACTGTTTTTGATGTGTTTCTGCTTCTGTGCAAACAATAGGAAGATTGTAATGTCTAAAAACCACAGATGATGAGAGTTCTGGCAGAAAACCAGACGACTTCCTGCTCAGGAAGCTCTGGTATCGATGCACTTTGACTCTTAAACGAGAGACACCAGTCCTTTGGGAAAGGGCAACAAATCTTTCGGTTTTTAAAAATACAGAGTATCTGTTTTCCACAGTGCGTCTTTGTCTCTGAAGGTGAACCAGAATCTTTCTAAACATAAGATACTGTCTTACCGTATATAAAAAGAGAAGGGAACTGGAAAGCGATGACGTTCTGTCGCACGTTATTAAACAATGTTGCTGGGTGCAGCTGATCCGGCTGTTTCTCTGCAGAGATCACATCCTGATGAGAGCGACGCTCCCACATGCCTCCGCTACGTCTGAGCCGCCAGATTTTTAATTTACCCTCCCCAGATCTCGCAGCGGTGTTCGGAAACGTTCAGGATTGATGTGTGGGTGATTCCAAAACAATGGCTGACCCTGAGGGAGCCAGACAAATCTAATAAGATAGAAATAAGTCTGCACTAAACGGAAACGGTCCTTATTCCCTTAAAAACATCACATTAAGGTTCTTTTCGCATGGAAAACTATCATCGATGTTCTAATGAAACCCACTCATTACACATTAATTTATGTCGTTTGATGCAATAAACAACAAGAGCAAAAAACAAATTAATTTTAATATTCCTACAGGAGTAGGACATGACAAAATAATAATAAAATGTGACACTTTAGTACATTGTTGCATTTAAACTCGTTGCATTATGTTTTTTGCTGCTGATTAAAACTTCTGTTACTTGTTTGGTAGTCCAAAAACAAACTCCTGTCTCAGCCCACCGTTTATCAGAGAGATGATCTGATTAAGTTCCTTCGCAGACTGACTCATGTCCAGTCTGCCATTGTTAGTGATTACTATGCCCACACAAGGTGCTCCACACGGCAACAGGAACAATGAAGCCTACACATACGCTCATCCCACACTCGTTTCTGCGCTCGATGGTCTCCCACCAAACATGTTCGCATACGTGTTCGATTAGTGAGCCAGAGCTTTGGACGTTTGCTACCAGAGGCTCTAGTCTAGTATAAGAGTTTATGGCCATTAAAGTTTTCGCAGGCAAAATAAAATAAAAGCTAGAGAAAAGCAAGAGAAGAAGAAAGGAAAGTAGTTTGGAGGAAGGCGGTAACTTTCAGAACTATTTTCTCTATTCTGGAGCAGTTTTGCTGCAGTCACTTGTAACTTTTACTCTTAGAGCATCTTAAGGGGAAGAAAGAATTTAATTTATGGTTAAATTCGAAGTTTAACCATAAACTTCGAATTTGAAAAAGGTGTGAGTTTGTGTGTATATATATATATATATATATATTTTTTTTTTTTTTTTTTTTTTTGTCTGTGCAGAACGAAAGCAGTCCGGACAAAACGAGCATTCAGTCAGACGAGGAACGATGGGACACCCCGCCGCCTAAACCTCCTCGCATTCGAAGGTAATACTTCATCCTCCTCATGTTTTCCTGTTAATATTTCTACCAAACAAGCTAAACTCAACCGTTGAGAATAAACCAAGTCACATTCATCCTCCACAGAGATGAATTAACAGGTTCATCCTCGGGTTGACGAGTAGGCGGAACGCTGTTGAACATAGCAGAGGTGGTGTTATGTTGGGAGAAAAAATAAATAAATTACAATACTGTACGTTTCTGTCAGTGAATGCATGACCTGACGACAGAGAAACGGTTCCTGGCTCCTGTGCTCTGAATCAACCCGCAGATGCAGCCAGCCTTTGGTTTTTCAGTAAGCCTTTGTTTGGCTGGTTATGGCTACCAGAGGCAAAGTTGTATCTATAAATCATTTTGCAACTCGCTGCAACACTGTGCAACTCTACATAACGTTGGATACAACGCAACCCGAGGCGAGTTAAAGTTTTCATCTTTCTCTGTAAACAAAAAGTCTTTAAAGCACATCCAGACGCTTTGTTTCAGACACCAACACTTTGATGTTTTATATATATAAATACATAGTTATCCTCTTTTTTAAATATATTATTTCTCTTTGTTTCTTTATCATCTCGTTTTTTTGCTCATTTCTTCCCCCTCTCCCCTTCCTTCACTTGACATTTTTCTACTTCAGCTGTGCAGTATGTGCCCATCAGGGGTTCTGCTCCACTTCTTACAGTCTATCCACAGAATGCATTACCCTCCCCCCCATTACTTGCAGCCATATATAACACTTGACAACTTTTTTAACAAGGTTGAAGGATGCCTAAAAGTTGCCTCAGTACTAAAGCTTTAATGTCTGAGAGGATGTCTTCTTGCCAGGAGGCAGTATATCATTTCATATCTTGTTACATAAAGTTTTGACAAGAAATGTTTGCTTTAGCACCATATTGGGTGGTGGTTGTTCCTCTGCTTGATCATTTGTGGCATTTAGTGAATTCATTGTTTGCACATGCAGCTGCAGCAAAACAGCCTAGATATTTTTGAAGACGGTGTCTTAGGTTTAAACTCGACAACTAAATTTAAAGGCTTTTATTTCTGTTAGTTTCAGGCTGGCAGATTACAATGGCTTGTCATTTCCATGTCCAAAGTTGAAAAATGTTAAAAAATGATTGAAATAAATTGTATGAATGGCGATTTGTCCAGCAAAAAGTAAATTCTAAGACAAACATTGTCAAAAATCACAAGCTTGATCTAGATGTAAAGTACTTAGAGATGTAAAACTTTGTGACAGTCCCTGTAATTCTCTGACGAGAGACCACTTTAGACAAACATTTTAATTAAAAGAATTGAATTTTTTGACAAAGAAAATGGATAAATGGAAAATTCTGGCATCATTCAGATAAACGTAATTATTCTTGCTCTATTTCTGACCAGTATTATCATCAGATCTCCCATTTCTCCTCGCAACTGTTTCCCATAGTATTTTATATTAGCAAGCTGTACAGTTGCTTTGTAAAAATCAGTGAAGGGAAGCAGCTAAAAGTCACAACATGTCAGCCATGTCCATTGTCTCCAACCTAAAAAGTAACGTCTGGCTAATATTACATGTTGGTAATTAAAAGTCGGGACATAAATATTTTGTAACCTCTCATTCATGTAGCTCAGACACTGGGAAAAAAAATCAAGGCAGAAGAGCAACTGCCTATTATGAGTAAACATGTTCAGTTTAGTTTAAATGGATATTAGCATTTGTTTTTGTGCAGAGTACACATCAGAAAGTAAAAGTTACTGGAAAGGTCCATATTTTGTTTTTGGAGAAATTTCACTTTCTCAAACATTTGTCTCAGTGCCGTTTATTTTGTCAGGAAAATGTTTTTCTGTTGCCGCTACACCACCAACCATTTTTCTGAGGTAAACAAACTCAACCAAAGTTCTAGTTTCATAAATATGACGACATCCGATCTACTTTTTTTTATTGCTTTCTCTTATCAAATTCAGACTCTTCTACTCTTACTTTCCTTCATTTCCCCCCCTTTTTTTCTCCCCTTTGGTTTGATGGGAAACATTTTCCAGAGCTCCTAATTTTAGGATGTGGCTGTAAGTGAGCTGTTTACTGAAGAGCTTCTTTCCTGTTCTTATTAAAACACACAAATTTAAAGTTTGAGACGCAGCCAAGATAGCAAGATTTTCTGGAGGTGGGACAGAAGAGGGTATTCTGGGTGTCTCTTACGCCTCCTGTCCTCCTCTGACGTCTCAGTATGCCTCCTCTGTCTCTCAAGAAGTAATGTGAAGAACTTATTCAAGCCTAATCTGCTGATGGTACAAGCTATTTTTATCCAGATAAGCCACGTTCTCCCACTGGGTCACTTTGGTGAGTGTGTGTGTTTAAGGGAAATTATAGTTGTGTGTGTGTGAGAGAGAGATGGAGGGAGATACAGCAGGAGTGGAGTCATGGCTTTGTCACGTGCTTATTTACACCACACTCGGCTTTTAGTCCTCAATAGCTCTTCAGTTCTCGCTCAGAGTGTGTTTCCAACATCTTAAATATTGAAAGAAAAGAGCCTTACTTGTCCGGCTCGACGGAATGAGGGAGCGACCTAAATATGTGTGACGCTCTGCCACTTTTCTTGGTTGTCAGTGTGAATCTATTGAAATGCGACGGGGGACAAGCAGACGTCTTTCTCAGCTTCCCGTCCGGAGCGTCCACGAAAGCGAGCAGCAGAAACCGTGCCGCTGTTTAAAACGCAACGCGCTCTCTGAGGAGAGCTCAGCAGAGGAGCTGGATAGAGTAACATGTAGGAGTTACTTAACAGATGCCTTTGTTAATCTTATTATGAAGTGTTTGAATCGTCCCTCGCTACTTCACATTTCGTTTCTAAGCAGCCAAACCTTTTTCCTAACCTTTTAAGCTGATCTTCTCCGTGGTTCTCTGAGGTTTCTGAATCTCCCTCTGAGTTTTTCTTTGGACTTTAACCGCTTGTCTTCTAATGAGAAAAGCGAGTGACGCTTCGGTGTGTCAAGGTGAAGGAAGAGCTGTGCCAGAAAATAAACATGTTCATGATTTACCAATGTAGTATTCCTAACTTCACCTAAGATCATGAGATATGGATTATTTAAAAAAAAAAGAGACACTGTCGACAATAAGCTGGTGGTTGTCCTTTCTTAATGAGAAAACATTGAGGGCTTTTTTGTCCTGCAATTGTTCATTAGTCAATTTAGTTAGTAAGGATTGAAGGAGCAACTGAAGTCCAGAGAAAGCTTGTAAAGTTTATTTAGACCACTTTAATGGACTAAGAATAAAGATGAGCATGGCTGGAGCGAACCATTGTTTTAGTAATCAAGTATTCCATTGGTTATTCCGACAATTAATCGATTTTTCATTTAACAACTTAAGTCGCTTTCATACAATATTAGAAAGACAGAAAACGATTCAAATCAATTCCTTTTTTAAATAAGGAAAGAAACATTGCCTAAAAGACAGCAACACATTACTTTACTGTCTTAACATTCAATAAACTTCAAAAATACAAAATATTACTTGTACAATTTTTGTTTAATTGCTGCTTTGAGTATGTTTTTTTGCAAACGGCCTCTTAGCAATTGATCACTTACTTAAGTTAGTTGACGATTATTTGAATAACGTGTTCATTATGATTAATTCGATTAATCGTTTTCTTGTGTCTTGTGCTGGTTTTGGTGTCGTTCGTTTCTAGAGAACACAACAATTTCTGTCCCCTACAAATCATTCAAGTTTAATCTCATGTAGTTTTATGCAGATAATCCATATCCCTACAGAAGCAATCAGCGTCACCGGAAGTCGTCATTGTTATCGTTAAATAGAATTTTTTTCCTCACGAGACAACAAATATGATAAAAATTAGATATCCTCTTTGGTGTTTTTTTTTTTTTTTCTTTATTAAAGAGGGCAAAAGGATAATGTTTAGCCTAATGTGCTACAGTTCCCAATAGGTGATTTTTGGGATTCAGCAGAACATTATCACAGTTCGAAAAGCTCTGCGCTTCAAAAATAAAACTTAATAATAACTCGACTTTGTGCCGTTACAGTATTTATAAAGGAAAGCAAACATCTCGTGGGCTTACTTTCTTCAATGTCTAACAGCTTCCTCTGCCTCAGCTGAGCGTAACACAGAGACAAATAAACAGTGAGAAGCTCAGCAGTTTGCAGCCTCTTTCAAAGAATAAGCCAGTGACAGCTGTACTCCAGAAACTTAGGCTTAATGACAAAGGCTTTTATGGCCCGACTGCCGCACAGAAGGAAAGGAAATCCCCTTGTGCTTCTAGCCTGTCTGACTTTCTGTCTGTCTGCCTTTGATCCACGCAGCCTCAGTCATGTGCTCTTGAATTAGCACACCACCACATCCTTTCGCTGTTTCTCCGCACCGCTGCCGTTGCATGCGCACCGGCGTGTAAACGCCCGTTTTGGGGGAGTGGAGCGATGCCTTGGTGTGTAACTTTGTATCCTGTGTGTGATTCACACTTATATGCAGCTGAATTTGTGCAACAATTAAAGCTCAACATGCACTACTTGTGCATTTTAGAGATTTATTTTTTTTTAATAATTTTTTTATTTATTTACAATCCCTGAATCTAAACTTTGTTAAAGAGAAATAAATCAGATTCTAAGGATGTTTTTCCAGTTTGCTCAGATACTATTTTAACCATAAATCCACAAAATATGGGCTGAAAACGTTGTGGGAGTCAAACCCTGAAATCTGGGAACATGTAATTTGTCTCAGCAGAGCAACTCTGGACTTTACTGCCAGACTTTTTGAAAGCCTGCCCTCTAGTGGTGATATCCGAGAAATATTCCTTTTCCCCATTAAACAGAGTGTGAAACAAGTGGAATGATTGTTAAATTGTCTTTTTACCCTCTTTCCATCAGAAACTAATCATTTTCTTCCTCTGTGGTTTGGCGTAGTTCACAGGTGGAAGGCGACGTTAAGGAGGAGATTCTCCAGCCCCCCGAGGCTCACCCCGTCCCCCCGATTCTCACCCCGTCTCCCCCGTCTGCTTTCCCCACCGTCACCAACGTGCGGCAGGACAACGACCGCTACCATCCCAAACCTGTCATACATGTCCTGGATACCACGCAGCGCAGCCTGAAAGAGGTAAGCCGAACTATATTTTTTTAACATATTCGTTCGTTTTACGTGTGACTGAAGGATGTGTAAAAACGCATGAAAGATGGTAGAGAGCGCAGAATTTTAGTAAAGTTAATTTAAAATGTTATGAAGCCTGGTTGTGTTGTTTCCTTTAGGTAATTTTATGCTAATTGAACATTAAGTTTGTTTGTAGAAGCTTTGTTGTGCGTCCAAAATGAAATTAGATGTGACTGAGGCTTTATTTACATAAAGATCTTTGAATAAAAAGTGATTTAAGAAAATGAACAAATTCCCTCAAGGTCTGATTCTCATCTCTTCTCCCGCAAAGCAATAACAAACTCTACTGTGGCTCAGCTTGAACAAGGAAATGAGTAGATCTCATAAACTGTATGAATGTGGTTGGAAAACACCAGAGGCAGAAAAAGACAAAAAAAACAAAACAACAACAGACTACATACTAAACTATTACCATTTATTAAAATATTTGTGCTGTTGGAATATGTCACAGGAAAGTTTTGTGTTTGTCTTTTAAAGTTTTCTGTAAAATTCCCCATGAGCCATAGTTGGGTTTTCTTTACACTAACAAAACAAAATTTTATTTGCATATCACCAGATTAACTGAATGACCCACCAACAAAATAATACCTGATTGAGATGCAGCCAGGAATACAAACAAAGCTGCTCACGTTTTGCTCTCGTAATCGTTTGACCGATTGTCTTCAAGTCCGACTGACTTTAAGTTGTTACTGTTTCACAGCTTAAAAGGTGCTTTTAAACAAATGTTGACTGCACCGTAAAACCTGATTTGTTCTTGTCTTTACTATTAGCTTTAATTTATAATTTTTAAATGGCACAAAATGAGAAAATGCTCTTGTAAAACAGACTTCCTAGAAAAGAAGCAACAAGTTCCAGAATTGGCTATGTGTGCTGAAACGTTTGGCTTCATTTATAATAATTATCAGGTTAAATCTAGGATTGCTTCATAATAAGAAAATCAAAGATTGCTTTGTTGGATGTTTTTTTCATTCCGGAGATCACACTTCTCGTTTCTTGCTGGTTACAGAACGAAGAAGCGAACAAGCAGCAGAACCGGTCCGAATCCAGTCTCAACAAACCTGCCAGCCAATCAGAGCCCAGGGATCCGAATGTACAAAGCCAGAATCGACAGACCCAGGTCTCGCACCTGGACCTGAACGACAACTACAACAGCAAATCCTCGTCGACGTCGACAAAGTCCGAGTCGGGCCCGAGCCAGACTCCGACGCCCTCCTCGCCCCTGTCGCCGGTCGTCGAGTGCTGCGGCGCCCCTCGGATCGAGAGGAAGCTCAGCATAGAGATCAAAAAGGTTCCGCTGCAGGAAGGACCTCGCAGCTTCGACACCTCCTCCTCCACGGGAGCCAACAGTTCGACCACCAGTGGCTCCACGCTGCAGAGGGCCCACGCCTTCAAAGCCCGTTCCGGTCAAACCCTGCTGACGTCCAGCTCTTCTCTGTCGGAGGACTCCGGGACCGAGGGGGGGTTGGGCGGATGCGGAGAGAGCCACTCGGACGAGGGCGTCCTGACCAGACCCAACCACCTTCCCGTGACGAGTGACGGCAAGGAGAAGACGCAAGACGCGAAACCCGGCCACGCGACATGGACACACTCCTGCAACAGCCCCGAAAAACCGTTTCCCAAGACCTCCTCCTCCTCTTCCTCCTCGGACAGAGCCGCTCCATCCTCCTCTTCCTCGTCCCACATATCCTCCTCCTCGTCGTCGTCCTCCTCCTCCACTCCTGTCAGGACTGCGCTCAGTTTCACCAACCCCCTGCACTCCGATAACTCGGAGGAGGAGGGGAACGAGGAGATGTCCGAGCTGAAGGAGGGTTATCACAAAAACGTCTCCACGGCGACAGGCACCGTGACGACCTCGCCTCCCCTTGGGACCCAGCAGTCGGTCAGAAAGGTGCTGCCCATGTCCATCGCGGGACAGAAGATCCCATCACCCTCTGCAAGCCCAACAAGTAAGTCGAGCTGTTTTCACTTTCTAATTCAATATGTCACCTCTTAACACCCTTTTACTTATCCACTTACGCACTTTTTCAATTTTCACCTTAAATAATTTAAAATTGTTTTGTGTCATAGACCATCTCAAGTCGATGCATAATTATTAAGCCTGTCTCAATAAATAAGTAATTAATATAAACTTCAGTTGTTAATATTGTTGAAAAGTTGCCATTTTGATAAACAGACTAGTTAGTTTGCATTATGTGCCACTTTGGCTGTTTTCCCTGTCTAAAGTGAACAATTATTAAATGTTTAGAATATTTTTTTTATCTTTGAGTGGGTGTACTTGCATTAATATGCCATTAGTTGAATATGGTCTCAAAATGGCAATGCTATCATTTATCACAATAATTTCTGGAATAGTTTATCGTCCTGCAAAATTTGTTATTGTGGCTGGAACAATAATAATTGAGTGGAAGGAAAATGTCACATCTGAAAACATGGTGTGAATTTCTCGCTTTATATATAAAAGTATACACATATATATATATATATATATATATATATATATATATATATATATTGCTCAAAAAAATAAAGGGAACACTTAAACAACACAATATAACTCCAAGTAAATCAAACTTCTGTGAAATCAAACTGTCCACTTAGGAAGCAACACTGATTGACCCGACGAGGGTCCCCGTTGTCAATCAGTGTTGCTTCCTAAGTGGACAGTTTGATTTCACAGAAGTTTGATTTACTTGGAGTTATATTGTGTTTTTTAAGTGTTCCCTTTATTTTTGAGCAGTGTATATATATATATTATATTATTCATTGTAGATCCAAAACTTCTCTATTAATTGAAAAGCATCTAAATTCTTTTAGGCATGGTTAAACTAATTTATCAGCAGACATAAGAACAGGATTCAAGTTTAAGAAATTAAATTAAAGTGATTTGGGTGCAGCATTGTCTCTTCAGTAAAAGTGTCCGGAGTTATACTTATTATCAAAGTTTTGGTAGTTAAAATACAAGTACTTTATATTGTACTTAACATTTTCCATTGCAAGAAATTTGTCAATAGTAATTTTACCTTGATTAAAAATCAAAAGTTTAATAAATAAATTTATGTCATTCTTTAACCTTTATGTATTAAGTGTTTTTGTTATAAAACGGAGTGCTTTTCCTTCCACTTCGCAATTATGCACTACTTTGTGTTGGTCTGTTTTCTGGTTTGTGCTTCAAAATGTGGGAAAATTCAAGGATCTTTTGTTTTTGCAAGACACTCTTAACAAATCCTCTTAACTTAAGGGGAAAAAAACTCATCATAAGACACACAGGAAGCTTATAAGTAGAAGCAGAGGGAACAATGTGCAGCACTATTACTCCATGTGTCTTGCTTAAAAGCATGACTTCTCACTAATTGGTTTGGTTTGCAAGGAATGCTGCAAACATTTGCAGCCAAACATCTGTCCAAACTCCCTCCTCTTTCCTCCCCTCCTGTCTGTGTTTGTCCAAGCGATTGGTTTGGGAATGAGAGCGAAATCCTGCGGTTGTGTGTGAACTTGAGTGCATGTCGGATGGCTAAGGATCAACACTGCATGATACTGATTGGTGCCACATTTGTGCACGGCGGGGCTGAACAGAGCAGTGTCACCCTGTTGGCTTGTTTTGTCCTCTGCTGCCATGACTACAGGATGTGGGTTTAGTCAATTGGTGGTTTAAAGGCTGAAATTCCTCCTGATCTTTTATTGATTCTCTCTCTTTTTTTTTTCCTATTCTGGTTTATGGTGGTGGAGATGTTTGTTCTCGCCGTCGTAACGATGGTTAGTAAGGTTGAGCGTCTTGGCCTGCTTCGCTTTCTGGCACTCTTTTCGGCAGTGGCGATTTTACTTACCGCTGGCTAACGGCGGCTGTTTGATTGTTGCAATGATCTAATGGCTGCTTGTTGATGAGGCGAGCAAGCTGCAGCATCGTGGTGGTTGGATGAACTTTATTATTGAATTCATAACTAACAACAGAAGATGGAAGTTACTTCGAACGGAGACGCTCTAATCGGGGTTGGCACTAATAAACTTGAAGACGTGTGGCTGCATTTTAGTCGTCTGAAGGATAAAATTATTAGCTTGGATGTCAGATTTACTAACGTTTATGTAAATCTGACATCGGCGAGAAAAAACATGAACTTCAAATATTCAAATATCTGAAGAAGCATATTCAATGTGATTTACTTGATTTGCATATTTATTGTTATGATTAAAATGCTCAGAAGACACTAACAATAAATCATTTACATCAGCTAGGAATTATTGTAAATACTAGGGCATATTTATTAAAGCTTTTAGTTATTCAATTTTAAGAATATTAATACAATTTCTTACTAGAAACCACCAACTTAATCATTTTTGTTTATTGAACAAGGACCTAAATACAGCTGGAACCTGGAGATTATAATAAATTAAATATGAAATTGTTTATGTACAGTTATGTTATGGCTATTGTTCTCGTTATTGTCATGGTCGCCTTTAAGCATGTTTACTTTTTGAGCGACATGCGAATGTTTAAGCCCTCGTAACGTCTGTGACGAAAACTAATAAAGGACAGAGCAGTGGTTTTCTATGATAAAGTGATTAAAGGCTCGTTTTTACACGTATTATGTAGCAGTTTCAGCAAAACTACATTTTCTCCCTCAAGTCGAAAACTCTGTTCAAGAAAAATATATTGGCTCTCGCTGGCGGGTGAAGCCTCAAACGCGTTCCTCATCAAACAACCCAGCTAGAGCAGCAGTAAATCTGCAGCCTCGCTATAAACGTGTCAACTAATCCGGAACGCGCACCCATAAAATATTAATACGATAGACGGACAAATAGATTAATATAATTTCAAACCTACACAGTGTGCAGGCATAAAACTTTTAAGATGTGAATGTCATCTACGCCTCAAAAACAGCGATATTGATGGAGGAAGGGCCTTTCTTTTGGAAAGTTAATATTGCGGAGAGTAAATCTCAACAGTGAAAGAAAACAGGCATAAATATTACTTTAGTGCTCAATCTTTGGAATATTAAAATGTCACAAATCCCTCTGGAATAATAAATGATATTGGAAACAAGAGCAGTGTTTCAAATCACAGCAGACTACTTTCACTTCTCTTTCTCTTGTCGGCCAGTTGTTAACTGTCCCTCTCGTTTGCCCTCTGACCTCTTAACCCAGACTGCTGGGACAGTGACGACTCTCCTCCCCCTCTCCCTGAGAGAACCCCCGAGTCCTTC
The DNA here is from genome assembly GCF_904066995.2 of Poecilia reticulata. Taxonomy (NCBI): domain Eukaryota; kingdom Metazoa; phylum Chordata; class Actinopteri; order Cyprinodontiformes; family Poeciliidae; genus Poecilia; species Poecilia reticulata. The sequence goes on along the minus strand of NC_088852.1, from coordinate 9,660,495 downwards.
ATACTGGCCACAGGTGCGTTTGTGTTGGTCACAGTCTTCAGGTGGGTGAATCTGCGGTGGCGCAGATTCACTGGGTTGCCTCCATGCTGTCGGCCATCTTTTCCAGAGCCGGATGGACCCATGAGGCTGAAATACAAAGAAGAGATGAGATGTGTTCAAGTGGTGGGCTGGCGCTTTTTGGGTTGTGATTAATTTCAGCGCTGTGTGTGGAAAGGTAATGATGTTTTCCTCATGTTTTGTGATGCTCTGCCATCCAAACAAACAAGTTGGAGCAGACGTTGTGCTTTTCTTGGAGACTTTACCGCTGTTTCGACACTAGAGGGCAGCATTGACCACAGGTCCCGTGAATTCACACAACAAACACTTATTCTGATTTTGTCACATTAAGCCCACATTGTGTGATGGACTAACAGAAAGTAGGGCATCATTGTGAATTAGAAGGAAATAGGTACACTGTTGTTTTTTGTTTTTGATTTTCCTTCAAAAAAGTCTCAAAAGTATGGTTTAGATTTGTAGTAAACGGTTTATATTCTCTCTGAAAGTTTGCAAAGGTATAGAATTGCACTTTTTAATGTCTAGATGACATGGGGAAAAAAAAGTCTTTTTTTTTATGTGGAGTTTTTTTATTGTCTAAAAGAGAAAGATTAGTACTTCTGGAGAATGCACAGCAATTTTTGCTTAGTTGGTGTCGATTAATTTTAATTTCTGACACCTGCCGGTGTGTTACACTTAGATTTCCAGACTGATTTTAAAAATTGTGTTTGAAAAAATCTCGAATTTTGACATTGCAAGTGTGAAGGAACCCTGATTACAGCTGCTGGTGTTTTGGTGATTTGGGGATTTTCCTTAGGTGCATCAGAGTAAAGGGGACAGAATAGAAACGCATGCCACATTTTACAGATTGCAGATTTTAAAAAAGAAAACTGCTTTTTCTTACCATCTTCCACTTATGCCTCATTTTCTTTTGGTCCATCACAAAAAAAAATTATATTGAAGATGAACTGAAGTTATGTGAGCATCTTTTCAACGTGGGTTTATAAGACGGGCCAGCAGACAAAGAATTTAAAACCCGAGGCGCGCTTTGGAGCGAAGGTTTAGATTTTCCTCTTTATTTTTGGGTTTGGTAAAGTCTGATTCTGAAAGTAGCCTGAGTGGGATGAGTGTGTGACAGTATGTTCCTCTTTTCTCTTAACGTGTCCGTGAATAAAACTTTGAAACTGACCGATCGTCTTCCTCTCTCAGATCCTCTGGAAGTGAAAACATCAGCCTTAGCTGAGTGGAGCTGCTCACAAAAAGGTACAAACACTTTGGTTGACCTCTTCCCTCAGTTGTGGTTTTGGTTCTTTGCCTCGGTGTGTACAGGACCGATCGTTTATCTTTGCTCACAGAGGTGAGCGGAGAAGGAAATGGAAAGCTTTCATGAATTAGCCGCTGAGCGATAATCGCGACAACAGTAGTCAGGGGCAGCTGTTGGAGAAAGCGTGTGAGTAAAGCAGATAAAGGAGAGGGAGAGATAAAACAACTCTGCAGAGAGGTGCAATAAAAATGAGTGCTGTGAAGATTGTTTAATGATTGTTAGTGCCAATTTACTGCTTCACCGGTTCTGGTGCAGGTCTGCGGCTTCATCCGCAGGGAATTACTCTTCGACTTGGAAGTGTTTTTTTCACCGAGTGCAAATTTAATTTTAAGAAAACCGAGAGACTTCTTTTTATTTGGTCCCGTCAAGTCCCATACCAGTACTGCAGGGGAGGTATTTTCTTCCGACTAGCGATCACTTTGAAACAGTGTGGCATGAAGGTTTCAGCAGCTAATACAGTCTCTCTTTCACTGTGAATGTCATTGTAAAAAGGGCACAAAAACACAACAATTGATTAGATTAAGAAAATAATGAAGCCTGAGTGATAAAAGTTCTACAAGCCACGCAGCCCATAAAAGCAGGTTAGGACTATGACTGCAGCTGACATGCAGTACAGGAGGAAAAGGTTTTCTGGGTAATCATGTAAAAAAAAAAAAAAGTCTGGATCTGACCCCAAGCAGTAACCGAGATCGGATCAAAACATCTCCAGTCTGACTTATTCAATGTTTAAAAGCCAGACTTTTAAATCTGCATGGAATTTACCTCCTTGTAGTAGCTTTGATCAATTTTGCAACTTTTTAAAGAAGACCGTCTCACAGAAGCATGCAGATCTTCATTGCAAATTATTGTAGCCTTATCCACATTTTAAGTATTTCGTCAAAGCATTTTCATTTGAATTAATCTGTCTGTTTTTTGTTTTTATGTCCAGATGTCTCTGATTGTTCTGAGGCGTCGCCGGTGGTGTCTGCGTCAGACGGCGGCACAGCAGGAGTTAGCAAAGTAGACCTGGGTGGGTAAGTGTGCCGTCAACCTTCATTAATATATGTGACGTACTGGTCACCTTCAGTGGATTGCACAAATTATTCACATTCCTTTTGTGTTTTGTTCTTGGACTCTTATTTGCAACGCAGAATAACATCAGACATATTATTGTTTTTGAACGACCCAGTCAAAGTTCAGACCTAAATTAAATGAAGAATATTGATGTTCAAAGGTTCGCCATACAATCTGCCATTTTACAAAGAAGAATTTACAAATTTATTTCAGTCTCTAGATGTGCAAAGCTGGCAGAGACGCAACCTAAAAGACTTGAAGCTGTAATTTCAGCGAGCTGTTGTTCCACAAAAGTGTCGACACTGCAGTTCTTAACACGTATCCAAACCACTTCGGGCTTTTATTTGCAAAAAAAAAAAAAGAAACATTCATCATTTTTCTTTTACGTTAGTTATGTACCACTTTGTGTTGGTATGTCACATAAATTTCAGCAAAAATCATTGAAGTTTGTGGTTGGAATGTGACAAAATAGGAATAAGTTTAAAGAGGGTTTTAGGGGGTACAAGCCTGAAGGAAAAAAAAAAAAAAAAGAATCGCAGCACATTTGCAGAGAATGTTACTGACGGACATATTTTTTGATGTGTGGCGTTTGCCTTTGCTGAAGGGAAATCTAGCTTTGGACCGCGTGTGCCGGAAACATTTGGCTTTTAAGAGCAGGCAGAACGGAGGGAAACTTTCGGGTGCCATTTATTCTGTCCAAAGAAAAGCAAACCCAGCTAAAGAGCCTTTCTCCTTTCAGGGTTCGGTAACCGCTGCACTCAGCCCAAAGGCCCTCGAGAACCCCCTGTGAAGTGGACATGATGGAAGGATCCGTCCACCATCGGCTGCTTTCCCTGTTAGGATACGGCATCCTGACTGATCGGCCCAAAAAAGAACAGGCTGGCACACAGGAAAAGAAAATAAGAGACTTTTATTCCTGAGTTTTTGCTCCTCACATTGTTGACTTCTGTAGAAGCTGACATGGGATCTCTCTCTGTTATACTGATAGCGGGCTAAAAGAAGAGCCTAGTTTCTTCTTCTTTTTTTTTTTTTTTTTTTTTTTTTTTACACTAAATGAAGCGAGATCTAAGAGACTCTTAAACTAGTTTCAAGCCAAATGAGAAGAAAAGCAACTTCATCAGGAAAAGCTAGAGAGCGGGGAAGCAGATCTCTGTCCCAGAAGTGGTTCTGCTGCCTCCCGCTGAACGAACAATCTTCAAAGCGAATTTAGATAATCTCGTACTCATGATGCAACCTTTTCAGTTGGGTATGCAGAGGTTGCCTGGGTACTTTCTCCGACTTCTTTTGTATTGCTGTCTCTCTCTTTGTCTCTTCTTTCTGGTGCTACTTCACACGAGATCAGGATGGATACTGGAGCGTTGAGGGTTTTCCACCATTCGGTAATTTTTCTATCGGGTTCCACTGTTTTCCATTTTTACGCCCTTTCTTTTTTTTTTTTTTTTTTTTTTGGCGTCCGAATGCTAATGGGATATTTGCTAATTACACTGTTGAATAATGACACCCCTTCACCTAAGTTCAAAGTTTTACCTTTAAATCTAACTTTGAGTCACTAATGTGTGAGAATTTCCCTTTTATTTTTCTTATATGCTTTAATCTATTCGCTACCGAGTCTGAGAAACTCAAGTGCAGAAAGTTTTATTTCTATTTATTCTATTTTTTTTTTTACTTAATCTGTCAGACCAATCAGTTAAATGTAGCGTGGGCTGCAAGATTGATGGGGGAGTTTTTGAAACAGCAGAAAAATTCATAAGTCATTTGCAAAATTGGAAAGATCAATCGTTTATTTATCAGAACTTAAAATGTCAAAAAAAAATGTATGTTTCTGGTTTCACTTTTCGGGGCCCCCTGGTAAAGATGTGTCAAAAGCCTAAAACTAAATGTATTTTTTATTCCAGTAGCGCAATCCTACACTGAAAACAGATTTTTATTTAAGAATATCTGCTACTAATTAACATTAACAGAAAGAGCTCTAGCTGTTTTGTACTCTTATCAGTATTCCCATTGTTTGTGGAAGAGAAACGGGCCCACAGCATCACGGATCCACTACTGTACTTAACAGCAGGCGCAAAGCGGTTTTCAGCATCTTCGTTCTTTCACACCAAACCCACCTGGACTGGTTAATGTGGGAAAAGCTTAATATTAATTTTGTTTGACCAAAATGCACAGCTTCTGATCACTGTTCTAGAGCTAATAGAAACTTAGTAAATTATAAAGTAATGGAGAAGTGTAAATTATGAAACGTTTAAGTTGCATTTAGTTAATTGAAAGAGGGACCAACGATTGTTCCAGCTGTGACTTTGTTTAAAAACAATCTTAACTTTCGTCCCCTCGCTGAATAAATGTACTGACATTACATGCTGGACTTTTCAACATTTCTCTGTAAGAATTGTTTCTCTAATAAAAGATGAATATTTTTTGGGGTATTTTTATTTTATTATTATTATTATTTGAACAGTTTTTCCACATCTTCACCAGGGGTGTCAGTAGCTCTGGCCAAAATCCTGTTACTGTTTTTGTCCTTTTTCTAAAAAAAAAAAAAAAATCTTTTCACGGTATATCTGTGTTTCAGGGTCTGAATGTTGCACCTGAAACACTTGAAACTGGGATTTGACAGAAATATTAAAGCGCCAGTTGCTCCTCTCTCCCAATCTCACACACACACACACACACACACACACACACACACACACACACACAGGCTAACCCGTTTACCTGTTAATGATCCTTTAACACCAGGAGCAGCTATAAAGACCAACGACTACTGTTCTGTTCTGAATAACATCACCTTTTATTTTTATTTTTTTTATAGCAACAGTTGCTATACAGTATATGCATAGTTTTTTTTTCTATAAAGATAAAAAAAAACTGTACAGAGCAGTTTAGATATGTAATGTTTCCCGTTTCTTTTTGCTATTCTTTAAATATTTGTATTAACAGAAGATGTAAGAAGTTCAGTGCATGATGATGATGATTCCTCCACATAGATAATGTAAGTTATTCTGATATCTTATGGTGAACATGTTCAGGGTTTAATTTTGTTGTTGTTATTTTCAGACTTCATGGCTAACAGGTTAATAAATGTTTTAACTGGTGGGCAGAGCAGGAAGCACAGACCGCCTACTGGGCCCTGAATGATGACTACAACAGGCTCTGGATAAGATTGTATTAATAATAATAATATTAATGATGGAAATAATTCATTTTTTGTAAATGATATTTTGGAAGTTATTTTTGTACACAAAGTTGTTTGTTGCGTCCCAAATGCTCACTCAGCTTCTCCATTTTATAAAATCTCCCTTTTTTTCCCCCTCCAGTTATTTTGTGCGCTAACGTTTTTTTTTTTGTTTGTTTGTTTTTTTGTCCTTCACTTAGCATTCTAGGGTTTAAATTTTTCTTAAAGCTGTGATACTGTACTGATCGCTTCGATTAAGTTGATGTAAGCGGTTTAAGAGTTACACAAAATGAAAACACACACACGCGAACAAGAAACAGGCTATTTAACCGTTTCGTTCTCGTTTTTCTGTCTCCGCTTCGCCCATTTATGCAAACCTCAAACTCAGAAAGGAGCCCAACTGTGCCTTTTAAGCGAGAACGCCTCCCCTCCTCTCTACCCTATCCTTCAATCATCATTTGATTAAAACACGAGTTGAGTCGCCGCCTCACCCTCCTGCTCCACCGCAACACAAAACCACAGTCGGACCCACTCCAAATGTTTGTATGTTGCAGAAATCAATCAGTAAAGGTGAACCTAAAGTAAACGTGCTCCTGTTTTTGTTTTTGTTTTCTCACTCGGGTTTTGTCAGTCGGATGAATGACGGTGTGCGTGGATGGTAATCGTTTTGGGATGCAGACCAGATGAGCTTTTAATAATTCACTCTGACTTATGAAGTTATAAAGCTGTCTAATAAATTAGAATATGATGAGTAGATAATGGGTCATAAGTGAAGTGTTGGACGGAGATTAATGAACATTTGTCATGAAGACATCATGGTGTTTCTACGCAGGCTTGAAAAAGGAAATCACTTCATGGGCACAGGGACAAACATCCAAATTGGAAAGAGAAAATTGAGCACAATTTATAAAATAAGGATTTAGCCAAAAATGTTCAAGAAGCATTTTGTTTTGTAATATTTTTCTTGTACTTATTGTGCAAAAATATTAAAGAGGTTTTTATGATTCTGCTCTCTAAAGAGTAACATTAATACAACACACTTACATAAGCTGGTTAATTAGTGCTCTGGCTTTTAGCATGCTCTCTGAAGCTCAACAGTGTTTAGTTTTCTGTTTGCTTTTGTTCCCACAAATATTTTCAAACCCTTTTTTCCATGTAAAAGAGATTAAAGCGTGACTAATCCACAGTCTTTAACAAAAGATCATCATTTTCAACTCCACAAGTCATCCTGAAACTGGGTGTGGCTAAGAAGTCACCCAGAGCAAAAACCTTTGCTTATTTTCCCAAACAAAATTGTTATCAAAGTTAACATTTTCTTGTTGGATGATGCATTCCAACGTTTAAAAAAAAAAAAAAAAAAGATTTTATGAGTTTTATAAGTTGTGAAAACAACTGATCTAAGTTCAGTTAAGAAAAATAAAATGTATAAAGATTTTCAATATCTTTTGTTTTTAAATCAGGGAAATAAAAGCGATTTTAACTGGAAAAATCATGAAACAAGATTCACTGTTAGACCAGAGGTGATCCTAGTGGGGTCAAAGGGTCAAAGTGACCTCAGAGGGAGCCAGTACCCACGCTGAATCCTGAATCGGCCACGCACACTAGTGAAAAATCTGGCAAAGCACCCCGCAAGACTTAAAATCATAATTATAAAACGCATGACCTCTTAGTGTTAAACAATAGACATCTGATCCACATGCTCCTTTACAGCCTTTGCTAATGGACCAGCCATCTTTTTTTAAGTGCATTACTGTAACTGTAAATTCTGCTGAAAGAAGAGAAACTGCACTCGTGTAAATTAATAACATCTAAATTAGATTTAAATTAGCTAAATTGAAGGGTCGGCAACTTTGCGTTTAAGGGCAGGGAATTAATTAAGCATTTAACAGGATGCTTCATCAAGAGTCCGGAAATCATTAATGCATCTTATTTACAGTCATAACGTACACTAGAGGTTAAGAGTTGTGATCCAAATGCATGGCTTGAATGCCCTGATCTGTATGCTTTAATGATTAAGAATAATTCATAAAGCTATTGGAATAATCTTACACAGCTCCACCCAAATGTGCCTTTTTTTTTTTACACCAAATACAGACTTAACTGTGTGCATAACTAAAACAAAAACAAATATAAAAACCCTCACCATTCTTTCTGGGAAAAACATTCAGAGGGACTGATGCAAGCTCTGATATGAATTAATGCACAATATGAATTAAGAATGTTTCCAATGTAGCCAAGTTGCTGCCTTAACTGGGACACCTCAGTTTCCCCAATGAGCACTTTAACTCGTTATGTAATGTTATAAATATAACCAGTTACAGCTGAGCGTTTGTAGCTGTAGCGTCTGAAGACGCTGCAAACTGTGTCAGCTCCATTTGAAAGCATGTAGAAAATAGAAAACTTGCAGGAAATGCTGCATTTGAATCAGAGTAACTCCAGTTACCACCTCTAGCTTGCGTCTGATCTCATCATCTCATGCGGTTTACAGTGTTAATAACTGGCTGCTGTTTGCTAACATTTTGCCTTTTTTTTTTTTTAATTGAAGAAAACATTTACAATTCAGTGAATCAGAATTTAAACCTATCCAGAAGATTTACAACCGTAATAAAAAGTGAGAGCGATGAGCCTGTTGCTGCATATATTAGATAACAAAAGAACAGAAGACTTATCTTTTTAATTACAATAACAGCTCATATTGACTTGATTAAAACTATCGAAGAGTAACGCTTTGAATCAGATTGGCTGGCATCTGTCGAGGGAGAAAAGATATCCGAACCAACCTGATGTTATGTGAAAGTGATTGTGCTAACGACTGCCATGGAGCATTTGTTAAAACTCGCAGAGTCTTTTAAATTAGCGAGGAGGAAATTTTGCTGGATTGTTTTATTTCAGCCACACCAGAGGATTTCAAGAATGAACATCTTGTTTACTGCACTTCCACAGCATGTCAGTCAGATTGAAGTCAGGACTTTGACTAGGCCACTAGTCAAATCTTTAGGAAAAGTTGGACCAAGTTGATTTGTACTTTTTATTTAACCCCCCCCCACCCCCCCCCCTCCTAATAAATAAAATTAAAAAATACATTTTGAATTTAGAAGTTGTCTGACTTCTAAATTATTTTCATAATCAATAAATAGTAAAATGTGCTTTATTAAATCAAAAATATAGTTTACTAAATTAAGTTTTGATGTGGTTGTAAATGCATTTAGTTTTTTTTACCTCTGACAAATTACTTGAGTCAATTTACATTATGTAGTGTCTGAGATATTAAGATTACTTTAACTTTAATACACAGAGGCCTCACTGATGTGAAAAAGTTCCTTATTTATTCAGGCTAGCCCCTCCCCCTGCCGTCAGTCATAATTTGGCCACGCCCCCGATTCCATACTTGTCAATCAAGGTGAAGCCCCGCCCCCACATAGCTTGCACGTCGCGGAAGAAAAAAAAAAAAAACAGCAGCATTGGCGGCCGTTGGGGAAGAGAGTAAATAGAGGGAGAAGCCTCAAGATGGCTGACTCGCAGGGCTCTGTTCACCTCTCCGGAGCTCTGGCTGTTGCTCCTTCTCCTTCCGCTGCCGGAGCTTCGGTCAAAAACGGACTCGGTAAGGCAACCGAGTCGAAGGGAGCCGCTGACAACCGCCCGCAGTGTTCCGGAGATTTTAGCCCACCGCCACCGCCACCCAAGAAGGTCCGAGTCGAGGAGAGGAGCGTTAAACCCAAGAAAGTCAGCAAGGACGGGAGTGATGGAAGCAACGGCAGCGGGAAAAAGAAAACCCAGCAGCTCACTAAGCAGCAGAATTGTAGTAGCAGTAGCGCGGGGTTATGGAGCTTCAGCCCGGGTAAGACGAGCAGCAGCAGCAACCCTCCCGTGCCTGCTACCGATGGATCCCAGCCACTCAAAGTCTTTAAACAGAGCGATTTCTTCCTCCACAAGGCGCCTTCCTTGAAAACCAAGTGTAAAGATAAACAGAAGGAGAAGGAGAGAGAAAAAAGGAAAGGAGCCGGGGAGGAGAAAAAGAAACATAAACTGTTGGTGACCTCCGGAGTTGGGAATAATGTTACTAACAGCAACGACATTAAAGGATTTAACAACGTTTCTGCAGCGAAAAGAGAAAATGGAGATGTCCTGTTGCCATCAAAAGGTAGGCCATTATAATGTTCTTTTACGTCTTTAATACCAGAACTTTCATGTTTCTAATAAGTAGTCTCGAGTTGTGCCCTTTTATAGCTTCTTGGCTGGTAGATTCAGCCATTTGAGCATGTGGCCCTGACCCACAGAGTGGCTGCCTTTTAATTTATCCCAGCAGTCCCGCTTTTAGCTCCCGTTTTAAAATCATCACTCGTGAAATCCTACACAAACGAGCCAAGCGCTTCTGTAATCGACATTTGAACGCCAGGGGGAATGTTTACAACATGTTTAGTGATTTTTAAACTCAGTTTGATCGACGTGTCTACGGGCTGCGCTCTCCCAGCTTTTTTTTTTTTTTTTTTTTTGTCGCTCGCTCACCCGCGCGTGAACCCTCGAGCTCTAGAAAGAGCATCGGTTCGTCGCGCGACCTGGTAGTTGGAATTATAACCAGCCGCTCTCGTGCTGCGGCGGAATAGTTACGTAATTACGACGTATGGCTACAATGTTGCACATTTGATTAAAAAACGGCAACTATAGTGAAACTAAACCAAACGTCGACCTAGAACCCGAGCCGAGTTGTTTGTTTTTTATGCTTCTTCTGTTTATTTTTATTACGAGTTGTGAGCGTAGAAGAACTACACGCTCATTCTGTCAAAACAATATGACAGCCGCCCGCCATTATAGGCTAAGTGTTGTTTTGGTAGTGCACCACGCCCCCCTCTGTAGCCCCAGGCTGTATGGATGAGCAGTCAGACGGCGTCCTGAGCTAGCTTAAACAATTACGAAGGTGGTAAAAAAATTCATTTAGAAATTATCACAATTTGTTTCACCTTAACTGTATTTACGATTTATGTGTTATCACTGTCAAACTGTGTCGTTAAATACTACACATTCTGAGAAGCAACACTAACATTGTCACATATAGTTACCTAAATAAACTATTCAATCCTTCTACGACTTAACCATTGCATATTGAAAGTAATTGAATGTGTAAGGATTTATTTTGTTTTTGTCTGAAGGCACAAATCCTCAATTTACTTTTTCCCCCCCTCTTCTATTTCTTCTACGCAATGACATCGGTTGAACCAATCTCCCTGAGCTGCTTCATCTTACCAAGTGTGTAAAAGCAGTGCCAGGGCATCTGACTAGGCTGGCCACTTTTAATATTGGAAAGCTGAGTTTAAGTGCAAGGCTACTTCAATAATATGGCCTATTCTAAATATTGAATCCATGCAGTCTTTGCAACAACAATTCTGCATCTTTATTATATTTTAGTGACAGGGTGAGAGCCACAGTATAGCGGTATTCATACACTTTTTACTTCTCCACGTTTATTCAAGTTATAGCCAATAAAATGTTTATTAACTCTGAATCGCACATTTTAAGTTTTAGTCTTTTGACAAATATGTAGTTTTGTTTTATTCAGCTTAGCCATCTATTGTTGTTTTATAACTAAATTTACTGTCAATATAGTTGACTAAAATATGAAGTCACGTGAATGCTTTTTATTGGATCTTGAGTGTAAATAATTTCTTTTCTAAGGGAAGTCTTTGAAACTCATGACTTTCACCCCATGTTGGATGCAAACCGCCATTCACCCCACCACTCGAGAATGTTTTGTTTGATCTACTTTTTCCAAACTGTTTTTTCTTTCCTATAGCCTAAGCATATGTTTGCTGGTGAGCTCCTTTTTAAACTGACTTAAATTACTTGTATTAATCCAGTAACATCTGTCCATGCAGAGTTGTGGGTAATCCAGCAATAGTATTTCTGAATTAGTTTTTAATTTGGTTGTCGTCTATTATATAAATAACTTTGCATTATGGAACTTGGAATAGCAATGAATTTTATATTGTTTGGTTGACCAACCAGCTCTAAAATAGGAGGAGTATGGCATGTTTTTATTTTTAAAGTTTTTCTAAAATAAATACAATAAATCTGGTGTGACTGTGGGACCCATTTGTTTTGATGCCCTCAGATGAAATTCCATCCAACCAGACGGAAGTCTATTACAATTATTAACTAGAGTTGCCCTGTGTGTAATTTAATCTCAGTATAAATACATCTGTTCTGTATTTGTTGGAGAACGTTAGTCAACAAATTGCTTCAATACATGCCAAGGAATAAAGCAGACAAGCTGGGGATGTAGTTTTGGAGAAGTTTAAAGTTGGATTAGGTTATGAAACAATATCCCAAGCGTTGATAGACATCTTTATTTCATCATCCACAAATCTGGCTTCTATGGAAGAGTTGGCAAAAGAGAGCTATTGTGGAAATAAATCTTGTTTTCAGTTTGCCTAAAGGCATGATTGGGACACGGCAAGGTGTTCAGGTAAAACTGGACCAGAGTTGAACAATGTGACCAACATCCAGATTGTGTGGGAGAAAAGTAACACAGCTCACCCATCCCGACAGTAAAGTATACAACAAGATCAACTTTGGAAACAATGAAAAAATTTCCTTCCACTTTGCTATTATGCATTATATTCTTTTGGTCTATCACTTAAAGTCCTCATAAAACACGTTGCTGTCTGTGGTTGTAATGTAAAAACAACGTATAGGGTAGACATATTTTCGGACAGATCCTCGTTTTGTTTTCTGTGTGCCTGTGTCTCCTCACAAATGGACATTTCTAGTGCTCTGACTCCGGCAGGGAGATCCGGTGGGCACATGTCGGTGTGTGTGAGCGCATGATGTCACCCTTTTCCAGTTGGTCAGTTTAAGAGGTCATGACACACTGTGAACAGCTACTGCTGTCAAATTGGACACTAGGATAGGATGTTGTTGCCCAAGTCCAGCCGAAAGGTTGGAAGATACAGTGCTGTAAACAGACGGGGGGCGAAAAAAACACTTTTAATATTGTTGGTGTAAAAACACTAGCAAGGCAGTATTTTATAAAACTACAGAATTGACCAAAATTGGTATACATCTGTGTATTCTTGCTTTTAAAAATAAGGTAAATGATTTCCTTTAACAGTATTAATTTGACATTTATAGTTGCAGCATGAACTATTATTTTCTGACATGTCTAGTAATATTCCTTTCTCTGGTGTTAAACATTTTTTTCAGATGGGGTTAAGCATGGAGACCAACGGGTTGAGAAACACTTTCTTAAAGTTGCACTGTACTCTCTCTCTCTCTTGAAGGGCAAGAATTCTCCTACGAGGATCCAAGCAGTATCAGATCATCAAGTAATATTATTAGTGTTAGCTGGCGTTGGTGCTGCGACAGAAAAGGGTTGGTTGCTATCGGGATAGTGAATGTAAGCGTTTTAAGACGATTCTCAGAATTAAATCGCATTTTGTGATTGTATAGTTGAAATTTTTTACTCTATTAATAAACTGAAATAAGTAAATAAAAAAAGCAGCAATAATTAATGTTTAAGTAGCCTTAAAAACATTCTCAGCCCACTGTCGATGGTCGGAAACATGCAACAAATGTCACAATTTTTTATTTTTTTAAAGTTTTCCTTCTAACTCTGACCTGGGCTAGTCAAAGCGTTTATTTAGAAGTTAAAAAATGACTTTGTGTTGATGTAGATGTCTAATAGTTATCTTGGCCAGTAAGAGATGACTCAACATATTTACATAAAAGGTCACAGAATACCTCACTCTTTGAGTGATTATTGTGCAGAATATTACTTTTTTTATGGTTTTGCTCTCTGTAAAGCAAATCAGTACAACAAGCTCATACTAGCTGGTTCGTTAGCCATGCTGTCTGTTCAGGTAGAAGCTACAGTTTGCTGCTTAATCAACATGCTGCTGGTATCTTGTGTATTTTTTTCCCCTCAGCAAATATTTTCCATATTTGACTCTTGAAAAAACAAGAAACAAATGGACCCATAAAGTCTGTTCACCCTGGCGACTTCTCTGACATCTTTTAAAAGAGCTCTAAGTTGCTCAAACATCTTAGTCATAGTTACGCCTGGGTTGGATTTGGTTTGCCTTATTAGATATTATTTTCTTGAAAAGCTTGGACTTGCTATACCAGAAGCAGCATATTGATGCGGAGGTTTTCGTTTATAAGACGTCTGTGTGCTCGGCTTGTTTCATTGGAAATAAAAGATATCTTCTTCCCTGTAGCTATTTGTGAATCAAAAATCTGACTTCATGCACTTTTTTATTATGAATAAATTCAGTTTCATTTAGGGACCATGTGTGTGCTGAGATGCCGTTGACAGATCCACAGTATGAGCCTCCTGGAAAAAAATATGGTCTTCATTTAGCTCTTTTTTTTTTTTTCTTACTTGTATAACTTTAAGAATGCGACAGAGGCTTGATGGATTATGCTTCCCAGCGTTCCTGGGCACGCCAATGTTTGAGCTTGTTTTGAGTCTCCCATATTCAAACACGAAACATCCATTAAACTAAGCAGAGTGCTTCTTTTCTTTCATGCGTTTGTGTTCTTGTTTAAAAAAGAAAAAAAGTGCACGGCTTTTTTTTTTTATATTGATGAACAGACGTTGAAACTGAAAGAAGCAGTTTGTCAGTATTGGTTTACTATGTCAGGATTTGTACAGTAGCAATACTATGTTGCTGCAGGTCCAAATGTTCTCCTGCAATTTAAAGGTCACCAGGGGTCACCATGTTGCAGGTTTATACTCAGAAATGTCTGCAAAATACACAAGTTTTAAACACTGGTAAAATGAGAGCAAAACTGAGCACAGACAGTGAAAGAATGAAGCTGTTTTTCATTTAAAATTGCATTCCCCCCACCCCCCAACAGACAACATCAAACAAAAACCCACTGATATAAGCGTATATCTTATTTTCTCATTTTGTTCCCCTGAATTTAAGACGCTGGATGCGAGCAACGGGTGGTGTAGTTGGAGATTGCGAGCCGCCTGCCTCTGGCGTCTCTCCTGTGATCATCGGAATGGTGAAAACCACCCGCTGCGCTCCCCTTCAAAACCGACGGCTGCAGCAAAATCAGAAAACAAAACAGCCAGAAAAGGGCTGCACATTCATTTCTGAGCATTTATACCGCCACAGACGTCTGTATATTAGAACTAATGAAGCCTATGAGAAAGTTTCTGTTCACTTCTATGGGGAATTCCCCTGTATTGAGCTGTGATGCAGTCTGCTTTTTCCCTTTTTCTTTTCAGTGCAGTTGAGGTTAGGCCAACCACCTGGGCTGCTGTCTCCTAGACGCAGGAACAGACTATTTATGAATCTAACACCTCTGGCAGGGTTCATTTTTCTTTAAATCTGGCAGTAAAGTTGAGGCTCCCTCCACTAAAGCCTGCTGCTTCCTCTGGAGCCAAATTGATATGAAACTTGCAGCTTTTATTTACCTAATTTCTTTGAGTGATCTGACATTTATTTTATTCTTGATGTTCAATTTATAAAATGAGGCACTTGAGTGTATTGAGTAGTTTTCCCTCGCTAAATTTTGACGGGCCACTCTATTGAGGCTGCGCAAAATATCGACATTTCAAAATCCAAGTGCGATAACTGTTGGCTTATTCCAAATGTTATGAACTTGCATTTTGTTTGTTAATGTATTAATTAGACAATTGGACAGAGTCTCAGAAGCAGATGATAAATGTCACCTATAGGTCCTTGAGAGCTATAGCAGCAGAAATCTTTCTTTCTACAGTTTCTGGTGTGAGCTGTCATTCATTATTCATGATAGGATCAGAGCTGACGTCACACTGTGTGTGTGTGAAAAAAGTAGAATTTCTGCAAAACAATGTTTCACATTTTAAATGATCACCTCCACTGATTTATTTCCCTGACATCTATACGGACAATAACGATATTTACCAATCTGTGAATTTTTGTAGCCAGCTGGTCAAGTTGAAAATTGGTAGATTTCAGTTGAAAATTGGTAGATTTCAGTCACCAGCTTACTTGGCGTTATCTGAGTGTTAATGTCGAATCGGTTCACTTATTATTCTTCTCCGCTCCTGCAAGGGTTCTTTTATCTTTGATCCTGCAAACAGTGAGTAGAGCTAGACTGTGGTCTTCTACCCGCAGTATGAAAACACAGCTTCCTTTTTACCAGCTGCTTCTGCTGACAGGGTTCAAAGAAGAAAGTTATCAGGTTTTTTTTTTTATGAATTTTTTATGGGAAGTGAAAGGAAGCAAATGATCAAAGAGGGCGAGTAATAAAAAGATTGGATCAAACTTGGAAGTTTTATCAAGAAACGTGGAGGCTCGTTGCTCAGCCGGGAACTGCGGGTGTTAGTCAGCGTCCTTGCTGTACCTTTCCAAAAAAACAACAAAAAAAAAAAAACACTCCAGCAAAAAAAAGAGGAATATTACAATTTTCATCAGATTTTTCTGGTTTAAAAAAAAAATTTAACCTGGACTAAGTGCGCATCAACTTGTGTGGTCTGCAATAATGAAACCCTATCTTATCCATTTCTGCAGAAAACCCCAACAAGGACGAGATGAAGGCTCGCGAAAAGAAGAAGGTGAAA
This sequence comes from Poecilia reticulata, assembly GCF_904066995.2. Lineage (NCBI taxonomy): Eukaryota > Metazoa > Chordata > Actinopteri > Cyprinodontiformes > Poeciliidae > Poecilia > Poecilia reticulata. Next base: position 9,644,361 of record NC_088852.1, on the reverse strand, counting down.
GAACGAGAGAAGGAGAAGAAAAAGCACAAAGTGATGAATGAGATCAAGAGGGAGAACGGCGAAGTCAAGCAGCCGATTAAAGGTTGGTGGAAACACTCATGCATACCAAATGTTGAGCGGGAGGGAAACAAATCTCGTCTGTTTAAGCTGCACTTGGTGAAAGTGGTATTTTAAGAAGTCCAAACTGGAAATGCCCCCCAAACCAATTTAAGTTACATTTACAACAATTATTTTCTAATTAAAGTAATTATTAGGGAGGTTTGATTGTTAAATAAATAAAGCCTAAACGACAGAAAGCAGCACAAAACTTTGACATAGCATAGCAGTGTCTGACGTCGGATTGAACGTGCGCCATATTTCAATTTCCTTCTTCCACAAGATGGTGTGCAGTTAATCATTAGTGCAAGATTATTGTTCAGAGGTTATAAAAACTCCTCGTACGGTGCCGTAAAAATCAAAACGTTTCACTGTAACGGGGCAGCAGGAAGCTGAAGGTGTGACGATGGCATCCGTGACATTAGGTTGACCTTTGGGGCGGGTTTCCTGCCATGTGATGAAACGGAGCTCATGATTTATTTAGTCGAACCATCTGACTTTCTGTCAGCTTCTGCACTCTGATTTTAAAGCTGTGACACGAGGAAGTAGCTCACCTGCATTCGCAGTACAAGTGTGCCTCTGTAATACTCCTTTTTTGGCTTTTGGTCACTTTTGCTCACGGTTCATAAATTTGTTTTCCCTCCTAGCCTTTTTGTCTCTACGTTTATTAATATATTGTTACTCACTACCCAGCCAACTTGTATTTTATTTGTATCATAAAATAGCATGAAAATATTTTCTTCTTTTTGTTTTCCCAATCAGGAAAAACATACGTTGAGCAAAGCTCACAAGGTTAAATCCGCATCAAACGGGAGTGCAGATCTCAGTGAATACCGGCTTTATTCCCATTGATTTGATTTGTTCTGAAGCTACAGTCGGACTGGCAGTCTTCCATAGCATAATGTCATGGCCGCGCCGTGACATTTCAAGGACTTAGCGGCACTTTAACCACACACCATGACCACTGGCTGCAGATGGAAATTACATAGAGATTATCTGTAATATGTCACTCTTCCTGCTCTCTGTAGAGAGGAAGTGCGGCCTCGTAACGTTGATTCATCTTCTCATTACTTATGAAGAGTTGGGAGATGACTGGTTCTAGCGAGAGACCGAGAGTAAGAGCGAGCGCTAATCCTGCAGTCACCCTGCGCGGGAGTCTGGTGCTTAATCATGTGTGTTTAGGATAATGGAGATGCTGAAATCCACCGTGAGATTTTGAATCTTCTGAAGGAGGAGAGAGGGGGGGGGGAGTTTACTAGCACACCATAATAGGAAAGTACCGTGGTGTTAAATCGGAGTATTCAACCTGCAAGTGACATAGAGACTGAGAGGAGAAAGTTAGAAATCTAATCAGCGAAAGAGTGTTAAGTTTACAATTGAGACAGAGAGAGAGAGAGCGAGGCAGCCAGTGGAGGAAAGGATAGAGAATCGATAAGCAGCAAACGACCATTCTGACAGTAAATCTTTTTTACTGCCGCTGAGGTTGTTTGTGGGCCTTGTGTGTGGATTTGACTGCAAACTTATCTGACCTTAAACAGATCAGGACTGTTCAGCCGAGTGGCACAAGGAATTTTAGTTATTCATTAGACGTGCTTTTACTTTAAAGCAGGCGGCAGAGAGGGGAACAGAAAGAGATTTCCTGTCAGGACTAGCTCCACTGGTTTTATTACGACGGTCATAACACTGAGGGTTGCAGTGAATTAACTGATGGAGTGGCTGTTTGTTTAAAAAAAAAAAAAAAAAAAAAAAAGGCTTTTCAGTGTTTGTATTTAGTTTCTGCGTTGGTCTGTTAGAGCTTTCTGATTAACCTGCACAAGGATTTTAACTAGATTTTAATTATAGCGATGGAACCTTCAATTTATCTGCCCTGTCCATTGATTGGCGTATCGATGATTAAAAATCAGGTTTCATTTTTTGTTTATTATAAAATGCATTAAAACACAAGCGTCCCCCCTTTTGTTTTTTTTTTGTTTTGTTCTATAATTGCACTAATTTCCATTTTCTTTTTGAGAACTGTAACATAACAAGATGCAGGAACAACATTCAAAACATTTTAACCAGCTTCCTGCTGTATTAAAAATAATCCGAGCAAAAGTGACATGATTAAAGAGTGTCAGCATAATCTGGTATCTTTAGATACAGCGTGTTTTCTGGCCAAACTGGTTAAAAACTAGTGTTATTTTGATCGATGCCCAATATTTTCCGGACCCTTTTTAGTTTTTGATAGATTCTTTGACACATCATTTTCTTTTTCTTTTCTGGATTTCAAAATCACCGCTTTATGTTAAGCGACCTTTTTGCTTCTAAGATGTGTGTTTGTACACTTGCGGGACATTTGAAGTCAAAACCCAAAACCTGAAGAAGTATCAGCCTGATGAGTAAATAATAATGTTCTTTGAATTTTTCAGTCTGTCAGACGACGGAAAGCCATGTGAAAATATTACACAGCATATTATGACTTGGCTGTGGATTAGAAACCTATAAGCCTAATTATATGAGTGATCCTAATTAGCCCAAATAATCAGAAATGTATAATTATGTAACGACGGTGAAGGCCTGCTTCTCTTCTGAATGTGAAATGATTTGGTCGTTCCATGGAGAGTTTCACTTTCATTTTTCAACGATTTGTTTGAGACGGCCTCGGCAAAGGTTTAACCTGTTTAAGGGTCATTCTATTAATCGTGTGAGACAAACACATGCCGCACTTTTCAGACTTTTATCCTTTAAAAGATGAAATAACTGAGGCTAAATTTCTTTTCACATAAAATTAAATGCAATGAAGCTTGTGGCAGCAAAAAAATAAAACAAAGCAGTGTAAAGCGGTTATTAAATTTAGTCCTGGAAAATAATAACAGAAATCTCCACCAGACCGATTATGATCCGGGCATTTTTGTCAATATCTGGCTGGTGTGATGAACGGTTCAGATTTTGGAACAGAAGTGTTTCTGTTTGTGTCCATATTTAGTTTGAGTCGAGTGGGGGGAGGGGTGATTTGTGTGTTAAAGAGCTTTTGGATTAGTAGCTCTAGTATTGTACTCTAAATACCCCGTCTCTCTGCTGCTCTCTTTAATACCGTCTGTCTCTCTGCTGTTTCACATTCTGCATCCCCTTCCTCCCTCGTCTGGCAGAAAGAACACGCTCTAACGGTGTCGCACACACACACACACGCACACACACACACACACACACACACACACACATTATATGCACACAGACAAAAATGAGAGTAAGGAATAATCTTCATCATATCAGAGCCTAGAAGATTCAACCTGGTAATTGTTTCCCTCACACACGCAGTCGCAAACGGCGCCAAGCTGAAATTTCCACGTTCCAATTTGTCTCGCTTCTGGGATTTAAGGAGATGAACCGTGGCGCAGTTTGTTTTTTTTATTTATTTATTTTTTATCTCTCTTCAGATATTGACTAAACTGTTTCCTGACTTAGTCGGCGCTGCTTTTCTCGAGGGATTCTGTTTCAATTTATTTAGTATGTACACCACGGGAGGCGCATGTCAGCTGGGGAGAGCGATGACTCATCTGTCTGCTCTTGTTTAAAAATAGTTAGTGCTCATTACTTTTCAGGGTTCTCCTTTAAATGCTTGTTTAAAGTAGTCGGCTTGTTTGGATTGTTAAAGGCTCGGTGTGGATGTTTGGATTTCTTCTATTACTTGTTGTTTTCCGAGATCAGAAAGCGAGAGAAACTATTCAGATATGGTTTAAAATAATTCTTGAATTTGCTTATTATTGAAAACTTATTTGACAACTAAACTTCGATCTCCCTGTCTTTCTGTCGGGCCCCTGTCCAGAAGAAAAAGAGAAAGCGAAGATCAAGTTGGAGGAGCAGCAAATCAAAAAAGTGAAGAAGAAAAAGAAGAAGAAACACAAAGACGGGGAGAAGCACAAGCGAGTGAAGATGTACCACCGCTCCTGCCAGACCATCTGTGCCGGCCTGCTTCTCCTACCACCTCCTCCCTCCTCATCCGCCAACTCCTTCTCCTCCTCTGAGCAAACAAACGACTCTTCTGCGTCGCCCTTCAAGTCTCCTCCACCCGTTTACCTCACGCCCAACAACAAAAACTCCAATCTCTGGCCCTCTTCTCCTCTTCCTCCTGCCTCCAAGTCACTCTTCAACTCCTCCAACTCAAAGCTCCCCTTTTCTACAAAACGCAACTTGCAGAGCATCCATCCTGGAATGGCAGGCCTCGAGTTTGCACCCTACATTTATATCGAAAACCAACCGAATGGAGGGGCTCTGGTAGCTCATGCGTATGCATCTCAGCTCTCCTCTCTCTCTGTGGACCAGAGGCAGAGATTTGCCCAGGAGTTTGTCACGTTATCGTTCAGCGAGGACCAGTCCAAGGTAAAGTGCTTCTGAGAAATGAATAACTTTTCAGGGTTTCGGTTTTTTTTTTTTTTTTTTTTTTTTAAGAGCGCTTTTAATGTTGCACGTCTCATTCCAGAAACCTAACCTGTCGTTTCCGAATCACATTTCCAGATTCTTCCTCTGTTCTGTTGCAGGCAGCTCACTACGTCATGGGAATTGTTCACGGAGAAGCCAAGAACCTTCCCGACTTCTTGGATTACTTTTCGACCAAGTTCCCATCGGCTCCTGTCAAAATGGAAATACTCGGAAAGAAGGACATAGAAACAACCACTATGGCTAATTTCTGCTCTCAGGTAGGTTGAACTCAATCACAGAGAAAATGGAGAACGTACAGAACGCCAAATTTAAAAGGCCAAATGTTTCCACATTCTGTCACGTTCAAACACAATCTTTCCATAGACGTAGAGGCAATAATTTTGAAGTGGAATGAGAATTTTCTTTGCAAATAACCTTTTTTTTTAAAATTATAGCTAGAGCATTAACTTTTTAAGTCTTCTAACAAAATATTTAAAACCACACATCAGTTTCATTTCACTTCACAGTTGTGCGCTACTTTTTTTTTTTTTTTGCAGTCTATTGCAAAATATCTTAGTAAAATACACAAAGGTTTGTGGTTAATATTTGAAAAACACGTGAGAAGACTCGAGGTGTGTTTTGCATAAAATGTGCAGAAGAACAGACATGTACGGTTTTTGCTTAATTCTTGAGCTGAGCTTTGTTTAGAAAACAGCCCAAGCAGTCAAGGTCCTGCTTAGATAAAGATCACTTGCAGCAGAAGTAAAAGGAGTAACGAATGCCAACGCAGCATTTTAGACTTTAAACTGTCTCGCATTATGCAGGCTTGCAGGCACAGGAAGAGGCGGAGGCCTGCAAATTGAAGCTTGTTGTTTTCTGTCGTACAAGGGGAGAGACCGAGACACATTCACACCCGCGCCGACCTGTTTACGTCTATTTACTCTGTAGTGAGTCGAGCTGCATGTTGCGGTCCGAAGCAGGGAAGATGTCGCTGCAAGTGAAAATGGTCTTGGCTGGTGAAGTTAGAACACGCTTTGAAGCATTTTCACAGAGATATTTTATGAGCAGAATTGGTTGGTTTGCGGTTTCCCTCTCGAGGCACAAGATGTGAATCTTAAAATACTGAGCAGTTTAAGCTGTGATCAGTGCTGTACAGATTATTGGAGTTATAATGACAGGATACAGTAATATGTTAACTTCAACTGGAGCAAATTGTCCGTGATTTATTTAAGTACGCTTTTTGTATTTTGAAATAGCCTGCCTGCCATGCAGTGGTTTCTTTTAGAAGATAAATATTTGAGCAGTGCTACCCTCTACAGGGCTCTTTTGGTGCAAGTTCTTTATGATTCTCTGTATTGGTTTGTGGAAATGCACCAATCAGAATTTTGTGGCCGATATTCGGTCAGTTTTTTTTTCTTTCTTTACCTTGGATGTTGTTTTTCAATGATTCTTTAATCTCTATTAATTCAAAATTATATTTCTATCTTTGCTGTTATTTCAAGCAGTAATTCTTCTTATTAGCTGTTAACATGGGTAGCGTTACTAAAACTGTTCGTAACTTCCTGTTCATGTTCTCTAGAGAATGTAACATGCTGCCTAAAGGCTGCAAATATTCTCAATTTCCAGACAAAGGTTGAAAACTCAAAAGGTAAAAATTCTAAACTGTCTTCCATTCGGTATTCCTGCACCCTGAATGAACAGGAAACAATAGAAACGTCTCAAAAAGTGACTCTAGCCACATATTGCCTCAGAAACATTCAAGTGATTAATAAATGAATGAATAAATGTGTTGTTTAACTGCTGAGTGGTTGATAGAGTTGTATGGTTGTGGTTTTAAGCATCTGGTTAAAGCATCTGCCTCCATCTGTTCAGCATTATTAACATGTTTGGTGTTCATGCAGGAAATCTGGTCTTAATTCTTTTTAGACTGAACAGTAACAACAATGTGAAAACTTTTATACAATAGACATTTGGGCAAAATTTTTATGTCGGTGCTGTCCAAATACAATTTAAATGGGAACTGAAAACCTTTTTTCTTACTGTCTGACCTTAAACAGCTTTACTGATTTATGTAAATTATTATTAAACATAAAGTGGCTTTTTTTAAGCAGTGTAGGTAAATATCCGCTTTCACCTGTGCCTATCTAGAGAAATGTAATTCAAACGTAACAAATGATCATAAAAATAAAAAAATAAAAACATAGAAAAAAGAGGAAAATACAAGTGATGGCAGAAAATGCGAAGCGGCATTACCAGGCTGTGAGAGATGAAAGCTGTAATGCAGGTAGCAGCAGTTCACAGCATGTCAGGCCGGGAGTCAAAAACCACTTAAAAAAAAAAGGTGTTTTTCATCTTCGCTATTTAAAACGCTTGAGCGCTGCCGCAGCTGATAGTCTGAAACCTGGTGAGCCCAACCGTTTGAGGACAACTGGCTAAAGGGAGGAACGTGTGTGTGTGCGCGCGCGCGCGTGTGTGTGTGGGCGGGCTCATCCGGATGGTCTCCAGAGCCCTGTGACACAGATACACCTCTTCATTTCGACTCGTCTCAGGCCTACAGTTTACTAATGAAAAGCCTTTTGTTGCCTCAGACCTCCTGAGTAGGTCGGTAGTAAGAACCTGCCTGCTCTTTTGCAGTGGAAGCGTGTGAATGCTGCAGGGGGCGTGTGAGGGGCTTTTCTTTCTACAACACTCCCTTTGGGTTTACTGGAACTGAAAAAAAAATAACCTAAAGGTTTTATTATTTTTTTGAATTTCTTTGGAGCTTGGCTGCATTAAATAAAAAATTGTAATCTCTGCACATTTTAAAGGAAAACCCCAGAATATCTAAGTTAATTCTCTACATTTGATCTAATCTAACTAAACCCCTTGTCTTGCTTCTCAGTCTAATGTTCTCTGCGGGGCTAACGTCATTGTCCACTGGCCTTGTTAATTTTTTCCACTCCCTCGTACCTCTCAGCAGTGACCTTGGGATGTAGATATACAGTCTGCACATACACACAGATGTGAGCCTGCATACTGATAACATACACACACACATGGATTAATGGTGTATCAGGCACATTTTTTCTCTCCCTTTCTTTCTCTTTTATTGTGTGCCTCACTCTGTTAGTCTTTCAGTGTCTCTTTTATCCCCGTGCTCCACGGTTCTGCTCAGTTGTGTAGTAGCTCTGTGTTCCAGCCATGAATGACTGCACTGCTGCCTTTTATATGGTGTGAGGGCAGAAAGGAAGGAATAAAAGGAGAAAGAGAGGGAGAGAGAGGGGAAAAAAGGCGAAAGCTGCTTGTGCAGGTTTTTCACTTCGCCTTCAAGAGCTCACGGTTTATTTGCAATGTTCGAATTGTGAAAGCGGGCAGGAGCCAGAGTTGGTGCGTCGGGTGTTTTTGAATTTAGTACCTGACTGAAGCCATTTTCACTGCTGGGAAGGATTATAGAAGATTACAGCTCTCCATTTTCTCAGGGTAGGCAGAGCCCAGCAGTCGATACATGATGTGCCTTTACTAAGAAGTAATTTGTTCTCTTGTTCAGTCACAGGTAGCAGGAATGTTGTCACAACATCAGGTGATAAGCGAGCAGGAACACAGTGCAATCTTTATAAGGTGGAATAATCGTCACCTCACATTGCACTCATGTAAGTGTGGTGAATTCAAAAAATGACGTAAGCAAATTGACTATCTAGCAGCTTATAAAGGTAAAGCAATGACTCAGAAAACTCTACTGCTGCTAAAACAACATTTTACATTTCACAACCATAATAATGTGGTGAATGACATTTCAGTTATTTTACTGTAATTTTCAAGTGTCCTTTTTGTCAGTTATAAGTTATAGCTGTGTTTCCACTGGCCAGACAGTTGTACGAAAAATAACTTTGCTTGACGGAAACTGAAAATTCGCGTCTTTTGATTAAAGTGTTTTTGCGGTGGTTGAGGCGGTGTTTCGGCTGTTACGCTATTTGTGTATTTCACAAAACCACAACGGAAACGCTTTTTTCTCATCACACGTCATGTGATTAACAACTGGTGAGGCATGTTTTCTAATGACTTATTGCATGATTAAGCTTATTCACATCCGATTTTAATTCGAGGTAGTATGATGATAAGGCAGTACTAAGAGAATGGAGTAGTAATTTTATGAGAACTCCAACACGAAAAGAAAGAAAATAATTATTTTCTATCTTTTTTCTAATTAAAATGACTTTTTAAGGTGTTCTAATTGTGCATTGCGTCTTTAGTCTGCTAATATGACTATATTTTCATAATTAAGCAAAGATTCTTGTAGCCATGCCCTAATATTCCATCATCCAAATCAGAGAAGGGATGAGTGAAATAAAATAACTTTTTAAAATTATTTTCTGTCGTGTGTAATTTTATTTTATTTTTTTTTAGAAAAGAAAGCAAGAGAAAATTATTAAAATCTGATCTGGTATAAACTATTTTTTACTTTCAGTCCATATCGCCCAGGGCCTAAGAGGACAGCACTGTTTTTGATCCAAGTGAAAAATAAAAGTATGTTCGCCATTAAAAAAGAGAAAAATAATTGCTTTACAGGCAAAGCAATCAGCGTTACATCACTGTTTATGTCTATTTAAGGTTTTACATTCACCTGTCTACCTTTGAAGATAGCCAGGGGAGAGATTATGATCCAAAAGTGTGTTCAGTTGTGTGTGAGACCCCCAGTCAGCAGCCTGGAGCTTTGTTGTGACGCAGGCACAGTAATGGACTAATAGACTTAGCAGTCAAGAGACGGGCCGGGTCTAATGACTGAGACAGAGAGACGCTGAGATCCGAGGAAGAGGGAGACGCAGGCAGACACAGGGGTTGCAGAAAGGTCAGCTAGAGTAGTGAGACGATGGCTTAGCGTAAACTCAGCCAGGATGAGTTGATTAAAGCCGAGGGAAGTTGGTGCAGAATTAACAAGCAGAAGAACAGTTTAACTTTCCAGCAGGGATCAGAGGTTTATGAAGGAAATAGAAAAGAGGGGGCAGATGGAGAGACGAGACCAAGACAATGGAGAAAATGAGACGAGTCGAACGCAGAGTAGACGTTGGTGTGTTGGCGCGCACGTAGACAGAGGCGATGAACCGGAGAATCTCGTTGATAACTACTCGAGAGGAAGTCTGCCGCATTTCCCTTTTCCTTCTGTTTTCCTTCTCTTAATATAGACCCGAGCAGCGAGCCAGCCGCAGACTGTAAAACGCGTCTGTTTATTTGAGGCCCGGATAGTGTTTCCTAATGCCGCTCTTTGCAATCGACACGGGGGTTATTCAGCTGTTAAATTATGCACATGTAAACACACAAACGCAGATAAATAGATGCTCGTGAGCGGGGCTAATTAAACCAGGCACACAGATAAATGCATCCACTCACAAACGCACACTGTGACACTGCGGAAGTCATTTGTGGATGTTAAGATGAATCCATGTGTGCACAAACATATTTGGGTCATTGACTCCGTGGCACTTTTTAAAGTTGTGTGTGTGTGTAGGGGGGGAATCTTCCAAGCCTTTGGCATACATCCTCTTCAGTGTTGGGACACAGATCTAATGAAGTGGGAGAAGCACAGCATATAGTCATGTTGCTTTTTGCCTCTCAAACAGAATGAGTCAGATAGTTTTATATTTAGGTGGTTTATAAATTACACACACCGCTAGGTCCGTTGGTAAACAGCAATGTGGAAAACACCTGCAGCGTGGAGGCTACATGTACTCAATGCTCTTTTGGAGCCGCTTCTGAGTAGCTTCAGTTTGGGATCCGGCACCCTGCCCAGAGACGCTCCTGGCAGCTGTCAAGCAGTTTCTCCTCAAGTGTTTCTCCAGGTTATACTTTATGCTCTCATTGCCTATCCTTCATTTGCCATTTCTTTAATATTTCCTTTTTCTGTTTTTAACCAAACCTGGGACAATTTGCATCCTCTGAGATGTTCCAATTTTGGGATATTGTTGGTCTTCATGATTCTGTTTGTTCACTAATTGCCATCAACAAACCTCTGAGGCTTTCACAGAACACCTGGGTTTAAACTGAGATTAACGGTGTTTCCCGAAAATCCCAAAATTGCAACTTTTGTCACACCGCCACCGCGGTTCGAAAAACCTGTTCACTCCCTCGCCTGTGGTGGCGCTGCACCAAGAACCACTGAAGGAACAAACACAAAAACCTCCGAAGAAGACCCTGAGCTCAGCTTCGTTCTTCACGAAATGTAAACGATAATGGAGTGCCATTAGATTTCTCTTTCGTTTTTGGTAAAAGACCACAAGCTATTTCCTCTGCCAGCTCTAGATTCAAGCATTTGTTTTGGTTGTGTTTACCCACAATGCCCTGAAATACAGTCTGCCTCCTGCTTTTTGAGCAGTCTCTGATCTGTTTGCATCCGAACCGCACTAGGAAACTGAACAGAGACCTTGTTCGTTTTTTTGGTCTGCATCAGAGTTGGTTATGCATTCACACCTCTCCGAACGAACCAGACTTTTTAATCAAATGAACCAGAAATAAAAGTTTTAACTATTTTCCCAATTATTTGTTACAGGAGAGCATCAATAAATGTTAGTACATTAGAAAATGTAACTAAATGCAGTTACTGTGTGAAGTTTAGTCATATAAGGAAAGTGGTATCCTGAAGATGCCTATTTCCAATGGGAATGTTTTTCAAGGATTTAATTGTTTGTGGCGCTATGAAAGCTGTGCCAAGCAGTGACATCCATACAGTTACCAAATAATGAAAATCTGAGTTTTTATCATATTTTCTATTGTTAGCACAACAGTACCACAAAACATCATGATAAAATTAAAACTACATATCTCCAGTCCCATAGGTCAATTAATAAGCGATTAGTTGACCCATATGGCCCATAAGATCTCCAGGATCTTATTTAGGGGCACCAAAGCAAAAAGAGGACAACAAATAATGCCTCACTTTACAGAATATTTTTTTTCTTTAAACAAGAATTAAAAAATGCAATTAGCTTGTGGTTAAAAGTGACAAAATCTTGAAAAGATCAAGGAGAATTTAGTTTTTTCAAGGCTCCTTATGTATTTCGATTCTTTTTCCTTTTTGTCCGTGTTCTGTCTGCACTCACTGTGCTGTGGTGATGTCACTCTCCAGCCTCTCTCTCTCTTTCCTCCCCACTTCCCTCCACCTGTTTCTTCCTCTCCCGGGTATCCTGATTCCTCTCCACCTCCATCTCTGCCTCGTTGTCAAGTGGTGACTCACTGAAGGCGCGCAGCCAAGGATTTGGCTAGCCCGGACCCACACACACAAACACATACACACGCGCGCGCACTCGCTGCACCCGCATCCGAAATCAGCCAAGAGTACAGCGTGCAGGCCACATGCTGCACGTACTGCATTGGCACGCACACACAGAGGGACTGTTGAGGGCCAAAGCTGTGAGAGACGGGTAGATGCACTGTCACACACGCGCGATGCTTCGTCAGCCAAGTGAAAAGCCCCAAACCGTCTGAGTCACATCAAGTGGAGCAGAAACGGAAAAGTAAATCCGCCGGCACTCACACATACAGTGTCTGTTCTGACACCCAGTGATGATTTTACAGCTTCCATGTGAATGTGTTTCTCTCCAGTTCAGACTTTACTGCATCCGGTGTTTGTTCCCCTGAAACTCACTGGAATAAACAATAAACATTGCTCGTGGTTTGGTAGCTCTAGAAACATTGTATTTAGCTGTAGGAGATCAGTTTTGTGTGTGAGAATTCCTTGAAAAATTAGGCATTTAAAGGGGGAAAAAAAGTATCTCTCTTCTATTGAAAGACAAATATGTACTGCAATTTGATTTAAATTTGAATTTACACTCGTATTTTTATTTTTAGTACATTTACAGTTTTTGTTATTCTACCATTTGGTTCCACCCTAAAACAAAAAAAAAAAAGAAGAGTCAAATCTTGAACGTGTCTGCTTCTTTCTCCTAAATCAGGTGAAGAGAACGTACAGCCACGGTACGTACAGAGCTGGAGCGATGAGACAGATCAGTCTGGTGGGAGCCGTGGACGAAGAGGTCGGGGATTATTTCCCAGAGTTCCTCAGCTTGCTGGAGGAGTCCCCCTTCCTGAAGGTGAGGCCGCTGCAGCAGACGCGTGGCAGTGATCCAAAACGGCAGCTCAGCAGACAAATGGATTGAGCTTTAAAAAGTGACAGAGGGATTGAGACCGGCTCAAAACGTTTCGAAGGTTTTTATCTTGGACTGCATCAGAAAACCTAAACTGTGTGATAGAATAAAACCCTTAAGTGGATGAGAGTCGCACTTGTTTTTGTTTAATTATACACTTCTGATGAAGAATTATTCCACTTTAACCTTGTTAAAATACTGGGAAAATGCCTTTTGTCGCATTAAAAGCAGAAGTTTATTTGTCTTATTAGGATTTAAAGTGATAGATTTACACACAGCAGAATGAAGTGGAAGGGAAATGATTCATTGTTTTTAGTATTTTTTCATAACAATCCCCTCAGCATGATGCTGCTGCTACCATGTTTCAGCATGGAAACACTGGTTGCTTTCCAAACGGGCCAAGTGTTTTGGGATTTTCTCTCAATCTTGTATTTTTGAAAACTAATCAAAATTTTTCACATTCAGTCCTTATAATAGAAGAGAAGATTGTTAAAAGAGCTGATGAACATTTGAAAGATGCCTTAACAAGGACTGAAGCGATTAATCGTGATTAATTGAAAAAATCGGAAACTGGTTTAGTAATCAATTAATCGTTACCTGGAGAAACTCCAAAAACAGGTAACTTCATGAAAGAACAACATACTCAAACCAGATATTAAGTCAAAACCATAAGATTAAAAAAAAAAAACACTTTTGTTTGTAAATATATTTTACCCGAAACTTGTCAAGTGGCATAGTTTTAATTGGAATGCCAATTTATTGCATTTTATTTAAAAAAAGTAATTGAGTTATTTGTCTATATGCATATCATAATGTATTTTTAATATTGTATAAATGAGACTAAAGTGGTTAATTGAGAAATATGCAGAATATGCCAATTTTTGATCGATTAATCTGTTACTAAATGAATCGCTAGTTGCAGCCCTTGCATCAACCTGTCGCTTTGGTGTTTTTCATTACTTTCTCCTGCCTCTCCGAATGCAGCGGACTCTTCCGTGGGGAACGCTTTCCAGCCTGAGAAACATGAGTCCAGCAAAGAGCGACGACGGTCCGATAATGTGGGTCAGACCAGGAGAACAGATGATACCTGTAGCCGATATACCAAAGTCTCCTTTTAAAAGAAAGCGGTGAGTCCACCTGGAAACCCTTTCAATAATCCCGAGATGCATTGTTTGTACCTTGTTGAGTCGACTCGCTTCTGTACTCTCCACGGCGCTTGTGAGCACTTACCATAAAAAAAACAAAAATAACCACACACACACATTTATATCAAACACTTACCAATTTCAAGCAGCAGCCGTGGTAACAGCGTGAAGCTTTGTTGTTGTCGAGCAGGGCTGCATGAGGCAATTACCCTCTCCGCTCGCCTGTGTCACCGTGTCGCCGCTGCTCGCGTATCGGCGGCGTCGCGAGCAGCGGCGACTTCTGCGAGCGAGACGGGCAGAAACCAGTGAGTGTTTACGTGTGCGATGTTAGCGGTGTGTGGCTCACCGCTCCGATGAGATCATCATTGCATCAGACTCTGCTTCTCATGGCTGGGAGGCAAACAGGGGGCAACACACCCACACACACACACACACACACACACACACACACACTGGACTCATTCCTGTTGAACCCAATTTATTTCACCTAATTTTTCAGTTTTATTTTTGTTTTTTATGGTAGCCAATTAACCGTTGCTTAAAGTATTATCAGCTAATAAAGCACTGTGTTCATTATACATGAGGCTGATATTGCCTGAGAAAACAATACAGCATTAATATCAATGCATCTCCTGTCTCTTTCCTCCAAGAAAGTGTAAATTTTCATTAATTTCTATTAAGAACTGACATCCACTCTTTTCTTCTTGTATTTCCTCCACCGTCCCCGTCTCTTTCTCCTTTCTGTCCTTGTCCTCCTGCGACTTGTAAACATCAGCGCTATCTCTTGTTTCCTCCACCATCTTTTTTTCATCTTCGTCCTCTTGACCCCCTCTTACTGCTTTTAAGTTGATTTATAGCAGAGTTACTACGCAGGTGTTTTCAGGAACCCAGATAGTATGCTAAAGCTCATATATCGAAAATGTCATCGGTATGCAGCCGCTGTTGTTTGTGTCTGTCGGTGCGTATAGAAAAAGAGAAGTAAAAAAAAAAAAAAAAAAAACTGTTTTAGAAAAGAAAGTAATATTGGAAAGCGGTGCAGAGAAAGATGCAGATGTGCTCGTGTTCGCAGTTGGTCCTTGGCTGCAGTTTCTCTAGACGTTGTTTTGAAGGAAGTGACTGCATCGCTTCGTGGGCCCTCGTGCTGTTCGGTTGGTGGTTTCGGTGAAAAGGTCAAGACTTGGAGCATTCTCGACAGCGCTGAGACTCTCTGTCTGAGAATCTGAGTTGATTATAGTGATGCACTTTGAAAATAAACCCAAATACCTCAGCTTTCGGCGAAGGGGCGTCCCGACTCCATTATTGGATGGCAACGGCAGCCGCTGTCTTTTTCAATATTAATATTATTACAGCATTGTTAAAATATCTATGTTTAAGTATAACGTTTCAGAATAAGACCCTGCCAGAGAGAATATGCGGATAACTGGAGATAAAATGACAACATATAAATCAACAGAATGAATTTTACATTTTCTCCAGTATACACATGGATTGTAAAGATATTGTTAATAAAACTTGTCTCATAAACCTGATGGATGTTTTATATAACAGGAAACTTTTCCAGGAACAGGAGTGGTTTTTCTCTCCATTTAAACTTTATTTACCAGGGCAAAAATAAATTACTGGATATAAAGCTAATGTGTAGATGCCAATTGTTTACCTACCAGGAGTTGTTGGATGGACAGATTGCAAAAGAGTTCCAATTGGTTGGATTTATTTAACATTTTAATTCAGTCATAAGTTTAAAATGGTCTGATCTTTTATTTTCTGTAGACTTTAACTAAAATGGATTTTATACATGCACATTTTTGAACAAGCCCGAAGTATATTTAGTCTGAAAACTGTTGTAATTGATGGCTAAATATCCTTAATTTACTTTTACTGCCTTCCGCCTGATCTTATTGACATAAATTAACTTTAACTCGTTTCATTCCTTTTAACACTCTAATGCTAATTAGTGGAAATTACACCACAGTAACAGTTGTAACTAGTAACATTTTCCTCAGTTGATATCCATGAAAGAAAGCAACATTTTACTACTTTTTTTTGTATTTATATGAATGAAGAACTTTGAAATCTTCCTTTTAGGCCAAATGAAAAGTGAAACCAGCAGGTGGGAGAGATAACGAGGATTCTTCGGTCCACGCTAGAATGTAAACAATCGTGCGTTTTTGAACAGTATATACTCACTCTCTGTTTTCTACTCTGCTATAGCTTCATTTTATTAAATAAAACACAATCAGGACAAAAGTATTGTTGCATAGCAGTAATGCTTAACAAAAATACAATCAGATTTGTTTTTCTCTGCTAATAAATTTGTTGGGAATAAAATGGGATACATAAAGAATCCAACTCCCTTTCTTGCTCGTTCCTGCTATATTTCATATCATCTTGTGATTCTTTTACCCCCCTGGCCTGGTCCTCTACCTCCTCCTCCTCCTCCTCTTCATCATCTCCATACTGTTACAGCGCTCATGGTTGTACCTCACGTACTCCTCTCTTCCCTTGATCCCCACGTTATCTGGCCATAAATATACATAAACGCATCCTGACGGGGAACACACTCCCATGCATGGAAACAAAAAACAGGACCTCACATGCAGAGGGTATTTTCGGATCCAAGTTCAATGTTATTTTTTTTTCTCTGTTGTCCTTCCCGGCTGCTTCCCTTATCAGCTTTTCTGCATTTACATTTATTACTATCAGGCTGCAGTCAGCACACACGCGCACACACGCACTCAGGAGCTGTGTGTGTTCGCCTTCATCTGCCCCTCTGCTCTGCAATATTTTCCTCCATCTCAGTTTTTTTTCTCTTTTTTTTCCCCCCGCCGTTCTCCACCGGCTCATGCATCTTTCTTCTTATCTCTGAATGAATGAGCACAGCGCGGATAGTCTAGCTGTTCTTCGGTCCGTGCGTATGCGTGCGCCGTGTGTTGTGCTCTTGAAGGATTCTCACAGATTTCCTGCACGCGTGTTCAGCCTCCCGTTTAAACCTGAACGCAGCTCTGGTGTGAGTCACTGATCTAGCAGGGAGCTGACTGCAGTGCTTCTATTGTTCGGGCGGTACGGCTCGTTTCTCTGCTTTTACTCCTCAGGTTCTCGGGGCGTATGCTGCGAAATCCAGTGTAAATATACTGTACATATTCTGCATTTCTTGCGCCTTACCTTATTTGTAATGTGAAGTGATTTTATTGTTTATTTTCATTCACTAAGATGATGCATTACCTTTTATCTTTTTTCAAAAATGTTTTTCCTTCCTATTACATTCATTTACCTTTGATCTTATAATATCACACCCAACATTTAGTAGAGTTTAGGTGTTTTTTGCCATCAGGTTAATAAAATAAGTCTTCAGTTGTAAAGTTTTAACTCTTAAGGGTTTTGTATGGACAGAATTAAAATAACCAGCAGCAGTTCTATTGATTATAGATCAAATAATTTAATGGTGCAGCTCAACAAATTAAAATATCTGCCAAGAGGTAACTTACTTTAATGTGAATTTAAAAAGAAATGAACTAAAAGAGATACATCACACCCAATGGGATATATTTCAAGTACTTATTTCTGGTAATATTGAGGATTATGGCTTACTGCTGATGAAACTCAGCACTCAGAAAATTAAAACATTACATACATCCAGCAATTAAAAAATATATTTTTTAGTTCAGCTGTAAGCCAAAATCAAAAATGGTAATACATTTGTATATTTACAAGCTTCACTTTTTAATTGAATTACTGACATAAAGTAACTTTTTGATGATATTCTCTATACATATATTCTGTATTTGCTGATTGATCCAAAAAAGCAACTAAATACTAAATAGTCTGGCCTTTTGTATTTAATTTATGGAGCCTCAAGATATAAATCAAGGCATATTGATCAATAATGCATTTCTATTTATGATCTTATTTCACACTGTTTGAAATCAAACACACTGACACACATTTACCAGCCTACCGCCAGACCTACACTCCATCTGTTTCCTCTATCACCTGGAAATTTTTATTTTTTGTTGTTTTAAAATGGCAGACAGCAAAGATCACCCCACTCACCTTTAGTCACTTTTACCTTTTATTTGCACCTAAAACTGCATTTGTTTGTTTTTTTTCTTTCTTAGCTCCACTAACGAGGTGAAGAATCTGCTCCAGTCGATGCCCCGGACCAGCGAGCCCAGAGAGATTCTGTTCGAGGACCGGACCCGCGCCCACGCCGACCACATCGGCCAGGGCTTCGAGCGTCAGACCACGGCGGCCGTGGGAGTGCTGAAGGCTGTCTGCACTGTAGAAAGGTAGAGGAAAAGAAAAAAAAAAAGCACCTTTAATGGCAGTTTGCCCAGAGGTGACACGTGCTCAATGTTTACACAACTCACTCCGTGACAGATGGAGTGCAATCGCTCAGTTTTCCTCCACCTACCCTCTCTGCCTTATTTTCAGGTCGGAGCCGCCTCGTGTAACCAAAGACGTTGTTTGTTTCCATGCTGGGGATTTCCCTCACGTCGTTCAGAGGCTGCAGTTGGACTTGTACGAACCGCCGCTGTCTCAGGTGTTAATTTACACACAACCGCAAACAAATAACCGCACGGTGCAGCAGCATCTCCAGCTAGACACAGAACGCTGCAATGTTAATGATACTCAAGTCGAACAGAGGATCAACGCTGCCATCTAGTGGAAAAAGTGTCCTCATCTCCGCTTTGATACCATGAGAAGACTTTCATATTCACATTGGTCAGTGGTTCAAAAAAAAAAAAAGACTGAATGTGATGGAAAGTTGATATCAGACACAACCAGATGGTTGTTGCTTTGATTTGTGGCTTTCCAGAAGCGTTGTATATTTCCGAAAAAGCTCTTTAAACTTCATTGACTTGTGCAGAAAAAGGCGAAAACAAACAAACCTTCAAAAATCAAAAGGCTTCAGAAACCATTACAAAAAAACTAAGAGTTCAGGAAAAGCAACTCATCTTCAAACAAAATGCAAATCGTTTCTTTCAGTTTTGTTGAAATGCACGTTTGGTTTTATACCTTATTATAAAATCAAACATGTTGCCCTCTTACAGTTTTATTCTGTTGTTGCTTTATTGTCACATTTGAATGTTTCAGATCATTCAGCTCAATTTAATATCCAACATAATCTATTGAAGACAAAAAGCTGTTTTTAAATGATAATTTCTCAGTTTGACAGGAAGCCAACCTGGCTGTATGTGTAAATATAACCTCGTTAAATCATAATTGAACTGATTTACCACACGTAAACACAAACGTTGGTGATTAGAAGCAAGAAATAACCTAAATTATTCCACGAGAGGTAAAAAAAAAAAAAAAAAAAAGAATCCAGGAGGTTACAAAACAAAGCCAGAGCACCATGTAAGGAACGGCATGTTTTGCTCGCCTCGGTTAAGGTCAGAGTTCAAGATGCAACAATAACAAACAGAGATTGGGTGAAACTGAAACATTTTAAACAGCTGCTGATTAAGTTGCATTTTACTCCTCTTTTTGCATTGAGCGATTTTGTGTCTATTTCGACTGCAGCTCTTTAACGTCCTGCGTCTAACTGTCCTCTTCGTCCTCTCTCTGCAGTGCGTCCAGTGGGTGGATGATGCCAAGCTGAACCAGCTTCGGCGGGAGGGCATCCGCTACGCCCGCATCCAGCTTTGCCACGACGACATCTACTTCATCCCCCGCAACGTGGTCCACCAGTTCAAGACGGTGTCGGCCGTCTGCAGCCTGGCGTGGCACGTACGCCTGAAGCAGTACCACCAGGAGGAGGAAGAAGAGGAGGTGGAGGAGAAGGCTGCTGTGAAGGAGGAGACATTGATTCTGGCTGAGGAGCAGGGTGGAGAGAAGAAGGAGAGGATAAAGGAGGAAGAGGAGGAGGTGGCTGTGGCAGACAAACGGACGTTGCTCACTGGCAAAAAGGAAGAAGGCGATGATCGTCTTCTGTCGCCTCAAAACTCGGACGACATCTCAGATGCCAGCAGAGACGAAGAGGAGGCGACGCGAAGGAAGGAAGAACCTCACCGAGTTTCTCCTCCTGAAAAGATGAAGACAGAAGCTCCAACTTCTCCTCCCTACAAAAATAAATCACCCTCTCCTCTTCATCTCCCTCCCAATGCTTCTCCTCATAAGGACGTGAAATCCAAAGCCTCAGCTAAGCCTCACCTCCACAGTCACCCTGACAGCAGGACGGCGTCTTCCTCCTTGCCTCAGAAATCCCCCGGTTGCTCCAAGTCTTCCGCCCGCGTGTCGTCCTCGCCTCCAGCAGTAGCCGCCTTCACTTCCTCGCACACTGTGTCTTCTACCTCCCCGTCTCCGTCGGCTTCCTCTTTGTCTCTGACGAGTCCCGCGTCTGCAGCAGAGGCTCTTTTGAAAACTCTTCCTCCTTCCACCGTTTCTTCTTCCCTCCAGCTGCATTCGTCTTCCCATTCGGAGCAACCGGACGATTCCCGCACGAAGGACTCCGTCCGGACTCCGGTGCCGTCCGACCTGAGGAAACCGCCGCAGGGGAGACTCGCGGCGGACGTACAGATTCGCTCTTCCCCAGCTGAGCGTTGGACCCGCCCGGTGGCGGACACACGGACGCAAACTGCCTCCGATTTGGAGACGAGAACTCGCGACTCGGATCCCGACTCCAGGACTTGTGTTGATGTGCAGCAGCATCTGGCGCTAGACGGGACGCGGCGAGGGGTGTACATGCAGCAGTACCCCCCCCAGCACCTCCCGCAGATACTCCCCCCTCCATTTCCCCCTCTGCTCCCCTCCCACTCCCACCTTCAACCTCGCGTCCTTCCTCAGACGCCCGTGTCCAGTCCCCATGAGCAGCGCCCTCTGAACTCTTTCCTCAGTCAGGCGGCGCCGCCCCATTCGGTTCACCTGGGCCACCTGCAGCCCCCCCACCCGCCCAGCCTCACCACACAGTCTCAGCCTTACTTCATGGTCCCTCCATCCTCCTCCCCCTCTCAGCCAAACGCCCCCCTCACCAGCTCCCAGTCTCTCTCGCCTCATTTCTCCTACCACCACCAGTTCGCCAAACCCTTCTTCCACCCCCAGCACCCCGGCTTCCCCTCTCACCCCTTCCTCCCTCATCAGTCCTTCCTCCCGCAGCCGCCCGCATCTTACCCACTGCAGCCACAGTACCAAACCTCAGCACCGGTGCAGCCCCAGATGCTTCTGTCGCAGTCGTTTACCTCCCCTCACCCCCCGCCTCCCCCGTCCTCCACGCCGCCTCCGCCCCCTCCCCCTTTCCCGCCACCTCCCCCCTTGCCTCAGTCCTCCCCTTCCATCTTTCCCCCTCCCCCCGAAGCATGACAACAAGCAGAAACAGATTTTATATAGGAGTATTTGTACATACCGATGGTAAATTTAAATAACTGTACATGTAGGAGGCTTTGTTTTGGTTGTGCTGTTGTAAAGCTGTAAAAAGGAAGTGAGGTGAGGGGAAGTAAGGTTTTGGGGATTTTTTTGTTATTGAGCAGAGCGGGAATAAAACACAGCGCCTTTCATGAGAATTTATACCCTTAACTTCTCATTTTGTCACCGTTCAGCCGTAAACGTCAGTGCATTTTATCAGGATTTCATAGGATGGAAGATGTTTGTAATCTTGAAATGGAAGAAAAATGTTGCACAATTCTAAAACTTTTTAAGGCCACCCTTTGCTGCAATTACAGCTGGAAGGCTTTTGGAGTTTGTTCATGAAGAAAAGTATTCCCACATCATGCTGCTGCCTCCACCGTGTCCTACAGTGGGGAATGAGGAGTCCATCCCGGGAGTTTACGACTTTTACCATCCAAAGAGCCATTTTTCTCCTCAGTCCAGCTAAATAAAACAGATCTGGATTTACAAATATGACCTTATCTTTTGAAAAAAGATAAAC
Source organism: Poecilia reticulata (assembly GCF_904066995.2). Lineage (NCBI taxonomy): Eukaryota > Metazoa > Chordata > Actinopteri > Cyprinodontiformes > Poeciliidae > Poecilia > Poecilia reticulata. Next base: position 9,622,744 of record NC_088852.1, on the reverse strand, counting down.
TTGGATTTCTTTTCTTTAATCATTTTTAAGCAAAGTTTCTAAAAGTGGAAACTCCAAACAGCCGGTGGTGGCTTTGGAGCCAACGGTTGCAGACAAAAACTCTTTAAGAACACATATTTTCTTCCCATTTTGCAATCATGTACTACTTTGTGTTTTTAAAAAAAATCTTTAAAATCACATTAGAATGCACTGAGGTTTACGACTTTTCATTTTGTGGGTGCGAATCCTCATGCAAGGCATCGTTTAAGCCCGCCCCGCCGCTCTAAACTGGCTCAGATTTTTACTGAGGCTTGAAGTATTAAACCGTTTTACATTTCATTTCATTTGCAGGAAGCTGTTGCTTTTAGAAAGTGAAGGCTGCACCTGTTTTTAACCCCCGAATGATGCAAGGTCGTGGCTCAAACGAGGCCTCTGTTGTGCAGGTGTGTTGTCCGGTTCTGTTCTCGTCCTTTCAGGGCCGACAGAACACACCGTCAGACATAGGAAGAAAACTTATTTATTTAAAAGAGCTTTTTAAACTGTTTTTTAAATGAAACTTGCAGCTAACGCTTCCATTTTCGGGGGGTTTATTTAATTCAGTTGTGTATTGATACGATACTGCATCACTTCGTCCTCTGTATTTATCAGTACAAGTCGACGCAGATACTGGCTGGGCTTTTCCGCCATGTTGTGTTTAGAGCAATAACCCGCTAAATATCAAACAGAAACCTGTGTCTGTCTTTTTACTCATGTTTTTAAGTGGACAATAGAACATAATAATGAGGAGTGCAATTAATAGACGTTTCTAAACTTTTCAAGTGTTTCATTGGCTAAAAAAAAGCAATGTTATCGACTCAACTGGAGGCTCCGTCCGAATTGTAAGTCAGTCCGTTTGCCTTCAGTGGCAGAGCGCTAATGTCATTTTTAATGTCTTCTGGCTGTTTAGATGAGTTTTGGTTGAGGAGTTGGTTCAACCGCAGCCAAGACGGTCTCAGGAAAGCACTTCCATCGGAAAAAAAACCCCGCTCGCTTTAACGGTTTTACTGCTAGGTTTCTGGTTTCACGCAGCCGATAAACGTTTTGACTGAGGTTTCTGCAGATATGCTGCTCCTGTTGAACATTTAAACTTCTGGATACTAGAAAACCGAATTCAAAGAGCAATACAAAGACGTGGGAGGTCAAACCGAGGCACGGGCCAGTTAACGGAGTATAACCGAGGATTAAACGGCTGAATTAATATTCACCAATATTGTGTTTTTATGGCTTACATAATTTCTTTTCTGGTTGTGTGGAACATAGACTAATGCACTGCTGCCCCTCCCTCAACTGTTGCTGCACACTGCCTCGGTTACAAGGCAGATACATTTCTCCGGGAATCATTCGGAATTACAAAATAAACAAAACTGAAGTAAAAAAAAAAAAAGACACATTTTTGAAGGTTTGATTTTTCTGTCTAGGTGTTAAACTAATAAATGCCAAATTTGTATGAAGATTTGATTTCAGCTGTAATGATCAACATGATGTTTTTGCAGCAGTAGTAAGAATCGTTGCCGGTCCGTGCCTGGTGAAGAGTTCCCATGTGTGCAACCCTTACTTACTAAACACATTTATTTCCGGCTAGTTCTGGATTTTTATGAATTAACGGATATTTCAGGTTCTTCCCAGACTGAAATGTAAACTGTATTCAGTCCTTTTTATTTATTTATTTTTTATTTTTTTGACACTTTGACAAAACTGTCTGGAGCTCATCCCCAAAGCGTTATTTATCAGTTTACCGGCCCAGTTTTGCCACATTGTTCAGATTTTTTTATTTATCAACCAGAGACTGAAGGAACCTGTGTGCGGCCTACATCTGCGGAAGTTTAACAATGACAGCAACATTTATTTATTTTTTTGTCACCAGTGTCTTTTCTTAAATTATTTTCATTGTCTAGATTAGAGTGCAGCCCACTTGTTAATGTAGCCCTCGACATTTCCCCAGTGCCTGTCCTTAACTGTGAACTCCTCAGTGGTCCAGAGGTCGCTGCAGGGAGTTTCTTCCTTTTACGAGTCGCAGTTGAACTTTTCTCTGAAGTACGAGAGCACCGCCTTAAATTGGGTTCCCACATCCGCTGAAAAGCCTCTAAATATCTACATTTCAAATGGGGAAGACTTAGAAGGACGCCACCCTCAAAGAAGGGTTTGAATTGTTCTTCTTAAGCCTTGCCACAAGCCTGCGAAATCCAGATAAATGTAAGAATGACGCCTTATCTTTTTTTTTCGTTTTTCATTTTTCTTTCCTGCCTCAAACGACCCAATTTGAGCGACCTTACTCTGTGTGTCTCTGGGGAGATAAAGGCGATAACAAAGCACGATCAACAGTCGTAAGGTGCTCTGCAGCTCGTTTTGTGCTTTTTGGGTTTAAATGTTACAGAAACATGACAGGATCTTTTTTTTCTTCTTTTTTTTGTACAATTGTAACAAAACCTCTGGTTGAAAACTGATGTCCTCAGGGGCTAGCATTGTTTTCACAGGATTTATTTATATCAGCGATTGTTTATTGTTTGTTTTTTTTCATATTAGTTATTTCAACTGTCAGCACTGTAGTGTACATAAGAGGTTTTTGTAAAGAGGAAAAAAAAACTTGTAGTGTGGTTTCTACTTTAAATATGAACCTAGCTAATAAAAGGTTCAAAGTATGAAAACTATGTTTCTGTTCTCTTGTTTGAAATCCTCATTTGTCATCTTAAGACAATAAAAAAAAAAGATCAAATTCTTATCCAATTAAATCCTATTTCAGTTCGAATCATAACAAAATGATGATTTAGTCTGATTACAAGAGCAAAGTAATCAAAGTAAATTACATATTTATCTTCTGGACTTGGCTACATGCTAATACCGTAGACCTGCCAGCATCACTGTAATGTAATTGATACAAAAGCTAAATGCAAAAGACCTACTGATAGTAGAAGACCTTGAACATATCGCCGTTCTCTGTTAATAAAATTATTATTAACAGAGTATTTGTTAATTAAAGCAAAGTTCACATGAAACTCTATAAAGCTTACAAAATATTACCACACAAACCAGCTGGTATCAGTTCACACAGTTAATGAGCTAATGTGAGTTTAGAACCAGTGATCACAAATAGTCCAGTTCAAGGAGAAATACAATTTTTTTACTTTCTGTGGGACAGAAATGCAGTTGACAGGTCTGTCATTGGCTTTGTTCAGGAAAGAGACAGAATTAAACCCTCAATAACTGAACCAGACGTAGAAATAAAAACAAAAGTACTGAAAATTAAAGGCAGCAGTAGTTCTGTCAAGAATGTAATGTTCTGTTCATATTTGTGTTACAGATGCATGAATAGAAGCTATATAACAGGCAAATTAATATTTTAGAGAAAATAATGTTAACAAATACAAGTAGATTTTTTTCCCCTCTGCTTTGTAGTTATTTTTCTCCTTCTGTGTGTTTTGTTTACCTGCCTGTATGTTCTTTACAGCTGTTATGCAACCACCCACCGCCTGCAGTCTGCATCACGAAGACCACCACAGTGATTCAGGCAGACAACACACACACACACACACACACTCTAATGCTGTGGCTACATAATTCAGTGCTAGTTTGCTTTGGCTCAAATTCACCTCAAAGCTACATTTTCTCCCTGCTTCTCAGATTCCTGCTGCTGTTATTATCCTTCTGTCGAGTTATTAATCGTTAAGTGTTGTGTAATATTGGACAAACTTTTGCATGCGCAGTGTGCTGGCTGCACGTCAGATGAGCTGAAGTTTCCTTTAAAGGGCAGCCACTCTTCTGGCGGTCTGCCTCCTCCTCTTCAGGCTATTTCAGATTGTGTCTTGTTTAGATTTCCCCCAACAGCTTTATTATTTCCTAATAAGTGACCCTCCTACATTTGTAAACTCTTCAGTATGAATATGAACTGTAACCAAAAAAAAAAACAACACCCAGTGTAATAGAAATCAGTCATTTATTAATTACAACACATGCATACAGTCTTAAACAGTGTTTTTTTTTTAAATAAAGTGCAATATATATATATATATATATATATATATATATATATACTGGGAAAAAAAGTGTTTGGAGCAATTGTTGGCACAAAATAAACATTAGTGGTACAAGAATGAATTCGACTGAGATCCAATCCAGAAATGAACTGCTGGTAGAAAGGGTTCAATTTGGATCTACTCTGCATGCAAAGAGAGTGACAGCTTATGAGACACATTACTACTTATTGAGTAGAAAAAGGAGCTTGTAGAAATCCAGGAGCAGCCAGAGGATGAATGACGGGATGGTGAGTGCTAGCAGCTAAGCTAACTCCCAATTTGCCAGCTGAGGAATGAAAGAAGTGTGGAGGAGTGCAGCCAAAGCACATGAAACTCAAGTATAACAATTACAAAGTAAACAATTTAAATACTAAAAAAAAGCAATACTGAACATGACAATTTTTGTTTTTAATTTTCTTCAGTGTTGGCTTCACAGTAGATTAACAAACAGCTGCTCTTCAATAAAGAATTGAAGCTCTGGGGACTGATTGACCAACTAGCAGCTTCTTTTAGACGATTTCAGCTTCATAACCGGGCCGTTCTCTTGCTCAAAAAGTGAGTTGAGACAACACTGCGTCAAGCCTCTCTTCTTTCAGGACAGATATTCAGCCCCAGCTCCACCAGTGCTCCCAGCAGCATGGTCCACAGCGGTATGCAGACAAACGTCAGCTTCACGTCGGCCAGCTTCTCCAGCTTGGCGCACAGCGTCAGGCAGAAGCCCAGTTTGAGCAGCATGGCGGTCAAGTACCAGGCGCGCAGGCGCAGGGACGACGAGCCGTTGCGCAGGTCGTACCCGAGTTTGCATCGCCCCGCCATCTTGACGGCGAGCATGAGGATGAGGATGCCGTCGAAGACCCAGACTGGGAGAAAGATGAGGAACCAGTTCCATTGCACCTGGAATGACGAAGAGGATTAAGGTATTGAATAATTGTGAAATAAATGGAAAATGAATGAGTACAGATCTGAAAAGTGTTGTGCGCATTTGTATTCAGGCTCCTTTACTCTTAATACCCTAAAATAAAAATCCAGTCCAAACAATTGTATTAATAGTGAATGTTTAATCTCAGTAGAAAAAGGTAGAGGTTTACAATCCAGCTAGTCAACTTTAAACATAAGACCAGAAGTACAATGATGCCTCGGGTCTAGATCAAAGAAAATTAATGCTAGAATGGTCTAGTCAAAGTCTAGATCGGAGTCAATCTGAAAGTCTAAGCTACTGCAACCATTTCTAGCTGTGGAAAAACCTGTAGCTGTAATTCTACCAGAAGGTATTGTCTCAGAGGAAATGAATGCAAATGCACACCACAATTATTATTTTTTTATTTGTTAAATGTAAAATTTAAAAAAAAATAAAACAGTTCGATCACAAAGAGAGGTCAGCATACCTTCCCATCCAGTTTGAGCACCAGCATGATGAGAAACACCAGGGTAAAGACCCAAGTCAACAACACCCTCTGGGCCAGAGACATCTCACTATGCGGACATACATCAAGAGGAGAAAATAAATCCATGGTAAACACGCAAAACGCTGCTGCTTTATCAATGTTGATAATCACTTATTACTTGTAACAGAATTGTATGAAGCTAAGAAGAACAGCGGATAAAGCCGTTACCATAATAAGCCTGTCAGTTACAGTCTTGCTGGTAAAATTTGATATAGTGCAAACCGAATCTATATGTATTCAATTCAAGCTTTTCATTCATTGTAAGCAACGGGTTGCTCTGGGCTAGCTCAAATAGCATTGTGCTAATCGATTAGTTGACTTACATTAGTGTATTCCCAACTCTATGTCAAGCATCCTCTTGTCTCTCTCTGCACCTCAAACATAGATCATCACAATAATGTCACTGCCTATCAGTTACATTATTAAGATTATAATAGTCCACAGCTGTAATGACCACAGTCCCGTTATCTTCGGGTTTGTCCCGCCCCTCCAAGAATACGATTGGTTTTATTTTTTTCCTCCTTTACGTTGGTCGTACGTTCCATAGAAATAAAAGAGTAGAAGTTGAACGGCGTACGTCAACGTCACCACCATGTTTTGAGTTGCATCTTTGTTGAAAGCAAGATTTGGTTGTTATTATAGCTACAAATAAATTAAATGTGGTTTGGTACATTTGAAAACATCATTGTACCTCCACTCTTAAATATTTTTTGACAAAACAAAATAGCTGAACTTAAAACAGTTTAAACTAAGTTAGTTAAATGTAGTTCTTTGGTATATTTTTCATTTTTATTTTAATGGTCATGATTAGTTCTACAGTGAGCAAATTTTCTACATTTATAATTGATCTATTGTTTATTTTTTAACGTGTAAACTTAAATGTTTATTTTATACTAAAACCCCGGTCTCAAAGCGAAGTTAAACAGCTGTGCCAGACACAATATGTCGAACGCCCTGACGGTAGCCGTTTTCTCTTGCATATCTAGAACATGTGTAGCCATTTTGGCGACAAACCGTAAAGGTTTTGTAGAGACGCACAGTCTGTGGTCAGGTTAGATGTCCACTAGAGGGCGGGAGTGCTTTTTTACTACTTTATATGTTTATAGTTGTATCCGATTTTACGCACAACTATTGAGAACAAAACCAGCGGGATTTGTACTTTTCATTTAAATATTGTTTTGAATCAATTTCTACAATTCGTTGTAGAAATTGATTGTAAGTTTAAGTTGATCAAAATGTAACTTCACGTCCTCACGAAGCTTTACGGTAATATGCTCCAAGTAGTATTTTGACACTGAGCGTTAGAAAGGGAAAAGCTAGCGTTTCAAACATCACCGAGCAGGACTGAGCATCTCCTCCAGACAATGGGAAAAGCTCGCTAACTCTTTGCGCCACAGTTCACCTTCAGATAGTGCAGGTATTGGTTTGACGCAGTGGACCTGGAGCAACCGCGGCGTGAAAAGGAGGTAAGACGGAGCTTGTGCTCGTTCAGAGATATTATTAAGTACAGCTGTGCGGGTTCTTTGTGGCTGCCGCCGGTGGCTTAGCTAACTATGTAGCTTGGCTTGAGCTAAAGCAGCCAAGAAGACTGGTGGAAAACAGTTCCTGCGCCCCAATACATGGTAATTAGCTTTTTAAAAATAGCTGCTTCACATGCCGTTACAGCACCACAAAGGTTACGATCTTTTGTTTCAGTGAAAAACGCAGTGACACTACCTTCCCCCTCCTCCGGCACTGAAATCACCCTAACCCTTTGAGCTAAACGTTTAAATTCGGCTATATCTATAGTGAGCAAACATTAAAGGGTTAATGCGGAACTAATCCGATTTTAAGACAAAAACACTATGCGTGCGGCTCATTTGTGGTTGCTGGTTATGTTTATTTTCAACATGGTGGAGGAGATGGATGCCTCACTAGGCTTAAATATTTCTTGCTCAGTCAACTGTACTTGCTCTAAGTAAACCAAGCAATGTTAACAGACCAGTTTTCCCCTGGACAGCGGGGTCAGCATCCTTTTTACAGTTTGGCCATTGCACCAACATTGCAGAAGGCTTTATACATACCACACAAAATGAAGTTGAATTACGAGATTTAGTTTTTATTTTTCGGACAAAGAAATACGAACCTTTAAGAGGGAAAGAAGACTTTATGTAGAATTAGGCAGTGCTTTATCTAGTTTCCTATACACACAGGTAGCAAGTCAAGTTCAAACATCAGAATAGAGGGGAAAGAAAAGAGGATTTAAGTGACTTTGAACTTGGCTGGGTTGTATGTCTGCATTTCAGAAACTTCCGATCTGCAGGGATTTTATGCTTAATCATCCCTCCTTTTTGAAGTGGATGGTTGAAAGAGAAAATATCTTATGAGCAGCAGCAGTTGTGTGGAATGGCCTGACCGGGTTCAAGATCTTAGAAAGGCAACAACAGCTCGATAACTTATGGATCCAATGCAGAAAACCATTTCAGAACACAAAACTCATTGAATCTCAGAGCAGATAGATTATAAACAGCATCAGGTATCAATCCTGTCAGCTGAAAGCTGCAGTCTGCTGAGTCTAAACTTCACTTCAGATGATAGGCTAAGATTTTGACTTTAACAATGTGAAAGCAAGATGCATCCTGCGTTTTGCATCCAATTTTCTAAACATGTTAAATTATTGCTAAAGCTGTAGAAATGGTTGGTTTTTCTGTTTTATTGAAGCTTTTTGCTTGCTGTAAATATTGATGTGATACAAGTTAAGCCATTTTATTTGCACTTACCATGAAAACTTTGGTCCAACCTATATTTAGTATTGTTGAGGCGTATAATAGCATACAAGATGTAACTGCTGTAGTGAAGTGCAGTTTCTGATAACCAGTAACTTTAATTATTTCTTTTTTTTATCTGATCTGATTAAGGGCTCATACAAAAATCTGTTTGGAGTCTATTAACGAGTAGTTAAGTTTCTAAATATGTAAATCTGTATTAAAGTTGAAGAATGTGTCTCCATCCTAAGTGAACAATGAGCCCGGTTTGAGAACAGGAAGCTCAGATGTTATCCACACTAGTGAATTTTTCTCCTTTGAATGGTGTGTTTGAGACATAGAATATCTTATCAAAAAGAGTGCAAGTCAGCAGAAATATCTCCACCACCAGATCTATAGAAGCACAAAAAGACAAAGGTGAAGCTTAGGTCTATGTTTACATACATGACTGGGAAAAAGTATTTAGTGTTGTATTGTACTTAAACATTTCAGATCATCAAGCAAATTTTAACACCAAACAAGGTCAAGATAATCAAAGTAACTCACAGATTACCCGTGTTGTACTTCTTTTTGTGGCTGAATTTTATAAGCAATACCAGCATAGTGGGCTGAAATATCCTAAAATGTAACCATTTTGTTACTAAAAATTATTACAATAATATTGTCATTTTGAAACCTTTTTCAAGTAATGTATTTCAAGTTGACCCTCTCAAAGACTAATGAACTGTAACTTTTTAGAGAACACTCCACACTGGAATTGGAGAATTTTTTAAATATCCAAAATAAAATACAACCACAAAAACAATACATAAAAGGAAATAAAAACCACATACAACCACAAAAAAAAAAAAAAAGATTACGAAGTCTCTGTAAACAAAATTGCCCTTCAAAGAATATTCATAAGAATGGAAATTATCAAGTTAATTGTTAATTAAATAATTGCTTATTTCGACAGGTGTGTGTCGAAATAAGTAAACAGCTTTATGTAAACAGCTTTAAAGAACCTGTTTACGTGCAAAACCTCTACAACTCTGGTTGTTGCCACCAATTGTGGCACAACCAGTGATGTGGGCATCTTGTATGGCAAGACTCGCGTGTCAAATCTTTCTATATTGGAGGTATATTTGCCATCATTCTATTAGTCTATGTGTCAGAAATAAAAGTATTGCATATTTACAGTTTGTCAAATAAATGTGAACATGTTGAGCAGATTACGCTTTGTTTTTAAAACTTTTGACTGCTATAGAAATGATTAGCTGCAGGATGATGCAGCACTGTCATTTGACTCTCTGAACTCTGGTCTAGAATGTAGTTTCTCTTAATTGGTGGAGACATGTATTGGAGCTGGTACAGTGGGGCAAAAAAGTATTTAGTCAGCCACCAATTGTGCAAGTTCTCCCACTTAAAAAGATGAGAGAGGCCTGTAATTTTCATCATAGATGTACCTCAACTATGAGAGACAAAAGGAGAAAAAAAAATCCAGAAAATCACATTTTCTGATTTTTAAAGAATTTATTGGCAATATATGGTGGAAAATAAGTATTTGGTCAGCTACAAACAAGCAAGATTTCAGGCTCTCACAGCCGTGTAACTTCTTCTGTAAGAGGCTCCTCTGTCCTCCACTTGTTACCTGTATTAATGGCACCTATTTGAACTCGTTATCAGTATAAAACACACCTGTCCACAACCTCAAACAGTCACACTCTAAACTCCACCATGGCCAAAACTAGAGAGCTGTCAAAGGACACCCGAAACAAAATTATAAACCTGCACCTAGCTGGGAATACTGAATCTGCAATAGGTAAACAGCTTGGTGTAAAGAAATCAACTGTGGGATCAATTATTAGAAAATGGAACACTTACAAGACCACTGATAATCTCCCTCGATCTGGGGCTCCACGCAAGATCACACCCCGTGGGGTCAAAATGATCACAAGAACGGTGAGCAAAAATCCAGAACCACACGGGGGAACCTAGTGAATGACCTGCAGAGAGCTGGGACCAAAGTAACAAAGGCTACCATCAGTAACACACTACGCCGCCAGGGACTCAAACCTGCAGTGCCAGACGTGTCCCCCTGCTTAAGCCAGTACATGTCAAGGCCCGTCTCAAGTTTGCTAGAGAGCATTTGGATGATCCAGAAGATGACTGGGAGAATATCATATGGTCAGATGAAACCAAAGTAGAACTTTTTGGTTAAAACTCTACTCGTCGTGTTTGGAGGAGAATGAATGCTGAGTTGCATCCAAAGAACACCATGCCTACTGTGAAGCATGGGGGTGGAAACATCATGCTTTAGGGCTGTTTTTCTGCCAAGGGACCAGGACGACTGATCCGTGTAAAGGAAAGAATGAATGGGGCCATGTATCATCACATTTTGAGTGAAAACCTCCTTCCATCAACAAGGGCATTGAAGGTGAAACGTGGCTGGGTCTTTCAGCAGGACGATGATCCCAAACACACCACCCGGGTAACGAAGGAGTGGCTTCATAAGAAGCATTTCAAGGTCCTGGAGTGGCCTAGCCAGTCTCCAGATGTCAACCCCATAGAAAATCTGTGGAGGGAGTTGAAAGTCCGTGTTGTCCAGCGACAGCCCCAGAACATCACAGCTCTAGAGAAGATCTGCATGGAGGAATGGGCCAAAATACCACCAACAGTGTGTGAGAACCTTGTGAAGACTTACAGAAAACTTTTGATCTCTGTCATTGCCAACAAAGGGTATATAGCAAAGTATTGAGATGAACTTTTGTTATTGACCAAATACTTATTTTCCACTATATTTTGCAAATAAATTCTTTAAAAATCAGAAAATGTGATTTTCTGGATTTTTTTTCTCCTTTTGTCTCTTGTGGGAGAACTTGCACAATTGGTGGCTGACTAAATACTTTTTTGCCCCACTGTATGTGACTTCTACGACTAGTTTGCACAAACACTGTTCAACAGTAACTTAACAAAGGACTGATTGACATGTTTTTAGAGTAATATGCTTGGCTTCCATTCCTTTACTGACAAAGGAATGTCTTATCCTCCTTGATAAGACAAGGAAGCTGCTTAGCTGCTGTTTAATCCCAACTTTTTGTTTTTTAATCAACAGTATGTTTATTACATGAGTGTTTCCATTTCCATTTGCTAAATCAATGTTTACAAAAAACTTGTTTTTTGTAAACATGTCAAAAATGTTTTTGACATATGAAAGATGTTATCTCACTTGAAATACTGACATTTTACCTAGTGCGATCATCAGCATAGCCGTGTAGCTGTGGACGCTGCACCAATCCACCTGTCGATTTCTCACACCATTTTTCCATCCATGACCACAGATATACTTGGAACTAAACCTGTAGATCATGACCTGATGAAGCCAGTAGGACCACATCATCTGCAAAAAGCAGAGATGCGATCCTAAGACCAACAAAACAAATCCCCTCCACACCTTGGCTGCGTTTAGAAATTCTGTCCATGAAAGTAATGAACAGAATCGATGACAAAGGGCAGTTTTGGTGGAGTCCAACTCTCACCAGAAACGAGCCCGACTTACTGTCAGCCCCTACAGGGCTCCCTGAAGGACACGGTCGAACAGCTTTTCCAAGTTCACAATACACATGTAGATTGATTGGGCGAACTTCCACGCACCCTCCAGGACCCTGCTGGAGGGTCCTGGAGGGTGCGTGACAAAAACCAAGACAAAAACCACACTGCTCTTCCTGAATCTTAGATTCGACTAATCCAGAACCACTGAATAGACATTACCAGGGAGGCCTAACAACCCTCTGTATCCTCCCTTTTTAAATAGGTGGACCACCACCCCGGGCTGCCAATCCAGGAGAACTGCCCCCAATATACATCTTCTTTCACTCATTCACTTTCCAAGTAAAATTTTGATGGCGCAATATCCTTAACTGAATCGAAAAAATATCAAATTGGATCATGAGTTGAAATGGGTCCCTCTGTATCAAAGCATTTTTTGAAATTTTAATTGATATCCAGCACTACTTCCTTTTGCCCTTCACATTAGGTAATTAATATTTGTTGCCATAAAATAGTATAACCATTTTCCATAAGTAGGAAGTAAATCAAAAACTGCTGTAATTGTGTAAAAAAAAAAACAATAAGAAGGAGTATTAAAGTTTAAATGCACTATGTATTTATCTATATTTTCATTTCAAAAAGACACTGTTCATCACCGTAATCTTGTTTTTTGTTACCGCAACAGGTTTCAAATTACGCGGTAATGAAAGTTGTGCATTACGGTAATGAGTGACATTCGCATAAGCCATCTTAAAATGGTAGCATGCCATGGTGACTCAGCTAAAAAATTTAATCTACAGTACAAATTCCCTAATATCTTCTTTACAGGAAAATATCTAATTATTAACTTTTTAAGCACATGAGGTAATGCACATTATGGTAATGATCGCTTATGGTGTGGAAATAGACCTATGCAAGGAGAAACGTGACAATTACCATAATCAAAAGATGTCAAACAATCTTATTTTTTAGCCATCTTTTGTCTTCTCTTTGTGGGGCATTATGGCTCAAAATAACTCCATTTAAATAATTCTATAAATATAACAGGACTTTGAACAAGGTGCTACGGTAATGAGTTTTGCATCTCCGGACACTCACTTTTATTAAAATATTATCATTTAATAGGAAATCATTATATATTACAATATTGAGTTAGTTTACATAGTTTTAAACAAGTTGGTAGTATTTTTTTATAAACCAGCTTGAATAATTACAATGATAAATTGAGGTGAAAGCATTTTTTTTACTTTAGACGCATTGCGGTAATGAATTTCTGACTCCAAAATTAGTTAAACATTTAAAAAATATTTTGGTAACTAACAATTAACTGTGCCAAATATTAGAAATGATGATTGTTCAAATAAAAGTGAATTATTTTTAGTTTTCATGGGTATGACTTAAAAATCTTCTAAGACATTTAAGGAGTTGTCCTCAGTAGTACCTGTTTGTCAGCATAGCAGTGCATCAGTTTGTCAAAGGGCTCAAAATCCCTCAGGGGATTAGGGCGTGTTGTTTGACACAACTGCCTGACTTAATGTTAGTGCTCATATGTTGTACTTCAATGCGGACTCTTTGTATCTCCTCTCTCTCACTCAGATGATGGTGAAGTGGTGTGTTTTGTGTTGTTAGCCATGTAACCATACTGCAGCTGGTTACGTCACCAGCTGCAGTATGGTTACATCACACACAGGACTGCTGTATCATTTTTTGTTTCAGCGGCAACACGGAGGCCTACAGGGCAACTGTATATTTTACAGAAGCATAAAACATTCTGAGTTGTGAGATTTATTGGCCTTGTTGCTCTGATCCACGGTGGAATGGATTCTGAGTGGTTGTCTTGCAACCTGAGAAGTCTTGTTTTATTTGCTCTCCACGTCTCCACCAGGACATCTCCAAATCAAATATAACAAACGGGACACAAATGCAACATTTTCTACTTGGTTCCTTTGACTAGTAAAATTAAATTCAGGGTTTCCCCCGTAAGCCTGACAGGCCACTAGGCTTTACTTTTCATTGCTTACATATTTAAATCTTTTTTAAATGTTTGCATTTTTTAGGACTTTATAGTTGGTGTTCAGGTATTAATCTTCCAATCTTTCAATGGTACATAATTATCAAGTGATATTTTCAAATTTCCTGTCAACTTTAAACATTTTTTAACTCAAAAACACGACGGGCTGCTGGATGAGTGACTGCCCTGGCATCCAACCACCAGGATTAGCAAGTTTTCTCGGGGAAACCTTGTAAATTTGATAAAATTGTAATATTAACATATTTTAAACATAGCATGAAAGATCGCGGGTTGTATTGCTGTTGTAGAAGATGTCGGTGAACATTCACAACAAAACCTGCCTTTGACTGGATTAGTTTGAGTTTCAAGTTGATCAGCCCTGACTGGTTGGAAGTTCAAAAGTATAAACTATTTGTGCAAAGAGTTAACAGTCCACTCTTCATTGTGGAAGCAGTTACTGAAGGAAGATGTTGGAGATCTAAATTGGCTAAGAAGAAGGCTGAAGAGAGAGGCTCAGATTTATGTTATTGAACATTTTGGGTTTGGACATCTTGGCAGCCTTTCAGAAATCTGACTTGGTCACTGGTAGCTCTCTAAAGAAAATGAAACTGGGACATGAGGATCAAATTTGCATTTGCCCTAATCTTTAGCTCCCTCTACACATTCTCTTAGATTCAAGTTGGTACTCTGGCTTAGCAACTCCAAAACAATATTACTTCTAGACGGGAGATGCAATAAAGCCGAGTCCATGCCTTTAATGCTTGGTTTCTGGAAAAAAATAATCGTCGCATTTAGCAAATTTTCCTTGACGGTTTTCTGCTTAGCTATGTGTTTGAGTCTAATTTGGCTGTGAGAGGCATAAATCGGCTGTTAAGTCTGTCACACCCAACGTTATCGCAACTCTAAGATCTAATTACAAATCTGTCAGGATGAAAGACTTTTTTCTGCAGCAATCCATAACCCCACAAAGTAAACTCGATATAAGCAGATCAAGTGTCATTTTGATCAAAAGCGATGACTGTGGAGAAAAACAGGAAAATAAGTACTTTAGTTTTCTTTCAGGAGCAAGTTCTGGCAATGACATTCCTATTTATATTTTCCTTTCAGGCACACCACACGCACCACAAATATTTCGAAGCATAGAACTGGCTGCAATACAAAGGAACTGTGCTCTGATGTTAAATTAAGAGAGTCTACATCTTCTTTTTAATCCAGTTTTGTATGTTAATGGATAATAATTTAGATTTCACATGGTAAAAATCAAGGCTTACTGAATACAACCAAAGTTTATACGATATCTTTGCTTCTACATTTTTTTCTCTCTATAATCAACTATGTCTTCATTTAGGGGTTTGGATATTTGTTACTCAGATTTAGGGATATTTGCAATCCTGATTTTGTGTGGCTGGTTAAAGAAAAAATTCCTGAATTCATTCATTGACTAAAAGTCATCACATTTGCTGTTTTTCTTTGGGTTAATGTTCATCACACTTTATTTTGAAATGCATTTCAACGTTAATGTAAGAACAAACAAAGTTCTGACCCCAGATTAAACATTGCATCCAGTCAATGAGTCTTGAAGTCGCTTCTTGCATGTTTTGCCCTTACAGTTTATATGAAGCTGCAGTGATTGAGTAAGCAGAGCAGCTGTGGACAGAAGCACCTAAATTTTAGATGCAAAAAAGGACATTTTTAAATGTCCCTTTTTTTTTCTTTTTTTTTTTTCCCCGTTTTGACATCTGAAAAACTCCCTGGAGGTGTTATTTGTTTTCTAAGACTGGTATGCAAATTAAGTTTAAATGAGTTGAGCTTGCAAATGTGGAAGCATTTAATGGACATAGTCTCTGTTTTCAGCCGTGCTAAATATTTTACCTACTGTAGGTTAACTGGAGCTCTTCCTGTTGAGGACTTGTGGGGTTTCTCTTGGTAGCAGTGAGCTAATAGCTACTAATGCTATAATTTGTTTGGCCTGCAAATAAAAGGCAGCCTTTATTTGCTCGCATGGTCCTGAAAAGCAGACAAACTTCTGCAAGTAATCAGTGCAAAGCTGTTTTTACCAATGGCTTGGTTGATGCAAACCAGCCAATTTATTAATTCCCGTATGACGGGGAGACGTTGCATAACTCTGATGCTCTCTCTGAAGTGAGTCAGTGTTTCTTCACTTCTGTCGCCAACTTGCACCACTTAAGGAACTACATTTATAGCCTCAGTTTTTACCAGCTTCAGTGGTTTAGTTTAAGTCATTTTGGGTGAGTGTAAAGTTGACAACAAACATGAAGAATAAGGAATAGTAAACTCCTGTTGTTCACCCACTTCAAAATGAGACACTTTAGTTATTAAAAAGCAGAATATTTATTATTCCTATTGATTGGTTTTATAGAGTGACACAAGTAGGACAAGTTAGTTAATTATTTGGCTCATTTGTTTAGGTTGAGCTCAGCCTAATGTGATTGTCCTCAGGAGCCGGTGTCCTGCAAATTCTCTGTGTATCATCTGTATCAAATAATTAGGACATTAGCTGGACTCTGTAGGACTTTACTGCACACTGAGGTGGGATTACACACAGCTGATTCATTCAGGTGTGTTGTACTATGAACTAAAAGCTGCAGGAGGCCGGATATTTCTGCCGTGCTCCAAAAATTTAACTCGGGTGTCCTTTCTTCGTGTTTTGTTCTTCCTTTTTTTTGCCTTTTCTTGCAAGTACTTTTACTTCTTTTTGTTCATTCTTCCTTTTGTCCTTCTTTCTTAATCCTTTCTTCTTTGTTTTATTCCTCCTGTCTTTCTTTTCTTGTGTCCTTCTTTCTATCCTTCATTTCCTTCCTTAAATGCTACCATCCTTCCTCTCTTGAGTTTTTCCCTTTCCTTCTTTAATTTCCTACTTCCTTCCTCTCTTGTGACTCTTTCCTTTTTCTTGTTCCTGTCCTTCCTTTTTTCTTTCTTTCTGCCTTATTTTTCTTGTTTTATGCAGTTTCCTTTTTTAAATCCCTTTCATTGTAGAAATATCAGCTAATAATTAATTATAAAAATTTTGTATCTCACATTTTTTAAAGTGAACATAAAGGATAAATAACTCTGGAATGTTGATATAAAAAAGTATGACTCTTTTACGTGGATAAATTTGCCAGAATTCTGGCTGGAAAAATGTCAAAGCTTTTCGTTACATGAGGAGTTTGACGGAAGAACTGGAGCTCTGTAATTATTCCCCATTATATATATTATTATTATGTAATCTTGTTTGTAAGGATCAGAAAAGCTTTATGCTCGTATTTACATATGTAGAACGTTGCTCCTGTAGGTTACCTCTTATGCCAAATATGGTCTACATTTTCTCTCCCTCTTCTGTGCAGATCTTTGGTCGTGAGGACAAATTGTCACTCAGCTACGAGGCCAGACCAGAGGTGAGTCCCGGTTCTTCCACAAACCCTTCAGACTGTTGTTGCTTTTCCGCTGCTGCATGTTTCAGCTGCTTCATCGGTTGCCATGAGCGTGTGAGCCGCCTACATGCACGCATACGTGTACAGAGCCTTTCTGCTTACACATCAACAACACTTTACGAAAACTGATGGAAACAGATGGAGGAATAAGAGTGTGATTTAGAAAACAAACTTCCTGTTTTGGGAGCGCACATAAGACGCAAACTCAGGGCTCTTATTTTTAGCACTTGTCTGCAAATGCTGGCCTACAGTCAGCAGCAGAAACCTTTTTTTAAGTTTCAGTTCATCTGCGGTTACTTGGTTCCTGCCCAGCAAACTGCAGCAGTCTAGTTTTACATGACCTTTCAGCACAGCTAGATGCTTTGCATTCTCTCTTGGTTATGCTATTGTTTACAATTTTTGCAGCTTGGTGAGGCATCCAAATGTCTCGGGAGAAATCAGGACTAATCACGGGAGGTTGCATTTCTCTAATCCCAATTGTCCTGCTTCGGTGAGTTTAAGACAAGCCTAATGTAAAAATCATGTCCTTGTGATGCAGCCACCGGTCGACTTCTTCCCCACTTTTACAAACGTAAAAGTGAATTGTTGGACCGTTTGGTGTAAGTTATGATGGTAGGAGAATCTTCTCGCTCGATGCAAACCAGGCCTTCATCATCTTGTTACTGATAAACACTCTTGAACCGATTACCAACCCTTTGACCTTTAATCGCCTCCTGGGCTGGAGTCTCGGGTTTCCTGTTGGCAGGCAACATACTAAATCGCTGTAACACACGTGCCTCCACCCAGCAGAGATGGAGGGGAGAAGCTAGTGTTGCACACCACGAGATCGCAGATTCATGAAGGATCTCTGCCTCTGAATTACCGCTGACATCAGTTTGTATTTATATCAAGCTGAATTCAAACATATGCCTTCTGAATCTCTGCTGTAGCTTTAATTTAAACAGCCACAGCAGGTTAGTGATGAAGGTTTTTGTGTCATTTAGTCATCTCATTTAGTCGCGAATGTTAAACAACTTTTCAATAAAGCAGAAAGAAACGGAACATTTTTTGTATCTAAATTTTAAAATATTAGTTGTTTTTTTTTAATTATTTTTAACCAAAGTTATTAAGAACCGTTGTTGATGGATCAAAGAGCCACTTGTGACTCCATAGCCTTTGGCTGCAGGCCCCTGGGATAGAGCAGTCAAGAAATATACAAACTAGGGTTGCTGTAAACAAATATTTTAGTAGTCAAGTAATCTATCAATTATTCTTACGATTAATCGAGTAATCGGATAAAAAATATTACAAAATAAAATACTGGTAAACCTTCCATAACACCAGTGTTGCTATCGGATATCGATATCAGTCCAATTTTTCATTTTTGAGCTTCCCTAACAGTTACTTTTTTGTAGTTTAGGCAATTAACCTGTAACAATAATAGATCACTTTCTAAGTTGACCAGAAGAAAAGTTATACAAATATCTGAAATTATATTCAATTTAATAATAAAGAGCCAGGTTCACAAATACACCTATAAATACTGTGTAAACTCCAGCTTTTAGTTCATGTATTCGTTTATGTATTCGTAAGATGGGAAATGTCGCCTGGAGTATGGGGCAGGCAAGTGAACGAACGTAAGATGGGGGTGGAGGGGAGGAAATGGACCAGGAGAAAGACGATCTTAAGTCCGGGGGCCGGTAGACCAGGGGACGAATGTAAGAACGGGGGTGGGAGAAACACGGAATATTTACTTACGGCACCTTTGTCCATCACACTCAGAAACTCATCTGAGTGTTGTTTGTTGAGACCGGGATGGCATGAAATTTATTGTAAAGCTGCACTTACACACTGTAAGCATCAACTACTCAGCCGTCCTCCATGTTCAGTCTGTCCTCTTTACCTGTATAAATACTTCCGCTATGCTCTTCCCGGCGTTCGCTCTGAACCAGCAGCTCCCGGAGGAGAAAGGCTGCCGTACTCCAGCCATCGCACCATTCATTTTAAGAATGTTTATTGGTCCCCCAAAAACCAATGAAAACCCGGGCATTATCATCAATCGATAAAATCCCCACAGGCCGAACTTAAAGATTGGACGTTATGCCGCTAACACTTAGCTTTCGTCAACAACTCAGAGGCGGAAGTCAGAGCTCCACGCAACGCAAATAATGTTCCAGCGGGAACACGGTGCGCTAAATAATAAAATATAAATTAACGAAGCTTCGTAGCAGGTACATTTTCCTCAAGGAATTTTAATAGTCGAGGTATTCGAATCACTCGAGGAATCGTTTCAGCCCTAAACGTATGACGTGGAAAGCTTACGCCACAGCAGCTCAGCATAGTTTTCTATGCTTCACTAAGATCAAGGTATGAGCAAAAATAAACAAGGGTACAAAACAAACCTTCAGACAAGTCGATTACAAAAATTAAGCAACACTGGATAATTTTTAATTATTATCAACCTATTTGATTGCATGTTACAGCATTTTAATCAGATTTAAGCCTCAACTTTGACTTGGCTGAAGCTGAATGTACACCAGTAAAATGTACACCAGTAAAGTCATTGATAGGTATGTGATAAACTGGACATAGTGCAAACTGATGAGAAAAGATTGAGAAGGTGAATCAGGTCATCTATAAAACAAACAAAAACAAAAACATGGCAGGTAATAGGCCTAACAAATTTTACTGGATGATAAATTGTCCCAAAAAATTTGATAATGCAATAATATTTTTGTTTTTAAGTAACATATTTATATTGACGTAGAAAGTTTTCCCTCTCAAAGTCTCATGCTCTTTAATTTTGCACAGAACACGTCACACTCATTTTAGATATTCAAAATATCTAAAATAAAACACAACAAACACTAAATATAAAAACTACACACAGGCAAAACCATAAATGAAATGGGTTATAAAGTCTCTGTAAACAACCTTTTTCTTTTTAGGAATATTAATTATCTGAAGCTGAATGGAAATTGTGAAGTAAATCTTAATTTACCACAAGATTGTTTATTGCGACGGTCAGGCTTAGCAAATTAATAGCGTTTTTACTAATTATGTAATAATACTTTGTCACCACTTTCGTTGTGACAGTTCAAGCATTTATGAAAGAATGTGTTGCTTTCAGGAGGTAAGTTATAATATGCCAAAGGTGAAATAACTTGTCAAGTTCCCTCGCTACTCAATATTAAGGCTACTCATAGTAGGCTGTGAGCCAGGCCTCTTCGTCCAACATTAGTGCCGGACCTCTCCTGGAAGAATGGTCAGATATTCCCATAAACACACTTTGAAATGTGAAGCATTTCGTTGATGTACGGAGCTGTTGCAGCTGCAGAGGGTAGGGCAATGTCATTTTGCATTAAGGTAAGAAAGAAATTAGAAGTTGTATAAAACAAATTCCCCGTAGTGACACATGGCTTCCACATACACACCCATTTTCACCCAAGCACACTCACCACACCCACTCTTCATAGCTCTGAATTAGCTACGGTGAATTCATTTTAGTCCTTGATTGGTGGAAAATCCCAATGTTTGAGAGTCCAGCGAGGTGTTTGTTTTTGTGCACGCAAACAGCCCAGTGGAAAGCAACCAGCTCTCCGTGGCTTATTTGTTTTTTCATTTTTAGTAATTATTCATACTCTAGCTCTGGACACATACCGGCTGCTTGCGTGCGTTCAGACACTCATGCCATGAGCACAATAACCCTCATTTAAACCATGGCCTACTTAGCGCAGACTGTCCGACTTGACTGCTCTCTCTGTAAATAGGTCAGTTCAGGCAGACTGCCGGTCAGACAGATTTGGCAAGATTCAAGGCTGCAGGCTGTGTGAACATGGATATGGAAAATCTTCTCTAAGAGCTGTTTTTGGAATAACAGCTCTTAGAGAAGCTGATTTTTGTTGCATCAATGCCTAAAGTTGGATCATAAAGTAAATCACTTCTTGAATTTGTGCGATTTCCCTCTAGTGACTATCTTAGGATAATAAGTGTTTTTGTGTCAGTTCTTTAAGCTGCGTTTCATGATTATCCTTCAGGATAACCCTCATATATTTTGGAAAACAATGTTTTAACAAACATGTTTCTTTGTCGCAGGGGTAATTACCCCTCATCACACACTTAGGCTGATGTTTGAAGCTGCAGTAGGCAATAATGAGCATCTCTGGGATTGTTTTTGTCCAACAATGTGTGTAGAATCTCAGTGAAGATGAAAATAGGATTTAAAGGCTTTAAATAAAGAGGCTCTCGCTGTTTTTCCTATCACTGTTTCTGCATGAGGAAGATTTGTGGTCAGAGAGTTGCCAGTCTGAGAGTTTGTGTCATACTCCAGTAATGGTGGGGTGTTGCTCCTTTGGGTTTGTTTACATGGTTGTACTTTATTGCAACTGCTTCCTGAATACCTCATGGTGATGTGTGTTTTTGGAGGGGATTTTCTTGCAATCCTGCTGTCGGACAATATTTTTTTTAACTTGTAAGGTTGTAAAAGACTTGAAGGTAATTATAATTTACCCTGCAGCGAAACAATAATTAATATAAATAGAATTTTTTCCAACTTTTAAAACTGTTTTACGAAGGTCTGAGCAGTTTATATATTAAAGATTTAAACTACTGATGGTTAATTTACCACATAATTATAGATTCATAATCGGGAACCGACTAAAGCATCATCATCCTGCTCCATGTAGTGAACACGTATCTGTGTGTCTGCACTTTGTCAGCTGTTAGACTTGATAGCAAGTGGTTTTCATCTTTCCTACATCATCACTTTTCTTCTTCAAACCCCCCAAAAACACTAAGATTTTACTAAATGGAGCTACACACTAAACACCTTGACGAGATTCTGCTTCAAAATGTGTGTAGCCGTTCCTTAACTACTATCAGTTTGCTAAAAGAAATAAGCTTTAAAACAATAAATATTGCGTCTAGACATTTTCTAGGCATTTCTCATCTGTTTTTATGTATCCAATTAGCTAGAAAAGAGAAAACCTTAGATTAGATAAACTGGCTGTTCATTAAAAATTCATCACCTACCACTTGAAGGATTGCTTTCAAGTTACTATTATGTCCGATGTTGAATACTAAATGGATGATTATCTAAAAATTTGAATTATTTCCAACTCTTTACATCCACTTTTATCTAGGCCTCCACTGATACTGAAACGGCTCCAACTAGTTTCTGATTTGTGCCCTGATTTTTCCAAATTATTTCTATAAACATTAACAAAACCACTTTAATGTGCTTAACTATGTATTAATGTTGGATGTTAGGATTTTTAACTAAAACAATGCTCATAATCTTGTAATTTTTTAAATTAATTTGATACTATCAGAGGATTTTGTCATATGTTCTGTTTTGTTTTATTCTGTTTGTGATGGACCAGTTGATTAAATATCAGATGAAGCCAGAATAACTGAGCAATTGTTGTTTATTTGATTCATATAATCACATTTTCTTTCAGTAGTTTAGCAGTTTATTGAAAATTATGTTAAGTCATCACCTGTCAAAATGGCAACAAAATAATTTCTGTCAACTTGGTTCTTGTTTTTCTACAATATCCCAGTTTTGGGATAATAAATCTCTTTCATTTGGCGTCGATTTGCATCAGAATCATGCATATAAGTAAATGTTAGGAGTGACAGATAAAGGCAGTTCTAGCTGTTAGAGAGTGAGAGAGAGAGAGAGAGACTTCCTTCCTGTTTCCAATAACGTCTGAGCGACTTACAGCATGTATACTTACAGACACTGACACCTCCCCTGCAGCTTTTTATGCATGCATATGTACAGAAACGTTTAAACCGTATGCATGGTCAGACTCCTGAGAGCATTTCCAACAGTTTCTCCTCTTCCTGCTCTTTAGTTTTAACTTCTCACACATAGGGCTGTCGTGATAAACGATAAATCAATTAATCGCACGATAAATTAGACCTATCGATCTCATTTTAATTATCGGCTTCCTGCCTTTTTTTCTTTCTGTTGATGACACTGAATGAAAAAAGGCTCAGCTCCGGTGCTCTCCACTAACCCTCCCTTCCTCATTTCCTTAGTGTAATGTCCAGCTCACACTACACGACCTGTCACATTCAGCGTTAAAGCTCCCAGTCGGGGAAAACCCCTGATTTAGATCAGAGCGGCCAGGACGATCTACCGTAACACACCACACACTACAGGATGATCGGTTACGAAATCACCAGCGAGAATCATAGATCGGCTAACGATCTAAGATTGTCATAAGGGGAAAATATGGGCAAAAAATCGTGTAGTATGAACTATTGCATTAGGTAGTCTGATGTGCCCGTCTTCTCTATTTAAATCTAGTGATTACTGAAGGCCAATAGTACACAGACTTCATAATCTGCTCTCTTTGGGTTGAATGCAGTATTTATTGCCACTTTGACTTTATGTTGTTTAGTTTTTATTTAAGTACGTTTTATGTTAATCCATTTTATTTTAGTTTTTGGTTGTTTTATTTATTTAGTTTTAGTTCCAGTGTTATGTTCCAGTGTTATGTGTTCTTTTGAAAATAAAGTGTATCTATCTATGGCAGGAAATCGCATGCATTATTAGTCATTTCCATTAAATCGGTGTCAAAAGGTCTTGAAACAATATTATCGTTTATCGCAATAATTTTTTAGACAATCGTCCAGCAAAATTTGTTATCGTGACAGGCCTACTCACACATTTCTTACACTTGTTTAGCTTGTTTTCATACGTCAGGTGCTCACACTAGCATGCCTCTGAAGCAGTAACTTTATCACTGATATAAACGTGGCATGTTGTGGTTTGGTAGTTGAACGATACGCTGCGCTGGCATCAACTGATCTCTCTCATTTCTTTGAGCCACAAGCTGCAGATGGTCACCAAGCTGCCTCATGAGATAATCTTAAGGGTTTTTATTTTTAGCCCTTGAACGTGTTACCGCTTTTGGGCAGTGCCGCCCCTCAAAACGGGCAGCAAAATTGTTTAATACTGACAGAGAGGCACTCTGTAAAGTGTTGACTGTGGCGCTGCGCTGACGAGTTTTCACATTCAAAGCAGGGACGTCTTCACTTGAATATGTTGAAACCAAGAGTGCAGGTCTGAGAAAAGGAGCATAAGAGATGCCTTCGTTACTCTACAAACTTTTAATCGGACGGAAACTGGTTTTAAAAATAGTACTAATAGGAGAAGTGCAGTAAAAGAACAAATTTAGCTTTGCCTCTTGTTAACTACAATAATTTTGAAAATAACACAAATTATCTTAAAGTTAAAGAGTAAACTTTCCCTTCAGCCACTCTGCTTTCAGGGCCACCCTCTCACTCAGCAGGACAATACCACACTTACGTAACAGAATAATAAAGAAATTCAAAGAGTCTCAAAGGAAGAAGAGGAAGGAAGAGGGGTTAAGACGGGGTATGAAGGAAAGGATAGCGGCTAACCACAAAACCCTCTGAGTCTTATCTGAACAGCTGTTTAATAACCACATCTTCTGTTCATTTATTACCTCCATTGATGAGGGTAATAATACATTTTATTTATATAAAAGCGCTTTTCAAAAGCTCAGCAACAACAGAGCACTTGCTCCCCAGACAAAATCATAAATAAATAAAAAAGTTTCATGTCAAGCTGATTTAAAATGTCAAAGTTAATATTATGCAGGAGCAATGGAGGTCTTTTTGTTCTACATCAGTTTCTGTCTCCCTACTGTAATTGTCATCATGTAGCCATGCTAAAACTTTGGTTGTTAAGAACTGATGATCCGCATATTAATTTCTAGGTGGTCAGTCTTGAATATAAGGAAGATAAACCAGATTTGCTTACTTTATTTGGTGCTATGGAAGAAAATAGCTACAATGAATCTGAGATAACTTATGTTTCAACAACACGTTTATGTGTGTGTGTTTATATAGACGTGTGTTCATTAGCAATGTTAAAATAAACATTCAATTTACATTGAATGTTTTTTTTTTTTTATTACACCAGTTTCTGCATTTTTTGTGTGTCATCTTCAATGCAGTTTGATGAAGTCACAGTTAATCTATATTAAACACAGAAATATTTGTAAAAATAACTTAAGTGAAACTGAAGCCCTATTTGTTGTTTATCTATAAAATATGGAGATAGTCTCTGTGACATCACCTAGCTATTCAGAAACTAAATGTCAGTGATTTTGTTTGAGTTTCTGGTTTGACAACTACTTCTAGGTAAACCTTTGAACAGCATTCCGAGCTTCAGGTGACGCAGCAGATTTCCAACTTCACACTCCGACAAATAAGCATCAAATTACAAGAAAATGCAGTTTCTAAACATGCACACGTGAGATGTTGAGGAAGACTTTCAGTGTACTGATTTTAAACTTTCATCAAAATGAGGCAGAAAACTTTTTTTTTTAATTCTCGAAATTTTTATTAATATTTCTATATTTATACATTGGAAGAAGCTAATTATGTAATTGTTTCCTCATGTAATGTTTTATTTCTGCAGTTCATCACAGAGTCTCACCCTCTGAAGTTACTAGTGCAGCTTCTTTCACTGATAACTTTACCATGTCAGAAACTTTGTTAAATAAAACCAACATACATTCTTGAAAACTCAGTAGCTTTAAAATTTAGTAAAATCACATTAGTACTGTGATGTTATTCAGTAACCGATATTTTGTTGATATGCCAATAACTTTGTTTTTAAATATTGACTTACTGCATACAATTAGACTTGAAAAATGTCTTTGCTGATGTTGATTTTGTATAGATCTGTGAGCTAGAGTAGTAGGCTATCATTAGCATGTTCTTTGTTTTGATATGACTTATTGGTTATCTTGCCTGTAACATATTTTATTGTGCTTCTTCCTTCTCATGAGCAGACAGTGTGGAAAAACATTATTCTCTTATCAAATTGCACTTTTTTTTAACATTGTAACATTTACTGACTTGTGTTTCAGCTGCTTTCTGTGCAGCTGCTGATCACATGGGCAACAGCTGTACTTTCACTGTATTGTAAAAAGTCTGATTTGTTACATTGATAAAACGAGTGCAGTCTGTAGTGTTGTGTTGCCAGCTGTGCAGACATAAATAGGATGTGATATTTAAAAACTGGCTTCACAAATTGCAGGTGCGCAGAAAGTTACAGTCAACCTCCCGGTTGTTAAGTCAAAGAATTGAATGCTCAACAATTGGGATAAAAGCTTTTTTCTAGTTGTTATAGTTTTACATGTTTCCCAGTGAATTATAATTCTCCTTTGTAGTTTAAGAATTTTAGAAGAAACGTATTCTAAAATAAGTTTATTGTTTTTAGGCTCCACTAATGCCTGCTGCTGATCATGTAACATGCTTAGACATTTTGACCTTCGCTCAGAGAAAGATGGGAGTTGCTCCAAGAAAAATGTTTCAGTTTTATTTAGGACAGAAATACATGTGTGTTCTCCTCCCTCGCTCGTTTTTAGATCTCAAGACACACCTTCTCTCCAGGTGTAGATCTCAGCCGCCCTCTCTGCCTCCTCATTACATTGCCACTCACTCTGCTGTCTTCTTCTGTGTCTCTCTCTGGTTTCAGCCTAAGATGCCCTAGGCGGGAGAAGGAAATGTAAATGGCTTCCAAAGTAAAAGATGCTGTTGTTTGGTACCAGAAAAAGGTAAGAAACTTTGTTGTTTCAGACATGCTTTCTAATTTGAAAACAAGGTTTTCTTTTATTTTTATTTTTTTTGTTGGGATTTGTAATAATTCTGCAAAGACAGCACGGCAGATATTTAGATTTAAAGTATGAGGCAGAGAAAATGTGCTCTTGAAATCAGGTTTTGCTTCAAAAATGTGCAGAACATTTGATCTTTTTCCCAAAGCTGTGGTATCTTATTGCTGAAAAGTGTTAGCTTGACAAAATACTTTATTTTTTACCATAAACAATAAAGTTTACTACTGTTAAAGTTAGACAACACATTTTCGCAGAGATGGGTTGCTGCTGACTTTCCTGTCCCTTTTCCATCTGCACACATGCGGAAAGCCAAAACGTTTCGGGTCGTCCGGCTCCGTGTGTGCCAGGCCGGTGTTGTATGTCCTCTTCTTCCATGGTCTCGGATATCTGATCTTCTGCTGGACTCCTGCACCGTTCCTCCTGCACTCATCAGCTTACACTCTCATCTGCATCTCTTATCATTCCAGCCTCATTTATCTCTTCTTTGCTCTGCTTGTTTCTACTCTGAAACCTCTGCCTGCATCTTACATCCTTTCTCCTCTCTGAGGTCCTGTTTGCCTTTTAAACCATCCAAACAAAACATAACTCGAGTTATAGACTTTAATTAAAAGTTTGTACGCACCGTTTTCTCAAACACAGCTTTCTCCAAGCGGCGTTTTATAGCTTCTGTTTAAATTCGTCTTAATATAATTACAGCCAGAATTTAATTTAGCTCAACTACTAGATGAGAAATCCTAAATCATATTATACGTCTAGATTAAATGTCAGAAACTGGACAAAAACCAGACGGCATTCAGATCAAAGTTGATAACTCTCTCAGTGGATCTTGTTACATGAGTTTTGTGTCGAACTAAGCTTGTCTGGGCAGAAGCACCACCCAGATGACAGCCACTGACTCAGAGTGAATTAACCTTTTTAAGAAGCAGGCACACCTGTTGTCAGGGTGTTTATTTCGTAGATGTGTCACTCAGTTTAGTTGCTTGCCATCTTCCCCACCTTGAACACCAGAATAAAATGCAAACAAAAGTAATGTTTGTGGATCAAGGTAAGGCGTCGTAAATTTGGCTGCGATCAGCATGCTATTGGCAGTTGCTGGAAAGCAAAGATTGACTTTCAGTTAGCTATGTTGGCCAAGCAGAGAAACGGGATAAGTGAAGAGCTGAAGCCATTCCAGATGAATAAAAACTACCTTTAGGAGATTCCTAGGTGCTACGCAAGCCTCAACAGGTGGAAAAAGTTGCGTTATGGGATTATAAAAGTGATCTAGGCATTAGTATGAGATTAGCATGCCATAACATAAAAAAAAACACCTGTTTTAGAGTTTTGACACAAAGATTCAGAACAAAAATGAAACGTGAAACAAACAGGATTATGGACCTATTTCAGCGTGATGTCACGCCCCCACCTCCCTGCTGGAGGGCAAAAAGCTGCTCGCTGATGATGACTACCATTGGTTTTAGCTGTTGAGTTAAATCTTAAAGGTATGTCTGATATATAAAAGGAAAAGGACGCAGTGCTTTTCTACTACTTGTCAACAATACAACAACTAGATAACAAAGGTCAGTAAAAAGTTTTAAGAAGAAAATTGCAAGGGAGAGGGAAGTAGTTCAGTTATTCTTGCTTTGCTTTGACAACGGTAACATGTTGATGTGATGGAAATTTGGTTCAGTTCAAAATAAAACACTTAAACACCGACTCTGAATGCAAACTACACATCGAGACTAAAAACATAACACTGTAACGGACTGAATGTGTTGAGTGTTTTTTGTTTTTTTTTGGTGTTGAATCCTGAAGCGTAGTGGCGTCGCTGTCAGTAATGGCAACGTGTCTATGTGTAGCGCAGCTAACGGAGTGAGAAAAAAGTGGTTTTGAGTTGTTGTTCGTTTTATTTCTGCATTATTTCTTCATTTCCTGTGGTACGATGCACTAAATTAATACCTACTTCTCAGAACCAAGTTTCATTAACTGGATGAAACCTGCTTCTGCTGCAGCAGTGCGACTATAGACGGCATGTAGAAGAGTAGTATTTTTGCTCTCCAAAATTGTACGCATGTGCAAAATTTCCAGATGTAAACAATAACATGTAAGGGGTCCATAAGGTGTAGATGGAGACGCTTGGTTTGAGATATTTGGTGAGGGATTTTTGCCTCGTCAGCCAACATTAACGCAAAAAAGATGGGCAAAATATTTTGAATGAGTCACACATCAGATCTGTGATTTTCACTGAGAAAATGACATTAAAACCCGAGGATCTGCAGAGCACTAACTGGCTTTTGCAAGAAAAAAATTGTTTTTAAAAATCTTTTTATTTGCTTCATCTTCAAAATCCCTTTGACTTCATGATGGTTCTCTGTTGGCTGTTCATATTTTTGTTTGTGAAATAACATGGCACAGTATTGCATGGTGCATGGTGTTTGCTTTTATTGCATAAATATTGCCAGCAGTCTGGCTGCGCTAATCTGCCCCACTTAGGCATGTTTTGCCCGCACATGTTGTGGAAAATGCAGCAAGTATATTCTGCGGCACCTAATTTACACACACCAACCCAGAACAATTGAGGAAATCTAGCTCAGTGAATCATCCTGCAGAGCCTGCTTGACTGCTGAATTATTTAATTGAGCTCCTTTTTAACAAACTTCGTTGACATAAGTATCAAGTTATCTGTATTTTCCATTAGTTAGGCGTGTAAACTGGACGATCCATAACCTGGCATGTTGAGCTGAGCTATACAGACCACTCAGACGTATACGTTGGTCAATAATCTTAATAGTTTATTTCATATTTCAGACTGATTCTATCATCTGCAGCCTTGCAGCCTTCCAGCCTCTGTGTGCGCCACAGGCGATGAGTCACAGTGTATTTCTGACTCTGTCTGGACGCCTGCTGCAAATAGACTCAAATCGTTGCTATGTTGAGAGGCGTTTTTTCTCCAACTACAGAGCCGAGTTGGGCTCAGATCACAGCGACGGGTCATGCACTCTGAGTCTGCTGGGTGCCAGATAGCAGTATGTCTGTGCAGCCAAGCAGTGAAGCCTTTTTTCAGTTTATTTTGGAGATGAATTATCCTAATTGTGAGCATTTTGATTAGTAATATTTCCACAATTGCTATCGAAATAATCTGCTTTTGCTTTAGTTGTCTGGAGAGTTTAAAGTTTGAGGAGTGAAGTGAAGCCAAACAGCTTAGTTTTTCTGTCTGTGGACTAGAGTCGTGAATGCAAATGGATTTACATAAGTGCAAAGTGTTGGTGTGAAGATTCTCTCTGGATGCGCTGGGATGTTTGTGGAGGATGTTTATATTTAGACCAGAGGGAGCTTTTACACATCTAGTATCAAGCTTTCAGTCGTGGGTTCTGCTGTATTACACCAACACAGAGAGCCAATTCCTGACTGCTTTTAACTCCTCCACCCATGAAACATCCTTAAATATACAAGTGAAAATGGATAAGACTCCAAAAATTAGAAAATCATGTCAGATTGTCAGGTTTGCTTTTTGCACTTCAGCTTCTCTTCATTCTTCCTGTTTTATGATTTCTCAGGAAATCGTTTAGCAGTGAAAACAGAAACAAAACTATGATGCAGTTGTTTTCCATTTACATGCTTTGTCTCCAAAACAACTTTAGTAGTCACATTTCTTTCTTTTTAAAATGGAAATTAGTTTTTGGAGTTTAATAATAAAAACCTGTGTCTGTTTAATTATATTTTAATCACTTTATGCTTTATTTTGGCTCCAAACACAAAAGCAATTAAGAAACGATCAATTTTACGTAACATGACAAGTATAATCAGCAAAAGGCATTTGTAATCTAAGAAATAAACCTTGAGGTTTTTAATGGCTGACTTATTGACAGTGGGAGGTGTGAAGACTGGAAGGAAGCAGGAAGGAGAGGTCATCCACATGGCATTGAAGCTTTTGTTGTTCATGACGGGAATGTTGATTTTGACCTTTTATTTTTTTTATGATTCATTCAGCTGCAGAAAACCTGTTTGGCAACTCTCATCGTTTGTTTTACTTTCCATATAAGAGCAAGGAATGTTTTCTTTTTCCTTATATCCAAGCAATATGAGTTAGAGTGTATTAAATGTTTATACGAACTGTTTTTAGATAAACAGCTAAAAGGTCTGACAATTTATTTATATAGTAAAACTATGTCGACTAAAGTGCTGTACAATTCAATGAAATAAAGCAAAATCTGTTGGTATTTACAGTGTTTTAACTGTATATACCAACAGAGGTGCGTAAGAGACTGTTTTTTGTACTTTTTAAAATAATGTATCATGATTTACCTTTTGATTTAATTAACTTGGGTTAGGGATACGTTTAAGTTGTCCATTAAACATGGACGATTTCTGTAGATTTCAAAACCACAATAACAAACGAACCTTTTTTCTGAAATGAGTTACAATCTTCAGAAAAGAAAATAAGTGAATCATAGTAAAAACGAAGCATGTCTGTGCTGAAAAAAATGCGAGTTTAATGATTCCTCTACCTGATGTTCGATCGTTCTTGTGCACAAAATAAATATTTAAACTTTATCGTTAGACATCGATGATCGGCTTGTTTTAAACACAGCTGGCAATTTTGCTTAACTTTTTCTGTTTGTTCATACAAGCGCTTATTTTTCAGTAAACCTGTTCCTGCGCATCGCAGAGACAGCTGTTATGCAACTCTCTCTCTCTGCCCTCCAACTGGTGTCATAACGCCGCCAGCCGTGCTGCAGCAGCGCCTTGTCGTCCTTCTTTCACTTTCAGCAGATGTTTTGCCTCTCAAATCACTGAAGCCTGGGATTTATCTTCTTTGAATCTTCGTAAATCCTTTGTTTGACTTGGTCAGGGCTAAAATATTCAACTTCCTCTTAAGCTGCTGTTTAAATAGAGATGCTGTCTCTAGCAGCAAAGGGCTCCTTTATTTTGAGAGGAGCAGAAAGTGATGCAGGAATGTGTGTGTGTGAGGATAAGAGGATTTACTTTAGCTCTCAGTTACCTCATGACTTTATGATGAAACGACACATTAAGGTTTTTTTTCTCTCCTTAAAGCTCCTCTTTCATATTCATACTCTGTAATCTGGTCAAGTTTCCCCTCCATCTGTCCTCCTCTTCCACACAGAACATACTCCATATTCTCTGCTCATTTCACATTGTGTGTCTGTATATCGAGATGCTATCATTTAGAGAATACATCTGTAGATTTAAAGTGCACTGTTGCAGTGTGATTATCTGTAGAGTTTCTGCAGAATTGCCCTGTGTGTTGCAGTGGTTTGGCATCGTCTCAATAACCTGCAGGCCTGCCTGCCAATCCCTCACTCCTGATTGGCTGAGTCGAGCGTCATAAAAACCATCAGGTAGAACTGTAAAGTGGCCAACCCAGTAGCAACATCCAGGACCAGTAAAGCCAGAGTGTGATGAGCGCACAGAGCTGCCTGTAGCCTTCCCACCTGCAGTGTGTGAGATCTGGGAGTGGAGCTGGTTATGTGACAGAGAGTTTTCATGCTGAGTGGAAAAAGTGAATGCTGAATCATAAATGGACATGGGCTGAGCAGACAATTTCCGACTCGGATCTAATACTACAGACGAAATGAATTTAAAACATTTAAAACAGACGAAATGAATTTATGTTTTAAACTGTCTTCAGTATCTTTGTGTCCAACAGAGCAACTTTGCTGCGCTCTTTTCGTTCAGCCTTCCTGTTATCTGCTGAAGTCTTGCTCTCATATCTTGAATGAACTGAAGATGTGTGTCAACATTTCCTCAGAAATGTAGTTTCCTTGTAATTAACAAGGCTGCACCATAATAGCTGGAAGCATGCAATTTTTGATACTGGTTTGATTTATAAAAAAATAAAGTGACATTTTCTGCTTTGAGTTCATAATAAATATAGATCCTGGATAAGGAGTGGCATCTCCAGCTATTTGAAGAAGGAAATAACATTTTACTGAGAGAGTCTGGTTATATGTGGCCAATCATAAATACCAGGTTTGACTGCAGTCAAGCAGCTGATTAAAGAATGACAACTTATAGCTGCAGTTTCCCTTTGGCCACCAAAGATTCAAAGTAAAAAAAAAGAGTAACGAGTACACCTGTTTAGTGTTTTTTTTTGTTTTGTTTGTTTTTTGTGACATTAAGTTAAGTCACCACTTTTTTAATTTCTTTTTTTTTTTAATTTTGCGATAAGTTGACATCTGATTTACTCATATTCACATTTAGCCTATTGTAGTTTCAGTAGAGTCATCTGTTTACAGGCAAAACAAATTGATATATTTATAACATTTTAAGAATTTCCCAGAAAGCTAAAGATTAAGACCATCCAGGCTACTAGTTCATCTGAACAGTATATGAACTTATTAGTCAGAGATTAGTTGTTTATCATTTGCACACTTTTCTCTGCTGCCTGCATTCCTTAAATCATCTTGCAGTGCAACAATCCTGCATTAGAGGCACTTTCTTTTCTCTGCTTCTGTTTCTTCGTGTTCTTGTCCTTGACCCCCCTCTCGTCTTTCCATCAATCTTTAATGAGGACTCATTAATGATGCAGACTTTCCACTGGCGAGCTCAAAGCTTGACCCAGACTCCATGAATGGGAGACGAGCTCATTCGCATGAGTGCAGCGATCTGCTTAGGCGGTGTCATCCTACATCTCAGAAACACATTTTATACCAAACAGACGTTTTTGAAACTGCTAACCATTCCCTTTTTGTCATGAATTACTGAATCAGTGTGAGAAAAATGAAACGTGTTGAACTTTGACAATGTTTTTGTTGTTTGGATCTTTAACACAGAGCGTGCTCTTACTCATGACTCGGAGTTGCTTATCTTTGCAGATCGGAGCCTATGACCAGCAGATTTGGGAGAAATCGGTGGAGCAAAGAGAAATAAAGGTCTGTTGCTTTTATGTTTGGATTATCTCACTCTTTATTTCCAGTTTGTCTTCTGTCATTCTTTGCCTTTTCTCAGTCTCCACTCATTTGTCTGGTTCTATTTCTCCGCTCTCTGACTCAATGTCGCTACACCATCAGTTCTTTTCCGGTGCCTTTCTTTTAACTCTTTCCTCTCTGGCCATTTCCTCCTCCGTCCATCCTTCCCTCCTCCTCTCTGCAGTTTATTTCTCTGGTGAGTACGCAGCAGGGCTTCCCGCTGTGCATGTCCTCTCACCCTTGCCGTAGAGCGTTAGTATGTGGTTGGTTTGACATCAGCTGTTGCACACTAACCCAGCCTGCATTCAGATTGATTAATTAAAAACGGCTGCAGGAAGGTTAACATGCAGCCGGAGTTGTCTGGGTGGGACCACAGCATGATGAGTCATGGAATCAAAGCGGCATCGAGTGAAGTTTTTTTTTTTTTTTTTGTTAAATGCCACAGTCAGCTGAAATGATTGACCTCAATAAAATGCTTTAGGCCCACACACTTTCTGTGTTTCTCTTATATTAATTTACACGCGACAAAAACTTTATTCTTGATTTTATTGAACTGGTTTGTGTCACCGCAGCAAAGTTTGACAATAATCAAACACAGAGGACGGGTCGATGGTTGTAGAGGAGAAGTGGGACGAATGATTTACCAGAATAGCAAGGTTCATTTTAAAGCACATTTTAAAGCACATTTTATTTGTGCTGAAAATATTATTCTCTTCTCTAATAACAGGAATATTGCTGTGTGTTTGTGTAATTAAAACTGGGTTATAGCAGAAGATCGTACCATGGTGTCAGGTTAAAGGCCCAAACTACAGAATAATGAGGGAATGGTGTGTTGTGCATAAAAGTTCATCACATTGCTGGGAATCAGCTCCTGATTATTTAACCACACTCCAACCACACACTTCATTGTGTTTTATCAGTACCAAGTGCTGCATTATTGGGTATTGAAACGATGATGATAGTTGGGTTTCAACATTTTGACCTGTAAAATCTGAAAAGTGTGGAATGCTTTTCTATTCAGCCCCCCCTTGTTACAGCTGCTAGTCGTCTAGGATGTGAATCGAGTTTAACTCGTCATTGTCCTGCTGGAGCAGTTTTCTATCATAATTCATCTCCAACTCCGACTTGCTTGGCCGCAGCCTGATGCTGCCATCACCGTGTTTCACCATGGTGATGGTATTTGTGCTGTAATGCGCAGTACCAGTTTTCCTCCACACTTTGGTCTCATCTGACCAGAGCGTCTTCTTCCAGATCAGGTTTTTGGAAACTAAAAGCTTTCTCAACACATTCCTCTAAGTTCAGTTCAATTAAAAAATACTTGAATACGGCCATATTTTTCTGGCTGGTTTACTAACTAGATGCCTGTGAAAGGCAATTTATTGTACAGAATTTTAGAAGTATTACAATAAAGTACATGTGCCCTTTTATTAGATTTTCATTTAATTTTGTAATTATGTCCTGCTTTGTGGTCATTTGTTGCATAAAATCCCAGGAAAATTATGCCAGGAAGTATGAAAACGTCTGCAAGGTGCTATAGGTCAGTTGGGTAACTGCGGTGCTGCAGGACTTTATGCAGCACAACACAACTAAAACACAAAGACCTGAAGAGCTTCTCACAGGGCTGCGTATGACCTTGGCTCGGCTTTCTCAAAGGTCTCTGCAGCAGGCAGACTTTATCAGTCCTGCACCAGCGTTGTGTCCTTTTCACCCTTACCCTGGGGTAATTAAGCTGCTTACAGGCTAATAAAAACATGACTCATAAATCTGGAGAAGTTGTTTGATGTAACTTTACTGTAGCTCTATTTTTAGCACAATGCGTCTTCCAATATTGTTCCTGCAGTTTTCAAGCTAAGATTGACAAATGTTTAAAAAATAAGTAAATATGTGCTGAGTTTGCTGTTAATTCTATTTGTGTTTGATTAAAATAAAACAAATAAGATTTTTAAAAAGTAAATGCCAGAATAGTTGATGCTTTAATTTGCAATGAAAATGGCAAAAGAGCTAATTATTTCACTTGCAGCTATTATTGTCTGAAGAGAAGACATTTTATGATTTACACTTTTCAACCCAAAAGCCTCCTGCTGGTAAAATCAAAAATTACATTTTACCTTAATAGGTTTGAGCAAATAAAGCTAAAGGCAGCTTTTATCAGTAAATGTAGAGTATTAGATTATTAATGACATGGAAAACTAATAATCCTGAGTTAATCAGTGTGGAAGATTTGCTTAAGGCTTTAAATAGCACAGAGCAACAGGTTTATCAAGGATGACGATACAGTAAATCTAACAGGAAGTTATTGATCAGCTGCTGCCAGCTTTACACCCTGATTACTCTCTGCAAACAGTGGATTAGCTTGCGGGTGAGCTGTTTTCAGATAAAGAGACCAATATCTCATTGGTGACTGATAACAGGACGTGATACGTTTGTGTAAATGTTAGCCGGACTCTAACCACTAATCACTTTTCATTTCAATTATAAAAATTGATCCAGGGTGTTTGCCAAAAATAAATGTACGTTGTCAAGAAAAAAAAAATTTTCAGTTAGTTTTCTCTTTATACTTAAATATTTCAGATCATCAAACAAATATGTCAGATTAAGACAACTTGTGTAAACAAAAAATACAAAACACTCCTAAAGGCCTAGTCAAAGTTTGGACTTGCATCCAATTAAATCCAACTTACACACGATGGCCTAATTTAATTTTAGAAACACTGTTAATACTGTTAATTTAAAAAAAAGTTTGCAAACTAGAGTGAGGAAGAATTAATTGGTAGTCAGAATAAACACTTAATACAAAGTTAGAGGGGAGTGACTAATTTCCACAAAGGGCCAGGTTGGGTTGAATTCCTGCTCCCCTACCCCCCAGCCTCACATTATAATAATACATAAAACTAATTTAAAAACATTATTTTGTCTTTTTACAAACTGGACTGTAAGCAGTATATTCACATTCTACAATATGTAAAGCTGTAGCCCAGCTTTTCATTGAATCTGCATGTAAACACACTGACCAACTCGCTGCATCACAAGAGGAAGTGACACACTGGTGCAGGAAGTCGAGAACAGGGGAGGTGTATTCCCAGGGCCCTGTCCAGCTCTGCAGCTGGCACACACACTGACAACTCGCTTTCAACGACCGAGACCTTTAGGAGCCATAAAAACTGCTGAGTAGAGCCGGTAGATGCTGGGCGTATAGATAATCCCTCTAGAAGTGAGTAGGTGAAGGTTAGAACCCGTTCTCATTCCCCCAGTGAACACTTCAGTTTGAAGAGCTTGATTTCCATCTATGTGTGGCTTTAACTGCGTCTCTGTCTCCCCCTGCAGGGCTTGAGGAACAAGCCAAAGAAGACTGGACATCTCAAACCAGATCTGATAGATGTGGATTTAGTCAGAGGTGACGACAGAAACTGGAAACACTCGGTCACAGCGTTCTGTGCTTTGCTGAAAGACGATGAGCTGAAACCCGTTTGGTTCTCAGGTTCGGCGTTTGCCAAGGCCAAGCCAGAGAGTCCGTGGACATCCCTGACCAGGAAGGGCATCGTCAGAGTCGTCTTCTTCCCATTCTTCTACCGATGGTGGATTCAGGTCACCTCCAAAGGCATTTTCCTTCTCCTGTTGGCTCTGTATCTGCTGCAAGGTAGGACTGACCTCATTTCTCCCCAACATGCTAAATTAAGACCAATAGTGTAAATTGCACATGGCTCAACAAATGTCTACAGATGCCTGTTGAAATTTAGGACCCAAAGTTGATGTCAGATATTAGCTAAACTCGTCTGGGCCGGGGCTGAAGAGGGCATGTTGACTGACCTAAATTGAAACGGAGCAGCACTCTGGCGGTTTATAAGACGATCCCACTGCCGTGGTGTGAAGCACGGTGGTGGTTCAGGCATCACGGTACGGGGGAGTTTCTCACTCTGACCTCTGATCTCATTCTACATGTCACAGAGCAGTTTAACTACATTGCGATACTTGAACATGATACCTCATGCAGGAGAGGAAATGTCCTTAACATCAAACATTAAGACCAGCAGCATCTTGATTCCAAACCAGAATAAACGGTAGAGAGAATCCAACCTGATCAGCTTTACTCAATAAAAACCTTTCAAGGCGATGACAAAAATGCTGTTTGACGTAAAACAGAGTAATGCAGAGGAACTGGAGAGTGTAGTCTGATCATCCGGGATGGAAATATCTGCCTACTGCCAGATTTCACTTCTTTTTTTAAACCCTCTGCTGATGTTTTGAACACAGACTTAGTTCCTACGTCAGGTTTACAGACTGTTTTAGTGTCTCCATCCTGCTATTAAGGTCAACCAAACACACCAACATGAAGGGTTTCCAAAAAACTTGGCTGGACAAAGTAAATTGTTTCTTTTCATTGTTTCCTCCCAAACATTATGCTCAGTTTAACTGTGACAACAAAAATAAACGGTATACGTTTCTTTACTTCAATGACCAGTACTATCAGTACTTCCTGCAGGATTTTATTTGCAAATATCTGATCAGTCAGATGCTGATTTAAAAATGTCCCTACAAGTTTTCTCATGTAGAAAAATCCCCCAAAAGGAAGGAAAGACGCAAAGAAGGAAGGAAAAGATGAGTGAAGTTAGAAAGGAAGGATGCAAAGGATGAAGGGACAGGAAGAAGAGAAGCGGGATAAAAGGGCACAAAGGAGGCTGGACAAGAGGACAAAAGTAGCAAATTAAAGTAGAATGAAGATGGGAAAGGGAATAAATCTTATATATATATATATATATACACACACTCCTAGCTTATCCATACATTTAAAACATATTAAATTTCACACTTCAGAAGTGTGTTTATAACCCTTCATTAACTTTAGAGACCTGTTTTTGATGGAGGCATTTCTAGCTGCCAATTTTGATGAATGGGCTCCAAGTTCAAACTATTACATGTGGACAGTTGGATGGACTTTTACTGCCCTGATGGAGATGATTGTGGCCTAAGAAGGACCTGGACCAGACTAATCGTTGTTTGTCCCTGGTTCTCCTCAGTGGCAGCAGTCGCCCTGTATGTGTCCATCTCTCAGCCTCATGGGATCCCAGCCACCGAGGTGTTCGGAGCCATCTGGCTCATGTTGCTGCTGGGAACCGTCCACTGTCAGATCGTCTCCACCAGGACCCCCAAACCCACCTCCAGCAGCGGGGGGAAGAGACGCAGGTGAGCTGCTGAAGGGATGTGGCGACAGAAAGGATTTTAAATGAAATTAGAAGGAGAAAATGACCAATTTCAGCTGTAAGTCATATTTAATTTATCAGTAAAGTGATGTAAAGACATCTGTATCTGATAAAGAGGTTAAAAACATGAATCTTGACTTGTAGTGGTGTGCTTGTTTGCTGTGTTTGGAGTGTTTCCAGTTTGTTGGCTTCATGCTCGTCGGCATGCTGCTGCCAGTTTTCCGACCCCAGAAGAAAACTGGTCCTTTGTTTTAGAAGAGTTTGGGGGATAAAACATCTGTCTTTCTTTAGCTGTTTTTAATTCACTTGAAGGACAGCCAGAGGGGATCAGAGCAGAATATAACAAGATTTGAAGCCAGTTTCAGTTCAGTTCATTAATACAAATGCATCTCAGTAAATCAGAGTATCATTGAAAAGTTGATTTTAGTCAATTTAAACATGTATAAATGCATTAGAGTGAAATATTTGAACTGTTTGTTTCAGTTAATTTAGCTGATTGCAGCTGAAATAAAATCCAAAATTCAGTTTCCTGAGTAATAAGACCAAGTAATAAAACTTATTTGTTGCCCGTTTCTGCATAATCAGTGACTCGGGTCACAATTCACACCTCGAAGATCTCCTCCAAATATTAAAATGTCTTGACAATCCCAAGGCTGCAATTTTCACTGTTGGTAGCAAAACGTTTCCTACTAGAGTTCTTCCTTCCACTCAACTTCCCAACAACATGCTGTGAAATCATTCTTTACGGCCTACCATCCTTGAGGATGTTGATGATTCTATGCGCTTTTTGAGCTGCTTAACCTTGGGTTTTTCTTGATTATAAAACTATCAGAAATATAACTGTGTTATTTAGCTAAAGGAGTTTAACTTTTCAATGATATCCTTATTTACTGACATGTTACTGCAAGCAGGGACTTTTTATAGAGGTAACATCAACAGTAAATCAAACCTTTTCTTTTCTCCTATCAGTGATCATAATTATCTTGACTTTAAAATGAGAAAATCATATTTCTAGATCTGTTCAACATTTTCTTTGACCTGAGTGGCTTTTTTTTTTTTTAAATAATTTTTTGAAAGGGTTAATTCTGCAACAGTAGAGAAAATAAGCATTTAAAACTTCATCTATCCACTTTTATGATGCTTTGTTTTAAAGAGTTCATTAAAATATCTACTTTTGCAGAATAATAACACCAACGTGAAGGTTTTATTTTTTTTTTTTTAATGATTTAAATCCTGTCTCAGCCTTATCCTGAAGACTTTCCCGTCTCTGGCCTCTTGGTTTTCTCTAAGTCTCTTCTCTAATCTCCGTTCTTTCCAAACCAAAGGAAGTTGAGGAAGGCATCTCAGATGGAGGTGCATAGGGAAGGAGACGGGTCTAGCACTACCGATAACACACAGGAGGGGGCGCCACACTCTCACTCAGCCAGCACCACATACAGCCTGGGCGCTTTCTTCCAAGATTTCTGGCATGATATCTGTAAAGCTGGGTGTGTATTTTCATTCTCCTGGTTCCTGTGATGAGACAATGCAGAGAGACGAGGCTGTGCTTTCAGGAAAAGAAGGAAAAATATATATCTGGTTTAATTTATTCACACAAAATGCAGTTTATTAAAATGTGAAATTTGGCAGTAATGTGTAAAGTTTAAGCTGAATAAGAGCCAGCCTTGCCTCAGACTTTACTGTGCTTCCTCAGCTGCAACATCCTTCACTGTCGCCTTGAACCTTTCTGAGAAATTAAGTCTTAATTCAGCTGATCTGAAACCAAAGTTTCTATTTTTTATTTCTATTTTATTTGAGGAGCTGAAGGATTTTGCAGCTAATTTTGTTGTGATTAATCTGCTGATTACGGTTGTGTTTAAACGAAGCATGCTTCCTTCCATGTTTTCCCTCTAATAAGATTTCAGTCTTGGGTTATTTTATGCATCAGTGTCATTTCATCTTCATCTAGTGAAAAGAAACTTGAACATCTCACTCGATTTTCTTATTAAAGAGCATATAACATACATTTTTTAAAATGCAAAAGAATTGTAAGAAGAAAAATATGAGCTTTAGGCATTTATTTCAGCTTCCCAAGCTTTTGAATGTTTTAGAAAGTATCTGGAAATGTGCGCTACAATAACGTAAAAATCGAAGCATCCTGTCATGTGACTCGATCTCAGTAAGTTTATAAACGGCTTTTACAACAAGAAACATCAAAGTCACTTTATACTAAAACATATTGTGGATGGAAGACGACTTCACTTGGCTCAGGCACAAAGAAAAAAAGACAGCGTTTTTTTTACCTAATAATTTTATATGCTGACAAATAGCTTAATAGTCTCACTGTTTAATATCTTTAAACATGAGATGACATTTGATGGTCAAATGTCATCTCATCCTCACATAATAGTGATTTATCTGCTTTAGGGAGCGTTACTTGAGATAGGAGAAAATTATTTTGTGTTTTTAGCATTTTTGGCTATAAAAGGTTATATGCCCTTTAATAATTCACTTATCTATTCACCCATTCCCAAAACCAATTTTTAACAAGTTTGCTACAATTTAATTTGTTCGTATTTGCAGCATGTGGACTCATCTCCAGTTCAGTATAAACACATGACCCTCTGTATTGTTGACGTTGTGTTTAATGCACCCTATAAAGACCGAATGACGCCCGATCTGCTGACTCTGGCCACTCGCTTCCCTTCCTCTGTAGATGTAAGAAGTCCAAGCTGTCCATCGATAAATCGACAGAGACGGATAACGGCTACGTGTCTCTGGATGGCCGGGTGACCAACCGCAGCAGCGAGGAGGGGCTTCAGCTGCCAGAGCAGAGATGTGACCTACTGACCCGGCCAGACGAGGCGTGCTGGACCCCTCACATCCAGCCCTCACACTCTCACGCAGCGCACAGCTCAGGGCTGCTCATGGCAGGCGGCAATAAGGTAATGACTCAGAAATTCACTCGACTTTGTTAGTTTTACAAAAAAATCAGGGAACATTTCTCACTACTTTAATTGTTTGACTTTTAAGGAGCCTGCATCTGATGAAGCATCTAGCGAGGAGGATCCTGAAGCATCCTACAGCGCCCTCCGCAGGGCGTCCGAGAGAAAGAACAGCGACTGCACACTCAGAAACCGCAAAAACACACATCTTTACAAGAAGCACTACGCTGTGGAGGCAAGCCACGCAGTCTGATTAAAAGGAGAAAACCACGCAGAATCTGCTTCTTAAAAATCACAACCCTTTGTTTTCGCCTTTCAGGACGTTCCCAAATCCGGCACCAGCTGCAGCTCCAGATGTTCCAGCATGAGAACCCAGGACTCTGAGAGCACTCGGCATGAGTCGGAAACAGAGGACCTGATGTGGGAGGATTTCCTGCACTGCGCAGAATGCAGGTCGTCCTGCACCTCAGAGACAGGTGGGACGGTTCAAACATTCAGGGGAAACTTTGGGCTCCAGCATGATTGTTTATGCTGTGATTGTTGTTTTTGCAGAGGGAGAAGGAGGAGGGGCATCTGTATGTCCTCCATCTAAGAAGGAATACAGAGACGACCCTTTCCATCAGGTGTGAAAGCATGTAGTCCAGATATTTACAGCTCAGCTTGTTGAATTTTATGCCTTTTTTCTGATGTTTTTGAAGAGTTTGGCATTTTAACTCTTATTTAGGAGGATGGAGGAAGATCAGCATAGTAGAAATCTGGTCTGTTATTTCTTTTAGATACTGAGCTTTTTATATTTAATAGAATAAGAAATGACTTCCAGAAACTACACTCTTTTTCCAATCTGTGTTCTTTCTCTCACCAAGCATTGAACATGTTTGATCCTTTATATTTACACTCCCTACAGAAAAAACCTTAAGTTGGTCAGGACTCTGTTTATCCGTGTGTATTTTTTCCTTCCACTCAACTTTTTACATATATGCTTGGATGTAACTCTTTAAACAGCCAACAATGAACTTAGAGGATGCCTGCTGCACAAGTCAGTAGTCTTTCCAGTGACTGTGTAGGCCACAACAAAACATTGTGTATTAAGTGTTTTATTCTCTTGGTAATATTTACATTTTCTGAGTTTTGTGTTGGTCATCGGTTGTTTGTTTTTGCTGCAGAGTCATATTCCCTGGCTGCACAGCTCCAACCCCGGCCTGGAGAGGGTGAGCGCCATCGTTTGGGAGGGAAACGAGTGCAAGAAGGCCGACATGTCTGTCCTGGAGATCAGTGGAATGATCATGAACAGAGTGAGCGGCACTTTGAGTATCTGTGGGAGGAGATTAACGTTTTATTGAGTCATCCACGCCGACACTGCTCTCTGTGTTCAGGTGAACCTCTACACTCCTGGTATTGGCTACCAGGTCTTTGGGAACCTGGTCTCAGTCACACTTGGACTCACACCGTTTGTCTACAGGTACTGCAAACTCCAACGTTCCTAAAAATCATCTCATGTTGGAAACGCTCCTCATTTCCATGTTTCCTCCCTCCACAGGTTGATCCAGTACTGTGACCTGGATCAGTTCACCACGCTTTCAGCCAATGAGATTCTCTCTGTTGTTTTGGGGGGAGGCTCTGAATCTGATGCCTTGGTGATCACCATGGTGACGCTCAGCTTCCTGGTGCGTGTTTGCCTTATATGGCTCTTCTTCTTCCTGCTCAGCGTAGCAGAGAGGACCTACAAACAGGTAAGAGGATGAAATCCTGAATAATTTCCGATCAGACCCAGCAGGTGTTTGTAGCTCCTCTGATCTCCGGATTTCAGAGGCTGCTGTTCGCCAAGCTGTTCGGTCACCTGACATCGGCCCGCAGAGCCAGGAAGTCTGAAGTCCCACATTTCAGACTGAAGAAAGTTCAGAACATTAAGATGTGGCTGTCGCTGCGCTCCTACCTCAAGGTACACCACTAATATTAGCACATATTCATGATCTGACCTCCGTCTTATTGGAAGACGTGATACAAATCTGAATGAATTTGCAGAGACGAGGTCCTCAGCGCTCTGTGGACGTCATTGTGTCCTCTGCCTTCCTCCTCACTCTGTCAGTAGTCTTCATCTGCTGTGCCCAGGTGAGAAAATTAGACTTTAGACAAACTTAAGTTATAGAATAGGAGCCCAATTGCTGTAACAGCATCTAGTTATAGTAATTCTAGTCTAGTCTTCTACTCCACCAACCTGCCTCTTCATCTTCTTCCAGCTTCTCCACGTCCATGAAACGTTCCTGGAGTATCACTATAACTGGGAGCTGGTGATCTGGTGCACCAGTTTGTCTCTGTTCCTGCTCAGGTTCGTCACCCTGGGCTCAGAAACCAGCAAGAAGTACAGCAACACCTCCATCCTGCTCACTGAACAGGTATAATGCAGACTGCAGACACAGCAGGGGGGTTTGTTCCCACAGTCGCGTTGACCCGTTCCGTCTCTCGTAGATCAACCTCTATCTAAAGATGGAGAAGAAGCCGAACAAGAAGGAGGAGCTGACGCTGGTCAATAACGTTCTGAAACTGGCTACCAAGCTACTCAAGGTGCCAACTCAGCCTCATAACTCATCTTAGATCCAGAGGGTTTGGATTTCTCACTCTGCCGTCTGATTTTTCTCTCCGTCCAGGAGCTGGACACTCCGTTCAGGTTGTACGGTTTGACCATGAACCCTCTGCTCTACAACATCACCCAGGTCGTCATCCTGTCTGCTGTGTCAG
Organism: Poecilia reticulata; assembly: GCF_904066995.2. NCBI lineage: Eukaryota > Metazoa > Chordata > Actinopteri > Cyprinodontiformes > Poeciliidae > Poecilia > Poecilia reticulata. The sequence continues at coordinate 9,578,147 of NC_088852.1, read as the reverse complement.
GAGTCATTTCTGACTTACTAGGATTTAATCTCAAGGTAACAGCAATAAAGTCCTACTAACTGTAGAGTATTATAAATAATTTGACTTCTATTTCCAAAACTATTCTATATTGCAGGGTTTTGTTTTTTTTGTTGTAATTCTGGTAAACTGGTGCTGCTTTAGCTAGGTCACAGTAAAGAGCTGGATGGATGGTTAAATTGTTACAGATGGATGATTCTGTAACAATTTAAATGACTTTTCCGTATTTTAATAGGGTTTACATAATTAATATAATCTCAAATGTTTATTTTCCTGCCCTAGTTTTGGATGGTGCAGAGAAACCAGATTATTTGTAGACATCAAACCACTTCTGGCATTACACTGTCAGGATATTTGACCAGTCTTCTTCATATCAAAGGTGGAGTCTGACAGGTTAACTGAACTCAGTTTGATCAAAATTGAACCTATTTGTTTGTTAATATGAACATATTTTTTCTCTGCAACTTATTTTATCAAAGATTAGTGCGTAAATCTGAACCTGTGTTCAGTTATTTTTATATTTTGCATTATTAGTCAATGCAGGAAAAGTAAGTGTTCAGATGTAATTATGAATATGTAAATTTCTGGTGAAAAACCAAAAAAGCTTTTAATCTAAGGGTAATAATAATGCCTGCATAGCCAATAGTTTTGATGTCTAACCTGTTTCCTCCTTCTGTTTGCAGCTTTGGAAGATCAAATCATGACAATAAAGAGAAACTGCATCTCAGTCTGGACATATCAGTTTCCTGACCTTCAATGTTTTCACTTTGTGCAATTCAGATTATTTATTTACCCTCTCAGTGTTTGTACTTAAGTTTTGTTTTAATTCTACGTTGTACAACATTTGTGTCCTGTAACACAAGACAAAGCTATATTTGCCTTCTGGAAAACATGTTATGAACATAAGATATGTTCTCAGCTGCACGTTACTTCTTTTTTTTTTTTTTTAGCTTGAAGGCAAAACATGAAGGGGGTGACACTTCTAATGCTGTTAATGGTTACATATCTGCAGCAAACAGTTTAAACCCCACATGTAGACATTACCTGGTGACGGTGGTGGCGTCGGCTGGTGTTGCTGAGAAAATAGATCCGTGACTTGTTCTCACCTGGCAGAACACGGCAGCACTGCAACAAACAATCATCGATTAAACCCAGATTGTTTCAGGCCTCAGCAGTATTTACAGCAATACATGTGTAGCTTAGGACAAATAAAAACAGAGTGTATGCTAACAAGCAGCGAAACCTTCCTGACGTTTTAGTGTTTTGTATAATTTGTAGATAAACTTCAGCTGTTTCATTCTCCTGAGCACTTCGAGGTTCTTGAACAGAGAGTTGGTTACTTTTAAAAGATGCTGTTTTATCTTGTTCAGTGTTGATCAAAGGCATTTTTATATACTTCACTGGATTTCACAGATCTCTCTGCCGTACAGTAGGTCTGAGACAACGCATGTTAGTAACGTCTGTATGCAAATGAGAAATATGCACTTTAACATCAGATTTTATGGGGTAGAAAGTTACAAATGTTTTTGTGGTCACATTTCTATGTACCTCACTTGTGTTGGAAGTAAATGCTAGCTAGCATTTTCCTATTTTGACAATTCAAATCATTCTCTGAAGGAAAATCCTACGTGGTACGTAAAGTTGTGATTAGGATGCTGACATAAAAGAAGCCTCAAAACAAGTTCGAGTTGTAAAGTTACTAGCGTTATCACTTATGTCTCGAGAGCATTTGAGGAGGAAGACCAAAGCGCTTATTTAATTGTTTTTGTCTCTGCTGGGAAAAGAATGTATTTTTAGCATTATGCTTTAAAATTTATTTATTTCCCTTCAGAAATACTTTGAGTATTGTTTGGTTTTTATTGACATTTGTAACGGCTGTTTATTCTTTACGTTCTGAAAGCAGAGGCATGATTTACTGTTTTGAAAACATGATTTATATGAAAGTGACTAAAGGTATCAGACTATGTTGTAATGCTCTTTTTCAGAAAGTCTGAATATTTAGCTTTTTTTGTGTCTGAGGTCTTTTTTTTTTTTAAGAAAAATAAAAAATATTATTGAATTTCTGGCTCTGTTGTTTTTTATAACGCTATAAAACGCTGCACAACGAGAAGAGGTGACCGGACCCTGAGGAAGATGGTGGAGAAGGACCGATTCCAGACCTTGGGGGACCTGCGGAACCAGTGGACTGAGTCTGGAGTAGAAACATCCAGAGCCACCGTGCACAGACATGTGCAGGAAATGGGCTACAGGTGCTGCATTCCCCAGGTCAAAGGTCAAGCCACTTTTGAACCAGAAACGGCGGCAGAAGCGCCTGACCTGGGCTACAGAGAAGCAGAACTGAACTGTTGCTCAGTGGTCCAAAGTACTTTTTTCGGATGAAAGCAAATTTTGCATGTCATTCGGAAATCAAGGTGCCAGAGTCTGGAGGAAGACTGGGGAGAAGGAAATGCCAAAAGGCCAGAAGTCCAGTGTCAAGTACCCACAGTCAGTGATGGTCTGGGGAGCCATGTCAGCTGCTGGTGTTGGTCCACTGTGTTTTATCAAGGGCAGGGTCAATGCAGCAGCTATCAGGAGATTTTGGAGCACCTCACGCTTCCATCTGCTGAAAAGCTTTATGGAGATGAAGATTTCATTTTTCAGCACAACCTGGCACCTGCTCACAGTGCCAAAACCACTGGTATTACTGACCATGAAGTATTGCTGTGCCCAATTGGCCTACCAACTCTACTGACCTGAACCCTTTAGAGAATCTGTGGGATATTGTGAAGAGAAAGTTGAGAGACGCAAGACCCAACACTCTGGATGAGCTTAAGGCCATCGAAGCATCCTGGGCTCCATAACATCTCAGCAGTGCCACAAGCTGATTACCTCCATGCCACGTCGCATTGAAGGCTGCCAAAGGATTCCTGACCAAGCATTGAGTGCATAACATAATTATCTGAAGGTTGACTTTTTTGGTATTCAAAATTTTTTCTTTTATTGGTCGGATGAAAAATGCTAATTTTTTGAGACAGGGATTTTGGGTTTTCATGAGCTGTATGCCAAAATCATCAGTATTAAAACAATAAAAGACCTGAAATATTTCAGTTGGTGTGCAATGAATCTAAAATATATGACAGTTTAATTTTTATCATTACATTATGGAAAATAATGAACTTTATCACAATATTTTTTAAATGTATTTATTTCCCTTCAGAAATAATGTCCATTATGAAGCATTATGGATCATTTGAGGAAATTTACGACAGCATGCTGTACTGTACATCATCCTATACTTTCTTTTTAGCTCCTTTTCAACATATGTATGTGTCATTTATGGTGATTTTGCAAGTCATCCTATGGAAGAACATAAAAAATGACCTCAAGCACCGACTAATTTTTGCACTTTTTCAACGTCATACTATGACATACTTTTTCAACTATGACTCTTTTTTGCACTTTTTCGACGTCATATGACTAATCTTTTCACATTTTACGTCGTCATATGACTATTTTTGCACTTTTTCGAAGTCATACTATACTATGACACATTTTTCCACATTTTGAGGTCATACTATACTATGACTCATTTTTGCATATTTTCGACATCATACTATATACTATGACTCATTTTTGGTCAAATTTTTAATCATAGTCATTTTTCCATATTTTCGACATCGGCTCAGTGACATTCTTATCTAGTTTGTAGAATCACTGGCACCATAGTTTGTATGGCAATGGATGATTACAAAAACATTTGTTCTTCTCTGCTGTTTTTTAGGGACTACAATTGTCTGAATAAATGAAATTGATTGATATGACGTTCAAAATAGGAAAAAATTATAGCACAGTGATCCAGGCACGTGGAGGGGGCGGGGGGTGCTTGAGCACCCGCCCCTTTTGCTCCTTGCCCTCAAGTGCACTTTTGGTCAAAATCTTTTTTTTTTTTTTTTCGTTGGTATTATTTCCTAAGCCCTCTTCTGACACATGAAAAGATGTACTAAAATTTGCTTTTTTGTTTCTTTTTTGTATAACATAATAAGCCGGTCACCTTGTTACCTTTGACCTTTTTACCCATGACGCATGACGTTGCCTCTCTGCAGTTGCCTCTCGCGCAGTGAGACAAGGCGGCTAACTGCGGAGCTCAACGTAGCGAACGTTCCAGATTACAGAACAGTTTTTGGTTAATTATAAAAAAATGTTTTTGGTGAATAAAGTGGAGTAGACTTGCTACTTGTCAGATGATGGACAACGTTGAAGTATCGTTTCTGCTTCAGCTCGGAGTCGCGGTTTAAGCAGAGAGGTAATGAAGTACAACAGACACCGACGGGCCTCTGCGTCTGCCTTTCTCTGAAGAACTACTGAGCGGGAGGAGACAGCCAGGTGAGGAAAAACTGCTTATCTATCGATTCAGTATTTTTATCATACAGACATTAGGCTGTTGTTGTTGTGCTATTAGCTAGTTGCTAGCTAACGACTTTGCTAGCAAAGCTAGATAACTAAAAAGCTTCTTCCCTGTATCTTTAATGATATCAGTCATTCTTCAGTATTGCTGAAGTTGGTTTCCATTTCTAGCTTCCAATAGCTAAAGGGCGATTCCACTTAATTTGTCACGACCTTCCGCATCTTTAATCGACTCTAGTTTAAAAACTACTACAACTAGACACTTGAAACTTGGACTGGATTATTCTCCGCTTCTGATTTGTGAAAACTCAATAAAGTTCGATTATCACAATTTTTTGCATCTCTTTCATACTAGAACTGCTCTAATTAGAAAACTACAACACCGAGACACTTCAAACTTGGACTAAATTATTCTGCTCTAACAACAGAATATTTATAACCATGTTTGCAATTTGTGAAACATTTTTCTGATTTGTGAAAACTCAATAAAGGTAGATTTCAACATTTTTTTGGAACTCTTTCATACTAGAACTGCTCTCATTAAAAAACTACAACACCTAGACTCTTCAAACATGGACTAGATTATTCTGCTCTAATAGCAGAATATTTAGAACCATGTTTGGGATTTGTGAAATTTTTTTCTGATTTGTGAAACTTCACAAAAAGGGCAATTTTGCCCTAATTTTTGGTCTCGATCACACAGGAGCTGCTCTAATTCCAAAACTACAAGACCTAGACTCTTCAAACTTGGACTAAATTATTCTGCTCTAATAGTAGAATATTTAGAATCATGTTTGTGATTTGTGAAACTTTTATCTGATTTGTGAAACTTCAGTAAAGGGTGATTTTACCACTTTTTGGCATCTGGATCACCTTAGATCTGCTGTAATTAAAAAACTACAACTCCTAGACACTTCAAACCTGGACTAGATTATTCTGCTCTAACAGCAGAATATTTAAAACCATGTTTGGGATTTGTGAAACATTTTCCTGATTTGTGAAACTTAACTTCACTTAACAGACCCCTGCAAAGGTTCTTTACTTCCAACAGCCAGCATGATGGACAATAACTCGTTGAAGGATTAATGAGTTACAACAGGGGTGCCCAAGTCCAGTCCTCGAGAGCTACCATCCTGCAACTTTTAGAAGTATCCTTACTCCAGCAGACCAGGATTAGCTCTAAAGAGGCCTGGTAACGAGCCACTCATTTGATTCAGGTGTGTTGGAGCAGGGATGCATCTGAAAGTTGCAGGATGGTAGCTCTCGAGGACTGGACTTGGGCACCCCTGAGATACAACAACATTTAATTTCCTATTGGGATTAATAAAGTGGTTTTGAATTATAATTGAATTTGGAAAAAAAACAAAAAAAAAACGCATGGAACAAGTGTGAATAGTAATCTGATCTTTAGTGAAGTTTCACAAATCACATAAAGGTTTCACAAATCCCAAACATGGATTAAAATATTCTACTATTAGAGCAGAATAATATAGTCCAGGTTTGAAGACTCTAGGTGTTGTAGTTTTAGAGCTGGAGCAGCTCTCATGTGACCAAGATCCAGAAAACGTCTGAAATCAACATTTATTGAAGTTTCACAAATCAGAAAAAAGCTTCACAAATCCCAAACATAGTTTCAAATATTCTGCTATTAGAGCAGAATAATCTAGCTCAAGTTTGAAGAGTCTATGAGTTGTATTTTAGGAACTGGAGCAGTTCTAGTGTGATCCAGAGGCAAAAAAAGGTGAAAATCGACCTTTATTGAAGTTTCACAAATCAGAAAAAGGTTTCACAAATCACAATCATGGTTTCAAATATTCTTCTATTAGAGTAGAAAAATCCAGTGCAGGTTTGAAGTGTCTAGGAGTTGTCGTTTTTTTAATTTGAGCAGATCTATGATGATCCAGATGCAAAAAACTTGTGAAAATTGAAATTTATTGTGTTTTCACAAATCAGAAAAATGTTTCACAAATCCCAAACATGGTTATAGAGATTCTTCTTGAAGACGAGAATAATCTAGTCCAGGTTTGAAGTGTCCAGCTGTTGTAGTTTTTTAATTTGAGTAGATCTATGGTGATCCAGATGCCAAAAAATGGTGGAAATTTAACTTCATTGAGTTTTCACAAATCAGATAAAAGTTTCACAAATCACAAAAATGGTTCTAAATATTCTGTTCTTAGTTGAGAATAAGCCAGTTGAGGTTTGGAGAGTCTAGGTGTCGTAGTTTTGGAAATAGAGCAGTTCTCGTGTGACCAAGATAAAAAAAAAAAGTGGTGTAATAGCCCTTTTTTGAAGTTTCACAAATCAGAAAAAAGTTTCACAAATACCAAACATGGTTTTAAATATCCATCTTAAAAAAGGAGAATAATCCAGTCCAAGTTTCTAGTGTCTAGGAATTGTATTTTTTTTTATTAGAGCAGTTCTAGTAATGAAAGAGGTGCCAAAAAATCTTGAAAATCTAACTTTGAGTTTTCACAAATCAGAAAAATGTTTCACAAATCACAAACATGGTTATAAAGATTCTTCTTGAAGCGGAGAATAATCTAGTCCAAGTTTGAAGTGTCTAGGTGTTGTAGATTTGGGATTAGACCAGTTCTAGTGTGATCCAGATGCCAAAAAGTGGTAAAATCACCCTTTACTGAAGTTTCACAAATCAGATAAAAGTTTCACAAATCACAAACATGATTCTAAATATTCTACTATTAGAACAGAATAATTTAGTCCAAGTTTGAAGAGTCTAGGTCTTGTAGTTTTGGAATTAGAGCAGCTCCTGTGTGATCGAGACCAAAAATTAGGGCAAAATTGCCCTTTTTTGAAGTTCCACAAATCAGAAAAAAGTTTCACAAATCACAAACATGGTTCTAAATATTCTACTATTAGAGCAGAATAATCTAGTCCAGGTTTGAAGAGTCTAGGTGTTGTAGTTTTTTAATGAGAGCAGTTCTAGTATGAAAGAGTTCCCAAAAAAATGGTGATAATCTACCTTTATTGAGTTTTCACAAATCAGAAAAATGTTTCACAAATTGCAAACATGGTTATAAATATTCTGCTGTTGGATCAGAATAATTTAGTCCAAGTTTGAAGTGTCTAGGTGTTGTAGTTTTCTAATTAGAGCAGTTCTAGTATGAAAGAGATGCAAAAAATGGTGATAATCTACCTTTATTGAAGTTTCACAAATCAGAAAAGGGTTTCACAAATTGCAAACATGGTTATAAAGATTCTTCTTGAAGCGGAGAATAATCCAGTCCAAGTTTCAAGTGTCTAGTTGTAGTAGTTTTTAAACTAGAGTTGATTAAAGATGCGGAAGGTCGTGACAAATTAAGTGGAATCGCCCTTTAGCTATTGGAAGCTAGAAATGCAAACCAACTTCAGCTTCGTTCCATAATGGATATATGTCTTCTAATTTGCTGCATAATGTACATTTCATTTATTCTGGCGTTAGGTAAATGTATCTTGAAGGAGAATAACACTTAAATAAAAGTCCAACAAGGATATTCATTTAGAATTAAAAACAACTCACCATGAATTACCATGATAGATATAATGAATGTAATAAAAGTGTGTCATTAATGAAGGGGAAAAAACTCAATCCAGACTTTAGGGTCTGGTTCGCAGAGTACGAAGTTACATTTTTTTCCCAATTATTCAATGAAAAAAAAACTAACCTCAGTTAATTAAGTAAACTAAAATTGTAATCAAAACTTTTGGAATTGTAATGATTCCTTTTTAAAAAAAAAAAAAAAAAAAAAAAAAACGCCCAAAAAAAACAAGGTTTTGTTTAAAATCCTTTTTTTAAAATTACATAGCTCATTTTTACCAAACATAAACATTTATTTGCACACATCAGAAATCTTTTGTTGTGATTTTAGGCCCCGCCCACGACGTCATGTGAGAATGACGAGCAAAACTTTGAGTCACAAACAAAAACTTGGCAAGAAAAGATTTCTGACAAGCGCAAATAAGTTTGTTTTGCAAAAAAAATAAAAAATTACTTCATGAGTCAAAAATGTGTGATTTTAATTTAAAAAAAAGTTTTTTAAGCAAAACTCAGTAGGCTTTTCTCATGGTGGCATGCATTAACAATTCAATTTTTGCTTTTGTTCTTTTTTCTGCAGTTCCACGTTAAAGTTTGATGCAGCTCTGCTTTCCTCCACTGCAGCAAACAGGCAGCTCTTTTTTATAGATTAAAGTACACTAAAGGGTTGCATTGTGCCTTTGTTTCTATTTTTAATAGTGTAATTCTGTAAAGACAAAATATGTCTTGTTTAGCTCTGATTTACATATCTTGCTAAATTGCGGGTTTGAATATTGCAATACTTTCCTATAACAAAGTAGACCTGCAGAAAGAAATTACTAATAAAATATCTTACACATCCATAGTGTTAGGCTCTATATAGAGATGTTCGTTAGCTTTGATTGTATATCTCACAATTTTGTAATTTATCATTGTTTACTTAACTCTGAAAGCTGAGAGGCTTTGTTAATAGCCATTTTTGCCAAAAATGACTCATTTTTGCACATTTTTGAGGTCAGTTGAGCTGCAAAGTATTACAGCTCAACTGTCGACTGTTATCGTTCCAGTCGAGGTAAATGAGTCAGCGGTGTGAAGGTGTAGTAATGTTATTGTGTGTGTGCTGTACTTTTGAGCAAGGCGGATAAACTGATTCAGTAGATTGATAAAGCGTGAACTTGTTTCTGTGTGCTGTTACAGATGTGTTGCTGGTAGAAACATGGAGATACCAAAATCCTCAGACAGAGCAGAGCTGGAAGAGACAACAGGCCTGGTGGAGGTAACAGTCAACACTTTTATCCTGAAAAATGTTGCATGTCTGGATGAGTTTCTGCTGATTTTGGTGCTAAATTCTCTGCACTTGCATGCTTTTTAAATCGCTCTTTTTATTTATTTTCTTAAGGATGGTGATTTGCCTCTAGGTGCCGAAGGTGGAAAGGTGGATCCTCGAACACCGAGGAAGAGCAGTTCCTCCCGCTCTTCCCGTAAGAGTTTCCGTCGGGACTACCGACTGGAGGTAACGACCCTCCTCCTTCTGCTCACCAACGCCCAACATTCAAGTCTCTTCAGAGTTCAAATAAATGTCACGCTGTATCTCAGGTGTGTTTTGTTTTTGAATGCAGGAGGAGGTGACGAAGTCCTGTCGGGACAAACATGGTCGCTGGACAAACCCCTGGCCAACATGGCGCTTTCCTTCCTATTCTATGCTGTTCAGATTTCTGGTGCTGGATAAAAATCACAGCAGTGTGCCAACAAGCAAAGAGGTAGGAAACCACTTGGATGTTAAAACCTGCAAGTCACTTTATTTGACTGTAGATAATTCAGATACTTTTTAAAAAATAACGATGTTTTATTAGTGGACTAGAGAAAGAAGAACCAAGTCTGCAGTGCTCACATTTATGCTCTGCTGTAATAATTAGTATCACAAGCTCATCTTTCACAGCCCTGAGCCAACATGCTGTTATTTATAGCTGCTTCTGGAAACTTTGCTGCGTTCATTGAGGGATTATCTGGCCTTAAAGGCTGATTTCACGCAGCATAACAACAAACATTGAATTCTTTATTTGCACCAGTTGTCTGTATATTGTCTATTTATTGGACTTTATCTGATAACTTAGGAGCACAAAAAATCTGAAAAGTGTGGCATCCATTTGTATTCAACCCCACTGAGGCAAAACTTTGTTAAAGAACCTTTTAGCTGCAAGATCGTTGTCCTCTGAGTTTTCTTAGCAGACTCTCTAGTATTTAGCTGTTAACACTTACAAATACAAAAATATATAGGTTGAAAGATGAGCATGTTTAATATATATATATATTTTTTAAATCGGTCTAAGTTTCTACTGTCCTCCCTGCTCTTCCCACAGGTCCTGGACAGTGAACTCCCAGTATTGGAGCCCTACTTTGTCCAGAATCCAGAAGCGTTGGACTCTCCTGCTGGTATGAGGGTCACCTGGCTGGGCCACGCTACAGTTCTGGTCGAAATGGAGGGGGTCAACATCCTGACTGACCCCATTTTCAGCCAGAGAGCATCATTTCTTCAGTTCATGGGACCCAAACGATACAGAGGACCCCCCTGCACAGTGGAACAGGTTCGAAGATCTTTCATGTTCTCGCTTTTACTTTGTGAACAGACAGAATCCTTTGAATCAAACCTGGCTTTATTCAGCTCTCTCCTCTCCTACAAACAGCTGCCGAGGATAGACGCCGTCCTCATCAGCCACTCTCATTACGATCATCTGGATGCTGGATCTGTTGCCAGCCTTAATGCACGCTTTGGAGGGGAGCTACGCTGGTATGTGTCCCAAATGGTTCCTCCTCCCCCAAACCTTCCAGTGTTCCTGTGAAATATGATGCATGTTTTAACAGGTTCGTACCCCTGGGTTTGATGGACTGGCTGGCCAAGATGGGCTGTGAGAACGTGATGGAGCTGGACTGGTGGGAGGAAAACTGCGTCCCGGGTCACGACAACGTCACGTTTGTCTGCACACCCTCTCAGCACTGGAGCAAACGGACAGCGTGGGATGATAACAGGGTACTTGATAGTAAATGTTGTGGTGTGTGGGGACAGCTATCAGTTTGGTTTTATAAACAGCACTGATAATCTAAGTGCTGCGACGTTATCGTTGGACAAGTGAGCAGAAATGTATTCGGTGTGATAGCCCAACATTTTTAAATGAAGAAAGATTAAACAAAAAGGGCAAAACTTCTTCTCTCTGTGAAAATCTTTAATTTTCTGCTGCACTAAAAACTGTCAGAATTGTAGCCATTTAACGATTTATATCTTTTCAGTCTTTATGGAGTAGCTGGTCTGTTTTGGGTCCCAACCATCGATTCTTCTTCGCCGGCGACACAGGCTACTGTCCGTCCTTCCAGGAGATCGGACGCCGCTTTGGGCCATTCGACCTCGCAGCAATCCCAATTGGAGCGTACCTGCCCAGGTAGAGAGGCACTTACCTCTCACCCACACAGCAGATCAGGCACAAAGAGTTTCATGTTTTAACACACTTCTGGGGAATACTTATGTGTTTCATATGAAGTTATTTAATATGTGCAGAAGCAGATAAATTCACTGAAACCTCTGTTACAAGTTCATATTTTAGGGCAGTAGCGTAATCCAACACTTGCTAAGTATACCAATGTGTAGCCAGTGGTACTCTGTTTAAGGTCTTCTTTCATACACATGTAGACAAAAATATCTTAATGTTCAGTTTCATCATTTTAATGAGCATTAAGCAGGACTTCTTTCATTTCCTGTTGGGTTTTCAGGGATGTGATGAAGGGACAGCATGTGGATCCAGAAGAGGCTGTTCAGATTCATCAGGACCTTCAGGCCAAACAGTCTGTAGCCGTACACTGGGGGACCTTCGCTCTCGCCTATGAGGTAGGATGTTAGAAAAGAGTCAGCAGGAGTCACTACATGTAACGTCTTAAGTTAAAATAGAAGCAGCCTTGCCTTTATACAGTGTAAACACAATTTAAGAGTAAATTAAATGTCAACCATTTCTTAGGATGGTAGAAATGGGTCTTGGCTCAGAAGTGAAGTCTAGACTTAAATTATATAACCAGTTGTTCTACCTCATACGACACTGAGAAAGAAAACAATATTTAGACATTATTTAAGACTTAAAATTACTATTTCTTTCAACTCTATGTGGGAACCCTCTAATAACTGACCAGTGTTTAGTATGAAATCATAGATTTATATCTTAAAATTACAGTGTTTTATACTAAACACTGGTCAGTTATTAAAGGGTATGGAAGCCCATTTCTGCCACTGTTAAAAAAAAATCGAGATGAGATATCGTAGTATCTAGAGAAAATGTCTATCTCTAGATGAGATTTTATCTGGAGATGAGATACAATATCTAGACTATCTAGATATCTCGATATCTAGATTATTTTGAGATTTTAATCTAGAATATATCTAGATTTTATCTTGTGATATCTAGATAAACTAGAAAATTTCTAGGCTTTATCTAGAATTTTTTCTAGATGTATATAATCTAGAAATTTTCTAGATTTTATCTAGAAAATTTCATTCATCTAGTTTGCTTCTAGATTTTTTTTTTTTGCGATATCTAGATTATTCCCAGTCTTAAAAAAAATCTAGAAATTTTCTAGATTTTAATCTAGAATATATCTAGATTTTATCTTGTGATATCTAGATAAACTAGAAAATTTCTAGGTTTTATCTAGAATTTTTTTTTTTAGATATATATAATTAGAAAATTTCTAGATTTTTATCTGGAAAATTTCCAATCTATATTGTTTCTAGATTTTATCTACCATAGAAAGATAGTATTTTTAAGTTTTAAATAATATGTAAATATAGTTTTCTTAAGTTCCTGGTCTAGACTTCCTCACCTCTGAGCCAAGATCAATTTCTAGCATTCTGTCCTCGTCTCTCCTCCATGCAGTACTACCTGGAGCCGCCGGTCCGTCTCAGAGAGGCCCTGGAGGAGAGGGGACTGGAACCAGAATCCTTCTTCACTTTGCATCGCCGCACAAGACAGACGTTTTCGACTGATGTCTGCAAAAACAAACATTTAATTAAAAGACTGAAGATTTGAGCTCAGACTAAATAAAAATGAATGTTTTATGGTGCATACATGAGCTGTTTGGCATCTCACAGCTGCAGGAGTTGTAAATACAACAGTTTGTACAAGGATCACACTTTGATCTAAGGTGATTCACCTTCAGTCATATATTATTGCAGAGATGACAGGAAGAGATGACTTACATGCCGATTCTCAGAGTTGAGGCTTCAGGGGGTTTTGCTCTCTGCCTCAGAACCCTTTGAATCCTGAGGAGGAAAAACAAAGCGAGGTCAGAGCAGAAAAGGCTTCACAGAACAGGATTTAAAGTTAAAACCCATCCCTTCTCTAAGAAGCTAAGTTTTTCAGATTGTGTTGGTTTAAAACTCTAGCTTTAGATTACCAATTGTTCCAAGAAGCATAAGCGTTACTGTAGTGTTTTCCTCTACAACAGGGGAAGAAGAAAACACAAATACTCACTAGAAACAAGCCTGACTTACAAGCAATGAGCACAACTATGACAAATTTTTGCATATTTTTGACATACTATATATACTATGACTAATTTTTTTTTTGGCATCATACTATACTGTGACTCGTTTTTTCACATATTCGATGTCATTTGATGCTATGACTGATTTTTATACTTATTTGACTTCATACAGGTGATGAACTCTCCCTTACAGAGAGAGAAGGTTTTTATTTGTTGGGTTTTTGTTGACAAAAAAGAAAGTGATGAAATTGTGCAGAGAACCTATTCAAAGACTGTCTAAAAAATACTGTGATGTAGATTTAATCATATATCTATATCATGTCATGTGACTATTAAATCTTAGTCACATGACACAGATTGCTATAAGTAAAAGCAATAACAGGTGTTATGTCAATCCTCGTTTCCCCGCCCCGCCCACGTGGCAAAATACGCGCGTGCTTGTGATGAGCACTGAGAAAGCACGCGCTTGTTCGCCGCGCTTATCTGGGGAACCACGGACACCGTGGAAACTCAAACAACAAGCTTTGGCAAAATTGTCACTTTCTTAACGTTTTTGCGTAAAAAAAATTTAAATTTAAAAAAGTTATTTTTTATGTTAAAAAATAAATTCGGAGAATAAAGTCAGAATAACTAGATTAAAGTCATAATATTCTGAGAATAAAATAATCATATTTCTATGACTTAAGTAATATATTAAAGTCATAATACACTCCTGATCAAAATCTTAAGACCAGTCAAAAAATTGCAAGAATTTGCATTTTGCACTATTTTATCTTAAGAAGGTTCTAAGTAGAGCTTCACAATGTTGAAGGAAAAAAATCAGTGCAAGAGACAAGAACTTTTGAGCGGGGAATTTTCTGAAAACTGCTTTTACACTCAAACATGATTTTTTCAGCTGATCAAAAGTTTAAGACCATAGTCTTTAAAAAGCCAAAAGCTGTGCAAAAATCTGGATTCCATGTCATTTTCTGTCAAGTCTTTACACTGTTAAGACCTCCTGATGGCAAAAGCAAAAAAGCTCACTGACTTTGAACGTGGTAGGATTGTTAAGCTGCATAAGCAAGGCCTCTCAATGTGCCATCGCTGCTGAGGTTGGACGCAGTAAGACAGTTTTTTGCATTTTTTAAATGATCCTGAGGGTTATGGAACAAAAAAGTCAAGTGGCAGACCCAAAAAAATTTCACCAGCTCTGAGCCGCAGGATCTGATTGGCTGTCCGTCAAGACACGGGACGATCCTCTACCCAAATTAAGGCCATTACTGGCTGACTGCAGCCCAATAACCATCAGACGGCATCTGCGAGAAAAGGGCTTCAGAAACAAAAAACGTCTTCAAAGGCCACGTCTTCTTCAACGCCACAAAATCGCCCGTTTGGACTTTGCAAGGGTGCATCAAACATGGAACATTGAAAGGTGGAAGAAAGTTGTCTTCTGATGAGAAAATTTTTATGGTCCTGATGGCTTCCAACGTTACTGGCATGACGAGGAGATCCCACCTGAGATGTTTTCTACATGGCACAGTGGTGGGGCCCCATCATGATTTGGGGTGCGTTTTCCTTCAATGGAACAATGGAGCTCCAGGTTGTGCAGGGGCGTCAAACAGCAGCTGGCTATGTGGAGATGTTGCAGCGGACATCCCTCATGACTGAGGGCCTCGTCTGTGTGGTAATGATCGGGTTTTTCAACAGGACAATGCTGCAGTTCACAATGCCCGCCTGACAAAGGAGTTCTTCCAAGAGAATAACATCACTCTTTTGGACCATCCTGCATGTTCCCAGGATCTTAAACCAATTGAGAACATTTGGGGATGGATGGCAAGGGACGTTTACAAAAATGGACATCAGTTCCAGACAGTGGATGCCCTTCGTGAAGCCATCTTCAACACTTGGAGCAACGTTCCCACTGGCCTCCTGGAAACACTGGCATCAAGCCTAAACGATTGTTTGAAGTCATCAACAAGAATGATGGAGCTACTCATTACTGAGTCCTTTTTTTGACACTTTGATTTCTGTTTTGGGGGGTTTTGGAGTTTTTTTTAGCTATGGTCTTTAACATTTGATCAGCTGAAAAAATTATGTTTGAGTGTAAAAGCAGTTTTCAATTAATTCCCCGCTCAAAAGTTTTTGTCTCTTACGCTGATTTCTTCTTTTAACATTGTGAAGCTCTACTTAGAACCTTCTTAAGATACAATAGTGCAAAATCTTGCAGTTTTTTAACTGGTCTTAAGATTTTGATCAGGAGTGTATTATGACTTTAATATATTACTAAAGTCATAGAAATATGATTTTATTCTCAGAATATTATGACTTTAATCTAATTATTCTGACTTTATTCTCTGAATTTATTTTTTTTTAACGTAAAAAATAAAAACTTTAAAATTTAAAACATTTTTACAAAACTTTTTAAACCCATAAAACCATAAAATACTGAGGTACTTTATGCCCGTTCCAAAATTGTTTGAAGATAAATTAATCATAAATTGTCGAATTAGAAGAAAGTAATAAAGAATATCACATAAATTTGACAAATTAATTTTATATATATATATATATTAGTATAATGTGTAAAATGCAGACTCAAATGAGTTTATACTTATTTTCAAACAAATATAAATATGCCTGAAATTAATGAATATCCAAACTACCTAAAACAGAAAAAGTTTACTCTGATTTAATCTCAGGTCGTGAGAAAACATGTCTTGTGTCGTTTTATAAGGTGCGTGAATTTAAATAAGAGACTTATTACTTCCAGGTGTCCGACAATGCAGAAGCGCTTGAGCTCCTGGAGGCCGCAGGTGGAGGAGGCGGCGAGTTTGTGCGCCCTGCCGATCAGCAGGTCACCCGTGGCGGGGTAGCAGCTGCCCTCCGTGCACACATCTCCAAACTCCGGCTCCTGGGCCCTGACAGGACTCCACAGTCCTGCAGGGAGGAGAACCATGTCAGGAAAATCATCTCTACATTCCTGAATTTGGTTTCTATCAGAACAAAATCCCTTTATGAGGAGATTATAAAACACAAAACAGATGGAACAGTAAAAAAAAAAAAAAAAAACATGGTCTGAATTACATGTTCTGCTGCTGCTGGGAAAACAGTTTGGCAACTCATGTTACTCATCCCAGTGACAGTTCAGCAGAATTTTTTTTTATAAAGATATTAAAGCTGAACTCACATAAAGCTGCTAGATGAAGACCCTCATCTTCCAGAGAGGTGCCCGTTTTTCCTGGAAGACGCTGAGGAGTCTGTACTCCAGGCTGCCGATGAGTTTGTGAAAGTCAAGAATGAAGGGAGTAGTCTTCAGAAAAGTTCGCATCCCAACAACTCCAGCCCGCTGTTAGCAGAAGTCCACAGCGGGGAGCGGAAAACACGCTCTCCATCTGCTGGTGGAACTGGATAAAACACAAGAATAACTACATGTCAGGAAGTTTTTTGTATTATTATTTCCATGCATTAAAAAAAACTACATATTCGAAAAAAGGAAAAAGAAAAGATAAAGTAAATATTTTCTCTTCTGACTCCTCCTGCGGACCAAATTGTTCATTTTTATTTGGTTGTCATTGTTTTCTAAATAAATCTATGTATCCGTCGTTATGTCTATTCGACTGGCAAAAATAAAAGTGGAAAAACAAAAAGTGCTTCGTCTTCTAATGTTCATGACTATAATCTTAATAATCAAACACAATAAGTCATCTTTCTCTTTTCTGTTGACTATATTGCAAATTTCACTTGAAATCAGAAAACCCCCCAATGTTTTTCATTTTATATTTTAATACAAACACATTTTTTTAGTTTATAATACAGTTTCTCATGCGAGTATTCCATTCAATGCACTGAGATTAATTTTTTCTGAAGCGGAACATTTGTGGGTTAGGAATTCTCGGTAGACAATGCTGCAGTTCACAATGCGCGCCTGACAAAGGAGTTCTTCCAAGAGAATAACATCACTCTTTTGGACCATCCTGCATGTTCCCAGGATCTAAACCCAATTGAGAACATTTGGGGATGGATGGCAAGGGACGTTTACAAAAATGGACATCAGTTCCAGACAGTGGATGCCCTTCGTGAAGCCATCTTCAACACTTGGAGCAACGTTCCCACTAGCCTCCTGGAAACACTGGCATGAAGCCTAAACGATTGTTTGAAATCATCAAGAATGATGGAGCTACTCATTACTGAGTCCTTTTTTTGACACTTTGATTTCTGTTTTGGGGGGTTTTGGAGTTTTTTTGAGCTATGGTCTTAAACTTTTGATCAGCTGAAAAAAATCATGTTTGAGTGTAAATGCAGTTTTCAATTAATTCCCCGCTCAAAAATTTCTGTCTCTCACGCCAATTTCTTCTTTTAACATTGTGAAGCTCTACTTAGAACCTTCTTAAGATACAATAGTGCAAAATGCAAATTCTTGCAGTTTTTTAACTGGTCTTAAGATTTTGATCAGGAGTGTACATATACACACACATTATATATATATATATATATATATATATATATATAAAGTGCTATATGAATTAAAAGCAAGGCAATGCATTTTAATGCGCAATATTAAATATTACCCATCAGATACCGTTCCCCCTATGTTAAAATCACCCATACTGTTCCCGTTTTATTTAAAAACCCCTATCTAGATAGAAACATAAACCAAACCAAAGTGGGTTACTTCGTTAGTGCTCCGTTTGTGCAGGTTTGTGCCGTTGAAACTATCGTTTGTGCAGCTTTCTCTTATGAGATATTAAAAGTTATAATTTGACTGATGACGTCACCAGCCGCTCCAATTTTGCTCCAGACATCAACATTTTTGCTTTACCGCTGTTATGTCGCCGCCACCAACTTGTATGTAGTGTGGACCACAATGTCACCCAAGGATTATATTATACAAATGACTAAATCTGATTTTACTTTATTTGGTGCTTTCAAAGATTCAGCCGATCACATTCACCCAATTAGGGTGAATCTTACTCTAACTGTATTGATTATGCCACAACTTATACTGTAGTCTCTTTTCTACAAAAATATAGCAACATCAATTGCATAAAAACGACACCGAAAACAAGACTTACGTGACAGGAATGTGCTGGAAGACGACCAACGAAGAACTACAGCAGAAAGTACAGCAGGTGAAATTAATTGTCCCCTAATTGGGTGAACGTGATCGGCTGAATTGGGGGGGGGATGTTGAAGTCTGGATGACCTAAAAACTAATTTTTAATATCTCAGAAACCAAAGCTGCACAAACGAAAATTTAACGGCACAAAACGGAGCACTAACCATTCAGACTATTTGCTGGATTTTTTGACTTCACACAGCTGTTTCTCAGTGCTCATCACGAGCACGCGCGTATTTTGCCGCTTGGGTGGAGCGGCAGGACCTGCGTGAAGCTGACACCCCACCCACGTCAAAAAATCCAGCAAATAGTCTGAATGGTTAGTGCTCCGTTTGTGCAGGTTTGTGCCGTTAAAATTTTCGTTTGTGCAGTTTTGGTTTCTGAGATATTAAACATTATTTTTTAGGTCATCTAGAGTTCACCATCCCCCCATATCGCTCCAAAACAAACCAAAGTGGGCTAGTTCGTTAGTGCTCTGTTTGTGCAGGTTTGTGCAGTTAAAATTTTCGTTTGTGCAGTTTTGGTTTCTGAGATATTAAAAGTTATAATTTTGGCCGATGACGTCATCATCCCCCCATATGCTCCAAAACAAACCAAAGTGGGCTAGTTCGTTAGTGCTACGTTTGTGCAGGTTTGTGCCGTTAAAATTTTCGTTTGTGCAGTTTTGGTTTCTGAGATATTAAAAGTTATAATTTTGGCCGATGACGTCACCGTCACCCTATCATGTTCCAAATCAAACCTAACGGTGGGCTACTTCTTGTAATTCTTCAGATTCTCAGCTGTTGTACAATGTGTACATTTTGTTTTGAACTTCAATAAAGACTTAGAACAAGAAAAAATGTGTCTCATTTCAAGAAATGTTTTAAGATAGCAATGTTTTTTCACGAACGTAGCTTCTCTCCACAATAATTGAATCCTAATAAAGGACATGCAGCCTGACCCTAACGTAATGTGTATAACCTGTTCAACTGTGCTTTGATTTCGGAGGTGGTCTGAAGAATTATATTCACATTGTTGATGTACTGTCTGCTGATTATGCAGCAAACGTGTAAAAAAATTACATGAGCCTATAACGGCCAATTTGCTAGTTGCTTGAGCAAAGTTTTTGCCGAGTAAAACGGAAATGTGTCATTATTTCAAAGTTCATCCAAGTAATGTACTTAATATTTAGTAAATATATTTTCAATGCAACGATCCAATTTCTTACATTAAATGTGTATGGGCTTCAAGGATTTTGAAAAGCTCCACATGTTTTGCGAACTTTGACATAGTTCTCACACAACTGGGATTGGCTCCACCCACACTGTAGTGAGGCCCCCCCCCGATCTTGTTTTGCAGAGCAAGTGTAATTTCAACCTCTCGTTAATATTCTAGCGGTCTCAAATCGTTTTGAATAAGTCATTTTGGAATTTTTTCAACCCCGATTTTGATTTTTGAACAAGGTAAGTAAATTAATGCTCAACTAGCAAATTGGCCTTTATAGGCTCATGTAATTTCTTTACACGTTTGCTGCATAATCAGCAGACAGTACATCAACAATGTGAATATAATTCTTCAGACCACCTCCGAAATCAAAGCACAGTTGAACAGGTTATACACATTACGTTAGGGTCAGGCTGCATGTCCTTTATTAGGATTCAATTATTGTGGAGAGAAGCTACGTTCGTGAAAAAACATTGCTATCTTAAAACATTTCTTGAAATGAGACACATTTTTTCTTGTTCTAAGTCTTTATTGAAGTTCAAAACAAAATGTACACATTGTACAACAGCTGAGAATCTGAAGAATTACAAGAAGTAGCCCACCGTTAGGTTTGATTTGGAACATGATAGGGTGACGGTGACGTCATCGGCCAAAATTATAACTTTTAATATCTCAGAAACCAAAACTGCACAAACGAAAATTTTAACGGCACAAACCTGCACAAACGTAGCACTAACGAACTAGCCCACTTTGGTTTGTTTTGGAGCATATGGGGGGATGGTGACGTCATCTGCCAAAATTATAACTTTTAATATCTTAAAGACAAAAGCTGCACAAACGAAAATTTTAACTGCACAAACCTGCACAAACGGAGCACTAACGAATTAGCCCACTTTGGTTTGTTTTGGAGCATATGGGGGGATGGTGAACTCTAGATGACCTAAAAAATAATGTTTAATATCTCAGAAACCAAAACTGCACAAACGAAAATTTTAACGGCACAAACCTGCACAAACGTAGCACTAACGAACTAGCCCACTTTGGTTTGTTTTGGAGCATATGGGGGGATGATGACGTCATCGGCCAAAATTATAACTTTTAATATCTCAGAAACCAAAACTGCACAAACGAAAATTTTAACTGCACAAACCTGCACAAACGGAGCACTAACGAACTAGCCCACTTTGGTTTGTTTTGGAGCGATATGGGGGGATGGTGAACTCTAGATGACCTAAAAAATAATGTTTAATATCTCAGAAACCAAAACTGCACAAACGAAAATTTTAACGGCACAAACCTGCACAAACGGAGCACTAACCATTCAGACTATTTGCTGGATTTTTTGACGTGGGTGGGGTGTCAGCTTCACGCAGGTGCCTCCGATTGATCTATTGCAAAATCTAGACCTATTTCTTGTGACTGAGGTCAAACTATTGTGTACACAGCCAAACAGACTTTAAAAAGAAACTGGAAGAAGACTTAAAAGGAAATAATATTTAAAGAAATATAAGAAAGAAGTGGCAATAATTACCTCTATTATAATTATTATTCTTTAAAAAAAGAAAGAAAATGTCACATCCAAAAATCAAAACAACCTGAAAACTAAAAATAAGTCTAATTTATGTTCAGGAGTCCAAATAAAATTTTTTTTCTTCTGTCTGTTCAACAGCAGAGCAGCGAAAATATAAAGATGCTGCCCTCCAGGACGCTGCAACTGATGACGCCTTTTACAGTTTTTCAAAGAAAACAAATCGGGATCAGAAAAGTTGATAAATCTGACAAATATTTATGTAAACACTCAAAGTAAGGAAAAAACGTGCCCAGATTATTACAAATATATTTAAGTTAGCGAAGAATCTGACTGAATGTTCACCTGCTCGATTTTTTTCTGCAACACTTAAACTCCGCCAACATTCGGCGTGCTAAGCTAAATATGCTAACACCGAGCAAAGTGGCGACGTCTGTCATACAGGTTGGTCTAAACATCTCAGAAATAAATTACTTACAAAGTTTGGTGAACAACTCAGACATCCATCCATTTTCTTTACACCCTGTGGGGGGTCGGGAGGTGCTGGTGCCTATGTCCAGCTAACGTTCCGGGCGAGGGGCGGGGTTCACCCTGGACAGGTCGCCAGTCTGTCGTAGGGCCTACTCAGACATGTGGATAGCAAATTGTTCTGTTGGCTTCTGTCTCTTCGGTGGGAACCTGTGGTTCTGGGGGCGGAGTCAGTGAATTAACTCCTTTAGTGTTATAGCGTTAAAAAGTCAAGAGTCATTGATTCCATTTTAACGCATTCAGATTTGATATGGGGACACTGTTTTAACACTCGCTTTTAACTCCCAATAAGTTCATTCTTACACAGGGTTACATAAACAGAATGCGACTATAGAGTAAAATTTACTCTGCTTTTGCACAAAGTCAAGCGCCATTATGGCTCTTCCAGTGATTTTCCATTTTTGACCAAGAGGGGGCGTTCTACATTTCCGCCTCACTGATACGGAGTTGTTTCGTAACGTGCCGCCTGTATTCGTATAAAAAGCAACATTTTATAAACTACATTTTTTTCTATCTGAAATAACATGAAGATTAAGTGAATGGTCAGACGAATGGATCAACAAAACACCAGATGGACAGATGAAATATTTACACAATGAGACAGAACATCTGGAAAAAACATAATTTTCATACTCCATTTCCTCTCTTCATACTTATCCGGACCTGCAAAATACATTTAGCAAACTCCATACTTTTCTCTCACAGAGCAAAAACTAGTTAGACAAACCAAGTCCAAAAAATCATTTTATTAGAACAATACAGCAGGTATAAAGGTCTATTGCAAATCAAACACTCCCATCAGAATGGAATATGTGCTTCAACAGACAATATGCTCTCTGCAAGAGAAATAAATTAAGATAGATAAAACAAATAGAAAATGAGAGAAGAAAAACAACAGAACAAAGCAAGATCTATTTCTTCTTTTATAAAATATGTGATGCAAAGAAGAGAAAGCAGATCACTCAACTTGCTGATTAAGAACTTGCAAACCTAAATTTCAAACAGTAATTGAAACATAATTCAGAAAAAAAAGCCGAAAAAAGATTATTTTATTATGCAAATGTAAAAATTTGGTATTACCTGAAAACGTGAATAGAAAAAGTTCACCTTTTATCAATCACCAAGTGTCGTCTCAACATCTGAGACTAACCATGAGCCCTTTAAAGAAGCAGGAACTTTTTTAAAAAGATAACATCAGATTAAACATAACTGTATATAAGTGACTTTATCTTTGGTCACCAAGTGTTTATTACGCTCTAACAAAGAAAATAAATAACCTGAAATTAAAGCCTGCATTAAAGTGGATACATAAAACGCAAAAGAAAAAAAAAACATTTCTAAATGAAAAAAAACATTTTCAAGAAGAAATGATCCTCATCCTTAATGAGAGCAACTCAGGATGAGGATTAAAACAAACTGCATGTGTATTTAAGGAGACTGCAGTTTGAGCACAATTATAAAAAAATAATAGATATGATCGAGGCATTGCTTATAAAAATATCCTGGGTAGGCTTAATATGTTTTAATAAATCATTTAGAGGAGGGTGTAGAAAAAATAATTTTATATGGGTAGAACAGAAATAAGATTTACCTTTATATAGATAATTTAACAGTATAAGGACGAATTAAAGCCGCTACATATAAAGATGGGTTTTTGTTTTGTGTTGTTATGCTTGTATTTCAGTTTCAAGATTTTGGAATCAGTACTCAAGGCTCAGACAGAAATTCAGTGGTCTTCTTGTCAATGTCTATTTAACCAGAGATGTGACCCCTAAACAACTGCGACAAAATATCAACTGCTAATATTTTGTCAATTTTCCTGCAGAGCTCCATTACTTAAAAACAATCTAAAGCTGTGAGAAAGAAATCCCACCACCGCCATATTTGTTTCCCTGCCACCGTATGGGTGGACACCCTTACTCCACTTTAATCATCAGGTAACATATTGATTTATTCATATTTTATAACATGTTTTTTGTATTTTTCTTAAAATAAATTTCATACAAATCTATAACCAAACGTTTAGAAATCTTATTTACATTTTTTTTTTTTTTTAATTAAAAGAGACTATGAACCTTTTTTGTCCCATCCATCCTAACTTACAAAGCTTAATAAAGGAAGAACTCTGAAGGCCTTTTTCACTCAAATGTTTTCAATCCTCATCAGAAAGTGACTCAGAAAAACAGCATTCACCAATGGAGAGGGGGCGTGGGGGACAAAACCATCACCCAAAATGCTTGTGAAGTTGGTTCATTAATCCAAGAATCAGATCGACATCAAAGATTTAAACCTCCAGATCCGTCCCGACCTGCTTAACACAACAGGCAGTCGTAGAAGAAGTGTTGGAGACAGAAGTGGAAAAACTGAGACAAAATGAGAGCGAGCCCATTTTGGTGTCTGTCAGATTAACAGCGCCCCCTGGGGGGCAAGCCACTGTGGTCTTCGGTTGCAGCGATGAGATCTGTGTACGGTTCAGTCTGAAGAGCGAGTGAGGGTCTGTGCATATTACATGAGCCAGTGCCGTCTCGTATACTGTCAGTGAATGAGTGAGTCAGAGTGTGTTTATGTGTGTGTTAAAGCATGCCATCCTCAGTGCAGCCGCCCCCTGCAGTGTACCGAAACTCCTGCAAGTTAGAGACGCCGTGAAAATGGACGAAAGCCCCGGCGACTACCAGGATGTGGAACAGCTGGTGGGAGTGGAACTGTGACAAAAAGAGAAACACACACACAGCCGCAGCAGTGAGCGGGGAGACATAACCACAGCATCAATACACATACTTATCACGTGCGTTTGTGCGACACTCACCCAGATGTCACACTTGCCAGGGAAGAACCTCTCTGGGATGCGAGCAGCGTACAGACAGGCGCCGGTGATGTAGAGCGTCGCCATGAGAAACAGCCAGCCCATCTGACCGATGGTGGTGGCTTTGATCAGACCCTCGCTGATGACAAAGTGAAGGGTGGGAACCACGCCGCTCAGACCCAAACCTACAAACACTCCTAGGAACAGGCAGGAGAATTCAGTAGGTCACAGAGAAAAACACGAAACAGCATATGAGGGCTGGCAACTGTCGTTTATTCATTTACGAAATGGCAAAGTGAAGCTTAGGCTTACCTGCTCTGACTGCTCTGTACTGCGGAGTAGCGAAAAAGTCACATTGTGAAACTGTGATGGCAGCCAGACCCAGGACACACACAATTATCAGGTAGATGAAGCAGGGCTGAGGCGAGCAGTAGAAAGAATAGTACAACCAGGGGACGAAGGAGCCCATGATCAGGAAGGCAATCCCACTGTAGTCCAATCTGAACACAACATAATTCAGTTAGTAAGAGTCTTTTACTTCCTTTACTTTCACCGCCACAAAAAAACAAACAAAAAAAAACAGTTGTGTCTTACTTGGAAAAGATTCTGGACACGCCCTCCGAGTGACAGTAGACTGTGTGGAAGAGCCAGGAGAAGGAGAGGCAGAGGATGGCTCCGAGGAAAAACATCCCAATTACTACCTTCTCTTGCAGTGGAGCCACAAAAGACATGTTGGGTCTGAACATGTACATGAGACCCAGGCAGAGGAAGAACAAGCAGCCTGCAGAAAGGAGGAGAGAGGAATAGTGACGGTAAGAGTGAGAATAAGAGGAATGGGTCATAATAAAAGGGAAAACATTTATAGATTACGGTTTGCAGTTTTTTTTAAATTGTTTTTGCAATAAATGTATTTGGCTGTAAATATTCTTAACTGTAGGTCTGGAGCTCCCCTGATGTAGATGATTTATCACGCCACTAGATGGCAGAAGAGAGCTCCAAAACTAGTTTTGCAACGTTGGCATAAAACGAATGAGTTGAGCCAAAAGGTGCACTGAAAAGAGCAGCTTATCTCTGTTAGTAGATTAAATGTTCAACTTAGTCTGAGTCCTTGGCATTCAATCAATCATACTTTCAACACTTCTTATGCAAGACACTGAAACTGCTTCTTAGGCGTTTTAAACAGTAATTCTGTTAACAGATTACAATGCAATCTGGCTAAATATGAAGATTAAAGGATGAAATGAGAGAAAGTTTCTATTTCAGTCCTAATTATGCTTTGTGCTGTAAGAGCATTGTTCTTTAACGCATTCTCTGGAAACAAAACGTTTATGTTCGGTTCACAGATGGGGGCTGGGATGAGAGTGTGAGCCGCGTACCTAGCAGGTGTGTCCAAATGTTCCCCGTCTCTGTGTGGATTCTGAAGATGCTCTTGAAGCAGGCGCGAAATGAAGGCATCGGTGGTCTGTGGCCGTGGAGCAGGAAGTCGTTGTCTTTCAGCCAATCCGGGAGCACGTCGTGAGGGATGACGCGCCACCGACCCTCCCACATCTGTTTGGTAAGCAAAACAGAAAAGAACCTTAAATCATTTTTTCCCGATGACACCAAGAGCCAGTAAAAAGCGTACGATACAAGATGTTCTCTATCAGAAGCAGTTGGTTGCTTAATAAATGCCAGAAATTAGGAACGTGTTTTTGTGGCACCGGATCCAGCACAGGAAATTACAGCTGTAATATCTACAAAGTCTCCAGCGAAGATTTCAACGCCACATTATCAGATTCGGTGTGGCCTGATGTAAACAAATTAAGTGAAGTCTGATATAGTAAACATGGCAGACAGTAAGAGGAGAGAAGCGTCTGAAAGATTTATTGCCGTCATTTACAAACTGCTGGCTGTGATTTTAGAAGACAGAGTGTATAAATCTACACACTCCAGCAATATCATCTAATCTATCAATTCGAGGGACCTGTCTATACAGGATAATCTTAGTGTATGCTTGCCTTATTACTTTCCAAACTATTGCAATGCACACACAAGTCAAGCATGAGTTTAAATTGGTTGGTAAATTATTCACAGTGGTACATTTTTGACAGCTGATCTCAAATCTATTTTCAAAGCTGTCCAAGTAATTAAGCGGTCCAGTCAGGTGTTCAGATGACAGCTGGTTCTGAGCAGCATAACGAAGCAGAACTGCAGGCCTCTGCTGCGCACAGTTAAGGGGAATCAAGCACACAAAGTGCTACTGACAAGGTTAATATTAAAACAGGGTGCTCAACACAAATCCAACAACAAGTCGTCAATAATAGCAGGTTGTTTCTACAATCCATTAATACAAAAACTATGATTAACGACTGTTTAGGTTTATGCATTTTCCATTTTGGCCGATGTCCAAATATGGCTTGTTAAGCTTATCTTTACACCTTGGACACCACGGCTGTAGTTTACTTTAGGGCACAAGCCTGTCATATTTTTTATGGTTTTATTAGTAGCAGTTTTTCTTTTTACTGTGTGGATTTTATTGAGCGTCTCAGTAAAACAAACACCTGGAGCTTAGTGAGAAATACGAGCCCAAGTACAGTCACCCTAAACATGTGAACACTAACAGAATTAAAGGTGTAAAAATATGCATAAACATATATTTTTACCTTATGTACAAACTCCTCCATCTTTTCCATGGCGTGGTGAGCTTGCAGCAACGGAGTTCTCGCCATGAAGCCTTCGTCGCTGCTTCTCTCATCCTCGTTCTGATCCCTCTCCTCTCCTCTGTCGTCCTCTTCATGGCACTCGTGGACAGACTGAAACAGGGCAGACGGACGACATTAGACTGGATTCATGATTCATGCCAAAACTTTCAGAGCTTAAACAATCATTTTCTCGAATGATAGATCACGAGAGAATGTTTGCCAAAGTGCCAATTAATCACGTTAATGAGCGTCACAAAGGAAAGCAGACCAGGAGAACTGGTGAAGTTTGCCTCGACTACAAACCTGTTGGACTAGTTTTGCCTTCCCTGAAAGGCCGTGGACTATTTTGTGTCAAATAATTACAGTCCGTGTGTAACAAAATAAAGAAATTTAAAGGAACAGAAATAAAATGTAACGGGAATGTACACAGTTCAAAAAGATTTTTAAACCTGCAACCACTTTTAAAACTTTCAAAAACATGATTTTTGTTTTGTAATACCATTAAAAATCACTGCAGACGTCTGGACTGGAACAGTAGGACCAAAGTTGATCAATTGTCTAACCTATAAAAGATTAAACCTTTTATTTTGAAGAGAATACAATGGCTTTATTTTGAAATATCCACATTTGAAGAAATGTGGATCCTAATAATAAACCAACATATAAAACATTCAGGTTTTTACTTTGGAGCGTAAACGCAAACCTTTTTAAAAGAATGACTGTTTTGATGCCTGCGCATCTATGTTAGAAATTTGAAAACTATTCCAGAAATAATCCAAAAATGCATTGGATTATTAAATAATCGACCAATAAAATTGGCAGACGCAGCCACCGCCTGCCAATCACAAACAGGAAAAGCTCAACAACCGAAAAGTGTGAATTTAGTCTAACAACTCCAGACACAGCTGGGCAGCCAGGGCCGCCCGGTGATAAATATGCAGTCATTAATCAGAACTGGTGTACAAACAAACAAACAGATGTAACACACACACACACAGAAACAGAAATGCTCCATGGAAAAACAAAAAAGAAATCGGGTGGAAAACCGTGATAAGCACAGCTGTGGAAGCAGCTGAAATCATCCAAACCTCCATTCAACACATATTACTTTATTGTGAAGGAAGATAACGGAAAAGAAAAATGCACCTGCTGTTGTTGTAGCTCTAAAGGAGGAAAGAAAGTGAGGAAATACATTGAGACAGAAATAAAAAAAATGAGAATGCAGTTTGATGCAAAACCTATTTAAAAAAAAACCAGACCAAATATTCCTCTAGACCAGCCCAGTTCCTGTCTGCTCTTAGAATAATGCCCCTTCTGATGAAATGAACTTCTCAGTTTCTGTGGTTTATGGGCTGTTTTGCATCTGCTAATGTTAAGTTTGTAACATGCATTAGGACTTCTTTCAGTCAGCTGCAAAGAGCACACAGAGATCGCACTGTAAACATGCTAAATGACTTGGAAAAGATGCCAACAGCAGCTCATAAAGTCAACCTGAAAACATATTGTCTTTATTTTACATAACAAAATCAGAACTAGCTAAAATTGGTATCAGCAGATCAAAGATCGTCCTTACTTTTCTGATTGGTGAATCTCAAATTAAAGGTGGAACCCGAAATTAGGTTTCTTGTTTTGCTCACAGCCGTTTCGGTTGATTTTTAGTTGGAGCTGGAGGTGTTAAAATTGGTTGACAGACCACAAACTAAAACCACTTCTTTTCTGAAGAACGTTTCAGCTGCACAGAATCCTGTCCTCACTGAAAGCCGCAGTGGTGAGGTTTGGTGGCAGGTGACACAGGATGTCTGAAGACATCTGCTCATGAGGAGCTTCTGCTAATCATCAGAAAACATTCAAAGCCTGAAACAACCCATGTTCTTGGGAAATGTTTACATTTACCACATCAAACCCCCTCGGAGACCTGCACATGCAACATGTGACCAAACCTCAGCTATTCAGCCTCCGACTGGCCAGAAGGGCAAAGGCTCTGGAGTCAAATTTCACTCCGTATAAAAGTGTCTGGATGTCGGGCCAACGGTATGAACCGTCCCCTCTTGGAGGCGCCCAGGTTGGCTGCTCATCTAACACGCCCAGTTATTTATTCCCTGCATCGCAGTTGTAGTCATACTTCAGCAGAAAGCCTCTCCAGTTGTTCTCAGAACTGATTTCAAAGAAACAACACCTGAGGCACCTAGCAGAAGCTTCTACGAAAAGCCATTGGTGTGTTTGCACAGCACATCACCCTTCACTCTGGGATCCAGATCCAACTAAACAAAATAGTTCTGCTAATCACTTCCTGGAAAAATGGAAGTGTAAATACCTTTTCTTTTTTTCAGTCCAGCAGAGGGAAGGTTTCTTTTCTACTTTCACTAAAATGATCATGAAGACCTAGCTCAACTTCATGTTTATCTTTTCCGATAACAGAGTAATTTTGTCTACTTAAGCAATGTTATATTTGAGGTGTGTGTACACAGATGATAAAGAAGCCTTATCAGTGAAATGCAGACACACCCTGAGCTGAAATATTATATATATATATATATATATATATATATATACACACACACACACACACACACACACACACACACACACACACGCACACACACACACACACACACACACACACACACACACCAATGACGGTCTAAAGGGATATAAAAGTAACAATGTGATAAAGCTGTAAACCAGTGAGCCACTTTGTGAATGTTGCTCAGGTTAGAAGTGATTTTTAATTGGGGTCTTTACTCCAATACTAAAATCAAATGCAAACAAAAAAAAAAAAACAAAAAAAAAAAACATACAGCATATTTTTAAGATCAGATATTTACTTTACCTAAATTATTTACAATGATTTTCTTAATTTTTTGGACAGTAAAACTACATTTGTATGGACAAAAAGGGTATTTTCTGCATTCCCCACATATCCTGATTGATAAGCAAAGATAGGAATAAAAAAGGGTTTGCGAGCTCTTTCTACATAGAAGTGAATCAGGATGTTTTTCTTCCGATTCCCAGAAGGCCAGACTTCTTCTCTGTCACAAAGAGCATATATCCAGCTCCCCTCAGGCTCATTAACTCCATGTTGTTCTTTCTGGTCAATTTCACCCGACTAATGACTGGTTTTCTGCAAACACGCCCGTCACACGTTTGCATTTTGAGGTATCTGCTGCTTGGTGGCGTTTAATAGTGAGTCAGCAGGAGCCACAAAGTCCTGGAAGGGAGATCAGTGTAAAAACAGAGAAGGAGCAGAAAGCTAAGAGGAACAGATTTGAAACTTTGGAAAGTCTGACAGTAGAACATGCCAGAGAGGGAAGAGCTCACCCCTGCACACATTAACCCTCAGGGCAGGGCAAAGATATTCAACATGTGACTCACACATGTTCACTGCCGTCTTGGGATTGCAGGAAAAGACACCGTGACCCTCGGTAGCGGCCTGCTCCGAAGACAGGACACTGTGCTTCCTGTTCTGACCAGGTGGAGGACATGAATGCTCCACAGGCACAGAGACACTTTAAAGCAAGAGTGCTTAAATGTGTCACTTTAAAGTTTTTTGTTTTCCTTCACTCAACAAATGAACAACAGGCGTTCGATTGGGATTACGCAAGTAAACGCCATCATCGTCCACTGTTGCACCATAAAGTTTCAGCTAATTTCACTTCCCTTGCGGCTCACACGACTTGTTAAATAGGCTTCATAGGAGATTTTTGTACAGAATTTGAACCAGGTGAAGCTAAAACTATTCCTCCTGAAGAGTTTTAGACAGAACATTTTTACAGACAAAGGTTGTAAAGGGAAAATGAAATTGAACAAACCTTGCATGCAAAATGTATATTTTATTACACAGCTTTGTGTCAAGTACTGCTCTCAGTGTGTTGTTCTTTCATCTTTTGAGTTTGCATAATCCAGGCAACAACTAGTTGATTCCTAAACTAGTTGACGATTATTCCAATAATCATCACGATTAAACCGATTAACTGTTTCAGCTCTATTAGCCAGAAAATTTAACAAACTTTATATAAGTATGTATTAAAGTCTGCTCGTCTTCCAGTGATGGAATTAAAAGCTGCAAAACTGAATCTGAGTGCAGTTCAGTTTTTTATGAAGTTAATTTTCTAACTGTGCATTATAATGTCAACTTGTTAGCTTTATTGGAAGCTATCAAGTTGCTTTAGAAAACAACAGAACGTGTCTGAATAGTAATTCACTTTTGACGTCATAAAAAAATATCATATGAAAGCAAGAACAGCCTCAAGCGAGTGCAGCTGAAGATAGAAGTGTACCAGATGAAATCTGGTGGTAAACAGGATGTGGGATACCAGCCTGAAAGCTTCACCACACACACACACGCACACACACACACACACACACACCCACAGACAGCAAGCCGTGAACGAGTGAAACGAGGCCTTGCTGAGGGCACTGAGGGGTTGGAAACCATGCCTGGTTGTGACCGAGGCAGGTGTCTTCTGATGCCGTCTCAGGTTTACGTGTTGTGTTACAGCAGGTAAAAAAAAAGTTTGAACCCTCACACACCCATCGGGGGGGGGAAGAAAGGTTATGTTTCAGTTTGAAGGCTCTTTCCTGCTAAAGAATAGAACTGATCGCTTACACACAGCACCTGAAAACGAACAAAGCGTTGCCTCAGTGCATCTGGTGCATTGGTCAATAGTCAGATTTGTTTGCTCTCTTTCCAGTAAGACCGCCATCTCTTTGTGAATCTGTTGTTAAATAACAACACATCACCATTAACTTAGAAAGGACCTGACTGATGAAGCAGAGCCAGCTTCATCATGATGCAGCTCTAATTGCTACAGCACGGTGTGAGTCATCAGAGCCTGCAGAGCCTTGAAAGTGGTGCGGTTATCAATAAGTGGAGGTGGATGTTGGGAACCTTGGACAAAGAGGCTTGTGACCAAGGCAAGCAAACTCAAAAATCTGACTTAATAATCCATTATACTGCAGCAAACTGAAAAAAACAATAACAACTACAATCTTGGAAGAAGACTGATTTCACTTCTTCTGGGTTTCTCTAGTAGATATTTTTGCAAGTTTGAAAAATATATATTTTACTCAAATTCTTGAACCAGATTTCTTTTGACGAGACTTATCTTTTTAAATGTCAAGTTTTTTTTATTCAAGGCTTTTCACAAACTTTAAACAAACCCTACTCATGATGTTATTTAAAATAAATAAAGTACCACCATCAACAGGTCGATTCAAAACCACACCAAGATGATAAAATAAAATGAAATCTGTCCCTTTTCATTTTTTTCAAGTCATGTTTGTCCTGCATATTTAAAGTTTTCCCCAGAGAACTGATAAAGCTCTGTTATCTGATCTCTGCTGCAGCTCTTTAGGCTTAAGAGTGACTAAGTAGTACTTTAAAGAAGACTCCAAACTTTTCTAATTCAGCTTCAAAAATCAAGTACAAAATTGCTCTTTAGAAGATTTTACTGAGTTTGAAACATAATCTGCTCATCACTTTACATGTTGTTCACAAAGATTTGAAATGTCCTTTTTTTTCTTTCTTTTTTTTTTTTATTTAAGTGAGAAAATGTATCATTTTGTTTTCAAACGGGTCAGCTTCACGCCCTCAACTTCATTAATGACTCCTCTTGCATTATTAACGCTAGTATGCGCGTTTTGGTTTTGTTTTACAGTGTGACCCAGTAAAGCCTCTCCATGCCACATGCCTCTGAACAAAGCCCCAAAGCTGCTGACAGCAGGCAGGTGTGTGTGTGTGTGTGTCCTGTACTCACGCCATGGTGCGAGGGGCACTCTGCGGTGCTGAGGTGACTGGTTGAAGAGCCTGAGGTGTTGCGTGTGTTTTTCTCCCGTGGACTCATGGGACCTGCAGGTGAGCCGTTTGTGGCGTTTTCTGTGAGGTTAGAGTTTCTGTGTCGCAGTACAAAGGCCGGGTCCTCAGCCGGCCCCCCGGCCCTGACTGTCTCTTCTTCGTCCAGCTTGAGAGGCTGGACTGCCTTCTTTATTTGAAAGCAATAAGAAGCTCAGCTGGAGCAGGACAGAAGGACTGAGGGGTGCAGCCACCAACCGAAAAAAAAAAAAAAAATCTGAAACGATTCGAGAGTGGGAAGTTCAAATAAATAAGTCACGCAGGCAGGTCACAACTCAAACTTCAATGTATCTTTATTAGGAATTCATGTGGTAGACCCAACACAAAGTGAAATGGAAGGAAAATGTATATAAATAGAGCCACTTGACGCCATGGTTACAGCTGTAAATCTTTTGTGGTCTGTGTACCAAGAAAGTTTTACTTGTACTTCGCTAAAAGCACTCAACCTATCCACAACTTCCCGACCTCATCCTTACAAGAAATGTATAAAAGCTTCCCCTCTGC
Organism: Poecilia reticulata; assembly: GCF_904066995.2. Lineage (NCBI taxonomy): Eukaryota > Metazoa > Chordata > Actinopteri > Cyprinodontiformes > Poeciliidae > Poecilia > Poecilia reticulata. The sequence goes on along the minus strand of NC_088852.1, from coordinate 9,544,519 downwards.
ATGATGCTGCCACTGCCATGTTTTACCGCAGCGTCTAACCAAAGATTTTTGCTGTCCCAGTCATGGCTCACATTGACTTAATTCATTAATTTCTGCAGCAACTGGTTGCACTTGGATTTATTTAGCTGAATTAATTCAATTGATAATTTCATTTCTCTTTGGGATAAATAAAAATATTCCTCACATGAATAACATAGATTGAAGCGTGTTGCAAAATGTCTGAATATTAAATACCTGGGTTGTAGCTGAAGTCTGTGAACTTGAAGATGGGTTCGAGTCGAGGCTTTATGGGACTAAGCTGGAGAGGAACTGAAGTCCAAAGAGAAACTGAAGGAAAGAAAAAAACAACGACTGATGTTAGTCCCAATTTACTGTAAAATAAAAATGCAACAGATCAAACGAAAAACAACAATATAACATCAACGTAAAAATGTAAAGATAATTAAAACACGGCAGTTAGCTGAATAAAACATTCGACACTTTTAACCAGTCCCAAACTTTAAATAAAAGATGTCAAGTAACTGAAGTCAGCCTCCAAAATATCCCCCAGTGTCTTGTCTGAATCACTCCATTATGCCATCCACCCTAAATGCTGCATTTAACAAGAGTTGCAAACAATAAGAAGCTGCCAACTTGCTGTCATGGCGAGTTGCTTCGCAACGAGAGGTGTCAAGGACAGCAACAAGACATTCACATACAGGAAGCTCAAGTAGTCCCCGATGGCAAATTGTTTTGCACTGTGGCGTTCCTCTTAAACAGAGTTAGCTGTTAAGAACCAGAGTTAAAATGTGAGCCCATCTCTAAATAGATTAAAGAAGGTTCTGATGGGAACAGCCGCATTAAACTTGTAAACAGTTCCACAAAAAAACAGTACATGCTGATATTTTAACTGCAGGTTTCCAAAAAGGGCGACCAAAGCTTCGACAATTTGGAAACAGTCAGGAATGCAGCTGCAGACTCATTTCCACATACTGCTGCTTGCCATATGGTTACCTCCCCATCTTTCACCGAGCTCCAGTGAGGCCAAATCGATGTAAATATGTCCCAAAGGTTAGCATAGGGCTGCTTCATTTAAACTCTCACCCGGCCCCACAACACATACATTAAAGCTCATTACGCTCAGTGGGAAAAATAACCCCTCAGGTAAACAAGAGAATTTTTTCAACACAGAGAAAGAAACAAATACTCGTACTCGTATGTTTTACAAATTAAATGAACCTTCAGAAAGCGATGTTATTTACTCAGGCCCGTTTTTCACTCCGTGACGTCTTATCGATTTCTATTTCTGCAGACCAACTATTATCTAAAACAGCCGTAGCACTTTTCTCTGGTAGCCACTGCCACATTTCCTGTCATGTTGGAAAGTTTGCTTTCACAGCTACTTTTGATGTGATTTTTTTTCAGCCGTTAGTTTACCCCCCCAGGAGGACAGACTCATGTGATAGCAGCGCGAGCACAAACCGTCCTTTTGACAATTTGGAAAGGTCCGGAAAGCAAAAAAAAAAAAAAAAAAAAGAAGGAAAAAGTAAAGAAGCATATTTATCCACCGCTAAACGGACATTGTTCACTTTACTTTGTTCGAGAAGTTTTATGTTGCAAGAATGTTTGAGGAATCAAAAGACTCGCACACAATCATTGGCACTATTTATGAAAATAACAGTAGCAAAACAAACAGAACAGTACAGACCGCCCTGGCCCCTAATTAAGATAAAAAGGCTCATTTGATGGAAGTAAAGATATGGCAGGAACACAAAGCAAAAGCTGCTTCACACACCCAATCCAGGACGTGCTTTCAAGGATCTGAACCGACCGACTCCTGAGTTGCTTTAGCCCCTACAGCAGCCGACTGACACATAGTTATGTCTGTCCACAACAGGAAGCAGAATGAGTCACCGAACTGCTTCATGCAGGGTAACTATGATCACATTGCTCCCAGACGGGCAACTGGTATCACACAGGCTTCACTTTTAGACTGAAAATTCCACCGTTTAAGAATCGGTTTCATTTCTACATTAAAGTCTTCCAAAATTCTCACATTTTCCTGTTTCAATTCTAGCTATAAAAAGGAATTAATCTCACTCGGAGTCGTCATTATCATCTTCATCAAGTGGCATTTTTACATCGATGATTTTACCTCTAAGTTTAATACCTACAAGACAGGCATAGGTGCCAGGGTGAAAGCTATTATAATGTCGCACATTGTTGAGATTACAGCCAAAAAAACGAAATAAAAAGCTTAGTACAAAGGAAACCGAGGTCGTGAATCAGTCAGGTATTTGTGTGCAAAACATCTTTGACTTTGTTCTTTCAGTCTATTCTTAGCGTGGCGTCCCAAATCTCATTTTATCTGCTCTGCATATTGCTGCTTGTTTTCGTCCGACAAATTCAAAGCTTTGTGCAGCATATCCAGAGTTAGAAGAGGAGACAGGAGCGCCACGCCTTTTTTTTATTTGATTATTTTTTTTAAAACAATTTGAAAGCAGTCATGTGAGGCGTACTCACATGCAATGCAGCATGTCGTCGCTTTTCAGCCTTTAATTTAAAACGTGTATGTTTTGATTCTGAAACATTTCAGTGTTGATTAACTGGAGATAAGTACTCAAAACATAAATATGAAAACATGCACTCACAAGTCAGGTACTGTAAAATTTAGATGAAATATATATATATATATATATATATATATATATACACTGAGAGAGAGAGAGAGAGAGAGAGAGAGAGAGAGAGAAGCAGAGCAACTGAGGCCACAACTAAGTAATGTGGTGTAATCTGGTGTAGAGTAGCAAGCATAAATCAATCACTGTATCCAGCACTGTAACTTCACAAAACTCAAATGAAGAACTGCTGAAAACTAAATAAAAGGATTGATATAAAATGATTTGCACTGTTATTTTTACAAGTGGTGCAGAAATCCCAGCTGAAGGAAAAGGAAAATGAAATATAAAGAAAAATAGTTATAAAGTACACCTCTGCTCTGGACATCAAGGTGTTTTGGATTGTGATATCTTATTTCCACTATGGACTGCAACTGTTCTTTTCTTACAAATACTAGAAACGCCGCTCAACAGAAAGCATCACAAGTCATAGCAAGCCTTATGACAAAGGTTTGAAGAAACTAATGAACTGGGAGGGGGGGATTTCTAAAAAAAAAAAAAAAGAAGAAAAAAAAGAGGAACTTCAGCAAACTAAAGTAGGTCAAATATTTGCTTGTGCATAAAAATAAAAGGAGAAAAAAAAACCATATATAAATAACAAGAAACCGGTTTTTCAACCCCGTCTCCACTTTTAACTGTGCTTTAGGCCTGCATGACACACTAACATGTGGGTCAGAAGCAGTTTAAAAGCAAGTACTGTTTTCTTTACTCTCACTCAGTAGGAAGTAAATATAGGACAAAGGTCAAGCCGTAAAAAACAGCAGCACTGCAGAGTCAGGTCTATGTACGGCAGGCAAACACGTCATTCTACCGCTGATTACTATAACATGTTACCAGGAGGTCAACAGCACAGTCCAGTCATCTTTACCCCCCCACTCCGTTTCATTTAGGAATCTGATTGTTAATTAAAACATTTAGGTATTTTTATGTGAAGACATTTGACGGAGAAAATCAGTCTCCTCCATTAGACTCACTTCAACCTATTTCTGTTTTATGCCAAAGAGAGTATCTAATCTCTGATCATGGGCCAAAACTGTATTGGTTAAATATAAAGTAAGCAGTATTAGACTAGTTAGTTGGAATTAACAATAGAAATACAGTCGTAAGTCCGGTGGTTTCTTTCCCGCTAACCACCACATTCCTGTGACGACGGCTAATGTTTTTTGTTTTTTTTATTTTAGGAAATGATAGGAAGTTTGACGTGTACGCCGCTTATTCAGAACCTGAGCTCCTTCTTCGTATTTGCTGCTTATTGTTCGAGGCTGTCCAACGGCATGAAATTTCCCCTTCAATGTGTGCTGGCTGTATGAGTCATTTCATCAGACATGGCCGGCTGCCTGCGTGCCACTTGGTACGTCATCGCTCTCTCTCCCCCTAACACAGACACTCACCAAAATGTGTAACACCAGATAAGCACACACATTTCTCAGAATTTCTCTCCCACACAACAAATGCACAGCCTTTTTAATTTCTTAGCCACAACTCCTTTAAGTGATGACATACAAGACAAGTTCGAAGACGACACTGAGCGGTAAACTTTAACGGGTCACTACTGCCATTCCCTTGTCTTGTTTTTGTTTCTACTCAAAATCCTACCTCAGCATGACTTTTTGTTTTGCGCAAACCTGCAGTACAAGTTTTACAAACCTAACAGATGACCAAGCGGTCAAGCCGGTAACACTGACTCACAAACACGTTACACAGGCTTAACTACTCAACTTCATCAACATCGAGCCTACAAAGATCTCCATCTTCTGTCCGTTCTCACAAATGTTTTGCCAGCAAGCTTTCTTACGAACATTTGAAGCCAAAACTGGACGTACTTAAAATCACTTTGTGAAGCAAAGAGGAAGATAAATCGCTAAGAGATGCACCGATTAGGCCTTTTCCAGGCCGATACCGGTGTCAGATTTTGTATACCAATTTATTGGTATACAAATAAATTTGAATACAATTTATTTGTATTGGTATACAATTTATTTTAGAATGATCAACATTCTAAAAATAAAAAAAATAAAAAAAATTTTTTATTGCTGTTTAATCTTTTTAGAAGATGACAGATTGCATACAAAAAATCATCATTATTCAATCTGATGTTATGTGAGGGGTTAACGGTGATGCTCTTTTTGGATTTCTTGTACACCTGCAGTCAACAACCTAAAAGCTAAACTAACAATGCGGCAGGTTGACGCGGTTACCAACGAGCCCAGCTCAGACCGTTCCTTTGATGGGAAGCTGAACGTTGGATCAAACTGAAACGATGATGGATTTGTAGGATTATCCCCATGTATATCTTAATATTTGTCCATATTATTATTATTATTCATATTATTTAATCAAGGGGCATCAAAACATTTCCTGGTGGTGGACTGGAAATGGCAGTTCTTAGCTTAATGAAACATAAACAGGGGGCGAGGGGGGTCCAACTTTTCAATATTTGACCAGCTGTTCATCGATTAGAGCTAAAACGAGCCAAATCTGATCACTGGCTTATTGATAGGTGGATCTCTACCCAATACGGGTCGAAAAGGCAAAAACTCTTTGACCTTTGACAGTCACATGGAGCTCGTCTACTCGTCAGTCCAAAACCATAAAGATAGAAAGATAAGACTGGTGACAACCTGCTTTGGACAGTGACCTTTGGATGACATTGATAACCCTAACGGAGACACTTTTGCTGCTGTGAGTTCAGGTTGTTCAGTTTTCCTTAACCAAAGCAAGAATCATTCAGAGTTGGTAAAAATTCTAATCTCGTGAATTTCTAACCATGGTAAGCGTCCCACTGACGCTGATCGGTACTTCTGAATTTTTCCCACAACCTCTGCAAAGTTTGGTTGCTTCGAGATAAACGACATAAACTCACTGTCAGGTTTTTTGTTGCTTGTGCAAAAATGTTTGTGGATCAGGCATAAATATGCTTTCCAGACTTAAATGCAGGTTGTGGTTGTAGTGCGTTGCGTTGTGCGTCCCTGTGGTTGGGGGTTTCACACAAGTATCCATTTAAATGTGGGGCAGCTCTGCAGAGAACCAAACCTGCTGTTTGAAGCCAGATGACTGGTTCTGCTGTTCAATACGACTGAGACACAGGCATTTCAACACGGCACACTCCAACCAAACTATAACATTACCCAAAATCCCGTTTCAACCCCTGTCTCCTCAAAGCTACAGCTGATCATAAATAATGAGTAGTGTTGGCTTTGAGCTGAAACCTCATTTAGGTGGGGTTCACTTTTGGGGTGCAGTAATGCGGTGTGATTCAGGAGCGTCGCCCAGCTAGCTTCTACATAAAAACGAACCACTAACATCAAGAGCAAACGAACAAAGTGGGTGTCCCCTGGTGTCCTGATACAGCAGGGACATTCTGGTCCAGCTGCCAGGAGTCTTATGATTAAGACCGGAACAAAGAGCGACAGTGTGACGAGCATTTGACACAAACACACACTCGTTCTCTTAGTCGAGACGCAGCACAGATATTATCAGGAACACACTTCTGACAAGCATGGTACGTTTTAACTCCCTTAAATTGTCAATGTTTACAAGCTTTAAAGTAATGACACAATTTAAAAAATTGATTTCATGGGGAAAACATAAAAACCAACACATGTATTTATGACAGGATTTCATTAAATGTAAATTTTAATGTTGGTTTGTTACCAAATAAAATTATTTGGTATATAAAAAAAACCCCAGGGTTATATTGAAAAATAATTGGTAAAAATATATAAATACATTTCACAAATATCTTAAATATGATTCAGTCAATCAAAAAAAATCTCTTTGCAATTGATACATTTTTAATGGATAAAACATAAAAATAGCTTCAGTCTAGGATTAATAAATAATTCTAATTTTGATCATGTAAATAAGAACTAGTCTTTGTGCTTTATATATATATATATATAAGATTAAAATAGTGACCTTGTGTTTTTAACATTATTTCAGGGATTGTGAAAAAAAAAAACAGTTTAAATTTGTGGCAATAAAAAAAAGTTAATATTATACCACATCTGGTATTTATGACGATTTTTGTAAATCTAAATTATTCGAAATACCTCAACTCTTTTTAGACACTTTTTAGTCTGGCGTGAAGCGCACACAAAGTCTAAAATTACTATTCACAGCTAATTAAAAGCTGAGCTCCAAGTGTGCATGAAGCCAAACCACTACTGACAGAGGGAACCCAGTAGACCACAGTAAGGTTGTCCGTCCTGCTGGTGAACAACCAAATGTAGTGGCTTTAAAGCACTAGGTGGTAATCCAAAAGTGGGTCAAATGAAAATAAGTGGTCTCAGAAGATAAAAAAAGAGCAACATGGAGCTATTAAAAATACATATTCCTTTTGTGTATGCAGCGTGAAACTGACTGATGACAACCACATTATTAATAACTGTTTTGCCATTACCAAATTTCGGGTTTTCCAAACATCCCTAGAACGGCGGCCAATTTATTTGTAGTCTTTGAGGATGAATTAGATCACATTGTGGTCTAGTTTCTTAAATGGTTGCTTATTCTTTATCTTAAACTTTAATATAATTGGAAAGAATTTGCTTAAAAATTGTACTGCAGCTTCAAAGGAATTCCATTCAATCATTTACCCTCTAAAGGTGTTTCATGGGTTAAGATGATTACTGTGTCCATGGATAAAGCATTTAAGTCTTGATAATCTTATTTATTTTGGCTTATGCAAGTTTTGTGTCTGTACATTTATATGACAGCAGGCGTCAATGTAAAGCTTTGTAAGTCGTGCTTTTCCACCAAACGCACTCAAACTGCTTTATGGGTTGTTTTGAAAATAAATAAAAGTGGGTAGCATAAGAGATGTATATAAAAATAAAAAAAATACAATAAAGCAGCTCTTCTCTTTCGTGATCAATCACTTTCACATTGATAGATCTATTATTCTACGGGCTATGTTTAGCTACTCTCCTGGCTGGCACACTTTCAAACACTGACATCATTACACATTAAATTCACCACAGAGCTGTACTTTGTCATAAAATAACATGACATATGCTCAATATCCATGTCTTGGAGCCCGAAGCAGCTTAAGTAATAGTTGCATTCTTCGGACGAAATTCAGGCCATATTTTTCACTGCAGAATCTTGCACAATGCTGATTGTGAAAGGCACTGAAACGTCAAACAAATTATGCAGTAAATATTGGCTCTGAAATCACAAGATGAATTTGTTTGTCAGTTTAAAAATGAAGCATGTTCCTGGCGTAATGAAAAACGACTTAATAACATAATGGTTATTATTAACTCATGACTCCACGCACTTCAGTTTCATTCTGTCACTTTGGGTAAGTTGTAAATGGAAACTTAATCGAGGAAAAGAAACTATTAAATATGAATTTCTCATATAGGTAGATTACAGAAAGAGTTTCTATACTGCTGAAGTTTGTGTCTAAGACAACTACCCAGACAATAAAATATTTATAAAATGACTTCATGCCTGAAGAACACTGACTGAAAATTGGATGTTGCACCATATACAGATGGAGAGAAATATCAGATATCCAAAAATGACACGTTCTGTCTCATACTCCTACACCAGAGACAAATATTCAGTTGTGACTAGTTTACTACTGGTAAATGTATTTCTCATGACAACTGTTTGACAACAAGCTATTTTTGGAATACTCTGGGAAAATGCTTAACATTTTCTGATGTAATACAGTAATGGTTCAACACATCAACAAATACTTATATTTTTACTTAAAACGTTATATACACATCCATGCGGTTGGCTCGTAAAATCTAGTTTTCTGGGTAGACTACTGCTATAAGTGCGTATCAAGGTTTTTTTTTTTTTAAATCATACTTTGAGAACTGCACAAAATTTACGCTACACAACTCCAACAGTTTAAGGTGAATTTAATGAGATGTCAGAAAAATGCTAAGGTCAGCCCCTCGTTTACCAGACAGACAAATTAATCTCATTCCAGATTGCAGAAAACAGGTTTGGTCTTGGTGTGGAAAGTATGGCCTTTCTGTTCTAAATAAACCAATAAACTTACATTATTGTTACAAGGTTTTTGGGTAAATGCCATAAAATTTGTGTAATTTTAAATCAAGGAAAAAAAAAAAAAAAAGAAGCAATTGTTTGCTGTTGTAAGGAGGTTATTTAATCATTTCAAACAATTACAGAACAACAGTATTTTTTTGTTCTGTTTCTATTGACAACCTAGCCAGGGATATATGCTGAAGTTTCAGCCCACAAAATGCGTGTTTAAACAAACCAAAGAAAAGTAACTGTTTGTATATAAAATTAATAGTGTCAGGTAATATGTTCCATAATTTATATTCCAAAATTGAGCTTATTTGATAAGTAGTTCATGCTAAATTACCCAACAGCTGGTCTAGAAATCATCTAAAAATGCACTAATACAAGGGCATACAACAAGAATTCATGGTCTAACTATTTTGATAATAATCCTGACATACTTGGTAATGTCTCTTTAAATTCAAAAGTAATTTTTAAAAAAAAGTTAATATATTTTGGAAAACGCAGTAAGCCTTGTAAGCTGTATTTTCTGCCATCCTATTTTTTGCTGACTTAAGTGGGCAAGAAACAGGTGTAAATAAAGAATAAAACTCGTATTGAAAAACTGAAAACAGCAGCTACTTGTCAGTCACTTAACAACTCACCTTTAAATACCAAAAAGGAAACTATGTTCACTAAAAAAACGTCAAGATGAGAGAAGTAAATTAATAGTGGGAGCTCAGAGACCCCAGGTATCAACTTAACACTGGCGAGCAAGACAAAGAAAAGACAAACTCCAGGCAGTCTACCTTCCACTGACGGCGCCAACTTTTACCAATTACAAGACATCAACAAAATTGTGTGTCATCTTGCTAACCTTACGCTAATGTAAAAAAAAAAATAACCGTAGTTACATCTAGAAAGGGCTAAGGAAAAAAGACACCAAACATACCGCAGCCCTTCAGCAGTCTGTGAGCATGGTTTGTTTACACCGAGCTAGCGAGCTGGCTAGTCCGGTGCCACGTCTGACAAAAGCGAGAAAAGTATTTTAGACAGACTGTGTTTGTGTTGACAGCTTTCCCCATCGCACTCAATGTCTTTAAACATGCTAAACAACAGGTTCACGTGTATAACAATGTCTCCCAAAGACAAAGAAAAGCTGTGTTTTTGGGGGCTGGCTAGCAGCTTCTAACTCCTGTTGTTTTGACAGCCAGAATTAGCTGGATAGCAAGGCTGCTATTCAGGGAGGCGCTAATGTTACATTAAGGAAAGTACGGGGTGATATTTAACAGCCTAAAATAGGGCATAAAAACAGCACTGATAATCAACAGTATCAAATACAATTGGTAATATTCACCTGCTCCGAATGTCCGAGGAGAAATCAGTGCTCTGGGTGATGTTAAAAGAGTTGGCAGCGAGTTGTAGCTGCCACCCAGCTCCTCTCCAGCCTAAACGGTTACTAAGCGAGCTCCCTTCCAGAGCTCACTCACCTACGGGAGGGAGGCGTTCAGCCCGTGACGCTACTCGCATGAGCACAAGATAACCAATCAGATGGCTCTGCGAAAAAACGGACCAATCACCGACTACCAGGAACAAGACATGATTCTTTTATTGTAGTTTTTAACCAAAGCTGTTATTCAAAAGCAAAAATACTAAAAACAAAGAAAACCGAACACTTACTGTAAAAATAACTGAATAAAGGCTGAAAACAAAGTAAAAATTAAATAAACAATAAAGATGCAAATCATAAACAAACAAAACAGGAAAATAACCCTAGTGACATTAGATTGTATGATGGTAAATAGGAAAAAAATAAATCAAGAGGACGTGAAATGCTACTTTATGAAATTTTGAGAGATTAAAAGTAAATCTAGAGGCACAATTCAGTTTTTTAAATTGTGTAAATCTGTTAAAAGTTCTTAACAGACCACTCTCCATCTAGCTGTTGTCCAAATTGCCTTGACAGTTTTGTTACACATGTCTGACTTAATGTGCCTGTGTGCACACAGTCAACATGAATCGAGCCAATGAATGCATAACTGAATCACCTGATGTTTCCCACCTCTGCTTCGCTGATTTAAGAAGTGCGTGCAGACATGTGAGTTTCATGCCAGAGCACACATAACCCCACTCCCAAATGCAATGCAATTACAGACAGCTCTTGGTTGTGCAACAGGGAATTAGTTATTGTGATGCAAAACTCTGGCAGCTGGGTGTATTCCTGAACTCCAAGCTTCATAAATTTTCTTTTGAATGGTTAACCGACACACCAGTTTCACCTTTAAACAAGCTTAGCAAGTATCCTTGCAAATGTTTGTTTTCAAAAAATACTTTTAGGTTTTAGAGAATATGTTTTCAAATGTTTGCTCTTGTTTTTCTTTTCTTAAAGACATGATGATATCTGCTGTGTGTGACTGAGCAGATACCACCTTGTGCCAAGGTTGGCATAAATAGTTATGCAGTTTCAAAAATGTTTTTAAAGATATTTTAGCCTATTTCATGCATTAAGACAAGCCCTAATTAGTCTAGACTAAAGCTTTGACTGCAATAAAACCAGTTTTCAAGTGGCATTACTTGAAAACTGTCTTTTGTATTAATTCGGGTGGTTAAGTTTGTCTGATATAACATTTTGTTTAATGATCTGAAATATTCAAGCAAACAATAATAAAATCAATCTCTATGGGAGGAAACACCTTTTCCCAGCACTGTAAGTACAGCATCTTTATCTAAATCCAGTTTAGAAGAAAAACATTTTATAATAGTGCATCTTTCCCAAAAGCATGATGTAGGTTTGAGCAACAGCTATGCTTTAGAAATTGATTTTATCTTGACCTGGGCAGAAGACGTGGAACACTTTTTCTCTTTCACTCTGACAAAGTCCAGGACCACGTTCACATGACAGCCACACTAATTTTACTAATAGTGAGGGCAAACTAAGGGTAAACTAAGTGTTTGTCTTTAGTTGCACTAAAAACCTATGAAACCGACTCAAGACTGTGAACATTTCTATTCCTCTTTCTGGAACTAAAATCAGATAAAATCAAATGACAATCCTTTGACTTGACGTCAGAAAATAATTTCCATCCTTGTCATTTCTATGCAGTTCTGTCAGATTCAATCATGTGCTCAAATTATCATTTAAAACACTTAACACTTAGATGTCTTGAATCTTTCCAGGATTGTCTCGGTTCTTTACTGATGAGAGAAACATTAAAAATTACCAAACTAAACATGAGCAGCACTGAATGCAAGAGTGTCCTTCACTGAACTTGTTGTTGGCATAACCAGTTTGTTTGTGCAACCTTCATTTGTCATTGCACAACCTTTTTTTCTTTTTTACATTTTTTTTCTTTCCACTTCACATTTATATTTAATGATATCAGATAAAATCCCAGCAAGTTTTTAGTTTTAATGTGACAAAAATAAGATTGAAAGTTTGTTTTACAGACAGGGGTAACTCTAAAATTGCTATGTATTTTTTTTGTTTCTTTTATCCTCTGACTAGATTTGTGCAGAATATAGTAAGTGGCTTTTTTTCTTGGAGAACACACATTTATGGAACTACAATTTAAAACGTAGATTAACTTTGGAAATAACGTGTACATTACATACAATTAATGTTTTAGTTTACATTTACCAGTAATTTTTACCAGTAATTGTGGTGCCATTGTTCTGGTTAAGCAAATTTTTTTTATATGAATTTTTCTACAATGAATAAATGTACTCATATTAAAGTTCATGTCACCCTGAAAACATCTTCTCTCAAGGGCATGGTGATGGCAGCATTATGCTGAGAAGCTTTTGTCCCCAACTGAAAAAGGGAAGCAAATCACAGATGATGTGAAGATGCAAGAATGTAAATGCAGGGCAATACTGGAGAAAAAAATAAATAAAACTTTCAAATGTATGTTTCAGTTTGCCTGACCAGATTTGAGTAAATTTGAAAAAATATAAAGATCTTTCAAAGCCCTATACGGGCTTAAAGTGGCAGTTGTAAACTAAATTTACCAAGCAGACCTGTTTTTTTTTGTGTGTGTTTTTTTATGGGGTCACAGAAAAACAGAATGAAACAAACAAGATGAACAATGTGATCCTATCCCAATGCAGCTCAAGCTAATAACTTAAGGTTTTTAGCTCAAGCTAAAAATGTGAAGATAAAAAAAATGAAACTGGTCCAACGGACCAATTAATTACAGTTTCTGTACCAGCGCATATCTACATGAGGAATTAATTCAGTATCATCTCTTCAGTACAGGGGCCATAACAGGGGCGGTTTTCCAGGGGCAAAGACCCCAGTTGGCCAGAACCGCCCGGGCCGGTTTATGTTTTGTCGAGCCGTTTCAGTCAAACTGTCATCTTAACTGTATATTCTCTACCTCCTCCCAAGTTGAAAGCGAGCTTGTCCACGTAATTTTCCATAAGTTGACTGTCGTGTTTTTTTTAGGGTGTGAACATCGTTGGCAGGATGAAGGTTTTCACACAGCACAGGCGGGTTACAGCCTGTGCGCCACACCTGAAAACACAATCATAATTATAATTTGTTGAACTTCAAATGGCTTTTATTCGGTTTATGCAATGGCTCTTACTGTCGTTAGGCAACATGTTTATTCCAAACAGAACCAGAGTGTAAAAAAAAATGTGGCCCATAATCAATCCTCAACAAGATTATGTATGAAACTTTTAAGAAGACACGAAGACCTGAAAGAGTGAAGCAACATTCAATACCAGCCCTGTTCGATCACACCGGGCGTCACTGAAACCAGCCTTAAATATTTAAAAATTAGGTCACTTAGCCATGACCTACATCCAACACGCTTACCTGCATGCGGGTTGCAATAAGAGCACATAATGCGCTACACTCACCACGCTTCATTCTTTAGCTCCTCGGAATAAAGAAAAATGCATTAATGAAAAGATGTTTTTGTCTATGCTAAGTGCAATATTATGTTAATAGTCTTTAAATCTTGAAGTCAACACTTTCAGTACTTGAATCAATAAAGTGTCCAAGTGCATATTTTGAGTCTAATTACTTCATTACTTGCTGTGTGCAATTTCTGAAGGAATACATGAAGCATTTATTTCAGCTGCTCTGAGAGATATTTAATGCATCACCAGTCTTTTTAATTTACAGGCATAAAATCTGTTCTTTATTTCTTTCATCAGTACGAAATTAAGCTGGATGTAAAAGCACAGGTGAATTAAAAAATATATTCACACGCCCTGAACCTTTCCATATTTTGTCACATTAGAAACAAACTTGAATGCAATTTGTTGGGATTTTCTATGATAGCATTAGGAAAAAGTAGACAGGAAAATGATTGCTTATCAGGTTTTCTGACAGCTGACAATATTTGTTTGCTTCATAGTTTAATTAGAAAATATATGTCTAATTTATATGTCTAATTTATATGTCTAAAATATATGTCTAATTTTAGACTGCAGTGAAACAAACAAACAAACAAAAAAACAGAACAAAAAAACATCCTAAAAATACTCCAAGCATTATGCTGTGAGAATTTTCTTCAGGAGGCAGAATGAAGCTGGTCAGAGTCAACAGGATGACATATGGAGCTAAATACAGGACAATAATTGAAGACAATATTTTAGAAGACGTGGAAAATTTGAGACTGTGGTGTAAATTTACCTTAGCAAGTCTAAACATGCAACTTGAACTATAACAACGAGGAGTTGATTAAACAATGTTTTACCTTCCACTCAACAATTATGCACCGATTTGTCAGCGGAATAGTGGTATTTGCAGTTCTACCATAAGATGTGAAAAAGGTTTAGCAGTTTATATTTTTTGCAAGGAACTGAATATCTTTCTTTGCTAAACTGCAGTAAAAAAATAGAACAACAAGCTGAAACTAAATATTTCTATAGTGTTTTGACTTTTGTATCCATATCGTAAATGGGGCTAAAAGGTCAATAAGCAGAAGCGCTTTCGAAGATATTTGAGACGTACAGAAAGCAGCACTGACGTGGAAGCTGACCTTCCAACTCAGAGAGCACTTACTCCGTGTGCAGAGCCATCCCCAGAAGATTAGATAGTCAGGCTACTCAGCGATCCATCCTGCTCCTACCACAGCTTGTAGAAAGCATATGGATGAATGAGCTTATGGATAAGTGGCTGAACATTTGTGTTTGACTTGGTCTTTGAGCTCTGTTTGTGTTTGAAGAGTAAAAACAGCAGCGTAAGCAGCTGAATAAGGAAAAGGCATGGGATCTGTCGCGCTCTGTAGGTTTATGGTATTTGAAAATGAAACGGTTTCCTCACTTCAGCTAATCTAGATCACAGAGAGATTTCCCACACCAGCTGCTGGCTAATCTACAAACATATTGTGCAAAATCCCTTTGTACCCTTTGCGTCTGGTATCATGTGGCTAAATGCGGGGGAAATGCTCTCACTCCAACATGATAAATGGCCTGTTAAACACGGGAACTGGGCAGTTAATGCAAGCATTTTTACTCGGGGTTTTATTATGATTTTAGAGGAAAAAGCAGCTTTCTTCCTCCTGCACTTAGAGACAAAACAAGTTTTAAGGATAATGGCCTCATTGTTCAAAGTCAAAATTTGCCAAAATAAAACAAACAAGAAGAATAAGTGAAAAACAATGCCTAGTAAAAATATTCACACCTAGTACATTTTTTATATTACACTCAAAAACTGTTAGCGTTTTAACTTCTTGTGTGACAAAGTGAAGAAAACATATGTATTTTATTTAATTTTTTTTTACAAATAAAAGTTCCTTAAGTGTGTCATTTAACTCTTTTTCAAAAAGACAGTGAAACAAATTGCTCTGACAAGTCACCTAATTAGTAGTCAGAATTCACCTTGTGCAGTTTATTCCCAACTCAAAGATTAGAATACAAGATCTCAAATTTCTGTTCAATCCATCACCACGATCCACAGCTTCAAACCCAAGACATGATCGGCCAGAGCCTTTAATCCACTAGGAGCCAGAACTCCCTACATCTTGTATCTTGTTTCATTGCAGCGAAAAAGATGACGGAACCAGGAATACAACTGAACAATCAAGAATGGAGCAGTTAATTAGCTTTAACATCGGTGTAGAGCCATTAAATAATCATCTGTTTGTTAAAGATGAGTCTACAGTTATTGCTAGTTCCTCGTAAATTTCATATCCTCGACCCCATCGCTGTGTTTGAGATGTAGAGTCATGTGTGCCGTTCCTCCAATGATCCAAAGAGAGGATTATTGAAATGCTCATGATTCCACACAATGCCCAAGAGGCCCAGGGCAACTCTGGAGAAGCTGCAGGGATTAACTGCTCAGGTGGAGGAATATATTGACAGTGTAGCCATTAGTTGCTTGGTCCACATTTCTGGTCTTAATGGAAGAATTACAAGCAGAAACAGCAGTGAACTTTTTGGCCAACAAGCAAAACTAACAACCATCAACGCAAACGCAACATCCCAAAGGTTACATACAATGGTGGCAGCATCATGATGAGGGGATGGTTTTCTTCAGCATCAGGACAGAATAGCCGACTTGCTCATGTGGAGGCCTATGTGGCTTAAAACCGAGCCCTAAATATACAATATGTAAAATAGTATGGTCTAGTCAAAGACCAGACCTAACTTTTACTAAGAATCCGTGAAAATATATCTTTATAGGCATTTGCCATTCAGGATAATGGAGCTTGATCTATTTTTGCTAAGAAAAATACTAAAAGGTTCAGTCTGTAAAGCTGATGCAGATAAAGGACTAATTGCAGCAAAAAAACTGGCTCTCTACAGCGTTACGTCATTTTTCCTCCATTAAACTACAACACAATACTTTAGATAGGTCTATGACAATAAAATCCCAAGAAAATAAGTAGCTGTACGTTTACATATGCATACATTTCCAAGTCATTATTCAATAAAAATCCACACCCAAGAAAAACTAAAAGCAACACTAAACTGGCTGCATGGCCACAAAAAAGTAAAAGTATTCACATGTACTAAACACACTTACCTCTGTGATTCTCTGCAACCACCAGGTTTCAAAAAACAGCCTCACCCCTAAAGTTAAGAAAATACAAAAAAAAAAACATTTAATATAAAGCAACATGAGGGTGGAAATCCTCACCGAGTGTTTTGTTTTCCGTTTGTGCAAATTCAAGCTGGCAGCACTTTGTAAACAGATGGCTGTCAGGCCAGGAGGATTAGATGGGCCTGAAGGTTACACTTTCACTGATCCAATCTTGCTAGAGCCTCACACATGTCATGAACGACATATACGGCACACTTTGTAGATTATCAGTTACTTTTTTTTACTGATTATTATGTTTCCAGCTCCAATAGGCATTGAGAGTTTGTCTACAATAACAGATGACCCCAGACATTCACCGTCCTCCGTCCGGTGAGGAGGATTTCTTATACACAGGGGTGCAGGTCACTCGTGCCGCTCTGGTCAGTTGTCTAATCCAATTACCTGCAAGCAGCTGCAAGTAATGGGATTGTTAGTAAGGTCACTGTTCTGACCCGATTAGCCTCGACATTCAGCGCTAAACATTGAAAAACACTGACAAACAAATGTTAAGAGACAACTTAAGATCATCTTGATG
The DNA here is from genome assembly GCF_904066995.2 of Poecilia reticulata. Taxonomy (NCBI): domain Eukaryota; kingdom Metazoa; phylum Chordata; class Actinopteri; order Cyprinodontiformes; family Poeciliidae; genus Poecilia; species Poecilia reticulata. Next base: position 9,527,304 of record NC_088852.1, on the reverse strand, counting down.
GTATTTATGGGAATCATGCTTAGTTTTTTAAATGTGGAAAATGAATGTTGTGGGACAGAGATTGAGAACAAACAAGGAGTTTGTAGGGACAGACAGACAGTCTGCCTGGCCATCTGTTGGAATCAAAAGTCTTCAGCGGAAAAGGCAGGAAAAAATTATGGGGAAAATTTAGCTGGAAAATCAGCAAGTTCTGATGTAAAACTTTAGGTAAAAATCCAAAATAGTTGTATGTTAAATAGACAAGTGATCACTAATCAAAACCAGAACAAAAACATCACCAAGAAGAAAACAAATTTATGCATCTTTAGTAAAAAAAAAAAAAAAAATACTAGGATGGAAGGTTGTATGAGAGAAGATTCAAGATTCAACGTTCAGAAAATTAAAGTAACAAATTCTCCTTTTTTGTTTCTCTGTTGTGTGTACAGACCTTCTCAAACTCTGCATTTTCTGACATTTTTTACCCTATTGCAAAATAATGCAACCAGGTAAAAAAAAAGAAGAAAAAAAAAAGGTTTAGCTGTAGAGGAGAAGAACTGCAGCAGACAGAAAGCTTCACTTTCAAAGTCTACTTTATCAAAAGAATACACAGTAATATGCATGTATAAAACATAGAAAACATCATAAGCTTATAAACACCAACAAAATATAGATTCTTATGCACCAAGTTCTTGAACGTTGCTTGTAAGGAATTGCAGTCCAGTTCTTCCGTTTCTTCTTGCATTTATTTTCCACAGCATATTCAGTCCTCATGTGTCCACAAACACGTCTATTATCTGATTCACAGTCACAAAGTGTCACAAAGTGTCACAAAGTGTCACAGTCCTGGCAAAAACACCAAGTCGACACAACACTTGACATCTTGTTTGACATCGTCAGATGAAAAAGGTCCACTTGGCACCGAACGCGTCTCTTTGCATGTCTTCATTAAGGCCAGTCCAACATGTTCATCTCTCTACTGGGTGCTTTCTTCACCTGATGTGAAGGTTATGGAGCTAGACAGCAAGCTGCCCACTTAAACAGCAACAATGTCAAGATGGCTGCAAGCAGCAGGCCTCATTAACCCGATCACAGGATCATTTGTCAGGTCACCGACACAAAGGGGAGTGCGCCGTGTCCTTTTGAGAATTATTGTTAGCACTTTGCTGATGTTGCTGCAGGTTCAGGCATTTAGAACTGGATTTATGTGAGCTCTTCTTTTTCTCCTAAAGTTTGTTACAAAGAAGAGTGAAGTATCTGGAGTCCCTCTCTTTGCAGTGCCTTGCAAAAATATTCAATATCCTTGTTCACATTTTGTCACTTCAGAACTACAAACTGCAATGTATCTTATTGGGATTTGCTACATAAATACAAAGTGGAACGTAATTATGAAGCGGAAGGAAAACGACATGAACCTTTCTATTTTGGCTACAGATTAAAAACCGAAAGATGTAACCAGCCCTCCTTTCCCTGAACCGTGAGAGATCTTCTAAGTAAATGGAGTACATATGCACTTAGGTGAATCTCAGTTCAAACTCAACAAATCTTCGAAAGCCTTAGAGATTTGTTGGAGACATTAGTGAACAAATGGCATCCTGAAAACATAAGGAATAAAGCAGAAAGGTCACGGAAAAGATTGTAGAGAAGGTTCAAGCCGAGTTAGGTTATGAAACAATATCTCAAGCTTGGAACTTCTCACCAAGATGTTCAATCCATCATCTAAAAATAGATACAAGAACTGCAAACCTTTCAAGACATGATCATAATCAGACAGGTAGAATAGAGATTAGAGGTCAACTAATAAATCTGGCCTTGAAGGAAGAGTGACGAGAAGAAAGACAAACAGCATCCTTTGAGCTTCACAGCAGTGAATCCTGGAAAAGTGGAAGCAACACTGATGGTGCTGGGCTCTGTTCATCCATAGCAAAGTACAACACAACAAGAGGCAGAGTTTCACAATAAAAAGTATTATTATTATTATGTTTGAGTTGCAAATCTTACATTTCCTTTGTGCCAAAACCAACAACAGGGAAGAAGATAAAAAAGAAACATGTAACCCTTTAGAGACCAAGTGAAGGAGTTTGGTTTCCATATTAACAGGCTGCTTTCTACTCAGTGTGGAGCCGTTTGACAGATATCTTGTATGTATTGACCAAGCGAGGATCTGTCGCTGTGTAACTGCAGTCAAAGTGCAACAAATATCGACTTTAACCTGAGTGCAACGCAAGCCGTGCCGAGCTGCTTGCACTTCAATGCTGAGGGAGGAGATGCAGTGCATTGGCGTTCGCTCGGCGCAGGAAAAAAGAAAGAAGCGAAAAACGAAACATTGTTGCACGGAGCATGAAGCACAAATGAATGGATTTCAGAGGTGGAGCTGGTGCTGCATTCGGTGTGCAAGTCCCTTAAGAAATTCACGTTGCAAAAAGCCATGAAGGGAGCAGAGCAAATATGTGGAAGCAGGTGATTTGGCCAGTGAAAGACAGAAAGCATTTTAGTAAAAAAAAAAGTCTGACAGACCCTAAAACTGGACATGATTGCTTTAATCCCTACATGGTGGTGGAATCATCATGCTTGGAGTCCCACACTATAACGCAGTTAGCAAAAATAGATTTTCTGGTGCGGAAAAGCTCTCAGTAAAGCTCAGAGAAGTGAGCCTGATCTCTTTATTTTCAGTAATAGCAGAGTGTTGTCTACTGGACAGGGAGAGATGCTTGCAAAATCCTAACAACAACATCAAACTTGTTCAGGGCAGAATGTTATTTATAACTATAATTCCAGCAAAAAAATGTCTCAATGTGGATTGTTTTCCTTGTACTGCATATCTATGGACCACTTTTTGTTGGTTTGTCACGTAAAATCCAGTTTTTGGATGAAACGTGAAAAATAGTTGAACTGGTATGAATACTTCTACAAGGCACTTTGGGTTCATTGTCACCTTGACTTGTTCCCTTTCTGCTGGTTGTAGTTTTCTTTGCTCCTGCCAGTGGGATGGGAGTGCATACAGTGATGTTAGCAGTGCTCTTGCATTAAAAAAGCAGCAGGAATCAGAGGAATCAAGGCTGCTTCATACTTTAAAACAAACACAAGTCTCTTTAAGTTAAAATGTGTACGCTGTAGATTTCTTTCTTTCTTAATTATATATTTATTTTCATCTCTTCAGCTCACACAGTTCAATGTGTCCCCACTTTAAGGGATTGAAACCTGGTCTGTTTTTCCCTTTCATCCTCGTTTGTGCTGTTTTGTTCTTCCGTCAGGACCGTGATCAGAATATTGGACATCTTTTTTATATATATATATATATATCAGTCCATTGATCAGCTCTTTATATTAAAATGGATATCATCATTCTTCATAACCTCCTCCTTCCTCTCCCATTTCTTTGGGTCAGAGTTCACCCGCCGTTTTGTGCTATTTGCACATAAACTGGTCCACGAGAGTCGTGCAGCGCCGGCACTTGACGTAGCAGCACCAGTGGAACTTGCAGTGGCAGCGCTCGTGCTTGTACGTCTTGAACTGGTCGTACCCTCTGCCGCAGCACATCAGCTCGCAGCCGTCCATGCCCTCTGAGGTTTTGTTGCAGTAGCGGCCATGCGTTCCCAGAGAGCCCGTGGTTTCGTTCCGGAGACAGTAGTCGGGGCTTGTGTCAATGTAGACCATGTCCTCAGGTGTCGGGTTGTTGAAGCGCTTGTCTTTCAGCTCCAGCTTCCCCTAGTTGAGCAAAAAAAAAAAAAAAAAAAAAAAAGGAGGTTAGAAGTTTGAGCGATACATCTGGACAGTGGACCACCAGATCAGTGGTCTGGACTTTAAATAAAGTGAGTGTATCAAGTCAAGTCTATCTGTTTAGCACATTTCACCAATGAAGCATTCAAGTAAATGTTTGTGGTCACTACATATCAAATCAATACCTTGCGTCCAATCTGCATGGCCGCAGCACTGTCGTATTTCTCTTTCAGAAATTCTCCGACTCGCCTGAAGTCGGCCAGCTGAAGCCAACAAGTTTTCAGACTGCAGGACCCGGAGACTCCGTGACACTTGCAGGCGACATGCGCTTGGTTGTAGACGGCCTGGTGAAAGACAGACGTTCATGTATATCTGTAAATAAATCCTCCTACCAGAAAAGGAAAGAACAGGCATAACGGCAAAGTACAGAAGTCTGAATTCTTAGTTTCAATACTACTCTGCTACCATCTAGTGGTGGAAATATGTAACTACAGAATTCCTGCGACAATTTCTCATATCGACATCCCAGACTGTTTCAGAGTCAAATTTACAGTATAAGGTTTTTTGAATGGAAATGACTAATAAACTGAATATATTAAAATATTTACATTTACCCTGAATTTTAAAATACTTAATGGAGATCCTTGCTAAAACACAATGTCATAACAAAATGTTATGTTGCCACCACACACTTTTGGGTATTTTATGGGAAATTTGTCTGATAGTAACCATAAATTAATGAATCATTGCGAAAAAGAATGAAAAAGAGTCTCCTGACAAACTCTTAATAGAGTGGTGTATTTGTGCAAACAACCATTTTTGCTCAATAGAACCACCTCTTACTGCAATTGCAAGTCTTTTGGACCTGTTTGTTGTGGTTTTGGTCTTCATAATGCTGTTTATTCAGCAACATTTAAAAAAAAAAAATCCTTCACAGATATAAGTACAGGTTACCAGTAGATGACTTCAAAAAGCAGTTGATTGCACAGTATTTTATTTTGGTGTATCGATGAAAAAGAGTACACCACTCTCCACTGATACCCCCAAATACTAGTGATATCAAAGTTGCATTGTGGTGGCTGAAACTTACATTTTTCTCAAGAAAGATTGTAAAAAAAAAAAAATGGACATCTCTGTTTCATTTCCTTCACCCTCAGCTAACTTTAAAACCACAAATCAAACATTGGAAACATTTGACGTTCTGTCACGCTTTTTTCCCTCAGAAAGCCTGTAATTTGTAGGATGTTGCTGCGTTCTGAACATATGGGTTTGTTTAAAACAAAACACAGAACAGGAAATAGAAGATTTACGGTCTCTGCAGCAGTAAACCTTGCAGCTTTACCAGGTCACCTAAACAACATTTAATAAACAAGCCACATTAAAACACCCCTATCCTAAACACCCACATAAATTACGCCTGCTCTCATTGAGCGCTGCACAGAGTTTAGTGTGCACCAGACAAGCTACCACACATTTACTCCCTGAATCATTTACCTCTGATTCCTAATTTCCCCTGACGCTAATGAAACCCATCATTCTCTCTCCTCACGTTGCCTGATCTCAATTACCTTCTCACCTCCGTTAACCTCTGCATCCCAAACACCCCTGACCCCTGCGTCCCACCTCCTACCCCCTGCTTTCAGACCTCTACTTTACTACCCAGCAGGCATAGCACTCGGCACCCTGCAATCCTGTGATCCGACCCCCGTGACCTCCTCAGACAGCCACGGAAAACAGAGGACAATGGTATTTGTTATTAAGGCTGCACACGTTTGGTGGTTTAGCTTGAGATATTATAACTACAACACTTATTTCTCCCGTGAAAAAAACACTTTTACCACAAAACAGTAGCAGCCAGGAACCCCATTCTGTCCAATCAAAGCAGGCATCTGTTTGTCCAGCGCCATGGTGAGGTATTTGGTGGGTCATGCCTGCTGGGCACAGTGACTCTGGACCCTCATGGTCAGTCATCCATGGCCTAGACAAGCTCTCTGTGTCAAGCACAATAGGTTTTACTCAGTCAGGGTTAGAGTGAGTGAGTGTGTGTATGAGTGTGTACTTGCCCGTGTCTGAAACACACAAGGACAGAAATGGAGAACACAGGCTGCCTTTTAGTGCCAGGCTAAGCTATGAATGAAGTGAGAAGTTAAGAAAAAAGGTCAACACACGTCTGTGCTTCACTGGCATTGTTGGTGTTGAGAGTCTTTGTTTTGACCTAACTGTAGGAAAACTAGATGATTACATTATAGTTTTCTTTGGATAGTTCTCAGTCTTACCAGTAGACTTAATTAATGCACCGGCTCAAGAAAAGCATTCCCACAGCATGATGCTACCACCTCCTTGTGTCACTGTGAATTTGGTATGTTTATGGTCATGTGCATTGTTAGTTTTCCTCCGGATATGTTTTCAGGGCACTGCAATTGTCACCCGTCTCATGTTATTTATGAAGAAACACCTGACATATTGATTCTTACAATGTGCAGTGATGATATTACACAGATTGGGAGCAGAAATGTGTCTGTTTTATATCTAATATACATGTATACATTTTTTTTAAATCGTCTGTTCTTTGTTGAAACATTTTTTTCACCTGGATTCCCACTATGGCCTGGAGTTTTCTGTGCGTTTACCCTGGCTTTTTCCATATTATCCAAATGTTCAGTGGTCTCTCTAAACCGTTCATAAATGCAAGTGTGTGTTTGGGTCTCTCTGTTGCCCTCTGATAGTGAGTGAGTAAATCTGCCAGACAAGAGGTTTTCAACAGAATTCACATAATGAAAAACCAAACAGGAATATGTTTTTATGTTGAACAGAAAGCTGAATGAGCATCTAATTTTAGTTAGTGACAATCGGTCAAGTTTGACAAAGATTCCTCCCTTGATGTGCGTCTCTGCCTCCAGACCTCAGCACACACAGACAACCACACTGCTCACTGTTCACACACACACACACACACACAGTGGCAGACCTCTACATCCTCTACAAAGACTCTGTGGTTTGCCTTGTTCAGCCAAGCAAGACAAATCCCACTTAGGACAAACCAGCGTGTCCTCAGAAGAAAGACGAAACGGAGGGATGAGGAGAAGGAGAGAAACTGTCTTCCTCCCCACCTTTTCATCTCCCTCTTCTCCTCTCTTCCGTTTCGATGGACAGACGACAATGAAAGCGAAGGATCAAACAGGAGAAGGAAGGAAAAGTTATTTCAAAAGAGTGTGCGTGTGTGGAAGCATGTGTTAATACAAAGCTGCGGCAGTATATCTTCCTCCTCATACTTTCTTCTATAGCCCCAACGGGACCGTCGGCAGAAACACAAGCTCTCCAGACCCTCACCTTTGACCTCTGACACACACAAACCTGGGCTCACTGTCTCTCACACAAATCAAACGGGGCATTTGTGCATACACACATGCATGTCTGTCCTGTAAACAGCTTAAACAAAGCTGCGGTGGAGATAAGCGGCCTGCACCCAAACAGGCGAGGAGGACGGTTTACGACCAAAAGTGCAGATTTAAAAATACACAACATCTTGCCAACGTGCCATGAAATGGATCCACCAAAGTTCATGTTCCCAATAATAATAATAATAATAATAATGTTGACGTCTAATGTGTTGCATCTGTCCGTGTTTATCCGTGCATGTGTGTCTGTGCGTTAAAGCGCTGGAATGTGCCTTGACCTGGGCGACCCAGCTAAACTCCAAGGGCGTTAGCAGTTGTACCATTTGCAGGTTCCCAATAAATAACCGACACACACACACACACACACACACACACACACACACACACACACACACACACACACACACACACACACACACACACACACACACACACACACACACACACACAAACTCTCAGTGTGGGAAGGCCACGTCAACTTTGACACACATTCCTAACAGACATACAGATATAGTATGCGGGTAAAAAGAGGAAAAACACATTTCCCCCAACAAAGTTCCCACAGCAGAACAAAAAGTGGCGGTGTGTGTTGGGTTCGTCATACCTGTCTCCCCGCTTCGTTGTTGTGCAGGTTCATGAGCATTCGGGCGTACTCTCTGGACCCGCGCGGGTAATTCTTCTCCCGCTCCTTGGCATCGACAAATTCCCGGGCGAATCGGTAGCCGTAATGCACGTTGTCGCCGCAGCCTCCCCACAGCCAGTCGCGCGGCAGGTCGCGGGGCCGGGCGGCGCGGCTGCAGCCACACGTGGAGAGCTCGCCGTCGCGGCACGCCCGACTGATGGCGTTGACGACACCGGCCGCGCTGATGGCGTACGTGAATGCCGTCTCCCTTGAGCCTGGTGGAGTGAAAAACACGAGATGTTTTTTTCTTAGATTTCAAAAGCGAACCGAGGTGCATTGCTCTGTCATTCAATTTTTTTGTACATTACATATTACCATCACAGACTTCCAGTGTATCTTATTGCCATTTCAACATATTGCAACCAAAAATCTATCTCTTGTTGCATGTTCATCAAGGAGCAGTGATTGCTGCAAGTCATTGATTCAATGCGACTGGCTGAGTTTACTTTGAAAGAAAAGTTTCCAACTGGTCTGAGTAATAAATTGAGCTTGACTGTTTTATAACTAGGATCAATTGGGAATGTATGTAACCCACTTTAATCTCTGTGGATGAACTGAATTTACTATTTTTTGGTGAAGTTTCTTCTGTTGTGAGTTTGAAGTGGAAAAATAAACTAAACTGAAATAAAACCGAACATGATGATTTATGTGGCTCGCTTTTGTATCCACATCTTTTTACCTGATACATCAATTTGTTTCAGAGACCATGAAATAAGAATATTAAGAAATATAATTAACCCCACAGCATAATGCTGCAATTACAGACAGGCTGGATTTTATTTAGTTTTTCAAAGTAAAGAGGGATAAATACATAAAAACATCACAGTTTTCATTTAGTTATTTGTAAAAAAAAAGTTTTAAAAACCTTCTTTCTCAAACATTTCTGCAACAAAAAAACTCATTTCTTTTGAAATTTCTAAATGTAGTTCAGAAACCTAATTAATAAATAAATACATTTGCATGTGATTAACTCTCAGTATAAATAAAGCTGTTCGCTGAAGTTTGTTAGACAATGTAACCTGGAAAAGAAAAACATTTGCTACTCTTGGTTTTAAATAAGTTTATTTCTGCTATTAGTTTAAAGATGAGCTTCTAATCACTTCAATAAAATTACTTTGAAAAAAATATTTAGGTACAGCTATAGATCTTTATTTATGTGTATCAGATTTTTTTTACTTAGATTTTGAACAGACCTTTCACAATCTACTAACTGAATAAGTGGCAGAAAAAATAAAACTTTCTTTTAAAATAATACAATTCTGAAAAGAGTTAGGTGAATTTGTATTCAGCCACCTTGACGTAATACTCGAAGCATGTCTCAGCTTTATACACCATTTCCCTAATCTTTATTTATTTATTTTTTGCAAAACAGCCCAATTGAGTCCGTTTATTGTTCTAAGAAAATCGCAGAATGTGAAAAAGTTCAAGACGGTTACTTTTGCAGGGCAATCTTTTCTTTTTTTTGTCAGTCAACTTAATGTAAAACCTTCAAAATATATTTGGTATGCTAACACTAATAAAAACATTTTCTTGACTCTACCTGAAAATTTAGTAGTAATGGAAATAAAACAGAGTTTCAGATTTATGGATATCTAAGGACTTGTGTCTAATTGCCTGTTAACAACTCATTCATTCGATGTAAGCAGCTAATTTAAATCAAGCCACAAATGATTTACCACTTTCTCCCGTGTCCATGTTATTGATCTCAGTTTGCTCAGAGTAAAAAAACGACAAAACAAAACCACCAACTCTCCGTCTGCATTAATACACAACCACTTAAAAATCAAACAGAGAAGATGGGATCAATATGCTGACAAGTAGGAGGTTAAGAAACCTGAATGTCAGTCATTTCTATAACAATAACAAACAGCATCCTGACTTGAAGCCACATAGTTTCCAGTTTTGTAACTTAAACGTCTATTCCGGAGATAAAGTTATGCTCTTAATTTTAATAAATACCAACAACTTGGAAAGAACGAACCATATCCTCATTTAAGCAACATGGAGCTGCACTCTATGCCCTTGTGGCTGGTTAAGTGATACAACTCAACAGTAACTTTAGGTTCTAATTGAGGCGCCCTCCAAGCCATGTTTCCCTGGGTGGAGAGCCATTACGCATCTCTGTATATAAAAAAAAGGTATACAAATAGAAAATATGAATCTTTTTGGTTGCGCTTCCATTGCAGATTTTCTGTTGGAGTATTTAGTATTGTGTAGTAAGTAGCCAGCTACTTTTATGGACCACAGTGTGGACTGGAATCAACAGCCAGCCAGACAGACAGAAAGGTATGCATAAAAAAAAAGAGAAGAAAAGAGAAAACGAGGCGTGTGAGCCTTTTTTATTATTCGGTGCGCTTTTAAAGAAACAGTTCCCCCGTCAGCTTTATGGGACCGTGGAGACTCGACTTCAAATAGCAGGTCCGGATCTGCCGGCTCGATGCTAGCTCATCAGCGCATTTCAAAAGGAGAGCCGCGGGACAATGGGGCTGCCTCACACCTCCGTATAAACCTGGAGGACAGAGGCCACCGTCAATACGGAGAGGCAGAGAGAAGGGCAGCAAACACCTCAGCTCTCGGACGGACTGACCGCCTGCAGCGGATTTGACACTTACTTGTTGAAGAGACGTTTCCCACATCGCCTGCTGGGGATTTAAACGAGCTGGACACGGACCCGGGATCGAAACCAGCGACAGAAACTTATAATACCGGAGATATAACGCATATTTTTGAAGCTACTTAGGTTTTTTTTCCACCCTCGAGCGTCTTTACGCATGACTTCCGTCGATGGTGCATCGCGTTTTGCGTTGAACAGAGAACCTCCTTTACTGCGCCTGCGCAAATGTTAACTCAGGGTTTTTGGTCCAAATTTTTGTCATAAATATAGCTGGTTAAACATAATACGATTGGTAATCAGAATAATATTGACAGGGAAGCAATTGGAAGTTTACATCTTAAATTTGTTGAATTACTGGATATTTTTGTTTTTTATATGACGCAGAAGGCGATTCTTTTGGACAGCTTGTGCATTATGGGATAATTTCTGATATTTTTAAAATAAATTTTGTCTTGAAGTCTTCATCTTCAGCCTTCCAAAATACACATGTTTCTTCCAGGCAAGGTATTTGTAAAGCACATGTTCAACAGCAGGACATTTCAAAGTGATTTACATGATTCAAAGGGGAATTGAATCAAACAAGCAAAAAAAATTACATTGCAATAGCTATATAAATTTTCTTGGTAATAATGCCAGACAAATACAAGTGACAAATTACATTCAGTTCTATTAAGGTTCAGGCTAACATACAGCAAATCCAAAACCATTCATTAATGCAGACATCGAAAACACAAGCTGTAAACTTGGTGGATTTGTTTTTATTACCCTGATGAGCAAAATCCTGTATCTGAACAAAACAAAGAAATGTATCCAAGTCATGATCTAATCAATATTGCAGCTGAAAAGCAAATCACCTCGATTCCGTAATCATGTTAAGAAGCTGCAGTTTTCTCTTACGTTCCTTGATACACATTTTAAATTGCATTGAAAGACTGAAGCCTGATCGGCAGTGCGCAGCAGCAGGTGGGGGAGGGGCAGCTCACCTCTGCTCAACACAGATGGGAAACTACAGATTAAAGGACTAAACTGTGGTGAAATGTTTATGTTTTTGAATCCTTATAAAACTCCGGTGTGCCCTCACAAAGGGAGCTAGTTCATGTCTATTAAAAAGAATAAGTTTTCTAAACAACCACATGATGCTCTTGGGTTTTTTACCCTGTAGATTGAAAAAAACAAAAACCCAGAGAAAATTACAGTAATACCTCGGAACCTCAAACCTGCTGCTGCCTTGAATTTTAACACATCCAGCATGAAAGACTCACCGATGTGCATGACCCGTCCAAACACGGACGTGCTGTCCACAGTGCTGCAGTTCCACCTCCTCTGTTTGAACTGGTACTGGCACTCCTTGATGCCCGTCCTCGCTCCGTCTCCGATGTAGCTCATGTGGTCTTGGTACAGCTGGCACAGCTTCCTCTGACTCTGCGGGGCCACACAGGAACATCAGCCGGGATTAGCAGAGATTAGCTGCCTAATGGCTCGACACTCCTGAGCGGTGCCTGTGGGGAGATTCCCATGCACGGTGCGTGGAAACTCACCTGTGAAAGGCCAGAAAGCTGACTGCAGAGGGGCTGAGCGCCGATGATGTACATCTCGGGCCGCTGGATAGGGGTCAGACCTAGAGACCTGAAAGATGCGGGGCATTTGAAGTTGAAATCTGATCAAAAGTGGGAATGCAGCTGAGACTCTGGTATGCTGGCAGCAGAGCACAAAAGTCAGGCGCAAGTTTTACTGGGACAAGTGGGCTATAAAACACAGATAAATAGACTCCTGTGGAGAACATCTCTACAGCCACTATCTTTATTACTCCTTGGATTCCTTCCCTATGACCTCCCCCCCCCACCCAAACCCCCCCCCCCACTCCTTAGCTCAGTACATGAAACAAACCATCTAACTGCTGATTCTGCAGCTCACGCATGTGAACGTCTGCAACATCATTTCACGAATGTTCATCTAATCCTATAGCAGCTTCTAAAACAAGTGTGGATAAAGCACCCTGGAGGTGCAAGGCTGTGCCATTTGGGAGGCCAACCAGGGTAAATATTGTGACAGAGCCTTCACATTTGTTCTATTCAAACCCAGCATCCAACGTCACAAAGCAAAAAAAAACAAAAAAACAAAAAAAACGGATCCCCCAAAAAACAAAAACAAAAACAGCTGAATGAATGCATCTTAAAATAAGAAAACAACAACAAACGGATGCGGAACATGGAGGAAATGCATCCCCAGATTATGCGTCAAACGACGCTCCAAATTATACATCGCATCCGAACCACATGGGCAGATTTCAAAGCGCCGTCTCCAGTTATCAGTCACTCACCACCACGAATTCGCCTCCACCATCAGAAGCTGGGAGCTGCAGGCGAGGACGACGCACGCCAGCTGCAGCAGATGTCGGACGGCTCCGGTCCGTCTCCTCGGGACGGGCCTGTGGTCCATGATTGTCCGCCGCGGCGCCGCCGAGCAGCCGGTGCGGAGCAAAGTGCTCTGCTGCTGAGACATGGGTGAGAAGGGTCACCACGCGTCCTGCTCCGGCTAATTAATGGAGACGGCGTGAGTTCGGCTCCAGCTCACAAGTCCTCTTTAAGTGTGCCAAATGTTCCTACTCTTATCAGACTCTTTCTGCGCAGCATACAATAAGCCAGAAAAAAAAAAACGAATTAAAAGTTTATCCCAAGGTATCAAGCAGTTGATCATCTGAAATCTATCGGAGGTGGAGGGACAGAAAATCCACTGTCGTTACTTTCGTTAAATGAAAACGTTGTGCGTAAAAGCAGCTTTATTAGTCCAGTTTAAGCCTTCTCTTATCAGCAGACAAATAAAACAAGCCAATGTGTGACATGCAGAATCCAGCTGTCTGGTTTGGACAGTAAAATAAAAATACACATATTAACAAGGATATTAAAATCTGAAAAAAAAAGGTGAGGAGACCGCTGCCTGTCCCTCCTGTCCCCCTGCAGCTGCTCTAACGCCGCTATCGCTCCCATTCCTTGTTTAAGTTTAGACTCCTCCTCTTCTTCGCACCCCGACTTCAGTCCAGATCCGCCTCCCCCTCCTGTCACCACGTGAGAGGAGATCAGATGAACAACTGGAAACCACACACATCAGGGATCTGACACATCCATCTACAAATGTCTGTGTATTCTGGGTTTACGCCCCCCCCCCCACACACACACATCCCCATATCACAAAAAAACCCGGAATAAATTGGAGATTTTATTTAATAGATCAACACAATAGAGTGGACAGAAAATGGTTTACAAATAACTTTGCAAATGTGAAAAGTGTGACATGTATATGCATTTATCACTTCCTTTTTTTAAATACATCTTCATAAAATACCATGCTGTGGGGTTGGACTTAAATCTATTGTCCAAAACGGCAAATATGACACGTAAAATGCAAACGATGAGCTGGCAGACGCTAGCTAATTAGGTTATAATCGCTAATCAATCGCTAATCTATTGCTAATTAGGCGCCTTCTGAAGGTTATTTGTTGAATCTTTTTAGGGGTGATAGAGTAAAAATGACTGGTCCCGCTTTTGTATTCTCGTTTGTAAAATATTTTTGCAGGAATGTCCACTTATGGATCACGCTTTAATCGACTTTTACAAACAGTACTGTATGGTTGTGACTTTGAAGGAAAACACATAAGTTGAGAGTTTTTTTTTATTACAACTAAAAATAATAAAAGAGTGGTATATTTAGTCAGCAAGTTCAGTCCTTGAGTAATTCTGTACTGCAACTTTTGGATGTATACTTGTTACAACCCACCTGAAGCAAAACGTTGAATTACTTCCCTTGTGAAGGCCTGGTAATTAAGCAGTCACTTGATTCAGATGTGTTGGAGCAGAGATTGATCTGAAAGCTGCAGAATAGAGGCACTTTAAGACCAGATGCTTTAATCTGATGGCCCCGTCGCAACACGGCAGTGGCAGTGTCATGTTAAGGATGTATTATTTTCCTCCCACTTTCGTGCAACACCCGTTGGTTTGTTTGCATAAAATCAAGATAAAGTAGTCTGGTTTATGGCTGCAACTTCACAACATGTGAGGTGTGAATATTTTATTGAGGTCCTGTAGACAGCAGATTGTGGCCTGAGGTGATTGAAGTGTGGCAATCCAGTTGTTGATTCCTTCTCTCCATCTATCCATCCATCCATACATGTGAATGGGGGCTGAACCTTTTTTTCTTTTTTGCTTAACAACCAGCCTTTACTAAAAGTTCATGTGGGTCAGATTCCTTTTATTAGCTGAAGTGAATGATTTGTTTGAGTAAAAGGTGAGTGCCTCAAAAATCTCCTAATCCTTCCCCCTCTTTGGAGTTTAAAAATAAAAACACACACACACACATACACACACATACACACACACACACACACACACACACACACACGTAGGAACAGGCACATGTTACCCTACACATTCACAGACAGACGGTCAGGAGAAAAAGAAAAGGCGTGCTGAAGCGAGCTCTCCTCAATTCATAACCGGGTCTATAAGACAAACTGCAGGCGGGTCGGTGGGTGGTGAACCTGCAGAGCAGCTCTTTGATCCGACTCAGTGCCTCTCTATAAAGACCGCATCCACTCGGCCAAAGGAGGATTTGAATGGGAGGCCCCCGAAGCCTAGAGAAACCGATCAAAACCATCCATAAAGAGCTGCTGGTAATGAGCTCCTCCCGGCTGTTTTGCTCAAAAAAAGAAGGAAAAGGACAACTTTACAAATACTCACATTAACAGGTTGGATCCTCGTTTATTTAGCAGTTTCATACTTCCGAAATAATTTGCCATACACGTTTGCGGAGATCATTGTTTACTCTCAATGATCTCAGTGAGAAACATCAAAGTTTTGGTGTGTGCGTTACACTGAGACAGCAGTGCGGAAGGTAAAAAGGTGTAGCTCATCTTTGAGCGTTTAAACCTGTTGCAGAGTAAATACATCAACAGTAATGCATGGTATGAGATGAAGAAATTATTTTCTTGTAGTTTTCTCCTCTCAAATGAGGAGACTAATAGGACGACAGCGCCCCCATCTGGGAAAAGATGAATATTAACTTTTAGTTATCGCCAAACATTCAGTAATGACTCAGGAAAAATGCGTTAGAGATGTTAATTACACAGATAAATAAACCTTTATATGTGTACATTGTTTCGATTTTCATGCAGTCTTTTTATTTTGACTGATATTTATTTTGCAATTATTATTCAGATGTTTGATCTGCTGCTTGGTTTTTGGTTTTTACTCAATTGTACTCTGAGTTGCCCTGACATATTTCCAGGTTTTTCAACATTTTAAAAACAGACACAATGATTCAATATTCGTCATTAAACTGCTGTTGCTACAGGCTTAAAGTATTTTGTCACATCACTTCAAACTACAAAGCATTTTGCAACAAATATACCATCACAAACACATAAACTATATTGAAGTGGAAGGAAAATTATGCAGCTATCACCACAGCATCACACCAGATAAATAATTTTTTTATTTTTCACTAATAATTAAAAATGTACGTACACTTTATTTGAAAGATTGCGCATAAGACTGACATAACGCATGTTATGAAAAAGAAGGAGTCTTCTTGAATTTTTATGATTGTCGTCATGACGTGTCATTCAGTAAATAACGACACTTTTAATGCAAAGTTGCATAAAAAGTCCATTAAAAGTGTCAACTTTGCATTAAAAGTGTCGTTATTTACCGAATAACACTACGAACTAAGACAATTTAAAGATTACAAGAAAGTTTGCCTGTTTGGAAGGAAAATGCAAAGAATTACAAGTGGTTATAAAATGTTGCCTTTTAATATTTTCTAAATTTAATATACATCAATGGCCAGTCCCGTACTAAAACAGGAAAACAAAAGTCTGTATCAGTAGAGAGGGACTCAGCAAATCATTCAGTAGCAGCCATTTGATTAAATAGACTAATATTACAGCGCCATCTACTGTTATCCAGATGTACAAAGTTTACTTTAATAAAGATATAAGTGCCTATATTCAGTTGTATTCATGTTGTCCTTTATGCTTACTATCCATATCAGCTTTTGAGACACTGCAAAGTGAACTTGTTCCAAGTCTCATTTTCGGTCTGCAGACAAAATTAAATCTTTGGAAATATGAAAACAAAGGACCAAAAATGATTCATGTAACGCGAATCCTACATGCAATGTCTCTATTAAGACACTAGGAGGAGCAGTTGGGCCGCAGACGTCCCTTCAGCAAAAGAAATGGAGGTAAAGACAGGGAGGGAGGGCTGAGGGCACAGAGGCACAACTTGGACAAAGTAAGAGGAAGAAAGAAAAGGGAGGGGAGCGAGCGGATGGTGAAAGAGGGAAGGGAGTGTCCATGTAAAGGATCCAGAGCGGCAGAAAGGGGTGGAAGGCGCAGGGAGGGCGGCACGTCCCTGGAGGATATGAGCAATAGGCGTGCAACAGGGAGCAATGCCTGAGAAAGTCGGCAACTCCTCTCTGGATTAACATCCAGCCTCACTTTTTTATTGCCTCCAGTGCCAGACTGGAGCGGCAGCAGCGGCAGCAGCAGCCAGCTCCCCTCCTGCAGGGAAAGCAGCTGCAGTCGGCTGATGGAGGCTGATCTGGTGCCCCGAGGAAGCCGCTGGTGCCAGAAAGCAAAGTATTAATTCTGGGAAATGACTGTCACTTTTAAATTGATTGCTCATTAGTTAAAGGGAGAGAGTTCAGGCAGAGGAGAAAGCTGAGGATGCACAGAGCGAACTTCGGTTTTTTGAGCACCTTCATCTCCGCCGAGACATCTAGACAAGTTATTTTTTTTAATGGCAAATGTTAATATATTATATATTTTTTTCAATAATATGAACAGTTTAAGATTAAGGTACCATTGGGAAACATTACTGAAACAGTCAGTCTGATATTATTATTAATAATAATGCAGCTCTTTTGCAAAAGTAAAAGTTGTGAAAGTGAAAATGCCGTTTTAAAAATACAAACAGAAATATATACATTTCTGTGAGTGAAACACAAAATACAAATACAATTTTTCTAGGCGTAGATTCAGTTTTCAGCAGCAAAGTGCAAACAGAATAATTCTGAATGTTGCTTCCTTTAAAGTATTTTTACTTTGCATTTTCATCAGTGCTGCTTTTAGGAAGCTCCTGATTGACCCGTCTGCCTGTGTTCTGACAAAAACAACGAGACTTTGGATTCAAACAGCAGGAACAGAAAAACAAGATTGTCAGAGTTTATTGGAAAATGGATGCAGGGTTGAACTAAAACTGAACCTGTTCAGGTTTGCTTTTTAGTTTCTGGCCCGTGTTCAGTTCCTGTTCTGCAAGTCGTTCTTTTTAAACTGCTCCGTCTCTGATTGCTCTCTCAGCTGCTTCCACTCTGCTCATTATTCTCATCCGTTTGTTTCTCTCATTAATTCTCCTCCCCAGTATATATTCCCAGTTAGTACTAGTGCATCAATGCTATTCTTCCCTCAGCTGTCTTCCTTCCACATTCCTCGTTTTATTTCGTTTCATGATCACCAGTTAACGTTGGTGGACCTTGGAATTTGTTTTTGTACGTTTCTCTTTTTTCCTCTGTTGGTAATATGTCACCTGTGGCCTTTATTCATTAATAGCTGAACAGGAAGAAGAGAAGACGTGCAGCGGCCAGAAATCAAACCAGGAACATTTGCGTTGAGGACTGTAACCTCTGCCCACAGTCCACCTGCTCCAGGTGGCTTGATGATTCATTAGAGAGGATCTCAGGTTTTTGGTTTTTCATTTCCTTCTGCTATTAGACAGATACAGTCTATTTTGATATCCATCCCATCTGTGATTCTCCCTTGCTTCTGTAAACTCCTGCCGGTTCTTCTTGAACCCTTGAAGAAAATCAAGACTCAATGGAAACACGCACTCATAAACCACTAGTAAAATTATTTCCCTTGATTACCACTGAAATTAAACGCGTGGATGGAAGACCAGTGACTCTCCACGTTGTGTTAGGACCACTGGATGCAAAGACGTCAAAGCTTCCTCTGGGAGAGAGACGAGACAAGTCTCTGTAGCAACCAAAGGCCCTGAAAGCCAGAATTAATGTCAGACTTTAAAACATTTTAAACTCCTCTGCTCTCACATTAAAGCTCTTTTTCCTCAGTGTCACCCTTTTCAATGCATTTCTATTAATCATAAACACGTGTTCTGCTGCAATCTGCCAAATGCAGCCGCCTGCAGGGGAATTTACAGCTGAAATCGTTCTCTCTCTCTCTCTCTCTCTTTCTCTCACACACACACCCAGAGGGACATGCAGACAGAGTTGGAAGTAGCTTTGAAGATGCTTTGGGCTTTAAATCTGCCTCTTTGTTTTTCTCTCCGGCTACAAACACAACCATACATGGAAACCCATCTTGCTTTATTCTCCCTCCATCACTCCTTTCCACCTTGCTGCTGCATCCCCGTTCCTCCATCTCTCTCTCTCTCACCTCCGTTGTGCCCTCCCCTCCCGTCTCCTTCTTCTCCCTCTCCCAGACTCTGTCCATCTCCCTCCTCCTTGTCTCCATCCATCCTTATGTCAGCTGGCAGAAGATGAGTCATGCCTCTAGCTGGGAGGCTAAAACTCTCTCCATCTTTCCCTCTAAATATATCCCTTCTGTACTTCCCTCTATGTCTCTTTTTCACTTGTTCTCACACTTCTCTCTTCTTTGTCTCGCCATCTGTTTCTCTGCAGCCCTCTGCTTTGTTCTGTCGCTTCACTTCTGAGCTCTTTCTTGCTCTTTCCTCACTTCTATGTGCTTCTGACAAGTTAACGTAGCTTGTTCTGATGTTTGTTCAGATTCGTTTCATTTGTTTATGTGCAAAAAGTGAAGCAGTTTTTTCTGAGCTTATGTCAGATTGTCGCAGATCTTTAAAAACACATCGGCAAAAAATGTAGCTACTATAAGTGGATCTGCGTTGGCCGCAAAGTCAAACAAAATCAAGTCTCCACTCAAACATTTGAATTTTCCGTCAGTAAAAATAACGGCGCCACTTTATCTGGAGCTTAGGCCCATTTCACAGCACACTAAGATTCCCCACTACTGCATTAACAATCCATCAGAACGTCTCTGCAAGGTCTTTAAGAACAAAGTAAGCTCCACTTAATGTGTGATGACATGTGGGAGTTTCCCCAACTGTTTTGAGCCTCCCACAAACCCTTTGGGATGAGATAGTGTTGGTTCATTATCCTGGTGGCAGCATATCGGGGTGCTGCGTGGAGCCTGATAGCTCGCCAACACACACGGCACCATGATCAGGCCGGCTGCACACGTACAGGAGATCGGTATGTGCTGCACTACCTGTGAAATACGGTCCCCAGCTGCATGGCATTGTAGGTAATGATGGGGGAGGATTAAAAGAAGAAGGAGGACTCATAGGGTGCATTTTAGAATTTAACAATCCAGGTTGAGAAATGTTGCAGTGCAACTCATAAAAAAAGGACTTCAGGTTCTGATCCTCCTCTGGTAATTCAGTTGAGAATCCAACTGATGATGGAGGCACAGAAACCTCTCGTATGTATAGGGAAGTTTGATTCCCATAATGGAGACATTGTGACAACAAAGCGAGGAAAATCAGCAGGGAATGAGACTTATATCCGCAAGTACTAAAAGCGCAGTGGCATCACCACTGTCTTCAGTCTGATGTAAAGGTTTTCCATCTGCTGCAAGCAAGTATGAAGGGCCAGACAATTTATTTTAGTCAAGAATTTGGGATTTTTCTTTGACCCAGAGGCAAACCGATGTAGCTGACGAATAAAAAAAGAAAAAAAAATTCTGCTGCAAATATTGGATGCTCTTTAATCAAATACCTATACATTAATCCAGGCTGATAAAAGTGGAATATTTCAGAGAAAATCCACTTGGCCTTGTTTTGCACTGGAGTAGAATCCTGCGATTGAGGCCGCGTCCCTGATCGGTGCGTCCAGGGAGAGGGGCGTGCAGCTGGGTCATGTCCCCTGACTTCCCCGTGCCCTGCAGCCCCGAGCAGCACCAGCCTCCTGATCCCTTCCCGGGAGAAATTAACAAACACTTTGACAAGTCTAAACAGACACATGCAACTCCGTGCTTCACTCAGGCTTTTCCCAAAACACCTAGCGAAAAAAAAAAAAAAAACAGATTTTTTTCACCTAAACTACCGACACATTTTAAGTTACTTTAGGAGAGTAGATTCAAGTTTAAGATCTACAGTTTGGGAATATGAAATGAGGGAATAAGAAGGACAAATCTTGGCTAGTGGTCTAATTTGCATCTCTTATTCAGATTAGAACGTCTAGAAAGTTGTAATTTGTGCCGCAGCAGGAAAGACACGTCTAAAGACAATAAAGTACTTTTATTTCCTGTTGCTAAACCCTGCCTTTTATCACTACTTGATTGACAGTAACCTTACAACTGAAAAGATTAGCTAACATTTTAATTCTTTGGTCCCAGTTTTTCACTTATGTTACATACACACAATTATATTTTACATCTAATTATTTTAGGTTCTTTTTTGTTGTTTAGAGGTTTTTCAAATACTTTCAAAATACTACTGAAGTTATTTTAGCCTGAAATTATTTACATTTTTCATTTTAAACAGCTTTTTTTCTTTAGCTGACAAGAAAGCAAAACCAACAAATTTCTAAGAAGCAAAACACCTCTTCACAACATTGCGTCATCTTTCTTCCACTTCACAATTAGAAACTACATGTAGCAGGAACAGTGGTTTGCAAAAGTAAGCAACTTTTTATTCATCTAAGGCAAAAATTCATCGTTTTCCACCTTCAGACAGACAGAAACTATGTAGACGGGCTCGCAAACACACACCAAACACTTACACACACACACGGAACAATATGCAGCCTTTTCATGCCAGCAGATGACAGAGTGCATTGAGAAAATGCCAAAATGCTGAGTACTGTGGGAGAGAGTGTGCACGCCTGAAAAATCTCCTATGTCAGACTGCAGAGCTGGCAGAAATGGCGAGCATCGCTGAGGACTCTCTCACACACACGCAAACGCGCAGACAGACAGACACACACACCTAAAAATAAAAAGTGTGGTGCAAAAACAGAAGGACGGCTGCATTGTGTAACACAACAACACGAGCCTACTGTAGCGAGTCGGATGCACAGGCAAGCTGTCGGATCAGAGAGAAGGAGGAAAAGTGGACATAAGGTACGAAGAGAAAGAGACGGAGCGGAAAAAGGATGGAGATGGAAGATCTAGTTCAATAACTGCATCTCCCCTGATTCCAACCTTTCCTGCATTTCTATGATCTAAAATCTATCTCTAGGGCTTTTCTCTCAAATTATAAATGTACCAATAACTGTATGTGGTCTGTCTAACAACTACTTTTAGACTTTTAGGTGCCCGAAGAGCTGCTGCACCAGCTATTTTTGCCCAATAACATTTAATCAACCTGGATTCTTAAAAAAAAAAAAAAAAACTGTGGTAATGCCAGTGAATACAGCCATTCTCTCAGAGTCAGAAGCCTCTTTTAAATATGTAGGAGTTGTTTGGAGTTGGGGATGTAACACAAACACCGGCCTCTGCAGTTTTTCTTTAAAAACGCAGCCGTGAGAAAATGTCCAAAATCTCAAAAAAAGTTTCTCCAAAACAAATCAAAGCTTTATTTACTTATTGTGAGATTCATAAAAAGTGTTTAATATTAATTTGCAGTTCAGTACATATAATAATTATAAACAACTTATACCGAACATTTTCTATGCAGTTCCAACTAAAATTTCAGTAGGTAACTTTTATTTTTTTCGGTAACTTTTATTGTTTTCAGTTTATCCGTCTCCAAGTATGCTGCCATGACACAGTAGCAATTTTAACTATTTAAAACACTTTTTTTTTGGATAAAAGTTGCGTATTGCAGCTTTAAGACTTGCTTGTAAATGAAAACGCTACCATCAAATACTCAAAATGAAGCTTTTGCAGAGTAAAAAGGGATGAAAAAGAAAAAAAGAAAAACAAGTATGAACACCTTTACAAGGAGCTGAATTACTGACTTTTGAGGTCGCTCTGCAGTGACTCTACGGAGAACATTTAAGACGGCCAGAGGACCTTGTTCGGTACCGAGCAGCAGGGCAGGATTACGTAAAATGTTTGCACTGGTAGAAAGTAAATGAGAACAGCAGAGAACCTTTCAGGGCAAATCAACACAAACACACACACACTCACAAAGACCAGGTTTCACTGCGAACAGGTGAAGCCCTGGTGGAGAGAGGAAACACCTGAGGGAACATTAAAGATTCAGCGAGTACAGCGAGCAGGCCACCCAGGTCATTGGATCCGCCGCCTTTCTCTCTTTTTGCTGCGTGCAGTTCTGTGAGTCTGCTTGTCATGGAGAAGGAAGAGAATCTACAGAGTCACGGTAATATCCATTCAGGAAGGCGTCGACCTTCGAGGGGGAACGTGTTGACACATGGCCACGTAACCTTGGCAACCGGCGATCGCTGCGGGTACAGATGAAGTGTGTTGTCGACACGAGCAATTATCCTGTTAGAGCCCTCCCCTGAATTATCAAACGCAGACACAAAGTTACACAAGCCCCGAATACACGAGCAGACGAGAGGCTGAAGACGCTGGAACAAACGCACCGCAGGATTGGAGGGAGAAACTTTAGAGATGATAGAGCCAAAAAAAAAAAAAACACACCTGCTAAATCTGGGGGATCATGCTCTCACCTCGCTTTAACATGCCTCACCTTCTTTTCACCCTTCGAGCTCGATTTTGAAACCCTCATTTGACACACTGATGCCTTCCTCTTTTCCCTCCTCTTCCTCTGACCCCTTCTCTCCCTCGCCAAATCCCTCCATACCTCTCCATCCCCTCCTTCTCGCTCAGTGTGAGTGCTAAGCGGGGGCCCAGCGGGTTTTCTAAGAGGGCTATGACACACCCCAGCAGGGCACACACGCACACACACAGTTGGAATGTGAGGTAGACAGAAAAACAGAAAAAAAAAATGCATGCTGTGCAGCCACACACACACACACACACACACACACACACACACACACACACACACACACACACACACACACACACACACAGAGACTGGATGTGGGGAAGGGATGTATAGCTACTGATACTAGGAATACATTTGAACCACTTCAACCTTTTCATATTTTGTCACATCATAACTATAAGCTTTAATGTATTAATAGGGATTAAACAAAAAGTAGTTCGTAATTGTGAAGCAGTACTGCGAAAACGTATTTTCCTCCAACAATTATTCAGTTCTTAACACAGTTAAATGTTTCAGTATAGTTTTATTTTTCTTAATTGATAAGCTGAAGATAAAATGATTGAAAACCAAATGCACTTTTCATGATTGCAAGAAGAAATCACTTTCGGACTTCACTGATCCACAAGGAAACCGTCATGCACAATGATAGAGAAAAACTTTGGAGAAACACGGAACATAGTTAACCTTCCAAGAAATGATCAGCCTATGAAATTACTCCAAGAATTAATACCAATTCATGAGCTCATAAAACAATGTTGAACAGCAAATTACTGCAGACCTCACATGATTCAATAATGAGGAGCGATTGGGCAGAAATTATATCCATAAAGGAGTTCCAAAAAAAAATTATTCCGATAATCCGAGATTGTTTGAAAAAATGTCTAGTGGACTGGTGAGAAAAACAGAAACCTACCTGAAAGTTGTGTGACCTGTTACATCTGTCCTAAAATTAGCACAGGATGTAAGAAAAAAACAACTCTCACACTGTGAGTGGTTGCATTCATAGGGCCTGAAAAAGTTCAACTATTATTTATTTTTTTAATTAAACGCTAAAGTTTGACAATATTAAACATTTAATTGTGAAACAAAAGCTGAAATAGAAGATCTAAAAATGGACCCTTTTTCCCAGCACAGTATGTGGCAAACAATTTGCACTTACGTATCACCATCAATGCAAACTTAAGAGTTGTGCAATAATTTGTCAATTTCTGTATTTAATAAGCCAAACAAATCTATGGAGGATGTTGTTTAAGCCATAAAGTGGCTTTTGACAGGCTTCCATCACTTCCATCCCAGAAGGTTCATCAAACAGACCAGAACCCAGTACCGTTGGGCCATGTTCTGCTGGGAGACGCTGTGACTTTCCCACCCAAGGTGTTTGCTCTGTCATTATTAAGCTTGGTATTCATGTCAGGCCTTCTATTTTGAAAATGCATGACGCACTCTGCCCCTGAATACCAAGGACGTAGGTGTTGGCAGCCACAAGGGACAATGCAGTTAGCTGCTTTGTTTTTACCCTTGATGAAAGTACAGAACACGAGTTAAGAGAAGAGGGATGAATCCTGAAGGTTTTCTCGCATTGCAAGTGAAAATCTGTTTCAGATATCTACTAAACTGATCTATTATGCAACACCAGGAGGCTATTAATAGGTCAATTTATGTAAAAATAGCATAAAGGGATTAAAAATAGGCAGCATGAAGTGACTAATTACTTTCAGTGCTACGTAAGGAAGTTCTTCTTCCGAGCTGACTTATTTTATGTTGGGATTTGAACAAGAGTAACAGAGTAACAACTGAATTAATCAGTATTTCAGCAATCCACTTCTGGCCTGTAGTTCATTTTTCAGAACATATGAAATCAAATCTCCCTGTAAATCAGAACGAGTTTTTAGTTGTGAGGTGAGGCCACAAAAATGAATTTAATTCACTTGTATTTGTATGCAGAAATTTAGGTGAATACGTGGAATAACGTATTCACTTAAATTTGAATACGTTTCCAGGTTTCATTTTTATAGACGTTTTAGAAATTAGCGCATTTTAGTTTGCCTGGATTATATTGTGCATGAAGGAATATGAAAATGTTACTAATACTAGATGTAAAATATGATGGAGTTTTCATCAACAGAAATCGTACATTTTTTGATCCGGAGGTGTTTCTTACTCAGTTTATCTAATTTAGTGTTTCGATTCAAAATGTAAAACTCATTTATAGGTTTCTGGTATACAGGGAAATATATTTAATGTGCTTATTTAGAATATAGCACGTTTTTACTTTTAATGCATAAATGTGATTAATCCATATGAAATAACAGAAAGTTTAGTGGAAGGATAACTGCAGCCTGGACAGTTTCTCAAAGCAGCTAGAGTTGTGCTTCCAAGAGCCACAGTAAACGTACACACCTAGGACTACAACAGTTCAAATCCTTGAGTTAAGCCACTCCTAAACCCATGATAACATCAGAAGCAGCTTACCTGGACTGAGGAGAAAAAATTATTGGATTGTTACCAATTGTCCTCTTTTTAGATGCAAGTTAGAAATTCACCTCCTGCAGTCTGGAGGAAGAGTGGAAAAGAAACAAAATCCAATTTGTTTGAGGTCCAGTGAAGCTTCAACAATCAGTGATGATTTATTTAGGGAGTCGTCCAGCAGGACATTTGTATAACACTTCATGCTTCTCTCAGCTGATGAGCCTGATGAAGATGTTGATTTCATTTTCCAGCGGGATTTGTCACCTACCCACTGCCTAAAACACCAATATCCGCTTTAATGGCCATGTTATCTGTCATCATTCAGGGTGGTTGTGGTGTTTTATTTACCTTTTCCCTGCTGTTTCTCCTTCCTGCTTCAGCTGGTCGTCTATAAGAGGGCACTGCCCCGCTGGCTGCAGATACGCACATGTCGCTCATCAAGCCTGCTGGATGTGTTGAGCTGCCATATGGTCCTCCTTCGACAGACTGTCAACAGTGGAATGGTAATTTGCTTGCTGAAACTTCCCTTGTGCTTCCTCTGTGTTCGCAGACTACCTACGGGGACTGCTGCACGTCTAACGCAACTTTAACAATTTGGTGGTTCTAGTACAAAAGCACTTTGACAAGAAAAGTGCACTAATTTCACTCTGAAACCAATTACTTTTACCAATTAACTCCTAACCAACCAACCTAGTTATCAATCTAGTCAAAATTTCTCAGATATTTATTAATCTACCTGAAAATTAACATCATTCCCTTAACTTCTTGTTAACTTGGGTTTCATCTCTTGTACAGTTTCCATAAAACTCAAAACAAGCAGAAAACAAGATATTTTGTTTTCTGCCCATAAAAATGACAAAGGCAAAAACATTGCCAATAATGCAGAAGATCAACATGAGCTTCTTTAACATTTCATCTGAGCCACAGGTGGATAACCTGCATGCCACGCTCGAGATGATGCAGTAATTTATACAAAAAGGAGCCCTGACCAAATACTGTGATACTCCTGTACTCATTTTAAATGCAATTCTCCAATACGTTGAGTAAATTAATTAGATTTTCATTAGCATGTTTTTAAAATATTCGAATGGATATATACATTTTCTTTTCAAGTTCATTTATTCTAGCACGACATTAGTTTCTTTATCAGACTTTTATTGTTGCTGTAATGTTTTAGTAAACAGCATCCTATTTAATAATGTGACATTAACCTTTGTTTTTAAAATACAACCTAATTGAATATTAAAGTCAAAAAGTGAGGTTTTTGTACCCCATAACACAATGTAAATGATTAAACATACGTACTGTATTTTCTTATTAAATTTACCATATCTACAGTGTGTTATTCTTACTTTCTGTGTGTTTATTTTTTTTTTCAACTTTATGTGAATCTGCGAGCTATTATTTGCGGTTGGTACACCTGAATTTCCCCTTTGTGGGACAATAAAGGTTATTTTGATTCCATATTACTTTGAAACAGCAGTGTCTGTGTCTGTAGCAATGAAATATCACTCTTTGAATTATGAGTGAGTGAGCATTTCTCTGTGGCGTCTGTCAATATCTCAAAAATAATCAATGAAATTGTTAGATTTAATACAATGTGTTTTTTTTGTTTTGTGTTATGGAGAATGGACTATAAATGAAGGGGAACTCAGAAAAAAAAATTCCATACTCTATTCTTTTCCCCCCTTAGCCTACTTATCCAGGCTTGAAAAAGACAAAAATTCAATAGACTTCATTTCTTTGGCATTACTTTCCATTTCAAGAAAAGGGAAATGGAGGAAAGTGGAGCTCTCAGATTGGGACTGAAACAAAGAACACCGGTGTGTGTCTGTTTCTGGGCCGTTTGGGGGAATTCCTCAAAACAACGATTAAAATCAGTAACATTTAGGGGGGAAAACAACCTTCCAACGACACATACACAAAGTAGAAGCCGACTGTCCTGTTGGCTTGTCAATGTTTCCTGTGTGGTCCGTTTAAAGGGTTAAAACCCAAAGTGAACTGAATTGTAAGAAGTTGGTTTCCAAGGGAAACTGTTCGCACCGTTCCAGCTGAGGCGGGACAAACCAACTGTGTCACACGGGGAGAGTAGGGGTGCTCAGACTCAGACACGAAATAAACTCACACTCTGGCACGTAATAAACACCTCAAATCTAATTTTTACGCTGTTAAAAGCATTCATAGAGCGACTGTAAGAGTTACTAGTGACGTTATTAGTGACATGAAGCAGTTATGAGGAGTTACTGTGAGCGTCATTTGTGGCGTCGACCCCTCCGGTGTTGCCAGAGTGCCGGGTTTCCTGCCAAGTCGGTTTGAAAAGAGCAGACAAAGGCTTTGAGCTCAGGACGCCCCTCTCTGCCTCTCACTCTGCCCACAAAGCCAACCTAAACTCCCGTCTTTTCCGCTGTTCCCCCCCACTCTGTCATGGAGCTGCCCCGCAACCAGCAGCGCTAAGACTGCCGCTTCAGCGCTTACTTCCTCCTTCTGAAATGTACGACCGTCTGGATCCCCGCTCGGCCGCCGGAGGAAGGCTTTTTGTGGGTATAATACGAGGAAGCGTCGTCTGAGAGAAGAGGGAGAGGGGGAAGGATTGACGCTTTTTCCTCCTCTCCTCCTCCTCCTTTTGCTCCTTCTTCCTGCTCCTTTTTGGCGGATAGCGGGGTTCAAGCAGGAATTAACGTTTTTCTTTGCTTTTTTTACTTTAACAATATCTATTTGAATCCTGCTGCGCAACCAGACCGGATCACGTGGCACCAGAGAGAGTTGGATCGATTTTGCACAGTTCAGAGTGAGAGTAGGAGTAAAATAAAACAAGAGCAGCACACAACTCCTGCTTTCTAGTTCTTCTTTTTTTTAAAAACAAAAAAAACAACTGGGACTGTTGTTACTTTTGCATAATTTCAAGTGCAGAAGGGGGTTCGTTTTTCAGCCTTGGAGGTGTGGAGTATTGATTCTTATATGCCTGGGTTTTGAAAAACAATGGAGACGCACATTTCGTGCCTCTTCCCAGAAATTTTGGCCATGATTTTCAGCTACCTGGACGTGAGGGACAAAGGCAGGGTGGCCCAAGTGTGCATCGCTTGGAGGGATGCATCTTACCATAAGTCGGTGTGGAGGGGGGTGGAAGCCAAGCTTCACCTCCGCCGGGCAAATCCTTCCTTGTTCCCCAGCCTACAGGCCAGGGGGATCCGGAGAGTCCAGATCTTGTCCCTGCGCCGTAGCCTGAGCTATGTCATCCAGGGGATGCCGAACATAGAGTCCCTCAACCTGTCTGGCTGCTACAACCTAACAGATAACGGACTGGGCCACGCGTTTGTGCAGGAGATCCCGTCTCTAAGGGTTCTGAACCTAAGTCTCTGCAAGCAGATCACAGATTCCAGTCTAGGCAGAATCGCCCAGTACCTGAAGAACTTGGAGGTGCTGGAGCTCGGCGGCTGCAGCAACATCACAAACACCGGGCTTCTGTTGATAGCCTGGGGGCTTCACAGACTTAAGAGCCTCAATCTGAGGTCCTGCAGGCATGTCTCAGATGTAGGGATCGGACATTTGGCGGGCATGACCCGGAGTGCAGCGGAGGGCTGCTTGAACCTGGAGTACCTGACCCTCCAAGACTGTCAGAAGCTGACAGACCTGTCACTCAAGCATATCTCCAAGGGGCTTACCAAGCTGCGGGTGTTGAATCTGAGCTTCTGTGGTGGGATCTCGGATGCAGGGATGATCCACCTGTCTCACATGACCTCCCTGTGGAGCCTCAACCTGCGCTCCTGTGACAACATCAGTGACACAGGAACTATGCACCTTGCGATGGGCACCCTTCGGCTCTCCGGGCTGGACGTCTCCTTTTGCGACAAGATTGGGGACCAGACCCTCGCATACATTGCTCAGGGACTGTACCAGCTCAAGTCCTTGTCCCTGTGCTCCTGCCACATCTCAGATGACGGGATAAACCGGATGGTAAGGCAGATGCACGAGCTGAGGACCCTGAACATTGGACAGTGCGTGCGCATCACAGACAAAGGGCTGGAGCTCATAGCCGACCACCTGACCCAGCTGGTGGGCATCGACCTGTATGGATGTACCAAGATCACCAAGAGGGGACTGGAGCGAATCACGCAGCTCCCCTGCCTTAAAGTGTTGAACCTGGGACTCTGGCAGATGACGGAGAGTGAGAAAGTGAGGTGATTGGGAGTGTTTTGGTGTGTGTTTGCGTGTGTGTGTTTGTGTGCGTTTCTTTTTTGGATGGAAAGGGGTCACAAGGAGCAGGAGGAGTCAGGGTGAAAAGCTCAGCTGGCTTTCTTTTATTTAAAAAGAGAAAACCCCTCCCTGCATCCTCCGGTGTAAGGTGAGCCTCTTCCGTTTGACCTGCCTCTTCTTTTCAGTTGTTTAACTTTTCATTCTGTTGGCCCTGCAGCATCTAGACTCATATCTTAAATATAAGACTTCCTGGAAACCCTCTAACAAATCCGTGTTTTAACATTGAAGAAATATCTGACCCGAACTGCAGTAACTTAGCTTATTTTTCAAACAACTTATTTTCTTCTTACAAAAACACTTTGATTCTTGACACTTGCGTCCATCCAAAATCCCTTTTTTTTTGTTTTTTTTTTGATATATTCAAAGCAAAGACAGGTTGTTGAAACTTATGAATGAGATTTATTTTTGCTACGAGTTCAGATTTGACGACTAATCGCCGCTACAGCCATCACGCCTAATAAATGTTTGGCTACCTCGTATGTGGTTGTTTCTTAAGGGATGTATACAGTTCAAAATGAAGAAGGAAAGCTGAGAAATGAGAGACTGGTAGAAAATGTGCCTAAAGGGACTGTGTCTGCCCCCTCCCCCATCCCTCCTTTCCTCCCTCCCTCCTTTCATGAGCAGAGCCAGAGAAAGGAGACCAGTACACAATCTGACTACCTTTGTTAATTTAACCCTATAAACAGCACCCATTTTCTGTGGAGTTTAGTCCGATTACAAGCCGACGTCACTTCACAAAAAAAAAAAAAAAAAATCCCAACTCAAGCATCCAAAAAGGTTTCTTGTGTGTTTGCTTCATTCTTTAAAAGGATAAAGTCCAACTTTAATGTTCTTTTTTGGCAGGATTAAGAGCATACCCCGTGGCAAAAATACCTGTAATTGTTTTGCTCTGACTAGGCATGGGTCGGTATCAGATTCTTTGCACTTTTCCTTATAAGATAAGTAAAAATGCAAACATTTTAAACTGATAAACACTGCTTTCATTCAAAAAAAGTAAAGCAACAAATATTCTTATAGCTCCAAATTGGTTTTGATACATAGATAAAGCAAAAATAGAGATGCATCTTGATCCTTGGGTCAAATATAGAATATACTTTTTGGTCTGTAAATGTATCGGCAAAAGAGTAGGTACTTTGATGCACTTTTTAATTTAACAAAACTTACATTCAAAATTAGAGATATGTACTTGATATCTGGTCATCATATAGTTTTTTTTTTCCTGGACTCAACTACGCCCAACAATCAATAAAAGCTGCACCATATTTTTTTTGCTGTTTTATGTGTTTGTCAGAAAACATCAGAATCGGCAGGTCAGGCCACCAAAGAGAAATTGGGGTCGGCCAGTTAAGGCCTAATTGCTGCACCTTTGGAGGAGATGTCTGCTGAAATAGGCATTTTTCATTAGTGGTTCTACTGTAGTTTTCACGCCATCAGAGTTTTTCACAACCAGAAATATCTAAGACAGTTGTTTTCATAAGCCAAATAAAATAATAGGTTGGAAAAACATTGGAAGTTGCAGGTATTTTTTTAAACCAGAAATTGGTATTGGCTGGTAAAAGCCAGATCGGTGCATCTCTATAATAAGGGTCTTTTGGCACTTCTTTAGTTCCCACAGCATTATGGTCTGTGTATTTCCGAAAAGCCAAATGTGTCTTTCTGATAAACAAGGTGAATATTGTAGAAGCATTTTTTTTTCAGCCAGCTGACTGGCAGTGTGAAGTAACAAGTGATGTAGGGGTAGCACTGCGTTACTCTATCCTCCATGCAGCCAGATTTATTGAAAAGGTGTTTAAATCGGAGAAAAGAAAAGATCGGGTGTGACATTTTAGTGATTTCAAAACTGCAAGATCTTGGTATATCTTAATAATAACCGGGCCATGCCTACTTATGACACGGACAAGAAAAGGGTATAACAACAGTGATGTTAAACCTTGTAGGTCCTGTTGAGCTGTAGGTGTTTTTGTAAGGCATGCTGGTGGAGATGAGTGTTCAGAGTACTTCAAATTGAAGTGATTTCTATGTCTTACCCTTTATTAATCGTAACAAATCAGGGTTTGTCTTGTGCTCTTATTTTCCCACATTAGTACAGACGCACTCATATTCATGTTGCCCTTACCGGTGCACAGCTTCCCCTTCCGCCCCTCGCCCCCCATTTGTACCCTCTTCTTCATCTCTGAATAAAAATACCCTCCGAATCAATTCTGAGACATGCTTAGAATAAATAGCAATCGATCCCCCCCCCACCCTTCCTCGCTCCCTCGAGTTTTGGGTTGCAACGAGCAGAATATACGTCTTTCTTTCCCCCTTTTCTCATCTTACCGTCCTTCCTTCGAAAAAAGAAAAAAAAACACATGCAGATTTAGACTGTACACACATGCACACGCGCACACTGAGGCCAGTGTGTGCGCATTTTTATTGTAATGCAATGACCTGCAAGAAAATGAATATAAACGGATGTGCGTCCTGCTGAAGAAGCTGTGTGTGTGCGTGTGTGTGTGGGTGTCTTTGACAATAAAGAGATGTACTGTATATTATGTGTTTGTAAAGAAAAAGAATGCAGAATCCCAAATTAAATTGTTTTATATTCTTACGGTTAAAAACAATTAAAGATATTTATATAATGAACGAACCAGCGGTGTGGATTATTTGTGTTGTTTTAAATTCCTCCCCAATGAGCTCTAGTGCACTTCTTCAGAACAATACGGTGTTTTATTATTTTAATACACGACTCCAAATAGCTGCCCACATATTTAGGACCATTGTCCTGCTTATCAAAAGGGTTTGAACAAAAGCAAAACAAAAAAATCTCATTTGTTGTTTTATTATTTATGAGGAGGCTCAAAATGGATGCTTGCCGTCTTGATTTGGCTGCGGCGCCTGTGTAATTAATTATCACTGTGGCGTTTATTATAGCAAACTGTTCTGCCTTGCTGATTTTTTTTAATCATCAAAGTCTCGTAGTCATCTTCAGATGCAACCAGAATGTGCAAAGTTAGGGGGGGGGGGGAAGATGATGAGATTCACATCACAGATTATTTCAGGTTAATGAATTTTTATGAAAGTTTTTTACCTTTAAGGGCATTTTTTATTTTATTTTTTTTGCTTTGCTTTAGTTATTTGAGCTGTGTCTTTGCAGCCACATCCAAGTTTCCTCTTACTGCTTTCCATCAGGAGGTGTCCTGTGTGTGAAGCGACACACACCACACTTGCACAGGGTTTGCCAGGCCTGCTCAGTAACCATTGTCTACTTTTAGAAGTTAGCGACAAGTTTCTGTGTTTTTTTTTTATTTTTTCCCTCCTTTTTTCCCCCCCTCTTGTTCAGTCACGCATACCAGATCCCAGACCAGGCAGGGGACCCAACCAGCACCACCACCACCACACATCCCCCCTCCTCACACACATACACACACTTCCTTTTAGCATTCCACACCATCATTCAAAGCATTTAAGCATTCTCTCCCTTCTGACTCTCCATCCATGGGGATTTGAGGATAAAGGCCAACAAGAGGGATTGTTGACCAGTGGGACACACATAAAATGTCAGTGTTTGCTGTTTTTTAAGTTCCTCTTTAGCGGGGCTTTGGTATTGTGCAATAGCAGTGCAACAAAGTTGTCTGACATTCTGAAACGCTTGCTGAAACCTTTGGGGGAAAATTTTGTTCTTATGGAGAGAAATGTCACACGTTTAGCCATAGCTCTGATATACATAAATTCAAAATAGCAAAATCTGCTAACAATAAAAATTTCAGTGCCGTCTGAAAGTTCTGTCAGGTTAAAACGACGATGCTAATTGGATTTTATGTGATGAGGGGGGGGGGGGGGGGGAGCATATAATTGTGAAGAGGAAGCAAAGTGATGCACACTTTTCAAAAAGAATGCCATGCAATTGTACCTAAATACAATTTGTACCTTCAGAAGTCACTTTAATGGGAAATAGAACTCAGCTGTGTGCAATATAATGCCAGAATAAATAACATAAAAGGGCGTCAATACTTCCGCAAGGAGCTAGTTCACTATGCTTTATGGTGATTACTACAGCAGTACTCTAATTATTGGCAGGACTCATCTGACCCTGTAACAGACTCCCCATGACTGTTACTGGGACAGGACTGGGTTTTTGTAGTTATATCTGCAGTTATATTAGAAACAGTGGTTCTTCCCCCCCCCCCCCCACCCCCCTTGTTTCCACAACAGCAATAAAATTTCAAAGGTTTTGCCTTATAATGACTACTCAAAAGTACATGAAAGGCTTGTGCTTTTAATGCAGTTTACAGTTTGCAATCCTGGCCGCAGAAGAACAAACTAGCGAGGACACAGCTGGAATACATTCATTAGATGAACAGCGAGCAGGGAGGTATACGAGATAAACCGACTGGTTCCTATCATGTGACATTTGGTGTGCAGACCTTCTCCCGATGGATACAGGGAGGTCACATTGCGTATTGCTGCAGAAAAGCTTCAGCAGGATGAAATGTAGACTTACAAAGATACAATCGACTGCATTCAAATGATAATGGGATACTTTATTAATCCCCGCAGGGAGAATCCCTCTTTGTGTGTGCTACCCTCCTCAAAGAGGTCAGAGGTCGGGGATCGGCTCCAGAGCACCTCCGCTGGAGCTGCTGGGGGAGTTGGTGACTTGCTCAAGGACACGTCAGCAGGGAGGAAGGTTGCCAGGGTTTAGTCTTGTCTAGTTTGTGAGTCATGTGCGTGCAGTGCAGGCCATCTTTAGGACAGATTTCAATTTAACATGAAATGGAATTGCTTATAGAAGCTGCTACGTTTGCATCTAGGATAGAGACAGAAAATTCAGCCCAGGATTTTTGCAGAATTGATCATCATTGCAAACACTGAGTGTATTTTGAATTGTTTTAAAAGAGCTGCCAGTCTTTCCATTGCTGAAAAATATCATTATCAGGCACCAAAAGCCAAATTGTTGCTCCCTTGTTAAATGATGAGTTGACTAGTGCGCGATGTATTATAAACACTCGGCTATATCTGATAAGTAAAACTGAATATTGCGAGTAAATCAAAAAATGTTACTGAAGTAGTGTCAGTTTTTACTTCCTAAGAGAGCCTCGCACAAAAACTGCTAAACCTTTCCACATTTTTTTCTTGGTTCCTTATAAGTGGGGGAAAATAAATCTAAGACAATAAGTGAGAAAAGGCTGCCATAGGCACTTTCCACACATTGTGGTTTTAGCTGGTATTCATCTGCTATACATAAAATAAACAACTGAATGGACGTACTTTTCCTTAAAGTAACACGAAGATTTAAACTTTAATGTAAAACATTTAAAATGCCTGTGTTTAATTCAATCTCCGTATAAAAACCCCCAAACATGTTAACATGCATCTTTCTGTATTAATATTCTGTAGTGATTGTTTCTTGTCGTAAAAATCAGTTTGAAATCAAGCATTTAAACTTATTTATTACACACACAGCTATAGTAGAATAACCTAATCCATAATGAGTTTCATTTAAAAACAAAAGCTGAACTGGCTCAGTCCCAAAAGGTCCAGTCTCCTCTAATTAGATTACTTACTCTTAGTTACTCTTTTAGCTCCTGCAAATAATACAAACTTTTCTACATCAGCCCAGATGTGAACATTTCCTAAAACCTTAGAAGTAAAACATTTAGCATTTCTAAATTAGCATAACTTTAGAAGGCAGTGGTGGAGCTAGAAAAGCCTAAATAGTGAAGCTGCAGATTTAGGTTTAAGGCCACAGCAGAACATTTATAGCCAGTACAGATACTCAATTAAACTATTTCTTTAACTTCTCTGTGACATCTTGACTGTCCTAGATGGAGGATGGGGGAGCATGCCATAAATCTCCTGCCACCATCATGGTGTTCTTAAGAGTTAGTTTTTAATCACAAATAATGTTTTGCATGCAAGCACAAGGTTCTCTAATTTCACACTTATGCTTTCTTTGAAAATTGGGTTTCTTCTTGCCACTCGTCTATAAATGTCAGACTTTGCTCTTGATCTCTGCAGCTCCTCCAGAGTTAAAACAGGTCTCTTTAGCTGCTTCTCTGATCAAAGCTCTAATTTCATGGCTGGTTTATTCTTTTATAACCTGACCCTGCTTTATACTTCTCATTATTAGGTGATTTCTGAAGTCAACTGGTTGCTCTGGATTTATTAGGGGTATCAGAGTACAGTAGGATGAATACAAAATCAGGAATGCTTCAACTTTACAGTTATACAATACTTTCTGTAGGCCTATCACATAAAATCTGAACAACATACACAAACATTTGGATTTCATTGATGCTTTTTCTAAAACGCTGGACGATGAATTTGTGATTGGCAGCTAGAAGTCTGCACAATGTCCAGTCTGACAACTTCATATTTCCCACAGCTGGTGGGCAGCTTCTGGAAAATTTCAAGGCTGCAACACATGAAAGTACAGCCCATGCAAATGTTCTCTTAAAAATGCCAGTGCTTTGCTTTTTAACCCTGCTTTATGTGTTTTCGAGCTAAGCTGCTCCAGTCGGCTGTACAGAGAAGACTGGAGTCGTTTTCACCATTTTTATAACTCTTATGGTGTTTACAGGCTGATAAGACTAAAATCTACTCTTCTTTCTTAGCTCTACCACTGAGTATTATCCCAGATGACAAAGCAATACACTAGGTTGAGCTTTTTCTGTTTCAGGTCATTCACGACAGAGACACACAGGACTAACGACACGCACACGCACGCACGCACGCACGCGCGCACGCGCGCACGCACGCACGCACGCACACACACACACACACACACACACACACACACACACACACACACACACACACACACACACACACACACACACACACACACACACACACACACACACACACACACACACACACACCTAGGGACAATTTAGAGAGATCAATTAACCTGACAGTCATGTTTTTGGACTGAGGGAGGAAGCCGGAGTACCTGGAGAGAACCAACGCATGCACAGGGAGAACATGCAAACTCCATGCAGAAAGATCCTGGGCTGGGAATTCAACCCAGAACCTTCTTGCTGCAAGGCAACAACTCTACCACTGCACTCCACTGTGCTGCCCTAGTTATGAAGTCTCCCTTTCATGCATAGTGGTCACTACAGTGGACAGCTATCTAAAAGCCATTTTCTTGTGCTTCTTGTGGATTTTTACGTTGTAAATGTACACAGACCACTGAAGTGGACACTAATGCATCATAAAATACACTATCAACTACTGGCCATCAGCTGCAAATGCAAGAAATTCATCTATCCATCCATCCATTTTCTGCCGCTTATCCGGGGTCGGGTCGCGGGGGCAGCAGCTTCAGAAGGGAGGCCCAGACTTCCCTCTCCCCAGCCACTTCTTCCAGCTCCTCTGGGGGAACCCCAAGGCGTTCCCAGGTCAGCCGAGAGACATAGTCCCTCCAGCGTGTCCTGGGTCTTCCCCGAGGCCTCCTCCCGGTGGGACGTGCCCGGAACACCTCAGCAGGGAGGCGTCCAGGAGGCATCCTGACCAGATGCCCGAGCCACCTCAACTGGCTCCTCTTGACGTGGAGGAGCAGCGGCTCTATTCTGAGTCCCTCCCGGATGACTGAGCTTCTCACCCTATCTCTAAGGGAGAGCCCAGCCACCCTGCGGAGGAAACCCATTTTGGCTGCTTGTATCTGTAATCTCGTTCTTTTGGTCATGACCCAAAGCTCATCTATGGTCATGCAAGAAATTATTTCTGTTAAATCCAATATGGCCGACAGACAAAAAAGCATGCCGACCGACCCAGTTCTAATCTCAGTCTTAGAGAAGCGGGCAAAGCTGAAAAAGTCACACCAGTTCTGTCTGCAGGAATGGGACAAAATTCTAGCAAGCGATTGTGAGAAGAGAATACATAATGCTTTACACCTGTAATGTTGTTTCATGTACCAAATAAGTAACTTTTTATAACTATTTTGTTTTTTTTAATATGACATGTACTGAAAAGGAATAATTTTGGTAATTGTAATTGAAATGTTCATGAAATAAAATATTTTGGCCTGATTTAAAGGCAAACAGTGAGAAAAGGTTGTGCCTTTATGTAGTTTATGTAAATATCTGGTCTTACCTCTGCCTGTAAACATTCTTATACATTCCACTCCAATCATAAAATAAACCAATCTTTGACCTGTGTCTTTCTTTGGGTGCAATATATATATATATATATATATATATATATATATATATATGGATCCCTGGCAAAACCTTTTTATTTTATAACAGCTGCCATTGCCTTTAAACGTTGGTTTGTGTGAGTGTAAGCGTTCAGCCTGCAAGTTGTAAAAGTTCAACTGTGGCTCGTCACGTTGTGCTCAGAACATTATATCCTGTCAGCCACAGAGGAACAGCAATATGTACGTGTGTGACTGTGTTTTACTGCTGTCATTAAAGGCATAGTTCACCAATAAAAAAAGGGAACTGGGGTTCTTCACAACAAAGCAGCAGTGGGTATTAGCAGCACACTGTTACTGCCCTCCCCCACATGCCTCTGTCTTCAGCTCCAACTGTTCCCTGTCTGTTTCTCTTTTCTGCCACTGTCTGTCTTTCTGGTCCGTATCAGACTTTCTCTCTGCTGCTTTGTTGCTTTTCCTTCCTTTCCAACTTCTCTTTTCCCTCCAGTCGTCATCTCCACTTCTGTTCTTCTGTGTCCTCTTTCTCTCTGAAACCTTGTTCACTCCCACATATTTCCTCTATCTCTCGCTTCGATTCTGACCTTGTTTATTTCTTCTTTTTAACCATCGTCCCAAAGACTGTTCTTGGCATTCACCCTCCTTCTCCAGAGCCAGTTCTACCCACTCTCCCTCCTTCCTTCCTCATTTCTGTGGCACCTGGTGTTGAGGTGTCGCTGAGGTACAGTAGACGGCTCTTTGAAGTCCCTGGGGCCCTCGGGGGTTTTGTACGTGTGCACCCTTGTGCGTCAGGAAACTTTTTTTTTTCTTTACGGACAAGAACATTCGGCTTTGCTTTTGATTTGGGCTTTGATTTGGGGGAAACAGCATTCTTTGTATGAAAGCATGTGAGACTGGGGGCTTGTACGAAGCTTATTACATTTGTTTCTTTTTTTTTTTTTCCTGGAGCAATTAGTACTACTAGCTGGTATGAGTAAATGGTCTAATGTGTAGCAGACACATTATTCCACAGGCTTTTACATAACATCTTTAGAGTCAAACCTGCATATCACAAACATGGCAGCTCATATTTGTCCTGCTTGTTTCAAGACGCCTTTGACAACTTAAATCCTTAAACTTTGACTACAGACATTTTGCTATTTGAACATGTCAAACTCAAAGCTAAAAGCTGATTCTTTTCTATGTTTATTCTTTCTAATCTACATGTTGGTAAAGTTGTGTGTAAAAGCATCAAATTTATGGCTTTTATGAAGATTTGGTGATACTGAAAGGACAATCATTACTACTGTTCTTTAACTCTGAACTAATGGTTCTAGTTATTCTAAACTTTCTTAAACTGCTAAAAAACTTAAAGATCAGAATATCAAAAAAAGCATAAAACTGTTCTTACATCTATGAATCAAAAATAGCTGTCTGCTATAGAAATATCATACAACATAAAGACAGATGGAGTTATTGTAACTCCATCCATAATCAATATTACATTAGAGCTATATATATATAACTAACTTTTTTGGTTTAAATTAAGGCAATTTGATCAGGTGGCACCTTTTTTTTATTAATCCATGAACATTGCACATTGTAACTCTTCAGTCACAGCTATCAAACCAACTGTAGTTGATTAAATCTGTTTTACTGGGATTTTATTGGTGCCTCACTTCCATTTTAATGTTCTG
Organism: Poecilia reticulata; assembly: GCF_904066995.2. Lineage (NCBI taxonomy): Eukaryota > Metazoa > Chordata > Actinopteri > Cyprinodontiformes > Poeciliidae > Poecilia > Poecilia reticulata. Next base: position 9,487,644 of record NC_088852.1, on the reverse strand, counting down.
TTTTTAGCGGTGAGCCACCATGAAGACTAAGTAATTTCGAATGTCAACCTTGATGCTCCAAATGCTCCAATGCTCCAAAACAATCTGGTCATCGCAATATAGATTCTGGAAGTTCCCAAATACTGGCACATAGTGTACACACTAAACCAGAAGTATTTCGGTGATTGAATTTTAAAACAAAAAAGTGTTAAGTGCAAGGCAAGGCAAATGAGGAGAAGCCCAAGGCCTTACACTTTTCAACCATGAATACATATGTAAATTAAAGGGAAATCAATTACTTAAAAGACAAGTTAAAAATCAAGAGTAGGAGTATTTTTACTTACTGGGTCTGGGGCTGACAGGAGCTTTGCCAGCAGGGGGGCGAGGCGATGGGGAGAGGGCGGAGGGGAAGCACCTCTGTCCTAAAGTTTGCTATAGTCAGCACCAAACCTACAGAGGTGGGGGGGAGGGAGAGAAGGCATGTCAGAGAAAGAAAATGTCAGAAAACCAGTGAAATGTGTTAAAAAAAAGGAGTGAAAAAGAACAGAGGGGGGAAAAAACGATGATGGTGAGAAAGCGAGGCAGAGTGAGAGAGGAATTTGTGAGTCACTGTTTAACTGTGGGCTGCAAGAAGTCGGCTAGCCGTGTTAAAATACCGTCTGAGTGCGCACACCCACACACCAAAACTCTTCCATTAGAAAAAAAGGCCTAAACTTCGACAATAGCTGGCACACGAATACAGAGTGTTTATGCAAAAACCTATGCCTCTCTCATACCTTGTTGCCCAGCAGGACAAGCTAATTATCTTCAGTTGGACATTTTAGGCAAACACACACGTACACACACTTAAGCTGCACATTTTCTGAGTGTAATGAGCCGTTTCTCAATGTAGGTGAAGAACTCAAAATGTCTGACTTCAACAACAAGGCAGTAACACCAAAAATAACCATTATTGGTCTTCGAAAAATCTTTCCGAAAAGAAGTAGAAGTAGAAATGAAGATTTCTGAGCACAACCAACATGAATATTCTTCATCAACTCAGTTTCTCAGCACATAATTTAAATGCTGAAAGCAAATCACAACAGATAACTCAGATTCAGTCTATGGAGATGTTTTAGCTAATGGTTTTAGCTCCTGCTAATGGTGTTAGCTCCTGCTAATGGTTTTAGCTCCTGTTAATGGTTTTAGCTCCTGCTAATGGTTTTAGCTCCTGCTAATGGTTTTAGCTCCTGTTAATGGTTTTAGCTCCTGCTAATGTTGTTAGCTCTGTCTAATAAAATAAACAGTAGATCACAAGCTAATCATGTTTGTTTCAACAGAAAACTCGTGAAAATGTTGATGCAGCATAATTTTTGAAGTAATTAACTTTTATGTGTCACAAAACAATTAAGTTGAGTTTACAACATATTTAGGCCAACATGTTAGGCTAGTCCTGGATCCCTTTAAAATAACCGAATACCAGAAAATTGACATCAATTTGTTGAGTGCATCCATGTGGCAATGTTCTGCCAGACTACTCTCATTTCTGCAGAAGGAAAAAATCTATTTTCGCTTTTTCTTGTCAAATAAATCTGACTTTTGCGAGAAGCAAAAAAAAAAAGAAAGAAAGAAAAGAGCAATTCTGTTCCTTTTAATTCAAGAGTGTTTTTACTAATGTTACTATAGAGGCAGTGACATTAGATTTACCTGTGCTTGTGGTTTTCCCCCTTTGCATCTGGTTAGTTTGAATAGCACATTGTTTTGTTCAGCTATAATCATGTGAATTCATCTAACTTTTCATGCGAAGCATTAGGCATTTTATTCAGAAAACTGTTCCAACAGACTGGATGAGAAGACAACACACTAAATCTTTTATTTAAAGCCATAGGACACTGCTTCATTTGCAATCAAAATGTGGATGTCTTCTCTGAATTATATAACAGTCTGGGCTGTAACAATAGGACACTAAGAATTATGCATCATCTGATGCTGACTTCTGCTCCACATTCCCACTTCAATCCCAACGAGCAGCATCAGTAAAAAGCAGGACGGAGACAGACGGAGAACGCGGGATTGGAGAACAACATGGGTGTTCTTTTTAGCTTTCTTTGTCTCGCTATGAAACCGCGCACAGCCCTGACAAAAATGTGACAGAGCCGTAATGCCAAAAACAAACCAGGCTCGCGCACGCTCCAATTTGTCAGGAGAGTCGGTGCCTCGGTAGCGTGGGAGGTGTGTTGTGCTTGTGTGCGCTTGTCTTCCTGTGCACGTGTGATTGAAGGTGCATGTGCATAATGCATGCGCTCACAAGTTTTGCGTGCCTGTCTCTCTCCATCTTCCTGTCAGCTGAACTTGTCATTCAAGCATCAATAAAGAGTAACTTTTCAGCTCCTGCGTCAGTTTGTTTAAAAATTGTCACGCTCTTTTTAAGCAAAAAAAAAAAAAAAAAAAGAAAGAAATGCCCAAGGAAAAATATCCCTGCTGCAACCATGTAGTGCATGGATTTTAACAGATATTTTATAAGAAACGAGCAGATTTTATCGTAACAAGAACATTTCAGGGCTCTGCTCTAGAGATTTCCAAATCTCTAAAGCAATATCTCTCAAAGGTTTCTACAATAGTGACAGAAATGTAATTGGTTAAAGACTGCAAACATATGTTGAAAGAAAAGTAATGATGTGCAGACCTTCATTAAGTTTGAAGTTCAATTATTTGAGTAAACACTATACAGATTAATTACACATACACACACTGATGTTTTTAAACTTTTATTTCTGTTACTTCAAATTATTTTTTTGCATCCAAAAGAAATCAGACAATTAAGATTATAATACCACAGTAGACTTTATAAAAACTAAGTTTAATACATAGTGAAAGGTTGTTTTTTCCAAAGTTACTTTTATTCTGAAAAACAAAATTACTGCCATAGAGTCTGCAATGTTAGTTTTACTGGATCTCAATGTTGCATTCAATACAATTGACTGGTGGTCATAGAAAAGATTTAATGTAAAGTTAACAAGCTAAAAGATGAGTTGTTTAAAGTCAGATCTGAAAAATACAGAAAAGGAAGATTTGAATATTGAATCTGAGCAAACAGAAGAAAAATAGTGAGACTTTAATAGTAAGAAGCAACATCAAGAAAACCACATTTCAGGTTTTATTTCTCAATTTATATTCAGTCGTTTTGAGGCAAAGAAAGAGATTTTGAGTTGTGATATTGCATGAAATAGTCACAATTGAATGTATGAAGGATGTATAATTTTGTACAAAACTGAGTCGGACCAAAGACAACATCCCGGTCAGCCCACATTATGCCAAACTGGATATCCAAACCATGAGGACATTTCCATCATAGAGTTATTTAATATTCAGCGTATAAAGGCATTACTGAGACAGAGTAGCACTCTTATCACTCAGTAAGTGAATTACAGTCAATTTGCATGCTGAGTGAATTTAACAGAGACCCAGAGCATTGAAGCACCGACTAAAGGCTTATTCCCATCTGTTTTTGGCTTGGCTCGTAAGTCAGTATCCATTTGCATTAGAATAGATTTTTTGCAGTATTTTTAAGATCTTTAAGTTTGTAAGGAAAACGAAGCTGAATTAGTTCTGTAAAAATTCAAGAGCCGACCAAGCTATTAAATATACAGTGGATGTATTTGTAACCTTGAAATGTTTTGTCATAAATACTTTTGATTTGATTTAATGATTTTTCTGCTCCCAATTCATTTACACGCACCTGTTTTGGTTATTAGTAAAATTTATCTACATTCAATAGATAAGATGTTACACAGGTTAAAAATCTTGAATAAATTATGAAGAAATTAAATGGTTTTCAGCAAAGCGTGCGTTTAGGAAAGACTGAATCCTTGTAGTCACGCAAATCGAGATTTCTTTTTTTAACCTTGGAATTTTTCTTGAGGTTTTAAAAGATTTGAAAATGGGGAAAAAAACACTTTAAATGAATTATTCAAAGGAAATTCATGTATGAGAATTTAAATAGAAAGTATTTTGCTATAAGTTGTCTTTTACATTCAGATGCAAATATTAACTGTAAAGATTGCCAGTAAATTTCGCATAAATACAAAAAACAGTGCTTAGTGACATCATCGTTTATTTCACAAACTGGTAGATAAAACCAGCTCTTGTATCTGGGACCAAGAGTGTTTGTATCCGTAAAGAAAATGTAGTTTAGGGGAATGTACAGTCAGATGGGTTGGTAAAAAGTAAGAGAGAGATAGCTAGTGTGTGTTTGTGCCAGAAAGAGGTTGAAAAAATACAATATTTGAAGAACTACGGTGAGAGTGAGACATGGGAGTAGAAATGAGAGAAAATAAGGGAGGAAACCGAGTGTGGAATACAAACAAGGGCTACATTTACACCAGGTGTGTGCATCTCGCCCCTGTGGTCCTTCTAGCTGTCTTCTTCTATTGATTAGCTCATATTGATCTGGCCTGACGCATACACAACATGCTTCACTTGATTTAGCCAGATTTTGACACAGGGGACACGCAGGTACATTGTTAGCACGCATGCCATTCCCCCCCGCCCCACACCTAACCTCCATAGACGGACACAAATTTTTTTTAGCCTCCTATAAAGGGCAGGACACACATGCACCCTTGTCAAACAGCAAACACTTGTGTTGCCCGTTTGCTGGTGTGCATTGGTTGTCTGGTAGGAAAAGCCAGCAGCATGTATAAGACGGGCTGTGGGAGGGAGATTCAACTCTTAATCTCATTTTCCTGGAACTTGTTTGATTCAGTCTTTGAATCCCATGTGGAATACCACAGTTTTCCTTTTTTTTCCTGGAAAAAGTTGGAGAAAAGAAACTGTTTAAACTCTGTAACCCTTTCCTCTTCCAGGCTGATAGCTCTCAATTACCAAACTTGTTCCTAAATAATATTTAAATTGGTTTAATGTTCTGAAAGATTAAACCAAAAGATTTGAAATCCAGAAGGGGGCAAACACTTTTTCACACCTTTTGACTGATCTTCTTCTTACAAGATTTCAACATCTTTATTGTAATAGTATTTGGGAAAATGTTCAACTAACAAAGAACCAAATCTGAAAATCGTCAGAATAGTTATGCTGTGAGTGGCTCTAGCGGTAAAAGACAAGTACGGTTATTAAACTCAATACTGAGTTTGTAAGGAAAATGTAATATTTTATTTGTATCCATCTTCAAGCTTCTCCAGTCAGCTCAGAAACTGATGACACTGTCTTTGCCTGCAGAACCGCCTTTGGAGCCCTTCACACACACGGTTTGATTTCAGCAATATAAATAAATTAATTTTACAGGACTGAACATGCAATATTGAGCTGGTAGAGAGCGACATGTTACACCATCCAGCAGAAGACACCAGACTTCCCAATCAGTCTGACAATACCACAACATGCTTCACCGGGGTAAAATAATAATAGGAAAATTAAATCAAAGGAAAGAAAATAAACGGACCAAAAGTTTGGGCTGTTAACACTCGTAATTAGACTGAACAGGTGGAGAGAAGGATGAGGAAAGGAAGGAAGGAAGCACTCAACGGTCAGGAACAAGACAATAGTCAAACGTGTTTCGGAGCTGCAGGATTTTGATCAGAAAGTTTAGATTGAAATTTGTTGTATGTTGTTTTTGGTCAGGAGAATGATACCTGACCACAGATATGGTTTAAAACTGAGTCCATGAGGCTTTGCAATTTAGAGCTGTGAACCTGGCTGAATCAATGGTGACAAAAACAAAATAAAAGAAGATTCAAATACGACACAGAGCTGATGGGAAACCCACAACTGGATTTTTTTTTAGGTATTACAAGGACACCAACGCCGACAAATTCTTACTTTGGTATTTTGCAAGGACATTTTTTTGTAATGTTTGCACCTGTCTACATATTTTCTCAGAGGTCATTTTGGGTTTTTCAATGCTGAAGGAGCAACAGTGTGTTTAAGCTTTTTCCCACTTTGTTGTCATGCCTTAAATCTAAGAAGACTTCTATATTGCTTTATTTAAAACAGAAGCCATTTACTCATTGCTTTCTGGTGAGGTCGTAGGTGCTCGATTTTCCGTTATTTTATTACTTTCGGTTTGAGTTGATGATCAAAAGATGGTGAATTAAAATTATTGGCTCACAATAGCACTTTTTTGTATGAGACAAACCATCATTCCCAGTCAAACGCCGTCAGCTGCTGCAGCTGTAGCCTGGGGGCAGTAGCTCAAAGAAATGGTGGGACTGGAGAGTCAACAGCGCCGGCGCTCAGCCTGGTTGGGAAAAAAGGCAGGGAAGGTGAATTAGTAATGGTCTACTTTAAGAAAAAAAGAGATTTAATAATACGGTCAAGTCAAGGTGCCCTTGAGCAAAACATCTCACCTCCAGCTGCTCAGAATCGTCTTCAGACGAGCAAATTTGTTGAGGGCAGCTCCCAGTGAGACCATGAGCTGAAGGTGAAGAAGGCCGAGGTTCATGAGTTCATGTGTTCCCGTTCAGTGTGGATAAGCGGTGCTCAACGTTTGATTCATGATGGGGCCTGCATGGCGGCATATACGCAAACTCACTTTCATGCAGAAGACATAAACACGTCTAACTGTTCTCCATCCACGGCCACAATGCTAGCCTTCTCCTTCCCCTCTTTGTTTCTGGATGGATGTAATGATCCTTCTCTCCTTTTGGTCTTCCACTCAGATGCAGAAACACTCACTCAAAAATACAGTGCATGCACAGCCACACAAGACCTGCTTGCACAGAGGCGCACACACACTCTGCCTTCTGCTGCTGTGATGGCTCTGAGCTGTCAAAACATTCCCGCTTTCTCTGCCTCTCTCTCTCCCTCTCTCTCACACACACACATGCACGCGCACACACCCTTACACACACAAAAGCAGCTTGACTGTGCTTGCCTATGCAGGTTCACAGAGGCTGCTGTCTGTCCAACCTCATTCTTGTCCCCCTCCTCTCCGCTCTCACTGCCTCCTCTTCGTTTCTGTATCAGAGCATCTTCCTCAGCCGGCCGTCTCCATGAAGATCTGCATGCGTTTGAAATTTGTGAATGGAGCAAGCCGCTGAAATGCCACCTATTCACACCGGTTAGTTTCAAACCGAGGCAGATAAAAGTTGACTACCTTCTCTTTTCACTGGAAAATACATCAACGACGTAGCAAATCACGACTCAACTCATAAAACAATGTCGGAATTTTAAATTGTATCTGTAGATAAGTCATTCACAACAGTGATATTTTATATTACCTGGGCAAAAAATGTTCAAAATCTAATAGACTGAACAGTTTACAAAAGATTAGAGAAATAAATATCACATAAACATCGACTCACTTCTGGTTGAATAACGTCGAGCTAGTAAATTGCAGTAAATAATGCAGCTTTTTTTCACTCTTTTTATTTCGAAGACTATGTTTCACAAAACCTTACAGGTGATCAAGTCTCCATTTAAGTCTTTACACCATTTTTAAAGTTTAATTTGGGGACTTATGACAAAAAGGCAATTTTGTTTGGATGGAGAAGCTGCCTGTCATAAAATCCACCTCAGTCCTTCCAGCATCTGAATGGGACAAGAGCATGTTAGGTCCGATCCAAATGTAGCATCGGCTGCTCACCAGGACCTGCAGGTTCTGCAGATACGCAGCTCTCTTTTAGACCCGTCTCTTCAGGTGAAATATACATCTGAACAGCACGGCTTCGGTTGCACCACGGGGTTCAATTTCAGACAGAGCAGAGAGACCACCGGCGGCGTCGGTGGTCTCTCTGCTCACAGAGTTTTATTTAAACATAAACTTGGCGTTGCAGCAGGAGTCCATCTGAGGATTAGTCCTGGTTGACTCACTCAAGTAACAAAAGCTTTCTTCGGTGTTCAGCTCTAACGGCTCTTGCTTCACTCTGCACTATGTCAACAAGGATCAACCAATCAAAAGTGAACTTTGGGTCAGAGTGGGATTTGTTTTACCAAGCCAATAAGTTAAAGGTAACTTGAAGATAGCTAATCAGAGTTTTTTCCTTTGAGCATCAGCAAGGCATATAGTTATGCAGCTCAATTATGTTCTTTATGTTTAGCTGCAGACGGCTTTATATAAAAACGCAACAAAACAACAGTCTGGAGATTGATAAAAGAGCTATTTTGAGAGACTAGCTTTGAAAAAGATGCTTTGTTTTGGCCAAAGTAAAGATTTATTGAGACTAACCTGTAGGAGTGATGAAAGCAGAGAATCATTGGAGATCAACATGAAGACAGTCCTGCTTTCTGCCAAGGACAATGTCTTAAAAGTCTGGAAAATCAGGATGGACCATTGGCCCCGTCTGTTCTGAAAGCATTTTTAACGACCTGCTTTGTCTCTTCTTCAGGATAAATTTCCACTTTGAATCTGGACGTACTTCCTAGAATCCCTTTTGTGCTGCACTCTTAGCAACGTCTGAGCGAATCTGATTTTGCAGAGGCCTCTCCTATTGTCTGAAAAGCTCGAGTCTCGAAGGCATCATTTCAGGGGAAAATGTGAGTTTTCAAATGCAGCCACCCAGAGGCGTCCATGCCGTCATCACAACAGTGTATGTCAGAAACTCGGCTGCCAGAATAAAACGGTGGCATTTTCAGTTTCTGCAGACCACAAAAAACAAAAAAACAACAGTTTTAACATTTAACAATTGAGCCAAAAACACAAGCAAAAGTTTGTTGTTTTAGCCAAACACTTTCCTGCGAACATCAGCTGGGTTTTGTTGAATAAATCCTACCAGGTTCAGACCAAACAGGAAAACGGTAAGGTAGGGTTTCTTATTTGGCCAGTCAAAATCTGACTAATTCAATTGTCGAAGAATGAGCTGAAATTAAATCGGTTCTATTTAAGGTTTCAGTGGTAAATTCATAAAAAAAATTAAAAAAAACATTTTCAATCCACCTCACATGTACAATTTGAGAAACAGGATGTCATGTCTATTTATAACACTGTGCAAACCAGTTTAGTTTAGTTAATATATTTACAGTCACACAAAGGAATCTGATCTCACATGCTTAATCAAACCCCGTCAACACATCGGTAAAAATCCCTATTGCTAGATATCATAGTTAATTTGTTCAATGCTTATATATTAATGCATAATTTTATGCTGCTCAAATCATTTTAATGACATCCAACACATTTGTCAAATTTTCACTCTGAAGAAGTTTAGCTTGGTGAACTAGTTGAGATGCAGATCACCAGGTGCATTTGATTACTTGCTGTGGTGTAAACTTTGGTTTTGCAGTGGTCACAGTAAACCACGTCGGAAGAAATGTATTAGTGCTCGTCTACAACTTCTGGCTTCTACTTTAATGATTCGTATTATGTGTTAATGTGCTAACTTTGGTTTGGGAGGAGATCCACACCTCAACCACACCGACAAGTAGAGAAACCCAACTTTCCCGTTTAGCATAATTTTCTCTCTCTCGCTTTTTCTTTTTTTTTTTTCAACTATCCCCTAATTTCTACCAACACTGCAGGAAAAAAAGAAAGCCTCTCTCACATTTTAGAGTGAACTTACTTGGACAATTAGACCTGGACTTTAACAACTGTGACAAAATCTTCTCCGTTTTCCCACACAGTTGAACAAAATAAAATTATTTAATCCACTAGAAAGCAGATACAATCTGCTATATGGCAGCTTTTTTGATGTCAACATGGCGTCTACTCTTACTTGTACCAAACTGAGGGCAAATCTCCTTCCAAATAGTAAGTGTTTATGTTCTACTCCTGTTTTTGCCATTTTAAGTTGGAATAAACTGAGGGTGTTTCAATTTATTGTAGAGAAGAAGTCAAAATTGAGTCCTCCCACCCGTCCTGTTTTTTAATGAAAACACACTTTCACAGAGTGCCCTAATTTTTTCACACAACTGTATCCAAACACCACAGCACTGCGCATCCCAACAAAGAGGATATTAATGTTTGATCCAGCGCCTCCTTATTAAAAATGACTGAGGCTGGTGGTAAACTGCTGCTGTTGGCCTTACTTGAACAATGACACACGGTTAGCATTTTGAAACTGCAGATATAATTTTTCCTCCAGAACAACACCACATCCTGATAGATATTGTTCTGCTCTTTCTCTTGCTCTGATTTGCTTCTGTTTTGTTCGCTGGCTCCGTTACACGTTCACACACAATCGGACTCCCACACACGAGCACAGAGTGTTTGGCCTGCAGGGTTTGCACAGCAGGGAGGAATCAACCATATGGCAGACATGAGGATGGAGCCAAATCTGGCTTGTACACATGCTCTGTGGCCGTGTTGCTCTGTGTGTTTTGTGTGTTCAGCTGATGGCAGCCTGCACTTAAATATATATCAGGGCCAGTAGTAGCCGTAAGGTGAACGCTGCGTGGTTTTCACTGGAAGGCTGCCGAACAAATGAATGAAAACCACTCTCCGTTCCATCGCCGGCCGCCGTTCCCCTTGAGCAAGGCATTGAAGCTGCTGCATAAGAGCCTCATTGTGAAACGAGTGGAATGGAATATTTTATATGCATTCATGTTTAAAAATCTGTAGATGCATGTTGCACAACTGCTTTCCATTTAAAAAAAGCCGACTCTTAATACCAGCGGGTTGTGAATAAAAACTATTTCAACTAATAATGCACACAGGCTACAGCTGTTATTTAAGGTGAAGCTGAATGAGTAAGAGGTATTTATTCCATCCACACTTAGATGATTCGTCTTAGTTTTGAAATTATTTCCAAAAATACATTTTTTCTTATCACTTTGGCCAACTAGTTCCGTCTTTGCATCATCTGACCGTTAACATTTTCTCGTGGAGGCATTTAGGTTGACCACTCTGTGTCCATAGCTTCAAATGAGTGCAGTGATCCTGATTTCCTTTCATCCTACGGTGAAAGTTTGGACATTCCTTTTAACAGGACAGTGACCAAAAGCATGAAAAGCATCAGATCAGATGTTAATTAGATAGACTTTTCAGGGATTATTAATAATATTGAATAGAAATTTTATACTAATCGATTTAATTGTGTATTCAAAGTTGAGCATTTTACGTTTAATCAACATTTGACAGCGATTGCATGTCTAGAAACCAAAGTACATGCTCACAAAGAGAAAACAAAACCACAATAAAAGTTCAAATGAAATAAGTTGATCAGCTCCTTGTGTTAATACATTTCATATAAATCTTAAAGTAGACCGACTATATTCTATTGTGTAAAAAGTACTGCTTCTAAAACTACAGCAAAATTTTTTATTTCATGCATCTAATTTGTCAATATCCTTCTTTTCCACCTGAAAATATGCTCCAGGTTTTATTTCTCTGAAAATATAGGAAGGTCTGACTTCTCTAACTCTGACGCTGAACTGCACCAGCAACCACAGCACAGCAGTCTCTGTTGGGATTATGCTATATCCATACTTCCTATATTCGCCATTCCATGTGGAGAAGCGTTAACACGTCTCCCTTGCAGCACTGAAAAGGTTTATTCTGCATGCATATATGCTGCCTACAACAGAATGCATCTAATTTAATTGCGTGGCCCATGTAAGCATGTAGTACTTAAACCATTTTGGCTGCCCGTGTGTGGGAGACTTCTGGTGCATGGAGGTTTTAGTTCATGCTTGAAATGCATTTATTCATGTTGCCCTTTCCTGTGCATGTGTGTTGCATGCTCAAACCGCTTCTTGCATCCTGCATGCATGCTCCGCTTACATGTGTAGCTGTAAGTCAGACTATAGCGTTCCTATATTTATCTTCAACTTTTCCCTTTCTCATCAGTCCTTTCCTCTTTGCTTTATCGCTTCACCGACTCCCCTAAAAAGCAACGACGGGGAAAAAAAATAAAAAAATAGGTGTGCACGTCCGTGTTTGTAAGACGGTTTTAAAAAATGCACACATTCTATAAGAGGGAGGAGGAAACAGAGCGTGGTGTGGGGAAAAACACTGCCTTTGTGTGCCCCGTGTCAGTCGACTTGACATCTGATCTTGCTGAGTATGGTAAAGAAGAAAGCGCTGAAAGTACTCTGTGTGTGAGTGCAAGTGTGTGTGCGTGTGTGTATGTTTTGTGGCCTGGATGTGTCCTCCTTTCTATGTGGGTGGTGAGAGGAGGTAGTAAGGGAATAGGGTGTGTGTGTGAGTGCATTTAGTTTAAGTGTCAGCATGCCAGCGTGTGTGTGGCAAGCAGGAAGAAAAGAAGAGGGAGGCAGTGGAGGAGAAGCTGAAAGATGGATGGCAGGGAAGGCAAAGAGAGGAAACAAGTCAAAGAGGAGAACAAGGGGGAAACATCTGAGAGAAAAGTGATAGAAAAACACCAGAGATGCTAAGAGATTCCTTTGTTAGGGTATAAATGTTATATGAACTGCGCTAAGTTATGAATGAAAGAGTCCTTCTGACAAATAGTCAAGCTTGATCAGTCATACATATGCATTTACGGCTGATTGAGAACCCCTCCAGGCTTCATCTATCAGAATCAGAAGTCATTTCGGCTCTTTCTTCCTTATGTGTACTTTAATGTTTTTTCCTGTTGTTTTTGTGCATCAACAGTGAAGTGTGTCGCTGATGAAAATGTATCAATATTTTACTCCACAACTTCTGGAATTGCGGGCTTGATGTTGCAAAACCAAGGGGAGAATTAGCCACGACAGCTGGATGCAGATCTAGTTCACCAGAAGGAAAGTCTTTGAACAGAGAAAAGAAAACTTCACTTTGTTCCAGTGAAAGTTCATCCTGACAATGCATTTTACAACAGCTATCTTTGGTGTATTTTATTGGAATCGTATGTGAGAAATGTGCGCAAAGCACTTCGTATTTGTGAGAAGGAAGGAAAATGTTACATTTATTTCAAATGTAAATGTAAATCTTTGTGCATCCGTGTTTCATCCAGTTTTTTGTAGCTGCAGCTAGAGGAGCAAATGTTTTGAGTCAACTCACCGTTTCAATAATTGCTTTTACAATATGTTAGTACATCTAGTATATTCTATAGTGTGTTATTATAGTGCTGACAGGACTTTTAAAGTAAAGGCACATACATGAATGCAGACAGGCCTATTGATTTTTGTTGCCACATAAAGAGCGACTACAGCTCTGTGACCAGATCATCCTCCTCCACTTCCTCTCCTGTCATGCATGCGACCTGTTTTCACCTCCCCTTCACCTCCACCTTTCCCATCATCTACCATTATTAAGCTTTTTCTTTTCTGAAATCACCCCACTTCAATTGTCTATCGTCGCATTCCTCGTGCTCTCGGTTCAATCTTTCCCCGTCATCTCCTTCCTCTCCCTCGGAGCATCCCTGAACCAAATCTAGGGAGGATAAGCTGACAAACGGAGAGGGCTTTTCGTCGCTGCACATGTACACAGATATGCCAGAGTGGCTACATTTTGAGATAAAACAGGACAAATAAGAGAATGTAGCACAGGTCCCCAAGAGAGCGAGGAGCTGGAGAAAACAAAGATGTCCCGCTGTGTTTAGAGGCTTTGGCAAAAACCGCTCCTGAGTGATGCCAATGTGTGTGCAAAGGAAAAAAAAAGAAATTAAATAAGAGGAGAAGGTAGAAAATGCAACAGAGGAATTAAAAGGCGACATAAAACAGAGTCTCACTGGTCAGAAATAAGCATACCCTGTGATGCTTCCACATTTTGACATAATGGCCACAAACGTTAGTGTAATTTATGGGGCTATTATGTGATGTATTATGTGATGCACATTATGTACTGTTGCTCTTACAAAACAAAAACCAAAAGCTTGACAAGAAATACAGAACGTACAGTATTTGGTCATGTAGATGTTATGAAATCATAACTCCTTCTACGTCTTTTCGGGGTAATTTGAATGCAAGTATTATTGGATTCAATAGATGTTTTTTAATAAAGTGTCTTGAAATGACAGGTGTTGTGAATTAGCATTAGCTAAACTTCATTTGCTTCTCATTCAGCAGTGGCTTTTTTTGTCTTCTTGTCAATTTAAATGGAGTTCTTAATGAGTTTACAGTTGTGCTCTACATTTCCATTTTAAGATACTTTTAAGATACACCATTTACTAATCAGCTGACAAAACTATAAGTACAGCACTGGGTTTTGTTTAGGTTGATTGTAGATTTTTCCCATTAAAAAACAAAAAAAACCTTTCAGCTTTAGTCAAGGTCTGGAGCTGTAAACTAACAAAATATTTACATTAGTTTGATTGAGCGATATGAACATGTTAGCACGGCATTGTGACTTTACAGCTTTTGTGATGTAAAGGTTCTGGTTTGTTTGTTGTGTTACGTTTTCATCGTATAAAAGCCTCCTGCTGGAATGAGCTGCTCAAATAAAACATTGCTTGCTTTAAACTTCATCTTCACCACAATGAAACGACTCTAGTCCCTCTGCAAAAGCCCCATTAAAGACAATCTAAGGTACACATGTGAAACAGAAGACGAGCTTCCATGCACGAATGTAGAAGCAGAAAAACAGAAGTTCAAAGACCTGTTTTGCTGTTTTAGCTAAAACAAAAAAAAACCCTACTAATTAAATATATATATATATATATATATATATATATATATATATATATAGCTACATTCCCTCCCTGCTTTTTGTCATTGCTTTTAAATTATTCGAAGCACTAAATTCTGGTAGCTTTAGTATGAATCACTTCTTATTTGCTGGCAGTAAACAGTGAGTGCAAAACAAGCTTAAGTAATAATTGCCAGTAGCATGGACTAAATACAAAAACAAACCTTACATTTTCTTTTTCTTTTTTTTTTTTTAACTTTTGTTTGATTTAAGATTCCCATAAACGATGTGACAGATTTAAAAAAAATGATTAGGCAGATCTTTATCTGTAAAACATCTGCATATCTGATTAAAAAGCACAAGCGACCACTGTGGCCGCGCAGCGCTCTGCAGGAGCAGGACAGGATCTCCTGCCCTCCCTCCGTTTCTGTCTGCAGCCGGAGGAAAACTCCTCCATTCCTTACATTCCTCCTGCATTCCTGCTCCAGGTCTAAATTCTCCACCTCTCTCTCTGCATCAGCATCACACAACATTCTCCTCTTCCTCCTCTGCAGTTCACGGCTGTCCACTTCCATTTTTTTTCCTTTTTTTCCTCGTCTTTACCTCTTCTCTCAGGATCATTATCTCTTCTTCCACCCCCCCCCCCCCTCTTCTCCCTCTTCCTCCTCTTCCTCTGTTTCCCAGCACACTCCAGTTGGCTGGTGGAGGCAGGGGGCTCGCCTGAACCCTCCACCCCCAGCAGGGGCCCTTCAGCTCGGCCTGGCTGACTGGCAGGCACCATGGCACACCTCCAGCACACAGACAACCTTTCCTCCTTATTTTCTCTACTGGCTTCCTGCTTCTTTTTGCCGTAAAAGAAAACAGAAAATGTTTTTCTTTTTGACTGAACTGCCATTTCTACTTACATTGGATTAGATTATTAATATTCACTCACCAATATAAGTTTTTGTCTTTTATTAATGCTCTGCTACTAATAGCTGCAGTTGTCCTGAAGTAAAAAAGGCTTTTTAATATGAGATCTACCCCAAACAACTACAGAAACACAAACATGGCAATACTTTGCAGTATTAAAATTGTGTTAAAAACCCATTTTCAGCTATCAAAATGTGTTTTTAGCAGTATAAGTTTTACACAACATGGCACTCGAATCCACATGAACCAACAGAGTTAGCCAGATTTTGAATGTAAAGATAATTGGTGCTTGAAATTTCAGAATCAGACTTTGCACAAATGGGGTTATGGAAAGAAAAGTAGGGTTATATAGAGTACTTCTAAGCTGTAAGTATCCCATTTGAAGACAGTGTGGTTGACTATCATTTAGAGCTTAGTTTCATAAGATTATCTTTCCATTGAAGAGCCTGAGCAAACAGAATGACTAGAGTTTTGTTTGATGCTTCCCTGAGGTAAGATACTTATTACTTACTAATACTTCACAAAACCTTGTTGCAAACTGTTTCCCTGTCCAGTTCTGAAAGGGGCAAAAAACCTTTTATAGTTTTAAGTACAAAAAATGTTTTGGTCTTTGCTGCAGTATAAGCTAACTTCATCTATATCTATATCTGTCCATCATATAAAAAGAAAAATGAGAAAGCAAATAGGAGAGAGAACCTCAGTAATTTGGTATTTCCTTTTCAGACAGAGGAGGAAGGGCCAATGCCCTCCATTTCAGCATGGAGTGCTTGCTCTCACACACACACACACACACACACACACACACACACACACACACACACACACACACACACACACACACACACACACACACACACACACACACACACACACTCCTTTTTAATGACCCTTACATCCGGCCTAAGGCACCAGAGCCCCAGAGAGAAAACAGACTGGATGGAGATTGAGAGAGAAAGAGAGAGGAAGATGGAGATGGATAGATACAGAGCGAAAAACAGAGATGGATAGATAGATGTAATATCAGACAGGTATGCGCCTGAGGTCAAAGGTCAGAGTTTACAGCCCTGACTCACACACACACCTATCAGAGTTCAACTGGGGGTTAGACCTTCAGGCTCCACAGCTCACAGAAAGAAAGACACACAGAGAGAATTCACAAGCAGCTGGTTCAGCTTGGAGCCGACTGCTGCAGACAACAGGGGGAAAAACACAGGAGAACGTTTTAAGGAGCCACAACCACTTTCCAAACCGAGAAGAGCAAGATCTAAATGAGAGACAGCAACGTAGCCAACAAGAAGGAAAGAAATGAAGACAAAGGGAGTGACAGAAAGAGCTAAGTGAGTGATAACGACCTCTTCACAGCTTGAGCAACAGCTGAAGATGTTGCTGTGACTCTGAATCGTCTCTCGTACAAAACACACGATCCTGACCTTGATGGTGGCAGCTGTTGACGTCACTCTACGTCCCGTTCAACAATATTTTCCCACTTTAACCCACAGATATGAATTCAACGTACACTCTTACTTTTCGTCAGACAGTTTAGCCCAATAACTCCTAAACATAAACCTAATTCTTCTCTATTCATAACCATTACCCCATCAATAAGGTTTGCAACTGAATTTTATAAGACATTTTTGCAGAATTTCTTCCAGGTTTTCCTAAATTGACAAGAGCTCATTCATCCAACATTTAGAGTGTAATTGTCATAAAATGATAATCTGCAGGGTGATGCGGACAGGAAACTGATTTTGCGGCAATGCCTGCGTCGGTTATGCAACAGTAGATCGGTGCATTCGGTTTGCATGTGCATCGTGTTACTGTGGTGCAGTTCCTGTCTGCACAGCACTTTTACATGACAAGCAGTTCAGTTAATCCTCCATAAATAGGTGACACAGTTTTGTGTCATGACGGTGACACTGGAAACTCTCCACGACAGTCTTTATAATGTGTCATTTAACATGTTTTTTTTAAATAATATTGATTGTCAAATGCGCAACAATCTATAGCAAAGGAAAAACTTCTAGATTTTTCTGTCCATTTAATGTCTTAGATATTTCCTGCTAGAAACGGTTTACTAAGATTTTTATATTTTCCATTCTTGTTTTTGTTGAAATTTTAAGTGTTTGAAATAAAACAAAAAATAAAAAATAAAAATCTGGTCAGTTTAAGGGAGAGTTAGATTTATACAACAATGGACGCACTTATTTCATCTGATGGGAAGATAGATGACCCGCTTGATGAACGTCTGGACAGACGGACTTGTGAGATGACAGTTAGGTGATGGATGGATGGCTGGAGGAGGCTGAGGATGGAGAGTCTTTGATCCTCCCAGCAGAAATAATCAACAAAGCTCTGGAGCCTTAACTATGAGTGTGTGTCTGTTTGGCCTCTGTGTGTGTGTCTCTGTGTGTGTGTGTGTGTGTGTGTGTGTTTGTGTGAGAGCTGTGGGGTTTTCTGGCTGGATGCCAAAACCAGCTCCCACCAACAGATAGATCAAAGCCTGCGCTCTCTTTCTCCATCTACCTCTGCTGCTCAGGTTTCTCAGCCTCTCCTTCCTCCTCCCAGCTCTGTATCTGTGTCCTCAACACATTGTTAGTCCGTATTATTTCTTCCAAACCGTCTTATTTTTTGGACAAGAAAGTAAAAGGAGAAATTTTCTGCTCAAATTATGAAAGAACAGGACAATTTTACAGGAGTAAAGTGAAGATAAGAGTCGAAAAGTGAAATTAGCAGTAATTATGTTTGAAGATTGTGCTGTTTGTTACCCCGATGTGTGAAACTTTATAAGATTTGACTGCATATGGAGAATCTATCAGTTAAATTGTCTGTTTTGGATTTTAAATTAACCCCATACTGGCCTGAAAGTCCTGGTCAAGAAGGTAAACATTTTGTTTTCTACAGCTAATATTAAAATATTAGCTGTATATTAGCTGTAGAAAATATACAGCACTCCATGCAGTGCTTGCATTTCTTCAAACAAGTATTTTTTTTTAATTTGTGTTATTTGCAGAGCAGAATCAATCACAATTTAACTTTTATTTCTTTATCATTTAATGTCACAAAATTGCTGACTGCCGGTTATGGTACAGCTCTAACAGCAGGAAGCTTGTCATTTCAAAGTTGCAAGCATCAGCTAATCTTTAATTTCTCTTGTGCTTTTAAAAAATATTTTTAATGCATATAGTTTTTATATCTGGGATATCTAGCTAAGTAACTTGGTGCTCCTCTCCCAATCACAGTAAGCCCTTTCTGACCCCTTTCCTTCTCCTTTCCAATCATCCTCTCCCCCATCAATCCTCTCCGCTTCTCCACCATGCTCAGCTTATCTCTCTCCTCCTTGCATCCCCCTTTTCCTCTCGCCATCTCCATCTCTCCCCTCTTTCTGAGCGTGATCCTTCCTTCCCATCCTGCCATTTTTCCTTCTCTCTCTGCCGTGTTTTCCTCTCACACGCATGCACATATGCAACACACACTCTGTAGCAGTAGTCATTCTACTTATAGCCTTGCCATAAATCAAGCTGTCATCCTCCGTCATGCTCGCTGGATCTCGCTTGGGTTCAGGGTACACACATCCACACTCGAGAATACACAAGTTTAAAACAGATTGCCCAAGCCCAGATGTAGAAAGCACACAAATGCACAAGTACAAGTGCTTAGGCCCTGCTGAAAAATTCCAAACTGACACATACATAAACGCAAAAAGAAACATAACGTTCTTTATCTCGTAGTCATGCTTTTGTTGGTGGGAAAATTAATGAAATTGTTATAGAAGGAGGATGACTCATGAAGTGAGTCAGTAGCCAGTTTTATGCAACTACCTTCAAATTCACTTCAGATCCTGTCGGTCACGAGAATCGTAACAATGCTCCGCTGCAACACGAGCTGGGAAAAATGTTTTTAACCCTCATGTCAGTGGTAAAAGTGGGAAATGTTGTCTCACAGATACAAATTAAATCATTACAACAAACAAGGAGGCGCAGACAGAGTTGGGAAAGATGTACGTTCATGCAGCTGAACTAAAAGTTGTTAAAGGAGATCCATTATGCTTCCTTGAACAGGTTCAGACAAATCTATGGGCAAAACAAAACATGTTCATCACATATTGTGCACCAAGTCAAGTTAGATAATGAGATTTCAGTCTGGTCAGTTCTTATTTTGAGATCCTGTCACTTTAAATACAAATAAGGCGCTGCTGGCCACGCCCCCCCAGCTCAATGTTTATACTCTCACTTTATCCACATGAAAACAGCAAACATGTGCAACACAAACGTATTTTAGACTCCAAATAAAACCCAGAAGCAGAAGAAGTGAAGCCTTCATGACACCTGACTGAACTTTTTAGAAATATTTTTCACAGAATGAACAATAAGATTCAAAAACATGATGTTTAGAATCACAATTAGCTTGTGCTGGTAATAGAAATAAAATGGAAAACCGTTTAGAGCTACACTATGAGGCAGCTGTTTGCACCGTTACCATGGAGAAAGGAGGTCCTTGGTTTGGATCCAGGCTGGAGCCTCTCTGTGTAAAGTTCTCCTGGGGGGTATTTAGGTTTTCTCAGGGTATTCTGACTTCTTAATCTTATGGAAGCATTATTTATGTAGATTTGCTTCTTTCTGGTATTACAATCCTATTATGAAGTGTAAACTGTCCTGTTTTATTTTTGCATTTATAAACTTGTTTATCTTCGGCTACAGACACAGTTGGTGCGAAACTAACTCAGAACATATAGCATCAAAACATTAATATGACCCGCATGTGCTATTTTTAGAAACTTTTAATGGCTGCATATTTCTGTCTGAGCTTCTCTGAAATGCTTTGCCTGAACAAATGTGGCCTCAGTTCGCTCCTGATGTGAGCTCAGATAGTCAAGAATTTAAATGAGATGCATATATCATTAACTTTAGTGTTTGATTCAATGTGGACTTTTTTTCCTCAATTTATTTTACCCTCTAATTTTTTTTTTCTGAACATCATCTATCGTCTCCTCCCTCCTCATTTCTCCAAACCCTCCATGACCAATCCAAGAGCCTTGAAGAGGCCCCCAGGATTTCATGGAGCTTTGTGTTTGATTGCAAGTGTGTGAGAGAGAATTACAGCACATGTGGCATGCAAGGTCATGTAATGCTGTGGCCTCCAGATAGTGTTCATTGACCTGCTATATCCTTGGTTTATGATAATGAGAGTAAACTATGTACTTGCACAGATGTCACACTCAGTTTGTAACACATTTAAAAACAAGCCCTCGACTATGGATTACCTTGTGTTGGCCCAACACATACAATATTAATAAAACATTTAGTTTTATAGTTGCAAGATGACAAATGCAAAGATTCAGGGGGTATAAAAACTTTTGGCCACTTATAACTGTAAATGCTTTAGACCAGGAATGTCTAACTCAATTACATTTTGGGCCAAATCAAGATCATGAATGCTTTTTAAGGGCCGGTTGTGCCAGAATCTATTGCCAAAATCCATAAAAATATAAATAAATTCTTAAACTTAAATAATATTGAACATCTTTTCAGTCCCTCCAGGATTTTGTGATTGTTTTGGGGATTTTTTTGCAATAAAAATCAGTGTTTGTGGTACTAATTTAGAAATATCTGCATTTATATGCAATGGGAAATGCAACTTTTTAATCACTCGCTGTTATGATAATTCACAGGAAAGTGGAGGGACTGCTTGAAGTAATTTGGCAGTAAACAGATAGAAACTGCTTTGATTTGACTGATAGAATAATATTTAAGCAGACTGTTATCTTGACGGTTCTGTCTATGTGCCCCTTTAGAGTCTAGAGAGCCAGATAAAAAGCTATGGTGGGCCATATTTGGCCCCCGGGCCTCGAGTTTGACACATGTGGCTTAAACCAAACTTGAAAACCAAAAAGAGATAGCAGATTGCACATGTGAACAGATTGTAAAACATTTACAGCAATGAATAACAGTGCTGTAAATGAGATTTTTACTTGGTTTTCATAGGTTGTTGGGTAAAATAAATAAATAACATGGACTAAATAAGCCTCAGCCTTTAAATGTGTTGTCTTTAAACACAGATCTATGCAGCATATAAACAGTTTTTATCATCTGAGGTCTCTTTTCAGACTATTTCTTATACAAATCTTGCACCGTTCCTTTCTGCGCTCCACTGCTCTCCTCTGAGCTCGGCTCCCCTTCCCTCTGCTGCCACCGTCTTTCACACAAACCACACTCACAACAAACAGTGTGTGCACACGCGCACACACACGCGCTCTCCAGAGACGTGTCCGCTGCTCTGACCTCTCTCTCGGGGGAAAGCTGGCTGTCTGCCCAGCTCTCCCTTTTTTCCCCCCTCCTCTCCGCTTCACACATTTTCCTTTTTCTCTGCATCTTTCTTCCTCTGATTCTATCTGTATCTCTCCGTCTATTGATCTATCTATTTTTCTAATCTCCTTTTGTCTCCTCTCCTCTGCTGCATGTCTGTCCTACTCTTGCCTCCTCTTATCTCTTCATCCTCCTTTAATGCTGATCTCCACTCCTCCACCGTCTTTTCACCCTTTCACTTTCTCCCCTCTTTCTCGTTTCATTTTCTGCATTTTCTCTCTTCCCTTAGAGCTTCTTTTCAGGGTGCTGGTGTTGCTGTGGGGCTCTGCCTGGGGCTTCTTGCCCGGCTCATGTTGCCTCTCTCTGGGCACAGTGCCCGGAGAGGGATGGGCAGGGCTAAAGATGAGCCGGAGGGGCATTTGAGGGTATTTGTCTGTATCCAGTGATGAGGAAAGGGGTGAGGGGGGCGGAGGGCGCCGAAAGTGTCGAAGGAGGGGAAGGGACTGAAAGAAAGAGGGGGAGGAGAGTTGTTGACAGAGAAACAAAAAGCCAAAGATGGAGAAAGAAGTGTAGACTTTTGATGAGTCACAGTTTGCTGGTTTGGCTGTTACTGTGGCTACAGCAGAAAAATGTTTTTTTCCATGTTTGAAGCTAAATGTTTTTTGTTTTTTTTAATACTTAATGCAATCACTGATTAACTCTGATTTTGGGTAAAGTTTTGGCCTGAAAAATGAGTAGAATAATAATGAAAAAACGAAGCAATATAATTAAAATATGCAGTCTAGTTATTTTAGTCTTGGGAATTTAGATCACATCTTCAAATAACATCAATGTTGGTGGCACTGTCTTAGAAAATAATTAGCTTTCTGCATTTGCTCAACTCCAAAAAGGGAGAAATACAATTGATTTGTGCACTAAGCTGTATTTTAAGAATCTTTTTATTTAAAAAAAGATTATAAATCAGATAAAATCTCCTTTTCACAGTAGACGTCTTTATTGACCTCTTAACAACTTGCTTAACAAGTGCCAAGCCCAAGCTGCACTTCTACAGTCTTGAAATTATTCAAATTTAGAAAAACTAACCAATGGAGCACCACAAGTGTGTGTACTCAGCCCTTTTCTGCACCAATATACACCAATGAATACATCATTTAATTACTTCAGTTCCAAAATACTTTGAGGACAGTCATCATTGCACAATAACGGTCATTCACAACGTTATGCAAAGGAAACCAAGTCCACTTTAACAGCAGGACATCAAACATAAATACAGTGAACTCACAGCTCTACAGTTGCACTTGCTCCTGCGATATTTTCTCCGTTTCACAGTGGTTCAAACTCATCATTATCTATAAAGTCTTCAGGATCATAACACAGCCCAGCTCTAATTTTTCTCAACTAAAGTGCAGGGTCACAACATGCAGCTCTACCACAACCGTCTCAGATCCACTCAACTATTGCAACTATTGTGGCAATGTCTGAGATAAATAACCATCCAGTGGTAACTTAAGAGCAGTTTAATGGTTCATAAAATAGCATCACATTAAATCTCCATGTAGTTTTAGGGCCTGAAGTTGTTTTACAGATGTCAGTGACTATTCGTCCCATCTGTTTTTGAGTTTGTTTAAATCAGAGCATGATGCGTTTCTGTTTGAGCTCTGTAAGCCCACGTCATAATGCCACATCTTTGGCCTCGATGTGGCAAGAATGTGATTAGTAACAGAACATTTATGATTGCTTCAACTGCTTCACATAGCCTGAATAAATACAATAGTTTTCCATTTTTTTTTGTTATCGCCATGAATTTTTCCTCTACATTTTGTATGATGATATGAAGCATTTATGCACAAGCATTTACTCCCTCTTTTGTTTCCCACAAGAGGGAGCGGGAAACTGATCACATGACCAGTTTCAGCATGGTCATGTGATCATCCTGAAACTGAAGCTGCCTGCAGATGCACACCTTGATAACCAGCTCACCTGTCCCCAGCCACATGCTGGGAGCTGCACTGCCCCTGCTGGTCAGTGATGGTAGTGCTCTGCTGGAGAGGGAGCCAATGGCCTGGATCCAACCATGAGACGTGATGGGGGAGGGAGAGTTGTTTGGGAGAAAAAGCACCTGAGGCTCTGTGCTGTTTGGCTGATGAGTTGAAATAATAAAGATGTTACATTTATTTAAATTGTCCCCACTCCAGTCCTTGTTTAGTTTTTCTCCTGTCCCCTTCCGTCCTTCCTTCCCACTTCTGTCTTTCCTTATGTAGTTCTCTCTTTTCAAATGTCCACTCCAGCAATAAAGAGCTTCAGTGATGTAGCGCCCTCTGTCTGCATGCACTGTTACTACAAGTTGTCATCTTGAAACTGTGACCTCATTGACCCTCGAGGACGTGAAGTTAACTTCCACTTGGGGAGAAAAAGAAACAAAAGTAAATATAAAAAAAACATCTTACTTTGGCACACATTTTATTCATTAATTAGAATATTAAATACTGTTTTTAAACAGCTGAAGCCCTGACGCCTGAATAAAAGGATGTTTTTCCAAATTACAGTCTTTTTTTAATGGCCGTCGCCGTGTGTTTTAATACCGACAGCACGTCACTGCATGATGGCCAGCAAGACAGACGAACCGTTCGCCCAAATGACAGCTTGACTCAGGGGGGTTGCGGGAATGACAGCATTGGGACATAATGATGGAACATATAAGCTGCATAAATGCTTAGGTGAGAGTTTAGTAATGCAGAAACATGTGATCGTAGTCGGGGTGAATCCGCTGGA
This sequence comes from Poecilia reticulata, assembly GCF_904066995.2. NCBI lineage: Eukaryota > Metazoa > Chordata > Actinopteri > Cyprinodontiformes > Poeciliidae > Poecilia > Poecilia reticulata. The sequence continues at coordinate 9,463,245 of NC_088852.1, read as the reverse complement.
TTAACTTATTTGCAGGAATGATAATGTTTTCACACAAACTGAAACCACGTCGCATTTTTAGCCAGCAGTGCAATTCGGAGATGTTTACCTCATTTTAGGATTGCACACTTAACATTAGTGCACCATCTCCTTAATTACCTGCAGCCCACTCAATGGTTACTACAGCATGGAGTCATAAAGCCACGAGGAAACTGAGCGAGCTGGAGTAGAGCAGTATTCTTGTTATCTAAAAAGCTAATCTGGCAAAGAGTCAGTTCTCTCCCTCTTAAGCGAATGCAGAGCCCTGCTCCTCTCCGTCCGCCCTGCAGACACCCCCAGCCATGCTTCCTGATAAATCAATTCAGCCAATCACTGATGGATGTGTTCTGTAGGAGAAAATATGTGCACGTGTGAGCCTGTTTGCGTGTAAATCAATGTTGTCTGCTGGTTCTGATTTGTATTTTTTTTTCTTTCTGCCAGACAACTGACTAATGTTGCGTTGTTCCTTCGTCTGAGCTCAAAAAGCAGCCAGGAGCATGGGACTCATATGCAGACTGGGGAGGAAATAAAAATAAGGAAGGAACGCCGAGGAAATAAAAAGGTGAGCGCGAGCAGGACGGAGAGCAGCATGACGGATTGAAAATTCAAAGGATGAGAGCCAGGGAGGGGCTCAGAAACAAGATAGAGGGAATAAATTTTAATTTGATCCTCTCTCTCCTCCTTCCCACTCAGCACAGCAAGTGTGTTGACAGATTGGGTATTGCTTTGGTTCCAAGACTGGCTACAGAAAAAAAACACTCAGTAATTATCTAGAAAGAGCACCTGGGTGCCGAGAATCTCATTATATTAAACTACTCCAACATACAAACACAAAGCAAAGGGAGAGATGTTATAGACCAACACAAAATAGATCATGATTACCAAATGGAAGGAAAAAGATATATGGTTATAAAATCTGAAAAGTGTGGCATGCATTTAAGCACCTTTTACTCTCATACTTCTCAGTAAAACCAACAGTTTTGGTTCCAGGATACAGAAAACACAGAAGAAGGTGCTCTGCTCAGATGAAATCAATCTGAGCTGCATGCAAAGCTTTGAGTGTATGTTAGCCTAAAACCAGCTCTAAAACAAGGTAGTGGCAGCATCATGCTGTGGGGATGTTTTTTTTATTTATTTTTTTTTAGCAGAAATGGAAATGGAGAAGATAAATAGAGTAATACTGCAGAAGAAGTGTTAGGGTGAAAGCATTTTGATGTTTTAAGGCCGATAAATAATCCTTAAAAATATACGTTCACACATCTCTCCAATCAATTTAAGATAAAACCATCTAGCAAAAGACTGGGCCGCTTTGAAATCCACTTATACTTCTTCCACCTCACAAGTTTATGCTACTTTTTATCTTCTATCAAATAAAATGTTCTATCAAAATTGAAGTTTAAGGTTGTAATATGCAAATAAATGTGGAAAGTTCAGAATATATATTTTCAAAGCAAGAAGAAAAAGGGACAAAAGTGTGAAGCGTGTCTCCCTGCAGATAAGCTTGCTTGAAAGTCGCCACTTTTCTGATTTTTGTATCTTCTACAGAAACAATACTATCCATCCATCCATTTTCTTCTGCTTATCCGGGGTCGGGTCGCAGGGGCAGACCCGACCCCGGGCCTTCAGAAGGGAGGCCCAGACTTCCCTCTCCCCAGCCACTTCTTCCAGCTCCTCCGGGGAAACCCCAAGGCGTTCCCAGGCCAGTCGAGAGACATAGTCCCTCCAACGTGTCCTGGGTCTTCCCCGAAACGCCACCTTAGAGATAGTGAGCAAATAAACACATTTTCTAGCATACGCTTTTTGTTCCATGACAGCAAAGATCACAAAACACAGCAGAAAGTGGAACTTTGTGCTCCTTTGATCTGTTGTAGTAGCAAGAAGTGACCAGTAAGAGGCAGCGTTTCCTCTCGTCTGACTGACCACCATGTCTGTCTTCACCCAAACTCCTACACGTCTTGTCTCTCCATTTTTTTTTGCCCAGAAACTTACACAGACTGAACAGATTCATCAACAGTTGCACTTCAGTTTCCTTCTAGTGGTTAAATTAGTCTATAACCAAGCCAGACTAAAAGCTGGGAATGAGTCTTGGTGCTGGCAGGAAAACAGGGTCATCGATGGCTTATCCTGATCAACAAATGTACCGGTATGACAATTATATGTAATGCTGCGTCTTTAAAGCCAACTAGGTTTATGTCATCTGAAAAGCGAGCAGCCAAACCACAATCCACAGGCCATACACTTCTTTATGATTGAATGTTCAAACCCAAAAGTAAGAAAAGAACATAGTCAGTGGCTAAATGCGTCTAAAATGAGTAATTTTATGCGTGTTATGGGTACTTACTTGGGAAACGAAGTACTTGAAAAGAACTTTGTAAGTTATTGCCTGAAAACATGTTCAGCCAGAAATAATCAGTTATTTTATCAAAGCTTCCAAATAACATCCCCCCCCAATTTTTCAAGGTTTTGTTATTTTATCCCTGGACCAGAAGAAAAATACTCCCATTTCCGTTGTTTTTGAAGATTATGGCTTATAGCGAGTTAAAGTCAAAACTCAGTTTCTCAGAAAGCTGCTTGTTGCATCCAAGCACCGTATTGGAAAGTTGAGTGGAAGGAAAAAATAAAGAAGAAGTGGCTAAACAACAGGGATATTGAAAGCATTGAGTTTCTAGTTGGTGATAACTTGGGGAGCCATTTCATCTGCTATTGGTCCAGCGAGTCAAAAGCCAACACAGCCAGCTAGCAGGATGTTTTAGAGCGCTTCATGCTTCTCCCTACTCACAAGATTTACAGAGATGCTGATTTTATTTTCCAAGAGGACTTGGCACCTGTCAGCACTGCCACAGGCACCAATATATGCTTTAACTGACCGGGGTAACATTAGACTAGCACATTTTCCTGACTTTAATCCAACAGAGGCTCTACGGAGCATTGCTTTGCAAAGTTTGAGGCAAGTCTCCCTCAGGGGGCGTCAGAACCCTTAATGGATGGGCGCAACATGGGGGAAAGAATAAACCAGGAAAAGTAACTGTAATGATGTAGCCAACTTCACCAAGTCTATGTCAAGAGTCAAAACTGATAGATTTTTAGCAGCTAAAGCTATGGCCAGAAAGGAGACTATAGGCCAAGCAAAATAAGAAGAAGGAAATATGATGATTTAAAGTTGGAAAATTAATGGGCTGAATCTGAACATGATGCACCGCCACAGAGTCGTCTACTAAGCCCTGAGACTTTATGTACAGGAGGCTAAACAAACTGCGGTCACAGCAGAAAGTGGTTCAAATCAGAGCAGATCAACTCCACCGGCATGAATGGGACATCATAGCAACAGCAACAAGTCTGGAGTAATAACACAGTTGGACAAGTCAGAGGTCAAAGCTGTGTATTTGCTCTCCTACACTTTGAAAACACCTGACAAGGAGCATTTAGGTTAGGAAAACTAGAGCCAAATGGCCTCTACGAAAGTAACCTAGACTTCTTCATGTTATGCTGCATTAATCCAGAAATCCATGACAAAGTATTAATCATAATTGCAGTGCAGAGCAAGACTACTTTGCAGTAGGATTTAAAATCCTTCCTTAAGTTAAGCTTGAAAAAGCTCGGCATAGATATGTTTTAAGCTTCAATGTAAACTGTTAAACCTGTGAAGAAGAATTTCAATCCATTTGCCTAAATATGCCCAAGAGAAATATTTAGAAAATGCAGAGATTAACAGCGCACAGCTTAAAGTTGCTTTTTGTAATAACTGATAGAGCTGTACTCTTAATGAGTCGTGCAAATAAATCAACTGAAAGAAAAAGAAGAGGTTACAACAGCAAATAAAGTCTTGACATTTAAAAGTCAGTAGTGAAAGTTTATTGTAGTGAGCCTGCTCTAAAAATCATTATCATTTCTGTTTGAGTTAACAGTCCGTACCGTCCTCGCAGATGACATTTAACCCCGCCGCAGGTGTGCTGTTGATAGTTTTATCAGCTCTGGATCAGGGGAGCAGACAGGAAAATGAGCAAAAGTAAAGAGGCTGCAGCAGCAGAGAAAGGCTTTCTGTGTTATGAGATGTTTAGACGATAGATTTACTGTAACTGGCCCAGTTTGTGCTGCCTGTCACACTGTTTAAATTCCAAAAAGTTCCCCAGCCATGAAGATGCAATTCCGTAAAAACATCGGCGCTGAGAAGAAGCATTTTTCTCCCCCTTGGAGTCAGGGATGCAGTAGTTTTCATACTGACCTGCCTTGTGGCTCGCCGGTCTGCGACTGTCCCCCCTCTCACCAGCCGCCGGATTTATAAAACGGTTTCAGGGGCTATAAAGTGTCCAATAAACCACTTTTACTATTAGCCCAGGAAGCTGGTAGGATATAGCTGCTAACCGCTGCCGCCACCCCTCCAACACGTGCACACACACACACACACGCTGACAAACACATGCTTGGTGGTCAAGCAGTCAGAATCTGAGCACGCAGATACATGCAGAAATACACTGAGTTTGACCATAATGATGACCACATGACCACAGTGTACTGTCAGCACACACAGAGACTCGCAGCAGACTGATGCTTCCGAGTTCAGGCATCAGCTTATTTTATATTGCAACAGAGCGCAGCGGAGATATTTTAATGATTCTAAGAAGGAGGAAAGGACAAACAATTACCATCTGTGAAACACCCAATGTTTATGGAAATGACACAGCTGTATGTTTGTGCTCCAAGTTAAATTGTAGCCAGAGTTCCTCTTCGAATGGAAAATATGCCGATACCAAAACCTCGCTACTTTGTATTTATTCAGAGTTGGGACATTTATGGTCATACGTAGCTGCTGTTGTAGTTTAACTCTCATCTTTAAGTTGGTTCTTCAGAGGAAAAGCAATAAAAAAATGCTCTGAACAATCTGAAAGTTTTCAGTAACGAGAAGCACGAGACGTTTTATCCCGAGTTTTTAGCTACTCGCGTACATTTTGCTGAAACGATTATTCTGGCTCAAGAAGCTGGACTGCACGTTTCATTGTTTCAAACCTGACAAAAATATGTGAAACAAAGCGGCCAGCCTTGCTAGAGTGCACTCGATGACACTCGCCAACTCGCATTTTGCTACATTAAAACCAAAAGCTTTAAATCTAGGTCAAGACGATCCTGTTTAATTTGGCATTCGCAGTTTGCTGATTTTCCCAAATATCTTTGCTTGTCCACGGAAACTACGTTAGCTTGAATTTTAATTCTGATTTAGTAGGGACGGTGTGGTCAGGGTTATAAGCAAGGTCAGGTTTCCTCTACATTTGAGTAAATCAGACGAGAGCATCTTCTTCCACGTGTTTACTGTGTCCTCTCAATAGCTTCAAGCAAACTGGAAACAAATCTTGTTATGGCTTTCTCTCAGCAATTACTTAATGACACTCTGCCATGAAAACTAAGTATGTGGAGTGTATGACTAATAGCTGTCCTTTTCACCAAATGGAGCTGCATCTCTGTAGCTCCTTCAAAGTTACCATTAACCTCCGTTTTCTCTGATTAATGGCAGATTTTAAGAATATTACTAGATACTTTTTTTCCAGCTTTATATCTTTAGTCGTTTTGTGAAATCATGCATTCTTATTCTTCAGTTTCACATAAATCATAATGTAATGTGACAAAGTATAAAAAAATTTGATTGCTTTTTACAAGGCCCCGTGTAATAAAGTAATTTTTACAACCTCAGATTTTTTTAATGGAGACATTTTTTTTTTCCAGAAAGGAAAATGGATCAATAAATCTAAAAATCAGATACAAAATCTATTAAATCTCATAATGGGGAAAAAGCAGCTTCAAGGACAAATGAGAAGCAGAAAGACAGACGTGAAGAAGAACAGCTGAAGATTCGGGGTCGCTGCAAGAGAAGCATGTGGGTTGGATGTTCCTGTTTTATTACGGTTTCACCAAGGATTTATGGACTATACCTGCATCTATCATTATGCAGTAGTTCTGATTATTTCTAAAGGCATTTACCTCATCTACGCTGTATTTTCCACCAGTCTTCACCTTGTCATCAATACCAAGTCTGGTGAATTATAAATAAATAAAAAAGATAATGAAATTATAGCATTACAGTCATTTAAAGTGCGCAAGATCTCTTTCTCTGCCAAGTAATCATTATCCACAGTGTATAAGCACTCGCAAGGCTGCACTGGGAGCAGTTTCCAGGATGCAGCCAGCCAATCAGATTAAAGTGTTTTAAATGCCTGCTCTTCATCTGAAGAGACCATCCTCTTCACACAGACCACCATCTGGGAGTCCAACCTGGTCATTAGAGCTCAGAGGAGCGAACAGACACACACATGCCTGACACATCCCCTGTTTCTGGGGGGTTTTTATGTAAAAAAAAAAAAAAAAAAACATTAAAATGCCAACACAAACGCACCAAGGCGTAACCTTGAGAAAGGCCATCTTCTCAAATGACTGGACAGGAGACAAACGGACAAGCTGACATTCCTTAATTATGGCGTCCTGCGGGGACGAGACGCTCAGGTAGCTTCACTTGAGGAAAAGACGTCAAGGTTGAGAGTTGGAGCGAGGGGCCGGTTTTTATGGCCTCCTGCTGAACGGGCCAGGAGCCCAACGCATTTATCTTGAACTATGTAGAAGAAATCCCAAACAGCATAAATAAAAATGCACCATGAAAAGAAGGGAGGAGGAGCAGACGCTGGCCGGGACGTGGACCGAGGAGAGATTATCTCTCTCTAATGGCTAACTTGTTGACAGCAACACTTTTCGCCACCCCTATCTACACATCTAACGTTACAGCGGGCCCCAGCGCTCAACACGCCCACAGACGTGTACTTCCTCTCCTCTTTGCAGGGTTTATCAGCCCTGTTGTCAGCTGGCTTCGGGGATTTATGAAGATATCAGACTCTGAAACCCTGAAATCCACGAGGCCGGCCAGAGACGTCACCGCCGGAGACGACCCCGACTTCCTCTCGGGTCCTTTTTGCAGCCGATGCATGCGGTTTTACAAGCTTCAGGCTTTTTCTGCTGCGTTTCGCATGAATCCGTCTCAGTGATTCACAAACAGGATTGTTGAACAAATTCCGTCCAATAAAATGTATCCACTGCTCATCTGTATACTCACACAGAGCAATTTTACCGCTTAAAATAAATTATTTGTTGACAGAATGAGCAGAATGTTTGACAGAGAAGCTTTAATCCCTCAGACATTCGATTATCTTCTTTTACAACCGGCTTCTTGCGTTTAGATGGTTCATAAACACTTTGAGTGAGAAGGATTTGGGGCAAAACTGAGGATAAAATAAAAGAATGAAGACGAAGAGTTCATGAGAATGTCAAGAGAGTAGAAATAACTGAAATACAAAATGGCAATTCATGTCCACAAATAGAAAATGTGATTAAGGCTCAACAGATGCGACGGTGCCGTTTGTTATTTTTGGCCACTAAGATCAATTCTACGCATGTAATTATGAATTTGTTCAATTCTAATTTTGTTCAAGAGTTTCTTCACAGTTTTCAACCATCTGAATACAGTAATATACATTTTGCTCATTTTGTACCTTCATTTGATGCTTCATGCTTTTTCGCTACATTTAGTCAAACTTTGGCCGTTTTTATCTCACTTCATTCCACAATTTTTGGTCTCTTTTGTAATTATTGGATATGTCTTCATATATGAAAATTGTGATGAACTCTTGATTATTTTTGAAGAAAAGAGAAAAAAATATAATAATTTTTGCCATATTACCAACCTCTTGGTTTGAAAATTTTGATTAAACTTTTCAAACAAAAATCTTTAGGGATCATTTTAGTTTAAAAAAAATAAATAATAATAATCTTAGAAAATATTGGCGCTTCACTCTAGTTCCCAGCCATGTTCAGCGTCTCTTGCTCGTCTACAGCTGCAAAAGTATTATACATATTTATATATCACAAATGCATACGCGCAGCAGTGAATCAACGCGTTATATCATTTGTTATATGAAAGTTTTTCACACAAAGTGAGTCACTGCAGACACTTGTGTGTTTTATGATAGCTGTCAGAATGGTGAACTCGGTCCAGAGTTCCCTCAGAGCTGCAGTTAGTCAGACTTGGATTTCAAACAAGTCCCTGCACGGCCCAGATGAAGGCAGAGCAATTTCTCTATACTGAGAGAAACATTTGTGCAAGATTTCGACCAAAATAGTCCTGGTCTGCACCGCAGAGCGGGAGAGCTGCCTTCATTTAGGTCGATGGGGTTGGCAGACACACACACACGCACGCACGCACGCAGATAGGCCGCCTTTCACCACTGTCAAGGGTAGCCAAAGTCATATGGAATGAGACCGTGACAATGAAAACATTAGCCTTGGACATGAATTTCTATAAATTCAGATAGAATAAAGTCGGAACCCTTTTTCACCTTGACTGAGTATTGAATAACTCACGCAGTCGGCGCTCAAGTTCAAACCCATCATTTACATTGAAAAACTCCTACAGAGTTTAACTTGTTGAACTCTGAGGCGGTGGTGCCACCGACCGGGGCCCCCGGTGGGGCGGCAGGCGTTCTCACATACGCCTGTGGATTTAAGAAAAGGAAGACAACTTTGACCATGAATTATTTCACGTGCTTAACCAGCTCTATAAAGATTTCATCTCCAAGTGCCATCATCTTCAGCCACTAAGTTTTGTTTTGTTTTTTCAAAAAGGTTTCTCCACGTTGACAAGGTAAGTCCACTAATTAATAATGCTGTAAAAAAAATAAAAATAAATAAAAACTCTCCACTTGTGCATCTTTTGCTACATCAGACTCATTTTTTCTCCTGTGTTTTATGAAAGCGATCACAAGCATCCTCCTCATTTGACTTGAATCACAGCACCACTACCTCAGCGCCTAATTTGACAAAACAATTGGGAACAAAACTTCAACCTTGTAGAATCAGGGCACCGACTGCAACAATCTGCAAAAAATATATATATTTCTTGGGTTACTGTGAGCTACATTTCAATAAAAATACATTTGTAACTACAGAGTGTCCACGAACAGCACAAAACCAGGACAGAAAGGACAAAAGAAACTAAACAATTTCAAAGGGTCACGCTCTAAACAAAAGTAGCAGATTAAAATGAGTTCAAGGTTAATCTTTATTGAGCGTTTCAGATAACTTCTGCTGGTGTGTTGCTGTCAATACATGAGAGATTATTTTGTCAACTCAAACCACAAAAAAAATATCAAAGACAAGCAACAAGTGGCCACGTAGTGTCAGCTATTACCAGTCAAAATTTTGAGACTTTGTTTTCTGGAAAAAGACATTTACCCGTTTCACATCTGGAAAGAACAGAGGATAACTGAACAGATGTAAATAAGTTGGCAGGTTGCAAACACTGCATCCCAACATAGTCCATATGCTAACTGGTGAATGACATAATCACCTACATTTATGTTTTTAAACTTTATTTCAGGCAAAAAAGTAATAGACTGAAGAAAAGTAGTTTCATTTGGAGGCGAGAGCTTATTTCAAAACATCAGGGTGGTGAACCCGGTGCTTGTACCGCCCCCTAAAACGATAATGCCCTGGGTGGTGGGCAACTATAAAAAGCACCAATTGGAATCCCAGAAACAAAAGTTGTTGTTTTGTTGTCATTCAGAAAACCCCCTGAGCCCATCAGTGCCCACCCGTGGCCCCCCCAACACCAACACTTGGCCACCCGTTTGAAAGTTTTCTAGACTCGCCCCTGGTCTCAGGACAATCAACTTTAAAAGAAACATCAGGAAAAGTTGGAAAAGTGTGAAGCAAGACAGAAATGAGCCAAAGTTCTAAACGAGTTTCCTCCAACATTATTAATAAAATAAGACAAAAACACAGCTCTTACCTTCTCTTCTTATTTTCTGGAGAAGAAATGCTGCTCAGCTCTGCTGGGGGAAAAAAGAAAAATCTCCTTCCACCATCCGAGGTGTTGAAATCTGTCTGTCCGGTTGGAAACTTCACACGCAGCGCTGTTTTTCAGGCTGCTTTTTTTTCTTTTACGAGACGCGCACAGATTCCTTCAAGTGTCACTTTCTGGACCCCTTCCTTCCTTTCTTTCTTTCCTTTCACTCCTCGATGTCTAAAGTCCTCCTCTTGGTCACAAAAGCGGCCGTTTTTATGAGGCGGTGCAGGGAGGCGGCGGGGGTGTGCAGGCGGCGGCAGCTGCTGCTGCTGCTGCTGGAGGAGCGTGAACCGTGGACCCTGGTCCGGGTCAGTCCCCAAGTCGTCCCGCCGGGATAAGAGTCCTGTTCTCTGCCCCCGTCCGTTTCAGCAACAGGTGGGAGAAGTAAAGTGCGACTTCTTCGCAGGTTTTCAAAGCACTTCCCAGAGAATTACGCACGGAGGGGAAGGAGGAGACCGCGGCTCGCCAAAGTTTTTACGCGCACGAAAACAGAGCGAGAAGTTGGAGCTGCAGACACAGAAGAGGGAGTGGAGAGAAACAACGGAGCTCTGGAGTGGGGCTTTCCTCCGCAGCTGTCCTCCGCTCTCAAGTCTGTCCGCCGCTACAGAGAGACACGAGGGGAAGTGGTAAATAAGGATGAAGAGGAGGAGGAGGAGGAGACCAGAACTTTTTTTTAAGTTATCAAATTTCTCCTAATAAAGAAACGATGCTAAGAAAATATCCTGCAGTTAGCTGCTGGCTAGCCGCTTAATGAGACTCACCTGTGCGCAGCTGCAGCAGGGTTACAGTTAATCAAGTCTTACTGTACGGACCGGAAGTGTACAGCAACGAAATACGTTTACTTATTTTTGGGAGGAAGAGACGGGGAAACGACTCCAGAGAGCGGTTATACTGTACAATACTCTTGCTAATACTTCGGTAATATCTGGAAGCTGCCGCTACAGTTTCTCTCTCTGAGTTTTGTAAAGACGGAACTTATTTTGTACAATTTTTGACTGTCACTTTAAAAGTATCAACATTTTTCCGTTACCCCACCTCTAAAGTTGAACATAAAATAAATTACACTTTAAGCTTTCGTAAGTAATGAAACGTCAATCATTACTTGACATGTTTGTTACAGGTGATGTGGCTCTCTACCCAGGGTGGCAGTGGTCCGAGGGGCGCCTCAAACAACTTCCAGAGTTCTACTATGGGCCACCATAAAAGGAGGCAAACATAAAAAAGCAAAATAACCATTTGTAATAAATCACACAAGTAGCACCAAACAGATAAATGCATTTTAGCTCATGGTGTATTTGAACTTTTTTCTTTTTTTTTTTTTTTGTAGATATGTTTATTAATTTTGTTTAATAGAAACAACATAACACAAACAAAAAAACAAAAAAAAAAAAACAAAAAGCAAAAACAAAACAAAAACAAGAGCTCAACAGTCCAGTCCATAAGAGACATAAAAGAAAAGACAGAGGGATGAGGGGGGGCACACATGTTTCCGACATTGTAACGATTACACCTAGGCATTTATAAAAGCTCGGGACAAGATGGTGGATACGTGTCCTTCAGCATAGTCCAGGAAGGGCTTCCATATCCGGACAAAAGTATCCGTCTTAGAGTGGATTAGACATGTTAGGAAGTCAAGAGGTATATATTCCAAGACAAGTTTCTTCCACCCAAAAATAGTAGGAGATTTATTGGAGATCCATTGTAACAGAATATTCTTTCTAGCACAGAAAGTAAGGACATTATACAATTTACTCATGTTTTGATTTTGAATATGTTTATTTGGTAGACCAAGGAGAAGAGATACTGGATCAAGATCGATATTAGTTTTGATAATTTTCCTTATCTCAGCCAGAATTGATTCCCAATATAACTGGATTTTAGGGCATGACCAAAGACAGTGTGTGAGGTTGCCTTCATATATCTTGCATTTAGGGCACAGGGAAGAGGACCCTGGTTTAAACTTAGAGACCCGATTGAACTTTTTTCTTTTAATGTGTCATAATCCTTGGAATAAAAATTGTAAATCATCAGATCAGATGTCAAAGAAAATAGAAAATAACTATCGGCCATAGAAAGCTTAATCAGCGCATCTCTTGATTTTGGCTTTTAGTTTATTAAAATGTATCATTGATCTCATAAGGACTTTGTCTGCCTGACTGGTTAATTATAGCTTTAAATTTCCTTGAAATATAAGCATCTAAAATCAGAATAAGTGAAAATCTGAACTATTAGGTCAGACCTTGAATTAAAAAAAAAAAAAAAAAAAGCATGACCTGTGCATCTGCAGTTACTTCTGAAGCTAAACTCAGTCCAGCTCTTTCTTCCCATCCCCATCATTTTTTCCAAAACAAATCTGTAGCGGTTCTCCAGAACTGACCAGAACCTGATATCCACTAAGATGATATGTTTTCTGTAACTCCTACCTCGCTGACAGAAGAAAAGGCAACATTTCTTCTTTATTTGACACGTACTGTTGTTATATTGTCACATTGTTTTATCTCTACAATATGTGGCTCACATATTTTACAGGTAGGTCCATTTTCTTTTTTGTCGTTTATTGACATCACACAAGTGAGCGGCAAAGGAAAGAGTGAAGAGGTCAAAGGGCACCCGAGTCTGACAGCCAAGAAATATCACTTATATCCCAGAAAGAGACAAAATGTACAGGAGTAACGGTGAGACAAAATCAAATAGACGATTTATAGCAAAGATTAAAGATACTAAAGACAAAAAATGCACAAGTGTAAACACCAGGCTGAGATTGAGCTAGCAGACACCAGATATGATATGTGGAAACACTGTTAAGTACGGTGGATGACCTGTGATGCTGTGGGCCTGTTTCCCCTCCAAAGAGCCCCGGGAACCTCTAGAAATACCACGAGATCTGAAATCTGAATCTGCTCTGCCACCAAGCTGAAAATGAGCCACGTTATTCGGTCCTTCGAGCCAGAAAACGTCTTCCACGGTCGCATCAGTCGTATTAAGACTTCGAAGGATTTAGAGAAACGCTGTAACGATCTCACTTTCTGTTTGCACCAAGCTCCTGAAATGTTAAGGAAGATTAAGTGCTGCACTCTAATTACACACAATGGATTATTCTAAATTTATCAGTTGGAAGTTATTCTACTGCAGTAAAGTATGAATTTATTTCAAAGCTTTTTAACTCATCTTTTCCAGGGACACCGCAAAAAAAATAAAATAAAATAAAAGGTTTGGCGCTCTAGATGCAAAATGACTTGTACGCAAAGTTCCTTGGTGAAACACATAGTGTAAGAAAAAGACATGAAGTAATAAATAAAATTCAGATTACATCCAAAGGAAACTATTTTTTTTCTCAAAATGCTACATAAATTTGATTCAAATGAGCAGAAATATATCAATTCAAAGCAAAAGGAAAAAAAAAAACAAACACACGTTAAGGAACATTTCAGTGAAAAGAATACAAATTATTCCTGGCGTGGTTTTACGGTTGTTGTGTTTCTGTTGGAAGCCGGTTGCTTCCTAATCCGTCCCCGTCTGCAGAAGGTAAAAAACCTGCCAGACGAGCCGGATTCCAAGTCGATCTAAATTTCCGACAGCTTGGACTGAAGACCTGCCAGCAGATGGTTTACAGGTGAGTTTCTCTGCCCACATCAGTGAGCCTGGATCCGTCTGGCCTCCGTCGCCTTGTGGCTGGAAAACAGAAAAGTGACAGAACTGGAACGACAGAAGAGGAAAATGTCATCAGTGTCGGAGGATGTTTGGTCTGTCGGAGGCCAACAGCTTATTTTAGCAGCCCGACTCCGTTGATGTTGTTTTTGTTTCCCCTTTAAGAGCTTCCTCCTTCCCGTTCTCCTCGGCTCACTCATCCAAGACTGCAGCGATTGATTTACTTTAGAAAACGTTGATTAGCAAACCAAACCACGGCCGTAACAATCAATCATCATTTTAGCATAAAACCCAATCAATCCAGCCTGAATGTGAGCTGTAAGTTGTTTTGCTTTCCATCCATCACCTTCTTCCTCTTTCCCCCCCCCATTTTCTTTTCAGTCCATGTTTGATGTGATGATTGAAACCACATCGCCTCAAAACCAGCGAACTCGTCCGTTGGATACGAGAAGGCAAGTTCGAAACGACGACACGCCAAGCGCCTCTGTAACGTGGCAAACAAATATCCGTTGTAATCTTGACTCTGTAAAGAAAGGCATGAGTTTTTGTGTGTCTAAATAAATAAAACAAATAGGATTATTACAGTTCTTTTTTTCCCCCCTCTCTCTTTTTTTACTGGATCTGGATAATTAAAAGCCAAGTTTCAGCTACTGCAAAGTTTCCAACGTGCAATAACTCAAGAGCAGCGGGAAGCTCCTCCCATATGGTGCTCCCAGCAGGATAAAGCAAACACAACTTCTGTTTGGCAGCAATTCTGTGCATCACGTCCCACACGCTGTACAGCAGCTTCGTCTGAGTTCAATGTAAAATACAGCAGCAGGCAAAAATCTCCCCTCTACAGAGAAGGATTTTGACTGGGTTAATCCTGCGGAGTGTCGGCAGAAAACATTCTTCTGAGCAGCAACGCTGAAAGACACCTTAAGGCGTTCTTTCTTACTTTTCACAAAAATGAATAGTCTGTAGAATAATTTTAATGCTCTAGGTCAAAAGGAAAAAAAAAATGTCTCCTTTAAATCAGAGATGACGTCGTTCATCGTCGTTCGTTGCTGTACACTTCCGGTCCGTACAGTACATTTGCTCAAATTCGTAGTCTAGAAAGTCTTAAAAAAGTTAGTTTTAAAGTCTTTTAAATTGGAATCATAACCACATTAAGCAACGCAGGACAAAAATGTAGCAAACATTTGCAACAAAAACTTAATAGAAATGTTTAGCACAATTTTAAACCCGCTGCAGCCAAAAACAAATAGCGTCGCACTGGTTTTCCCATGATCCTCTCTGGCTGATAATCAAAATGGTCAAACACTGAAAAATCGGATTGTTTTCTTATTTGTCTCTTCGGTATTTAAGCGGAAAAGTGTAATTTTGTTTGGAGCATAAAGTTATGCTCCATGTTTGTTATTTTTCATAACTCCTAGAAAGCAAATCTAAATCAGCAAGTCGAGCTACATGTAAATAAACCCAGAAATTGGTATCAATTGGTATGCGAGGATGAAAGCTAAATATTTAACTTGGTGAAGTTTGCAACTTAATAAAGTCTTATCCATTTTATTATTAAAATAAACTAGGTTTAAATTTATGAATCTGTTGGAAATCTTTTTGTTCTAACATTTTTTGTAATCATTCCTCTGCATCGGGTTGTTAAAATGAGTTCAATAAACCTGATTATTTCATCTCAGCTCTCAAATTCTTGTTTTAACATTAAAAGATTCACACTTCACAATAATAAAAAAATAAAATAAAATAAACAGTCCTTTGGTTAAAAATTAATGCAGACACGCATTAAAACGTGGCATCAAATGACAAAGAAAAGTCATTTTCAAAAGCTTCACAGATAAAAGTCAGAACATTTTTTCATGTAGGTAAATATTTATCTTCAGATGTGTTTTTTTTTTTTGCAGACTAACAAAGTTGAATTCAGCGGGATGCGAGTTTCAGCAGCGATGATAAAATGATGTTTACTGCTCAGTGTGGCGTGTCTCCACTTTTCTACCCATCTCTCTCCATCACATAAATCAGCGACTCATGCAGCCGTATCTCTTCTTCCTCCTCCTCCTCCTCCCGGTCGCTCTGTTCATCCCCTCCGCCTCACTCCGCTGGCTTTTATTAGGACTGTAGATGGAGAAAGCAGAAGTCTCTGCAGAGAAAAGCACGCACACAGACGGGGTGATGGGGGGGGCGGGGGAGCGCTGTTGCCATGTGTGAGGGCAAAACCGCGTGTTACGTTTACAGACTGTCGGGAACTCGCGCGCAGAGAGCAGAAAGAAGCACATTCACCTGAAACTCAAGAGCCGGGAGGTCAAAGCGTCAGGTGAGGGGTCAAAGTCAGGTCTGTTGCACCACATTTTCTGGTTCGGCGAGCGTCCACCAAACACCCATTACCAACGTGTGTGTTTGTGGAGGCCGTCTCTGTGTCATTAATCTGTTTGCGCGCCTAGGAATCGGACAGCGGCACGGTTGAAACCCAAACAGTCAGACGGCTTCCTGGCGGACGGCGCAGCGGGGGGTCGGTGTGTGTCTGTGTGCTGAGGAGCTGGTGTGAGGCGAAGCCTTTCTGAAGGACACAGGTTCAGATAAAAAAAAAATAAAAAAAAATGGAGGCCTCCGGTATGCAATCGTGTCCCTGAAGTAGGCGGAGAGGAAAATAAACCACTTGCACAAGATAACAGGCACCGTTTAGTCTGCATGTGGACGAAGATAGAGAGCGAATGGAGGAGGCGAGTGGAAACCAGAGGAGAGGATACGACGTTATGCTGAGGTACATATGGCGCTGGTGTTCATAAAAGTTTTAATAGAGCTGAGGTTGCGGTCATTCCAGAAGCTTGATGTTTTAGCCATTCCAAAACCAGTTCTGATGTGCGTTTTGGATGAGTTTTCTGTAAAAAAAAAAAAAGAACTAAACAAAAAAAAAAAACACACAAACTGAGTTCAGGTTTTGAAAATCTAGCTGTTGATTTGATGTGAAATAAAAAGGAATTGGGAGGGTAACCTGTCTCCTTTAGCTTCATTTACAGAACTAGACAAGCTGGATGTCTGACCAACGCAGAGCTCAAAATCCAACATGGCTGCCTTACAAAACAAAGATTTAGTGACTGCTAAAAAAACAATAATTATTTCTACTTTGGTCATCTGCAAATTAAACATTTCATTCATTTTCTGTGGCTTTACCCCTAAAAGTGGAAGTAAGAAACACTGTATTAATGCACATAAAGGTAGATTTGGTCTTTGGACAGATATGACGATCTTTTTGAAGTATTCATGGGTGGCTTGGTTTGGATCGTAACCCTCCCCAATACCAAGGGTCCACTGTAATCTCATTTAGTGAACATAATGTTACAGTGTTTGACAGTCCCAGAAAGAAAGAAATATGTTATTAGGTTGTAGTAATAATGAAAGATGGCCTCGTCACTGAGAACATCAGTTAGCAAATCCCACCAGTTTTCAAATATACAACTGGAGAACAGCTAAGGTAGTTTGCAGCAAACTCCTGCTCCTGGTCAGGAATCATCTGGTACAGCTTGTTCTGCGCACGTCTTATTTTCATTGGATTTCGACGAAGCAGCATTCACTGTGCTTGGATGACCCACATGTTCAGCTCCTGGAGCTCATTAGCTCTACATCACAATTAATGTGACCTTTTTTTCCTTTTCTTTTTCATATTCAGAACTGAAGTTCTGCCAGTCGTACCTGCAGTTCGAGAATCCTGGGTTTAACCAATTTACTTTCCTCTGAAGGCGACGGTTTGGGTCGAATGACTGAAACAAGGACAATGACTACACACACACACGCACACACACATTAAAACTGCTAACATTCAGCTTCAATAATTCGACACAAATTGTGTCCTTTGTTCTTACAAGTTGGAAAGCAATCGATTTCAATGATCTGTGATCAAATATTTACTCAGATTAATGAAAAAGGTGAAAAGTCAAATTTATGTAATTATATGAGGATGTAAAAAAGAAAAAAATTTGAAGCTGTGCCTCAAATTCTACTTTTCAAAAGTTGCCGAAGTGGTTTCTTGAAGTCTCAGTTCGCCCTACAAAAGGAAAGGCTCAAATAAGTCTTTAAATTTCCCAGGGATTGTCTACAAACGCCTAATGCCACTGACCTTTTCTTGCAGATTCTAGATTCTTGTTTCTTTTTGCCTCCTCCATCTTCTTCCGCATGCAGGCTAAACGGAGCCCGTTATCATTTTATGTCTAAACAAACCGTAAAGGAAGAGTCGAAATGACAGAAACGGACAGAGCACAAAGCAAAAGTGAAGATAAAGCATTAATTTATTCATTTTATTCTCTCACATTCTGATTTTTCGATCCACAACAAGTTCAAAGTGAGTTGCAGCCAGCATCCTTCCCAGTAATGGACACAATCAGTAAAAATAGAAAAACACACACACACAAAAAAAACAGAAAACAGAAGAAGGAATTTACACACAAGCTCAAATCTGACTGGGTCTCTTCCTTAAATGAGACACACATGGGTTTTCAAACCATCCATAAAATCTGTGGGATCAATAAATGTTTCACTTAAGAAGCCAAGGGCTGACTCTCGTGCATATAAATCAGCTCAAGAGTCCAAAAAGCATAACCTTCATAACTTAAAAACCAGTTAGATTTGAGGACGCGTCATAAATCCAAGTCTTCCAGCTTCGTGTCCAACCAGGTGACGTTTTGAAAAGAAAAACCTCAAGACAGACAAGACACAGCCTCGAAACTCACACGGCCGATTCAAAAGAAGGAAAATAATGTTTACTTGAAATAATCTGCAGCTCTGGACCATGCCAATACTGTCAGTGTTGAACTCGACAAGAAACTTTGAAAAGTCTTCCCGGTGGAAACAAAGTCTAACAAAACACCCAATTATTCACAAAATGACAAAAAGAAACAAGAGTTTGACACCATGTGAAGCAGACCAACCAAGGTTACACCTTTTTTTTAATGCATACTTTTAAAAGAAACAAGAAAAATATATCTGTATTTATATATAACACTTACTTCTCGGAAAGAAACAATGACGTTTCAGAAGCGATTTGACCTCTTACTGACTCTAAAGGGACGCTCAGGAGGAAGATGTGCTGAGGAATTATTTGAAGTCAACCTGATTTCAGTCTGGACGACGTGACTAAACCACAGATGTTTTGGTTTCCACATAAGCGATCCGCGTTTACAGTACGTCCAAGTGTTTGAGTAAAGGTTCTGCTGCGAGATGCGGCGACGACAGACGGCAAACTGAGACGCCGTGATGTTAATTAAACAAACTCCTTGACAATTTGCACGACGATTTGCAGGAAACCAGAGAGCCTTCCGCATTTAATCAAACCTCTGGTAGAGAAGGATAAAAACGGCTTTGGACGAAATCTAATTTTTAAGCAGAGGAAAAGCCACGTCAAGAAATATTAACATTTAAATTCATCACTCATTTTTCTTAAGACACATAACTTGTTCAAAAAAAGATAAGACAAAAAAAAAAAAGCACAACATTTTTTTAAGGCATATGCATTTTGATCTTCAACAGTCAATAACAGAAATAGCTACATGCTTAAACTCGTCAATATTTGGAGTGGCTGAAATGTTTAAAATAACTATAACTTGGACACAATGTTAATCCAGGTTTAATCTGGTGGTGTGACTGAGCTCCACATCAGAATTTAGCTATTAGATTAGGTTAATTTGCCATGAAACAATTAAATACATGAAGGACCTATGATGCCGTTTTCTCCTCCAAAGGTCCTGGAAACGTCGTTACAAAAACGTAACTAAAATCTAGTCGTCTCTCTGCTAGAAAAAGTTGCCTTTATAACATTTTAACACGATAAAGAGCCAAAACCTTTGGAAAAGTCAACTTTCTCCCAATAACAATCTCTATCTAAAGATGCTTCTACCTTGTGGCGTTGTATTAGAGGTCTACGTTTTGTCAAATAAGAAGAAGAGGGCTGTACAAAGTACAAAAGGCAGAACAGAAAAAATATATTACTGCAAAAAAAAAAAAAAAAAAAAGAACAAAAAACAACCAAAAAAAACCCTTGTTTGTTTTGAAGCGCTTTACCAATCCTTACCAGGGTTCTATAGGTGTAGAAGGTACTGAAGACATTTGGAAATTTTTTATCAAACACCTGCAGAGGAAGGAACAAAAACTGACTAAAAGTAAAAAAAAAAAGATAGCAGCAAATGATGCAAATAGCAAAAGGCAGCTGAAATAAACACGCTCAAATTGATCAAATAATAATAATTTTAAAAAATGTGGCAACAACGTGCAAGTCTAGCATCAGAAGCAGCCTGGCAAGCCCAAATAACTATTTTTTATTTTTATTTTTTTTAACGCCTCTTTCTCGGGTTGAAAACATTTTCCCAGAGTGGAACCGCAGCCACCAGCCAGGACTTACAAGATGGTTAGTGTAACAGATGGTCAGTGCAGCAGAAGTGCTTTCTTTCTAAGAAGAGTTAGAAAAATATATCTATTCTGATTTAATCTGCCAATAAAGCACTTTAAACTGACCAAGGGACATCGCTTCCATCAGCTGGCACAGTTTGTTGATATTGGAAATGTGTTTTCGGTAGCGATGTAACACCAGCATTCCTCTTAAATTAGAACAACTAAAGCACAGTTGAACTTCTTCAACGTTGATTTTCTTTCTGTTTCAAGAGGATTGTGGCGGATGGCAGGAGATGTGATTTTTTTTTATTTTATTTTTTTTCCCCGGTGTGTTCGTGCTCAATGTTTGACTTTTGCATGCAAGCGAGTGTGATTTATTTTTTTTTCTTTTCCAGTCAGTCTGTGAGCGTGTGTGTGTGTGTGTGTGTGTGTGTGTGTGTGTGCAAAGGTCAGTCAGCAGCTGTCCTCCAAGGCATTGACGACTTGTTCCAAAATGTCCGGGCACCGGTCGGCGATCTGCTGCAGGACCTGATTGGCGTACTCCTGGAGCTCCGCCTCCTCCTTCTCACACAACGCCAACTCCGCCTCCAACTGAAAGAAACACAAAAAAGGGAGGAGAAAAACGTAAAGCGATGTGACCACGATAAAAGACTTTCCCTTTCTGAAAACCTTTTGGATGTTGCACAACAAAATATGAACCTTTAGGTAACTAAATGATACTCCAATCTTATCTGTAGGTTCCACAAATTATGAAAGCAGTTATTGGTGTAATAATTTCCCATTTATGGGAGAGTTGAAGGCCAAATTCTTCCTCTTCACAATCTGTAACTCTTGTATTTTCAAGGACAGCAAAGCACATTTTGTGAATATTACTTCCCTGTAGAGATTTATGGCAATATTTCAAAACTCAACAGCGTCGTACCATTCCTACTGCAAGACAGAAGATACAGAAATGCCAGTAAAAGTGTGTGTCAAGACCGGTTCTTCCGAGACCCAGACCAAGTTCGAGCGTTTAATTTCGACAAATATTTCAGGCAAAAGTAGCATTTCTGCAATTCGACAAAATTGCCTCTTTGCACTTTTGCATTTGCAAAAATGCAAAATATTTTATGAAATAATGCAAAATATTTCATTTTTGAAAGAAAAACATTTAATTTTTCAGTTCAATTAACCAAAACTACTTCTTGGGATTGAACTACTGGTGATCATGAACTAATAATATTAGTTTATTATAAATGCAGCTACATATTGAGTCACATTGTCGAAACTGAATCAGTTCATATTGCAAAATAGTTGTATGAAAAATGTAAAAAAAAAAAAAAAAAGAAGAGAGACTAGGCTAATGAAGATTTGTCATATTTAAAAAAAAATTAATACGATCCTCTGAATAAAAACTAATCAGACATTAAAAAACTTACTGTTCCTAAAAACACATATTATGGAGATGTTAATAAATGATTAAGCATTTTAATATTATCATTAGTTCATGCAGAAACGCAAATGGCCTCATGGGGAATTCTCAAATCCATCAGAGCCAATAGAATCCGTGGAATTTAGAAAAATCACCTGGCCAACAGGGACAACAGATTACAGGAGCCAAGAAAAAATATTTTCTCCAACATGGATTATGACCACAGGACATCGAAGGTATGACTGAATTTATGTTTATGGCTCAACAAAATGAGACTTATTTTTCCCCTCCTCATCGTCTGCTGGTTCAGTGAGTTTTAAACGCGACGCTGATGCACCGCTGGAAAGATCAGGAATCAAGGTGCAAACTCTCAGCCGTCGCTAAAGCAGTGTTGCTGCTTTATGCATATTATTATTTAGCTGCTTAGTGTTTGCATTTCCTTGCTTAGTGGGGAATGGAAAGAGGTCTGGAAATTGTTTTTCCCATTCTTCTCCAGACCTGGCAAATTATTTCAGCAAATCCTAAACGTTTCTCACTTTTCAAGACTACTCAAGAACTTTAATTGTCATTCAGACTGATATGATTTAGAAAAAGCATATCTCAAGATGGTTACACCCCCCTTCCCACCCTAACACCTCCAGTCTAGAGCAGGCCCCCCCATTGCATTTGTGTCTGTTTTAATGTTGCAGATATGTATCCATAAAGCAAACTAGATTGGGTTTGTGGGTGGGGCGTGTAAGGCCCAACTGCAGAGTCTACCCCACCCCAATGGCCCTAAGCACTAAAACTGAGATGCAGGACAGGGCTCCAGAAGGCGGGGGTCGGGGGTCGCTACATAGAGCTCCACCCGATGCCTCGCCCCCACCAATCTCTGCTCCAGTCCAAATGTGGCGTAGAGCACCATGGAGAGATGTTTGCAATTTGACACTTCTAAAGCGTGTTTGAAGTCAAACGCCTACAAAACAACTCCTCAGATTATAATATATGTGAGCCGGTAATCTGAAAAGACCAGAGCGTAGCTCCTTCTCTTTAAACGGACGGGAACGTTTCTGCAGCAAAGCAACGCTGCTGTTTTCTTTGGCCGCGGCGGAGCTGAGACGTCAAATCTAACCGGCTTAATGACCAATACATCTGTATCAATAAGAGCGCCGCTTAAACATTCGTGTAACACAAGCCTACATTTATGATGGTGTGTGTGTGTGTGTGTGTGTGAGGCCTGGGTCAGATACTGGCAAGTATCCCCTCGTTATAGCCGAACCTCTTCATTCTCCTCTCATCTCATAGCCAGAAAAACCTCAGTGGTATTTTATATTACAGTGGCGTTATTCATGTGTAAAACTGCTCCAAGCAATAACATTAATGATTAATGAAACTCTGCCTATAAAGCACATGCATATATTGCTGATTATCCATATATTGGGTCATTTTTATTATTGGAGAAACTGAAATTGTTGATTTTTTCTCGACCCCCCCATTTAATTGCAGGGTGTGTTTGAAACTTGGCCCACACCAGGGACTAAAAGAAGTCAGGACATCTAAAACCAGTTTTAAACATTTCTATTAAATTCTGGCTCTTCTCAGTGCTGCACGATTTCAAACAGTTCAGCTGAATTTAGTCATGACCAAATAAAAACGTGCAAAATGAAACTTGTATTCATTAGACTATTTATAGGAAATAAAAACGGCGTACATTTTCCCACCCCCCCATGCATAATTAATCACCATGTTAGATTTAAATCTCCAGTCTGTTTACTCCATAAAAGGTTTGCTGCCACTGTAAGTCAGTTCTGGAGAAACAGCTTCATAGGAAAATAATTAGCGAGAGAATCTGAAGATTACTCGCGAGTCGAGAGTACGAGTCGCCGACAAGCCGTTTTGTTACCCCGCGAACTTTTCATGCAACCTCAAACCTCAACGGATTTTCCTGGGGATTTTCTGTGACAAATGAACACAGTGTGGTGCGTGATTATGAAGTGGATGGGAAAATGAAGAAAAATGGGGAAAAAAAAAAAAGACCAAGCGGGCTGAACTCAAGTGAATGCTACAGTTTTTCCAGATTTTTATTTAATCTCAATAAGCGACATTAGGCTCATAGTTGTAATGTTAAGAAGCTGTTCAAAAGCTTGCAAAACAAAAAAAACAAAACAAAACAAAAAAACATTTAAGAAGGGCAACACAAGGTCCTGAACTGAGCGACGCAACTAGACAGTACAGATGCTGTGCAGTTTGAGGGGGTTTTAAGGGCTTTATGATCCATTTGACCTGTGGAAGAAGCTGCTTATTGTCCTCTCGGTCAGCCGAGTCGCTTTAGGGAAAGCAGTCAGTCAAGTAATTTGTGATGGGGTGGTAAACGTCTAAAACAGACCGGTTTATCCATGCTGGAGGCGTCGCCACCTACATCTCCATTTGCCAAAACGCTGCGATAACAGATGAGGGCTTTAATGTACGTAGATGAAGGGAAAACACGAAAGTAGAAGAAAAGGGTTCAGAGGAAACATGCAGGATAGTTTAATGCCATGTTAAAAGAGCAAACGCTTGGCCCCGCTTTGGAGACTACCCCCACTGCACAGATCTAAACTTACACTCTGACTCATTCACTCTTTCCAGGTGATGGATATAGGAAACACATGCTTCGAAAATTTGCCATCCAAAAGAGTTTTGTGGATAACACAAAGGATTGGTTTTGAAATTTTGAGGGGGAAAATCGAAGCGCATTATCAAATCTTTGAGGAATCCCCGCCGCATGACGGACAGGAAAAAAAAAAAAAAGATTTGAAGGAAAAACGGGGAGTTTTGAGCACAGAGTCCAACTCCTATCGCTGTTATCTGCTGGGTGACAGTTATCACCTTGATTTTTTTTTTTTAATGTTCATCCTTTTATCAGCTCTGCTGGCCCTATCAGGCCACGCAGACCTTTAAGAGTGCTGGATTGAGCGAGCGAAGGATTTAGAGGGCTCTGTTTTACAGCGAAGAACAGTGACATCGCCAGCATCAATCTGAGCGCGGTTTTTTAGGTAATTCAACTTAATGGCTTTGCATTTTAAGCCGCAATCTCCCAGAACAACACGGCAGTAAAGATAAGGTTGGAGGGTGATTGAGAGGAGATAATCGGTTTAGTGCCGCTTTTCTCAAGCGACCTTGACCCACGCTTGACAAAATCGGTCGAAAACGATAAAAAGAAACGTCAAATTGGGTAAAACAAAACCACAAACACACAGACAAAAAAGCAACCTTGCAGATTAAACCCCCACACACACACACACACACACACACACACACACACACACACACACACACACACACACACACACACACACACACACTATATGCAGGTTTTATTTTGAAGAAGAATCCACAACATATCTGCTTCACAGCCAAAAGTCTCTAAAAGCAAAGTGGACTTCAGTAAACAGACTGAAAAAACAGGAAATTTACCGAACAATATTACTTGGTTTTCTTTATACAAAGACACAAATTTCAAAATGTTTTAACCCATAATTGAATAAAAATATAATTAATGCAAACTTCCTGTTGTCTTACAAGGGACTATTAAATCCACTCAAGCTGGAAGTAACTTAGGTGAACTTGAAGTCTAAAGAAGAGGTCAGATTTGGTTCTTTCCTGAGATAAAAGTATGGAGGCAAGTAGAAACATAAAATATTGCGGTCACAGTGATTTGGTTGGTATTTCAATCAATAAAACTCTTCCAACAAAGCAGATCATTATTCTGGGTCGGTTCTTTCCAGATCAACAGAAAACCTCACTGGGCAGCATTACTGTAAACTCAGAGCGGGAAAGAAGCTGCAGTTTGTACAGACTCAATAAAATCTAACAATAACAGATGCAATGCAATGTCTAATCTTGTTTTCTGCTGCAACTTTCAGACGGCTGTGTAAACGGCACGAAACAATGGATCCGTCCTTCCGCATAGCAACAATTTAAGGTTGTGGTGGTAAACCAGCACAGCTCTTTCTGAGGGGATCAACAGATCACAACAATATAAATATCTTTGAATTGTTATGTCTTATTTAATCCTCATACTTTATGAGCAATACTCCTGCACAAATCAGACAAGATTTGCATCATGTGATTGGCAGTGGACTGTGTTTTTTTTTTTTTTTTTCTTTAACTTTTTCTTGAGATACTGAACAATTGACAAGAGCATCTGTTGCCTTTCAGAATCAGGTGTTTATTTTTAAATAACTTCATTATTATTCTTATTTAGGTGCAAAGCATAATTCTCTTGTTCCATCCTAGCCTATTGTATCTTCCTCTTTTAAACCAAAAACACAAATTTGAGGGATGAACCGAACAATAAGCTGTGAATCCAGACCAGAAATGAAAAAAAATAATCAGTCCTGATAACTGATGAGGCTGTTTATGTTATGCAGAGGCCTTTGGTTTTATTAGCTTGTTAGGAAAGATTATATGGGGAATATGAGTCTCTACCGCTGTTGATCTTGGAACAGTTTTCAACCTGATGATCTTACGTTACATATTCAATAAATTTCTTCACGTACAAGCTAACGTCTTACTGGATTGCCTATTTCAAGCTTTATTTTTGTTCATTAAAGATATGAATGTATTACATTGTTGCAATGAAGTACACTTACCTCTTCTGGGAGTTATATGTGATGAATAGAATTGAATAATTCAACAATAAACTATTTTATTCCTTATTATTATGATGTTTTCGGTGATTTAAAGAAATGATGCAAAAATGGGTCTGATTAAACCGATTGAAACTTGTGAAACGTGACTTCTAATAACAAAGATTATAATCTTCCAATGGGTGTTACAAACCAAAACGTTTTGCTAAGCGGTCTCATACGTTTATATCCCAAAGAGAAAGTCCCACTTGCTGCTGAACGATAAACGTCTTCATCTAAACCAAGAGCTTTACGGCTGAATCCGTTTCAGAGTTTTGCATTATGAATTTGAACGCTGTATTTTAGATCTGTTGCTGATCGTGTTTCGTGAGATCTCAGCGTGTGGTACAAAAAATAAAATAAAATAAAGAAACG
Source organism: Poecilia reticulata (assembly GCF_904066995.2). Classification (NCBI taxonomy): domain Eukaryota; kingdom Metazoa; phylum Chordata; class Actinopteri; order Cyprinodontiformes; family Poeciliidae; genus Poecilia; species Poecilia reticulata. The sequence goes on along the minus strand of NC_088852.1, from coordinate 9,436,895 downwards.
TAGAAGATTGATATAAATGGAGAACATAAAAAAAAACCACAGTTGTGCTTACTGCCAGAATATATGGACACAGTAGTTCAGTTTTTACGGTGACAGGTGAGGGAGCGCACAACATGAGGTTAAAGATCCAATCCTGATTAACCGAGTGGCAGAAGGGTCTGAGCAAAGAAGGGAAGATGAAGGTGAAGGGGTTACGTGTGTGTCTGTTACACAGAGAGGGTCTGTTTTGCTTTTTTTTACTGCAGCAATTAAAGCTCCATTATCATGATTGATCATTATCGGCCTTACAGCGACACACACAGACACACACACTCTGCTGGAGCGGCCCGTGCCCCGCGTTCGTTCACACACAGGTTATCAGCTCGAGAATGAGGATGACAGGTAAGATGTGTGTATGCACTGACCTCCTGACACGTGTTGCAGGGCCTGAACCTCTTTGCGGAGGAATGTTTTCTAAAGAAACCATAAGTCAGCAAAGGAAGATAGGAGCATGAACAAACACTCGCAAACGGAGAGCAAAAAGGGGGGAGAAAAGGAAACAAAGGAGAGGAAGAACAAATGTATCATTTTACGACGGAGGGTTTCTTTTGAGGACGGTTTTTAATTTACAGTAACTTAAGCCAAATGTTTGTATCCGTTTACTTCATGGCTGTTTGTTGAAACACCAAAACTTCCTCGTGATTTGACTCATTTAACAAGAATGTTCTGGGTAGAGAGTCTTGTGTCTCCTCAGATCAGGGTCAGCTCATCTTCCAGTAAAACTATAGCGTTCTGCAAAAAATGTATTCCCTCCCCTTATACTTCTTTGCAGTTTACAGTTTGTAGTGCAAAGTGAAAAGAAAAAGGCAGAAGTTGTAGTTTGAAAGCGTATTCGACCCTCTTTGATCTCATGTCCCTTAATAAAACCCACAGCTAATTCCAGTTACCTTCAGGGGTCACTCGCTTATTAAACAGAATCCAGTTGAACGTAATTTAATCTTAGTATGGATCCAGATGTTCTCCGACCGTCTTAGCGAGAACATTCATAACCAGGCAGCTTCGTGAACGCAGCAGGAAGTTTAAAACGGGGTTAGGTTGTTAAACAAAACCCCAAACTGTGAACGCCTCACGGAGATCTGTTCTTCCATCCATCACCGGAAAGTGGAAACAACAAAACACAACTACAAACCATAAAAAGACAAAGCTGTCCACCTGAACTGACAGTCTGGGCAAAGAGAACATCGATCAGAGGAGCAGCCAAGAGGCCCGAGGTAACTTTATAGGTCCTGGACAGATCCACAACTCAGGCGGTGAAGTCTACTTTCGGATTATTCACTGCGAGTTGTTGAAAGAAAGCCGTATGAATTCTCATTTGTGGAGTTGATGTGAATATCGGTGGAGCTAAATGCAGGCCAATCCTGAAAGAACACCCAGTGGAGTCTGCAAAAGTGGAGGCAAACCTTCAAGGTGGAAAACGACCCCAAGGCTGCAGTCACAAGGGAACGACCGCGATGGAACGGCTGAGATCAAGGCGTGTTCACCTGTTAGAACGGTCCGGTCACGTTGCTTTTCACAGATTCTCTCCATTGACTCTAACTGAGCATTAAATATTCTTCAGAGAAGAAAAAAAAAAAAAATATATATATATATATATATAGCACACTCTTTATGTGGAGAGCTGGTGAGACAAACCCCAAAAGGATCGCAGATGTACCAGCAGAAGGGCTGAAAAGAAATACAGGCCTGACTTTCAGATTTTTATTTGTAAAGAGATATGAAAGCCATAATTTTTGGGGGGATTTTTGTTGGCCTATTAAAAAGATGATGTAACAAAGAATACAAAGCACTGCATTTACAGCAGCAGTAATACAGTGTTGGGTAGCCGTTGCTGCTGTATGCGGTTTGGTCTGACAGTCTTGGAGGAGCCGAGCTAGCAAAAATAAAGACGTCAAAGTCAGGCGATGGCTTCAGATACACGCACTTTAATTTAAAAGTAAAATGCCTAAAATAATCAGTGCAACTGAACAAGACAAGACAGAGGGCATTTAATGGTTTTCTTATTTGATTGGCACCGTTTTGTTCAAACCGTAGGGGCTGCATTTACACTAAAATATTTACAAAAAGTGTCATATTTCTTTACATCGTAACCATCCGCGTCTGTGAAATATCCATTTTAAATAAACTTAGACTGCAAAGAAGCAAATGTTCTTGTCTTATAATAAAAAAAAATACCTCAATGACAGTTAAATATAAAAGAAATACAGAACTAAAAGTCTTCAGCTCAAAGAGAGACAGAGTGAGAAAATGTCTGGAGGGCATATTTTTACCTATTTTGACTCTATAATGGGGGAGATTATATGATGTAAAGTCTAAGGAAAAGCAGAAACACTAACAGGTGCTATAGAAATACTATTACGAGCAACAAAAATATAAATTGGCCTCTACAGACTTCGATCCTTCTGCCTGTTTTTATTCTAACCATTTTGCCCGTACAGACTACACAGTGTGTAAAATGCTTCATAAGTTGGCTGCCGGTGCTGCACCAAGCCCAAAAGTGCCCACATTATGTCCAGCTCAGTCGTAGCGGAGGCAGCTCCGCTAATAACGCGAGCTAACGAGCTGTGGTGGGAATACTGCTCCACGACTTGTGGCTAAAACTGCTCCTGGAGGACTGAAACACTGCGCTCTTTAACATCTCTGGAGAAAGTGTTTGGTGGGCAAATGAGAATCAGTTGGTAATTTTATTTTTATAGGCTATTTAGAAAGCTAAACTCACTTCAGGAACAGATTCATATTTACAAGCGCGACCTTCAAAGGCTTCCACCGTCCAACAAACGGGGCTCATGAATCTGAAGCCTGCGCTCTAACTACATGGAGGAGCTTCAGAGGGAACAGGACTTACAAGGCTTATAAACAAGGCTTAAAGCTTAAATTGGCCCTTGTGGACCAAATACACAGAGCTGGCCTGACAATATAAAGTGCTGCAGAAGTAAACAAGAAAAAGACCGCAGCGGTAATTGCGTAGTCAGAGCGAAACAATCTAAGGAAGATAAAAGCACTTGAGCAAAATCCCAAACTGTGATTGTTGAGTTTACAGTTTTATTCAAATTAAAGCTTTGAACAAGATGAGACACACAAATTTTAAAAGAAGAAGAAAAAAAGATATATAAAAAAACATTTTCAGTACAGAAAAAGTAAGCCTTCTCTTTCTAATACTGATCATTTAAATTCCTGAAATTGCAAAAAAAAAAACAAAAAACTAAAAAATTCACAATTTCTTCACAAGTTTTTGGATTCACAAGAAAGGACGACTAGTAAACCATCGATTAGTGGTTAGTGGTCAACATCTGATCTACCAGTTTATTATTTGGCATTTAGGGCTGTGATTAGCAGCATTTAAAAGATTTATATTTAAGCAGTGGCCAATCATTTTTTAGCATTTGTGGTGTTATACCTGATGAGGGCGGTCACTGCGAGGGAGGAAATTTCAACACAAAGGTACAAAGTCAAATGATTGGAGAGTTGACGTTAAACATTGTCTTTAGCGTGTTAGCTTTAGCGCTTGGCTTGGTTAGCATCACGAGCTGTAAGCTCATTTCTTTGGTGCCTCTCTAGATAATATAAATAGTTATGGCTTCAAAGGTCTTAATTGTTACAAAATATGGTTCCTATATTTGGAAATCTTTTAAACGAGATGACTATGATTACTCTATATCAAGCTTTTATAATCAGCTGGATAAAAGAAGGTTGATATTTATATGTATATATAGATTTAAGTCTTCCTGTCGCAGCTGTTTGGATTAAAGAGCGACAGCTCTGCCCCTCCCCCACGTGTTGTTTGCACACTGCCAGCCAGCAGGATGAAAGAACGCCATTATACTTTCTCCATGCTTCCAGGAAAGACAAATTTCAGCTGTTAGGAATAAGTGTTGCTTTTGGGCGCATGTCTACAGTGTTTTACAACCATTATGAAGTAAATTCTTCCAGTATAGCAACTACAAATGACTTGAACTTGTTGAGGGAAACATCTGCACCACTTATGTAGGAGAAAAGTGTGAAGCTGGACCTCTGTTATGGCTAACTCTGTGAGGAGGGCAGAACTTTGGATAAAAAGTGGGAAAGAACTAAGAGTGGAAAGCAGCTTTCTGCACATTTTATTTTGTGTGTAAATTGAGGTCTTTGGCCTTCACCTGTCGCCAATACCAGCTTGTTTTTGCATTACCGTTGAAGGAGGAAATGGAGGGAAACACAGCCGAGGAAAGGAAAGGCAGCAGCTGAAGTGAGAAGAAGAGTGAGCAGCCCGGTCACCGACAGTAGGAAAGTCAATATGAACAGGAAGATTAAAAGACGGATTTACAAGGATGGAGAAAAGCAATAGAGGCACACAAAGGACGAGGAGATGAAAAAAAGAGAGAGGGAAAGTTCAAGGGTGAAAGGAGAGAAAGTCAGAGAAAAAGACATAGGCATGTGAAAAGAGGTTGTCTGGTAAAGCCATTAAGCCTGGATTCAATAACTCTGAAAACCAGCAGTTTGTCAGTAATGACCAGTGAAGGCCAAAGTGTGTGTGTGTGCTTACGGATGTGTTGCTATGAAATAGGTACCGAGACCTGGTCGAGTGTGAGTTTTTTTCTTCTTCTGTGTATCTGTTTTGGTCATACTATGAGGACACAAAAGTCCCAGTAAAGTTGTGTAAATCATTTCAGATTTTCTTCCTGGACAGGTTCGGGGTAGCTTGGAGCTTTTTGTGCCATATGGCGGCAGGAGACAAGTCAATCTATTGTTCTGTACGTGATGAAATCCACTGAATGCACATGTGTGGGCGCGTGCAATAGTCAAAATGATTATATGTGCTTTTATTTAAAGAGAAAACAATCATCCTTGAAGGAGGAAGCAGAGATGCTTGATGAAAGCCTAGACTAGAGACTCCAAACCACAACACACAACAGATGGATGGTTCTGACTTTCTGCAGGAACACAATCGCTAAACCTTACCCCCCAAACTCTACAAATGTCTATTAAGTCATTTATTGTGAAGTATATGGGGGTACATTATTTGTTAAAATATGATCAAGGTAAAATGTTCATGTAACAGCCTGGATTTACAATTCTATGTAGTTTCTTGCGAGCTACAACAGAGGATGCACCCCGTTTTTACCACGACTGAATGTTTAAATCATAGCGGATGCTAAAATCCTACTGACACAGACGCAGCTGGACTTCCACTCCCATTGTTGGCTCAGTATTTACAGTCTGCACTATCAGCGGTGATGTTTTAGTTCCAGCTCTGCCCTGTCCTGTTTTCGTAAGTCCTGTCAATCAGAATTCGCCCAATCTGTGACCTTAAAGAGACGGGCGGCTCTCAGGCAGACGCATCAATGGACACACATTGTTCTTGCCAGCCAGGGAGGAGGGAATCATTTCGCCTCTGGACATCAGGGGATAAAACTGGAAAAACAGCGATAATACCCACTGGGAACCTAATTTGTTTTATTGTGTATCTAGAACAAAGCAAACGCTACGATTTTCTGTGCTCAGATAATTGCACAGACACTGGCAGAAAAGCCATTATTGATGAACAAAAGAAGTTCATGCATACAGCACACAAACATACATCTTATTAAGTTGTATTATTTTTTTGTTGTCTGCTGTAATATCCTAAGCTAATGTGTTTTTATTAGCTGCAAGCAGGAAACTGTCATAATTACGAGAAGCAAAGGCTTCAATTTGTCTTATTAATATACATTATGTGCTTCTCTTAGTGAATTAACTGAAATAAAATATTTTTTCAATAAAATATTAAGTTATTGAATGCGTCTGCATGTTTAACAGAATATTATATCTCAAGCTTTTTTTTCCCCTGCATTTTCTAACACTTTTTTCTTCCACTGAACTTTCAGCATTTTGAGAACTGCCAGCTTCTTCAGCATTTACCTTTTTTGTGATAACCTCCTGTAAGCCATAATCATCAAAATCGGATATCAATGCTTGGAATATGTAACTGTTTATTAAATCTATATAACTTAAGTTGCTATATTTAACAATTGAAATAAATTAACTTGATGTCAATATTCAAATTTGTGTCCGCTTTTTAAAAACAACTTTTATTATCCACCTGGCAAAAATCCAACATTTCTCTCATTGTATAAAAAAGACCCAATTTCCTCTTAAAATAAAGAGATCACATCATAAGATTGACATCTAAATTCTGTAATTTTCTGGCTTGTTTCATTTCAATAACTTGCGAGAGTTGTACATAGCGGATTCAAAATCCATTTTTCTGAAGTTTCTCCAGTTTGAGCAGGCCAAAAAACACACAGTTAACCTGGAACTATTTAAGTTTCAGCTGATAGAGTCACACGCTTACATTTCAGCCAATAACACTTCATTCATTTTTTTCTTTATGGCACCAAACACACACAAACGTATAAGCTAAAGACTTAAATAGACTAACAGTAACACATACTCTAGTGCAAACATCCACCACAAATTCTAGAGAGCGCTTCCAAACGGTAAGACGGAGCAACACCCACATGCATTCGCACGAATAAAAACACAGAATATACGTTTTTCTTTTACTGCCATACTTCAGACCATTAATAGGGACAGAAAGAGACTTCCTGAGTTTGTGAAGGAGAGCGGAAAATTCTGATGCCAACTCTCTTCAGTGCTCATTAGAGGCGTCATTGAGCCATAAAGCTTATTATTATGACTATGGCAGAGAAAACAGTGCTTTCAGGATAACCTCGCTGTACAAGACAGCGTTACTTCGCAGTTAAGCTGAAGTTAAACAGAAAGATGAAACAAACACACATTAAGGGAGGAAACCTGCTTAGGGTCCATTAAGAAAATATTCAAAGGCAAACATGTCCAAGCAAATGTCAAAAATGTATGCATGTACATAGGAGCAATTTGCACAACTCTGCTGCTTTCATGCTTCGGAAAAGTCTGACTAAACAATAGAGCGTTGCCTTGCAGCATGTTACCAGCCTCGACCACAACTGGCCCGATTCCTTAACATCTGTGGTTCAAGAAAATCCACAGTGAAAGCTTTTTGACATCCATCACTCATGTGTTCGTGCAGAACAAATATGCTTCCGCTTTATCTGATCTATCCATCCACACTCTCTCCACATCACATGTGTGGGAAATACATCACCCCAAGTGGCCTTTACAGTTTTCCTAACGCTTCCAGCCTTATGCTGTTTATGTGCTCAGAGTTTGTTCGTAACATTAAACACTTCCGACATAAAATCAGAGACATAGGATTTAAAAAATATACTGTTGTGGATAATTGATATTAATTTCTTCTGGGAAACATGATGATCCATAAAAAAAAGTTCTCATTTTAAACAGATGCATCAAGAAGTTTGTCATTTTTTAAATACAATGCTTAATTAATATTAGAATCTTTACTTTCATAACATTTTATTTCAGTTTAGACTTTTTAAGATAATTTTTATAAATATATCTTTATGAAATCTGTCAGATCAATAAGCAGGACATCATCGGGTTCTCTGACATTTCCATTAGATGCATAAAACATTCACTATATAACTGTACATAATATTAAAGGGAAGTCATTATTTAAGTATCAATGTGTGCAAAATTGCAAGTGCAAAATACTGTTTGCATACATTTTTTGTATTTCAGGTCTATTGCATTTAGAGTATCAACGCTATAGCAGCACTTCTTCATCCTTAATGACTAAAATGAACATGGATTTTAATGATGAAGAAAGAGAGTGAGGAAAATGCAGGTTTAATCTCAACTCCATGCATTGTTGCTTGATAAAAGATCTAGACTAAATGAAATGCTGGATGCGGACAAAACGTCAGTGAGCAGTCCATTTGGAGATCTTGAGAAGTTTCTACGTTGCCATAAGGATGCAGGAAAGGGCATAAAAATGGCACTGAAACATTAGGAAAAGAAACTGGAGTGGGTTATTATAAAGAGTTGTTATAAGAAGAGCAATACCATAGGCTATGAGCTGCTTGGCTGCAAATTTACTGGGTTACTATATTTCCAAGGACATGCTGTAATACCTAAACTTATTAATACTTAAAAAATACTCAAATGACTTGGATCCAGGTTTACTACATTCAATTCCCGAGATCTGATTTATAAGTCATCTTAGTATCCAATAATGAAATTGTTATACCATGTAGTGCTGCTTCAGTAGAAAATATTTAATCCTGAAGCATTTATTAATTTTTACAACGCATTGCATCGAGAAGTAAAAACATTAATAGATTTTAAAACATATTTATGTCTCTTTGTGTGTCTGTTTTTCACTCTGTAGGTAGAAATTTGCATGAGCTACTGTACTGTGTTAGCAGAAACTGATTGTCAAATACAGAGGCTTTCTCTGGTCCCATATGATAACTGTGCATTCATGTTAAATCAGCTGTAAAAATCCTGTACTACATTTTGTATGAGTTTGTGTTTTACATGCTATTTCGGTGCAATGCTAATGGCTTTACAGAGTGCCGGGCATTTTAACAGAGCCAAGCAAAGGCTTGTAAAACGCACGCAGTCACCACAAAACAGAAAAAAAAAAGAAAAAGAGAGGCTGGCACATTGAGGTACGGTGGTCTGGTGGGAGACCGTGTGTGAGCCTGAGTGCATATTAACAGGGTCAGTCAGGGTGAAGGCGACACATGATGAAGGAAAATGAGAAACACGGTCTTGAATGAAAGACTGCCAGTGTGTTCTTTGCAATTGTGTGTAAGCTTGGTTGGTGGCTGAAAAAAAAACAAAAAAAACATGCATGGCGCCAAGTGGCACTGCCCGACTCTGGGTGGGTTTGGACAGAGAAATAGGGAGAAAGATTCAAATTGTGAAATGAATTACTGTTAAGGGAAACATCCCACTGAAAAATATACCTTGTAAAGGCTTAAAAACCTCAAAACAGGCTCTGCAATGGAGTGAATGAGATGTGACTAAGAAATACAGTGTTGATGTAATGACTTTGGGATACATGAACCTAAAAGGAGGACTGTAAAGAAACTCCAAGGGCAAAATGAAAAGAAACACATGGACAAAAATAAAAGGGGGACATTTTAATCTAAAAGTTAAAATCTTTTCATTCTGAAAGTTTGATTTTTTTTCTGGGGATACCCCAGAAAAAAAAGCATTGATATATACATACAATGCATTTCTTTTACTTAAAATAATGCAATGCATATATATATAGCTTAGATGTTAACAAGTAATTTCTCCAAGTCTCGAGTCCAAGTCCAAGTCAATTCTCTAATGAATTAAAAACGTTTTCATAAAATTCATGACATCTAGGTCACTTTATAACCTAGTTGCAGACTTGTGTTGTTTGTAACTAGGCCTAAATTACCACAAGCATTTAATAATGATTTTTTAAATGTTGTGTTGTAATATTTTCCTATTTACTTCACTATGCAATAAATGCAAAAGAATGCAATAGTTACCCCATTAGAACTATGTTTATCCTCCAAGAAATCAACAATAACTATGCAATAAATATGGTTTGGAGGGTTTTCTTTTCCTCACTCCACGCTGGAGAATTTGGTATAGTATCGGAAAACAACATTTTCTAAACTCAGATTGAAAGCCCCAACTCCCACTTCTTAATAGTTGAGATGTTAAATACAAAAAGAGAAGGACAGGCTCTTATTTTGGTGTTTTCAGCCTGGATGTGTCCTTGTAATAACGCAGTTAGCTTAACATGTCAGAGGCAGGTCACGTTTATTTCTTTCTGAAGTCCAAAGTCATTTAATACAGCGTTCATTTAACGCTGTAATTTAATGTGTTTATTATAAAGCTACAGCTAACATGAACAGATTGCTATGAGTCATTAACATCCCATAAGTCACCAGTGTCACTGGCTAATATATAAGCACATTCTTTCAGTTTTGAATCCAATATGGCTGCCACCCATGTAACTGGCAGAGAAAGTTGCCAGTGTGAAAATTTTAATGACAGTTATATCATTAAAGCAGTGGGACATTTAGTACCCAAACAGCTATTTCTTTTCATCTTCATGGGAGAAAATGGAGAAAAAAACTCTTGCTAATAGTTTTTAGCACCAAAACAAACAACAAATCTCACTGTTTTCCCTCATTGCAACGTCCCTTTCAGCTTCGAGCGCCAACTTCTAAGACGAATCAAACACAAAACTGTCAGATTTGTGCCTTTCTCTATTTTGGACTGAATAGTATGTCGAAGTTCAGCCCTGGACATATTTCAAGTTCTCCACAACTCTAACCTTAATTTTCCAGCTGCGTTCTGTGATTGTCATGATTTGGTGTCCTCCCTAATATTCTTTAACAAACCAAACAGCTGGATTTACACAGGTTATAGATCGCTGTGTGATACAGCAGGGCTTCTTAGTGAGGATCCCGTAAAAATCAAGAAGCGAGTGAAGCCCAGTGAATTTATAAGAAAACTTGGATCGTTTTTCATCTCAGCTGTACGTTTGACTTGTTTGAAACCACGAGCAGTCTGCATTCCTTATTAGATAAGCTTTAACAGCTGCCCACATAATCAGTTTTAATAGAGCACGCTTTGCATTTAAAAGCTAATGTCTGACCTCAAGACCACAACATAAAGTCTGCATTTTGGGCTGATGATGAAAAATATGCGTTATATTTTTCTGCCTGAGAAAGTCCCGCAGAACGGCGAATGCGCCCTGGGATTAAATGACAGCTTGATTCTCTATTTTCCGAGTTTATTCAAAGCGACAGGAAACCATGCTACGCCATATGTGAAGCGCTCATGCTAAACAGAGACGTTTCTCAGCATTGAGACGTACAATAAGGCTTTCATGGAGACTGTAGGAAACTGGTAACCAAACCGCACACTCTGTCACCGAGCTGCGCGAGTGTGTCTGCGTCTACAGTTACCGCCTTCAATGCATACCACATGTAGCAACCATGTTTTGGCTGATATGTTTTCAATATGGAGGAAGAGGAAGCCTTCGACAGACCCAATTTGTTTAATTGAATAATGCACTGTTTATATTGAAAGCCTGAAAACACAAGTGGTTACTATGATAATGCAGCAACATGAAGGCATTCCCTGAGCCCCAACTTGTCTTCTCGCTGCTCCGATCTTGACAGCAAAATAAAAAACTCTTCCACCGTCTCGCTGCTCCGAGCTGCACATGAACCCACCTCCCTCGTCCTGCCAAGCAGCTGAGGCGGAGTGTACTCCCTGCACTGTACGATGAAATAAAATGTCTTATCCGGTATTTGTTGTGCAGCCAGGTGCTTGTCAACAGGTGACCTGCTGGAGTAAATCTCTTTACAAATGTCAAAGGTAATGCCAAAAACCTGCCAAGCCAACCAGTGTGGGCCTCGTCTTCCACTCATACTCATGCCAAGATGCGCACATCGACGCCGGTTTTACAACCTCAAGAAATATTTTTTTTCTCCTGTACTGGGTAATAAATAGCTTAATAATCTCACGAATTAAAGAAAAACAAATTTTTCTCTTATCGTCACAATTATGCAAAACAGAACCCTCACCTGCTCCTCTGACATGCTGTGCAGCTGCGTGTGCCAGGAGGCGGAGTCAGAACGGCGATAAGATGGGGGCGGGGCAAAGTCCTGCAATATGATTGGGTCACGCTCCTGACACAGTGAGGTCAGGTGACTTATGTACAGCTTTAGTTTATTGCGATTCTGATTGAGGTCCAGGAGAGGAGAGAGAATCTGCAGGAAGGGACAGAAAAATATGTTTAATTAATAAAGATAAAAATGCAACAAAAACAAAGCAAAACAATCATGATGGCTGGTTTAAGAATTTACAAGTCAGGGAAACAGAAGGGCATGCAGATATGGATGGAAGTGGGTGAAATGCAGACTTGAAAAATACTTTAGTGTGGACAATACAAAAAACATTATTAAATTCAACCATGAAGAGTAGAAAGCACTGAAGTTTACATAACTGGGGTATTGTGACTGTCAAGTCAAGCAAATACTACACACTATTCTTAGTTATTATTAGTTATTATTATTATTAGTTGTGACTTAATTAAGAGAGTAAAAACAATAGCAAACAGTCCATTTGTTTTGTATTCATACTCATCGAACCTTTTCACATCTTGTTGTGTTTGGACCATAAACTCGATGCGTTTCATAAACATTTTGAGTGATGGACCAACACAATGCAGCATAACTGGGAAACAGAGGGAAAAAGTTTGTGAAGTGCTCTGCAAAAATAACAAAAAACATAAATGTACAGCATAACCTTTTACTTTGTCCCCTTTTGCTTTAATACGACTAAATGAAACTCAAAAAAATGCTTTCAGAAGGAACTCAATTAGAAAATCCTTGTAGAGTGAAGGTTTAACTCCAAGCAGGATAACAAAAAGCTGACTTGATATTTCCTAAAACTAAAGAGAAGATTTAAGTCTCTAAATGGCCAGAGCTGGTCGACACATGATCCAGAAAACCTCCAGCTCCATTTGTAGTAAAACTTGGTTCTACAAAAACTCAGATGGGCTGAATGCAAACGCTCACCACATTCTTTGTAAATGCACAACACATGTACCTTTTCCCCTTCCACTTGACAAGAATGCCTCACTTTGAGACAAAAAAATCACAATCTACGCTACTCCAAAACATCGGTTGCTACTGAAAGTAAAGAGAATATTTCCACTTTCCAGTTGTTCACTATGTATATGTTAATATATATTTTTAAAATTATAAACTTCAGGCTAAATAAAAACTAGAATACAGCAACAATGGGTTCCTGAAGTGTGTCTGCTTAGCGTGGGAACGAGGACGAGAAGAGTGACAGAGATGCAAGCGTTTAACGGTTCTGAGTCGAGACCCCCCATGAGACGTGTCCATGACAGACACACACACTCACACAGATAAAACAAACAGACCAAACTCTTCCCCTTGTGGAATACCAGGATTTAAGTGCAGAGGAAGCATTTTAAGAGGGGAAGCAGTGTGAGTGTGTGTTAGCGAGCTATATTTAACGCTGCAGTGCGTCTGCGCCGGCCTTCTGTGCTCATCGTCACTCAGCAAACACACAAAGAGAATTAAAAAGTAAGATCCTTTCACTCAGCGCAGTGACTTCATTTTGTCTGTGTGAATTCCGTCTCTCCTCTTTAGCCGTCGCTCTTCTCAGCGTTCAGATCCAAGGATCTGTACATTGTTATCTCGTCTCTGTTGACTTTATTTGCTGAAGCGCTTTATTGAGATGGTATGGGGAACCAAATGTCCATTTTACATTGTTATGTTGACTATACTTAGATAAAACAGCATGTCTGAACGGATAAGATTGGCCAGCATTGTTCTAAAAGATTCAGTAATAAGTATTTACTGAATCTTTTATTAGTCAACTATTGTGTAAAAGTTGACAAAAATTTTTTATAATTTGCTTCTAGTGAATTTTAATTGAATTTCTTTTCCTCTTATAAAACAGATTTAGCCTTTTTGAGCAATAAATGGTCTTTTAATCAAATCAAAGAAATTAATGTCCCATCAAATCCCATTCTTTTATTGGAAATATGACAAATACAAAATATGACAAATACAAATACCAATAACAAAGTTCAACATGTAGATAGGAGTTTAACTCAAAGACAATTATTCTCAAACAGCTGTTAGCTGAGAACTCAGCTCTCGATGCTTAACTACAAGGTTCGGCTTTGTTCTCTCGCTCTCTATAAGACTTGACTTTATCAAAGTGTTTCAGCTCCGACATTTCTTCTTTTGTCCTCCACTTGTCCAATTTTCTAATTCTTTAAGCCACCACTGCACCAATGCTGCCATGGTCAGATACAAGAACTGCACTGAAGATCAGTAAAAACACTAAAGAAAAGACCTCAGAGATCAACACACACACACGCACACGCACACACACGCACATGCACACCTACACACACACGCGCACACATACATTAACACACACACGCACAAACTGTGTCGATTCTTGCATTTTGATTACGAGTCTACAGATAACTGACTGTAGCACTGTGATATTAGCGCTCGGAAGAAACTAAAAGACTGAGATAAAGTGACAATTCAAGATGACACATTGGAGTAAAAACCAAGTCATGTAGCTTCACAGATGTAAACACAGTGGCAAACCTATTGACTCAAAGAAGTTATGAGCGATATAAAACATTTGCACAGCACCGCATGTAAACTACAAAGGGCAGAGGATCCAGTTAGCAGACGATCCAACATCGACCGGCTACACAATGGATGCCATCTTTTCATCTAAATACTGGGGTATTATCTAGCCATTAGAGATGTGCCGATCAGGTTTTTTCCTGCCGATACCGATCACCTATGAGGGCTGATCACCGATACCGATTACCAATACCGATCACATAATTTTTTTAATTTTTTTATTATAAACACTACCGGTTACATTATGTGGAAAAAGGAACCATGAATTCACCTTAATTTAGACAAAAACTTGTTTTCAATAACTTTTTCCAAGAAGAAAACTAAACAAAACAGGCATTGTGCAAATTGTACTGCTATCGGTAATACTATCTTTAACAGACTGATAACATATGAAGGCTCTGAAGAGGCTAAATAATGTAGAACCAAAATAAAAATCTCTCAACATTGCCAAAAAAATTCAAGTATAAAACTTAACATTCAAAGGCAAATACAGGTTCCATTACAATAAACAATCCAGAGTTACTGAATGAATACTTCCTGATAGCATGGCGGCTAGCTGATTACCGCTAGTTCTGAGTGGCTGTTTCTGACTGAGCGGAGTAATTATGCAGAGCAGGGAGATCGATAATTTTTTTAGATTATTATCAGTCTTATGTTAGGACAGCGAAAGTTTTAATACGTATGTAAAATGTATTTTTTTAGGTTAGATGCTGCAGTTTTAAGCAGAGGTTCGGTGTGAGAGTCACTACCAGGTGGAGCAGAAGCGGCGCTCCGTCTGTGAAATATTACTACCTGTAGCGCGTAGCAGCAGTTCAACAGCGAAAACAGAACCAGCGTCTTACATCGCAGCTCGAAGACTTAAATAATTTGCCGGGTTATTTGTTTAGCTTTCTGACCGTCATGCTAATCCGGGTGAGTGTTTGTAGCCGTGCGCTGCTTTACCTGCCATCTGATCCTCCATATGTCTTTTTTACTGCAGTGAGCCTCGATGTAGCCAAACTCCATCAAGTATGGCATTGTTATTATGTCGTATTAGCTTCGTTGTGTTGATGCATTTTGATGTGCTTCAATTTTCCGCCGCAACACGCAAACATCCCCATTCACTCAGTGCGTTATAGTTCCACATCGCTTAGGATTTGTTGCTGCGCGTTTGCACAGTGTGAAGGAAAGAGGAGACCAGCTGCACAGGCAGGCTGCAAAATGAGATGCAGGTGATCGGTATCGGCAACAAGAGCCAATGATCGCCGATCACGCACTTTTTCACAAAAATCGGCCGATTATGATCGGTGACCAATTGATCGGCACACCTCTAGAAGCCATCATAAAAAAATATTCTGTTCTTGTACCTGACACTTTTTGACATATTTGTAGTAAAGGTTTTGTTGTAATTCTGTCCCCAACCTTCTTTATAAAGTAAGGAAATTTTACAGGAGCCTCTGCATTCCTTACAAGAATGAAAAGTTCCTGATAAAGCTAAAAACGTAGGACATTTTCAACTACTTCAGTAACTTCATGTGTTTTATGATGCTGACAAAAAAAAAAAAAAAAAGAATTGATGAGGATGTGGGTGGTTTTCACGATGTATTCTTTAAGCAGTCTTGTCTCTGCTTTAAATCTGCAATAAAAGCTAACGGTGAATCAAAGTATATGTCGCCTTTATTTCCTCTTATTGACAGCTACCACAAAAACATTAATAAGCGCCTACACATGTGCACCCTGGATGTAACCCTGAGCTGCTCCTGATTATCTCCGCAAGTCACAGGAAGCAGCTTCTTGGTTTCTTACACACACTAAGCATGTTTGCACTAAATATAAATTTTCAGATATGTTATTTGTGTATGCAATTACCCCTCCAGTGCACACGCGTTCAAATGCATTACATTTAGGACTGTTATCAGCGCAGAGATAAGCTCTAGTTGCAGTATTTTGCAATGAAGGACTGTCAGTAGGAAACAGCCCATTAAAAGAATCTCTGCTGTCTATTTCCCTTTAGTGGAAAAAAAAAGAGTTAGGAGGAGAAGTGAGGTATAAAAGATGGAATAAAAGACGGCAGGGTTTCATATTCTGGGCTGTAAAACTTCTATGCTGCCCATACGAAGACAGTTCTACGGAGTTTGCTTTACAGCCCCAAAATAAACCTAGCATGTGGTCAGCAGCTGCTATCTCACACTTTCTAATTTATATTATTCTGTCAAACAGCAGAAAAAAAGAAATTCCCTGTCAACACTTTCCAGACATGAAGCAAAGCTCCGAGGATCAAACACACGACAAACTAGAAACAGGCACAAAGAACGGAATGAATGAAGCGATCTGAGGAAGACGTTTTTAGAGAAATTACAATAGCGCTCTCTTATTTTTTCCACCCGGAATCTATCTAAAAAGAAAACAAGATTTGAAAAGAAATGTGAAAACTAAAACACTAGGTAGGTCTAAATTTCAGAAACACAGTGAATTTTGATGTTTTTACTCAAAATATGGCAATAAGAACCTATACGTTTTAGCAGCTTTTCACAGACGTGATGGCCAAGTAATCAGTGTGTGTGGTTAATGGGTCTGCAGCGGTTTTCAGTGTCTTGTGAAACAATCCCCAGGGGGGTATAGTTTTATGCTGCGCTGTGAGTCAGAGTGTGAGCTTGAGCCACTTTATTAGCCTCTCATGTGTCCCTACAGGATTCTCACTGTAGTGAGAAAGAGCTCTAAAGAGAGGCGTACGGCTAACTCTGCTGACTGGACTGAAAGAAAGAAAACCACGACGGCCAAATGATACGATGAAATTAAAATTATTTGTCCCTCATAGAACCGTGAAGGACTTGTGCTCAAAAAGACAAGCAAAGCAACCTCTACTGTTACAGGCATCCCTGGTAAAGATGTGAAGAAAACTTTAAATAAATGGCAGTTTAAGAATAAATTGACCCAAGAGGTCATCTGAAACGCTGCTGGAAGAGTCCTGACCAACACCGGGAAAATGGATCTCATTGCATTTTCATGCACTGGCTCCAGAATTGATTTTAAAATACATCAACTTTTAAATGGAGGAATCTGACTTTTGAATTGAAAGGGAAATGAGAGATTGGAAGATTAGATGTGGATTTAAAATCAAGCTACAGATTTAAATTTGCCTCTAATATTTTTATCTTAACATAAGTTTTGATCCTTTTACATCATTAAAGGCTTTTTCATTGACCTCCAATAAAGCATTTTGGACTGCCTTGCGTTTGAATGGTGCTACCAAAATAAACTTATGTTCTCAGTCCACAGAAGGCTGATTTTGATTCATTTTGTTTGGATTTTGCTTCACGTTTGGCATCATTATTGTGTTGATAGAGCTATTTTATTTTTATTTTTTTGGAGAGATCACCAGTTTTTAAAACATTTTCATATTGAGTGCTAATGATGCCATGTACCCTAACAAGGGCTTTTGGAAGAGAAATAGGCCACGGCATAACCTATTCACCTCCATACTTAGCATGAGATGCTTTTCCACATATTGATCCTTTGCTTTAATGAAAAATAGACAAATTTGGTTGTTATGGAGACAACAAAATCTGTCTCCATAACAACCACTTGATGCCACTTTTATATCTCTAACAAGCTTTAGAGCAGGGGTGCCCAAACTTTTTGAGAGCAAGATCTACTTTTTCTCTCACCAGCCGCCTGAGATCTACCTCATGACACAAAGACATAAAAATTGCAAATCAAACTCTATTGACTTATTTTATATGTGAATATACATCAGTTATAGCAGAAATAATAAAGTGATAGAAAACCTAATCCAGTTTCTTCCTCAGTGAGATTCTGACACTGGGAGCAGTTTACTGGTTTCTCAGTCAGAAGCTGGTTGCAAACCTGATGCCAGCAGGTGTCAGTCAGTCATGGTAGATCTGAAATCTGGTTTGATGACCTCAGTATGAGAAACTACAGACTGATAGGAGGACCCAAAGAGCCCAGTAAATGTAAAGGCAAATCTTCTGAAGTAGGAATATAATTAATTTAATTTCACTTAATTATCGAGGTAAGAATTTGTTAAAACTTAATGACATATATTTGTCCTATTTGATGTTTGTTGTGACGTATGCTCACAAACGAACGAGGTAATTAGTCCAAGTTTGTCGTTTATTGAACGTTCAGAAACTACAGCAGGTGTAATGAGCCACAGCAAAGGTAAACAAAGGTAAAACAACCCGAAAAGACGATCAACTCAAAATCACTCCTACATTTTTACTCTCTCTCTCTCTTTGTCTTTTAAGCACACCCGTTGCTGTGGCAACCGCCTGTGCCCCGCAAACCGAGCAAAGATTACATTAAAATCACATCATTCAGTCGTTACAATATCAGGTTTCCAGACTTGATATTTATTATTATTGTTATTAATAAGCCTCTCATGAACACAGCAGTGGTTGAGTAGCTAATTTAAACTCCTGCTCTGTTCGTCAGTCGGTCTTTGAGTCGCCTTTTTTTCCTTTTTTTATTGTTAATGGAACCGAAACGCACTGAATTGCGCAACACCTTGTTGAAACAATTACTGAGATTATTAATTTTAACATGTTTCGTTGACTTTTTATAATTATTCTTTTTTAATGAAGCTACAAACGTTTAGGATCTTAGTGAATATTTTTGATAAGCCTGTCAGAAGAGGAAGTGCTGGCCTCAGCGTCCTGGCGGCGTTCAGTCTGTCACCTCCCGAGATCGACTCAAAACCTTTCCGCGATCTGGGCACCCCTGCTTTAGAGGGTTTTATTCCTCACATCTCATCCTCCTATGGTGACAAGATACAACCGGATTCTGTCTTTGCTGCAATATATTTCTTGACTTATGAAAATCAATACACACTTCCTGGACTTGAACTGCATATTTTCTCTTTACCATTTGGAAGAACTGCTGGGGGAAATTAACTGTTGGTATTTCCAACGGAAACACAAGGCAATAAGTTATTGAGTGTTTCTGAACCAACTTCAAAAGTTATATATATATATTACAGTATACATCTATATAAAAGGTTTGGAATCAGAATGTTTTTTTTTTTCTCAATTCTTCTTAGTTTTAAATTGTTTATGCTCACAAAAGAAAGAGATTAACTAACTTCACAGCACAATTTAAATTTAATGTGAGGTATCTAGCACAATTTATGGCCATAAAGCGTTCTCAACAATGCTGGGCATGTGTTAAAACTGCTCTCCTGTGCTCCTCTGCTGCAGCTCAGAATCCCCCTTATAGACATTCACACACAAGCGCTCACTGTTTGGATGAAATGTGCTATGGCAAATTAACCACCTCACACCCCAGAAGGAAGGTGAATGTAGCTCCTGGTGGTGGTAGAAAGGAAAAAAAGATGGCAGATAGAGGTTGGGCATGCTAGCTGGCCTGCCTCTCTCAGCAGGAAGGTGCTACATCTAATTAATAAGAAGGGCTCAACTTAGATCTGCTAGCTTTCAGCATCCTTGTGTAGTGGCAATACATCATGTGGTATTATTTTGCTAACACCAGAGTTAAAGCTATGATGCCTAAAATGTTTGTAGTAGTACATATATTTTTAGATTTGATTAGAAAACTCTTATTAACAGACAATAATTCATTGCACACTGATAATCAGCTCAGTAACAGGTTCTCAGAAGATGCTCTGCAAGGCCCCCCTTTGCCTCCGGGTCAAAACACCATCTGTTATTTCAGCGGCATGAAGGAATGCAGGAGAAGGGTTCTCTGTAGAGATCACAGTGTACTGTCAAGCATGTAATCCTACATAGTAATTTTAATCTGACACATGGAAACCAGGATATCTACCTCAGTGAGTGCAGTCAGACAGAATTATACATATAAAAAAAAAAAAAAACTTTTGTTATTATGCACAATTTGAAGGTGTTTGCGGTTCTCCCAATATGTTAGCCCAACTTCTTCTATGTGTGAGAAGCTTGGGAATGATGGCGTCTTTCCTTTTTTTTTTTCCCTTGGGAATCGACTATTAATTTTAGCCTGTTTTCTGAGAACCGTTTAATTACAGGTAGAGGTTTGCATGTGTGTAGGAGTTATGGTGCCTAATGTTACAATAACTCACACTAAGAGAAAAGCTTCCCGTCAAGGGTGTTCATAATGAGATTGTATTATGAGGCCAACATGGCACATCCCACTTAAAAGTTTGAAATGATCAATCCACAAAGGTGCATGCAGGGATGCATTATGTATAAGATACTGCTGCTGTTACCAGGCTCCTCCAAGGAGTACCTAAAGCACACTGCATTATTAATTTATGTTTCATGTTACAATGTTTGGTCTTAATTCAATGTGAAGAGAATAATGTCAGAAAAAGTGACAAAAAAACAAACAAAAATAAGCTCTTTGTATGAATGAAGATGTGCAGAAATGGCACAACACAAAGACCAAGTGAATTTAAAATGTGGACAGGAGGAAAAGAGTTTTTCAAAAAAACAAAAGAAACCACGAAAACATGGAGGAATTTAATCAAGATTAAAATGTTCTCCTGATTGAAGAATGACGAAGAAAATAGAAATAAAAAAAACGATAAATCAGAAAAACACGGCAAAATGTATAAAAAAAGAGCAACACTGAAGGTGAGAAGACAGAAGCCAGAGTGTGATCATGGATGAGAGAAGAACGTAAAAAACACGAGGACACCAAAGAGTGACCTCATCCAGGAAAATACGCTCACCCTTCTGTACAATATGGCAGACTGAGGGTGAGAAAGAAGGCATGTGATTGGCTAGGCCCAAATACCCTCCTCATCGTCCTATTGGTTAGTTCAGTCCAGCCGTAGTGTGAGTTCAGAAAAAGCAGGAAGTTAGTTTTAGAAAGATACTGTGAGTACAGCGTAAGCAGGGTTATTATTTAGTCAAAATACTGTCCAGTAATAATATTAAACAACATATTATAGAAAACAAAACAGGTACGTAGATGAAACAAGCTTGTTGTTTTGGGTACCTGATCTGGGGAGGGCTTGTGATTGTTGGGCAGGTCAGAGTTCAGAGACGCCACTTTCAGATGGTCGTCCTCGTAGTTGTCGGCCATCAGCTTCATCCTGTTCTGCGTCTGTAGAAAGAAAGTAAAAAATGTGCTTTCAAAGAACAAAGAGAAACCACAATATATAATGCGTTTGAATTCAATGAGAACAATACACCACCCATCTTTAGCTGCATCTAAAGTCACAAATGTTTTGCCGGTATGTCTCCATCAGTTTTCTACGCCTGATGAATTTAAAAATTGGTTATTGTTCTGCTTGCCCAGATTTTAAGTTTTGGTGGGTATCCATGTCTTAATAGGTTTGTAGTTGTGATATTTTCTTTCCATTTTCAGATGATGGATTAAGTAATGCTCGGTGAGATGATTAAAAGTTTAGATATTGTTTTATAACCTAACTCTGCTTTCATCAAAACGTAATCCCAGATCTGTGTTTCTTGCTTTTAACGATGACCAAGAAATATTCTGCAAGAAACTTCTGAGGCCTGGAGAGCTTAGAGGTATTTATATAGAAATTAAATTAGTCACAGTTGGGGTTTACTAACAAAACAGTGGACTTCTTAAGACAAGTGATTGGAATATCAAAGTACATTTTTTTTGTTTAATTTGTAAAAAGTGTTTCTTATTATTTATTTCACAAATATGCCCTGGTTTGTGTTAACCACACAGAATTACAGCAAAACACAACAAGGTTTGTTACTGTAACTTGAATAAGTGTATAAAATTTCAAATCAATGTAAACTGATTCACAAGCATATCAGCAACAATCACACCAATAGTCTGCAGCTTGCCACATATACATACACACATGCAGTTTATTTACAGATGAAGAAGAAATAACAGGACTTGTGAGTTTATCACTTGGGGGGAGATTCATATCGACTCATATTAGACCGAACACAGGTCTGTAAATCACCTCACACAAATCACAATCACACTTAGCATCAGCGCATAATTTTTTTTCCCCATTTATCATTTTCTTTCTTTTCTCCAATTATCACTTTGTCATCATCTCCTCACTCTGCTGACTACATTCCCGCTCCGATCTACTTTTCCGGCTCCTCTTACCGTCTCGCAGCTTTATGTGTTTCACACGTTTCAGTTATAGTTCGGGTTTTGCAGTAGGCCTGTAAAGAGTTGGTTGGGATTTAGAGATAAAAAGTGAGGGAGGGCCTGGATCCAAATCTGTTGGTGTTGTACAATCTAAATCCCCTTAGTCTCTCAGTGAGCGCTTCAAGGAGCCGGGGCTTAAAGGGACCAGACTCAGGTTTTGTGTGTGTGTGTGTGTGTACTGTATGTCTGACATGAAGAAAGAAAAAAATGTTGCATTTCTCAGAGTCTGTTTGAAGAACCAAATGAAAGACTGACTTTTTTTTAGAGCTAAGAAGAGTGCAAAAAACATGCCTGTCTCCTCAGAGATTTCAAATATTTTACTTTATTTAAAAAAAAAAAGACAACGATAAGCAGAGTAAATACACAAAGCGATGGGGGGAAAAGCTATCCAAACCACACTGCCCCAAAGTCAAAATATACTTATCTCCGTTGTGTACTCACAAATTAACTGTGATTAACCACATTTTCTTTGGTTCAATTTCACCTACCAAAGGCTTGATTAGCGTCGGACCTGTAAAATTAAGTAATCCCTTAACTGGAGCCCGTGAGCCAGCATGAAGCAGGCCAAACATGTCCTGACCTCAAGAAATTCAAGAACAGATGAAAAGCAAAGCAGGGTCCGTCCTGCGTCATTATGGTGGTTTGTTGGCATCAAATGTTGAACTTTCCAAGGAGTGACAGGCCGACCAAAACGCCTTCCAAGAGCCCGTCAACAACTCACCCAGGAGGTCACAAAAGTACCCAGAAAATCTAACGCACTGCAGGCTGCATTCGCCCCTGCTAAGGTCAATGTTCATGATGCAACATTAAGAAAGAGATGCTGAGAATAACCAGCATCCACAAACTAGTTCTAAAGCTAAAGTTGACCAAAAAGGACATAAAAAAAAACATATCTTGATGATTTTTAGACAGATGATGCAAAAGTTTAACTTTTTGAAAGTTTTACAGCAGAGCGTTCAGAAAGTAACATTTCACCAACAAGTCAAACCTGGTAGGTGTGATAGTGAGTTTTCTTTTAGTCTTCTGACCTTCACAACTTGGCGTAATTGACAGGAACCGTAAAGTTTGCAGAATTAATCAACCCGAATATCCTGAAGGAAAACATTAGTTTTAGTTTGTGACCTTACGCTTAAGAACGCTTGGATTATTCAACAAGAAAATGATCCAAGGCACACCAGAACATTGGGGGGAAATTCCTCCATAGTTATTAGGTGAAGGGAACAAATGTCACGTAATGCATGATTGAAAAGCTCATGTCCCTCAATAAATGAAGTCATAATTTCTAAAATGTTTTTTTTTTTCCCAGGTTAACTTCATCTGATATTCGGAAAAAAATTGAGAACAAAAAAAAGAGGCAATACTTTTTGACTACTTGAATTCCCTTCGACGTCCAAGACAAAAGTTTCTACTATTTTGAGTTGTTGGTGGTTGGAGATTATATTTCCAACACTTCTGCCTTGCAATCGATTTTTGAGAGATAACAGAAACATTATCTTCTAGAGAAATTAATGTCCAACACTATTCCCCAAACTAATTCACTTAGCATCTTTTGACACTTAGATAAGCTGAATAAAATCAAGTAAACCAATTAAACCATTGGTAATCATTTTCTCTTCTTATTTTTATTGAGACGTAAAATCAGTTGGTCAATCAAGCTGTGGTTTCCCTTTGAATTAGCCTAAAATACTCTCAGCTGAAGTCGAATCAGAATAATTCACAAGAGAGATAGAATGTGCTTTTTGCATGGGAACAGAAGAACGATTACAGATGTTATGATATAAGGTTACAGGGAAAGCTATACTGACAACCCTGAGTTAGAGCTATGTTGTCAAACATACCTTGATGTAGCTTATTTAATATGAGATCACAGGCCAAAATACTAAGTCACACACTGTACCGACTGAACTATCCAGACTTTGTGTATTGAGAACAACGAGTTCCCCACATTCTTGGTCAGGTGCCACTGGACATTTGAGAAGATATTTTATTATCTCATCACAGCTCAAAACATTTACAGAACGGATTAAGCGTTTTATAGCAAACCTGATGCTAGACCCCTTCTGATGAGGGTTATTCTGGTTCACCGAGGTGACCTTACAGTTAAATCTTGGATTACAGGCGTGCCTGAAAAAATAGCTAATAACCTGCATGCAACTTCCACCACTTTTATGAAAAATTTTGTACTTGAGACTCCCTTTACTCTGTACCATAGAAGAAATCAATCATAGCCAATTTATTCCACCAGGTCTTGAGGGATCTATGAAGGACCCAATTGTGTTGAACATATCGGTGTGCGTGTACACACAAGCACAGCAACCTCAACCGATTTACTGCATTTTCATCATAAACCCCAACGAAGGCAGCTGCCTTGGAGGTCCTTCTGACCATTCATAAATCCTAAATGGATATAGTAATCCCGCACAACTGTGAGTGCAGAAAAACTTATGGTTATCAGTTCAAGATGACGCCGCACTGTTCATTTTAAAACAATAAAACGCTGAAACTCATGACGAAGGTGCAGAAACCTCCCAAATTAAACAGATTGTTAAGAAACACATACTAGTGGGCAGGGAAAGGGAAAGGGAAAAAAGGAAGACACGGGGTTAATGAAAAAGGAAGCAAAAATTGAAAAAAAAAAGAAGTCCTCATTTTTTATCTGGCCTTCTTTACATCTTCTCCCATTTCTCTAATTGTCAGGAATGCTGACCTCAGCTCACTTGTTTCTGCGCCAATTCTCCCTCTCACTTAATCTAATCATCACACCATTATTTCACTCCTCCTCTCTCAGACCTCCCTTCACCTCCACCTCCACTCCCCCCAGCCTCCATTTCTGCTTTAAGCAACCAACAATGGGTAGAAAGACGAGTGAAAAGAGGAGCAAACTGATGACTCAGGCTCAGAGGAAAATTATTTCTTCACGATAAAGCTTTGGGGAATATTAGATTAGATTATTTTATCTTCTAGCCTTTCATCGACAAAGAAAAAAAAAAACTTTAGACATATCAAAGCAGTTATCAACAATGAAAAGTTGCTGAGTCATGGCTGGGCAAAGCTGACTTTTAAATTATATCAAATTTAATTATTCTGCCCATTTTTACATTAAAAAAGGTATCTGTTAATAAGTGGAAAATTAGAAATGGTACAGGGGATGAGTTGAGTACGGTGCTGTGGGGAATAATTTCATCCAGGCAAAGTCTCTGTAGACTAATTAATTAGAATAGTCCACATTTTTTCACCTCAACATGAGAGTTTCTGATATGCAACTAAAGATAAAAAGTACAGTGGAAAAATGGAGTGATGAACCTCAGATCAGAGTTTAACAATTAAATAAAACGACCCCAGTCTTTCAGATCTTTTAATATAACTGTAACATCTTTGGAGTTCAATATTAACTCAGCTTTTTTTATTTTTTAGACTTCTGTTATTTTATTTGCTTCATTAAAATAACTTTAAAAAATGTAGAAATTATAAAGTAACGTCAGCAAAAGAAAGTAGAAAGCGTATTCCTCCACAACTCTGTCGTTTTGTTTTAAATCGCCCGTTTTTGCTTTCACTGCAACCACCATCGCATTCTGTCTCCGTCCTTCGTAACACAGAAAGAAATAAAACTGGGACTGGAGAGGAAGCAGGCTGTGACAGGGGAGAAGAGAGTGAAGAGAGCTGAGGTCATCTTGATCTACAGCTGTCTGGAGTGAGAGGTCAAAGGTCGACATAAAGGCAAAGCTTTCAGGGCCGTTCGCATTTTAATCACACGCACAGGTGGGGTTTTATGTGTGTGCTGAACGTCTTACCACAGCGTGTTTTCTGTTGCACGTATTCACAGACTCGTAAATCTGCTTAGACTAAATCTGTCTCGCAGTTATGCTACACCACATTCTCATACAGATTCATGAGAGTTTATACTTACGATGCGTTTTAAGTTTTGGCTTGCATAACAACAATCTCTTTGGTGTCTCGACATTTGGTGCAGGTGTACATTACCTTGCAAAGTTATTAATAGTTCTTAGAAATTCTTGCTCAGTTTTTTGTTTTTTATATTTCAACTAAGCATCAATGTTTTTAACTGGAATCTTATCTTAAAGCAATGGTTCCCAAATATTTTCTGGGCCCCCCCTATGGATTACAAATAACTGTTTGGTTGAACGACGTTTGTGGGTGGGGAGGGGATTCTTAGAGACTCCCTGTCTCTAACAACGGACGGGGGGAGGGTTGAATCGACTTTTTTGGGGGCAAAATTAATGTACGTAGCTGGACATAGACAACAATATCGGTAGCCTACAGGCTACTTGTTAAACTTAAGGTGCTGTATTGATATTAGCTAGTTATCTTTTAGCTAACTTTACCTCCATCCAGCAGCTTTACTCAACAGACTGATAGTTTGGGGGAAAACTTTGAAAAGTTCTTTGTGTTTTGCTGGTTTGCTGCCATGATCCTAACACACCTGTATTGCTCTGCACAGCAGCAGCAGGTCTCCTTCACTGCCGCACAGGTGTAAACCCAGGGCGAGCGTTGTAGCGCTCATGCTGCATTTAAAGGCGGCTCGGAAAACAGGTTACCACATGTTAACAATGGATTAAACAGTTTTAACTGTTGATAAAAGTAACAGAGGACACATATATGGGAAGTGCGGAAGCCCCTACTGTATCAAATTGACATAGGAATAACAGAGTTGACCATTTCTAAGGTAAAAACCAAGCGCAAACAGCGTTCATGTTTTTTTTTTTCATCCAGACGGCTTCCCGCGCCTCCCCTGCAATGGCACGGCACCCCCACAGGGGGCGCGCCCCAAAGTTTGGGAACCTCTTAAGGATAACTTGACTGTAATTTATAAATTTTACATTTTCATCTTAGCGCATCCAGATTTGGATTATTCTTTGTAAATTAGCTAATGTGCCGTCAGATTGAGCCCCTGTGAACAGCAGTCTTGAAGTCCTGCCACAGATCTCCAGTTGAATTTAGATCTGGACTTTGTCTAGGTCATTCTAACATGTAGATGTGGTTTAGTATAAACTTATTTCCTCTATTTCATCTGATTAGATAAGTTTCTCACATCTTCCACATATTTGAGGCAAACTGAAAGAGGATATATTATGACTTTCTTCCAACAATTATGTTTTAGTCATTCTTTTACTGAAACAGATTTGTGAAATGCACGAACATGCATATGTCTCGTCAACAAATCATCCCACTTGACCTGTGAATCTCTGACACAGACCACATTTACCAGGTTTTATTTTGTAAAATGTTTTCAAGGTCACAAATAGGTGAAACTGTCAAAAAAACCAATACATTGAAGTTTGTGGTTGTAATACAGCAAAATGAAAAGAAGATTTCAAGGGGTATGGACTTGCTAAAACCCCGTAAAAATATGTTAGAACTGTTGGCTTTTTTTCAGATGTTAAGGGACTGAAAATGACAGCACAACAGAGACCTTCAGATAGGAAAACCTTGAAATACTGGATAAACTTCTTACACCACTGTACACACAAACAAACACACACTCCGAGAAGAGCATAGCAGCGCTTCTGTGTTGTCAGTAACCACCTTGGAGACTCAGAAGTGTCATAAATGTCTTCATATGGAACCCAAAGAGACGAGGCGGGGGGTGAGGGAGGAAGTTGAAGAAGGGATGCTTGTTAAAGCGATTTCATTGGACAGAGATACTCTCTAAAGCACCCAGCTCATATTTTTACCACCAATTCAAACTGACTCTCAACTGTTTTCTGGCATCCATTTAAAATGTATTCAGTTGGATACAATTTTCAATGCTCAAATAACCTAAATCCAAAAGAAACTTTAGACTCATCCTGTACGGGGTTGGGTATAATAGTAGTTTTACCCAGGAAAAGCCAAACTCTGCGTCTCTCTGTTTGCATGTGTGTAAATACACCCCACTGTGGAACCACAAGGGCTTTTGGTCAAGTTTATATCCTCGCTTTTGGCCCAGGTGTGTGAACAAGGTGTTACCACCTAACTGTCTTTCAGTGGTGATGCAGTGTTTAGACAGGGCCTTTTGTTAGTGTACATCTAGAGAAAATATCTTCACTGATTCAAATATAATAAGTGAAATTAAAGTTAAGATAAATACAGAATCGGTGTGCGTGTGTGTGTGTGTGAGACCCTAAAACGGGTCGCGGTCACATCTGGACTCACTTACTGGCTGCCTTCTGTGTTTTCTTTTCTCTCTCCATCACTTCCACCTCACCTGAGCTGCCCCGGCTTTTATTTACACCTCTCTAAATATGGCTCTCACGTTCCCCAGGTTGATTTTTGTCTTTATTTTGAGTGTCTCTATCAATTCACCACCTCTTTCATCATTTTTCATCCATACTCCTCCTTTGGTTGTCTTTAAACCTGGTCAGAAATCTCTGCTCATAAGCTAGCTGATGCCAGGCTTTGGGCGTTTTGTCCTACCTGCTGCTTGAGCTGCTGAACCAGGCTGTCCTTCTCTCTCTTCAGGGCTGACACCTCTTCCTGGGTTTTCTTCTTTTTGGATGAGGAGAGCTCCAGCAGAGCGATGTTGGCATCCTTCTCGCT
Organism: Poecilia reticulata; assembly: GCF_904066995.2. Taxonomy (NCBI): domain Eukaryota; kingdom Metazoa; phylum Chordata; class Actinopteri; order Cyprinodontiformes; family Poeciliidae; genus Poecilia; species Poecilia reticulata. The sequence goes on along the minus strand of NC_088852.1, from coordinate 9,408,177 downwards.
TATGGCAGCCAGCAGTGCTTCTTGCCTGCGCAGGAAACAATACAGGTTGGATGTGTTCGTTTTCTGCTGCCTTGGACATGGATCATTCAGAGCAGACTGGGTTAACTGAAATATTGCTTTAATTAAACCATATATAAATGAAATACGAATCTTTATGAACACCTCAGGAAAAGTTTGCAAATCTATTGTGGTTATAAGTCCATCTACTCGCTTGTCCATGAAGAGTTGCAGGGGAGCTGCTGTATATCTCCAACAAACAAACAAGCTTCCACATTTTCCAGAAGTAAATAAAATAAAAAGAAAAATATATGTACACATCGTGACTTACCTATAAAAATACATTTTAGTTGTTACATAAATTTGCTTTTTGAACTCTCAACTAGGAATGGGCTATTTACTTGTATTTCAAAGTTATGGTTTTAAAAGAATGTTCTTTTATATCATTTCTGACATTTAAAATCATTTCACTTTGATGCCTAAAAAAGTGGCCATTTTCCATTAAGTTCAAATTTTCTCTGACTTTATGGATCACAGTCTTGCTTTACAATTTGTAACTGAATTTAGCAGGTTTTTGCTCCACATCTTTGTTTATGTGTTATAGATGATGCTGCAATTACCGCAGTAATTAATATGTTCCGATGATACGTTTAGAACAATTTTTTGTTGTTGTTTCAAATGAAAGTAATTAGATCACACTTGATCTAAATCCTGTGACACGATGGTGTTTCTTATCTTGCAGCATGCCTATCGTTAGTGTAGAAAATTATCCATTTTATCCATCATGTCAAGTCAAACTATTTTAAAAGTTACTGTGAAAAAGTAAATATGGTGTAATATTTAAAAATTGTGCAGAGGCAACATTGTTTACTGTCCCCAATGCATAAATAAAATATATTACTACTGCATTTATTACAACAGAACACAAGGCTACTCTGCAAAAATTACAATATTTTTTATGTGCAACAAACGTTAAATTCTTCTCGGGAACAGCAGAAACAGAGATGGACTGTACATTAACAGAAAGCATCAGTGAGCTATAATGGAGCTGTAATGAATCCAGACCTTAAGCTCTTGTTAGATTTACTGTTACAGAGTCTCGGTGCCGTCTCTTTGAAACAGACAATAGTTGAATGGAGGAGCAGCGTCGGCTCTGGGCAGAATTTTGCTTATCCTTATCTGGTCTTTCTTGACCCTCCTCCTGGGGTCAGTTGTTCCACTCTTATATTCTGCGTTTCTTTATTTTTTGATTTGTAAAGAGAGCAGAGAGGATTTGAGGCCAGGTTGCGTGGAAACCAACACTTTTGTTACTTGTTTTCCTGTTTTGCTGAGCCTACACTCCACAAAACAGAATATAAACAGAAACACTAAGATGTTATTATTACTGAGCTAACATCTAGACTTTTAGTGATGCGATTACGAATTACGCCAAATCCAACTGATTTACTTTTTAATAAAAAAGAGGCTTTTTTAATATAAATAAAAAACCTCCCAGATTTTAAGTGTTGTATACTTAAACAAAAAAACTATCTTCGGTTCCTCAAAATGCAAATGCACACGTTTCTGAGCTCCGTTTCAGTTCTGCTCTATGTCCAGCCTTCTTGTCTCTATCTTGCTCTCCCTCCTGATTTGATTGGGAAGCTGACAGATGAATAACATTCTTTGTGGTCGGAAAGCAACAAGCCGCATCAAATTCATCCCATCAGCCACAAATTGGGCCAAGCTAAGATCCAAAAAAGTTAATTCTCAGAATCGTATGTTTTCAGAGGGAATCTAAATCACTGAAGGAATTTTTACAATCCCTCACAGCTGAAGGATAGACCACACTAGCAACACATCCACATACATACAACGAAAGCTGAGCATTATATCAAGAGGTCTAACAACAGATCGGACTTTTAGAAAATAATATTTAAGATAAATCAAACATGCAAGGAAAGGCATGCATTTCACGACAGATTACAATGAATTAAAATAAAATAATTGCATGTGTCATGGCCTTGAATATTTTAGAGTTAATGTGGCAAAACCGTTTAAGTATTAAGGCAGGAGAAAAGTATTAAAGCTGTGCAGCTTTGACCAACACCAGATTGTTTTGGAAAGATTTGGTGGGTGTCTACCAGCGGAGACGCCAACTGATGCAAGCAATAAACCCGCAACAATTGTTTAAGGATGTGCTGGAATAAGTCTGATCTCTGAGCGCTGACTTTTTTGGTGCTGCTTTAGGAACAATCTTCAGACTTTGCAGAAGTGCTCATAATTTTCTGTTTCATCATGGCATCCACAAACATACATCCCAGAAATCCACAATGACGGAGAAAAGATTCCTAAAATTCCTATTTTGCTCCTTTTGTATAACACACAATCGCGCTCTTACATAAACACTGACAAAGCCGTGCAAGTAGGAATGCCGAGATGATGACATCTAAATGGAGACAGATTGCGTGTTTGGACTATGGGAAAAAATATCCTCGGTCAACCTCACTGACCAAACTGTCAGTGGGCAAACGTCCCATTATGCATCTGAAAGCGAGCAAAAAAAATCTGGGATTGGTAGATCGGCTCCCTGGGCTGGTAAAATCTGTCAGACTGAATTAGATAAGTACTTACCTATGCAAAATATTTCTATTTAGAAATATAAAATATAAATAGATTTGCAAACGTTGTGATGACCTTTAAGTCTAAACACATACTTTTAGAGATAAGCAGAAACCATTATGTTGCAGTTTGTGTGTCTCCTGGCTCCAATGCAGCTGATTCATATGGCAGAAATAACTTCTCAACTTCTTAGCAAGTAGTCTTTAATTCTGGAGATGAAGCAATCTTTTGAGTCAGGTGAGGTGAACAAAGCAAACATCTTAAACATGGATGGATGGATGGATGGATGGATGGATGGATGGATGGATGGATGGATGGATGGATGGATGGATGGATGGATGGATGGATGGATGGATGGATGGGAAGCATCACTGAGAAGGAAAATGGATGATGGACTAGTGGATTTACGGACGGATGGATAGAACAAATAGATGTACAAGTGGCTGATGGGTAGTTAGACGGACGGGCAGTTCTTTCTTGTTCAGTCTGCGTGGGAATACTAGTAAATAAAAGAGTCTGTTGGATATAAAAATCTTTAAAAAAATAATTGAAATGTATGTCCTTTTACGTGAAATAGTATTTAATCTATTCATTAGCAAAAGTATTTTCCATTCCTGTCTGTCGACAATCAGAAACTATAAAAGCCCCAGACGGTGTCTCCTTTTGCCATTTTGTTCCACTGATAGAGAAACTAAGATTCGCACAAAGAAAGACTAATGGAACATTATTCTCATTAAAGCTAACAGAGCGTCTAGTTTTGTACCATATTTGAGAGTTACCTGCCAGAACTCGGCACTTATAAATTGCTGGTGATAATATTATATTCATTCCAGATGCACTTGTCTCATTCTGGGTCTCTCCCTTCATCTCTGTCAGACTCATACACAAACACGTACTTAAGACACTCGACTTGGCCTTCTCGGCTTGCAAAGCTAAAACACGTGCTCTTGACAAGCGCTGGCTGCGGCTACTGCTGTTGCTGCTACGTAATCAGAAAGAAACTGTTTCAAGTGCAGCAATCTTTGGGTAAATCGTGAGACGATTCTTGTGTCAGATGGCGCTTAGAATGCTGAAAGCTCCTGGCACCGTCTGCAACGTGTCATTATCACGGAAACTGGAAAAGACAATGGAGCGAGCAAAGCGAGGGCGAAAGATTCCCAGAGGATAAAGATCCTTGGATGTGAAACTCTCCTTTCAAGTTTAAGGAGCAGAGCAGAATAAAGGAAGGACCACTAAAAGTAACGAAAAAAATAGAAGCTTTTCAGAAAGGTTAACACCAAGATACTCTTACTTCATTATTTGCCAACTTCTTTTGAGAGCCAACAACAAATTCCAGAGGATATTTATCGTAATGTGCAGTTGTTGGTTTCCACCATTTGCTTATCACAACCCTCCAATTCTCCTTAGAAATGACTGAATTTGTTTACAACCGACCATAATTTATGCTCCAAAGTTTCGTTGTAACTGTGACCACAACGACAACAACTTCCTGTGCTTTAGTATTGTTAGCCTGAAACCATTAGCACATTTAGGGTTATAACAGCTCAACACACTGGGCCACATTCTTAACTGGATCAATCTCCTTAATTCATGGTGAAGCAACTAAAGTCATATGGTTAAAAGTTCAGGGTTGTCCAGTAGTCAGGCAGAATGCTTAGCAAGGAGTAATGTCTGCCTAGAGACAAACAAACGAGCAAGTTCGGCAACCTTTCTTTGAAAAACAAAATAAATCACAAGTATAAACAACACAGAGAGGAGCTGAGACACTAATCTAAGTGTTGCAATTTTCAGAGCAAACATTTTTTTAATCACAGAGAAAAATATTCTGTGTAAGCTTTAGTCACAAGATTAGACATACTACGGTAAATATGCCATGGGGATAATTCTTATTTTTACAAATCTTTTTCAGAGTACTGTGTAAAACATACAAAGTCTAAAAATTGAGTATCCTGAGCTGCCACTGTTTGAATGAGATGAAGAAACTTCACACACATTAACACAGGTTTTGATACCTTACTGTCATCAAATAACAGCTCAAGCTCAAGTCCAGCAAAAGAATACAAGCTTTTTATGTAGAGTCATGCACATTAAGTCTAGCTTCTTATTTGCTCGTTTCTTGGTGCTGCTAAAAGTGTAAAATCCCTTTCAGTGCACAAAGAAAACCTGAATTTCATGAGTGTTTATATAAAAAGTTTATAGTGAACTGGTAACAGGCTGCAAAATGTTCCCATCAGGTGGTAAAAGTGGCGTAAAGTAAAGCTGTCGTGTTTTTATAAGAGCGTTTCATTGGTTAGTCACAACTTAACAAGTCTCTGTTTATAATTTTACTCTTGTACCACTTCTCACTCACCATACGCTTCAAGCTCACCTTTCTCACGTTTCTTTCTCTCCCTTAACACCCCCGTCTTTGTCACTATCGTTCCACTTCTCCTTCCTCCTCTATCTGTGAAATAGGCAGGGCGACGGATTCTTTCCGTTATTCGCCGGTCGTGTGCCATGATGTCATCGCTGCCGCGACAAGGCAGACAGTAAGCAGATATACACAAATGCGCCAGGCACCTGACCCCAGCCCCAACACAGACACACACACGCGGACACACAGATGGGAAGGCGCTCTCCTTCCTCAAACCACTTAAGGCCCCCCATTTTATCAGAAACCCTAATGCCTGGTCTTAGATCACTCACATATTTCTGCTCACACACACTAAAGCTGCGTCTCATGTATGCCGTCTTATCGCTTTCACGAAGTTGACATTCACTGCAATCTGCTGTGTTTAAGCTATGCTAACGCTCACCGGGGTGTGTGTTCTCATGTTGTATTTTAACTGCCTGTGCATATGTGCATATCCGCAAGTGTGTGTATAGTAGATTTGAGTTCAGAGTGATATTGGCCAGTCTTTGTCTAAGACAAACACAGAGCTTTTGGAGAAATAATCCCCTTTCTCTGCTCTCTGTTTCTGACTGACCGAAACAACTATCCATTGTTTTCTCCGTTACGGTCTGCTCTGGTTTACACAAAACACTAAATTAGGCTCCTAAAAGCCTTAATTTAGTGTTCTAAAAAGTCTCCTAACAGAGAACTTCACAACTAGATATTTTTAAGTTCAAGTCAAATTGAAGCTGAACTGGACTGAGCTTGAGCCCTTTTTAAACCGTTTCTTCAAGGCAATTCTTGAACATCTGTGTCTCGAGTTTGAAGATAAAACCAGAACAGAAGTTTGAAAAATGAGGTGGTCTCTGATCTAGTCCCTAAAACAGAGACTGTGGTAGTGAAAGGCAAAGCTAGCATTGATAAAACAGTAGTTTCATCCCATAATGGTGTTGCCACTAGGTTGATTCTGTTTCGGTGACTTGCTGTGTGCAAACAGAAATGCGAGGAAGGAAAAGAAAACTGGTGTTTGGTGGGTTATTTCATCGTTGTAACAATGCTTTTTGCTAGCAACTATTTTGTAGTTATGCCTGTTTATTTCCCTGTAAGTGGAGCCACATTAAGAAAAATGAATTTGCAGGTTAAGAACAGAGCTGGGTATGCAGACTGTGCCCCTTGTGATGGTGTGAGGCCACATCTCTCACTGGAAAAACAAGATAATTGAAGGCAATCTCAATGTAGAGGGACACTGACTTGAGATTCTCCAGCCAGTGACAATCCCATATCCCCATGGTGTTCACAATAAGTGGTCAACACAACTACAGAAACTGATTTGTGACAAATGCTGGTTCAGGAATGAGATATCATCCCACAAGGGAGAAGTAGATGGGTTGTTGAGGTTGTGTACGCAATTGGTGGCCCTGATTATTACATTTTTAAATTGCTTACTGTACATGTCTTGTTTCTTAAATCTTTAATCATCTAATCCAATAAACAACATCAAATCCAGAGTGAAAAGAACAGAACAATATCCAGAACAATATGCTGCTTGGCATCGGCAAAGAAGAGCTGGTGGCTTTTTTATGGGCACAACCCATATGCTCAACTCTGCTGCTCAACCCACAAGTGTGTTTCCTTCACAAATAAGAGGGAATAAACAGACTTCTCAGATGTATAAGTTTTATTACCGAGACGCACTGTAACAACAACAAAGAAATAATATCCTCACTTTCCATGCAAAGTTGAATTCTAATTATTTTGTCTTTGCCTCCATTTCTGTTGCCTTTCCCCCCTTCCACATTTTTCTCTCCTTCGCACATATCAGCATACACTGACATTCATTGCTACTAGTTTCTTGGTCTCCAGAGTGAAATCCTGCAGAGAAGTATTTCTCGCCCAGCTGACAGCTTTTGACCTGCGGCACACAACCAGTGAGCAGTGAGCCCCACCGCCCCCCGTTCTTATCTGCACTGAGACAATTCCCTCTTTCTCTCCATCTCACACACTCAAACTCTTACACATCATGGATTTAATTTATACAGCAAAACACATATCTGACATGAAGTCAATAGTCCCTGTTAGATGAGGCTTTGTGCTGCTTTTGCGTCTAGATTCTCTTTCGCAGAATCCCATGGAAACTCCCAAACACAACTACCATGCGCCGCATTTTATAACCCGACAAGAAAAAACACAGCAGGTCTTTATGGAACATGTGTTATAGCCGGCCTGCCATGTGAACGGCATCAAAGTGGAGAGAGCCAATAAAGGTTTGGTTTATTGTTAAGTGTTAACTGTAGCTCAGCGCTGTCATTAAGTATCCCTGCACTACATTAAAACAGAGCTTATCAGAGAAAACTAACAACTAATAATTACATAGAATGTTAAAACTGGGCCACACTCTACAAATAAGAGAAAGACATTTTCTAAAAAAGCTGAGTAAAGATGCAATTGCTATAATCTGAAATGTGTTAACTGATCAGGAAATTTTACGTATTTTTAGATGTATTTTAAGTAAAAAAACCCCCCAAAAAACTCTAAAATTCACATCAGACAGGTCTCACATCTGGGAACATGGGATTTTTAAAGGCATTCATGCCATTAAAATATAGTTTTGGGTGTTAAACGTTGTCGTCCTGCTGGAAGGTAAATGTCAGCTCTGATCCAAAGTCTGTTGCAGCCACTACAGCTTTAACTGGCTTCCCTGTCGATGCTGAGGGAGAGCAACCCCGCAGCATGACGATGCTCGTTGTCCACCACAGTTTTTCATGGAGTCTAAAGCCAAAATTCCAATGATTGTTGCAGCACAGATTTGTGCGATTTTGCCTTTTTCCATTTTAAAAGCGTCCCATACAACCGACCCCTTCAGTTGTAGGTCCATAGACGGAAACTACTAGAGTCACACAACAATACCACAACAAGCAGTAGACGCACTGGTGCCATAATAGCGTATCAAAAATCATTGATACAGTGCAACTAAGTAGAAACAAAGAATACAAGTTTTAGTTCTAGTATCACCTGAGCAGAGCATCCCTTATGATGACTTCTTACTGCCTCCTTTTAATATTTTTTTTGCTTCTTTTCTGTAAAAGCCAGATTTGTGCACTGTGGACTGCCATGGCTGGGCAGGTTGTGCCATGCTGCTTTGATTTCTGGATGATGGATATATAGAGTCTGTGAGGGGTTTGCAGTTTGGGATTGATAACTTTATTCTTTATGCTTTTAAACTTTTCCAGAACCTGTCTGTTGTGTTCCTTGGTTTTTATGATGCCGATTGTTCACTGACAATTATCTGAGGCCTTTACAGTAACACTAAGAATATATTACACATGGGTTGACTTTATTTTAGTCTTCTCTGATCTACTGAATATAGCTCCAGTAAAATACAATGAAATTTACTGCTGAACCGTGACAAAACGAAGAAAAAGATAAAGACAAGAGTCATTGTGCAAGGCCCAGCATAAAGCACAGAAAACAACATGCTTTTGAGAATAACTTTGAGAATTGGCTCTTCCCTGTCTGTGCTTTTAAACTAAACTGGAATTGGGTCAGAGAGGCTGGACATGAATGATTTAGCACAGAGTCAGAGGATGGCACCGTCAGAGGGAAGTGTTGGGGAAATAGGTTAAAGCTGGTGCATGGGATATCTCTGTGTGTTTTTGTGTTCCAGAGGGGAAAGAAAAGCTCCCCTCAAGAGCTGTTGTACATCAGAGAGCTTAAAAAAAAAAAAAGAGGACGAGAAGCTTCATAACACACACACGCACACACACCAAGACGCACAGAGAAACAGCACTGACAGGGATGGGAATAAAATAACTGGAGGATTTGGAGGGAAAACAAATCAAAGAGACATGAAGGGGGAGAGGGAGGCAGAGAGACAAAGATGGTAAGGAGGGAAGAGAACGCGAGCAGGAGAAGAGGGCAGGTGGGACTACTGCATGACAGAATGAGGATCTGTTCTTGACACATTCCCCATTTTTCTCACTCCCTTTTTTCTTCTAAAAAAACTTCTCTCGCTCCCTCACAGTTTCTCTTTCTACCCGTCGCTCAGACTCTCTCACACACATACGCAGATATAGAAAAACCCACAGTGTGACTAATGAGAAGAGTGTAAAAAGGGCTTTAGCCACGGTCGGCGGGAGCCGGCTCCGTCCAGTGGACCACACACCAGCACACCAGCTCAGAGGTGTGACTAAAGATGCAGCTTTGTCTTCGCCGGGGCTCTAAACAGTAAATCCGTTCCAACGCTCTGCTACCGAGACCAAGACATCTGCTAACAATCTGTCAGCACTCGGGCAGCAACCAGTCACGGTAACAGACACCTGTGACTTCCAGATGTGCCCCAAGGAATGCTGTAAATTAGAAAAATTTCCTCTTGGTGTCGGACAGTAATGGCTGAAAAACGAACATTATATTTGCCACCGTACATCCCGGCAATACTTGCTGGCACACCTGCCACAGATGTGTAAAACATCTTAAAATAAACTCCTCGTTATTTTAAGGCAAAAACAACCAAGCTCTAATTTTAGTATGTTTATTTGATCCAGACACCAACCTAGTAAGGTGGATGGAGAGAGAGGTAAACCTGTTACAGCAAAGATGAATGTTTTATGGGTCACCAAATCTCCATAGCAACCATTAGACGCTATCTACATGCCAACCCTTTATTTAAAAGCAATCAAAAAGCCTTTTTCATACATTTACAATCTGCTTGTCTCTGAATGATCAAGCAAAAAAAAATTACAAATTTACAGTGAGCTGAAAGACCATTTTTTTATGAATGTACAAATCTTAGAGAGCTTTAACAGCAGAGGTGTCAACAATTCACCCCCACTTCTTATTATGGGATTCTTCCTCTACTGAAAAAAAATGCATTTAAATCAAAGGTTGGATTTGCAAAAGGTTTCACTGTGTGAGTACACAATTGCTATGAAGTACGGATTTAGTTTAAGTTTTTCTTATTACTCGTTTCCAGGGTTGTCAATAATTGGGACCGCCGTTTTCACCTTAATGCCTTTGAATAAGGGATAAAGAAATATATGTCTTAATTTCATAACAATGAACAGACTTTACCTAAAATGACAGCATTTTAATCATTGTCTTCAAATCATTGTTTATCTGCTTGTTGCTCGGTTTTTCCGTTTCAAAGATGATGCTCTTGTTTATTGTTGTTTAACAAACTGTTTGCTGGAGTGCCTTGAAAAACCAGCAATTAGCAGAGGAAAACATGTGGGTTTATTTTGCATCCCTTTTTTTTTTTTTTACACTTTTGTTTTCCTCCCAGTTTATTACTTTTGGTTCTAGGATGTCACACTTGCTCTTGCCTCCTATAATAACATTCTATCCAATTATCTCACGTAATTGGTGCAAGAATTCAGCACACCCTTCAACAAACTGCAAATAAAATGCGGAATAGTGGATTCCAAAGTTTTCATAAAATCATATTTTGTACATTAATTTAGCTCCAACAGGCTTTGTCACTGCCCCGATCCTCAAGGACAAAACTAATAAAAGTGGCGAGGCTGGAGAGCAGAAGAAAAACAGGAAACAAAGCAGCAAGCGATGACTCGAGATTGTGAGGCTAAGTGTCAAATCGGCATGCCTCTTCTCGTCTCAAAAAGACTGACAAACACAGACTTCCATCGGCACACCGTGAATGCGAATTAAGCTCATTGTTGTGTGAAAGGATCAGAGCATGTGTTTCTTTTTGGTGTTGCCATAAGCATGTGTACATCCATTCGTGTGGGAGGATGCTTTTTTTTTTTTATGCAAGCGTCTTTATGTGTGGGTGTGCATCTCGGAGCGCTGCTGCCAGGGAGAAAGCTACGAATGGGTTTGGAAGTTACTATGCGTGCGTTTGAGAGGCTTAAGTGTACGTTTTTTTTTTTTGTTGGCGGTGGTATAGCTGATGGTATGTATGTGTGTGTGTGTGTTTGTGAGCGTCTTGTTATATCTGCAGAGATGATGGTTGCAAAAGGCGGAAATGTCGTTCCACTGACAGAGCCGCTGGAAATGGGCTCTTTGACAACACACACAGTCACACACATCATTGATTAGTTTCAGCATGCAGTGACAAGTGTGACGACAAACACAGCGAGAGGGGATGAAATACAGCCGGAAAAACACAGATCCGGTCAGAGCAACGTTTCCACACAGATGTATACTTTTAAAGGATGGAAACTGGGAAAAGGGATGGAAGGATTTTAGGAAGAAGAGACAGGAGTTTGTGGGGATGTACAGAGTTGAGGTATTTCATAGTGAAAGATGGAGTGAAGGAGGGACAGCAGGAATGAAGGGGGTGGGGGGTAACTGGAAGGGGTGCAGGGATGCGTTCGGATGGGAGGGAGATAAAACAGAGAGCAGAGCAGCTCAAGAGGAATAAACTGAATTTATAGCATTCACCTTGAAGCATCAGCCCAGCTTTCCGCTGCAGGAAGCTTGAAGACAGCAAGCCGTCTTGGAGTGTCTGCACGTTTTACTTAAAGTTCAGCGTTACACAAAGCTCTGCACTATTAAACCAAGATTGTCTTGTGTGGTTTGGTTGACACACTTCTTACAGGAGAAATTAAGAAAACTGTACAGGAACCCCTGTGTTTTTATCAAATGGGACGTTGATCCACGAAAAACACGCATTGATTTAGTCGAAACTTGTAATAAAGCCTATTTTACCGTTCTGAAAACTACCAGAAAACACAATAAAGTCTCCAACTCAGACTAACCAAACAGTTCTTTATTTAGCCATAACAGAAAAACCTTCACATTAAAACACCAAAATAATGATAAGCTGAACACAAAAATCTGCCTTGGTAAATTATTTAGTTGTTGGTGCGCTAATCTTAAAGCTGATAAAATATCAAGTGTAATGATTACATGGTGAAAGCAAACCAAAGAGCAATTGAGAATGAAAAACAAAATGTTATTTATACGGCTATATAAGTAGAGGATGTACACTTTGTATACCGTACCCTGAAAAACTGGTGGAAGGATGGAGCAAAGAAATTAAGGGTGTAATAATCATGTATTTCCCATTGACATGCAGTTTATTGGATATTGGTCTCTTATCTCGTTTCCACTGCATTTCTGTTTTTCTATCTGTTAAAAAACATTTATTCTTCCTTGCGTCAACTCAGGTCTTTCCATGACCCTCTCACGCTCGTCTTATCGTGCCAAAGCTGTTCTTTTTTGCCTTAAATTTACATTTGTTTTTTTCTGACAACCATCAAAAATGGCATTAGTTGCTTTAAAAAAAATTTTTTTTTTTTTTAAAAAGCATAAGCTAAAAGGCATACATTGCAGATTTTTTCTTTTTCACTTTATTTCAACTATCAGATTTGTTTGGTTTCCACTGACCTATGTGACATCTTTTTTGTTAAAGATGAACGACTTCATATTTCCCAAAATACTGTTAATCTGGACCAACCTACAAAAAAAATAAATCACACTTTTTGATTGGAAAACTATGCTATGAATATTTTTTGAAACTAGCGGTACAAGACAACCAACTAAAGAAAAAAAGCCCAGCTAATATCTTTGTTTAACTTTTGTCATTAAATCAATTAATAAAATACTCAAGATGTCCAAACAAATGAAATTCTGGCGCTAAATGGACACACACACACAAAAAAAACATTGTAAGGAGAATACAGCATAAAAGAGGTGTGTGTTCAGTGTCAGTAAAGCAGAACAGTTGAGGTTTTTAATTCAAACAAATCTTAGACCGCCTCCCTGCTGGTACACACACATTGTCAGCACATTCCACTAACTGTATCACAGAGTTAGTTTGCATAGTCTCGGAAAACGAAGAAAGACACACAGCCACACCGACACACCGCACCGTGTGTGTGTGTGTGTGTGTAGAGAGGAAACAGGAGAGTGGATGTGTGTTCTTCCAGCTGTATTCGGTATGTATTTCTTCATGGGAATGAGCGTGTGTGCATGTGTGTTAAGGTATCCTGTGTCCGCGAAACACTGGGTATCGTATATCACGCCTTAGAGCAACATTAAACCCTACACCGATTTAATGCAAGGCATGAAATCAGACATGAGACCCCCAGGAATTACAGCAGCCCCCGTGTGTACACAGGCAGTTTCTTATGAGATATATGAACACGGCGTCGTTTATAGCGATCGTTTAACTGTGGGAGAAAGCCAGAAACACATGACGTATTTGCTCACATCTCGTGAAATATGCGAGCAACGGTGTCATTAACATAACTCAGTCAGACAACCAGCAGCTATCCGTGCAGTAGTTCTCTTTCTCTGTGAAGTGTCACACATTCTTCAAGCTGTACGCTCCTACAGGTGATTCAGTGGAGTTTTTCTGTAAAAGGGATTTCCTGATGGATTTTCCGAAGGCTGCTTTTAATCAGATAAAAACCAGGACACAGTAGAAAAGACTAGATTTGACGAAACTCAGCCGAGCGACCAGAAACTGCTGACTAGTGCAGAACACGGAGACAAACATAATCACGGTTTTTTTTTTTGGGGTTATACAGGAAATTTTGCTCCAGAGAAAAATATTGTTAGACTTTATAATTTAAACTTTTTTATTTTACATGTGAGGATGTACAAAATATCAACCAACCCCTCATCTCTCAGAGGAATGTCTTCTTAAGGGACTTTAGTGATACTCTACCAAATCTCATGCTGTCTGACTCATTTTCTTTTATCCAGAAAAGCTTTTAATGCTTTGCCAGGTTATTTAAGTTTGCTCTAAAAGCTTTCCAGGTGTGTCAGCTGGTGGATTCAAATCAGAAGCCGCTGAACGGCTTTGGCAATTTTAAAGGATTTATTGACAGAAGTCCAGAAAGTCTTGCCTTATAGATGGCTGAACACTCAGATTTTTATACAATTGCACAACAATTTCCAATTGTCACTGACATAAGTGCTACATTTTAGGTTTTCAGTGATTTGTATGGATCTTTTTTTTTTGAAGGAGTAATAACTAAAAAAAAAACAAACATACAATGTTAAATTATTCATAGAATGAAAATTAGAAGCATAAGTTTGAATTTAATGTGGATTTTTTTTTTTCTAATTCCAACTTCCAGCACAACACTGGCTGGATATTTGACCACTTGTATTAAGTTCTTAAGTATATTAAATAAATATGTCCAAATATTATTCATCTGACTCAAACTATTATCACGAGTTTGAAGGAAATTGGTTAGGATGTTCAAAATCTGAAAGAAAGTCCCTCTGCTAAAATCTCTGAATATGCAGCTGCCCACACAAACAAGTCAAACATCTTCCAGAGCAAAAGTAATAAGCCACAACGACAAGCACGAGTTAAATATCCAGCCAGAATCCTGTCACAAGTTGTTGATGACTACCAAAAATTTGTAGAAGGAAATTTAATCAAATACCAACAAGGATCAATTTTGAGTCAAAATAAAACTTGTGCTACTAAAAATCTTTAAAGTTGTTCAATATTTATAAAAAGGCAGTTTTCAAAGGGAAACTGAGACATCTGAGTGAAATGTGCATAAGAAGAAAAATGACAGTCTTTTAAATACAAATATAATTTCAGAACGATATGCAACCCAACATGGGAAACATTTTAATGATCAAAGTGTGTTTATCTGGAGTCACACAATGTTTGCAGCTTTTTTTTCCCCCATAAAAACTTGGCTGTCGCTTTTTCCGCAAGGAAAAAAAAAGGCAGACAGGAGGAAAATGGTTAGCCAGCTGGTCGGCATGTTTTGTGTACGGAAACACAGTCAAAATGTTTGACACACATCGGTGAGCAAGCTGAAACTAAGTGTTGACAAGCTGATGGTTTTCTCCAACTCTAGCATGAGATGCTAAAGCCCTGAACCAAACAAAAACATCTTTCTTTGACTTTACAAGTGCTGGGTATCATTCGGAAATAGCACTATGGCGGTACGGTAAGTTGGTTTCCTTGATGCTGCCCACAGCCCCTTGATGAGTTGTTTTGGTCTGGACCAGCAAAGAGTTGGTGCTACTGTACCAGATTTCCTGTCTTGGACCAAGTACTTGGGTTCAAATGGAAGGAATGACTCCTTTGGTTTGATTTAGAACCAGCACTGGAATCAGCAGTTTGGTGTTAAAGGGCCATCAGCGGCGTTGCCAAGTCAACGCAGGCGGGGAAAGCATTGAGAAGGGGAAACAGGACTTCCAACATGAGGACATTTATGCTCAGAACGAACATTTTTAGCCACTAAATATATACTGAGTTTACTGTTAAATGTGTAGCTTCCTAAGCCAGAAACTAATGTTTAGGTAAGACATCAGTGAGATGGCTAAAAGGTCAATCCAAAGATAAACAAAGGAAAGAAGTCTGTAAATAGTAGGCTAACGCAGAGATATTTACGTACACCGTGTGAAAGGCACGCAACCTTTTTCTTACATTGTCAGGCATAAAAGAAGAATAAAACTTTCCTGTTCTTGGTCTATTTGGGTTACAAAAAGTTATGTCCATCTGCTAAATGCTAAAAAATAACCTATTTTGAAGCTTACATAAAAATCCTTTGTATGTGGTAGAATTGCCTTTTAAACTGGGTGACTTGGGTCAGACAACAGTTTGTTAAAATTTTGACACCGTTTCAGTTCTGCCCAGAAATGTTTAGTAAAACTGAAATCAGAGCTATTTGATGGCCAATTTAAAACATTGATTTTCTTGTCCTTACGTCAGCTGACCTTATGGGAATGATATTTCCATGCTCTGTTGAGTAGTCGAATAATTATTAGCCAAACTAATAAGGCAGCAAAAAATGCCTTGTAGTTTCACTTTCAGTTTTAAACCTACATGATCTCCAGGTGACTAAAGTGTCCACATAGCTTATTGCTGTTTGAGTTGCAGTTGCGTTTATTCGGTACATTTGGTTTGTAAATGTGCTGTTTATGTGGCATGTCAAAGCTGCAAAGCTCACGTGGTGTTTATGTGGTGATTAAATTGTGTAAGCTATAGTGATAAATGTTTAGGATTGCAATGGGGGGGAAGAATAATTTTTTTCTTCCATCTTGTTTTCCAAAACTTGCAAAATGAAAAAGTCTGACACACAATGATGAGACAGAGGTATAATAATTTCCATGAAATTATAAAAAAAACCAAAGATAAAACCTGTTAAGTTATGCTTACTTTGGATATGCAGAGCCAACGCTTAAGGGAAAAGAAAAACAATGAGGTGTGGGGTTGTTAACTATCTGAGTATTGATTCCTCTGACAACCGTCATCTACAAGCACATAAACAATAAAACTAACCAAGACCATATGAGAGTTTACAGTGAAATATTTGATCATACCTGCTGCAAAGAACAAACCCCACACCCTCCACAAAGAGCAAGTCAGAAGGGGAACATAAAATAAAATCTGATTAACATTCTGGTAAATCAACTTGTAACAGTATGGCGGATACGTGTGTTCCTGTAAAACTGTGTGGTCTGTATTTAACAAAGCAGGTAAGTGTCTATTAAAGTCTGTGTGTGCTACATAAATACTCATTAACGGGCCAATAAATTTGCAACAGGAAACCTCGGACGTGTCTGGACATTCGTACATGGAGCAATTTCGCATATAAAAACAGAGAATCCATTTATGCATCTATGTACCAGTAGAAAACCGCACTGGGTTGAGAAAAAAAAGTGATAAAATCCCCCACACCAACTCCACCAAACCTTCTCAAAAACAAAATGATACAATCCTAGTGGAAAATGTCATGGTCACAGAACAGGAAAATGAAATCACAGAGTTCATTTCCCATTTGGCCACAATAAAACATTGTCTCATAGCCCACTTTAAGAGGCAGGACATGCCTAACATGGATATTCTCCACGGCTTCTATTTCAGCCCAAAGTGTTGTTCCACTAAATCAGATGTCACCGTGAGGGCTCAGAGAGGATGTAAATTTGCAGAAAATACATGACTGCTGGACTCATCTCAGCAGCACTTAAAATACAAACCCATCTATTAAAACAACATTAAAACGAACGCTGGGTTACAGCCTGCGCATGACTGTGTGTGTGTGTTGGTGTCTGCATATGTAATCAATCATGTGAAGAGTTGGACAGTGGGACATGGTTGTTGCATTAGCATCATCTCGATGGCTTTAAAGCGCAGAGTGAAGGAGAAGAAAGATGAAAGAAGAGATGCGAGAGAAGAAACGAGAGGAGAGTTAATGAGGTGTCGGGTGAAGCTCGTGTCATTGAGTCCAATCACCATCTTCCTGGATCACTGAAGTTACATGGAAAAACTACTGCAGATATCGAGAGATCAAGGGCTTAATGATGCCGAGTTAAATGGGCTGATTTCAGGAAATTATGAATACCAAGCTGGTTTGTTATGTCGTACGGTAGATAGCGCCCCTAGCCAAGATATGATTGAAAAATGCAAAAGAAAATACATCTTCTATTGCTTTCTGGAAAGCAGGAGAGGACAGAACAATGTTTGTCTTATTAAACTAATCGGTTTCATATGTCAGGAAAAACCTGAGTATTAAAGAGAAACCGCCTGCCGTAACGCTGCATTCGATTTACTTCAGAAGTCAAAACTCCTAAACTCCTGGCTTTCTATTTCTAGCGTCGTCCTGCAGGGCAAAGCCATGAAAGAAAATAACAATGTAAACTTAACATAAAAAGCAAGGACATTTTGTCTTTGGTTGATTACTTCTTTGATACAACTCTGTTTTGTGGCAGTAAATCTCAAACTGTTGGAAATCCTGTTTATTGCCACATTTGCAAAGAAAATGCATTAGTGGTTAAGCCAGAGTTGAGTGTCTGTGCTGTGCCAATGAAAATCTCCCAAATTCTCATTGCCAGTGCCAAGCAGCTTTTGGTGGATGCAGTGTAATTGTGTGGGGCAGCTTTTCTCTCACTGTGAATTATTGCTTGTCATCACTGACAGCAACGGCCATGCAGAGAGATATTGAGATGAGATTATGCAATCAGTGGTGAACCCATATCTCCGCTGTGGGGGAACAAACTACGTTCTCTAAGATGTCTTACAACCACAGAGTGGGGTTTATCAGAGACTACCGAGTTCAAAAACGTCGTTAATGTGCGTGTGACACTGATCGAATGAAACAGGAATGAACAAATGGGAAACTTTTTGTGTGTATTTTGACAATGGGTTTGATGTGAATCGTTCATCCTTTCGAAATCCAACTTGATTTTTTGTTGTTGTTTTTAGGCTTGGAATTTGAAAATTCTATTTTCCAAGTTCAAATAAAAGCAACCTCTTTTCCGTTTCATACCAAACTATTTAATTTTGAAGACATTTCTGGAGAGTTTATATTATCACTCACTTCCGTTGGACAGCTCTGATATCTGGGATCACATTTCCTTGCAATACACTATGAGTAAGGAAAGTTACTTTAAATCCTCAGGGTCGTCAAGGATACTGGTACAACTTAACGCTTTCCGTTCACCAAAATGTCAGCAAAAAGGCAAATACATCACGTATGTTACCACTGCTTTTTCCACCGGTTTCAGCCTTTTTTTCTTTTTTTTTTTTAAACAAAGTCATGCTATTCACAAGTCATAAATATATCCCTATATGTTCTGCTCAGAAATGCAAAGGATTTTTTCCAACCAAAGGTTGGTTTCTTTGGGGGAACAAGGCTTTATTGTAGCCTTTTTATTAACACTGTGAGGAAAACAGTGGACCCTAGCATTTATGTGGTTGTTCGCTATTAAAGTTAATACACCACAGTACAAAATACTCAGTCCATAAAGCCTGAAAGATGGCATTAAAAAGTAATAGCATCTTTGTTTGCTGTGGATTCCCAGTAGCTAAAATGATCATCACATATAAAAGCAACTTCCTGGGGGAAGAAAAAAAAAAGAAAGAACTAAAACAGAGACCACATCCTGAGAACAATCATTAGATCTCAACAGAGTTTTATCAGTCTAAAAGTATTTACTGTTTTGGAGAAAATCAACAACTTCTCCACTGAAACCACGGCAATAAAATAAACCTTAAGGAATTTTCTTAAGAAAATCCTAGACAGATTAGTGCAAGATGAGAAAACAAAAGCAGAAATGTGAATTTGTGCGATATTTAACGGTGTACCTTTAATGCTGCATTTTCCATATGTGTGCGCACGTTAAGAGACCAGTGAGAAATGAAAAGATAAGTGGTGCATGTAGAGTTGGATGGATAAAACTCAATGCTAAAGCACAGCTGAAATACACATTAATATGAAGAAAGGCACTAAAACATGAGATAAGACTGTTTTTATATTCTTACTTCATCTCCAGGACCTCCTCCAGATGCTTCCGCCTCTCGGCTCGCAGGGCGGTCAGATGACCTTCTTTCTCAGCCAATGAGAGCTGGGTCGATGACAGCTTGGCTTTCATCACCTCCAGTTCCTGTTTCACCTTCTCCATGGCGACCAGCAGGTCCTCCACCTGACACAGGCACATAAACACACATCTAGCTTTGGCTTCTTTTGGACTTTTTTGTTTGACTGAAACAAGCACTACTAGTTTGAAAGGTTTAAGAAATCACTCCAGCGCAGAACTCTGTCAAGCAGGTCGTTTTCCTACTCCCCGTTTTATTTATTTATTTTTTTTCCTCTAAGCCGTTTCTTTTTCTCCTTTACTTTTTTGATACATATTTTTATCTCGACCTGCTCTTTTTACTGGCTCTATATGTCATTTTAATGTGTGTGAGGTCAGTGTATATTTCTTAAGGCCAGACAACGTTTCGGCTAATGTCCAAAATCAGGAAAAAACCTAATCAAGACAAACCGAATAAAAGGGAATAATTTTAACTGCCTTTGCAAGAGTTTAAATGTAATGTTTGATATTACGTTAAGGTGGATTTATATTATAATGACCGACTTGACAATCAATTAACAATACATTTTAAATAAATTTATTGGAGATTTTCTCCAATTCGATTAGGTTCAAAATTTGACTCAGGATAAAATATATACTTAATTTCAGCTCCATATCGTAATGTGGTACTGAAGGTTATAAAACACCTAAATAACATGACGTCTTGTTTGTGTCTGTGATTGACTCCAGCTTGTGGAGTTTGAAGTGAAGCTTAAAAAGTCTTCACTGAGAATCGTTCATATAAACTGACCTCTCTTCTGGAGCCATTTCTAAACAAGATTATCAGTTTAAATGTGTTTAAACTGATATTTGGATGCATCCCTACGTAACCAAACATAGAAGAAGTCCCAAACTGTAACCATGAAATGGAAGGAAACTGGTTAGGATGTTCAGGGGACCGTCCAGGCTTAAGTCGGTAACCAGCAGGTGAAAACTGCTTGAATGCCTCTGTTGTCGTCGTCAGTGGAGGAAGTTTTATATTTGCATATTCTACTGACGGGGTGTGGAGCAAGAAAAGAAGCCCTTGTTCACAAATCGGCACCTTACATTATACATATGGGTTTCTTAAGAGGAATTTACAAAGGAAACAAATGCACATCATTTTTGTCTGCAGTTATTTTATAGTGTCATACAAAAACGCAAAACAAGAGTCTGATGTAAGATGTCAGAGAAATGTGAAACAGAAATGAGGAAAAAAAAGCCAAAACACACACAAAAAAAATCAGTGATATTTTCTTCATATTCTGATTGATGCAGAGTCCTTGTGAGAGCAGAACTATTCAAAGTTTGAGTTTTCAAGACAACCAGAGGCAAAACAAAGATGATTTGAAATCAACTTTCCCTCCAACTGTTTGTTAAAAGAAAGAATATAAGCACATGGATAAAAGGAAGAATGAAATTAAAACAAAAGTACCACCTGATAACGGGGAAAAACAAGAACGCCGAGAGTGGCACGTGATGATTCTTTGTTACCTTTGACCACCTAAATCCGCTTGTGGTGAACTCATGAATTGGAATGTGAGACAGCTGCATACAAATGACAGAGAAAAAGAGAGATGTGAGAAGGAAGAGCGATCGCAGTGAGGGGAGGAGATGAATTCAATGGAGTGGAGAGAAATACAAGAAAAGGGCAGAGGAAAGGCCTCAGGATCCAGAGGTAAGGAAGAAGACAGGTGTAAACAAAAATTCAAGAAGATGAAGAAGGACTTTATAAACACAGGTAAGCTGTTTTGGAAAAAAGAAGAAATATAAGAGAGGACAACCACATGATAGACTAAATACAAATCGCAGAGAGAAATACAAGCAGCATTTAGAAAAAAAAAAGGGAGGAAAAAAAAAAGGATGGAAAAGGTGACGCAGAACAATAATCGTGACCGAGTGAGAACGGGGTGGAGAGGTAATAAGGTAGGAGTGACACGGCCAAGCATGAGAACTGAGGGACTGGAAAGAAGCAAGATGCAGTTTGTGTAAATACTGATTTGCAAACCGTTCCAGACTCAAATTTCTTAGTTTATATTTTACCATAATGGATACATTGCTTAGGTTTACTATGAACTCAGGTTTTGTATGTATGGACGGATGCAGCTCTGTAAAACACTCGAGTCGCTCCCCAGACTGTTCCAGACTGTGCGTCGGCACCATGGAGACCGCGAGCCGTTTGGTGCCGTGGACGCTTGTGTTCAAGAATGATTCCAGGTTTATTTTAAGATCAAAACGAGATGAACCGCAGGAGAAAAGGAGCACCGGGTTCAAGAAGCAAAAAATTCTCCGCTTAATAGAAAACGGGAAGCCGAGGAGGGGTACGTCTGTCTCCAGTTTGAGACAGATGGAGTGTGTCACGGCGCTGGCTCACTGCTGTGTCACACACACGCACACCTTTCTGCGCCGATCGCACATACAGTAGTGACTCATGTCTAGCAGAAAAAGTTTGGTTTATTTTCATGTGGTTCTGGTCAAAAGCTTTTGACAGGCAAATCAGGTTCATGGGACAGTCCCACACACACGTGTTGACAGTGCAGTCGAAGAAAAAAAACAAAAGTGCACCAATATCGAGTCGGAGTCTGTTTATAAGTGGGACCAGTTTGGCAGCATTTGCATGTGGGAGCCCTTTGAACCAGCCGACCTCGTTAAGGGAGGAAATCGTCTTCTCCTGTCGTCGTTTTTATGAATCATTATGTGAAAAGATAATTGCGCTGACGCAGTTGTATAAAAAGGAACTCGAAAATATTTATTTATGATTTACTTGTGCCCACAGAGATGCATTTCCCAAAGCTGGTTTCCATCTGGCTTCTTCCGAATGCGATTCGGGAATGGTCTGTGCTCAGTTTAAGCAGCAGGTCGCACTTCTTTTAGCCATATTTGTCCGTTTGCGTTAAAAAAAAAAAAAAGAAAAAAAAAAAAGAGAAGTCTCCTCTGTTCTGTCTGTAAGCGCTACATAACACACGTGTGTGCGCTCGCTGAAAGGTTGAGTTAGAGTTGTTGACGTTGGGAGAGGACTGCAGCGGGTGTTTGGCTGACATGTCCAGTCTCTCACCACAAGCTGACATCTCTGCTCCTTCCTCTTCCATGGGAGCATTTTTGGAAGCAAGGCCTTGTTCTGCCATTAATGGCCTCTGGCCTCCCTAATTGAAGTTGCACTTGCGGCATTTTGATGCGTTTTAATATTTCTCAGCCTAAAAGATGTGACAGCTCGGCAATCGGCGTCGACGAAATTGAACCACGTGGAACAGGTACTTCAATGTGGTGGAACTGATAAAATGTTTTCTTTATATTCATCCTTTTAAAAGCAGAGAAGTGCCAACTAGATCACTGTCCTGCTTCACAGCTGGTCTGCTTGAGGTTAAGGATATTGTTCTTTGGTCCAGCCATGGAAAACAAAAAGACAGAGACCAAAAGAGGATGGTAAAATGCTCTGTTCCCAGGAAGGATGAGTTTTCACAGATAAAAGTATTTTGTAAATAAATTCTTATATGCACAGATGTTGCCTGGTTTTATTCTGAACATGTATGCAGGGCCTGCTGTTCAAGTTAATAAATTCACTCCATTTATTATTATTTAATACCACATCTCAGTAGGCAGGAAATCATGAGACATTACTGAAAGATTGAAATGTATTTGGCTCTTTCTTGATAAACTTTGACCTAAACATAAATAATTATGTTTTGACCTTAATTCAGAATTTATATTTCTGTCAGTTACTGCCGATTATCAATGTCGCGAAGCAGTAAATTAGCCCCAGATCATCACACTACCACTGCCATGTTTGACCATCTGTGTAACTTAGTGTTTCTAAAATGCTGTTTATAGCCATAGAAGTTTAAATTTTGATTTGTCAGGATACAAAATATTCTGGTCAATTTTTGGTAAACATGAGATGGGTGTTTTGAAACTCTCTCACGGATGCCATTTTGTCCAGTCCGTTTCTCATTGTTGAATCGTGAACACTGACTTGAACTAGGCCATGTGAGGCCTCCAGAGATTTAGATGACTCTTTTGGTTACGTTGTGATCTCTTGAATGAGTCACCATTCATTGCTTGGAGTAATTTTTATAAATTCATTCAGGTGACTGAAAAAAACAACAACAAAAAAAAAAAACACTCATTGCCAGTTTTCAAAATTATATTTGTGGCTAATATTTATATGGAAGAAAAAAAAACTTATAAGAGGGCAATGTCAAATATACTTACACATTCACCATTATAAGAGGCAAGTACACCCATGAAAACTGCTGTTTCTTTTTAGTTGCATCATGACATCAAAAAGGCAATCCAACCCTTCAAGTGCATCATCTTAAACATGTTTTCTTGTTGTATTGATGTCTTTGAAACTTGACTGGAATTTGAAACAATGTGTTTGATGTTTTTTTTTTTCCAGAAGACGAAAATGTTTTGCAAGCTGCATTTCACCTTCACACGTCCGTGTGACTGCCTTCCCCTGTCCATCGAGTCTTTAATTATCTGTCCTTTCTCTGCATCGTCTGTCTGTGTGAAGCTTCTTCTGCAGCGCCGCTCATTAGCACCCACCACGGAGGAGGGTGTGAGGAAACATACCTCAGGAGTAAAACATCTGTTTTCCTGGCTGTCTCTACACGTCTGCTCAGAAGCTGTCTGGTAAGTAAAGGCCGGCGCAGACGGCAGACGTTTAGAGGCAGTAATAACAACAAGAGTCCAGCCGGTTTTTTTTGCCAACAGCTACAGCGGGCCGTGTTTTTTCATCCCGAGCCCACGCTGCTTTTTAACCCCCTCCGCTTGTCAAAACCCATGTAGGCAGCGAGGAACATTTCCCATCTCTATGGCCTCGTTAAGTCACCGCCGCTCTGGGGAGCGAAACACACAAACACACTCCCCGCGGTCTGAGGTTGCATCCACCAAACCCTTCCCTTCTGAGCCTCCCTTTTACCACCGCCGTGAGCTCTACCACTGTCTCCGTTTGGATGAACTGCGCTACGACTTAAAGCGGTTGGCGCACACTCCCGTTTGAAAACATGGCCGGTTGTGTGTCGCTGGCAGAAGGGGACAGAATGGAAGCTGTTCTTTAAATAGGTATGTGTTTACCTCGGCTCTAAATGAAGAGTGACTGGGTAAACACGCGGAGCCGCACCTGAAGGAGCTCAGTTGGGAGCGGGCGTGCTCGTCGCCGCTCCCCGCTTTCAGTGCGGATGATTTTTGAGACTGTCACAGAGAATTTTTTGTTTCCATAATTATGGTTTAGGTAAATTAAATAGCCAAAAAGAAAAGAAAACAAAACAAAACAAAAAAAAGATGGACCAAAATTAGGGAAAAGTTTAGGATAAATCTTGGGTCACACATTTACCATTCGGGGAAAACTCATGCGGTACAGCAGGCGCTTGCACACACAGTACCTGCTTTTCGGCATGCGAGCGGGCCTGCTCCTCCTGGGCCAGCACCACCTCTCTCTCTGCTGTGATCTGAACGCTTTCCCGAAGCGCTTCCTCCAACTCCTCAATGCGCTCCTCCTTCTGACGGAGGGAGTCCTGCCAAAAGGACGGAAGAGAAAGAGAAAAGGTTTTGACCACATCTGCATTTATCCACCTGATTTGACATGAGTGTCGCTACCAGAGAAAATCGACAAACAGTGAGACGTGTAAAAACCCAATCTTTTTCGGATCTGTGAATACACCATACACAAGTGTTTGCATAGAGTTTGCATACAAAAGTATTTCATGTGGGTAAATTCAGCAAAGGCTGAATGTGTTGCTGCAGAGTTGTCTTTAAAAGAAACACACACACACACACACACACGCATAGTTTGTTGTTTACAGCTAGTCATGCCGATTGTGCTAAGTGCTATTATGAGAAACAAGAAGCTCCAGGTTTCAGAGAAGCAAAGCATTTTGTCACATTATGTAAAGAGCCTCTAACTAAGATAATGTTTCTGTAACGTATTATACGGTAGATGTACGTATTTAATTTTCACCATAATAGTTCAACATATCAAAATAAACTTGATAAAATGATCACTGTACGATTTTTAGTAATAATCTTAATTCATGCGTCTGTCACCTTCTACACTCACTGGCACCCTCGGTAAAAATCAGTAATAAACTAATGATTTCTCTTTATTCTCATTTTTTAAGTTGGAGTTACGAAACAGATTAGCTGCAAACACAACTTTATAAATCTCCACTAACATTTAAAATCACAAAGTGTTGTTGCTCAACATGGAAAAACACACAAACTCCGCTTCGATAAACAGCTCTAATCGTGCACTTATCATCCAGAAACATCTCGAACTTGACCGTAGCAAAGATTAACCAAATAAGAACCCTATTGACCTCTAAATGTGTTATTTCTACCTACACACCAAAACATTATGTAAATGAATGGTCAACAGCAGCCGAGGATACTCCACCCTGGTGCAGGGATCTGCCAAATGAGTCGTTTTTATCCAGAGGGAGGCATTCAGTTGAGTTGGTGGTCCGTCAGCAGGGCTCGAGAGACGTTCGTGTTTACACTGCTACAAGAAAGTGACCGTAATATGCACTGAGGACCACCTCTGAATGCGGTCCAAATGACTGGAACTCAAAGAATCCAAAATGTGTCTCGGGTACATTCACATGGGCAATTAAGAGATTTCAAGTCAACTTTGATCGGCTTGCCCAGGACACATGTTCATGCCAGATGTGCACAGGGTCCAAAGTGTACCTTAGGTGGAAGGGAATTAGTTGTAAAACAGGACACGTTACGGTATGTGGATTTTTCCCTTCCCTTTCAGAGTGTGACGGAGCTTTATGAGCATTTGAAGCATCTGCAGGCGTAAAAAGGGCAACAACTCCCAGAACAAAGGCAGCTGCAGTTAACGGTTACACGTATGTCCAGTTTTTAACAAGCTGGTATGATTTCCCCAGGTCTTAGAAAAATATCTGCGATATCGTGTGGATAAAACAGGACAGTGGTTTAACGACTGTTTTCAGAGGGACTTTTTCTCTGCATCAGAATCAGAGGACTTAGTGAAAGACTTCTCTCATACCTGAAGACACCAATGTGGATTTCAAGGTTAATTCAAATGTCCACATCTCATATTGTCAGATTCACTTGTTGTCTAAAGAATTTCTATTTGTTTTAGCCCTGATCCAAGTTGGGGAAGATGTCTTTTATAAAATATGACAGATTTAGCCGCCCTGATCAAATCAGATTTCAAGTAACATGCTTGATTTGAATCAGAAATAGTTATGCTAAACCAGGGGTCTTCAAATCCGGCGTCCACACCTGAATTAAATATCACATCCTCAGTATCCAATTAAGTTCTCCAGAGTCCTACTTGTTTATTTGAGTTGAAGCAGAGACAAATCTAAACACTGAACAACAGGACCCGGATTTGAAGACTTCTGCTCTAGGACCATGAATATATTACAGTAAATGATTTAAACCGCTGGGTGTCATAATTAATGTGAAATGCCCCTTTGGCAGATCTGAGTTTGCATACTGACATAGTCAACTGCCTCATTCAGTACCCAAAAAACTTGGGTACCGTTTTTCGGGTACCGTTTCATACCCTTATTGTTGGGTATGAAACAATAAGGCTACAAAAATACAAAATGGTGAAGAAGCGTACTAATCAGGCCCTAGCCAGATACCTGCAGAGATATTTGAACACACCCGATGAAAAAAAATAACATTTTAAAAACACCTCCTCTAATGAAAAGACAGCATGCAATTGCACAAAACGCAAAAGTAAAAAAGAAAAAGCTCCTTTTTTTAATTTAAGCTAGCTTTCACACCTGGAACGTTTTGGGTACTCTGCACGAAAGACAAAAAATAAAAAATAAAAAAAGTACAAGTTGTATTGGTGTGGTTCACTTCCACACTGCAGCGAACCGAAGGGACAATGTCACACAACAGCTGGTCTTCGGGTGCCATCACAAGAAGCTGGCTACTGCGAGCAGCGTTGGAGATAGTCCCCCCACGACCACGATCCTTTATCAGCCTTGAATTATTCTGATCACATACGGAGCTTAGTGAAATCACCGCATGGAGTTCCCATAAATTTCCAATGAAAAAATATCTATTTTTCCTCTTGCTGGGGAGCTGACTTTGCAGGGTAAATTAGATTTGAATGAATAACTGATGGGGACAGGGAGGGACGAGGAACGATGAGGCATTACAGTGGCCATGAGCAAACCTCCAGAACATCTCCAACACATGTGCTGCGAATCCGAATCCCCCGGTGAGCCAACATTACTTGGAGTCTGACTATGCGCCGTACGGTGGAATTCATTTGGAACAAAGCCGGCTCTTATTGCATCGAATTAAATTTACAGTCCTGTTTTGTTACCGTCTGCAGGGTTGTTTAGGTTATGGATACTGGCTCGGAACCGGCACATACACACAAAAGCTCTGGTTGTAACCGCTGCGGTCTCGTGTGTCTCAGTGACTCACATCGACTCATCATCCGACCACATACACACACAGCAAATGACAGTTTCTTAACAACTTAAACCAAATCAACCATAGCTAAAGGGTGCATAAGCTTGTTCACACAAAACACACACACACACACACGCTGACAGTTTTCATCTGCCTATAATCAGCGAACCAATGAGGTTAGCAATTACTGGAAGAGAAGAGCGAGGACGAGGAGGGAAAGCAGGCTGAAGGATGTCAGGGGAAGCCGGGAAGAAATTTAAGGTGAAAGGGCGAAGTTAAATGAGAAAGAAGCAGAAGAAAACCTACTATCTTCAGCTATATGAAGAAAACCACACAAAATCATCACACCGCATACGGCTCTTATCTTGGGTGACTTGACGGACCCGGCAAACAATTAGGAAATGCTCTCCAACCACAAAG
This sequence comes from Poecilia reticulata, assembly GCF_904066995.2. Taxonomy (NCBI): domain Eukaryota; kingdom Metazoa; phylum Chordata; class Actinopteri; order Cyprinodontiformes; family Poeciliidae; genus Poecilia; species Poecilia reticulata. The sequence goes on along the minus strand of NC_088852.1, from coordinate 9,380,111 downwards.
CAGCTTTTTAAAACCCAAAAAAGCATTCATTTCATTCCCCCCCCCTCGCTCTGCTTTAATCACCTCTCGCTTTTCTACTCATCACTTCCCTCTTCTCCGTCTTCTATCGGTTCCCCCTGCCAATTATCCACCTTGGCTTCCCCTTCTCACATGTTCTCAGCTGAGAGCTGCAGTGTGTGAGAGTGAGTGTGTTTGACATTGCCTCGGGCTGCTCTGTATCACGTTATGACAACATGGTGTTGTTGTAGCAGAAGTTACTCAAAGGACACGAGGAAAAACTTTTCTCCACCTTCCCGAAGCTCCCCCGCCACTTTCTTTACCTGTATTTGCTGAGAACTTTCGTTGAGGTTGTCCTCACGCTTCTTGGCGTCCTCCATCAGCTGGGCATTTCGATTCTTTTCCAGCTGCTCCTTGTGTTTCAGGTTGGCGACCTTCTTCGATTGGTCCTTAATTTGCCTGGAAAAACACGGGACGACTGTGAGTTTATGAGTGACGTTTTTTTTTTTTTTATTGGTTGATGATTTAAAAGCCGACCTCACTGGAGGAAATATACGGTAAATTAGATAATAGCTCACGATGTGAGTTATTATTTCAAGCTGTGCCAAGACAAGAGCCTCCAATAATTCTTCCTGCTTTGCTCTTTGAGTCAGAGAGATCTTCCACCAAAGTACGCTATGCTTCGTTAGACAGTTGTTTTCCTTGTACAGCTGCAAAGACTTAAACGTATTCTACACTCATTTTCCAATTATTATTATTATCGCAGTCTTGCTAAACCATTAAAAATGAACCTGTAGATCATTCATACCTAAAATAAGCTCACCCCAATAAATAAGATTTTTGTTTTTCAAACGAGAATATATGCATTTATGTTCAGTCTCGTAAGCAAAATTCAGTGCCACTTTTCAGAAGTCGGCCTGTAAATTAATTTCAGGATAACGGCAGGCCTCAGAGGACACGAGTGAACAAACGTCATGGAGACCAAGCAAGACAGCAGACAGGTCGTGGAGAAAGTTGCGGACATGTTTAGAGCAAAGTTAGGACAAATATCCAAGCTTTTAACATCTCAAGGACAACTGCTCAGTTCCCAGCATGGCCAAGACCCCCATTACGTGCCCATTTATGGTCCCTTTAGGCCTGTAACTGGGACCACCCATTTCAAAAGCTGTCAAGTGCTTATGCTTTCCTTCTGTTTATTAAACTGTCGTTGTAATTAGGAAATGCAGCCACCAGGGTGCAGTTCTGAGGTTCCCTCCAGATGTGGAGGAAAGTTTCAGAACGCAAACATGAAAAAACGTAGTTGGGCTGTGTTAGTTTTCATTCTCAGAAAGACGGGCAACCTGTGTGGATGCTAGATACATCGTGGCATATGGTTGGAGAACTTATGTCACTTCATGGTTAATTTTGTGTATTTCATAGGACCTAAAATATATATTTTTTAAATGCTCACACTCTCCATTCGGTCTGACAGAGATTTAGTTGTTTTATCAAAGATGGATGGGTAAAGTTGTCTGCTGGTGGAGACAAACACCAAATGAAACAACTGTATTAAAAGTATTAAAAGTGTTGAGTCAGCAGGACAGAATCAAATACACGGTTATCACATTTCTACTGATTAAAAAATGTTTCCAACATTGTTTTCTTTCTACTTCACAAAAACTGACTATTTTGTGTTGATCTATTTCACAAAATCTCCCCCAAAACACGTTAAAGACTGCTGCTGTAACATAAAAACAGAGTGAAAATGTTTGACGGACATAAAAGCATTTGCAAGGATCGAAAGTAATAAAACTGTTGTTTAAATCGTGATACGCTGATTTAGCTCTCAAAATATGGTCAAGAAATAACGGCGCAGCAGAAATCTGTGCAACACAATGCTCCACTAAATACCCTCGGGTCGATATAATGTCAAAATCGGTAAAGGAATTCTGTGAAAAGCTATGAATCAACGACGAGATGACATTTCTGATGTCTGCGCAGCGGGAAGCAGGAGGGCCTTGTCACACAGGGATTACCGAGTGTCGGGAAGCAGGGTTTAAATCATCACGGCGAAAACGAAGGAGACTGTAAAAGAGCGGGAAGAGCAGGAAAGTTATTCCTTGCGGGAGATGCCGGCTTTTGCAACGTGGAGAAAGAGTTTAATCCCCGTTTAAGGCGCCTGGAAGCCATTGTGGCTGTGTCACAGACCTATCAGATAACACAGCAGCTTTACTTGATCAGGATCGCTCATACATTCCAGACATCTACACAGGCACGAATGTGGAAGAAATAAAACCCAATAACATCCACTGAATCACAACACAAAGGAAAACCCAAGGAATGTTACTTGGAAAAAAAATACCGACATGACTGCAGGCTAGGTAGTTCCTGTGTCCATGACTCCAAGTCTTTCTGCCGTGTGGACTTTTACATACGTATGTGTTTATGCACAAAAATTACTTTCCCAACATCAGCAATGTTTTCAGACACAATGACAATCATTTTTAGAAACGGGTGGGGATAAATTCACAAAACACACCACCAGCAACAGGTGTCGAAAATTACTGGCAACTCACCAACGATTAAGAAAAACATCTTATGTCACGGAGCCGTCTCATGGTTGAGATGACATCTCTACACCAACACTTGAAGAGGACGTATCCAATGTAGAGCTACAGATTGTGAAAAACTAGGCACCGATTTAACCCTTTAACTGATTCATTTAAAGGTAAAAGCAGTCACTTGACAAATTAATAAAACGGGTCTTTATTCTGAGTTTTTAATCACAAGAGGCTACTTTAGTCTCCTCTCATCATAAGAAACATAAAGTTAAATTTACAGGTTACTTTACACCTGAATCTGTATGGGCTATGAGTTTCCTGCTGTTTATTTGGATGCTAAATTGTTTCAAGGACTCAAGAACCAGTCAAGATTTTAGTATGATTTTTTGAGCAAACCAAGAATCAGACATCTTTTCTCTTTTCCCAAGTCCGGACATTATTTTTTATATTTGTTGAACTTGTCCTTTTGTGTTTTTCTATCTAAAATATTAACTTGAACCGCTAAATAAAAACTATTATATTTATAGTGTTATCTGTGGCTCTGTCACAATTTTTAAATTAAGTGGATAAAATCCTTTTCAATGCTTTCGCATATCAGGAGGAGATGTGGTGGTAGGTGAGGAGATGACGCTAGGCCCAAGTTATGACGGAAAACGATGAATTTAATGACAAAGATGATACAACACGGAACAACGGGGAAACAGCACGAGGAAAACTGGCAGCACGGAGACAGGTGACATCAATGGACATTCAATTGACAAGGACCCGACGAAGAACACAGACAACAGGGGAGACTAAATACACACGGGGCAATCACGGGAACGAGACACACCTGGGAGACAATCAACGGGGAAAGACGCAGAGACAGGACTAACAGGGAACAGGATCACACAGGAACTTGAAAATAAACACATAGAAATACGGATCATGACATCGCAGGCTTTTAGTTAACCGGATGAGCAATCTTTATCAGTTGTTTCTGTCAAATTAACAGGGTAGATAAAAACTGCTCCCTGTCTTATTTGAAAATAACAGTTTGAAGTTGAGATATAACTTGATTCTAACCTTTAGGACTCATCTTATTACACAGTGTTCAAAATAATAGCATAAACGTACCTCACACCAGACATACATGATAACGGGAATGTTCTTTGAAAAAGAGAAATTTGAAAGCCTTAAAATGTCACAAAATCTCGTTTTGTTACTATTTTAATTTGCAGTTAATGTTTTTTTTTTTTTATCTAATAATTTTAGGAGCAGATCTGCCTTTGGATGCCATTTCTGAATTGAACTCTGATTCTTCCATATCCAACATGAACAAATGGCTTTCTAAATTTGCTCCGGTGTTATTTGTCACAGAAAGTGTAAACAGGTCTGAAATTTCATACGACCTTCAAGTCCCAACATATCTCAGATTTACTCTCAGACCTAACCATCTTTGAAAGTGATTTTAGTTCGCTTTGCTCAGTGTACAGCAAAAAATAAAAAGATAAATGTATTCAAATATATAACTATTTTATTACAAGCCTTTGCTTTCATCTTCCTTGTCTGTGTAAGCCATAAACTGCCTTCTAAAGTTACTCAAAGTAACAGGAGTAATCCATCAAGTGGCTTTTATATCAATATCGCTGCCAGAAAAGTTGAGAAATGATACTGGCAAAAAAGGATAGCATAAAATCTGTTTGCTAAGAGGTCCAGAGGGCCTAATTCCAAACTGTCCTGAGATATCCGAGAGAAGAGAAATTGAAAAAGCACCAATGCAGCCAAAACTGCTCAGCCGCACCTGCATGTTCAAAGTTCGCAAAATAATCATCAGGGGTTGCATGTGTGTGTGTGTGTGTGTGTGTGTGTGTGTGTGTGTGTGTGTGTGTGTGTGTGTGTGTGTGTGTGTGTGCGTGCGCGCGCGTGCGCGTATTTAAGTTTCTAACTTATAGGTTTGCGTTTTTGGACGAGCCGTGTGCAGCTCTTGCGTTTACATCCAAAGCCGAGTTCGAATGTTAAGCGAGAACGCAGATGTAGTAAGTGAGCTCTCTCGTTTGTTATTTTGTTCCCTTTGTTAGGCCATGATTTTAGCTTCCATGTTCAGTAACTGTGGGATACGGTTATTTCAATATTTGGGGTTCAGTTTTGTCCTATACGCCCTGCCTGCGTGTAACAGGTCATAAACAGGCAGGAATGTTCCTATTGGAGGATTTCCAGGAAGCCCCAAACATCTGGTTGGATCGCTGAGGTTTCCTAACTCCACGCTACACTTGCTGTATATATATATATATATATATATATATATATATATATATATATATATATATATATATAAGAGTGTATAGGCAAGTGGAAAACAATTTTCCCATTGACTCAACACTCTTTCTGCTTTCACACTTATTTTTTCCTTGCTTTTTAAGGACAATGAACATTTGTTTAAATACCAGGCTGTAATATTTTGACATATTTTTAAGCTCACCTGAACTGGCTGTTTTGACCCACTTTTCAAATCTGTCTCCTTGAAAGTTTTGGCAGCGACTGAACTCCCTCAACTGACTAACCAGCGATCTGCAGGTCAAAAAAACTAAACATTTTCAAACTAAACTAACCGATCGCCCTCCAAACAAGAAATTTGTTTTGCTGTTTGTGGTTAATGTTTACTGCATTTCATGATTTGATTAAGACAAACCTCACAAAAACCAGTCTGTATGGTATGTCTTATCAAAATGAAACGGAGTTGGACAAAGCAGGCCGCAGGGGTCAGAGTACATTTATTTGTCCCAAAGCGTAAAACTTCAGGCTTTAAATAACACAGTGGTAGCAGTGCAAACCAAGTGGGGTGTAAGGCTAGCCATTCTGACTAATATTTTCTAATAAGGTAGTTAAATGCGCCAGTAGGAATTTATAGATCCCATTAGACACCAAATACACGCCACCAGTCGCTCAAGTGGAGCCACACCAGATGAGAGGACAGGCGCACCGGTAGTAAGACGCAGTCCTGCACTTTTCTCCTGCATGTGTGTTACTTCTATAACAGGATAAAAGTTTTTTTTATTAAGCTTAATGTGCACAGAAGTCACATTAAATGAAGGGTTGCATGGGAACGGTGAGCTTTAAGGGTCATAGCCTTTGATTTTTCTGAAATATGTGGATGTTATGACTTATAACTTCAAAGTAGAAATTGAACAGCTTAACTTAAAAGTTACTGATGATTTGAAGTTCTTTAGGTAGGCCTGCAGACATTCATATAATGAGATTGACATACTGGCTTGTTACATGCTTAAGGCAATTCTTGCATCATTCTTTAAATTAAATGCAATGCTTAATTTTTTTTAAATTTATGATCTCTGAGCTTCCTGCTGAAATCTATTTTCTTATATAATGTTTGGTCCTTGTTACTGTTTTACTGTGATACACAGCCCAAACAGATAAAACATATTAAAAGTAATACTTCTCTGATAGGAATAAACTTTCACTGGAGCTGTTTTTTTTGGGGTGGGGGGGGTTTCCAGGTAGCACTGCCCTGTAAACCCAGTGGCCCCGTTCATCTGCAGCCCACTGCTTCAAAGTTGTTTAAATATGTAAAATATCTGCTTCTTTCCTCCTGCAAAAATAATTTTGAGACAACTGAAGCTAATTGCTGGAGGAACCGGAATTACAGGAGAATTTCCCGAACCGCAGCGCTGTAAACACAACATGGGAACCTGCACACGCACACGCGCACACACACACACACACACACACACACACACACACACACACACACACACACACACACACACACACACACACACACACACACACACACAGAGGCAAAGAGCAAACATGCACGGTTAAAACGTTTTCCCGACGCACGGAGAGAATTTCTCTGGGTCGGACCACACGCAAAAACCAAACTCACGCATAACACAACGCAAACACCCAATGTCCATGTGCCAAGATTCACACAGATGTAAACACATACTGTACAAGCAAGATGGGATCCTCAGTAAATATATAACATGTGCTAAGATTAACCCACACTGGTATACTTGTCTTTAGATATTTTGGATTTAAATCCCTCCGAAACACATAAAAACACTTTTGGACTTGTTGCAAACAAATACAGAGAACATTTAAAAAAAAACAAAAAGAAAAACACTAAACTTCATGGCAGTGAAAAATACAGATTATTGCTTTTAATTAGCAGGAAAACACACGTGCAATCTGAGAAATTTCAGTAAACTTTCCAACCGCCCTCATTAGCATGCTGCTCATACTCGGGCGGCCACATAAAGGTGATATTAATATTACATTTGGACTCCTGTATAAATATTTGATCAAAAAATGCTTGTGGGCCTCATGTATGTTTACTGCTAGTAGTTTGCCCAAAATTAACATCAAGCATTTCCTTTTAACCGCAGGGAACTCGGTACTTCCTTTGGAAAAAAAAGGAGGAAAATATGAATTTGGGTTTCTCGTTATAGAAAAAGAAGATTAAAAACCATGATTCAAAGCATAATAGACACATCTTACCAACTATATAGTGTGGTAATAAACCTTATAAAAAAAATTTTAAAGATAAAGAAGAAAACAACTTGCTATATAAATTCATTAATGACTGAAGAAAAGAGATTAGGAGTAAATAAATTAGTGCATGCAATGTTGGCCACATTTGTTGACACCTCTGGTAAAAATAAGGCAGAAGTCTTAAAAAATATATATATTTTAGTAACAAAAACAACAAATTCATTGGCAACCCGCAATCCTCTTGCAACGAATTTAAGTAAAGCAATTTCTAAAATGTAAACTTTATGACTATCTGATTTTCCAGTGACTTCTACTCAGTAATTCACGACTTTTCTTCTTTTTTCTTGGGTATAAATATAGCAGATTTTGTGTGTGTGTGTGTGTATATGTGCGTGTGTGTGTTTGGAGTTGTCACACAAAATGGGAAGGATAAATAAACATAAGGTAGTTGTCCATATGTCTTTATAAGTTGAGAAATATCTACAAGAAAACATCTGCTCTCCTCAACTTCCCCAAATACCAATCAAGCAACCGTGACTAACAAGACTGGAAAAATCCAAGTTTACCTTGCTACCAAGCACAGGGGGAAGTGTTGTAATGAAGCTGGCAAAAATCATAAAAACCCAAAAGTCAAATGTTTAAAAACTGCGCGGACAATTGGCATCCTTAGGTCAACACACTTCTAAATCATTCATTAAGTCCTTTCCTTTCTAAATCTGTTTTCTCATCTTCATAATGTCATGTTCAAGTCATGAAGGAGTCTGTCTCGGCTTCTTGTTTTGCTTTTATCGTTCAGCAACAGGTAAATGTAATCTAGATTTGTTCTGGACAGATGCACTGAGGAAATATTTGCTGCCTCTGTCCACACATGTGCCAATAAAGCAGCACAGAAACAGAAAACTACAAAGTTTCGCTTTTTAATACAGTTTTGTTACGCATTTGATCTTCACCCGTTCCTCACCATCTTAGATTATTGTCCCAAAGCTGTGAAATAAAATATATTTGGTGGTGAATATTGTTTACATGGGGAACAAAGACAGGAACATTCAGGTTTTCTACACAACAAATCGCAATCTTGCCTCGGACACCAAAACCACTGGAGTCTGCTCTGACTTCAAACATTAAATAACAACAAAGTACTTCTAATTGCATGCAAAACACACACAAAAAAAACCAAAGCGTTGATTACATTCTAATATTAAAGTAAAAATAGAAGCAATGAGCAGCGTAAATTCCACTGCAGACTTTTATTTTTGAACCAACAAAAGCTTCTTCGTTTTCTTTAAAAGTGTGAGTGAATTTAATGAGTTACATCTCAGCAGTTTTCAGCGCTTTGGGGTTTTCAGCTAATTGCTGCCAAATTCATTCTCAGATGTGTTCTTGTACATGTGTGCAGCACGAAACAACAACAATAATGGAAAAAAAAAAAAAAAAGCACTATGCTTACTTTGTGATAGCGTGAGCGGGCCTATACTTGCTGTCATCCAAAAGCTGACAAATCCCTGCACAACCTCAACGCTCAGGACCTCCACTAGATCAAACACACACACACACACACACACACACACACTCGCATGCATACAAGCGAGCAAACAAAGAGAAGCCCTGCAATCCCGTTTTAAGCTCTGGAAACCTTGAAGTCAGACGTTTGCTGAGTTTCTCAGCTCAGATCAAAACACGAAATAGAAAATACAGAAGAGAGGAAGAAAAAAAAACACTCTGTCATCTAGCAGAAAGTGAGATAGTACTAACTTTTTTGCTTGCTTTTTTCCCCCTTTTCTGTAGTGGAATCACAAAGCTGCAGAAAACCGGCAATGAAAAGGCAGACAAGATGCCAGGGGACTCATGGCATTAGAAGTTGGTGGGGGAAAAAAAAAAAAAAAAAAAACAGCAAAGGAAGGGCTGGTACTGTGGATATTTAACAACACGTCTGAGCGCACAAAACAGTCAGAACAGGAGATTTATGTAAAAACCAGAAGGAAGAAGTGGTTATTATGTGGTTGATTGCAATGTGTAGGTCAGAAAGTTTATAGGATTTCGATATGTCTGTAAAACGGGAGCATATTCAGACCCCAGATATCACATACTGAAATGTCATTAGATGGTGACCTCTGGAGAGGAGATGGAAGTCCCTAAAAGTCAAAGAAAATTTTAGGTCTTGGCTGCAAACGATGCTGTTATATTACAGTATTTTTATGAATATCAGGCAGCAGAATGTTCTAATCAGAAAAAAACAAACAAAAAAAAAACACATTTTATCTTGAGGACTACATGCTGTGCAGAACTCATAGCAATCAGTCTTAATGTGGATGTTTTCAAGTATCTCTAAAAAAGAAAAGCTAAATACCTACTTTTAATATATTAAAAAATATATAATAAATGTACCTGTTTTTAATAAAAGAAATAGTGGTTGTGAGCTTAGACACACCTACAGACAAGGCAAGATAAGAACCTGTCCACAAAGAAAAAGGCTGAACATCTCTATCGAAGGCAGAGATGTTATAGTTATAGTTAATGTAGTTAACTGTAACTACATTAACTTTTATTTTTTGACAAAAACTGCTGGTATCGATGGTAAATGATAAAGAGACCAGGGCAGGTGTTATATAACAGAGAGAGAGAAAGAAACAGCAATGTTTCCTGTTCAAAAAGGCGGCGATGTGACAGAGAGTGAAGAACAAGTCAAGGTGTCTCCTTCAAAGACATGAAAGACATGATGAGAATTATTAGACGCGGAGTTTATGACAGAGTGAAAGAGTGTCTCTATGGAAGGACACGCAGTATGACAATGAAGGAGAGAGATGAAGAAGTAAAAATAAAAAAAAGTGCAGGGAGCAGGGGCTTTGGAAGAAAGATAGGCGTGCGGTACTAACCTTGAGGCAAGACTGGGTAGCGCAGCAGAAAGCGTGGCATCATAAAGATAAAAGAAAGACGGAGAGAAGGAAAAGGGAAAGGTGAGAGAGGGGAAAGAAGAGTTGAGCACTGGGTTAGCCGGCTTGATCGATCTTCAAAGAACAGGAAAGACAGCAGAGCTGACAGAGAAACATCATTAACCAAAGAGAGACAGCTGACGGACATTTATACAAAGAGACAGACACGACTGGGCAGACAGACAGACAGACAGACAGACAGATAGACAGGCAGGCAGGCAGACAGTCACCAGATGGCTTCTTGCTCTATTTTGTAAATTAACATTTAAGTAATGAGAGCCCTACTTTCCTCAAATCACCCCTATGCCAATAAAACTGCAGTAAATTAGCCAATCAAAGCATGAGATGGGTCCAAGTTCAATATTATTATTTCTTGAATGAACTGCGCTGGTTATTGAAATTCCCACACTGACAGCATGCACTCTGGGGATCTGAGAGCCTTTACTGAATTTCATGCAACTTTCAAGGTATAAAAAAACACAAAAATTAAAAAGTAATTTCCCAGTGTCCATAAATCGGCTCACATGCTTAAGTTGGCAAAGCCCCAACTCCAGTGTGATTTTATGCTTGAGAACATGCTAATGACAATATGCCAGAGACAGGTTGGTCCATGGCCGAACAATGCAGCTATAAAAATCTGTGAATTTCTCATTAGTTGCGCTTAGAGGTACAAATCTGCCCCAACCCTGTTGGGTTTCTTGCATCTCCACCCATTAATAAATGACTTTTCTGTTTTTCTTCCTCTACCACCTTTCTTTCACTTCCCCTGCTGCTCCCCCCTCTCCCTGTTTTCCACTCGTCCTTCCAAATCCTTTATTTTGGCCATTGGGGCAGATTTTCAGCTCCATTTCCCCTCAGTGTGAAGTCACTTTAGTCTGCTCCAATTACCGTCCCAGTTCCTGAAATAAATAATCTGGTACCAGTACAGCTGGATTTTCACGAGAGGGGAAGAGAGAGTCTGATTTTTGCTCTTGTTGCTCTCGTGTTTAAACTGCAGTTGAACTTTTTTTTTTTTTTTTTTTATTAGACGTGTTTCCGCGGCTCGACCGGAGCCCGGAGTCAGCCCCGGTCTGGCCAGTTTAAGAGCAGGCCAGAGGCGTTTCTATTCTTCTCTGACATACCTGTTAGCTACCTGTCAGGCAAAAAGCCCCAAAAAGACACAACGTTATTCCCAGAAAAGCTACGGATAAATTCCCCATCTGTACATGTAAAATTTCTGGGTCAGGTCTGAAGGGTTAAGAAAGCTTACTTGTGGAATAAAATATATCTACCTGCAAGGATCCTGCTGGGATAACATGTTAATACATAGAGGCATTTTGGCTCAACAATTACATGAGCCAAAACTGAAAGAGTGAAAGGAGTGAGGAAAAAAAAGAGTTTTTGAGAAATTTGGGTGGAAGATCAACAAAGTAGATCATAAATGTGAAGTAGAAGAGAAACGATTCATGATTTTTCAAAACGTTTGTCATGCATGATGTGTATTTTATCGACTCTGATAAGCCAAATGGATCCAGTTCAATAAACTGCCTTTAGAAGTAAATATAATTTCAGGTGTTCTGTGAAGAAAAGCATAACAATCTCCATTTTCTATTTACCTAAAGTCATCTTAGGCACACTGAAAATATGTGAAAGAAGGAGAACTGGTCACAAAAGACCAGATCCAGTCAACGTTCAGCACTAAATTCAATTGAGAAAATACTGCAAGACCCAAATCAAATTCACTGATTTTTTTTCAGTAAAAGTGAGAAAAACCTGAGAAGCATTTGTGGGTTTTCAAAAAGCCCCAAAACTAAATTTTCTCAAATTTAAACTAAAGGTGCAAAGTCATATTTAGACATAAATAAGAACTTTAAAATAAAAATGTTCATTCTAATTCCAGATTTGTCAATATTATGTTTTGACAAATCTGTCAAAACATAATATTTGTCAAGACTCTTGGATAGTTTTAGACAGCAAAATTCTGCACAAAATGTAACTAATTCAAATAAAATTCCTATTATGGAGAACTGTCTTTGCTTTTGGTTGAACACGTTATCTCTGCAACCGTCTTCGTCAGCAAGTAATGTTTGACAAAATGTAACGTTTGTTGCTCGTTTCATATTCGGTTACTGTGTTATGTTTCTATCGTGGAACTGCCTTGTTGCTGAAAAGTGTTATTGCAAATAAACTTGGTAGGTAAGAAATGGAGTCGGAGATAAAAAACAAACAAACTGTTAGTTGGTTCTTGTAGACTAAAACAATGGCATTTGAATTTTAAGATAAATCTATAAGATGTGGGAAAGTGTTGCGTGAGATGACGTAGAAAGGGTCACAATAAATTTGAATTCTGGATGATTCCTCTACAAGCCTAACAGTCCACAAAGCAAGGGCTCTGAAAGCAAATTTAGCTTAACAGAGAATAAAAAAAGAGGGGTGGAACTGACTGGTTAATTCGCTTTAATTGGGCAAACTCACAATTGTTTTCATCAGAGTCCTAATCTGGAGAATAAAGACGCAGCGGTTTCAGAAGTTTTCAAAGGAATGTGCATTAAATCAGTATGCTGCAGCCCTCTTTTCTTTTCTGGAAGTTTGTTGTTTTAGCCTGCTTCAATGTGATTTTGTTGGAACATTAACAAAGTATTTAAATCTTCTTTTATGCTTAATTAAGATACTTCTCTTTGCCTATGGCTGTCTTTCAAACAACCTGAAAAGTCCAGGTGTTTATTAGAGTCAGATAAATACCATATAAGCCAACGTTCAATAGAAGAATATCACATAAAAGAGATACGACAGGGAGTCCCACCAACATAACCTATAACATTCCTACAATCACAAGGATGGTAAGCATATTAAAAGACACAGATAAAGATGGGAAAAGTGATCAGTTCTTAGATTAAATATCAAAAGGAGCAGACCAATAAAATTAGAGTCCAAACACATTCCTTATGTATGTTTGCCAGCACTTTATTTTCAGAGATTCTGGTGATTCTTGGACGGAAGGACGTCTTTTTCAAACTCTTCGTCTGTTTGTTTTGTTTTTGTTTTCCATGACGATTTTGCTCCTTTTTCCATGATGGAAATGGAACGGAAAACGGGTCCATAAATGACTTTTTCCACTTATCAGAAACCCTAAAATCTGATAGTCCATGAAACATTCAGGGACACAAGTAGAACAGATTTAGAACAGCATGCACAGACGAAACACGTAGACAAGACATCATAATAGAGATTGTGTGCTCTGGAAGAAATTACAGGTGACTAATCTAAAATTACATAGGAAGGTGGTTAGAAACAGCAGTTTGCTGCTACAAACAAAAAAAACAACAACAAAAAAAACCATACTATTAGTGAGCAATTGAGATTCCTACGAGAAGAACGATGTGTTAAAACTCTGCAAGTCAAGCATCCTCAGCTGAAAGTAAGTGGAACGGAAAACGAAATAAAAAGAGTTGCATCACTGACAAGAACAGAGGCTCAGAGTGTCAGGCCGTGCAGCAGCAGCGGTGCCAGGCTGTGCCTCATTTTACAAACTCTTAGGAGCCGCTTGGCTTGTCATGCCGCAGTAACAGACGACCCAAACCTCTGCTAATGTGTGGTGTGTGTCAGAGTACAAGTGAGTCCAATTTCTGGATTTGAGAGACATAACTGTCCAAATATGCAATAAAGTAATGATTTCTTAGCAGCGAGCCAATGCTACAACTCTTTGTTGGTTATTAGTAAGCTCACTGAGCCCTGCCCATGTGGAAAAGACGTATATATACCCTTAGACTGTGCTTTTGAAAATTTATGCAGCTTATAATAAATTACAGCCAGCTTAACCTTAGTTGATTTCAACGATAAAAGTTTGAGATGAAGCCACGCAATGATTTTGCAGATAAATCACCCACAATTGCCTGCAAAAGTATTCACAGGCCTGAACTTTTTCAATTTTGGTGTATTAAACCACAAACTCCAACACACTTTATTGGGATATTATGTGATTACATATATATAATCCACCCTCCAAAGAAGAATGGGTGAAAATGTATCCATCGCTAGACTTGCAAAGCTGGTAGAGACAAAATCCCAGTAAAATGCGTTGACGCGTGCGGCTGTAAAGTGACAAAATGCTCTAAAGTTAAACATGTGGCGTTTTGCAAGATCATAACTTGTGTTACTTGTGTCACTTTTCCACATGGGGGATTGTTATTTTCGTGCCTTTGTATTCGATCCCTTGACAGGCAAAGTGAGTTTTAGCGTGCAGTGGTCTCGAGCTAACTGACACGGGCCACCAGCCACTCACGTGCCCAGGTAGTCCCACACCAGCCCCCCCATTGGCTGCTGAGAGGCAGCGGGGGGAGGGGCCTGCTTTTGCGACTGCTGTGGACGCCACAGATGAGGGGCTGACGGGTTTCTGAGGTGAAATGAGCGCACGCACACACACACACACACAAGCAAATGTAATCGCGCTCGCACACATTCAAAGTCGCACGATTGTTAACAAGTGCAAACACACACATGGGAAGAGTTGAAAGATGGCATGAAAAGGAAAGGAGAAAAGGGAAAAGGGAAAAAGAAGGTGGTGAGTGATAAATAATGAGTTATTCAGACCGAGATGTTTAACCTGAACTCTGGCATTATGTTGGCTGAAACTGAGCAGATGAGGAGTGAATGGAAAACAAAGAGTTTTTTCTTAACATTAACCAGTTTTTTTTCTTCACACTTCTATGTTGGAACAGGAAGGAAAACGTTTTAGATCCATGTTGGTGGGGGGGAGGGAAAAAAAGGAATTTATTTTGTTTTTGTACCTAATCTAATTCCTGTCTCTTACCTCTCCAGTTCATGGATCTTTTTCTCCTTGTCGTTCTTCTCATTCTCCATCTCCCTGAGGATCTCCAGGAGTCGCTCCACCTCAGACTGGGCCTTCCCGGCCTCCTCTCTACACCGGGTCACTTCCTGCTCCAGGGACGAGATGCGTTCGGTAAGTTCAGCGCTGGCCTGCGACTCCGCTGCCGCGCTTTGAGCCTGGAACAGAAACTGCTATTAAAAATAAACCGAGGATTGGCTTTCGAAACGAGCGGATCAAAACATTCGGCGCAGAATGAATGTGCTTGGCCCGATGTGCCGGGAGGTGAAAAATATACATCCTCAGGGGGCAAATGGAGCCACAAATAAAAAAATAAATAAAAATTATAACAAATGAGCGGCCGTGCTGCTCCTATGTTCTCATCAGAGCACAGAGGGAGGCGGTTTAAAAAACATTCACCATGAATGTCCTATTTTATGTTATATTTTTTGGCTGTTTAAGGATACATTTGGACTGGGTTTTTTTGTGGAAAGATAATACAGCAAATAAGCACCTTCCCCCCCCCATAAACCGTATTCTGGCTATTAAGCATAATCTACAAATGTTCAAAAACGAGTTTTGTACTGAACAAGTCTGGTCTTCTTTTCTTATAAACGTTACAGCTGCAGCATTAAGCTTCCATTAATTATTGTTTGAGGGGCACGATGATTACGAATGATTTATTAAATAACAAACTCTTGCTAAATGTTCCAAGTTTTCTACATTTTTCAGAGTGAGATTGTGTTACAGGAATATCTTTTTTTTTATCGTCTTCAGCAGGATTCCACATCCTCCACAGAAAACGACTGTGTAGGGTGCCGTATTCAAGTCTGAAATATTGTTTGTGTCTTTTAGCTGGGCTAAGTTCAAGCTGAAACCTCGGCATGTGTTTTTTATTTTAATTGTCATGGACGTGGTAATACCGCTCAATTCAACGGGCAAATTATAGCCAGTCGAAGTGGTTTTTGTCTTTCTTTTGGCTCGGCCGAGCTGATGGAACAGAAAATTGGATGCAGGAGGGAAAAAATAAAAAATAATAAAATAGATAAAACAAAGAAAAATAAAACAGGTTATAACCAGCTTAGAGGTTAGAACAGCTGTGTGTTTTCCCAGACGTAAATGTTGCTCTTGGGACAGATTGATGTTGTGTGTGTGTGTGTGTGTGTGTGTGTGTGTGTGTGTGTGTGTGTGTGTGTGTGTGTGCGTGCGTGCGTGTGCGTGCGTGCACGCCTTGGTCCCACAATACATAAACCCGTATTAGTTTTGGAAGTGGACGGCGATTTTAACAGCTCCTTACGTGGAGAGGAAATGTTTGGGTGGCTGACGATATACGAAGTTCTTGGTGGCGGAAAGAAATACGGCGGAAAGTCACGCGTCTTTTCTCCGACCATTGTGTGGAAAAGAAAAAGACTAAGAAATAAAGGCTGATGAGGGGAAACACCACAGATACACTGACACGTTCATACATATTCCTCTTTTCTGTTTCTCACATTTTTTCACATCTTCACACACACAGACACACACACATACGCACGCAGCAAAACACATTCAGGGTGTGATGGTGGTGCTGTCTTCTAGAGTCTGTGAAAATGACTGTAAGGCTGTCAGCAGGCTGTCACACACACACATTTTACAGACTGCTGTGAGGGAAAAGATATTTGATATGCAGGCGCGCGCGCGCAAACACACACACACACACACACACACACACGCACACACACACGCACACACACAAGCATACAAACAAGTTTTCATCTCTTTCTCTGAAATAAGGGAAAATAAGTTAGGAAAGAAAACTGCAACTTTATCCTCTTTCATTATTAGGACAGCATCCGCGGACCTTTTTGAGCTGGTTCTCCAGCTTGATGCACTCTTCCTTTTTCTGTTCCAGGTTGATTTCCAGACTTTTCAGCCTGTTCTCCTTCTTTAGAGTCGAGGATGCGAGCGAGGAGGCTTTCTCCTTCAGGTCCAACACCGACGTCTGCAGTAAAATAGTAACCAGGACGAACACTTTGTCAACAGGAAATCTGAAATCCTAAAGAAAATTTCTTCTACTTTTACATTTGTTAGGATGAAACTGTTTTCACAGATTAAACATGTCCTTGAAATTGTTCCAATAGCGAGAACATTTCTATTCTCAACATCAAAGTAAGGCATCTTAAGCTTGCCGATCAAGAATTGATTCCCCTTGAACATTTTCATATTTTTGTTGTGTTGAGGCTTTAAGCTTTAATATATTTTATTTGTGTCAGTAGAAGCACATAAGTTCAAAGAAATTCATAATTGGGAAGTGAGGGGGGGGGGGAAATATGTGGTTTTCCTAAGTATTTAATGAAACTGGTGCAGATTAGTATTCGCCCAGGCTGAGTCAACGTTTTATAAATTACAGAAGTAATTTACAAAAGTCCACAGTTTCAGTCTTTTAAGGAATCAAAATGCTTTTCTGAGTTTAGCTCTGCCCAGTTTCCTTGTCTCTGCAGCAGTAAAGCATTTCCTCCAGTATGACGCTGAAAATCTCCTTCCACTCTTCAGATGACAAACTAAACATCGATTAGTCACATGTATAAAGCCTGGGACATTATTTCATACACTAAAAGTCTCGATTAAACTTACACGGGTGTTTGTAAAGCAACAAAAAGTGAAAAAAGTTATTTTACTACCTCATCTATTATGTATGCATTTGCATTTAAGAGCTAGTAGTAAAACTGAGAAAGAAAAAAAAAAACGATTTAAGCCCGGAAGTATTTCAGCTTATAAAAATATCACAACCTGCATATTTCCTGGCAGCGTCTCTCAACGAGATTGTTCCTCTGTGGAACATTAGCTGAGGCCTTTCTGTGTGAAATTTGCATGCTTTGTTTGCTGCAGGATGGATTTTCTCCAGGTGCTCCAGTTTCCTCTCACGGTCCTCAGCTATGCATGCAAGGCTGATTAGTTTTTCGAAATCGTGTGACCGTGCAGTAGTTGTCTGATTCTGTGACACGGCCAGGGTCTGTCTTGCCCCTTTAGCCTAAAGTCAAGTGGCTCAAAGTGGATTTATCCTTTTTCCACACTCGTATGATTAACTCCGTCCCCTGCTGGTTGTAATATTTCCCATGACCTGTCTCTTTTCTCACTTTTAGGCTCAATCCCTCCATCCGTAAAAATCTCCCTCTCTCCTGTTCCTTTCTCGTTTTTTTTTTTTTTTTTTCCTCTTTTGGTGGAGGCAGTGAAACAGAAACCAGCAGGACTAGAAGGAGAGATGCTCAGACGTGTAATTTCACCCATGACTGACCTTACCAACTTCAGACTTCAGATCATCATGTTTGACTGGGCTTTGGTCAGAGAAACCTTCCTGCTTACTCAAGAGTATATTTAGGTCTGTGTATACACTGGTGTTGTAGGACAAACCTCACGTCGGCGTTTGGCAGCCAAGAAAGGAATGCTTGTTCTCTTGGGAGATTTTCTGTGTACTTTACGACACAAACCGACAGGTTTTATGATCCCCGCGATCGCTAAAATTAGCTTAAAAAGGACTTTTCACAGCGGCGGCTCTCTCTCGGTGACTCTTCAAAGGCAAAATCTGACAGCTGCGAGTTTCTTGACTCATTTTAATTTTCAGCGAACAAGAGAAAACGAGTACATTTGACACAACTAAAATGCAAGAAAGGTGAAAGAAAGAAATTATTGCCATTGATTCTGCCTCGAGCTTTACGTGACTTTCCCCTTGTCCTCCCCTTGCGCCGCGACTAGCACAGTTTTCTAACCTGTGTTTGCTTTTATCAGCGTTTGCACAGGTTACATTCAAATAATTTTAGAGCCTTGCATATTCCCTGCTATTTCCTCACGACCTACAATTGAAAGGTATATTTTATTTTTCTCATTGCTTTAGTTATTTATACGGTTTCAAATCTACGCTTCTATCTTCGGAGCGCATTAATGTCCATCTCATCAATGTATTCCCTCATGCATTTCCATATTAACTACTTACTTCTGGTATGTTGAGCCTTATTATTCACTTATAAAACTAAGACTCCTGGAAATCTAATCATTCTAATTAATTGTGGCTTCAGCTAGCCATAACTTTCCTGCTGTGCTGCCCAGCAGCTGTGGAGTGAAAGCGAAGAAAAAGGAGCCAGAAAATGCTTTGTCGCTCTCCTTGTATTCCTCTGGCTCTGTTCTGCAGTCTTGCCTAGCTCACAAAGTCGCTATTGGGGGAAAAAAAAAAATCAGCTCAGATTATTGTTTCCATTAGCTGTGGCCTGTGAATTACCTACATTTAAATGGGATTTTACTTCTTTGTCCTGCGGCATATCAAATAGGTTCGTGGGAAAACTAATAGCATATCTTCTGATGTCTTCTGACCATAATCAACATGTTTGCGGTGACCGTACCTCGCGATCAGCCAGCTCAGCCTGGAGCAGAGAGACTTTTTCTCTCAACTCTTTCAGCTCCTTCTTAGTGGTCTCCATCTCGTCTCCCTTTTCTCTCTCCTCCTTTTCTCGCTGCTCCTTCAGCCGCTCGATAATCCGCTCCTGAATAAAGACGAGGAAGGAAAGCAGAAACGGAGCTAAGTTACAAAAGACAGGAGGAGGAAAGCAGACAATGTGAAGGGGCCGTGAAAAACGAGAAAAAGAGAATAAAACACCTCATACTGTCCAGGACGCATTCACAGTCACTCAATATCAAGTTTCTGTACTAATAAGTGTCACATTAAACTTTATGTACATGGCAGCTTTGACAGGATCTAACAGCCAACGGTGATTTTACACACGTAATGTGCTTTGGCGCAAGACGTAAAATTCACAAGCACTAAAACAGAAAAGCTGACTTCTATAGCTGCAGAACAACACAGTGGCCAGTTTAAAGAAAAAGAACAAAAGTTCACGCACCTAAAAAAAAAAAGAAAGAAATGGTGCAAGAACCCAGAGTGCGCACATAAACAAAGGTAAGGGAAGAAATGTTGAAAGGCTTGAGCTGAAAAACAGGACATTTCAGAAAGCAGGGAAGGAATGGAAAGAAAAGAAAAAGGGAAGAAGCTGGAGTGTGTGAGCTCCGACATCCTGCCAACAATCACACACCTCGCTGACACTGTGAGTATTAGTCACTGGTCAATTCCAAACCTGCTTCCTGTGTGTGTGTGTGAAAGTCTCAAAAAGATTGAGTTTATAACATAATAATCTGTAAGAGTATAAAAAGGAAAGCTAAAACATAACAGATTTTGGTTTCTGAGAGTTAAAGTCAAATCCCCTGAAAAAGCTGCCTGCAGAGTCATAAATCCGGTGCTGCAGTATCGTCTTGAACCTGAATGTTCACACATAAACAGTGATCAATGAGTAAATCTGAGCCATGTGGCTCCGTGCCTGTCGGCTCCTTGTGTTTTACAAAAACAGCCTGTGAATAATTTAATAAAATGACAGCTCGTGTAATTATTGGTGTATTTCCATTTATTCCGAGTCACCGGGTCAACATGTGGGTGGTCGGTGGTTTTGCTCATAAAGCTTTTATTAATGTAACCTTGCTCGGGCGCTGACCCGAGGCTGACCAGCGGTGGGTGTTCATGTATTCGTGTACGTGCATCTGTGTGTGTGTGTGTGTGTGTGTGCGCGCGCGTGTGTGTGCGTGTGTGTGTACCTTCTCAGCCAGAGCTTCCTCCAGCGTTCCCAGTGCGGTGTCTGTGTTTGACGTGTCCGTCTGCAACGACTTGACTCTGTCTTTCAGACCGCTCAGCTGCTTCTCCTTATCCCGCAGCTGATCCTGGAGGTTCTCGATCTGTAGAGGGGAGGGAAGAAAAATAAATCATCAGCTGCTTTAGTTTTGATGCATATTTCATTACTGAATGCTGAAAATGATATTTTCTGGCAGGTGTACGGGCTCCAAGGGCTCCTAATGTGAAGAACGTTACCAGCAAATTACACAAGCTGACATGTCTAATTGAAAAATGAAGTTTTATGCCTCCATTCATCAGACAAACAACGTAACATATTTTATTTATTTTTTGTACACTTATGTAAATTGCTCCAAAAAAGAACAAATTTGATATTCTGATGGCATGTGTTGAAGCTCTGAGAGTTCCCAAAATAAATCACAGGAGCTAAAGTAGCATTAGCAAGAATTACATCATAAGCTAATGTGGCTAAATTTCACAAACTAATTAAGCTATGCTATAATAAACAGTGGTTTGTGTTTTATTTATAATTATTTTGAGTTGGGGTTTTTTTTCTGTAACACAAAAAAGAAATTAGCCAAGCTAGCATAGTTTGTTTTAGGGAACTTGTACACGAGCTACTAAGAATATGCTAATAAGGTAATTAGCATAGTTTTAACATTTGAACTGAATTGAACAGCTAACTAAACCTTATGCTAAGTTTACTTATTAGACCAGATTGTAATATTTGCTCAGCTCACTTTAGGTGCATTTTACGACCTCGACAAAGAGTCATTGTCTGTTCTAGCTATTGAAAATTAGCCATATTGTCCTATCTTATTGCTAATTTGTATACTATCAATTAGAAATGTACTAAATATTTAACTTGAATGCTTTTTGAATTTGAATAGAATGAAAAAAATCAACAGACTTGAATATATATTTAAAGCTACCAGCCAGACTTTTGATATTAAGTAAATCAAATTCTCTTAAGATTTCAATTTTCTGCAACACAGACTGCTACAGGAGATCCTTGCTGCCCACAACCATCCCCACCTACAAAAATGGGTTGTTTCTACAGTTTATTTCTGTTTCACTGCCTAAAGAGAAGATAAGGCAATGCACTGAACTGTAAGCTAAAAAAAAGTAGTATTACCTTAAAGTTTATTTTTATTGCAACTTTCACTTCTTTTTGTTTCTTTTCTCTTATCCTCTCAAATTCATCGTAAAAGCAATTCATTTTCTCAACAAACCCACAATTCTCTGACATAAAACAGAACTGATTCTTGTTGAAAGCTTCAGGTGAACGAAAAAGGCAGAGAGCTAGTGTTTCATACAACATTTCTCAGCTTTGCTTCTTTTCACCCTCAATCCAAATACAAGCTCTTCCCCTCCACTCCCTCCCAATTTTCCTGTATATTGTAATTTTGATTTGGTGAAAGATTGATTTTGCCCTAAAACACCAAACTACCAGATACAGTCTAGCTCAGTGTTTCTCAACCGTTTTTGTGCCAGCGCCCCCCTAGCCTTTATCCAGGTCCCTCACCGCCCCCCACCAAAGAATTTGCAGGCTACTTTGCACTGACTATTATTATATCATTAATATTACTATCACTATTGTAAATGTTTTGATTTTTATGCTTGTTTCTGTATTTATCATCAAAAATAATTTCCCAGAGAACAAAAAAGTCATGGGAATAAAAATTATTTTCACAGGCGTCTACAAAAAATTTAATGAACATCCAAGTTAAAATTGGTAGGCCTAATAGCAACCAATCAGAGCGGAAAAAATATTATTATTTTGTGCCATTTTCTAGTTGTTAAATATTACACAAAATAGCCAGATAAAAGATGTTCAACATGCCAGTTTAAACTTTGAACTATTTGCAAACGACTGAGCTCTGCAACATTAAAACATGGATAGAACTGTAACTACATTAATCATAGCTCCTCTTCTCTTCAGTGTTTGTCAGTTTCTGGTGGTGCAGCTCTGTGCTGCCTTCAGGAGAATGGGACATCAGAGTATCATCCATAAAACTTCACCCACATGGCATTTATTGTGCAAACCAGAGCTTTCAGTGGAAAAACAAAAGTTCCAGATCCTTTTAATGCCATACAAATATGAGACAGAAACATGGATTATATCTTAATATAGATCTGTCTATTGATTATAGATTAATAATTTTACTGGACAGAAATTAAAAAGAACAAATCTGGTTCTTAATCAAATCCTAATGAGTCAAATTGAAAGTGTCATAGAGTCATCAGCCTCATGACATTAACACTGACATGAAAAATAATATTGAAGAAATAAATATATCAAATCTAATTAAAAACATAAATAAGTGATCAGTTCTTTACTGTTATGGTCTGTAAAATATATTTATTCTCAGTACTAGATGTGGTCTCAACAAACCCATGACATTTCAACAATATTATTTTACCTTTTATGTGGAAATAGTGTCTGTTATTCTTGCCATACAGTCCTCTGTATTAATTATTGCTTGACAGGTCTTGCCATACCAGTTTATTCCTCTGTATTTACTTTAGTTTCTTAGTTTATTCTTGCATTTTGTTCTTCATTCATTTCTGTTTAGTTTCCTTTGATTAGTTTTATCCTCTCTTGGTTTATTACTATGTCCACTTTAGTTTCTTTCCTGTTGCTAGATTTATTTTATCATTTATCCATTAAAAGACGAATAATATAAGACAAATAATCTTCACTCATCACCTGCTGCGCCGCATGATAGTCATGTGTTTCACATCATGTGTTGATTTTTTCACTGTTCAGCGTTGGATTCTCTGTTTTTATGCCATAATTCACATCTAGTTTGTCGCTCCGTTTTATGTCCCGCTTCTCCCGTTTCAGAGTTTTGCGCAATGTGCGTGTCTTTTTTGTTAAGCTCCTATGGTGCAGGGCGGTCGGGAAGCGCATTGATGGGGAAAAGGCAGACTGACATAAACCTTTTAAAACAACGGAAACAATTTCTGCGTTCTGATTATTGAAATTTAAAAGTGCTGCGGTACCGTTGTTCTATCACCCCCGTTTCATACCGGACCACTTCCAACACCGGTGTTAACGCTATAAAATGAATGCTCTCTATCGTGGTATCACCCATGGAGGAATTTCTTTATTTAAATGGGTTCATTTTTCAGAGGGATACACAGTGAGGGTATCGTGATTTTAGCTACCAGTAGCAGGAGAACGGAGCTACGCCAAGAAGCTAACAGAAGCTACAAACACTGAATAGAAGAAGAGCTGCCATCGATACAGTTTCAGCCAAGCAGCATGATTTAATGTTACACAATACAGTTTTACCAAGTTGCTCAAAGTCTAAACTGGCATTGTTGTGCATTTAAGGTGTAAAGTTAACCTTCGCCCAAACGCCCCCTAAAGGCATCCCAGCGCCCACCCCTTTTGTAAAAATGCCCGCCAGCGCCCCCTGCCGTCCTCTGAACGCCCCCTGGGGGGCGGTACCGCCCACGTTGAGAACCGCTAGTCTACCTGAAAAATACAATAAATGACCAAAAGGATTTATAGCCTTTGAAATTTCAACATTTTGTCCTGTTAGAAGCAAAAACTTCAATGCAATTTATTGGGACCAACACAAACACTGATAATGAGCAAAAGGTGCAAGATTAAGGGGGGGGGAAACATTCTTAAGTAGTTTATGTGATGTCATATTACATGTAAATCTGTTTTCATTTCTAATTGTCTTCTATCATAAACAACTGATTCAAAAAAGGAGGAGAAAATAGTCACCCCGTTGCGCAACCTTTGACTTCTCTGCAGGTGAGATGCACATTTTCAGTACCAGAGAAAAGAGCAAGCATGTGTGTGTGTGTGGGTGAATACAATAAAATATTTCCAGCACGTCATTAATCAACAGTTAACCTGACAGCTTGACTGACATCTTCCTCCTCCTTCTCCTCCTCCTCCTCACACACACACACATAGAGGAGCCCTCGCTGTTGACAGTGAGAGGCCATGTGACTCTTTAATCTTGACAGCACACGAGCGCCACACTTATATACATATAGAAACGCCGTCTGCGCTTTCTGCTCGTTCTATTTCAGTCCCGAGGAGATGGGAGATCACACGGATATCTTCGCTGCTAATCAGCTGCAGGTTCGTGGCAATTTACTCACGAGAACGGAGAAGTTAAAACGTAGGAACGGGGTGGGAGATATGAAAACTGAACGCAGGAATAGAGGGAGGAAATGTGGAAATCAAGGAGCAGAAAACAGCGGCGTTTCTCTCTCTTTCTCAGGCTCCGAACTGTATTCTATTTGAAGACAGCAGAGGTCATCATTTATTAAACAAGAGGAAGTCATTAGTATGCATCGGATTTTAAACACACCATGTCTCTCTCCTCCCCCTCCCTGTCCCTGCTTTATGTCTGCCTACTTGATTTTCCCTATTGATTAGCTGTGCACATTTTCTACTTTTCAACATATTCTTCTGCAAGGGAAAGCGGGGGGGCACAGGTGGGGAAAAAAAAAAAAAGGAGAGTTGGTGGAAAATGGAAAGGCTTTTAAAGGAAACACAAAAATGTAAACGGGATCTCATTTTCCGAAACTTGTCTCTCCCACTGTCCTAAATAATATATGTTTGTATATTTTATATATTTGTGTATATCATTATGAATGACTATCAAGATTCCCACAGAGATCCTCTCCTTTCTGAACAGGCAAACGTCCCAAACTATATTCTGTCCTACACCTCCATCTAGTGGCCAACATTATGCACTGCAACTTATTTTCAGGGGGAAAAAAAGATTTCTAGTAGCATGAAAAAACTTTCAAACATTTTTAATTTAGGAAAAAGACCTATAAGCTGTCCACAAAGGCTAGCTTTTTGATACCGTCTCACGCAGTGAGTGAAGTTGTTTAAATTTAGTGAATAAACAGCAACTCTCAAGTTCTTTACTTTGAAAAACAGCGTTAAAGTTGCTCCATTTTCTCCACCGTTTAGACGTCTAGTCCCAAGAACACATTAAAACACATTTATACAGTTGTAGAAAGCAGCCTAACATTAAGCTTCTGTTATGACCTCAACCTCGACTCTACTGATGTCAAGGTTGTAATGTATGGGTTATGTTTCAAAGTCAACAATGAGAAAGGAGACCAAGAAATTTAAATTACATCTTTCGAATCTGAGAAGAAGAGTGGTCAAATGTCCAGCAAGAATTATGGAAAAGGCTCGCAGAGGGCGGCAAAGATTGAGTCATTTCGCTGCAAATTGCTGAGGGACTTCTAAGTAGTACTGGTTGAAATGCATAATTCTGAGAAAATCAACAGTAATTCCAAGCCTTGTCTTTAAAATGCAAGAAAGATGTACTTTGTGTTATTCATTTGACCATGGAAAAAGAACAGCTAAAATTAATTTTTTAAAGTTCGATGGCGTTTGTAAACTTGTGACTGAAACTGCACTTAAAACATCAGAGTTTAAATGTTAGCGGGACGCAAACGATGAAGCTTCCCACCTTTTTCTGCAACACGTTCACTTTGCGCTCCTTGACATCGAGCATGTCTTTGAGATCAGTGATCTCCCCTTGCTGGGTGCTCTTCTCCTCCGTCAGCTCCGACATCTGCTGGCTCTTTTTCGAGAGCAGGGACTCCTTCTCTTCCAGGCGAAGACGCAAGGCGTCCACCTGAGCGCAAAAAGAAGAACAGGCGAGCGGAAATAAACGCTCGGAGCAAACAACGGCGATAAGCGGGGGAGGAGCAAGTTTACCTCGGTCTGCAGTATGGCAGCTCTCTGCTCCTTGGCAGTGAGCGACTCCTTGAGTACGTCCACGTGTTGTTTGCTGTCAGAAAACTGGTTGTTCAGAGTCTCCAGTTTGGTCCTGAGAGCTAGCAACTCGCTGTCTTTGCGGCTCAGCTCCTGTTTTGCCTGCTCCATCTGAGAAACGTGCAGGAAGGACAAAATATCTAAATGTGTGCTGCAGACGAAAGCATGCCCTTCTTCTTTGATTTCTATCCCTGTTAAAACTCACTGCAAGCATTTCAGACAGATTCAGTTTTTTAATGATGCATTTGTACCATTCGCTATCTTAAATGCGCTTGTTATGTAGCAAACGACTTCAACGAATTATTGAAAATTAGGTGGAGCCTTTCTGAGTGTTGTTGGTTTTCTTTTATATATGCACCTCCAACTTATACTGGGAGAAATTCCTCTTAGAAGGTTGTCACCACTAACACATCATTTGCATCATTTTGGCAGGTTACACGACTACTTTTCTCATCAGAAATGATCTTTTCTGTCTTTTTTTTTTTCTTTCTCCTCTTCTTCTCATGAGAAACAATAATGGTAATTGCAACAGGTAAGTTTCTGGACATGCATAGTGAATAAAATTTCAAGTGTTGCTATAATAAATCCAGCAGCCTAAATTACACCAATGTTTCAATAGCGATTGAAAAAAAAATACAGCTTAAATGAATGATTAGAAGACTAAAATCAAGATGGCATTAAAGCTGATGATGAGTGCAAGTAAACCAGTAGAGGGGAGAGTTCCTTCAGTGGTATACGTGTAATAACTTGAACTATTGCACACACAAAAACTAGTGTAAAAATCTTACAGGAAGAAATAAGATCTACTTAGTGAGATGATATACAAGTTAAATAAGTTACTGGTACAAAAAATGTGCATTTACTGTCCTTGTTTTCCAAGTTATCTGCTGAAAAGCAAACAAAAATTAGAAACGCAAGTCAGACTAAAAAATGTTAGCAGTCCATGCGAAAAGGTCTGGTTCGATTCTGCTGCCCACTCTGGTTTTAAAGTCCTACTTTCAAAGCAACTGATAATTCATTTTAAGGTAATCTAATAATAATTCCTCATATTTGTAGCTATTTTAAAATAAAAGACATAATCTCCATTTCTTTCAGCAGTTCACCCGACATGTCAATTCACACTTAAGGCGTCTGAGGAGAATTGAACCCAGACCTTTAACCATGAAGCTTTTCGTTCTAGAAAACCAAATCAATTCATCTGCAAACCGATCCACTAGATCATGCAAGAAGAAAGACGCGCAGGTTAGAGGCAGCAACCTGCAGGAGTGTGTATTTAGCTGCTATAGACCACTTACAGTGCAGAAACAGAAATGAAACGCTACAAGCCCAGCAGGCTGGGATTCTACTGATAGATGCTACTTAAGCTGCAGCCTGTAAGAGATGAAGGAAGGAAGGAAGGAAGGAAGGGAGGAAAGAAGGAAAGCGGACACAGAGGTGCTTCTCTTACTGCAGACACCTCCTGCTGAAGCTCATTGGCTCGTTGCCTTAGCTCCTCCTTCTCTGATTGGCTGCGAGTTAGCTCTTCCTTCAGCTGTTCAACCTGGCAGGAGAGGAAGGGGTCAACACGGGGGGGAGGCTTCCAGTTTTCCTTAAACCTGTTCTTCTTCCTCACATCTCAGCAGAGGGAGACGGAGATGTGAGGAAGAGACCTGATCGCGATGCCCAGCATGTCCGCTGGTGAGTGTTTAAATGTCATAAGCAGCAGTGGGGAAAAAGAAAAAAAAAAAAAAAAAAAACGTCGCAGTGGAAATTAAACACATTTTTTAGTAAAGGGAGACTACTGGGGGAACTGAAATATGCAGTCTGAATGTATAAAACCCAGTAAATCAAATAACACTTTATTAAAAACCATGCTTTTATTCAATATAATCAGAATTCACTGAGAGCATTTTATGCGTTATGTTAAGTTAAAGCAAACATGTATCCCCTAACAGATATAACAAAAACTGTAGTTGTGATTCTGTTGAGAAAATGTACATTTTTTGCCTTAAGGAAGTGAAAGAAGATGTAAAGATCCAGAAGATTCATACCAGGGTGAAGCCTAAGTGTTGTGGGTAATGTGTGTGTTGCTCAGTGCATTGATCACCTTGTTCTTCATAAACTTGGAGTGGGATCTGTAGACCTCCATCTGTTTGATCTCCTCCTCCCTCTCCTCGCTGCTCAGAGCGCCGTTGGACTTCAGCATCATCACCTCCTCCTCCAGCTCCCTCATGCCGCGCTCCATGGAGCTGATCTTTGCATCCTGACAAATTCGTTCATAAACAGGTTTCTTAAAAGTTTGATCAAACGTGATTATGTCTATTGCTGCTGTTGCTTCCTCACGTTTTTACCTGTACCACCGCAGATTTTCTCTCAGGTATGGTTTCGACTAGGCATTTTGAAAAACGTTCTTTTTTTTTCTTGCTGAAACATGCAATCTGTCTTCATCTTTAGCTTTTTAGCTGTTTGGGTCAAATTGACTGCTCATAATTTCATCCACCTCAATAAAAACCACTCTCTCTTCAACTTTGCAGAAATTCCTGCTGCTTCTTCAGTGATGCAGTCGACCTCTCCGCAGCTTCTCTGACTAGTTTTTATAACTCTATTGTTTAAATAGTTTTCTGATTTCAAGCGTAATTTTTTTGGTACCCTTCTTCAACAATGAGATAGATCCTCCTGATCCATTGTAACCACTCTGCCAACTGTGACTGAAGCCAGAGGATGCAAATAAGAAAATGTCAAGAATTCCTGCCGGGACCATAATTCCTTTCAGGTTAAAGAGATTAAATATAACTGATGACAGATGTGAACTGAAGAAAACTGGAACTGAATCAAAATAGGTTCCAGAAAAGTTTAATCGCGTTTAGTGCAAACGTGTTACTGCTGCTCTTCTTCCCTCCGAACAGATTCAGTTGTTATAGTTAGAATAAATGTTAAATTAGAGGAGTTAAAATATTTGAAAGGATAAAACCAAACAATCAACTTATTTCACAAAACCTGTTGTTTTATTGGGTTTTCATCATTCAAGAGCCACCAGACTAAACTCTAAATCAGAGCAAGCTTTGATTTGAAGTTAAACAATAAAATAAATAAAAGATTTTCTAATAAGCTTCTATTAAATCTGCTCAAGTGTACTACAAGTATCAGAAATAAAATGTCATCAAGACGCTTACCTTCATTTCAATAACAGTCTGCAGGGCCTTGGTCTTGGTCGATTCTGGCGCTGCTTCGTATCTCCTGTGAAGCTCCTGAGAGACACAAACGCCACGACGGTCAGCAGAGGACAAGCAGGAAGACATGGCGGGATGGAAGGAAGGAAAAACAGAGGAAACAGATGATCGCGGGGCGGGAGAGGAGGCGAGGGCGGCTGACGGAACGGGATGACGGGAGGGCTGGATGGCTGGCGTGGGCCGTGGCGCGGGAAGCGGGAAGGACGGGGAGTGGTGGACAGTGGATCGGTGGGAAGGATGGACCGAAGAAATGACGACGAAAGAAGGAGAGTGTGGAGGACAGGACGAGGGCGTGGGGGCGGGATGGACGGAGTGACGTCTGGGAGGAGGCGAAGGAACAGGGACGGACAAAGAAGGAGGGAATGAGGGGCGGCATGATGGAGGACAAACAGGAGAAGGCAGAAACGGGGGGGACACATGGAAAGGAGGGGGGACAGGGACAGAGGGAGAAGCCGGAGAAGACAAGGAGGCAGAGAGGAGAGGTTTCCTCCGAGCAGAAGAGCTGGATTTTATCTTCCTCGGTTTGATCCGGCCGTCCCACATAGCTCGAACAGAAAGGAAGGAGGCTGATAACCCTGACACAGTTTCACAGAATGATCCGACCCGACAGCCTGAGGTGACGCTAATTCGATCAGTTCACTCACAAACTTAACCTGAACCTAAATTAATAAAAAAACAAAAATAAATAAATAAATAAATATTTTTTTTACAGACCCAAGTGAAAAACCTGAAACACACTACATCCACATTTCTAAACTTGTAGCTGCCTTCTGGTAGATCCTCCTCCAGCACAGCTACCTCACCAAATGAAGCAGGAGTAAGGATGAGAGGTATATGAAGGAGGGCAACGGTTGATGTGAAGGCACAAGAAGAAAAGGAAAGGACAGAGAGAAGTGCCAGGCAGGGCAAGAATAAAGCAGAAAGGAGGAGATGACACAGTATGCATCACTGCTTTTCTTTGGCCTCTTACGCTTTGACAAAAGCAGCAAGCGCACAAAGCCAGGAAGTACAAAAACCTGGACATGTGAAGCAGACAGTTGGGTGACATGGCTGGAGGGGCTGGCGAACATACACACCAAGTCAGATATTTCCTTCAAAAGAGTCCTGTGCTGCTATTGTTTGTGATAAATGATAAATTTTGATAAGCTGCTGAAGTCAGAGTGAACATGGTAATAAAACTGAGGTAGCTGTCTGAGACCACAGAAAGAAGATCGTAGCAGCTTATGAGTCTAAAAGGGGATTTTAAAAGGCGTCAAAAGAACTTTAAATCCGGTATTCCCCCTTGACAGAAGGTAAACGTTTGAAATAATTGCAGACACGCCAAGATATCACCGTTCAAGGAGGTTTTAACTGAAAGCAGACTGCGGGACTCGAAAACAAGTCTCCAAAATCTCCCTTGTTATTGTTGATTTAACTGTAGAATCAGAAATTTACAAGTATAACTTTCACTGGATGTGTGGAGGAAACCTTAGCTCTCGAAGAAAACGATGAAGGACACAATAACGCTCGCAAGAAAGAGCGTTATTGGACTTCTGGATTAAGACCGTTTGTGCCTATGAGTCTAAATTTAAATTATTTGGAAATCATAACTTGTTTGCACCTTAGCAGCAAGGACAAAAAAAATACACATTTTGATTGTTTTTAATAATAGTTCAGAAAGATAAATCAAAATTAAAATTGGCGACTCAAAGCTACACAAAACCTTGTCATCAGAAACCAGCATAAAACATCAATCAGCATCTCTGATAAAAACCTCTCTTATTAATTTCACATAAGCCACAAAAGACTCATAATAGTCAATGCTTTGGCTAAACCAATTTCCAAAATGCAGCTCGATTTTAAATGTTTTAACATTTTACTCCTGCAAGTCTTCCATACAACAGGTCTTTAATTAAGTGAACAGCAGCTCCGCTCCCAGGAGGCACTGTGCTTAAGAGCAGGAGAAGTGGCAGCAGATTGCTGCAGGGACTGCTTTATTAATTAGTCGAGTGAAAAGTGTCCCGTAGGGGGGAAGCACCAGCAGTACATCAGGAAATTAGCAAGACAAATTCTCAACAGGACGTATCTTTGAAAGATAGCATAATGCCACTGCGGTTCCTCATGAAATTGTTTCCTGTAGTTCTCCAAACACCAGGAGAGATGCAGATGAAGAAACAGGAAGTATTTACAGAATGCTCATGAAACACGAAGACACAACAGTTGGGGCAGGCTGACGTGTTTATCTTTTGTTGATACGAACTCCTAATTAATGTGTTTAACTTTAACTGTACTGTAATGATCAATGTGTGATTGAATAGGAATGACTGGTTTTATTGTAAAGTGTCTTTGAGTATCCTAATAATCATTGTATTTCACTTCATATTCTGAAATGTTTTCACAATCATGTCCTGTTGAAAACACCGACTCTTTAACATACAAGTTTATGTACTGTGATGGTGGCAACATCATTCTGTGTCAAGTCTGGAAAGTTAAACACTTTTTATGTACTTTGTGTCGTCATGCGCCTACCTGTGAAAAAGTTAAAGTTGTACAGTTTTCCAAAGCCCTGCATGCACATTTAACTGGTTTTAAAGCACAAAGCAGCAAATAAAAGCATTACATTTATATCTATATGAATGCTTAATAGGTAAAATATTTCATGACGCATCTCTGGCATTCTTTGTTGTTCATTTCACATTTGTGAACACTAGGGGGAGCTGTTGTATGACAAATAGGACAAAAGTTTGGAGAGAATTTAAGAAAGAATGAATAAGAAAAGGCTGAATCCTGAATATCCTGAATATCCTGAATATCCTTATCCTGAATAATCATTCAGGATAAGGTGTGTCTACATGATTGTTTGTAATCTTGCATAAATACTGCACATTGTAACCAAAGGTACATGCCATGGAGATCACACACACACACCTCTCTGAGCTGAAGCATCTCCTTGTCTTTTTGCTCCAGCAGCCCCTCCAGTTGGTGGATGGTCATCTCTGCGTCAGCGAGTCGCCTCGTTCGCTCGTGGTCCTCCTCTGTTGCCCGCGACGACAGACCTTTACTCTGCAACATCTCCAGCAACTTCTTTATTGACTCATCCCTATCAGACAAAGAAGGGCACGCAAGTCATGCAGAACCCGAAGCATTTTCAGCCGGAAGAAGTTACGCAACCGCTCCGAGTCCCTCTGCCTCTACCTGGCGGTCAAAGTGTGCTTCTGCGTGTCTATCCTCAGCTCCATCTCTTCCACAGTCTTCCTCAGGAGGAAGAGCTCCTTGGCCTGCCGCTCGAACTCGCTGTGGAGACGAAGGAAGTTCTCCTCGGTCATCTCCTGAGGGGGAATGGGCTGGGCGCCAAGTCGCCCGGACTCCGAGTAATCGGATTGGAAGAGCTGATTGAGATCGCGCTGGATCCTGAGCTCGTCTTGTAAGGCCTGGATGGTGCACTGAAGATGCTGGCAGGACAGAGACATAATCAGTTAATAACCGGGAGCATGTAGGGATGCTAAACGAGGCGATTATTAGAGTGCAAGAAAGAAACCTTCGCAGAACAAAGCAGGTTCAAGCTCACTACAGTTCAAACCAACAGACGCCGTGTGGCATCTGCCGTAATAATGAATCCTTCACCTCAACATAAAGCATGTTCTGTGTTTGCACTGCTTTCTCCGAGGTGTTCTGGCCTCATCCCAGAGCACGCTGTGGGGATTATATTTCCCTGGTGACCTGCGAGCTCCTGGGGATCACAAGGTTGAGCCGAGGTAAGCTGCAGAGCAAAAGAACATTTGCCCGGCTGCAGTCATCCTATTGTCTACTCTGATGAGGATAAATAGGAACCACCGGAGCTGAAACGACGGCCGCCGGAGTTACGTTTCAGCTCGTTTTGTTTGTTGGCGTCTCGGTGGACAGGCACACACACTATAGATCCATTGGGAAATATTCAGGGGGGAAATATGCAACAAAAAAAAAAAATCCAACAAAATGTTATTTTGATAAACACGGAAAAAAACATTTATTTAAATATTCTTCACAGCCTCTATTTCACTCAGTATGCAGAGTTTTATTTGCACACTACTCATGATGCAGTCATGGTACTTCAGCCTTAACTTAAAAGATCAAATGCAATTAGTTTAAATCCGGTTGTTGCGTATTTTTGGCTTAAAATCATTATGCATGAATAAAAAGTTAAGTCCAGGCAGTTCTTCACAATATACACATTTCAATAACGGTACATTTGCTATATAGTGTGCAGCCCTTGTTGTTAATTTTATAGTGTAAATTTCACTTCAACTTCACATCTAAATTATCTTTCTACATTTAATTATACCCAAAACACACCAGAGCTGTTCTCAGTACAGCGGAGCCGCCTCTTTACTGCTACAAGCTGCTACAACAAGAACATCCCAGAGACAATAATGAAAAGAATCTACAACAACTCCAGCTTTATTAAATGAACATCATACTTCTCATTTGACAGCACGATCTCTTCTAAACTACTGGAATGAGACGAAGGAGCGCGGACATATATTTGGTTGCAATTTGCAACATCAAAGCCAGATGTCACTATTCTATACAATTATAGCTTTAATTATCTTACTCCAATATGTGCAGTGAGGTTTATTGATTTGGAAGTTGTATATATTAAAAAGAAAACTATCCCCAATCCTCATCAGCGTGAATCACTGCAGGATGAACCTGGAAACCACAATGCATCACATTTAGAGGCGTGGAACAACAACAACAAGCTACAGCCTGACTGATTTGTGCTTTTAAACCCTCTTACCATCTTGGATCATCTTAAGCGACATGTCGGATACCGACAGAGACTGACGGAGGCATTATATGTGTGTCATCTTTGCAGATGTGTTACTAAAGCGCGCCGACAGGTGCATATACACAGTTAGAACGGCTAAAGAAGATTTGACACAACCAGGTCTGAGTCACTGTCAGTTAAAGCTGGAAGTGATGTCACGGTGACGTCTACTTAAATGTGCCACATGCGACCTGAACGGCTGCCAGGTCATCACCTTAGGAGCCACGGTGTGTTCCCAGAGCTCAAGATGATGCAGGCAGCAAAGAGGAGGGAGAAAAGCAACAGTAATAAAACTAGAAGCTGGGAAAAAGAACGATGGTAAAAGACGGCGTCACGTTCCCGCAGAAACGGCCGATCAGCATCGAAGCGAAAAAAGAGACGAAAGAAAGAAAATGGTGTGTGAAGATAAATAATGCAAAACAACCTCTAGATACAACGAGAGAGAAAAGGTAAAGTTAAAAGGACCAGATAGGGATCACACAAACACCAAAAGCTTGCATAAAGAGAATAATTTCAAGGCCTTTATTGCTCCAAATGTCTCCAGTTTATGTTCCCTGACAGCCAGGACAGAATCATCGCTGCTCTCTCCCCACCCAGTTGGGTTTATTTCCACATTCCTACTGACACGAATAAAAGACAATTAGCAGTTTTATCATCTTAATCATTCCCTGCCTGTTGTATCCCCTCTGTGTGAATGTGGGTTAGGGCTGCTGACTCATACAGTAGAGCTGCCTCGCACAAACTCAAATAGGTTGATAGCTGACATTTCTGGGACTTCCCTGAAGACCGAGAGGCAGGCGAGAGAATAAAAAGCCTCCTTTTCTCTTTGCTTTTGTTTCTGATCTAATCCCGCCGTCTTCACGGCGGCAACGCATCCTGCATCGTGTTATCGTAACGTTGGCCCAATTCAGCTGTCGAATATTCTTCAACTTATTGAAATTGTGCTCAAATAACACAGGTGAGTGACATTAAAATATGATGACTGATGAGCAATTCGGGCAAATAGTGATCATTGGTTGTTCTTAAATTAACAAAAATAAAAAGTTCACGATCATGAGTGTTTGATTGTTCACAGGACTCCATGTGTCATCTGCACCGGAAAGCAAAAGTTCGCCAAGCTAAACAACAAACGTGGATAATCAGGTCAAAGGAGGCAGAGTTTGACATTTTCGCCTAAAAAAACTAGACAGTGCATCTTAAAAACACCGTGGTCAGCATTATTTGCAAACAAAAAAAGTTTGTGATCACCTGAACCTTCTACCAATCTACCAAAGCTGAGTAAAACTCAGTGGTCACTAACACGTATATTCACACCAAGCGTCTAAATGTGTTTGTTACAGAAGCACATTTAAACACAAACATGGAGAAAAAAGCCACAATGGTCTTCCTAATAAAAAAACAACAAAAAAAAGTAAATCAAGCGGACTTCAGCAAGGAATCCAGCAGATGCAGTACGATGTCTGGCACACAACTTCAAAAGGCAACATGGGAAGAATTCAGAAAGAGAACGAGAGGGAGCGAACATATCCATGCAGCTGGAATGCAAAGCTGAAAAATGCCAGACCACAAGAGAGAGAGAAAGATACAGAGAGAGAGAGAGGACAAAAATATTGCAAGGAGGAAAAGAAAATATCCCAACCAGAGTCGGAGATAAGAACAGAATGAGAGAAAAAAAAAGAGAGAAAACAGTTTAGCTGTGTTTACCAAAAACAGAAGCAAGGGAGAGGGTGATAGGACGAAGGTCTTCTGAGTTTCCACTGAGTCGTCAACTTTGACCCTGGCAGAGCTCGCCCAAACACTGACATTCAAACATAATCACACACACATGAGCTGGAAAGACTCATTAAAAACACAAACGAGTCACGTTCCCTCAAATAAACCGATACAGGTGACCCGAAACCCACACTTATAAGAAAACCTGCATGCCTTTTCCGCTTAAACCGCTTTATTGCCGTTTTGTCCGCTGTTAAGACTCTGATTCGGGTTTTGACTTGATCAGATGAGACAAGATAACAATCAATCTAATTAAACATTGATGCCGATTGCAACTTCTCCGACCGTCCTCATATGTTTGGCATTAGAAACATCCTGCAGGACGTCGGCTGCAAACGCGGGGCATGCATCTGTGATGCTAATTCACAGATGAGCGAAGATGCTTTTTTGTAAACACAGACGAGAACAGCAGACTGAAACGATTGTGGATCGCCTGAGCAGTAGGCTCTTCATATTTTAATGATGTAAAAACAGTCAGTAGAAGCTATAATGAGCCTTTATGATGCATTTTGAACATGAATTCATAGGTGACCTTACCCCCCCTTGGCGTCAACATCCAAACAGGCAAAAAGCTTCGAGCTCTCCACATCCCTATGACACAGGCTGCAGTAAAGAGACAGCAAAAATAAAAAAGTTGAGCTCCAATCAACTTGTCCTTTCACTTGTGTGTGTATAAAGAAAAAAAAATCACGTGGGTCCAGCTACCCACATGATTGAAATTCACCCTTTGAAATCAGCTCAGAATATATGTTCTGTGAACCTCAAGTCGCTTTTTCCAGAAGGTTTCGAAAGTTGTTATAAGTCATTGAATGAGTAATTATTGGAAGAATCTGATGTTGGGAATCAGCATGACCCGGCCTCCCGCCCTCAGCCCCCCCCACTCCTCACAGGTGGTGCGCCCACACGGAGGGGGCTTACTGCTGCTTTCTCAGGGTGAGCCGGGTCGACCACCAGGCGCTCGCCAGTCAGAGACATTATGGTGGAGATCGTTCCCGGGGTTTCCCAGTAAGAGCAGATCATATAGTAGATCCTCTGTAAGGAGGAGCGTAAACTAGAATATCATCAAAAAATGAATTTATTTCAGTAGTTTGATTTTAAAAAGTGAGATTTATAAATCAACACAGTAAATTGAGTGACAAATTTCTAGGCTTTACTTAATTGGTGTTAGTAATGATGGCTTGCAGCAAATGAAAACCTCAAACTGAGTTTCTAAAAAAAATTTAAAAAATACTAGAATACAACAAACTATATTATTCAGGAACCCAGCAGTTTAGAGCATTACATTCACACATTTCATTGTAAAATCGAGTTGAAGGAAAAAATGTGGCTAAGGGAAAACTGCAATTTTGACACTATAATATAAACAGCCTGTTCAAAAGTTATGACCGACAACTGAGTGCATGTACTGTATCTTTACTTTTATTAACTTTAACCCATGCTAAAAAAAAAAAAAAAAAAAAACTTGAAAAACTTTTTTTTTTTTTAAACAATTTGCTGAAAATGAATACCTTTTTCAATTGTATTCTACATAAATGAGATAGCCTAGGTACATTGTTAGAATCAATAAAACAAGCCAAAGATCTCTATTAACTTTTTAGGCCGGATTTCACTCATTTAGCGTTCTACTGCAGCTTTAAAGAGAGGTTTTTAGGAGAATGGAAACTATATAAGAAAACTTTCTTTTCCTTTTTCCCTGACAGCATTGAACTTCTGCATGAGGCAGAAAGACTAAGGAGTGGAGAGGTGGTGAACCGCACTATTGTTAAACACCTACACAAATATGAGTGCAACAGAGGACTCCTCAGAGAAAACATCTCCAACACAACATTCACATTTACAGAAGTGAGAAACAAACAAGAAAGATGATTTTGTTTCAATCTTTAAAGGAAACCTTTTACTGTATGGAAGAAGGTGAAACAATCCTTTCAGTCATTAACAGACTGTCAGTAAGAAAAATATTATATAATAGGGCAACATACATTAGAAACAGCAGTAAAGTAATAAAAATTTCCAACCATCGGTCCAGCGGGCAAGTGCCCAGATACCCATTACAGGTAAGCTACTGACAGCTCATGAGAACTCCACATACCCCGTTTTGACAAAATTCAAACTACTCTTTCAAGGTAAAGGGGTAGACAATTTCAAGTTCTAGCTAGTGGCACAAAAGATTTTACTCCTGAAGACAAAAAGTCAACTTTTGCAAATTTAAAAAGAAAAAAAAAAAAAGACAAATGCATAATTTTTACTTTGTAAATTATAAGAAAAAATATGATGCACACCAAATAATCCAGTTTAAGCAATGCTGTTTTTTGTGTTTCACCTCTATACATTCTGCAAATCGGGAGTAGTATTTCCTTTCGTGCAATCATTATATGTACTGGAAAATTTGCAAATCAAAATGCGCAATCATGGAACTTGATTTAGAATCAGAAGGAGATGAAAGAAGACAGGACGAGAGAAAATCAGCTTGTGAATGTAGTGACAATTTCTCCATCCTTCCCTCTGGCCACTGCTCATCTGTCGTCCAAAATTAAGCATCCCTGCTTTATTACTCCTCCATCTTATCCCTCGCTTATTCCACTCTCGCAGGGTGAGTCATGCTTCCCCCCCACCCCACGTTTTCGCAAACAAGACACGCTGTGACAGGAAAACACATGTACACACATTTAGACGGACACAAACACACGCGCCAAGCACACGCTGAAGCCCACACGCAGAAACACGCATGTGATGTTGGAAGCAGTGGTCATGCTGTGTGTGCGTGTGTATGGGGTGTGTGTGTGTGTGTGTGTGTGTGTGTGGGGTGTGTGTGTGTGTGTGTGTGTGTGTTTGTGTGTGTGAAAGTAATGACCGTGAGGAGCTTGAAAGCATCGCCCACTCAGGCATTAGACAAGAGGAAGATTAACACACTTTTCTCTTTCTCTGAGGATAAAGGTGGAGGATGAAGAGCATAATGAGGAGGAGGAAATAGATTTTTGAAACAGATGAGTGCCTATTTCTAGAGGAACAAGAGAAAGTTAAAGAGAGAATGCATACACAAGTATGGAAGGAGGATGGAAAGTTGCAAAAGATGGAAAATAAACATAAAAAACTCTTCTAATTGTAACGATAATTTCAAATGTGCGTACTAGTGGGTAAAGCCTGCTCTGCTAAAGAAAACACCTACGCTTTGCTAAAATCTCCCTTAACATTGAGGGACAGAAAACGAGAACAAGTTATATTCTGATGAAACTTGTGAAAAGGTGGTGTTGTGGCAGCATCGTGCTGCGGGGTTACTGTTCTTGACGTGAATCTGGGTTTACACTTAGATGGATGGACTTATGATCAGTTCAAAATATCTCTTTAGTTTGGACCTAAAGCTGCAGATGTGTGCAAGAGACGCGTGTGAACATTTTGTTAAAACATGCGACGGTTGGGTGAAACCAAAGTTAAACTTTTCAGCCACAAAGAACAGACCTGGGTTATTTGTCATGGTAGCCGTTTTTGTAAGATTTTATGTGTTGGCTCGAAAGCTGAAGCTGAAGAGGGATTTCATTTTTTTTCAGCATTCAATTCAACAGTAGGATGACCTCAGCAGAGGAAAATTGAAGTTTTGGAGTGGCTTACATAAAGAAAAAAAATATTTTGGGTCTTCTAGAGAAGACTGTCAGCAAAAGCAACCGCGCAAGAGAAGAGTGTAAAAATTGCCAAATCAAGATACGGCATGCTAATAGTCTACTGTAACCTAAGGAGACAAAGATGGAGTTTTCTTTTTAGTATTTTTTGGCCAACTAAGTCGGAATGGACAGAGAGAATCCGCACAAAACAATTTATGAGCATTGGCAAAGATTTCCAAATAGATTTAGGGCCGGGCTTTGACCAGGTTATTGCACCTCTTTCATTTCTTAAATATTTTCCCCCAAGTCTGTTCTGTTTGCGTAACACCAAAGATTTCAGAAGCAGGGAGAGCAGCGGTGCAGGGAAAGTGGGAGTGGCTGCACTGTAATTCTGTTCACTCCCTCAAAACTTCTCCCAGACTTGCTCCTTATAAGGGAAGACATGGCTACCGCAGACAGAGACGCACTACGGTGGAAGGAGAAAGTGGATGGAGCCAAAGAAAAACAAATCACAATGCCACAGAATCGTGTGAAACAAACCGAGACTCTCTTTCCTTTCGGTTTCACATCGGTCTTGTCTCCCGTTTCTTTTCGCAGATAAATGAACGCGGAAAGGGCCGATTCCCCATTTGAGTTAAAGTTTTATAAGCCTCCACTCCTTTCCTTCCCTCTCAGTGAAATTTTCACCACACACATCCTTCGTCATCTTTCTAATCCATACCTCCTCCCTCCTCTCCGTCCATCTGCCTTTTTCTCCCCTGCCCTCGCTCCCTGTATTTATTTTAGCCCCTCTCTCTCTCACCTACCTCTTCATCCTGGCTGAGCAAACACACAGGTTTAAGGACCATCTGTTACTGATGAGCATTCATAGGTGGAAAAACACATGGAACATACTTCTAAATCTCAGGCAGGCATCAAAGCACAGGTACAGCAGCAGTAAATACATCGCTTTCTCGTTGTTTCTTGGGTCTAAAACTGCAAAGATAGTGAACAGGCTCACGCAGAGGCTCTTAAAAGGAGAGGAATGAGTCATAGGTCCTCGAGCGGAGCAGAAGGAGCACGAAGAGATGGAGATAGGATTGTTTCTGTGCTCAAAAACACTACTTTTAAACATTTCTGCTGAGCCATCTTGCTGCTTCCTTCAGGGCCGCTCAGTGCAATATTCACCCTGACAAACAAAATCACGCTCAGATGTTTGTTTTTTTTCCCTCTTTTCTCCACTGTACATCAGCTTCCTTACTGCTTGCTGTGCAGAAGCCAAGATTAGATGAAAGTTTCAGACCACCAATTTTGCACTGCAATAACAGCTTCTCCTGACATTCTGTTGCTGCAAAAATATCTGCATGTTTGTGCAAATAAATATAATGTTAAGAAACCAAATGACGTCTCGCATCATAACTACAAAGAAACAATAACAATACAATAGAGAATATACAGTTGAAGCTATGATGACCATGCTCAAAAGCTATTGTCAGTAATCCCAACCGCCTTAAAATATAAACAAGTTTGTCTGGTTTTATTTCAGAAAGTGAAGAATAATGCAGTTCTGTGTCTTTTTATATAAATATCTGGATTCAACTATGCATAGACACACATACATGTTCATATCTAGCTAGGAGAAGTGTCTGCAAAAGAAAAGTCAGGGTATAAACCAACCCCAAACACATAAGAAATAATTAAACTGAACTGAAAAGGGGGTGGGGGGAAGCACTTATTTAGACTCGAAATCAACCTGTGAGCTCAGAAATTAAAATGCATCATCACGCTTTTCTTTATCCATGTCGCATTCTGGTGGTTTTCCTGGCATCTCAAATCAACACAGAAGAAAAGCACACCACCTGATAGTAACCAATGTAAAGCAATAACCAGGTTTAATTTAATAGACAACATTCCTCATTCTTAGTGTAATTTAATTCTAGCCGAGAAAAGAGAAATGCTGTGAATTGATTCGCCAAAATATGTATTTACACTTAACATGTAACATATACGATAACGATAAGTACATCTACAGCTACATGAAAAAAACGTGTAAAATGTCAGAGCATCTCTTCCTGTAAAGTGCATGCTCAGCTTTTTTTTCCCCCCACACATCCTATCAATGTTTTCCACAAAAACACTCATGTAAAAGTCACTATGTCTCACAAAAAGCGATTTTCTACTCTAAATACAACATCTCAGTCTTTATTGTGATTTATTTCCTATTGGGCATCCTTGTTTTCCCCTGGCGCTATTCCACACCTTCAAGTCTTTTCATCCACTTTCTTTCCTCCTGTCCCATCGGCTTCCATCAATCTGGCCGATCTCGACGTTTCATCTGCTTCCTCAGCTCGGTTTGTTCTCATCAACCGTTTCTTTCTTGCCCTCCCTCCTCCTCACTTTCTGTCTTCATCCATCCTTCTGTCTCCTGATTTACTGTCTTGTCCTTTTCATACATTTTACACACCTTTACATTTCACGCCGTCTTCCTGATCCATTATTCACCAGCGGCCACACCCCCCATACATCTTCCTCTCTTTCTTCTGCGACTATGGCGGTGTACAGATTGCTGGGCAAAGCGTTTCTAAGAGCCAGCTGGCACCCAAACTCTTGCTGGGACCATTTTTTTTTTCTTCTTCTTCTTCTTTTCTGCACGGTGAAAAGAAACTTAACACGGGAAGCTTTTGGCAACATAAATTTCCTTTAGATTTGAGATCCGTGGAGACGACCTGAGAGCTGGGGGCAAAGTAATGAAATAAGAACTGCAATATGCACAAATGGGATTCTGCCGTAATAACATTAAGTGATTTGAAGTGATTATAAGCCGTCACTCAGGGAGCAAAAAAAAAAAAAAAGCTGATACGAAGTGTTGTGAATCATTCTGGCAGCTGTTTTCAC
Organism: Poecilia reticulata; assembly: GCF_904066995.2. Classification (NCBI taxonomy): domain Eukaryota; kingdom Metazoa; phylum Chordata; class Actinopteri; order Cyprinodontiformes; family Poeciliidae; genus Poecilia; species Poecilia reticulata. Next base: position 9,337,691 of record NC_088852.1, on the reverse strand, counting down.
TTTAATGTGTTCCAACGAAACAAGCAAATAACCAATTTTACTTCTAATAATTCAAACCTCTCTAAGATGTTATACATTTGTTAGGTTACATTATTGCTATTCAATTTCAGGATGAAATACTCTTGTATCAAAGTAAGTTATTTAACTATGTAGTAGCAGTTTGTAGTCACTCAAAGCTAATCGTTAATTGTTAACATTCTCTATGAAAGATTCATACTTACAGTGCACTTTAAACTTACTGGTATCCTTGGAAATGATAAAACTTCCTCATCTCTTCTTTTCTGCAGCTCTCTCCACAGCGTTTCTGTAGGACTTTATTCTTTATGGTCATGAAAGAGAATATTTTTGAATAAGTTACACTATTTCTGTGTAGACTTTACCTTTTGGTTTGGATCATTATCCTTTGAAAGATCCAGTGACAATAAATTTCCAGTTATTTTGGCAGTGAGCAACAGGATTTAATGCATGTCACACACTAAGAGAAGGAAAACGACCCACAGCATTAAAGATCCACCACTGTACTTAACAGTGAGCTGGAGGGGTTTTCCTTTCCACATTAACCTGAGTTTCATGCCGGACCTACAGGTTTTTGTGAGCTCCAAATGCACATGATTGTGTTTAAGGAGACAATCAAAGATAATATAGAATGAAAGATGACTATAATGCAGTACAAAGTAATATGAAATTATGAAATGTGATGCGTTAGACTGCAGTTTCCTGCACTGCATAGAATTTTACAAACTCTAAAATCATTATTTCTCTTCTTGTATTTTTCCGATGGCTGGTCATTTGCTTACTTACAAAATTTTAAACCAATTGTCAACCAGACGTTTTTTGTTTTTGTTTAATAAGAACAATTAGTCAGATTTGACAGTCAGATGACGGTTTCAACATTTCCACCACAAGCAAAAAAAACAAAAAAACAACAGACCAGTTGGGTGGTTGGACAGATGCTCTGATTTTCTCTCTCTCTCTCTCTCTCTCCTTCCAGCAAAGGAAAAGACAGATGACAGGACGAGGCAGAAGGGTGTAGGAGAATCTCCTTTTTTCTGTCTCATCTCCATCCATCTCATCCGATCTCTCACCTGGAGGTAAGGGCTGCCCAGGTGTAACAGGCGCTGTGCTCAACTGTCTGTTCGAGTTACACTCACACCAACATGCAGCAACACACTGCTGCTTTGATTTTCCTACAGATAAAAACTGAACCTCCTGAGCTAATAAATGTGTACTTTATAATCCATGAACAACTGAGCCTGCAGACGTGCAGCAAATGACGTCAATAAGACTCGTGTGTTGTGACGGAGGTTAAAGTTTCCTCCATCTGTAGACAGACACACATGAACACTTTTTCTATTTCCCACCAGCACTCTATTCGGTTAAATTATTCACAAGAGTCAACACAATGCAGCAGAATCGTACTGCTTCATAATACAAACGCAGAACTTTTTTACCTCAAGCCACAACCAATTTTCTTCAATTTCCACAAAAACAAAAACCTTTCCAGAAATATAGAAACAGAGCAATGTTGTGATGAGAAACTCTTCTGGTTTGACCGAGGTAGTCATACCAGTTTTTGTCTTTTTTTTCCATGTTAGATCTATATACGTTAATGTATTTTTTTTTTTTATGACAAAGTGCAAGGTATAAGCACATTTATGTAAGAGTCAAGTAAGTCTGCAGCCTTTGGCACACTAAAGCCCATTTGTCTTGACCCTTTGCATACAAATCCATCTGTGGAAACATGCAAGTTCACACACAGACACACACACTAGCTGGTGTAAAAAATAAAAAAAAATTGTTTCCACTTATAATCAGCTGGTAAAAATCGTTCAATTCGGCTCCGAACACAGGCCTTTCTCCTTCCTACGAATCTCTCGCGCACATTCACACCCATGCTGCCTCTGACGTCAGGTCAGCGCGCCCGTTCGCAGTACAGTAGATGATAGATTGCATCTCGCACTCGCAGAAACGGACGGACAGAGTGGTTATTGTTCAAGCTGCTGTGATTTAGTGCCGGGACGAACTTGCACCACGGAAGGAGCACGATGCACTCGCACAGAAGTCAAAGCTTGATTTATGGGGAGAGTGAGGAGTCAAATAAAAGCAGTGATGCTTTTCCTACTGCTGCTTGACTTGTAATTGTGGCGGAGTATCTATCTGGTTTGAGGGAAGGAGCACAAGAGTCAAAACTGCAGGCCAACAAGAATGAAGGAAAAGGGGAAAATATGCACATTCCACACATTCCTTCAAGTTCTCCATTTTCTCCCACTTTTTTCCTCCTTTCTGCTTGAAACATTGTTCTTACCTTCTGCGATCAAAGAGGTGGACCGAATCGAGTCAACACATTGTGTGTGTGTGTGTGTGTCTGTGTGCAGAAAGTAAAGCAAGGCAGCGCTCTGAAGGAGATGAATGAGACTGACCACACCGAAAAGAAAAGACACCAGTGGACTGAAAGTTGGACTTAGTGGGACAGCCGCATGTCCGATGTTTTATAATAAATTCTGGAGTGAACCGGCTCCACGGGTCCAGATGGAGAGTGGGGAGTGTGTGTTGGTTGTGACAGGGAAGGAATCTGGTGGTGGGAGTGAAATGACAGTAGAACAAAGAACGGTTGGGGAAAAAAAAAAGAACGAAAGTCTTGTGACGATGAGTAGAAGGTGCAACGAGGGAAAGTTTACCGAATGTGGATGAAATAAAGATGAGGGATGGTTTTTAAGATAAAATGTCTCATGACAGTTTTTCTGGACTAAACTCAGGTCAATGTTTTCTCACTACGGGAGAGGTGCTTCTGTTTCCACATTGTTGTTGTGCTGTCAGTCAGCTGTGTATGATATTCTCTAAGCAGCTGCTGTTTTTACAGTTCTTTCAGTTTGTTTCTATTTAACTGGTGTACGTGTTTGTTTTGGGGAACAAACACTCCCTTTTGGTATGAGTACATGTAAAAGCTCCTCATTATCACAATTAGGTATGGTGGAAGGTCTGGTATGATCCCACAGGCCCTGGAAAAGTTGGACGAGTGTCTGAACTCCTTGAAATACCAGTAAGTTTGAAATTAGGTCGTCACCGGACCAAAGGGTAACGATGAAAAACTAAGACGAGATAAACACAGGAATGGTTCTTTTGTAACATAGTCGGTCTTCTTCTACGGATATTTTAGCCCCCAGACCCAAATCCTAAAAGAAACTTGTGGGCCAAGCTGAAGATCAAAGTGTTTCCAGCATGTGAAATGTTTTAAGAGAAGAGTAGATGCCGACAAAAAGGTGGTTGGACAGAGCACTGCCAGCATAGGGCACTAATGTTAGTGGCAGAAGTGATTTTGGTGATTAAGAAATATGTCTTATCAACTTTCCCGCTGAATACATTTATTCAAAGGCTGGAATTTTCATAAATATTAAGTAAAGCGAGCGTGTCGAGAGAATACAATGGAGAAGAGATGGAAGAGGAAAAAGATAAAGAGAGAAGCTGGAGGAGAAGAGATGACGATAATGAGTCAGGCATGAAGGAGGAGGTGAAAGTGGAGAAGTGTGGAGGGAGGAAAAGGCAGAGGGTGGAGAAGAGATGAGCTTTCCTCAGCGGGGGCGTGAGTTGGCTTTTATGTGTCTGGACTCATATTTATTAAAATTTCTGGAAGGTAATTTAATCCTATTTCTAACACAAAGATGATGGCGAAGACTGAGTGGTGAGGACACAGTAAGGAGAGCTGACTTAGGACGTGACGGCGCCGAGAGAAGAGAAGGTTCATGAGTGAGAGAGAAAAGAAAAACAAAGACGTGGAAACAAGATTTAAAGTATCCATACAGGGAATACTTCTTCATTCTAGGGCTGAGATGACATGCTTGCATGTTGAAATGCGTGTGGTTATTCATTGTTACAGCACCAACACCGATCCAGAGGGAAATGAGTTTGAGGGCAGCTCCAGCAGACCAGCTATATGAGTATATGAGACATTAATAAATTCATCAACCCTTTGTTCATCAGCGAAGGCCTTATTTAAACCGAATGAATCAAAGATTCATTAAACTGCTAGAAAACGTGTTCTGATTTAATTTCCTGTTGCATAATTTCACATTCCAATATGATTTTTTTTTATTTATTTTTTGCCCCCACATTTGCCTCCAAATTAACCTTAAATAAATGTGCGCGCACGCAAATAACACCGCCACAACATAAATGCGGCATGCTACAAAGTCTGAGGAAAGCTCTCTCAAGTGGCTTCGCGGCGTTGATGTGAGAAACGAGGCGCTGCGGCTGCAGCTACATGTGTGCATGTCATCTCTTGTATAATATTTCAGCCTGCTGCCAGACAAGCAGAGTCTCTGTCTCATCCAGATGGCTGCAGCACCAACAGACAGCTGGGAGTCCCTAAACCAGGCCGCGCTGCCTCATCTGTGGCTCTCCACTCACGGCACAGAGACAAATCTACCAACACAGACCATTAAAATAAACCCTGCCTGTGGTGATGGCTGCAGTCTGCGGGAGTATTAAGTTAAAGTCATTTTCAATCTGCTATCTGTAATTTTTCTTTGTTTTAGGGTAATCCGGACGGTTAATTAAGTCAATAATCTCTCAACATTGTGAACCTACAAAACACTTAAATAGACAAAATGATACCACTTGAACTTTTTCACATCTCATCCTATCAGAGATTTTAATTTTAGCCCTCAAATCTGAATTTTAGCATCTCATCATCATTATTAGCCACACAAATCAGCTTAATTTTTTTGTTTATGTCCATGCTAGGCTTTTGTTTAGTTAATATCTCCCTCCTTCATCACTGCCACAGTTGTCTTTATTGTCTGCTATTTATGTACATCAAAGCATATTTATGTGTTAGAATGGCCCAGTTAAAGTCTAGAGCAATATCCAACTGAGAAGCCAAGACAAGACTTGAGTAAAGATGATGTTGAGATGTTGAGAAAAAAAAAAAAAAACATCAGTAAAAGATAGTACTACCAAGTTTTAACTCAGATGGGCTATTTACAAATGCATGCTATGGTTTTCAGATTTTAATATGTAAAAAGACTTAAAAACAACTTCACAATTATGCATTACTTTATATTGGGCTACTACATTATCAAAATAAAATGCTTTAAAGACAATTCAACTTGCTGTTAATCAACAAAACTGACCAAGAGCAATAACGTAAGAACTGTTAAAAATATATATAATCTGGATTACAGCACAAATAATGTAAAAATGTTTACTTCAGACCTTTTCAGAGGAAAAACATGTTTAAAATCACCAGAAAGCCCTTAAAAGTGCAAAAGACACGATATACTTAGTTTAAGGTGTGGAACTAACACCTCAGTAATAAAACTATGTTTTGTTGTTGAGCCCAAGTCACACCACTAACCAAAGCACTCGAGCTCATATAATAATGTACATTATTAGCTAAATGCAAAGTCTTCTTAGTAGGGGCAGAAAAGATACCAAAGGAAGATGAAATACCAAAATACCAAATTATGTAGAAAGAAAGAACTGATAACAGAATATACACATTTTTCAGCGAATTGACTAAGACTATTAAACACAAGTTTCACCTTATAATTCCCTCTGACATCAGATAAAGGTCTGCAAAAAGACTAAAAAATATATGTTTAATGTTATCTGTTCAATATCATTAAGTAAGCTATTCTTTTATATATTTTTTTGCTTCAAAAACGTCCTGAAAACAGGTTACAAGCTGAAGGTTTCCTACCTGTGTCTCTTCCTGCACCACCCTGTATTGCTCCTTCCACACGGCCATCTTAGTGGCTTCGTCTTTCCTCAGCGCTCTCTCTTTCTTCAGCTCTGGACTCCAGAACGTCTTTATGGAGTTCATAGAGGAGCTCAGCTTGGACTCTTTGCCCTCCAGCTGCATGAAACCACAAGCAAACGTCGTCACTTCGTCTGATTTAAGTGCTCACTTGCAGCAGAACCCAAAACTGTCTCCAGTCCTGACTCGATAATACAGCAACCCTTTGGTTTCTCTTTTACGGGGAAAAAACAAACAAACAAAAAAAAAAAAAACACAATTTCCACACGTGTGAAATTTAACATAAAACCTGCTTTTCCTGACTTCAATATTTAGCATTTTGTTATTAAATTTAGCTGTGTCCATGACATAAGATCACAGAAATCTTCAGTAAATAGATTTCTGTTGTTTTTATTGTTGTGGTCCACATGTGTTTCACTTTGTAATGTTTCACATACATTTATCACATGATTTTGATATATGTGAAACACGTGAGAAAAACACATGAATCATATGATGTTCCACACGTGTAAACATGTCAACACGTTATCCCTTGTGAAAGCACATGTTCAAGCCATGTGATTTTTTTTTCCCCCATTAGGGATTATAATTCAAGACAACTGAATTCTCCCAAAGTTAAGAATAAAAAAAAATTATTTAAAAAATTTATACATTTTTTATAAGACATAAATAAAAAAGAGCGCGTACCTCTCTGCGCAGCAGCTCGTTTTCTCGAAGCACTTCTCTTAGCTGCGTTTGCAGGTCTGACATTGCGCCTTCTCTGACCTGTAAAAGCACAAACAAACAGTTTAAAACGCGTTTCTCTTTTCAATTAGAGACATTATGCTTTTCTGCTGCAGCATTACGACATTACTAGCCCTTAAAATGCAGCGTCTTCTCAGCTGGAGTATCAAATTGTCTCATCAATCAGCTGGATTATTCTCATAAACTCGTCCCTTCCTCTTTACCAGCTCAAACTCAGTGTGTATTTTTTAATTTCCTGGCGTTTTGAAACGATGAAAAAGTGGAAATAAAGAATACTGTAGATATTAGTGTCAGCAGTAGAGCGAAGATGGTTTCCAATGCGCATATTAAGATATATTTAGTGTTTGGACAATGGCAATTTATAGTTATGAGTTTGGGTCCCTAAAACCCATGATTACCATTTTTCCACTAACTATGGATTGAGCTAACTAATGCAAATGAGCAAAAAGGTGATTTTAAAAAAAGTACACTTGTTTGTTTTTCAGTTAATTTGCTCATGATACATTGTTAAAAGTGGAATGTGTTTGATTCATTTGTGCAACTATTTCACTGTAAGGTGCCGACATCGTGAATTGCAGCTGGACAAAAAAAAACAAAACAGAAATAAAAGTCTTGGCTGTTTCTAATATTGCAGTCCTTTAATGGAGTTAATGCGATTGAAACCTTGGCAAGTCGTGACACAGCACACATTTAAAATCAATAGAAGAAGAACAGAAGGGTTTACTGCATAGGATAATTCAGTATTTATGAGAAAATGCTCCCTGCATGAATTCTTAAGCCAACCTGACATGAGCAGCATATTAAAGAATTAAAAATATCCTGGATTTATTTTTCATGAACAAACAGACTACTTTGCTCTGCCGAAATCATGCCAGGTATAAACTTTAATGAACATGACGCAAGTAAAAAAAAAAAAAAATCCAGTTAATGAAATTACAGTAAATCAGATGCGGTGAGACACTCGGTTTGTTTTGTTTAACATGTAATTACCTGCAGGTAGAAGAGGAGAGCTACATTTGGAGAAGATGAGCTCTCAGGTTATGACTCATGGTGAGGAGGTAGTGCGAGGGCAGACCTTAAATTTAATGTAAGAATGCCCACACTGTTCTTGATTTACTCAGCTGAAGGGTGGTTTAAGAAGACAATGACACCTATTAAAGACGCCGGGCCTAAAATCAGTTCAGGCTTCCCACATCCTGGATTCACGCAGGGAAAGTGCAAAATGCATCCGCGTGACTAAACATCGAGTTGCGCAACCAGAAGTGAGTCTTTTATTTTTTATGAGCCGACTGGAAGATAAGGAGTCTACTGTTACAAAGACAACATCAAGACCAGGCTCTTACAAATTTTCCATTATCTGCTTAGAAAACACTTCAATTAATCTTTAAAAAAAAAAAAAAGTGCCAAAAACCATTTTGGCCTCAAGCTTAGTCAGAAAGTAAAAGTACAGGCCAGAGCAACACTGCAATGACACCATATGGTGACGTGCAATCATTTCTTTTTCTTTTGATACATGAAGACTGAAAATAATCCATGTTTTCAAGCTTCTTTAAAATTTGAAAAATGTGTGTACAGGCCTGCCACACTAAACAATAAACCAATTAATCGCATCAAAAATTAAAAGAAACTCAACAACTTCTATTTATTGTTTTTCTCTTTTCTTTCTCTTCTTACCAAAAACTGAATGATAAAAATATTAAGCCTTTTATTGAATTCAGTATTGAATTAAATCATTTTGATTCAATATTTCAAAATTATTGAATTATCTTTGGATAACTCTGAAAGATCATTTTGTTTACACAGACTTCGTAGTTCATTTTATTTGTTGTTTCTGTTGTTTTCTTTATTTATTTTGGAGATTTAAAAATGTCTTCCATTTCCAGTCTTTAAAAGTTCATTAGAATTTAAAGGTTGGGTCCTTGAAAATGTGCTCCTGCATTATTGTGTCACTATTACTATTATATTACTTGAAAATGGTCTCAAAACAACAATATCATCATTTATCGCAATAAGTTCTGGGACAATTTATCGTCTAGCAAAAAAGGTTATCGTCACAGGACTAATTCCATATCGGCATATGGTAAAACTTTCATGTCACACCTGTTAGTGTTACGGTGGATGGCCGTAGATAAGGTTAAAGGTCAGAAGTCTCACCTGTCTCATGGAGTGAGGAACAGTGGCTGCTTGTGGAGGCTGGTTCTGCAGCTCCCCTCCAAATGCTATGGCATCAGCGGGCATGAGGGCGGCGCTGCTGCCCCCTCCTCCTGTGTTTATATTCGGGCTGCTCCCCATCACCGCTGCCCTCACCCCATACGGCACCCTGGCTCCGGCTCTACCCAGAGTCATGGTGCTTTTGGGCACACTGGGATTCAGCCCGCTGCCCATGCTCCCCACCGGGTCATCGACTGAGTCGGTGAAGTACATGGGACCCCCAGTGGCATAGGCAGCGTTCAGGGACTGAATGTTCTCCATGGACAGAGTCTTTCCCGTGCCGGTGAGTCCGCCGCCGGAGCTGCTGCTGTTGTTCCGCCGGTGTCCCAAACGAGGGGAGCGCGGTAGGCGTGGCGAGCGGCCGGGACTCCCGGACACGGAGCCGTTACCGTTGGAGCCTACGGCATCCAGCTTGGAGACGGAGCGGGAGCTACCGTACATGGTGGGCGGAAGAAGAGCCGGGTGCTGCGCGTGAGAGTGTTTGGGTCAAAAAAAGCAGCTGATCAAATAAAACATGTAACCGATGAAAGTCCCGGTCGAACTGATTCGCAAAAACAGCAAAAAAAATAAAAAGAAGCTCCTCTTCACTTGGGTTGGGTCACTGTATTGACATAGCTGTGATCAAAGCCTTTCCAACACCCTCTGTAATCCATAGGCTTTGTTATGAAGTAGCAATCTACGGGGGGAATCTCTTTAGATAAAGAGGCCGAGGTGATCCACAAAGCCTGGGATGATGGGATCAACTGAAAAGAAAGAGAGACATAAAGAGCCTTGATTAGGAAAGATCAGGGAAAGCAAAAACACATAAATCTGCCCAGGCTGGGGGTTTGAGTTTTGTCTCCGAGTGACTACGTTTACAGCAAATTCTGCTTCTGCTCACCAAATCAATACATTTACAGTATATAAGGACATGAACGAGTACAGCTCCTCAACAATATCTGACCATCATAGTACACTTAGCACTGAGAAGCTGAAATATAATGTTGGCACGGCGCAGCTTTAGACAATTTATAAAGAGTTATGGTTGATAATCAATGACTATAAATTTGGTTGATCCTCTTGTTAGAAATGTTAATTGTGTCCAAGCTTCAACCACCAAACCGTCGATCTGTGGTGAAGAATTTGGTGATCAATGTAAATGCACCTTAAAAAAGGTGTGTGCCTCCCCTGAACAAAATTTGCCAAATACGCACTAAAAATATAAGGTAAGGTAATTTTATTTATGTAGCACATTTTCAGCACAAAGCTTTCCGTCTAAGCACGAAAATGAATGGAAGGTGGAAAGCCATAAATTTAAATAGAAATGAATAGTTTCAATTTGCTGTTTTTCTGTTAATCATACGCAATGTTGAATCAATTACAGCCGAAGCCAAAAATATTAATTGTTATACTAATGTCTCAAAAACGCCAAGAAATTAAAATTTTGTCATGTCAGCCTGGAAATGGCTCATGTGTGTTGGATGAACCGAATAACCTAAAAAGAAACCGATTACGTCAACCATAATCCTCCTAATTTCCATAGCAGTGAAAATAATGAGACGTGTCATTTCTGCAGCACCCCTCTGGGTGACGAGATTAGCTTTTTGTTGCCCTTTGAATCTAAGTTTTTTGCCTCAGCTGACATGACTTCTGATAATGCTTTGTGACATAAAAATCCAAGCCTGATAATCTGGACGCTCTGATTTCCCAGGGCTCCTGAAGTGTCCAACCTGTGCAGGCTACAGGGTTGAAATGAGCCTATGTCAACAGTGAAGGAGCATTTTGAAATTTTCTCTCTTAAAATGAGTCAACACTCAAGCTCGTTATGTTTCCTTGGAGACAATGATGTCACCCGCAGATCAGCGAACACATGAACCGCTGGACACACGAACCGGTCATCTGATCCAGATTCTCCCCTTACGGGAAGGCAACCCTCTGCATACTTAATGACAGGAAAACCTGGCCTCCTGTAAGTGTGTAACTGCTGCAGTGGTAAACGCTTTATCATCTGAAGCTTTTGAATCTTCCTGCCCCTTTTCGCACTTTTTAGTCTGAATCCTGTGATTTTTTTTTATTTTGATTTTTTTAAATCAAGGTCTGTGGGCAGAGAGACATTGAAGCCAAACACACCCTCACGCTGGGACGCCACGTAAACAAGGACCATCTGCTCCATCTCCCCTCAGGCCAAAAAACACACACCTGGAAAGAAACAGGCCAGGACCCTGCCTCCAGTACACACACATACACACACACACACACACACACAGGGATTTTACTTTTACATCTACAGTTAGGAACAAATGTACGTAGACAAATCAACTTGCTTACAGACAACTAAAGCATATAAAATACATGATCTTAGGGGATATGCAGACACTTTTATTCATAAAACGCTTAAATACAAAAGTCCAAATTGACAGGCGGGTTGGTGGATGAATATCTCTCACCTTTCCAATTAGGCTTGGGCGATGTGGACCTAAAGTTTTATCATGATACCTTGTGGTGCTTAAGATGATGACGAAAGTGGCAAGTTGTATTCATTAGCTTTTTTGTAACTGTATGGCTGTGACCACATGACACAGCAATCATAGGACTCTTGAAAAACAAACCTATTCGTAATAAGCTTCTTGAAGACACCAGTCACATAAAGACGTGTGATTTGTATCACTGACCAGCACATAGCAACTGCATTTAATCATATTTTCAAATTTATTACCTTTATTGATAAATGATATGATAAACACCCACCCTTATATATCTGGATCAGATATAGAAATTCAAACCTAGTTTATAGCTATTCTGTTGAGAAATGAGAGGAAGTGTTGGTTTGGGGGTTTGCTGCCCCTCCTCCCTTCAGAACCTACTGACCTGTAGATAACATATACTCTCACGTCCCAATTCTCTCTCTATAGCGTCTAAACATGCTAAGGGTTTGGTTCTATTCAAGCATTTACTGGACAAACACCCCCCCACACACATGCTAGAGTCACTCATTCATCACATGATTATACAAAGCACACAATCGTCTTTTTATTTTCACTGACCTCGTGGAAAGCGCAACACACGGCGGCCTTGTTGTGTTTTCAGGTTAACCGGTCTGAGGGTCACATGAAGAACCCAGTGAGCGACGCAGGTGGGTGATTTCTATCTGGTGGTTTTAGGTGCTGACTGAGCCTGGGGTTATCTGCAGTGTTTCCTTGATCTTTTCTGAACAGGTGATCAATAAAGGGGTCAAAGGCAAAAAGATACAGAAAATACTTGAATCACGCGATCCCCCTACTAATGCTGGAGGATAGTTTGTGTTCACTCTCTATGGGCAAGACTGTCAATTTAATCTGGGGGCTTTAATGATGAATTGGAACTTTTTTTTTTTCCAGACTGGAATGATAACACAGCCAGTTACCCCGATGAATTTCAGAACCCACAATTTGATTTTGTGTCCTTTAGAGAGTTGCACCTCAACCACAGACTTTTTGTGGATATGAAATACCCTGTGGGGTAAATCTGGTAGGATATTTAGCCGCTGCTCTGGTAAGATAAGATTTTAAAAAATGGTTTTAGTTTGCTTGCCAAGCAGAAAAAGCAACGAGGGGAGAGTCTGAAAACACGCTGGTTTTCATACATATATACGTAATTAATCTGCTAATATCGTTTTAGATTTGTGTTCATCTGAGCATAATGATTTTTTTTTTTTTATCATTAGTCGATGTATCAAAATCAAAACATTATACTGTAATAATGAATGTTGTAATACTTCTGCAACAGTAGAGTATATTGCTTCTCTGTTTTAATTAAGAGCCTTTAGGTCATGAATTACATTTCTGTTTTAAACTAACTTTTGGTTTCACGTTTCATTTAATTATTATGCGGAAAACACTGGGAAATAGAGAGTATACAGTTATAAAGCTGTTAACTGTGGCCTGAATCTGATTTATTAAGCGTCTGTCAGTATAACAACACAAGTGCTGACTGTTAAGACTAAAACCTGATTAAAGAGGATTTAAACAAGCATTTAATTAAACAAATTGAACATGTAGCCAGTGCTGAACATGGTTATACTGAAAAAATATTACTTTTTTTCCCCATTCTTTGTGACGCCTCCAGTCCTGAGGAAGAAAAGCATCAACTAAGAAGAAGTTCTTCTTCTTGATTCTTCCGTTTCTTCCCTTCACAACCTCTCACTTTCACCTGCAGCATTCCTGAATGCTGCTCAGCATGTTCTATTTGTGTGACAACAGCGCATGCATCTATCGCAGGGCAACAGCGTGACACAGAAACGCACACGGCTCAGGCTAAACAATTTTGTCAAAGTTTGTGTCTCGCCTGAAGGATCGCCGCTCGATGAAGACACATTTTATTCATGTTGGATATTTCTGCTCTCCTGTCGGGCTGGTGAGATTCGAAGTGGCTTGAAAGGACTCGCTGGTGCTGTATGTCTGACTGAGTCATCCCAACTCGCCTCGCTGGCGGAGGAAGCTGCGCTTGTTCTGAGCGTAATCTGTCTGATGATTTAAGGAGATTACCTGCCACTCACCAGTCTCAGCGCTTTCAACTTTCACTGTTTCTTTTTCTGCAGCAGCAGCAACAACAACAGTGCTGACAGTACAGTTGTTTTCTGTTTTCACTGCACCCCAGGCGGAGATGTATAAAAAGCCCTAAAACATAATATTTTATTGCCGGATCATAATCTCACAATGGGAAATTTAGGACAACCCCACCTTTCATTTGAGCTCACTAATTCAGAGGGGAACAAAATGTCATCCCTGCATCAGTCAGTGGGACAATGATCCAACACACATAGAGCCAGGTCAACACAAAATACTTCACCAAACACAAAGAATACGCAACTGCTATAAAATATATTTTCGAAGTGGCATCATTTTCCTAACAAAGTCAGCTGCTATTTTGTTCTGTTCAACTGAGAAAAGGCAAAGATTTCCCCTCAACTGTTCACATCTCTGACTGTTTCAGCGGCAACAGCGTAATGAACAAAAACTAAAAATCAACGTCACTGCCAACTGAAACAAGCACACAAGAAATTAATCCGCTAATCTGTAATCTGTTTTGATTATGTATTATGTATTAAACGGTGCTAATAGGCCAAAATATAACCCCTAAACTAAAAAAAAATCTGATATTCTCCTAAAAACTATTTCAAAATGGTTCAAAAACGTGATTTTCATGCTTTCCGTCCTATGATTCCTGTTTTGCTTTTGAGTAGATAAAATAAAAAATTAATAAATAAAAAAAGTTGTCACAATTAATAAATTTTGTAGTGTACGACTGCTAAAAAAAAGTGGAGTCATGTTAAAGTCTTTTTTTCCACTATTGTGAGTGAAAACTCTTCACATAAAACTTACTTTTCAGGAAATAATGAAACCCTCAGGCTTCCTAATGTAAATCCACACTGTTTAACACTCAGTCTTGTTATACTTTTTACTAGACCTGCATCAGTGGAACCACAGATGAACAATGGAGTTGATTCAGGAAAAGAACAATAATTAACATGCAAGTTTTTTTGCCTTATTTTTCTATGTTAGATAAAATGTGTCACTACAGAAACGACTCAAGAGTTAATTAAATTAAATATCCGTGTAATGATGACAGATCTGGATCTGCTTTAAAGAGGACAATCTCTGCTCCTCTGTGGTTTCTGGTGTTTTTTGCAGCTTTAAATAAATGCAACCCAACGTGAAACCAGAGGAAGTTATTCACTCCCACAGAAAGCACTGCTTCTGTCTGCCTTTCAACAACTTCTTCAAAAACAATCCTGACAGTCGGCCTCCTCACGTGAGAAATTTCTGGGCAAAAACCAAGCAGTTGTGCAAATTAAGAAGCGACAGAGGGAGCATCTTGTTTAATCGGACAAACTAAAAAGTGTGAATGGAAAACTCCCAACTTGTGCAATTTCTGTAAAAATGCTGATCCAAACAGTAATACTGCGCCTTGAAAAAATGTGCAAAAAGTCAAATTTTTCAGCTCTAGCTATATATTCAGACTAATAATATATCATCTTAACATCAATATGAGCAAAATAAAGCATCACAGAGTTACTGTGACTGCGATAAATATTTGCAGATTAAATAACCATGTCAGTAATATGGTTTTATACTTGTTTGACGCCGCAGTAAACGGGTTAGGAGGAGAAAATTCAGATGTTTTCTAGTCATTAAGAAAATAAAGCTCAACTGGTTCATTCCCAAAAACAGCAGATGTTGACAGATGAAGGTTTTTCAATTAATCATACTGTTGCATTGGGGGGCGGGGGATGTGATACAGAGAAAGATAAATTGCACTGCTGGATCGGCCGCTTTGTAAATAACAGTCAACCCGGGAATGCAATATATGTTTCACCAAACAAACCAAATGTGGCAAGTAGCATTGCCCCGAGGTATTTCAGCTTCCCAAACTTCCCCAAAATTCTTTAAGCACCAACCAG
Organism: Poecilia reticulata; assembly: GCF_904066995.2. Classification (NCBI taxonomy): domain Eukaryota; kingdom Metazoa; phylum Chordata; class Actinopteri; order Cyprinodontiformes; family Poeciliidae; genus Poecilia; species Poecilia reticulata. The sequence goes on along the minus strand of NC_088852.1, from coordinate 9,322,563 downwards.
ATTATTTTTTTAAGTGCTTAAAAAAAATCTGTATTAATTGTCAGATACTCCAGTCTACTTCATTCATCCATTGTCTTCACAAAATGAGCCCCGGTGCAGATTCCCACCATGTCAGTGTTTGAGCAGACTGGGATTTATTTAGCACAGCTGTAAATTGAAGTGAAGTGAAGTGAAGTGAGATTTTGCTGTTTAGCTGTAAGCGTTTGTGATTGGGCGTCATTCCAGGCCCTGTCTCTATGTAAGGGCACAACACTGAAGGCAAATCATTATGACAGTGTGCTGCTGAATTTTGCACTAAAATCCAAACTTTTCAAACTTGGGCAGATTTATGAATAGCGTTCTCCAGAATCTGGGTGGCAAAGTCTAAAAGTAAATTCATATTTTAATGCAGCAGCGTAATCTTAAAGTGAAAAAATTCAACCTTTAATTTTAGTTCACTCAAAGTTACAAAAACAAAAGTTTAAAGGCATCAAACACTCCTGGTCGGTTTGTTTTAATTGATGAAATTGTGTTGATTGACGTAGGTTATAAACTCTTCTCTCGTAGGTCCAACAGTCTGTGTTAGGTTTTTCTCTTCAGTCTGCACAGCTCTGTCTGCAGTAGGAGGTATAAACACAGGAGAGCACAACACTGATACCGAACAGATAGGATCAGTTCCAGGCTACTGTGGACCACAGGAAGTGAAGTCATGATGCAAGCAAAGCGCCCGTATAATCAAATGGTTCACACGTCACGTCACCTCTTTATATATCTATGCAGAGATTCACATTCTGCTTATCTAATCCTGGCTGCTGTTTTCCTGACCAAAAAGGAAGAAAAACAGAGTAAACGTACTGCTGAGACTTGATAATTAACACAAAAGCAGGGGAAGTGCAAAACTAATCCAGGCGAGAGCAAGAGGGAGAGCCGAACTCCTCCAGGCCTATTAGGGATAGGAATGTGTTTGCACAGTCAACTTGCCAGGTTAAACAGGAGGAAACCAAGAGGTGAAGGTGACTCAGTCTTCTTAGCAGTAATTCTCATCACATTAAGGAAAAAAAAAAACAACTAATATGAACAAGTGTTTCCCGACTGACTGAAGAGACCTCAAGCCACCTGCCTGACTAGTAAAAATATATTTTTAGACACTGTTTGAAGACGATTCTCTCTACTTCAGGTCCATCATGTTAATGTAAAACCATGAAGGCCTCGGGGGATTTCAATAACCTTTGATGTGGGACTTCTTCTCAGATGTTGCATAAGTTAACTATTGAAGTTTGTGGGTAGTGTGGACATTTACAGTACTGTACTCTGCAAAATAAACTTTTTCACTTCAGAGTTTCTGCGGGTTTCACCAACTCCAATTTAAAACTTCTTAAGGCCATTATGAATTGAATTTAAGCCAAATATATCCACAGAAATATACAAATAAATAAATTCGCACTTACTCATGATAGTCGCAGAAAGCTAGCCTGCTAGCTAGCTAGAAAGGGTAGTTAGCTAGTTAGCGGTCTCGAAAAGACGTCTGTACGCTCCTCAAACTCCCGCGAGAAATAAAAATACATAGACTATGCTAGATTAAATAGTCCTATGATTGACATATTAAATGCCAACTTACTTTCTAAAAAGTAAATTGAATAAATTCGCCTCAATTTTAGCTACATAAATTTAAGACTTTTTAAGGATGCGCGGACATTCTGCACTGAGTCACGCCACAGGTACAAACTTTAATTCGCCTTATGATTGTTTTTGTTGTGTATAATTTTGAAGGGGAAGGAAAACAAACATCCCTCTGCAGCCGACTGAGCTCAATCTTTTCACAAAGAAGAATGAATAAACATAGAAAGACTTGCAGCGGAAAGGGCAGCAACAGTTGGCTCTGTAACAGAGCAGTTCGATGTCCAGCTGGTTTTGGACGCATCTCCTGCTCCAACAATTTTCTAGAAAGAGCCTGGTAGAAAACACACGGGGAGTTGTGGGGTTCTACAAAGTTCTGACTTGGGTGGATTCAGCACAAGCGTGCACATTGTGAAAAACCATCATGAACCCCCTTCACAAATCCCACTAAGATGCATTAAAGTTCGCAAACAAAACGTGGAAAAGCTAAAGGGGTGTGACCGCTTGTGCAAGGCACTGTAAATCTGTCCAGTGTTTACAGAAACTTCAGTGGAAGGAAGCAGCTCAGTTCCCTGGCTGGATGTTGCAGGGGTGGTGCCACGAAATGAAGCTGTGGGCGGGCGGAACCAGTAGGAAACCACGGCTCCCTCCCTCCTCCACCACCACCACCACCGTCCCCCTGCCCAGATCAACATAATCACATCAGATTTTAGGTTTTGCACAAGTTGATTTGAAAATGCAATCACCGCTTGAAGTTGCTTGATGTGCAATATCTCAGCTGATGAGGTCCCAACAGGAGATGCAACTTATAGCTATTGATAAGTGACTCATACGTGGTGCAAATGTAGCTCTCAGTCTGTCAGCAGCTTCATGTGCAGCCAGCAGATAATCGCCTTTAGAGGCATGGAGAGACAAGACGAGGTGCTATTAGCTTGTTGTACCGGGGAAAGCCTGTAGCTGCATGTACAATATTTAGCGGGATGACTCCACACACTGTCGTTGTGGGTCTGTCAAAGAGCCTCTTCCTCTCAGCTGACCCGAAACTGCTGCGGCCATCAATTTTTAATTGTGTTTATCCCGACGTCCCCGTTATTCCTGAGCGAGAAGGAGCCGGCATGACTTACAAACAAGCACACATGTCGGGTTGTGTAATGAAACATGCCCGTGGATACGCACACCGCTTCAGACTGCCAGCTAAGTTTCAGTACTCACTGCGGCTGTGTTGACCCCCTCGTTGTGAAAGAAGAAAAAAGGCCAGTCACAGATCTTCTCCAGTTTTTCTGCTGCTGTCAGCCATCAAAGTGACGCCTCGGAGCGCAACTGAATCCCAGATATGATTTGAAGCTGTCTTCAAGGGGTGTCTCCCTGTTTTTCCGTGTCTGCCTCCCTGTCTCCGTCCGTGTCTCCTGCCTATCTTTCCCTCTTTTCCGTCTTTGCCAGCTCTTCCCACTGGTGACTTCCCCGCTAGTGATGCGCCGCCCATAGCTGAGCCGGCTATATTTGCTAGCTCATTTTGGGAAGGCTTTGCATTCATACCGTGGACAACGGTATGAATGCAGATGATGGAGGAAACAAAAATTGTGCATGCATTTGTAGGTAAACATATTTGATGCTGTCAAATTTTTATCTTTTATCAAATTATAGGTACAATTATTGTGATACATAGCTTTGTATAAATTTTTAAATAATCAGATTTTTTTTTTTGCATTGATGTTTTATTGCATTATTTTAGCGTCAAAACTTGATTTTAATGCGTTATTCAGGATAAAAATAAATAAATTTAAAAAAAAGTTTCGTTCATGTTGATCCTAGCCAAATGATACGGATCCCGGAAAAGAGGTGGAATTCCCATCACTGTTCCTCGTTGCTTTCCTGCTCTGGCACTCCCGTGACGTCAGGAAGATGGAGCGCGCGCCGACTGGGTCTCGTGCACGCCACTATAAACTACATTTAAAAATGACAACTCTCAAATTTCGCCTTCGTCCTGCTTATTAGCCAGGTTACAAAAGTCTGAGACATTCAAAAATCTTTAAATTATAAGTTAACGATAGCATAGGAGCTAAATTGAATGAAGTCGATGTACAAACAGAGCCAATGTATCTCAGTGCTGGTAAAATGTTATCTGAGGCAATATGTTCAATAGAGGACATTTTGTTAATTGTAGCTAAACGAATGTTTTATTTAATTGTGAAATTTCCAGTAAAACAGTCCTAATTAAATGTTTTTTAAAGATCAAATAAGTTAATGCAATATTAATTATAAGGTGGATTAAAAGTCTATTTAGAAATGAGATGTGGCTTTACAAAAAGAATAACCAGCGAGTCTCCCAAGAGGCCCCATCATAACTCTGGAGGAGCTGCAGAGATCAACAGCTCAGGTGAGAGTATCTGTTGACAGAAGATTTACAGCTTTGTAAATCTGATTTGACTTAACTTCAAAGCCAAATAAAAATAAAGATCTCATCACTAACTGCTAAATTAATATAATCTCAACTAATAATCTTTGCTGTGAAAACATCTCTTAGTGGTACAAACGGCATCAAATCAGCACCAGAAGAGATGGCCTTTACAAAAGCAGGCATCACGGTTCATTGGTGATAGATATTATTTGTGACATCATGCCCAGAAAGCAATACCAGTGGCATTAACAGTAACCTTCAGCTTCTGATGAATGTTTTCATCTCTGTCACATACTCAGAAATTCATAAATGTCTCCTGCAGTCACTTTAGACTGAGAAAAGCTTATGGATATTTTTTTTTTGTCAGATTCAAAATCATACGTTAAACTGGTTTCATTTTCTCTCCAAAAATATATTTAACTGACTTTAACTAAGTATGTCAGACTGATGCTCCAAAGCTACACGTCAGATGTTGCATGTATTTGCCCAATTCAGTGTATTTGAAGAGCAAATTGGGCCTATTTCGGGATTATGTCTCTAATCCGCACAATTATCCATCATCCTAAAGAAAACCAGACGTTGACCTTCGTCAGAGAGACACAGAGTCAAACATTTACAGTGTCCCAGTTCCCTGGGCGCCAGTCAGTCAGAAAGCTGAGGTAAAAATAACCCACTGGCTTAAGTTCCCCTTGAGAAAAACACATCAGTGGAGGTGGACCGCTGCAATTTTCTAAATCCGTGTCCACTAATTTCACCAGAAGTGGGAACTTCTGTTTGCTGGATGTGCATCTTTCATTTCTGTCACGATTTAAGTATTCCAATCTAAAATAGTAACCTCAGTCATTGAAAGTATGGGATCAGTAAAATATTCTCTTTATGAGTAAGAATATCCGGCTATAAGAAGAGAATTTGACATGCTTAAGTATAATTTTAATGAAAGCAATTTAATAAACAATTGTACAGTACATAAATCAGACAAACTATCCCATTCTAGGCCTTGTTTAGAATGTAGTAGAAATGTAATTCATTGTCCCACATTAGCAAGTTAGAGATAAGTGGAAGCATTCGTATTTACACAGTAGTAAAATAGATCAAAATAAGAGTTTGCAGCATTAGAAAATGTTAATTGTGCAGTTATTAAAATCAGCATGCTCAGATTAAAACAAATGTGCAGCTGCATAAGGTAATTGAAAATGTACAAAATGTGTGTATTCGTGCATAAAAAAACAACAAATTACAAAACGCAAAAAAAATGTGCAAACAAGAGCAGAAATGTTGTTTGAAATAAAAGAAAGCGTGCAGAAAAATTCTGCAAATAACACATGTATTGAGTATTTGAACAAAAAAAAGGAGGCTCTGTCACAATAAGAAATGTATGTCACACTTAACGTAGTTTTAATCCAGCATCTGAAATCCCAATAAAATGCATTAAAGTTTGTGGCTATGGTGTGGAGGAAAAATATTTGTAATATTCGTCTGGTTCAATAAAAAGCATGTGATCTTTATTTAGTCTTTGTCATCAGATATTTGTTCCTCAGCTGTGAGGGACCCGATGAACTGATACCCTAATAATGGAGTTGAATATTTATGAAACATTACTGCCACTTAGTGGTCAGATTTGAGTATTGCAGAAAAATGCACAACAAACGGTGACTCATTTTCAGACTAGTGAGGCCATCTGGCAAAAGTAAGAGAATGATTCACACTATTCTGAACCTTTTAGTCAGATATGTTTCCCCTTACCTCTTACTGTAGCTTAAGGTTTGCTTACAGGGGTGATAACAAGACCATTCCCGTAATATTCATATATTCCAAGCACAGGGTATATTTTTGGTCTGTGAATGGATGAAATACCTGCCACTGAGGAAAGAAATGATCTGAAAGGTGTTGTCTCCACGAATGAACCTTCTGTAAATGTGCATATCTCAGACCTGGCGTCCACATCGTAGAAAGAGACTTTATTCTCCTCGTAGTCAACAAACACCCCGACTGTCCGAATTTGGTTCAGAAGCATTTCGTTGTCTAATATCCACACCCCATCCCTAGAGGTAGGAACGGAGTAAATCTCTCTGTTAATATGCTCTTTGACCACTCCTACGAGCCATCTTTTACAGGTGCCGACCTGGACTTCATAGTAGAACCTGCCTGATGAAAACCCATCCTTTGCCAGTACGCAAGGCAGGTATTTAAATGGCCTGCCAAAGAAAGAGGAGAAGATCTGCTGACGTCCAGGAAAGGTCAGTCGCTTCCCATTGTCAGACACCTTGAGCCAATTGTTGGCTGTGTAGGGGTCCAGAGTCACGTCCACTGCATTGCATTGCTGGATCATCATCAGCTCGTCCTGAGGCTGACTCCACAGCTCGGGTAGAAGATTGTTATCGGTCATATTTTCAGCTGCGTGCGACTGTGTAGAGGCATCACAGGAATCAGGCGACCTAACCTTTTGGATCAGCATCTCCATCTCATTTCTGAGCGTTTCTTCAATCTGGCCAACAGACTTTTTTACCATCTCTATATGGCCATGCTGACCAATGTCAGGAATGTCTTGTGTCATTCGCAAAATGGAGTCAGTAGGTTGGTCCATCAGATGAGTGTTCTCAGACGTTACACTGAATAGGTAGTTCTGCAGCAAGGAGAGGTAGTCTTCTGACTGCATAAGTTGTTCAATGTCACATCGTAGTCTTCTCACATCAGAAATACCTTGCTCCAGCAGAGTTGTCTGATCTTCAGCTTGTTTCCCTATGTCTTTCTGCTTCTGTTTAATCGCTTCAACCAGCTCACCCTGATATTTTCGTACGGAGGCAACAAAAGCGGTTAAAATTTTTACAGTTTCTCTGATTTCATCCATTGTAGTTTCCCTGCTCTTTTCCACAAAGAATCTGATATTTTTAACACTCTCTGATTTGGAGTTCTCCGTCTTTTTCATCTCTGAGGTCACGTTCTCATACATGCCTCTCCAGTCTTCAAAGGCGCGCTCCAGTGGAACAGCCTCGTGGCCCGTGTGGTCATCGTTCAAACACATCATGCAAACACACTGCTGGTCTGTGCGGCAGAAGAGCTCCAGCATCTTGTCGTGTTTCTTGCACACCCTGTCCTCCAGGTTGGGCACAGGATCAATCAGCTTGTGTTTCTTCAGGTTCTGGTGGGACTCCAGGTGTGGCTCACAATATGAGGCCAAACACACCAGGCATGTCTGGTGGGCTTTGAGCTTCGGCTTGGTGCAGACGTCACAGGGGACCTCTCCTGGTTGGGCGATGATCTTAGGTCCACCCTGTACTCTCATGCGGTTGAAATGCTCCACCACATCTCTGAATTCTGTGTTGACCTTGAGCTTTGGTTTATTACCCAACCTTCTCTTACAGAGTGGACACTGTGCATTGTTCAGACTGTTCCAGTACTGGGTGATGCAGCCCTTGCAGAAGTTGTGTCCACACAGAGTGGAGACGGGCTCTTTGAACTCGCCCAGACAGATTGAACACAGGACCTGTTCTTCATACAGGATGCTGCAAGCTGAGGCCATGTCTGAAAAGGACAAAATGTATTTAAAATGTTGAAATTAATGCTTTATGAGTGCACTGCTGACACTCCTTTTGCTCTGTCCTACTATAGAAAATACAGAAGATTGAATCTACAAAATTTTATTTAAAATCGTCAAACAAAATTTAATGCGTGAAAAAGAAACTCGTGCAAAAACAAAATGCATGTTTTAGATAATTTTATATTTTTAGTGGGGAAACAGTGACCCATACCAATTCAGTCCCATGTGGAAAAAGTATTCGCCTGTGCCTCTAAGGCGTAAATATTTTGGAAAGATGAGTTTATTCACAGGTGAAAGGTTTTGGAGTGGCCAAGTCAAAGTCTATCTAGATCTTAATCTTGATTCTGTAGTTCGGAAGCTTTCTATCACTCAATTGAAATAAAAATTTCTCCACAGTAAAAAGAAAAAAAAAAGAGAAGAAAAGTGATGCAGTTGTGGCTCAAACAGCTTTCAGGAGAAAATTACTTTGTCACACAGGACTCGGGTTATTTATATCTCATATTACAACGTTAGTGATTTAAAACATTTAAGAGTGACAACAAAGTTAGAAAGCTGGAAGAAGATAAACATATTTTCACAGGATTGTATGACTAATTAAGTGATAACTTAATTAGTCATACAATCCTAATTAACCCTTATTACTGTAGTTGATGTAAGTAATTTCACTTTAAATCTACAATTTAGCGCTTCACAGTAAGTGCTAAGCAATAGAGTGTATACATTACAATTATATCTTAGCTCCATGTTACTAAGATTACTTTATTGCCTTCTGCAATAGTTTATGAATTTTGCTATGTTTATATCATGTGTTCGATCTGGCATTCATTATGTTGTCAAAACACTTTATATCGACTAACTTGGGGACTTTGTGTCCTTACATAACCTTCTGAGATAGAAAGAAGTGTGGCTGACTCCCAGTTCTTGTTTCGAAACGCAGAAATACACACTGTTTTGTTCAATTTGCAGGAAAATTAACCGTAAAACTAACACAATTTGTCCTCATGAATACTTTTAAGACTAATCTCCTAAGCTGTATGTGCAAAGTCAGACAGTTTTGTTTATAGTTTTTCAGTTTGATAAATAAACATGTTTACAGTTCTCTGGATCTACCATAATAGTCCAATATTCTCTATCTTTTCAATCTGTGCGGATCTTTAGTTAACTTCAAACGACTATGTTTATTTTTACTCTTTCTAAAATTAGAGCTAAACAAAACGGGTGTAATACCTGCTGAGCTGCTCGTCCTTTGAATAAGAAACGTTTCCCTTCAGACATGTAGGTTTCATTTCTCTGCAACTGTTGCACAATCAGATTCTGCCCGCCTCTTCCTCTCCAGGGAAAAGAAACGACACAAACAGCTGCTTTTCATTTGTTGGGCAGTCTGATTAATTTTGTTTTTTTCTCAACAGGAACCGTGGACAAAGAAAAGGCTTCTTCATATCCCAAACAGTTTTACATTTAATTCTGTAAAGGTATTTTCAAATTGTTAAATATATATGTTGCAGCATAGAAAAAGCAAAAAGTAGTGGGGTATTGTATGGACAGGTAAACACAGGTTAAATTATGCCGTCAATTGGCATAAGTTAACGGATGAAATCATTTATCTCAATAGGTGGAATACAAACTGAATCACCTTATGAGCATTTATGACACCTCAAGGAGAACCGGGTATAGACAGTGGATGAATGGACAGAATTCCTAATTTTCGAACATGAAATAAAAACTAAAAATAAAAAAAATCAGATGCCATACTGATAGGCTAATATTGAGTTAATGATGTGATTGTTTGACAAAATCAGACCCAATCATTCAGAATTTATATACGTAGTATTATCTTAATACAAAAAATTGTTTTATTGTTCCAGAAATATAAATGTTTTTTTTTAATTAAAACAAAAATTTCAGTATATATTTATATAGTTTTATATAATATTATAATTTTATATTATATATAATATAAAATATTACATAATATAAAAAAATATAAAAATATGATACAAAAATTACATATATATATATATATATATATATATATATATATATATATATATATATATATATATATATATATATTCAACCTCTCTTTCTCTTAAGAGAGAAAGGATCATTAATATTTGATGGGTATTGTTTCCTAACGTTACCTGCAAAAGAAAATGATTAGTGACCAAATGATCGCAGAGGGTCTACATTCAAGGACTCTGGTTCAGCCGGACATTGACGTCAATCTGTGACGTGTGATTCGGGCTTTGAGTTCGTCACAGGAGGGTCACGTGACCAATGAGCAGCTGATTAGTTGCAGGCTACCGCACTGTCCTTCTTGCACAATATTTGAATATAGGGTCTTTTATTAATTTTTTCGTCTTAAAGTTTAATTATTTTCAAACCAAATCCAGTGTGATTCGGAGTGAATGAAGATATTTAAATACATTTTGGATAATTTTTATAAGTACAACTAAAAACTGAAGAGATTAAGCATAAATGTACTTTGGCTAATCCAAATTGTACTTTTTAAAAAAAATATAATTATTTTTACCTAGAATTACTTGTACTTTCCATTACTTCTTAAATGTATTTTCTGTTAGATATCATAAATATCCTGTGGTATTTTGTTGTATTATATAGATTTATCTAGATATGTATGTATATGTACATACATATCTAGATATATCTATGTCTTTAACCTCTCTACCTTTAGAGAGAAAGATAAAGAGAAAAGAGAGAAAGGATCATTAATATTTGATGGGTATTGTTTCCTAACGTTACCTGCAAAAGAAAATGATTAGTGACCAAATGATCGCAGAGGGTCTACATTCAAGGACTCTGGTTCAGTCTGTCATTGACGTCAATCTGTGACGTGTAATTCGGGCTTTGAGTTCGTCACAGGAGGGTCACGTGATCAATGACCAGCTGATTAGTTGTAGGCTACCGCACAGTCCTTATTTGAATATAGGGTCTTTTATTTATTTGTCCGTCTTAAAGTTTAATTATTTTCAAACCAAACCATTTAAAAGAAGTCCGTTTGAAAAGTTTATTATTGTTGAGTCCTTCCTGGATTTGGGGTACATCCAAATCCAGTGTGATTCAGAGTGAATGAAGATATTTAAATACATTTTGGATAATTTTTATAAGTAAAACTAAAAACTGAAAAGATTAAGCATAAATGTACTTTAGCAAATCCAAATTGTACTTTTTTTTTTTATTATTATTTTTTATCCAGAATTACTTGTACATTCCTTGACTTCTTAAATATATTTTCTGTAAGATATAAATATCCTGTGGTATTTTGTTGTGTTATATAGATATATCTAGATATCTATGTATATATACATAGATATCTAGATATATCTATGTCTTTAACCTCTCTACCTTTAGAGAGAAAGGATAAAGAGAAAAGAGAGAAAGGATCATTAATATTTGATGGGTATTGTTTCCTAACGTTACCTGCAAAAGAAAATGATTAGTGACCAAATGATCGCAGAGGGTCTACATTCAAGGACTCTGGTTCAGTCTGTCATTGACGTCAATCTGTGACGTGTAATTCGGGCTTTGAGTTCGTCACAGGAGGGTCACGTGATCAATGACCAGCTGATTAGTTGTAGGCTACCGCACAGTCCTTATTTGAATATAGGGTCTTTTATTTATTTGTCCGTCTTAAAGTTTAATTATTTTCAAACCAAACCATTTAAAAGAAGTCCGTTTGAAAAGTTTATTATTGTTGAGTCCTTCCTGGATTTGGGGTACATCCAAATCCAGTGTGATTCAGAGTGAATGAAGATATTTAAATACATTTTGGATAATTTTTATAAGTAAAACTAAAAACTGAAAAGATTAAGCATAAATGTACTTTAGCAAATCCAAATTGTACTTTTTTTTTTTATTATTATTTTTTATCCAGAATTTCTTGTACATTCCTTGACTTCTTAAATATATTTTCTGTAAGATATAAATATCCTGTGGTATTTTGTTGTGTTATATAGATATATCTAGATATCTATGTAGATATACATAGATATCTAGATATATCTATGTCTTTAACCTCTCTACCTTTAGAGAGAAATGATAAAGAGAAAAGAGAGAAAGGATCATTAATATTTGATGGGTATTGTTTCCTAACGTTACCTGCAAAAGAAAATGATTAGTGACCAAATGATCGCAGAGGGTCTACATTCAAGGACTCTGGTTCAGTCTGTCATTGACGTCAATCTGTGACGTGTAATTCGGGCTTTGAGTTCGTCACAGGAGGGTCACGTGATCAATGACCAGCTGATTAGTTGTAGGCTACCGCACAGTCCTTATTTGAATATAGGGTCTTTTATTTATTTGTCCGTCTTAAAGTTTAATCATTTTCAAACCGAAGCATTTAAAATAAGTCCGTTTGAAAATTGTTATTGTTGTTGAGTCCTTCCTGGATTTGGGGTACATCCAAATCCAGTGTGATTCAGAGTGAATCAAGATACTTAAATATATTTTGGCTAATTTTTATGAGTAAAACTAAAAACTGAAAAGATTAAACATAAATGTACTTTGGCAAATCCAAATTGTACTTCTTTTTTTTAAAATCATTTTTTACCCAGAATTACTTGTATATTCCTTGACTTCTTAAATATATTTTCTGTAAGATATAAATATCCTGTGGTATTTTGTTGTGTTATATAGATATATCTAGATATCAAGATATATCTATGTCTTTAACCTCTCTGCCTTTAGAGAGAAAGATAAAGAGAAAAGAGAGAAAGGATCATTAATATTTGATGGGTATTGTTTCCTAACGTTACCTGCAAAAGAAAATGATTAGTGACCAAATGATCACAGAGGGTCTACATTCAAGGACTCTGGTTCAGTCTGTCATTGACGTCAATCTGTGACGTGTAATTAGGGCTTTGAGTTCGTCACAGGAGGGTCACGTGACCAATGACCAGCTGATTAGTTGCAGGCTACCACACTGTCCTTCTTGCACAATATTTGAATATAGAGTCTTTTATTAATTTTTTCGTCTTAAAGTTTAATTATTTTCAAACCAAACCATTTAAAAGAAGTCCGTTTGAAAAATTTATTATTGTTGAGTCCTTCCTGGATTTGGGGTACATCCAAATCCAGTGTGATTCGGAGAGAATGAAGATATTTAAATAAATTTTGGATAATTTTTATGAGTAAAACTAAAAAGATTAAGCATAAATGTACTTTGGCTAATCCAAATTGTACTTTTTTTTATTTATTTATTATTTTTTTTAAAACATTTTTTACCCAGAATTACTTGTACATTCCTTGACTTCTTAAATATATTTTCTGTAAGATATAAATATCCTGTGCTATTTTGTTGTGTTATATAGATATATCTAGATATACATAGATATATCTATGTCTTTAACCTCTCTACCTTTAGAGAGAAAGGATAAAGAGAAAAGAGAGAAAGGATCATTAATATTTGATGGGTATTGTTTCCTAACGTTACCTGCAAAAGAAAATGATTAGTGACCAAATGATCGCAGAGGGTCTACATTCAAGGACTCTGGTTCAGTCTGTCATTGACGTCAATCTGTGACGTGTAATTCGGGCTTTGAGTTCGTCACAGGAGGGTCACGTGATCAATGACCAGCTGATTAGTTGTAGGCTACCGCACAGTCCTTATTTGAATATAGGGTCTTTTATTTATTTGTCCGTCTTAAAGTTTAATTATTTTCAAACCAAACCATTTAAAAGAAGTCCGTTTGAAAAGTTTATTATTGTTGAGTCCTTCCTGGATTTGGGGTACATCCAAATCCAGTGTGATTCGGAGTGAATGAAGATATTTAAATACATTTTGGATAATTTTTATGTGTAAAACTAAAAAGATTAAGCATAAATGTACTTTGGCTAATCCAAATTGTACTTTTTTTTATTTATTTATTTTTATTTTTTTAAACATTTTTTACCCAGAATTACTTGTACATTCCTTGACTTCTTAAATATATTTTCTGTAAGATATAAATATCCTGTGCTATTTTGTTGTGTTATATAGATATATCTAGATATACATAGATATATCTATGTCTTTAACCTCTCTACCTTTAGAGAAAAAGGATAAAGAGAAAAGAGAGAAAGGATCATTAATATTTGATGGGTATTGTTTCCTAACGTTACCTGCAAAAGAAAATGATTAGTGACCAAATGATCGCAGAGGGTCTACATTCAAGGACTCTGGTTCAGTCTGTCATTGACGTCAATCTGTGACGTGTAATTCGGGCTTTGAGTTCGTCACAGGAGGGTCACGTGACCAATGACCAGCTGATTAGTTGCAGGCTACCGCACTGTCCTCATTATGTACAGTATTTGAATCTAGGCCCTTTTTCTTTTTCGTCTTAAACGGTAATTATTTTTCTAAGCAAAGCATCTCAAAGAAAAAAAGTCATAAACAACTTATATTTTATTTAAGTATGCAGCTTATATAATGTAAGTACACTTTATGTAAGCTGGTAGAATATTTGAGGTTGCGTATTTACAAATATTGACACGAAAAAGAAAAGAGAAAGTGACCAAATTATCACAGAGAACCTACATTCAAAGACTGTCTAAAAAATACTCTGATGTAGATTTAAATATCCATTTCTACGTATCTACATCATATATCTACTACATCACATGTCATGTGACTATTAAATCTTAGTCACATGACATAGATCGCCAATCAGTTGCAGGCAACTGCACAGTTCTACTTACACACAGTAAATGAATCCCCCCTCAAAATATATTATAGTATTCTTTGAAATCTATAATTTATGCATTATGTATTTGCAACACATAATCATATAGATAAATGCATTTAAAAACTGGCTTGAAACAAAAAATTTTTTAAATTCTTCAAACACAGATAAGACGCTGTATACGTGTGTTTACAAATAATTAGACTAATTAAAATTCATTAAATCGTTGAAACAAAGTCAGAGTTTCATACAGAAGTTCCACAATTTCTGACTAGTTTGGTTGTAAAATATTCTCAGCCCCCCAGAGATTTAAAGAAAGACTGTGTTTTATTTTAATATGTATTTTTGGAGATCTGATGGATGTTGAGACCTTGTAAGGAAGATGTATTACATAGAAATGTTCCACTATTGCATATAAGGCATAGTAGGAACTATCAAAAATATTCATTTGAGTAAAAGAAAAGTACATCTCAAGCATCTTGGGATGTACATTCCACAGGAGTGATAGTAAGAATATCAAACAATCCACTTAATGAAAAGAAAGGGTAGAGCTTTGGTCTGTGAACAGTGGAGAATCCAACAACAGAGTAAAGAAAAGCTTGCAGTCCTGTTTTTGTCTCAGTGAAGCAACATCCTGCGATGGAATGCAACAGATCCCTGGTCTCTGTGTTGTAGAAGGAGAGCTCTCCCCTCTCGTAATCAACAAATACACCAATTCTCCTGATGTTTGGTGGACACAGCGAGCCCCAAAATACCCAGGCTCCATGCTCAGGTGTGAGTGGAAACAGTTTATCCCTTCTAATGGACTCTTTGACCACTCCCAAGGTCCAGGATCTGTTCAGGTAGACGTCAACTTCGTAGTAGAACTGACCTGAAGAAAAACCTTCATTTCCCAGAACAGCATAGTAATGTTTGAATCGCCAGCCCAAAGGATCAAAGAAGTGCTCTCTTGGTCTATAGCTCAGTGTCTTCCCATCTGCAGATACAGTGAAGTGTGTGTGGGCGCTATAGGAGTTCAGAGTCACATCGACTGCATTGCATTGCTGGATCATCATCAGCTTGTCTTTCAGCGGACGCCACACATTTGGGGTAGAAGGTCTCATGTTTTCAGCTCCACAGCAATCAGGTGAACTGATCTTCTGAATCAGCATGTCTATCTCATTATTGATGCTCTTTTTTATTTGACCTACTGACTGTTTCACCAACCCTGCATAGGTGTGCTGTTCAGTAAATGGGTCTAACAGAGGGGTGTTCGGAGATGTAAGATTGGGTGGACAGTTCTGCAGCAGGTAGAGATAGTCTTCTGACTTTATCAGTTGCTCAATTTCAGATCTCCTTTTTCTCAAATCAGAAAGGTGTTGCTCCAGGAGAGTGATCCGACCTTCAGTTTGTTTCTCTGATTCTTTCTGCTTCTGTTCGATTGCTCTAACCAGTTCATTCTGCTTTTTTTGTAAAGAAAGCACCAGGGCTGACAAAATTTCTGCAATCTGTCCAGTGTCGTTGACTGATATTTTCCTGCTCTTCTGAACTGAATCTTTGAGTTTTTTAACACTCTGTGATTTGGAGTTCTCCGTCTTTTTCATCTCTGAGGTCACGTTCTCGTACATGCCTCTCCTGTCTTTGAAGGCGCGCTCCAGTGGAACAGCCTCGTGGCCCGAGTGGTCGTCATTCAAACACATCATGCAAACACACTGCTGGTCTGTGCGGCAGAAGAGCTCCAGCATCTTGTCGTGTTTCTTGCACACCCTGTCCTCCAGGTTGGACACAGGATCGATCAGCTTGTGCTTCTTCAAGTTCTGGTGGGACTCCAGGTGTGGCTCACAATACGAGGCCAAACACACCAGGCACGTCTTGTGGGCTTTGAGCTTCGGTTCGGTGCAGATGTCACATGGAACCTCTCCTGGTTGGGCGACGATCTTAGGACCACTCTTTACTCTCGTGTGGTTGAAATGCTCCACCACGTCTCTGAACTCTGAATTAACCTGGAGTTTCGGTTTATTGCCCAACTTCTTTTTGCAGAGGGGACACTGTACAGGTCTACTGTCCTGACTGTTCCAGTACTGGGTGATGCAGCCCTTGCAGAAGTTGTGTCCACATGGAGTGGAGACGGGCTCTTTGAACTCACTGAGGCAGATTGAGCACAGGACCTGTTCTTCATACAGGATGCTGCAAGCTGAGGCCATGTCTGAAAAGGATAATTGATCAATTGAGTTTGACATTCGAAATTCAAACCAGAGGAGTGCATTTAATTCTAACAAGATAATAAAAAATAGCCACCTGTCAATTAACGCATGTTTATGTCATTAAAATGAGAGATTATACTACAAGTTGAGATCACTGGGGGAAAAAAAATCTGAAAAGCAAAAAAAACCCCCAAAAAAACAAAAACATTAAGGTCTTTTGTTTTGTTCTTTTGCCAAGGGTAGAGCAAAAGAACAAGAAATGTGTCAATCATTAAAACTGCCAATCATACAAATCAATTTTTAATCAGCTATTTTAAAAAAAATCACTTGAGTATTTGGTATTGTAGCTAAATAGCAACAAGAAACATTTATTAAAGTTTCTTGGTGACAGATGGACCTTGTTGTTGACAGTAAGAGGTGGAGCCAATGATAATACATGAAAGAATACTGCAACCACAACTTTCTGGTTATCTGACTAGTTTAAGGATGTCGATTTTACAAGAGATCAAATTGGACCTATCAGTATATCAAGCAGCAACTATGTACTTCATCTAATGAATATGTTCACATTCTTAGTCTAAAGAGGGAACATTTCTAGAGAAACTGATCCTGTGTAATCAACAGTTGTTACTTATGAAGAGCTGCAGGAAGTCTCTTGGCAATTGAATGATGACTAATTTTCTGTGAACTTGTTTCAGATGTTAAAACTTACTTTGCCAATTTGTATGCCAAGGTCCTTCATTAATTCGTACGTACTAACATGCTTCATTAATAATTTTTTACTGATTTGAAATGCATGCATTAACTAACACTGTACAGTACAAGTATATGTGTTCTGCAGTACATACAGTTAGAGTGTACAACATGTTTAAGGGCAGAGTAGGTCTGACCTCCAAGCAGCATCACTAGAAATAAAAAACTGTCTTACTAAACCCGAATAAACATTTAAAGAAGGGTGGATTTTACCTGCGTCGTCGTCTCTGTCTGATTTCAGTCTCGCTCTAGGCACGCAGTCTTTTTTTTTTTTTTATCTATGTGGCAGGAAGAAGGTGGAGGCTGCAACTGCTGGCAGGGTGATTGCAAGTGAGCCGCTCAGTATAAAAGCTGAGGTGAGCTGCGGGACTGACGCTTGTTCGCTGTTGACAGGTCGCGCGCCGCGCTTCCGTGTTGGGCTGTTTGTTTGTGTGCCGAGTACATGTGAGGTTGGCTGCGTGCGCATTTACAACCGCTTGTACGTTGTAGTTATAGAGCTTTTTTTTACCAGCAGAAACGAACTGGCGTATTTACCTCCACGTTTGATCGTGGGTGAAGTGGTTTAACAACCAGGCCTTTAAAGTCCTGAAACTAAAAATTTCACTTGTACTTTTTTGTTCTTTGCAAAGTAATGCTTGTCCAACCAAGAGAGGATTGTTCGTTCCATGTTTTGTGAAAGTTTCTTGCAACCATGCTACTTCTTCCCGATTCAGCCATCAGTACAATTTCAAATCTCTGCCCTTTTGTCAAACGCATCTTCTTGTGTATTTGAAATATATATAAAAAATTTACATTTTACATTGTATGGAAATGTATGCCCCACCCCGTATGTCATGTGACCTTAATCACATGACACAGACCCCGTATTATCAAATAACAAACGGGCTTTTAAATAAAGACCCGGGCACTAAACATTTTCCAAAGAAAATGATTAGTGCACTTAACATTTTTCGAAGAAAATGTTAGACCAAATGATGGAAGAGGGTCTACATTCAAGGAGTCTGGGTAGGGGTAAGGGTAAACAAATTCAATCATTTCCATTGGCATGTTTATCTGTTTTTTATTTTTCTCTCTTTCTTCCAAACTTGGATTATAAAATGTTTAATTTGTTGCTTTGGTCTCCAGCCCTTTTTTGATGGACACTTGTGTTCAACAATACGTCAAAATGTATTTATTTATTTGTTGTTTTATTTATTTGTTTGGGATATTTAAAATATTTTCCAGTTCTAGTGTGAAATGTTCATTACAATTGAAAGTTTACTAATCTTTGAGAAGGTTTTCTTGGGTTATTATTATTATTATTATTATGCCATTACCATTATAGTACTTAAAAATGGTCTCACATGAAATACAATATTATCGTTTATCACAATAACTACTGGAACAATTTATCGTTCAGCCAAATTTGTTATTGTGACAGGTCTAATTGTGCATAATTAATTACATACAGTATTTGAATGTAGGACCTTTCATGTTTTCGTCTTAAAGAGGAATGATCTCAAATAAAATGTTACATTATTTAAGCATGAGGCCTATATAATGTAATTATACATTATATAAGCTGGGAGAATATTTGAGTTTTTGTTTTTTCAAATATTGACTTGAAATAGAAAAGAGAAAGTGACCAAATTATCACAGAGAACCTACGATAAGACTGTCTAAAAAATACTGTGATGTAGATATTTATTTATACATATCTACATTATAGATCTACAGGGTGGATCTATTATGCACCCTGTAGGATCTACAGGGTGGGTTTTGTGTTTACAAGCATTTACCTGCAAGACAAAAAAAAAAAAAAAGATTAGTGACCAAATGATCGCAGAGGACTTACATTCAAAGACTCTGGTTCAGCGGGTCGTTGACGTCAATCTTTGACGTGTGATTCAGAGTTGACGCAAGAGGGTCAACTGATGCGTTTTGTCAAACGCATCAGTTTCCATAGAGAAATTTTTTTTTAAATTGTTGGACGACCGTGTTTAATTATATAACGTGCTCTATATGATGTGTTGAGACGCTTTACCAAGGTCGAGAAAGAGTCACACGCTGTTAGACAAAGGCCCATAGTAAAAAGTTACATGTTTGATTAGACACCAAGGTCCATTTCTCACGAAAAAGAAACGTTTTCCCAGGCCACAGAGACATGGTGTGATTTCAGGGAGTGTCTTCAGTCCATATAATCAGCTGCCCTCCTCTTTCTCCTCAGACGCTACAGACTTTTTTAGAAACTCTTCTCGGATGTAATGGTAAAAGCGTCTCCTTTCAGCGCTGAAAGTGAATAAAATAAGTAAAGTCTGAATGCTTTTCTTGGCTGATTTTATGCTCCGTGTGTCGATACAAATTATGATTCATCGATCGGGATTTCCATTCCCGACAGATGCCATTGTTTTGAAAACACAAAAGTGAACCACTTCGTGGTGGATCTGCAACATTTCTAGTTTTCTGAAACTTGCAGATAAGTTTTGCTCGTTCCATGTTTTCTGTTAAAGTTTCTTGCAACCATGCTACTGCTTCCCGATCCAGCCATCAGTAAAATTTCAAATCTTTGCCTTCTTGTCAAGCGCATCTTCTTGCGTATTTTAAATATTTTTTTAAAAAACGGACCTTTAAATAAAGAACCGGGCACTTAACATTTTCCGAAGAAAATGATAGTGACCAAATGATCGAATAGGGTCTACATTCAAGGAGTCCGGTGACCAATGACCAGCTGAGCCAATCAGGTGGAGGTGACCGCCCAGTCTAATTATGTACAGTAATTGAATTGAGGCCCTTTTATTTTTTTCATCGTAATGTTTATATAAACTGGTGATGAATTATATTTCTTGTTGAGAGAAAACGTTTATATTTGATGGGGTATATTCTTCACAAATGTTGACACAAAAAAAGAAGAGAAAGTGAATCACATCCAAAGGCTCTGTCTGTGAAAAACACTACAGAAAACATAGACATGTATTTCTACATATCTGCAACGCTTTATCATTTAGGAGAAATATTTGCACATATAAATATCCACGTTTCAGGCAGTCTCATCAGTCAGGAATCTCACTGCACTTTTCCATTTACTGAAATGAAGCTTTATTTGGCATAAACAGGAATTCATTCATTTGCATTCTAGTATGAAGCTATTGAAGTGTACAATAAATCTCAGTCACATGACACAGACTGGCGTCAGTGAAAGCAATAACCTGATGAGCCAATACCTGCAATTGATCGTAGCCTTATTTACATAGTCTTTAAATGAAAGCCCTGTCACTAATAATTTTCTCTTTTGTCTTTATTATCAATTTATACTGTCATACATATAAAGACGTTTATAGATATATAGATCTATATAGATACAGATGGAGATATGTTTATTGAGTAAGGTTTCTACAAGTATTTAGCTGCAAGAAAAGAGAAAATGCTTAGTGAATGCAGAGTGGCTACAATCAGAGACTCGGCAAATGAAATTGGCTGGGATTTACCAAGAATACAACAACATCAAAAAACAGGCTGTAGAAAAGGAGTTGTTGATGCAACTGAAATTAAAAGATCAGCTCTATTACTTCATTGAACTTTTCCTGCATGAAGAGAGGAGGATGGAATGTGTCTGGAAAGAAATAACCAGCAACACAATTAGTATATGTGCATTTTTTTTTCCTTTTCTTTTTTGGCACAGTTGTCTGTAGAGAAGAGGTTTGGAGTTGTCCTGTCTGGATTTCTCTAGTATTCACTCTCAATACGAGATCAAACACCTATCATTAATTATTAGGCTAATTGATAAATAAACACTGCTGCATGCTGTGTTTATTACGTTACGCAGTAAAGTTAGCAATTTGCCAAAAAATGCGTCATGAGCAGCTGCGTGCATTAATGAATTCGCATCATTAGCCATGGGAAGTATCCAGTCCGCTGCATGCCAAACGTGCTGACGAAGCAGTTGAGGACTGTGGTGACGAAAACTATGATGGTTGTTACGTTGTTCAAGTAGTCCAGACGCCTTTGCAGAGTGAAGTTGTTCAGGTCCCGACGGCCTGTGTCACACAAAAGCACAAGTGCACAACAAACAAAAAGAAAGTCTGTATCACACTGTCCCTCTTAAATCAATAACAATAAAAACAATACAGAGAAAAAAAGCAACTTTATTTCATCATGCTTGCTTTAATACTTGTGGATGTCCATTTGTGTTTCACTTCTTTGTAAAAACTAAACAGGCTCAGCCCAAGTTTTCTTCAAATCACTGGATTTATTCAAGTTTATGACGGTGAAAGCTTACAGTCGTTGACCCTTATTTCTTACCGAAACTGAACCTCAAAAGCATTTTTACAAGCAGTTTTTTAAGCTAAGTACAAATATGGAGTAAAAATGTTTACTGAAACTCATTAAACAACAGACAAGACAGAACATTTTGTATAAAAGTCTGAAAATCACAGCCCCACAAAAGAAACAGTAAGACAGGCAAAAGTTTAGTTAGATTACAGTTTGAGTCTCTTTACAAAAAGTCCATTTATTTGCCTTAATTTTGTCTCAGATCAAGGTGTTAATTGTATTTGAATTGAATTTGTCCTCATCGTTGAGCTGTGTCATGTCAGTGTACGTCAGACGGCGTCTGCGGCCTTGTCTGTGTCAGTAGTGGAGTCTGGCCAGCAGCCAGCGGAAGAAGCCGGTCCTCTTGGAGCCGAAGAAACTAACGAAGAAGTTGGTCACCGTGGTGGCAAAGATGACGCCCGTGGTGACGTTGTTCAGGTAGTCGAGTCGCTTCTGATTGGACACCACATTCAGGTCCCTGCGGGCTACAACATACAAACACACACACACACACACGTGCGCACGCAGACACAACAAACAATTTCCCACATTACCATCAAACACACACGCACGCATACGGTTGTTGCTCACAATCTCACTATTATTCTTTCCACACATTCATACTATTCAGTCATTCAGCCCCCAAGCCTCCGTGTTGTGTAATTTATATTTTAACTGGAAAAAAAAAAAAAACCCCAGCAAAACCTTGGTGTAAATAAGCTCAAACTTGTCTTCAACTGGAAAAATTAAATTAATCATATTTCATTATAGGCCTATGCCAGCTTTCTGGCTTGTATCTGTTACCTTTAACTTCTAGGAATAGAACAGCATTTTATACAACATTTTGTTCACCATTATCTGTTTAAAGTCTCAGATTTATGAGAGCAGCTTTGATGAGTTTGATGTTTGGTCACTTTACTTTCATTCTTATGTACTGGTTTATTAGGCTGGTACTTTAATTACAATATAATAATTAAAAAGTGAGCCCACTACTATCTCGCTACAGTGCATTGTTCTTAAATTCAACGTTTCCTCTGTGCTAAGCTAGCTAACCAGCTACTGCTACCATCCATCCATCCATTCATAATACATGGATAATGCTACTATTATTAATAATAACTTTACCATATATGTTCAATACCTGTCAAAAGCAAATAGCATGTTAGCATAGCTTAAAAACTAGTTTTGCACTATGCTAACTTAATCCCCCATTGGTTGTAGCGACACATTATAAACCGTGGGTTTTATTTCAGCAAAAAAAAAAAAAATATTTAAATAGCTTTTTATTTAGATGTGTTTTTAGGTATAGTTAAAGCTATTTGTAAGATGAGGGCTGGTAACTTGTTTTGCTTCTATCAACTTTACGTAACTTTTGTAAAAATGTTGTTTTACTCATTTGTTAAAACTACTGTACTCACTATGTTGTGACAGTACAACATGAGACAGGTAATTTGTGAAAAAAAAACACATCAATCTTCTCTGCCTCCTCCATGTGGTTCTACTGCCATCTGGAAATGCACTTCTGGTCAGAAACAACCAATCAGAGTCAGTACTTTGGCAGGAAATAGGAAAAGGCATCCTGAACATCCAACATGTTGTTAGTCTGAGTAAATACACAGACAATAGGGGTTTTTTATTACATTTTTCAATGGAAATTTAAATGTAATGTTATGTCTACGAATCAATGTACTTACTGTACATTAGTTAAGCGTGACTCATAAGATAAAGCGATGAAATAGCCACCGGAGGAGGCAGCTGCGCTGTGTGCCAAATGCGGCTTTGATGACGTTTACAAGGAGGGTGAGGAAGATAATGCCAGTGACCAGATTGTTCAGGAAGTTCAAACATCGTCGGTACGAGGGGAGGAGTGTCAGCTCAAAACGAGCTGTGCAGACACACACGTTCACACACGTCAGCGGCACACACACACGCGACAGACGCACATGCACAGACAGACAACAAAATGGAGACAGTCACACAACTAGTTGGTCCTTTGGCCCAGTCCATTCACACTTGATGACATAAAAAGCGTGTTATTCGGTGAGTAGGACAGCAAGTTATACCAACTTGTTTGCCCATCAGTCTGAGCAGATTGTGTTAGAAATAAAAATCATTTTGGCTAAAACAGAAATTCAGAAGTGCATCCTGGCAAATAGGCCGGTGCGCTCCATCCCAAGGACAGAAATAAAGATGTTGGTGATGAAGATGAAGAAGATAGCGAGGGTTGCTTTGTTGTTCAAGCTGTCCAGGCGTTTCTGGTTGGCCTCTTCATTTAAGTCCCGTCGGGCTGCAACACACATTGATCAACGCATACAAAACCTAACGACAAAATGCAGGAAAACACTTGGAACACAGACACGTTGTACCAAAATTTGCTATAAAAAAAAATGAATTAATGTGTTAATATGGTTAGGAAAACAATAAAAAAAAAGAGATCTGAAATTGAAGTCAGAATGACTTATTTTCCTAACGCTCACCTATTATGATAATCAAAACGCCGGCAACTATCTGAAGAGCCAGGGAGAAGGATATGAGCGTCAGAACAGCAGCATAGTACCTGAGAATCAAAACGTGACAAATGTGTTTGCAAAATGCACTTCTGACACAACAACGAGTGTGGTTTCCTAAGAAACACCCGCAGTGGCATACCTGTATCCTGCTCCTTGTTCAATGACGGTCTTCATGTGCGTGATGTTAGCCAGGAACAGAGCGATGTCCAGCATGCCTTCGGCTGCCGTCTTCTTGGTAGCATACAGGTTCATGTTCAGGTTTGGTGTGGAAACTCCCTGAACCACAAACAAGTGAAGATGAGTCATTTATTACTGAAGTAATACTTATAATGTCTTTGGTCGGAGTCTTTTAAATGAGGCAGAAAAACAGAGAGTGCGCAGCAATAAAATTTAAGAATATGTCGTAAAATATGAATGGAACAAATAAAAAGGTGCAGACCAGTGGAAAAAGTCCAACGTAATAAAATTGCAACTTTTCCAACTTCATGAAAAATTCAATACAACCACTAGAGGGCAGCAGAGCAAAAGAGCTAAAATAACACGTGTATGCCCGTGTTTACGTTTCCTCCCGAAGATAATATGCCAAAATTGAAAAAGTGCAGTTGACAGTTTTCATAATTTTCCAAGTCCAGCAACTATAAACAACAATATTCTAAATATCTTAAAAGCTGCTGTCTTGCTGGGTTTTTTTTTTAACGCTTACAGATTCCAGATGAATCCTTTGGTTTAGGTCAGTGGTGTCCAAACTTTCAAATGATTTAAAATCACTCAGTCAAAACTACTGATTGGCCAGATGAAAATATATAATTTAATTTCAAACTAAAATGGCAAAAAAGTTCATTTTTTTATTTTTGACCTGAGCAACAATAAAGTAACCCTACAACACTTTTGTTTATTTATTTAAACAAAGTAGATCCAGAGCTTAAAAAGGTATTTGCTATTTCCAGTTTGCAAGTTCTTTAAGGCTGTATGAAATTATTGGGTCTATTATCAGCAATAAAATAAGAATTGGGTTGCTGTTTATTCAAAAGCACTTGCTGTATTTAGCTAAGTCTAATAGACTTACTAAAAGCAGATATAGCTGCACAAAATCTGCTTTTGAGTAAAAGTGACTGCTCTGAGAATGTGGATTTTAAAAGCTGAATACTTCGCGTTGTATGTAATATTTTCTATTCTAAGTGCATTTCATTTTGTCTGAAACTGTTTGCAGTAGTTAAAAAAACAACAACAAAAGTTTCCATCTCCATCAACTGCCATTGTTGAAATGCTGGCTGGGGGGGCAAAACAAAACGAGTGACTTTCTGCACTTCAGTCAATCTGTAGTGCGGTAATGCAAATACCCCTACCTCCCTGGGAGAATCATTTGATGGGGAAGCTGGAAAGTTTTATATACAGACAGTGCGAAAAGATATCCGCTTGAGTATTTGCAAGCAGGTATTGAGATGACAAGAAAAGAAAACATAATACACCCTTACATAAGCCTTCGGTTTATGACACGCAGCACGTGTTGGGGGCAGGAACCCTGCGGATGTGCTGTCCCCTGTTTCCTCTGAGACTGGACTGCAGGTTCATATGATAGGTAGCAAAGACAGAGCTGTAGATCTTAGACCATGACTGGATTATTTGTACCTAAAGTAGAGTCAGTGCAGCGTAAATCGTAAGTGTGTTTTTCTTCGGGCCGTTTAGACAGCTAGAGGAAGGCACGGATCACATACATAAAGATTATCATATACAGACTCAGGACACACTGTACTTTATGACCTCATTGCGCTGTAATGTATGTCTCTGTGCCAAAATAAACTGCGGGGCTGACATTCTGGATGTACTGTAGCTGTTGAACAGTTAAACCTCCTTGTACTTTTGTCTTGTGTGCTTTTCAGGAAACTGTAATCTCTTGTCTTTTCTCTGTTAAATAAGCACAAAATAACCAAACTTTAAATCAAACAAGCAGCATCTACTGTTGTCTTTTCCTGTTTGTTGTCATTTCTTCTACCACAAACCGACAAAACATTTTTTTTAAAGGAACCCGTAACCTGGCGCTCTTGAGGAAACAAACCTCAAACGTATATGTGTACGTCATCAAAGCTTCGTAGCTTTTTGTCGGGGCAACACAACGTAGAAATCTCTCCGTTTTCGTTGTTGTGGTATTGGGTGGCATTGAAATTGAATTTAGGGGCTGAAATGTTCCAGTTTATGGGGCTTACTTTGTTGCAGCTGCTGAGCCAGAAATATGTCAACATGTTTCCTTTTGTTGTGCAAAAGGTAGAAGGGAGGCAGCGGTATGCTGAGAAGATTCCTGACTTCATCTGAAGGCTGTGTGATGGCGCAGAAAGGAGATCATGCTCAGTTGGCCCTGGTCATTAGTTTTGTTGTTTTGGCTTGCGAGATAACATCGAACAAACACTTAACTCAAAATGACAGTGGGATCTGATTGGTCCCCACTATTCAAAGTATTAGTTTGCACCATTTTCAAATGCAGAATGACCACCCACCACAACAAAGAACGGAGTAGAGAATGGTGCTAAAAAATCTCTTTCAACGTGACAGCAAACAAACCAAGCCTCACTCACTCCTAAAAGTTTTATTGTTTTTAATATCTTTGGCCACTTTGAAGGCAGGATCTTTTTTTTTTTTTTACTGAAAAGACATTCCTTTAACACTCCTTTCTGAAATATTCGCAGGGCAGGCTTCCAGCACCGGCAAACAAAAAGGGACACGAGCAGTACGCAGGATGTAAACACATGGCTCCTGCCAGCAGAGATCATGTGATGCGGTTTCTTCCTCGCAGTGTTGCAACACCGCAGCTACAACACTACTTTCACTCTTGGCACACTACCTGCTGCATTAAAGCTGTGATTTTCCACGTGAACTTTGACATCAAATAATTCACTGACATGAATATTTTGGAGTTCTGTGACCGATCAAAGTAGGTTTTTGAGCTATTAAAATGTCCGATGCCAAAACCGAAAAACATAAAGTTTGCACGTGTTTAAAGTGTTCTCAGTGGGTAATCTAAAACACAATCAACTTGTTTATGGTTTATGCTAAAAGTTTTTAATCCAACTCCCCACACAGCCTGTGCTACAGAACAGGTTTGGTTCAGCCTGGGTAAATCTCCAAGAAACTATTCAGCAGTTCCCAGAATCAGCTCTGTCAAAGCCATATAAATGCAAGTGCCGTGGTTTTTAGTTTTTTTCATTTTTTTTTTTCTAAAAGTCTGAGAGAAACAACTGGGTTTGGAGCAAAGAAGTGAGGAAGGGATTCAAAAAGCCAGCGTTCGAAATAGCTATTTTTCAGAAAATGGCATTTATGTATACTGGCTTGCGTCCATCTTTTCCTCGTTTGGGGACGCGTGGTCACACTTTATCAACATCAGCCTTGGGCATGCTGCCAAAATACACACACATCACAACCAAAACACTGCACTTTTACAAGCCATGTGCGTTCACTTAGTGTAAGACTTGCAAGTATGCATTTATCATGCTTAATCTGCACTTATCTTCATCTAGAAAAATGTGCTCATAAATTGGTAGTTCAGCCTTTGTTTCTCTCGACAGGATGGAGGGAAATAGGTCAATATTTACAGCAGTAAGGATGTTGCTGCAGGAGGTCGGCAAAGGCTTCATCTGAAAAGTACGAGCGAGAATACTGAATACTTGCTCTGGCTGCATCTCTGCATCATAAAATGATCTAAAAGTGACTCTTTTCCCATTTTATTATTTTTTTTGTACATCACTTGAGGCACTTGAGCTTGATTTCTTCTCACTCATCAGACGCCACGAGAGATGGAAAAAGACTCGGCGGATCATGTCCGCACAGAATAAAAGCTACTCAGGACTCGCAAAGCTTTTATGGATCAGCACATGCGTCATTACTGACCGTCGAGCTCTCTCACATTTACTTCAGCCTCCCGAATGGAATGTGACCTGGCTTTTGAGGGAGGATTTCTATCATGCAAGCTTCTTAAAGAAGCATTTATCATGTCGATCTCCCTGCTGAAAACCATATGATGGAGGAATGCATATGGAGAATCAAAACAAGCATTGTTTCAGCCTGTGTTAATCTAAAAAAAAAAGAAAAAAAAAGACTGCCCTATGAACATGCTAATTCTTTCAGTAGATAAACTTTAAAGTGGACTACAATTAGAAAGAGAACCCATTTACAGAAAAAAAACAAGCAGAGGCCACACGGAAAGATTTAGGACCTTCCTGCTGTGAGACTGCAGTGCTAAGCAAGAGGGAGAAGAAGAAGAAATGCAGTTTTTATTGTCCCACAATGGAGATATTTCTGTAAACAGCAGCAAAGTTGACGGGCAATCAAAGTAATAAATATAAAAAAGAAGTATAAAACAAAAAAAGAAAGAAAAAAAGTACTGTACCGAGGGGTTAAGGCAGGGGTGTCAAACTCCAGTCCTGAAGGGCCGCTGTCCTGCAGTTTTAGATGTGCCACAGGTACAAAACACCTGAATCAAATGGCTTAATTACCTCCTCAGTTCTCCAGGGCCTTGCTAATGACTTAATTATTCTATTCAGGTGTGGTGCAGCAGAGGCACTTCTAAAAGTTGCAGGACACCGGCCCTCGAGGACTGGAGTTTGACACCCCTGGGTTAAGGTAAACAAAATAATTTGCATTTATAATATGACTACTCCATATTTAATACCATGTGAATAATAAAATTAAAGCAAAAATACAGATCCGCATTAATACTTTCTAAATGTCATTCAGCTACAATAATAAGTTACAATTTTGGGGGATGTTTATTTGTAGCATAACAAATTGAATGGGTCAAAGTTCTGGGGTAATATTGTTCCAGAATGTCTGCCACGATGATGATATTTGGAAATCTTAGTATCAACACTTGACATAAATTTTGCAAACCACGAGTTTGGGGCTTCTTGGTTTGGAAGTATCCAGTGGGCACCATATAGATTTTGCAAAGCCAGGATAGGTAAAGCGTTCCTTACGTACAAAGAAAAATGATAGGCCGTATTTCTCTTTAGATGGTGTTTTTTGTGCTCATATTCAAGTGAAAAAAGTTGGAGAAGCTGGTTAAAAAAACCAGACAAAAAACTAACAAACACACACATCAATACCTTCATTGCAACTCAAGTCCATGACCTTCCGTTCGACGTGTTGGAAATCTAAACTCCATGCGCTCCAGAGAACCTCTTCTATAGTCACAGGCTCCGCCCACAAGTAGACAAAACAAAAAACCCCAACCAACCAAAACAACACCAAAAAAAAAGCTAGATAGTTACTTTTAGCTAAAATAAACCTATATCAAAGTATACAAAATTAATAAAAAAATAACACTGAAGAAAGAAACCTGTAACCAAAAATATAATATTTATTTTAATAGAAAACACTCAATTTGCACAACGTTGCTAACCGGAAAAGAAGAATTTGCACAACGTCTTCGTGATGATGTCATTACGCCGTCACGTGATTCCCTCCCGGCGCGCTTTAATCCGGAAATAGCTTTGTTTAAATATCTGAATATCTAAAAATGTTTGACACTGAAAATTACAAGCTAGGATGGATATGACACCCAAGCAGGAACACCGCGTGTGCACCCACGACGAACTGCGGCAGTTTGTGCTGTAACCAAAAAGTAAGTTATGTCGAATGTGCGTGTTGTGTGCTTGCATTTTGGCACGGACTTTGCTGTAGGACTACGCCACAGGCATCCTAGAAATCCCAATTCAGCTAATTGGTCCCACTTTTACAAGAATTGTTTTGCCTTTTGAAATACACAGAATTAACATGATGGAATATTGTAACATAATTCTTGTCGCATCTGGTGGCCATTTTTCAGCTCCCATTCTATTGGTACCACATGTAAATGTTGACTGGGCATTGGCTGAGATCGATCACACAAATCTTGCTTTTGAATTTAAAAATTGCTGTTGGCATTTACTAACAAGGCCCAGTGCATATAGTGTGGTAACACGGCTAACGAACTGGAGATTGTGGTGATGTTTGACATAGAGCTCCTAAGTGACAGACAGCAAATCAAGAAGAAGGAACATGGGAAACTTGAGAAATACCAGAGGCTCAAAGAGGAAATGGAGAGGTTTCAGAAAGCCAAGGTCACAGTGATCACGCTGTCATCGGGTTATGACCCACGGACTGGGAGAGAGGCTCCAGTGGATTCCAGGAACAATGTTGGACATCTCTTTCCAGTTAGGAATACTCCAAGTAACAGGTCTCTGGTAGAGAACCAAAGTTTGAAAAGGCAACCACAGACACTGAGGAGCGTGTGGAGTTATATAAATATGTACATGTTTGTGTGTGTAACCGAGAGCTGAAAGTAAACTGCACTTTGACACAGAAAGCTGCTCTTTCCCCGTTTAGTTTCTGAGGTTGCTATTTATATAAAAACCTGCTTTCTCACTCATCCAAAAAGTCCTCGTAAAACTCTCATACCTGGACTCAGGGCCGTATCACAAAATGTACACGACCTGTACCTGAAGCTCCCCTATACGCACACGTCAACATTACGCATATTTATGATATGTACCTGAATGAGGAGTATATAAAAATATTCTGTGGCGCAAATACACACAGATCCACATGGGAGTACCTCCTGCTCTCTGCATGCTTAGACAGGAAGTGTTCCTCCCCTGGACTCTAGTTGGACAGCGTAACAGCCAATGGGAAGAGAAGCTCGACTAGGAGTGGATCTCTGGTTCTCTGTTGCTCTTTATGTACTGTGTCTTATTTTCACTGTCTCTTTGTCTCCGTGCCAGTATATTTGACTATATTTAATTTTTTTCCCATGTGTTCTTTTTGCCTGAAGGCTTCGTCTTTCTCTTTGGTTTTTACGTAACGGCCCTTTTGGTTAAGGGAGTGGGAGAAAAACAAAAAAGCAGATGACGAGAAACAGACGACAGAAAAAGGAAGAAACGGTTTGAAGGGAAGCAGATAGGTACAGCGTCAGGGACACGAGTGGGGCTCCTGGAAAAAAGTGTCGGAAAGATTCAACACTTGACACTGATCTCAGTAAATTCCAATATTTGCTTTTAATAAAAAAGAATTGGAAAACGTAATTGCTACCCCATATAATTCAGCAAAAGTTTACGAGTGGCCATGTGTTTTTGTGTCTGTCGTTTTGCGTAATTTGGGGATTGTTGAGATAACCTCTAGCCCTCACTTTGACGTTGAAAAAGGCAAGGAAGGGGCCACATTCATTTCACCACACACATGCAAGCATATACACATGATCTAAGACCACTTTACAAACATGCACCAGGCTAATAGCTATTCACCCCTGACCTTTGGTCCGTAGCTAAAGTATCTCTCTGCTCGCTGCCTTATAATTAGCAAAACTGCCAGCAGTGTTAAAATGGCGCATGCATTTGAGGAAATGACCCCCGCCTCATCCCTTTTTCTTCACCTCAAAGAAGTTTGTTTTTTTGTGAAACTATGACAGTTTGACAGAACGTCCTCTTACTCTATGCTTTAAAATGAGTTAAACTAAGAGTGATATGAAAACAAATGTTGGTAAATACAAGATGTGGTTATTAAATTATTACTAAAAAAAATAAAAAATACAAACCAATCTAGCTCAATGTGAAATTATTTATAATCCCTAAACCCAATGACTGGTTATGCAACCCTTGGTAGTAACAATTGTCATCAGTTGCACTAAATAGCAACAAGCCAGTCCTTAATAAGTTGGTTTGGATAGCGTTTTTTTTTTTTTCCTTTTAAAAAAATTTAAATAAACTACATTTTGTGTTTATTGGGGTTGGTTTCACCTGACATAAAAAAAAAGTAATATCAGAGTAACTAAAACGCAAAAACAGAACAAATCTCTAAGGATGAAACAATTTTTTCATACCATTGCAATTAATTGGTCTGGTCTTTTTTGAAAGACAGATGCAGAGAATCATTAACATAAACATTAGGCGTGTAACCACAACTTATGAAATTAGATCTTCTGATTTTTCTTTCATGATTAAAAAAAAAAACAAAACACTCTGAAAGTTTCTTAAAGTGAAGTCTGTCTTCTGAAGTTCTGTTTAGTTGCTGTCAAGATGTCACATTGTCGGGTGATGTTAACTTAGGCTATTATAATCGACCCAAAACATAAAGGCCGCTGGTACGTGGAGTTCTGTGACAGTCAATTAACACACACACATATGATTGAGACTCTTATTTTGAAGTAAGACAGGAAGTAACAGATGAGTTATCCTCTTATAAGTATCCAACATAAGCCAGTAACACAAAAAACCTCCATAACCTTTAAATTACTTTTTGCCAGCATTGAAAAATTAAACACTAACATATAACCAAGTATTTGTGAGCACTTAGAGAATACAGCGATTCCTCAGATTTTTCTGTGGAATGTTGCTCCAAATTGTTCACACAAAAAAAAAATCATAGATTAACATTAACTTTTTAAATGACAAAACCATAAAGGTAGGTTTATAAACTCAACAAATCTGGAGTTAAATGTTCTACAATAATTACAGATTCTTTAAAAGGCAGCTTTAAATTTGCAAAGCTTTTATTTCCATTTTACTTTTGGGTATGTGTGAGAAATAAAAACAACAAATAAATCGTGAACTTGCCAACCTTCAGTGACCTTTTGTGTCAGACCCCCAGCAGTGAGGCAGTCTCACTTAAAGAAACGCTGACCCCCCCCCACACGGAGGGAAAACACAGCCCGATTTTTACGGCGACCGGACTCGGGGAAAGAACACAGGGAACCTTCTGCTAACCCGCGCATCGGTTTCTAACTTGGACTTCTGGAGCGTGTTCTCTTTTCCACCCGGCCCTCCATCTGCCATCTGAGAGGAGCAGAGGAAGCTTGGCTCTGATCTGATATCAGCTGATGCCCTTTTCCAACTTGGGCCACATGATATGACTGAGTTTCCCATTTCAGTTCCCCACTCTGGAACTGGCTGCTTTCTGCTCTGCATGACTTCCTTGGGCAGCCCTGTCGTTTACAGATTACATAACAACTGCGTCGTTTAATGCTGCTTTACTTTAATTTGATCAGTCTCAGAGTATTATCTGTTTATCAAGATGTACGCTATGTTACAGTGAGATGCTTACTACTTAGCTCAGTCTTGCTTACTTAAAGTTGAACCTTAAAAATGGCGAACAAGAAAAAATCTGGACATGAAAACAGACATATAACAAAAACAAACAAATTGAGTAGGGATCAGGATTAAATAACTGCAGTAAGATCAATTTGTATGTATAAAATATAACTTCTAATAACAATGCTACTTAATTTGTGTAACTTGGTTTAAGTGCATAAAATGTTTATATTTACTTTTATCCAAATTTTAATAGCGACACACAAGTAAGCAGTGAATAGTGACTGCTTAATAACTCTTGGACATGCAAGCAGAGGAAGCCTCATCCAAGATCAACAAACATTTGTGATCCAACCAAAGCATAAGGGCATAAACAATTACAACAAAGTCATAGACTGACTCAGTCCCACAAGTCTTTGCTCTCCAGTGTGAAGCAGCCACACCTTGTCGTCATTGCATTTCCATCCAACACTACGACTACGATATTACATAAGTTGCAGAAACAATGATAATGTAATTTGCTCCTAGAGTGGGTTCATGTTCTTTAGAACATTGGGTAGTGATTAACTTAACCCACTCTATGCATATGTCTATAAAGAAAGAGGAATTGAATCTGATCTTTTAAAAACGTTTTTGGCCCATTTTTAGGAATTACTTTTGACTGCACCACACTTTAAACTGGTGCCTTATGTGGAATTCTGTTTTCTTGCCTTTTAAACTTTAAAGCACCTTATTTGTGTTTTACGTTCTCTTTTCTTGGAGTAAAAGTTAGTAGTATGTCATAATTTTACTGCTATTATCAACTTTTGATGTTTTAATCGTGTGTGTGTGTGTGTGTGTGTGTGTGTGTGTGTGTGTTAAAAGAGTCCATAAACACCTGGTTCTTCTCTGTCAGTCATCCTGCAGAAGCATGTTATGAAAGAGACTGACGTATTTTAAATACTGTAATATGATCATAATACCCCTTGACAAATGTTAGATATGCTTGTGTGTGTGTGTGTGTGTGTGTGTGTGTGTGCGCGCATTTAACTGTGTGACACTTCTTGTGGGTTTGTGC
The DNA here is from genome assembly GCF_904066995.2 of Poecilia reticulata. Lineage (NCBI taxonomy): Eukaryota > Metazoa > Chordata > Actinopteri > Cyprinodontiformes > Poeciliidae > Poecilia > Poecilia reticulata. The sequence goes on along the minus strand of NC_088852.1, from coordinate 9,288,511 downwards.
CAGGTGGATCTTGATTTCTATCATATGCCAGCAGTGTGTGCACTTGCAATGTTCTCAGTCCCACAGCTCACTGTCATGGTAACTTTACAAACATGATCATAAACACAAGTGTTTTCAGTGTCACTGTGATGATTTTTTTTGTGAAGTTTTGTGTTCAAAAGCAGGAACATTTCCCTCCGTCAAACCTTTGTTTTATCTGTCCATCCGTCCATTGAACCTCCGCACCGAAGTGCCAAATGGTGAACTCTTGATTTTTAAATTTCAAGAAAACCTAAAGTATTCAGGACTCCAAAAAAGTAGTTTTTACTTGAAAATGTCTCAGTTACCATAACAGTGATTTTACTTGAATCTTTTCTACACAAATCAAGTTGCTTTGTTTGTTTTGTTAAAATGTCTGGTGTGTATTTAAAAAAAAATCAATCCATCCATCCATTTTCTTGCACCCTTGTCCCTCAGTGGGGTTGGGAGGGTTGCTGGTGCCTATCTCCAGCTAACGTTTCGGGCGAGAGGCAAGATACACCCTGGACAGGTCGCCAGTCTGCCGCAGGGCAACACAGAGACACACAGGACACACAACCATGCACACACACACTCACACCTAGGGGCAATTTAGACAGACCAATTAACCTAACAGTCATGTTTTTGGACTGTGGGAGGAAGCCGGAGTACCCGGAGAAAACCCACGCATGCACAGGGAGAACATGCAAACTCCATGCAGAAAGACAGGGGCCGGGAATCGAACCCAGAACCTTCTTGCTGCAAGGCAACAGCTCTACCAACTGCGCCACTGTGCAGCCCAGAGGAAAAAAAAAACAAAAAAAAAAACACCCCAAATTGTAAGTTTGGAATTTAAGCAATAACTTTGGATACCACTACTCAACTTTGTGCATTTCAGTCTCTATATGATTTTATAAGAAAGATTATCATGTTTGACTCTATCAACTCATGTGACTTTATTAAGAACACACAAAATCTGAATCTTTGCTTTGTTTTTTGGTATTAATTTCCTTTATTTATTTGTTTTTATGTAAAATAGGCAGACAATATTTCATGCTCTTTGAACCTCCAGTCTACATATGATTCATTTCAGTTAATGTTGACATTATTTTTAAAACAAGAAAATGTTTGGTGGACTAAAAGATGTTAGTTTACTGAACTGCATTGCCCGAATCCCACAATTCGTTTTATTAAATTTATTACAAACTTTAATAAAACCTACAGTATTTTTCGGACAATAAGCCGCTACTTTTTTTCCCAACGCTTTGAACCACCCGGCTTGTAGCCCGGTGCGGCTTTTAGCCCGGTGCGGCTTTTCTGTGGATTTTTCTTCCACCGCCAGGGGGCGCTTTAGCAGGAAGTGAATCATTGGAAGTCAAAATTGGGAATCAAAGAAGAAAGTGCTGGTTTTCATTTAGAACAAGCACATGCTAGCAGCAGGCATGACGGAGAAATTTCTTCACACTCATATGATGGAGCTTTTAAGTTGAAGGCTGTCGATTTGGCAGTAGAGGAGGGAAATGGAGCCGCTGCATGTAAACTCGGCGTGAACAAAACCACAGTTTGGCTTTGGTGAGCGACTGAGGTACATGTACGTTTCCAGTTTTAAAAAAAAAAAATTTTTATTGTAGGTGCGGCTTATAGTATGGTGCGCTCTGTAGTCCGGGAAATACGGTAGTTTATTTTTAAGACGTAAAATCATGATAATCCACTTCTTTGTGCCCCAACAGTTCTGACCCATCAGGGCAGATGCAGAGGGCCTCGAGATCAGGAGTGTTTTCCCAACAAGAAGGATCAGATTTAACCTTGATATCTTGCAGCTTCTTTGTGTAAAACTGTATGAGGAAAAAGTGAACTTCACCGTGGAAACTTCAAACAGCAGGGGAAACGGTTTTTGCCATTAATTTTCACTCTGTTTTAAGGTTTAAAAAAATAAAACAAAACAGATGCTTCCTGGCGCATCACACAGAGAAACATTTGTAATCCGGATTTTCAACTGAATTTATAAACAGTCTTTGGGCCCACATTTCTAAACATTGCTAGGTGATTTAATATCTCCAGCTGGTGTTTGCAGATCTGGCTCTAAACGGTGTGTGTTTGCAGCATCATACACAGCAGGATTTGAAACCGCCGACTGTTTAAAAAAAAAAAATCAAAATCTTTGCACAACTTAACTGTTGATACAGACATGTCGGTTTGCACAGAGTGAACGGTGTAGATAAACAAAGTCCACCAGAGAGCGGTTCAGACATTTAGTGGAGGATGTTTAGAAGGACTTTATGGCTTTGTAATTGCACTCTGGTTGTTAAACGAACTTTTTCCAAGTTGGTTTTATATAGAACCAACACAAAGCTGAAACAACTGTGGTCTACATCGGGCATCAGGGAAATCTTTTGGCGTCAGATACAGTTTAAGTAAGTGAAGCAGCAGACTGATAAAAATAAGAATAGCAGGACTTTTTTTTAGATTCTTTTTCAAGAATTGCTTATGACTGGCACATTGGCAAACATTGTAAAATAGGTGTATAACACAATACTTTGCAAAGGCCAACCAATGCAAATAAATGGTGGATGATTTTGAAGAAAGGGAAAGGATATATAAATCAAGTGCTCCAATTACCTACAAAATTCCCTTTATTAATAAATAGACTCCACATTTGTGTGACGTAATCTAAGCATAAATCCAGCTGTTCTGTAAATGGCTCGGGTGTTGTTTTTTTTTTTTTGGAGAACATAAGTTATTAAATAGTATCAAGAAAACCAAGAAACACACCAAAGATGTGGAAACGTTTAAAGCTGTAAAAAGAGCTTTAAAAATTTTTTCACATCCCAGAGCGCTGGTTATTCAATCATCTGAAAATGGAAAGAATATGGCGCTACAGCAGATCAGACAATATGTGGCTATTTACTTAAACAGGTCAAGCAAAGAGAGTATCAGGGAAGCAGACCATGGGCCTATGGTAACGCTAAAGGCGCTTCAGAGATCCACAGCTCAAGTGGGGGGGAAAAATGCTGAAATAACTATTGTACAAATCAGGCTTTTGTGAAAAAGTGGCAAGAAGAAAGGATTATTGAAGGATTGCAAAAAGAAGTCCCATTTATATTATCTATCTAACCCGAAACGTTATCCTGAAAGTGGTTTCATATTGAGACTGTAATCTTTAGTTAAGATTAGCCTGAACAAAAATGCACTCCAGACCTAACTTAAAATTATTTGTAAACAAAAGATAATGTTTTATTACATTAACAATTTAATATTTTGTTTTGGTCCGTCATAAAATCCCAAAGTTTGTGTTTTTAACATGGAGAAAAAAGTTAAGGGAAAATGAATACTTTTGCAAAGTACAGTTTCTGCACAGCCAACAAATGTGATAGCCATTCCAAGTACATATTTTTTTTTCCAAAGTATGTGCATGTTTCCTCTTTGCTCTTTGTCTCTGTGTGGCACACTGTAGGTGCTGAGCCTTTAAAAATCATTAAAGGATCAAAGCACCTGAGTCATGTGAGCTTTTGAGTGCCGTGGCAAACACTGCGGTTAGAAAACAAGTCCCAACAGCGTTTGAGGTTTTGACTGATTTAAAATCCAATGACCTAAAAAAGACAAACTGCCGCTCTTTAATCTCAATTTACAGTTGGCTGTATCCAAAGCAAACAAGACAAGTGGATTTTAGGATGGGCACACTAATTGAAGGCTTGTGTGTGTGTGATTTAGTGTCAACAGCAACACTGAGTGGATATGTTTTGGATAGAACAGGAGATGTGCTATCGTACAAGCAGGTGCTCTGAGAAGAACGCAGAACTCCTCAAACGAGAAAGTGGTATTTCAGAGTGGTTTTCTTTTAATTTTCTCTTTCCACAGAGATGTTCTTTCCCTCAGATGTTAGGAGTTTGAACCTCCCCCCGGGCCGTCAAACTCGAGTGACGTCACAGGACATTCTTCCCAGCGACTTCCTGGCTTTCATGGCCCCGGCCTTCATCACCGTCCGCAGCATTCGCTTCCCGTGAGTGAGAGTTATCCCGTTTCCCCGAGTTCCAAGAATTCTGCACCAGTGGCTGCAGGACAATATGCAACGCAAGTAAACAAGTACATTTACTTGAGTTTTAAAATGCGTTGCGGAACATTCAGATTCTCCTCTTTTCTCTCCACCTGTTATCCATCTTCACTGTGTTTTGTCTTTTAACTTGCAAATCCTTTTAAACCCTCCTCCTGACGTTTGCTGTGAGATAAGAAGAGCATGAACATGTCAAGAAAAACCTTCCAATCCAAATGAAATGTATCTGCTGTTAATAAGTGGAACTTTAACTGACTAGGTGCGTTTTAGCTCTTGCTTAACGTGAACTTGAACGCAGCCGTTCGATGCGCACTTTAAAGGTGACATTCCTACTCAAATGAGCTTATCTTGGTCTCATTTGTTTACATCACAAAAGCCTGACAGTTTAACTAGGGTGTGTAGACTTTTGATGTGTGCTGTACTGTAGTTTGGTTTCAATGACTGCTGACTTTATTTTCCTGTACTTTAAATGTGACAGTTGGAGACAAAGAGAAGAGAGATTTTACAAGAGTAACCTGTGCTGGTTCAACCAGTCAGACATGATCAACCATAGATCCAGGTTTATGATTTTCTTTTTATTATGTGTACATATACTTCAGACTGTGTTTGCCTTGTGAACATATGTTACAGGGGAAAAATGGCATATATTGGACCTAAAGAAGTGTCTTCTGCATGCACACAAATGCAACTCTTCCAGTGTGGTGCTCATCTATACATGTGGGCACATGCTGCTTCACTTTAAAGCATACCTTTTATACATGTTGCAAAGCACACGTGCAGCCAGTCAAGAGAATTCCCACCTGTAAAGATCCACTTTACACACAAGCAAAACAATTTTCTGGGTCAAAGCATGCATGCTATTCTGTAGCTTAAAACAGAAATAGTTTATTGTATTTTATGGTCATCACTGGACATTTAACATACGGTAATCTAGATAATTTGAAATCTCAGATTTTATTTATTTTCTGGTATTTTATTGCCATCATGATAACTTCTTTGCTTATTGAAGATCCTGCTTGTTCCGTTTCTTGGTCAAAACCACTGAAGCGAAAACCCCCCCCCAATACAATCAACAGTCTAGATTACCCTAAAGTAGCTGTCCACATTCCTCCTGTTTCTTCTTTTTCCAAACTGGAACTTGAAAAAGACCTAAGTGCAAAAAAACTCCAACAATGAATCTAATATTAGGAATTTACATGATTAGCATCCAGGTCGATCATAGAGCTACATAATTATCTCAAACACTAAAGATCTTGAAACCACCACTCTAATTTCCTCTTGAGAAAGCCCTTCAGCACTGAATTATTAATACCAGTTCATTAACTTGGTCCCGGCATTCCAGCATTGTAGCAGACTGGGGTCCAGCTACAGCAATAACATATCTTATGGAGGCCCACTGTTTAGTGGCTCCAGTTGCTTAATATGCCTGATCAACACTTTTGTGTTACTGCTTTGCTTGTGGAAAAAAATGTAAGTGGTTTGCCCGACAGAGGCTGAGGATGTTTGTTTTCACTAAGAAGGTCGTGCACCAATACACTCACACTGCTGAGAACAGTAGAGGTAACTAAACATCAGTATGGCTATTTATTCAAGTCCACAGAGGCCCATAAATAAAATGTTTAGATGTTTACACAGGGAGATGTGATGCTGAAAAAAAAAAAATATGTGAAGCATAGTTTTTTTTCATGGGAAACGCTGAAAGTGTGTCTATATGATCTTTCTATGGCACGCAACAGAAATAGTTTCTTGTATTTTATGGTCATCAGCGATCAATAAATATAATCCAAATCATTTTAAAGCTCGGACTTTAAATTCACGACTTTTCTAAAGTCATGATTGCATTAATAGACAATGGTTGTGGACATTTATTGTGCGTGAAACAAGAATTTATGACTTCCAATTCTGTTATGGATTCTCGCAGAGAAGAATTAAGAAGACAGTGGGTTTGTGTCACAGCAGGCATGATCTCACTGTGATGAAGCTAACGCTAGCTCCATCAGCACCGCAGGCGCAGTGAGGCGCTTCATTGACAATGGCTAGATGATGTAAGCCTGAACCACTGCCGTAAGCAATAAAAACAATTCCTTAATGCTTTGCCCCAACTTTAGATCTTTATACCTCTGGAAAATCTTACATTACGCCTCTGGATTGGCAACAATCCCGTTTTGGACACAAGTTCTTGTCGTTTTTCCACAAACTTACCACAAATTTGCTCTCTAAACTTGCATTATGCCCTTTGTACCTCCGATTAGACACGACACCTGCCTCCAAAGCTTGTAATTTAAATCTGCACCCCCTTTTTTTTAATATATACTTATGTATACTTCTGCACTTGTATTCATTCACACACAAGCTGCCAGACATGCATGCAACACCAAGCAGAAAAATTCAGGTCTGGGTTTGTTCCCACAGACACTCACTTTGTCTTATCCAGTGACCTAACCGCTTTGGCGAAGGGCAGGGAAACGCAGATAGAAAGAGGTCTGTATTTACCTCTGAGTGACCTCAGTCCTAACACGAACACATAAGCCCAACAACCGAGCGAATAGCAACACATTTCATAGAGAAAGTCGAGGACAGTTGCAATAAATTTCACTTCTCATTTTGGCGCCACTTCTTATGAAACGAGTTCAGAAAGGAAACGGCGATAGGTTCTGTATTCGTATCCGAACTACATGCATGGACTCTTTGTTTAATGATGAAATATTTACCTGAAAGAAATGCGTTTATTCAATAATGTTTATTTTTTATCGTTTTTGAAGAGAAGAGTACATACGGAGTCATAAAAGTGCCTCAGACAAGATCGACAGTGAATGAGAGAGGCTAGCTTTACAGGCCTGGTGTGTGTTTGTGATTTATGTGCATCTGCTGGGGTGTGTGCATGCATACTTGAGTTGTAGTGTTGTAGAGTCCCAGCGAGCCAGCCCAGGCGTTGGAGAGAGGGGCTTCCTGCTGCTTCTTGGCAAGCGCGACTAGGACGAAGTGGACGAAGACGAAAAAGCGTGGCACAAAACTCTCGGCCCAAACTCCGCTCGTAGTGATTTATTCCTATGCTCTGAGGAGCCACTTAACTTAATTTAACATTACTGTCATCATAAACTATATCATGCAGAGAGCAGAAATGAGTCTGTCACTAGCTGAAAACAAGATTCCAGTGGAAGCAGAGTTTGTGGTGACAATAATGGTGCCAGATAAATGCTCTTTTTCACCCTGACAATGTAATTATGAGTTTACGAGAAAGGAGGAGAGCAAGAGACGGGGAGACGGGGGTCATGATTTAATTGTTTATGTCTGACACTCTGTAGTATCAGTCAATCTAGGCTTTATCAGGCTCATGCAAACTCTGAGAAAAAGGGGGAAATTGTTTGTGAACTGCCTCTTTAAAGCTGCAACTTGTCCTAAATTGGCAGTGCCCACATTGAAAAGCTAAATTATCCTTGAATGACAGCTATACAATCAAACAAGAAAAAGACTTTGGTATCCGTGACAATTGAAGACGAGCCTTTCAAACTTAAGAATCATGTACCAGCAGTTGAATATAGTGGTGGAAGCGTCATGCTATGGGCTGTTTTATTGGAGAAAATGGAAGAGTAGGGTACAGGAATTACCTAAAAAATCATCTATTTTGTCTCAGATTATGAACATAATTGGGTGGTTCAGATGGACAACAATTCCAAACACACACCAAAATTCCTAAGAGGCTTTTAACTCGACATGTATGCAAATATGAATACTCCCGAGTGCAATTTTTCACACGCAATATATAAAAAGAAGATGAAAGAAAATCCACATGCTGCCAGAATGATGAGTCATATTGAAATGAAAGTAAAATTTTGAAATCAGATGCACATCACCCGGTAATCATTAACATCCCTATTGCTTTCCAGCTGTTCAAAATTGAACCATTTTTGATTAAGCTTAACTGGTCACCATAAATGCAGCTAATCGGAGTTGACAGTACTATCATTTTTAATTTCAGTTTTTAAATTACTGGATGGAAAACAAGTGAAACAACGGGTCAAAATTAAAATGTGTCATAGGGTGTGTGTTTACTCTCCCCAGATGGTGGCAAGGAATTTCACCCAGCCATGTTCCGAACCCGTTTCTGATCTGTTTGTTAAAATATAAACTGATCAAATATTTATTCACGTGGAGTGCCTTGCAACAGGATTTACACCTCTTGAATGTTTTCGCATTTAACATCAGCGCGTTTTATTGGGATTATTTGCGATTGGCTAACAAAGTAGAAGATATTTTATTAGGAAGAGGGGAAATAATGCTTTTATATTTATTTTCTTTTCTTTTTTTTTTTTTTTTTTTTTACAAATTAAAGGTAATGTTCTGAATGGGTTGTCAGAACGTCAGTCATTATCGTCTCATCTGAAGGTTACACTCAAAAGTTTCCAGAATCGCTAAGACAATTGCACAGCTTCTTGTACTTCACACCTCCTGCCTGAATGTAACAGTTGCGCACACACACACACACACACACACACACACACACACACACACACACATTAAGTTCTGCAGTATGATGTAGGGATGGAAAATGAACGTAATAACACATATAAATATTAAATTGCGCAGACTTGCCTGACAGTGGCCCCTCTTCTTCCATTATCTGACAAAGTCACTGACTAACCAGTTCAGACTTGTTTACATTGAAGAACCAACTCTGACTGCCGTACAGGAAAGGCTGCTGGGATTTAAGTTGTCAAAGTTCTGTTTATACCTTGACATTAGGACAGGGGATATACATCCACACGGATTTATGAGGGACCTCAGAGGTTTTAGGGTGAACAAAAAGTTCAGGGAACTACCTTAGGAGCTGTTGGATCAAAGTCCTGTTGTCTGTATGACTAAACTGCCTGCATTGGACAGACAAGTTTGCTTTCAAGTTGAAAGACATTCCATGCCTTTCAGCAACTGAAGAATTGCAACTTCCCATTGCTTTAAGCGTATTGTTTTTTCTCACTGGGGAAAATAAAAATAATATTATGGGATTGTTTAGTTTCTACATCAGATCAAGAGAGTCATCTTTGATGTGATGCTATGTTGATAATCTATTCTGCTTTAATAACTTTCAGATTTTGTTTCTGTGCAATGTCTGACAGCTTTTATAATCAAATGCTGCAGAAGACGGGCAACATGAGGACTTCCCAGGAGTTTTGCACCCGAGTTTTTCAAATGCCTTGGCCTACAAGAACTTTGTTCTGGTTCTTGGAAATCAGAGTGACCTGCAGCTGACTTGAGGCCTGAACTGAGGAGCTGCGGGGAAATTACTAATGAATACAAAGACCTGAATACATGTGCCTATGGGGAAAATAAACAGAGAAAACCTAAAGGATTAACTAAGGAATTTGGTGAATTTACTAGTTCTATTTCGGGTCGCTGTCAGTATTTCTAGTGCTGACTTGTGCTAACAATATTCAAAAGGTTGTAGAGGTAAACAATATATATTATTAACTGATTAATACAATTTTTTTTTGTAAATTTCTGTATATAATTGAAAGCTTAAATTCACAACCTAAGAAATTAAAAAGCACCAGCACTAGTATGTCTATGAACACAAACGGTTTAGTTCTCAGATGCCTGTTTTTCTTAGTTTCTCCATAGCATATGAATAGAAGGCAACAATCAGTTATTTGACCATAAGTGGTAATCTAAATCTAAACTTTCTTTCCAGATTACGGCTTCATCAGAAGCCATTTGCTTCAAAAGCCACACATCTTCACACACATTATGTCAAAAGTCGTTTTAAAAAAATGACTGTTGACAAAAACAGGAGATGGTATCGTAAAAAGCGCAGTATTGCTTCTAAACATAGAACATGCGCTCGGAGTGTTCTCTCTTTTACTAACATCGAAACTTGACTCTCGTGCTTTGAGAGGCCATGTGATTATTTCTAAGTCTTTATCAGCACTCCACACACTGCTGCCGTGAGCTATACATAGAGAGTGACTTGGAGGTGCAAAGCCTTCACACCATGGAAATAGATTCATCATGATGGCTACACACACAGGCGGATGAAAAACTCAGGAGTTCAAATGAACTATCCCAGGTTCAGTCAATGTTATCGTCATGGATCACAGAGCTAAACAGGATTTAAGGAAGAAAAAATGTCAAATAGTAACGCATCACAGTCTGAGTCAGTGTGCTATTAATTTCAGACCCTTCAGTTATTGTGCAACATCAGCAGAGGTTTGAATTTGTAGGTCAAACAACATCTAATCTCAGTGCATAGCTGGGACTAAGATATTTCTCTTGCGCATTGTCGCTGGCATTTATAGTCACACATACATTATGATCACAATGTCTTTAAAGATGCAGTAGCTACCATCTGTTCGCTCAAATAACACGCGAGTGGCATGACTGAGGTATCAAGCAGTCTTAGTTATCCAACAGAATGTACATTTTGCTACGCCCTAGATGCTCACTCCCACACGAACTCATTTCAGCCTCAGTGTTTATTATATGCTTCTCATTTCATCTGTCGACAGATATTAAAGCCACCAGCGGTGAATAGTTGCGGTGAGGACTTGGCCACACATCTTTGTGCAAAGCCATATGTCGCAACAGACTTGAGCGACGGCAGATTGTGGCTAGAAACTTCTCTGTGAGGTGTTGAGCTTCTGCTTTCTCTGTAGCTGCTTACTAACGCCACAAAGGACAATGCTCTCCTTTCTTACTGAGGCTGTCGGCACAGATAAGGTTCATTCACACAGGGTGACTCACACAAACGTGGATACATGTTTAGAGTTGGACTGGTTGTGTAATTTCATTGACTGATGGCTGGCAGGTTTGAGTGGATCCAGAAAGTGTACACGCCGTTGTTTTAGATGTAAACAAATCAGACTGCAATATGTTTAGCTTATATATAACTCTGTTCATTATCCATCCAGCCATCTGTTGTCTTTATTTGTGTGTCTTTGCAGGTTCATGGGGAGCTGGTGTCTGTCTCCAGCAGTCATTAGGCAGGTAGGACAGGTTGTCAGTATCACAAATCATCAGAAACAAATGACTGTGTTGGAGGTAGAAGTGTCATAAATGTACACATTAAATATGATGCTGTTGTCATTGTGATATAGTGAACTCTCCATCCTTTTGTGTCAGATTTTTATCCTGTCGGTGACCTTCTCTTCTTCGCCTGCTCCTAAAACCTACAATGGCTCCATTAGAATCCATTATTAACCTTCACGCCTTGGTCCTAATTGATATTTGACTGATGCTGGGATCACGTCTCTGTCTCGGAACAGTGTCCAGACTCTGAACCTAAACCTTAAAGAGGCAAGCGGCAACCCTCTGATCTTCAGCTCTCACTTACGCAGGACATACCACAGCTGCGTGGCGTAGCCCAGACGGGAGCAGTGATTCAGAGGGACAGATATGCCAAGAGGGACGCAACAAAGATGAAAGAGAAAAGGGAGAAGGGAACGTAAACAAGGGGAATGCAGTGAAGACGCGACGCAGAGTAAAGCAGGAAAACTTCTCTTATTCATCCGACTTGCTCTATCTGTTTGGGACGCACTAACCTGCAGTGGGCCGCTGGCCGGCATGGTGGATCTCATCGACGCCAGGTCGATGTCGCGTCCCTGCTCTCCTCTCTCCGTCTTCCCCAGTCCCTGCATCATCAGGCCTGCAGCGAGCGCTCCAGAAGTCGAGATAAGCACACGCTTTAGAGTCGCTCCCACAGCAGCGAAAAAATGGCAATGCGACGATGGCAGAGGTCGTTGTGAAAGGAAGATGCCCTGGAAGCCAGGCGCCGAGCACCAAGTAAGGCCAGGCAGGACAACACAGGGACAAACAAACGGCTTATTCAGTCCATCCTGGTCTCCTCCTCTCACTGATTCACACTTTGCAATCTGTCTGTCTGATGCTCTATTTTTTTTTAGATACTAAATCTATTGTTTGTTAAAAACCTTGAACACAATCATAATTCACAGTGGAAAAATATTCTCCAATATTTGAAAATTATCAGTACTATTACCACACTACCATTCCTACTTTGGGTTTTCTGCAAGAAATTCACTGGAACACAACAATAGACTTTCAGGAGACTCGCCGCTTTGTCTCCTTGATAACAGAACGCTGGCTGTCGGCAGTTGAAATATGGCAAATGTTAATTATTCTCACTTAAAAGCGTAATGTTTGGCCTCATTTAATGTCGGGCAGTTTTTAAAAAGTGTCAGTAAATATCTAGGTACAACTATATATTCTAGATTAGGTCTTTATCAAGTAAAGGTAAAGATTTTCACCTGCTCGTAGGTTTCTCTCTAATAATGAGACCCGGCTCATCGTACAATTTCATTTCTTTTGAGCTGATTAAACTTCCAGAAAGTCCCTGGAATATGAGCTGATGCTGCCTGAGCAACGGTTTTGTTTTTGTGCCTTCATTCTCCTTCTCCCTGCTGTCTTTTGAGGATTTTGAGGCTGTTCAAAAGGCTGTGATAGATTTATTTATTTTTTTACTTATGTGTACTTTATTGGACTGAAAGTCACTAAATTAATCCCTAAATTGGAGGTTAAACACAAACCCCCCACCCACAGGCATTTAATTTCTGTTCCTAGAAGAAGCTTGCACAAGAGGCTCATTTAGCCAAAACCTCTTTATTTTCTGGTTCCAAGAAAGAAAAAAAAAAAAAAAAAAAGATTATTTGGAGGATGACATTTACAGATCCTCCTCTAAACGATAAATCCTGATGTCAACAGAACAGCTTAAGTTATTTGGTAAACATGTTTGCTTATCTCTCCCAGTGTTAGGTTTGTACCAGGTGGATAAATACTACTTTGGAAAGGGTTTTGGTTTACCTAAGATGAAAGACTGAGGTTCACAGATTCTAGATTGCTTATACGTCTCAATATTTCCGTATGTTTTGCTTCCAATCTTTTGGTGTGGTGTGAAGCAGTTGCCCTGCGAGCTTCCAGCTTTCAAACTTCAGTTTTTTCATGACCATTTTCAGAAGGATTACGGTAATCTTTGCTTAAACCATTTGAACCTCACATATTTATGACCCAAGCACAAATCTGGTCCCCGTTATGTTGATGTGTAAACAGATTTTGAAAATAAAATCTGAAAATTCATAAAGCGCAAGATGTAAAATGTTCTAAGGGAAATTAATACTAGCAGCATGTCTCAAAAATAGTATTGTAGCACAATAAAAATGACACCCATTGCAGTATAATTAAAAATACACTATGTCCAGAAATATCTGGAACTGTTCATTAAAAACACTTCAAGCATGTAAAATGAATTTCAGGTTATAACTGTGTAAACAATTGGAAAACACAAGTTAGATCCCAACCTGTAAATTGATTCATGCGCAAATGTGTTTTGCCAAAGTGTTAAGCGAAAAGTATTTAAGGAAAATTAAATGGTTATTCTTAAGAAACGGCAACCGAGAGAAATGGCGGAGGTGTGTCAAATTACAGAGGAACTGGCAACGAGTCTTGCAGAGTCGCACCTCTCTGGAACGAACTGCGGCTGTTAATATTTACAGCCATTCAGAAGGCACGGTAGAGTCTGTGCCATGGTTTATGGCAGCACCTCACTCCCCGTTGTTGGCTGCCAGCTAATGGCTGATGTAATAATGAATGCTGTAAAATACTGCACACTGACATGCTGACATTTTGATTAGTTTGGCATCTGATCAAAAGGAACGTCTATTTACCAACTCCTTCATATTTCACCATGTCTTTGGGAAATCCTGGGTTCTGTTTTTTTTTTTTTTTTGTTTCTTGCTATTCCATCCGTCTTCCTAGGTTTCTGTTTCCTGGTATGAAGTTTCTTCTGAGACGAAACTCGTTATGTCATCACAGAAGGAGTGCATCTTATTGCAACTATACTCTCATGGGGGCGGGGGGTTGATTGCGGTTTTCATCACTATGGACTCCTTCACAGTTTCACAGCTTTCTAAGGCCATTCGAGTACTACAGGATTTGATGGGCTTCGTTTGAATGCGAAGCGGTGACTGACTTCACTGCCCACTCTCTATCTTGGCCTTTTCTGTTCTTCATTCTTGGTCATGCTATCTGATAACACCGCCACACAAATTTAAAATTCAAAATCTGCATAACTTTCCTAAACGTATGGAAGGTTTTATCAGTTTTAGTCATGGGGAGTAAGACATAATTAATTATGTTGTCAGACCTTGTCTTTTTAAACTACATACGTGTTGCATTGCAGAGCGATGAACTCAAGACTCCTGCTTGCAGGAACATTCCTTGCAGGATCTTTATCACCAGAATAGAGACCGTTCTCGATGTGACAGTGAGCTATACGGATAAAACTGACTTGACTGAGCTTGCCGTGAAAAATTATCACTCGTTCTCCCCCTAGAGTCATTTGAAACAATTAAGAAAAATGACTCATGTAGTTTGTGAACATGAAAGTGATCAACATTTCATCTCATACATAGCTGTGGTGGAGAGAACAGCATCAAAGTGAAGTGCTGTTGCATTAATCATCAAGAGAAATTTTTTTTTTCTTTCTTTCTTCAAAACATCTGCAGGCGTGACACAAAAATCTCTAAAAAAAAAAAAAACCCCAAAAAAACAAAGAGCTCTGTTAATGGTAAGCTCAGATAAGTTGGGTGTGATTAATATATGTGTCAAGTTTAAGAGACATTTCTAGTAATTGGAGACCGGCAGGATAATTAAAGTTTCATTGAAATGCCAGCTTCTTTTAAAACCTTGTAAACAATTTGCGTGAGAAATGTTGCAGACACTCAATAGTCCAAGAGGACATTACATGTGCTCTCCACTGTGGCTCGGTAGGAGAAATCAATTGCGTCTGATAATAGCGGAGGAAAAGTCAACGATTGCAGGTTAGAAAAACCGACTGTAGGTTTGTTTAGTTAAGAAATCCTCCAAAACGTTAAAAATGCTGTCAAAGTGTTCCCATCTCTACACACCTTTTCTGACTTCTTTGACTAGAAGACTTGGTAATATAGTGACCTATTAAAACCCAAAACTAGAGCAGGGGAATCGTGCGCAATTTTCACTTATTCTGCAAGCTTTTGGCTTTTCATTACAAGTGGAGCGTCAAACTCTCGTCTGCCCTTCAATCTGTCACCGTTTTGCCATTACTTTTATTTTCCTTCTAATCATGTAAAGCACTTTGAATTGTTGCTGGAAATGTGGCACTCAATATAAATAAAGCTGGCTTGTCTGGTTTGCCACAGTAAAAAAAATATTTTGTAGAGAAGAAAAACACTGCCATAACTCACTCCTGCTATTTGTGTGCTGGCTTTACTAAACAATGCAAATGCTTTCTGCTCACTCCATCCATCCACTGATGCAACCGACGAGCGTTAGGAACCACATTGGAACTACGTGTCTGAATTTGACGTTAGCTTGAATCATAAAATTTAGTTTGCAAATTTATGCATCATATTGCCTCACTTTTCCTGGGAGCCTTTTTGTTTTTGTTTTTGTTTTGTTTTTTGGAAAAAGTAGTACCTAAGAATAGTGACAAGTCCAAACAGAAAATGACGAATTTCAGCTGTTAATGTTCTTTATGTTTATGACCCATGTTTTATAATACCAAAATAAAAAATCTCTCACTGCTGTAAAACAAACACTTTCTGGGCTCTGTGGTTGTAAAATTAACTTAATAGCGAGCAGTTAGCATATTTCATGACGCTAAACCTGTCTTTCGGTGTTGGCAGCAGTGTTTCTCAGGAACTGGCGCTTAAAACGGTTTCGTTCTGGTTTCGAATGATTCCCTAAAATCAGCTGAGGCAACATCTGTTTGCAGACTCTGTCTTTTGTCAGCCTGCTTTAGTTGTCTTTGTGTCATTTGTTCAGTGGCTCTTTTTGTTCCACACAAAGAGAAGGCTTGAACAGCTGAGTGCCAGGCAGCGCTGACCTCTCACTTTCTACCTCTTTGTCACACTCACATGCACGTACAGATACACTCTTTGCTAGACACTACCAGTCTCTCCTCCTATAAAGAGTCCTTTATGCGCCAGAGAGCTTATTAGCAATGACAGAAACACATATTTCCTTGTCTTGTCTTTATTCCAGTCACGTTCTAAGGTTTTAGAAGCTGATTATTTCTAAATTCAAAGACACACACACATGCATGCAGGCTCTACCAGGAAGCCACTTCAAAGTTAACAGAGCAAAGTTGTACATCTCCACTCCTGATGACAGCTGATAACAGCAGCCGTGCACCAGCAGATCAAAACAAGCCTCCAAAGTCTTGCCCACACTCATGTACGAATATAGACGTATGTATGTACAGCAGGCGACCCGGGATGAGGGCGTAACGGATCAAAGCGATAGTCCGTGTTCCTGGCAGAGCAACAGGTGCTCGTGCGCTTTTATCTCTCACCTGGGCGGAAAGGTGGTGCAATTTAATTTTTTTCTAGTTTAGAGTTCCCAAAAAGCTTCCATAGCGACTTAAAACTTTCAGCATGAAAGCAGTGTGCACTTAAATACATAATTGTTCCAATCATATAGACATATAATGCAGAAAAAGCAGTGCAATGCTGTTGCTCATGTACATTTAAGGGATTAAAGAGCAATGTAAGACTAACATAAGTAGTTCACGACCTATTTGCACACCATCTAAGTGAAATAAAATCTTTAAAATAAAGCAAACAGAGACACTATATTTACGTATTGTTAAACTCAAAATGATTGATAGTTTTGATTTCTTTTCCTTCTGAATGTTTTTTATTTTCATCTGGCCCGTTCATTGCTTGATGACAATAAAAGCACCATGTGAGGAGTATGCAGATGTTGTCGTTTTTTAATGAACTAAAACTAATATCTAACTTTGCATTTTAAAGGTTGTAGGTGTAGATCCAGCTAAAAACAGACCTTTGCTTCAGTCTCACCTGAGAGAAAACCGTTATGTATACAGAAACACACAAAGGAATCGGTTCAAAAACTGTTTGGGTTATCTGTTGTGGATCAGTACAGAAACGTGTTTAAGTTGCTTATTTCTGTATAAGTGGGGTGCTATGTTTTTTTTTTTTCTGTAAAGTATCTTGACAGGCCTTATTTTGCAATGATTTTTGGAGGCTGACCATCTGCTGGTGTTGGTTCACTGTGTCCAAATTTGGCACATCTGTCCATCAGGATGCTTTAGAGCTTGATGCTTTCCTCTGCTGACGAGCTCCATGTAGATCCTGAATTAATCAGCAGGACTGGACTCCTGCCCACAATGTCCAAAGTACAAATGCCTTCATGTAACTTAATCCTGCTTCAAACTTCAGCTCAACCTTCTCACTGACCCGTCTGCTGTGCTCCATGATGCTGTTCATTCACCAGAGATGCATAATAAATCTCCCAGGCTTTCGGGGAACAGCTGATTCATGAGGTAAAATTACTTACAGATTGACTTTGTTTAGTAAATAGATATCCTCGGCGACCAGTTAGCTACGCTTGATTCTTAAAATTTTTAAAAGTTTTTTTACAATTTGTGTTGCTCTTTTACATACATAAAATGTTAATAAAAATATTGAAGTTTGTGGTTGTGATGTAGGAAAGTGTGTAAATACCTACGTATATCTGCAAACCATTGTAGAATCAACAAAAGTCTTAACTAATTTACATTAAGACTCAGGTTATGTAGTTTTATTCTTATCAAAGGTAGGGGCTTAATTCTCATAACTGATGTGTTTCGTCTTCTCAAACTTGGTCCTGCTTTTTAAAAAATATAAAAGTCTCAATCATTCATCATATAGTAATCATATCCAGCACCATTCATTTTCCTTGGTACCGCCTCAAAAGTTGGGACAAAGACTAAGTAATTAGTTTTTTTTTAGTAGCATTAAGACTGGATCCACTGTGCATATTAAAGTATATTTGCAAATTAAAATAGACAGTTGAAAATAGTATAAAATTTTAGCTATTTCTCAGCGGCACAAAGTCATGTTGAGGCGTTTAGCCTCAAATAAAAGCAACGTTGAAATGATTAAATACTTTGTTTTTCAGTCAGCGTCTCCATAACGTTAGACAATACTGTGGAGTTCTGGGAATTTTGGTACAATAGAAAAAGCTACTTTAGCAAGAAACTAAAGTAGCTTTTTCTACTTTAGTTTCACAGTCCAGAATTATGGACTGTGAACCAGTCCATAATTCTGGACTGGTTCACAGTCCAGAATTATGAAACTCATTTTGACCACGTTTTATCTCCGTCACCATATCAAGTAATGCTCAGTCCAGTTTTATGCCTTTTACTGTAAAATAACTTCACCTCCATTATTTTTGCCACACAAAATATAACAGGTTCCTTTTACAAGAAATCATCAAAAAACCCCACAAATGTTCTGACACACTTGATGAACCAGAACTCCCATTGTCTGAAATGGGTCAGCAACGTAACGCCGTCGGGGTCCCTGCCTTGGATCTATTGTAGTCTCTCAGATGAAGACCAGCTGCTCCACTTTAAAAAGAGAAGACGTTAATAAAGGTGCTCTGAAGTGATTCAGGATGTTGGACCAGGTTATCAACCATGTGATTCAGGCCTGAGACGACGACGAATCGCACGGTCACAGATGTGAACTCGCAATGTTTAATAAGCACTCTAGATGCTCCAATTGTGGACATTATCAAAAGATTTCCAATGTGGAAAAAATGACTCGAATATAAAATAACACCTGCCCCACTTTTTCCATAAAGCCACACTAAGCTATTAATGACTTATTTTATTTGAGATGCGTCATTTTCAAAATAAATCAACTTTAAGACAAGACAATGAAAGGGCCTCGATTCAAGTATTGCATGTAAATAGGACTGTGCAGTCGCCTGCACCTGATTGGCTCTGTTGGTCATTGGTCACGTGACCCTTCTGTGACAAACTCAAAGCCCAAAACATTCGTCACAGATTGACGTCAATAACAGACTGAACCAGAGTCCTTGAATGTAGACCCTGTGCGATCATTTGGTCACTAATCATTTTCTTTTGCAGGTAACAGTTAGGAAACAATACCCATCAAATATTAATGATCCTTTCTCTCTTTTTCCTTTTTCTCTAAAGGTAGAGAGAGGTTAAAGACATACATATTAGAATGTAAAATGTATAAATATGGGTCACATGCCCCTTGATTGGTTCAGCAGATTATTGCTTTTACTGATGCCGATCTAAACTAATTTTAATGGTCACATGGCATGTGAAAAAGATATATGATGTAGATATGTAATCGATATTTATATCTACATCACAGTATTTTTTCACAGTCTTTAAACGTTGGTCCTCTGTGATCATTTGGTCACTGTATCTCTTCTTTTTCATGTCAGTATTTGCAAAAACCAAACCCCAAAGATTCTACCAGCTCTCATAATGTATATAAGCTGATTTGAGATGCTTCTCTTTCAAAGTAATTACTCTTTAAGACGAAAAAATGTAAGCGCCTCCATTCAAATACTGTATGTAACTCGATGTACGTAATTTGTGCGCACGTTCGTAAGTACTAACACCTGATTTTCTCAGCTGGTCTTTGGTCACGTGACCCTTCTGTGACGAATCAAAGCCCGAAACATTCGTCACAGATTGACGTCAATGACAGACTGAACCAGAGTCCTTGAATGTAGACCCTCTGCGATCATTTGGTCACTAACCATTTTCTTTTGCAGGTAACGTTAGGAAACAATACCCATCAAATATTAATGATCCTTTCTCTCTTTTCTCTTTATCCTTTCTTTCTAAAAGTAGAGAGAGGTTAAAGACATAGATATTAGAATGTAAGATGTATAAATATGGGTCACCTGCCCCTGATAGGGTCAGCACGTTATTGCTTTTACTGATGTTACTACAGACTAAGGTTTAGTGGTCACATGGCATGTGAAAATGATATATGATGTACATATGTAGAAATAAATATAACTACATCACAGTATTTTTTCAGAGTCTTTGGTCCTCTGTGATAATTTGGTCACTGTATCTCTTTTTTTCATGTCAATATTTGCAAAAACAAAACCCCAAAGATTCTACTAGCTCACATAATGTATATAAGCTGCTAATGACTTGTTTTATTTGAGATGCTTCTCTTTCAAAGTAATAACTCTTTAAGACGAAAAAATATAAGCGCCTCCATTCAAATACTGTATGTAACTCGATGTACGTAATTAAAGTACTAACACCTGATTGGCTCAGCTGGTCTTTGGTCACGTGACCCTTCTGTGGCGAACTCAAAGCCCGAAACACTCGTCACAGATTGACGTCAATGACAGACTGAAACAGAGTCCTTGAATGTAGACCAGTGACGTGCGGTCAGGGGAGGCCATCATGGAAAAATAATATATAAAATCATTTATATTGCTATCTTCACCTTGTGGTTTTGTACTATAAAGTATCTATTTTTTACTTAGCTTAACCAATTCTGATTAGTTTTTCTTCAAAATTGCTGGATTTTCGCATTTTCCAATGCGGGTGAGGCAGCAGCGAGCTGAGCCTCACCTGGGATTACGCAACCTCTCGCTAACTGCACTGGCTGCCATATGACAGGATGTTCGTCCTGTCTGTACGCCGGCAAAAAAAATGGCTAAGAAACATTTAATATATGGACTGATTTTCCATAATTTCGCTTATGTATGTAATGTACTGTGTTTTTTGTCACTAACTGTGTGTGTGTGTGTGTCCTGTTTTGTGTGCGGAGGAGCGATCAGAAACGGCAGAGAACAGACTCTAGGTGAGGCAGGCAGGCAGTTCTCTTGCCTCACCGCTGGGGGCGCTCATGTTCCCAGATATTGTGACTGCACAACTGCAGAGTAAGACATAGTGAGCTAGCCATGGAGCTAGCCACACAGTAATAAGTAAAGTACAGCAATATCTTTGTTTTCTCCTCTATTCCGACGTAAACATGAAATACTACATTTCTACACTTAAACGGTTTTCTAAAGTGAATTTTCAATTGAAGAAGGAGATGATAACTAAAAGAAGACCAACACCGGAGCTGAAAGTTTTACTTCAAGACAGTTTGATGATTCTCAAACGGGGTAGAAAAGACATGCCGAGGATAAACTTGGCTTTGGATGAACGGATATTTTTGTGCAGAATTAGGGGTGCATGGATTTCATTGATATGTAAAGGTAAGACAGCAATAATTTGTTTTTGTTTAGTTTTTTAACTAAATGTGCGTTTTGTGGGCTACAGTTAATATTTAAATAATTCAGTAAAGTAGAAGCGGTAGCTAATCTACCACAGCAATTATTTATTAATAAAACATTAAGCCTAAAACGTACTACAACAACAAACTAAATGTTCTGTTCTGTGTGCAAAATTCTAGAATGTTTTTTGGTGTTAAATCCTAAAATATGAAGTGGCGTTGTTGTCAGTTGCTATGGCAACGAGATTGTGTAGCTTGGCGAATACAGATCACTTTGCTGTGGATCATAGCACGAAATTAATACCTACATTTTTAAGTTTCACTGAGTTAACGCGGCTATGGATGACATGTAAAAGATTAGTCTTTTTGCCCCCCAGCGTTGTGTGCATGCGCAAAATTTCCGTAGGTCCAATAACATGGATGGTGTCTTAGTCATAAGTCAGTGCCTCACCAGCAATGAACCTCACCGCACGTCACTGATGTAGACCCTCTGCAATCATTTGGTCACTAATTTTCTTTTGCAGGTAACGTTAGGAAACAATACCCATCAAATATAAATAATAATTTCTCTCTTTTCTCTTCATCCTTTCTCTCTAAAGGTAGAGTGGTTAAAGACATAGATATTAGAATGTAAAATGTATAAATATGGGTCACATGCCCCTGATTGGTTCAACAAGTTATTGCTTTTACTGATGTTAATATAAACAAATTTTAATGGTCACATGGCACGTGAAAAAGATATATGATGTAGATATGTAATCGATATTTATATCTACATCTCGGTCACTAATCATTTTCCTTGTCTTGCAGGTAAATATTTGTAAACACAAAGCCCATTAAAGATAGGTTATCCTTTCTTAAATGGACAAGCATTGCTATGCAAAGTACAAGGTAAATTTTTAGTTCCGGGTCTTTATTTAAAGGCCTGTATCAGGTGAAAATTGATTTGATTCTTTTCCCTTCAGAAAATTGTAAGCCAATTAACACATTTTAAAAATAATTTTTATTTATGGATGGAATTATTTTGCACAAATATTACATTTCTTTTAGAGTCAAAGTGAGAGACTAATGTAAGTTTCTCTGCACCTTTACTACCATATTTATGTTTTCCAAATAAAAACTGCAATACCATGGAATTGCAGTTTTATGTAATATATATATATTGCATTTTGTCTTGTTACAGAGACAAACTTCAGTTAGATTAAGAGTACATTATATCATTATTAGTACATGATCGGGAAACTGTAAGGAAAAGGTTTTTAAATATTTTATTACGAATAAAAAACTGAAAAGTGTGGGACGCACATCACTTCGTTGAACCTTCTTCTGCTCCAGTTGTTGTTGCAAGTCTTCTATGTTCGGTTTCTACCAGCTTTTTACCTTTTCCTATCTCCAAAAGAGCTCAAGTTCCTTCAGACTGGACGGAGAGTGTTTGCGAAATTCACTTTTGTCACCGATTCTCTAATTGGATTTTGGTGAATGAGTGAATTATCCACTCTTGGAAAATAGCCGTACAACAAGCTGTATGGTTGTAGATCCTCCAGTGTTACCATGGAGCTCGAGAGACTTTTTCATAACAATGAAGTATGTGGAAATAATAAATTTGATTACACCTCATTTGCAGCCATGAGTTATGCAATCTGCGTCACTTTGTAGTGGAAAACACAAGGCGATCCAAATGATTCGGCGGTTGGCAGACGGCTTCAGAGGTAGGTTTGAGTTTCCTGAGATCTTGAGCAGAGGGTCAAGAGAGCGGGGCAGGAAGGTGATCGCTGAGATTTCCTCAGGGACCATCTGTGAGAACACACTTGAAGGAGCCGAAGACTCAAAGGACCCAGCCTGTAACTAAGGAAGCAACAAAGTGAGACACAGAGGAGAAAGGAAGTCAGACGGTAAGTAGTGTAGTAGGTTTCCACAGCAACTTCAATCATCTGGTAATTTAGCCATCTATTCAAAATTGTAATCAGGTGTGAGTTGAAGAGAGATTATGCTACAGATTAAAAAAAAAAATAATCAGTGTTGTCTTGTACCTTAAACTCTTTATTGGTATTTTAACAGTTAAATGACAGTTTCCTTCTCTGCTAATTTGTTTCAAACCACAGCCAACACCACACACGGGTGGTTTCCACCGCCAAAAAACTCAACCTCAATGACTTTATATAGTTTTCTATCGCTTGAAAGCAAATCAATGTATCGGAATAGCTGCAATCAGCTTAGAAAAAGGTTGCAAAAACTAAAGAAATGGATAAAAAAAAAGTCAAAGTAAAAAAGTCAAAAGTAAGAGATGATTGACTATCTTTACTATAGCTATGATCACTCGCTGTATTTAATCTCTTCTATTCTCCTCTGCCTGGCAAGGCATGCCTACCCTTTAAACTACTTTAGCAAAAAAAAAAAAAAAAAGCAACCTCATATTTAATCTACTCCTCGGTCTCCAGGGACAGGGGCCTCATTCATGTTAATTGCCTTCTAATTTAGACTGTTCCAACTGCAAGTAAGAACATTTACGGGAAAACGTGGAGCTTCCTCACCAGCCTGCAGGGAGAGACGCACTTAATCACAGATGTGGGGAGTGCAGCTTTGTGGCCTTTATCAAGTGAAATCTGCTGACCTGGACTCTTAAACACAGACAGACTGGACTCTTTAGTGTCACTGTCTGGTAGGAGATTGTACTGCACAGCCACATTGTGCTGATTTAGAAAAAAGAAGAAGAAGAAAGAAAAAAAAAGCCCGCTGCTCAAACTCAAAACAATACCGACACACATCATGAGGCTGCACAGACGAGGTAAAAGCTGCAGTCAGAAATCTGACTTTCTTGGAAAGTTTTGACTTGAGGCAAAACCCCCCCCACCCATAAAAGCAGACTGAAAGAATGCAAAGAGTAGTTGAGGCTGAATGCAGAGTCACCGAGGAGGGAAGTGACAAGTTCATTGTTGCAACACAAGATCTTTTTTTACACCCACGTGCTTCGACCTGTAAGAAGACATCTCGCTGTACGGGAGTCATAGCTGAAGCAGGTTCAGCTTTGAGCGCAGTGGATATGTACAAAAAAAACAACCCATAAAAGGAAACGTATTTATCATGCTTTCAACTTCCTGTGCTAAAGTGGCACTAATAGCTGCTGCACTCCATCACTGTTGAGCCCGAGCTGTATCTTCACTTTGCTCAATGCTTGCGTGTGAGAGCGGACCTGAGGATGAAAGCGAAGAAGTCGTCTTTTGGGTGTTTGTTTCTAAACAGCTGCGAAGTCATCGCAGCGGCCAGGGGTCGAGTCTTAAATGACTCTGTTTCCAAAGAAACAGAGTCAACTAACTTCTCATTAGTGGCAGCTGTCATTACGCCGAATTACAGCTTCGGGAATAACCAGAAAGTAACGAATGGTGGGAATAATGGTAAAAGAAAAACAAATGTGGACGATGTCCTTCTGGTCAGAGGATTACGTCTGTTCACATTAGCCATGATTGTGGTCATTTGAGATTTCCTAATAATGCCAACTTGTTCAACGTCATGTCAAATCCACAGCTATTGAGATTAACATGAGATGATCGCTACGTGCATTGTGAAGTCGTGACCTTCAATCAGCTTGTGTAAACTTCTGTAATTTATGCGTGAAATGCCTGAAAACATGGGAGTCGATTTCTGCTGGATAATATCCACACCTTCAACAGTGCAGCACATAAAAAAATAAAAAATAAAAAAAAAGACCGGTTGTAAGTCTGAAAGTAAAAGTGAGGCAGAAGTCAAAAGAGAAAGACATGACAATGCAGTACACACAGAAGTTCCTCTCTGTGCATTTCAGCAGAAGGCACTCTTGCATGGCACGCACACAGTCCTAAATTTTGACAACCTGAGCTGAGTTTTGACAAGTTCCCCGACTTGCCGCAGCTCGTCAAATCGGATTCATTCTCTCTGACATTTATAAATGAGGTAACACGACTGGCTGTTTGTTCTCCTGCAGGAGTTATGGAGCCGAACAAGAATGTTTAACATAAAACATTCTAGGATGGCATCATGACCTTTAGCGAAATTGCAATTCTACTGAAGGAAAAGCTCACAATTATCTATAAACGTGTCATTTTCTCTCATGAAACTCATCCATCTGGAGCTGACTGACAGCAGCCGAGGGGTTTGAGGAGGAAAAAGAAATCAACTGATTGCGTAGTTAACTTAGAGAAGCAGAAGAGCACATATAAATACAAACATGCACACACATGCACTGCAATATCGGCACCCTTTCTTTGCATATTTCCCCCCGCGATATATTCTGAGCTCTCTCTTTCTCTCAAGCTTCCTCTTTTGCACGTTTGTGGCTTTGTGTGGCTTTTGTGCTGTTTGTGAGCTGAAAAGCCACATGCAATGTGTGTACATTTCCTGAATGTGCATGTAGGCAAATTATGACACAGAAAACCCTTTGAATCTCAGGAAAAGGTGCGCAAGAAACAGTCGTGCATGTGCACCGTGTTGCATTGTGCTACACGGCACGCTCACAAATGCAGATGAGCCCGACAAAGGAGATGTACATGTATTTGAAATAAAACTACATATGTTCTAAACAACTTCTCAATGCAATCTTAATTTAGTTTTTTTTCCCTCTCACTTATTAAAGAAAAAGCATTACACCAGAGGTAAGGTACACCATTTTGCGGAACAGCCATCACTGAAAAGTAGGCTACAAGTGTTTTTGAAGAGGCTTTCATACGTCTTGAGTGTTTTTGTTACATTACAAACACAAAATTGAATGAGTTTCATCGGGGGTCCGATGAGAAACAGACATAAAGCAAAGCAGAATTGCCAGGACAAAAGGAAACAAGTGGTTTCAAAAAATTTTGCAAATACAAATCTGAAAACTCAGCCATGTAATTGTAAAAAAAAAAAAAAAAAAAAAAAGTCCCTATTACTGTGATGCTCCTAAATAAAACGCAATTTCCACAGATAAGATGGTGTCTGTAGCTGTGAAAGAGCGGCAAGAAGAAATCAGTTGTTGAAAGAAAGTCCTAAGACGTCCAGTTAAGGTGACGACATTCAAGTCTGTTGTTGCATCTTGACAAAGTGTAAAGATGATTAAGTGGTAGGAATACTTCTCCAAAAAACAAACAAACAAACAAAACAACAACAACACTACATTATGTTCTCTGGCACTGTTTAAAAAAAAAAAACTATTTGAAAAAAATAACTTTTTTGCCAACTCATTCATCGTTCACATTATTCTCCAAGAGATGAGAAACCAACCTTTTTGAGGCCCGAACTGATTGAAGCTTTGACAGCAGCGGTGTTTTTGAAGTAAAAGAACGATTATCGATTATCATTCAGATGAAAAGATCAGCATTCACCGTGACTTACAGCTGTGAGAAATGTCAACTAAACTAGACTTGCTCGAACATAGACACCAGAATTGGGAACTCGAGTATTGCAATGCCAATCTTGCTATTCAGCTCTTGGAAATGTTTTCTGGTTGCGTAAAAAAAAACAAAAAAAAAACTAACAGAAGGAATGGGCTGCTTACCACTGAGTCAGCAAAACCCTATTTCAGAACTGCAGAGCGATGTGTTCTTTCTCTGCTTGGCAGAAGGAAGCCTTAACATTAGGTATTGCCAAAGCGGAGAGGATCTTTGTTTCGGAACATCTCACGGATGGTGAAGTTGACCGTAAAAATAAATCTCTCGCCTAAATATTTCAAGATGGAGGAGGTTAGCTGCTTTGGTAATCGTATTTGAGTTTGTGTGGTTAAATTTTATGCTGCTGACCTTGATGTTGCTTTTCATGCTACCTGGTGATTCAGACTAAAATAGAGCAGGAAGTGGCAGGCTGTCGTCCCCACACTTGTGTAGGTTAGAGAACAGCATCCAAACTCAACAGAAGATTTGCTCAAGTCTTTAGCTTTATGACAGTTTTTAGCTGGATGCACAGTTACTATTGTGTAAACTAGCATTAGCTAGCTGCGCCAGGAAATGCTGTGAGATAACTTATCGTCTGATTGCTGCTTCTTTCCCGTGCCTAATTATTTGCACTGCTGTAACTTTACTTTAACCTTTTACCTTCCGTAATCAAGGCCCCCCGACCAACCAAACAATACGAAAGTACAACTAGGAGCTCTGTCACAAAATGTACTTGCCGTTTCATAATACAAATGTTATTTTTTTTAATCAAAGGATTTTGATTATGTAGTAATTTGACAAAGAAATCAACACAATTCCCTGATCCACAAACAACCTGAATTCGTGCCCCACAGTAATCAGCTACTGTTTCTACTATTACCACTTTTGTCATTGCTGCATTTAGAGGTGAGGAAGCAGATCCAGGACAGGCAGATGCTGATTACGCGGTAGGCCTGCTGTTTTACTGGATGAGCAGAAGGATTGCCTGCATGTTCAGCTGGTTTCTAAAACATTGGTGAGGAACAAGGTGCGGTGGTGTAGCTGTTTCATGCAGGTCAGCTCAAAGTCATGTCTGGTTGATGACTTTAAAGATCTGACTCTGACTCCATGCGCAATGTATTTTGTACATCCTCATCCTGTTAGCTCAGTCCGTTTGGGTGCCGCCTCAGTTGATGATCATACTTCTCCTAAACAAAAAATGAGTCATCTTCCACAAATGGAGGGCATTGCAAATGTACAGACATTTTCAAACTCAATGGGATTCTGGGTCGGTTTAGTTCGATCACTCAAATTGAAATGCATTAAGACTATATTGGTCGATTTAAAGCTATTTCCTCAAAGTCATTGGATTAACAAGGTCCAAACAAGAATGGCTTTCAACACGTTTTATGCTCAACATAAAATGTCACGTTCATGAGACTGCAGGCATTGTGCTGACACCTGAAAAAACGCCACGGTGACGACGATGCTCCGAGAATCATTGTACATAAATCGCATTTGCGGACGTGACCTCTTCAAACAAGTGGTACAAGGTTATGACTTTGCCTACTATAGAGGTACGATCTGCCCCCTGGCCCTCCGGTATCAGCACTATATAACATGAGCTTCGTAGTTTGTGCTGTCAAGGGAAATATAAGTTGGCCAGTCAGCCTAATGGATAAGGACAAAGAGAGCAGCTAACATGTATATAGATACATAATTTCCAAGAAATGCTGTTGGTTTTGCTGTAATTTCCAACAAACTGCAGGCTTT
Source organism: Poecilia reticulata (assembly GCF_904066995.2). NCBI lineage: Eukaryota > Metazoa > Chordata > Actinopteri > Cyprinodontiformes > Poeciliidae > Poecilia > Poecilia reticulata. Next base: position 9,260,279 of record NC_088852.1, on the reverse strand, counting down.
TCGTATATACTCGTTTTCACTCGACTTTTTAAATGTAAACTTCTGGTGCTTTAGAGGTGATCAAGTCAAGTTTATTAGGTACAATTTTTGTTCTAGCAGAAGTGCAGCTTCCTGAAAGCAGGTTTAGTTGTAAACTCCCGTTCTCTAAACACACATCCACCTCCAGCGGTCGCCCTTTCTTTCCATGCGAGTTGTGTCAAACGCAGCAGTGAGAACCAATGATACCAACACTGAAGAGTTAGGCACATTGCTGATGTAAGTCATTTAAAACTTTTACCAATGTTGTAAAGTGGTCAACAATCTGATTTCAAAGCATGTAAAAGGTTGCTTTTATTAAAATGGAGTGGATTTGTTAGATAAATACTCTTCCTCTTACGTTAGGTTTTATTGACAGATTTATGATCCGGTTCTATAAGTTAATAGCTGCGGTTCTTGGGGTCAATCCAAAGTGAACTAAGTAAAGAGAAACAGAAAAGTTTCGTCATGCTCTAAGGTGAATAGTTCAAGATGTTCATTTTTTTATTTTATCTGAAATTTGCTAAGTAAGCCACAGATCAGACTGTAAGAAGGCAAAGCACAACGTATGGACACTCTTGCATTATGAAGTTATAGTAAATATTATACGTAGATCTACATTCCATGGATCCATTGTATATAATTCCTAGTTTGTTTCAGTGAGAACATGCTTTTCCGCTGTTGAGCAATCCCACACAGTATAGCTTCAGTGCCTAAAGGAAGGTGCAGGATGTACAGCACATGTGTGCCCAGAGAAGGAAAAAAGGAACACCAAGTAACCATCGCGCACAAATTGTACACGTCCCTCTTGCTTTTCAGGTTGAGATGCAGGAGTGAACTGAATGATTTGTTCCAAACTCTCTCAATTAGTCCTTTATGCGAAAACCCAGCAGAACAAGGTCAGGACCCAGTTTGGGTCTTTTCTTACTCAAAGCTGTGGTGGGTTGTACTGTAATGCAAATCTTTATCATTTGCAGCAAATCTGACTAACCATTCTTCTGTAAACATGAAACATGTAGTCACTAAGAAATATTAGGGAATGACATGCAAAATGGGGTCGTGTTTTTTAACTTATAGGTCAGAGCAGATTTTTTTCTTGTGGTTTTGGAGAAACACTGTTTATCCGTAGAGTAGGAATGGGATCATATAAAGTAGGGTTTTTATATATATATAAAAAAATATATATAAAATAAAAGGATTTTGTCAAATAAATTACAAAAACATCTATTAATATATGAAAAAAAATAGAAATAGAAAGAAATCCAAAGATTTTCGAAGACATTTAGCTACTATTAAAATAATTTGAACTCATTTTTCGTTAAATGGCAATGATTACTTTGAATACGAATGCTAAAATGTCAGGGCCGCTGTCAAATTGTGCTGTTTTTGAAAGGTACACACTTTTTTAATACGAAAAACAAACAAACAAAAAAAAAAACAATAAAAAAATAAAGTCAACAACTGTCAGAAGAAAGTGCATTATGATTAAATCCAATAAAATTTAAATCTGACACAACAAAACGGCCTATTTGGGTCCCAACTGGCGCTTTTGACTAAATGTCATTGAGCTCAAAATGACAACACTACTTCCGGTTTGGACTTTCAAAATTAAATTTCTATTACTAGCGGCGTTTCATTCACTTTGCATAAACCCTTCCAGCAGTTTACATAAAGGGATATTTTCTATTATTAGTGTCTACTGTTTACATACGTAATTAGATTTTTGTAGTAATACTGGTTTACAGGTAGAATTTATTATTGCTATTTTAAGATTTTTACATGTTTAATTTATTATGTAAGATCTTATAGAGATCTTACACATGACTAGAGCATGGTTAGAAGTTATTTCAATTCAATCAGACCATATTTCTTTGTATGGAAAATAAAACATTTCTTATTCTACCAGTACTTCAGGAGAGTTTTTTTATTTTAATTTTTTTGTTACTGTAAAAACCTAGGAACCCCTTGACGTCTTTTTCATTTTTTTTTGTTATTTTTCTTGGGTCAGAGACCCCTTCTTAAACTTTTTTTGTGTGTCCACAACATGACTTTGACATCTTTGTTGAGGTTATGTATTATTTTTGTTTAGGAAGCGCAGACACATCCAGTACTATATTAAATAAATAAATAAATAAATAGTTAATGATACTTTCTTTAGTCAGTCACTTTATCTAGAAGATGTACATAGCACAATATTAACCTCTATTTAGTGCTTGTCTCACACATAATGTCCCAATTAAATATTTTTAAGTTTGTAATTGTGATATGACAAGCTTAAAAACTTTTTGATTTTTAAGGTGTCACCAACTACATTTGTTTATAAAATTGCTGCATCTCTTTTCCAGTGCAACAGGATCCTGTTTTAAAATTACGCTGTTTTATTTTGAAAGGGAGACGCGTTTCCGCTACCCTACGAGCGCACGGCAGGAACTTGATGCGTCACTGCTGTGTGAATGCCCAGCCATTGCCTTGACGAGTCATCGCTGGAGAGGACCCCAGAGCAGACTGAGCCGCTGAGTAACCGCTTTGAACTGGGAATATCACTTCATCACCGCGGATTTATCGCATCACACACGCCTTAAAGAGCAAAACGGCGGTTGCAGAAGCGGACCGGACTTCCATGCAGATTGTGGTTTTGCACATTTGAGTGAAGCAGTTATCTTTTTAGTCTGGACCCGAACGCAGACAACCAAAAAAAGAGACAGACAGACAGTAAAGTAGTACCAGAGACGCCACTACATCGGTGAGCGAACTTGGCATCTCTGCGCGGTGGGAGGTGTCTGTCTGTCGGCTTCGGCTCGTTGTACGTACCGCTGCCAGGGACTTCGTTCACAAAAAAGGGGTTCATGTTTTTGTAATTACTCCATCTTTGTGCGTTTTTTTTTCTTCCTGCAACCAACTGTGGCTTTAATGTGACGCACCGGGCTGACATTAGTGCCGAGTCTCGAAGAGGATTCCCACTGCAGAGGAGTTCAGTTAAGGCTCGTTTATTCAAGTTTTTACCTTCATACTTCAACGGGACCAGCACAACCAACACCAATGTGATAGGTAATGATTGATTTTTATTTTTATTTTATTTAAGTCGGAACCAGACTCTGTTAGGTCTGTGGGTAAAGTTAGCAGCATAGCCGGGTTTGTGAGTTCCTCAACAGGCAGCAGTGAACCCCGCAGTGCTGCTCTGAGCTCTGCATCACATCCAGCACAAGTCTGTTGGGCTCTTCAGCACTAAACGCATGCAAAAACACATGCAACCTCCCCAGTTGTGTTATGATGTGCATGCTTCATCCATCAGGAGTGCAGTGATGATTCTGTAAATGTTGATTGCGCTGTTGACTGGGGCTCTTGATGCTGCCAAACAAATCTCTTCTCAATAAGCCACAGCTTTCATCACTCTGAAATGCCTGGACTTTTATTATACTCCACAGATATCTACTTCTGCAATGCATTTTATTAGAAATTACCATGTAGCATATCAGCACGGCTGATTTAAAGGTATTTAAAGGGCTGATCCAGCATCTGCTGCTCTATTACAATTTATTTTTCTGTTTTTCTTTTAAGGCCTGGCATACCATTTCTGATTTTTGGTTATATTGTTTGTTTTTATGCTGTAGGACTTTAATAGAGATTGTAGATGTGAATCTCGCAGTCGATGAAGAAATCACTAAATTATTATGTGTATTGACAGAAAGTGTTTAGAGCTCTGTTATTTGGTTTTGACTAACTTTGCTGTCATTAGCAGGTCAGATACTGAAAAATCTGAATTTATTAAATTCACCAAAACTAAGAAAAAAATCCTTCCATTTTCAGCTTGTAAACGAAACAACCATAGACTATTTCCTCATGTTGACATTTTCACCACCTGCTCTGGCAATCCGATTAAAGTGCTTAAAACCAAAGTAAGAAAGAAAATTAGACAGATTTTGAAACTGAAACTTTTTAAAACCTTAACATACGTTGATCCAGGTTAACAACCCCATGTCTTGTAGCTCTTGTGAAACATATTCAAATGAAGACAGCCAAGTCTTTGTTGCTGCACGCCTTTGTGGTCATCTGATGTCATATGTTTTTGGTTGTGAATATTTAATGACTCGGGTTTCATACCGATCGCAGAAGCTGCTCTGCTGCGATGCTCAGATGATTCAGGCACCAGGAGAGCAACTGTCCACCGAGAGGGTGCTAAACCGCTGCGGTTGGGGTTTTTTTTGTGTGTGATTTAGACGAAAGTAATGCACTTCAGCACTCTCATTCTTGAGTTGTCCCTCTATTCAGTCTGTGTCATCTCCTTCTGAGGGATTACCTCACCTCCTGATTGTTGGAGCCACTCACAGTGAGCAGACAGTGCAGCACCTGGGACTTGAGACATCTGGTTGAATAAATTTCCTCTCTTAACCTCAAGGGCGGCCTGAGCAATCTGCGGTATTATGCCATGCTAATTTTAAAACCTGTTCATTGCACGTGTAACTGCACAGCACACATGGCTGCACAAACAAGCCGGCTGATTGTACCTGCTGGTCTTAAGCACACACCTACTAGGGACCTTTCAGTGGGAAGATCTGATGCAGCCTGGGTAGCCTCACGTTTGAAGCGTCTTCGGGACTGCTTGTCTTAGATTTAACGCCGCCAAACATGACATACTCGAGGCTTTATTTATTTATTTATTTTTTTAAACGTTCCTTATGACATTAAATTCCACCACACCAGCTGGATTGTTAATAAGAGAGCGGTTTGTCGAGTTGTAAATTTACTGACTCACATTTTACTCAGCTTTGACGAAAACTTTTGATTTATACAGGATTGGTATGACTGCATAAAAAAGCCCACAGATGAGTGATTGAAAATATGTTCATCATCGCAAACCAAAGCAGCTGCTGTTCCTCTGTGCCAGTGATGATAAGAGCAGAAGTTTATCTGCAGTCTGTTTTGTGAGGCTGCTGCCAAACCCAGTAAGCATATTCCCTTACGCCTCGCGCTGCCCTGTAATCCTGTATGCTGAGTAATATATATCGAGCGCGCTGTCCTGTCCTCACTCATGCATTTAGTGGTCCGTGCAGTCGTTCTCTCCATGTCAATTCGAGTGGACCACCCCCCCCACCCCTCCACCCCTCCTCTCTCATGTTAAGCTGCCGAATTGCTCCAGGCTGGCCTAACCTTGAGGTCAGTCGGGCTGCTGCTGTGTCTTTGGGCTAAATTTAGAACGTGGAGCAATTAGGCTACATCACTCTAATGCACTAACAGCACAGAGGCGCTCGGGATGCACATCGTCTCCCTGCACGATGAACCACACTGTCAATCGTCTCAAATTTCCTGATTAATGGGTTTTATGGATTTCAAGTCTTTCTGTGAAACGAATGTACTGCTTCGTGCGAGAATGGGCTCTATTTATGAGCAAAAGTGTTGGGAAGAAATATTTTTATGGACTCAGAAGCTCATAAAAATGCATCATTTTGACTGAGCTTAAAATTGTCCTTCACCTGCCAAGGTTTCCCCCAGAAAACCCGCTGAGGCCGGTGGTTGGGCAGTCGGTCATCCAGCAGCCTGTCTGTCGTGTGGTACTGGGAGATTAGAAGATTAATATCTGAACACCAAATATTAAGTTTGGAAAAAATTCAAATACTTAAAAAGTTCAAGTTTCACTGTAGGAAATTTGTAGTAAAGAGTGACACCGAAACTCCATAGCAACCAATACAAGCTAACTTCATGAGCGAAAACAAATCTTCTATGCTACCATCACAAAAATAAACAAGTAGAGTTGTAAAACTATACTGGTGCATCAACTGTAATCGAGTGTCTTCTTTCTTTTTTTTTCTTTTTGTCTGATGAGACTAAGATTGAGTTTTTCTGCAAGAAACATCTATGCTAGTTTTTAGAAACTCTACAAATTAATCAAATAACATTTAATATGTATAAATTATCATTATTTTCTTGTCTTTCAGTGACAAAGCCTCAAGAAGACCAAGCCGGTCCGGGCCAGGTGAGGCCAGGCCGCTCCAGACGGGTCAGCTGGGAGAGAGCCTCCTCACAACCTGCCGTTCTAGCTTTAAAGAGATTCGTCTGTGGCTGTCGGCGTCTGATTGGTCTCCAGTCCTTCCATGTTGCCATCAGCTGTGTCTGGATGTCGGCAGCAGGATGGATTCTGGACTTGATTTGACCGTTCACACCTCGTTGCAGCGCTGGCCACGCTCCCTGACGGACTGCCTGTCATCCCTCGCCTCCCCAGTCTTTAAGCCCCCTCTTCTTACCTGGGGCGTCCCTCAGCCCTGTAAGGAAGGGCCTTATAGGAACTGTAGGTCGTCTTGTTAAAACGGCTGACGCTGCAGAGAGGAAGCAGATCTGATAAGTCCTTACAAACTCTCACACCGAGCAGGGGCTGCTGTGTCCACTTTCCTGACACGACTAGTTGCCTTTGCGTTTTTCTGAGAGTATCTCAAGTTGAGTTCCGAAGTTTACACAGATAGTTTTGTCTAATTCCTCACTTTTTCTTTTTTTATTTACTCAAGTCCTTATTTATATTTCCGTTTTCTTTCCTTTGTGGTCTGAGCCCTGCAGAAGAATGTCCGAAAGTAGCAACAAAGCAGTAAAATTCCTCGCCCCTCATCCCCCGGCATCCTCCAACTCCCCCTGCCCGTCACCTCAAACCCCCCACAAGAATGTGAACGGCTCTGCCAGTTCAGACTCGCACGTCGTGGAGAAGATCGGCGAGCAGCCTGAGGTGCGTCGGCGGCGCCACACCATGGAGAGAGACTCCAAAACAGCCGAGCACCGCTTCTTCCGCCGCAGTGTTATTTGCGACTCCAACGCCACAGCCTTGGACCTGCCCAGCAAAGCGACCGTGCTTCTGACCTCGCCCCCTGACTGCGAAGGGACTACCCTCTTCTTCTCCCCGCAGATCTGCAGGCCCGAGGAACAAGAACCCGAGGGCGAGGAGAACGCAAGAGGATCCTACCTGCAAAGTACCGGCCTTCAGCCTTACTCTGACCATGGTGGGCTGGTCTCACAGGGGCATGCACATCATGCTGAGGGAGATCTAAATGTCATCACTGTGGCTGTTCCCACAACTAGTAGTGCTGATTATGGTGCAGAGGGTCCAACGAAAGAGCCAACCCCGACAGTATTGGATGTTACGGTTAGAGCGGCAGGCAAACAGCCTGATGTCAAGTTGTGTGCCAGAGGGATTGAGGAAGCACAATGTTCGTCAAAGGACGAAAAAGTCGATAAACCCGCACTCGAGGGGAGCATCAGCAGCCCGATCGAGGAGAAGGACCAGGAGACGGAGGAGGAGAGGGGGCAAGCGAAAGCGAGAGCGGAGCAGAGGGAGGCTGAGAAACGAGTGCAAGAGGACATAGAGGAGGCAGAGACAAAGGCCGTAGGGACTTCGCCCGACGGACGCTTCCTAAAGTTCGACATAGAGATCGGGAGAGGGTCTTTCAAGACCGTGTACAAGGGACTGGATACGGAGACGACGGTGGAAGTGGCATGGTGCGAGCTGCAGGTAAGCTTTGACTGAAAACTATCACTGTTGCTAAAACTCTTCGTCTGACGCTGGATTTTCCCTCTATGGCCTTGCTAGCACTGTTTTTATTTTGGTACACTGATCTTTTTCTACAGGAGGGATTCAGGAAGCTAAATACAAGGCAGTCATGAAGGAAAACCTGTTAGGGAAGCTGCAGAAGAGTCAATATTGTTGAAATTTTGTTTTCATGGGTTCCATCAGCTACATTTTTTTCCCCAGGCGAAAACGAGACAAATTATATAAAAACCTCTCTAGTAAGATTCAAACAGATAAAAGTGATCAAGCTTTTTTGTCAACTCATACAAACGAGTCTAGTTTGCTGGAAGTGAGATCAAATCTAATCCAATCTAATTTTGGACAAGTGGAAAATGCATCTCAAATTGGAAAATTAGCCAGTGAGACTCCATTTTTGTTATAAGTGCATATAGTATTTTCAGATTTTTATCTTTTGAAACCAAATCTAAAGGAAGTTGTCTGTGTGGCAAAATCTGCCTTTAATTCAACTCCATCCAAGGATTACTTCATAATTTAGTCAGCTAAACCGCGCAAAATTCACAGCGGTTGAGAAAAACCCCGGCTGCTGCTATTTCAGTGAAAGAGGATTCTACATAGTGTCGACTCAGGGCATGTAAATACTTCCACTTTATGTTCACAAGCTGCTTTATTTCAGTCCATCAGCAAAACCTCAATAAAAGACGTTAAAGTTTGCGGTTGCCATGTGACGACGGGTGAAAAAGTTTGAGAAACTGGGATATTTTTGCAAAAAGACTGAAATACATCTATTTTTAGGGTTAATTTAAATGTTTGTCTACTTACGTTTTGATTTTTATTAGCATTTTCATTGCATCTATTTCTCTGTTTTGTCTAACTCTTCATAAAGTCTATGAGTAGTTGATCATAATGTGGCTTTAAAACTGTGACTCGATCATAAGGTGCAAAGCACAACTAAGATTGCAAGCTGCAATTTGAAGGGTTGCCAAACAATTGAGGGCTAAGTGTAGATGGGATAGAGTTCCTGATGACTCTGTTGGTAATTATTCAACAAAATATGCCTGCTTGACATTTTTAAAACCCTGGGCGAAGACAGGTAGCTGGGCCACATCCAGCCAACTGTCACTCTTGTTCTTTTGCAGCATGCAAGTAAACTGGAACAACATGTGTTAAACACGAGGCAGGACGGCATGCACTTTGCCGTACCACAGTCTTGCTTCACCCGAGTGTTCTGATGCAAACTTTTGCAGCGAGTGTTTGTGTCAAAAAGAAAGTGAGGCCTGAGGAATGGAACGCTAACATGACAGTGCATGCTGCTTTTGTTTTTTTCCCTTGTATTAATTAGCTACAAAATGAGAAAGGGAGTCAGAAAGCAAATCTTAAGTTTTTAGCGGCGGTGTGCATGCGCAGGACCAGAGGTGCGTTCAGCAGTCCAAGATGTAGAAAAACAATGTTTACCAGTCATATGACATGTGGACTGAGCTGAGGCTTTAGCAGGAGAAGGAAAACACTGACATGGACTCACGTGGAACCGCTTGTTGCTATGCCAAGGAAGACAAACATACAAGATTTTAAACAAAGCTTTTGGGCTATGCCACAGATTTAGCCAATGTCATTTCTTAATAAACACATGCAGTTTCAATTTACTTCACAGCAGATTAATTAGAACCAGAAGCAGCCAGAAGATTGCTCTGTTTTTTTTTTTTTAAATAAATTTTGATTTAGCGTTTTTGTGTGTGTGTGTGTGTGTGCGTGTGTGTGTGTGTGAGGGGAACATGTGCTTGTATTGCTGTCATCTCCATCACAAGATCCTCCTCGAGTCTTCCTGAATCCCAGGGGCTCAGATGAGCTTTGCCTGATGCCCCGCGTCAAGGAGACGATGGTTTGTTTGGCAGAAAACAAATATCGAGCCCTGGCTGAGCTGTTCTGTCACACAAATCTCATTGTCCTTCTGTGTGCGTCAGTTACTTGTGAAAATATGGAAACCTGGTGATCCTTAGCAGGACTGCATACAATACATCTCTACATAGTTTTGGACTGTGCATATTTTTAATTTTAAAGGAGTTCAAAAATTACATTTAGTTTCAATTTTGAAGGTTTTCTGGGTTTGAAGGTGTAACCCTTTAGCAACAGAAACTTTTTTTTTTTTTTTTTTTTTTTTGGCTGTATCAAAGATTCTTTGACAAAAAAAATGCTAGTTTAACACCAATATCTGTCAGAAAACAGATCAGGTTTAAAAAAAATAGCTTTTGATAGAAACATTTGTGAGCTTTTTTGGATAACTTTAGAACAGTGAGAACATGTAATGGGCAACATGAATAAAAAGGTTGTATATACTAAGGTGCATAAATCCTCATGAATTTCATCGTACAAACATTTAGCTGTTCATAAATCTGGCAGCTGCAAACATCTGTCAATTACATGCCACATACCTATTTATTCATAGCTACATTCATAAACATAGAAATTATAACACGGATAAATAAAAAGGTGCTAAAAACAGAAATGTGAATGCTGCACTTGAAGACAAATGGAAACTATGTTGTACCTCAGACAAATGGTCTCTTCAAACGTTTGGTACTTTGGCGTTTTAGAATGCTGGATTGGACTCGGTTCATCATGCTGTGGAGGACCATATTAAGCCCAGCTGTCCAGCAGAAGTTTCTCCAGACCTGCATAGACTCTAGCGTGTAATAGTGTCTCAGCAAATCCATCTCCCTTAGATCACCCCTTAAAAGTCTCGGGTTTCTGTTCCTCACCTGCTGGAAGATCATTGGCTAACATGGAGACTCCACTGTTTTTGAGTTCGGAGATCCAGGTTTCTTTTCTAGATGCACCGTGGTCAGAAGTAGAGAGGATTGATAGTGTTGCTGAAATTTGATGAGTGTCCTAGTTCTTATCCAAGTTTGTAAATTTAAAGGTTTTAAGGTTGTTATTTGGACTTTGCCAAACTTGGTGGCATCTTGAAGAGGTTGGTCAGTCATGTGACCAGCTGTCCTGGAGGCGTCTAAAATCTGCTTGACAGTAGGACTAGGGTTTGAGAACTCTGTTGTGGTATTTAGTGCCAGAGGCTAATAATTAATCACACTTATCTCAGTTTCATATTCCAATGGGTCACGTCAGATTTTTTTTAGATTATTTTCTTGTGTTTATGTCTTGCTTTCCTGGAATGTTGAAGGATGTTACTGGTTACTTTCCAAGAACTGAAGACACTTTTCTGAAATTCTCTTGGCAGAAGTTACCAGGCAATCTTCTTGAATTTAAGGGATTACTCTCTGGATCTTTGAACTTACCGTTTAATTTTGGGAATTTACCCATTACCCATTTACCCAATAAATTTTCTGGAAGGTTTTTTTTATTTTATTTTTTTGTGGAACTTACTTTAGTACTTTTAGGACCCATGAGGTCTTCTGAAGTGATGTTTAGCAGTTGACTGGGTACTTTATCAGAAAGTTATGAAAAGGATTCAGTAATTTAAAAAAAAGTTGCTTCCAAGGTCCTTAATAAGGTACCACAAACGTTTTGGAAAGTAATTTTTAAGTTCTGGTAAACTAAACCAGCAGTAGTAATGTTTCTGGTTAATTTGGGAAAGTGACTTTTAAATTTCTGGAATGTATTATTAAATAGTTCTACCAATTCCGCCTTGATACACGACGTCTTATGGAATTAAGGGCTGATGCAACAATTTTGCAGAGAACTTTATAAAGCACAATTTGACTTAATGACACTTTGTGTAACCTAAGTTGTGAACATTTGTGGTGGGTTGTCTTAAGTGCATGCAGGAGCAGTTTTCCACACTCCCCTCCTATAATCCCCATTAGTGTGTTTCTGTCGAAGATGACAGAGCAACTGTTGACATGTGGCAGAAAGCTGAGAGTAAAGTTACATACATACACGCCCACCCGCCCTACAGCCAATCACATTCCCGCTCTGGGTGGGCATGGCAACTGGAGATCTTTGAGAGTTGGGATATCATCTGGTGCTGGCTGGCTTTCTAAAGGTGCAGTTGCTCTAAGCACAGCATGTGTTAGTGTTTGTGATTGATGGTTAGATTAAGGTAGTTGGGTCTTGAACGTCCCTCGGCATTTGATCTGATCAAATTTAGTTTCTGTCACCAAGGAAATCTTTGGATGGATGGAAACATAGCTTGAGAATAGCTGACAGATTGCTTAAGCTTTTAAGCAAACTCTACTGATGATGGAGGAGGAAGGGGAGGAAGGTCACCCAGTAGCTTATCTTAATGGGCCTCATTAGTTTGGATGGGGATAAAAGGGAAGATTCAGGTGATCGGAGATGAAAAGAATCCTTGAAATGACTTATCTTTGGAGATTTAAATGATTCCTCTGTTTGTGTTAGTTTCCAAGGCTACCGTCGATTTGTTGGAATCGGATAGGTGAGGGGAAAAAACCCAGTAGATTGGAGTCTTGTACTTTTAGTCTACGGTGGTATAATTGTTTCTGTGACTCATGCAGTAAGAGGTAGATTTCAAAGATTTCAGACTGATGGAGGAGGGGTGAAGTTCAGAGATCACTCTGATCCTCGCCTGCCTGCCTGCCTGAGACCACCTATCGGTTCAGCAGAGGGGGTAGAGTATACAAGACTGAATGAAATAAAATAAACAAAAACTGATTGAGTTTTGTGTATTTTTCTACGCCAGCTGGCCTGAAAATTGGAGCGCTTCGAGTGATGGGTATGGAAAGAGAGAAGGAAACTTGAAATTGGGTAAATGAGAAATCTTTGGAGTAAGGAATGAAGAAAACGGTGAGAACAGATTAAAGACCTGGAGTGGGAAGATGACGGAGTGAAGATGAAAAGAATAAGGACTCCTCTGTGAGGAAGAGTCATCAGCTGCAGCATCAGGCTTGTATTTTCTGGCAACAGTCAACTTGCGATTGGTGATGCAAGCAGTGTGAGTCGCAGCGTTGCACTCAGACATTTACACACACTCAAAATTGTTCTTGAGGATGCAGTTTTTTTTTTTATTTGGTGACTTGATTGTCTGGTCTTTTCCTTTTTTCGTGGTGGAATCAGATTGCAATGGATAAATTTTGTTAATTTTAAAAAGTTAAACCTCGACCGCTCTTTGATTCGTGCTTCTTGCATGCTGACATTGTGACATGAAATCCGAATAACTCATTTGAATTTCTGATCTTGGACTTGGCAGTTTCTTACAAAAGGGCTCAGAAAACTTTCCCTATTTATGTTTGTTGGATCTTTGCAGGGTTTCTAGTACTTTACCCTTTTTCTTTATATCTATAAATCGAATAGTAATTATTATAAATGAAACAAGATAATTGGCCTTGCAAAGGTCAAGTTAAAATATTCAAAAACTTTTAAGCACTAAATACAAAAGTATTGAATTGCTTTCATATAAACACTTGGGCCTGAATATGTAATTTTGGCCTTGTGTTTTTTTTAAAGAGTGGGTTCAAATCCACTCTATTTATATTGTGCAATCATTCCACCCTGGAAAAAAACCTCCCCTTCAAATAAATCATTAAAAAGCCTAAAATGATCTCAGCATTCATGCCCATTATGATTTTATTGTTACCAGGATTGAATCATTCATGGCTCCGTTATTTCTGAGCAAGGTGGCAATGACTCATGCTAATCTGATACAGGCGGCTACAGGTGCTAAGAAAGAGACTGAAGAGGATAAATGGCAGGAAATTACCAAAGATTGTATTTCCTTACTTTTAAAATGATGCCTTTTCAACGTTACTGCTTTAGAAATCATTTAAAACACCACACAGCGTTCCTTCCTGGTAAACATTTTAAAGAGCTTGTGCAGAAGTAAAACTTTTAAAGAGATTAGACCACCGTCTGCAGCTTCTGAGGTGAGTGTAGTATTACATGTGGATATTTTGATCCAGACATTATTTGAATACACATGTATCAAAGAGTGCAGCGACGGATAAATCTGCTCGGATTACTGCACGTCTGCAAGAGCCTGGGTTCACATTTCCCTGACAAAACGGCAAACTGCAGTAAAGTTGCACCTTTTGGCAAAGGCTGCATCGCCCTGTTAAGTTTGTGAAGTCGCTGCAATGGCCTTCACTAAAAAACACATTCGTGCATAATAAAGGAATGGAAACTGCGTTCGGATTTCAAGTGCACTCTTGTAAATGTTTTAAATGCCAGCTACAAATGGCTTCCTTTTTCTTATTATAATCTTGCATGCTAGTACTGGCAGCATCACATTGATGATAAGAATCGCTTGTGAATGTTTTTGGAAATGTAGAGAACTTTTCTTGGTCTTTTTAAAAGAATATTTTTAGTTACTGAAGTAATTTAAAAGCCTGAAAAGAAAGACCAAAGCTGTGATGACTGTTTCACCAGGGTGGAAACACGCAACCAGTTGGTAAATGACTCCAACTTTTGAAAAGATTATCTCTAATGTCCACTAAGCTTTTTAAAATTTACGCAACCTCAAACTACAACGCCAGTCATCTGAGGACACAACACGGTCACGATCTTGCACGAATAACACCTTTCAAAACGCTGTTATTCCTCTCTAAGATCAACTCGAATGTTGCGCTTCGAGCTGCAGCGTGAGTGTCTTTGCTGCCTCGTAAACCGCAGGAATGAAGCGCGAATTTTCAGGACTAGGTGTCATAATGAGAATGCAGCTGGAGGTTCCTCACTCAACACATTCCAACACCTTCGGTCCTGGAACGTAAAGGCGCACTTGGTGAGGATGTTTTTGCTCGCGTGAGGCCACGGCATGGAGATGAAAAGGCAAATGCCTCAGCCTGAGGTTACGTGTGCTGTTTTTTTAAAATAATAAGGCGAACGCAAAGGAAAAGAAGAGGATTTAATGTACTGGGGACAAGAAAAGGAAAAAACCTGGTGGAAAATAAATGACTTATTGATGATTTTTTTTTAACATTGGAACATTTTCTATCCTTTTTTTTAGAATTTCTTAGTTTTTGAAGCAATTTAGGAATCTAAGAAGATTAAAGTTTTCTTAATAACATGGAGGCCACTGGAGCGGTAATAAGAATGGTTTGATTGCCGTCAAGCCAATAAAGATTTTTCCTATTGAATATTATGAAATGCATAAACATTTTGATTTCTCTCTGTGTTTTTATTTTCTTTGTCCCTTTGTGATTTTAACTTGGCAGGTGAGGCCTTCAGTTCTTTAGATTTTGTTCTGGGTTCTGTTGTAACCTCCTAGATGAATCATTGAAGCTCTGTTTGGAGTCGTTTTACCAGTGATGCCACTCCTGGGAAGGTTTAACACCTTTTATGTTTTCTCCATTTGTCAACAGTGGCTCCTACTGTGGCTAACTGGATTCCCAAAGCCTTACAAACAACTGTAACCATCTACAAGCTGATCTACCAAATTACTTTGTTTCTTATCTGTACTTTAGTCACTTTTGTTAAGGGTGTAAAAGTTATCTCTTTTGGACTATTTCTCATACACGTTCTATTTGGGGCATTTTTGGATTCTACAGGTCTGGTAGTAATTAGGCCACTGTGTGACAAGTGACATGAAGCCAAGCTTAGAAAAATGTGGTTAATTATAGTTACTTTAGAATATCAAAGACGAGCAATAACTTTAAAAAGCTCCTGTTGATGGCCTGTGCCATATTTATCCCTTCTTCTTAGCAGAGTTGGAAGAACTTAAATTTGAAATTCTCACCTTTCCTCCTGTTTGGATGCAGTTCTGATTTTGGATAAAGTTCTATTTTTCTACATTGTTTTGCTGTGTCAGTAACCAGCTGTGAGGTGCAAAAAAGAAAAAGAAAGAAGTAGACGGGGAAGGTGGCACTTCCTCAAATGTAAACCATGCTAGTCTTCATCCACTCACATGTCGCCCCGGTTTAAAGTGTGTGTTTAAACACCAGGGCTTCCCCCTGACGCTGAGTGGAAAAGGTCAGGCCACTCTGCCTTTTGGAATTTCATTAGTATCGATTTCAGGGTGGAGTGGCCTAACCTTCAGGTTGCGTTGCATTGTTAGTGAGGAGTAAAACCGCAATCATCAATCAAACTGCATCGAATGCGGATTTAAAATGATTTTTTTTCTCTTTTTACCTTGCACGTATAAATCAAACTTGCCGACTTTTAAAGGCCTAAAAACTGGGAGCCGTTAGTTTGATTATGTGTGTGAACAGAAACGATTGACCTCTTCCCCAACCGTTCAGTGTTTATTCAGTCAAACCAGAACTCCTACAGCTCAGACGTTTGGCAGCGGCCGTGAGGAGGCGCGTGTCTGCGCGCGCGCGCTCGCTTGACGGAGACGCCGGAGAGTTTTGGCAACTTCTTCTAAATAAAGTCATGCTGCAAATGAGAGGAGCTGAGAGAGTGGTGGAGGAGGGGGAGATGAAAGATGTAGCAGAAAGTGGTGTGTGTGTGTCTCAGAATAGTGTGTGTTCAAGTGATGTTTATGGTGATTAGACCTTGGCTTAATTGGAAACATTGTGTGTGGTTGACTCAGAAAGGCACTGAATGTGCTTACGTTTAATGTAGCCGTTTTGTGTGTGTGTGTGTGTGTGTGTGTGCGTGCGTGCGTGCGTGTGTGTGTGTGTGTGTGTGTGTGTGCGCGCGTGTGTGTGTATATGACGGGGTTATTCGGGGACAGTGAATGCATCAGGCAGATGTTAGAAGACTTCCTTTCTGAGACTTTTTTTTTTTTTTTCTGTTTAATGTTCTTTTCTTCCTGCCCATTCGTTCATGTATATTTCCTCCTTTGTCTCCGTTTGGATCAGTTCCTGTTTTTCTCATTACTTTCTCGTTTTTTAACTGCTTCTCTTACTGTCTTGTATCAAGTTTTCTCCCAGATACATCATGAGGCTGGCCATGATGTATCTGGGTAACAAATTAATGCAATCCCTTGGAAAACGTATTTGTACCTTTTCCCTCCCAAAAAACTTATTTATGAAGTGCGACAAAATTCTACTTTTATTTTATTCTGTTGCAACTTCATTTTGTGATCCAGGAGCAAAAATATTTCCAAGTTACACAGTCAGATTCTTACTGTAATTAATGATGATTCTGCCTTGAAATTCAAGTTAATATGACAGAGCATGCAGAGTTTAAAGATTAAGGTAATTGTTCAAATAAACTACCACTCTAAACGGGATGTGCAAGCGTGAAAGTTATGATTCATTCTATTCCTCCTAACCGGTATCTGCTCCGTCTAGACCAACTTGCAGGTCCAATTGGGTGCTACCATTTCCAGATCAATGCTTGTCAAAAGTAAGGAAATCTGAAAAATGTCCAGTGTGTTAATATTCAGAGCACCGGAGTCGATATTTCAAAAACGACTTTTTCGCTGTAATTCCAAACGCAGATCCTTGGAGACATGTCTCTACCAGCGTTACTTAATCTTCTTTTCAGCGTAGATCAGGTTCAGTCACAGTGATGGTAGAGTCTGTAGATAGCAGTTATTAAATTCTTCACACAGATTGTCAATTTGATTTAGGTTTGAACTTCGATAGGCTATAAAAAAAATTTGATCTAAGCCAAAATGTCCTTATAAGAAAAGGACATTTTGGCTTAAATAACAAATTTCTTTGTTCTTTTGGAGTATTAACAGGTCATGTGACTATCAGCTGCTCTCCTCACCTGGCCTTCAAATAAATTTTTTTTTATTATTATACTTTTGCGAGGAACAGTATACTTTGAAGAAAATAAAAACAAGACTTAATTCATAATCTTCTCTTAAAATTCATCTTGAATCTGAACATTCCTACTGCGACCCTAAATTTTCAGTCCGACTGAATGCGTTTGTTTGATTAGTGGAAAAGGGGAGGAGTCTTATGGTGGCTACATATTACCAAGAAATTTTTAAACGGTACTGACATTGTAAGAGTAAGCACTTCCTGGGAATCCTGATCCGTGATTGGCTGACGGCTGCAGATCAGAAATGGGCGACTGAGTCACGTTTTTTTAGCCTGAAACGACAAACCTCAGATCAGACTCAGGATCTCTCGAAACTGCAGAGTACCGAAACTTTACAGGTCACGTCCTGCACTTGAAACGTCTTGTCACTGTTGCTCATAGAGATTGAAAATGAAATTAAGGCCGTGGTGGAAATTTGACCTTTTCCTGCTTTGATTGTTGGACATTTTGTGACATACTGCAGCTTAAAAAAACCTAATCTACCCAGTTCCACATGTTTTCACAGACAAACTAAGCACTATGTCATCATCATTTCATTATTATGTATTTGCTGCCTTGTTTTCTGTAGTTAATGTATGTTTTTGTCTTCATTGCTTTAATATTTTGTACGTGGATCATCTGCTGCGTTTCTGTTAGTGAGTAAGGAGTTTTTCCCCTCTGGTAATTTAACTTTCCTTTTTTCCCACACAGAATTATCCTTGTATAATTGACAGTCCAGTGATAGAGGAAGTGTTTTGCTACAGGATTGTAAAAGTGGGATTTATGGTTATTGGGCTCTATAAACTATATAGACTCTACTGTTCGGTCCTTTATCTGTTCGTCTAAACTTTCTTTATTTTTTATTTTTTAGCTACACATTTTTGCTTTTGCTGATTTCTAAAAAGTAAATAAAGTGTACAGTACCACTGTCGCCTTATTTAAGATTATGGTTGTTTTTTTAGGGGAGTAGCTCCCCTAATAGTTTTTTTTTCTTTCTTCCATAGAACATACAAAAGGCTTAATGCTTATATGTTTAGTTGTGTGTCTTTTTTAAACCGAGTTATTGTCATTAATGGACCCATTGTAATCATTAACTTTCTGTTCTTCCATAGAAAGTCCATCTTGCCCAATGCTGCTTTGTAAAGTTAACTCTCTTCCATTCATTTAACTGTACTCTCCCTGGTTTCCCCAAAAAATGTTCTTCTGTTCCAGTGCTTGTGTTGGACTGTCTCTCCTGGACGTCATTGACAAAGTAATTCCTACCATTACTTTTTTAATGTTTTGTTTTATTCCTCATAGAAAGTACTACCGCTCTAGTTCCTATTGTTGATCTGTTTCTTTTTCCAGGAGAGAGTCGTTGACCGAGTCATTGCTGCTCGTTTGTTTTTTTTCCCGCTCTCATTTTATTCCTCCTAGAAAGTTCTCCTGGCTCTGTGCGTTTTTCATTCTCTAAATCTACACTATTTATTAAAAGAAGAGAGATAAGGTTAAAAAGACTTGCTCCCTCTGCTTGTTTAACAAACCTGTGCATGTCCTTTGAAATGTGGATGGGAGGTGTGCGCCCTCGGTCTAAAACGGACAACTGCCAGTTGTCTGAATCAGCGTAAATTGACCTGGGGTGCAAACACAGGCTGCTTGATCTACAACTGTGTGTGTATGTGTGTGTCTGGATGGATGGATGGATGGATTGAGGGAGGGAGGGAGGGAGGGCTGGGTAGGTGGGTGTGAGAATCTGTTGTGTGTCGTTTTATTTGTGTTTAGTCTGCTTTTGCTTTTGTCCGCACCCGGACTCAAAGGCTATTCTGCTGTGTGCGTCAGTCAGACAGTCAGTCTATAGGATGTGTGAGTGAACTCCTGTTTGGGTCTTTGTGTTAAACCTCCTATTCGGTGTGTTTGAGGAGGGGGCAGCTCCCTGGTTTCATTGTATCCCTCCCAGATTCTCCACATTCCTCTGATAAGATGTCATCTCTCTGTAAAAATGGGTTGGGGTTGTGCGGATAAAAAATTTGACACCGACCCCGTCCGCCCCAGATCCCACTTTCCTAGTACTTGTAGTATACATGACCGATTCATAATGGAAATGATTTAAAAATATATGCACATATTTGAACCATTCAGCTGCGCACTTGTTATGCTACGGATGGAACTGTTCTAATCTGAAATACCGTTCAGTTTAACAAGTTCATTTATTTCTGGAAACGGATCTGAAGAGCAGTGAGACGGACCGTGTCACGTTGACGCTCGCTGACTGTGCAAATGTTTCCTGTATTGTTGTTGCTCTCGTTATTTTTTTTTATTTTTGTCGCTCGCCCTCCCACTCTGCGTGTTTTTTTTCCCCCCCATCTCTGGTATCCTTCATGACCTTAAGCTTTTGAGGAAGAGACAGAAAAGAGGGAGCACAGTGAGAGGGGAGATGGGGATTTTTTTTCTCTCCCCCTTGTCTTTCTTTTTGGCTCTATAAATAGCATCAGAGCACTGGAGTGTCATCTGCTGAGCCATAACTGGAGCAGAATGAGAGGGGACAGGGTTTGGCTGCAAACGAGGCTATATGTGTCTTAGAGCCCATTGTTTCCAAGTGTGGGAAGTTTTACTTTTTATTTGTATGCACATTCACTTAGTTAAATTCAACTTCAACAAGTTGCAGGCTGCAGCCTTCAGCAAGCTTCTGGCATGGCTCTGGTTTGATATTTGGTCATTTTTGTTGGGTTGTTGTCGAACCCTGACTTTTAAATACAGCTCAACACTTTTAGTTAGCTTGAGGCTATTTTATAAGGCTAGTGTTTATCTTCATCAATTCCAATACCGGTTTTGTTGTATTTTTGGTGCCATCGACCTGCTGAAATCCCAAAACGTGTCATAGCTCGAAGTATCTAGGTGTTAAATTGAGGTTGCGTTAACGTCCTTTGAGGTGGTCAGTCCGTCAACTTTGAGCAGGAATGACTAGCAGCAGTGAGTTCCCACGGCATAATTGTGCCACCACCATGCTTGACATTTTGAAACATTCTTTGTTTTTTGGTTTAAAAGTCTCCCATTAACTCCTGCAAACATATCTCTCAAAAATCATACTTTTCTCCAGAAGGCAGCTGGGTTGTTTATGTGGGCAGCAGCAGATTTCCGCTGAGTTCGGAGGTGTGGGTTTTGGAGCAGGAAGATGTTTTTTAGTCGGCACCCTCTCAACCCACGGTGATGCTATATTGACACTGTTGTCTGTGACACTGCTGTTTCCAGCTTCTTCCAGTGTATGATAGCTTTTGAGCCCGAATGTTTTCTGGGTGGTTCTTGGACATCCTAACTAATTTCCTGTTAACCTGTAGGTGAGAGAGTTTGTGTCAGACTGTTCAGATTTGGACAAATTTAGGTTTGCTGCAGGAAAACGACTCCAAATGAAAGTTTGGAATGGCTAAAACAGGCTTGCACTGAGCTTCTGGAATGCGTTCGACCCCGATCCTATTAAATATTTATGGACTATGTTTAAAAGTTGAGAAACCAACCAATTTAAAAGGGCATTATGAATTCTGCCAAGAGGAGTGGCCAAATATCCAGCCAGAACTTTGCCGAAAATTACAAAAAAAACAAAACAAAAGAAAACGTTTGACTGAGAAGGAGCTTTCTGAGAGACATCTATCTACCTATTAATGGGAGTGTATATTTATGTTTGACCTTATAGATATATTTATTGATCTTGCATGAATTGGCAAAAATCAGAGTAAATGTAATCTTGAAGAAACGCTCTTCAGATGCATCGTAAAGAAACCCAAAAGAAGGATCTTTCTGCCCATATTGAGCGCAAGTAAAGACCTTTTGGACACTGTAAGCCAGTTCTGTTAAAGTATCTTATTTGGTTTACATTTTCTAACTCACCAAATCAGTTGCTTGGCTTAACACCGTGCTGAATCAGTAGAAGATTAAGAAACACAGGGAAAAAAAAGATTCTGCGGCCAAACAAGCAGGAAGTTCTCCTCACCAGATTAGGAACCAATCCCTCATAAGCCACAGTTGCATGATGTAATCACTGCGAGATCAACTGGACGGTATGCTAAGCTCGACTGCATTGGGGTTTACTAGGGGAAAACCCCTTCTGTCTTTTCATGTCTGGGTTGGGGGCAAGGTCGAGCAGCTGCACGACTTAGAATCGTCTACTGCCTCCAGGCATTTGTACAGCTAGTCAGAGGACAAAAAGTTAACTTAAATCCAATAGTTGTTGAAAATCCCCTGAATTACTTCAACTTTGTACTTCACATGTAAGCAATGCATAGTGTTTGTGTTCTGCTCACGCTTTGGGTTCGTGGACACTCTGGCAGTTCAAAGTTTAAAGCTAAAGTTTACTTAGATGATGACACTCTGGACACAGAAATTGTTTACAAGATCAAGCTGACAGGAAGCTTTACAGGGCGAACCCCTGCGGTGGAGCTGCTCTGGAAAATTTTGACGAGTAACGTGATAGGACGGGAAGTGGGAACGTTGCCATGCGGTGTTATCTCGGGATAAAAACCAACAAACGTCAGTCCCTTGCAGCAGATCATGTCCCGTCTCATTATTTTCCGTAATGCAGTGATTCCGTGTGCCTGTTTTGGTTCGAGGATATTGGTTTCATTCATGCTGAGTCACTCTGAATAGAATAGGACTGGTCATTATTGTAATCCGATGTCCAGTTTTCTGTTTTTTTGTTTTTTTTTCCAGCTCAATAAGGGCCAGATTTCACTGTGCAGTGTCTTACAGCAGCACTCTTTAAACTTTTGTCTTTACATTTTCTTCCACTTACAAATCACAGACTTAGGATTAGTTTTTAGTGATCGATACCAGACCAACACAAAACATCAAAAATTATGAATTGAATAAAAAAATAACACATTGTTTAGTACAGTCAAAGTTCAGCAAGTTAATTTATTTTTCAAAATTGACCAGTCCCCGGACACTGAAATCATTTTGACCAGCCTCATTGTAACTGTATCACATAGTTTCCCACATGCAGAGGAAACCTCCTTCTCTGAAGTGTTGGGAAAAGAAATATTTCATTTGAGCTACAAAGGCTACAGTTCCTACACGGCAGACATCCACAAAACGGGAATTTCCTGCTGAAACTCAACTGAAAAGGTTTTGATTCAAATCATGCATCCTGGAAAACTGGCTTGTACTGAACAGTAGATTTGTTGTTTATTTTCTTATAAATCTCTTTGTGATTGTGGTTGTTTAGACATTTATTCATTAAAAGGCACCATAAATATTTTTTATTTGGTGCAAAAGCTGTATTGGACATCTTTTTTTTTGTCATTTACAAAAAAAAAAAGTGCATGCATAAGTTCTAACAATGAGGGATTAACAAAGAGGTCAGATCTGTTTGTTTGCTTATTGTTCTTTCATTGTGTTTGTGAATGCGCGTGGATCATGTTGCCCTGTCTGTTCATTGTGTTATGGGTGATAAACAGCTCACCTCGGTCACACTGTTGTTGACTCAAGCTCAGTTAGGCCGCACAGAGGGTGGCGCTGAGCCAGCCACCCAAAGGAGGTAAATACAGAGAAGACTGCAAAAAAGAGAGGATTGAGAGAAAAGAGGGAAGAGTTGGAAGCAAATTTAGAAAGGAAGAGGCTGAGAGTCTGGCTGTCTGCTTTTATTTTTTTTTAAAGGTTTGTTTTGGGGATTTCTCTCTCTCTCTCCATCTCCCCAGGCTAATCTAAAAGCCTCTGTCTATTCCAGTTACATCAATATTTTGTTTACAATACTCTTTTCTTGACTGCTGAGTGTGGACATGGATTCATGTAATGTGATTAGATAATCTAAATATTTAGCAGGTTTACAGTCAAAAGTGGCTTTAGCTTCTTATATTTGTGATTAGCAGGGTTAGTATGAATAGCACAAAAACTGTATTTTCACGGTGTACATTGATTTATGAAATGCCATCATCATTTCCAAATCTCACAAGTTCCATTACAGACAAGTTTAAAACTTAAAAAATGGGCTAAAAGTTTTCCATCAGCTCAGCCTTCCTGTTTATCCGCTGAAAGCCTCGGTCTCTCTCGCGCTTCTGATTGAACCTGGCATTGATGTGCTTCAAAAAAAAATAAAAAAATCAACTTAAAAGTTAATGTATTCTAAAGTGTTTTTTGAACATTTGGGATGTGGTTTTCTACCAAGTGAAATATCAGGGATCAAATGTGGCAGAATGAGACACAGGGTAACCTGAGAGATGAATTACGAGCACAAACTATAGACAAGGACAGAAAGAGAGCCAAAAGGAGATAAAGAAGGCTTTTAACAATCAAAGTCAAACGAACTTGTAGTACTTGCAGAGATAAAAAAGATGGGTGAAGCAGGGAGATAGACATGGAGTCAGAGAAAGAGAGAGACACACAAAAGGAGTTGCAGACAGCATGTGCGAGGGTGAGACAGGAAGTTAATAGCCAGCTTTAGAACGTAATGGACTGTGGATCCCCTGTGGCCCAATGGCAGGCTTATTCAACCTGTGTACTTTAGGCATTGTCTGCTGCATTGTCGATCCAATATCCAGATGCTCCCCTGCCCCAGGGCTTTTCCACAGGAGTACAGAGCAGCTCTCAGCTCTGTCTACGGTAACGCCGTAGTTGAGTTTCAGCTGGAAGAGGAATTACTTTACACCCAGAGATGCTTTTCTCCATCATTTTGTGTATTTTACACAGTTTACCTCAGCATATCCCTGTGTTGTTACCCCTGTAGTTTAGATAGCTCCTCTCGTGTTTGTTTTGTGGGTAGCCATTCATGCATGCATGATTGCACAGCCATGTGTTTTTTTGCAGAAGAGCAGGTTGGGTATGTTGACATATTTTACATGCTGACCAAAAAAAAACAGCTTCTTCTTTTTAATATTATTTCCTGAATATGTAGCGGGTTTTTTTTTTTTTCCTTCTTCTTTTTCTAATGTGTCACAATTCCTCAGAAGTGGTGCTGGTGGTTAGAGGGAGGAGAGGAGAGAGAGCTCAGATAATTTTCCTCTTTCAGCAAGCGGAAGGAACACACAACAGACACTTCAGCGCACAACCGGAGGAAAAGCAAACCTTATTGGCGTCCAAACGTTGCAGAGAGAAGCTGCAGGTGCCACTAAAGAACTCACCGCAGTCTGCTGCGTTTCCGCACTCTGCGGTCGCCGTTATGCACACAGACACTTTGCACAGGGCTATTCCTGAATGCTAAAAACTATGTTTCATACCATGGTTAGCCACCAGCTATGTGCTACCTATATGTACCCTTCTATACAGTACTTCAGCGCAAAATTCTTGCCACATTGGTGCATATTATAGTGGGGGGGGGGGTTTTTCCCCCCCAAAGTAAAAACTTTCAGCTCGGTGTATAAAAAAAGCAAAGTAGGGTTATGTGCACCCTAAAAACTCTAAAGAAAAAAAAATCACATCATTTTTAAACTCGGAATGACGAATTCTACCTACTACAACTGAGATAATAGGCCAATTGGCATAGAGAAAATGAAAATATTCAAATTATTCTCTCAAATATTATTATTACCGCAGAAAAAAACCTTGACACGTCCGTTTCTTGAACCAAAATGCTGGAGATGGACTTGGACTGAGCGCCCCATGTTCGGTCAGGAGAAGCTGAACCAACATTCGTTTCTGGTTCCGGTTCCGGTGCTTCTCTTCCTGCCAGAGAGAAATCTGTTTTGTTTTGTTTTGGTTTTTTTGCTCTGAACAATAGTTCTGTTTGCCGTGAAGTCGCATGGAAAAGGCTGTTTGTCTGGATGTTTTCTCAGTTTGGACTGGGAACCAAATTAACACCAGGATGAAAGCAGAACAGTGCAGTTAAACTTATAGGTTTGTCTTCCCAGGTCAGTGTCAGGAAATAACAGAGTTGGACAAACATGGCACCGTGACGCAATCAAAAACATTCATTACAACCAGATCGTGACTCGACCTGATCAGTTCTGGTTCTGGTCGGGTCTTTTGATTCCTGATTCTTTCTTTTTTCTTCATGAGCTTTTCTGCATGTAATCGCATTTAAGAATAAAGGCGTACATTTCACCATTTACCATTTTAATCAATATTTATGTATTAATGCGTACAGTGAAAGCCATTTTGGCACTAAGCTAATATCCATGATCTTCCTTATTTCCGGTCTAGAGGATAAAGCCAATCAGCACAAAGGAAAATAAACAAAGTGCCGAGTGTCATTGATCCGAGGTATTTCAGCATCCAGAACTGCATTTTGTTTTTGTCTTTTTGTTGTTGTTTTTTTAATACAATTTGTTACATTTCCACAGAATAATCTGCAAATGCCAAATCGTGAATAGGCAAGAGTATACTGTAATTATAAATAATAATGCACTGATTGACACATAAGCACAACAACTGGCTAAATACTCACTGCTGAAAATATTTTGAATACATCAGGATACAAGAAGTCATTTTAACTCTGACCAAACCTAAAGCTCCAACAAGGAAACTTTGCCCAAGTATTTTAAGGAGACGGTTAAGTGCGGCTGAAAAGTCAGATCCGAGGCGCTTTTGTCCTCGACGTGTGTGGGATTTCTTGCTCCTGCGCTAAGACGTGACTTACTGCACGTCATCCATCAGGTTTCAAATTGGACTGCTTAGAAATTCATCAGAGAGGTGGTCAAATATTGAGCAATAAGGCAAATATGTGTTTGTAAGCAAGCAGGACGAAGCACGTAACACTTTGCCATGGGAGGGGCCCCGTCAGCCAAGGCAAACATGTGTCAGCTGGTCTATCTCAACATGTCTGAGTCGTTCTCTTTCAGTCAAATCCATTTCTGGCTTAAAATTTTCTCCGGAAGTTTTCCGGGTGTTTTAGAAGGTGCCAGTGTGAGCTTAGTTTTCTCTGGCGTCTCTCTCGATGCTTCGTATTCATCACAGTGCTGCTTTTTGTCCCCCGATATGAAGGCTGTATTGAGTTCTTATTAATTTTTTTTTTTTTTTTTTATCAACCAGAACAGGTTCTGCAAGTCATTATTTTTCATATCGAAAGAAAACAAAACAAGCAGCAGTAGTTGCTTGTTCTTTAAAGCCAGCTTTTATTTGATATGCATGCACACCCACCTGCTTTCATTTCTGGGGTTTGGCAAGCCGACGCCGAGTTTGTTTGCCATCCTGGAGCCAACCGTAAGGTGTACTTCAAAAGACAGGTGCAGCATTTATGTGTTTGATGACTGATGGAGTGAAAATGGAGGGCTCGGATGGCCATAAATTGGATCACGCGGTTTTAAACAAATCTGCCTGATTGGTCCAAGCCTGGTCCAGCATATGCATCTCGGGGGAAGTTTGAGAAGCTTTTTCCACACGTTATATGTGCAAGTTAGAGTTCTTCCCGTCTAACTAATTCTCAAACCACACACAAAGAAAGATCTGCTAACATAGCACTGTCACTTAGGGGAATGTCTATGCATATTCATCAGTTGCCAGATTATATAGCTTTGGATTGTTACCAGAATTAGTTGTGCAGCCGTCTGCTAATAGCTTGTGGGTTTGTCACTGTGATCTGTCCTCACTTGGCAACCCGGGGTAGGATGGACTTGGGAAATCCCAAACTGCTCAGCTGTTTCTCTGATTTATTTGACCCCTTCTGTTTCTATAGTTATGGCTCATGGACTTCAAGTTTTTTAATTGCATCTGCATGAATCCAGTGCAGATATAAAACATATGGCGCAAACCTTTGCCAAAAAACAGAGCAAATGACACTTTAAATCGCCCCTCAGTTTCAGCTTTTGCGGAGAGACAGTTAAAGTTTAATCCCATTAACCTAATGTAGTGAATATAGTAAGAGTTGCTTTTTGAACTGTGCTGAATAGTAGCTATTTAAAGACAATGAGCTCAAAACATGAAGGTGAAAAATCACTTAGCGAGCATATTAGATTTTTTTTGAGGAATCGTTTTGTCCTAGGCCAAATTTAAACTAAACATTCTCATTTTATTTTCCACCAATTTCAGCTTCAAAACAAGTTGGATTTTACTGTATTAGTTTTTTTTTAGATAAGAAATTATTTGCTTGCATTCAAACTGTGATATATTTTTAGATATTTTTTCTTCTTTTGTCTCCAGACCTTTCCCCCTCAGCTGTTTTTAGTCATTAGGCCGGTCCTCCAGATGACCCCTGCTTGACCCTGGCGTTTCCTCACTCTGCTGTGTCCATCCATCTTTTTCTTCCTTGCTATTCTTTGTGTCCAGTTCCTCCCAGAAACTGCACCTCTCCTCTCCTCTTTGTCCCGCTCTCCTTTTTTGTCTGTGTTTATTCCCCCCGCTCTCCTTCCAGATGTCTGCGCTCAGTGCTGCAATGTTTGTCTCCATACTTGTCCTCCTCAGCGGCATCGTTTTGTCCTCCATCTCTTTCTGTCTTTCTTTCCATCTCTGTGTCTATAAATAGCCTCTTTGTGAGTTGGAGGTGTTAGTCTCTGCAGTGACGGCACCCGATTCGCATACTTTTGCAGCACAGCCTTTTTATTAACCTTCTCTGTCAGTTGTCTTTTATTTTAGTGTTCCTTCTTTAAAAAAGAGTTCTGTCGACAGCTGGAAAAAGTATTTCTTCTTGAACCCAAGTGCCCAAACGCACTGAGATAAATGATTAAAAGTTTGATAAAGAAGAAGAAGATAATATTTCTTCTGTCAGCTTAGGTTTACGTCCTTTACCGTCAGCTATAGCAGGATAGGTGTTAGGAAGGTGTTAAACAAGGAAAATACGGCTGCCATCTGGACTGTGTGACAAGAAAGAGATTCAGCAAAACAACATATTCGTTTTGATCAGTTCTGTGCAAAATGACTATTTTTAGATGCACTCCTTGAGTTGAGATCAGGGCTTCCTAAAAATGAATATTAATTCTGTGCTATCCACTTCTGGACCAGATTTAATGTGATCTGGTACCTGATTGAAACTTGGACACAATTTGGTGGTGATCCTAATGGAATATCTGGATAAATACAGCTTTCACAGTGACTGCAGATACGATGGACAAACACATGTTCCCACCAGCGTTCAAGCAAACATTGATTTTTTTTTTTTTAATATGTTTACATATCCACTCAAACAAACGTACAAATAGAGCATGAGAACTCACATTCATCTAACGGTCAACATGTCCATTCACACGCCAACATGCCTGGAAACACACACACACACACACACACACACACACACGCACCTAATAAGGGAGAGGCATTGAGGGTTCCATTGAGTAGAGGAGTTTGAGGTCAGGTTCGGGGGTCAACGTTTACGCTGGTCAGAGTTTCCATCAGAGGTGTTCTTCGAAATGATGACAGATTAGTAGAGACAGGCAGGAAAGGAATCACATCTGACATGCTGTGCTAACTTGGTATCATGTTGTCACTGAGACTTGGACACGTTTTCGATCTACGTGTGTGTGTGTGTGCGTGTGTGTGTGTTTGCCAATCCCTCAGCAGTGTTGGACATGCGGTGGACTAATGAGGCACATGTATAGGTACATTTTTTATCATTTCTCCTGGAATAAATCAATGACCATTATACAATCACCTTTATTTGTAGAAATTACAATTAGAAGTTACAGTTACACAAGCACAACCTTGAAATGACTGCAGACAGATGACTTTATAGACCATAGCGGAGAACTGATATCTAAATGAATTGACATAAATGCTAAAACATATCAATCTTTTAGTTGAACTCGGATCTATTTAGATGCGTCAGTTGGGAGTTCTTGTGTTCCCAGGCGTTCAACAGGTAAACAGTTGATCGTTCTTATCTCACGATCAGTCACGTGGACATCCTGTTTTCACATGCTACAGTGTTATGAATGGAAGCAGCATGTTTATAATGCAAATGTTAACAACAGCCACGCACCACCCAAGGAGTCGCACCTGTCGGTAAAACTGCCACCCCAACAATAGCCGTGAGTTTGACTTGTGCGCGATGAGAGATTCACGAGTTTGAGCAAACCTATCGGACCGATCCGTCACAAGCTCAGTCAACAAGTCGTAACGTTTCCAAGCAGGGGCATGTGACCTCCATTGTTTTGGAGATTGGCAAACAGAGACACAAATAGACACCGGCTAATAAAAATATCATGAAATGTTATAAATGTGAACCATTTGTCAATTGGCACTTCGTAGCTGGCAGTGTTGAACATGGCCGAGGGTGAGGTTTTACATTCCCTGCTCAGGAGAAGAAGCATAGCAGAAATGTTTTCAGAAGGTGGGGGGCTCAGACGGTTATGTTGGCTTAGACAGAGATGCTTAATTCCCTCTACCCATGATGGCTTTTGAAAAGACGCCCACTCCCGACCTGCGGGGAATGTTGAAAAGCTCTCTTCTGATATGGTGTTTTCAAAATTGCCTGCCAAGTGTCAAAGTGTGTGTGTGTGTGTGTATTCTTTTCATTTTTGTAATCGGAGAAATAAACCATTTCCCCAGACTTTCAGCCACGTATCTAATTTGCTGTTGTTGTTTTGTGTTTTCGGCTCTGTTCTACATGAACAGGTGTGGGAAGTATTTGAAGCTCTGACATGTAGCGTAGTACTCACGCGTCTCTCTCCTCTCTCTCTCTCTTCTGGGGATTTGGGCTTGAATCAAAAAGAAGTATTGCAGTAACACACATAATCTGCTGCGTGCCTCTATGACGACACGTTGCGGGATTCTCTCCCATCAAAACCCAAATTAATACTTAATGAGAAGCATCAAACTTGAGCAACGCTTCCTCCATACGTCGCACGTTTGCGCCGTATGTCCTTACAGTGGCTTGTTTACAACTAACTCTGGATCTTTCTTAACTTTTTCCTCTCGGCATCAGCTTCACCCCTGTTTTTTTGACCTCGATTAAACCAGGAGCTGATGTAATGTTGGGCTCGTGTGTTTTCATCCCAGCCAGGCAGCGTAGTAGAAACAGTTTTGTTGACTTTGCCCCCTCTTCTTGTGATCATTCCCTCCAGGAAAGGTTTTCCAGAAATTTCTGTTTTTCTCTCTCCGTTTACAATCTGTGTTTGCGTAGATCCCTGTACCTGCTGAACTCATGCTTGCTTGTACATGTGATTTATTGGAGAACTTGTAAAAAAATTTTTTATCCCACTTTTTTTTTTTAACTTCACCAATATTTTACACATGTCATCTTCCTTTACTGAACTGTCACTAAACTATCACATTTTTGGTTGTTGTCCTACGACCTTCAGTGGAAAGACGACTGAACATATTTTTTGCTGCATAACATTTATCTCTAAAACAGGTTATGTAGGCCCATGCCTCTAGTGGTGATAAGTGGTTTGCTATTGTAGAAGCTTATTGTAGCCAGATGTACTTTGTAATGAACTACAATGGTTTCATTCTGCAGTGACAGATTTGTACAATATTGTAATTATCCGCCCTCTCTTCACATGAAAGTGTGCCAGCTATTAAACCAATGAAGAGACAGCTGAAATAACAAGCCCACCTTTCTCCCCCTCTTTAGCGTCAAGCTCAAAATGACTCACAAGTTGGACCTAACTGGGACCTGAAATCACAATTAGAAATGTTTTTGTTTAACTAAATCTAAGGCATGTGGTTCTATGCAGTGTTTTTGTTAGGTTTGGGGGAAAAAGTCAGCTTGGAAACGGGACATTTGAGTTGGTTCAGGACTCGTGTGCACCGCTTGATGTCTTACATGGCCAAACAAAGCGTTGACGCATGGTTCAAAGTTAGGGTTCGCCCACGTTGACGTAGTTTGTGCAAGAAAACGGTGGTCTGCGTTGCCTCAGGGTCAGTTCGCCCACTTGCCATTTTGCTCAATCCTTCATCTTCTCATAGCCACAAAACTAAACCGTGACCAAAAACAAAAAAAAAAAAACACGAAAGAAGCTGAAAGGAAAACCATTATCCTGAAACTATGATCTAAATCTAAAACCTTGTAGCTAAAACTGAAACTGAAAACTGTGAGACCAAAACTCTGAACTGAACCAAGGCAAAGAAAAAAAACAACAAAAAAAAACATGTTGAACCGTGAGTCTGAAACTGATACAAATAGTTTCATCAACTTGATCAATTTAACCTCCATCAAAATACAAATACAACCAATCACTAGTTTGCGGGATGGCTGGATAAAGTCTCAGTTATATAACCTCTTCCTTCTGCCAGGTTTAGAGCGAACAAAGGTTCTGGGAGAACAATGGATAATGACGTCACTCTCTGAATAAAGGTTGCACCTTTATAGGACTGTCTTTGTTGGACGTTTTAAACACATGGTGTAACGACTGGCTTCAGAAAGCTTTATACCAATGTGTGTGTGAACTGGTGTGGTCTCATTGGTGAGGGCCTGTTGTCATTATCATAGTCATCTTTACAGAGAACGACACTCATTATGGAGATATAATTGTTTAGCCTTTGTCTCAGTTGACAGCTCATTATCTATGGCGTCTTCCCTCCTGTCTTTCTGTATGTTTCCCAACCCACTTCTCCCACACTTCATCGCCTACCACATATTCCGAGCTTCTCTTCTTCTCCTCAGCCATTGGCACTTGTTCAGCTCCTGCTTCCTCCACATCTTAGTTTCCTGATCTTCTGTCTATCCCATATGCTTCCGCCACTTTCCTCCTTCTCTTTTATAATCTCCCCCCCCTTTGGGCTTCTCCCAGAGGCTGGTCTTCCCCTGCATCTTGAATATCCTTGCTACTACACTCCACTTCCTCTGATTATTTTCTGCTGCATGTCTGAGGCAGGTCAACTGGTTAGCAGCGTCCGTCCTGATTTTTCGCGACAAAGGCATCTTGTGTCACTCGTTGATGTAACTGTTAGGCCGACTCAGTCTTTGTGACATTGACATTTGTGCTCTCAGAGAGACGCTTGCTGGAGACAGACGGGTACCTCTGCAGAAACACGACACCCTGTGTGCATATGTGTGGCTCAGTTCATGATGTTCTCACACTTATTGCATCATTGTACCATTCGGTTCTGTTTTTTAAAAAAAATCTTTGCTCATCCTCTTCCAGTATTCTGCTACGTTTGCACTGCTAGGCAGACTATACTGATCAGGGTCCATACAGAGCTTGAACAGGCATTAAATTAAAGTTTCATTCTGTAATCTAGATCTATATTTGTTTCCCTAGACTCTATAGACTAGATTCATGAAGCATCAATCTTTCCTTCAAGTTCTAATTGGACATTTAAAGCCTGATCGCAATCTGCCTTAAAGTCATAGTGAAGTTTGTGTGTTCATATTTAAAAAAGTCTTAAATTTGTTCAACTTTCTTATGTCGCAAGTCTGTGTTTACTAGCACAAAATGCCACGTACACGAATGAAGGGGGGTAAGCGATTGTCGTCTCAAGTTACAGGAAATTAATGGAGAGGGAGCGACATCGCTTCCCGTGTGTCAAACCCTTGTGTCAAACCCTGTAAGAGCAAATTTATCGCCAGTTGGCCGGATGATTGTTTTCACCATTGACTCACTTCTGTTACCAACACATGTGAGGCTAGGCGCACTCGGTGCCAAAACATCTGACGCTAGGTGCTATGGGGGAATGAGGCTGAAAAGGGCGCATATTACTAGAAATACCTATATCTTAATTTTAATATGTTTTGTAGAGGTACGAGTGCATCCAGCTTTTGAAATATTTTGCTGTCGTAACAGGAAAAAAAACTTCAGAGGACAAATATGCCCATTTCCTCTTCCTGTGACCTCACTTCTGTCCTCAGGTCTGCTCTCGGGCCTCCCCCCTGCGCCTCACTTTCTGTTTAGTCACTCAGTCGTTCATTTCAACATCTGTACAAACAACTGAAGGGTTTTACACTTTCTGTGTTTGTGTTAAAGAACTACATAAAGCAAATCTCCTTATGGAGCGGGATTTGCTTCCACTTCTTGAGCTGCACATTCATATCTACCTCAATAATTTTGTTTCTTTTTCTAAGTGCTCATGTGTCCTAGAAAGCATCATAACAAAAAAAAAAAAAACAGCACATTCATTCTGGCATGTCATTCTGGCGTATCATAACAGCGTGAGCGTTGGTACTCGTGGCCTCGACATCTGGAACGAATTGACCTCCAATCCAGCCTGTAACATAACCACAGTCACTCATCGCGGACATTCCCAATGTGTAGACGTCGACCCCGCATAAACACAGAGGTTTTGGCGGCCCGGTCGCCCTGGAGCTGACCCGGCTGTTTCTCGCAAATTATTTCAGTTTCTCTTACGCGTCTCTATCGGTCGGCTGTATCTGTGGAGCCGCTCCGGTTACCCCATCGGAGCCGGAGCCTGAATCCGTTTCCTCCCCTCCGTTTTAAACCGAGCAGCTGCAGAGGAAATATAGGCCAGAGAGCGAGGGGCGGAAAAGGGCAGACGAAGGCTGGGAGAGATGTGGAAGGAGGAAAAGTGATTCACGATATTCAGCGTTGGTGTTTTTGTTCCATCATGTCCTCTCGTCTCCAGTTCAACTCTCTGGTGTGTTGATGGTTACTTCACAGATAGATTTTGTTTCTGTTGACAGTTTTCCAGCACATTGTTGTAAAGCCGTTGTTAGTTTGTGGCAAAAGTAAGACTGCGTTCGTTTAGACACACTATTGGTTACACTCCTCCTCAAGTGGATGTTTCAGAGACGCAGCATAAATATCGAAGACTGTAAATATAGAGGACACAACTTTAATTGCTTACTGATGCTCTCCTCCCTCTGTGGCCATAAATATATGTATTTTTTTTTCTGCAAAACTTCCAACTTGTGTGCCTTCAAAACAAATAAAAGGGTCCCAGGGGTCTAGTTAAGATGTTTATTGTAGCTGTTCTTAAGTCGGATCCAGACTGGGGACATTTATAGTACATCTTCACTGCTAAAATTACAGATAAAACCAGATATGTACATACACTGTATACAGACTTCTTTGTTTCAGATCCGTCGGAATGGATGGTAGAGTGAAACTGCAAGTCTGACGTTTAGGTCAATGCTTATTCGTTTATAAGAATGGTCCAGTCAAAGTCCAAACCTAAATCTAGTTAAGAATCTGTGCCAGGGCTTAAAATGACGTTAGCAGACGCTCTCCGTTTTACAGCCCGTGCTCTCTTTAAAAGATGGAGCCTGCAGAATCTGTGCTTTTTATTTATTAGAGTATTTTCCCTCCTGCAGTCGAAGCTCGTTTCTGGGCTTTCTGCCTCTCAAACTAACCATTTGCATTTTTTTCAGCCGTCACTATTATTCGCCGCCATATACCGCACAGACAAGGTGCAGCTATGAGGTCGGACGCTGATGGCTGCTAATACTTTGCTAAATGAAACTTGAGCAGCGCTGAGCGTTCAGCTTAGGTGTTAATCAGCGGAGCCCTAGATTTAATGGAGTGTAAAAAGATAGCCCACCCAGATTATGCAACAGCCTTATCTGGGACGGTCCTAGTTCCTGTTTTTCCCCCCCATGTTTCCCACCGGTCAGGTCATCAGCTACTGTAGCGGTTTGGAGGTCTTGTCAAAATCCAGCCGTGCACATAAACAACCCCGTTAGAAAACAACACGCAGACATGTGTGTCAGGTTTCCTGGTAATGAACGCCTGCTTGTAGCATCTGTTGGTATTTTCACAGGCTTTAGTCAGGATTTTATCCATGATCCTCCTAGAGTCTCTGGGATGTTTCTTCTAATCTAGCAGCGCTGCAGACTCTCTAAGCTCTTCTGTCATGTTTTTTTTTTTTTTCCTTCTTCTGGCGCTGGATGTTTAGCTCAGTCGGCTGAAGTGGGACTAGACATGATTTAAACCTCTGAGGCATGTCCAGACACTATTGGAACCGCTGCCGGCCAGCAGCATATCATCCACTCTGATCTGTTTGTTTATGATGTGCTAACAGAAAGGCAGGTGGATGTGCACTATTTTAGGAGTTTAACCTTTTGCACTCTTAACTCTTGCACTTGCTTATGCAACACATAAGTACAAACATTTATACTCTGACAAAAAAAAAAACTTGACTTCCTTCTAAGCGCTTAATGTGCAGCCGACTCTCACGCAGCTGAAGCAGTACACCGTGGCCTCCTTCTCGCCAAAAAGGGGTCAAGTCCTTAAAAAGTTCAAAGACTTTGGTGCGTCTAAGGCGGTCAGGGATGGTGATGTATGACAGCCATTTTCATTCAACTGTTTTAAGTCTCAAATTAATCTTTGTTGTAGTTCAAAGTAGATTTTGCAGCTAAGTCAGTCGAATAGAAGCTTGAAAAGTGAGCACGGGGGGTCCGTTATTTCCCTCCCGTTTCAGTTTGCTCTGGACCCAAATGACTGATTAAATGAGCTTAATAACTTGGCTTCCAATCAGAAAAGAAGACATGGTCTGAGTCGCATCAGACTAAACCATGCCAAGGTCGTTTCCTCTTTTTAGACACTGACGATATGGAAGAATTAGAGATTTTTCTTTTGATTTAATTGTGCATTTATGGTTTATCTGTACAGCAGTGTCTTGTAAACTTAAAAAAAGAACATTTCTGCCACAAACTTTCAGCCTCTTTCACCCTTCATTTATCCCCTGTCCCTTCTGAAGAAAAGGATTACCACAGCATTATGCCACCACCACCGTGTCTCACATGGCGGACGGGTGTTCAGGGTGAATGGCGCACCCCGATGTCCTTCTTGACACTTTTCCATAAAGGTCAGATTTACGGCTAATATAGTTGTGCTAATAATTGACACTCCCACCCTAGCTGTGGATTTCTACAGCTCCTCCAAAGTTACCAAGTTACTTGGCTGCCTCACTGGTTATTTCTCTCCCTGTTTAGGTAGCCGGTTGTGTCCTGGTAGGTTTTCTCTTGTGCCATACACACCCTTGTGTTCCTGCTCTTTGTTCACTAATGTTCTCTAGAGCAACATGTTTTATTCAGGGAGATCAAAGTAAAGAGGTACGAATTGAAACTCACCTCGTATTCATCAGATTTTTGAAACCGTGTGTCATCTTCCCTTCACTTCCTAATATGCTCTCTTGTATCAATAAGATTAGGAATCCCAATAAAACACATGGAGGTTATTGACTGTAATGAGAGAAATATTTGAGGTTTGTTTTGTTGCAAAGCGCTGCACTTCTTAAAAAAAGTCTTCCAATGCCTCCATTACTACCTTTAGCGTCAATTTTCAAGTCTTGATGGTCGTTCTGGTCATGCGACTATCAGAGCTGCGTTTCCTTTTCTTTGACAAAGGACAGCATTCAAGGCCGCTAATCATTTCACTGAAAACCCTAATGAGTGAGTAAGAGCTTTTAGTCCTGGTTAAATAGATTAGCTCATCTGATTTCAGATCAGTAAGTTAGCTTGGTTTTAGATTGCACCGAAAGGAGACGATTACCAGCGTCAAAGCGCTAAAGATATCTTGAAGCAGTGCTGCAAACTGGAGCTTGGATCTAGAAAATCATTCACTTGAACCTGGCATTTCAGCATTTTGCTCATTAGCTCCTGGAATCGGGATTACTTCAGGTATAATCAGACCCTTTGTGTGCAGCGTACTGTTAAGGATTAACACTTTACACCAGAAGTTTCACTCATTATCTTCAGATTTCCTCTTATTACACCCCGGATCAGGATGACCGGATCGAGCGGGGTCTGAATTTAAATTTTTTTTCCCCCTTTTATTCTTAGAACCAGAAAAGTGGAAACTAGAAGGCAGAAGTGAGAAAGAAGGGCAAGGGAGATTAAGCGTAACCATCAGAGCAGAGGGAAACGGCTCCGCTGGTGAACGGTTAGTGTGCGTTGTGCAGCCAGGCACTGACTTGAAACAATAGCACACAATGAGTGACAGGCTGGGATGGCGGCCATTGTTAGAAGATGAGTGTTTGTGTTCACGTGGCCTTGTTGTTGTCGCGGTCTGAAGGAATGGTCTTTGTTTGTAGCGTCCGCTGCTGTTCAGGACAACAAAACGGCAAAAAGAAAACCTGATTATATTTGCAAGCATCAGAAAAGCCACTCTTGTTACACTCAAGTGTTTCAGATCATCACATTTTAATATGAAGGATTGCATTAAATCCAAAAAGCTGTTTTTTTAAAATGGGGATTAAGGAGGGGAAAAAAAGCAATCTGGTTAATTTTTGCAAAAAGTAAATTTTTTTTTGGTTTAGTTTCAACAGCCTCAGCCAGGTCTGATTACTGCCAAATCTGTAGAATTAAGAAATAACTCCAACAGAACTTATCTGACAGCATTAAGTGAACTAAAATAATTTCACGTCGTGCTCCGATCTAAATAAATTCAAGAAAAGATGGGAAACAAAGCCAATCTGTCAGGAGACAAACCCATTGCAAAGGTCTAAACAACACAAAGTACAGTTTCACTTTTGTCAAAAAAACATGTCAACTGTCCTCAATTGTTGGGAGGGAAATATTCTGTGGACTGATGAGATATTAGTTAATATTTTTGGAAAATGTGCATCTTGGTAAATCATGCATAAACACAGTACTTCATACAGAACATTATGCATACATTCAGGCATGGTGGTGGTAGTGTAATGGTCTGGAAGTGCTTTGCTGCCTGAGGACCTGGTCAACTTGTCATAAATCATCTGCACCTGGGTTGTGATCTGAAGCACATTAACAAACCCACCTCTTTAAAAAAAAAACACCCAAAACAAAAAAAACAATGGCCTAATCAAAGTCTAAAGGTTAAGTGGTAATTGTGGCCGTATATATAGCCTTAATAAATAAAATCATCATTTGAAATCATTTTGTATTTACTCGGGCTATCTTTATTCGACATTAAAATTAGTTTAACGATCTGAAACATTTGCCCATGACGATAAAAGTGAGAAGAGAAGAAATCTGTAAGGACGCCAACACTTTTTGACAGCACTGCACGTCTCACCCCATTTACTAAGGAAAGAAAGCACAGCTTTTCAACCCCATCCAGTCCAGACGCAGATGCACGCTGAAATTTGGCCCCTGTTACTGCAATATGCGGAATGGTGATTGATGGGAAACCAAAAACCATCTAAATGGGAGGCGTGAGGCGGGGAGGAACGGATTGTTGTGACAGCGAAACAAAGGGCGAGTTAGGGGCTCAGAAAGATGGGCTAAAACGGGGTGGGGGGAAATTAAGATCAATGGGACATTCGGGGGATTTGAAAAGAATTTGTGACCAAAACAACTCAGATCTTCATGTGTTGCTTCACTTTTGGCATAAATTGACTTCAATCTCATCACTTTCTCTCCTCTTCTGACTTTTCCTTGAACCTATTCCTCCTCTCTTCAGTCAGTCTTATTCACACCAGATGCTCTCTCACTCTCTCACTCTCTCAGCCTGGCTAACCATAACAAGCTGTGGTGAAGGTCTTGGTTTGTGTGTGCAAGTAAAGCAAAATGTGGGTCTTTTTGTTAACATGTGTAGGTGTGTGTATGCGTGTGTGTGTGTGTGTGCGCGCTGCAGAAGGGGCTGTGCTTTGTTGCAGGGAAGCGTTTCCAGACCGTGGGGGGTCTGAGGAGCGCACCGGGTCTTTGCGCCCCACCATGAGTCTACAACAAGCCAGCTCATTCATGCAGCCAGGATGTGATTAAGATTTACAGGTCCAGATTTTGGAGTAAAAGACTGACTTTCAGAAAAATCTGGGTCAGAGGTGGACCCGATGAAAGCCAAATTGGGTCGGCAACTCGTTCTTGGAGAGCTTGGACCGAAGGTTTACAGTTTGGTACGGCTTTCAAAACAGTTTATGATGCTACATTAGCTGTGGCAGTTAAGGAATAAAGTTTTCCTCTTGCCTTTTATGTCTTGTACTCATAGATTTTTTTATTTTTTTATTTTGCTTTTTCAAAAGATAAAATTTGTAACATTAATTTTTAGAGGTGCAAATGTTGCTTCAAATCAGTGAAACGTATTATAAACAAGGTATGTTTCTGTAAGCAAACCTCAAGGCACTATGATGCACTCAGCCTAAAATCGAATAATTTTATTAAAATGAATTATTTTGTATTTTTTAAAGTTTTTAACAAATTTGAGCTACTGTTTGCCTTTTTTTTTTAGCTAGAACATTTGAGCTATTAAGCCATTTTGTGTTTTTATCATAATAGCTTTTATTTATTAAATAATTTATCCTACTGTTCTTTTTATTTTTACAAGATCTTTTCCATTAATTTTGAGAATATTTTCAATTCATTCGGTTTTGCATGCATTCGGTCTAGTTAATTCACAATAAATCAAGGTTTTGGCAACCAGTTAACAGTCTCCTCTCACCCTTCTTATTTTTTTGGTCTCATGTAAATAGAAGAAAATTGCTCCAATTCCACAAAAACCCTGAGAAACACACAAGTCTTTGGACTCAGATAATCAGATGCAATTATTTGTTCTATATTTAATCTCCCCGGGAGAGAGCCCTTGCAGCCATTACCCCTGAACTCTCGGCTATTTTGTTATTATTTGCTCGAGTCCTGGTTGTACCGTGAGAGAATAGCTGTTTGCTGGCACACGTAGCAAAGCGGTCAGCTGTAGCCTCGGCCCATCTGCCGCTAGGATCGCTGCTCTCGCTGGTTGGGTGTGCGACGGCCCAGAGACGGGCAGAGCGGCTGATCGCAGAGTGCTAAAACTCAGCGGGACATCCAGACCTACATGAGCTGATCAGTGGGTATCGGCTTTCTGCTCCTCTGCAGGAAACGGCATAATACTGTAACTGTGCAGATTGCGTTTCTGCCAGCCTCTCTGCCTGTTTGCTTGTTTGTCGGGCTGTCTGTGCTCGTTCTCTCTCTCTGTGTGTGTGTGTGTGTGTGTGTGTGTGTGTGTGTGTGTGTGTGTGTGTGTGTGTGTGTGTGTGTGTGTGTGTGTGTGTGTGTGTGTGTGTGTGTGTGTGTGTGTGTGTGTGTGTGTGTGTGTGTGTGTGTGTGTGTGTGTGTGTGTGTGTGTGTGTGTGCTGTCCTTGGTTGGCTTCTGCAGAGCAGAAATAGGCCAGACAAAATTAGAGCTGTCACATACTCAGGGATGTATAGGAGGCTTCTTTGAAGCCCTCAGATTGGCTGAGGGAAGGCGGTGACAATGCAGAGCCCGGGATTAGAGAGTGTGAAGTCCTTATGTCGAAAAGAAGCGTCTGTGTGCGAGTGGCAGATAAGAAGCTGCAGATTTAAGTGCGCAGGCATGTCTGTGTGAGGTGGAAGGGGTTCATGAGAACCTGAAAGAGATGATCTTAACTGGAAAATGAGGGGATATTTTGGAGTCTGACAAACTCAAACCTCATGATGTTTTTGAAGCGAGGGGAAGAAGAGAGGGAGAGAAAAACAACCACACTCAACAAGAGAACCTATGTATTATGGATCAGATTAACCCACATCCTGACATCCCTTTAGTCTTTTCATTACACACGTACAGTGCCTTGCGAAGAAAATCTTTTGAATTTCTGCACATTTTTTCTTGTCACAATTGCAGACCTCAATGCATTTTGGGAATTTTATGTAATGCGCCAACATAAACTAGGTCATTATTGTGAGAAGGAAAAAGAAAAAAAATATGGATTTAAACATTTTCTGTGAAAAGCTAAAAAGCTCCTTTTTAAAAAAAAAAATAAAAATAATCCAGCACAGACACTACCTGCGTTTCCATTACAAATGTGCACAAAACTTTGATTTTCTACTAAAGTTGAAAAAAAAAACACAATCGCGACTCGTGATGAGAAAATATGTGTTTCCATTACAGCTTTGCGAAATACACAAATTTTGTTACAGCCTAAAGAATTTATGTTTGTAATAGCAATATGCAGAATTATTCGGTCAATGGAAACACAATAATCAGGTGTTGACCACTGTCAGTCGTGCACATGACAAACATGCTCTGGTCAAATGAGACCAAATATCGTTTGCTTTTTATCCACTTAAAAAACACTGAGGCAGAAAGCTTTACCTTGTACTCACCATCTCTTATCATAAAACAGTGTCATGCAATGGGCATCGGGACAGGTGAGCTTGTAAGGGCTAACGTGAAGTTAGATGAAGTTAAATACAGGGCATATCTGGAGAGAAATATGTTGACTTTCCAGCAGGAAAACAATAAGTGCTTCCACTTCACGACTTTGCACCGCTCTGTGTTGGTCCGTCGCACAAAAATGGGAGAGTGTTGCCGTGGCAGGGAAATCTTTGCGAGGGTCTGTGCTGCACTAAGTGCCGTCTTCAACTCCTCTGCTTCTTTCTCAGTCCATTTATAGACTAAAAAAGCAAACATTAATATTGGATTAGTGCATCCTCTCAGACTTCCTGTCTGCTGTCTCTAGCCATGTCTGTCTGTGGACACACAAATATGCACACATGTGGTCGTGTTTCTGTCACTTCGCTGGACATTAGGTTGACCCACACTGGAGACGAGCTGCGACTCTCATCAAAGGCACTGCTTGTTTGGCTTGCATATATTTACAACAAGGATGTTTGTCATCAGGTTTAAGCCTAATCTACATAGTTTCTTAGCAGATTCATTTAGGGGTTATACGCACAAAGAGCTGAATGATTCTCGAGTCAAGAAAAGAAGAACCATCCAATGCCCAGTGGAGGGGCTCTAAGTGTTATGGGTCATCCGGGTCTTTCTTAAGTGCTGCTGGGAAATGCAATACCGTCTTCCAGGCAGTCAGGTGACCAGCGGCTACAGTCATGTGACCAGTAGATCGGATCATGTGATCTCAGCTGGGGGGAAAAGAGCAGAAGAAGAAAAGAATGGGAGTAAAGCTTAGTGGATGATTTGTGCTGTCGGCTGCTAATGGCTATCATCAGGAGAAGTGGATGCAGCGGCGGTGGCAGGATGATGAAGGGATAAGCTTTTTCAAGCTGTCTCTTCCACGCACATGCATTATTTCTGAAAGCCTCGGTGTGATTCAAAGCCCCTTAATGTGCTGGAGAGTGAATAAGTCATATGACGGAGGCAGAGCTCTGGGTTATACAGTATGAGCTCATCACCTCGGATATTCCTCTAATCTTTGAGGTTGCTCACAAGGTTTTCTGAAAGCTTAAAAAAGCATTTCAGAAGACTCCGTTTCCCCGAGCTGGTTATTGAGCTTTTTCAGTAATCTGAAGCAGTGTGTCATTTCTTTTACCACTCGACAACAATCTGCTACTTTCTGTTGGTCTATCAGTAAATTCATTGAGGTTTAGAGTGAACACTTTGGCAAGACGCAGTCCTGGAGATTTTCTCAAAAATCGGGGAATAAACTGTATCTTTGAATTGCTCAAGTTAGAGATTTTCTCTTTATCTCACATAATCCACTGAATGCCTTTTTTTTAATGTTTAATTCATTGAAAGAGCCGACCCTGTTGCTCTTCCTGTGTTCATCTGTCTGCTACTCCCCTAACGTTTCATCCTCTAAAAGGGTCACAGACTTTCATTGACATAAAACATTCTGGATATCTGTACAGAGTCAGTTTTAATCATTGGTTTTTATGCTTTTAAAACCTTTTTATTAATTTATTTTTGCCTAAATCTGGTGTGGTGTCCTTTCACCGGCTGTAGGAAGTCCATGTTTGGGATGCAGCTTAATAGTTTGGAGTCGCTGAGGTTATTACGGCTTTATTTGCGCACAAATCCCCGCAGAATTGAGGATCCGTCACCTTATTCTACTGTTGTTAGGCAGCAAAGATTACGTTTATTTCCGGGCCAGCGATGTGCCGAATGTGTCATTTAGCAGTTTAGGACAGATCTATTTTGTTCAAGCACAATGGATGAAAGCAAGGAAGCACACACAGGCGTATTTTAAACACAAAAAACATCCTAATTCAAACAACTTCTGTGCAGTTTTTTACTTTTCCTGATGCGTTTTGTCCTTAATTTGGTCATTTTCTCCTGAAAACTTCAGTGCTGTCTAATCTAGATTTCATTAGTGCATTTCTATTCCTTTGCCTTGCCTTTACACTAAGCGAGTGAGTCATTGTTCATTCAAAGGATGTTTTTCATTACATTCATAATAATAATATATTCACCAGAGCAATAGTTATAGCCCTCATCTGACGTTTTGTTTCCGAATAATCACGATGATGAAATAACATCTAGCAAAGGATACGGCCACCTATCTCAACTTGAGAAACCAGTTTGCTGTAAACAATCTAAGCAACATGTTGCAGCCTGAAGGGGACAGAGATGATGGACTTTTTAGACTCCCTCTAATGAATGTTTGTGGCTTCATTGACTTGAAGGTAAAAGATCACGTTGATGTGAACAGGCGAGAATTATTTCTAGATCTTTTTTTTTAAATTATTATTTTTGGTTCCGTTTAGATGCGGCATTGAAACCGTGTTTTTTCTCAAACAATTGACTCATTTTATAGAAAATCAGCTTCTCCTCTCCTGATGATCTCTTCTCTGTGAAAACTTCCTTCTCCTGGATTTGATTAATTGCAGTCTCTATGTTAATGTCTCCGATTTGACATAAAAAGTCTTGCAATCAGATTCCTGCTTTGCCTCCTCTTTACCAAGTGTCCCTCTCTCTGTCCTGTGTGCAGGACCGTAAGCTGTCCAAGTCGGAGCGCCAGCGGTTCAAAGAGGAAGCCGGGATGTTGAAGGGTCTCCAGCATCCTAACATTGTCCGCTTCTATGACTCCTGGGAGGGTTTGTGCAAAGGAAAGAAATGTATTGTTCTCGTCACGGAGCTCATGACATCTGGCACGCTGAAAACGTGAGTACAGGAG
Source organism: Poecilia reticulata (assembly GCF_904066995.2). Lineage (NCBI taxonomy): Eukaryota > Metazoa > Chordata > Actinopteri > Cyprinodontiformes > Poeciliidae > Poecilia > Poecilia reticulata. The sequence goes on along the minus strand of NC_088852.1, from coordinate 9,216,661 downwards.
CCAAAAAAAGGAGTTTTGTAATGCAGTTTTACACTTTACGCTTTGTAAAATTTCTTAATCTTTCCCACATGTACGTTGTATATATTGCATGCAGTTGTTTTCTTCCCTCCCTCTGAGCATGCACTTTGTAAAACCGCTTTTAGTCTATTGAGAATTTGCAGAAGTAGAGACAGAATGTCTTACCCATTCGTCTTCGTAAAGTAGCTCAAGTTCAGACTGAGTGTGTCTGTGAACATAAAGATTCTTAGTTGGATTAAGCTCTGGACTTTGACTAGGCCACACGAGTGTCCTATCTAAACTCAATGTGAATATAGTAGACATGCCAACATTAAATGCCTCTCTGTGCTGATGAGGATAGACGCGCATCTGTGAACATCATTGTTGCAAAAAAAAAAAAGAAAAAGGCAATAAGCTCGCCCCACATGGTGCATCACGGGACACGGTCGGCCCACCTGCCAGCTGCTGCTTCTGCTGCAGATTCCTCTCATTCCTGGCGTTGCTCCTCTGTGCTGGGGGTAGAGGAGCGCCGATACGCAACCAGACTTGCAGTTGGAGGGAGACGAAAGAATCTCGAAGAGATGCTCGCTGTAAATTGAAAAAAACTAACAAAAAAAAAATGCACAGAGGGGGGGGACGTGGCAAACCACTGACTCACCTGTAACAGAGGAGGCAGAAGTGTTTGTCAGAGCACTTTTCAGGAGAGTGGCGCCCTCCGCTGGAAGACTTCGTCCTTAACGAATGCAGTCTGTACTCCAGTTTGAATTTACAAACTCATATTTATTAAACACATCTTTGCTCTGCAGCTTTTGATGACATAACATTGAATTTCTTGATGAATGAAAACACATACTTTGATATATAGTAAAACCAGAATGCATTCCCATTTACACTGAAACCTGTGCAATTTTTTGCTTAAAAAGTCCCCAATCAACATATTATCAAGATTAAAACTTATTTTCCACACGCAGCTAGCACTTTGGTGCGTTTACGGACAGGATGAAAGCGGTGCAGGGGTTTGGCTTCGGTCCAGATGAGTTCTCAGAAAGGAGAGGTGCTGTGCTGAGGCAGTGGAAAAAGAAAGGGAGATGGCAGGGGGGCCTGATAGGGAGGGAGAAAGATGGTGAAGATGGAAATCCTGACCAGCACCGCTACAGTGCATGAAAGGAACTTTATAAATCCATGTGGATGTGTTTGTAAGAAAGGTTTGTCCTGCTTTTTCCTTTTGCTGTTTATTAAATATTACTAAAGTGCCTTAAAGGTGACACACATATCTGCGTACTTGGGTTTGTGTGCTGGAGTAAGAGCGAGTTTGAGCGACTTTGTGTGGGAGAAAGGCTGCGCAGTGTCACTTCAGAGCTGCTGCGTGCCACAGGGTTTAACTCGTCTGTCAGCGCCGCTTTGACTCCAGAACGGGGGAGAAATAAAGCGGAGGTGACGGGTGAGGGGACGGGAGACGGAGGGGAAACGAGGTGTCATGTTTTCTGCGCGATATGTAGGAAGTGGAAATAAAAGATGAAACGAGGGAGAGAAGGCAGATCCACTTTTTGTGGTACACTTTAAGGCTAAGTTTAATTTCTTAACATTTTCTTTGATTTTTAAAGCACTTCCTGTAAAGAACTAGCCACAGTCTTCTGGGCTTTAACATCAGTGTTTTGCATTAGTTTAGTGTATATTAACATGCGACTCAAGAATTCAATTAAAGTATTTTTATCACTTATATAGCAACTTACAGTAAGCCAAAAAATGTCATCTGTTTTACATATTTTACTCTCATGTTGCAGTAAACACAGTAAATAAACTAATATGCTCTTTTAGCATATTTGCACTGTCACCTTTGTAAGGTAGCGATGCATCAATGAATCCTCTGGTCACCGGAATCGAAGCATTTTTACGTTTGACAGCGAACGCACCACACCGCGTCACCGCCATGTCGCAGTGACCACACTCTTCAGTGTGAAAGTTGCAACTGAATGTGTATTTTTAGCGTCAGTAAGAATTTTAATGAGATTAGAGAAACAAATACAGGCTGTTGTTAGCAAAGCTAATCACATAGTTCATGTTAAAAGACGGTTCTGTCTCCATAGTAAAATTGTCTTTGGTTTGATACAATAGTAAAATCTTTCATCATCCATCTTTAATTTTATTGTATTGCCATGCTGGGGATTGCATTTTCAAAGGTACAAAAAAAATGGACCTATAAACAAAATATAAAATTCATTTATATTCAATACTTCCAACAACCTAAAGAATTTTACTGGACATTACTGAGGAAATAATTGCTTTGTTTTATGTTGGAAATTTAGTTTTGACATTTCAGTTTATACTTAATCCCTGGCCATGACATAGCAGTACTTCTGTCAGGATAGATCTGTCCACATTAACTTTTAAAGTTTATTATTTCTCTAATGTTGTGTGGCACCATTTCATATCATATCCGCATCATGTTCAACTCAACAGTTCTTGTAATATTTGCATTAAAATCATAAACTGCACTGCAGATAGTAATTGTAAATGTATTTTTGCTGATAAAACCGGTAACCTCTTAGCCGGTGTTTGTGTCTGCGCTCAACTAACTCAGCTGTTTGTTGGCCGTGTTGGAGAGGACTAGCTTGTGATTTCCTGACCAACAGCTTTTAGGCTATTTCTCATCAGCTTGGACAGATTTGCAGCTGGAGGCCGTCAGCAGCTCTTTCCTGGAGTTTTTCTTTTTTTTTTTTAGCATAAGGAAAGAGAACGGATTAAGCCTGAACTGGGAATGACCTTATAATAGATCAGAGATAAGATTAGTTTAAGATGCAGAAGTTACTTTAACAAATGTAATCACTGTAAATCACGGTATTTTTTTATATTGTAATTGCTGTTTAATAAGGTCATTTAAGCAAATAGGAGATCTCCCTTATCATTGTGCTATTTCAAATCCTTCTTTTGGAAAACTGTAAGAAACTTGAATTTAAATGCTGGCGAACAGACACGACTGAAAACCGATGAGTAATTTCTCATTACAACTCTTTAATAAAAACAGTAGCAATGTGCTGTAAACATTTGAGTTGAAAATTGGCAGGGTTTTATTTCACCATGGAGATCAGACTTTATTGATTAATAGTGTGGTTACGGGAACCCTTATAGAGCTACAGACTGTAAATAGTTTGCTTACAGTTCATTTCCGATGAAAAGAGAGTTAAAATTGTGATGACTCGGAAGAGAAGAGAAGAACAGGAAAAGATTTTTTTTATTTTGGATCTTTTTGTTTGCTCTGTTTTTTTTTTTCTTTTATGTTAATCAACAAGTGAATGGATATTATCTAGACTAGAAAGGTTGCTATGTCCAAGGCAGGTACAGATTATATGTGCAGCTTTTCTTGAATGATATGTATGGAACATTTGGAAAAAGAAAACAGTGAAAAGTCTGTACGTACACTTGTATGAAAAAACTGTCAATAAAAATGTGCAAATTAAATAAAAAAAACAATTGAGTAGATTTACTAAAGCTGAAAAAAACGTTTCAGCTTTAAGGTCGAGTCTCTCCTGTGCCGTCGTCGGGTTTCCTCCCTCTTTCCAGAGCCGTGCGATCCACGTGGATCGACACGTCTTAAAACACCCGCAGGTGTTTATCTGCGTTGGCTCTAAAAAATGCCATGGCGGCCTCTCAGTGGGTGTCTCCCTTGTTTCACCACAAGGTGTGTGCTGGGAGAGGCTCCAAAATATTCATGTCCGAAACAAGTGTGTAGAAGTAACGAACCGGTTTAAATTGCTTTAAGATTAAAAATGCAGCAAGTGCACAGTAAACGATTGCTTGTTGTTCTGAGTCATCACGATTTAATGGGTTCCAAATAAGCAGCACGGGAATTGCTTGTCTTGTTTGATAAGGTGCAATGAATGCAGTGAGATTGAAGGCCACCTGCTCTGTTTAAAACCAAATTAGGAGCAGCTCTGATGACGTGGGTCTAAATGGGCTTCTGCGGTCGCATCGGAATGATCAACGTTTTGTGTTTTACGGAGACGATGTTTTTGGATCCTTTTCCTTTTTAGGAGCTCAAAACGTAACGCTTGAAATGTAGCTTTTCTTTGTCGGACCTCAAAAGAGAAACGGAGCTTTTACTTTTCAGCTTAGACTCTTGAATCCAGACTCATTATGCAAAAAATATGTACAGGATTGCGCTTCTGTTATTTTAAAAGTTTTAAAAGTGCACATCTTTCTTTCATCTGTCTGTCTTTGCTTTTTTTATTTTTTAAATGTTCTGTATTTAAAGTCTCACCATAATGGAGAGCTTTCACACAAATATTTTGTATTTACGTGTCTTAATTGAGTGGTATTTTAGGCTGCCTCTAATTCTACAGGCAGGGGGAATTAATTTCAATAATGGCCATTCTAATTTTGAGTTTGTGCACAATGATGGGGTCATTTATAACGAGCTGCTCAGGCCTGGACTGTCTGACAAAAGTAAACGGTAGTTACGTAAGCGCTATATTTTATCTAATGTGTTCTGCTCCTCTCTCTTTATTGTCTGCAATGCCAAACCTCGATTCGGACTCATTAGTCCGAATTTTTGTTGAGTCTCTCCAGGGCCACCCTCAAAAATGTTTTTGGCTGCTCGAATGCAGATTCTCCAACAAAAAAAAAAATCGAAATCAAAACAATCGAGCTGCGACTTAACCGTCTACAGTTGAGGTTAAATTTGGATTTCAGCCCACAGACGAGACGGATTCATGTCATTTTGAGCATCTTGCTTCCTCTTTGTGTTCAACAGAGGGTGACACCGTTTCTGATTTCCCTTTCAGCTACCTGAAGCGCTTTAAGGTGATGAAAATCAAGGTCCTGCGCTCGTGGTGCCGGCAGATCCTTAAAGGTCTCCACTTCCTGCACACCAGGGCCCCGCCCATCATCCACAGGGACCTGAAGTGCGACAACATCTTCATCACGGGCCCCACGGGCTCTGTGAAGATCGGAGACCTGGGACTGGCCACGCTGAAGAGGGCCTCCTTCGCCAAAAGTGTCATAGGTGAGGAAAAACGTTCGGCCCGCAGAACCACAGCCGAAGTTTTAAAGGGAAAACGGCCTGCATACTTCGCAGGAGTAATACCTACTTGAAATGCAAACATCCACACACGCACATTAATTTTATTGCTAGTTGTTAAAGCGAACCGCAGGTATTTGGAAAGTACCTTCAGCGTGTCTGCTGGTAGGCTGTCTGAGGACGTAAAGAAAATAAAAGCCCAGCTTGTTTTCAGTCGAATAGCCATGTAGCTGACCACAGGTATTTTCTTGGTGATGGCTCCGAATTCCTTCTCCTTTCCCCTCCACCTTTAAGCGAGGTTCACAAATTGTTTATAGTAATTACAGAGACCACGTACAACTTTGTGGTTTGCCGTGTGTTTTTTTTTTTTCTAAATTGCATTTTACGACCTGATTTTGACTGTCAGAAGTGCGAGCGGTTTTTCTGGGATATTTTAAGAAATATTGTGGTGATTCAGGCATGTAAAGTTCTGCCTGTTTTTTTATTTTATTTTGAAAGGTACCCCTGAGTTTATGGCTCCTGAGATGTACGAGGAGAAGTACGATGAATCCGTAGACGTCTACGCCTTCGGGATGTGCATGCTGGAGATGGCCACCTCCGAGTATCCCTACTCAGAATGCCAGAACGCGGCGCAGATCTACAGACGGGTGACAAGTGTAAGTCTCTGCTTCCTCTCAGATCCTCCTTCTAGAGTTTTGCTGCACTTAGAGGTCGGATCAGAAAGATCCTGTTTGTCTTTTTCATCTCACATCTCCGTCCTGTGTCTGCTGTTTCCCCTCCGCGCTTGTTTACTGACTGTATTAATAAGTTTGGCATGAGCTTCAGGAGATTCGGTCATATGACGCTGTTTTTTGCTCTGATTAGTCCTTCTGTGCACTCTCCCCTCTCACTGCAACCCTATTTTGTTCTTTTCGCAAAATAGACTGAGATAGAAGAAAGTTGCAACAACATCTAAGGCGATCATGTCGGGTCACGACAGCGTCAAATTGAAGATTTGGACCTCACCGCTCGAGTTTATCTTTATTTACTCTTCTATTCCTGGCATATTCTCAGCTTAAACGGGCAAGATGTTTGTGTAGTTTGTATGGAAAATACTTGTATTTCTAAAAATCCATCCAGCCATTGATCATCATTTCCTCTGTCCAACCATCTTTTCATTTGCCATTTTGTTCATCCACCAATCCAGTTCAATTCGAATCAAAAATACATTCTTACCCCCAGTGATAAATGAAACGCTCAGTATTCAATCTCTCCCTCTGTTCATCTGTTCAATAGTCCATCTGTCTTTGATCAATACACCAACTGTTCATCTTATTGATCTTATCTACTCCAATTTTCTGACTCGTTTGAATTTAAGGTTTAATTTCAAGAAATAAAGAGAGATATTTGAGATGTTTCACTTTCTGTGTAATGAATCAATGAGATGAGTTTCAAAAAAATTGAACTCTTTCAATAAATTACATTCTTTTAGCTGTGCTTGCAAAACGCTCTTTGAATAAAAGCTCTTTGATTTCATTAAAGCACAGGAGAACGAGGGCATTGTTTCTTTAAATGTTGAATGTTTTTATTCAATTGGACAGCTTTAATAATTATTATTATTGATGTAATTAGTTTTTGTTGCCCTCCTTTCAAAATGCATTCTGATCATTTCAAAGTTTAATTTCAGAAACTGTTCAACTTGGTCCTTGCGGTTCTGTTTTGCTTGCACATTCAAATTGAAAAGATCCTGATTTAGATTACCTGTAGCGCTTGGAGAAGACAGAACCCGTCTCCCTGTCCTGGTGTCCCCTCCGCCGCCCTTCGCTCTCGGTTCGATTTAAGATGCTACACGAGCAGAATAAATTCAGACGGTGTGTCTTTAGATCTGCTGTCTGGCTTCCAGCCCCAGCTCATTTTTGGCTTCCTGTTCTTTTTATCTCTCTTTCAATTTTTTATGAGTTCACTAAAACCTGATTAAGTTATTACTGCGACCCCAGGCCTGGGATAACTCAGCCTGTTTGTGTGGACGCGGTTGTATAATAGCTTCCCAGCAGACGGATCTCATATACTTTAATCAACACAGCTTTTTGCAAAACACAAATCCCAAACAGCCGACTTTAGTTTTTAAAATGTATTGCCGTCTGTGTGTGACAACACCTTGTGATCTCCGTAGGGCGCCTGATCACCAGCTTCCCTTCGTTTCTCGGGGTTATCCAAAGGTTAGCAAAATTGCATTTTGTTAGCAGCACTATTTGGAAATTTTCATGTAAATGATAAAATCGCTGAATGCTTGTACGCAGGATTTCTGTCCAAATTTTACCCTGCCTCTCGAATGTTTCTTTTTAATTATTCTTAACTGCTCCACATTTTCTGCTCTTTTACCTAATATTTTGCATCTCTTGTAGAAAATGTCCTACAAAATAATGCAGCCAACAGCATGTTTAACTATACAGCTCTTCAAAGCTCTTCCTCAGCCACACACACGACCCACACTCCCCACTTCGAATCAGATTACATTATATCTACTGTCTAAAAATTGTTCCACTGTCTTTTGGCGTTTATCCAGCCGGTTATATAAATGTCCTAACAAAGAGATGCCTTCAGTTAGCGCAATCTATAACATAATAAGAGGAGTGCTGCACCGATGCCACAAATAATTAAAGCAGTTGTGAAGGATAAGTGGGGAAAGTCGTTTTCTTGCAGTTCAAAATAAATCAGAAAACTTTGAAAAAGATAGGGTGGTAAGATGGAATGGATTGTTTCTAGTTGCTGCTAATATAATGTACTCCTAAATAATAGCAGCTCTCTTGCGATTAAGCCACATTTTTCTTACCTTTTCTCCTTTACATTTCCTTGTCGAGCTTTTATTGTTGCAACATATAAAATGATATCTGATATCATCTTTAAAAACGTTTTACAACTCGGTGAGCTCATTCTGGCAGATATATCTCTTTGTGTTGCTGCATTGGAACTTAGTTTGCCTTTTTACAGTTGCTTTAATTCTTTGTGGCTTAGATTCAAAAAGGCACCTAAATGTTTCCTCAGAGATTTTGATTCATGTTGACATGATAGCATCACCCAGTCGAAGCAGATTTTTTTCTTATATGTCCATAAAGTCCAAACCTCTGGCTCCTGTGGAGACCGTTGAAGTACAGTAAAGTCATTTTCATGTTCAAAATAGCAGCTTGAGACGATTTGAGCTTTGTAAAATGGTGTAACAGTAACTATAGCATTTTTTTGTATCTGCTGGGAGTTTGTTAAAAAAAAATAACCAAAATTGTATTCAGGTTGTGAACAAGTAAACCTTATTTTCATGCTGCTTTTTAAATTCATTTATCCGTTCAGTTATCTTTTAGTTGTTGAGGAGAAGCGAGGAAAGGCTAAAAGCTAATAATTTTGTTACCTAGCTAGCTGTTAGCATGCAAACATGAGCTAGCTTGTTGTACAAACTACATTTTTGTGTTTGTTGTAGTCATTTGCTTTTTTCCTTTGTATGACCAATATGAAGAGAAAAATATTAATTTTAGGATAAATTTATGTTCAAGATGCTAACATTGTATGTTTTTTTTTTTTAGGTAGCAAGTTGAAATAGTTTTCTGTTTGTTTTTCACTTTCCTGAGAGGTTATGTTTTGTCTAAGAAACTAAATGATTGTGTTGTATACTTTTTATGGCTTATCTTTTTATTCCTCATCAAACAATGTTTTTGTGATTTATTCCTTCTCCTTGCTGAACATTCCTTCCTTCCAGTTAGCCTTATTTAACTAAAATCCCTCCCTTCTTATACCAGACTTAATGCCATTACATCGTCCATTAGTCCTAACTTTGTTTGGCTTCCCAGTGGTGTGTGCGCGCGTGTGTGTGTGCACTTTTGTGGCACACAGAGATGGGGGGTTGTTATTTCATGGTGAAGCAGCAGGAAGGCTACATGCTAAGAAAGAAGAGAAAAAGGTGAAGGGAGAGGAGAATATTTTCTGGTTTGAAGGTTGAGTGGTCCCAGCTTTGTCTTCATCAACTCGTTGAGTTTTTTTTTTAATTTCTATTCACTTTTTTAACAACTTAATTGGTAAGTTGCTATTTTGACAAATTTTAAAGTCGTCCACCCTTACATAGATTAATACGTTTGTTTTTTTTTGTTGTTTTTTTTTTTTTTTTTGCTTTATTGTTTGAGCGTTTTTAAGAGTTTGAGTTACATCATCATTAATTTCTGATACTTGACGTGTGCACCTGATTCCCAATTATGTTGATTTAAATTATTTATTCATGGAAAAAAAACTTTGTGCCAAAACAGTGTAGAAATGAGTAATAAATTGAATACATTTAATGTATTATTTACTTTCTTTTAAGGTTTTCATTTGGAAAGTAGCTTCAGCTTTAATTTTAGCTGCTGTATTTTTTTTAACTCTTACTCATTAGTGGATTTTAAAGTAATGTTCAGGTCATTTAAAAAGCTAACTATGTTCCTAGAGGTGCATCAGTATGGTTAGTAAGGTTAAATGAGATGAAACATAAAATATTTATTGGTTTATAATCAATTTTGAGTGTTTTAAATGTTTCCAGTCATATAAAAAGTAGTTGTTTCTTCTATTCAGCAGTACAAAGTTTAACTACATAATCCTCTATTATGCTCAATTGTTTTGTTTTCCATCTCTCTTCCATTTTTTTCTTTTCCATTTTCTTTTTCATTTTTGTTTCTTAAATTTCAACCATTTCTTAATTTTATTTTTTAGATTTTATTCTATTTTCTTTTCTATTTTATATTCTGAGCTTTACATTTTTTTTTTCCACCCAGGAAGCCATTATATTGTTTATTACTGTTCAGCCCCAGCCGTCCTATTTGGTCCCAACCTCTGAACTGGAGCCCTGCTGATCATTTCTGTCGGTGTTACATGTCAGATTTGGTTCTTGACTTCTTAATTGCTTTTGTGGGGCCGGCGGTTCATTATTTTCCTGTTCAGCTGACTTTGTGTGGAATTTGTCCTGGGGTCAAACTTTTACCAGCTAGTCTCTGACACCGCAGGTCACCTGATCAAGAAATATTTAACCTGAACACCAAATTCAATTAGCTGACTCGGTTAAACATGTGGGTAGCAAGGATTAGATGTTTCAAAAACACAATTCAAAGATAAAAACATAAAAAACATTATGTTCAGAGATGAAAAACTAAATAACTGCACATCTGTTATGAAGATGAAGAACTTTAATTCTCCCCACATGTATATCAAATGGTGGGAAATGTCAGTAAATTTGACCCTGGGAAAGAACAAAGCTGCATTTCACTTCTTTTTCTCCCCGTTTTAATGTTTCTGAAAGCTTCCTTGCTTTCATTGCTCTTCTGTTGTTTTTTTTGTTTTTTTTTTTGCGTGTGCAGGGAGTAAAGCCTGCGAGTTTTGACAAGGTGGCCATTCCTGAGGTGAAGGAAATTATAGAGGGCTGTATAAGAACAAACAAAGATGAGAGGTGAGTCACAAGGACAAAAACCTGTCTCCAAATATGGATTTCTTTTCTTGACATGTGCTTGCTGGAATTTTATTTATTTATTGTAGGTTTTTTATTTTTTATTTTTTTTATTTATTTTTGCCCGTTCTCCGTGCTTTCATTCTCTTTTTTGATAAAACAGAAATAGGCTGCTGCTTTCAGACTAGTAGATTTTTAAATAGCTTTATGTTTTAATCTTAAAGACTCTTTTGTCTCCAGGTATGCCATAAAGACCCTGCTGAACCACGCGTTCTTCCAGGAGGAGACGGGAGTCAGGGTTGAACTTGCGGAGGAGGATGATGGGGAGATGATTGCTATCAAACTTTGGCTCAGGATAGAAGACGTCAAGAAGCTCAAAGGCAAAAAATATGGAAACGAATAAAGCTTAGTCATAATATCTGTGTGTAGGAGCTTTCCTTAGAGGCCTTAGAGTTATTAACTGAGCAGCACTATTTCACATCTTTATAGGCAAATATAAAGAAAACGAAGCTATCGAATTCTCCTTTGACCTCAACAGAGACGTACCTGAAGATGTGGCGCAGGAAATGGTATGTCCGCCCTTTTAAAGGGAGAAAAAAAAAAAATGTGAATCAAGATGCAGAATATGCACCATGGAAATCACCTGTGTCTTCTCCCAGGTTGAGTCTGGCTATGTCGCCGAGGGTGACCACAAGACCATGGCCAAGGCGATCAAGGACCGCGTGTCTCTGATCCGAAAGAAGAGAGAACAGAGGCAGCTGGTGCGAGAAGAACAGGAGAAGAGGAAGCTGGAGGCAGAGAAACGGCAACAAGAGGCTTTCAAAGCTCCACACACCCAGGTTTGTTGGAATGGTGCCTTCAGATAAGATGTAACCCTGTTTGAATTATATGAAATAATAGGTTTTACTCTAACATCTTACTTATGATGCTTGCCTGCTCAGTCTATGAACTACTTTAGGTGGATTCAGGGCACAAAAAAACACATAAACTCATCCAAATATTAAAATTTTATTTCAAAACCTTTGAAATAAAAGTCTCCTATTCCAGTAAATAACCAATAAAATTTGTCTTCAGAGCTTCATTTATACTTGTTTCCAAATTTGACTAACTAAGGATTAGTCAAATCCTCCTCCGTAAATAACGGTGGCCTAATGGCCAATAACTTTCCATTAGCCAGTAGCTAAAAGAACACATCGCCTTGATAAATGTCGTCAATAAATGCAAAGAAATTAAAGGTCGGATACTTCAGAAATGTTTTCATATGAGATTATGTTAGAATAATTTTTGTGTTTCACGCATCTTTCGTTGAATGTACTCCATACTTGACGTTTACTTGACTGTAGCTTGTGTTTGTGTTTCTAGTCAAAGACGGAAGAAACGGAGGCAGAACAACTTCATCAGCAGGCGGGCCTCTCTCACACATGTAAGACTGGGAGCTGTTTCACAAAACTAGTTTACCTTTATCTTTCATTTATGTTTGCTAAGATTGATGGTCACCTAAATGAAAATTAGATTTATAAAAAAAAAACAAGCTGGGTTTAATTACAAGAACATTTTTAATAGGGTTCAATTTGTGATATATTAAATTAGACAGCTTGCTGATGATAAAATATGCATGTTGAATTTCCTAACTTTTTTTTTTTTTATTTGACTTTCCTTAACTTTTATCCAGCTGAAGTAAAGCTGCAGCAGAATAACAAGAGATTGCCTCCATGTCTCTCTGATTTTTTTTTCTTTTTCTTTTTTAGCTGAAGTCGGTTTGGACAGCGGACAGGGCTCCTCGGTTTTCTCCTCCGACTCCCCCCACCTGGGTCAGCTGACCATGTCTTACAGCTGCCCCCCGTCCTCCCAGCCCCCCTCCCAACCCCAGACCCCATACCCCCAAACCCCCGCTGCAGGCTCGCAGCAACACCCAGGCTACTCCCAGCCACCGCAGCCAATGGTAAGTACCTCACGGCGGTCACGGCGCGTCTGTGAGGCGACTCTCTGCTCACAGACGTGATAGAAATGACTCGTCCGGTTTGAAGTGAGCACTCTGGGTGTTTTGAAGTGAGCTGGAATGACAGTTTTGCAGTGTTTTGGAGTGGGAATGTGGATGGTTTTCTTTTGTTGTACCAATAACTTTATAGACCTCAAAAAGCAGCATTTGTCCACTGGTCCACCAAGACATGCAATTTGCAATCTCTAATCTAATTTAAACAGGTAAACAAAGTTTGTTAGATTTTCTGCATTTAATCCATCAGTCAGGTAATACAGTCAGAGGTTTGCTCTAATAGTCGGACATTAAGCCGGTTATTCACTTAGTTATCCAGGCAACCAGCTGATCAGGCCATTCACTTTTTGTTGAGTCAGTCATGCTTTCCTGCATCCCTCTTTCCTTCTTGAATTCTCCATGATATCCAGCAAGATAGGTAGACATTTCAACACAATTGTCACTCATTCACATGTGAATTTAGTTGTTCGCCCACCTATCGTTACACATTCTCCGACAAAATGTTGATAAATGATTTTGTTTATATCGGCACCATTTTTTTTTTTTTACATTTTGGAACGATACAAAAACACACTTCTGTGTATTTTATTTAAATTCTGAAATCAGCGCTAAGTAGCACACGCTTGTGAAGTGGAAAGAAGATATTTGGTTTTTCAGCTTTGTTTATCTGAAACGTTCACCATGCAATCTTATTCAGCCTCCTTTAATTCACCCAGTCAGGGATGAGAGCTGATTGATCCTCACAGAACATCTTTAACCGATCAGACTGAGCGTGAGCCATTTAGACCAACATAATAAACATTTCCAGCTCCAGATAAGAAAAACTGATGAGGCAAAACTCAAACGACCAGGAGTTGCATGTTCTCTTAACGTCTCTTTCAGAGTAGCCGATGGTCTTATGAGCCACATTAAACGTCTGATCAGCCTTGGATCTGGTCTGATTTATAGAAGAAAAAAGAAGAAAAGCAAGAACGGCTCTGACGTAGTTCTTGAGTTTACAGATTGATTGAATAAGACGCCTTATTTCACCATCAAAGGATGCCTTTATGAAGCCTGCAGACTAATGTAATCATCATGATGGGGATTTTTTTAATTCTCAGCTTTCATTCTCGGTTGCTTTATTTTCTAAAAACTTTTAGATGTTTGTTTTTTTTTTCTTCTGTTTAAAATCTGTCTTTCATTCGTTGTCACTGAGTTGATTAAAGTTTAACACGTGTCGTCTTTGTTTTTTTGACATAATTGTTGAGTCAATTTCTGTTGAAGTCGCAGAAAATTGTTCCTCTTGTGATAATCTCCTTCTAGGTCTAACAGATAAACAGGGAGATGATTGGGATTTTCGCAGAATGTATATTTAACAAATGTTAACCTGCATTTTTTTTTTTATTTCAGTTACGTTTTCCCTTGGTTCATCCGATTACTCTTGTGTTCTCTTGAAGTTTTTGCTTTTGTTTTAATTTTCCATGTTAATCTCGCCTTCTTCCATCCCCTCTCCCCCGGCCTGCAGCCTGCGTCACACGGCCGTCGAAGCCGTAGCATGTCCGTTTGCGTCCCCCCTTCCTCGTACTCCTTTTCCCACGCTCCTTCGTCCCTGGCCGTTCCTCCGAAACAGCCCGCCACGCCTCCTGCAGACCTGTCCTTCCACACCTCCACCTCCGCCACCTCCCCCTGCGCACCTCTCGCTTCTGAGAGGGACACATTCGCGGGCCGCCTCTCCAAGGCCCTGGAGACGGTGCTGCCCCTGCACTCGGGCTCCTCTCAGCCCAGGGCCAGGCAGCGGAGGGCCAGCCTGCCTGCCCTGTTCTCCACTCCTGTAGGTTCTCATGTGTAAACCCCCAGTGGTGGGGAGAGTCAAAGAGGGAAGAGAGAGAAAAAGATGAGAAACTTTTTTTCTGATTTTATTAGAAGTTAGTTAAGGAAGCAAATATGCCTGTCAATGCTTTCAGTTTTGTAAGAATAGCATTTGTCTTTTTTTTTTTAGTTCAGCCATTGCATCAGTTAGAAAGCTTACAGTTTAATGCTAAATTAGCAATAAAATAATTAAACAAGATGCATTTAAATTTGCACCTTAAGAAGATCTTGGCTTCAGGTTTTGTGTTTGACGTTATTGGTCCTGGGACTTTCCTGCTCTGCATGTTTTAGTGCAACACTAAAAGCAGCTGGTGTTTTTCCATGTTTTTTGGATCTACACACACACAGACACATGCACAGACACACACACACACACACACTCATCCAGAAATATGAATTTTCTTTCAGTAAAATCCTGAAGAGAAAACACCAATGACGTGAAGCGACAAAGTAAGGGAGTTGCATTATATCACTGGCATAAACTGTTTTTACAGCATTCAACAAATATTTGAAAAGAACATCTTAATCTATAGATTTTTCATAATAATAATTTAAAAACGGGATTTTTTTTGTTTAACAGAAAGGGGTGAAGCAAACAATAGAGATATCAGAAACAAGGCCATATCAGTATTCGTTTTGTAAAATAACAGTTTGATCTTTACGCTTTCTTAGTTTATTTTCATTTTGGCCACAGTTTGATTCTTTTAGCTTTGTTCAAATTGAAAACAAAAGTAGTATTAACAGTGAAGCATTAAGTGAACTTCTCTGAGCTTCAGGGAACTTCAATATAAAAGACTGACGTGTGTCTGAGCTGAGAAACATCCCAAACATCCAGGCTGGGAATCTCCAGGGTCAAGCCGGAATGAGAAGGTTATCTCTCTTAGACTCTCTCTCTCCCTCAACTTGACCGTCATGTGTTCGCATTGAACAAAGACAGTCGTGAGCCATGATCATGCTCCATGGTACAGACGTCTCGTGTGAGGTGCATCTACAGTCAGAACCAAAATCATCTTCTAGATCGACTGAAGGGTAGACGAAGCTGTGTGATTTATTTTTTGCTGCCTCACAAATGGTTAATTCTGTAATAAATGCAGTTTGTCTGACTGAAGATGCATCTGGAGTTTTGCCACGCTTAGAGCCTTTCTGGCGTTTCCTCTTGCCTTCTCCACTTTCTTTCCAACTGTGAGTTTCTGTGTCTTTTTTTTATCGGGTTTATTTTTTTGGCCTGCCTGTCTTTGTGCTGCAGCTGCGATCCATCTACTGTAACCGGCTTTACATCTATGCCTCACCTGCCGACTTTTTTAAAATTAATATTTTTATATATATATGTATATATATACACTTTTTGATTAAACTTTACTGCCACTTAACTCAGTTTCCTTGTGTTCTGGTGGATGGATGCATTTGTTTTCTTTTTATTCTGCTTATTTGAAATTTCAACGTTTTCTTGCCCCATTTCGTTTTTGGTCTTTTCTGTGGTTCTCTCTGCCATTCACCTGATCTCAAATCGATTGTATCTCGTTGTCGCAGCAGCACTCAATGCCACACCCCTTCGGCGGAGGAGCGAGCTCGGCCGGAGGAGTCCCAACTCTCCCGGAGCCTCCGGCTATTTTCTTCCCCTCCATCCCCGAGCGCCCCGTTTCCTTCTCTCCTCCTCCCACCGGCCCTCCGAAGGGCTACAACACCCAGAGACGTAAAAGCACCTCCATTCTGGAGGCGCATACGCGGCACTTCCAGCCCGCCTACCCTCGCTACGGGAGCACCCTGCACCCGTTTTCTGGGATGGAAGCTGTTGAGGGTCCGTCTCTCTTTATGGTGAATCCTGGCTTTGCGGCAGCGGCTCAGAGACTCGGCCCTGGCGATTCTCTGCATCTCCCGGGGCAATCCGAGCCGACTTTGTATGGCTATAAGGACATGAGAGCGGAACACGAGGAAGCTGTGAGGCGGCTGAGTCTTAATCAAGCTGCTTTGTTGGACCATTACGAAGCAATGGCGTATGCGGGGTATCCGATGACTGCCCACCAGCTGGGTCATCTGAGTTTCCATCATCAGAGGCAGGCAGCAGCTGCGGCAGCGAGCTTGGGCTTTGATCCTGGTCCTCCACCTCAACCAGGGTTCATCCACCCACAGATCATGCAGAGAATAAGCGCACACAGCCCAATACCTCCGACGTTGCCCCCCATGACTCCTTCCACCGGTGGTTCAATCTCTTCTTCATCGTCCGAGGGTTGCTTTCCTCCACAGCATGCGTCCTCATCCCCCTTCCCCATTTCTGCACCTCCAGTGATGGCTGACACGCCGCCTGCTGGAAGTGTTTTTGAGTTCCATCTAGCTGCGGCTGCTGCGGCCGCTGCTGCAGACCCGAACCTGCTGGCTTCCAGGATTTACAGAGCTCGCCGCAGCTCCATGGACCTCCCTCTGGAGGACAGCTCCGGGACGGGGTCGGGTGGTTCGGGAACCTACAACCGATTACAGCCGGTAACGGAGGAGCTCTACGCCTACATCAGCCCAGAGCTTCCTTTGCCTCCAGGAAACCTCCTCCTTCACCACATCGGTTTGATCGCAAAGGACCGAAGTCCTGAACCGTCCAGCGACTCTCTGGCCTCCTCTGATGCAGGAGAGTTTCAGTCGCCTCCTCCTCCGAATCTCCCTGCTCAGTTCGACTCGTCGGCTGCTCAGTCAATCCCTCGGTCCTCCTCTTCCGCACACTACGATTCCTTGGGGGGAGCCCTTTTCCAAGAACCCCAGGGTCATCCGCCTTCAGTCCAGAGCTTTTTCCCTCCCACCCCGTCGTCTGAACTCCCACCTGGCGGCGCGTCGTCGGCTCAGCCGGAGTCTCTGCAGAGTCCCTGGCTCCAGCAGCAAGCCCAACACGATGCAGCCCACCTTGAGTCAATGCAGGCTTCTATTCCCCCTCTGGTACAGAGTTCAGACCTTAGAAACACTTGTTATGCCTCTGGGTCAGTTGCTAAAGGAAATCATTCAGTTATCGCTTTTCAGAACTGGAATGATTTCTTTTTTTACAGGGTTCCAACAGTCTTTACAACAATTACTTTCTGTATTTTATGGAATATTAGATTACAGATTATTTGCAGTTTTACAAAAAACATAACGGCAACAAAGATAAACTGTAATCTAGAGTGGCTCTCAAAAGTGTGAACATTTCTGTACATATGCCAGTTTTTGTAACGTTAAGAAAGCAAGACCGTAACGAATTGATTTCTCCTTTACTGTGAACACCAATTTTTCTGAAAAACAAATTTATGAGGTGAGAAATATCCGTTCAGCAAAATTAATGCACAAGTTTACATACTGCATGTTCTCATTTTTTATTTTATGCAGGTCTGAATGTTTTTTTATTTTATTTTTTTATTCTTTTGGAAGAAATTACTTCCATCTTCAAACAAAGCATACATAAAAACACAACCAATACTCCTGCAGCTCTCTGTGTTATTGTCTATGGCAAATACAAATGTGAGGAAAATCCTTCTTGGACTAATTTTGCTTTATTTCAGTTTTGTCACAGTCACTGGAGTTGAATTAACCCATTTAAGGGTTAATTTAATCAAACTATTTGAGGGTGTGCACACTTCTGCAACCACTCTATTGCATTAATTTCACATTTTTGCCCCTCTTTGTTTTTCAGTTGAGTTGTACAGGACATGTCGCAGTTAAAGGTCGAAAAAGATTTAAATTATGATCTCAAATATTTCAAGATCAACTCTGAGCTGGGAATGTTCCAAGAACCTTCCTACAACAATCTTGACATTCGAGTCTGGAAAAAAATGTGTTAAATATAAGATATGTTGGAACCTTGTATTTATTTTCCTTTGGTTTCTATCCCAAATGTTTGACCTGATTTACATCAGTGTTTTTAAAACTATTTAATGGATATTTGTTTTTTTGTTTTTCCCATGAGATTGTTGGGAGAGCCTAAAACAAGAGGATGTCAGATCTTAGTGCTTTTCAATCAAATTATATTAGTAATCTGACCCAGAGGCAGTCATACAGACCCCCCCATTGTTTTCATACCCTGCTGACCCAACAGCTCTCCCCAGCTGATGCTTATTATTCATCCTGTAGTCATGTTGTGATTTTAACCCCTACAGTCATATATCGGCACCGCAGAGAGGGTCTCACAACGCTCCCATTATGGCGACGAGCTCACCGTTCCTTCACTCGGTAATCGTGTGTGAAGCGTTGCCGAGGAAGAGCGTGATTTTAATCTAATACAGTTCAATTAGGGCTTAATAGGAGGAAGTTTTGACCCGGATCACATTATTCCATGTCCATTAGAAAAGTCATTATTACTGGTTATATGTAATTTAGAAGCTGTGTGTGAGACCCTCTCTGGTGTATAAGCTTTAGAAACGATCCAAGCCCCTTCTTTTCTGTGCCTTTGTTGGTTTATTTTGTCGTAGAAGTAAGTAATATTTTGTCTGTATGTTCATATATGAATGTATATGGAAAAAATGTGTGTTTGTGTAGGTATACTCACTCTGTGGTATACTTGAATGTTGATCGTACAAATCCAAAGTCAGCTTGATCTTCAAAATATGAGTCACTCCAACTATCTGAAAAAGGCTAATTTATTGCAATCTAGGATTTAAATAAAACTAAAAAAAAAAAATTTCTAATAGTCATAATAATAAGCAAGACTTTGCTGGTTTGTATGGGCAAACACACAAGAGACATACAACAAAACCGAGGGGGTTTGGACACTAAGCAGTGTAACCGTGTAGAAACCCATTTTATGTTTGTGTAGATTTTCTGTTGTAAATCCAAGAAGGTTTTTTTTTCTTCCTTTTTTTATGTTATGTTGTTCAGCGATTAATTAAAATGAGTCAAACCCTTAGAATGCTGGTGTTTACATTGCCAGCAATATCTTTTCGCATTTGCTTTCAACCACTTTTAATTTCTGCATTTTCCTATCATTCACTCATAATTTGTTTCCCTGTCATTCATCCTAATTGAAAAAATATATATAAATTTATCAATTAAATTTGTGACGTGAACTTCCCCTATGTTTTGCTGCCTTTGTTGTTAAAAGAAGGGTAGGTAGGAGTGTGTGTGTGTGTGTGTGGTGCAACATGCTATACCTGCCAAAAGCTTTCAGCAGACTTCGTCAAGGTGAGCTTTATGACGGGTACGGAGTTGCCCACAGCCTTCTGAGGGTTCAGTCATCCAAAGGTTGTGTGAGATGCTGCCCTGCGATCCTTTAGATTATGTGAGAAACTTGGTGAAAGTGCAGTTTTGGTAATAATTTTACATACGCTCATCATGGACATAAATGTTGCTTTAATTTTAGGCTTTTAAAGATTCAAACTTTTTTTTTTTCCCAAGAGTGGAATGATCAGACTACAAATAAAAAAAACAAACTATTTGGTTGACATTTATATGTAGTTTGGATTTTCAATGATCTCAAATGTACATGAAACCTGGGTTGAAAATGGATTACATTAAATATATGGTATTGTGCATCGATTTATTATTTTTGTTGAAGTCATCATCTGCATCATCATTCCACTCTGAAAGAACGAATAACATAAAAGCATAACATTACTAGGATATTACTGCCCATGATGCATCTATGTAAACCACCAACTGCAACTCTATCTTCTGTTTATGCACAATTATTAGAGACCCACAAAGGTTGAGGCTCAAAATTGAAGGAGTGAGCTCAAATGAGATTTTTTATTTTTTTTCACCCATTAAAAGTGGGTCAAGGAAGGTCCGACAGAAAATACTGCGTTGACTCTTTAGTTCAACATTCAGTTTTTTATATTCCAACCACTATGCTAGAATTCACTGTCACGACATTATGTAATAGTTATTATCACTGCCAATCACTTAGGGTCTTACCTGCATGTGCAGTGTCCTACTTACACCCTGCCTAACCCCAGTAATGTGCCTGTACCGTTGCTATATTTCCATCCAGCCAATGTCGGTGTGCTTATACCCGTCTCTGGATGGTTTATTGTACATTTGGTGTCTCTGTGCATGTGTGCATACACAAGAGGAGAGTGTAGTTTGAAAGTAAGGGAGAAGGAGTGTCTTGTGTTTGCACTCATGCTTGGTTTGGGTTCAAATCTACAAACATGTACTGATTAATTTCTTTTTTTCTTTTTTTTTGTCCTCAATCTCCTGATTTCCCCATCTACATCCTCCATCTTTTTTTCCCCTATTTGCCACATTGGATCTCTTCCTCTTTGTCTGTTCTTTGGTCTTTTTCTATAAATCTGTTCCTAAGCAGCAGGTTCAGACTCCCACCCCTAAACCAAGTTCAGGAACCCCTCTGGTTCCTGCCGCCACACAGCCTGATCCCACAGGGGCTTCCCAACAGGTAGGAAAATTAAGAGAATTTAAATTCAACAGCTATTATTATGAACCACATTCATAAAAAAAGCATCTTTTGGTTCTTTGTAAGAGTAACTGAGAGGTTTCCTCTTTATAGCAGTCTACTTAAACAAATATGCATGACATTGCAAACCACTCATTTTGTTATTCATGAAAAAAAGAGAAACATTGCATTCTTCTTAAAATAGGCTCAAATTCAGTGCTTAGGTTTTTTTCTTTAACTTTTGTTTGGACCTCTTACATTTTGTTGCTACTCTACACTGTATCTATATTTAATTTTTTTTATTTTTTTCCCTAGGCTGTGTTATCTGGTCAGAGTTCTGTTTCCCTTCAGAGTCCAACCCACACAGCACTGCAGCAGACGTCTGCACAGGTAACTATTTCAGTGCAATGTGCCTTCAACATGCATCGATTCTTATTGTGGAAGTATTTTTTGCCGGCACTTTGTAATTAAATTCTTTTGAACCAACGTGTGATACAATAGATGAGCTCTAGGCTCCACATCTTTCAGATGTGTCTGCCTCAGCACACCTGAATCAAATAACTAGGTCAGGAGCAGGACGATGTTGAACTTGACAGCATGTTCAGGAAGGCGTTCAGCCGTTTGATTCGGGTGTGTTTTGGACCAAGGACCCGTCTAAAAGCTGCTTGTAGAATCCTTGTTCTAAAGCCTTAATTTGCTGATGTTTATGCAATTCACTATTTTACTATTTTTGCAAACACACGTGTTCATAATTACTTTAGAGACTTAGGAAGGGGTCTATGTACTAAATTAGGTTGTATCCACTGTATATGTGCTGTATGTACCCCATTACTATCATCACTCCTGGTAAAGATGTTCAGAAATGCCGTGAAATATTCAGACACTGACCAAAATCATTTATTCAGTGGAGAATACTTTCCACATTAAATAATATATTTTTATAAGAAAGTCACTGTCATGTTCTATATTTAGGATAACTGAAGCATTTTTTGAGTTTGCAGAAAGTTTTAGGTTTAAATTAATCAACAACAACTTTGCGTTTCCTCAGGTTTTAATAAGCAAATTCATAATTATAAGTATTAGAATAACTATAATGAGCACTTGTCATTGTGTAAGATCACTATATGCTACTTAGGGATGAGCTTGAAATGTTTATAACAAAATGTAGTTGTATTTATTTTGATATTGATAAAATCAGTCCACTGTTAGCTAATGAATGTCTTCCTTTCACTTTGTTGCCGCCTGAATAAACCACAAACATTTCTCAATATATCACATGAGATGCAGTTTTCTTTTTTAGTTTGTTTTTTTTAAATAGCCTCTTGCATCTCTGACTTCACTTGTAAACACCTCACTTATACTGAAAACATCTACATTTAAGTCGTCTCGGTCACCTTTCGGGGCAAAGCTAAAACTATTTTTCTCTGCGTGTCGCTTATAAGAACAGCTACTCGCCTAAATCTCCCAACATCTACAGTAAGAGCAGCAAATCCCAGCAGTCCTTGCCAAAATGTACTGTGACGAGGATGGTAGCAAAAAGTGACCAGATCTCCATGGAAGCATTTTGAATTGCGTTCTGCTTGTCTTTACCAGGGTTGTTGATAATACTGGAAGCTATAAGTTGCGTTCACATGAATAAGCAAATGAACTGTACAAGATGGCAGCTTTGAAATGACTACTGTGATGAGTTTGTGCATGATTCAGTTTAAACTCTTCGTCTTAGTTTGATTCGTTTTCTTGTCTTTTGATCCTCTTGCATGCTGCTTGTCTTTCACCTCTGGGATTGTGTCGTCTTTCTGTGGTGCGTGTAGTTTTCTGACCTAAGCCCCTCTCCCAGTATAGAGCATCTTTATCTGTTATACCAGGCTGCTCAGCAAGCTCTGGTTCAGGTACTGTCGTAATACATATTGTAAACCAATGTCCATCTACGTGTTTGTGTGTGTGTGTGTTTGTGTTGCACCCTTGAAGCTAACAAATCAGTGTTATTTGTTGCTGTGTTTGATGTCCCACAGATTACAAGCAAATTCAGCCTCCATAATTGACTGAAGTAACTCTGTCATCTTTTGTTAGCGTTTTTTCTTTGGCTCTCCGACTAACTCCTGTGATTAAAAGCATGAATCATACACAGAGGAGGATATTTTATGGAAATGAAGATGGATACTAATTCCAGAATCAAAGACTGCTAAATATCAAAAGGTTAATGTTCAATCACCAAGCAAAGGAGAAACTTTAAATGCAAGCTGGATCACTTTTTTAAAAATGCAATTCTAAATTACAGACATTTCACAAAATCAAAATAGATTTGGGTTTTTTTATGGTTTATTTCCACCTTTTTTTTCCTTTCCTTCCTTATTCTTATACTTTGGGCTGTATTCTAAGCTCCAACAAAGTATGAAAAATAGTTTTCTTAGACTTAAACGCCTCCACCTCCTTAAACCACTGGTGTTTTGGAGTTACCTTTTAGACTGAGAAGCCCTTTTGTTATATAAAATGTCTTTTGACTTGCAGGTTGCCTAAAATCTAAGCACTTCAGCTCTTATGTTTAACTTTTTCTACGACTTACAGGCGTTAAGCTGTATGTGATGAAATTCACAAGGTCTGAGTCCTGTGTGTTGTGGATTGATTAAACGCATTATGTTTTATCCATCACTATCATGATTTTGTTTTAGTTGCTGAATGAAGAGCCACAGATACATGCATGACTTACAGCTGTGCTTTATGTGTTTGCCTTGTACAGAATTTGCTGTTCACTCTCAACTCTCCCAAGTCTCTAAAAAAAACCTTCCAGGTTTTTTGCCTGCACTTTGCCATCTACAGTCAGACATGCTTGCTCTTAATTTTCACATTTAAAAAAAAGAAAGATCATATGGTACAAAAGCCACGAATGTCGATTCTTGCCACATTCTCACTTCTAATCATCGTTTGGGTTTATCTACTTCCTCCTCGTTCCTTTGACGTTGCTTCTATCTTTTTCTTGATTTTTTTTTTCACCCCCCTCCTGCTTCTTGTTTCTGTTTTCCCCTTATCTCGGTACCTCCCTCTCAGCCCAGTTTACCTCCGCCAACTTCTACTGTTCCCATGGCGACTCTCCCTTCTCCGTCGGCTCTTCCGACACCAGTCGTGCCCTCCCTCCCCTCTCCTCTGCCTATCCCTGTTGGGGTGGTGCCTACACTCGTTCCCTCTCCTCTTCCTCCTGTGCCCACACCTGTGCCTCGGCCTTTGGCCACCGTGGTGCCAGTCATCAGCGTAGTCACCGTCCCTCCTGACTCTCCCATGGAAGCCCCTCCTAAGGTACTGGTTCTGTTCAAAGCCACCAACTGGAGGTTATGGCGCTGTTACGGGTTCGGATAAAAATAAATGCTGCATCATCCAAAAGTCCTAAAGTCAATCTTTTGATTTGTAAGCTCATCTTCCCCAGTTTGAAGCACAAACTTGTAAATTAGTCACTCGCCAGACATCTACATCTGCTCATCATGAGCATCAAGTTCAATTTGATCTAGGCCTTTAATGATATAAACTTTGTTCTTCCAAAGTCTATTGATGATACAATCAGGTGTAATGATTTGCATGATTAGAACTGGGTCCACATGTTTGACTTTACTGTGGATTTTAACTCAGTCTGATCTTTGCTGTGGATTTTAACTCCTCCCACAACAGTTAATTAAATGCCCCATAACAAGCAGCACCTCCTCCATTTGTTTGTTTGTTGGTCTAAACAAGCTCCTGGAATAATTCTGGGTGTATTTTGAACCACCAGTTCATTTAAACTGGTTGGTTTTCTGGAATAGACCCATTTATTAAGTATAATCTGCACATCTATGGGATTAATGAAATGTATATCCTTTCATTAAATAGTGTAGAGTTCAGGAGCTCGACGTTAACCAGTTCTGATGTGTGATGGAGATGAGTGTCCTATTGGGAAAGTGAAGATTGATGCTGCGGCCGACATGCTTAACTGTTGAATCAGGGACGTTTGAGTTTGAAACCATTGCAGTGACTCCTCCAGAAGGCATTTATTTTGTCCAGGTTGGAAACTTTCCCTCTCAGTCCCTGGCAAGCTTCAGCGTCACTAGTGTTTCTGCATTACCATTTCGTTGCAGATTTAGGACTTCACAAAAATGCGTAATGCAGGGCTAATTATGACTGCATTTTTTTATGTTCAGGTTTGTTTGAACTCGTGGTATCTTGCTTTCATTTGGGGAAAAAATGTCCTAAAACTGAAAGGAAAAAAAATTTGGCTGAATAAACACTGTTGTGATGCACTGCTTCTTCCTTCATACCCATGCAGCGTCGGGTTTTTTTAGCTTAAAAAAGTCAATTAAGCAACACACAATAAATTGATTTATGTGCGCCCAATTCTATAAAAAAAAACCACATTAAACTGATTTTGTAGTTTTCTGTTAGCTGTGGAAAAAAAAGCGTTCACAACAAAATCCCTCATTCATTACCTGGATTTGCATTGAATTATTTTATCCTAGCCACAAGTAGAGTGCATATCTGAAAAGTCACTTAAACAAAGCAAAGATTGTTTTGCACGCAAAAGTAAAGAATGAAAAAAATTATTTTGACACCAAGATTAAGTATTTCACTCTATTGAGAGTCTAAAGCTGGTTTATATAAAATGTGTTGATGTTGAGCATTTCTTTGTTTCCTTTTGTTGGTGCCAGGAATAAAATTAAAATGTGTTACAATGGCAATTAGAGTCAAGAGAGCTCTGCAGAGTGTTGATATGCAAAACAAATAACAGCTAAGGGATTTGTATTTACAGGACAAAGTCTTAAATTAAGGGCGATTTAACCATTTTTCCAGGCTCACACGTTTTTCAGTTTTATTAAAAGAGACTGTAGTTTGATAGATTCTGGGTAAGCATCTTAACATTTGCTGTTGAGGTAATTCTCATGTTGGTTTCTAGTCTTTCTTAGTGTTTTTCCCAGCTTTAATGCATTTTTTCATCCCCACAGTTTTCCTGGTGTGTGTGTGTGTGTGTGTGGTGACGCCTTATGCTTGTTCACGACAATGTAAACATGTCAGGTTATGTGTGTTACAGTCGGCTTCGCAATCTTCAGAGCTGTCGCAGGGCCAACTGCAGCCACCCCAAGTTCTCTCATCTATAGAAAGGTAATGTATGCAAGTAGATATCAGATAACGTGTAATAAAAACCTTTTCTCACGCGTTTTGTTTTTAACGCCTGCCTTTCTCTCAGCAGCCACTCGGAGACCTCGGGCCTGAGCGATGGAAACGAAGGAGGAGGCGGCGGCCGTCATGAGGGTCGCTCCGCCAAACGGCATCAGAGGCGTTCTGTGCGAAGCCGGTCGCGTCACGAGAAGACGTCCAAGGCGAAACTCCACGTCCTCAGTGTAACGACTCTTTTCCTAATCGTTCCGTCGTCTTAGCATCTTGCTTTGTGCGACACATGTTGCAGAATTGTGAATTCAAATGCATGTCATGAATCATTGGTCAAAATAGAAATAATTTTTTTCCCGCTCTCATGTTTATTTCTTTGTTTTGTTTGGCGTCGATGAATGCAGATCTCCAACCGAGGAGACAGAGTGGCAGAGTGTCAGCTGGAGACTCACAACAGGAAGATGGTGACATTTAGGTTCGATCTAGACGGAGACAACCCTGAGGAGATCGCCCAGATCATGGTACGGTGCTGATCACCCGACTGCTTTTGTCCATATTCAGAGAATCTTGCTCAGCCTCTCCTATGCTTGATCAGGTTCTTGAGTAGAGGTGGGGAGAAAGGACTTTAAGCCATAAAAAAAAAAATCTAAATGCATCTGATTGTTTGGTTGTTCCAGGTTGAGAGTGAGTTCATCCTGGAGAGTGAGCGAGAGTCGTTCATTGAGCAGGTCAGAGAGGTCATCGAGAACGCTGATCAGAAGGGAGACGCAGGTAGTCAGGTGAGGACAAAAGTCTGGGTCGTAATTCATTTTCAGAGGAAAAGTTTTTGGTCTTATGTTCATTGTTGAACAATCTTTCGCAGCGTTGGAAGGTTTTGCTGAAACATTTTCAGACTTTGTCGCTTCGCACTCTCAAAACCAGTCAGTTTTCTGAAGCGATGATTTTTTAAAACAATCCGAGTTGCTAACACGTTCGCTCGTTTATTTCCAGAAGATTGGTGATAAAGAAGAGCAGATTCCTGCGATAAGCAGCCCCATGCCGGGTAGGAACAACTTAATAAATAAAACTTGTTTTGAAGAGAAAATCCACCAAAATCTAACATTTACTGTTTAGTTGTTTGTTTTTTTGTTCCGTCTTAGATGGGAAAACATTTGTTTTTCTATATTTTAGACATCCCTCCTAGTGCGACGTCACAAGTGGTCCACTCAGCAGGACGGAGATTTATCGTTAGTCCTGTACCAGAAGGCCGACTGAAGGACCAAACCCTGCCCCCCTCACCAACACCTGCCCCGGCAACTCCTTCTGAAACTGGTAAGTAGACCCAATTTATCTTCTTCCTGGATGAGCTTCTCTCTCTCTTTTTGTTTTTTACTTAAATTGGGTTCCTTCTCCTTTTTTGTGTCCATTTAGTCCAGTCTCATTCTCCTGGCCAGATGTTGGTATTTTCCCAGTCTGCAGGAGCGGTCACGTTACAGCAAGCCTTCTCTGAGCTCAGGCAGAGTAAAAACCAGTACGACGCAGGCCCCAGCACTGCTCCGGCCTCCATCCACTCCACACATCCTCCCCTGCAGCCCGCAGCGGCAGCGGCCTCCCCGCACAGCAGCGTAGTCACTCCCTCCGTGGATTCAAGTCTAAATCAAGTCAAAGAGCAGCTCAGTGAAGCGTCTCTTCCTCCCCTCTCCCTCTCCTCATCCTCCACCTCCGCGCCCCCCGTCTCCTTCAGTCCTCCCTTTTCTTCATCTCCTCCTCCCACCGTGGTAAATCAGATCATCCTCCAGTCTCAGCCCGTGATGCAGGCTGCGTCTCGACCACAAGCACAAAGTCAGACGCAAACCCAGCCCCCGGCTTACATCCAGCCCCAAACAGTTTCTGCCGCCTCGCTGCTTACCTCCGTACCAACGGCCAGCATCTCCAGCGTCCCGCCGACGGTGCTCACTTCCTCTCTTCTAGGCCAGACTGTGCCGTTCGTATCCTCGCCTCCTTCCTCTGCTCTCGAACTGTCGTCGGATCATCTGTCAGTCTCCCCCACCTCTGCCTCCACTGTCCCCACTACGGCCATCCCAGGTCCACAGATGTCTCCACCCTCCTCCGCCCCTCCAGTTCCCGCAGCTGGCTTGTCTGCCTCTGTGGGTCTCCAGCCGGTGACCACAGCCGTTCCTCCAGTCCAGCCCACTCTGGTCCACTCGCAGCCACAGACTGCAGCCCTGCCGGGGCAGACACACACACACTCTGTGTCTGGAGAATGTGACACGAGGTGAGACGCGAAAAAAAGCCTCTGTTAAAATGCCACGTTTTTGTAATGGAGGTTCATTTCAGCTTAAACCTGCAGCTTTTATTATCATGCTCTTGGGTTAAGTTTAATATTTTTGTACTTTACAAAACAGGGTTTCTACCATTTAATTATTTAAGTGCTCAGGAATGACTCCTAGCACACTAGAGATAATAATAATCAGCCACTTTTATCTACTCAATGCCAGACCAGCATAAACCAGTCAACGCACTGCAAAATCACAAACTCTTGCCATGTAATTTTGGTCTAATTTCTAATGCAAATGTCTTAGTACACCTGAAATAAGACAAAGCTAACTTACAAGTAACTTTTCAGCACAATATAATGGCTTGTTTTAAGTCAATAATTCTTTAATATTGATGAAACGTACAACTTAAAATGTCTTGTTCCACTGGTAAATTATTTCACTTATAACAAATACTTTTTCATCAATATTAAGGAATTATTGACTTAAAACGAACTCCTATTTTTTGCTGAAAAGTTAGAAACTAGACCAAAAATCCTGGCATTGAGTGTCTTTTAAATTAATTACTGATTATTATATCATCTTCCGATGTAACCCCTCTATGTCGTCTCTCAGGACTGAGACTTCCTCCGAGTCCGTAGGCAAACCGGACGACATCCAAGCTCTGGACAAGAAGCTGCGCTCGCTCTTCATGGACCTCGGTGGAGTGGTGCCGTCCACACAGGGAGACGTCCTACCTGCTGACCCCGCCTCTGGAACCTCCGTGGCTGGCACCTCGTCCCCCATAAGCGCCGGCCCCACCTCCACCACGTCTGTAACTTCTCCTTGCTCCACCCAGTCGGTCAACCCACCGCTGCCCCCCTCCAGCCTGGCACTGGGCCCTCTGGGGTCAGCGGCTCCCGTGCAAGGCCCAGGGACACCTGTGGCCACCCCTGCATCATCCAGTATGTAGAGGATTGTGTTTCTGCAGTTGTGCAACTCTTAAAAAAATAAATAAATTCTTTAACTGAATTTCTGATTCAAATCAAATCTCCCTAGTAATCCCTGCCTCCTCTATGGGTCAGACTACTCCATCCAAAACCCCCCTATCCAGGGTACCGGTGAGTTCTACAGAATATCATATCTAATAACTCCAGAGTCTAATTGCATAATTTGTGTAT
Source organism: Poecilia reticulata (assembly GCF_904066995.2). Lineage (NCBI taxonomy): Eukaryota > Metazoa > Chordata > Actinopteri > Cyprinodontiformes > Poeciliidae > Poecilia > Poecilia reticulata. Next base: position 9,187,493 of record NC_088852.1, on the reverse strand, counting down.
GAGTAGTGGATGTATGGGTAGGAAGCATGGGCATGGTTATTTACTGCTAAAAGTAATATATTTTCAGTTCTAATTGTTTCTTGCTACTCTTACAACTCACCTGGCATGTAAGTTCCTTTTAACAGGGTTCCTGCACAGTCTTATTACAGAATGTCTTTTAGTATTTCGAAATTTAGGAAAAAAGTTTATATATTCAAAAGTCTGACTTTCTAAATCTTAAGCTAAATAATCTGAAACTGTTACGCCATTTGATTACACAGAGAAGAATGCAAACGGTAGTAGATCATTTTTAAGCAAGAGGCATTAAATCTGCATAGAAATATTGTTTTGAGTGAGAGCACAGGATATTAACGAGCAGAGATTTTTTTTAGAACATTTGATGTCAAAAATATATAATCCTGATCTTAAATTCAAACTATATTATTTTCTCAATAGAAATAATTCAAATCAAATCATATATATTTTATTTATCCTAACAGGAACTTAAATGTTGCCGTAGCTCGTATCATCCCAGCATCTTCAGGAAGTAGTTTGGAAGGTGATGCTGCAGGTTGTAAGGATCTCTGGTAGCAGTCAGTTCTGCAGCAAATCTGAAGAAGCCTCTGACTGAAGACTTTGTCATACACGCTAACAGCTCAATATCTGGTCAGCAGACTTGATATAACATGGATGTTGTTGTTGGCGAGCACTTCTAATATTTAAATGGTTTTCAGCCTGATTAGGAAATCATACAGAAAGTTAGTCAAAAAAAATTAAGAGTTCTTTTTTTAATTTTTTTTATTTAAGCCTGAGAAAGATCATTTACAAGAAATGTGCAGGAACCCAGTTTTAACATTCTTAGGCATGAACACTACTTTTGTAATCTTTTCTTCACATATCTGTTTGTTTTACTTCCTGCCACTTTCTACTCATTGCATCTCTTTCTCTGGGATTAGGCCACTTCTCCTCCTTCAGAGCTCCTGTCACCCTTCCCTGGACCTTGTCTAATACAGGTGTTTTTTTGCTCATTTTAACACTATTATATGTGCTGCAATGCAGCTCTGTTTTTGTTCCAACTGTATCTCAACTAATTCAATGTAATTTTTTATGTGTTAGTGTAACATCTCCACACTTAACTCTTAAAACAAAAACAAAACAAAAAACAACTGTCAATCTTTCCCCTAGGCTTCAATAATTTGATTGACGTATCGCCTGTGATGAGTCGTTCTTGATGTTAAGACAGAATAATTGCAATCTAAATGTCACTGATAGTGGAATGCATGCTTGAATAATATCCCATCTTGGCATAAAAAGGTCCAAAAGCCTAAGATAATTGCTGAGGTTCCAGCAGAACACGCTGAGGACGAGTCACTTCAGGCCATAGACTGTCTCTGTATTCCCAGGCTTTGCTGTTGTGACTGTGGCCGTCTAAAAATAGACATTCTTTCAACCAGAACCGCGTCCTAAATAGCGAGACATGATTTGAAGCTCCTTTTATGAAAATGTGACCTGCCTGGTTATAAAACTCCCTCCATTTCTCTTATGCAACTCCCTCCGGGTGAGACCTGTCCTGTTGGATTAAGGTAATCGTTCTGTGGTCCAGGTTCACCAGGGATCTGATTTTAATTATCCACTTTTTTTTTAGTTGTGACTAAATTGCTAATGTGAGGGCTTTTCATTCTTCCACTCAGTGCTTATTTGTGTTTTTGTGCCAACAAGGAGACTTTGTTCAGTAGGATTTTCATTTGTATTCAATTCTATTAAGTTTTTCTTTTATTAATTCCAATTCTGCTCAAATTATACCTCTTGATGGCAAATGGACTGCAAAAACGATGCAGAGTGTTGTTTGAGCAATTACCTCTACTCTTAAACTTTTTAAGAATATTTAATTTAGTTTGTCAAATTAAAGCTTCAATAAATAAACTTTTTTTTTATTCTACTACATCTGAAAAAAATACAATAACTACAACTGGAACCTAATTTGATTTGAAACAATGTAACATCAATTATTTAAAACCAAGCAAAAATATTTTTCTAATTTAAGTAAAAATGCTAAAATAAGCTAAGCAGAGCAGAAAATGACAGTTTTTCCATTACATCCACGTTAAAGTCGACAGGACCTTAAAGTACAAACTCAAACTTTAATGCCGCTGCTCTTTTAGTGCACAACAGCCTAATATTTTGTCTACTCACTCCTTCAGTCACAGCAGCCTCTGGAAGACCTGGACGCCCAGCTGAGGAGAGCATTGAGTCCAGAAACTGTCCCTGTGAGCTCACACACACAGGTCGACACACTCCCATTACAGCCTCACTTTAGTCGCTTAGGCTGGTGCTGATGGAGCCACTCAACTCGTTTCTTGTCTTTTAACACTTACTGCAGGTCTCTCTCAGCAGTGTTCCTACAATAGGACAACCAAGTATGTACAACTTATTTACTAAACGTAGTGAACAGTTTCTTTCTCTGATTTGTTTTACAAAAATGTGTCACCTTTGCTACAGTTCCATTCTCACTGGAAGAAGAAAAAGCCCCTTCCCCTGCTCCTCCTCCTGCAGGTGGAATTAAATTAGGAAGATTTCAGGTAAAGATGTGTTGGAATCTTGTATGATATTTGCACTCACTTTCACATGAGGAAAAACGTGAAATTGTACACATAAAAGTAAAATGATGTCCTCTGTTTTGGGTTTTAAAATCACTGGGAATGAAACGCTTGTAAATTAGGCAGAATTTGATTCCGGTTCTTTTCCGTCTCCTCTCCTATCTTCGTTTTCACGCTCAGGTGTCCTTGGCTGCCGAAGAGCCTGCTGTCCAGCGCCCGTCCTGCACAGAGTCTTCTTCCACCACTTCCTCCTCCACTTCGTCCTCCTCCTCGTCCTCCAGTCTCTCCAGCCCGGAGAACACGTTGCACAAAGACTCCCCATCCCGTCTAAGAGGGAAAGGAGTGAAAGGCGGAGACGTTGTGGATGGGCTCCCCCAGAAGGCTCCGGCGGGATCCCACCTCGCCTCCCCTCTCGGTTCCCCGTGCCGCTCCCCCAAACCCACCACCACCATCGGCCGCTTCCAGGTGAGCGTCGTTTCTCTTCCGTTTTGCCCCGTTCCGTTACGCCGTCGGTTCACACGTTTTCGTCAAATGCGTCCTGTGAATTCAGGTTACGACCAACCCCGAGACCCGCGTCGGCCGGTTCTCGGTCAGTCGCGCCCAGGAGCAGACCCAGCAGCCCAAGCAGAGCCCTCTGCCACCTGCCGCTCGGGCTGCTGCTAACGGACCCAGCGATCCCGGACAGGTTCTGTCTCCAGACTCGCCTCACAAAGCCTCCCTGCCGAGCCTAAACAACAACTCCTTCAACAACTCCTACATGAGCAGCGACAACGACTCTGAATTTGAGGATGAAGACTTTAAGCAGGAAGTCCGAGGCCTCAGAGAAAAGTAAATAAAACCTCAGGTTTTCCGAAAACCCTTTGCTTCAATAACGCTTTCTGCAAATGTACAAATGTTTTCCCTTTTCTTCCTTCAGGCACATACATGAAATTCAGGCCCTCCACTCTCGCCAGAAGGAGGAAATCGAGCGTTTGTTTACAAGGCTGGGAAAGGTGATCTGTCACATAAAACACCATAACATTCTCAAATCAGCCACATAAATACTATATAGCAACCTCTCCTACCTGGGATCTGGTGCAGGTGCCTCCAGCTGCTGTGATCCCACCGCTCATCGCCTTTACTGGCAGAAGGCGGCGGCCCACCAAAAGCAAATCTTCAAAATCGTCCAGAAGCAGCTCCACCCACGGCAGCAAGAGCCCTTTACAGCCAGGTAGGCTCACCTTAGTGCAGCAGAGTTTATTTATTCATGTTTGGGCAATACCACTCACCATGCAAAAAGTATTCCCATCCCTTGGAACTTTTTTCTCATTTTATCACAATGCAAACACAAATTTCAGCTACGCCTGGGGTTTTATCTGACCACAGCAATGCAAATTAGGACATCATTTTGAAATTTTAATTTGTTTTGCAAAATAAAAGGAAATTCTTGAGCCATTGCTTTGTAGAAACAACCAGAAGGAGGAAATCGAGCGTTTGTTTACAATAACAAACAGTAACAAAGTAGTAAGTATTTCTACTTGCTTTGAACACCTCCAGACGGAAAACTTGTTTGCAGGAAGATGGACAAAAAGAAAAATAATCTGTTAACAACAAATTTCAAGTCTTGCAACACACTCTTTGTCTAAAGACAACCTATTGTCTGTATTTACACTCATCCAGCTTCCCGGTTCCTGATGAAGATGTGCATTCCCACAGCATAATGCTGCCAACACCATGGGAATGTGTTCGCCGTTACATTCAGGGATTCGTTTTCACCCGTCTAAAATGATTTGTATGTTGCCGTTTTCCCTAAATTTAAATTTTATGAAACTTTTTTTTATTTGATCCACAATACAAAAAAATCCAACAGAACAAGTTTGTGGGTTGTAATGTGACAAAATGTGAAAATGCTCAAGGGTTTATGATTACTTTTATAAGGTGCTGTAAAGATGTTGCTAAAAGTCGTGTTGCCCTCAAACCTGCGTTGTTGCACAAAAACATCCCAACGAGGTTCACATGTTTAAGCCTGAGCCACCCACGGCGTCGCGGTAAACATTGTTAAACATTTTACTCTGTTTTCACGCCTTTTTCTATGTTTACGCATTCGTGTGCACATATCTGTCGTGCGTTCGTGTGTTTCGTCACTCGTGCATGCGGGCATTTCACTGGATCAGGCTCGGAGCCGGAACATTTCTGACTGCTTTTCCTGTCTGTTTCTCTCTGTGTTGTTTTTTTGTTTTTTTTCTTGTCTCCTTGTCTGTTTTTTTTTTGTTTTGTTTTTTTTGTGGGTGACGTTTCTCTCCGTCCGTCCTCTTCGATGTCTCTCCACGTCCGCTTTTCTGCATGTGCGTCGTGTCGATGCTTTCTGCGATCTCCAGGCAGCACTTTATCCGCCCAGAGCGTCCCGGCCGTGTACCCCGGCCAGCTGCCTCTGCTGGCCCCCGGAGTGCTGGCCGACACCGTGCTCCAGCCCCTCAAGCAGTCCGCCTCCAGCGGCAACCTCTGCTCAGCCTACACCAGCGAGGCGGCGCTGTCTGTGCCCAGCTTGTGTGCTCCGACCCCGGGTAAGCATGTCACCGGGGGCCGCGGGCTGCGGCAGACCCCTGCGCGTCATTTACACCGGCAGCTCTTTGCATGCAGACAGAAACGAGTCCTGCAAAAAAAAAAAAAAAAATCAAGAAGCTCGTCCGTCTGTCTTGCTTTGTCTTTCTCTTGAGTGTGAACGGTGTGATGGCTCACTCACTCTAACATCTTTTATTTATAAACTCTCTCATCTGTCTTCTGTTGTATTTTCTCCTTCTCTCTCTCTCCTCTTGCTTTTCCTTCACCTCTGTCCCTGTCCCCTCTCTGCATCTCCCATCATCCCTCTCTTCAGGCTGTGTAAAGTTCAGCTGGGGTTCGGAGCGTGTGGCCTTCAAGCCGGGTGGCAGGAGGACGCGCTTTCTGAGTACGCCCTGCTTGGCTCTTTGTGTGTAACGCTTTATTTCTTTGCTCTTCTCTTGTTTATCCTTACTTACCTTTCATTTTTAAATGTTTTCTTTTCTCCAGTATCTGTCGAGACACAGTCACGATTTCTTCCTGGTGGTTTTTGAACAGCAGCAGCTGCTAGATGCTCAAAAATCTTGCAGCTGCAAGAACTAGACTTATCTAGAGAAACTGGATAAGTCTGGTTGTAGTTACTCTGGCAGAAATTAGAGGAAGACTGGAGGGATGCAAAGCTTTTCTGTCTGTTGTTTTAAAATTATGAGGCAGATTTACTAAATTTTAGGGAGAATATGACGGCTTTTTGCCTGAGAATTAGATTTTTGTCCATCAGCAGAATGAAGCATATTAGGTGTTGATGTTTTCCCTGAGAAAAACTGAAAGTTGGCTTAATGTAGAAGTGTTCCAGGATCGTGAATGATTAACTGATTTGTGATATTGTTGAATAATGTGATGAAAGTGGTAGTTGCCATAAATCCATACAGCCCTCTTCATATTGTGGTGATTCCTCCTCTCCTGGCTACAACATTTAGCATCGTGAGCATCGTTCTCTGTGTCAAGTGTGATTATCTGTGGCTGTGAGATTCTGTCCATCAAGTTACATATTTGGGATACAAAGTGTGATTTTATAATGTTTCAGGTTTTATAGCCAATAAATCCAAAGTAAGGATTGTTTTTGGGATTTTCCAGATCTGAGTAAGAATAGAAAATGATTTAATTCAAAATTTAGTCCCCTGTATCATTCACATCTCTGTCTGTCCATCCATTTCTTTTTTTCCTTTTGTCCGTCCATCCACCCATCTGTCCATCTTCTGTCATCCATCCTTCTGTCCATCCCTCCATTCGCATCCATCCATTCATCTTCCATTTTCTTTCCAACCTTCCATTCACTAACATTGCATTGTGGGTATATTTTAGGTACAGTTTAAACTTAATGAGATGTTTGCTAACCAATAAAAAAACCTGATTTGCCAAAACCTGGAATCAGAAAATCTTAAGTTATATGTATATATATATAAAAAAAAAAAGACTTTAGAATAACTACGAAGCGCAGCAGTTGGTATAAATCTGCATCTGGTAGTTAAAGTTTAGATGCTCAGATCAGAAACTACACTGATGGATTTGTTCAATCCTGCAGCTGAACATCTTCAGTCATTATATCAGCTTCTGCTATTCATGCAGAAAACGATGTGGTTTAGCATCTGTTGCCTTCCAAATATGTGATTTAGAAACCCCCAAACAAGTGCAGAATATCTCTTTTTTCTCTCTCCTCCGCTGTTTGCGCCTCCTTCTATTGTCTCCATGGCTCAATATGAACATCTCCACCAGCTGAACAGGCCGCCTTGTGATTAAATACTAACTATAGCTTCGTAACACCCGATATTTCAGCACACCGTATTTCTATCCACACAAAACCTACATGGTTCTATTTTAACAGCGTTGATGTGCATTTTTGAATGCTTTTATAAATACTGATTGTTTTAATGAAAATAAAAAGGATCCTGCTTATCAGAAGGAGCACAAATTAATTCTGAGCTCGCACTAATGAGATGCGATACAAGAATGAAAGATGAACCCTTTAGCAACCCTGACATTAATCAGCTACAGCTTTGTTACTTAAAACTTCAAAAGCAAATCGTCAGAAAACAGTCAACAAAGTCAGTGAAAGTCCTTGTTGTTCTGGTTGGTCTGGTTACAAAAGTGTTTACAGGTGGCGTGAGTCGGTCCGGTTGAGTATTTCCGAGGTCGACAGCAGAGCAGCTCCTTTGTTGGGAAAATAAATAGAAGAGCAGCTGTTGCATCTGTTGACTGTGGGACTAAACAAAGTCACGCTCGGGTTATAAAGTCATCAGGCAGTGAGCAGCCGTGATCCGATTTCTGTGCCATGTGCAGCTTTAATTTTCCACGTCATGTTAGGACACCGTGGCGCGCCGACACGTCGGTCCAACACCTCATCGCTGCTCCTTCTTTATAATTACACTTTCCAGTGATTGGATTATTCGTTTAATTCGGAGGTCCTGGTCTGTAATTGAAATCTGTGCTGTTAAAGTGACTTGATTGTGACGCATATTTTATATTTAGTCTGCTAATTAACTCCTTTAAGCAGTTCGCAGCACACAGACTTTCGCAGTAATCCGTTTGGACAAGGCTGTGCTTTCATTACTGTGAAAACAAACAGGAAGTTGTGACTTGGTGACTTGAGTTTATGTCATCTAATGTTGTGTTTAATGGGAAATGTACTGTATTTTATTTTTTTTAAATCTGTCATTTCAATCAGAATATTCTCCTTATCAAGTTTTTTCTCCTTTTTTTTTTTGCTTTATGAAAGGATTTTTCTGAATGCTTCTGATCCCTCTGCAGCTCAAAACGCTTCCCCTTCCTCATTCATCATCCTCACTCCCGTTAAACCCCCACCTTGACCCCATCACTGCATCACCGGGGAGGAGAGAGACAGACTTGGGTCTTAGTGACTGGATTTGGCTTAAAAAAATTTTTTATGTAACTCATATTTTGTCTTAACTCCTAATAATATCGGAGGAACTCAAAGCAATTGTACTTTATTGCACCTACTTCACATTTCTATATTAGGCAACCAAAAGCTTTAATGCATTGAAGTTGGATTTTATGTCATAGACAACACAATACATGGACAATGATGAAGTAGCAAGAAAATATTACACGCTGTTACTTTATTTATTTTTTTCAGATTAAATTGAAAGAGTGACGTGCAGTTGTATTCAGCCCTGTTTACTCTGATCCCCCTAAATCCAGAGCAAAGTTGAAGCTGCAAAAGACTTGAGACAGATCAGAGATCAAATGGAGTAGTCTAGATTAAAGTGTTAGGTCAGCCTAGTCAAAGTCCAGAAAAATGTGACCGCTTCACTGCCCCTGCTAAAAACAAAAAAAGAAAGCAAAAAGTCATTATACCCCCACCACCATGTTTGAAGCCAGTTGTCTGCACTCTTATTTTATTTAGGGGTATCAGTAAATGGGACTGTGTGTGACATACAAACGCATGTCACTCCATAAAAATTGAAAGCTGTTCATAGTTTTTCTTTCACTGTAGGCTTCTCCTCTACTGTACACTACTTTATATTGGTCTGACACACAGTAAAATCTGTTCAAAACACATTAAGGTTTGTGATTGAAATATATCTGGGAAAATGATGTTAAGGGGTGTACATACTTATGCAAGGCCCTGGTGACATTGACCCAATCCTGGTGAGCTGTAGAGAGGACTCAGAATCACATCAGAACCTGATGATTTGTCACCCAAAAGCATCTTAAAGCTACAGAGAACCGACTTTAGTGGGAAAGCATTTAATTTCCCGTGGTAACTGTTTGCTCTGTTGTCTCCTATTTAATGTTATCCTTCTGTGAACCATGTTTGACTTCAGAAGATGAAGTTATTTCAGCTTCCTTACGGCGCAAAACGCAGTTGACGTCCTTGTTTGGTGCAGAGGTCGTTTCTGCCCTTTAAGATGTTATTGGTGACCCGAACCCCCCCCCACTCCCCCAATTCTGTGTGTATCTTGTATGTCCAGTTCTGACAATCATACTCAGCTGCACTGTGTTTGATTGTGGGGTGATGTGGGCGGGGCTTTTAACTCTGACTCTCTCCCGATCCTCCGATCGTTGTCTTCCGGCCACCCCCAACCTCCTACAGGGAAGATGGTGAAAAAAGTCTGCCCCTGCAACCAGCTCTGTAGTAACTATCTCTCTCTTTTTGGTCTTTCATCCATCCCCCTTCTTGCTTGCTTGCTTGCTTGCTCTCGCCCTGCGTAGAATCAAATTTGACCAACTGGCCAGATTTGGGATCAGTTCAGTTCACTTCAGTTATCATCTGTATTCTTTTTTTCTTTTTTTTTTTTGCAATAACTTTAGATGACCCGTTTTGACTTTGAGTTTTAATAACTGAAATGATCCTTCGCTAGAGACTCAGACTGACACCGCATGCATCTGCAGGCCCTCCTGATACCTGTACCTCCCCTCCCTTACCATGGCTTGCAATCTAGACTGCATTGACCAGAATCCCCTGCTGCTGCAGCCATACATGACTCAGCGTCTGCCCCATTCTTGATTTCCTCCATTTTGCTCAGTGTGAATTGACAGTTTTATTTACCAGACCGGCAGTATGGTTCTCTTGCCTCAGGTCCCTGAATATATTATTTTATTAAAACAGGCCATGCAAGAATATTATCTCCCTTTTGCTCATTCTGTCAGCATGGCGCCGTCTCTAAAGCTTGTTTTGTCTGTGAACAGAAGGCGAATCTGTCCCTCATCATGATGACTAAGAGTAAAATTAAGCGACATTTCTATTAGAAGTTATACATTGCAGGAAGTCAAATAGCAGTGCATGCATTTTTTTAAGAATAAAATTGGCTCTACAAGTCTGGGAAAAGTGTATTTTCTGCTCCACTGGAGCGTGGGTGCCACCTATGGGCTAATAAAGGAATTACAGTCTGAAGATACAGTTTCCATACACTCATCGTTACTGTGAATAATAGTAAGTTTGGATTGCATTTGAATGTCTAGACTGTTAACGAAAACTCAAATTCAAAATTCAAATTAGGTGCAAAAGTTTCAATTTAGTGTGCATTTTCAAAACCAGATCTAAACAAGACAACCACACCCACAAATATTTGGATAGCTGCTGAAGTTGAACCTCTGTCGCAGGTACATATATTGAATATATGGTAGATTTGTACTGCACTGCGTTTGAATTCATTCTTTACCTCAGTGAAAGAATTCTGCCTTTAAATGCTGGTCTAAAGCAACATGTGTCGTTCGTTCCTGTTTGTCATCCTTATTTCCATCAGAACTAAACAGTCAATTATGCTGTCCCGCTCTAAAATCCAACCGGATCCTGCATTCACACTCATCCTGACGACTTCATTTCCGTCTTGGTGTCCAATGTCTCAGTCTCTTTCTCTCTCTCTGGCGCTCTCTGTCTCCCCCTGCAGGGACGAACAGCACCAACGCAGTGAGCGGTTCAGAGGGGCTGGGTCAAAGCCAGGGCGGCTCCCAATGTCTGGCGCCCAACATGTCAGCACCCCACCAGAGGAAAGGAACCTTCACCGATGACCTCCATAAACTGGTGGACAACTGGGCCAGGGACGCCATGAACCTCTCACAGGTCGGCAGTGGCCATGTTTTTGATATGAGTGATGTGGCTCTCCACCCAGGGCAGAATGAGTCGTTGGGAGGGTCGATAGTACTTGAAAACTGTCAGTTTTTTATTTTTATGTTTATTTTTTATTTTTTGCAAAGTTCTTTATGGAGTTCTTAGATCTTTTATCTCTATCTCTGTCACTATGAGGGTGACAGAGATAACATACTAGGCTGTTTTAGGTAGTTTGAAAAAACCTAAACAGACCACTATAGTGAAGAATATTGTGCATTCACAGTATTAAAGCTGTTGGTGATACTCATTTAAGTTTGCATTCAATCATTGCAGGGTAAAAGGAGTGCCAAACAGCAGCAGCTGCAGCAGGCCCCAGCACAGGGACACAGTTATGAGGTGGGTGTAAAAACATACCCCAAACACATCACACATGAATTAACTTCTTTTTATTTACTGCTTCCAAACCAATTCCTGGCTCACTTAAAATAAAGATATAAAGTTATATAAACTTGATTAGATGTTGTACGTAACTGAATTAATACTTCTGGGTCGAGTTTAAAAACTCGATCCTGCACTTATCTGGTGCGTATTTGCTTTGCTACATATAATCTGTGGGGGGAAAACTCAGATTAGATTTGCATCCTCACACTTTAACATGCATTTTCAGATTTAAAAATAAAAGGCTTGAACTGGTTTCAGCGACAACTGATTAACACTGAGTGTTCCTGTGTGCTGCAAAACTCACTTCTAACCACTAAATGTAATGGGGGACATTTTTAAACGTAAACTTTATTGTGATTTTACACCAACTGTTGCTTTGTGTTAAGATCACATTTATTAAAGTTTGTGGTTAAAATGGGAGGCAACCTTCTTTGTCTATGAATGCGTTTTTCAATGCACAGTTGAGATTTCTTGACCCACGCTGCTGTCGCCACCTGCAGGTCACCCAGTCGGCCAGTCTGGGCAGGAAGTACTCGGCTCCCAGCCAGCTGTGCCCCAGCAGCATCGGAGGCTCCGCCCACCTCCCTGCAAACCCCACCAGCGCTACCTCTCTGGCTGCCAGAAAAGGCTCCCTCTGCCACCCTCCCGCCTCCTCTGCCCCGCCCCAACTCCAGCCCCCGCAGTTTATCCCCTACGCCCCCAGTGCCGCCTACACCGCCCAGTGGTGCGGTCCGGCTCACAGCATGGCGAACCCGCAGCAAGCACCGACGCAGCCTCTCTTGGTCAGCGCCTCCCAGCCTTTGGGGCCCTACCCGCCTCCACAGGGCCATCTACCGGGACAGGGCCCCTACCTGCTCACTGCCACTCTGCAGAAGTCGGTGAGCAGCCCAGGGGGGCCGAACATGAGGACCACGTAGGGGCTGGCCGCCAGGGCCGGTTTTACTGACGGACAGCCCAGTCGGACAGGTGAAAGGAGGCTTGTTTTGCAGCCAGAGGAAAAAGTGGTGCACTGGAGTGGAGAAAAAAAAATTGTAGCAAGAAATACAAAATATTAGCAGTGTGTAGGTGAGGCGCCCTCCTTGCTTTGGGGTCGTGACAACCAGCCAAACGGATCAAACGGAAAGGAAAAGAAATGCATGTTTTGTTTAAAGAAGGTTTCTGACCAAGTGCAGTGTTTTTGTTGGGTGCATCACAACAAATAGGGATATCTTTGAAAAGTTCTTTTTTTTTTCTTTCAGTATTTTAATTCAATAATAACAAATAGATTCATTACACACAGAGTGATATAACTGAAGGATTTATTTCTGTTGTTTTTTTTTTTATGATTATGGCAAATTACCAAAAAAAAGCAATAACTTTTATTTTAAAAAATGTAGTGTTTTCACCTTGTTACAACTTACACAATCATAAGTAACCACATTTTTTCCTTCCACTAAACTTCTGACATTAATATGTTTGATACAGAACTCTTGTTTCCAGCCAGATTCTTCAGCAGCAATCTTTTTCAGTAAGCACATAATATTCTGATTTTCTGAGAAACAGAGTTATGAGTCTTTTTTCCACCTATGGTGTAGAATTATCAACATTAAGAAAAAAAACCGAGATATGTCATTGTGTGTAATGAATCCATATAACTTTGGTGTCGCAGTTTGAATTAAGCTACTGAAGTAAACAAACTTTTCAATGATCTGTTAGTTTACTGAGATCCACCTGTAAGTTTGTTTAGAAAGCAAATTATTATTATTTTTTCAGATTTGTACTCGTTTTCTTTTTAAAACGACGTCTCTAAACGGAGTGAATCCAGCAAAGCATCATCGCAAATACAGGTGTTTGCACACGAAAGCATGAGTTCAGTGTGTGTAATCTTAAAAAGCACAAAAAAACAACAACAAAAAAGATCTCAAAACCAGTGCATATCAAGGAGTTGTACCTCGGGTTGGTTTTGTTTTGGGTTTTTTTTTTTCCTCCCGCCGATCAATTATTTAACAAGTTGTTGGAGGAAGAGGAAAGCGGGCTGACGAAGAGGATTTTCCGATCAGGCCTCATCTGCTCACCGTTTGGGCCAAACGAGCTGCCTCTACACTCCAGATGCCTCCTCCCTGTAACGACTCCGCCTCATCCTCTCACCCCCACCGCTCACCTTTCTGTGTCGCCGTGTGAAGCAATAACAGCAGCAACCTTTTAGGAGGGTAAGGGGGGGGGAACAAAAAACAAAAAAAACGAGCTCAAAATGAGAAAACAAGTGGCCTTGTTATCAGAATAATATCAGAGTCCTTGTACAGTTTTATTTTTTTTCTCTGAATGTTTGCTTATGATGATTCCATTTTGGTGTTTTTTTTGGTCTTGTTGGGTTTGTTTTGCTCGCTGCCGCCACACATACACACACACACACACAAGCGCGCACGCACACACACACACACAATGCACAAGACGTTCACTGAAGAGCAAATACACGCACACAGACCAGGCGTGGCAGCAGTTTAACCGACTTAGACTCACAGATGTATGCCTCATTTCTGACTAGGCTGGTTTCAACGTTTGGGTTGAAATAATTGCAAGTGTAAATTACTATATTAATGTTATTCTATTTAAGAAGAAACAAATAATAAAAAAAAAACGTGTTCTGTCAACGGACCTGTTATGTGCACATCGCTGTACGATGTGGAGACACTGTGATTATTCTTGTTTATTCTTAGCAAAAAACACAAAAAAAAATGTTGTTGGACAACATTAGTTTTTAGGGCGACGCGTCACAAAAAGCATTCAGAGAGCGGCTCGAGTCGTTTCCTTTTCAGTTCAATGGCTTTCCGTCGAAATTTGAAAACAAAAATGCAAAACCAGGCACGGGCTGGTGATTTCAAACAAAACTGTCCGACTTTCAAAACTGCCAAAATCAGGCCGTTCTTAGAGTTTGTTGCTTCGAAGCACCAGAGAAAGTGATTTTGCGACAGGAACCTCAATCACCACATTGATATTTATAACTGGGGGGGGGGGGAGTCTTCCTAGTTGCAAGGAAAGAATGACGTTTCTTTCAGTAAAATGGGCAAAACTGTTTTAGTCTCATTTGTATACAGCCAGATGAATCTGATTGCTATAACGCTTTCTCTTATTAAAACTACCTAAAATGCAACGGCATTGTAGAACATTTTTGACACTTAAAATTTTACTGTACCGGAAACTGCATACATTGTGATTTTGTTCCTTTTTATTATGCAAGGGAAACGTTTGGCTTGTTGTTTTTCAGGCTGCAACAGTTTCTTTGGCATTTCCTTTGAAGGACTTTAAATCACAGAAACAACAGCACAGAGGATTATTCTCCATTTTGAAACTGAATGTTATTTAAAACCCTGAATCCGGTAACAGCCCCATGCCTCGTGGCATTTCTTTAAAAAAAATAAAAAAATCCAATGCATTACTGATAGCTGATCAGCTTCTCCGATTACTTATTGAACTGAAAGTGGAAACCGACCTCATTCCCGCGTTCGAATGGCAGGATAGTTGATATTTAGATAATAAAATAAAGCTAGCTATTTTTTTTTTTTCTTAATTACAGTACTTGTATGTCAGACACTTTAAACACGCCCTCCTGCTCCCTTTCCACCCTGGTATTGTTGGATGAATGTGAATGTATAAACCAATGGTGTCCATTTTAATGTACTTGAAAAGAAAAACTGTTTTGTCTTTTTATTTCCACTGTCTTTGCCCCTAAATCTTAGAGCCTCGGGTTAAAACCGGAGGACCTTATAGTGCCTTGCGTCCTTCCTGTTGCTTGTCGGTTGAAAGTGGCAGAATGTGTTTGGATTTTACCCAAGCGGACGATGTTTCGGACGCGTTCAAGGTGCGACGGTGATAAAAGGGGAGTTTACTTTCTGCAAAAATGCAAACATTTGACTGCTGTTCAAGTCGGGACGAAAAAGATGGGAGGGTAAATCTGTCGTCGCTCTGCCTCTGTTCAATCCAAGAGTTGTTAAAGGTTAGAAAAGGCAGCCGTCAGTCGTCAGTGTTGTTTCTGTTGCTGTGAGTCTTTTCGTTTTTAAGGAGGGAAGTTGTTAAAGATTGTATCTGAAGCTTGGACCACTCTGTACTCTTGAGTGCAACATACTGCTTTCTTAACCTGAACCGAAAGTCTCACTTGACATTAAAAAAAAACAACTTATTTTAAGACATCCTTAATTTCCATCTGAATAGTTCATCTTAGCTCTAAGCTGCACAGCGATTCTGTAAAATGCAGAAGAAGTGAATGGAAGGAGTTGAAAATCTCACTTTTCTAAACACAGCACTGTGTATTTCAGAAGGAATGGTTTAGCTACATTAATGTAGCTGTGTAAACAGTATTTGTAAACAAATTCAAGATAAATGGATTTTAAAAATCCACCTAAAATATTTTCAGACATGCATAGTTTCACCAGAATGTGCTGTATTTGGTGACTGGGGATGCAGTGGTTGTGTAAAACATGGCAGCAGTGAATGGAAGCAGCTAAAAGTCTCTTTTCTTTACAAAATCAATTTCTCTTCCTAGTACGCTGGATAGTAAGTTATTTCACAAACGTACTATCCTGTAAGTTTGGTGTATTTTTGAGTGCCTGATGCTTAGTTTGTTCACCCTAGTTTTTGTTTGTTGCTGTTTTTCACTGAGAAAAGGTAAACATTTCTTTACATGCATACGGTTGAGGTGGCACAAATGGGAATTCAGCAAGTTTTACTCCTAAGCATGGCACATTTACATGCTACAACACTCTAAAGCCCTTTTTTTTTTTAAACATTTCAAATATATCTTGTGCAAGATATTTTCCCCATCCCAAAAACAATTTTTCTTGTGCTTTTTTTTTTTTTTTTTTACGTTAAAGCTGTGAATGCTCTCTGAGCCGGTTTCCTTTAGATCTGTGGATGAGCTTTCCTCCTGACCTGCAACAATACCACACCATTAAGGTCATCTTAATGGTGGAAAATGGAAAAACATCAGAAGAAAAGAAAACGGATTTAACAGCATTTCATTGCTGGAGCTGCTCCAGTTGCCAGGCAAAAGTATCACTAATGATTTCCACATTTAACTTGTTCCCCATTTAAATAAGTACTTACAGTGCAGAGCAGTAAAGTTAAAGTGACCTTTTGCCATGAAGCTATAAAAGTGTAGGACTAAAAGGCAATGCCGCTTTAATACAACATTAGCAGCGTTGCTTTTATCCCCTTCTCAAAGAAAGCATTTTGTCAGTCGTAGCAATAATTTCTCATACCTAAACATTATTTTGTTTTGACATCTTTATCAATTTGGTCCTTTTTTTTTTTAATCAGAATTTTTAAGTCTCAGTTGTTTTATGAGCTGTTTTAAAGCACGTGGGCTTCTTCTTCTGCACTGTGCTCGGCGTCGTACAGAAGGGGTTGAGCGAATGACGGAAAACGGGAAAATGGAGCGGTATGTTTCGCACTTTACCGTACAGAGTGTTCAAGCTTCAAATTAAAAGAAAGAAAAATTTGCGCTACAACACAATGAAATTTGTTACTTTATTTGTAAAAAAACAAAACCTTAATAAATAAAGTTGTTTAAATGAATGGAAGAGATGAGACTTTGTTGGATTTTCTTCTGAAAAGATGTCTGGTGTGTGTGGTTATTGTCATCAGTTGTCCTATCACTTATCTGAAACTACCATCCTGCAACATTTAAATTCATCCCTGCTTCAACCCTCCGGATTTTCCCATCAGCATGTTCTTCAGCTCTTCAGAGGCGTGGCAATCCCAGGTGACAAAAAGTATACTTTAGTATACTTTAAACATAAATTTGTGAAAGTACACTTTAAGTATACTAATTATTAAGTGTACTACCTATAAGTACATCTGAAGTATACTAAAAATACACTTGTACCATTTTCGAAATTAGTACTTTAAACACACTTGAACATAAATGTACCAAAATACACTTTTAATATATTAAAAGTATAAGTGAACAAAATATGAATATGTATGAATTTTTAAGTGCCTTAATCAAATTTTATTTGTTTAGCACATTTAAGCAGCAAGGCATTTCAAAGTGCTTTACATGATTAAAATAAAAACAGTATGTAACAGTGAATAAAGATTATTTTTATTTTTTTAAAGAAAAAGGTTAAAGATCAAATTAAAACCCGCACCCCTTGTAGGACTTCAGTTAAACGTCTCACACCTCAGAGTTTTAATTAAAACGTCATTTAACAAGGATTCTCACACCCCTAGATATAGATTCGTTTAACTGGGACATTTTCCGGGGGGGCTTTACATAGACTGTGTGAAAGAGAAATGAAAAGAAAATAACTAGATGAAAAGTAAAGATAAAAACATTGAAGACATCAAAACCCGCAATTTAGCCATAAGCAACTCTAAACAGGTGGGTTTTAAGTTGAGATTTAAAGGCACCCAGTGTTTCAGCTGTTTTACAGTTTTCTGGAAGTTTGTTCCAAATCTGTGGTGCATAAAAACTGAATGCTGCTTCTCCTCATTTTGTTCTGGTTCTGGGGATGCAGAGCAGACCAGAACCAGAAGATCTGAGGGGTCTAGACGGTTGGTACAGCAATAACAGATCTTTAACGTATTGTGGTGCTAAACCGTTCAGTGATTTATAAACTAACAACAGTATTTTAAAATCTATTCTTTGAGCTACAGGGAGCCAGTGTAGGGACTTTAAAACTGGTGTTATGTGCTCTATCTTCCTGGTTTTAGTGGGAACGCGAGCAGCAGCATCTGGATCAGCTGCAGCTGTTTGATTGATTTATTAGTCAGACCTGTGAAGACACTGTTGCAGTAATCAATGCGGCTAAAGATAAACGCATGGATGAGTTTCTCTAGATCGTGCTGAGACATAAGTCCTCTAATCCTAGAGATGTTCTTCAGGTGATAGAAGGCCGACTTTGCGACTGTCTTAATGTGGCTCTGAAGGTTCAGGTCAGAGTCCATCACTACTCCCAGGTTTCGGGCCTGATCGCTGGTTTTAACTGGTAATAACTGAAGCTGTGCATTGATTCTAGTTCGCTCCTCTTTAGGTCCAAAGATAACCAGTTTTGTTTCTGTTCAGCCGGAGAAAGTTTTGGCACATCCACACATTTATCTGTTCTAAGCATCTATTCAGTGATTGGATGGGTTCAGAGTCACCTGGTGACACCGTGATCTTAATAATCTTTTACTATTTATTAAAATTGCATACAATAAAAAAAGGATAATCATGATATAATTTTTAAGAAAGTACCCAATCAATTTTCAGATGTGTGAAGTAAAACCTTATAATCAACGGCATTAGCTCCAGTTCACACTCCAGACCAGATGGTGGCGGTACGGCACACTTTCATTTATTTAAAAAAAAACGCCACAAAGAGAAGAAAAAACTTGAACACGGGGAAGATAACAGACGCTGTTCAAATTCGCCATTTTTACTCGCATAACATTGTCTTAAAAGTAGAGAGGGCCTTGACAATAGTTACTAATTTTGGTAAATTCAAGCTGGTGACGTCCTAGTCCGACTTGGACGACAACACAACGGGACAACAACCGATGGAAATGAAATGTGTGTCACAAAAGGAGCCCGGAGGGATGAAGGCTGCTAACTGTTGCTAGCTGGTGGTAAGTTTGCTTATTAATTGCCTTTATTTAATTATAAACAGTGCAGTAAAGATATATAACTTACGTTGGTTTCTTAAATAATTATTTTAGCAATTTTATTGTGACTTGTATGATGATTACTATAGCAATCATTCAGCTTCATGTTATAACTGCATGGAGGCTGTTTGTTGCGACTTATATTTTAATTCATAAACTAACCTGGTTTTAATTGAGCTCCATAAGACAAAGAGACTTTGATATTGCGAGGTTGTTGTTCTAACTCGTTCATCAATGATTTTATCGTCAACATATGTTTGCAGTCTAACTAAGCAAATGAAGATGAAAGAGGAAGCCAGAGAAATCAGGTGTTAGAAAACCTAAAGGCTTTTCTGTCTCAGAAGAAGCTCTGACTCCACCAGATCACCAACCAGCTCTGAGGATGAACCTTCACATCGTCTTCATGATGCAAGTTTGTTTTTTCAATGAGGAGCTAGCTACATTTTCAACAACAAAAACTGCTGTTACCAACACCAATAAACATGATTTATTGTTTAAATGAATGGAAGAGATGAGACTTAAATAATAAACATGGTTTGATTTAAAGGTAACTGGAAAGAAATGTTCTCTTGTCAATCTAACATTTATCTTTTTTTTTTATTATTTGTTGTTGACTTTCAGGGCCCTGTGATGGATTGGTGACCTGTCCAGGGTGAACCCTGCCTCTCATCTGATGGCTGCTGGAGATGGGCACCACCAGCCCCCCTCACCACCCTACAAGAATCAGTATGTTCAGATCATGGATGGAAAGATTTTAAGGTAGTTTGTCTCCTTAAGTCCACACTTAAAACAGCTTCATACTTAATGCCAACATCAACTGATTCTATGACATTGCTGACTATTTTTTTTCTACTTCTAACATAAACAGGCAAAGAAGACACCCAGAAATGTTTTTCCACCTCAGGCATCCGGTCCCAATCATCATCAGTTCTTATGATGTCACATACACAGCAAGAACAAAACGTCTTAAAATTGTAAGTCTTATTTTTTATTTGACATTTTTCTGTTCTCTTTAAAAACAAATACTTTCTCTGTTTAATTGCTCTATTGTTCTTTTTTGTAGGTTCCTGTAAGGTGCAGTGAACCGGAATGTTCTGTCGTTGATCCTCACTGTCATGTTTTATTGTCGCACTTAACTTTTCATGTTCATTGTGTTCACTTTTGATGTGTAAACTGATAATTTATGTAAAGTTCATAAAGTTGTGAGTAAAATTGGACAATTTTAAAATGTCGGTAATAAAACAAAATATTTGAATTACCTTGGGCATCTTGTGTAATTAATCTTTCCATGTAATTTTAGCCTAAAACAATGTAAGTAGTGTAGTGTAGTTATGCAGGTCATGTACAAAATAGGTACATAGGAATAAAGACTTTCACGAGTAATTAAAATTGTAGTTTATTATCAATAGCAGGAAATCAAACATAAAAATTAAGTGTAATTTAAATACATTACTAATATATTAATAGTATATTTAAAATATATTTGAAGTATATTAAATATTTTTAATATAGTTCTGAGACAGAATTATTACACAAAATATAATATATCAAAATATAATAAAGCTTTGAAATATATTTTAAAAGTATACTTTAAGTACACTTGAAGTTGTTCCAAAAAAGTAAGTATATACTAAAATATACTAATAGTTGTAATTTAATACTATTTAAATACTACTAAAGTATACTAAGCACAACATTAGTTGTTCCAAAATAGTACAGTTTAAGTACATCGATAAAAGTATACTAAAGTATGTTAAAATTTAGTATACTAAAGTATACTTTTTTTTCACCTGGGATGAGCCGTTTATTTGATTCAGGTGTGTTTGAGCAGAATGTTGGCTAAGGTCTGGACTTGATCTGCATGATTTTTAGCAAGTAAAATAGAGATTAACTCTTGGTTTTTAACCAAATAATTTTTTTTTTTATTCACAATGATCTATAAGTGCACAGTTGGAATGAGTTTAAGCCTTAAAGGCGAGTCTTTGTATTACTTTCAAAGATCTTATTAAAAGAGCTTTGCCACTATTCATAAAGACAATTTATCCTTCAGTTTTGATTAGAATTATTTTAAGTAATCAGAAAGCTGTGTGGTGAATGGAAGCAGCTGAAAGTTTCACCGTTCTACATGATGCGATTCATTACTAAAGTTCTAGCGATTTTCATATTTTGAAGTACATTCTGATCTGAGTTTTACAGTTTCCCATCTTAGCTCTAATAACATAATTATGACCTCTAAACGCCAAAAAGCATCTCCATTAATCATGAAATGTAGTCAATTTTCAAGGCAGTAATTTTGTTACTCGTGATAATTATGACTTTAAAGCTAATTAATGTAATTGTGCACTTTCTGTTCCCTTTAACAGCCAGAAATTGGCTTCTACAATCCTAACTTGCGTGTTGCAGTACCTCTAACTCTCCACACGGCTGCGCTGCCTCACTTCACCCCATATCCCGCTACGCTTTGAGTCACAATCTGCATCCTGTGGTATCATAAAATAGCTTCTTGTCTCACTTTGTAATCAGGAAACTGCTTGTTGTGAGGTGTGAATCTTTGTCTATTATCTGTCGCCATGGAGACGGTGGGAATGGCTTGGCCTGCCCAGTAAAACGGGAGGCCTGGGGAAGGAAAGGAGGAAGGAAAATGAGACATGCTGCAACACAAAAACAATAAAAAATTTAAAAAAAAAATCAATGGAGCAGTTTTCCTGCTATGATATGAAAACTGAACTGTGGGGGAAAAAAAACAAAAGAATCTTTACACTGAATGGGAGTTTACATTCCACAATAAGGATTCTCACAATAGACTTAAAAGTTTTCAGATGTAGGTGAAAATTCAGCGGGTGATTTCCAGCTTCGGCTTTATTCACATGGGTGTTTATAATGTCCCTTGGCAACCATTAACTTTCATGTTTAGTTTTCATGTAAAAAATAATGCAGACTCAACAAAACCAGTAATGAAAAACCCCTGTGACTGCCAGTGTCTTATTTTAACATTCAGAACAATTTTATGGCACCTTCAATGACTAAACAGAGGAAACTGTGTCTTTCATCCGTCTTTAAACTTTACTGATTGCCCAGAAAAAAATCAGATTTCATGTGCGACATCTGATTAGTCACACATAAAACTAACTGTAATAAAAAAAAGCAAGTAAAGATATCATCGTTCAAAGCTTTGTTAGTCCTGTTCACCTGTTAAACAGGAGGTTTGATCATTGGACACTTTTTTTTTTTTTTTTTTACTAAATTACATACATGCTAATAAGCTGACTTCTGGGCTGCTTCTTATTTAGGAGTATTGCAGTAAACTGAATACAAATGTGCACCTTCATTTTTATTTGTGCTTTTTAAGGTGGAAAACTGCTTTTGCAAGACACAGTAAACACAACATTTAGCACTCTTCAACTTACCTCTCATTTAAGACGGTTTGTCTCTATACCCATCACTAGAGTCCGGGAAAACCTGAGTGCAAGTTTAGCCTGAGCCATGAAACGAAACGCTGCATGTCCTGTTTGATTTCCACTTCACTTCAAGCTTTAAATAAAAGATGTGCAGATTTTCACTTCCTACTTTATTTTTTTTTTTATTTTTTGCCTTACTTGACACAAATATGCAGAGGGAGTAATAGACCTCTGTCTAATTTTCTGCCAAGCGTTATTAAAAAAATCTCACTTGACCTTCTCTCTGCAGTCTGTCAGCTGCCCTTGAATGAAACGTTTAAGCTCACAGCCACAACCCAGCTGACCTGGACGCAGCTGACGCAGAACGCCCGTTGTTACCCACGATGACGGTGAAAACGAGTTCCAGTTGTTATTCAGCTGGATGCAGCTTGGAGCCTGCATTTTGAATTACAATCATTCCTAGAGAAGAGAGGCAGCTTAAGCAAAACAATGTTGTTGTTGTTTTTGCTGAGTTTACAGAAAACGTTCTGATGCCAAAGGGTGGCTTTTAATTTGAATGAGCCGCAAATGTTACGTGATCGTCTGAGTTCTGCAGAGCAGAAATCCTTCTTCAGAGAACAGAACAGGATGATTGATGAGTTCTGTAGGAAAATCTTGTGCGTCCCCTGGTACATCCGTGCTGTTGCAGCCTCTCGGTGTTTAGTGTAATCATGTAGCTTTGTGAGCAGGAGCTACGGGTCTGCTCAGGGCCGTATGGAAGCTCCTGCTGCTGTTTTCTTTGGCCACAGAGGGAATTTTTTCTTTTTTTTTCCCAAGTTAATAGCACAGAGGCCTAAATTGAGCTGAAGCAGGTCTGCAGACTGTATTTGTGGAGATTTCTAAGAAAACTTATTTGCTAAATGTCGAAAATATCATGGTTTACTACTAAGTAAAAAAAATGTGCATCACGTTCTTAAAAAAACCAGAAGTGTACATACTACAAATATTGTGCTTTAAACAAATTTTTAAAAGTAGCTAAACAATCCAGATTATGGTGGGTGTGAAAATGCACTCGAGGACAAAAACAGAACCCTGTAGAGCCAGAAGATTTATATAAACACGAGACCCCATACTGCATAAACATGAACAGTATTTTTTAAGTGTTGGTAGAGCCTCACATACTTATGTGCACATCCAATGGGTAGAGGAACATGGAACAAAATTTGACACTTTTGGAACCTGTTTAAGAACAAGTATCATTAAAAATCTAATGTTGAGGAGTTTATTTCAGTGCTGAAGCTGTTCTGAGTGGGTGACTTGTCTAAAACTCCTGTAGTTAGTTACTGGAGAGGTGTTTCGACACGGAGAGCAAAGGTTCGTCTCCTTTTCCACCTTGTGGATATGTAGGAATAAATCGTTTTTCTTGGTGTGCAAGTAAACAGTTTTGTCTTAATTTTGTCCTTTGGGTCTGCATTTAAGACAGTTGAACAAGTTTCAACCACTTTTAGTTCATATTCAGGCCAAAACCCTTTAGACTTTAAGGACTTCGCTCATTAAGCAGTAAATCTGTGAAATGACAGCCATAAACCATATCATAAAAAGACTCTGATAAAAGGCAGAGCGATCGATTCTATTTTCACCTCACGGTAAATAATCATCAGTGTCAATTAGTTGTTCTTTTTGTAAACCGGGTTAACGTTCTTTTACTATTTATACATCCAGGTGGTGAGGGTGTCCAACTGGTTTGTCGTAGTTATTATGTCGTCTCTTAGGCACAGAGGTTGGTCCTGCGCTTTAATGTGGAAAATAAAAATGTCCAAACACATGTCCAGGTCACGAGAGGTTGTGAGTAGAAAATGTCCTAAAGCAAACACTGCATCAGAAACTGACAGCACTAATTTACTTCAGATTTTCAGAGCTCAGAGGTGGTTGAGATGTTGTGTGAATATGTCTACTGTTTCTTTGTCTGAACATTGTTGTGTAGGCCAGATGCTGCTGTTTATGTAACGCTGAGTAATGTGCAAACTGTGTTTTCCAGGTTCTTTGGTTTTATGTGTGCGTGTGTGTGTGTGTGTGTGCGTGCGTGCGTGCGTGCGTGTGTGCGTGTGTGTGTGTGTGCGTGTGTGCGTGCGTGTGTGTGTGTGTGTGTGTGTGTGTGTGTGTGTGTGTGTGTGTGTGTGTGTGTGTGCGCGTGTGCATTTGAGGGCTTTAAATGAACCAAGGAACTTTGAAACAGTCTGTCCTTGACCCGTCCACCTTACTGCTATAAACAGGTTCCTTATTACATCCACGAGGGGGGGGAGGGGGGAGGGAAACATTTAGCCTTTGGGTGTGCGATGCATTATTGGTAGGCGAGGAGCAGAGGTGCTGGAAACGTGTTCAGCCTAAGCAGATGCAGTTTGTGGGATGTGTGACAGTGAGCTCAAGCGCTGTGGTTAATGCATTGATCTAATCTTTCTGCTGAAAGCGGCCCCCCCCACACTCGAGCCATGCATGCATGCATGCATGCACAGCCATGCCCCTTCATGCAAACGCGTGATAGAGGATGGTCAGTCTTCCTGGTTTAAAAAAAAAAAAAAAAGCAGTTTATTCTCATATTCTCAAGAGACATTTTGCTGGATTAAGCACAGTATTTTTTTTATCTACTAGGTGATTTTTCTGTGCTTTTTCCCTTCTGTTCACATCCACTGTAGTGGATAGAATGAAAGTTGTTTACTGGCCTCCACTTCTGAACTAAATACCAGAATCTAGGTCAGTATTTCTGTTGCCGAGGAGTAAGTTAAATATAACCTGATCCACAGAAGTTAGCCACGTTTCATTAATATTTAAGCAAGATTACATTTTCTCCTGAGTGTAACCACTCTTGAGTATCACAGCAAATTTTTGCTTGTTCTTTTTTTTTTTTTTTTTCCAGTTTTATTTCTCTGAATGGATTGTGCAGGGTAGCTCAGGTCTATCCACATGCCTTTAATTATTTTTAATACCACCAATAACTGCACAATTTTAGACAAAACCCTCAGGATGGACCCAGTGAGATGCTTTGGATTGTTCTGAGGTGAGTTTGAGTCATTTTCCTGTTGTAGGTGATGTATGTGGATTTTTTTTTTTTTTTTTAAATCAGTAAGTTTATCAAATTTAAGAGAAACATTTTAGAAAGTATCCAGTCTTGTTCACTTACAAAATTATATACAATTTAGAAAATTATATGCAAAGTTGTTTTGTTTTTGTTTTTTTGCAAAGTTTTAGAGCTGAAATGTTTCCA
Source organism: Poecilia reticulata (assembly GCF_904066995.2). Taxonomy (NCBI): domain Eukaryota; kingdom Metazoa; phylum Chordata; class Actinopteri; order Cyprinodontiformes; family Poeciliidae; genus Poecilia; species Poecilia reticulata. Next base: position 9,162,131 of record NC_088852.1, on the reverse strand, counting down.
AGTCAGCAAGTTTCTTTTTTTAGCAACTTTTTTTTTTGCAGAGGGACAAATCAAGAAATTTCAGCACAAGCGCCTTAAATACGTGCTTGTTTTGCAGTTTTTCAGTATTCTGGTGTCAAATGTGAGATTTAGAAAGCTGCAAAGAAATAGGCGCCCACAAACCTCAACTGAAACAGCGTCAAGAAGAGTGGGTTAAACATCCTCAACAGCTATGTGAGATCCTGAGGAGTTACAAATAATTAAACTCACTGCTGCATGATTTTACAACCTGGGTGTGATTAGATTTTTTTTTTTTTACAGTTCTGTGTTTTAATTCTATTAAAAATATATTTCAGGGTGTTGGTTTTTAGTTAACGACGTGTATCTTGTTGTGCGTCCCATTCTAACACAAAAAGAGGGTGGACTTAATTTATACCATGTCTGCACCTCCATCTCACCCACAGGGGTAAAACAACTCACGAGCGCACACTCACGCGCGCGCGTCTCTCGGTTTTTCTTTTTTCTCTCTCTCTTTTTCTTTTTTTTACTTCCTCCCTCTCTTCCTCGCTCGCGGACAGTGAAAGCTCCGCTGACAGCTCGCGGTAAATCGCGCGCGGAGATTCAGAATATTGTAACGGAGCTTTTCGGGCGGAACGTCCTGGACCTTTTCACGCGCATTTAGAGGGGCTATCGAAACCCCGAAGGTAATATTTGGCTTAATTGTGCTATTTTAAGTCATTAAAGTGGGCAGAGAAGTGAGCATGAAAACATTTAGCCTAAACTTGAAATGTCAGTTGTCACAAGAGTGTAATTTGGACGTTTCCTGAGGGACATTCTCAGCACTGTACGGGTGTAGTTATACTCTAGTATAGCCCTGTAGCTGCCTCATATAGACGCTGTCAGTACTGAAGGATAGCAGAATAGTCATTTTAAAAAGAGACACCAATGGTTTGCTTTTTTTAAACAGCCGGACCACCAACTTGTGGTTTATGTCAGTAAAACAAACAACAACCTCCTGCAAGTCACAGGCATTTATTTTAGCACATGTCTGGTGCTGGGTTATAATTTTCCTGTTGGGCTGCCAGCCTGTAGAATGGTGTCTGTGTATGTATGTATGTATGTATGTATGTATGTATGTATGTATGTGTGTGTGTGTGTGTGTGTGTGTGTGTGTGTGTGTGTGTGTGTGTGTGTGTGTGTGTGTGTGTGTGTGTGTGTGCGTGTGTGTGTGTCGAAGGAGCTCATGAGTGTTCATTTTCAGCAGTGCAGTTCTTTGTACAAGTACGTACTCCTTCCACTTGCTCACATTTCGTCATGTTACAGGATACAATATGGACAAAACAAAAGTTATTCACTTTGTTTTACTGATTAAGATCTGAAAAGTGCGCTGTTCATATGTGGTCAATCCCTTGCAAATCTGGAGACCATAGAAAGGCAAAAGTGTAAAATATTTTTGCAGCAACAGATTGTCTTCTAGGAGTACTTGATTTTTCTAGAAATTCGGATTAACTTTCCTGCCGATAGTGCATGTTGCTGCCGAATCCATTTTTCTCCTAATTGAAATGTTGTGTTCAGGATAATGTGCAGTGGTTTTCCACCACTGGTAGCATTAATCAGTGAAGCCAGCAAATTGAGGTTTGGTCTCATTCTGTCCCCTACATGGCTCTTAGCAAGCAACAACCGCGACTTCTTGTGTCTTTCTTTCTGCTACCCTTCCATAAAGGCCAGATTTGTGGAGTGCACAAACGATACTTTTCAGATTTTTATTTGTGTGGAGCTTTGAAAAACACGCACTTAACTTTATTATTATTTTAACCACAAAACAGATCTGCATGAGCAACCTCCTCAGATAGCTTTTGCACGGACCAAAGTGCTGGCATCAGGTCAGGACTGGAGAAAACACACAACAGTTTTCATATAAACAGACTCTAATCACCCTCAATCTTGACCTCAGCTTCACCAGACAGGTTACACCCACAACACCCTTCTCTTATAAAGCCCTGAGGTCTGTACTGAAACTTTGCTTGCTTGCATGCTTTGCAGCCAAACATCTAAAGCCACATCTGAAGCAGTAAAGCGGTTCACACGTCGTCACGCAGACTTTGGGGGCCTGAGAAAAAGGGAGCCAGACTTGCATGGTAAAAGGGCAAAAAAGCCTGAGCTTCACCTGCCTAGAAATGTATGTGCCACTCTGTCTGTGTGACTGCGCGCGAATGAACAGGGGGCATCTGAGTTTGTGGCAGGATCAAATGTCCGTCTCAACCACTTTACTGTAATTTGATTAGAATCCGGCGTGCTGTTAGCCAGTCGTGTCCCTGTGAGGGAGATCTGCACTGGAGAACCTCGCAACCTGCCATGTGCATACTTTCTGCAGATTAGAATGAACTACAAATGTATGTATATTTTTACACCTGTGTCCTTTTTTGTGATTTCCTTAAACCTGATTGCTTTCTTTCAGATGCTGGGTCGCTGGCTGCAGTTGCAGAGCGGTTGTTAGCCATCTGCCGGGGCTAACATGGAGCGAGAGGGCTCCTTTAGGAGGTGAGACCACAAACACACTCCTCATTAAACATTCCCATTCAGCTTCACCTCAGCTCTCGCTGTCCCTGTCCTCGTGGACACACAAAGACTCACAATAATGCACATTAATGCAACATGCATTCCTGGATGACCTCATTCGTGCTTTCACTCTTCTTCTTCTTCCTTTGTTTGGTGATTAGACTGCAGCCTTCCTGTGCAGAACAGGGGCCAAAAACTCAGATGTGTTTCACTTCCTGCTCACATCAGAGCTCTTTGCCTTTTGCAAATCCAGAAAAAGACACTTTCTTCCCTAGCTCAGATAACATGTCTAGACAGCGAGAGCGACTCTATGCTTATTTTTGGTCTTGGCATCTATTTATTCTCAAAACTGAAGTGTGCAAAGTCATGGTAGCTGTACGCATGACTTTGAAACATCTTTTTTGAGAAGCTTTGGATAGTTTACCGAGTCTAGACTGTGTCCAAACATGCACACGGCTCCTGTTTCCCACAGTGACCTATTTATGTGGACCAAGATCCAGGTTGTTAGACGGACCAGCAGCACACCTTCTCTCCTTTTCCTCCACATGCTTATTCATTGTCTTGCATTTTATATAGCTTTGTGTAACTTCACCATTTAGTGCCGTTTGTGTCACAAATGTCTCTAGGTGTGTAGCAAGGTACAAAAAAAAAAAAGAAGCTTGCAAGTGTTTTTATTTAAATATTTCTAAACAGCTGAATTCATCTTTCCTGTAGTTGAGAAAAATTGCTTTAAACGTATTTCAAGTAGTTGAGTGGCAGTGCACAGCAACAGGTGGGGCAGGGGTTTTGCTGCATTAACTCTTCTGCATATGGCCATAAAAAATATTGGTCAGTTTCTCATTAAAAGAACTGTAATCTGTTGGAACCCCATAGTGGAAAACATCGGTGGATTTAATCTGTACCCTTTAAAAATGTTGGTGCATCCTTTAAAATGCAAACCGACCCACAGCCTCTATCATCAAAACTGACTTGAGTGAAGCAGCTTGAGTCCAGCTTCTTTCTTCTCTGAGCTCTGCACACAGTTGGACAGAGAGGTAGATGGAGTGAAACGCGTCACCTTTAAACTCTTCCCTCCCCTCCTTTGGCAGCCCTGGAACCTCAAAGGGTTGCTTTGTTCGCCCGGCACAAAAGCTCTCATGGTCACATGGCCACCGAGCTGACACAGCCTGGCAAAGGGACAGAGACCCGGAGAGGTAGAGCGGGTCGGGACGAGTGGAGCTGGGAAGTTTTAAAAACTGGAAACGGAGAGTCAGAGGCGCTTCTTCCATCCAGATTAGTGTGACTCACACACATCCAGTCATGGAGTGGGGATATCTGAGACTCTTTTATGTGCTTGAGTAAGTACATGTCATCATGTTTGTGTGAGCAGAAGACGAATTTGTGTTTCTGTTTTTTCTTTTCTTTCATTTTTATAGTTTCTACGTGATCCGAATCAAAGAAAATGTTTTTCCATCGCCATGCACTGGCTCACACTTTTCAAGCTCCACTTAAGATACTCGGCTTTCTTCTTTTTGCACACTCCGTGCTTTCTTCTGAACTTCTTGGATAATTTTTCAAAAGGTTTTGATCAATTTGTTTTATTCCTCTGCTTGTCCTTCAAAGCGATGTCCTTTGAGTTTTAAACAAGCTCATCAGCTTGTGTTACCAGTATCAACCATCCTTTAATAACTGCCAAGCCAAAAGTTTTTTAATCGGTTGAACCAACAGAACGTGTTTTTCAAACGAATTTTCTCAGCACTGTTTGATTTTTCACAGAAAAAGCTATTAGCCTTATTGCTGTTCTCAAACTGAGGGAACAGTTTGGAAGTAGTCGCTTATCATTATTTCACTCATACTGCTGGCACCTTAACAGGCACCCAGCATGATGCTACCACTACCTCCACTTCTCCAAACACACAGCACTTTTCTCAACCAAATACATCAATCTCTGCTTTGTCACGGTTTATCCATGGTAACTGTGACAGCTTGCAATCTAATCCGTCTATAACTGTGGCTACTCGCGTCCATGAATTTGTCTGTTTTTTGTTTCCTTCCTGCGGGATCTCAAGGAGCCTCCACAACAAACTACGGCTGGGCACCGGCTCGTCCTCCAGCCTCACCGACCTCTCGCAAGTAAAAAGTTCATCAGGAGGTGGGGAGAAGGGAGGGACAGCTGGGGGGCTGTCAGAGGAGTGTGGGAGGAACAAAGAGACTCAGCAGAGGAGGGCCGGTGCCAACGCCACCTGGAACAGGTCAGCACATTAGATATTCATCATGTTTACTCTGTTACTTTGACATTTGTGAAGCTCTATTTGCATAAAGAGAGAGAGAGAAAATAGGCAAGGATAGGCAACTAAGCAATATGCATGTATATTGTTTTTGTTATTATTTGGAACATGATTTTGTTCTCCAACATATACTGAGAGTTGTTGGACCTCAACCTCTAACCTTAAAGGTTCATGATGCTGGAAACTTTTCAGTCAGGTGTGATTTTCTCAGCAACAGTTTGGTGATACTTGAACGGCCTTCAAGTATCTTGTGGAACTTGGTCTAAATAATTTTTTTTTATTTGCCGTTTGTCTTCAGCATCCACAACGCGGTGATCTCGGTTTTCCAGAAGAAGGACCTGGGAGAAAATGAGCTCTACACCCTGAATGAAGGCGTCAGGTACAGCCCCCTGTCGCACGCACGCTGCACTTCTTTAACTGTGGCCGATTTTTATTTAACATACATTTACTGAATTACATTGCTGTTGCCCTCAGTTCTTTATTCAGACATTTGCAAATGCATGATAACAGTAATTGCTCCCACTGAAAAGGAAACACCTTATGATTATTTGATCAGATGGGAACAGACAGGTTAAGGTTACACAGGGGTCACTGCTGTTTACTTTCAGTGTAGCTGAGGGCTGCTTGCATAGTTTTGCCCAAACTATGTGGTGTAAATATTAAAGCACACAAACAGGTTTTCTCTCACAGCATTTACATACAAGTACACACAATAGTCAGAGCAACGTCTGTTCTTCTTGGAAACAGCTTTTTATGAAATTGAAACTTAATTGTAACATGTTTATAGCAATTTAGTTTTAACATTTGATCTCTATTCATGCTACCTTTTAATTCCAATAAAAGAAGGGGCTTCACAGCAGTGTAGTTGGTAGCATCACAAGAAGGTCCTGATCCCACAGATCCCAGCTTGTGGTTTTTCTGAATGGAGTTTGCGTGTTCTCCCTGGTGACATGTGGGTTTTCTCTGGAATCCTCCCACAGTCCAAAAGGCGTGGCTCGGTGTTGATGGATGGCTGGATGTTTAAAAATGAGAAGGTTGAAATATAAGTTTCCAGTGTATTTTTCTACTTTGTTACATAACTCAATAACCACTTTAAAAAAAATAAGTATCTACAGTTCTATTAACAAATTAAAACCTTCCTGATTGGCAATAATATTGTTGGTGCCATCAGAAAATCTGATCAGTCAGAAGATATGTGCGCACTTTTCAGATTTTGATTTATAAAAATATTTGTAAACCCTAGATATTTGTCTTTTTATTTAAGCAAACATGCATCAAACTAGTGGTTTTAAGATGAGAAAATACAAAGACGTCCACAGGTTATGAATGCTTTTGTAAGGCTTTAAAACATGGCCGTAACTATGCCATGTGACAGTTTCAATAAAGATTTTATAGTCGCCAGATATGCAGTGTTTGAACAGCGATTTCACATGTGAGCAGTTTAGCAACCATATTTATCTCTATGAGCCCATGTTCTCCATTTGTCGGGGCTGAACCAGCTTTTTGGGACATTGGCTTAGCTCCTGTCCACAAGGTGGACATCTCTCTGAATTTCCTGAGACTGTTGCTGTTTGAACACAGCAGTTTGCTTTTCCATCTGGTTTGTTTTTAAAATAAGAACCAGCCAGTGATGCGTGTGTGTCTCTTCATGCTTCATAAGCCCTTGTGTATCTGCGTTTTATAGGCAGCTGCTGAAGACCGAGCTGGGCTCCTTCTTCACAGAGTACCTGCAGAATCAGCTCCTCACCAAAGGCATGGTCATACTGAGGGACAAGATTCGCTTCTATGAAGGTGCGCACCACTTCTAGTTGAACATAATGATGTATCGAGCAAAAATAACAGCACTTTCAGCATGCCTGTATTTATTTTTTTTAACATTGTAGCTGTAAATTGCTGATAAAGTGTATTGAAATGAACTCCCACAGGTGTAGACCAAATATTTTATCTTCTGAAAACTTCAAGCACTTGCATTGCAGTTAGTAGAGTTCAGTGACTGGCATCATGGAACGGATAGATGTCAGATCGTCACTTCCACCTTTTGACTGGCGAGTTATGACATTTACAGATGGTGAGGTTGAATAAAGAAAACCCACACAGAAAGGAACTTTTAGAATTTGACACATTTTTAGGCTCACTTTCAAACCTTTAAAGCAAAGGTTTATTGTTTTCTTTTAATTAATAAAGCTGTCGAGATTTTGATCATTTGCATAACTTCTGGAGAAGTACAGTACAAATACCTATAAAACAGAAAGTCTCCGCCTGAAAGCTCTTTGGAAGTGTTGTCTAAGACATCTGTGTCATCTTGCTTTGATTAACAACATTCACCGTAGCCCTGATTCATTTCAGGGAAACTCCAAGATCAGTGTTTTATCTTGTTTGGTCTCCGATAAGGACTGGCAGAGAAAAATAATTATTGACTACAGTGCCAGATGCTGAGTTTACCTCATGAGTTAACCATTAGTTTGAACTGGGAGTGTGTGGCTTTATCTCTTCTTGGCGAATTTAAATGAAGGACATTTCCCGACACAAACACAGAGTTACTTCAAAGACTTTGAAAAGACAGGAGCAACATAAACCAAAAGGCCCTTGTTGCTTCTGTTTCTGGATAATATACAGCGTAAATTTGAAGCAGTTTTAAACCATCATAAATCTCACACTCAGAAGAGACCGGCTGTGACTTTCAGCACTATTGGCACAGAAACATAGGCAGGAAGTGATCCTTTTACGTCAGTACCACATCTAGATGGTGAGAAATTTAGGATAAGTCAAACCACAGAAACCTACAGACCTATTGTTCTGACTAGACCAAAAGTGCCCAAAAGTAAAATTATGTACGTAGGAGTGGGAGGTACAGTGTCTTCCAAATATGTTCATATCCTTTGAGTTTCTCTGCACTTAGTCATTTTGAAACCACAACATTCTGTGTATTTTGGGGGGGATTTTATGTGATAGAGCAGCACAATGTAGCACACAATCTCAAAGTAGATAATGTAGTGTGCATACAGGGAGAAGAAAGCAGAAAATAATAAAAACTTAGCATGCAAAAATAATTTTACTTACTTACTGTGATGCCTAACTCACATTGTTGCACGTTTATCACCTTGGTTCCGTTCAAGGTCAGAAGCTGTTGGACTCCTTGGCTGACACGTGGGATTTCTTCTTCTGTGATGTTCTGTCCATGCTGCTGGCCATCTTCTACCCTGTGCAGGTATGCAAATTCTCACACATGCACCTGCCCCCTTCTAATGGCAGCCTTACTGTTGTAACAGTTTTTTTTTTTTGTTGTTGCTTGTTTGAATAGGGAAAGGAGCCTTCAGTGCGTCAACTTGCTCTCCTCCACTTCAGGAACATCATCACCCTCAACCTGAAACTGGATGAGGCATTGTCTCGACCTCGAGCCAGAGTTCCCCCCTCCATCATTCAAATGCTGATGATACTACAGGTATCTTCTTCCCTTGTCTCTTCCACCCCTGGGAAGCCTTAATTTAAAATAAGTTTCAGCTGTGCAAGAAGGAGAGGCGGACTAAATAATATTTTTGAGAAGAAGAGCAGTGGTTAGAGGATGAAGGAGAGTTTTTTGTTTTTTTTTTCAAAGAGATCTCAGAGGAAGTAATCTCAGTGTGAACACGGAGTGGAGTTGTCTTCCCATGACCATTTAGTCCCCTCTGCACCCTCCCTGCAGGGAATTATTCATGTTTACACTAAAGCAATGACAACCACACAGAACCAGAACAGCTGTCAGCTTAAGCCTTAGCTTTTCTGACCTTTGCCTCATATGTATAATATAGGAAAAACATTAAATGAGCTTTGCCTCAAAAGCAGATGAAGCTGCATAATTAAATAATATGTGCCTTAAACGTTTTGGAAGCATTTCTATGGTTAAATGTTACAATTTAAGCCAATTTTATGATCCTTTTATGGTGTCACAAGTGGCTTACTCTATATTGTATTTGATCTGAACTTGTACTCATATTTTTAAAGTGCTTTAAAAATATGAGTAGAAGTTCCTCAAACTATTAACTGAATTTAATCTATCTAGTCCTTAGAGCAGTGAGGTTGGTGTTCATTGTTGTACAATAAGAGACTCTGGAACTACAAGAATTTAAAGGCCTGTCTCAGATGATCTCCCATTGCTGAGGACTGATGAGACAAAAGTGTATCTTTGTGGAAGGAGTGTGTCCTGTCACATCTGCTATTAAAGTAGCTCCGCATTTCAGGAAAAGAACGTTGTGCCTAGTTAAGCAGGGTGGTAGTACTCTGGAGGTCTTTTTTTTTACTTAATGAGCCTTTATTCTAAAAACTGAACTATTTGGCCATTCTGTTTTAAGCCTTGAGGGGAACCGCCACCCCCTTTGACTGAACTGCTCATTGTCATGCAATGACTTGTGTTGCATGTTAAAAGATTTGTAACACTGCTACACAGAAGATGGCAGAAAGCTGTTGTTTCTCAGAATAAGGCTAGAAAAGACTGAAGGAAAAGTGAGCTTTAGTGTAAATTGCATAGGAGAATTTTCAGTCCTGCTGAAATATCAGGAAGACTTTAAAAGAAATGCATTTCTTCAACAAAATTGTAAAGAGGGCCTTTATTTTTCATGAGGTAAAATGCAACTGGAAATTAGATTTTAGCTTAAAGCTAATGCTAACTATGTGGTTAGTTTCCTGTTAAAATTGTTAAATTTATAGGTTGGTTGCTTCTAGTTAGCTGATTTTAGTTTTCTTCTGGTTGTTTGTAGCATAACACAGTCTGGTTTGATGGTGTTTCTTCAGCAGAAGTGGAGTTTACTGTATCTAGTGACTGTTCTCTGATAAGTCAATTCATTAGTCTCCAGTTGTTCTGGGGACTTTAAAGACATTTGTTATGGCTTCCTTCCTCTGCCATGAACTTTAAAAATGTTTTCTCAAGTATAAATAGATTTGACTTGATGTTTTCTGAAGTGACTATACAAACCCATCTGCTACTTTGTGAAAATTGTAAGAAAATTGTCACTTTTTTTCCCTTTCATTTTGTCAGCTTCGAGTATTGCAGAGTTAAGTTTCACCATTGTGAAATAGTAGTAAGTGTTAAAGTTAAACAAAAAGGTCAGTCCCTGAGGAGGTAATAAATAATTTTCCCCCCGGTTGCGTGAATAATTTAGTTTTTTAAGTTACCGTTTTGTGTTCAACATTGCAATTCCTGCCAAGTTCTTCTTTGAGGATCGTTTAGCTGTGGTGGGTTCAACTAATTGGCAACTGAACATGTTTGAGTTTTAAATGTTTCCTGTGCTTGTGCTCTCTGTTCATGTATGAGTGTCTGTGTCTCTTTGTGTTTAGGTTAACGTGTAGTGACTCACTGACCCAAATCTGCTTCTTCTACATTCAGATAGAGAGGTCACAGGCATCCAGACAGAACGGTAGACTCGCATAGAAAGTCGTGTATATTTTTGCTTAATCCGTTTTTGTTTTACTCTAAAACCAAGGGATGAAAGAAAGGAAGGAAGGAAAGGGAGCAAAAAGTTTAGGTTTAATTGTGGATTTAAGATGTCTATGCTTCTCCTTGTTCACATCTGATGGTAATTTTCTTTTTATTCTTTAAGACCACATGACGCCAGTTCACTGACGTGTGCTCTACTCATGTGGTTTTGATCTTTGTGGTTTTCAAGCAGCAGCTCAGTGATTCAGAGTATAGAAATTTGATTGATTTTCTCAGGAAGTTCAGTTCTGCAGCAGCAGCCTGGTTTAAATGCGAGACTTTTTGTCCCATTCCTTCAATGGTTTTTGTGATTATTATTGAAATCAGCAACAGAATCAACTTTATATTATTGCTTAACTTAGAAGCCAGGCTTCTAAGTCCCACAAAATAAATTTGTTTGCTTGTTTTATTCTTTCATTGAGCCAAACATCCCAGAGGTTGCAATGTTTCCAGTTAAATCGTAGTGTCTACTTTTCTCCATAAGAGGGCACTATGCTAATTGAAGTACATTTATTATGACTAAATATAAAACTATTAATCATATCATCTCTGGTACATTCATCTTTATCTTTGGTGTTGAAGTTATCTGTTGCTCTTTTTTTTTTTTTAATAAAATGTCTCTGTGATTATGATTGCTGCTGATGTTTTTGTTTTTTTTAACTTGATTGACATTGACTTAAACAAACACTTCAGTAATGATTTATTTATTTATTTTTGCAGGTTTTATTATAATGATACTAGTCAACTTTGTTTAGAAAGAGACAATGTACAGCTCAAACATAAATGACATGTTTTAAATTAAGACCCAAAAGACACTTCCGCTACTTTTTTTTCTTTTAAGAAGATTGTGTGACACCCCAGGAAGTCACATTTCTGTCTTTATTCTTTTACCTCAAAATGTTTTATTGCTTTGTACATTTTCTGACTTGGCTTTGTGTGTCTTTGACACAGGGAGTCCACGAATCCAGAGGTGTAACAGACGACTACCTTCGTCTGGAGTCTCTCATCCAGAAGGTAGTCTCTCCGTATCTGGGGACTCACGGTTTATACTCCAGAGATGAATCCTCCAATTTGCACTGCTCATCCTGCTTGTTAGGTATTTTTGTGTTTTTCTGCTCTTTTCCACAGCGCTTTATATACTGTATTACAAAATGTCTTCATTTCCCTCACTCACTGTAGAGAAGAAGTTGCAGTACTCAAGGGCTCCCAAAACGCACGGCTCTCCAACTCTGAAGAATCCAGTGGTCCGCTCTCAGAGCTACAACGTTCCCATGCTGACTCCTGTTGTCGAGTATGACATAGACTCGTCCTCAGGTGGAAGTACGGGCATCAGACGGCACTCCGTCTGTGAGATGTCATCTTGCGTGGAGGAGAGCAGCTCAATGAATAAATGCGCTGCCAGGATGTCTGATGACACCAGCATTTCAAACTCCTTCACAGCCTCAACCACCTCTGCTGCACTGACAGGTAAACCAAACAGAAGCTGCCTATTTTTTCTTTATTGTGCTTCCCAGAAGCAGTCACACCTCTTAAACAAAGTCCAATGTGCTTCATTGGGATGTTATATACCAACACAAAGAACTTCTGTATTGCAAAGGGAAAACTGCATGTTTTCTGTTCTTTCTCTTCTTTCTTTACGAACAAGAAATCTGAAATGTGTGGTGTTCCGTCTGAATACTTTGTAGAAACTCCTGTTGCTGCAATTACAGCTGTAAGTGTTTTGGAGTAGCTTTGGAGATGTAGAGATAACGAAACTTGGTATTTTACAATTCTCTGGATGTTTGTTCCAGATTAAAGGAGAATAAAAACTGAATGCTGCTTCACCATGTTTGGTTTTGAGTGAGAAGACTAGAACCAGACGACCTGAGAGTCTAAGGTTGATACAACGGCAACAGATCTGTAATACATTTTCGTGCAAGCAACATTCAAAAATATATTAAAGTCTGTTAAAATGTAGACTACAGGGAGCCAGTGGAAGGACTTTAAAACTGGGGTAATGTGCTCTATTTTCCCATGTTTAGTGAGAATGCAAGCAGCTGTCTGAGTGACTTTTTAAGCAGACTGCTGCAGTAATCAGTTTGACTAAAGATAAACACATGGATGAGTTTCCCCAAGATCTTGTTGGGACATTAGTGCTTTAATCTTGGAAATGTTCTTCAGGTGATAGCCTTTTAATTTGTTTTTTTATGTGTGTCTGATGGTTCAAGTCTGAGTCCATTACTACATCCAGATTTCGGGCCTGATAACTAGTTTCTAGCTGTTTTATGACCTGCCTCTGCTGGAAATTATACAGCAGATGTATGGCTGAACTGTGTTGCTTTGTCTATTTTTCATTAATGTTCTCTAATGTGCGTCTGGGTCCTTCACTCAGTCGCCATATTTGATTAATTTATTCTCACTTTTGCTTTTGAGTGAATAGTTTAGATTTTTTTTCAGGAGTATCAGAGTAAAGGGAGCTGAATGAAAATGCTTGCCAAGCTGTGAAAGTAGTTACAAATCCTGTACCATTTACCTTCCATTATTACGCTACTGTGTGTTTTACTATCATATTTTTGGAAAGGCTTCAAAATATATGAAAACCTTAATGATGAAGCACCTGTCATTAAGGTTTCTCTTTCAGCAGAAACAACAAAAAAGCATCTGCTTATAACATAATCTCTCTAACTGTTTGTTCAGACACTTTAACGTCCAGTCAAGACCTCCAGCTCCGAGACGACGACAGCCCCTCAATGCTCCACCCTCTCAAACCACAGCAGCCCTCCCCCAGCATCCTCCCTGATCCGTCTCCAGCTGAGGACGCTCATTGTACTGACTCGCTGGAGTTTGACTCTCCATCGTCCTCCAAGGTTCTTGCACAAGACATGAGCTCCGGTCCCAGTCCGGCGTCCAGCATAGAGATGACTGCAGACCACAACACAGAGTCTCCGGACTCGGAGCAGGAGGCAGACGGGATCTTTCTGGACTTCTTGCACCTCTGCTCAGGGGACGCAACGCACAGCAGAGACAGTGACGGGCAGAGTGTCGCCTGATACACACACACAGGCGCACACAGTTCATTATTTAAAGCGTTAAACACTGCTGAGCCGTGAGAGATTTTCCTTGCACTATGTGATGCCCCCGGTAGTTTTCTAAAGACTCTACATTATAGAGATTCTTTCAAGCTGAAGTATTTTTCTATGTTGAATCACTAAATATGTCAGGCATTTTTGTCCCTAATATGATATTACCATGTTTTATTATATTTAAAATCTGGGTAAAACAAACAAGTGATTATAAAATTAAAACTTTATATTTATTTTTTAAGCAAAAACCTCAAACTATTTTGATAATTGTTTGTAATTCTGTGTTCTCAAATGTTCAACTCTTACATCACCACTGTGCCTTTTGCTGGATTAACGGTGTAAATCTGTTCAAAAACTACAGTCTTTTACATATGATCTGTGAAGAATTTTACTGTCTAATGGTTTTCTGTAACTGTCATGTTTCCATAATGTTAGCATCTCTATCAAAGTGTCAATTTAGTCCTCGGTAAAGTGAATATCACTGCAAATTTGTGAACCTGTGATATCAAATTTTCACAAGTTGGCTCTTATGTGAAGATAGTCACAGTCACTCCCACTTTTCGAGGAATAAGTCCAACTTTTGGGGGCGCGCATTTGATTTTTCTGACTGCAAAGTTAGAATTTTCACATTATGACCAAACATGGAACGCTCCATATGACTGTATAAAATCATTTATAGCACTGATAATCTAAATTTAACTATATTTAAGTTCATAAATCACTTTCCTGGGTTTTTAACAAAATTTCATAAAACATTTTAATATAACTTATTATGCCTAAACCTGTTTGAAAGGAAGTGGAGTCCTTTAATCAGAAAGTATATGTACTTTCTGATAAAAGTACATATACTTTTGTACTTTTACAAGTATATGTACATTGCTTGGTTTTAGAATAAATCACAGCATTAAAATTGTTTTAAACAACCTGCTTGATGATGGCTGTATCTCTATGCTTCCTATAATAAGTCTATTTTCCATTCAGCACATAGACTTGGAGATTTCATTGGACTTTAAATTGTTTAAGTCTTATGTATCCGATTGATTCCACTCTGTGTTGGTTCACAGATTATCACCCACTACTTCCAGAGTCAGTTGTAGTATCACACATGAATATTCACTTGGGTCCCCTCTGTAGCATTCTACATACATCATCAAACACATTATGCAATTTCATTTCTACGCAAATGACGCCTAGGTTGACACCTGAATAAAAACGAAAACGAAAGAAACTAATTGCAATGTTTTGAAAAGCCATGGAGCGATCTTTGACCCCAAGCTATCCTTCAATTTACACCTTCTTTGAGTTGCTGGAACAACTTACTTTCATCTGTGCAAAACTGCAAAAAAACAAAACATAGATAAATAAATCACATACATCCAATATGGAAACCATGGATCTAGTTCAATCTGAATTTTAAGTTGTTTGGTGACCAAACAAATGGTAAAATAGTTCTTGTTTTTTTTCTTATTGATGGACTTTCAATTGGTAAGAATCAATCAATCAATCAAATATTATTTGTATAACACATATCAGCAGCAAGGCATTTCAAAGTGCTTTACATCATTAAACACAAAAACACAGATTCATGCAACAAGAAAGAGAATATGGATTAATAAATATAAAAGAAAACCCGCTGCATTAATTATGTACTGAAAGATTTATCCTTTTGAAAATAAAAGAAGAAATCCAGAAAATAATATAGTTTTCCATGTTCATGTTTCTGTCTCCCATACTTTTTGTTCTGGACAAAAGTGAAAGTGAGTTTCAAGCTTTTCAGATTCTGTAACATGAACTCACAAATAAATTATCTCCTAGAAATGATTGCACTTGTCTTACAAGTTTCTAGTTTCAAGTAAAATATACATGTATTTTAACCACGAATTTCATTTTATTGGGTCCTTATTGTCTCTATGTAAATGTAAAATTTATATTTCTACTTTTCTAAGGCATTTATGATGAACTGTGTCTACAGGGAATGTTCCTAAAGAAACAAAAGAGGGGGAATGTAACATGTGGCTTACAAACTTAGTTTATAAAAGAAGGAATCTGTTCAGTTAACAATAACCTTTAAAAGAAAGAACTTTTTGTGGAAGCACCAAATAGTCCAACTACACTGTCAGTTTTTCATCAGGGGATTGTTGACGACACAGTGAAGGGTCTGAAGACCTCTGGAGCCACAGGTTGCAGACTCTAGTTCTACAAATTTGTCCTTCAGCTGGATGAATTAAAAGTCAGGACATTTGGCCAAAAATGCACCTTCAGGACCTGGACACCTTGCAGATACAGAATCTGTGGTCTTTGCAGACTCATGCGGGGTCTTATTTGTGACAGCCAAAACAAAAGTCAATATTAGATCAGGCAGAACTACTTCAAGTACAACAAAATATAATGTAGCAAATGTGAATGTGAAAGGAGACAGTGTCCCAAGACATTAGTGGTAACTGGTGATAAAACATAGCTTATGAATACTGTTTTATTTTCCATTACCTCGGGGCATTCAGTTTGTAGACTACTGTAAATAGGGTGTATTTTAATGTATTATTGTAATTTTTTAAAACAGTCTTCTCACTTTTTATGAATCCAATTCTGTCATATCAAAGTGTCATTTGTATAGAAGTACAACTTTAGAGATTACATTTTGCTATTATCGTTATGTTTAAAGTAAGTGTATTTACATTCATCC
The DNA here is from genome assembly GCF_904066995.2 of Poecilia reticulata. Classification (NCBI taxonomy): domain Eukaryota; kingdom Metazoa; phylum Chordata; class Actinopteri; order Cyprinodontiformes; family Poeciliidae; genus Poecilia; species Poecilia reticulata. Next base: position 9,146,132 of record NC_088852.1, on the reverse strand, counting down.
GCATTAATTAGGCACAAAAAATCTATTATTGTCTTAAAAAGTTATTTATATTTTCACTCACTTTTTCGTTTATTTTGATTTTTGAGCGATATAATCCTTTTCCTTTTGCATGCCTGGTTTTAAGCTTTGACGACCACTGGGGGGCGTTAGTTGTCACTCTCTGGTCCATTGTTTCTGTTCTGCACCCGAGATACGGCCCCGTTTCACGGGAAAATGGCGGACGGTGTGGATCATATCGACATCTACGCCGACGTCGAGGAGGAATTTAGCCAGGTATTAAAGCTTAAATTACTCAGGTTAGGGGACATTAGGCCCCTAGGGATAACGTATTTTGTGCTTGGCACCGGTGTTTTGATGCTACTCTCGTCGAATTATTGTCGAAATAGCTTGTCTCCTAACTAGGCCTCTTTCGCCATGCTGCAAGCCTGCAGCTCAGCGTCAATAATTCGTCATCTGAAATATAAAATGATCGATTTTAATATGTATTTTTGCATGTGTATTAATGTGCAACAAAATCTTACTGTTTTATTATAAACACTTTGGAGTATAGTGTATATTATTGGTTTTATCGTGCAGCGCACATAGGCCTCGGCATGGTTCCCGCGACTAAAGCTAAGACGAGCCAAACAAACGCAGTTTCCTTAGCTAGCTTCGCACTATTTTCAAGCGAGTTGTTTAGTAGCGCTGTAGTTTTTTTTTTATTTAAAGCTAAATAAATGTATTTTTCTGTGAATATTTCTACAAAACACTACACTTACATTGAGTGAAAATACATCTGGCTGTAGCTAAGTGCTATTAGCATATCTACATGGTTCCTTTTATACACACACACACACACGCCCCTTTTGTTTACTTCTTCTGTGGTACTTGAAGAGACACCATTAGTTTTATCTAGGAAGTCAGCCATTCGCAGATATGGGTTATCTACAAAAAAATGTTGTCTGTTGAAAAAATGTTTTTAAAACCGTGTGTTTTCTGCGAATTAGTAAAACGAAGGTTAGCCTTTGTGTGAATTAGATACGTCGGGGTCTGCTGTACATTCACGCGATTTAAAACTAAACAATGGGACCTTTTTGACCATTTAAGCTAAATTATTCTTATGAGGAGAATGCTTATTTGTTTTTTTAGAGATAATACAATGGGGTTTTGCTGTTCTTTTAACATTTTTATTCTAGCTGCTGATTTTGTTATTGATTTCTACATTTCAGTACACCTGAATTACATGACAGAATTAGCCCCTCATTCTGTGCTATTAATGGCCCAATTATGTGATTCAGCTGTGTTGATGAGGAGACTCATCTAAAAGTAAATTCACTTTGGGATAAACGATTGGTTCTTTCCAAGTTTGAGATCTTGGAGAAATAAGTGAAAAAAACCCCAAAACTGTATATTTTTTTGTGTGGGTGTTTGTCCCTTTGCTCCTTTTCTGTCGAGGTCAGATTTGTTTGGTTAAAAGTAGTTGTCTCTCATTGGACATTTTAGGCCAACTATAGATCGAACTGTGCCCCACCTTGGGAATGTTTCCTGCCTGATTATAACAGTATTTAATTCTAAAGTAATTAATGTGCTGCCAGAAAATGTGGCTTTTGTGATTTCTGTGAATTGACTGTTTAAGTTTGAGCTGGTATGGCTTAATTGCTCCCCGTGTTTATATTCACCTAATGATGCGTTCTGACAGGAACCGGAGTACCCCCCTCATGAGCAGATCGATTTGTACGATGACGTAATATCCCCCTCAGCCAATAACGGAGATGCTCCAGAAGACCGCGACTACCTGGACTCGCTCCCCGCCCCGGGGGGCTCAGAAGGAGGGAAGAGCGCCCCGCCCAATGTGGTTTACACCTACACAGGCAAAAGGATTGCCCTGTACATAGGAAACCTGACATGGGTGAGGACCAATTACAGCTCAGATTTGTGTTGAACCTCCAAACGTTCGATTTGTGTTTTGAATGAGCCTTTTGGTTTCGCAGTGGACAACAGACGAAGACCTGACGGAAGCTATTCGGTCAATAGGCATCTCAGATGTGCTTGAGATCAAGTTCTTTGAAAACCGAGCCAATGGCCAGTCTAAAGGGTGAGCTTGTTGGTGTAAACATGATATGTCATTGGAAGTACCTTGAATCGAAGACAGTCTTGTACTCCAGTCTTTTAAGAAACAATTTTTCCAGGCGGTATAAGTGCACGTCCTCCTCTAAATGTTCCAGGTTTGCCCTCGTGTGTGTCGGTTCAGAGGCATCGTCCAGAAAGTTAATGGACCTGTTGTCCAAGAGGGAGCTCCATGGACAGAATCCCATTGTCACACCATGCAACAAACAATCTCTGAGTCAGTTTGAGATGCAGTCTCGTAAAAGTAAGTTGGCCATCTGCTCTCTTGGCACGTCTTTCTTAATTTTTTTTATTTGTTTTAGATTTGTAAAATAATCCTCAATTTGTTTATGAAGTCAATTGGGACGAGCAAATAGAAATATGCGTGTTTGTTTTTATCTTCTCTGATTGCGCAGGTACCCAGTCGGGCCAGATGTCTGGGGAAGGCAAAGCCGGACCTCCGGGCTCCGGCTCCCGTGGCGGATTCCCGATGGGCAGCCGCAGCAAAGGCAGGTTCCCCGGACCCCCTGGTCCTGGAAATGACCGCTTCCCTGGCCCCGTGGGGCCCGGAGGCCCGCCACCACACTTCCCAGGTTGGTTTGTCAGCATATTTTGAGGGAAATGCTAGAGGTGGTGTCGGGTGTCGAAAACACTTTGTTACACGCATTTTACTACAATGTAGTTTTTTTTTTTTTTTTAAATTTAGAAAAAAGAAAAAAGCTAACATTTTGCAGTCAGTCCTAAAGATTCTGATTAGGTTGGCTTTATATCACAAGGTCCTGCTCAACAAACACTCTATTACTCAGACTTGCATGGACTCAAAGTCATGTGCAGTTTTAGAGTTTTAATTTGTATTGTGTTTGTGCTTTTCTTAATTTAGATTGTTCTTTGTGTGTCCCACTCTGCCTCCAGTTCAACTTTTCCTGGCTGCAGTCCTTCGCTCGCTGATAGATTCCAGCTCCATTTCTTAACTAGCTGTTTGCTTAAGGCTTAACTTGGCGTCTTTTAGCTCTTCACAAGTCTTGTGTTGCCTGCGTAATGCAAGAATCAGAAGACATTACTTTAGCGCTTTTTCTTTTTCCTCTCCCCTCCTCTCTCCATGCAATCCTTTTCATGCCTCATCTATTGCTTATTAACTGTTGCCCCCTCCCCCACCGGGCTGCGTCAGGCCTTCAGTTCGGAGCCAGAAGTTCATGAAGGGAAGAGTGATGGTTGGTTTGCTTTCTTCCCCATTAGGCTCGGGAATGAGACCAGATCTGGTTAGCCACCATGATGGCCCTCTGATGGAAATGAATTTCAATCCCTTCCCGCCGGGGGGCAGGAACGGGAGCTGGCATAGCAGAGGTGAAACACCTCGATTGATCTGAATAATTTGATCAGTTATCTTTCTTCTCTGAAGACTTAGAAGCTTGGTGATGGACCTGTGGTACAAATTGTGTCAGGTTGATGATCTTATTCAAGGTTCAGTTTACCAACTACACTCCCAGCATACCAGTGCCTTACAAAAGTGTTTGGATCATTTCAACTTGGCCACATTTTGTTGCAACTACAAACCTCAGTGTATTTTACTGCCATTTTGTCTGATTGATAAACATAAAGCACCGCTTAATTGTGCAGTGAACTGAAATGGATGCATGGATAAATGTTTCCAGCCTCTTCACAGATAAAATATGTGAAAACTGTTGAGAAAATCGTATGTAGAACCACCAGAGTGTCTATTTTCACAAGTTTGTCTTGTCCCTTACTTTTCTCCTTGCAAACTTTAATCGGCCAAAGATGGGTTTTGTTAATTAAGTGACTTCCAAAGACATTTGGTGCTAAATTTAAATGTCATATTTTTATTTTGAGGAGAAAGGACAAAAAAAAAGAGGTTTTTCCGCTTCACATAATGCATTGACGTTTGTGGTTGTGTCGTAACACACTAAGGAAGTTTACATGCTATTACTACTTTTGTAAGGCACACGTTATCAAATAAAAGAAGCCATTAAGCAAGCCTTAAGTATTCCAGAAACGGTTCCTCCAATGTCATCAGAAGAACCGTTTTCCGTTAAATTGTATTTCCAGAATATTAATTATATGAAGCACCAGCTTGCTTTCATCTGTCTGTCATTTGTCGCTGCTTTGCGTTCTCATCCAATCAGCATCTTAACATTTATATGAAAGATGCTAAGAAAATAAAGCTCTCCTAAGATGTTTTTATTAGAGTTTTGGCGTACTTTGTGCTGTTTGTCGTTTTCCCATTTTGTGTTCTGATGTAGGAAAGGCCTCCAGAACTTTTAACAACATGCTTATTTCTCCAGATGAGAGCTGTTTGGCTGTGCTGTAGCCAGAGGCTAAAGCGGTTTGTTTTAAGCGCATCTCTTCTTCTCCTTGTTATTCATTGTAGGTGGGATTCAGGGACCTCCTCGTCCTCCTCCGGGCCCTCCTGGGCCCCCAGGGCCTCCAGGTCCTCCACCTCCCGGCCAAGGCCTTCCTCCTCCTCTGCCAGGCCCCCCGAATCGTGGCGACAGGCCTCCCCCACCTGTTCTCTTCCCTGCTCAGTTCGGTCAGCCACCGCTCGGACCTCTCCCTCCAGGCCCCCCACCTGCAGGTTACGTCCCCCCTCCTGGTCCTCCACCGCCTCATCAGGGCCCGCCTCCCCCAGGACCCTTTCCTCCTCGGCCTCCAGGCCCTATTGGACCCCCGTTGGCTTTGGCTCCACCCCCACACTTGCCAGGCCCTCCTCCAGGTGGGCCACCACCAGCTCCTCATGTGAACCCCGCCTTCTTCCCTCCGCCTGGAGGGAACAACATGCCCCCCAACGACAGCCGAGGGCCCCCGGGGCCAAACGACCTGTACGGCCGGCCGCCGCCGTATGATTCCAGAGATTACGGTCCTGGGCGAGGGTAAGGCCAATAGAAGTCGTGCCAAGAAAAAAAACAAACAACAACTGTCTTTTATTGGCTGCATTGGTGACTGATCTCCTTCTTGGCTCTCTGTAGAGACATGGAGTCATCACGGGGCCCCCTGAATGAGGCCGAGTTTGAGGAGATCATGAACAGGAACAGAGCCATCTCCTCCAGCGCCATTTCCAGGGCCGTGTCTGATGCCAGCGCAGGTAATGAAGATCCCATCAATAGCAAGAGAGCTCAAGCCAGTGTTATCTGGAATTATAGGCAAACAAAACATCTAAGTGTTGACAAACGGTAGAGTTAAAACAAAGCTCACAATTCAAGTGCAAAATTTCTAAGAAAATATTAACACTTCATTATCTTGGAACCTGATGCCAAGTTTTTCTTCTCAGTTGAATTAGGTGTTTCCTAAATTCAGATAATAAATGTGTTTTCGCAGTGCATTTGTCATATATTAAAAAACCTCCAAACACTGGTGATCAGAATCAAAAACCTTTGCCACGTTTGAAGATTTAGTTTTATCACAACTCTACACAAAACCCTGTGGTAAAAGTCCATCCAATTGGTCAAGTTTATCATTGACATCCAAAGAAAATAAATGGAACTTGGCACCAAATATTGCATCCAAAACACTTCTTTTCATTGCGCGTGTTGATGCTGCAACTCCTATCCGGACTTTTTGCTATTTGCTGAAAGAACAAATGGAAATCTGAAAGAACAAATGGAAATGTGTTGTTAATACAGTGAACTGGAATTGAATTGTTACTGCTTTGGAATGCAGTTCAAACAAAGTTGTAGGTTTTTTGTTTTTCCTTTTGAGGTTTTGCATCAGTAATGAATTTCAACATGGTAATTTTCCAGATTCCCTGTTTAATGCATGCCTCTCCCTCCTTTAGCTGATTATGGCAGCGCTATAGAGACTTTGGTGACGGCCATCAGTCTGATCAAGCAGTCCAAAGTTTCTGCAGACGACCGCTGCAAAGTCCTCATCAGTTCCCTGCAAGACTGTCTCCATGGCATAGAGTCCAAGAGCTACGGCTCTGTATCTAGGTAAGAACTAAACAAAGCTGAAGGAAAAACAAGGTTTCCTCTTTAAATCGTTGAGTCGACAAGCATTTCATTTCCACCCAGAAGAGAACGCTCCAGAGAACGCGACCACAGCCGCTCCAGAGAAAAGAGCCGGCGACACAAATCCCGCAGTCGAGATCGGCACGAGGATTATTACCGAGAACGCAGCCGGGAGCGCGACCGCCACCGTGAGAGGGACCGGGACAGAGACCGTGAACGAGAGCGGGAGAGGGAGTACCGGCACCGCTAGATGACAGGGCAGGTGGGTACAGCTTGGTGCTCTGTAGCCATTTTAATTGGATCTGAACCAAAAAAGTTGGAAGAGGGAAAGTAACAGCGATATGAAGCTTTTTCCTTTGCTCACTTTTCTTGATTATTAAACTCCAAATAAATAGCAGTAGGACATTTTACCTTCTGATATTACATGATATGAAATTAGAAACCATTGGGTAAAGAAAGTGTTAAGTGAGCAAGGAAAGGGCTTTGAAAACTCAGCCTTACGGATTCAGGTAGGTGGAAAGGTGAGTTTACCACTTCATTTTACAATGTGAGCCGTTGCACATGTTCTGTATATTGTCTGGGAAAATATATGTAATGGAACATTTACAAAAGCTGAAAATCCCGAAGCTTAATGATAAGTTTTTAGCTTCTATTGTTCAAGCTTATTATAGACTAACATTTCAACACCAGCTGTGTCTAAAACTGATCGGCGAGCTTCAAGCCTGTTCTGCTTTTTGCAAGTTTGATGTCCTCCAGCTATGAAGCTCCCGATTCAGTGATTGTTTGTTGGAAGATGCACAGAGTGCTTTTATTTCATGCACTAGTCGATGTTTGCTATGCGACGCTTGAACTGGAACAGGGTTAGGATTTGTATTTGTGAAGTTACAGAAAACACCAGCAGGCACTGGAAATTCAGTGTTAGATGTATTTGTTACGTTTGGGCTTCAGAAGTTGGTAAATCACAAAGTTCACTGATCCTTTTTTATGTATATATATATATATATATATATATATATATATATATATATATATATATACACACATTCAATTTGTTTCTGGGTAGTTTTCACAGCTGAACAACATTCTGGGCATCATCTGTGCACTTCTCTGTTGAAGTGATGATGTAACGCAGTACCTCTTAAGAGTCGATTTATTCTGATTGTGCTGTATTGACAATGATTAGCAACGCTAAACAGCTGAGTTTTGTGTCTTACCAACAGCTGTGAGCTTAGATTAAATGTGGAGCAACTTTTTGGCCTGAATGTGAAGATTGTTTGAATTTAGACATATGTGAATTTACAGCTGACTTTGGTATTTGGTGTCTTTTAATGCCACACGTTTGATGTCCCATCTGTTCTCGTGCAGAATCTGCATTTAACCTGACTTGTTTTATTGAGTTAAGTGAAAGTAAAATGCAGGTTATTGGCAGAAAAAACATTTTACTATTGTAGATCTGTAATGAACAATGTGACGTTTCGCCGTTTTATTAGGTTAAATATCTATACAAATGTTCAGACGCCAAACAATATTTGCATGCGAGACCTGATTTTGTACATGTGTCAAACCTGAGTAGTTCTAATGTAGCTTTGTTGAATTTCAGACAATTGAACCTCATTGTAAAACTTTGAGGTAAAGTTGAGAAATGAAAGATCCTCACGTTCTTGTCTTTCCTGATTTAATCTGCCGTGTATGTTGGTGTGAAACATATTTGAGAAAAATGTGCTTGCTCCAGGTATTCTAGTGTCAAACTTATGTGAAATGAGACGAGTTGGCAAAATTAAATTTCACAGTTATGTAAATGTTTTAAGATTTTAAATAGTAATCTAAAAAAAATATGTAATATTGGTCATAGTTTATAGTAGGGATGGGCATTTCAAGCATCTGTAGTATGGTAAATTGTTTTAGAAAACCTTGTAATTCAATATTGAATATAGATCTCTGTGAACAAGATCCTAGAGCACAGGAAAAGTTGTAAGATAATTATAATGACCTTTTTTATTGCTTTACCCAATTATTGTAGAATAGAGTAGAAATACCCTTTCTCGCCCCACACTGGGGAAATTCTGGTACAACAGCAGTAAAGTGACAGGTAATGAAAACATGTAGGGTCAAACAAAGATTAGAATATATAAAAACACAATTAAGAATAACAGACTGTACAGTGAGGGCACCATTACACCATGACACACTGTGCAATTAATAACAAATATGTATTCAGATGAAAAAAGATGGCACAACCGAGAAGCATAATTTAAAAATGTACAAAATGACAATGGATTTAAAAACAGACATTTACAATAAGTGACGATAAACATGCAAACAGTGGAAATATCAAGAGGGTTGGGAACAGTGATTGTGATAGTTTGGTAGCTGATGGGAGGAAGGCTCTACTTGAAGCATCGCCCTCTTGTGGCAACAGAAACACACTACAGTCAGGGAGTGTAAAACGGGATGGAAATATCGCACAACGGTTTGTTGTTAAAGCCCAATGTAATTACTGTAGCTTCAATAATCAGTGCCCATCCCTAGTTTACAGTCTGAAACGAATTATCCAGGTTGTGTCCCAGCATGGTATGTTGTGCTGTCACTTTGGTCATGTCATACTAGTTGAAGTGACCTATTTATTCTTTGTCACCAACCTCTCCAAGTAATTTTTTACGATACATTGTTGGTGTTTTGCTTCTCAAATTAATCTGTAACATGTTGAGGCTGCTCTTAGTCTTTCTGGGTCACTTTCTGATTAGTGTCACCCATGTTGTAATTGTTACTGGTTGATTCTGTCTACCAAGGCACCATTTGCATGTTAAATAACATGCTACCTTGTGTATACCTTTGCTGTAGTTGAAATGCTGTTTGTGGTGTGCTGCTGCTTTGTTTAATGTCAGAAAAATCCGGATCTCTATTTAATAATGATAAGAGATCAGTAGGAACATTTACGGTTACCCAGCCCTCTGAGTCACTGAAGTCAAATGCAGTAAGGAATTATGCATTGTGTATTTAATATATACTATTGCCTTTTTATTAGTGTCTCTGTTGTATGCCATGAAATATTAAGCAGGGTGATTTACATTTTGGTTTTGCTGAACTTTAGAAGCAGGTAAAGCCCAACATAATGTCACTTGGTAACCATTTTACTGCCATGTCCTTTTTAGTGCAGACTTGTGCTGAATCTTAGGTCTTAGTAAGTCAAACAACTTTGTATTCAAAGTACGTGTCCTTAAATGATGCATTATTTTATTATTTCACATAAAAGTACTTTGTGTCCATTGGGAACCCTGTGGAAGATACAAATCATTTAAATGTTCTTTTTTATTGTTATTATTTATGGAGTGGCAACAATTAAGTTTAAAAGCCTTGTTAACTGCACCAGGATTTTCTAACGCCTGTTGCCACAAAAACTGAAAAGGTACCCAGTGGACACAAGGCCTGATATTGAATGTGTGGACAATAAAATGCATTTGAGTAAAGTTATTGAAAACTACTTTTTTACCTTGGAAATGGGCAAAACATCATGTCCAAATATGCCCCATGTTCCATTGCTCCACGCCCTTCCATGTAATATTTCAGGAAAAGAGTCAGTCGTGTTTTATATGTAGTTATGCCTGTTATGGTTTGGCCATCTGTTGTCAAAGTATGCTTTTTTGACTGTTGGTGTTCATAATCGTGAACTAAGTGTTTTTCAAAGTTTCTTGCTTTGCAATGCCTTAAGACACTTTGCCAGTATAATAATTGAAGAGGCATCTTCAATGTCCGTTGACAAACAGGCAATTTGATCATGTCAAACCAGAGTCAAACACTCTAATAAATAAAGCTTGGAAGCAACTTGCAGTAACAAAATAAGGTCCAGTACATGGTCTATAGAGAATGTACACAGTTACACAAGGTGTAGCAGATCAGAGTTAAAAGTAACACTTTTTCAAGAAAATCTGGTCTTTGATTGTTTCTGTCATCACGCTAAAGTGAATTTAAAAACGCGAGCAAAATAGAGTTTGGAGAAGTCTGCAACGTCTTCATATTATTGATTAGTCCAAGTTTGTCCGATTTAAATCTAGAAGCTTTCTGGACTCTCGATCCGGGGTCTGCAACATACAAACCTTCCACAGTGACTGCTGGCGTTCACAGGGGTTTGGGACCACAACCACATGTGAATAGCTTAAAACACCAAATACTTGAGGGGGGGTAAAAAACAAAACAAATGCATATTGCTGCCTATTTTAATACTCCAAACCAGACCTCTAAATAAATTCTAGGATTACTTTGGCACAGTGCTACTAGACATAGTTGGCATTTGCAAGCAGCCGATCCAGGAGCACCATTCATTTTACATGACATTGACTGGCTGTGACCTCCAGGAAAAGAAATAAGGAGAACCATGGACCATGCGGAGGCGTGTCGAGCGTCTAGTGCGGCACAATTTGAACTGTTTTGAGCGTTTGACGGGTCTAGCGCACCCAACGCTGCACGTAGGCTTTGAATGTTAACCAAGACGCGTCAAATGCTCAAAACACGTCTGGTGTGAAAGCACCAAAAATGCACACCCTTCGAACTTGAAGCGTCTGACCCTTTTGGTGGCAGTGTTAACATGGTTTCCACGTCAAGTATATTAATGTATATCTCCTGCTTCAACAATTAAGTAGGCATTTCTAAGCATTTTAGAAGGGATCTCAAGTTTTGATGAAGTTCAGCTATTCAGATGTGGCTGTGGTCCCCAACCGCTGTGAGTAAACACACGGGTTTACTAAAACCTACATTTAAATGCTTATCAATTGGTTTTGTGGGTCTAAACTGGTCTGTGGAGGAAGGAAAGAAATGTATTTGGTTTGTATATGTTGCAGACCTCTGCTGTAGATTCAGTATTCTGTTTAAAAACCTTAAGCGTGCTAAATGCTGACTTTAGGATCTAAATTTAAATGAAACATCTGGTGGATTTATGAGTTGATGATCTGGATCTGAAACGTTTTGTGCATCCTGTTAAAAGGCCTGGTTTGTAAAATGTAAAAAAAACCAAAACAAACCAACATTAAAAGTTGTGAGTTTAGGGAAGACTGCTCAACCCTGGTTTGACTTTGATCTAATTGCCATTTACAAGCAGACATCGATGCACGTTTCATGTCTATAATTTGTAATGAACCTTTTTAATTATTCAGCAAATGATGTATTGCTCATAAAATTAGCATTGTGGGATGAATCATCTGCCTTGTCCTTAATATTAATTGAACATCTGAAACCAGAGTGTACTCATGACCTTTTAATGTAGATACTTGAGTCTTTGTCCCATAAAAGGTAAAGCTGGGATTGAAACAAATTAGATCTTTCTGCCAAGACTTTTTCATTTGTCATGTAACATTCTTGAAGGGCTTGTAATATTGCAGGAATATACTGACTAAATAGTTTGACACTATTTACTGCTGCCATTCAGCCTCTAAGTTCCCTGTTCTTTGCATGCTGCACTTTGTTGTGCTCAGGTGTTGACATAAAGTTTTCCATCTGCTTGATTTGATCTGTTTGATGGGAAACATGACATTTTAGCATCTCAGCATTGTTTCATGTAAAAGCAAAAGTTTGTACCTTTTTAAATATCAAGTTCACAGATTTTGGTGGCAGAATGTATATTGCAGAGTTAAAAAAAAAAAAAAAAAAAGAGTCAGTGATTATGTGTTTTTTTTTTTTTATGTTCAAAAGTTTTTGAAAGAACCAGATCTTGTTTTTCCTCCAAAATGCTTCAGTGCTAGTTTAGGACTGGAGATAATTTTTGTTTTTTGCTATTTAAACAAAAAAAAAAACAACTAGTCTTGGTATTTACAACCAGTGACACAAACGCACAAAATGTGGCTTTATCAACTTTCTGTGATTTGTTTGGAAGTTGGAGAATGTCATTTTTATTAAATTATTAATTATTAAACATTGTAGTTTTGCACAGCCTGTAGTCCTGTTTCACAAGGTACCTTTTAATTTGTTAACCTTAGTGGTCCTTTGGTGCTTTTATATGCTAATTTTGTCCCAACTGAAGTAAAAAGAAAAGGTCAAGCACTGATTCTGAACAAGCTCTGAAGTGTCTTTGTTGGGGAAAAACACAGATCCACATTTTCAGTGTTTAGCTTTCTAGTCTGTCAACCCAAAGCTGTAATTTTGTAATGACAAATTAAGCAGGGAATTTTTCAGAAGCATAATAATGATTCAAATTTGGTGATATGAGATGAACTACATGAAATCTAAAATCGTTTTGCTCAAGGTATGAAGGTAGCACTTTCAAATCCTTCTTTCCTTCTTTTGTACAAAACAATTTGTGTTTATAAAATAAAACCTTAATAAACCAATATAGTTTTTTGCTGTTTTAAACTGTATGTAGCATGTTCCTCCATGTCCATCCCTGAATTTGGAATTTACTAAAGGTCAGCTATCTTACAAAATACCAAAAGTTTAGTCTAAAATGTTGCATGTCTAACTGGAGGTTCTCTGTCCATAAATGTATTGAATATAGCTCCGATTCAAGCTATCTAAGTCAGACTATCGAAGGAACACCTTTAAATGTTCTGTTGTGTCTTCATGCTGAAACATTTCAAATAAGCTGCTCTGTTGAAATTTGCATGATGTTTGTGTGGATGCGCTGGGGTTGGGAGCAATTCACAATCAGCCGAGTGGAAAAAAAAAAACAAAAAACGTAATTTGCTAAAAAAATTAAAAAATTGTGCCTCGTTGTCCAGCATCTGTTGTAACCATCACGCGATGCGGGCTTTATGCTGATGTAAGCTTTTAGCACTGCGACTCAAAGCGATGGTAAATTGAACCCAGCCTTGGTGGACATATTCTGTAGCGTAGAGGTTTATTGGTGAGTGGGGGAGTGTTTACTTCTTGGGCTGGCTCCAAACCAAACTGCACCCTTCGTTTTGACACCTTTCAGCTCACGTGGATCAAGGATGGAAGGAAAAAGGAGGAACGCTCTCAGTACACCGTCATCCCCGCTCACCCTGCATGACCGGACAGGACTACAACTACCAGCTCTTCCTGCACCCCCCTCCATGTCTCCTCTTTTCCTTCTCCACCCATCCCCCTCTCTCTGTTGTCTGCCTGACTAAGAGCAGTGGATGGAGGACCCTCATCTATGTAAGGCTTTTGTCCAAATGTCTATATTCATAACTGAAGATGAAAGAAAACTTTCCAAGCAGTTCTTTTATTTTTGTTTTTGTTTGACATAAAGACTAGAATGTGTGATGCTTTTTTCCCTTCCCTTTTTTTTTTTTTTCCGCAAAGAAACAATAAAATGGCTGTGCGACCCTAAAAAATAGAAGACAAGCATCAAGTTCGTTTCATTTGTTGTTTTCATTTGGCTCGCTGTACTATGTAAATTCGATATAGGCAAGTTTTTATAGGGTTCGTGTTTGACGTTTTCTCTCTTTCTCTCATTCTCATTTCTTCCTGGTCAGTATGTTTGTAAATGTCTGATTTTTGAATGAAAAACTAGGTGGTGTTGTAATAAAAAATGTTTGAGGTCCACTCATCTGGTGAATTTCTCTACATGTTTGTTTCATTTATATTAAATGTATTTTTGCACTGATTTTATTTTATTTTTTTTTTATAATTCCAAATTTCACCAAGTAAGTGATCCTTTTCCTTGACATTTTGTTTCTCTTCAAATGGATGGGATTTTTTCCAAGGTAAGACTCGAGTAGAATGTATTTTCAAATGTGAACAGACGATGCAGTGTGAGCCAAAATGGACGCTCCTAGATGCATTCAGATCATTTTTGGAAATCGCGCCGTAAATCAAAAAAGCCCGCTGCCGTTTGCTGCGCTGCTTGACATGTAATTATGCTGCATAGTTGTTACCAAAAGTGATGAAGACAAAAAATGTTTGTGGTACATTTTCATCATGGTGAGCAATATTGTTACGTTAATTGATTCTTTTAGTCCATTGTTGTAAAAACCGGTTAGTGTCGAATGAAAGTTCGAAGAGACGTTTACATTCACTCATTTTCATGGACTGTCATTCATTTGGGGCTTTTTCAGGATGTTTTTTGAGCATTTTTGTAGTCATCCATCAGCTGCTGGCATAATTCTGATCAAATATATGAATTTATTTCTTGTCACTGAGCTTTTAATGGTTGTGCATACATATTGAACAATATTCCAACCAAGGCTGTTTGAGAAGTTCGATCAGAAACTAGCTTCTTGACTAAAACAAAGAGCCTTTGGTCTGTGAAAGTCAAAAAAATGTCAAGGTTATCTATTCCACCCACTTGAAGTGAACCACTCCCGTAACATAATGCGGCCAACACCATGCTTGACAGTTAAGCAAGCCATTGATGCTGTGAATAGCTTAATTTTTGGAGAAATTTGTAGTTTGCTTCTAGATGTTTCCCTTAAAATATGTTCACTTTGTGGGGAAAAAGAAAAAGCTTTCAGATGTATCTCTAATTCTCCAAATTATTGACATCAATGCCCATGATGAGTGTATGTAAACTTGTGATCAGAACAATATTCCATGCACCTGAAATGTTTTTAAAACGCAATGTTGAAATGGGATCGATTGCCACTAACAGCAGCCTCTTTCACTTCACCACCCATCCTGTTGTGTTGCATTTGTGTCACTGTGATTGTCAGTTTGTCTTATATCTTTTTTTTTCTTTTTTTTTTTTTTTTTACATTTAAGGAAATGCTTTTAAAAACTTCTGCTTTCTTTGTTGTTTTTTACTGTCTGAGACCAAAATTTTGAATTGCGACGTAAAATAGCTGTATTTGTTTCAATAGATTTACTTTTTGAATTGTAAGTCTTCACCAATCTTTGAATTTAAGAGAATAAAATTGTAAAAAAAAAAAAAAATTGCTAATCCATGTTAAGAATCTAGAGCTGCTCCAACCGTGTCTCAAAATATAGTATGTTTTTTCCCTTTTTTTTACTGAAGTCACATAGGCAGATGTTAAAGGAGGGGGGAGGTGGGGGGACATACTTTTGTTGTATTTGGATTTTATTCTCCACTTGACATTGCCTACTATTATCATCTCACCCTAATTTTATTTTTGACATAATCTGAGATCTTACATTTCAAGTGTTATCTGGGGGAAACAGGAGGACGTTGAAAGATTGCTCGTGACAGTTTGAGCGCCAACGTGTATCCTGACGATGCTGTTTGCAGAATGTCTTTGGTCGGTGTGTTGTATTGTGTTTTGTACTCACAAATGTTCATATTCTATTATGACCCTGTTAACTCTGTTAATAGTAATGGAGTCGGGTGTATTAGATTTTTAGTGAACCGGTAAGTAGAATTTTTATAAAATTTTTTTTCTTTTACACTTACGCCAGATATTTGGTTAACGTTTTTGTCGTTTAATGACAATGGCACTTTAATCGAAACGGAAAATCTTAAAGTGAAATTGTTCGAATATGATTGGCTTGTGTTTTTGTCCTGTTATATTGTATCTAAAGAAAAATAATCTAAAATTGTTTTTTAATGTACATAAGCATGTTAAGAGCTATAAGACAAAAATCATTTGAGCTTTGGTTAAAGTGTAGGTCAGTTTTGTGCCAACCTTCTTCCACAGCAAAAAAGGTAAGTGTTGTCAGGTCTGCCTGCCCTGGAGAAGAAGTAAGGAGGAGCCTGAATGGCCGCTGCTTCGAGCAAGACATTACACAAACCATAAAAAGTAACCTTTTTAATGTTTTCAATTCAAGTTAAATTCAACTTATTGTATATATGGTATAGTCTTATTTGAACTAACCATGTTTTCTCCCTGGAACAGAATTGGGAAATAAGTGGGCAATAAAAAAAAAAAAGATTTCATATGATCTTTCTCATAATACAGTTCAGTGGGAGGGTTTGGCATACTGTGGGTTATTTATTGTGAAACTTAATTGGGATGAAGTATTTGCCATAGGAACACAGTGGTGGTAGATTCACATTGCTGATTTTTGCTAATAAAATTCTTATGCATTAACTTTTTGTTTCATTTGTACTTAATATCAAAAAATGTCTGCAGTTTTAAATATTGAAGCAAAATGTAGCAGCTTATAGTGGACTAAATTGTAGTTTCAAATATTGGCCAACTACAAATATAAGAAATGTGGGTTATTTTTGGCAAATTGTATGCAGAGTCCATCATGGTCAATGCGAAAGTTTGAAAAATATATTAGTTTCTACCAGACAAAAATGTCACTGACTTGTGATCTTAATTATTGTGCTTCTGCCATTGTTGGGGATAAAGTGAGAATGTGTATCATCAGTCCCATGAGAGTAACGGAGCCTCTAATTTAAGGCAATTGGTGGAGAGAAAGTCATTCTGTAACCAGTTTAAACGGGGACCAAAGTTTGTGTGCAGTGTTCATACCAGAGTAAACGCAACCACCAACTTGCAACAAAAACTGCATGTGATTACGTCCCACATCATTATGTTGAAAGAAGATGCCAAGTCATTTTAGGTGGTATGCTCACTACTGAGGGCCCTGTTGGGAATGATTTTAAGTTTTTTATTTTGTGCTACAGTTTGAGACTCCTGGTTTAAAAAAGAAATTAATGCTTGTATTATTTAACCAGAATCCGGTTATGTAACAAGATTGGGTTTGAAAACAGTCATCGGTGGTGGGCTGATGTAAAACGAGCGAAGAGACAAAAGCTTCTAAGTTCATACCTCTATAATGTATATATAAAACTCTAAGCAATGGTCTTCAAAAGCCAGAAATGTAGGTTTTTACTAATTTCTGTTGATTTCAGTAGACATGTCTTCATAAGCGGCAAAATGAGTTGATAAAACGAGTTTTCCCCCATCGGTAAATATGTAAAGTTGCACATTTTATTATAAAAGCTTTGAAGAACATCTCCAGCTGATATCGAAGAAAATTATTTTTTAAATCGTAAATAGTATATTTTGTGGGGGTAAAAAAAAGTTTCATTATGAAAATATATATTTCCGGTACTTTAAGATAAAACATTTTAAGCATGCACAAGAAAATGTAAACATATTTACTAGACTGTTTAGGTAGAACCGGGTCTTACATTTAGAAAATAGGTGAACTATTAAAAATTGTGCAGTTTTCGTTTAAATTTTTTTTTCCATCCCCTGTGGTGGAACCTTTGTGCTCAGAACTTCGTTCATACCGGAAGGTGAACACGTCTCCAGCGTCATTTCCGCCTGTGCTAGAATGCCGTTTTCTTCCATATAATGGGCGCTAAACGCTTAAATGGCCCATCAAATGGGTTTGGAAACGAGTAGTGGATGTAGAACAGACGTGTAGAGAGTCCCACACTTATCTAAAACCTGTTTTCGGAATACTATGTTCAAAAAGATGACTGAATTTGGACCAGATTCCGGAGGGCGCGTTAAGGTAAAGATAAAGAATGTTTCAGATTAATTCAAATCTGATATATTAACAGTTTGGGGTTTCTGTTCGATACAAATACAGTCATTTGGTTCCTTTTTCTGACACTTTTAGCCCTCGCAGTGTTCTTGAGAAGTGATAAGTATAAATTGTCCATACTCAAGTTTTATGGTGTTTTCCTTGCAGGGAGTGACAATAGTGAAACCCATTGTGTTTGGAAATGTTGCCCGTTACTTTGGAAAGAAGAGAGAGGAGGATGGACACACACATCAGTGGTCTGTCTATGTGAAACCCTACAGAAATGAGGTGTGAGATCTTTAGAAAAGAAATGTCCTGAAATAGTGGTATTTATTGACGTAAAATTAAGTTTATTGATCTTAACTCTCCCAGGATATGTCTGCTTATGTAAAGAAGATCCAGTTCAAGTTACACGAGAGCTATGTAAACCCCTTGAGAGGTAAGACAAAGTTTAAAAATCTCTGGTCAAAAGCTTGTACAATATTTTCTTCCACTATGTAAAGGTCACAACAGAACCTTTTATAAAGATGATACTGCCACCACCGTGTACCAGAAGGGGGATGGTGTTTCACGTTGATTCAGGACACAGTGTGACAGCATACTGATCTTGCTTTTTTTTTTTTTTTTAACAAGGCACTGCAAGTCTGCTAACGTCGTCATTCTTCTCTCCTCTAGTGGTGACAAAGCCTCCATATGAGATTACAGAGACGGGATGGGGAGAGTTTGAAATCATCGTCAAGATCTTCTTTATTGACCCTAATGAGAGACCTGTAAGTAACGTATCCAAGCAGGAAGTAGAAATGTTGTTTGGTGCAGAAGGGGTCTGTTTTCCCTGCTTTTTATTCCTCTTTTTTTCTAGTGGGCAAATAAAACCATATAAAGTCTAATAAATGGGTTGTTTTCATGCATGCTTTATCTCAGATTTTTGCTTTTACTCTACAGCTCCCCCCTCCACCCTCTTTTGAACTTGTTGACTAAGCGTGGATTCATTAAGATTTTTGAAAAGGACGGCTATATTTGAACTTTGGATAGCTTTAAATCCAAGATTAATTTGACTCATTCTTTCTTAAGCAGAATGTGGTTAAAACTAAACAATGCACTAAAAATGGTTTCAAGGACACAAAGGATGAAAAATATCTACTTCTAGACTTTATTTCATATATCATTATCAAAGGTTGTTGATATATACTTGAGTCCCTTCTCTCTCCCACAGTGATCTCCTGTAACCTAACCTAAAAATTCTTACTTTTCTTCTACTTGCTCCTCTTTCCTTCTTTCCTGCTATCCTTTTATACACCCGCCTTTCTAATATCCTTTTTTGTGTCCTTCTTTGTGACTACACTTGTATCCTCTTTGGGCCTGAAAAGTGTGACATTTTGAAATTGAAAATGTAAGGGGTGTTTGTTTACCAAAATTATACGATTTTTGTCTGTTTCCGTTTTTTTTTTTTTGCCAAAGGTTACTCTGTACCATCTGCTGAAGCTGTTCCAATCAGATTCCAGCGCCATGCCGAAGAAAACGGTCGTCTCTGAGTTCTATGACGAAATGGTACAACTTATGTTCTTGAATGTCATTGGATTCATCTCTGTGTTCTTGCTTATCAATTATTATTATTTTACACTATGTGAATTGCAGATTTTTCAGGATCCAACAGCCATGATGCAACAGCTGCTGACCACATCCAGACAACTCACCCTTGGAGCTTATAAGCATGAGACAGAGTGTACGTACTCGTATGTTGAGTAGTAACAACTCAAGTATGCGTTACTGTTGCTGTTTAGCCTTATGATCACAGTTTCCAGAGGAAAGTGACGGGGGAAAGTCTACTTCACATTGCAGCAGTCTTTGCCTTTCTGAGCGTGGTCTCTGTTTGTTTTCCCAGTTGGCGAACTGGAACAGAGGACAAAGGAGAAACTGGAAGCGGCAAAGAGGAGAACGAGCCAAGAAATCACTGAGCTTAAAGATAGGCTGAAAGCCAGCAGGGAAAACATCAATCACCTGAAGGGAGAGATCAGGAAGCTCGAGGAGGACGGAGATCATAAAGAGCACTGAAAGGCGCTCAAAAACAGACAAGAATGGTTTGTATTAGCCCTCTTCTCTGAATCCAACATGAGCCTCGGTTTGGAGACGCGTCGTCTTGGACGTGAATCTCATCTTCACATACGGGGACAGACTTCACTTTGCTTAAAATAAACAAACGGAAACCTTCAGCTTGACAGCTCAAGTGCAATCTCCAAAATATCTGGAACGTTGGTGCTTTTGATTCATGTCCATCTCTGGAATAAAAATGTAGAATTGTTTGTAGCTTAGTCAAGAAATTTTGTGTGATTTTTGGCCCCTTTTTATGCACAGATATCACTGGATAATAATATCTGTGCATAAAAGGCTCAACCCTATGAGTTGCTTTTCTTTTGAGTTTTTTTGTACTAATATGTTTTTATATAAAGAAACTCTGGTAACAAGACTTGTGTGTTGTTTTTTTTTATCTGTTTAATATAATTAATATTTCATGAGGTAAAAAAATCATCTTACATTTAGCCTCACTAATATCTGAGGTGACCTAGTGGGGTCATACCATCTTAAATCAGTATTTCGGAGACAATTTAATTTGTAAGCTTAATAAACATATTACGCAACAATGTAATTCTTTGTTGTAAAAAGCGTGTGAAAAGAATGGCTAATAGATTTCAAAAGAGCAATTGAAGTCCTGACGTCTAGAGTGGAAGTGACTTCCTAATGAATAGTTCAAGCTTTGCAGACAAAAACTGACATTTTCCCATTGATGCTGGTTGAAGATTCATAATATATTAGAAGATTTAATTTAATTAGCTTGGAAGCCTTTACATTTATATCAGTCATATTGAAGTGATTACTTTTCTGTTTTAGTTAGATCTTTACAGAGTACCAATATTATTTCCGTTCTCAAAAATAGATGAGGTAGGTTTTAAGGTTTTTGGACGTGCGGTTTAACCGAAATGTCTTGACTTTCAAAGTGAAACGTCACTATAGCTTCATGATTAACATATAATGTCCGTTTAAACATTTCCTTTTCGAAATGTTAAAACTTTTTGGGATAGTGTTAAAGTATTCAGATTTCCGAACGTCCGTGAATGCTCCTGACAGGAAGTTCAGTGACATTTTCCCCCCCTGTCCGGACATTGAACTAGTGTTGCACGTAAAACTTTGTTTAGGTCTAATATTAACACCATGAAAACGTGCAAGCACGTCTTGTGTTAGAATGGAAAGCGTGTTTTTAAAATATATGCAAATATTTGCTTACAACCGTAAATTTAACCACGCGAGTTCGCCGCGGAAATTCGTAAATCTTGTTGGACTTAATTGTCTTCAGGTGTCCATCAGGTGGAGTACCTCTGGGTAAGTTGGATTTATTGGAGAAAGACGCAACGTTTGAATTTTATCTCGTATATTTGCTGCATATATGTCTGTATTTATGGGCTAATTCCTGGCTTTGCGGTTCATTGTTTTGGTTTTGCTTTTAGAATTGTTTTATTGAATTGAGCTATCAGGTTAAGCATACGTTGACGTCACACTTCGTGTAGCACAGCTGTACTAAAAAAAGTAGCAACTGGATGTGTGATCAGCCAACATTGGATTAGTAACTTTTATATTTATTTGAATATTTTGTATTGCTCGAAAACGACTAACTACTTTGCTTTACAGTGTTTTTGCTGGTGTCAGACATTTGAAGGAGAGAAAAATGCATTTATTTAAACTGCTTTTAGGCCACGTCTGGGCCAATTTCATACACAATGATGAGAATAAGTAAATCCTGATTACACTAATTTTTATGTCCAGGTTTAATTTGGCAGATGTGGCTTGTGTCAGGGAAAGACACCCAGTTTAATGTGGTGCTATTGACCATATTTACCCAGAATTCAAGTCAAGCCTTGTTGCATGTAGTTAAAATCAGATTTTTAGTTTAGATATGCCCAATTGTGTCCAAATTTTGCTGATATTTCCATATAAACTTTATTTTCATGCTCAGGATTGCAAGACTCACCCATTATTTTCCAACTACATAGTCATTAAGTCCTGTCACTTCAATTTTAGTTTAGTTAAAGGAATTAAGGTGTTTGTTTTTGAGTGCAGTGGCAAACTGTAATCTGGGTTTGTTATTGCTGGAGTAATTGTTTCTTCTCAGACTGGGCTTTCATCCCATGTTGTTAGGGGATGTGTGTCACTGTGCGGATACTCTCTCCAGCTGAGTTGATGTGCTCATTTTGGACATTTCACCATCAGACATCAAATTGTCTCAGTTTGAATCACTCCCCCCCCCCTGTTAATCTTTTCTGTTTTCTTTTTGTTTATTCTTGATGACACACAAGGCAGTCGTGTGTCTGAGGCGTTTTCTTTAAATATACACAGTTAACTTAAAGGCAAGGCAAGTTTATTGGTTTAGCACATTTCAGCAATTCAACATGCTTTACATGATGAAAACATTACATTGCAGTACAGTAATGAAAAGTTGGAACACAGACTACAAATAATAATGTTTCAGATTTTATTCATTGAAGGCATGGGTTTTTTTTTTTGGTTTTTTTTTTAGCTTTAAGGGACTTTGTCTTTGAGCATATTTGCATTTTTTTTAGAAGTTTGCTACAGATGTAGAACATAAAACCAGCAAGGAGTTTAAAATGTTGGTGATCCATCCTGACTGTAAGCCTTGTGGGTTTGTTTGATACAATGTTAGACAGAGATACAAAAATGTTTCTGAGTATTTTTGAAGTGCACGTGTAATGGAGTCAGCACTTAATAGCTGTTTAACTTTAACATGCATATGTTTTTTCATGCGTCACTGGCAAATACAAAAGAGACATACAAGGGATTTTTCAACATAAATGTGTTTTAAATTTGATATTATATTGCTTTGTCTAAACCAAAATATATTTATCTTTTTGAGTCCAGTGGAACCAAGTGGGTCAGAAAACAGTAGAGACGTGATTCAGCGACTCCTCTGTTATACGTCCTGCGGGCTTCAGTGAATTTACACGGTAGTCACGTGACCGCAGCTTTAACGCCGACGTCACAGAAACGGAGCTGGTACCGAGTCGTTATCCAACCGCGACACCAAATGCACCAAAACTCAGCCCCACCATCGTAGAGAAGCTCCGTCCGTCCTTGTCTTCCGCCTCCTTCAATGTTTGCCTTTGCCTGTCAGCGCGGCGGTAAAGTAACCTGTGAATAATGCCACCTCGCTCTCGGTGAAACGGCGTAAAGCTGATCGAACAGACATGGCGGCCCGGTAGAGGAACAGCCGGGGTTGTTCTGGTTGAGCTTGTCTTCAGGTACGTTCTCTGTACAAAGGTGTTTTGTAGTCTGTAGCAAAGCCTGAGGGGATGCTGGCATTTAATTCGTGTTTAAATCATGTGCGGCTAGTGCTTTGTTTGTCGGGTATCTAAAACCTTTTATTTATTTTTATTTATTTTTGGTGAGAAGAGCAGTTTAAATATATTCATCAATAAATAAGTTGTGAATTTTTGCAAGTGTTGATGTGTAACAGGCTAAAATGTGGAAACTGATAGCAGCAGTTTCCTAAGTGTTCCTCTTCTGACACCCTTGTCTGGTTAATGAGCGGAGTTTTAAGACGAGTGTTTTGAGTTTGTTGTTTACTTGACCACATCTGTCTGACCGCACAGGTCACTCACCCACAAGGCACCATTGTTTCCCCACAGTCTGTGTACAGTCCATTCATGAGGCTGAGTGCATCAGCAGGATGCTGTAGCCTAAAGGCATGGAGAGGGAAAGTGTTGTCCGAGGCTTTGGTTGCATTTCCTGTGTTCATGTCTTCACATAGAGTGCTTATGTTCAGCATATAAGTGCGTCTTCTCTAATGCAACACGGGTGTTTCCTTTTCAGTTGCAAGGGTGTGTAGAAAACATTGAGTGGTGTTTTGGGGAGTGTAGAAAATAACATTATAGCGTGTGAGGCTTTGATTAGACTTGCTTGGGTGCTCACTCAAAATGAGCAACTCCTTCAAAGTGTTGTGCACGCTTTTCCTGAAGTTTGGAGTGCATTTTGTCTAGTCCAGAACTGTGTAAGTAGCTCCAAAAGTACTTACACATGTAGAAGTCAAATCCACATACAAACACACTATTTAATGCATTTTATTTGGATTTTAAGTTATGTACCAACATTAAATTGTGCATAATGTAGAAGTTGACATTATTGTTGAGCTGTATTTTTTCAATACTCTGTTAAGCCACATTTCACATCACAAGCATATATATATTTTTGTATGTCTCCATCATGCATTGACTGTCTGGAGAGTGAAGTTTGTAACGATTCTTCTTTGCAACCTGGGTCCAGATTAACGGTGATGGATCAACACAAAATTGTGCAAAATTTTACAGTGGCAGGAAAGTGATGCATCCAAGATATTGATTGAAATTTGTGGATGCTTTTTTTTTTTTTTTTTACAAAAGTTTTATTTCAGTCAGATTGGACGGACAGCATCAATGAACATCACTTTTTTTTTTTTTTTAAATATGAACTTGGGACTGGAGGACAATCTGTGTTTGCCTGAAGTATTTTTCTCCCGAATTACTTTGTGTTCGACATTTGCAGACGAGTTATTGACCAGTCACCATTGCAAAATATCACCAACTGCCAAAGCTGTTGGGTAATTCATTGCTTCTTCAATTGCTGCTCCCAACTTCAGCAACAGTACAGATTTAACAACTGAGGCAGACGTTGACTTTTAACACCGGCAGGTTTCTGAATTTGAGTGGAAGCAGTTAGGTGGTTTCACCAAATAGCAGGTTTCATTTGGATACTGAACTGGTAATAATATACATGCAAAGTATTACAGCTCAACTGTCGACTGTTATCGTTCCAGTCGAGGTAAATGAGTCAGCGGTGTGAAGGTGTAGTAATGTTACTGTGTGTGTGCTGTACTTTTGAGCAAGGCGGAAAAACTGATTCAGTAGATTGATAAAGCGTGAACTTGTTTCTGTGTGCTGTTACAGATGTGTTGCTGGTAGAAACATGGAGATACCAAAATCCTCAGACAGAGCAGAGCTGGAAGAGACAACAGGCCTGGTGGAGGTAACCGTCAACACTTTTATCCTGAAAAATGTTGCATGTCTGGATGAGTTTCTGCTGATTTTGGTGCTAAATTCTCAGCACTTGCATGCTTTTTAAATCGCTCTTTGTATTTATTTATTTATTTTCTTAAGGATGGTGATTTGCCTCAAGGTGCCGAAGGTGGAAAGGTGGATCCTCGAACACCGAGGAAGAGCAGTTCCTCCCGCTCTTCCCGTAAGAGTTTCCGTCTGGACTACCGACTGGAGGTAACGACTCTCCTCCTTCTGCTCACCAACGCCCAACATTCAAGTCTCTTCAGAGTTCAAATAAATGTCACGCTGTATCTCAGGTGTGTTTTGTTTTTGAATGCAGGAGGAGGTGACGAAGTCCTGTCGGGACAAACATGGTCGCTGGACAAACCCCTGGCCAACATGGCGCTTTCCTTCCTATTCTATGCTGTTCAGATTTCTGGTGCTGGATAAAAATCACAGCAGTGTGCCAACAAGCAAAGAGGTAGGAAACCACTTGGATGTTAAAACCTGCAAGTCACTTTATTTGACTGTAGATAATTCAGATACTTTTTAAAAAATAACGATGTTTTATTAGTGGACTAGAGAAAGAAGAACCAAGTCTGCAGTGCTCACATTTATGCTCTGCTGTAATAATTAGTATCACAAGCTCATCTTTCACAGCCCTGAGCCAACATGCTGTTATTTATAGCTGCTTCTGGAAACTTTGCTGCGTTCATTGAGGGATTATCTGGCCTTAAAGGCTGATTTCACGCAGCATAACAACAAACATTGAATTCTTTATTTGCACCAGTTGTCTGTATATTGTCTATTTATTGGACTTTATCTGATAACTTAGGAGCACAAAAAATCTGACATCCATTTGTATTCAACCCCACTGAGGCAAAACTTTGTTAAAGAACCTTTTAGCTGCAAGATCGTTGTCCTCTGAGTTTTCTTAGCAGACTCTCTAGTATTTAGCTGTTAACACTTACAAATACAAACATATATAGGTTGAAAGATGAGCATGTTTAATATATATATATATTTTTTAAATCGGTCTAAGTTTCTACTGTCCTCCCTGCTCTTCCCACAGGTCCTGGACAGTGAACTCCCAGTATTGGAGCCCTACTTTGTCCAGAATCCAGAAGCGTTGGACTCTCCTGCTGGTATGAGGGTCACCTGGCTGGGCCACGCTACAGTTCTGGTCGAAATGGAGGGGGTCAACATCCTGACTGACCCCATTTTCAGCCAGAGAGCATCATTTCTTCAGTTCATGGGACCCAAACGATACAGAGGACCCCCCTGCACAGTGGAACAGGTTCGAAGATCTTTCATGTTCTCGCTTTTACCTTGTGAACAGACAGAATCCTTTGAATCAAACCTGGCTTTATTCAGCTCTCTCCTCTCCTACAAACAGCTGCCGAGGATAGACGCCGTCCTCATCAGCCACTCTCATTACGATCATCTGGATGCTGGATCTGTTGCCAGCCTTAATGCACGCTTTGGAGGGGAGCTACGCTGGTATGTGTCCCAAATGGTTCCTCCTCCCCCAAACCTTCCAGTGTTCCTGTGAAATATGATGCATGTTTTAACAGGTTCGTACCCCTGGGTTTGATGGACTGGCTGGCCAAGATGGGCTGTGAGAACGTGATGGAGCTGGACTGGTGGGAGGAAAACTGCGTCCCGGGTCACGACAACGTCACGTTTGTCTGCACACCCTCTCAGCACTGGAGCAAACGGACAGCGTGGGATGATAACAGGGTACTTGATAGTAAATGTTGTGGTGTGTGGGGACTGCTATCAGTTTGGTTTTATAAACAGCACTGATAATCT
This sequence comes from Poecilia reticulata, assembly GCF_904066995.2. Taxonomy (NCBI): domain Eukaryota; kingdom Metazoa; phylum Chordata; class Actinopteri; order Cyprinodontiformes; family Poeciliidae; genus Poecilia; species Poecilia reticulata. The sequence continues at coordinate 9,119,872 of NC_088852.1, read as the reverse complement.
AAGTGCTGCGACGTTATCGTTGGACAAGTGAGCAGAAATGTATTCGGTGTGATAGCCCAACATTTTTAAATGAAGAAAGATTAAACAAAAAGGGCAAAACTTCTCTCTGTGAAAATCTTTAATTTTCTGCTGCACTAAAAACTGTCAGAATTGTAGCCATTTAACGATTTATATCTTTTCAGTCTTTATGGAGTAGCTGGTCTGTTTTGGGTCCCAACCATCGATTCTTCTTCGCCGGCGACACAGGCTACTGTCCGTCCTTCCAGGAGATCGGACGCCGCTTTGGGCCATTCGACCTCGCAGCAATCCCAATTGGAGCGTACCTGCCCAGGTAGAGAGGCACTTACCTCTCACCCACACAGCAGATCAGGCACAAAGAGTTTCATGTTTTAACACACTTCTGGGGAATACTTATGTGTTTCATATGAAGTTATTTAATATGTGCAGAAGCAGATAAATTCACTGAAACCTCTGTTACAAGTTCATATTTTAGTGCAGTAGCGTAATCCAACACTTGCTAACTATACCAATGTGTAGCCAGTGGTACTCGGTTTAAGGTCTTCTTTCATACACATGTATACAAAAATATCTTAATGTTCAGTTTCATCATTTTAATGAGCATTAAGCAGGACTTCTGTCATTTCCTGTTGGGTTTTCAGGGATGTGATGAAGGGACAGCATGTGGATCCAGAAGAGGCTGTTCAGATTCATCAGGACCTTCAGGCCAAACAGTCTGTAGCCGTACACTGGGGGACCTTCGCTCTCGCCTATGAGGTAGGATGTTAGAAAAGAGACAGCAGGAGTCACTACATGTAACGTCTTAAGTTAAAATAGAAGCAGCCTTGCCTTCAAACAGTGTAAACACAATTTAGAGTAAATTAAATGTCAACCATTTCTTAGGATGGTAGAAATTGGTCTTGGCTCAGAAGTGAGGAAGTCTAGACTTAAATTATATAACCAGTTCTACCTCGTACGACACTGAGAAAGAAAACAATATTTAGATATAATTTGAGACTTAAAAATACAATTTCTTTCAACACTATGTGGGAACCCTCTAATAACTGACCAGTGTTTAGTATGAAACCATAGATTTCTATCTTAAACTCAAGTCCTTCCTCCCCTGAAATGGAGGAAGGACTTGAGTTTAAGATTACAGTGCAGCACCAGTGACCTTCCTGTGTAGAACAAAAACTATAATTTCCAGACAACGGAAAAAAAATAAATTAACATAAATTAAAACCTGAGTCAACAATGCACACTGAATAAAGAAAAGGTTGCTGTTAGTTTCTTGTGGCTTTTTCTTCCTGTGAAAAATATTCACATTCTGATTCTCAGTGGTGCTGCTGCTTAGTCTAGTTCACTTTAAGACTTTGAGCTCAAATGATGTCAAAAATGAAACCATCTGACAAATACTAGACATTTAGATAAATGAGACAGGAACATCAGGCAGTGTTGCATGATCTTAAACCTCAGTAAGCTTTGTGACTCAGCTGAACTCTGTAAGCCAGTAATCCTGATCTTTACCACAGCCTTCAGGTTGTCCTATTGCAAGTTCAGATACATTAGTTAACACACAACAGGCCCAGGTAAGGGATTTTTTGGCCTCTTTCCTACACTGACTAGTTTATTTTTCTATAAATAGCATCATATGCTGCTCTCCTACAGCTTTCAAGGATTAATTGGTTGAAGTTAAATTCCAGCAGCAAGGAAAGTTAAACTGGTGTTCTATTAAAATTTCTGACTTTTCCAGATCCCCATTTTCATCTGTTTAAAAATCTATTAATCTAATCTTATGAATTTTTGGCAGATATTTGGTCGTTTTACTGAAATTTTACTAGTAAGCATAAAACACTGGTCAGGATAAAACACTGACCAGTGTTTTATACTCAACACTGGTCAGTTATTAAAGGGTATGGAAGCCCGTTTCTGCCACTCTGTTAAAAGGAGATGAGATCTTAGTATCTAGATAAAATCTCATCTCTAGATGAGATTTTATCTGGAGATAATGATAAAATCTGAATATCTAGATTATATGTCTTTATCTAGATTTTATCTAGATTATATCTAGATTTTAAAAAAATCCAGATTTTATCAACTATATATCTAGTTTTTAATCTAGATAAAATCCAGATAATCTCTACGTATTTTCTAGATTTTTTCTAGATTATCTCTATCTACATTTGATCTAGATGTTTTCTAGATTATATCTTTATCTCGAGATATTATCTAGATTTTATCTAGACTATATATATATATCTAGATTTTATCTAGATAATATCTAGATTATAGCTTTATCTCGAGATATTATCTAGATTATATCTAGATATTTTCTAGATTGTCTTTGTCTCGAGATATAATCTAGATTTTATGTAGACTATATCTCTTTATCTACATTTTATCTAGATACGTTTCCTTACGTATACAAACCCTGCCATTTTTTTTCATGGATGTAGTATGAGGTTCAACTGGTAATATAATTTAAGTCTAGACTTCCTCACCTCTGAGCCAAGATTAATTTCTAGCATTCTGTCCTCGTCTCTCCTCCATGCAGTACTACCTGGAGCCGCCGGTCCGTCTCAGAGAGGCCCTGGAGGAGAGGGGACTGGAACCAGAATCCTTCTTCACTTTGCATCACGGGGAGTCTCGGCTCATCGCCACACAAGACAGAGACGTTTTCGACTGATGTCTGCAAAAACAAACATTTCATTAGACTGAAGATTTGAGCTCAGACTAAATAAAAATGAATGTTTTATGGTGCATACATGAACTGTTTGGCATCTCACAGCTGCAGGAGTTGTAAATACAACAGTTTGTACAAGGATCACACTTTGATCTAAGGTGATTCACCTTCAGTCATATATTATTGCAGAGATGACAGGAAGAGATGACTTACATGCCGATTCTCTGAGTTGAGGCTTCAGGGGGTTTTTGCTCTCTGCCTCTGAACCCTTTGAATCCTGAGGAGGAAAAACAAAGCGAGGTCAGAGCAGAAAAGGCTTCACAGGACAGGATTTAAAGTTAAAACCCATCCCTTCTCTAAGAAGCTAAGTTTTTCAGATTGTGTTGGTTTAAAACTCTAGCTTCATCTTGCAACTTTAGACTCCTACATGAAGAGTGTTATTCTTTGAGATGAGTGCTGCCATATAGGAGTTTGGTTTTGTTTTCTGAATGTGCTACAGCCAATCCAGAACTGCTACCTGTGATGTTTACTTTCAACTACAATGTCTTGATAGAGTTTGAAAAACATGCTGATGTTGAGCTGGAATCAACTGCAAAGTGCTTTTGTTGCAGCTTCAGCTATTTTTTCTTTTTTTTGTGCTGTGAAAACATCAAAGCTGCATATCCTCTCAACAGTTTTCTCCAAATTTCAAAGAATTTCGGTTGTATTTTCTTTTACGGAGCAAAAACAATAGTTTTGGCATTGCTGTGACAGAGACTTTACCGTCTCTTACCCTGAATGTAAAACAGTAATAGCACAACGTTGAACCCACTTACTGCAGTAACATGTGAGCCTGAACAGCCAGTTGTGCTTTACACTTTATCACTTTCTGTAAACGTCACATTAAATACACTATTCAAGTTAAATGCAGGTGTTTGGTTGGTCAAATGGAGACTAAAAGGGACTTACATTTACTAGCAAGAAAAGAGAAATGCTTCAGGAAATTTTGTACTTGATTACCAATTGTTTCAAGAAGCATAAGCATTATTGTAGTGTTTTCCTCTACAACGGGGAAGAAAACACAAATAATACTCACTAGAAACGAGCCTGACTCACTGTCGGCAATGACACAAACTACTACGATGCGAAATATTAAGCCATAGAATGTAAACGTTTCAAACAGCATACTCACCTGCAACTCCATAATCGTAGTAAGTTTTACCGTCCTCCAGGTTTGTCAGCAAACTTCACATTTAGAACTTCTGGAAGAGGTCCAGGGTCCGATTCCCAGCCAAATTTTTCTGCATGGAGTTTGCAAGATCTCCATACATATTGTTCTTGTGTTCCTCAATGCAAGCACTGCTATTTGTCACAGACAAATGAAGAAAAAAACAAAACAGCGAACCCATAGAAAAAACACATGGATTTAATTTACTTAACAGTGTACAAAACATGACTTAAGTGGGTGTCGCTCACAATTTCATTTACAGATTAATGTTCAAAGAACGTTATAAACATAAACAAGACAAATGATTACAATAAGTTTAAACTCTTTACCAAAAATATATTACTGTGAGGCAAAACCACCCAGTGTGTTTCAAATGGACAAAGTGACCCGTCAGTTCAACCAAAATGATTTTGTAAAATTAATTAAAACACACCAATACCTACAGACACTAAAGATTAAGACGAAACTTAAAAACAATTTTATTTTACTTCCTGTTAGACGTATATTTGGAAAGGTTGGTACATCCTGGGGAAAACTTACAGCATTAGGTTTTTTTTTTTTCATATTTATATACAGCAGAAAGGCACAGCTCATCAAAAGTAAAAGGTAAATAGAAAGTCGTGTTTTAAGGTGAAATCCTGATAAAAATTCAGGTCATTCCGTTTTTATTTCCTACTTTAAAAATCTTTTGTTAAATATAAGTTATTTTCATATATGTACATGATACTCTCATTTTTATGCACAGATCTTTATTGTGCAAACAGATTTTCCTGCTCATACTTCTTTATCTTCAGTATATAGCCAGAAGCTAAATCTGTGTTCACATACAGGAAATGCGCATGCTTCCCCCAACATGTAGAATAAGCATTTATTTCTGCAATGTTCAGCTGAATTGTGTTGACTTTTTTCCCCCCTTCTGCGTTTCTAAATTTTCTAAAAAACAATATTGGGAGCTCTTTGCTGCCTTCTTGTGGTTGGAGTGTGAATGATCTTTGGTTGTGATTTTATACTATTAAGCTGTATTTGAAATAATTTGCTATTAGATCGTAATGAATTGCACAAAAACTTCTGTAGCACTTCAATTTTAAAGGCCTGGTTAGCCATAGCAGCATCAACAAGTAAACTATATATTTGAGAGTTGAGACGTCTGAACCCAACTACACCTAATATAGCTCATTTGCATCTTAGCCTTTATGATACATTAATATCTACTATTAGTTCTGAACCCAAATTGTGATTCCCTACCTAATTTAGTTTCCCCTGAACATCAAACATTATTTTTCCAGCGTTACATTTGGAGGCTTTAGTTTTTAGGAGCTAAACGCCATGTGTTCACGATTCGTATAAAATGTCCACAGGGTTTGCAGTCTGCAGATAAACACGTAGAACCTGCTTCCAAAGAAGTCCACTTGAGGTGATTTGTGTGCAAACCTGTCTTGTTCTTTTAGAGTCGTGTTTGTAAAAAAAGAAAAGAAACGTTTTCTGGCATCAGGAAACAAGCGCAGCGCGGGAGAGGCAGAGGAGAAGGAGAGGGCCTGAGAGACTTATAAAAGACGCGCCGCCGCAGTCGTTGGCGTTCTCCTGGAAGAACAAAACAGACAGGATGTTGCGCTTCTGTCATTGTGTTCCTTCACATTAAAACGACCTAACAGACATGAAAAGAATATGTCGGTACATGCAGGTGTATTCTGTCTACCTATTTCCTGTTGACATAAAGATCTTATTTTACAGACATGGCAGCAATCAGGGTTAAAAAATGTTTTAGTTAATCAAAGATAATGAATGATTTAACCAACTGACCACTTAGATTTTCACACAGGTCCAGGCTGGTTAGAATGGCACTTGACAATTGCATTTTGTATAAAATTTAAGTTTTATAAAAATACAAAAACAATACACGTAAATGTGGACACTTTATTAACTTCTACAATAAATAAAGTAAAAAGTATTCCGAACGATAGCTTACTCTACATGTAATATTGTGCAGCAGCACTTGCTCGACGGTGAGGATCTGACCTGTGGGTGGTAGGAGTGGCAGGACTCGGGACGCCTCCGGATCTTCTGGGACCGCATCCTGTCGCACTTAACTGATGCGTTATGTGCAATGTGACTAAGGAAAATATGATAAAATGACAGCAAAAGCTTCAAGCTTCAGATTTATGCGAGACATTATACTAATAGATTCCTCTGTGGAATGATTAAAATTAGGAGCAAACTTATTACAATTTAAACTTTTGGTAGTTTGGGGCTAACCCAGTTTTTAGGCAACATTTTTTATTTCATTAAATTTTTTTTTTTTGACATAAAATCACACAGTCAAAGGATATATTTGACTTCTTTGGGCACCAGGGTGATGGGTGGGTACTGTCTGGAGCAGTCACAGTCTCCTTGTACCACCAGCATCAGCAGGTTGCTTTCAGGTATTTGTTGAACTACAAACATTCTGAGGCAGATAAAAAGTACAAAGTAGAAAATAAGCAAAATGTCGAGCGAACTCCACAGAACACGAGAGGTAAATGTACGGTAACGCAGAAAACATGTTAATACGCCTGAATGAACTTAACATACAGAGCGTTGAACTTTTTCATATTTTTTCACGTTGCAAGAACAAACCTAAATATGTTGATGTGCAAAGCCGGTAGGGACATTTCAATGTCACATTTTTCTTATTTTTATTTCTAAAGACTGTTGAAAAGTATAAATAATCTCCTCCTCCTTCTGACCGTATGTCATTTTTGACTCCTTGTAATTGTCCTTGCCTGTATGGTTGGTTGCCTTAACAGGAAGTAGGTTATCATTCCTCTAACGTTGTAATAATTTATGCAACATGGGGGAGTTTTCCATTATCACTCCCTGCAGAGGAAAACAGACCCACCACTGTTTGCCTAATCTGTCAAGATTGGAAAAAAAAAGAAGAGAGAAATCATGTATTTTTTTTCCTTCCAGTACTTTGTGTTGCCTCATCACGTAAAATCATAATCAATATTTTAGGTTTGTGTTGAAATGTGACGAAATACGAACAGCGGTCATGGATACTTTTGCATAAGAAGGTATAATGTAAAAGCTATAACTTGGTTGTGTGATACCACTGTTGTCCACATGAGGGCACTCCCACTCAGTTTGTCTTCAGTTTACCTCCCACCGTTTTGAATCATCGTCTCCGTCTCTCCATCTTGTCATTCAACCCTGTTGTTTCTATTTTAATACTCCCATTCACTTTTACTTTCTATTTTTCACATGCCTCTCACTCTTGCACACATCCCTCCTCAACACCCCACCACCTTGTCTAATTTTGATCCCCTCTGCTTCTTTCCCTCCTCTTGACACTCTTGTATAAATAGATCTCAGTGAGCAGAGTGGAGGAAAGCTGTGGAAAATGGATTTTAGGGAGACACTTTAATATGACCGGTCCAGGGCTTACAGAGGACTGCGCGGCCATGTGTGTGTGTGCATGTCTGTACACGGCTGTGTGCTTACTTCTGGCACCGTCCGCACTTAATAATGCTGTTGGTCTCCTTGACTGACGGCTCGTAAATGAAGCTCGGGTACTCGGTGTCACATGGCTGCAAGACGTTCCATTTTTTCTTGGGAACATAAGCTAATAGAGAGGCAGAAAAGAGGGGGGGGGTCACATTTCTTGATTAGTTGGAAGAGCACGCGTGATCGATGGGTTGAAAGCTCAAACTTTTTAGCTTATTACTGCCGCTAAGATGGAAGCATGCTTCGAACAAACCGAATGCACAAGATGAGATGATTTGAAACCAACAAAGAGGAGCTATGGTGGCTGATTAAATTGTACATGTCTGGTCGGGATTCTGCTTAACTGCTCCGAAATTCCATTAGCTGAGATAAAAGTCTACGCTCGGGTCTTGTTTTGAAGGATTTGGCAGCTGCATCTGCTCCCACTTGGAAGCCTTATGTAATCTGACACACTAAATTTAATTCTACTTGGAACGTTTCACAAACGGCACATCACACACGAAACACAAAGGTCTGCGCAGCAACCCAGCTTCCTCTGAAACACCTGAGAGCCGGTACTCACAGCGGCTGAAGGATGGTTTAGCTGGATGGATGGATGATGGTAGTTATGAGGAGTTTGATACATGAAAACAAGTGAAAAGAAATGAGAGCTGTTATTATATGAGAATCAATTGAAGACGCGCGTCATCCAGTTGAAATCAAACATGTACGTGGACCCTGCAGCCGGTCAGTTGGGTTTACCGAAATCATTTCTACTTGCTGAACGTCAGGATAATGAGGAAAATGTCTTAAGAGGATTTCTTTTAACTTCCATCGAGCTAATAGTTACTCATGTTCCATTGGGAGCTTAAGTGGCAGCTGTGTGCTTGGGATTACTCATGTTGTTTTTCTTCTGAATGCAGTGAAGACAGAAACATTCTTAAAAGCCTTCCAGTAATACAGTCCAAACTGAAGCTGCGTTTTACTCTCGAGTTTATAATATCACATTTATCACCTATTGCTGTGATGGTAATTTCCTTCTAAAGCGGCAATACCAACACGAGCACGTTTTCTCACAGTAATTATTAAACTGGTAATTGTTTTATTTCTAATAACTAGACGCTTTAAATAGCTTGGAAATGTCAAGATGATGACATGGCGTAGTTAGCTTCTGATATGTTAATTTCTGACATTTGAGTGAAATGGAGTCAAACCTGTGCACCTCAAACACACAACCACCAAAATATCAGGAAGAAAACTGTGAGCCTCCTTAAGTCTGGTTCTTCTTGTTCAATTTTCTTAATTAAAAAGCATTTAAACTCTACATTTTTTTCATTTCAGTCACTGAGGAAAAAATGCATCACTCTTTTTAAACATTGAGCATAAATCTGGTTTCAACTGTATTTCTCTAAAACGCTCCATTTCACCTTACAGTTACCATGAAGATGAAGTGAGTATTATGAGTGGAATGTAAATGGCAGCAAAATGACAATGTTTCTTAAGCTCATCCACACTAGACATACAAAACAGTTAACATGAGAGATATGATTCTATTCCGAGTCGGTCCTTAAAGGTTGTGTAAGACATACAGAAAGAAAATATGGCAGGGGTACATGGAAACCGAACCAATTTTCAGGTCAGCGTGAGCTCACCGTCAGCAAAATGTTCTGAGTGCCAGAAGCTGCAGAAATTGAACTCCAGTAGAAACCTTAAAGAGCAAAGAGACCACGGCAGATTGCAGACAGATCAGATGGAGAACTCAGAAACTGGGTAATGTTTTAACATGGAAGCGATAAATACGCCTTCGTGGCACATTGCCGGTACATGCTTTAAAAGGCGAGTTATTCAAACTAAAACGAAAGACTTTTCGAAAAGAATAATATGTTGCGGTCGAAGAGAAATCTAGAAGTCGGTATTTTTAGGCTTGAAAAAGTGAATCTGATTTCTGTCTCGCTAACCAATAAACAAACTTAGCAGTGCTTCGACGGTCGAGAGCAGCCAATGCCGTCGCCTCGAGCAACACTTACAGTAGGACGTTAGAGAGGAACCACTTGAAAGTTGAAGCCAAAGCATAGAATGACTGTAGAGAGAGGGGAAAAAAAAAAAGAAGTTTAGTGTAAAAGTAACGGGATTCTTGTTTGGAACATATTAATGAAGCCTGAAGTCACTGAACTTACGCTGAGAAGTGGGCGAGCGCTGCTGACGGAGTGAGGGTTGGTCTTACACATGGCCTGGTAGTCAAACAATGAGACCCTGGAGGAACATAAGCATAACATGCAAACACAGCGTTGATCTCTCGGCATCTTTTAGAGTCTTTTATTGATTCCCTGACTGTCTCCAGGCACCAAGCAGCACTACCAACTGCTAGGAAAACCAACAAAAAAATAAAATAAATAAAAGTCAGACGAGGAAAAAGAAAACAACCCGGTGGACTGCTTTTATTTTTTATTTTTTGCAAGGACCAAAAATGTTGCGATTGAGGTCTGATCTCTGAACATGTAAACATTTGACCTGATGTTGGCTTTTGTAGCAGGTTCTTAATAATCCATAATTAAGAACATTTAAGTATTTTCTTCATTTTTTTTTATAGTTGATTTGTAAAGTAAACTTTACAATAAGGCGTTTATAGTGAAGAAACAGGTCCGGATTATGGAAACGTACCAATACTGTGAAATCTTCTAGGTAAGACGTATACACATTAATATAGACAAAACCCAACTAAATGGAATTACACAATTTCTCCTTTATTTTTAGCTCCTAAAATACATTATAGTGCTCCATACCAATAAATAATCACCTGTCCAAGATCTGTTTAGAATCAATAACAGTTTTCCCTGACTTAACGTTTGAGTAAAATAAACCATTTGTTGTGTAATGCTGCGTACTCCTCATTTTGAATGTATGAGTCGGGTTTTATCCAAGAGGAAACTGTCCTGGTACCATTGACCATCTGCACACAGAGTACACTGGACCTCCATGTATTGAGTTTCTTAAGAGTCTTTGTGAAAACAGGAGCTCACACGTTATCTGCTCAGTAACAGCAGACCGAGGAAAATGACGCAGTGCTGTCTGTACTGTGCTTTGAGCAGAGAACACACGCTGGATGTCTGCATATCCTGAGAATTAAACCTAATTTATCAACCGTTTGACTTTGGTTGCATTCACTTTATTTTCTCACTTGAGAAAATCTATATGTGCGTTGCGTTGTTCGATAATTAGGCTTGGTGTAATTATGCAGGTGTCTAAATGAGACTTCCTGTCACCCGTGGCTGTTTTACAGGGAACTGCACTTTTAGTTAATTTAAATTAAAGGGGAGAAACGCATTTCTCTTTTTATATTAAGCATAAAAATTTCAACTGTTTGCCATACTATTGCTCTGACAGGATGTTAAGAAGTAGATTGATGGTCTGTGTTTCAACAGCACCGTATGGTCAGATGCATTTCCCATATCTTAGCATAAAATTCTGAACAAAAACAAACAGGATATAATCAGAAGCACATTCTTTCATGGACTCCTGATTGTGCCACAGCATGGGGTGACCCAATTGTCCTAATGTACTGTGACAGCAGAACAAACGTTTTTTGACAACTTTTCACCACACGCACAATAAACCCCCCGCAACACGACTGTCTCATCAACCAGGCAGCCAGCGGATCGGTTCCAGTCCGTACCTCTTAAACATGCCCATTTGGATCAACGTGGTCATCACCGATCCGTCGGTTTCGCCAAAGAAACGTCCCGCCTGTCAAGAAAAGCAAACTATTACTATTAAATACATTCCCGTAGTCATAATAATGTGACAGTAGGATTGTAAATGTTTACGCCTCACCGTGAACTCTATGATTTAAACTCTCTTCATCATGAAGCTGGCTTTTTACCGAGCAATTTAAAATCCTAATGCCTTTAGGTCTTATTAACTTGCCATAATTACATGGCAAGTTAATAATGCGATGATTATTAACTTGCTTTAATTAACATTAAAATGTGTAATACACATTTTAAATTAAGACTAAACTGTAATAATTGTAGGTGTAAAAATGAAATGAATATTGTTCCCATCTCCAGAACTGATTTCTATTATGTAGAAATCAACATATTAGACGTAAGACAGTCCAACAAAAACGTTTTCAGAGCTCACTTTCTCTTCTATGTTCTTTTTTTGTTCTATAACAATCAAATTGAAACTGATTTTTTTTCTCCTATCTCCTTTATTATTTTACTCCACTGTATCTTTTTAGCGCTTACGTCAACTACTTGAGTTGGGGAAGCAACTGAAATAAAACAGGCATGAAATTATGCGAAAGGTTACATCACTCCAGGAGGTCCTTGAAATGAGCCGTTTTTAAAAAAATATCTTAACCTTTAGGCTTTTTGAACCTCAGGCACTGGCATGTTTATGAAAAAAAACACTATACGTGGTTTTTTTCAACCGTTTAGAACGATAATATTTTTTTATATGGTCTTCTGTGGCAAACCAAAACTATATGTTTTAAAACAATAGTTCTAAATCAAAAGCATTTTTTTTTTGTTACAAATTGACCACTTACCCTGTCCCTGAGGGAGAGAAGCATCCCCACAGCATTATGCTGACACTACAACCATGTCACATTGGTTGGGTAAGGATAATAAGAACTGTTACGTTGCTGCCAAAAAAGTTAAATTCCGTTCTGACCAGAGCATCTCCCTCCGCAAGTGGACATTTACTAATTAAATGACTGGTATGTGTTTAAAGGGGGATAGATGTGAACACATGCTGCTTTTCAGATTTTGATATGTTAGTAATTTTGGAAATCATGTTTGATTTTTGTTCCAACTCTGTGCTGCTGTATCACATAAAATCCCAGTACAACACATTGAAGTTTGAGGTTGTAACATGACAAATGAACACTTTCATAAGGGCTTCCGAGAGCAGCGTCGAGGAAAAAGGAAAACTACTACCGACCATGCTTACCTTTCTAAAAAACAATGCAGGCAGTGTTTTGGGCACAATTCTGCAAATTGTCTTCTCTTTTCAGCGTGGCGATAACTAACAGAGTCAAAAGCTCTCAAACCCTCAAAGTACGACTCTAAAAGCCCGTTAATGTGTCAACTTACGTCGCTGCGCTGTTTAGAAATTAGGACAAAGCCATTATTGTCAATCACGTAGCACTCGATGTCCTGATACAAGAGACAGAAAAGCAAATTACTTTTGACAAAGACGGATATATTCCAAACAAACGTTATTAAATCTTTCTCAAAAACACTAAAAGTTTGTGGTTTAGCGGCTAAATAGAGCAGATATGCAAACTAATTAAGAGTTTTCTGCCCTGAATAATATTCATATAATCTTCCTAAGTCATATAACTAGTGTACTCACAAAGCTGTCACAGCGAAGAGGACAAACCCCCTCTGTGGAGGAGCACTAAAGAAAACAAACAGAATCTGCTGTAATTTCAGACAAACAGATAAATTTCAGCAGCAAAACTCATGAATGCGCTGATGTAGGAGTGTAATCTATATGTATAAGCGAGAGGATGGCGTGCCTGCGTTTAACGAGGACATCTTTTAAACACATGCTTCTGTGCATGTATTTCTTTGAAGGCGCTAGGCTCGAACGGGTCGACAAGTGTCTGAGTATGTGCGAGAGGAAAAAAAAAAAAAGAAAAAATAGTGTCTGCCTTGGTGAGAAATTGTTAATTTTTGCAAGATGCGACAGGAACGTCTACCTGAGATCGACTGCTGAGCGTCTCGTTTGCGAGTCGCAGCTTATTTTGTTTCCGTGTATCCGCGACTGTGTGGATGTGTGCCGTCTGTTTTATTAATGTTGTGAAGCCGAGTTCACGGAGCTCAGCGGGAAACTGTTGATTTGGTTGTGAAGGGAGGGGAGGGGGGGAAAGGGAGACTGCTGCCGTGGAAAATTATGCGCATACTTACGTCTGTGTCATTCGGCTGGGAAGAAGCAAAGAAGAGATGGAAGGAGAGCATCAGGGAAAGAAAATGACATTAGATCAGTTAATGATGCTGTAAATCAAAGCAATAAATAGACTGTCAATGCTTCTGTTTACTGTTGAAAGAAATAAATGGGTTGTCTCATGCAATGTATAAAACAACCTTTATTTTCACCGTTCGACAATAAATCAGACTTACTTGCTTTAGGTCAGATAGGGCTACCAACATAATGAGACTATATTCTAGTTTACATAATAAGATTATTATACCTTTAAACAACTTAGGAAAGCCCAGATGATATTTCTAAAACTTTATAGACTTCTGATTGATATATGATGATTAACAACTACTACACTTGAAAAGACACTATTCCTTGTGTAGCATCATGGAAAATACAAAACTGTAGTTTTGTATTTTCCATACAAAACTACAGTTTTGTATGGAAAACTGTTTTTCCATACAAAAACAGTTTTCCATACAAAACTGTATGGAAAACAGTTTTCCATACAGATTGAGATGTTGAAAGCAATCCTCTCAACATCTCAATCCGATGTTGAGAGGATTGTTGAGCAATCCTCTCAACGGGACGATGTGATTATTCCTGTTGATGACACACCTGTTCCTTCCACTCAACTTTCTATGCTTTCATAGGATCAATCAGCTTCTTTAGCAATGACCTTTTGTGGGTTACCCTCCTACGTACATATATCAGCCGCACCGGGCTATAAGCCTCCGATATCTCCGCCACTCTCAGTTTCCCATAACCCTAACCCTTAGTCTCCAACGCCGAACCATGGTTTCGTTCATGTCGAGTTTACGTGCAGCGGCTCCATTTCCCTCCTGTACTACCAGATCGATGGCCCTCAACTTAAAAGCTGACTCATATGAGTTTGAAGAAATTTCTCCGTCGTGCCTGCTGCTAGCATGTGCTTGTTCTAAATTAGCGGTTCTCAACGTGGTCAGTACCGCCCCCCAGGGGGCGTTCAGAGGACGGCGGGGGGGGCGCTGGCGGAAATTTTTACAAAAGGGGGGCGCTGGGATGCCTTTGGGGGGCGTTTGGTCGAAAGTAAACCTTACACCTTATATGTACAACAATACCAGTTTAGACTTTGAGCAACTTGGTAAAATTGTATTGTGTAACATTAAATCATGCTTGGCTGCAACTGTATCGATGGCAGCTCTTCTTCTATTCAGTGTTTGTAGCTTCTTGGCGCAGCTCCGCTCCTGCTACTGGTAGCTTCACCGCATCAGTTCAGCGTTACACCAGCTGATGACGTTGCTGTGATTCACTTTGTCTGGTATTTTTGTACATACGTTTTATCAGTTCTGTGATCATGTCAAAGCAGCAACTTATATTAAAAGGTATTTTATTTTTGTTTGAAGTCTGCCCGCTTCCATGGAAGGACAACAGAAAATCGCTCTTATAAACATGTAATTACTAAAATCACGACACCCTCACTGTGTATCCCTCTGAAAAATGAACCTATTTAAATAAAGAAATTCCTCCGTGGGTGATACCACGATAGAGAGCATTCATTTTATAGCGTTAACACCGGTGCTGTAAGTGGTCCGGTAAAGGGTGTGATGGAACAACACAGCACTTTTAAATTTCAATAATCGGAATACCACAATTGTTTCCGTTGTTTTAAAAGGTTTATGTCAGTCTGCATTTTCACCGTCGATACGTTTCCCGAACGCTGCGCACCATAGGGAGTTAAAAATAAATAAATTTTAAAAAAATCGAGGCGCACATTGCGCAAAACTCTGAAACAGGAGAAGCGGGACATAAAACGGAACGACGAACTAGATGTGAATTATGGCATAAAAACAGAATCCGATGCTGAATAGTGAAAAATCAACACATGTGGGCGCAGCAGGTGATGAGTGAAGATTACTGATGGTGAGCGTCAATAAATGATAACATAAATCTAGCAACAGGAAAGAAACTAAAGTGGACATAGCAATAAACCAAGAGAGGATAAAACTAATCAAAGTAAACTAAACAGAAATGAATGAAGAACAAAATGCAAGAATAAACTAAGAAAATAAAGTAAATACAGAGGAATAAACTGGTATGGCAAGACCTGTCAAGCAATAATTAATACAGAGGACTGTATGGCAAGAATAAACAGACACTATTTCCACATAAAAGGTAAAATAATATTGTTGAAATGTCATGGGTTTGTTGAGACCACATCTAGTACTGAGAATAAATATATCTTACAGACCATAACAGTAAAGAACTGATCACTTATTTATGCTTTTAATTAGATTTGATATATTTATTTCTTCAATATTATTTTTCATGTCAGTGTTAATGTCATGAGGCTGATGACTCTATGACACTTTCAATTTGACTCATTAGGATTTGATTAAGAACCAGATTTGTTCTTTGCAATTTCTGTCCAGTAAAACTATTAATCTATAATCAATAGACAGGTCTATATTAAGATATAATCCATGTTTCTGTCTCATATTTGTACGGCATTAAAAGGACCTGGAACTTTTGTTTTTCCACTGAAAGCTCTGGTTTGCACAATAAATGCCATATGGGTTAAATCTTATGGATGATACTCTGATGTCCCATTCTCCTGAAGGCAGCACAGAGCTGCACCACCAGAAACTGACAAACACTGAAGAGAAGAGGAGCTATGATTAATGTAGTTACAGTTCTATCCATGTTTTAATGTTGCAGAGCTCAGTCATTTTGCAAGTAGTTCAAAGTTTAAACTGGCATGTTGTACATCTTTTATCTGGTCATTTTGTGGAATATTTAACAACTAGAAAATGGCAAAGAACAAGAATATTTTTTCCACTTTGGCTGCTGTTAGGCCTACCGATTTTAAGTTGAATGTCAAGTCATTGCATTTTTCTTAGACACCTGTGAAAATAATTTCTATTCTATTCTGGGAAATTATTTGTGATGATAAATACAGAAACAAGCATAAAAATCAAAACATCTACAATAGTGATAGTAATATTAATGATAAAATAATGGTCAGTGCAAAGTAGCCTGCAAAGTCTTTGGTGGGGGGCGGTGAGGGACCTGAATAAAGGCTAGGGGGGCGCTGGGCCAAAAAAGGTTGAGAAACACTGGTCTAAATGAAAATTAGCACTTTCTTCTTTGATTTCCACTTTTGACTTCCAATGATTCACTTCCTGCAAAGCGCCCCCTGGTGGTTGAAGAAAAATCCCCAGAAAAGCAGCACCGGGCTATATATAGGCATGGTTCAAAAATGTGGGAAAAGGCTTATAATCCGAAAAATACGGTACATTTAAAAATGATATGTAACATTTTAATACACCGAGACACAGAATTTTGTGTTTTTACTGTCAAAATTACAAGAAATATGCTTGAAAATTTCACTCTACATGAAGCTTTTTTTACTTTTTCACGATATTTAATCTTTTCAGCGGTACCTGTAGTTAATAATGGTTGCTGTGAACATCTGCGTAGCATAACATGAGATCATGGAATGTTATTAGATCACTGATGGGATTTTTACTGTGTTGATTTTGTAACAGTGTTAAACATGGGTTGTTTACATGACATTTTAGTATTTTAGTACTTAATGTGACATTAATATCCAGCATGTTGGGTTCAAACTGTTCATAAATTGTGTTAAATCAATCAGAAGGCATCATGAAAGTGTGATTTATATTTTACAGCATTATGTAAAAAAAAAAAAAAAAAGTTTATTTTTGATGTCTTCCAAAACCATCAACATGTAAGGAATAAATGTACTCTAATGAAAGGTTGGTTTCTAAAAAAAATACTACTTTTACATGTTTTGACATATACCAGAGATGTTCATAAATATTTAAATCAACATGGCTGCAAAGAATGACTGAAAGTAGTCTATGTCCCTACAGTATAACAACAATAAAAGAGCAAAATTACATCTTAAAACTTTTCCTTCAAGAGGGAAGTTTGTTATTTTTCTCCGTTATTGATCTGCTTATATGTCAAAAAAAAGCACTAAGTGGTCACATCTCATGTCTTCAGCAGAATGTGTGGGTTGGCGTCTATGGACAGTATGTCTTTGGAATCATGGTCAGGTTAAACAGAGCATGTCGAACTGTGAATGAAACAATTTATCATCCTTTTCAGTCCTATTACAGACGAGTGTCAGTCTTTCTCTCAGCCTCCCATCGCTGCCTCCTGGGATGGGGAACAATTCAGTGGACGGAGAGGAACGGCGGCGTGTCCCCCGCTACAACACAGGCAAACGGTGAGGCTTGATGGGAAATTAAAAAGGAAAATGGACCGTCTCATCCAATTAATTAAAGGGGAATTAAAGGATCAGTGTAAACACGCTCGGTTCCAGTTTTATTTCCACGCATCAATATTCATAGTGTAATGTTATGGAGAATTTCAAAGTGGCTTTTGATTGAGATGGCATAAAGTTCATTAATGTATTGGAAATAATATGCAGGAAAACTTAATGACTCATAAAAATAATCAACATTCTGCCATAAATTTTCAGATTTACTATTAGATGTCCAAGTCTGCAGTGGTCACAAACACAAAGACGAGTTTTTGCGAGTATTAATATCCTTGCAATGTTTGCTAAAATTACTGCATATTGCATGTTTTAGCGATATCATGTAGCCCCAACAAGTATCTTTAAAAAATACACTTTTTGCATCAATTATGTCAAAATATCTATTATCTTAACAACCCTGGCAGAGTTGAGACATACATCCCATGATTCCAGGCGTAACTGCAGCCACGAAAGTTGCAATAAAATATTGACTAATAGAGGAAGAGCACAGACAAAAATCTAATTTTGGGAGGTTTAATTGGAAAAATAGCCTATTTTTTCCCCCACTTAACCAGTATGTGACAAAACATTACAACAAAATAGTAAAACAAAATTTTATGTATTAGAAAAAATTTGATATTTAAGAAGATAGGAATACTCTCCTTTCTGCCTGATGATTGCTATAAATTGGTACTGATCACATGTGCAGTAGCGTAATCCCTGATGGAGCAAGAGCAGCATCACTGCGCGCACCTATGCGTTTACACACATGGCCACCGGTCTAACAAGCACATGCAGTGAGTGCACAAGCCATTTGAAAGTACATGACAAGACGATAAGATGATTACGTAAGCTGGCAGAGGGAGGATGAGAGGATGGAAGAGAGGAAAAGGGTGAAAACGAATATATGAAGGAAACTGATTAAAAGAGGAAAATTGAGGAAAATGTGGAAGAAAAAGGGGAAAAAATTATGAAGAATTGTGATACATTTTTTCGTTCATCAGACAAACCGAGTAAAAAACAAGAACACTACATTGCATCACAAAATGTGTGTGAAGATGGACGTAATAGATACTTTGGCACAGACGGTAGAGCATATGCTCCCTGTTAATCTGACACATATTAACACGAACAGACACACGTCTCTAGCACACACCGATGTATGCAAACAGAAACACGCTCGTACCCCGACACACAAACACAAACATCCCCACACACAGAGCCTCGCCGCAGGAGCTATCCATCACCTAATGGCCAGCCAGAAGCTCTAAATGGCCTTTTAACTGCTGTCATTTACAGCCGCGGGAGCAGAGGAGAGGGAGCAAACCATCAAGCACCTGCTACTGCAAAAAGCGTTACGGCAAATTAGGTAAGTTCTCCCGGTTCTCCTGGAGGTGTGGAAGGTTGCTCACATCTTTCACTTACGGCTATTTCTGCGACTCCCAGCGGAGCGTGCATCGCACTAAACAGTTTCCATGATGGAATCTAATCTGTACGTATGCTCCAATAGCCGTGGTGAGCACTTATTTATCGGCGAAAGCAGTGAGATGAAGCACTGCATTAGGCTAAACTAGATCTACATGTTTTAATTATCAACTAATGAGGCAGAAATTACTATTTTAATGGACTAGTAAATTATTTGATTGGATCTTTTAATAAGCAAAAATAATAATGGACTTGTATATCATAGACTTAGTGGACTTTTTACTGGAGGATTATTGATCTAACTGAAAAACATTGTTTTAAACCAGGATACCAAAACAATAATCAACATCTGGAACTTCTTGGGGACTAAATTATACATTAAGTCTCATATTAAACATAAATGTATTCATTTTTTCCCCACATTCTTTACCATAATTAACCGATATGATTTATTTTTCCTTATTCTTCTAGCCACAGTTTGGCCTGACTTGTAGAATCACTTTAATTGAACCTGCCTGACAATTTCAAATAGAGTCGACCTCAAAGTTACGTTTATTTTTTGAAGCAACAAAACGGGGGGTTGGAATTTAACTATGTTTGTATTGCACAAACACTCTTCAATAAAAGCAATCAACGTTACAATAAAAAGTTGCCATTAAAGCCAGCACAATAAACTTTACCTTCAATATTCTACGAGGGGAAAAATTTAATTACCACCGGAAAAAAAGCAATAAAGTTAACATTTAAAGGTTTAATTTGACAACAGAGCAGGGTCTAAAAATTGCTTCATTCCTTTCAAATACTGATGGTCATTCTTTCAAACTGGTCTGCTTAAATTCAGTTTAAAAACTATACTTTAAATGATATTTGTACAAAGAGTGATGATGCTTTTTTTAAATAAAATGAGTAAATAGAACTCTTTCTTCAGCTGGTTTATAGAGGTATAGGGGAAGGAAATGGAAACTGCATCAAACCTGACAAGAATTTCTTGTAAAAATTTGGTTTTGCTAAGAATGGCTCCTAAAATCTTAATAATCCATATTAGCATAAGTCCTTCAAAATATAAGTTTTGAGAAAATAAAACAAAACAAACAAAAAATAAACAACTATAGAGATGTTCAAATCTACTGTTCTGAATGAACAAGTTATACTTTTTGGCAAGTGTGTCTTTATACATTTCAATATTGAATAATAATTTTTTTAAAAATACAAAGAAATGCCTGTAATATCGTTAAAATATGAAAACTTTCAAAAAATACCTTCTTAAACTCACTAGAATAAACAAACGCAACTAGTTTTCACCTCAATAAAGGACATAAAATATACTAGTCTTGTGCTTTCTAATTGCTAAAATATCTGAAAAGAAGATACAATGAGCAACAGGCTTCATGAAGAAGGGATGCCTGTATGTCTAAACTTAAAATAATCAGGTAAATCTAAAATATGACCAACATTATGGGCATTATGTACTGGAATGGTGGATGAGTTGAAGGCCTTAGCATAAAATGCTATATTCGATCTGATTGATGCCACATCCAAAATATTACTGACAGAGCACCATCTGAATGGTCTTACCTGTGCAGCGATGGTCCTGAATTTGGATTCAAGCATCTCCAGAGTCATCTGAACCCCAACAGCTGTCGAGATAAAAAAAAACAAACAAAAAAAAACAACACAGATCAGTTTTGCATAATTACAGAAGCAACTCTTCACAGATGGACATTAACATAGGCAGCGGCAGCATTAATTTACTAATAAAGCAAGAAAAATATTTAAGAGGTTGATAAGGTTGACATGGAATTAAACTCACACGACGCATACGTGAGATCAAAATTGTGAGTAAAGTAGTTGGCGATGAATACAGGACACAACGATTCTATGCAAAACCAAAAAAAAACAAAAAACTGTCAAACAGCCCTTTTTGATTCTGTGTGACAAAGCCTAAGACTAATGATGAAATGTATATATTAATAAATGTAAGAAGGATTTTGGACATTTATGGCTTGCATTTCAGAAAACAGAATGATGCTTAGAAGACTCAACCCTTTACATACCCAGACCCTAAAAAAGATAAAAGTATATTCAATATGTACTGTTAGGTTAGATAACACCTGCTATTACTTGGCACGCAGAAAAAGCAAAATTAAAGTTTTTAGTCGGGCACTTAAGAGAACATTAATAGCATTATTAATGCCCCAGCTCTCAGGTTGGATGAGTAGAAGATGTCTTTTAGCGGAGATCAGCCCTGAAGTCAGAACTCAACTTATGAAAATCCTTTTTACAGTCGCTGGCCTTCACAGCCTCCGCAGCGCTGTTTAAAAAAAATAAATAAAAAAAATCCTATTCTTAGCCAGAATGTGTTTTGAGTGCATGTGTGTATCCAACGCCTCCACTACGCAGCCCTCTCAGTCATAAAACGCAGAGAATTAGTGTCCGTTTGAACACATGTCCCACGCACGCGCAGGAATATACACACAAGGGCGAAGCGATTGCTTATGTCAGCTTAGGGTTGTATGTCTGTCAGCATTTCAGTCAGTCTGGTAATAAGGAAAAAAAAAAAAAATGAAGAAGAAGAAGAAGCTGTAATTGCATAAGTTCCCAGTAGACACATATTGTATATACCACCCACGCACATACACAGGAAAATACACACAACGCTGCGTGAAAAGATATGACTCTTTGTATTAGCATCAGAGACTCAGCGTTTTCCTCCCAGTGTGCCCTGGGTAGCCACTTAAAAGCCTCTCCGCTGATTACAATACACACAGCTCACATCTACGTCCCCTTACAGACATATACTGTCGGAAATTTACTGTACACATCCCACAAGCTTAGTAACACCGATTCAACACTTTTAGGACATTAAGGTATATACAGTAATCTGCAAAATCCCTTTTGAGAGCATCGTTTAACCTAGTACGTGCATTACTTTGGAGACATTTTAAACTATCTCTAATGGCTTCATTCTTTGCTTACAAGAAGCTTTCTTTGTCATCAAGGTTGACTTTATCAGAAACTTTCTCGGTTTTTGTTAGACATTGGCGTCTTCTGTGCCATGCAAAAACATTCAAATCTCCTGAACTTTTGCACATGTTGTCACATTGCAATCACAAACTTCAATGTCTCGACCAGCTTTTTGTATCCGGAGACAAAAACTGTCCATTTCCTCATGCAAAATAACTCAGCTTCAGTCAGACTGGAAGAAGAGGCGTGTATGTAAACGTCCGTTTTCAAACAAATTAAGGTCTGGACTTTAACCGGGCCATTCCAAAACATGGATGTGCTTTTATTTTGACAGGTCCGTCATAGCCTAGTTTTTAACTCCATGCTAGTTCTTAACTCATACAAGCTTCCCTGTCCCTGTTGAAAAAAAGCCTCCCCACAACACTGACTTACTACAGCGGGGACCGTGTGTTATTTTTCTAGATGATATGTAATCTCACTATTCTGCAAAGGCCAAATATGAGGAATGTAAGAGTTATAGTTGACTTGACTCCACAAACCACAGTCTGGTACAACGTAGAAAATGACGACATGAGTAACAAATGACAAAACTCAAGGAAGGCTAATGGCTTTCTTGGAAGAAAAAAATACTAAGAGGTTTTTAATGTATGAAGACGTCTCTAAAGTACAATATGTTAAAAGACGAACATACTAAAAAAAGGCACCAAAGGCTTTTTCCCTTTTGTGCTTTCTCTTGCAGCATTAGTACAACCTTTCAAAACCAAACCTTTTTTCAGGCATTACTCACGATTCATTTATAGCCAACCAAGCATTTAAATTAAAAGCTGTAGGAAGAAGATTTCCCCTGAAAACATCACTTTAAATTATTATTTCTTTTTAATGCCACTAGGTGATGAGTTTTAGATTTGTCTTAGTAGAGCCACATGCAGATCTCATTTGAGAAACGAGGCAACAGGTTCTATCGTAAGATGTGTAGTTTGGCTCATCTTTTCCTGGTTTCTCCCCTCTGTGTCCTCCTTTTCTTCAATCTTCAGAAAATCACGGCTTTAATCCGCCTATAATCAGTCGTGAACAGGAAACGGTGTTTGATTGGGGGGTTGTTTTGTCTGAGGTTGTTTATCTGTTTAGCTTTTCCTGAAGGGCTAGACGTTTTATGCCTATTGGGATAAAAAATTCACAAGTCATTAAAAGCAAAAGGTTCACATTTGGTCTGTTTTTGTCACCAATGCAGAAAATGAAAGAGTAAGACTTTTTTTTTGTATCCGTCCACCTCCATGGTGATGTTGACCCTGAAGTCATCCCCCTCCACTGTAATCTCAGATTAATTGTTCAAAAGGCCATTAAAGAGGGCAGCAGTAATCTGCCGTCTTTCCTCCTTTGAGTTAGAGGCTGATGGTCAAATCTAATTAAAGCCAACGCTCTGATCACCTAGCATGAGTGTGTCCGCGCTGCAGTTAAAGTTTAAGAGTTTAAAGCTCTTTCTGGTGAATATAAGTGTGTTAACATTGCTTTCAGGTGTGAAAATGGGTGCGCTTGCAAGCATATTTTGTGTACTCCCAACTCTGAGGCACAATTAGCGAGAGCTGCCAATCACAACTGAGAATATTTTTAATAGAGAATGAGCTAATAAAAAAAGATATACAAATCTTTGGAGACCAGAGCTGGAGTTAATTGGCTATTTTACTTGTGAGATAGTGACTGGAGAAACAAAGGCGTCTAAATATTGAACAATGTGCTAAAAGGAAAAACAATGGTTTTATTAAGACTAGACAATTAAAGGTTGACCTTTGCTGTATTTTTCTTCAGGAGAAATTTGCCACCAAAAATGTGGATACTTGTGCTGCCAATGCATTATAAATACAATCAGTCAGAAAAAACCCCAACTGTTTCTAGAGACCAGGATCTTTAAAGAAATCACAATTCAAAAACTCATGAAATTTGCTTGTTGTAAGAGAAAATTCTGTTGAATTTGAATCAGTTTTCAACGTCTTCAATAACTGAATCACTTTTCACTGGATTTGTCATCCGTTTAGCTGCATCATCTTTTACAATATAACCACTCAGTAGCCTGGAGCTGGGAAGGGATGGACCCTTTTTCCTCCACATATTAGATCATATTATATAATTAATAATCATAAAACCGATTCAGTGTAAAAGCCAAAGTCCTCGTCATTAGACTGACTCACCATCGTAACTGTAAACCAACCCAACTCTGTTTTCCGCAAAACAGAGTTGGGTATTTTTAGATGGCACTAGATTTTTTTTCTTTATAAGCTCGACAGTGAAGAATGGAGTAAGGGATACGAAGGTTCTTTCAATCTGCAGCTGGCATTTCATCCTACACACTGATCCTCTGACATTAACCCAGCATCCGCATTCGGGGGGATCTGTGCAGCATGGAAGCCAAAAACGAGTGCTACTTCATGTTCACACATCTTTCGACTTCATTAAACACGTTTGTGTGTGTGTGTGTGTGTGTGTGTGTGGTGCTGAGGTTGCACAGAAGGTCAATTTGTGTCAAATGACTGGTGTATGGAGCGGGTGCTGTCGTATAGCCCTGAATACAGATTAAATATATAGAAACCAACACAGAAAATCAACACACTGAGGTGGAGGTCAGTGCATTCACATATCCCACACACCAAACACGAGTATGTATTTAGGGTGGATGTGTGAGGTTGACACAAAAGTGTTCCTACTCGTAAAGCGGCAGAGATTCACATCTGATGTGGAAGAACCTGTGAACAAATTTACCCAGACTCTTACCCAGAGCTACAATGACACGTTTTAGATTGGCCTAGCCAAAGTTCAGACCTAGATCCTTCTGTGAAACTGAGGTTAGATGTGGAACAATGATAGAGACATCTCTCAAAAGGAGGAAATGTCAGAGGGGCTATATCCAAATGGAGCCCAAGCTTTTCACTTGGTTGTTGTGCAATAATTTGAAAATCATTTCATCTTTCACTTCGACGTTCTAATTCTGCTGTATCCAATTCCAGTTTGAGGCTGCGACATAAAACGAGTGAAAGGCACTGTACAGCAAAGATGGAGGTAAAGAGAAAATGATACTGAAAGCAATTATCTGCAGGAAGGTCAACGCAGCACTGATATTGTAATCACAGCATTAACTGATGGATTAGTCAGGTCAAATAGATGAAGGAATCAAGACGGATGAAACTGATAAAAAGCAAAGAGATAAATTAATTTGACGGATGTTGTGATTTGGATGCTTTTTATTCATATTCAATGTTGGGCTTTATTGGTAATGTTTCCATCACAGTAAAACACCAATTTGTCATGTTTTGATTTTTGTCTTTGTTTTGCATGCAGACTAAAAAAATGCAGACTAAATGTTAGAAACGTTAGACTAATGTCTGATGGGTAAGATGACTTTCGTTTAAATGAGATGACCTCTTTTACTTTGATGTATCCACAGAGTAAATACATCAAGTGGAAAAAGTCATGCAGCTTTTCTAGCATCTGTAATAAAACTCATAAACACAGGTAATTGCAGAACTATAATAAATTAGCTAAAACATTGTTTTATTTCATAAAATGATCTCTAAATCATTTTGAATATCCCTCCAAGTAAATTTCAACTGAAAAAAGTGAAAAAGAACAAAAAACTGAAAAAGACAAAACAAAATATGTTTAATGAAGATTCTTGTTCAGAAAAACTAGCTTGAGATAAAGTTCGTCTTGCTACAGTAACAACTTAAAAATGTTATCTTGATAATGTTTTTTAAATCATTTTAATATATAACGCTTTTAGAATGATTAAAAACCTCAAAAATTAACAAAAGCAAGAAGAAAATGGTTTCTTTCTTTCATATAAAATAGGACAAAAAGTCCTAATTTTGAGTTTACTGAACTGAATCATGCGGCAATAAATGCCATATAATTACAATTATAATGAAATAACCTCTATGTTCTGGTTGTGCATAACTTTGTCTGCTAAAACAATAAGCAGGGAAAAATTTTCCCAACAGTAAACTGCTTTTCAACAATATCATAGGTGGATAACTTCACCTTTATGTTTTGGATCATTAATGCATCATTTTAAGAAGAAGAAAAAAAGCTATGGTAGAAAAAAACGACCACACTAAACTAGTAAAGACTTTACTTACTTCTGAGATTTAAGAACACTGTCTTAGTATAAGAATTCCACTTTTACCTAAGCTCTATGCCTGTTTTAAGACAGAAAAAAAAGACTTTCTAAAAGATGCTTTGAAAAGCCTTTTAGCCTCGCTTGAAATCCTAAAAAAAAGTGTGTGTTCTGTTTGAAGTGACTGTGGGCAAGAAGATTACTGTTTATCTCAACAGATGTCATTGTGTCTTCTCCTACAATGTCTCACTCCTCTCTGTTTGCTCTGCGGTACACACACAATCCAACACATCAAAACTGTCAACAAGACGGTCGGATTGAAACAAACGTGCGCGGATGATAAGCTTTCTGGGTTACAAATGCCATTTGTGCTCCGTTTTTGTCTGTCTGGCTCAAAAACACGTAATTACAGTTTGTAGCGGCAAATGTCATCATAATAAGAAGATGGAAGAAGCAGTTCAGAGCAGTGTGTCTTCTCTACTCCTGAGTACAATTAAACCTTTGTACCTTCTTCTTCAAGGTTTCTAAAGGTTATGCAAGTTTTTAGCGACTTGAAGTGATAATGCTCCAGCAATTACCGCAGGTTACCATGGAAAAATGGGACATTTTGTGAAGGCAAAAACAATATGGTTTCGTAACAACAGAGGTGTTTAGAACAAAGCATAATGCGGTAAAGTGGCTCTAAACGTCAATCAAGCTTAGAACAAGTAAATCTTCAAATATTTCAGTCTAGGGGGCCACACGTTTTTGATTTTAATTCATGAAAAAATATATTTTAACACGGTTACATACATACTCGTCTGTGCTGCTGTAGCTCATAAAACACCAATAAAATACACCAAAGCTCGTAGTAGAAACACAAAAACATGCATAAGATAAAATATCTACTACGTCAAATTCATGTTTCTTTGAAAATGTGCGACCATTATGTGGAAAAGGAGCAGAACATGTACATGCTAAGCACAGACAGACTCGCCTTTTAATTATTTGACCTCAAACAAACAATTAAACGCAACCTTTCAACCTCAAAGTTGCACAGGACCACACACGTTGTGCAAAATGCTCACGAACCTCGGAGGAGTTGACAGAGGCTGCACTGACATCATGTTACCAAAGCAACAGGCAGGAGCGAGAGGGGATTGGACAAAAATGATGATGACTCAACCTCCCTCCCTTGTCTTCCTCCGTCTCACCGTGCTCTCCTCTTCTTCATAGACAAGTCTCTCACTTTATCTTTTCGGACATCAAGGATGCAAACCGAGACACGTGCCCAGGCACAGGCATGCCGTAGTCATGAAACGAAAGTGCAGACTGTAATCTTTCCACAGAATGGACTGCACTGAACTCAAGATTTCCAGAATAAAATCATCATGTATCAGGGGTGCTACTTTTCCTTGTTGAATCCAAAAGTCGTGTTACGGATGAATCTGTGGCGAGGAGAAGTGTAATGGCGCAGGAGCAGCGCCGAACGAGTTAAAACGATGGCCTGTTTCTTATAAATGGAAATAAATGCTGTTGACATTCAGTCTATGTGTGGACCTTTTAAGTCGGCGGAGTCTACCTCAAGTTAACCTAGTTTCCAAGCCCTCTTGAGTGGCCCTGTTGGAGGCGCACTCACTAAATCATTCATAGTGGAGAGACGAAGAAAAAAAAAAAAAAAAAAACTTGTTTCTGTGTGTCTGTGTGAGGGATAAAAACATGAATTTAGAATGTGGTATGCTTCCTTTATTCTCAGTCAAGGAAGACGGTAATCTATATATATCAGAATTATTTTTCAAAGAGCCAACAGGATTTTAGTTTAGGACATTTTGGAACGATTTGGTGAGAAATCCAATGACTGACTGAATCTTTAATAATGTAAAAGGAGAAAGAATTTGCCAGTCATTGTGTATCTTTTAAATTTGTGATGAAGCTTCTTGCTTTACGTGATGGCTCTTATCTTGATCTAATTTTGAACAACCTACAGATTTTGGATGAACTACTGTGTGTTTTTCTATCCAAACATACTGTAAGTCTATCCATCAACACTTAATTGTGCCCAGGATTGGGATGGTGCCCTCATTCCTCAGAGATTAGACCACAGCAATGCATTTTTGAATAAAACCTCTGCAGCAATAAACCTAAAGTGTAAACCAATGAACAGAGAGTAGCTTGAATCCACTTGGCAATTAAAGGAAATTGTAGCCGGAGGCTGAGGAATCGATTAAAGGTGGACTACATTCAAGGAGTTAAGTCTCATTCTAATCCATGAATTTGTCCATCGAATAATTTAAGCTACGCAACATAATTTGGATAAAAGGGGATAAAAGTATTTAAACATAGATGTATATGTATCTTCACTTAAGAAACCATTGTTGGCCATTTTGAATATAGAGCTGTTCACTCACCATGATGGCAAGTCATGAAAAAGTGACAAAAGTGATGAGTGGTTCAAGCAACTCTTAGGTTGGAGCACTCGTATATAAAATCCTTTTGTGTGTTTGTTTGTAAAAAGATAGATGACTCTGAGCCACTTCCCTACACAGGAACCTACGGTAGTTGATACAAGTGTGTCTGGCCAGACTTTGTGTTAATACGATGCCTTGGGTCAATTCATCTTCACTGACATCCAATAGCAGAGCAAATTACAGAGCAAAGTAGGTGTATAGTTGAGTAAAGAGATAGCGATAAAGGGAGAGAAGCTTTTCTGAAGAGAGAGAAAAACAAAGAGGAGGTGACTCTCCTTTAACAAAGGCAGCAGAATGTTTGCAAATTTATACACCATCAATATTGTTGGCAACGGCAGGCAAGGACTGTGGGGATTTAATCAAGGAGAGAAATAAACCAATACCCCGAAATGTTGGGTAATACAATGGACGGCAATTAGAAAAGTTAAAAATAAGCTCTTTTGCTTTAGATGATTGGCACAAATGTTTTTCCATCACATAGTTCCTGCATCAGCGATGGAGCAGAGCTGGCTTTAAAGGCTGCTTTGGCAGGAGGTCTCTGGCACTTCCAGATGATTTCTGTGCCAGAAGCGCTGTTTGCCAATAGCCAAGAAAAATTTACATATTGCTTAGCTCAGCTTTTATCAGGCATAGCTTGAATACTTATCTTCCCCCCCCCCAAAGTCATACTTCTTGACCGGATATATCTTGCAAAGCTCCAAACCCGAACATAGACATATTTTTCATGTTCTCCCAGCTGCTTTATTATGCCCACGGTTGTAACAGTGCAACCACAGAACAAAGCAGTGATGTTTACTTCAATAATTCAATTTGACACAAAAAACGACGTCCATTTTGTGTCTTAGAAGTCAAAGCAGGAGCTTAATAATAATGAAGACAGGCTCACATGAAAGAGTTTTCTTGTTCCGTCCACTCATTACTCGGATTGCTTTCAGGTTACATCACAGACAGCTGTCATTTCATCTGCTGCAAACTGAAAGGCTACAGAAAGCCGGGAAAACTTGAAAAAGCGAAATATTAGTGAGGAGTAAAAAAAAAGTTGAAAAGTTCGACGGATCTGAATACTTTTTTCGAGGGCATCATAAATCTCCCTAATTACCATCATGTCCAAATCAGCCAAGTTTGACTGTATATGACATTTTAATTTATTGCAGCTCTAAATGACTAAATGTCATCACTGACTGACAACCTGAAATACCACATAATCTGCTAATTAGTTTTTAATAAACACATACGTGCACAGAGATACGTAATACTGAGATTTAAAAGTAAATAATCGACAGCAGTTCAGTAATATAACAAAAATGGGGACATCCAGCGAATCATCTTGCATAGAAACCAATGAACAGAGTGTCTTACTGGCATAAGCTACTGGCTGCTAAAACAGATTTCTACTGGCCAAGATCTCGAGAGAAAGAACAGGACAAGAAAGCAGAGAAATGACCAGACTGTGTTTATGCGAGTGTCTATTTGTGCTGCCCAGTGAACCAGGCTACAGATTTACCCAACCTGAGAAAGGCCCAGATTCATGCATTTAAAATTAAAACACATGATTATCTAGACAGCTCAGATACTGGATAAATGACCACTAATAGATGGGAGTGTTGGCTTTTTTTTCTCTCTCCCACATTCACAGCAGAAATAAATGCAATCTTCGACTCATTTGGATTTGGATTTTATGGCCAACCGATTAATGTAAATCTGAGATTATCCTCTTCCTTTGAACTCTGCTTGGGAGCCGGATTTCCCAAGCCCGGCAGACGAGCACAAGGTCGCAGTCTAGAAAAAGAGGCGACGCAAGATCACAGAAACCCAGAGGGCCCAACTGGTCACTTCTGGAGATGACCTTATTTAAATGCAAACCGGGATGCGTCAGCAGAAAAACGCGGGCTTCACAACCTTTAGATATCCTGATAAGCAAAAACAGGGACCAGCAGTAATTTGAGACGATGAAATGACTGTGTCATGACAGCACTGTGTCAGAGATACAGTGCTGAAGCAAAACCGCTATAAAATACATAAACGAAACTTGAAGTGTACAGTTGATAGAGAGGACTGAAGAAAAAAAAAAAATCAATAGCAGATCCACTACAATGAGATAAGCTAATTGCATGAAATGAAGCTAGATGAGAGCAAAACTATTTATTAACTCTTTTGTGAAATATTTAAAGTGGAATGAGTAGCTGTTATAAGTGCTCTTGAATTTGTAACTACCGTCGTTATTCGTATCATTAGAGTTTAATCTCCCACCATTAAACACAATTCTCTCCGTGTCATGGTTCAGGACCACGGACAGCACAAAAGAGACGCAAATCCTTTATTTTTAAAACCACATTCTGTTAATTTTTGTATTAGTATCGCAGTAACAGGAAATTGTTTAGTTCCTGGCTCTGCCAAAGTACTCACTTTAAATATTTAATAGCTACAAGAAATTGAGCTAAAGATTTTACCATTGGAGCCCAACAGTCTGCCTCAGATTAAAGAAACTTGATTAGGACGAGAAACGGCCTCCCCAAAGCCATTAGCTCAAAGCTGTTCAGAAATTTGTGGTCTATGCCTGAACGTCGGTACCAGGAAGTGAATCAACTTAAAAGAACTTCCATTTCCCCCAAAAAGAAAGGTCAAATATCCAGACAGAATAAGGTCAACAGCTTTCTGGTGGCTATGAAGAGAATTTGGTAGAGGTGCTAGTTGTTGGGGTCACCCAAATAAACATCATTATTAGTTGTGAATGTATATATTTGAGACTGATTGTCCAGTTTGACCTTCTGATTATTAGAGGAAATACACAATAAAGCCAAATGTGGGGACTGAAGCATCTAAAAAAATCTTTGAAACTGAAGTATTGTTGAGCGTCAATTTAAATCCATCTTTTTCTCATCCGGGCACGAGTTATTCTCTATGCAAAAAGGATGTTAAGTTAATAGTTACTAATATTTTCTAATTTTCCTCTGGTTTGATTTCCTTGGGGAATCAGTATTCTTTCATTTTCCCACTGCCAAGTGTGCCAAATGATTCACATGCTCATTAACAACATAATGTGTATGTGTGTGTGTGTGTCGGCTATGATTCACTGCATGTTAGGAAGCAGCCAAGTAATTATATGGTTGTGTGTAAACAAACAAAAAATTGCACGAGCCGTTAAGAACAGAATCTCTTCCACAGCTCACCTTTTCCCCATATGTGTGTTTGGTAAAATTAGAGCTGCGTCACAAAACAAGACAAAAACTTAAATCACACTGAAAACACATCTTGAAGATTCACTGACAAATCAAATTCGGTATTTAAAAAAATATTTAAGTTTGAATACCATACAACGAAGTAAAAAAAAGTAACTTTACCCTTACAGATTTCTTCTGACTGGCAAAAGGTATTTTACACCACTGGGAGGTAATAACCAATCACTTGGCCACCACTAGCCAGGCCATCGACTTACTACGCAATTTCATATGCGTAATTCTGATTTTCCTTTAGTTCTCCGCCTGGAATTTCTCCCATTGAGCTCGATTTCTCCAGTTGAATTTTAATCAGGCCAATCAGTGAACAGACAGAAGTTGTGAATGATGACGTTGATTTTCAGAATTGTAGTCTGCCTGTAGCTTTAGCAAAGCAGCACAGGAAGTGAACAAAGTCATTCCGTCCGTGTCGGCCATCCCGTTCAGCTCGGCACTTCTCTCTTTACAAAATGTAAAACGTCAAGTCAATGCCTTCAGAAAATAATTTTCACCAGCTGAGGGTCCAGACCCTGTGAATGAAGCAAAGCGTAGAACAAGAGGCGAGTTTTTCCCAGGCGAGGTCAGCCCTAGCTAATGATTGATCGTTCCCACAGGGAGGTGACCACAAAGCCAGAACAAGCAGTTCCCCTCCAAAACAGTTGGTGGCAGCAGTGAAATATGCTTAGACAGAAAACATTTATAATGAGATGTCTACACCTTTACAATAAGGCTCCCTTTATAGAAGTGTTATTAGTCTTTAAACACCTTTTAAATCAGTAATAACTGATTATTAGGCATTAATTAAGGCTGAGAATGAGAAAATCTACTGGTTTCTTGCCAAATAGTGAGCCAAATTTGTTCACATAGAGAGCAAAATTTCTGGTTTCACTAATTCAGGTAAGGGAGCAGGAAAGCAGCATCACTGTTACCACCAGCGTGTTTTGATGGTTGATATGACATTATTTTTCTAAAAATTTAAGTTTTATGCCAACTAGCAGGAGGGACACCTATAGAAAAACTAACTTTTGTCTCATCAGTTCAGAGTTTAGGGATCATCATGTTTTTTTATTACTGTTATCTCCCATATAAGAGCCCTCTGAGAAAATTGGTTTGAATAGATCATTTAACTTAATAACTGAAGTCCTGTTTTTTTGTTTGTTTGGTTTTAAATCCATCTCCAAATTTAAGTGTAGACCATACGCAGAAGAAATCTGTAAGGGGAAAATGCTTTTTTTCATGGCGCTCTAAAGTCCATGCATATGTAAGATTTTATCTATTTGGAGTCCCTCCCCGAACAAACACACACACACGCACACACGCAGAAAGACGCACAAAGCCAGCTGTTACGAGAGATGCCTCCGGGAATCGAATAAAAATGAAAGGCGAGCGAGGGAGATGCGAGGAGAGAGAGAGACAAAAAAAGGAAAAATAAATCGAGGGATGAGAAAAGCCCATGTGGCGGAGGGAGATTCTCATCTTCACTGAAATCATCACATCTCTCCCTCCCTCCACCTTTCCTTCTACCACAAGCTTTCTATTGAGGATCTCTGTTTCTCTCCCCCCCCGTCCATCATCAACCTCATCCCACCCTGTCTTCTGCATCCCCTACCCTCCCACCTCTTCTCCATTTCTCTCCACCCCCAACCCCTCATCACAGCTTTCACTCTTTCGTATTATCCCTCTCTCTGTATTCCACCTCCCTCGCCCTCTCTCTGTCACTGTCGGAGAGCTGCAGGCAGACGAGGCAGCATGCACTAATGTTGCTATATTTGACGAGCCACGCGCACACCCTCTTCTGCCACATGCACGGCTGCACACTCATATGAGAGAGAGGAAGGGGAGGCGAGGGCACAGAGGCTTTAAGACGCACTGGATGCGGTCTGAGTGCTGGAATCACAAACATAGCGAAACACGGCGAGGGGGTAATGCATGACGCCAGCAAACCAATCGTGTTTTTGCTCTTTATCTCTCTCTCTCCCTCTCTCAGACACACGCTCACGCCTCTCAGACACACGGCAGCACACGAGCCAGGGAGCGGGACGGCGTTGGACGTATCATTCATACAGAGGAAAGATCAGAAGGAAAGGATTAACTCCCTCCAGCCTTCTCCCTCCAAGGATCTTATCCCCTCTTCCCTCCTCGTGTTCCTCTAAGCCCATCTTCACCTCGTTTTTTTTTCTTCTTTTTAACAATCCCTCGTTTTAAAAAAAACAAAACAAAAACAATCTTTCTTTTTTACACAATTCATTTGTGGGCTGAGGGAAGCAGACAAGACAGTCACAATTTTTACCCTGCGGATTGCTTTGGCTGAAGCAGTGACAGTTTTTTTTCTTCGATGTTTTGTCCTGTGAGAAATTTTTTGATCGTTTGCTTTTCAACACAGTATCTTTGGATGAATGGCTGACGGCAGCAAGCTGTAGGGCTGGTGCCAAACTGAGGTATCTGGTAAAAAGGTAAGTCCAGAGATGGTGGTAGTTATGCTTGCCACACTCAAAAACAAAGCAAAAAAAACACATAATCTCAATATATTTGCAGATCATTGTAAGGTGAACTGAAGGCTACTTAGTCAGTTGTAATGGCTGGTAACTAGTGGTGGGCACAGAATTCACAAACCAAGAGAACAGCAGCAGGAATGTTTGATTTAGAGGGCAAAGCCTGCAGATGTTAAAGGGGAAGAAACACCTAGAAACTAATAAGAAAAAAAAAAAATTGCTTTTCAACCAACTTTTCAATAAAACAACTATAATGTTTCTTCGAAATTGTTTACGTTCTTGTGCAAGAAGTCCTGGTGCAGACCTATAAGACTGATGCAAGTATCTTTTGGATATTAATGAGTAATAAAAAAAAAATACCATAAAGGTCCAACCACAGTTCCTAGCCAGCTTAGTCATTAAAGTAAAACTCATTCACTTCCTGTGTCAAGTTTTCTACAGTTTAACTGGTGCAAAAAGAAGAAAAACATTGCTGCTCCCATGTATACTGCAACCTAAGCAGCGGACCCTCGTGTATTTTTCTTAAATTATCTTAAGCAACTCTGAAAGTACCACTGACTTTTTGTTGGACATTATACATTAGGATAGTATTGCAGTCTTTTTAAGTCTGACCTTCATATTGCATTATGTAATTTTAATCCATTTAAAACCCTTTGACTTCCGCTATTAAATGATGCTGATTTTCAGTCTGAGGCTATATAGAGTAAAGTGCTGCAGCTGTTTTTCTGTTGTTGTTTTTTTTACCTGCTGTTTTTACACTTATCAGTTCTAACAGTGATTCAGAAGGTGTGATGTAAAAGTGATTAACTCGATGGAGCTGCATTGTAATTATATGATGATGCAGTGAGTGTGGGGCCTCGCCTGTCTAATGTCCCCGAGGCTTTTGTGTCTCTCTATTTTGTCTGACTCTCTGTCAAGTAACACAGACACATCCTGACATCATTCCAGGGAAAACAATTAAGATCGCTGAGTGATTATATGGGTAGTGCAGTAATTTGGCATGTCTAATAAGCAACAAGGCTGCCACTTCAAACCAACTGGATGGCTTCAGTGAAAACATCCGTAAAATCCTCGCAGGCATTCCAGCTGGAGTCGGTTTAATGACGTTTGATGCAATCAACCAAACTGCTGCACGCGACAATATTTTGTGCAAAATTACTGGAAAACCTCACGGATATTCATTCTAGTTTAAACTGACAACACAGCATGCATGCAAAACATTTTATACAGTGCTTCATGAAAGTCTTCAACTTTTGTTTTTTCACGTTTTGACTCTTTAAAAGCATAAATCTCAAAGTAGTGCCTCGCTGTTAAAGTGGGAGGAAAAGAATGGAAGTTTAAAAAATATTTATAAATAATCTGAGACGTGTTATACATTTGTATTCCAAAAAAAATACTTAAATTACCTTTTTCTGTCATTACAGCTGAAAATCTACTTTATTTGAACATCTACAGACACTCTCTTCTACATAACGTAATTCATATGTCATATTGGACAGAGAGCACACATGTGATTCACAATTGTCTTTTTAGGTCTGGACTGTGACTGGGTCATTCTAAGTTTGATCTAAACCAGGGGTTTTCAACTCCAGTCCCTCGAGAGCTTTACTCATGAAGAGTAAAGAGAACCAAATTCAAATGCACAACACACTTTTCAGTTTCTTATTCACGAAACACTGAGAAACAATGATCATTTCCCTCCATTTAAAGATTATTTGCTCCTACTTTGCGTTGATGTCCAACACCAAGCATCAATCAATTACATTAACGTTTGTAGAAAGAATATGAACAAATTTAGAGCA
Source organism: Poecilia reticulata (assembly GCF_904066995.2). Taxonomy (NCBI): domain Eukaryota; kingdom Metazoa; phylum Chordata; class Actinopteri; order Cyprinodontiformes; family Poeciliidae; genus Poecilia; species Poecilia reticulata. The sequence continues at coordinate 9,083,881 of NC_088852.1, read as the reverse complement.
GTTCAGGATGTATGAATACTTACTGTGAAACAAAGTCATAAATAATAAAGTGGCTGTAGCATGGTCTGTTACACTCAGCAATAAAGAAATGTATAAAACACCCTTGAGATATTGCAGCTGTTCACAATCCGACCAATCGCAGATGATGGTAAAATATATGTGCAAATTCCTGCAGCGTGTGGCTGTCAACGTATAAGCGAGTCTATTCATCACTGTGCTAGCATGCGTTGAGGTGTGTATGTTTGTGTGTGTATGTGTGTGAACCCCATGTTGCAAAGTCTCTCTGCTCGCCTGTGTAAGAAATACATTAAAAATTGATTTAGGAAGCTTGGCTGCACCTCGCTGCCTTTGTTAGCAACAAACATTGTAGCACACAGCAAGACGGGCGTTAATGAGAACATTTTGTTGCAACTATATCACAAATTCCTATAGTTTGAGTGTTTTATAAAGGGAGTCAACAGTGGAGCTCAAAGCGGTTGAGCTGATGCATTTATTTCAAAAGCTACTTGCTCAGGGGACCCACTCTGACACATCCACACACACAGACGTTCTTCCACACCTAGATAATTATTCCCTTATGCTCATTTGGAGGCACGCAGGGCAGAATTCCAGTCGTATTGATTAAAATCTATTAGTCAGGCCACGTATATTTGTCAGACGGAGGATTAAAAATCAGTAAAACTGGGCTTAAGTGGGCTGATCTTACAGAAATCCACGCAAATATGCACAAACGCATACATACTTCGCAGAAGGATGGAACACTGATTTCAGTAGTTGTAGAAGACTCAACTTGTTGCAGAATTCATCCAGTTATTTGCTTTATAACAAAATTAGGACTGTAACGATTCCTCGAATGATTCGAGTAGCTCGATTATAAAAATTCCTCGAGAAAAATGTATTTGCCTTTTTAAATTTTTAAAAAGGCAAATTTTAAATTTTTAAATTGCCGCGATGCTTAGAGAACGACAGCTTTTTTCCTACCTGATTACTAAAGTTTTTTTTTTTACAATAGCCCTAAAGCAAATACATTACATTATTTTTGGTCACTTTTTGAAATACTGACTCTCAAGCTGCCTGTTTACAGGATGAACCAAAATGAAAACAAGTAAAAAAACACAAAAAACAACGGAGAGACAGTAGAGGTGTTCCATGAGTCCCCAACATGCCGGTGCCCTCCCATGTATTTACACAGTGTGTACACTAAAAACGTCCATGTGTAGATTTTGGCTGCCCTCATGTTCAGGTCAAATGGATTTAAAAAAGCTTTCTGAGAATCGCCTGGCTCACCACCGCATTGTCCATTCAGTCAGACAGGAGGTGATGGCTGCTGAGGTAACCTGCAACTGGGGCTGTGCAGTTGATTCAATTTGTATTTTTTTTCCCTCTCCAAATTTTGAAATCAATGAAAAAAACATGTATTTTTGCAACATTCTTCTTTGCAAGTTGCGTTTAGAAATAATGGGCTGTCTTTACAGTACCCAAATAGATGACGCGACTAGATTTACCCCCTCCCAACCCTGTGCTTAAACAGCCCTGCTTGCAACATAGAAATGATTCTCTTGTCAATTTGGAATGAAAGTAAAACCCTTTTGGGTAAATATTTCAGCACACAGGGTGGTTGAGACTTCACAGCGAGCTCCTCAAATGTTAAAAGTGCATCAAACATTTACTCTAGACAATGCCACAGACGCAGGGGGAAATCCTGGTGATTCAGAATCCTTTTGCAGAGTTGAGGTGAGCGGAGCTAAAAATGCTGACAGTGCAAAAAGGCATAAACTCTGCAGCAAAAGACTGAAGTAATATACGTCACTGGTTCTAATATGGGACCTTAACCTTCACTCGTAAAAGGCCCTCACACTGAGCAATATATAAATCAGTTCACTGTGTACTGACAAGTGATATTTAGGGGAAACTTTATGACACCCGAAGGCATGAGATGAGTAAGGATGATAAAAGTTTGGTCTGCTTGTAAAAAATGATTTATGGGCTTTGTCTTGACATAAAACGTGTAGCAGAGTTGGTCCACCACAACAAAAGTGGCACAATTTATGGCAGCAATTTAGAAAAGCTCTAAGCCTAAGTGAAAGATAAAAAAGAAGCGAAAAAAATATTTTTTTATCTGAGTTCACTTGCTCACAACATGACTCGGTGCAAGAACTTTATCACAAATCGTTTCTCAGGATAGAAATCACAGAAAGTGTTTTCAAATAATCTCAGCCTTTGCTAACATTTGATCCAACTGGCCCGGAATGAATCTGCGCGATGGCGGAGTTGATAACACGGTTGCTTAGCAGCTACAAGGTCCTGGGTTTGAATCCCGGGCTGCATGGAGTTTGCATGTTGTCTCTGTGCATGTGTGGATTCTCTCTGGGTATTCTTTCTCCCACAGTCCAAAAACAGTATGGTCTTCCTTTTATCCATGTTACCTGTTGACTTTGTCAAAGCAGGTGCGAAATGTTTGGAGAAACTCAAATCAAACAAACGACCAAAAGTGTGCAATGACGAAGACGCAAAACGACCAGCAACTACTGCCGACAGTGGGAACAACACGGACTTGTTGCTCCCTTCAAAAAATAGCCAGTTACAAAAAAAATGTCCAACTCTTTTCATTAAAGATAAAAAATTATGTATACATCACCTGTAAGTTTATCTCTTTGCCAGGTTTTGACAAAGACTATGGTGGTCTTTGCAATGAACCAGTAATGTGAAGCAATAGTATCACTTAGTTCTGCTACTGATAATGACGTTTCGATACATTGCTGCCCCCTAAAGGTCAGCTGCAGCAACTGAAAATGGTTTTGTGGCTAAAAGTTCAAACCTCCTGCTGCGGCCTAACCAAATTTATTCACCACTTCATAAATTTACCTGCATTTGGCAAGCACCGGGTGCCAATTACCGCCTGTGGTCAGAATCAAGGACAGCAACAGAATATCTCAGAACCAACTGCATTCACTGCGTTGCCCTAATTGGATCAGGGACTCCAAAAATTCTCAAGGAGTCGCCAACAAACGCATTATGTACAGGACTGCAGTGCTAGGCCCATGCAGCCTAAAAGGAAACATTTTTGTCTTCAATTAAAGATGGTAATTTCTCAAAATTCTTCTTTTTCTCATCATCGCTACGGCGCTCATTTACAAAGAATAACTACATTTCCCAGTGGAGCTTAGCTAATGTGACTTTAATCACATGCAGGAAATCTATCTGCAGAGCTTCCTTGATTCATGCCTCTGTTACTTCGCTGAGAAAAGGAAAGGAGATTCGGAGTGAGAACTAGAAAGAGCACTGGGAGAGAAAACAATGACGAATGAAAGTTTAACAGATGGAATAAATGTCGGAGAAACGTGAAAGCTTAACACGACAACAGGAAACGGAGACTAATATTTGGCTGCAAAGTGTCTGGCACGGGCTATTAATAGTCATTCCACCACAATTGGCTGCAGTAATGTTTGAACACAACAATCCACAGTGACACAAACTCGAGACGGCATGCTTTCAAGATTTCCCCACAAACATATTAATCTGATTAGTCCCACATTTCACAGGCCTCCGACTGGATTTCATGATAGTTGGGGAAAAGGCGGCATTTGAAAATTGCACTGGTTGGCCCATAGGCTATGAGTCAACAGTTGTGCCATGTCGAGGTGCAGGCCAGCCTTTCACACCAAGAAGTTATTACACCTTATATCACGACAACAACAAGAAAACTTTGTCAGATTAATGTTCAACCTTATTGAAGAACCAAAACATCAATGTCCTCCAGAGACTATAATATGTGATTTTATTGCGAGAACAAAAAGTATTCTCAAATTCCTAATGTTTTAAACACATCTGCTTACATTTGTGATGGTAGAAAAAAGTTGTTTTACCACAGTTCTTCAACAGTAAATTTTTTCTTGACCTCTCTCTGCTCACCTTATTTGCTGGTATAACCACGTCTAGCCTCTTGCCTGTGGCTTAAAGGGATGAGCCTCTGTGTCGTGTCTTTTTACACCTCAGGGAAACACAAAATCATCGACTACTTATTAGAGATCACTAAAAACTCTCGGTCTTTAAAAAGTCAAGCTTAATAATAGAAAAAAAATACTTCAGTGACATTTAATTTAAAGAGATTGGTACTGGCGCCAATAACTGTCCCACTGATGATTTTGTTAAAACAATTATTTCTCAATGTGGGAGCTATTTCCTGACTGATTAAATACACTCATATTACAAGTTGGATGTTCATTAGCATGTCAGTGCGAGATTATGCGGCTAAAATATAGCATTCGTTTATTTTAAGGGTACATCTTTGCCAGAGGCATTCAATAAATCCATCCTGACCTGTATATGAAATGCTGTTTGAATTACCATTTGTTTTTCTGGAAGTCTTTGTTTCTGTGCCCTACGTTTCCTCCGTCACACCCCGCGACTCGCACACAGCAGCGGTCGGTGTTCTGTTTTTGTTAACGCAAATTGATTGCTTGAACTACTAAAAACACATTTATTATTCATGCCTCAACATTTCTGGTGCGCTCCTGCGCGAGGCCCGCGTACACATCTTCCTTCGTGCACACAAGCGATAAAAATTGCAGACTTATGCACACACAAACACTCTTTAATGAATGCATATGCAAACTCAGTCCTGTGGATTTGTTTTTTTCCAAAAGTCACACATCAATAATGTGGTACGACCTGGGTTTAGGACATGTTTGTCTCACTTGTCTTTTGTCTCCCTGTTCAGGTGACTTGCTGCAGCTTTTCCTCAGTCACTGTTCATGTGGGAGCTGCAGGCATGACGGCTTGACCCCTTCACAGCCCCACTCCTCTGGCAGAGGAAGGCCGCACACTTCTGTGTCATGCCCCCCCACATCCACCCCCCTGGGGGCACTGGCCTCCCCTCAACCGGCGCTACCATCTTCTTGACCAGACACGGTGAGTTGACAGAATAAAAAACAAAAAAAAAAAACAAACCTCCAAAAAGAAATACTCTGCTTCAATCCTACTCAACTCTGCTCTGCTCCTAACTCCGCGAGGGAGCAGGAATACTGCCTGTTTTGACAGCTGCTAATGTTAGCATGCTCAGCGTGATCGGACTCACACGTACACACAAACACAAAAGATGAAGGCTCTGACGGCACGTGCCAAAGTCTGTTGGTGAAATCCCAAAAGAGAGCATGTTTTAGTGCGGGCGGAAGTCTGTAGAAACAAAACGCAGCGGGAGGAGGAAGGCGAAGATGGATCTGAACAGTTTTTCCTACCCCCCTTCTTTCTTTTTTCTCCTCTAGCAAAGTAGAAAGCTGCAGCACAGACATTGCCCCTCTTTTCCGTCACTCATATTGTCTTTGTGTGGCTTAACCGTGAGGGTTGTTGACAAAAGAAGCAGCCACTGCATTTCTGTGGTATGACTCTGTGACATAATGCTCCTCATGTGTCGGTGTTAAAGTTCCTGTCCTAAGCCCTTGACCCATACTTAACCTTTACAGCTTGTCTTCACTTGAACAGCCCATCTGCCCCTCAACTGTAACGTAAGAACAGCTGAGCAGCAACATGGAAAACCGAGACTGAATGTTTCAGTAAACCATTCTCCGTTTCAGACGACATTACTCATGGCTTATTTTTTTATTATTACAAGGTCGCTTAAAGTGCCATAAAAAAGTTTATTATGGCAAAACAGGTATAATTTCAAGCCTCAAATCAGGAAGAGCTGGCAGAGAGACATATTAGAAAAACAAATTACAGAAGTACTTGCAGTAAAAGGTTGTTCTATAAAGAGCCGATTCAGAGCAGCTAGACAGAAATGTTGGTACTTCTGAATGGAAAAATACTGACTAAACCATGTTTCATTTCCACTTCCTCTTCACTACTTTGTATTGGTTCGGTCTGTCCCAATATGATAAATTAAAGTTTATGATTGTAACATGACAAAAAAAAAGAAATTGCTTATCTCACTTTTCTTTCTTCATTTGTCTCTGCTTATTTCATACACACATGTTGTAGATTAAACAATATGACTGAAAAATACTGCAGATATTTTTTTTAAAAATGGGCAAATACTTTTTTACATCTGAAATTAGTTTGTGCTGTGCAAACTCATGCTGTCTGTGCAAAGCTATACAAATCTTAAACCAGAGAAAAAAGGAAAACAGAAAAACATGGATGGTCCTGGTAGAATTGCTGGAGAAGTTTTGGATCTTCAAGAGGTGCCTTGCAAAGAAAAACACCTCCACAAGCTGCTGTGGTAACGCCAGGCACACTTAATAACAGGGCAACACTATCCATCAGAACCTCAGCACACCCACACAGATCATCTACATCAATACACACACCTCTCTGGAGGCTGCGGCGGAGGAAAAAAAGTTTTCTACTGGGAACCCCGGAGAAACGATCAAGAGCCTTTAATATGCCTTTCTGTAGTCCACAGTCTGTTGAAGTGAGACTCAGCCGTTCTTCTCAGCTACAACATTTCATAACATGGCAAAAGAGATTAAACTGACCCTGATTTTAAGTTGTTCTATAAGCTGTTGAGACATGCCGGTCTCATTTCCAACCTGCTTGAATGCAAAATCATTTTCAATCAAAATATTCTAGGGGTATGAATAATTGTTTGTTTAATTGTAATTCTAATAAAGGGTAAGGAAACAGCACATACAAAAACATAAAATTAATATACTGGCTATAGATGCCGTTTGTGTTGTATCTCCATTTGTCTGACTTACTAGAAATGCTAGTAAACTGAAGCAATATTAAGGGAAAAAGTTTAATCTGACATCATTTTGTGACCATTCATTGTTCTATGCCATTGAAGTGCAAGAGAAAGTTAGATGATGGAGGTTTAAAGTGAGTCTTGGTCTTTTATGTTACATTCGAACAACCAATATGTAAATATTGTAAAGTAATGCTAAAATATCAAAAAATTTAAAAAGTGCAAAGTAAAAAAAAAGTGAAATTCAACACAGCAGATAGGAGTAAACTGGGGGAAGACAATAGAAAGTGTGAGTGACAAAGCAAGGAAGCAGTCGGGGGAGCAGAGGAGGACAAATGGGAGATGTGAGATCAAAGAAAAGGAAGAGAGACAGAAAGATGAAGGAGACGAATCTACAAGTGACAGGGAGACCATATGGTGCCTTTAGGCTTTCACAATCCCAGCAGAGGGTATCAACACACAATTGTACACAGAAAGCACGGAATAATTCCTATCCACATGCTTGGATATGCACTGTGTGCATGTGTGTGTGTGTGTGGGTGTGTGTTTGCTTTTGGACACTTTTAACGGCCCCAAATAGAGCCCAATAGCTCGTTGCTTTTAGCGAAAACTGGGAGAAACTGATGTGGTGTGAGTGAAAGTGGTTCCGAATTGGCTTTTAAACAAAAAATAATGCAGTCTGGGTTTGGAATACTTAGTTTGGAAAAGCGCCAAATAATGACAGCATTAAGCTAAGTGCAGCCATAATGTAGTTTAATGGGTAAAAGAGATTCCTAGTTGTCAGGATAGAGAGATTACAGCAATTCATTTAACTGGCCTGTAGCACAGAGATGGTAAACTAACTTCAAAGTCAGAAATGTCAGGACACTTGAAGCCATCAGGCTGGCATATTGTACAGTTTTTTGGTGGTTCAGGCACAGTGTTAGCTTTAGCAATAGCATTCAGTAATCCAGTTAACTTTATGCTAGGCTAAATCCTTGCTGCTATCCATTTGTTTGGTCAGTAGAAGAAATAAGATGCTTTCTGGGTAATGACAATAGTCAGTTCCCTGAAATATTCATTATGACGCAGCAATTTGTCATGGTCTGTATGTGACGCATATGGTGGAGCTTTCACATGCTGCGTTGTGAGGCTCAGGAGGTGATTGGAAGGACAGCTTGTTTGCCAATAAGCCAAATCAGCACGCAAAATTCAAGAACGCTTTCAGTTGACTTGTTTAGGCAAATTCAAATTAATTTAATGACATTAAAGTGTAATTTGGTGAACAGTAATTTTTGTCCAAGTACATTTCCATCTCTTTTAAATGCACTCATATTGACTCATTCTATATGCAGTTTGTCATGCATATTAGATTTTTTCTGGCTCTGGCTTGTATTTCGGAATTAAGTAAAAAATAGTGGCAATTTAATTTTTGTTATTTGTACAACATTGTCACAACTAACTAGAGATTATGGGCTCTGGACTGTAATCTGGGTGCAAGCAGGATACTAAATGTACATACATCACAGCAGCAGCTTCCTTTAAATAGCTTGAGCAAGAATGTGCCAGGCAGAAAACATGGCATTTTATCAAATAATAATACTGATGCAGGTTAATTGGCTAAGTGCTTAAACTCACAAACTCAAAGAATATAATTTATATTATAGCTCAGATGTACATCACTATGGTAACTGTAAAGGTGACAGAAACAAACAACAACTGTGACCCCACTATGTTATAATAAACACTAGCTGGCAATGAATTTGCTAGATTCAATTACAGATATGTTGTTCAGGTGTTCAAGGCTCTGAAAAGTAGAGTAAACCTAATATGGTGTAACCTTGAAAATAGATCTGTTTATAACAAATTACATATCCATATTAAATGCGGCTAAAAAAAAAATCACAGATAAATGACATCTCCATCATTACAATAAATACTGGGAAAATATTTAACTCCCCTACTTCTCCAGACTTTTCCAGACAGCCACCCAATCAAAAGTCTTCAGCATTAAAACAACAGTCTGTGTATAACAAATGTCTATAGAGGTTTAGCTTCATTCATTTAGCTTAGCAATACAGTCTGAAGAATATGTGAGCAGCACAAGATATCAGATGTGTTCGTCATTTTTTTTCTACATCATGTCGAGTTCTGGGGAGCTACCATGCCATCCTGCAACTTGTCGTTGCATCCCTTCTCCATCGCACCTGGTTTTAAATAAACGGCATCTTATCAGGCCTCTCCAGAGCTGAATGATGAGCAAATCCAGCAATTTGATTCAGGTGTGTTGCAGCAGAAATGCATCTAAAAGTGGCAGGATAGTAGCTCTAGGACTCGACTTGGACATCACAGATTTACATAACCTTAAAGTGTTCAAGCAATCACTTCTACAACTTTACGCAATTTATCAAGGAAATGTGTTGAATTTATTCAGCAAACTTTGTTTAACCTTTATACTGATCTTTGTCTTACCTTTTGCTCCTGTAATTAACACTAAAAAGTCACCACATATCAAACAGTCTACAACCTCTATATCACAAGAACAAGCTTATCTGTCACAACAAATTGCTGGAAATGGCATGAATTGGAAGGAGACATGATAGCATGTTCCCCAGCCACTGAAATAATAGTACTGTCTCTCAGGTGTAGGATTCATCAGAGGTGTAACTAAAATGGAAGACAGAGGGGATTAAAGTGGAGATATTGTGAATAAAAGGGAGAGAAAAACAAGAGGAAGCAGAGAGGGGAGTAGAAGAAAGAAGACAGAAATAAGTAAATATTCTTAATCCTACTAAGAAAAAAAAATGTAGAAATGTTCAAGAACAAGCTCTTCTGTGCCCTTTCCTCCCGTCACAATGTCGGCACAAGCAGAGAATAAACCCAAACACTCTGTCCCTGCTGCTTATTCTTAGAACCTGCCTGTTTGTCAGAGTGTGTTTGGGTGTCTGCATGTGGGAGACAGTGATTTCCTGTGTTTAGGTAAGCAATTATGCTCCTATTTTAAAAAGAGAGTCAGGATGAACAGTTCAGCGTACGATGGAAACAACGTCATGTGGACTTAATGGCCGGGTTTGAAGTCTAACGGCTTTCTCTCCTTTCTGCGTTCTCTCTGCATTTAATCTTACGGCTCTGCAGCTAGGGCTTCGTTCGTGGCTATCTGCTTTTTATGCGTTTCTTTGAGCCAACAGACGCCGTCAGCCCCACACCATGGCTGCCTAAAATCTATGTAAGAAATCCATATGCCTAAACTGACATGCAGCATTAGTCAACGACTCTTGAAGGCAGACTTAACTATGTCTAAAGTAAATCTGAGCTACAACTGCAAGAAAATGTGGGGCTGAGGAAAATGTATGTTATATTTCTCAGATTTTTTGAATATTTTTTTTTTTATTTCTAAAATGCATCTTGAACTACCGTTTATAGCAGTTTACTCTGCTATAACAGATTTAAGTGATTTGGCACCAAAATAAAACTACATGGAAAGTGTCCAAAGCCTAGCAGCTCAAAATGAAACCTTAGAATGGCTTCTTTAATTTGTTCCTTTATTAAATACAAAAACTGTGAATTTACTCATCTATAAATTAAGATTTAATCGAGAAAAACAACAACAAAAAAAACGCAAATCATCAAAACAAACAACACTTTTTCTTGGCTCGTACAAGGGACCAAAATAACACGTCAGGTAATGTAACCAGCACTGGGAGCCCCCGGAGTTCAAATTTAAACTCTGCTCGGGTCACACTTGGACTCAGAGCCAATGTGAAACATTGACGAGGGAAGAAATACAGACCAGTGAGTCCTCTGTGTGGAGGACAGCTGGTCATCCCCGTAACAAGATAGCAGTAAGTCTGCCACTTGCACGGAAAACAGCTTGTGCCTTGGTAACATGCAACTGGGCTCAGTAACACAAGTGTCTGTTGTGATGACATCATCGCTGGGTCCAGTGTCACTCAGAGGCCTCTGGATATAAACTTACAGACAGACGAAGCTCTGAAGGTGTCAAAAGGCATTGTCGAAGAGAGACACTGTCAAACAATATTAAGTCTACCAGATGGATCGGAATGTGCTAAAGCTTTAAATCAATACCGTTTAGGTTTTAGCCGGAAGAGCAGGTTTTGCGATAGTGGTGCATATAGATGTAGCCAGTACACACCTGCAGCACTGTGACTGGAGTAGCTGTAGGCACGTTATTCACGGCAGCATTTCATTTTTTGTAGACAATGGTTCTCACTGCAGTTCAGTTCAGCCCCAAAGCCTTAGAAACAGCTTAGGACTTTTTCTGAGTGGGCTTGTTTTGTTAGAAAGGTCCATTACGTGTTGAGATCTTTTATCATACTTCATGTTGTCCGACTAGTTCTATTTAAATTATGTCTTTATTCTGCATATTTTTTTTGCTTTTTTATAAGTATATTTTTTGAATAGAACCAGGATGGTTTGGATATTTTACTTGTTTTTTCCCTTAAACAAGTAAAACATCAAATGATGAAACCATTTTGAGTACAAATAATCTTTGTCAGATATTAAAATTTGTTCGATTATCTTAAACATGTAAAGTATCACAAAAAGAGAGAGAGAGAAAAAAGCAGTTTAGGGCAAAGTACTTTGTAACAAAAATCAATCTTCTATTACATTGAGCCAGAAAGCGATATCAACACTCAGAGAATCATGACCAACTCACACCCAAGGGTGATTATGGGAAGAAAAACAGATGGAATAAGAATCGGAGGAAATACAACTACTGACAGAAAAACAAAATGTTCAACTACTAAGAAATGAATGCTAATAAGATGCAAGTGATAAAATCTACAGGTGAGCCAAGGAGGGAGCATAAAATCTCTGTGCCTGGAGTTTAGAGAGGATTTTTTTTTTTATATCACGCCTTGTGGATGCTTCACACACGCACGCGTAGTTGCACAAGCATATGCCCACTCACACATAAACAGAGATAAAAGTCGTGCCGATAAGCCATTGGCTGGAAACAAAGTCAACCAGTGTAACGAGACACTGAGGGAATACAGAGAAGTGCTGAGAGGCTTGAAGTGAAGGGGAATGAGAGATATAAAGAGAGTCTGCTGGGAGGCAGAGACGTGCAGAGCGAGGACAGCAACAGTCCGATTTAGCTTTTATATAAACAGTAGGGGAAAAAAAAAAAAAGAGCAAATATTACCCGCATTTATGAAGGAAAATTAAATCAGAGGAAGAGAGAAAGGGAAGAACAGAAGTCTAGAGTAGTCCAAAGTAAACAGGTCAAATTACAAAAGGAAACGGATTGTAAGAGACGACTCAAATCAGCAGAAAAACAGCCTGATGTGAAAAAGAGGGATTTCTCTTGCAAGGGTGCTTTTAACTTGAAATGCAAACACGCATTACGTTTCGTAAACAGTGGGCCTTGGTTGCGGTTCTTCTGTGCGTAGACATGCAGTGTGTGGAAGAAGAAACAGTCGACGTAGAAACTAATCTTGGCATTTTGGTTCTTTTGTAACCTTTGCGTGGTTTTTTGTTGTCTCAACAATTTTTGCCCCCTATTTATGGACAAAGAGAAAACTGGGAAAATTATACATAAGACTGTTACAAATCTATAGAGATTAAGTCTAAGACTAGGTCCTCAAATTTACATTAATGAAGCCAAAGTATAATACCAATGTAAGAAAAAAAACAACTAAAATGGAGGTTTTTCCACTGAGAAGTACCATCACAATTTCCAGAAAGCAAATGTCTGAAATAATATTTCATTTCAAGAACTGAATAATGAGTTTATCAATGTCTCTCTGTTTTTTTTTGTTTTTCTTTCAGTCTTCTGTGTCCTGAGCCTTTTGGCCATGTTGCTTTTCCCAGCATCCTCGTGCCCTCCTCCTTGCCTCTGCTCCTCGGACACCCTCGTGGTCGACTGTGGGGAACGTGGACTTTCCTCCCTGCCTCCTATGCACCTCCTGCCTCCAGGGAGCCGCTCCCTACTGCTAGCCAACAACAAGTTTGCCTCGCTGGGAGCCTCATCCTTTGCTAACCTATCCTCTCTGGAGGTCTGCAGTCATTTGTTAATCATTTTCAAAACATATTTGCCTAACCTTTGAACAATTCCTGTTGTGGTGTTGTTTATAATTGACAAACAGGTTTTTTTTATTTTTTTTTTTAACTACACGCTAAAAACAACAGGATAGGAACTGAAACTTCATGGAAAGTCAAGTATTAAGAGTGATGAACAGAAAATATTTGCGCTCAGCTCAGTTGTATTTGAAAAACCAGCTCACGCTGCAAACTGTGCCACAATGTTGGCCTGTTTACACATGGGATTTCTAAATGAGCCGAGTGGCTGGTCCACACTGAAATTCATCCCACGCGGTTGGCATGGCTCGGCTCCTTATCAATTAGCAAAGTTCTGATCTGTCTGCCATATCCTAATTTGGCCCTTAATATGTCACAATCGAAGTTCGGCTGCAGCTCTGAGCACAGTTAAAAAAAAAAGACTGTCCTTGAGAACAGACACTAAATCTGTTTTAAATATAGTACCGTGTTGTTGACTGAGTACATTATGTTTGCAGATGATACTATGATTTTTTTCAAAAAAGATTATATGGCACTTGTGATCTTAATTTTACTCCTGGTTGATAAAAAAAAAAAAAAGAGAGACAGGAGAGAAGTGCCTCAGGTCTCATTTGCTTGTGCTATTCCAGTGCACAAGCAGAGTGCAACTGGAATTGCACAAGCAAGTTGTAAGAATGTGATTGGCTAAGGTTGAAGCAGACAGTGTTATAAGTGTTTTTTTGTTGTTGTTTTTTTTACTTCTTATTTTGTTTGTTTTATCTTTCTACTATGGACCTTTTTTGTGTCGGGAATAAAGAGATGATGATAATATCAGACAAATCGAGCCGAACAGTCGTAGCAGACTGGACATTTGTGGACAACGGCTTCCTTCCTAACTATTGTTTTTATCAGAAATCTTATAACCATCTTAAACAAGTATCACACGAGAAGCAAAACACTGATGAAGTACATTTCTGTGCATTTTAGGAGCTGGACCTTTCAAATAACTACCTGGATAATTTACCGGCCGGATTGTTTCGAGACATGTCCAACCTGACAAGACTGACTCTGCACAACAACTCACTAACAGTAATGGACAGAGAGCTCTTCCAGGTAGGCACTGGACATTGTACTGGGTTCTATTTTATACATTCAAAGAATTGCTTAGACACATGAAAAGATAACTGTAATTCAGCAAAAAAAAAAAAAAAAAGTCAAGCATTAAACTCTGTCAAATGATCCAAAACATCTAAATTATTGTCAAAACAAAAGAAGCTTCGTCAGCTTTTTAGATTACATTTTGTTTCTGCACTTTAATATGTTTGTATCACAACTAATTCAGGCAAATATGATGACCTAGGACGATAGAGGTATAAAGAACAGCTGGAGTAGCCGACACTGCAATGGAAAAAGGTAAACTTCAAACAATGAAAGATCTGCTTTTGATGTCTCCACAGGGTTTAGCGAGTCTACAAAGTCTGGACTTGTCTCTGAATGGTCTGTCCACCATTCCCATAGGCTCTATGGATGAGCTGCAGCACCTCAGGTAAATATATACCACCTTGCCTTATTTCCAAATGACAGAGACACTCACCTGCCCCTTTTATCGCTACACCTTTCTAGTACCGGGTTTGATCCCTTTTGCCCTTTGAACTACTCCAGTTCTTTATGCCACAAATGCAACATTAAGAAACTGGTGCAGATTTGAAGAAGCTGCAAATTAAGGATGTGAATTTGCCAATCCAACACTTCATAGACGCTCTTCTGAACAGAGAGCTGATGACTGTGGACGTCTTTGGAGAACAGTGAACTCATCGTCACGTTTGAGATGATTTAAGCTTTGTGATGTAGTGTGTTATACTTCTGGAAGTAGCCACCAGAAGATAAGTGCACTGTTGTCATAAAGGCATGAACAAACTAAGCAAAAATATTCATGCAGGCTGTGATGTTTACATGTCCAATTGGTACCAACTGTGTCCCCATCCACTGATTTGAGGTATATTCAAATCAGTGGATTTGAATATACTTTTTGGAAAATATAAAAATGTGTTGGGCTACGGAGTTAGCCTGTAATGGGTAGCTTCTGATACGGTAAATGTATTACCGGTTTCTGTTTTGCAAGAAAAAAGTCTGCTATTTTCTATACAGAAAATAATAATGTTCCAAGTAATCTTTTTTTTTTTTCTGCCTATTCTTTCAAGGTGGCTCTCGCTGGCAGGTAACAGACTTCATGGTTTGGAGAGGGCAGCGTTTGAGCCACTGGTCAACCTGCAACACCTAGAACTGGGACAGAACCCATGGGAATGCGACTGCAACCTTCGTGATTTCAAACACTGGATGGAGTGGCTGCTGTACCGAGGTGGATTTTTGATTACGTTACAACGGCCGACTCTGTGCTCCCTATTGCATTAAAGAAGGCAAAGGAATAATGGTCTAAAATTAGGGAATACTCAAGAAAGGGACAGCTGGATGCTGCGAAAGACTTCGAGTGCTTTGAGCTCTATTATTTGGCTACACGCACATTACAGCTCTCGTTGTTTTTCTGCGTGCCTCTGCAGGCTGTTAGTACATCAGATAACCAACAGCTGCTCTCAGCTTTTCTCATTGTGTGTAAAAAAATCTACATTCACCTCAACGCCTGGGGCCTCAGCTGCCCTGCTAATGAAGCATCTCTTCTTTTTTTTTTCTACTCCATTCTGCTCTCCTTTTGATTCCGCTCTCTTCTGTCTGACTGAGCTGCACTCTTGCTCAGTTCGACACTCTTCCGACAAAGATGAGCAGGAACATGATAATTTAATAATCGTGAGAGCAGCAGAGAAAATTACAAGAAGGCATTTCAAACTTGAACATGAAATCATGTGACTTTAGCCTCTAAAAAGGAGAACTGATGCATAAAACGCATCCAGCAAAGCGGCGTTTATTTTTCAAGACGCTTGTTATATTGCAAAGCATTTAAAGAGAGAGCTGTGCACAGAGGACTTGTTTCTGTGAGGCGTCGAGATTAATAACTCCAACCTAAATAATCTTCTCTAATTTGATCCTGCAACTTGATCACAGCTCTTGCTCAACTTATTTGAGGTCACACTAGCTTTCTGACACGCGACCTTACGATGGACACCAAGTTCGGAGGCTCAAGCGGAATTTAAAGATAAGACTCAATCCTTGTGCCGTCTGTGGGAATTAGTGACTCAGATATTTCTTATTTTTCACACGCCACAGCTCTGCTGAAGCAAGGCATGTCATCTCATAAATTATAGAAGGGCTTAGTTGAGCACAGCAAATAGTGTGCCTGTATTAAGTGCTGTATGACTCATGCTGAAGTTAGAACAGCAACCTCTGTTTCTTTTCCTTGCTTTGTTAATCGGCATTGCTTTACATGCAAAAAGTAGAGTTTTTTTTTTTTTTTAAACAAACTCCTCTGTCTATATTTCCTTCAGGGGGTAAGGTGGATGCACTGGAGTGCACACTACCGAAAGACCTGCGTGGGAGGGACATACGCGGCGTTCCGGTGGAGATGTTCAACTACTGCCTCCAACTTGAAGATGAGAATGGAGGAGGAGGGGGTGGCGACGGTATTCGCTCTGGACAAGGAGGCGGTTCTCCATGCAGCAGGAGTGCTCTCATCCCAAGTGGGGCGACGCCAGTTTCTGACAACAGTGGCAGCGCTGGCGTCGACTCCTCTTCATCCACGGGAGGCGGCGGAGGAGGCGGCGAGGCCTCGTCGGATTGCAGCCGCGCCCGCTACCGACCCGTGAGCGTGCGCCGCGCCATCGGCACGGTGGTGATTGCCGGTGTGGTGTGCGGCATTGTTTGCATCATGATGGTGGCCGCCGCTGCTTACGGCTGCATCTATGCTTCTCTTATGGCCAAGTACCAGAGAGAGCTGAAGAAGAGGCAGCCGCTAATGGGGGACGGAGAGGCTGACGGGGAGGACAGGGAAGACAAACAAATCTCCTCTGTGGCCTAAAAAGAGGGATGGGACAGAGAGGAGCTGGCAAGTCAAAAAGGGGGAAGGCTAAAAGCGATGAAAATAAAAAAAAGGGCTTTAAGAGGAGAGAGATGGACAGGCTTGTTTTTCTACTCACGGACATTATTGTATCTCTCCCTCTGACTCTCATACTGACACCTCTTTCCCATTTTTTGTCTTCCTTTCCTCATCCTTAATCTATTTTTAACCTCCTCCAGTCTTGTCCTTCTCTCTAACATACTCTCCCACATACACAAACCTTATCTGTTCCCTGATTTTCTCTTCAATTTTGGGCCCATTCTCTGTCTGCAGTGTTTCTTACCAATTATTCCTCCAAGTTGCCTGCCAACCACCTACTGCAACTAAATTTGCCATTATATTGGCAGGGAAAAAATAAAAGAAAAAAACCAAAACAGATTTGGTATGTCCCTATACTATGAAACATATCATTTAAGCTGTTACGAAGCACCCATGCAGCATGGCCAGTAAGTATTTGCAAATCTGGAGTGAAGATTCAGGGATTCACAGTGTGCATGGTGTTAACTGGACCGATGTTGACACCGACTCGTAGATTGTGTGCCATCACCCGACTTATGCTCTTCAAACCCAGTGGTTACTTGGAAAAATCCAACATATTTATTCCTCTGAGCAAATTTTAACAACTACCTTTAGTCTACAACCTCTAAGGCAGGGGTGTCAAACTCCAGTCCTGAAGGGCCGCTGTCCTGCAGTTTTTAGATGTGTCACAGGTACAAAACACCTGAATCAAATGGCTTAATTACCTCCTCAGTTCTCCAGAGCCTTGCTAATGACCTAATTATTCTATTCAGGTGTGGTGCAGCAGAGGCACTTCTAAAAGTTGCAGGACACCGGCCCTCGAGGACTGGAGTTTGACACCCCTGCTCTAAGGAATGACTGGTATTAAGAAGAGCATTTGTGATATTTATGTGAAAACAAAAAGAGGACTGGTGAGTTGCTTATGTTTTCTGTTGAGACCAAAGTCGTAGAGAAAAAAAGATCCGGCTTGTCAAACTCCAAGAGAATATGTCATCGACTACATCAACCTCCGTCCCTCTACCTGAAGCCACTGCTTCGACTGATCTTTCTGGACTAACAAAGATCAACAAGCAGAAACTACTAGCATAAGAAGCTCATGTCAAGACTAACCAGAAAAATACAGTAGCATTAATCTGCAATTTTATGCTGATGAACTCGTCATATTCTGGAAAAAAAAAAGAAAAAAAAAAAGATGACGCTTCTAAAAATGGGTCTGGAAAAATCAACATCTCAGTCAGTAAAAGAAGTAGTAAAACTTCACTTGTGGATTAACCGTGAAAATTCCCGGGACTGAAAAGGACAACAGATTTTCTCCCTTTACCCCCTCAAGGAGGTAAAGGTTTGTTACATTGACATGGACAGCAACCTCAGAGAGCACTGTCCTCTGCTAAGGACTACGAAACGTAATCTATGAACTACAAATGTCAGCCTTCTGCACTTTATTTCCCTTATCAGATACCCTCTGGTCGTTCTCCCAGGCCCTTTCCTCCTGTACCTTTCAAAGACAGATAAATCACCCAGAGAGATTATAAAGAAAGGGATTATCCCTCCCCCAAAAAGAAAAAAGCTGCTATTTTTCTCAATCCTCCCTTTTTTTTTTTCCATCTTCTCACCCAACTTTCTACCCAGAAATATTTGCAGAAGCTTTTTCCACACTGCTTAAGGATTTCATCTGTTCCTTTCAACAATCCCTTCTTTAAAACGGGTTTTCTTTTTATTTACCAAGAAAGGTCTGCGATATGCAATGAAAACTGTCTCTCTGTTAGCAGTGATGACTTTGTAAAGTTGTCACTGCTAATTTGGCGGGAACATGATTGTGTTTATATATACATATATAGCATTCAGTTTGTTTGGATTCCGTTTCCATGACTTTGATTAATCCCCCTGAAAGATTTATGTGAGCAATTATTTTAGGTGCACAGACAGTGATTTCAGTAGCATTTATTGCATCTCTGAAGTAAATCTAAGCTCCCGCTCAATTTTTGATTGGCTTGGAATAAACCTATAATATCAACGTTTCTCTGATATCGGATTATATTGCAGATATTATTATGCTAGGCTACTACGATGTGTTGGCCCTGAAATTCCAAAAATGTTTCTGATGTATCTGTTTTTTGGTTTCTTGTATGAACTCACAATGTACGTGTCCTTTTTTGTGTTGCTGGATTCAGTTTTTTGATTTAGATTTTAATATCACTGCGATAGCTATTTGTCGTGTCCTTCCAACAGTTGCTAAAGTTTGTGTAAGAAACTTAGAGTTTAAAGTGTCAGAATGGGCTTTATGCTGCCTTGTCTGTTATTTTGAATTAAATCTTAAGTTTTATAAATGACAAGACTGAACCTCCTTGTGTGCACCCATGAAAAGCATATAAATAATTCAGAAAAGCAATTTTGAAAAATTATTTTATGTTATTTTTTTTTAGCTATTACTTAATTTTTGCCAACTTTTGTGTGGTTTAACATCAGACAAATAAGTAGACATTAAGTACCTAGTAGGAATAGTCCATCTTTATTAGAATTTGGCCCACATGCAGAAGCAATAGGTTTTTAAATGGTTTAATTTTCAGACACATACAAAAGGGCAACACAACCCAAAAATAGCTCCAAAATGAATTGAGCGATATGCTATGGGTAGTTTTTATACATGCTACCAACAAAAATAAGAAACAATTGTTTTTATTTTCAATGCATGGTTGGTTAAGGATACAATTAATACCTAGTTTTTACTCAAAAACTGAAATAAGTAAAAAAGAAATAGGCTTCAACATTAAACAATTACCAGAAATGTTTCCTGTAGCTGACATCCATAGAAAAAGCAGAGATTTCACTCCATTCCCAAACTAAAATTCACAACGGCTGCCTTTTATACAAGTCATTGGTAGTTTTGGTTAAAAAAAAAAAAAAACTGGACTTTTCCATCAGTCAAATGAAATCTTTCACATACATAGTACCAAACATGTCACTACGGTGTTTGACAGTACAAATCTGTCAAACCATTTGACAGATTATCTGTTTTTATTTCTAAAAGTCTTCAGGTCAGCAAGCATATTAATGAGAAAATCCCACTGGTTTAAAACTGGAATCTTGAAGTAACATCCAACCCAAATTAAAAGTGATAAATTTCAAAGATTCAAATGGGACATACCATAAGGAGCCATCAGCTCTGGTTCCTGATGTGTTATGAGCATAATTGGGTATTGTCAGAAGTTTCTCCACTTTATTTTTTCTTTTGAGAAGATTCTGATGTAGTGAAGACGATAAATGGTCCAAGGTTACTTCTGTGTACCGACAAAGACAGCCCAAGAATCAGCAGTAGTAGCTGTACCACAGACCGAGGCACATACCATTAGAGAGGATTGCTCATGTTTGACAGAGAAACTATGTACTCACCTCCAAAGTTCATGCATTTCATGATTGCAAGACACCAAATGGTGGTATTGTGCCATTTTCTGCCTTGCTGGGAATCTTCTTTACGACACAGTGGGTGTAGGTGCCATCATGTACCCATCATTTCTGACATCAGGTCACTGCAACCTCTCTACACACTACATGGGAGGAAGCTGTATGACCCAAACACCTGGCCTCATGCATATCAAAGATGTAACCTCAATCAAAACCTGCCAAGTGCCATTAATGCTGCATAATGCATCCACAACGCATCCCCTGTGTGTGTGTGTGACCTTCACACGTTGTTCTGACTGACTATTTGGTGACTTGTACCGTGACACTCTTTCTAGAACCGCCAGCATCTTCTAAATTGAATCATTTACACAGTAATAGCTGGGCTGGATGTGCACCACATTGTGTACATACTGGATCACTCCTTATTGGTCCTTCACTTTTTCTTAAATCAACGAGTGTACGAGGTAGATTCTCTCTCTACAACCTTAATGTATGACATGATTTGCATCCAAAAGGCAAAATGCATCAGTAGTGTTTTACATGCATCAAAACATAGCAACACATGCATTAATGCAGGTTATGGCTGGTCTCTGAGTGTATAGCACTGTTCTGCTTTAAAGCACATTATGTTTGCTAAGGACAAGAATGTTCATGCAGACCTTCACAAAAGAGAATTGGTCGTCAGAGAAATAGAGGCTAACAGCTGGTCAGTCCGATCAGCTGGATGTTGGTCGAGCAGGATAATTCCCAAATAACTGGACCCAGAAATGTACAGAAGCAAACTATCAACAGTGCCGTTGCACAAATGGAAGCCTGTTGCAAAATCCAAAGGTTAACTTTACTTTAGGGAAACGCAACTTGGACTCGCACCTTTGTAGAACCATGCTTCAAAAAATTTGAAATATCTACTTAATGTAAAACTTAGCAACTGTGCAACGTGGAGATTTAGTGAGGAAAATATGCAACACTTAGTTCTGCTTTTAAAATCACAAGTGCAGAAGGTAAGACTTAAAGCAGTACTGTTCAAAAACTCCAGGGCTGCTGAATTGTTATTTTGCCTTTTACACTCAATTTACACACACTGCACACATTAGGGACTTAAGAAAGCTAAATTAACTCCAACACCAAGGTAGCAACAAATTAATTGAGAAAATTAGGGCTGCTTAATTTTAGAAACACATGAATCTGCAATATTATTGTGATGGTAATACTACTAATGTTTAGCCATGTTTTTTAAATCATGTCCCTCCTTTCCCATCATTATGAGACCTCAAACCAAATATACTAGCAATACTGCAAATTCTGATTTAAGATATTATGCTTAAGTTGAGCAAGAGCATGTGTAAAATGTATGCAAGTAAAGTTACATTGATTAAAAAAGAGAAAAAAAAGCATTTTTCTCTGTTATGATAAAAAAAAATCCCTTTCAGAGACTCCAACTGTATGGATTTAAAAAGATTTTCCCTTAATTCACTAGTCTGCAGGTCTTGCAATATTGACAGCAAAGTATGTTAGCTAGCTCAATCCTCTATATCCTATATAGCTTTTGTGTACAAGGAAAAATAGATTCCAGTTTGCTGCATAAACCCTGCATCAGCAGAGGCAGCCATGATGACTGAGGGCCTCAGTGACGGCACAACCCAGAAATATACAGTGTGTTGTGCTATTAGATTATTACAAAATAAAAACATATCACAGTCGTCAGTTTTATGTCCACACTGCACAACATTATGCTTTCATTAAAATGTAAAAAAAGTACAATTTATGCCGAAAGAACAGCTGTAAAATATTCACATATTCCATTTATTAGATGGAATAAATACAACCATCCAAGAGTTTCTCATTTTTTCCCCCCATACCTCACTTTCTATCTACTCGCCTCTTTATTTCTAATCTTCTCTCAATTCTTTTTATTCTCACTTATCTTGTCTCAATTCATCTTCCTGTCGCCTCCTCTGCCATCATTTTTTTTTATCTTTCACCTTTTTCCAGTATTTCTTCTGCACCATTACGTCTCTTTTTTCCCCCGCACTGCCTCTCATGTTGGTTTTTATTTACCGATCCCTCGGTTCAGATTTTCTATCTGTCTTTTTATTATCCTTTCAGCACCTTTGTATGGAGCATGACAAAATTATTCACAGCCTGTCATTGGTGTTGCAGCGAAGAACTAATCTGTAGCTGAGCCCCGATTCTGGATCATCCTCTAACAGATGAAACCACTGGCCTTCATTGAAGAATGTGAAATTAAATCAGCCACCAAAATGGCATGAAGGAATAACATGTAAGTAAACAGAGACATCGATGAAGAACGGGCCTCGCTCGTGTTCAGGGAAACACTGACACTCTGTGGTCATGAAAATAATTGTAACTCCATAGTCATTAAAATACAATCCAAAATATGAAGAATAACCATTATATTTTTAAAAGTTTTTCTCTTTCAATTTTTTGTCAGGCTTGTAGATAAAAAAAAATATAGATGGATTCATTTATATGACTGTGAAACTGAACAGAGAATGAAAATATTTGGGATAAAAATACAGAGGAAGCTCATGGCACACTGTACAGCAGTGTTGAAGTCACACCACTATACTTTACTAATACGGATTTAACAACAGTACAGAAATGTACCAAACATTATTTGGTCACTTCATTAAGTTTTTCCCTTCACAGTAAATCGAGTAGTCCTAAAAAGTTACTGTAAGTTAAAGTGGAAAGGAGAATAAAGTGTACATACACAATCAGAACACCGATGCAGTCAAAACGTGCTCTCATTCATTTGACTCAGGCACCAAGAAAAACCTTTGCTGCTGAAACCAATTATGATGAACATGCAAAAGATACCTTTGATACATATGTTACACCTCTGTAGATCTGTTAAGAAGCAAATTCTTCTCATTGATAAATTTACAACATTATCTCCAACACATACCAGCCGTAAACCTTTGAGAAGAGTAAATCAGCCGAGTAAGGCGAGTAGGCACATGGTTAGAATACAGTGGAAAAATCTAGGCCAAATTTTGTACAGAGTACGGCTTTTTAGTTGAATATGTTGCTCAATCAGTTGGCTTCTAAATGTTTGATATCCTCTCCTTTTTTAGGAGAAAACCTTCGCTTACTGCAGTGAAAAACAGAAGCAGAGTGGGAGTTTAAAGAATGACATGACAGAGAAAGGAGAGTTACAAGGGGAAGAGATAGGCGGAGCAAGGGGGGGAAAAAATCTGCCAAAGTGAAGAAAGACAGATCTGACAGCTTAGTTGGAGAGGGGAAGAAAAATTAGAAAGATGCTTGAGTGGGTTTAACAGGGTAAAGAGGACAGTGAGATGTGTCTGAATCTACAAAGGGAGACGGTGGGGTGGGACACATGGAGGAAAAGGCACAAGGAAAGAAAGGAAGCACACGAGGAACCAAGAAGAAATGCAGACAGAAAAGGAAGTAGGGACAGAAGAAAGGGAGGAAGCTTAAAAGAAAGGAAGTTACATGGGATGCAAGAGGGAAGCCCTTGGAAGAAAACAAAAAGAGAACCAGAAAATTTAAATGAAGACAGAAGGAAAAATAGAACTGGACAGACAGGATGGACAGACAATAATGGAAACAAACAAAATGGTCTCTGTTGCTCTTCACTGTTCATAGATGCTACATCTAAGTGTAAATTTTTTTATTTAAATTGAATTAAAAAATTGCATCCACTCACATTGGGAAAAAAAAAGAAAAAAGAATGAAGAATAAAGAGGATCAAACTCAGGATCTCCAGCACAAACAGAGGTTGATTAAGATGAGAAGCCTCAGCCCTTTAGGCTTGAATACATTATAGTGCAGCCTTCCACCTATAATGGTTCATAGCCTTCAGAATTAGCAGTTCACTGTATTATTTTCTCTTATACGTCATGAGATTAGATCATGTTTTCCTAAATGTGCTCTCAAATTTTACAACAAATTCAAGAGCCACTGTGTATCAGCATGAACTCCATCAACTCAAATTCTTCACAAAAGTTATTTCTCTGCCACGGTGTTTGCCATCTGATCCGCTTAGATTCTTTGTTCCTGTTGTGGTGTATCTCAGATGTACACAAAACAAAAAAAAAATTTTCTTTGCATTATGTAAAATCCTGGAGTGGATTTTACTCCATGATGGTGTCCTAATGATTAAGAATAGGACACCATGCAGACACGGAAGGACACGGCATAAAATGATCAAAGAATAAAAAGCTGCAACATTTACTTCTTCCCGTTTCTCACGCTTAAATGTATAATTTTTACACTTCAGATAGTGAACAACAGGTTTATATACTATTATGAGTTTACTCAAGTGTATGTCGTGTTTCCTAGTCTCTGGTTATCAGCACAGGTCAATTGTGTCTGAATGAACCAAATCCAGCAACAATGTAGCTGGATTTGGCGCAAACCAGAACCCCTGCTGGCTATTATCTTGCTTCTCTTTCATCTCACTTTCTTAGATGTTTTCTTAGCAAGGAGTTTAATTCCTTTAATGTAAGAAAATCTGGCACAATGCCTCCAAGCAAGCCACTAACAGATAACTGTGCTCCACCGTGTTGCTCTTGCAGAGCAAATGCGAGTTATTTTAAGCACAGTTCAGACATCGCATTTAACAAGATTCAATCACAAGACAGCTCAAAGTACAGTCTGCTATAAACTGTATCCATCCAGTTGATTTTCAGAGACTTGACGATAGAAATTAGCTGCAGGGCGCTGGGAGGTAAAAATCCTCTCACTGAAACTAGTGAGCTAAGCACTATTTTTCAAGTGTAGAGTTTGAAATATAAAACTTAAAGCACCCAAACAAAACAGAATCATCTAGATATTATGTCCAAATTCTACAAGGTCACAGACATGTGGCTTCAGGCTACTTCTCTTCTTCACCCTTTGATTGCCTCACATCGAGTCGACAGCGTTAATATCTTTCTTTTTTGGGCTTGTTGTGAGCAAAGTGAGTAGTGGTGGTTTTAACTTTGACACTACAATAACTACAAGAGATTAATCCGGCACAAAAACAGATGCTATTGCAAAAAAAACCAACAAATAAGTCTCAATTTAATGTCACTGTTGATTGTAATGCACTGTAAAATTAAGTTTTAACTTTTTTGTTCAAATGTCTCAAACAAATTAGTAAAATATACCATCCGGTTTTGCTGGTAGAAATTCCACAAACTTTAGGATGAAGTAAGGAAATCAAAGTTTAGTCATTTAAATATGCAGGAGCTTAGAGAAATCAGTGGAGAACATTAAAAGAGGTGGAGGATTAAGAGAAGATTAAAACAGGAACGGGAAGAAGAAATAAGAGCCGTCATCCTACCTCCAGCGATGGCTGTTTTCTTGCCCACCGTCACAGTCACAGCAGTGGTGCTAATCACAATTCTTCCTGCTGGTAGAGCAACAGAAACAATCTTAAAAAGAAAATCCCAGCACCCTTGTCATTTCATGCATAATGCGGCAAATGGATGCATGCGTTCGTTCCTGACATGCAGAAGCACAATACACTGCATTTTCTTTTATTAATAAGCATTTTTACAATGCCACTGTCAGATTAAATGCGTCAGATTTGCTGAAATGTATTTAGAAAGATGTGCGGCAGGCTGACTTGCACCAGGGTAGGTAATATTAAAATTCATGCTCTGTTTTAAATCTGTTTTGCATCTATTTGCAGCCTTCAGCAGATGCTGACAGTCACCAAGCCTCAGATTTCAAACAGATTAACATTTCAAGTGTTGCATAACTGAGATTAGGAGAGTTAATTGAATAATGCATCCATAACCAAAGGAATGCATTTGCGTATTTTGGGCGTCCATGTGCTCTCCGTATTTATTTTCCGTTACTTATCCTGCGAGAGTTAACCATGCACTGCATAGATTCTCTGATATAATTTTTATAACGATGTATACGAGTTGAAATGGGTCAAAGTGAAGCAGCAAGAATCTTCCTCTCTGATGGGAGAAAACTGACAGGATGTTCTCATATTTAAACGGCATGCTTTATGAGTGGGAACCGGAAAGATAAAAAGGAAAAAAAGGCAGGACCGAGCCAAAACCGAAAATAAACTAAAAACAGAAACACAGAGCTACAGCAGTTTATGTCGTCTTAAGCCCAGAGCCAAGGAAAATTATGGGCAGGATAGATTCAGAAGTGGAGGCATGCCAAGTATCAGAGGCAGTTCTCTACCCTGCTCCTCCACACGGTGTTGCACCTCTTCTGAACTGAAGGTGGCACTATAGGCAGCCTCATAATCCCTGAATATATCTGAAAATGACACACTATCTTTTTTCCACCATCGTCCTAAAACATTTAGATGATTATTTAATACGCACTATTTAGCATAAATCAATCATTTGTATGAAACAATCTGAGAATGTGAAAACATTATAAAGGAAAAAAATCTTTCAACTTTATTCTCAGAATACCCTTTATAGTTTTAAACAGTCCTTGCCTTGCAAAAGCATTTGCTGATATGAAAGTATTTATTAGGATTTTATGTGAAAGAGCAACACAAAGTTGAGAATAATTGTCAACTAGGAAAGCAAATAAGAATATTGTACAAATAAAGTCTAAACATTGTTTCCGATATATTTATTCACTTTTCCACCACACGTTTTACACGTTGGCAAAAAAAGGTGACATTTTGTTCTCAAAATTACTTCAGGATGCATACGACAGAGTTTGATAGGTTTATTAGGATTTTGTAAAGTGACAAAATGTGAAAAAGTTTCTTTTTCAACTTCTTTTTATTGTGTAAACAATTAAAACTTATTTCAACATGGGAACGTTTTAAAAAGCTCAAAAAGAAAAATTAATTACTGTTCACTTTTTCTTTGAATCTACGGCCAAGTTATTGTCAAACCTTTATAGAGGAAATATTAGTGACAATCAACATAATGGAAGATGTTATGTTTGTCCAAATAAAGATTTTTCATGAAAAGTATTTTCTGTGTCTAAGAACAAATCTCCAGATTACATCAACAGACAACTTCCTTTTGATAAATACTGCTGATAAATTAACCTTTTCATAGAAATAGCTACAATATTTGGGAAATTAAAAAGATTGACAGCTATTCTGTATGTCTTTCCTAATTATTCTCTAAATTGTTTGCAACGTGAAGGTGATCCCTCTACCTCTTGTGTCCTGTCTGGGCATGTAGTACAGAAACTGTCCAACTGGATACTCAGAGGCTCTGCGGTACCACACAGGGAAATGGTCCAGAGTGAACATGTTTTCTTTATCAGTGGAGGTCAGGAAAGACCTGAAGGGACAAAAGCCATCAAGTTTACCTTTAGTTTAAAATCTATATATATGAAGTACAACATAGAAGTAAATGTTGAGGAGTAGAATTGATTTGAAACCTCAAACATGGTAGCTGTTTAAATAACACTCACTTGCCAACTCTTTTTTCAACACCCGTGTACCTCAGGTACCTCTGCAAGCCTGAACGAGTCCCCAAGAAAGCAGTCTCAACACCATCGTCCATACTGGGAGAGCAAGAAAACGCAAAGCAAAAAAGGTGAGGCGAGGTTGAAATTATAAGGCTGGCAGCCCAGCATTGCATCCAGAGGGAATTTCATTTCAGCGTTTTTGTTCACCTAGATGTGTTAAGCATGAGAGCGGTCCAGTACGCTTCCATAGGTGCTGTAACAACAGCATCAAATAGAGTCTGTTGCAACAACTGTCTATCGCCTGGAAGGACAAAATAAGAGAGAAAAATCTGAAAGTTTTCAAAGAAAAATATTTAAATTTCAAATCGCATGCAAACAAAATTATTTGGTGAATGGAACTGAGTGTAGGCTTACAGTGCAGATCTTTTTCTTTCCCAGTGAGATATTTTATGACGGCCTGCAGCTGGGTCAGTTTGCGATGTGCCGGGTCGATGTCGATCTCACAGTAGGTCCTGCAAAGACAAAAATATGTAGATAAATGTTTGTATACCTTTCCACTGAAACTTCTAAAAGGAAATCCAATACTATATGTTTACCACTCATTGGCTAAGGTCAGATCCGGAGTGATTAAGTCATGAAGACCTGAAGAACAAAGAAAGAGGGAAAAGGAGAGACTGAAAAGGTTTGTTCTCTTAAAAAAAAAAAAAAAAAAAAAGATTTACATCTACCTTCATCCAGTGAGACATTTCCTGTGAAGATGTACTCTCCATACCCTCTACTCAAGACTATACCAAGACTGTAAAAATAGAAACAGAAAAATATGTGTAATAATAAGGTCAG
This sequence comes from Poecilia reticulata, assembly GCF_904066995.2. Lineage (NCBI taxonomy): Eukaryota > Metazoa > Chordata > Actinopteri > Cyprinodontiformes > Poeciliidae > Poecilia > Poecilia reticulata. Next base: position 9,055,553 of record NC_088852.1, on the reverse strand, counting down.
GGAGGAAGTTGTGGACAAGTTTAAAGCAGGGCTACAGAGCACTGAAAGTGTGTTCACAGTGACCTTGAACTATTTTTGCATAAGAACAATCATCTTTTAATGTACAAAGCTGGGAGCGACACAAAAGGTTAGCAGCTGTAAGGGCAACGAGAGGTGGTTCCACAAAGTATTAGCTCAGGAGTCTGAATACAAATCCATGCCACACTTTTCATATGTAAAAAGAAAAAAAAAAATCTTTGAAAGTCATCAGATCATTTCCTTTCCAAGTCAGAATCCTGGACTGTCTTATATTACGTCTACTCCCAATGAAGCACATTGAGGTTTCTGCCTCTAAAGTAACAAAATGTGGAAAAGAAATTTAAGTGGTGTGAACACTTTTGCAAAGCACAGTAGACGCCATTTGCAAAAAGAAATAATTAAACAAACCTGAATGGTGTCTCATTTATGACGGTGTAAAAATAATCGTTCTTCAAGAAGATCACTCTCCTCTGCAAGAAGGAAGCACAAAAGATCACAAATTTGACAACGATAACATAATAATCATGCAGAACTGGTTAAACAACCATCTCCATTAATTAAGCCATATTCTGAATTAATTCAGATGACAAAAGATAAAATAAATACTTGTTTAACTGGAATGAAAACGATACAAGATGTCTTGGAAATATTTCATAAAAGAAAGCAAAGTACTTACTCCTTTGTCCACTGACGATCTCACATCTAAAGACATTGTGCCGGTTTCTCCTTTGACCATGGCTGTCCTCAGCTATAAACAGAAACATCACATATTCAGGACTCTTGTTTATGATCATTTTAGTACAGCAGTCATTCAAAAACAACAAAAAAATGTAAAAAAAAAAAATAATAAAAAAAAATATATATATATATAAAATAGTGCACTGACTTTCTCTTCAGTATCCTCCCATTCAACCTCTGACAGATCAACACTGTTGTAGTTTGGTTTAGGCTTCAGTTTCTTTCCCTCTTTATACTGTCACAGACAAACAAAAACAAAGACATGTGGGAGTTTGTTACCAACGCCGCTGGGTTAATAAAAACTCAACAGTCTCTCAGAGGATGTGAAGCAAATCTTTGCATGTACCAGAGGCCGCAGTTCTGGATGAGACAGGATGTAACCATTATTGGTGATGAGGAAGGCGTAACCATGGATACCCAGCTGGAGGAACAGAATAGCAGAAAACCACTTATATCTCCTTGCTGTTATGACATTACACGGTGTGTTACAGTCGCACACATTGCTGTTTAAAAAGATGTGTTCAATTAACATCAAAATTACAACTACAGCACAGCACTGCAGAGTCTACATAAAGACAGTAAGGAAGAAAACACCATATAAACAGAACACACCAAGAAATCAAATACAGACGGGTTAGGTTGATTTTTAGCTTGTTCCTCCCTGATCTGTGATCAGCCAGTGTAGAAACTGAAACATCTGATTATTGCTGTCAGTGAAGTGCTAAACACTCCCTTGTGTGGAAGACGCAAAAGGCTCAGTGAACTATTTTCGGTAGCAGTCAGAAGAAGACCAAATGGTGTGATTAGCAATTTAAAAGGAACTATTTTCCACATAGACATGTTGTCCGTTTCTTTAAGCTGTAAATCACATATGATTTACCTTGTATCTTGGAGCTAATTTCATCAGTTCTCTTAAGGCCACATCTGTTCCTACCACTCCCAGTAAAATCCCGTGAGACAGCTGGAGAGAAAAGGACACCAGAGCTCAATGTAATGAATTATACCAGGGCATGCTGCCTTTAAGGTCAACAGACTTGCATTTGCACAACTTTGACAGAAAAATAAATAAATAGAGCCAGACTTTGAATCCATTATAACCTGTATTGATGTTCATACTTCCCTTCCTTCTGTACTCATGCATCAGTATGAACATAAAACCATACATTTAGCAAATAAAAAAACAAGAAGTCAACTTACAGTTTCTTCCTTCTTACTGAAAACAGGCATGGCGACTGAGGTCATCAGGAGCAAACTCTGTGCCTGAGTGTTAAACAGCTGCAATACAAAACACAGATGTACACTTAAACTTCTGTTGAAGTAAAAGTGACTTATGGACGCATTCATAAGGGAACAGAGAACTTGGCAGACAAAGTAGTCAAAAAAAAAACAAAGTAAGACAATATGACAAAGTTGATGAAAATGAGGTGAATAAATGAATGAGTTCAAAAGAATAATTTTTTGTGCTTTGTGATTTATAAGAAACATATATGTATATAACACAAAGATTACTAATGTTTAGCGTGCTCTATGGTCGGTTTGTAACAAATCAAACTGAGAGCAGCATTATCAGCCAAGTTCAGTTTTAGAAAAACGTAACACAAACAAACATCTACAGACAACAAAACACTGAAAGCTGTTAAATGGAAACAGCATTCTAAGCAAGACATTAGCATGATTAACCCTTACGCGAATACCCTTTAATTTGCATAACTAAGCTAAAACTCCAATTATGATTACCTCATCTTTATTGGGAAGCTGAATGGGATGATGGAGAGGAGAAAACAAACCAGGATGAAATGCATGACAGCAAAAAGAAAGAATGACAAGGAAGAAAAAATGATGCAGCTGAACAAAGAAGATGCACCAAAACCTAAAGAGAAAGATTTGCCGTTACTCTAACTGTATCATATTCATTCTGCCCAACAAGTTTGTAAATAATGAGAGAAGAAGACTGACCACACTGTCCATGTAGGCCTCTGTCCAGATGATGTCGTGGTCATGGTTGATAACCATTGGCCGACTGAGAACGTGGAGATATTCCATGACGTTTTCCTGAACATCAGCCAGTGTGGACACGTGTGTGTAATAACCTGCAGGATAAGCAAATTCATGCAAACACATTTCACTTACCTGGAAAATACAGTGAATTTAGAGTCCATAAAATATCAGAGAACTTATTAAGATATAATTACGGTAGATTTATTTATTTTTAATTAATCTGTTTGATTTCTATTGATGCTAAAATAAAAGCAATGCATTATTTTACCAGACATCTCGACGTACAAAATTACATAAAAGTGTGCGTCGATAACTCTCCTGTGGTTTGACGTAGTCCAGGTTTTATGTGATTATCAACGTATCAAATGAACAAAATTCATCTTAGGAAAATACTCCTAACTCTGTCAGATATAGAGTGGATTGGAAAAATATTTACACCCTTTGCAGATTTCAAATGTTGTCCAGTTCAGTTGTTACAAGACAATATGTATGAACAGCTGAAAGTTTAGCGCCCTTAACTTGATGGAAAGAGAATCTCCAACAACAAATTTTAATAAGTTTTTCTCCAAGACTGGCTGTCTGTCTCCACTCAAGAAACGTGACCCCAAAGCATGATGGAGCCACCACCCTGCTTCCAACTGGCCAAATTATATTAAACTGACCAGTAAAAAAGTATGAAAATGTAAGGAATATAAATACAGTAGTGGCAGCAGTTGGGAGGAATTACCAGAACCAAAATTTCATTGAATGCTGCGTCTTTCTGATCTGAACTGATGCATGGCACCATGTAATTCACAAGGGGGCAGCAACTGATAGCTACAAATAGCCTCAATTCTGATGTAATTGAAAATGAGGAAATACCTTCATCTCTACTCTGAGACTGACATGATTTTTCCTAAGAGACTCTGGTTTAATTATTGGGTTGGGCTTCTCTCTGAAACATTTGAAAGAGAAAAACAGAAGAAACAAAAACATAAATTAGCTTTACCCTTGTTGTTGCAGGCGATCCATTTAACATTTTCAGCAAACGTCATCTCGCGCCCAATGAGATACGTGAACACTCGAACCTGCGGAAACGAGTAAGAACCGTCTAAGCGGCAGAAAACACCCCACATTCAGTACTCTAAACACCTGAGTCAAAATAAACTTCCCACCCGACGTTCTGGAAAGTTAAACTCTTCGAAAACATCCTTGAAGTCCTCCATGGCGCCGTCTGTTATCAGCATGATGGCCTGGTTGCACAGGCTGCCCTGCCCCAGTGAAGCAGCCTAAACACATTCATTCACAAAGGTAACTGGAAATAACTGCACCATTTCACAACAAATTGTGCTTTTTTTTTTTTTTTTGCAAAGAATAGAGACCAACCTCGTTAAGGACCTTAAAAGACTCCTTCATTGCTTTTTTTACTTTGCCCTCTCCTTTGACTTGAAGCTCATCCACCAAAAGCTTGAAGTGCTGTAATGTCAGATAAAATATATAGTCATAAAACATCACTTCTTCATTGCTATTTTTATTTTGGCAAATGCAGGTAAACTGACTCATGTGTCTTAGGAGGTAGAAAACATGAGGGACTGTGCAGCCAAGGGCTTATGCCTGGTTCCCTGGCACACTGACCAATAAAAGCAAAGTTACTACAGCCCTAGGAGGTAATCAGGATTAATTAACACATGCACACAAGCTATTGCATGCACAGCGAGTAGTGGCTTCTGTGGTTGGACTTTACAGAAAATGTAGGTTAAAGATAAACTATTGTCACTCTTTTGGTACATTTGCAGAAATATGTCTATTTTGTTAAAATCCCCCCCCCCCCCCCCCAAAAAAAAAAAAAAAAAAAAAAAAAAAAAAAAAAAGAGAAATGTCTAAACTTTTTAAAATTTTATTTTGCTAAAAGGGGAAAAGGGGGAGAAAGAAATTTGGGAGAAATCTGCAACATGCAGTGTCTCACAATAGTATGCATATTCCTTGACCTTCCCCACATTTTGTTCCTTTGCAAGCACAAAACTTAAAGTGTTTTGTTGGCATTTTTAACAAGTTAGCAAGTCAGAATAAGTTGGATGGAGCCAGTTCTAGAAGTCAACCGTTTGGAGGCTGCAAAAGACTTCAGACTCGATCTGAGGTTCACTTTCCAGCAGGAAAACTATTCTAAACACACAGCAGGATGGTTCATATGAAAATATATTCATGTGGTCGAATGGCCTAGTCAAAGAATAGATCTAAATCCAATCAAGACTGCGGCGTGCCTTGAAAATTGATGCTCACAAAGTGCAAAATAGGTGTCTGACCTTCAGCTATTTTGCAAAAAAAAGTTCCAGTTTCTAGTTGTGTGAAGCTGCTAGACGCTGCAGCAGAATGTTTTGACAAAACTTTGAATCAGGAATGATTATAATAAATTACAAACGCAGGCAATACTTTTCACTTTCTACTTTGAGAAAAAATAATTGTTTAACATGACAAATCATTTTACTTTAGCTTCACAGTTGCACACCATTCTAAAATCCTTCATACATTGAACTTTATGGTGGTAGCATAAATTTTTCAAAATTTCAATGAGCGCGAATGCTGTATCTAACTCATAAAATCAAGCACTCACATTTGTATATGGTAGCTCGGAAAAGCTCATCATGAACTCCTACTTCATAAAATGGGTTTTGGAAAGACATGACTGCCGAGCGTTCTCTAATAAGGACGGACAAATGTGCCAGCCAACATCTGTCCATTCTCCTGCAGCCCATCTCTGCGCATTCAGCCAATCAAATCCCACCCTCACACGCCACATGACACGCTTATAAAACTGTCAGCGGCCAGCGACCTCACCTGATCCGCAACAATGTGGACGGGAGTGAAAGTAGGGCATGCATCCAGCAAACAGACACGCACATGCTACGGCGGAGCAGACTGAGCAGGTGTTGGGATATCAAAGCATGAGAACGGATGAGCAGGAGGAGAAAAAAGATGAGTGCAGCAGTAAAGCACTGAGATATTAGTGGTACTGCTTGTATTTACTTTAAAAATAAAATAAAAGATGTGGCTTAAAGTAAAAGTAGTCTACTAAAAAAGAGAATGTGTATGCCCCATTTTACAATAAAATAAGCAGAAATGGTATTTATAAGACGAATAAAAACAAAGATATTAAAGACATAACTGGCTGGCAAAAAATGGACAAGTGAATAATACGTTTTGGATTTTCATTGTGTTTGGGGTAATAAAGGGTCTTACAGTGAATGCTACAATTACAGCACGTTCTTACATAAAGGATTTAATTATTCTTCATCTACCCATACATACTAATATTTAACAGGCGTGTAATTTAAAACGTTTAGATGTGGCACAATAGAAAAAGCATGGAATCCAAGCTGCAATCATAGCGCAGAGAAACGTAGAAATGTTTCCAATAGTTTTCCAATTTACTGAGATGCAGCTGAATTACACTGACCTACCAGCGAGAAGCAGCATAAAATGCCCCCAAGACCTTGACCCTAAACTTAACCTGTGATGTTTTACTATCATGTGAATCTCTGTCATCAGAGGATTAACAGGATTGGGTCAGCAGAAGCTAATTGTATTAATTAGCTGTAAAGCCAGTATGCGTCTGGCTTTTTTTTTTTTGTGTGTGTGTGGGCGCGCGTGTTACCTCTCTGTTATCCAGATCAGCTTGTACCAGCATGCCCTTGAAACAGGGTTCCACGTAACGAACATAGTCACTGTACTGGAGAGAAACCAACAAAATGAGAGAAATTAGGAAACATTTAGTAATATAGAAAAATAGGAATAAAAAAAAGTTAATATTTTCATATTCAATCAGATGAAAGTCTTGCAACCAATACCAGATTCACATTCCTTCGTGTTCTTATACTTACAGCTATGATGTTTACAAAGTCATTTTCTCCCAGAGTGTCTAGGATGGTATTAATTGTGTGCTTGGCTATCGTCAGTCTCAGCCCCTTCATGCTGCCGCTCACATCCACCACGATTATCACGTCTTTGGGAGACGTGGCGGCCTGTATGTACCTAAACAGACAGGTAAAGATCATGATGACGTTAACGAGGAAGTGCAGGAACGGAGCAAGGGTTATCCTTTTATTTGTTCCTCCAGTCTTCCGTTCCTTGCGTACCATCATCCCTTTATTGCCATCCCCTGACTTTCTAAGCCAATTACACGCAAACAAGATTTCCACTCTAGCAGATGTGATTGGAAGCAGTTGAGACCATTTAGCTTGGAGAGCTCCGCTTTCCAAAAAGAGTCTGTCTCTCCAAGAACGTCACAAAGTTCCTGGAACTTCAAAAGCTGTTCCATGAAACTTTCCAGGAAGGCAAAATGTTGCTCTGTTTGTGCAGCCTTACTCCTGGGAATGGAAGTCACAGAATTACATGTTTTACTTGATTACTTTTATGAAAAGAGGTCATTTTTCCTCATTAAAAGAACGCAATATTTGGTCAGATCATTCTTTTTTTTTTTTTTTTTAACAGAACATACATTTTAAAAATGAAGGCTTTCATACAATTTGTTCCTATTTTGTTGGCACCAAAGACTGGTGCCTGCCTGTGAAAGTGAGAGATGCTGCAAAAAAGAAATTAACTATGACAACAACGTAGAGGAGGCTGATGATCTCTGTCACAAAGTGTAGGAAGAATGTAGCTGAGATTTAAAGTGCTAAAACAAAAAGATTTAAAGTACTAAAAAAAGATTTTTAGTACTTTATTTTTAGTACATGTATGTTTTAAAAAGACGTCACTGTGTGACCGATGATGGAATGGTTGTAGCTTTACCAGTTTCTGTTTCGGCAGTCAAAGGTGACCACACCATTTTCATCTGGAATCCACTGGATTCCTGGGAATGTAAAAAGCAAAGCAAAAATAAATAAATAGAAAATAAAAAAACAGGTCTGAGAGTCAGTACACAGAAGAATTTAACAGTAACCATCTTTCCCACAAAGGTACTACTCCTGCCATATCTACTGCCACCATCCATTGAATTTTACATACAACATATCAAGTAAGTGCCCTGTTTGACTTGAGTAGTTTAACATGTTTCTGCTGCTCCACTTATTGCATTATCAGCACAGTAATGGGTGAAAATGCAGCAGGTAAATTTGCAGGATGCAAAAACATCCTCTCCATGTACCTGGGTAGAGCCTGAAGAAACCTGTGGCACTGCCAAAATATTGCCAAGTGAGAGTTGGATCCTTCTGGAAGTTATCAATAAAAATATCATTCAGAGCCTCGGACATGTAGACCCCGTTTAGAATATCAGGATCTGCAAAAAGAGACAGAAAACAAATTTGGATTTCGTAAGAGATTTACTGCATTTGTATGGAAATCCAGGCTTTCTGATTTTGTTACCTCGATTGTAAACATTTGTAGGAACTTGGATGTTACTCTGCTGTGTGCCAACAGGAAGTTTATTGAAATGTTCATTTTTCTCTAAGAGGAATTCTCCACCAAGTGGTATTGGATTGCCCTCCTCATCCACAGTGTTGATCAACAGGGAGTTAAAGTAGTCAAACTGGGGAAAAAGATCAAGAACAGATGCTTGTAAGGCAGGGCCAGCCTGGGGCATAAGAAAACTTTGTGACGAAGTCACTTTCTTATATCACAAGATAATTACGTGATACCAAAAAAAAAAAAGAAAACAAATACTGGATTTATTCGTGTTGCTTGTGCACCTTTTTCTGCCATACTTTTTCCTTCCACTCAACTTTCCATTAACATGCTTTAATACAATACTCTGAAAAGAGGTGTTAAAGATGCAGCAGTCCGTTAGGCTAACAGTCTCTGTGTTATGAATCTGTGAAGTATAAAAGCTAGGGTGGTCAGAAAATAGATGGATGGAAATTCTGCTTATTAAAAGCCTAATAAAAATAAAGATATAGGCATTCAAACTGCACTTCTGGGGGTAATAATATAATTTTACACAATTTAACACAGCTCTGGTAAATTGGGAGTGCTGAATATCACTAAAAATAAGCCAACAAGATAAAATGATATACAGCTCGTCTGGATAAATGGTTGAACCCAAACACATTCTTACTTACCTCTAGCGTTTCGTTGTACTCATGTCCCAGATCAGCATCTTCTGCTGCTTCTGCTAATCTCTGCAGCAAAACACAACTTCTTAATAGCACTCAAAACTACAATCATGTTACTGAAGCACTTGTGATAGATAAAGCAACAATTACAGATGATGGATCAAACAAGCAGCAGACTCTCTGCATTAAACATATCGTCTGTTCACTTCTCTCTAGCAGGTCGTCATTACCTTCACTGATTTCATCTTTCTTCCCAGCATTTCCTCCATTTCCTCCGCAAACTTCTTTACCAGCTCTTCACCGTTCACCTCCTCCATCTTCACCACGCCCTCCACATCCTTGTATTTCTTCAAAACAAATTTTGACCCATTTGCTCAAGTCCATGTTGTGTATATTTAAACATTTGCAGTTAAAAAGTTAGACTAAGCATCAACAAGCTACGTTTGGGTTTCCACCTACTAAGTCTGCACCTTGCAGGATTTCACCTAATTGCAAAAGTGACTCAACTATATGCTCACATTAATAAATTGAGCGTCGGTAAAATGGTCATCAGTGCCGACGGCTTTAATTCCTGTGGCTCCTGAATACGCGGTGGGGACAGATTCGGAGTTTGCAATTGGCTTTGTGGAGAAACCCGGCTGGTTTGGGATCAAATTTGTTAAGCAGCTTTCCAAATCTACTTTAGCTAGCAGCTTAGTGTCTTTATGTAAATCATGAAGCCAGACAGAATCTTATTCTGTACCATCACAGGCGAAATAAAAACACGTCAGATCTCGTATTCTGGATAAAAACCATTAATCACGCCACTTTGTTGCTGCTAAGAAAGATTCCTAAACTCTATAAAAACTAGGACAGCTTGCTAAAATCATACCCAAATCATAGCTCCACCTGATATGAATGTGCATGAGTTAATTTTTTTGACAGTTAAATATATTTTCTAAGCCTTTTAGGGATAATTGCTAAAAATTAATGAATCTAGCGATGACTGAATATATTTTCCAAAACTTTCACATTACGCTCCGATTTCATGCCTTGGGAATGGGAGTAGCAGCACTAATAGATTCTTTGAAATATCAAAAATTATAACCTCTCTTTAATCAAACAATTCAATTTAAAACTTACTGAATGTATAGATTTTTTTTTTACTTTCACAGAAACAGTTTTTTAATTTTCCCCTACCTTGGAGCAGGAAAGCAGATATTAACAAGAGAAAGGATTATAAACGAAGGATTATGAAGAGCTCTTTGCAGCCTACAGCAAATAAAAACAAAGCTGTGGCTGCTGAACAGAAATCAAAATGTTCTTTCATGATCTTGCAACTGAAAAACATTTAGTAGCTTAGCCAGGCTACACAAGCAAGAGCAAAACGCTCTGCAGCTAGAAAGCCATTGATTAGACACAGGTAGGCGATAAATGGCTTCATGTTGCGAAGATTAAACTAATGCACTGGATGTTTTTTTACACACCGGTGGCCGAAAACAAAGATAAGCTTCTGAAATATGAGAAAGCGACACGGTCTGCGTAAACACAGCCAATAACGGTAGAGTCACTGCACAAATTTGTGTGAAAACAAAGGATTTGCATATCCAAATGGGAAAGTTAATGTCCTGAACGAATGCATGCCTTGGATATATTTCAGCATCCAAAATCTGTTGGGAGAGATTTTATTTTACAACACATTTAGTAAAAGATCAAAAAGTTAATGAAAGGTATCAGAATAAAAACGCACAATACGAGTGCGGCAGATGGTGAATGGGCCTGCCAGGGACTCCAGAGGGTGGCATGCAGAGAAAAATTGCATGTACTAATTACTGAAAAACATATCCGAGTAGTATTTAGGTTAACCGTGTCACCAGATTGGTCTATGGTCATCGAGCAGATGTTGTATGGAAAATGTATGCCACTAAACTCAAAGGTAATGAATGGTTTCCCTTTCAAACCTGTCTTTGAATATTTGTTTTCTTCCTGCATAAAAAAAGCAGCAGCTGAGGTTAGATAAATTAATTTAAGATTTGTGTCAGCTAGAATGTAAAAAGCTCGATTAATTTCTTTGCTTCCTATATTCATCTGTGTAGATAAACTATAAATGTTCTTAATCCTTAACATGCAACTATCACTGTCTTCCACTCAGCAAAAGGTGTAAAATTCCCAAACTGCAGGGAATGTTTCCCAGTTGGCCTATGAAGCACTTTGGAAATATCTACTGACTGACATCTGCTTTGTTCAGAAATGGGTCAAGTTAGCTTTTACTGCGCAAACATTTGGGTTATCTTACCTTCTGCAAAAGTTTAGCTCCAGAGTATCTATTGGACAAAGCAGCAATCTCTTTTCCGAAGGACACGGCCCACTGCTGCACACTGAACACAGAAAAAGAAACACACCATTCACTGCTTTAAAGTTGTTATTATTGTCTGAACCGCTACCAAGTCAAACGAAAAAACAGCAAATATCTAATACTAAAAATCTATAGAATCAGTCAGTAAATTTTAATTCTAATTGATTGAATAAATCCAAATCTTGGAATATTGTTGTACAATGTACACCCACTAAACATGTATAATTTTTCTTTCACTGCAAAATAAACTAATATTCAAATAAAACGCATTGACATTTGCAGTTTTAAAAATGACAAATTGTAAAAATTAAAAATAAAAAGCTTAGATGTTACTAACACTGCAGCAAGGTGGCTCCCCAATGAGAGATTAAGTGAGCTTACTGAAGGTGACAGTGGAAGAGGACAGACATGGCTGCCAGGCCAAAGGGTTATTCTGTGCTCAATAGCATGCAGTAATTCTACAAATCCTCTATGTGAATGCAACTGAGATAAGGTCATAGCGTAGACAGGATGTGACAGATGGCTCAACCTATGGGGAGTCAGCCAGCTCTCTGGGACGTGGACAGCTTGCTCCCCTCAGTACTGAACACGCTCAGTATTTGCTGACAGATTCTTTACAAACTGTTTATTGTACAATAAGAGCTTTTGGGGAAGTTCAAAATAAGAAAAAAAACATCTTTACTTTCTGAGATTTTTAAAAATCGCAAGGAAGATTTTTTCTTTGTCGCTCAAGGGCACAACATCGATGACACGATTGCGTTGTGATGTTCTTTAAATCACAGTTTTGTGATGGGTAATGAGACTGTTTCATTAATATTTGGTCCAATTTAAAACCTGACCAAAACACAAGGATGTGGTAAGCCGAAAATAAAGATCATCATCTAAATAGATACTAAAACAGAAAATAAATTTGTGAACTCAAATGTTTTTATACTTATTCAGATTTGGATAGTGATAAAATTCCATACCTTTCCAAGTATGACTTTTACACATTAAAGTTTGTTGAATGTTTTATGTTTAATATTTCTTTTCAATATGGTTTTTTTCATCCTATCAAAATAAAATAAAAAATTGGAAGGACTTGTACGCATGATAGAGGCAATATCCATTTTTCTTTGTACTAAAACATCCTAACATTACTTTTCCAAAAAAAACATAAGGCCTTAATTGAATTTAAGGTAAAGCAGGATGATGCTGCAAATGATTTTGAAGAAAATGTGGCTCAAAGCAGGTCAGATTTTGAGAGAAAAGAAAATACTTAATAAATGCTAAAATCTGTTTACTGCAAAATTGTGATAAAAGTAAAAAAAATTAATAAACCCTGGAACAAAATGGAGAGCAAATGAACAAGAACAGGAGTAAATGTGAACAGAGTAGATTGGAAAGAGAATATAAGGATTAAAACGTATCCATTTTTCTCCTAATGGTAGCAGAATAGTGATGCTGCCACAGCGGCTAAACAGCTGACCCCTCCTGACGTGAAATGTAACGGTCATTTCTTTGTTCACTTTCAGTGAAGCAAGAGCCTCCAAATCTTCAGACGGCATAATAAATTTTGTGTCAAAGTGACCTGAGGTGACCTGAAAAACTGCTGCTTTAATTCTGGCCCAATGACACAATTTTCTAAAACATCAGCAGCCGCATCAGAGGGTTTCTCAATTATAAACGAGCGATTTAAAAAGAGAGGCAATTACTTCTTTCACAGATACATCGGCTTAAACATCAGTAAAGGATAAAACTAGGTAACAGGGTCAGATGCTTTTGCTAAATTTGGCAGACATCTAGTTTACAGTTGTAAAAATATATAAAATTAGAATAACTTAAGTTCTGTTATGGTCAGAAAAAAATAACCAGAATTTTACTGGAAACATCATTCTCCGTCTGTGGCAGCTGAAAGATTGTAGGATAATTTGGCAGGTCTTTGTATCCCACAGGTTAACAGATGGCCCATACAGTATGCTTAAGCCAAATTGGAAAAAACAATATTGAGTCATCCGTAATGGCAACGGCTTTAAGAACAACCATGCTGCTGGTGGATTTAAAAGCGCACACATGGAAACTACCCGATCAAATTGTTTTTTGACATTAAGTGGGAAACTTCATCACTGATTAGCAGATCAGCGTGTTTCGCTTTGAGGAGATTTTAAAAACTAATATTTCTTATGTGAACTTTTAAACAAATTAAGTTGATCTGAGAGGGGTTTAGAAAATCAAGACAAGTCATTGTTTTCTCCCTGGTCTGCCAGAGTTGTACTCATTGCAGCTGCACTCACGTTTCTGGTGGGATCTTCATCTGGCCGTCAACCACCAGGCACAGTGAGCCAGAGAGGATAATCCACATCAGCATCATCAGCCTCCTTCTGCGTGGCCCACTTCTGCCCGATGTAATGGCATTCCCAGCGCTTCCCAAGCCACAACAGCTCATCCATGCAGCTGTTGCAATCTGCATCGTTCCACCTATTGCTGCAGACTGGCCCAAGCAGAACAGAAATCATGGGGTTAGTGTTAAAGAATAAAAAATAAAAAAAAGGAATTTTTGTCATAGAGGGACTACATCCAGGTTTCCCCTTGGAAAAGAAAAGAAAAGCCGATTCATTAGCTTTGGTAGCTAGCCAAAGAAATAAAATGAAAATAAAAAAAGCTGTGCAAACAATTTTGGTTCTGGACACCGAGCTTTAAACCAAAACATAAGCAAAGTTCTTAAACATGTTACTTACACCCTTGGAAAATTGGTTTATTTTCAAGTGAAGAACTTTACTGCTACAAAATGACAGGTGGTTCTGTGAATTACCCAGCATGAAGTGGGCACACCTGGTTTCTTAACGAGAGGTGTCCTCGTTAATTAGCCTGCCACACTTCAGGCCAGTTCTGGTTTTCTCTTGTAATCTGAAATTTGTAAACTGAATTTTTACTGAGAACATAGACACAGCTCTTATATTCAATATAAAGGACTGGAAAGCCAGATAAAAGCGGCTGAAACAAGCTTACTCCATGCAGTGGAGTAAGCTTGTTTCTCCACCCTAATAAGGCGGAGGCTCAGTCTGATGTATAGGTTGAGAGGCTCTGCATCAGCAAACTAAAAGAGGTTTGTTGAAGTGAACCGTTCATCTAATCAGGATCTCTTTGGAGGTGTTCTGGGGAAGTCCCACTGAGAGGAAACCCTGACTAAGGTGGTGGGTCAACATGTTCTCTGTGGAGGTTTGGGATGGCCTGGTCTCCCCCCCTCAATGACCTGTAAAGCGTTTCCAGGGAAAAGGATGTCTGGGTTTCCCCTCCTGAACTCGTCGCCCCCAGCAACTCGATCTTGGGTAGGCAGAAACTAAAAGCATCTATGCACCTGCAAAAATGCCTGTTGTGGTCGTCTCCAGATCCACAGTGATATGTTGAGCTCTTTAACTAAACGCAAAGACTGAGTTCTTCCTGGTGGCAGTTTTAAGAACTCAAAAGCAGTCCATAATAATATGCAGATAAGCAGGGATGTGTAAAAACAAGTAATGCTGAAATGTAACGTTGCAGTAGCAGAGGATGGTACTCACTGTGTCATATTTTAAAGGTTTTAAGAGGCATGCTGATTAGAAGAGAAAGTTACTAGATGTTGAACAAAAAAAATAAAAGTCTGAATGGCTGGTTTGATGTCAGCTGAGCTGGGTATCCCCGCATATGAAGGAATGGGCAACGTTTTTATCCCGGATGTCAGACGTCACTTCTGTGCACAAGGGGTCCCATCTAAGTCCTGTCATTCTTCAACACCTCACTTTCCAGGGCTTTTTGATCTGATTTCTATTACTTCTATCCTCCACTTCTCTCTTCCATGCTTTTCCTCTCTTGAATCCAGGGGAAAAACAAAAACTGAAAAGAAAAAAAAAAAAAATACTAGATAAAAAAATTCAGTCCAGCTCAGTCATATTTTTTTTTTCTAATAAGAAAAGGGAGCATTTACATTTCCGGAAAGCAATGTGAGAATTTTACACCGCTCTTCCAGACAGCTTCACATGGTCCCCGGTTGAAAAGCAAAACTGCCCGAAACAAAGGAATTAACATGCAGAGAGCCGACAGATAGACTGATGAATGGATTGTAGGGACATCCTCTCTCTCCAGAGTATCTTTTCCTTCTCTCTTCCAGCACCACTTTATACCATAATCCAACCAGGATTAAACCCCTCCTCCCGCCATCCCTCTCACGGTCCACACACACTGACACAATATCGCTCCATTTTCTCTTCCAGCAGTGCTTTGTTCCCTGCTTTTCTTTCTGGCTGTCTTTCTTCGCCCTGTTTTCTCCTAATCTCTCTCACCCACTTTCTTCTCAGAAACATCGTTGACTATGTTAACTCAACTTTTCTTTTTTTTTTCGGTGACCAAGATTGCCAGTGGATGGAAAAACACAGTAAGAGGGGAAAATGTGAAGAACTAACAATGGTCGAAGAAGAACTAGTGTTGCACTTGGTAGGATAGGTTTTCTCATTGTATTTGCAGGTTGTTTTAGTGGGACAAGGGAAACTTTCTTTGCCGAGACGCAAACACACTGAGACACCTAGTGGACTCTCACTGTGGCACATGTGAACAAATCAGTTCTTTTAGTTTAGCATATTTAAACCTTTATACTAAGGTTAAAATACAGTGCATTTAAAGAGAAATAAGCGCAATGTGCATTATAACTTGTTTTTTTTTCTATAGCAGTTAGTGAACATATGTGATTTTATATTTTTATACAAGAAAAATATTTCACACATTTCTACCTCATTCAGTTTTTTCAGAATTGTTTGCTAAATCTATTATCATGTTTACTTCACATATAGCCTTACATTTGATCGCGTCTACAAAGTCAAACCTCAACAAATAAAACTTAAATCTTCCCATTTCACCTGTAAAACAGCTCAAGCATTTTGATGTGCTTGAGCTGAATGCTTAAGATACAATGATTGTTGTATTTTTTTTTTTTTCTTTTTACTTAAGCACACCCACAATGCACTTGAGCAAAGACCAATAAATGTGGATAATATGCACAGATTCAGCAAGCAGACTTAGTGAATTACACAAGCAGATCTGTTCATTTGGGTTTGGCTCAACAACAAATACAGTCAAACTAAGATCACAAACTCGGAAAACCAAGACAGTATTTAATATCTATAGGAACTATGTGGTATGGCATTTTTTTTGGTAAATAATCAAATGGTCTATGTGCATCAAAGTCTTCTAAATTCATGTAGATAAAATGTGACGCTTTCTTTTTTATACCCTTCAAATTACCATTTGTTTTGTCTCTCTCTCCATTTTAGGTGTGATCACATCTAGGTCTTACTTGCTAATTTGCCATGCATCCAATATTAGAATAAACACGTATTTAACAGCAGATTTGTTTTTTTAAATAGAGGTCTATATGATTATACAGGGGGACAAAAAAAGTATTACTCACCTCTATCACCGCAGAGCTGAACTGTTATTCCAACTTGTGTCCGTTCTGAGCAGCTCCACCGTTTGAGAATGATCTAAGAATAATAAAAAATGGATCTTAACAGTTCAAAGTTTTATGTACCACATTGTGCCTGCGGGACCCATCAGATGTCGGCCAACGTCGCCTGCAGAAAGCCTTTCCGTCTGAGAGTTCAGGAGTAAGGACAGTGGTGAGCCTGCCTCTTTGGACTAAACAAACACACACATAGTGTACACCAGAAGTCATTGATTAGTCTAGGCCAGAGCTAATAGTCAGCTTTTACGTTTCGCGCCATCAGCTAAACCAGCGATCTGAAATCCTTGTCTTCTTAGGGGAAAAGATTGCGCGCAACTCCTCAAAAAACAAGATTTACACGTTGAATTTGACAGATCTAGGTTTCCATCATTTCTTGATGCATGTGAACTGAAATGGGTTCGATTTGCTCAAAATAGAAGTTTTATATTAGAGAATCTGTAACTGTAAATCCTCATGCTGATGTCGACTGGGGAAAGGAAGCAGGAAGGAAAGGAGAAAAAGGGAGAGGCTGACGAAACCTTCAAGCAGAATGGGAACAGTCAGCCTCTGATCATTTCACATGTTGCTTACTTTTGTTTGGGTTTTCACCAACAATAGGGCCATTAGCAGCACTGAAGACACAAACAATTCATGCAAGCAACACACACAAAACAAAGACTTTCATTACAATTATAAGGACAAGTGTAGAGTCATTAATATGTTTAAACATATTAACACCGATTATTGGCATGAATGGTAATCACATTTTAGGACTTTATTGACCAAGTGAACCATTTTTTTCAGGGCGGGATGATGAAAAGGCACACAGCAAATTTTAAAAACAAGAACTGGATACACAAGTTGGAATTTGTTGTGCATTTTCTCTAAAAGATGCTTTTTTACGTCTTATAGTTACATTTTTAGCAGATATTATTAAATCTCCCATGAGGTTGGATTCCAACTATTTTACCAGCAACTCTCTTATGCTAAAAGAAAAACATTGACTTTGTTGCAGTTAATTACCAAGGTCTTTCCATTCTGCTGGTTGTGTAAAAGCTCCTGATTAGTCACTGTGGATGTTACACTGCACCATCGATTTCTTTAAAATAAGGCAATAAAGTGACATTAAAGCAATGATGATTGCTGTTAACCATCTTCAATAGAAATAATCAGAAAAGCAATGAGCCAAACAGACAAAAGAAAAACACAGGGAACATGGGGTAAAACATTTATTAGTCAATTAACAAAATATCTTTTAGAAAAGAAAAAAAAAACAAGTAGAAACAATTCTTATCTATTTTTTTTGAATAAAAAAAAAAACAATCTTTCAGTTAAAATATAAACAGATCTTTGAAATTAAATGCAGCATTCCTTTTCCTGGTGTGGTGAAAGCTACATGTTATCCTTCTGGAATACAAAAATAATGTTTTATTTTAATAAAAACATCTGCTGTTTTTGTCCGAGTGCTACAATATAGACCAGCTGTGTACAACACTACAGCAAAAGCTAAACACACACCGATCCTTGCCAAGGTAAGAATTTCTAACCAAGTAAAAAGTGGACGGACAGGGCATGCTTAAACTTTCTCTGTTGCGTTTTAAATAGTTTCTGTCATTTAAGTGAGGTTTTACTGAGACGATACGGATCAGTTCAATCAAACTGAACAAGTGAATAAAATGTTAAACTGTGCAAATCTTATATTGACATAGCCATTTTTTGTTGTTGCCTGCTTTATGCAGCTCACTATGTGGCAACAACCTGAGCATTTCAGCATGCTAAAACATTGCTGTTATGAGTACATTTTTAAAAACTAAAATTTTATTTTTCTATCTGCGCCTATGTTTTTCATATGTTTGCATTTCTTTTTTTTTTTCCTTGTCGTGAAGCACTTTGTGTTTCTCATCTTGAAAGGTTCAACATAACGTTTTTTTTTTATTACCCTTAAAACTGCTGTTTGATAAAAATCTAATTATAGGTCCAAATTGTGAGGTAGTGCAGGTTGTGACTTCTATGAAGCTTGTGTGTTTATTCAAGTTGCAGTAAGATCATAATTTTTCCCCGTCATAAAAATAGGATGTTTAGGACAAAGACAGAACTACTGTTGTCATAAAGAGCCGTGAACGTCCACATATTGCATTTCAGTAATGAGTACTATTCAAACAACTGTCCTCTATGTTTAATTAGCTTTTTTCACAACCGTTTTCTTTTCTCTGTGTCCGAGAAAAATGACCGATTGTGTCAATTTAAACTTCCTGTTTACCTCCAAATGAATAACCTTAACTTGAAGCGACTTTTTAAAGTCATATTCCATGTTGTAGGAAAAAACTGCAAATGTACATGTAAAGCTTGAGTGACCTTAAACTAATATTTTGAGATTTGATTACTGTTATTCAGTTTTAACACAGATTTGCACAAGTGAGTCTTTTATGACCACTGCATAGCTCAATAATGCAAACAAGGAGACTTTGTTGCCAACACTTTTTTCTTGGGTAGACACTGTAGATGGATTTTTAGTCCTTGTCCAGGTTAAGCAATCCAACAACAACATTTTACTGCATTCTGGGTTGATTATTTCTTTCACATTTTTATAATTATTTTTCAGTTCCAAGCATTCCCAGCGGTTATGAGCTACAAGCCTGAACTCAATTTGAAAAAAACAAAACAACCGGATATATTCCGTTGAAATGTCACATGCCGAATTTAATCACATTTTTTATAATGTTAATTGACATATTTGCTGCAATTGGATTCTATAAAGAAAACCAAATCAAAGTCCACGTTTCAAGCCTGTTGGTCGATAATGACATTTGCTTAAAGAGTGTTGTATTGTTATGCAAAACCTGAATAAATTGTGCAGAATATCATTTATAGTTACCATTTTTTAAAAGCCGTTAAGGAGGAGTGTGTTCTTATTATTGTCAATATAATGTAGCTAACATTTGTAATTTAGACTGAAAAAGTGGATTTCACTGCTAAAAGCAACCATATTTTGTATTTCTATACCTGTATTTATCTTTTAAAAGATTGGTCTAAGTGAGTTGGATGGTTGAGATTAAATACAGTAAGTGAGATTTGGAGGAAGTGGTTCACTGAATATCAGATTCAGCCCTTGAACAGGAAGTGTGTGCAGACAGACAGCGGGTGTGAAGAGTCATCAGTACTTGCTGCCGGAGCCGTTAGCGAAGCGGCTGACGTATGCTTTGTAGATGGAGTCCAGGAATGAGCTGTCAGTCTGAAACACAGTAACCAAGCAAACTTAGCACAGAAAGCTGTTTTTAAGCATGCGTGTTTATTACCACGGACTGTACACGCTGCATTTACTTTGTTGAAAGAGTTAAAATACGACGATTAAAATGCAAAGTGTCAGGTGTGTTTTAATGGTTTTACCTGAATCAGATGCAGCAGTGCTGCTTGAAGCTGGCTTCTAGAAAGAGCTCTGACCTCCTCCTGCAGTGAGGGTTTGCATAAGGTTGAGGGTACAGAGCTGCTTTCTGGAGCAGCCACCGGTAACCTGCTGCTGGACTTCGTCTGAGTGAACACACTGGGAGAGAGGAGCAGGGTGGGGGCCACTGTGGCAGGTATCCGCTGTGGGGAAATGATCTGCACAGACAGGGACAGGGATTAAAGTGGAACTCGGTGTGCACATCCAGGCTGAAAGCCGTAGATCACCATGAACGATTTACCAACCGAGGACATAAACGCGCATGCAACGACAGCTGGTAACACATTAGAGTCAAGCCGTGGAAAATATGAAGAGAAACTTGTAAAAGCATTTCTACCTCTTGCACTTTTATGAAGTTTGTTATGTCCCAAAACAAAAATGTTATTAACTTATTATGTTGATTTTTTTATGTGATAAACATGGAAGAAAATAACATTTTATCATAATTAAAAATTTGGCATTCATTTGTATTCAGAATCTCTGAGTAAAGTCTTTGCAGAATCGCCCTTTGCTGCAATCACAGCTTTGCAAATGTGTCTTCAGAAAAAAGTTCAAGTCATTTTAATTTGGAAGAAGTGTGTCTGTGCACATCAATGTTGAAGTCTTACCACAAATTTACCAACTGAATTTAAATCTAGACTTTGATTGGACCACTCTAACACACTGATTTGATTTTAATTTTAAGGCATCAGATAGATATGAATACTTTTCTAAGGCGCTGCATAGATGCCATATGAAAGTCCAGTTGCAGTAGTTTCTGTATCTGAAAATCTGCATCACTATTTCACAACAAAAACAAAGTGTGCTATGAAGCAACAGATTAGGAGCTTCATTCTTTAAAGTTGACTACTTTTCCAAAGAACTCAGAAATCAGTTGGTCTTATTCTACTTAAGGAAATCTTTCTTTTTTCTTGCAAAGAAAAGTCTGATGCTGTAATGTCACAAAATACAAAGTCATGGAAAGAGAGCTGCTGGTCCTTAATGACACCATCTGTTGGAAACAAGAACTACAATCCTTCCATTTCCTCCTGCTGTAGTTTTGTTTCAACCAAGAAGAGCTACTGTTTAACCACTGCTGATGTTCCTTTTTTCTCTCTTACATTAACAACTTTAAACTTTACCTAGAGCATTTTATAGATAAGAAAAAAAAAGACCTGTATTCAGCTTCTAACTGAACTGTTTGGGGGTTTTTTTTTACCTGAAACTGCAGCTCAGGTTTTTGATCTGGGGCAACTGAAGTCTGCGTTGGGCCTGTGCCTAAAGAGGAGCCTTGGCTTTGACTCGCACTGGGCCCCAGGAATCGAGGTGCCAGTCCTGGATGCGGATGGAGTCGGGGATGCTCGTGGGAAGTGAAGCTCTGTTCCTGCTGGACCAGCTGGAGTTTCTGCAGGAGCTCATGAGGAGAAACCACACCCTGCATCTGGGAGGTCAGACCTGGCGAACGACCACAGGGCATCGTTACTTGGCAACAGCAAACAGACTAAAGCAAGCGTAAAGTTGAATACATGCTGAACGACAAACAGACATATTCAGAAGTCACATAATATGAAGTGAATTATTGGAAAAACATATTTTTTAAATCTAAATCAGACCAGGATTTGACAGAAATTATGACTGGAACGATTAAACAGATTCATCGCGCTAAATCACCAACTAATTTAATAATTGGTTAATCATTAACTGGTTTATTCAGACTCAAAAAAACAAAATTTTCTGATAAAGAACATATTCAGAGCACAAACCTGGTTGAGGTATAATTATGCCCAAACTGCACATAATTTATATACATTTTGCACTTAAGATAAAAACACTCATGTCTGTAAATTGGTTTTAAGATAGATTAGCTTTAGATTACTAGTTACTTTATTAAAATCAATCATTCTTTTTTCAAATAAAAACAGCTGGATGTCCATTTTTCTGGTTTGTCTTTTGGTGAATCGCAGTCAAATAGATTTCGCACCTGTTCCCATGGCAGCAGAATCCTTCGGCCCCCTCTTCTGCATCTCTGCCTGTAACTTCGTCAGGCCGAGGAGGAGCTGCTGACCTTCCTGTGCTTCGAGGTGGGAACGTGACACAGAATCCAGCTGGCCAGGCTGGGAGGCGGGATACGGGTTCTGCTGCAGCGCCGGAGGAGCCGCGGCAGTGAAAGAAGTGGCGAGCAGAGGGGGTGGATGGTTTTGCAGGAGACGCTTTATTGGGTCGTGCTGCTGCTGCTGCTCCTGGTGGTGGTGATGGAGGAGATGGGGGTGCTGATGATGGTGATGGTGGTGGTGGTGTTCCAGCGGCACCCCGTTGTCACACAGCCGGTTCTCTGGGGACTCGGACAGTGTCTGAAGCACGCCCCCAGCTCCTGCCGCCCCCCTCTGTCCCTGCATGAGCTTTGCGATGGCCGGACAGTGCTGAAGTTGGTTCGGCAGTTGGCGGAGAGCGCTCCCGCTCTCTTCCCTGTCCGCCGACCCAACTGCCGTGTCTCTACCTCCGGAGGGGGCGACGTTTATGCCAGAGTTGAGTGAATCCTCATAGATCAGCGTGCGGGCGACAGGTGGGCGGGCGACCTTTCCTGCTGCTGTGGAAGCAGCCAGAGGAGGAACTGGGTCAGATTTAAGAGGGTGGTGGTGCTGATGCTGCTGAGAGCCTAACAGGGTGGTTAAGGCCACAACCGTGGTGGTGTCTGCTCCTTCATTGACCTGGAAGGGACAAAATTGACACGGGTAGAAACATTATGGAGAAACGTGATATTTTCCAGCCTGAAAACACACATTATGTGGCTGTGTTTTACCTGAGTGTTTGGTTTAACTGGTATTGGTTTGATCAGATTAGGATTTCCACACAGTACACTGCTGCCCCCAATCTCCTTTGGCTCTGAGGTAGACTGTCAGTAAGACAACAGTGTTAAAAACACAAAAGAATCCAGTAGAACCCTTACAGATGATGTAAACCTTAAAGAAACATCTGGGTTCCGCTACCTTATCATACTCTGTTCGTGCCTTGGTCAGCATCTGGATGATGTCGACCGCTTTCGCCTCGTTATTTCCTCCGACTAAGCCACCTCCACCTCCTGCTGCTGCTCTCGGGGATATGGAACCACCCTGAGACTGAGCGAGGATCTGCTCCTGCTGGGTCAAACTGGACAAAGTGCAGATTCCCCGCATCAGTTTCAGGCCATTAATTAAAGGAAAGATTTAAAAGTTAGAAAACCTAATTAGGCTAAATGTTTCTCCACATTTCTTTCTTTTTTCTTTAAACATGCAGCCTGAATACGTTTTAGCAAGAAATAAATGCAGAAGATTTCTAAAACGTTCATACTTGAAAGAATATCAAACTTTACTTGGAGAACATTAATGCAATGGGAAAATAAATCCAATGCAAAACTAAAATTTTACACAAATTAAGAAAAATAGCAACAACTCTAGTATTATACTTATTGATAGTACTAAGAATTCCTGTAAAAATAATAGTTACCTTATTAAATTAACTATTAGATTAGATTAATTAAAAAATTAAAACAGCTGGAACTGTGACAGAAAAAGAGAGAGGGTCCAAGTTTAACTAGAAGCCACCCACTGTGAGGAGGAAGGAAAGGGAAATAAAACAAATCTCCCAAAGATTATAAGGATCTGCAAGAAAGAATCAACTATAGCAGCTAAAAATGTGTTGAAAGTTCTTTGATGAGGCAGTAGTTTCAAATCCATCAGAAAATTAAGGAATTATTAAACTTTTTTCCATTTATTTCTCAAAGAATACACCTTTAACACTTAACCTTTTTAATAAAAAATAAATAAATTACTCCAAATCTGTTAAAATAAATGCTGTTATTTTGTGTGTTTACAGACAAAAACTTGAGAGGTTTTAGTTTTAGATTTTAGCATATGACTGATTAAAGTTCCACTCTTGTAGCTTTACTACTCTAGAAATATTCAGTCCTGAAAGCCCTCATAGCCTCAAATGGCTTAGGATGCAAGTCTATAGCTTCATCTTCTAAAGAGCAGAAGTAAATAGTTTCCAGTAACACATTAGTTTTTGATTGCAAAACAACTCCTAAATGAAGTAGTCATATTTTATGTGAAACTGCCATCTATTAAATGTATACTTACATCCTCATCATTTGTGCAATTCGCTGACAGTCCAGCTTATCGTAGAACCAGATCCCGTGAATAACCACTGAGTAAAAAAAAAAAGAAAAAAAGATAAGGTTTAATCAGCCGAACAAACACATTTACAATAAATAATAATAATAATAATAATAATAATAATAATAATAATACTATAAAAAAGTTTTTAAAAATAAAAAACCGAACAAGATGCTTTGTTCGGTTTAAGCAGAAGACAATAAGCAGAAAAATCTATTTTTATAAATATGACTCTACAGTTCTGGGATGAGCTCATTGGTAAGGTCGGCAGACAACAAAATGAGCAAGTTGACCTACTCATAACCTTAAAATCAAATAAATACACAGACATAAAATAGCTCCAATTTTCTACTATGACATCAGAACCCACACAGCCGAGGCTTTAAAATGAGTCATTTCCCAGCCAAGCCAATGGGAACAGAGGCAGGCAGCACCATTATACAGTGAAACATGGGCCCCAGGAGTCTCTTGAACTGTATAAACATAGCGAGGACAAGAGGGAAACGATTCCAACATGGTTCTTTAGAAGATTGCGTGGCAGCAAGATAAATATGTTTTATTAATCAAGTCCCTATATTTAACTACAAATGATTTAACTGTTTTTATGTTTCATTTCCTCGAAAATGCATCAGAATAGCAGAAGGTGCAAAACATTTTATATCTCAACATATCTAGTGAAATATCAGAGTCAGAATGTGAATATCCAGTCTTACTATTAATTTAAAGCTTAAAAAAATAAGTAACGCAATGTCCCAAAAACAGCATTTTAAAGTTTTAAAGTCCCTAACCTTTTCAGACTGAACATTTTAGGTTTCTATGGTGTTTTTTTATTACATTCTGAAGTGAGCAAGAAGAGGATTAATCAGAGTAGCAGCCAAGAGGCCCATGGTGACTCTGAAGGAGAAGCGGAGATCCACAACTCACATAAAATAATTTCTTTTGAGAGAATCATTAATTGCACAATTTACAAGCCTGGCTTATGAATAAGTACCAAAAGAGAGTCATTGTCAAAAATGAGGTCATGAGAACGCATGCTTGAGTAAATGAACATGTTGACAAATTTGCCAAATAGCAGAAAACTAACATTTTTCGCCCTGAGTATATCATCCCCATGAAACATGGTGGTGGCACCATCATGATGTGGGAATGCTTTTCTCAGCAGGAACATCATGAATGGGCCACAACGTTCTGTTCCTAAACATCCGAACCTTGTTGAGGTGTAACTCAAAGTACTAGCACTTGTAACTGGAGCAAAAGATGATTCTACAAAGTATAAACAGTAAAGGACTGACTCATATTTTAATTTGCAGAAATGTAAAATAAAAAAAATAAAAAAACTCTTGTAGAAGTTTTCTTCTGCTTTATAGTAATCTTTATTCATCACATATAACTCAAACACATTAAAGTTTATGTTGGCAACGTGCAAAATGTGTAAAATCTTAAGAAAGCTTGTAAGGCAATGATTTTTGTCTTCACACTAGTTTGTTGAACAATCTCAGAAAAACACAAATTTGTTTTGCACGTTTACTGGTTACAATAAAAATGCAACAAATTTACTGGATTAATCTGACTAAAATAAGACAGTATGATTTGCTCACATTCAGTTTCATTATTCTGGCATTATACTACAAGAAATGTTAGCTTATTATCTGTCTGTGCAATGAGCCGTTACTCACCACTTTAATCTGTAATATATTGTAAGTGTGTATTAAATAAATGCTTATTTTTTTCATGCCGTTATAAGCCAATAAGACGCATAAAAGGAAACAATATATTGTCTGGTTTAAACAGAGTACTATCGCAAAACAAACAAAAAAATAGAGATACACTCCTTGTGTAATGACAGAAAAACAACTGAAGTATCTATGTGGTAGCTATCAATACCACACAGAGAACATGTATTCCCAATCCGGCACACGGACCAGAGAGGTCAGCGTGGATGTAGGGACAGACAGAGAAGAGGCCGGCAGAGACATACACAGTCAGTTAAGTAGAGCCTGGGAAAAAAAATCAGCCCTGTTCCAAATAAGTAACTGCAGTGGGAGACTTGACTGGTGGAGCCAGAGCCACTTAGCGCTCACTGGGGATGAGACAGCTTGACAGAGACCCCGGGACACACACAGAGCCGAAATCAGACAGCTGGAAAATTGAGGAAAAATGAGCAGGACTGATAGGAAGGAGTGAAGTGTGTTTGAGGGAGATAATCAACTCCATAAAAATAGGAACACGTAGTTCTCGGAGCGCTCTGGCTGTCAGGTAACATTGAACAGACGGAGTTTCGCAAATGATGCAAAAAAAAAAGAAGAAAAGCAGTACTGAAGGTGACAGAAAGACAGCTGAGAAAGAATCTCTGACGTCTCTTTGACCAGTCTGAACGCAGCCGCACAGACAAGAGGACCAAAGAGCTTAAAGATAAAAAACAAAAACGTAAAAGCTTATTTAGATGTCTTACCAATAATGTGTGGAATATCTCGACCCCTGATTTGTAGAAAGTGTCTGTTTTATCAGTGAAGAGGGAAGACTGCTAGAAGAAAGGCAGGAGGAAGACCAATAAAAACTTTACGTTGGAGAAAAAGAGGGGAGGCTCCAGTCTGGTCCCAGGACCTTGGAGGGAAGAGGCGGAGGGGAGCCAGACATGTAAGACCCAAGCCAAGAACAGTACCACTACAACTGGGAAGACAGCTAAGTGACCATGTGGGAGGAAACCTTCAGCAGGACACCTTCTGTTCAGAACAGCTGAAGACAGGAGCGAAACCTCCCAGATTGTCGGCGTTTCAACCTGGATGCCAGAAAGTTCAACCAACAACCGTCCGGTGAGGTCCGCGAGTGATCCGCATCTGAAACCCTCAGGGACAGGGACAATCCAGCCAAGACAGAGAGCATGTGATGATTGCTCTGCATTCGCTTCTAAACCATTTACTGCTGGAAACGGAATCTTTATGAAGACTTTCTGTCTGTTTTAGAAAGCTTTGTTGGCCAAGGTGGAGGATGTGTTGTTCAAGACAGTTTGGATCGACTTTTACGTCAGAATGAGACCAGATGTGCAAGGAAAGCTCACAGTAACAGACTATTCAAACCGTGTGTATGTTCCTACTGGCTCGGCTCTTAAAGTAAGACACACATTCTTTGGAGTTATTGTTGTAGTAGAAGACCCATAGCTGTTTTTGGTTAGATTCTTAGGGGAGTACATACTGAAACTTAAAAGTTAAATAAAATGTACAGTGAAGGAAAAACTGCTGCAAACATCTCTACCTAAATTTGCAACTGAAGACTGGGCCTAAAGAGACCAGTAATTGGTAGTGTCAAATTATCTTTGGCAATTTTTCTGGATATTTTTTGCGAGAAAAAGGACAGATTAAAATCAACCGTTGAAGAAATTTAAAACGGCTCGACTGCTCTGGTACCATGCTGAGGGGCCTGTTTCAGAGGAAACTAAAACATGAGAGACTGGAGGAGGAACCCGAGGTCCGATTTAAGGGATCGCTGGTGTCCGAGAGAGATTTGGGATACAAGTACGTCAGACCTGGAGGTAAGACGACCCCGAGCTTCTTGGTTTTTATGCACGTTAGTGCTGCTGTGTCAATACACAATCAAACTCTTTATCTTATTCACAAAAGATATGTCAAGTTTGTTTATGATGATAAACAATTAAATTCTGTGTCCTGCTCACACATTTCTAGTGGGTCAAATTATTACCGGGAGCTCAAGCTTGGTCAGACTGGAAGAGGAGGATCTGTGAACCCCCAACCTTCAAATTCAGTCACAGAATCTCAAATCGATTGACGTCTGGGCTTTGACTGGACCATTCAAACCATTGAACATACTTTTATCCTAAACCATTTCTTTGTAACTGCATGCTTATAGTGTCCTGAAAACATCGAACCTCCAGTCAAGTCTCATTTCTTATACATTTATTTTTCTTCCAGGACTGCCCATTAATTTGACCAGCTTCAATTTAAGCATAAGCATCCCCATATCATGACACTGCAACTACCATGTTTCACTGTGGAAGTGGTGTCACTGTGGAAGTGGTGTCACTGTGGAAGTGGTGTGCCCACCTGGTGTTAGGTTTTTGCCACACATTTAAATCAAGCCGTTCATCTTCCAGTCCATCTGACCACAGCATCGTCTTGTACATGTTTGCTAAACGGCTAAAGGGAAACTGGAGGGTTCGTGGCTTTCTTCAAGCAATTGCTTTCTTCTTACTGCTATTCCACAAAGGTCATATAGGTAAAGAGCACAAATATAAGTTGTCTTGTTTTCCATTGGAGCAGTGCAACTTTATAGCTCCTTCAAGGACACTAAAATTAGACTTCTTAATGTTCTCCTGATTTAACTGGACACACATTTTTGATTTGTATTTGTAAAAAGAAAAGGAAAAAAAACATCAGCAAATAAATGTTGAAAGCTGGGAAATAATGCATAGTCGTAGCAGGGCTGTAAAGTAGAAGAAGTCCTTCTATAGTGGGGAACGTTAAAAGCCTCTTCCTCTTGAGGACGGGGAAATAACGTCTTGCTCGCACTAAATGGCTCTTGCTTGAATCTTAGCCCATTCTGCGGTATATCTCTGCTGCTTATTTTTAGCCTGCGATGCCACTTTGTGCCAACCGCCATTCCAGGAAGTTACAGCCGCTCAGAGGGCTACATGTTTGTCTAATGATAAGATTCCACGACCCCTCCACCAGAGGTCACGATGCACTGGGACGGTCAGTTTTGCCAGCAGCTTATAAATCGAACGTTAGCCAGTGAAAACAACTCTTCAGCAACCTAATGACCCAAAGCACCACACGAGAGTTTTTTTTCCCCTTTAATATAACTCAGAAGTGTTGGTTTTGAAGGCATCTTAAAGCGCTTGAGGCATTATTACTTGGCTAACGTGCAAAAACTTTGTACTTTTATATTTTTTTATCTGGATAGTCGACAATCTTTTAAATCGCAGCAACTATAGAGATAAAATTCCGCCTGATTACAACAATTATTTATATCTCCTCCTTTTGGTGCTTTATAATCAAAGTAAATTAAGGCTACAATTAGGTTTGACCATTATGTTTGCAATACACCCTCTTTGACTCGCATAACTCCAATTTTAGCAGAGGAAACAATCATCAGCTTTGTCGTGAATACTTGTTGAAAGTACTTTTAATTTCTTCCTTCTTCCCACAACAAGTGAGTCAGCCTCACATTTTAAATTCATTCTCCATTACTGAACTATTACATACTATAATTTGCACTTCAAACCATCAAAGGAAGTGCAAAAGGTCACTTACTAAACTTTATGTCATACACAGTCTTTCCCGCAGCCTTCTGGTTATTTATTATTACTGAGAGTAAGCACAAAAATCTATGTCGAGAAGCAGAACGATCAAAGCAGGCGTAAGGAATCCACTTCCATCTGCTACCTAGGAAGCCTCAAGGAGAGTTGAAGGCAGGGGGAGTGGATGTGTGTGTGTCAGCAACTTATGCGTCACTGTGTTTAGATTATCAGAGGCGGTTGAGGTGTATCTAATCTCTGCTGGCTGTTTTTGTAGTGCTGTCAGACTCTTGTCCCACAGGCACACTTAGCAACGTGATTGTGTGAGCGAGGGTCGTATGTAGGTCTCAGAGAGACTTGGGCTGATAAAATTGACTAAAACGTCTTTACTTAGTTCCTTAAATGGAGCTACTAGTTCCCACTCAGATGATCTACTTTCTCCCCTTTCGTTATTTGTTATCAGACTTCCAAACCACTGCACAAATCTGTCCTGCTTTTTGTAGGGACATGATCACACCATCGGTATTATGACCTAACTTGGCTTCTGAGACGTATTGCATCTAACTTTGGAAGAGGAGTCTACATCTATTACAGACAGCCAAGGGAGTCAAGTAATTAAGAAGGTCTGCATAGACTGCCAACCACATTCTTAGCACTCCTGGTAAAGATATGTGCAAATTACACTAGATAATCCAAATAGAAAAACCTAGAAAAATGCTCATTTTAATTAGAGTATGTTTACTAAGTGGGGGCGTGGGGGGGTCGGGGGGGGAACCTGCATCTAGAAATAATTGTTTTATAAGTAATCTATGGCTTCTTGTGTCATCATTGTATAACTGTAACTGTTTTCTGTTAGCCACTTGGCTGAATGAACACCCATTTAACGCTGCTACGATGCACAGTGAGCTGGATGCTGAAGGAAGATCAACAAAATATCACTTTTAAAGAGCAGCAGCAAAAGCGTCGTTTTTAAATCACCAAATTGTTTGGGATTGGTGCTAGTAAAAACTATTTCTGTCCTACCATCACAAATCTAGGACTATAACCGGAACTATGTGCTTCAGTCAGATGAGATTAGGTGTAAAAAAAAGTTATGTGTGCTTAAACTATGAAATATGTTAAAGGACTAAAGGCTGCCTTATTGAAAATAAGTGATTTGATGAAAGTTTTAACAACCAAGTAAGAATAGTTGGGGTCCTGATGATTCCATTTCAAAATTACCGCAGCAAACACATGCTCAAATAGGTTGCATTTTTCTAAATTACTAAACGTGACATAATGCCAAAGCAATAGAAGATAAATAATTGTAAGGTATTTCACACATCTAAATTTGTGGCACACTAAAAATCAATGCCGAACAGACGATTTAATCCCAAAAATGTTACAAGTGTTAAACTAAAAAAATATTAAATCCTTATGAGCAGTTGAACCACATTTGTTTTTTCTGTAAGGTTTAAACACAGTATAGAATACTTCCCCTTATTTCCTCTACTTATAACTGATACTGGTGTACATACTCATTAGAGCAACTTAGCTTGTTTTATTATAACCCAGTTCCCAATTGATGTGCATGCAATAACAGGAAAACACTGAGGAAAAAACAGACAATATCAATGGCTAACAGGTGAACTATGCGTATGTGTGTATTTAAAACTACACTATATATGAAATCACAGTCATCATCATAATACCAGCACAGATTATATATACAGTTTTCAGAAATTGTAAAATTGTTGCTTACATCGTGCATTACGGTAAAGAAGGAAAGGGTCCTGCAGCTGGAAGTCCAAGTCTTTTGTGATGGGCTCTGTCAGATTCTCCATATTAAGACGGTTCATTATTGTGAAGCCATGCCTAGGAGATGCCAATCTGAAATAAGATTAGAACACAGCACAAAAAAGATCAATAAAAATTATTGATGAATATGGGTAGACAAGCTACTTTTTATATTTTACTCCAGTAAATCTACATAAAATCCAGAGCAATTAATTTCCTTCAAATGTTACCTTTTAAACAGAAACCACCTTGGTGTAATTTGTTACGGCCTGAGAGTTTTTTTTCTATAGAAAACAGCAATGTCATAAAAATATTTTACTTGTTTTGCATTCTGTTATCCTTGCCTTTACGGAATACTGGCAATAATGCAGGTTTGTGGAAATGACTTGACAAGACAGGAACAAATAAGTGGATAAAAACAAACTACTCGTTCTTAAACATTTCTAAGAACCTTGTTACCTTGTGTAAATAAATAAAGTGCCTTCCACTTCTGTCTTCTCCTGAAAAACAATAAAGTGTTGAGAACAAAAAATAAATAAAAGTTTCATTAAATATTTCAAACATTTTAAACTCTCTATATATTTTATTTAATAACTCCTTATGGTACGTTCGATAATAGTAAACCTGTAAGCCAGTTTAAACGCGCGTCTACCAGAGAGAAGCTAAAATAGGCTAAGCTAAGCTAGCATTTAGCACATATTTTTTTCAAAACTTACCCACTCATTCGCTCGGTTATTATAAGTATACAGGGCGACTTGGCTGGCCACGTCCACAATGTTGTTTATGTAAGGGTCTTGTCTCTGCAGGGCAGACAGACTTATGTCCAGACCTTTAGCAGCAAGGTAACTATTGCTAGCTGCAGAACTCATCGTTCTCTATGGAGAAGATATCCAGCTAGCAAGCTTCAACCTCAACACTCACAGAAAGACTGCTAAAAAAGCAAACAAACGGCAAGTTGAAAATGTAGTTATATCACTAGAAGCCTTTTAACCGTCTTTAAACGAGTATGAGTAAAGTAAAAACTGTTCTTCTAAGTTTTCGAGCTCTAACTGTAATGAGTGAGTTTTTGACCAGCCATGTTTAGGTCGGCAGATTGTAAACATCCCAGACATAACTAGTTGCGCGTCGAGATGCAAATCCTATAATTCAGCTTTGAAAAATCGATCAAAAGAAACCTGTAGGTCTGAAAATCAAGCTAAATAAATACATAAATACCAAGATAATAGGGATGACAACAGTTACATGTAGATGTTTTAAATTGAATAGCTTTAACTCTATTATTATTATTATTATTATTATTATTATTATTATTATTATTATTATTATTATTATTCAAGCTTTAGTGAGCCTTGCTGGACAAAAGAACAGATACTGATACTTAAGTGGGTATTTTGATTTTACCATCTGCAGCAATTTTTTATTTTATGTTATTAATTTTATTTACTCTGACCTCACGATTTTAAAAATAATTTAGGAATTTATCTATGAGTAAATAATGTGAACGTCATTTTCTAAAGAATATTGATGGCGTTTAAGCTAGTTACATCCACTAGGGGGCATTAAAGAGATGCTTCTGACAAAACTGATCTACAGTTTTTTTGTATGCCTGAACTGCAGTTAATTTGAATGCAACTGAATTCAACACTTCATGAAGAAAAACCTTTAAATACCACAATGTTTGTAGGTCTGGGTGGTAATCCACTTGTTCTACTTGGTTTATGAAGCCTCCTCGACTAAAAAAAAAAAAATCTCTCTTTCTTATCTTTCTAGTGAGGATAAAGTCTTGATTAAATGTAAAAAGGAATTACTTTTCTAAATTGACCTTACTTCAAATCTATGTCTAATATCTGAAAAGTAGCACACATATTTTCCCTACAACAAACATGATGCTACCAATTTTTAAATCCAAAACTACTCTTCATATCCTTATAGGACCAGCAAAAAATAAAAATAAAAAAACAGGAGCATTAACTGACTCTCGGTGTACTCAGCTGATGCTGATATCTGTCATTCAAAATCAAGTCAAGTATTTCATTCATAACATAAACATAACAGCAGCTGACACCTTCATGTTCTTCGCTAGGTTACAGTGATGTTATTCACAAGTACGGATCAAAAAATGTAAATATTGTGAAAGGGTTCAATATTTCTTGTCACTCATTCGCTGGCTGCTTCCATGTCACCCTGCATTCATGCCAAATGAGGGATGATTTGTTACTGAATGCAGACGGATGAACATAGTTTTCAGAAATCTCACTTTTCTTCTTTGAATATCCTTTTTTATTGACCTTATGTAATATTCAGATGTTCTGAGATGCTGGGTTTTCATTACCTGTAAACCATAATAATCGAAATTGCAATTAATATAAGCTGTATATGTCTTTTAAATACCTGAACTTAGTTTCTTATTTCCCCCTTGAATCGACTTTGTGACCCGTCACCGATTAAATTAAGTGAACAGACTGGATGCAGCGGCTACAGATGTTCGGAAATACGACACATCCTTCCTGAAAGGGATATTCAAGGACAAGAGCAGAAACTGATACAGGAAAAAATAAACAAAAATCTTTCTCCAATTTGACTCAGCAATTATAAATTACAGTATCGGGTCTAGGATCTGGTAATAAATCCTTCTTCAACTATACCTTGAATCAAACGCCAACTCTCAGGTTGGCGTTTTAAGCTTTGTGGAATTTCCAAAATAATATATTTTTTTCCACACAGCTTCTTATTCTGCTTACAAAATGAAACCATCAGAGCAAGAAAAAAGCATTAACCTTGGAAAATGAGCATTTAGCGGAAAGTCAAAACTGAACTTTTCTGTCTATATTCAATAGTTTGACAGATTTCTGAGCATTTCTGACAAAAAAAAAACATTAACCATATACTCTCTCTCTATTCCCCCTCACTTGCTATAAATAGTAATGCTAACAATTTCAATAACAATTCTCATGAGAGAAATAAAAATCTTCTTGGTCAACTATGTCTGCCTTTTACTCTCCCCCCCCCTCGGGAACCTTGCGAGGTGTAAGCTCACATGTATATGTGCTTAAAATTTAATTCATTAGCTACTAATGTACTGGCTGTAAGGTGTCAGTTTGTAAATGATAGTACTAATGAGTCATTTATCAGGGCATCAATACTGCCAATAAGTACTCAGTCAAGACTGATTGTTTGTCTCCTGTTGGTAAAGGAAACATGTCACAGTCTATCATAATTTAACCAGCGGGCCAGCTGATCCCGATCATGTCATAAACAGAATAAGCTACAACCTTAGAGTAACAGCCACGAGTCACATTTGCTGTAAAATAATACATTAATTTAGTTATTCGGTGGAAGAGAAAGGGATCAAGTTGTTGGAGCACCAGTACAAAAAGAATCGTCAATACTTACTAAACACAAAACTTCGCACACATATTTTTCTGCTGTCTGCAGACAGGGAAGAGACGCTGCATGTGAAGGCAAAGAGCCATGATTAATGGGTGATGAATAGCTCGCCTGAAGTGCACCACCTGGATTTATCATCAGGTACACCTTCAGATGGAAGGTAAATTAAATTCATCGACTAATATTTGGATTTAGAAACGTGAGTTTATGATACGGTCCATTTTAAAGGAGGCGTTTAAGACCAAATAATAAAAGTTCAAGAATATGAAACCGTATTTTATCACCGTTTAAGCAAATTTTTTTTTTTTTAATTTGTATGCGAGTAATGAAATTGGTACGTTTCCCCAGAAATAGTAGTAGTAATCGTAGGAATCTAACTCTGATCACTTACGCTGATATACTGGCATTTTAGATTTATAATCATACTTTTCAAATACATGCTCCTTATGTGATCTGTTGCTGTCTGGTGGTTGCTAACAAGTGGCCGATTGCAGCTGTGCTGCACATGCAGTTACCCCACAGAGACCAAATTATCTCCAACTACTAAAACACATCAACAAGTGTTTCGCCGTTTTACTCAAACTCTGTGAATTAACACAAAGTTGATTGTATTGAACTTTACTTCATTGACTTGTTTTTTTTTTTAAAACAAGTCAATGACAAGCTGCAATCCTTAAATATAAAACTTTTTAAGCCTATTTAAATAACGAACTGAGCTTGAAGCACCCTTTCTACAGGACCAGTTAGAGTGCATGTGTGATTGGATTGAACTGGCTTGACTTTCTTTCAAAGCGAATGGACGTCATGTGTTGTGAAACGGCGCAACAGGAACTAAACTGAATTAAATAACTTGATTTTAAATTAAGATAAAACAGTCTGCCTTTCTTTAATCTGGCATTTAGCAAATCGGGCATCTGAAAAGGCAACAAAGGGCATCATTTCTGAAAGAAACAATTTGTCTGGGTTTTTTTTAACGCTGTAACAAAAAAATGGACAGATAATTATTTATACCTTACTCAGTAATCAATTGAAAAGCCTTTATTGGCTCCACAGTCATTGAACCCCTCTAATATTTAGTGGTTTAAGGGATATAAATACTCTCTTTGTAGAGCAATATATGTATTAGAAAATATTTGTATATTCTTAAATTTGACCCCTATGTCAGTTAATAAAATCAAACTAATCTGGCAATACATTTATAAAAGGCTAACATTAAAAACGATGCATCTTATAAACTATTTCTTTTTATTTTAATAAGGGAGTTACACTTTGGTAAATCAGCAGGTTGCTGGGTTTTTTTTCCCCCCTACATGAGATCTCAGCACTTCCACGTTCGTCTGCAATTCCCAGAGACAAACTCACTCGCACATACTAAAAGGTCTGGAACTGCAAGTATAGAAGATTCCCAAATAGAACAGATATGCCATGAACAGGCTGGATTACAGAGGACATTAGTGTGTCTGGTTGTGTGTGTGTGTGTGTCTGCATGCTTGCGTGTCCCCTGGGCAAAAGTATCTGTTCCCATGACCTGCCCTCCATCCAGTCTTCCTTCTCCCAGTCTTTCCTGTCTGTCGATCTTCCATTCACAGACTAACAGACCAGCTAAAGTCTTCTGCCGTCTGTCTCGTGTTACAACCTCTCCAACGGCAGTGAGACGTCCATCTGCAGCAATGGGAAGGTGTTTGTATGGTAAACAGGGTTCAGGCACAGTTTTTCCTCCAGTATACTCAGACCAACTTTTAACCTTTTTAACTTTCACGAGCTTTCAGGAAAAGAAACAAAAAAAACAACAAGTGCTTGAGGCCGATTGACTGTCAAATCAGTCACTGCAGATTAGAGTCACAGATTGATCTTGTGACTCTTTTAATGGACTTCATTGGATGACTTTTTCGAGAGACCAAATTGGAAACACTGGGTGCATTTATAAAACCGATTACACTGGTTCCACAACGCCCAGTTTTACTAATCCAATTATATTCATGCCCCGATGCCTTTGGAATTACCCGGGTAAAACAGTTTATGTTGTTATATCACTAGCCCCCCAAAAATGAAATAGAGTTCTTCTAAGCAATTTGGACAGAGAGTTACGGATAAAACAACTAAATGAGGAAAGAAGCGAGCATCATCAAACCAAATTATTTCAAATTTCATAACACAGTTTGGCTAGATTAAATTTAGGCAAAATTGAAAACAAATATTGAATGCTATGTCTAAAAAGCTACGTCAGGATCTATTTAGATCTTCAGCACCAACTTTCTACGTGCAATAGCCAGTTCAAATCTTGAAATTGGAAATTACTTTAAAAAATTTTGAATGTCGCATTTGGTAAATTTCTTTTTTGTTTTTAGTTGCATTGACACTTTTTAGTTTTACACCATTTGTTAGGAAAGCCATCATGTGTAAGGGCTTCTCTTAAGAAACTGGCTCATTGATCTGCTGTCTCGCTGTGTGATTGGACTCTCAGTCCTGATGCCTTACCGCATAATCAGAATTTTAATATTAAAAGTCTCTAAAGCTGAACGCCTTTTATCTTTTTCATAAACTCTTTAGTGCCCCCCCTCTCCCCCACCTCCTCCCTCCTCTCCGTCTACAGCTTAAGCAGGCGGTAATTTACATTTCGGGGAGTGTTTCCACTCGTTCATCAGTGCCAGCACAAAATCACTTCCCTCACACAGAATATTT
This sequence comes from Poecilia reticulata, assembly GCF_904066995.2. Taxonomy (NCBI): domain Eukaryota; kingdom Metazoa; phylum Chordata; class Actinopteri; order Cyprinodontiformes; family Poeciliidae; genus Poecilia; species Poecilia reticulata. The sequence continues at coordinate 9,018,321 of NC_088852.1, read as the reverse complement.
ATATACCATTCAGGGCGGAAATCACTACAGATTGTTCTGAGCAGACAAACGGATCGTCAGATTGTCGTCAATAGAATCGTTTCCGAGTCGACTCCCCGCCGCTGCCGTGTCTAGACTGACACATGCAGACAAAAAGCTTTACAGTATTAGAGAATAGTGGGTGGCGACTTTGCACTATGGCACTGAACAAATGAATACAGGGCCGGGCTGAGTCATCTCCTGATTCACCTCCTGATTATAGCCTGCAGCGGATTGACATGAGGCCTGCACACTGTGAACTTTGCATTCAGAGTCAGAGACAATTATGGGACGGCTGCTGGTGCCGCGATTAGAATCCGGGAACGCAGTTCAGTTCAGCTCAGTTCAGTTCAGTTCAGTTCAGTTCAGTTCAGTTCAGTTCAGTTCAGTTCAGTTCAGTTGTTCTGTATGCGTTCAAGTAGATGCATTTCGTCCCTCCGGCATGACATAACGAGCTCGGTAACCACGTAGAGATTTCTCTCCCTTTCAGTAAAAAGTGTTAATCTTGTGAAGGCCTTCAGATAGCAGCTTAGTTTGAGAAGCTCGACACGTTGTTTGTGAGAGCAGCTTCATCCGGAGGAGAGAGAGAGAGAGAGAGAGAGAGAGAGAGAGAGAGAGAGAGAGAAAGCCGCTGTGAGCGACAGAGCCGAGCCTTGCCGAGCGCTACTTCGCCAAGAGGCGATACTGTTGACTCCGTTTGACGTTTCACTCCCAGATGAGCCCCGTTTCGTTGTTTTGTTGTACGAAACGGCGTCCGATGTCTCCAGACGGCAACTTAACTTGGTGCGGAAAGAGAGGGAAAAAGCCGCAATCAAATCCCAGTGATCTTTCTGTTGTCATTTGGCAGGATAAGAGATTTCACGTTGAGTCTGCGTGCCAGTCTGGATGCACTGCGTTACAGAAACGTCCATATGCCTTGAATCTAAACTTTACAACCCCACACTTTAATGTGCTTTGCAATTTTATGTGGTAATAGGACAGAAAGTATGAATATGAAATGGGGGGGGAAGGGATTTATGATCTTCTAAACTTTTTACACATAAAAATCTGCAAAGTGAGGCCGGGTTAGGTTTGAGGGAGAGCATGTTAACTGATTTTTTTTTTTTTGTGTCTTGGGAGAGATTCTTCACTGGATTTAAGTGTGGAATTTTATTGGACAATAAGAACATTCTGGGTCCCTGCTGAAAAACAAATCATTCCCACAGCATGATGCTGCCACCACCCTGCCTGGGTGTTTAGGGTTGTTTGTTGAACAGGATTTAACAAAAATGCTTTCATCTTATCCTCTCTTCCATAAAGGTATAATGTTTTTTTTTAGAGTGCACAACTAACAGCTTTTCCCACCTGAGTTCTGATCTCATGGTAGCTCCTCCAGAGTTACCATGGGCCCCTTGGCTGCTTCTCTGATTAGTGCTCTCTTTGCCTCACCTGGCAGTTTGATTGGTAGATGAGCAACTGCGCAATACATACAGACACACAGGTGTCTAAAGGCATACATTTTTTCATTCCTCTGTCCTTAGTGTAGATCTGTCACATAAAATCCAAATAAAACACACTGCAGTGTTTAGTTTGGAGTTTGTTGTGACTAAACGTGAAAAGATTAAAAAGGCACACCTTTTTAAAGGTGTTGTACATTTAAGACCATATTTGTACTGCTCTCAAAACAGAAAAATAAGAGACAGAGAGAGAGAGAGAGAGAAAAAATCAACAATGCGAGCAGCAAACAGATCAGAGGTTTAGTCATGAAAGAGTCGAAAAAGCAGATATGTGTAAACACAACCTTGGCCAAAGAAAAGAATGGAGCTGAAAGGCTCCAGATGTGAAGAGACCACAGACCAATGAGATGTGCAGGTCTCTAGTCTCGGTTTGTTCCTGGGCAAATTGGAGTCTGTTGGTGAGCTTGAGCTCCGTATGGATCATTATCCCCCCCTTCAGTTCCTTCTTTGCACACTCTTTCTCGCTGCGTTTCTTGATGCTCTCAGGTTTTAGCACTTTCCATTTTTATTTTTTGTCGGGAAAACTCTGTACTAATTCGTTTTTTTTTCTTCACATCATCATCATCATCATCTGGAACCATACAGCTTCTCTCCCTTCTCTCTCTCTCTTTTGGCACACACTCAGCCAGGCGCACACACACACACACACATCTGGAAACAGTCAAAGCGTCTACATGCACTGGGAGGGGGGGCTACCTCTCTCTCTCTCTCTCTCTTTGTATCACTGCAGAGCTGAGCTGCAGGGGCAGCAGAGCCAGAGAGAAGAGAGAGCTCCAACTCCCGACCAGTAAGACAGACAGACAAGGCAAGCAGGCAGACACACAGCCGGACCATCATGGACTGGATGAGCGCAGAGAAACCAGTATCCGGATGAGACAGGACGCCGTGGCTTCTGTTAAAAGGGGGGGACTCTGCTGTATTTCTGCGTGGAATAACCGACAACCCTTTGGGAGATTTAACCCCGTGATACCCGTGATGGAATACCCTCACTCTTCTCATTCCCTAATTTTACTCCTCTTCTCCTCCTCCTCTTCCTTCTTCTCCTCCATCACCTCCACCTCCTCTTCTCCTCCATCCTCTCACATTTTGACACGCTGCTGAAGATGCGCACGAATGCGTCTTTTGCGCACTTGCATTGCGACCGCCACTGAAAAGCGCCTGTGATTTTTGTTTAGGATTTTTATTTTTATATATATATTTTTTTCATATCCGTTGTTCCAAGAAGACAAGAGAAAGGAGGACGATAGTGTTGGATACCTGAGCGAAAGGGAAGGTGTGAATTGAGTCCAACTCGGCGGTGCTGGTTTCGCGTTTCTCGCTTAGAGGGCCCGGATGTACCGAGGGATGCACCGGTGCGTTTTTCCAACCGGTTCCGCCGAAAGCTCCCTCTTTTTTCTCGCCTTCACCTCCATCATGGGAATTAGGTAATATTCACTCCATCCAAAGAGACTCCCATAAACACAAACAACGGGAATACCCCCTCAGAAACTGTCCGTGTCAGACAGTTGGCTCTTCTTCCCCCCTCCCCACCCCCTTCCTCACCCCCTTTTTCTTCTTTGATTTCTTTATTTTTTGGGGGGGCTTGTCATTCCCCCCCCCCCTTTCCATTCACTTATAAGGATAACGCCGGACTACATTTATGGTAAATGAAAGCAAAAACATGTACATCCCGGAGGACACCCTTGAGAACCATCAAGGTATGTGGTGGCTTTTATTTATAACTAACAAATATCCAAGTGTATGCATGAAGGAAGGAGGGAGGGGAGTATGATGGTCTCCAAGTGGAGATGGGATGGGGGGGGGGGGGGGGAGCAGGGGGGGAGGAAGGAGAGAAAAAAAAATCTCATTTCAACAGATGCACCTCTCACTTTCCCCTCTATGTGCAGTTTGTTTATTTCACCTTTCCTACTCCAACCACCCAACTTGTGGTCGCGTAATGGCGCAAGAAAGCTGCAGGTTGGATATGGATGAGGCCATCTTTTTTTTTTTTTTTTTTCCCCTTTCCAATTTCTTGGTTCGCTCCTGCACTTGTGGGTTTGACAGGCCTCTTCATCGGAGAACTGTGGCATAACGGGTGGGCAGTGGTCATATTTAGCCAACAGGCTGTTGTAGGCGGGACCATTATTGGTTTGGACACATTCTCAGTGCGGAAAATGACAGGAAAAGCGTGTGTGCGTGAAGTATGTTGACAGATCCCGGCTTCCAAGAATTTTATTTTTTTTTTTACGTAGGAACTTAACCAAGAGGATAATAATGTTTCACAATAAGTTTTTGTTTTTTTTGCCTTTAATATCACAGATGACAGGTGGCAGTAGAGGAGGGCCTGCAGGAGTCATTTGTCTGCTGAGATTGTGTTGATGATGAGCTATTTTGAGGGGAATGAGGCAAGAACTGTGCAAAAAATACGAATAAAGTTCTCGGATTTCACTACCTCGATGTGTTAAAATTGCATCGCAATCAAAAAGTCAACGAAAATCCAATGTTGCGATCTGTTTCGGGGTCTGTGTGCGTGGCGCAGTATTACGCGACGCTTCTTCCACCCACGTTGCAGAGAGGGAAAGACAGCGAAGCCCGATGATACCTTCATTTAGGGGCAGATGTCGTTTGCTCTATCGCGGTTATCCCCCTCATGACCACCGTCGAACCCGCCTTCGTTGACATGTAACGAAGGCACTCCGTGCCCCCTTCTTCTTCTTCATCCTCCTCATCTGCCGCCTCCATCACAACCACATACCTCTCTGCCTTGGCGACAGGTTCCATAGCAACAGGGGATACGGAGGAAAGGAGAAGAGGGGTGGCGTTGCTTGTCCATGTTTATGTCTGTGCGGGCTGTGCGTGAGCGTGCGTGCGTGCGTGTCGCAGCGTGGCATAGTTTGCACCGAGAGGCAACTCATCACATGCTGTTGGATGTTACCTGCAGGAAGCAAGAACAGCTGTCATGTTCATGCGCATCTTGAACAGAGAGGCAGCTCTCTGTGTGATCAGACTGAATTATTCCGCTTTGACTTGCGCCAGTGGTCCGCAGAAGTATTCACACCCTTGAACTTGTTGATAAAAAAGAAAGAAAAAAAAGAAAGTAGTGCGTGATTGTGGGGCAACAGTTTAATAATTACTCCGCTTGTGTTTATTTGAATTTCTCTATAAAAAGAGCTGATCTGTACAAGATCAGCTCTTTTTATAGAGAGCTGATCTATAAAATCAGCTCTCTATACCACACTTAAAAGTGTGGTGTTAAGCACACCACACTTAAAAGTGTGGTGTGCATTTATATTCAGCACTCGCAATTTATAAAACCACCATTACTGGCTCCACTATCTTTGGATGTCTAGAGATGCACATTTTCACCCGTTTGATAATGAAAAAAGACAGCACAAGCTTAGTTAGAGTAGCTGCAGATGGAACAGCAATTGGAAAGTTTTGCCACAGATTCTCAATAGGTCTGAACTTTGGTCTAAATCACAGAAGTCAAACTCCGGTCTTCAAGACCCAATGTCCTGCAATGTAGAAGTGTCTCTCTTCGACACACCTGAATAAAACGAATGGGTTATTGACTCTGTAGAACTCGACTGCGCAGTAAGGAGGTAATTCAGGCATGTTAGACCTGGGATAGATCTAAAAGTCTCAGGATTTTGGCCCTCTAGGACTAGAGTTTGAAGCCCGAAGTCTCAGATTTTTTTTTTCTTCTTGGAAGTTGACGGTTGCAGCATCGACCGGGTTTTCTTCCAGGATTCGTTTCGTATTCAGCTCCATGCAGCGTCCCTTCAACTCTGGTCAGCTTCTCTATCCCTGTTGTAGAAAAGCAGGGGTATGTCACCCCCCATCACGTTTCAGATTGTAATGCAGCAAAAATATAAACAATTGAAGGTGTTGAATAACTTTGCAAGTCACTCTATACTATAACTTCGAACCAGATTGGTGGTGGAGACAGACGGGCAGGCTGACTTGGTGAACAAGTGGTTTCCATAGCCCAACATAAGATTATCAGTACTTTCACTTTATTTCAGCCTTTTGTCTTCATGTGATGTTTGTTGCTGATGACGTATTTTAGATAATGTTTTAAAAATCACTGCCAAATGTATTCTAAGGTCAATACAAAGGAAGGGAAGAGATGCATTAATGGCTTCTTCTTCAAATCACTACAAACTTTAAACCAATCCCAATCACTTCCAGAATCATAATCGTATAAAAATTTGACCATAATATAGAGCTGGCCAGATGATGATTTATTTATTTTTTTAAACAAGTTGGTGTGAAGCTGCGGGTCAGGTTGGTGGTTTCAGCACCACGGACAGTTCAGTCTTCATTGGTCCATTGACAGCCGCATGACAGCAACAATCTATCACACAGCTCTACAGTTGCTACTTTTTAAATTAAGCTTTTCTTCACTTGCTGAATTAACATCCACATTGCAAACTTACTTGTGTGAAATAGATGAGCCACGTTTGCTTCCAGTATTTTAAATTTATTGGTCTTGAGTTACTTTTTTTTATTTGGTCGGGGGGTTGGGAGGGAAAGGCAGATGGATATCATGTCAAAGACCCTCAGTGAGTTTTAATTAAGATGAAAGATGGCTTCATGCCTGTGTAGCAGAATTATCTCAAACTTTTGGAAGAATATTTTTTTTGACTTTGTAACCTTGGCGTTTCATAATAGGGTTCTTCCAAGCCTGGAGATGATATGCTATATCTGACCCCTTGACCTTTTTATCTGAAGATGAAGTTAGAAGTCATTTTATTCCTGGACAAAAAAAAAAAGACAGCACAGAAAGATACAGAGGATGAAGCTTGGGTGCCCAACTATTCCTCCATCATCCATCTGCTCGTTGCTAACATCTGTTCTGCATTTCAAACAGATAATAATACTCAGTTGCGCTGAATGCTCAACTGCACTACATCTGAACAGTCTCATATCTGCAGGACTTTTATGAGTCAAGAGTTCATGAAGCATGCATGAGCAGGAAAATAAAAAACGTTCAAGAAAGACATGGGAAGATTTGTTATCACTCTCTCTACATGATGTGGTTTCAGGATGAATACACTCACCTGTGGAATAGCATGTTAGCATGTGCCTGAGAATTTCCTCGTTTTTTTCTCCCCCCAGCAGAAGCGCAATCAGTGAGTAATTTTCTCTGTGGGCACTGTGCCACAGGCATGATGAAACCTCCGTTAGGGATGGTAATTGATTTCTGATGGCTACCTGGGGGCTGGACACCTGCCAGTTCGGCTCACTCAAATACCCCGGCTGGATATCCTCGACGATTCTTGTTGGAGACGACAGATATGTCTAGATATTACCGTTTCTTTTTTGTGCCCTTTTCAAACTGCGGCGTCACTTTTTTTTAAGTGTCAAACCTTCGTCTTACAGTAGTTTTAATGTCTGTTTTTAGGCACGTGTGAGTCAAAGCAAGGTTATAGTGGCTGTAGTGAAGGATGTAATTAGTGATTAAAGGCCAATCAGTATTAGCAAAGTTTACTCCAGCGCCTCATGGCATGGGAAGGCGGTAACTTGAGGATGTGACTCAACAACAGCTGCTTGTAACGTAAAAACACCAGCTCCGAAGCTCCGCAAACACGCGGATGAAAGAAAAACGGGGAGGAGGCGGGGGGACTGAAGTCGTCATGAAACCACAAAAAAGTTACAGCAAAAGACATGATTGAACTGGAGGAAAGATGAAAAAAACCCCAACAATAACACGTAAAACTAGCAAAGAAAGGGATTGAGGGAATGGATGATAGAAAGGTGAGGGCAGAAGAAGAAACAAAGACGGGATAGACAGAAGGAGGAGAAAAAAGGCCAGGGGGATTATCTTGGACTGTTTCTTGCTTAAGCCTCTGGTCGGGTATTGGAAATCTATCCAGAGGCTGTCCTCTACTGTTAGCGCCATCGGGCCCCAGTCTTCAGTTGTGGAGGGACAGTTTGCCAGCAGCAGCAGCAGCAGCCCCTCTGTGTGTGTGTTTGCACATGTAAAAGAAGTGCAATTGGCCGCTTGCCCACATGCATTGTGTCTGCCTGACTGCCTCCGTCTGCAAATGTTCATGTGTGTGTTTAGACATATGTCCGTCCCTCTTAAGGACACACACATTTTCCTATTGATCTGCCTGAAGCCACTAGTGGAAATAATGACTCCAGACCTGTAGCTTCTTTAAATCCCCCACTTCTCTCTCTCTCTCTTTTTCTTTCTCTCTCTTCCCTTCTCTCTCTCTCTCTATCTCTTTTTCTTTCTCTCTCTTCCCCTCTCTCTCTCTCGCTAAGTCAGTTCAGATTCTTTAAATGTGTTTTAGTCAAGATTTATTTTAGCTTTATGTAACCCCTAAATCTGTTATATAACCTCCTAATGTCTACCGATCCTTTAAGGGAAAAATATTAAAAGATGATGTCCTGAAAGATGATTATTTTGTTTCTTCATGCGCCCCATCTGTAAAAGCTCACCGTTCTTGACGCCCTTGGTGTCAATTTGACCTCTTGTACATTTCCAGACTTTTTCCAAGTTACAACTTGTTGCACTGCTAAATCCAGTAAGATTAGATAATCTCTTATCTCCATCTGTTGGTTTTCCCAATTTTCTTTCCTTATGTATTTATTGGCAGTTAGTCAAGAACCAGCATGATTTTTCCTTTCTCCTAGTTTTACACAAGTCAGTCAGTCATGTTCAGATTCCTGGACAAACAAATGAGGACGACATTTACTCGATTCGGTGTCAACCGGTGAACAAAGCATTGTAGGTCAAATCTTTTCCCACACACGTTTTTTTTTTTTTGCAGACCTCTACTAGTTCCTGGGATAATACTGGTTGGATATTTGAGCACTCTTCTGAGAAGAAATCTAAAGGCAAAGAGGTTGTCCTAGTTGCACGCCGTCCTCTGATATATAATGCGACTTTTTCCATGTCAAGCAAAAAGAAGCCACCAGCTGTTCCCGACGTTTTTAGGCACGCGTTTCGACAAAGTTACTGTGGAAGCTGAACGATGAAGAGAGACAGGAGTAGAGAGATTTCTGTATTATTCATGCCCACAATGCATTTCCCCACTTCTACCATCTAGCATGCCCTCTTTTGCATCTGCCTCTCCCCGCAGATAATTTGCTTTGTTTTCTGCCCTTCTACTCTATCCATCAGCACAACCATTTAGTGTTAGTTTCTGCATTTCCTTTCTTCCATGAATTAATTAGTCCATCTTCATGCTTTTACTGTAATGGTCTTTAGCGTTTTCAGTGGAACCAACCACCAAAAACCAAGATACAAAACATTGCATCTCGTCTCGGGGGAGGATTCGGATGGCAAGATCAACACGTAAGACATCGTAAGACACAAAGTGGAAAAACCACGAGTTCATGCACTTACATTGCTTGCTGTTTGACTGTAAGCATTAGCAGGAGAACCATGTTTTGCCCAATGCCCATCGATTAGGGCAGCTGAAAAACTGCGGGGAGAGGGTGTGGCAGCTGTTTCTTCTCTGAAGGCATGGCTGGTTTGTGATGAGTCCAGTTCGTCGGTTGTTTGGGAAGGTTGCCCTGCTTACCGTTTGTCCTGGTTGCACACCTTCCTCAGATGCATAATGAGTGTGCAACTTGGGTCGGTGGGATCCACGGCAAGGTCAGTTGTTGCAGTCCGTGGGTTCCCAGAGATTGTTCATATGTGAATGGTGTTAGTGTCGCTTAACTTCGTGGCATGGCCTGTATTATGGGGCCACTGCATGCAGGGGCGCATTCTGAGACTGGGTTACAGTAGGTGACGGGTTGCAGACACAGCAATGGCAGGGGTGTGAACAGGTTGTCTGGTGTTACTGCTCAGCATTTGGGCTACTCTCCAGTCTCTTACATAAAAGTAAGACTTTTGGGATTCTGTGTGGCCCATTACATCTGCCATGAAACTAACTCCTTCAGGGACTAAGAGACTTGTAGCCAATGGAGCCATGAGGTCTGCGCTTTACCAGAAGATCCTAAAGGAGAACGTTCAGCCATCGGTTTGTAGCCTTAAGCTCAAGCTCACTTGGGTTGGACAATGGTCCACAGGACTCTGGATAACCCAACTCTGAATGGAAGCTCAAAATGAATATTTTGGACTAGTCTAGACTAATTTGAACAGAATGCTGTGGCGTGATCTTGAAAACCCCTCCAATGTGGCTGAATCAAAACAATTCTTCAAGGAAGAGTGGGTTAGAAGTCACACATCGACAGGTATTTGAAGAGCTTGATTTAGGGATCAGTTACAGTTGTGCCATGTGTAAACATTTTTGACACATTGGCAAAAGATGTGAATGAAAAAGGACGCACGCACTGTGAGAACTGACTTTAAGAGCTCACATGCTGACATAGCAAGAATAATTGCTGCCAGTTTTCTTTATTTAGAAGGGGAGAAAAAGTCTGGAGATTTATAAAAAGGCTCAGATTTGACTTCGGCTCATCTTCCACTGCTCCCTGAGGTGTTGGATGCATTTGTCTTTGCGTAACAGGAGGGAGGGCGGGTTGCACAAAAAGTTTGGCACTTTGACATCAGTTATGCAACGATAAATCTCAGCAAACAGAGTCGATGCAATCGCATTGGAGGAACAGAGGGGGTGATGTCCAGCAACGATGATGGAGGTGTTTTGAAAGCGAGCGCCATAAACTTGCACTCTTAGGCTGACACTCATCTGTTTGGTGTTGATCAAAGATCAGCATGGCTCGATTTGTCAAAATGTGTTGTCCATTCATCAAACAGACATACTCTATTTTTTAAAGAAGCCCTCTTAACCGATATTAGTTTTGTGTCTCATTTGTGGATCTGATTACAGGTTTACTCTACTTAACGACAAATGAAACATGCAAAACAACTACTTTTGAAACTTACTGCTACATTTAAAGCTATATCGTACATGCAAAACAAACATTTAACCAATTTTCAGCTTTTGATGTGCAAGCTTGACATAGACTAATTTTTTAGACATCTGTGTTTTAATCAAGGTCAAAAGGGAGTAAGTAACTAGAAACAGATGGAAAGTTGGTTAAATTACGCTGCAAGCTTATTCGTCTGACTAAGAAAGGTAGAAGTCCATCAATGCTCACTACGTTTTTTCCATGTCAATTACAAACCAAGCAAATTAAGACTAATTTTCAACAGTTACAAAGACTCATGTAGCTTAGATTTTTATAGGATTTGTGTTCTAGGGTTTTTTTTTTGTACAGTCATGACCAAAAGTTCTGAGAATGATTCAAATGTTAATATTTACAAAGTCTACTGCTTCAGTTTTTATAATGGCACTTTGCATATACTCCAGAATGTTATAAAGAGTGATCAAAAAATTAACTTTATCCCCCAAAACACATTTCAACTTCATTGCAGCCCTGCCTTAAAAGGACCAGCTAACATCGTTTCAGTGATTGCTCCATTAACACAGATGAGGACAGGGCTGGAGATCAATCTGTCATGATTAAGTAAGAATGACACCACTGGACACTTTAAAAAGAGACTGGTGCTTGGCATCATTGTTTCTCTTCTGTGAACCATGGTTATCTCTAAAGAAACACGTGCAGTCATCATTGCACTGCACAAAAATGGCCTAACAGGGAAGAGTATCGCAGCTAGAAAGATTGCACCTCAGTCAACAATCTATCGCATCATCAAGAACTTCAAGGAGAGAGGTTCCATTGTTGCCAAAAAGGCTCCAGGGCGCACAAGAAAGACCAGCAAGCGCCAGGACCATCTCTTAAAAGTGTTTCAGCTGCGGGATCGGGCTACCAGCAGTGCAGAGCTTGCTCAGGAATGGCAGCAGGCAGGTGTGAGTGCATCTGCATGCACTGTGACTCTTAGAGCAAGGCCTGGTCTCAAGGAGGGCAGCAAAGAAGCCACTTCTCTCCAGGAAAAACATCAGGAACAGACTGATATTCTGCAAAAGGTACAGGGAGTGGACTGCTGAGGACTGGGGTAAAGTCATTTTCTCTGATGAATCCCCTTTCCGATTGTTTGGGACATCTGGAAAACAACTTGTTCGGAGAAGACGAGGTGAGCGCTACCACCAGTCTTGTCTCATGCCAACTGTAAAGGATCCGGAAACCATTCATGTGTGGGGTTGCTTCTTAGCCAAGGGAGTCGGCTCTCTCACAGTCTTACCTAAAAACACAGCCATGAATAAAGAATGGTACCAGAATGTCCTCCGAGAGCAACTTCTCCCAACCGTCCAAGAGCAGTTTGGTGATGAACAATGTCTTTTCCAGGAAGATGGAGCACCTTGCCATAAAGCAAAGGTGATAACTAACTGGCTCAGGGAACAAAACATAGAGATTTTGGGTCCATGGCCTGGAAACTCCCCAGATCTTAATCCCATTGAAAACTTGTGGTCAATCATCAAGAGACGGGTGGACAAACAAAAACCTAGGAATTCTGACAAAATGCAAGCATTGATTGTGCAAGAATGGACTGCTATCAGTCAGGATTTGGTCCAGAAGTTGATTGAGAGCATGCCAGGGAGAATTGCAGAGGTCCTGAAGAAGAGGGGTCAACACTGCAAATATTGACTTGCTGCATTAACTCATTCTAACTGTCAATAAAAGCTTTTGTTACTCATATGATTGCAATTGTATTTCTGTATGTGATGAAAACATCTGTCATACACACATGAAAACCAGAGGTCAGCAGATCATGTGAAAATATGATATTTGTGTCATTCTCAAAACTTTTGGCCATGACTGTACAATGCTGGTGTTATGACACACAATGCACAACTGTGTGACAAACTGTCTGCGTCCACATGTTAAGTTATTCCAGTTAATACATAAAAAAAATAATAATTTAGAGGGCTGAAAAGTAAAGAACGAATAAAATTCTAAATAAAAAGTGTTTGTCTTATGAAAATATTTTTTGTTAAGTCCCTTGAGGCAGCATGTATTGTTTGTGAATATGTGCCATATAAATGAACTCAACTGAACATCTGACCCAGCAGTTTGATTCACTTCTTCTACTGAGATTGAAATATTTTTAAAATAAACTTCTAGAAAAAGAAATTTTTGCTAATGTTCTGCTTCACTTGAAAATTTGAAAACAAATCTCAGGTCAGTTCTTCACATAAGATTTACAGGTTATTCATGGATTGAATATGGTTTACACCAGTCTAACGCAAAGTTAAGAAAACAGCGATATATTGTGTTATCTTAAACCTGCAAAGCAAGTTCACTGAAGTCATGAAGAAACAGAAGCTCCAGCATGTGAAGCCAAGATTCTGTCAACACTCCACTTCGAAGATTTAGTCAAATTTCCCAGCGACTTGTCAACTATCCGTGTGTTAAGCCCAGAACGAACTAAACTAAGCCTGAGTGAAGCTGCAGCTTTGGAGCAGCCTGGCTCTCTGTTCCAGTTGTTCAGGCTCCTGAGGGGTGAAGGTCTGCAGTGGGACAGTGAATTCCCTGCCCTCATTAGCAGCTCTAATCCAACACATCTATATACACACCAGGACCAGAAGTGGCCCATGCATATTCTTCTACTGAGAACATTTTCACCGCTCCTCCTTAACATAGCGTCCAGGCTTAATTTATAGTTTTTTTATGAGGCTCATTTCAGACAGTTAAAGTAAAAAAAAAAGAAAGAAAAAAAGAAGAGAATGAGAGAGTAAATGAACAGAGGAGGGAGGAACGTTCGTCACCCCAAAGCTCTCTGAAGGGATGCTTCCAGCTTTTTCATGACTTTGCAGATGCAATATGCTTCTCTGTTCATTAGGAAATTGGCATTCCTGCATCCAGCTGGACCTGGCTCTTGACTAGGCTCCTGAAACTGAAAAAAAGAATAAAAAAAATAATGTGAACAACTGCCTTTGTGATTAACCCTCCAGCTAGAACTAAAAGTTTTGGTCAAGAGAAGATTAAATTTATGGTTCAACAGTTCAGCGCTCCACATGTTAACTTTTATCTTGAATGTTTATCACAACGAATGTTTTAAATCCAATTTTCTCTGTTGCCTCAAGTGCTGAGGCAACAGAAGCTTGTCAGGTGACACAGTAAAATTCTGTCTTATATTTAAAAGGAACAACATACCTTATTAAACATGTAAACAAGTGAAATGTTAATGTATCAGAGCTCGCCAAAAAGCTAGTTTTCACAAGCATCCAAACAAGAAAGAGCAAAAACAGCAAGCAAAGATAGAAAGATAGGAGGAAAGAACGACAGGTGGAAAAAAAGGACAAAGGATAAAATCTAATGCTAATGGCTAATTTATCAATCAATGAAATCTATTTATATAGCTCATTTCAGTAGCGAGGCACTTCAAAGTGCTTTACATAATAAAAACAGAACATTACAAAGTTAGTGGTTCATTGCTTCTTAGCCTGAGGTCCAGTAGCCTGCAGACTTTAAGAAAAATGTTCAGTTAGAACTTTCACTGTCAAGTCTGATCAAATAAGTTGATGGTTTTCGTAAAAATCTCTGCAACATTTGTGGGACGTAGCGCTGTTACATCGCTCCTGTAGAAAAGGTTTTTCGTTCCTCAAAGATTTCTTGATTTTGCTCCTTGTGACGTTTAAATCTTTCAGATCATCAAACCAAATTTAACATCAAAGGAAACCTGAGTTAATATACAAGATGGAGTTATCAAATGGTGTAATCTAGAAGGGGAAAAACATACAAATCAACTTGGACTTAAGAGAAGAAAATGTTATTCCCCCTTGTTAAATTATGAAATAGCTGTGAGAAGCTATATTTCAGGTTCAATTTTCCTACCCAACCCCAGGCATGATCACTGCCTGACATGTAGGATCAAGTAATACCTTAAAAGGAAACTGTACTGCACCGTGAAGTCAGGTGAATATCCCAAAAAGCAACGCAATATGCACAGATCTAGTGAAATAAGAAATAGGAAACAAAGGCATTTAACATCTTTGTTGAAAAGGATAAGAAGCCTTTTCTACCACTTTGGTGTTCAATCAAACCACAAAGCCATTATTCACAAATGGAGAAAAACAAAAACCGGTGGTAAACCTTCCAAGCAGTGGCCAGCCAAGATGACTCCTATAGCTGTAACGACTCATACAGGAGTTCACAAAACAGCCACAACAACATCTAAGGCACTTCACCAGCGTTGATGATTCAGCAATAAGAAACAGAATAACATCTGCCTGCTTTTCCTGGACATAAAGCCGAGACTGTGGCAGAGTTTTAATCTGTTGTTTTGCGATGAACAGTAGGAACGTAACTTTCCTTCCACTGAAGTCTGTTGGTAAATCTTGTCATGTACTTTCGGTGATGTTTAAAAAAAATAAAAAAATAAAAATCTGCCATGAAGTGATTTCCACAAACTCCAATTTTCTTTGGCATTGTGGCTGGGATGTTGTCACTAACAAGTTCTCTTCTCTGTGACTCAGAGAATGCGCACAGACAAACGTCATTCGTCGCAGTCGACAACAAAACGCGCGTCTTTTCCAGCAACCACTGCACGGTGCATAGAGCGATAAAACCAGCTGACCAAAACATGCTAGTCTTTGAAATATGAAGAAAGCAAAGCTCTGCTTGGGTTGGTGAGGGCATGGGCTCAGCTGGGGTCGCTAGGTGAGTCGCAGTGCCCACTGAAAGTGACCTAATAATCAGGAGGTTTTAGTAATGGGCCATTTTCCAGACACCAAAACATTGAGTTACCAAAAAGTGGCTGAGTGTGTCTTTTGTTCTTCATTTATTTATTTATTTTTTTAGCACTTGGACTGTTTCTAGAGGCAGTATAAGTACAAAAATGTGCAAAAGGACCATTTTGCATCATAGCTCCCCTTTAAATGTTCACTTTCTCCTTGTGGGAGACATCACATACACCTCCTTTAGCAACACGTGACATAAAGCTTGCTTTTTGCCTCATTTTTTTATTTATTTTTTCTTGACGCACTTGTCTCTCAGGAAGCAGAGGTTTGAAGCACAAAAAGTACGCTCAGCCATGCTTTCAGCGGGTTCGGAGTTCCGGCGGTCTCGTTAGTCAGGCCTCTGGTGGGCTTGTCATGGATGAATAGCTGCACTACAGAGGAACGAGGTCTACACGCATTACCGCTGAAACTCACGTATCATCACACACGCAGTGCGCTGCGAGCGTCCCCCTGCTGGGTGACAGCACCTAGGAAAGACAGATTAAACGAAGAGAGAGATGATGCGACTCTCTGTTCATTTGTCACTGTGTGTGCTGTTGTGTCTAGGTTTATGTGTAGATTTGCTCATTCTGGGGGCATTTTTTGGGGTGTGTGCGTGTGTGTGTCTTGGGCCAGAACCTGTCAGATCACCTCTTACAGCCAAAGAGTCATGGGCTACAAAAGCCTGTTGCATAGCTTAGGGCACGGGGCACTGTCTGCTGCTTTTTCTACTATGCAGCTACACAGACAGACTGAAAAGGTTAAGTAACACTTCAGCATGAGAGAGCAAAGGGCAGTTGCTCCAAGGATGCCACCTTGTTTTGAATAACAGCTAAAATGACCTCTTGGAAAGGCTGAATTGTATCGAGCAGCTCAGTTTTTTTTTTTTTTTTAGAGAGAAAAACAAGTAAAGATGCTGTCACACTATTCTTGTTTCATATTGGTGTCATCGAAATCCACTTTTTTTTTTTTCATTATCTAAGTCTAGATGTGAAATTCCCATCATGAATGTGAAGAATGATTGTTGCTTATAATAATAATAATAATAATAATAATAATAATAATAATAATAATAATAATAAAAGAAATATGTTTTTCCTACTGGATATTTTCTGCCATGACAGCAGCAAAAGAGAAAAAAAACAAAAAAACAAAACAAAAACAGACTTGGTAAATGTATAAAAACTGCATTTAAACTACTGCCCTAGAAAAAAACAGAAGAAAAAAAAAGTTAAATTCAGCGTATTAGTGCCATTCATTGTCATGCATTCGCTCTGTCATGTCGTCCTGATCCCTTTCGGTCTTTAAATGTGGCAGGAGCAGCACAAAGAAGCGTCTTTTAGTATGATTACATTTTGAAGCTCAGCTTAAAACCTGACTACAATCAAGTAACTCAGTCTTTTCTTTGTAAGTATCACTAACTTTGAACATTTTTTTGTGCAAATACAGAGTTTAAGCCAGAATAGACAGCAGGTCTAAATTGCATCTGTCGCACTTTAAGCAGCTTTAATCCGTTATGAATTTAAAGAGAAAGAAGCTTCAAACCATCAGTCACTCTGAGAAGTGTGCTACTTATTTTGAAAATGGTTCATGAATTAGGTAGAACTTTTGCCAAAAAAAACAAAACAAAACAAAGTAGTCAGTGGATCATTAGAGTGAAATTATTGTGCTATACTTTTCAACTTCCAATGTACAAATCTTCATTCATCTTCTTTCTCCAAATCCTGTCTTTGAAATAAATATTCTAGTTTTAATACAGTTTTATGTTTCTCTGTTGCCTTCATCTTCCCTATTTTTCACAAAAAGACAAGAGTAAGATTTGGTATGAAATGACCCAACTATGTAGGCCGTCAGAATGTCCTTGACTGTCCATGTGCTCAAAGAGAGAAGGCTGTTATGTGTTTGTGTCCCCTGCCATCCCGTCTATCTAGGCCAGTCTTGATGTGTGTGCTCCATGGACCACTTCCCTGCAGACTATACTGTATGCGTGTGTGTGTGAGTGAGAGAGAGGGTATGTCTGTACAGAGCGGTCCACTTCCCAAAAGACCAGAGTCACTTTTACACTCGAGTTATAATGGCTAAAGCAGGCTAGTTACAGGACTTCTTTAACAATGTGTAGGTGTGTGTGTATGTGTGTGTGTGTGTTTCCATTTCCAGACCTGCATCTATAATTAGGTCCAGAAGCAGGAGAATGTTTAAATGTTTAGAGGGTTTATCTGGTGTCTCAGAAATGTGCGAAACATGTGCTGACACCACAGAGATTCTTCCTCGTTGACTTGTGTTTCCAAGGCGATGAATTCTGCCCCTTATGGCGGTCATGGCATCGCCGCTACTGTAAAAAGGGGTCAGTTTTTAAGCAGCAGAGCACATAAAGCATTGACATCGTGTTCTTTTTGGAATTCAGCAGGAACTAAAGCACAACGTAACCAATTTTATTTTATTTTTTTGTTCAAACCCAACCAAACTGCATCTGCATTTTTGGATTTCTAAACAAAAGAATGGAAAGAGCATCGGCTTTATACCTGAAGTCGGGACTTTCCCAGTTATAAATGGGATAAAGTTACCAGAAAAGCCCTCTGAAGTGGGAATTCGAACTTAGAAGGCTGAGAGCCATTCTCTACTTCAGAGTTTAGATTCTGTCTGCAAAATACTGAAATGCAGTTTATTTGCACCTGTGACTTTTTCTATGTGATTAAACCAATAACTCACATATGCAAAAAGTATTAATGTCTAGGAAGAATTAGGTTTGAGTAATCTTTCAAATTTACAAACATGTTGCTTCTGACTGGAAGTAATAAACGTTTTGGAGAGGCCCTACCGGAGTCCTGATTCTTTGAGGTCTTACGACTTTAAAAGATGTCCACTTTGTTTCCACTTTTGGCTCAAAGAAATCATCTATAATTTGTGTCTCTACATTTCAAAATGGTGCTGTAGCTTTTCTAGTAATGTGTATGTTTTATTGAAAAAGTATATTTCTGATATTTCTGGGCAAAAAAAATAAAAAATATAGCAAGAAATTAAAGAAGGTTTTTATCATCGCATATAAAAAACTAGCCAAACCGTCACTAAATAAGCAATACACAATCGGAAATCTGGGGGAAAAAGACGAAGTAAACGGTTCTCGCTAAATGCAACCAGCAGTTTCTGCATTGCTTATCATTTTCTGAGCATTTCCAGCAAGTGTAAGGTTCATTGGTCTCCAAGTATTTCAACAGAGAATCACTGGGTTTCAGCGGTTCAAAAATCTGCTTTGATTTGACCAGTCTGTTGGTTATCTGGTTGTTCAATTGATGTTCATCCGGGTTTTTCTTGAATGCTGATTCTTAATTATTGAGTACTGATGTGGCCATATTAGATAGCCATGTTGCATTTGTAGGGGACTCCTGTTGATCTGCACAGCCAGCCACATTGGTGTTAATGGATTTTGCCTGCCAACAAATATAAAAAAAAAAAAATAATAATAATAATAATAATTCTGGTGCCCAATTCAAATTTTACAGACACACCAAGTAAAAAAAAAATGTCTTCAGTCGAGCCTTTCTCATTTCTAAAGTAAATTGATAACATTGCCTTTCTCCGTTCCATAACACTTTAAAGTGAAGGACTTAAAAGCAAAAATACACCACAGCAAAAATACACCACATCTCAGACATTGGAAGTAAGGCGGTAGCTCATATATAAGTGAGGCTGTCTGTTATTCTCCCCTCCTCTTTTTCTTTTTTCATCCATTCTCCGTTCTTCCTCCACTCCACCTCTTTTTTTCACTACCACTTTTCCACCAACCCTTTTTATTGCATCTGTGATTTGTATTCCAGATCAATATGCCCATGAAGGAAAGAACAAGGAAGAGAGAGAGATGGAGAGAGAGAGAGATGATAAAGAGGTTTTTCGGGGATTGGCTTGGCGCCTGTGGTGATGTCACCAGAGCAGGAGGCGCGACATTGCCTGTCTGTTGTCATGTTAACCGAAAGAGAGCGGGCAATCTCATGAAGAGATGGAAGGGCATAAGGAGGAAAAAGAAGAGCATTCATCGTACTTCGAATGTAGCTTCTTATTTTGTACGTGAAGACGCAGGCTTTCCTTAAAGATCGAAGGAAACCCGAGTCTGCTCACTGTTACTTTTTAATATTCTTAAGTGGACCGCCCTCCTCCTGTCTTTCTGCCGTGTAAAATGCCACGGCCAGCTTTCTGCATACATGCGTCTGGGTCGCAGCGTGATAAAGTTGATGATTAATGACATTACATCAGTGTGGCAGACGGGTAACCATGGAGACACCACATTAAACAAACACGCTGTTCCAACAGGGACAAAGGGAGAGAGAGAAGAAAAGGAGGTGAGGGGAGAGGGGACAGCCGTGGATGACACGAGGAAAGATGGAGAGGAGGAGAGAGAAGGGAGGCAGCAAGATTTCTCATCCTAGCCGATTCAGCAGGGTTGTTTGACGTTTGTTGACTGACAGCGGAGGAGGTCAGAACACAACTGGGACATTTATAGGGTCACCCTAGTTCAATATAATGAAATTAGCACCATTTCAAATATGGATGACCTAACTGATTTTCAGTTACCGGAAATTGTTCATGGTCTGTTGTGTATTGCATAATATAACAGCCTTTGGTTTCTGAAAGCTTCAACCACCAACCCCACATCCTCTCAATCACTCCATCATCCTTTGTTTCTCACTTCTGCATATGAAACTTTTGTGTTCACTCATGATGAAAAGAGAGACGATGTTCAGAACGGAGAAGTCTGAAACTGTGAGATACCCATTCCCCGGAGAAGCGGGGCAGTGGTCACCATCTACCGTTCGATCGGCGTCTTCCAGTTCTCTGGGACCAAGTTATGGGGCATAACCCACACTCTCTGGAGGGAACCCATGGTGTTTCCAAACCAGAAAGTGAAATGTAACCCCCAGCCTGGAGGAAGCAGTCCACCATTTTCTAGTTGAGAACCATGGCCTAATTTGTCTCCATTAGTTCTTACTAGCAAAGAGCTCAGTTATTTTTTGGAGACATTGGGGAAGCTGTTGGACAGAGTGAGATAATATAGTTCAAGACCACAGAATCCACCCCTAAAAAAATTAGTTTTTTGTATTTCCTCAAGCAGAAATTTTGTGGAGTTGGCACCATAATTTCACACTCTGCAAGTTGCAGCTCAGTGATTAGAAAATGCATCTGGGAATTTCTAAGTGAAAATGGGTTTCCGCTGGGAGAGTCTCAGGAGACTGGTGCAACACTCTGTCACGCGACCTGCCAATTAGGCTGAATCATATGCAGCTTGCCACAAATGTTTTTTTTTCTAATGGCAACTTCGGTTATGTAAGAATTGCTAAGCGGAAAGTTTGTTGTTTTTCTTTACATCGACATTTTGTTGGTCGTCTGGTTCTCGTTATTATACCTCAAACTGCTGTTATCAATCAATAAATAAATGAACAAGGATACCACCACTAGATGTACTAGATGCACTGGGGGAAAACAACAACTTTCTGCTGTTGTTGTGATTCATTCCAGTTTTAAATGCCACTGAACTATTGATTCTTTTTATTTATTAGTTTGTTTCCCCCGAAAACACCTGCAGACGCTTTATAATAACAGAAGCGATTCTTACATTTTTCTCGTGTTCCCTGACTGGGTTGTGTAAAGTAAATTGAGCCGGAGTTCCTCTCTCAACACAGATGGGTCCTTACTAGCACAAAGGTTTCTTTCTCTGGTCTAGAAGCTGATCATTTTGTGCATAAAAGAAGCCAAAAGACATTTTGAAGAATGAACTCCGACATATTGTTTACTCGAATGCTCTAACAGCAGAAATACGTGAAGTTAAACTGGATTTTTATGACTGTTCACCAGTTTTGACAGAACTGTTTCAAACATCTGCATGTTAAGCAATAATCTGGTATTAAATATCTTTTAGCCATTGTTTAAATTGGCCACGTTTATTTATGGGTTGAAGAGAAAGAGCTATCTCTTCAACACTGACTGATATTAGTTTTAAGGAGAACATTTTTTATTTTGTAGACTGATTGAAAGATGGTCATTTCCCAACTTTCCCAGTTCCGATATATTTCTTAGACGGAATGATCAGCTAAAAAAAAAAATAAATAATTGCTTTGGATTCTGGGACATGACAAAGAAAAGACCTGCTACAAAACATTCTACATAAGTCTTCATTTCATTGGTTGAATATTTTGTAGTTTTGAAATGTAAGTTTGTTTCTCAGTGTCTGTTAATTTGTTGCTTAGTTGTTGCTTTTGCCACTTGTTCTCTGAACCATCTGCCTGTTGAATTCACAATCTGAAAGATCAGATTTCAGTGAACACACACACACACGCACGCACGCGCACACACACACACACACACACACACACACACACACACACACACACACACACACACACGTTATGTCTTTCTGTCTTCACAAGGACTTTGGATTGACTTCCACTCATTTCTCAGTCATTTTTATATCCTAACCCTAGCCCTGAAACCTAACATAAACTCAAGTAAGATCGTAGACACAATCCTTTACCGAAAAACAGTACTTCTCATGGGTCCCGTTAGGAGCAGTGTGTCCTCACAAGGTAGCATTTGTTGGAAAAAACGGGCCTTACAAGGTGAGAAATGCTAAAACGTACACACACAGACAAACACAAATGAATCACAGCACAAACAACATCTGCAGCTTGTGGCCAATCAAGGCTTTGATCTGCGGTCACATCCCGGCCAGTTTGAAGAATGTGACCGTCACCTGCCTTCACTCATGTGCTGTTTGTTCTCCAGAGCCCAAGCTCATGAGGAAAACATGACATGTTCTCTTTAAAGAACAAAGCCACCATTTACTGCACACAATGTTCCAAATTCACAGTTTACCTCTTGGGTCCCCCCCCCCCGGTTTGTTCACTCCTGACCCCTTTTATGTGTCAATTTCTTTTGCCTTCATAAGGGACTCGTCATACATTGCTGTCCATCTAAATGTTTAAAACGTTTTCTGAAAGGCTATAAACTGTGATTCTACCTCTAAGCCAGGCATCTGGTGGCTATCAGAGTTAATCGCCCGAGCTTCCTTTGACTGCCTGTGTCACAAAAACACACAGCGTTTATTGGAACGCAAGCACACGCTGCACCGTGTTGGAAAGGGTGTACTGTATGGAGGTAGAAAAAGTGGCAAGAAGGAGACACGCAGGGCAACAGAAGGTTATGATAGAGAGGACAAAAGAGAAGGGGTGGGGGATAAAAACGGAGGAAGAGTGTGGCAGGATGTGTGAAACGGGCAATGACACATTTGGGCTTTTGGGAATGAAGAGACTTGATAATAATACGGCTTTGCTGCTTAAAAAGATGTGAAACAGAGGTGTGAAATGCTCTGACAGCAAAGGTAGACCTCATTTAGTTTGTGTGCTGGAAGAAAGCAAGGGATTCAGAGAGCAAAAGGTCCAATCTCCTAATCCAAATCATGATCACAACAGCATTTTTATATGAGCTGTTCAATCTGCAGCAATACGGTGCCTCGCAAATACTGCTTCAAACTTTAATTTTATCTGATGGGGGGCGGGGGGGAAACTGCAACAACGTATTTAAAAAGGCAGTGTGTATTTGAATTCGACCCATTTACTTTGATATTATTAAATAAAGCCCAACTGAATTCACAAATTATGAAAAACCAGCCAAGAGTCCCTTGATAACGTTGGAAAAGCTGCAGGAGACCAAAGGTCAGGGGGAGAAAGTGTGAACAGAACAACTATCAGTCATGAACTTCACAAATCTTTCCCTTATGTTTTAGTTGGGTGAAGAAAGCCCTTGTTGAACAAAAGTCATGATGTTTAGAGTGAGGAATAATCTAAGGAACACCTTAATAAATATATAGAGGAAAGCACTGTGGTCAGGATCAGACCTAAACTGAATTTGCAAATTGCTTTTTGCTGCAAACTAACAGGTGTGAACGCTCAGAAGTTTGAGAAAACGAATGGGCACAAATGTCAGCCGCTAAATGTGATAAAAGCTGCAAACCTGTGGATCTGTGTAGGTTTGACTCAGGGGAGCTCACTACAAATGGAAACTCCACTGTTGGTGTATCACATAAAATATCAATAAAGTGCACAAAAGTAAGCGGATGTAACATGACAAAATCTGTAAAAGTTCAAGGAGATTACAACTAATATTTTTATAAGCTACTATATTTAACAGGATATTCAGGTGGGTCATTTTAGTGCAATTCAACAATCAGAACTGAATTTCAGATAAATGGTTATAGAGTTAAAGATTCTAAAACCCTAATACATAATCACTCATCCTTCTCCTCACGTTGTTGTAAAAGCAGCCATAAAAACCAAAAGGAAGCGTTGACAGGTTCAGCAGCCTTAGAGCCATACTCTGAGATCACAGGCCGTGTGATTTGGACAAAGACGTTTCATGGTCAGGGTTAGCAGTAATTTGCAGGGCTGAGGCGAGGCAGGACCATCCTTTCACGGAGGACAGGTCAGGGCCTGGAAATGATAAATCCACTTACGAATATATGACAGTGAGAGCCAGGCAGGCGTCTGCTCTCTGTTCTTTTCCACAGACACCAACATTCTCCGGCCTTTTGGGAGTCTGTGAGGCCCAGCTACACCAAATTGTCACTTAAGAGGGGCAGGCACACTGCTGTCCTGGAACTCTATGCCTGGATTTTGAAAGCTTTAAAGGCACTAGTAGCTTTGAGCTGAACTGTCATCATTGATTAATTTACCTGCAGGAGTAAATTAATCATTGGCTTACAGTTAAATAGAAATGCATGGATGTCTTAGCGCACTTTTATTTGATTATCCTACTTTAAGAATGTTTCATGGAAACACTTTATCATGCGGCTACAGTATGACCATCGTCATGTGTTTTTTGCTCACACGGGCAAGCTAACGCTAACTGCACGCGTCTACATTTGTTCAAGTGTGAAAACTGGCTTGCTTTGTCCGAATGCGCAAAAAATAAAAACCGCAAGAGTGACGGCAAGAGCGCTATGGTTCACAGTGCGATTTCTGCAGAGAAACTGCATTGCGAGCTGCAAATTGCAATTAAAGTGACACAAGATCGCATTGATTCTTCCAATTTGCATCAAATGACCTGAGTGAAAGCTTTTGGCGATTAATTACAGCAGGCATCATCTGCTACCCTCAAATGATGTCTGTTTCCGAATAAAGGGAACACTATGTCTTCTGTATCCTTCAAACTTCAACAGCAATGTCATGGACAACTTTTGCTGTTTGCTAATCACTTTATCTAAACAGGAAATGAACAATTAGTCCTCCTGGTAAAATAATTCTAAACTTTAATGTAATAGGTGGTCAAGTTAAGTCGTCTGCTCAGATAGTTATCCTGATAGAATTTTTTTTTTTTGTATATGGGCAATGGAAAGATTTAGAAGGCCACTTTCAGCCAGCTTACTGGCAGTGCACAGCGACAAGTGAGAACGGGGAGGTACTGGATTATTTTACAGTCTGTCCAACAAACTCCACTCCCTCAAGCAATTCCTCTGGCATTTCAATAAAACGACTGTAAAACTTCAAACAAGCATAATAACACTCGGTTTTAAAAATTATCTTTAGTAAACCTTAAGGCCGTGTGATTTGGACAAAGACGTTGTCTATTCTTAACCTACATTATGGATGAATGACTGCTCCATAATTTTTTTTGCTGAGTTTCTATTCAGTTTGGTGGAACTGGGTGAATTTGCTTAATTTTCAGTTTTTTTTGTTTAGATATATCAAATACTTAAAAGTACAGGAAATCCAAAATAAACAACAAGAAACATATAACACATATTTAAATCAAAGTTTCATTAATTAATCTAACTATTTGTATGACTATTTAAGGAGTTATTTACACATCTAACAAAAATAAATACATTCTTATGTGATTTATTACATTTTATTAGTATATTACAGATAGGTAAGTGTCTATTTGAAAATTATTTCTTGATTTGTGCTTTTGTTGTACGTTTAAAGACAATTTCACAGACTGGTGTCAGACAGCAGATGAATTCATCAGTTGCGGTTGTGATGTATTAAAATGAGCTGTTCAGCTGGCTCCCAAAGTGCACAATTATCAAGCAAGTTGCCTGGTGGTTGCAGGACTCCATGGGAGGTCGCTGTGCATGCGTACTGAACTGTGCCGTTTTTCACCTTTCTAAATTAGTTGTCAGATTTCTTAATCGCCGATTCCATCATCCTTTTGCTCGTCGTATCGAAGACGAGCAGTTGTCCTGTGATTCTCATCTCTGAGCGTGCTCAGCAGCACTGCTCTGATTGGGCGGAGGGAGAAACACCATAGCAACAGCCAGTTGATGGATTAAAGCTGTAATAGAGGAAAGAAAGTCACTGTGATTACACACACAAACACGCGCAAACGCAGTTTCACACACACAGTGTCACTTGATTAAAAGGAAATAGGAGCCAGAAAACAACTTACTTCCTCTTTGTGTAACAATTTTACCCCCCACATACAAACACACATATACCCGACCGGTCTGTCAATCATTTATCTGCACTGCAGGAGCGAGGCATGGAGGCTTCCCCTTCGGCTACCAATCTGGTAATAACGAGGGATAGCTGCAGTGTTTCCCCCATGCTCCTCTATCATCTGTGCTAATCAACGCCGTGTGGAGCCACTCCACATTTATTACTTCTTGATTAATACAGTAATTATGAGGAAAAATTCAGTGCAACTGTCACCTAGCAATGCTGACGTCTTTGCGTGTATGGCGGGACGCTTGCTTTGTTTTACTGCGTCCACTATCTTGGAGTTGTGTGCACAGGATTAGTGCAGGCATCACTTTCAGCAGACTGGTAGGAAGAAGTGGCGCGGGCGGACGCAGTCGTGCATTGTAAATCAGCGCAGCTGGCCAGTTGGTTTCTCAAGGTGACATTCAGCCTCACCTAACAAGGTGTGTGTTACCACGGGATGCACTTTTACTTTGAAGTGGTTCTGCAAACGAGAAAACCTGTGGAGTTGTGATTAGCGAGGGCCGTGTGCTGGAGCGCTTACTCGGAAAATGATTTGGATCTTTCTTCAGTGACTGAGAAGGGACTTTTAAATCCTTTTTTTGTTGTTTTTTGGTACAGCTTGGTTAGCACTGCGTTGAATTATGTTGGCAAAAGTTCCACTTTATAAGAAGCTCATTCGATTGAAATCATATATTTACATATTTTGTATATAAAGACACTTAATCTTTAAGTATCACTGTCTGACATTAAAACAGACTTAGCATTTCTCATTTAAATCACTAAGATTACGTTGCCTTTAAAGAATGGGATAATGTCCAGATGAATGTCAGTTTTCTAAGCCTGCTATAGTTAACTGTTAACT
Source organism: Poecilia reticulata (assembly GCF_904066995.2). Lineage (NCBI taxonomy): Eukaryota > Metazoa > Chordata > Actinopteri > Cyprinodontiformes > Poeciliidae > Poecilia > Poecilia reticulata. Next base: position 8,991,914 of record NC_088852.1, on the reverse strand, counting down.
TTAATTCTGTGATTTTACGTGACAACAGAATTTTAGGGTACATCTCAAACATATTACAATATCATGAAAAAGTTCTATATTTTCATTTCAGAAAATGTTACCCATATTACATAGATTCATTACGCACAAAGTGAAATATATCAGTACTTTATTTCTTTCAATCATCATTGATATTGATGATTGTGGATACAGATCAAATACTAACAAAATATGCTAACTAGTAAATTTGAGGATTAAAGTGCAGAAGAAACATCTAAAACTCTGAGAAGTCAACTGCTTTGTATTTGTGTTTATTTGAAATAGTTTGGGGGGAAAGAAGAAATAAGTCATTCCTGACTATTTTTGCTAACAAGAAGAAAAACTAAAACATTAAATGGATAAACCCCACTGGTGAAACCACAGCTAACCACTTGAGTCCTATTACCATTTCAACTCAAAACTCATGACCAAAGTTAAATGTTAGAAGGAAGATCACATGGCATTTCTTCACTTCCGATTCGCCTTCCTTTTCTTGAAAGTTTCTAACCGAGACTGCTCGACTGTAGGAGCAAAGTCCCAGCGTGTCGTTTCTCTGACACTCCTGTATCCAAGCCCATATCAAGTGCTTCGCACACTGCTGGGGATTATCTTTACAATAAGGAACACCTAATTTGGAAAAAGTATTTGACTGTGTCTGGTCTCTGCGTGCATTGTTGCAGATCTTCCATCCAACAGACTCATAGGTAATGCAACGGCAAGCAGGAATTCAAATAAATTCACACTTGTGACAGTAACTGTGATTGCTGCTCGTTCTATTTTGTTCTACCTTATTTTTCTTGCCAATTTACATCCTTTCGTTGCATCCACATTTTCCCCACTTTTCACATTTCTATTTATTCTTAATCTCCTGATTTTTCTTTTCCGCCACCTCTTTTTCACTCGCTCCTCTACCTTTCTTCCTCTCTCCTCCATCCCATCGCCGCTGCCGCCTCTCTCTAGCGGTGGATTATTTTTGGTCTGCCTGGATAATTTCAGTAGGAAATCAAGCTCAGTGCCAGAGAAAGTGGAGCGCATATAAAAGAGCCACAAGACAAACAGAGACATCAAAACGCTCCTGATCTTTTTTCAGCACCTCAGCAAGATACAGTACTGAAGACTTGCTTCCAAAATCTTTGTTTTTTTTTTTTTAAGTCTTATTATAAGTTAAATAACCCATTTGTCCATCCAATATTTAACCTAATCAATTCTAAGAAAAGCAAGAACATGAGTCCACTGGGTATCTTGAAGTTTAAGTATCGCTTTATGAATCATTTACTCTATCAACTGCTGTGCAGCACATTGAAGGATCTTTCCGCGAGACACCGAAAGCCTACAAACTTACTGAATTGGTTTGAGCCCCTCAAATAAATTCCAACAGTTTTAAAGACATTCAAGAACACATTTTTTTCCTCCTGTTTTCTGGCTTGGGAACACCAAGTTTTGGGATGTAAGAAATGTGTACGTTTAATAATTCAGCCAAGAAGCGAGACTGGTGCTGATGAATGTCGATCCCGTCAACCGTCGGCGAGGTCTGAGAGCCTGACTGGAGAAGGCAGATTATAGCGCATTACAGGCAAAGAGGATGATGGCAGTTATTAATTTAATAACAGCTAATGGAAAGATGACATGTGTAATGTTTGAGAAGCTCAACATTGGCTTTGTGTGTTTGCGCGTGTGCGTTTTCTTACCCGTGCTGCTGCTTAATGCTAGCTCAGTTTTCGGCTGGAGCTCAGTAAGAGGAAAGCTTATGCTGTGTGCTGTGCTGACCTGGCTTATTAAGGACTCTTGTACGCCTGTGTGTGTGTGTGTGCGTGCGTGCGTGTGTGAGCGACAACCACCAGTTACGCTTTAGATCGTCTCCGTATGTAGGCGGCACATGATCGGCTTAGGGGACAATACTCCACAGGACACACGCACACACACACACACGTACAGATGTTAATATCCTCTTGGGCAGCTCTGACTCACACAGTCTACTCTCCGTCTCTTTAACGGTGGTGACTCAGAGAGGTAGATTGCCCTCAGGTGTCACGGTGTAAGATGAATAATTCACCCCAAGGACCCCTTCCCTACTCTCATCCTCTCTCTTTCTTTTTTCCTCTCTTTCCCTGCCCTTTCTCTCACCTCTTTTCTCTCACCCCGAGAGGCTATGTTATATTTCTTCCTCCCTTTCCTCCACCCGCAATTAGTCTGCGTGTGAGGAAAGTGGCAGCATATGTTGCAGTGAATCAAAATGGCAAAGGGAGAGAGAGTGAATGATAACAGAGTAAAATTATAAATGACAGATTCGGTCCAGAAGGTTAGGCTTGGCAAACAAATTAGCACAAACAAGAACTAACAGTTACTTAAGGGGTGAATTACACATGGAGAAGCAGTAGAAAAATATTTAAAAGTATCAAAAACCTTCCTATTTATAAAGATCTAAAGCTAAAGAACTGATATAATCATGTTACCTACATTTAAGCTAACTTGATTGTAATTTTTGCATGATTTTCAAAAACAAAACTTGAACTGCTTCTTGCAGAAGCAAACTATACGGAGTCACCTGTACAATCTTATGACCAAGTCAAGACTTGATTCGTCTCCCTGAGTTAGACATTTTTAACAGGTACTCCAGCTTCCTTCCAGAGTCCAATCCACAGTTGTAGCGCTAATGTGTCTATTCCTATTCTCAGATTGTCAGTTTTACTGTTACAACATGTATGCATACATACATAGCCTCAAAGGCTATTTGTTTCCTTAGGCCGGGCTTTGTGGGACGAGTTTCTCTGATCTCCCTTCTGCATTGTCAGCCGGCAGGTCTTGCAGTCTTGCTCATGTGTTTACAGGACCACTCTGCAGCCATGTGCAGCAGACATGCCTGAAGGAAGGCAGACCCTGCATTTGATGTGGCAGAGTATGAGGTATTGCGGTGTCCAAAACAAGAACATGCTGCGTGACCGCATGCCGAACATCAAGGCTTCTCCATGGGTTAAATCACCAGCCTGCTAGCCCGCCGGCTCACCAGGAAGTTCCCGTTAGCCCCGTATGCCAGTCCGCCCCTGCTTGGTGGCTTTAGCTCAGTACGTTCATGGAGATGGTGTGAGCAGTCTTTGACATTGTTTAAGTGTTACAACCACAATTATGCTCTTCTGAGAGATCTAGCTGTCAAAAGTGTAAACTTGAAAGAAATATACTAAGAAAATAAAGTGGATTTTGTGGAACGTCAAACCGTGTCAAATCTTCAAAATACTACGTGTTTTCATTGCACTCCCATTCAAGTGCATGTGTATAAGGATTAAAGGTGTAGGCCTGTTTTGTCATGATGTCACAGTCTCATTTAGTTACATTTCCATTTCATATTAAGTGATCAATTGGCCATATCAATTAAATCGAAATTCTCTACAAGCGCCTCCAGGAGGTTCGTTTTATACATTAGCCAAAATGAATCGGAAAGTAAGTTGTGCCATAAGCTTCATTTTTTCATTTTCGAGCTTTCAAGCATCCACCATGCTGAGGTGAGGGAAATGTTCATACTAGCATAGTATAAGACTCAGTGTTTTGTTTGGGTCATTGTTGTCATACTTAAGGATTCACTACATGGTAGGCGACATCACTCCCTCTTCATTTGTTTCCTATGGGTTGTCCACTTCCACCCAAATGACCAGCAAAATTTGTGCATGTGGAATTTCAAGCTCGTAGACGTGGACATGGGGACTGACGACGTGATACAAGAAAGTTTAGAATTTTTCTACTTTTGTTGCTGTTGCTGCTGAGGCTTTTGCGTCTTGTGTGTTGGGTTCACAGAAATTTGTGCTTTTCACCGCCGTTCGGTGCTCCAGGGGTGTCAAACTTTTGGGCCATATCAATGTGAATGTTCTTAAAGGGCCGGTTGTGCCAGAATCTATTTATAGAACCCATTGAACTGTTAAAAACACATCAATAAATAGCTGTTGGTTTCTGCATTCAATAAGTGTTGCTTAAAATGAAAATAATATTAAACACCTTTTAAGTCCATCCTGGATTGTGTGATTATTTTTGTATTTTTTTGCAATCAGTCACTATCCTTATACCACTAAGAAAAAAGGCAGATCTGCATTAACGTGATAGGGGTACATTGAACATTGGCACAGGTCACAATAGTTCCCTCCTCCCTCGATGTTAGTCATTTGAAAAATAATTTAACCATTCAATATTTACTGAAAATTATGTCATAATGCAAAATGTTGCATATTTTGCTCTATTTTTCACAAAATTTGCCTTCTTGCTTCTTTAATCCTGCTATGCGTCTGTATTTGTTCTGATCCACTAAGCTGTTCTCATTCTGTGTCCCTAATGCATCAATAAATGTCAAACATGAAAGACAAAGAGGATAAAAATATCTGTTTGGACAACTTACGATGCTATTTCAGTGAATTCACATTTCACTTAAGCTTTGAAGTCACTTAAGAAGCCTTTTCTGTCATTTGCTATTTCTTTATCTACTCATGCGAAAACAACAGCTTTTTCTTTCAGTATCAGACAGCAGAAGGACAGAAGAGTTGAAACCCTAAGCAGTTCTATGTATTTCAGAGAGGAGGAGGAGAATCAAAGAAAATTGCAGTTTACATCGTCCCTATTTTGTCGCAAGTTCATTTCCTGTCTGGCGAGGTCACATCCTCTCTGCCAAGGTATGGGTGAACAGGTGCCACCCTCCCCCACCTTCTCGATCGCTTATATTCAAACTCACATCCACACACACTGACATTTTTTCTCACCTCACCCTTTTCGTTTCCAAAAATACCTTTAAAACCAATTAGTGGGATTAATTTCACTTATAGTAAGTTAATTATTTTGTGATGGATTGTGGAAAGGAAGAGGCCAGGAAGAAAGGGAGGAGAGCAAGAACCTGAGTAGAGTCCTCAGGGGAAAAGCTAAACTTAGTCTCTCTTTTTAGTATTTAGTCTCTCTGATGCTTGATCTTCATCAAAATACTCTGTCATTTTTGTGAGTCTGTTGTAGTGGTTTTTTTTTTTTCTTTTCGTCTTGGAGCTGGTTTTTTTTGTCTTTTAGATTTTCACTTAGATATTTTCACTTTTAGATATTGGGCTGAGAAAAGTTAGCCCACTCCTCACTTTCAGTTGTGAGATATTTGAAAGGTTTTTCTTGCATGGTCACTTTATTTAAAGACACCCCATACCATAGCATCACAATGAGATTAAGGTCCGTCTGGGCTTTGACTCTGCAAAGGACTTTCTACATCTGAATTCTCATTTAGTATTTGGTCGGTCCAGTTCTGCTTTTAATTTCTCACTGACAGTCTTACATTTTCCTCAAACACTTTATGATGGTAGAATTCACGGCAGTTGTATGGTAGTGAGGTAGTAACAATCTCCTAGTCTCCATGTGGTGCTAGTGTGACAGATACATCTGTGTGATTTCAGCCACTTTAATAGAAAAGAGAATGGGAATGCCTCACTTTGTTTCTCACCAGCAATTATTACATTTTAAATAAATGTTTAATAGATATTTTCTTTCCTGTCTTGGCAATTAAAAGTTTAAAAGAAATCAGCATAATATGTTGTGGAATGTTATTCCGTGCTTTGGTGTAAACATAGAAAAAATATCTCTGTTCATAACGGTTTTTAAAGGCTGGTAGTGGCAAGCATCAATTTGTTTCAGACCTAGTCGAGCGGCCATTTCCGAGATATTGAAATAGATTTTAAGCATCCATTTCTACAAATACGTTAGGCTGTAATAAGGTAGATTTTTTTTCTCCACAACTGTAAGTGACCCAGACTTACATTGGGGTATGGTCAGTCAGTATATGAGAAAAGAATGCTTTGTTTTAAAGGGATCACATGAATTATTAATCCAGATTAGTCTTGTAAAAGACAGGAAAAGCCTAACCAGGCACTGGGTCAGCAAATTAGGATTTGGCTATAGGACCTTCAGACGGGACACTGGTTTCTAAATGTAACATTGTTTTGTGTCTAGGCCTGTCGGGATAAACGATAAATCAATTAATCGGACGATAAATTAAACCTATCGACCTCATTTTAGTTATCGTCTTCATTGTCTCTTCCGGCCTGTTGATGACACTGAATGAAAAAGGCTCAGCTCCGGTGCTCTCCACTGACCCTCCCGACCTCATTTCCTTAGTCTAATGTCCAGCGCACATTACACGAGTTGTCGGCCCATTTTCAAACCCTGAGAGACCACACATTAGCCGACAGAAATCCCAGGTATAACGGTTCGATCGTGCTGTGTGGTGTCCAGCCACATGGGCACAAAATAATGGCTACAAGTCCAGTTAAATAATTTTAAAACCAGGCATTAATCAATGCTTTACTAGAATCTACCTATGATGCATGTGGCTAGAGTCAGCGTAAAGTCCTGACCGAATGAAAATCATTATAACCTATTTATGTCACGTTACCAAAGAACAGCTGAAAACTTACCGGGTTTATCAACTGCGGTAGCAATTTGGCTCCAACTCCTCTCCTTGTCATTTCTATATTCTTTGCACGAAATTTTGAATAAACATTAATGTTGTTTCCACATATCTCAAATGTCTGCGGGATTTTGTGTTGCGCAGTGTCAGCTTTTTGGGATTCCCCTCCGTAATTTCCCCTCAGAAAGCGAGGAGAAGAATCCGAGCTTTCTGATTGGCTACCTCTCACATTCAGTGTTAAAGCTCCCAGTCGGGGAAAAACCCTCATTTAGATCGGAGCGGCCACGACGATCTACCGTAACCCACCACACACTGCAGGATGATCGGTTAGATCGGCCAACGATCTAAGATTGTCATAAGGGGAAAATAGGGGCAAAAAAATGGTGTACTGTGATCTACTGCATTAGGTAGTCAGATGTGCCCGTCTTCTCTATTTAAATCTAGTGATTACTGAAGGCAAATACAGACTTCATAATCTGCACTCTTTTGGTTGAATGCAGTATTTATTTCCACTTTGGCTTTATGTTGTTTAGTTTTTATTCAAGTATGTTTTTTGTTAATGGAGACCGAGAATCCATTTTATTTTTGTTTTTAGTTGTTTTATTTAGTTTATCAGTTCCAGTGTTATGTGTTCTTTTGAAAATAAAGTGCATCTATCAGGAAGTCGCATGTATTCTTAGTCATTTCCATTAAATCAGTGTCAAAAGGTCTTGAAACAATATTATCGTTTATCACAAAAATTTTTTAGACAATCGTCCAGCAAAATTTGTTATTGTGACAGGCCTATTTGTGTCCTGACCATTTTCAGTTAAATGAAAAAATGACATAGCACCACAGTCTTGGTTTAAATAAATAAATAAATAGGTTTCTTGAGAAAGCTGAAGCTAACATCTCATCTGGGCCATGACCAAAGTATGGTTATACCATCTTTTATGTATGATAGAACTAAGGTCTGCCTTTGTTGACCCTTCCAGATCAGTATAAAATTGGCCATGTTGTCTTTTAAATATGTCAGGTGAAAGTAATGGCATGCATGGGGTTTTTGTAGTTAAAGTGCAGAGAACAGATAAACATGCATTTTTAGTTGAGGCTGGTTTCTTACTTCTCCCTCCTCTGAAGCGTCTTTTGAGCCACTTACAGTAGTTTTTCAGGATAGTAAGCTCTTTGATTGGCCCACTTTTGTTCTGTGAAAAGCCGGGAGGCAAGTTGGCCTGTGTGTGACGTGCATCCACTTCTTTACAGTGCTGCGGAGAGGCTGCTGACCAAGCTTATGCCTTGATGTGCTTAAGCCTCTCCACAAGGCAAGACAAAACAGATAAATGTTGCACACGCAAAGGTCAGACCTCCACCAATCTTTTCATGTACTTTGTCCACAAAGCAGATTAAATATTTTGTGCTGAATATCCAATTATCCCATGAAAAAGGCATATTGCCTCTCAGTCAGAGCAGTTGGATGCAGCATAAACAACCTACTGGGATTAGGTTTTCCAGTTCTTCACCCTTTTTCGGTTTTCCTAGAATGTATTTATGCCCCGCAGCCCCCCAACAACAGTCATGCTGGTAAAACTTCCCCTTCAAACTGCCACATGGCATTCAAGTATTCCTGATTATTTTAGCTGGAAGCACCAAATTCCACTAGAAAATAAGCTCAGTCATACCATTACTGCTCTACTTAAGAAGTACCTCTGGAAAACATTTCAAGCTGCGTGTGTGTGTGTGTGTGTGTGTGTTTTATCAGTTATTCCACTCCTTTGTTGAAACCAGTTTAGGAGCAATAGAGAGACACAAAGTAGGCTGTAACAAAGACCAGTTTACGGATAACACAGAGGCAGACCTTTACAGAAACTGACAAGATCATGTGTGAGATGGTGGAGCTGGTGTACTAAAAAGTAAATGTTTACAATACGTTTTGATGGTTTTGAAAGGAGGAATGTGTTGGACAAAGAGGTCTGTTCATAGCTTGGTATCCAATAGCACTATGACTCAGAAATACTGGCACTTGTTTCTGTGCGTACTGCGTGTGTGTTTTACACTCTACTTTTGCAGCCTAGCAGTACATGAGAGCTCACTTGTTTATCAAAAAAAAAGAAAATAAATCACATATCTGTAACATGTATCACAAATCTCAAAATGTCACTTCATACCAAGGGGATCTGCTCATTTTGAGTTGTGGTGTGTGACTGCGTAAGTTTGGAACTAGTGAATGTCTTACAGTAACATGCGCAGATCCTCAAACATAAACCACTAGTTACATGATACCAAAATTGAGCTTATTGGTCTACATCCAAAATGTTATATGTGGCAAGAAACTAACTGGTCCTTTTTTCTTTAATTATTAAAATGTAATCAATTTACCATGAAGTCCCTCGAGGTAAAGTCACTTTTTCAGAGGAGACAGAGTCAAGAAGTACACTTGTTTTCTGTATACAAAATAAATAAACATCAAATAAATGCGTTGTAGGAGTAAAAGAACAAAAAAAAGGCAAATTTTTGCCGTTTGATTTGATCCTAATTTTAGCACTACAGTCGGAATGATAGCTACAAACCTTTAGAAGTTCCAATAAATGGTTCAGATAGATAACTTTCACTTCGTGTCTGTGCAGACATATTGGATACCGAACGTGGGGCTTCTCAGCAGTTTCAGAGTTAAGTTCCAGCTCTAGAGGGCCTGCTTGACGTATTTTTGACTGGCACCTAAAATGATACAAGGGATAAATCTAGGTCAATGCTAAAAGAAAACCTGTTAGAGACTGCAATAAAACTGCTAAGATGGAATTGTTTAGATCAAAACATGTTAGAGTTGTCTTATCAGAGTCCCAGACTAAAACCCAGTTAAGAATCTGTTCTCGGAATTGGAAATGCCTCTTCACACCGATGCTGTCCGTTCGATCCGCCTGAACCTGAGCTGTTTCGCAAAAACTTTCATCTCTAGATGAGCAAAGGTGGTACAGACATATTCCAGAAGATGAGGAGCTGTAATTGGTAGCTTGGTAGTTTTGTCAAGTCTGATTAATGAGGGACAGGAATCCAAACACACACCACACTTTTCAAAACTTTACTCCTGAAAGATTTTTGATAACTGTGCATCAGTGACGTGCGGTGAGGTTCGCAGCTGGTGAGGCACCGACTTAATTATAATCGAATTTACAAATCTAGACCCTGCATGCTATTGTTTACATAAGGAAATTTCAAGCATGCGTAGAATGCTGGAGGGCAAAAAGACTATTCTTTAACATGTGATGCTTAGCCGCGCCGCCGCTGCAGAATACATCCGTTATCTCAATCAAACTTAGACATGTAAATATTATTATTTGTGCTTAACAGCAGAGGGAGCAACCGTTAAAGTACAACTCAAAACCACGTCTTTCTCGCTCTCTGTATCAGCGCAGCTACTGTATGGCTAGATCCCCGTTATTGTCTCTTATTCTGCAGTTGTGGAGTCACAATGTCTGGGTTCATGAGCGCCCCCAGCGATAAGGCACGAGAACTGCCTGCCTCACCTCGAATCTGTTCTCTGCCGTTTCTGATCGCTCCTTAGCACACGAAACACGTTACACACACAGTTGGTGACAATAAAAACACAGTACATTAAATACATAAGCTAAATTATGGAAAATCTGTTCATACATTAAATGTTTTTAACCATTTTATTGGCGACGTACAGACAGGAGGAGCATGCTCTCATAGAGTGGCAACCGGTGCAGTTAGCGAGAGGTTGCGCAATCCCAGGTGAAGCTCAGCTCGCTGCTGCCTCACCGGCTTCGCTTCCAAGCATTTGAATGGGAAAATGCGAAAATTCAGCGATTTTGAAGAAAAATAACATCACATTTGGTTAAATGAAATGAAAAATAGGTATTTTATAGTACCATCCACAGGGTGAAATATCTTTAGAAATTATTTTATTATATATTTCCATGATGATCACCTGCCTCCCCTGACCGCACATCACTGCTGTGCATCCTTTGTCATCCACTTCACACTTTTTTTCTATTAGCTGTAGAACAATTGTGATTGCATCGGGTATTTTGAGGCAATGCCTTTGCCATGCTTGCATAACTTTCCTCAGATATCTCAACGAGGACAAAAATAAGAACAGCTCTTTTCCTTCAGCCCATATTCATAAAAGCTGTGTTTGTTTACGTGTTGCATGAGGTGAAAATATGAAAACATATCCTTGAGAGAAGGTTGTTACCATGTGAATTTTGAATACACACACACGCACACACACAAACACAAACCCATGCTGCATGATCTCTACCAAACAAGCTGCACACACAGAGGGAGTGGTCAGTCTGGCATCACAGCTAAAACTGTGTGAAGACCGAGAAAAAAAAAAGTGACATAAAAAAAGAAGGGAAAGAGTGAAAAAGAACAAGAAATCGGGAAAGTTGGAAGTGCAGTGAAAGGAGAGAGATGATGTTACTGGAGCGCTTCAGGATGACTCATCCATAAGCTAGTGATGCCTCACAGAAAAGCACATACTCACAACAAGTACACACTAAAACACACAAAGTCGTGTATCCTCAGACACACACATATCCACCGCGCGCAAATATTTAGTCACACGCCTGATCACATATCCAAACGCGCGTTTCGTATGCACACCAGTACAGCAGTGATCCATTAGCCTGATACTGATTCAGAGAGACATGCATGTTGGTTCAGCAGCTTGTTTCTAATGAGCCAAAATGGCCGCTACCGAAGTGGAGTTTCCAGGGCAGAGCAGGGAACGGCCCTTGGGGCAGAGAAACTGGGCGAGAGGAAAGGATCAGAGGGGCTGGATTTAAATGGAGCTCATTAGCTCATGGTAGCCGTGAGAGGTCCCTGCACACAAAGGAGAAACACACACACACACACACATGCACACAAAAGCAAACACATATGGATTAGTGCACTAAAGTTTTTTTTTACAAAAGAATTACAAAAGGAAGAATAGGGAGAATAGAAGGGTAAAAGAGGGTGAGGAAAAAAATCTAATTTATGGCTAAAGAGAACGACTGGCAAAGGTAGTGACTCCTGCAGATGGTGAAGAGACTCACTTGTGTTTGTGATTTTTTTTTACTTTACCCCCCTCCCCAGCCTTCCCTGCTTGTCCACCCACTCAACATATGTCTTCCTCTGCTCTCCTTCCTCCACTCCTCTCCCCCGTTCCTAATCCCTGTTTAATCTATGAATTTTGTCAGTTTTTTTTACTATTGACAGAGCGAGAAGTGGGTGGCACACATGCTTTTTGTGTCCCGTCACAAACAGAAGTGAAGTCTTTTGTGCTTCACTTCAGCTTTGTGGTGTATTTATATCCATAAACTGTCTCATACACACACTGTGCCATTTTTCACTTGGTAGCCAAACTCTCATCAAAGGGCCGTTTGATTTCTTCTATTGCAGCTCTGGCCCCACATATCCCAGTAGACTCGGGGTATTATAGAGCACGGAGAGGCTGTGCTATAAGCCCAGCCTCTACTGTGATCCAAAATTATAAATCTGTACTAAAATAATAATAATAATAATAAAAAAAAAACTAAAACTCACTGGCTGCTTGGTATTTGTCTCATACAATTTGCAATCAGCTTAGATTTGTTTATTAAATTGTTCTTTTGATGTGAAATCAAATCCATTTTTTAAAGTGCCTTTCAAAAGTATTGACACCCCCTAAAATGCGTTGTATTTTGTCATATTAGCTCTACAAGGTGCCGTGTATTAAATTGGGAATTTTTGCTTCGTCAACTACAAAGCAGCAAAATCGCAAAGTGGAAAGAAAAAGAACGCTCTGACCAGCTCTCATGTTGCTGCTAAATACAAGAAACCCCAGAGCATGATGGTTTCTCCACCATGTGGAACAGAAGGTGTGTTCAGGGCATGCGTAGTTTTTCCCAGACGTGGGATCTGGAGTTCCCTATTGCTCTCATTTCATCAGACCACCTTCTTTCGCTGGCTTTTGTCAGACTGTCTTGGCAGGTAAACACGAATAGACTGATTTTTAAAGATTTAAACAACTTCTCTTTCCCTGCCTCCACTCTACGGTTTGGAGAATTTGCAGGATAAACAGCTAATGGCTCGTCTTGGATGTCTCAAACAGACGATAAGCAGCTGCCTCACACTAACACATTTTTTTTAGCAATCAAGTTGATCAGTCCAAGTTGGCAAAGCTATCTTGAAACAAAAAGAGCTAATCAGACAGTAGGTGTGGCAATGTTCATTTTAAGAAGTATGTTGAGTGTGTATAATATTACTATTAGAGTTGGCTGTCCCAAAACTGGAATGGAGCAAATATCAATGAATTACAGTGTAACAAAAAGTCTTGAAAATATTGCTTAAATTATTTAAATTCCACACTGGATGCTCTTCAGGACTTTTTTGTCCCCATAATTAATGAAAATTGTTTAATTATATGAATAAAATCAGATCTATTGCTGTCTGCTGGCTTCATGCACTAACTTTGTACTTAGTTCAGAAACGTCTCTCTACAGGCTGTGATTAGCAAGCACAGAAAACATAGTTAAGCTAACATTAATCTTTTTTTTATTATTATTCGCTTTGATTCTTTATTATTTGTGTAAGTTCAAATGCTGAAATGTTTGATGCTGCCTTTCTAGTTTTCAGGCGACATGGTTTTTTTTAAACTCAAATTTATTTCTCTGTGACCAGTCTGTGCAAGCAGATGGAATTAAATACAATTTGTCTGTCAAGTTAGATGTGAGGATTATGAGAATCTAGTAAACACTGCATGTAAACATTATCTGACAAAAATATTTATTACATATAAACAGCAAATTTGTGTTCTCCATATGTGCGTGTGGGAAAATAAATGGCCACACAATTATGGCAGCTCAGGCATCCCATACAAATGTCAATATTATAGTTCCGTCAACCTTCTCATTTTCAGGCTTGTGACTACATACATACATTATTCATACAGGGTTTTTTTTTTGCTCCAACTTTCTCTGAGTTTTTAATATCATGAGATGTAGAAGAAAAGCAGGTAAACAACAAAGTAAATCCCTGCAACAAGAGGAGAAAATATTGGCATTTGGCCGGTTGGTGTCACAGCAGACTGGATCATACAGAAGAATTATTTGCAGGAAATTTGCTTATTTCCTCAAATTTTTGGAAAGCATATTGGAAAGAGAATGTAGTTCGGGAAGCTGAAATACCTCGGCACACAGGGTATTGGCTGGTGTTTGCAAAGCCAGCTAATCCAGGAGCAGCAATTATTGTTCTTGGCACTGATTGGCTGCAACCCAAAGCCAGAGACAAAGAGAACTGTGGATGTTAGCTTTTGCAGTAGTGCCAAAAGGTTTTGAACTCTGTATATTATTGCGTATGAAGGTATATTTGGCATATAGGCAGTTCTAGGTATTCAAAGGGGGCATTTAAAGTTATTATGCATTTAATATCAAACACTCAGAGGTGTTTGAGTTGTATTTTCTATTTAAAACTACAGCTAGAAAGCTATGAGTTGTTAAACTGACAACTGCTGGGTTTACCTGAGCAGGCAGACTAATTAATGAACCCAGTAACACCAGCTTGTCGTACTCCCAGTGTCGCGCTGAATTGAGCAGAACAACAAAAACGTCTCGTATTCAGAGCAATAAGCACCGAGAAGGTTGTTATTTATACTTGCTCGTCAATAAACTACAAAATAAATGAGATCGATAACATTATTATTACAGTAACAAAAGCTAAGCTTTCTAGAAACGTAATTTGCTGCTTCTCAAATTTAAATGAAACCAATTAGATCATGATTTGCTTAAATGTTTCTACAATTACCGCAACACTGTGATCTTTTTACCCGAGATTCTGTATAGACTGTGTAAAGTCTTACACTAACCATTGCCTCTGAAGTTAACGGCCTTTTCCATAACTCTAAATACCCTAATGAAAAGAAATATATTGTCACATTCAGTAACTTGAAGCCATTTGATCCATTTCATTTTAGCTATAACCGCTTTGATTAGGAACATGGTGTGCTGCTACAGCTATTCCCAGGGCCTCACTTCTCCTGTGCAGGATGGGCAGAGCCTGAGTCATAAACTTAACACTCCCTCCGAGACCATGCCAAGCCAGACTCTCCAAGCTAAACTATGAACACACATTCATTAGAGCTTTATAGCTTTGTAGGCACGTTGGTTAATTACAGGCATGCACACAGATTCCCCCCCCCCCTTTTTCTTGTTTTTAAGGTTCTGAGCAAGGCTACACTCATCCGCAAAGACGTTACTACGACTAGGCTTTGCTCGATGACTCACCCCGGTGTGTTGCTCCACCTCAGACTACAGCTTCCCCATTTGGATCCACAGAAACACCATTGTAAAGTGTAAAGCTTGCGAGGGCACTTATTGACTCCACAGTAAAATATCCTCACCTTGACGGCCTTGTAGCACGAGAAAGATGGCTTAATTAATGGAATTTTTACGGTAATGTCTTTTATAGGTCACGGCCATTCGTATTTGCAGCTGATAAGTAATAAAGAAGGTTTTTATGGCATTTTCTTCGCAATAGCCAATTATCAACCCCTTTGATTTGCAGAATATCTCTGAATTTGTCACAAAACAGCCAGGACTGTGGACATTTATTTATTTATTTTTTTGTCAATTCATACACGAGCAAAAGCATGCCAAATTATTGCTATTCAAACTGGAGCGTGAAACATCCGCCAGAGTGTAGCACAAGAACTTTTTGGTAATATTTATTTTCCGGAGATTTTCTTCAAAGGGCTGCCCGAATTCGCGGTCTTTAACCCGTGACAGTCTAAATGGCGTCAAACTGTAAGAAATCACCATGTGTGACCTGATCAGATGATCAGATCTCTTGTGAAATGGCGTTATTGCCCGGATTGACAAGGCCTTCAAAGATGTGAACTGTTCCGATATTATGAAAGCTGGTTCTGCCAAATAAAGTTCCAGGTATTTGTTTAAAACGACTCTTGAACTGCAGCTTTTAAGGTAATTTATGTTTTACTTTGTCTGTTAAAGGGATGTGCAATCAATTGGCTTTTTATTTTATTCGATATTTCTTATTACAAAATTCTCAAAAACGACCACAGACAAAAATGAAGTGGAGTGGCTTATTGGTGCATGTGGGGGGGAGAAAGGCTGACCCATGCGGTCTGTTCCAACCAAAGAGCTACTGTAGCTTAAATTACTAAAGACGTTTATGCCAGTTCTGACAGAAAGGTGGCAGAACCTGCAGTGCGTTGCAGTTTGATGCATACAAGCCTGCTTTAAGAGCAGACCGACTCAAAAACCTAAACCACTCTGATCTATAGGACTCAATGACAAAGGTGCTGAAAGTAGCTGAGTCTAGCTTACGGCTTCAAGAACAATCATGTTATAAATGTGTTGCAGGTATGTTGTCAAAAAAGACCGTTGATAGTGAAACCAAATTACTCCCAGCTTGTCCGGGAGTAACATGCTTGTGATGTGTTTCACAAGCATGGAGCCAGATCGACTACTGAGTAGACATCAATAGTATTAACTTGAAATTATTGTTTCTTTTGTATTGTTTACACTTGGATAGCCAAAAACTGAGAACTAATTCAAAAGGCATATGCAAGATTTGTTTGTATGGATGATGTTTGTGTTCACGTTACCCACATTTCCGACAGTTCTCTGTTTAACGTTGAAGCAGCTAAAGACACTCCTTCCTGCATACATAAGTCAGAGTATTCTAGCTGCTGGAGTAAATACAGGCCTGCCTTTCTCACGGAAAAGGGAGACTGATAGTCAATCGCTGACTACAGTGATTTTCCTCGTCTCCAAAATTAACACGTCAATTTTTATTTGTATTTTTTTTTTTTCAAATTTCCGTAGTTTTGGCTTCCCTTAAACATCTTGTTAAATCTGAAGCATCTGGTTGAAGCACACTTTTCTTTGCAGCTGCATGCCTCTTGAAAGAGTGAGAGCAGTGAGTCCTGCCGGCAGGCTTGGCAAAGACGTGAAGCCAGAAAAGGAGGGGGCGGGGGAATCGCTGAAAGTGGAGGTTGGATGTTTGTGCTGATATAAAAGACAGTGCATTTTTCTTGTTTTGTTTGACACAAAGAAAATTGCAAGTTGACCATTTGACAGGTTTGGAAATAGGGGTACGATCAGGGATAGATTGTACATATGGTACATAAGTCTCGGAAATGGCGGGAATGTTCACTGTGTTGTATGAAAACATGTCATGTCCATAAACTGCTACGGATGTATTTTAGATGGTTATTTATAGAACATGTTACTTTCAAACGATCTGTTCTATGCAAGACTTTTAGTTTTGCTCTTGGATAGCTTTAAGAAAACACATTGTTCCTTCAAATCTTCCACTGTCAAGTACAAAGAAAAATGTGGGAAAA
This sequence comes from Poecilia reticulata, assembly GCF_904066995.2. Lineage (NCBI taxonomy): Eukaryota > Metazoa > Chordata > Actinopteri > Cyprinodontiformes > Poeciliidae > Poecilia > Poecilia reticulata. The sequence continues at coordinate 8,975,154 of NC_088852.1, read as the reverse complement.
GGTTTCAATTTCAATTCAGCTTTGGTTACATCTGTATAACTTCAGACTGAAAAATCCAACCATTAGTTTGAGTAAATTCAAATAAATTTTCAATATTGAAAGAGAAGTAGTAGTTTAACTCAAAAGTACACTGAAATTTGTGTTTGATTTATTTTAAAGTAATCAGAGTGTGTGGGAACAATGTTTCTCTTGGTTACAAAAATAATATGAAACACTGGAACATTCATCTTGCAAAATAGGAAAGACAAGAGAACATGTTATGTAACTAAGCAGATGAGTTTTGATCTTCATATCAAAACTCGTTGTGCGTGCTATAACTTTCATGTAGAACGCATTGTCTTAATGACTTGTCTTTTGCTGTTTTTCATCCTTTATTTATACTATTTTGATGCAGAAGTACATGCTCCAAAAGATCCAGATTTACCTACTTATCCTGCCCTAAAGAACACATTTTAAGCACTTGTTTAGTCTGTAAGAAACTTTCACATGGGCACAGAAAGAAATTTAAAAAGAAAATCAAAGTAAAATGTAATTTGGACATAGATGACAGAGCACAACTTCATAACTGTTATGAGGTGCTTAGACAACATCAGTAAAACCCGGAACAGACAAGGACTAAGATAAACATCAGTGATATGAGGATGAGCCATACATTGATTAGCAGCTTAATGGAAAAGCAACAGAGAACTAAATCAATGTATGAGTGAGTAACTGAGAATGTTAATGACTGGTAAAACTATGTTCACAGTACAAGTTGTTTAATATACTGCAAAGGAGGACTAATTAAAATTCAAACAGTCACGTCACGTAGCAGTGTAAAAAACAGAAACTGGACCAAACAATGTGCTCATAAAAAGAAAAGTAAAAGACTAAAGAAACAAATTAAAAACTAGCCATGCATTTTTCATTTCATTCAAACTCAGTTTCTTCTTCTAGCAGACTCGATGATGCTTAATGAACTTTTAAAATACAATGTGCACAACTCTACTAAAAGAGTGTCCTGTTGTCAGAGTATTTCAACCAAAGAATGTAAGTGGCTGCAAGAAGTCGAAGGCCTTTCCTAAGCAGCCATTACCATTGGAGTGAATGCATGCATGTGTGTGCATGTGTGTGTGTGTGTGTGTATTTACAAGACGAATGAACTAAGCAACTGAGCGGGCAAAGGATAATTTGGTTGGCTGCCAAACAGGCAGTGTTAGGAACCGATGTATGCATCCATCAGTCGCTGAAATCTGTGGATCATTTTCAGAGCCAGACTACCGGAATGATTAAAATATGAGAAAGTCAACTTTGTGTTATTCCCCCCCATATTCTTGCATTTGCTTGCTGGCTTTAATGTTGATTATTGTAAAGAGGTTTATGCTGCACACTTAAAAATAAACACAGACACAAAGTGCTTCACACATAATGAACATCATTAGATGAAATACGCCGCGTGCTGAATGTGGACAAGACATTTGCGTTCCTCTTGATTGTGGATCGAATGAAGCAGGCCGAGAAACTCCTGCAAACACATCTGGTGATTCTGTCCAGAGCTCAATCTTTGTCTCATCTGTTGTTTGTAACTACGCCTCCCCCAAAAGAGGAGCAAGCAGTTCAAAGGTATCAATAAAACCCCACGACAATTCAGTCGCAGCCATGTAAAACATCCGATCGGCACCGTAAATAACAGTCGGACATGGACGCCCAGCAGAAGAGAGAGAAAACGATAAGTTGCAGCCAAATTAAAGAAAAACAAATGGAGCTTTGAAGTCATCACAGCATGCCAGCCCATCTAAATATATTTACATCAGAAAAATAAATAAATAAAAAATCTGAGCCCACACATCAATTTGGAGTGTCAAATTCTGCTCAAGGCAGAAAGGAGAGAAGGTGCCATTTGAATTTTATCAGTCAAAGCAAACTGGATAAAAGTGTCTGCTGAATGTTTAATGTGTACATTAACAAGAGAGCCATGAGCATTAGATGTGAAAAGTAGCAACGTATAGAGAGACTCTGGCAGGCAGACATCTCTATCTGGGTTACTCTAGCCTCACATCCCCTCCACTGCAGATGAATATTAATAAGCAGTTATTAATATCTGCTGCCTGCTCTGCGTGCATGACTATGTGTATATGTGAAGTCTAGATGTATCCTGGTCCTTTCCTCTTGTTTCCTCTTCCCCGTGCTAACTACCACTTCCTCGTTTTCTGTTCAGTCTGTTCCTTTTACATCTTTCACCTCTTGCGGGGATCTTATCGGCATTGCACTTATATTGTCGTAAATCAAGGAAGATTAACCCAATTTACCAATTTCTTTTTGTCAGTTATTACAATAAGGTTTTCAAAGAAGAGCAGACATCATCTCTGACATTATCACATATGTACATCCGTCAGGCTGCAATTGACTGAGTTTCGGAGTTTTGCTTGTTGTATTTGTTTTAAACGTCACGCGCGAGACCGACACGTTTTCCCATGCAATCCAGGAATGAAATTTAGAACAGCAGAAGTAGGAATGTTTTAATCTGCAGGGGACTCATAGGAAGATGCTCATTTTACTTAAGCATAGAAACTTTTATCTGTCTCAAATTATGTCAATTAACCTCATGTCTGTCAAACTTTACAGAAAGTAATCAGATCCATATCTTACCTTTTTTTTTCCAGAATAAGGATGTTAGCATTTAATTGGAAATTGACTATGAATTATTACACATAGAATCAAAAACTAAGCTGTTAGTATTCACAATTTTAGCTTAACCCCTTAACTGCCATGAGAACACCGCTGACTTGCCGCTGACTTGCTTTAAGGGTGACAGTCAGAAAAGCTTAGCCAAAATAAAGCAACTAATGTATCTGCTACTTATAGAAACCCAAATGAATATTCACAGAATCATCAGCTGATCAAAAGTCTAACATGATCGAAACTCTAATCTGTGCCTCTCTTTAAAAAGTAATCACTAATGTTTCACACAAAATTTGGCCTCCTTTTACCTGACTTAGGTTGATAAAAAAAGGTTGGAAGAGAAAAAAAAAAGAAAAATGAATCCATCGGTTTGGTCACCACAGTGAACTGGTAGCGTGACTTTTTATTTTGGGCTAAAACCAACCTGTTAAGTCGCCTCTCTCTCTCTGGGAGAGAGAGCAGCAGGTGGAGTTTCCACACCCATCTTGCCCCACGGTGACAGAAAATATCTCCACCACTGAGCTATTTTTTGGCCAGAAAGGTTATCCTCAGACTGACCGGCTGTCTCTCTCCTGGGCCTGGGCCTCCTAATTGGGTTCTCGATTGCAGTTTGGAACTGAATTGACAACAGTACAAGAAGCAATCTCGACAAATCAGTTGAGTTTTTGTCTCCAACAGGTGTATGAAAGAAAAACAAAACAAAAAGCTTGGATGGGGGGGAAAAGAATTCAATCAAATCGTAAAACACGGTGATCGGTCTTCTGTCTGATTGTGGTTTGGTTTCTTCTTGAGTTGAGTTTTGTTGTGAAATCATCAGGCACTGACCACCCTTCCACAGGATTTTAGGAGCACTCATGGCCAATAAAGCTGCAGTAGGGAGTTCTGAGAAAACTGTGAACCGACTGAAACGTTGAACAAGTGGGAATTCGATAAATTGTTAGTTTTTCTGTAACTCCAGGTTGTTTCTCTACCATTAGCACAGCTGCAGCACACCAGCAATCTTCAGCTTGAACAAGATTGCATGCTGTGCAGAGGAAGGGTGTGAGTGGCGAGTATACGAGAGTGATTGACACTGCTAAGACATTCCTCCTGGTGCTGATTGGTTGTTTCTGACAGATAGAGGTGTATTCCTGGAAATAGCATGTAGGACCAATGGAAGGAGTCAAATTTACGAGCCATTGCTTATATGTGCTTATATTATATGTTTAAAAAATAATTTGAACTAGTCATTTTGATTCAGTTTAGCTTCTGTTGACTGATAACTATCATCCTACTTGGAAAAAAAAATGATGCTCAAAGTCATAATATAGCCTAAAAATGCTATAATTTTATGCATTAAATATATTTTAAAGATATATAAATAAATATTGTTGCTTTGCCTTAAATATCTCATTAATAAAAATAAGTCTTCTCACTTTACTAAGTCATGAAAAATAAAGGCTTTTCTGGGTCTTCCTCAGACATCTGAGGTTTCCCACTGAGAGACTTTTTTGACTTTCACTACTTAAATATTAAACAGCCTACTGAGTCTTATCTTTAGCTTGAACTTGGCTTTCTGGGGAATTTCTTTGACACGTATAATGTTTTTCACTTGAACAAGGGTAAATGGCAAGTCACGGTTTCCGTGGGCGCTGCTATGAAAAGCAAATATGACTGAGAGGGGTTTTAATGAACATTTGCATATATTAATAACTTTATTGGAAAGCATGTCCTGCGATGTTATTGTTCATTTTTAAGAGGAAAAAGAATGAAATTGACCTCTGTTGCCTCCAGAAAATGGACAAGGTTAAAGCTTGAAAATGTTGCATTTACCTAATATGAATTATGGATACAGAAGTAAACTTTTTCTGGCAGTTGTGTGAAATTGAAACAGCATATTTTTACTCCACTATGCTAAACAAGAAACACATAAAGATCTTTAACAAGGGTGCCAATACTTGAATAGGGTTGGTTTAATATAAAAGAGGGCATTATTGTTCATTCCTGTCTTTTCCCAAGACTCCTGTAGCTTTTCTAACAGAATTCAGGAATGAAAATTATGTCACCCTAGTAACGATCTTTTCCCCCTAGAACACCGTCTTAAGAAGCCTTTTAAATCCATAAAGTTTTGTTTTTTAGACCCTGTTTATCAAAAACATGCAATTCACAGACTCGGTGCTTCAAATCCAGCACTGACAGTTTGAGGACTGCAGCAATAAACTAAAAATGTTCCCATACTATGAATGATGTGAGGTTGAATGTGGAGTATGAGTGCATATATCATGTGCATATTTCCTTGTTTTTTTTTAGAAACATTTACATCAGTATGTGGAGAGAGTCCATGCTCAAAAAATACTGAGCAGTGTTAAATTTAGGATTTTCAGATTTTCTACCCGGGCACAGGTGTCAGACTTGTTTTCATTGTGTGTCACATCAAGATCGTGAATGCCTTCATAGGGCAACATGAACATACTTTGATTTGATTGATAAAGTATTGCACACAACTGTTTAAGAAGTATAAATAAGTTCACTATAGGTATGTGCACTGTACCACTGACTGTAAGCCCGAGTCCAACTTTATCTTAAACATTATGTCGAAAACCTACCATAAACCCACTGGTTTCTATTTTTTTTTTAGGGTGACTGAGTAAGGACTCAGTCTGGTGATTCAGAATACTGAGGACCAAGCTTGGTGTTTTCAACTCTACAAACGGCTGATAGAAAGTATGGAGAGAATAATTTCCAGAAATTTGAAACCCCCCCCCAAAAAAACAACCGATAGGGAACTGATGAGAAAAAGAGAGAAAGCAGCAAAGCTGAACACTGAGAAACAAGGAGGGGTAGATTGATGGAAAAGGGTGGGAGTACTGAAAATGAACTGGTTTGCTGCTAGAGGGTCAATGGAGGGAGCGACAGCTGTATGGATTGGGGGAGAAAAAAAAAGAGGGTGACGAAAGGGTGAAGCCAGGTTAGGGTAAGCAGGATGAACAAGTAGGACGGCACCCTATGAAGAGATGTACAGGAAGCAGGGAGGACGAATTATTTTCAAGTGAACGTAGTGGAAGCCATAGAAAAAGTGGTACAGTGCAAAAAGGAGGTCATCTTTTAAAGGAAACGATAATTTAGTTGGGCTGGCAAACGACTGCACTGTACTGGAAAAGAAGACCACCAGTGAAGCTCCCCCGACCCCCATTTCTCAAAACCCTTTCTTCTCATTATCGGAGCAGCTGTAAAATACACCAACACGCATTTGCAGGTGTGCCTCTCATGTTAATTAGCATGTGATTAGGTGTCATCGTCAGTTAATTGAATGATAATTACGTCTTCACTGTCCACCCAGACAGTCACGTCGGAGTGAACGCAGGGGCAGAAAGGCAGATGGAGGGACGGAGTTTGAACGGAGCAGACAGACGAATGTGAGCAACGAAGGGCACACAGAGGAGATGATGCAGGAGACTTATTTAGAGTGACTGGTCCTCCTCTTTGTAACGCTATCCGGTTGAGCCAATTGAAGAGGCAGGGCCACGTAAGGCTTTTAAAGCTCTTTGTTCCATTAATGCCGCAATTTGCAGAGGAACTGCATTGTTACTGGTGACAAATATTAGGCTGAACAATCGGTGGCATACTGATGGTGAAAATGACGTTTTGAGGCAGAGTGCTTAGAGCCGCGGCGATAGCATCTGTCTGTGGTCTTTATCATTAAGCAGATAAGAGCTCCACTGACTTTAGCTTGTATCGCAGCTCATTACAGCGCGCAGATCAGCTCTCACTGAAGTTCGGCTCAGTTAGGTTCACTTCTGGTTCAGCTACAGTGAATGCTGACAGTCTGCACAATCGGTGCGCTGATAAAAAGGAAGCAAAGTCTGACGAAACACTTTGAAGAATTGAAATCGAGGAAGTAGCCTCCACACGTTTAACTCAGCTATAGTATGAAAAATACCGACAATATTCATCGGACACTTTTCTCCTGCTAGGTTAAATGCTGGAAGTCAAATAAGGTAACGCTATGCAGATGCTGGGTGGGGAGTTTGGAAGGCTGTTTAGCTTTTGCCAATGGGTGTATGACGTTTACCCCGGGTTGAGTTAGTAGTCGTTAAAAAATGGCTTACAGTCCCGTAAAAGTTTACCCAAATAAACACAAAGTCAAAACACTTCCAGGGAAGCTGTTGTACTGTTATTTAGCACTTACTAGTCAACTTCAGTACAAGAAAACCTCAGAACCTTCAGACCACAGTGGCTATAAAACTGTTATTATCATTGCTCTGGGTTTTTGTTTTGTTTGTTGCAAGAAGAGAAGGTACAATACTAACTCAAGTCTTTGTCATTCTGAGTTTTGTTCTTTTCGGCTACAGGGCTTGTTTTTTGTTTCTTCAATAGAAATGTTTCTTCTGGTTTGGCCTAGTCTCAGATTTATTCACTGGTTTTAATATAACTGGTTTTCTCTCAAATACATGTTCCCTTGTTTGTTGAGCTGCTTTTTCTGCATTCTTGTGACAGACACACATGACGGCCATCAAATCACAACACATATTGGTAATGTGTATAATTTCATTTTAGTCTATACTTAATCCTTGGAGATATTTATATAAATATGTTGTTTTTCCTTTTTATATTTTCCATTATGTTTTTGGTACTACTTTTTTACTTAAAAAAAAAAGTTTTTATGCTTGAGCTTGTAAAGATGCGGTTACCAGAAATTTGTAGCAGATTTCCAAATTGACAAGTCTTTTAAAAGACTGTTTGAGGATGTCTTTTTTTTTCTTGACTGGATTATATTAAAATTTGAACTTCAATCTCACAGAGAACCCCCTGGAAAGAGCTAAAGATAAGGTGATGGAAGAGAGGCATTTGAACCTCAAAAGGGTTGGATATCAACACCGATAATAAACCATCAGAAAACCAGTAGAAACTCATCAGTCCAGTTTGTGCTTGGTGCGTTCACTGCTTGGAAAAAGGGCAAATGTTTGAGCTTCACGGCTGAAAATCATCCAATTTTTATTGGATAATTTCTCAGTGGTACTCCCTACATTTGTATGCAGTAAAATAGTTAAAATTAATATTTATTATACCAATTTTCTTCGTTTTACAAGCACATAATATCCTGCTTCCTTCATGTTTGGATATTAAGACATATTTTCTCAGGTATCCATGGCTTTATTTCTCCCAGTAGTTTATTAATGTCTTTATTCTGGATTTGTTGCTCCTATTTTGTTCTGTCTGTTCCTCAAGTATTGATCGCACTCCATCGCATTCTTTCTCCTTCTATCCTTTGAACCTCCGTTGCTCTTGATTGTCTTTTTAATAAAGACAGATCAATAAATCTTGAACAGCTATGTTTTCCAACACAACATAATTGCAGGAGAACTTAATCTAAGCGAGCGAAAACACACATGCGACTAAATGGAGACCCACGGACAAAGGGGGGACAGCATCACACTGTGCTCTGATTCTCACAGCTGACACACAAATACCTCACAAGCACATCGTCTCTCTGAGGTGAGCTTGCTGGGAGAGAGGTGAGCAGTGAGAGATAAACTGATCAGGCAGAAGTCAATATACTGGAAGTGATTATGTGACAGTGCGTGTTTGTGTAAAGGTGTGTTTGTCAGCGATAGCGAGCCGAGAGAGACGTTGGTGTTCAACAGCCGCCAGGAAGGAGACGTTAAGAGAAAGCAGTCAAAGGTGAAGAGAAAGAGGAACACAAGGAATAACCTGAGATTAGACATTTGTATTTTGTGAATTTATTAGTTGACATATGAAACAATAGCCCTGGCGGTCTTTAAAAAAAAAGAGAAAAGAAAGCGAAATATCGCACAAGTTAATTTGGTTTCACTACTTTATTGAAAACACACTTCTCTGTGTTTCCCATGCTTTCTTGTGTTGTTTTCTCAGTCCATTTAATTTAAATACACCTTCAAGGCACTGCAGCTTTAACACTGCAATCAAAGCCATAAGATGTATTTATTTAGCATTCCTCATAACGACTATTGCATCACACTTGCTGTTGTTTATTTCTGTTTCAGAGACAAAAGAAGAAACGCTGAGTAAACTGGTTTTACCAAGATTTTAAGTCAGAGATATAAAAAACAAAACAACAAAAAAACAGGATATTGATTAATTAAATGGTCAACATAAGGCAGATTTGACCGAACCATCTATACCTTTAGTCTAACTTATACAATTATCTTAAAACACAAAATTAACAGTCCATACCATTTTCTCCTTCTTATGAGTTCGTGTGAGAACCATTTAGCTGAAGTCAAAGTTCTCTTAGACCAGAGATGACCCACTGCTCCAACACAGCCGATATAAACGCCAGGATTATCTCATTTTAATCAAGTGTTTGAAACCAGGAGAATGTCTGAAACATGCAGAACTCCAGTGCTAAAGGACAAAAGTGGGATGCTACATTTACAGACTATGAACTATGTGACTGCTCACAAGATTCATCAGTGAACTGAGAGAAAATGGATTTTAACCCTTGTGTTTACAAATGGGGTCCAACCGACCCCACACCCGTAAAACTTGTCAATCATTTGCCACAGGCCTCTACGTTTGCCTGAGTCCTTGCACGCACAAGGGTTAAGTGTCCACTAATTGTACGCAAGTACAATTATGAAATCAGTAAGCTAATTAAGTCAATCAATTAGCCTGCATGTGGTTCAAGTAATAAAGTGAGACAAATATAAACAACCATTATAAAAGACAAAAAAAAAACAGAACTTTGTAGAAAACTGTCCTTTGGCATTCAGAGAAAATTTCATAAAGCAAATGCAGGGTAAGCTTTTATGTTAGTAGTATCTGCAGCTAAAATATGCAAATATGTAGCCTTGAAAATGACTTGATTATGGCACGTACTGAAGCGTATGAACCATTGTAGAATCCAGCCTTGGATGTTGATAGAAAAAAAAAAGGGGGGGATATAGCTGTCTTTAATCTGGCTAAGCATACTGAATGGTAATCCGCTCTGGCTCACTTCTTAGTCTTATTCCTCCTATTTCTATTCGCAAAAATGTTTAATCTGACAAAGATTACTGTTGCTCACTGCTCATGTCTTTCATTGTTTATCCCCCCACATGCGTTGATATCTGAAGTCGTGCTCTCTTTGTATTTCTCCCAGCCCGTCTTTAACTTTGTAAATACATGGAGACATGGTTAATGGGATTATTTTTTAAAGGAAAACCTAAGAAATGTAACTGTATATGCATAAACAGAAAAAGTCCGTCTCAAAAACTGATGGAGTAGAAATTATTTTTTCAACTTTGTCTATTGATGATATCCGTCAATATCAACAATAGGATGGCTTTACTTGAACAAAAAGACAAGATTTGGAAAGCTCAGAACTAAATCTGACAGAAAATAAGTTTAGTCACTCAAAGAAGGCTGTAAAACAAGAGTTTTCCAGTTAATCTGGTGGATATGGAGAGATTTTACAAGGTAGAGTGAATAGATATTCCTAAGTAAAGATGTAGAATGCTCCTACCAACGTTGAAGGGAATGTCGTTATCAAACCAAAAGATATTTTAACAAATTACTGGTTTAAAGATGTGCACACTTAAGTTATTGTAGCACCAGTGTATGTATTCATCACAAAAACATGGAATTTCAGCAGGTGGATTAAAATTTTAAGCACATGTAAGATGTAGTTATTTGTAATTTAAGGCTGACACAGGTACAAAAAAGATCATTTTAAAGATTTTTTTTTGAGCCAGTATTGTCTTGTTCTCTGGCGTGACCTATCTTTGAAGGACAGCAACAAAGTGATGGGAACTACAAACAAATAGAAGCTAAATGGTAAATCTCTGTTTACCAACAGGCTTTGTGTATCACAGGATGACAGTATGCCTTATTCAATCAAGAATATCAGCTTTTTTCTCTGGATGAAGGTTTGCTGTACCAAAAGGACAACGCTGTGTTTTTAGAAGCCTGCCTATCTGTTTTGATGTCTGGTAAATTGGCTGCCTGTTCTTTTAAAAGCAATATCCATCTAAGAGTATCAATAAGGGAAACAAAACTGAATTGACAAGAGATTATTTAAGTGCTGTGTTATATAAATAAATGCTGAAGTAAAGAAGAAACCAACTGGTTAATAGACTGTTTTGGCATTTACATCATATGCATTTCACTTTTTCTGTTTCTAGTGAGATTTCTGTATAAATGAAAATAAGGAGGATGTGATTGTTTTTTTGTTTTTTTCTGTGAAGCTAAGTGAAGAGCGCTGTGACCTTCTGACTTCCGGGTCACAGTAAACCTTTCGGATTATGAAGTCGAATTTGGGAGAGTATTGAGATGAGATCAAAATAAATTCTCCCATTTCAAAGCAGAGAAAGTGAGGAAATGTTCCTCTGTGTGTCTAAAACGATTGCTCCAAACCACAGGGATGGTAAAGCTGCCCCGCGTCGTGCTTTGTTTTATGTTTTTGTCTTTAAAGTTCAGCCTGATGAAAACTCGGAGCCCAGATGAATGGTGCTAAACACAGCATAATTAGCTCTGTTGTAGTTGCAGTACTCATGGGAGGACATGTGCATCTGGCCTGTTCTTCAAGGACATTAAAATATGCAGGATCCAGTAACAGCTGAGACACTTGCAGCATTCGAATTAACCTACCAAACCAGAAAATTAGGACACTATGTCAACTTTAAGAAGCCATGCGTAATCTCTTTAATCAATGCCGGTCGGTGCCAGCAGGCTACTGAGGGAAGTGATCTACTGATTTACTGATAATTAAGGTGCATGATTTGCTAACTTGATGTTTGTCTCTATTTTTCCTCCTGCTGTAGGCTCCGACTACTCTCCCCCTCCCCTCCCTCGGCCTCCTCCGGTTGGCTTGACGAACGAGCACAGAGGCGGCGGTAGCCATGGCGACCACAGCGGCGGGGGAGGAGGGGTCAACCGTGGGGTGGGTGTGGTTGGCCTTGCACCGGAGCACATTCCCACCCCGGGAGCAGCCCTGAGCTGGCAGGCGGCCATTGACGCCGCGCGGCAGGCGAAGATGATGGGCAATGCTGCGTCAGGCGGAGGGGCGGGGCTCGGGTCGGGCGGGGGCGGCCCCATTTCCACAGCCAGCTCCACGCAAAGGAAGAGACAACACTACGCTTCTAAACCCAAGAAACAAACCACAACGACAGCCACGAGGCCGCCGCGGGCCCTGCTTTGTCTCACACTCAAGAACCCCATCCGACGGGCGTGCATCAGCATCGTGGAGTGGAAGTATCCTTTAACCAAACATCAGCAACAGATTATTTTTAATCTCTGCTTTGAATGCAGGTTGTTTTTACGCAAGCTTTCAGAGAGGCATGGTTACCCCAAAACACTGGACTGTGTTGCTCTAGCACAACATGCATTTAAGTTTGTGGTTGTTCATGACAACAGTTGAAGCAGTTTAAGGTCAATGCTTGTGTGAGACGATGTGTAGTTTTGTTTTTTTCGGGCATCATCAAGTCCCACAGAAATCAGGAATAGGAACTAACCATTTTTTCTTAAGTCACCTAAATATACTTACAATTACAATTTACACAGGAAAGAGATGCTTGATTTACTTTTATCCACAGTTTTTTTCCCCCAGGCAGATACATTATGTTTGCACACTTTTGACAAATGTGAATAGATAGACAACACTCACAGACTGGGCCAGTTTCATGCTGCTGAAAATTTGAAAAGTGTTTTTTGAGGTGGATTGGTTGACCTACATGCCTGTTGCGTTATTTCTTGTTTTAAAGCACCTTAGAAAAAGGAACAGTTGGAAACCCCAGAGACTGTTTTATCTTTCACTACAGATGATAATGTTAATCTCTTCTTTAGGGGACTCCAAACAATCCACCCCATCTCATTTATTTCATAATAAGAGTGACGATCTTATTATCCGCCTTTCTTCGTTTCTGAACTTTTCTTTTTTTTTAATCACTTAATCACTCCTTTTATCTCATCTTATCATCCATCTTTCTCTGTCCACTCACATCCTATTTCTTTTCTTTTATTATTTTTTTTATTTTTTAAGCTCTAGATCACAATGGCCTGATCCAGCCTCGGGGTGATGAATAATAGGAGAGGGCCAAGGGAGGTGGAAACGATCAGTGTCACGATCGAAGTAATCAATACTGGGCGCGGGGTCACCATCAGCGTCGCCTCTGGAAAAGCGCAGCTACAAATCGACCTCGGAGGGACAGGAGGAGAGGAAAAGGAGGCGTCAGGGAAATGAGAAGGGCAGGGATGTGGGCAGGACGTGGATGTTGACAGGAGAGATAATGGAGTGGAGAAGCCGAGGAGGCCTGGGGGAGAGAGTGGGATGGAGGGTAAACAAGAAAAATTATATGGCAGGTGGAGGGCAAACAATCAGTGAAGGGAGGCAGGGAAGCAGTGTTATAACCAAGGGAAGCGAAGGGGGAAACTGGTAAATTGGCATTCGGAAAGATACATTTTAATTGTCTTTGCTGCATTAAGTAAATAATACATTACAGTGAACGTAACAAAATAGGAAAATAGGAGAACATTATGAGATAGATTTCCAGCACTTAATTTATGATTTTTTCTTCTTATGGCTCTCTCTCTTTCTCTCTCTCTCTTTCTCTCTTGCACAACAGGGGGGGGAATTATCTGTGGCAAGAAATGTGTTTATAATAAATGATTGCGTAATTATTTGTGACATTCTCGCAAAACAGAAAATATATCAAAGCGCAATAAAAACGTTGCTCTGTCCAATTTAGTCCTGCATAATGTTAGATGTTCTGAATCCTGTCTCACTACACCTTCGCAAATTAGACGTACATTTCTAAAAATAAAGTATCCTCCCATGGGATCAGTGATATATTTTTAAGTATGCTAATGTACTTCAGCACTATAAAACTGAACATATGGATTTTTTTTTCCCTCACCGGTCACCTTTTGCAACAGTGGATCTAAAAAATAAAAAATAAATAAATAAAGATTTTATGGAATAGAGAAGCAATAAACCCCGAGGGTCACTTGAGCAGTCAAACCCGATGAAATATCAAGTCTCTGGATCATTTACAACTCCCGGAATCATTTATTCGCGCATATCCAATGGCAGAGATGAAAGAAGACGACAGGAGAAGTGATGAAGACCGAAAGACGTGAAAGGAAAAAAGAGCGACACAGTCGTGCTGCGTTGAAATTCACCTGTACTAACCAACATGTTAGCCGTCATGTTTTGTCCTTATTATTATCGGCTGAAAAGTCGTCATATCGTACAGCAAAAGCTGTGTGCAGCCAGTCAAAGCCGATCATAACACACCAGTATGACGTGATGGAGCTGGTTAATGCTACCATTTACAATTTTCAATTTTCAGATCACCTAAAAATTTCCTCTGACGTCTCTTTTGTTAAGGGGCGTGTAAGAATTTAGCCTTTGCTTTTAAATCTAAAACGAAAACAAATATATATAGCTACATTTGCCATGCTTATATGAATCTTACATCCTGTATTCAAGATTTAGTTAAAGAGCGATAGCTGCAAACAAACAATCGGAAACACATAAAAATAACTTGGCTAATTATTAGAATCTAACTTCAAAATGTACAAAATCCCCAACAAACTGTAAAAAAGCCCACCAAAACCTAATTTAGGACTCCACAGGCCTTAGCTAGCATGTGAAGTGTTAAAGTTCACAACAGGCAAGGGAGCTATTTGCTGAGGCACATGATGTGCAGAGGTAACCAACTTTCTTCAGAGTCAATAGTTGCAGACCTCTAAACTTTGTGTGGCCTTCAGATTAGCGCAAACGGGACATGAAAAGTTTCATGAAATGGATTTTCATGACCGAGCCGCTGCAGCCAAGCCTTACATCACCAAGTCAACATAAGTGTTGGATCCAGTGGTGTAAAGGATGCCCCCCTCTGGAGTCTAGAGTAGTGGAGATGGGCTCTCTGGAGTGATGAGTCATGACTCTGTCTGGAAATCCACTGAATACGTCTGGGTTTGGCAGTTGCTTGGAGAACGGCAATTGCCCAACCGCACTGTGTCAAATGTAAAGTTTGGTCCAGAGAGGATTAAGGTGTGGGCCTGTTTTTCAGGAGTTGTGCATGGGGCCCCTTAGTTCCAGGGAAAGGAACCAAAACATTCTCAACAGTGTCCTGCTCTGAGCTTTGATTTCGGCGAAGAGGATTTCTCATTCAAAACGAGATCTGTGAAGACATGGATGAGCTGCTTTTGTGTGGAAGCAGAACCTCACTGGCACGCAAGAGAGTACTGACCTCACCCTGCTAGAAAACCTTTGGGATTACTAAAGAACAAGAGAAAAAAAAATCTGTGTCTGATCTCACATGTGTGCTATTGGAAGAATCATGAAACATTCCCATAAACGCACTCTTAAATTTCATAGAAAGCCCCTGCATGAAGTGGGCCAGCACCAAACTGAATGTCACTCAACTTCACATGTGTGAAGATAGACGAGCAAGCACTTTTGGCAGTATATTGCATTTATGTGTAAGTACATTTGAAAAAACAATTACTTACAAATATGTACAAGTCATTTACGCGCATTGCGTATGTAATGTGTGCACTAAAATATCATAAAATGTTGATAACATCGGTATATCTGAGTTTATTTATTGGGTTCTGGTGAGATAAGAGATTATCTGTGCTACTGAGAGAAGCACGAGGTGTTTATGGGAGCCACTTGCCATATCTGTGAAACAGCTTCTTGATGTTTGTGTCTGGATACAGTCCTACTGGGAAAGTATGTCTTGAGTATATACAGCTGGCTGCTTGAGATGCTTAGCATAATGTTTATGTTAAGTTCTGAAGAAGTATTAGAGAGGAAATATCATGTTGTATGGGCTTAACGGTGGAAAACACCAGAATTTTCATTTCAGATTTGCTACAGTAAGAAGCAGAAAAAACAGTATGACACACTCAGCCTCATGTCTTTTTTTTTCCACGCTGTTGAAGACACACTGCTGATTTCAGTCTTGCTACTTGATTTGATTCCTCGGTTAGGACTCTAATGTTTTGCTCTCAACACTACAGCAGCCAGAAGATTTATTATCATGTTGATGGAAGCAGACCTCCAGGGTTTTTTTTTAAAATTATGGGTCAGAGACCCAGAGTGAGTCACAGACTTGTGTTTCAGAGGATCTCAACATTTCTGAAGTTAGTTTGACTAGCCCTCGGTACAAGAGCGAGCGATTGACCTCAAATGTGTCTTGATCGTGTGGTTGAAAGTGATCAAAGGTCAGTTCTTAATCCAAATATAAACATTTAGAAAAACTTCTTTTTTTTTCTTCTTTTGTGACTGCAGAGCTGACCCTAAAACAACTGAAAGAAATCAAACACTATAGTTAATCTCTTTAAAAGACCACACTGTTTCTCCAATGACTAAATACATAAATAATTTGATTTTTTTAAGTACACTAATCTTCTGAAAAGACAAAGTTATTACAAACTCACAAAAAACAATGTTTAAAAAACCTGCGATAAGAGCATAAAGCACAATAATAAAAAAAAATTCACTACAAAACTAATGAAACTTGAACAAAAACTTGAAAAGTCAATGCAAAATCAATGACTTGTAGGGAGGACAGGTTATTTTAAATGAGTTTTTTTTTATATCACATTCTGAATCTACCTTAGCTTAGATGTCCAAAACTCTTATTAGAACCATACATGGCAATTGACATACTTTTAGGGAGCCATTACGCATGATTGCTAGGTTATTAAGAAATGTAGAGTTAGGTGTTGAAGGTTTTAGATCTGTCTTCTGAAATAAGTTTATTCTGCAAGTACTATTTATTCATAGACACTTTTGGGATCCCCACCTGGAACAACAGAAGTGGCTTTGGAGTGAGGCAAAAACAAAAGTACAGCCTGCTTAATCTATGGGTATACTTTCCTCTTGTAGTTGCAATAATCCACCTTGCCGTCGTAGGAACACATAAAAGAAATGGAAACTCTAAATCGTGTAGTTATTATTCTCTGGATTTAGCATTTAGGATGTTAATAAAAGAGGTTACCCTAATACCCTAATAAATGTACATAATGTGATCGGAGTTTTAAAGTCTAACCTTATGCTAATAATAATTGAAAATTTCCTCAGGATTTTTTTTTCTTTTTTGGTTTAAACCTTATCTGACCTCAAAGCTTGACTGTAGTCTGCTACTCACTTTAGAGGCCATCCAGAGTCTGGGCTAGTTCTAGGTGAGAGACAATAAAAACTGTTGTCTAGGTAGAACAGAGAGGAGGACAGAGCAGAAAGGGAGATAAAGACGGGGCAAAAACAGAACACAGGAGTTGACGCTGGTGGCAGTTTGTAGTTGTGTTGATGAAAACCAGACCTCCTCCATCTCTCGTTCACATTCTCTCCCTTTCTCTGTCTCCATCTCCTCACTCCCCACTCTCCCTTTCTCTCTGAGGCCTGAAATAATGAGGTCACTCCCCTCTCAAGGATCGCTCCAAATAAAAACCCTACGTCTCTCCTCTCATTCCATCGTGGCCTTTCCCTTTCTCTCTCTCTCTCTCTGTCCACATACTGCCTTCCACGCGACAGGCCTGCTCCTTGTCACACCCATATTAGGACATGCGTTGTCTCCGAGTTTTCCCCGCCCACACACTTCAAGAGATTCCAAAGTTACTCTAAGTGTCATATTGTTCACTAAAAGACAAGCTGAAGAGCTTTGATCTCCCTAAGCAGAGGAATGTTGCTTTCTTGGCTGTGTATGAAATACCTTTTCTTGTGTAAATGTGAAGTAGTTCTTTGGTGATTAACAAGAGCCATTTCTGTGAAAAAGATCTAAAACCCTGGAATCTTAAAAAAGATTCTAGGGTAAAGAATATCTCTAAGAAAAAAAAGGAATCAACTTTAATAAGTTAAAGTAAAAAGTTGGGTTTTCCACATCTCGACTTTGGACATTGTGGAGCTGTCATGGTTGATAGACCTCTTTAATGTTGCACTTAGGCCTGGGGCTGCACCTGCAGAGTAGCAGATCGGTGTGGCGGTCACAATCTTTAAAGAAAAGGGACTGAACACTGTGTTCCATCTATCAAAGGGAACATACTTCATGCTTCTCGGCCTCACAGAAAAATGGTGTGTCGAATGGGAAATGGTGAGAACGACCGTCAGCTCCTCTCAGTGTTGAGGGCACGGTCCTCAACCGAGGAAAAACGTAGACTGCCCCGTCTGTTTACTTTCAGCAAGGGACTTCAAGTGTCTTTGTGTCTTGCTGATGAAAAATGGTGGGGTGGAACATATAATCCAGGCACAAGCTCCGGTTTGTCGTGAAACAAGTTGTGCTGTATAAGGTCTGACCCCATCACTGACAAAATGGCTTCATCTGTCAGGTGGATGAATCTAGAATTATAGATGAAGGTGAGAAACTCTGAAGAGAGCAGTTGATCCACATTGATCAAATGGAGTCAGTCAAGGTGGTTCTTCTAACTGATGATGCCTGTTGGATACGAACCACCAAGCGGTTCATTTTCCCTCCTGTCCCTCGACTTCTACTGGGATTTTCAGAATAAGCTGGATAGATAGATGGATGGATGAATGGATCTATGTTTTGAATGCTTTGTAAACATTTTCTCTTGCACTTTACTTTCCCTTAACTCTCTACTCAGACCATTTGAGATCATCATCCTGATGACCATCTTTGCTAATTGTGTGGCCTTAGCCGTCTACATCCCCTTCCCCGAGGATGACTCGAATGCCACCAACTCCAACCTGGTAAGCAGCATATTACTGTGTCGGTTTTCTGAGCTGCTGCTAGCAGACGTTTGGTTTCACAGTTGCTGCCACTATTTGTTTTTCTTTGCTCTGTCTGCTGGGTTTACTTTGTCGCAACACATTTGACTTTGACTTGAGGGAGAATGATGATGCATCTTCTTTGTTTGTCTTGGGGATTTGCTCTATAGGACTTGTTCGTGACAAGCCAGACTCTCTATGGCATTTATGTTACCTGTCTTTATAATACAGTTATGCACAAAAAACGTTGTTAGAAGATGTAGAGAAACCATTGCATTTTGAAGAGAGCAAGAAAGGGAATCCCACCTGAATGACACTAGTTCAGAATTACAGAATTGTTTAGTCTTGATTGCTCATATTAGGGTGTGGAGGTAATTGGAGCGCTTCAGTTACACTGAACGTGAATTGCTTTTTGCTTGGATGAAAGAAGATCAGCAGTGAGCTCTTGTGCAGTGCTGATTTCACTTGCTTTAATTGTCTAATTAGATACAATTTATGAAAAGGGCTGAACAAGTACCTGTGCTGTATTACTAATTTAGAAGGAAGTTCTCACTAAATCATAAGATTCATCATTACAGACAGACAAATAGATAGATAGATAGAAACCTAAACTACTGGGTAAACTACTTGCCCAGCATGTTAAACTGGCATGTTTGTCACTTCAAATTACTACTAGCGTGTACATCTCTGCAGCATTTATACTTGTAGACAGACTATAATTCTTGCATCATATTTTTAGGACATCCGTACAAATAAACGAATTCCCCAGTTCTGACACTAGCTGCCAAACAAGCAGTTGCTTTATAAAAGCTGTGATTATGAACCTGACAGACAGCTGCTGGTTGTGCAGTTTGATGCAATGTGTTAGTGTAATAGACAGGTACGTAGGCTGTATTCATGGTGCTCATTTCCCATCCAGTCTGCGAATAGCCACCACTGACTAGTCAGTAATTTGTTAAATGATGTGTTGCTAGTAATGTCACAGTGACATCAAATATCTAAAATATATACATATTGTTGAGCCGTTGCTTTCTTTAAGACAAATCAGAACATTTTAGAACATTCACAAAAAAGCCAACTATTCACTGTGCCTTTTTCCTTTAACTTTTTTGTGTATCAAAAATAAGCTTCCTGCTGATTGTCTAGGCTTGTTACAGAAAGAAATTTACTTTCCACTAATATTTCAGTTACTTCGTTCTGATGCCAGGTTTTTTTTTAATTTTCATAACTTCTTAGTGAGGAAGGGCATTTTCAAAAACAATAGATTGATTTGTTTTTATTTTGTATTTCATCAGATATAGCTGAGGAAACTTTAGCTCAAATCATAAATTTGTCCCGAAGTATGGTATTTTCCAGGTTTTATCTTGCTTTTAGTTTGTTTATTTCTTTATTGTTTAGGTGGAGGACATTGCATCAAATCTTTATACATCGCTGTGTGGGATTCATGTTTTTGCCTCTGTAAAAAGTTGGACGTTTATCCCTCTGATTATATGAAACAACCATCACTCTGACTGTTTATGTCTTCGCTTCTTCTGAAAGGAGGATTATTTTGACACAGGTGCTCATTTTTAATCCGTCACGCCGCACTTTGCGACTTCATCCAAGTTGTCTACTATTGGATAAAGACGGTGCAGCCTGCACAGTATTACCAACAGCACAGTCATCGTTTTTATCTTGTTTGTATTTCACTAAATTAATAACCACACTCGCCCCTCTCCTGCTCTGTTTTGCAGTGTGAGAGCAGGTCTATGAGTCAGAGTAAATCAACCAAAGGACATTTCTCTATAATATCCATTAGATGGCATTTTAATTCAAACCGACAGAGCAAGGCAAGAAAAAAGCCCGACTTGTCCTATCGTTAAAAAAAGATGAATGCGCTAGGTTTGCTAAACTTCACTGGGACTTTAACTGGAACCATGTGCTTTGGGTCAGGTGAGACAAAGATCGAGGTTTCTGGCAATAAACACTCAGATGTAGCCGAAGCAAACCAAGGATGTGGTAGAAGATCTGTGACATTGTGGGTCCGTCTCGCTTCTGAAGGCCCTGGGAACCTCACTAGAACGCATGGCATCATGAACTCGTTTAGAATCTAAATCCTACAACAAATCTTTGAGGTAGGCAGAGAAGAGACAGTCAAAAAAATAAATAAGAGGATCCAAGACCCTGGAAAAAATAGACAATTTGTTCCACGAGTGTGCCAAATAGCGGGGGTTATTAATATGAATAATTATTGGCTAAAGTAATTAAAAACTTTCTACAAAGCCCTTTTTCTTTTAAAATATAACCTTATCTCATAACATTTGTTTTTGGTGGGTTATTAAATTTTTTTTTTTTACCTTAGACAAAGCATTTGAGCATTTAAGACTCCTTAAGTAGCATATACGGATCCCTACGTATAAGCCACTCACCGCCACCACAGCTGCGGCTAATTAGTTTTATAACCTTCACATATACAGGAAGCAATGTGAAGATAGATGGTGCAGAGGCTTAACTATGCGGTTGATCTAAGCATCTGTCTGGGTGCCGGTTTGGCAGACTGAGCCGGTTTCAGACAGGCGGCGTTTGAAATGGAGACGTTTTAAGCAGTGTCATCTAGTAACCTTTCCGGATTTGCACATCGTTAAGTTGCTGCAAAGTGTTTACAAGTTAAGAGACTTCAAGAAAACATTTGTTTGTTTTTGTTGATTTACAGGGGATTTTTTTATCATTCTCATTACATACATCTATAAAAACCGTGGGGTGCTTTTATTTGAGTCTATAGTAGCTGTTTTCGCAACACTAAAACCCAGTGACGGTCCAGGTACAAGTGCAGTAAAATGTGTTTTCTCCTTGTTCCGTTTTTGCTTTTTTTTTGGTCAAATTTAAACGCGCAAGACCAGCAGTAATAATGTGAGTAAGCAAAAAAAGCCGTTCTCGAATGATGTCTTCGATTATCACATTAAGAAGGACAGCTAAACTGGACGTGTGAAAATAAATTGGCCACTAAACTTCATAAATGGTTGTGCCACTCTTGGTGGCATCAAGCAGAGCTGGCAATGGGTTTTTTTTTTACTTTACACTGTTGATGGATTATTTTTGTTTGTTCAAAGTCTAATTTCCAAAAGCCATCTTCATTTTTTCTTCTTGTTGAATCATAAACACAGACTTCAACTGACTCAAGTGATGTCTGAAGTACTTGGGATGTTTTTTTTTTTCTGGACTCTTGTGAGCTCTGTTAAGCATTGCCAATAAAGGAGCTACCAAAGTTACTTGTTTTGGAGCAGCTTTGGTAGGTCAACCTCTCTGGGAAGTTCACCACTATTGCATGTTTTCTCCCTTTGTGGATTTGTGGATAATGGCTCTTAATGGGGTTTGCTAAAGTCTTCAAAACCAAAAAATGGCCTTGTAACTCTTTCCAGATGTATAGATGTTAGTGACTTTGTTTCTCACCCATTATCTTTTTTTTTTTTTTAGATCTGTCCAAAATAAATTGCTTTTTGAGATCTTTTAGCCTATTTGAGCAGAAAAAAAATGTGACTAGTCACTATCATTTCACGATTAGACAAAGGTTACATATTGCACATAATATCATGTTTGTTTGTTTGGTTGATATTTTCTACTTACTCCACTTATCTTTCGCTTTATAATTCATTTGATAGGGGGAAAAAAAGCAAAAACAGAACAATCTGTAAGGGGTACATACTATTTTAATCTGCAAATTTAGAATGTCGTAAGAAGGAAATGTATTATTTTTATTTTCAGCACACTTATTACCTCTCATCTTTACATACAAATGTTGAAAACTACAAGACAGCTCATTAAATCCCCATCATGTAAGCCCTGAAGCCTCAAATAATGCTCTGAAAGAATGATATCTTATTTCAGGTCACTTGTCAATCAATATTTTTGCTATTTGTTGAATTGTAATATCTCTTGTTTTGCTAGATTTCAGAAGAATAAAAACATCAGCATCATGACTGTGGTTTAGTATTCTGGCAATGAGGTTTTATTTACCTCCAACCCTGCAGTATACTTGATTAATGACAGCCCTCCTTATATTTATAAGAAGCCTCTTATGCAACACCAGAGATCTGTTGAATTGCTTCCTGTACAAGATTTCTATTTCAGTCTGCATCCCATAATGCGCCGCTTTGTCTCCTTGACGACATTCCCAATAATAGCAGCAGGAGAGGTTGTCATGGATATGGTAACCGTAGTGATGCTCCTCGTGTGCACTCGGTTACAGAGAGAAAAAGCAGGTAGGAACCAAAGTGCAAAAAACTCTTCTCTGTCAGGGAGAAAATGTGGGCTGCACTTCAAAATGGTTTGACTAAATTGTGGCGTCCCCCCCCTAGTCACTTTCTTCCATTGCATTTCTTTCCTTCAGTCACTCTCCACAATCGATCTTAGCGAGGTCGATAGGAATGCTTTGAAATCGACAGAATAATGATGTCATAGCCAAGCAATTAGCAGATCGATGAACCTGATTAGACACTGACTGATGAAGGGCAGAGCCACGGACACAGACACATTCATACCTCAAATAGATATTTCTTTTGAAATGCAAGGGAGACAAAGCAATTTTAACAGCGTGTGTGTGTATGTGTGTGTGCGTGTGGGCGTGTGTGTGTGGAGGTGTGTGTGCGTGTGTGTGTGTGTGTGTGTGTGTGCGTGCGTGAGCGCGTGTTGGAAATTTGTACAATATCTGAAAATTGTCTGGTTCAGCCCTGAATCTATAGTTCACCAAACCACCAAAGTATGGAAACGTGTTTCTTCAGTACCAGCTTTAAAAAGTTACAGCCGAGACTCAAATTGTTGCCCAATCTTTTTGGTGGACAGGAACATCTAAGGATATTGTTTTGTAACTTAACCTTGCTGTAAACCTCTCAACATTGTTCTGACAAACTTGTCTTTGTGTTCATTGGTCTTCACTGTGTCATTCACTAAAATTCTCTAACTTATTAGACCTTACCAGAACCGCTGCATGTAAGCAGAAATGAAACCAGGCATCAATGGGCTAAATAAGTAATTTCTGAAATCAAGTGGTCGCAATAGTTTTACTTAAGACTGGATTTTGTTAATATATCCTTTTCTTTCCACTTCAAAATTAAGCTCTACTTTGTATTGATATATCAGTCAAATACTAAAAAAAAAAAAAAAGGATTGAAATTTGTGGTTGTGATTCTTTCAAAATGTGAAATTGTTCCAGAGGTATGGTATGGTTCTTGGCACTGAAGCTCCTTCTTTAAGAAATGCACCACAAAGTAGACATGGAAAAGACGAGTTATTTTGTTCTAGCTGAGATCCAGACATTTATAGGTTGTTCTGCAAATGAGTCGACATCACTGATGTTTCATTTCTATTGTTTGAGAGAAGAAAACAATATTTAGTGTATTTTTCTATTGTGTGAAATGACCAAAGAAACTTTACAGAGCATCACTCACTGCAGCAACAGCTGATTTGTATTTATGGAGTCATTTTGTAAGTTAGCTTTTTAACTCAGAGCTGGGCTCCGTCTCAGTTTTTTTTTTTTTTCTATCCTCCCATTATTTATTTCTGTTGTGGTTCCAGGTAACATGTTTCTATGGGTGCTCTTCTGCTAGTTGCCAGGAGTGTCTATTTATAGATGCAGAGGTATGATCGGTACTTGCTCTTATCTAAACAAATTTGCTCTGTGGTCTCTTGCGCTGGAGACGGGAATCTGAGTGATGTCGGTGGAAATCATGTGTGAACAGTTATGCTAGTGGTGGCGCACGCCGAGAGTTTAAGGAGGCATATTGAGATTTTAGCATGGATTTGCTAATTATGATTACTGGGTGTGACAGCGTGTGCTTATGTCATACGTAAACAGATGTGATTTACTGCAACATTTGTCAGGTCTTCCACACATATAATTAGCGGCATATAATTAGTAGGTTGCTTGACTAAAGTCTGACCAATTTCAGCCATGTCACATCCCTGCGAATTACAGCTCAAACATTAGAAAGCGACTTCCTTTCTTGAGAGAAAACAGTGGACAGATTTGCATAAACATGAAGGCTTAAAGGGGACACAATTAAATAAGCACATCATTAAATCATTGATTAAATGTGCCGTGAAATAAATAAATGTCCAATTAAATGTTTAAGTAACTTATTTAATAGTCAGTTTAATAAATATGTAAGTAAATAATTAAAATGCAGCCAATGCAGATACTTAAATATACAATAGCCGTTTCTGGTGGCTATCAGATGGAAAACAAGCAAGCTTCCATTGAATCTTCATTAAAAGGATTCTGATCATGACTCGACATGTCAAATAAGAGTCATAAATTTATTCCAATCTTTTGAGAAGAAAATCAAGTTTTGAAACTTTTTACTTGTTTTTTCTCTCCTTTTTTTGCTAGACATTTACAGTCCTCAGATTTCTGGGTTAAATCAGGTCAACTTGTGAAAACATAATAGATTTTTAGCTTCGGTTCAAACCAGCGCCTGATTCGTTAATATCGTACGACCGTGTGTAAAAAGGCTAGCGGCGAGGGGTTGCATTTTTGATCATCTGCATGAAGCCTCAGATATCCTGAAGGCAAAATGTTGGAAGGTCCTGGTGTTAAATCGGTGAAAGAGGGAAGGACGAAAAAGAGAGAGCAGGATATTTTTACTGAGCTAAAAGTGTCCACCTCTGCCTCGCATCGACCCATATTACAGCTCAAACGGAGCACGCAGGGAGATGAGAACCTAATGTCTCTGTCCATCACTGTAACTCGTAAGTTCTTACCAGAGGGAGCGACGTCTGTCTTTATCGTCCCTGTTTCCGTCAGGCAATCTTCTCATTGTTTGCTGTGAACACAACCAGAGTGGGATTAAAGACAGTTGTTTTGCACATCTGGGATAGTAGCTGGTACTGGATCTATTTAGAGTAAAACATTTGTACTCAAAATCCAACAAAGTAATTTAACCCTAGCAACTTGCCTATTATAAGTACTTCTTCAAGAAAAAATAAATAAATCCAATGCTACATGAATGTTTGAAAACTGAGTATTTTTTCAGTACAGTAAGGAACCACATTAAACATATTAAAACAATGCTAAGTAGCGTTACATGATATGTTGGTTACATAGGCATTTTCTGAAGGTTTGAGACTCCAGTGAAATAAAAAACTCATGCAGGAAAATCATAAAAGAACCAAACAGAACGATCCAACATCACTCAAAAAATTTCAGCCGATGCAAAAACCACTGCTGGCCTTGTCACGTACTTGTGAAAAAAAAAAACATTTATGATTTCCAAGACTTCTGGGAAAGTATTATATGAAAACTTTCTCACTATGTGGTAAATAAACCTCTTGAATCTTGAAAGGTGTGTGTCCTCCTGGACATTTCCTGTAAAACTAGAACCGACAACAGACTTGGCTGCGTTGATGCGTCAGGACCTGGAAAACTTCAACTCTGCTCACTATCAGGCATATTCAGTGAGCAGGAGAACGCCTGGTCATCTGTTTGTGAAGCTCAAGCACGGTTGGGTTATGCGACAGCAAATCCACCTCTGAACTGATAAGATTAAAAAAAAAAAGATTATATAGTGGCCTATTCAAAGTTTAACCTCGAAACCAGTCAAGATGCAATAGATTTTGCCAGTTATTGTGAAAGCTTGATGACGGTTGTTCCCTCAAAAAAGTGAGTTTTTACTCACTCAGGCTTCCTATGTCTGATATAAAAATTAAAGTGTGACAAAGAAATCTACAAAGGGGGGAAAAAAACTTTTGAAACACAAAAAAGAACAAAGCTGACCTGTTGGTAAATCCACCAGCGTTTATTCTGTTCTCTTTCCCCGTTTTATGAACGCAAAGTAATAAAGTTCGGTTTAAATCTCTTAAGATGAACTACAGTCAGATGTGAGTTTTGGAAGTCCTCGGATTGGGAACAAACAAGCAAAGCATCTGACATATTAGGTAGCGCAAATGTCTCAGCTCTCTTACTCGCTAAATTATTAGGTGATGCAGTGTTACACAGTGTACAGCCTCTCCTAGGGAGCACTAGCAGTCGTGTTTGTGTGGCATTCACTGACATTTAGCCATCTGGTCTGGGAGCCGAGTCTTTTTCCCTTCTGCCTTTTTGCTCTTGAAGACACACTGGCACAAAAACCCGATGGTCAGCACATATTTCTACATCTGGGCGAAGGCTGTTTTAAAGGTGTGTCAGTGAGATCTGTGCGACACTGGGGGTTGTGTGATTGTTTGTGTATTTCCACACTTCCTTGGGTGGTTTATGTGTTCGCCTGCATCATCAAAGAGCCGGGTTCCCATAGAAACAGATGTTTCCATTTTCCTCCTTGGTGGCAACATGTGGCAAACTTCCAGCACTGCATTTTCTAAGGTAACAGTAAGGAAGATAATCTTGGTTCTGGCATTTATTTCTTTTTAACCAGCCATGTTAAATCTATAGTTTAAGATGCAGATCAAGTCAAACGGTTCAAAGTTGGGAGCTTTAAGATAACTTGCATCCTAAGGGGATGCCTTAATTTGCCTGTCTGTTGTGTGTGCTTATTCAAGGTATTTAATAAAACCGTATGTTAGATTTACCTTTAGGGATATTTTCACAAATTAGATTAAGAACAGATACACGTTATTCTGTAAAATAGATTGTAAATATTAACTTTTATCGATATGTGTCGTTGTTCTGCGGTAGATCTCTTCCCACAAACGACAGTGTATGTCATCTGAGACGGGCTCTTTCAATAGATGAGCTTCTGGAAATCACATAAATTGTTGTACAATCATAATATCCCCCTTGAGGAACAGGCCCGTTTTCTGTAACTGAAGTGTTGAATAAGTGATAATGAAAAATGGCTTATAAATGTGTCCATATCCTTGAAATAAACGTTTCCAAATTTTGTCACTTCGGTGGATTTTATTGAGATTTTATCTAAAACAGCAACTCAAAAAATAAAAAATTAAAAAATTAAAAAATCGCTCAACAACATTGTAGCAGATACAGATACAAACCTAGTTTATTTGCTTAGACTGCACGTAAACCCTGCAACAAAATTAACTTTTTAATAAGTCAACTGTCCAGTGTTGCTACATTCTTGTTCACTAAAAGGTATCGTTGCAAAGTTAGCGACTTAATGCAAACAGATCCTTAGATATACTTTTCTAACCAGTTATACTGAAGTTGAACACATTGTTTTATATGGATTCATATTGAGTGCCATGTCAAATTTACACACATTTTCACTTCATAAGTTGCATGTAAAGAGAAAAACTTTCTCTGTCTGGTTCCATCAAGCTAAAGTTAGTTAACACTGATTGGGCTCCAATCAGCCTGAGTAAGGGAATAAGTCTGAGAGCAGAAGTGTAAGCGTCCACTTTATTCGGCTAAGAAGCTCAGTTTGTTTCCAGTCATTGTGCCTGGACCATTAATCAGACCGATTGCTATTCCTTTCGCTTTTGTCACTCTCATCAATTTTTCTGTTTTCAAAGAGTCATGCTTTGTAGGACGACTGTCAGGTGTGTGTGGACACGTGTGCATGACGACGGCCTCCCTCTGCTGCACCCCCTGCACCCTCCCGCTCCTGGGAGGTGACCCAGTTTCCCATGATCCAACACGGCTGCTTCTACCGCGTTGTTGCCGTAGCAATATTGCGAGGTCCTCTAATGCCGGCTGTGACTGTGCCATGAATAATGGATGGAGAGACTGACAGAGTATTAAAGTGTGTTGAGAGAAAGGAAAACGGATGAGGGCAGAGAGAGAGAGAACAGTATATTGGAGTAGCAAGAATGGAGGAGAAGGGAAGGAGTGATATTAGAAGAGATATAAGTGAGGAGTCAAAGAAACTGAGGAATGAATCAGAAATGGGACGAGAACCAGCACAGAAAAATGAATAAAATACAATTCAAAAGTCCTCCAGTTTAAGCTGAAGGACAGCAGGAGAGATGGGAATTACGAATAAGTTCGAAGTGAGGTGGACAGATGTCAATTTTTGAAAAACGCAATGCGAAGACGTATCCCTCTGGAACATTCAAGGTTAGGTCAATAATAATGAGGTAAAAACGTTGTCTTCCTACAAAAAAACCCAAACCTGTTATCATGAGGATACAGCCTGACCAATTGCTAACAAAGACTAGCAGCAGTAGTCTACTTTGCCCTGGCTCTGAGTACCAAAGCATTAGAAATGCCTTGTAGCCTTTTCCACATTGATTGATGTCAATAACATTGTTTCACATTCGTCTTTGAATTTCTTCGAATCTGGCATTGAGGTCTTTTAGTCTATTTTATGTTGTCAGATTCTTTTTGACAGAAAAGTTTTTTTTTTTGGTCAACTGTTCAGTGCTTACTTTTCACCTATGCGGACATTCCTGGAAATGTCCTGGGAATGTTCCTGGGAACTACACAGATCACATGAGGGTAACAAAAGAAAGAAACAGCATAAGAATCTGTCTTAGCACCACTGTTGGCCTTTGAGAGTGTGTGGATTGCAGATGACTTTGCAGATGCCAAGTCGGGAATTTTCTGGGGAGGATTCTTCCTCCTCATTACTGACTAGTTCTGCCACCAGGGTTTGTGTGGGCACCTTGATTGACATGTACTTGGGAATATGACTGCAGGACTAGGCAGGGGGGGTTGGTACCCTGCATCTCTCCCTGTGCCTCCCTGGCATAGGGACTACTTGGCTCCTGTGCTGTGCTGCCAACACGCCTACATGTTGAGCGTACAGCTTCTCTGTGGCGGGGAGGGTCTTGGGGTCCGTCTGCCTGGGGTTCCTGGAGCCAAAGCAGGAGGTTTCTCCTCTACTCCTCTAAATTTACACACGCACATTCACGCACGCATATACCTTTACAAATAATCCAAAAAGCTAAAGGTCATTCGAACACAGGTTCATATTTTATTAACAGACTGTCTCGTCTGTTGCCAGATGGAACTCTGATTTAATAGTCAATCAAGCAATTAGGATACCATCTCTTCTCTCTAAAAGCTGCCCTGGCACATGTAGGCAACCAGGTTCTTCATATTGCAGGCCTGAGAAACGAGGCAGGACAAGTAAAAAAAAAAATTAAATAAAAAAAAAGTAACATTGATGCTATAGGTTTTACAGACCTAACCAGTGAGTTGGCTGTATATGAATTTGTTTTTGTGAACCTTTGTGCACTTTGCCTTCGTCTCTGTTGCTGGTGACTGCAGCATGCACCGGTTTTGTGGCATACACTTTCTTTCAGCAGCAGCAGCAGCAGACCTACAAACAGGGGCATATAGAGGTGTCCACCTATCACTTGTCTGCCAGAGCTGTCAGTCTGTCAGGGCTTAAAACGGAAGAACGAAAAATATGCAAAATGCCGAGCCAAGCTTGCAGCACAGATGTCAGGGAGCTTAAAGTATGTCCAGCCTCTCATTTTCCTACAATAAATGTTTTATTGAGCGAACTGCTTGAGGAGGCAGCTGGAAGTCTATAACATCCATGTCTTAATGTAAACCAATTACAAAGACGGAGGAAGTGTTGTGTCAGAGACTTAAATTAGCTATGAAAAGTTTATTCTCGTTTATTCCTTACTTCAAAAGGGATATAGTCAGTAATGATCTTATGTGCAAAATACCACACCGTCTATTTTATTTGAGCTCATAAGGAAGCATGAGCTCATAAAGAAACCCTTACAATATAACTGGAGATTAGACGTGCTTCAGGAACCTGTCGCTTTAAACATGGCCCCACATGTTGCCGCTTGCTTTTTATGGAAGTCTGGAAAAATGTCTGGACTTCAATGGAAGAGCCAATACCAAAGAATAAAGATTAGAGCAGAATATTAACAGCTGAAAGAAGAAGCGAATTGACAAAGAGAGAGTTAACGAAATCAGAATAGTGAACAAATTAAAAAGCACAATTTTAGTTTGTTCTACGTTCAGAAAAGTAGAACATATGCATCACAGAGTTATGTAGTGAGCTGTGCTTCCTCTGATTTATTTGAAGGACCTCACTGATACTAAATTAGTCAAGATTTGCCTAAATCCTTTAGCCTACTTATTGCATCCACACTTAAATTGTTGTCAGATCAGGCTAGCAGTGTATAGCATTAGCATTCACTGATCAGATTGGTTTCCTGAGTTTACAGCTGACCAGTCACCGGTCTGGGGCAATCAAAATGAAACTGAGCCAATTCTGGCCGTGTGGCGTATCTCTGGAATTTACTGATGTGTAAAAAATGTTTTTTTTAAATTTAGCATATTATTATTAATATACAGTATGACAGGGGAATGAAAGAAGTTCAGAACATTCTGTACACAAAGTACAGAATGTATGACTGATATGATTAGAATCCCAGCCCCGCTAAAGGAAGATTCAGCAAGAACCTTTTTCCAGCAGGTTCAGTGTCTGGATTCTTAGCCGCTGTGGTGAAGTGAAATAATTCTGCAGTTACATTTACCACATATTTTTGATCCATCATTGTTTTTTTTTTTTGTTTTTTTAATCTGTCCTTCCAGGTAGCTTTCAATATGTTGCATTACAGATCTGTGTTGCATTCAGCAGCTCCATGTTGTGTGTGTACGAGTACGAAGACTATCAATCTGTCACGAGCATCCATGCTCTGCGCTGTGGTCTTTTTAATGAGCTTCTGCACTTGTCCTTGAAGCGGTCCATATTTTTTTGGTGCAACGACATTCTGCGCTGTAAATCTCAATGTCCTTTCAAACTTCAGAGTCGTTATAAAAGGATACAGTCTGTTTCGCTGCAGTAATGACTTGACAGTGAGTCAAGGCAAACGGAGGTTGCCAAGCGACTTGAGACACAACAACGACCATATTTGGGTTGTGCTGTTCTTTGTCTTTGCTCTAGATTTCCTGTCAGCCGATGCGCTCTTTGTGTTTTTGAGTTACACGTTGAAGTCGTAGCAGATGGGAGGAAAGTTCAAGGCTGTTTTGAATGGTGAAAATTCGGATTTTGGTAACACGTTTGTTCTTACATTCTGAAAAAAAAAACCTTTAGATTTCTCCCCTTCCTCACAGAGGTGGATAATTACCTTAAATTATTCAAAAGTATCCTTTAAGAAAAACAAAACAAAACACAATAGCCTTGTAAGCCTAACACTTGATCGTCTTCTGTCTTGTTTCCTCTTACACCAATTGATAATTACACAGCTCGAAAAGAAGATGCATTTTCCACTAATTATACAGCGAAAGGGTAACACGGTGATATGAACTTGAAAGCACACGCTCTCTTCTCCTATTTCTCTCCTATCTTCTGTCTTCTTCTCTTTACTTTTTTAAAAATCTCTCTCCCTCTCTCCACGTCTGCTCCCTGATCTAATTAAAATGCCAACTTGAATTCGCCGGTGAGCCCCCTCCCTTCTCCCCTCTCCCCTCTGTGCTCCTGCTGCAGTGTAAACATGCTGTGTCATGTTTAAATCCTGAATCCAACGTGCCATGATTTGGTTAATCTACTTTCTCTGACAGTTTGTTGAGCTCGTCGGAGAATCATTGGCATCTTTGAAGTGATAAGAGCACATCTCCTCGAAGGTACCGGGCATGGATTCGGTTTTAGTTACAGGAGTCGGTTTGATGTCAGTAACGTGGCAAGAAAAACTTAGCCCACCATTTAATGTCCCACTTAAGAATAAATGATATAGACGGGTCTCTGGAAGTGTTGAGATTGTAAGAGCTGCTGTCAGATTTGCTCACACACACACACACACACACATAAACGCGAACAGCCCCGCTAGTATTTCCACCCCGCTCTGTTCACCACATTGTCAGTGTGTCAGCTCCTGATGAAAGCTGACAGACTGACACAGTGTGAAGCTGCATTCCTATTGGTTCGGAGTGGTGATGTAACCTCGTCCGTGCGTCGGGTTCATTGTCAAACGGAGAGTTAAACTTTAATTTAATTCTAATTCTTCAGCGGCATTGAAGTCAGATTTAATCAGGAGCTCCAGCGCTCGCATGCGGATTGAAGTCGTCCAGTTCCGCGCGCGGGAACCCTTGCAGCCTGCGGTCAAAGAAACGAAGGCGACTTTCTGGCAGGTGTCTCCGTAACATGTTGCTACACCTGTTTAATTTTGTCTTTTCTGTCTCGCTAATTGATCTTGTAGCTTCTCCCCTTCCTCCTGTCTCCGTCTCCACCACATCATTACCTGGCAACAAGCTGGTCTCCTTGGTGATGAAGTCTGGTGGCCTCGTATTTACACAGACACTTAATGCGTATGTCGACTGGTACATGCAGAGAACATACATAAAACAGATGCTGGTAGTCATGCATGCTTGTACTAATTACACAAGGCATTTATTTTGAAAATAAGCCGACATGATGCAGATAATATTGTTGATAGTTAATTTTTTTCCCCACAGTTTTTGTTTAGAATGACTTAAGCCGATTTTTGGAGAATTCCGTTTACCTTTTGAAGCTTTTATAACTTTTTTTTAAGTATCAGCAAATCGAGGCATTTGATACATTTGCTTTGAAGCTGCTAGCCTGTAGCACAAGAGTTTCCAGCAGCTACACAGCAAAGTTTTCAGTGGCATTTAAAAAGAATGGGAGCTGGGGCTGTGAGGAGGAGGGGGATGGAAAGCCGTTTGTCTCTGAGAGACAGAGGAAGATGTTCATCTACCTCTCAGCAGCTTCACAAACGCAAACACACATGCATATTCTCAAAGTGTGTTGGTGCAGCTCTGCTTTGTTTACCATGTTTGGCGAAAGAAGGTGAACAAGTGACCGAGAGCGGCGGGAGTGGAAGAGAGGGAGAGTTTCGTCCGTGTTAAGATGACATTTTAATGAGTCAAACAGGCAGAAAGAGGTGTAAATTTAAAGCTACACTGCCGAGCGTGATTTTACTCTTACATTTACCTAGTTCAAAGACTTTTATCGATTTGTATTACAAGTCATTCAACTACTTTATCAAAGTCAATTCAAAAGTAGTTTAATTGTGTACATCTATGTC
Source organism: Poecilia reticulata (assembly GCF_904066995.2). Classification (NCBI taxonomy): domain Eukaryota; kingdom Metazoa; phylum Chordata; class Actinopteri; order Cyprinodontiformes; family Poeciliidae; genus Poecilia; species Poecilia reticulata. The sequence continues at coordinate 8,941,943 of NC_088852.1, read as the reverse complement.
ATTGGCTTTACTGTAGAAAATTTAGAGCTTTGGATTCTTTTCAATCCATTTGAAAAATAAGTATCATTTTGAAGGAAGGAACAAAAGAAGGACTGCATGAGGTAGTGAAAGAAGGAAGGTTGGAAGGACAAACAGATCGATGCATGGCTTGATAATGCATGAATGGATGTACAAATGCATTCATGAATGAATGGATGAGTAGACGGAATAAAGGAAGGATGCAAGAGGGGGGAAATCTGAAAACTTTTAGAAACTGGAACATTAAAATGGTGACTGGAAATATTCTTCTATACTCACAAGGTTTTGCCATATTTATCCTGACATGGAAAATAACAAAATCAAATTACATTATTTTCCAAATTGCATAAGAGTCTCATTTATATACCATTAGTTGAATGGCTGAGAAATAAAATAAAAAATAATAAAAAAAAAATACAACTCAAACTTTCCTATAAAGCAGCAAAGAACGGGTCATCTGGGGCCTCTCTGCTTAGGATGCTGCCCCCAAGACCCAACCCAGGATGAGTGGATGTTTCACAGTGTTTCTAATTCCACAGAAACGTCGTCTATTGTTGGCTTCTTTGTGCGACTCTTAAAGATATGCATTATTCCAGTCGCTGTAGTTCCTTAGTAGCGCTGGTCTTAAGAGCAGCAGAGTTAAACAGCTTAGGGAGGATCAGACGAGATTGAGTGCAACATGGCAGCAGCTCTGAGTGGCCTAGTCTTTTTAGTCTTTCACTGATTTCTCCTTTAGCTGGTACTCATAGCACAGACAAGCTAATTGGAGAGGAATTACCTCAACAAGTCTTAATGACATGCTAGCAATAGACACAGAGGGTTCTTCTACAGCTGAAATGAGGCAAACTGCAAAATAACACAACTCGGCGATTTGTTCTGACTGACTTAATCCCGAACCAAATAAGCTCCATTTGAATTGAAAACAGGAGCATTAACTATAATAAAAATGTATTTCACGCTTTCGTATGAAAGCACACGTACGTTTAATAAAGGCATACAGTCGTAAACAGACACACACACACACACACACACACACACAGAGTGTCTCTTTCTCAGTTGGCTGCTGACCTTGGCTCAGAAGCTGCTATGATTGCCCATCTCCCGGTGGTCTGAGTGTCGTGTGTGTGTATGCGTGTGTGTGCGGTTTATGTCTGTGCTTCTCCTGAAGGCCTGTTGGTGTCCTTGCCTGGTGTTGTAGTCCATCTGTCCAGGCTGCCAGCCAACTAGACCTCTCTGCTTACTTTTTAGTCATTTCATCATGATTGCTGTTAAAATCGTGGATGGAAATGATTGTTTGCATCACTGAAAAATGTACTCCTGAAATTTACTGGTTTGTTTTTTATGATGCAACAAAAGGACAATATTTTAGTTCACGACAAAATGTGCTCACAAATTTCGCATGTTAGTGTTTTCAATTGGATGGGAAGACTTAAAAGATTTATTTTGCACTTTATGAAAATAGTTATTCACCTCTGACTCTGCATAAATGACTTTAAAGTAAATACTGAGTTTTTTTTTTTGTTTTTTATAAATAGCTGAAAAACCAACAATTTGTTAATCAGCACTAAGGTTAAATAACTCTGAAGTTCAATGTTTTGTCAGATTCTGAATTCTCTCTAAGAGCAAAAGAAATATGATGATAGATTTTCAAAATTCAACATATTTCTTTCTGGCTTTCTAGCTGTAAGCTGTCATTCATCACATATTTTATGAACACAGGCGATGTGGCGCAGTTTATAAAACAGGATTTCACTATTATTTTAAAACAGAGGAGTTTATATTTATTTAGTATTAGTGAATATCTGATTATTGCGATTAGCATTACTTTGATTTGTCTTCGCTTCAGACATCCTTACTTTAACTTGGAGATTTTCAAAAGTGTGACAATGTTCCAGAGTCCATTATGTTACATAACAGAACAATTAAAAAACAGGGCAACTTTTCTGAACCTTCCTGTTACCCATTTTCAGTCTCTCTCTTTCACTCACTTCCTGAATGAACTCGAGCAATGTCTTGACTTACTACACAAAATACAAGTTCCTTTTATATATTGCCTTACGTTACATTACATTGTTAGTGGTGAACAGCCAAATTGAAATGCTTCTGTATAGGATTCATTTAAAAATGATCTTAAAGTAATTACTTTAAGATCATTTAAAGTAATTACTGTCCTTCCAGTAAGGACAGTAATATTACAAAAGTAGAGCAAACTACTCATTACTGCAGTACAAGTTATTTTAACCCCTTTTTGTGTAGGGACAGATTTAGTTTCCTCTGATTATCTATAAGTGCGCTTAAGTTATAATGTTTTTGTTTCATTTCTTCAATACATTTCATGATTCCACAGAAACACCATCCTAATTGTGAAGTACATGAATTGCTTCATCAGTTTGTGGGAACGTTTTGCAGCAGGAGGGACTGGTGCACGACACAAAATATACAGCAATGAGGAAAGAACATTGCCACAAAGTTCTAGTACTGTTGAAAACTTGTGAGAAGAGCCAAAAATGTGTATATGAGCAAGGCAACCTATAAACCCGACTCAACTACACCAGTCCAGGATGGGACGAAACTCCAGCAAGCTATTGCGAGAAGCATGTGGAAGAAAAAAACAAGTCATTCAGTTTAATGAGCAATTTATTCAAATACTAAGAGAATATTTTTCAGAAATGTCCCAAATTATTTTGGCGTCTGGCAAGTAGAAATAGTCTTTGCAATTCTAAATTACTCGAAACGTGAAACGTTTAGTGAGACCGTGAGGAAAAAAAGGGGTTGTGTGTGGGTTTTTAGACGGCTTATTTAAATATAGAAAATATGCATGCCTAATAAAGACTTTAAAAAAAATAAATGCAGCAAAGAGATCCATCAGCCTGACACATGCCAGCTTGTTATCCAATAGCTGTTTGCGAATCCTCTTGTTGATATCTGTTGTCAATGAAATTGCGTCATATTTGGTATATTTGTTGTGAAGGAAGGTGGCAAAATAAACTGGAGAGATGACATCTAAATATGGTTATGGTCTGATGTGTGTGCACGCAACAAAACCCTACTTCATCCATTGAGTTAGGTTTCTTTTGGTAAGATGGGATGCTTCATAGGTCAGAGTTAAGTGGCTTAAACTCCCAAATGCCTCTGAAAAAAAGTCACTTACAAAGACCGCACGGAGTGAAAATGCAGCCAACGTTCAAACAGACAGTTTAAAACAAAAAACAAAATCTAAAGCTGCTGTAAGACTTGGGCACAATAATTTAAGCTTTTTTTTCCCCCTGTGAAAAATCGACGTCATGAAGCTTAACCTGCCACAGGTTTACAAGCAGTTCCAAGTTATTTTCACTTTTCTTTAAGTGCAACATTATCCTTCGGCAAGACAAACAACAACGCCAACATAAGGATCATGGACACTCACAGAAATACTCAAAAAAACAAACATAAATAGGAAGAAGTAAAGGAGCGACTGGAAGATGCAGCAAAGGGAAGAGTTGGAACAGAGGAAAAGCAATGAAGAGGGAGGTATGTTGGGTTTTATGTGAGGCTGACCTAGATAGACAGAGAGGATTGGACACACTTTGTGTCTAGAGAGACGCTGTCGCAGCTGCTGTGGACAGCGTGTATGTGAGGACTATGTGGATATTTATAAGGTGTATGTTTAAAGAGTATTTGTTTTGCTCTTCTGCATTTTAATCAGTTTAAGGCATAAGAAAGGTCACACCGAATAAAAATCTCAGGTGTTTTCAATCAGGTGTATCTTTATGAAGAAGAATCTTGAAAGTTTGTTTTAGCAATTTCAGTTAAAATGTGAAACTTGCAGACTCATTTTCCACCAAAATGAACATAAATTTCCCCACTGGAGGCAGTAAAGGACATTACGTATATTCTACATAACAATGACCGTCTGTCCATTCTTCCCCATTGATGTGCAAACCTCAACTTGGACCCAACATAATATTTCTCTCTCTAAACATGAGCTTGTGTAATATGTTATACGCTTCATAAACGCCTGTCATTAACCTCATGTGTTTGGGTGCATTTCACAACTTCTAACTTAAAATATGTAACGCACTGCAGCAATAAACGTTTACAAGAAGGCCTGTGGGTGGAGGATTACCAGAAAGGTGACGGTTAAGAACCATTAAAAGAATGAGAAGCAGAGATACACACACAACACATAAAAAAAAATTTATACCTAGGGATAATTGCAAAGAAAATCAACTGTTTATTTACAAAAACTGCCTCGCTTTCAAGTAAGTGCACGAGATAAGCTGCTGGTAAAACAAAAGTTAAAAGCTTTCGCAATTTTAATCTGTTAAGATGAGTGGAATAAAATTTGGTCCATTTCATACAGAATGGGACCAATCAGGAAAATGGATGCTTATGAAAAAATAAAACACGTGGAAGTAAGTTTGTTACTACCAGAATTAACTTTATATTTTCAAATTACATGATTTGTCGCAAAATAAAATCAGATGTCGACGGTTACTCAGTACTTAAGTAATTTTACCAAATGCTTTTGTACTTGAGTAATTTTTCTGGATATTTACCTTTTACTTATACCTTAGTAACATAACACTGAAGCAGAGCCACTCCTGCTTAAGTACAATGTCTGCCTATTCTGAAAACCTCTGGGGGAAATGGCTTTAGTATGACCTTCATCAATTCTCAACATAACATGGAAATGATATGCTGCACACAACTGATTACTCAGAAAAACTGACATTTGCAGCAATATCTCAGGAGCAAAGCTGAACTCCTGGTTTTTCTACCAGCTTTTGAAATCATAGTAAGCACCATTTTTTCCATAATCTGGAAGCGGAAAGAATATATTACCCTAAACCATCCGTGACTAGCTGCTCTTTACTGATTTTTCTTTTGACTCCTCTGACAAAAATCATGTAGAGTTCTACAAGCACTACAGGAGAGAGCTTAAAACACAAGCTTTACCGCTCGCATTTCCTTTTCTATGCTCTTTGAATTTCCTGTCTTATTCCCAAATCTAAATTATTAACCAATCGTACGTCAGAATCTCAAGCGAGCAGGAAGTTCAGCATGGTCAAAAATGCCCATCGGCTCCTGTATGTTGCTCCATGGGGAACATTCAGAGGAGAGGAGAGGATACAACTATGTGGAAAACGGTGATGCATAATGGGGTAGTGATCTTAATATTTCAACAGGAAACATGAGTGACGTCTTTTTTTTTTCTAGAAATCTATCCTTTCTGCTTTTTTTTTTTTTTTTTTTGCATTCTCCTGTATCTGGTTTTCTCATTTTCCGCTCAGGGTTACTGGGGAACAGTCATTAGCGTCATGGCGACAGACTTTACTTTGAGTGCAAACACATGGTTTTCTTGTAGCCTGATATGCAAATGAAATCAGAGGGTAGACAGCTGGGTCAGGCAGGACAGAGTACACACAACGATGCACAAGAGCACAGACTCATGAAAAGAGGTTTCTTTTTGGATTCTTGGAAAGCTAATGGAGTTGGTCCAGGTCTGGTTCCCACTCTGAGGTTTTTACAGGGAAGACATTCTGCACTTGGATCATTAGTGTCTGTCTGTCAGTAATTGTATCATAATGTATCATAATCAGCTCGTGTATCATAATCCCCGCATAAGGAATTCACATTAGTACGCTTTTGCTGTTTTTGTAGGTGGCGTTTCATATAGTGCCTTGCAAAACTATTCAAACCCCAAGGATTCAGCGTGTCTAATCCACTGATTTCCTGTGATGCATCCTCCAGAAAGTCAATGCATTTTTGTGAAGTGAAAGGAATGATTTGGCTTGATTTTTTATTATATATATATATATATATATATATATATATATATATACAAAGGAAAAATCTCAAAAGTTTGGCATGCATTAGCATTCAGATGCACTAAGTCATACTTGCAGAATTACCTTTGTAGCAATAACAGCTGCAAGTCTTTATGACGTTTTGGCATGTAGAGACTGGATTTTTTTTTTCTGTCCTTGCAAAATCTTTGAAGTTCTTTCAGATTGGACAAGAGCGTCTGTGATCACCTATGTTCAGGTCTTGCCAGAAATTATAAGTTGGAATTTAAGGCTGTACTTTGACTGGGCCCTACTGAATGTGTTTCAAATTCAGCTGTTCTGTTGAAGCTCTCGCTATATGTTTAGAGAAGTTCTCATGCTGAAAGCTGGTGCTCTGTCTCAGTGTCCAGATATTTTTTGCAGCATCTAATTGAGTTTTATTTGGGATTAGTGGGTTGTCCTGTGTGTAGTTGCTGTTATCTTCCCACAAACTCTGACCGGTTTCCATTTTGCTACTGTTGAAAGGATCAGCTCTATCAGAAGGAGGGATGGACATCCACAGCTTTATTTCTGATCTGCCATAACAAACTGATACAATTCTGCACCAGTTTGTGTTTGGTATATCAAAAAGAAAAATCCTAATAAAATACTCTTAAGTTTGTGATTAGAACACTAGATGCGAAAAGGTGGGATGCATACTTTTGCAGGTCAATATATAATCAAACAAACATAAAGACCTTTACTCAAGTTTATTAAATCAAGATTTTCAGATTATAACAAAGAAGGAATAAATAAAAAATGAGAGACAGAGAGGGAGACACCTGCTTTGAGTGAGTGTGTACAACTTGCCAACAGAGACTCTTTAATTCCATTACTTCCCACTTTGGGAAACAAAGGCAGCTCAAGGTTTAAACACACTTGAAAACAAACATACACACACACACACACACGCACACACCCACACACCTACACACACACACCCACACACACACACACAAGTTCCGACTCGTCCTCTTTTGGCTGACCATACTGTGAACTTTGCTAATCGATAATCCCATAAACACAATAACACACCTATACTGTTGGCACAAGCATCCTCCCTTGCCAGGAGAAGCAGGCATATTCTGTTTTATCTGCACTTCATCTATGATTTCTTTACGTCTTTCCTACTACATCAATCTTTCATAAAACCTTTTTTTTTTACGTCTGTGTCAGCATTGGGTTCTTGTTCCCTTATTTATAACAGTGATGTATAGCAGAAACCGGATCACTGGAAATCTGCTAATACAGTAAAGTCCTCCATTATTGGAAAAAAGATTCCTGTATAAATTCAACTGAAGACAGCAGGAGAAAATCTCCTTTATAAAACAGATTATAGCCTCTGTAAGTGTTTATTTTTGCACACTAAAAAACAGTGAATGCCTAAATTTCAGTAAAACTGAAAGAGTACTTTAATTATCAATATGAATATGCCAGAGATATGAATACTTTTAAGCTCAATTGTATAGTAGTGCATCGTATATGTTTATTTTGCAAGTAAATAATTATTTTGGCCTAGGAACGCCTTAGCTGTGCTTATGTTCTGTTTATTACTGGTTAACACTTCATCCAATCTAATGGTCTTTCTTCTATACCAACTTCTATTAAAGTAAATTTGATAATATCATTTGAATATTGTGATTAAGATCATTTTGAATTTTTGTACCTAGTATCATGTGAGATTTGCTTTCTGATTGGACATAAATCAAAGTGTCTTGTGATAACTTCCATTATCAATTGTTTCTGAATATATTAATTCAAGTTGACTGGGTCATGCTAGTTAAAATAAAAATAATTTCCAAAATGTCATATCCTAATTACGCCTGCACGGTTTGAATCTTTTTTTTTTTCTTTTTTTTTTTGGGAAATAGTGAAAAAGTAGAAATGGACAATCGGCTCAGTTACAGAGTTTAAAGAAAAGTGCTGGGAGATGACGCTCACAGATAATACTGTAAAAGATTTACCACCACATTATATCGTTTATGTCTCGTCTGTCATTTACTTGGATGAGAACAATAGCCGGCGACAAGCTGCAGATGTCAGCAGCCGAGCTGTCAGCGATGAACAATTAACTCGTGCTTAGATCTGTTGCGTTTGTAAGTTTCCAGGCCTACGCACACTCAAGAACGCTAACTTTACAAACCTGTTGCCTTGGCAACACTGAAATAGGCTCTCTGCCATCTAGTTAACACAATGGAATTAAAGCTACGTGTGTGTGCGTGTGTGTGGGAAACAGCAGTGAAACTGTGGCTGTGCTCTCTCCACGTGCTGCGTTGCCATTACGTTGTCTACCTGCCAAAATAGTGATCACTTCAAGATGTACGAGAGAGACTGACGAGGGAGGTGGGGGGGGAAATGGCACAAAGTGTACAAAATGAGAAATAAAATGAAGCAGAGACATTCTGCTACTGCTTGCTTGACTGAAACCAAGCCCCAAGAATTCGCAGGAGGCTCACAAATCATCGGCACTGGTTTTAAAAGGCAAAGTTAACCTTCTCCAAAGAGACCATTTATAATGAGCCAGAGTGAGCTCAGTGCCGTTGCATAGTTTTATTATACAAGCAAGATGTTCTTGTGTCCGCCTCCACGACAGTTCTTTGGAAAAGAAATAAAGTTGTTAAAAAAAAAGAAGAAAAAAAATACATGGTATGCCCTTTAGACGGTGAGATCTTTTTGTCAACATTCAATGGGTTATTTATTTCCACAAAAGTTGGAAATAATTGTGTCTTAACGTAAGTTGAACACTTTGTGAAGGTGCTTGTTTTTGCTGTAAGCATTAAAACTGTATAATGACTTCACAAATGAGACATGGGACAGTTTTTTTTGCACTTTTTGTTAATCTGGAATGCTTTTGCGTTATCCTGTCACCATTTTGAGAGAGAAAAAAAAACTGTTAAAAAATAGCAAAAAGGTAGTGACTTCAACATATAAACAGAAAATATAAGCAAAGTCAAAAGTCAGAATATTTAAATGTTGTATGCAGCGGTATTTTACCATTTAAACTGAATTATTCAATTGCTGAGAGTGTTATAAGGTGGTGTTTGTCCGTTTTTACAGACTTCAAAATTTCTGCTATTTAACAATCCACTGTCTTTGTTGCATGACTTAACTGTTCATGATGAGCTATGCGCTTTAATAAAGACCAAATCTAGGCTGTTGGCAGGTCAGACATGAAGATCCAGTTTGCATTTCATGAAGCTGCACTGCTCATGTGGATGAAGCCTGACCTGGTCCTGCTAAGATAAAAGAAACAATTTCCCCGCTGCGTTAGTAGTAACGTTTGGAATCTTTAAGCTTGGGTAGGTAAAAGCTAAGAGTGACAAATATTTCTTAAATCATCTGATATAAATTTGGTATAAAGCTCTGCACTTATAAATTCCTTCATGGGAAATGCAGCTCCATTCATTTATTTATTTTTTTCCCCCCATTTCAGAATGCTTAAACTGTTTTGTACGAGCTGAGTGTATAAAACGTGAAGCTGTCAGTGTTAGTCTTCTTTGGTGTATGGATGAAACAGACCCACATTGTTAAATGTTTAAAAGAACTACACGGCCGTTTCTAATCGTGGACTACTTAGCAAATTGTTAAGAAAATTGTTTCCAATGTTTTTATGTACTTAAAATGACTACTGTGTCATGGTTTTTCAGGGATTTTTTCTGCTGCAGCCCTCTTTTTTTTTTTTTTAACTGGGCTAATGACGTCAAATTTAAGTCTTGCTTAGATTTGCTGGGTTTATGTTAGTAACCAAAAACACACACATAAAAAAAATGGTGTGCCGTTTGGAAAGCTCAGGGTCTCATTTCCAGTTTTTGAAGACAACGCGGCTCTGTTGGCATCTTCGGACCATGACCCAAGCATGGACTGGAGCCGTTGAAAGTGTGAAGCATTCAGGGTGAGAGCCATCATATCAGGGATTTAATCAGAGCAACTTTTGCAGGCCATCTTAAAACAAATACAACCATTTACCAGTTGAGAATGACATATGTTGAGCTTAAGTATCTATAAAGAGTTTATACAGACATGGTTGTCCTCTTCGTAGTTAGACATTCTCCATTTGCTACTTTCTCGTCTGGTTGGTAGAAATCAAGGCGCAGTCAAGTGGACCCGGTGCACGCTCCCGACGCAGGTGAAAGTAATTGCATAACTACCCCGGTGTGACGCTCTCTGCCGTAAATGCAGCGCACTGGATTTTCCACTTCACTGTATCTTAGCCGAGGAAACTCGTCAAGCCTCTTGTCTTCGGAACGTCAAACACATTTTGCCCCCCGCGTTTAATTTCAGTGGCTCTGGCTTAGAGTCGATCGCACGTGGCTCCTCATCTGATGCCGTTTCCGATTCAGAGCTCGACATAACCTGGGAGGTTGATACGCATCTCGCTGGCTGCCGCTCTACTGCGTGGGCATCAAAAGTTGCGACAGGTGCTGCTCGACTCTTAAGTGATATTTAATCTGCGAATGTCTGACGTAAATACTGCTTCGTTGAGACCAAGTTATTTTATGTTTCTCATGTTTAAGAAAAGAAATAAGAATGGACTTTTTAGTGAGTGTGTCACAGCTTGTTTATGTCATCCAACAGGTGGATGCTCTAGCTTTCAGGTTACATCTACACCTTTGGTTTTTTTTCTTTAAGATGCTTTACATTAAAATCCAAACTGCTAGACAGATGTAATGTATTTTTAAAAAAAGTGATAATATCAGGCTGCAAATCCTGCTAAGCTTTGATCAATAGCCCAGAATGTATGTTTTCCTTCCAACAGGAGGAGTGAAAAATGAAGACAGAAATGAGTTTTTTCTGTGTGTGCGTCTGCAGGTGATGTGCTGTTCAAGCTTCGGTGTGTTTTGGTTTTTTCGCAGCACGTCAGTGTGCAGCTTCATAAATCTCAATCATTTAAACATGCACGACCTGGGAGCAGAAGATTTACTGATCTTTAGTGTTTGTGTCGTCATTGACTCATTGCAGAATTGTAGGACACAGAAAGAGAGGCTGGGGGCATGTAATTTAGTTACTGCGTGAAAAATATCGGGCATGTATGTAGATTGTGTTTTGAATGGTTTGAGTTTTTTTTGGAGCATTTTGGAGTATTCTGTATTTGTTTGCTTTTTTTTTTTTTCATGAGTTCTTTCCATTTTGTCCCGTTGTTGAGCTACAATTTAAGGTAGATATTTCTGTTGAGGTCAGGATTTTTCTACAAAACTATAAAAGAAAGAGTGGAAGAACGGAAGCTAAGATGGACGGTGAAGTAGTGGAAGGATGGATTATTTAAACTGCACGCGGAACCCTGGTTTTATCCGTTTTTATGCGTTATATGAATTCTCCGGGATGTTACAAAACGACGAACCGATTTTTGAGTAATGGGAAAGTTAAATCTTTTACTTGCCGGGTGCGTTTTTTAAAAGACAGAATCAAATGCTCATGCCTGCTAAGAAAACCCAAACTGCACTGCTGATTCTATAAATATGATTTAGTGCCCCCTGAACACGGCGATTAACCTCTGCTGCTTCAGTCAAGGGCAGCATTCAGGGCTGAAGCACACAAAGTACTTTCTGTGAATGAGTGTGTAAACGTGACACGTTCCGGGATCTCCGTTTCAAATCTGAGAAGATACCTGCCAGGTTTCTGTAAAACCTGTGCCTCGGAAATTCTTTATGCGCAAACGCAAAATCTGCATCCTAAAATCAGGAATCAATAAAGTGAGCGTGCATCCGTTTCACTGTAGAGGCAGAACTGCTTGGACTTGCACATTTGTCCTCCAGGTTTCTCTGGATTACCTGTGCATTTTCCTTTAGAAGTGTTGAAACTGGAAAATCTACATGTACTTGTGAGTCCCTGGCCTGTGCATTGTGTCTCTAGATTGTTGGAGGATTACACGAAGCCCCATAAATCAATCCGCTGAACGCCTATTAACCTCTGTGCTCTTCGCTGTGCTTTTAGTGCATATCAGCAGAACCATGAAATTCCGTTTCTAGCACCGAGGAGCTACCTGGCTCATTCTGGCAAACACTCAGTGAGAGAAGATCACATGACAAAAACAGTGCTGTTCAAGTGTTTGCATTAGGAATAAAGGGAGGGGAAAAGCAGGTGCTCTTCTTTGCATCCAAGGCTTCGCAAACATCCCTTTTCCCGTAATTTCCGCAGCACCTGCTTACGCCATCTTCCAACCGTTTGCACGACCCTCTCTTCTTTCCTAAAGGTAAACATCCTTATCGGCTGCCTACCTGTCCTGTCCTGTCCTCTCCTCGCCTCTCCTGTCCTGACAGTCATTTTGGCTCCAGGTGGCCAGCAGAGACCTCGCCCTTTGGTGCCACTTATTCCTGCCAGCTGGAAGGAGATTGATGAAGTCGAGGTTCTGTGGCGACTCCAGCGAGGCCACTTCGAGGGACTGGCGTGGTGGACAGGCCCCATCGAAGACCATGCAAGCAACACTAATGGGCAATGCTCTGGAGGGGACGAGGGAGAGGTGTGCGTTAATATAAGTGAATATGCTTGGTAGATGAACTGATGAGACACAGAGGCATGAGAAAGTCACGGAGGCTTTGAGCAACAACTTGCTTAGCTATAGTTAAAAGATGGTGTTAGGTGCTGCAGCACAGTTTGTGAGCAGGGTGATTTATGATGATGTGTCATAATAAAGGACAAGAGGGGATGATGAGTTCTATTTCAAATGCTAATGGCTCTGACAGCTTGGTCATTTGCTAATGCTTAATCGTGCTAAGTGTAGTGTTTCCTTCACATGTCACGCCATAAGTAAAGTTCCTCCCCTTCAACTCTGTTCCCACCTAAACGTATTTTTTGACTTCTCGCCTCATCTCCATTTTGAGCCCCGTCATATTTTCTGCTGACTGCAGAACGTTCCGTCTTTTGATTGCCGCCACAATTAGACTCAGGAAGAAGGACAGGTGTTTGTTTTTCTTTAAAAAAAAAAATAAAATAAAATCTGTCCACAGGAATGCGCATGTATGACCTAGCCATCGTACACCTGTAAGTCACCGTGTCCAGACGAACACGGTGCGTCCTCTCTGGGGAGGCGTGTCCCCGTGTCTCGTCAACCTCATGACATCACCCTCGAGTAAATCACGAGGACACGCTGTCCTACAGAGGTTCTTCCTATATAAAAGGGATGTTCATGTTGCTATGGTGACTGTAGGAAGTGTTGCATTGTTAGCAGGTGAGGCTTATCATTGACTTGGTTTATGTTTTGACTTTTCGTCGATCATAATTTAAATGATTAAAGCAGGTACTTGACCATTTTTTTTTTCCCTTTTTAATTTTACCTCAATCTTCAAATAATAATAAAACTGTTTTACTGACGCTGGTTTTGGTCTGTAACGTACCGTATCGTACGCGCGCCGACTTTTGCTAAAACCTATTTGCAAACTAGCAGCAGTTCAGCATATTGGATTGTGTCAAGCACAACATTGCAAGCAGAAGAAACAAAGCCTGATAACGACGAAGGGATGGAATGTGGGAGCTGGTCAACGTGCCAGACTCAGCGGGAGTTCAGATCACAACGCTGCGTGGATAGTTAACGAGAAGCCAAGAGACAAAAACATCCAGTGGAAGACGGTGTAATTTAGGCACCTTGTACGCAGCGGAGCCAATCAAAACAAGTCGATGAGACATAAACTTACAAATCACTAGTGCAGGACTACACACGCAGCTGCACAAACATCAAAGAGAAAGTTTGTACAGAAAGTTGAGACAGAGAGCCTTGGTGAGAAGGAGAACATTTCCAGTAACATATAGTTAATAACTACATTTAATTTTTTTTTATAATACGTCTGGCAGATTTAGATTTAAAAAGATTTAGTTGACCAAGAAGTTTGTTTCTGAGAGGAAACGTAAGCGGGCATATCTAAGAAATAACAACGCCATGGACGTTTTTGTGAGATTTAAAGATGTTTCACCTGAACCGAAGAAATCTTTTGGATGAGAGGTGAATCAAGAAAAAGGAAAAGAAAGAAAGTCCTTCTGCTTAAGCACTTGTTGTGGATGACTGAGAATCTCAGGGAGCATATTTGCATAAAGTCTTTTTTAAACAAGGGCTTTTTCTTTTTTCCTGAGACAATGCTTTGTCAGGGTAGCAGCACATGTTAGTGTATATGCATGCATGCGTCTTTCAGAAACGAATATCCTTTCACAGACGTTCATTGTCCTTGACGTACACAACCAAATTACCCACGAGTAAATTTTGGGTGCTGGCAATAAACTCAAAATAAACATTGTGCTGTTTTTCGGTGTCATACAGAGACATGAATACAACAAAGTTGTAATTCTTTCAGTGGTTCATTGTGCTGTACGTGCTACAAAATCAGTAGAAAGGCACTAAAAAATATGTCCACACACAGACTTATGACACAGTATGCACACACTTTTCTTGCGCTTGCTCTCTGGCTGACTCACTAAAAACACAGGCTTGTTCCGATGCCTTTTTAAGAAAAAGTCTAGTTGTCAGCACCATACTACTCTCTTGGTCACTTCACGTTAAAAAAAAAAGAGAAAAATGAAGCAAGAAAAAGAAAATCTTGTACAAGCTGAATCTGACAGATCACTTCAAGTCAGAGTAGCACCTTTTTTTCTTTTTTTTTTTTGGAGAGGTCAACACCTGGTCATCGTGGTAATAAAACACTTCAAAATCTAGATTGATATTTCTTCTGATTTTACTTCTGCCAAAATATCTTATTTTGTGTTAATCCATCTGAATACATGTAAGTGAAGTTATTCCGCTAAATGTGGGACTTAAATTTGCACAACATCCAAGATGGTGAGGATTACATGTGAGGTCCATGTCTCATCCCTGTCTTCCATGTTGTTAATTATGGACATGGGCTTTCAGGGACCCAAACCACATGCAGAGTGTCCTCCACTGAGCTTAAAGGGAGAGTTTAGGCTGGGTGTAGGTGACCGGCGTTGCTTTTGATCTGAGAAAATTCATATGCGATGCACAAACATCACAGGACAAACACATTTCCCTCTTGTTTTGCTACGTTCTCCGGACACTTTTGCGTACAGTCAGAAAAGAGAAGCGCTGCACACATGAGACAATGGAAACTCACAACCGGGAATTACACAGTTTTGCTTTCTCAACGTGGGGATTTCTACTGGCAAACTGGCGGAAAGCACGTGGCGAGAGGCGCAATCGCGTGCCGAGCTTAGCATGAAATCGCCATCGAGCTTAATATGGAAGCGTCGGGATGGCGCTCGGGTGTCGGTGCGATAAAAAGGCATAAGCAGCCACAGCAGGAGCCGCATGAATGATCAGAGAAAGAGAAAACAGCAAGCTTGTCAGATTATATAAAATGAGCCAGCTGATACTGATCAGCTGAGACTGTCTGCAGCTTCTGTGTTCTGCAGAAACTGGAGCGATGCGCTGCGGCTTTAATTGCCCTCCCTCTTGCTTTTTTCCCCCCTCCAACATCTTTGCGCGTCTTTAAAAGAATATTTTTTCAGTAGAACATTTAGTCCAACCAGCTGATCTCTCAACAACTGGCCTCGTGGACCATCAGTAGTGTTTGCAACGTCGTCACATTCATTTTGTACTGAACGGGAATTGGGTGAACAATGTAGAATTGTGCATTTTAAATGGACCACTTAGTGCGTACATGGAAATAAATGTTTTGTTTCATAAAGCTCAAGTACTCAGAGTAGGTTTCTGATCACTTTTTCCAAATATTTTCTGTCTGATTTCCTAAAAGTAGACGACTTTTAAGCGCTCTCCCTCTATCTGCATCGCAGAATATTGATAGTACAACTCTTAAAAAAAGTTTAGAAAACATTTACAGTGCATCTTCTTCACTCCTTTGTAGGACACGTTGTAGATCTATAACTTTCTCTGGAACAAGAGCACCATAACATTCGCTTTTTTTTGTGTGCATACATTGGCGTCAAACTCCAGTCGTGAAGGTGTCCTGCAACCTTTAGATACATCTCCTCTTCAACACATCCGAGTCAAATGGCTGAATAACTTCCTCAGCATGCAGTCAAGTTATACAGAGTCCCGCTAACGCCAATTCAGGTGTAGTGAAGCAGAGACGCATCTAAAGGTTGCTTTCCCTCAACAACCGGAGTTTGACGCCCGTAGTCTAATATATCGTTTATAATCAGCTGAGTGAAATGTAAAATTTGAGAGAGAAAAAAGCTCTGATTTGCTGATGTGTGTTAAAAATGTTAAGTCATTTATTTTTACTTGTTATCATAATGGAGCCTTAGAAGACTTTCTGTGAACAATTACAAAGTATTTATATCAAGATCAGAGGTGACGTCACACCATGTGGGTGAGACATGAGTCACAGCTAAACAGCTCTGCGGTTAAACGGAGTTTCATTAATGATTTGTAAACTAAGACGGCGTGATGACAGAGTTGACATTATAAACTGTTTTTAGTATTAAAAATCAGCAATTAGCACGATTAACACTGTAAGCATTACTAACAGCAGTCGAGGGCTTTTCATGTAGAGTTTGTAGCGCTTTACGACAAATTTGAGATTTTGTGAGCAATTTTCATGACTTTTCATGACTCGAGCTTAAAGAGGAAAAAAATGAAACTAGTTAACGGCTATTTTCTAAAGTGCAACTCTGATGTTGCAGGGTGAAAGAGGCAACATGGCATTGTGGAAAAATACAGAAAATACTCGATAGGTTTTAAAATTCCATTCAATCTCTGCCTACTAATGATATACTGGGACAAATAGGTGACAAATGTCTTTTATGCCTACATCTAATTTGATTTATACACCCAAGATATCAAAGCTTATGCAGACAAATGAAGAAATCATGACAAAGACATATCTGGTTTTAGTATCATCCAACAGTAATACAGCAATTTTATGTAACCCCTAACATTCTTCAGTCCAAAACCAACAGCGAAGTGATTTTTTTGTTTTTGTTTTTACAATATTCTTTATATATCTTTTTACTTGGCTGCATTCACTTTCTAAGCTCTGAGTTGTAGATTCTGGTTTGGGCCTGTTAAATGATACGACGTAGCAGTTGTCTGTTGTACAGTTAGAGGCTCATCAGGAACACATCTTAGCCTTAGTTTTTTTGTTTTTTGACCCAACATTTTATTGAATATCCATAATGGGATCTAGTGGGCATGGCACAGTACTCAACTAAATGTGCATTGCATCATTGTAGCCAAGCAATCTCCATTTCAGGCTATCAGACCCTGCCATTTTGTCAAAGCTCATGGTGTCTTTGACATATTCACAAGATGTTCTTTGGCAGCAGTGCCCTGACGCACCAACCGTAGCAGCGTATAATTCCTTTTAAGCAAATACCTATCAGACACACACAGACATGTTTCCTCGCCGACTATCTGCCCCCCGATACACCATTAGCTGCAGCGTTTTCATAGGATTTCTTTGTGTTCTATCTATTTTTGGTTATTTCACAGTCTTGTTTAGCCTACAGCCATCGCTCTCAGATCTGAGAGCTTCCAGCTGTCATTCCCTTTCACAATGTACTGTCAGTTTAATTGAATCTCCTATGTGCAAACATCAGGAATGCTTTAGATTCAATTTAACAGAGACTAGTTTCAAATGGTTCTTTATTCAAATGAGTTTATTTGTGTCAAACTCTAGGTTTGATTATGCTGTTTTGACAGACTTTTTAAAGTACAGCTGTGTTTACCCACATGTATGACAGTGTGATAGACTCATTTAGCTTGGAAATAAATGGCAGTGCATTACAGGACTTCAGAATCATCTTAGAGGTTCACAGTTTTACTAAAAGAAAAATTCACAAGTCTAAAAAACTGAAACTGACAACTGAAGGATAGCACATTTTATCCATTTCCACCTTGATCAATAGTTGTTAAATCTTTCTGTTTTCCTTTTTCTGCCTCAGTTTTTCCTTTCCTGTGAATTAAAATGTACTTAAAAGATAAGTTGGCAACCACTCCTACTTTATATGAATCACATTATTATTATTATTTTTATTATTATTTCAAATTTCTCTTATTTGAAGCTCAGTTTGTCTTTTTATAGCTTCCGGATCGCAGTTTAAACAGTGCTACTATGGTAACAGCAGGGGAGTGGGTGTTAGCAGCTAATCCTGTTTGGGTGTCATGGTGACATTGCTAAGGCACCCAGCAGAAGAGCTACACCAGCTTCCTTTGCTTTAATCATATTTCATCAGTGAGGATTTACTAGGTTAGAGGGTAAGGTGCTACGTTTTCCCACAAATCCAGTGTCACTTAAAGTGCTCACAGTTCAATTCCAAGGTACACAGAACTCCTCGGTGTCAACAGAGGAACACAGACCTTTTATTATAAACCTTTTGCACGCCTGCTGTATTATTCTTAAGCAGAATTTTCACCTCTGCAGATGCATACAATCACTAAGAACAGGCTTTGACTCTTGGTTGTTATTTAAATGCTCACAGTGCAGGTGTAGATCAGCCATAGAAATTCATTTTCAGAAAAAAAAAATCTAAATATCAATGCATCTAAGTTTCAGCTTTATAACCCTGAATTATTTAGTTCATTTCCCTTGTATCTGACTCCTTTGGAACTAAAAAGCACAACATACTGGATTGATATTTAGATTTTGTGGACCCATAATTTAATATAGCTTTTCTGAAGTCAACCTTTTGTTGAGGTTTTAAAAAATATGTTTGCAATAACCTATTACTGTCATGAAGGTTGCTATGATAAAGTATATTTCATAATATCATAATTAGTGCAGGCCTCCAATTTTGCTTTGGTTGTTAGCATGCAATTCTTGGTAAGCAAGTCCTTAACTATTAAAACTGAGCAGAGAAACACAAAATGATACAAAATGAGCCGAATCACTGAAATCGAGTTTCTATGCAGTAAAAAGTACAAATGAACTACATCTTGTAAATGAGAAAACTTTATAGTTGGAGTTGTGTTGGTTTCCCGTCAATGGAAGAAGCATGCCAGAGACAGAAACTGCTTTATGGGTGCGCCGTCTTTTCTTTTTGGCCGACTTCCTCTGAGGTGATTGATAGGTGGGCTGTTAAACTTCTTCTTTCTCTTCTCTTTTTAAGGATGTTGAATCTAGCGCTGTTTCTAATATTTTATTTTTTTTTGTGAATTATTCATCTGAATCTTCGAAGGGGTGCAGGTTTCAGCACATCTGATTTCAATGAATGCTGGATCTAAGGTCTAAGTGACCCAGTCAAGTAAATCAGGTGACACTGCATGAAAGTTACATTGCTGAAACTAACCAACAAAAGGACCTACGATGTACGGTTACAGAAAGTAGAAAGGCGATTTAATCCATTATTAAGAGTTGAATCTATAGAGGTCTGAGAAACATGCATTTGAGTTAATGAATTAAATTGTTCATAAAACCCTGTGCTGCATTTTTGGGCATGGAGACAGATTGTGTGTCACATGAAAAAACATAGCCACAACTGTCAGTATTTTCTTGTTGCATTTCTGTTCCTACATTTGCCTCGTATTGTGCTCCGGTCTCGCTCCGGTGGACACTAACCAGAGGGGGAAATGATGGAGCAATTCTTAACAGACTCACATTTACAGGCATGGCTGTTTCAGCACACCGTGGGGAGATAGAGTGGTGTGTTTGGCTCTGATAGGAGCAATTCACTGTGGACAGAGAGGGAAGCAAAGGGACACGCGCAAAGAAAGAGGGGGTTGATGTTTTCTTTCATTTGTTGACTTGAAACCATATTTCCCTCTCAGAACTTGAGGGATTTATTGTTTCAGGGGTGATTAATTCATTCTGAAAGGGGATTTTTAGCAAATCAGCGCTTCCATGTCCCTAAAGATTTACTTGAACTCAACCTAGGTTTCCATCATTTTGACATTTTTCTTTTGAAGCCCACTTTTTTAACTTATCAAACCAGATTTTTTCTTCTTATGCAGATCTTTTAGTCTCTACACAAATGTGGTTATGATCAGATATCAGGCTGTTTTGTCATTGTATTCATACTTTTCTCTAAGCAGCTCAGATTTGTAAGCTTCAAGTTTCAGATGGTTTCTTACTTTCAAGTGTCGGGAAAAGTAGGAGCGTCTTAAAGAGACAGGGTCCCAATTTCTAGACGTCAAAGTGCAAATTCAAATTTCTTTTAAGTTGTTTTTTTTATATCATTTTTATAACATCTGAAGATGTAATTGCTTGATTGTGGTATAAAACGGCACTATGCACCTGGAAAATACATAATGATCCTTTTAAATAAATTCTGTATTAAATAACTTTGGGTCATTCCAGAACAAAATAAGCAAAATCTAGGACCAGTTCCAATTCTTCACATTAATCTTTGCTATGCTTTGCAAAAATACTATTTGACTTTCTAATGGAGTAGATATAGCTTTTGACTTTCTGCAAAAATTTACAACAGTTTTTTATTTCTACATTTTACATGATTGTTCAGAAAAAGCTGAAAACCTTTAATGTTTATGTCTTAAAATTAGCCCCAGCATAAGGATTTGAATTCATAACCCTCAGAAAGTGTGTGTTTTAGACAGACTTGATGTCATTTATTAGATGTCAGGACGTTAAAAACATTAATTAAACATATCTGGTGTCCACTTGTGAGTCTACTAATCTTATTTCATAAAAAAAATGTTACAGTTTTGTCTTTAAATATGGTATTTTAGTGTTCAGTGTCAGCATACTATCATCTGTAGTATTTTGTCAATCTTCGCCACCTTTCAGTCTGTCTTAGCCATAACTGCAAGATTGATTAAAGAAAGATGCTAGATGACTCATATGCGCACACACACACACACACACACACACACACACACACACACACACACACACACACACACGCGCACACGCACACGCATGCCATTAGTCATGCACTGAGTAAGAGTATAGTAATCCATCCATTCTGACAGTTTGAGAATCAGCAACACTGATCTCTATGTAAAACACTGATCTGTGTGTTTGTTTGTCATTTCGCTTCATCTTCATCTTTTACTTTGCTTGTGACTCACCTGCGAGCTCCAAGGGACATCTGTATTTGAGGACAAAGACAAATTCCTAATTCGGGACCGTGGTGGCGTGCGTGTCCGCGTTTCCTGCATCCGTCTCCCTGCGTGGTGAGGCAGCAAAGTCGTGATAAGTCAGACGCAGCAGAATGAAGAGCTGGAGAGGTAGTTTGTTACAACTGAAAAGACAAAAGGGAAAATGTTAGAAGGGACGAATGAATGACAAAAATGAGAGGAGGAAAGATCTATTGCTCTTTATTTTTATCTTTTTTTTTATCAGTCTTTTGTCTTTTTTTTTTTTTTACAGTATCTCGGCATCTCCAGCTTTCTTGCCATCCTTTTCTTTCAAAGGTACACGTAATCTCGCTTCAGACAAATGCAAACATCAACAGACATGCATATTTGCACATACATACACACACACGCACACCATCCGATTATGTGCGATGATTTATAAGCCTATGTGCTTTTTCTCCTTGGATTACTTTATTTTCCTGTACTTCAGGTGTCTCATGCTCTCCTGAGGTAAAACGTAATACTTTATTCCAGTCTTTTGCAGCCCCCAAATAAAAATCTCTAAATATTTAAATACACCTTCCCATCAGCTCTGATTAGCTTTGCTGGTCCAATTTTTTTTTCTATTTATTGAATTCAAGAGCAGAACTATTTATAAAGACAGCTGACAATATATCAAGAGTTCCAACTCGGGAGACTACAAGAACATAGCCTAACTTTAGGAGACTTTTTTTTAATCCATCCATCCATCCATCCATCCATCCATCCATCCATTTTCTTCCGCTTATCCGGGGTCGGGTCGCGGGGGCAGCAGCTTCAGAAGGGAGGCCCAGACTTCCCTCTCCCCAGCCACTTCTTTTTTTTTTTATCCGTCCTTAACAAAAGGTTTTGCAGATAGATGAGTGCTCTTCTTCTTCAGTGTCTATGAAAAGCTGATGGGTCCGTGTCCTCGGTGAAGGGCAAAGTGTTAAAATGGAGAAATTAGATTTCTTCTTTATGGCTGTTAGATGTGATAAACTCTGAAGAGGATTGCTAAAAGCTCAGAAATTCACAGAAGATTTGCTACAGCGATTCTTTTGAGTGACCTCCTCAAATATATAGAGAAAGAAATATTATAAAGAAGTGTAGTGTTAAATTCAAATATTTCAAACTTAGTAAAATATAAAAAAAATCAGAAATCAAATACAGCTGTAAGTGTTTTTTTTTTTGTTCTATCATATTTACTGTACATATGTCGAAAACAGAGGAAGTTTTCTAATTAGCGGATTGATGGGACAGCGCAAACTGGCTGTCCAGGACTCACTGAAACTGCTGCTCTGTAAACATT
Organism: Poecilia reticulata; assembly: GCF_904066995.2. Taxonomy (NCBI): domain Eukaryota; kingdom Metazoa; phylum Chordata; class Actinopteri; order Cyprinodontiformes; family Poeciliidae; genus Poecilia; species Poecilia reticulata. The sequence goes on along the minus strand of NC_088852.1, from coordinate 8,919,856 downwards.
CACTCGAACGCCTATTGGATCACACCAAGGTATCAACATATTGTACACCAAAGCTTGAACATTTAGAAATAAGTACAGATTTGTCGATTTTCAAAACGCGAACATCAGACTATATTCAGTACAGCTCTTAGCCCTGAAGACATTGACCTGCTCTATTGCAGCTCCTTGATTTTGGTACAATGAAAAGTGTTTGAGGAACAAACTTCAAGACTTGCATGCCATCACTTTGAACTCAATGTTAGACTTTCATGCCTTTACTTGGCACTTGATTTGAGAGTTGTACTAACCTGGCTACTATAATAGCCCTTGAAGACTGAAATTGGACACCATCAACCAGCTGTAGCACCAGAGCAATATTGACCTGGTTTTAGATCAAAGCACCATTTATTTGCTAAACCTAAATGCAGTTGCAAATCTATGGCAAAACTGAACTTGAGAACATTTCAAACAATATGTGCATATCAGACTATTTAGTACAAATATGACCATTTAGCACAATCAACTGGTGGCATATGATCCTGTGATTGGGAAAACCGAACACGCGCAAATGTATAATTTCATAACAGTATAGGAACTGTGTTGTTAGCACATACAGCAGACACACAATAGGAACTCTAGATGCTGGCAGAACAGTAGTAATTAGGACTATGTGCTGTGGATATTCTTGGTACAGTACTGATCAGTGTCATCTGTCTTTGTGTGGGAAAAAATAAATAAAAATCTGCTGCTGCCGTAGCCCAGTTTCTATGGAAACCTGTCGGCACCCATCCTGGTCTCTATGGTAACTTCATGTTGGCACCCACAGAGATTGAGAGAAAGAAAGATGAGAAAAAGAAGGACAGTAGGTGACAAAAAAAAAAGTGAGGGAGTGGGTCAAACAGTGGAGTTGATGGAAAAATGAGGAGGAGATAAGGATTTAATAGCAAGACATGGGAAGAATATGAAAAAGTGTAAAGATTGATAAAGTTTAACGACACTCCAGATTTGTTTATAACCAACAAGTCTGAGTGTATTGTCACATTTCTTTTTTCTTTTTTTTTTTAAACTTGGATTTTGTTACGTTGCAGCCTCACATGGGTTGGAAGACTTGGCTGGAGATGCAGGGTACAGCTTGAACAGGCTGCCGGTCCATTACAGAGCAACACAGATACACACAGGACAGGCAACACCACCACACCTGACACACACCACCACACCTGAGAGCAATTTACAGTAACCAGTTAACCTAACACCAAGTGGAGGCTGTGATCCTCAGTGCATTTGTCCCAGGTTCGATTCCCTATCCCTGGCTGTTTGCTGCAGGTTTTCTTCTTCACCCTCCAACTGTCCCATCTGGAATTTACACAAGCGGCAGTCAAATGTCGCAGCAACGACCCACTGGTTTGTTTATCGGTTAATCAATGGGTGCGTCTTGGACAGCTGGGTGAATGTGGTTCAAGTAGTGCAAAAAGTTTTGAGTGGAAAGTATTTAGTTTTATGCTTCTGTCTGCATTAATCATTCATCTACAGTTGATGGATTTGTGGACAGGTTTCACTTAACAGCATCCCAACCTAGTTTTTGATTCACTTACAAATGAAACAACGTAATAGGAGCGACAGGATTCAACGTTCCACTAAATGTGTCATACAGAGTCAGCAACTGGATAATGATGAGTAAAAGTATAATGAAGTCCAAACACAACTTTACAAGCTGGGAGCGCAACACAGGAAACTGGGGAAAACAGAGTGGATGATATGGAGCAGTGGAGAAATAATGGGGGGAAACCAGTGAGGAGTGATCAGAGGAGAGGTGTATAAATAATCAGAGAGGGAACGCTGGAACAGTAGACCAGAGCTGATTAGCTAACGGGTTGCAAGAGTGAGGGGAGAGAGCAGAAGGCAGACTGAGAACGGAGAGAAAGAGAGAGAATATGGCACAAGAGGTTTAGGGAGAGTAAGGGAACTAAAAATCAAATCTAAAAACAGGAAAAACTAAGCACAAGATATAACAACCTAACTATAATAACGTAAAGAACAACAAAATAAAAACTAAACAGAACAGATTAAATGAACTACAAACCCACAAAACCCCAAACCAACCCTGGATCCTGACTAAATGCATTTTATCTCATGTTTAAACCCACATAATAACCGTATTTCGACACGCCAACATACATAGAAAGACGAGAAGCAGTATGACAGCAGCTTACAGTGTGATAAAGCCTTGCAGAGGGTGAAAACCTAAAATTAAATCCAGCCCAAGGAAATTTCTTTTCTATAAGGCTATGGCGTTTCCTGTACTCCTTTTGATGCATTCCAGGGCATCAAAACATATTCACATTAATCAAAAATGAGATGAAAGTCTATTTTTATTTTAAAATATCTATGCGTTGCATGGTGACATCCAACTCCAGCACAGTACGTGTTTGTGTGTGTGACAAAGAGAGAGAGAGAGCCACCAGTAGCTGTTTCAAATCCACCGCTGCTCTGTGCAGCACACAAATAGAGACCCTCTTCAGAACGACAATGGTTGAGAAAATTAAATGTTCACCAGCTGGCTGAGACAACAAAAGGGCGAACGCTCACAGTGCTCAATGTAACAAGAGCAGAAAGTATTCTATATACCAGGGTGGAAACCGAAAGTCAAGCCTGCTCACTAAAGTGCATCGGGTTTATTTTGCATCCAGGTTTAGAATACACTTTTGGAGATAAAGTGATACATGGATTTTTTCCCCCCTTTCTAAAATGAATTAAATCGAGTTGTGACAAGCAGTGTTGTGCCTTCACCAGGTGCTGAATTCTCCCACAGGTATGCAGAAAGATAAGAACCTAAAACTCAGTTTGTCATAGGTGAGTAAGCCAGCACTCCTGTTGATAATCCTGCACTATCGCTCTGCGTTCTTTTGAAAAATATTTCTTTGACATCAAATCAATTAATAGGCTCTTCATAGATATTCTCAGCTGGAAATGCAAGATAAGAACCTGTCAAAATCACGGATAATTTTTTCTCTCCAAATGGTTAAAAAGTGAAACATAAAACAATATTTCCCCCTCCCCCCCAAAAAAAACAAAATGTGATTTAAATAATTTGTAAATAAGTAAATAAAAATCAGTAGTCAGGGTTAGTCACTACTCGCAAATAAAGTTTAAATTAATTTCTGTGCTCTTGTTCAGTTATTTAGCTAAAGGCCTGTTACGTCAAAGTGGATCAGATTTGAGATGATGAAATGCAGTCCAGACTGCAAACTCAAACACTAAACGTTTTTCTTCCACGTTACGATGACCAGAACCATTTCTCTTTGCTGAATGCTGGAATGCAATTCTTAAAAACGTTTCTATATTTTCTTGTGAATTACAAGTCTGCGTGTCTCCTTACTATTTGGTCAAATTGTTTTAAATTGCATGACTCGGTTCAAACATCGAGCTTCTAACAACTAATTGCTTAAGTTTTGATCCATATCTCCTGAGAGAACCAAGCAGCACAGTTTTTTTTTCAGATCCGCCAATATCAAAATCAAACCTTTGTTAATGTACAACATTGACTTTGTTGCTCTTAGGCTATTTTTAAACCCTAATTTAACTGGACTGTATTTTCAGGCTTATTGGAACCCGGCCTCACGTTGATGACAAGTGTTTTAACATCATGTGGTTGTTGCATCCCTGCTAAACACACAGTATTTACTCACTGTCAGTTATTTTGCCGGTAACTTTGCGGTTTGGACGTGTTGAATGGATAAGTTCTGAAATAAAAATGCTATCTTTGAAGCCCTCCCCTCCCACCCCCCGCTGCTTTGTGTTCATATGTGTGTGTGAGCAGCCGGTGTTCAAAGTGCCTGGCAATCACACACAGCAGCAGACTATGATGGGTCTGTGGGATCTTTCAAAAGCAGCTTAATGGCTAATCCTGTCTTCCAGCACACACACACAAACACAGAAGGTCGTTTCAAATGGAAACATAGCCCGCTCTATGGTAGAATGTCAATACTATAATCTGATTGGTCTGGTTGATGGATAGGTGGTTTGGTTGACCTATCACAGTTAACTCAATTATTTCTCCCACATACTCACCTTTCGGTTGTTCTGTCTGCCTTCTTCTTCCTCTCTGTCTCTTTTAGTCTGCCTCTATTCCTCGCACCTGATTCTCTCTCCCTCTTCCAGTCTCTCATCTTTCATCTCTCATTCCATTCCTGTCACTAACCAAATTAGTAGTGCCCCTTATGGATTTTTTCCCTTTATGGGTCTCTATGAGTGGAATGAAAGGAGGAAAGGAAGTGTGTGTGTGTGCGTGTGTGTGTGTGTGTGTGTGCGTGCGTGTGTGTGTGGCAGGCTAAGCTGCTCCTACCAGATGTTTTTCTTTGTTTTATTCTTCTGAGCGCCACGCTGTCTGCCTGTCACCAGCAGATACACGGCCTGGGTGTGTGTGTGTTTAAGAAAAAGGGAGTGTTACTGAGAGCCTTTGTGAGATGTGCGAGTGTGTGGATTTGAGAAATTAATTACTTCCACATCAGCACCATGTGTGGTGAAGGGTCATCAGAGCAGATGATGGATATTAAAAAAAAAAAAAAATCAATTACGACAGATTTTGAAGCTGATACGAGAATATCAAAAATAAAGATAAAGAAGCCCAGTGATTAAAGCAAAACTTTAAATTGGCAGTGAGAATAAAATCAACAGTGCATGGTTGTTTTCGATTTCTAAAAAGGGCATAAGAATTGGGTGGAAACCTACTATGTTTCTGTGCTTTAGTTACTGTTTTTTATATTGTCCAAATATCAGGAAACATATCTAGATTCCAGATTATTGAGGAAATACAAAAATAACGGCAGGAAATGTGAACCGGAGCATTCTTTCAACATTAATTCATTCACTTTTGGCGTGCCGTTGTCGCAGTCTCATTTTGTAGTGAACGCAGGGCCACTTCTCGATTCAGACCTGGCAACTGGTGTGATGGAGTCATCCTCCACGCTCCGACACATTTGTTTGTTTTCTCTGGAACTGCTTTAGATTCTGATCAGCCCCAACAACCAATCTCAGGGTAACTTGTGCAAACAGACATCAACGTTGACTGTACATCGAGGCTGCTGATTTATTTGTTGACATTGATCCGTGATGCTAGAGTAATTGTCATCATAATTAATTCAGCAACAAAGCAGACTTTATTTGTCCTTTACTTAGAAGGAGTTTTTTCCCACTTGGGAGAATAACCTCTCATAATGTGTACAGTACATTAGTGTAGTTTTCCCATGGATGGATGGATGGATCAATCTCTCTTACACCATAGGATTGGAAATGAGTAGACAAGTCTGTAAACGTACTTGTTTATGTTGACTAACCCCTTGCCTGACATTCAACATCTTTGTTTATGCTATATTTGAACATATATATATATATATATGCATATAAATAAAGACGTGGACTTCAACAGCAATAAAAACATTTTCTTGGATGTTCACTGTCTGGAGGGAACGTGTCAGTTTTATTTACCTGCTCTAATAATTTACTTTGTAAGATACACAAACCGACCCACAGAGTAACATATTTTTTTCTCTATAAAATGATATGCTGTAATATTTGCTAATTGTGCATCCTTTACAAAGAAGAAGATAAATAAACATAATAGCATTCTTCTTTTGTTTCTCTTACTGTTATACAAGCAATCTTCACCATTGTAGCAGAGCTAGCTACCAGAGGAACTTAGAAAAGCAGCCATGTTACAGTCTCATGAGCACCGATTATTAGAATTTGTTTTCCCAGCCTGTGCACCTTAAGCAGATAATTCCTTAAGATAAAACATTAAAATGTATTTTTAATTGCTGTTGCAGAGAATGAAAATGTAAAAAAGTTTTTTCCACACTTCTACCAATTAATGCTTCAAGAGTTGCATTTATTGGTAGAATGAAATGCTGTGGAGAAAAGTGGGACAAAATCACCCGTATAAAAACATTTATATTTACTGTTCAAACATTCAATTTTGAACACACACACACACAAAAAAAAAACTTCCCATCCAGCAGAAAGAAGCAGTTAGCATTTTGGCTACTATTTAATCTCATTTGATGCATTTGTGGTGAAAAAAAAAATCTGTAATTTATTAGGTTTGTGTTGCTGAAATTGCTTGCACACCCTACCTAAGCTGTATATTCATATAACTGTTTTGATACGACACCTAAATTTCTGCTGCTTTGATTTCTAATTCTGTTTTTTGGCAACTTGGACAGCTTGGAAAGCCATTATTGCACATTTAGACACATAGAGAGGCTGCGTCCCTTCAGGTTCAGGTCTGGCTGATTTTTCCCAGGGGAGCAGGCCTGAGGCCTTGAGGGACCTGGCTGGCCCTCTGTTCCAAACCTCTGGCCCTGTGTGCATGTGTGTCCCTGGGAAAAGAGTGGGATCGCGAGAGGGATCAGGGGCTGAGACGAATGAGTGGATTGACAGATGTAGCTAAATATGTTTGATTAACCGACGTAGCTGAATATAGAACGTTCATGTTTTGCACGTCTTGATCGAGCTCAACACGAGCAGCCATAAAAGAGATCTGACAGATAATTAGGTGGATGATGAATTGTTTACAACTTATCCAAATAATCAAAAAGTCGTATGATCCTGCGCTCAGAAAGCCATATCGGGACATTTCTCAGGACCTCAGGCAGGAGGTCGTCACTGTGACAACAATCTCCGAGGAACTCTGTGGTAGAAACAGAGCTTCTGAATGTCTGCGCGTGTGTGAGTTAGTGTGTGTGTGTGCATGTGTGTTCATTTGTGCATCAAACAGTGGCCATGAGGGACCGGAAGATGGCTGCTCTGATTAAACAATCAAAACGTTTTGATTGTGTACATGACCAAAAGTTACACAAATACATGCCAACACAAAAAAATAATGAAGCAAACACACACACACACACACACACACACACACACACACACACACACACACACACACACGCACACACACACACACACACACACACTGCAGACAAACTACAGGCTTGATACGCAGAAAGTGAACATCTTGTGCAGGCTGTTAAACTCAGAGCAGATGCAGATAAAGGGGTCAGCACTGCTGGTTCTCCCAAGTTTCAAAAAATCTCTAGGAAATAAAAAGATGTTATGACTGCAAACGATCACGCATACAACCGGACGGTTAGCGCACCTTTTTCAGGGAATTTTTTTAAATGTAAAAGTTACACTTTTAGCTCACTCACTGTTCTCTCATGTTGTACCATCTGTCTCCTGCAATATGTTGCTGCTCTGATAAATGAGTGGACCTCGCCTTTTCTGTGTGTCCGCAGGAGCGCGTGGAGTACCTGTTCCTTATCATTTTTACTGTGGAGGCGTTCCTCAAGGTAATAGCTTACGGCCTGCTCTTCCACCCCAACGCCTACCTGAGGAACGGCTGGAATCTGCTCGACTTCATCATTGTAGTAGTAGGGTAAGTGAAGACAAGCGGTGCGAGAGATGAAGGCTTAAAATGTGCTGGGAGTGTTCGGGGTTACTCTGACCTGCAAACCTCAGTATGAATCTAGCCGTTTTGTGAAGGCCTCAGCTGTCATGAATTTTATCTTTCCGCGCACAAGAAACAAAAACGGAAGTACGAAAAGTGGAAAGGGTATGAATATAATGTAGCCACATAATGCTAGAGATGGCTTTTTGTTTGGTAAAGCAAGCTTCGTTTTGTTCATTGCGAATGCAGATGAAAGCCCCAGTAAACTTGGGGCTGCAGAGTACTGGTGCAGCTTAAACTGATTAGCTTGTGAGTTGCTGATAGCAAAGCCCTGCTCTGTTTTTTTCTTCTTTTATCTGAAATTCAGCAACACAGGCTATCTGCTAAACCCTCTTTGCTTGTTTTTTTTTTTTCTTTTTCTGTGTTTGTGCGTCTGTGTGTGTGCGCGACTTCGCGCCAGCTGAGCAGTGTGTACAGTGTAGTCTCTGCATTACTGCCAGTGGACCTGACAGATACATTAAAGCCATAAAAATGGTCTAATTGAGCGTATGTGTGTGAGCGTGTGTGGGGGTGAGCGTGTGTGTGCTTCCGAGAGGGAGAGAGAGAAAGAGAGAGGCAGTGAGGAAGCGGCCTGCGGCCTGAGGGGAGGCTTCACCGGCACAGATACAAACACTCTAAACCAGTCTTCTTCATTGCGAGTCAAGTGTTCACTCACATTAGACATCACTAACTAAACGCATTTGGCTCCAGCTCATAAAAACACACACATACCAACAACATGGCACCATTGCCCCCGGCATAAACACAACCTTTCCCACTCCAGCTATCTACTCTCCTCGTCTGCCCCTCTCTGTTCTGTCTCCATTTGCTATATTTAGGATGTTACTGTGATGCAGCATTTTTTTATTTTTTGGCAGTCACATGTTAAGTGCTTCAGTAAATAGTGTTTTTTATTGCAACAGGGAAACATGGAGTTCAGAGGTTCACAATTTGTCTTATTCAGAGACACTTTAGGAGATATTTTTTGCTGTTTTGGGTTATTTAAACCACGACTTCCCCAGTGAAATAACATCCCACTGAAGTTATTTCAGGCAAATATTATCTAATCGGCGAGAGGGTGTGCTAACTTTTTTTTTTTTTTAAGTATGTATTTTGTTTAAAGCAGGAAACCAAATTGAATCACTTTCTTTTCCAGAAATGAATAAAAAAAATAAATAAATAAAACTGATGAACATGTAAACAATTTTTAAAATTAATAATATTTAATGGGGTTTCCTATTTTTGTTTTGTTTTTGTGACTGAGTGTGCCGGATGTTCTAAAAGGAAAACAACTTCAACAGAAAGGTTGTGAAACACAAACAGACACGCTTTACAGTAGAAATATTCAGCTGTGACAGGACTGCCTCTCGTGCATGGCTGAGCGCTCATCTTCATGCATGTGAGTGCGTGTGAATGCATGTGTGCGTGTGTGTGTGTGTGTGTGTATAGATGAGAAGCGACAAGAGTTCACTCCCTCTGGAATACTCACCATATGGGTGAAAGAGCTTGTACCTGGTGCTGAGCAGCCTCGGGACTCGTGCGCCCGCTGACACACATGAACACACGCACGAATACACTCACACATAGTTGCTACAGGCCACGCTGTTGCTGACACATACCTAAAAGGCTATTAATGAAGGTTCAGTGCATGTGTGTGTAAATGAACAGGTAGTCCACTGGCTTTTTCTTCAGGACATGCTTTTCATATGCTGCCATATTTTTCTTCTCTCCTTTTTTGTTTGTTGAGTAAAGCTTTAACTTAAATAAGCTGAACTGTCAGACAAATGACAGTAAACTGTAGCCCTGCTTGAGCAGGTGCAAAGCTCTTTTTTTGCTTTGGAAAATCTGCATTATGCTATGATTAAAGTGTTTGGCGTCGTTCTCAATTTATTTAGTACTGAAACTTTAATGACGACAACACCTCACAAGCTGCCGTTTCTCCATGAATGGAAACGGCCGATCGAGTGTTTGGTTGTGGATGTACACAGACCCTCACGCGCTCCTACACAAACGTCCTAATTAATAATAAACGAAACGCCGGTGTTGCTAACTCGTTAATCCTCGACGTGCTCGTCAGACTGAATGAAAAAGGCGTGCTTCCCACCTAGACACAGAGTTAATCAAATGGAGAGGCTGAGAGAGAGAATGAGAGAGGCAGAGAGGGCGACATGTTTTGAGAGGCCCTTTCAAGTGGCCATTTCATCTCTGCTAATTGATAATTCTCCATGACTAACACACCACTGCCTGGCCTTTGAGCTTAGCTAGCTAGTATTTTCTAGAGAGTCTCGCCAGCAGAATCATGGAGAGAAAAAAAAAAAAGAAATAAAGAGAGTGGGGGGGGAAGAACGTTGCGCTCAGCTGGATGTACATTAATTCAAGCGTGTCAGCCACTTGGCCCAAAGAGACATCTCTAAACAACAACAACAACAACAACAACAACAACAGGGATAACGGCTAACTGAAGGCAACGGCACATGAAGGGCAACAGCTTTCGCTTAAAAATGCGATAGCCGTTTTCTTTTTGTTGTTTTGTCAAAGTTGCAATTTATGCACCGATGTGTGGAGACCTAAAGAGCAACAAGGAAAAAGCAATTACTATGTTGCTTTTTCCATTGAAAAATTATTTCATTTATTAAACATTTTTTGTACCGTCTCATGTTTGATGGCAAAAACTGTTGGATGACCATAAAACATTTAAATGTGACAGAAGCAAAAACAAAGTAAGTTTGTTTTTTGGGGAAACTTTCAGAGCACACAGGCAACAGAAACTATCAATGGATAAATGGTAGTGAATTGACAAGATCCTGATATTTAAATTTGATACTTTAGGAATATTTTAGAAAAAAAAAACTCCTTACGTTTTAAGCAAATTTTATTTACATAGCACGTTTCAAAGATGAGTGCATTTTCTGACACGTTTGTTAGTTTACACAACCACACACATCCAAGCAAATCCTGAAGACGCGCCGATTATTATATATATATTTTTTTGAGCTGATTGTTAAATATTTTATGCCAGAAGTGTCAAATTTTCTTATCTTTGGAAGACAGAGAGAGAACAGATGGAGCATCTTCTATTGTTGTGACAAAACACCAACTAATTGAGCAGGTTGTATTTCCTCCATTGCGATCTCTCCAAATTTCTTTCAACAGGGGAGGTTTTAGCACAGCTGCAGGGCGTCAAAGGATAAAAAGTTTAATTCCACACCCTGGAGTGTGGCATGGTGGGTAAGACACCATGGCACGCTGCCGTCCGATCTGCTCATCAGCGTTTGAGTAAGAAATACAGAAAATACAGCAGCGTATCGGGAGGGTAAAGACGTCTACGAAGATATGAGTGTGTACCAATTACCAATTTTCTTTTTTAAACGCTAACACAAATTAGTGTTAAATAAAACGGTAAACAACGCCATAACTATAAGAAACGAGGATCTTCAACTATTTCTTTCGCCATCATCTTCGGATGTCTTGTAGTTGCATTTAATGTATTTACTGAAGTTCCTGCTCTGTCCCACAGATTATTCAGTGCGATTTTGGAGCAGGCCACAAAGGGAGATGGGGCCACTCCGATTGGAGGGAAGGCGGCAGGCTTCGATGTCAAGGCTCTGCGGGCATTCAGAGTACTAAGACCGCTCAGACTGGTCTCTGGAGTACCCAGTAAGTACTGAACGCTGTGGTCAGGGGATCAGATGTGAAGTTTTATATCTTTGATCAACTGTGAATAAAGCAACAAGTTCCAAATCCTATTAAAATGTTCTGGATCACTGACGGCAGTTTTGCAGGTCAGCAAAATTGACATGCAAGAAGAAGATTGATCCATTTTTGTCACAATGGCAGGACGGTCACATAAAGCTTCGAAACGCCACTGCTAGCATTAAGTTTGTGCCGCAGGTTTACAAGTCGTGTTGAACTCCATAATCAAAGCCATGGTTCCTCTGCTCCACATCGCCCTCCTGGTCCTCTTCGTCATCATCATCTACGCCATCATCGGCCTGGAGCTCTTCATGGGCAAGATGCACAAGACCTGCAGATACAGCCATTCAGGTAGGCGCATGCACAAAGGAAACCACCAAGCAGGCTGATAAACAATCCTCAGCCCTGCTCTTACAGTGCTATTAAAAGGCTGACTGTGCATTAACTCCAATCTGTAGCAAAAAGTCATCCATCAGAAATACGTGGCAGAGAGAAAAAGAGTGCATACCTTAAACAGTTCAATTAATAATTCACAACATCATTTATTTTATGAATGATTTGAACAATTATCGAAACAGGAGCCGTCATAAATGATTGAAGCTACTTTTAGCACAGGTTGTTGGATGGAAATGGACTCGAGTGTTGTTATCGGCCCCTGGAGAGGCATTAGCTTTGCATGGGTTAAGTGGTGATACACTATTCTCCTATACATCACCCTGGAGGGCTTATTTTGCATAATTAGTTCAACACTATTTTTCACATAGTCTGGATTTATTTTATAGCTGTTCACCTGAGACTAAGATATATATTTTTATATGATTGTAAAATACAAAGCTTAGATAAAGAATTACCTCCTTACAGATTTCTTCTGTTTTTGCTTTTTGGTCACTTTTAACTCTTTTTTTTCCATTCTACAGAGCTTTAGTAAATAGAAAATATAGATTTCAAATGATGATTTCAGTTATTAAAGGTAAGTTGTCCAAACTAACCTGGGCTTGTATCAAAATCTAAATGTTTTCGTTGTTAAATCATAAGATAACTGTAGTTACACACTTCATTCTGGTTCAGTTTCACTAGACACAGCAAAGTCTACTTCCAGAAGTGCAAAAAAATTAATTAAATGTTACCACTGATGACTTTAAGTAGGTGGAGCATTCTCAAACAGTAACATGATGACCCGATATACATAAATTCTGCCATTTTTACGACTTTGGAAGTCCTGTGAACCCCAGGGAGGGTCATTATCCACAAATGGGACAAATCTGGAACTATGGGCCCAACAAATTACTAGGGACTTTTTCAAAAGGACAAAAAAACAAAAAACATCTAATCCACTATGGACTTCAGCTGCACCAGCTAAGGCCATTGTTTATTAATTTATAATAAGAACGGGAATGGGAAAAAAAAAAAAATCATTGGAGACTTCCAAGACAAAACCCATCGCTGACCCCAAAGAACACAGACGTCCAACTGAGATAGAAACAAAACATGTTAATGGTCCTGTGTGGACTGATGAGACAGAAGTGGAACTTTTTGAAAAATGTGCCTCCTGTTGCATCTGGAATAAAACTAACAGAATTTCAGCATTTAATTCCTATATGGCCACTTTACAAAGATTCATCGTCAGGTATCCCAAAAACCTGATAGCAGTAGTTGCTGAAATGACAGCACTTAATAGGTTTAAGTGATAATTGCACTGGATCTGGATGATTTGGATAGCTTTTTTCCTCAGTATTTTGTATGAACTCATGCTTTTATGTCTGATATTAAAACATTATGCTGATGTAATTAAATGTAAAGTCGTTTTTCACCGATATACAGTGACTGACTTAGATAAGTAGTAATGTCGAGTACAAATCCACTCAATTGTGCTAGCAAAATGATGCTATGATTTTTGGTTCATGCTTTTATCAAAAGACGAAAAAAAAAAAAACAAGAGGGTATATTATCAAACATTTTGATGAATTTGATACAATATTTGAACAGTTAATTTATAAAAATCTAAACTTGTTTTGCTCTCCGGAGGAAAGCTATTTATGCATTTTTATGTTGACGATCAAAACATGACGTTTTGTCGCAGATACAAACGCAGAGGAAAAACCAGCACCATGTGCACCTGACGGCGCTTACGGTCGGCACTGCATGCAGAACGGAACCAAGTGCCAAGTGGGTTGGGAAGGCCCGAATGATGGAATCACCAACTTTGACAACTTTGCCTTTGCCATGCTGACAGTGTTCCAGTGCATAACCATGGAAGGCTGGACGGACGTGTTGTACTGGGTGAGCCGTTTGCCACAACTGTGATTTATGTTGAAGAACTAGATTGAAACTGACCAACCAAGAGCATTTTTAGAAAAGATACTCATGCAACAGGATGCATATCTGTAGCAGAAAGGCAGAGACTTACTCAAAAGATTTATTACAGAATAAGGTATAACACACACACACACACAAACACACACCAAGCTAGATTATATCTCAGTCATGTGCAGACAAAGCAGTGTGTACAGTACAGAAAGTACAGCATGAAGGAGGATGCCTTGTCCTCATTCAGTCTGCAACAGACTACTAAATCAAATATTTTTGAGGATAATTCCTGGGTTTATACTACATCGGAATTGATCATTTGGCAATAGATGACGGCAGAGGAGGACAAGGTTGAATTTGTACAAAAGTACATGGTACCAATCCGGGCAATTTGACAGTACAAGCCTGTGGCGGCTGGTTTGAGTAAATGTAGCACTGACCTGAAGATAAATCTCTAAACAATTTGTGTCCAGGATGTGTGGGGTCTGCAGAGGACTTTGTTGGCCTTTTCTTGACCGAAGACCTTTACAAGTCCTGGGTAGAGGGAAAATCAGCTCTGATGATACTCTCTGAAGGACTTATCATTGGTTGCAGTTTGGGTCTTTCCCGTCCTGTAACATCAGCACACCAATCTTCATTTATATAAAAGCTGAAGAGGAGCAGAGTCCCCACTAAAAAAAGCTTTAAGAGTGAATCTGCCCGTTTACTTCTTCGCATCTCCAGTAAAACCCATAGAGACCAGCTACGCCGCCAACAAAGATATTAGTGATGTTTGGGTCGATGAAAAATGGACCAAAGTGTTTTGAGGGGACTGTCTATTGTTTAGCAGAAATGACCACAGAATGGTGGCAGAGAATAACCATAAAAAAATACACAAAGTACAAGAAAGGCTGCCATCTGTGTTATAAAAAGAAAAAGCTTGATTTTTGAAAGTTATTTTTTCAAACTGTATTTATTTTCTGTAAACTTAAACATCGATTTTAATGTTAGTACCACACAAAATGTGTGTATGCTGTGTGTGTGAGTTGCATTGGCGTGAGCACATGTATGCACATGGAGCAGATAGCCTACAAGCTCTACACCCCTTCTGTTGCTTTCCTGACAGCTGCAGCTTGCAAGTACATTAAGACACCGGACGTTTGAGAATACACAAGGCCAACTGCACCTCTGATGTACATTTGTAGTGTATTTACATTGTCATGCACTATCTGGATGACTAAGTATAAGAAAGAAGAGGCGGCAACCATTGCAGTCAAAGAAAACGACAGAAACTTGTTTCCTCATCCACCTATCTTAAATAAAAGTCTATAATCGATAGAACTTGAAATTCTACATAAAGGCTCCCATTTTTATCAGTTAAAAGAGGTCAATATTTTAACAATTTTTTGTTTTTTTTTGTCAATACGTTTACATCCAAGGCCCTTCAGGAGTTAGATGCCGCCCGTATTCCTTTGACAGCAGCTCTGTCTCGGATCAGTCCCAAATTATACATCGCAGTGCATTTCCCATAAATTCATGTACTGAAACAAATCATCTGTCGCAGATGGGTTTGCCTTTCAAGGTCCAGTTGGCTAAAAGTAACGAAGCAGCTGTTAAAACACATACCTTTAAATGTTAAGCGGCTGCAGCAGATGTAAGGGGTTCTGTGTTTAGTCACATATATGATTAGCTATGCCTTCAAACACAAGTTCATTTCTAGCTCTTTTTTTAACATGCATGTTTTTTTTTCCTCTTTCTACGTTTCCTCTTTTTTTTTTTTTTTTTTACTTTAACACACATTCTTTGCTGGACTTCTTGCTGCCTCAACTATTATTTTCTTTTAGATCAGTCCCAAACACCGTCATATACATTTCCCTCTCGTTCTAATCCATCACTTTCTTTCTGGCCTTTTTAATCTTAACCCCCTTGTTCCCTCTGTTAATCCTCTCTTTTTTCCCCTCGTTCCCCCGTTCCCCTCTGCCTCTCTCCTCCTTCAGATGCAGGATGCTATGGGCTATGAGCTGCCATGGGTCTATTTTGTCTCTCTTGTCATCTTTGGCTCATTTTTCGTTCTCAACCTCGTTCTGGGTGTGTTGAGCGGGTAAGAGCTTATACTGTTGTCATGTGTATACGTATGTGTATTGTGTGAGCTGAGCTTCAGATGTGGAAACCGACTATGTATCAAGACTCTGTTAAATGTCAACATTTCATTCGGTAAATTCGGTAAAATGCGTAACAGAAGTCTAAACGCTGAAAATTATACAAATGACTTCTTTTCTAAAACGTTCAGCTTTCCTGCTATCTGCTGAGGTTTGTTCTGGGTCAGTTCACCCATTTGCAAATTGGAAGAGATGTTTTGAATATGTGGGAGAGAGACCTTTTCTCAACCCCCAAACAACTCTGCAAAAGTAGTTTGAGGTGAAGGAACAAAGTCACCAAAGTCGAGCTCTGATGAAAAGATGATATGCCTCCATAGAAAACTACTCTGTCCTGCATAGTTTCTCACAACTTTTTATTTTTCGTTTCTCCAGGTTTCCTTTTAGCATACATTTTTATTTTTCCTCTTATCAAAAGAAAAATAAATAAATAAATAAAAATAAAAAAAATCACAATTTGAGCTTTCAACAACAATCTCTTCGGACTAGTTTAACCATAAATAAAAAGGTAGATCACCAGTCCAATAAATAATTGCTTAGCCTTTAGTCACAAGCAGAATAACACATGTACCATGCAGAAATAAAAGAGATGGGTCCCAATCTATCATGTTCATGTCAGATTGTTGCACTGGGGCCACTTCCTGTCACAACCTGTTCGTGACGTACACATGGACACACAAACGCCCCCACAGGTTAGCTTTATCCTTTCAGTTTGACTAAACACCAGCTTTGTTGTTCTTCGTTGATAAGTGACCTCCGTTGTTTTGCTTTCTTACACCCCCCAAAAAAGTGAAATCAATCTCACCGTGTTGTGCACATCTGATAGTACGAAGGGTTACAAAGTTTCTGCATGTTTGCATTTTTTCGTCTCTAAGTGCAGCTCCACCTTGGTGCTTTTTTACTCTTCTTTGCCAAGTCGCACCGTTTTAGACCATCTCGTGGTCTGTGAGGACACACGGGGGTATAAATAATTCACCCCTCAGGTCGCTCATTGAGGTGGAACGCTAAAAAGTCTTGCACTGCAGGGAAAACACAGAGGGAGGGGGGTAAATTCTTCTGGGGCCAGACTGGAGTATGGAGGAAATGTGACATTAAAGATAGAAATCATGGGAATTAATTATGAAACACTAAACGGGAACAGAATTTAGTCGTTTATTTTAAGATTTTTCAAATCTCCCACAAGTAATAATCCTAACAATTATAATAAAATTACAACAGCAGGTTACGTAAAGATTTCATTTAAATATGAAACTTTTAATCTAATCAACTATGCAATTGAAACTAATTTGATTAAAGATATTCTTTATTGTTTTTTTTTTTAAATTCCTGAATTGAATTATTTCGCAACCTTGGAGTCTTGGAGAATGAACGTTTTTGTCATGAGGGCTATAAATACATCCAATCCTTGGGAGTCTTGCTGCACAGTCTGTTCATGTGTCTAACTAAATAAAGATGTTTTTCCTCAACAGGGAATAAACCTGAGAAAAATTGTGTTTATACGACGCTTTCAGACAGACAGTGGATCTTATATATTGCAAACTCAAACAAAGGTTGCGCTTCATCGCAAGCTTTTAACTAAGGAAACACAAACACTTATTTTTAAACATCCATGTTGGTTATTTACGTTCTCACTCTGACTCCCACAAAATCGAAACCACTCCATCTGTTATAATTTTTATTTTTTAACTCCTTCCCTTGCTCCCTTCTTCTTCTTCCCTTTTTATTCCCATGAATGTCTGTCCTTCTTAATCCTGTCATCTTTCTTTTATTTATTTTTGTCCTTCTTGTCCCTGGACCATTTCCTCTTCCATGCTCCATCTCCTAGGTGAATGACGCAGTAGATTACAGGTGGCCCTGGGTCTATTTTGTGACCTTAATCATCATCGGCTCCTTCTTTGTGCTAAACTTGGTTTTGGGGGTGTTGAGCGGGTAAGGGCGGACAAGAGATGATTTAAAACCAACTTCTCCCTCCGTCGCTGCTGTGTTTCTGGGGAAGACGAGGAGTTTAGTTTCTGGACTAGTGGCTCTCTTATTACTTGTGCTGACATTTGCAATAAACACAATATGAATGTGGGGGAATGCATGTGAGCCTTTCAAATGTAAGCAGTTTTTTTTTTTTGTCCCATTATACGCACAAACCTCTTTATATTTTGTTCACATTTTATGTGATAGACAAAAAAAAGAATCACATAATTTCACCCCCTTTACTCTATTGTCAAACACATGAAATCAACTTCAACTACTTGTTTTAAAAGTTACTTACTCAGTAAGTCAATATAGTAATCAAACACACTACCTTGTGTTGAATACCTCATCAGAGCTCCATAAAATAAGAAGTTTGTGCTTGTAAAAGTGAAAAACTCTGAAAGGACACAAGGGGTGAGGATTTTACAAGCCAAGTGTAGATTTGTCATCACGGCTCTTAACAACTGTGGCTCAGGACCTTTCCCAAGAGAACAATGTAAACTGCTGATAGACTTTAGCTGACTGTAGTAGAATCACTTGTGATTCTGCCTCAAGACCACAGAGACCTTTTGGGTTTTGTCTCTCTGTTACTACGACGCTGCCGTTTCTGGGAAATAGAACTACTATCATGAAAAGGTCTGCGCTCAGCACTGCTGCTGCTGGCACAGAAAACGCTCCTCCTCGTATAGAATAAAGAAAACGACCCAGTGGTTAAAAAAAATAATAAAATAAAAAAATCTACATATTTGTAGATTGCTGGTAGGACTTTGTGAAACATGTAATTACTTGAGCCGCTCTGCCTAACTTTGGCACGACTAGAGTAAGCGCTTCAACAAATCTAAATCCTGTAAATGTGTGCTTTATTACTTTCAGAACCATCTATCTTTTATTTATTATGACATCCGACTTGACGCTCCTATGGAGAAAGTATTAGACGTCTGTCTGGTCCAAACAGCTCGGGGTTGGTTTGGGCGTCCTGACTTTGTCTAAACCTCTGAGTAATGATGCTGTCAGCACACTACACAGCCTGACCTTTTACCAACTGGTTTCTCATTGGCGTCTCAGGTTGGCATTATAACTAATTGCTAAGCAGGAACAAGAGCAGCTACAGTGCAATTTGGAGACAGAAACATTGAGTGGAACTCGGGGCATAATGCGACATGAAACAGCAGAACGAGCTGATGTGAATTCACAAAAGAGGAAGAGAGACAGAAAAAGTAACCTAAAGGCGATGCAGGGAGAATGGAAGACGTACCACTTGGATATGTATTCCAAGAGGTCACTGACCTGAATCGTACCACAAAACAGATTATAAATGCTGCTAATTTTTTTTTTCCTAGTAGTTCTCAAATCATCCATTAATGAAAAAAATATCTAATTCTATGGTGGAGATCTGGAGAATTCAAGTTTTCCCACATCCTGTGTTGCAAAATAGACAAATAAATGAAAGACGTGTGTAAACTTTAAGCTTAATTTTAAGAAGATATTTGAAATTTGTTTATTTTATAGTTATATATATACATACATACTATATATATAAAATACTGGTTGTTTGTGTGTGTTTGACAGTGGTTTACTGTTGATTAGTCATTAGTTCCTGTCACAGTTTACATCCAGTTTGCTTGGCTTATCGATCCGCCTCCTGCTAAGTGCATCAATCAAAACTGTTTGTACAGGACAGAAAATAAACACAAATCATTGACGGACTTGCTGTTACATTGGATTTTCTTTACATGATTAAACCCAGCCAAAGCAAATTTTTGTAGCTGCAATTTCAAGAGAACAGTAAAGACTTGCATATATATTGTTTGCTTTTTTGTGATGATTTTCAGTTAGCTACTTATTTGAAAAATATATTTTACATTAAAGCAAGCTTTCTTTCTCTAATATAAAAGTTATTTGATTATCTGATAAATTGGATGCGACATAAAAGCAAAAAAAACATAAATCTGTAAGCACTGTATCATGGAAAGCAAACCGCCTTGAACTGTTTGGACCTGAACTAAATTCTTTGATTTGATGGAAACCTAATAGTGATCAAAGAAATAATTCAAATCAAAGCTTGTAAAAGTAGATCTAAAGGCTAAGGAGGTACAGATGAATCACAGCAGAGGTGGAACACTGAAGTTGTTGGGATTTTTTTTTTTTAATATCCAAAGCCAAGTTCCTCTTCGCTTTAAGGTTTCGCTTCAAAGCTGACTCTATTGGGGGCCTAAAAACTCAGGTTTTCCATTTTCGTTTGCACACTAACAGCTTTTCTCCTTCACTCATTGCCTTTCCCTCAGCAGGTTGTCCCACACCCTCCCCTATGCTGCAAGCTGCATCATACTAGTTAACACAGTACTCTCACGTTTGCCAAAAACTTTCAGCCTGGATTTTCAGATTCTTCTTCTTGTCTTTCGTTTCTTTGTTCCTCTCTCTTCCCTCCTGAACCTATAACCCCGTCCCGTTACCCTGCCTCCCCCCTCCCAGAGAGTTTTCCAAGGAAAGAGAGAAGGCCAAGGCACGTGGTGACTTCCAGAAACTACGAGAAAAACAGCAACTGGAGGAGGACCTTAAGGTGGGCTGCTGTGTTTGAGCACTAAGTGTTTATCTAAGTCACTTATGAGCTAAAGTGCGGAAATGTATTGTACTTATTGATTTAAACACTCCAGTGTCCTTTCCCTCTCTCAAAAAATAAAAACATTATTTAGAATGAATACTTGCAAGGTCTCTTTAATTGAAAAGATTGCCACATTCAAAGGAAGAGAAATTCAAACTGTTTTTAAATCTTGTAAAAGTATCTGTGTCCATCGAACGTCTTCAGTGTCTTTCATGATCAACATAAAGCACAACTTTGCTGGGAAGGAGGGAAAATAAAAAAACGACAAAAAAAAGAAAAAACTGAAATTTCTGGCATGCAAATGCACATCCAGTCAATCCCTCCATGCCACAAACAAAAAATGAAAAGCAATATTTATTTGCACTTTATCATAAATTGCATTGGAAAATGGGAATGAGTTCAACGAGACTAAATACTTCTGCAAAGCACCGTTTAACTATTCAGTGCTTTCTCTTTACGCACATTGCCCGATCCACTGTTACGCCCGCTGACTTGTTCTCCCCGTCTCTGCATTCGTTTGTCCGATTGCAGGGCTATTTAGACTGGATCACTCAGGCCGAAGACATCGACCCAGAGAACGAAGAGGAGGGCTTGGACGATGACAAACCCAGAAACCGTGAGTGCTACAGTACCATAATTCATTTCCACCAACGGACGGGGCCAACATTTGCTTGGTGTAATTTTGTGCATGTGCGTTTAAGTGCAGTACAAAGTTGGGAGAAAAGTTGTGTGCAAGTATGGATTTATAAAGGTTCTTGCCAGAGCTAGTCCCATCGGAGAGGTATTTTTGGCAAAGTTTAGAAAAATCAACTGACTGAGTGTTGAGTGTGTGACAAACATAAACACCGTTTGCTTGAAAGTCCTTCTGTGGTTTTAAACCTGTTTAGATATCACTGGGATGCGTCATGCTGCAGCTAACAACCAGTGGTTGCATGCTCTCTCTCTCTCTCAAACACAGTCCTGCACCTACTCATTCAAGTGTACGTTCTAACAGGGTACACCTCGAAAAAGATGAGCACTTGTGTTTTGATAGAAACGTACCACCCGGTTTCAATCGTCCACACGATTGGAGAGAGAGGCAGCCACACATGTTTCTCTAGGACTTATCCTTGCTTCAAGAGGCAGAGAAATGGAGCCTCCTAACCTGGAAGTCTGACATGAAAAGCTTAAATTCAGCTAGTGAGAGTGACAGCGAGAAAAGGAGAAAGGGTCTTTTTTTTTTTTTTTTTTTTTTAAGAGGCTTGAATCACAGCTTGCATGCACTTGAAATGAATGAAAACTAATTACACAAGAGACAGCATGGATTGTCTGCACACATCTCCTTTGCCGAGCTGGTGATTCAGTCTTCAAAAGGAAAAAGGAAAAAACAAACAAAAAAAACCACCGATGACATTATGGGTGGAACAGAGAATTGATTAATCTAATGATATTTGCTCTCTAAGAATCCCAGTGAATTAACATGGTCTAAGACGGAATGACCCAGTTTGCAAGGAAATAAAGCTTCATGTGTTACCATTTTGTCGGTCCGCGCCCATCAGTCAGGCAAAACCGAATCACTTCAGGTTGAGGCATTTGTCACAGTATGCTGCCAATTTAGTAGATGTCGCATAAAAATCACCACGTCTGTTTTTTTAAAAAGACAAATTTCTAATACTGTCGATGTCAATATTGACACAGTGCAACACTGTGAGTTGTTAATTTAATCGGACAAGCCGTCACATGTCGATGAGATGACGAAATGATAGGATTTTATCGTCTAAAACTTCTACTTCAAAAGGATCAATCATATTTCTGTTTGTGAAGGAGAAAAATCAAGTCACTTAATATTTCAATTGCTTTGCCTCCATCACTACGATCGATGGATGGATGGATGGATGGATGGATGGATGGATGGATGGATGGATGGATGGATGGATGGATGGATGGATGGATGGATGGATGGATGGATGGATGGATGGATGGATGGACGCTCCTCCTGGTTGATGAATTGGGCCGTTTCTGTTGCCCTGGGAGTTTGTCACAGGAACACTTTTCCAAAAGATGATAGGAGACTATGACAAAAATTGACAGACAAAATGACAAGAAAAAAAAAACTGTATATGTGCACATGTCTATAAGACATATCATACTATCATAGTTCACTATTTATTAACAGTGCGTTGTAAAAGTCCTTTTCCAAAAAGTCTTTGATGGTGGGTATGACATAAGGTGATGTGGAGATTATGTTTTTTAGCCAAATAGTGTTTTGCATGTAGGCAAAGCACTATACAGAATACATACATATGACAAAAATATTCGATTGCACTGATGTTGATGTGGTTGTAACATTGAAAAGGTCTTAATGCAAAGCACTGATCCATCCCATCTGTGCACAAAGATCAACAAATGTGTAGCTTGTGCACATTGCAGAGGGCTTTTCTAGCATGAATGTGCGTTTGTGTTCATTACAGATACACTTGCACGAGTCAGTTGCCATTGTCAGCATGTTTGTTATAGTATTAGTGAGGAAGCATTCAAAGGGTTTCAGGTGTAATCAGATGTGCAGCGTGTGGATGAATGTGGTTTAAAAAAATAATTCAAAGTGTCCTCACCTGACAGTAACTGTGCTGGTCGAAGACGAACAGCAGTCTGTTCTCAAGTAGAACTGCAAACAGTTCAATTGCCAAAAACCATATCCTGATGAGTGCATTTGTCAGGAACAGAAATTCCTCTCTTGTTCTCTTTGCTGAAGGCTTTGTGTTGATCCACCATTTTCTCTAAAACATCCCAGGGGCTTATAATTGGATTCAGCTAATTGGAAATAACCGGGGTACTCAGTTTTGTGCTAATGATCTCCAGTTTTTCTTTCTATTTTTTTTTTTGTAATCACTGCAGTACTGATTATCACAGGTCTTATCATTTTTCTGTCTCAAGCTTCGGCTTACTTCTGCAGCCGTCTTTTGAAGATACTTAGCGACTCTAAAAGGGGGGGAAATGCAGAACTAATTAGAACTAATGCAATTACTGTATCTTATTGTGTCATCTCAGCAGTTTAGCATGTGACCTAAGTCATCTCAGAAGCACGTTGCGTATTGCTGGGCCTTTCTATGCGACTTGCATGCTCTCCGCCTTTGCCATCTTGTTGCATGAAGACCGGGAAGCTTGTTTGTTTCACTCACTGCTGAATATTTTTGTTAATCGTTAACCTAAGCAGAAAACGATGAGTGCGGTTTAATATCAAACAGTAAGAAAATAGGGTTATGTTTCTTTTTAGAGTGTATGTAAACATTTGGCTTCAACTGTATAATAGATGCCTCTACAGTCTTCACACTAAGATGTTTAAATTTGGCTTGTTTACGATTTTTATTTTTCTTGCTTCTTAAACATAGTGCTTTGGTTTGAACATCATAAAATTAGCGTTGAGTCTTTCAGTTGCTTTTTGTAGATGAGTTAAGGCATTTACCATGATACTGATCACTTAGAACCCTAACCTTCATTCTCACCTCAATCACAAGTACTAGTTAAATTTATCAGCCAGCTACTGGTTGGTATTGGCAACACATTGTTCATTTATTATTCACTGGATGCATTTGGATTCTACTCCTAAAACTTGTTGGATAAATTTTTTTATTGAAGCTGGTGTCATGTTAAATGTAACACCGGCTCTACTTTGAGCAAATATCTGCAATAAATAATTATTTTCCATTGACTTTGAAAGAGAAGGTGTCCAATATTTTCGAAGAGCAGTGAAGGATGTACTGGGGTCGTCTTCGATGGGACTTGTCAGAAATTTAAGATGACAGCAAGTGAAAAATTACTCTTTGAAAGCATGAAAAATGCTTCATTTAAAAGCTCTGTGTGTGTGTATGTGGATGTAGTAGTACATGTGATTAAAATGACAGAGAAGAATCCGAGTTTCATTTATCCTCATCGCCTACAATTAAATGAGCTACAGCGATTCTGCAGCTGTTTAAAATATCAATGTTATGTATTTTATTGCATCACCTTGCATGTTCCGTTTCTTGTTTAGTTCCTTAGTGTTTGCAAGATTTTACATCTTTCTGTACAAGAGATTTTAAATTATTATGTGTTATGTTATGATTTAGAAGACGATGAACCCAGCGTGCGAGTGTTACACAAAGAATACAATAGAGAAAATGATTAAAAAGAAAAATGCAATATTTCTCAGAAGCATTCAAAAAAAAAACAACCTTGTGTAGCTCTCAGTAAAAGTTTAAAGTCAGTTTCTTGAATTTCATCTATAGAAATCCAGATAAAATTACTTTCTGACCTTTATTGTGTTTCTCTCTGCGCAAAACTGCAGAAGTTTGGGTAAATAAAACAAAGATCAAAAAATTTAATTGTTCAACAAAGGTGGAACAGACGGTGCTGCAGTCATATTAATTATTTTCAACGTAAAACTATGGTTTAAATGAAGAAATGAGGTAATTGTTTAAATGTTTTTTTGCAACTTGGTTTCTGACATGCACACATGTAACGTGTGCATGTCTCTCATGCTGTCTGGAGGTGAAATGTAAAGCTCTCTCTACATTATATGCAAGTGTGTTTGTGTGTGTGTGTGGGGACGGGGGGTGTGCGTGTGTGTGTGTGTGTGTATATTTGTCCTGTTGAGCCGTGCTATCTGTCCCCAGGTAAAGGTCGACATTTTCTCTCTCTGCGTGGAGCCGTGAAGAAAAACGCGGCTTTCCTTCGTAAGGCGTGTGCGTTTGTCTGCATGGACCGACATTAGTTAGAGATCTTACAGATCCTAGAACTGCAAGCGGACTGCAACCCCGAGCACTTTTTCTACGCCTAAAATCTTCCTTTGTTTTTATTTCTACCTTCCTTACTTCTGTAAAGACTCGCCTGCCACTTAAGCAAGAATATCTTTTGCCCCATTTAGAGCTTCAACCCCTTACTGTGCAGTAAAAACCTCTCGACACTGTAAATTTGTTTGTTCTCAATGTCTTGCTTGTGCCTTTTGCACGCCTACATCCAAATGATTGCTGCTCATTTAACAATTATTTCAAACTTAAGCATTACGATATTACAACGCTCTCGTTTTATGAAATTTTGCCCAAAATTGTGACTCCTGTTGCTTTTCTATATTGGCTTTTGCGATGCTTTGGTGCACATAAAATTTCACTTTTTCTTATAAAAAAAAAAAAAAAAAAGTTAATTGCAATGTAAATAGAGACAAAGAGAAGAAACAACTTTACAGTTTTGACATTAAAATTTTGATCTGAAAGGAAACAATTTGCTTGATTGTCTGAAAACATAAGAGGTGAATGTTATCATACGAGGCCAATGCAAAGCATAAATTAGTATATGCAAAACCATCTTTGCTGAAGTGATGACATAATCCTCTTCTTGTCATTTCAGATTCCTTTCTTTAAAAGCCCCTGCATTATTCCAGGCTCTCAAACTAAAATATGAAATTTTATGCAGAAAATTTTTTTTTCTCCAACTTCTACTCTACATTTTACACGCAGTGCCTTGCAAAATAATCTATAATACTTTAGGTTTTCCATATATTGTCACTTTACAGTCAGACACGTCAATGCATTTCATTGGGATTTTTACTCATAGACCAACAAAAAGTGGTGTATATTTTTGAAGTGGAAGAAAAGTGAAGCATGAAATTTTTACAAATCTGAAATGTTTGCCATGCTTATGCAATCAAGAAAGCAATACACACTGGGAAAACTCTGGACAGTAACTCAGCTGTTGTGGTTTCTATCAGCAAAAGCGATATTGGACATTTGTGAAATTTCTCTCTTGGCCATGATCTCTAAGATTCTTCAGATATCCAATTCACACAAATGCATTTAAAAAAAGCTGTTTTTTCGTCTCCAAAAACTAAACTAAGTCATAAATAATCCGCGTTAGCTGGGCGGGGCTCAAGAATGATTTGATTGCATTCTACTCCAATCAAATCTTTTCATAATTACCCCACTTAAAATAGCAAAATAATTAGCTTAGGTCCCCGTTTAGTGAGAAATATTTATTTTGTCTTACTTACTTACTTTGCTTAGATAAGAAAGACAAGACTTCACTGACTGAATGTCAGTCTGTGAAGTTAGGATATAATTGAGATATAATTTTCCAGAGTCTCCAAAAACAAATAAGTCTGTGTACTTACATGATAACTTGAAAGGTTTTGCATTCTTAACAGGCTAAAGCAGAATCTAATCCCATTTACGCACTCAAAAAAACAACAACATGTGAGCCCTGTTTCCATCATGTCCTTTTCTGTCTCTTCAATCATTTTTTACCCTGCTGTCCTCTGTCTTCATTTTCCTCGTTTCTTGTCTCTTTGTACCAGGTCTTTGGGGTTTACTCTAACAATAGGTATTAAACTAGTTCATAGCTCCATTGAGGGGAAGGCACAGAGTTGCTTTTGAATAGTATTTGAAAGGCTTTGTAGCCTCAGGAGAAACTTGCTGCTCACAAGTGCGTTTAACCAAGTAGAGTAGCTACAGGAGGGACATGTCGAAGTGTGGAAACTTACATCATGTTAACGGCGAAGGCTTTAACGCTCACAGAGACCAGGCTTAACAAAAGTGAACCTCTTTACCACCAATTTGTGTGTCGACGCACATTTACGTTTCGATATGATTGAAACGACGGGTTTATAAAATGGTTTGTAGATTAGTGGGTTTCCCAACAAATTAGCAGTTGAAGCCTTCACCGCCGTTGAAACTTGCGCATCAAAATTCTCGCTTTGAAATCTACTGAAGTCATCTGTAGCATATTAAATCCACGCAAGAAACAGAAATGCTCAAATAAACTTAAAAACAAAATTACAGAAACGCACTTGCCAGTGACGAGTGCAGGCAAACTCCGTGTGCAGTGTCTGAGTCTGATACCTACAGGTGTAGCAATAATTTTTGAAGCGACAATAAAGGAATGCGGCTCATTTTCCCCCAAGCAAGCCTGAACTGACAGAAGCAATAAAAAGCGATGGATCATTTCAAATCAGTCTCTCAACCAGCCGTCTCCACATTCTCCCTCTTCTTTCTCGCTCAATCTCCTGTCATCTAAACCGTCTTTTAGTGCTTACATTATTGTCTCCCCGTCCCACTTCACTGTTATCGGTCGCCCATTCATTTTGTACTTTTTGTTTTTTTAATGGATTTTTCTATTATTACCCATGAATATGTTTCATTTTTCAATGTCTTTCCCCATCGTCTCAATATTAACTCATCCCTCTATCCTTGCATGTCATCATTCGCACGCTGTTTTATTTAAGACAGAAAAAAAATATGCTGTTTGAACTATGCTCTCTTATTAACAACAGACATATTTTAATTTAGACTCAAAGGTGAGGATGAACAGAGCACATCTGATGCCATAGGGAAGCTCTTTCCTTAGACTACAAAGAAACTGCAAAGTTTCTCTCTTATGTTTAAGACATGAACGCAGGGCAGTCCTGAAAAAAATCATATAAGAGCTTAATAAAACTTGTATCTAGGGCCATTGTTTACCGATCAGACCAGTTGGACAACTCTAATAGTACAAAGTCCAGACTTAAATTTGTTTGGGAGTCTGTCATAAGACTTGAAAATGTATGCTCTCCAAGGCTCTCAGTCCAAACTGACTGAGCTTCCACTATTTAGCAATAAACTAAAAAAATTTCCATCTCCAGATATGCAAAACCGGTTTATTTAAAAACTCGCAGCTGTAATTGTTGCAAAAGGTGGTTCTGCAAAGTTCTGACCCAAAAGGGAATGCGTCCGTGACTTGTGAAGGCGCCAAATTTTATGTAGGAGAATCCGAGTAATGGGGAATAAATTAATGCATTCCACACTTTATTATTATCTTAAAAACTATGTGTCCTTTTTCTTCCTCTTCACCGTTATTCACTATTATTTGGTCTATTGTGGAAATTCTCTAAGAAATACAGAAAAGTTGGTGGTTCAAAAAGGCAAAAAAAAATAAAAAATCGTTTTGGAAGCTACTGCAAACATGCATTTGAAACGTACATTTTATTTCCAGGTAAACGTTAAACCCCCTGCACACTTATGCTGCCGTAGACCTTATTTTTTTTGTTTGTTTGTTTGTGACTCATCCTCATATTTTTCTTTTTTTTCTTTTTTTCCCTTTTGTCTTTACCCATTTCTCTCAGTGAGCATGCCAGCCAGTGAAAACGAATCAGTCAACACAGATAACGCTCCCGGGGGAGATGTGGAGGGAGAGACCTGCTGCACCAGACTGGCGTGAGTACCTCACCCTCTTACACACACACACACACCTCTTCTTCAGCTCTCTCAATCCCCGGCCATCATTCCCATGGAGGGCTTCCTCGCCTTGCCAGGATTTTTGTTTTTTCCCCACCAGCTCTGCTGTGTCAGACATGGTACAAGTGGCTTGGCTTGCCTCTGTCCTTCATTGATCCAACTGAGCCAGCCTTAGCCTTATAACTCATTGTGTCATGCAGGCATTCATGCACCAAAGGCTCTTGGGGTAAAAGGACCAGAAGGTCGTCAATACACTCCACACAGATAAAACTTTAATTAGGGTGAAGGTGATTTATCTGAAGAGACAAATAACCGCACATTCTGTTCCAACAGGGGCTGTTGTTTTCTTTTTCAAAGTCTATGAACATGACCTTTGACTTTATTGACATTTCTAGAATAACACTGCCAAAATTTAAAGACTAAAACATATCTTTACCCGAGTATGACTATGGGACATAATTTCTCTCTCTGTGTTTCTGATCTGCCTCTGCCCCGCCTGAGTTTGGCCGTTGAAACGCTTTCTTCCTCCCCTGTGGGAGTTCACAAACGGCTGACTCACTCACTCCTTGCTATCCCCCGGATGCTTTTCTTGTGATTTTACATTATTCAGAACAAATGAGATGCCTTCTTTCTTTGACGCAGGGCCTCACAGGAGCCGTGACCTCCAGCGAAGCCTCTACTTTAGCATGCAAAAGGCAAATCCAAAACTGCTCGTTAATGGAACGGGTTGCTGGCGATTCCAGAGTAAAACTATACAACACACAAAACAAATTTGCTGACCAAAGATAGAGAGCATGTTTGGATGGTCATTCATCTGTACGTTCACCGTTTGTCTGTCGTTATGTGCTTGTTGTGTTGTTTGCGTTTATTCGTATACTGTCAAAATGAATTAACCTGAACATAAGAACTAAAATATGAAGAGCATATGAAAATATAATATTTCAGCTCATCTGTAGAAGTAAAAGTTTATTTAGAAAACACACCCATTCACCTGTCTGTCCAACCATTTCTCTATTCATCCAGCTCTTTGTCCTTCATCAGTTGTCCTATCGATCAAGTCATTCAGCCGTCCCTCTGCTTCTCCAAGCATCCATCCAGAAATCATTTATTCCATTTATCCACCTGCCTATCGACCAATACATTTATTTATCTATCCATCTGTCAGTCTGTCTTTCAATCCATTTGTTCTGATGTTCACCTTTATCATGAATTCTTCTTTCCTGTTCCACATTTAAAACCTCACCTCTGTAGATATATTGGCTACAAATTTAAAAGTGATTTTTTTATTTTTTTGCAATGGCCAAAAAAATGGGAAAAAAAGGCGGGTCATTTTCAAACTCAATAGTCGTCGTATTAAGTCATCAGCTTGGTTTTATTAGTTCGATCGCAGGAATGTTATGACAGGTTTATGAATTTTCAGCTTGTGCAGATAGTTGTGTTTTTTTAATGACTGCTTCAGGAGACCTAACCACTCAGAGCCACATGAAGGAAATCATAACGGACTGCAACAACTTCTTCTGATTTACATTAATCACAAAAGTATGCGCCATCCTAATTTTTTTATTTATTTCTTTTCTATTTTTTTTATTTGCAACACTTGGAAAAGAATATAGACCTTCCGTTGACCGAAACTTTACATAACGGCGTTTTCATCCTGGATATAGAGCGTTTTCTTGAAGGCTTTTTCCCCCCACTTTTGTTTTTTTTTTTTTAAAATGGGACTTTCAGTGTTTGTCAGTTCTTCTTCACATTGCCAGCAGACAGACCCTTGGGGTACGAGCTACTTCAGCACCTGCTGATCTCTTCACCGAGACGGACACATGAAGGGAAGTATGCACTGTCAGGTCCCATATCCAGCCAGTCAGTCATTCTGTTCGTTCTTTCAGGCCGTCAATAAGACGCTTCATTGTTTCCGTCAGCTGTTCAGTCAGCCAGTGAGTCAGCTGCTCCATCAGTTCATCTGATTTTTGTCAACCAAACCAGAGCGGAAATACAAACATCTTACAAAAAAGAAACAAAAAAATAGATTTCAGATTGATTCGGCAGTTATCGATTTAATTTTGTGAACTATGATACTTGCAATGGACATTGTTTTTTTTTTCCCCTTCTCCTCTCTTCTCTTCTGTCAAAATGTCCTCCATGATATCTTGTCCTCAGTTCTCCTTGTTGTACCTTTTTCCTGTTACAGTGGTGAACAATCAACAGACTTTCCTTGCATTAATGAATTGTGGGTTTTTTTACACCAGGATTGACTGGAGGAAAATCAAACTACTGTTTTCTTTTGACTGGATGCCACTGTGTTTGTGTACTGTATATATATGTATATGTTCAAGAGAGTGATTTGTTCACAATAAAATTCATTTTGTTAGGCTCTAATATGGCTACTTGAAACTGGCGAATTGGACCATTTGGCAAATATTTTCTTTGATCATCTGCAGCATCTTTTGTTGTTTTGCCTAAAATTCTTAGCTGTGAAACATGCAAAACGAATGCAGGTTATCAAGAAACATATACATGCTGCAAATCTTTTTACAAAAGCTATATTCCCCTTTAGTTTTCAAATCACCTCCGTCTCGTGTTTTTTGTCCGTCTGTGTGCTACGTGTTTTTGTATAATCCATTTTGTTTTCTGTGTTCCAGAATTAGGATCTCCAAATCCAAGTTCAGGTTAGTACATGTTTACCGTAGTCCTCTAATGAAGTCGTACTTATTTATTGGCTGTGAATGTGTGTTAGTGTCTTTGGGCTTGCGTGCTACTTTAGAGAGGAACAAAACGAAAGGAAAGCAGGAAAATCTAAAACTAACATGGATCAAACTAACAGAAACTCCCTCAGTGCTCACTAATTATAACATGAGTAATAAATTAAAGGTATTTCATTTAGCAAAAAGAAATAATGTTAACAATCGTAACTAAAGTAAAATAGTATCAGTTTAGTCTGATTTAATTTTAGACTGAGAACAAAGAGTACATCGTTTTACAAGATATATAAGCTAAGTCCCTTTTTTCAATTCAGAGCTTCAAATACCTCAATGTAGCATCATTCAAAGGTGAGACTTTTCCATCATTTTAATTTCTTACGTTGCGTTAGATACATCGACATATCCAACACAGAGATTTTAAATTGATGCTCTCCATTAGTGAAGAAAATAGTCGTAACTGGTGGCATTAAATATTTTAGCTCCATTACACCGAGTCAGGTTGTGTTTATGCTGGTGTTGTGTCGTGAGTTGCGTCTTGTGTGGGCCATAACTGAAAGCAATCAGAAAGAGATGAAATCCTGAAAAGTCGTGTTTATACATTTAGTTGATCACGAATACTTCTATATTCTTACTTCTATGAAAAACAGCAACCAATCACAGATCTGATACCTTTATGATACATCGTGTGGTACTGCATCCTTCCCAGTGACACAAAGATGGTTCGTCGTGGTTATTTACGCCGTTAAAAATGCTGTTTTCTCATGAAGCCTAAATGTCAAACTAAATGTTATGAATACTTAATCATTTGCACAGTTCTAATGTTTATAGCGAGCATGATATAAGTGCTTCTCACAGTATCATAGCCTTGACCAAAACTGACCATGATTTTCCAGTGTTTAGACAAATTTAAAACAAGGATGCAAAACACAAAAGAAACATTTCCATCCATCCTGTCTTGTATCAACAGTCACAGGCTGCTTTAATGGTTTGGGAGATATTTTCTTGGGTCACTTAGCACAACTGAGAATTGTGCAAATGCCACAGCCTTTATGACCGCAGAATTAGTTGAGATGGATGCTTCCAGCAAGATAACGCACAAATCTGAAATAAACTGAAACTGGTTTCTTGAGCGCTACACTGAGTTGGAAGCTATTGGAGCTTCCCAGTGACCTCCATGGTAAGGTTCAATCCAATAGAAGGCCTCAGGGATGAAATTGCAATATGCTATTAAGACAATAAGGACCAAATGGATATTTTCCAACACCATTATGAATCCAGACAGGACCTATAGTACAAAGAATTAGAGCATTTTCTAACAGAGAATTGGGTCCAAACTGCCACAAGGAAGATGTGCCTAATAACTTGTGTGTGTAGACCAAAGCAGGATTCAGTGTTTTCCTTTTGAGGGGATTTTTGATGTTTAAGCGTCTATACAAGTTGATGTCATTCCAGAGATTATTTATAAGGAGATGAACATTAAATCATTGCAGTTTAGAGATAAAGTTTCATTTATACTTTACTACTGCCACTATGAGAACAAGTAAATCCCCCTCATATTGCCTTCACGTGTTTTCATGTCACTTACTCAGAACGGGACAATTATGAAATTACTGTGGAAAATTGTTCCTACATGGGAGGAGAGGTAAAATGACCCTTGTGCGACCCATTGTGCGGGGAGTAGAGTAGATTGTTTGCGAGGCGTGAAGCCGGCAATTATCAGAAACAATGACGGAAATTTTCTACGGTGGATAGCAAAAGAAAGTGAAGAGGAATTAGTCCACATGACAAGCCAGGAACAATCAACTGCATCATTTCGGCTCTTTTCTTTTGTCAAAAGTACAGTTCTCATTTGTAGATAAAATACATTTCATTTTAATGTCTGTCTGCAAGTGTCTTTTCCCTCTTTTCTTTAAAATGGTCTCTCCTTCTCTGCTACAAAAGCTCTTCAAAGTTTGCTGCTAGTATGAAACACTTTTGATGACTAACACTGTCCCACATCTCTGCTTTAAGACAACAGATAGCCACAGGATATGGAGCTGATGTCAACTCGATACTGTGCGCTGACCAATTAACTTTTTCTTCTTCTTCCTCTTCTTCTTCCCCCACTGACTGCCTTTCTCTCTTTATTCACTGCGGATTGTTCCTTATTTCCTCATTGGCACCGTATTTCCCTCCATCTGGTTCCATGTTTTTTTTTTCATTTTCTCTGTTTCTATTTCTCTCTCATTTTTTTTTTCTTCACTCGCCCTCTGACCTATACCATCCAACATGTTTCCTCTGTTTCTACCCTCTCCAAAACTTTCCTCACCTCTCAATCTGCCTT
This sequence comes from Poecilia reticulata, assembly GCF_904066995.2. Taxonomy (NCBI): domain Eukaryota; kingdom Metazoa; phylum Chordata; class Actinopteri; order Cyprinodontiformes; family Poeciliidae; genus Poecilia; species Poecilia reticulata. The sequence goes on along the minus strand of NC_088852.1, from coordinate 8,886,454 downwards.
TCTCAGTCGCTACTCTCGCAGGTGGAACAGGTTGTGCAGGCGAAAGTGTCGAGCAGCAGTCAAGTCCCAGGTTTTCTACTGGCTGGTCATCTTCCTGGTTTTTCTCAACACCCTGACCATCGCCTCTGAACATCACAAGCAGCCGCAGTGGCTAACAGACGTGCAAGGTACGTCGCATGCAATGTATACATCACACGTAAAAAACACAAATCATAGGAATGGAAATATTTAGCGCAAAATTATTCTTTCAGCTTCTTTTCATCTTCTAATGTTGTTCCCGTTTGCAGATATAGCAAATAAAGTATTACTAGCGCTCTTCACTGGTGAGATGCTCCTAAAGATGTACAGTCTTGGTCTACAGGTAAGTGGTGGCAATGCTTTAAAACCACTGACTTCAATGTCAATTTTATCTAAATGTTATGGAATTAGAGCATCACAATGGGGTGCATAATTGTGCACAATGCCATTTGCCATTTTTATGCTATTAGGTGTGAAGTGAAAGGAAAGTGATGAAGGGTTAGTCAGTCAAGTCACATGCTTGTTTGTTTTCATCGTGCATCTCTCTAGCAAAGAGACTGGATGATGAAAAGTTTCAACTGCTTCCTTACTTTCTAGTTTCCTGAGAGTAAAGGGCTCAGCATACAGGAAGTGACAAAAGGCCAGTGAAAAGCGTCAGTTTTCTGCCACTCAGGGTGATTTCCAACACACGGGACACGACAGCAACAAAAGTTGAACAAGACCAAACTTTCGTTTTGTCTTGTCGCTAGACTGCAAGTGCACGTCTACTGGTACGACCTCAAAATTTTACGTGCATGAATTTCACCAGAAGCCAGGTGATTGTCGCTCACCACACAAATTCCTTATGTAACGAACGCAGAGGGAGCGACATCGTCTCCCGTGTTTCGAGTCCGTAAGGAGGAGTAAACTCTTGCATCAGTTATCAGCCAGGCTCATGGTTAGCTTAGCATGAAAGCCTCGAGAAGAGGAGAAAGCAAAGGAAATGCTGGTTTAAAAAGCCAAACGTGACAGTTGCACTATGGGAGCAATCTGTGGTAAACCACTTAACCTTTGGTAAAACAGTACCAACTAAACACAACAATACAACAAACATATATGTAAATGCAATGCATGTTTTATAGCTTGAAAAAAAAATTTCAGTCATCAGCTGGCTTTGTCTTACCGACAGTCCACAATTACTGTAGTGTTTAATCAACAAACATAATGCAAAAAGGCCAGCACAAAATAGCTTGCTTAATCACGACATTGATCTCATTGAGAAGCCAGCATTAAAAGAAAAATGCTGCAAATATTTGACGCCCAGTACGCAGAAGTCTGTTTTGTTTTTTTTGTTTTTTTCAACAAAGTTCCGACAGTATATCCTGTTTTCAATGTTTGAGCCTAACAATTAATATATTTTGAAGGGCAAGTTTGTTTACAGAGACTTCGTAATCCATTTTATTTGTTTTTGGTTTGTGTGTTTATTTTGGATATTTAAAATGTCAGTGCTAAATGTTCTTTAGAAATTAGTTTATTGCTCTTTGAGAGTGCGTCTTTGCATTGTCAAGCCAGTTATTCTATTAGTAAACCAGTGGTCTCAACATCACAATATCATCATTTATTTATCACAATAATTTTTGGGACAATTAATTGCCAAGCAAAATTTGTTATTGTGACGTGCCTCAGTATTTAAATCCACTGCACAGCTCATAGTCAATTTTACTCAATAATAATAACTTTACCCTGAGGAACTGCAAGCTGCAGATCTCTGGTCTACCACGTGTAATCCTAATAAAGTACATTGATGTTTGTTGTTGTAATGTGACAAAAAGTTCAAATGATTTTGCTTATGACCCGATTCTAACCGTCTTCCCTTCTCCTTGCGCCCCGCAGGCGTACTTCGTGTCGCTCTTCAACAGGTTCGACAGCTTCGTCGTGTGCGGAGGAATACTAGAGACCATTCTAGTTGAAACAAAGATCATGTCTCCTCTTGGCATCTCAGTGTTGCGTTGCGTGCGCCTGTTGAGAATATTTAAAATAACAAGGTCATTACGACTTTCACGGCACTGACTACAGAAGTTCAGCCCAACATTTTCCAGACAAACGCCGACGTATGCGTCATCTGGGTCTTTGCTTTCTTTTCCGTAGATACTGGAACTCTCTCTCCAACCTCGTGGCCTCGCTTCTCAACTCAGTTCGTTCCATTGCCTCCCTGCTGCTCCTGCTCTTCCTCTTCATTATCATCTTCTCGCTCCTGGGCATGCAGCTCTTCGGGGGGAAATTCAACTTTGACGACACCAGACGGAGCACCTTTGACAACTTTCCCCAGTCTCTGCTCACTGTGTTCCAGGTAACAATAGGCCTATTACTTTTTTTTTCAGGGTCATATCTGTGTCCATTTTGCCTCATCTTTGTATGCTCGTGCTCTAGTTGGTTTATGCGCTTTTCATGTAAAACCGATCTCCATTATTTGTTCCACAGATTCTAACAGGAGAAGACTGGAACTCCGTTATGTATGATGGCATCATGGCGTATGGAGGCCCGTCTTTTCCCGGCATGCTGGTCTGCATCTACTTCATCATCCTCTTCATCTGCGGAAACTGTATCCTTTTCCGCCTGCAGACTATGAGAGCCATGCTATCGTGTGTGCACACAGTGGACAGCTTCTCCATTTTAAATGAATGGAGAAGCTGCTTTTCTGCCCAGAATACATTTGTGCAAAAGAAATGTGTACATCACGGCATTTTTACAAGCTTTGTACTGGAATGATTTGTGACCGGTCTCGCCTGCTGCACCGTCTCATCTATTAGGTACTTATTTCTTACATTACCCCTCTGAACAGACATCCTACTGAATGTCTTCTTGGCCATCGCTGTTGACAATCTAGCAGATGCCGAGAGTCTGACGTCGGCTCAGAAAGAAGAGGAGGAAGCGAAGGAGAGGAAAAAACTGGCCAGGTAAGATGGAGAAAACCAAGAAACCAAGAGATTCGGCAACTGAAAGCAGAAAGGGCAAGAAATGAGACATGTTTAATGATTTGCAACCCCTAAAAGAGGCTAAGCCTGAGAAATGTGGAAACTCTTAGCAAGGCGTGAACTGCTGGACTCAGTGTACCACTATCCTGTCATCACTTCTTTGTTACGCAGTAAACAAATGCAAATCTATGATTTAACAGGGAGTAAATAACATTCAAAGAAGGTAAGATATTATTTCTTTATCAGGCTTGCCAGTCCAGAGAAGCGTCAGAATAACGAAAAGCCACCGATAGAGGAAAAGAAGAGTGAGAAGATTGAGCTGAAGTCCATCACTTCTGATGGAGAAACCAACACTGCAACCAAGGTACATACTGACATAAAAAAAAAGACTGAAGCGACAAAGTTTAGTAAGGAAAATTAGCTGATGAATAAATCTGCATTTCACAGATCAACATGGATGACTGTTGTGGAGATGAAAATGAAGAGAAGAACCCGTATCCTGTGAATGATTACATAGGTAAAGTGCAAAGTAAGAAAAATATCCCTGACGTTTAGCAGCAACACAACTTGTTCTATTTCCAGAACAATGGCGCAAACCAAGCTGTCAAACAATTGTGCTTTTTCTGACATTTTGGTAAAAAAAAAAAGAAGCTTTCTTTCCCAACAGGAATAAAATTGCCATCTCTCTCTGCTGTTTCACCTTAGTTTCTGTTCATCTCTTTTTCTATTTTCTTTTCTCTCTCTCTCACCCAACCCTCTCATCAGGAGATGAGGACGAGGACGAGCCGGAGATGCCGGTGGGCCCGAGGCCGCGGCCGCTCTCTGACATTCAGCTAAAGGAGAAGGCCATTCCCATGCCCGAGGCCCGCGCCTTCTTCGTCTTCAGCCACACCAACAAGTAAATTTAATGCCGTTGTTCTGCCTTTCATTCGTTTTCTTCTCCTCTTTCTCCTCCTGTTCTCGTTCGTCTGCTTCAGTTCATTTTCCCTCCTTCCTCCCCGAACAGATTCAGGGTTCTGTGCCACAAGATTGTCAACCACAACATCTTCACCAATCTCATCCTGTTCTTCATCCTGCTGAGCAGCATCAGTCTGGCGGCAGAGGATCCGGTCAAGAACGACTCTTTCAGAAATCAGGTGGCAGATTGAGTTATAAACTTGACTTCCAGATACTTTGCCTCTTTACCACTTTATCATCTTATTCCCTATTCTGTGCTTAAATTTGTCTCCGTTTTAATGTACTTTTCCCTCACGTTTTAAAAAAAATTACATCCTATGTCCGTTAATTATGGTTTTGATCCTCATTCGGGCCATTTGACTCTTGAAATGTAAAGGATTACGACTTCCTGCTGGGATATTATAAGCAATCAGCCATGCTTGATTATGCCTCTGGAAATTGGCATGTCTCGTCCTCTGCTCTCTGCTGCATCCTGACTTGCATGAATGAATCAAAACCAGAACTCGAAGGGACATTACAGACGCCTTCTGGGATATGAATTCCTTTGGATTCCTCAGAATGAGCTGGAGATTGTCACTAGGGAGAATGTCGTCTTTCTAGACCGGTTACCTCTGACACCTGATCTTAGACAAGTGATGGATGACAGGACAAAAAAAATGGGAATTCTCATTTCTCTAATTTTTATTTTATTGCTGTATGTATATATTTTAGCATATTTAGCACAAGGTGTAATCAGATTCTTCCACGTTGGAAAAAGAACTGTCATATTTATCCTTAGAGGCCTAAAGATGATATAAAGCAAATTCCTTTACAGATTCCAATTGAACTTGTCATAAGTTCAATTCAGGAGATGTGGAACTTACAATTTATGAACTAAATAAACCGAGATTCTCTTTTAGAACTGGTGTAGTTACTATATATTTCTTTACCTTTTTAAAATATTTCTTAGACTCCTTTTCTTTGCCATGTCCTTTAGCTTAATTTGCCATTGTTGTGATTTGGACCTTAGGCCCTCCACTCACATGGGGCCAGATAAGATGCACATCAAGCACGGCGCAGGCTGATGCCTTGGTAGCCATCATTAGCAACCCACACACATATGATTAACTAAAAGGTTTATAGCTGACAGCAAAATATAGACAAACTAAGCTGTTTGTGTCTGGCCTGTTACACTTAATGAGATTGCTTCCAGTACTGTAACTATTATTAACTTCCAAAAAAACTCTTCTTTTCTCACTTTAATGCATGCTTTCTCTTTTTACCCAAGCAAGAATTATAAGTGTAATCTTTGTTTTGTACACATACAAATGGCTTACTTTACTTTAGTTAACCTTCAGTTAACCAAAACTCTGTGCTGAGGTGCATTAAAGCAATGTCTTTTGGCCTCAAGTGTTTGTATTATCACGAGATGGGAGCAGAGACGGTCGGCCTCGAGCGCAAAGCTCTAAAACTACAAAGTCATTACAGTTTGTCCTTATGAGGCAGCTGCATTTATTAATAAAGCCTCGCTGTGTGTTGTTTATACAGCTTATTATTTATTTAGTGTTTATGGTGGTAATTGTGCTGTGGTATAATGGAAAGGCTGAGCGCCATGAGTGTTTTATCTGCTCATGTACATTGTTTCCTCTCTAAGTCAGAAACACGCGTCCCCCTGGGGCCAACGAGGATCTGCTTTATAGAAGTTTCCCTGGCATTGGTACACATTACAGTTAAACAGGGCAAGCACTTAGCAGCAGTTGGAGATTTAGAGCGTTACATGCATTTTAATCTGCTTGCAATTTTTTTTTGTCTCTTTTTGAAATAAATCTTAACAAATGCTTTATAATGTTAGTTTATGTGGAGTCATCCACGGTGTTCTTTTGGATTGTTGTTGCCCATTTTAGTTGATGATTTACATTTATTCTAAGTTAATCAAATATTAATCAGTAAAAGGGAAAAAGAAGAAGCCTATTTCTCTTGGCAAGGCTTCAAAATGAGAAAAGAAAAGCAAACATACCATTTCAGTCAGGGAAACGTGTTGATCTTCATAATCAGGAAATACCAACTATAAAATTGCTGCTCATCTAAATTTACAAAAACCAAGACATACATCCAGTATAGGCATCAAGAGCAGTTGGAGTCCATCCAACTGTCCAAATGTATTTGTGAGCAAAGTGTGAATGCCTTAAAATATGTAAATATGTTCTTAAAATATAATATCCTATCAAAAATTGAATGCAAGCAATCCATTGCGGGTGCAGTATTGCAAATATTGATGTTCCAATGATGAATGTGATTCAATATTTTATGCAGCTCTAGTAGAACACAAGATAGATAACATTTAGGTAAGAAAAATCCTCACTGTTAGAGAAAAAAGAGTAGCATTTTTATTACAGGAAAAGATTCAACGACTATGAAATATTTCTGTTTACTCCTCGAGATTTATTGGTTATATAGATGAGATGCACACACAAAAAGAAACCAATGCCTCCTTCTGTGCTTTCAGATCCTGGGCTATGCAGATCACGTCTTCACTGGACTCTTCACCATTGAGATCATTCTTAAGGTAGTGTTTACTGGTGATAACATACATTTTGGAACATGCCAAATACTTTTGACACATTTTTTCTCGTCACTCTTTCCAGATTAAACAAGTTTAAATATTTCAAGCAGAAATACTCTGCGTAAATGCAAAGGCACCAACAACTATCGTTATTTTATGTTAAAATCCTAAAACCTTAGAAATGACTTTATAACCCCACTCTGATAAATGTTGCCAACTTTGATTCTCGTCTGGAGCATGATGTTTTGCTTTTGAGATTCTGTGAAAGTAATTAGCTCTGTACTATTAGCAATCAAGTCTAGTTAGTTCAAGTTAGTTGAGTTAGTTCAAAATTAAACTTCTTCCACATAAAAAACAAAAAACCATGTTGGAAAACACTGTCTGTTTAATTGCAGATGACAGCCTATGGAGCCTTCCTCCATAAAGGTTCATTCTGTAGAAATTATTTCAACATTCTGGACTTAGTGGTGGTCAGCGTTTCTCTCATCTCTTCTGGAATACAGTAAGTGCATTGACAACTTTTGCTCGGCATGTTTTACAGTCTTAAAGGGTAATGTTTATGTAATCATAACTTTCTGCAAGAATACCTTCATCATCATTTAGGAAAGCCATGCAAATGTGTATCAAGGCTTAATAGTGTTTAATTTTCTAACATCGCACAAAAGATTGGAGATGACTGCATGAGTTGTAGAGCTAATTCACCTGTATTTAGCGGTTTGACAACAATTTGAGCTTGGAACTATGCCACGCTTCACATTTACCTTAACTTTGTCACACGATATTGCGTCAGACCGTCTATCCCTTTGTGATGTTTATTAAAAAGGATGTTTTCTGCTCCTTACTTTCTGCTTCTAGTTTAATAACTGCTTGAACTACTGTGATGTTTAATATGCTATGCTACACTCTCTGTCTCTAATGCTTAATAGACTAGACTTCTCGACGTAAGTCCACATTAGTCTGTATTAATAACCCCTTTAATAGACCTTCACCTCTACCGTGTAAAGTTGTCACTCTTTTGATTTGATATTTCTATGGTCTTGGAGAGTTTAGTAGGTCTCAATGAAAACCTGATAAAAAAAAAAAAGTAACCTAAAAAATTTCAAGCACATCCATTTGTGCTTGGATGTCTTATACATATAAACATGACTTGGTGCTAAATTTATGTCGTAATATGTATTTGCAGGAGGCTGCATAATTAGTTTTGGAATATAAGATCTTTTTTCAGTGGCTAAATTATCCTGGGTCTTGGATAAATTGAGCAGTCACCTATTTTATTAATGTAATGGGTCAAATTCATTTCTCCCGTTTCTGAATAAAGGGATACTCTCCTGGGCTATAGAAATTACACGTGAATGTTAAACTCAGTGGGTTTTATTTGCCTGTTAAAGGTACTGAATGAGTGTGTGGGATTTTTCATGAATGTATCACAGTTGAATTAATTGTGATGGTGCTGCATTTTATTGTGCCTGTGGCTCTTACAACATAGCACTTTCTTTTCTTTTTTTTTCTCCTTTGAGGCACTTTGATCAGAAGTTTAGGTGAATGCAAGTCGACGCGTGGTTATTTTGTCATGTTTAATAGAAAGAGAAGCAGGGCCGGCTTGGATTGGTGATTAACACACTGAACAGTACCCAAATGTAATAAAACGCCTTGAACATTTTTTTTTAGACTTTGTCATGTTACAAACTCTAATGCATTTCTTTGGGATTTTATCCCATAAAACCAAAAGATTTTTTTTTCTTTGAGATTCTAGAACTCAGCTGTTTTGTAGTCTATTTGTCTTAATCTCATATGACTTAAATATGACAAATTTTCAAGGTCTATCGAGTTGAAACATTTGGCTGGGGCTTTGTTGGGTCTGCATAATTTGTAAGACATAAAAAATGTTTTGTGTTGATGTGCTGAAAACCTAATAGATGGTAGCAAATAAAATTCTGACTTTTGTGCAACGCATTTGTGAAACTGTGTGGCTACCAGTTCTATTTAGAAGATGTATAATTAGTAATTACAATAAAGAATGCTCCTCTTTTCAGATGTTTTTCTTTAACAGTATCAGTTTCTTTCCACTTCCTACTTTTATTTTTCTGGAAATTTATTTCACTTTAAAATACACATAAGTTGGTGGTTGCAACATGACAAAACTAAAAAAAACTTAATGTAAATAGTTTTGAAGCACTCTGTATATACATTGAACATTTTTATAAGCATCCTGGCCGATATTTATCTTAATATCTTATGGTCGTATTTGTATTTTTGCTTTTCTTTTAGATGGATAGAGTACTTCTTATCTTCAGGTGGTTGGTAAATAGTGTTCTTCATCCCTGTCAGCCCGCTCAACTCAGTCAATATCTTAAACTATTACAATATAAATGCTTTTTACTTTTTTTCCCCCAAAGAATGTGCTATAACTTGAGTATATCCTCACAGCTAGTTTGACTGTGATATGTGGCTGATAACATCCCACTCCACGGAAACTGCCTTTAACTGCTTTCAGACTTTTTCCTTCCTCTGTAAAGAGTTGCACAACAGGTGTTTTTATCCTATTTTCTCTTTTCAAAATTAATGTTTCTCTTCAAATCACTCCTTTAGCCTCCCCCAGAGTCACCCTGTTGAAAATTTATGTTGACATTTTGAATTCTTCTAACGATTCTAATGGAAAGATGGGTTCTTATCTAATCCTGATATCGGAATTTAATTATCTTTTGATATCAATATTTGCCGATCCAGAATGCAGTTAGTGCTGGTTTTGATAATGGTGTAAAAATAAGCTTGTCTGAATGAAACATAAAGGCATTGCCAGCCAAAGATGTTTACATGATTTATATTTTCAAGACACATCGTTACATAATAAGCACGAGAGTGATCTGTTCATGCCTATGTTCACATTCAGCTGCAAAATCTGTTGAGAACACGGAGGAAAGAGGCCAAAGGACTTTACCCGGAGTTGATGAGCTGTTTAACAAAATATGACCTTTAACTCTAATGCTGTTTTAGGTGCAAAATGTTTATAACATGATCTGAAAATGAATTGCAATAATTGGTGTTTACTGGAAAAAATCCGATTCCCTAGTTAAAAGCATTTCAGTTGTAATTTGGAAAACGAGTGAGATTTCCTAATAGCCGTAGTGTACCAACGACCAATCCCAACACAAATGGGCAAAATGCACAGAAACCTGGTTCAGTTGCTAAGAGAACCAGCCTTCTTGGTTTTACTAATCAGTTAGTGGATAAACTCAAAATGTCAACATATAAATTTGATCCCCTTGTAGTACCGTACAAGTCATTCTTTTTTGAGCACCTCCTTTAAAGGTTCACACTGTTTGACCGTCGGCTTGACCTGACACTCTTTTACAGCACAGAATTTCTCTGTTTGCTTGTAAAACGTCTTGTGTCTTTATGTTGGTCTCCTCATGTTGTACCCGTGTTTTTGTCAATGTTTTTTGTGTGTCTGTATTATATTAAAAAGTTGCTGCTAAATTCTCTTGTGAATCATTCTCGTCAGAGAGAATATAAAAAAAAATGTTAAAATGGCTATAGCTTTATTAATAATTGGGTCATAATGGGTGAAAAAAAATTCATTAATAGGATTATCCTTTCCTCGTTTGAGTTTTGTTTTTTGTTTGGGCTAAAATAAAAACGCAGATGAGTTGTGATGCGAGTTCCTCCAAAATGCAGGTACTTTCGAGTGGGTATTAGTTTACCACGTCATTTTTTTCAGGTCCAGTGCAATTAATGTTGTAAAGATCCTGAGAGTCCTGCGAGTGCTGAGACCGCTGAGAGCCATCAACAGAGCCAAAGGACTAAAGGTTCACACACACACACACACACACACACACACGCACACACACACACTGAAAGAAAATACTCTCCTGGTTCAAAGAGGCCGACATCTATAACTGTAATCTTTGCTGGTTTTTTTGTTTTTTTTTTTAGCATGTTGTGCAGTGCGTTTTTGTGGCCATCAGAACCATCGGCAACATCGTCATCGTCACTACATTGCTCCAGTTTATGTTTGCCTGTATTGGGGTGCAACTATTCAAGGTAAGGAAAAGAGAGCAGAACATCCGTCTTAGCTGAAGGAAAAAAAAGAAAAAAGAAAAAAAAAACGTTTAACAAAAATTCAATGTCTTTCAAACAGGGCAAGTTCTTCTACTGTAGTGACAGCTCCAAACAGACTCAGGCAGAGTGCAGGTATGAAAACACCTCGTTTACCATGCATGGTATTTTTTTTCCTCTTAGACTATCTGCTGGACAAATCACGTCAATGTGTGTGCACTTGTGTTTTCAGAGGTTCCTACATCATGTATAAGGATGGGGATGTGGGGAAACCAGAAAAAGCCCTGAGAATCTGGGAAAACAGCGACTTCAACTTTGATGATGTCCTGCAGGGAATGATGGCTTTGTTTGCCGTGTCTACGTTTGAGGGCTGGCCCGGGTGTGTTTCTTTCTACTTACGTTGACTTACAGGAGACTTCATACTTCTTGAACTTTTTCACATAAGAAATTTATATTTTGCCTTTTTTTTATACCAAATAAAAAATTTGACATCCATTTGTTTTCCACCCTTCTTAGTTGATACTTTCTTGTGCAGTTATGGTGGCGTTTATTTTAGGGATGCAATTTTGAAAGCTATTGGACAGTTTGTTTCAACTTTACATTTGTGATTTTTTATTTTTATTTTTGCATTAGTTCACCACATAAAATACATTTAATAGTCAAAAAAGGCAGGTTGTGGTTGTAAAGTAACAAAATGTAAAAAAGTTCAAAAGGTACGAATATTTCTGCAAGCCACTACGAAATTTAACTCATTCCTTCGTGGTCCCTTCTCTGACAATTAACTGAAATTTGTTCGTGCTCTGCATCTGCTCTGGTCTGTTAGGTTGCTGTACCGAGCCATAGACTCTCACGCTGAAGATGTCGGACCAATCTACAACTACCGCGTGGTCATTTCTATCTTCTTCATCATCTACATCATTATCATCGCCTTTTTCATGATGAACATCTTCGTCGGTTTCGTCATCGTCACATTTCAGGAGCAAGGAGAGCAGGAGTATAAGAACTGTGAGCTGGACAAGAACCAGGTAGTGCTTGGTTTGGTCTGAGGGCGCTTTATGGTGCGGTAGATCCGCGTCATGGACGGGGTGGGGGGATTAGGCATTCAGTGTGACAATAGGGGACTGTCCTGCTTGATAATGGGATTCTCCACAATATGAGTCAGGGTAAAAAAATAAAATAAAAAAAAGGGGGGTATGAAATAAGAGAACTACCATGCAGGCCAATATAAGAGGTAAAAGCTCACATTTGTGGGTGTGTGTCTCAGCGTCAGTGTGTGGAATACGCCCTGAAGGCTCGACCTCTGCGTCGCTACATCCCCAAGAACCCTTACCAGTACAAGGTGTGGTATGTGGTCAACTCTACCTACTTCGAGTACCTGATGTTCACTCTCATCCTCCTCAACACCATCTGTCTGGCCATGCAGGTTAGTCACACATGTACATCGACACTTGGCACTCTCCAGAGTTTTCAGCAAGCCATTTAAAGCAAAGAGAGAGAAAAAAAAGCCTTTTGAAAATGTTCAGCTTTTATTGCAGTTGTACAAATACACACTAACAAGAAATCAAGGGCTTTCATTCAGGTGGAAAGAAAATTATGGACACTAATTAGACTGACTGAGATTATGCTAGCTGCAGCAATAAAATACTTTTTTTTCTGGATGAGCCAAACAAAAATTGTGGAGAGTGCTGCATTTAGTGATACTGTTACATTCCCTTTTTCTCTTTTGCAGCACCACGGACAGACCAAAAATTTCAATGATGCAATGAACATCCTCAACATGCTCTTCACAGGACTGTTCACAGTAGAGATGATCCTAAAATTAATCGCCTTCAAGCCCAGGGTACGTTCAACAGTACTTCATTGTAGATTTGAGAATGTCTATATTATTTTGTGATATAAACAATGCAAGTGGATATAATTTAAGGGGCACCCGTTTTGCTATAACCATGGATAACAGAACAGAAAGTGCACAGCATATTTTAATCTCACCGCTCCCTTGTTACTTCACTGTGGTTGCTATGTAGCTGCATTCATTCATCGGTCCAGGCTAATAATCCCCTGGTGTATTAGCAACTCAAACAGTAACAGATGGGAATGCTTCGCTCAATTACAGCAGCGCTAATGGAAAAATCCCTACAAACAATCAGTAGCATAACTTCTACCTCCTGAATTAAGAGCTCAGGTTTCAAATCTATGCGGTACCATAACATTTGTAATTATAAAGGAATATTTCAGTACAGAAGATTACATTAAATCTCACAAAGTATTTACTGTATGTATAAGAAATATTTCTTTGTTGTTGCATGATTGAATTTTGCAAAGCTCTTGTAGGAATTTCTGCTAAAAACACGTCACTTTGTGTGGTTTGACAATCATTGAACTGTTAATGTGAAAAAAGGCTCAGGTCTACTTTCCAGGTAATCTTGGAATTGGCTCCAGCATGAAATCCCATCTGGACAACATCTACTGCATGCCATCTAATTTATTGTTTGTTTCTTTTTAAGCAGGTTTTACGGCCAAAAGGATGTCTAAATGTTTTAAATAACTTTTCCAATTTCTTTTTGTTTTTAATTTGGGAGTTATTTTATATGATCGTATGCTTCTGGTTTTAAGCAAGTTTGTCAAGATTTGTAGGGTTTGATGACGCCTTCCTTAGTTTTACAAGTCATGTGTGCGCCTATGTTAGCTTGTTAGATGTGATCGATCTACTCATTAGTACTGTAAATAAATTCTAATATGCCCGAAGTTTACTATGATTTCCTAAAAATGACTAAAGCCATCATACCAAAGATTAGTTAAGATGTTTTTTATTTATAGAGCTACTATGTATTACATCAGTTAATATGTTACAATGGCAGTTCGGTACAGATAGTGTCTTGTAAAAGTGTATATACATACATATTTTAATTATGTACCTTACATGCTATATATAAATAGCCAGAGGTTTGTATTTTATTAGGATTTTATGTGCCAGACCAACATGAATGGACACACCAGGCACCAGCTTACAGAGGTAGCCCTTAATATTGTTGTAGCAAAATTAACCCAAACCCCAAGATTTAGAAAATCTTATTGAGCACTGTTAAATCCATTGCCTGGAAATGGAAAGACTATGGCACTACTGCAAATCTACTAAGACCACCTAAACTGCAAGTATGTGGCAAGTGTTGAACATTTATGTTCAAATCAATCAATCATTTTGTTGGTGCATAAAATCCTAAAAAAAAAAAAAAAAGCATGGGATTTTGTAGTTGTGACAAAGGGTTTCTGTATTTTTGCAAAGCACCGAAAACAACAACAGTTGAACACACCATTTTGAACGGGTCCAAAGTTTTATGGTAACATCTTGCACTTTTATGTGTCAGCTCATCACGTTGAGCTGATTGGGGTTTTATTTTTTTAAGTTTCTACAGACCACTGTACAGCTTCATACCACCTTAATGGGGGCTGCGAAGTGGCAGCAGATGTTGTTTTCCTTCTAACATACCTTTCTCACCCTCCTCCTCTTGCTCACCTCATCCTGTGTAGGGGTACTTTAGTGATCCCTGGAATGTGTTTGATTTCCTCATCGTAATTGGCAGCATAATAGACGTCATTCTCAGTGAGATCAACGTAAGTACGATGCCCCCCTTTTCGCTCTCGTTGTCTTTTCTCTTCCTGTCCTCGTCTCGTGTTTCTTTTCTCCGCTCTCCTTCCCTTCTTCTGTGTCAGGCTGCCGTTTCTGTCTTCTTTGTCAGCCTGTTTCTCTTTCTTCCTACTTCCTCTTCCTCCTTCTCCTCTCCCTTCATACTTAAATCCAAGATGGCCACTGCCACTAAGGGGGACCCCCTTCGTCACCTTCTCCCAGCCTTATGGCTTTCCAATCAAGAAAGAAGAGCCTTCGCAGGCAGGGTTCAGCCTTATAGAGTTTATCCACTGCGCTCTCCTTCTTTGCTGTATTTGAAATGTTGTTGGGTTCTAGATTTATTTCATTTGATCGCACATACCCCTCACTAACTGAACTAACTCACTGACCAATCGCAAGCAGTCTCACGCAGCTTCTTAACTCCAGCAGAAGGCACTTTTTCATTGTTGTTGTGATTTTGTTCCTGACTGTGGTTCTTGACGACATCTCCTCTCATGGACAAGCATGACCAGCCGCTGCTGCTCCTCCTCTGCTGTCCATCTTTTTCAGACTGCCCCTTCTTTTGTTTTGTTCGCCGTTTAATTTTGTTGATTCTTTCCCTCTTTCCTCCTGCTCAGAACTCCAATGCTCCTGTATGTAATGTTTTTATCTTATTTTTTTTCTCCTCTCTCCTTTGATTTCTGTCGTTTCCATCTCTTTTTTTTATGTCTTACGTTCTGTCCTTTTCTTTGTTCTTCTGTTGTTTTCCCCCCTTTTTCTTTCCATCCCCTACACAGCATTATTTTGTTGATGCATGGAACACATTTGATGCCTTGATAGTTGTGGGTAGCATTGTTGACATAGCGATCACTGAGGTTAACGTAAGTAGTCCAACTCCCTCCCTCCCTTCCTTCCTTCCTTTTGCCTTGCCTGATCTGCCATTCCCTCACACACAAACAGACCGAGCGCTGATTCCTATCTCGCAAGCTTTTCAAATAACCAAGTGAACTTCAGAGACGGCCATTGAAATTCACAGATGTTGCAGAATCAAATCAAAACACGGTCACCATTATTCCCCCAATTTTTCTTTTTTTACGATAAAAACTGCATGTTTTGCAACACACTGTTCCCCCTCTTCTCACTGCCAATTTTTTTGATGCGATTCCCAAATATTTGAAACGGCTACAGATGGGTGCACATGCCTCGGTCTGCTGAGCGTTGGTAGCATCAAAGACTATTGCATTTGTCAGTAGAAACCTTTTGCATTTCCTCAGCACTTGGTTTGGTTACACATTATCCGATCTCTCATCACTGCCAGAGGGAAGTACGAAACATTACCCCTGGCATGATGGACACTGTATAGCATGGGAGATACAAAGGTGGCATATCCAGGCCCGTTTCTGTGTCGAATGTTTTCCGAACATGCAAAAAGCATGACTCTTTCAAGTATTAAAGAACAGCGGAAGATACTTTCAGTTTTGACCAGAGGATCAAAAACTCTCGATTCATGAATTACCAGCAACACTTGAAGTTTAAATGAGGGGGGCAAAAAAAATTACAAGTTGCTTTTATCATAATGTGCATACATGGGGTGGGGGGAGAATTTGATCCATAAATGGATTTACTCAGTACTCTGTGAAATTTATGCAAATGTATGCATGACTTCATTTAATATTGGCATGGAGGCTCTATGGTCAGCAGTGGGGCTGAATAAGAATGAATTCCCCCAAAGACAAAGTCAAAATGTTCAGTGTCCGTTGTGTTTACATATTAAGGTCAACGGTTGCTTTATGTGATGCTAAGGTACCGTTTGTGAAAGGAGAAGAGACGACTACATGTTTTCTCTGGATGAACTTTCAGCATATTTTCCATTAAAGTAAAAGAAAAAAAAAACTACTATTATCTGAATGGTTAAATAACGAATTGATCTTTAGATTATTTAAACTTAGAGTAAAAAGTTCTTGTGGTTATGCATGCAATTAAATGTAGCATGTAAACTTAAGCCACTTGTGTTAGGCTTACATCACAACAGTTTTCATTCATGACAAGACTTGATGTTTCACAAAATGCACTAAATCTCTTCAAGCTTCGCTCATGAAAATATTTTGAGCTACACCAACGTACAGTAAGTGAATATTTTAGCCGTTTAAGAAAACTAAACTCTATACACTCTGGTTACCCATTTTAAAGTAGCTGCTAAGACTGGGCCATCTTAATTAATCTTAAAGTGGTTGTGAATGAGTAATTGGTGCAACCTTAGCTTATTTAATACCCATAAAAGTTAGGTTTGCCACTGACAGGCAAATATTTTACAAAGGCAATAAAGAAAACAGGGCTGGATGTATATTGCTAGCTGAAAATGATCCCATATTATCAGATGTTAGTTTCATTGAGGACAAGAAGCAAGTACAGAATGTTTGTGGCACATCGGTCTGAAAAGCACGTTTTACCTCAGAAAACAGTGGCTCCTGCATACAAATTAAGGCTGGTTTATCCCAGGAGTGTATGAGCTTGGCACTTTTTCCTCGTGGCTTTAGAAAGGGAATCCATTTGCCCCATGAGAGGCTGACTATGCTGCCCTTAAAAGATACAGGATAAATTCCCCACTGTATCTGGATATTACATGTTTTATTCAGCTTTTTTTTTTGCAGAAAATAGTTAACAAAATCCATTTTTTGGCAGAATTTTCATTTTAAATGAATATAGATCTTATAAATAAATTGTTATAACAATTCATATTAGTTGAAAAGAACAATAAAAAAAGCCACCTGAATGTCGAGGTTTACTGGGCCAGTGATATACACCTTTGTCATCTATACAGTTCACTGATGTTGCACTGCACACTTTGGTTTGAATTGTGCACCTTAGTTGACTGATTGGGTCAGTTTGAGAGATTAATTGATTGATTTTGGTTAATTGAATTGTTTTTATTATTATTATTATTATTATTCTGACGTCTAATCTAAAGGCATGCACCAAGTCCTTTTCCTTTTCCTTTTCTTTAATTGAAGGCTTTTAATAATTTGGGCGTTGAGTATCCAAAGCTACACTTTGTTTTTCTCTCTCTCTCTCTTTTCTTTTTTTTTTTAAGAAACCCTCCGCACTTCAATCCTGATAGAAATGCCTGTTTTGAACCAGGACCCTGTTAAATAGGCATTTTAAATGTTAGCCTGCCACTTCATTTCATTAGTCACAGAAGTCCTTTTTTTCCCCCAACTGCATTGCACAAGAAAGGCTTTTTTTTTATAAAGTATGAAATGAAGCGTCGTGACAGACTAGCTTTTAAAATGTTATCACTTTGTCTTTAGTAAATAATTAAAAGGCCAAAACATCCCATCTGGGTGCGCCCACTTTCCCGCTCTGTTGGGTGCCTGTTGATTTAAGATTAGCCGAATTTGTTTTTCTTGCAGCTATTGAAAGAAAAATATATATCCCTAATGCTGGGTCTTTAATTCTCCCCCAGCATCCTGCGGGTGCTTCTTAAACTTTGTCCGGATTCTTTACATTTTACTTTGGTTTGTGTAGAACTAGTACGAACAGATTGGTAGTGGTTTGCTCTGCGTGATGTCTTGCAGAGGATGCCAGTTATGGATTGCATCTATTTCTCTCTCTTTGGAATGCTTCCTCCTCTCCTACCTTTCTTGCCTTTCTTCTTTACTTTCTGAGCTTTTTCAGTTCACTTTACCTTCTGGTGTTGATGTTTATATCTCCTTCTCCTTATCTTTTTTCTCTCGTCGGTCTGTGGTGCTGCTTGCTCTCCTGAAATGCAAGCAGGGTAACATGGGCTTTCCCTCGTCCTTGCAGCTCAATCCGCTAATTGCATCATCATGAAATGTCGTCTAGCATACATTTCATGCAATGACTTAAACATTTCTCATAATTAGAGAACTTGACGTCCTTAAAGTATCAATTTGAAGAGGACTCCCATGTTACCCATGGAACTGACTGATTTTTTATTTTTTTTTGCTTGAAAATTTTATGTGCAATGTGAGAAAGCAGCTCAAGTTTGTTTAAATAAGCTCGTAAATCCAGAACTGCAGATAGAGTCGCTCACATCTGCACGGTTCGGCCTGAACAGATGACTGTTTATTGGATTGGTTTGGCTCTGTTTGTTCTGGACACACGTTCACCACATGTAGCAGTTCACTCCGGGACACCGTTTTCCTGTACTCTGTCATTTGGTTCCTACTTATTAAACTGAAAATTTTGTAGTACTATAACTCAGTATATTGCAGCTTATTACAAATATTTACTTCAAATCAATTGAGCACATAGTTTTTAAGCCTTTATTCAATCATACGGATTCTTTTACTCTACAGAATCCAATTAAAAGACTAGGTTTTTCTGATGCAACAAAAGGCATTCCTTTATAAAAAGGATTTACATATATACTTATATTTATATTGTGTAATTCAAGTGATAAGTAAACTAATTTATTGGATACAGTTACATAAACAGGCACACTATTAAACAAATACTTTGGTGAAGCACATTTTGATTCAAATTTAGAATTTGATTTCCATTTTGTCCTTTAGTTTGAGGGAAACTTATAGAGAGTAAATAAATTTTCTAGAATATGCTTATTAGCATACTTAAGTAAAAGCTATGGTTTGAAGAAAGGATGCAAAGAGTCAAGTGATCTCGTTGTACAGAAATCGATTATAGGAAAAAAGGCTAAACTCTTTCACTAAAGTTTATAGTGAATATTACAAGAACATGCTTTATTCATGATACCTGTGTGATCATATTATGTGTATGACCTTGTTAAAATCCCTTCCTTCTCCCCAAAATATATTTTGTATTCAGTATTTCCCGTTTTCTTTTTTTTTTTTTATCCATGATTTTATAACTCTTTTATTCCCCTGACTTTCTGGTTTTCACTTCCTTTTCTTTATTGTTTTCCTATTTAACTTCCTCCCCTTTCTTTAAACCCAGCCTTAAAAATAATTTTTAATTGCAGTTATATTGTGGGAAGGCATTTTAACATGGCCAGTTAAAACACGGAGTGTCACTCAACGTTTTGCTCGTACTGCTCCAGCCTTAAATGCTGTAATCCCAGGGCTGACCAGCAGGTGTCTCCCTACAGGCCATTATTGCCTAGTCTTGCATTAGACACAAATGGCCTTAAAATAAATTGCATCGAGATGCACATAAACCCAATTCTTATTAACCTTTCAAGCCACCATCAGCCAAAAATAATCACGCTCATAAAACTAGAGGCATTCGGTAAACACGCCGTCTCAGTTGAAGCGGCTTCAGCTGGATGCAGGAAAATACAATAACTTCAGGGAGGCCACATCATATATGCAGAGACATCTGTTTCCATGACATCAGCCTATAAAGATACAGACAGCTCTATCAATCAAGAAGTGTTGGGGACCTTAAAGCTTCGGACAGATGTGTTCCTCACAGGTTCTACATATTTTAGCCATCCGCTGCTTTGATAGGGAGGGATTTTATGTGGCCTTGGGAGGTGATGGGGGCCATCTGCCTGTGCCGTAAGATCACACATAAATCTCCCTTTAGGCCCAGATGAGATGACTCTTGTCACTAATATATGAAGGTTGATCAAAGTCTGAACTCCTGTGTTGTGGTTTAAGGGAGGTGTGGGCAGGGGGTTCACAAACACACACATGCACACACACACACACACATACAGGAAGGCATGCAGGCGCTACTCTGGTGCTGATCTTTGTTGCCTTTCCTTAAAGCCAGCTGACTCGTCCTCGTCCTCCTCCTCCTCCTCTTCGTCCTCCTCTTCCTCTTCTTCCTCCTCTCACCCCCATGTGGTAAGGCCAATGGTACGCCCCAACGGTAACCTCGTCCGCCTCCCTAAATCTCCTCCATCATCTTTCCATCCCTCTTTTCTTCTCTCTATCCCTCTTTCTGACCATCAAAAGCATTCCGGCGTGTCATCTTACTTCTGTCGCTCGAGCATGCTCAGAGTTACATCCCTGTTCATCTTGTTTATATTGTGAATATATATATATAAATGTATATGTTTGTGTATGTACGTGTGTGAATGTGCGGTAAGGGACACTGCGTATTGCAGGTCTGGTATAACTGGAGTTCTGTGACTTGTGTAGATTTACTGTTGTGTTTCTTATTGTGGTATCTTTCACATCGGTCCAAGTCATCATGATCACGCCATCACGCAACCTTTTTCTCTTCTCCACTGGCCTCCACATCTATCTGTTTATCTATCCATCCATCTAACTGCAGTGCCTTAAGAAGGATTAAGCTTATAAACAACAAACTTTAGTATATTTTATATGCAATTAATGTTTTAGACCAACACAAAGTAATTTATAAAGGGGAAGCAAAATTATGGGTTTCAATATTATTTACAAATAAAACAGATTCAGCCCCTTTTATCTGATACCATAACTTAATTATTCAGTGAAGTCCGTTTAACGTTAGTATAAAGTTCACAGCTTTAGGTGGACGGATTTGTTGACAGGACAATTATTTGCGCGCTCCAAGGCAACTGAAAGCCTTTGTTGTCTCCGTTTCAGCAGAGACAAGAAACCTGGTCAGAGTTGATGGAAGTATGATTGAAGCTAAATATAGGGCTGGGCTGGGGGAAAAACTTAGTAAGAGACATGAAGATTGATCTTCATCTTCCAGAACAACAACCTTAAACAAACACAATGAAATGGATTAGATAAATGGTCTCCAACTCCAGTTCCCAATATTCTATCTTGCAGCTTTCTTATACATGTCTGCTCCAACCCACCTGAAGTTAACAAATGGCCTCTGATGAATTTGATAATATGCTTTAGGAGGTAACAGAGTCATTTGATTCCAGCGTGTTGGAGCAGAGATGCATCGATCAGAAACGCTTAACTGAAGTTGAGAGAATATACATGATGTAATTTCAAGTTTTTTTTGTTTTTTTTATCTTCTTCAAAAGAAGAAGAAAATCTTCCACTTCAAAATAATGTGCAACTTTGTCTTGGTCTGTTACACAAATTAATGTTAGTGACAAAACGTTCTCTTTAGCCAGGCACTGCATCTGTCTATGTTTCAGTTTCAAATTTTTTGCTGTTTTGTTTGTATCTGATTAAATCAAGCTATTTTTCATCTTCAGCCTCTCCTTCTCGCTCTCCTCCTCTCCCTGTCACACTTTCTGTCACTGTACCTCTCCTGCCCACTTGCCCAACTCTTCTCTTGGTGCAGTGGCGCCCACTGTGGTCCAGTTGTGGTATTACTTGCAGTGCTGAACTGTGATTTCCACTCCTAAGAAGGACGCGTCGTTTTCCACTTATCTGTCAGTGGAGTCTGGGACAAAATCTATCCTTAAAAGAAGTTGACTTCTATTGTTAAAGATGGCAAAATTCATCCTAAAATAAAAACGTTTTTTGAGTTTTAGCGCACAAAATTACCCATAATTTAGCTAAGTGTTGTTTTTAAAAGGTATGTGTAATATTCTGTTGTCCCAAACTGCAATGAGATGTGTGGAGAATGACCAGTTCTTTGTAAGAGCACACAGTGTGTTCTCTGTGGGATTAACATGAGGACTTGATGGCTTCTTGGAAAAATACAAATGGCAAAATAGAATAAAGTTTTAGACAGGGTGTTTCATGGGTCACATTCAGACTGTTAAATATTTCCTTGTCATTTTTGCTGTTTTTACTCGGACTTCGCTTCCAACCCACTTATTAGACCCTTAGTCATATCGTCTATATAGTTTTTACTGCTTTTGTTGTACAGAAATACTGATAACTGGTATTGGACTTTTATATCTTCCCCTTTTTGTCACACGGAGCGAGAAGTGGTATAAATAAATAAATCTATATTAGAAAAGCACTCAGCCAAACGTCTAAATATTTAATCGCTTCTTAGTTCCTGTGGGCAGCGTCAGTGGCTTTAAGATGTTGGAAATAAGGGTTTTCTCCAAATTTGCATTGTCTTAAATTTTGTATAAACAATTTAAAAAGGCAACTTCTGTGGTGTTTAACTAAGTTTCAGAAAGATGTAATCAGATATGGGACATGAAAGTGTTTGCTTAGCTGCAATATTTTTCTATTCTCCAGTTATGACGTATGATAATTAGCCAACAAGCTTGGGCTTTCACATTGTATCCGATTCTACCTGGTGTCTACATAGTTTCATGGAAGTATGTACAGGTGCATCTTAATAAATTAGAATGTGATCGAGAAAATCAATTTCAGTAATTTAATTAAGGTAACTGGTGCTATTCTGGTTGTTCAAGAGGCAGTATAATGAAAAATGTAGAAGGAGGGAAAAGTGTAGAAAATTGTACACAAACTACAGGGATAACCAGAGCCGCATCACAGTGGAAAATCCATTCACTACTTTGGAGGAGAATCACAAAGCACGAAGTCTCTGGAGTTGATGCTTTAAAAGTCACTTCATACACGTCTAAGATGATTTAAATCTTTATCGTTCATTCAACTGAAAAGCTTTTTGAAAGTGCTGGTTTTATTTTCCATTTGGACTTGCTACCTGGCCATGTTGACGAAAGTACAAATACCGGGTTTAATAACGGTGGTATCACTGTGCTAGACCGGCCAGTAACAATACAGATGAGCTGAATGGAGCTATTAAAGAAACCTGGGCTTTCTTAGCACCTCAGCAGAGCCACGGGCTGATCTGCATGCTTGCAGCACTTGCACAAAATATTGAGTGTTCATATAGTGTATAGACACTTTTGGACCTTTTTTTTAAATTATTGGCCTTAGATAATAGTCAAGTTCTCTAAAAAACAATATTTTGAGCTGAACTGTAAACCATAATCACCAAAAGTAATACAAATAAATTCTCGAAATATGTCAGTGTGTAACAAATATGGGATTCACTTTCAATTACATCCCAATTTATTAAAATTGCACCTGTACCTGTCAGTTGAAGACTTTTGGTCAGTCTCAGTTGCTGTAAATATAAAGAAGCATAGCCATCCAGATCAAAAATACAGTTTTGCCAATTAAGAGTCAGAGAGCTTTGTCATTAGGAAGCTTCTGGATAATTTTATTTGTTGCCAAATAATTTTTCCATGAAGTCACGTAAATAAGCATGACTGCCCGATTCTCTCCCAGATCTCTTTTCTTGTTTGATTTTGATGGGATTTCCTTAGGACGCTGATTTCCATTTATTAACTCTGTGTGTTTGTGTGTGTGTTTATATGTGTGTTATGCATATTTACATCCACGTCTTCGTGTTTATGGTAATATGCATACAAATGACCTGTGTGGCTCATATGTCTTTGTGGATATACGCATGTCTGTCATTGCCCATTTATACCCGCTGTGTGAACTGTGTGTGTGTGAACTGTGTGTGTGTGTGTGTGCTTCCCTCCCGAATCAATTTGCATGTGTTCCCATGCGTCCTGTGTTTTTTTTTCCTCTGAAAAAAAACACCAAACCCCACCAAAAGGGACTTCAGAATTCTGAAGAGAACGCCAGGATCTCCATCACCTTCTTCCGGCTGTTCCGCGTGATGAGGCTGGTGAAGCTGCTATCTCGCGGGGAAGGGATTCGGACCCTGCTGTGGACCTTCATCAAATCTTTCCAAGTGAGGGGAGAACCGGACACTACATGCTAGAGAAAATGGGGCAGTGCACAAGTGCTAATCTAACTCACTTTGCACTTTCTTATAAAACTTCGGTCTTGTTTGAGGAGCTAAGATTACATGATTGAAACCCAACAACGTCTCCTTTCCTTACCTCATCCCTCCCTGCTCTTTTTGCAGAAAGTTATGGAGACGGGATGAGGGAGGTAATGGAGAGGAGGTTTGGATTCAAGCAGCGTAGTTAGGGAAACAGGATGAAATTATAAATACTTTTTTCTGCTTCTTTCCCCTCTCCGCCTTTTCTTTTTTCATCTTCTAGCTCCCTTCTCAATTCTTTTAACTCTTACACATCCTACTATCACTAACTCTAAAAGCTCGTCATTTCCCTGTAGGCAAGATAAGCACTAGATAACCTAAGTTCAACAAAGCACCAAAAAAAAAAATCTAAATCATTTGATTGACTTGTAGATAAAAGACAAAAGGGAATTTGTTCTCTCTCTTGTGCTTGGTAAGTTGGGCCACTTCTTGTTACAGTACAACCAGGTAAACTCAAAAAAATTTCAACTATGTTTGTGTTTGAAGTAAAGAATTTTTAAAGAACATATTTCCAGCAAAGATGCTCTTTGTTTCCAGATAAGTGATTACATGTTCTTTTGTCGCGCTGTAAGTTATGTTTACAATCCAAGCAGTTGCAGTCCAGAGTTTCACAGGGAACTTCATCATCAGTATTTGGTTGTGCATTTCTACTGTATGGAGGCATCCCAAAATGCGTTGAAATCACTCATCAACTTATCCGTTTTATTGTTTTAAAAATTGTGACATTTTCTGGCTCTATATAAGATATTTAGTCTTAAGTAGTTTTTAAAAACAATGATTTGGCCTGACTAACCAATGTACAGGAGCTATTTTAGCCAACAGCTCAGCAGCTGATCTCTGGTAAAGCTGGTCTGATGCCTGAAATTTAGAGATCAGTTCCTGTCTTAAGGTTTCTAACTGTGTCGTCAGATGGTTTCTGCTGGCTTGTTTTTGGTGCTGTGCCACTTCAGATGCATTCACTTTTACCTCCTAAAGAGCCAACTAGTTACTTTTGAGCTCTTATACCAATAAGTTCATAACTACGTAAGAAAAGGGAACTAAAAGTGAATGGTCTGCTGTTTTGGTGCGTATTACTTTTAAATGCTCGGCACTGATGTTTCTCTCCTCTTTCCAGGCTCTGCCTTATGTAGCTCTGCTAATAGTGATGCTCTTCTTCATATACGCCGTCATTGGCATGCAGGTAAGCTGTTCCCCTTGCTAGCCCAAACCCCGTCGTCAGCTTTCTCCTTTCCTCTCCTGTAGCAGAACTTCATGTTTCGTCTGTCCACCTGGAGTCAGTCAAATAGTCATTCTTCACTTCTTTTGACCGCTGTTTTCTTCTCTCTCTTTTTTTGTTGCCCTTATTCTGTATTTTCTTTGCTTGTGTAAGCTGCTGTGTTGTCTCTTTCCCTCTTGATGTGGAGTTGCAGTTTGATTTGATTTGCTGGAGACAGCCGGCCTCTAATTCTGACCGCCCTCTTCACAATGCTGACATCATTTGCTGAATGCTATGACTGTCCCTCTTTTCCCCCCCTTCGCTCCTACTGTGCAGATGTTTGGTAAGATAGCACTGCGGGACCACACGCAAATCAACAGGAACAACAATTTCCAGACGTTCCCTCAGGCAGTGCTGCTGCTCTTCAGGTTAGCGCGATTAGAGCGGATGTTGTTGTTTCTGATTTTCAGACGTTTCTTAGTTCATAAGTTTGACCCCGTTGTTCTTCAGTGTTCTATCCAAAGCCTTCACAGAACAGCTGTATTAATGCTGATATTACACGCTCTATATTTTTTTGGTTTAGAATATGGTGTTGATTAAAAAAAATCACTACTGATGTTTAATTGTAAGCTAATTTGTATGTTTCATCTTCCTTCTGCACTACTTTATTGTGAAATTCAAATGCAATAAAGTTTATCGTATTAATGAGAAAATGTTTTTAAAAAAAGTCTAAGCGGTATGAATACTTTTGCAAGGCACTGTATGTAAAGATGTGAATTGGCTATTGTAATTGCTCACACTTGTGCTTTTTCTTGTGTCTCCCTCTATGTATGTGTATGTATGTTTTTTGCATACATCTTTACATGCAATTTTGCTTTTCTTTTTTGTGTATTTAAATATTTTTGCATGGATCTCTGCATGCTGCATGTTTGTATTTTTGTTGTGCTTGTCAGATGTGCAACTGGTGAGGCGTGGCAAGAGATCATGCTGGCGTGTTCGCCCAATCACCCATGCGAGAAAGGGTCAACCAATGAAAACAGCACAACCCATGATGATTGTGGCAGCCAGTTTGCCATCATTTACTTTGTCAGCTTCTACATGCTGTGTGCCTTTCTGGTAAGTGCAGAAGACAAAATGGTACTTTTCTGAGCAAGGGAACTTAATTTATAAGTTATTCTACTTTTTCAGATCATAATATTGAAGCTTAAAATTTTAAATGTCATTTATTGGTAACTAGAAGGAATGAGAGATTTTGTCCTCCTTTTCCAGATCATCAACCTTTTTGTGGCTGTAATAATGGACAACTTTGACTATTTGACACGTGACTGGTCAATTTTGGGGCCTCATCATCTTGATGAGTTTAAGAGAATCTGGGCTGAATACGACCCAGAGGCCAAGTAAGTTTTAAGTGAGCAGGAATAAAATCAGCATGAGAAAATAGATATGGTCAAATTTACAATACGACTTCTTCACTGCTTCCAGGGGGAGGATAAAACACCTTGACGTGGTCACCTTGCTCCGGAGAATTCAGCCTCCCCTCGGTTTTGGAAAGCTCTGTCCACACCGGGTGGCGTGCAAGGTAAAATAATTTATTCTAATTTCTTTACATCATCTGTTATGTATATTGTGCACAACATAGAAAGTTTAAAAGCAGGCAGCTCATTAATATATTAAATCATGAGTATGTGTCAACATAAAGCAGTCATAGCTACCAAATGTTTTGTTTTGCACAAACTCTACTGCTTTAGTGTTAAATTTTCTGTCAGTCTTTCTATGGCATACTGAAGTTAAATAAATACTTTATACGTTTCAAAGGCTTTCATTGATGCATGAATGCTCTCACGATGCTTCAGTGTCACAATGACAGAAATTGTATCCAGGCCTTTTACCCACAAACAATTTGCACAGATCTTCAATAGAGAAAGTAACTGTACCCTGGTTCCTGCAGCCCATTTGCTATTACCCCTTGAATATTAGTCAGTTCTTCATAAACCTAAATAAATTGCTCATAACAAACAACTGAAGCAGTAGAATTGGTGTAAGATAACAATAAAAATATTTCCATCTGCTCCACAACTGTTTGTCACGACTATACGTCCTCACTGTTACACTCATGACTGTTTGGTCTCTTGTAGCGCCTGGTGTCGATGAACATGCCTCTGAACAGCGATGGAACGGTTATGTTCAATGCCACACTGTTTGCTTTGGTCAGAACTGCACTCAGGATCAAGACAGAAGGTAACAGACACAAAGAAGGGCAAACAGGTTCCACAAAACTAGTCAAATCAAGCTAGCAAACATGTAAACAATAGTCTTCCAAGACAATGGAAGACAATTAAGTCACTTTGGTGGTTAAAAGGAAAAATATTTTGGGGTGCTGTAATACAAGTATGCCTGTTTGAACTGGGTTATTTCTGGTATTTTCACATTTTCAGGCCTCAGTTGTAAGTGTGGCAGCTTCTCTTCAGACATCTTGATTGTGTGCTGTGTATTGTATGTCCAGGTAATCTGGAGCAGGCTAACGAGGAGCTAAGAGCAATTGTGAAAAAGATCTGGAAGAGAACTAGCATGAAGCTGTTGGATCAAGTAGTGCCCCCTGCTGGTGGTACGTACCCTCTTTAATGTCTATGTGATTTTGTCTATGTGATTTCTCTGAAAGTAAAGTGCTGCATTATTTAAAACTATTTTTAAATGTAAAACTTTTTTTAATTGGTTTGCAGATGATGAAGTAACAGTTGGAAAGTTCTACGCCACCTTCCTCATCCAAGAATATTTCCGCAAGTTTAAGAAGAGAAAAGAACAAGGCCTGGTGGCCAAGGTGCCTCCCAAAACTGCCCTCTCTCTGCAGGTACTCACTAGAGTTTTGTGTTTTGCTTTGATGATCTGTATATTTAAAAAAAAGTGAAGTAGAGAGTAGCAATTGATGGTGCTTGATTTATGTGAAGGCGGGCCTGCGGACGCTTCATGACATCGGTCCAGAGATCAGAAGGGCCATCTCTGGAGACTTGAACGTGGAGGAGGAGATAGATAAAGGCATGAAGGAATCCGTGTCAGCTGCATCTGAGGACGATATCTTCAGGGTAAAGGTTGGATACACACACCCCCACTCACTCTCCAAAGAGAGAGAGAGCGAGAAAGAGGCAATTGGCACCAGCTTGACGGTCCATCCATACCAAGATACATGCCTGCATGTGCTCAATGCCTCATAGAGACATAAGTAAGCAGCATGCCCCACCATATAGCTTCGCTGCATTGTATAATTTGGCAGTAAGTAAGTGATGATGGAAAAAGAAGAGTGGACCAAACCAAAGCTTAATGTCAGTGTTTTTCCAACAACGTTAAGACAGATAGTTTTTAATTAGTTTACCCAAACAATTACAAGCAGAATTTAGTCATTTTCACCAAGAAAAACAGGCAAAAGTCCAAATCTAGCTATTTGCTGAACTGAACCAGAAACAAATGCATGAGTCTTTCCAACAGCAGATAGTTCATCTAAAGACATGGTTTTTCCCAACACCTAATCTTCTATCATGCAGTCACGTAGGACTGGTAACCACTCCTCCTTTACGTCTATAGTCACTACCAAATATGGTGACTGGTATTTGAAATTCTAGAATATTAATTATTGTCAGAGTATCTTTGTTTACCACTGAAAAAATCTTTGTGTATATATACATTTCTTTTTTTTGTTTTTGACTCTTCACTGAAATATTGAGTTGCAAGTCTTCAATTTTCAACATCATTTTAGGTTTTTGTATGCTCTACTTAGGTTGTAACTATATTTTTACATTGAAAAAGTGTACCTCTTATTAATGAAGAAACAAAACTCAATAGGTGATTTTCTTTTGTTTTCAAAATGAAACGACTACTCTGTCAGACTTTTTATGACATAGCGCTTGTGCCTTTCCTTTTAGCTTTGGCTTTATTGCTGCTTTGCTTGATTAATGACTGATGGTCTTTGCTTTGCATTTCCATGTGGTAAAGGATGACTACTTCGAACAGCAGAGGTGTGGGTTCAAGTCATGTGACTTTGAATCAAGTCAGACTCAAATTTAACAAACTTTAGACTTGACTTGATGAAATAAAACAGAAAGTTTGTTAGAAGATAAAAGTGATGGCTTTTAAATTCTCATAATCCCACAACTAACTTGGCAGAGATACTACAAATAATTTAATTTGCTTGCACATACTTCAAGGAGGTCAAAGAATTTTTTATTTTAATTAGGAACATGTAGGTTGAAACCTAGAGAGGAAGTTTTTAAATAATTTAAAAATCTCAAAATTATTGTTATTTTGAATAAATTATTAAAATTACTCAAGACTTGAATCAAGTTTTGGGTGGAGAAACTTGAGACTTACTTGTTACTTTCAACACAATGACTGGGTCCCACCTCTGATAATTACTGTGCATTCCAAAAGTACCACAATCACCTAATCTTTTTCACATTTTAGTCAAAAAGCTAAGTTCAATGTATTTTATTGGATCTTTTAGTGATAGTCCAACACAAAGTGGTGGAAGGTTGTAAAATGTAAGGAAAATAAAACGTTTTTAAAACTCGTTACAAATACATGCAAAGTATTTGTATTGTTCTTTTCAGAGGTTCAGAGTAAATTAGACTGAATACAAATGCATGTTAGACTTTCAGATTTTTTTTCTGTCAAAAATCATTTGTAATAGAAGAGCTAAGGTAAAGAAATACATAACTTCAATTATGCATGGTTCTGAAAAATTCTCATCAATATACATGACAAAATGTGAAAAAGGCAAGAGGTGTGACTACTTTTGAAAGGCATTGCATTACTACAACATAGAGTTTTTCACCCGTTCTTAGGAGGTTTTTCTACGCCCGTAACTAAGTCCTCTGTCTTTTTACACAACAGCGAACGGGTGGCTTGTTCGGCAACCACGTCAACTACTACAACCAGACCGACGGCCGTGGGTCCTTCCCACAGTCCTTCACCACTCAACGTCCCTTGCACATAAGTCAGAAAGGCTCTCCGTGCGAAGGGGAAAGCCCGTCACACGAGAAGCTGATGGACTCAACCACGTTCACCCCTTCATCGTACTCCTCATCAGGTTCAAACGCCAACATCAACAACGCCAACAACACTGGAATGACCGGAGTGACGACCCAGGGCGTCAGTCGATTCCCAAGCCCGTCCATAAGCACGGTGGATGGGCACACAGGCCAGCCCCTCACACCCATCCTACTACCTAGATCAGCGTGGTGTTTCCCTCCAAAAAGGTGAGTCTTGAAATCCTCATTATAAACCTAACTGCATTTTCACGCAACTGTTGCCCTCAGAGCTTTAATTTCTTTCATACTCTTGCCTCAATATAGAGTTAACATAATTATAAAAATTTACAATTGCCTCCAGACGTAAATGAGTCCACTATTTTCTTCTCTTCATCACCTGCTTTCTCTCCTTCTCTCTTGTTTCTGTTGGCAAGCAGGATGTTTTATGACACCCTCATGCGGTATGTTGCCAGGGGTCAGAGAGGGAATGTGTGTGGGTACTTTAAGCTTCCTGGGTGCGCACAGAAAAAAAAAAAAGAAAATCTTATGATGCTTTACAAAGAAGCATAGCTGTCAAAGTGCAACAATGGCACTTGCTGCTATGCATATAATGCGGTAGTTGCTACAGCAAAAGCCAGGCTTCGCAGTGCAGCTTTAAAGTCAGCTACCAAAGCCAGAGATGGACTGTTTGGTGCAACAGGCCCAAACCTCTCCTGTCAAGGGCTTCTGCTGCTGCTCTTTTATTGAACATCACAGCAGGTCTGGGTTAGACATAACTAGCTTCCCCACCTCTAGAGAAACCTTATTAAATATTCTAAAGCTTAAAGTCATTCTTTTAAACCAAATTAAAACCATACAATAGGTAAGCAAATATAACTGAATGTGCATCAACATGCACAGCAGAAATCATTGTCATTATTACTGAAGCTAATATCTACAGATTTCCACATCTGTGCCAGCCAATCAGAACCAAGGAATGACGCTCCTGGATTGGCTACTTTGAAAACTACAGCCAAAAGCAAGTCAAGTAGCATTGCAGCTAGGTATTTTCTTACAACAAAAAAAGCCAGGAATAGGCAAATTGTCCATGAGTAACTTTGGGTTATACTCCACAGAAAATCTGTGAGCACGTAAGAGCAAATAGGTCGAGGTGGAAATACACACGAAGGCAACTTCATGCCTTTGTGGTCTGAAGAAAGTAAAATTATCCAATTCAATTCAAAGCTTGGGTGGACATTGGTCCTCCAGATTGACAATGACCTTAAATACACCTTCAAATTAGTTAGAAAGTGTCTTCAGGACAACAAAGTCAAGTTTCAGAATGTCCATTACAACGCAAATGTATAAAAATGATGAAAACATCCTCTAAAAATTCTCTTTTTCTGTACTTCGGCTAATATGTTTTGGTAATCATGACTTAAAACAGGAAAAAAAATGTTTCCCTTATTCAATGTATGTAAATATCTGGTTTCAACTAGCTAAGGAACCAGACATGCACTGAGCTCCATACCTATCCGTTTTGTGGAATGTATTACCAATAAAATCAAGCCTTAAAATCCTTCTACACCTGTATGTCAAGTTTTGACCATCTGACTGGTGACCTAAATGTTTTTGAGTTGGATAGCGCATTTTCTATATTTACATATATACATATATTTAGCATCGGATAGCCAACAATATTAAAGTCCTTAAAAAACTACGGTTATGTATTTTATGTTCTTTAATCTTAAGCAAGGTTAATTTACTACCTTTTCTTTTACCATAAATTATATTTGGTGGTTTAGCACATGTAAATCAAAATGTAAGCTTTCAGAGAGACTGATCTACTTAGCAACAGGACAGGCTTCGTTATGAATTGATCAGTCATCCTGAATGGTTTTATTAACATTTTACTTGTACACTGATCTAACCCAGAATTTGCTGTGGAGCCCTGAAATAGCTGACATTTTATTTTATTTTTCTTTACCAGAATGTTTTCAGAATACATTTACATTTTGCTGCACAAATAAGGGGGGGAAAAAAACATTTCGGAATTCATTTTTTACAATATATTCAAAACTTGGTGAGCAACTTCACGTGCCAAGGCAGGTTGTGGGAAGTTTGTGCTTTTATACAAACACTCTGGTGAAGAAGAAAAGGAATGAAATTTAAATGTCAGAATGTTTCCTTAAAGCTGAAATCTGGAGTATGAAACGGATCCAACTGACAAGACATCTTTGAAAGTCTTTCCTGATTTAAAAAAAAACAAAACTGCTATTTGTTGTGATGAAACATAACTGACAGCCTTTGACATATTGACTTTGTAATTCTTCTTTTCAACTCCAAATCAGAAAAATATGGAATGACACTACGGACCCAAGATATTAAGCATTTTTTCTAAGCAGGAGAAAAGCAGGAAAACTTGGATATGGTGGCACAGATAGAGTCCCAAAAGCCGTCAGGAAGAATAAATCACAAAAACACATTTAAAAAGATTATTCTTCGGTGTCCTCAAACAATATTCTAAAAACATTATGATCAAACAAAATTGGCTTCAATTTGTCCATTGCATGCACACTTTTGTATTCAAAAATAGTCAAAGTGAATTTAATCTTTCGCTTTAAAACTTTTTCTTCAATGTTTAATTTGCTGTGAAATCAATGCTGTCAGAGCCTATGCCGGTGAAATTCAACTCAACATTATTCTCTCGTGCGCTTTTCAAAGATGTCTGAATTTCAGTCTGGCTATCATTTCTCATATTCCAAGTGTTGTCTTCAGTGCTATTCACCTTTTTTGCTTCAACAAAACAACCATAAATCCCAGCCGCTTCTCTGCAGGCTTTTCCCCCCCTACTACCGTTTTCCATTTTCAGTAGTCACGTCACTCCAGGTTTTTAAATCCCTCTCCTCTGAAGCTCATTGCTGTTCTGCTAATCAGCTGCTTTTTTATGTGTTTGCATATGTTCCTCAATGTTGCCTCCATCTGTGATGTGTGTCTGTGTTAATTTTGTTTGTGTTTGTTTGCTGTGCTTGTTTGGTCGCTGGCCGATTTATTTGTAGCTCGGACTCGAGTGACAGTCGTCTGCCAATCATCCAGAGAGGGGAGGGGTCAACAGAGGAGACGTACGATGAGAGTTATGGTGACGACAGGGAGTACCAGGACGATGAGCACTCACTTTCTTCTGACATGTACTGCTGAAAAACACTCACAGTTTTGCCTTTAGCCTGCATCTGATAAGAGCACATGGCTGATTTCATTTCTTCTTGTGTATTTATTTGTACCCTTTTTAGGTTGGTGTATCATGACGAAACATGTAAACAGCTCACTCCTATGGAGGAAGCAGAAGAAGTAGAGGAGCAAAAAGGAGGAGGAGGGTGGCAGTCTCCACGAAGAGTCTTCCTCTGTCCAACTACCCTGAGTGTGTACACAGATTCACGTACAGAAATTTGTGCGACCACCTGTATAAATATACAGGCTGTAGGCTGTAATTTATACATTTGTATTTTTTTTGTGATTCGTGTGTCAGCACGGAGATCTTCCTTCCACCTGGAGTGTCTCCGGAGGCAGACAAGGCCAGATGTCTCGCAGAAGACTGCTGTACCTTTACATCTTGTACATCACCAGGTAGTAAACGTCGGCAAAATTTGTCAAAAGTATTATATCTAGCTAAATGAAAAGACAGACTGATGTAATCTTTTAACCCTCCCCCGGTTTTAAGAAATGAAGTTATTTAGATCTCACTGGTTTTTTACTCTGTGCGCGGTCCAGCGAGGTCACACTGATCCTGTGTGTGCTTTTCTGCAATGCTTCTAGAACATCAAGTACTTTCTGTAACTTTTGTAGTATACAGGTAGTTTTCTGAAACTTTCACAGATTTTTCCAAGCTTTGTTGAATATCTGGGAAAGTAACTGCCAACTTCCAGAACAGCAAATGTTAAATTTTTGAAAGCACGCAGTAAATTCCAGTGAAATATCTAAGTATCTCCAGGAATTATGTGGCAAGTTGCACGAAAGTTACAGGGTGGCACTTTGTAAAAGTTACTTGTCACGCTCCAGGAAAATGTCAGGCAACTTTCATAAAAGTCTCAACGTTTCAAAAAGTAAATGTTAAGTTCCATGAAAATGCCTAAAAACATATCTGAGCTAAGTACAATTTAAGTTTCACCAATGCTCATGGAAAATTTAGTCAGAAATGCCTGTCAAG
Source organism: Poecilia reticulata (assembly GCF_904066995.2). Classification (NCBI taxonomy): domain Eukaryota; kingdom Metazoa; phylum Chordata; class Actinopteri; order Cyprinodontiformes; family Poeciliidae; genus Poecilia; species Poecilia reticulata. Next base: position 8,852,300 of record NC_088852.1, on the reverse strand, counting down.
TTTGTCCTGAAAACTGATCTCTATTTTTCTAGTGACAGAACGATCTTTTAGAGCAACCCTGTAGACAAAAAACTGCAATTTTGAAAAAGGAAAAAAAAAAAAAGATTTTACTAACTGCACCTGCATTATAATTGCCTTTTTGCCCCTCTTCTGTATTCTCTTCCAGGCTCTTGCAGTGGCAGGCTTGAGTCCCCTTTTGAGAAGGAGTCACTCACCTACCCTCTTCAGCCGACTGTGTTCCACGCCTGCAGCTAACCCCACAGGTACATATCAAAGGCCATCAAGATGAAAATTATTGCCTTTTCTACAGACGTAGCTTCCACATTTAACAAAAGGAAAATAAATAATTGAAACCAGAATTTGGATGTTTTACTCCCAATGAGTTCCCCTTGTACTTGTTGTGATTTTCTCTCCTATCTTCCTCTTTTTTTGTGTTTGTAGACCAATGCAGTGATGCCTCCTACCAGAGAGTTCCTTCTTTAAGACTAGAGGGCTCCAACTCTCATGAAAAGCTCAATACCAGCCTGCCTTCTGTAAATTGTGGGCCCTGGTAAGACCTAAACTTAGATGGTTTCATATTAAATAACAGTTGGTAGCATAGATTCAGAACCTGTTGTTTTTTGTTTTTTTTATCAAATAAATGCCTTGCGCTTAGGTACAACGACAGTAATGGGAATAGCCCAGTGGACAGTCCTAGCCCTACGCCGGTGCCCAGTCAAAGGCCACCGCGGCCGGTGTCACTCACTGTACCATTGCTTTCGGGGAAGGACCCCAGCTCACTGTCTCATGGCAGTGCAGGCAGTCTAGTGGAAGCGGTAAGTCTCTACTACATCTCATCTACATCTATTAGCATACATATTGGAAGAAAAACACTCATAATGCTTTGTGAAAGTATTCAAATATGACACACCAGCTCAAGATGGCGAATAATTCTCAGTGGAGAAATGATGCATGGTTTTTGAAAGTTTTTACAGACATCTGAAAAGTGCTGTGTGTATTTGTATTCAGTACCATTTACTTTGATGGTTTCAAATGGAAAAACAATACAACTATCTTCAGAAGTAATGTAATTAGTATTCTACTGAACCATCAGAAAAATCAGTTTGCTGAAAATTTTATGACAATAACTAAAAGCTGTTATATCCTGCCAAAGACAGTGTGACGTCAGATCGTCAGTTCTCGAATTGCCGAAATCACACAAAACCTCATAAAAGTGTACGAAGCGTCAGTGTGATCCCGCCAGAGAGGGTTAAAAAAAAAAGCTTCTGGGGTCTTTTAATAAAGGTTTTAAGAGGTATGGAGCAAACTACAAGACAAAATCGGGGTAGAACAGACAGAGCCGTCGCCCAAAGACCAAACTAAAGAAGAATGAGGAAAATCTTAACTCCCAAAAGACTTATAGTGTTAATTGCAGCATTAGGTGGCTCTACACAGTATTGACTCAGGGCAGTTAAATAAAATGCATACTATTTAAATGCTGTTTATTTTAATTCTTAATTATGCATGACTTCATGTTTGCCCATCAGACAAAATCTGATTAAAACATACTTGTGGCTGTAAACATGATTTTCAAAGGCTTTAGCAAGGCACTAACTCCTGTTTCTGCCTCCTCCCTTTTTCTTCCTTATGCTCTTTGTTTCAAAGGTTCTTATATCAGAAGGTTTGGGTCATTTTGCCCAGGATCCTTCATTCATTGAGGCAACCAAAGCCGAGTTAGCTGATGCCTGCGACATGACCATTGAGGAGATGGAGCACGCAGCCAGCAACATTCTCAATGGCAACACCGCCACAAACCCCACATCAAGCACCTCTTCCACCTCTCAGCACAGCCCTAACGGCAGCCTCCCCTGCCACAATGCAGCAGCTGCAACGCACAGGGACCGAGTCGCCGACCTGAGTCCAGGCGACGCGGAGGCAGAGGCTGGAGGCGGTAGGGGCTACATCCATGGTCCATCCTCTATAGAGGAGCGACAGGAACTGCTAGCTAGAGGGGGAGGGCGAGAAGAGGAGGAGGAAGAGGCTAATGTGAGAGAAGAGAGACCCCACAGAAATTCAGCTGTGGTCGCAGGAGCACGGCAGAAGAACAGCAGGCTTTTGGAGGATGAGGATTTGGAGTGCGTGACGAGCTTGTAGGTGCCGCCTCGGCAGCTTTGATCAGCAAACTGGCCCGTCAGAGGCTGAGGTTTGTCAGTGCTGGCGAACAGTGCAGCGGTTGGTTGGCTCACTCTGTCACTCTGGACAATGGCGGCCAGCGATGCACCTTTAACACAACAAGACTTTGTCGGGTTTAATTGAGCTAGTATGTGTGTCTGCAGTAAAGTATATCAGACTATATACTATCTGAGTGTGTGCTTCTGTGTGTCTGTGTGTGTGTTTTTCTCTATTTGTACTCGTATGTGTGTGTTCACCACACGTGTCAGAGTGTGGCTCTAAAGTGCCTCACAGTTTTATCATGTCCTCAACCTGGGATGAGCAGGAAAATGGAGACAAGCAAAAAAAAAGACAAAGGACAGACTGAATGGAAGAAAGATCAAACAAAGAAGCAGGAAGTCCTTTTATGGACTGTACGTTAATGTTTTCATTTCCTATGCCTAATTTAGTGATGTGTTATTGTTGTCTGACTGGCCGCCATGACGCCAGGTAGAGGACAAGAGACCAGCTCATGGAGGGTCACTTGAAGATTACCATCTGACCACAGCCCCACTTGTGGTCAAAGGTCAACTCGTTCTTCGTTCAACGATGATGAAGCGCTGTATTGTGTAAAACGGGGACAAGAATGCCCCGTTTCAATCCCGTTTCTCCTCCTCTTCCAAAGCTACGGGAACCTGGAGCACAGTCCTGCCAGCCCGAGAGTGGATTTAGGGGGACATGCTGCCCCCCAGCCAGGTGTGGGAGGGAGGATTGGAGGAATGATTTAGCAGCCACAACAGGGCTGTAACAGGAAGGGGGGAAACTTCCTGGCCAACAGGGAGATGGCTGGCTCTTTTTTTCTCTCAGCTGGTTTTCTCAGCTGGACTCCAGCATGAGACCAACTCACCTCGACGTAGCTCCACCACATCCACCCTTTCCTTGTTTGGCTCCACCAAACAGGAGACTAGAGGAGCCACTGGTGGCTAAGCAGAGACAGAAAGCACCCCACCAACCCCCCTTCTCTGCCTCATACCTCACTGTTCCTCACTCCTTTCTCTATCCTATCCTTCCTCCCTCTCCTTTGCTATCTTACAACCACTCACCCCTTATAGCTGGATTTGTGTGCTTTTTTTCAGCACTTGAGGAGGCGAATGTTTGTCATGCAGGGCTACCCAGATGGTAAAGTGGAGGGAAGAATGGGAGTGACCAATTGAAAGGAAGAAATAAAAAGAACACTCTGGTCAAGGGGGTGGGGGTGTTCCGCAGCAGAAATGCCGTCAATCAACCTCACTTCCTTCTCTGGGGCACCTCCTCTTCCTGTCAGCTTGGAATCCTGTCGGATTTGCTGCCACACACTCTTTCTACAGACCGTGCCCACTATGTATTTAACAGTTCAATATTGTGCAAAACTGGCTAGCCATGACAATATTTTGTTTTATATTCATGACGTTATTGTTTTAATTTATCTTTGATTTGTTTGCACAATCGGGGTGCTGGTCTTATAAATGTATTTTTGCTCAGTTTATTTTTAGGAAAAATTTTTTTAGAGGTTTTAAGTATCGAAGCAGGGCGTAGTGTGTGCGGGCGAGTGTACCTATAAATGTGTGTGCATATGCGAGTCTGCATTTTAGTACAACTTATGAGTGTCTGAGATGGAGTGTGTGTGTGAGATGGAGTGTCTTTCTCTCTATCTGTATGCACCTTTAACAGATTCTATTTATTTATTTATTTTTTCCAGAAGAGAAAATCTGTGGGAATGTGTGCGTGTTTTCTTGTGTACTATAAAAAGCTGATTTTAAGCCTATACAGTAAATTAAGGTAGCATTACAAGTATGTTATGTGTGTGAAAGGGTGTGTCTGTGTAGTAATGGGCCTCCTTAACACAGGGTTAACGTGGACAGGCATACTTCCAAAGCTTTGTGGTTACGTTAGCACGGTTTTTACTTTTTTTAGCCACGTGGCAGAGAGAAAAGTGTCATTTTTGAACTCTAGTCATTGCATAGCTTTTCTTTACTGCCCCATTTGGATATAGGCTGGGGTGAGTTCTGTGGTCAGATAAGACTGCTGATCAGGAAGTGTATAGTATTTGGCCAGAGGTTAGAAAGCCTTTCACATAGGGATGTCTTAATCCGAAGTATTTGCCTCCAGTAAACAATACATGAGTATTGGCATTTTGTCAATACAGAATAAAAGTTCAAAAGTTCATCAAGATAGATACCGTGTATATGCCTGAAAACCAATATAAATATTTTCAAATTGGCACTTTATTATAATTGTCATGAATAAATCATTAATTAACTATGATAAATTGCCTTTTTAAGTGCTATTTTCCCAGCACAATTACATTTTAAAAATCACTTAAATGGAACCTGTCCGATGACACAAAGTAAGTTAAAACATGTCCAGGTCTAAAAAAAAATTCAAGAACAGAAGAGAAACAAAGTCAGTGACATCTCAATACAGCCTAAAGAGGGTTACGGTAATTTCCAGACTCCAGCAAACCACCGGGGGCCACTTAATCCACAAACACAGAAAACACACAACAGTGATAAATCTTCCCAGGAGTGGCAAAAGAAATTATCATTTGAAAACTGCATTTTGTATTCACTCAGGTAATCTTTTTTACTGATATTAAAAAGTCTTTGGTTATCCGAAATATTTAGGTTTGGCAAATAGCCAAAAGCAGAATAAATCTCAAAGAATATAAATACTTGTCAAAACCCTGTCTTGTATCGATTTGAAAACGGGAGAAATCTATTATCGATTATTAATTCACCTATGATTCAGTATTTTAGGGGACGTGTGGTAACTTTATACACTTTACCAATAACACTCTGGTCATAACGTTAGATTTTTTTCTCACTAAAGGAGTTTCTGCAGGACCATGCTATGTTTAACATATCTGACTTGGCACATGTAGATAGCCTTCAGTAAGCTCACATGTTGCTAACGCTTATGTTTTCATGCAGAGTAGTTTGCTGTAGTGCTAAGCAAATGCTAGCAGGTTTACTCTGTTTTGTTAAAAGTTGTTTATAAAGTGGCTTGTTGGATATTCCAGTGTGGTTCCAGCTGATCATCTTTGAACATAACTTGCATAAGAAATTGTTCCTCTGCTTAGGGCACCTAAAATCTGCCACTATTTTTGGTCTCAGGAGTTGAGTTCAGTGTTCAGACTCGGGACATCCCTAATTACTACAGTTGCACTTGTCCTTATTCGTAACGACAGAAACGTTTAAATTTATACTGCCACAGTGACACATCCATGAATAACTAGGGCTGTTGTCCAGTTGCTGCAAGACTTAATAAAACCTCTAAAGATATAGTCTCTTTGAGACTCCCATCACAAAAATATTTTATTCCCAACACACAATCGAGAAACATGGATTTTCAGAGTGATTTCATTCACTGGTTTACATTGGTTGCTGGAAAAATTGTAATACAAGCTAGAGCCATTTATCATGTATGATTGTGCATCAGGAAAAATAATTAGGTCGCCTTGAAGGGAGAACGGCTATAAGATTTTTTTTGTCTCCAACTAAACAGCAGGTAAAACAATTTTTTATAATAAATTCATTATTACTTAATTATAAAGTGGATCTACTCGAGACAAGGTCATAGCATGTTTTGATCTGAGTTGCAGCTTTTTGAAGAACTTGAGGACTTTTTTTTAAAAACTAACAATTTAGATAAAAATCTAAATAAAGCAAAGAGAACTCAGTAAAATTGCTAAAACTTAACTCAGATGTAAATACATCAAAAATATTTGATTGAAACAGCTAAAGCTGAACCAAAGTCGTATATATTTTTAAGCCATTACTGACAACAGTAATTTTAACTAAATTCAAACATGTTGGAAAAGCTTTTGTCGTCCGACGTCCCATTTTTATAAATAAAACTGAAATAATAAATTACAGCTCACACAAAAACACCAACAGACATCAACATATGCCCAAAAGATTTATTTTTTCTTGGATTTCCCATCACTGTCGTGCTCTACATGTGAAACAGAGCAGGTTTGTGGCAGCGGAGAGTATGCATCAACACACTGCCATACACTGCATCCTGTGCCAGTAACAGACTTCTGTCATTATTATGCAATCTAAATGTGAATGTTGAGTGGGTTTTTAGCTGCTGTGCTGTTACCGTCTTGTGTTTCTGATCATACCCTGAAGTCTGGGTCCTCACCTTCCCAAACTTCCACAGGAGCCTGTGGCTTCATTAAGACCACCTTGGCATTTCTTACAGTTAATCTGAACCCGTCTGGAAACCCAAACTGAAAGTCCATTTCTTGGCCATTTGCTCATTTACGTTTTAAGCTGTTTCAACTGAATGTCTAAGGTGGAGAGATATGGTTTGCTTGAACCCTGAGCAGCTTTTAAATTCAGATAAAATAAGCACTGTCTATCATTGTGTCTTGGTTTCTGTTTTTTTTTTTTTGTCGTTGAAATAGTTTGGAAGATGCTACTCTTAAAATATTTATACTCATCTACTGACAGATATTGGGACTGTCTCAATGACAGATGTTATATATATATACTGTAATTTATTTATGGTGAAAAATGTTCACTTCTTTTATCCTGACATATGCACAAAGCAGTCTGCGCATATCAGAAGTGCCCCAACCAGGCTTGCTTTGTGTCTTTTTTTTTGCCGGTGTGAGAGATTCAGAGCCTTGTGGCGTCCCCGTGTGAAGTCAAGCAGCATTGCCGTTAGCATGACCGTTGAGGTGTTGTGTTGCAGTGTAACGATATAAGCAGGTGGGAACCTGCAATCCACAAGATATGCAAAAACAATGCAATAACTATGACTGTGTACAAAGTTCCTGAAGTAAACATTTGTGTGAAAGTCTACAAAAAAAAAAAAAAAGAAGGAAAATCTGCTTCGAGATGCGTCATTTTCTCATTAACTCAGTGGTTTCCACAATACAAAAAACCTAAAATACTTGAAATCAGGTACATTACAGTGCAGTATAGTTAAGTTGTATTTATCTGTCTTTTTTGTCGCACTAGAGTTTTGATTGAATCTGACCTGCAAACAGTGTTTTTTCTTGCTGGTGAATAACAATCTAGTTACAGCCGAGTCGCAGTGGAAAAAAATATTCTTTGTTTTTTGATAAGCAGGAAAACGCAGCTCGCTTCATGTTCCTGTCTCGACCCCTTTGTGGATTTGTTTTGCTTTTTAGGTGCATTTCTGAACGAGTTAAACTCTTTTTCTCAGATTCATCGACATCAAATGAAGTCTGCATATTGATTAGTTGTTCCATACTCATTACGTATCATATCACCTTGACAAACAGTAGCGTTTTCTACCTATAGTGCACATTACAACATTGGACTTGTGGTAGAGAGATATCTGGAAGATGATTTTGCATATCTTGTGTCTTATGGGCTTGTTTTATACTTTCTGATACCCTGAGGTACCGAAAGATGCTAAAACATTAGTACGCAAAATACATTATTAGCTCCCAGGCCTAAACAGGCGTTTCTAACAAATTTTATTTTGCTTGTCTTTAATAATTTGCTCCGCAGACCTATAGAAGATGAACCAGTGGCGGCTGTTTCTGTTAAAAAGGACCAAAAAGTTCATATTTTCTTCATAAATGTATGTTTTACCAGTCCAACGGTAATCATGTTAAGTGGTGAATATGACAAATCTGCATGATTACTACACACATTAATCAAAGGCATTGTAATTTGTTTCTGGTTTTTGTGCTAGTTCCATCCACCAAATGAAAACTATGGATCCGTTACATCGCTAAACCCGATCCTACTCCTGCGTGTCATGAATCTTTACGTACATTTGGAGTAGCAGTGCGTCAGACTGATTTACTCAGTCCATGTTTTGATGAAAATTACTCCCTCTGCAGGTCAAAGTGAAATAATATATGAAGTGAAAACAAAGATTGATAAATGCTTGATTTTCCCCCTACCCCACTTTTGGCAGAATGATGACAATCTGGCGACTGATGACAATGGGAAGGCTATTTTGGAAAGTATTTGAGGGAATGATATTTGGAACTTTTTGGGTGGCTTAAGTTCTTACATGGTGGATTATATATTAAAATAACGTTCACATGCATGAGGTTCTCTCTCTTTGGAGGTATAAAGTATTGGTCCTATATAGCGGATTATATCTTTTGTCTCACCACTAGCTAAAGATTGTATATTTTTATATACTATATATAGCAAAAATGTATACAAATAAAAATATTTAATCACAAGAATGTCAAAATAAGGAGCAGGAAGGGGACCTATATGAGAATGTATTTGGACTGGATGTCTTATTTGGGCCTAATGATAGGTGGCACTCCCAATACGTTGACTGTATTATTAGCCAAAAGTAAAACCTGAAATAATATGGTTTTCTGAAGAAAAATATAACATTGTTCATTGTTGCACATGATAAGCTTGCAAGGAGAAACGAAATTGTTCGCAACATTTCTGGAAATTTTGAAAATATTGCTGATTGGAAGGTTTTCATGGGAAATGATGCTAATAAACAGGAAATTAGGGACATAAGTCAAAATATTTTCCATGGCAGACATACTTAAACAATAATACCCTGCCTTAGATTTATACAAAAATACAATAAAAATTTTAAGTAGTACAAGGAATCAAATGTATGGCTTTAATCTTCTAGTGCTCTGGGGTCAAACATGTGACCTTAATTCAGTTCAATCATCCACAATGGTCCAGGGTTTTTCCCAACCTAATTTTCTTGTTAAAAGGCAAACATTGTAGTTTAAACTTTACATTCACTCCTACAAATTCCTGTTAACTTCCATGGAGAGTTTCCAACTTTGAAAATTCCTGAAATTCTGCAACTGCAGTACTTTTGTGTAAGTTATAAAGTAATCTGAGGATGTTCCAGTCCTACAAGTACAGCGAAATGTTTTATTGGGAAAAGACTAAGTGAAAACAGTGGAGGTCTGATCACCATTAGTGTTTCAACTTTGGTAAAAACAAAGAAAAGAAAAAAGGAGGCCCTTTGCTTAAATGTTAAACATCACTGTATTTCTGCAAGACAAATGACAAATGTTGGTCTATTTTAATCCACAGACAGACCTGAAATCTAACATGCTTTTGCTTGCGTTTGTCTTCGACATGTCAACCTACCAGCAGCCTGTCAACACAGGTCAAGGTCTGCTCATAAACCCCCAACTGTAGCACTGAGAGGCGCATCTCTCTGGAAGTAGTCCTACATCAGCAAAACACGCATTATCCTAGCAACAAACCAAAAAAGAAAAAAAATAACCTCTAAAAGGACTAGATTTCCATATATTGTGAATAATCATAATTGTGTAGCTTCTATGCTTATCTTCCAAGATGAATTTGGAGGACTTGAACTACATCTGTATAGATTTTTATCTGCATTTTCTGCAGGCTAGAACGCAACATACATGTAGGTTAGCGTCTGGCTAGTTGATTTTAGCTTCACGCCGACACGATGCTACTGCTGCTTTTTACACTGCAGGTTCCAGACGTAGAATCAGAACAAATTGTCTTATGTTAAAGGTTTTAAAAGAACATTTCATGTTTTTAAAGAACATGTTGGGTTGATCCTAAGAATGAAGTTTGAGCAGATTTTCTTTTGGCTAAGGTGATCTGAATGTAGTTTTGTTTCTGTGACAGAAAAGATGCGATGAGGGTTTGAATGATGACAGAGGGAAGCTGCTGTATGTTATTTTAAACCACATACAATATTAAAGTATTAAGAGTTTTCCATTTTTGCAAGCATGAGGCTGGGAGAGAATTTTCCTCACGTTTCCTTAATGTGGATCTACCATTGTTGCAACTGAAGTGCTTTATATTTTTCTTGTAAATCACAGTCTTTGTTGTTCATGGAAAAATCATGACAAAATATTTTAAGATTGCTATTTTGAATAGAGATTATTATCTTTTCTAGGTGAAGTTAGCATAGTCTGTTGATGGAAAAAAAATCTAATTAAAAAAAACACTGATTCTTCTGTTTTTGGAGGCCAAAAAGGAACATCTCTGTTTGCTATACAGATATTATTTTGATTATATTGATAAAGCAGACAGAAAGAGGGCAGAAAGTAAAAGATGGGATATAATAATATATTTAAGTGATTTCAATGAAACTGATGTATTTTAGATATTAAAATTATAGAAGGACATCAAAATTACAAAATGTAAAATGACAGCTTGATGCAGGATGTTGCATTCTGTTGTATGATTTTGATGTTTAATTAATAATAATAAAACAAAAAAAAAAACATCAGATTTTCAGTTCCCATGTTGTGATAGTTTTGGAATTGTGCAGATGCTGGCTTTTTTCTATTTTTGACCTAGTGGGCAGCAGTGTTCCTGGTTTAATCATCAACAAGATGCTTCCATTAAATTGACACGAGTTTACTTTTTGCAAAGATTTCTTGTTATTGTGCAAAAGAAAAAAAAATGGAATCTTAATTATGTGTTTATTGATAAAATGGAAGTACAGCTAAGAGCAGTGCAGGATTCTGCAGAAACTGTATTGGGATGATGTATGGAAGGTATGCAAAACTAACACATAAAAACACTTAATTTGCAATCTGTAAAATATGCTTTGGTTTATTGTTTTTTTTGTGGGGGGGTTGTCTGTTTTGCCAGTGTGGTACTTCTTTACTGAGCATATCAGAGGTTGGTGGTGATGAGCTGCTTGCATCCTTTTTCTCTGGAGGCAACAGAAGAGATTTGCTTGTACTGTAGGATTTAATCAGCATGCATGCAGAATAACTATGTATAAATCACTCATTGTGTAGCAGCACATACATCAGCACCTTTATGTCAATAGGATGACTGTTTTAATAGGTCGTTGAAAAGCCTTGTGCTTCTTCCTTTGATTTGTTTGTATTTTTTACGGTTATGCAAACAGAGTAAACCCCAAAATCTTGGAAACCCCGCAAACATGGCACAAACATTGCATTTTTTTTTAAAGAAGAAATTACACCCTCTTTCATTTATATTACTGAATAAAATACAATGTACGTGTAATGCAAATCGGTGTATTAGACCCCAGAGGCATATAGGAGCAGCTTTGCAAAGCAGCAGCAGTTCTCATCCTCATTAGAATTGAATGTTTCTGCTTGCATTTTGTCTCTTACTGCTAATTTTACACACAAGACCTACTTTATGTTGCACTAAAAATGATTTTAAAAATCCATAAAAGTATCCCTTGAATGTAGGAGACAGTGATGATCTTACTGGAGATGTTTAGGGTGAGACAATAGAGTGAAAGAACAGCATTTCACAGCCAATTATCTTAGCCCCCCACATGTCACTTAGGTCTCTGCAGGTTTCTCTTTTTACAGCACAAAGAGTTAGGTACATATAGGCCTTGTGTGTCTATGTGATGCAGCTTTATCGGTGTTTTCATCTAGTCGTCGTTAGCAGCATGAGATCCACAGCTCCGTGTAAGGTAAAGGTTAAGGAAAGCTCTTTTTCATTCCTTCGTCACCCGAGTGAATGCCTGAGGTGTGTGGGTCTGCTCTCCTGTCATCAGCAGTGTCTTATGGTCCTATTTGTGTCTTCAGTTACTACTCATGCAAAGTGTTAAAGGGCCATCACTGATAGGACTGAGCAGTTTTATTCATCTGAAAGATGTTCCTCATCGCTCCATTTTCTTTCGGAGGCAGGTGATCACACAGAGACCAATTTGTTGTAATGTTAGCAAAGGCGCTACTGTTAAATGTGATATTAACAGCACTATTTATGATCTAAATAATGAATTAGAGTATGTTATTGTGCTTGGTAGCTTTGGAGGCAGGTGGCCATTTTTGTAGTTCTTAAACATAAGCCACTCCCCCCTCCACAGCAGGTGGGATTTCATTCATACCAATTTTGCAAAGTGACACTGGCCCAACATATTTTAGTTTCCTTACATTGTCATTTGGTCTCTTAGCGATGACTGCATGGTGTCTTAGTTTACACACCCTTATTTTCTTCTTCTCTTTCTTTTTTTCTAAAGATAAATTCTTTTTTTTAATTATTATTCTGTCAATTTAATTTAGGTATTAGAAAGGGAAAGAATACAAATTAAATAAATCAGAATATTAATTCAATCACTTTTTCTACTCCTATTTTCCATAAAAATTAAAGTAAAAAAATAAAAAAAAACAAATAAAAAAAGTTGATTTGTAAATAAGTTATGTACAGTTTGTATCTGTAACTTGTCAGTCTGTCATTGGTGACAGAGTCTGTCTTGCTTATAACGCACGCTACCAGTAAATAAAAAAGGAAAAAGTATATTTAGACTGTATGGTCCCTTGAAGCAAGTTTTAAATTAATATCTGATGTATATTCCTGTAACATTGCATTTTTATCTGAGGAATGATGTTATTAAAAAATTGCAAATAAATTGCATTTCCTACAGCTGTTTTGCTTTTCCTTCCACATGTGTCACACTGGAGGTCATGGTAGGCAGGTGTTAGGTTGATGGAGTGATGTGATCACTCTGTCACAAAGGTCAATTGTCAGTTGGAGGATTAGAAAATAGTTAACTGAAAACAATCGTCCTCTTTAAACTACATTCAGTTGAGATTACCGCCACAATTTATTTATTCTTGGGGCCAAAATAATTACAAAATACTGTTTTAAACTTAGTAGCATTCACCCACTTTCTCAATATTTTGTACAACACCCCTTTAAACTTAATGGCTTATTTTGGATATCCTTCCAGAAGTTTCTCAAAACAGCTTGTAGGAGTTTTGGCCCTTTCCTCCGGACAAAACTGGTGCATCTGAGTCTTAACAGTTCTACAACCTAATATGAGCAATATGAACTCGTTCAAAGATACGGAATAAACACACTCGTAACATTTCTGCTGTACAAAAATATATTTTACTCACCACAGATGCTCAGTTGAACCCGAATCCAGTTTCTTAATTATGCTGCATCTTTCAATAACCCGTCCTCATGGCCCCAAAAGTGTACACACTGCTGTAAACACAAGCCCTGTTTGAGTTCTTCGCAAGAAGCATGCAAAAGTAATAAAAAAAGAAATAATACGGTGACCACGCGGCCATATTGTTCTAAAAGCAACAACTTTGAACCTGAACAGTCAGTTGAACTGGTGCCGCCCTACATTGAAGCTGTGGGGCTTTGCTGTGCTTCCTCGTGGTTCGGAAACAAAAAGTCCGAACCGTAATCTCCCTCGTTACTTAATCTCTCATAGTAATGACAACAAACACACATTACAGCAATATACTTGAAAATAAACACTAAATAAAGTATATATACTGTCCATTAGAATGGATAAAAAATGTTTAGATACTTAAATAGCACATTTTTATAATAAAAATGCCCGAGAATATTACCTAACATTAGCTAAAGTTAATGTTAGCCACAAAGTTTAAAGAAAACGTAACTCACCTTCGTATCCGTGAATGTATGACGAGGTGTACATCTTAAAACCTGCCTCCAAATGTTTCTCCAGCTTACTTATTTAAGTAATTATTACCTTGGGAAACCCTGCAAGCACTTAGTGTAAAATGACATTTTCAATAGACCGGAAGTGACCGCGGCGCTTATCTCCGAAAACGGAAGCAGACGTACAAATGCAATTAAACAACTTGGTTTTTTTTGTTGTTTTTTTATCCAATTGATTTCTAATAGATTAATTATAGAAAGTAATTTTTGACAAAATAAAATAAATACATCCAAATAATTAATTATATCAATTTTAAAAAAAGGCTGCAAAGCAAAGAAAGGCATAACTGTGTGAAAGCTTTCTTTGATTTTAAAGAAAGATTGAATCAATCTTTCAATAATTATGAGACCTGCAGGACAATCAAAACAGGCAGCCAACTGACTCAGGTAATTTTGAAGTATTCATATTAGTCAGAATAACAGTTTCACATTTCACACAGAAAGAAAAAAAGAAAGACAATTCAATGAGAAGGCATCAACTAGTAAATATATTTTAATAGGTTCCATAACAGCATTCACCAAAGTGAAAAACTGCAATTACTAACACAGTGTTTTACTGACCATATCATTGAAAATCTGCCAAAGGATCCTGAAAACCATAGTTTCAAATGTTGTTGTGTGACCAAAGTCAAACCACTAGCAGTCAGGTTTATGAGTTGCCATGTGTCTTTTCATATTCCCCTGCTGGGAGAATTCCCGGTCACAGTTTGGACACTTGAAAGGCTTGACCCCGTTGTGGCTGAGAGAGTGTCTCTTGAGACAGTTCAGGGTAAGGAAACGTTTGGGGCACTCAGCGCACAGGTAGGGACGATCCCCCGTGTGAGAGCGTGTGTGGACGACGAGGTGACCCTTGCTGGAGAAGCCCTTCCCACAGTGGACGCAGGTGTACGGCATCTCACCCGTGTGCGACCGATTGTGCAGCCGCAGCTCCCCCGACGAGAGGAATGCCTTTCCGCAGGTGGTGCACAGGAAGTTCCTTTCCCCCTTGTGCATCTGCATGTGTCTAATGAAGCCGTTTTTGCTGAAGTGCCTTTCGCAGATGTCGCAAAAGTTGGTGGGACCGGCATGCAGGCGCTCGTGCTGCTTGAGAGAATAGCGGCACAAGAATCCCTTGTTGCATTCCTTACAGGTGAACTCTCGCCCTCTTTTGTGAAGTCTCTGATGGTGATAATACCCAGACTGGCTTGTAAATCCTTTCTCGCAATCAATGCAGCTGTAGCGGAAGGAGTGGAGCTTCACGTGCGTCTTAAGCTGGTTGGGATGTATAAATCTCTTCTGGCACGTTGGGCATTTGAGTTCTTCTTCTGTGAGGCTTTTCTTCACCGGTCGCGTACTCAGGAACCTTTTATCTTCCCCTGTGGGCTCTTTCCGTTTCCGCCGACTTTTGTTTTTCGGCCCGTCCTTCTTCTGGTCATGTTCCCCCTTTTTGTCAACGCTGTCTTTCTGTTTGGCTCTCTGCTGATTCTTTAGGTTGTCTTCAGCTTTCTTGTTTTTACTTTTCATCTCCTGGCTTTTCAGCTGATTTTTGTTGACCTTTTTAACTGCCTTGGGGTTCTGAACAGGAGCCGTCCACTGCTGCTGACGCTGGATGTTCTTTCGAACCGCCCTCTGTATCGGCTGCGTGCCTGGACTCTTGGTGCAAATGAATAAACGAGAGAGAGACCCTGAAAACACCAGAAAGGACATACTAGTTCAGTAGGGTAAAAAAAAACATGTCCGATTAGAGATTTTTTCTGGCCTTCAGCTAACCTGATTTATTTTTGGGCACCCAGTCTTCTGATGTGTCATCCAAGCTCTGATTCGAGTCTTCCTCCAAGTCCTCTAGTGCCAGCGTCTCTTCGTCACTGTCGAATTTATCATCGTCTTCTTCATCATCCTCGCTGAACTGATCGGTTTGAGTAGAGAGGGCCAGCGTGGATAATATTACATCCTCTTCAGTGCTTGAAGAAGCTGCTAAAGAGAAACTTCTTAAGCACTGGAGTCACTTTAGAGGAAGAAGAAAAAAAAAGAGAAAAGAGACAGCAAATCCTTGATCTCACCTGAACTGAGAATCCCCAGCTCTCTGTGATGGAGCAGCAGAGTCTTCAGAGGAAACGGTTCAGACAGATGATGTCCAAGGTCTTCTGAAGCAGATGATTCATTGAGCCAATTTGCAGTCTAAGAGGCCAGAGACATCCAGGTAGCTCAGTGATATTCGCTTGCAGACTCCATTTAAAAAGGTTGATCACAATGAAGTCACGTTTTCTGATAATTGTTTTTTTGTCTCCACAACTTTTGTTGGCCTTTAGCATCACTTCCATAATAAACATACATGAATTTTGAGCATCAAGCGCATTGATATCCTACAAAATATTGTTTCCACGAAGTGCAAAAACTAATATTGCGATGATGACTGCGTTACGGTATGTGCTGCAGCCCTACTGAAAAGGTTTGTATTTCATATAAGATCGGTTTTTATTAAACTGAACAGATGTTTATCATTTGTACGACTACTATAGCAGCAAACGTGTCAAGGTTGAAATATTTCCGTCTGCATAAGGCAAGGACAGATTTTCAGTTTTAAAAAGTTGCGGCTTCAAAACCACTGAAATTTTCTATTATTGTTTTCCTAGAATTTTTTTTAATAAGATGCAACCAAAGGCATAAGCCTATGCTCACGACTTGTTCTTGTGCATACAACTCATCTGGCTAAAGCTACGACTATTGTAGTTTTCAATTACCTATAGAAAGACAATTTTGTTAGTTGGGAAGTAGTCCAATTGCAAAAATCCCAGAGTTGTGGTGTGGAAGCTAAGAGAACATCATCAACAAAGCTACGTTTTGCAAACTATAAGCAGTGTACTACAGGCTGGCTGTCTGAGGAGATGTTTTTGTACTGATGCTGCCATATAAATTTTGCATTTTTATCCAAGGTATTCATACTGACAAACTGCACATAGGCAATGACAAATGCAGGTACATGACTACTCCTCTTCTGTAGAGGATTCTAGATTACCTGCTGCAGGTCCGGTATAGGCAGCAGCTGCTCCAGCCTTGACAGGAGCAAAGACACAAGCTGTTGGATCCGCTGGTTGAAGGCCAATCCATAGTGATCAGGAAAAACTTCCTACAAACATAACCACAGGAGCAGGTTTAATTTTGTTTGACTAGCTCGTAATGTGATACATAAATAATTGCTACTAGACTTATTAGCATGATTAGCAGATGCTAATTACATCCACTTACAATTGGTTTCCAGGCTACTGTGCAAAAGCTACGTTTGAAAAAGCTGGAATAATTTTTATTTATTTTTTTCTGATGTATAATTTCTGACCTGCTCTTAGAAAACGTACTTACTTTAATGTTTAAATAAACTCACTTGGAAGAACAGTTCCTTTTCTAAGGGAACATTCAAAATGTTCTGCACCAAGCTCGCAAAGTTACTATAGGAAGTCTTCAGAATATCAGAGCTTTCCTGTCAAGAGATGGGCACAGAAAAGTTAGCAATTACCTCAATGACTTTTAATATATATATATATCATTACAATAATAACTGAGTAATATGAGAGCTTTCTTTAAAAGCTCACCATGTGTTCACTGGTGCTTAGTTCCAGGCAGCAGGTGTGGATTTTATCCAGGTGGCCTTGGATCGTCTTGATGTTAGCTACGCCGTTGCCCCGACACAACTCCAGGACAAACTACAGCAGCACAGCGATCAGAGCGGAGTAATCAGGACAGAGAACGGGAAACATCAATAAAAGCTGCAAGCATGTGGCAAATGGGAAAACTGCAACAAAGAATCCTACACCCAGGATAAAACAGAAAGTTAACACCAATTCAAATCTGGGTTTTTATACAATGTGTTGCTTCCTTCTAATCAAATGCAGTAATCATTCAGTAAGAGTAATCACTCTATAAAAGCTGGTGCACAGATCACACGACATCCCAGCCAAACGACAACAACCACGACCTTGGAGAAGCAATTACGGCTGCCAGGGGTTATAAGGCTTTTCCAAAACCGATTTCCAACATTTTGTAGTGGAAAACACATTCATCAAATTATGCAGAAACCAACAAACCTTACAGCTGATCGCAAAGAAACAAGATGATATGAGAGGGGTTTTTTTTTTTCCTTTCGGACAGATGAGACCAACGTGTGTTTTTTTTTTTTTTTTTTTGCCAAAATGAAAATAAACATGGAAGAAGCTACCTGCATTAAGAAGTGAGAATACTACAGCTGAAGCTGAGAAGAATGCCAGACAATCATCATCATCATCAGAGATCCAAGTTTAAAGTATCTTCCTCACCCTCGCTCTGAGGCCCAGGACGAGCTGACCCTTCTGACTAGGACTGAGAAGCTCCGGCACGATCTCTGTGGCCAGGTCGATGAAGTCCAGCAGCTTCTCATACTGGACGGCGCTGTCCTGCTGCACCGCTTTCCACACGAAGGCAGACATGAGCCTCACAGGAGGAACCAGCAGCTGCAAGGAGGCTGGAGGAAGCGGGGAGCCTAAAGGCGACACCGCGGACATTACTCATATGACGTGAAGCAGACTCCGAAGATGAAAAGCAAGTGCATCCACGTCTCGACACGGAGGCGAGGATGAGCTAAAATTAGCGTTGCAATTAACACGTTTGGAAATCCGCCGCATTCATAAAAGCAGCAAAACCAGCGGGGATGTGGGTGTAACTGTCGAACAAACCTTTGCCACTCCGCACCATTTTTCGCTAATGGAAACGCCTGAGCAAAGAAGCGAGATGTAATTTCACGTGAATCTTGCAGAGGCTCCAACAATAACTTCCGGACACACGGATGTTCTTCTTCTCGCTGTGGCGACGAGCAAGCAACATTGCGGCGCAATACCGCCGCCTGCCGGTGACCATCGTAGATCAGATCAGAACATAAATAAATAAATAAATAAATAAATAAATAAATAAATAAATAAATAAATAAATAAATAAATAAATAAATAAATAAATAATAGACAACTTTTATAAAATATGTAAGTCTTTTCTGTTTTGTAAAATATAGATATACTATATAGAGATATGGTTTTAGTTTTTCCACATTGCATTAGTCAAAGAATACAGAACCGTTCTGACCACTTTCCAAATACATTTAAGACATATGGACGCCTCTGAAATGTACAGTTTTTTTGCACACAAAAATAGTGAAACTGAAAGAAAGAAAGACACTGATGATAAAATGAAAACAATGGATTCTTCAACTCTGTCTCAGACCTTTAACTATACTTTTTAGAGGCATTTTCTCTTTTATTTAAATTTTTTTTTTTCGCAAAAAAATTAAATAAATAAATAAATAAACAAACAAACGTAAAGCAACAACCCATCCGCTTGTGGGGGATTCCGTCTGCACATTGTTTGTATCATGTGATCACCTGTAAAAGGCGTGAGACAGAAACTTAACACCCACTGCTGACGAGCCCCGTCAGGTTTTACTGTCGCTGCTTGGAACCTGTCGATTATTGGAGCCGGTTATGATTATGCTTATGACTACTAGCGTCGACTTCCACAAACACATTTTGGTTTTTGTGCGCAAACTTGGTTGAAGCGCCTTCGCGCTGCAGTAGGACCAGCCATGGCAGGAAACCGCGGGGGCGCAACTGGATCCGGCAAGGATTTCACTTTTGTCAACTCAGTTGTGAAATACCTGCTGTTCTTTTTTAATTTTATATTCTGGGTGAGTGATCAAAACCACTTTTATCTTTTTTATTTTATTTTTTTTTATCTCTTTAGTGTGTTAAGTTAATCGCCCATCTTACCATCATAAAATGTGGTTATGTAGAAGGGACCATTTTAGTGAGGTGTTTGATAAGATCTTTAAAAAGTTTATTTCTACCAGCTTTGTCCCTCTTTGTTTGGTTTTAGTTACTTTTTAAGAGAAAGGGTCACACACTCAACCCTAAAGTGACCTTTGCATTTACCTTGAACCCAGCAAACAGGGAACCAAGACTATTTTTATAATCTAAGGAAGCTCAAATTTGATGAAATAGCCAAATGGATTTTAGAAAGTTGGCCACAAAGGCATATTTAGCAAATTGTCAGACTTTTTTTTTTTAAGTCCAAAGAAATTACATTTCTTCTTTATTGCAAAACCTCATCCATGCATTCACCTTATAATACCCATTGCACTTTTGCCAGATCTGAAACTTCACAATTCAAATGCATCCGAATGCAGATGGTAGAAGCGAAACTCCCTGCAGTGAGTCCACAAAGTTCATACAAAGGGTTTCGGCGTCAGGTGATCTCTTGCAGCCTCGTCTAAGCTGGTTTGTTGTTGCAGATTAAACTTGCTGAGGTTTAGAGACTTTTTGTTTGTCTTTCTGCTGCGTGGCCAGAAGAAAAAAAATGAAAATAAATCCCCACAAAATGTTGAGTTGGGAGGGGGGGAAGGAAAAAAAAAAACCAACCCAACATCTGACATGACCTTTCAGGTGTGCCCCTCTCAAATGAGATCAGTCTCTTTATTAATTTGTATTCAGCACTCTTGGTAAGCACGACCCGCGGCTGCTTAAGTAAGATAGAGGCTGTGTGAGAACTTGAAGCTTGGAATGCGTCGTCATTTCTGCTGCCTCTGGCTACGTCGGATTCAACATGCTCCAAGTAGACGTTTGCTGCTACACGTCTGTGTCGTCTCCTAATCTTGACTGGTTTGGTTTTTGTTGATTTTTTTCAGATATTTTCTTACACATTCCTTTCTAAACGTGTTCCAAAGCCACCCGTGTGCTTCCAGTGTCACCTCTGTTTACTGTGCCGCCACAAAAAAAAAACACAAGGCAGAGAGAAATCAGTTTCCTTCCCAAGAGTCTCTCTGGTAATTGGATCCATGTCATTCAGGGCGGACAGGGTTTGTTCCCGAACTCTTTCTTTTACTCTGTCGAGAATGGGAGACGAGAGCTGAATGAGACGCTTCAATACTGACAGTGGAGAGAGGATTTTGCCGCTCTACGTACTTTTATTGGGAAGAGGAATGCTCAAGTGGGATAGTTTTTAGAATATTTCATCAGTGATTCAGTAAATAATGACTCATAAACTCCCCCCCTGCTCATCTTTCTTGTTACTAAGTTGAAGTGTCTGGATGGCGCCACACCCCTGACAAGTTGAAGCACATAAAAATAGTTTTCAGCAGCTGCTCTGATGAACATTCTCCTGTTTTCTGTGTGATTTTTTATGAATTTTTTTTCCCCCCCATCTTTGCCCA
The DNA here is from genome assembly GCF_904066995.2 of Poecilia reticulata. Lineage (NCBI taxonomy): Eukaryota > Metazoa > Chordata > Actinopteri > Cyprinodontiformes > Poeciliidae > Poecilia > Poecilia reticulata. The sequence goes on along the minus strand of NC_088852.1, from coordinate 8,831,543 downwards.
CAGATAATCTCCCTGTTAATGGTGGCAGTTGGCATTTACGCCCGTACGGTAAAGTATGCAGGTAAATTGTCAAGACGTTCCCCGCCGGGGTTCGGTACTGGGTCTCCTCTTTACTTCACCGGGCACAAGGATCGAGCAGCCGCCGTAACGGGAAGCAGGTGAAGTGCCTCCATCTTTGTTTGCAGAGGCAACCCTGGCATCTCTGTCCGTGGACCCCGCCGTTATGCTGATGGTGGTGGGAGTCCTGATGTTCCTGATCACCTTCTGTGGCTGCGTGGGCTCGCTGCGAGAAAACATCTGCCTCCTGCAAACAGTACCTGGCTTTTAAATATTGTCGACCATTTTTTATTCGTCTGAGACTTAACTGTTTTATTTGGGGGGGGGTGTTGGGGGGGAGGGGATTCATGCACGCAAATATGTGCTGTGAAATACAGGGCCTGGCAAGAGTAGAGTTTTCGTACTCCTTTTTCTTGTCCGTTGTTGACACATTAAAGCCACAAATCTGAAGTGTAAAGAAAAGGGATTTATTTCAAATCTTATTGCAAATAAAAACCTGAAAAGTGTGGCAAGCCTAAGAGTTGCCTCTGCCAGCTTTGCTGATGTTTTTGCCTCTTTTTTTTTCTCCTAGCCTGTCAGCATAATTGGACGAACAAATCTTTGCAGGCCTGCCGTTTTCACTTTCCAGTTTTCACTATGTTGGATGAGACGTTCAAACCTTGGTATGCTGTTCTGCAACAGCGCACCAAGCAGATTGCAGATTAGCAATCTGATTTCTAATCTGATTGCATTTCCCTGCAACATTCTCCATGATCCTTCTGGAATATGTCCGCGACTTATTTTGTTGCCATTTGTTCCCTAATGAGTTTGAATGAACTTCCGAGGCCTTCTCAGAATCCCTTAAGTTATACTTCAGGCACATGTAGGAAACAAAAATACTGCTGTATGTTAACATACTTCTATATATAAAAATGCTAGTACATATCCTTTTATTTCATTAAGAAATGGCAATTTGTGGTGGAAAGGTAGGAAAATGTGGGAAGGTTTGAGGTGTGTGAGTGCAGGCACTACAAGGTCTTGTAAACAATACGTTTACATTAAGTTAATTGATATAAAATAGTGAACTTTTTATAATGGTAATTTTATTTTTTACCCATCCCAGTTCTGTATCTCCTTGGTGGTGATTTTCATAATCCAGCTGGCTGCTGGTGTTCTGGGCTTCATCTTTTCAAATAAGGTAATCAAGCAATTAATTAATTAAATGTGAGCATAGATTTATGTCGATTCAGTAAAGGCTTTTTTAATTATTCATTTATTTATTTATTTATTTATTTATTTTTACCTTCAAGGCAAGGGAAAAAGTAACAGAAGTGATCAATGATGCAATCGTTCACTACAGAGACGACGTTGATCTGCAAAACCTTATCGACTTCGGTCAAGAAGAGGTGGGTGTTTTGTCAAAACTATGTTTAAACTTCTTCTGCAGCAGAGGCAGAACCGGAGGACTGCCTTACTTTGGTCAGACCGAGGTGTTTATTTCGAAAGAATCAACTGCATTGGATTTTCGATGTAACTTTAAAATGATCCGGAGGAAAGGAAAGAACGTCTTGTGCGTGAAAGATGAAATATCTGCTCCTTGTATATGCTTCACTTGCATAAAAAAAAAAAAAAAACATATTTCTGTATTTTAAACTTTTTTCCCTCCTCCTTCTCCTCAGTTTGGATGCTGTGGTGCTACGACATACCTTGACTGGTCCAATAACATCTACTTTGACTGTAACAAAACCAACCCCAGCAGAGAGCGCTGCTCCGTCCCCTTCTCCTGTTGCATCCTCTCTAGAAACGAGGTCACTCTGATTAAAAATGCGGACACATTGCGGTCTTTTGTTTTTTGTCCTTCTTCTTCTTCTGTGTTTCTGTTGCATTTTCAGTTTTAGACGTAAGGATTTCTCTCTCTGTGCAGAGTGTGGTCAACACCATGTGTGGCCAAGGCATGCAAGAACGTGAATTCGCCGAAGCTGGCAAAGAAATTCACACCAGTGGCTGCATCGACATGCTGGTTGACTTCATCCACAGCAACATGTTCGTACTGGGCGGCATCGCACTGGGACTGGCAATACCAGAGGTACACATTGGTGCAATAAGGGCACAAACGCTTGACCTTGCTGCAGCCAAATGTTCATCCTTGTTTTCCTCTCTTGCAGCTGGTGGGCATGGTTTTGTCTCAGATTCTGATAAATCAGATCAAAGACCAGATTGAGTTGCAACAATACAACCTCGACCACAGCTCTGACCCGTGGAGCTGATCCTGGATCAGATTGTTGCAATAACTGGCAACACACAAGAGACTCGGTACGAACAAGCTTGTGTGTGAAGATGTGACACTTTGCTGCCACCTTCTGGACAGTCAAGGGGCTTGCATTCATCACACTGCACTGATTGAACTTGTTTTTTGTTTTTTTTACTCATTTGTTTTCAGCGGGAAATATAAAGTTCTATGCTGTATTCATTTTTATTATATATTGTAAATATCTGAAAATTGTTTGTGATTTCAGCATTTAAGCGTATTTGTTTTGTTTATACTTAGAGATCATATTCAGTGGATTTCTTTAATGCGTCAGAGATGTTGTGTTTTCCATTCTGGTTTTTTTTCTTTTTCTTTTAGTTACAACATACAGCATTTTTTGTTATCCGTCATAACGAATATAAATGTTTCAACTCTACACTTTGGGGATGTTTTGTTCCTACTCTGAAGGGATTGTTGTTCTATGACTCTAATAAATAATGCCTACAAGAATGTAATTCCAAACACATTCACATTAGCAAATCATATTTTTACACCCACAATATTACATTTCCTTTCACCATGTTCCAAAAGGAGTATTGGAAAATAAAAAACCCTGTTACAGACTCAAAACACTACCGAATTGCTCGCACTCTTCGTAATTTGATCATTTTTTCGATTTATTTAGAAAACGAATAAAAGCGGAAATAAATGTTCACAAGTATTTCAACAGGGATGGTTGTATATTCCCCCATTCATTTTCTTATGATTTCCAAACGGCATACGATTTATTTTCTTCACATTCGAAGGGACTGGATTACTTGTATCAAACCAGTATATAAATTCTTTTGTTTTTTCTTTTTGTGACCACCTCCAAAAGCTACAACCAGATGTTAAAATGTTAAACTTTTTTAACTTTTTTTTTTTTTTTTTCTGTTCAGTTTGTTGTTTATTGTACTATTCCAGCTCACCTCTGGGTGTTCCTATTGTTGTGGTCACTTTATATCGCCAGCCAACTGACGTGTGTGCACTGCTGCAGGCATAACGAGGCTACGCTTTTAACACACTGCAGTTCCGCATACGCCGCTTATTAAACCACACTCCCCTTAATAATTCTCGACATGTCGTCGCATCGTTAGACGCGCCGGTGCTTCTCACCTCTTTGAAGGTTTTGCTTTGACAGCCAAGACTGGTGTTTTACGCGAGAAGACTTTTAGCCTGACCGTTAACTGCGAACATCATCGGTCTCCTCATTTTTTTTTTTACAGCTCTCCGATGGCGGAACATAAAACGGGAAGCACTGCAGCCTCCCGTCTCCGTCTCAGCCTCGTCTTCCAGTTAAAGGAAACAAACTCTTGAGCTGAAACATGATGCTCGCAATGTTTAGGAGAAGAGGCGGTCCTGTGTGTACAAGCGGCCTTGACGCACTTCCCCAATCTAAACATTACATTTGTCCGAAGTGTTAGCAGTTGCAGTGCTACTCCTGCCACTCGGCGGCTCGGTCGCACAAACAAATGTTGTGATTTAGTGGGGAAACTGATGAGAACGTGACGTCTTTGTGGCTGACTCTCGTTGTGGCGAGTGTGATTTGACCTGTGTGTGTGTGCGTGTGTGTGTGTGTGTGTGTGTGTGTGTGTGTGTGTGTGTGTGTGTGTGTGTGGTGTTGGTCTGCGCTGCACCGCTATGTGTGTGGTCCTGTTTTTTTGTGTGTGTTGTTTTGTTTTTTTGGCAGCCTCTTTCTCACTCATACATGCTTTGGAGGACTTTTAAGGAGGCTCAAACACACACATACACACACACACGTTCTCTCGTTTAAGACGGAGTATGCAGCTCAGTCCTCCATGTTTCAACCGGAAGAGAAGAAACAAAGCAACTTAAAGTCCTCTCGCGTGCTCTTTCGGTAGCAATCAATGAAAATATTTTTGAGCATTAAAGTCTTCCGTAGCCGCCTTAAGCCCGAGAATGACAGCTCAGTTGGTTTTCAGCCTCCCAAATGAAAATGTTAGTAATTCTGAGCTATGGACTTGGTCAGATCAAGCAGACGTTTATCATATTATTTGAGCGTGGTGCCAATGATCTCAAGCATAAGAAAACTTTACATGCTCAAATATTCAGATCTTTTGTTTTATTTTTCAAACATGAAACTCAGTGGAAATCATCTGCAGGAAGAAAAAGTTTTCAGAATCCATCCTGAAAGTCTGATGTAAAAAAAAAAAAAGATATTTGAAGATGGGTGTCAAACAGCTTGTATAGCTTGAAAAATATTGCAAGGCTATACGCTAATAAAACAAACTTAGTGTGATTTTATTTGAGCACACGTCTTCATTATTTTATCAAAGAAATGGATTCATTTTGTTAAACTAATAAGCAATTCAATAAATAAAATTACATTCTTAATAGTGTTTACGTAGCTAGGTTGCTTACGTTGCATTTTAAACTCATCTTACAATTTTATTTTTTTCTTTTCAGGAGGTTCTTAGCACTCGGACTGTAATTAACTTGCCACGCAATGTTTGCATTTACATGTACAAAATATACTTCATCATTCACCAATTGTGTTTTGCTGTTTTTGAAGAAAACTTCAATGCAGGCTTAGCCAGTGCAACCAATATTTTACATTTTGAACAATAGATGATCAGATGCAGCCAAGATTTCCTTCAGCAACTCTTTAATTTAATTCTAATCAGATATCAACTTTAATCTCCTTAAGCAAATAAGCAATGGAAACGATTTGCCGTTTTTCGGTGACTGTGGCACCAGCCCTGTACAGGCCATGGACGGTTTGCCACATCGGAATCTAAACCCGCCTGGTTCGAGGCCCACCCGAGTTTCTTATTGGGACCGTATAAGTGCAGAACCTAAGAGGTGACGTGTGGCGAGTAATCTAGCCAAGCTACAAAATCCTCCTTTCACAAGAGCAAACCTGTCGAGTTTGTGTTGCGTTGACGTGGGGGTCCTTCAGATGAGGAGCTCGGAGCAAGGCCCCTGCCATAAGGCACATTCTTCCACAAGCAAGAGGGGGGGGATGGGAGTGGAGGTTTTGTTGCTCTGGCTCTCCCCCCCACCATGTGCATACCAGTGACAAAAAAAAAAAGAAAAAGAAAGAAAACCCCACAGCCAGACACTGAGCTGCAACCAACAGGAGCACAAACACACTACTGGACTTCTGCCAGATACTCTACATGGAGGAAAAACTGATTGTGGGGATGTGGACGCAGTTATAAGGATCATTTCTCATTTTTAGTTTTCCGCTGAAGGAGAAGAAGAAGAAGAAGAAGGGGGTGGTGCGTGTGAGCAAGAGATCCTGTTACAGAGGTCCAGACTTTTTTCAAGTTTTTTTTTTTTTTTTTTCCTGAAAGTGGGGGTAGGGCGAAACAGCATTCTCTGTTATGCTTTTCTTCCCATCCAGAAAATACTTCATATAATTTGGAACTCATCAGTCAATATTGTTGTTTCCTTTCTTTTCTTTTCCTTTCTTTTTTTGTTTTTGTTTAGGAATACTTTTTGGAACTACTGGAGCTGAATAATGAGGGAATTCAGGACGATTCTGTGGGACACGGACGAAAAGTGCAGAAGCAAAAAGTTTGAGAGGACTGCGAGAAAACTTTAGAGGGGAAAAAAACCCACCCCGCTGCAGCTTTTCTGCAGTATGGAAACTTACAAATCAGACGTAGAAACCAGCTTTCACCAGAGAAGCGTGTAGTTTGGTAGCTGAAGCCTCAAGGATTTTGAAATCCGCTGGATTTTTTTCTTTTTTTCTTTTCCCCCTCAGGTCCGTCTTCTTTCCCAAGATGTCTTCCCAGGGTCGGAGCCCCATTGTTGGGATGCTTTGCGTCTGGGCTGCCTGGCTGTCGGGCTGCAGGGCAGCGCTGGCCTCGAACGGGACTATGTTTGAGGACAAATGCAAGAAAACCTCCACTTGTGAGGTGCTTAAATACAACACATGTTTGGGTTCACCTTTACCCTACACCCATACATCTCTGATCCTGGCGGAGGACTCCAGCACCCAAGAGGAGGCTTTTGAGAAGCTGACCATGTGGTCTGGTAAGATCAGAAAAGCAACATTTAGAGGAGACACGGTCAGCATTCATTTAACTTTTTGAACTTTTCACTTTTTTTTTCTCCTTACAATCAATTGGGTTTTCAGTAGTGCGTGATTGTAAAGTTGAAGAAAAATGGTCAAAAGGTTTTTTAAATTTTATTTTACTTTATTTTTTTTTTTACATAAAAATCTAAAAAGTGTGGTGTGCATTTCCAGTCGCCACTACTGTTAATAATTTATGGGAGTGTCTTTTGTTCTATGTTATTTTCACGTCCTTTGTAAACTCGAGTTCAGTCAGATCAATAAGCTCTGAGCAGAAGACGTTCACACAGCATGGTGCTGCCACCACCATGTTTCATGGTGTGAATGTTGTGTGTGTATAGGGGGATGTGCAGTACTACAAATCCACATCACTTCATCCGACAAAAATACTTTTCATTTCAACCTTACTTATTTATTTATGTATTTATATCTTTGCTCCATTCTTGACATGGCTCATCATGGCTAATTTTAAACTGCGCTCCTTATTTTTCATTTACTAGGCAACATTTGATTGCAACTTGTTGAAGGGATTATTTGGATTAGAGTAAAGGCATCCTTACATAATTCATCTGACATAAATCAATCTCTGACTCACTGATTGGTGCATCTACGGCGATTATTGTCAAAAAAAAAAGTTGCAAAATGTATATTGTGGTGCGTTGTGTGGCTGTTTTGTGTACAGGTCCACACTTTTGCTGATGTTTTCATGTCCTAGGATTGCGAAACGCCCCACGTTGCTGGTCAGTCATCCAGCCGCTGCTCTGTGCCATCTACATGCCGAAATGCGAGAATGGCCGAGTGGAGCTGCCCAGCAAGAGCCTGTGTATGGCCACACGTCGCCCGTGCAGCATTGTGGATCGGGAGAGAGGATGGCCCAATTTCCTCAAATGTGACAAATTCCCCGTGGGCTGTTCGGTATGCCTCGTTTTGTGTGTGTGTGTGTGTGTGTGTGTGGGTGGAGATACTTTCTCCATTCGGTTGCTTCAAAATCTGACATTAGGCCGTAAGGTTGAAAAAACATGTTAACTGGGATAAATGTGGTCACAACCTTACCAGATGCCCTGAACTGTTTAGAAAATAACAGTCATATTATCTTTCAATACCAGACGCCTCTTCCTTTCCTTCAATGAAATCTTGGAAGATCGTTTTCTTGAAAGATGTACCTTACTTATATACATTTTGTGTCCAGAATGAAGTGCAGAAGCTGAAGTTCAACACATCAGGCCAGTGCGAAGCCCCTCTGGTGAAGACAGACATTCAGTCGAGTTGGTACAAGGATGTAGAAGGTTGTGGCATCCAGTGCGACAACCCCCTGTTCACCGAAGAGGAGCACAATGACATGCACGCCTACATTGCTTACTTTGGCACAGTCACACTCCTCTGTACCTTTTTCACTTTGGTGAGACGTACAAACACTCTCCACCAAGAGAGAAATTAATATCTCCCCTCTTTCCCTCCCCGTACTTGGATCTTTTTCTCTTCCCTGACCACCGTCTCCCCTTCTGTCTTGATTCAGGCCACATTTCTTGCTGACTGGAAAAACTCGAACCGCTACCCGGCCGTCATTCTCTTCTACATCAACGCCTGCTTCTTTGTGGGCAGCATCGGCTGGCTCGCCCAGTTCCTGGACGGCGCACGCAAAGAGATTGTGTGCAAGAGCGACAACACCATGCGGCTCGGGGAGCCCTCGTAAGTCTGAGGGCTTTGGCCCCCCCATGCTGGGTGACAACGGCCAAAACGAAAGCGATAGATGCAAACTGTCCTCTCCACAGATCTTCAGAAACGCTCTCGTGCGTCACCATCTTCATCATCGTCTACTACTCCTTGATGTCGGGCGTGATTTGGTTCGTCGTGCTGACCTACGCCTGGCACACCTCCTTCAAGGCTCTGGGCACAACTCACCAGCCGCTGTCTGGACGGACCTCCTACTTCCACATGGTGACCTGGTCCATTCCCTTTGTCCTCACCGTGGCCATCCTTGCTATAGCTGAGGTGTGTAGAAAACCCTCGCGAGGTTGTAGCTTTTGAGAATTATGGAATAAAAAAATGAATGTTTCGTACGTGTGTTTGTGCTCCAAAGGTGGATGGAGACTCTGTGAGTGGGATCTGCTTCGTCGGCTACAAGAACTACCACTACCGAGCGGGGTTTGTGCTGGCGCCCATTGGAGTGGTGCTTGTTGTTGGTGGTTACTTTCTCATTCGGGGTAGGTTTGTGCTTTAAAATTCATCTGTTACGCTTTCATGCATGCAGTGATGATGAAATAAATCAAGGTATTTATCCTGAAGGTCTTGAGTCATCTCTGGTCTTATATAGACCCTTAATCTTTCTAGATTCTTCTGTAGAAAGATTAAGCAGCAAATCTACTTCGTAACTGAAAGTTACTAAAGTAAATGTGACTAATTCTTATTGAGTCGCAACACACTGTAGTGATCCATAAAAGGGCTCAACTCGTAACACTTCCCTCTAAAAATACTCTTCTTCCAGGTGTCATGACCTTATTTTCCATCAAGAGTAACCACCCAGGACTGCTGAGTGAGAAAGCGGCCAGCAAAATCAACGAGACAATGCTGAGACTAGGTAAGATCTGTCCCGTTCCTTTTTCCTAACACTTGAGGGCTAAACATCTGAGCTGAAACACGAGTCTGTCTCTGGAAACAGATGTTTTGTCTGAAGCGGCAGGCGACATGGCACAAAGAATGTAAACACCCTTAATACCTCCATGTGATACGATGACCCAGGAGAACGCCTTGTTTACACAGACAAATGTTCTTAATGGGTTGCATTTTCTGAGCTAGGTTAGGTCTTTTTTTTCTGAATAAGGAAGAAAAATCCAACAATCTGTCTGATATTATGTGATTTGTCATTCTCTTTCCCTTCACCGTTAGGTATATTTGGATTCCTTGCGTTTGGCTTTGTTTTCATCACATTTGGATGTCACTTCTATGACTTCTTCAACCAGGCTGAATGGGAGAGAAGCTTCAGAGAATATGTGCTGTAAGTTCTTCAGACAGATTTCCCACAAGGGTTTTTTTTTTGTAGCTATTTTTGACAGATGACCATTTTTAGAGAAGCAACCAAGAAGCACATTGTAACTTTGGAGGATCTGCAGAGATCCACAGCTCAGATGCAACTCCGAATCAGGCGCTTGGCAAAGCTAACCTTCATAAAAGAAAGATGAGAGGAAAGCCAACTTTTGATAAAAGTCATAAGAAGTACCGTTTGATGTTTCTGATCGTATGAATCCAAAAGGAAACTTCCTGGCTGACATTAAAGACAAGAAAGGCCATGTGTGGATAAACAGCCACTTCTTGAACACATCATCTCAGCCATAAAGTATGGTGGTGGCAGCATCATGCTGGGGCGGGATGCAAATCTTTAGCAAAGGTGAAAAAAACTAGCACGTTATGAAAAGAAGCTAAACACAAAAAAGTTGGCGGATTCTTCTTTAAGGATTGGTAGCCAAACCATTTCAATCCCCGTCTGTGAAAACGTAATAATGACCTAAATTGTTACCATTAAAAACAACGAAAAGCTGTGAAATTAAAATTCTGTTATTTGTTCTTTTTGTTGCCATTTTTACTCTTTCAACTCATGTAAATGGAAATGAATGTATTTTAAATATCTTAATCTTTTATTTTTAAATTAGGGCTTTAAAAACTGAAGCGATGCCCCAACTTCGACATTAAATAGTATTTGTTTGCACTTAAATAGGCAAAGCAAAAGTTAGACCGGATTCGATTCAGACAGAAACCACTATCTATAACTGGACAATGATAAGCAAACGGGGTCCACAGAGGTGATAATAGAGGATCTGGAACTAATTTTACCAACCCCCCTCCCAAAAAAAACTGATAAGTCAAGCCTGTGCTGTAAAAGTTCATCTCAAAATGAACTAAAAGGTCTGAATGTTGTTCATGTTTCCACCAGATGTGAAGCCAACGTGACAATCGCCTCTCAAACCAACAAGCCCATCCCAGAATGCACCATTAAAAACCGTCCCAGCCTGATGGTGGAGAAGATCAACCTGTTCTCCATGTTTGGCACAGGAATCGCCATGAGCACCTGGGTCTGGACCAAAGCCACCTTCCTCATCTGGAAGCGCACTTGGTTCAAGTAAGGAAACACTAAGCAACTTCAGAGATGAAAAATCCGATTTTGGGCGCCTAGCAGGCTCTTATAATTTGGTATTTTTTCCAGGATCATTGGTCGAAGTGACAACGAACCTAAGAGGATAAAGAAGAGCAAGATGATTGCTAAAGCATTCGCAATGAGAAAGGAGCTCCACAAGGACCCGGAGAAGGAGCTGTCCTTCAGCATGCATACTGTGTCACATGATGGCCCAGTGGGTTAGTATCTGAACCCTAGTAATAGCGCCATCTTGTGAGCTGTAACTGCAACTGCATGGGTTTATTTTCAAATGGCTGTTCTAACTTAAACACTTAAATGAAAATAACAATAATAATAAAAAAAGAAATTGTCTGGGATTATCCACTTGAAACTTTTCTGTCATTTGTAGGGTATGTATTTAATTTCAGAGGAGCGGTGGAAACTGTAAGGCTGCTGGTCAAGCCTTAAGCCTCCAGGATCAGACTTTAAGATGATTCTGATTTCATTTCTCATTTAACAGCTGGAATCAATTTTGACCTGAACGAGCCGTCCAACGATGTTTCATCAGCATGGGCCCTACATGTCCCCAAGATGGTCGCCAGACGGGGAGCCATTCTGCCACAGGACATTTCCGTCACTCCCACTGGGACTCCGGGTGAGATTTTGGCTGTTTTGCATTGAACCGGTTTGTTCCGACATTTTCTGCTCCTCTGTTAACTTTTGTTCATTTACAATCCGGCAAACCAAAACATCCCTTAAACCTTTCGCATTTGTTCTTACAATAATTCGTCTGCTCTGACAGTGCCCCCTCCAGAGGAGAGGAACAGACTGTGGATGGTGGAGGCAGACATATCACCTGAGATGATAAAGAGGAAAAAGAAGAAGAAGAAAAGGAGGAAGGAGGTGCGTAAGCCTGACGAGGTGGCGGAAAACCAGACTCGCCTTCAGCGAGAGTTTGGCCGCAGCTCGGTTCCTCGCCTGCCGAAGCTTCCCTGCCACCCGAGCCTGGTGGCCAATCTGCGTGAACAGCAGAGGCAGCAGACGCTGGAGCAGGGGGTTCTGCCGGGCTCGTTGCCGGATTACGAACCCTGCGAGGAGAGGTGTTCATACCTGGAGTGCCAGAGCGGCAGAAACGGCTACCTGATGGCCCGAGTTGATCGTCCGGAAAATCTGGGCCTCAGGCCAAGCTGCCGCCCTTTGACTTCAAACTGGCAGCCCAGTGGATCGTCAATGTACCCCGGAGAGGTGGAGCATACCGACGGGCTGTCGGAGAGAATGGCTCATGTGGCTCGGGTACCGGTGGGCCGCAGGGCAGGCTACGGACCCATCCACTCCAGGACCAATTTAATGGAGGCGGAGCTTATGGATGCTGACTCTGACTTTTAAAACTGCAGAGTAAGCAAGAAAAAAACAAAAACAAAAGTAACTTTAAGAGATTCCTACTCAAGTGTACCAGATCCACCAACATCACTAAGATCCTAAATGTACGATTAGTTTCAAGCCTCTGTTATTTACATTGCGTGAGTGTGTCTGAGTGAGCGTGTTATGTAAATATCTTTTAAAAAGATTAGTTTTTATACCATATTCTGTACATTATCCTCCAATGTGTTCTTTATAAGTAAGAAAAAAGCAACAAGAACAGCTCTGTGACAACAAAACAGATCAGGCAGCTAAGCTATTTGTGTCTTGTTAGCATGGGTTAATGTGGGGGCCACCTTATTAGGAGGAACACTTTATTTTCCACATAATGACTTTCAATTTTTGTTCAGAGCTGTTTTAAAACAGCGTAACTTGTATCTTTTTATATATATATAAGTGACTGAATTTGGTAGAACCATCTTTTCAGCCAACTGACCAGCGTGGCCTGCAGCAGGTATGGATGGAGTGCTGATCCATGCTTACTAGAGCCAGAGGAAAAAAAAAAAATTATTTCGTCACTTTCTCTTGAATCAAATTATTAGCTTTAGACCCCCGAAGGGTATTTTATAGGGAAACATTTCACATATCTGCCCCGTAGCCAGCCCATGCCTCCGACAAAGTGATCAATTTTTATTCCTAGACACCTATATCTTACTGATCAGCAATTTCCTGATAAATAAAACCGTGGTGTCCTAGTTAGAGGTGATTTATAATTTTGGGGTAATTCAGTCAAACTATTTCAAAGTAACATATAGCTCTACTTTTGTATTACAAAAAACATAAAATATATACCTTTCTCTACTGAAACTAAAAATGAGCTAACTTGATGCTCTAATGTTACCAGTATTAGAAAAATAATCACTAATTCAAACAGTAGAGTAAAAGTGGCACAAAAGAAGAATGAAGTCTGCACGAGACTGTGCCACTTCACACTTTGTTGGTTTACTTGAGTTTGACAGACGATCCCTTTGTCTGCCCTGGTGTCCCTGTTCTTAGTGTTTCTTGACTTTCTGTAGTCACAACGTTCTTGTGCAAAACTCTTTTGGTATTTGCTTTGTTGCCTGGTGCAATAATGCATCTCTTTGTCTTTTGTTTGGAAAAAAAAAAACACTTTTATGAATCTGCATTTGTCTGATTTTCTCTCCACTTTTCTGTTTTGTACATTTAGAGAAAAGAAATATGTATTTGTACTGTATATACTGTTGTGTATATTATGTTTAAAGTGGTTTCTGGATGTTATTGTCCTCTATGGTTTAGTGTTTCATCTGTATCACAGATGCTTGGTTTCTCAGCAGAATATTTCCTTGTTTCCCTGTTTAAATTAAGGTGCTATTTACGTATATCCTTTGTACGACTCTGCAAGTAGCTCACGCGTTCTGCAGAGTTGATCAATAAAAAGGGATGAGTTTACTGTATTTTTCGTTCACATAACTCTTTCACTGTTATTTGTGATTTAACCAAAACAAAGTGGTGAGGTGCAAGTTCATGCGTGCAGTTCTATTGTTTCACAGCCAACACACAAAAAAAACCCTTCTATTTTTTATTGTATTTAGTGAAAATCATGTCAGATTTATTTAAGCTACACTTTTAATAACTGAAATGTGGCGTAGCTCATGTTCAGGAACTGTTCGAATATTAAATCAAGAGTGCTTTTTTTTATGTCCTTGGAAAGTAAATACTTCTGCTTTTATAGACTGTTTCACAACATTGTTTTGTAGAAAATAATACTTTCACTTAACTGTGCAGCTATGCTTGGTTTGTTTTTATATGGAAATAAAAGTAATACCACAGAAAAAAAAGCCTGGTCAGTCTTCAGTGCTCCAACCAATGTTTTTATGTCAGCTTTGTCTCCTCTGACCGATCCGAGATACAGACTTTCGCACCTGAGCTGTTAATTTCCACAGCTCCTCCTGTGGCACAGTAGGATGAAGGATGAACGCAAATGCACAACGCACTGTAGATTCTAATTTAAAACGATGATGTAAGGTGTAACTTGGACCCCAAGTTAAGCACTACTTTCCATTAGTCTATCACAGAAAAAAAACTAACAAAAAAAAAAAACACCATGGTTGTAACATAATAAAAATAAAACAATTTAAGATATAAATACTCTTGGATAGTAACACAGACCTTTATGGTTTATAGGTTGTGGTTATGCCAAGAATCAAATCAGAGTTTAGAGTTTGGTGCTGTTAGTAACTATGTTCATATTGTGTTGAACCAAAGTTTTTTCCATACATTTCACTTTTATTTTTATCAACATTAATCTACATGTGAGCTCACATATTACGTGTTTTATTCATGCTTTTGTAAAAGGCGTTTTATAAATTACCATTGTCTTTTTTTTTAAAATTATTTTTACATTTCTTTTTTCAGCATAGTGAGTTTGTGATAATTGTACACGACGTGTTCTACAAATAAAGTTGAAATCGGCTTTTGCTGCGTCTCGTGCTGTGTCCCAATTACACCGCGTGAGGCGCTAAACACACGCTTTCATTAAATCGATCAAAAAGTCAAAGTTTTGTCAAAAAATATGAACAAAACTAAAAATATTTAGAGGTTAATCACGTGGCGCATAGAGAATAAAGCCTAATTAAGTGCAAAATAAAACTGAGTAAATTAAAAATTTTGCAATGGAGGAAGAAAATAAAAAGCACAGCTTGAAGCACACCACCACCCTCTCTGTCAGTGATGACACGCCAGTCCGCGGCCGGCTGGCATAACGGGGAGACCAAACACTGAGAGCTCATTTGGAGAGTGGAAAAAAGAAAAACACACAAAATGTCATTTAAAACGCCTTCGTTGCTGCCCGGAGAAGTCGACAACCTTCGGAAAAGATCAGTGGCTGAATCAACAGGTGATACAAACTGCTTCATTTTCTCCCAACTAATGCGCACCTGTATGTGCGTTTTTTTAAATCAGTTTGCTTAATGCTTCGTGGCTAACTGCTTTTGTCTTAAATTCACCTGCGCAGCCATGACATCTCAATTTTTAACGTTTTAATAGTTAAATTTTGCATGCAAAGGTCATCAGAAGTACATTTTAGGGACATTATGATTACTTTGGAACTTTTTAACCAATTTAATGCCGTTGTTAAGATTGTATGTTTAAAACTACTGGGAAGAATGTACAATTGATTATCACAGCTTGGATTAATGCAGTATATTGCAGTGATCCTGAATTATGTGTTGCTGTGTATATAAAAATCAATTTTGAATTATTGACTAACTTGTTTCCAAAAGCCATTTATCATTTTAGACTTTTTTTTTTTTAATGTAGAAAACTTTCTCTCTTATGTATACAGATCACGTATTGTATTACCAGCATGTCTATGTTTTGAATTTCAAATCAAAGCATAGCCCTCTCTCATTTGTGTGCTGTAACGCATTAAAAATGTGATCAGTCTTGGAAGAGGGCAAATGGAGAAGAACGCTGCATGACTCTCATGAGTTTTTTGTTAGTCTCACACATTTCCACAGGAGGGCATTAGCTGTGGATGTCGGTCACAATCCACATCCAGACTGTGTAGAAGACTTTCTTTTTTTTTTTTCCCCCCCATCAGAATACTGTTGCGATCCTGAGCATCATCAGCGGTTCCCCCGACTGCAGATCCAGCCTGAGAGGCTGTTTGTTGGGCCCCATCATCCAGATGTGGGCGCACTGGCGACACCGTCCCCCGACGGTTCTGTTCATCACTTCTGCCAGTTCACGCCGAAATGCCTGCTTGCTGTCTCCAGAGGTGAATGAGTTTATTCTCACTTGCCCAAACCTCTCTTGTCGTCCCGATTCCTCCACCTGTCATGTCTGAATTGGATAAAAGAATAGCTACAAAAATAAAACGATTGACATTTACAATAGGAGCACATGGGAACTCTCTCCCGAGGCATGGAGAGGAAGGATGGCATGATGGCACCTCGAGGACGACCATCAGAGTCGACAATGAGGTGGAAGCACACAGAGAGGCTAACAACTACAAGGTAGGGGACGATTACTGCGTCAAATCGGCTATTTCACCACCAAAGTACTCTTAGCAAATAAAGTGACAAAGGAAGATGTAGGGGGTTGAAGAAATCAGAACAATGTTTCAAGGACTGCTTTCGGCTCGTTTCAAGTAATGTGGAGGACATGGCAGATATCTGCAACACATTTTGCTGATCAAATGATGCAAAAACACACACACAAAAAAACGTTTTGGACAAAAAAATGTGAACACCAAGTACAATCTGACTGAGCTTGAGATGTTTTTTGCTACGAAGGATGGGAGAAACTTTTTCCAAGGTGGTACGGAAGTCTACATTGGCATAATATAATATTCTGCATTTTGTTTTTGTTTTCCAGTTTGGATTTAGAAAATGGAAGGGCAACGTGACCGAGAAACCAATCGAAGACCGATCTGACATCGACAAGGAACTGCACACCGACCTCAGCATTGTTAAGAACACTGAAGGTCTTTTCTTTCTGTTCAACAGGAGAGCACAATATTAGGAGAAACAAGCAAAATGCGCTGTTCTTTGAGAATGCTGCTGCGAAGATATAACTCTGGGATAAATAAGCAATTTACTGAAAACTGGCTTTCTGGTGCATTGCAAATATTGACTCTAGATAATGAGCAGTCTGTTCAGCTTTGGGGGAAAGAAAACAACAAAACCAAACCCTTTATTTCCACCATCATGTGGGTTTTACTGAGAGTTGCTTTTGGCCAACTTTTGCTGTTTTGGAAATGAAATGAAATGACTTGGCTTGGCTGATGTCCCTTAAAAACTCTGACCCCTTATCCCTTTTTACCTTCTAAAATTTTGCTCCATATTGTAAATGTTGCAAAAATATTTCATAGAGGGCAGAAATACCTGGTATTCGAATAATTGCCTAGCAGCGCATATTCTTGTCTAGTTAGTTCTTCGCCAAATCCAAGTGCAGTGGTACTGAAACAATGATTACTTTGCGATATATTGTGCAGCTCTATTATTGAATTTTTATGCTTGCACGTAAGTACTTTGCTCTTACCTGGAAGCTCTTTGCTTTCTTTCCTCCAGTTCCAGTGGTCACCGTTGGGAACATGGCATATGTGTTTTTATTTGGCTGGTGGGTCTCCTTGACCTACCTGCTCATTTGTCCTGTGATGTTTCTGACTGTCTTTGGTGTCCCTTATGGTATGTATTCTAGAACCAGCTGCATCATTAAGAAACATGAGCGTTTTTACTGCATGTCGCTGAGCCATTTTTTTGCTCCTTTCAGGTAAAGTCTGTTTAAAGTTGGCCTGGTATATAATTTGGCCGTTTGGAAAATCCATACAAAGGGTAAATGGATATAAATCCTCCACGTTTTCTAGGCAAATGTTTTTTTTTCATAATGGACTATTTTCTATATTCTACTTTTTAAAATTCCAGGCTTGTCATTTAGTTGACACGTCTGCCGTGAAGCCGACAAACTGTGACATTGTTCCACAAGAGCACGATGATAAGGATCTGGTTGGGGACACGGACTGCGCACCTCTTCTGGTGTCCTCCCCTCTCCCTGTTGAGATCCCCGTTCCGACTCGTCCGCCAAGAAAAACCACAAAGCACTGGGTGAGAGCGTCAGGATGCATTTCATGATTATCCACGATTATCATGCTACTAAGTCGGTTTCCCCGTTGTGTCTCTGCAGTGCCGCGTCGGCACTTTGCTTTGGTTGTTGCTGGGCTACCCAGTCCTGGCTGTGGTCCACTGCCTCGCATTTGTCCTGTCCTGGCTTCCGGTCTTCACCATCCCCATTGCAAAGATGAACAGCCGCATCCTGACCACAGTCCTCCTCATGGCACCGGAGGACATCGAGATCTATTCGCTGGATAAGGTTTCCTATGAGTTGATTTTAACAATGACCATTCATGAAGAACTTGTCGTAATTTATGCAAAATTGTGAGTAGGTTGCATAATGGGATTTGGTTGAGTTTTCTGTCCACGAAACCAAAACTTTTCTTTTTTTTATTTTCCGTCGTAGGGCTAAAGGTAGATCATTATAAATAACTTGTTGTTGCAACTGACTTCCTTTTAATCTGATCGCTCTGCAATGCTTTCAACTAGTTAAGCAATTAAAAAAATTTTTTTTTTAACCATTTGCTCTCTTATTTGATCTTCCAGAAGGACGTGTGTGAGACGAGAGTTGTCTTGTACTGTTATCAGGCCTTCAATGTGCATTACTACAAATACACAGTCCAAGGGATCAACATCTTTGCTCTCAGTATCCTTTTTTAGCTGGTCATGAATGGGGCGGGGGGCTTTTATTTATTAATTTTTTTAAAGACGACGCATCCCTTTGTTTTCCTTCATCTCTTCTGGCAGACTTGTTACCGTTGGTATTCGTGACTGTAATCGCTGGCTACGCTGACCGAGAGCATGAATACTTCAGCACAGAGACCATGTTCACGATAGCCATCACGTCCATAATTCCCCTGTCCTACTATATAGGCATGGGAATTGCAAGGTAAAGTATCTTATATAAAATAAGTGGTATGGAAAAGTAGTACGTGTAGAATTCATGTTTCGGTTTCGCTGTTGTGCTCTGCTCAGCATTTCCGCACAGAGCAACTTCGCAGTGGGGGCGGTTGTCAACGCGACGTTCGGCTCCATCACGGAGATGACCTTCTACATCACGGCGCTGCTTCGGGGGCATCGCGCCGGCAGTAATTGTTACGAGGAGGTCGTCAAATCTGCACTGGCTGGCACTCTGATTGGGTGCATTCTGTTCATCCCCGTAAGCGTCACTGAAGGACGCGTGAGCGCACAGCCGCCTGCCTGCCTGCCTGCAAGTCTAATTGATTCTAAAACTCTTTTGCAGGGTATTTGTATGACTATTGGAGGAATCAAACACAGTGAGCAGAGATTTAACAGCCGCTCGGCCGGCGTGAGCTCAGCTTTGCTCTTCATATCCATTGGAGGTAAGGATTGTCGCGTTTGGTTATTTTAAACGTTTTCCCAGAGTCGTCCTAATGAGATTTGGGCTTCGCTCTGTAGGTGTGTTTGCACCCACCCTTTTCTCAAAGACCTTCGGTAACCTGGTGTGCGAAAGCTGCTCCAGTACTCCCGGTAACGGCACCGTACCGTTCACCTGCAAGGACTGTCGCTATGACACGGTGGGCGGCTTTTTTCCAACTTTTGGCAGAACAAGTTCAAGATTTTTACAGGAATATTTTTATACTTGTATATACGTACAAATGAAACTCGGGTAACACTTTCTCTTTTTCCCCCCAACAGACTACAACTGACCCACATTTAATTCTGTCCCATATTGAGTAAGTAAAATCATTTAAATTCTGAAATGCATTTTCTGCGCATTTATTCCACCCGAGTTCGGATTAATTAGGAAATGTTTTTTTTTTTGTTTTTTTTCCCCAGGCCTCTGGTGTACACCATTTCCGTCCTGCTGCCTGCTTCCTATCTGATCGGGCTCATCTTCACACTCAAGACCCACGCACACATTTATGATATCCATGTCAGCGACGGTCACGGGGGACAAGCACACGGTCAGTATGCACAGGAGGGTAGCAACACCAACAATCCCACTGGTGAGGTCACAGCTGCCCATCTGGTTCCGACCAACATGTGTATTAATGCCAGCATTACTGCACCTGGCCGCATTCCGACAGGTGTGTGGGCTGCATGTGGTTCTTCGCATGAAATACTTAAAACCTTCTGCATGTTGCTTGCCTGAAAAACTGCATGCACGTGACAATCTTAAGTGCTTGATTTCCAGCTTAAGTTGGTCATGCATGCCAAAACAATTTTTTTTTCATAGAAATTTGTGAATTCCTTTCACTGCTACAAAAACTTGTGCCAAGTCGACATTTAAACGTGGCACACAGATATTTAAATGGATCTATTTTGAGTGTGTTGGTGGTTAATAAGATGCCTGCTGCCATCAGGTCACCCTGTTGTCCACTGGTCCAGATGGAGAGCTCTCGCAGTGTTGATTTTTGCCACGGTGCTCATGGCCAGCTGTGCGGATCTTTGCACCGTCAACATCGAGCCCATCCTGAGTCATTCCTCCGTCTCCCAGGTAGTTAAAATGCAAACCATTTGGTTCAATCGACGAGACTGGAACTTTTCCACTTGCACTCAGATGGGTCTCGTTTCCCTGCAGTACTTCATCGGCGTCACCGTATTGGCGATGGTGCCGGAGCTTCCCGAGATTGTCAACGGGATCCAGTTTGCGCTGCAGAACAATATCAGCTTGAGGTTTGAGTAGATCTTTTATGTTTTTGTCATGGTAACTTCTATCAAACTGTAGTATTTCAAGTAATGGGAGTTGTAAGAGACACATGATGTCAAATTGTACAGAAATTCTTTTGACAATCTCTCAGTACAGTCTGAAAATGTGTATATTTCTAACTCTCTTGCAGTCTTGAAGTAGGCAGTTGCATTGCTGTGCAGGTTTGCATGATACAGATTCCACTTCTTGTCCTGTTTAATGCTTTCTACGTGAGTATGTTTTACTTCTTTGTAGCGCATCCTACTCTGTTATTGTCACCTTTTGTAAGCATGTTAAAAGGAATTCATCTTTTATTGCAGTAGCCTAACCTCGCACATAAACGAAGCATTTCCTCTGCTGGGTGTAATATTTTCACACATTGTCTGTGATGAGCTGCTCAACTTGACTGGCTTAATCTAAATTTTATTTTATTTTTTTTCTTGTGTCCAGGATGTGGGATTTGTGCTCGTGTTCAGTGACATTCATCTTTGGGCCAGCATCTTCAGCGTCATCCTGGTGAACTACATCTTCATGGATGGGAAGTGTGACTACTTTCAGGGTAAGTTCCTCATGTTGCAAACTCCTGCTTCCACTTAGCGAGGCTCAACACTAATTGTTATAAAAATGAAAATAATTTTTAAAAAAGCCACTAATCGTCTTCTTTGTGTTTGCAGGTACAGCCCTAGTGGCGGTATACTTCATCGTTTTGGCCGTTTACTTCTTCGCTCCTTCTCCGCGCTCATGTTAATCTGTTTGCAAAGAAAAGAATGCATCCGTTCTGCTTTATGCCGAAAGATCACCGTTTTTTTTTTTTCCATTTTCCTTGGATTTGGTTTCAGATGCACAAAAACTGGGAAACCATCTGAGTGTTTGAATCGTCTTCTCTGACCTACGATTGATGCTGTGCCGTTTGTTTCCTGAAACATTTTCCTAGTGCTTTTGATATTTGTGAATCTTGACTACTGATGTAAACTTTTGGAATGTGATTAAATAAAATGTAATAAATTTCCCAAATAAAATGTTAAAGACATTTCTAGTTTTGCACTGATTGACGCAGTTAGTGAAACTTTTAATTGATGATAAATTATGTGGCTTTAACAAATTCTACGAAATATTGAAGTCATCTAGAAGTATTTTCAAATGCCGGAACAAAAAAAAAGTCTGTGTCTACATCTGGAGTCAAAAGGTTTGCAACTTAAACTTGGAGAAACAAAGCTGAACAAGTTCGCAAATGTGTCCACTTTTGTTACTTTAAAATGTTTTTTCTTTACTGCACATCTTAAGGGAATTAGTCATGTGAGCAAGGCTATATTTGAACAATACTTTTATTGACAATGTTCATAAAATCAGACTGTACAACTTTTTTTTTAATTTTAATTTTTTTATAGGAAACCTGTAAAGCATATTTTAAAAGTAAAGATTTTTTTTTTCTTTGTTTGAAAAGCAGGTACAGGCATCATGCATTAAAGAATCTGGGAAGGCAGTGCAGAAGTTTAAAATAAGAGGATTCATGCACCGGTGGGGTGGGGTGGGGTCAAACCAAAGATCTCAAAGTGAAGCAATATTTGGCGTCTTTAAAACATTAAGTGTCAATTATTTTACGAGAATGCGCTGCAGTCGATTTAGGAGTTACTGATCTGGTTATTACAGGGGAGAGTTTAAAAATGAGCACCTGTATGCACTGACTGGAATATCCGATGGGGTTAAACATGCATCTCAGAAAAAGGCACTGCAGGATAAACGACTGTTACTGAAGCAGCTCTCGGTGCAAAGCCATCGTCTTCAACAGAAGGTAAAAAGCGTCAACGAACGAAAAGCTTGAGGTTCAAACGGCACCCGATTCACAGTGAGGTGCGGTTTCACAAATAAAGCTAGGAGTCGACACAATCGGGGGAAATAACCCAAATATTCTCCTTCATTTTATGTTTAAGCTGTAAAGGGGCGAGGGGGAGGGACGGAGACAAAAACCAAGTCGCAAATGTTCTCGTCATGGCAATGAACACCCAGTGTCTGCACAAATGTTAGGCAATTTGACCACAAATGATCTGAAACATTTTATAACGTTTCCGAGGCGAGATAAAAGCTTTGTTTGTCCGCCCGTGCAAATTGGCAAGATAACTAGAGTGCTGAAACTTGCACGACTATTAATTCATCTGACAACTTGGAGCGGAGAAGGTCCCCTCAGGGGAAAGGACAGTAAGAGCTGTATGGTGTCAGTGTAACTGTGAAAAATTGGCAAACCAATGTGTCGCCCTCTAGACTGAAATAACTAGCCACAGATGAATAAAGGATCTATTAAATAAGAAAATTATCTACGAGAACATCAGAGGAGGGGAAATGTGCAAAGAGCAATATCAGTTCATGATGTGGGGGGTGAGGGGGATCCAGCAAAAAGTGATCAAGTCCTTGAAATAAATATACATCCATTATTCCCTTCACTCTGAATTTATAAAATATCTGGAGGATTTGCAGAAGTGAGAGTAAATAGCATCTGACTTTTCACATGGCAAAATATAGTTTTCTGTATTGTTTTACAACTTGTCAGTTTGTCGGAAGAGGACGTCCAGAATCCAAACGCTGTACAGATGCAGTGATGGCACAGGGATTAGAGTAAAATCCATAAAACATTCCAAGAAATACTGACACTCATCGCCGTATCTACAAAAAAAAAAAAAAAAAAATCAAAAAAAATACAGGAACTTAAAAAAAAAAGAAAAAAAAAGGCATCCCATTGTTTTTGGCTTTAAGGCGGGATGGGGGGCGGGGGGGGGCAGCTACATCAGGCATCTTACAGAGTCCTGCTGGGAAATTTCTCCCGTTCCTCTGCGCCTACTTGACACGGTCTACGAGCTCCTCCGTGAGGCCCAGGTTGTACAGGTGAAAGGTGGGGAGAGAGGTCAGGTGGGGGAAGGCTTTGAGAAGCTTCTCCCAGCACAGCTCCAGCAGGCTGGGAACAGTCAGCCAGATCTTAAACAAAGAGCCAGTCCTCTTGTTCTCGTGGATGTTCACCACGCCTCCATGAATGTACATGCAGCCGGCCTGGGAAGAACAGCAGCGTTAGAACAGTTTGACTGGCTGGACGCCAGACATCTTATGAAAACACGCTTTTAATTCAATATAAATTTCTGGATTTATTTCACACGTTTGCTGACTTTTTAAAGTATCATGTATATTCTTCGACAACCTATTTGTTGACTTCTCTGGAACTTGCTAAAAGAACAAATATCAGAAAGAAAAAGTTCTAATAAATGGTCAAAGCTAATAAGACGTTTCATTCCCAGTCCAGTCAAAACTACACAAATTTTCATTGACGAAAAACACCAAAATGTTATTGTGTAATAAACAGGTGAATTTTAAGTTTTGTTTTTTTTTTTAAATTAGGAGAAAGGTACTAACAGGGGTTACAGCAGCACAGTGAAAGTAGGCTGGCTCAGGCATCTCTGCTGGTAGCTTACTCCACTGGAAGGTTTGCAGGTTTAGCTTCCACAGATCGGCTAGTATCAACTCCCCGTTGTAGCCTCCACAAATAAATACATCTACAAAAAAAAAAAAAAAGGGGGGGGGGGGGTATACAAGTTGCGTGTTAGTTTGCCAGCGTGTGAAAAACAAGCAGATATTTCTTAGATCCGTCTGTCTCACCGTTGCGTATCTGCACACAGCTATGGCATCGTCGAGGAGCAGGATATCCTGTCAGAAAGTGGGGAAGTTTTACTTTTTTTTTTTTTTTTTGGATATTTCACAGAGTACTTTGTAAGTATCTTGGACGATATTTGATCAGTTTTGTTCACAGATGAACCAATATGACTGCGCTCACACCATTTCGAAAGACGCCTCAAAAGAGGCATCGTGGTTCTACGAAGTATTGAGCGAACACAGAGGCAGCCCACACTTTTCACATCTTTACCTTTTTAAATATTTAGAGTTTTTCCCTTTCACTTTACAATTCTGCACTCTTTTCTGTTGGTCTTGCCACATAAAACCTCAATAAAATGCGACCTAATGTGAAAGAGTTGAAGGAGCAGGTTTGCTTCCAAAGCACTTAGTAGAAAAAGCAGGCTGAACTCTGGAAAAAAAGTGCAGCATACACACCTATTTTCTCATGAGGTTTAGCTGTGATCTCCTCCCAAGAGTTTGTCTCCAGATTATAAGCATGTATCTACAAAAAGGAAACCCAAAACATTTTACAGTAACTAATATTTTAACATCGATACAGAGAAACTGCCGGTGTCGTACCTTATCTAGAGGGTACGACGTCCAGGAAGTTCCACCTCCCAGAATATAAATCCTCTGTCCGTCATGTGCTATTTCATGCCTGTATCTGTGACGCACAGAAACAGGAAGTGATGTCAGGGGCGTTTTGGAGAGTAGAAAGCATAAGTATTTGGCTTTCGGTGGCAGCTTGATGTCCAGCTCTCTACCTTTCCTCCGGCAGGTCGTCAGGCGGGTTGTTGGGTTTGAGGTGGATCCATTCCCTGGTGGTCAGATCGAGTCTGTGCAGGTCTGTGCTGTAGATGTAGCCCGTCGTTCCGCCAAACACATACAGGAAGCCGTTTATAATGACCATCGCCTGGAGAGGAAAAAAAAAAAAAAACATCAGTCAGTGCGCCGCAACAGTCATTACCCTGTAGAATCCAAATATAAAACACTAAAAAGAGAAATTGTCCAATACGCAGACGTAGAACCGATTCCTGCAGCTACCTGTCCATATATCCGGTTCGGCTTCTTCCCTCGACAGTTGAGCAGCGACCACCGCTTGTACTTCACGTTACAAACGTGGACATCGTTGCCGTTATTCTCCCCGAAGGGAATCCCGGTGCCGCCGAACACCAGAAGGTTGTTGCCGTGTAAAACCGCTGGAGAGACCACAGAACAATAAACTCCGGGTGAGAACACCGCTTTCCATATTGAACAACGGGACTTCGATTCTAAACTACAGGCAAGGCGGACAAGAGTTTCACCTGACATAGACGCCAGCTCTGTGGGCATGTAACCCTCGGTTCGAATCTGCTGCCAGCAGCCCGTGGCAAAGTGGTACCGCCAAAGCTCCCTGAACAGCGGGTAGTCTTCGTTTTCGGAGCCTCCCGACTCTTCATAGTCCGGGTTGTAACCCCCAAACACGTACAGGTTAGTGTTGTCAGCGACGCAGCGATGGCCGCTGCGGGCGGGAGGAGTTCGAGGACCTGGACAGAGAGGAGTCAAGGTGGAACAAGGGGGACATAAAAATACCTTTGAAGCGTTTGTCTAGTTCAGTGGTGGTAGTTGGTGGGGGGAGTTCAGGGCCTGGAGAACCAGAAATTCTGCTGTCTGGTAGAAATTCAGTGAAGAAGAATGTTCGGTCATTGGTTTGTGACTTTAAGGCCAAGCGCACACACACGCAGAAGGACTGAAGGAAAGGTAGGTCAATCTCTAAATGTCTAAAAGCCTAGTCAAAAAAAGTCCTCAAAAGACTTAAATCTGATGAAGATATTCTGGCACAGTGGTGGCTGTAGTAGCTGCTTCACTGATTCAAGACATGTACAGCTTTACTTAATTAAAAGTAATTCAGTTTTCTAGCTAAAAATCCTGAATGTTTCGTCATTGGTTTCTGCCCTTAAGATCGCTTAAGCAGCAGAACGGTAATTTGAAACAAAAGCCTGCAAGCCCACCTCTGAATGGCTCAGTAAGAACATAATGAAGCTTTTCGAGCGGTCTAGTCAAAGCCTGGATTCAAATTCACTGTGTAAAATGAGCTTCAATAGGTCATTCCTGCTTGAGAACTCAGAAGAGCAGGGGAGATTCTAACACTTTGACGAAAAATATTAATTTCCAGGTACAGCAAAAGCTTGACAGTGGTTGTCAAGGATGGCGATTCCTTTTCACAAACAGTCTTGATTGATTTGGTTGGCTTCACACTTGTTTTATGGTCCAAGGCATGCAGAAAAGCGCAAGCTGCAACTATGAAAGGAGGAAAACTACCCGTTAACCAACAAAACAGAGCCATGTTGGTGCCATTCCAACGCACACCTGAAACATCTCGTTAAAATGTCTAGTATGAGCGGCTGTTGGCATGAATGTGATGTTTATCGGTTCAATTTGTGAGGAGGCCCTCCCGAGTGGAGAAACCGCGCTGAGCCAATCTTCAATGTGTGACATGAAAGCTGGGATTAAACATCACGTCGAGATGTTCATAATGTTGTTGCTGTTGACCTACCTGCTAACATCGGTCCGCGCGGCGGCCTGCCTGTCAATTTCTCAAATTTATTCAGCTGCTCTGAACTGTCCGACATCTTTTGTCCCCTTCTTCTCCCTTCACTGCCCAGTCCCTTTGGTTGTCACATGGAAAAAAAACGCAACGCCCGATAAAGCGTCGATGTCTCACTTCACATTTCAGCCTATTTTGAAGCCATTCACAGGTTTTCTTTTAGCTCCACCGGTGATGACACGCTACTTCTTCTGGTATTGCTAAGCAGTTGGAAGACAATGTTTGAGAGCAGTTAGCGCCACCAACTGGTCGTGGGTCTGAATCAAAAATATATAATTTAATTTAAGTACTCAGATATATAGGTAGAAATGTAGTTAGGTAAATGTAGTATTTCAATGCATTTTTACTAAAAAAGACTGTCCAATAAATTACTTGTGTAAGAGTAAAAAGGTATTTTGTAAAAGTCAGTTAGTAACTGTCATCAAATGGAGCAAAATATAGTTTTATAGTCAAAAGCGAAAAAATTCATTGACACGCATAACATATTTACAAAAATAACAGATTTAGGCAGAAAAATACGTTTCTAATGCAATACTTTTTCAATATAAAACTTATGAACCTTGGGTAAAGTATCCCCAGTACCAATCTAAAGTGCAGTGTTTCTTCCTGATCTCCAAATGGCAAAAAGAGATCAGCAGACAGAATTTATGCTATTTACTAATAGCATTTTCTGCTGTTTGTCGTTTACATTCCTCCACCTTTTGTTTTTGACCTTTGTAAACAATAGTGGAATATCTCAAGAACTAAATTAGATGCTATTTTAATGTATGTGGAAATAATAATTCTATTTTTTTTAATCTATCATTTTAATGTATTTTTTTTAAATAATTATTTATGTATTAGTTTGTTTGCTTGTGTTTCTTTTCTTTAAAAGAAATAGCTTTTTGAACTTGCTTTAAACCAATAAAGCCAAAAAATATGTGGAAAAAAATAATAATGCGCTAGACATATTTTTATATTATGATACTGATACCAATAAATGAATAAATTCGTGGTCTAATGCCATGTGCAGGCTGCTAAAATTTGTTGGCGTCAGTGGGAGGGGGAGCGGGTTAGCAAAGAGGAACATCTTTCCTTAGGTCCTAGTTTCTAGGGAAACCATTCAGAGTCGACCATGGCGACGGACGGTGGTAGCCGCGGGGAGCGAATTGCCCTTTCCAACCAACATAAATCCAGCCTCGCTTCCCCTGAAAAAGTCCGCGAACTTCTTAATGAGGGGGTATCTGTAGTAGACGTCGATTGCAACAGGTAATTAATGCCAACCAACACGCGATTTCCTTGTATGTTTACGTTAGCTTACGGCTTAGGCTCATAGCCGAGTAGCTCAATGTAGCCGCGCCTTCGCTTTGCTGAGGTTTATGAGAGCCTGAAAGACGGGACTGGGTGCAGCACACGAGCATGCTACAGCTGTTGTGCATTTGGTTTATTTGTTTTTGTCCTGAACTAGCTGTGAAGCACTGCTGCTAAAGCTACGATGCACAATTACAGACAAAGAGGTCGAGGCTAAACGAGGTTCACGATTTCAAGAGTTGCAGAAAAAGACTAATAGATATTTTAGCTGTTTTCCTCTATCACACTGTCTTTTAAGTTGTATCTATCGATTAATCTATTCATCGGACCATCCATCTTCATGCCCGCTTATCAACTATTTTGTCTGTTACTCTATCAGTTGCCTTATCCTCACCCAAGATATCTGTTCATTGTTCTTTTTGTCCATTCATCCATCTATGCTTTGATTGATCATTTGTCCTTCATCTGCCTGCATGTACATCCATCCATGCTTTTGCCTATCCATCTGTCAATCCCCTACCCATCATAGTCTCACTTCAACAATTTGTCCATTCATCTTGCAGTTGCTCTTCTATCTATTCATATTTTTTTGCCATCCATCCATCTTCTTGTTTACAGTCTTATTTATTTCTTCATGATTCTTCTTTTTGATGCTGTTAACACTGGATGAAAGAGGAAATGATCAAATTCTGACAAGAAACTCATTGTGAATCTTGAGCAGTCCTATTCATTTAGCTGTTTTTATTTTTCTTTTAATTTCCTTCCTAACAAACGAACTGAAAATTGTAAACAATAATGGGATTTTTACACTGTTCTTCAGAAAGAATATATAATATTTTGTTACCAATTATGTCAAGATGTGTGTATTTTTTTTTTTTTTTTTTGGTCTTATTCAGCAAACGAGGAGATTTAAACGTTCCGGAAGTAAAAGGCAACACCCAGGCACCCTGTGAAGCTACCAACAATGAAGCTTTTTTCTCCAGAGTGGAATCGTATTCAATATCCTTTTCTCACTGCAGCTCACAATGAGGAATTCGCCTTTTGCTGCATGTTGTTGGGACTATTCCTTAGCTAATAAATCCATGCATTTTTACTCCTTATGTCATTCTATCAATGCAAGGACGTTTTTTATTAATAGCACTGGGGATTTCCTTAGCATCGCACTGTATGAAATGGGCAGCCAAGCCACGCAGCCTGTCTCCTCTGATGTGCGCCAGGTACGGTTGGATCAACGTCGGCTGTGACATGCTTAAGTGCTCCAGCTGCCAGGCTTTCCTTTGTGCATCCCTACAGCCAACGTTAGACATTGAGAAATGTAAGCAAGACTTCAAGCAGCTAACTTTCTCCAGAGCTGGAACAGTTTTGGCGAGGCTTCGCTGAGGTTATTAAACGGCAGTCAAGGTTTCTCTCTTTGATTCTTCAAATAGATAAAACTCGAGTTGCGGAAATATCGAGGCAGCTTCAAACGCAGCATGAAAAGTATTGTCCTTGGCCCGACTTTCCCTGTCCAGGTAGGAGCAGTTATTTAGCTGTATTTAATGCAGCCACGGCGTACGTCTTTGGTATTTTCATAATAAATATTCATTTTTCCCAGAGCGGTTCTGGTTGGTACCAGCTTCTGAACCATCGAAGCTTCTTACTTCCCTTCTGGAGCGCTTCCAGAGCACCTGCGTCCTGACGCAGCAGCTTCCGGCGATGAGTCCAGAGCTGCTCAAGTCCATGGTAAAGTAAAGTGTTTCTGGGGACTGCATAAAGAGGATAGCCATCATATCCAAATGCATGCTTTGGTTATCCTGAAGTAGCTGTCTGACCTGTGCGGGTTTTATTTTTCTTTTACTTTTTGCAGTCTCTGACAGAGGATGTGATCAGCACTGTGCTGCAGTTGATTGAGGAAGAACAGAAGCGGAAGGGAGGGACTCCCTGCTCCGAGTCTTTGGCCGTGCAGGTGTCCGCATGCATCGTTTCTCTCTGTGGCTGGGGAGCAAAGTAAGATGAATTTTTCCTCAATGTCGTGTAACTCAAAACGAAATTCATAACCAATGCGCTCTTCTCTCTATCCAGCCCAGCTCTGCATGCAATGAGCCTGCCGACCGTCTCCTGCTCCTACTGTATGCGAAAGGTGGGCTTGTGGAACTTCCTTCAGATAGAGGGGCTTGGCGGCGACGCGGAAGCGCCACCAAACCCCGCGGGGCCCTCTGGTCCCACCGCAGGGCCCGCGTCAGCAGCGTCCGACGGAGACGCTTCCGGATCAGTCTCACCCACTCCAGCGCCAACAACTCCATGTCGCATGAAGCTTCGGAGTCAGGACTCCACCCGCACTGACCAGGCAAGCTCTATGGAAGCTAACGTGCCAGAAGTAGTTAAACTGTTTGATCTATGTATACATTAGAGATGGTTTGGGTTTTTTTTCTATTTCAGGACACTGTATAATTTTATCCAGCACAGGTCTTCTTTGTTTTATTTTTGCACAGTAGACAGTACCGTTAGGGTGCACGTTCTTCTTAGTATATTTGTAGAAATCTAAATCAAAGAAAATATATCAAGACAACTATACTCTTTTAGACTTCATCTAAAAACAGAGATTAGTTTGCTAAATGCTTAAAAGTGTTGCATAAAAATAAATAAATGATTGTTTTAAAACTGGAGCTGCTGTCATGTATCAGGACAGGACAAGCAGTTCCCTTCTGGGATTTGTTGATCAAACCCTGCAGTAAACAACAATGTTTCAGTCCAAATTTGAAGTTTTCCCAATTATATGCCTTTCGTGCAGGTTATCAGGCATTTTTTTTTTTTAGATGAAATGTGTCATATTCCGTGATTCATACGCAACATAAGCTTTGTGCCCACAGCAAAGTCCTATAACAAGCAGATGCCAGCTTGATTTGTGTTTGCGTTTGATGCAGGATGAAGGTACGGCCTCTCCAGTAGCCTCGCGTGCCCGAAGCAGAGACTCGCCGAGTCCAAGTGAAGATCTGCCGAGTCCTTTAACCAGAGGCAAGAGGCCTGCAACCCGGAGTCGGGGTCAGGGATTCGGCTCAGGGACTGACGGCGCTGCCAGCCTGCACCCTCCCAAACGCCTGTGTCTCTCATTGACCGGTGGTCCAGTAAGACTTAAAGTTACTTCTGCGCACCATGTTTAAGTGATCCTCTGCAGCACTTACTATGCATTTTGTTTTATTGAGCTATTTTTAGACCCAAGACAAAACAAAAGATAATTGGAGCTATAATATTGAAAGAAAAGCCCATTTTAGGTGGCTTAAATTCTTAAATACTTAAAATATTGTCCTCAATATTGCATTTTTAACTGGGCGTCATGGAAATTCTTGTAGTTAAATTTGATTAGAGACCCTGGAAACTCACTATTTCATCTTTTAATAAAAAAAAAATAAAATTCTCATCAGGATGGCCCTTTGCCCAAGAAAGCGTTTGACCCCCTCGCTCAACACAGAGACTGGTGTCCCTGGATCTCTGAGGGCAAGGAGAACATGGATCCGGGAGCCTTATCGTCTTTGGCCAGAACCTCGACCGTTAATCAGCAGGGCTGGAAAGCTGCTCTCGACCTCCTCATGCCCACAAAGAAGAACTCCAGCGCACAAGGTGGCATCCAAGCACAGGCAAGTAGAAAGCTCGAATAATGTCTAGGGGGGTGGGGGGGGAACCAAAAACGATTAAGCTTATTTGTTTTTTTCCTCTCCCGCCAGGGCCCTCGTGACAAGTCTAAAAGGGTGTTTGCTATTCTTCGTCAGTGGCAGGTATCCTCCTCATCTCAGTAGACCGTTTAGATCCAAAAGGCTGTTGACCTGCCTGTTTTTAACTTTATGACAAGATCAATCTCAGCATAGAAGGAGTGCTGTGTATCATTTGTGCACGTCACTCCCTGTTTTTTTTTTATATTTGTTACAAATTAAGTGTTGCTAGAGGGAATTTAGTGGAAGTTTTCTCTGTAAACTGTCAAAAAATGTGAAGGATTCCTTTTGGTATTACAAACATTTCACGTACGCTTCATGTACAACTAACTCCCTGCAATGTTTTCATACTTCCTGGGTCTTTTTGAATTTTTTTTTATTTGTGATTTGTGACATTGCAACCAAACATTTATTTATTATATTGAGATTGACGGATAAACACAAAGTAGTGCATAATTGTGAAACAAAGGGAAACTCATGTCTAAGAACAATTTAGAGGATTCAGTTAATGTGACGGTCATGTTTTTTTTTTCTTCCTACAAGGTAGCAACTGCAGCCCTCCAGTCTGTTGTGCTTGATTTTATTTAGGGGTATCAGAGTAAATGGAGGCAGAAAACACACTCGGATCACACTTTTTCCGATTTTTATTTTTAGAGCACTTGTGGAAGCTATGCGTTTTCCTTGTATTTTAC
Source organism: Poecilia reticulata (assembly GCF_904066995.2). Taxonomy (NCBI): domain Eukaryota; kingdom Metazoa; phylum Chordata; class Actinopteri; order Cyprinodontiformes; family Poeciliidae; genus Poecilia; species Poecilia reticulata. The sequence goes on along the minus strand of NC_088852.1, from coordinate 8,799,516 downwards.
AATTATGCTCGTCTTTGTGTTGTTTTGTCACTTTGAAATCTAGGCAAAATCAATTGAGCTTGTTGGTTGTGATGTGCCAAACGTAAAAACGGCAAAGGGTTTGAACACGAGCGAGATTTGCAGCTGCTGGGTTCTTGGTCTCAGAAGCAGTCGACGAATAACGAAGCACCTGCAAGGAAGGCTTGTCCCAATCATGTTTTTAATGGAAAAAATTAATATGTTTGTGATAAACGGCCATTTGGATCAACACTGGAAAGAGAATTCTTTTCTTTTTTTTTCTTTTTTTTATGTGCTGTATGCATAGTTGTTTGCAGGAGCTATAAAGATGAACCTCATAAAAACCCAACTGTGAGCAAATTAGGTTTCTGTTTCTCGTACTTCAGTTTTTAAAGCATGATGTTCTTTTTAAGCCATTTTCTTGTCGTCAAGTAGGCATTTTTTTCCTCACAGGCTTTTGTGAAAGCTACTTAATAAAATGGTTTTCTGAATGTTTGTTTCACATTTGTTGTTTGACATTCTGACAATGGGTAAATACAGTATTTAGACTTGGAATGTTTCTCGCAAATATGATTTTAAAGCATGTATACTGCATGCATCTTAAAAGTTGAGGGTTTAAACACGCCGTGGATCTAAAGAAAACATTTTATTGTAGTTGTAAGGCTCATCTTCAAATTTCATGTTTACACATCAGGCAGAGTCGTTAAACAGAGCATTGATCTCAGCTAAGAAAAGCTGCTCCTTAAAAGGACTTAGGTGCCAACAACCCCGGTTATGAGCAAAGCTAAAACTTGAATGGATATTAAAATCCTAAATGGTTTATGTTTTTGTTTGTTTTGTTTTGTTCAAAAAGGCAAAGTTAAACGTAATAACTACATCAGATGTATTGAAATGTACTAGCAGTTACAGAATGTGTTCACGGAGTTGAAAATACTAAATTAAAGCTGGAAATAATTCACTGAAACTCGTATTTAAAGCTGAATAAATTGTCTCGGTTTTATTTCATGTCGTGTGTTTTGAAATATTTTCAACCTTTACCCTCATGCCATGCAGATGCAATCATTTGATTGCTTGACCTCCACAGGGGCACCTCTGGAAAGTTTCTAACTGGCAGTCAGATGGGGGGTAACATTAATCTGCAGATTGTAAACCACATCCAACAGATGTTTGATTCAGGTTAACTGCTATAGCTGAACTTGAAATTCAGATGAAGTTTGAAGAAAAAAAAAAAAGATTTTTCAAAACATCTTTATCTCCTTTAAGTTCTTTCATGTCTATAGTACATATAAAATATAAAATAAAAAAATACTTATTTCCTTTTTTAGAGCTAATTTTCTGTTCAAAAAATGTTTAATACTGTATCGCTAATTTTTGACCAAATTGTTATTCTTTGGGTTGAGCCAAGACTGACACGCATTCAAAAAGGGATAGTGCAAAAGATAGAAAAAAAATACATACGTAAATAATCTTTGCATCTTTTCAAGAGTTATCTTTTCCTCCATTCAGTTCATGCATAAAAATATTATGAACCCATTCTCTGGTCTCACGCTTATTGGTCAGCAGTCAATCATTTTGCTGACCAATCATGTGGTCTATAATTGTATTAGCCCCGCCCCTTAAATTTGATGAGTAAGGTTCAGGACGTGTGCGTGTACATATTTAAATGGCCAGGTAAACAATTGTTTGCTTACCTATGAATTCATAAAACATGAAAACATTTGGGCTGCTTCTAGCACTTTTGGCCCTGGACAGTAGTTTCCAGTCTAGAAACTACAAACATGGCCATATTTGGTGGCGTTTCTAGTCGCACATATATGGCGTAATTCGCGGAGGGATCCCTGCTTGTCAGAACCATGGTGAGATCGCAGAGAAGGCAGTGAACAGGAGATCTAACGTATAGCTCAAACCCTCAATAGGACGGAGACACTTCACCGTGAGGAGGTTCTGTCGTGAACATCTGGGAAAACAAATGTTAACTTTCGGATAGTATCGACCGCTAGACTGTCTAGCGTTCCTGGGAGCTGGCTTTCAGCTGACTTACTGGCGTTCTGCGGTGGAAATAGCACAAAAAATGTCGTCTCCGAGTCCGGGTAAAAGGCGAATGGATACCGATGTGGTGAAACTGTATCCTTTTTTTTTTTTTTTTTAACTGAACATAAACAACAGTATGTGGTAACACCCGTCATGTATGAATAAGTGCTGTGTGAGCTGTTTAAATGAATGCCGCTCGTTAGTCTTTATATGACTAAAACACATAGGCATTTTCTGTGTGAATTAGTGCTGTTTTGTGTAAACAACATTGTGATAGCAAAGCCAAGTGTTAGCTATTTCTGTCCTGCGAACCTTCAGTTGCTTATCGGGACAACTCTGTTAGCCAATCACATCGGTCACAGGTTCATGTAGCGTTTATGCACAATATGTGACAAACATTAGCTTAGTATGCTGTGTGTATTTTAAGAATGTCCCAGAGCGAAGCTAGTGTTCTGCTGTTATGTGAATGTCTTTCATTTTGTTGGACCACTAACAGATTCAGGACTACATGAATCACCTTGTGGCAGTTTGGTTTCTTTGTCCAGCTTGCTATTTTTTTTTTAGGAAGGGGGGGAGAGGGGGGGGGGAGTTGAGTCAAACTGCCCCCTCAAACGTTTACGCAGGAGCTTGTTTACATAACGTAAGGTTAACTGAAGCAGCAGCTTTCTTTTGTTTCACTCCATTACAATAGGAAAACTGTTCTCGTCGTTGAAGCGAGTGCATTTTTCGCCCCGTCTTTATGCCGTGGCTTTGTCCACCAACACGCTGAGGTTTTTGTAATTTTTGTTGTTGAAACGCAGCTGAGCTTTTGCTGTGTAGTCTTGTTGGTTAATTTCAACATCAAAATGGCCACCTGATCAGTGTATCTGACTCTGTTTCACTGTCTCGCAGCTTGCTGGTGTTAATTTAGAGAGCTGGATTCTGTAGTTTACGAGCAGCATTCGTTTTCATTGGAGTCTGAGCTGCAACGCAGTATCTGGTTTGTTCCTACTTTATTATTATTATTTTTTTTATTACTGTTATTATTATTGAAAGCCTCCCTCAGCTGACTTGTTTTTGTAGTGCTGCTGTATTTTGGCTCTGACAAAAGCGAATTGTCCAGCTGAACCAGAGCAACAACAAAACACATTTCCAGCCCCATAAATTGTTCGTGAACATTATGAACTGGTAGCCCCTCTTTTTGTTGTTTTTGTTCCAGCACAGTGAAAAAAAAACCAGCTAAGTGATTGGGCAGCCTGTTACTATCCGGAAACCACAAGGGGGAGGGACTTAGAACAGCTGATGGGATGGCAGTGAAGCTTAGTCAAATAAGGGGTTTGAAGTGGGCTGGTCAAATGAAATCAGTAAGGGAAGGTTGCCCAAACAGGTTTAACAGATTTATCAAGAAAAGGGGGCAGAATATGATAAAAAAAAAAAAAATTATTTTAATATATTTCTGTTTTAACTTTAAAGCTACCACCCAGGCTTTTCTGTGGAATCAACCAGACCGTGTTTATATGTAGTTTGTTGGCTCTGTATAACATAAATGACTTGATGATATATATTTTTAAATGATTTATTTATTTTTATTTTTGCTATTTTAGCCAAAAAAAATTCCCACCCCCGCATAGCAAGTTCTGACTAGCATACTCACACTTTCTCATATTCCAACCATAACCGTCAGTGTTTTATGGGGATTTTATGATGCCACAGATCAGGATGAATTATTGTGTAATTGTGAAGAGGAAAGAAAGCTATATGTAGTTTTCAAATTTTTGGGTTTTTTTTTCCTCTCAAGTATAAGTTTGATGATAGGGCATCTGTACATTAAGCTGCTCGTGATGCGGTTAGTGCTGTACATCTCTGTTACGAACTGTCTAGAGATTGGAATATTTGCCAATTCTGCTTCACAACCTCTCAGTCAGATATGAATATTCAAGTCTTGCCAGAGATTCTCAATTGGATTTAGTTCTGGACTTTTGAATCACTTCAGTCTCATGACTTTTGCAACCTCTTCCTGGTTGTTTTCCAGGACTGCTTTGTATTTCCATCCATCCAGCTTCTTGACTGACTCCCATGTCCCTTCTGAAGACGGGCATCCCCCCTCAGCACGATGCTGCCACCACCATTTTTCACCACATGGACTGTTGTGTTCAGGCTTATGTGGAGTACTACTAGTCGTCTGCTGTATTGGCCAGAAAGTTCAGTCTTGGTCTCACATTCTTCCCTAAACTGCAGTTGGAACTTCCTATTGCTATCTTTACAGCAGTGGCTTTTTCTTCTTTTTTTTTTTTTTTTTTTTAATCTTGCGACGTTTCCTCAAAGTCCGGCTTTTGTGAATAGCATGACTAATATCGTCCTTTAAAAATATACATATATATATATATATATATAGATTTTCTCTCACCTTAGCTGTGGATCTTACAGTTTCTCCTAATCTTCCCTTAGAGCTGCACAGTACATCGAACTGTAATAGTCCTTACAATTTCAAAATGTGCAACATGTAAGAACACTGCTTGGATTTCAAGAACATTTATAAACCACAAAATACACAGAAGTTTTAAATATATATATATATATATATACATACATATTGGACCAGGACAGATGGGAATGACCAAGTAGTTAAAACATCCATATGGTCTAGTTGATGTTTGCTTCAGAATTTGTTGAAATCTGTCAGAAGTTACTCATCTGCCATACTTTTTTTTTATTTTTTTTATAAGAATGCAAGCTAATCAGCTTGATGCTGTTGACCAGAATCCCACACAGAGCTACATTTTTCGGGCTTGTTCTTTAAACCAAACAAACGAGACAAAACAAAAAAAAAACATTGTAATTTGTAAAATCGTAGCCGTGTGGAAACCCGTACGCTGTTACTCAGCTGTGTGTTTCTTCAGTCCAAAAGTACACACATCAAACATGTTCCTCTAATTTTGGCCTACTCCCTGAGGCATTTTGTTGCATTTGCTTATGAGAAACTGCGCTTGTTGGAGCAAGTCTTTTTTTTGTTTTGTTTTGTTTTTTTTGCTTCCCCTACTTGACACCCAATGTGTTTATTGCAGCTGTGACAGACGAGTGAAACAGACAGTAAGACTTCTCTGTCTTTTTCTTTTTTTCCCCCCCTCAGTGCATAAAACCTTGCAGTAGTTGTACAGCCGCTCTCCTCATTCAGCTGCCCGACTGACAGGCTGGAGCAGATTTGCTGTTTGCCACCTGCTCAGCTCTGCACAATGAGCTGTGTTTTTTTAGCAGAGCATTCAGCGTTATAGCGGTCAGCAGCAAGTGTTCAAGAAGGCGAGCGTGTGTTTTAAATGCCAGACTAAAACGTGGGATTCACCGCCTCTAGGTTTCGGGTTTTTTGTGTGTGTGTGTGTGTGTGTGTGTGTGCGTGTCAGAATTAAAGCAGTCTACCTCACTCTGTTTGGATTCTCAGAAAGCAAAAAAAAAAAAAACAACTTTGCAGCTGAAGCCTTTCTGTGCCGCTTATCTGCTCCCCTCCGTGGGTGTAACTGAAGCCTGAAACTCACACCACTTTTAAGATGGCTTCAGAGAGGTTGCATGAATTAATTTGCGGTGAGCGCCAGAGAGAGTTAAGAATCTGGAGCGGAGGCCATGAGGGAATTTGCCATCATAAATCTCAGAAAGACCTCAGCGTGCAACATCATTGGTTTAAAGCTTGTTTTCTTTTTTTTTTTTGTCCTAAGATTGACGAAAATTAGCTTTTTAATTTGTTTTTTATATATATCTATATATATATAGATATATATATTTATAAGCTCATAGCTGCTTTGCTCGGTTCCAAATTTTGCCCAAAGCTTCTTTCTGTTCTTTTGCAGCTTTTTACAAAGACGTTTAGCCTTGAGCAGCAAAAGGTGTTCATTCTGAATCTCGACCTGTGTAACTCTCCCCCCCCCCACCCCCAGTTATACATTCCATGTTGCTCTTGAACTTCTCTGGAACACGGTGTTCTTCAGTGAGGATCTGTGCAGACTGACATTGCAAAGAGCTTTAGGTTCAGCCTGTTGTGCGGGATTAGCTGTAGCTTTCTCTCTTGTATGTGTTGATGGTCACATTTGTGTCAAAGGATGCTAAAGTGGCTGGTTAAAATCCAGCTAAACAAATGTTGATCCATGTTATAGCTGAAACTTACTCGGTGACTTCTTTTTACATTTTGCTTCATTACTGAAGGATGCAACATAAAATATGACATAATTATCATTTGGAATGAAAGTTTGGTTTTTGAGCCAATACTCTTTTTGAAAAATGGCTCAACCTCATTAAAACCGGGCGAAGAGCATTCCTGAGCATCGGTTTTAGATCCTGTACGGACTTCCGGTTGAATTTAAGTCAGGACTTTGACTGAGCCTTTCTTGCATACGAACACGCTTTGATATTAATAATTGTGTCGGAGCTCTGGTGGGTTGTTTAGGGTCGTTGCTTTGCTGGAAGGTCAACCTCTTTTTAGCTCCAGGCTCCGCTGAAGCATGACACTGCCGCCACCGTGTTCTACTGTGAGGATGCTGGCTTTTGTTGCAATGTTTTACACTCAAGAAGTTTATATTTTCAGCACAGGCTGTCTTCCTGATTGTCTTGAACAGAGGTTAGTGAGATGTTCTCAGCTTGGATATAGTTACATTACTTACCTGTGTGTGTCTTCCGAAGGCTGAATTATATTTGGGCTCTTAATCTTGTTTTGCTATTTTTCTTTGCAAATTTTTTTTTAGTTTTTAAATTACCTTCCACTTTTTATAATTAAGGTTTTGTTTGCTATGCAACATTGTGGAGATTTATTAATGTATCAGCACTGATTGGTAAACGAAGTTTGACAAAGGAGGCCTGACGAGCTCGATCTCAGACTTTTTATTTTTTTTGTTAAGCACGTATACATTTCAGACTTTCCATTTCTTAAATCTTCATACCATGAAAAGGGTGTGTGAGTGTGTATTGGCAGGATTCAACTATGATTGCAGCGTGGAATGGAGAGGAGTTCCATGAAGCATGGCCAGTTATAATTCATATTCAGGACTATTGGGATTTATTGGGGAGGGGTCCTGCATATTTCTGCTACCCTAGTATCCATCATATTAACGCCACATAATATGGCAGCTTTTTTTCCTCTCTCTTTCTCTCTTCCACATCAGCTCATTTTCTGCATTTCTTTTATTAACTACCCTCCATCCTTCCCCGTTTAAGTTGAATCCCCACTCCTGAGCTTTATCTGCTCTCCGCTTTTGGCCCCATTGTGCTCCGGTAACGAGACATCCGGACGGCATCAGCGCGCCGTTCTTTTGTGTTTCCCCATTTACAGGAGCCCCTGTGACCTCCACCTCCTGCTGCTGTGTCAGAACGTGTCACCCAGTCTCACAGGCGGCTAATCGGACCTCCACCTCCACGCTCTCCCCCCCCCAGCATCCCCCCACGCCATTATCGCTGCACTGGACAAACTGAACGCGGCCTGCTGAAGGGAATTACCAGCAGTTTTCTGCTCTTTCCTGAACGAGCGACTGATTTGAGAGAAGCTGGAGTTGAAGCAGATTTAGCGTTTTTAGATGGAGTGGGATAGCTTCACAGCATTTAAGTGGGTGAAAAAAAAATAGAAGAAGTTTGAAAGGTGGGAAAAATTCAGACAACAAAGATGGGATACACTGTAGGGTGTCATGAGTTTCTTTATTTACCCTTTAAGTCTGATACAAGAAGTAACGACCATGAATGTTTTGAAATGAAGCTTTGTTGTATTTGATGCTTTTAACAAAATGTTTATAATATTTTCTGAGTATCATAACTGGTACGTTAGACCTTTATGGTGACTCTGGGTTTATTCTTTCTCTCCGCTGTCGCCACATACTTGCCCAGAAAGCGGAATGGCTACAAAATGAACAATACTTCTTATTATTTCCTCTCTATTCAAATGATTACATTCAATTTACTTCTCACTGACTTGGCTGTTTGTTTTTTTCAGCGATTAAAACCAGCCCCAGGAATAGTTTTACATTTTATTTCTTAATGCTTAAGCTAGTTTTGCTGCAACTACGTTAGAAAAACCTGCAGTTTCAACATGACGCTCACTTCTCTCTATCCCAAACTTGCTTCAGGCACTAACTGTAGGGCAAACTGTTACCCTACGTGTGCTTCCTAGTATTAAAGGAAAACATTTTTTTTTCTTTGCATATGTAGTAAACATTATTTGACTGGTTTCCTCTTTTTATGCAGTTCACCAATTTTTTAAAATTGGTATAACTGTAAATATCTTGAATCAGTCTGTCTGTGATATATATATATATATTTTATACTTATTGGTTGTTTAATAGGTCTAACAGAATAGCCTGGCTGACTTTTGAACAAAGCTATTGTCTAAACAGGTCCCCACTTTGATTGACAGTCTTACTTTGTGGGTGCAGGAGCCGGTCTCCTTCACTTGGAGGAGATGTGAGCCCCTCGGCGTTAAGCCCACTGTGCTTACAGTGACGCTTCCTGCACGCATGGCTGAGTTCCCGCAGAAAAACAGATGGACTGAACTTCCTTATTGTTTCGCCTTTTTTTTTTTTTTTTTTTTTGGCACTAGGGTAGCTTAGCCAGTCTTTTCCATGCATGAGTGTAACCATCATGTTTTTTTGTTGTTGTTTTGTTATTTTATTACCTTCTAAATGAATTTGTCTGAATGTTGAAAATGTATTTACGTAAAGACCCTTATCAACGTCCACAACGTCCACGCCCCATCTTTTTAATCAGCTGCTGTTCACTTCTTGTCTGGAAGAAATTGATAAAATGAACACTGCATTTATATATATAAAATTTTGTATTTTTTTTTTCACCACTACTTTGAATATCAGGTTAGCCGTTCCCTCATTACACAGCTGGAAATCCTCCTTTTGTCGTTCTCACTCCAGACAGCAAACCTTGTCTGAGGTTTCCTCATTAGGCTGTCGCCTCAGATTCGGCCCGTTGTGTCTCCTGCCCTGGCTCAGTTTTGTGTTCATTAATGATCATGCCATTTGTTCCTGCGCGCACACGGCCGAGACTCGCGTGCGCGCGCACACACACGCACGGACGGGCCCCTGCGTGCTGTAGCTGTAAATAGACTGTTGATTTAGTGAAGGGCTGAGAGGAGGAGCAGCTGAAGGATTCACATTTGATTGCGGTGGGTGGGCTCTCATCTCTCAGCAGTGAAGACAAAGAACTTGGCCTGATCATTTCTGTGCTGCTTCAGCTCGCTCTCTGGGAGGTAGCCTTCAATGTATTTGGGCTTTCATCTAATGGAAGGCAAATCTGCATTGCAAAAGGAGATTTATTTAATTAATTTATTTTTTTTGGTGTTGAGGTATTTTTATTTTTATTTTTTTTTAGGTTATCTCAGGTGCATTATTCTGCTTTTTTACATTTGTACTTTTACTGCTAAAGAGTTCCCCTCATCTTAATTTTAAGTCAGTAGTTCATGTCTTGTGTAAAAAAAATAAAAAAAAAAGTCTCCATAGGTCTGTTTTATTGACCTTTTTCAAAGCAAAATGTATTTCCCATCCAACCTTTTAAAGTGAGTGCACCACTTCATCTGCCAGACATTTACATGTGGATCTGAGTGAGTCAGGCCTTTGGAGCCATGTGTCCATTGATATGTAAAACCTGCTGCAAGGATTTCTTCTGCGCAGCCCACACATGCTGGCCCCACCATCAGTATTCAGACACCGAAAGTGTCAGAAGGAGCTGAAAGCTTTGAGAGCAGGTCGGTTTAAGCTGCAGTTTTGTTCTGAAATGCCAAACTTGAGATGTTTAAACATTAGTAAAATGCACTCAGTTTGAGTGGAAGCTTTTGTTATTAATTTGTGGTAAACACTGGAGGCTCTCTTGTGTAGGTCTGGTGTAATAGAGGATGCTACATATGTATGTGCGGAAGGAGGAATTCTTGCCGTCATGTTCACTCAATCAGAAACACATTTGTCATGTATTTTAGTGTTTCTATAATCGCAATGCAAACAAACTGCATCAATGAAGGACAGATGACCAGTCACTGATATCTTCCACAGGGAGGGAAAGCCTCAAAAGCTGGTTGTTCAGAGGGCTGTATCAAAGTAGAGTCGTAGAAAATTGAGCGGAAGGAAAAAGTTGCATTCTTTGTCAAGCCACCTCTGAACCAGGGACACCAGAAGTGTCTTTTCAGATGACAGTTAAGTTTGCATTTTGTTTGGTAAATAAAAAGACACCAGAGTCCAGAGGAAGAGATTCCATGTTGCTTGAAGTCGAGTGTAACGTTTCCAGTCATCGATGATGATCTAGGTTGCTGAGGTTCAGTCAACACGCTCATCTTAATGTTTCTTCCTGCTGACGAGTAGATTCTGGTTTCATTTTCCAGCAGGACTGTGCACCTGTCCACACTGATAAAGGTACTAAAAGCTGCTTCAGTGACCATAGTATCACTGCGCTTGATTGGCCTGCAAAGTCACCTGGCTTGAACCCCAAAGAGAATCTCTGAGGCTTTGTTAAGGGGGAAGATGAGAAACATAAGACCCATCAGGGCAGATGACCTGAAAGCCGCTATCAGAGCAACCCGAGCTTCCATTACACCTCAGCAGAGCAATGGGCTGGTCGAGGGCATGGAAATGAACATGCTTCTCAGAAACTTGACATTCGTGTCTAAAAATATTGTTTGTTTTTTAATCTCTTTTTTTTCTGAAAGACACAAATTCAGGTTTCCGTCATCTGTAAACCACATTGATCAACATTACAATAAATAAAGGCTTTAGAAATGAAACCGTGTAATGAATCCGGATATAAGAGTTTCACTCTGAAATGAGAGAGAAACCTTTTTCTTTTGTTTTGAATGAATTTCACCAACTTTCAACAGCAGTTCAACAACCCTTAAAGTTTGTTGGATTAAAAAAAAAAAGTTTGTACTAGTCATGAGTCATCCAGTTTTGCAGCCATGATATTTAGACGTACTATGCAGATTTCTTTTTCACTAAAGCTCACTGATAATTCTTGTACACGGGTCAAATATGACGGGTACAGTAACACTATACTATAATCTACAAGCCAAAGTTACTTAAATTTAGAAGTAGTTTCCAAATAAAAAATGCTTATTGTGCAGAATATTATTTATTTTTGCTATTCGACAGCTGAACTTATCTATCTTGTCAGCGAGAGAAGAATGAGTTCTATTTCAGTCAGCGGAAAAAAACCCATGAAAAGCCAAATTTTAGGTGACAGAACTGTTCATGTTCTCATCAGCAGTTAGTAAAGTGCATGGGAATCTCTATCCTGGATTATTTGCATGTAGTGAAAACGAAAGGGATCAAGAATTACACCTTGTAGAACTCCTTCAGTGGTAGTTGACATGCACAGTTGTAATAAAGCCAGTATCCACCGACTAATCAATTGAGTTATATGCTAGCCCAGCTAAGCTAACCGAATAGTCCTTGGTTTTCCCACCCTTGTTGATGCATTGTGTTAAGAAGTGAGTGGCTGTGTAACTGCCTGATGAGAATTTGTCAAAGTGTTGGGCTTTTCGACTGACTGGTTTATTTCTGGGTTGATTAATGAATAAATGTAGGAGTGTTTCGTATGATAAATGAATGTGGCTGCTGGAGCATCTTGTGATTTCCGAAATTGTTACAGCAAACGAAGCGCAAACTATAAGCTAGGGAGCATGTGAACTGCAATATATTAAAGCTCAGATCACATGTAGGTGCTGATAACTGACTTTGTATTTTAATTCTTTAATCATAATAAAACCCATCCAACAAGCACATAAAGCAGTAAGTGGTTATAATTATGAAATTATAAGCTATAATTTCATAACGTTTTTTTCCTCAACTAGAAAAATGTACAAATGGATTTCTTTGATTTTCAATTTTTTTATTTATTTTTTTCTTTAGAAAATCAAAGTGTGAGCTTCTGCTTCTAACAATCATTCATAATGAAAGGTTTTACACATTTTTTTTTTTTTTTACCGGAGGACCAATATATGTGGCGCTATAGATAAGTACTTAACTTTATGCGCTTGGAGTATTTAAGACCCCAAGATGCATTAAAAAAAGTTAGAGAAATTTCCGAAGTTGCCGATTCAATAGACTTTGGCACTCTTGGCGGTATTTCTTTTCGAAATTAATAGTAAAATTTGTTAAATAACACTGTTTCTCCTGGACAAATGTGATGGATTAAACTGCTTTGTGGCTAATGTTAATGTCAGTGATACGAGATGAGAATGGAGTCATGGGTCACTGAAGTTTGTTGTTGATAATTGCAAGGGGGGGGGGGCAGGATGAAACGGTGTGTTTGGCTTTGATCTGGTTTAATCTCGTTCCCACAGCAACGTCCAGGCCCGTCGCTCGGCAGCCATGCGCCGCTCGGGGCTCGACCTGGGGTTTCTCAGGCGCCATGCTCGGCGTGTGTCGTCGCGCAGTAATCTACTTTGCTCGGTCACATACAAAGTTGAACGCACAAACAGGCATTATTTGAATGCAGGATTGGACTTTAAACGGAGCAGCGTGCATGCAAAGCGATTGCAAACCAATAATCTCCGAATTAAATATTCAAAATGAAACTTCCGTAGGCTCTCGTTTCTGCAACGCCACTGAAAGAATAGTTTTATTTATTACAGATGTTGAAGGTTGTTGGTTTTCAGATGTATATTCTGGCGTTTCTGTTCTTGTCAGAAGTTTTAGAATTGCATAGATTGGAACGTTTTTAAGGATTTCTTCTTTTTTTTTTTTTACTCTGTGTAGTTCTAGTTTCTGTTTTTGTGGAGGAAGCCTACCTGTCGCTCACACCCCAGTGACAGCCTCTGTGTTTCCTGCCTTTCATCTTCAAGGTTTTTTTTTTTTTTTCATTGTGAAGTCTTGCTTCAAGTTGAGTTTGAGGCAGAGAAAGTGAAACGGAGGTCTCTGGTGCAGAGTTCCTCATCTCTACTATAAAACTTGCTCTCTGCTTCTCTCTGTCTGTTGAACCTTTCTTGTTTCTTCTTTAAAAAGTTTCACTCACACTCCTTTCTGCAGCCTTTTTAGTCATCTGTGTGCTCACACACAATATAAGAAATTAGTCCCCCTTTGAACTGGGCCTGGTTTAGGTGCCAGGTCCAAAGCCTAAATACTGTAGATCACAAACCACGCTTGACATATTCTGTATTCATAGTGAGCTCATACACAAATGATTTAATTAGGACAAGTATTATAGATTTTACAATAAACTAGATCTAATTTGGTCTATAAAGTAGAAATGTCTTTTATTATAGAATTGATTCAGACTTCAGAATTGTGTTCTCTGATGATTTGTGAAACATAAAAAGCCCAAACTGAAAAATATCTTGCAATCCGATTCACTGAATGAAAAGCTCGGCAGAAAAATCTAGAAATCTTCAGAAACTTTGCAGGCTGTTTTGTTTTTCCAACTTTGATATCTTTTTCTCTCTTTAATGTATGAAGATTATAACGCTACCGAATTAACTTTCAAAAACCGCTTTTTTTTCCCCTCTTTTTTTGAAGGCATCATCTCCTTCTGTAAAAGCTGAACAAAACAAGGAAGCAGAGCGGTGTTTTCCTGCCTCCCCGCTGCTCGCGCACAAAGCGGAGAAAAGGGTTGTGAAACTTTGAAACGCTTTCCTGCTACGAGTTCAACAAACACCGTCTCCAAGGACGAGATGTTTGAGTGCCTATGACACCACATTGTTTGACAGCGAGCTGTTTATAATTCACCGTCATGTTTATTTTTCCCTACTTGGAAAGAGGTCGAGCGGGATGTGATATTTTGATCCCGGGGTCAAACGGGGATAGCGGCCTGGAAGGGCCAGAAGAACAACAAACATGTCTGCGCCGCAGCCGAAAATGCCATTTACCGAATATATTTACGCATCAGGCTGACGATGCGCTCCGCAAACAAACCGAAAGTACATTAGGAAACGCGATCGGGCTTAATCTATTCATAATTCATGTCGGAACCACAAAACTGAGCGTGTTTTATCGGGTTTTGACGTGACAGACGAATACAGTCGTAGTGAAGTGGAGAGAAGGTGATTTGTGGTTTTGAAATCCACTCAGTCGGAAATAAGCCTGACAGGCCTTTCGTGTTCAACCCCTTTTACTCTAAACCCCCCTGAATAAAATTAAGTGCAACTAACTGGCTCCAATCCAACTATATATATATTTAAATCTTGAGTAGGTAAGCTTACATGCAAAACGCTTCAAACTACTTTATATTCTGGTTTCCATGTGCGAAATAGTGTTTGAAGTCTTTCCCAGGTGTGTGTGTGTGTGTGTGTGTGTGTGTGTGTGTGTGTGTGTGTGTTGCTGCTACTGCTGGTTTGACTGACCCCTGTGTGTTAGATTATGCTTGTGTATATAAAAAGATATTGACCTGGTACTGTCCTCAGATTATGATGTGTACTAATCCAAGTTGGGGGATGGACAGGTGTTATGCGAAGATGGGGAACCACGAAAGAGCTTTAATAAAACATCATAAGATTCAGTTTGTGCACATTTATTAATTTATTTTTTTCAATCTTCAGGTTATTCTAGCATGCATGTCTTTTAGAGAAACTCATTTAGCGTGCATCCAAACCCAGGTTTTGGTAACGCTCCGCCCGGCGTACGTCCATCCCCGCCTTCTGAAGCCGCTCTACCAGCAGCTGTAGAAACGAGAGGCTTATTTTTATTTATTTTTTCTTCTTTTGACCAATTTCTGTCACATTCCTTTCTGGAGCGTAATGCAGTCGTCTTCAACAGTGACGCGTTGTTAATTTTTGTCTCTGTGAGAAGCGATCGCCTCGAGCCTTCCCCGTCTGAAACTAAAAGCCAACGAGTCAGAGCACCGGGTCACGTGACGACTCCGATCAGATAAAATTCATCACTCCGGGTTCAGACTTGCTCGCCACGCCGTCGTGTTAATTTGTGGTGCTTTGTTGCTGGTGGGATGATGTAAAGGTGATGGAATGTACCCAGTCCAGCTGTGTTCACTGTCAAAGCGAAGGACGTTCTTAAGAAAGCATGGGCAGGCAGTCGTTTCTCTGGATGTGACGAGCTCAAGTCAAAAATACTACGTTGTCATGGTAATAGCTGAACATTTTTCAAAGGGGCGTCGGGGAAAACAATCAAACTGCAGCAGCAATTATTCCTGCTGTTGTTGAGGTAATGCAACATGGCTTTCATAGTAATTCCATCTGACATTTATGTTGATATCATACAGAGACGTAATCAAATGTATAAATTCCCTGTTTTAGTTGTATATTTTTAGGTGTTTTGACCAAAACGACTTAGCCGCTTGTAGCTTCCCGTCCAGAATAGGAATGATGCATGACACTCCTTTAGTTTGAAGGAAACTATTAGTTATTTCTGGCAGGAAATTGTTCCTAAATGCTATTTATTGCACTTCCTTTCAGCCAACTAACCAGAAGCTTGTAGTGACACGTGGGACAGGACAGCATTGGGACTAGAAAACAACTTAATTTAGACATCAGGAATGATATAACAGAAAATTTCAGTGGTTATGATCCCTTAATATCAGTAGGGGAACCCAGGCCTTGTACTACTTGGGCTCTTTCTCAGAAGAAAAAAAAAAAACATTTTTAAAGATGAAATTCATAAATTAACTTTTTAGTATAGGCTGCAATGATTTATTTATTAAAATTTTTTTTAAATTTGTTTACTTTTGGGATGCCGCCTTTTAATTTTTTGCCGAACTCAGACTCTGGCTTTTGAGACGTCTCGTCCCAAACACAAGTTTTGGCGACAAAAGCCACAGTTTCTTTTTAAACCGTATCTGAAGTGACGATCATTTTACCACCTGCGTTTGGGGCATACGTGGGTTTGACGTCCAAAAATATGACGTTCTGTCCCGTAAACAGAACAGCGTATTTGGATTTGCTTTCGACATCAAAATATTATGAATGTAGGCTGTAGCTTACCCAGGTTTGACTTGGAGACTTGGAGCCGTTTTTTTGGGGGTTTTTTTTTAACTGGCTAACAAATTTTCTCGAACAATATAGTAAAGGCCTCTTATGCTTTCATATATCATGATGACACAAAGCATTTGCGTCCATTTTTACACCATGAGGTCGGGTCTGACTTTGAGTCTGAAATGGTTAACCTGCAGCATCATCAGTATGGATTCTTATCCCCCAACCTTGTCGCACTGTTATCTTCTAGTGTAACCGTTGCCACCCATCCCCCCCCCCCCCCCCCCTACCCTCTCCACTGCGTTGTATGTGCAGCTTTTCTCTCACTCCAGTGGTTTCACTGTTGGATAAATGTCCCAAAGTGCTTCTATCCAGAACAGAGCTTGGTGGCGCTGCAACACGTGATCACTTTGCTTTTAGTTGTGACTCGGGGGAGGATGGTTTCTATCAGCTCCTGAAGTTTTTTTTTTTTTTCTTTTGCTGCTTTACGCGAATGTCTCTGTGTCTGTGATTTATCGGTATTTCTTGGAATTCGCTCGACTCGCATCAGAAAGAGACCCCCTCCGCCCCCCCCGACTTTAAGCTCATGTCCGAGCAGAAAGCTTCCTCTGTCTGTCTGACAGTGACACATTTCTTTAGTGAAGCCAGGGAATCGTTCTGCTCTTAGCAGACTCAACTGGAGCTTAAAATAACCTCCAGTTCAGTTTAACCCTTCGATATCTGTGACGCTACTAATGGGGTACGCTCTCAATCAAGCACCGCTGCCGCCTTGTGTCTGATGTTTTTGGTCTTTTCTTGTTGTACATGTTTCTTGACTGATTTATTCACTTATTCTTTTGTTTTGCATCTTGTGGTTCTTCTCTCTGCCCCACAGGGAAAAAAAATGGGGAGGTGGGATAAATGGGATTTAAAATGGTTAAAATTTGAGCAAACATAAGCTTCACAGATGTTTGTTTCTTGCAGCTCGAGCCTCGAGGGTTTCTTGTTGTGAATTTTGTGCTTAACTCAAGGACAACTTGGATTTCTTGTAATATAATTTTCTCCTGTGATGCATATTTTAAGAATCATTTAATGATCAAATTTAAATAATCAGAAGAGCTTTAACCTTGAATAGGGGAGGGGTGGGGGCGAAAATAAAATAATTGCGGGGGAGGGAGGAGAGAGAAAAGGCCAGTGGTTTGTGCTTAACGTCCAAATAAAATCATATTGTTTATTTTTTTCCTGCATATTTCTGTTTATCAGATTATGTTTCCTACTGGAGATTTCTTAAACTGTTGGTACACAATCTAAAATGGGAAAAAAGGGGCTAAATGTGGGTAAAATACACTTAAGCAACTTGTTGTGTTCTTGCAGTTAAACCATGGAAGAGAATAGAAAAGCAAACTTCAGATGTTTTTCATTTTCCTATACAACCAAATTTGAATGACTTTTGATTTTTAATTTTTTTTTTCTTTTTGGTCTGACTGGTTCTGTTTTTGTTTGTCCGATCACAAAGCAGTTTTCCTTAACAGCCTTTCAGCATCGAGAGCAAGCATGAAGTCACCATCCTCAGTGGACTCAATGAATTTGTAGTGAAGTTTTATGGCCCACAAGGAAGTAAGTATTCCTGCTTGATTTTTTTTTTTTTTTTTGCAATTTTCATATTTTTATTCCGTTTTCAGCCACATGTTCTCTGCTTCGTTAGTCACTTTAATGTTCCTCCAACCAGTCGTTTATCATCAACCAGTTTTTAAACGGGCATGACCTGAGATGAAATTCTCATCATGAACTCCAAGGTTATCCGCTCAAGAAATCTCTATATTTTTAACACGATCTTATGTGTTTACAGCAAGTTGGCGATGACAGAGCTGTTCTTGTATACCTCTGCAGGTCTGTTGTAGATACTGAGAAGCTTGTACAGAAGTAGACATAGAACATCTAAATTGCTGTGCCATCAGCACAGATGTAAAACCAAAAAGCAGAGTTCAGAATGCCCCGTCATTGGCTATGTATATTTCTAGAAAACAAAGGACCGAGCATTACGCCTTGTGGAACCCCCCCTTAGAAGTTGTCACGGTCTTGCTGTGCAGAATATCTTAGGTTAGCTGCTTGATTAGGTGGAGTGATGTGGTTATTTTTCAGTTACAGATCTCCAGAACACACACACACACACACACACCGATAATGAATGCTGTCCTAAAAGATCAGGGGATTCTATTGTGTGGAAAAACTGAGGTTCCGCACAGCTGGGTAGGAATGTAAAATGAATTGAAACCAGACCTCAGGCTACAAAGTGTGAAACAAAATAGAGCCACGGCCTCATCTGCAGGAAATACTTCCTCCTTGTTATGTTCACAACATCTGCCACACGCTGCCCCTCATGCATCGGTTAAAAGAGGAAGAGGCTCCTCTTGATGACTCCAAACTGTGTCAAGCGAAGCGTCGTTGCAGCTGCTGCTGGACGCCGACGTACATGTGCGTCGTCATCCAGCTGTAACAAGTGTGTGTCGCTGCCCACTTTCAGCACACGAGGGTCTTGTTACACACGGCTATTCTGGGAGAGCAGCACACTTGCTAACGTCGCTTTTATTCCTCTTTTGATGTCTGCGAATAATCCCGAAATGATTCGAAGGAAAAGATTTCTCGCGGGCTGAAATGCGTTACTCTATAAAAGAGGCATGGAGATGGGAGCGCAAAGCCCGGCCGCAGCGGAGAAAATCGACTGCTGGAGTGTGGGAAGGGTGGGACGTCAGGGAAGTAAGACAATTTTGTGTGCTTGTTGGTCTTCCTTTATCGTCTCCTTTCCTCTTGTCATGCACAGCGCCGTACGAGGGAGGCGTGTGGAAAGTGCGAGTAGATCTTCCTGATAAATACCCATTCAAATCGCCATCCATAGGTAGGAGCTCTGCCGTCACGCATCCGATGTTTAGCTTTAACCGAGACTGTGCTGAATTCACTTTGCTCTTTCAGGATTCATGAACAAGATTTTTCATCCCAACATTGATGAAGCGTGAGTCGAATATTTATAATTAGTTTAAATTAGTGTTCTGACTGTTTGTTGTGTTTTTTTTTACTCTGTAATTACATTACATCTATTAGTTTTTACTATATTGTAAAGCTTATTAATTACTGGTCCACAAAACATTAAGTCCATACAGTTCCACTAATTAAGAAATGTTCTTTTGAGCACACCACACTATCTATAAGATTGGGGTCCAAAGACGGATTGGGTTCGTTTCTGGTTGAGAGAAACTGATTTTTATTTAACATGTCTTCACTTTTCAAAGAACTTATGATTCCAATTCACTCTTAATCCAGCCCATAAGGTGGATAAGGTATTTAAAGGTGAAATAGACCTACAGCATCTCACACCACACCACTGACGAACTCCTAACTTCATTCTGACGGAATAGTTGACCTGGACTCTTCTACCAGAATCTGAAGAGCTTGTTGAAAAGACATTTCTGGTGCAAACCTCGCTTTCAGTCATATTTAAGAAGTTTAAAAACGGGTGAGGTTGATGTTTCGGGAAGGCCATTCCAGAAGTTTAATGTTTGGCTAGTAGATGCATTCTTAATGTGTGATTGGTGTCATTGTTTTGGTGGGATACCAAAGTGTGTAAAAGTTTGATTTGAGGTAAAGATGAGGAATTTTAGGAGGGAAATCCTATATGCATCTTGCTAAGAAACGGTTCCCCCTGATATTAGTGAGGAATAATTGATATATTTGAGCATGTAGATATATATATATATATCCATCACCAGAATTCTCCCAACTCTGCTTTCCTCTGGGTTTTCAGGTCAGGAACAGTGTGCTTAGATGTCATCAACCAGACATGGACAGCTCTTTATGGTAAGTGGCTACACAGACGTACGTGTTTAAATTAAATTGACCCGCCCAAACCCATGTGAGTAACTTGTTGTGGCACAAACCGTGTGAAAAGGGACGGATAGCTAGCCCCTTGAGCACACCAGACAGCCACTGTTGGGTCCTAATCTACTTACTGGGGGGGGAAAGTAAACACTAATAAGGTAACGCTGTAACCCGCCAAGGTCAGGAAACGTTCACCTCAGACAGATGAGTCTCTGTTTGCCGGCTTTAAGATGGCTTGCTCTCGTTACACTTCCAGATTAGTTTCTCATGATGTCGCCTCTCTAGAGCTGAAGCAGCAGTTGAACTGAAAAATGGTGCTATAGTGATGTAAAGAGCCAATGCTTCGGTGTCAGTTTCTGTTAATTACAACCGATGCGCTCACATAGAAAGATAAGTTTTAGACTCATAGTCTCTGTTTGTTTCTTTGATAATTGGTGCTCATCTCTAGAAGAAGACGATCAGATTGGAGAAGGGTGTTTCAACTAGGCCAATAGCCAGAGAATTGTGTGTAGGGCTTACCTACAAAGGAGGAGGTATTGAAAGCATTAAAATGCGCTAATTGCTTTGAAAAGTCAAGGGAAGCTGCTGCTCTTAATTTGACCAAACTCAACAGTGACACTGAGTGGAGAAGGGGAGAATTGCAGGCTCTCTAAAAAGACCAGCTATGAAAAAAAAATCAAGGTTGAGTCAAAAATATTTGATCTCATTACTTTACGGATTTTTAAAACGGCACCTTATCGAGGTAAAAAATACTCAAACTTTATAAAAAATTAAAAAAAATCACACAAAACTTTATATGATAAATCATAGAACACTGCAGAAAACTATACAAGATTTTCTAAATGGGTTTTACAAATAAAAATGAAAATTGTTTTTTTTTTTTTGTTCATCCCCCTTTACTTTGATCCCCCTAAGTGCAACAATGTACCTTCAT
Source organism: Poecilia reticulata (assembly GCF_904066995.2). NCBI lineage: Eukaryota > Metazoa > Chordata > Actinopteri > Cyprinodontiformes > Poeciliidae > Poecilia > Poecilia reticulata. The sequence continues at coordinate 8,778,844 of NC_088852.1, read as the reverse complement.
AAGTTGCCTAACTGGAAAGACAGGGCCATCCATCTGAACTGACAAGAATGCAAAAAGCCATTGGTTACTCTGGAGGAGCTTCAGAGCTCTACAGCTCAGCTGGGAGAGTCTGACAGGAAAAAGGTAGCTTAGAAAGTGGGTTTGAATTTCTCCGTTAGGTTTAGCTCTAGTGTCTATGAACTTTTTGCAGTGGTCAAACTCTGAACTTTTTGTTGTTGTTGTTGTTTTCATGCCTAGATCTGACCAACATCTTTGAATCGTTCCTGCCCCAACTGCTGGCTTACCCAAACCCCATCGACCCCCTTAACGGCGACGCAGCTGCCATGTACCTTCATCGGCCAGAGGAGTACAAACAAAAAATCAAAGGTTAATCCTAAACGAGTAAAAAAAAAAGAAAAGTTGCTCTTTTTATTTTAATTTAATTGTGACTCTGTTTTCTGTCTTTTCTTCTCCAGAGTACATTCAGAAATATGCAACAGAGGAAGCTCTGAAGGAGCAGGAGGAAGGGACGGGTGACTCTTCATCTGAAAGCTCCATGTCTGATTTCTCAGAAGACGAAGCCCAGGACATGGAGTTGTAGTAATAAAGGGTTCCCTCCCAATCACTCCCCTTCCTTTAACCCCCAAACCCCCCACAGAGACTATATTTGATTTCCTAACCACGAGAAAGCAGACTTATAATATTCATATTTAAACAAGTTGATTTTTTTATTTTTATTATTACGACTAAACAAGGATTTTTATGGATATATAGCCTTTGGTGTGTTTTGACAGACGCCCCTTCTCCTCTGTAGTCGTTCTCCCCGATAGCGTTCACAATCTCTGCTGCATTTGTTCGATGTTGTAAAATTCCTCCCTCCACCCGAAGCGTCCCGTTTCTTTGCTTAGACTTTTTTTTTTTTTTTCTTTCTTTCTAAATTTGACACAGTCATTTTCCTCCATGCAAATTGGCAACGTGTCGGGTTGCTCTTTGAAGGCGAAAAGTGCTCCCATTTCCTCCCAAGACAGTATTTGTAAAAAAAAAAAACTTGATAACTTTTGAGACAAAAGTTGGCTTTGCTTGCAAATTTGAAACGAAATCCGTTCTGCGTATCCCTCCACCGTCCCTCTCTGCTGTGCTGGTTGCGTTGCGCACAACTGTTGCAAACTAGAGCAAGTAAGGGGGGGGGGGAACGATGCTTCTGTTTTATTCAGGTTACAAAACTCTTATTTTAAGGCACACAGCCCCAGTAGACGCTCATCGATGAATGCAGAATACGTGCTAAGCATATCTCTGGTAACATATACTAATGAAGAAGAAAAGTCTGGAATAATAAGGTCTGTTTCGGTTTAAGTGCTGTGTCGGATGTTACATATTTTTTGTTTTAGTCTTTTGACCGTCTTGGTGTTTAAAAGAAGAAAGGGAAAAAAAACAGGCAAGATATTGCAGAACAAATGAATGCCTGTCTGACTACAGGGTGACATGGATTGCTCTGGGTATATCTGGTTTAAGCGTATTTAGTAAAAAAAAAAAAAAAAAAAAGTCTGTAATATAAACTATATTTTGGCCTGTTTTTTTTTTTTTTTTTAGAATAAAATTATTCTTATTAGTCAGAAAGCAGATTGTCCTTGTTGCTAAAAACCAGCATGAAAGGGAGTTTTAAACTTGTGAAGCATCCCAGGCCCAATGATCTTTGAGTTTTTGGGTTGAAAATGAGGAGCGCTTTTTGTTTTTTTGTTTGTTTGTTTTTTTTTTTTTTTGGTCGCTACATACAGGTTAGTCCTTCTCACATTCCACTGCTGCGCTCTATACCCTTTGTAATCGGTCTGACCTGTGCTGCGTTACCTAACAAGAGGCAGTCTGCTTTTACTAAGAAGAAGAAAAAGACATTTGGAGGTCGGGGGGGAAATGTATGTAGAAATCGGTCTCCTTAAACTAAAACATCTCAGTGTGGTAAGTAATGATGCCGAAAGAACATTACAAGTGCAAACAGAAGTTGTTTCTATTACCCTAAACTTTTATTACCTGTACTCTTTAAAAGAAAAAGAAAAATCGTTCACTTTGTGATAAAAATATTGAGGTTTTTTTTTTTTTTTTTTTTTAAATAAAGTGTCTGTATACTGCATTTTGGCTCTGACTTCCTAACCCGCCCCCCTCCCAAAAAAAAAAAACAGTTTGAGCCAAAACATTAACTTTTTGATGCTGATCAGGGTGAAAATTGGTGCAAATCCAGAAAACTGACATATTTTGTAGCTCTGGTTCCCAGGATGAAAAATGCATGCTTTCTGGGAAGTCATCACATCACCTTCAGTCTAAGCTCCCCTTCCCTCCTCTTCTGTGCCTCATCATTGCATCAAAAAACTCAGCAAAAACTCATGTTTTTAAGAAGCCATGGAGACGACTTGTTATATTCTGGAGAAGCACATCGTTTTAACTCTTCCTCCTTTTTCTTTTCTGGGTGCGAGTCCATTGTGTTGTCTTTGTGCGTCGACACAAAATTCATCTGGAGCGCTCCAGGTTTTCTTATAGCTAATGTTTGAAGTAATCTTTGTTTCTGTTCTGCGTTGTGGTTAACCATGTTTCGCCTAGAAGGTATTAAAGAACAAAAGCAAGCTGGAAATCATGCAGGAATTGTTGAGCTGTTTTTTTGTTTATTTTTTGTTACGTCAGGATAGATAGGTTTGTCGTTTGGTAAACCTACAAATTAGGTTCCTTTAGTCTTGGGTTATTTTCACTCTCTCATCTAACCGTATAGACGCACCCACTCGAGCTTGTACAGCGATTTCACACTAGGCAGGTTTTATTTTTTTGAGCTGTAGCGCTTGTGACAGATCTGACTTGTACAGAAAGCAGAAATGTGGCTCGGGCCTTTCTTCTGTCGGGCTGTTTTTGTGCTCTCGGACATCCACTCGTTCGAATGTAGAGGCATCCCTTTTGTTTTCAGTTTGTAAGAGAATTTTTTTATTTATTTTTTTTTAAGGTGTTTTAATTTCTCTCACCTGCAGCTGTGTGGCTTTTGGTGAAAGCTTTCCTTTCCGAGATGTTCCACGTGTTCCCTTCTAGTTTACGTACGGCTTGTGACACTTGGCTTGGCCATCCTAGGAAAAATATATTTTTAATATACAAGCTGATTTTATCATGCAAACGTCTTAAAAAAACAAACAAAAAAAAGTAAAAAAAAAAAAACAAAAGCTATTAAAACCATCTAGAGTGGAAATGCACCAGTCGGTCAGCCAGAAATTGGAATCTGCAAGTTTCCTTTTGGTCATTCTCTCATTGTCAAATACTGAAATCTCCCCTCCTAATTAAATTTCTAAAATTAAGACTGAACATTTTTGTCATAAAAATGCATCGGTGCATTTATTTAAGTTTAACTGAAATCGGATCAAACTTGGAGTCACATTCATTGTCGCATCCATGAGGATAATCTTGTAATTCTTTCATTTTGCGTTGGATTCAAAAACTAACATGTCTATCAAACAATTTGCAACGCTGCTTTTTTGGCCTCGGAGGTCATTTTTAGTGGCTGGGAAAAGCCTGATGGATGCATCTCTACTTCAGAGACATTGTTATACCGGAGAGCGCCGAGGTTGGCGTGTTTCCAGAAAAGAATCGTTAAAAATAAGGTCGACTTCCCCAAATACGAGAAATGACTTCAACTTTTCTGGCACTTTGCATCCGCTGAGCGTTAAGGCGTCTAGTGTTGACCTGATGTTGGTTCCCATCTTGGAGCTTCTTGGCTGTTGAGGACCGTAATCTGTGCTCGCCTGCGCACCCGGCTGGATAAAACGACGAGGAGCTTAAGCCAAACTTCAAAAGCCCCTACTCTTTGTTAGCACAACCGAAGAGTCGTCTGCACAAAAAGATCCCGCCTCTTTCTCTCTCTCACTCCGCTGTGTTGACTGTGTCTCCTTTTAGCAGTTGCATGCTTCTCAGTGCGCACCTTCACTCAGTTTCTGGTGCTTGTGTGGATTTTCTAACCCCTTCCAGGCACTCCTACCATCATCAGGCCCTTTTTATCAAGCACACACTGCGTTGAACATGTAAGTTTGAGGGGGGGGGGGAGAAAACAGAAAAAAAAAACTATGTATTTGGTACCTATTGTGTGATACTTGCAGCGTTTAAAAAGGCAGAAGGTTTTATGTTTTGATCTGTTTGAAGAAGTTCATTCTGGTCTTAATTTTTTCATCTTATTTTCCCTTTTTTTTTTTTTTTTTTTTTGCCCTCCCTCTCCCATTGTGAAGTGGGCATGCTTGTCAAAAAGACAAATGCTCTCTGTTAACAGGCTTATAATCTCATAAATAGTTGTGTATAAAATAAACTGTTATAACTTCTTTTTTTAATAAAACATTGAATATGTATACGCGCTTCTGTGTGATGCTGATTTCTTTTGCATGCTTCATAACTCATAAACTTAAAACTGCCATAAAAGATGCATTTGTTTTGTTCTCTTAAAAGTCAGATAGTATTGCATCTATCCAGGAAAATAAAGACTGGTTATCTTCAGTGGTAGCTAAAACATCCCTTTAAGGCCCAGTGCAACTTGTCGTTTACTCTGGGTGCTTCCACCTCTACACAAAGAACTGAGAACTTAATTACATTTATTTATATTTATTAAATTTTTTTGTTGTTTTAGTCTATTCAAAAATGATTGTTTCAAAACGACATTTTCATTGGTTATTTCAGTAGATAATGACCCACATTTCAAGTTCAAATGGCAATTTTTTGCTTTCTACATTAGTCCACTAGGTGTCAGTGTGGCCTCGCTCAGCGGGTGGCGCAGAAATGTCCAGAGTGAGACGTGCTTCCTGTCAGTGCTGTGAAACTGATGGAGCACATTAGTTTTTCCCGTTGCTGTTACCTGAAAGGTAGGTGGCTCATGAGCATCTCCTGAGGTTTAGCTTCTTTTTTTTTTTTTTTATTCCATGGTAAATGAACTACTTGGACTGGAGTTAACAATTCTCTAGTTTGTTGCGTACCCTGAAAATATGACGGTCGCTGCGTGGTTTAACCAGTGGACCAGAAGAGGGCGCTAGCTCCTTGTCCGTTCCGCTGTCCCTCAGCTGAAACTCCCCACCGGCCCTCTGTATAATCACAGCAGGGGGGGATAAACGCTATGACATAAGGCTGTTTAATCCGCTCTCCTCTGAAAAATGTATTCTGTCACGCAGCAATCTGTCCTCTCTTCCTGTTTGTCTTTATCACTGCTGCAAAGCCAAAACATGGAATTTCTCCCCCATCTGACATAATAACCGCCAAATAATTAAAGAGCAACTGAAGCTGAAAACTGACTAAAATGTGAAAATGGCTTCTTAAAATTTAGAATCGTTGACGGATCGGACACTGCACAGAATGTTAGGTGAGGTTTTACATGGTGGAACGTGAAAAGAATTAAAGTGGGCTTAAAGAAAAAAAAAAGTTTGGTTTTAAAGATATGAGCAGCTTCCCTGTCCCCATTGGAAGAAAAAAAAAGTAACGCCACAGCATGACGTTGCCACTACCATGCATCTCCATGGAGATGTGTTCAGTGTGGGATGTTTTAGAAGCCAACTCTGCTTGAAACTTCTCCAAAATCTTAACCAGTCTGTTGCTGGGTTCTTCGGTTTTAATTAAGTCCCCCCCGCCCCTCCCACTAAATTGCCTTTAAGAGCTGAAATCGTACTGACATTAAATTAAAATAGGAAGGCTCTATATATTTTTCTAATTTTGATTTATACATTAAGGAGTTAAAAAAAAAAGTAAAGAGGGATAAACACTTCTGTACAACCAGTTCCCAATTTCCTTTCACTTCACATTTATGCACCACTTTGTGATGGTCTGTCACTGTCAATTTCAACAAAACTTCCCTTTAATTCCGCATTAGAAGGTTATTGGGTGGAGGGGAAGGAGGGGAAAATGGGGGCCGTGCCCCCCCCCCCCCCCCCGCACCCCACCCCCCCTGACCTCCAGAAGTCCAGCAACCTGAGAACCTCAATGAAATATTTAAAGCTTCTGTTTTATCCGCAGTGCGTTTGCTCCAGACCCGCTGACGTAATCCCAAAAGCCTTTGCAGCAGCCATCCGATTGGCCCGCGCAGAGACGAGGTGGTCAGGTGTCCTGCGCCACTGTGGCCTTTTAGGGCATTACGAAGCCCGCAGGCTCCACATTAGAGCTCACGAGCCGTCTGCTGCGAGGCGTGATCAATCGCTGTTGTCTCGAGCATTTTCCAGGACAAAGCTTTTAGCAGGAAGTGAACCTCGAGTCTCTGCACTGAAAGATTAAGTTGTATCCCACTCATAAAATAGACCCCCCCGCTGATTCCACGCGGCTCTTTCTCGACATTTTCAGTAATTCCTGCAATGTGCACACAATGCAACGTACACGTACAACGTACGTACAATGGGATCAAGCTGGGAAGCCGGGAGCTCATCAACCAATCAGAGGAAACCGTCATCAGCGTGTTCCAGGTGTTGGGTTCCTCAGAATGGAGTTTGGTGGCAGACGATTGGTTCTCTCGGGTTACAGGCTCTGTGTCAGACCCATAACTGATGTCTGGGGTTGCAACAGCAGCAAATGATCGCCGGGTCTTTACTAATACATAAGCTACTGATTAACACACACACACACACACACACACACACACACACACACACACACACACACACACACACACATGAGAACAACTCGAAGCTAACTGCAGCTGAAAGGAGAAGAAACCAAAGGCAAACCTGGCAAAATTGTTTCCCAAACGACAATAAAAATAAATAAATACATGTAAATTTAATAGCTTTACATGTATATCGAATTGGTCTGAGAAATATTAATCAGACAAATATGCTGCGAAATATTGATATGTTGAATTTAACGTATGACACCCATTTTAACAACACTTTTTTTTTAAATTAATGAATTAATTCTAGTTATTTTCGGTTGTGTTTTACTGTATTTGATTGAAAATGTTCTCCAGCTCAAATTTGTCACAGCTTTACTTATTTACGCTTATATATGAAATGTATATGTTTATATATAAATTTCTGATTCGATTGTATTTATCATCGCTATTATCGTAGCTTATTTATTTTGATTTATATTTACGCATCTGCTGCTTCTTTTTTTTTATTATTATTATTCAACCAGATGACTGTCACTGTTTGCGTGCCGCTCACTTTTATCTTTTCTGTCTTTTTCTTTTCTTTTTTTTTGTTTCTTCTTTTTGATGGTGCCACTCCCTTGCCTCATCAGTACCCAGGTTATTGAAATATTCCCTTCCAGTGACTAATTCTCGTAGCATCATTGTTTCATCCAACCGTCCCTCCTGCCTCCATCATCCGATCTCATCGGGTTCCGTCACGAAAAGGAACCGAATGAGGTTTTTTAAAATATTCATAGAAAGCTCCTCGTCTCCTTTACACACACACACACACGCACACACGCACGGCGTGTTCGGGTTTCAGCAGGTGGAAACCACGTCAAGGCTTCTTCTTTTTTCTTTCTTTCTTTCTTTCTTTTGAAGGGGTTCCTGCTGAGCGGCGGCGGTCGGGATTGATTTCACCGTCGCTATTCGCTCTGAATGGAGTGTAACCGAAGCCGGCCGCATCGCCTCTAAATATTAGACGGGTTTTGTGCGCCCGGCTATCTGATTATCAACAGCAGGTAAATGGACTCTCACTGCCCATCCGAGAGGAGCGTGGCCAGCGCTCCGCCGCATATATTAAGCATCCAAAAGCAAAGCGGGCGCACCGTGTGTGCGCGCCGGCCGCTGCGTAAAACCAAGGAGGAGGACGAGGAGGAGGAGCAGAGGCCGTGTGAAGGCCCAGAGATGCAGCTCTGGCCCTCCATCACCAGGTCGTATGAACTTTACCTGAAGGCTTTGGCGACATTATTACAAACCGGGTTGTAAAACAAAAACGAACGTAAAAGAAATACGTTGTCACAGTTTTTGGTGTCGCAGCAGAGGTATTTTTTTTCCCTCCCCCTCGCCCTCCCTCGCTGTTCCCGGACAAGGAAGTGTTACGCAATCTGCAGGGGAGTGGGAGCTTTAAATGCAGTGCTTGATAATCATTAGCCATCTGGACGTGGTCATTTGATCTCGCAGCATCTCGAAGCGAGAACTGCAGCAGCAGCAACCGACTAAAACTAATCCTGTGTGGATGAGGGTGTGTGTGTGTGTGTGTGTGTGTGTGTGTGTGTGTGTGTGTGTGTGTGTGTCAGATGTGAGCATTGCTTTGGTTATGTGAAAATTCATGTCAGTGCACACTGAGCTTTATAGTTATTTTTTTTAAATTCAGAAATAACTCAATAACGTCTTTTTTTTACTTCTATTTTAGTAATTAATTGCTGTGTGTTTAATTGAAAATGGGGGCAAATTGTGTCATTAAATTATGCTGCAAACAGAATTATTGTCGATTTAGCTAAAACATGTAAATGATGTCTTTGCTGTAGAAATTACAGCAAAGACAAATTACAGAATTACAAGAAATTACAGAACTTCAGATGGTCACCATAGAAAACAACACAGACGCTCCATTTAAAATATCCACTGGTGTTCCTCAGGGATCTGTTCTCGGTGCCATTTTATTCTTCTTATTTATTTTTTATTTTTTCAAACAAATGGGAATAGGAACTCCTACTGTGTTCTGTGTACACTATGAAGTGGAGTTTGAAGTTTCCAGCTGGCAATACAGAATTACATTGCATACAAAACCTTGTAATAAAGCTTCTATTAGCTTAATATGAGCTGTAATCTAGAAAGCACTAGAATATATTTAAGTACGCTGACGACATGATCATTTGCGGCACCTTTACACCAGATGTTGACCTGTTAAGATTTATGTTCTTTTATCACTCTGGTTGATGTAAAGTTTATTCTGAGGAGGTGGAAAATTATCCTCAGGCATTCGAAAAGCTTGTAGCTAAATGTTATTATTATTATTTGAAAATGTGTTTCCTTTTTCCTTAAGACATGTCCAAATATCCTTTCTTTATATCCATGTTGCATTTTCTCAATAAAAACGGACTCAACTCAGCATGTTATGCTGCATTACACTTTACAGCAGAACCAGGTTCCTCTTGCAGGAGTCTTTAGGATGGATCTCTTCCAATTTATAGGAAGTCAAATCTTCCAACATCACCCTGAACAAGACTCAATTCAGAAATAAGGTCAAATATTTCCATAGCGAAACAGACACTGTTCTCGATATTTATGCTGTTAAAAGTGTTAATAAGGCTGCCTTGATGGAAAGGTTCAGCCTTTTATTATCGATGATAAATTGTGTTTTGGTTCAAGTATATGGCTTTAAATATTTAACATCTAGCTAAGGTTTATCTTGTGTTAGCTTCTGTGATGGAAGTTCCTGTCTTTCTTGAACAGCTCCTCTTATAGTGTATTTTTTATGCTTCCACTTTGCAGCTCTACTTCCAATTCGTGAAAGGAAAGATGCTGTATGTGGTATGTAAAGAACAAAAATGATTATTATTATTATTATTACTATTATTTTAAAAACTGTTGTGAAGGTACATAGCACTAGTAATCTATAGATTGCATAAAGCCCAGGCCTGCAGGCCTCTCCATGCTTTCGGCCTGTTAGTGGTTTGTCATTTATGATAAAAGGATCCAGTGCTGCCGTTTTTAAAAACGTGCAATTTGAATAAAATTGCGTTGAAATCCTCGCACGGAATGTCACAGCGCAGCAGAACAGATGGGTTTCTGCTGTCTGTTTAAAAAAAAATGGATGAAACAGTTGGAATATATTCCTGTCCAGATTAAAAAAAATAAAAAATATTTTTTTAAAAACAACAAAAAGGTTGAAATAAAAATGGATCGTAACGCATCATTGAAAAAAATAATATCTGTCCATTAAAAAATATAGATATATATATATTCAAAATACTGCCCAGGACAGGTGGAGGTGGGGGGTTGAGTTTGGAGGGGGTTGCTCCAAATCATTTTGCTGCAAAAGCGTTTAATCCGCAGAGACTAAACCAATCCTCATCCGCTCAGCCTGTTTGATGTCCAGCAGGCGGAGGGAGACTCAGTGGAAGCTGCTTGGTGCCTGTCTTTAACAAGAAGCCACAGCAATAATTCTCACACTCCTTGTTTTCAATGTCTGTTTTGTTTTTTTTTTTGTTTTTTTTTTTTTTGCTCAGTGCAGGTCAGCGCTCATCCTCATCCATTTTGACCGAAAAACCACCGAAGAAGACGGGATCTAAAACGCTTGTTAAGTTTGACGTTCCGCTTGGAGCTTGAGTCACTCCTGCGTGTGCCTGCGCCTTTAAATAGGTGCACCTTTCTCCTTCTTCCTGCGAGAGCGAGCAGCTCTGGGCGCGCAGGTAAAAAAAAAATAAAAAAACAAAAAGGGGGAGGAGGAGGCGGTGGAAGAGGAGGAGAGAAGGAGAGGAGGAGAGGAGTCCAGAGGGCTGAATTTGACATTTGATACTCAGGAAGTTCAGGACTGCGTTTGGATTTCTTTTGTCTCATTGTGATCCTGCAGAGCTGCGGCGCGGAGGCTTGTGTCACCATCAGCAAGTACCGACGCGGCGTGAAACCCGGAGCAAAAAAGCTTTGAGGCGTAATGATAGGTTCGCGACGAAAATGAGCGACTTTAGTGTGTAAGATGTGCCGATCAGCTGCAAGAGATTCAAAGGTATGACGCGAATTAATACTCTAGCAACGGATAAATGTGAAATTAGGGCTTTTTTTTTTCTTCTTTTTTTTTAGAGCTTGAATTCATTTAGAAAAAGCTTCTGAGTGATTAACCTAAAAGGAAAAAAAAAAAAGATTCAATATTATAAAATATATTGTATGTAGCTTTAAATAGCTTTTAAAAAAAATACAATTGAATTTACTGCAATATATTTAATTGACTGCAGACCCAATAAGAGATGGGAGTATTTTTTTTTAATTATAAAAAGATAATCAAGGTCGAGTTAAGTGCGAAAACAAGCGCAGCATTCAGAAATGCGGTTCTCCATCGTATGTCTTCTTTGAGAACCAAACAGCACTTTTTCTCTAATGTGTTTTTGGCGCTGTTTGTGCGGGCTCTCAAGGCTGCTGCTCTGCCGTCTTCACCATGTTGCACCTGCTTTTATATGCGTTCAAATGGAGAATACAGGTACCAGGATTTATTTTGTGACTGTACAATTTTTAGGAAATCATTTTTTAAATATTATTATTATTATTATTATTATTGGAATGTTGTCAAAAATATAAACCACAAAAAAAAAAAAAAAACATCCTCATCATGTTTGAAAATGTAAGCAGCAACGTCAAAACTCGGTTTGTGACAAAAATGATCCAAGTTGTTTTCGAGACTGTTGTTGCACAGCTGATGGTGAACTGAGGTCTCACTGCAGGTCTTAGAGAAGCGCTAAATCCTCCTGAAATAACCGTGAAGTTGAGGACTTGTAGGTTCCTACTGCGACAAATGCGATTAACTGCGGGGGGGAGGGGAGGGGGGGGAGGGTTGCAGCTCTCATGTTGTTGATTTAAGGCCAGCAGATAAAAGGACATAATGTGTTGCACAGAATGTCGAATTATAATTTTAACATCCTTCGAATATTTTACAGAAGTCATGATATAAAACAAGCTGATTCCCCCCCCCAGCTTAATTAGTTGGACTGAATATATTCTCTTATAATTATTACAACCTTCCAATTAGAAGAAACGAGCAACGTCTTACGTGAAATTCCCAATTGCATTTCAGTTTGAGCAATTTGTATTTAAAAATGATCAGGTCGAAAATGTAAGCCTGCTAAAATACTTAAAAACACCTCAGTCCACCAAAGTGGTTTTGCTATTTGGTGTATTATTTATCTGCCGGCCTCAGTAATGATTCACATTTTAAAGTCCAGGCGTATTTTCTCACTGAGAGAGAATTTAAAAATGAAAAGCTGCAATTTTCTGTCAGAAACAACGTTGCATCTTCTCCACTTTACATCCATGAGTCTTCAAAGTCTTCCAGTAAAAAAAAAAAAAAAAAAAAAAGCATCCTAGAATGAGTAAGAAGAAGGAGACGGTGTTTCTTCCGTTTTATTTATTTATTTTTGCCCGACTTGGCTTTTTAGTGGTATTGATTTCTCCAGGAAATGGTATTGAGAGTCTTGCTCAGGAAGCCATTTGGGCGTCTGAGGAATCACTTAGTACATGGTTTGATCGCTGAGAATCAATGGGAGCTCCGTTGCACTGCGGGGCCCCACAGTGCAGGGAAGCTAATGGCCGAACCAAGGGTGGGGCGTCTTCTGCACGGGCCCCTCTCACGGCAGAACGGGGGGGCCGAGGGACTGAGAAAGCTCGTTCCTCTCGGATTATCTGTAGCAGAGGGATGCTGTACACACCAGAGTCAAGGTCAGTCATTTGCTGTTGGGTCGTTGTTGCGTCCTGGACCGATTTTTTATTTATTTTTTTGGCCTTAAAGTTGAAGAGAAGCTTTACGAATCGCATTTTCCATAACCAAATTTGTTTGGGTTCTTGTAAGACATTTGCTCTTTTATGTTTTGTGGGCTCATTTGAGTTGGTGAGGGAGCTAACTTGTGTATGCCAGTTCATTGAAAAGCTAATCTACACAACTGAGTTTAAGGTTGATGTTGATTTTCTCCCAAAATCTGTAAAGATGTCATACCCAGAAGAGCATTGGCTGGGAAGTAAAACGACCCTAATCTACAGAGGTCATGTTAAAGGTGACTGTCTCTGGACATGCTGTGGATGTGGTCAGGATGTTAAGAGATTAACTTCTGGGCTAAACCTTATGTCTAACATGGCCGTGTGAATATGTACTTTTGTAGTACTCTATTTGCTCTGATTTTTATTTTTTTTTAATGTTTTCACAGCTACGTTTGGTATTTGTTTGCTGGGCCTCGTCGTTTTAATGAAATGATCATTTGTTTAGCATTTTGACTTGTCAAACTATTTTTCATTTTGCAAGATTGGCCTATTATTTTTCCTTTATGATGCACCGGTTAGATTTTAGAAGAGCTGCACCAGTCAGCCAGCCAGAAATCGGATCCTCTGCTGTAACATTGAAACACTGAAAATTTACAAATGTATTTGCAATAACCGCATCAACCAAGAGCAGGTACTTTGTTGCATTTTTCTTTTTGTAGGTTAATAAAAATTGGAAATTGGATAAATACGCATAAATGTGGGTAGTTCCCTATTTTTTGTTGTTGGATTCAAAATTACTACCCCCATCGACGCACCTGCCACACATTTTTCTGTCTCAAACCTTAAAAAAAAAAAGTCTCGCCAATGAAGTCCAATAGGGACAACTCTAAATGTAAGCTTCTTGTGGCTACATTGCACAATAACCCATTCAGATGTGCCTTGTTTACATTTGTTTTAAGAATAGTTGTCTACCTGATTGGTTAATTATAACCCCCGATTTCCTCGAAATCTAAAGATGGCAACGCAGGTGATTAGCCGTAAACGGCTAGTCCAGGGTGTTTGTGCGCCCTCGGGATTGGCTGAACTTATATTTAGTCCAGACACAGTAGTCTTTGACCTGTTACTCAATGTCTGGGTCAGTCCACCGCACTGCAGCACATCCGAGTTTAAAGCTGCGTCACTACTACGAACCACTGCGTATCCATCCCCTCCACCTTCGTGGCATAACTTCTTTCCTGGCACTTTCGCTCTCTGGTCTGCTGTTTCTCCTCCGCTCACCGGAGGCCTGTCTGTGGTGGTCTATGTGGCTTTGCTCCGCTGGTCTGACTGCCCTCGCCCAGGCTCGCTAACCGGCCGATCCGTAGGGCGTTTTGGGTGCTGATAACGACTCCTGTTCTGTGTATGGCACTGGTAGAATTCACTGTGAGAGCTCGCTATCAGTGAATTACCATAGGGCCATAAACAGAGCAGAGAAAGAACCACTTGCTTCTCAGCTGACTTTCTGCTGCTGTGCTCTTCTGTCGTTCCTGGGTGGGATGGGGAAAGTGATGTAACGTTCTGGTGGACGGGCCGTATTGCGACACGTTGCTCATCTGTGTGTCTCTGTGACAACAGCTGCTTTGCCCTTGGATACCCAAGCCACTCTTCTTCTTTGCCCATTTTGGCACTAGCACATTTTTGCTTCTGTATATATACTTTGAGCAATTATGTGTAGTGCCAATATAGGAGAAGACAGATTTCCAACGAATTTGCTCGGCTGTGGATTGGAATGCTTTCGCCATGCAGTTTGATTTGTTTGGTTGCTTAACTCTCATTTATATTCCTCGGGGGGGAAATGGACCCATTTTATGAGAATGTTGTAATGGAAGCCAACACCCAAGAGGACTCTCCCCAAATCAAAGAAAAAATCAGACATGTTTTGTTTTTTTTCCACCCATGTGCATCTATGGCTCCATAGCAAACTGTTTGTCGTTGTGTGATTTTGTCTTCGTGTTTTTGGCTTCTGTGGGTTCAGAGAGTCCCGGCAGCTCTCAGGTGGTGTTTGGCAATGGTAGAACTCACACTGGTGAGGTAGATGGATCCGGTGGTTCTAGACTTGCCAACTACTGTCTGGGAGCGTCCGCCAGCTTAAAGCGACAACAACCTGGGCTGGTCCTGTTGCTGATTTAAAGTCTGAGGAGCATTTTTACATTTTTTAGTGAGTGAGTGAGTGGCTGAAGGTGATGAAGGGTGGGGTGAGCCTCTGTTCCTCCCCTGCACACCCTGGCCTCAGAGCTCCAGTAACTCCGTGAAGGTCATTTTAGGCTTTTGGTACGTGGTCTCGAAGGTCATCCATCCGTCCGTTTTTCACACCAAGCTGCTGGAACGTATCTACGACGGGTTACACGTCTGCACAGGTCGCATACAATTGCAATGGTTGGATTCAAGAAAAAGCCTCCCATTTTTGCTGTTATGTAAGTAAAAAAAAAAAAGACAACTACAGTGTCATAAATGTTCTGAAAATTCATGGCGAATTTGATGCTCACTGCATCTGTTTGTGGGCACTTTGGAGTCTGCCATACAAATTGACTGTAACTTATGCACAGTAGAAGACAAAACATATCTCAAAGTTTCAAGTCCATCCATTCATCCCTCACCTTCCAATTATGTAATATGGAGGTTTTAGTCAAAGGTCAATAAAAGGTGTTTTTTTTCTTTTTCTTTTTTTTTTTTAACAGAATGCAGTCACTCCAAAAAACCTTGTACATATATTTCGATGAAACCACCTCTCCGCTATTAGTAGGGTGTATACAGTATGTTCAGGTACAAAATGAGAAGTTAATTCATCAAAATATTCTACCCAATATTGTATTGTCTCTCTTGTAGATCATTAATTCCCATCAAAGTTCCTCAAGCACCCCTGTCCTGAATGTTTTAAGTGTCTCCTTGTTGTCATACCTGACTTAACTGGGTGACTAACTAGACGGCATGCAGAGAAGGCCACGCACTCATTTGAATCAGGTGTTATATGTAACATGTGTGCAGGAACAAAGACGCATCTTAAACATGTTGGACGGGACCCAAGAACCGGGGTTGGGAACCACTATATCCCCATGAAAAGCATGAAAAGCACACCAACCATCAGGTACCCATACTAGCCTCTTGTCCACAGACTGCTGAAGAAAAGCACCTGCCTTCAGGTCACTTACCAATTTTTAACGAATATTGAGATTTTAAAAAGTTCCAAAACACACAAAAAAAATCCCAACACAGTGTTCTTATAGTTTAAAATGCTGTTATGATGCTAAATAAAGTGCTGTACTGACTGGAGTGTTTTGCAATCAAAGTGGCTCTGCTCCTACCCCAAATATTGCCCCACATAAGTTAACCCTTAATATTGTTAAGGGTTAAAAAAAATCAGACATATTTGATTTTGTCAAATATGTCTGATTTTGTCATATTTGAATTAATGCCTGTTAAGCAATTAGCTATAGGCGGGCTGCCTTAGCATATAGCCTGACTAGCCAAACTTATAGCTGCTTGTTATGTTAATTTTAATGTACATACTATTAAACCATGTTTCTTTAACGCTATTGTGAGATTCTCATACTGTCCCATTTCTTTTGGGAGTGTGACGTTATCAAAATTTTTACCTAGCGCTCCTGTGAAGACTTTGATGAGCAGATCCGTTGGTGGCTTGTGTCAGGCTAAGTAACACTTTTCTTTGACTCCTGGAATTCGATGCCAATCTTTGGCTAGCATCTTCTGCAGGCAGTTCAAGGGGAGATTCATCTTGATTGTTGTAATCTACTGCCAGTCAAAACTAGTCAAATTTTGTCTAGATAACAACTGAAGGAAGCTTTGAATGGGTGTTTTAATTCAGCTGTCAGCTCATCTTTGCACATCAGTTAGCTAGCAGACCCATCACATTTTTTTTAGCAGACCGGAGGTGTGTCATCTTTTTTTTTACCACTTAAAAGTAATATTTATTACCATATGGGAGTGATATATATGGATTTTGTTTGTCATGTGCAAAAGTGATAACTTTCAAGGAACCTTTAAGGTTCAAGGTATTTTTTTTTTGACATGCACTAAAATAGCTAACGTATTCTTAGAAAAAATAGATAAGCGGAGCTCTCAATAGCAGTAAGTTGTCTGAGACTATTCATGTGTTTAATGGATGAAACAAATTGCTTGTAGTTTGTGCTGATATAACGCAACAACAATAATGGATTTCTCTGCGCATCAGTCAGTTTTTCCTGATAGGTTTTTGACTTTGATGGCGCAGTGATACGAGATGTGCTGCAGTGGACTTTATGCACAGATGTCCAGCCATTCCTGCTTGCAGCCAGCGGCCATCAGAGGACTCCTCTCTTAGCTCCTGTGGCATAATTGCCAACCCAGGCGGTGTCGTCTTACCCTCCTCTTTCAATGCAGCCTTGTTGACGACGAATGGTTGCGAGCGAGGGACTCTCCCTCAGATGTTGCCTTGCACTAACAGTTTGGCTCAAATCAAGACAAAATAAAACTGCTCTACTCTGAGCTTTCTATATCTGGGTCAGGGTCTGCTAATGTAGGTGACAGGGGGATATGGTGGGATTTAAAACCCTTTATCTGCCTTTGCATTAATCCTGCTTTATGGCCCACACTTGAGCTTTAGCTAATATGATTTGTATTGTCAACGGTTTGCCTGAAGGCCTGGTGTATATTTGATCTACCAGGATGTCATCAATGGACTTCAGCAAACAGTTGAGCCACTAAGAGAGTCGGTAAGTGCTAAGGCTGTTCAGACACGTATTGGGGATGATCTAAAATGAAATCCTGTGCTCAGCGGGCGAAATGCCTTAGCCAAAACCATCCGGTGTGTAGTTTGTGTGCTGGCACCTGCTGACTCATCTCTCAAGTTACTTGTTTTTCTTTTTTTAGCACACCCCAAAAAAGGTCCGTAATAAATTCTTCCAAAAAGACTGCGTCCATTGTGTCGGCTTCCCTCTAACAATCTTCTCTGCAGCAAAGTGCATTGTGGGATCGCCCCAGTCAATGCGAGGCCTTCTCCAGATGGGCCGAACAGATCAGGTTACACTGCATTTTTGAGTGCACCCTCTATCCCCGCAGACCACCCCGCCTCCCAACCACCACCTTCAGCAACTCTCTGGCCCCTTTCTCCCTCAGTCCGACTCACTCGCAGTTTCCTGGGTGGGTAGAGTCGAGCTGAGACAGTGCTTCTCCTGTGTTCTAATGCAGGCTGCAGAGCATTAGTGAAATAAGATTATCTTCGTCCTTACGCAGTGTCTGGACCGGAGTTGGACGGAGGTGTGAGTCGGCCGCTATTAGGCTGCATTTAAGGCGGAAGACGCTTCATCAGCAAGCAGGCCTGCGATTTTATCCCATTATTTTTCATTGCCTTTCCACGGATCGTTGAACGTTTTCCATCTTACGGAGATGTGGTTTGGAAGACGGGCTCTCCAAGCGTGTCTTTCCACTTTGTAGTGTGATTAAGCTATCTTAGCTTGAGGCTCACGGATCAATCAGGTCCGTCTGTCAGTCGATCTCAAAAGCAAACTTTTTCCACTTGTGCTGTGCAATTGCAATTTAACCTTACTGCTTAGCTCGCACGTTGATGCACAGTGCATGTAAAACTATTCACTCCCTTGGATGTTTTACCCTTCCATTGCATTTACAAATCAGTCATGATCTACAAAATGTAGCTTTTCTGATTTAAAAAACAAAAAAGTTTGAAACAGGTGAGGTTTTAATGTCATAGTGACAACTGATTTTTACAAAATAATGACAACTATTTGCTGGTCATTAATAGCTATTAATTATAGCAATGACTTGGTCAGGGCAAACCCTCTTGGTGGGTTTTGTAGTTCTTTAGCTTGATTAGAGCTTGAAGGGTTCAACCAATCAGAGGTGGATTGGGGGAAATGTGAAAAAGCTGTATCACAAACCGAATATGCTTTTCTTAACTCTTCTAAGACATTTCTTTAATCCGAGAAAGTCCATAAACATTTATAGACATATAGCCTATATAGTTTTTCTAGACATTACACTATTTCAAGTATAAAGTATAAAGTGTGAAGTGTTTCCAGTTTAGGTCGCAAAAACACCAATTAAAGACTTAGTGTATGCAGTTATTCAGTCATGTTCAAATTCACAGAAGGTCAAATCTGAGGAAGCTCGCAGGCAATTTGATAAGGGACAACTGGAAGTATGCGTTCATCTGGTTCCAAAGCAGTGACTTTTTTTTTTTTTTAAGAGATTAAGTCTTGTTTGAGCAAGTGGGGGCTCAGGCCAGAAGCATGTCATCCATATGTGTGGAATATGTGTGCCTGCGTGCAGAGGTGGAGGGCCTGGGATGCACACGTATTAAGAAACGATTAGTGGAGATTAAAGCCCGGCTACAGAGTCTGCTTGCAGGACTCTGGACAAAAAGAATGACCCAGCCCCTCCCTGCTCACCCTGCAGGGCACCCTCTGGCCCCCCTGCGGTGCTGCGGCCACTGAAGTCGTGGCTGAAGCTTCATCCGACAAGTAAGAAGGATCAATGGCAGTGGCTCCCCCTCTTCGGATGGATCTTTCACTGCTACATATATTGCTTTCATGATGGAGAACCAAAGCTTTTCTGTCTAGGTCAGGGGTCACCAACAGGGTGCCCGTGGGCACCAGGTTTGCTCCCACCGAAGACCTGGGAGTTGCCCAATGAGCTGTTGACCTAAAAAAGATATTTCATTGTTCATTAAGTTTTATAATTAAAAGTAAACCAGTAGCCGTTTGTAGTACTCGATATCCTCTACATTTCAATCATTGATCCATTAAGTTTTCTCCTTAAAAAAAAAAAAAGTTTATTTCTAACACGGACTTACAAAACACAAAGCCGTTGCATCACCTACTAAAAGATTTGATTGCACTTTGCGGCGGTGCTGCTGACTGAAACGGAGGGGAGGGAGGCTTCTGCAGGAAAACATGCTAATAAGTCCTTTAATCTACAGAGTTAGTTTACATATCAAACTTAAAATGTTACGTGGAGACATGCACTTGGTCGTGTGCGAATCACACTTTCAAGGTTCCAATAAAAAAAAGACATGACAGGGGAGAGTTTAGGACAATAAGCAATAAAGGATGTTTTCATCTGTCTGAACACAATCTTGTTCGGCTTTAATCTGGAGGAAGAGTGGGATGCACACTATGACGCCTGATAGATTAGGGCCTGTATGCTTCTCTCTCTCTCTGTTCTGCTCCGCAACAGAAGGGCCCTGCTAGCAAATCCCAGGCTTTAAAGCAGAGGAGGTTCAGGCAGCTTATGATGTAATCAAGGCCCTGTCTGTCACTGCGGGAAAGGTGGGGGGTGGAGTGGAAAGGAGCATTGAGGTTATTGGGTTTTGTGGCATGTGCATCACTCCAGCTCAAAATGAACGGAAATGTGGCATAATTAAAAAAAAAAAAAAGCAAAAAAAAAAGCAATGAGTTAGATACAAAAAAGTGGGCAGCGAAAGCTCGGAACATGAACCAAATTTGATCAGAAAGAAAAAACTTTTAGATTTTTGCCTTATTTTAAATTAGCATCATGACTCTCAATAAATGTAAAAAAAAAAATTTCCACTTACAAAGAGAAATTGATTTATATATGCTTCAGACTTGTTACAGGCTATACTAGAATAAAATTTAGAACATTGAAGACAAAAAAAAAAAAAATCAGTTGTTCACAAGGATCAGATGCAAATAAATTCAATTTGAACAGACAAATCACTTAAAAGTCTACATCATGTGACAAAGCAGTAAAAATCCCCCATGTGTAAGGAGACAAAAATGAATTCATCTTAGTAGCAAACACTAAAAAGCTTGCTAAATAATAGTAAGTAAAAAGTTTTATTTATTTTTTGCTGATCCTGAGATCTGAGAACGTTTCCTCGTGTCCTTGCATGAAGAAAGACGCAATGAGGAAGTTGGTTTTGGAAGTACAGGAAGTGATGTCAGAAGTGGAGAGACCAATGTTTAGGTGAAAATCTGGTGGGATTTCTTTGGATTTGACTAGGCATCGCCGGATTGAACTCGACAAGTGGGCTGCAGGCACTAGACATTTTCCAGAGGCCACACTGTCAAACTCTATAAAGGCCAAAGTTTAAAGGATACACGTCGTAAGCTACAGCTGTGGATTTGAGAATGCACGGTGCCGTTGAAAGAAAAACACTTCAGGGAAATAAAAAAAAAAGATTTTTCACCTTTTTAATAGAACAAAACTAGGAACCTCAGACTGGGTCCATTGTCCAGCGGGGCTCTGAACAGACCAGATGAGGAGCCGCTTCCAGAAGGTCTCATTCAAAGCAAGGCCGGGTTAGCCGACCGTATCCGTGTTCTCTTCCGCCTGCCAAAGACATTCCCAGGAGCCCTGCCCTTGATTTCAGTCTTACTTTCCCTTTAAACAACAAAAAACTTCAATGTCCAGCTTAAAAGCTCCTTTACTTAGTGATCGAAAGTGCTTCCTGTTATGTTGGAGTGTAAATTTAATTGCTCTTTAGAGAAAGGATATCATACAAAAATGGTGGTGGGAGAGTGTTTGTCTGGGTCTGTGTCACGCTCTACCTTTCTTTAATGAAAAAGAAAACATTTGGAAGCTTTGAGGTGGTCTAGTCAAAGTCTGGACTTTGTGTTCAGGCTGACGACCCACCCGGTGTCGCTACATTGAAACAGGTCTGCAAAGATGAGACAAACAAAACACTTCGACTGTAGTTTCTGCCAACACAGAGACAGTCAAAAGTACTAAATAACCCCCAAATATTTGAAATCGCATTGTCACTTTAGTTATTTAATATTAATGAGTTAACACACGACCTACGTTAGGAAGGTTTACCCATCAGCAGAGGAGCCGTTTGACCGAGAAACATCTCACTGGAGTCGGTGGAGTTTAAAGTAAAAGTTACAGCTGCTTCAGACGTCCACTCTGGAGACACACGTCGTTTATTTTGCGGCTCAAAATGTTCATCTGCATTACAAATGTTGTCACATTTAATCCAAATTTGACTTCCAGCAACGTAGCGGAGGGACGCCGATCCAAGATGATTCAAGAGATCCATGTTAAAAATAACATACTAAAGGTTGCGCCTCCAACTTCATGCACTATAAATATTAATAATAATATATATGTATATATAAAAAAAAACAAGACGGGTTTAGTAGCGCAGCAGTAAACAACAGCATAATGTATATCCTGAGACTGCCAATCTTTGGCATGTTTGGGGATGAGAAAAGAAAAACGAAAACAAGCACATGACAAGACAATGTAATTTAATTTAGCCTTCCCCTCTAATGTGAGGAAATGATGCGGGAGTGTGTGAAGGAGCAGCGATGGGGAACGAGAGGAGCCGAAGGGAGTGACCGCTGACCGAGGCACAAACAAAAATAATCGACTAGCATTACATAGCAACGTACACATCAAGCCCAAAATTGATCGTGATGATATTGTGGTGGCTTTCCTTCCGGGTTTTTTTTGTTGTTGTTGTTGTTTTTGTTTGTTTGTATAGTGAGGATTCATTTTACAGAAATAAATACTAGACACTCAACATCACAGAGCTTAAAAAATATGAAGATAAATGAAATATAACAACGAAAGCCTTATCTTTTACATAGTAAACACAATGCATTGGTAATCATTTTTACTTTCCCCTGCAGTGGTACATTTAAAAATATATTCAACATCGTACACAATGTGTTGTCTTGGAAAAAAAACAACAAAAAAAAAAAAAACAGAAGAGAAACAAAGTCTCCAAGATGGCTGTTCAGTGCATTCTACTCCGTCCGAGGTCCACAGTGTCACTGCTCCAAGGTCACGACCTCCACCGCCTGGCCGTCCAGCGTGACCGTGTTGTCTATGCGCGTGGCGACGGGCGCCATCGCCACCTGAACCGGCCGGTTGCCCTGGGCGAGGCTGGTCACTACCGTCTGGTACATGCTGACCGGGATCTGGACCAATCCTGACGGGAACAACACAGAGCGGAACCGGCGTCAACAACCCAAGCAGAGGAACGATCAATTATCAAACGATGACGTTTTTTTGTTGTTGTTGGGTTAAACGGATCTATGTGTTGATGAATGAATAGAATGGTCAAAGGACGGACGGAGGGATGTATTGATACAAACCTCTCTTTTTTCCCCACATTTATCCAGCCGTGGAAGCTAATAAAATGAAATTCCACACTCCCTCAGATTGTGTAGGGACCCTGCGTCTTACTTCATTGAGCATTCTACCAATCGGACACCCTCGGCTCGCTTCCCCCATTCCCAGCTGTTTTGGTGTTTTGAGTCTCTGCCTGCAGGGATTATTTGCTGCGGACATGTGGGCCTTTTGCTCCTCCCTGCAAGCTGTCACTGTGCCACAAGAAGGCCCGAATATCACCGCGGGACATGGCAGCGGCTTGCGATCGCTCCTGTAACTGTAAGCTTAGACCAGGTTAAAATGCACTCATTCGTTTTACTCTACTTTAGATTCCCAGAAAAAAAGTTTCTTTCGGCTCATCTTCAATTTCCCCCATTTATCTTTGTTGTAAGTTTAGTTGTAGCAACTTCTTGCGCTGTGCTCGCTATGTGCACGTTGTGGCACGCGCTTCGCTCACGGGCTTTCTTGACCTCTGCAGGCCGTGAACAGTAAGCTGAGACAAGAATGCGAACCGATTGATCTTCTACAAGTGCTCCGTCCCAGAGCGATGCTGGCTCAAAACATCTTCGTGTGTCTGAATTGTCCATCCGAGAGCAGGCATTTCGAAAAATCTAAACAAGCAGGTGAAACCGTGCCAGCGTGTGCATGAACTGTACGCAGAAACGTAAGAGGACATCTGTGTGTGTGTGTGTATGCTGACAGCTGGTGAAGCGATTAAACCCAGGATTGATAATGGAGTGGATCAAGCTTTGTAGGAGGGATCTATTCATGGATCTGGAGTGGTTCCGTTTTTGTTTAGCACTGTAATAACGTTATCATTCGAAGCAGGAAGTGTTACTACAAGGTGCAACACAGATGAAACACGCCATCTGTTAAATTAGCACAGAGTAGATTAAAACTAAGATGAGTGTCACTGGTGTGAAGCTTAGACGTAGTAAGGCTAATTGGAAACGCCATTGACTGGTTAGCATTTGCGAAACTTCACCCATTCTGACCTAAAATATGGAATTTCATGTGATACACTGATAGAAAATACAGTGGTGGTTTTCCCTTTATTCAGACGCCCTGAAATAAAATCATGGGGTGCTTCGAACACAAATGAAGGCCAAACGTCTTTGGATCTCAGTTGTTCAAAAAAAAAAAAAAGTGTGAAAATGACAATTTTTCTCTCGTTTCACATTTCCGAACTACTTTGCGACGGTTGGCGAGTCAGGCAAAAATCCCAATAAGCTACACTCGAGTCTGTGGCTTTGACGTGGGAAAAAACGAAGGCTCGCGAACACTTCGGTCGTATGCTTCCGATGACGCAGAGGGGCGAGAAGCGGTACCTGTAGCGTCCTGGACCCCGGCCAGAGCCCCCACAGCAGCTGCCGTCTCCGCCAGCACGATCTGACCCCCTCCTTGAAGAGTGGCCTCGGCCAGCGTTGCTACGGCGTGGGCTGCTGCCTCGCTGCAACACAACCAAAACACATTTGTGCACACGTTTTTAAAATGCTATTGCATTAGCAAAAAAAAAAAAAAAAGGATAGATGGAAAGTCTAGAGCCTAAAGATACAATCTTCTGGCAGAAAGCCTAAAAGCTTTGCGACATATACACACGCACACACACGCACGAGCTCACGGGTTATTAGAGATGTGAGGTGAAGAGGCAGGAGTGTATGAGCGGTAAGAGGCTTTACTTGTCTGGACTTACAGGGAATCTGTCACATCTCCCCAAAGGCCAGGTGCTACGGCTTTACCGGAGCAGTTTTATTAACCAGATCGACTCGGTGGAATTATCGCCAGCTTATTACCGCCGCAGCTTTGATATGAACTCATGGAAGCAACTGCGACGGCCGGCAATCATATTTGTGACAGAAGCACAAGATAAGCGGAAAGGAAGAGGCGCTGTAAGAGTACTTAGTGATAAAAAAAAATAAATAAATAAAAAAAACAACAGAGAGGTTTCGGGAGCTGGAAAACAGACAAAATGTTCCAGGGTGAGAGGAGAGGAGCAGCTCAGCACGAGTAAACAGCAGCAGGGGAGGGCAGAGGAAGCAGGACTCAGGAGGGCGCAGGTAACAAGGCCCGATGGGAGATGCTCATGCACGTCTGAAAAAGGATTGCCATGACAGTGGTGCAGTGGAGAGCGAGCAAACATCTCAGGCAATTAATGATGAATTCAGCAAATTCAAAACTTTCTTTTTCTTTCAAGAAAAACAAAACAAAACATCTTTTGTACTGTGAATCGAATCCAATTCATCTCAGCCGCCGCCCCCATGGCTTCTAATTTTGAAAAAAAAAATATATAAAAATTAACAGTTCTTGTATGACAAACAATTCGCCGTCGGGTAATTAATTAGCTGCTGAAATGGCACGAGAGGCAAGGTGACTCATCAGCGTTCAACCCAGGTGACCTGCTGAAGCAGACGCAAGTTTTATTCAAGCGAAAATTAAGAGTGGCGCAAACAAATACGAGAGACATGGGGGTGAATGCGCCACGGCGCAGGTGGAAACCTCAGCGTTTTCTGCCAGACATTGAAAATGTGAGTGTTTTTTTTGTTTTGGCTACATACTGTGGAGTATTTTGACAACAAAGTTAAAATAAGACTTCACAGTATAACTCAGCGCAGTATATTTATCAAAAATATTTCAAATATGAAAGCGTAGAAGTAAAAAAAAAAAAAAGTACTTTTATGCATTATTTTATGTTTTACAAAGCAGTAAAATATGAGGAAAAGTGCAAATAGTTGCTCGCTCAAGGGGCGAGGGTGTGAACGCATGTCGTAACAATAAAATATCACTTTACTTCCTGTCACAGTGAAGTCTGTCTTGCAAAGTGCTAAAAGTTTTTTTTTCTGCGTAAAACTCTCAAGGAAGAGGTTCACATTTTTCCTTGTAGTTACCATACATACCCTAAGAAGCATAAGCCGACGCCCACTTTGATGGGCCATTACATGACCCCGCCCCCAGCCGACTGACCTGTTGAGAGCCATGGTTACGGTGGCTCCAGACTGCATCTCTTGACTGGCAGCGACTGCGGCTTCAGCCAGCGACGCTACGGCCTGCGTGGCCTCTGACGCTTGAGTTGTCTGGATGGTCATCTCTCCTCCCTGGAGTGTGGCCCAGTTCTGTTCCACCGTGGGAAAATGTAGTTTCAGAACACACACAAAAAAAAAAAAAAAGGTTGCAGCGTTCTACCTTTACCTCCACTCCCTCTGTTAATTACGTACGTCTACATTCGGTGTAACGAATGTTTCAAAAACCAACACGGAGTAACGTTACCTCCCCGTCTGTAACAGTCGAGTAGTTGACCTGCGCCACCGTGACGCCGGGAAGCTCGGACGCGTCTGCCAGAGTTGCGACCGTGTGTCCCGTGCCGACCTGGAAAAGAAAAATGATAAAAAATAAAAATAAAAAAAAAATGAATGAAAGCTTCCCGCGGGAATCTTGAGAAACATTTAGCCGCTCAAAACTCTCGACGAAAGCAGGGCAGCGCACGCCTGCGCGCACCTGGATGAGCGAGACGGTTCCGTCGGGGTTGTTGACGGTCTGCACGACAGTCTGCGATGGCACCAGGTGAGCGATGCTCTGGGCCGCCGTCAGGTGGTGCTGGGCGGCGCTCACGGTCGTCACCTGCTGGTCCTCGAACGCGTACAGCAGATCCTCGCGGCCGTGCTGCTTGTAGCAGTTCTTCACTATGGTCCGCAACGCCTGCGTCCACGACACCTGGAGGAGGACGCGCGGAGAAGACCGGTTCAGAACACCCAAAAACATTTGCCAACTTCGTAGGAAGGGTTTTCAGTCAAGTAACCGCACGGAAACGCTTCGTACTCTTTGCTTCTGCTCCTCGGTGCGGACGTCGCTGCGAACGTTGGCCCAGGGGATGTCGTCAGGCCACCACACGGGCTTGCAGCTCTCCTTGCCCCAGCCGGGCTTTCCTCGGCCCGTCGAGTACTTCAGCATCTCTGGAATGAAGGCTCGCAGTTGAGCCTGGAACGAAGACACGAGACGGAAAGATAAAAAATGACAAATCTTTTTTTTTTCCTCGGTCAAAAAGGCCACACGTTGACGCGCACACGCCCTTGAGCGGGCCGCAGTGGACGCACATCGATCAGACACACACAGAGAGGGTGAAGAACTGCAAATAGAAACGGGGTTGCTCAAAGGAGAACGTGTTCATTGGGAGACCGATCTATGGCTGCGGCTCCAGGCCGACACCAGGAGAACCTCCGGCAGCGCGATTTGTTTTTTGGCCTACATGTAAAACGCTAAATTTCACCCACTCTTTAAGTTGATTTCTTACAGCTGTTTTTTAAAACAACACAAGGGTTCGATTTAACTCCACTCCACTCTGTCACTGGATGGTTTTCGCCATCCATGTTTCAGTTTAAGCAGGAATGCTTGATGTAAAGAATAAACTTTTTGTATTTACTAATATTCAAATGCATAATGTCCCGCCTATGCCTCTCAAATAATGCATACAGCCACAGTTCCCGGCATGCAGTGGTGGGGTTTTAGTGCCCGTGTCCTCAGTGTCCCAGTAATATGCACACATCACCAGAGGATTATATTGCACAATGAGGCATTGCAGCGTCTGCCTACCTTGACATCACAGGGCTAAATTTGGTTCTGAGAGAAATAAATCCCTGCCTCCTCCCTAATAGTCCCCCCCTCACCCCCGCACCATCTCCTAAGTCACAATCATCCGCCAATAAACTGCCTTGCAGGGCGTCACATGACGACGCACGACAAAATGGATCTCGGAAGAAAATGGAGGGTCGGCGGCACTTAATTACAAGCCGCTTCGACGAAACAGAGGCTACATCTGGTGGCTGGAGCGAGGGAAGCTTGGGTTCGGCGAGCAGTGGGACGCAGCTTGGATTAGCCAAGGGCAGGGACTTAGCTGTAAAGGGATTCTTGCGTTTCCACCTGTGGGTGATGCGGATGTTTGTGTGCGGGGCCAGATGGCTTAATTAAAGTGGCTAGTTTGTTAAGTGGCATGTTGCCCTCATGCCGACCACCCCCCTCCACCTCTCCCCCCGCGGCTTCCAATCTTAATCCTCCGAAGCAGTGGGCCAATCAGAGTGCGGCATGGCGGGCTGTATTGCCAGGTCCCTGAACCTAACAAGACTGGGGGGTAATTACAGGCTCAGCCTAGACCTGGGATCACCTGCTACAGATGCTCCTTGTATGTGACGGGAGCCTATGTGTGTCAAACACATTGCAGATTATTGTATTGTGGTGTGTATCAGGAGAAGCAGCTCGCTTTAATGACTTCTATCCCCTCGGTTTGCGAGGTTTTCCCACAAGAGGGAGGAAGGCCGCCCGTTTCCAACACACGGCACCACACACATCTCTCCAAGAGCAGCCGCACCGTTCCACCTGGCCTCGCCGCGCTGAGTGAGGCGACAGGTTACTCACGATAATCCCATCCTACAACCTCCAGAAAAACAAAGCAACTGACACCTGGCCTCCGAGGATTTATCTGGGCCGCGGGATTGGCTGGGAAAGCTCCCCGGGACGTGGACCGTCTCTGAGGGCCGCCCGGCGTGCCCAGCTCTGACGACGAGCCGCAGGGTGCGTCAGCTGCACAGGGAGACGGCGGCGTAAACAAGCCGGGCTCCCTCGGGCGAACAGAGGACTAATGCTGCCAGCGAAAGGCCCGCCAGGCGGGAGAGATAGACGCCGCCGCGCTTCCTTCCTCTCGCTTTCTGAAAGACGGGAGATGCTGCCCCGCTTCGGCTGATTCGGCGTTTAATTGCGAATTGGGTGTCGCGGCTGACGTCGGGGAAAAGGGGAAGGAAAAATTAAACGTGTGCATTTGCGTACATTTAAATGGCTCTGCTGTAAAGAACTGGGGTTTTGTTTAAGGGAGCTTAATATAAACGCGTGTAACACTTTTCACTCATTTTTCTTGTAAAACATTTAGAAAATTTCAGCTCTACTTCGCAGTTATGCACTACTTCCTGTTCCATAAAAAAATCCCAAGGAAATACTAATGCATAAAATAATTTCTTTTACGCCACTCTGGTTTGTCAGAGGGCGCCCTCTGCTGGGAACATCGACTAACTGCGCAGCCAGCAGCTGCTCCTTCATTTAACGGGACAGGAGTCTGTGGACGTCTCACCTGTGTCATCTTATCCACGGAGACTGGGATGCCGTCGATGGTGAGCGGCGGCAGCTCTGAGGCCAGCTCTCCACCTGCAGGCGCGTGCTCAGCCAGCGCGTTTTCCAGGTCCTCCAACATCATGCTCTTATACTTCCTTACCTGGAGATCAGCAGACATCACGACACGGTGAATTATGCGGAAAATGTTTGGATTAAAATTATATATGAAAATAAAAGCTACAAGAACACTTGTTATGTTAAAAACAGAGCTTTGGTGGACCGTGGCCTGATTATGCTATTTGTTCTGGAGGAATTTAGATATTCTTTAGATATTTTTCAACTTTGCACCTTGGAAAAAAAAAGAAAAAAAAAAAAGAACTGATATGACAGAGACAGGGGATAGTGGATTATGTAAAGAAAACTTACTGCTTTTATAATTTACGTTTTGCTTAAATAAAACAAAGTGCTTTACAGCTTTGCAAAATCCCAAGTTCCAGGACTGCAGTTTTTGTTTTGCCAGATCCTGCAAAGCTCTTCAAACATCCATGGTTCTACTTTTGAGAGATTTAGGAAATGTTTTGAAAATCACAGGAGTTCTACGCAAAATTCTGGGGGAAATAAAACTGGACGACTTTCAAAACCTTTGCAGGATTTCACAAAAAGCCACTTTTGAACCCTTAGTGGGATCTTTCGAATTTAACACAGGATCTTGATAAAGATTTTTGGGATCTCTAAAAACTTGGGGAGCATGAACCTGGGATTATTATTTTTTATTTTTTTTGCATGATTTCACAAATATAACCTAAGACTTTAGCAAAACTTTTGTGGGGGTTACATAAAAGTATTCCTCGTGGGGCTCAGCACCATTTATTTCCCAAACATTTCTGCAAAGCGCACTGTACGAAACGTGGATCCACTCACTACGTTCTCCAGAGGAGCCGCACCAAAAACTTTAAACACCGGGTTCGGTTTGGAGGGAGAGACGCACAGCACTATGGCCTGCTGGCCCACTCTGGTGGTGTATTCGTCCAGTGTGGCACGCAGTTTCCTGTAAACATACGTCGCGTTTTACTCCATTTGTTGAATCAAAAGCAGCGTCGACGCGAGCTCAGATGTCTCAAGTTACAATTTTGTAGATGTGTTGGTGTGACTCACCTGAGCAGACGGGTTTGCTGCCTTTTCCGGATGGAAGGGTTGGACTCAAAGATGTGAGGTCTTTTTCGTTTCTTGCCGGTTGCTACGGCGGCAGCCGCAGCCATGCCTACTGGACCTGAGACGCAAGCGACAAATTACTTTAAATTCTACAAAAAAAAATAAAATAAAGAAAGCTTTTTCTTCATTTAGCTGCTATCTGCTTTTGAAACAACTTGCGATTGCAACGGAAGAACCGCATAATATTTTCTATATTTTTCCAGATTTAAATTTGCAAACTTCTCAGTCATTTTAAACGCATAATAAGAAAGTTTATCTTGAATATACAGGGCAGATTTTTCTCCAGACGTCGAGCTGTTAGGTGAGGAATCTGCAAAATCCAGATGCAGGAGGGACAATGTTCTCCAATCATGTCAAGAACAATGGCACCACCTGCTGTCAAACCAAGTGAATTACACTTCATAAAAGCTATTTGAATTATAAAACCACCACCTGAGAGGCAGCGCATAAAACCTCCCAGCATGAAGTCGCTTCTTAAAACTCTTTTGGAACCGCGTTTTCGCTCGAGCGGGTAAATATTGTTCCCACCTGCAGCAGCCAGGTGAGCAGTGACCTCATCAGTGCCAGCTGAATTGAGGATGTCCGTGTCATCGTAGGGGTCGTCGTCCGGCGAGGACGTCGAGTCTTCCTCCGCGCTCATCATCGAAGCTTCTGTGAAGGTGGTCACGTGTACCTACAGGAAATACATCAGAAGAACACAATGACAGAAAACATATTTTACGGGGCAATACGCAAAGAAGCAAAAACGTTTTTGTCACTTGGAATCTGCAAAATTTGAACGGTGAAACGAACCTGCTGGCTGACGGCGCTCGCCTCGATGGTGGTCATGTGTTCTGTCGTGTTCACGGTGTGTTCGTCCATTATCAGCCGCCAAGCTTACACAGCGAGATCGACAGTACTGCCGGAGAAAGTTCAAGAAGACGTGTGGCTTTGCATGACGAGGACATTTTACCAATGCATGGATTGTTTCATATGATGTTTCTTTTATAGAAACGGGTCTGGAAACAGGAACTGATTCATGATAGGGGCTACGAGAGACTTGATATTGTGTGGAGGTTCATCTTCTAGAAGGACAAGGTCCTAAACATTCAGCCAAGGAGTGATAAAATGACTCCTTTTTAATCAGATTTTAGAAACGTCAGGTCTAAGTCTAGGAAGTAAAAAAAAAAAAAGGCTGATAAAATCTCCTGAGTCAGGTACCTATGTGATGGGCTAGGCTTATAGAGTCAGTTACCAACCTAACCTGCTCAGCAGCTGAGTTAAATATAATGCTGTTCCTCTGATTGCTGCTGTCGATGAACCAGCAAGTTCCATTTTATTTAATTTATACCAGAATTACATATTCTAATCAATAGAATTAGACAATTTTGAAACAGGATGTGTACCGATTCGTTACCAGGGCAACTGTGTCGGGTTTGGCTGACGCCTTTATGGTAAGGACAGAAAATCAGTCAGCATTTTAAGCAGCAGAAATGAGCAAAGGTTTTTGAAAAGTTTCAAAACCACTTAAGCTACACGGTGTTAATATTTCTCTGATCTCCAGTCCTAATAAGGAGATAATGAAAGTGCAAGGCTCATGCCCGAGCTGTGCACTGCTGGTATGCTGGCTGAAAGAAGGGTACTTAACATTCTACTTCACTTTTAAAAAAAGATAAATTCTGATGTTTGCAAAAAAGAAAAACAAGGAAATGGTGCTAAAAGCACTGAAGCACCAACACTTTTGCTTACTGAAGATATAGCATATAGGCTAATTAGCTAGCTAGTAGCTTGTCATAATTGTGTTACCAGCAAAAATGCAGAATTACCTGCACACTAGGCACATAAAAGTATTTTTTTTTATACATTTCGCAGTTGTAATAAATGACATATATTTTTTGTTAACAGTATTCCCAATTTGCTGTGTGACAAGGTAATGTTTATCCTGCAGGCTATGGATAACTAGGCAACTCTGTTCAACCTGATGGGCCATAAAGTAAAAAACCATAACAGAACGCTATATGTAAGTATGTAATCTCAACTATTTCATACCAACAGAGCACATTACAAGTGGTTAATTGGGTGTGTGAATGTGTAAACTATTTTGGTTATTACAGCCTAAGAGGTGACGATCATATTAACAAGGAAAACAAACATCTCAAACACATACATGCGTACAGGAATTTTGCACACTTTATTTAAGCATAAATTATTTTGAACTGAGACTGCAGAATTTAAAGAGTGTCCGTTACAAAAGTATCAATAAAAATATCACATAAATTAGCAAATTTGTCAATGTATCACTTCGTATCCAAAAGATATAATAGAAAAGAAAATCAGCTAAACTTCTAATTTATTTCTCATAAGCTTGTTTGCAGTGGATCTTCGCAGTGGGACGAATAACCCTGAGCCATAAATAAGCGTGTAATAATTCATAAAGTCTGTAACGAGGCTCATACTAACAGAAACAGGCGTCGGAGGACATTTGTTTCAGTCTGTTATCAATGAGTCCTCTAGGAAGCTAAGCTAGCTATGTCCTACATTCGGCTACTTAGCT
This sequence comes from Poecilia reticulata, assembly GCF_904066995.2. Classification (NCBI taxonomy): domain Eukaryota; kingdom Metazoa; phylum Chordata; class Actinopteri; order Cyprinodontiformes; family Poeciliidae; genus Poecilia; species Poecilia reticulata. The sequence goes on along the minus strand of NC_088852.1, from coordinate 8,746,541 downwards.
TCCTGGCTAACCATTTAGCGGTGAACAGTCGATTAACTGAATGATATCAACACTATTACGAATACATATCAGTAATTCGGCTTTAAAATGTGAACAATAACGATGTCTGCGTAGGGTGTGAGGCGATCAACAGTAATGCAACAGCTAGCATGAAACCCGCGCAATATGAAACAAAACATAACGCTAAAAAGAGGCCGAGCGGCCTAGAGCTCATCCAGAGCTGCTACTCTCTCTGTCTGAGCTGGTTGTCGAAACGCGCCAACAACATCTTTCCCTCCCAAAAAAAAAAAAGAAGAAGAAAAACAGCGTCAAATGCTAAAGAATCGCACTCCGAGTCAACATCTAAACAACCATCAGCTCTCGCCCCTGCGCTGCCGGGTTTGATGATGCGGCTGCGCCGGGGCTGAAATAAATGGAGATTGCGCGGTAGGGCACTAACCTCAGAGCGGCTGCGCTACTTCGGGCCTGCGCCGTACAGCGGAGATGGAGCCGGGCTTTGATGGAGGACGGAGAAGGAGCCAGCACTGAACACAATACTGATCCGGTGGTGCGTTCAAGTACCCACCCCCTTAGCTTCTGCAGTCACCATGGCATACAGACAATGAGTCAAAACACGCTGGAAAAACGAGACGTTGCTGTTTATTCCTAATGAGAAACAAGATGAGATGCTCTGTTTATGTATGAAAAAGGAAAGAATGGCACAAACAAAACAGTGTTGGTGCTTAGACCTACATGAAGTTTCTTTATAACTAGAATTTACATTTTTTTTTATAGTAACAGTAATAAGAAACATAATATTTAATCAGCTAGCATTTTCTGTGTTTGTTAGTGGTTGTGTGCATACTTGCAGAAGTAGAGTAGCCGATAATTGTAATCAAGTAGGAGTATCAATTCAATATCTTTCTAATCAAGTAAAAGTAAAGAGTAGTCATGCAAGAAATTACTCAAGTAGATTTTGATCACAATGTACAATTGATCATTTGAATATGATGTAGTCTGGTAGACAAAAGTATTAATTATGTATTCTGGCATTGTAAGACTAGAATTTAAAAGATAAAAACTAATGACATGACCACAAAAATAACAAATTCCGGCCGACGAATCACTTTTCCAGAGCATTTATTTTTTCAGTATAAGACTTCCTAAACTAATACTTAAAGTAGCTATTGTTTATATATTGGAACAGTGAAAAGGGCGTCTAGTAACAATGATGTTTATTGCATATTCACTTGATCTCCAAATGATTGAGAGGAAGTATTATTTAATAGTGATTTTACTCAAGCAAAACGAAAAAGAATCGTGTTGTAAAACTTCTTATAAAGTAATTTTTTCCCCCAAAAAAAGTTGCTCAAGTAAATGTAATGTAGTAAATGTAGCTCATCTCTGTGCTCTACAAAAGCAGTCGGACGAATTAACTGATTGATTTAAATTTAAAAGTTATAAACCCCCAACCTTTTATATATTTTACCAATTATATTTTTAAATGTATTTCTTAGACTAAGTTACTTAAAAATACGCTATTCTTAATAAACATACTTATTTAGACAAGCTTTCGGTAGGCTAACTAGAGAATTTACCTGGGCAGTATTTATAATTTTACGGGTTTTTGTAAAACAAAATCCGTGGAGGAAACATAAGCGAAACAGTTGAGGGCGACAAAAATTGTTTATCAACCCCAAAATGAATATAAGATTTAAACGTTTTAAACGATCACACTCAGTATGTCTGTAGCTGTGCGCCATGAATTTTCACTCTTATTTCCTACAGCCAGTGAAGGTCACATTGAGAGTTGGGAAGCCACGCCCCTTTTCCAACTCGTGATTGAGCTCCTGCAGGACAGGTGTTTCAAGTCGTTGCTGGGATATTATACAAATGGAAGTAAGTCAAACAATTAAACAGCTCGACAATTGTGGTATCAAATAGCTGGTATGATGAAAACAAATATATAAAAAACTGAAAAAGTAAACAATAAAGAAGTGATAAATGGAAAAAGGGAACAATTTGTAGTTTTCAAACAAATCGCTCGATCCATTGAGCGGTTACCAGGCTGTTCCCTATTTCTGCCCTTTTCCATTGAGCTTTATTATTATTATTATTATTATTATTATTATTAATCTTAAAATTTAAGTAGTACACTGTAAGTTTAGAAAACTTCTTGTAACAACCAAGTCACAGAATGCAGGATAACTTTCAGACAGGCCTTTTTTTGGCTACCTATTGAAGTTTGTGCATCTCATATGCACAAACTTCTTAAATACCAGATATAAAACGTACCAAGGTTTTCCCAGGATTAATTCACCCTTGATAAACTGGAATGTGCAAACCAAATGTTCTTCCCACAAACAATGTTACCCCATGATACATTTTTAATAAGGAATTATTTAGATAAAGTTCTGTGTTGCTTGCTTGCTTGTTTTAGCATATTGGAAACATCTCTGTTGCATCACTTATGGACACAGTTTTCTTCAAACTGCTTTTTGTTGTTATTGTTGTTGTAAAATGTGATGGATTTCATGTTTGTTGTTTGTTGTTTAAAAGTAAAGCAGTCTTGTAAACATAATTTCAAGACAGTGTAGACTACATAAACTCCACGACTAATTCAAATTCGTCCCCCCCCCCCGTAAAAAGGATTCCAAAGGAAAAACATTCATACCAATAGTTACTTTAGATGCCACAAGTCATATGTATGTGAAATAAATGTAGAGACATGATTATGTTCTACTGACATTGTGAACCCTACTCTCCAAACAGGTTTGGAGCGTATCGTATGTGCGACCAACGCCTCTCAAAGAACTGGACCAGAAAATGCAATAAAGGTGGGTCTATATATTTTTCCTATACATTATGCTTCATCTCCAATCCTCAAGAGGGCGGCATTGCACAGCAAACAATGTATTTTGGCTCCATTCACTGCAGGTTTGCATAATAAAAGGTGGCAGCGGGGCAACGACGCTGCTGCGCCACGCCACAGATACCCGTGGCATGTGTTCAGGATGATGGATGTTTCACTTCGGCATGTGATGACAGCCGCTTATGTTTGTGTCTCAGTAAATGTCAGCAAGGATCATATTCAAAATTGTGGCAGGAGAGGCGCTGCAGAGTGTGATTACACTCTTTTCCAGCGGCTGTACCTTGTAACTGACCTTCCTTCCTTCCTTCCACGCTGCCTGTTTGCTATTCCTCTCCCTGTCTGTCATTGCTTTCTACATGAACAGACAGGATGCCGTGCTGTCACTCTCTCACCTGCATGATGGACGAACCGTTTTGCAACAGATAGGCAGTTTTTACGTTGTTACTTAAGCGACTAGGCTGACAAATCAGCCGAGATTTCTAGAGTTTCTGTTGCGAGTTCTGAACTTTTTTTTTTTTTTTTTGTGTATGGCATTTCCCTCCACTTGGAGTCTATTTTGGGGGTCATAATGAGTTGAAGGACACTTGATTGCCATAGAATTTTAGTATGGTGGGTGGTGATGTGACATAGACTGAGCGAAAATGAAGCAAGCGGTTATTATGTGCTTCCATTCTGCTTTCGTTTCCTTAGACAGTGGCAGGCCACAGATAAGCCTTGCAGCCCTGGGGGGGGGGCTCCAGAATCAATAATGGATGTAATTGGTGAGCTAGAAGTGAGGATAATTGAAGGTAATTGTGAAACCGTCACGTGCCTTGGAGTCGGGTCAAGATAGCGGTGGAGGAAAAGAAATGGAAAGTGGTGGGGATGGGAAACGCCGTTCGCTCTAACATTGTATTTCGATATCTCCTGCGTGCTCCATTACATAGCAAGGCGGTAGACCTGCCGCAGGCGGTGTTTTCAGTAGAAAGAGCCATGATACATTGCAAAGTTTGCAGTGAATTAAAGCAGAAAAAAACAAATGGTGTCAAACAGAACGCTTGTCTGCTTAAAGTTTGCAGTAATGTAAGGTAATTGATGGAAACTTTTTGCCGCCTCTAAGTTTCTGGCACATCCATAATTGAAAAATACAGTTGGAGTTCACACCTTTGTTCAGTCACTTGCAGAGGCTTGAACACATTCATAACTTTAGTATTTTCTTGGAATCTCATGTGAATAATCAACACAGGGTACTGCATAAATCTGATGGAAACTACAAATGGTTTATTTATTCTTTTTTTTTTTTTTACATCGATCTGAAAAGTGTGGCATACATTTAAATTCAGTTAATTAGAGTCCAAACTGACTAATTTAGACTAAAAACCCACCTTTATAGAGTTGCATTTGAACCATAATAAACAAAACACTGACCGACATATTTGATGTGTATTGAATGTTTACTGGTTTTCTCAATTGTTCACTGTAGGGTGTCTTTTATGACTTTGTATTTTTATGTCTTTTATCAGCACTTTGAACTGCCTTATTGCTGAAATGTCTCGATTGATTCATTGATTTCATTAGCTCTCCGGCTGTGTGTCTAGAGAAGCTGGAAGTTGATTGCCTTTATAAAAGGTGCTTTGGAAACACACTTGTTCCCACGTGTTAAATATTTTCCAACTGTTTCGCCAGGCTGTGTCGAAACAGTTTACAATCTGTAGCTGCTGACGTGAAACATCTTAAAAGTCAATGTGTTTTCTGGAGGTTAACGATAACTGGCACACTCTGCAGCCTTCAGGTAATGTGTATTTACCTTAAATCAATGTTCTGTGGGAATTTCAAACACCATGTAGAATACAGATGATGTACTTCCCCCCCCACACACCTTCAGAGCTGATTGGACGTTAAAAATGTGAAATATGCATATTGTCCACAAGAGGGCACCAGTGTTCCATGAATTGGCATCAAACGCAGCTCCCTTAAAAATGTGGTGCTCTGCAGTTATACCAGCTGAATGATGTGACAGATTCATTCAGTTTCTCTCTGAGAACTTCCCTATTCCTCCAAAAGAGAAAATAAAGTTGAGATTTAGAGATTGCAATTATTTATCCAGAGATTGTAAGAAATTCTGAGGATTTTTCATTTAAATCAGCATCAAGTAATTAGAGTTTTTTGTGTTTGCAACATAAAAAAATGTTCCAAATATCACATTTAAAATGCACCGGGTAAACGTATGCACTGTAAAATTATTAATACTGAGCAAAGTTGTTTAAAGATATTTATAATCATACTTCATTCATTCAATTTAAGTGTATCTAAATATTAAAGTTTGCCAATCCTATAAGATTACTGGTTGCCACAAAAATATTTCTTGCAATATGGATCAATAAAACTGATGTGCTTACTTATTGTCCATGGGTTGAGCTGCATAGCTATGCAGATGATATATTTTCACATATTTAACATTTTTCTAGAAATCCCTTGTTCCAAGTAAACTTGGGATGCATTCTTGGGAGAATGTCTTATTTTATAAGTTGTGATTCACTGCATGATGCTTGGTGTCAAAATTGTTTTCCCTTTGACTTAATGAGCTTCATGAAGTTTTGACTCATTAGTTTTGAGCTTTGTTTTCCCCTTATTAATTACTTGGTACAGGGAGTGCTTCTCTGAATCTCCATGTCTACTAAGTAATTATGTGTCCTTACTATGCATGAAGGTATCTTGAATATAGTAAAATATTGGTTGTCTCGTCGTCTTTTGGATTAACGGTGTGCTCCGCTTGTACACAAACATTTCTGAATTTCAAGCAGAAAGGCTACAAAAATATCCAGCGGTGTTGGAAATCAGTATTAGAAAGATGGAGCTATCTGAGCAAACCTGTCTTTAATGTCCAGCATTATGGTGAAAGTTGCAGGTTGCAACTATTTATTAGTTGGCTAGTTTTACAGTAGAAAACATCGTCTCTCTTTGTGATCGTGTTCTGTCAGTGTTTGGATCCATAAAATGGTGAGAATCACATTGTTGTTGCCATTTAAAACTAATAGTAATGTTCAGTTTGTTTAGAAAGTTGTAGCTAATGTTATACCTTGACTCGTCCTTGCAAGTCAACACATTTGTGAGATTTGCAAAGTTTTGAATTGCTCACTACTGTACAGAGCGATTAGAATATTTCCCAAAGAAACATACTGACAAAGGTTGCATAGTGCTATGTGTGCCAGTGGTTTAATAGGATTACAAACTGTCAGATATATGCAAATACATTGTTTACGTCTGCAGGTATCATAGAGGATTACATAGGTGGGAGTCGTAAGATGCTGAAATTGGGACTGCTCTGCAACTTCTGACTTTCCAAGTCAAAGTCTTGGAAAATGTGTCTTCAATATGCAAAGAGAGCCCACAGTCAGAACCACAAGAGTTAGAAAAATTACTTAACTTTTCTGACTTGCAAACATAGCTCACTCAACTTGGAAGTGTCCTTGTTCTCGGATTCTAGTTCTGATATGGACAACGATTTGAGCAGAAGTCCAGTAACTCATAAAGAATTGCTTCATTTCTGAGCTGTGCAATATACTAGAAAATATGTTAAAGCCTTACTATTGATTAAAAAATGTGTTGTTAACCTCAAAACCAAAGTTTGCTGCACCAAACTTGCCTGGAGAGGCCACTCTGTGAGGAAGAAGCCATTGCTTTATAAGCAGCCTGAAAATGACACTTTTTTAAAAAAAAGTTCTCTTGTTTTTCTAATATGTAGCCAACAAAAATAATCTTGGCAATCTTAACTGAGCTGAAATATTGTAAGCTAACCCCAACTTAATCTTTGACAGCGAAGACTTTTTTTGTTGTATCTTTTAATTTGTAAAAATGAACAAATATGAAATTTCAACTCTGTTACTTCTACCCAACTATATCCAAGCAGAAAGCTTTGGAACAAGTGAGTAGCTGTTGATCATTTAAACAAATATTTGTTGATTTTAGAGAAAAAAAGCGAGCATACATGTAAAGGGAACGTGTGCTGTGCTTCATCTTTGCAATGAGTGGAACCCATAATGACATACTGGTGTTAAAAATAACGTTAATGCTTTGTTTTGTGACTTAAAAACTCAATGTGTGGATGCTGAAAGTTTTTACCACTGAGCAACTCACACACACATTCATCGTTCAATTGTGAAAAAAAAAAAAAAATCAATGTGCTATTGTGAAGCCGTTTACCACTATTATCAGAGTAATTTTGAGCCATAAAAAATAGCCTTTGTGTGCGTGTGTGTGTGTGTGTGTCGCAGTACCTTGGTAATTTTTTTCCACAATGGATGGTATTATCTTTGCCAAGATACCCACACGCTGATTCATTTGATGCTGCAGAAAAAGAGCTGACGGAAGATGGAAAGTAACTCTGTTTTTAAAGGCCAACAACTCCAGCTCTTTATGTTTGAGTGTGTACTTGTTCCGCCCTTGCCTTAATTGACCAGCTGTGGATACGTGTTCTGCCTCCGTAAAGCCACCCATTGATCCCATGGCCATTTCACAAGAGCCTTATTGGTTTACTTGTAACCTCCATTCCTAATGTCTGCGAGTTCAGCAGCAGGAATCGGCAGGTGAATTGTGGGAACTGTAATTGTTGAGCGAGACTCCAAGTGGTGCAGAGATGGATTGGGGTTATGGAAAATTAGAACGATAGTGATCTGTTAAAGAAAAAAAAAAAACGGTTCATTAGTTATTTAAATTAGGTTTTAAAAAGTTGTGGTTTTATAACTACTATCATACAGTGTGTGGTGTGATCTAAAGTTGTGTCTGACTATATATAAGTAACACATGGTTATCCAAATAAATGTTGTTTCTACAGTGAAACCCAGATATTCCCAGTTGAAACCAAAGCACCCATTTCTTTTACTTCAGTCGGGTTATAATGTTGCCTGTGCAGCTCGTTTACTCAATGAAAGTTTACTTTAAATATTTGCTCATGTCTATGTATCATTACTTAAATAAGGATTAATAAATTATAAAAGGATTATGATTAACAGTCATTAATTTAGCAGAATAAACATTCCTACTGTTTTTAAATGGAAGCAGCTGGATTATGTTATCCATTCTTGTTTAAAACCTGTGAGACTTACAGCATGAAATTGTGATATATTTACACATGTTTTCCATAGTATGAAAGCAATGATTGGTTATCACTTTGTTTGGCAGGTTGTATTTGGCTAAGGTTTGCAGAACATTAGGAACAGTTTTTTTTTTCCCCATCATCACAAGGTCATCATCACACTGCCTGACCTTTGGGGTCTTTGTCACTGAGGGTGTAAATAACAATGAAAGTCCATCCAGTTAGCCAAATATGCCACTGACACGGAGAGCTTTAATGCTTGGGACCTGTAATAACATAATCTACTGAATATTGCATCCAAGCATTCCTTCACAATTTTGAAATTCCACATTTTGATATTGCGATGACAACTGAGATTCAGCATATTTTGTAACTCTATATAGGGAGTTTCTACTGATGTGTTTTGATGGTTTTGAGTCAGTTGGCCCCTTTCCCTACACACATTTAATCCTAATTTACTAATATTTAATCTACTCATAAGCAGACCAACTTACAGCTATGCGCTTCCCGACTGTCCAACCATGAAATTTATCAATTTGAGAAGATTGATCAGACATCTGGTAGATAACATGTATTGTAATCTCCTAACAAGATCTCTGTGCAGAATGAGTACATTTTAGGATAGTACTTGTATTCGATGGATGTTGATGGAAAAATCTCCCCAAGATAGATATGAACTAATGCATTGTTTGATTCTGGTGCAAAAGGATATTTTGAAATAGCAAAAGTGTGAGTTGGCAAAGGTTCAAAACTAGCACTTAGTTTTAAAGGGTAAAACTATGTTACTGCACAGCTCTTTTTGTTCAGATGCAGTCTTGCAAATTCAAGCAGTATCTTGTTGTTTCTGGTTTCACTTCCTTTTTTTCATTCAGTATAACAGAACTTGTAAAAGTTTGAGATGTAGTTGCTTTTTTATACAATGGATTTGAAGTTAGAAGATTATATGAAAAGCAAAATTGGCAGCAGTAGTTTCCGAAGGGTTCATGCTGATCTGTTTGTTCCAATTTTGACATAAACTAATCAAATTAGTCTGTTATACCGACTCTGTTATGAGTTTTAACTTGCATTTTTGCTGTTATATAATTTATGTGACTAATGCATAAATTAATCCTTAACAAAAAAAAACACGAATTAGTAAAAATGAAATCTATATATCTATTGTCTGAGTTTGCAGTTGCTGGAATGCTAATCTTTCGCAATTTCCTGAATGCTACTGACAGTAATTTAAGCAAAGTGCATTACATTAATGCATTATCATTTAAGATGAATAACTGTGTGTATAAATTGGTGTTAAATAGTCTAAAATTCGTCTCATAACCTGGAGGGCTGCGTTTGGTCCAGCCAAGATCCATTTGTCACACCTCGCGCTCTCGTCTCCTGTTTGCCTCACGGAAGCAGAAACCTTTTTAAAAACTATTGTAATTGCCTTTAGCTGTGAGTTAAGGTCAAACCTAGCCCACAGCTTTAAAACTTTGCCGAGTTTAAATGCAAACTTCAGCACATTTCCAAGGAGAGAAACTTGAGAGAACCAGGTTAACAGAATTCCACCACTTAGTCGATGTTAAGATGGAGCTCAGCCAAAAGGAAATAAAATAAAATAAAATGCATTTCTGACTTCATCTGACCCTGTAATGTTATACAGACTTTGACCTTTCTTCATCCAGGACAATTCTGTGGGGTTATGGGCCAGGGTCAAGGCCATTAAAGCTGGCTTAATAAGCTGCTGAGCCCTCTGTCTGACCACCCCCCACAGGTCCATCTGAGACAGGAATGTTCAGAGTCAGCACAGTCCAAATCAGATCCTGTCAGCATCCTCCTAGATGTTTTGAACACTGCGTCTTTGGCACCTTAAACTTCATCATTAGTGATACTTGCTGACACACGCAGAATCCTCTTAATGTGTAGCTGTAACCAAAGACACAACATCTTCTTGGCAGACTTGCAAGAATCTTTGCATTTAGAAAAATATTAGTTGATATTGAGCTCAGAATTGACTTTCCCCCCAATTTGTAATACAAACAGCACAGGAAGTTTCGTAATTGATACTAAGATGATTTTAATTGAACCCTTAAAAAATCTGCATGTGCATGTAAGTACAGTGCTGACCAAATTTGCTTCCTCGCCTGGTGAAGAGCCTGGTAACAGCCTTGCAATAAATTCTTTTATTGCCAAAGCATAAACTTGCACTTACATTTTTAGGGAAATATTATTATACAACTACAAACTTCAAACGGTCATATTCACAGCAAAAACATTTTCCTCTTGCTTAATTGCAGCAATTGCATGAATTAAGATCATTTTTATCCGACTTGGATTGTGATTTTCTTTGTGATAAAAATAACGGTTTTGTCATAAGCCTGCTCCTTTTTGAAACTAAAACTTAACATTCAAAACAAAATTTTAAAAATACCATCAGTCATTGTTCATAATTTACATTTACATAATGAATTTACTCCAAATACTCATATTAAATATAGATTTCAGAGACTCAGAGGATCCATTTTAACTATGCAAATGATGGAAAATGTCCCTGCCTTGATCCCCCTTCTCATATGTTTAAACAGTGCAGTTTGTTCTGCTGTGTCTTATTCTCGCGATTCAATGCATTTTTAATGTGGACTTATTTTCAACTGAATAATTTAGTGCATGGTCAGCAGCAGGGGTGATCCAGAATCCAGCTGATGGGAAGGAGCAGCACAGGAGGTTTATCCAGCACAGGAAGTTTATGCTGGCGAGGAAATGTTCACTGCAGTAATGGATTTACTAAAGTATGTCATCATGCGTGAACTAATGATCTGCTTCACATTAATGTAATTATGTCATATAATCTGTACTATATAGTGTTTTTCACTTTGCTTTATTGTTAGTTACCAGTTTTTCTTAGACTTGTGAATAGAATTTTTGATTCAGCATAAAATGGTACCTGGACCAAGGAATTTAACTGTTCATATATAAGCATACATAAAAATCTACATATTCTGATGAAATTGCATTTGTCTTGCCTGGAGGAAAGATGGAGTATTGTCTTCCTTCGGCTCAAGAATATCAAAAGGTACCTTTTGTGGGGAGCATCCCTTGATGACCAAGCAGCAGGGGTTCTCACCTAAAATCAGGATGACTCCCAGGTCGGCCATGTCCACCAGCCTACGTTCAGTCTCCATGCTAACCAAGCCCTGCACTGAAAGAATGGCAGGAGTCTCTGCTCTTTATTAATGCTCCAGGTTTTGTTTTAGGCATTTCCCAAAGCGCCAGAATGTAGGTTTTACTTTATATGAAGACATACTGATTTTATGAGCAGCATCGCTAAAACTTCCTTTTCCCTTCACAGACATTTCTACAGAGATGGGCAGAAACACAGTGCACTCTTATCTTATAGGTGTTCAGTGCCTTAAAATATGCTATTGAATGTCACAGACCAACACAAAGTAGCCTGTAACTGTTAAAAGGCAGGAAAATAGCACAGGTTTCAAGTTAAAAACAAAAAAATACCTGAGAAGTGTGGTTACCTTTCTCTCTCTCTCTATGCTATATGTTATAATTACATTATAATTTTAGTGAGGGGTGGCTGTGTTGATGGTGGTTTTCAGAAAGCACATTGGACCAACACCAGCAGATAGCATGTCGCCCCAAACCATCTCTGACTGTGATGTGCTTGAGATCCACAGCTCCTCCAGTTACTGGGAACTTTCTTTCCAAATGGAACACAAACTTTACTGTCATCTGAAAAGGGAACTTTAGAAAAATTAACAAAGGTTCAATTCTTTTTCTCACTAGGCCAGGTAAGATGCTTGTAATCGATGTGCAGGATTTGCCTGTACTTAGTGGCTTTTGATGCGTAGACTCCAGGCTTAGTTCACTTCTTGTGAAGCTCCCCCAAATTCTTCAACGGATAATGCTTGAGATTCCTCTCAAGGCTGTGGTTATCAGTGTTGCTGGTGCACCTGTTCCTACCACACTTTTTCCCTCCAGTCAACTTTATCTGTATACATCATGAGTTTTTCTTTCTGACATGAATGACAAAAAACATTCTATTTTTTTATTATTTTATTTTACCATATTCAAATGTTTTATTTTATTCAGTCTGTGAGCGCGTGTGTGAATGACTGACTGATATGTAAAGTGAAGTGCTTTGTGGTTGATAAAGTACTATAAAAGTACTGGCCATTTAACACTTGCTATCTTGGAGCCAGACGTGTACATCTTCAGCGCACAGAAATTTGTTTTCCTTTACCGAACTCTCCTCCCAGTCCTCAGAGAGGATTCTGTTAATTTATTTTATTGCATCACAGTATTATGTAAATATATGTATTGCCAGTCTCTGGAGGGCGAGCGCTCTGATTGGGTTGAATAGAATGCCAGAAGTGGGGAAATTTAACAGCCAGTGACGAATGCCATGTAACATATGTCATCTTGTCACACAAGTGGACATCAACATCTTCATGAAGCAAAGATCGCAGACCCATCTGCGGCAGGGGTAGACCAGAGCGGGGATCGGGGTTCATCGCTTTCATTTACAACGGCTGGGTGCAAGAGTGTGAACGGCACCATTGTGAATGGTCTCTTGGTAATGAGGCTTCGTTCGGTGCAAGTCGACACTGAGGGCTTCTGCTCAGTGGCATGCCCTGAGCCAAACATGAATAACAAAAGGCAGGGGTAGGATCATTAGGGTCCTGGACGCCCAAGGGGTCCACTCCTTTAATCACGTTTGAGTAATGAATACAGCTGTGCTGAATTGATGCTTATTCGTAATGTCACCAAAAAGCAATGGTAATGTGGTATTAATGTTTCTGCTAGTTTGCCAGAGGTAGTTCATATGGGAGTGTGTAATTTCAGGGACGGAGATGGTGTGAGTTTGTATATATAACTCATGAACGGGAACTATGTTAGTTTGGTACTGTGACAATGTTATGACAAGGCCTGAGGCCATGTTAGATTGATCATCACCCTGGGATTTCTTCATTGTGTTCTCATGAGTATAATGACAATTCTCAACCTTCTGTGCTTTAGCGATACTAAAATGGAAATTTAATTGGAAGGCTGTAAAATGTAACACATGGCCGACGAGCCACTTCCCAGGTGCTCTGCAGCTGATGCAGTCGTGCTCCGCAGCTGACGCAATCACATCTTTGTACGTGGGTAAACAGAATTTTCAGCAAACTTAATTTGCTTTCAAGTGACCTTCCTGAAGCATGTGATCAGGTGCTAAATGATTAGATTTTCCTGCACTTTTTTTTTTTTTTTTAGGAGGGGAGGATTTGACCGCTTCAAACGATTCTCAAGGTCCTACGCTTAAAATACCATTTGCAAACTGTTCAATTCAAAATCAATAGGATAAAGACACTGTCTGGATAAATGTCCTGTAGCCTAAACAAAGTTCTGTTTGGTTTCAGTCCTAATGTACATCTGGACTAGTTAAAGGAAGAGAAGGAATAGCTGCTGTCTGAAATCCATCCCATAAAAGAAACCAGGTCTTCGCAGTGCAGATGCAGTACACACACATCAAGATGCTTGACACGATTTTATCTAGATTTTTGTCTATTTGCATATGGTAAAGCAAATCATTGTCATTTTAATGACAAGTGAAAACTCCCTCCCAGGCAAACACCAGTAAAAGTGGTTGTTTTGATGGCAGACACAGCTTCACGATGAGCTTTAATAGGCTATTTTACTTGATAGCAGCAATGAAGTGCAACACATTAAGAAGCAGCTTAAAGTGGCTCATAAACTGCTAGAACCGTCCTATGTTCACTGTTATCCTCCCAGACAGACGGAAAAGAAATCCGGTTTGAGTATTTTTCCCACCTTATCACTGTCTCACACGTCCTTACTGTGGCATCTAGTGTTTCCTGAAGCAGGCATCTGATTCTTCCACCAAAAAGATATCGGTGCTGGTTTGGGGCTGTTACTTGAGTTTGGTTCTTAACTGATTCTATGGAAATACTTCAAAACAATTGTGAATTCCAACAGAAAGAGCCTTCATGCTTCTACAAAGGCAAAACCTTCTGCTTGCAGGTGTAATTTATGTTTTCACAGTAAAGACAACAGCAGTGTACACACAGAATATATAGGACGTTATGGTATGTTATCCTTGCAAAGTAATCAACACTACTTTGGCAGCCATCCTTAAAACCAACGTATTGCCTCATGTAGTCTGTTCTATTGATCTGTTTTTGGGTTTTGAAACCTCTAGCACAACTTGCAGTTCTCTTCTTGCTTTATTTTAGTCATGATGGCTGAACAGTGCTTCTGTCACGCTCAGAAAAACAATATTTTTGATCAATAGTTTGTTAGTATCTTCACAACCAGTAGTGTTAAGACAAATCCATTTATTTGCAGCTTTTTTTCTTTTTTTTTTTTTTTTGCTTTCATCTTAAAGTCTAAGCCTGCTTTGGATGTGTGCTGTCATAGTGGTGACTAGTTCAGTTCAGCTCTGAGAGATAACCGTGGTCGGTCATCAGATCCAACGGCTACAGAGCATAGATGGTGTGTGATGCCTCTTTCCCAGTAATCTGCAGTCTGTAGTGGTCAAATAGGCATATATTCTGAGCCATGCAGAGAAAACTCTGATCTTTCTGGCAGTTTTTCTGGCATCCAAATTAAAGTTTTTTAAAACTGTGGGAATCATACAATGGAAAATTGGTGCAGTTTTGATACGATAAGGCTCTGGAATACTTTGTGCATCTCAGTTACCTGCAACTTGCTCATTCCTAACAGATCCTAAGAATAACTATCAATAACTATCAAGGTATCTCTAGTCAAAGAACTAGTCAACTTGTGCTCTTAATTGGCTTCAATCAAGCTGATTTACTCTGTTTACACTGTAAAACTGATTTTTAAACTCACTCTTACCGTTTCTCTTGTTTCATTCAATTCAAAGTTGCATTATGTAGATGCCATCTCTCCTGTTCTGTTTGGTGTTTACAAGTTATTCTCCACTTTATGAAAGACATTCACACTTCCAGGTTAGCAGTAGGCGAGTTTAATTTTCTGAATAAATGCAGCTGAACTTTCTTAAAAACACCATATATTTTCATGCTAAACAACACTTTTAATTATAAAAGGCTCTCTAGAAGCAGAACAGTTTTATTTTGGTCACCAGCAAACATTTTTCTTTGATGCCAGGTATTCTCTCCGCACAACAAGGTACAAAGCATGTGCAGGGAAAAATAATGAGAAAGCAGACAAAAGAAATTACATATCATTCATTGTTTTTCTCTAAAAATAGACCTTACCATCTGTTGTCCCTTTGCAGCAAATCCCCACGTATCTGTTTTATTGAAAACAATTGTCCGCCTGGGGAAGGCGCTTTACTGCCTTTTCAAAACGTCCCAACTGTTAACCAAACAAATGAAAGCAATTTAATTCAGTTTCAATACATAATTTAGGACAATACAATGCCTCTGTACATGAAGATAGTATGTGAGAAAACTAGTTACAGAAAAATACTGCGACGAAGAAAAATGGAGGGGTAACTTTTCAACTGGCCCTCATCCATCGTGCATATCAGCTGTCCGTTGAGGTTTTTTTTTTTTTTTTTCAAAGGCAATTTATTTTTAGATATTTCAAAAACTCATATGAAAGCGATTTTCACTCTATGGCTGCAGCCCTTGCCTTCAGCCTCCTCCCCCTGCGCCAATCTTAGCCCCCTCTCATGTGGCACCCAATGTGTCTCAGAGCCTATTCCTTGGCAGTCAGCACAGTTTTGATTTAATTCTAAGGGCCATCTGTAATCCCCTGCAGGACACAGAAGCCCGCAGTACCATACCACACCTATATATCTGACTGTATCTGCCTTTCTTTCCCAGTGCCCTCTTAGGACACTACGCTTTCCCCTCCTCCCCCCTTACTATCAGCAGTCTCCCTGCCATCCATCCACCTATCCCTTAGCTCTTTTACCCCTTTGTGGGAATGCCAACACATCTTATACATCCAGAGATAATGGATTTGCAGAGAGCAAAAGATTTACCATAGGTATTCATAGAACGAGGTTTGATGTTCAGAACGACAATTTACTTTTCACTGAGGCTCAGCATATTATTTTGTGAAAATAAGTTTTCATTCTTAAATAAAAATACACCCACCTTCTTTTTAAATTTTATTGTTATAGAACTCATTTTTATGACTGAATGAAAGTTAGACATTTTTAGCACTAACTTGTTCCAGTGTTAAATTAGGGCATTTAGAACATAATATAAACAAAGAAATAACACCTAGCCTTCTGCGTTGAGCTTAATTAGAGTATATTGTTGTCTCTTGCTTTTTAAAACAAGAGACTTTATCCTCTCTAATGTTTTAGGATAAAGAGTTGCTTCAGTGCCAAAACAGTACAGTCATGGCCAAAAGTTTTGAGAATGACACAAATATTATATTTTCACATGATCTGCTGCCCTCTGGTTTTCTTGCGTGTATGACAGATGTTTTCATCACATACAGAAATACAATTGCAATCATATTATGAGTAACAAAAGCTTTTATTGACAGAATGAGTTAATGCAGCAAGTCAATATTTGCAGTGTTGACCCCTCTTCTTCAGGACCTCTGCAATTCTCCCTGGCATGCTCTCAATCAACTTCTGGACCAAATCCTGAATGATAGCAGTCCAGTCTTGCACAATCAATGCTTACATTTAGTCAGAATTCCTAGGTTTTTGTTTGTCCACTCGTCTCTTGATGATTGACCACAAGTTTTCAATGGGATTAAGATCTGGGGAGTTTCCAGGCCATGGACCCAAAATCTCTATGTTTTGTTCCCTGAGCCAGTTAGTTATCACCTTTGCTTTATGGCAAAGTGCTCCATCTTCCTGGAAAAGGCATTGTTCAACACCAAACTGGTGATTCTGGTACCATTCTTTATTCATGGCTGTGTTTTTAAGCAAGACTGTGAGAGAGCCGACTCCCTTGGCTAAGAAGCAACCCCACACATGAATGGTTTCAGGATGCTTTACAGTTGGCATGAGACAAGACTGGTGGTAGCGCTCACCTCGTCTTCTCCGAACAAGTTGTTTTCCAGATGTCCCAAACAATCGGAAAGGGGATTCATCAGAGAAAATGACTTTACCCCAGTCCTCAGCAGTCCACTCCCTGTACCTTTTGCAGAATATCAGTCTGTCCCTGATGTTTTTCCTGGAGAGAAGTGGCTTCTTTGCTGCCCTCCTTGAGACCAGGCCTTGCTCTAAGAGTCACAGTGCATGCAGATGCACTCACACCTGCCTGCTGCCATTCCTGAGCAAGCTCTGCACTGCTGGTAGCCCGATCCCGCAGCTGAAACACTTTTAAGAGACGGTCCTGGCGCTTGCTGGTCTTTCTTGGGCGCCCTGGAGCCTTTTTGGCAACAATGGAACCTCTCTCCTTGAAGTTCTTGATGATGCGATAGATTGTTGACTGAGGTGCAATCTTTCTAGCTGCGATACTCTTCCTTGTTAGGCCATTTTTGTGCAGTGCAATGATGACTGCACGTGTTTCTTTAGAGATAACCATGGTTCACAGAAGAGAAACAATGATGCCAAGCACCAGTTTCTTTTTAAAGTGTCCAGTGATGTCATTCTTACTTAATCATGTCAGATTGATCTCCAGCCTTGTCCTCATCAACACCCACACCTGTGTTAATGGAGCAATCACTGAAACGATGTTAGCTGGTCCTTTTAAGGCAGGGCTGCAATGAAGTTGAAATGTGTTTTGGGGGATAAAGTTCATTTTCTAGGCAAATATTGACTTTGCAATTAATTGCTGTTAAGCTGATCACTCTTTATAACATTCTGGAGTATATGCAAATTGCCATTATAAAAACTGAAGCAGTAGACTCAAAACTTTTGGCCATGACTTTAGACCTCAGCCAGAAGGTCCTTTTTCATTGAAACCATGCAGATAGTTATTGTGTAATAATTATAAATATGAGCCACTGTTGCCTTTTTTTTTTTATCTTTAGCCAATCTTCAACCGTTATGCAGGGGTGGGCAGTAACTTATTACTTTTATTCAATTACATTTACTTGAGTAGCGTTTTGGAAGTAGCTTTACTGCACTATGCTTTTTACTTTGAGTAATATTAACAGGAAATACCACTACTCTTACTTGAGAAAATGTTATTTAAGTGAAGACCAAAAATGCACCAGACACAGACACACAACTACAGTTTATGTCATAGTGGGAATTATTGTTTAAACACAAGCTTTCTTGTTCTGATGTTAGTGTGAGCCTGCTGAGCTTTCTGAAACATATGAAGCAAAAAACATACAGTAAGCACAAATATACTGTGAGTGGAAGTACTTTACCCTTTTATATATGTTTGAGTCACTGTGCTGATAAATTATCAGCAGTTAAATGCTTGGAACAATGCAATTATTTTTTTCATTGCAGATTTAATTAAGCTGTCCACTGTGTATTTAATTATTATTGACCTGTACTGACCTTAGTGTGTCTTCCCCTTATCCCAGTGCCATTGTTACCACTGTTCTATTGTTAGCTCACATGAGAACACAGAAAACCCTCTGAAAAGTTACACTGGACTTGGTAGAAGTATATTCCCTGGACATTACTCTCCATGCGCTGATTGGAACTTACTTTAAGAGCGTCGGTGCAAAGCAGTTTGGTGGTCAGTTGACTTTGTAAGCTCTGGTCAGTGATAAGCACCTGGCTGGAGAGCTTTTCCATTTCCTGTGAAGAACCCAATCTAGTAGTGGCTGCAACTCAGCACTAAAGAGACCTAAATACTCACTCTTCCCGTTGCCCGCTCTACTTTGGATGGGTTCCTGACACACTCTCTCTCTCTTTCTATCATGCAATTACTGTTATACATTCTTGAAAGCTGGAACAGCTTTTTTTCCTCCAAAAAGTTGGTGTCAAACAAAGTTTTCATACCCATTTTGTCACACTCCAGTTTCAGTGGGTTATAATGGGTTTGTACAGTAGAATAAGACAAAGAAGTGCATAATATTGGCATGGAGAAAAATGCTGCATGACTTTTCACAATTACTGGAAGTAACAACTCGACACACATTTGTGTTCAGCTTTCTTTTATTGTATAACTACAAAAGTTGTGAACATTTGAGAACAAACATTGTGAGAAATGATAAAACAATATAACATCACAAATATGAAGGAAATTTTTTTTGAAAGAAACTGTTTTTGAAACAAGGCTTAAAAAGTCATATCTAAAATAAAGCCTTCTGACCTACATGCAAAATGCTAAGTGTGGGGAAAATGCAACACACCACAACTTGAAGCTAAATACATGGTAACCATTAAAATAAACCTGTTGGAAGTTGCAATAAAACACATTTATATTTTCCTGCTTCTGTTTAACTATTTTGTATTTGCTTCTCACATAAAAATCCAATAAGCTAAGTGTAGTATCTCTTCAGTTGGTATATTTCACTGTTTAAACCTGTATATTAAAATCTATTTCCTCTTAATGTACAGGAAGTACAGGAGTTTAAGATAAAGCAGGTACATTTAAGCCTTCTTACTGAAACCAGATATTTTTGGCTGACTCTTAGAGTTGTAGCTGTAGAGGTTGTGATACCATTCAGTGTATTAATTTAGGGGTCCAGAGTTCCTGTAATCCTTCATATCCTGATTCAAGCAGAAACATAGAGTGTAATGTTTTGTGTTTTATCAGCAAAGATCAGTTAACATGAGAAGAAATCACTGTAACAAAAGTAAAACAGAAGATCTACTACAGATAGTAAATTTTTTTGACAATTCTAATGAGTGCTGAATGTGCAATACCATAAGATTGTTTTTATTGTGTATTTGACCTTAAATGGCTGATATAATTTACAAAAATATAAGAAATAGTCCTATTTAAAAAATAAAAAAATCATTTAGTTTTTGATTTTCCCAAAGGGCACTTTAAATATTTTTACTGCTGTATTCGTACTTGGTAGTCATTAGGTCTCAAGTGTCATTATTGTTATTTTCTTAAATTGCCATTCTTTGGTGCAACTTAGTTTTACACCCTCTCTTGTTCCACGGCAGATTTCTTGTCCTCTCTTTGGCTTTAAATTTTCTTTTTGCTTCTTTCTAGCCATTTCCTTTTTCTTCTAGCAGCAGGTGTTTTCTTTGGAAGTGCTGACTCAGCAGTAGCTATGATTGGCTTGCTGATAAATTGTCTTGTTTGTGACCTTTGTTGCTCCTCTGATGTCCATAACAAATTGCCTCGGGGTATTGGCATGATCACGCCATGCCAACACAGCACAAGAATAACAACAAGCTCAAACCAGCTCCATTTCACTCTATATGTGTATCTTTGTGTTGTTGCAAGGCATTTTTTAATTAAAGGCCTGGGTGTCTTGTTTTATATCTAGAAAATTGACATTATACTGACCAAATATATTAATAAACCTAGATAAATATATATTTGTATACTGTCTGGGCAAGAAAACGTCACCACCTAGATTTAACTAAGAAAATAGATCCAAGCCTCCTATATCTGGACATGAGCAGTTATCATTCATCTATTCATCTGATAAGTTATGTAATTCCAAGTGATGCAATGAGTGGCTCAAGGACATTTCCTGTAGTATTATGTGTAGTTTTATTGGTTATTTATTTGCATTTTTGATTAAATACAGTGTAGCCGTGACTGAATAATTAAATTAAATATCATTTGTGTTGATACAGGTATTAAGGCCAAACTGCAGAAAAAAATTGCCATTTTTGGGAAGCTGAAGATTTTGTGTCTTTTGGACCTGTAGGGTGAAATTATTTTCTTTATTAATCTCATTCTTTAGAAAAAAATAATGGTTTCTGAAAATTCACTTAGCTGTTCATACCTGACCCAGCTTGGGGCCTTGTAGTTATAAGAACATTTCCCCAGAGATGTATTTTCATAAAAATAGTTTATTTTCTTATTGAAAGAACGTAAGTGTGGTAAGCCTTTGAGAAAACATGCATTGGGATTTTAAAAGACCTTTTAAGAGTTAATAATTGCTGGATAAAGATAAACATTTATTGTGGTGCAGAAACACTTTCAAAGTGCAGCTACTTGATTGTTTCAGCTCTTTCACATGGAGTGAAGCCAGTGGCATAATTATTAATATGTTTAAATACCTGAATCATGGAGCTGGAATGGCCTCGTCGTGAGGCTGTTAATGTTGCTGCACAAATCTTAAAACCATTTCTGTTCAATACTCAGTCTGCCCTTGAAGCTGTTCTCAGCTATTTGCTGCTGAAGTGCGATTTTATAGTTATAGGCACTCTAAGTCCTCACATTTTAGTTGTCAACATAAATTTCACATGTAAAAAGTAAGATGTAAGATTTAAGCGGGTCAATCGATTGAGTCATTAGATACAATTTTGAATTCTCTTATGCTCACATTAGCAACGAACTTGGCTGCTGTTGCTTGTTTTCTCATGAATTAATGGAGTTTTTCATCGTCAGGGTCGCTCCCATCTGACCTTTTGGGGCCCATCACACAATAAGTTTGGCATGATAGATGAGGGCTCTTACTCTGAGCCAAACTGAGACTGTCCACAACCAGCTCCGAAACACTAAGCTACACACACACACACCATGCTGCTGTCGCAGCATTGCACCGGCTTACTCTCTCATAAAGTTCCAAGGGCATCGATTCAACTCGGCTTCATTAATATGTATTGGAAATTATTTTCCACTTTGTTAAAGCGAGTCCTGCTCCCCTGAAGGCTAGCTCCTGTGGGAGTGTGCAAGCTCATGAGTGCATAGTTTGAGTTGTGCCACATATTGCAGATTTGTAAGAAGTAATATACCATGGTTGTTTAAGAGTTTTGCTCCTTGTTATTACTTTATGCTGTTTACTTTCCTTTCTCTGTTGACCAAAACTTGTGTAGCTGGGAATAATGTTGGAATTCTTTTAGATTTGATACGTTAGTGACAGGATTATGAATTATTTCTTTCCATTTGTTAGCCTAACATACTTATGTAATGTGCGTGTTGACGTGCAAATAGACTTCTGATGCGTCTCCGTATAACAAAGCAGAAACATCAATGAATTTTTTAAATGGTGGGTCTGGGTTCAGTCAGAGTTTGTCTTTTTAAAAGTTTGCCTTCTGAAGTCTAATCAGACCGACAATGTTACTTTTATCCAGCTGCACTATTTCTCTCCAGAAACAGTCAACTGTATATATCTTTAATTTCCGAATATTAAAGGTCGACTGTAGCTCCTTTGATGAAAACTTTTTATGACTGATGACTGATTCATTCATTTTAGAAAGTTAAAATGAATCAATTCAGGGGTTAATCAAATATCTGTAGGAGCAGCAGCCACACCACACAGACTTTCTTTATTTGTCCCGATTTTCCTTGAAATCTGTCATAGTCTCTCATCAGGAGAGAGAAAATCAGGGAGTCTCTACCATTGAACAACCACAATCTACAACTTGGAGCTTGTGACGATAAATTCTTAAAACTGTGCCACAGGAATAATACCTTTTGTCTTAGGCAGCCGATAACACACAGAAAAGCTTCAAACTTCAGTTTTTAGGGTGACCCTATGAAACTACTAAACAGCCACGAATGTTTTTGGAGGATAAAGTGGTTAATGTTCTGAGGAAGTACTTGTTTAAACTTTTGTTTTACCCCATAGTGGGATTAAATAAAACCCCATAAAACCACTGTGGATTGTATTTCATTGAAACTTGCTTAAAGTGACACATCACATGTCTAATAACATCAATCATTTTGCCTTTGTTGTAATTATACTCCAGTGAAGCAGACCCAAGGCTCCTGAGCTCCTAATTCTTTCAGTGATTAGTGCCAATCAGTGTGTGTGTCTGTGTGTGTTTCTGGACGTGTGTTCCCTGCCATTGTTTTTTGACGGGGCACTTTATTGGCAGACCTGGCACAAAGCTACCCTCTTTGGGGAGTTTGGGGCTGCAAGGGTGATTTGATTAAGCCGAGCAGATCCCTTTCTAAGACTTCTCAATAGACCTGGTGACAAAACCACTTGATGGATTATCACAGGCAGGTAGCTGGAGATTCAAGTAAAGATTGAGATTAAAGTGAAAGGACGAGGAAGCCTTTGTAAATATTCCATATGATTGACCACATGTTTGAGACATAGCTACTCTTAATTCAATTTTTCCTCTTTACATAGTTTGCCTTAGAGGTCTTGTAGACCTCTTGTTGATGAAATGTCAAGTATAATTTTAATACGACCCACTTTAAATATATGGCCCTTGAGTAGATTAATAGAAACCTACTTTGAAATTACAGCTTTACTCCCCCGAGCAAAGTAAAAAAAAAAACACAGCAACCTGCATTAGTATTATTAATACACAACCAGATGCCTAAAATTAATCCACAGGAAATACCATTTAAATCTTTCAAAAGAGCAAAAAATGCTGGATCGCATTTTTAATTTGAAAAAAAAAAGAAGAAAAATCATGGCGAAAGATTTTTACTCTAGCAGAGAAGACATCATGCAGAGAGAGGACGATTCTGACTCTACACCCTTTTAGAAAAAGGAGATTTAAATGGAGGTGTCAGCACTAACAAGATGGATAGGTCTCAGTTAATGCATTTTTTCCCTCAGTCACTTGGTAGGAATGAAGTCCTTCTCTTAACTCTGCTTCAACCCGGGATCGGCAAAGTAATGAACCCTAAGAGCAAAGCACTAAGCATGTTTATCTTTTTTTTTTCATGCCGCTCCGCTGCCACAAACCTAAATTCCTCGACTCAACCCCAAGACTTATTGAGGGATTCAAAGCTCAAAGCCAATTTCAAAAACATGTCCTCCATCTCCTATTTACTCTTGAGTGTGTGCACTGAAGAGAAAAAACAGTGCTTTAGTGCATATGGGTTAAGATTTATGTGCCTGATTGTTCACCAGTGCTGCTGAGGGGGAGTACCACAAGTGCACCCATGGAGAAAGACTCTTCTTTTGGAAAACTGCAGAAAATAAGTTGGCAGTGCATGCTAACTAAACATACTTGAGATATTATTGGAAGCCTTAGGTGTGTAAAAAATAAATTGGTACAAAATGCTGCCCAAATCTGCTCAGACAATATGAAGTGTCTTGTTCTCCCCACGTGTTAAAATCTTGATTGGATTAAGCACGAATCGTAAACGAATCCAATATGTCTGAAAGCGAATGCAGGCTGAGTTTTGATGTAACACGTTATTTGTTATTTCACACAGTGGTGTGAATGAGCATTAGCCTGCTTGCAGATTTCTTTTCGGTGTTTTGTCGCACTTGAACATTTTCAGATCATCAAGCACATTTTAATACCAGACAACTGAGTATAATTAGAGCAAATAAAATAATTCAAATGACTACTCTATTTTTCCAAGAGTAAAAAGGCTATTAATCTGGAAAACGTAATTACTTCCTGTGTGTGGCACACTTTGTGGCAACAACAGCCATCAAAGGTTTGTGATAACTGACAACAATTATTTTAGCATTACTGGGGGAGGAACTTTAGTTTTAGTCTTCCTTGCCAAATTGTTTTAATTCAGCCACTTAGGCTTAAAAGGCGCGACAATTCCTAAAATATTTGGGTCGATTATTTTCTTGGTTTAGGAAAAAAAATCTATAGCAATAACAGCATATGGGTCAGTCTTCGTTTGAAAAGAGTTGCTGTATTTAGCTATGTTTAATGGATAGGATGTGCTTTTATTTTATATATAAAGGTCACTGGTTAGTTCTAATCCTGTTCAGTATGAAGTTAACATCAAAGCAAAATATGCAACTAGTAAAATATGTATATGTTTTTTTCTGCCTAACATTTTGCTCTTTAAGAAGATTAATTAATTAGCATCTTGATTGAAATGCCTTGCTGCACTTGTGTTGGAATATCAACTTTGTACCTTTCTTGAATTTCAATCACTGGCCACAGAAGGTTATTCTAAGAGGCACAGATTGCCAGCAGGCTGCACTTTGAAACCCCTTGCTTGAACTACATGCGATAACACTCGTAACTTTTAATTTTTAATAAGTGATGTTGTTTTGGTACATAAACATAAAAAATATTATGTTGATATTGAAAGAAATTGCTTGTCTTCCAATTCTATTTAACTTACTGTTTATGAAGGTGGCCCTTCATAAAGGAGCATGATGAACAGACCAACTTTCAACATTAAAATGACCCCTTGTCTATACAGCTTACCTTTTAAATCTAGCTGCCTCAGCAAAAAAGACAAAAAAATCCCAACAAAGTATTCTTGCACAATCTTATCCCCATCTTTACCACTTGAAAATGTTCTTTGTTGCCATCTCACATGTCATTGGGTTGCGCTGTACCTGTTACTGCTTTACACCCTCATGTGTATATGGATACATTTATATCTAGATCTCCCAAGCTTTGTTTCTAATTCAGAAACTTTCTGTCCTAATATTCAGCCATACATTTGTGCTAGGCAGTTTGAAACGTGCAAGTCCTGACTTTCAAAGCCTTCTGGAGAGATGTGCTTTTATAGCTCATCCAGTCCCAAATGGCAGAGGGTGACTGAGCTTTTGTCCTCAACGTCCTGCATGAGCATGGGCCTCCTTTGTTTCCTTGTGACATTGTTTTGCTGCTATGGCTGCAGGCCTCAGGGAGAGGCTACAAAGGACACATAGAAGGGCACTAATTAAACTTGGTATATAAAAATAAGGACACAATTTTTGCACATGGAGTGCAAAATTTCACATGACGTTTTAAATATAGAAATCTTAAGGATTTCTCTAATTTTTATATTGACAATATTGATGTCATTGCGACTTATGTCTGGTACAGTGATATTCTAGTGCTTTAGTATTTTTTTTTTTTGCCAATTTTTGGATTTGATTAACCCGACCCTAAAAAAAAAAAACCACCCACATTGAGACAACTTGAAACCAATCATTGATTATTCCACGTTTAACAGAAATCAGACTTTGCTTTGGATGATTAACTAAGCTGAATGTCTCTGCTTGTTAACTAAAATGACAGGCAAGAAAGAGGGTGTTTTTTAAACTTAAATTAATATTCAGTGGGAGCACATTTTGGAGTAATCACTGCCAAAAATGAGTTAAGTGCATTTGCCAACATGTAGTTTGGCCCAATCTTCCCGATGAAACCGAGTCGTCTCAGGTTTCTGTGTGGCTTCTTCACTGTGCAATTTCAGGAGTTTTCTGCAGATGTTCAATAGGATTACAATTCGAGCTCCTGGAGAGCCATTTGAGAATAGTCTAAGGTTATTTTCTTTTTTCTTGAGAGAGATTTTAGTTGAATGCTTTGGGTCATTTTCCTGTTAGAGGACAGATTACCCGTGACTGAGGTAGAGCATTTGTGGTCAGGCAGACAGTTGTGCCACTGAGTAAAAAATGGGAGAATAACATGAGTTCATACTGGTCATGTCATATTATTATGAAAGCTTAAATCAATATTAACTACGTGACACAAGCATTTTTTATATGGTAAAAATTAATTAGTTGAGCAATCTCAAAGTACTTTTAGATAATGAGATAAAATGTGAATAGAGCAGGACAGGAGATGTAGAGTCACTGGGATTATAGGCTGCAGGAATCTACATAAGTATAAAACACATCTTCTAAACTGATGCCATCTACATATTTATGCTACTGATCTTAGGTAGGACCAAAATCTGAAGTTGTCGTATAGTTTTCAGACATAAGGTTTATGTAAAGCAGATTTGCCGTGGCCCATGAATGCAGCAATCGGATATGACACAATGTCCAAAATTAGTGAGCCAACAATGAAACTGAAGAATATTTTCCCAATTAGCCCTCTGAGATGACCAGTTTGTCAGTCATAGCAAGGTGAATATTTATAGAAACCACAAAAAAATTCAACACCTCGTCTGCACCTTAGAGGTGAACCAAATCGAAATCTGTTTAATCCAGATTTATTAATAAAGCGCTGTGTTTTTTTGTTGTTTTTTTTTAATGAAATGAAATGACATCAGACATATATAGTGCCTTTCCTGGACATTCAGATGACTTATGTGAAAATGATTCATTCCAAATCATGCCCCGATATTCATACTGAAGCTTCAACCTGAACTTTGAACTTTCGTGATTCGTAAATAACATTGTGTTTTTGAGTTAGAGAGAGAACGACTCGGATTAATATTTCTGGAACTTTAAATCTCCAGGTGTTCTCTAATTCCTCCTCTTAAAAATACCCCCTGCCCATCACTCTAAAGCAGTTATAAAACATATCAAAATGAAATCCCTCTTCCATGTCGATGGTGCTCCTGTATTACGGTGGTGCAGTTTGTGGATGTGCCACAGTTAATTCCACAGGATGATAGCCAGGCTGTGAGTTTCAATTTGATTATAATCCTTCTCTCTCGTCGAAGATCAGGCCTTCTGATTGCTTTGTGCTGTGTTTGACGAGATTAAATCATTTTTCCCTTTTGTTAGACAAGAAGATTGCGTTAGATACTCTACTCTTAGTAGAGCTTTATTTGAACCACTGCACTACTGGAGACACCAATACAGACAAATGTCAAGCCACAGATATTTTTTTCTCCATATTTTATGAAACTATTTGAGGTCAAAGCTATTTCTGATAACATGGAAGCTTGAAGTCTTTTGCTGTAATGGACAGACTCTCCAGATGTTTTAAAGCAATTTGCCTGTCACACATCAGAAAAAAATAAAATAAAATAAAATTAGTCCACGAAAGAAAGCATGAAAAAAGCTTCTAATGATTGCCAAATAGCTGGTAAAAGAACTGCCCTTTGAAAAATAGCTTGCTAGTCCCTTCTGACCATATGTTCACTACATAATGAAGTTCCGCTTTACTTTATTAACATCCTATAGCAGCTGCAGCACAGGACCCTGCCAAGTCATTAAGGAATATCGCCCTTTAAGTCAATTAGCACAAAACTGGTGAATCAGCTTACTCTGTTTGGATTTTAGTCATTTGGACCGAAGGAGATTCATACCACAAAGACCTGAAAACTAAAGGAAGTTAATTAGGTTATTATAACAAGCTTTAGCAATGTTTTGATGAAAGATTTCATTTGATGCATGAAAGAAGAGAGAATCTCAGGCCACGGCTTTAATTCGCTTCTGTTGTAGTGAAGAAAGGGTTCAGCTGGATGGCCAACCAAACTTTAATGATGGGATTCACATTGGCTATATATATATATTTGTATTGAGACTGCCTCCAACAGTGATACGTTTAGTTTTTCCAGTGAGGGATACACATTGTTTTTTATCCATCAAATCAAAGCAGTTTTATCTGTTTACTGCTAAATTACATGGAAGTCACTCCTAATAGGTCGCTGTAGTGTTTTGCATCTTGCAGGAGCTTGGGTTGGATTTAAAATAAAGTGTGTATTCAGTTGGCACTGAGGGATGGAGCTAAACCCTTGTGGATACTCGGTGCTGCTCCAGCCTCCCTTTTCAGCTCTAACAGATGGTGGCAGGTGACCAGTTGTGATAGATTTTACTGCTGAAGTTAAAGTGAAGGAGGAGTTATTCAAAGGAGGAGACAGAGTGGCTGCTGAAGCAGAAGCAACAGCCGAAGTCGTAGAAAGAGCAGCAGAGGTGAACACTTAGCGGACATTAGCAATTCCATCAAAGGTTCGAAATAATTTACTTGGAGGAAAGTTTTTAAAAAGTTTTGTGTTGCTGCAATCAGACGAACTTTGCCGTAATGAACAGAAGCTGTAGTTTTCAGGGATTTACTGCATATTTGTAGCCAAAGGGTACAATTGCAGTTGCCTTGTACAGCTTCCCTCCTTACTGGCCCAGAAGCCCCAGCAGTCACAGAAACGGATTGGTTGAGATTACCGCGCTCCCCTGCATCAAAGACGACATGCCCAGGGGCAAATTTGATTGGTTAAAACACAGCATCCATGGAAAACACAGCATCCATGGCTGTTTTCCACGACGACGAATGGAAGCCCGTAGCAATGCACCCGTGGAGCAGAGTTCATAATACATATTTATACCTGTAGTCTGTAGACCATTTATACCCTTACAATTTCATTTATGTCCTGCTTCTTATCTACTCACCCCTGGCTATGTTCTTCATTTACGCTGGCAGATTTGCCTTTTGTGTATTTTTGTACAATTATGTTTTTTTTTTTTTTTTTTTGCTTCTCACATTGTTGGAAAGAACTTCCAGTGAAATTAAAAAGAAAAAGAAAGCAACAGTTTCTGAACAGACATTCAGAAACTGTTCTGAATGTCTTTCTATTTTTAGACTTGCTATTTTGTTCCACAACAGTTGAATGTTTGGCATCAATGTAATGATATTTCCAAAAGATAGGCATTGATATCTTTCGTAATGAGTTCAAACCACACGAGGTCATTACCTTTTACCAAAGGAGCTGGAAAGAAAGTTGAGGAGAAGGAAAACATGTGGTAGGAAAACTCCATGAAACCCACAAAATCCTACATTCATTGAAGAATTCAGTGGAGTTTCACGAGGAGTGGTGATGCTGGTGTCAGCTCATCAAGAATCATAATGCACAGTCAAGTCCTACACATGGAAATCTGCATTTTACTCACTATTGTGGCGTATCTGTGATGATGTGAGCCTCTTTCTATTCCAAAGGCCTTGGGAACCTTAGAGTGCAATGCTTGTGGGACTCTATAAAATACCTGCAGATCTTAAATAAAAAACCTTGTAGCCTCTGTCAATAAACTGAAAATGGGTAACTTTGGGTCTTTAAACAGGATATTGGTCCAAAACATATGGCCAAATCCATACAGATATTTTTTACTAGACACAAAATACATCTCCCCCCCACACTAAATAAATGCATTCAAGTGAAAGGCTGCATGTTTTAGTGTGAGGTTATGCTACTGCAAACATAAATTCATTTTAAGGCTCCTTACTCATTTTAACTAGAGGTGACAATTTTTTTCTGCGCCTGCTTCTTGATTGGCATTTAGGCTTTAATTAAGCTTAGACAATGCATTTACTTTACATCATCCTTACAAGAAATCAATAGCCAAATATTATCTGCAAGACATAAAATTTAACATGCATACTCACGTTATTTATCTATGATATCAATTTAAATTCCCCCCCCCCCCCTATTGTTACCAAATGAGCTATCAAAACCAAATACTACCCCCCCTCACCAAAGAATCATTATCATACCTGGAAAAAAATGGCTGCAATTTCCTCATAGATTAGAACCATTAAAATGATCCCTTTATGGGCATCTAACTAAGACGAACAATTATGACCTCTGCGGTCATTGATTAAATTGGATCTACATGTTCTGTCGAGCAATAAAGCCTCTTTTCTGTTGTGGAGAGAACCTCGAAGGTACAGACAGTGATTTGCAGTACTATAGCTTTTTGACTGACACAGAATCCTACATCGGTGAACAATGCTGTAATAGCAATGGAAATCTTTGCAGATACAATTGCTCGCTGCCATTATGCACCCAGGCCTCTTATGCTTTTGTGGAGAAGACACAAAATTGCTATGCTATTATCGAACCGTTCCCCTCCTCCGCTCATCATCTCTTCTTGAATAAAGTTGCCCCCAGAGTGAGATAAGCAGGGAGTGGGAGAAATACAGCTTCCCCCCCGCCCCCCGAAAGATACCGAGACAAAGCTGTGTTGGTTATCAGAAAGAAGGATGAGGCGAGGATATGTGAATGATGTGTACGTTTTTGTTTTGTTTCTATCAGAAGAGCTGTGCATGGCGGATGAACATATTTGACTTGTTTTTGATTTTACAGAGATTGGAACTGTTTTCTGTCAGTATACCAAATCTGTTGGCATTTAGTATTTGTAGGCGGCTCTTTGGAGGTTTTATGTTCGATGTAGTTAACATACATGATTATAAATGTCTCATAATTTGTCATGCACCTTAAATTAAAAATCAATTCTGAAGGGTGAATGCTTCCCTTCCCAGTGAGCAGTCTCATTTGCAACTATAAGACAATATTTCTCGAAAATCAGATTTTCCTTTGAATTAAATTGATTCAATGTAATGAAATATGTTTCTGAACAATTTTTAATCTAAAAAGTGCCCATTCATACATAGTTTGTGTCATCTCTGAAACACACTTTCTGAAAACTTGAGATGTATAGAAACTATAGATTCCTTAAAATCAGGACTGATTCAATTCCTTACTGCAACAATTTCCCAAAAATATATTATTTCAAGTATGTAAAAGCATACAGAAAGTCGTAACAAAGACAACCACTAGCACGTAGTACTAATTTAATGGGAAATGTGGAGGAGAAGAAACCCGGGTAAAGATTCAAAGTGTCCAAGTCACCTGGAAGTGTTTCTACTCCTTTCAGGACAACACACTGCACAAAGCAGCAGAAAACATGACTGTGGTCTGGATCCTGTTGTCTTGTCTCAGTGAACCAAACTGGATCTCTTTAACTTGTCCATTGTGTTAACCAATTTTGGTTTGCTTCAAAAAACAGAACAGAAAAAATACTTTTCAAGTCACTGAGTGATCCTGAACAAATTGGAACAAAATGAAAGCAATTAATTATGAATTATTTATAAAAGCTTTCCAAAAATATAACTTTTCAGATGTTCAAGTGTAGTCCTTTGAGCCTAGCATTTGTGTTTTACAAGAGCAGTCTTATTTTTGAACATTCAGTAACAACCTCTGATTGGGATACTAGATTGCTTTGCAGATTTAGGATTTTTTGCAAGGTATTTGTAAAAAAAATAAAATAAAGGTGTTTTGTAGATTAGATTTTCCTTCACACACAAATTAACTTTCTTTATTTCAGCCCACAATCATTTGTCTGTGTACAATTCTGAACCCTTCTGCTGTGTGTTTTTTTTTTTTTGTTTGTTCACTCGCACATTAACCCTCCTCCTACTTCTTTTTGTCCTGTTTTATGTCCCGAGGGAGAAGTATGGGTCTGATGAACATGGAGAGCCTAGAACAAATCAGTCTATTGATCCCTCAATGTATCCCTCGCTCTGCCTCTCTGATCGTCAGCAGAAAACAAAGTGTTTATTAAGCAAAACCTTCCCAGTCTTTCTCTTCCCCCCTCCCCACCCAATCCCATTTTATTTGCTCTCTTCTGTTCCCCTAAAGGAGAGGCTGTTCTCTGGACCTGTTCACCCAACTGAGACTGGTTGTTTCTTCCAATTACGTTTCTTTAAATGTTCTACCTGTCAGGATTCCTTACTTTCTTTTATTCACACCCTTCTCCCTAAACCGGTTCTCCTATTTGGCCAATTTAAAGTTTTCCTCTGTTATGCCCAGAGAGCACAGGGCCTACATATTATGAAGCACTGCAGCAAAGCAGAGGCACACAAAAGGAAGGGTGACATGGAGTGGAGTGTTTATCATACATCTGCTGTCTATAGGGTTTAAATTGGGCCTGAATTTTGTTGGGGATCATTGCATTATGGGTTCTTTGAAAAAGCCTGGATGTGATTGAAATGGAAAGCACTGCCTTCTTCCTCTAAAAATATATCATTTCTGATTAGATTATAACGAGCTGTAGAGGTGGAAGGGGAGGGAACAGTGGATTGAGATTAACCACCAAACTCAAAGCAAAGAAAATTTCTGGATCGCAAGATCTACCTTGCTCAGTTGAAGTTACCCCTTATTGATAAGGTAATAGATGGAGTCAGAAGTTCTGCAGTAGAGCAACTAGCCTTTGCTTTGACAGACAGAATGGATCCATGTCATTCCCAGCCGCAGGGCTCCCAGGCCTTGCATAATCAATCACCCATTAATGGAGTAAGTGGCTGTGGAAGGATATTAAATGTTAATTGATGTAAGGTATTGATAACACCCATTGATCTTCTGGATAATTGCAATCAGTGAAAACAAAGATGCATTATAAGAGTGTAAGCCCACTTTGTCCAAAGCTGGAGCTAAACAATGATGTATGGATGAGACTTTCTGTTGCTCTTATTTCCTCGCGTCCCACTAGAGAATCTTCTGCCTTCACTAAAACGTTGAAGCCTTCCTTCAAAGAATGAATCGATGAGTTCAACTGATGAGTTTAGACTGGCAATCTTTTTAATATTCCTGGATCATGAGTTAATTCATCTTGCTTTGATTCTTATTTGACAAGGATAACATTTACATTTGCCTTTTGTAGCGGTGAAGAATTATGGTTTAGCTGCATCTTTTATTGCACTGAAAGTAATCTGCCAATCAGAACAGGAAAGGAATCAAACGTATCACAACCTACTAATTTTTCATGGTGCAAATAGAATCTTAGTCCGAGTTATTTTTAGATATCCTTAGTTATCTAAGCTCCTTATTTTAATATATTTAAAATTTTTCCTTTCCTTGCTGGTATTATTGTTAACCAACATTTTTTTGAGTGAGCTTAAAATGGAAATCTGTTGCACATAAATACCTTGTTGAGAACTAGCATAGGTCACTGAGTTTTTTTTGTAGAATGATCAAAAACTGTTTAAACTGGTGGAAATACCACCAGTTTAAACAGTTACTCAAACATTTAAAACAAAAATGTTTAACATGACAGAACTTGTAGGAAAAACACATTAGGCATTAGATTGTCTTGATCTATGTTTCTTGTATTCGTCCCTATCAAATAGGGTAGGTGTACATGTGTGGGTTTGTGTGGTAGTTTGTCACCTGGATGTGTTAAGTTGTTAGAGTAGTGAAATGGGTCCAAACCTCACAGCACTTAACGAACAAGAGCAGCAAGGTGTGGGAAGACTTGTCACCCCAGAGCCTCACCAGTCCCAAACAGATAGACACCTGGTACCCCCAGAAAGTAGCGATAAGCCTGACGCAGAACCAGATTGGCAGCAAAGCACAGGATCAGCAGCCCTGATGATTAATATGCACAGGAGCAATGTAGGGTATAGAAACCTCTTAACCAACCTTATAATCCAGCTCCCAGTGTGGGTCAAGCTCGGAAACTGGTTGTCTTGGTGGCCAGGGACCCACACAAGCCCCCAGCAACAAAACCTCTAAATACCAAGGAGGAGAAACTTCCCCAAGCTCCCAACCCTCTGAGCAGATATAGGTAATTTGCAGAAGCCATGAGATCCGTAAGGGGAAGATCCCTCTCCAACACTTCTACAGCCCCCAAGGTTATACGGACACCAGCGGTTGAGGTGGAGGGGATGGGGTAAAGTAGCAGCATGAATCCCCTGCCGGGAATACACTCTCCCAAATGGCCCCAGGCCTGTGATTGCAGCTAAGAACCCCTGGAGATCCCCACCAAGGATGGAGAGGAACCCCCATAGAATAGCAACCCCTCAGGTGGAAGATGTCAGGGAAGACGTGGTCTGAACAGATGCCTGCATGCCACCCAGAACCCAGGGACCCCACAGACCTGCTTGGACCGCAGCACCCAGAGGGTCCTGCAAGTGGTTATCGCACAGAATATTAAACATTTTGCTGTTCTGCTCCTGATAGAATAACACAAGCATACCAAAGTAGTGGAACTAATAATTCATTCAAACAGGCGTCTCATGTCTTGAAAGTTTGCATGCAAAATTATATGTTTAAAAGCAAATTTTCTAATTAAAAATAATGGAAATAAACGTGGTGCATAAAGTCACTAACTAGTTCGCCCAAAACGAACTCAGTCACTAAAAGTTACTAATTTATTGACCAACACAGACATAATTCCTATTTAGCAAAACTGCTTGGATCATTGAAAAGGGACATGTTATTGAAGCAGTAAATTATAAAGACACTAACAGGTTTCTATTGGAGATCCACCTGTTTCTGGCTGACATGATGGAGACAACTGAGACCCGGAGGAACTGGAGGAGTTTTTTTATTCAAAGGATAAACCCTTTTCATGATAACTTCAGTGTGGTCATCATGGAGTGTTTTTTTCCTACACTCCATGACATAAGTGGTTTTTTCAAAGCATTTATCTCCAAAAACAATGTCCCCAAATTCTGGCTTAATGCTCATTGTATAATAGCCTTCAGAAGGTGAGAAAGCACAAGTATCCAGTTTCAAGGTTTGAAATTCAGAATTTAGTTTGTGCTCACCTGATTCTGTCTGTATGTAAGAATATCACAAAACATTTTCGTTTCATGCATTGTTCTTTTTTTCCCTTAAGTTTTTCTGTGGTCCATAATATTTCTGGACTGATCTGTTTCTCTTTCTCGTATGGAAGGAGAATGAGTATCTTTCTTTATTGGTTCTCCATCACTTCCCTTAGTACGTTAAAAGAACCAAACCTTATGATAGTAAATTTTGGAAGTTTTTAAAGTGTAACTTTAAAATCCTTGTATATCTCGGTATGGGTAACTGATCTGTCTATTGGGAATAGAAGATAGCAGGGTTAATCTGGCTTTTGCTCTGAGAGTTTTTGTAGTTTTTCCTCTCTGTGTGTGCACATCACATATCATGCATTAAAGCTTTCACAAGAGGAATGAATGCGCTGGTGAGTGTATGATATGGTAGGCTGGGGCGAGACGAGAGTTACAGCAACTCCCTGGCCACCTGAAAGGAATTGGCAGGCCCTGGCGAGGATTCCTTCCAGAATGCCTGTTGAATAATGCATGGCCCCTCAGAGTAGTGGGGCCCTCTAATACCACATCGCTCCGAGACACTCCTCCTAAGATCAATAACACTTAGAAGCTGCTTTATAATGAAGGAGACACTAAAATTCCATCATCAAGTAATTAGTTGAACTCTGCCTTCCATTCCTCATCCCTCCTCACCAATTTTTCTCCTACCACGGTGAAATCCCAGGCACACCATTTGTTAACAGTGAGTAATGCGGAGACAGGATTTCCCCTGATGGAGTGTTTTTGAGCTCCAATGAGGAAACCTGTCAAGGCAGTTTGCCATCTTTTGAATACACAGAGTTTGAAATCAAGAGTTGAATTCTTCCATGGAGACACTTGCAAATGAGAACGACGGAATAAAACATAAACTGTGTAAGAAAACTGAGTAAATGCTCAGTTTCTTGGGTTTAGTTTCTTATTTGACATTTTCTACCGTGTTTTACTGCTCATCTACCTGGGGGTCATCTATTACCAGTTTCCACTTGACTCTGGAAATTCCCCTCAGCTATGGATTAAGACATTGTACAGAGCAGTAACTCAATTGTGAAGGGCAGTCTAGCAGTCAGGGCTGGGTTTGGGAATGTATTGGTCATTAACATATACTTTATGTACACAGTCTTGCAAAATTGTTCATTATCCTTGTTACAATTGTAGTGTTTATGAAACCCTTCGATCTGACCTTTTCCACACATTTAACTGCTTTCACCAATGGCCTTCAAAAGATCGTTGCTGGAATCTTGGAATTAGCCATGACATCCTCTTATCTCCCAACAGTGGAGTCCTGACCCCTCAAAGTGTGAATGTTTTTATGATCCTGTAGTTTAATGCTCCAAAAATATTTTGAGTTTGTGTCAAAAACTCCCTTAAATTAATGAATTAAAAAATAAAAAGCTAAGTTTGCTTTTAAAACGATCAATGGTCTTGCCATGAGATTTTATTTGCTTATTTGTGGTATTTTGAGATTACTAGAGGGATCTGAATGGCTCATACCAGGGATGCCAAACTGCAGTCTACTGGGGGGCTGCTGATTCAAGTGGCTAATTTAATTCAGAAAACCTTAAAATAACACATAATTATCATATTTTGATTGCCTTATATGTTGTAAACCATTGTGTTGAGTGTATATTTTTATCCAGTAAATTGAGCATGTGTAAGTAAAGAAAAAAAAATAAAACGCATTTAATTATGAAAATAATTAGTTATGCAAGGCACTGTACATGGAATCCACTTTTCTGATCCTATTCTGTGAATCTGTCAGTCCGTACACTGGAACTCTATAGACATAGGCGCTTTCTGCCTCACTCTATTGGGAGCCCAGAGGTCATTGGGCAATAATGCAGTTTGAGTTTGGAGTTCATTAGGGCTCCATTAAACCATTTGAGTGACATCACTCTCTCTGGGAGCTGGAAGGCAGCAGCACATGTGCAATTTATCCAAAACCGCCTCTGGTATCTTTGATGAGGTGATTTTTGATGTGTAATTCTAGACTTAAGGGTTTGTTTACAGAAAAAGGGTATTTTAGACATTGCATTGGTAAGCTTAAAATACATCCTGTTGATAAGTAACTTGTTCTCCTTAATTTATTTTTCTGCACTTTTTCTTTGACTCATCAGTATCGTTTCCATCTTCATTCATATTCACATTCAGACTCTGCAAATTTCACTGTAGTCATCTGCAAGTAACCAAATTTATTAGGCAAGAGCATGGATGAGAATTGCCCTGGGAAGCATGGTTAATTCGGACCAGGGTCAGCATCTCATTATTCACTTTCCTCACTGTTTATTGGTGTGAGCTAGACAAAGGAGGTAGAGAAGGGGCAGTCAGGGAGTCGGGGCTTCACGGTTCTATGGGGCATCTCCACTTTTCACACCCCAAGTTCCTTCAGGTCAAGTGAACTTCAAGCCCTCCTCTGTCAATCTGGAATAATAGCAATTAACTGGAAGGAAGATTTTGCCCAGGGGATATGCTCTGGTGGTCCATTAGCAAAAAG
Organism: Poecilia reticulata; assembly: GCF_904066995.2. Lineage (NCBI taxonomy): Eukaryota > Metazoa > Chordata > Actinopteri > Cyprinodontiformes > Poeciliidae > Poecilia > Poecilia reticulata. The sequence continues at coordinate 8,709,241 of NC_088852.1, read as the reverse complement.
CAGAAGTCTTGGTCCGGGCTGTAATTAGGTCTCTATGGGTTCTTACTGTCCTGCAGTCTAAGTTAAAAGTGGTGACAGAGTGGAGAACTAGGATGAGCCTGAATGAAAACTGAACATGTGATAAATAAACACAAGTTAGCCCAGATAAATGTTGTTCCAGTACCATCCAGTTCTCTCGAGATGAGAAATAAAACCAAGGCCTTCAAAATATGAAGTAATAATCCTGACTTGATTTTTCTTTTTAATGAGGAGGGAGGATATTTAAAGGTTCGTCCACAAGAGCACAGTGTAAAATGCTGTAGTTTTGTGTTAGAAAAATATCCAATCATGTATACTTCTGTGTGGTCTATGTTACCCTATATTCTTCAGGGTATTCAGTGTCCTTATACTAATCAAAATAACGTATTAATCCCACAGGGACATTACTTATTCAACTTAATATTGGGTCAACTGATCATAATTTGATTTGGAGCCAGTGGGAGTTATCTTCACAACCTCAGGGCCCACCAGCTGACCTGGTGATGGCTATGCTGCTAGTTCTGGTCGGCAAAACAAATCAACAGTGAAACTAGGACCAGATGGATTTAATATATTGGATTAGCTATTATTAGCTCCTTTTTGGGATGACAATAAAATGCATCAAATTACAAGAAGCACCTTTTGAGCTGTATATTGTAACCAAACTGTAAGAAGTAGAGCTTCAAAATAAAAAGAAGAGGGACAGACAATCAAGCAGGACAAAGTATTGAAAACTGCTTTTAAATTCCAATCGGCTGTTCAAAAGACTCTTAGCCATAAAAAGGGAAAACCTGTTCATAAATCTTGCTTTCATGTAATTGAAATGTGAGGGTAGATGTCATGACCTGCTGAACTCAAAAGCGAAAGGCTTTCTGTCTTTAAACATAGCAGGATTCTTGAGTTGCACAAGCTAGACCTCTTGAAATGTGGCTCTGCTGATTGGATGGGTACAAAAGAAGTCATTTAAATTTCTTTAAACATACTGAGGATTATAGAACAAAATGATTAATTGCTGTATCAAATTATTTTCAGTTGCAGTGAACTAGACAATCTACTGGGATGTTCATAAAAACACAGCCATTTCCTTGTCCCAATTTAAGGAATTTAAGATGACATGTGGGAGAGATGGACCTCAAAGGCCATGTCTTCCCTTCACCCCAAACCTGCTTCTTTTGAGCTCTACAAAGAAACATCAAATATTGAAAGTTAGAAGAAAGTTATTTCTGCCAACCAGACCAAAAAGTAATCTGAATTGTCCTGATAGCTTCTAACATTTCAAGAATCACAAGAAGATCCCGAAGAAGATGTCATATTTTTGGCAACAATCGAGGAGGCTTCATGGTAATCAGCAAGCCTGTCCCTTCGACGGTACATCGGTTTCTAGCTGTTCAGGGCTGTCAAACTGTGACTGCAAGCATCGTTCTTGATTGCGGGTACTCTTCTTTCTGGTGATGACTTGCTCTTTCAACAAGACAAAGCTGCTGTTCACAATGCCCTTCTGACAAATGAATTCTTCCAGGAGAAAAACATTTTTCTTTGCATAGTCTCATGATAAATCCCATGATGATGATTTAGGTATAGATGTCACGAGAGCTTTACAATTAAGGACATAAATACCAGACTGGATGATCTGGCATTATGTAACGTTCTCACCGACCTACTGGAAACATTTGCATTCAGAATTTTGAAAGTAATCAAAAAAACAGTGGCTTAATTAATTAATTTTTTTATTGCTTGCCAACTTTTAAACATTCTGTTACCTTAAATGCAGTTTTCAAAAAGTTTTGTTTTTATTTTGTTTCTTGTGCACGTTTCTCCTTTTTTTTTTTTTACATTTTAAGTGTCTGCTTGCAACAATCTAACTGCGTGAAACCACATTTAGCTTTTTATGTCATCTTAATTTATTAGCTATTGTATGTTAGCAACTGGAAATGTGGAGGTCATGTGCATTAAGTCCGTTAGGCGTAGATTAATATTAAGCATAATGCGATACAGCAACAGATTATTGACAAAATCATCCAAATGTATTTAATGACACATGAGAAATCTATGGGGTTTAAAATGATCATTTTGGGTACCATTTTTTAGGTGAGCTTAGGAGAAATTAGTATGTTTCGTATTACGCTGGGCTTATAGTTTAACAGATATTTTTTGCTACTTCCAAATTCCCTTGTTTGTCAGTTCATGGTTGTCTTTCTGAGTAACACTAACTGACATCATCACGTTTCAAGAATTAGAGATATAAAAATAAATCTTCCGCAATTAGTTGAGGGAGAGGGAACATGCAATTTACAAGAGGAGTCGCATCTTAACAGGCAATAGTGGCAATGTGAGACTAACACTTTAAAATTTAGATGGGCAAAAAGGGACAACTGTGCTGTGGATCTAATTATGTCTGGTATAAATAGCAGTGTTTTCTTCATGTTGACAGCTTTTTGGACAGATTAATAGTTTTTTCTTAGTTCTGGCACACTTCATTTGCTCTTGTTAATTCTGATAAGCTTGTCCATTAAATACCAAATGTATTGATGCAGTTTTTACACAAACTTAATAAATAATATATCACAGATGTAAGTTAGCTTGAAAGGGATATGAACACAATTCTCAGAAACTTTAAATGCACAATGTTTTCTTAATTTTCTATTACTTTAAAGTTGTGTTGAATGAGGTTGAAAAAAATTTAAATACAAATGATGCTCAGCTTTAGTAGACTCTGCTCTAGGATGACAAGTTGAGTTTTATTGTTGCTAGCACATATTATAAGAAGAAATTCTCTATTTGAAACAGAATCAGCTTTATCAGCCATATTTGTGCACATAAACAAGGAATTTACCTTTGGTACTGACTTTTTAAATATAAATTGATAGAATTGGGTACAAAAAAAGTTTTTTTCTCGCTGTAAATACAGTGTTTTTAAAATACGAAGATGAGGCTTTATTAGAATGATCTAGGCACTATAGGACAGTTTGTGTCCAGGATATGTGGGGTCTGCAGAGATGCCAACTGCCTTTTTCACTAACCCTAGACCTCTACATGTCCTGGGTAAAGGGACAATCATCTCTGCAGACCTGATTGTTCATTGTACTCTAGCTGTCATGTTTTGTTACATGATCAAAACTGCAAAGTAATGCATGTGCACAAGACAAGTCAGACTGAATTATGGTGGTGTGTAGGATGACCAGTTCTTGAGTCCTGCAAAAGCGTGATTTGTAGGAACTGGAAGTGAAACACAATATATTGTCCAGGATGGTGAGAGTAAGGAGATAAGTATCTTTTAAGACTTCGTAGCAGTGGTTCAGATTAAGATGGGACACTTGATATGCTGTTTGAATTTTACAAAGTCTGCACCTGTAACACTGTGAGATCAGTACACCGACCTTAGTTTATAATAGCCGATTCCACCCTTGCTCCACCCTCTTGGAGAAGCTGGAAGCCTGGCATCCGTAGTGTGCAGTCCAGGTTGTGCTGCACACCGGCTAGCTCGATCTCCTAAACTCACACCTTTAAGTGAGCTCCCATTAACAAACATGGGGGTAGCCATGTATTGGCTTTTCACACGACTGTTTGCATTTAGCTGCACTGGATACTGAAAGGAGCCCCGCTTCATTCCTGCTTCTGATTTATCTGAATTTTCATCACCTCAATTGATCGAGGCCATTTACTCGAGGGACAGACATACAGACTAAATGACTATTGACTGCCAAGTGTTTGAAAAATGCATTTGTCAGACCACCAGTGCTATTGATGAGGGTGTATTAAAAAATGTCTGAAGAATCAATGGGAAAGGAAAGAGTCTCTAGATGTAGACTGCCACTGAATGTTTTGCTTTCTAATTTTTGCCCTCTCCCTCTGAAGCTCTGACGATTTTCCTGCTTTTTTTTCTGTATTTTTCCTTTGTCTCCTGGTGCTTATGTGCTAACCACTTCTGGTGCAATGCAGTAAACTAAAGCAGGAAGAGTAGCAGGTTGTAATGGGTGTGTGTGGAGAGCTATGGCAGGGGCATTGATAGGCATCTGTGGGTTTATATTGTCTGAAAATCCTTCTTGCCACAGACATTAAAATACTTATTTTAAGAAACCCCCCCCCCCCCCTACAAATATTAATTATATTTGGGCTCATTGTTGGGCTCATTGACGCAATATGAGAAATCACAATTTTGGGATTGAAATTTCTATGAAGACCGTGTCTTCTTTTAGTTAGAAATGCAGCACTCAGTTAGCCAAAGATTTAACTATGCCAAATCTATTTCACTTTATCAGCCCTAATTAATGAGATACTGAAGGATTCGATTGTGTGTTCTGTTCATTAAATTCAGTTTAAATCCTCAGTTTGGCCCAATTTAAAATGTATAATTTAAATACAGTTCTAAGAAGATCTCGAGATATATTTTGATGAATAAATATGAGTAATCTTACAATTTCTTAAAATTGTAAGAGCTAAAAAAAGACAAAAGATGGAAATTAACATTGACTAGGAAAAAGCTGGATTGCTACAGCTCTTTTTTATTACCCGATATATATTCTTTATTTTTGGTTTGTTCCTTATTTCTTCTATAACTGAGGTCAATAGCTGCTTTCAGCAAAACACATGTTTTGGGGTTTTCTGACAGAGAAATTTCAGAAATCTTTATGAGATTTCTTTGTCACTACTGATCGTACATTTGGGTTATCTTGAGAAATTGGTATACAACCACATCACATATGTTTACTCTAAATCTGGGATATTGATTGATTGAGAATCTTATACTAACCTTGACCAACCTTTAAAAGCCAGTAATCTGCTGCCTCCTAAACTAACCCAGTTTTAAGAAGTTTCCTTCCTTCAGGACCAGTCAGAACTGCAGCCACCTTCATAGTCATGTTACCTGTCTGGCAGCTGGCTGTACAGGTTGATGGTTGTATTTGCTGTAGGATTTTAATGTCCTCATTTCATGACCGGCCAGACTTTATGGAAGAGATGATGAAAGGGACGACAGTCGACACCATCTCATATATCCTGCCCCCTTTACACACTCGCTGTCTTAGACTATCTCTCCATCTCTGTTTTATCTCTCACCAAGATGGCATGCCTTCTGACTAATGTCCTATCATTAGTGAGTGATGGACAGCTTTTGATGTGTGTCCTTGATCACTGATAGAACGTGTGGCTGTGTTTATGAACTCAACCAGTCAAATTGAAACCCCTTTGAAAAAGCACTGTGTGTTTTAAAGCAGAAAAAACACGGGGAGCTGGCAAGATGATGGACTTTGTGAAAAGGAAATGGCTATCATTTCTATTGGATTGAGTTTTGTCTGGTCTTCGTTGCCAACAAAGCAAATAACACACAAGGACCAAGTTTGCTATATGTTTGAATAGCTTTATGTTCAAAGGATAGTTCTAATTTTTAAGAATTTTGACAAGGACATCAGCAATTGTTCTCGTGTGTAGTAGAACATTTTTAAAAAAGTGCAGTGAGTTTTGTAGAAAATTGCCAGTAAAGTGATCAAACTGTGTGTTTTGTGCAAACAAGACATTATACATTGTTTTAGGCCTCACATGGTGAATTTGAGCTGTCACTCTCTGGGAGGAGATTGAGAATGCTGAAGAAAAACTCTGGCATTAAAGGGGCTCTGTTGTAATCTGAGTCTGCCTAAAATGTATCGAAGTTGAAATTACTTCTTGTGACAAAAACCTTAATTCGGCTAGGCTTTGCGATTTCTGCTCCAGATCTGAATTGGGAGTTGGATGGAGTTCATAAAGAAATAATCTTACTTGGGCTAAAGAGAGAGAGAGATCTGGACTGGTGCTCAGTGGTTCAATTGGCTTGATCTATAAAGACATTTGCTTGTTTGAAAAATTATTTTATTTGAATTGAAAATCTTTAAAAAAAGATGATTTGTTTGTATTTCATGCTTTGAAGATTTTAGGTTTTCAAGTGTTCATATATGATTTGTGCCCTATTCACCTAATTGCTAACAATTTCAAGAGGGCTAATGTAAGAACGTTTCAGGATGGTATGATGGCATTGGGTTTTAATAAATGAAGGTAAAGTTCAAGGAAATGAGTCCACCATTGACAGGTTTGGAGAGAAAAACACAAGTCAAGGAGACTTGAAGGGTTAATTAAAGTACAAACTGTAGCTTTTGACCTTAACTCTGCTTATCCAAGTGTTGAGGAGGTGCAGACTGACAGCTCTGAGGTCAAGAAGGGTTGCTTTACACCAGTGGAATATGCTTGTACACTCAAGTGTGTTAGTGTATACTGTATGTGCATGATCACCTGCTTATGTGCTTGTAAGTGTTTGTGATACCCAGTCAGCAAATCAAACATGTCTGAGTGTGATCAATGGCATTGTAAACATTGAGCCAGGCCCAAACAACCCCCTGAGGACTGACACTGTTTGTGTGAGATCAGCAGAAAAAGCCCTTATCGGGCTTTTACGGGTTTCCCCTCGGCGTTGGGGCGGTATGTGCTTTGCATAGTAATGTCATAATCTATTCTTCATTAAGGCTTAACGCAGCAGTTAACATGCCCTTTGATAGGATCACACTGTGCCCTCACAGCAGCACAGATGAGGCCTGCATGTCACTGATAAAGCCCCCAGAATGCAATAGAGATGGCAAAAATACGCGACAATGACGTCTCCGAATGCCAGCAGCAGCAGCAGCAGCAGCAGCAGCGGCCACAGCTTCCAAAGACACTTGATATCATTAAGAGCTGCGTTAATTTTAGAAGAGAGTTCTCAATGTTTCCCATAATTCAGAGAAAACGCTGACGTTTGGAGGGCCCTGTCATGAGGTGCCATGTGCTCCCTGCTGGATGCTGCCATCTGGCCTGGTTTATAGCAGGCTGCTAAGGTTGCAGTGAGGGCTCCACCAGCTGATGTTTAACTGGCACCGTCTTGAACCTGAAACCAGGCTGTGTGTGTGGGCAGCAGCACTCCCACACCTACAGTCTGTTAAGTTGCACTTCCTCTTTGAGACGCAGATGTGGCCATGTGTCAGCCAAGTATAGGAGATGCATGACTACAAGACAAATGAATATATGCCTTATAGCAGTGTGGTTACCTGAAATCCTTTGACTGTTAAGAAGAAAAAAAAACATGCCAATCTGTCATCCATCTCAGGTGAAGATACTGTAGAAAATGTGGGATTTAAGAATCAAGACTGTTACTCCTGAACCGAATGAATAATGGATTCAGGGAATCGAAGGAAAAAGATAATGGCTGGAAAATGGAGAGAAAAGGAAGGGGATGATTGACAGTGATGTGTAGGATAATAGAGTGGTGATCAAAATTCACCAACTCTCACCTGCATAGAGGCTTATTGTCTCTATGCAGGAGGCATAAATCCATCAGAAGAGAACTGCTGATGCTGAGTCTTTCTGTGTTTCTGTCTTTACAAGGATCTCAGAGATAACTTATTCAAATTAATTTGACTTTCCCTTTTGTGTATACATGTTTTTAAAATGATTTTATACGCTACTACTAAAAGTCAGACAAATTGTCCTGTTTACGTGTAAAAGCTCTTTTTCTCATTTGTACCTACTTCACCTTCTTTGAGATTTTTATTTTGTTTATTTTCATCCCACTTCATCCAAAATAGGAACTGGGAGAGTGTGAAATGAGATGCTTGAAATATTTCACTCTGTGTTTGATGGACTAAACCTTTCAAAGACCCAATGGTCTTAATTTATTGATATGTACTTGTACACAATTATGTCACCTAATTTAAAAGTGACATTCATCATATTGCAGTGTTTTTGTTGGAAAATGTTTCTTCATACATGTTTTTTTTTCTTTAAAAGATTTTTTGTATCTAAAATACAAACAAAACCCTGAAAAGTTGATCGGCTAATATTTAACGCCTCCATATGTACCTTGCTCAACTGCAACTTGTTATAGACTAAGCAGAGTGCTAATCACGCTCGCCCTCTGATCAGATTTACCTCCATAACAAATAATTTTAACTTCATCATGTTGGGAGGAGAATCCATCACACTACCGTGTTTCCACTGAGGCTCAGTATCATTGATTAACGTAATCAGAGATACGGCATATCGCCCATAAATGAGTTTGAGATTGACACTCCAGTTTATTAGGCTCCATGCTGCAAACTGCGTGAAGTGTAATTAAGGCTCTCTCCCTAGCAAACACTGACATGCAAACTAGCACCCTGTTGTTCAGCTCAGCAATGCATTGGGTTTCATGTGTTTGGGATTTTTAGTTGTTTTTCATGTGGTGGCTAAAAATGTGACCCCTAAATTAGTTTTTGCTTGCTAGTCTGTTGACTTTTATAAGATAGAATAACTTCACAGGACAAATATTTGCAGTTATTACCAAATAAAGTGCTGTGCAGGTAACACCTGTTGCTGTTTTGTCAGCATCTGCCTGGCTCATTTTTAAACTTCTTATAAAACAATGATGGGGGAGTAAGAAATGAATGTGAAGTTTGACTGATCCATACTGAGACAACAATTTAGTCCTATAATAATTCCTACCCTGAATTGAAGCGGTCTGAGGTAACCTTTCATGCTAAATTAGCTATTTCCTAACTGGGTGTTTTGACATGCTGTTGAGCACCTCTGGATTTCCTCAGTTTCAGCCCTGAGGTGGTGAGGCAAATCAGACTTTGGTAGATGTTAGCTGTCAAATAAGTCATTAAAGAAAAAAAAAAGTCCAGAACTTTCTGTAGCCTGGCCATTACGGTTCAAGTTCTTTTGAAAGAATGATTTCTGTTCATTAAATGTCACTGGCCATAGTAATTTCTCCTCCTCTTATGGATGCCCAAAGCATTTCTCATAAAATATTACAGGTCTGTGCTCTGTTGGAAGAAGGAAAGAAAAAGAGAGTTTTTGGATGTTCTATCCTTACTGGGGAAACTAAGCAATACCGTACGGCTCAGAATTTTTTACAGCACATTTCTCAGTTGACACACAATATCACTATATTAATAACTCAGAACATTATTTATTAGTGAAGCAAATGTATTTAACTTCCTGTTTAATATTGCACTCAGTGCCCTGAAAAAGTGTTAAAAGCTGTTTAACCTTTACAGATGTTGTCATCTTACAACCCAAAACCTCAATGTCTTTTATTAGGTTTATATTAGATAGACCACTGTAATGTAGTGCATAATGGTGAAGTTAAGGGAAAGTGATAAATAAGAATTTGAAAAGTCTGGCAGACATGTGTGCTGAGCCTTCTAGAGTCAACACTTATCCAAGTGTTGAGGAGGTGCAGACTGACGGCTGCACCTCCTCAGACTGACGGCTCTGAGGTCTTGACTGTATGTTCTTGGCTTGACTTCCACAGTTTTTCACAGTGGCAGTGGTATGGTTAGGGTGAAAGTTTAATATAATTTTATCTAGTGGGATTAGAGTTAGACACAATGCAAACCACACAATACAAATCTTTTTCAAAAATGTATGAAACCGTACCTAGTTTTCCCTTTACTTAATTATTTTCTCCCAATAACACATTCAAGTCATAGTTGTAATGTAACAAAATGTAATCTTTCCTTCTTAATCTTACTTGTTGCTGCTTTTGCCATGTTTCTAACTATCTGCAGAGCTCAGAGATCACACTCTTATTTTATGTCTGAGATGCGATAAATTAATGATTTGCTGTCTTGAGATTTATGACCTGCTGTCATTCCTTGTGGCAAAATAAACTTGAGATGAGTGACATATTCTAATATTCCGTTCTTAATACTGAATAATGCCACACGTAGCACCCACACGCAGAGCTCCCAGATATCACAGAAGTGGAATATTAAGCATGCCCAAATGCAATTTGAAACGCCCAGGTGTGAAAATGGCATTTCTAATGCAGCAGGGAGGTCATCAGATCTGCGGGTTGAAGTGATCTGTTTTCCTGTGGCAATCCTGGTGCTATCAATTTAAGCTTGGTGATTTGGGATGGCAATGGGTTGCCTTGGACAGGTAATCTGGTGCAACCATTAGAGCCTGTTAAGTGGCCGGGCCTCAGGTGTCGCACCTTGTCCATCAGTCTCTATTTGGTCAAACTGGAACCTTTGTTTCCTGCGTTAGATCCCTTCTGCACCACAGGTAGTTGAATGGCGAGAGCCTGGCAGAGGTGCTGACACCCCAAATCGACAACGGAGACTAATGTGGTTTAAATGAATTGACTGACCTGCCACATTAACCACCACCAAGACCCAGCTGTAAAGCCATCTCCCTTCAATTCCATCATTTTAACACTCAACCTCCAACGATAAGGGGATGAAACTGAGTTGGTCTGCAATTAGAGGGGAAATTAAAAACTAACAGGTGCATAAAATGGGTGAAGATCTTGAAAGATTTTAATATCCCCATAATGCAACAGATTGATCTCTGTTCAGAGAAGACCAAGCTACTCATCACTGCCTCCTAAACTGACACACAGTCTTTGAACAAATATGTTTTACATTGGGACACTTTTAAGGTAAAAACCACTTTTCAGATGCCTCACCAAAGCAGCATGGTTCCGTTCAAAGACATACCCCCCACCTCCCCAGCTGTTACAGATTTACAACAAAATGATACAAGCAGAAAATAACTTGTGAAAGTTAAAGTGAAAGCACTTGGAAAAAAACAAAATACTTTATGGTGTTGGCACACTACGGGAATGAAAACAATCTCCCATCACTCTGAAAGTGACCTTTAAAGGCCAAGGAATGGGAGGGTTGAACATTGACTTTATGCTACTTTTTGTTTAAATTGCACTGGAAAGATTCACATTAAGGACACAAGCTGCACAATCAATCAGGGGCCATGAAGTATATTGTACCTATTAAAGCTGAGAGTATTAAAGCTGTACAACCAGAAAAACTCATCCAGCATGGATGAGAGTTGTCCACAGGTCACTTTGCCAAATCTCCAATGGCTGAAGTGAATGTTCTTTCATTAGATGCCTCCATCTAGTTTGTCTAGACCAGTGGTTCTTAACCTTTTTTGAGGTACCGAACCCACCAGTTTCAAATGCGCATTCACTGAACCCTTCTGTAGTGATAAATAATATATGGTTTCCCCCCCCCCGCCCCCCCAAAAAAAATCACCTGGGTTCGATCGAACCCAGGTTAAGAACCACTGGTGATGAACTTTCCAGTCACGTCGACAGCACTGTTGCATGAGAATTGATATATGCGCATTCACAGAATCCTTCTGTAGTGACAAATAATATATGATTTCCCCCCCGCCCCAAATTCAAGACATAGGGGTGATCAAACTAGAGTCTACTTGGGTCACCCCGTGATCACTAAGTCTTCTTAAAAGGTAGAGTCTCTGAGAACAGTTCTTCAAAATATAGTCAGTGTTTTCAGCAAAGTTGAGCTGACTGTCCAGGAACGACCCAAGGTATTTAAAATTTGCCACAGTTTAAACAGGTTGGCCATCGAGAGAAACTGGAACCACTTTAAGGTCTTGTTTAGATCATTTAATTTAGCTCTACATGCTTAAGAGAATGAAACATTTATAATAAATAATAGACTTTGCGGTATTCTGATTTAGTAATGTAATTTTATTAGTTGTGTTACCACCCCCACGCCACTAGAGGCAGTAGCAACCCCGAAAAGATGTGACTAAGGAGCAGATTTAGAAGTACACCGAAAGCTACAGAATTTGGTAAAAAACTGTGAGCTTTGCTGAAGTAATTAAAGACACAAGTTCAAATCCATGCTGAGAGTGGTACTCCTTCAATCAGAGCTCCTCCGCAGCTCTGATTGGCTAAGCAATGTAACGTGATCTTCTGCAGCAAGTGATGGCAAAGCGGGGTGCGTCATCACGACTTTACACAAGTGTGTCTTTACCTCCGCGGCAGAGGCTCCGCCGAACCCCTGAGACCGACTCATCGAACCCCTCGGGTTCAGTCAAACCCAGGTTAAGAACCACTGATCTAGAGCGACATGTTCCAATTGTTTTGGAATTCAGATCAACTCCTTTATTGCCCTCCCAGGCTAATTTAACACATGAACAGTCCAGAATGATGGTTTTTTAAAAAAACATTTTGTTTAATTCCTTAAAAAATATATTAGGGACTTTTGAGAGTAACTATGAGTAATTCATACCTAATTAGTAATCTCCTTCCTCAAAAATGTTATTCAAAACTGGCTGTAGACCCAAAAGTGGTGCAAACCATTTCAGTGTTGATTCATTCACAATCACAGTTGTAATGGCTGCAATAGAGAAATGTACTGGATCCCAGGTGTCCAAATGAACATGAACTGTCATTTATGTTCAAAGAAGAGGTTTGGACATAAACCACACTTCCTCCAAGTTGTTTTTCTCTGCACATTTTGAAGGATCTCGTTAGGAAAAGTTGATGGAAAGTGGGTAGAAACAGATATTTTCTTTTTAAATGATTTTGTGGGTTATTTGTTTAGCTTTCTGACCGTCATGCTAATCCGGGTGAGTGTTTGTAGCTGTGCGCTGCTTTACCTGCTATCTGATCCTCCATATGTCTTTTTTACTGCAGTGAGCCTCGATGTAGCCAAACTCCGTCAAGTATGACATTGTTTTTATGCCATATTAGATTCGTCATGTTGATGCATTTTGACCTGCTTCCCCCCACGTGCTTCAATTTTCCGCCGCAACACGCAAACTTCCCCATTCACTCAGTGCGTTATAGTTCCACATCGCTTAGGATTTGTTGCTGCGCGTTTGCACAGTGTGAAGGAAAGAGGAGGCCAGCTGCACAGGCAGGCTGAGAAATGAGATGCAGGTGATCGGTTTGTGTGATGGGCAACAAGAGACCGTGATCGGCGATCACCGATCATACACTTTTTCACGGAAATCGGCCGATTATGATCGATCGGCACACCTCTAGTTGTAATAGCTGATGTAACACAGAATAGTTTTAGTGTAAATGAATGTCAGTAAATGACAGGAAAGAGGAAAAGTTTGTCTTTTTATACACTGAATGTAAACCATTGCTAAAGTGAATTCTCGTGTGGTTGGGGCTCACTTTTTTTTTTTCATTCTTCCTGTCTTTTGTGTATTGATGAGAAGGGAAAAGTTTGGGATGTAGCTTCTCGCAATGTAACCAAGTTAAATGAGTGGCAGGTGGTAAAAGGTGCATGTGCTTTGTTCACAGAGAGGAAGGAATGTGATGGCAATCACGCCCCTGACGAAACAATTATCCCCCCTCTCAGTCTGCTGCCACATCTGACACACAGGGCAAGATGAGAGTCTGCGATCACCGTTCAGCACCTCCATTTTTCTCCTGTCCTCGCCTCTCTGCCTCAGATTTTGTCTTCTCTTTCACCTAGCCATCACTGTAATTAGTGCTTCTGTCATTTGTTCTGACACGGGTGCTCACGCTACTTTGTGCATGTTTCTGTCACGGAGAGCCTTAGAGAAGGTGGGTGTGCTTTGGGCCTCTAAGAGCGTTTGTTTGTTTGATGGGGGGGTGGGAGTGGGGGGCGGGGTAAAGCGAAGTAGCAATAGGTTGACTCTTTGAGCAATTGATTCTCAATCGCTGAAGAAGCGTTTTCCTTTTTTCCTTTTCTTTTTTTTCTTCACCAATTCAACACATGATTAAAGGCGGTGGGGCAATTACTATTCATCTGGAAGAAGACAGGAGGGACAAGCCTACGAAGAGTGTGAGAATCAATCCATGATGAGCTGTTCTCCTCTCCTATTTCACACTTTATCCTTCATCCTTACAAGCTCTTTTTCCTGCCTTTCCTCATTTTGTGCTTTTTCCTCTTCAGATTTGCTATTTCTGCCAGTTTTTTTTTTTTTTTGGTTATTATTTGTCAACTGTTTGACGATTTGACCAAACACTATCATCATTTTTACCACAAGCTCATTAAGGGTGTTGCTTGTTGTTTTATCAACAAACACTGATCCAATAATGTGCATTAGAACACCTCCATGTAAAATAGCTTGCATAGTATATATTAATACCCATTTTCACATTTCTTGTTTAAGGCGTTCTTAAACGTTTAAGGAAAAAGTTTTTTTTTTCCTAACATTACTCCAAAACAACAAGTTGACATTATAAAAGGCCATTCTTGTACAGTAATGCACAAGAATTACACTCTAAGCAGCAGCTAGATTTTTATACAGTTATCAGACCAAAGAGTGGAGTTGGTGATTTTAGAAATGGTTGCTGTAAGTGCTGAAATCCAGCTTTGCTTTGCTTCATATTCGAGGTTTAGTTGATTAAAGCTCTTCATCCAGACAGAGCAATGTGTGGGAATAAGGTCGTATTCACTCAGTGTAATTGCTTTTTCAGGCAGGACTGTCCCAGGTCTGGCTCGTGTGGCGCATGCATCTGTCCCAACTCATTAAACCCAGCAAATTGTTTGTTGGTGATTTCATTTAGTTCTTGTGATTGTTGACTGTTGATGTGGGATGAGAATAAAACGAGACAGGGAAATGTCTTGTTAACTGGAAGTTTGTTGACACAAATGTCTAAATTGTAATTGCAACAAATGGAATAAAAAATGAACTACGTCTTGTGGGCATGCAAATGATTTATATACATGTGACATGCAAATTGAGAGGTGCTACATGAATAACATCAGTGGATCTTGAGGTAGCAGTTATGAGTGGTACAGCCAGCAAATTCTGTTCATTTATAATAATCAGAAAATCCTCTTGCTTGCCTTATTAGTAATGAAGTGTAAAAAGACCAGTGTTAATATGTTTATTCGTTCCTTTGATAAACATAATAAGTTAGAAAGAAATCCAAGGGCCGAGACTTTGTTTGTTCCAGAATCAAACAGGACAATCCTTGTTCTTCAAAATTGAGAGGCTTACACTCTCTTCCTCTACACAACAGGAAAGCATGACCAATTAAAGTTTATTTCTCTTCACAGAGCTTTGCACGGCTAGGGAAAGACAAATGCAGACAGGCGCTGAAGTCAGCATGGACAGGTTAAAAAGAAACTGTGCTGCATGAGAAAAGGAACTGGGAAGACTGGAGAATGGTGCTTGCTCAAATATGCTGTGGGAGTCTTAATGTTTTCAGTACCTCGCTAAAATATTTTCTGAAACGGTTATTTCTGCTTTATAGTCTTTAATTATTTGATTGGCTGTTTGATTGTTTGCAAAAGATTTGATGATCTACATTTGTGGCCATTTTTCAGTAAAGACAAGACAGTTGTCATATTGTCCAAGTCGTTGTCATATTGTTGGATTTTGAGCATTTCCTCCTCTGGAAACTTGTGAAAAACATTGGATAATTCACTCAACTGAAGATATTTTTGCGCTGCGGGGAACACATAAAACAAGGTGATGTTCATAATCCAGTAGTGTGCACAAATCTGTTAAAAAAGATTGCATGCTGGACATCCCAATGAACACGTTGCATTACTAACAGGCATCAAAAGTTTCATCCCTACTAAATTTAAGTAATTAGAAAATATACTCTGAGATTGTAAGCGGTGGTGGTTGTACAGCAGGCGATGCTAATCGCTCTTTGTGTACATCTCATTATACGGGACGGAACTAAAGCAAATCACCGTCCTGAAACAATTAAATTATGGGCATGCGAAGTGAAATCAATTGTCAATTATACTATCATGTCACTTCATCCAAGGAGGCTCCTTTTTTAGTGGGTCTTCCAGGCCAGCATGTAGCCATGGCGATTGTGCTTGTGGAGCATCACCTCAGTTAAAAACAAGAAAAAGATTCTAACAGCAGAATTAAATTGCATGTTTAGGATCTTGAACGGTAAAAGAATGTAATAAATTACCCCTGAGAGCGAAAACATGATGTGTGTAATGAATGAGAAATTTGATTTAGCATCAGGGAATACTACAAAACCCGCATGTTGCATTATTGAATATCACGCAAGACACCGAGTGATTAATTTGAGATAATAATGCACAAATTGAAAATAAAGAATATATTTTGAGTGCTTAGTTAAAGAAAGTGACCTTTCAAACACATGCTGATGTCAATTTATTATTTAATTAAGGTTTCATGACCTGTTGAAGCTTAGAGGGCATTTAAAAGGACAAGTCAAAGGAATATTTGCATAACTATAATATTCTTTGTGCTCTCTGTACTTGGTACGGAGGATGTCACAGACAATGTACAAGGCAATGAACTGCAAAGGCACATCGTGCCTCATTCGAAGAGTAAGTGATCCGTCGATTGCCGCGATAAGCAACTTTAAATGTTAAAATGAAAGGCGACTGATATCTTAAAGAAATGCCGAAGAAAATATCCATAATGCAATGTGATGGTATGATTTGTGAACCCAGGCCTCCTGGGCCTTTCAGACACAACTATTTGAAATTTTAAACAGTGCATTACGCAGCAAAAATATTGGCATTGGCCCTTGATATTTTTGCCTGTTATCTTTGTTTTGCACATTTACTTATAAATCACCCTTTACACCTGGGCAGGGTTTAGCAGTGCACTGCTAGTTTTACTAATATGAGGAACAAAGCGTGCTCACAGCAATGCATCTCAGGAGGTGTGCTTGATTTTTATAGTCTGTCAATGTTTCCTTTGACTACCTGTTGCAGTGAAAACCATGTAATGCTATTAGTCACTTTTAACTTTTAACACTGAAAGTTTTTTTTTTTCCCTCCCACTTTCCTGAGCTCATCTTCAAACACCTGTGGTACAAACCTAATTCTCCATATCAGCACAGCCCTGGCCCCTTCATGTTTCGTATTATATGAGGAAGTACTCTAGCCCAAATTTCATTTTTTGAAAAATGGGGAGGGGGGAAAAATCAGCAAAGCATGCAAGAGGGGAAAATTGAGCTGTTTAATACTCTGTTTGCAAATGGTTTTCTTGAGCTATATCACCAGTGTTCCTCTATTTTTGTAGCAGTAAGTGCAAGAGGGTGAATTACATGTCAGGGTGAAACGATTTGAAGGCAGCATTCCTTTAAGTTTATTTGTTCTTAAACAAATAAAAAATAGTTTTTCTTTAATTTCACAAAAAATAGCAATATATATTCAGAAAAGTTTATAAATATTTTTTTGCCACAAGGCTCGATTGTTGTGGAAAAGCAAGGTTACCGATTTAGATCAAAGCAAATCCATGTGTTAAAATGGCCTAGTTAAAGTCTCTGACTAAATTCATGTGAGAAGCAGACGAGATTTGACAATTGATAGTTTTTCTGTCTAATTTGATTAAGTATAAACTACCTTGTGAAAATGACTGGACCAAAGTTTCAGTCTCTAAATGTGATCTGCCCTTTTAGATGTGATTATTTCCTAACAAGTTTTTTCTATTTTTATTTTTAATCTTCTTTGAGTTTTACTCATAAGATGAGAGCTGTGATTGATGCGATTCAGAAATTTGCAAGTACATAGCATGCAGCTGAAGCATGCAATTGTCCAAAATGAAAGTTGCAAAATATATGAATAAATAGTGAAGTTACACTCTTAAATTCTTGAAATACTTTCAATGTAAACAATAATACTGTAGTGTTTCTAAGTACTGAATATTAATCGACATTTACAATGACTACAGCAATTAGATAAACTACAAATGAACACCATCATGCATTATTCAACAATTCCACCAACTGTCAAGAGATGCCACAATATAAATTGCCTGCCATTTATGTGTTATACATTCACATGCTTTCAAACAATTTTCTAGAAATTTACTAAAATGCTGCACAGCCCCAAATGCTACCAATAGCTACAATTTGCTGTTAAATGGTAAAAACCTGCAATTACCCAGCTTTTGCCGTCTTTTTGGCTTTTCAGTTTGCTTCACGGTATACAATCAGAAATCACATTCTTTAATATTCATGCGGCATCCGTTAAAGTGTGCTGCTCTTTCTTGTGATGGCTGGATAACTGGACAGGTGGATGGATACTTACACATGAACACACGTATAATAATCAGTGGCGAGCTGTAGGGACCTTTCGAATATTCAGAAAAGGTCAAGAGCTGAAATAAAAATAAATTTAAAAAAACTGAATATATATGACTGACTAGAAATAAAAATTATATAGTAAAAATATTTCAATTGCATTAACAACTAAGAAATAAGAAGCAAACATTTGCAAACTGCATCTTGGGTGTTGGCCACAACACAAACACCCTTTTACCCCAAATGAAAGGGACATCATTGTGGTTAAAGAGCACAATTTTCATTTAATCTAACCTGGAGTTTTTCTTTCCCTTTTTCCAGATGAAATTTTTTTTAAATGCCAAGCAGGCCTAATCGGAGAAGAACCTTTCTGCTTGGGCTGCATGGTGTCCTGTAGTGCCCACTGGACTGCAGGCCTGGAGGTTGCGCTGTTTTCAAGATGGCTCTGCAGGTGAGGCTCAGATTCTTTTTCACCTTCCACATAATCACTAAAAGTGGAGGACATTTAGGTATTCCCAGTTCCATTGCAGAGCTGTAAGCAGACACATGCCTTCTGTTTTAGCCACAAGTTATCCCACAACAATTACACAGAGCTGCTTCCTTTTAAATGTTGTACATTGATAAAACGGCTGTTTTAAATTACTCGGGGTGATCCTGAGTAATTTAGAGCAACATGGATTATTTGAAATGTAAAATCCCCAAAAACTCGAGCAATTTGCATGGACATAAATTTGGACGTGCTGTTTTTACATAAAGTGGATTCAAACCTAGAAAATAACTCTCCTTACTAAAACTGGCTAAAATCCATATCACATTGTAATATGATTTCACAACTATCTATTTTCTTTCTCATTACAAGAAACAAGTTTGCCAAATTAACCAGCTACTTTAAATCTAAACCTGCCAGAGGAATTTTGGGCTTAAATAATTCCCTGCAGGCTAGTTAATCAAATCTTGACCTTCTAATCCTAAACTGTTATTAAATATATGTACTGCCAGTTAAGTTATTAAGATGAGTATTTGAGTAAACGTTTTAAAATGCCTTTCAGACTTCACAGCATTGTTATAACTCTCAGTAATTAACGCTCGCAGCCCTGAATGTGGTCAGAATCACTCAAAGCAACTCGCCCTTGGCTTCTTGAGCAGACACATTTTCCAGATGACGAGCTCCATGATTGAATGGACACTGGCCTGTAATTAGACTTTAACAATATGCCTGATGCCGTCTGCTCCTCAGCCTCCCCTCTTTCTCTCTCTCTCTGTCTCTCCATTTGCCCTCAAATCCACAGACTCAATGGTTTCCATGTAATGACTACTGAAATGGGTCATTCTGTCTTATTGACACCGTCTGGACATTATGGCATGTCAGCATCAGGGGTCACAGTTTCTATAGTAATGTTGTGGATCACAGTCCCTCTTAATGACCTCAGCTGCGTTTGAGGAAAGTTGTCTCTTGCTGCCCTTGGTGCTCTGTCCATCCATCCATCTCAGCGAAGTTCTGGAGAGTACTTCGGGACGCACACCGACATACAACAGTTTTTATAATACAATATAATTAACATTAACATTCAAGCAGTGAAACCACAGTAAACATGAATTGCCTCACAGCCATTCGGAAATATTTTTAATAGTTCCAAAGGGCTTTTCCAAAAACCAAACATCTTAACTGGAGGCAGAGTAAAACGCAGAGTCAAAGCTCACGTCATAATGTTCGTAGGAGAAAATCTTACATCTACAAAAAAAAAAACTGAGCTAAATCACCACAATTTTAGTGCAATAAGTTGTAGTACCACAAAGAAATGAATAACATCTATTTAAAAAAAATTCATTATGCTGCCAGCTCACTCTCTTTCTTTCAAGAACACTGAAGCTGTGAGAGTGTGAAGGTTAAAGCAAAAACCTTCAGCCTGACCCACATGTGAAGGCTTATTGTGTATTGTCCATTTATTTGAACACCGCTACAAGAGAAATTTTCTACATCCCACTGACTCCTGCACAAACTCAAAACAGGAATTATTTGGCCTCATGCCAAGCAAGTTGAAAGATTTTTAACTATCAGTCCAACAACAAACTTCTGTTGTAGCTTATGTGATTCAAACAACCCAAATGAGATTTTGTGATGCGGTCAGTCAAATTCTGTTAAAGTTTTTGTCGGATAAGTTTGTGTTTGTCAGCAATAATGCTGTTTGACTGACTGAATTTCAATCTGCAACCGCTGTATTCAAATAATAAGAGTGGTGGAAACATCAAGTTGAAAAAAAAAAGAGTAAAAACTGATATCCTGTTAGCAATATTAAGCAACGTTTTGTGGGTCAGTGCAGAAGTTTACTACTTTAATATCAATGGAAAATCCTCTTTGCCGTTATTTCTCTACATGTGTGCATAATGTACAGGAAGGGGAACAAAATAAAACGGCAGAATTTAGAGTAGCATACGTTTATACGTGTGTAAAAGTACGCCTGCTTGATGCAAAACACAGGACAGCATCTCTTCGCCATGCAGTATGCAATGCTCCTCCTTAATGTGTGTATCTGTGCACTTTTAAAAAGAACAGTATCTAAGATTTGTCAGTGAGTTCAGCTCTTGTATCTGAGCACAAAAACAGCCTTGATTAGCTTAACATTCATGATTATAACATGTTTTAGGGACAAAATTAAAAACTCTCAATAAGCAGGTTGAGGTTTGAAATCTTTGCTAAATAAGAGCTGAAGCTCAGATGTTGTACAACGACTAAATTGAAACTAATCTTGCCGCAGTGAGGCGCCGTGATCATTTAAAACCGTTACCTGTGATAATGTCTGTATACACCCAGGGGGAGCCATATTTAGATAAGACTGGAAAAAGAGAATATTATCAATTTTATTTTCCAATTTTTACACTATTTTCATAAAAGACCTTCATCTTGAGGCTGTACTTGGAGACTGAATGTGGCGAATGTAATTCTGATTGTGCTCCCCTGGGCATTACATAGGTGACACGACTGAATTTAGCTTTGATGCCTGAGGCCCAGACGGAGTCTGTGCCACCCATGTGTCTCCTAATCTCTCTAAAACAAGACAGTCCCCTGAGCCCGTAGTCTCTGGCTATGCGGAAGAAGTGTATAATTGTGAATTTTAAAATGCACATTTATCCGTGTGACTTAATTGTGTCTATTTCACTCTTGTCAGTGTGTGTGATTGACTTATGTCCATCTCTCATAGTTCTATGCTTTGTCATTTCTATGAGGAGAGTAGATCAGTTGCTGTTTACATGATGTCTGCAACCATAGCAACAAAAGAACCTTGTAAGAATCTCCACATCCAATTATCTCTCTTCCTCAGGCGTCTTGGACTTACTGTGCTTTCTGCCAGTCCCCAAACGTTCTCATTCAGTTTTACCCTTGCAAACACAACACAACAGAAACACACAGATGTAAAGACGCACGCACACACACACACACACACACACACACACACACACACACACACGCACACACACACACACATGCCAAGACCAAAAATATTTGGTAGCTTTATTTGGTCTACGATTAAAAAATTTTGATTGCCAAATCTGATGAAGAATTTTTCTGTTTTTGCAAATGATTTTTGTGCCTGGGTTATGAAAATGTATACTAGACAAAATAAATATGTGTGAGTATTTTGAGTATGAAGGCATCTGTGTTAGTGTGGATACATGAGTATGTATGAGTACAAATGAGAAGGTTGTTATGCATGTGCATGAAAGCGTGTGATTCAGAAGGCTTTCATTCTTTACAGCGTGTTCAGGTCTTATTTTGAAAGTCTGAAGGGATTGCTTTAAGGATTGGTTCAGTTTCATTAACCATATAAAATATAAATGCCTATTATCCTAATTTGATGTTTAATCAACTTTAAATGTAGATGGTAAGAATAGAGAAGTGAGTCTCTTATTTGTAAAAATTTTTGCAAACTTCATTTGAAAATAGGATTCTGGTATAGTTGTCCTAGCAGGTTTGGCTCAGTTCTTTTAGTAATATGGAACCTACTCGCTGCCTTAAGTAGCGATGGAAAACGAAGAGTTTTTTTTTTTTAATTTGTGTACACAAATTGCGCCAATTATGACTTTAGATTCAAATTAAATATACTTTCTGATATCATTGCCGTCCTCTTGTACATGATTGCTTGGTCTTCAGTAAATGACACAGCATGGAGGTAACTTTAAAACCTGCTTCATGTTTGGACTGTTTTGATTCCAATTAACTTTCTGAGTTATCAAGCTTATTAGCTCAAGCTAAACCTTCAACTTGTAAGACTAAAAAATACTTCATGATGCATTTCCTTTGATTACCACTCTCAGTTTTGATATGATTAATCTGTCTGAAGTAAATGGTTTGCTGTCGTGGAGCTCTGCCCGACAGACATTAATCACGTTCAAGTTTTTCATTTGTCTCTCCAAAAGAATTGTTCCCATTCTTTATTAACTAAGTATTTCACTTTGAACATGATATTTATAAACGATTAGAGTTGTTGCAGTGTGCTCTGCTGTGCTCAGGTTTCAAATTTTTGATTTGAACCTCAGCTAAGCTATATCTGGTTCTGCACTGAATTGCTGTTTGGTTTGGATCTAAATGACTCTGAATTTTGAGAATTGATGGCAAAGATCATATTTTTCCAAATTGAGAGTCTGTGCTGCTATTAAATTTAAATGCTTTTTACCTCCCACGTAACATTCTTCTATCCTCATTGTGTCCTTTCTTTGTCTAAGATCACTCAAGCTCATCTGCTCCTGGTAAAGATAGCATTTAATTTTACCTTGTGACTCTGAAAGTGTGTCCAGTTCCAGAACAGTAAGGTTTCCTATTGTTGTAGAGGTGATTGTGAAGAAGCTAGGTCAAATGGGGAAAAAAAAAAGCAGTATTAACTTTGAGGATATAAGAGTGGCTCACCAGGCAATTATAACAAGATTAGAGGGAGATTTAAGATGTGAGAGATCTTGGATGCTCATGCATAGAGACAAACCAATCTTGCCCTCTTCCACCCACTTTCAAACAAAGCCTGGTAATTTACTTTGGCATATAGAAAGGCAGAGCTTGGCTGGTTTATGTGTTTAGACATGTTGCAACTCAGAAGGCAGCCAGCCAGTCACAAATACAGACAAGCTGGCTGCTGGGCGAGTGTCTCCTGTCCTACAATGTACAGCGTACTGTTCAAAACGGTTCGATATGACAGCGTTTGCTTATTCCTGCCTGGACTCAAACTAGTTTACTATGAGGGGCATTCTTTGGACTACATAAACTGAAATTGTCTAGAATTCAGGCGCATTTAAAAAAAATAAAATTATTAGAGATTATGACAGACATTGTTTTGTAGTCTGGGAGCAAGACCATAGTCGATATGTGGAGGTTTTGCTTTAAAGTGTAAAATTAGAGCAAAGTAAAAATGATTTTGTTTGCAAAACAAAACTTTTGTTATCAATGACTCCTATCATTGATAATATTACACAAATTTATGCAATCACTTCTGTTATGTTTAATTATTTTGTAAAAATCAGTTCTCACTTTGACATGAACGAGTTCTTTGTAAACAGTAAAGGTTATGAAAAGCTTTATTTTGTTGATTGCTTTATAACAATAAAAGGTAAAACATCAAAGATAGTGAATACTTTTTTTATAGATACTATATCTGCACCACAGTATTAAGTCATCCCAGTAACTTCACCACCTTTTAGTCAATTAAAAGTTAATGAAGTCACAAAATGAGCTTCAGTCTTGGTTGGCACTCTCAAATCCCAACTGACCAACCTTTAATCTATCCCACTTAAAGATGCATGAGGCTTCCCAGCTGAGCTTTAATGGCCATTAGATCTCCCCATGATATGAATCTACACCCTTGTCTGTTTAAAAATGACAAGGTGCCTACAAGTTACCAGAGTCCAAACTTTCCTTAAGCCTCACCTTTTGTGAGATTGTCAAAAGGACTCTTCTGATTTTAATTGATAGCTGGCCCAGTGCCTCGCTGAGTTTTAATGGATGAGTACAAGCACCAGTATGTCATTTTATTCTAGATTTCTTTTGTCTTCCAAAATCATGGTGTGGTCATGGGGCTTTAAGGAAGACAATTTCCCTGTTTATCATTTTTTAAAAATAGACTCATGTATATATATAAATAAAATTAACTCCTTTTAAATTTACCTTAATTCAACTTGAATTTAAGTGATTCCACTTGACCATGCAATTTAGTATCTGCATTTTTGCTGCAATTGTTGAAAATCAGTTTTAATTGACCAAAGATATAAACTGTTTTTTAGTTGTTTTATTTAAATGCAGGACATACATATGTCTAAAGGATTAATAAGATTGGTACACTAACAGGTTGCTTTATTGTTTAATTTAATAAAAATCAGTATATCACGCAGCACATCTTTTCTCACTATATATTATATGGTCAGTTTTCAATAAAATTGAGATTATATTTTAAATACATTAAAGCAGATTTAACTTACTCTCTGGGACATTGGTCATCATATTTTTGTTCTTTAGCAGTTTAGGAGCATAAATATATTTTACTATAGGATTTTTAACTTTTTATACCTAAAATCTGTATGCACTTGTATAAAGAATCAGAGAACTAAGGTTTAATCTCTTCATCTAATTTCTCAGTTGAACATTTTGGCCTCCATCTGAATTAGGTACCTAAATTACCTTAATTAGGGGTAAGCTTTTGAAATGGGATCCAGCCTTACCCTACAGTAAACTTATGGCAAACCCTCTTAACATATTATCTCCCTGCCCCCCCTTTAAACTTTATTCCTACCTCTTTCTGTCTCTTCTATGTCCTCCATGGCAGGAAACAAATGGCTGTCCAAAGGCATTTTTTCCCCTTATTTGTGGATCAATTATGAACACACGGATGTTGTTGGGTGGACAGATGCACAGTCATTGAGTTATTGTAAACATGCCAGTATCATCAATGATCGGAGTCCAAGCCGCAGAGGTCGCTTGGATTATTTCTAAACATATCAATAATGTTTATTTAAGAGACTGGCCTGTGCGGCAGACTTTCCCCGTGTTCCGCCACAGATTCATTTCATATCCAGATGAAATCAATGTGTTAGCCAGCTTATGTAATTTGAGTATGAAGTGAAAGAATTGCCCTTGTTTTCTTTTTTTTTTTTTTCTTTCAATTTTCACATCAACCTCTTGCCGGGTCCCCACTAGAATTTTAATAGCAGAAATGCAATAGTTACCGCACTGCAGCGAAGGGGACAAATCTTATTGCACATGGGAAACAAGGTCATCCATTTACATTCTGACTCCAGCTGCAGAGCCGACGCTCAAAAGGAAAGGCCGCTATTACCGGCTCCCCCAAGAGCGTATCGGGTCAACTCCCATCGGGCACACATGTAAACCCACACGAATACAGGCATCCCACAGACTGATGAGGTGGAGCTTTCCCTTTTGACACACACACACACACACCCACACACACACATTGACAGGCATGTTCATCTCTATGACCTCACCTCAATTAGTTGCCTGCATCTTTGTTTTTCTTGCCGTGCCTAATTAGGATGCTCTACCCACTGAGCTGGTGCTTGATGAAATTCATTTATCAAAGGGGGTTGGGACAATGCTTCATGTCACACCATTAGGATCACTATCCCTCTCATCATCTTTTACTGCTCGCTTCTCGAAGATGTTTGATAGTTCTGTGTAAGGGAATGGAAGGGGGGAAGGGGCCGGAGGGGGGAACCGCCACGTGAAACAAAGACGTTAGCAGAGGATCTGTTTTGATTCTGGGCAAAACAGCAAAGTTGTGGTAGCAGGAGACACTTGGATGGAGAAATGAGTTTTGCGGCAGATGGAGGATGAAAGTGGAAAGGAGTTTGTGAAAGATACATAATGAGGGAGTAGAGAGAGGGAACAGAAGCCTCAAAGCGTGGTCTGCTCCGTCTTGATATTAAGTGTTTACTTACGATTCAGGAGGAGGAATTTCTTCAAATTACTTTCCCCGTCAGATTGGAGCTTAATTATTATTTTTCATTTAACTTTTACTGTCCAAGAACTTCCTTGATATAAACAGCCATTTTTTTTCCCCCAAAGGAAAGCTAGCTTAGAAAGTGCATCTTTAAAAGTCACAAGCTTCACGTTGACGACACAACACACGAGCAAAACGAGTCGATACAAAATCAAGCTCTGGCTTTAGAACAGCGGTTGCAGTCTCCAGTTACAGAAGTCATGAGCTTTCAACCCCTGAGTTCAGAATATTAAAGATCATTACGTGACCGAGAAATTTTTTTTTTTGCTGTTTTACCAACTTCAGAAAAGGTTCTAGTTTCTCTAAAGCCAAGTCAAGTCCTGCAGATTATAAGCACGTCTTTGTAGTTGTTCAAAAATCCTGCCAATTGAAAAGCAAGTTTTACCTAGTGAGGCCGTGTGCATAAATTTGTACTGGTGTTTTCGTAACCTTCGGCTTAACAACAACCAAGGAAGCCGATTACAGACGTGTTCTGTTTAATAAATTTGTTATAAAACGTAAAGAGTAGTGATGCATGGAAGCAATCTACAGAAGGAGTGGCATGAATACAAATAATGTCACACTAGTATGAATGTAAAAAATTGTTGCCTAAAACAAGATTTTTTTTCTTCACTGATTAAAACGTGACATTTGTCAAAGCTCAATCTGACCTACAGCTTTTTTGAAGTACTCATGCATCATAAAAGAAAGGTTAAATATCAAAATACTAATAGAATGGCACCTTTTGCTTCATTTTAGTGTTTATTTTAGCCCCTACCTTCGCAGCAGTGGTAGGTGTGGACATTAAGGGTGATTATAATTTAAACCAGTTAGTAACACCCTTTACCGAGAGCAGAACAAAGACGGCTTTCAATTTTTAAGGACATTAGTCTCTGGACTCGAAATAAAAATCAGAGAGAGGCTTGAGAGTAAAGATAAATGCATGTTTTGAAAGCTGTTGCTGCGTCTTTTTTGGCATACTTAAATCACACAAAAGCAACCACGTCCTTTTATATCCTCCTGATATTCAAAGCTTTTTAAGAGAAAAACACAAACATTTTTCCGGAGCCTCAAAGCCATAAATGTTTACATAGAAACAATGCTGGCACCTCTCCCTTTCTCCTTCCCGCTTGCTGTCTGTTTCTGTTTTGTTCCCTCCGTTCAGTAAGGTTAAATAGTTTATCTAAATTGCCGCAGGATATTGTGAGTCATTTTTCAAAACATTACCATTTATTTTTCGTGCGGCGTGCAAACTGACGCGAACAGCAGGGCGGGGCAGCGCGCAGGGACGGAGGGGGAGAGACGACCATCGGACCATCAATCACAGCAAAGTAGCCCACAATGACAGGCAGAAGTTCTCGGGCATTTTTTGAATGACTTGATTGATGTGTTTTTGAAGTGCAGTGGGAGAAGATGTCAAACCTGCTCCCTGGCACAGCGCGGATAGATCACACATCACCGTGCACAGCTCTCAGTTGGGATCAGCAGAATACTTTGCAGCAGTCTGCGAGGATCTACTTCAGGTGTTCCCGCTGAAAGAAGAGGCACGGGTTTACTGAGCGTCTTGTGGTTGTCTCGACAGCTTGTGATAGCAGTTGTCAGTCACTTATTGTAGCTTCACCTGTGGTAGCAGCTTTCATAATGGATGTTGCTAATATTGAGTTTTAGCTCTGTCAAATTGTGGGTGGCTTATATTTAAATACAGTTAACATCTTTACGGATATTTTCATATGCGCCGACCTATTTCAGAAACTGAAGTTTTGATGTCCTAATCAACATGATGCGGCACAGAACTGATAAAAATCAACTGTAGGCGCGAGCATGTTTGAGATTTTGTACTTTACTGCAAAGTGGAAGCTGCTGCCTAAGTAATACGTTATGTGCTGCAGCATGGAAGCTTCATCCAGATGTGACATTTAGATGCCTTCACCTGCCATTCACCGCCTTACTATGAGTTTGAAAGCTATTACGCTACACCTAAAGGTCAGACTCAACTTGACACAATGTCAGTTATCCTTTGAAGACATATTTTTTTCTTAGAAATGGAAAGAAATTGAATTTAAACACTCAAGGCAATTATTAGAAATGAAACATGAGCAAAGGAGATGAACTACATGTAATCTTTTGGATTTTAGCGAAAAATTCAAAAGATTAAGTTACATTTATTTGTTGTCTTTTCTTAAAACAGTCTTCAATGCATTGGTTCTATGGCCAAAAAAGTATACATTTTCCTGATACTTTCCATGATGTTTTACCCATAAGTCTTTGCAAAGTAGCTTGAGCTCAGTCATGGTAGGCAGCAAAAACATGTTATGTGAATACACTTTAAACTTTAAAAACTACCAAAGTTTCAAGTCTTTTTGACAGCCTCTAAGAGTTTTTCTTGTTTCCTGTTTAGAAGAAAACATTAGATTATTTTAGAGAAAGTCAGAGTGACAAAACCTCCTGTCTCTCACCGAGAACAAGATTAGAGTTTTTTGGGTGAGTCTCGGTAACTGAATGAACTGCAAACAACACATGTAACTCTGATTTTAGTTGATCATCAAAAGCCTTATTTCTCAAGAGTTGTTTTTTTATGTTGGCTATAAAATGCAGCTGGTGGTTTGATATAACAGAATTACAACAGCGCACACTTAACAACTGCTGCCAGAAAGCTGATGGGCAGTCTGAATATAAAAACAAACACATCTAGAGAAGAAGATCATTTACCAAGGCACAAATATTTTCTAGCTGATCCACCTTTTACTGATTTTAACCATCTGAAGGTAGAAGCTATTAGTTTTTGGCTCTTTTTTCTTTAACAAAAGTACTAAGCTGCCCATTAAAGCAGCATAGGAGCTGCATCCAGTTGTGACATTTAGATGCTTTTACCTGCATCTATTTAATGTTTATTTAATGTTTAAACATAAAAACAACAGGTTTGAAATTATAAAAATTGCAATTAGCAAATTTCTATTCTAATATAGTATTTTGTTCAGACATAATTCTTTATTTATACCCTCAAGGATAAATAGCAAAGAGTGAAAAAATTAAACCTCTATGCTTCATTTTGTTCATCATGAAATTTATTAATAGTTTTTTTATTATGTTGGTAGAAACCTTAAACATGTTTGGTTGGCAAAAGTTTGTTAAATTCAGGAAATGGCTGTCAGAAATTATAGAAATAGTTGCCTGTGGTATGGATATTTTTGAAGCAACACATTTAGCTGATTTGTGTTTTAAACATGTTCAGAGAAAATGGCTTAGAAAAACTAAATTTTTCAAGATTTCTATTATAGATTTAAGATTGTTTATTCATGATGTGGAGATTATAAAATTTTTTTAATTTAATCACACTTACTGTATTCAGAAAAGTTTAACTGTTTGTCATCATTTAAATCCCATCATTTCGTTATTTAAGTCTCCTGTCAGTACAAAGCCTTTTGCATTGTTTGCGTGCAGATCTCCCCTGTTCTGCAGTTACTTTTGCATAGAAATAACTGAGTTTGTCTGAGAGTCTGAAACTTAAAAAAACAAAGTCTTCTGAGGAAGCCGCTACGTCTCCTAGCATACCAGATAATCATTATGCACCGTGGTCATGTGCAGCTGAGAACATTCATACTTTTGTTCTCTGCCCAAGCTCCTTTTTCTTTCCTTGATTCTCAATTTCACACCATTCTTTCTCACAGCATAAAGGGTGGCGAGGCAAGGTGACATTTGAAAAGTGCATTTCCCTCTCTTCTCTGTCAATCTGTTCTGTTTTCCTCTTAAAGGCTGCCACATACACACCCGGCTACGCGCTGCCATGGTAGAGTGCAGATGGAGAGGGCACATCCTACACTCACCTTTTCTCTGCCCACTGACAATGATGTCTGTGGCTACCACCAAGCTTGTTTGCTTTAGTTGACCAGAAGTGACCTCTGGTCTCCTAGGTGACTGCCTTATAACCCAAAGGGCCCATTAAGAGTTGAAAACAACAGCAGATCTGTCACATGAACTCCCACACTGAGCTGCACCTCCTATTAAAGGTTGTCAGCACCTATGTAAAGATAATCGATAGATAGTCTCTATCTGATTCCAGCTCGAGCTTTTCACTTTTAGGAGGTGTTTTATTGCACATTTAGACGTCAACAGCTTGAGTGGGTAGATGTAGATACGGATCAGTCATTTAGAGCGAGGCGTTGGTCAAGAAATGGTCCTAGTCAGATCTGTCAATAAAGTAAATTTCAAGTTGAATGCTTGAAAATGTAGTAGCTTGTAATTTTGTTGGGAATTATGTTCCAGATCTGTTTTTTCCCCAAGAAGAAATTTTGTCCAAATCGGAGTTTGCCTCATGTTTCTGAAGATATATTTAATTTAACCCATAGATGGTATCGTTTTCACTTTGAACCGCCTTGCTGCTGGAACGTGCTATAAAAAATAAACTCGATAAATATAGATGATAGCTACTTCAATCAAGATAGAGCACCATTTCTGAAAGTCTTCACTGACTTTAAGTAGTGAGTTATACTTTACTTGCTTTTGAAATGGATGCTTTGTTATACCATTAATAATAATTAAAAGTTTCTCCTTAAAGCTGAAAAGACATTAAATTGATACAAATACTTAGAGCAACTCTTTACTAATTTATGTTACATTTTATGGCAACGGCATCCAGAGACACTTTTTTTTTATTTTTTATTTTAAAACCTGTCGAGTAAAAGGCTGAAAATTAGCTGGGTCACAAAGCCGAAGCTGTTTGAATGTGCATAGAAACATGCGATCCATTGGATGTTTTCTGCTGATGGCTTGCGAGCACAAGAGGAGAATTGTGCTCAAGGACTTGTTGAAGGTTGCTGTGTGCCGATCTGTGATTGCTGTGTAAATCGATTATAGCAGCACCTCCCTGAGAGGATGCTGTCAGCCAGCACTAAGCACTACTTCAGAGCCCGGGCGTGCGTTTTGAATCGTGATTAAATGTTAAACATTGCATTCAGACATAGATTATCTACATGTGCCGTACGCAAAAACATTCTGACATTCCCTCAAACCACCGTACTTAAAGTCAATCGCGCTTTCAAGTTACTTTCGGCAAGAAGAACGCTATTAATCAAGATGCAGTGTTTGGCACAGTTGAGCAGTTGTCTGTATAATGGAGTATTCTTTTTTTTTTTTTTTTTTTTACCTTTAAGCGCAAGGCTGAGATCTCTTCATAACAAGGCTTTGCACTTCTGCATTCATCATTTTATATCGTTTAAACTCCCTTGGCTCTGTTTTGGCAAAAGAAGGCGACACGTTGATGAATCTCTGCATCGTCCTGCTGACAGCAGCAGGACGCCGGCCAGGTGCACGCCAAAGGTGCTCTGGAACAAAGACGGGTATGAAGAGGATGTTGAAAGGGTGAGGGATGTAACTGGGACATGGGTTGTGAAAGAGTAAAATGAAAGGTTGAATGAAAGAGAGAGAGGTGTCCCGAGGGACTAGAGGAAAGGGTAGAAAGGGATGAAGAGAATGCGAGCAAAGCCAGGTGAAGTTGTTTTTCCTCTTCTGAGGGGAAGGTAGGGGTGTTTTGTCAGCTCAAACAGACCGAGGGTTATCTGTCTCCCCCAGCTGTGCCACCCAGCTGTCACAAGCCCCTTTGCCTTGTCTCAGTCCTGGCATCCTGGCACTCGGCTCCCTCTGCCCACCATTATCTCCCCGTGTGTGCTCTTCAGATTTACCTGACTTTTCACTCGTATGGAAATGAACGTTTTGAGGTAAACAAAGATGCGTCTCAATAAGTCTGTCCTTCTCAAGGCAAATAGGTTCCCCTCTCGCTGCGGGCCATCCCAGTGTGCCCATTCGCTTTCGTTCCTCCCTTCTAATTATTTCACTGTTTGTGTTCAAACGAAGGCAGATTCGTTTTCCTGGTGGAAGTCACACCAATGCCAATCTGTAGTCCCTGTTGCTGCTTCCACCACCCCAGCCCCGCCGGGTAAGAGCCTCAATTACCCAGAGTCTATCACTGCAAACAGCCACTTTGCAGCCAACCACCTGTGACTTGGACTAAGGGAAGCTCCGGCTAGAGCATGGCACTGCGGAGGGAGAACAGCCAAAGCCACGGGCTGGGCAGCCAACCATTGATTAAGGGAATCAGTATTGATTAAGGGAGCAGGGGACATCTGGAATGGACCAATTTATGTCCCCACATCAATTATTCAAATGGATTCCACTGAATTGGATTAGAGGACAATCTTCCTGCCATCGTTTCCACCCATATGCAATCTGCACCCTCTCAGCAAGCTGTCGTCACGAGGCTCCAGACAAGTCGGCTCAGTGAATTACAAAACTTTTAGCTCAAGCTGGGAATATGCGTGCACAAACAAGCCAGGAAGGGGCAGGTGCTGGGCTGTTAATGAGCAAACAGTAAGAGAAGCAAACAGCTAAAACACTGCAGGGCTCCAATTTTCACCTATTGCACCAAGGATGTGATGTTTCAAGCTCCGCTGCCTTGCTGATCGAGCTTTAGGTTTACTACATGGACAGCTACCTGATTTATTCGGGCTCAGGGAGGTGTTAAATTGAACGACTGGTTAAAATCACTCAGCTCTTTACAAATTGTCAGCATTTAAAAAGGTGCATTAAAATACTTCCAGGACAGGGTTCCTTTTATTCTTTCAGTAATGGATCACTGCCTAATGCCTAAAGCCAATTGTTGGCCCACACTGTGTTGTTAGATTTGTTTCTCAGTTTGCCCTTCTGTCTCTGTGTTGACATCTTGAGGGCTTGAACACCGCGCAGAATGGTGCATCCTGCTGCATCCTGCTGCAGTCTGAGCCAGAGGGTTATTCATATTCATAATGTTGTGGCTGCAGAAGCTGCGAAAACGTGTGCTTGCTTTGTTCGCTTATGGTGAGTCACTGCAGGCTGGGGCGTTTGTTGCAACGCTTTGTGTGAGTGTGTGCCTGCTGGGACTCCTCTTTGTGGATCACACAGCAGTCGCCTCGCAGGAACCAGAGCTCACACCGAGTCCAGCTGATGGGCTCCTGTCCATCGCGAGAGGGCCAAACGTGGTGGCAGTGTGACTGAAGCGGGAGCAGCAGCCCACAGGTGGCTGAGGATGATAGAGTGGCGTCCTTTGTCTGCCACCCTAACAGAAACGGTGATCCCTCTCGTATTAATGGGATACTTCACTAGCTCATTTTTATTCAGAACTGGAAATGTAAGGAATTTCTCTTAACGTTAGATTTTTTAAGTGGAGAGATCAGTGGTTTCTCATAAACTCCTTGCCTTGTATCATTGTATCACAGTTTGAAAACCAAAAAAATTAGGTAATACACATAGCAGGTGCCTTAAGAACAATCAAACACAGGAACTTTAAGTTTAGATTTAACACTCAGAAGAGTTTAACTCACTACTGCACAGCTGTTTTCATACAAAAACAATATATTTTTACATTTTTTGCCTGTGAGATACATCTTTGATTGGAGAACAATGACTAGAGGAAAAAAAACATGGTTAAGATATTGACAGAAATGACTGGGCAGGAAGATTTGTGACCCATGACAAACCATTAGGCACCAGCAGTAATAAGGACTCAAAATGTCTCTCGTTGTACAGCCCAACGCAGAAAAGTTGACAAATAAGTTGTTCAGACTTTTGGTGTGGATTTGATGAATGGGAAATTAGTTTCTAAAGCTCAAACTCACTTCCTAATGTCACTGCACATTCTCCAGTCGCAATAAACAAGGTGCATTTGTTCGGCTCAGATGGGTTCATCATGGCTGGTGTGAACCTGACCAGAGTGACCGGTCCCATGCAGTCCATCGTCTCCACAGGGAGACGATGACGTTGGACGGCATGAAATAAGTCTTCAGTAAATTCAGGGTGTGCCCATCCACTTCTGGTTTGGACAAATGAGAGAAGTAGTATAATCTCTGCACCCGGAATGGGAATCAGTTAAATAATATCCAAATTCATGTAAATGATAAGTGTTTATACACTTTGTAACTGTGCATATGTTCATTTAAAATCCAATCATTTTAGTACCATCACTGCAGAAAGACAACATTTACTGCATGTTTCTCAGATCATTTGGAACAAATTCCTCAAAACTCGTACCCGAAACAAGAAGCGAGAGCAAAATGTCCGTCGCCGTTGTAGCTTATAGATATTTCCATGTTAATGGGATCCTTTGAATTGCGCCCATCTGTTGCACAGCTATAATCCATTACCAGCAGGAGGAACGTGTCGGACATGTAAGTAGACAATGAAGTAAAAATAAATTCTGTGTTCTCCTCAACTAGATAATCAATTTGCCGAGTTGTATAGACTCACGCTGCTTTGGTAATTTGTGTTTCGGTGAGAACATTTGGCACTGGAGCCCAGGGAGCAAATGTGCAGCTTAGAAGGAACTGCATGGTTGTTATTGATCAGGAACTGGAATGGGAGAGAAGATTTGTTGAGACAATAAAAAAGACTTAATGTATGTCTGAGGGAAGCAGAGCTGCTGTTCGGCATAACTGGATGCATCTGGCCTCTTAAATCTACATCTATTCAAGGTTGTCCTATGATGTTTTAATCATTAGCATCTGAGGCATTAGTTTTTATCAATATAAGTCGTCATAAGCAGTTTCATCTTTTATTAGCTTATCACACAGTTGACAGAGGAGAAATATCCCAGGTTCCGTGCTGAAGAATTGCCTCGCTCTTTGTTCTAACTCAGTAACTCCACTAATATGACTCAGCAGGCTACTTTGTATTTCAATCTTGTTGCTAAAAAGCTTGACAGACTTGCATCTTCCTCCTCCATCTGTAGAGTCTAATCTTTTTTTCTTTCTGGACGTAACGTTGTGTTTCTGACTTTCTTCCTCCTGCCACCAGCAACACAAATGTTTACAGAAACGGAACAGACGGAGGAGAATGCACCAATAAATCAGAAATTGCTCCCATCTGCTTGTGATTGCAGTTGTCAATAACTGAGTCCATTGCTGAAATTAGACCCTTCACCGAGTGTCCAGGCTGAGCTGCTGTCGTCAATTCATCCATCCTGCCTGCCTGCCTAGCATTCAGTTGTGAGGAGAGAGAGAGATGAAGAACTTAATTTCAAAACTTCAAATCAAAAATATTTTAGTAAGGCTTTTCAGAGGAAAAGAACACTGTCCACACTGTCCACATAGATGTTCAGAGAAGAGATCACGAGGCCTGTGGATTCTCTGGAGGGGCTGTGGACAGATCCACAGCTCAGGTGGTGAATTCTCAGCGAGTTAGTGATCAGTGGCTTTAAAAAAAAGTGAAATGATGTCAACAAAGTGAAAAAATGATAATATGATAATAATATGACATTGAAATTGTGGAAAAATGAGTCATAGTACAGTATGACGTCAAAAAAGTGCAAAAATCGATCATAGTATAATAGTGTTTCTCAATTGTCCTGCCCTGCATGTTTTAGGTGTTTCCCTTCTGCCACACACCTGGATTGAATATTTGGGTGATTAACAGGTTTCTGCAGTACTTGATGGTCATGTAATCATTTGAATCAGCTGTTCTGGTCTAGAGGCACATCTAAAACATGCAGAGCAGGAGGGCCTGAGGACTGGAATGGAGAAGCACTGGTCTCAATTTTTCAAACTTTTTCCAAAACACATCTTGATGATCCCCAAGACTTTTGGGAAAACATTCTGTGGACCGATGAGACAAAAGTGGAACTCTTTGGAAGGTGTGTGTCCCATTACATCTGGTGTAAAAGGAACACTGCATTTCAGAAAAAGAACATTAAACAACAGTAAAATATGATGGTGGTAGTGTGATGGTCTGGGGTTGTTTTGCTGCGTCAGGACCTGGAAGACTTGCTGTGATAAATGGAACTATGAATTCTGCTGTCTACCAAAAGATCCTGAAGGAGAATGTCCGACCATCTGTTCGTGAACTCAAGCTGAAACGAACTTGGGTTCTGCAGCAGGACAATGATCCTAAACACACCAGCAAGTCCACCACTGAATGGCTGAAGAAAAACAAAATGAAGACTTTGGAGTGGCCTAGCCAAAGTCCTGACCTGAATCCTATTGAGATGTTGTGGTATGACCTTAAAAAGGCCGTTCATGCTCGAAAACCCTCTAATGTAACTGAAGTAGAACAATTCTGCAAAGATGAGTGGGCCAAAATTCCTCCAGAACGCTGTAAAAGACTCATTGCAAGTTATCGCAAACGCTTGGATGCAGTTGTTGCTGCTAAGGGTGGCCCAACCAGTTATTAGGTTTAGGGGGCAATCACTTTGTTGGAAAAGTTGGAAAAGTTTGTTTGAAAAGAACAAACAAAAAATTCAGTCTGAACATTTATTCTGCAAAATATTGCTTTGTTATGCCGCCCACTTTTCAGATTAGAATTTGCTTAAAAAAAAAAGAAAAACATGTAAATTCCCTCTTACTTTACAAGTATGCTGCACTTTGTGTTAGTCTGCTACGTAGAACACATTAAGTTTTATGGTGTTATATTACGGGGGGGAAAAATGTAAAGGGTATGAATATGTTTGTAACTTTCATCTTTCATATTAAGAGTTACAAAGTGGATAGTTTGAAAAATGGATGCACTTTCACCATCTTCTAACCTTTCCAAGTAGAAAAAGAGCAAAGATGAGTGAAATGCTTAAAAAAAAAAGATTGAAGCTCTTTGCACCTTCAGTGGTTTGACACCTCTGAAATCCCCCCCTTCTCCGCTCTTTTAAGTCCAAACGCAAAGATGCATCACAAACATCTGACAGGCTGCTACCATTAGCCAGCATCAGCCATTAATAAGCATGAAGTGTTTTTAAACTCAGAGAAAACGATAAGCACGCTCATTGTAAATGATGGACATGAAATTTGCTTTTGCCATCTCCATACGTCAACATGGCATAATGTTAACAGCAAGCTGCTTTGGATCTTTCATTTCCTCATGTTGTCATCACATTAGTTTCCTTCCTAGAGAACTTTGACAGCTACTGATGGAGTGAGATTTGTCACTTATATTGCTGTGTTGACAGTAAATATAATAGTGTTGTTGTTTTTTTTTCTTTTAGTTGAGGATAAGTCCCTTAAACCATTGAACGAATATAGGTCGAAGTCTCTAAAGCAGTGGCTTCAGCTCTATTGATCATCTTGTTTTCCCCTCTTCTTTTACCCATTCCTCTATCTCCGTGTAAGCAGACCTTCACATCTTGTATTTTAAACTCCACAGCCACATTATTTCTGGCTGTGGAGTTTGATGGCAGTGTGGGGGTTTCAGGGTTAAAGGGCTGTCGTGATCATGGGAGTGTGGAAAGCCACCCTGGTGCAAAGCAATCATAGCCGGCTCTCTATCATCCTCCCTCCTTCACTACCTCCATCCAGCCTCTCTCCACCCACCGCCCCTCAGAGGTGCCTCCAGTGTCCCCTCCATTATTCCCAGCTCACTAGTCAGAAAATTAGGGTAAAACTCGGCAGGCCTTCCTCCTCTTGCTAACTCTTCTCCTCTCTGTCCTCCCACCAAGCCCTCCTTCTATTTTTCACCCATTACTCCCAGTTCACTGGTCGGTATATGGAGGGTGACTCTAGGCCAATTCAATCTGTTGTCCCTGTCAAACCACTCAGTCTGCTGGAGTGCCGCAGCCCCCTGTCTATATTTACCCATCCAGCCGGTTGTCACTCTGTTTTGTGCATCTCGCGCGCCTCCTGCCCTCCTTCCCATTTGTCAATTCTTCTGCTAACTTTTTGACTTTTTTCCAATTCTGTTTGGAAGCTACTTGTTTTTAAGGTAGCATGTGAAGGAATTTATCATGCAGATTGCGAACGGTAGTTGTGTTTGGAAAGATAACATGTTGACGTGGAAAATGTTCATCAAAATGTATATTTTAACTGCCTTTGATGTGGTAGGAGGAGGAGGAGTGGTGCAGATTTAACCGTAGAAAACGCATTTAGTGCAGTTTGTAGTAAAACTCCTCTATAGGCAGCGATCACCTAAAGGGCTTACAGGTTCGGTTAATCTTCACCAGTTCTGCAGATTCCTTATCATGCGTCAAGCATGCTGTCCTTTATTATAATGACCTGGGTTGAATCGTGCCAGGAAATGCTCAATGAAAGAGTAAAGACTTTTTTTTTTAATCTGCCTCTTGACAGCGTAGCCTCAGGAGATTAAATGCATGCGTGATGTTTGTTTTAACTGGTGCCAGAACTTGCTTAAATTGTTCAGCTGTACAGTTCTGACACTTACATGCTCTTGCCTTTGACATAAATGTGACGGTAAACACTGTGCTGCCAATTCAATTCAGTTTAATTGTCATAAAGCTCATCTAAGTATCGCTATTGATTCATTTGGACAGTTTTGGTTGGGATAGACTCAATACAACAGACAACTTCGCCGGCTTTCAAAAATAGTAGCTGCAAAAAGTACTTGAAATTACTTTAGACTCAATTTAGTCTATTTTCTGCTATACATTGTTTGCATTATGCAACACCTAAGGAGGTTCATTATAATCCCTGCATAAGGTGATCTTTGGTCAAACTCTCAATTGTCTAAGTGCATATTCTAAAGCTAGTTTTACCTACTTATACTATTATTACAGGGCAGTACATTTATAGCGCCCACACAGTCAACAGTATTAAGAAAAATACGCATATCTGAGATGATCTCAGCTGTGCTGAACACAAGTCAAAGGGGCAGAAAACAAACGTGAGCTGACATGAATTGTCGTTTGTATTGAAGGTTTGTATAACAGACTCATTTCAAGCCAAGAAAAAACAGAAACAGCTCCACAGATTCTTATGCTGACACCTTTAGGTTGTGGTCCGGTGGAAGGTTTGAATTTTTTATTTTTATTGTTTTGTGCTTTACAGGAGTGTTGCATCAGCAACGTTGGGATCTCCAGAAATGCCACGAACCACCATCTGATCACACATGTGGATTGTGAACCCGCACCAAAGGTAGGCTGCTTTCTTAGATGTTTAACACCTTTCTTTAGAAAGAAACAGCAAAATTGAATTGTAGCTTTAAATTCAATTATGCAAAATTATCGATTCCCTTATGGTTTTTACTGCTTCTAGAAACAGTCCAGTAAAATACAAAACTGTCCAGGTGAACGAATGTTTATAGATCGCAAAATAATGCTTAATCCATTAAACTGAAACATTCTATAAAATGAGGCAATGAGCAAAAACTAGTCAGCCGTTTGTTTCATAATAAAGTTTATTCTATATTACAAATAGTATTTTGTTCTTGACTGCAAAATAGGAATGCATTATATTTACATACACAGGTATACAATTAATTATAACAAAGTTAGAGAAGCTCGCCTTATAATCCCCCAGGTTTCGTTTTTATCTCTCAATAAGATACTCTTTATCTTTCAGATATGATCTAGTAAAAGTCTTTTCTACCATGTTTGTGTAACACCTGCGATAACACTGAGCTAGGAGGACATTTTAAATTCCTACAAAATGTTTGAAGGTGGAAACTTTATCTGTGCTGTTGGTAGCACGGGGAGGCTACAAGCAGGCAACCTTTGTTGGAGGGTAAATGTTGAGCCAGGAAGAAAGGAAAGCTGGGAAGTAGCACTGAGGAGGGAGTTTTACAATGATATCCAAGGACTCTCGGCTTGTGCTTTTCATTGTTTCTGCGTTTTAGACACGATATATGCAGAGAGAGTCTTTACTGGAAGGTTTCAGTTTGCTCTTTCTTAAAATTCAGAAAATCTTTGATATGTCGTCTAAGTGTACCTCTCTAAATTTCAACAGGCAAGGCATCTCCTCATAAGAAAAAGGTGAACAATTAGTTTCATATATCTATATTTTTTCCCTGATGAGTGAATATACCATACTCTAAGCGGTAGCATGTTGTGCCAACAGCACTCTTCAGTGTGGAAGCCATTACTGAAGGAATAAGTCTTAAAATTAGCTATTTTTAGTGTTTTGAAGTCAGAGGAAGCATAAATAAACTAAGACATTATTTAGAAAGAAGTTGCCTTCTGTGGAGACATACTGACTGTTCAGGCTGCTGGTGGTTTTGCTTACTCATTTTTTTTTTTACTTTTGTAGTCATGTCAAACTTTAGAGTATGAAATGAGCTGTTCACCATGAGATGGCGAATTTGAAAATGCCTTAAAGATGTTGTGTAGAGTTGGCCAAGAAGCGGATTGAACCGGAGCCAGCTTCTGTAGATTCCAGAACGGCTGAATGCGTCATAGCAAAGTTTGAAATTTCAGCCTCAGTTAGTAATAGAACATGCTGGATTTTCCTTGTTGTAACTCTCAGAGGTAAAATTTGTGTTTATTTTGTGTAAAGATTAAACTCGACCTTATTGAAATGGTGATGCCGACCCGCTTATCGCCAAGAAAAGATGATCTACAGCTGGAGATGTCAGCATGGTAGTTTTATTGGATTTCAAAAGGTTTGGGGTCTAGTGAGCAACGTTTACTGTACTTTCAACACAAGTATTTGATGACCGTTCAAGTTTTACAAAAACCTGAGATCAGAAATTGGAAAACTTGGGGCAACTCGAGCCAAAATATATTTTCTTTTTATTAATGAAGCAATGTCTGTTGGTTTTCATCAGTGACTTTCTTTTGTGCTCTTGATACGTTTCCTTTCTGTCCAAGCTCAACAGATAGGTGGTAAAATAATCAACTGCAGGGTTTGTATGTTTTCTCACCCAAAATCCGAACCACACAGGAGGCACTGAGGGCCTGTAACGAAGGACATGGTAGACCTAAATCTCCCAAGTAGTTGCAGGAGTATATGAATATCTTTGAGCAAGGCATTTCCATTTCATACCATCCAAATAGGTCAACATGCAAAGGTAAATATCTGTAATATTTAGCAACTACCACTTCACAAAAACTGTGTGTGTGAAACTCTGCAGGAGGCCAAACGCGATAAAGGTTCCACCTTAAACAACAGTTTTTCTTATATGAACAGTCCACTTTTTTCCCCATCTCGGTTCTTCCAAGCAAAAGAAAGAATAAAGAACACATCCACATCATCATTGCAAGGCTTAGTTTTCTTGTTTTTCACTTTTTTTCTTTAAAATAAGTTTCTTAAATGGTTTACGTTTTACATGCGCTTAAAAAGCCAATAAAGGACCCAAGGTGGACCTAGGGCGGTCTTCACACATTCACATCACCACATGGGGCACGTTGTCAAGGCAAAAGAAAGGGCAGAGGTCAAAAGGTACGGAGGGCGCCTCCATCGTCACTTTCAGTCACTCTTTCACTCCCGTAATGCCGGCGTATGTCCGACAACTCGTAACTACTCTTCACGTCTGTGATGCTGACATAATTTTGTTTCTTTTTCTTTGAGGCTTGGAGAAGGCCGCCCCCTGTCACCACTGAGGACAACTACACTAATACAGAAAGAGTGCCTCAAGAAATTGGAGTTTTGCCATATGCAGCTAGCTACCATCTCCAATGCTTGTGCAAAACAGATAAGCTGTTGATCGAGGAGCCAGACAAAAAAAAAAAGGGCAGCTGGTGTGCCGAGAGCAGGAGAAGACCGGGGAGGATCGGATCGCGTCGCCCACGGAGCCTCTCACCTCGACACACTGAGGTCAGAGAAAATTACACAGGCTTCTTACAGTTCCAGTCACAATATGTTTTTTTTTTTTTTTGTCAGTTCCTCAGTGGCACTTTATAAATACATTTTTGACCGTTTTTTTTGAAAATTTCAAGCTCCTTTGGTTTTTGGCTGACCAGCAAAGTCCATCTTGTTTCAACCCCCCCCCCACATGAAAGTCTTAAATAATAGCATCCTCGAAAAGACGTGCTACTCAGACAACAAAGCCCCTTTAGGTAGCAGTCAGCCATCTCTGGCTACACTGTTCAGTCATTCTTACCCCGTGCATCTCAGTCAGCTTCTCCCTTTAGCTCCTTAGGGTTGTTGTGGATGTCTGGGCAGCTGCTGATTTATTTATTTTTTCCTCTTGTGTATTTTTGTGTGTGCTTTGATAGACCGTTGGAAGAGGCTGCTCCTGGTGTTTGTCTTCCAGAGTTGGTTGTGTGCTTTTTAATCGGAGGATCCAACTTGGGTTGGGGCTCTAGTATTTGATCTAATAGCTTTAATTTGCAGTAGCCATGGAAGCAGAAATCATGAGCTTTTTTTTTTTTTATGTATTTTTTTAATTTCTTGAAAGTACGCTAGGCAGGTAAAAAGGTGTGAAAGGTACAACAAGCTAAAGGCTGAGGATGCTCTGCTTTGTTTCAGGGAGGAAAAGTTCAGGGAGCGATATTCCCTCCCCACACCCCATCAGTCTTGTCCTTAGATACAACCCGAGCTACATTTAAAGAACACAAAAACATTCTAGGTTTGCCTGGATTTGACCCAGATTTCACGGATATGTATGCTTTGCTTGAAGGTACAGTGTAAACTTGGCAAACCCATTCTTGCATTAATTTTCTCCAGAGGTGTTCATTTGGCTTGCAGTTGTCGCTCTTGATGTTTCCACTTGATGCCGTATGTCGAATCTAGAACTACATTAAAAAGAACTCTAGATGATTTTTATCTTAACTATCCTATTTTTAAAAGTTCCAACATATGGACACCCCCACGTTGGTAGTTTCCAAAGATTTACTATCAGTGTAAATTCTTGAAGGCAACATAAAAATTTTTTTCTTCTTTTAATCCAGCAGGGGGAGGATGCCAATATGGCCGGCTCTCAGTAACCTCCCCAAAGAAGCTCCCCCTGTGTGATGAACCTGAGGGACGTCCCACATTGCACTGCAGGAGACGTTGACCTCAGCTGTGCACCACCCCTGGCGAATATTCAGGTAAACTAGTCTATGCAGCTGTGTTGATGAGGGAAGCAGAAAAAAGGTCGAGGAAGAAGTAATCTCTGAAAAGCCCAGGGTGGAAGTCAGATGATGGCGGGGGCGGGGGGGGAAACATGGGGACAGGTCTTCGCTCAGGCACAGCTCGGTTTCTGACGGGGTCTCTTCCCAGTGCACCCTGGGAAGTGCGGTCCTCAGCTCTCCAGACTCATGAAGGCCACCACCTGCTCCAGCTTGAAGGCCAGTCTCTGTTTCCTGGCTGCGTCATCCTGCTCCAGCGAACACACAATCTGTTTGCAGGACAGGGAGGCAAATGTGGAACATATATTAATAATCTATATTCCATATCAATAAAAATCGTTAATTACAGTATGTAAAGGGATACCTTCTCAATATTAACGTCTAGTTACTTTAGTAATACAGCTGAGTAGTACTATTGAACTAAGGTCTTGTTTAGATCATTTAATTAGCTCTACATGCTTAAGAGAATGAAAAATTTATAATAGACTTTGCAGTATTCTGATTTAGTAATGTAATTATATTAGTTGTGTTACCACCCCAACGCCACTAGAGGCAGTACCAGATGCGACTAAGGAGCAGATTTAGAAGTACATCGAAAGCTACAGAATTTAGTAAAAACTTTGAGCTTTGCTGAAGTAATTAAAGACACAAGTTCAAATCCATGCTTAGAGTGGATCTCCTTCAATCAGGGCTCCTCCGCAGCTCTGATTGGCTAAGCAATGTAACATGATCCTCTGCAGCAAGTGATGGCAAAGTGGCGAGTCATCACGACTTTACACAAGTGTGTCTTTACCTCAGTGGAAGAGGCTCCACCGAACCCCTGGGGTTCAATGGAGCCCAGGTTAAGAACCAGTGATCTAACACAATCTGTTTGGCCTCCACCACCTGTCCGTCCTTGAGAATCACTCTTTTGCAACTTTTAGGCTTTAGACAGCAAAACAGTTTTACTTCAGACCACTTAAGTGTAAGCAGTTTAGAAACAATACATATCATTGAAATGTTAAATGTTTTTAATCCCTATTTTCTCATTTATTTCAGAAAATGAAGCTGCTCAATGGTGTGAATCCCAGAAGGAAGGGAGATGAGACTAGAGTAGCAAAGGAGACCCAACAAAGTATTGACGGAATTGTAATTAACATACTTTCTGATGTAATCGCTTTAAATTATTCTTATGCAATATTCAGTCACCAACACTACAATAAAGGATTGACATATTTCACTCCGTTGTAAAATCTACACAATGTATAAGTTTCACTTCTGGAAAAAGAGCGTTCTTCAGTAATGTAACGGTGTTACTTACCTCCTCAGTGTACTTTCCCACGTACGAGTAAATCTCACTGAGAGAACTCATGGTGTTAAACTCATTCATGTGCATCCGTGACTGTTCTGCCAAGTAGGCATTCATGTCCTGGTCACTGATTGCTGGCATCTTGCTAATGTCTGAGTAGTACCTGTCGAGAGACAAGAAGGTAGCAAGAACACTTTATATATAACTTACAAGGAAAACTCGCTTTTTTCTTTTTTTTTTTAGAAAAAGGTGTTAATTTTTAGCTCATGCATATTTTATAGAAACCACATGTGTGTTTTGTAGTGATGTGACTGAGGAGGCTACACTGCCTCAGATTTCAGCACCACAA
This sequence comes from Poecilia reticulata, assembly GCF_904066995.2. Classification (NCBI taxonomy): domain Eukaryota; kingdom Metazoa; phylum Chordata; class Actinopteri; order Cyprinodontiformes; family Poeciliidae; genus Poecilia; species Poecilia reticulata. The sequence continues at coordinate 8,665,114 of NC_088852.1, read as the reverse complement.
CAGTAGACATGCACACATGGTCCATTAAGTTAAAGGCAATCAGTCAGTGTCAGCAACAGCTGTGTTTCCCATATCAGCTATGTTAATTAAAACAGCTTATTAACATATTAAATTCCTGTAGCTGCAGCCACTTGAGGACAGGCCTGCTGGATAGCTAAATAATTTTAGGAGTGTGTGTGAGAGAGAGAGAGAGAGTATCTGGACCAAACTGAGCAAAGGAAAAGGCAGGTGGGGTGTTGGTCACAGAGGTCATGCTCACGTCAACACCTGCTCAGTGTTGGAAGGCAGTAATGGTGAGCTCCTAGCAGGGCATTGTTAGTGCAAAAAGCAGGTGTGTTTGTTTCAGCGTTTTCATCTAGCCTGGAAGTGAACTATTTGACTATTTGCTCACAAATGTCTGTGCTACATTCACAATTCCTCCAACTATCCTTTGATTAATACAGCTTTTAAAACCGCTTGACCTGAAAATGCCCTTCGGTGGACTAAAACGTGTAATCTACAACAATTATCAGTTATGATATGAAAGGCTGTGTCACAAAATGTAAACTTTAAAGTCAGTTGCATGTAAATTGGGACTTTAAAAGAAATCATTGCTGGTCTAACGCTGGAAAACTATACTTAATGCAGACATGAGGTAGAAATTGACAGCCAACATGTGAGCCTTTACAATATTTCAAAGTTGCTCAAGTCAGAATGTTACAGGGCCTAAGCAAAGCATTTACACCCCTTGATCTTTTTCACATTATGTAGACAGATGTCCACTAAAGGTAAGACACCAGATACATGTACGTTAAGTACTGAACGCAGCCTTGATGCAAAGAAAACGTAATTAGCCTTTAACTTGAAGATCCTCAGTGGCTTAAAATGCAACTTTTTGGTTATTGTTCAGATTTAGGGTCTATCTAGCTATTATAGATACTGCAAACCAATTTACAGTGTCTTATCTTTTATTCAGGATTTAATTGGTGATAAAGAATAAAGAATGTGAAGCCTTAATTTTAACATTACCACATTCTGCTCTCTCTTTCCCCTCATGTGCTTCTGCACTGTCCCAACCAACTGACTTTCCCTGTGCTGCAGCTCTCTTGCCCAAGGCGCTCCCATCCATCCTCACTGTGTTGTAATTTGGATGGGGTTTCACAGCTCATAGATCAGTGCTACAGCCACATAGCTAATGTAAGTTCGCTCTCCTTCCATCCATCCTCTAAGTGCTCACCTCTCCACCCAGCTCTTGTAGCTGGGGATGTCCTTGGCATAAAGCAGCTTGTTGGATGGTGAGTCTTTCCCAAGGCGGTGTTCTGAGGTGGAGCAGGAGTCCATGAAGGTCTGGGCCACCACGGACAAACAGGCATCTGTGATGCTGCTCTTGTGGATGTCAAACACGAACTGGGGGTTCTTGATCACATTCACCCAGAAGCGCAGAGGTAGGCTGAAAAAGGGTGAGCAAGAGAGTTTAGTGGTGAGCTATTATTACTATACATCATTTTTACAAATTGGATTAATGGAGGATTCTTAGCTTACATACCATTTTATAGATATTATAGCGCATAAGATTTTTTAGCTTAATCGCAACATCTGTTTTGACTGCAGCTAATCTTTAAACACATATCAGTATTTTGACTTCTGTTCCATCCAACTGATGTGTAGCCTCAGAATAAGGCTTTGACATTTATATTACTGTAGTGTTTTTTACAGTTTTGGGCAGAAGACGACAAATCCCTCCGTAACATGCTTGGATGGCGAGTTGCTGCTGCTGAAATGTGCTATACAAATAAAATTAGTTTTTTCCCACATATTCCTTAATTTTAGAAAAGCATAATGTCACTCCATGTGAGTGACATGTTAATCTAGCTATTCAAACACAGAAAACAAAGCAAACCAACACTGAAATGCTTTAAGATTAAGTCTAGATGTCATTTTGAAATTGGCCACGGTGAGCTAGTCAATAGGCATGAACATATTATTTGCCAGAGGGGGTGAAGATTCAATCATGTTGCAAAGCTAGTACACAGTTGCTGTTGTTGCTCCTGTATGTGCCTAATTCAATAAAGGCTTTATCTATAAAACCAGGTGGTGGCCGGTCCTCATTTTCTCAAACAGTGTCCAGCAGTCTTCACTTGAGGCCGCACTGTGACACAATTCATATTGGCTTATTTGTGCAAGTGGGTTCTATTTTTGTGCCTGTCCAGAATGATAAAAATATACAAGTCTTTTTTTTATTTGCTGAGCTTGTTTCTGCCAAAATAAATAGATACGGGGCCAGCTTTATCTGGGGGCTGCTGTGAAAGAAGCTCAGGTGGTGTTAAAGAGCTGTGTGGATCACTGTAGCTTTACTATTCTAGTTAGAAGCTTTTTAGGTGATATGAGGGAAAAAAATCAATCAGGATAGACAGCGTATTCTATAAAATACAAGTGTTTCAGTGGCACAATAATAAGGGATAAGGGGAAAATAACCATTAAAAAAAGGAAATCATTTAAAATACCAGCAGAACACTAGTGATAAGTATGTATTTTGGCCCAAAAGCAATTCAGATGTACATTCTAACAAAAGAGGATTTGGTATTGGAAAAGATCTCTGTATTATGGCTGCAAAATTAATCTAAGCAAAGAATCTAGTGGGATTAGGTGCAGGGATCAAAGGGATATTAACAACACTGCTGTTCTGCAGTGATCATTGGCAATCTGCTCTTTCAATAGGGCAGTGGTTGCCACAATGATGAAGTCCCCCCATGCGAATTTTGTAATTTTGTTTTTTAAAATTTCCATCACAATTCCTGTGCATCACCCACTAAAAATTAGCAAAGCGTGTAAATTTGGCTGCTGGCTCATGCTGTGTATATGGATGATGTTTTTTGATCAGGAGTTTTGGTCGGGGATTAGGGGTAAATATCATCTGCCAAGATCAAGGGCATCGCTTATCCAGGAGGAATTATGCTGGGTGGTGCATGAAACCATGGAAAGAAAAAAAAAGACCCTTTTCTACTGATTCATGACTACAAAGGCCAGCTAATGGGGCCTTTTCTGCAAAGTTGCCTTATTTGGTTTAATGGGCAGTCTAACTTTTCATCAGTATAAAGAAACTACTCATGCTCAGAATCCTTTTTTATATAATCAACAAAATCACAGTGATACATATAAATACATGTATTGTATCACAGAGAACTCCTTGGACTGCAATAAATATTAGCTAATTGTGTAAGTAACATTCATTCAGGCTCTTCATTGAGGTAATATACTTGTTAATGTAACATGGGTATAAGTTACATGATAATTCTACACTGAATAGTTCAAATGCGTTGTTACAACACCCAGGTCATATGCATACTGAGGGTATATAATCTTCTCGCAGGAAGTTTAAAACCCAGTTTCTTTATAGAATCATTCAAATTTGCTCGAAGTGCATCAATAGTGAGGGTAATTACCATCAACAAGCAAATAGTTAGATATGTGACACTGGAGGCATTACAATGTAGCCAGGAAAGTGACGATCTTTATAAACACAGTCTAGTGGGCTTTGCTCCAGAAAGGACTTCAATAAGCCAATATGCAAATTTTGACGAGAATGGCACATTAATTATGAGTAGAACATGCACTAATCTGTATCTCTATCCTAACAGGGCTGTTTATAGTCTGAGTAGGGAGGTGCTGCAGTAGCACTGAGGACAGATGATCCACATCTATGTGACAGTTCTGCACAGTAATTAAATTTCCTTCTATCTCCTCTACACGAAAAACACACTGTGGCAATCGACAGGCAGGCAAAAAAACAGAAGAGAGAAGATGTGAGCAGACGCCGACACGCTGCCATTAATCCAAAGGATACCATCTGGAGAGGCTCCTAGAGCCAGTGATTCGACTATGTAGAGACTTATTGCAAAAAAATAAACCCACAGCTGAACTCAACACAATGCAGACGAAAACGACTGAGCGTTTATGTTATTTAAAGCTTCTGCAGAAATTAAAGGTATGCAAGCTGGTTTCAGAGGGTCTGAAACTTGAACAAAAGCAAAGGGAAAAACCGGAACGGGTTTCGCCTGCAGAACAAACTGAAGAAACATTCAGATTTTTCAGTGCAGACCATGTTATTTGAAACCTAGCGTTATAGTAACACCATTAAGAACCACATGAAAATGACATAGGAGCCAAATGGTAGGCGGGGGAATAATTTAAGGGCAGGGCTATACTGTGATACTTGGCGGGTGGGGACGGGGGGTAAATGGGACTTTGGGGGGTTGCATTGGGGTGCAAAAGCTTTCACTGCAGCTGAGGTTAATGGTGTGTATGATGACAATGAGAATGGGGGGACTTAATGGGATGGGGGCTCAGCTTGGAGGAGATGCTTGCATCATTATTCTCTACTCTTGGCCTTTTGTCACAGCTAATATTCCATCTTAAACTTATGCATATTCACGCATACTACAGCTACAACCGGCTCAGTCGCAGCAGTTTTTGACAGTTCCCCATGATAGACTGCTGGTCATTTATGGTAGATAAAGGCCATTAAGAAAATAATACTACCAAACCTGTTCTGCTGTCAGAAAATACTTCAAAACTCCAAACTTTCCTGTGACACGACACTAGAAACACCACAATTAAAATGAAAAGCAAACACTTTCTCTTTCCATCTTGAATTGTCCTTCTGAGCCTCACTCTGTGCTATGCATGCTGGGATCTTGACAGAGGCCAAAAGGCTAGCGAGTTATTAGTGTATTTAACTCCCATTGCATCCACTTCCTCTTCATCACAGTTTCATTTCTCCTCGGCTCCCATTCTAGTTTGCGGCTGGTTATTTAACTTCAACCAGGCTTCATAAAGTGGTCTCACAGAGGTCAACGTGGCCTAAATTAATAAGCGGATATTAATTTAGAGGTGTACTCATGCACCTGGAAGTGCACATTTGTCACTATGGAGATTTCCACAGTGACGAGCGTTATTTTGGCCCAGTAACCCATGATGATAATGGAGAGTCTTGGCAGCCAATTGGATTAGCCTCTTGTGAATGGCTTTAACGAAGATTACACACCCCTGTGGCTAATGGGTATTAGGAAGAGAAGAAGCACATGGAGGAACTTGGCAGTGACAAGACACTGCTATGGTATATGTGCCAAAATGTACAAGAGGCCTTGAAAGAAGCCAGACTGCAGCACAAATGAGCAAATAACTTTCTATTAAAGAAACCACACCCCGATGCGTCAACAACTTTGTGTTCATAAGCAGTAAATATTGCCGGTTTGATTTGAACTCACCAGTTGCTCTTCCATGTGTGTCGCACATGCGGGTCGTGGATGCTGTGTTTGTCCGCCTGCTCGTCCAGGAAGTCAAACATGTATTTAATTGCCAGTGGCAGGGCGCTGCCCCGGTGGGCGGTGCTGAAGATGGTTTCAAACAGATCGTCGACAAACTTCTGTAATGTACCCTGCGGGTCAGAGAGAACAGACGTACATGTGTGTCATGTGGTGTTCAAAGCTTCGGAAGTGCACAGCTCCAAGCAAAGATGTTCTTACCCCTGGAATGTTTTCCGCATTTATCACATTACATTCATAAAGTAGTTCTCAAATGAAAAAGGAAAGAAAGGTTATTGTGGTTTAGCAGTTTTTATAAATAGAAATTGAAAAAAACAAATAGTTTTCATCGCTTTTTACTCTGTTGATGCCCGTAATTAAAATTAGCACTACTAGCTGCCATCCTACACTGAGACAACTTGTTGCAGGACGGCCCTTTATTTTGTCCAACATCATGTAACATCTACCAGGTTTCATCCGAGGGATGGTGAATTTACTGTTTTCCTGCAAAAGCACCTTCTCCCACATGGCTGCTGTGTCCTCTACATGGATTGAACTGAACATTGGACTTATTTGCTTTCTTCTCTAGACTTTATCCACTTTATCCCCATCTCATGTAACCCTTGTACTTATTGATGCCATTCACCGTTATTCCCTAACAACGTCCCTTGTGTTCATACTAATATAACACATAGGTGAACTCAGTTTAGTAATTAGGTGACTTCTAAAGGGGGGCTTGAGAAGATTTTAAGGATTGTCAAAAATAGATGCTTGCCACGTCTTAAGAGATTTTCTTTGTTAAAACCATGCATGTATTCCCAGTCATGCCCAAGTTTGTCAAAGTTTATGAATACTTAAGATACAGTAGACTCTAATCCCATAGTTAAGGATTGACAGTTTTTTTTCTTATACGTTTTATGATATACCGAGAATGTCCAAAGAAATGTTTCTATAAACTTCATATTTTTTCCAATCATATTCTGAGTTGTGCCATGCATTTTCATGTAGTCCCTTCATTCCGATGTTTGTGTATGTGACTCTCATATCCGACCCGACCCCTAAATCTGCTCGCAGCTTTGATGGAAGAAATTGTTATTTCACAGCCGACTTTTAATAATATCTGGGAACAGGAGGTGCATCTCCTAAGCCTCTTTGTGCTGCCGGATTAGCTCCCACACTGCACCATTGACCCTAATTTGATTTAATGTTGGCGACTTTAAGGAGGAGGAGGAGATGAGACGAGAGACACACAGAGTGAAAGAATCTAATCCTCTTGTAAAGAACAAGTTGATGGGATGCAGGGGAGAAAGTGGAAGCACGGGAGGGAAATGAAAACGGCAGGTTTCCCTATCAGAAAACGAGGCCATCGAGTGTGGCAGATGAGGTGTGTACAGGCGCAGGCAAATAAAAATCCAATTTGGGAGAAGCAGATGACCAAATGAAAGTCAAGAGATGTAAAAGAGAGTCGGAGGAGGGAATCCTGTTAGTCCAACAATTGCGGCTATAATTTTAATGCAGGCAGAATTCCCAACGGCTTACGGTTTCTCTATGAAGATGAGATCATGTACATCTTCATTAGGCCAGCACGTCTCTGACTGATAAGGGAATACCTAATGTGTGCGTCTGTGTGGCAGGGTTCCGTAGCTGTGTTGCACCTAAAACATTGGAGATGTTTTTTGTCTTTCAAGTCATTTTCCTGAAGACCTAAAAGCTTCAGTGATCAATCCTCTTTAAGAAAAACCAACTTTGAAAGCATTAATAAATTACAGGTAAATAACCAATATTTTTGCAAAGGTCATTGAAATTTGGCAGTTTATCAGAAAATGTACTCCTTTTTGATAAAAATGAACATTTATTGTAAAAACCAGTCGGGTTTTTGCTCACATCACAGCATCAGGCTACACCATCAAAGGTTTTTAATCACTAAGAAATTAATCACGAACCTCCGTTTTGGTTTTACTACAGTAGGTCTTACAGCTGATCATAACCACCTGATTGACAAATTGAATAGCAGATACTCTGATATTTGTTAATTACAAACCTGAATAAACAAAGATCACATGCAGGATTACTCAGAATCTTTGTTCTCAGGCCACTTTGATTCAAATTTATATGATATTCCTTGCCTGAAAGATCTGACCTACAACTTTATAGTAGCACTTGACCAATAAGGTTAAAGGACAGACGTTTTTGTTTTTGTTCCCCAAAAAATATGGTTAGAGATGCGAAACAAATGCAATTTACCATCATCGCAAAAAAAAAACAGGGACACATAGCCACCTATTATAATGGAGTCTATGTATGTACATGTATATATGTACATACATAGGTTAAAAAAACGATAGCTGCAGCTCATTCAAGTGTTACTGTTTCAAAAAAAAAATAAAAGTAAAGACTGATCAGGGATATGGACACAGAAAGCACAGCACAGAAGAACAAGGAGGGAATAAGGAAAAAGAAGACTGACAAGAAAAAATAGAAAAACGAAGGCAGGAGACAGAGAGAAGGGCGGGACACTCCAAGGAAGAAATGGTAAAAGGAGATGAAAGCACACAAAGAGACACTTAATTTGTGGTATCAAGTCTGACTACAAATATTTTACATGCCTAATTGTTTTTCTTTTTCTAATTCTTTTGGGAGCTGGAAAATGCTTCAATTCCAGCATTTTCCGAGCTTCTTTGGAACCTTGTGGGCACACAAGGGCTCAACCTGGAACACTGTCCGTCATCTTCTATCTGCTGCTCTGGTATCGACCCTGTCGTCGTTCTGTGGAGCTGGTAACTGCTGAGATGCTGAGACCCCCCCCCCCCCCACACACACACACACACACACACAGCCATCCACCCTGTTATTAGACTGCACTCTAAACACAACATGTCATCTGGATGTTTTGATGTCGTTCAACAATGAAATGCAAGGAAAGCAAACAATCAGAACGCTGGAGGGAAGAAGAGCCCCACCACTCACCTGTGTGAGAGTGAGAAAACGCACCCTTTCCCTGTGCCACTAAATAAAACACCTGCTGCACCCCCCGCTCACCCCCCACCCCACCCTCACTCCAAAGCCTCGCCGGTGAAGCTAATACGAGAGGCATGAGCCATGTTGCCAGGGAGCGGTGTTTACTGGCAAGGCAAGAGGCAAACGCAGTCAATTACACCGCCTGTCTGCCTAATCATTTCTCACCAAGAAAGATGGCCAGCCAACGTAGACTGGTTATTTCACAAAAACAATCCATTTTTAAAGACGATGCTCTGTCAACAGCCAGAAGCTTCCCTTTCTCTGCACCTCAGAGTGGGATAACAGCAGGGAAACAAAGCGACTCGCTGAGGCTGTGAGCCGACATGGCTGCATGTGTGAAGGTGTGTGGAGGGCTGTACAGTATGTGTCATGGTGACAGCTGCTGCAGCTCCCTGGCTTCCCTTTAGCCTCCAATCACCAGTTTGTTTATTAGTTTCTCTCATATGCTGGTTATTATGTTCTCTGTTACAGTCACTGTTACACAGCAGCTCCTACCCGGTTCATTGAATACCTGATTCTGCCAACACATCTGCATGGTAGCCATCCCCCCCAGAGAACATGTGTACTACTTTTGAACATATTCTCTTTTTTTTTTTTTCTTACCTTGACATTTCCTCGTCAAAGTGAAGCCTGTCTACTTCTGTGTCGGCCTGACTTCATCGGCTTCGATAAGTTTAGCCTATTATCATGAGCTCCGGTTACGGGGAGAGGTTTAAATTTGACACTTGGTGTCTGTGCTTAAAACTCTCAAAGTAAGAAAGGAAGTAGCTCCTGAGAAGCCTCGTTGTGATGACTGAGTCTCTCTCGCACCAGCTTTTTTCAACATTTTGACGTAGAATAATACTAAACCGTGACAGACAGAGAGACACGACATAAATAATTTGTAAGCACAGTCGGAAAATATTGTACTTTTTTTTCGTGAAGTGCTTTGAGATGACATGTTGTGAATTGGCACTTTATAAATACACAGAATTGACATACGTTGTGGCTGGCTAAAGTTGCAAACCACTTAAAAAAAAAAAACAATGTGAAATTGGTCTGATGGAAGCAATTCCAGCCTGAACATTTCCAGAGCGTAGCCACCCTTTTCTTTTAACTGCCTCAGTATGTCTGGCTCCATCTTTCTAATAATGTTAGTCAAATGAAAAAGGAAAGAAAAAAATGGAGAAGGGTGAGGTGCTTTAAGAGCAGATTGTGATTTACATTCAGCTCTAGGATCAAAGTCACACTTCCCTCTAAACCAAATTAACTATTTTCTTTCCCGTCTTGGAGGCTATTGTCCCAGGGCGCATTCAAAGCGTCTCATTTTTTATCACCAGTTCTATTTGGCCATATCATTTTTGTAACATTGACTTTTTTTTTTCTTCCTTCTTCTTCTTTAGACTTTTTGATATGCTGCATTCTGTGGAACGGTAATGAAAGAAGCAAATAAACAGAAATATCTATTTTCCCTCTCTCACCTGAGGGGATAGAGAATACATTTGAATAATATTTTCCACGGAGATGATTCATCCCGAGTAATCATGAATATTTAAATAAAGTGAGGCTTTTCTGAGTCGTCGTAACATTGCATAAAGGTTATAGTGACCGGTTACGCTTTCGCTTGCTCAACTGTCTCAAGACATTAAATGATGCCACACTGTGCTCAGATCCCAATAAGAATATGTGTAGATAAATATCAACAAGAATACAATTAAAGGGGATTTTTTTTTTTCTTTTTCCCTCAGCAGGTTTCTCTTACCTTCGTCGCCAGAAGTCGTGTCAGGTAGATCTCGGAGACCATCTTGCTGCCACGGTCGCCTTCTTTCTGGTCTCCGTGCTCGTGGTTCTTAACCAGATGCCAGACCTTCACCCCACTCTCCAGGTCGGGAGTGATCATGGGAGTGCGGGAGCGCATGCTGTCCGGGCTTCCAGTGTACTTAATCATGTTCTCTGTGAAGACAAATGTTTACTTCAAGCTGGTGGGAATCACAAGGTCAAAGGCCATTGCTGTTTTCTTTCTATTTATTCAGATTTCTATGAATATACAGTAGAAGTTTATATACTCGTCCAGATTCTAACCAAAGACTTCAATGATTTTTACTTTTTTTTCCAATTACAAGAATGAAAAAGAAATAGCTGGAAAATAGACTAAAATAAGCAGCTGTAACCTAAACGTCACGACAGAGCAGGGTTTTGGCTCAAGGCCTTCATTTCACAGCTTCGCGTTCTCGCCTTTGAAACTTTCAGAAAGTCTGCATGGTTAATTTTTCACAGCATCTCCTTCAGTTGACAAGACATTACATCGGCAGCTGACAGAAAATCGAACAGGTGTCAGACGAGATGAAATATGTATGGCCCACCCAGCGGTCGGAGTGGCGATGACATTTCCAAACACATGGCTCAATGAATGTTTACACAGTGTGAAAAAAAATTGATCAGTGGGTGCGGTCTGTGGGGAGAAGTGTTGGAAAAAAAAATGAAAAAAAGGTGATTTTCACAGTGCCAGAAATCAATCTGTCCAGAGAAGAAAGAGCAAGCAGAGTATGAAGGAGAGAGTTAAAAAAAAAAAAGATGGATATAGGGGGAGTGTGTTTGGTATCGATTACTGAAACTGAATGAATGATCAATTGAAAATGTTTCTGTCTCTTAAGGGTCACTTCAGTGAGCGTCAGCTAATTGCTGTTTTTTTTGTGTGGGGACAACTAACTTCACGCCGTAGGGCAACACAGGTCAGAACTGTGACCTTCAGGATTTAACACAAGTGTGGCAGAACAGGCCATTATGTAAAGAGCAGAAAAGAAGTCATGGTGTTTGCGTACATGTTGAAACTTGTTCCTCCTCTGCGCTCTCTGCCTCGTCTCCATGTTTGTTATTTGCCAATTGTACTCAGGAGGAGTTCAAAGTCACTCCACAAGTACCACACCAGTCATGCATTACATTTATATTTCCAGTCAGCCCCATTAAAATAGTAGGAGGAAATATCACCAGCTTCCTTCCTCTCTCGTGTGTCGGAGCACTCATGTCCTATCTGGTGTCATTAGGTAGTAGGGAGGTGAAGCTTGGACCGTATGGAAATGAGGCAATGCTAATATTGTGGCGTTGCATTTGAAGTGCCTGAAGTGTTTGTGACCAGTAAAGCTAGCCCTTTGATCAGCATCTAACTTGATGGTTCGGCAGGCTCAAGGAGACGTGGAGCAGACGGGCAGGCGGAGGATACATTGGCACATGGAGGGATGAGAGGATACTCTTTATGTCTCAAGAGGCCTGAACAAGTGAAAGGAAAAGGTCTATTTGGTCTCTTCATATTTTAGAAATCCTTTCAACTACTCTAATATGCGGCTCGTCTTTCTTGCTCTGACGAGCACATGTTTACCCCCTGGAGGATACGTGTGTATATATGATGCACATTTTGTCAAGTTACAGACACAAACAGTTTATTTAGTTGAAACTTGTTTTTCTTTTTTTATAACGAATCACCACCACAAACTTGCAAAATTGCGATGAAGACAGAAAGTGACGCATGGCTTTCCATATTTCTTATAAATAAAACATATCATTTCCAACTATTGTTACAAATTTTTCTTTGGATTTAGTTCTGGACATTGAATTGGACATAAAGATGTTTTGATCCAAATCGTCACATTATGTCTCCATGTACCAGGTTCCCCATCTCTCCACGTATTTCTCCCAAATTCTTTTAAAGCTGTGAACCCCTCCCCCCCCCACCACCAATTTCACAGTGATACAGTGCATTACGATACAAATGTTATGCGTTTATGTTATTATGCATTTAAAAATAAAACGTAAAGATATGCAGCGATGGATTCTCACCATATTTACTTGCAGACGTTCTGGACACTGTGGAGTTATTTACAGAGTTGTAAGCTGTGACCTGCTTGGGAACCAGGGCCATCACGGCATTATCAGGTACCTGGAAAACAGACGCACACTTCATGAAATGACTCCTCAAACAACAAAAGTGTTTGTTTTGAGGTTTTCATTTTAGCAGACTTCTAACACAAGCAGCCAGAAGTGTACATCATTGTGTTGGTGTAATTTTCCCTATTCCCTTTCATCTCTTCTGGTTTCGTGTGAGTAAACACAGAATGTGTTATTACCCTTATGCGCGGCGCTCAACCCACACATCCCCGCGATGAATGACGGGGGGGGTGAGGGTTTAACAGAGCATTGCGGAGGCCTGTGTGAGGGGACGTCCCACAGTCTCCATTCAATAATACGTTTTCTCCAAGGTGGTGTGTTCGTGGAAATGTAAAGAAACAAGGAGTCCAAATGAATTAAAAAAAAAAAAGAAAAGTCAATCATCTGCCTCCGACAGCCAAACTGGATTCAATTAATACAGCTGGAATGGGGACTTTTTCTGCCACACACACACAAAGAATGCCTCCTTTTTGCATAATCAGGCTATGCTTTGGGGTTAATTGAAGTGATCTTTATCGGTGTGTGGGTGGGTTGGAGAAGCAGGAGTTAGTCTGCATGTATATATGTGCATGTGCGAGCTAAGGCTTTATTAAGATTGTGTCATTATTTCACCCCATCTCTCAATCTGCTCCTTATGCATAATATGTTTATATCATTTGTAAGCAGGAGGCCCACAGGGCAGATTCTGATTTTCCTTTGTGAGGAGCCCAACAACCCTCCAAGAAACTCAAGTACTCGCCCTCATCGCTGCTCTTATATACTGAATCGATATGCAATGAGCAGGGGGACCATAATGAAATGTGAAAGAGAGGAGTGGCATTTGAGGAAATAACATTTGGAGAGTAAAAGACAGAAAACAGAGCACCGTTTCCCGAAAGAAAGGCGACGGTAATGTGTTGTAATGGACAGATTTATTCTGCCGGTGGTTACATGAGGTTTCACGAATCAAATTCTTTCCTTAGCAACTGAAGGTTGCGTGAGGTCAGAAGATTATTTTTGCAAATTTCCAATTAAAGCCGATTAACAAAGAATCCCATAGCGATAGTGATTCTGATCAGTAACTATGTACTGTCTGCTTCCTGCTTTGAGGTTTGAACTCTACAAAGACGCAATTGAATTGTCACGAACGTTTAATGTTTGATACTTTTTTTTTTCCCTCTTTGCTTTGCCTCCTTATAATTTTTTGAGTGGTTCTGAGTGTTTTTCAGGGTTTTTTTTTTATGTCCGTCAAGGAGAAGTTGCCCTTTTTCTCAGCCTGAAAAAAAAAAAAAATGAATTAACTTCTGTCTTCATTATCTTATCTCCGATTCAAATCAGCTCTCTAATCCATTCCACCCACGCTTCGTACTCCCAGACTGTTGACACTTGCTGCTGCTGACATTTAATTTAGGCACCACGCAATTTGCACTTTGGAGGAGACAGTCACTACTTGCCTAGCTGCTTGAATTATTAGCACCATATTGGTGAGGCAGGTTCATTTTCCTGTGTTTTTGCTACACGGACACTTAATCTTCATATGACAAAAGGTAAAACGATTTAAAAGAGTTCAATATCAGCTGTCTTGTTATTCAGTAAATGATTTACAAGTTTGAAATACTTTCATTTGGAAACGGCCACAGCCATAAGATAGTATTTTTGATTGTAACATGCTTGACACCTTTGGTATCTCTATAGTCTGCATTAATGTGGTTAAGTTGTTAAACGTTGATAGGTGGTCTGAGGACTTTTCAAACTCATCCCCCTCTTTTTAATATAGAGTAAAAATTCATTCAGAAAATCCTTTTCGTAGGCTCACGAGAAAATCCAACTGTTTATAGATTTTACACTGTATTCACTGTTATTTGGATGCCGATTCTTACAGCACAGAAGTAGCAACTATAGAGTACAATCAACATAAAAACCTTTGTTCTCTAGATTTGTTTTTCTGTACCTAACTGATTTACTCAGTATTTTTGTTATGTTGAATGCTTTAGTATATGGACAGCGTACCTGATAGTGGAACAGCATGTTGAGTCTCTTCCAGTCACCTTCAATCTTCGTGGTTATGTCCTCATCTTGTAGGATCATGCGTTGTCCTCTCCCCTGGCGCCACTCTGCAAAGAAACAGGAAATTTAAAAAATACTAACCCCATTTTCCAAATACCCTCACTTTGCTGACAGTAAAGACTTTCTTTTTTCTGCTGGGGGGATTTGGTTTTAATCTCCCCTCTCTCCATCTGTCAAGATATCACCAAATCTTACCATGTTGTTTGATAAACTGGGCCGCCTTTGGGACGAGGAGGAGGGAATTTTGGCGCTTGTACCAATGCCTGACTTCTGCTTTTGGGAATAGCTAGCACTTTTCAACCACAACAACTAAAAAAATGAAATCCTACAGGAGATGTTCAACAGTGGCAATCAATAATTTGAGGTAGAGTGCTAAAAGGGAATGATGTTGTATCTCTTGGTTAAAAAAGTTTTGTTTTTACCAGTTTATACCACAGGTAACTTTGTAGACTATATGTTTTTTTTTACAAATATTTTATTATCGTCTCAAAAGCAACATTGGGATTTGCTTGGAATATGTTCCAGAGGGGTTTTTACAAAGATAACACACTGAAAACAAGGAAAACGCTGAAGTTTGCTGCTTGGTAGAAAGCTAACATTGGGACAAGGTCGGACTGGGGCAAACCAGGTCAAAGAAAATAAAAATTTTGAATGTTTTGGAAAGAATCTTCAGCCTAGCACTGCTTTAGTAATGCTGAGATTTTTCTTTTGAATTTTTTTTTCGAGTTAATATGAATGTTTTTGAAGGCCAATGAAACCTTTATCACCTAAAATGTGCCAATTATCTAGCTCCCACATGTCCACGATGCAACATTTCGGTTCTCTTCGGAAAACAGTAGAGGGTGATGTACGCAACCTCCCCATCTGTACCGCATCAGCACAAAACTAACGGCAGCTTTGATCGAATACTCCAGCGACATTATTTGAGAAGGAAGCGAACAGCCATATTGGAAACGCTTCTGTTCTGTTTTTAGCCATGAAGAGTTTTCTGAACATATAATTCTGTCTGTGCCCCTCGCCGAGTTTCCTCACTTGCGTCTGCCATTGTCCTCTGCTATTCTGATCACAAACAGGAAAAACAAAGCGGCAATCACGGTGCTGCCTGATGAGGCCTGTCTTTGGAGGATCCACCAGAGTCGTGTTCGCATCTGAAGAATCTGCAGGAAATAAAGATTCTCCTGTTGTTTTTGTCTGCGCAGTACATCTTTCTATAAAGATGCAAATGAGCTCCGGTCTCTAGTCAAGGCTCAGTAAACAAATGAAGAGGCTCAGAGCGAAAGGAATGGCAGGAAAGATTGAATAATAACGATAAACACAGGGTAAAACCAGTGCAAACTGAGATACCCCCTTGTTCCCAAATCTGGTGGTTTCTAATCAGTCTAATCAGAAGGAGTCAGTGTATGTTTGTGTGAGCAAACAAAGCCAAGGAAATGAGGGCTTTGACAAGACGAGATGGATTACTTTGATTTACATAAATCCATATTTGCAACAAGGTGCATAAATACAGTATCATGGAAAAGTATTCATTCTCCTTGAACGTCAGTGTATTTTATTGGGATATTATCCAATAGATCAATGCAATTTGGTTTATAGTTGTGAAGTAGAAAGAGAAGCTTAAAGCCATGTATGTGTGGAGTCCAATCCTTAAGGGCTTGTGTTTTCAGTGTTTTTTTTTTTATTTTTTAATACCAGTTTCTGTTTTAACACAGAAAGAGTTCAATTTGGTCTTAGTTCCTAGATCACCCACCACCACATGTCTGCTGTGTCCCCTAAATGGCTTCTGGTGAAATTGAAACAAGACTTGTCATGTCTTTCTTTTTGCCCCTCTCAGATCCAGACAAGATTCGCACGAGTAAGTCTCGTCTAATAACAGATTCCTCTATCCAAGCTGTGATTCTTTACCACTGAGTTACCATGGGCTTCTTAACTTCTCTCTCCTTGGCAGGTTTGGCTGTAGTCTCAGTTTAGTAATAGACTGAGATATTAAAGATATTAAATACTAAAATAAGTTTAGGATGTTGGTTTATAACCCAAACCTGCCGTAAACCTGTTTACTGAGTTAATTTGTCTCCATGATGCTGAGTATTCTCTTCTTTACCAAACCTCTGACATGCCTTCAAAGAACACATGTTGGACTATTGGTATAACGAGGATTGGATTCACATTATTATCACACTTTTACACTTTTTTTTTTTTTTGCAAACATATTCCAAAGCAAGCATTATTCTGCACACTACAAAAAATGGTACATCACATAAAATCCACTGAAATACATGACATTTGAGATTATTTGGGTTTTTTAGGTGACAGGTTGAAAGGTTGAAAAACAGTCGTATTTGGTGTCCTTAGGAATAAACGACAATGGTATTCTGAGGAAATTTGTAGCTTGTAGCACAGTGGAATTAAAGACAGCACTCAGGAGAACAATACTCTTGGTCAATTTGTCTCAAGACACGGATGCCACAAATCCCATTATCCTTTTTAGCCACTGTGATCAGTCTGTCTATGAAGAATGGAGAGTTGGAGATGTTTAGCTCGATGCTACATGTTTACCAGTTATTTTCTGAAACATAGTATTTAAAAAAAAAAAAACAAGATCCTAATTACATTTGCAAATTAAAATCCTACAGGCATGTGTGCTCTGAGAACATAATGGATTCATGATAAAAAAAATTTCCTCAAATCTTGGTCCTCAAACATTGGATATATTCTTTGAGTATAGGATGATGGAAAAAAAAAATCATCCATAAGTTCTCCAGTGAGCTTGCTCAAATGCAGACAAATAGACCCTGGAGAGGGTGGCCCAAATTCCTCATTCCCTTTAACAACAACACAATAAGAGAACCACGTCTCCTTCCCAAGGGGGTCCATCAAGTTTTTTTTTTTTAAGAGTGTCATCAAAAGGATGAACCAGTTTTTCCACTTAGCTGTCTCACAGACAGAATCCCCACGGTATGCACTCAGCCCATCTTTGATTTGAGATTGGAAAAAAAAATACATTTGGCAATATCAAGCCATGAAAAGCAAAATCTATCCTGATGAGACGGTCTGTAGGTATTAGTAGGGCAATACCTAGCACTGCAGCATCATTCCATCTCTGTTAATTAACAAATAGCAACCAGTTAAAACAGCTGATTACACGAGATCTTGTTTATATTGTCAGAAACATCTATTTATAAAGAGAGAAAGCAGATTTTAAAGAAAGTAATAATTGCCTCGAACGATTTAGCGATCAATCATCTGGCTCAACCAGTGACGGAAGTGTACTGTAATTTCCGCACTACTAAATGAATGTAAGCTGCACTCACTAACTTTGAGAAAAAAAAAGAAGAAAAAAAAAGCATATGTACAGGCCTCATTTGTCTATAAGCAGCAGGTGTCCATGTTCTAAAATAAGACATTTATTGAAATGTGTATAATTTTTCCCAGCAGTTCCTGTAGCACAGCCACTTAAAAAAAATAGAGCAGCCTACCAAGAAATGCTATTGATTGCCACCTTCATCTTCCTCCTGCGCTAAAACCACTAAAGTCGTCTTCTTCATTGTCAGAATTCAACAGCCTGACACACGCTTCCTCAGCCTCTCTTTTGTCGTCGCTCTCAGTGTCACTTTCGTCTCGCTCTTAAGCTTGTGCTGTCCTCTTCATCACAGAACAGTCAAGCCTTTCCAAAGCCATTGGTACAAATCAATATATTAACTGCATCAGTGTTCAAAGCTTGTGAATAAAAGTATCTGCTTAGAGTCTGGAAATTGTGACAGATTGTAAGTTTTGGTCTGGTAACAGGCCATTTTTTTTTAGATATTACAACCAAGATATCAACACTCTTAGAGAATAAAAGGAAAACACTATATTTCTGCTTGTACTTCTCAGAAAGGGTTTCTAAAAGTCCGAGGATTCTTACCCAGGTCCATATCTGAGGCCTTTAGGCGGTGTGAATACGGGACGTTCTTGTAGATGGCATCCAGAATTTTCTCCTTCACCTGACTTATTGTGTCACAGTTTAGGATCTTCACTTGGATCTCTGGACTTTTCTCATTCTCTGGATGTATGCAGTTGACCACCTGGAGGAGAAACATGAATGAACTTGACGCGTTGCAAGAAATGTATGTGGAGCCACCGATTCTAAACCCCGATCCCGAGAGACAAACCAAAGGAACATGAACAAAACCAGAAACCTGGGATACCACAGCTGATAGCCACTAGACACAGTAGAGAGGACTAAAACAGAGATTTAGCTAACAACTAAGAGGATGCAGAAGGGGAAATCTTAGTCGTTCCTCAGCTTGTGTGTGCAGTCATACATGCACTGAAACCCAGCCTTTTCTTGACAGCTCTTGCCACTAGTGAGGTCACCACTCTAGTGCCCCCTGCGCATGTCAAGCGTGAAAACAACAACTTCTGTGTCCCTTCGCACATCTCACGACCGACCACCCATGACCACCCTATTCACTCTTCCTGTCCCTGGAAGCATATTAAGCATCTCTCCTTAGCCCCAGTACTCCAGGGCAGGTGAATCCCTTACCAGCGTCTTGTAGTCAATCTGTTGTCTGATGAGCTTGTCTTCGCTGAGCGAGTAGCGAGCCTCTCCTGTGATCGAGTCAATGGGGCCTTTCTCCATCTGCTGCTTGATGGCACAGAAGAGGGAAAAGAGGGGCTCGCCTGCACACTCCTGCAACAACATTTGGACAAATACGTTTCACAGAGGCGGTAAAGCTCAGAGAGCCATTTATGGGCTCACTTTTCTGAGAACAAAATTTTATACTAAATGTTCAGAACAACGTAGTAACTTTTTGTTAATGTTTCCAGTCCTTCTTTTCTCCGGTATCAAGTAAAACACAGAGATTCCCCAACACTGGATGATTTAAAACAGAAATGTTCGCAAAAGAGAGACTCTTGTCGCAAACAATCATTTGAATCAAAACGTTGCAGTTCCTCAGTTAGAAGTGGTTGCGCATTTATAAGCATTTTTCTTTTCTCAGTGCCATGAAATAAACAAGAGCACAAAAATCATACAGCTGGAGGTACATTGATTATTTTTTCATATATATACACGAAGGCGTATGAATGTGTTAGAATGGCTCGAGCTATTTTCCAAAAAAAACAAGCAGTTTCTAGACATGCTCATCCCGATACTCCCGTTAATATAAAGACAACCAACTGAAAATGCACACACCACACTTTTTAGATATTTATCTGTTAGGAAACAGGAGAAGCAGGGCTCATTTTCCTTCTACTTCTAAATCATACTTTATGATAGTCTAGCAGATAAAGACCCAATAAAATATGCTGGATTTTTTTACTGCAACTTCGTAAAATCCCAGGGACACAAAAAGTTATTACTTTGCAAAAACAAACACAAAAAAAGCACTGTGTGCTGCAAACAGTTGTTGAAGTTGAGGGTAAAGAAAACTTACTGCACCTTTAGAAATTTGTAGAGAAGGAACGTAAACCAGTTGGTCAGCATTTTCTCTGCAACAGACTCCGTCCTGCAAACAAGCACAAATTACATGCTGAGGATTTGATCCCTGCACTGACATCATAAATATTCGACATTAGTGTCAAATTTTCTTCAAATAAAAGTGGCGGCAGCTGCTAATGAATAGGCTTTCACAGAACAAATGCATCTGTAAGGACATGAACGGCAAGAGCGTTTGCACATGCTATACGATGGCCTTTCAGACAATCTTTCGGCCGCCTTTTATGCTCAGGCACGCCGAGGGCAGCTCATGTACAAGCGGCGGGGATTTTAATATGAGGCGAAGCAATTAAAAGCCTTTATTTGATCCCGGTGGATTGATGTTGTTAGGGGCCGCAGTGGCTCTGTAATAACACTGGCCTCATTATCAAGCGCTCCCTCGCCTATTCACTGGACTAACACTCGATCCGGGCACAATAGAAAGTGAATGAATACATCTGCCTTTCCTTCTCCGCCTGGCATCCATGCTCCACTGGTGTGGCAAAAGTAATGTGTGTATGTGCGTGCACGTGCATTGACCTGGGCCAACAGTGTGATTGATCTCGTGTGAATGACTAATATGCATGCATAATAACAACAGCGGTGGTGGCAGGAGGCGAAAAGGAGCGGGTAGGATCGGATATCCTTTGACAGCAACCCTCGTGGTTAGCAGCGGGAGTATGTGGGCAATAATAAACACACACCCCTGCTCCTGCTTTAAATGAGAGACTACCGTAGACATCAATATTTCAGGATTAGTGTCCATTGTGCCCATTTGTGTGTTCGGTTTTTGTCCTTAGTTAGTCGGCTGCCACCTGCAGCCCTCCCTCCCTTCACCATTCAGTCTGCCTCGTAAAAAAAAAAGGCCTCCACGCTGCAGCGCGAGGGGGGAGCGTGATGTGCCAGTGGGGTAGTCTGGTACCCCCCACCAGTGCTGGCACAACACCTGGAGGGGATTAACTTCCTGCTTCTCACTGTGCCTCCACTTTTTATTCAGCCTGTCCCGCCCTTTCCTCCATCCACAGATCCAAGGGTCAACAAGGTCACTTTTCATCTTTTCTTTCATGTGTCCTTGCTGACTTCCTCCCTCCCTCATTTCCATTTGGCTGCCCTATTCTGGATCATGTAATCGCGCACGCTTCCAAATCCTCTCCATTTTCACAATTGTAGCCCGTCTGGGATGAAAGAGGCTTGGGAAAAAAAAAAGAGGAGGTGCATAGGGAAGGAAGGAAGGAAGTAAGGAGCAGTAAAAGGGTAAAAGAAGAGAATGAAGTACAAATAGCTTGGCTGAGTCTCAGACCCACATTTCTTTTTCTTTAACTTCCTTTTACTGAGCCACTTCCAATGGACATTGTGTGTTTTCTGTTTTGCCTTTGTGCCCAGACAAGTGTGTGGCAGCTTGAAGGCTTGTGTGCAAAAAGCACAAATTAATCCCACTGCGTACGTATCCAAAAATTAGCCCCTGTGCTCACTACTCTTTATGACGCGTGCGTGCGTGTGTGCGTGTGTGTGTGCGTGCGTGCGTGCGTGCGAATGGCAGCGGGTGCCAGCCCAGCAGTAATAAGAAGTCTTGGCGCACTCCCACCATTTAGCTTATGCTCATTCTCACTCGCAGCACTCTCTATTGGGAGCCGTGATAAAAATCAGCACTGTGATGGACCTGCTCAACATCTAACGTTTGTGTCTGGTATTACACCGTTTTAAAACAATCTTTATCCCAACCTCTCCTCAGCTAATAGTCCAAACACAGCAACCTATGTTTTGGGTTAATCTTTTGAAATTTGCCGTGCCCCGTTGGCATGGCCAGGCATTTGCCCGCTTGGCGGTCAATCAGACGGGCCGGTGGACGCTTGGAAGGATCTAGGACCCAGGAGCCATGGGAGTATTTAGGTATCCTTGATTAGAGAGGGACAGTGGGGGGATCAGACAGTAAAAATTTAAAAGATAGCACCCTTCCTACTGTGTTGTTTTTTTTTTGTGGTAAAATAATACATAATCTAAATTATTTTACTCTCACATAAAAAGTGTCAATTATTTTTGCTATTGCTAACGTTACACCATGCTGTTATCTAATGGTTTAAATATTCCTGGATATTCGTGTTTCTTTTTTTGTTTTTGCCCAACATTGGTTGTGCTGATGCAAATGACATGGCATATGTCATTAAATAAATAACATTAAATAATAAATAATATTTTATAGTAACCTAAAGCTAATCCGTATATGTATTGAATGTAAAAGAGAACATAGATGAATTTTAAATAGACATTCACGCTGTAGGAAAAAAAATACAAAGATTTATAATTTCTAAAATTATGTTTTATTTCTAAGGGTCACAGATGGAACACTGCATGGATAAGCAATTAGTTTATTTTTTGTTATTTCGATTTTGATAGCAAAAATATAGAATGAATAATTTGATTTATTATTAATTAGTAGGGTAGCCGCTCTGCATTCAGCCGCTTAACAGACATCTTGTTTATAGCTTACCAAGTGTCGTTTTGAAGCAGCAGTACTGTAATAAAAGTGATTGGTGGTGATAATTAGACCATTTATTTTCCAACAGGAAACATTGCCAAGCCGTTAAGATTTTTCTTTCACACGAACCAGGAAAATCTGTAGCTCCCCTTTTTCAGCCAGCTGGCCCGCAGTGCCCAACGACAGATGGGGTAGAGACGCTGCTGCGTCATGAGATGCTGCATAGAGTAGGAGATGACTGTCAATTTTTCTGCATCTCTTTAAAATTACACAAAAACCCCAGGAACAGATTGTCTAATTTATTTTTTATTCATTTATTTTTTTTAAATAAAGTACTGAAAGCCTTGGTAGAGCAGCATATACCAGTGACGCCAAACTAAAAATATTTAAATGAAGTTGAGAGAAGTTAATTAAAAAGTTAATTTCTGTATCGGTTTCAGCCAAACCAACTATTTCCATTTCTTACTTTGGCTTTTTGTGGGTGAAGAATGCAAGTCATCCAGTATTCCAAAATGTTTTCACAGTAATCCAGTGCTGCTACCCATCACTCTCTTGCTGATGCACATGCTCAGTTATCTATTTATTTCTCACACTCAAAAAAATTAGGACTAAAATCATTTTCTATCAACCAACATTATCCATATGGACCTACAGCGAGGCCTGTCCACCTGCATGCTGATGGGGTCTCTGTGCTGGAGGGTAATGCTGTGATTAACACATAAGCATATTGGGTCCTCTTGACCATAATCAGAACTAATATTTTGATGCCTAAACTGCAGCCAAATAAAACTTAAGGTGGGGGGTGGAGGGGGTGTTTAGCTCTGCGTGACAGGAAGAGCGAGAGAGATGGAGAGATGGAGCTTAGAAAGAAGTTAAAGGAGTAGAATGCAGGAAGCGATACGACAGATGGTGGTGGAAGGCTCTCGTTAGTTAGCTTGCCTGGTGGTTGTGCTTCAGCACAGGTTGAGATGGGACAGATGGAAGGATGTGAGCTTGTGTGTGGAGCGAGGAGAGAAGAGCGCACACACACACGTTTCTTGGAAGAGGAGGTAGTTGGGAGCTGTGCTCACATCCCATGCCAGAGCTCGCGCACTTTAAGCATTGATTTAGCAATCAAGAAAACAGGGAAGGGGGAGGAAAGGGCTGGGAATATAGACTGAGAGCACGAGCGTGGGACAGCGAGAGAGAAATAAAGGTAGGTCCGACATTACACATGCGATAAGCTGAGACAGACAGGAAGAGAGCTGTGAAGAGCGAACAGAGGCAGAAAGGAAGGGAGAGTAACACCGAAATGAGCAAACACACACAAACAGAGAGAGAGAGAGAAAGCTACAGGCATGGAACAAATTAAAGACGGATAAAAATAAGAGAAAGGGGGTGAATTCTCCCTTGTTTAAGCTTTCAAGTTTGTGTGTTTGCATCAAGGCTATTTTTATCTGCTAACCAAGGACACACCAGTCAGCACAGACTACGGGGTGGCATAGCTTGCCGTATCAGATCTGAAATTCATGCTGGGTTGGTGAAGCAGGAGATTTAAGGAGGAATAATGGGATGCAACGATATGATCAGTGGCCATCGCCATCATACGTATGACAATTGGGAAATCAACCTGAGTGCGGATGTGATGTGAACATGTGTTTCCCCTTCTGTGCAGTCAGCATGGCGCTGGCATTTTCCCCAGGTTTTTCTGCTCTCTGTTGTCATCAAGGAGGAGAAATGTGCTTTGCATTTTTATTCTGTGGTTGTTGATCGGTCTTAATTTCCATCCAATATGCAGGAATAGATTTGCAGAAATAGCACAAACAGGGCTCTCGTGGCTCACGATAAACAGCGATCAAAGGGCCGACTTCCTAGCTCGTCTCTGCGCCTCCGCGTTACAACTTTCTTCACTATTTAACAAAGCTTGAAGTGTCTTTACTGTCCTTGACTGCCTCAAAGTTTGGCATGTACACCACACTGTTCAGTTTTGGTCTCTTTTGACCAGAGTACCTACTTCCAGATGTCAGCTGTGTTTATGTAAATCTTTTAGATTTTTATTTCTACAAATTTTTGGAAAACCATGCAAAGCAAGTGTGCAATATTTCGTGTTGGTCTACTACATAAATTAAATGTATTAAAAGCAGTTTACCTTCAGGCATGCATTATTGCTACTGGTGTTAATAAAATATATGTAGCTTTAGAGCTAAGGTTGCTCTATAAAAGTCAAAACTTGCAATGGAATAGCGGAAAAATAAATCAGTTTGCATGACGTTTGACGAGGCTATCACATTTAAGCAGGAGCAAACAAAAAGACTTGATGGTTACTGTAAGAATGTGTTTTGATTGGTGCAAATCCTATCTCACCTTCAAACCATTAGTTTAAAGCGAAAACTAAAAATGGTGGAATAATCTTACATAGCACCGTAATCAGGATTTCCATACAGGCCGCTGCATCTCTCTGCATCACAACTCGGAGTCTAAACATACTTCAACAAGGAGAACATGCCCACTGTCTCTTGGACAGCGCAGTGAGCGAGATTCATTTCAGCCCTGTCTGCCTTTTCCATTTTGCGTTTTTTTTGTCTTTATTGGCAGAAAACACGAGTGTTTGCAGCCAGAGGGAGACTCTGAATTTGAATTGAAATGCGACGGACAACTTAATTTATCTCTTGCCTGTCAAATTATTTGGGAGGTTGTCGAGGCTTGACTGACAACCTGCAAGCAAAAAAAGCAACAAAAAAAAAAAAAGACATTTACTGTGTGCTCAGACGTACGCAGCCGCCCGCACAAACAACAGCTATGAAGAAGCTGGTTTACTCACGTAACCGTAATCACCGCATTTACCAAACACCGCAGGCAGGACGCATAATCACATACAGAGCTGTGTTCAAGTGCATGCCATTCAGGCTTTGACTACAAATCCAACAGAGGACTGTGATTGAGTCAGAGAGCCATTTATAATCTCCCCCCCCCCTTTTTTTTCATGAATGAGTTTTTCTTTCCTCATGAGCAATTTGAAATTGGATTCGCTGCTAATTAATTATAATTATTTGGCTAATGATGTGCACAGCAATGCGCTCTGATGTTTCTGACTCTGAGCCAGTGATTCAAGGTCACAGGAGTTAATCCAAACATGTCACAGATAGGGAACAGTGAGAAGCATATGTAGCCTTTGGTTCCTGAGAGCGCACATATCCACTGTAAACCTTTCATCTGCACCCCTTCCCACAAAACAGCCAAACAACAGCGCTTGCTCAGACGTTTATATAACCCTCTTGTGGTGAAACTAATCTTTTGATTTATGTTTAGACACACCGGGATGCTAAAAGAAAAATAGCAGAAGGCTTGGGGTCAGAACTTGTCCATCTTGTCTACAAACCCCAGTTTCAGTTGAGGGAAGTGACTAAAGAACATGATGGTGCAATCCCCATGTTTTATTGCAGGTATGGTGATAATGGATGTTGTGCCAAACATGCACGAAGCATCAAATTGGGCTTGCCGTAGTTTGCAAAAACCATCGTCACTCTCCACTCTGACGCAAATTTCACTCAGTCATAGACTGGGAGTAATGGGACTGAGAAAAGAGCTGCTGTTGACAACTATCCTTGTGGAAAAGCCAAACAAATATTAATGGGAAAAGACAAGACACACAATAATAGCTAGAAATATGTGGGGAGAAGTCGAGGTGAGGCTTTTAAATCTGGTTTTGGTCAACTAAATAGCTTTTATACTAGTTGTGAAGCAACTTGTGACATTTACATGTTGAAAGACAAATAACATTTTTTTTAACTTAGCAGTGTGCTTTTTAACTTAGTGATTTTAATTTCATACAACTTTTCCCAACATTTTAAAACAGCATGAAGGAGCAAGTGTCCATGTGCGATACCTGCCAGCTCTTGCTAATTATATGGGATGCTAGTGGTGCTGAAATCTGTGGTTAGTGTGTTGCATTTTGAGCCAGGTGAAAATCATGATGTCTTTTCTTGATTAATAATGTAGGCACTTTAAACTATTCCGATGAACTCTTCCAATTCTGTGATCAAATATTGACTATGAAGTTGAGGAGATCGGCAGGAGATAACTTCATCTGATAATAAACGTTTCCTATGTATTTATTTGTTCTTGTATGTAAAGTTGTGACCCAGTGTGGAGAATTAATTCAAGTTGTACAATCACTTCCCTCCAGACAAAAAGGAAAAATTCAAAGAAATCATTTCAAAGCTGCAAATTACTATGAGGTTCGTGTTCATGATGAGTTCGTTTAAACTTCTGCGAGTGAGGAACAGTGGGAAAAATTAAGGCATTAAGCAAACAATGTAAGTCATAAATGTCGCTTGTCAGCTGTGGGAATGAGGCCACCTGTGAAGAAGTGCTGGGTACAAAGTCCGCTCACTTAGAGAACGCTAATTACCTGCGAAGCAGCAATTTGGGGTGATTTTTGCTTTCAAGGTTGCGGTCTATCAAGTCAGACAGCAGGTGCTTCAGGACGTCGGTGGCGTACTCCAGCTTGCTCTGCAGCACGGTCATGATCAGCGAGGCCACGTTGCCGCGGTCCCTCATGGAGAAGCCACGCTGGGCCTCCAGAGTGCGAATAAAACACAGCAGGAATATTTTGTTGTTAATGAGCTGGCCAAAGAGCTTCAGCCCCTTCTCCACTTGCTCCTGGCGGTAGCCTGGCACCTGGGAGAAAACAAGAGAAATGAAAGAGCATTAGACATTTCAAAAGTGGGCAAAATGTGCAGATTCAAACTGGCGTATTCAAGACGATGATACATATACCTAATTAGTCACAGACTCATTTGAATTTATTATTAGCGCTCTGTCCTCCAAGTTAAACATAGTTTTTTTTTTGTCTTTTTAAGAGGAATATAGCACCTTCATTAACATAATATTAAGATCACTTACAGCTGTGTTTGTATAACCAGAAACAAATGAAAGCCATGTTTTAAATAATCCTAACCAATTAATGAATGTACAATTTTCTTACATAGTCATGCATTAGCAATTAAATCCTTGGAAAGAATAATTGAAATAGGAAATAACTGACTGAAAAGGAAAAAAATAAATAAAAAATCAGGAACCTAGGGAGATGAGGAGTTTAACATTTTCAAGCTTTTGTCAGGTTTCGTCTGAAGGTTGAGAATAAAGTGAAAAACACCAGGCCTCAGTAGGGAGTGTTTATTATTTCGATGGCACCGTGTTCCATATTAATGCAAGTTGAAAGGCAGTGCAGAACTGTGAATTCTTCTCATCTGAGCCCACACCATCCCAGCACTGTTTATAGTTGTAACTTGCAACATGTGCGTCTTTCTCTCCCCCCCACACCATTTCTTCATAAACAGCACCTTAGGAGATTATGTTTTTTATCTGTCAGTAGCACTCTGGGTAAGACAGCATTGCTTTGCAGCGAATGCAGCTGTCAGCCCACATATGTTCCGTCTTTCTACCTTTTCCTTGAGGTGGTTGTAATCTGCCGAGAGCTATTGTTCGGTTGAAAGTCTAATTTTATGCAGCTTGTCAGAATGTGTTTCTGTGTTTGGGAGTGTTGGAGTATTAGTCGTTGGTGAATGCGGGATTTTCTTTTTTTTTTTTTTTTCATTACTGTAAGGTTTTCTGATGTGCAAAGCTAGAGGTACCAATAAATGGCTCCAACTTTAATTGCAGCAAAATTAAAGTAAGAGTCTTTAATTTTTCTAATCTTTGGTATGATTACAAAGATAGTCACAATTAGAACTTTATCGGCTATTTCATAAACTAGTTACCGTTTTTCTTCCATGGATTTATGTTGATCCGTCATAAAATGCATTGTAGAAATGCAGGGGGGAAAAATAATCCAGGACTATTTTAAAAAGGCAATATAATTATTTGACTATTTAATATGCTAGTTTTTAAATATAACAACGACAACAAAGAAAACTTCAGAAATATTTTAGTGCTAATAATTTTCTACTGCTTAGGGTAGCTCCCCATCAGCACTTGGCTTTAAATTATTCGGTGCATCAATAATAATTAGGTGGTCATCAACAGCCACGCAGTTTTTCCATTATGCTCTTTTTCCACATTATACTCTTCATATAGTTTGATATTTGTGCCAATTAAAACATAATTAATACGGCTTATTAGAGGGAAATTCTCATCAGGGATGGGATAGTTAACTCTGAAGCCAGTGAAATAAGGGCCCATCATTATTGTAATGGAACAAGATGACCTGTTTAATCATAGTTGTCAGTCAAAGTTACCAGTGAGGATAAATGACTTAATGTGGTTTTTTTGTTGTTTTTTTTTGTTTTGCATTTCTCCTGATGATTGACTTTTAATTTGGTTTTGCCGATAAGAAAAAAAAAAAAAAACCCAGTTACCATCTCATGTCCTTTATCATTATTATAGTTTTGATTATAGTTTTGATTTGAAGTCTATCTTGTTCGCTTTGAAATAACTCTTCTGTCATCTATCAGAGGGTTTTTTGTTTACGAGGTAGCAACAACAGCCAACATCTGCGTTAATTTCACCTACTGCGACCCACCACACTGGTAATTTGTTTGCTCATTTTGATCTCATTTCCAAAAGGGCTAATTGGATTACACTGCTGTTTGATGAAGACTGAAGAAAAGGAGTCATATTTTATTTATGTGCTATGTCAAGGAAACAAAGTGTGAGATTATGTTTTATCAGCTTGGAAAAACTTCAGGAAAAACCTTGAAACATTTTTGCTTTACAAATTTGTGCTGGAATTTAAATCTAATCATTTCTTTTTAAAAGACACTATGCTCAAATATTGAAAGGGAAACAGAATTATCTATTACCTCCAGATCTCTCAGTACAGGATGTTCCTCGATGCCTGGAAAAAGGACCCTCATGGTGTAAGTCCTGTAGTCTAGAAAGGGGATTCCAGCTCCATCTAGGTCACTGGTGAGCTCATGAATGTCTGTTTGAAGCTCTGCAAAAGCTGGAAGATGACAAACATTTTGTGTCAACCGTTACAATCTCGACACAAAACTTGTTTATTCAAAGCTTATAACATTGATGACGAGTCAAAGGTCATAAAATGAGGGGATGTCAATTTTATGTGAAGATTTTTACCTTCTTTGCATTCCAGCGCCACACGTGACTCGAGGTTGTCCATCTGCATTTGGAGTCTCTTCAGAGTCAGGTCGCTTTCACGAGACTTGCGCTTGTAGGCGATCAGGACCACCACGATGAAAAAGATGAGCAGCGCGCCGGCTGCAGCGATGCCGATGATCGCCGTGCTGCTGAGCGGGCTGTCAGATGTGATGTGGACCACACCAGGGGAGAATTCGATACCGCCAACACGTGCCTTGTCAGAGAAAAACACGAGAGAGACACATTCTAGTGCTGTAATAATTTCACAAAAAAATTCCTAGACATTTTCAAAATCAAACTTCTTTCACATTTTTCAGATAAAAAAAAAAAATTAAAAAGCTCATTTATGGCCAACTATAAACATATTCATGCAAAACTTCACTTCAAATTTATGGGATAAAAGTTTAAGGTTGGAACTAATGAATGGATCAAATCCTGGTTGGTTTGAAGGACGGATACGCAAACTAAAGACTTTGTTGATAGTCTGATGGACAAACTATTGGTTGTTTGAATGGATAATTGGGCAAAACTGATGGTTGGTTGTCCAGTAAGATGAATAAATGGGGAAACAAATAGGTTGTACAAATATCTAGATGGTTTGAGGGACAAAACTGATGATTAGTAGGATTGACAAACTGATGCTTCTCATTGTACAGAAGCAAATATGGACAATGATTGAGATGAACAGATGAGTAGATGTGTCAAATGTTTAGACAGTGGAACATGTTGACTTTTTCACACCGGTATTTGATTTTTTTCAACTGCTTTCCAGACCTAACCAATCATCTCCAGGCTATACGGAGCCCCATCCATGCATAACTTTGGTTACCTTTTCAGTGGAATATAAAAACATCTCATACTGAATGCAAAGCACAGCACAGATTTCACCAAATGTTTCCTGTTAGTGTTTCTTAGAAGTCTAAACTATTTCAATTGATCAAACTGAAGTTCAAACTACAGAGAGAGTCGCAGATGGAAGAGTCTACACACTTCTGTTTATTTTACAGTGATGCGTTTTTATCTTTCTGCGACGCGGGGTTCAGGTGGTAATATCAGGAAATGCTTTGCTCAAAGTGGTCTCTCTTAAAGCCACAAATGGAATCTTTATTGAGTTTGCTGTGGCCGTAATTCTTCTTATTGAAGAGTTATTTGTTTGTCTTTCGTCTGCTTGTGGGTACCAACAGGAACCACGTGGCTGATTGGATTAGAACCACGCTCCGTATGAAAGCAGACAAATGGATAGATGGCAAAACAAAGAATGTCTGTCTCTAAATCTTTCAATTGATTTGCAAGACTGTTTTCCTTCCCAGCAGAGTCTAGACATTAGTTTATGCTGCATTACCACTTACCAGGACTTTGTGGCGACCAGTCAGGTTGGGAGACTCGCAAAGAAGCTGGTTCTCTGACACCGTTAGCATGCAGGGTTTGTCTCCAATCAGGACCGTGTAGTTCAACTTTCCATTCCCGCTAGTAGTTGGCGGAAGAAAGTTTCGTCCCTGCAAAGACAATTCATGCCGTTTTTCAATTGTTCAGTTATAAAAACAACAAGTCATTTCATTCAGATTATATATAGTTTGAAAAACAAGATGTTAAGTTTATTTTAATTTTTTTAAAGTGAATTTTGCTCCAGGTGTCCTGATTAGTTCATACACAAACCAACTCACAACACACCAATATTGTATTATGCTGTGAGCCCGTTCTGCAATATTCACTAAACATGAATCAAAGTCTACAAGAAAAAGTGTTTTGAAGATGTTGAT
Source organism: Poecilia reticulata (assembly GCF_904066995.2). NCBI lineage: Eukaryota > Metazoa > Chordata > Actinopteri > Cyprinodontiformes > Poeciliidae > Poecilia > Poecilia reticulata. The sequence goes on along the minus strand of NC_088852.1, from coordinate 8,634,076 downwards.
TGACTTACTTTTAGTATGATCGGTGACCCCGGTTTAAGCTCTTGGACACCAGAGGGACTAAGTGGCTCAAATTCAGGGTTGGGGTAGTAGATAAAGTTGGTGTTGTTGAGGGCCATCAGGGACTGCACATCGTCCATTTTAAAGCCAAACTCATCGGGTTTTTCTGGTACTTGCTGCCTGGCCAGGCTTATGGACAGTTCTGGGACCTGACACTGCATAGTTGTGGAGCTCAGCACCTGACACATCTTGAGGACACAAAGGTAGGGGGAAATTTTAGCTTGCAGGTATGTACGTCTTCTTGACCCAACAGTTACAAGTCTCGGAACAATTTCCTTTTGTTTTTGTTTTACTTTCTCCTCACCCTGTCCCTTTCCCTGTCAATTTGGTTTAGTTTCAGTTAGTTTGTGAAATATCTCTCTGTAAAATGGGCTGCTTCAAGAACTCTTCCCTGATTCCTTCTACATAAACATGTGTGCCTCAGCATGGCCATATTGAGTAAATAGTTAACAATCCTACTTCAAATGTCAGCATCCTATTTGCTTTTTTTTGATAGGAAAAACAAAAACATTGCATATCAAATATACCAAGGTAAGACATTATTTTACTTCAGTGTATTTAAATATAATTACATTTGTAACATCTTACTGTTAATGTACTAACAGAAATTGCTATATGGATGTTTAAAGGTAGCAGACCTTAAATATTGAAATTATTAAAACACACTTAATCTTTACTGATGATCAATCCAGCTTTAAAAATACTAAAGTTTCAAAAACATAATATGCTTAGGACATTTAGTTTGTTTCAATTGGTACATATCTGAATACCACAAACATAAGGTGGTTTAATTTGACAGTTTATATGAAGTTTGCAGCTATTCGTTCCTTTTAATTCCTTTATTATTTCTTGAATTGCTCAGTTGAACATGATAAACACCCTTTCCAACTTCAGGTGTTCAATTCTTTAACTCCTACAAATAAAAAAAGGCAGATTTTTAAAAAGAGCCTAATGTCGGGCCTGTTGGACTCTCATTTCAAAGGTGGTGATAAAATAATGCACAGCTGGACACAGGATGCAGTTTCATCACTAGCAGATCAGGAGTGATAACTGAGTTTTACCTTTCCTTCATTAGACTCTACAAAGACCTCCCCAGCTTTTCTTCACTTCATCCTGTGATACTGCGATCCTTTCCTTTTCCTCTTTGACGCAATCTCTTCTTTCTCTGTCCAACATCAGCCACATTTCTATATTTTCTTCTCTTGTCCTGTCCTTTTATAATAGTCTTTGCTGTTGACTCACATTTGATATATGAAACAATTTTAAACATTTATTTTTTTCCTTATTCTACTTAAAGTGAGTCTTACTAGCAATGACAGATTGATCTATCACTTTAATGCCCCATGCCCCTCTACATCCTCCTTACATCTCCATTCCTCTCTGCCTGTCAGGACACTGACAAATCAACCTGCAGCACAGGTCTCCCTCGCAGACATCTCACATCTCCACAATAACCCCTGCCATGCAGTCATTCAAACTATTACCTGTCACTGTAATTGGCTCCTTGAACATCAGACTTGACAAATCCTGCAAGGTCTTCAGGACATTACTGACATGTATAATGCAGCGGTATATGTCAGGCACCAGAATGTAGGGGAGGAAAAGAGAAAACGCTTCTGTTTTTTTTTTTTTGGAGAAACGTCACTAAAATCACTTTAGATGTCCGATTCCGTTTCTTTTCTCCTTCTCATCCACACCCATCTCAGTGTCGCACTGCAACAGGAAGATGTGAGGCCAACTAGGTGGCGACAGTTACCTTTAGACACAATACCCAGCTCATGTGAGTGTGAGCACAGATGTTAAACGTGCTGCAAAGTCACGCTCAAATGAACCATGAAGATGGATAGCATTACAACCTTTTTGTTCCCCTCTTCTTTCAGTGAGATCAAACAAACTCTTGTATGACTTTCTCCAGCTTCCTGTGAGAAAACTGCAGGTTACAGTTATATATTTTTTTTGGCATATTGTGACAAGTTTTCTTCTTTTTGTTTGCAAGAAAAAGTGATTCGATTAAAAGCTTTTTAGTAGTGGTGAAACCTGATTAAAATATTTAATCTTGCTGATTCCAAAGTCTATAAAGCTTAATAGTGACAAAGTAAGCAACACTTTCCATTTGAAAAAGTTTATTTGCTGTGAAATTATTGAATCGGAGACACCTTAGCTTCACAACAAAGTATTGTTTTTAATTAATTCACTTAGGTTATTCAACCATTAAATTGGTGCAATATGCTACTATACCCATTAAGATTTGTAGTGTTTCAGGAGCCCCTGATCTGTAACGTTTTGAAAAAATACTTATTTAATGTGAACTGTGAATCCTGGGATGTCTGTGCTTGCTGCAATATGTTTTGCACTGAGATTCTATGAAAGGTCATTGCACAACAAGAATATTTTCCAGCGTGCCATGTGATCGTCTTTACTGGCTTATCAAAATGCACAAATATTTGATAAGTTACAAATATATGCATAAATCGGAACTTTTCTATGCAAAAAACAAAACAAAAAAAAAGCATGTATTAAAGTATATGGAATTTGTGAATTAAAATGAACACTTTTTAAACCCCTGCCCTACATTTTTAGAAAATTAAAATGACCAACTTTAACTTCATGTTATGTATCCAAATGAAGTTCAGGACTATGTGGTGTGCAGTTTATTATTCTATTTGTAGTATTAAATATAAAAGTAAACATAACAGAAAAAAAATTACCCTTCAAAAATGTTTGTGCACACTCAGACACAACATGCAGTCAATGTGTTTTCATTGTAGGTTAAAAATAAAAACATTTGAACGCGTTTCATGTTCAAATTTCAGATGAAGGAATATTGGTGTTTTGCAGCTACTTACGCTGAGCGATTCTTGGCTGTTGTATTTAGCTCTTATGATTGGGGTCTCAATGATGTCCAGGTTAGTTCCTGTTACCATCACCGGAGTATGACCACTGAAAAACAGGCAATATTTCAGAGATTGTTTTGACAGATTACTAAAGTATACCTTGGGCCTTTTCACATATCCTTACAACCACCAAATTGTTGCACATTTAGAGGCTGACATTTTTGGCCGTTGCTAGTAATATGTAGCTCAAACTCAGTCAGATTGGATGGAAACATTTCTAAATAGTCAATTTTAACTCTCGTCACAGTTTTTAATTTCTTTCAAAACTGTCCACTGACAAGGCCATTTATTGATTAAAAACAATCCCTCAGCAGCTGCGGCAGTATGTTACAGGTTGTTCCTCTGCTGGGTAGTAAACATCCACCTTAGCCTCCAGTCTTTTGCAGCCTCTAACACGTCTTCTTCCAGGATTGACCTGTTTTGCTCCATCCATCAACTCTGAGCAGTTTCAGTAACACTTCTGATGAAAAGCATATAACTCTGCATACCTTGGTTGACCTCAGACAGTTAACCAAGTTGATCATGGCCATGTCTTGATAGGCTTTGCAGTTGTACCATACTGCCTTCATTAAAGGAGTTGACAAAACATGAAAAAATAAAGATGTGTAAATGTAGCAAATAACTGTGGGATGCAAAAGAGATGCTGTAGGTTTTCTAAGACGTACAACATTTTAAAGGTATTTTTAAACCATTTATTTTAACTTAATAAGCCTGAGGCCTGTTCAACAGAGATATGCGGTTCCTCCAGATCCACAGTGACATTAAATCGTTTGTCAAAATGTGAAAGTTCCTCTTGGTGACATACCTGTAGATGCTCCACTCTGGCTCTATCTTTGTTATGGTGGGATCCTCCACATACTCAAACTGCAGATCTTTCTGGAGTTGGGCCTTATCTATGCTCACAGACACAGATACCCTTCCGTTGCCATGCAGGGAGGCATGTGTTCGGCAGGTTAGCCACTGTCCACCCCTCCTAGAAAGTAGCAGTACAGAGTTAGCCAAGTAAAACTGCTACGTAAGGATAATGCTGTGTAACCATTAAGGAAGAAATATGACATTGGGAGATAATAATATAGCTTTTATTTAATAGCTTTTTATCTTGAAAGTTTCAAAATCATAAAAAAAAATTAAACAAAAAACTATTTAATAACCCTGTGTTTTACCATGGATGATAAAGTGGAGCAGAGTACACGAATTATTGAATAAACTCATCAGCATGAATGCTGATAAAACAACCTTTTTCAAGATGACTTTATTTTTCCTCCAAACGCAGCTCATAACCAGAACTGTCAGAGCCATTAGCTGCCTACGCTTTGATGGAAACCGACTTTGACTGAGCTTTTTAATTGAGTCTTTGAAGAGTTGATTGGCAGGGTCAACCGAGGCATGTTCCCACTAACCTCAAGTAAGTGCACGGCTGGTCCTTAAACATAATTGACACGTTGCTCCCAGCGTCCAAGTGGCTGCCTGTGATGTTGACAATTGTTCCCCCGGAAACTGGGCCACGGCTCGGCTTCAGCCCGGTAATTCGCGGGATCTGTATTGGGAGTCGCATAGTAAGATCAGTCACATTAAAAAACAATCATGCTAATACGTAGGGAGACAAATATTGCAGATAAAAAGACTGGAAAGAGAAGTGTTTAAACTTTTGATGAAAACACGATACAGGTGTTTTTACATTTTTTTTAATGCCTGTTTGTTTTTTTGTTTTTTTTAAATCTTACTTCTGCGTTTTGATGCTTAACTTACCACCTAGCATCAAGAGTACCACAAAAAAAACTATAAAAAGTTAAAAACAAATCTGTTCAAAGAACTGTTCCTTTTCACAGAAAAAGTTTAGACAGAAAGTCATAATAACCGTCTCATCATTCTTGTTTATTGAACATTACTGGATAAAAATGTGCTACAATCTGTAGCCGCAGATCCCACTGGCAATAGGCACAGGCAATAACATGTTGGAAACATTATACAATTGTCACAGCAGTAGTTAATCAAGTCCAGTCGAAGCTGGACATCGCACCGATCCATTATGAAGCCATCTGGCATTCTTATGGTCCCATCTAAAGCCTGTTGTGTTGCATGTTTCGATGTAACATCTCATACCTCTGTGAAGAGGGGCCTCAGTGAGAAATAAACCTCGGCCAGTATCCTTTGAAGGGTAACAGTAAAAATGATACTATAGCATAAAAACAGGTCCATAAAAGCAACCACTGGAAATTTATTCCAGAATGCGGAACTGCGTTGGTGACTGGAACTGTGCTGGGAGAGAATCGAAAGAACACAGCAGAGGGTGTAATGTGTTTCTTTATGAGTTCGTGTCAGAAAACGCTTTTAGAAACATCAGCTTTTCCGCCTCATCTTAAACTCGTTAGTGGAGTGCCAGTCACGTCTCGCAACTGATCCACACACGAGAGAAGAGCTATCATGTGGGAACGGAGCCACGAAACCGCAACATATATTAGCACGGTAAGTGAGGACAGAGAACACCTGACATGGAGGCGCTAAAACGAATGCAACTCTGGAAGAAAGTCAAAACTCACAAAGTCACGTGCAAAGTTAGAGGGATTTTTTTTTTGTGATATGAAAGAAAATCTCAAATAAATACAGACACTCACCACAAAGTAATAGTACTTGGATGATGTTGCCATAAATTCTGGTCTGCATGCTCCAACACCAACACACACCTGTATGTTCCCAGTGTACTGGCTCAGCTCTGCTCGCCCCATTTCACAAACAATCCTGCAAGAAAAGAGTAGAATTACTGTAGAACGCATTGAAATTCACACTAACGTTATTTTAGACTTGAAACAAAGTAAAGAGAAAAACTGATCAAGAAGAGCTTACATTGTGATAAAAACCTTACACGATACACCATTTGGTAGTTACTTTACCTCCTACGATTGGCAAACTTGAGGGAGAAAAAGCAAAAAGTCTCTCCCTTTTGCGTATGACCTCAGCTACAGCTACCTCTGCTGGGTCAGCACTTACTAAGAAAGTGCTGGCCCACAACTTTCTTTCTAAGCAGAAGCGCTGTGTCTGTTGATAAGCCAACTTTAAACTAATTTGACAGATGGCACCTGCAAGAAGCCCAAGCTGTGGATTTAAACTGGAACGTCAACTAAGTTTGACCTCCAGAAATTTCTAAAAATGATTATTGGACTGTAAGGACAAATGTATATGCAGCTGCTTGAGTGTTTGTCACTAGAAATTATAAATGTATGAATTTTGCTCCAAGGTACACCTAGCATTCAAGTTTTATGCACTTCATGTATCCTTGCTGACACCTCAGTTTCCTCTCAAATAGTCTTGCATGTAAAAATGGCATCAGTTTGACAACAATTTCAAGTAAAAAAGTAGTAATTAATGAGGATCCGATTGCTAAATTATTTTATGGTTAAAAACATGACTTACTGTTCCGCAGGGATGTAACCGTCACGTATGGGGGTGCAGTCCACGTCGGCCACCTTCACGTTACCCTGAATCTCTCTGAAGTCCAGTCCAAGATTTTCGCCACGGATCGTCACGAGTGTGCCGCCTTCCCTGGGACCGCGCAGAGGGTTGATCTGTTGGCATCCAAACCGCGATTATTTCTGTAATTTTGCTCGTTTAAAAACAAAGCGTTTTACGTGCAGTAGTTTGAAGAAAATGTGAAAGTTTCATCCTGCGATATGTTGATATGTTTAGTTTAAATCTTTTCTTTCTGTCAGTTTATTGTACAAGAGCATTAATAGCACAAACTTTTCACATTTTATTTTTATTCTACAACCACAAACTTCAGTGTATTTCATCTGAAGTGGTCCATAGTGGTAAAGAGGAAAGTAATTAATACATGCTTTTCAGGAAAAAAATAATAAAAATCTAAATAGTTTACTATACAGCCTTCTTGTTTCTCTGTTACCCCTAAAACAGTCAACTGGAACCGCATGTTTTGTGAAGGTTTATAATGAAACAAGTTAAATAGATTATTTTGGTCAGATAGCAACCAAATGTGAAAAAGTTCTAGTCTGAATACTTTTATTGAGCAACCGATTGGGATCTCATTCATTTTGTGAATACAAATTGTCAAGTTTTACAAAACTAATACATATGAAAAACCACCTACTTCTGAAGACAATAAGTACCTCAAGCATTCTTTGCTTGCCACAGTAATTACTTCCCAAATGCCTCGAGCATTTCAGGAGCTCTCCTAAAAATGCACCGCTCATTAGTGCTGGATTGTGGAATCAGTGTATTAACATAGGACCTATTCAGAACCAATAGATACCTAAGGTGAGCAATTAAACCTAATAATTAGGGTTGATGTGTTGAGCTTTCAGGGGAAAAGTGCTAATTGTTTGTGTTCGCACATATTCCAAATAAAGAGACAATTAGCTACAAAATGAACACTCCAGAGGTTAAAGAAGCTTTGGGGTCAACGTCATGCCCTTTTTTTAAAAAATGTGTATTTCAAGTCTACAACAGTCAGATAAACTCAGATCAACATAGATCGGGTGATATCATCACGGTAATCAAAAGCGTCTCTCATTGCAGGTAATGTGGTTGCAACATTCATTACTACTTTCTTACAAAAAAAGAGCCAGCGTGTGTGTGTACATGGGTGAGTACACATCATCAAGCCTGTCCAGATGGATAGATGTTACAAACGGAGACAGAGTGGTCTGTCCCCCATCAGTCTCTGCCAAGTACAAGTCCTCCAGGCTGCAGACCGGAGCCAGCTGCAGTGGCAGCTCTCCCCGTTTCTCAGCTCTGTGTATATGTGGCAAAGTGACCCCCCTGTGGTTTTCACATGGCAGGTAGAGTGCTGAGCAAATGAGTGGGTTTGTCTTGGAGCACAACATTGTTAAGGTACTCTAGAAACCTACTGCATATACTAAAAGTATCGAAAGAATTACTATAGTTTGATTATTTCAAAATGTAGTGGAATAAAACAACCTGAAATAGCTGAACTTGGAAGGGTGTTAAGCTAAATTTAAGCCAAGTCATGAAGAAATGTGGATTCTGCCAAGTAGGAGATATTGCTATGAAATTGTTCAATGCCTCTGATTAATAACGCTCCCTACAGGTTTCTTGATGGAAAAAAAGCCATTTGGGAAAGGGTTGCGATACATCCAGTTAAAAAAAAAAATTGCACACATTGCCTTGTGGCTCCCAATTCATTAGAAAATATATTTGACTTAAGAGAAATAGAGAGGGAGGAGGAAAAAAGAAAAAAGGGAGGGAGACAAAATAAGGCTTTGATTAGGTTTTTGACTTTGACAAGATAATTGATGGTTTCGTAGAGGCAAACAATCCCTTCTCCTTTTCTTTTTATCTTGATATGCGAGTCACTCTCTCGTATTGTTGGTGGGAGACGTCATTATAATTTACTGCATCAGAACGCATTAAGGGCTGGCTAGTCTTGGGAAAGTCCTCACTCCACACTGCTCACAGCTTTTATGGGGGAGATGAGAAGGCTGCAATATGTCCTGACTGCAGCCTCAGGGATGCAAAAAGACATACAGTCCCTTCTCCTTCAATAAATCCACTGCTTTGAGTGAAAACAAACACTGCAGAGCCCCAGTGATGGACTGAGGCAGACTGGCTTTACTGCTTTAAGAGGAGCAAAGGGTGTAAAGCATTTTTCCCCCTCTTTTTGAAAGAATCCATGTGTTTTATTTATTTATTTTTTTTGTTTTCTAGGTTAACATTATTTGCGAGCATGTGAGCATGTGAAACTGGAGTCCAATTCCTTCAATTCAGTGTGTGAATTAAACTGTTGCGTCAAAAGAAAAAAACAAAAGCAAACTATTTTTAGGGATTTTGTGTGTCATTAAGCAATTCTCAGAAACAGACATGATTCACAGAAAAGCTACATCGCCAACCGTTTTGTCAGTTTTACAGTGAATATTTGAGCTGGTTAACAAAAACGTGGACACGGCCACATGTTGAATGACTTTAAAGAGTTTTCTGTACAGTGGATAAGAAGCATCAAGCTTCTCATTCATGTGTTGCTTTGAAATGAAATGCTTCATATGAATTTTGACCTCCACTCACCATTTTAATCACACTTCACTACTTTTTGGGTAGCATGCATGTTTCTCCTGGTGTTTTCGTCTCACCTGTGTGATTTTGGGGTTGGTGCATTTGCTGTTGATCCCGTTGGGCTCAAGCAGCTGGTTCTCTGGGAGCAGGCAGTGTTGCTTGAGGGTGCAGCGGTTCTCTCCTTTGCACCAAACGCACCCAAACAGTGGGTCTGCTTTCAGACATAAACCGCAGCTTCCACGCTGAGCATCACACTTATAAAGATGAACTGCGTAGTAAGAAATAAAAGGCGGACAAAGAAAATGTGGGAGGGAAGAGGGAGATCAAGTTATTCTGGAGAAATCACATAAAAAAATAAAAAGAAAATAAATAAATAAAAAAAAGGCCAGACCGCGGTACACGACCTGAACTCTTACAAATATCTCATTATTCCTGCCATCATCCTCTCCACGCACTCGCATTCCCTCCTGCCTTGCATCGCCGGGCTTCCTACAATGCTGTCTCCTGCCTCTCGTCACCCACCACGCATTTAACATATCATCTCCATGGCAACAGACCAGCCATTTTCTCTTTTAATTGCCATTAGATGCGTGTGTGAAGTGCCCATCAAAAAATGCCCCGCGAGATGCTTCCTCCGCAGGCAAACAAAGGTAGGAGGCGGTTTAAGAAGCGTTCTCCATTTCAAGCGTCTCTTTTGTAACTTTTGTTGCCTCTTTGATTCTGCACTCATGCTCAAGGATATATTTTTGCGGATGTGTTTTTTTTTTTTTTTTTTTTTACACAGACACATGTAAACATAACCACAAACACCCTACAACGTTTGCCTTGCAGCACACAGTGTCATTTTGGCTCATAATCCACATTTTAACAATACATTTCATGAGTCTGATTCCACTGCCTTTGGAGAAAACAAGGGGTTGACTTTCGGAGAACTAGAACCAACCACATACTGATGTTTTCCTGGTATAGCATAAACTGTTTGCAGTAGTGAATTTACAGTGGCCAAATTGAAAAAGTGCAGCTCAAAGGCACATATAAAAAAAATAAATCAGCAGCAAATCTTCATTTCACATGAAGTCAGATACAAAAAAAGTCAAGATAGCCCACAGTGTGTTGTTAACTTCCTGTAAATACAGGAAGGGGAACTAAATTAGAGCTGTTTGTAGAGACTGATCATTTTTAAAGTACAGTTGAATTTAAATAAATGACAGTACAAATTATTTCAGTTATTACATTCAGAAAGCCAAGTCAATACATTTTGCAGAGTCATTATACACAAAGTGTTATTTTCCTAGAGTTTCACCCTCGAAATGTTGATTATAGCTTAGAGTAATGAAAACCACCAAATTCAGTTCCTGAGAAATATTTCATACAAAACATATTTTTACAAAAAAAAATCATGCCCATGCACTCACTATGTGGTTCAGGCTGTTATTGCAATACTCATGCTTACAAATGTAGCATCAATGAAGGTAATCAGCCTCCGGCTCTGAGTTATTAAGCAAACCCAGGTTGCTTTTAATAAGAGCCCTTCAGCTCGTCAAGCCTGGTGTCTCTCATCTTCTTCTGGATAAAACCCCCAAATACTCTCAATGGTGTATAAGTCAAACAAGTTTCCTGGCCAAACAAGCACAGGGGCCCTGTGATTATTTAAGCTGGCACTGGTACTTTTGACAATGTGTGAAGGCAGCATGTCACATTGCAAAATAAAACCAATAACTAATGAGCTCGTATCCATGAAGTGTTGCAAATTTCCGTGGCTATGTTTACTGGACTTCTTAACAGTGCTTTTTCCTTCCACTTAACCTTCTATTAACATGCTTGGGTACTTTGTTCAGTGAATAGCAATCTGCATTAGCAATGTCTTCTGCTGGAAAGCTGCCAATTCATCAGTCTTTCCCAATGTTCTGTAGGCCGTAGCATAACATGTCTGTATTAAAATCAAGTTTTATTACTCCACTTTTAAGCTACATTTGGGTTATTATTAACTATAAGCTATATGGAAATCCATTGATGTATAGCAAATCTATATATTACTGTCTTTCTGAATTGGATTTATAAAATAAACTTTTAATTAATACAATTTCTCAGGATGCACCTGTATATATATATATATATATATATATATATATATATATATATATATATATATATATATATATACTGCTCAAAAAAATAAAGGGAACACTTCAGTATTCACTTAAATGTTAAAGTGCTCCCTTTATTTTTTTGAGCAGTGTACATATATATATATATATATTTATTTATTTTTTTTGCATTTGCAATGCAGAAGAATGGGAAAAAGATAGACAAACAACAACAGAAAAAGGCGGGGGAAAAAAGGAGAATGTGTTAAAGTTAACCACTCTTCATGGCAAAAACATCAGGAAATAGATGCTTCACCTCAGCACACCACCACCTGTTGCTATGGAGACAGGCGGCAAGGGCAACAATTGGGAGGCAGCAGACCCACTGTATACATCGCGATGCAAGTTTGTCAGGAGACCACGTCGGACTAAGTGTAAAGTGAATAAGTTGGTGAGCAGATGTGTTCGCATGTGTCGCTGCACATGATCACACCAACGCCTGTATACGTCTGAACGCTCACCTTTGTTGTGGGCGGGGTTATCGATGCTGAAATCTCCATTCCAGATGACGGTCAGCTCCACAGGAAGACTACTCATCTCCATCCCATCGTAGAAATACTATAACCATGGCAACCAGAGAAGGAATGAGTGGCATTGCAGGGAGAGAGGGAAATGTTTATGCTGTGTATTATTTCTGTGTTCAAATGCCTTTAGTGCCCGATTTCCTCTTTCATCCCAAAAATACATCAGCGACAACAGGTGGCTTTATACTCAGCGAACACACACACACACACACACACACACCAGAGAGCGTTCAAAGATTAGATTATTTTTTCATTTGGTTCTGTAACACCAGTGAGAGAGGTTGGTGCTAGAATCATAATTTTCTGCTAAATTACAGTTTCCCTCTTTCACAGCTCAATCAAACTACAATGTTTGCCCTGTACTGTGATTACACACCCAATCCCACTGACATCTTGACACGCACACATTAACACACACACACACACGCAGAGTGATGAAGATAGACAGGAAGATGGAATGTTATTGTATCAACAGACGATTAGCATCGAGACAAGCATAAAGCCTTTTATGCTTGCTGTCAATGCATTATTCATTGAAAGGATGGAGCCTCAATAAAGGGTAGACATAGTTAGGCTCTTAATCTCATATGATCCCTTTATACCGGAAGAACTTAACTTACCTTTTAACAGTGGAAATATCAGTGAAAGGAGTACAAATTTTGATGGCAAACACGGGGAGTCTTTACTGAGACTGGTTAGGTCAGCAAATGTGAGCCGTTGCTGATGCTAATTCTTACCGATGTGTTTTGACATTGCACTGAGGAGCTGTTAAAGCGCAGGGCAGGGACTCTGTGCTCATTTCCCTGGATGGTTAGGAGGCACTCGTACCCCCTCTGCCCAGACTGTGGCTGGGGAAGGTTCTTGGCCCGCAGGGTGATGGGCTTTACCACATTGACTGGAACCAGTATCCTGTCTGCAGGCAGCAACTGTGGACAGCCCTGAGACAAACAGAAATGTTGGGTTATCGTTTATAACGTATGAGTAATATTAAATTGTGTGTTTTTGAATATTGTACTAAAAGTAGACGGTAAGAAACCTCACTGAAACATATTTCTGTGTAAGGATGGCAGCGTGTTACATGAGAAACAATTATCTCCACTTTCTACACTGCATATGTGGTCACAGAAAATACACTTAAAAATGTGTGAAAACTTACTCCAACCCCTTCAGCATTTTACAAGTAGGATCATTATATGTGATTTATGTGATAGATCCCCACAAATCTACTGTCAACTGTGGGTTTCTTCTTGAGATAATATCCTGATTGGCGGAGAACACAACTAACACTTGAATATTCATCTACTCCAGCTGTGGATCTTTGTAGCCCTTCCAGAGTTACTGTGGGTCTATTGGCTGCTTCTCTGATTGGTGGACTTCTTATTCAGTTCGTTAGTTTTAGTTGGGTAGCTATGTCTTGGTAAGTTTGCAGTTGTGTTGTCTATTTTCAGATAACGGACTTAACGGCGCTCCGAGATGCTCAAAGCTTTGATTATTATTCAGAAATTGTGCTCTGCTTTAAACTTCTCCACATTTGATCCCTGACCTATTTTGTGTGTTTCTTGGTTTTCGTGAAGAAGCATGCGTCATTAGTATCCTAATTAAAATGACAGACCTGTTCACATTCAGAAAATGAAGGACAAGTCTGCTCATCCTAAGGATGGAAGCATCAATTATACATTGAAGGAGACACTTAAGGAAGAACTTTAATACTAATTTGCTAGATATCCAAGATGCATGCATACTGAAGTTTTTTCTTATATTTTTAAGAAACAAAAGATTTCACAGATGTCTCCAATGTAAGCTTTCCTCCTGTCTAAGTAGGCTAATAAAAAGGCACAGAGAGAGGGAGAGATCAAAAACAGGAAAGAAAATGTGAAAGGGATGTTAAAGGACAGGACAAAGTGACAGGTCAACAAGTAAAACAAAAAGCATTAGGACAGCAGAAAAATCTGACAAGAATACATGTAAGGTAAAACAGAAGAGGGGGGGGGGTCAAAGACAGGTAAGCATAATAAATACAGAACAACACTTCCCTGAACACATTGCAAAAAAGGTTCCGTGTGTTTTGCAGAAGAGCAGCAGATAGGGAGGAGAAGGGAAAACAGGCCAGCAGAGAGAGGAACAACAAAAGAAGAACCAAACTGAAAGCGGCAGGAACACCATTAAGCGCATGTGACAGGGAAAGCTTTAGTATGTCTAAGAGAGAAGTGCAAAGAGGGTGAAAAGAAAGGGAGCAGATAAGAGAAGCCCCCTAACGGATGGAGCCGGGGAGGGGGGAGCGGGAGGGAGACGGGGTTGAAGCAGAGCACACGTTGAACTGTGCGATAACACTTGTTTGAAGTTCATTAAAAGCCACTTGATTTGGGTAGGCTGAGTGAGTGACTGACTAGTGAGTGACTCAATCACGTGGTGAGAGAGCCGAACGCTCCGTGACACCATTCACAAAGTCATTATAGATAAATGACACACCAGGGGGGGGGGGGGGGGGGACGGGTTCAGTGGTGGAGGAGAGGAAGGTGGCGGTGACTGTGTGTTTGCTCTTCCAAATCTCATTTTCCTAAGAACGAAGGGTCATATTTGGAGAATGAAAATGAGTGGGAGAGCAAAGAGAGATGCAATCCATTTTTAATCACATCTTTTTCCAGTTAATAGACATGAACAATGGGGACAATAAATCTGATCTGGTTTGTGGAAATGAAAACACGGAAAGCACTGGAGTATGACTCGACGCGGCGCCTGAGTGGAATCTTTAAGACACAGATCTACGGCGATAGCGCCGTGAAGTGATGATGGGACTGAATTTTACACACACATGCCAAGATAAATGTGTGTAGGACCAAGTTATAATAACTTGGTTTCAAACATACAACAAACTTTGTTTCACATAGACAAGTATGATATTTTAGAATTTTAGTAAAATATGCGATTTGAAATAAAAACAGTAGATGATCCAATTGCAACAGAATAAATAAAACAATTTTAAGCTGTTAGATTAATGTACAATTGATTTTGCAATCAATTGTAAACTTGTAAATTTGACTATATTGCTAGCTTAATACACCAATATCACTCCAATATTACTCGTACATAGTGCAAATAATTGCCTGGACTGCAATAAATGTTATTTTCTGTACATTCAAGCGTTTTCAGTATTCACTTTTAAGGGTTTAGACCAACAAAGATTGTATATCTTCCTAGTTGGCTCGAAATTATGTTGCTCCGTGTTGTTGAGATTTATGTAGACATTTAGCGGATGTAATGTGCACGGTTTTATTTTTATTCCCCACATGCTTAAGTGCAAACACCCCAAGAGTCAGTGGTTTACTCAGACGCCTACTTAGATGACAGCACTTAGCATAAATATACTTAATATATTGTACATAGGCCTGTCACGATAACAAATTTTGCTGAGCGATTGTCTAAAAAAATTATTGCGATAAACGATAATATTGTCTCAAGACCTTTTGACATTGATTTTATGGAAATGACTAATAATGCATGCGATTTCCTGCCATAGATAGATACCACTTTATTTTCAAAAGAACACATAGTACTGGAACTGATAAACTAAATAAACAAAACAACCAAAAACAAAAATAAAAATTGATTCTCAGTCTCCATTAACAAAAAACTTACTTAAATAAAAACTAAACAACATACAGCCAAAGTGGAAATAAATACTGCATTCAACCAAAAGAGTGCAGATTATGAAGTCTGTATACTATATTGGCCTTCAGTAATCACTAGATTTAAATAGAGAAGATGGGCACATCTGTCTACCTGATGCAATAGTTCATGCTACACAATTTTTTGCCCCCATTTTCCCCTCATGACAATCTTAGAACGTTGGGCGTTCCAAGCTGGTGGTTTCGTAACAGATCATCCTGCAGCGTGTAGTGTGTTACGGTAGATCGTCGTGGCTGCTCCGATCTAAATCAGGGGTTTTCCCCGACTAGCAGCGTTAATGTTGAATGTGACAGGTAGCCAATCAGAAAGCGCGGATTCTCTTCTCTGCATTCTGAGGGGAAATTACGGAGGGGAATCCCAAACAGCTGACCCAAAATGTGGAAACAACATTAATATTTATTCAACATTTCATGTTCCGTACCTCTATTGCCGAGGCAGCTTATCGGAGCTGCGGCCCCAAGGTTGTTGGTGCCTGTCGCGGCGGCAGCCTTCGGTGAGGGATGCTGTCAAGTTGAAGAAGGAGTCCTATCGGGCCTTTTTGACCTGTGGGACTCCAGAAGCAGCTGATGGGTACCGGCAGGCAAAGCGGCATGCGGCTCGGGTGGTTGCTGAGGCGAAAACTTGGGCGTGGGAGGAGTTTGGAGAGACCATGGAGAAAGACTTCCCTATGGCTTCGAGGCGATTCTGGTCCACCATCCGGCGTCTCAGGAGGGGGAAGCGGTGCAGCACCAACTTTGTTTATGGTAGGGATGGTGCGTTGCTGACCTCAACTCAGGACGTTGTGGGCCGGTGGGCGGAATACTTCGAAGACCTCCTCAATCCCACCAACATACCTTCTTTTGAGGAAGCTGAGCATGGGGACTCTGGGTTGGGCTCTCCAATCTCTGGGGACGAGGTCGCCGAGGTGGTCAAAAAGCTCCTCGGTGGCAGGGCCCCGGGGGTGGATGAGATCCGCCCGGAGTTCCTTAAGGCTCTGGATGTTGTTCTGAACGTTCTTGTGGGGGGTTCTCCGGGAATATGGGGTACCGGGCCCTTTGATACAGGCTGTCAGGTCCCTGTATGACTAGTGTCAGAGTCTGGTCCGCATTGCCGGCAGTAAGTCGGGCTCGTTTCCGGTGAGAGTTGGACTCCGCCAAGGCTGCCCTTTGTCACCGATTCTGTTCATTACTTTCATGGACAGAATTTCTAGGTGCAGCCGAGGTGTTGAGGGGATCCGTTTTGGTGGCCTTAGGATCACATCTCTGCTTTTTGCGGATGATGTGGTCCTGTTGGCTTCATCAGATCATGATCTGCAGCTCTCGCTAGAACTGTTCGCGGCCGAGTGAGAAGCGGCCGGGATGAGGCTCAGTGCCTCCAAATCCGAGGCCATGGTCTTGAGCCGGAAAAGGGTAGAGTGCCTTCTCCGGGTCAGGAGGGTCGTCCTGCCTCAAGTGGAGGAGTTTAAGTATCTGGGGATCTTGTTCACGAATGAGGGAAGAAGGGAGCGGGAGATCGACAGGCGGATTGGGGCAGCGTCTACTGTGAAGCGGGCACTGTACCGGTCAGTCGTGGTGAAGAGAGAGCTGAGTCAAAAAGCGAAGCTCTCGATTTACCGGTCGATCTATGTTCCCACCCTCATCTATGGTCATGAGCTTTGGGTCATGACCGAAAAAACGAGATCACGGATACAAGCGGTCGAAATGGGTTTCCTCCGCAGGGTGGCTGGGCTCTCCCTTAGAGATAGGGTGAGAAACTCGGTCATCCGGGAGGGACTCAGAATAGAGCCGCTGCTCCTCCATGTCGAGAGGAGCCAGTTGAGGTGGCTCGGGCATCTGGTAAGGATGCCTCCTGGACGCCTCCCTGGTGAGGTGTTCCGGGCACCTCCCACCGGGAGGAGGCCTCGGGGAAGACCCAGGACACGCTGGAGGGACTATGTCTCTCGGCTGGCCAGGGAACGCCTTGGGATTCCCCCGGAGGAGCTGGAAGAAGTGGCTGGGGAGAGGGAAGTCTGGGCCTCCCTTCTGAAGCTGCTGCCCCCGCGACCCGACCCGACCCCGGATAAGCGGCAGAAAATGGAGGGATGGATGGATTTTGTTTAAAGAATATAGAAATGACAAGGGGAGGAGTTGGAGCCAAATTGCTACCGCAGTTGATAAACCCGGTAGGTTTTCAGCTGTTCTTCGTTAACGTGACATAAATAGGTTATGATGATTTTCTTTCAGTCAGGACTTTACGCTGACACTAGCCACATGCATTGCAGGTAGATTCTAGTAAAGCATTGATTAATGCCTGGTTTTAAAATTAGTTAACTGGACCTGTAGCCATTATTTTGTGCCCATGTGGCTGGACACCACACGGCATGACAAATCCGATCGAACCGTTATACCTAGGATTTCTGTCGGCTAATGTGTGGTCTCTCAGGCTTTGAAAATGGGCCGACAATCGGCCGACAACTCCTGTAGTGTGCGCTGGACATTACACTAAGGAAATGAGGAAGGGAGGGTCAGTGGACCGGAGCGGCGGAGCTGAGCCTTTTTCATTCAGTGTCATCAAGAGAAAGAAAAAAAGGCAGAAAGAGACGACAAAGCCGATAATTAAAATGAGGTCGATAGGTTTAATTTATCGAGCGATTAATTGATGTATCGTTTATCGCAACAGGCCTAATTGTACATCTCAATAAAACGTAATTAAACCCTTATAGTTTAATATACAGATTTGTATCAGACTGGACTTATCATTGACAACCTATTGTATGGAGTATTGTCAAGAGGAAGGTGAAAGACGTCAGACCCGATGATACAAACAGGCACAAATCTATTATTACAGCAAACGAGGCTTTCAATCAGAAAAGCCACAGATCGACTGCCTTCAGGTTACGCCACAGTGACGCTGTTACTCATGCAAAAGCATCCTGACCAAATGCTAAGTCCATATACTTATCAGTTTGTGGATATCATTTTTTAAATGGTTAGTTTTATGTAATATTTAATCTTTCATCTTTTTAATTACCTCTAAGCTGCAAATTTCAAAATTAACTCAAATACATATTTCCAACCCTGGAGGATCTTTTGCAATGTAATTGATGCCTACTTTATTTTAAATTAACTAATCTTTGGTGAGTTTTACAGAATTGAATTGAAAAATAAAACTAAAAAAAGAAAGAAAACACCGTCTCTCATGTGGCAATGACATGCTTTACATTCTGTACTTCAAATTTTAAAGTGAGACACCGTAAAGAGTTTTCATTAATGCATCTAGTTACTGTGGGGGTTTTTTGTGTGAAAAGTATTGACAACCTGTTTAATAGATTATTTAGGAGAATGTGGAGAACTGACAAAAAATGTTGGGAAGTATAGATTCATCTTTAAATCAATTTAATTAACCACAACTTGTGGCCTTTCACACTTGAGGGAAGAGATGTCCGCTACATGGTGACAAAACCTCACATCCTCATTTCCTTTCAACCTCTTTATACTTTCATCTTGCTGAAGAAAGAGCAGAGAACCAGATTTGAAGAAAAAAAAAAAAAGACTATAACTGTGTCCTGTGAATGTGCATTTGTGTGAAGCTGTCGGTGCGTCTGAAGCTGTAAATGTTA
Source organism: Poecilia reticulata (assembly GCF_904066995.2). NCBI lineage: Eukaryota > Metazoa > Chordata > Actinopteri > Cyprinodontiformes > Poeciliidae > Poecilia > Poecilia reticulata. The sequence goes on along the minus strand of NC_088852.1, from coordinate 8,615,169 downwards.
GTGACGGGGGATGTAATCAAGGACTTTACCTGAAGGACTATAAAGAGAAAAGTACCTGTAACAGAATGACGCAACATAAGCTCAGCATAGAAGCGACTGAAAATCAAAGTTCTGTTTTGTCTTTTGCTCTAGTATTAATCTCTCTCACTCTTTTTCCCTGATCCATTGTCATTTCCCAGGTACATCCTGTGTTTTGCCAAGTGAAAGGTCGAGTAATAATATAATCACAAACATTTAAAAGTTGCATTTTTTTGCATTTGCTTGTCTTGTCTTTGATATTTAAAATGGTTCGATGTTTGGAATCTATTAAGTGTGACAAACGTGAAAAAAGAGAAATCAGGAAGGGGCCAAACACTTTTTCACACCACTGTGAGTGTAAATATATAGACACGCATATAGATATGAAAAAAGCAGCCAGCACAGTTCATCTAAGGTTCATCCCTTCTCAGTGACCAATCTCATGTTTCTCGTCAAGCCTATCACTGATTCGCTCTCCTCCCTCTGCTCTTCCCCGACTCCTTTTCTTCTTGGGGACCTACTTAGATCTGATAATTAGAGACTGGTGGGAGGTGTGAAGGGTGGAGATGTGGAAAGTGACAGAGAGTAGGAAGCAGAATGGGAGCTGCGAATGTAAAAGCCCTTGGCATAGTTTGAAGCTAAAGGGAGAGGGAGGGTGGGCGATGGCAACAAAAAGAGAGAAAGGCCCATAATTATAGCAGCGTAAGGTGTGAAGATGAAAAGGATCTTAAGTTTTCAGACACGTATGTGCGTACCAACACCCTGTGGTTACCTAAAGCTTCCAGTTTCTGATTCATCATATATCTATAACGTGGCCTAAGGCAAAAACACTCTCCTCCTTTCTCTTTGCTAACTCCCCCTGCCTGCAGCTGCTCCTCCTTATTGCCATTACTTCACTTTTAATCTTAAATAACATTTCAGTTGTGCTATTTTCTCCTAATGGAAAACTAACATTTAGAAAAATCTTCTTGTATTGTTTGGCTTGGTTGTGAAGAAGTAATTTATCTATCAAAATACAAGTTGAGATAACAACAGCGCAACAACAGCTGAATAATTAAGTTAAGTGTTCAGTGGAAGCACAAAAAACAGACAAGCTATCTAACATTTAAAAAGAATTTTCTTCCAAATTAAACATAATTTTCAGGATTGTTTACTTTTTTTTTGCTCACATTTGTGGCCATTAAATAGAAATAACTCCAAAACATGTTAAAGTTGTAGAATTATGATTATTATTATTATTACTATTAGGCATTCAAATAAAAGTCAGAGTAAACAGCTGTTTTGGGTTTGCTACCCACAGAGTTTCAGCATAAATTTTCTCTGCTAGTCACAAGATTTCAGGGATCTAATGTTTCTTTTCAGCTGAGCGGTATAGTTTGGTTCGGTGTGGTTTGGTTCGGTGTGGTTTGGTACACTATCATTTGGTGCGGGGAATTCAGGAGAGTAACTCCACCCCTAGCTGGTCTCTGACTGGGCAGGCGGGGATAAAAAAATGATAAACCCGCACACTCAATGTTGTGTCAAACATGACACACTAATATTCTTTGTGCTTGTCGCAAGCAGTAACATTTCCTAGTATCTCAACCCTAACAGTATTGAAGCGTTGCTCTATGTAGCTACAACTGAATCTGGCCCAGGAATGGAGTGGTACCAATAGTGTACCAAACCACACCAACCAGTGCTGTAATTGAAAACAAGGCATTAAGGATCTGCAGCATAAAGGCAAATCTTATTAATAGGTTGAAGCAGTAATAACTTTAAAACTGTTATAAAATTCCTCAAAAATAATCTTAAAATCAATTCAAAATTCACTTATTGCCAGTACAGAAACTTGAATGTTTATCCTTCAGTTTTATTACCTAAACAACTCCAAATTTCCTTTTTTTTACTACCACTTCCTTCTTGCATATTGCCTTCCAACTCCTCAACCCTCAGCTCAGAGGATAACATTGATTTCCCTATGAATTGAAATGAGGCAGTTCCCATCCGATATTGGCAACTAACAGCCATTACATTTGGCATTTAGCTTCTTTAATAAAATTATCCTGATCACCTGATCAATAAGTTGCTGGTAAATAAACTTCGTGACATTGATCACCGCCGCACAGTCAGGAAGTAAATAATGCAGGGAGATGAAAAGTGCGGTATGAGGCTGGGAGATAGCGAAATGAATTCAGTGACATTAATATTTTTGTGTTTTCTATCTCCCTACCAGCCGAATATATTAGGAAAAGACTTGGCAGCAGCTCAGGATATGAACATGCTGTGTTGTAGACAGGAAAAGAAGAAAGGGAAATATCCTCCTGTGGTTTTCATCAGACAAAGAGAATGGGAAGTGTACCCAGTTTCATCACTTTCTTATGGTGATACATTGTGCGCATCTTATGGATATGGACTACAGTTTGAGGAAGACGGTAAACACGCTCTGTACAGTGGATGAACGAGAACAATCAATTCATATGGCAATACATATAAACAGAGGGTAACCGCTGGTTCCTTCATTAGTGTATTCCAGTTCAGTGTCACGAACAGGCTTTGTTAGAAAGCCAGAATCTCTACGTCCTTGAGATGTACGGAGGGCAAACAGGCCAACGTCTGATCCCTGTGCCCATATCGTTGCTGGCATGGATGAAACGCCCAGGCCTGGCTTAAACTCCACCCTGCCCTGCATACTAACATCGAGCTCAAGCAGTGGGGAGATTCTGCTGGCCTCACTTATTAACATAGAGTTAAGGGATTATTGAGATCACTGCCTCAAATCCCTTAATTGTAATAGTTAACAAAAAAAAAAAAGATCTGTGTCAGCAGAAAGAGTCGACCTTATTTTATTGCAAAGTTGACGCGTTGCCTTTTGTTTCTAAGCTATTTATGCATGTGTCGGATGCATTATGTCTAAACAGCATGTAAAATCTGTCAGTAAATACATCACCTTGGAATTAAAGGGTTAATTAAAAGCAAATTAAAAATCATTAAGCCCGCATGACACCTGCTTTTCAAATCCCTCTTTATTTATTCTTTTCTTTTAGCCAGCACACAATATGAGAGGATCCGCACGTTATTAACCTGAGTCAATACTGACCACCAGTGCGTAAGCTAATTAGAAATGTAAACCTGCAAAGAATTTTGCATGGGCGAAACTACGCAGACAGTTCAAGAAGATAAACTACACGGAGGAAAAAGAAAATAGAGTGCAGGTTGAAATGCTCAAGGGGAAGAAAAATGGGTGGAATAACACAATTGAGAGCAGACTGCTCATCAAAAGAAGCAATCTGGCTGAGCTTGTCTCTGCCCGTCGTACACCGTCTGCCAACCCAGACATGAGCACTAGTGATCTTCATCATACCTCACCTCAGGCTAAGATTAACAGGCCACTAAGTCCCTGTACGTCCCTCCCCTGAAAGCCACAGCGAATTGGCAAAGTACAGGCAGGCTAACGCTGCCACAGAAACAAAAGCGCAGAGTAGAATTGCAAATAACTGTATACTGAACCCACAGTCTCAAATCTCAGGCACATATCGCAACCTTCCCTGACCTCCTATCTTTTCATGAAGGCTACAGCAGTAACTGAGTGAAATCTCCACATGTGCCCATGTGATGGGGAGTGGCTGGGTTGGAGGTCAGTCGCTTAGCGTGCCCCTTCCAAGCGCGCGGCTCGTCCTCTGCAGCAGAGCTGCCTAATTACAGCCGGCTCTGCTTCGGCGGGAATAGAACTGCCTGCCAATATTATTGATAATTCACAAAGAGTAAGCTGTTGCAGGGAATAGGGATGGGCATGTGAAATGACTCAGTTTTATTAGCTTCCAGTGCCCTTTGAAGAGCAGTCAAAAGCAAGATATGCCAAGAGACTCTTGCCAGATGGAGGTACTATGACTGAGAGGTGTTGCAAATCCTTTTAACACGACACTTTTTGCACATGAAATCTAAGAATGAAGATATTTCTCGTACGTAAAAACATTTCTGTTCATTTTATTTCACCAAAGTCAATTTACAACCCATGCAAAAATGCATTTTAGGGATAGTAAACATACATGAATAAAATCTGGTTCTAACAGCTCAAAAACAGACGGTGTTTTTAGCCCCAGACCTAATTTACTTATCCTCTTACTTCCCGGGTCTATAGTGTGTATTGTTGAGTGGCATAGCATTTATTGGTAATTTTAGTTTTAAAACATTTTTATTACCCCTAAAAACTTCAAAGCAGGTGATGATCTCAACATTAAAGAAACAAAAGATGTCAGGGTCTATCTAATTATTGATCTGTGAAATCCTTTTCATGTGAGGGTCTGCTAGTGGGGGTTTAACCCTAAAACAAATTAAGCAATTCAGAAGAAGCAATATTGCCCTCATCACAATTACTGTCTCCCATTTCAAAATGAGAAGAAATACTTAAATCAGAGAAGCTTGTGCATTCTCTTATGTGAAATAGTTGAAGAATATATGAGAAGCAAACACATTTTCTTAAAACTATTCCAGTTTCAGATCAACTGACCTCGGGATTCTTGACTCGGCCCTCCTGGAAGGAACAAGTGCGAGGGTCATGGGTACAGTCATGCCTAAATTTACACCAATGACACTTGTAGGGACTGCTGACACAAGACAGACACCTAAAAAAGGAAATATATTTTTAATTACCAAGGGATGTTAGAAAACAGAGAAAAAGCTTAGAAGCTTCGAAGATGGCATGCAGTCATGAGGACCATGGTAATTTCTGATAAATTCTAATCTTTGAAAAATGTTCACTTTGTAATTGTGACATCAAAAAAACATAAAAAAAAATGTTCAAATACATAATCAAAAGTCAAAAAATGTGACCGATGAGTGGATGTAAACATCTGTGCAGAACTGTAATTATGTATAAAAAAACAAGATAGCTATTTCATGACATAAAGGGTGTGGAACTATAACAATAGGCCTGCAGGTGAGTCTAAACTTTAAATGTCAAAAGAGAGAGAAGAAAGCTAGCCAGAAATGCTACGTTCTGAAATCCCTCTAAAGCAATGTTTTCATTCTGGAGCTCCTAAATTGGTACATGAAAAAAGTAATAAAACACTGCAGCAGACTGTGATTGAAGTGCATTTAAAAACAGCAGAAGAGGTTGACTTACGACTTGTGCACGCTGCAGTTGTAGAAAACAAAACTTGCATTTGCAAAAGCCAGACCGGTCTCCTTGGACTTGAGATAGAGCTGAACAATCTGGTGGTCACCTGAGAAAAAGTGGCAGATGGTCAAAATTGAAACTGTGTTTTTTTTATTTTTTAAACACTTCTTGAACAAATTATTGATATTTACTGCATGAAAAATTTATTCTAACAGTGTTCATCTGTTTGATTCGCCAATAAAGAAGCAACAGGTGATGATCTTGTTGCACTGACACAGGATGTATCTTAAAAGGCGGGAATTAATGCTACAGTTCTGTCTGGTCTCCCTTTTCATGGAGCTGTGCATGGAGTTGTGCATAGACATGTCCCTTGGGATGGGCAGTATTCCCACTGAAATCCCTTTGAGAAAATTTTTTTGACAAAAGAAAAACATGAAACGGCAACCATGTGTACTTTTGTGCAAGTGTATCAACGCGCACCTCGTCTGTATTAGGTGTGTCTTTTTGGTCTGGCACTAATGAAGGAGTTCATGTTTAATTCATCAACACGTCTACACATCTAACTGCTCATTCTCTACCTCTCTGCCTCCCCCTCTCATTCCTACTATCTTTACACACAGGTCTCTTCACTTCCTTCCACACTTTGACTCCCTGTCCCCTGTGTGTCTCCCTCCATCTCTCTAACAAAGAAGGAATCATTCATCAATCATAGTAAAGCACCAGTGACAACGGATCTGTCCTAATTAGGCCACCTAAATGTTACCTTGAAGCCTGCTAACACTCTCCATCCTTCTCTCTCTTCATCTGCTGTGCACCCTTTTCTTTCTATACCAAGCTTTGACTAAAAAGTGCTAGTAATAACAGAAGATGAAAGACTCAAATTTAAGAAGCATTTTACTCTCTCTCCCTAGCAGAAAAACATATAGCCCACATTTGCCCGTCTGGGCAGCAAAGCTTTGTGTGTGTGTGTGTGTGTGTGTGTGTGTTGCGTGTGCGTGTGTTGCGTGTGCGTGTGTGTGAATTGGTTTTGGTGTACATATTTACATATTTATGTTTGCCTTATGGCAGTATTACCAGCTTTACACGTGGCTGACACGGCAAACATTTAACAAATGTTTGTAATTCCCAGAATTTCAATGTCAGATGTGCATCTTTACATGGGCACTGCCTGTTCGTGGATTAACAAGTCGTACATTTGTTCACAGCAGCAGATATGAGGGGGATTTTACTTTCGCTTTGTTTCTGCGTTCGTAGATTAAAGAAAATACGAAGATAGGAGTTTTAGAGTTCAGATCCAACAGGTTGCAGTAAATGTCAACCACTCACTTTTAAAGACTTTTTTTTTGCCTGAATTATCTGAATTCAACATCTAAAATGGTAAAATGACCAACAGAAGGTATAAAATACATTTGTAAATATATTCTTTCACTTGTAGCCGAGTTGTGTCAGAAACGTTTCACCATTTAGCAACGTTTTGATGATGGGAACCCAGACACATATGTATTTTCCGGACTATAGAGCTCACTATAACCCGCATCTACAAAGTAAAAACAAAATAAAAAATAAATAAAATAAACTGGAAACGTACATTTATAAGCTGCACCGGGCTATAAGCCGCTGGTATCTCCCCCGCTCTCGGTTTTTCACAAGCTTAATAAATCTACTGGATTTTTTAAGGAGGCAGCCCTGCGTCTCCAAAGCCGAACCATGGTTTCGTTCACGCCGAGTTTACGTGCAGCGGCTCTATTTCCCTCCTGTACTACCAAATCGACAGCCCTCAACTTAAAAGCTGCGTCATATGAGTTTGAAGAAATTTATCCGTCGTGCCTGCTGCTAGCATGTGCTTGTTCTAAATGAAAATGGTCATTTTCTTCTTTGATTTCCAATTTCGACTTCCAATGATTCACTTCCTGCTAAAGCGCCCCCTGGCGGTGGAAGAAAAATCCACAGAAAAGCCATACCGGGCTATAAAGCCTAACGATTCAAAACGTGGGGAAAATGTAGAGAAAAAAAATTACACACACACACATATATATATATATATATATATATATATATATATATATATATATATATATATATATATATATATATATATATAAAATGGTAAAATGTATATATGTAATCATATATATGTAATCTTTTTTCTCTACATTTTCCCCACATTTTGAATATATATATATATATATTTCTACATTTGAGGGACAAATGTCAACAAATCCACACACAGACTAATGTTCATTTATTCTAACTCCTAAGGAGTTGCTTGAAGGCTTGTCGAGTTGCTTGTGGTAATGAGAAAATAATCCACGGGGTGTTCTTTTGGTCTAAAACTAACTGAAGGGAGGAGATCAAAATGAAAGCAGGAGCACTCTGGTGGCAGGTTTGTTTGTATTCGACAGGTTTGTATTCGACAGGTGCCACTGACTAGCTGTTTCCAGTGACACCATTTTGTAATTTCTTGGTATTAAGAGAGATCTCTACAAATATTATAAGTGTATGTTTATAAAGCAAACATGAAATGAAATGTCAAAACTGTGACAACGTTGTACTTTAAGGAACAGTGCATTTCCTGAACAAACTTGTACCATTATCCATGCTTCTTACCCTTGTCCACAATAATTCGTGGCATCTCCTTTTCAGCTGGTGAGGAACACTTGATCCGGTTTCCTTCTACCAAGCCGTTCATCTCAGCCAGGTCCTCAAATGTGCAGTTAACGCCTGCTGAAAGTTCTGGGACATTATGGGCTTCCAGCACCAACTGCAAAGGCAATGGAATGAGAAGATTGTTAGGAATGAACATATAAACTGTTATTCTTATGCAAACAAACTTATTCTCCAGGTTGTTGGCGATATGGAGTAGAGATTCAGAAGATGATCCAGCAGTCTGTTTACATTTTAAGAACAAGAAACACAAGTATGAAGACATCAATATGTGCATTTTGAACAAGAAATTAGTGGTTTTAGATGAGTAAAACATAAAAAAAATCAAAACATGGGTGAAAACAAATAAGAGGACAGTGGTTGGGCCAACTGTTTGGTTGGAACCTGCATTCCTAAAAATAACAAAAGGAGCTTCTTTACTTTTTTTTAAGCAAATAAGATACAAGACATCTTGTGACATTTATTTTTGGTTTAATTCTATACTTGATGTGTAAGTGACTAACCTTTTGAGTAAAATGGAGCTAAAATTAGTTAAGAAAAGACCTTGGTGCAGATCTTGGTAGCAGTAGATGAATCAATGCAGGGTTAAAGAAGAAGAAAGCAAAATGAATTCAGATGAACTAGTGCTCAGACAAGAGGAGAAACAATCCACTAGGATCACTGAGGAAATCAAATGAAGCAGTGAACCATTAGGCAGAGGCTTGCAAGCACACCGGCTAGCGGACTGTCACAGAACGGAGCATTCTCCAGGATATAAAATATGCTAATTTTTCACCATCATATGAAAATGCTGTATAAGCTCCCCTGGCACCTCAGGAAGAACGGCCTCATGTGAAGTAGGGAGGGAGGGAGAAACAAAGTGTCCTTTGCATAAAAGAGAGGAAGATGTTGAGGAAGGTGGAGCAGGGTCAAGACCACAATATACATATTGATGAAAAACCCCAGTCTGTAAAGAGGGCGATGGTTTAAACACTGATTTCAGGTGTAACCAGTAGTACACTTGTGATGCAACACTAAGAGCTGCATCAGCAGCACAGAAGGGCTGACCTGCACTGTTTTTATATTGCTATTTAATGAAAAGAAAGCAGCAGCTGCATAGCCATCTGCACTAAATCCCACATAAAACGGACAGTGAATTCCTAGCCCCCGTCTCTCCTAAATACTCCATCCATCCATCACCTTCCTGATAACTTGCTTTTATTTGCTTTTCTTTTAAAGTAGTAAACAGCCAGACTCACGGTTTGCTTTAGTGCATTCGGTGAAAAATAAAGAGAAAAAAAAAAAGATAAGCCTTACCACTGAGGGAATATTTTAGAAAAAGCATCCACTAAGCAAGCATTTACACACATAGCCTTCTGTGGTTGGTAAAAGCCATTTTGTTTCTGTAAGGGTAAGCAAGGATGTTAAGTCAGAAAGTCATAAATGTGCCTAAATTAGCAACCCTTGAAATAATAGTGAATAAACTGCTAGTAATTATGATTCTGAAATGTATTCAGATGACCTTAGATCAACAGACATAGAGGCCTTGGTGGTTTTGTAAAGAACACATCTTCAATAAGCGAAACCAAAGTCAGAATTATTTCCAAGGAAAAAAAAAATCCTACGAGACAGACTATAGGAAGGACATGTCCTTGCTTTTAATCAGAGATTCCTCTGCTGTATCTTTCCAAACACATTAAATAACCCAAAGGTCAAGTTGTGGCCACTGCCTGTTTGGCTGAAACCTCTGCAGAGCATTCAGCGGAATGGTAAATGTGTGCAGAAAAGGTTAAGCACTCAACAGCATTGCACAGGCACCCATGAATATTATTAGACTGATGCGGAGGTGTATTTCTGACAATCAGCAGCTCACGTTTGACCTTCTGAGGAACGCAGACGAAAACAGTCCTTCTGGTCTTTGGAGAACTAAACGAAATATTCACTTGATCTGGGAGATTCAAAGTCGGTTCTAAAACAACCATGTGAAATGAGAATAAACTAATGTAACAAGATCAGTATTTATAACATTGACTAAAAAAATGCTTCTTAAAAATAGAAAAAACTGCAATATAGTGGAGGAAAAAAGTAGACTTTAAACGGTCTCCTAAAAATATCTCAACAATCACAGCAGTGAAAATGACAAAAAAAAAAACTTAGAATACAACTGATGCATTTAAAACTTACCTTAAAATACATCAATTAAACCACTCAACTTTTTACATTTTGACACATTAGAACCAGAATTTCTCTTAATGGGTTTTTACGATATGGTCCAACCATATCTGTCATGAAACTGAAAGAAAATTATGTAAAAAAATCAGTAGAAGAAAGTAAAGTCCAACTTTGTTTAATTTAACTGTACTTTTTCTTTTTTTTACAAACAGCTTTTTCTTATAGATAAAATTCTAAAAAGTTTTATGAGCATTTGTAATTTGTAATTAAGTTCTCCTCGACCAACACAATCCACCATATTAGGAAAAAGTTTACACATGTGCAGCTTATTTGAAAGGTTCAGACTGTTTAAACAAGTTAACTGCCTCCACTATTTAGCATTTGGAGATTTCTGCTCCTCTGCAAAACCTGTTTATTTTCTTCAGAAAAATGGCTCCTGTTCTACAATCCTGGTTAGGCACTAACCACAGCTGTAGGTACACATATCAATATACCTGAACAGGTAAAAACTTGGCCTGCTAACTTGCATTTCAAAGTCATGCCTCCAGCAGCTAAATATGCTTCATTTAGCTGCCAGAACACATGAAAACACAGCTGTGCTAAACTGTATGCTGGTAACGATTGCAGCTATTTGCTTGAAGAGTATTTCAGGAGCTGGAACTGAAAACTGTGAGGTCAGGATGTAAAGGATCGGTGTTGACAGACAGTAAAATGATACAAAGCCGTATTGGAAAGTTAACACCATGTAGTCAATAGTACTTAAAGCCCAATTACACTGTGGTACAAATTATGTTTGAGGGAGTGATATTGTGAATCTGCCAGACAGGATTTTCTCACTTGCAACATATTCAGCCATCATCACAATTTACTGCAAGGTGGTGCTGTTAAAGGAAATGCTTGAATGCTTGCTGGGAGTGTTTTCCTGCTGAATAAACAGACATATTCAATTGCTGCTAATAAAACACCAGAAGAAGTGCCTATATTTTTGTACAAACTCAAGCATTCGCTCTTTAAGCTGAAAAGTGCATGAAGATTCAGCTTTCCCGTGAATCAGTAGCATTTCGTTGCACACAGTTACCAATAACTTGTTTACATTTCTGTGAAATGGAGTTGAATAACTTCTAGCCCAGATATTCTAGTCCAAGAAAATTGGACTATATTCTACACTTCCTTTGTGTATTTTAGTGTCACATCAGAGAAAATAGGTATGATATGCCCCACTAGGCTATTTTTGGATTAATATCAGTGATTTGTGGTGCTGTTTAATGTCAATATTGTTGGTCTGGAGCTAAGCTGCTGCTGCTTCCTGGTACTTTGCCAGGAAGCAAAGTCTTCTTGAAACACACTTTCAAAATGTCTTTCTTAATTAGCATAATTTATTATGACCTCTACATATTCTAATGTACCCAAACTGATCCATGATTATGTGAGAAATATGCCCTACAGCATCATATCAGACATGTTCCTATAGCATGACAGAAGCACCACAATGCTTTATAGAGTATAGGAGCTTGAATACAACATTTCCAGTGCGATCCAATAATCTTACTTCACCAGTCCACAAAATGTTATGTCTCTTCTCTTTAGGTCAGTTAATGTCTCATTGGCAAACTGAATCCTCTTGAGTTACATGTTTTTTCCCCCTCCAACAATGGGGTTTTCTGGAGACGTATTAATAAGCCAATCCTTTAGATGTTTCCCTTCTTCAAGCAACCGAACACTGTTCACAATGACCCGACCCATTTAACTCCAATTTGTTGCCTTTGTACTCAAACGAGGACCAAATATTTCTTTAAAATCGAGCAACCTCACTGCCATTATTCTGAGCACCCCCTCCCCTTCAATTACTGATTCAGGTACACAGAGTGGGCAGCATGTGCATCATTAGAGCACAAATATTCTTGATTAAAAATTGATGACATGGTGAAAACTTGTCAAGAGTTTCTCTTTCAGAAGAAGCAACGCATGTGTTCGTTTCCATCCACTCACCGTGACGCTAAACTGGGACACCGATATGTTGTTCGGGTGGACACTTAGACGCACACACTGCTTGATGTCTGAAGCAAAGCGCCGGGGTTCTGATGAGCGCTCACATTTCTCCTTTCTGGCACACCTGAAAGGAAAGGGGGGGAAAAAAAACAGGAGGGGTTGTTATTCTGGGATGAAAAATGGACACGCATCCAAATGCACATAGTAACCTGATCGAGGCTTAGTCTACCTGTTGCCATCTGGTGAAAAAAAAGAGGAATGTCCCCAACCCTCTCAGACAGGGTCTATTGGAAACATTTATCATATTTCCTCTCTGGAAACGTACCAACTACTGTGGGTGGGAGCAGTTGTATTTAAAACAAAGGTTGCTCTATATGTGCAAGTAGAGCCAGCCCATTGGGAAAGAGGTTTCCCGTGCTTTTGTGCAGCAACCTTAATAACTGGCATTCATGGGCAATGCCAAATGCAGGTGGAAAGGTGGATGCTAATGGGGGTAAGTGGGATAGATTACCCCAGTTCTTAATACCAAACCAGGTGGCCCGATCCAGTTTGTTACAGTGGTTTGAGGAAAAGGAGGGACAGAAGCTTTGTGCTTAAGGTGGAATTTACCGACTCTTGTTCTTAATTACAATCCCTTGTTAGACTGAAAGGGCATTCCCCATTTAGACTGGAAGAAAACTGCCATTCATTCTAACCACAAACTTACTGTTGCTAGTTTTTACATAGAGAACGCAGTTTCGTTTTTGCTATATGTATGCATTACAAGAAAATGTCAAGCTACAATTTTGTACACACCCATTCCTTTTTGTAAATTTGTTTTTGTTTAATCCTATTCTGATTTAGTAAAAAAAAACCTCACTGTGTAATTAAGAACCTGGAAAATCTAGGGAGGTCTAAAAACTGATTGGCTGTAAGAGGTCACAATCAATGTAGTTGAAATCTGCCACAAGGAAACTTTCAGACTTTAAGGAGGGAGGATTTTGACCTGACAAAGAGTATTGTAAAGAAGTTAAACAGCCTAACACGACACAAAGACAACAAAAAAAAGCAGTTAGAGAGTGAGAGAGCTTGAGCAGGAGGAAGAGGAAAGAATGCAGGGAAGTGAAAGAGAGCAAAAAAAGAAAAGTTTAGATTTAAAGGAATACAGCCATTGTTGGCCGTCTGTGAAGCTTTTCCTGCTAAGCCGGTTTCAGTAGGGGTTTAATCGCTTCAGGTTTCTTTGTGCTCCTATCACTGGTGTCTGTGCCTTTCCTTTGTACTGATTTAATAGGAACACATCATTTGAACAGCCTCAGGCAAACAAGCCAAATATAAAAATCCACAAATACAAACATTCGACAGTCACGAAAGAAGCAGATTCGTTTCTTTAATATCATTGTGTGTTGTTGTTTACGCAGAGCTGCATTGTAATTTTGCAATATAATTCTGAATGATAACGAGTGTTTTGATAAAAAAAAAGTACATTTCAAAAATAGTCACATTGCAAAACTGTGTACATGCACACGTAAAACATGATTTTGTGTGAACTCGTAAAGTTTCTCAGGAAGTTAGCCATATGACCCAACAAGTCTTAATCACAAGTACGATTTTACAATTTATCTTTCTAACTGCAACGCAGTTTTGCACATTATGCAATGTAACAGTATGAATAAAATATGCAGTTACTTAAAAAAAAAAACATTTAAACAAACAGCTTCATTACTTTGGCATCCCTCCACATCTGTGCTTATTTTGTTTTATTTTTTGAAAAGCTTTTCTCCATCACTAGCTGCTTCTAAGTTCAAGTTTTCTTTTTACTTCCATGCTGTTTGGTTTTTAACATCAAACAGAAAAAAAGAGAATTTAAATGCTGATGCCTTTCCAGTTTTAGTTTTGCATATGAGAAACTAAATCCAACCCGAGAGAAATATCAGATGGTATTCTGATTTACAATACATGTGCTCAGGACTGATAAATGAGCTACGGAGTTTGCAGAAGGATCAGGCACGTGCAGACGGGGGGTGCTTGTGCACCTGCCCTTTTTGCTCCTTGCCCCAAAGTGCCCTTTTGGTCAATCTTTATTTTTATTTTATTTCTGACACATAACATGTACTAAAAGCTCAACGTAGCGACTGTTCCAGATTACTGAACAGATTTTGGTGAATAAAAAAAAAAAACGTTCTTGGTGAATAAAGTGGAGTAGACTTGCTACTTGTCAGATGATGGACAACGTTGAAGTATCGTTTCTGCTTCAGCTCGGAGTCGCGGTTTAAGCAGAGAGGTAATGAAATACAACAGACTCTGACAGGCCTCTGCGACTGCCTTTCTCTGAAGAATTACTGAGCGGGAGGAGACAGCCAGGTGAGGAGAAACTGTTCTTATCTACCGATTCAGTATTTTTATTATACAGACATTAGGCTGTTGTTGGTGTGCTATTAGCTAGCTGATAACTAACGACTTTGCTAGCAAAGCTAGAAAACTAAAAAGCTTCTCCCCTGTATCTTTAATGATATCCAGTCATTCTTTAGTATTGCTTATGCAATAAGGGCACATCGCCCGTCCAAAACCGATCAAAGCCATAATGGATATATGTCCAATCTTCTAACTTCCTTTGCTGTATAATGTACATTTCATTTATTCTGGCGTTAGGTAAATGCATCTTGAAGGAGAATAACACTTAAATAAAAGTCCGACAAGGATATTCATTTAGAATTAAAAATAACTCACCCTGAATTACCATGATAGATATAATGAATGTAATAAAAGTGACATTAATGAAGGGGAAAAAACTCAACCCAGACTTTAAGTTTAGGGTCTGGTTCGCAGAGTATGAAGTTAAATTTGTTTTCCTAATTATTCAATGTGGGAAAAAACTAACCTCAGTTAAGTAAAATAAAATTGTAATCAAAACTTTTGGAATTGTAATGATTTCTTTAAAAAAAAACAAATCGTTTTGTTTAAAAAACATTTTAAAATTAAATAACAAATTTTTGTCTTGTGAACTTAAAGTTATTTGCCAAACATAAACTTTTATTTGCACACATCAGAAATCTTTTGTTGCGATTTTAGGCCCTGCTCAAGACGTCATATGAGAATCACAAGCAAAACTTTGACATCAACAAAAACTTTGAATATTAAGAAAAGATTTCTGACATGCAAAATAAGTTTGTTTTGCAAAAAAAATGCACTTCATGAGACGAATGTGATTTAAATGTTTAAAAAAGTTTTTTAAGCAAAACTCAGTAGGCCTTTCTCATGGTGACATGCATTAACAATTCAATTTTTGCTTTTGTTTTTTTCTTTTTTCTACAGTTCCACGTTAAAGTTTGATGCAGCTCTGCTTTCCTGAATGGACCATCTTCATCTCCACTGCAGCAAACAGGCAGCTCTTTGTTTTATAGATTACAGTCACTAAAAGGTTGCATTGTGCCCTTGTTTATATTTTTAATAGTGTAATTCTGTAAAGACAAAATATGTATCGTGGTCCAGCTCTGATTTACATATCTTGCTAAATTGTGGGTTTGAATATTGCAATACTTTCCTATAACAAAATAGACCTGCAGAAAGAAATTACTAATAAAATATCTTACATATGCATAGTGTTATGCTCTATATGGAGATGTTCGTTAGCTTTGATTGTATATCTCACATTTTTGTAATTTATCATTGTTTATTAAACTCTGAAAGCTGAGTGGCTTTGTTAATATTCTGTCCTAAAATGCAGTTAGATGTGCCCCTTTAGTGGTCTCTGCACAGACTCTTTCTAGATCCGCCCCTGAGGCTTTTATACGGGGTCAAACGATAAGTTACACCAGAAATAAGACGAATAGAAACTTCATGGAAATGGTAAAACTTGAAGAACAAATTACATTTATCTCAAGCTCAGTCTCTTTAAAGGATTCTAAAGAAAATCAGCAAAAACTGCTAATATTAAGGGCAAAATATAACAAACTATCTACTACCAAAGCTTCATCAGAGATATTCAAGCTGAAACAATCCTACTACGATCAAGGAGAAAAGGCAGGAAAGCTTCTCGCCTGGCGAATTAAAGCTCTGCAGAATGAAAATACTTCTGATCCTCTAAATATTAATGATCTCTTTAAATATTATTACTCAAAATTATATACATCTAAAGGACACATATCACAAGTATCACTTGATTCATTTTTTTAACTCTATAAATATCCCCACACTTAGTGAAACAGTTAAATCAGAGCTGAATATCCCGATATCTATAGATGAACTTTCAAGTGCAGTAGATACATTTAAATCAGGGAAAACACCCGGTCCGGATGGGATCCCTTTGGACCTTTATAAAATATTTAAGAACAGACTACTACAGCCCCTCTATAATATGCGTGCAGAAAGTTATACCCTTAAAGAATTACCTCCTTCTCTACTAAATGCAATCATAACAGTACTACCTAAACCTGGAAAACCTCCCACCAGATGCGAATCTTTTCGACCAATCTCTCTTATAAATTCTAGCATAATATCTAAAGTACTAGCACTTGGGCTTGAGAAATGTTTACCATCTCTTTCTGAACCTGATCAGAACGGATTCATAAAGGGGCGGCAAGCCCACCATGGTGTCCGTCGTGTGCTGAATATAATCCATGCTAAATATGAACAACCTGATACAGTTTTACTTTCACTTGATGCAGAAAAAGCATTCGACAGAGTGGAACATAATTATCTATACAATGTTTTATCTCAATTTGGCTTGGGTAGTTATTTCATAACCTGGATTAAAATAATTTAAAATAAACCCACAGCCTCAGTTATAACGAATAATATTATATCTGATTAATTTAATCTAGCTAGGGGAACACGTCAAGGGTGTCCCCTCTAACCCCTCCTCTTTATTCTGGCAATTGAACCATTGGCTTTTGCCATAAGGAACAATCAAAACATACAGGGTGTCAGAATAAAAAGTATTGAATCTAAAATTGGACTATTTGCAGATGACATTATTTTAATGTTGTTTAATCTGAAGTCCTCAATCCCTCAACTACTTAAAACCATCAATGAGTTTGGTCATTCATCCATTTTCTAACACCCTTTGTCCCTTAGTGGGGTCAGGAGGGTTGCTGGTGCCCATCTCCAGCTAACGTTTAGGGCAAGAGGCGGGGTCACCCTGGACAGGTCGCCAGTCTGTCGCAGGGCAACATAGAGACACACAACCATGTACACACACACATAGGGGCAATTTGGAGAGGCCAATTAACCTGACAGTCATTTTTTTGGACTGTGGGAGAAACCGGAGTACCCGGAGAAAACCCACGCATGCACAGGGAGAACATGCAGAAAGACCAGGGCCGTGAATCGAACCCACAACCTTCTTGCTGCAGGGCAACAGCTCTACCAACTGTGCCACAGTACAGCCCCGAATCTAAATCCGGCATCCTATTTTTAAATCAATCCACCTCAAATTTAACACAGGGACGACGACTAAATCTTGCTCAAGTTATTGAGTTAAGAAATTGAGCAGCAATTATCATCATCTAAAAGGTGTGGGTTATACTTGGCCCTATCTTCGCAAGTTGGGCATGCGGCATATTTTGATTTATTTGGAGCTCGAACGCCGTAAATATCTTCTTCCTTCGCCCTTTTGGCCAGGACAGAAGTTAGCGTTTCGTAGTCCGGTCGCTTTCTAGGGCAAACGTCCTCAGCCGAGGACGTTTGTGGAAGATTGTCCAAATCTTCCCCTATGACTGCCCTCTCCAGGGACCGGTCTTCCAACGCCGCTTCTGTCAGTGCAGAGGTTGAGGATTCAGATCCAACAACCTCTGCTCTGCAAACTTCCCCAGCCGGGGAAGTTTGCTTGGCAATCGGGGAAGGGTTGAAGAGATAAGCATCAAACTCGTCATAGTCGATGGACTCATCCCTGTGGCTACTAATGTCAAATGTCACCCCTGGAAGAATCTTATTAAAGATTTTCCTCACTCCGGTGGTAATCAAATATCCAGCACCAAAAGTTAATGGAAAGAACACGGTTGCTACAACCTGTGCCATTCTAAAATCGCTAAAACACACAGAGCTATAAGTCAAAGAGATGCTTGGATATGACCTCCTGTTTTGAGATTCAAGCATTCATAACCTCAGATGTTCTTTGATCTATGTCATAGATGATGAGGTCATAGACAATGAGCTCACTGTAGTTCTGGGGGAATGTCTTGCTTCTGATGGTTGCTATGGAAACGGTCAAATCAGTTCTGCATGACTCAAACTATTAACCCTTTGCAACTGCATCACTGAATCATTCGAGGCGCCATGACGAACTTCAGAAGGGTATATTTCAGGAGGCTTTGGATTAAAACAGGGATTTTAATCTTTAAATATTAAGTTTGGATTGACAATGGTATATTAAAAACATTAATTTAAGAAGGATTTTTCATCATTTAAAATTTTGAATCATACTTGACTTAAAAATATCCTAAAGTAAAATTAAATGTAACTTACAAACATTTGCTGCTGCTCTTTTTAAAGAAATTTTGCCTGCTTGGACAAGAGCTACAAAGAAATACTTTTGGTTTAATAATTTTACATGTTAGCATAAAAAAAAGAATAAAGAATGATCCCTAAGAAATGGCCGCTCCATAGTTGATGGGTTGTAAACGACATTTGTTCTGTACGGTGCGGAAATGTAAACTATAGACCAGGGGTGTCAAACTCAATTTCACCGAGGTTCACTTCAGCATATTAATTAATTAATTTTTAATATATTATTTGTGATTCATATAATAAACTCAGAACTCGGGTGACAACCATATTCATAGTTAGCTAGATTCCTTTAAAAAAAAGTTTAGTTTAAAAGACTTTTTTAAATTAACTCATTTTTACCAAACAAACGTTTATTTGCACACATCAGAAATCTTTTGTTGTGTTGTGAAAACTCGGTATTCTTTTCTCATGGTGACATGCATTAACAATTCAATATTTGCTTTTGTTTTTTTTCTTTTTTCTACAGTTCCACGTTAAAGTTTGATGCAGCTCTGCTTTCCTGAATGGACCATCTTCATCTCCACTGCAAGTGTAGCAAACAGGCAGATCTTTTTTATAGATTACAGTCACTAAAAGGTTGCATTGTGCCCTTTTATATTTTTAATAGTGTAATTCTGTAAAGACTAAATATGTCAGGTGGTCTAGCTCTGATTTACATATCTTGCTAAATTGCGGGTTTGAATATTGCAATACTTTCCTATAACAAAATAGACCTGCAGAAAAATTACTAAGAAAATATTTTGCATATGTATATTTGTATGCTCTATATGTTCGTTAGCTTTGATTGTACATGTCACATTTTTGTAATTTATCATTGTTTATTAAACTCTGAAAGCTGAGTGGCTTTGTTAATATTCTGTCCTAGGATGCAGTAAGATGTGCCCTTTTTTTGTTGCTGAGCACTTGCCCCTTTAGTGGTCTCTGCACGGCCCTGAGAAGGATATACAAGTCGGGTTTATGACATCATCTGCTAGAGTCTACAGACCATAAATCAACAGGAACAGATTTTGCAGAAAAACCACCAAACAAAGTTAAAGGAGATAATGTTTTGGGATTAAACTCCATTTGAGTGAAAACAACACCAGCCAAGGTTTTAATTTTAGTCATCTTCTTAGAATTATATATTTCTTTCACTAAGACAAAAAGACATAATGAAGCAATCAGAAGGGAAGAAAACCAGGGAAAGTTAATCATCACATTGTCTCTTTCCCTTAAAACTGTTGTTTTCATTGTGCAAACATACAGTAAGAACTACATTTTTCACTTTTGCTCACAGCAATCTAGTCTTAAAGTACAATAGATAAAAAACTAACATCCCTAATTCACCTAATTGTGTTTTCACTTATTGTCACAAAAAATTTTAATGAACATGTAAATTGTCTTACTTTGTCCGTGCCAACACTCATGTGCTTGTATGGCGTGAATAGTGCATGCAGCCTTGTGTCCTATTCAATACATTAACTATAAAACCTGGCTTTAGCCTGGTAGGGGGCAAGTGAAACCTAGCTAATCACCCGGGCTTGTACTACACAGAGAAAAACCCTAAATAGTATCTACCAAAAAAAAAATAAACAATGAAAATAAGATGTATTGCCTCATTTTAAGGAAATTACTGTACCGGCATAATGTGATGACCAGGGTTTAATCAAGAATGTTCCCAAGTATCTTGTACAAAGTTAAGCAAACACAGTAGCTATACATACAGTTAAAATTTGATGGGAATAGCACACATAATTTAATAGATTTAGGAGGTGGCTATTACCAAGGCAAAACACTGGATGACAATTTTCAATTACTATCTACAAAGACGGTGCAAAAAAAGGCTTCATTTATAACAATTTGCAACACAGCGCTCTGTAAACACTGTTGAATAAACTGTTTAGCAAACCAAATCAAAGCAATTTAGATTGCAAATAATAGCCATAAAAAACACTGATACTGGGCATCATTTTGTCCACCATCTCTTCATTTGGTTCCTAACCGGCGCCGTTATGTGGAGCTGTTTGGCTGGGTATGACGCATTGTGAGGAGGCAAGCTGAATTGATTAGATCAACTCTGAATAAAAACTAATCAGCCTTTGATAAGGTGACACAATTAGAGAAACTGAAAAAAAAGGGGCAAGGGAAAATATGTATATTTATCGATAGTGGTGTTTTGATGCACAACAAAACTCCTCCAGTATTCCTCAAAAACTCATTGAGCATCCATGAGGCAGAGTTTGCACGTCTCAGGAGGGGTGGAGGAAAAGATTATACTAAAGAGAGAGCAGCAGTATCTGGCCATGCGAGGCTCCAGGTGTAATGCATACCTAATGAAAGGCTTGGAGAAGGTCAAACAGGCTGTGAAATGAAAGCTATTAAATTCCCACAAAGCTGTGGTCCAGCCGTCCTCAGCTCCATCAAATACCTGTGTCAGGAAAATGTGCCCAAATGCATGAAATCATACACACATCCATAAACCTATACAGTGCATGTTGGAAGCAGGTTTGTGTGGAAGTAAAAGATTATTTTTCTAAACAATTCTGGTCAAATATAGGAAAAAGAAAAACTGGAAATATTTTAGATTATAAATGGGTTTTGGATCTTTACAGTATTTGGGATAAATCAATGCACAATAAATAGGTACCCTGTAGCTCAGCTGAAACCCAATTATCATACTACCCATGCATCATCACACACTGCACAGAATCCTAGATATACTCATAGCCTGTGGCGTAATAGGTTACTTTTGAAGGAGTTGTGTCATATACATTTAATCTTCCAACACACTGCATGGCTGCATTTTCTCCTGCATGTGTGACCAAATGCACATGAATGTGTGAAGCCTATATAAAAGTACACTTTCTCCTGTTATTAAACACAAAATGTTATGCAAAATTCTAAAAACTAAACTAAACTAAGCCATTTTTGAGACAATATGTGTATGTTATGTTTATATCTGAAAAACGAGCCGTTTCAAAAACCTCCCAATTATGAAGTCACCGAAGCTGAGCTGCACTCGCTTCGTTATTAGCAGAGGAGCACATTTGGTCAGCTAGTTTTTTCTGTTGTAAACACTGTAAAATGGCCACTGTTGTTCGCTCTAATTAGCATGTGTCCATGCAAATTCTACCCGTCACAATGAAGAAAACTGCATGGCTTTGTTTTATTTTTAAACAGTGATTCTATAATCACAATAGAAAAGGTTTATGGAAATTAAATCAAATGTATGCCTGCTTTAGAGTTAAAAATTAGAGTTAAGTTCTGAGGCACTCCAGGCTGGGATATGAATGGTGGAATGTTTCAAACCACTGGTGGGTCTGTTTGCAATGTCCTATCCACATTGCCAAAGGAAACTGTAGTTTACGCAAGTGGCTTCTCTCTTTTGAAACTCTTAGAGTATCGACTGTATGGCTTTACCAAACAACCTCGACTGAAGGACAGTTCTGTCCTTGCTACTTGTTGTAATTCAACTTGAAATATCCCATTCAGAAGCTGCTTCTTTCATCCTCAATGGTTGTGCTGTAAGCTTTGCTCCTTCTGTCTAACTCAAGGCCAAAACAGACAGAATTGACCAGGTGAAAACTAGTTTTTTTCATGAAATGTAATGAACTGTGTTTTGTGTAGCCCATAGATGTGTCCCAACTAGTTCAGAGAAGCTCATAGGCCCGTTAAGTGTGGTTGTCCACACAGCATCCTGAAATTTGCATGTAGGAAACGGTGGAAGAGTCATTATCCAGCCCACTGGCCATGACCGTGTTACTCCAGTTTTGTGGACACACGCCAAGGCTCGCAAATCAACCAACTCATGACATAAAACTTGTTTCTCGTAGCATCACACCAAAGGGCGCGGAAATTACAGAGTGGCAGCTCCTAGGTGTAGAAATCTCCAATCCCGCTGATGAAAGAACCCCAGCTGAGCAAAAAATTATACAGTTAAAGTTGTGTTTTTTTTAGGTTAGTAATTTGTTATGAAACTCTATTTCAATGTGCTAGTTTATAGGCTTAGGCTAATTTATTTTGAAAAGCCCACATTACCACAAATATTCTTAAGGGAGTTCACAGCACAAAAAAACAAACAAAAAAAAACATTTCATGTAATCTCAGTAACAATGTTATCTGACAAGGCCACTTAAAGATCAATTAAGATTAGCATTGGATTATATATTTCGGTGAATATTATGTGTCCATAGAAGATGCATGCAAAATGGCCTTGCCCAATATTCGGAATCATTTTTCAATCATTGACAAGTTGAGCGATAGATGTGTAAGCAGTTTACCTCTTTATCTTTATCTTTAGCTCCAGCCAGATGATTTCTAATCTTCCTTTCTATTGTGGTATGAATTTTTATAACCCTTTTAGCCTGACATTCAGTGGCCTTATCGTTTGGAATACATAACCGTATATATCTTCACTTCCTCTGACTGTCACCACATCTCTCCTTCATCGTCCCCGTCTCATGTCAGTCCAGTTCATGCTCTACTGGGCAAAAGCAAGGCAACTAAACCCACTCTGAGAGTGAGTGAGTGTGTGTATGTCCATTTTCCAGCGCTCGTGCATTTTTGTGTGTGCTAGAGTGACAATAGGTGACAGTGAGAAATGGCCCTGACTTCAAAGTGGACGTGCAGCTATTTTGTGTGTGCCTTTAGGGTGTGTGTGCTGCTGGTTGGTGGACTGGCATTGTGTATGTGGGAGAATGATTCAGTGTGTGTTCTCACACAACGATGGTGGCAGTTCAGAGAGGATGCACAGCACTCGGTTCCATCCTGATGCCCCCGTCACTTCTTGGCCTTGTTCCCTTCTCTCAACCTTTCTAAGGACCCACCAGGAGACGCAAGGTGAGGGTAGGGGGAGAAACCAGTCTCTCATACACAAGGGGCATCTACTCTCCCCTGGGCACAGATATCAACTCAGTGCCGTGGGATCATAGAATCTCAACATCAAAGCAACAAGTTTGAGAAAGTTGAACTTTTTATGTGGCCAAGTCATTGACAAGAAGATTTAGGAATAATTTCTGTGCTTTCAAAGTATTTTGACAAGATGTTGTCAAAGTTACATGCAACACATGGGAGGGGAACAGTAACACACTGTTAATTGTATAATGAGATTGTTTGCCATATGATCTTGCTCCACAACATTTAGTCAAAACGAGGCGTTATCCAGTTACTTTTGGCATGAGACTGTGTTTAATAAAGCCAGTGAATGATTTACAATTTCCACTCTGCAACACCTATAATAAGTTTTTTAGGTTCAATAGTTACTTTATGATTTTTTTTTAAATAAGCTTAGATTATATCTCAATCTATATTTCAAAACAGGTTACTTACACTGATCAAACCTAAACTGGGTTCTTCTGGATTTAAAAGAGATTGCTAAAGCATTTATACTATTTGGGAAAATAGATATGTTGGATACTTTTTGACATTAAGTTTACCAAAGATGTTACCAAAGATGGTGTTATTAAATAACAAATATATTAGAACAGCAAGAAATTAGACAATCATGAGATCACAGAATCAGTTAGAATCAATCAGCATTTCTTGCTCTAAGGGTTCCCACAAAATGTTCATTCAAAGTTTAATACTTTATCATACCATGTTTTCGATATTTTTGTCATCTATTCTTACCACATTATGACCATTTGAGTACATAACATTGACCTGGTTGGGTTTTTTATTATTTGTTTTATTTCCACAAATCATAATAACAACTGGCTCCACAGTTGAGTAGTTTATAGTACCGTTGCCTTAAAGCAGGTCCAGGATTTGAATCTCTGCCTTTGGTCTTTCTGCATGAAGTTTGGAGGCTCTGTTCTTCCCATATATATGCACTGGACCTTTTTTCATCTCTATGTCTAACACTTGCAGAAACTGGTGTGTAATTTCATAAAACTTAACATGCCTGCTCAAGTTCTTGATTAGGACCATTTAAGTGATTATTTAGGGTCATAAAATCAAACTAACACGTGCCTTTTTCATGTAAATAAACTTAAAAATTAGGCTGGTGTTAGATGTGAATCTTCCCATTTTATTTTTTTTTGGGTGAACATCATCTAACCCTGGCAGTAGAGTATGCAAGTGCACTTAAAGCTGTCTCCGGGGGAGCCAAGTGGTCACCTTAACCAGATCCAAGAAGCTGGTAGCAGTTAATTATGGCATTTCAGTTTAATTAGCATTAGTTTGGCATGCCACAATAATGAGCACAGTGAAGAAATGGATAGCTATGATCACAGTGACGGCTATTGGTGAAGCAGAATTAATGAAAGCAATAGAGGATTCGAGGAGAGATCGAGCAATGAGTCTGCCAATTAGCCTTTTCTTCTAAAAGGTTATTTGACAGAACCTTAGATGTCTCTGAAACACAAATGTTTGAGCAGAAAAATCCCCTCCAGACTTACAAAAATGTATCAAGTTTTTCAGGTGTCTTCTTGTGACTTGCTAAATCTTTCACATTTCTTAACAGGCACGGACATGACTGATGAGTATTTATAAAGGGTTAATTGTGTGATTATAAAACCAACAAGGATGCAAAGTTTACAGCATTCTTACCCTTATCTTTTTATTTTATCTAAAATAATATCACATAGGTTTGAACTTAAATTAAAATCCACAGACTTTCAGGGATGCAATAAACATTGAGGGCAACTGATTTGTACCTACTGAACTACTGATTGCATTAATGCACCCTGTCAAAAGAGAAAATGTATTTGTCCAAGTCTGGAGGCAGAGGTGACTACCATCTCTTCTCCTCTTGATGTAGGATCGATACTTATGAGTGTTTGAAGTCGACAGAAGCCAAGTATGAAGCAGTGAGAACGCATAAGGAGAAAATGATTTCTGAATCCAAAACTCACTGCCAATCGCAAAAAAAGAAACAATTTCAAATGATGACTTCCAACAATAAAAGATTAAACAAATTAATGTGTAATTAACTTGAATTGATATTTATTGGACACTAAAGCCTGATGGTTAGATTTAGCTGATGACATAGGAACTCAAGTAATGGAGAAATAAAAAGGCAAGGAAAGCTATCGCAGCCAACTGGAGATCAAGATATGCAATCCAATTATTAATGTAAAGATATTGTAAAATTAGCGTCGCACACTGATAAGGCTGGGTATAATTTGCGATATTCTCAATATGCATGACAACTGTGATGACAATCATTTTGACAAAAATACCCCTCCAAATATGGTCTCCAATCTGTCTAGCAGTCATGCACTACAGGCATCTTGACATGCTAGTTAACGACTTACAAATTGACAGCTGACAGAGCAACATTAGGGGAGGTAACATATCCACAACATGGCTGGAGGATCTCTGGTATATTGGTTCTCAGTAGGAGAGCCGCTGCCTTACTTGGAGCGAATAAAGTGTGGATGGAAGTCGGAGGAAAAACTAACACGCCATATCGCCCTTGCGATGTAAACAAAAACAGTGAGACATGAATCCCCAGAGCTTTGTTGGGTTGGGATGTGGAAATTACAAAAAAAAGGAGGGAAAAAAAAAGTTTTTCCAAGAAGCACAAATGAACAGCAATTTACACTAGTCGGGTTAACGACGTATACGAGGATCTGCAACTCCAGTCCTCCAGGGCTGATGTCCTGCTAATTACGGAGACGTCCCTGCTCTGAAACACCTGAATCAAAAGGCTTAATTACCTCCTCAGCCTATTTTGCAAAGCCCTGGTCATTAAACATTCTTTTGATTCACTCGTGTTGTCCCCGCAACGTATCCACAGGTTGCAGGGCACTGGCCTTCGAGGACTTTATTATATTGGAGTCACAAACTCAATTTCTTGCAGTTGAATATCCAGTTTTAAACAAAGTAAATATTTAATGTAAAAGCAGGTACCAAACGTCCCTTAGATGGGTATGGATTGATGTTAGGTTGGTACCAAATGACCTGCAATGGATGGTTTATCCTCCAATCACATTTGAAATGGCAAAGGGCAAAATGGCCAGCACCCTTCTGACATTACAAATTAAATAACATGAAATTGTTTTCTTAATGTAAAAGCAAACAATAAATCTTTTTATACTCCTAGTCTTCTACATGAGCCCTTTTACCCTCCGCTGACTGACAGAACGTGACTTCCAATGTGAGTGGGAAAAGGTGAAAAGCAAGGCAATGTTGAAAACCCTAGTGATGTGGGTCACAACCTTCCTTTCACATGCTTAGCTAGACAGGCATTAGCATAAACATGCACATCTCAGCATAAGCAGACCAGGACAGTTAAGTTGACAGGTGAACCTCCAGTTTTTACAAAGATGGAGTAAGGTCTTACTGGAAGACTGGAAATCTGGTACAAATTTCACTGAGGGCTAAAACACACAAATGATTTACAGTTGGTGGGACAGAAACAATCACGCGTCTTTACAAAAACCCACAAACTTGTTCAGAGTCAAACATGTGTGACATTGACGACATTTTTAAAACAAATGATTGGTGTTTGTCAAGGACAATATGAGTGCTATCAAAGAAGCAGGCACACACTCCTGCTGATTTTCTCTCCGGTAATATTGATTGCCTTCTTGCTCTTGCCCCGGTGTTCTCACTAACAGCTCCTCTCACCGATCTATAGAGTAAATAAAGGCAATACTGATGGAGGAAGAGGAAAGAGAGTGTGTGTGGATAAGAGAGGAAGATAGTAAAACGGAGAGAGAGAGAGGGAGCATGCAATTCTGTTTTTTTTTCCCTCAGAGCCGTGAGGTGATTTCAAGGTTGATTGGAACAACAAACTATCTGGAGGAACACTTTTAAAGTGGAACGGCTTGCCGTCCTTCCCCACAACCATTTTCCCTCCAGCACAAAGTGTGCGTGTGGGTGGCAGACAGAGATTTCTTTTGTGTTTTGCTCTTTCTTTCTATATATTCTGAAAGATTCATTGTTTATGCCTTTGCTTTTGATTCTATAGTGAAATATGTTTAACCTTGGACAAGCCAAAGTATTTACTTTATATATAAAAGCCTTTCACAAGACACATCAGAACACTTCCATTATAATTCACAAAATTTAATTTGTTGTGCCTTTTGTCAAACGCCCTGCAGACTGTGCCTGGAGGCTTAACGCACCGAGTCGCTGTCATTCATGTGAGGAGCTTGTTCAAATGTGTTTTAGTAAGTCTTTATATGACGACTTAATAAGTTTAGCTCACTTTTTTTTATGTCGGCCATAAAAATGCAACATTTATTTTTTTTTACCTAAAAGAAGAATTGGAAACTACAATCTGAGGACTCCTCCTAGGAGGATGCAGCAAAATTGCTGGAGCTTTGGTGCAGTCAACACATATGAGCATGTTCATCCCGATCAATTTGTAAAAGCAACAAGAAGGTTAAAACACCCAAGTATACTCCATAGGCACTATATACGCACCTCTACTTTGAATCATTTTTGAGCTTAAGTTGTAGAACTACCCATATGACAAAAATAACGCCACTGTATCCATTGATACTGACGCTTCAAATGTGCACAAATATGTTTCATTTGAGAAAAATGATAGAGTTGATCAATAGTTGATCCAGCAATTCCTTCCAAAACGTTTTTGTAACCAGGAAGTCTCTGGACCGATGAATTAGTGATTCATGCAGGAACATGTTTGTGTACTGTTGCCTGTAACCTCAATTTTGAGCTCCATGATCCATTCATCATCCGTCATAGTTCATTTCTACCTCGGGGATCTCATATGTATTCATTTTCTGTTTTTTTTCTTGCTCGACTTTCTTCCATTTATTCTTTATCCTCGATGTGACCTGACACTTTTCTCTACACTCGCTCACTCCCCAGCCTTGGAATATATGATCATCCTGAAACTATTTCTCTCCTTGTCTTTCTAAGAATTTATTACCATCTATTCTTGACTACTTTGCTTTCCAGCTCTCTTTATTTGTCATCTTCTCATTCATCTTCTACTCTTCTCATCTCTATCTCTTCTTCCCTGTCCATGTTCCCTTATATCTAGGTTTCACTGTGTTCCTCTCACTTCTTGCTTTGCTTCCTTGCCCTCGTCACGTCCTCTCGGTGGTAGCAGGGATAAAGGTGCTAAATGTACTGGTCTCAATGTCCCTCTCACTCACACACATACACCCCCACGCACACGCACACACACACACCCCCCCTACACACACACACACACACACACAGAGCCACTTTTTACCCTTGAGCTAGCACCAACACAAGAAACCAATTTTCAATTTACAGTGTAGTGGGGAAAAAGTCTCTGCCCCCACCAAGCACCATCTCCCTCTGCAATCTTGAGGGACAAGGTGGGTTGTTTGTGGATTTGCGCCCATCTTGGTGTACGTGCTTATGCATTTCGAGGGGAAAATGACAGAGACGTGCAATCTTAGAAGTAAGGCCAAAGTTAACAGGTTAGCAGGGGTCAAGTGGGTACCTGAAAGTTAATGGGATCATCTCTGTGATTGCCAACAGTTTCCAATACGAGCAAAACCTCTCACTTTCAAGGTTGGAGCGGTGCCAGTCGGAACCCTTGGCAGTGCCCACCAGTGTCCACGCTCTCACCAGGCTCTTGTTTCCAGGGCCGGTAAAGAATGCCAGTGGTTTAGTTGGGTAATGGATCCGAGGGGGTTTCGTGGCACAAAGCCCAATCCAGTAAGATAATCCAACAATTCACCTGCACCGGCATAAGGTGCTCCTGAATCCTCGACGCTTGGGAAGAATGGAGTGCTGGGCATGTGCTCAAACATCCCAGAGGTAGAGGAGGATATAATGTCATATTATAGGACTGACAGAAAAATGAAAAAAAAAAACAACAACACAAAAACACACACAGATAACAAAAACTATTTACATCCAGCAGGAGTGAAGACATGCTGAGAGGTACTTACATGTTGTGCAAAACACACCAGCCACAGTGGGGATCACCCGATCCAAGACATTCACTGCAGGTGGAGTACTGTCCACAAGCCTCCACCGGCACTCTGGACAGCTGTGGGGAAAAAACAAGCAATAGAATTAAAATCAATGAACACACTCAGAGTAGTTCTAAGGATTTTTTTCCCCTTATGATTGCACAATATTAGAGAACATATTTAATACTGAAAAAAACTTTGTGTTGTTCCGAAAATGAAGCTCTTACTTATTCTAAAATGCAGCCACATAAACACAAGACTGGATCTCAGAGGACAAAATGCCTTTAAAGGCCACGTCTCCTCTCCAACCACAAACTTGCCTGTTAAAACTTTGCAAGCCAACCTCAAACATGGAATATTAAAAAGATGAACACTTTAATTTAACCCCCAAGGAGACAAAGAATTGTGACAGCAGATGTCCCTCCTTATTGAGGATCATCTTCTGCACAATGATGATGTTTAATTTTTTAAACTGCATTTCCAAATGTGTATGGCAAAAAAAAAAAAAAAAAACTTCTTTCAGGATAACAATGCCCCTGTTTTGTACCATTATGCAAGGTTAACAGAAAACCTCTGGGGATGGTTCTCAAATAAAGTTGACAAAAAATGTAGTCAGTTCTTGACCATTGGGATCGTTTGTAAAGACATGTTTCAGCTTCCCTTTAAGCTATGACCTAAAATATTTGATAATAGGATGAATAGTTGGTTTCTTCTGGTATTTTCAAATTATTTTTTCCAGTCATTTGTAAAATTTTTTTAGTTTTTTGCTCCCGTTTATTTTCACATTTGCAGCTAAATCTTCCGATCCAACAGAGCATAATGTAAGTACTTTTATCTTCTATCCCCAGTCGTAATATATGTACAAATTTAAAACGGTGTAAACTTTACTATCAAAAAAAAAACAAAAAATCATCCAAATTATTTTGCAAGACATTTTTAACTAAAAATATTAGTGCATGACAGTTTTCATCTTTCTCCAACCCAGCGACTCCATATGGTAGAACCGGGTCACTAGGGATTAGCGGTCCATCTATGATGATATATGGGCCTGCCAATTCAAACTGGCATTGACTGGCACTGATTGGCATGGACCTTAAGTGGTTCAGCACAAGGGGCAAAAGTGAGGTGGATCTCAGCTGTCCCCTCCTCTCATCACCATGACAACACTTTTGATTAAAGAGCCATCATTGGTGGATGACCGCTGTCACTCACGCTGCTCCCCGACAGCCAGAAGAGAGATGAGATCTCCACTGCTGGACTGATAGATAAAGTGTCTCCTCTTACTTGGGTAGATATGACGTCAGTCTGAATAACAGGGGGTAAAGGTTGACACCCTTAAAAGAACCTATTAGCAGTTTTCGGGGGGAAAAGAGGCTAAAAGATTTACCGGGTTACATATATTCATAAAATACAGTTTGTAATATAATCTTGTTTTCAAACTGACTTTAGAACATACTTTATATTTTAATAATTTTAGAAAACTCACTTAAATATTCTAAAATAAATAAAGAACCTCATGGCCTGCGTTCATAAAAAAAAAATACTAGGTGTTCTTGTTGACTCAGTACGGTTGTGTGTTTACCATGTCTCAGCAGGGTACTATAAATAGCATATAAACATGTATAAACACACATCCACACACACACACACACACACACACACACACCCCCACACACACACGCGCACACACACACACACACACACACACACACACAGCTGAATGAGTTTAAAAGGATGTGTATCTCCTTGTCAAAGTCAAGAGGAATTGTACATGTTATAACAGATTAGAGACAACAGAGGTGCATCTGTGTGTAAACCCTGTGTGTGCACTTTGGGGGGAGTAAAAAATAGCAGGCGTGTTGTTACCCTTCCTGCTGCGTTGAGGCATATTTGCATTAGGTAGATAAAGGGAATGAGTTTGAGATGGAATCAGGCAGATAGAGGAGCAATGTTGTGCGCACATGATCAAGCTCAACACTGATCCACACTGCACAATGCGTCTCACAAGACAGATTTTCCCTCTTCCCGTCACCCTTCCTCGGCTCTGCTCTTCCTCCTAACATTTAGAACTGCTTCAGTTCACTGCCAGTGGAATAACCTCTTAGTTGTTGAAGAGAAAGGCCACTGTGATAGCCTATGGATGGTGCAAAATCCTTTTTTTTTTCCTTTTTTTGACACTGGTTGAAAATACCATTTCCTCACATATGTGTGTATGGTTTGCAACCATGTAATAAAAATTGTGATAAAACTGTAAAAAATGTATACTACTGCATTTGCACACTTTACAGTGTATAATTTAGCAACAATTTGACATCTTTGCATTGAGGCTGTACATAAATGTGACAATGAAATTAATGAAATGATTTTCATGGAAGACGACATTGTTTGGAAAGCCAATTTCTCCTCATACATGAAATCGTTATTTTAAAACCTACTTTTATTTTTGGTCTCGTTAATATTATAACTGAAATATTTTGGATGATCTGAAAGACTGAAGGGCGACAAAGAAAAGCAAAAAAAAAAAAGCAAAAGCAATATATTTAAGGGGACTAGTATAAAAATACAGAAATAAGACCGACTGTAGAATGGAAAATATTTTCATGACTATTGAAGCCGTAGATGCCTGCATCAGGGGATATGGTTTTGTTCACAGAGAACACACTCAAGCAAACACACACACGCACACGCACACACACCCCGCATTCAGAGTCTGGCAGAAGCGATGGCTGCCAATAGGAGCCCTCTGTTCCAGAGCATAGATCCTGATATCATTCATTCTCCCTCTGTTTCTGTCTGCCTGTCTCTGTCACTCAGATGCTCTGAGGTGTGTAACATCACACATTCATCATCTCTCCAGAGCTCTCCTTTTGCCACCTAATACACACACACACACGCACACACTCGCACTTTAGTGGGCAACACTTTTGTCTCCACTTTTATCACAAAATTGAGGGATTTGGTGGCTAAACGACCCAATGCACCCCTTGTCCCTCTCATCTCGATATCACATTCATTTTATGCTATCTTCTTCGTGGGCTTAACCAGTGAGTCGACCATTACGGCTCACCATCTCTTCGCTGTGACTCTGCCATCATATCAGCGGGGATGAACACAAAGGACGGGGTGCACGGCATTTATAATTCCCTCCTGTTTCAGGTGAGTAAATGACAGCCATTACACTCAGCACTTTCCCACCTTTCACAATAGGTAGAGATGGATGCTGCTGAATACAATCACGCTTTTAAAAGAAGTAGAGATCACAGGGGTAGTTGATGCCTTAATGCGAGGGGGGAGAGAGACGGGAGACACTTTTGATCATTTGCTACAGCGGCACAATGGTGTCAAATTACATATACAATATGTATATGTGTGTGTGTGCCTCGACACGCGGCAGATGAAAATCAAAGGTGTATTTGAGACACATACCAAGAAATGTCTTCTTGAACGTGATTCACACTGCCCGTTTTTCCTTCCCTCCTTTGTGCCTCCCATCTACTCTTCTCTTCACATAATGCCACGAGCATTCAACTCAGCCAAGACTGAGAACTGATGATTTATTAAATCTGCAGAGACTTTTTATTATCAACTAATTCCTCTGCCTCATCTCTATTCCTCTCTTTATCTAGCTATTTTCTTGCCTCCCTTGACTTGTAATTAAAGAGAGATTCCACCTGCAGCACCCTCCACATGCACAGAGAGGGGGAAATTACACTGATAGTCCAATCCTGATTTACAGCCTGTGGGGCCCACTGAACTCCTCTTATCTTTTCTCTTCCACCCTTAGGCTAACTTCATCTTTTTCTCCTTCCCCGTTGTGAGTTTGTTGATTATTTCAGCTCAGTGTCTGCAATGCGCAGCCACTCTGTCGGCTGGGAAGTGGAGATTCGTGAGACAAAAACTGGTTAGAAGTAAATTGGTTTAGCGATCAGATAATTTTCAGTTTGACCACAACATTCTTCAGTGTGGATGGCTTTACCAAGTGAAAGCATTTGGTTCTAGTAGCACATTTATTTTCACACCTGGGACGCCATTAATGAGAGTCCCATTTACTGACCTGCCATTATGACAATGCAGATTGTGCGATCCTGATGTACAACCAGAGGTACACACTTCTAGATTTTCACTCTATTTTACCACACATAGTTGTTGCTTTCTTTTGGTGACTCTCTCTCTCTCTTCTTTTGTCTTGCTCTTTGTCTCACCTCCCTCCTCTCCACCTGGATAAAGGCTAAGATTGACGTAGGGACCAAATGAAGCAAGGGACGCATCAGCCACTCAATGCCTCGTCACAGCTGAGGCACCGCTCAATCAGTTAACACCCAATTGACATCGTTACATCATAAATTCAGCTAACGGTGCGGCCCAGTGGCTGCAAGTGTAATATTGTTTTCATTTGACGTTCCAGAGGTTAAACGACGGCGCCATCAATTGCACTGTCATCTTCGGCGGTGCAAGATAAATGACTTGGAAATAATCAATCATTTTCTCTCATCTTTTTGCTTCCAGAGATTCTGAGCTTCTCTTACCCAAAGAGAAAATGCAGTTAAACAAGCGAGAGGCCAGCTTACAAATCATAATTTCAAAGACATCCTGCTATTTTTTTCCCCCACTGATTGATATTCCAACGCTTAGTGGTGCAACCTCAGCATGCGTCATACATATATGCAATGCTGTTTGAATGTGTTTTTATTAAAATGTCAGTTATCAGTGCATGAGTCAAGCCGAGTAGATCACTGCAAAGATTTATATTTGGCACAAAACAAAAATAGTTGGACGTACAGCGATTAATTTTGTACAGCCTGCAGAGATCCGACTTGACCAGACTAGCTGCTTGGACTGTAACTAGGAAATAAGATCCTGTCCAAAGGTGTTTAATATTATCCAACATAAATGACAAATTGTATAACACATCCATCTGTTACACTGAATAATGGGTTTGCAAAAAAACATAGCTGAGCAAATGAAGGGTCAAGCTTCATAAGATGGTCTCATCGCATCAAGCTCATTTTCAACCACTTTGTTGACATTTTTTCAAATGGATGTCAGGCAAAAACAGCTGCAGCCTATCATCTCTGTGCAGCTGCTTTGTCAGACCACCAGCCTCCAGCTAATCTCTGACACCACATAATATGCACATCTGAACACCTTTATAACTCTCAGCCACACAGTCAAGGGTTGGGGAAGTCGGACGCCGAAAGAGGGGGCAAAAAGATTTCTGCTGATAGAAATTAAAGGATCTTGGTACAAAAACATTTTTTGCCTGAGATGTGAGGATGTGATATTTCCACAAATTGGCTTATCGCATTTCCCTCGGGAGGGTGGAAAAAAAAAAGGATTCGACTTTGAACGATCTCACCCTGCTGTAGTACACATTTTCAATAATTCACACTTACAGATCAGCATTTGCTACACTGAATATAAATATTTCATCACCCTGAATGTGACAGTGGCAACACGGTTTTTTTTTTTAGCTGAATGTAAAGTCGTACGATTGTCAAAAGAAATTACAGAGGGACTGAGACAACGTCGGGACAAGTCACATAAAATCTAAGCACTGACTCAGTTGATAGGAGTAGGAAGGATAAGTTTGAGGACTTGCTGGTTGCTGCAGGGCAACAGCATGACTTAGTGAACACTAAAGGATGGATTCAACGACTAAGACTCAACAAATAGCTTGCATAGCTTCCAAATGCTCTCAGACTCATGTCTTAGCACAGCCAGCTGCTGAATAATGTGGTCAGCTGACAAAATCATATTGATTTTAAGATGTGAAATTTTACAAAATTTTCATAACCCTTTCCTACATTTTGTTATTTTTCATTCATAAAGTAGAGCGAACCTGAAGTGAAAATTAAATCACTGATGGCAACAGACCAAATCCTTCAACAATTTCTTGACTTTGACTAAGCCATTCTAACAAATATATATGATCTAAACCTTTCCACTGGAGGTCCGACTTTACCAAACATTTACCAGCAAACCCACAGCATGATGGCCAACCCCACATTAGTGCTTAATATAATTGCATGCCACTATTTTTGGATTTTTATTGGTGAAAATTTTGTAATTATCAAACTGAATTTTCCCTCCATTTTGTGTTGGTATAACATGAGGTGAGCAACTCTAGTCCCTATAGTCCTGAATGTGTTGCTCCCCTGGGTTAACACACTTGAATCAATTAAACTGCTCATTATCAGGACTCTGCAGAACTTGATGAAATCCCAAGCAGGACATCAGCTCTTGAGGATCTAGCCTGACCATCATCTGGTTGATTAGAATAATAAAAAAAAAGTTTGTAGATACAATGTGACCAAATATAAAAAAAAGTTAAGATATATAAATATTTATGCTGCGTTTAAAATCAATATTCACCAAGAAAAATTATTTTAAAAAAAAAACATTTATTCATGCCTAAAATGATCTGTGGATTTTATAGTTTGTTATTTGCAACCTTGATGGGAAAAAAGTGTTTCATAATTATAAATTAAACATCTCAGTGTCTGTTGCTATTTATATCATTCGACGGCTGAAAAACAACAATAAAGAGTACCAGAGGAATTAGTAAGCTATTTCTATGCATATTATGTTTTTTTTTTCATTTTTTATGGATGTTGAACTGATAATGTAATATTGTCTTCTACCAGGACGAGGTTGACACATGAAACAGTGCAAACACCACTTGAACACAGTAGGAAGGTTTGGTACCAGCACATATTAACAGTGGGACTGACCTGCCCTCATCACTCAAACAGCAACCTTAACATCCAAAATCACAGGCTGCTCCATCATTTAAGTTGTTTTATGCCTGAACATCTATTTAACCCACTAACAGAAGAAAAATCAGACATGCCTGTATGTGTGTGAATGTTAAGGAGGGGTGAGGCAGTGGAAAAAAAAAATCTCATTAGAGGACCACCAATCACTGGATTAATAAGGAAGCAGGAGTGACAGATCACTCCGTTAAGGAGCATTGGGGGATGGCACATGATAAAAATGAAAATGGGTCGTCGGAAAGAGAGATAGACACAGAATAAGGATAAAGAAATCTAAGAAATACCAGGCAAGAAAACAAATTACAATGGATCCTCATTATCTTGACAAATTCCTCATGAAAATAGGTTGTAGTTGGGAAAACTCAATAATCCTCGATGAAAAATAAGCCCAACAAAGACAATAGACGCATAGAAAGTGGAATTAAAAAAAGAGGAACAAAACAGTGAATATGAAAGGGACATTTTTTTTTACAATCAATACAGTGAATGACTATGCTTGGCTCTTAAAAGAGTTTATATTGTATGACAGTCTATTGCAATGATGGCATGATTAAAACAGAATTTCTGAAACTGAAAGGATTGCATTCTTTTGGAAACCTTTACTAAGATAGGGTTAGTAAAGGTTGAATTCATAAGTAACTGCTTTGTAAGAGTTATTCATTAAAGTCAAGAAAGCTGTGCATTCCACAGAGCCTCTTTCAGATGCTAACTTAATTAAAAACATTTAATTAAGTTAGTGGCAAAAAAAAAGTATAAAAACATAAAAGCAAATTCCACATTTTAGCAGATTTCTCAAATTCCCCAATATTCCACTCATTCTGAAAACCATTTATTTCCGTTTTAGGATTATCTGTGAGCCAAAGTCTCTGTAAGTGACTAACTTTCTCTGTTCAGTGGAGGACAAACACCCGCTAGGATCCATCATCACCGAGCTGAAGGGGAGCATTTCGGGGCTAAAACAGCATGTGAAGAGCTTTATCGATCAACCATGTTCTCAGCTGCCTGTTCGGGGCGCCCTTGCCACTCTCCTCCTGACCTCTGTCTGTATTTCTCCCTCGTTCTAAGAATCACACTCTCTCAGCGAGCGTCTCGGTCCCAGGCCCCAGAAACAGCAGGTGGACCTTCAGCCATCGACCAACTCAGGCTGCTTTAACAGCATCCATCACTGCTGGGATTTGCGAATGTGTGTGTGTGTGTGCGTGTGTGTGTTGTGGATGTTATTCTAAACCGGCGCAATCATCAAGCGAGTGGTTCCTCACTCGATACTGGAGCTTTGCTAGGATGACCGTCCACATGCCCTCTCTGAAATTGGCAGTCACTGGGAGGTTAGCAGGAAGCAAACAACGGCAATTCAAATGGACATTTATTGCCGAACAGATCAAACAGTAATTGAAGTCAATAAAGTAATAGAATCCCACCTTCTTTTTTTTTTAAGAACAAAGGAAATTAATATGACACTGGACTTTCTGGGAACTATCGTTTTTTATGATTCAAAAGCATTAAATGTAGTTATTTCTGGCAAGAAGATTGTTAGAAAACCACCTAAGTCATTTTTACAAGGTTTTGAACATTAACTGTGTGTTTATGGCTATAACAGCAGCTCTGCAAAACATGTTTATGCCATTTTATTTCAAACTCATCTTACTTTTCCAACCAGTGTCTTATGCATCTAATAGAGTTGTACAAACATCACACCTGCCATACTATAAAACGCAACAGCTGCTCTACGAGTGTCCTCGTATGTTGCTGTGTGCAGCCTGTGAGCAAATACATTGTACAGTTTAAAAAAAATAAACCCTAACAGGTGAATATTACTGATTCTCTCTGAGTCAGAAAAAACACTGAAATCTGTTTAGAAACTCGCCAAGTGTGAGTGTATGTTTGATTTTTTATTTTTTTTCATTTCAAGAAACATTTGGGATCTAACCTGAGGCATGAACTCGAAGGTGAAACTATTTCATTTCATGAAATCAGTGAAGGAAAATAGTATAAATGTTCTGGCTAGGTGTCCATATCTCACAGAAAGTAATTTGCACTTTCTCCTGATAAGCGATTAAAGACGTGTCGGAACTAAATTGTATTTAATAGAAGAATCACAGCAGGTGGAAAGAGATACCCGACACATTATTCAGGTTTTCTGAATCAAAAGGACAAATCCTTAATAATGACTGACCCTGGCAATTCTTGGACTAATTCATATATTGCTCTTCAAAGCATTAAATATCAAGTGATACTAAACTAAATTCTTAGAAAACTTAATTCAGGTACATAAATGTATTAACCTTAAAAACATTCAGTTTATGAAATCACACAAGTACAGTCATTCAGTCAAAGAATGCAACCAAGTGGTACTCACTCAATCTTTTCTTGCTCTTCAAACTCCTCTGGCACTGATTAAGATTGTTTGTACACTGGATTTGGGTTTTGTATTTTTGTGTGTTTTTTGGCTTCATTTACTACTTTAGTCTGTGTTTGGCAATTCTCAATTGTTTTGCCTAAACTGTTAGAGGAGCTCAGATTTACAACTGAGCAAATTGACTAATTACTTAAAAGCCTTCATATGTTGTAACCCACTCGGTTGTTTTTTTCCCTAGTATGAGCTGTATAATTACAACATTGAATTTGTAAACTTGTTTGGCTTTAACAGTGACACATAAAATACTCTACCATACGACGAAAAATTGAGAATAAGAGTTTTATTATGCACAATTTAGCTCTCTATGATCTTTTATAAAGTTTATTAAGTGGGGAGAAGAAAGATTAGCACATTAATGGTTGAGAGAGACACACAGCGGACGGCGTATTTGAACTCTTGATAAACAACGTCTGAATATTTTTGCTTTTCTCCAATTCCGCCAGTAGACTGAGACCTCAAGGGAAAATGATGAGCGTTCTGACTAAAAGGACAGCTTTAACTCATTCTTTGTCTGTTTGATATTTAGAATATTATCTAATAATCTGGGATCCTCAAATGTGTGCAGTTTTGCACACACAAACAAATACTTTACACTATATCAGTAAAAACTGACAATTCCATGGTGCCAAAAAAAGGTCCATATAATCCTCTGAAAGCAGCAAACAATGCAGAGTTGAGGGAAGGCTAATGCTGACAACAAAACAACAATGACTTTCAGTGATACTGAATGGCAGGAAATAGGAGCACAAGAAAGAGAATAAAGTGCACGTTATCTGTACTTTGGAGATTCGACAAGATTTGAAATGGTCCCAAAAAATAGTAAATAGCAACAAAGATCCACTATTATCCTGATTATGTCTCTGGTTTGCTACAATAACATGTTATTTTAAATATAAAGTTGGCACCCAAACTGATAATGCCCTTCATCATATTCATTTGTTAGCTGGTCGCATTCGAACAAATAGTGCTGTAAAAAACTGTTGGTCCCGTTAATTTCGTCACCTTTTATTTATTTTTTGCCACACTTAAATGTTTCAGATCATGAAACAAATTCGTAATATTCCTTAACATGATTGCAATTATTGCGTATTTACCAGGAAAGTTGCGCTACCCTTTGCATCCGGCCTACTAAAGAAGCATTTCTGATAATGTGCAAGTTTTGCCTTTTGCAGAGTATTCGTATTTGCTGGGCTCTGATTGTGTGTAGTGGCCAACATGCTGCCAAAAAAAAAGGCCATCCCCATCTACGATCTAATGTAATCAATGTGTTTCTATGCGTGTGTGCCGTCATGTAGAACATCAGAAGAAATCCAGTCACTCGCAGGAGCCTGCATTAGAGCGACTTTTAGTGGGGCTATTTTGGTGGGTTTTGTCTAGGATAGGTGTTCGCAGACTGTGTCCATTACACAGAGTGCTGCTATTTTACACCAGATTCATGTCATCAAAGGTACTAAGAGATGGTGTAAATCTGCTCGTGCACACACACGTGGAAGGAGACCGCTCTCATCTCTCTATAATTGAACACAACTATCCTCTATAGATCTGCCCTCATAGTCTGCCGCTATGAAAAGACAGTCCCAGCACCCAGTGGCGCATCTAAGCATTTTCCATTCTCGTGTCGTGCTGTACCAAAATTCTTTTCGGCATACCAAAGATTATTCTGATTTCTTACATAAGAACATAATGTGTAAGAACTGCTGCTTTTTACGAAATAATATGACAGCAAGTGGAAGAAAACTTGATTTTTCTTGTGTTTCTGACCTGAGTCTCCGACATGACGTAGAGGTAGTGGTGGTCAGAGGAGAAGGCCATGTCTCTCAAGATGGGTCCATTCTCAACAGCTTGAACAGTCTCATACTGAAGGGCACGAGAGGAACCATCGACCCGGATCTGAAAAATCCAAAGCACAAAAAAAATAAATAAAACAGAACAAGATTGGCATTTTCAAATTTATTTTTGACATTGTAACTTTATTAGTATCAAACATATGTCAGAAAAACAGAAAACAGTTGCAAGAACACAAAGATAGGAAATAATTGTTGATTGTGTTTTGAAGTCATGTTTATTGGTGTTTTGAGGAACGTTTCTTTTGTAGGCACCACAGTACATTTTCCAACACATTACAGCTTTAATCACTGCATCACAAAAGCACATCTTTCTCGATCATAGCTTGAGTAATT
Organism: Poecilia reticulata; assembly: GCF_904066995.2. Classification (NCBI taxonomy): domain Eukaryota; kingdom Metazoa; phylum Chordata; class Actinopteri; order Cyprinodontiformes; family Poeciliidae; genus Poecilia; species Poecilia reticulata. The sequence goes on along the minus strand of NC_088852.1, from coordinate 8,574,547 downwards.
TCAAAGCAATTGTGGTAATATGGCATCTGGGCAAGAGTTGTGCTCCACGAATCCCCAGGTACATTTACTCAGCAGAAAAGGCGTGGAATTGCCACTTTGCACGCTGATGTGATGGAAACGGTCTGAGCGGCGCCAGGACATCTGCTTACAAAGCCCGTCTCTCACACGCACACACACTCAAACTATGTTCTATTCTAAATCTGCCTCCTCTTCCTCTAATTTGGCAGAAGAAAAATGCAGTTCTGACACGAACCTACGCAAGCAGCTTTCAGCTCGCCATAGATTAAACTTGCACACACAGACAGACACACACACTGGTCTGTATGGACGTACGGACAAACGTAAGGCAAGTCTTATTAAAGTTGTAATGACTCTTGGTGGTTCTCTGTGCCCTTCAGTCTAAAGTGTTTGCAGGTAACAGGTACAAACAGGAGATAATTGGACAGGAAGCAGATGGTCGACCAGGCAGGTGAGTCACTTCATGCTTAATTATAATAAGATTATGACAACAAACTCTCTGTGTTGCCTCTGCCTCCGTTAACAACAACAATAAAAAAAACTCTGGCTCCTTGGAAGCTGACGTTTTTAAGACTGTGGAGATGTTAATAACCAGGGCATTGTTATTTATAATTTATAATTTCTCAAAGCTTTATTTATTTTTTTTTTACCGATACTCTTAGCAACTGACTGATAACCAATTTCTTTTTTGTTGAAATGGACCATAAGCCTGGGTACTGTAGGGGACCTGCATGTTTTAAAAACTGTATATTTCCTTCATATTGGGAGATTAAAATTCCATTATTTGAATTTTACGATGTTCTCCACCAAAATATACCCGTCTTCCAGCCACACCTTCTATTGTCTGCACAGAAGTAGTCATCTGTTATATCACAAACTGAGAAACTATGTGCAGTCTAGGCACTGCCCTGCCGTTCCCTCAAATATCCAGTTTCACAACATGACATTTCTTCAAACAGGCTCCATCGTTCACCCTGATTTCACTCGGGTCTGCCTTCTTGTTTGTTTCCCAGCCATTCTTCCCCTCCCGCCATGCCTCCTGCTCGGAGAAGGTAGTGACCTTGATCACAAAGAACCTCGAGTTCTGTTTTATCAAAGCCTGACACACTTCCACCGGGAGTCATTGTATGGACCGGGGTCAGCTGCACAGAAAAGAACAGAAGGCAGATAGGCCGGGGAAAGAAGAGAAGGAGGCAAGAAGAAAGAAACTATTACAAGAACTAAAGCCAGATTCAGCAGGTGGGGTTATCTAATCTGGCCTATTAGGCGAGTTCATTTTAGGTGCATATGCCTACAGAACACCACATGTGAGTGAAATGTGCATTCAGTGAAAGATGAGTGTATCATGTTACCCCCCAGTGCAAATGACCAAGTGCTGAGTTGCACAGAGTTTAAGAGCTGACAGTCCATAGCAGTGGCTGAGTATAGAGTTTTATTGTGTTGGGACAGATTCACAGTCACCAGGGAGCAGAGAGGCTTCAATGGGAAGCTCCTGTATATCATCTCTGGATCTGACCACCAACAAAACAAACAAGCCACCGGGGAGAGCACCGCATGTCCACAAGCATGCAGTGCTGGCGAGTTAAGTCACACTGGGACTAAAGAGGAGCACGCAAGGGAGAGCCACTGATTTGAATTGAAGATTGTCAGACTTTGTCGCAAAACCTGTAATCCAAATAAAGCATTATTGACAATTTGACACATTTTACAAAAGGGAGCTGTGTCTGCAAAGCTTTTGGCTTTGTCCACAAAAACTCTTTTTTTTAACCTAAAACATATTACATTATTACATGATACTGTATTGCATTTGTATTTAGCCCTCTTTGACACCCTACCCTGAAATCCAGTGCAAATAACTTGCATAATTAGTAAACCCAGTCTGCCTGCATGTAGTTTATTCCTTAGAGTTTTGTTAGAGAAGATTAGTTAATAATGTTCCAAGCTTTGCAAATCAAGATTACAGTGCAACTACAAACCTAGCAGGACTCAACCATTCAGCTATATTCAGTGTGCCTTAATTAGAGAAGCAGCCAAGAAGCCAACAACAAAGGAGTGCCAAGAAAAAGCAGAAGAAGGTGCTCAATTTAGACCAAAAATAAAAATTTTGGTGTATACGTGTAATCCAATCCACATTGGATTACATGTATACACCAAACACACCATTATTTCCATTGTGAAACACGGTGATGACACCATCATGCCACCAGCCAGAGCTGCAAAGATATTGCTTATATCAAAGCATTTATGTGGTAGAATGTCCCAGTCAAAGTCCAGGCTTTTAAATGTTACTTAGAAAGTGTGGCAAAACCTGAAAATTGCTACTCACTAACACTCTTTATCCAGTGTGATTGAACTCAACTACTTTGTTGAAGAATTCTCGTAGATAAATATTATTTGCAAAACTGGCAGGACACAAAAAGTCCCAAAGGCGCAGAAAAAGCTGGTTCCACAAACGAGCAATTCGACATTTGTATTGAACACAAATGCATGGCACACCACATAAAATCCCAACAAAATACCTTACACAACTTGGTGTAATTTTACAAAATGTGAATACTTTGTAAAGCCCTGTGGAAAATAACACTTTTTCCTGCAGAGGAGGTAAAAATGTAAAATCATGTGGTTCATTATGTCACAACTAATCCTGGACTCATCATCGGAAACATCAGTTATTAATACAGAATGTCTTAATTTCTCATCAGTCAAAAATCATTAAGGCAGCACAGTGGTGCTAGCCAATATTATCTGATTCCTTTTCAACAGTAATAAAGTGGATTAGCTGCTCTATGCTAAATGGATTACAATGCTAATCTGTGCTATCACATTAGCACAACCCAAAGACAATCACTTCCAGGCAGATCTGCTTTTGCCTCGGGGAGGAGCGGCTAAGATGTACACTAACTCAAAAGGTCAAAGAACATGCACCACTCAGGCACTGGGAGACACAGAAAAGCTCGCTCTGCTAATAGCTTTCACACAGACTCCAGCTCTCATCTTTTCTGACTGCTGATTAAAGACAGTAAACGGCAGGGGTCTCAGAATTTCCAGTGGCTTGAAGACAATAAAAAGTAATTCACGTTTCTTCATGTCTAAATCTTAAAAAAAAAAAAAGAAGAATCAATAAAAGACATGCACTAGCAATGATTAAGCAAAGTATTGCCTTCTACAAGGGACTAATTTGGACATGAACTGCATCCCCTAGTGGAATAGGCAAGTTACTGCATGCACTCAACAAATAAGCAGAAAAGTGAGGTCTGCAGTAATAATGAACAGAAGAAGAAACTGTCCTTTTAAATAAAGCATTTGATTGGCGTTTTTAAATCAGTTACATTCTTCAAATATAAGAATCTTTGGGGGGTTTAATTGTGCATATAAATACCAAAGTGAAGCATAGATTTAGCAAGAGTATTCTCCATTTTAAAATCTGTAGATCATGGACATCTACGGATTTAAAAGTCAGGACCTGAGTATCCTACGCAACGTAGATTCTTTAAAACACAGCTTTGTTATTATTAATATTATTCCATTTGTGAATAAATGAAAAAATAACAGCTCAAATGCTACAACTAAAGAGCATAGGCTGTGAAAAACAAAATCCCCGTCAGTGTAAAAAATATTTGGCCACAACTCCGTATACAACTAGAAGAAATTAGAGGAATAGTTGGTTCAGAATACTAGGTTCAGAAGAACAAGAACACAAGTGATGCATCTCTATTGGCATAATAACTTAAAAAAAAATGTGTTGAAAGTTGTAAACAGACAGTAACCGCGAAAAACTTTGTGCCTCTGATTGAGGTTGGTGATAGACAGTGCAACACTCTGTCCTTGACTGCCATGTCATGGATTTTGAAGCAGCAAAAGGAAGACTTGTCACACACAGAGCCGCAGTCTGTTGAGCACGGCACACATGCTAACATGGCGTGGCTGGAACACACACCATGACCAAAATGTGGGTAAAGGAAGCCAGAATAAGCTGCTGACTAAAGTATCACTGGTTTGACATACACAGTGAGGCGAGCGGGCTGGAGCAGAATGTCATCCAAAGTCATGGGGCATGCTGGGAAACTGGACTTTCACAATATTTAGGTGAGAAATTTCATTAATCCTCTGAAACAAACTCTCTGGGCAAAACCTGAGCTTTTTGCGATTCCTGCAGCTCAAAAAAAGTCCGCTCTTTTTTTCTGGTAAATTCCAAGAGTTTAAATAATTTTCAAGAATGCGCAAGAACCTCTCTTAATGCTAATTTTTCTTACCTTAAAGCTGCAGTAGCTGTGCACAAGTGGATTTATCCACTTAAGGAACCAAATTATAAACAAAAACTATATTGTATTTTTATTGTGATTTTTATGCAATGGACCAATGTGAAGTACTGCATAGTACTTCAAGAAACTTTTGTTTAATTTGAAGAAAAAAGTATAAGCATGGGTGTACTTGTACTTAGTCCTCTTTAATCTGACACAAAATTCTGCGCAACCAATAACCTTCAGAAGACACTTAATTACAAGACAGTCCACCTATGTCCAATCTAACTGAACTTTGAGTTACATTCGAAATGCAAACACTCCCCTTAAAGCATGGTGGTGACAGTATCATGTTGCGGGAGTGCTTTACTTCAACAGGAATTGGGAATCTGTCAGAGTTAATGGAAAGTGACTGAAGACAAATGCAGGGTAACCCTTGAAGAAAGAGTGTTTAAGTCAGTAAAGCATCTGAAACTATCAAATATCAAGTCAGTGTGGACAAACACCAATGCATACCATGTTTTTCAGATTTTTGTGTATAACTGTGTGTAAAATGTTCTTCCTCTTCACAATACTACTTTGTGCTGTGACAAAATGTTGCAAGGTTCTCTGGGTGTGAATATTTCTGCAGTGCACTGTACATTATGGTGTTTTTTTCTTTTTTTCTTTTGTGGTTTTGGTTTTAAGGTCACAAGTCTAAACCCATTCTAGATATCAAGCCTTTCCGTCCATGAGTGCTGTATACACATGTCAAAGGACTCTGTAACCCAACCTGTCACACATGGTCAGGTTTCCATCCTCTCTGTGTAGCCAAAGCAGAACGTTAGCAAGTCAACCATGCAAGGCAGGACATGCATTAAAAGCTTAGAAAGACACACCGGCAGATTTACAGAGACAATAGAGAAGAACATTTACTGTAAAAGGAGACGGGTAGAAAAGAAACAACACATTGTCACTAAATCATGCCAATATGTCTCTCCACGCATTGTCTTCACACAGACAGAATAACAATGGTGCCTGTCTGGCTGCCCAAATCTGTTCAGCTCACTGAAACATATGGTACAGTGAAGGGAAGGGGTGCACAAACGCTGACTGGCTTCATCTGCTAATGCCAATCAATGACAGAGCAAACATGAACATGTCTCTTAGTATACAAGATGTATAATATAAGGGGGTAGGGGTTGGGGGGGCGGCAGTAGGTTTGACATTAATCTATGTGCAGCAATGAGGACATGGCACATTAACATTGGGTGTCAGGATAAAGTAACACTCACTGCTCATACAGCTAATCACATTTCCAAGAGTTTAACTGATAAACATAAGTTTTTAATCTGAGAAAAATATGAATAACACACAAAATCTGCCCTGAAACAAACAAACAGTGTGACATATGGATGATAAATTTCAGGGTTATGTCTCCACTTTCATTGTCTCTTGGTGTAATATTTCACATTTAATGAGTATAGCTTTTATCTGGGAGCTATCCAAAAAGACAACACTGTGCAGATGCTTTACCGGTTTCCGTTTTAGGACTTAAATATTCATTCAGCTCATTAAATGTACTTTTAAGATCACCCTTCTTTCCTTCTTCCTTTCCTTTGACTCAACCCCCACTCTCTCTCTCTTTCTCTCTCTGTAGGAGGGTGAATGAGTAAAAAAAACCCACAGAGTGGAAGTCAACTCATTCTATGCCTTAATTCTCGACTCTGTTTTATATTTGCAATTAGGCATATCTGCTGCACAGCAGGATTTTAATTAATGTCTTTCTCCTGATGCGTGCACTATGAGGAAGGTGCTTTGTTGGTGCAAATCAAGGAAATGTCATTGTTAGCAGGGAACTTCAGAGATTCATACCGTCACTTTCTCTAAAGCTGTGTAAGAATATGACCTCCTCAATGGCCTGCCTGTTGAGTTGAGATTTACAGAGGTTACTTTTTTTTTTTTTTACCTCACAAGTAAAAGAAAATGTAAGGTAAAGAAACCCAGAATCTACTACGGTTGAATAAAGTATAATTTGTGGTTTAAACCACAAAAGTGCATACACCAAATTAAAAGACAACTTTTTCTGGAAACAACAACAACAAAAAAAAACAGAATATCTGTGGGGTGTCTTTATGAGGGCTGTGGAAAAGTTCACACATCTTGACCAATTTTAAGAACGTTTGAAATGCAGAACGACCAAATATCCACGAGTCAAGATGCGACGTCAAGGCTGAATGCTGCGGTCGAGTTGAAGCTAATTAAACTAAGTTAGTTCCAAAGTGTGAATATTTATACAGCCAGGTTATTGCACCTTATTCTCTTCTTTTCACATTTTCCTTAAAAGTTTTCAGATTATTTCTTTTGCATCACACACATCTGTCCATTTAGAAAGGGCTCTGTAGACCTTTGAGAGCCACTGTAAATGTGAATTCCTCTTTCTGCTGGAACCAACACGACGAACATTTATCACAGGCGCCACAAACGTGATCTTATTCTATCAGACAGCACTGTGATTGGACCCCTGGCTCAGTGACTGACCACTGTGGCATTAAAGGTGCGCTGACCATTAGCCTGCAGCTCCAAGCAGCCTACTAATAAAATCTTATCCCCTGCTGAGAGATGAACAGAAAAAGCACCGAGAGAGGAGAAGGACAAGAATGTTATTGTGAAAGATGATGGTGTTGATTGTGAAAAGGGGACAAGTGTCTGGAGGGTTCCTAGCTCATCCCCCCCCCCTCTGTACTGCTTTCCTTCTTCAATCTCCCCGATGGCTCTAAAGAATGAGTGACAGGTCTCCCCGCTATCTGCTGATCTGCCTTAGAGCAGTGTGACCAAGTGGGAGGTTCAGTGAGCAAACAGCGCAACTTTTGTTATTTATTTCCTTTAAACAGTTATCTTGCTCTTTCTCCCAGTCACATCGTTTGGATTGGTTTGAAATAGCTGTAGGCTTAAAGCCAGTTCAATCTAGAGAACATCTGTGACTTGTGGACTGCGAGCTGTCAGCTGTCACCATCATTGACTTTTTCCCATCTTGTGCTATGAGAGGAACCTTTGTTTCTTTTTGTCAAATTACTAATATCGTTTCCTCTGTTGCATCTTAAATTATATATTTATCTACCAGTCTCTTAAGTGAGCACGCATATTCATGCTAAAAAAAATGTCAAACTCTCTTCGGTCTAAAATATTTTCTAATTAAATTCTCTGGAACTTGTTGGTGTAAAGGTAGGGTCCAAATTCTCTATGCAGTTGTCAGAAGCTCCTCCATCTTCCATTTTATTCTCGTCCCATTCACCTTTTCATTTCTCAAAGTGCTGCTTCATATTTCAGTCCATTGATTTTTCCACTTTTATAATTCTCCCTTGCCACATGCGGTAACTCCATTATTTTCTTTTTGTACCATCTCATTAGAGCCACGGGACGGCATTTGAGGCGACAGGCAAAGATCCTCCGACAGAGCCTAGTTATTGCTGACAAATGCCTTACCTGCCTGAGTAAAAACAACTCTCGCATGTCTCCTACCAATTATTTTTGTAACGTTTGCACTTTATCAATTGTTTTCACAGTGATAAAAGTTCCTGCTTTAGTACATCCCAAGACTGGGCCTCAAAGACCCACAGAGGAAGCAGCAGCATAATGTGATGGAATAGCACCACCTGTGTCTCTATTAGTGCTGCAACCTGGTGTCAGACCTACATAGCGGAGGGTACCCCATTATATTTAGTGACCGGGGGCACTTATGAGCCACAGTTTAATGGAGTCAACATGCTCCCAAGTGCAGGGAGGGCACCAAATGAGGCAATCGCATCAAGCTTTTCAAGGCACAGAGTCTGAGCAGTGGAGTCAGTACATCATGCGGTTCAATTTGATTTCAGTAGGGACAGCACTGTATGGATGGACATACATCAAATATATGGTATCACTTTTTCAGTTGACGCATGATGTGATACCTAGCCAAAAAATATTTAATAAAAAAAATTATTAGTTCATGTGTGTAATGTGCAGACATGCCGGTTTTACCTTATCTGTAGTATTAAATCAATTGATTCATCATTCGTTAGGGCTTCACATTTTAACTACACGATTATTGTAGACAAAGATATTTCCAAACAGGAAAACATTTTTCTAAAAAAAAAAAAGAAAAAAAAAAGAAAGTGCTGGAACCTTGTTTCAGCCAGCTCACCAGCAGTGCACAGCATTACTCTATTCTTCATTAGGCCAGAGTAAAGTCTGATCACTTTGACTTTTAGTTTTTAAAATACTTTGACATACCTTGAAACAAATACCCAGCATTATTAATGGTTCATTTAGAAAGACTTCCCATTTACTGCTACAAAATTTAAGGCTCCCAAAATCGTTACAACTGCTCTACATGTCATTTTAAATATATGTTTTGAATATTTGTCTACAATCGCTAGTTGCTGCACGCAACTTGCTCTTTTGCCTAAAATGTCAGAAGACTGCTTCCTAAATTCATGCCTGCTTCCTCCGTCCAGCTGGAAAGCGGCCTGTGGATGCAGGAGCCTGCCAGTCAATGTTTCAGCCCAAAATGCAGTGAGCATATGTGCTGGGAGGCATATTTGGGGAGACTGTGTTGCACAAGCAGATGAAGTAGAAAAGCCTTTTCCTACAGCTCAATGTAACATTCACATGCACAGCAGACCTCTGAGGTCAACTATTTCTAAAAGTTTCCAAAAGGCCTTCGAAACTATTTTTAGTCACCCAAGTCTCTCCTCTTTAAATGTCAATCGGCAATTTACCCAACCCTCCACGGAAATATGCGTTGGATGTGTTCAAAAACCTTAGATCAATATGACACAAACAGCGTCTATAGCTCTCTTAGGAGACCTTAGAAGAATATGAGCTCTTCAAATAAGGGTCCACTGAAAGACTTTGATCAACACTCATTAGGTCACTCCCAAACACCCCCACTGTGACCTTTAACCATCAGTATGCAAGGTGCATAGTAGCGCTGCACTTCACTGGACCATCTGCTTCTATAAAAATCAATCAGCAGCATGTCTAACCTGGGTAGTGAAGAAGAGAAATGTCTCCACAAAGATGTCTAGGCCTGATAATGGCCTAATGACAGACTCTGATCAACTTAGCTCAAAGTGGAGGGATAACTCAGAACTTTGTTTTGCTCTTTTACCAAGTCTAGCTTTGCTTTACAGGTTTGTTCGTCATTTACTGATCGTCATTCTGTCTCAATTTCGCAGCTTTTTTAAAAAATCCTCTAAAGGAACAATTCATTGACTTGAAGACAGAGACTGGCATTCTGGGAAATGAGGACAAAGGACTCAATTTTACACTAATCCAAGTGAAAAAAAGAAAAGAAAAGAAAAGAAAAAGACATAAAAGGAAAATAGTTCCACAACAAATGTGGAAACTAAAGTTGGGTTAAAAAGTAAGATGCAACAGAAGCGTCTGTGTGCGCATCAGAGTGTCTGAGCAGGTGTGTGAATAATAGATGGGGAGCTGAAAGCCAGACGATGTCTGGGAGCAGACATAACTCTGGATCTCCTTTCCAAACACCGCCATCAGAAAAAAAAAAACTCAGCAGACATACAAATACTCTCCCACACATACACACACACTTATGTAAAAACATAGCATATGCAATCTGTCCCATGCACAGAAACAACTACTTTGTGTCATTTTGTGCAGTGTTTATTGTTATTTTTTTCCCTCCAACACAACACATTCACTGTTTGGATCTGGTATAATCACTGAGTCAGGTAATACGATCCAGGAATGGGAGTTTTAGGTCTTTGAGAAAAATGAGAACAGTTTTTTTTCTTGTATTCTGCTTGTGCGGTGACGACAGATAAGAATAAAAGTAGCACACATGCACATATTAAATCTTTGGATCACTGACTCCAGCTGAAGACCACACATACATGAATTTATAAATTATCAATGGGCTTACTCTCTCAGACCGGTGTGTGTGTGTGCGTGTGCGTGTGTGTGTGCTCATATGTGTATGGAAAACATTCATTGCCTACCCTTCAGTTTTGTGTTTTGGTGATTTATGAGGATCTTTCCCAGGTTTCTAATTAAATATGGAAGCACCTCAGAACCAATTCCTCAGAGAAAAGCAGGTGTGAATCTCTCAGATCCCCTACATACGCTCTGTGCATTTGTCCATTTGTAAGTTCCTTCCTTTTGTCAAAAGGTGCTTCTTTTTTTTATATATTTCATCTTTCTTCTTCTGCCTTTATTCATTTACCAAATAGACTGGCACATCCCATCTATTAAAACCTCCTTTCTGCTGAAGGGGGGAAAAAATTGCATTGCTCATGTAACATGGAGAGGGGGAGACAGAGAGGCACAGAGAAAATGAAGAACAAGGAGAGTAGATGGGGACTTTGGGTAATGCTGCTCAAATACTACAGAGCAATATCTGAAGGCAGTTAGTTTTTCTTGACTTTATTTTTAGGGATATCAGAGTAAAGCCGGCTTAGTTCAAAAATATTACATATACCTAAAAGAAACTACTTAGTTTCCTCCAAGTCACATGTTTTATTTCTTCACAAAAAATTTTTTTCTCATTCAAATCGCCCACCTAACTCAGAGGCCAACACATTTGTCTGCTGGATATGGAGCCATACCGCCCCATAAACCATGTTTGGCGCCATAGAATGCATTCTTTTGTTCCACTGTTTTTAAAACTGACCAGGAAAAATACATGAACAATGTGTTTGTTACTAAAAAAAAAAAAATAAAAAAATAAAAAATAAATATATATATATATATATATATAACTGAAGAGCTTGCTTAGATTTGTAATGCAATATATACTTAGTCTTAAAAGAGTTTTAATCAAATGACTGTATACAAATATCTCCTTCTCTCAATCCCTCTCAAACATGTTTCCCCTATTATACCAATGAAGACATCCTGATATCGGCTCCCTTTCACTGCCTCTGTGGGAGCTTTTCTAAAATTAGCTCTGATTTATCAAGGGAGCACATTAGAGTTTCACGCCCATGCATTATGTGATAGCATAAAAGCAGGGTATTCTGCATGATAATGGAGGCTTCACAGTGGGAGTTAAATAACTTTATCCAATAAATAAATTAGGGTGTTGTTTCAGGATGGTTGGTTATCATCAAGACAAAGGGAACTGATAAAAACCTTGTAAGCATTTTAACAAAATTAATGTTACCACTGCAAATATCTTTGCACTTGGGGGCACGCAAAATGGAAAACAAACAAATTAGGTACTGAACTGTGGAACATAATGGAAATATAAAATTCAAGTGTCATGCAGGTTTGCTGGCTGGATCAAACTAAGACTACTTTAGGAATACGCTGTTTGTTACAAGTCAAGTCAGGGAAAAAGGTTGAACGTATGGTTAGATTTTAAAACAGTAACCCATTCAAGAGTGTGGTTAGACAGCAAACCTGTGAAGATATAGGATTGACAAGCCGGGCAAGCAAAGCAAAAATCAGAGAGGCAACCAATAAGCCAATAGTAACTCTGGAGGAGCTGCAGAAATCTACAGCTCTGTTGGCAGGACAACTATTAGTCAGGCACTCCACAAATCTGGCCTGGAAGAGTGTCAAAAAGAAAGCTGTTAAAAGAAAAGGTTAAGGGGTCCCATGTGATCTTTTACACACTCCATAAAAGAGAGAGAGGAAACATGCGGCAGATGCTGTTGTTGACGAATGAGGCCAAAACTGAACTCTTTGGGCTTTCTGCAAAAACAATGCATTTCACCATAAAGACACAATCCTCACGATAGCTGTAGCATCATGCTGTGGAATGCTTTAATTTTGAAAACAAAAATGTTACTTTTATTTAGCAATTATATGCTGCCTGGTATATGTTTGTCACATAAAATCCCTATGAAATACATAAAATTTAGTGTTTGTAATATGACAAAATGTAAAAACTATAAGAGGACAGGTGCACTTCACTCACTGTATGACTTTTTGGTCGTGTCACTCAAATATATTTAATAACAGCCATCCTTTGGAAATTCTGATCCTATGGCTCTTGTTTGCACGTTGTCCTACTCTGCCATCTTCGTCAACTTAATTTCTCCCTGTCCAACCATCCTGCCCTTTCGAGAGTGTGGCATAGTGAAGTATGACACGAAAAGAGACAATCTGTGTGCCACTGTGACATCAGAGCAAGCCTGAATGACAGAAGGAAAAACTGAGACAAAGAAAAGAAACAGAGAGGAACTGAGACACATCACCTGCAAAATGTTAGATAAAGATGGCTGTAAGCTGCACTAAAACTTGAAGGCAAGATAAAAGTTAATTCTTTCCCAAGGAGAGACAGCGTGAGAGAGGAATCTAAGAGGATATTTGCTGAATGGGACCTGTCAGCTTGCATTGCACAGAAATCCTCTTATGCCTCAAAATTTCAATTAGGTTGGGAAGCGATTCGGTGTGGTGCGCTTCTCTCATTTTGCACAGGAAGTACAAGGTGCATGAGGTAGGATTTGTCACAGCGGAGACAGGTCTCCTCCACCTACATTACGATTCAAAGGACGAGCGCGAGCGAGTGCACGTGCACAGACACAGACTAGAGGAGCTCCCCCCCCTCCAAATGCCAAAACCATTTCAAGTGACAACAGTGGTACACTTGATACTACTTCAGTGTTCAGTGAGCAGTGTTGCAATTGAGTTTGTTCCACCGAGTAAGGTCTGAAATTTCAACTGCACAGGTTTGTGTTGGTCTTCTGTCATCTGTATGACAGCCACAATTACACTGCGTGCCAGCCTCTTCAGAAGACAGCAACTCGCAGTAATTACAATACTGAAAGTATCAGCTAATGTTCATGGTTTGCTTTTGTTTAATTCTCCCCTCGGCACTTCACTTTCATTCCACTTTGTCATTTTCGCCCTAAAAGTTGTACATGGGCTAAAACTTACACATTCAAAGAGGAATCCACTTTTAACTTTAAAAATGTTTATTCAAGAATCAGACGGCTTGTTAATTGACTGAAAAGCAGTGCAACTAATATAAACTTAACTTATAGGGGTAGGGAGCTGTTTTACGCAAAAAAAAAATGTTAAGCTCTTATCCCACAATGATACTTTCAGAGATTATAGGATGGATTCTCTCAATTAGGCTAATAATAAGGCTAATTTAAAAAATCACATGGTTTCCTTTCATTACAAAAAAACCTGAGATACCACCCATAACCGCATAAACACCAAGCTTAAAGTTACCATAGGTCCCTATCAGCCAGAAAATAACCAGAATTGGTTTACTTCAACTTTTTTTAGTTATTCAACTAAAGCAGAAAGTTTGGAAATCATATCTTCTTTGTTGAAATGAAAAAGCATGTTTTTAACTTGGAAAGGTTTTAGCAAACTTTCTTTTTTTTTTTAAGTCGCATTACAATAACGGCTATGATGCCGAGTCCAATTCAAAACCACTGTTAAATCTCCCCAAGCTAAAAACACAACCTCATTAACCTTTTTTGTTGCTCAACAATAGCACTCAATTTACATTAATTTTCCAGACACTTCCCTTTCTGCATATTTTTAAGGCTCCTCTTAAGAGTGCTTCTGTAATATTTTGTTTATTTTACTTCATTTTATACTTAAGCGTTTTTTTTGACAGTACTTTTCTTTCATGCTGTCATGAATCCTGGGCAGAAGAGATTAATCTCCATACAATCAATCAATCAATCAATCAAATTTTATTTGTATAGCACATTTCAGCAGCAAGGCATTTCAAAGTGCTTTACATAATTAAAATAAAAACAGAAATAATCAGTGAGAAAGAGAGAGATACAAAAAAACAAAAAACAAAATAAAAATAAAAACAAAAAAAACAAAAAACATTACATCATTAAAACGTCGAAAAGAAAGAAGAAAAAATTAAAAACATTAAAGACATAAAAACATGGAAGACATCAAAACCCGCACTTTAACCCTAATTTAGCCATAAGCAACTCTAAACAGGTGGGTTTTAAGTTGAGATTTAAAGGCACCCAGTGTTTCAGCTGTTTTACAGTTTTCTGGAAGTTTGTTCCAAATCTGTGGTGCATAGAAACTGAATGCTGCTTCTCCTCGTCTGGTTCTGGTTCTGGGGATGCAGAGCAGACCAGAACCAGAAGATCTGAGGGGTCTAGACGATTGGTATAGTAATAACAGATCTTTAAGGTATTGTGGTGCTAAACCGTTCAGTGATTTATAAACTAACATCAGTATTTTAAAGTCTATTCTCTGAGCTACAGGGAGCCAGTGAAGGGACTTTAAAACTGATGTTATGTGCTCTATCTTCCTGGTTTTAGTGAGAACCCGAGCAGCAGCGTTCTGGATCAGCTGCAGCTGTTTGATTGATTTATTAGTCAGACCTGTGAAGACGCTGTTGCAGTAATCAATGCGGCTAAAGATAAACGCATGGATGAGCTTCTCTAGATCGTGCTGAGACATAAGTCCTCTAATCCTAGAGATGTTCTTCAGGTGATAGAAGGCCGACTTTGTGACTGTCTTAATGTGGCTCTGAAGGTTCAGGTCAGAGTCCATCACTACTCCCAGGTTTCGGGCCTGATCGCTGGTTTTAACTGGTAATAACTGAAGCTGTGCATTGATTCTAGTTCGCTCCTCTTTAGGTCCAAAGATAATAACTTCAGTTTTGTTTCTGTTTAGCTGGAGAAAGTTTTGGCACATCCACACATTGATCTGTTCTAAGCATCTATTTAGTGATTGGATGGGTTCAGAGTCATCAGAGTCATACAATTGCTTTAGCTAAATAAAGTCCTTATTACTTTGAAGTACTGCAATTTCACCTGACAATATGGTGGCGATGATTTGGATAAGTAACAGAAAAACTCTGCAAATTCAACAACTTTTTGCTTTGGCCAATCACTTTTTTGTGATCCTATATTTTCATTTGGTCTAAAATGTGTGATAATACTTATGTTCAACAAAAAGTCAAAAAGCAAAAGATATGCAATAAGTTTTATAAATTTCCCACTGAAGAAAAAAGTTGCAGTAAGTTGATATCACAGTTGGAAACATGCTGTATATAGTGATACCATTGAAATCTATCAATAACTATTATATCAAAACATGAACAAAAATAGGATATCTCAACTAGCAACTAGGAAAACTTAATCTGACCTGATGCTTCTTATTTTTGGTTTTTCCGTGTAATGGTTCGATATAAGATCGGTTGGTTAAGCCACTTTTTAAGTGACTAATTCCTTCACTACGCCAAATGAGCTCACCAATTTATGTCAGTAGATTCAAAACTCATCCTTCCATCATCCCTAAACTGTTCCTTCTTTGCATGTCTGTCCCATCTTTGCCTTCTTCTTCTTTCTTCCCCCAAACTTTATTCTGTCGTTCTGTTCTTTCACCTTTCCCCCCTCTCTCTCTATTCCCAGCATCCCAGCGGGCTTTCATCTTCCCCAGGTTAGATTACTGTAAAGCACTGTCTGTCTGCCAGCATTCCTGAAAGCTTTTCATCTCTGCTCTGATTCATCTAGGGAGACAGAGGGAGAGTAGAGGAGAGGTTGAGGGGAATGGAGAGTTGAGAGCGGTGCAGAGGATGCTCTTGGAGACAGGAGGACATAGACACGGAGGGGAAACGGCAGGCCTGTGTTGTGCTATGGATTTCACAGCCTTTAGTGGTTAACCTGCACTGCAATGGGCTGATGGGAAATTTCCCAGTTGGTCTCTTGGCTGTCTGCGAAACGCCCACGCAGAGCTGAGAGCACACCTCACTGGGGACGCACAAATATGCTCACATGGACACATGCTGGTTGAAGAAACACAAAACGAATGTCTACACACAAATACACAAAACTGAAATCTGAAATATAAACAACAAAGTAAGAGACCAAAAAAAAAAAACTACATTTCTGGTCAAAAATAATGATTTTTAATAGCAGCCGACCAACACACCCAAAGTTTAGAAATTGAATCTATTCTGCCTTTTCCCCCCTTATGTTTGAAAACCAGAAGCTCCAGTAACATTAACCTGGAGAGGTCTGTATGGTGTATCCGAGTCAGACAGGCAACGCAGACCTCAAAAAGTGCTCTGAAATCTACTCAGCCTTAATTAGAGAAAAAGTAGAACATGCAAAGGTAACTGAATATACCCCGGTGTGTGTACAAGTCTGTTTCTGCCCACATACATGCATTGGCAGCTTACAAACAGCAGCACGGGTTTAATTACTGAATCCCAGTATCTCTCTACTGCTCTGCTGCATTGTGTGTGTGTTTTTTTTTTTGTTTGTTTTTGTTTTTTTTTGTTCATTTACACTGTGTCTGTTTGTGCATTCATGTTAGAGACAACAGCTGTGGAAATGAGGGGACTGTGTCAGTGGGTGAGTATCCAGCCGTAAATACATAAATGCCTTTACACCAAAGAGCAACATGACCAAGGTTCGGTTACCATAACGACCGCATACACAACACTGTGCGGGCATCGTCTATTTAACTTCACGCTATCGGATTGATACGTTGAAGTAGAACTGAAAAAAAAAAACAATTACCAGGGTAGAAAAGAGTGATTTTTCATCGGAAGTTTTCTGTTGCAAGACCGGTGAAAATTCTAACTGGTTGAATGTTTTTTCTTTTGCATAATTCATTCAAATCAGTTCAAACATGACTGCGGCTTTTATCTTTGTTAACGTCAACTGAAATAGATGTTCAAACACTGACGCCTCCTTACAGCCATCTGTAGACAAAATATATATTAATTATTCCAAGTTATTTTTGATGGCTTGAAAAATGGTGACTCTTCTGATGCCTGTGTAAAAACGTCCTTAAGACCAATGGATCAAGCTCTGCTGCATGCAACTAATGCTCCTTTGAGCTACTTTTACTTTACATTAGTTTTATAGGTGTTAAAGCTACAAACCCCCCTTCCTTTGAAATTATTTGTAGTGAGCCTCAGAGAAAATGCTGTGAAATAATTACTAGAAAACGTTTAATTAAACCTTCACAACATATCAAATCGATATTGTCCTCACAATTTTCACCAAGGGAATCACACTTATGTTTTTCCTAGTATCATATTTCCCTAGTTTTAATCACAAGCAGAGCTGTCTTTTCCTCTCCCCTACTATTGCCTTCAAAGTGAAAGAACACACAAGTTTCATGTCAGTAAAATCCTTTTAAAATGTGCTCCATTGACTTTTCAGTGACTCTACATAAGTTCTAAGGCGTAAATTATACAACAGTGATAACTTGAAGTTTCATTACTTTTTTTTTGTCACATGATCCCTTCCAACACTGATCCCTTCAAACGTTTTGCTAAAATAAGTACTGTGGACCATCTGGATCCGTCAATGTCCCTGAAGAAAAATGTGACTTTACGGTACAGGCGGGTTAGATACCCTTTTGCCATTATGTTTAATATTGTGATTTTGAACAATATTTTTTTGCTGTCATTTATGTGAACATTTATTTTAACTGTTTTGGTGTTCCCAATTTTGCTAATTATAAACAGTGACAAAGTTTCTATTTTTATTGCTCACAATCTAGAAAACACGTTTCTGCTCAATTTTTAGTTTATGAATGGCAGACAAGCATTTCTATTGCATGGCAGCTTTTTTATATTAGACCGATAGTCATGTTATGGGATTTTTTTCTTTTTATTCAACAACCATTGTCATTCTGTTGCATCATTCCCTCACTTCATTCAAATTCATCTAACTGAATTGGTTTTAAGCAAAGAGAATGTATGCCCATGTATTTTTTTAATGTGTCAGATCACTTGTTTTATATCAAGTTAATTACTATATGAGCTGTAAAACTAGTCCTGCAAATCAAACAGCAGACAACCAGTTGTTCCAAAAAGATGGCTATTGACTCTTTTAATTAAGTATAGATAATGACAACTGAGCATTTGAGAGTACTGCCCTAAATTACTTCGTCTATTTGATTTTTATTTTTATTTTTTTTTGACTGTGTATTTTGGACTGGAACGATTTGGCTTCTCAGATCTCTGGCGTGTTATTTTTATTTAGCAGTACAAAGTAAAGTAGATGGAAAACTGTACAAAATACCTTTTGGGAAGTTTTTATAGAATGACTTTTGAACTATGCAAAGTGGAGAAGGTTGTCCTCTCACATGCCTTCACCACATGGTTGCAGACTCCTTCAGACGGTCACATTGTCGCCTACAAATTCTGGGTCCTTCCACTATGACGGGACACTGTGATGATGCAGTACTCTGAAGTATTACGGGCATCCCTGCATGTGATATTTATGAACCTGCCATTCTTATGGCTCTACTCACAACTCCCACTCCCTTTAATCTTAACCGCTGTCATCTACTGTCACTGCCTTATGTCTGTGGCCTTGGCTAACTGCCAACTGACACACAAGGCTGTTTGTGTGTATGCGTGTGGGGGTGCGCGCGTGTGTGTGTGTGTGTGTGTGTGTGTGTGTGTGTGTGTGCGCACACTTCAGTATGAAATAATTGTTTGTTATTGCAGAATATGTCAAATGAAGGGCAGTGACAGAAAAACAGCTATTTAATAATCATGATTATAGTAATTAACTCCAAACTATGTGTTTACACACAGACAAAAATGTTAATGCTAAATTACCACCTATCCAATATAATCCTACAATAAAGGGGCCAACATAAATAATTTGGCAATGAAATAAAGGGAGATTAGTAATTACTGTAAGATAAAAAAAAAAAAACTATTTCATCTCTTTAGTCTTTGGCAGAAACTACAAATCCCACACAGAAAATGAATATTATAAATAATGAATACATTAACATCTGAATCACGCTAATTCTGATCATTAAAGCTTCAAGTGTGCAGCGCTTATTGTCCTAAATTAGCTGCAGCTTTCTCAGTCCACACCCGCTCATGTATGGATTCCAAGATCACCCAAGGCAGATGAGAATCCTCTCTGAATAAATCAAGCCATCATCGACAGCCTTGCAATTGAAAGAGTGCATTATAGCATCTGAAAACAGCTACAGCATTCTGCATTCAAACTACATCGCAGATACTTGTACGGAAACAAAAGCCGAACCCCGTTTATTGCTAAAGCTTTCCACAAAAAACTGTTAATTCGCCAGGCTCTGTGAAAAGCTCATTGTTTCCCTGGACTTAATGTGATCAGCTGAGTAATTATGAATATGAATTCACGATTATTGTGCAAGCCAGGAGAGCACACGCAAATTTTTAGTATTGTGATAACATACAATTATGTTATAAGTTATATAAAGGGAGTCTGATAATAGGAAGGTCTTGCTAAAGTATTTATACCCCTTGAAGTTCTTTATATTCCCTCATGTTGCAACTACAAACAATGTATTTTATTTGGGGGATTTTGCATAACTGGGTGATAGAAACAACATTTCTTTTACTAATAAGAAGCTGGGAAGAATTGCATACATCTGTATACAACCCCTGTAATGGCAGACCCCTACATAAAGTCAACCAAAACAATTGATCCAAAAAGTAGCAAAGAACACCCAATCCCAACAGAAATACATAGTGATGGGAGCATCAAATAGAAAGAATATTTTTGAAGGACAGGGAAGGTGGATGGAGCAAAATGCATTCCTGTTAGAAGCTACTGAAGACTTCAGACTGGGGTGGAGGATGAGCTTCCAACAGGACAGAGACCCTAACCATGAAGGCATATCTACAATAGTAAGGTTTAGATCAAAGCATATTATTATAATAGAATGGCTTAGTCAAAATATAGATCTAAATTAAATTGAGAGTCTGTGGCAAGACTTAAAAATTGATGCCCACTCTATCAAATTTGCCTGATTTTGAGCCATTTTACATCAAAGAATGAGCAACAATTTCTAGATGTGGAAAACTGTCAGAGCAACACAAGGTGCTCTTCTAAGGTTATTGACACATTGATGCCGAATATAAACACACACTACACTGTTTTAATTTTTAAACAGGAAATTATTTGCACAAACGGTTTGTGGCTGCAATATGGAAATGTTCCCTGTGATATCCCTTGTGAGGCATGCATATTTTAAATATACATATATAACAAATAAGGCCTTTTATGTTACTTGTGCACAGTGTTAAGAGATTAGTTAATTATCACAATCGAGATCTGCCCTCAGAAGAGAGAACAAGCTATCAGCACATACTCAGGGTAACATCAAAGTGTATTAAATCCATTTTTATTGTCATTGTCCAAAGCAGACGATTGAGCAGACTACATCTAAGGCTGCATATAACTTTAATTTCACTGCAGAATGCATTAGCATAATCCAAACACACCCTTGTCATGCCCTTACACAAAAGCAGCTGAACGAAAGCGAGCACACTCACTTCTGGAGTCTGGAGAGATCCGCTCCCTTAGATCTTTAACTTTGGACACCAACAGATGGGCTTGCTCACTCGTTTTCTCCTTTTTTTATTTTTATTTTTCCTCTCCCTTATCACTTTGTGGTGAAAGCCAAATACTATCTAACGTAAAGGGCTTCAGGTAGACCAGCTGAGTAAGCATGCAAACTGAACTCAAAATGGATTTTATGATTCAACAATGTTTTATGGCTTTGGCGAAGTACTAAACCAGAACTTCTAAAAGCATAAAGGCCGTGCATGTGACCCTGTGGATTTAATCTCTTGTACTACAAGTTGCTGACATTGTAGCGTTTTAAGCACAATCGATAAACACAATTAAGTCTTCACAGTACTGCATTTTTGTGTAAGCCGTCATTGTGAAACAAGGTAGTAATAATCATAAAAAAATGATTATTACTGCCTTTACTGAAGTACCTGCACAGCATTAATCTTTGGGGAAATTAACATCTCCATGTTTTTAGCTCTTTTTTTTTGCGAGCCTCGCAGCTAAAATGCTCTGTCAATGGGTTTGGAGCTGGTTTCACTTTTTTATGCTCGTCTTCAAAATTTGAACCGCTGTATGAATTAGCAAGTTTTAGCATGTGGTTGAAAAATAAAACAAACCCTCTTATGCGACCACAGTAACTTTATATGTGTGTGACTGTCTCTGGCGGATATGCAACAGCACAACGTGCACCGGAACAGTCAGTTAAACAAACACAGCTGTGAGACTTCTTTACATTTTGTACTTCACTGGAAATTGGGGGGGGGGATGTTTTTCTTACAAATACGCAGTCAAATTGACATGACTACATTGTAGAGGAACATACAAATACTTAAAAATTTAATCAGTGCACCATTCCTTCAAAATAGCCCAAATCCATCTCCTTCACTCCAAGCTCCCAAAACTGTCCCATTTGATCCCTATCAGTTCCATGTCCCGTGGGCTGTGTATTTTAGCAAACCCCTGAGCTGTTCATGATATTAAATGTGTGTTATGTGTCTCAGGGTCTTAGGCCAGAAGATGAGGGCTCTAGGAGGGGACCGGTGGAGGGATTAGCTTTCTTGCCCTGCTCCAGCTCTTTACCATTTTAATGAGGCAGGGCTGCAGGGTCTTTCTTCTGCCCCAGCCAACTGTGTCATAGACTTGGCCTGGGGACAGACTGTGGCTGCAGGGGTTCAGGAACAGTTGCAATACAGCACAGCCATTGTATGGAGAAATGGAGTGAGACATGGCACTTATGAGGGAAAGGGGGGCGATGAGAAAAGGTGAATAAGAGAGAAACAGACAGAGATGGGAATAGGTGGGTGTTGAATAGGAGAGCGTTCTCTCAAACTGTCATGTGTGTCTTTCCACAGAATAAAAGAGTAATTCAGGTCTTTCATTATGCCTACCTCCAAAGCCCCTATGGTATACGCCCCGATAACATAGAAAGGGCACATGTGGATTAACTCAACTGAAGGAACTGTAATTGCCTACTGATATGATTATTACCAATATTAGCAGGTAAGACCTTAGAATTTCATATTTAACAAACTAACTACAACACAGAGAGGTTAGAAAGTTCAAAAAAAGATAAATTGTGGCAATATTTCAGCTGATTTTTGCAAGATCGACCACACAATTAACTATTTGGCCATTTGGCTAGTTTTATTCAAGAATGAATAAGCATACCCTTAAAAATTCATCATTTTGTGATGTGTCATTATGTCACATCACAACATGATAAAATTAGAATTTTATGTGATAAAACATACAATTATTTCAAAAATAAATTAAAGATGCTGTGCCAAACAAAAAGATATAATAATGTAAACATTATGGAAGGTTGGTTTTAGTGTTAAATTTTCCTTGTAGGCCAAAAATATAAATGTCTGTCCTATCTGCCCATTCTTCCACACATTTGTTGTGTTCCCTGCATGAGTAAAAAAGTTTAAATTGGATTTCAGTTGTTTGTTCACTGATTATCTAAAATAAATATTAAAACCTGTGACTGCAATCCCTCAATTCATGCAAGCCAGGTGTCTACAGGCGGGTTCGAAGTATGACAAACAAACTGCAAAAAAAAAAAAAAAGCTGCAGAGTTGCCACAGCGTTTGACAGCAGTGGACAAGATTTGCTTAAGTACTGAAGAGTCGAGTGGTGAAAGTTGCTTTAGTTTTCTGTGCACATGTGATTTTCTGCGCTTTCATTTCGATGTGCCATGAACAGTGTCCACCTCTCCAAAAACAAAACCACTCCCACAGCAGGACGTCTGCCTGAGCCCTCTCAGTCGGGACAAAAGGTCCGACAGTAATCACCGGGGGTCAAAATTCAAGCGATACTACAATGCCTCTTTGGGCTTCCACAATGGTATGTATGCACAATCACAATCCTTGGAGGAATGCATGGTAAATCAACCCAACGAAAAGAAAAAAAAAGACAACACAAATAACCTTGAACTGACGGACTGTGTCTGTCAGCGATAAAAGGTTTTACAAAAAGATGGGGTCCTTATGAATGCATGTATCTATGCTATTGAACTGGTCGTAATAGAAAAGTGCATGAAGAGGATTCATTGATACAGGCTGAGGTCCACTTCACGGTGGTTTTGGCAATAAGAGGGTGAAACTGAGAACCATTTCACAGCTAAAGACACTTGGCCTCGGGGCAGAAATGCCTCTGGAGCAGAGCTCAGCTCAGTCCTATGACATGGAGGTTTTAGCATAGAGCACAATCGTTACTCACACCACCTCTTGACTTGGACTTTGTCCGTCTCTTTCATTCTCATGCATTCACGCAATGACCTTTGTTGACAGCAAGCACCCATGTCAGTCAAACGAGTGTCTCTGAAGTCATGTCGGGACCTAATGAAAGAACACACTGGCACATTCATCTCTTTCCCTTTCCCGTTTGTATCTACAAACGCAAATAGTTCTGTTTTTACATTCTACAATGTCAATTTCTGGCAGCTTTTCTTTTACAGACACAGACCTCAGTTCCGACAGCTTTCATTTGCTAACTGCTCCACAGTTGCAGACCAGTCAGACACCGAAGAAGAACCAACATCAACTTTACCTGAACAGCTTTTTGGAGGAAACTTGCTAAGAATAGAGGGTACGTAGCTTTTTCTTGATTACTGCCCACCATTGCCTTCTTAAAGCCCTTTACTGTCTCAAGCTAATGAACAGAGAATATACTCCATGTCAAGAGGAAGAGAGATGAGTGGGGGGTACTGCAGTAGAAAGCTAGAGGGGATTTAATTGGACAAAAAATAAGCTGAGGCTAACAGCTACCTACTGTTTATGAAAGGGTGAATGTTAGTGAGAACAATAAAGGAAATGAGGGAAGGATAAAGTAGGATAACACAGAGAATTTTATGTTTTCAGCTGGTATATGATCCTGCTGTGTTAAGTCGAGTAGAAACGCAGTGTGAGGCAATAATCCTGCTAAATTATGGGAAATTACAACATCATAAAAGCGTACATCACTGAGCCAAAACATTCTCCTAACAACCATAGGGTCGAAATGATATCTGAAGAAGCAGCATGCGTTATTCACGGTTACAAGTTCTGCATATATCAGAAGTTCTACAAACTGTAAAGAGTTTGTATTGATGTATTTCCACACTTACCCACTGAAACAATAGCAATATCACAACTACGACGGCTATTTAGCAAGCATTCAAATTCTTAAGGTGAGTAATTATGGAATAATATTTTACTTCAACTCTTCTCTCCACCTTTAAAGTCTTAATAACCAACTTTCTGGGTAATTACAGACTTATTTTTCTTGATTATGCGAAAATTGAGAAAATACCCAAATAAGGACGGGATGTAAGTGGAATTTGAAGTGCTAAACTGATGGTTCACTTAGAAGAAGAAATGGCTCCAAGTTCATTTCACTCAGATAAAAACTCAGTTTGTGCATCGTCACTTTTCAGACTGTGAACTATGAAAACAAATTCAATTTGAGCCGTGTGAAATGAATTCAGATCAAGTTTTTGTTCATGTCGAACTTGCTCAAAAAGAATGATGATATTTCATTTTCTCCTATGACATTTATATTTTAAAGCTGAATACACACATTTGTAGAACTACTAGAAAGATGAAGAGTTTGAAGCAGTGGAAAATGTGAACAGGAAATATTGAAGCAGCAGCTGTGCATTAATCCTCATCTTCAACACCAACCCCCTCACTCAAAATAAGTCAGTTCACAAATGGCCAGCATGTTTTCTATAACAGGAATAAAATGATGCAAACATGCATGTGAATCTATACTCTACATGTCTCTGTGTGTGTGACTAATTATTATTTTTTTATGTGTGTATTAGTGTGTGTCATTGCTCCTGGCTGACTGCCCCCTGCTCCCATCTCGTCCTCTCACTCCGTGCACACAGATGAAAGTGGGACTTGTGGGTAATTAATTGGATATGTTTGTAATTAGAGGACGAGTGAGGGAGAAATGCATGCGAGCCTCCTTTTGTTTAGTCTGTTGCACCTAACAGCAGCACGGGAAAATAAAAACTGATTACACAGAACACTAATTACCCTGGAATTATCCCGCTCACTTCACAGGGTTAATTCTTATTCATTGTGCGACTCTTCGACTATGTATTCATATACATTGGACCGCATGCGTTCTTTTTACGTACACATGAACCCACATTTTTGTGCTATAATGAGTGCGGTATTGACCAAGCTGATTATAAAAAAAAATGTGTCGAAACATAATGACAACTTTGCTTTCGGATTGAGCCCCCCACAAATGAGATCTCAAGTCCATACACTCAAGGATTAAAATGAAATATTATACTTGTTTGATGACTATATCTCTGATGAGTATCACCATCCTTATTTTTCCTGGGGAAAGATCAGAGTCAGTGAAAATGAAAAAACTTAAAGAACTTAGGCATAGACTCAAAGACTTACCAGAGTTTTGCAAACCTTTAATGTGTAAAAAGTCTATTGATAAGAATGGAGTTTACAGAACAGCAATCAGCGTCCACAGGAAAAAACAAAAAACAAAAACTGTTGCCTTTCAGAAAGTGCCATTTGAAAACTTATACCAGTGAAACTTCAGCTCCTTTAGGGTAAAATATGTAGAAATGAGAGACATTATTATGTATTTGCATAGTAATGTTTCCTAAAATCATATCACTTCCACCCAGTCCATCTGATGTAGAGCTTTTTTTTTTTTTCCAATTTGTTAGCATTAATAAGCTTGTCTCGTCTTGGGTTATAGGAGCATAAAAATACCTTATCCAAAGAAAATTGCTTGAAAGCATACAAAGCTTTCACATTTGCACTAATCCCTATAGATCTGATCAAATTTACTGCCAACCCTAATGCAGACAGAGATGGAAAATGTCGTTTCCTGTTAGAGTTTGATGACTGCACTGAATGTTGGCTCTTCATTTCGTTGATGTCTTTGAACTGCGTGGAATGGGCCGCCCTAAATGCTGCTCTCAAGATTGCTCTCCAGACTCACAGACTGAAACAAACAATCCCATCACTACATATAGAAAGCATTTAAATCAATTAATTTTTTGCAGTAGCTTAACCTTCCATTAAAAAATGTATAAAAACAAATCTATTTCTAAAACAATTTCACAAATATTTTTGCCCCAACATTTACTTAAGAATAACTGCAACTTAAGCAATAATTTCATTTTATAATTTACCTTTTTCAGTGGATAAAGAGTTTCAAGCAACCTATGATTTAACTCCCATTAATTTTCCTACGGTGTTAATATGACAACAAAGAAGCTCCTTTTTATGTCACTGGTCACTAAGCTGAACCAGGAGCCATATTCATCTTGTCTTCTTGTATTCTTGTATTCACAGTGGAGAGGATAGTAGTGGGGTATAATGACGCATAAAACTCACAAGACGACATAATATTGAGCTCATAAAATTAACATTTTATTATTGGTTTAAGAAAACGTCAAAGATCACATTTATGCTGCAAAAAGGCCATTCAGTCTGCATTTTATTGATTTTGCTACAGTCATTTTATTCCTTCAGACTTTAGGATAGTGCTTCAACTACGGATGGTCTGCCAAAGAACATTTCCCATTTCCCAGTTGATATTGACAGTGCACACCGATTGTGAGGCAGTGCAACGTACCCGTAGACGTCCAGCCACTAAACTGATGAATGTGTGGCAAAGCACCTCATTTCCACAACTTGGCATGGTGGAAAATTTGTGATGTTTTGGGCTCTGGGTACCTTGTTAGAGTGCATGGAATCATTAGATGCTTAATATACCAGAAGATGTTAACTAAAAATCCCAGACATTTAAAATGGATAAACATCCACCCCTTCGTGAACATCTCATTTCCCACTCAAAAGAAGATTATATAATGAAGGATTTGGATCTCTATGTTAAGAGAAATGGTTAAAGACCCCTCTCTATTTATCCTGAAAGTTACTAAAATGTTTTTCAAGACCTATTTGTCATAGAAGGTTCTACAAATTAATGACAACATGGGTGAAAGCAATGGTACGGCCGGTGATCTTTTTAAGTCTATTTCTTAATGTTCAATTGTCCCGTACTTGATAAATACACATAAATTAAAGATACTGCAATAAAATATTGTCTGGGGGTGCTTAATCCCATCTCACTATCAAAAACAAATCATAATCATGACGACGTCAAAGAATTTATTTTTTGGATCAATGTCACATTGATCTGATCTGATGCATCCAGAAACTTAAACAAGCATTGGGCTTTACAGAAGGAGAAAACTCTGAAATTCTCTGTCTCTGATAACAGAACATGCCCTCAGTAGTGCATGGTGTGCTTCTGACTGTGGGTGGGATTTTCATGCATCCAAGACTCATGTTTTCATGCAGTGTAGAGTGAACTTCTTCTCTAAAACTGACACACAAGTACAGTGGTCTAAAATTCAAGCTTTAGCTGCAGTCATGATGGCAGCTCATCAAGACGTTATTTCCTAGTTTTCTTCATGTCACTTTGTAGTAACAACATAGCCGAGCCAGAAGGTTAAATTATTCCCCCTGTTCATTCTCCAGTTTTTCAGCTCCAAATGTAGGTGGAGTTAGTAATTATGGGAATTAACACAAAATTAGTAAAGGCAGGCAGGGTGTACATTACACTAGAGATATAAAATCTGGCACAGTGCTTGGCTTTAATCAGAAAACATACCACTGTCATAATTTTGCCACATGGAAGCTGAAATATGTCCCTGAATAGAAGACGTGCACCAACGACTGCAGATGAAACCTTTATGTTGACAATCACAGCTCATTTGGAGGTCCACAAATTGTGTCGTCATAATGTGTTTGAAGTTTACACACAAGAACTATGTCAACGAAGTTTAATCACACAAACGTAATGTAGGGTGAACATGCAAAAGCACGATTTAAGCAGCGGCAGCATGTCTAACCACAGGATGTGCTTCCTATAAGGAAAAAAAAACAAACAAACAAAAAAAAGCATATCCATTGAATCTAATTTTCTACCAAGGTGGACGTGGGGGGGGGGTGACATCTTCCTCTCTTAGATTACAGAGATGGAAGAGTGGAGGATCCCTCTGGGCTTCACTCTACTCTGCTCTCTTCCTCTTTCTTTCCCTCTCTCAGTTCCGCCCTGTGTTGCCACGGCAACAAGGACTGGTAAAACATGATGGAGGCTGTAGATGTAGGAAATAAGAAGACAAGAGGGAAAAGTCCACCTGTGGTAGTATACCCTGTGGAACTTTTGCATCCAAGGCAAGGGGACCAAAGTTGAGGCCATCTTCCTTTCTCACGCACAGTTTTGGTTTTGCATAAACACTAGCTCATCTTTTTTTTTTATTATTATTATTTCTGTGCTCCATATTTAAAATTAAATATGAAGCATTTAAATAACACTTTCTACCACCCTTTAGCAAGTTTTGTTTTCCATACCATATTTCTCCTTTTCAATCTTTATCTTTTGTACATACAGTCTACATACATACAGCTTAGACACTTTTCTGCAATTGTACAGAACCCTAAAGTCCTGTGAAGGTGGGATGATGGCCAATGAACAGGAAAATAATTTAAAAAAATATATATGGATGTTTCTAAAGAACTAATCAAAAAGTTGCCTTTAGTTAAGGGGGTGCAGCACAGGATGGTTGTCCTGCATCTGTTAGGTGTTTCCCTAGTTGAACACACCAGACTTAATGACTGCATCATTAGCAGGCTCCTGCGGAACTTGGTGACGGGCTCAGAAAATAAAAACATAATCTGAATCAGGGTGTTGAAAGATGCATCAACAACCTGTAGGACACCACCCCTAAATGAGCACAGCTTTTCAACTTTACCTCATGTGATGTAAGAGGCATATATAAGGAAGATTGCTTTCATGAGGGTTGATTTTATCTTTCTAAAATAAAGTCGGCTTGATTTGGAGAATAGTCCAGCTAGTAGATTTAAACTTGTTTTATTCATTTCAGTTTCATTCTGCATCTCCCTCCTTCACATTGCTTCTTTCTTCTTGTTTTAATCTCTCCTTCATTCCAAATAAATTGATGATTATTCTTTGCTACATACTAGTACAATTATTAACATTAAAGTACAATCAATGACTTTTTGAGTAAGAATACAAACCTGTTTTAGCTAGCATATTTGCCCCTCTTTGGAAAAAGGACAAATATTTCAAGCATATTCAGGCTTTCTAAAGAAAATAACAACTCCATCTATAACACACACAACCCCTACAAAGCTTAGTTTTATATAAAACACCACTGATTTCAGCAGCATTTGATAAGTGGCATGGCATACAGTGTGCTGAAGCCTAAAAATGAGGAACACAGTATGCTGTTTGACTGTGCCACTAAAATGGACAAAATGACCTGGACGTGGAAGACCTCCCTCAAGTGTTTTGGGAAATTCTACAAGATTACTTCTATCCATCTCCGGACACTAAGTGGGTTAAACTAGATTTTTATTTTTTGCTTACGCTGATACAATCTTATGTGACTCACAGTAGTGACATCAGACACAATGTTCACTATTTACTATTTACTGTTTCCTGATTAATCTGTGAAAGAAAAGCATCAGTACTGGCATAACACTATAAAGTTGCTTACATGTTTAACTGCACTTACTGGAAATTACTACATGGTTTGTTGAGGATAGGAAAAAAAAAAAAACTTTTAGAATCCCAATCTTACAGTTATGATACGACAGCCTATCTGACTTCAGACGGTAGTAATATAGTCTATATCTCAGGCTGTTGGAATCATAAGTTAAGGCTGAGCTGTCAAACTGATGAAACAATCTTGCCCAGGTGGAGCTACAGGGCCGAGACTCCTTCGAGACTGATAGAGATGTTCATAAAAGCATTTATATTGGATGTCAGAGTGGATAGATTGCTATCTTCCACATATACATGCTACATCTATGCACATTTGCAACACCACATATAGATAGAGACGCCAAACTGCCACTTTTTTTCCCCGTTTGTGCCGTTTATATTACCCAATGGCTGCGAACCGAATGATTGCGCCGACTGATTCTGGTCCAGATTTAAGGCATTGGATGACAAGACGGAATCACATAGAGACCAGATGCGATCAGAATCAGGGACGTCCTCTGATGCCTGGTGCCCACACACACACCCGACCGTGTTCTGACACACAACACAGGCAGCCTGTTTATCCCATCACTGCTGCAGCTCACATTCCCTTTGAAAGACAACATAACCCAATTACCAACATCCTGTTTTTGACAAAGGCAATATCGTGATGTTTCAGATAGGTGTTATTACACCAGGACGCATCCTACTGAAGGTCACACATTTATATCCTGTCCTAGGATATCTTAGCTCTTTATCCGTTCCCCTTTAAAGATTGGTTGACTGTCTGTTACCATGTTCAATAAAAATCTGTCATGAATCGTAGATTTTGTTTAGGATGTCTGCCATCAGGATATCAGCCGATTGCACAACTAGCCAGTGATTCAGCCTGTGATTCAGTTATCACAGCCTCTGTTTACAATTACCATTATGAACAGACCATCCATTTATTAGCACCCTACGTAATTATTTGTAAGAATAAGTCATAATTTCTCTTGTAGTTGAAGTGGCATCATCTCAGACTGTAAAATGTAGGAAAAAAATTACTTTAGGGATCTTTACTCAGGTAAAAAAGGCATGCAGTACATGGCAAGGTACAGAGAGTGACTTCTCTTAAAGGCAGACTTTTCAAAACAGAAAAGACAAGAGAAAGGTCTCTTGAACAAAAGTTGCCAGATGGTTTTATGTTTTAGTCAGAAAATAGTTAAAAGAGAAAAGGCCACTCATCTAAACTCGTCGTCGAATCTATGCTCAGAATAATAATAGCAAAATTTCTAATTGCAAATTAATAAAACAACTCGAACTGTGAGGAAGAAGATGAGGAACCAAGTTTGTCCTGCAACCACATACAGTAAACGGGAAGGTAAGGGAAGAAAAAAATCCCTATTAGAACATGAGAGGGTCACCAAATTTTTAGAACAATTAGATGTCATCTACATGTCAATACATTACTCAAAATGTGTTGACACTCCAGCTGCATGTTGTAAAACAAAGGCAGAAACGTAAAAAAGCCACAATATACAGTCAAATGTCATAAATTACCGTATTTTCCGCACTATAAGGCGCACCTAAAAACCTTCAATTTTCTCAAAAGCCGACAGTGCGCCTCATAATCCGGTGCGCCTTATATATGGACCAATATTGAGCCACAATAGGTCTAGCAACTACGGTAAGCAGCCACCGACTTCATTTTTCCCCGTAGAAGAAGAAGCGCGCAGTGCATGCTGGGATAGTTGTCAGAACGCTGGTTTGTTAATAAAGTTTGACTGACCTACGTATCTACGTACCAACCGTCTAGAATCAGGTCGTCTGCAGGTCATTTAGCACCACGTTCTCCATGAACATGCTGTGCGCGAATGGAGAAGGGTGACCATCGACCAGCCATGCCCCGGCCCAGTTGACATTCACTTTAGTGCAGCTACATCTAGTGGATGCATAACGTAACTCCAGAATCTACTGTAGCGTCGATTCTATGCGCCTTATATATGAAAATAGTTTTAAAATAGGCCATTCATTGAAGGTGTGCCTTATAATGCGGTGCGCCTTATAGTGCGGAAAATACGGTACAATACAAGTTCTGATGATGTTTGTTTGTCTGAGTCAAAGTAAATATTGAAAGCAGCAACCTTTGAGCAAGCAAACACTTTCATCAAGCCCACATCTCCATTTTTTTTTTATTTCACTGAACTTGTGTAATAATCTATTAGCTGTAAGCGGAAAATTATTACAATCTACAGAAAAAGGGCTTAGAAACATTAGTCTGTATTTAATTAATCAAATGGGTTTCACTTAGCAAATTGTTTTTAATGGACCTGTGATGCTGTGGGCTTCCATCCCCCATTTCTTCTGAGAACCTCTTTAAAATATGATTTTCTAAATTATCAGTACATTTTAAATTAACATATGGCAGCCTTGGCCAGTTAATAGAAAGTGGGACTTCGATGGGGTTTCCAGCAGAATAATGATACAAAACATGCGACAAAACTAACTCAGAAAGAAGAGAACATATTTGGGAGGACACAGGACACAGGAAGATCTAAAAACTAATTTCAGTCCTTGGGAGCTACTAACCTGCAATCTTTAGATGTGTCCCTGGAAACAACACACCTAAATCAAATAGATGAACTCCATCATTAGCATGTCATTCAACTCTGCAGAGTATTGTAAACAAGCCATTCATTTGAACTTGCTGGGTTGGGAGAAGTTTGGTACATCAAAGTCTAACATTAACCATACTCTTCAAAACCAATAATTTTAATCCTTGGTTGTCAGGAAATAACACACACAATGGTCATTTAAAAGGAGATTTATACAAAAACATGGCAACAAACCAGATAATAAAAAACATCAAAACCCTACAAATGTCTCCCCTGTTGTCGACTTTGCAGAGAGTGATAAAATGTAATAATGAGCTCGCTGATTCGAATAAGTGCACTGGAGAACAGTTTTATGACTGGCGGTGCATCAGTGTAAACATAATAAAGAGCTTAGACCGTAAGATGGAAGTAGAGGTGAGAAAACCGAGCCAGAACCATTCATTAACAGACGGCATTAGTGCACAAATTAACGGTGAAAATAAATCAAACAGGGAGGACTAATTACGACGCACTGAGCTGATACAC
Organism: Poecilia reticulata; assembly: GCF_904066995.2. NCBI lineage: Eukaryota > Metazoa > Chordata > Actinopteri > Cyprinodontiformes > Poeciliidae > Poecilia > Poecilia reticulata. The sequence continues at coordinate 8,541,871 of NC_088852.1, read as the reverse complement.
CATGTGTTTTTGCATGTCTGTCCGGTGTTTATGAGCAGACTGATGTGTCAGCTGCCATGTGAGCTGAAGGGGCTCGCAAAAGTTAAAAAAGCAAAAAGTCATCAGGCTTTAATCAAGGTTACAATGTGCCAGTTCAATTAACATACTGCCAGTGGGAGGCTCCACTGATACAGTGCGGCAATGCACTCAAACCCTTTATCAGGGTTCCTGAAACAATGCCACAGGCAAGCAGTGCTTGCATTTTCCATTGAAATGTAGCAATAATAAATAATAATAAAAGCCACACACATCTCTAGGTGAAGAAGCAATAACAGCAAATTCAACACAAAACACATTTGAATCCATCATTGTAATACACATATGAGGAGGACTGTTATTCTGCAAAAACAAATTTCAGCCCTTTTGCTTACAAGGACGCATTTTAAAGTGAAAAGCCCAACTGTGGTTAAAAGGAACAAAACTGAATCTATGAAATTAAATAAATATAATTACAAATACTTCTAAAACTAAAACTAATTTTAAAGAGGATAAAAACTTGAAGAAATCCACCACGGTGCAGAGGCAGAAAATTAATTTGAAGACTTTCAGCAGTAAGTCTTCAAAAAAAGGGAAACTAAAGTGTCGTAACATTTTGCAAATAAGTAGGATTGTGCAACAATAGCAATTCTCTTGGGACATTTTAGGAGTACAAGCAAAATCCTGTCTACATCACCACAATCAACTAATTATAACGCTCAAACAATGGCTAACAGAATGTCATAGGACAGACTGAAGGTAAAAGTCTTACAAATCTCTGATAATATTCTTATTAAATGTCATACAATCTCCAAAATAGTTAGATCTTAAATCTTAGAAAATTACACTTTGCCCCAGAGAGACCTTAAGACCTGATTCACTAAATACATTTTCATCCAAGAGGGACATTCAAACAAGTATGCAAAATGGACAAAAAGATCAAAGCTAAAAAGGTGCAGAAGTTATTTAAAAGTATTTATTTTTAATTATTTCTCAAGTCTAACTAATTGCCAAATAAAAAATAAATAAATAAAATAACAGAAAAAGATTAAATTCATAAGTGTCCTTAGCTAACTTTAAAAATGTCAACACGCTCAGTTTTCTCTGGGTACTGCAAACCCAAAGTGAAGGGAAATATGTATGTTTTTCAGATTTCGTCTACAAAATTTGAGGAGTGTGCTGCACATATGGCTCCAGTTCCCTTTTCATTGACAGACCAGAACAACATCCAGCACGACTAAGTTCAAAAAGACTCCAGATCTCACAAGACTTATCTCTCATCGGACAAAATCCTAACAGCCAGAGTTAGAGTGAAATGGTTTAAAGTAAAATTTACTTGGCAAAAGTTTGACATAATGCAAAAAAGGGAATTATAATTTTTTTAAAAGCACTCTATATTCCCTCAGCAATATGTCTACATATGATCTCCCACAATAAAGGACACCAGCAAACATAATGTCTAAGCATATGGCAAAAATGTTAATTAGCAAATTGAAAAAAAAAACAATTCCATACTGCTGCCTCCCACTTCCTGTTTCAGCTTCTACTCGTGGCTATTATTCAAGCACAATGCACTACCTAAACATGGGTAAATATACAGCTTCACACATCAAAAACAAATACTTTATAAAGCTTTCTTGCCCAGAGACAAATCCCTCCTCAATTAATATCTTTTATCACATTCTTAAACTCGACTGCGACCAAAAACCGCCACGTTTTGTCGTCACTATCTCTCCTCCATCAAAATGTCTTCTCCCTGACGACCATTTACAGCCCTGTTCCCCGGCATGCAAGCAAAGGGAAGAGAACAAACAGCAGCACATAGAGAGAGCGAGGAAGAATGAAAACAGAAAGACAATGGCAGAAAGGGAGCTCATTACAGAGTTCAGACTGCAGTAGAAAAAAAGAAGGGAAAAAATAAGAGGAATGAAGCCTGGCTGTCAGAGGCAGAGCCTGCAACAAATATACAAATATCTATGAAAAACTTAACCTTGTCAACATCAAACAGCTTGTCTTTGATAAATATTAATCAAATGTTTACTTTCGATAATGCCTCATCAAAAAGACAAGAGGAAAAAAAAGCAAACGACAGTGTTCATGAAAAGTTAAAGCAAGCAACAAAGAACAGAAAAGAAATCCAATTAAAATGAGATGAGATGTATAAGCAGATTAAAGGTGGATAAGCATGCCTGCAATGCAATTTATGATTTTATTTTTACCTGTTCATAAAAAAATTAAAAAAAAAGAAGGAAGGAAGGGACAAAAAATGAAGAACTGCAAAAAAAAAATTATAGAAAAAATAAGGTAGTAAGTCCCTTTGTGTCTGACAGTGCAGTGCATGATTTATGGTCAGCACTGTCCAGAAATCTAATTGGCCGCCATGTTGGTTTTCTAGTGTGGGAAGGAGAGGAGAAATCTCAGAAGATGTGAGGACTCCCAGTAGCCACAATCAAAATGAAAGGTAAAGGGAGCAAGATAGCGTCAGAAAAGAAGGATGAAGGAACTGCAGCAGAAAATAGAAAAATTGCTTCACATTAGAAAAATTACAGAGCCCTGCTATGAATACTTTCCATGTGTTTAAATGGACATTAGCATGAAAGAAAGCAAAAACAAACCAGCTGATGAGGTGTTGATTGAATTGGCGACTAAGGTAAATAAGGTAACTAATCGGAGCATACTTTTATTGCAGCAGCTCCATTTTCTTTGTCCCCAAGTATATTGACTGATTAGCGTTTAAAAATTATGATTCATCAAATTAGGTCATATTATCAATAAGGGATTTATTTTTGAAATAGTCACAACAATGCAACAATGTAGACTGTATTCTGCATTTGTTTGAGTTTTGATTACACAACGTGGACCATCTGACTTATTAAATGTTATGATCAAATCATCAGATCTCCTGCTGAAGAGCTACAGTATGACAAATGAATGAGAAAATGAAGGAAAATCCCTCACCACCTATTTAATGGAAGGCTGAAACATTTTCTCGGTTAGATCAAATTGGTGCACAGTTGGAACAAAATGACCAAAACCCACAAAGGAACAAATTAATAAAGTAATCAGGATCTGGTGCAGATGACAATGTAGTCGCAGAAGAATAGTCGCTGCATTACAATATTCAACATTCTGGACTAAATAGCTCAGCAATCTCAAGGATAGAAGAGAAAGCGATGCACCCATCTAGTCCATTGCCAACTGTATAAATCTGTGACGCTGTGTTATGGTGTTTGATTTTGTAGCAGCAAATGTCTACTTTTCCGAGTTCAAAATATACTAGAAATTCACAAATTTCCATCAGCACATTTTTTTTTTTTTCATACGACATTGACACTAAGAGTCCAGTATTTACCACCATTAGGCACACTTGGCATGTGCTGAAACAGCATATGTTAGCATTGGTGGGCTTTCTTTCTCTTTGTGGTGAGGCAGCACATATAGTTTACAGAAATGAGCAATCATTTTCCAAAACGACATTGTCCATTTGATCCAATTTTGCAAACGACATCTTCCTGCAGCGAATAAATAGCGCACACTGAATCGTCCGTTCGTTCAAGTGGGCAGCCATGTTTGAAGTTTTGAAGTCCGTGTGCATAATGCTGCTCTGATGTGTAAATGGATCTAGTTAAAATGTGCTATTTGGTTTGCTGTTTAACTGATTTCATCTTTGAGAAAGGACATCAAAGGGTTCTGTGGGTCTTTTATCTTTCCATCATGAAAACTGGTTTAATGCACAAACACACAACAACATGCACATGACAGGGAAAGACCACAACACTCATCATGACAGATAAACTTCTGTGTCTCCTAAGCTGTCCCCCTTGCAGCTTAATCACTCCTTCTTACGACAACTATTTAAGGTATTTTGGGGGGGATTTCTTAGTAGAGCAGGCCAGTAAGAACATCCTTCCTAAGATCAGGATATATAGGGATGAGAGTGTGTTTCTGTGAAGCTGTGTGAATTTTGCTCCGCTACGCAGAATCAGCAAAAGAAAAGATATTATCAAGAGTTGTGGTCCTTTATTTTCCTCAATTCTCCCAGCACAGTCTGCCTGAGCCTTCAAAGGAATGGAGAGAAGCTCTTCGATAAACAGAGTCAGCGAATGGAGGACAGATAATGATAAGAATAAAGTAAAGGAAATAATAAAAAAAAAATGAATAAGAATAAGTCAGGACTTAGTAGAACTAAACCAAACACCTCTGAATAAGCTGTAAGCTGAAGCTGTGGATGTCGTGGCACGACTGTCTTAGTCACTTTAGGCACAACTGCCAGCACCCATGTAAACACACCTGTATACAAACCCCACCAGCCTCAGGCAACTCTGTCAATCCACAAACCTCTTCCGAACCGTAATCTCCTTAACCTTCATCTTTCCAGCCTACAGTGATTTCCAAATCCTTCACTGATGTTGCATCACTGCTGTGCCTAAGATGACATCGCAGAGCTTCCTTCAGGGATACATCAGTGAGTGTTCTACACCAGGGATTACATACCCAACCAAATATATTTCACACCCCAAAGTTTGGAAAAAAGAAATATAGAGTTAGGACTCTGTTGTTTGCAGATAAAAATGGTGAATTTAGGAAGGATACTAAAGGTAAATACCGTATCATTTGAAATGGGGAAAGTAGCCAAACTACTACTAAAAGAGTTCAGGTTAAAATTTCTGTTTAAGCAGCATTAAAAACAGCTTACATTTTACTTTGCAGGGGGAGCAGATGTCCATGAATATTCATGAATGGAATGAGTATCAGGTTGCATTTCCAACTCACTGTTGTGCGATTGAGTGAGAGACGATGCTTGCGTGTGTGTGGGGTGTTTCTGTAGATCGGCTCTTTTGTGTAGGTGGGGAAAAAAAATGGCCACTGCTCGGATACGGACAACTACATAAAGACAGAAGGAACAAAACAAAAGCAGACTGACTGCAGCGGGGAATATTAATGAGTAAAAGAGCAACTCGTGGCAAATCGAGCACAAGGAACAGCAGGAAGGGGCTGAGAAACTCTACTAAATCCTGTCTGTTCAGTCATGAGTCATATAAGTCTGGCACAGTACAGAAAAAAAAACCCCGTCTTTTTGCTCTTTGTATAACATACTGCAGAGCATTTCAAAGGACAACCTTTAAAGTTATCTTTTCAGTTGAATAATAAATGTCTCTGCCAGTTGATGTGCATTTTAATCATGATCATTTTAATCAAAGCAACTAGATAGTTCAGTGGGTCATAAAAAGAGGGGGAAAAAAATTAGCTCGGCGAGAGCCGGGAGATGAAATATCCAGCATATTTGTTAAAACGAACCAGTGGGGAATTTATTCCTACTTGGGCTCGGTCTTTGTAGTTTATGTCTACAATTCGTAATTATTTAATAATATCCTCAGAAAAGCAACTGCTGCAAAGTGCGGCCAAGCCACATTTTTTTATTCAATAATAAACACATTTCAGTCCACTGTAATCAAATGGTGCTGTAATTACTTAATTAGAAAATAATATGAAAATAATATGCGCCGTGCCGGCCCACAGTTTTAGCAGGTTTTACAGCTGGTTCGGGCACAAGAAATGATGAGAAATGTGACAGTTGTCCTTCTGATCTTTAAAACAACGTTTAAAAGCTCAACAACTCTAAAGATTCCAGTTCAGCACAATAAAATATAAATTTTCCGGACAATGACACATATTTTGTCCCAACCGAGGTATCTGCAGGACAAAGTGTTTACATTATCTGCCTTACTACCCTTTCCACTAACTTTGGTTCAAACCATCATCTTTTCAATAAAAAAAAAGTTCTAACAAAATGTGACCTCTAAAATTTTAAAGATGTTTCCAGAAGGTGAACAAAGAAAGGCTCTGACAAATGTTCTAAAAAAGAAAAAAACTAAACATGGTAGACAAAATAGGTACACTTTCCAAAGTTTGAAATATTCTAGTGGCAATCTGAAAAATCACAACATCAAAACAGGTGAGCCAAAACAAAATAATAAAAATAAAAATAAAAATAAAAATAAAAATAAAAATAATAATAATAATAATAATACATACATACATACATATATAAATGGGGAAATAATTGAAGTGAAAAATATTTGGAGGCAGTTTAACCCACAAGGAAGACTAGAGACAAAAAAATCATCTGCAGTGCACAGAGAAAAGATACATTATTTATGTCCTCATCCGTTTCCCCCACCCCAATCAGATGAAATGTATATTTATTCCAATGTGAAATCAAGAATAAAGACTGATGCAGGAGTGCGTGAAGACAGAAGGAAGAAAACAAAAATCCAAGAACTGAGAAGGACAGTGGCTGCTGAATTCTTGATGAGATTAGCATTTTAATATATTAATGAGGTCAGTGTGAGACCAACCTCTCAGCATGGTTTTAATAATGATGGTAGTTGTAATAATATTAATGATGTCGCAGTTCAAATCTACAAAGCCGGGCAGAAAATGCAGAAGAAACGGTAAACGAATCGATAGTTTCAAAAGCTTCACTAACAGTTGATCCTTTTTCAAACTCGCACCGTTACCATGGATTATTATTAGCCAAATGATTGAAAACATATTCAGGCAGCTTAATATCAGCAGCTAAACTTCAGCAACTGTTGACACAATTTCTAACTTTATAGCTTGTGAAGTGGCTGCTGCTGGAGCTGCCGATGATCTATAAATCAATAAAGCTCTGACATCTGTCTATGCAGGCAGGTTTACGTCAAGGAGAGAGGATACACACGTTTTTAAGTTTATGACTTTGGCATGCTGGATCTCGGCAGTCAGGATAATACGACAGGAGAGAAAGATAGGCAGTGAGTCAGCAAGGCACCTCCAATGAATCGCAATCAGGTCAGAAGGGCGGCCGCTGTGTCATAGGAAATATCCAGCGTCTGTGTTTACTACGCGATTTCTACGCAGCAAAGTCAGAAGTGACAACCAAGACGATGTTTTAGAACCGCACATCTGACGATTGCCTCATTTATCTTTAAGTAAATCTAGCATTTTCATTTTTCTACATTTAAAGGGAATGTTCTTAACATACGCTTTTTTTTTTTTTTTTTTTTTGGAGAAGCACCTAGAAAAGCTGAGGACAGCTTCCAAATGTTCATGCTTGTCTCTGCTTCTATTTTCATCTCTTCCTGTAATCACCCTTCTTCCTTTTCACCTCCTCCTCCAGCTGTCCAGCCTGCTGTTCCACCGAGGAAGGAGTGATCACACCAGCACATGACACCACGCTGGGACATGTGGCATTTCCACTGCTACACATCTCCTCTGCCTAAATTAGCATGCATTACACTATCATATGAGCAATTAAATTGAGTGGGAGGATGACAAGTGTACATTTGGAGGGAGAGAAACCCTCAGTGCCTTCAGGTGGGGCGGGAGAAGGCAGGTGTTGCTGGGCTGGAGAGGGTCAGGGGTGGGGGGGATTTTAAGGAGGGCACAGCGGGAGCCAGAGAGGGTTTGTCAAGCACCAAGTTTGAAAGAATTAAGAAGCTTGGAAAAGCACATGCATGACTGCAAATGGCTAACAGGGAAATGAATATATGAGTGTATGCATGCGACATAGCAAAAAATCACAGCAAAGATCTTAAAGCACCTTTTAAAAATTTGATATCAGCGAAAACAACTCTCTCTCTTCAGCAGTCAGGGAGTCTCTTTAAAAACAAGATGATAACAGTCATTACACAGTTTACAATCACTGTGTGCACCAAACTGAGTGCAGACAAGAGAGGAAATAAGAGTTTGAGAAGATGGTGATAACAATTCAAGTTGAGGATGCAGGAAGCTTAGGGAGTATCTATATCCAGCCTGACAGTTTCTGTGATCTGAGCTAATGGTTTGAAGGCTGCAAACCTGGAGACGTGGCTTTCTGAATGACACTTGGCACCGAGACAGATCCTACTTTAAGAGACAAACATTATACGGCTCAGTTGGATGACACTGAAATGCAACTATCACCTTTGGAACAAAAGCCTCTTTCAAGACATAAAAAGTAGCAAAAATAAACTTTTATGTCGCATCATGTAAACTTGATGTTGAGACAGGAAGATTATCTCTAGCCTGGTAAAAACCAACCTCTTGTTCTACGCCTTGTTTCGTACAGAAGGTCTGCATCCTCAGCTATCAACAAGCGATAACTGGAGGTGGAAAATTTAAAATTGTAGTCTGTTGCCAGTACTTGACAGTGACGTATGTAACACATAAAAAAGGTATTAATTTCGTCTATTCATCGATCAAGTCGTTTTAAACTTGTCCAAGGTCGATTTTAGCCTGTTTGCCAAAGAGCAACATCATACAACTTCAAATTTGATAAGAAATCTTACTTAACTCAAAGAACCTAACATCACCTTATAAGAAATATGAAAGAGAGCTCACACTCTGCCACAGCAGAAATTGTAGAAGTCTCTGTGGACCTAACGAGTGATGGCAACACTACTGATAATGCATCTGCATCTAGATGTGACTATATGTCTGCTGCTACAAAAACGACAAGGATACAAAGTGTTATCATTGGACACCAGTCTCTGTGGATCAATACAAACAAATATTATTCCTGACCAAACACGCTTGTTTTTTTTCCCCCAAACAGTTTCCTAACATTAGTTACTTTACTTTTTCTGACCTAATCAAAGACAAGTCAAAGAGCAGGACCTCACACAGCAACACTGCAGCATCATATGCATAAAACAGAGACAGCTTTAGCAAACAGCAGAGGGAGGAAAGAGGAGCCAAACACATAACTGATGCCAAGCTACCAGCGTGTTATCTGCTCTCCCTGCTGCAAAATTGATTAAGAAAGCTTCTCAGACCGGATGCAGCGGCCCAAACAAGATGGTCATGAAGGTCATACAGAGAACACTCACAAACCTGAGCTTCACCAAACCGTCTCAGGTTCAGTTCTCTCTCCAGAGTTCATTCAATAATCAAAAACTTTAAAGGGACATTACTAGGCAAGGCCCAATTTGAGATCGTCATTGTACCAAAACCTTGAAAAAAAAAAAAAGTTGTATTAAACTCAAATATTTAGGCCTACAGTGGCAAAGGTAATATAGTATGTTAAAGTCATAATAATTTTCCTATGATATTTTTTGTCATTTTGACTTTGAAGCATAAACTTTGGCAGCACATTTGAATCTATATCTACGCAATATATATATATATATTTTTAGTGAAGATGTTTATTGTTCAAAAATATTATTAAACTTTGCCACATCTATTCATTAGAGTATAACTAACTGATTTTAAATTGTCTCCTAACTGGACTCAGCAGAATAATATTTTATAACAGACATGTTTATTGTTTGTTAAGTTTAGCTGAGCAAAAAGATTACTGTAATAAGATGAAAGGGAGGGTGCAGGTATCTCTACACAACTGGAAATGTTTCAGTTTGTTAACATGGGGACAGGAAGTGTGTAAAGCAATAGTTGTCAACATACCTGATATCAGAAGAGCCATTTCAGAAATGATCAGTGGGGGAACATCAAGGAATATGGAAGAGAGAGAGAGAGAGAGAGAGAGAGAGGGGAAAGCTGATCACATATAAAGACGCATAAATCAGAGGTCATGAAACAAAACTGAGTGATAAACAAAATGCGTAAACACAACATGCTAATCAAATCCATAAGCATTCCATGTATAAAAAGTAACAGCACCCACAGGCTAAACTGGTCAAATTTGTCCGACAGTTTCCGTCTGCACCCCAAAAGCAAATTGTGCCAACTCCTGGTAGCAGTGACGACACCCGCCTCCTGTGCCCGTGCGGTGCCAGCGAAGCAGGCTGGCACAAGGCTAACTGGCGCACTACAGTGCTGTGAAAGTACAGCAGCACCGTTTCAGCCTTAGGTTAGAAAGATGTGATTCATTAATCAGCGCTCCCTGCAGGGAATAACACTGCCTGCTGGCGCAGCCTCTTTCCATTCTCTGTTGGTCCCTGCTGAGCAGCTACAGGACAAACAGCACAATAAAAAGCTGTGCACACACACATTGCATGCAAAAAAAAAAAAAACACTGATATGCATCCCACTAATAATTAAACACACACATCAGTTTATGTATTCATACGTTTCACTGCAGTTTTGTCTCCTGAGGCTTATCTTTGAGGAGATGGCTCGACTAGGAGGAAAATCGTTTGAAAGTAGGCTGGGATTTTTATTTTTTTTATTATTATTATCTGAAAGCTCCATATTTCGCTGGTTTTCTTGGTCTCTTTAGTATTTTGTTTACATTCTCCCCACATTTTCATTTATGCAACAATGACTGTTTATTAATCACTGTCATCTGGAAATAAAAAGGCCGGCAGTGGCTCGTAATAATCTGTAATGCTTTGTGTCACTCTATAAAAGGTATATTGAAATATTTTCAAAGGTCAAAGTATTTTTAAGCAACATACTGTGTGCTCGATTCTGCAGTGTTGTGACTATGATAATACAGATGTTCATTTTATAAATCATTAAACAATAACAGTTCTGTCATTTTGGTTAAATTGTTCCTTTGAGGATACTAAAAACTGAGATCCATGTAAGCTAAAGCACTCTGAAGTAGCGCTTCCTCTCAGTACTCAAAGGATGAGTGTTTCTCTGTAAAAACGAACATGCCATTAAATGCCCCAAGGTTCCTGAGCTCTTACTAAGTGCATCCCAAGTTAAAATGTATTCTGCCCTATGGAGTCCTAACACAGACATTTTAAGCACACAGAATAGCAGGGATTAGGGATAAAAAGCCATGACTGTGCTGCCGAAACACCATGAAGCTGTCCATTTCTCACATCTACTACTAGTAAACACTGTTAATGGATATGCTGCTGTCATTTGGACAGAGCTAAGAAACTAAAGCAGTTGCCTCTGCAGGTTGGAGATAAGCCATTGGAGACGAGCAATCCTTTTGATGTTTTTTCCTTTGTTTTTTTTTCCTTATAAATTTACAGTTTGAGGATGGTGATCAGCATGCACTTGCTGACTGCAAGTTTGTTTAAGGGACGGAAAGGCTGAACAGAGGTGAAATGTAAATACTGGTCAGTCCCTTTCCAAACAGCTCTTTGTCTTGGGCTGACAGCAAACAGTAAGTCTTCCCAGTTTGGAGCTGCTGAGTTTGTGTGGAGAGAGTAACCTGTAGCTACTGACTTATTATTAAGTCTAGTAAGTCTTAAGTTAAATGTTTTTTAAGTGGTTAGGATTGTTGCCATTTAAATGTTAATGTATTTTATCATCTAATTTAAAAAAATAATAGCACAATCTGTACAACAACAATCAAGCTTTTAATTCATTGTTCGGGTGCAGAGCAACAAAGCTGTGGGACGTTAATTCGGTCACATCGTTTTATCAGATAAAATGATGGATTACAGTTAGCAAAGGTCCTCACAAAGTCTCTGATTACTGGATACGTTATCTGTAGTTTAAAGAATTTCAATTGCAGTTTTTTCACCCTTATAAATATTGTTACGTTTGGAGCAAAGAAGCCCTTCGGCAGCAAGAGTGAAGCTAACTGGACTGAAGAACTTTGGGTAATTTTATTCTTCTGGCCTTCCAATATCCATCTGCTATGGAGAATATGCTCCATAGCATTTGTAAATGCTGGAAGACTTTGTAAATAATACTCATCTTGTATCAGCCTGAAAATACACAGGCATTATTGCAACAATCATTGCTTGAAAAAGTTGCAGAAACGGCTAAATTCAGTTTGCTTCCCTAAAATAGCAAACTCAGCTTAAAATAAACCATCACTAAGAAATGTAGAAGCTAAAGTATGCCCAGTCTTTGTAAACAGGAGAAAAGTAGCAACTGCATTTGTGCGTATCAGAAGGAGAATTGGCTAAAAAAAAAGGCAACAAGTACGGACCTTTTAATAAACTTGATGATTGCTCAAATAAATCAACTGCAGGGTATACAGCAATATTTTAGACCAAATAATGATGGCTCTTAATTTGAATGTATTTACCTTCTTTTTGAGGGTAAAATGGACAAAAACATCAGGACAGGACTAATTAAAACTGACTTCCTTAAAACGAGTGTTAATGCTGAGTCAAGTAATAATGGCAGACCTTTATTTTGTTAATTCTGTGCCTTTGGCCTACTATCTAAACCTCTCACTTTCTTACTCTTCCCACTTGCTCCCCCTGTGACTGTTGATCTCTTTCTCAGCCTCTCATCTCCCTCCATATCTCCAGCCGCTGACAGCTCACGCAGCTTCTCTTTGCAAAGCAACAAACACCCTCCATCCCTAGCTTCTTGCTTTTTTTTTTTTCTTTTCTTTCTCTCACAATCTGTTGGCTGCACACTCTCAGCACCTCACCCCATTATTTATTGATCATGGAGTCGGGGGCCAGAGGAGGGGCTGTGTATGGGGTCTTAACAGTATTTCCATAAAAGATATTTAAGGCTGCTGCCTCTCAGATCCCCAGCGGCCATCTTTGGAAGACATACGGAAGGGTCATAGGACATGATTAAAGGACAACCCGGTCTTCATGAAATATAGAAAGCTTATAAGAGTGGCAATAAGGAGACAGGGGAATGAGAGGGTTAGTATAAATGGCTTTACAGTGGAAATTTGGTGAATAAGGGGGAAATTTATCAGTAAGAAAGACATAAAAACTCTGAAACTCATTCACATCTAAGGCGTAGGCTGCTTTCCTTCATGCATGCTTTCGTCCTGTCCTTCAATCTCTTGCACCCGAATTGGTTTAAGGGGAACTGTAGTCCCTCTTTCTCCTTTAAATAAAAGGACAAATGGTGCATGTGGCAGCCTGGCCGCAGAGCGCTAAAAATTGAAGTGACATTGTGTGTCATTACATTCCTCCACACCATCCCAGACTCTGCTGATTCAAACTCACCGCCAGTAATAGCAATGGTGTGTGCGAGAGTGTTCTGAGAGCTCTGTAAAAGGTCAGGGATGGTACCGAAGTCTCTTGTCAGCATTTATGGTGAGTGGTGTGGCAGCAGGGAGAAAAGGTTGGTAGTATCTTTTCATTTAGATTTCTTGGGGAAATAGCCGGGGGGAAATGAGCCTGCTTTTCACGGCTGTCTCCACGACAAAACGGGTGATAGAAACTCAGGAAGTGAAGAGGACGTGGAGGAAACGCAAAGGGATGCTGAGAGATGTGGAAATGGCTGCTGACGGCTAATGGAACGGACCCAAGGTGAGCGGTGTTTGATGTGGAGCACGCATGTCTGTGTCTTGCCAAGGCCAAAGCACTACCTCAGCAACCAGCACTGCAACATGACACAGGTGCCAGGAAAGGCTCAGATATGCTAAATGGGGAATACAGAGGGTTTGGATCAGGAACAAAGGGGAAGTAAGGTTCACCCTACACACACCTCTACTGAGAAGAGGCATCAGTCAGCTAGAGAAACAACTTTCCTGCTGTGAGCACGGAGAGGATGGGAACTGAACTCACATCTGTTAATGGAGTGATGAGACAGATTCATAAACTTGCACCTGGGAAAAATAATACAGACATAGCAGCTGAACAGTCCATCACTGGACTCAGAGAGGGTAATGGTCAAACTGCTGCAGAGCCGCGGCGGCTACACATTCCCTCTCCCCGTACGCTTCTCTTAGGTCTTCCTCTCTAGTTATGGCATAAGTGATCTATTGGCCATCATTTAACAAGGCGTCATGTTAATCATTCATCAGCGTAACCATTCAGTATGCGGCAGGCTGTTAGGCAGAGAGTCGACCAATGTGGAACAGAGAGCAGAGGTTTCCCTGTGGGACCCACTAGAAAAGGGAATAGCAATGGATCATCTCATGAACATTAATCATGCTAGCCTAGTTCCTAATGCAGAGTGTAAATGGACAGGGGATGTTAAGGTCCACTGTGCTCATATGGATATTTATGGCTGTATGAAACAAAGAATAGACCATATGAAAGCAGAAAGGTACTGTATCTTGCACTAATTACATGTAGCCCAGAAAAAAAACTGGATGTCCAGAGGACCTAAAGGACACAAACAAATGAATTGCAATGCTTTGTTTTAAACAAAGTATACTTTTTCTGCAGACGAAGCAACACGGAATGTCAGTGTGCATGACTGTGCTCCAAGAGGAGTGGAAATGGATGGTAGTCTCTGACTGTTGGTGTTTCAAATCTAGAAGCATTTGATCAAATGTCCTGTTATGTTCAACTAATACTGCTCACTGCATTGCTGAGTTGTACCCAACTACAGACAGGAAGCAGGTAAAATCGTGGTGAAGTGAATATAATGCAGAACTGTAAACATCATAGGATGGGCATTAATGGGACAAGAACCAGGTGAGTTGGATTACACTGATGTAGTAGAGCTGTGAGAGGAACAAGGACCTAATCCACTGAGGGAAATTATTAGTGTATACAACAAGAACATATGCAGTTAATAGCTAATCAAAATAGTTGAGAATTAGAACTTAAACTAAACAAAAAACGCACAAAGGAAAACCAAAGAGAAAGTTAGAAAGACAAAGGAACCAGATAAGAATTAGACCAAAAATCTTTCAACAATATTCAACTTGAAGCTCAACTTTTCATGACCAAAAGATGCGGGAGATGTAATTTAATGCATCAAACAGATATTAAAAGTAACCTAACCAAGTCTTATGGCCGCTCCACAATGAGTTGTGAAAGATGTAAAAAGGTTCAATTTTAGTAATTAAGTGACACTTTGAGCTTACACTCTTTTAATTTAATTTATTAAAGCAGAACTGCTGTTAAATGTCTGCTGCTGTTGTTAATGACAAAGTTCTTGAATGTTTTGGAAGCTGGGAAGAATCACCATCAGACAGCTGCGAGTGCTCGAACCAACAGAGAGCAGACAGAAAACACCACAGTGTTACCAGCTGGCTGAGATGCTGTCACCTGAAGACAAACGGATGTGAAGAAATGCACCGGGAATAAAAAAAACACCACCACAAAGAAAGCTGAGTAAAACGTATGGAGAAACATAAACGTGAGACCCAAGCGGCAGAAAAGCTACTGCAAACTGACGCACAAAGAAATGTTTTTATGCATGCTGTATGCATGTGCCAAAAATTGTATCTGCTGCATGGATTGAGATTTGGTTTTCCACTAACACTCCTAGTGCAAAACCCCCCCAAAAAACCAAAACATGTTGCTGCAACACAGCATGCGGTAGATATGTTTTTGCAACCCTGCACAGAAAAAAAAAAAAGATGTGTTGGGAATGTAATGCTATGAAAACCGATTCATTGTTCAAACAACCACTCGCAAGTAATATTCTCTTGGGAGGTCCCTTTTAACAAATGGTTGACCCATGAACATATTTTTCTTGTGTATTTTAGACATTTAGCTCCACAACTTCTACATAATAAACAGCAACAGCTGCAGTCAGCCCTAATTAAATACCTGTGCATCTGCTCCTGGATCCGTCTTGCTTGCTATAAGTCTGATTTGCCTGATATGAGGGTGCTATAAAGCATATTGGCACATGTTTTCACATTTTTGAAAGTATTTAGAAAAAAAAATTATTAATTAGTCTCCTAAACTGACAAGCATAGTTAGGTAAAACTCTACTGGCCTATTTTTTGGCCGCATAATCAAAGATATGACTCAATCAGTCAGGCCTTCAGTTTCAGCGGTAGCCGAGACATATTTGTCACATTTGCCATCTATGGTACCGCGTAACAGGAAACACAAAGTCGCAAAAGGAGAGCAAAAGAAGATGATATTAGGTCGTGACATTCATCACTTCTGAAACTAGATATAAAAAAAAGTGCTGAAAAACAAGCCGACTATGGTCAAGTTGAAGATGTGAATGATGAAAAGACGAAGAATAGACAGTTCTTTGTTTGGCATCAATAGCAACCAATGTCCAGTTTCTACACATGTGAGCTTGTCGGACTCTTTTCAGCTCTCCCTCTTTTCCCTCAGGCAACCTCCGGCTCTAAATTGAGGTCAGATGTCGCTAGCGTGTGTGCGGGGTTGTGCGAGGAGAGGTCGTGCTTACATGCACACATGAAGAGGCGTCAAAAACGCAAGCTTAGGTCACCACATAGTACACAAACATGCACCAATACCACATCAGAGGAGACATCTTCATGCCTGGGGGGACAGCAGCTCTTAACCCTCTTAAATATTTACTGACTCTGCTATCATCTAGAGTCTCAACTGTCCTGCAATACTGTACTCTCAGTTTGCCTGATGCCTCATATAGAAATGATGCAAAGCAGATGTAAATACTGAATATATTCAGCACGAACAGCTGGACATGGCCTTAATTGGCCTTAATGTTGTCTATATTTTTAAACACAACAGACGCTGACCCCTGTCGCCATGTCCGTTTTACGGGAAGCGTGTCTGAAGGTACGCCTAATGAAGACATCTGTACAGCAGCTTATATTCATGGAGTCATACAAGGCAATAAAATACACAAGACCAGAGCAATCACTCAATTATTCCGCTGACATGCTCCATTGTTTAGATAATGGCAGCAACAACTCATGCATACATAAAGCTAAGGGACCTGCCCATGTGCGGTTGTGGGTGTAAGGCTGCGTGCCAGCAAGACCTTGCCCCAAGGGGTGACTCTCGAGGCAATTATTCACTCCTCTGCATTGTGTTTAACCCTTGACCTTCCAAGGCGATTCAGTGTCATACGGCTGAATGTGTCTAGACCACTTAGCGATCACCGGGGTCAGGCATAAAAGTTTGCCCTCAGGACATCATTGACAGGGATTTATTAATCTGTGTAGTAAAACTCAGTGAAGACCAAGACACTGTAGTAAGAGAGGCTATGACGCGTCATAAATAGTATCACGTTTCTTTATTTTGTCACCGTTTGAAATGGATATTTGAAGGAAACCTTAGCATTGAGGAGTAATTTAATTTTAAAATACAAATTGAGTCCTGATACTTCAGGATTTATCAAATATTTTGCAACTAAAAAAAAACAAAAAAAACACCACAGATATTTATAGTGGTAAAAACCAACACAATACAAAAGCTATTTGGATTTCAATGACATGACTGAATACTTGTTGCGAGGAAGAAATGGACATAACGTAATGAATCCTGACAGAAGGGCTGCTAAAATGTGATACCCGATCTCTGATAATCTCCCTCTTGTGTTTAGGTCATCTGTATTGTGTCAACAAGCTAAAGTGTTCGGCACATTCAAGTGAATGGTAGGTGGGTGGGGGGAGGGGGTTAGTGGTTTTGGAAATCGATAGCGTCATATGCTTAGACAAATGCAGTGTAGATATTAGCTAGGACCAAAAAGTCAAAATACACTTAAATCAATATTTGTGGATGTCATGTGTGTGGTGTAGGGTCCAACTGGTACAGAAAAGCACTTCAATGGGCAAAAAGGAGGCTATTCTTTTCCATTCACCACAACTCATTCAAAATATAAAGGATGTTTTTAAATCTCAGGCCTGATTGAGTAAAACACAACAGTTAAAATCAAAAGGCAATCACGCCACATGAAGGCCTTTTTTTTTCCTGGCATTGAGTTCTTGAAAGCTTGTAGAAGGAAGAGGTGGGAATAGTGGAGTATGAAATATGACAGGTGCTAGTTAGGTGGTTTTCCTTAGGGAAGCTCTTGGAGGCTCTTATTCCATTCTGCACTCCGCGGTGGGCTGTTGTGTATCCCAGACCGGTCAATACCGGTCAACCCCCCCTTCTCTTGATGTAAACCCTTCTAAAACATGCATGAGTCTATGGGTTGGGAATGTGTCACACAAAGCCTTCAAGGCTTTTCAATGTGGTAGAATATCTAAGAGTTAAGTGATCCCATCTTTTAAGGATTAGGTTTGAGGGTTTTTCACCTTTTAACAGCCTTTTGCTCTTCTTGCTGTTATCTTTTTTTTTTCTTTTTTTGCTTCCTTCTTGACTTCTATAAATACAAATCACACCCAAAGTCAAAAGCCCTCTAGGAATACGAATCTAAAGATCCAGGTTACTTAGCCCTGTGAGGTAAATTCCCATGTTTATCGTTCAAAGCTTGAATTGTTGTCAGAGTATAAAAGCATGTACGAACTCACAATGTATTGGAAAATACAGAGCTGAAAGGCTAGTTGGATTTTATCCACTTGGTCTTATATCCTGACATGGGGTTCTGACATAAAAATATTTGGCAAATTTTTTAATAGCAACATATCTATTAATGTTGAACATTACAAAATGTTTTAGGAATACAATACTGCACTGCAGCATCAGTGACAAAGTCCTTCCTGAAACAACATTTAGGGATTTAGGGAGGAGGAGGCTGCCATTAGACTAACAAGAGAAAAAAGTTTTACAGCTAGAAACAGCTAAATGTATTTAGAAAAAACAACTTGGGTAAATTAATTACTTTCAATATCAAAACTCACTTCACAGAGCACTTTGCTTCCTTCCTCGTTTCCTGGCTTCTGTCAGAAGGAGATGAGGATCAATGTGCTGTCATGCTTAATGTGCAGTATCTGCTCTCCTTCAGATTCAAAAACAGGTCTGTGTGTCAGAGCATGGTTGACACAAATCACCACTCAATGGCAAATGTGGAACAAAGAATAGGCAGAGGGAGGAATACATGGCTGGACAGACGGTGGGTGGACAGTCAACGCTGATTGAGAGCAGGAACCACAGCTTACCAGCACATCAATCACTGGCTTACAGGAACAAAACACAGACGAGGCAGAAACCACACCAGCACCACCACCTATTATTTGATCGGAAATGTGATCAGCGACACACGAGCGTTAGAGGGAATCTTTCTTTGAGGAGAGAGCACGAGTCAAAGTGAACTGGATGTAACTACTTTTCAGATATCTAATTCATTTAATCTCCATCATCATCATCATCATCATCATATCAATATTTACTTCCACCTACAGTCCCTTTCGTGCTTTTTAATTGACCACTTTTGCTCATCCTGTTTTCTCCCACTTCGTCTTCCCCAGCACCACATTCCTCAGTCCACATCACCCTCCTTCCTTCATCAGAGACAATGAAGCTTAGTGGATATTATGCTCGTGCATTCTTCTCTTAAGTGCCACCATTATGGTTACCAGATGCACTTATGGCTTTTTAGTCCCATTGATTGGCACAATCAATACGTCATCCAAGGAAAGTTTGGAGACACTACATTAGAGCTGCCAGACGCTCTTAAGGCTTTAAGCAGTCATTTGTATGGAGATAGGAGCAAGTTCATTATGTTAATGGACAATAGCAGATGGGTTGGGGTTTTGGATCTAAATGCTTTAGACATGTTTCCATGATTTTCAAGTTTATTATTTTTCCACACGTTTTTTTGTTTCCCGCTGCCACGATGTGACTCATTAATGTCACGAATGAGTTCATGAGGGGTCTCTGCCATGACAGTGGTAAACAGCATTTTAATATTCATAATGGGGAAACCACTCAAGACAAAAGTGGTCAGCTCATTTATGTCTCTAATTACAGAATAATAACTAGTCTTCAACTGTGTCACCATCATTTATGACAATATGGGTTTTCTTTCCTCTAAGTAGATCATCCCATTAAGCGTAGCCTCCTTAACTTGCTTAGCATATTTTAATATTTCAGCTTTAGACACAGCCCAAAATGTCAAGTCGATAAGGCTGAAGTGTTTGACTTAACAGAATGCAGTTTTCCAGACAAAATATTTTTAGAGTGCACCGTTTCTTTGGGTTTGTTTGTTTTTTTTGTTTTTTTTTTAAGAAAACCAACAAGACACTACGCAGTAAAATCTTTCAGCTGCAGCAGAAGAACCTGGATTTCTGCTGATATTTATGAACGGGTAGAATTATTGACAGAAGTATTTCAATCCTTGTGACAGTATTTATATCAATGAATGTTTCTGGTCTCCGTTGTTATAATACCTTCCTTTTTTCTTGTCAAGGACTTCCAACTGTGCCACAGCAGCAGATAAGCACTGATTGCTTTGAAGTCTCCCTAACGGTTTCCACACTAATCTGGCATGTCACACTTGCAATCAGGCTGAAGCAGGTGACATGTGACTGAATGGTTAAACAATGGGATGGAGCTTGAGCTTCAGATAAGAGAATTAATATTGATTGCACATGCATGTTGGGCAGATTGTGCCCATTGTGAGTTATAATGCTCTGTTCATTTGCCTGACAGTAATATGTCTGGATATGGTGCTAAATGACAAAGGTGAAAAGTCAACTGGTTGACTGAAAATTATTTTGTGATTTGCAACATGGTTTAAACTTGATAATCAAGTGGTTAGCTCCATTTCAGCCAAGATGCCTTTTTTTGTCACGTTGAAAAATATTATGGCATAATTTTTTATTGAAAAGCAAAAAAAAAAAAAAAAATTGACTTGTATATATTACTTGTAAATTGCATGCTACTGTACAGACACATCTTGTGTACTCTGTAACTCCAGTAAGCCAAAGCAAGTGAATATTTACCAAAGAATATTACGGTCTACCTGGACCAAAAATAGAATTTTATGTTTGTATTTGGAAAAGAAGCATAAAATTGTTTCTTTTCACAAATCAAACATCGGTTTTATAAATCACAAGCCTTAAGTTCAATGTGAAATTATTAGTTTTGTTCAGCTGACGCATTTGAAACTCAAACCATATTTCAGTAACAGTTTCAGAGTATTAGAATGTGCTTTTATACCCAGTCCCATTAGAATAGCTATGACTTCTTTCTACTAAACAAAGTCATGCTGTTATAGCAATGTCACACCACTTTGTAAGAAAAACTTTAATTTAGAAAAAAATGGGAATTTTAATATACATTTTTAGCTTGTATTCAAGTATACAACTGTGTGAAACTGTTATCTTTTCATGCAGAAAAGATAACAGTGTGACAGCTTTGCTGACAAATTAATTGAAATAAATGGCACTTTCATATTGCAAGTACAAAAATAAAAAAAACATATGTAACTTTCTAATCGAAATTTTAGAAGAACGATATGTCATATCAGTCAAAAAAGTTTTCAGTCATTTGCCGATATTTTTGTGCCACACATTGGGCGAGATAACTAATGTTTAATCCATTTTGCAAGCAGCCATGTTTACACAGTTCAGATAAACTTGCTGACAGGCTCCAATTTACAGAAAAGACATAAATAAAAGGCCTTTCACTCAGTCTGGATAGTGTAAGCAACACCCAAATATAGATTTGTGTGCATGTCTGCGCGCGTGCGTGCGCGAGTGAGTGAAAGACAGACACAGAGCGCTAAGAGCTATAACTGCAGGAGTGTTTTACAAGCTCAAAGCTCTGTGCCTGCTCCTCTAATTCAGCACACACATTGCACTTTCAGCAGATCAATGATCCCCTTGTGCCTCACTCACAACCTTTCTTCTCACACCCAACCACATGCACATATACCTTTTAAGGTGCACAAACTCACGCATGCACACGTCCTACACACATATATACAATTCTCCTCATTTCACCATCCCTTCACTCCTGCTCCATTTCTCATGTTCTCATACACTTCTTTTTTTTCTTTTCCATCCCTTCTTCTCACTGAAGCCCTGAGCAATTACTCATCAAGACTCCAGAGAAGCCTTTAAGTGAGAGGGGAGGGAGCAACAAAGGCTAGGAAAAAAAAAAAACAGGGAGATGGAACAGCAGAGATAAATGTGAGGGCAAAAGAAAACTGCCTGTCACTGACTGCGACAGAGCACCTCAAAACATCTGCTCTTAAATAAGCAGGGTTGACCCATCACACAGGAGTGTGAAACATATGCATGGTTCAATGCAAGTGTGGATCACAGTGGAATGACAGAACATCATTTATTCTTTGGGGAGAGTAATATGTCCACTGCAGCTGTTCTGCACATGCCCTCTAAACCAAACCCAGCTACAACGATCTCCTGGACCGGCCTATGCTGGTCAACAGAAATCCAAAACTAAACATGAGTAAATTGTTTATTCTGTGCACAAATATTGATCTTTGAAGAACTGGCTAATATTTAGAAGGAATCCATAGCTTTTTCTCTGTTAAGGTAGTTATATTGGTGCCCTCTTCTGGACATTCAAGTTGTGTCATTAAAAAAAAAGGAACGATAGTGTGTAGTTTTTTTTTTTTTTTTACAATATCTATACTTTCAAGTACAGGAAGCAGAACTTGTCACAAATGCACTGTGCACATCATGAGTATTACAAAGAACATTTTGTTATTTGTCTTCAACTGTAATGAATACACTCCTTGCATGCCAATAACACTCAGCCTGTTGGCTCACATCTGACTGCAGGAGCACCTCACACTGTAATACAGTACAGTACATTTACTAACATCAAGCAAAACTACCAATAAGTAATTGTTCTCCAAGTCAAAGTTGGTTATAGTGACAGTCTGTTTTCAGAGATTATTTTTTTGAATGACCATTTTGAAACTAAATATACAGTGAAACTTAAAGCACAACACTGAAATGATGCCGTTATGAAAAGCTGATCAAAGTTGTATTTAGAGAAATTATTTTACATACTTTGGATCAATTAAGTTTGGACAACATTCTGGTTTGGAAAAAATATATATTTTTAATACTTTGTCTATAAGAGCCTAGGTTATATTTTCCAGGATGAAGCTCAGCAGTGGTGAACCATTCACCAAGTATCAGAGCAGAACCTACAATAAACACTGAAAACACCAACTGTATGCGTTTGTCCCTGCAGTCTCTGCTTTCGCTAAGCTCTAAGGTTGATCCATTTAAAGCACAATGAAGGATTACATTCTCATCTGGCCACTGGTTTCGGCCTGCGAAGGAAAACATTACAGCTCCAACATTAACTTGGCAGACACAGACTCGCTGTGTTTAAACGTCGGCGTCTTTTCCCATTTTAATGAACGACAAAGAACAGGATGCAAGTGTGGTTCTACCAATACGTGCCTCCTGTATGTGTGAGGTTATGCGTGGGAGACTCAAGCGTGTCATCCCGAGGGCAGGTGAGGGGGATAAACCCCCTCTGTAATGTGGAGTGGTTGTGAATTGGTTTTGGCTGTGGACTAAATCTCATCACAGACACCTTCTCACTTTCACCGCAAGATACCCAAAAAAGGAGAGAAATGCTTTTCATTGAAGCAGCACACAACACACTCAGTTTAGCGCGATGCGAACCAGACCTTTGGCCGTCATACTGGTGTCAAGAGTATAAACAAACAAACCCAGATCCTCTCACAATATCCCCATCATTGTGTCATTCATAACCACCAAATTATTTCCAATGCAATGCTGAACCTCCTCGAACAAAGACCCTCTCCACTGCTTGTTGAAACCTGTGAAACACTCCTCCATAACCAAAACAACCTAGCCATGTCTTCTTGCGTGCAAGCACACAGCTACAGTTTCACAACGTCCAAACCCCCCACAAAGAAAACGACAGTTGCAGCCTGTCCATCCGGAAGCATTCAGGCCCCTGATTAAACCAGTGCTTATTGGTAATTAAACACAGTGCTTTGTGGCAGCATCCAGAAAGCTGTAAAGCATTCCACCTCCCCATCACATAAACACCCACCCAACCCACCTCCACTGGCACGGTGCCGTCTCCTCTTCTTCTCTTTTTCAGCCTTTCAGGCGGCCGCAGGTGGCACAATTGGCAGTAATGTGTTCTAATTGTTGGCAGCTCTGCCTGGGTAAAGATACGTGATGGAAAACGGGAGCTTGGATGGAGTGGAAGGACTGGGTGGAGTGTGGGGGGTAGACGGGAGGCACTTTATAAATGGATGGAGGAAGGAAAGAATAAAAAAAAAAACGAGCAGAGGCAATAGAGCAATGTTTTTGGGTGAAAAATGAAGAACATGTGACATGAATAAAAATGGAGAACATCTGAATAGGGGATCAGTGGCAGAGAGAGTTGGAGGAGTAAAAACCCACAGAGGCAACTGTTTATGTCATGTCCAAATGTTTGCTTCACTGTAGTTTTGTAGAAAAGGTCTGGAGGGTTAAGGCTAAGCTAAAACTGCAGAGACAAGCACAGTATAAGCTGCTGGTTTCATGTTGCAATGGTGATGCACAAGTCCAAGTAGATCAGTTCAAGGCCTTAAAACCGCTCAATAAAAAATGCTGATGACAAAGTGGAGAATGTCCAGTTTAAACAAAGATCCATAATTGCAACAACTAGAAATTATCTAAGATTCACATTGTAATATTAGTGCATGAGAAGAGTAAATAAAATATGGGTTTTTGCAATAGATCTCCATCTATTTATCAACTTCTGCTCTGCAACAGCAATACTTTTCCACTCATTCTCAGGAATCCCAATGAATTCCCAAGTCACAAAAACCTATGTAGTCTTACCAGAAAGTTCTGGGTCAACCCAAAGGGTCTCCTCCTTGTGGGATAACTTCAGAATACTGGAGAAGCCCCCAGATGAAATCCTGATCAATTGGTCGAATCAACCAACCTCGTTGCTTTCAATGAGGAGAAGCTGTTCTACTCCAAGCTGAGACAAGAGGAAAAGCCCCTCGCTTCATCTCCAAGCCTCAAACATAATATTGCTTTTGCGTGTTTTTTCCAAGTATCCTACAATTGTTCAGTCTTCTTGGTCTTTATTTATTGTTGTTAATGTTGGGCTGACAAAATAAAAATCATCCAATTTTCATCACTGCACTGCCAATAAAAACTATGTCAAACTTCTAATATACAGTTGCAACCCTATAAAATACTGTAAGGTAACAGAATCCCCAACAGCGACTGCTATGTCAGACATTAGCACAGCACCTCTTTGGTAAAAATGACATCTGCTTTCTAGTGATTTCTAGAAGGTGTTTATGTAGCAGAGATTTATTTGTCAAACATAAACATCACAAGACACGGAGTCACGCAAGACCAAATTATCATTAAAATAATAAATGCAAGATATATGAAGACAAAATAAAATGCTTGAACCAATTAGGTATAAATGTCATTTCAAGACATCCAAAGTATGTTGAAACAACTAAGTTATTAAAATTCAAATAAAAAGATGGGAGAAGATTAAAAGTTAGATACTTTCAGTATCAATCAGCGAGATACTTAAAAATTACTTATCAAAAAGTATTTAAAAACTAACCGTTTCGTGGCAAATTAAAGGGGTTCACACAAAGCCTCGCTGACAGACAAATGCTACGCATAGTCACAAGCCTGAAAATGCAAAATTCATATTACCATCTTTAACCTGCAAACACATTCAGCCAGATTTGTATCTCTCTGCAGTGGCTGCTCAAGCTGTTGGGTCGTGTCCGCATGCAGATGGGAAGTTTCAGAGAAAAACAAAACCCACTGGAATGAAAACTGTGCTGAGCTCCTGAGAAAACTCTCATATGCTGCAAGGAGCTGCTGCAGCGTTGCCATGGCAATGGTGAAGAGAACATGAAGTGTTGGAGTCGGAGTCTCAAGGTTACTCAATCTATTCATGTATTAATAATACCACTCCTTTTATGAAAGGAATATAACATTCCTTCTAAGAATGATGAAAATAAACTATCAGATATCACAAGTCAGGGTTCAGGTCCAGTGGACACACAGAAATTACCGAGGGAGCGAGGCACGAGGCGAGGAATTTTAACTGCATATTTTCATTAACAAAACATCAGTTGATGTAGGCTTATTTGAGAATCAAGCGTTAAAGTTCTGGAATTGTATTTGATTTTGTAAGAAAACAGAAAAAGCCGGAAAATGTAGAAAATATTCAGGCGAAAATATGGGGGCATGTCGAGACACAGGGAGTAACAAACAGGAATAGTAATGGTATCGTGTACAAGAAAATGATAAGGTCAATGCTCCCAGGCCTCCCACGGTTCAAGTGTTCACCATTTTTTTCCCAACATGTTTGTGTCAGAGGTTAAGCAGTGGGTGAGAAGCTAGTTACAGTGTTTATGGCTGGGGAAGCAGGGCTCAGAAAGCCTGTGGAGATTTCAAGATTTCAGTTCAATTCCTGCTAGTAAAAATCTATACATGTATGCAGTGTTTCCTTTAAACGAATGGGTATGACAACATGGTCAATTGCCTTACTGTAGTGCTAAATAGCCTTTTCTATCTTGAATCTGCTACAATGCTTTACATTGTTTTGTTTTTTAAAATATGATCCTGCAAAATGTTCAAACATGTCTGCTTTTGTCTTTTTTTATTTCCAAGCATAATATTCCCAAAGTTATGAGTTTAATTTTAATCCAACATTGCAAATCTATGTGGTCTGGTAATTTATTTATTTTTCTTTTTTTAGAGAAGATGCCATCTTCAGGCAACCTTTCCAAACCAACTGAATAATATTTTTCTACTAGGGGCCATCATAAACTTTAATAATTGACATATAAAGTGAGGCCTCTAGAATCTCAATTGCAGTTCTTACATTATTTATACCTTCCTTGTGGATTGTCAGTTCTGATTTTGTGGTGAGTAGGAAGAGAGAGGTCCACATGGGTGTCATTTGATTTTCCCATAACTTTATGCTAATTGTCAAACTGAAATTTTAATGAAATATATAGTAATTGTGTGTTTAACGAAAAGCATTGTATATGATATCCCCTTTTGAAAATATAGATCTAACAAAATAAAGAGAAAGGTATAGATGACAAGCTACATTATATTTCTCAGTCTAAAGAAGTGGTTTGTAATAGAAGGTGAGATTACATTTTACTAATAGGAAAGGGGGAACTGATTCCTGGAATAGGGCAATAAATGAGTGGAAAATGAACATTATTTTCGCTGGACAACCAATTGTATGCAAGCTTATTACTTAACTGGGCAACTTGTGGTCAATTCTTCTTTTCACTCCTTTCCTTTACAACATAAGTTGCTTTTATCAACTCCTCACTCTCCCTCTGTCTCTTCCATCTGGAGACCAGATAAAGCCAGGCTATTATGGACTGCATGTGTATGTCTGTGCTCTAGGCTCCCCATTCTATAGCAGCCTCTGTTTCAGAGTTCTGCAGTATTCACTGATCCTTGACCGAACTGCTGCAGTAACAGTAGAGCCCTCTCCATAATAAATTCATGACATTAAAGAGCTTATGGTTACCCATGAGGAATATAACAAGAGTAAACAGCCACTGCTGTAACAAAATTAAACCTTTTGGGCAAATAACTGTGGCAAATTCAATTAGGTTTCTGGAGCCTATGGGACTGGGAGCATTTCATTTATTTTGACAATACCAAACGGGACTTGCAGCTGGAGCATTGTGCATGCAATGTGAAAAAGGCCACAGCTGTTATATGAAGGTTTCCGCGATGTGAAGTTATCCAATATGCAAATATTTAGAAATCATTGCTTGCAAAAAAAAAAAAAAAACACCGAAGGTGCAAATTCTGGTGTCACCCTGAGGATCGCTTTGGGCTCCAACCATGACGCTGAACAAGTTAAAAAAAAAAAAAAAAAGATTTGCTCATGACCTACACAAAAAGCATTTCAAGTTAGATTACAAAATGGTAGGCAAAAACATTTTTTTCTTCTTCTTTAGTGCTTCAGCAGCATTTCCCCATGTTCGTTTGAACTGTATAACTGACTCAAAAACAGAGTTTCAAACACCATAATTAGAGCAACCGAGGCAAGTTTAAACTGCTTTAAATCCAGTCTAATGCTTTTGTTTTCCTCTGCAAGAAAGTCGTGCATCTTCACTGAACTGATTTTCACTTGCATCATTTCAAATGGAGTCAATTATTTTCCTAAAATGTTACAAAACTATTTAAAAAACTAACATTTTTTTTTTACAAGAAAAACAAAAACTTTCATTTTTTTCTAGAAAAGAGATCTTTTAAGATATTTTTGGCTTAATTAAGAAAACGTTGGAAGTGACACATCAGAGCATGAACCACTAAGACAGGCAATTTCCCTGTTCTCTCCTCTCTTCTATAAACTACTAATTGATCTCCAGGGAGTCAGGCTGCTTAAACTATTCGGGAACAGAGAAGACTGTACCCACACCTTTAGCAGAGAGTGGAAGGGATCTGGACGAGTAATGAGCTGCGAGAGTGGACTAGGGCTGGAAAATCTTAACTTTGACTCAAAGTCAGCCTGTGCTATTTAATGAAGTCATTATCACATTTTTTAGCTAAATCCTTGTTGTCAGAGGATACACAGCTTATGTGATAAATGTGAATTTAAGAGTCGAATCTTGAAATTTTTGCTTTTAGCTTGGATTCAAATGTTCTCCTAGTTTATACAGCATCACTAATTGGATTGGGTATTCTATCATCAAGTATTAAAAAAAAGCATTACACAGCTTTGATTTTTGACTCCACAGATTTAAAATTCAGACGTCTCTCCAGTTGTAAATGATACATAAAGACTGGTTGGTTAAACATGTTGGTTGTTGCTGCCTACAAACTGTATGTCTACACTACATCATTAATGATACTATATTAATCCATCTTATGTAAAACTTAATTAAATAAAGAAAAAATGTGTTACATTTTAATAGTAACAGTATATCTGATTCCCAGAAAACTGATCAGAATAATGTTTAAGTACATCTGAAGTAAAGCTAAAGCTTTAGCTGTTCTTATGTACAATGCAAGTGAAGTTTGTCTGCGTCTGTAATCATTTCGCCTTGACATGCAGCCACCATCGCTTTTCTGCAAAATTGTAAAAACAACAAATTTTCCTCTTTTTTTTCTAATTATTGTTCAAATTTTCCAACAAAATGTTGCAAAAGTTAATATTTTCAAAAGTTTTATACCCAGCACAAGAGCAAAAAACCAAAACAACAACAACAAAAAAAAGACAGACAAATTTGCTATAATGGCTGGGGAAATGGGTGGAAGGTGTCACAAAGTCACAAACTGTAAACAAAAACAGTGGAACAAAAACTGTTTTCCTCAGCTTAATGGAAAGGAATCTCAGGAGACGGTACAACTTTTCCAAGATGGGGAAAAGTGTTTGGGGGGAAGGAGGAATGGAAAAAGGTTGGCCATACTTGTACCTGCAACATAAAATGAGTAAAAAAACTTACTTGGGTAGTTTTTTCTGCAATCTTTCAGTGCATGAAATATTTAAGTGGGAGTGAGTTTATATTTGTAAAATTTTGTGCATGCATACTTGTGTAGACATCTTGCTGCCCTACTGGTATTAGTTAACTATTACCAGCAGCATTACCAATAATTATGCCATCAACAATACTGTTTGAAGCACTTCTTTCTTCCTCATTTAGTAAATTCAGTCAAGCTGAACGGCTGGCATTATTCTTTTTGTTTCAGCCTGGGATAATACTACAGCAGAAAAAACATTAATTTGACTTTTTACACACAATTACCTGAAATGTAAATAGATGTGGTGGGCACTGTACACACACTCCCATTATTATAGGAAAACGGATGTTGTCAAAGACGGGGGGGAAAAGAGGGGCCGCTCCAAAACAACACAAGATCAGGCAAGTCAGTGACTCACCTTTTTTCTATCATGGGAGGCATGCACGGCAATAAACAATGGAAGAAGAATCCCTACAGGTCACAAAGGGGAATCCCAGCGTGTTTTGGTGTGTGCACATGCAAGATCACACACAAGTGTTGCTATATGTTCTCATTGTGGGCATCTATCACAACAAGCTGCTGAATTATTCAGAGGTACAAAATAAAGAAACATCCTTCTGCATGCTGAAAAATAAATGGCCTCATAAATGATGGAGAGAATGAGGAGCTATAAAGTTCTGCTGTAACAAAAGTAACTTCCATTCATTTTTTTGTTGTTTTTTTGTTTTGAGCTCTTGTATTATTGAATATTCATGTGGATCTCATAGCCCTTTTTGGACAACACATAGTTTGGAGAATTGAGAAACGTTTGTTTCTCGTAAGTAATAGCGAAACTCAAATCAACAGAGAAAAATGAAAACATTGGTTAGGACACACAAATGTACAGAGGCCTTGCTTTATGTACAAAAGTCACTGAAAACACAGATGGCGGAGATGTGACTGGTTGTCAAAAAGACAAAAGTAAATGGAAAAAAAATGGGAGCAAACAGAGAACTGGAAATGAAAAGACAAAGGTAATAAGGTAAGATAAACACAGATTCTTACTGAAAGTATAGAAACACACACAGGCACACACCCCACACACACACACACACACAAGGACATAGTTGAAACATATGGTTCCTTCGGCACCAGCTGGAGACATCTGGTGCCAAAACTCCACAGGTCAAACCAAGTGACATGCTCCCTGAAGTGTAGAAGGAAGTGCACATGTGCCCTGTGTGCCAAATGATTAAAACTGTCACTATGATAAGCATAATGTACCCACACAAAAACTTATTTAAACATATGGAGCATATACAGTTGCCAATCCAGAAACACCGGCAAAAAAAAAAAACAAGCAGAATAAAAATAAAAACTATGTTAAGAAAAAGATGAACATTTCGTCATTTACGCTATAGATGAAAGAACTCACATGCTCACTGGAGATCTAGCAACTCGTAATGCAATGCATTTGTCCACTTTACACATTTAAAAGCGAGAAACTTTTTCCAACCAACACCACACCATTTTGTCAGTGCCATAAGCTGTTAGTTACTAATTTGTTATTCAGCCCGAAAATTGCACTATAGAGAAACTTTATACATTTATTCATACATAAAATGATGAATTTACATATCTGAGCAACTTAAAAATATTCTAAATATTTTTATAACAAATAATTCTTGAGGTTGTTCTTAAGGCGGTAATTAAAAACGGTGTGTGTTGAATTGTAAACACACAATGTGGCATGCATTTCAACAATTTTTGATCAGGAACATGGGAAATAATTTTTAAAAATGCATGCCAATGAAATATTGTCTCATTTTTGCAATTTGAAACAATTTCTAAGGATCTTTCATGCTAATTCAAGGCATTATATTACAGGTTTTGTTCCATTTAATATGGCCAGAATTATTACATTTTCTGGGGATATTTTTTAAACTGGAATAAAATGTACTTTTGCAAAACTTTAGCCTGAGAAAGTAACAGGCAGCATTTTGCAATTTTTGCTTTTGTGAGCAGAGCAGCGTCGAGATACAGAAAGCTGGTGGTGAAAAGGTCAACTTAGCTGTGACTAACATCCAGTAGTCATCATTAAGCAGCTAATTAGATGAATAAAATCAGTGCATACTGCAATGAGCAATTCACTATAAATTAATGTCACAAAAACAGATGCTGTGAACTACTGAAAGCAGATTCCAAGGCTTAAGCTGTACTACTAAAAACAAATCGTCTTCTGCAACTCCATTTTTTACATTTGGATTTCTTTGGCATCATCAGAAAAGCTGAAATTCTGCATGTTATTACAGTCAAAGTAAAGAGTGTAGTTTATAAACTGCAAACAACTCTTTCAGTCAGATTTGTCTGTGAAATTATATGGAACCACCAAAAGATAAATTAATTCTTAACGAGTCATTTCACCACATTGCAAAGATCCTGAGGAGAAGTGGGATGTACGTGATTGAGAAGTTTTTTTAAAGCATAAAGTCAGAAAGCCCTTCATAAATAAATAAATAAATAATAGAAAATTAATGATAAAGTAACATGTTTTGATGACGTGTTTTTAGAACAGCATGGCAGCGTTAACGGCAACTCTAACTGGGAACAGGGAAGACTGCAGAAACTCCTTTGGGGACAAAATATCAACCGCCTTCAGAATCCTGAACATCATCATTGGTGAGTAAGTTAAGTGAGACACAATCATATTGATGATGCCAGCCATGTGCTGATGAAATCTAGAATGGATTCATTGATTCAGACTTCATATCTGAAGAAAACGTAGCTTAACAAACAGTTTCTTTAATCTCATATTAAACATGTGCTTCTTCTTTGCAAGCTGAATAGATTGTATTTAGAATATTTTTGCATGTCTAACAAAGAATTCAGAAAATGAAGCCTAGATAAATTAAGGGTATGAAAAACAAAAAGGGGATTTGATAAAGCCCCAGAAGACTTCTTTATTGAAATAATATTTTAGTTGTTTTTTTTTGCGCTTCAGTTAACACAATGTAGCTGGTGCAAGTAAAGTAGGGAGCTAAATAAAATCCAATAACTGTTACAGGTAATATTAACAGAAAGGTAAAGACGACTTTCATAGCCTGGTTTTCCCTCTAGACACCTTCACACAAAACAAAATATCTCAGCTTGTTTCACAACACAGAGTGAAATTCCCGCCAAATAAAATCCAGCCAAAACATACATGCTCTGTCCCAAAAATTCTCACTTTTAACAGAACTCCCTCAATTCTAAGCAAATGACTTTTTAATCAGACTGCAGAATATAAAACTACAGGAGGCATCCCAGCCTCCCAAATTCTTTTTTTTTTTGGATTCAATAACCTTATTATAACAACAAAAATCATGAAGCTCCAAGATTAATTTTCCTTCGGCATGACTGTGCTTGTAATTAGGTGGACGGGTTTACACAAGAATTATGATTGGCTGACGGCTTCAAGCACAAACAGAACCAGAGATATGATTATTGCATTGGTTGTCCAACATCGCTCATTAGGTAGAAGACAGACATGCAGGCAGGGCCCAATAAAACTGTGTGAGCGCACAAGACAGAGAATTATGGTGTGTGTTTTTCAACCATCTATGAGCTCATTAGAAGACCAGCCTGAAAACAGAACCCAGGAGTGAAAATCAGGCATGTTTATGGATCAGCTGGTCAATGCTCAAGATAATTTTACAGCAAACTAAAATAAATAAATAAATAAATAAATAGCATTCAAATAAAGAATGAGGTCACAAATAGTAAATAGAAAGCAGAGGAGACTAAATAAAGAAAGGATGAAATAAAATACACTTAAAAGTCTTAAATGTGTCAAGACTGCAAACTGTTTTTGTAAAACAACTTTTATTACAAGATGTTTAAATTACTTTTACACACAAAGTCTAATTTTCTGTTCACTACATATAACTGATGACCTTGTACTTTGGCTAGAAGTGTCTCCTTAGCATGCCTGATTTATAACAAGTTTTTTTTTTTTTTCAAAACAAGCTAAGTTTATAAAAATAGTGCAAAATCTGCCTCATCCGACTGCTGCAGGTGGAGCTGAGGTGAACCTAAACATTTCCTAGAGCTCTTCTACATAGTCTGGTGTGTAAATCTTCCTCAGAGTCCTTGCTAAGGTTATTCAGTCATTAATTTTCAAGGATTATAAGATTCATGCATGAGAAACATTGTGTCAATATAGTTTTAATTAGACTGTGCAAGCTTATTATGTTGCATTTATCCCAAAAATAAATGTAGGATGTTTTTTTGGTTGGTTTTTTTTTTCCATCACTTTTTCGACATCTTCCTCAAGTTGCCGCGTTTACCTGAGATAATGAAATAAAAAAATCTAACAGTTTCAGCTTAATTGCTTAATATGAAACAATAAGAATAGCAAACAAATTATATTTTACCATTTATATTTACATTTTTTCCCCCCATAATTTTAGAATGCATTCTATTTAGTCAGGAAAAATTAAAGATGACAAGGTTTTTAACAACAAACAATCCTTACATCTTGTATAACTACTTTTCTGGATTATTTAGACAGCTGAAGAGCACATAATGTAGTTTACTGAATTTAATATTGTACTTAACAGCATGACAATTAACTTAAAATAATATTTAATTATCTGCTCGTGTGTATAAGTACAGTGGGGGACTTGATAATGATACGGTGAACAGACTGCACTCATGTCATTCCTGTCACCAAAATAAAAGGAGACAGAAAAATGAAAGACGAGCAGAAACAATAACGGGTGAGTGAGGACCTGTGTTAGCATATGCATTCACACCCATGTGGGTTAGAGCCAGTAAGCACATTTGCTGAACCCATCATTAAGTTCTCTCCCCTTGTGGTTAATGTCAGGGTCTAGACAGGAAGACAAAGCCTGGGCCCTTCCTCCACAGCGCAAGGGCCTGGGGGAGAGAGCCGAGATGGGACGGCACATCCTGGGTGACAGACAAGGGGAAAAAAGGGAGGGGGGCAGCCTAACATGGTGATATAAGAAGGCTAGTTTGATTTATGAAGACAGATGAAACTACAGTATCTTCATCCTTGTTATGGAGCAGGAAATGAGCAAAGGGTAGCAAGCTGGCGTTTGGAGGGGTTGGGCTAATTAGAGAGAGAGACACACACACGTGTCCCATCATTGAGTAGGTCTCCTGGGTAGTGAGCAGCTCCATCAGTAGCCAGCTGCAGGTACAGGGGTCGTGTGTGAGTGCAGGTGCCCGTGCACAGCTGCACTTTTATCCTTTGCACTCTGACTCATTAATTCTGACGGTACATTAAAGGCTCTGTTGGCACATGTAAAGCACAGACGGGCATCTCTACTGAATAATGGCAGCCCCGAGGGCACGGCGCATTATCTGAACACAGGAAACACTGATACATGGAGTCATTGTGGAAAGTTTCGTGTCTTTTTTTTTCTGCTTTTGCCTTTTTTTCCATTCTCTAAATTTACTGAATCTAAAAAGATTTTCACTGGAAAAAAATGTCTAGGACTGCCAGTGGCACAATGAAGTTGTCCTAAGGCACAGATCGTAGAAAAGAGATACAGTGTACATTATGACTACAGTTTTGAATCTTCACACCTTATATATTTTTGAAAAACAGATGACATTCTGAATCAGCAAATCTGATAACTCATCCAAAATGTTGAGTATTTTTCCAGTCAGTCTTCTGTCGTATAGAATAGTTATTGTGACAAAAATGTACACTCTTTTTGTTGGGTATTGTTATAATCAATACCCAATGAAAAGTATATACATAATTGTTCATGGAAAAATAGTAGAAACATTTATTTAATGTTTTGAATAAATTAAGTGTTTGTATTCTGAAGAGCAAGACATTTAAAATCAGGTAACAACATTACTGTGATCTCTCTCTGAATATATAAAGACAATCCCTTTTTTTTACTGCTAGAAACCTTTCCAGTTCTGGTACAAGCTGTATTTCAGCATAGGAACCAGTTTGGCTGAAAAGAAATATGACGGTCCTTGATTGACCTCGCAAAATCTCAGATTAAAGCCCAGATACCATCTGTGCAGAGCCCTGAGGATGTCTGATCCAAGACTCGCCCCATCCAAAAACTTGATAGGATCTGCCAGAAAGAATCAAATGAACACAGAGTCCAAGAATTTAAAGTGTGTACCGACTTACCAGGGAATCAAAGCTGTTACTGCTATTACAAGGACCTTGCACAAACTACTGACTAACCACTCCTGCTTGAAAGAGCAAGAGGAGTAGTTCAACTCAATTTGACAAAAATATTTTGGCGTAAATAAGGAAATAAATGTTAAAAGACGCAGGGAAGTTATCAAACCGTGGGGTGCATCATGCCCAGCAGGCTATGAAACGTGATGCACCTTGAAAGTGAGTTGTGAGTGACGCCTAAGCTCCAGTGAAGCATTCAATCCATTTAATCCTCGCTGACCTAGGAATCAGACCCAGTTTGGTCACATCCGTCATCAAAACCAACAGTCTGTCAGCCATTAAAAGGATCGCAACATTTATTTAAAAAATGTGACAAATCTAGACAGGTCTTTGCAAAGATTAGGCTCCAGTAGGCTCACAAGAGGAAATACGCCGAAGTTGAATCGCACAGATTTAAAATTACCAATTAAGATTAAACGTCCATGCTATAAAAAATAAATAACAGCTTTGCAGATATTTTTGAAGCTCCAAAACATGTTCCCGACAGCAGTAAACAAATCTGATAATGTAAATATGAAAGTAATGTTAATGGGAACATTTCAAAGGAAGTCTCTGAGGGTAAGAAGGAAAAACCGAAGAACGCAAAAGGAGAATTGGGGGAAGGGGAAAATGTATGGGTGAACAACAGCTGGTGGGATTACTGTTTAATAAAAGCCATCGAATGCGTGCCCTCCCTTATGCCCCCCCACAGAGCAGACCAAAAGACATTGCTCCGCAGAGTCCAATAACCCAACATCAGAGTGAAGCCACCACCCCTGGGGACCAGACGCCAGGCACCTTCTACCACAATGCCAAGGCTCCACATATCCCACTGGGGATGCCATGCCTCCAAGGCATGCCGTACGCATGTCTGCAAGGGTGTTCTCCTTATTATCCAATGTTGCATATCCTTATAAGGTGCATATGTACGTGTGCAAGAAAGGTACAGATAAACAGCTGTGTTGATTTGCACGTGTGTACGTTTATTTGTGTGCATTCTGTCTATCCGTTTGAAAATGGAGGGGGGGGCATCAGATAAGCTACCTCATTTGAGCTGCTTCAAGAGGAGTGAAAGGAGCCATGGGGAGGCTTTCATCGCTGAGACGGAAGAAAGAAACAGAATCAAGAAGGAATGAGTGTGAAAGAAGATGAAAAGGGAGGGTGAGAGGGTAAAGAAAAGGGAGAAGAAGAAAGTGAGATAAAGAATGAAAGAAATAATCCAAGAGGATGTTTATCTTTGTCGTGCTGACTTTGGACAAAAGGGGCCACCAATATGTGCTGCCCCCTACAGGTAGCAGGAAATTGAGCAGAGAAAACAGAAAAAAAAAAACAGAAAAAAAAAAAAAAAAAAAAGTTTTGCTATTACAAAAAAAAAAAAAAATGCATGTTGCGATTTTGCTGTATTGGTTCTTTTACTGTCTCCCAAAGACAAATTGCTTAATTAAACATGAGCCAAGTGCTTTCTGTCTGCTGCTGTATGTCTGTATATACAGCGTGTGTGTGTGTGCGTGTCAACTATGCATTCGTTTCATCTTTATACATGGCACAAGCAGACCATTTGCAAGTCAGATTCAGCATTTAATGACACGGGAAATCATCTAAATTTATTTGAAGCCAGAACGGAGAGGAAAAGAGCCTGTTGAAGTTTCAGATCAAAAATGCGTAAAATTGCATGTACATGAGGCTTTGAGAGCTCCTCAGTTTAAAATGACGGAATGTTTGTTGGACTTTACATTTCATAGATGACGGAGATAAAATGATAATAAATCTCTGCAATATATTCATTTATCCAAAACATCACCTTGGAAACAATGAAACGTCTCCAAGGTTTTGCCATTCTTTGTTCTAAATAATTGAATAAAACAAAGTATTGTACAGAGAGTAAGTTTGTAAAAGCAACATGAAAAATTGTGTCAAAAGGTTCAAGAAGTTTGAATACTTCTATCCAATGAGATCAATTAGGGTGTTTTATAAAACACCCTAATTGCACTAATCTATAAAATACATTTTAAACTATGAAAAAATCATTAATTAATGAATAAGACAAGGCTTGAAGAAGAACCAAGTTCAATCTCCAAAGAAGTAAACATCCAATTAAGGTATATTGGTGAACAAAAAAACCTCAGCTTGAAACCTTCTCCCATGGCAACACCCCCATCAAAGTGTGTTGTTACTATGCAAGTGATATCCAACAAAAAAAAAAAGTCCTTAAGAGAAAAGGATATGAGGGACAGTGGGGAAAAGGCAGGAGGTGGCTGTTGTGTTTGTAATGGTCTGCATCCATCACGCTAATTGGAAATAAACAACAGCTCATTGTTTGGAGAGCATTAAATCAACCTCTAATCAACTCTCGGCACCGAATGGTAAAGCCCTGCCACTGAGGATACTTTCCGCAGAAACAACTGAAATAGCTTTAAATGAGGAAGTTTGTGTGTATGTGTAATAGCGGGAGTGAGAATAATCCATCGCA
Source organism: Poecilia reticulata (assembly GCF_904066995.2). NCBI lineage: Eukaryota > Metazoa > Chordata > Actinopteri > Cyprinodontiformes > Poeciliidae > Poecilia > Poecilia reticulata. The sequence continues at coordinate 8,504,386 of NC_088852.1, read as the reverse complement.
TGCGCCTGATAACCTTTTGCATTCACAGAAAATGGGGCTCATTACACATCACACTAGGGAGTAATTGGACAGCGCTTCTTCACACAGATATTTAAATTCATATTAATATGAAGATAACCTTTACATAATTTACAAATGACCTCTGAGGTGAGCACAAATGGCAAGAAAATCTTTGCAAATCTTATGTGTGCTTTTAAAACAGAAGAGACTAGCATAAGAAAGAATGAGACAAGTCAATAATCCTGACTAAGGAAAATATTTGCTAAACAACAAGTTGTTATTGTTGGATATGATCTGGATACCATAGTTTTCTTGGGATACTTAAAAGCATGTGTTCCAGTACTGACATCTAGATCTGAGGTCCAATACGGTCAGGACTCTCCAGTACTAGAACCTAAGCAAAGCTCATGACCCACAAAATGCCTGTAAACCAGTAAACAGGAGTAACAACAAAATAAACCAGTGTGCCCCATTCAATTACTCTTCTGTTTAGTTGTAAAGGTACAGGAAGCTAATCTAGTTAAAAGGGAGGGAGAAGATAAAATAAATTGCATCCTTATATCCACTCAAATTATTGGTTTTGTTATAATTTTCTAGTAGTACTTAATCATGTATTTTAGATTCCCAAGCCTTTTAAGGCTATGTAGAAATCCAGGACTTTGGATGTTGTTTTTCTCTAGCAAATGTATTGCATTACATGAAGGTGTTATACGCCAAACAATGAATTTAACCATGATTAGAACGCGCCTCATTTATGGTGCTGAAACTATAAAGCACAAACAGCAAACCATTAAAGAACAACGCAGTAAATAAAACAGCAAGGCATGGAGCCAGGCAGCAAGGCCAGAATTGATGCTTACAAGCAGATGGCACATACAAAAGAGAACGGCAAAGATATATTCAGAGCAGTGATCTAATCATGATTAATATAGTTGGACAGGAAAGCAGCCATAAAGGAAGACTAAAAGAAACAGCGGTTTTGTTTTAATAGGATCAATAGGCTGGGCATCAGCGGAGGGTCAACTGCTGTGTCCATGGCGACCCATCACTCACAGCCTAGATGACTCACATCAGGAGTCCTCTGTCTGTTAAACACCCTTTAAGCCGTCTTTTCTCGCCATGCCCTCCTTGTGAGCTTTTGCTGGTAGCTTGTGTTTCTTAATTCTTGTAATTTACTTTCATTTTACATGCGGTCTAATTTCCTCTCCTCTCTCTAACTGCAGTCCTTATGTCTCAGTGACTCATCTCCGGTCCTTACACATGCTTTTCTTTTTATTGTCATCCACCTCCATGGTGACAAAACACCTCTGCCTGAGTATTTTGTATGCTGAATGCTTTAAAAAGGCACACATGGCAGTGTGCTGTTTGGAAGGAGCAAATTCAGAAGCTTTGGTTGAGGTTATGTCACACAAAGAATAACAATTTACTGTTTTTTGGATCAAAGGTTAAGTCTCCTAGGAAACACATTGTTTGAACCAAAACCTAATTTTTTTTTACCACTGCACAGTGATTGAAATCCCATGTCACCGTAAATTAGAAGGTAGATAAAGTTAGCAACCCATGCCAAAGAAGTAAAACAACCAAAAGAGAGAACATATGAGGATGAATCACATAAGAGGTCGCACAGATTTGAACACCAAATAACCTGCAAAGAAATGGAAAATGAAGGATGTTGAAGAGGACCAAACATAATGAATGAAAAATGAGGCTGGCTCAGACATAAAAAGGTGGATACATGAATGGGGAATGAAGGAACATGAAAAGTTGGGTGATCTCTTTGATGGCACTTCGATGGCACTGTGGAAGAAAATAAAAGTGAGGCATCACTGGAACCTTAAAAAAATTAAAAGAAGGTATTTTTTGATCTGAGAACAGGTTTTAAGTCTAGAATATTATGTCATAACTGCTAAAAAAAAAAGCAGGCAGAGGGAGGGAAGCAGAAGTCCCTCTCCCTTCATCTCCAATAATAGTCTTTCACTTGTGTATTCCACCGTCTATCCTAAAACTGCCAGATTCCCCTCCCAAAACAAAGCCCCAGAAATATCCTTGCCAGCACATGGCACATGTATTTACAGAGCCGCATGCCGGAATCCGTGTATGTGTGTGTGCGCGCGTGTGCGTGCGTGTGTGTGTTCTAGCTTCCACAGCTGTAGGGAGTGAGGAGTTCAGCATAAATAATTGAACATGGTGGGAAGGGCGCAGCTTTCCAAAAAGCAAATGCCAACTGCAAAGCTCATTTAATTTTATAAAAAAAACTGCGAGCCAAGGTCTGAGGAAGAAAATCAAAGAGACTCAAAAAAAAAAAAACACAGAGCAGCCAAAACAGCCAATTAAAAGAAGCGGCCCCGGCAGCTGCAGTTCACTTTCTGCCATGCTCATTGCTGCAACAATGGTGTTGCAACAACCACAAGGTCAGAGGTCGGGGGTCGGGTCTGAGCGGTTAAGGTGAGGGTTGAGGTCAGGACCATTTCAAGGAGCTTAACAATAGACTGATACTGCATGACCTTGGCTAGATAAACACATGTTCATTATGACTGAGCTTAACAGAAACCCAATGAATGAGGATCATTTCATTAAAGAGGAATCATTCATATCTGCTCTGCTATGGCCAGAAGATCTCTAGCTGGTGCTGGTAAACCAATACAGAGACAAAGAAGAGGAAATGCCTCACCGCTTTAAGGAAACAATCCATCTGCACATTTTTTGAGAGGAAAGCTTCCCTTGAATAGGAATTTAGTTAATAAAGTTGTCATTGAAGTTTATGTTTATGTTTTGCCCAGACGCTTATGGGGTCTCAAACTAAATTATAAAAGATTTCAAGTTGTTTGATGGCATCATATTTATCAGTGGTAGCAAAAAGGGAAGCATTTCTTAACAAATAAGATTTTTCTAAACTTTATCCTCGCTCCTGCCAGAATTTTTTTAAAAATCTCTAATTTCCTAATCGCCACGCTATTTTTTTTAAAGCAGCAACAACCGGGGACTGATATATGGCCAGATATTTCACTTCATCTTGCCTTTATTGGTGGTCAGCTTCAAACTCATTAGTCCGTCAGACAGATAAGAGGCTTGCAACTGGAAAGCCACAGCACCAGTGGGTTTTGTGGCTTATAAAAGCGATGTAATCAGGTTTTGGCAATAGAAATCTAAGGAGTTTAGGGAGAGAAAGGCACACTAATTTGTGGATTAGAATTGGACTGAGACTCATTTAGAATGAAATCTAACATCACAAAAGGGCTGTAATCTGAGCAGTGGCATGATATGACAGGATACAACTGAACCGAGACAGGCACAAGCAGCCATGACTTCATTCTGGGGAAAAATATATGAAGATATATGAAGCCAACTATAAATCTTTTCTGCCTCACTCGTTATCTGTGACTGAATGCAAAATTTGTAATATATTTGTTACTTTTCCCCTGCTTTGCCAAAAGGCCCGTCTTTCAACTCTCTTTTTCTTTACAGTAATCCTCTTTATTCGACCCTGCCTTTGCTCTTGCTGTCAAATCTCTGTATCCACTCTAGGCAAATTAAGCTTTTTAGATTACATCCCAGTTAAAAGTCCCATTGGTTCGACATCTGGATGTTGCAGCAAAAATAGCTTTTAAAAAAAGAAGGATGTGCGCATGTTTGCAAATGTCTAATCAGAGACGGCAGCCTCCTGCTAAATCCCCATTAAAGAACCTATTTACACTTGTTGCCAGATTGATCAAAGTTTAACCGTTGTGATCCACTGGCTTTTCATCTCAGCTGGTTTGAGGGGGATGTAGATGCTTGTTTCATGTGAGTTAGTCTGTGCAGAGGGAGGCTTTAGTTGGCACAGTGTGGGGCGGTTGGCACAAACTGGGGCAAGACGCCATGATACAAAGGCTGGGAACTGAGAGACATTTAGAATCTGTCCATACAGCATATATTTGGTTTGTTGGCTGAGTTCTGGTAGCTGAAGAGGGCAGGGGGGTGGGGGGGGGATCTACAATCATCAAAGAAAACAGGTACTACAGAATATATTAGGTTGCAAAGTGGATAAAACAAAAGGTAAGATCTTTGATTATCTAATATTAAACTGCTTAGTTGCCTGTAAGCTGCACCTCTATTTTCTGCACTGATTTTAGGGGACACATATTTCACTACTATTGTGGTAAACGTCTAGATGCAACAGACAGAAGTGATGGTATGGAGAAGAAATTTAGAAGAACGAACCAGTACAGCAAAAAGACTGCGTATTTCAGCAGCTAAATTGAAGGCTTAACACTAACATTAATTAATCCTGGGCTTCATTTCGTCAGCTCTTCCAGAAGAACTTTATTTCATTTTATTTTAGAAAAGCACATTTTAGGTTTACTTAGGATCTTATTTTTTATACAGTTTATTATTTTTTATTATGATTATTTTTTTTAAGAATATTTCATCCATCCATCCATCCATCCATCCATCCATCCATCCATCCATCCATGTGAAGCAGTACTGGGATTAGGGGTATATTATATATTGTGTTTATATAGCATCACCTTTAAAAGCTCTGTATAGTCAGGTCCAACTGCTGAAAGGAAATCAATTCTCTTGGTCATAGTCGTATGACCAAAATTGCATAACTATATTCTCAGCCTCATGTGGTCTGGACCTCTTCGTGACCCTTTAGCAAACTTTTCAACCCCCTCTACATGCAAAACTATTGTGCGGATGGTTAGATTTTCATGGGTGTGTTTGTGTTGCAGAAAACTGGCCCGTCTAACTTGCAGAAACCAGTTTTTTGGACAGAAAGCAGGGTGGATATTTTTGAGCAGCAATTGTCCAGTGTTTTGGTCCAACAGAATGTGCCTCCTAATTTAATTTAATCATTATATAATTCTCTTTTTAAATATTCCTAACAAAAAAAAAGATCTTTTATAGACATTTTCTCTTATTCTCTATGCTCATTTATCAGCTGGACAGAAGCTGTGACAACATGCACATACACACACACGGATATAAAAACACACTCTTTCATGCACCCTTTTCCATTGTCTTTACAGGCATTCATATCCAGTAAAACCTTTCTGTGAAAACTTCCCTCACTTTGTTTGATTCCCCCATAAACAAATGCAAGCTCCAGCTTGTTCAAACGCATCCATAAAAATATCCATGACATAGGCTATAAGTCACTTTCACAACACGTGATTTATGCTTCACTGCTTTCAATGGATCTACTTTACACTTGTGCAGTAGCAGAAATCTTTAGCTTTAGGTCACACTCTCGGAGCTAATGTTTTGTAGGTTTGAATTTCTCAGTCTTGAAGTTCAAATAGATCTTTCTGGGCAGCATGTGTGATTAAAGTGATTACACTTACTAAGAAAAACTTTAATCGCAAAATACCATAACCATTACAGTTCTCATTATATTAAACGCGCAAGGCTCCGGGTCCTGCAATTGATTTAGGATATAAAAATGCGGTGGCAAAAAGGAAAATCGAGTCATTTTACCCCACAGCAGGAAAAAGAAAAACAAAATTACCCCATCTCTCCATCAGTGCCTATTCACTGTCCCATTGGCATGCAAATTTGCCACTCACTGCCATCAATCACTCCCTCTTCCAGTCCTAAAGACTCAAGCTCATTGGTGAAATTCTGTGCTGCACCGCTCGTTAGAAAAACTTGGTGTTACTTTTTAACGGATGGCCTTTCAAGCTTAAAAGTTCACCTGAGAAACAACTAAGTAAGAAGGATGAAGCAATAAACCGACTAGTATGGGTAGGCAGAGGGGGGAGTTCATGCCTGTTTCTGCATGTGCGTGGAAAGGATTCAGTGCGATATGTGTCCAAATAAATGATTTCACTAAAATCAGCAGTAAGTGACTCAGATTTATTTATTTCCAACAAAATCCCCACACTTGCAAAATGGCTACCATTGCACAACACTTTGCAAATGCGCATGTTATAACCAAATGACTTGCAGGCACGTCCCTTTTACAGTTCTCACTAAATCCCATAATAGTAGCACACAGTAGCCTAGCAACAGAGAATGGCAATACCAGCGGTCCAAATTTGTTATTACGGCAGAGAAAAACTCTTGCAGAAATAAGACATTTATTAACAAGGGGTCTGGGAAAGCATCAAGCTGATGTGAAACAGATACTCTGTTTGCAGTTGTAATTGTAGACAGATTATTTTTATTTATTTATTTTTTTTTTACTGCAGTAGCACTATGAATCCCCCTTTGATGAGTAGCTGTTCAGAGCTGGCTCACGTTTCTGTTGACAATACACACTCAGCTACAAGAGAAAATATGCAATCGAGACGAGGGCGAGACAAAAAAGCTGATTGCGGTTTGAGAGCACGAGGGGAAATTTCACACAACTATCACACGTAGAACTCTACTAGAAAGCTCTCAGTTAAACAACAAATTTATGTAGAAAGCATGCAAATCCAACAAACTAACAAGTGAAAAACAATTCACACTACCAAATACATTAAAGCTTGTGTTTGTAAGGTGACAAAATGTGGTCAAGTTCAAAGGGTATGCAAAACCTTTGGAAATACAGAGTAAATAAGTAGTCTTAGTTTGGTGATTATGCCATCCATCGTTGCTCTCCACGTACATAGAGGGAATTCGAAAAGTCTACTTAAAGGATGTAGTAAACATCCTCCCATAGAGGGGAATATAGAAGAATATAGTTTGGCACACTCCATTCTAAGGAGAAAAGGTCTTATTCTCTCAAATGATGAGTAATTTCACTCTTCATCCATAAATCAATTATGCATAATCCCCTGATACAGAGAATTAGTGGCCATTTAGTATGAGAAAGTTAAGTGTTTGAGTGTGGTAAGTGCATGCAGGCAAACACATCCCAGTGTTTATGTAGCAAGGAGTAAGTTATCATTTGCTTAACCAGGAAAAAATATGGTGATGTTGACAATTTCCAGCTGAGGACTCTTGAGTAAATCTAGCTTGAAGTCTCCTTTTAAAAAAGTTGAAACTATAGAAACGTAATATAAAGTAGCAAAGGAATGTGAAAAGCAAAGCTTAACTGATATATTAATAGAAAGGTTATCAGTTTTGAAGGGACTTTAGAGGGTTATATCTTAGGTTTTTATTAGTTCTGGGTTGTGTTTGATCCCCTTTAGTTTCACAATTAAAACATTTTATCAAATCTGATCTTTTTAATGCTGCAGAGAATCCAGATGTGCTAAAAATACATCTTTATGAAACTGTTCTACTTGTAAAAAAAAAACTCTGAGCAAATAAAACATTTTCAAGGCTTTTATCGGCTTGAGAACCACTTAAGAACTGAAGAAGCATAAGTCATGTGACACTGTAATCTTCCTCGTTTTTAGTCGGCAAAATAAAGAAATAGCCAACTATGTTGGATCGACTGCTGTGGATTCTACAGTAATAGTGGTCATGTGCAAAGAAGCATTTTGAGAATTTTATTTTTTTTCTCAATAAAAAAAATCAGTTATCAGATGGGAGTGAATGAAGCAGAAACCCTCCATTTTGCAAATCTAACATGTTCGTGTGAACAGGCCAACATTCTGCAGGAGCCTCATCTCATCTTATTTTTTTAACCTAATATTATGCAGTGCCTTGTCTCATGACCTGAATGCTTCCTTACTTCCTAGAAGTAAACAACATGACAAAAAGGAGCATCAGTGAAAACAAGAAAAACACAACTGGAGACCAGGAATCCTTCACTGCTCCACCTAATTTGGTTGTTACGTAAATAATTCACCACATTATTAACAGAAATGATTGTGAACCTAAATCAACAGCACTGTTTGTTTTTTTTTAACTGGCAGAGTCCAATTAAGTTAGTGAAGCAACTGCAATCTTAACTAAAAACAAGCCATTTCAAAATCTAACAGAAATCTTTACCAAGAATCAGCAATAACAGCCAATCAATGTGGGCAGATCCTGTGAGGCAAAACAACAGAAGTGACTCTTTTTCTAACCCTGGAATCTATTGCCACCTGCCTGCTGTCCCGCATCCATCTACATATAAGTAAGCACGGCTGACATTTCTATTTCAGAACGTGCCTCCCTTGGTGCGTCTTCATCAGCCAAGTCTGTTGCCCACGCCGTGTGAAAAAGGGTGCCTGCCAACACACAGTTACATCTGTAGTGTGCTAAGCTGACTGGGAATTACAGCCTAAACTGTAGGGCATTGTATCACAACATAAGGTACTTGTGAACATAAATAGAGCCAAAACAGCATTTTGCACACAATTTGTCCAAATGATACAGTCCAATCAAATGAGGATGCCTGCTGATTTTGCCGTTTAGTCTTTTAAAATATATTTTAAAAATAGATTTTTTTTCATTGCATTTATTGTAAAAGAACAACAAGAGGGTTCGAGCAAAGTTCAATCTCTCTCAGTTGCACAAGTGAGGAGCTAAATGTATATGACGCTATTGCAGCACTTTCTGTGAGGTTGCAAAGTTTACTGGTGTGAGCTTACAGTTTAAGCTGCTACTGGGAGCGACAGCAAAGCAATGATGGAGATGGCAGAAGGAGAGGAGGACAGTGGTTTCGCTAGCTTGCCAGTTGAAGGAGCAGGAAGCTGAGACTAAACGGCAATAATCGTCTAACGAGGAGAGATCTGGAGAGCCAAACCAGATGGAACAGCCACGTGTCTGCTTGGATCTCTCACAGCTTTGTTAGTACCAAAAAGAGACAAATTCACAAAAAAATACAGATTAAATAATGGCTGAGATTTTAAAAAAATGGAATAAAACGATTCAGTGTCAACATCTGTTTGTCTTAATTGCGCATCTTCTCCTTTTTTTGTTGTTTTATTACCTATTAAATACACATGCATTTCCTCTGTTTTTATTGCTTATACCCAAATGCTTTCTCTAATTGATATTCAGCACAGTCAGTGACTAAGGGTTTTTCCCCGTTCTCTGCAGCAGTAATTCAACTTTAATGAGAGGAGAGGAGGTTGATTAGATATAGCAAATTCTTGCTCTTCAGGGAAGAGTGTAGTAAATGAAATGGTGCTGTGGGTTTCAGTTAACAATATATATAGACAGAGAATATGAGAATTGATGTTGGAGGTGTGTGCACATCAGTGTCCTTGAAGTCAAATTTCCCAGGGTGCTCTGGTGTCAGGAATCAGGGACAAGGAACAAAAAAAGCTAAAAATATCCCCGATGCTGGTTTTTTGTGAGGATTTTTGGAGATACCGTTGACACAAGGACATAGTTACACACCATTGTACACCAACATACACAGCTCTAGGGTTTGGTGTTGCATAACTACACCGGTGGCTAATTTAAGACTGCGTTCAAAATATTTACTAATCACTACATTACACTCTCTTTTGTAACTCGCAGTATAAATGTGTGTACTAGTAATATATTTTACAATCACAGAGTGATGCTCTTTAATGAAATTTGTGAAAATATTCACTGCAGACTAATTGAATATGTACATGATTGCTTACAAATACAATTGGTGGTACTTGGGTTTCTTATTGAGAATCTCAGAAGACATTTTTTTTAAACTTTTCATAAAGGCATATACAAAGCTAAGTAACTGACAGAACACAAATAAGGCACAGCTAAAAACTATCAATGACCTTGTTTCAAGCAAAAATTACTGAAGAGAGATCTTTAGTGGAGAATACTTGGAGAACTAAATACTTAAGCAATGAACAACAGCTTCCCTACTTAGAAAACTAGTAGGTTCAGAAAATGCTAATTGCCATCTCCAGAGAAAACTATCAGAAACAAAAGGTAACAAAAGTGTATTTCTTTGTAATTAGATAATAAAAAGGACCATGTTCAGCAACACAAGTTGTAAATTAACAGTTTAATTCTTTAGCTAATGTATTGTAAAGATGTGACTGGCAGTGGTGTTTAAATTTGGCATGGACATGTCAAGAGTATTTTTACTTCCAGAACATGTAAAACTAACTCTTGGGCAAAACCCTCAGTGAAGATATGTTCGATATTACGTTGGAAAGTACACAATACACGTTTTTACAAACCTGATTCGTATATGTAATGGCTAACCATCTAATCATGAATAAAAATTGAAGCTGGAAATTTAAAAAAATTAAGAATCTGTCCGGAAAAAAGGGTAACTAGCTGTTAAAGCCTTTCTAATGGAGAATCAATAACTTATGCTAGATTAACTTCTGAAGTGTGCAGGTATATGTCGAATAGTAAGAATTGACTGGGATTAGTAAGAATTACATTAGAAAGGAAATTAGTTTGCTAATGTAAAAAAAAGCTATTTTTTAAAGTAATCAGTTGAGTAACTGTGATTTCTATAATTTTGTTCATATTCTTTTAAAAATATCTGTTTTTGACTGTGGACTGGCAATTACAATTCTGTTCATGCAGCACAAGAGGGGAAAAAAAACACCCATAAGCCTTTGGGAGGAATGGTGTAGCTGAGATAAAAATCCACTTATTAAGGTCTGTGCTGAGGATGGAAAAAGAAAGGGCCAAGTAGAGGAAGTCAGAGAAAAAAAGGTAAAACTGAGAATAGGTGTGCGAGATTACATATGTTAATTTCTTTTTCAGTTTATGTGCTCCTGCCATCTTTATCTCTCTCACCACTCCTTTCAGTGTCTGTTCCTCCTTGCATCTCATTTATTGACTCTCAATCTTTTCTGGCACTTTCAGCTACTCCACACCCTGAATGCATTAAGTCGCTTTGGTGCCTGAGGTGCACTTCTGCACCTCGATGTCAAAAGAAGGCCGACCCAGGGACCCTTTCACAGATGTTTACACAGGCATCTGCTTAATAGTGCAGCGATCTAAAATTGCAACTCATCAACTCTGCTGCAGTGGCATTAGAGAGTTTGCATGTGAATGTGCGTCTTTGAGACAAGTGGAAGGAGAAGCTGAGAAACACAAGCACGTGCAAATAAACCCAAATAAACAAGCAGGTGCTGTGAGAAGAAGCTAATGTTTACAAGTGACTTAATACATGTGGCATCTAATACAACTCTCATAGAAAAACACTTGCGAGTATGCAAATTCATAGGAACCTCTAATTTGCACGCACATGTTCTACAGTCTTTATGGGGTGTGGTGAACAGAAAACAGACAAGAGCAATAAATACAAAACAACTCCCCGTGAAAAAACTTGCATCTGCAGTCTCAGAAGCCTCTGTTGCAGCTATGCTAAGCTATGAAGTGTAGCTTTGCCCAGCCTGAGTGCTTGCTGGTATTTACTGCAGGGAGTGGAAAGAATGACCCAGTTGTGAGAAACACTATCCAATAAAGAGAGAGAAAGACATGGCGAGAAGGAGGACAGGTACAGGAATATGAAAAGGTGGATGGGGACTCTGGATGTCCCAAGTGCCCAACAGTGTGCAGTGATTGGTTGCAGGCATGCAGGGAAGGAAGTGTGGAGAGAAAGGGAAGTGGGAGGGGGACGGGGGAAGGGGGGCTGCAGAGGGCTCACCTGCAGTGGTGCATCTTTTACAGCTGCAGAAACGGAGCCATAAATCACTTAGTGAAGAACCAAGGACATACAGAAAAATATTTGAAGCAAGACAAAGGTATGAGGGGGCGTTTTATCATCAATAAAACCAAATAAATTAGGTGGCACTGTGGAAATATGCACACTGCATAATGAACTATGGGAAAGGAATTACTGAATTGGCCACACAAATGATTTTTAGAGAAGTGATTATAAATCAAGATATTTAAAATGTGATGAAAACAGAAAATGAAAGCAATTTATCAATACCGACACTGCTTTTCAGCTAATAAACCAGAGAAATAAATAATAAGAGTTGCTCTATTCTTTGTACAGTTTAAATGCTCATCTTGTGTATTGCTATACAAATTTGTCTTTTGCACCAGCATTGATGGAAAATTACGGTCTGTGCTGGCAGGATTACAGCCATCCATCTGAGCTACACGTTAATTTATTGTGCGATTACGTGCTAGACAACACATTGATTTCTTTCTAGCAGGTCTACAAATTAACTACCACTATGCAATGATGTGGCACTAAAGCAAATACCAATGCATAACTCAGAACAATTAATGATTCTTTTTAATTTTGATGTGATGCAGTTACGTACACTTGTAATTTGCCCAATAAAGACAATCAACATAAACCCTTATGGAAATGTGGTGATTGTGCAAAACCTTATTTCCTTGCAGTTGAGCTCAGAAAAATAAAATCATTCCAACATACAAAGTTTCCGTCCAGGGAAAATTAAAGTAACTGAAAGACAACTTTCAGTTACTTTAAGCTGACTCAGAAATGATGCCTGGTCTTAGAAACGGTTATTTTTTTGTCTCCAGAAACTATTACAATGTTTTTTTAATGGCTTTAGATGAGGATGATTTTCAATGGCGTATTTAGAATAGTGGACTAACTGGAGACGATGCTGCTTCTCTCCCCAGAGAATAGTCTAAAATAAGACAATACTTGATCGATGTCCTTCACATAAAAAAAGAAACGGTTTCATTGTGTATTTTTGATTAATATAAAATGATTTTGTTTTCCTATTATCTTGATATTGTTAACAAAACAAGAAGTTTGTTGATTTGTGAAGATTGTCAGACCATCAAAAATGCTTGGAATGCAATGTTTGTCAGAATGTTGACTAACTCTACCTGCGAACACACAATTGAATACAAACTTATTAAATAAAGGTTATGGAAGAAGCCATTTTCCTAAAGTTAACAAAAGACTTATACGGTATGCTTTTCTTACTGATCGTACACGATCATATTTCTAAGGTGAGAGCCACCAAAGAAAGAAAATATGGGAATGTTTTCTTTAGGTTCAAGTCTTTCTTGTTCAACTTGCAGTTTTCCAATAGTTGTCTACGACAAGAAGCAAGATGTGGGCATCTAATTCGATGAGCTGCTGCTTTTCAAAGACAATCTAGACAAACTATGAACTGAATTGGGATCTGCAATGCCTGTGCTTAACCAACAAGTAGCAAGGCATAATATTATGTGGCATCTCTCTGATTTATTTTATGTCCCCAGACCTTGACTCATGTTTCTCAGCAGCTAACCTCATCTTAACCCTGAGCAAGCAGCAACGCACACGAGTCAGCTGAAGTTCAAACTGCCAGGGCGCACAAGGATCAGACCAAGGTTTGCCGTTTTGACTCACTTCTCGGCTGACTCAAGCCTTTTAAATCCACATACACATTGTAGTGAATAGCCACTTGAATCACTCACAGCTCAATATACTGCCTCATACCGGTTCGCCTCTCAGTAGGAGCAGACCCGTGTGAATGAAATGAACATAAAAATCCATTTCACCACTTTCACCTTTTCACTTTACCCTTTTTGACTTTCTTCTCCCTGCAGCTTACTTACTTTATTTTTGCTTGGTAATTTTGCCCTCTGCACCCTCTCCTCCTTTCAGTATTGCGCTTTCCTCTCTATGGCTTTTCACCTGCTCCTGTACTACTCCCCGTTTCGAAAATAAGAAATCTTGGTGTGAGCTATGAAACTGTTGGATTCTGAAAACCATGTGCAAAAATAATAACTCGGTTAGAGATACTAGAATGCCATCTGCATGTACATCTACTGACCAGTTGTATTTGCAAGCATCACTTGTAAAGTTTGACCAACAACCAAGAAAGCTGGAGAGCAATCCAACAATACCAGGGAACATTTTGATCCTTCTACAGCTCTGACTATTCGTGCTATGAAATCTTATCTCAAATCAGATAACAGATCACACAGGACTACTGCTAGATGGAAATTTAAATTGCACAATTACAATTTAACTATTCTATGGTATTTGTACTGGTCTTGTTTTACTTATATCTTTATTGTCTGTGGAAATGTTCATTTTTTTATATCTTTTTGTTTTTATTTGTTTTTATTATTATTGCATGCTATTTTATGTTGAACATGCTATTTTAAATGACACTTTTCTTATTTTCTGACATTTTAGTCTACACCCTGTTTGTATTTGGGCCAAATGTCTTTTGTCAGTAATACTGATTATGACTTCTTATTTAAACAGATTACCTATGAGTGATCTCCTTCAGGTCATAGCCACTTTTGTCTTTAACTAGATGGTGGAAATTGCAAATAATTACTTTAAATAACCAGGAAATAAAGCAAGTATAAAATGTTCTTTGGCACGGCTTCTTTTGGTCGTTTATAAATATGAAATTACAAAATCTGTATCAGCCCAAAATGGTGAAGGAACAAAATATAATCACCTTGGCATACATACATTTTTTCAGTGCCTTATTCTTTCCCTGTTGGTCCCATTTTACCCTAATCCAAATAATTAAGGAATATTTACATCCTTGCCAAGCAATTAACTACAAAAAAAAAGAACAATGCAAAATCCAAAGCCACTGCTTCATCTCTCAATACAAAAGGTTTATAGAGGTTTATGTCCTACATTTTTCAACACAGTATTGACTTGTATGTACACAAACATGTATAAATACAAACTACCACACAATTCCCCCAATTTAGACAAAAAACTGGAACTTGGCAGAATGCCTAAGCCAACCTTGTACACTAAGGACTTATCAGGGGATGACGGAGAAACAGTTGGCTTGTAGTAATGCTGCAATATAAAACCTCAGAATAGGGATGTAAAGTGAAGGAGGTTGCCAGAGGCTTCCATTGACTGATTTGTCCTGACATACCTCTAGAATAAGCACCACAGTCTAGCCAGAGTAACATGCATCCGGTTACTGCAGTGAAAGAACAATGTTGCCACCTGTCTGAGAGGAAACCAGCTTTTAGATAGTAGTGTTCTCACAGATCATTGTATCGGCATCAAATATGCACTCTTTATGCAAAATTGACACTTAACACCAAACGTGTCAAAATACACTCACACATGTGCCTGTGTGCCTTTCCCTATACATTATATACTCTGTGCTTGTGGAGCAGCCTTTGCTGCCATGGCAACTCAAGCTGCACTATCTGGTGTGGGAGCAGCAAAACACACAAAGTGCCAAGGCAACTAGCAAGACTGCTGAGGAATACTTAACAGTAGGAGAACATTGACATTCTGGGAATACTGGCTGAATAATGCAGTGGTTTAGGCCACTTGCAAGGACTGAATGAACAGCTGGGTGGGGTTGTAATGGCTACTGGCAATGGTGATAATAGTATGCACACGTGCGTGTGCCTCACTTGAGCCGCATTGTGTTTACAGCAGTACAAGAACGGGTGGCAGTATAGATCATAAAGTGCCGTCCACATGAAGCCCGGCAGCACTAAAACATATTTCATCATTAGCTTTAAGCAGTTAATCCTCTGCTCCACTGACCACAGCTCAGCTCAGCCCATTTCAATAATCTGTGTCTGGAGCTAACCAGCACGTCATGCATGCACACAAACACATGTGGCCAAATCAAGAACACAATCAGTGCACAAAACGAGACCGGTCCAAAGCTGTGAATATTTCAAGACTCATGCGTGTATCTATAAATAAATAGAAAGAAGGCCATATGAAAACGACCTGTTCATTCAACAGATAGGGGGGATCTGACAGACCGATGGCGAAGAATAAAGTGATTGCTGTAGTTGGAGAGAGAAGTAATAATGCAGTCAAGTCAGGGTAGCCAGTACAGAGCACGAAACAGAAGTTGACAGAGGTTGAGGCATGAGTGAGAGTTTGACCTTTCCCTTCTCGACAGCAAACATTCACAATTCAGTGTTTGAATTGACCCATTTCTTGCCTCTGCCACCTGTCACGATAAAATGACAGAGCTCAATGAGTCCTTACAAAGCCAATCTTCCTTAAAGTCAAATATACTGTAGCTTCATAAAAACATTTATTTTTATGTTTGCATCTTTTCTAATACTGTTAGCATCTTTTCTAATACTCTTGCTTCATCATGGTCCAAATTCTTGTAGCTTATTTTATATTCATCTTTGTTCATTTTGGTACTTTGTTCCTCTTCAATTGGGAAAATAACTATTATGACCAAATTTCCAGTCCAAATACTTGTGAGTATACATAATTATGGAGCTCAACAAAGAAACTGACTGTTGACAGAAATCATGAGATTTTTTTCCCCCCAGATAATTATAACAATACAACAATTACTGCAATTGAGGCTGCAAGAAAACAAGGGAGAATAAAACTTTCAGCAGACAATGGGAAGACTGCACATGTTACAGAAAAATGGCTTGGCTTTAATCTTTTGAGCTTTCAACCTCTGTGTGTTATATTGGCTTTGGAAATACTGGCAGCCTTTTTGAAATTTACGAGTTCAAGTAAGGATCTATATTCTCAAGGAAATGCACATACAATGTGGTTTCAGTAATGCTACCCACACTAATGGCACTAACTAATGGCTAATATATCGACAGAAGGCAGTTCAAAATGTGAACTCTAATAATTTTGTGTTTGCTTTAAAAACTCTGCAAAGCTCCACTTTACAGCATCTGCTCTGTCACATGTGGCCATCAAGTCCCTGTAGCCCTTAATAAAAAATAATGATTGGTCGCAGCAGCAAGGCTATAAAAGCTTATTTTGAAAGCTTTTCTTATGCCCTCTTATATTACAGTTGTAAAACGAAACAGTTGGCAAAACCATGTATATGCAGATTAAAACTTTCCATACTCCTTAAGTCATAGCTTAAAACTTGTAAATACCTTAGATAAAGGCACAATAACCTGTTCCAGCTTCAGCTGCCTTGCATGTTCCAGCTTGCTAAATTTTGGGCGACTGTCGATGTCAAGTTCAAGGTTAGCTGCTCATTGTATTGAGTGCCAATGCTCCCCCATTGGGATTGACAGAGGGAAGATGCATTAGCACCTCAGCAGGTAGTTCTCAATCTCATCTTTTTGCTCTCTTTTCTCTCCACTTTTTCCCTCCACACCTTCCTCTTGTCCCCGAGTCTACCTCTCAAGCCTCGACCCCATGCCGATAACTGGCCGGCTTCTGTCCAGTAGTGTGTGCATTAGCTTCTGCACGGGCGTAATGGGTCACTGATGCATCCATTTGTGCACATTTAAAAAAAAAAAAAGACTAGTAATCTTTGACTATAACACATTTTGTCTCAACATCAACAGTTATCTGTCACACCAATGTGTTATCCGATCAGATAGCCATAAACAAAATCGAAGTCAATAGGGGGCTAAGTCTTTCTCCTTGACTTGCTGTTGTGCATTGACCTGCAGTAAATGGGTTTAAACCTAACCCTGCCGCAGTCTTTTATCTCCATCACTTCTTCGCCTCCTCACATGTTTATCACAGACCAACGAGCACACAAACTGACCGACAGACAGACTGACAGAAGCCATATGGTCTATTCACTTCCAGAAGCAGGAGGTAGCCATCAAAGAGATCTCACACGGCAGCTCCGCTCAGCCATGGACAAGTAGACAGAAGAAGGCAGAGCGATGAATCGAACAGGAAGAGCAAAAATTAAGAGAATGTTGAAGAAAGAGGGCAGAGATGCGTAAAACAAAACAAAAAAAAGAAAAAGAAAAAGGTCCACAGCATCACAGATCCAGCACCATAAGTAATATTTTTGAAAGAAATTTAGCTTGATCAATTTTGCTTTATAATGTAATATTTTAAACCCAAGTAATGTGACAGTGGTGGATTACAAATTCAAAATGTCTAAAAACTACAATCAACTTTAAAAAAACTAAAATATAAATCAAAAATGGCTCTGCCTTTGGTACACAGCAAATAACCATATTTAAAGTGTAACATTATGCCACCAAATTAAAATATGTACTTATTTTATGGCTGATGAAACATCTTTTCTAGGAAAGCTAATAAATGTCTAACAAGGATGTTATTCAAGACCTGGCTGAAGATATCAGCTTAAGCAAAATTTTATGTATTAAACAAAACTGATGTTTAAGGGGAAATCACATGAGTACTTAGGTAGTATTCATGTGAATGGAAAGATTAAAGAAAAACTTCTTCTTAAGCTTAAAAACAAGATTAATATATTTAATGTACAGGTAAATTTGCAACCAATCTCCAGTTGAGAGTGAGGATAAATTTAGGGTCAGGACTAACTATGACTTGTCCTAATATGGATGGGTGAGGGGCTCAAGAATGCATTATGCAATTAGTACAGACATACTGCTGCTATTTCTATTTCCACTTCCACAGGACTCACATTGCACTTTAGAAATTTTACACTAACCCCCATTACGTTGTGCAATTTTACAAGCAAACTGAATTTAATTTACTCTACTTCCTGCTCAGTTTAGTTCATGATGTCATAAACGTGAGAGTATAAACAGGAACATTTAACCCGCCCAAGAAGGACTCGGTTAAATTATGTCCACTCTTCTCCTGTAATTCTCAGATTCATTCAAGGTGATGTGTTTGTCACAACGCCACATAAAAAGCAGAAAAGCAGATTGAAAGATGAGCAGTGAGAGAGCTGGTCAGAGAAGGAGAAATGGGCAGGGACTAAAGGATGGAAAGAAATAAGGTGGAGGGCAGAGTATAAATCAACATCCATTAGTCCAGAGGTTATAAAGTCACTGATGAAGGAGGTGGACTTCGGCTCAGACTTTTTATTGTCTTGTTGTTGTTTTTTATTGCCTGTGATGTCATCTAATGGTATACAGTTAATGACAGGGGAGGGGAAGTGTGTACAAGGGAGGGAAGGATGGAATTGTAATGGTGCTGTGTGTGCACGCCTATGTTGACACATGATATTGATTGCCTTTGTGGAAGTGTCTGAAAGGGGTCTTTGTCTGAATATACCATATGTATATAACTGGATTTTTCTGTTTGGTTTCCAGGAAATGCTTTTAAAATGTCCCGTTGAAAGATTACTACAAAGTACAATTTTAATTTGATTTTTAAAATGTCTATTTAAAGACAGGCTACCTAGAAAATTAAGTGTTATATAAATATATAAATCTTTGCAAAATCTCTTCTCTGGGTCTCAGCTCACCGGTCATGCCAATCTCTTATTTGATTTAGTTTGACTGAGTCTCTGCAATCTCAGGGTGCATATACCTGTGAGACAGTGATGTAAAGGTGCAAAGGGTGCCAGGTCCTACAATCCTTTGCACCAGTGCATTATCCCTTTAGCTGTGAAAAGGTCTGCCACACACAAAAGGGCACAGGGGCATGAAGGCAGTCTAAGGTGGAAGCAACAACACTCCAAAACCCAGCTTATCCTCCACTTCTTAACTCTGAGGGGACAAATCCTGTTTAGCCAAGGGCTCTGAATTCGCACAGAGTGTGACATGAGACTTAAGGAGAGACAGTTACAGTTGAAGGTATTAGAAAATGCCCTTGGAAACATTACTAACTTCCATCTTTTCTTATTTTATTTTACTTTTTACCTGTGCCACACTGAACATTTTGGCTTCCTGTGGTGCCTCGCATCTGTGTGTTTATAACCTCAACAGTTTATTGCATTCCAACCACCATTTTTTTTTTATGTATTTAATGGCAATTCTCTGTGATATACCAACTGAGTTGTGAATAACTGTCAAGTACAAGAAAAACTTTGAACAATTTTGAAAAAGTAAATCTCAGTCAAAGCCATACATTTATCTCCACTCCTCTTTACATTATTTCTCACCAATTTTTCCACAGCATTACACTGCCACAATATGTTTTATCTTGATTTTCAAAATATATACCGGTATATTTTTGGGGGGCTAAGAATGCTTTCCAAGAAATCTGAGGCCTTCGCAGGACAGTTTTATTTTGAGATGAATTTTTTCTAACTCAATTTATTGGGTGACTTCTAAATGCAGTTGGTTGTATGTCATATTATTTAGATGTATTGGGAACAAGGTGCCTGAATGATTATCCATGTTACATTTTTAAAATTGTCACAGTGAAAAGGTGTGATTTACATGACTCCTTGGGGCTCCATTGTATGCTATTATCAGGTACATAAATTACTTAATAAATTATGCATTTAATCTCATTCTGACTTCTTAATTTCCCTCGCAAGAGATAATAAACTTTGTCTAATCAATTCTCTAACATGCCGATTTGTGCTGTCTAGCAAGTTCTGCAACGTGCTGATGTGCACAACAATTTCCCCCCAGGGTTCTGGATTTTATACAAGTCCAAAGTAAAGGAAAACTGTAGCAGATCCTCCGGATTCCGGGTGTGAACGTGTGTATGCGTGATATACGGTGCCGAGGATGAGCAGGTCTGAAAGATATCAGATGCGCTTGGCAGTAGAAATAAAACCCCCGTAGGGGCCTTCGTGATTCCCTTACCTCAAAACACACACACATATACACAATTTCTTCTTCAGTAAAGGACACACGCTACCATTCACTCTCCCCCTCTTTCACTCAAGCATACGCACCTTCATGCTGCAAATACAGCCGATTCAGCTGATTTGCCTGAAAGTCAATCTGCCTTTCTACTACTATCCATTCTCCAATCCAGTATTCCCAATTCCCAGCTCTTACTACACATTCTAACAGAGAGAAACCAAATCTCGGCTCCCATTGATTAAACTATCTATAATGCAGTTTACTCAACCCAAAGTCTGCTCTCTTTACCTTCTTGACTCGTCCACTTTTTGTGCCCACGAAGACCAGTGAGTGGTTCTTGTAGACGTAGGCAATCACAGAGGTCATTTTGTCAATGGCGTCCGTAAAGAGAGGCTTGCCGTGCACCATTTCAGACACACCCAGAGGTGCATTCATGTCGAGCCCACAAAAGTCATCGTCAATGGTTAAGAGCTGCAACAGAGCAGAGAAAAATCGCAAGTAAGAAAAACGAGGGTGGAAATGCTTCAAAATGCTTTGCAATACAGTTTTAAGGCACTTTTTCCCCAATGTAAACTTGCAACAGACACTTAAAAAACATGTTAATCGCTATTAGTGTGAGTGGAACATGCGTTTCAAAAACAATTTTAGTTCAATTAAGTTAATTTACATAGTATAAATTCACATGTCATTTCAAGATACTTTGCAAAAAAAGTTATTTATATGCAATCATACACACATTGTGTCAACACAAGCATTTTTTTTTTGGTATTCAGAAATAGCCTGAATTCTAAAGAAATATGACTTGTATCAGGTATTCATCAGTTTGTTATGTTGGAGGTAGCAAAAAAAATGAAAACAGGTTAGAGAAAGGAAGAAGACTGCAGTCAGGCTCTTGTTCTTCAACTGCGCCGGAGGCGGCTCTGTCAGGCTCTATTCCCCACCGTCCATCCAATACAACAGAAACTGCTGAAATGCTGGTGCAGCAAGACACCAAAGTGATTCAAAGTGAAATAAAAACAAAAAGAATCTTTCCTGCACTCAGGCAAATCACTGCAAAACGTTTGAGTTCACCACCTGGGCACAATATAACCTTGGTCTGACTGACCAAATGGGAAACAAACTAAAGTTAGAAAAGTACCTTCTAGATTAACATGCTGCTACTGCTAATGGATTCTAAATGGGTCAGCAAACTATAATTTATCTATCGTGAAATAAGCAAATCCAACGGTATATTTTTTTTCTTCTTTCGTTAAAAAAGCTAAAATGTGTGTTGCGCAAAAGAGGAACTTGTCATAGGAACAAAAGAAACTTGCATGGTAGCAAATACTTTTCATATCACTTTGTTCAGGCTAAATCCAGAAAACCTGATACAAAATAGAATAACACTAAAATAATGCTTTTTAGCAAAAGGAATATCCCAGGTAGACCAAAACAAGGTGCATGAATGAAAATTATTTAGATACAAAATTGTTCCAAATCTAAAGCTACCTTAAAGGTTATGAAAAAATCTGAGGGAATGCCTTTGAAGGAAGACAGGTCTTGTTGTTTATGTCTCATTTCCCATTTTTTCTTCCTCTAAGTGCACTCTGGGGGCTTCCGATAAATCGCGCAAGGCCATGGTCTCTGCTCAACCTATCACCGAGGGCCATCATCATCGTCAGAGCCCTTAGAACAAGATATACGGGAAATATGGGGTCTGCTTTCATTAGACAAATGGAACATAGCTGGTTAAGGGCACAAGCTGAAGGCTACAACGTAGGGTCATATGGAGTGGGATGAATGATTGATATAGACAACCTAAATGTGGGTCAGAAGCATGTCACACAATTGAAGGTCTGACATAAAGGCAGGGGTGAAAGTAAGGGGGTACGGCAGGGTACTGGGTACCCCTAAAAGATTTAGAGGGGGCACGCAGTACCGGCAAGAGAGGGGAGCGGCCGTCTGATGTAAAAAACAGTGGGTTCACTGTGCAGCCGCGAGTGCGCCCACTAATTAGCCGTGACTGATTTGTTTTTCCAAGAACAATCTAAAACAGACTTAATCAGTTAATAAATAACTTTTTTTTCCTATTTCATATTGTTTCTGAACTGTTCGTGCTTTGCTAGATCAGGGGCGCAACACGTCGATCGCGGAAGGCATTAGTACAAACTGAACGCCGCCAGTACACTGAGAGCAGAACGTCCTCCTCTGACTCTCTGTCAAAACGTTCGTAACTTTATTAAAGAACAACAACAAAAAATAAACAAAACGTCCATCCATCCATTTTCTTACACCCTTGTCCCTCAGTGGGGTCGGGAGGGGTGCTGGTACACCCAGCTGGTATACTCCAGCTAGCGGGGTACACCCAGGACAGGTCGCCAGTCTGTCGCAAGGCAACACAGAGACACACAGTACACACAACCATGCACACACACACTCACACCTAGGGGAAATTTTGGAGAAGCCAATTAACCTGACAGTCATGTTTTTGGACTGTGGGAGGAAACCGGAGTACCTGGAGAAAACCCACGCATGCACAGGGAGAACATGCAAACTCCATGCAGAAAGACAGGGGCCGGGAATCGAACCCAGAACCTTCTTGCTGCAAGGCAACAGCTCTACCAACTGCACCACTGTGCAGCCCTTTAACAAAACGTGTTGTTAAAAGCTAAAATGAATGGTTATATGCCAGACATGGAAAACTGGGATGCACTTCCATGCCATCATGTTCAGGATTTAGGTCTCATGGTTACATTACAGCCAGTGGGCTGAGGGAAATAAAACGTTATTTTGTAGCAATTCAAGCTATAAAGCTATACTGTATATATAAGGTAAGAAAAAAATATGGAAGGAGAGAGAAGTAGTTCAGTTATGATAGTTTGACTTTGACAACCTTAAGATGTAGATGTGGTGTGAAATTCTGTTTGTTTGTCATAGATGAGGTCATAGCTACAATGAGCTCCCTGTAGTTGTGGGGGAATGTCTTGCTTCTGATCGTTGCTAAGGAAACAGTCAAATCAGTTATGCATGACTCAAACTATTAACCCTTTGCAACTGCGTCAATCATTTGAGGCGCCATGACGGACTTCATAAGGGTATATTTTAGGAGGTTATGGATTAAAACAGGGATCTTAATGGTGAAATATTAAGTTTACATTGACAATGGTATATTAAAACCATTAACCATCTTTCATATATCAGGTTTAAAATTTTGAATCATACTTGACTTAAAAATACCTTAAAACTAAAATTAAGTGTAACTTACAGACATTTGCTGCTGTTGTTGTTGTAAATTGTGACAAGAAATTTTGCCTGCTTGGAGAAGAGCAAAGAAATAATTTTGGTTTAATAATTTTACATGTTAGCATAGAAATAGAATATAGGATGATCCCAAATAAATGACGCTGCCCCTTCATATTTGATGGGTTTTAAACGACCCACTCGAACACATTTGTTCTGTATGGTGCAGAAACGTAAACAATAGACAGAACGTAACGTCTTCCAGCTTTTTCTGTGTAACTGAGAACTCAACACCAACAGCAGCACAGCGTCAGCAGCCTACACTGCTGAGAGCTGGGAAGGAGATAAATTAGTCCATTTCTATGCTTTCCTGTAAACTGGTTATGAGTCTGTTGGTTTTTCACTTCTCTTGTATTCTAACTATTAAACCAAGTGGTAAACCACAAATTTGTCTAAGCACCACAAATTTGGAACAAACTTCCAGAAAACTGTAAAACAGCTGAAACACTGGGAGCCATTAAAGCTCAGCTTAAAACCCGCCTGTTTAGAGTTGCTTATGGCTAAATTAGGTTTAGAGTGTGGGTTTTGATGTATTTGATGTTTTTATCTTTACTTCTCATCTAATTATTAACTTCTTTTTATTTCTCCTTCACCCTGTCTATGTAAAGCCCCCCCGGAAAACGTCCCAGTTAAACGAATCTATATCTAGGGGTGTGAGCATCCTTGTTAAATGACATCTTAACTAAAACTCTGAGGTGTGAGATGTTTAACTGAAGTCCTACAAGGGGTGTGGGTTTTAATGTTTTTATCTTTTTTAACCCGTTTTTTATTATCTTTGTCTTTCTAACTCTTTATTCCCTGTCACATGCTGTTTTTATTTTAATTATGTAAAGCACTTTGAAATGCCTTGCTGTTGAAATGTGCTATACAAATAAAATTTGATTGATTGATTAAACAAATGTTTATCTGTTTTTTTAAAAATTGTAGTTTCTCTCTTATGTCTCCATCAGATGAGCAGAAGTAGCAGCTTTTGGTGACATTATTATTAATAATAATTACATTGTTTTTGAATATGATGCAGGATTTAAAATGAACTGATGAAGATGGTCTAGTCTGGCCTGGGAGAGACGTCTATGGTTCCCTTCTGGACCTGTTACCCCATCAACCCGATGTGGAAGGCTATGTTCAGAATTTAGGTCTCACGGCATCTCAACGTGTCAACATTGCAGCCAGTGGGCTGAGGGAAATACAGCTCCACTTTGTAGCAATTCAAGAGCTACACAGCTTTTATTGCAATTATATATATATATATATATATATATATATATATATATATATATATAATTGCTTCTTTGTGTGCTTTATACTTTTGTCATAGTACCCCGAACAATTTAAAACTACTTTCACCCCTGGATAAAGGTAGAAAAAAATAAAAAGAAGATGGACATAGACCAACACTGACTGAGAATAAACAGAAGACAAATTTCTATGCAGGGCAACTTTTCCACAAGTTCCCAAATCTTCCCGTCTTTAACCAGAGATCTTTTAAGAAGAAGCTGTTGTCAGGAATGAGCATGTTGTGCTCCAAGTCCTGCCGTAGTCCTATGTTTGAGTAATGGTTTGCTGATGAGAACCAAGATCAGTCCTTATAATAGGTTTTAACAGCAACCAGTGCCTATGCTCTGATCTATTCAGTCTTATTCCTCGTTTATGGGACAGGTCAAAAACTCCCTCTGTTTTTTTTGGTCCTCATCAGTTATAGCTGAGGACATGACAGATTACAGCTCATCATTCCTGGGTTTAAAGGTTAACAGGATCTATCGGAAACAAAACTGAGTACTTGGCAGTATTTGGGCCTACGATGATTGAATGCTTCCTCCAGAGATAACAAGGTTCCCCTCATTTATTCAAAGATTAATTAATTTTTCAGAAAAGGCCAGTACTTCAAATCATTAGGAAATTAATTATCTGAACTCAGCCTAAATGGGACAAAAAAAAAAAACCTTGTATGTGAAATTTCTTTAGGTTACCCATCATCTTCATTATTTTCTTCAGGTTAGGCAGGAAGCAGACACCATGTTTTATTTTTTTAAACTAAAACAGCATTTGTAGTCAAGTAGCTAATGGCATCACTGTTGACCTTGATTTTGTCTCATGTGCATTTCTTAAATATTCAAAGATTTTCTAGATTTCCAATAAGTGAGTTAAATTTCAGGAAACATTTGTAATAAGAACAAACTTTTAATCTATTTTGTTCTATTTATTTATGTCAAACATCCAAAAAAAACAAGGAACAAATGCTTGTCCAAGTAAAGCGCTCCAGAAGATTGATAGATCCATCATAAAGACAGAAGGACAGGAGAAGGGAGTCTATATTTGGGCAGAGGCCAGACACTGATGCAGAATCAGGTCACTCTCAGCCGTATCCATCTCTTTGCTTGTGTCTGGCTGCCAGCACCAACACAAAAAGAGCTCTCTTCTGGACCGTGCAGAGGGATCAGTAGATACAGAGTGTGGCAAAAAAAATAAATAAATAAAGAGAGCGGGCAGCAAGCACAAGGAAGCTAGAGTTGCTCAATGCGATTAGTGGGGGAGTGAAAGAGATCAGCACTCTAACATTCTCTGATGTATGGCCTGATCTGGGTTTGGACTGCTATAAGGACTTTTTCTACTCGCTGTAACTTCACCAAATTAATGGCACACGATCAACTGCAGCGACGCTTGGTATGTCGAAATTGAACATATTTTTTAAAAGTATTAATGTACTTTTGGTGGCACTTTTTAGCAATGTACTTAATTGACTTATTTTTAGGCAAAAAACAAAGGTGATTCGTAGAAATAAAAAGTTGTTTGTATTATATTTTTGTGCAAAGATTAATCTTCAAAACTATGCATATAGACAGAAGGAGAGGGACTACAAAAATGTATTCCAGCAGGCTTTATGTTCTTTTTGTGACTTTCCAAATGGGAACTAGTATTTTCCTCTTGCCCTGCTGTGCTAAATGACCAACCTGCTAAGATCCTTGGAGGCACTGCATAATTCGTTCATGACTAAATGGCTTTGCTGTATTTAATGTGCTAAAATTATGTAAACATTAGATTTTCTCTTAACAAAACAATGGCTGTATGAGTCGTGCTGCAGAATTAATAACTTTGTGCTTCTTCACCTGTGAAGGTTTCTATGTAAATTAAATTTGCTTATTAGTTCATACAACCAACCTCACAAATACAGCCATCATGCCATGTAGAGTTTTTGGGGTTTTATAACCTTTCAAATTTATTTCTGTTTTAATTTTTATGCAAGTCTGTAATTTGCTTAAGTTGTTTTAATGCAGCAATGATGGAACAATTCTACTCTGAAGACTGCAGTTGGGAATGTGCAACACCTGTCACTAGACATAACTTAGCTTTATGGAAACTCACTCAATAATTAAAGAGGAAAAAATAAATAAAGTTTCCGATTTCCATCTGCCTCACAGCTATTTAGTTAAATGTAAAAATTTTAAGCAGGATTAAAAAGGTACACTAACAAAATGACCATAGCTTGAAAATCCCACCGATCTGTACATTAAATGGCATTTATGTGTGTAAATTACGCCGAGTACACACTTGTAAGGCTAGACGATAAACTTGATTTACTTGTGTGATCCGGAGGCAAAACATGCAAGTAAATCAACAATACGAGACAGTCTCATGATAAATTGTTCATTCATGTTTGCTGATGTTTTCGTCTGCCAACCATTAGTTATGCAGGTACAACAAATAAATATTTGCAGGGTGGGAAAAAATGAATCAAATCAGGAATAAAACAGCACGACAGGGTGAGACATCACTGCAGCAGGAGGCGGAAAAGACAGAAATAGAGGAAGGTGTAAGTTTAGAAGATGGTGAAGGGGAAAAAAATCAAAATCACAAATCAACCTTGAAGCTGTAAGGTGTGCTGAATTTTATGAAGGCACATCATTCTCCTGATGATTCAATGTTTTCTCTTTATAATGTACTACAGAGACTTTCACCTCTCTGTGGAAGAGGGAACATTTTATTCTTATCAAAAACGAACAGAAAATGAAAACATTTCGCCAGGAGAAACAGCCTTAGTGGGTCAATTACATAGAAAGTAGGGGTTTAGTGGATTGGCTTGTTTTAACGCATTTCATTTAACAGCTATTATTTGCTGCTATGTAAAAGCATTTACTCCTTATTTTGGCGTTTGCTTTCTTTATTGTACTTTTTGTCACAATTGTCTGATAAGACAATTATCTTTGTCTTATCAGAGAAATATAAAGAAAAGTAAAATGTTTAAATTATTACTTTATTAGGGGGAAAGGGATTTCCAAAGCAACGTGGCCCACTATGGAAAATGCAACTGCTCCCTAAATCTAATAACTGCTCCCACCGTTGGAGGCAGAGGCTACCATTGATCTCTTGCAATAACTGGAAATTAGTCTTTTACATCACTGTGGACAAACTTTGGCCCATTCTTCTTTGCCAAATTGTTTAAATGTAACCATATCGGGATGTGAGAATGGACTACTCAAGGTTTAACGTCATGTCCCAGCCTGTTTCACAGACTGAACCTTTAAAGAGTAGAAGTCTCTTTTTACCATCAAATCATTAAACATTTTAAGGCAAATTAGGCCTGCAGCACTTTAGATGTTATTTCAGGGCTCTTTTTTTGATAACCTGGATTAAGGTTATATACTTAAACTGCTTTCCTCTTATTGTGAGAGAAATAGAGAAAAAATACACCAACACCTAGCAGGGAAAGCTGAAGTTTACATATTTTTTTTTAGTTAAAACAGTAGAGTATGACGAAGAAAGCAGAAGACACTTGTTTAATCACAGAATAATGATATTGTGATTGATTCTGACCTTTAGCAAGTGGTATCATGTAAGGAGATTTAATTAGCGTGCCAGCCAGCGAGCAGAATAGCGGATATGTGCATGGAGTGAGGTGAAGTAGAAAGGGAGGGGGTTCAGTCTGGATGTCCTTAATGAATCTGCTAGCCTTTCCCTTCCTGAGGATGTGACCTAGACTGACTCATCAGCCGCAGCAGTAGCCAGTGACTGATTAAGCTCCACAATCAGACAGTGGAGCGATTGAGATGACCAGCACACAGGCCGCCATCATTCAAAGGCTGGTTAAGCATGTAACCAAACTTAAACAGGAAAAAAATGCAAAGGAAATTCCAGGTGAAAGCCAGAAGAAGACTATATTTAAAAGCAGAAGAGCTCCTTTCAAATGAAGGGTGATGTCCATGTGTTGAAGGGCTGTTAGAGATCAAGAAAGAGAGTCAAAGAAACAGCAGCGGGCCAACTAGAATAATCTAATTAATTGGGGAGAATTCAGAATGTGAAGTCGGTAGCACATAACAAATGTAGAAGAATAGCCCGTGGCATGTTAGTTAATGACATGTAATTAATGATCATTACTAGAAGGGATGATGGGATGGCCGTAGCCTGTCAGAGACTTGTGAACGACCTTGTAATTTTTCCGTCAGTCTTCGAGGGGTGGCAGGCTTCCCTTTGCTGCTTACAGAAATTGTTGTTGTAAGAAATATAGGAATCTGAACAAAATCTAAAAAAGATTTGACACACATAAGGCTAGTATTTTTGTAAGATTGCGATGAAAAGGATAGGCAGAGGAAGAAAGTGGCCGAGGATGCAAGCGATGAATCAAGGATGAGAGAAAAAAAAAGTGAGGGAATTTATTGCAATCCTGCTGTTTTGTTGTGTTTTTTTTCTGCTGACATAGTCAACATGGAGGGAACAGGCAGCGCTTTTTTTATAGGTCACATGCCACTTCACAATGATCTATGGATGCAGGCCCTTTGCAGAGTTATACTGTTGAGCATGCATTATGTGGATCAGCCAAGCATGGCCATTTGAGGCAAAGAGGAAGCAACCCCCCTTCACGTACACACTTGTTCTTTCCATGTATCCTCTCTCCCCTCTGCTGTACATTCCTTTTCTTCTCTGACTCCCTCTCTGCCTCTCTCCAGTGATGACAGAAAGCCTCTTAAAGATGGTGTGAAGCATCAAAGGTCTGGCAGGGGCAAATGTTTTATACAGCCCTAACAAAGACAGCAGCCTCGTGTCCCAGCACACAATTGCTTTAATTGTTTGATTATAACATTCTACAGATGCAAGTGTTATTATAAAAAACAAATGTTTAAAATGTTTAGCTTAGGTAAAACACGCAATTTACCCCCTTAATTGTCACCCTAAAAACACTTGCATAACTTGGTGATACTGATAACGGGGTTAAAAAAATAATGTTATGATAATTAGTGTATCATAACACTAATTATCATAATGTGATAATTAGTTTAATTCGTTTCTTTATCATAATGTAAAGATCATAATGTGATCTTGATTAAAGATCACATTATGTTAAGATGTTCAAGTGTTGTGTTTACTACAGTCATGGCCAAAAGTTTTGAGAATGATTCAAATGTTAATTTTTACAAATTAACATTTGTAAAAATGTTAATTTTTACAAATGATTTTTGTAATTGTTTGCCATTTTATAATTGCCATTATAAAATCTGAAATGCTTCAGATTTTATAATGGCAATTTGCATATACTCCAGAATGTTATAAAGAGTGATCAGCTTAACAGCAATTAATTGCAAAGTCAGTATTTGCCTAGAAAATGAACTTTATCCCCCAAAACACATTTCAACTTCATTGCAGCCCTGCCTTAAAAGGACCAGCTAACATCGTTTCAGTGATTGCTCCATTAACACAGATGAGGACAGGGCTGGAGATCAATCTGTCATGATTAAGTAAGAATGACACCACTGGACACTTTAAAAAGAGACTGGTGCTTGGCATCATTGTTTCTCTTCTGTGAACCATGGTTATCTCTAAAGAAACACGTGCAGTCATCATTGCACTGCACAAAAATGGCCTAACAGGGAAGAGTATCGCAGCTAGAAAGATTGCACCTCAGTCAACAATCTATCGCATCATCAAGAACTTCAAGGAGAGAGGTTCCATTGTTGCCAAAAAGGCTCCAGGGCGCCCAAGAAAGACCAGCAAGCGCCAGGACCGTCTCTTAAAAGTGTTTCAGCTGCGGGATCGGGCTACCAGCAGTGCAGAGCTTGCTCAGGAATGGCAGCAGGCAGGTGTGAGTGTGACTCTTAGAGCAAGGCCTGGTCTCAAGGAGGGCAGCAAAGAAGCCACTTCTCTCCAGGAAAAACATCAGGGACAGACTGATATTCTGCAAAAGGTACAGGGAGTGGACTGCTGAGGACTGGGGTAAAGTCATTTTCTCTGATGAATCCCCTTTCCGATTGTTTGGGACATCTGGAAAACAACTTGTTCGGAGAAGACGAGGTGAGCGCTACCACCAGTCTTGTCTCATGCCAACTGTAAAGCATCCTGAAACCATTCATGTGTGGGGTTGCGTCTTAGCCAAGGGAGTCGGCTCTCTCACAGTCTTGCTTAAAAACACAGCCATGAATAAAGAATGGTACCAGAATCACCAGTTTGGTGTTGAACAATGCCTTTTCCAGGAAGATGGAGCACTTTGCCATAAAGCAAAGGTGATAACCAACTGGCTCAGGGAACAAAACATAGAGATTTTGGGTCCATGGCCTGGAAACTCCCCAGATCTTAATCCCATTGAAAACTTGTGGTCAATCATCAAGAGACGAGTGGACAAACAAAAACCTAGGAATTCTGACTAAATGTAAGCATTGATTGTGCAAGAATGGACTGCTATCAGTCAGGATTTGGTCCAGAAGTTGATTGAGAGCATGCCAGGGAGAATTGCAGAGGTCCTGAAGAAGAGG
This sequence comes from Poecilia reticulata, assembly GCF_904066995.2. NCBI lineage: Eukaryota > Metazoa > Chordata > Actinopteri > Cyprinodontiformes > Poeciliidae > Poecilia > Poecilia reticulata. Next base: position 8,473,241 of record NC_088852.1, on the reverse strand, counting down.
GGTCAACACTGTAAATATTGACTTGCTGCATTAACTCATTCTGTCAATAAAAGCTTTTGTTACTCATAATATGATTGCAATTGTATTTATGTATGTGATGAAAACATCTGACATACACGCATGAAAACCAGAGGGCAGCAGATCATGTGAAAATATAATATTTGTGTCATTCTCAAAACTTTTGGCCATGACTGTACAATGTATAGGGTATAATATTGTATTATAAGGTTCATGCTGCCTTTTCATATTTTAATCCTAATTCCTGATTTTTTTTGTGTGTGATTATTTTTGGTTATAACATTTTTTGCTTTGTGCATTGGTAATAAAAAAAAGTGATAAGGTTAGATTTAAAATATGCTTCTGTTACAAAAAAAATGAGAATTTTCATCCACAAAAACACATAGCAACTAAAGTCTCACGTCTAACAAAATCTTACTGTTCATTTGCCTCAATATATATTGATAGATGTTTACTGGACTTCTCAGATGTGCGATACAAAACAAATATTGAGTTGTCCATATTTTGTACTTACTTGTGTATCTTCCTGTGTTTTTGTGCTAAAACACCATTCAACACACCATCAACAATGTAAAAACATGGTGGTGGTAGCATCATGCCACCCATATTTGTTAGATTTTATTTTATTTTTTAAATTAAGCCCAACTTATCCTTCTTTCTTCCCCTCCATAACTGTGAATTATTTTTGAGTTTGCCTATCACAAAAATTTAAAGTGTAAGGTGGTAAAATGTGAAATAATTTCACGAGTGTGAATATGTTTTGCAAGGCACCTTATTTATCTAACCCTTACGAGTTACTAAAGTGATGGTATAGAAAATATCCTGGTTCTGCCCATCATCCATTCCAAAGTGTTTAGGACTAACCACAAAGTATGAATATTTTTCTTCACCATCAAAAATGTGTGTGTGTGTATTTGACTACACAGTTAGCTAGCTCGCTCTAATGAGCCTAGGGGCTGTTCGTCCTCTCCCTAATTGGAGGAAAAACACATCATGTTCAAAATATGATGCTGTTTGAAAGGTTGAGAAAATAAAAGTGCAAGAGAAATCAAGAAAAGGAGAACAGGGTGTGAGATAGCAGAAGATACTGAGCAATGAAGAGGGCAAGATAAAAGGGAATCTATTTAATACAAGCCTCAGTATCATCTTAGCTCCCTCTCACACCCAGCCCTGACATGTAGTCCGCCATTAAAAAATAATAACAGCTGTCTGTACTATATCCCTTGGTCTACACTTTAAAGGACATGAAGACTGTCAATTTGATTGTACTAGATCCTTAAGAATTGTATCCTGTTCAAAGTGCCAAAGACAGTGTGTGGTTCTTTTTCTCTAACCAGATCGCTGACTTTAGTGGCAACAGGGATGACGGTGCTTTACAGTAAACAAGAGCTGCCTGCAAAAAACACAGGCCAACATTAGCGCCTAGCACTTCACAATGATGCATTTTTCAGACTATGAGGTCAGATAAATCTTCAGAAAAAATAATAGGACTATGTGCATTTTAGATTGCGTGCTGTAAGAACTTTATTGTAGCTTTCTTAATAATTAACTTTAAGAAACTCCAGGTGAATTAACGTGCATGTTTGAATCAAGGGAAATGGTTAGCGATGCAATAAAAGTCATCGGTGAGGGGTTACGTTTTATAATCACAATCCTAATGTAGACCATGGAGTGCTTGTTACGTGGAGTGTGTATTTCTGTAAAACTTCCAGATTTTTCTAGATTCTGTTTTTTCCAGTTCTCAGTCGTTTAAATTAAAGCCATAAAAGTTCACCATTAAAAGGGCAGCAGAACATATGGAGGGGTAAGAGAAATATATGACACAAGGAAGTTAGACACATGGAATGCAAAACAAAGAGGAAATACACAAAAGAGAAAAGAGGGGAAAAGAAAGAGGGAGGACAAAAAGCACATTAGATTATAAAGAACAGAGGATGGAAAAAAGGAAGGACACCAAGACAAAAAACACCATGCAAGGAAGGAGACAAATATTTTTCCATACTGCTATTGTCTTTTCCTGTACTGCAAAATAATGAAATTCATTATTTTTCTTTTCTGCAGCAAGGACAGCCCTAATAAGCGTGCACACATTAGTTGACATCCATGTGATTTTTCTGATTCCTTAACTTGAGCATTTTTGAGAGCAGGAACCAAAAAAACCAGCCTGTCATTCTCTATTCTCAAAGCAACATGGCATTTTAAATGTGCAAGAGTGAGCAATGTGTGTTCACTCTTGCACAAATTGTGGCTGTTTCAGCACAATTTGAGAGTCATTAGTTTAAAGTACGTTACTGTTATGTGTGATATAGCATTTCTGGTCACGCGTCATTTAAAGTAGCAAAGAAATTAATCTGAGACAGACAAGCAAACATTCATAAACACAAACCGTGAGACATTAGCAAAAGAACCACGCCTGCAGACAATTCAGGTTAGCTTTGATTGTTCAAGAACAATCAAACAAATCATTCATTAGTGTGATAACAAAATATATACATCATCTTTACTCCATTTAAAGAAGCTTTTAAAAAGAATATTTTTAGGTAAATAAAAATGTGGATTCAAATAAAACTTTTTCTGTCTTGGTACAGAATTTTTTTTTTTTTGCCCCACTCTAACTATGTCCGTTTTCTCAGCAGCCAAACCTGCACATATAGACATTCATGAGTGTCAGAACTCATCTATCCCAAGTCCAGTGTCACTTGTTCAGCAGGGTCTAATTTATGCAATGACGTTAGGTGCAATGTTTAAATGGCATCATTTCTCACCGCTAACCTCTTTGAGCTACTTCACTCTACTACTCTCCCTGCCGACAGCTCTACCCCAGGCGTGATTTATCAGGCCCTCAAGCTGTAGGCAACGGCACCCTGGCACGTGTGCTGTGCCAGAGACAGATTAATAGAGTAACACAGTTATTTGAGATCCATACACAAGTAGGGTCAACATCATAATGTCTCAGAGCAGTACATGGCTGAGGTCAGGATAATATGTTCTCAGCACCATCAAGATGAAATTTATATCTCGGAGTTACGGCTATGGCAGAGTCATCACTTCCTGGATAACAGCATTTAAAATTATTTCATACAGTTACACAGTTTTGATTGAAATAGTTTTTTATTCTAACCATTCAGCAGCATCTGGGAGAAGAGTAGTTGAGGAAAGAGTTGCGGTTCCTGGGGAAGGTAGCCCAAGCATCCAATACCCAATTTAACCTTATTTGTTATGTGCGCAAAGAGAGAAATCAAATGAACTGAACCACTGAATTTGTAATGCTGTTATGGAGAATAAAATTATGGTAATTTGGCACACTGTTCAGCTGCACTGTTTAAGGGGTGAGCAGATTCAAACAGGCAGTGGATGGTTAACATCTCATTGCGACTGGAGGGATTATGAACCCACTGAAGAACATTGTGTTGGTAACTCCCCTTGTGCAGCAGAGCTCGTTAGCGAAACATCGGTGAGAATCGCGTCTAATATTCCCCAGAGACACTTGCATATAATTAGAATAATTAGAAACAATATGCGAATTTTATTTTTTTTTTATGACCAGTTAAGTATATTTTAAAGACACACATACCATGCTGGAAATGAAAAAGGAAAATGCAAAAAATCTTCAAAGAAACCTTTAGAAATTATAAATCAAATTTCGCTTGATGTTCTTAGATGTCTAACTTGGTTCTGAAATTCCATCATGTCATCATAAAATTGTCGCAACCAAAAATCTCACATTTGCATTTCGTTCTAGCATACTCACCGCACTGCTGCAACGAACATCTTTGACTTTCAGCCAGGCCAGATCCAGCGTGCCCTCTCCCTTGTAGCAGGACTGCAACCTTTCCTTGATTTTCTCATTGATCTTTCGAAGTGAAAAAACACACAGAGCAGAGTCCTGAGGGGCCTGCCTCGGACGCCTCTTCTGACCTCTTGAGAAGATGGCAAAAAGCACATCGTCATCTGGGGCCATGTCCAGTGAAGGTGCAAGGATGGAACCAGCTTTCGATAAGTAGGCTGCTTCAAGTAATCTGTACTCCACGTTGCCACTTATGCACCCAATTGGGACCTCGACGTACGAGATGAATGCTGTGTCTGCCTTGCAAAGGCGAACTATCTTGGATGTGTACACCTGTTCCCGACCAGCAGAAGAGGAACCTGTGGTTGGTCCACCTCCCATTTCGGGCTGCAAAGTTAGGAAGTAGACAAAATTCCCACTGGCAAAGCCATAAATGTAATATATGTCAAAGTCAGGGATAACGGTGAATGTATCCGAAGGGATCTTAATCATAGAGGCCACAAACTCATCATGGAAGACGTAGGCAAACATGCCATCCTCCTCTGAGTTTCTTGCCAGTTTTCGGCTAGAGATGGTAGGGAAGTACTCTGGCTTACCATCGACTGCTGTGGCTACAAACAACATATCTGGAGAGGCATTGCCATAGGAAACAATGACACCAAACACAGAGCCACTCTCATTCACACCAGAGAGGTAGTGCTCTTTCTTGTGGAAGGGCTCTCCCAGTTTGAAGAGGTCATCGAGACGGAGGAGTTTGCAGATGCCCTGGTAGAGGCTGCCGCAAGCCAGCAGCCGGTTCTCCCTGTAGTCCATCAAAAGCATCTTGTTTACATTGTTGGTAAGTGTCAGTGGCTCGCTGCAAGGCTGAACAATACGTGGTGGGTAGCACTTGCGGTTGTCTTCATCTGGACCAGTCTCATGGAACAGTTGAAGCTTCAAACTTGGAGACAGTTTGTATATGCGATTAACTGCTCCCAAATAAACGTTGCCATTGCGATAGTCCACAGCAAGATGGTTAAATGTCCACTGCGGGTCCTCGGCATAAAATGAGGCGTACCCCTCCTCTTGGAGCAACGCTGTGATCACTTGGGATCCGGCACTGTGGGCCTGTGGGGCTTGCACCACAGTCTGTGATGCCGCAGGAAGCACCAAACTAAACAGGAAGCAGCATAAGAAAAAGTAGGTCCGTGTTTTTTTGTGAGATGTCATGGCTGTGCTGACGGTTGACGGTTGAGGAGAGGGACAGAGGCACAGTCCAGTACCGTTGCAGGATCAAGCCCGTTTTGAGATGAAGGACATTATGCACCTACAGAGAGGAAGAGGAAAAAACAAGTGAAATTTGGGAAATTAACTCAAATATTACCAGCAAATTACTTTAAAATAAAGTGGCTCTTGCTCTAATTTCATCTGGCACAGATTAAAACAGAGCAAATTAAAGTTTTAAACAGGTGTACATGCCATGTGTTAGAGACCCTAAAGCAATCTATATTTAGATCAATGAGCTAGACAAAAAAAGAGACAAAAATTAAATGAAATAAATAGTTTTTCATTGTTTAATCTGTTGCTTTGTGTCAAACTATTAAATCAGGTACAGAAAGTGGGACAGGAAACAGGAAGAGTAATGCAACGGAGGTGATCAACATGGCTCTGCACCATCTCTCTGCATGGACCTCCTGCCTCTCTCCATCTTTATTTGCCTTTCTGCTCCAGCCTCCATGCCCCTAATTGATTCTCCCCTTGGAGTAACAATCTGCATGCTTTGGCGATTTCTCTCTTCTCTCCCAATAGGGCAGCTTACCTGCTGACACTGCTAGCAAAGAAAAAGGACCATCTTTCGCTCTTTAAATTACCTACACTCACATATCCACACACAAAGAGGAAGGTTTATGAGCCAAAGAGGAACAATTACGTTAGAAATGCTGGCAGTTGCAAAAATAAGCTTCCCTTTGGACCTAAGGTCATTTGCACAACCTCCCCATTACCAGTACAACTATTGTAAATTCACACTACTGAAGGCATTCTTGTAAAGCATAGAAGCACTTGTAAACAATACATCCAACAGTCAATATAATGGATATTCTAGGCAAATAAGATGTATCAACATTAATTTAATCTCAAATAACTAGTTTTCATATACATTTATCTTTGTGAAAGAATATTGATAAGAGGAGGGGAAAATAATTAATCGCCACAAATCATAAAGCTACATAAAAGCTTTTAAGCTTCATTTCTAAACAACAAAGCACAAATCTAAACTTCCATATTTATTATCATTATTATGATTAGACATCAGGAACGTTCCTAACCAATGACTGCAAACAATATCCAGCATTATCTTGCCACAAATCCCATTTCAGGGCACATCCAAACATTCATCAGGCATGGTGGAGGAAAATGCAACCTCTCAACAGAATTGACACTCTCAATTTCTCCATGAAGACAGAAAGAGAGCAAGAGCAAAGCAGAGCGAGCTCACAGCACATGATAAGAGGTCCAGAGCTGATGATGAGAGGAATACAAACTGATCCAGAGATAGGTGAGGCATGTTCGGCTGTGTGTGCCGAGAAGCATCGTTAGCATAGACGAAACAAAGGAATGAGGTTGCAAGGTGAGAAAGAATGGAGACCAAGAGAGTAAAATATGAAATACCTCTGCAAGGTACATGAATTAATATGAGACCCAGATTGGAAGGCTAAACCTGCTAAGTAAAAGGCTAAGTTTTTGATTAAGGCATAGATACAGCATTTAGTAAAACCACCCTGTAATATATTTTCATCCAACTACAACCAGTTCTAATGTGTTTTTAAAAGAGATAAATATCCATGGCTTTGTTTTCCAATTCATTTTACCGATAATACTCTGAAAAGTACGGTGTCTGTTTTTATCGAGTCCCCAAGGAACCCACCCACTGCTTAGGGTTTTTTGGGAAGTGTCTCACACAGTTTTGGGCATCTAAATGCTGAATTATTAATGAACACTCTTTGCAAAATGGCTCAAGCTCAGTGAGACTGAATGGGGATGGTCTGAACAGCAATTTCTCCACATTTTTTTTCCAAAAGTGGAAGGTCTGGACTTTGACTAGGCCTTTTTGCACTAAATATGCTGTCATTTATCCTGCTGGAATTTGGACCTCCTGACTCGCATGGAACCTCTGACTAGCTTTTATGTCCCATTGAAGAAAAGTATCTGCAGAGAATGAGTACCATGTTGCACCCCAAGGATACATAATGTGGAGTGCTTGTTTTCTTTCGCACAAAGTGATTTATAGATATGCCAAAAAGTCACACTTGATGTCACCTAGTCAGAGTTATCTCAGACATCATGGTTTTAACAGGGGGCCTTAGAAAAGCTGCTGCCACCTTAAAGACTGTCAGCAGGACACCCAGTCCATAAGGTAAATCAAAAATAAAAAGAGTAATTAATTTCACATTGAGAAAATCAATGGTCAAGCAAATCTGAGCTGACATTTTCCTGCAGATTAATAAAAACAGGAAAATAGCAAAAGCAAAGAAATCTGAGAAATTGGACTAAAGTCATGATGATGAAGGGAGAGAGGGAGCTTGGTAATCCTTTATATTCACCTATTCTCCTGTGTATAAACACAACTGCATTCACACTCAGCTTAAAGCTACAAACTAAAAATAAAAACACTATAAAAAACAAGACAAAAGCTTCATGCAGATTCCCTCAAGAAGTGCAAGTTTGGCAGTTGTAAAGCATTAACGCTCTAAAAACACCTCATCAGTGATGCCCCTGCAAAGGCAGCGTGTCTGCCACATAAATTTGTTGCTGAGACGCAATTATCCTCACTGATGGAAAGGAGGGGGGAAACTCATTTAACTGCTGTTTGCCTTTGCCTGCTAATCATCAAACTCCATTAATTAAAGCTTGCTCTGGTTCTGAGGATTTATACATCAGACAAGATGCACATACACACACACGCAGACATAAAGAGGGACTGACATTCTAAAGCATAGTTGATCTTTAAATTCATGTGCTGTTGGTGTCTGACTTTTTCTCTGCTCTTTCTGCATTCTTTATAAATTCAGATGCAATACTTGAGCTAAAAACGAGGAACTGCGATTGTTCAAAGCAAATGCAAATTGACGGTATGGAAGCTATTATTTTACAATAATAAAATAATAAAGTTTTGTTTACTTTCGGAAAGGTGAGACACTACGTGTCAACCCAGAAAATATATACAATAGGATGCAGAATCCAGAAGATCTGCAGGTTCTGTGATGCTGGTGTCATTTCTAACCAATGGATAAATATAATTACATGATAAATTGAGAATGAGGAGTTCATAGCAACATTTTGGTCAACATTTTTTTAACAAAATGCTGCAAAAACAATGCACTCTAGGAAAAGAAAATGCAAAAAACATGTAACATACATATTCTTTTGTATACATAGATATTTGAGTAAAAGTAGTAGATCTAATTCTCCACCAATAATTTGGAAGGATAATTTCTACATAGTTTCTTAGCAGTGACATTCCTGTGGTCTTCCATCATCCTGTTGCCTTTACTAATAATTGACTGATCTTTGTGTATGTAGTCAGTCGACTCTTGTTTTATCATTTATTATTCGTGTATGTATGTGCCACCCTTTTGCAAATTTGCAAAAATTGCAAATTAAACTCTATTGACTTATTTTACATGCGAATATACATCAGTTATAGCAGAAATAATAAAGTGACAGAAAACCTAATCCAGTTTCTTCCTTAGTGAGATTCTGACACTGGGAGCAGTTTACTGGTTTCTCAGTCAGAAGCTGGTTGCAAACCTGAGGCCAGCAGGTGTCAGTCAGTCATGGTAGACCTGAAATCTGGTTTGATGACCTCAAACTACAGACTGATAGGAGGAACCAAAAAGCCCAGTAAAGGTAAAGGCAAATCTTCTGAAGTTGGAATATAATTAATTTAATTTCACATAATTATCACAGTAGAATGTCTTAAAACCTAATGACATATTTGTCCTATTTGATGTTTGTTGTGACGTATGCTCACAAACCAACGAGGTAATTAGTCAATTTTTGTCGTTTATTGAACGTTCAGAAACTACAGCAGGTGTAATGAGCCACAGCAAAGGTAAACAATGGTAAAACAATCTGAAAAGACGATCAACTCAAAACCATTCCTACCTTTTTACTCTCTGTCATTTAAGCACACCAGTTGCCGTGGCAACCGCCTGCGCCCCGCAAGCCAAGCAAAGATTACATTAACCCTTCTAGACCGGAACGTGTCGCCGACAACTTGGCCAAATTTGCAGTACCGTAATTCCGCCACACGTAGCGCTATCTAAAACCTTTCCGCGATCGACCGGTTGATCGACGTATTGGGCACCCCTGTTTTAGATGTTCCCGCTTCAGCACACGATTTCAATTGATGGCTGATTTACAGGGTTTTGCTAAATTGCCATAATTTGAACAAATCCATCCACTTTAGATGGATGGATTTATAACATATATAACATAGCTCAGACACCCTACAGAGAAAACCCATTTCGGCCACTTGCATCTGCGACCTCCTTCTTTCGGTCATAATCCAAAGCTCGTGACCATAGATGAGGGTAGGAACATAGATCGACCGGTAAATCGAGGGCTTCGCTTTTTGACTCAGCTCTCTCTTCGCCACAATGGACAGGTACAGCGTCCACTTCACTTCAGACGCTGCGCCAATCTGCCTGTCGATCTCCCACTCCCTTCTTCCCTCATTCATGAACAAGATCCCGAGATACTTAAATTCCTCCACTTGTTATCCTCCCCCACCACCGGAGCCAACTCACCACCAGGTAGTGGTCAGTGGACAGCTCCGCTCCTCTCTTCACCCAAGTGTCCAAGGCATACGGCCACAGATCTGACAAAACAAGTTAGTCATCGAACTGTGGCCTGGGGTGTCCTGGTGTCAAGTGCACATATGGACACCCTTTTGAATGAACATGTTTGTTATGGACAATCCATGATGAGCACAGAAGTCCAACAACAGAACTCCACTCGAGTTCAGATCGGGGGGGGGGTCTGTTCCTCCCAACCACGCTCCTCCAGGTCTCACGTCATTGCCCACGTAAGCATTGAAGTCCCCCAGCAGAACAAGGAGTCCCCAGGAGGGGCAGTCTCCAGTACCCCCTCCAAGGACTCCAAGAAGAGTGGGTAATCTGAACTGTTGATTGGCCCGTAAGCACAAACAACAGTCACAACACATCCCCCACCCGAAGGCGGAGGGAGGCTACCCTCTCGGTGCCTGTACATTGGGGTAAGCCCCAATGTACAGGCGCCAAGATGGGGGGCAACAAGTATGCCCACTCCTGTCCAGAACCTCTCACCATGGGCAACTCCAGAGTGGAAGTATGTCCAGCCCCTCTCAAGGAGTCTGGTTCCAGAACCAGAGCCATGCGTCGAGGTGAGACCAACTATTTTTACCCAGTGGATGCCTAACAAACAAAAACAAAACTTGAGTTCATAATATAAATAAGTGTCTGATGACCTGGCGACAAAAGATGTTAGAGTCGGATTGTCTGGGGACGAAGGAGACCTGAGCTCGATGGCATCAAGTTCCCATGCCTCCGCAGTCCTGTGGGCCTCAAGCTCTCATGCCAACATCTTTCAAGCGTTAAGCTCTTCCGCCATCAGCCCCCAAGTGTCAAGCTTCCCTGACACTGCAGTCCTGTTTTCCTCAAGCTTTTCTGCTACTGACAATCAAGCATGAAGCTTGGAGCCCTCATGACACTTCTTTATTTAGAAGTACCATCTTTTAACCCAGTTCCAGAGACTGTCTGGTACATTTTCAGAAGTGTATTGGTGAAGCCTCCGGCCTCACGTCTGAATACAGGCAGTTGCTTCTCTAGCTGGTCTGAAACCAACTGGCTGTCTTTGTAGGTTTCCTCTTCAGCTGGCTGCTGTTCCTCTCTGTCCCTCAACCTCAGATGTTCCACTTCAAGTTGCAGGTTGGTCTTTATATGCTCCAAGGTGCCTCTTTTCTGCTCCAAGATGGTGTTTATCTGCTCCAGGGCGGTGCTTATCTGCTCCAAGGCGATGATTTTCTGCTCCAAGGTGAAGATTTTCTGCTCCAAAGTGGGACTTTCTGCTCCAAGGTGGGACTTTTCTCTTCCAAGGTGGTTATTTTTCTGCTCTAAGGTGGTGCTTTTCTCTGCTCCAGATCGGTCTTTTCTTTCTCCAGGGTGTTGCTTTTCTTTCTCCGGGGTGATGCTTTTCTGCTCCAAGGTGGGACTTTTCTGCTCCAAGGTGGAACTTTTCTGCTCCAAGGTGGAACTTTTCTGCTACAAGGTGGTGCTTTTCTTTCTCCAGGGTGTTGCTTCTCTGCTCCAAGGTGGGACTTTTCTGCTCCAAGGTGGGACATTTCTCTTCCAAGGTGGTACTTTTCTGCTCCAAGGTGGTGCTTTTCTGCTGCAGATCGGTCTTTTCTTTCTCAAGGGTGTTGCTTTTCTGCTCCAAAGTGGGACTTTTCTGCTCCAAGGTGGAACTTTTCTTTTCCTAGGTGGAGCTTTTCTGTTCCAAGGTGGCACTTTTCTGCTCCAGATCACCCTTTTCTTTCTCCAGGGTGTCGCTTTCTGCTCCAGGGTGGGACTTTTCTCTCTCCAGGGTGGGACTTTTCTGCTCCAAAGGGGGGACTTTTGTGTTCCAGGGTGATGCTTTTCTGCTCCAAGGTGGTGCTTTTCTGCTCCAGATCGGTCTTTTCTTTCTCCAGGGTGTTGCTTTTCTGCTCCAAGGTGGGACTTTTGTCTTCCAAGGTGGGACTTTTCTTTCTCCAGGGTGTTGCTTTTCTGCTCCAAGTTGATGCTTTTCTGCTCGACGGTGGTGCTTTTCTGCTCCAGGGTGTTTGCTTTTCTTTCTCCAGGGTGTTTGCTTTTCTGCTCCAAGGGGGGACTTTTCTGCTCCAAGGGGGGACTTTTCTGCTCCAAGGTGATGCTTTTCTGATCCAAGGTGATGATTTTCTGCTCCAATTGGGACTTTTTTGCTGCAAGTTGGTACTTTTCTCTTGCAAGGTGGCACTTTTCTGCTCCAGATCGGTCTTTTCTTTCTCCAGATCGGTCTTTTCTTTTTCCAGGGTGTTGCTTTTCTGCTCCACGGTGATGCTTTTCTGCTCCAGATCGGTCTTTCCTTTCACCAGAATGTTGCTTTTCTGCTCCAAGGTGGGACTTTTCTGCTCCTGTGTGATGCTTTTCTGCTGCAAGGTGGGATTTTCTGCTTCAAGGTGGGACATTTCTGCTTCAAGGTGGGACTTTTCCAAGGTGGTGCTTTTGTGCTCCAGATTGGTCTTTTCTTTCTCCAGAGTGTTGCTTTTTTGCTCCAAGGTGGCACATTTCTTCTCCAAGTTGGTACTTTTCTGCTCCAGATCTGTCTTTTTTTTATCCAGGGTGTTGCTTTTCTGCGCCAAGGTGGGACTTTTCTCTCTCCAGGGTGGGACTTTTCCAAGGTGCCACTTTTCTGCTCCAGATTGGTCTTTTCTTTCACCAGGATGTTGCTTTTCTGCTCCAAGGTGGGACTTTTCTGCTCCTGTTTGATGCTTTTCTGCTTCAAGGTGGGACTTTTTTGCTTCAAGGTGGGACTTATCTCTTCCAAGGTGGTGCTTTTCTGCTCCAGATTGGTTTTTTCTTTCTCCAGGGTGTTGCTTTTTTGCTCCAAGGTGGCACTTTTTTCTTCCAAGGTGGGACTTTTCTGCTCCAGATCGGTCTTTTCTTTCTCCAGATTGATCTTTTCTTTCTCCAGGGTGTTGCTTTTCTGCTCCAAGGTGGCACTTTTGTGCTCCTGTGTGATGCTTTTCTCTTCCAAGGTGGGACTTTTCTCTTCCAAGGTGGTGCTTTTCTGCTCCAGATCTGTCTTTTCTTCCTCCAAGGTGATGCTTTTCTGCTCCAAGGTGATACTTTTCTGCTCCAAGGTGATACTTTTCTGCTCCAAGGTGATACTTTTCTGCTCCAAGGTGATACTTTTCTGCTCCAAGGTGATACTCTTCTGCTCCAGATCAGTCTTTTCTTTCTCCAGAGCAGTGAATTCCTTCTCCACAGTGGCATTTCTCTGATCCAAAGCAGACTCTTCCTTCTCCTGGGTATTGTTTTCCCTCTCCAGGGCAGTGTTTCTCTGCTCCAAGGTAGTGTTTGTCTTCTCCAGGGTGGTGTTATCCTCCTTCAATGTTCTGTTTACTTCAAACAGTTTTTAAAACGTTAATCTTCCGCTCCTCGTTTGCTTTAATCAGTCCCCCTCTCTCAATAGCCATAATGCCAACTTCTTTCCAGATGCCATGGAGCTTCTGTGCCTCTGTAGCTAAGGCCCGTTGTGTCTTCTCATTCTGGGAATGAGAAGACGAGGCGTTATTGCTCTGACTCATTAATCTTCAGATCCTCATTTGCTTTAATCAGTCCCCGTCTCTCAATAGACATAATGTCAACTTCTTTCCAGATGCCATGGAGCTTCTGTGCCTCTGTAGCTAAGGCCCGTTGTGTCTTCTCATTCTGGGAATGAGAAGACGAGGCCTTATTGCTCTGACTCATTGTTGATCCTTGTATTCTGGACAAATACAAAAAACTGCTCAATGATTTCCATTATTTGTTTGTTAGGATTTGCCTTTTTATCTTGAAAAGCTTTCATTTTCAATATCTTGTTAGAAGACAATCCTTGTACTTGCTCTCCGGCTTCAATTGATGTCACTACCTAAGCATAGCAGGTAGAAAACTGTTTAAGTCTGAAAAAAAACTTTATACAGAATGTAGAAGACCCCCCCAATTCAAGGATTTTGGCTTTACTGATCAACAGGTTTATTGAGAGTAAATCCTACATTCACTATTGAAATAGACTTATTCAAAAACCAAACCAGTATTCTTAAACAATTAAGCTAATTTACAATTCCAAATCAATCAATAAAAGAAATATCCTTATTTACAAAATAAATGCACCTTGTGCCTCTATCAAGGGGGCCGTTAATAAGATATATTTTACTAACTCTGTTGCAACTTGTCTTCCGCTCCGTTGTTAAGCTGCCGTTCTATAATATAAACAAAGGAAGCTGTCTTATCTAAATAAAAGCATCAAGTTAAAAACTGGAAGTCAATCATAAACTATACAAAATAAAATGTGTAGTTTATTTGTTGCAATAAGTACAACAAATAATACAACAAATAACCCCAAATAACTTGGGGATAGTTACAGGTAATAAATCACCAAGACTGAAATCCGCACTTCAAATCACGTGATTCCCATGTGATGCATTCATGTGCATCACATGTATATCACGTGCACTACGTTTCATATGTGTGTCACATGTGATACACATTGACACATAAGATATGTGAAACCCATGTGGATCACATGGTACACATATTTGCAACGCATGGATCAGGTATGAAATAGTTGAAAATACATACAATTCTAAAATAATGGGACCACATTTTTTTTTACAATGAAAATTTCCAAATTTTTCATATTATTCACTTTTCACAATATGGGCTGATATGAGGTCACATGTCAATCTCATAATTTTATAAGACATAACTGCATGCTGAAGTAAACTTGTCGCTATGAATCAAGACTTCCAAGACAAGTATATATGTCCACAAACAATTTATTTACGTTTAAAACTGTTGAGAACCAGAAACAACTTTTAATATCCAAACATGACACCATACAGATTTGCTCCAAATCAGGCCCAGACAAACGTGTGGAAACTGGATGTGTAAAAACAGGTTTAAATACCATCAGTGCCAGACCAGAAAGCCTCAGGTAAAACCTCAGTGACTGGTCCTTCACGTTGTTTCAGGAGAGACCAATGGCGTAAATCCCATCTCATTATTGGGGGCACCATAAACAGGAAAATTTTTTAAGAGCAATTTTGGGGGATCGGCAAAGTTACAGTAAAATGTAAAGTAAAATATGGTTTACATTTTTTTGTGTGTGCGTTCAAGCTGCAGCATCAAAAATTACTAGCAATGAATAACAAAAGTGTTTTTCTCAGTTAACCTGTTGAGATCCATAGAAGTTAAACTAAGATTCAAATGTTGCTCAGATATGAGTTTGGTTCAGTCCCACAGATCTAATCTCTGCTACACCTTTACAAAAACTTAAGGCTCTAAATAAGTTTTAAGTAATTCCACTTAATAAAATTCCTCATAAATATTGATTTATTGTAGTGTTTCTCAATACAAGTTATGCATTATTTAAATAATGCATAACTTGCTGAATAATGCATAACTTGCTAACTTGCTAAGTTACTTTAAAATAAAACTTTTTATTTTATTTTGGGAGGGGGAGTCATTTTCTGGATGGTTGAAAATCTATGAATATGTAGAAATTGAATTTCTGGGAAGTATCATAACTTAAACTTAAAGGTCAGCACCAGAGTTTTCTAAAAAAAAAAAAATCAGATTTTATTTTGTGGTTTTAAAGGCTCTACGTTGAAGATGGTAAGAAATAGAGGCACACTTTATTTTGTTTACTGCCAGCTGCAACAGCCCCTTTGGTCTAGGCTCCCATACAGAGCTGTCAGCTAGTGCTAATGCTCAGCCGCTCCCTCTCGTTTCAAACTCTCCTTATTAAAGTAAGAGTTAGAAAGCTAAATATAATTGAAATATTGGCTACCTTCAACAGAAAAAGGAGCAAAGTCTATGAAAGCAATGTAGCAGTTTTCCCAGTTTTGATTTCCAAGGCACAATGTGGCAGTTTATCATGATTCAGCCATAGTAATGAAATAAACTCTGGATTGAATTTTATTGTCAACGAGTTTCTTCCTATTGAGCAGGGAAAGTAAATAAAATGTTTTACATGTCTTTTGCTTTAAGTATTTACTTACTGGAGGATTTTTTTGTTTGTGCTGCAGAGCCACAGCAACAGCTAGCTCCTCTCCTCATGTCAGTGTCATTCAGCAGACAGTTGTTGCCATAGACATGAATACGTAGACGCCTCATGCTTCGGCCGTTGCTGCAATACGCAACAGTGTTCGCCATATTGAATGTGGCCTATGTGCTAGTAAGCCAATACAAGTAAATGGACCGGACTTCAGAAAGTGCCGTTCTACTAAGTATTTTAAATTAATACCCGTCATTGACACATTATCTCACTTTTACACAAATATATTTGGTAATAAAATAAATGACTAAAGACAAAATTTCTGACTTTTAATGTGATTATTTAATTGTTTTGGGGCATTTCTGAATAAATAGCACAATGTTTTTATTTGATAGAAATGATTGATAATTTTTATATCGACATCAATGAACACACACTTTTACAGTGTTTTATTGAAGAATATATTTACATAATTCCATAACTTAATGTACATTTAATGTTTCAAGACGAGAAAAAATAATTTTCTTCCATTTATTTTTAGACATTTTTCCGAAATGACTTGATTTATAAATCAGTCATTATCAAACAGTTAAAATAATTCTGAGTAAATTATTTTATTTTATTTTATTACATATGTTGCATGTAATGTACACTAATACTTCAGATTGAGATATTTAAAAATACACAAAATGTGAAAGAATAAAACTTTTATTTATTATAACTGGGAACACTGGCCACAGGCAGGGCTTCAGTCTGCTGGTCACACTGGGAGAACCCCAGTGACTTCTGAGACGTCCTGGTACACAGGCTAAAACCAAGGATAAAAAGAGAAATTATCCAAAAGTGAAATAGAAAATACATATACGTTTCCTTCACATCCAGAAAAAGACATTTTGAGCATGTTGGGCTCTGACTCGTAGTATCTTTATAGCATAGCTAAATACCGACAAGGTGTAGCTGAGCTGGGAAACAGAGACTGAAGATCAGCAGCTCCAGCTCTGATCCTGACTGATCTTTCCTCACAAAATCCCCTGGTTTTTAATGAACTTCTCCTCTAATAACGGTTTTTCATCATACTGTTTTCTAATGAGACAGTTATTTGTTTTGGGAGCTGTAGGACTCAAGATAATGTCTTCAAACTGTAAAATCGGCCAACATTCAGTTCAACGTTTAGCTAGCTTAGCATAACTTTAGTCCTAAGAAAAAGTTCACCGGTACATCACTATCAGCACGAATTATTTAGCAGATTTATATTGCTGTGTAAAGATTTTCGATACACCTCAAGGTTCGAATAAAGTTAAAAGTTTCTCACCTTTTGGTTGGAAAAAAAACGCCAACCCTTCAAGTCTACCCTTCAAGAGAAAGAAAGAGCGCTCAACTAACCGTTTTTTTTTCTTTCTTTTTTTTAACCGTCCTCAACTGTCCATTGAAGAATCTTCTAGAGTGGGGGGAGGGGGTTGGTTGGGCTTGAAAATATCTCACGATATTTTCGAAATAACACAAGATATATGTTGTGTACACACACACACATATATACACATATATATATATATACATATATATATATATATATATACATATATATATAAATTCCCTTCTCACTCTCCACAGGTGGTCTCTTTCATCCTCTGAGCTCGGGTCCTCTACCAGAGGCCTGGGAGCTTGAGGGTTTCTGCGCAGAATCTTGGCTGTGCCTAGAACTGCACATTTCTGAACTGAGATGTCTGATGTTGTTCCTGGGATCTGTTTTAGCCACTGCTCCAGTTTGGGGGTGACTGCACCAAGGGCCCCGATGACCACAGGCACTGTGGTCTTCACCTTCCAGGCCTTTTTCCAGTTCCTCTCCGAGGCCCTGGTATTTCGCCAGTTTTATTTATATATATATATATATATATATATATATATATATACTGCTCAAAAAAATAAAGGGAACACTTAAACAACACAATATAACTCCAAGTAAATCAAACTTCTGTGAAATCAAACTGTCCACTTAGGAAGCAACACTGATTGACCCGACGAGGGTCCCCATTGTCAATTAGTGTTGCTATATATATATATATATATATATATATATCAGAGGTCGTGTTAATGGAATATTTTCCGTGTTTAACCCGTTATTTTTTTTAAAATGACCAGACAATTTAAAGCCTGTCTGTCATTTGATATGTTGTAATGAACACCCTTTGCACATGGGCAAACATTAGACTTTATGCAAAGATTTACCTTAAATCAATTAATAAAAAAATAATTTCTGAATATCATCTCATGAACTCTGAACTAAATGCGTCTTTCTGACCGGGAGCTGACATGTTGAAGAATTATGGAACGGACGCTTTGGAGCATCTGGTTAGGAAGCGCGTTCCAAACCTTTGGTTGAAATGGCGCCTTTAATTCAAGTCTCCATTACAAACCAGATAAATCTAAAGAGAATGCAACGTTGTGTTAATCCACTTATAGTCTAAACAGAGGAGCTGGCAATTTATCTTGAAATAAATAACAGTGTAGAAGTTAATTAGATCGTAACATGCGCAGTGCGCTGCACAACCAATGCAGACGCTGCTCCGCCGCTGCGAAGAATTAAACTTAACTCATCTTGCGGTTTTAATAAATGGAGCCTTCTGGGTGCACGTTACCGCACCCAGAAGGAGAGCGGCACTCAGGAGGTCTGTTTCGAAGAAGCGAAACCACGCAAAAAAAATCCTGTTTAAAGGATTTTTAATAGGCCACAGTCAGTGGCCCCAATACTATGTCACTATGGAGAAAAAATTTGATGCATTCATTTGCTTTATGTGTGATGGGATCTGGATTTGTGGTTCAACTAGGTCAGGGGTCGGCAACCCAAAATGTTGAAAGAGCCATATTAAAAACATCGCTCTAGAGCCGCAAAAAATTTAAAGCCTTATATAAGGCTTATAATGAAGGCAGCACAGGCTTTAAGTGTTTATATTAGCTATTTTAGCCTATTATCAAAACGACTAAGTGCATTTAATCATGAGCATTCATGATTAAATGTTTGTTATCCCTGCAGTGCGTCCTGAAGGGAATGACACACCACGTGACTACTCTGTTGTATGGTGGTGCTTTAAATCTACCTCCCGTTACAATGTTAATGTTAGGGTTAGGTTTCGTTGCATTGATAAAATTAAATAAATGCAAAAAAGAAATACGATTTTTGATGTCATTTTTATCATGGAGATCGGCAGGGAAAGCGCCTTTTTTTTTTTCCTTTTGGAACTCAAAAAATCTGCTCCCAAATGCAATTTGCATAACGACGATCACTCCTTGAAAATAATCACGCTATATGTGTGATCAAAAAAACAACAAAACGATATGTGCTTAACGTTCTGTTTAAAATTGTGGCGGCTTATAGTAAGGTATGCTCTATAGTCCGGAAAGTTCAGTACTCATTTTCTTATTTGACAATTTCTCGCTACAGAGCAAACGTACAGGTAATCCTTCCTCATTGGCAATGAATGCAAATGATTCGGCCCAAGAATTGTAGAATCTCTCCTCGGCTGTTTATCTCTTTTCCCATTTTCTATCCATGGCCCACCACACACCCGTCGGTTTGTTTACAGCCACCTGCCTCGCATCCCACCCAGTTAAAAGAAACGTGTCACAGGCTATGACGCAAATCTTTGTTGACACACATGTTGAAATTTTATATTTATTCTACATATTTTTATAGCATTGGAAAAAATATATTTCCCACCCCCACCTTTTTCCATTTTCAAATGTGGCACTATGAAAGAGAACAAGGCATGAAAATAGTAGCCTCCCCATTTTATTTTTTTGTTAAAAGTTACTTAGAGCAAGAAACTAGCGTTGGAGTTTTATTGTTCCTAGAAATGTTTGGATTTCGCGATCGAAGGGCGCTCAACGCCGTATGCAACAGCAGCTGATGCTCTGGCAGGCTGAAGAAGTCCGCCATTGCTGAGATATTAGGAGCAGCTACAATAACCGCTGTACTTTCTGTTCACAGGTAAGCCGAGTCATAATATTTATATAGATCATAACGCAAGTAGCCTCTGATAGGTACCGAATGGCAGAGAAAAGGTGCTTCAATAGAACTGAACTGCCGAGCTGGATGTGAAACCGGAGTTAGCACCAGGCTAAAGTAAGGATGCTAACGGCTCGCGCTCGTGTGGGCTCGATTAGTCGGCTTAATATGGCCGCAAAATGATTTCTAAATATATGTATTGCTTGAGTTGTTAATGAACGTATGTTGGAGTAGATGTATAGTGAAGTCAGTAGTGAGTATGTGTGTTTACTGTTGCTGCTCGTTGATTATTGTGTTTAGTGGTTGATGCTCTGGCAGGCTTAAGAAGTCCGCCATTGCTGAGAAAACAGCTTACAGCAGATATTAGGAGCATCTACTATAACCGCTGTACTTTCTGTTTACAGTTTGAACTAAATAAATATGCTACACAAGAAGTGACCCGTCCCATCATTTTCTGCAGTGTAAAACTTTTTTTAAAAGCTCCAGGGAGCCACTGGGGCAGCGCTAAAGAGCCGGGGGTTGCCAACCCCCGAACTTGGTGAATATTAACTAAACTAAGCGGCTAAATAGCCAATGTTAATATGATTATCATTTGACAGGTAAATGTTACACGTCTCAGCTCATAGTGGACAATTGTAGCAAACGATGTTTTGTTTTGTTCTTCTGATGTGTCTCTGTTTCTCCTTTGATCTTGGTGGAGAGCCTGTAATGATGAACAGCGTCAGTGAAAGAAAAAAAAAGGACGACCACAGACTTCTCCCCATACTCTGTCTCTTTATTACAAATTCTTCTATAGAACCCTTCCATAGACTCTAGGACCCTCAGCGAGTTGGCCAACTGAGTGCGGACTGACCGTAGCTAACATGAGTCGGTTTTCAAGGACCATTTTTCTCAATTGACACTCGCGGTACAGGAAGTCCAGCGCTAATTGGCGCATATTGGTATATGTCATATGTGTGACAAACAGGAACTTGGATCCAATGTGAAGAGACCAATATACATTTTTCGTGTATAAAGTAGTGCTCCTCCCCCACATTGACCCGAGTTGATCCACACGTGATACATATACCCTGGAATGCTCAGTCGTGTTGACTACCTGTCCACAGAGTGTGTCGGATCCTCTTAGCCGGAGGGCAAATGCTGAGGGCCCTTGCTTCACCACTAAGATACGTGTATGATAATCTGCAGTAGTTATTATGGCAACTCCGGAGAATAGTGTGTCCACATGACTTTCTATGCAGTCCAGCCCATCCCGGAAGACCCACACTGCCTCACCATACTCGTCATCCACGCAATACTCTGTGTTCAAATTACATGACAATCCAGACCGCCCGAGGATGATCTTCTCGTCTGTCAAGGTGGCTGTCGATTGGAATGAGTGCAAGACTATGGTGAACTGTGCTTGAACAAGTTCGCCACTGTATCCACCAAAAGTATCTGTAAACCGAACTCCGGCATAGTGCCCTCAAGTCTTGTTGACATTAATTTAAAGTATACACTAGAACTCGGATTGTAACACAGTAACTGGGTATTGGCTTTTCTCCACACTAGGACATTGAACATATTAGGAACCATAAAACACAACTAAAACGAAATCTGCATACCCATGCAACTCACATATCTACACACCTTAATGAACATCCAGACACTGCAAAACACTGATATACACCGCTTTACTCCCTCGGTCCTCTGGCGTCATCCTCCTCATCGGCTTCGAGATCCTCAGGCAGGTCTGACTGACTCCCATCTTCCTCCTCGTAATGACAAGACTCATCGTGAGAGTCCTCCTGGTTCTCCTTGCCAACTCATGCTCCTGAATGCCCATCCATCCTGGCTAGCTCTGTTGCAACACTCGGGTGGCGGAGTACTGCTTGCTGAACCTCTTCATAGAATTTCACCTCGTCTTCCGTAAATGTGCCAAACAGTTGATCATCATGGTCGCCCAAAGTCTCGACATACTCATTGATCATGCGAAGCACAACTTTCTTGTTCCAAGGGTCAGATACTATCCCTTTGTAGTTTGCAAGGGCAGTATCTCCAAGAGTAACTAGTAGCCTGTGCGCTACCCAGGTGATGGGTTTGAAAAGCGTCGCTCTCACCGGCCCCAAATCATTGCGGAAACCGTAATAGATCCAGCCATCGACAGCATCTAAAGCCCTGCACATATTGTCCCACTCCCCCGGGTAGAGCATGGCCACGATAGGCCAGGGAAGTGGGGATGCTCGTGGATTGCACGCACGATTAGGTTGAGGACCGTTAATCCAGACCCCGTGGCTTGAGTCAGCAACACCCGGAGTCTAATCGCGCCTTGTGGTACCTGTGCTAGCCAGCGTGCCATGACAATATGGGGATTTTTGTCATTGATATAATGACCAAAGTTATGATAGGTGAGGGCCACATCCTCATGTCTGAACATCTGCGTGAGTACTGGCATGAGTGCTCGTAGCTCGTTCATGATCCTGTCAGATTTGGGGAGGTTGAGATTGCCACGTGTCACAAGAGCAATCAGTAGTATGAAGACTCCCTACAGCACCTGCCTCTCTCCCGACATTCTGGGCTCATGATTATTATGAGGATGAAGCAGAGTCGTTGCTCGGTAGTGGTCTCAGTTACCCACATACCGGTATTACGGTTGTATACTTGTCCGACTTTTCTCTCTTCATCCCTCATGCGATTAACCCCATCAAGAAACCACCCAGCATCAAGGAGCCGCTACACATTGGCAAGAACTCTCCCAAGCTCTTCCCTGGGCTCTTCAGTCCCCAGGCACAGTTGTTCGGGAAAGTTGGGAGCGAGTGCTTCGGCGATGATCTGTTGCCGGGTGGCAGCACCTTGGTCCTGGTCCATTCTTAGGGCAGACACCACCCCGATTAAAGCCAGATGCTCAACATGGAAACCTTGGCCCCTCATCCGCTCGATAGTGAACTCACCTAAGTTAAGGTACTGGAAAATGCAAGGAAGCACATCACCTCCCCGAACGATGGCACTTAAGATCTCGGGATTGTCCGCGGCGCCTTTGTCTCTGTGGTGCCTGTGCTGGTTGTTTCCCGGGCTGGCTCCATTACCTCCTTGCGCGTGACCTCCTGTGCTGCCATTTGGCCGATGGGGAAGCTGGATGATCTGCATGTCCTTTAAACGACCAGCAAGACCACCCAATGGTCGTCGAGTCCCACTCGGTCCTGAGGGGGAGAGGCCTGTGGCTGCGGTCCAGTCACGCTTGGTTGAGGGGGGCGGCTGACTGGTGGTGCAGGACCTGAGGGATCCACTTGCCTGACTGGCTCATCTCGAGAGCGAGCTTGAGGGTCTCTCCCAGAGGGGTCTTTGGGGCAGCCCTCACCAGCTTCACATTACTAACCTGTAACGATGAACAGCGTCAGTGAAAGAAAAAAAAAGGACGACCGCCGTCTTCTTCCCCAAACTCTGTCTGAAGAGCAAGGGGCGGTGCTCCTCACTTCAGGTCTCCTGGTGAGACGTTGCCCGAACCTTGGTAACCTTTTTTTGCTTTCCTTTATAATTTAGGAAGTGTAAAAAAAAAATAAAAAAAACCACACGTATAATAAATTGCAATACTATTAATTTATGTGGTGGCTTATATTCTTAAACAGATTTTCTGGACTATCAAGAAGTGATTAAATTCTCCCACTTTATGGTGCATCACATAAAAATAGAACATGACTGATTTTTTTTTTTTTAAGTTTTTGGTCAAGATAACGGATAACAAAAAAGTCTAACACGATCTCTGATATATATATATATCTCAGACTTAGAGCTTTCATTTTGTTTTATTTTATAAAGTATTTAAAACTTATTTCACACCAGTTGGCTATTTTTTTAGTTAACTATATACTTTACATTATCAAATATTTCTATTAAAACATAAATATAAGTGCTGATTTGTCTTAAAGTTGAAGTCTATGCCTCTGGCATAAATAACTTGCCATTTATTTCACCTTTGTTTATGTGTATCCCATGTGATGTACATGTGACCACATGGGTTTTTACCACAAGGTATTCCAAAATCCACAAAGTATTCCAAAATCAAGTAAATGTGAGAATTTGTGTGAACCATGTGCATATTTTATGTGGTACATGATTTTCAGATGTGACTTTTACATGTAAAATTAATGAGATTTTTATTACATATTCAGTATAATTACTCAATCTTTACATGGGAAAAAATCTGATATGTGGTGTACATGTAAGAAATGTGATCATATGTGACACATGCGATCCCATATTGAATAAACCATGGATCATATGATAAAAATGCTTCATCACATGTGGAACATGGGAACCACATGTGAATTTCATGGGATTTTTTTCTGTAAGGGTTGGTAGATGAGTTTCTGAGTGTGACAAACGAAGGTGTCGTAAATATCCTGTATTGCTTCCACCCACCACACACCCTGCCGTTCTTACTTTCGTCCCCTGGTTTACCGGTCACCGGACTTACTGGGTTAAAAGCAAGTAGTCACAGATCCTAAAAAGTAGTAGTATAAAAAGGCAAAAAGCTGTTCGGAAATCATGACAAGCTTTGCTGTAAAACAAATTTTGAAAAATCCATTGATTATTGGAAAGAGCGTAAAAAAATATCGACATACCATTTTTGATTAAAACAGAAACTCCTTTTATGTGCTTTTAATCTTTTCTTTTTCCATTCGGCTGCAATTCCCATTCTTGCATATGGGAATTACAAATCCTCCTTTGTAGCATAGAGTTCAAATGCACTTTGTTTTGTCATCATCCGTGATGGTTCAATATGATTGTCTTGGTATTGTGACAGTGCAGGTTAAATTGCACTCAACTTTGTGTTTCACAGTAAGTTTACTCAAACATATGAACACACAGACGTCCACACTCACACTCTTGGCTTAGGCTGAAGTGGGTCCTGATGTGGTTTGTGATTGGTAGCACTTTATCTGTGCAGATCTAGATCTCTAAAATCATTAATGGAGTTGAAGGAATGCCATTAGCACCTCATTCTGATTGTGTTAGACAGTAGCTGAGTACTCTCAGATTTGGCACAGAACAGCAGCAACAGAGAACAAGTTATATCGTAAAATTAATAAATATCTGATCATCAACGTCTGATCATATATGACAAAGATTCACTCATGGAGCTATAATGATCAATTACCATCAAACAAATGAAGACAATAATATCCCAATCTAGACATACAAAATGTAAAATGCTAAACTGTGTGTAAAACTTACACCTACCCAATATGATCTCTCCTTTCAAGGCGGTATTTTTAGAGTGAGATTTGTGGTAACGTTTTCTTTAGCAAGCAGCCTTTTGTCTCCTCCTTACCCAATTTTCTCACTTCTTTTTTTAACTGGTTTGAAGCATACCTTTTCCACTTGAGTGAAGTTGGCCCCTCCTACCTATTTCAAATCAGACAAAATTGGTGTCAAACGTTGTGCTACGTTTGTGCAGCAAAAATTTTCGTTTGCGCCGCTATCATTTTAAAGATATAAAGAAATGTTTCTAGAGGTCATCCAAGGTCAACCAGCCCCCCACCTTCTTCAAATCAGACAAAATGGGTGTCAATCAACTCAGCTACGTTTGTGCAGCAAAAATTTTCATTTGTGCTGCTTTGGCTTTGAAGATATTAATGAAAGTGTTAAGGTCAACCAGCCTCCCCACTTTTATGAAATCAAACAAAATTAGTGTCAAACATTACTGCTATGTTTGTGATGGTTTGTGAAGCAAAAATTTTCGTTGGTGTCGCTATCATTTTAAAGATATAAAGAAAGTTGGATTTCATAAAGGTGGGGGGGCCAACTTCACTCAGGTACCTTTTCCCTATCAAGACAGTCTAATTAAGAGTCGATGTAGCCTTGACACGCAAAATTGAAAGGCCAAATAGTAGTGTATTTGTGTACGACTGTGTATTTCAGTGAAATGGACTCAAAAAACCTTGCTTTTTAAGTGCTTGAGTTGAAGGACTACAAGCACTTCAACTTCAAGTTGAAGTGCTTGAAGGCTTCTTCTCTTGTTTCTTAAATACATGACAACTCTGATCTAAAGACAACTCTTAACCTTGTAGCTTACATATTCTTCCTTCAAGAGTTTTTTGACCCAGCAATGTTATCTTTCCGCATCAACTCACAACCACAAATATTATCATAAAAACCTCCACTTAGACATGCAGATCTACCACGACCACCTTTTCTATTCATCAATATCCAGACAATCAAGTCACTGCAAGCTGTAACAAATGGAGTTCAAATCATATTTCACATAGTGGAAATAATGGTGATAAAGTTAAAAACAACTCAAAATGAGGCCCCAGAATCAAAGAAAATAGTTGGGACAAAATGCAGATATCAAAAGGAGCTTAGGCTAAGAACCAAATGGGGAGAATATATTAAAGGATGCACCACACAAACAAAAGCACCTGTACAAAATGAAAATGCTTTACTTCTACTGTACATCATTGCATTCCAGGAGTTAGAACTATAATCCACCAAAGCATTGCCTAAAACCACAACAGCCCAAGAACATGTAAGTTTAAAAAAAAATAAAAAAAACTTCAAGAAAAAAACAACAACAAAAAAGCTATGTTTTAATGTGAGTTTCTTTAATTAAATTTAAGCTTCTCCAATTCTGGGGGTAGTCACCAGAACACAAATATAAGACGACATTGTTTGAGATAATAAGATTTCCCATTTAAATTTGGAATTGAGCCAACAGACAAGCTAAAACAGAACAGTGGGGCTTGTTTGCATTTGTATTTAAAGCCTACACTGTCAGTGAGGGAATGAAACATCAGAGCATACACACAAATGTATTTGAAAAGAAATTTACATTTAAGATGGGTTTTGTTAAAATCAGAGGAAAAAGCAGCAGCAACTTTTTCCTCTTCTGTGGAAAAAGCCTGTACATCACCATAAAAATGGGTCAGACTAATTAAATTCAGGGAATATGAATAACACTGTTTAATTTCCTGTATAAACATGCCAAATTACCTTTAGCGAAAAGTACCAACATGTAGACATAATGACAGGGCTTCTGGGAGAAGGTGCGGAGGAGTTGTGGACCAGGTTCAGACAAGTTTAACACTACTGGTGCCTTGAGGGACAGTGCAGACAACTTTCACCGCATTATTTGAATAAATCAGCATTGGGCAAAGGATAACAGTAAAATAAAAAGAGAATGTCACTGCAACAGAACTTAGAGAGATCAGAAAAATACAGCAGAAAGGTGCACTAATACAGATGTACACGAATAACTGAGTGAGTGAATACAAAGCTGGTTTTCGCTAAAAACACTTACCCATCAAAAAAATCCTCAACACATTTATCATTCCAGTATTAGACATCATAAAAAGGTGTTAATTTTCAACTGGTTTGAGCTCGCCAGGGACCAGAACAAAGAAAGAAGAAAGAAAAAAAACATGACACACTAAAGTGACTGCTTCTGAAGCAACCCTCAAGCAAAATCAGGTTTTTTGACAAGTTCACTTTACAAGATTAGACTTGCTCAGGCTCAAATATCTTGTGACAGTTTGTTTTTAATGTTCATCCAGATTTTAGCTCCTTCTTTCTACATCATGCAGTAACAGCAGGTAGTTTCTGAAACAGACTTGACCTCTGAGATTACCTTCTTAGACAGGGAAGCTTGATAAACCTAAAGGCTTTGTGGGATGATTATGCTAAAAACAATACACAGCTGTTTTAAATGCATCTCTAAATCTGCTTCTACTGTGGATTTTTTTTTATGACCTTGTAGTTTTACACGGACTTGGATAAGACAAAACCAAAAATAGGTGCTAAACTACATCCAGGTAAAGGATGAGAATGGTTGTGGGGTTTTTTAAGTCACTTTTCCCATTTTGTACACCCAGAGGAACAAACTAATGTACACTAAAGCAGATCACAATGCACATCTGTGAGCCTCATCAGAGCAGTGGATGATTTGGTTTACTCAAAGCACGTGGATTACAGCCCTCCCTTATAATCCTTAGAAGACATGTCTTTAAGATGCCAGTTCTGGTTTATGATGCACAGCTGGAACAAGAATAGCTGCTTGTTTCATTAATCTGTTGCTTTTTTTCTACTTTACCATCTCCTAAGCTCCTATTGTTCCACTAAGAGAGAAAATACTATTTATTAAAGGGAAATGCAAACCAGTACGTCGTAATTATGGCATCAACATTTAAGAAAATGGCACTTGTGTCAGTTTAAGTGTATTTTCTTAAAGAAAAACTACAGTTTAGCAGCACTATGCAATTATGCAGTAAATCACTGGCAAATGTGGTTATCAGAATTTCACTGAAAAAAACTATTCATAAATCAAATGTCACAGCAAAGAAAAAGACATCACAAATGTCCGAGATTCATAAATCACATAATAAAAAACTAATGCATAAAATGAATGTTCCAAAGCTTTTTTGTATTTTCCACAAAAAAGGCAACAAAAAGACAACTTTATAAAATTACATACTTTAATTCTCTACAGGGAATCGTTTAATTTGTACTTGGAAATGTCCAAAAATGCATTATCATCTGTATCATCTGTATGCCAAGTTACAGCAATATTTGTACTGCATTACAGAACTTAGAGGAAGTTCTTAAAATATATTTATTGCAGTACTATGACTGCTACTACAACTATTGCAAACTAATATAACTAAACTTCTAATTAAAAAAAAAACATCTTTGTAGCGTCACTCATGGTATGTTTTTGTCAACAGATTTACAGTATTTATGATCACTTACCATGAACAGAAAAAAAATGATTCTCAGTTTTAAAATTTACAGGACAATACTGGGTATTGTTTTTTTACACTGAATGCTTGACAACAATGACTGATGGTCATTTACCAAGAATACCTCAAATTGTGTTTTGCAGTGTATCCACTGTAATAAAAAGCACAAACTAAAGGTGTAGAAGGAGACTGATACGTTTACTGAAAATGCACCGCTGATGCGTTTTCAATCTTGACTTTTTAGTTTTCACTGTCAGAAAAAGACATACAGCCTTGTTCAAACTACATTCTTGATGGGGGGGTGAATCATGTCATAGTTTGTCTTCCTGTTCATATCCCTATCCAGGACACATTACCTCAGTCTATGCCTTGTGGGATAGATGGAAAATGTGGGACACACCAGGGAAGACAGCATGTCTACACCTGCAGAGACTTGCAGCCTCGACTTTAACAATCTCAGAATACTGAAAAATGAGCAGTTTGACAAGATGTGTCAAATGTTCCCTTACAGCTGCTGAGACATTCCAGTTTTAAGCACATTCAGTGAATTGTGCCATACAACTGCTACCACCCGGATCTGATAAACGAGCAGAAGTGGCAAAGTGGATGTGTAATTTCCATAAAAGGTCAAAGTGAAAATGAGAAATTTATTACAAGAAATGACTATGATTAAGTGACTTGATATTTAACTTTCTCTACAAACAAAATATAATCAAGTCCTTAAATTTTTTTTTTTTTAAATGTACTTGTACACACATGGCAATCTATTTCTGTGCACCATTTTTGACAAACGCATCCAAACACTAAAACCAATGTTGTCATAAAGTCATAGCAGGTAATAATTGCCAGTAATTTTAAATAATTGTCTGTAATTATGGAAAGCAGCCCACTGTGAGCTAGAAATGAAAGTGTTTACAATATTGATGTCTAACTAGTAAAATCATTGCATTAGAATAATTTATGCAGCATAATGATGCCCATTTATGTAAATTTAAATAAAAACCTTAGAAACTTTCAAAAAGGTTAGAAAGTATTTTCACATTTTCTCCTATAGTGTAATTCTAAGCTTAGAGCTTGAAAATTGAAACAATAATAATTATGTAAAATACATACATCACAAAAATATAATTTGGGAGAAAAAAAAAAATCTATTAAAAAAATGGTCAGTTTGTTGTTTTTAAGGATTTTGTTTGGACATTAGCAAAAAATAAATAAAAAATAAGCAAAGAGGAATGACAAAGATTAGTACAGAGGACTTATTCTATTTTCATTAACAATCTAAAAACCATGCAATGGAGGTGAAAACCTAAGAAATTTACCTGAAAACAAAACTGTTAACTAAATGTACAAGCAAAACCTTCTTCACCCGAGTCAAACGTGAGAAGCAGACCACCAACTGAGAAATGGATAAACAGAGTTTACACTTGATTACATAACTTTTCACAGCTTATCCCTACTTATCGGTTACCTACTACTAAATGCTTCTCCTTTTACCTCCATCTCCAAGCCTGTGGCATAAACACATCAGACAAGCTTTCAAGCCAAAAGTCACATAAAGCAGCGAGCAAGAGGATGCAAAATTGTTATTTACCATTTCACCACACTCTTCTCCCCTCTTCTTCCGTGCATTGGCTTTTCATGGAGTCACGGTCATTTTTAAACTTGAAGTGAGATGGAGAAAACCCTTTTGAACACATGCTAACGCGTGGTCCTGCATATTTGGTTTCAGCATCTGCCTGGCGGGCCCGCAACAGCCCAGTCAAAGCTCAGCTGGAACAACCGCCATGACAATTGCAGAACGAAGGGACAAGAAGAGAAAATGGTTGAAGGAGGAATAAAACCCTCAAGCATTTTTACATCCGTTTGTAAACTCAAATGATACGATGAATTTCTGGTGAGCCAGAAATTCATCGTTTTAATGCCCCTGCAGTAAGCAGGATCGTAAAATAGTATGAATCAGCAGCGTAAAACTCCCGACTTCAAGGGCGAGAGCTCTGCAGCTGTTAGATGCGTCACTAGCCCCCCAAAAAACTATTTGTACCACAAACTATTATTTAACTGATTAATGACTAAAAATGGAAGACTTTATCTGATATAAAAGTCCAAAATCATACATTCAAATCTTGCTCTTCATTCAAACTGCAATAATTAAACTGCTGAAAGTCCAAGATTTAGCTGAAAATAAATGCAAGGTTTTATGCCAAGTGAGCAAAAAAAAAAAAAAAGTCTCCAACTGGCTGGTGCGAGTTTGGCTGCGAGTCAATCAATGCCTTTGCACAGACATAAGCCATCCCAAATCCTATCAACAGAAAAAAAGATACTCAGGAAAGGCAAAACGGAGTCTTACACAGAAAGAAGGAAAACACAAAACCCTGTTTAAGTCTTGCTAATTCTTTCTGTAACATTCCTCAAGTTATGCCGCAAGACAGTGATGTGCCCTTAGGGGAGGGAGAAGAACAGGAAGAGGTGGAGTCATCATAAAGAAGGAATAACACCGAGTTGATTCTCACTCAATCTCACTACCTTCTGGCTAAAATAGCAGCAGGGGTTCCCCCTTAAACCTGCTGTTCTACAATTACTGTGGTAGCACTGAATATTGATGTTCACCGACACTGAAGGGGGACTGGAAGTGTCGAGGTAAAAGAACGAGTGTAACAGCATGGGGATGAGACAAAAATAGAAGGGTATATCATCATTAAATTCTCAAAGGAAACCTGCAGGATCCCTCCTACTAGCACAGTGAATTGTCTCTGTAAATAAAATATAGTAATAATCTTGGTATACTTGATTATAGCACTGCATCCTTAGAGAAGTCTGCAAACAGTCAATGAGAGCAATACCACATTTCAATAAGTAAATTATAACTGCAGATCTATTCTAGGTTATGTTGTTATTGGCTACATTTTGTTTTGTTTTTTTAAAATGAAAGCTCTCCCGTGTGTGTGTGTGTTTTTTTAACATTCCCACTTTGAAACGATGCTTTGAGAGCTCACAACTAAAAAGGAAGTCACTGACCTCTTTCAACACCAAACATCGAGCATCGATTCTCTTTTCAAGCTGAAACAAGTTCAATTTTTCTAAAGAGCACCACTTATTAAGGTCAATCCACAGCTTCAGCAAAGTAATAAAGTTCAAGAAGAGTTGAGGCCTATGATGAGGGTAACTTTTAGGAGCAAACACACCGCAAACAACCTTTGGAAGAATGTTGAGGCTTCATGCACTGTTGCTCGAAAAGGTTAAGCTCTAGATTCTCAAACTAACAAGAAAAGGCTGACCTACAAGCAATTTTTCAAGTAAAAGAATATGGTGAATTGAAAATGATTTACACTTCTGCAAAATGATTTGTACCTCTGTCACAAAGGCAAACAATTTAATGTGCATCCTTTTGTTTTTATTCTTCTGTGCATGAAAGCATAAACCCAGATTGGATAGAGTTTAAACAGGAATTTTTAAGTCTACCCTCAATCAGATTTGTTGGTAAACCACCTTAAAACTATTATAAAATAAATTTGTTAGTGATTATAGATTGAAAAGTTTTAAAAAGAATAAAAACTTCTCAAAGTTTACAGATTTTAAAATTAGGTTTAGTGGATGAACAATAAAATAGTCAATGCAGCATGTTGTGCAAATCAGAGGGGGAAAAAACAGTTCAATTGAGGAAAAAGATCATATTTAGAAGAGTGGGTCTCTTTCTGATCTGGACTAATGGAGCATGCAAGTACGTGTGTGCGTCTGCTACAGCATGGATTTCTACATTTCTTTGCAAGGACCAGGATGAAAACAGAATTAGGAACTTAATCCTTGCGTGGACTTAGGGCATCAGTGAAGGAGCAAATGAGAGTGAATGTAAGTGCGACAAAAAGCCCTAAGACTGTCTGCAATTTTCTCATCATTTCATGCATCTGAAACAAAACTAATTTACTGCTCGTCATGCTTGGCTTGACATACACAAGCGCAGAACCAATATGCCACAGCGCGTCAACTGCCGCTGCATCAAAGAGAACTGTTTATACATCAGAGTCACAGCTCCATATGAATCATAGGGACCTGGGAGAAACGCCTAATATGGTCTTATCAAAACGAGCAGTCGGGCAAACCAACTGATACGCTGGTGCCTTTCCACATCGCCCTGCCTCCCGTCTACAACAACATCCTTTTCTCTGTTTATACCCTTCCTCATGGGTCATTCCAATGTCACAGCAGTCAGTTTTTTTGCCTGGCACCATACACACACGCACACACAGATAAAGTTATGCGCTTGGAGTAAGAAAGAAAGATACAGAAGGGGAAAGCTAGAGGCAGAAACTGTGAGAGAGAAGGACTGAGTAATAAGATGAAATAATAGCACCAGAGAATACTAGAGGGAGGAAAGAAAAGCGGTGCAGCTGTGATAGAGCATGTGCATGTGTTAAACCCCTTAAAAAAGGCAAGTGACATCTTAATCGGACCCTGCAGTCAAGAGATGTTCTTAACAGTAAAAACATATACACAGACAAATCTTTCTAGTTTTGAAGCATATGCTGACTTTACTGTTCAGATGAAAGCAACGGTTCTCATTAAAATGGATGCTGTCTCATGTATTGATTTATTCTCACAGTGTTCACAAATCTTTTTGTTTGGAGATCCTCAGTTTGGATTTTGCTGTCATGGCTGGGGCAGACATCGATATGTAGTGCAGTGGTGCATAACAAAAGGCTTAATTACACACTTGTAAACTGTTATTCCTTTAATGCAGCATACATTTTTCTGCATGAAACCAATTATCTGAGTTGGTGCAATCCATGGGTCTGACCTTAATGGAAGCATGGCATGAAGCAAGACCACAGCTGAAAGAACGCCTTAAGAAATGCAGTTGTTCGCTATTCAGGTAGGAAACATGTTGAAGGAGGGGCAAATCTCACTGAACAAAACGTCCCCACTGCGATACATGGTGGTGGCAGCGTATCAGATTTGTGGGGAAGCTTTTCTTCAGCAGAAAGAGGGAGGTTTGTCCAAGCTGAAGAGAAGATGGATGGAGCCAAAAATAGGGTAATTATCAAATACTTGACACAGGGTCAGTTTAACATTACAACAAAACAAGTACTGCCAGTTTAACAACAGAGCTGTTTAGATCACAGCATACTTGTGTCAGAATGTCCTAGTCAAAGTCTGAGACCTAAAAATCTAATTGTCCAAAAGTGAAAGCGACATATCACACCTCCAAAAGCTGGAAATGCAGCATAAAGTGGTTCTACAAAGTGTCGACTTGAATGCAAATGCAGGCACCACTTTTATGTACAATTTGTCTTCCACTTTAGCAATGCACTATTTTGTGATTTTTCTCTCTCACCCATTTTTTTATAAAATGCATTAAAGTTTGATAGTAGTATCATTATAGGTGAAAAGGTATGAGAGAGATGAAAAGGTCAATGTACTATTACAGCTAAAAAAAAAAAAAAAAGAAGGAATCACACCACCTAAAACCTGCTTTCAGGTTAACATCCCTGTCATTGCTCTGAAATATGCTAGACACATGACGGTGGGAAGAACAGTTGGGGACACAGAAATACAATTTGCAATCTCCTCTGTGGTGTTGGGTGGCGTGAGAGAGGAGCGAGCCTAATTGGACACTGGCCTGTGTCTGGTAGTCCTGTCACAGCCCACAGGGGTGTAAGTGTGTACAAGTGAGGAAGGGAGGGAGGGAAACAGAGGGAGAGAGAATGAGAACAAACAGAGAACTCCATTCAGGTCTAATTCACAGACGCATCATTCAGTCTGACATGACGATACGTCTCTGTGACCGAAGTATTCATATGGGGCCTCGCCAGCCATTCACAGATGCATCATTCACACCCACACTCAGCCACACAAACACACTTCCGCTGGATCTTGCCTACATGGCCACTAGGCATTTATATCACTATGGAGAATCTGTCAGAGATTTTCCCCGTTCATATTCAGTTAGTTTTCCCTTGACATGAATACGCTGCAAAGATTTTATGTGGCGCTTATTCTTGCAAGGGTACTGCCCCCAAAACGCAGTTAATGTCTTCCACTACCAAGGCTGGAGTGAGAGTTTATCCATTAGCAAGTCATAATATTGACAAGGCTTGCTCTTGTCAAACTGCAGCGCTATAGCCGTAACATTGGCCGACACACCGGGGCTGGTATGTCAATGTGAGGTGCTTATGTGCCAATAAAAGCTGCCGTTCCAAGTCTTATGGCAGCCTTTGATTGACGGCACGCAGGAAGAGGAAGGGAAAATTTGCACGGCTGAGGGTGTTACTACGCTCACAGAGGTCAACACGCAGTTGGAATTTGATGAAAAGACAAGGATGCAAGATGATGGCAAAATGGGATTATCAGACTGCTTTGGAACTAAATATTTGTTTTGCTCCTGGATAGCTGCAACAGCAGAATACACACAGCTTATGAGTAAGCACATGCAGAGATGTGTTAAAATAAGATATCAAATAAAACCCAACAACTTGTCACGTTAACAGAAGCAAAGTTAAGTCAACGTGCAATTTGAAATCATGCCCGTGAATCTCAAAAGCCAAGTAGCTTTCAGCAAGTTATTGCCTGTATGTTTGAGACAGCTATGACTGTGGTATCCAACCAGGTTCTTCAAGAACAACAATCCAAGACTTCAGTAAAAAATACACAATTTCTCATGACAATAAAAGCACATAAACTATCTGCCTCACAGCCTGTGAACCACATTTACCCTTATGGATTTCCCACCTACAGCCTTGTCCTTTTACCCTACCTGCTATATTAAGGGTGATTTAATTTAAATAAGGTATGTCGTACTTTTGACTCAAAATTCCAAAGTTGAGTAAATATTTGACAAATAATAGTGATCTTTACAAAAATTATAGGATGATCCAAATTGGATTTGCAAGAGTAAGAGCGAATTTATACACTGAGTCCAAGTTCTAAGTGGATGTAAGAAGAGAGAAACCAGTAGAGGGGCTCAGAGCCACTGCTGTAACAGGGTTCTGCATTATCTACAGGCAGGAGATACAGCTTTCTGTGCATGACGTGAAAATAATAGTGAGAGCAAGGGAGGAGAGGATGGAGAATAGATGTAATGATAAAGAGAGCTAAGGAATAATGTACAAGACAGATTTTTACCACAAGACATAATTCATACTGCAAGGCTGAATAGGCAGCATGTCAAAACAGTCTGCAATGTCATGCTTCTCTTTTATCTCAAACACAGTTTTAGCACCAACAAACCTTCAAACTCAAATGCAGATGACAGCCTGTAGTAAAATGACCGTGAGTTAGGCAGTACAAGGCGATGGGTGACCTTCCAACACAACAAATGAAAATTCTTAGTTTTTAACTTTGAGTATTGAGACAAAGATCCCTACGTCATTTGCTGTGAAAATAAAAAATGTATGCTAAATAAATCTGTTTCAATTTCCCCTTTATATTAAGCCACAATATAGTTATTTTTGACAGAGTAAAAAAAATCCAACCATTTGAGCATGCAAAGGGTTAAAATCTGCACAAAGAACATTTGAATTCCTAAAACAAGTTTATGTCTAATCTTCTAAGTACTGTAGAATTAAAACAGTTCTGCCACTACAATAAAATTAACTGACATTAAACTTAGACAAAGTCTATTCTGATAGGATGGCCTGATGTTAAACCCAGTCTTAAATGTTCCATTTCAAAAACTTAGAAGATGGTATATCCCAGTGACCTGAAATGCTCTGAGAGAAGGAAGCTTTAAAAAAAGTTTTTCAGAATGTATACAAAGTTGCTCTATAATTGATATTTATTGTCGACTCAGTCTGCAAAACCCATCCAACGCCAAGTCATAATACCTTACTGAAATGAAACTGCAGCTTTTCAGAAAGCCATATCCTCCAAATATGTCAGATAAGACCGTGGGAAATGGAGCGTTACTTAGTTTGACCATTTCAATAATTTAAAGCAAAGTCTAGACTGATTCCTTTTGAAGTCGAGCAGTCTGAACGCCCCTATATTTAAAGCAAAGCATGTACGTTACTTCAATCCCTTTAGGCACTATGTATGACCGTTTATTTAATCATTTTAAAGAGAGGACGACTAACAGTTTGAGATGCTGTTCTCGTCGGCTCACATGAAGGGCACTGGCAGCGCAAAAATTAGGTGACTCGGGCAACATAAGGTCCCGAAGCAAGCGGAGTAGCAGGTATTTTAGTTTTCTGCAGTCCTAAATATAAAAAGTCATACTGTTGTGAGGGACAGGTGACTGATCCTGCAGCGGGATAAAGTCTG
Source organism: Poecilia reticulata (assembly GCF_904066995.2). NCBI lineage: Eukaryota > Metazoa > Chordata > Actinopteri > Cyprinodontiformes > Poeciliidae > Poecilia > Poecilia reticulata. The sequence continues at coordinate 8,436,670 of NC_088852.1, read as the reverse complement.
TCCGATCGCTTGAGCTGAGCGGGCATGGCGCAGCTAGAACAGGTGCAACACGCCTCCTGTCACCTGGCTGGTGCAGTGGGGAAGCCCAGCCTGATCTACGGCTATCAACGCATCGAAAGCGCTATAAAAACAGTCCTGATGGATGGAACTAACCTCTTAAAAAGACAATTTCCTTACCTGTAATCTATGCAGATATCAGTCACAACCGCATCGACACTGCGGAGAAGGGGCACCTCCACAGCAAATCCCAACTCTGCTCACTCCCTCCCCAAAAATGAGAAAGGTTCAGAATAACGATATATCCTGATCAAGCGGCTTGTTCACTTTAAATCCCGGACAGCGGCACAGTTAAAATGCGATTCCTGCACTGGGAAAAAGAAATAGCAGCAGACTTCCAGCGGCATTCCCCGATCAGCAGGGCTCTACACCAAGCCGCTTTGAGCGCTCTGAGACCCGGGAGCCGCACCTCCCATCTCCCGGCGAGGACGCACTTGGTATGCCGTGGGAAAAGCCGCTGCGCCGTACACGGGATATACCGCAGGAGGCTGCGTCTGTGTGCGTGAAGGTGCGTGCGTGTAGTGTAGATGTGACTCAGTGCGGTGCTCCTGCCCTACTGAGGTGCTGAGGCTGCTGCAGCGGAGTGCGAAAGAGAGAGGGAAGGGAGGACGGAGGGAGGGACGGACAGAGGTGGAGAGGAAGGCAAGCAGAGTTGTTTCAGCTTCGGGTCGAGAGGATGGAGCTTCGACGAATGTTTTCACCTGCGTCCCTGCCTCGTCCGCAGTGACATCCCAGATCGAAGGGCGGGGTGTGGGCGGGGGGGGGGGATTTGGTTTATCTTAAATTCTTGGAGCCTGGCTGGAGGCTCAATGCGCATTTAGACCATAACAATACAGCCCGCATCAAAGAGGAGTATTTGTAAGGCAGAAGTGCCCCTCACAAGGATCTAAAGCACGCCACTCCTGCCATTTTAATGACCGCATGTTTGCGAAACCAACCAAATTATGCAATTAATAACTGCGTTTAACCTTTCAAATCACAGAGGGACAACATGTAGTATTAAGCTTTGTAAAATGTGCAGTGATGCCAGGAGAGTGTTTCTGTAATGCGTTCATCTCGCTAAGAATGGGATTTGGCAAAGCCAAAAGTGGATTTTTTTTTTTTACAATACAGGGGTGAAATGATCAGATCATCGGATTTTTGCATCTAATCTCAAGATCATTTAAAGGCAGAGATTAGGCACACACAGCAACATAATTACGACCCCTGCATAGTTGTGAGGGATTTAAATCTGCTCCCCCCCTCCTAATGATGATACTTAACATGCCTCGGGAATGCACCCCCACCATCCTTTTGCATTTTAAGCAATTAATATTCTAAAAGCCTAATTATGTAATCATGTATTCAGCGAAATAGGCTGCATGGTGGTACAGGAATAACGCATTCTCCATAAAATAGCCTTATGTGCACATTAAAGCAATTTAAAACTAATCCATCAACACTGACTGCACATTACACAAGCAACACTTTTTATGGGATGTATTGGTTTCAAGGAAGCACATTCTGCAAGTAAAATGACCATATGAGTTTATAAAGCGTTCAAATAAACCTTTTGTAGTAATGGGGAATTCAGTTACCACCCCTTAACCAGCTACATTTTTTTTTTTTTTGTATCTAGAGTTTTAAGGTCTTTTAAAGAGTCTGCTGCAGCATCCTCTCCCACTGTCCTGCCTCCCTCGCCCCCCCTGCTCTCACTTCCAGAGCGGGGACTTTCGCTTTGAAACACTGCATCAGAGCCCCACCTACAGGCCAAATAGTCTTTACAACCAGACAGCCGAATGCAAACCACAGAAACACCTGCCTGCACACTCCTCTGTCAACATGTTTAACCGTATTTCACTGACATTTTGAGACCAGTTTCACCGCAAAGACGTGTTTTCATACTAGTGCTGCTGTATTGTTTAGTCACACCGCATCTACACAGCGTTTTATGGAAATGGCTAATAATCCTACGGTGCGTTCAAGTACACCTCGTAGACTAAATTATCTCGTTTGAAAATGAATGCGTTCAAATTAGTGATTGTTAAAGGCACAACATTCGTCTTCATAGCTCCCTAAATAGCATATTTGACCATTTTCAAGTGATTTTACCGTTTAATGTTGTTTTTGTTTGTTTTGTTTTAAATATTAAACAATATGCAAACCAAACATCTAATCAGAGCTATATAGTATAACTAAAAGCACATTGCAGTCCTTCAAAACACTCTTGACTGGTTGCTAAAAAGAAAAGTCAGAGTATTTTTCTTGAATATCAGATTCTTCTACTCTTCTGTGAAGATTTAAAAGACAACACATTCTAAGAAAAAACATGAAACAATATTATTGGGTCAAATTTTCTTTACTGTACTCTGGTTTTACACATTGCTTACGATGAAAAGAAGAGAGTAATAATGTCTTAACTTCATTTTTTTAAAGGTAATAGAATATTTAAAGCAGTCGTGACAGAACAATACAATGAGATTATTAAAAACCAACAAACGGCATTAAAATCACTCCATAATGATCAAGAATAAACAAGAATGTTGCGCTAATTTCCCATCTGAAAAATTATAAAACCATTTTATGCATATTGTACGACTTGACCCTACCGTCTGAGCTGTTTGTTGCTGTTGTGTTTTTTGCCTTTCCAATTTTAACAAATGTTGATACGTTACTTAAGTGCAGCTTTTGATTTTGTCCAGTAGTATCGAAAACACAACGAAGAAATTTTTTTTAAGTTATATTACACGGACCTTAAAACAACGAGCTTACGTATGATTAGGTTAGCCATGTTAGAAGCTAATAGCTTCGCCCAGAGTTGAGCTATTGGAATAATATGCGAGCGAAGAGTAGGCGGAAGAGAAAGAACCGTAAAATAACTCTCTTACCTCGAACGTTTTCCACATCCAACTTTCATATAAATTAACCCAGTCGTTCCAAAACATTTTACAGTTTCATTAAACTCTAATTATATTAAAACTTCCGAAAACCTGATCTTCGTACAGTGTAAAACACGCGGAGCTCTAATTAATAATCAAATCCACCTGCAGGTTTTCTGATCCTCCTAGCAGAGGGCTTTCGGTCGACCTCAAAGCAGAACATTTTTCGATTATACTCGTAAAAACTCAAATGTACTGAAAGGGAAGCTTTACAGTCTTTAATAGCAAAAAATAAATAAAAAAAATCTCAATATTTTACTGAAAGAAAGATTGTTGGCACATTTTATTTTATTTCAAAATACAATGTGCACATTGTAATTAAAATGAGATCTGGCATACACATAGGATGGATTATTAATGAATTTATAATATGAATAAATGGAGTGATCATTTTGGGATTTGAAAATAAACTCAATACTTTTTTTTATTTTTTTTTTAGCTTTCCATATTTCAGTCACTAAAAAGCCAGGTTCCAGATTCTTAATAGGCTGTAAATACTAAAACTGATATTTGTCTGGCTTATACCAGACAACAAACATGTATTATCATGCTGTGTGCTACTCAATAAGTGACTATGTACATTTGACCAAAATATTTATTTGGGGATCTTCGACCAAGTACATGAGCTTAATTTCTTTAATACGTTGACATGTAAAATCTGCATTTGGTTATCCAGCGAAAATTCCAAATCTTCCCACATTTTCCAGATTGCAATGGAATTGTGTTTATTGCTGAGTTTTACCAAACCTGTGATAACTCTTTTCATTTATTGGGTGCTTAAATTATTGTATGTAGAGTGTCTTAATATTGGGATCTAGCCTATTTAAAGGAAGTTGAGTACATATAAGTCCTCTGGTTCGAAGAAAAATGTGTTAATTGTGGATTTGGGGGCAAGCAAAAAAAATAAATAAAAAAAATCCAAGCAATGTACCTAACATTACTTTTGTGTACTTATTTGCTTACAAAAAGTAAACAAATACATGAAAAATATGTACAAAATATACTTTTATACACCTATTGTCACCACCACAGGATTGAAATCTTCTTCAGTTGATTAATCTGCAAAAGTTGCTTTGGTCTTTAACCAACCATTGATTTAAACATAGGTCAGGTCTATGTTTATTTATTACTGTCTGGTCTTTGTGTCCAATTCGGAGGGCATCTCCTGGTGTCATCTGAAGGACAAAACGTGTAGATGAACTGGCGAACCTATTGGGTTCATTAACTTACTCAATAAATGGCACAGAGCTAAGTCAACAGTCTGTGGTTGTCAATTATCAGATAAGTTTCAAAGCAAAGCAAATCAATGGCCCTGCAATCTACAGCGACAATAGTCATTTCATAAAAGGTCAGACATGTGGGACCTAAATCATCTTGCTCATGTTTAGATCAAACATCCTTGGATTAAATTAAAATAGGAATTAGTTTTCATTATGAGAACAGGATCATATCTGTGCTCTGCATGATCATAGATTAATCATATGGAAGGACAGGAGTCCTTTAAAAAAAAAAAACCTAAACAAGATTTTTTTTTAAACCTAATTCATTTACTCATTCATCAACCATTAAAACCCAATGCTATATATATATATATATATATATATATATATATATATATATATATATGGCTGTACTTCTTGGGTACTGATCTTTTCATTGCACCCCTTTGGAGCTCTGACAGTTGACTCACTTCCCTCCTTGTTATCTTGATCTTAGCCTCTAACCGTCTTTTCCATGGTGGGTATTGGGTCTCATGGTTGCTCTTATAACCAAGCATCTCAAGGATCACTGATGCTGAGTTGTATATCAGCTCATTGGTTTCTGTTATGGTGTTGGTAGGGATCGTTCTCAATGCCGAATTCACATCTTCAATGAGACTTTCTGATGGTACTTCACTCAGCCGTTGTAATTGGCGTCGGGGTCGTCTGGTGTTCATTCGGGCCATGATTCTCTCTCTCAGGTCAGTTGCTGCCTCGTTCAGCTCAGATGGTTGGTTCATTACTGGGGCTACATACCCAGTCTCTGGGCGGGGAGTTGTAGTTGACTCCCTTCTGACCTGGCATCCTGGCTCCTTCCCGTAGCACTTGTGTCGTACCTCGTCAATCTCCAGTTGTGACAGCAGTTGCCGTTTGCGGATGTTGGAACACTGAGCTACTAGTTGTTTGGCAGTTAGTGTTGACTGGGGATGTCGAGCTAACCATTCCTCCCACAGTCTTTGCATGTAGCCCCTCTGACTAGGATTACTTGAGTAGTAGCATTCCAACAGATCCATGTTTTCATCTCTCGCCCATTTCCGTCTTGTTCCAGTAGCCCACTTTTCATCAGGGTGCTCTGGTTCCCCAGCACCTGACGCAGACCTTGTTTGACCGGGCGACGTCTGAGCCGGCATGTCATGCTTATTTGTGTCTCTCATGGTATGAGGTAGGCTATATAGCTCCAAGGGTCTTGCCTAAGGACCCACACTGACAGCTCAATGTCACCGTTGTAACTTTTTTTTTGCCCCAGCCCCCAGCCTGGCCTCGAACCCGGGTGGAAGACTGGTGACTTACCTATTGAGCTATACAGTCAGCAAGCTCCAAGCGGCTGGCCAAGCTCCAAGCCTTGGCCAGCCGCCTAAAGAGATACACGAGAGAGAATGAAGCCAGGAGGATTAACCGGCTCTTCGCCACCCAACCAGCTAAAGTGTACTCTCAATGGCAGGGTAATAACAACAGAGCAGACCCACCCAGGCTGGAGACTGAACAATACTGGAAAGGCATATGGGAAAGGGAGGCGTCCCACAACAGCAATGCACAGTGGCTAACCTCTCTACGAGAGGACCACAGCAACCTCCCTGAACAAGCCCCGGTAACCATCACTGTGGCAGATGTCCAAGACAGAGTCTCGGGTATGAAAAACTGGACAGCACCAGGACCTGACATGATCCATGCCTACTGGCTTAAGAAACTCACTGCCCTCCATGAGCGACTGGCAGCTCAACTGAACCAGCTGCTACAAAATGGGACTCACCCTGAATGGTTAACTGAAGGGCGCACAATCCTGATACAGAAGGAACCCTCGAAGGGTTCAGTCCCATCCAACTATCGGCCAATAACCTGTCTCTCTACAACATGGAAGCTCATGTCAGGCATCATAGCGGCTAAGATAAGCGGACACATGGATACATACATGAGCAAGGCACAGAAGGGCATAGGCATAAATAGCAGAGGAGCCAAACACCAACTCCTTGTAGACCACACAGTCGCCCGAGACTGCAAAACCCGACACACCAACCTGTGTACCGCTTGGATTGATTACAAGAAAGCCTATGACTCAATGCCACACACTTGGATCATTGAATGCTTAGAGATGTACAACATCAATAGGACTCTAAGAGCCTTCATTGCAAACTCGATGGGGCTGTGGAAAACCACCCTTGAAGCCAACTGCAAACCACTTGCACAAGTGTCCATCAAATGTGGCATATACCAAGGAGATGCTCTGTCCCCACTGCTGTTCTGCATAGGCCTGAACCCTCTCAGCCAAATCATCAACAAGACTGGCTACGGATACCGACTCAAGAATGGGGCCACGATCAGTCACCTCCTCTACATGGATGACATCAAGCTGTACGCCAAGAGCGAGCGAGACATCGACTCACTGATCCACACCACCAGGATCTACAGCACTGACATTGGGATGTCATTCGGACTAGAGAAGTGTGGTCGGATGGTTACAAAGAGAGGGAAGGTCGCCCACACAGAAGGGGTCTCACTCCCAGAAGGAACAATAGCAGACATAGAGCACAGCTACAAGTACCTGGGAATACCACAAGCAAATGGCAACCTCGATGAGGTCACAAGGAAAGGAGCCACAGCCAAATACCTCCAACGAATAAGGCAAGTCCTGAGAAGCCAGCTCAATGGCAAGAACAAGATCCGTGCAATAAACAGCTATGCCTTACCAGTAATCAGATACCCTGCCGGAATAATTAGCTGGCCAATGGAAGAGATGAAGGCCACGGATGTTAAGACTAGGAAGCTACTAACCATGCATGGAGGGTTCCACCCCAAATCCAGCACCCTGAGACTGTACACGAGCCGTAAGGAAGGAGGCAGAGGACTAGTGAGTGTGAGAGCCACTGTCCAGGATGAAACATCCAAGATCCATAAATACATCAAGGACAAAGCCTCAACGGATGATGTGCTCAGCGAATGTCTCAGGCAATGGGGAACAGAAGACAAGGTGCTGGAAGTACCATCATGGGAGGACAAGCCCCTACATGGGATGTACCACCGACAAATAACTGAGGTGGCTGATGTCAGGAAAACCTACCAATGGCTGGAGAAAGCTGGACTCAAGGACAGCACAGAGGCTCTCATCCTGGCCGCCCAGGAACAGGCCCTAAACACCAGAGCAATAGAGGCTCAGATCTACCACACCAGAGAAGACCCAAGGTGTAGGTTGTGCAAGGAGGCCCCTGAGACAGTCCAGCACATAATAGCAGGGTGCAAGATGCTGGCAGGGAAAGCATACATGGAACGACATAACCAAGTGGCGGGCATAGTGTACAGGAACATCTGTGCAGAATATGGACTGGAAGCCCCGAGATCAAAGTGGGGAACACCCCCAAAAGTGGTGGAGAATGACCGAGCTAAGATCCTGTGGGACTTCCAGATCCAGACAGACAAGATGGTAATGGCGAACCAACCGGACATTGTGGTGGTGGATAAAGAACAGAGGAAAGCCGTTGTGGTGGATGTAGCAATACCAAGTGACTACAACATCAGGAAAAAGGAGCATGAGAAATTGGAGAAGTACCAGGGCCTCAGGGAGGAACTGGAAAAGACCTGGAAGGTGAAGACCACAGTGGTGCCTGTGGTCATCGGGGCCCTCGGGGCAGTCACCCCCAAACTGGAGCAGTGGCTCAAACAGATCCCAGGAACAACATCAGACATCTCAGTCCAGAAATGTGCAGTTCTAGGCACAGCCAAGATACTGCGCAGAACCCTCAAGCTCCCAGGCCTCTGGTAGAGGACCCGAGCTCAGAGGATGAAACAGACCACCCGCGGAGGGTGAGAAGGGAATTTTTATATGAATCCTAATCTTTCCTCCTCACGCTAGACAAAGGGAAACTAACCCAAAGGCTAAAGGTGAATGTTTTTTACCCTTCTAGGTGCTGCTTGGGTCACCCAGAGGAGAACTCCGCCCACAGGAGAACTTTCTTTAAGACCTACATCAGCTGTGGTACTTTTTGTAAAGTTTTCATGCTTATTTAACCTTTTTTTTCCTTTTTCTTTATAAATTAAAATTAAAAAATTGTTGCATGTGTCTGGTCAACCCACTTTACTTTGGTAAACGATTGATTGATTGATTGATTGGTTCAACAGCCTTATGAGCCACACAGACATTAAAAAAAAACAAAGATACATGATACACAACAACAAATAAAAAAATTATAAAAGACTTGCATAGCAGAGGCAACTGGTAGCGTAGTACACTGGCAGAACAATGTGACAACATTACATAATTACACGGTGTTTCCAGAAAAACAGCAACCCTAAAAATATGTATTGCACGGCACTGTATTATTGTCTCACTATTTATTTAATTGTTAAACAACGATTACGCATGCAAATAAAAGACGTTAACAGTTCTGTAGTGGCTTAGCGTTTTTGATCCAAGTTAACCGATCTCCCAAATCCTGCTTACGACTCTCCTCTCATGCAACCTCGTACTGGCTCTGTGTAGGGTCGGAAGCTGTGCCAGCTCGCCGTTTAAAGCAGGATGCTATCTCGGTGCTTTGCTATTGTAAAAATCCGCTGACCAATCTGACTTCCCTATTTGTCTTGCAAATGAGATGATGACTTATGAATGGCTCTGATGAAGCCTTTTTAATGCAGTCAAGTGGGCTGCAGGGAAGTGCGGGTGTCTGTCTCCTGATGCCAGCTGGCACAGTGTCACTTCAGTGGCTCTCCTTGTCTTCCTGAAACTGTGTTTGCGTGGATGCGTGTGTGTGTGTGCCCACACATAACCCAGCGTCGCGTCCCTGTGTTTAGAATTAACTCAGTGAACCCCTATAAACACAGCTGTACGTGGTTTATCTGCAGCCTGTGGGGATGCAGGGATCACCCCACAGTTGTGTACTGTTCCTGTGGGTCCTCCTTCTTGCACACATTGACTGTCGCACACAAAACAGGCATTCATCTCTTTCAGCGTATCCCTCCGTACATACACGTTGCCCCGTGCTGTAATTTACAAGTCGCTGCAATCCGAGGGATTATGATATTTATGAGCTGTCGGTGGTAATGCCACATTTACTGTGTCCATCTTCATAAGAGTGTCTTCCCCTCCTTGCTTTTCTTTTGTTGAAGCTTTCGCTCCCCTTGGTTAAAAAAAAAAAAAAATGAAACACTGAAAAACCAAAGGAGCTCGTTTTACACAAATCCACTTGATTTTGTAGAAAATCCATTAGTCTGTCTCTAAACTAATACAGTATGCACTGACTGGACACGATGACTGACAGCGATATCTCATTGGTTTAGACCGTAAATAGGTTTTTCAGCTCTCAATCTATGTTGCGAGTTGCTGGATAGTGAATTGTATTGAAGCTGACAATTCTAGATATCTAGGATTTGTGTCATGAGTCGGTGCATGACAACGGATGAACTGGCGTGTTGATTGTGTCACCCAGTCATATAATTAGTTAGTTTACATATTGATGGGTGCACTTGCGTGTTGCAGGCTTATTCCATAATGTCGCCTGGATGTTTATTCATCCATGTATCATCAGCCTCCCCATCAAGCTAGCAGCTGCCTGTCTGTCTGTCCATAAAGCTGTGTCCATATGTGAGTGTGCGTAGACTGTCCAGGCCATGGCCAGGTGATTCGGTGTTTTGCCAGCTATTTCTCCAGAGAGCCAATCTCACGTCCATGGAGATCCAGACAAAGCCACCCTGACCATGCCTCGGCTTCTCCCTGCAGAATTAACCTCCTCCATTGGGATAAATTCTGCAGATGGCTGGGGGAGGCAGAGCTGTGGGGGGGGGCAAAGAACAGCAGCAACCAAAAGGATAAAATGATAATAGAATGGTTAACAAGAGTCTCAAGCTTCTTCTACCAAGCATAAAAGTTGGGCGGCATAAAGAAACTTAGGGAAATGACGTAATAGGTGGTGGCTGAAGTTGTGGGTGCTTTCAACTGTTATAGTTTAGCTGATAGAATGAATAATAGTCATTAACAGTATAAAATGAACACTCAAAAGACATTAAAGCAATCCTAATATTCAATGTTTAAATGAATTCCGAATGCAACGGTAATTTATAAGATCTTCTGAACTGTCCTTTACTCTGTTGGGGTTTTATTTTGTTCTTTTTCTTCTGGGAGTTGTCTGCTGTCAGGGTCTATGGATTTTTATGTCATGGTTTATGGATTTCATATCTTTATTTTAGTGCGACAGTGTTCTATACTTTAAAAAAAAAAGTTTGTTTTTGTTAGGTTTCAGGATGTTTTGGTTGCTGTTTTACTTTCTGTCAAGAGATGAGGTTTTTTTTTCACATTTTCAACATGAAAACCACAAACTTAATGTACATTGTTTGGATTTTATGCGATAGGCCTATTCATACTTGTCCTCTTTTGTGAAGTAGAAGGTTTTCCATGACATGCCTCCAATTAGCCCTCAACTAATTACCTGCAGGAGTTTTCTAATTAGTTAATAAGAGTCCAGTTGGGATTCTTTTCTTTGGCAGAGCAGGGAAGTTGGTCAGAGTTGATGAGAAGATGGGGGGGGGCGCTACATAAGAGGAATTCCTGGAAGAATACCTGTTCAAGAGACATAGATTCACCTTCCAACAGGACAATGGTCCTGTCAAAGTCCAGACCTGAATCCAATTGAGAATCTGTGGCAAGATTTAAAATATCACGTGACAGACAAACTCATTAAACTCTTCCTGACTTTGAACTGCTTCACCAAAAAAAAGAAAAACATTTAAAAATTGGTAAAATGTTCCTATGTGTCTGCAAACCACATAAAAACACCTCTAAAGACTTGAAGCTGTAACTGCAGTGAGACGTCGCTCAACAACATAATGATTCCAGAAGAATGAAAAATAAATGCTCTCTGCACTTTTCAGATTGATTCGGATTCCCTTCAATTCCCAGCTACGTTTTTCTTTGTTCTAATTTTATACATACAATACATACATCAAAAAAGCTCTCTTTCAAAATACCGTGAGTTTTGTAAAAGCAAAACTATTGTAGAAGAGTTAAAGGGGAATTAATATTTCTGCCCAACTCTCCTCTGATGAAATTGGCTCGTGCCGTTTCTGCTTCACCACCATTTTGTCTTTATTTGTTCCTGTGAGGTTCGTTTCATCATGTTCCCCTTTCCACGCCACCGCTTTTAGTCTGCAGATGCCTGGACCAACTTCTATAGTTTGTGTTGTCCGCTGGTAAATCAACTATTGCATTTATTTCATCCATCTGCTTCCTGTCTTGGAGTCTGCACTTGGCTCTTTCAACCTTAGCAAATTTGCATGGCAAAACAAATCCTAAATGTGTGAAATCCAAGACAGCTGGGCCAAAACTAGCCGAGACAGTGGCAGCGAGGCAGCTTCAGAAACTAAAAGCGACAGATTACTCTTTGCTTGATTTGTCCAGCAAAACTCTTTCCTGTTGCCAACAAGATGAAAAGAACAGTTTCGTCTTGTTTTTTTTTTTAAGAAAGCACGGGAGACGGAGAAAGACCAGCTCGGAAAGTCAAGTGGAAGAATGTGCTTCTATTTTTTTTTCGTCTATCTTTTCTGTTTTCGCCACACAAGGAAACCACACACACAAAAGGCAGTCAGCACTTCTGGGAATCCACTATTGTGGTTAGTAGCTATACTCATCTATCAGCAGTATTTTACACCAGTTTGACCAGAAGCTTTCAGCATCGCATCGGCTGCATATTACACCTCACCGCAGCTCCTTTCTCTTTCCCTTCGGAGTGCACTCACTGGTGAATTATTTTTTGATTAATTGTCTTTATGTCCTTCGTTCATGGTCATTTTCTTTTTAGGTCCAGGTTTTGTCCACATCTTAAGGCTCACATTAAGTCACATTTTATCTGAAGAGTCTCCCAACGCACTTTTCAGAGACAAACACGAGAAATTATACAATTGGAACTGTGGTTTATTGTGAATAAATCTGTTTGATTTGGGAATTGGATCAGTTCAAAGTTGTTTTTATTGTTGCGCTTTTATTTGCTGTAAGCAGAACATCATTACTATTAAAAGAAACAAAAAGCTTGGAAAATCAGTCCGTTTGTAATTAATCTCTATAACGCGTTTCGCTAAGCGAATTAGACTACCGAAATAAATCACTTTTCGATGGTGTTCTAAGTTACTGAATGTGAACGCGAATAAGAAAGAGCAGATGAGAACAAATTTCCGGCTGTTAGCTCGTAAACTCTGTGAGTAACTTCACTGTGGGATTCACTCCTAACATTCCACTAGGGGGCTCTATAGTTGCTTTGTATTGGTACGTGAATTAATGTGTAGAAGAAGAAAACGAACGATGGACCAGTAGTGTGCTTCATAGGCATAAGGATAATATAAGGATAGACGCCTCATGGAGCGCTCTCGCCTATCGTAGCTGACGAGATTTAGGGCGGCCATCTTGGAGCGGTACACCACTCCACTCAGCTTATGTGTTTAGCAGGCACAATGACATAGCGCATTTAATCGATCATAACACGCTTTTTTGTTACTGAAAACCATATTCAAACATCTATCAAAGCTACATTTATAAACAATGGTATTATTTAAGTATGTTTTTAATACATAGTATTGACGTTTTGTTTGTCTTTTTTTTTTTTACTTTATTTTTTTACTTAATTTTACTTCATTTACAGTACAGCATGTCCGTGTAAAGCCACTCGGCAATACAATTAACAACTACAACAACAACGGCTACCTTATGTTCTTTGTAACATTCACGCTACAACCTTCAAAGCAAAAACAGCAAAGAGCGTCGTAGTATTGGGGGGGAGGGGAGGGTGAAAGACTGAAAGGTGTTACTAAACAGAAAAGCTAAACCTAGCCTTCAAGATAATCAACAAACTTTTATTCATCTGAGAAACTTGCAGAAAACAAAGCAACTCTAAAGCAAACTTGCAAGGCTATTTAAATATTTTAGGCAGGTAGTTTTTCCCATACACCGATGTTCTCCTCTATTAATAGCTTCTGTCTTTCCACATAATACCAGACTGACTTGCTAATGTTCCCATCAGGCTACGTGGGAGGGCACCTGTCACAAGTTTTAGTTCTTAAATCTTCTGTATGACACATACTGTATAGTTTGGGATTCATGCTGCAAAGTGAGCTTGGATGTGTTTCTGCAACCAGCCACGCGTCGAGCGTGCTTACACCGAACTGTCGAAAACGCATTTCATTACGGCTCTATACATCCTTGACATTAAGTCTTCATTCAGTCCTTAATAGATAATGCGCTGTGAGTGCCATTAACAAGAACAGACAAGAGAAATAGGGAGGCAAAAACAACGCGCCGCATCCGAATGTTGTTTTCAGCGTTAATTGATTGAACATGGAGGGAAGTGCATTTACATTTCAAATTGAACATTGTCTTCCAAATCAGTCAGAAGAGCATTAAATGGTGTAATTATGCATGTGCGAATCCGTGTCATAAACACTCAGGGCCATTCCACTCTGCAAGAAAGTGGGGTACGCGTTACCACAGCAGTGAGTGACAGACTGAAACATGCACATTTTTCATGGAGGTGTATAGAGCAGGGACTGCTGTACTTTAACACACATTGGGTCTGACGGCTCTGGCATGGGAACAAAACGCTACACTTGGTGCATTTGACTATTTATTTTCCACCAAAGCTACACAAGTATGGCAGAAATGTATATTTCTCGATCCCCTAAGCTCAAGATAAGACATCACACGTTCTTGATTTAAAAAAAAAAAAAAAAGACTACGTAGAAAATGCACCCAAAAAAAAAAAATAAAAAGTACACATACATGTCTTGCCTTTATTTAAAACATTTCTTGCACAAGGTTGTTGTTTACATTTGCGGTCACGGTTACTGAAGAAATCCTCTTTAATGCTTTTGTCCAGGCTCCTCCTTGCCTTTGATAATCCTTCACACTGTAGATAAAGTAATACTTTCTAATCCCAGTCTGAGATATTTGTCGAATAAGATATAAAGGCAGGAGGAAAAAGCATTTTTTTTCTATCTATTTTAAAGTCTGAGTCGTTTCAGTCGATCCAAAGTGACAGACAGCAGTTGTTGAACAGAAATCTACCGTAAAACCAATTACTTTTAGCAATTAGCTTGCAGTAAGAGATGAGCAACTGTAGGAAATGGCGGAATAACTTCTTAATTTAGAACTGTGTCACAGACACACAAGAAAAGGTGAGAAAACAGCTCCATTAGCAATAATTCACCGCAGAGGGAATTATGTAAACTTTATGGAGAAACCCATAACTATGAAAAGCGACACCAGCAGGTCGGTTGGGAACATCTGATTACACTGCTGCTGCATTCTGCAGACAACATGCACGTATGAACACCTACACACATTCATTCGAGCAGATGCACGAGCGTAGAAATTGTTGAGTGTTTATTGTTACGATTGGGGATCAATTCCACATAAAGTACTGCAACAGAAAGCCCTAAAGGAGAGCAGGGGACAAAAGATGGCCACAAATAAAGCTATAAAATATCGAAACATAGACTTTATGGAAACCATCACGTCTGTTTACGAACTCAAACTTTGTCGCCTCAGTGTCTGTTGCAAATTCGAGGAGTATTCACTCTATCCCGCACCATAAGGTGCCGTCGAACGGCAGACGTCAGCTCACTTCCTACCACGTCATCCGCCCACCTGTGCTTGTAACATCTGGCGCAGCCTGTTGGTGCCGGAGAGCTTTCTGAAATGATGAGCAGTGTTTAGTTTTGTTTTTTCCATGCAAGGATGACAAGCAAAAAAAAAAAGAAGCTCCAACTCTGAATTGAACTCAAATGAGTCAGCACTAAGTTGATTTTTTTTTTCAACGTGCAGTGAAGGAAACCAAGCCATGCAGTAAACTAAGAAATATTTGTTTAATCGACTTCTGTGTTTAAACCCCTCCCAAAAAAAAAAAAAAACTTTTTCATGTGTTTTGTTGTAAATTAAACCTTAGAATCGTTGATCAAGCAATCAATAGTTTGATCAAGCGTACCAGGTTGGGTCACAAACTCAAAATTGGTTTAAAGTGATTTATCGTCCAACGGTGTGAGACTTCCTCTTAAGCCACATTTTGCGATTTAAAAGTAAAATGATTGGTTGTAGCCTGACTGAAAATAAAGACTCAAACCTGAATAATGATTTTACTCATCTTTTAATCTGGACAGCAAAATTCATCTGTGCAGTTAAAGCGGTGCAGAGAAATTAGCTGGTGATCGAAAAAGACCAACTTCAGCCGTATCTGCTTAATGCAGACGTCATACGTCATTTGTGATTCGTATCCAATATGGAATCTGAGACAATAGTTTATCACACCTAAACATTAGAGCATCAAGATTCAGCTCGGCTGTTGGGGAAACGACTGTTGAGGAAGACTGTTGTTCTTTCTCAATAGTCCATCTCTACACAAAGCACACATTATGCCATATCTTGCGGACCGCATTCAGATTTGCCTCCTGCATAAACGCCACGTTCACCCGCAAACGGGCCGGAGACGAGGCGGATGAAGGGGGAGGCTTCAGCGAGCTGACAGGCAGAAGATTAATCCATCTTTCCCAGCCAGTCACTCCCATTCCCCTGCCCTCCTCCCGTTTCTTCTTCCAGCCTCATTGTTTTCAATAAAGTGTCAAGACTGGCCATTTTATAATCACATTTGCGACTTGGGATCTGGGATTCAGATGCAATCAATGTCTATTAGAATCACTGCGTTATTGATTGAAAGTGGAGAAATGGTGTGAGCGATCGCTCCCATATTCATCCTCACGCCGTCTTCCTCATTTATGTGGGACACGTATTTACCGGGGCGCAAAGCTGGGCACATTCCTTTAAAGCTACGACAGAAGTATAAATGAGAGGGTAAAGGCAGAAATGTGGTTCATTTTACAGTATATACTGTGAAACAATGAAGAAGCACACAGGAAGTAAAAGGAATGCCTCTCACACGTGTGATAACAGTTTCATTTGCAAATGCCACACGTCAATAAACGTGATTTTTGTAAGACAAAAAAGTCGCCCAATGCCCAACATCTTCACCGATGCCCTCTTTGAAGATCACGTCCACTTTCAGTTGAAAGTACACCGTTTTTATTGGAACAAAAGCAGCCTCTCACACTGCACATTTCCACGAAAATCTTGGTACTTTTCCGACGATACGGTGATGTTGGAGCCAGTCAGATCAAAGGAAGCGTCTCCAAAAGGTGGCGACTGCAGATCCACTTCACATCTCCCACATATTGGTTCTTTGTCTTTCACCTGTTCTCTGTTTGCTGGTATAATCTCCCAACATTTTAAGGTGTTTGTGGATTACTATGAGGAATGAAGAGAGAGGGGAAAAAAAAGAAAGCACAAAACACAGAGCTTTGTCATCATCACTCACCTTCAGGCACCTTTCAGGAATAGACTTCAATTTTCCGGAGAGCCAGTTTTTGGGGACACAGTGAAAAAGAAAACAAGGCTCAGGGTCTGCAGCCATCTGCCCCGGACCGGTCGGGGTGAGAAGAGACGGGAAGCAGCAGATGTTCGATCCGTTTGGTTTCACTTTGAGGGAAGTGTGTGCTTCAGCAGATGTGGTCGTTAGAAAGAAAGAAAGAAAGTCGCCACTTAACAATCGCAAGCACTTACCTAAAAGGCTTAGAGGATTGTTTGAAAGGAGTAAAATGAGCAATAAAAAGTTTCCTTTGTTTCAACTTTTAAAAGTCAATAAGAAGGAACATGTCTTAAATTTATGAGGACGTTTCTTCTTGCAAATAGCATCGATTAAGAGGCCGCACTGAGGATTGTGCTCTATTAAAATAACAAATTTAATGAAGACATTCCAAAACAAATAAAAATGTGGCTCTTTGGGTTTGTACTTTATGTATTTGAACTGCTATTTTATTTTCCTTTTAAGTGATTTTACATAAAAATAAAGAATTAGCTGATTATAGAGCAATTACAGTCTTTATGATAGGCATCAGCAAGCTACTGGAATAATGCTGGCTAAATATTGACTACTCTTCTCGTTAGAATTGGTAGAGTTCTGCCACATTGCTTGGTTTTCCGACACAGAACCAGTTTTAAGTGTAGTTTGTAAAATAGGATTGAGTTTTGGGCCGTTCCAGCGTTTGAATGTCAACCTGCTGCCGTCTTAATATTGATGCATGTTTGGGATCCTTCTTCTGCTGGTGCACTCATCTCAGCCTCATTTAACACCTAGAAAATCACACTCATCAGTCAAAGTAAACTTCTGACTGCACCGTACTGAAAAACTGAAACACTGCAGCAACTATATATAATTATATTACAATGCAGACTGTAGGTATTAAGTGTCCAGACATCCACAGTTTCGTTTCTTAAAGTTTCCGCCGTAAATCTGTTAGAGGACACAGCGACTCAGACGGTGCTCTTGGATGTAGAGGCAGAAAAATGCATGCGTTTTCCTTTTTCTCTGTGTGTAAGTGTTCAGAAGTCCCAGGACAACTCATTAACTTTGCAGTCTTCCAATAGGAGAACCCGGAGAGCTGGGCAGTGCACTGCAGTCTGCACTCAGCATGCCAGTCACACACACAGGGGTGTGTGTCTGAATGAGTAGGGAAAATGTGCAAAAACAAAATACTCACAAAAAAAAAAAAAAAGAGTTTTTTTTGGTTGTTTTGTTTTGCCTTTTGTTGATGTCCTCACATCCTCCAAACTCCACAAACGCACAAGTTGTAGTGACCATCACAAAAGGACCCCACACACAAAACCTACAACGGCCGACACGGATTTATGTTCTCCACATTCAGAAGATGACAAAACCCGAGGGAAAAGAAAGACGCAAATTCAGCCAAAGAAAACAAACAGGCCACTGTTCAGAGACAAACATGCACACACTCCTCCTCCCTACACAGGAAACGGCTTATTGACTGCGGACCTGTACGCGGTTTAGGTTTTTTTTGCACTCTCTGGTGCGTCGTCTGCTAAATAAAATAATTGAGTCCCGATCTCTACCGAAGCATGTCAAGAACCGGCACTCACGGTAACAGGTGCTGATGGACAGAGAAAAAATAAAAAATAAAAAAATCTGTGGAATAGATTTGTTGTGATCACTCATAAGATTTGTGTTGTGCGAATGGAAATGAAGCATAAGATTACGTTTGATTTCTGTCTTGGGGTGAAATGTGTTTCCGTGAAATGAATTTGTGGAAATGATTTGTGAAAAGACTGGGGAAGGTGAGGTTTTAATGAGCGCTTGTTTGATTTGGGAATAGGAAACTGCTGGATCGCTGCCGCACGCCGATTCGTTCTACATCAATAAAGTGCACGCCTGCAAATGTGTGTGTGCGTGTGTGTTTTCTCCTTCTCTCCACTCTTCCTTAGTCATTTCATCCTTGCTCCTGTCTCGTGTTGCTTTGTTTGCTCCTACGTTCTTTCTTAATTAATCCTGGCTAAACATGAGGGAGAAAATGAAATCTAAACAAACTTGTGACACTGGCAAAGGGCAAATGAAGGGGAGATGGTGTGAAGCCTTTGTGTAGCCTTCCTTCGCCAACCGCCTCCTTCCAGGTCGATGAGCCGGAGAGGAGGGTGGGGAAGAAAAACACTAAAAAGGAAAGTAGGTTTTGTTCCTCCATCTTTCCCAACTTCGCAATGATCGATAATCAATCCCTAATCTCTTTCATCTGTCTCACCTTTTCACTCTCCCCTTTGATTTTATCCTCTTTTCTTTCCAGTCCTTTGTGTCAAGCAGCAAAGATACTGCATCTGCAGAAAGGCGAGCGCACGGTTAAATGAAAATAGATTTTATGTAGACATAGCTTATAACACTTTAAAAGCCACATAAACACAACTTATAAATATTCTATGTTTTTGTTATTTTTAAATACACTTTACGAGCCATCCTGGATAAGTAAGCTTTTAATCTCCCTCTTGCTGAAGCACACATCTTTTCCCAAACATTTTACACGCAGGAGAGTGGGATGACTTCTTTGCGATAATTTGTCTGGGAACTTGTAAACATATTTAGAATAAAATTAATTTGAAGTCAACACTGAAAATAAGCATCGAGACAACTTTATTCTGCAACAAGAGCTATGCAAAAAGCAATTCGTTCTTTTTATTATTATTATTATGGAAGCATCTTTTATCTGCAACAAATCTCTACTCAACAGATTAGCCAACACCCTGTTGCTCACATTTCAGACTTCTTGGATCAGAAAACCTAAAATAATACATTTCTGGTATTTCCATGTGGACTGAACAGAAACCTCCCCATCACATGCATGTCAAGTTTTTGGTTTAATGCAGGCCCGGTGGCATGGGTGGGCATTGGGGGGCATGGCCCACCCACGGAGTCACCCATGGCCCCCCACCCCCCTGGACTGGAAGCTGTTTGTTGTTTTTACCTCAGAGTGGCCAACTCTCTGTTATTCCTATATCAATTTGATCACTTGAAAAACCACAATACTTGACAGTAGCTTTAGATTTAAGCAGGACGACACTGCCATCAGTTAGCATCAGCGTGGAAATACCTTCAGCAGAGAGCAGCAGTTTTTTGTTTTGTTTTTCTTAAACCTACCCAAATCTGCTGCCTTTAAAATAGATTTGAATATAGAAAAGTGTGACACACGCTGTCAAAATGTACTTTTCTCGTGGTCTGAAATGTCAGCGTAATGCTGGATCTTGCGAGAGTTTGTAAGTGAAGCAGAAGACGCTTTCTTCAGTGCCTCCCTCTCTCCGTTGGAAACTGCAGCCACATATAAACCTTTTATGGGAGCTTCAAGGTCTGCCACTCAAATCTAGACGCAATAAATCTACTTTTTCTTTTACCTTCATGTACTTTCACAAGTGGCTGCTTTAGGAAATGTTAATTTTTCCCTTGCTGACATGATAAAAGACAGAAGAAAATGTTAGGGATCAGCGGTTTAAAAAAAAAAAAAAACTGGTAAAGAATATAACAAGATGAGAGAAAAGAGAATTGAAAGTGAGGATAGCAGAGATCAAATGATGTTTATTCTGCCTGCTTTTTGGAGTCACGAGGACCAAAGCTCGCCTGTGATCAGCTCACCTTCGTGTTATAGGTTTTATTGCCTCGTTTTAGTGTGAAAAAAAATAGTGTTTACGCCACATGATGAAATTCTTACTTTTCATTCTCTGCATAGGATTAGAGGTGAAAAAAAAACCCCCATCAAAATTGTAAAAGACATAGGAATAATATTAAACTTCAGCAAATCTATGCACACAGATGTTTTAGTTTTCTCCGAGTTCATGCAGTTACAAACACTGGGAAGAAAAGAGGAATTACTCAAAAAAATTTTTTTTAGCTTTTATTATTATTATCATCATCATCATTGGAAATTAACAACAGTCAGTGTGCTGATTAAATAAGGAGATACCACTGTGTGAGTGTACGGTAATTTGATGAAGCACGGTAACAGGTGATACCATCTTCCCTGTTAGCAAAATGATTAAACACATCTGTCTTAATTGGCCACCCGCGTTTCTGCTAGCTGGTTGGTTGGTGGTAAAGTGGGAGGGTGGGCTCAGCGGGTAAAAAAAAAGTAATTATCTCCTTACAGATTCCTTCTGTTTTTTGCATCTTTGCCTCACCTAAACGTTTCAGAAGGAAACTGCTGACTATATTTGCTTTTATGTACAGTGTAGAAGATCCATAACAGTTTTTTTTTTGTTGTCGTTACTGGTTTAAAACGGATGGAGCAATAGTCTGGTCTGATCACAGTCTTCATGCGATTAGGACGTGATGGATGGACGAAATGTCGATTTTAGTTGAGGAAACCACTCCTCGCACACCTCTGAAGAAGAAAGAGCAGCTTTTTTTTTTTTTATTCTTCTGAAGCGATGAATAAAACCTCAAAATGGAAAGTTGAGAGCGACAATATGTTTGCACCTGCTCCTCTCGGTCTCACTCCCGAAGATAGACACACATCAATAAACTGAGCAGGTTTTCATTCCACCTCCACAAGTGATATAAAGTGAGATGAAAGGCAAAGAGACCCAGCTTTTTTTTTTTTTTTTTTTTCCCTCTCCCCACTTTTGGCTTTGTTCTGCAGGCTAACATCATTACTTTTAAAAAGAAAAATAAATAAAAAAATTCCAAATCTATACACTTGAAATTCAAATCTTTTATTCATCGGCCTGATTGAGACGCGTAGGAGGTTTGAAGTGGCTATGGTCACTTCTTCCCAAACAGAATTTGATTATTTCCAAGCTGCGAGGCCGCTTTGAGTCTGAAAGCATGGCTAATCGATATATTCCTCCTCTTAAGAAATACCCTAACA
Source organism: Poecilia reticulata (assembly GCF_904066995.2). Taxonomy (NCBI): domain Eukaryota; kingdom Metazoa; phylum Chordata; class Actinopteri; order Cyprinodontiformes; family Poeciliidae; genus Poecilia; species Poecilia reticulata. The sequence continues at coordinate 8,415,228 of NC_088852.1, read as the reverse complement.
AGGATACATTTTCTGTTTATTCAGAGGGATGACTTTATTCGCTCTCATCTGAAATATTTCCCCCCTTACTTCCTCTGTTGTAAACAAATTCAGCAGATGCCGATAGAAATATGCTCTTTGTGGCATGAAATTGCTTTAAAAGGATGCATTTGGTGCTTCAGAGGGGTTGTTACTACCAGTACTTAATTCAAACAGCGCATTCACAGGCATTGGGATTATGGAATCCATCCTTTTTTCTTTTTCTTGTTATGTGCCACACGTTAAGGTATAAACATTGTGCAAAAATGTACAGCAATGACAGAGGGACGTGTTGTCATGGTGATTACGTAAAGAAACTCTTCAGGTTTTCTCCGTTCTCGCGTATTACAGACGTCTTTAAAGGATCCTTATGAATCCTGGGTCAAAACCTGGCTGGGAAAATGAAACTTTTGGAGTTTTCATGGAGCCACTCGTATGTTTTCTTGTTGTGCTTTAGCCACTCTCCATATTTAGACAACATCTTCAAAAGCCTTTCACCAAATTTCACTTCTTTTTTTTTTAAAGGATTTCCACAGCTCTTTGTTTAGCAGTTGCCAGACAGGAAAGTAGGATATGAGAGAAGGGGGAAAGTCGTCGGGCCAGGACTTGAACCCACGACAGTCGGGTCAAGGACTAAGTCCTCCATAGATGGGTCGCCACTGCGCCACTCCGCCAAATTCAATTTCTAACCCTTACCCCTTAACCCTGCCCTTTTATTCCTAGGCTTTATGGTAGGTGACAGTAGCATCCCAATGTTTCTTGTAAATCCTGGATATGGTACGGAGTGGGGTGTAGAGAGGCACAGTGTGGGTGAAAGTTTGGATTGGGAAAAAAATTAGGAGCAATTTAAATGGAATACTGAAAGTTTGTGTAAGCCTCAGTCAGTTGAAAGAACAACAATGAATGATTAATGGATTTCATTAAAACGCCAGAGCACAATCATTTCCCCGGGAGTCGAAGATGTCTGGTGCCCCAAAGCACATGCCATTAGTGAAACTTTGTGGTATCTCACATGGCTTCTTTTCATCTGAAGTTGCCAGAAAAAAGTAAAAAAGTAAAAAAAATAAAAATAAAAAAAAAAGAGCTCAGAGTGTGCTGGAACTGATGCTGCTGGTATTGTTACGCCTTTGGATAGAAGTACAAGCAGTTATCCTCTAGATCCTCTACAATTATCCCCAAAAATACTGCCTGGTCTTGTATGTATCTAAGAATAATACGAGAACCGTTTTGCCCCCAGTGTGATGGTTGGCTCCTTTTTCCGATCAGAAATAATTTTATTTAAGTCGCGACATTCAATCTGAGCCGACACAAACTGAGAAAAAAAAAACAAACCTTTATTGGTCTGATTCCATTACCGCCACTTCAACGCAGCCGGCTCTTCTCATTGATAGAACATTTCCCATCATGCCCCTGGGCTTCTCCAATACATGGAGGCCCACTTCTGGGGTCAAACCCAGCCTGATAATCCAATGTCATTCAAACAGCGCATTAACGCAGAACAATATCTGCTCAATCAAAATCAATATCAGCCTCGGGGGGGGGGGGTGGTCGGGGGCGAGGCGGCGCGGCCACGTTCAGGCAGAAATGCAGCGACATCAGCGTTGAGCGTTGACGGTAGCCACGGCGATGAGCTTCACGGAAAAGGTCAAGGCTAAACTAAAGAATTCCTCCCAATAAATATTTAAGAGTGATTAACATTAGCAGCTCTAATGAAGCCATCGGTCTCTGTCTATGAAGGGGATTTGATTAGTCGACACTCAGGATGCATCACTCCAGTAAAGAGGAACCCAGATTGGAAAAACGATGAGGAAGTCGTATTGGGTGGCTGAAAAAATTAAAAATAAAATAAAATAAATGCTTATTTTGAAGCCTTGGAGCCTTTAACGGGACATGGGTAAAAATAAAAAACGTGTTTTCTCACACACAAGAGATCCTTTCTTGTGTTCTTCCCTACATTCACCTGGTAGCCAACCAGGAAATGGCTGTAAACTACTCAGATTACTGTAAAGAAAGGCTGCAGAAGGATATATATATCTAGCAAAATATATCTGCTGTAATCCAACAAACTAAAGAAAAAGTTAATTATATCTTTTCTAATTTCAATAAGGTTTGATGTGAGAAAAAAAAAACATTTTTGTGTCAGTATTTCTACCTTTCTCTTTAAAAACTGCACAGCTCAAAGGGGATATCTTCTTTATTGATTCTTTTCACATTTTTGGAAAAAGACTTGGAAAAACTATCCATCTTACATCAGTTTTTTTGTTTGTTTTCTTTTTACCGTCTCCTCTTCTTCCTTTCCAGACTAATCTTGCTTAAAATGTATATAAAAAAAGAATAGCTTATTCCCAGCCTTTTGCCTTTTTGTGTCCCCTGGGTTGTACAGACGGGTGTGTTTGTTTGGGATGACGCCACCATCCCGATTTAACCCAGTCGCAGACACCAAAATGGAGTTTAATCATATCAGACTGTGTCTGTGTTTTTTAGAGCCTCCAGCCACGTTACATAAATAGGACAATGAGGTGTAAAGCACAACGCTTGCTTTAGCTCGTGTGTCTGTGTTTTAATGTGGGGCGTTCGCATTTGCCCCCCAGGCCACCGTTTACAACGCGAGAGCTCACATTTTTTGCAGCGGCTTCAGCCATATTGTAAATAATAAATCATTTTTGCGGGTCTCTACGGTGAGCTCGCGCCGGCAGGTGCGCACGTTTAACCTCCGCTGACTTGAGAGATTTCCATCGTTACAGAAAAAAAACAAACAAACAAACAAAAAAAATAATAACAAGCAAGTACAGTGAGCATTAATGGAACCCAGTCACCCAAAGTGAACCGAGCTTGTGGACAAATTAAACGGTCCAGGCACCTGCTTCCACACCACATCGCAGGCGAGTTGGTTGCGAGCGTAAAGTAATTTAAATCCCCTTCAGACTGTTAAGAAAACAATTTTTATACAGTTGTGGGGATTAGTCTAAACTGGCTTCTCGCGGTTCACGGGTGGATGGGCTTATGCAGGCCCGTGTAACAGGTTTAGTAACCACTTGCTAATGTCGCTCGCTGACACGAAGGGAGCATCTAAACCTCTACATACAAATGTTGCTTCTGGAAGGCCTCGCATAATGTACAGATTTAATTAATTTAAACAGGTACGACGAGAAACGGCCAAATTATAAAGAGAAAATGACTTTTAAATGTATAGAAATAAATGATCTATCCAGTGCTTTGGATTCTTTACTATGGTTTCTTTTGAATGCCAACGCCTGCGAGAGTAGCCGCTGACCACGTCCATCCTCTACGACCCCACTGTGCTCATATTCTCCTCTCTTCTTCCAGTGGGATAATGCACCATGTTCCAAAGCTAAAATCATCTCAAACTGTGTTTTTTTTTTCCCCCCCCAAGATGACAATGGGTTTCCTGCACTCCAGTCGCCTTCACAGTCCCCAGATCTCGATCCAGCTGAGCGCTTTTATTGGGGCGACTTGGATCTTAAGGTAAGCAGCAGAAGAACATGCAGAAAGTGTGTGATGTTTTCAAAGAAAGGCTTCCCTCACTTTGTTGATTCTGTGCCTTGAATAATTAGAGAAAGTCAACATGATGCTGTCAAAGTGAACTCAATAAAGTATCTAGTGACAACGTATTAACATTTTTATGTACTCTTGTGTCACATGAAGACTAAATTAAGCAGCTTTACTGACACCACACGTGGTTAACCCCTTCTCTGAATAACATATTAACCGTTAGGCACATAAAAATATGGATCTCTTGTCAAGAGTCTGGGTTTTTCTGTCTCGGAACCAAACTGCAGCCTTCGCACCAGACAAGTTTGTTTTTGTTTTTTCATGTACAGCCTGGAAAAGTGCAAGTAAAGAAAGCTGTTCCAGTATGGTGGAGCATTGTTACTTTGACACACTTTAAGCATTCAATCTGTTGCCTCCATCTCAGTACAACAAGTAGCACAGATCTGTTTTGTTCATTTCCGTTTTGTTTCATTTCTCCTCAATTCAGACCAGCGATCTGAAGGCAGAATAGAGCCTTTAAAAAGGAAATGGTACGAAACCTTAAGCTTTCCGACGTGAACATCTATAATAGCAAGTTGCTTGATTGCCGCAAGTCTGAGAGTGTGCATGAGCAGCTGTTGATACGGACGTCAAGGTCATTCCCATCCCCTGGCGGTGCCGCCGTCTCTTCAACGCAGCAGCTCAGGGTCTCATTACCGTTTCCTTTATCTCCGGAGGGAAACTGAGAGTCGACGCTCTCGCTCGCCGCGGCTCACCCTCGCTTTTCTCTCTCCTCATAAACACAGACGGAAGCCGCGCAATGCTGCCGCACCGCCGCCGCCGCCATCACTTATTCAACAGATAGTTCTTTATCTTCTCCTCACCACGACACCAAGCTTGTGATTTATGCCCGATTAAAGTTTCTTTTGTGAAGTTGTAGTTTTTTAGTTTTTTTTTTTTTTTTTTTTAAATCAGTTAAACTTTAAACTCTGTCCTCAGCATCAGATCCTGAATTAATATATATATATATATTTTTTTTAATAGTGCATGATTTATAGGTCAGAGCAATCTCAATCTGCTTCAACCAATCTTCATCTCATATTAGGTCCCCCAGCAGTCATTACTTGTATTCTTGGTTTTCATTAAATCTGTCAGTTTTCCCCTTTAATTGGTGGCGCTCTAAAGATACCAGACAGGAAATACATTTTCACATCAGACATGAGCTTTTGCAAACATGCTCTTAGTGCACAACTGCGGCAGAGAGAGGTGCCAAAACTATATGTCCAGTGCTATTTGAACAATCCTGTGACAGAGTGCATCCTTATGCCGTAATTTGTAGAGAAACCGCCTTCATAACGGTCATTTCCTGGCCATTTTCTCCCCAAAACTAAACAAAAGATTGCACATTTAAAATCTAAATGAGTTTGAAAGAAGTTAAATTTGAAAGAAGTTAAATATTTTAGTAAACGTTCCACACCCAGATAGATGTTTTCAATGCAATAAAGTAATATAAAGATCTTTGCCTGCTTCCAGATACCATGTGCGTGACCCGAACCTTAATCAATGCAGGAATCAAGCAGCACTTTCTGAAAACGGTGCCCAACAATTCCCTCCTACCCCCCAAAAGCCCCCGAGCAGCAACAGTTGTGGCTGCAGCCAAACAACCTCTTATGGTGTCGGCCCCACAAACACCAGGGCGCTCTCGGGGGGAAAGCAGAGGAGGTGCAGGCTGAAACAAAAGGAAGAAATAAATAAGAGGGGAAAAAAGGAAAAAGCAGAAGGAAGTGAAAGAGAAAAGGAGCCCATAAATTGTGAGCCCAGTGCAGGGCTGCAGGGAGGACGCAGCAGCCTGATGAATAGAGCCATCAGCTTAAGCAGAGGCTACAGAGCAGCCTGCCATCTGCCTGCCCATTACAAGAATGAAGTGTATGACAATCTGCTCTCATCTGCGGGGCCCACCGGCATCTCCGACAACCGGGAACTTTTCCCGTTTGTGTGCATCTGTGGGCTCGCGCTCCTCCCACGCCCGAACTTAAAAACACATCGCCGATCTGAGTTTCTCCACGATGGGTTTTTAATTGGTGTAGATAAAAGTTCAGTCACATTTAAAGCGCACTGCGTAAAAGCTAAGTGCGCGGATGAAACGCAAGGCAAGGGGGCTGCCCTCGGAGAAGAGCTAAAGCGGCGTGACAGACGCTTCACACCTCATTGGCGAGCGAGGAGAGCCAATCAGCTCCGGCAGATCCGCCCCCCCTCAGGCTGCCCGCTCGATTCTTCGGTATCGGCGGCGAGATACAGGGTGAAGGATGGAAAGACTTGGAAAAAGTTTGAGAACAAAGAAGGGGATGCAATAAAAAATTGAAATAAGGGGAGCGAATGCTTAAAAAAAAAAAAAAAAAAAGTAGAGGACCGTGTGGGGAGACAAGAGCCGAGGAGCGAGCGCTGGGGAGACTTTAAAGCAAAAAGCAATTCCTTCCTCGGAGAAGGTCATTACATCGAATGTGGTTAGTCATCATGGTGGAGGATGTTGTCTTTTGTGCTGCAGAGTTAAGTGCTTTATGATATATATATATATATATATATATATATATAATTTTTTTTCATTTCAGCTTCTTTAAAGAGTCGATGCAGTGTGGGACGGAAATATCATAAAAGCGCCGAAATGAAATTCTAGCTTTATCTTTATGACGAGAGCAGCCCAGTACGGGAACTGGTGTTGGTGGGAGTTACAAAAGGCAGGAAACGGTGAAGGCTGCGGGGATATATAAGCTCGTGAAAGCAGAAGATAAAATGATCAGGGTGATGCCAGGAGAAATGAAAAATAAGTATTTCACAGATTTCACAGATCGTAAAAAAAAAAAAAGAAAAAAAGAATGATGGAGAGAGTCAGAAAAAAAATTATTCTCATAAAACCCCTTTATATATATATATATATATATATATATATATATATATAATGGAATCTGAATAAACAGGGCCTTGGAGCTTGTTTCCAATGCCGTGCCACATATTACAATGTATAATATAAGGATTTTATCTGACTGCATGTCAGGAGTCACAAATGTTTTCTTTACAGATTAACCCCAAAGCATGATGCTGCCATCACCGAGTGACATGATGTCATGAAATGTTGGGTTTCTGTCGCTCAAAGTGGAAATGGAACGTGGCGTTTGTAAAATAATGCCCTCCTTGCCTGGTGCGGCAAGGTCAAAGGGTAAAGATATGTTTTCGAGGTACTGTCTGACTGAAAGACTGTGTATTTTTTCACTAAATATCTGTGAGAAATTTTTTTTTTTTTTTTTTTTTTAATCCCCAGCGATGTGATCAACTCCACAAATACTGCGACAGTGTGGTTGACCTCTGTGGGTCTTTTTGTCTCTTTAAAAGAAGAATTATCAAAAATTAAAGCTGCCTGAAGGACAACAGTCGTGACTCAAGAGAGGTAGAAAAACATGAAGTTTTTTCAGGGAGAGAAGTCCACATGTCACACAAATGAAGAAAAAATCTATTTGAATCATGAAGCATTTAACACACTGGCACTATAGAGCATATATCAAAAACTAAAGGAATATGGGTTTTGTCTCTTTAACGTCATTATGTTCATATTTTGACATATCCGACATGTAATCTAATTACGGCCTGAATGAAGTCTTAAATGGATTATTATTGGTGCATTGTTAGATGGTAAAGAAATGCATTTGGTGATGACTAAAAAAAAAACAAATGCCCGGTTTGTTCCTTGGAGAAACACCTGCCACGAACCTCAAAATCTATAATCCCAAACCTTTAGAAAACTCCTCACACACACGCATACACACACGCATACACACACGCAGCAAAAGAAGCAAAGCCGTAACCCCTCTGAGACTCCGAAAGTCAAAAAGCAGAAGGACAGCTGACTGACATTCAGAGGCGGATTAGTCACAACAAATCACACGCTTGCGTGGAGGCACACACACACACACACACACACACACACACACACACACACACACACACACACACACACACACACAGTCCCTGTCCATCACAGAGCTGCTCCTTCTGATGCCGAATTAAGATAAGTTCTCCTCTGTGATGACCTGCGATCACATCAGACTCGGGCCGTGTCACTTTTAACAACGCGTCCGCACCATTAGCGCAGCTCTAGAGAGAGGAAAAAAAAAAGAGTCGATGATTTACCGCTGCTTAAACCCACACTGGAAAAACTCAAGCGACACGCAGCGTTTGTTGGTTTAGTTCAATCCAAGCGGGAGTTTGGCAGAATGCAAAACTAGTAGAAAGAAAATGCTGACAGACGAGAATAGAGCTGTAGTGTGGTGGGAGGAGCAGGCATAGAGAGAGGGAACACAACTAAGAAAATGGAAAAAAAAATTAAAAATTCAAACTTTTTTTTCTAGAAACATGATTAAAAAAGGGTTCCAAGCAGAACTACATGGAGAACTTTAGTCTCTGAAATCTGAAGTCTCACCCACAGTTTAATGGTGCAATTTCTGATCTTATTGCATAATTATCAGGTAAACTATGCCCAGCTTTTCTATTTCATTTTTTTTTTTTTTTTAAAAGAATAAATTTTTTGCAGACATGCAGTATTTCACTGCATGTTTGTTTAATTTTTTAATTCAATAAGTAAAACGTTTTGGCAGTTTCTTTAAATTCATCCAATGTCTTCTGCTCAAAGTCCACAATTTATTTAGATTTTTTTATGATGGACAAAAAAAAACAAAAAAACAACCACAGGCATTCTGGAATATATCTCAGATATTTTAATTGCCCTTAAAAAAAATCTTTGTATTTTGGCCATTTAGCTAACACATAATTTTAGTATTTTTAATGGACCTAAAATAAGAAGTACTCATCAATTCGTCATCTATACCCACCTATCCTTGCAGGGTCGTCTTCTGCAGGAATTGGGTGTTTGTGAAAGCTCAACACAGATACTAACACGAATATCACCACAAAGGTCAAACAAACAAATGCAGAGTAGCAGCAGACGCTTGCATGTTTATTTGTGTACATTATTGTGCATGAGGAGCAGGAAAAACAATAAATTACGGAGAACAAAGTAGGACTGACGTTTACTAGCATGATTACTCGCTTTTCTAACTGTCCAGGTGAGACCGTGATCGGGATTGGCTGGCTTTCTGGAGGTGGCGAACGGTTTACGGTAAAAAACAGACGGGCCCGGCTCGTGTCGCATTGCGCCGTGTTGTTCTCCCGCCCGCGCTGCGTTTCCCAAACATCCACACAGCATCACCGCCGTACTCACAGGAGAGATCGACAAAGGGAAAAAAGAGGAAAGGGAAGGAGGTAGAAACTACTGTCTGGATCTCTCTTCCTCTCTCGGGGTGTTGTGTTCGGTGACTCTAGTTTGGTTCGGTGCCCCGCTGGGTTCTGAAGGTGCGCGTGTCTTGGTGCTGACTCATACCTCTTCTTCTCCACTCTAGTTTGTCAGTCCATCCGTTTATAATCCCCCTCCAATATACTCAGAATTGCTCCTCCTTCATCCTTATCCCCCAGTCCTCAACTTGTTCTGTAGACAAATCAGAGAGGAGAGAGTGCATCAGAGAAACGCACGCACGAAAAAAAGAGAGAGACGTAAATCACAACAGACAAACAGAGGAGGAAGATATTATTTCACACACGAGAGAAGACACAAAGAGAGAGAAAGCCTGAGAGTACAATAAAAGAGAAGAGGATGAAGTGAGTTCAGGAAGCAGAGAAGGGACCCAAGGGCACTGGATTCCATATTAGTGATAAGTGCGAGCACAAATCCCCAGCTCTCCCTGTCAATAACCATTTGAACCAGCCTTCTGCAGCAGATGTGACAAGAAAACACACCTAAGAGAAGAAAAGGGAGAGGGAAGAAAAAGGGAAGCAGGAGATATAAACAATGGGTATAACGTAGATAAAAAGGAAGAAGCAAAACTACCCAGTTCCTCGGTGACCGCCTTAATAACAGCACTGTAAGATCTCTCTGAAGGAATCCGAGTTTATTTCCCACACTATTGAACCAGCCTTAAAATAAATATTGGATAAAACACAGTTGCTGCTGGAATACCAACTTGAGAGAAACACCGGCAGGACAGTTTCAGTTACAATTTATAGAAAAGATCTTGAGAATAAGATACCTTCTGTAAAAAAAATTTTTTAAATCCATTACAACTCTAAAACGAGGATGGAGAGTCTTCTTTTTAACCTTTTTTCCACCAAATTACGCTTAGATACCCAGCACTTGCAAAATTTCCTGGAAATATGTTTATTTCTAAATTGCAGGGACCTAAATTCACAGAGAAAATTGGAAATGTAGTTTGCATACATTTATTTATTATTTTTTCTGTCAGTGTTGCAGTCCAGCTTTTGCGCTGCTGTTACTCTGACTCAGTTGGAAACTGAGCTTTTTGTCAAGGACGGAATCATAAACATTTCCAAGCATCAGCCAGACCCAAAACCTGAAGGTGTCCACCCACTGCATAAATGTGCTCATATTAAAAGCTGCATTTTTCTTCATGTTTCAACAGACTTAACAAAAGACTACTTTATTTTTGAGTTTTAAACATTTTTGTAAAAAGTTAAGTTTCTTAAACAAATAATTGGCTCAGCAAATGCGATTAAAAAAAAACAAAAAAACCCTCCAACACCGGTTTAAAAAACACCAAGAAAACAAAAAACATGAAGTAGGAGAAGTTGTAAGGTTTGAAATTCTGTCTGGCGAAATATAAACCAGAAGCTACAATAAATTAAAAACACAAACACTCTTGAGATTTAGCAAACTGTGAAACGCAACAATGCAATAGTTAAAGACAAGATATGGATTTTAATGACTGCGCTTTGGGCCAGTTTCTCATTCCAGTGTCTGCAAACACAACACGGCCCGACAACACAGACGGGCATCTTGCTCAGGCTTTTGAGACTGACAGAGGAGGCAGACGGGTCAGCCTAAAAAATAAAGTGGCGAAGGAAGAGATGGGGAGCAAAAAGGCAGTCATGCAGCAAGAATATGGAATGAGGCGGTAAGCAGTGGATGGAGAGATCAGCCTCTGCGATAAACTCCTATTCATTTACAGAGAGAGAGAAAGAGAGAGAGGAAGAAGATACTTTATCTGTACCTCCACCACCTCTTTCTCACTGCTTGCTATCAAGCCTGCTAAGAGCTGAATGCATTAGAAGTATGACTTGGGATGAAGGGATTGGGGGATGAAGGGAAGAAAGGAATGAAGAGGTGGCGAGGGTTGAAGGGCACAAAAGGAGAGCAAAAGTGGGTCTAAATGTTATCACTGACTGCTGCGATAAAAAGGCTAATTATCAGTAACAAAGGCCAAGCGGCTGATGGCGCTACGGTCTCCGGTCGACGGGCCAGCATTGTCGAAGTCGGATTTTTGGGGGATTGGGCCGCCGTCCTTGGCGATATGCAGATTGGACATCGCTGTCGGTGCCTGTGGCGCCGGCTGAGTGTTCTGGTCAACTTCTGAATTTGAAGGGGGAACCGATTTTGTCACGAGAAAAAGACTCTCTGGGCCGCGCTACCAGGCGTTACCGACTTATGAGAAGCAACTGTTTAGAGGTCACTTTAGGATCTACTGACCTGCAGAACTAAGAAAAAAAAAAAAAAGGGAGCATCCCTTTGTTCTTGCGGCAGCTTCCTGCTAGGCTCTGATAAAGCTGCATAAACATCCTAATCAGGAGGCTACATCAGCTCATATCAAACCGTACTTCATTCCTTCCCATTTTACTCTGTCGGCTGTGTAATTCTGCATATTATTCCTTTAAAGCCTTATCACGGAACCGTCTCCTTTACACCTAATGACTTTAAAAGCAAGTCTTAAGACAGATAAGCCCAGATGAACAGGAGTGCGCCGTGATTGCTGCCGGGTGATAAACACAAGCGGATTACCGTGCCGTCTCCGGCTTGCTTCCAAACAATTTACAAGATTATAACACGGCAGCCAGAATGCGAGCGTACCCCTTGCCGCATTCTGACGAGCGTTACAGGTAGCAGCGTCGGGGCGTGCGTGCCAACGCACGCACGCGCGCGCGCACGGCACGAGATGAATAAAACATCGGGGCAATTTACATGATGTATAGCTTAAAAATGTGCCTGCATCTGACTTTTAGATCTAATACTAATACCCACGAGTGACCGAGAGAGAGGCAAAACTCGGTTTTCCTCATTTCCGGGAAAACAATGCAATTGCAGGAGAAAAAAAAAAAAGAGGAAGAAAAAATCTAATAGAAAAGCTCTATGAATGCAAATTGAGTCTTTTTGGGGGCAACGCGAGACAGAAGGGGAATCAGGTTAATATCAGCCTGAGTGACATCACTATAGATCCATCCTGGTTTGGCTGTGGGAGGTAGATGGTGGGGGGAACAAAAAAACAAAACATTTGCACTTGTATTGAGCGGAGAGCGGTGGTTGTCCGAGTGGCGTCTGCTGCTCACTTGGACTTACCACATTAAATATAAACAGAGAAGGCGAAGGGAACGCCCGTGTCAGCAGGTATTACAGAAACACAACGCAAGGTTCAAACAGGCTATTTAGCGATATCTGCTCAGACGCCGGTAACCTCATGGAAGCTGTGCTCTCCTGTTTAAAAGGGTTCAGTCGGCTTGTGCTCAGGAAGCAAGTTTTGATAGAGGGTGAAAACTAAAATTACAGCGCCTGGGAAAAGTATTAGAGTTGAGTACCGTTCCCTAAACGTCTCCGCATTTTGGTCACGACGCATCCACAAAGTTCAATGCTTCTTCTGGGATTTACGGCGAAAGACCAACACCGAGCGGCTCATGACGCTGAAGTGGAACTAGAGTATTTTTCTCGGGGTTTAAAACATCTGAAACGCTGGAATTGTTTTCATCGGCTTTACTCTTACAGCCACTTTACCAGTCTGACCTCTCTAGAACGGTGGTAACCTGAAAGTTTCTGGTGAAAGAAAAGTCAAAAGAAATCACATTTGCTATTTGCTACCAGTAATAGAGGGGGGGGAGGGGATATGCTGCAAAACTGTGAAAGAAGGCATTCTGGACAAAAATTCCCCTTTGGACTAAATGCAAAACAAATAACATATCCAAATTGTAAAACATGTCAGTGGCAGCATTATGGTGTGGTGATCATTTTATTGAGCAGGGACAAAAAAAAAGCTGACTTAATTCATGGGGAATTGAATTATATAAAGTGGAGGTTCAACCTAAACATACAGCCAGAGATGCAATTAAACAACATCAGTGCGTTAGAATGATATTGACTCAGAGAGGCTGGAAACTATTTAAAATCTACAAAATATTTCACTTCTGAATTATTCACTACTTTTTGTCTGTCACATAAAATTCCAATAAAACATTTTGAAATATGTGGTTGCAATGTGGAAAAAAATGTAACGACATTGTAGAGATATGGATGGTTTTAAGACACTGTATGCAAATTAATTTCGATTTTTTTTTTTTAAGACAAGGAATACTGTGCTGTACCTAAATAAGGCCCAACATACAATGCGGCTAACAGACATTTGGCACTACTTTGTAATTCACACAGACTCCACCAAACAGAAATCTGCTCTATCGGAATGAAAGATGCCAAAAACTTACATGTTACTGTTCCGTGAAGACGCAACGTTTGTCACTCTTTTGAAAGGGGAAAGATGGTTGTTATAAAGAGACTAATGAAGTCAAACTGACTGCGTTAGTCTCACGTTAAATTCCGTAGCTGGATTTTCAAACAGCTACGGAACAAGCTAATTTATAGTACGCTACACATTAACTGACAACATCAACATGCACAAAAAAAACTTGATTTATATCAACTGTTATGTAGTAATGTAGGATTGGTTAATAAGAGGATATAAGACAGAACAGCATAAAAGAGAGAGTATACTCATAAAAATACACTTATTGCTCAAAGTTTTTGTGATACATGAAGGCATCAAGTGTGTAAAACACAGTTGCATGCCCTAACTGACAAAAATAACCGTATTTTAGGCATAACTAGGGTTATGGAACTGAATAAATGAAGTTCAGATGAGACAAAAGAAACGTTCTAAAAGAAACGGCTTACTTCAGGAGACACACACCTGTTTGGCATCGTTAACACACTGCAGGTAAAGAGCTGCTATGTTGGAGCAATTCAGAGTTTTTCCCGCGTTGTCTTTGTAGCAGCTCAGAATCTGGCCCTGGAGGTCTCCACACACTGGATGCACTTCGTACCTCCTGCAGGGATGAAAAGAGGAAACAAAAGAAAGTGAGAGAGGGAAAGCATTTTAACAGGTTGGTTGTATGAGGATAAAATGGGGAGGAGGGGGAAGATCTGATGAATGAATCCAAGAACGGGCTAAATAATATAAAATGCAAATGGACTTTAAAGGGAAAAAAAAATCAAAACAAACGGTATGTAAAGGGGGGTCAGTTAAAGATGGCTCGTAAATACGGAAGACGTGGACATTAAATCTTTGATTTTACCACAAGAGCTCAGTGAGCTACATTGCAGATTACAGTGTGTGTGTGTGTGTGTGTGTGTGTGTGTGTGTGTGTGTGTGTGTGTGTGTGTGTGTGTGTGTGTGTGTGTGTGTGTGCGTGCGTGCGTGCGCACCCTCCCCTGCCTTTTTTTTATTACTATCATTTCAGCTTGAAAGACCTGAGGCAAGAACTTGCAACACTATTTGCAGCAAGTAAGGTCAAAGGTCCACAGACTGCTGTTTGCACCACTACATATTGCCAGAGAGACCAAGGGGGTTCTAAAAAAAAAAAAAAAAAAAAAAAACTGCTTCATCCCACAAAAATTGAAATACACCAGAGCACAGAGTAGGAGTTCTGACACTAAATATGTAATTCAGAGCAGATATTTTGAATACTGCAAAGTAAGGATGGTGATAATGAGGCTAATTATTACCCAAAAAGCACACCCTTCTGGTAAAGTAGTCTCTCCTCCTGCCCATAATATGCTTAAAAATTCTCATGACAAATAACCGATCGCTCGTTTGAACAAATCCAACAATTCTGAACATCTATCTGAAGCCACGCAGCTTGACTGTTTTACATACAAATCGCCCATCTCTCGGTATTCATATAAAAGCTGTTTTATGGTAATATGCCTGTTGATACTGCAGGCAACACATCACTTCATGTTAGCATGTGTGAGTCTTTCCTCAAGGTATCATCTGCTGCTAATTAAGATGATGGAATATAATGAATGGCATTATTATTATTGATACGGCGCCTTGCAAAAATGATTCGTATCTCCACGTTTCGTCAAGTTGCAAAACACAAACTTTGGTGAATTTTGTTTGGTTTTCGAGGTGTGCAATTATTTACAGCCGATTTAATCAACACTTATGAAAGACAACCTTCTGTTGCTATTGAAGTTTCAAATTTTGGGGGTATGTCTCTACTAGGTTTGCAACTTTAGCAGAATTTTCCAACTTGCCGGATTCAGGTGGATTTCGGTCTGCGTTTTTACTGCCTCATGTTCAGATGATGACGTAAACCTCTCTCTTACGTCATCATCTGATATGTCTGCTGTGTTCCATCGTCTTTAATGGTGTTTATTAACTATAGTTCCCTAACAAACCTCTGAGGCCTTCACAGCTGGATTTACTAGTTAAATGACTTCTGAATGTTGTTGCTTGTGCTTTATCTTGTTTTGGCTTTTCAGACCGAAGGGGACGAAACAGGAGAACATTCTTTTGCAACTTTGAATTACTTGACAATAAGTCATATTTGTCGTAGTCGTAAATGTATTTAAATGTGACTTTTGGCTTACATGTGTCTCGGAGTGGGATGTTTTAACCTATTCCAGCAGCTGGATATTCCACTGACACTGGTGTCTTGTGCGGCGTAACTGCTTTTGTCTCTCTGTTCACACACCCCATAAAAATCCATAATGACTACGCATGCAGATGCCTCTTGGCCTATTATGCTAATAGCGGTGTCATCGTTTTGCTCACATGAGTGCTCAGGACACAGCATCTGCCTCACTAGGCGCGCCTCGCATGGGTGTGAAAGGCAAAGGGATTTTGCCTGCCAGCAACTCCGGACATCTCAAAG
Organism: Poecilia reticulata; assembly: GCF_904066995.2. Lineage (NCBI taxonomy): Eukaryota > Metazoa > Chordata > Actinopteri > Cyprinodontiformes > Poeciliidae > Poecilia > Poecilia reticulata. The sequence continues at coordinate 8,399,688 of NC_088852.1, read as the reverse complement.
GAATATTGGGCGATGAAGCCAAGCCCCCGTAGTCAGAATCAGATGTTTGATTTGCATCCTGGAGAGAGGAATTACCCCCCTGGTGGATACAAAGTGTGGGATTGGTTGCATGGGTCATTACCCAGGGTGCAATGCAGCAGGAAGCTGTTGCAATGAAGATGTGTACATATGCGCCATCGCCACATGGTCTTAATTGCTTGGAGTGTTCAAAAAAGGGGAAAAAAAATCTATATGCGGTCTTTTTCCTAGAGTCTTGTACTGGGGCTCGTCTCCAAATCTTTAACAATTAGATGCATCAGCAATTTGCTATTTTTAGTTTTTGGCCTTTACAGTCAATTTAAGATGGCTTTCTTGTTTCTTTCTTTGTAGAGCAGCTTTAAACGCAGTCTGAGTGATTGCAGCCATTCAAATTTGAGCTTTTTCACTTTTCCACTCTTATTGCTAAGGCAGACAAATGTGCTCCTAGCTACTTTCCTTTACTGTTAGCTAATAGATGTAAGTGTGGTCTCTACTTCTTCAACTTTCTGCAGAAAAGAAAAAGGAATTAAGTATTCATTCCAAAGCATTGAACTCTTTCTTTGAGTTCAGTCCCGGAGCACCTCTATGACTTAAATAACACCCAACATTTGCCTCTCGCGGTGCAGCCTGGAACATTACGCTGCTGGGAGTGGAAAAGGTTTTTTGCATTTGCGGATCTATCAAAGCGAGATTCAGTCGTTTGCCAGAACGCATGACAAGACCATCGCTCTGCGTCGGTGGGGGGTGGGGGGGAGAGAGCTGAACGATGACAACGGCGCTGGCAGAAATCGCTGCCATCCTATTCCTATGGATCCCAGCGCTCATTTATTACACCGCCTATGGGCATCTACAGGGAGGAGAGGAGCCACATAAGCACACTAATTACTTTCTTAAGCATTCCCGTTAATGCCAGGTGCATCCTGCTGATACAAACCGCCATGTTTATCACCAGTAATGGCCCCAGAGAGGGAGAGAGAGAAATGGAGAGAGGGGTAGGCAGCGAGAGGAAAAGAGGGTGGACTGAAATGAAGAGCATTTCTTGATGAAAAACTAAACAGGTACTTCTATTTATGCTTAATCTCTGGTTCTCTCTCAGGGGAAAGGGCTGCGAATGTGGCTGAGTTAATCACAGAGACAATAACACTGTCACACACACTGCAGCGCGATGTTGCATCCTCCATCATCTGTCATTAAGATTAACATTAAGTTCCTGCCGCCAACCGCACACAGCCGGTGCAAAGTGACTACAACCTTCCCTCCCCTCCTTCGGTTTTTACATTAAATGCTCTCGTGTCATTTTCTATGTGACTGCTGTGGAGCAGAATGAGCCAAGCACGGAAACAGACATGCTAAATTCTGCAAATTATGATGAAACATGCCCCTTACTTTTCAACATTTCTTGAAATATTCCAAATATTACAAAAGCTACTTTTAATTATTTAAAAATATATGATAAAACTAATAACTATCCTTGGATGTTGCTTTAATTTGTAAGGTTATCGTATGCTTAAACTCGAGGTTTTTGTAGCAACAGTAGCACAGCTGAATGCTGATGCATGGCAGTTTCTGCCACTGTAGGAATTTTAAAGTTTCCTTACAAATATGACAAAACAATTATGAATCAACCAGTTCCCATGCAACCAAAGCTGCCCAGCATTCTTAAACAAGGACACCATATCAGGTAAAAAATAAATAAATAAAAAATCTCGATGTAATTATGTTTACATAGTTTAACAGAAATAAAAGGAAGAGTGAGCGCCAGAGGCATGATCGACATTTTCCTCCTCTGGTTCGTCCTCGCTCTATAATTTTAGATTTTGTTGCGGGTTAATTAATGTGTTCATCTAGCAAATGGGCGAACATATTTAAGACCACTGAGCTTAAGTATCTCCTGAATTTTAAAAGCACTAATCTAGACTTCAACAAATTGTAATGGTCACATAAAATCCAGGTTTTCTGCCAAAATTACACTTTATGCTTATTGAAATAGGTCTGTTGAGTGAAAGCCAAGTTCTCTATAGGTGAGAGGAAGACTACAGTGACAGAACCTTGAAGCAGAAGCTGTGGATTGGTTCTGAGAAAAAGCCCATTGGACCCAAGTCAGGCACTTATCTCAAGTCTGTCTGCAGCTGCTTTGGTCCTGAATGCTCAATCTGATTCCAAACCTTGTTTTACTTAACATCTCTTCATGTAAAATAAGTAATTTAAAAAAATCTAAGTTTTATTTTGATTGAGGAAGTATACATGAATCATGTCTATGTGAATATTAATGAAGAGGAGAGAAAAATGTGTCCTTCAGATGGATTTTTCATATATTCAGAGTGATTTATGGATCTACAGCAGTACGCTAATGTTTCTCAACAGTCCCAATGAGTCATTATAGCGGGCTGATTGATTTTCTAATTTGACCGAGATAACATTTCTACGCAAAAAGACAAAAGGAAACGGGAAATTCACTAAAAAACATTCACAAATGTATTTCAACGGCAAATCAATTAATTTGCTTGTAATTTATTCATGCATTATTCACGCTATCTCCTTTATTGTTTTACTTTCAAATTAATTAGCTGAATTTTTAATCCAACATCATGTTCCCAGTCATTGAAAGAAATCACCGGCACATCAATATTGCAACGTCGAGGCCAACGTACAGTACCCAGTTTCAATCACCTGATTCAGTCTCATCACTATTTACAAGTTCTTTACTCCTCGTCTCAAACCAAAGAGAGATTCATGGCTTGCTTAATAAAACCGCACGTGGCGCTAAAATAAATATAGTCATCCTGTCATATACAGTGTATTATTTGCACTGTGCGAGTTTAAGAGTGTGCTCTACCTCCCTCCGTCCCCCCGAGACAGTAAATCTAAACAGTCATATAGGGGTTTCGACTTATTGCCATCAGTAGCAGTAAAGGTATCCATAACAACTCCTCTCCTCATATGACCCAACCCCCAATACACACACGCAAAGACACAAAATTCCCGTATCCCTGATTTATTGATAGAAGGACAAATAAAAGGTCAGCTCAGGTGTCTGTATTAGTGTTTTTATGCTGCACGTCAAAAACCACAAAGAAAATAGGAAGAAAAAAAAGAGTTAACTGTGACAGTGGGTCGTGAAAAACTAAAAGAAAATCTTGACAAGAAAATGGACAATGTGTTTGCTCATTTAGAAATAAGAATATTACTGAAATATAGGAGACGAAATGTCATTTCTATATCCAAGTGCTTTTTATAAGGTTTCTTGAGCAGAGAACAGAAAAAAAATCAGGAACCATCCAAAAGCCTGAAGGGGTTTTTGTACGGTTTTATGCAATAAAGAATAATAGATCACCTGCTCATTCTTCCTTAACACATTCCTCTATCCTAAAGGTGTCCCTGTATCACTTTTAGAGCCTCCTGCTGTACAAGTCAGCATATTTCCTCAGAGGAAGCATATTCTAGTAGGATTTTGTCTAAGTCTACAGTCTTTAGAGAACATATCAAGCACATGCCATGGCACGCCCTAAGATTCATGTCTGGATTTCCTTTTCGATCTGGACACCAACAGACTCTACGAGGAACAGCGCGTTCCATTTTTCAAACCAACATATATATCGACCATGACTCCCATCTGCTCTGACATCGGATTCTAAAATGACATTCATAGATCTCTGTTAATGATAGAGCAGACTTCCATAGTGCTCGGCCATTTGTCATAATCTCTGGTACATCACAGCTCTAAACATAAAGTGAGCCAAAGGGCTGCAACTCTTGAGACAGGGACAAAAAAAAAGAAAAGATGTCATCCACTCCAGCAGTGGATGGCATTAAAGGGTCTCCTGGAAGAAAAGTAATAAGAGGGGTGAAATAATGAACGATTGAACGATTTCTGACAAAAGACCAGGCACCAATGGAGAAGTCTGAATGGTGCATCTGTAGGTTATTTTGTCACTCTGATTGCTTGAGGTTTAAAGGGCAGACAAATGGAGGACATGTTTTTCTCGTCATTAAATGTTTCTGTTGTGAACGATAAATATCCATTTAACAACATAGTGGAAAAGCCTTTTGACATTCAAACATTCTTTCTCTCCAATACGTCAACTCTCACTCCATCCTCTCCTCCACTACAGTCCTATCTAAGCTAACAGAGTATTTAAATCCTGATTGACATAAATAATCTTTCGTGATCAATATTAGGCTGAACCCCACCGACATTGTCCTCTAGTGTGGATCATCGCATCCATCTATGGATAATTCTATGTAGGCAACGTCAAGGAAACTTCACCTGCCAATTAAGTAACATTCTTGTGTGAATGCACTTTTAGTCTAAGTTGGTACATAAAGTGGAGGATGGACCCACGTTCTTTTGAATCCTGGACTAAGCGATCTTTTTTTTAATCGAAAAGAAACAATCCATTGGGAGTGGCTGGAGATAAAATGATTTATTAATCTGGGTCATAGTGGATGCCGCCTTGTCAAGTTGTCTTCCAGCATCTGCCCAGAAAGTATTAAACTGAGATTGAACAAATTAGACGAACACCGACAATTGTAAGATCTTGGAAAACTGTGCAGGCAACCTATTTTTATCCCGCTTGAGGGAGCGTTTGTTGATGAAGGTCTGAGGTGACATGTTCCAAGAGAGCTTGTTTGTCAATGAAAAAGGTTATGTGTGGAAAATATTCAATGGCTTTGAAGACAAAACAGAAAAAAAACTCTTTTTTTTAGGTTTTTCAGCCTAATTTTCTCTAAAGTATTACCTGCCATGTCTTTGATAAGAGCAAAAAAATTCTTATGAAATGGTATTTGGGCTGATTTTAATGAGCTTAGAGTAGTTTAGAAATAAAGTTCAAGCGACTTTTTGAAAGATTTCTATGTTTATGGGTTTTCCTATTGCGTCAGAAGTTTATTGTTCAGTACAACAAATGGTGAAAAATAAGGGTATGAGAAAACAACGTTATGGTTCAATCTGCTCGCATCTCACATAATAACTCACGTGTAACTCCTTCCATCACTCATACGCCAATCAGAGAAATGCGGCTCCATTGATAGTATGGATCATGCTCAGCCTGCACTGATTGCGTTGCCAGTCACCACGTTGTCTATTTATCATCATTTAGGGCCTTTCTGGGGTTAACAGGGTTAAGGGGAGGGTGCCGGTTCCCCCTTAAAAGGCATTTTTGTTCTCTCTAGTTAAGGCAGGCGTCAATAACAAGACAAGTAAATAAATACAAATGATCCAGTTAAGGAGAAAAATGAAGCAAGTTTAATCCATGCTGCTTTTAAAAAGCAGACCTAAGTGACCCCCTGCAGAGAAATACATCAGCATGGATAAGAGATTGAGGAAAAGAAAAAGGACATGAAGAGAGAGAAGAAAAGAGAGAGAAAAAAAGCATGAGGGCTGACTGGCAAAGACTGAAGAGGGAGGGTGAGGATGGGCGGCAAGAGTGGACAATAATGAACAAGAAGAGAGTGAAAGAGACTTGAATTAAGACAGAAAACACCGTTTTTATACTGAGTGAACTCTAAGGGAGACCAAGAAGGATGAGTGGAATATACGAAGGAGTTCGGTGTGTTTGCGTTTACCTTCCTTATGCATACACTGACAAGGACACTGGCCTCTCGCCTCAGGCAAAAAAAGACAGTTTGAGATTTTGCCCAACATGAAATAAAATTCAGCTTATTAAAGCCTCCAAGGTAACGGAAATGGAGATTGCTGAGGATGTTTATGGTATATTTTGGGTTTGTTTGGAAAGAATCCAAACTCAAAAGTAGTTCACGCTTTTCTGTCAGCAGCGTAAGAACTCTGTTTACTACGCTGCCATCAAAGTCTTCTTTTAATTAACTATATTGTGTAAGTGCTAGCTGTATGTTTCCATCTCAAGGTCCATCGTTGAACAAGCCCAGATCTGCCTCACTTTGGCACTGCTCTGGTTTCCAAGGACTTTCTTTGCTGTGGTGACAAAGAGTGACTTTAAAATTGATCGTAGAATATGAATAATTTAGAAAATCACATTTTTCACTAAACCTAGAAAAAAAATGTAAAATTCCACAGGCGCAGACTCACAATAAATCCATTCTGTTTACTTTAAACTATGTCTGTAAATTCAGTTAGTAAGGGGTGAGGACCAGTTGGGATAACAAGGTATACTGGGTTTTCAAAAGTTATGGTTTCCAAAACACTAAATCTTGCGTTTTGGAAACACAAGATTTTCCAAAACACCTAAAAAAAACGGGAAAAAAACGAGCTGGAGAAACTCTGAGTTTTCTCTGGCTGTTTATAACATACTTTAACATAGTACTCCCCTTCCCCCACCCGTTGCTGGATGCAGCTTGAATTATGTGCCTTTCCCAGTCGGAAAGACGAAGCTCTTAAGACCAAAAGAGGAGCTTTTAAAGCAGTTATTGACTTCTGTCTCTTCAGCTGACCACCATCCTGTCCTTGTGACCAGGTTGCCTAGCGACAGAATTGTGGCTACTCTCAACTGACAGAAAGGTCAAAATGCTACTCAGTCTTTCCTGCCTTCCTATTGCTTACTAAACTAAAGAAACACGCTTCTATTACTACAACAAGCAAAACATCTGTAAAATAACTGCATCTAATAAATCACTAAATGTTAGTTATGTCAACATGTTTATACCCTTAAATATTTATATGTAAAGTTGTTTAATTTTTATAGCTTACTTGTAAGTGCGTAACAGCTACTGTAGACAAAGAAATTAGGGATGAATGTCCATATGAAGAATTAAGAGTATTTATGATACTTTAAAATCATTTTTGAAGAAAAAAAAAGTGCAGTTCTGTATCCAAAGATATTTAGACACTTTCAAGTATTAATCACTTTATTTACCCGTCATTTTGTGCAACATTTGATCTCTAGAAAATAAGGGGTTGGTATATAAGTCATTACACAAATGAATGGTAAGAGGGATCTGATGCAACATAAAAAAGAAAGACAGGTTTGGTGTCTAGAAAAGACAGTGCAGAAAAACAACGAGCCATTAACATTCAACAAGTTTTGCTCCACTCCTCCTCGTTCCACCTTTGCTTGTGTGTGTGCTGAGAGGCAAAGCGGGGACCGAGACGGCTGTTATTGTCAACTGGATTAAATTTAAAAAACAGATTTATTCAAAAGAGCTAAAAAAAACAAACAACAGACAGAGGGAGTGAGCATGTTGCCGTAGGGGAAAGAGGAGTGACAGTGGAGTGACTGAATAAAATGAGATTTTATCCTTCCTGGCAGCACGTACACGGGAAACTGAAAATCTGCAGTCTTGGTCATAAACAAAGTGTGAAACGCATTACATTTTAAGATCTTAAATCAAATTTTGAGAATTCAAAGGGGGGATAGAGATGTTCAAATTAGGAGTTCACATCCTTCGCATTGCACAGCCTTGTCAGTTTCACCTACTACATGATGGTCATGTCCCAGGTTAATTCAAAAAGAACCCTGGACACCTTCAACAAAGATGTCAAAGGTTCCCACTGACAGGAAGCTGAGGATGACCCAGGCTTTACTTCATTCCACCTTTTCTCATAATCACATAATAAAAATGTGCCTCCACGCTTGTCAGCCTATCTTTTAAACAATACACCTGTCGAGCTACAATTCTACTTAATATCACCAATAGTGCTGTCATAGGTGTCATAGGTGTCTGTTCATCCCTGCGCAGCTCACACATATCTTACATACATGTAGAAGAGCAAAAGGTCAAGCATTCATGGCTGGACACTGTCACATCTGTGGCTGTTACTTTGATAAATAACCACAAGTGAATGAGGCAGCTTATAAATCAGAAGAGAACGAAGGAGATAGTCGCATTTTTACAGGCAACTGGGAACTCTTATCTGCAGTCAGTGTCATGGGGAAAATAAAAGTGTTGCAACTCTCCATGTATGTTTCTAGAAAACCTTATCTGGTACGTTTTGAGTGTATTTAAGGGAATGTATGGTTGAATGTAAGCCATCAGACTTTTATGTGTGTTTCTTTTAAAGAATGAAAATATGAGTTGATTCTGACTCAGCTCAGTTTTTGGAACATTCTAGTGTTAACAATGCCAAAAAATCATAGTTAGGAAAGAATCTGAGCAATGGTAGATCTGCATCATTCCATACATATACGTGTACATTGTGTGAGTGTGTCGTATGAGAATGCGTTTAATAAGGTCAGGTAATGTAATATTGTGAATTTTAGAATATAAAGACGCTCTGTTTTTAGCTAATCTCTTGATCACCAGTTGCATTTAAATCAAACAAATCGTTTTTAATGCTGAAGAGCATCAACCCAAAGAACCTGCATAAGAACAGGTGCTGCACAGAGCTTAGGTGGTAATATACCTCTGAGCTCCCACCTACTCCTGATATCTTGTCTGAAAAAGTAATAAACCATGACAGACATCCACATCTGGCCCTACACAGCTTCTCCACTATAATAAACTGTAGCTTAATATCAGCGCTTATAGACCCTTCAGTAGCACAGAGATGAGCTAAAGTGAAATAAAGATATTCCCCAAACTATGGCTCACATGTTACATCCACATATTACCATACCAAATGTTAATTCGATCAAACATGGATAAGGTGTCAAGTCGTTTTATTATGATTTCAACAGGACATTTTTATTACTGTGAAAATCAAAAGTCGCTGAGAGACAAAAGAAATATTTATTAATGTGCTACAGAGGCCAAAGATTGCATCTTATCTCTGTAAGGTCTGTCACAGGAGCTTGGAGCAAAGACGCAAAAGCCGCTCATTACGAGAGCAAACAAACACGCCATTATGCATGAACTTCTTCACATAAACAATAATGGGTCAAACAGAACTCGTTAAATCCAATTAACCCCTTTCGTCTGATCCCCTCAATGCATCTCTGCTCCCGTCTTGTAACACCAGACCTTCCTGCTATTTCATTAGCTCGGATACACAATAAAATCCTCCCCCTTTTCCACCATTCGAGCCCAGTCACAGCCCTGCTAATGCACCTCCTATAATCAAATCCTCCAATCACAGTATTCCGTGCAAAGACCCGTGTCACATGACTAACTGCACATTAGGTCGACGCTTGGTTGGAGTTAGAGCTGTCATTTTGCGCTAATGTGATTCCAGTGCATCTTTTTTTTTCTTTAATTTGATTTGGGAAGTCTAAGCTCTGGCTTCTACGAGTCTAGCGCTAAAGCCCTGGTGGGCTAGGCTAATCAGTTTCCAACATTTCTGAGGGAGACAATGATCCCAGTGTTAGCGCTGGCTAATGACAAGCTAACACAATCAACACAGCCTCCCCAGAGCTGCACTCCGAGTCAAGGCCCAAACTTGCCCCGCCTCCTGCAGGCTCCTCATCCACTTTGCCTACATTACTATGGAGTCTAATGGCCTCTTATTAAGAAGACAGATGGTTGAGGGAAGGGGAGGGTTCCTGTGTCTTCTTCAGTTACATTTACGAGTTGGATCTCAACTACCTCAGTGACAGCTTAAATGTTTAAAATTGCCGTCCGACTGAGTTTTTCTTTTATCATTGCAAGGTGTGGCACAAGTTTGCATCTATTGGTAACTTCACACACAAAATATTAAGTCATTCAATAAAGTATCTAGTTTGTTTATTCTATTTTCCATATCTATTCTTGAAGAGTTAACTCATTTTTTCCAAGTTGAAATTTCATTCTTTTCAGCTTTCGAGTCAGGATTATTTGTATTGCAGATTTCAGCAACAAGAAGTGTTTAATATGTTTAAAAACATAACGCAATAAACTCACAAAAAACATTACTCTGCAGTGGGAAGATAAAGACAAGTACTCAAAAGTTTCAATTTAGATTCCAGTTATTATTCAAAGGTATTATAAGTGTTTCATCAGTTTTGCATTTTTGTTAACCAGAAAGATACACAATAAATGATACCCCTTTGTCAGTGAAAAAAAAAAAACAAGCATGAGTTTCAGTATTATCATTGGTCTACGTCTCTTCAGAATCATCAGTGAACCACATCATTAACATCAGCATACAGACGACACTAACGTGGTTCGGGGTCCAATGTGCTGCGGTTGGAATGAGGCTGGCATGAATTAATTCAATCTATTCATCTGCCCATAAAGACAGACGACAGTCAGTGAACGCATCGTTTTGGAGAACAGACATGTGATCGCAACATGAATGCAACGCCTGCAAGACGGAAAAGAGATTTTTCAGTTGAAAGATCTTGAATGCAGAAGTTTGAAATCTAATCAGGAAGACGAAGAAGACATTTCAACGATTTAAAAATTAAAATACTCATATTGATCAGTGTCCCTCTTACTTTGGAGTAATACCTAAAGAAGTTGCAGGAGCTCAATTTGAATGGCATGTGAGGTGAGTAATAGTGCTAATATTTCCAAATCGACTCGGAGAGAAAAATAAGAAAAAGTTTTCTTCATCATTAGGATCTTGTTTTGACTTCTTTGACACTTGTTAATTACTTTTCAGTGAGCGGAAATCAGAAGCGGGGAGCCTGATATCGTTTTTAAAGCTTTCTACTGCTTTGTAGTTATCAGTGTCATTTTCAGGTCTTCACACAGCTTAGAGAAAAGCTGTGTTGAAAAGTTAATACAAAAAAAGCTTTAGATAGAAGGGTGGTCACATTTTTTTTTTTTTTTAATTCGTGTTATTTTTCGTGACAGCGTTTACGTCATTCGTTTTGGAAGCATTAACAATGAGTACACTTACTTGAATTTGGCGTTTACTTGGTCGACAGCTTTGTCATAGTTCTCGGTGGTGACCTTGTAGAACTGCGCGCTCTGTAGACAGAGAAGGAAGAAACTCATGAATGCTTGATAATAGCAGCGTGACTACATAACGCCAAAACCGGCAACAATCCTTCACATGAAACATGTGCTTCATGTATGACACAGTGCTCTGCTTCTGCTTAGCTCTGAAACCTCATTCAAATGTAACGTTTGCAAAGTTTTCACAACAGACGTCTCGTAGGTATGAAGCTCGCAAAGGCAAAATCCTTCAGACCTCTTCTACTGCGATGAGAAAGTGTGAAACACAGGCACTTGTGCTTATCTTCTCACAAAAGACTGCTGTAATAACAGAGAGCAGTCCTGCAAGGCCAAAAGGTCGCTAGTCAACAAGGTACAGACGAGTGGTCAGAATCCCCTGGTGACCCGTAGAAAATGAGCCCACTCAACCTAAATTACCTCCGCAAACACAGCCATAGACCCTCTCTTCTGGAGCATTTATATAACCCCAGGAAGATTCTTTTTGTCACTCTCCAGAGGCTGTTATGCACATTTATAATCACGTCGTGAGAGGTTGTAAAGGTATGACAGATAGCTTGATTTAGAGTGGTTTGACTTTTCAAAGGTGTCGGGGAATGCCTAGCATTACAAATATTCCTTTGTTGGAAAAGGGCACGATACATTCATGAAATGGCGAGACCTCAAAAGTAAAGCATTTGCTTCTTTCGTTTAGTTTGCTGTTGGTGAGTAGGTTAATATCCAGTCTACCATGGAACATTTTGAACAAGACTATTGACTGTAAAAACAAATGACTTGTCTAATCCATTACTCATTGATAAGTGAGAAAAATGTACACAGGAATCCCAGCAAGTCACAATAAATAGATAAGTGTCAAAATCTCATGTTAATGCCGGTATTTAAATATTATTTAAAAGCATTGAAATCCTCCACAACAAAGCATAAACGATCACTGCTAAAGAAGCCAGCTGTCCACTGAGTGACACATCAAGCACACTAATAGAAAGTTCAGTGAAAGGAAAATGTTTCAAAGAAGAAAAGAAGAGCAACAATAAGACTACAGTCTTTAAAGCACTGTGACACAAAGCCTGATTACAAGTTTATGATTTATATAACATAACATCTCTGTATCTTTTTTTGTTTTTTGGTCTTTGTACCGTCCTAATTTTCTGTGAAACTCGGCTTGGAGTTTTTAATTATCTGCAAACTAATGGCATTTATCACACTATTTAATTTGTTTCACTGTTTGGATTGAATAACTGAAATAAATGAACTTTTTGTTGATATATGAAATCATTATGAAGTATCTGCAATAATGAAAACGACTGCCGCAAAAAGATTGATTGAGAAAGCTTCATCTGTAATTTAACAGTGCTTGATAGGTGAAATATTTATGGATTTCAAAGTACTTGTTATGAAACGGTTACAAATTATACAGGAATGTGTAAGAATGCAGTTAGTAAAAAAAAGGAAGCGTAAAAAACAATAACTATTTTTTCAAGATGCAATTATTAGCACTAATCAGAAATGTCAGCAATCTTCTGACATGTTTACTTCACATCTTAAAGAGTATCCAACATCGAAACGCTTCTGCATACTTTGCAAACTTGCAATGTGTCGCATTTTCACATTCAGGCTTCTTGGTTTCATCTGCGTTAACTTCACCTTCAAGCAGGAGAGACATTCATCATAGTTCAGTGAGGATCAATAAGAATGAAGTGCACTGCTGAAAAGATCAATAGTCATGTGCTGTAGAGGTAAAAGAGGATGGGACATGACACTGACAAAAGGTCTGATACCAATTGGAGTCCTCTTTTTTTGAATGGACGCCATTATAAATGAACCGCAGTTTACTGAATGTACTTTACCGGGGCATGACGTGCGGAGTTTCAAAACTACTTTAGAGGTCAGTTTTGACCTCTAAAGTGTACGATAGAACAAATTTGAACATGCATACAAAGTGTAATCATCATAAATATGAATATTTCAGAGGAAATATGCTACAAAACAATGACAATGTGTTTTTGAGGCACACACAAAAAAACATGCTAATATTTAAATGGTGTGCTGCTGAGGAAATTGCCAGAAAATATGCTGTTCACAAAAACTATGCAATACTTCCAGAAACATTTTTTTTAAACAAGATTGCTTAAAAAGGAAGAGACTAAACAGGGATTTTTTTTTTTTTTAGGGATGCTAAAGAGGCCAGAATAAGTCCTCTCCTGTGTGCTGAGATTAAACCACTGGAAGGAAAAGGAGAGAAAGCCTGAGCTGAGTTTGGGTCTGTGTCTGGAATACCAAGTATAACGTAATAACACCTGCCTAAATGGCAGAGCTGGCACTAATCAGCGCACTAATCCACCTGAGAGGACAAAAGGTTGTGTGTGACTGTGATTGCAAGGCTTTTTTTTATGCAGTTGCAAACACACACACAAACATGCACTTGTTTTCTTGAACAAAACATAAAAATAATAAAAAAAATAAAGACAAAACAGAAACAGGTGTAGACACAAACTAAAAGGTGTACCTGCACCCTGGTGGCTAGATATAAACAGTAACTCACTCAACAGTAGAGAAGAGTATAATTTGTCTGATTACTGAGTGGCCTAAAATTGTGACATCCTGCTGTTATTCCCAACTGATTTCAAGAAAAACCCCTGACCTTTTATTAGTTCAGACAAGACACACACTGAAGCGTCTGGTTAAAAACGTGCAGACCTTTCTTAATCGGGGTTTTCGCAGCTGCTAACACAAACTCACTAAACGTGTTCTGGTCGGTGCTGTCCAGCTACGCCGTGCCATTGGATTAACAATTTTAAATAGCAATAGGAATGAGTTTATTGCATGATGTAAAAGGTTTCCATCCATTTTCACTTCTCTGTTTGCTTTCTGGAAGTTTTTTTTTTAGCTCATTCCAAAGCAAAGCAGAATACTAGTGAGACAGGTGTCAAACACACATTAAGTCATTACTGCTAATGCACTGCAATGATATGGAAAAGATACAAGCAGCACTTAAACACAGACTCAGTTTAAAGAAAATCATTTCCGACCTTTAACGAATAAAGCGCATAATTGCATGAGCTGATTGGTTCTCCCTCTTAACTGCTGCTAAGTAGGACGGCCTTGCATAGGATGAAGCCCCACAATGATCAACATTAAGTTTAAAAAAAAAAAAAAAACAGCAGCAGCTTCTGCTGTGTAAATTACTGCATCTTGCTTAAATAGAAAACAAAAAGGTTGGTCTACATATTTTAACCCTTTTCATTGCACACTTTCTTTTACGAAACACTTCAAATGACGCCCCAGATTAAACTCACATCATTCAGTCTAGGGCAAGATTTGATCAGCAATGTCTCTGAAGTCACATTAAGTTTTTATAGTCGCTCTTCGTGAACTGAAGATCAACCATGTGTCATCAGTTTAATTAGTGAAACAGTTCTTTTCGTTGAACTCCAGACATCTGGAGTTCAGACTCCAGATGTCTGAACTACATCTGGAGTCGGGTTCTACAGAAAGCTACCAATAAATAAATAAATCTCGAAAAGATCAGAAAAAAAGGTCTCGAAGACTGATGTTTGAGACCCCTGGCACTGACTATGCAGATGTTATGAAGCCTAGCATTTATTTCCTACAAGCCAAATAGTGAATAGTGACCCATTTGCATTTGTTTTCCCGAGATTTTTCAAAAAGTCACTTCAAGTTAGATTGTCCCAGAGCTCTTAAGAATGAAAACCATAGACTGTAGCAGTTGAAGGACGATAACTGCCTCTGCAGTCAAGTCCACGTAAATACCAATATACAACTAAACCAGCAAACAGCAGGAAAAAAATAACTGAATACCATTAAAAAAAAAAAGTCACTTCAAATATCTCTGGCTCTAGTTTTGAGGCTGAGGCGTATTATTTACATGGGGTAGTTTCATAGTGAGCGAAAAAAATTGCTTTGAAATCAAAGCATCCCTGTCTCAAATATGCCTATTGGAGAAAAAGCAGATATTTTAAGTAAATGTTTTAGGAAAAACAAACAGAGCAAAAGAGAAGTGAAAAAAAGGGAAAGGAATGAGGACAGGCAGAGTAAGAGATGGCTATACCATGAGAGATAGAGACAGATGCCATCACTGCTTTTTAATGCACTCTCTCCAGTATTTCTTACTTTCATAGAGCTGTGGAGCTTTGCTATGAGACGGCAATTGCTGCTGTGATTGTCCTCCATAGGACAGGAGCAAAAAAAAAAAAATCCAATTTCATCGATATACAAGGAAAAAAGAAAGACAGGAGGAGAAGAAAATTATTTTCTGAAAGAAAGAAAAAAGATAAAATTGAGGCATTCAGGAGGAAAAAAAAACCCAAACACTAAAGCACAAAAAGAAAAAAAGCTAAAAGAAAAGGGTGTGATAGAGAGATGGATATGGAGGGAGGGCTTTAAACAATCTGGTTGGGGAAAGGGAAGAAAAAAAAAACATTGGCAAGTTGATTGTTAAATATGAGATTGTTTTACAGCGAGGCAGGTATTGAGTGAAAATTTAATAAATATATAGATATTGTTTTCAGGGGCTATTTGGTAGCCGTGGCCCCAATGAACAGTCGCGGTGGCGGCAGCGGGCTGAGCTGTCTGGGAGCCTGGTGATGGCCTGTCACTGGAAGCCCCTCTGATGAATGGCCATGTTGGATTGGAAGAGACATGTAATATATATCAGACTTACATTCTATCTCGCTCCTTCTTGCTCTCTTTTGGTCACTTTGGCTCTTTTGCACGATGCTGGGGGGGGAATCCTGAGGTATTTGGGAGCAGCCGAGAACAGACGGAGGGCACAAACAGTGATGGGAGATGATATTCGGCCAGCAGTGCACTGTGAGGAAAATTAAATTTGTCCAATCTAAGTGGAAAAGGGACAGCTTTGGAAGTGAGAAGTATTATGTTTTGATAACTACAGGGCCGTTGATTGGCTAGGAAAACTACAGCTGTGTTTGCAGTTCACCAGCTTCAACTTGGCAGTTTTTTTTTCTCCTTTTTGTTTTTATAAATCTTTCCTTATTAGACTTGAATAAACATCCCAATCTATTACTGGAATTATATTTTGGTAAATGTCACGCAATGCAATGCTAGATTTTATATTACTATCCTAAAAATGATAAAATATAAACAAGAACAATTTTGACATTTTGTGACAATTTATGATGCGTTTGAAATGAAACATATGTCTTCGTGAGCATAAATACAAACACATTGGGTCTGAGAAGATGAAATGGATTTTGAGGCAATTTTTTTTTTAATTTTATCTTGGTACAAATGGAACAAAAAAAACATTTTTAAACTATATTTAAAGTTTATTTCACTTGTCTGGAGTGTCCAATTTATTGATTAAGGGATCAATCAACACTCAAACCTCGTTCATATAATCTACCAGGAAACTCACATTTAAAAAACTAAACAAAAACAAATAACTAGCCACCTGAAATAATCCAAAGATCAGGATTTTCATTTTGATTGTTTGAATCCTCCAAAATAAAACAATCACCTTCTCTCTCTCTCTCGTCAGGATTCTACTAATCAAATCAAGATGCTATACAAGTGATTCTCTCTGCAAGTAGTTTATTTATTTATCTATTTGGAGCCGATATTCCCACAATAAGCACATCCCTTTATTCCTCTAAATGTCCAGTCATTTATGAGCAGAAACTAAAAGGTGTGCGAGTGAGCCGTCAGCTGATTCAGTGTGCCGCTACTTTATGGCTCTCTGTGTGAACATGTGGAGAAATTGTGAAATCCCACCATCATTTATTTTCATTTCGTCTCTTAAATCGCCTCTGCTGAGGCACAAATTTAGAAGCCGAAAATAGTTATTTTAGGCTTAGTCAAGTTTTAACGCAGCTGCATTGAAACGTGACTCAGAAGAATTTCAGATGCGCCTTGATAAGTACAAACTTAGATCAGCTGAATGTGTCTGTGATGTTAAAGGAAGGTCAGCTGACCTGTTGGTGTATTGTTGACTGACAGCCCACTCTTACACTTTTGCATGTAAAGCAGGTTACTGATCTGATTACTCTAAACGGATTGTAATGTCTGGTTAAACGGTCATTGTTTGGCCGCATGTTTGGGTTAGGGCTGGTTAGGCAATCTGTCTCCACTAGCCTGCATCAAAACTATTGATCAGCCATCGGCATCAAAGGATCTTAGCTATAAGCATGATAGCATGTCCAGTTTGATTCAGAAATGTTGCATTTGAGATGGTTAAAAAAAATAAACTACAACAGCACTTGTTGCTACACTGTGTAGCACAATAAATTATGTAATAACTGTCATGGGGTGTGGTTGGTGGTGGTGAGAATGAATGCTGAGACCCAGGTTGATGATGAAGATGATGATGAATTTAATGAAGACAGCTCAACAGTCCAGAACAGGCAGCACGGCAGAGAGTTAGCACACAGCTAATACCGGTAGCAACTGATAACTGAAGACTGAAACAAGAGCTATGCAAACCAGGACTTCACAGTACAACTGGAGAGCTTCAACGTTAGACGATAGAAGTGTGACGAGGATCTGACAAGAGACAGAGACAACAGGTGGACTTAAATACACACGGGGGTAGTCAAGGGGACGAGACACACCTGGGAACAATCAAGGGCTGACAGGACAACACTGACTCAGGGAAACAGGACTAAACACAGAAAATCCCAAGATGACTATACAGAAAACACAGATCGTAACAAATTATATCCAGCATAATCCAGACTTCACATGTCACATTTCTAGAAATCTCTTGCATTCTCTGTAAGAGCGCTCTCTGCAAACTAACCATCATTTACGCTTTATGCAAAACGATTACATGCTACATATGAACTGTGAAGGAGTCAGTGATTTTATTGCTGTGATGAATCAGTGCACATTACAAACAAACAGTCTGACCTGGATAAGTACGCCGTACACTCTGCTTCGCGCTGCAGCTACTTCAATCCCTGCATGCCGGTTCAGAAATAATATGCACGAGATTGTGTCTTTTCTGAGTTGATGCCCATCTTTACAGATGTTCTCTCACATGTTCATGCATATCATCACTTAGAGGGATTACAGATTTCTGGAATTATACAGGGGATGATCTAATCCTAACCTGATGACTAGGGTTCACCTTATGAACTGACAACTATATCTTATTGTTTTCAGTGCAGGTTTGTATGGCTAACTTGGGTTTTTGAAATAAATGAATGCCTTTTTTTCCCATCATAAATAAATTAATGACATGAGATTTCTCGCAGGTCCTTTATGTGCTTCCCTCTTCTCGTTTCAGATCTAACCTTATTTTCAACACAGCAACAGAAGGCAGTTCAACCTTTTCTCTGAGCTGTCTTGTTCTCTATTATTTGTGACATTTAATCTTTTCAAAGCTCCTCCGTCTTTTTTTTCATCCCATAGTTTCTCACAAAATGCCACTTTATCATAATGTTTAGGTGTGCGTTTTCAGGAAGAATGTTTTCGGCTCCAGTTACTTTTTCCGTCACGTCATTGCCTGAGTTAAAACCCACCGTTTCTCTGTTTTCCTTGAAGCCTGCCCATTTTGTCTATCCATTCCTCTCTGTCTGCTTCTCTCTCGCCACCTCTCTCTCTCTTTCAATCTCGTGTTTCTCTTTGAGGTGTGAAGGTGTTTTGTTGACACTTTGATCTAAGGGATATTGACCAGAGCCCAACATGGCTGATGGATGGCCGGCGCTTAAAAGTCGATAATGTCCACGCTCGTTGGGGCTCATCACTTTTACTATCCGCACCAAATGAGCTCCTGTATGCGAAACACTACGCCAAGTGATGTAATAACCCAATAAGTGTTGGGGAAAAGAGTCAAGCTAGGATTTATGGATGAACCACTGACAAGTCAAAATGAAACTGGCTTGAATCAAATTTTCGTCAGACTTTTGAACTGAGTGATAACCTGACGTAATCTAAAGAGATGAAAAGAGAATTTATATGATCACAGATAGCAGAATACCCTGCAAGTAGTGAGAAGCAACCCATCCCTACTATAAGAAATTAAGCTTAATTGATGCATTCGATTGCATAGGAAAAAGCCTTATTATCTTTAGAGTCTTACTTTAACATGTCTGCACTAAAATTCATAATATATTCCTATAATAGAGTGTGAATGATTCTCCTCCACAATGACTTTGCAACAGCATATAATTTCCATCTGGCTCCCACTATAGGGAGCGTTTGACTTTTTGCACCCTCCAAAGGGGAGAAAACCCGTTCCCAGCAGGAGTGTATAATTTTAAGCACATTAACAAGGGCATTATAGTCTTACTTAGACACTTGTGATTTGAGAGCTGCATGAAGGCATCCTTTCTAACCACTCTTCAATAGGGCATTTGACCCTGGTCCCCTGCCTTGCAGGCATCTCTCACAGGGACCAGTATGGTGCTGTCATTTGAAGTGTGGAAAGCATTGCAGCTGACCCTTGTTCTAGTCCATGGGACACCAGTATGTCAGAGAAACTCAGGGTAGGATCCATTTCAGAGACAGGAAGATACAGACAGAGATTAAGGCGCAACCTCGTCCTTCAAGCAAAAAAAAAAAAAAAACAGCAGTGAAAAAGTTGATGCAAAGAACAGAAATACACAACACACTGGGAAAAACATGCAGATGCTGAGCGGAAGGATGATATTAAACCAGGAGGACATCAAGGTGAATAAATAATTTGTCATTGAATGCACAAGGTTGTTAGTAATCAACTTTAACACCCCATTGAAAAGATGACCTAATTTACAAACTTAAATAGAGTGTTGCACAAACTATTTAAAGGACATTAATCAGTAGGAAGGAAGTTTTTTTTCCCCCCTTACCCTTTCTCCTAGTCGGGCCACCTGCTCTCTGTAAAAAGCATCCTGCTTCTTCAGATCTGCTTCCTTGGCCTCCAGCTGCTTGGCCTAAAAAACACAGACAGGAGAAAACATTTTTTCTATGGAAATTATGGGAATAATAGAAACATTTTATATATGTACATATAAATAAAAACACTTCCCAAATCAAACCCTTTTGTATCATAACATACTTGACTGTCCAAGAATATCTCAATGACTTGGAACACCACTAAAAAGTTTATATATTGCAATAGATAAATTCAAAAAGAAACCCAAAGTGTTATGGTCACACAACACAATCATAGGGAAGACCCAACTTTACAGTTTAGTCAGTCATGTACAATCTCCATCAGTCACAAAAGGTCACTTGAAAAAACAAGCTGACAGCTCAGATGATGCAGGATCCAAGCATATTTATGAGAATGTGAGTGGGGGGAAAAAAGCGCAGAGGCAACAAGAGTAATTTTTGTCTTGAGAGGTTTGTGAAGCAAAGACTATTCAAGAGTTCGGGGAAGATTCACAAGCCACGGACCCTGGATGGGTTCAGAACTTCAATAACCAACATAACGCATGCATAACCAGGACGCAGGCTCCAGCTCTCACATTCTTGTAGTCTTTTGATGAATTTTGCATTGAATTTGGAAATCAAGATGTCAGGGTCTGATGGAAGAGTGGAGAGGCACTTCATTCATTCTGCTTAAGGTCCAGAGTCAAACTTAGACTCTCGGTATCAGTGGTGATTTGGGGAGGCATCTGAAATGCTGGTGGAGGTCCACTGTGGTTTGAAGAGTTCAAAGTTTTATGTACTAGGCGTCATCTACCTGCAGAACTTTGAACTTCACCCTTCGATTTACTAACAAGAAATTTAAAAAATGATTCTTAAAAGAGCCTTGCCTATGTGCATAGCGTAAAACTGCAGCAAAAGGACAGTCATATTCAGTAAATTAGAACATTATTTCAGGAATTCAGTTGTCTAAGAGAAACATGCATAGATAAATTACACACAGAGTTATTTTCTTAATGTTATATTTCTGTTAAATATGAGCATTTTCCATTTAAAGTTAATGGAAATATGACATTTAAGATAAGAAGAAAAAACATCTACTTTCTAATCCAGAAATGTATTTTTAAAAAAAAGATGAAATGCACAAATTGAACTCAGAAATGAATTGTTAAAATAAATTAACTCTTCTATAATATTAAAATGTTTTAAGACGTAGCGGTACCTGCACCTAGGGACATGTAGGTAGACATAAATGCATACACAAGCATCAAAGCGCGAGAGCCTGCCTGTGCCTTGGCAGGCTCTTGTGCTTGCTCTTCAGGTAAAATATCAGGACAAGATAGCATCACTTTTTGTAGCGACCATGTATTGTGCTCTGCCATATACATTTACCGAGGCTACCCATCTTTGCTGTCCTCCCCTCTACTGTGACCTTCACTAAATGTACGACTGACTTTCTCTGTGACATACAGCACTGATAAGACCTGATAGATCACCTCTCGCAGGAAAAATAAACAACATCAGCCTGTGACGAGGGCCAAAGACTAATCAAAACGTATTTACCAGTCCACACAAGATAAAAAAAAAAAAAAAAAGATCATTACCTCACCAGCCTAGCTAAACCGAGCTGTAGGGACAAATTTGCAAACAGACTAAAAATGAAATCTGTGCGAAAAACAAAAAAACCCAAACAAAACAAGTCAAACAAACTGAAAAGAAATCTAGAAGAAGGAAAAAAAAACTCACCTTCTGCTCAAATTCCTGAATAAGGCAAGCATTGGATGAGAAGAGTAAGGAGACACTGATTTATTCTTTTCCTCAAAGTGACATTTGGAAAAGGTTTAGTATTCAAATGCCAGGAGTGACTGGCTGCCACGCTGTTCTGCTTCAGTAATCATACTTCATCCTTCAAGTTTACACTATTGCTGGCAAATACACAAACCTGTGCATGCACTCTTAATGCATGTGTGGCTTACAACCACAAAATGTGCGTTTAGTCCTCAAGTGCATGACTATTTACAGTTATACACAAGATTACTAAAGAGTACTTTTACATTAGGAAAGCGGTCACACAGGTGTAGCCTTGAAGTTCTGAGTTTGAACACTAAAGGAAGCTTGGGAATACAGCAGCATAAAAAAATACAATATATATAAAAATGCCTTAGCCCATCCAATCTTCACTACGCTGATAACCATCTGAGTGTAGCTACTCAACACACTGCAGGCAAAACTGTATGCGGCATGCATCGTGATGAGGAGTCCCAGAGAGGAGCTGTCCTCACACGAGATGAGTGGGGGAAGTTTCAAAGTCAAGGGGATACTCCAAGCTCGCTCTGGAAGGAAGACCGAGACAGAAAACACTGTCGCAAAGGCAAACACCTTCATTATAGTGCCAGACAGTGAATAAAACTAACTCCAGGGCAACACTTTATCACACTCAAGACAACACTCGGCAAAAAAAACAAACAAAAAAAAAAAAACACACAACACCAGGACCGGGGTGCTGGTGTCTCCGAAGTGTCCTCAAAACGACCCCACATAACCTAGCTTTATTGCTCTGGTCAAACATTTCTCTCTATTGTGTCCCCTTACAGCTAGTGCTATTGTTTATTTTGTGCACAATGAAATCAAGACACAGTCATACCACAACCATAGTGTTGGGTAAATGTGCCCTGAAGTATACCTTAAAAATTATGGAGTTACCGCACTAGAAAGAACCTGTTATTGATTCGGAGCCTGCAATCACTGCCTCTGGGAGACGATGGAAAAGTTTTCAAGTGTCTGGATTACCCTGCAAAGGTGCCAGAAAACTGTCTCCCCCAAACAGCTCAATTTAGCCTGAAGGGATAGAGGAGGGGGGGGCAGGGGGGCGATGGGGAAAGTGGGCAGTATTGGCAAAGGGTTGCTATATTGTCGGGAGTGTGTCCAAGCTTGACGTTACGGTGGTAAGTGATGACTAAAGGTGTTGATTTTACCACTAAAGAAAACATGCACGCAGATGCTGAGACGCAAACAGAAAGCTCAGACACTAATCTGCAGTACACAAATCATCACGTGCACACACAGCAGCCTGAGCAGCTGTGCTCACAGAGAGCAGGCCGAGAGATAAATGTGTGCTGAAGGGGCGACTAAAGGGCTCATTAAAACAGGAGAGGTTGTGACAGAAATGTGTACCAAGGGATTTCTTTTTTCCGAATTCCCTTTTGTCTGAGTCTATGGGAGTGTCTATATGTACACGGACCGGTGCATGTGTTCAGTTTCCACGCGGGCTGGCTGACCCTCCTTTTTGACGACGCACAGGCCCAGACCCACACGCATTGTGTTGGGATTTTTTTTTTTCTCACTGATTAATCCTATTCAGCAGGGTTAGAAGATAATCTAATCACACTAAGGGGCAAACAATGAGGGCAGACTTCAGCGCTGACCATACACTTTTTGTTCTCCTAAAAAAAATAAAAAATAAAAAATGGTCGCTAGTGGAGGAGAGCTCTAGTAGGGTTGGGGGGAAAGAAAGAGGCAGCTTGATAAGATGATACTCAAAGCTTAGTAGACCATATGCGGAACTATTCAGCCTATCTGAAAATGGAAAACATATGTCAAAACTAAAAAAATTAATAAAAAGGCAATTCAAAGTGCTTGGCAGGACAAGAGAGAAAAGTAAGTAGAATCCAAGAGGCTAACTATCCAGAAGGTAACGCAGTGTAGAGATCAACAGCACAAGTAGGGGAATGTGTTAGAGAAGCACTGGAAAAATGTTGCATTTAGGAAAAAAGGGCATAAAAATAATTTGTTGACAGCCACAATGACGTCTGCTTAAAGCTCAGCCAAAGTCATTAGCCTGCGGTACAAAATGCTGATTGTCAACACATCGAGAAACTGACATACTTCATGAATGACAGTTATTGAAAAGAAGGGCATCTACATTGGTCAGATTTTTTTTTTATATGTCAGAAATATCTACCGGAAAGTTTTGAGTTTTTGTTTATAATAATCCAACAGAAAAAATTGGCATTTTTTTAGTTGCATGGTAATAGCTGCTCTTGAACTCTGCGCAAAAATTCTCCAAAGTAAGCCAAATTCTTACTTTTGGCCTTCTTACACGTTCACGTTTGAAGTTTTAGTAACCTTTTAAGTGCATTTGAGGTAAGACAAATAAAAACACCTGAAGTTTCCTGAGCTCTGTGGCAAACACTCTTCACTCAGCTTTACTCTGCCTAATTTTCCAGTACAGCAACCCTGGACACCGAAAGGAAAAATATCCCATTGAATGCATAAAATTTTACAAGAGTACTTCCATTTCTTTTTATAGCCCAGGAATAAACAATATTGTTAATAAGCAATAAACATTTTTATCCTATCCCATCTCTGATTAGGGTACGGTAGCACAAATGGCCGAGGGTGACATGCGGCTGAAAGTGAGACCGCGGTGGTCAGATTAAACGAATCGTTTAGGCTCGGTGATCGCCTCTGTGAATATCAATTAGCAAGCCGCTGAATAATTAAGGACAACTGTGTTTTTAATTAGCTGACTGCCGCAGTTTGAGCAGGGTGCAGGGCTGGGAACGAGGAGGAGGAGGAGAAGCAGGGAGGAGCTGAAGAGGGGAGGGCTTGGGAGAGCGATGAGAACAGGTGGATTTTGCTGCGTCAGCCCACCTCCCCTTGCCTCCCGCCCACCCGCCGGCTGTTCTCTCACTGAATTGCTCCCTTATAGTCCATTTTCTTTCACACCTGCTTTGTTGTTTCAAGTACTCTGACATTTGCTTTTCTTTTTTTTTTTCCTTTCCAAGTCTGCGGAAGGACTGAAATAAAAATAATCTTTACCTGTCAGCAGTACCAAAGTCTGAATATGCAGTATACGTTTAGCTTGTATGGCAATGAATGGGTGTCTTTGGGAAAACAAACATTAAAAGTAGAGGCTTTATTACCCCTGTTGCAACACGTTTGCTTACTTTCAGTTAACACTACATGTGTCAGAACCATACAAAGGTAACATTTCTTGACCAACTTGGACATATACAGTGTATCACAAGGCATTCATAACCCTTGAACATTTTATTTGTTTTTTTAGGTGACAGACCAACACAAAGCAACTTCAATTTTAAAAGCTCAATGCAGATTGTCAATTGGATTTGACTAAGGCATTTTAACAGAGCATTGCATTGTAGGTTGTGTTGAATGTTCATGTTATTATCCTGACAGAAGGTGAATCCCTGACCCACTCCGAAGAATTATGCAGCTTCCCCATCCCTGAATCGCTGCAGTATGATGGTGTCACCACCGTGTCGGTGGCAATGACATGGTTGGTGAAATGTTGTTTTGCTTGTCTTTTGCACGTAGGCCGAAAGAGTACATAGTTTCATTTGACCGGAGCAAACCTTCTTCCCAGAACACTTTCTTCCATGTTTGCCATCACCTTGAAAGTTAGTGGCAAACTGCAAGGCTGACTTTCAATAATGGGTTTCTTCTTGCCACTCTTCCACGAAGGCCACATCTCCAAAGTACACATCTAATAAATGTCCTGTCAAAAATTTCCCTCACTTGAGCTGCAGCTCTCTGCAGCTGCTTCGGCATTAACGTGGGACTCCTGGATTCTTCTATGATTAAATTGTTCCTCGCCTGCCCCGTCAGTTTAGGTCACTGACCATGTCTTGGTAGGTTTGTGGTTTACTCTAGTTTCAGATGATGGATGATAGAGTGCTCCATTAGTTTATCAAAGCTCAGGAACTGCTGGTGTAAACTTCTTCAAACCCTTATCTCTGACCTTTCTGCTGGTCTCCATGATGCAGTTTATTCACAACCTCTTCTTCAAACAGCTGTGTTTACACTGAGCTCAAATTGCTTATGGTGGTGTATTTACTTAATATGCAACTTCCGAAAGAAATTGGTTGCACGAGAGTTTATTTAGGAATGTCAAAATAAAATGGGATAAAAGCTAATATACTTTTCGGCATTTTATTTGCAAACTCATTTTAAAATGTTACTTTGCATCTATCTTACAAAATCACAGAAAAATGTTTTCTAGCTTGTGGTTGTAAAGTCAAAAACGTAATAAAAAAGTTAAAGTTGCATTGTTTTAATCTACAAGAAATTTAATTTCCAACAAACAAAAGGAACATTGCTCTACTTCACTTTGGGAAAGTTAATGGCTAAAAGCAACATTGCACATGCTACATTTTTCATTTCACAGTTCAATGACAGAAATTCTCCGACGTAATAAAATGGAGGAGTTCGGTTTCAACGTGTGCCTGCTAGATGCTTATAAATCATGATAGGTGAAAATAATTTTGAGAGATGTCGTGATCAATAGAGCACAAATCAAATCTCATCACATTAACAGACTGCACATCATCCATAACCTTGTTTTCTTTTATGCCCCTCTCTGCCACTGTCGTCCCTGCCTTGATTCACCCCTGTCACGAGTAGCATCATAATCAATGCTCCCTCACACTGCCCGAGTGCGCAATGCAGCACGGTGGGTCAGAGCTGCACACCGGGGCCCATCTATCACGTTCACGTGCGACAGGAGCCCATGACAAACTAATACTGAAGCCGTGAGCAGCAAGTCCTGCACGATCCCACTGGCAGCGGGGAGGTCACGGGGGCAGAACAATACGACCGTGCTCTGGTGTTAATTAGCGCAGCGGAGGTGTAGGTGGCGTGCGGAAGGTTAGAGATGGATGGAGGGAGAAAAGTGAGGGTTCACAGGGTAGACGGGATGAAACGGTGTTTGGTGGATGGAGAGAGGATTCAGGGTGAATGTGGAATATAGATGACAACAGAGCTGGAAGAAGAGACGGTTTCTTCTGACAGCTGTTGGGGAACATTTCACACTTCAAGACATCAGAAGGGAGGTTTGATGAAAGGCAGTTTTTTTTTTTTACTTTTCAGTGGTATAAGAATACATCAAACTTTTCAGACATATCTTCGTAATAACCCTTGGCTTTTTGCTACAAAAAAAAACGGTGGTAACATTATCTTTAAAATGCATGAGCAGCAAATAAATTTTCAGTGATAGCATAAAATATTATCTGACCTTACCGGCCAATAATAATCTAATCTTTAACATCACCAGTAAAACATGGGAGTTCACAGCTGAGGCTATAAAAATCCATTGGAGATAATTCGCTTTTGCTGCTTAATAAGCATCATGGGAATTTACTGAGCACCAGTCACACTCAAGTTCATGGCCAGCCATTAGGAGATTTCAGGAGTATGGGCAATAAAATCATGTCCGTTATGGTGCGGTCAGTTAATGAGCTTAACACTGATGACATCAAAGGATGCACACTTACTCCCACCCAGAGTTCAAATGCTGTTTCACAATTCTACAAGATCATTTTTAAGGTATGTTGCCCCCTTTGGTGAAGCAAAGCATCAGATATCAAGTCGTTTTGGAACTGATGCTTAATTAGTCCGTTTTAATAGTATTTTACCATCATACTTTCAATATGGTAACTGCAAACAAGCCAAACAGAAGTTCACATTTTTTTAGTCATAAATATTCACTAAGACACAATGCCAGACTGTAGATTCATTAAACGTAGTTACAACACATACAACATTTTTTCCCATCCATTTCTGTACTGGTTCACTGAACTGGTGGAAACTGTGACTGAACACAATGATTTCTAGGACTGACAAGATCACACCTTAAGTGTTATTCAGCCTTGTTCAGTCACAGCATTTTCACTGGCAAATAGACTATTGCAGGGATCAGCAACCTTTACAACCCTGAGAGCCATTTTTGCTTTTGGTCCGGCTAAAACAAATTTGTTAACAGCAGCAAAAGCAACATAACAAAAAGAATTGTATAAAACAATATTCGGGAGCAATGGGTGGCTAGGTTGGTAGAGCACATAGGCAGAGGTCATAGTCTTTGATGTGGTTTCGTGCCTGGTCTCTTTCCTTAGGCAAAGTACAAAAAATGGCACAATGACCTACTAGGTCAAATGGCAGACCTGCCTAGGACCGGGACATAAGGTAGTAGGCGGCAAATGTGGGCGTCTTAATTTTTTACACATTTATCATAACTGCTGACCATTTATCGTAAATTAAG
Organism: Poecilia reticulata; assembly: GCF_904066995.2. Taxonomy (NCBI): domain Eukaryota; kingdom Metazoa; phylum Chordata; class Actinopteri; order Cyprinodontiformes; family Poeciliidae; genus Poecilia; species Poecilia reticulata. Next base: position 8,372,057 of record NC_088852.1, on the reverse strand, counting down.
ATGAAGTGTCAATTGTGTAGGATGTTAGCAATGGACGGCTGACAGTCTTGTTTGTTTCAGCTGGCTGTAAGAAGGCTGAGTCAGACGTCGCAATCAAGTCAAACATTTACATCTCATTTGCTGTCAGTGAAAGTATGAAGCCGTTTCCGAAGTGTACCGTTTTAGTGTAATTGGATAGATGAAACATTTATGAAAGAGTTTTGAAAAAATATAATAGGAAAATGAACAAAACTTAAAATGCTGACAGATGTAAGAAATCTCTTTACACTGCGATACATTTCGAGCCTCAGCTTGTGTTGGAGACATTACCAATCCTCTGTGGATGGACGGCAGCAACATCTGCTTGCTCAGAGATTGATTAACTGGCTGATCGGGCGCCTCTGGTGTAAACTGATTGATTGATCATTCTGTGGTGGGTGTTGCCTTAGTCCACCTCCGTGGGGAGTGAACCTCTGGAGGTCTTAAGTCATCTGTCACATCCAACACAGAAGAGATACAAAAGGGATGGGGAGCTGGAGGTTCATTACCAAGCAACTGGGAGGGTATGCACTAATGAAAATGAAGCAATCTGGGAACATGGGATATGCCTGGGTATTTCTACTTTGCAAAAATGCTCTCATGTGTTACAAAATAATGAGGAGATATACGTTCGATCTAAAGCTCTTTGCACCAAAGCAATGTGAAAATGGTTGACAATAATTTCAGAAAGTCTGAAAACCAAATTGATCTTAGTAAAATCTAATCTAATCTAATAATGTAGCAGCAGTGACAAGCAAATTCTTGAAAATTTTTGGGATGGTTTAGTTTTGGTCCACAGCCAAAACAAATTCAGAAATTAAAAAAATACTAAGATATTTTACATTTAGAATGTAAAATATCTACTTATTAAAATTTTTTACCTCATCTTCAGTTAAAGTAGGAATGGAAAGGTAAATGTTACTCAAAACAGAAAGGAGTCAGATGAAAACATGGAGCAAAATGAGGAGCTAGTCGGACAGAATCCTAAACTGAAGGCAGAAAATACCTTTGTCCGATAGTAGAGAACAGACAAAATGACGTGGGAGTGCTATGAGCCGCATTACCTTTGGACAACACATGTCCCTTGGTGCTAAGTTAATGAGAATGAGTGCTGGTGAGAGAAAGGCATGAGGAGAAACAACCGACGGCAAAAAAAAAGGTGAGAGGGAAGACGTGGGTATGAAAGGACACAGCCTCGAGATGTGTTGCTGACACTAGACCTCATGGACAACCCACATGGCATGTGGCTGGTTTGTCTGTTTCCATGTGCCTGCGGCTTATGAATTTTTTTACCTGTATAAAATCCTGATAGTGCATGTATGGGCAGCTGAAGGCTTGAATGATTATGACTAGAGATACTCTACATTATGTATGCCGACAGTGTGTTAATACATATTCATTGTCCCCAGCAGGTGGTTTTCACAGGCCTGATAAAAAAGTAGGAGTTCACAGTCAGAAGTGTGGCCTGTCCAACCCTTGTCAGCAGAAACACATCCCCCTTTAATTGCCAAACCAACCTCTTTGTCCAACTACACCCTGGTTAATTAAAAATAATAATAAAAAACCGTGCAAGCCAATCCTCTTTGCATGCAGAGATTAACCAGTTACAAATATTAACATGTAACAGTGTTTTACAAAGATGGTTTCAAAACTGCAAAAATATCTTTCAGTCCCTTTTACTTTTTCTTTTAGTTTACCTTTATACACTTTACTCTAACAAGTATCTTCATTTTCCTGTTTTCTGGTGAAATAAAACAAAACAACAACAACAAAACAACACATTTGTGAAAATTGAAGGAGAATCAACAATCACTTTAAGTAAGGAAACAGTTTAAAACTACCAAAATCACAGAGGCTTGTTTGTTCAATAAAAGAAAGTGAGGCAACTATAGGGTTCTTGTTGCAACATCCAAGTAGCACTCTTGAAAATTCTCTAGCAGCAGTACACATATGCACCACATCTTACCATATACAATGCCATTTTTATTGGGTTTTGTTAAATGTTCCTACTTGCATATTGCTTTAAATGCTGTTTTGGAGTTTCACATTATAAGTGACTTTATTGAAAAGTTAATTTGTGAAGTAAAATTAGCTTTTTACATATTGGTTCTTTCCTTTGCAGAGGACTCAATTTCTCCCTCAAACACCATTAGCTAAGCTGACTGTTCCCTTCCTTAAAACCACATTAATACTGCTCTCAAAAAAACACAGAAAAACAACTAATATGAAAAAGACCAGATAAAAAGATCGAGTTACCTGTGTGTTTAGATATTAATGTTGAAATGACATTATATGCACTTGGCTATTTTACAAAACTTTTAACTTAAAACCTACCTCCCAGAGACAGAAGCAAAGCAAAACTATATTAAATATGACAATTTTGAAACCAGGGTACATATATGGATATAAACAATGAAGCACATATTATGATTTAAAGAAAGCATTGGAAAACATAATCAAAAATCAGACTTAAAACACTTTTTTTTTAAAAATTTTTCTGGCCTTGCTGACAACATTTTCTATATTTGCTGAGCAAATATAGAAAATTTGCAACACAAGAGTTGCTGAGTAAGGTAGCTGTTGTTTGCCGTACACACATTGAATTATTTCTTTACACACACAAATCTGACATGATTTAGCATCACTTCCCAGAATGTTTAGTACAAATGAGGATGAATATATGCATAATAAATGGACCCACCACCCTGTGAAGCTGGAGCAGTAAATTGACTGTACAAGTTCTCTTGTCAGAAATAGGCTGTCCGGACTCCAGTATCCATCCATCAGTCGAAGCAAATTTATACCCAGGCCCTGCTGCTGGAAGCCTGTAGTGCCAATTATGTGAGCGGGTGAGTGCCAGGTGCAGATTGCCAGCAACAGGCCCTGCCAATTAAAGCCTAACCTCATGTCTACCCCTAATACTGGGATGGTATCTGGGTAGCTCAAGCCAGGCAAATGGGTGCAGGACTCCTGACGTTGTGTGAAAAATTGTGGAATGAACATGCTTCAAGACAAAGCAATGAAAAAGATGAAACTTCACACACGAAGTAAGGTAAGTGATAGCTCCTTACCAAACATTATCCAGAAGAAACTAATATAGTGCAAATTTACTTTTGCAAAGTAACTTTTTTTTCTGTACTTAACGTACTTTGTGGAATATAAGTCGCGCTTTTTCATATAAAGTTCAGCTTCCACTGTAGTCAGATACAACATAGTTTTTCTGTAGTCAAAAGTTTTTCTTAGTTTATTAAAAAAAAGTACATGGGAGTTTGAGTATCTGTAGAGAATCCCACTGAAACACAAGTTGACACTAAAAAGCAGTTTGTTGCACATTCTTAATGTTAATTGAGTTATGCTAAATTTAAATTAATTCCAAAACAATTTGCCACCAGGGCCATTGGAGTAAATCTGCACCCTGAAAGCTTTGTTATCATGACATTAGGTGCCAAGAAAAGTAGGACAAAGTAAATGTACAATTTAACTGTTTGGAACCAGTTACCGGAAGTAGACAAAATCACCTTACACCACCCAAACCAATGTTTGGAGTGAGGAAAGATTGATGACTTTGGGTTTGATTGAAAAGTCCGCCTGAGGGTTAGAGCCCTGTTTCTGGGTGAGATGCTATGACCAGTGATTGATTAAACAATGGACCAGTGTGGCTCCGTGGGGAAAGGAATTGTTGAAAATAAAAAGAGAATGGCAGAGGTCTATTATTTCATTAAAATAAAGATGTGTGGACTGACAGGTGTATGTAGGATGAATCTGGGACTTGCATGGCTCTTGTGAGTCGATACGTATTATAGTAAATGTCAACATATTATTTACTAGATCATCTGTTTATATTCATGTTATTTGCTTTGTATTCAAGGGAAATCAGTGTTGCCTTTATAATCAACTTTAAATCTGCTGTGTACAACCAAAAAAAAAAGCTGGCTTAATAGAGTTATGGGTATTTTCTCTCCTAGTCTAGCATCTTAAAAATGGGGAAAGATGACAACCGCATTAGAAAGCCAACCAACTATAAGAGACAAAACAACGCAACGAAATGTTGTGAATATTTGTAATTTAGTATCCATTTGTAAAACTAGACGTAATACAGCCACTGTCGACTAACACCTTTTCTCCCCTGACAACACTCCCTTCCATTCCCGATTACAGTATTTCTCAGACTTTGCACTTTTGTAGATGGAGCCAAAAAAACTGGAACCATAAACATTTTTATCAAAATATTTTTAAAAGAACCATCATTTTTAAAGCAGACATTTTTTTTTTCCCCCTCAAATTTCTTTTATAAACGCATTTTGTTCTTTCTTACATGGTAGACTTCTAACAAACCCCATGTTTGTTGTATTCCTTTGTTCCAATTTTCTTTGCTGTGGCCCTCCCCGAGTGGCATTACATGTGTGACCACTGATGTCGAACGTTTTCCCTGCAGACAACAGAACCCCAGAAACCCAACATTACCAACGACGACAACAAACAGCCCTGCCTACAATGGTGTGAAGTTTCAATTACCGGTAGACTTGTTGGCTGGTGGCTGCCAGTCAACCTGACAAGGAAGGGAATGACAGAGAAAAGAATTCCTACTGGGGTGGCACAAATCATCTAGCACCCCGACTACGAATGGGACTTAATCATGAAACATGTATACAATCTATATATAATTAGTGTTACTAAGATTATGATCAATGTTCCTTGTGGAAACCCCCCAGCAGAGCTCAAGCAACTGACAGATAAAGTTGTACATGAAAAAAGAAAAAAGGCCAATTTGCTAATCTTTTTCAAATAAAATTAACCTCCTTTAATGGAAGGTTTTGGTTTGCAAGGAATATATAAATATTCAAGTTACCAAATATGAGTTTTCTTAGCATTTTAAAAATCTCTTTAAAAGTTGTGCTTCAATTTCATAACCTAAATTGGAGCAGTAATTTATGGTGAAATCCTGACTGACAAATTTCGCAGGATGTATGTGGCTCTGGAAGATCATATCCAGAGCCACATAAAGAAAACTAAAATGTTTTTTATAATAATGGTTTTTTTTCCAAGTTGTTTTATTATAAATTTTACATTTCATTTATGTTGCCTCGATACCATTTACTTGAGATATAAAGTTTGAAAGTCAAGGGGCCTAAACTCACTAGTGCAGAATTGATCAATGTATCCTTCCATATTGCCCAAGACCTCCATCACAACACAAACCCAAAATAAAACATATTCTTTTAAGATTTTACATTTCTGGAGAAAATTACAAAATGTGACCAAAAGCTAAAAATGAAGTTTTCTAAGGAAATGAAACCACAGGTTTGTTTGTTCTCTCAAGAATTCTCCCTAAATCAAGAGGGACCTTATTTTAACTCAGCATCTAAAAAAAACCCAACAGTTTGATGGCCGGATTTGTAACGTTTTAATTCTACTGTAAAAAAAAAAAAAAAAAAAGTTCAACAAATCAATAAAACAAATGCTAACCAATCTTTGTGTGCGCCAAAGTCTCGAGTCAAATCTCTAGGATGGATGTCGCTGTAATTGGTGTGGCTGTGCAAGCCGAGGCTAAGGCCATTATAGGTGAGCATGGGGAGGCATAACTGCTCATAGCCTCGCTCTCATTGTGAGAGAAGAAGTAGGGAACGTATGGGGTCCTACCACTCACCGTGACCTGTACCTTAATGAGCGGGACAAATCGATACATGCTGAAAGAGGAACACAACAGCGCTGCAATAAGACAGCTCTGTCTGTGTACACAGATTTGTTTTTCCAGTGATAATGTTCAATTCTGGTGGAGTTTACATACCCTATCCAGCCTGAATGTCATTACTTATTTTTTTGTTTGAATTAACGGGGGGGTTTTTTTGGCATGGAACGATCATACAAGTAAATATCTTCATAAGTAATACTTCAAACTAATTGAAGTAACATGTATAACAGCTACTAATAAAGTATTTTTAAGTTTCACATCTCACCTCAACTCTTCCAAACAAACTTCTTATGCCATTTTTTTTTTTAGGGTTACTGAGTGAAACCTTCAAGATGATAGCTGGTCCTAGAGCTCGTTTACATTGTAAAACAAAACAAAACAAAACAAAAAAAACTATGGAAAATCTTCCTTTACATCTCCATCAGCAAATAAATATTGTGTTTAGTAAAACAAATCATAAACATTCTTAGATGTTTATGTATTTTTAATTTATTGACTTTGTAAAGTAGACCTAGTTCTCATTTTTAGGCAGGTACAGATGCTTACGTGCGGCACAATGATGTGCATTTCATTTTTACGCATTACCTGTATGAAAGTGGTTTTCTTACAGGTAAAAAAACCTGTATGAAACCACACTTGATAAGAGGTGTGGTTAAAAATCAACTCCTGTAAAACTGAAAGAAAAAGAAGTCAAAATTCAAGTTTAAGTTTAAAGTTGAGTATCGTAGAAGCTAGTCTTTCTGCTCCTTTTTAGTAAGAAGGAATAAGCTGAAAAATTAAGTCGCACACTAAAACACAAAAGAGGCAGGAATAATGTAATGTAGCACACAGACACACACAGACACACAAAAGACAAACATGTTTTATGTTTCATCAAAAATGAGTTCGCTCTGGTTAGCAGGCAATCCTGGAGTTTGACGAACACAGAGAGACATGACAAAGGGAGGGAGACGTCTTGGGTGAGAGGCTGTCTTTAAAGAACGCAAAAAAAAAAGTCAATTTCCAGTTGAAAAGAACATTGGCTGTGTGGAAGCGTCTGGCTTGACAATTACACGAGTGCTGCAAACCGCACTGCACCTCCACTGATAACCCGTCGGATTCTATTAAAACTTCAGCACTCCAAAGGACACTCATATGGAAGAAATTATCACACAGACTCACAGTGCGTGTGGCGCGTTTTAAAACAGCAAAAAAAAAAAAAAACTGTCTGACAATAATTCTTCATCTACATTATTCCTACTGTGAGGAGGCAGAGAAAAAAACTGGAAGGGAAATTCCATCCATCCATCCATTTTCTTACACCCTTGTCCCTCAGTGGGGTCGGGAGGGTTGCTGGTGCCCATCTCCAGCTAGCGTACCGGGCGAGAGGCGGGGTCACCCTGGACAGGTCGCCAGTCTGTCGCAGGGCAACACAGAGACACACAAGACACACAACCATGCACACACACACTCACACCTTGGGGCAATTTGGAGAGGCCAATTAACCTGACGCAGAAACTCACAAAATAATTAAAGATTTATATAAGTAAACTGATTGAAGGCAAAGTTTATTCTGTAAAGCTGTGTGTAGTTTGAAAGTCTGCTAATGACCTAAAAGTAGTCTCTTTGAGGAACATCAAATACCATCACAGTGTACACAGGGGTAGCCATATATATTTGCACTTGGATAAACACAAACAATCGTGGTACCCTACATTGAATTGCCACTTTAATGCGGTGGAGTGTTTGTGTACCCCTATGATCTTGAGGGCTTTGTTATCTGGAATTTTAGCATTTGATGATTTCAAATCTAAACCCAACTCCTCCAATTGGGATGAACTCTCTCCCACTCTGTAGTTGCCCCAAAAGAGGCATCAGGCATGGGTGGAGACTGGAGTGAAGATTCAGGTTTGTCTTCTCAAACCCCAAGTTGGCCGTGGCAGTTGGCCTCTTGTACTGAGACACGTTCTGTTTGAGGTTTCTTCCCGTTAGAGGGTAGTTTTTCCTCTCCACTGTCGCTACATGCATACTCGGTGTAAGGGACGGCTGTATAGTCAACGACAAGCGATTGTCACTACGTGCTCATCCAGAAAGAGTGAAGTGCTGCAAGTCAGTGACTCGATGCCATCTGCTGGGTTTCCTTAGATACAGATTTTTTTTTATCTACTCTGAATAATTAATTGAGCATACTGTACTGTTTGATAAATAAAGTAGATTGCCTTATAGAGGGAATCTACTTTAGGTGTTTCATAAAAAACATATTTCAATTTTGAGATTAAGAACTCTAGAAAGCTGCAGGCACTGCTTTGTAAATTAACTAACTGCAGCTTTATATTTAACACGTGGAAAGCAAATATTATTTTCTTACCCTTCCTTATTACGGTCTCCATCTTCAGTGCAATTAAATTACACAAACCAAATTCCTTAAGAAAGTTTCTTTGTAGACACTTACAGGAAAAGAACATCAAACCATGGTTTCACCTCCCTCAACATTCCTCTCTCGTCGCCTTTGTTTTCAGTTTGAGTTCGGTTCCATATGAGGGATTCATCACATACTTGTCCAATGGTGGGAATCAAGTCCATGCTTCACTCTTACTCCGTCACAACAAAATGATTCATTTTTCTATTACTGCGATAAGCGTGTGAAATGAGCTATATAATCAATAGCATAGGCCTGTAAACAGTGGCCACACTCCAGGGAAAATGTGTTTTCTTTAGTAAACAATACAATGCCTGCATGTGGTAAGAATGCTCATCTGAAATTGTTTGCGAAGGCAATTTAGAGAGGAAAAAAAAGAAAGACACAAAATGAAAACATTCTTTATAACAATCGAGGGATGAACAGAGTAAGATTTGCCCGAGACAATATGAAGCTACATCAAATAGTTTCGCTTACTGTATGATGTTTACAATAAACTGTGCAGGTCCTTTGACTTTGTTGTACACAGATGAAGCTTTGAGGACTACTGCGTGTGTATTTGTGGTAGTGAGATGAGACAGTCTAAGTATTTAATTGAATTAGTCCTTAAAGATATCCGCTGCACCACAACAAACTCAAGATTTGCCACAGTGCCGGTCGTGTAGCGCTGCCAACACCAAACACTTCAAAGCTTAAAACACTGCATAAGCTTGCCCTGATGAGAGATAAACCTTGTTCCCAGTTTGAGGTCAAGAGCGCTCTGGAGCAGGTTTTCATCCAGGACGCTTATTTACTTATACAGATGCATTATTTTTTACGTCTACCCTGAGTCACAGCACTTCCTGCTGCTGACACAGCATGATGCTGCCACTCCATAGGCTATACGGTTGTAAGAAACTTGTGAAAGAACGCCCGATTATTGAAAGAATAATCACAAGCAATTTTTAAGGAGGTGTACTATGTGTTTTCCAGCTATATAGTGACATTTTATAACATAAAGCTCTGAAGAGTCAACTTTGCATGACATCCTCTTTAAAATCATTCCAATCACTCCTCTTAACCACAATAAGAATACACTTACAAAGCAGAAAGTGGTAGAAATAATGTCAATAAAAATCTCTTCACAAAGCATATGTAGGGAACGGAAATCGAAATTGAGCAAACTCACATCTCTACTACTCAAAAACAATCTATACACTTAGGTAAAAAAAACAAAACAATGCAGCATCTTGAAAGTGACATTCACTTTAGCTGCTGTGCAATATATTAGAAAGAACACTTACGAGTAGCTGAGCACGAAGCTTCTCATCCTCACTGCTGATCCTCTCCCTAATGATCGCTTGCTGGAGGCTGTCTTGGGTGAGGGCTCGCTCCACAGACAGGATCCTGGATATTTCTTCCTGGACTTTGGCCTGAGTGTCAGCTTGAGCCTGCGCTGATGCCCGGGCCTTCTCTGCATCGTACCTGGGTAGGATCAATAAATAGAATATAAATACTGTTAGAATAAAACTTAGATAGAATGATAATATATGATGCTTGCGCATTCCCCAACATTTCCTGCTCTAGCTTTAAATAATGCAGGAAGAGGATTTAGTGCACAGGATAACCAAGGATGGTGATCGTTTGGTACCAAGAATTTGTGCTCTTAACATGTGCTACTGGTAATTTTTGACAATAATGGCTTTTTTTAAACAGTCAGCGATGCTTAATGAAAGCACCAACTGACTCCAGAGCATTAGTGAAGGTGGTGCTCACTTGTTCCTCCCATCACAACATTAGAGCAACATGGTGGCAACAGCCCAAATAAGACAAAATTTCCCAAAATGGACTGGTGCAAAGCTTGGCATCGATGTCAAACACAATACTAAGATCAACTACACAGAGTTGATCACTCCAGGCAACGCATCTGCATTGTTTTAGAGTCCCGTCGCTGCGTGACATGCAGGCCTCCACCATGGCGGCGACCTGAAATTCACCGATCTCCGAAGAGTGACCCATTTTTCAGCAAATGTTTGTAAAAGCAGTCTGCATCGCTACCAGTCAATCTGTCGTCATGCAGGTGATTGGAGCCACCTACAGTTTTGCTTTTCTTTCTTTACATGTCCTTGTCATTTTTAAAAAGTTGCAATGAAGGACAGCACTGAGGAGTAACAGATGAGCACTGAAAAAGTTCAAAAGGCAAACCTAAAATCGTGAGAACGTCTGTGAGAGGGTTTATAACAAATTTAAGTGATTACAAAGAAGATCTATTTGATTATCGATGGCAGTGATCAATTCTGAGAGGCGGTGTTCTCAACAGACGCAGCAAAATCTCTGCAGACGAGAGGACCAGTATTTGAACCCGGCCACTGGGTTGTCCTAGTTGCCTAGCAACACAGTTCCAACTAGGTGACAGTGTGCTTGATTGAATAAGGAAGAACATCCCTGAAACCCCTAAAAGTGATCTTGTGTCTGATATCAAACAGTCAAGCCGAGGCAGAATAAACACAGAGCTGACGGAGCGAGCAATGGAGTGAATTATGGCAAATTCAATGAAGGCGAGGGAGATCTTCATAAACATCAGCCTGAGAAGGATGAGGAGAGATGCACAACAGATACATCTGATGACCACGGCAGAGGCCAGCTGAAAATATTGACTGTATGGCACAGTTCCAAAACAGGGGCCCAATTAAAAACAAATTTCCTCCAGATAAGATTGGGAAATTGTAGAACAATGACACTACTTTTAAAATAGTTATCCTTTTAAACCCCCGTAGGGATTTGAACACATAAGTTATAATTCATTTAGAGCCTTCTCAGGTTTTTCGACTCCTCATTATGGGAATTTACATATCCACTAATGCATGGTTCCAGGCGTGAATGTTATATAAGTTTTCTACCTCTTAGCTCTGCTATTCTTCCCGTTACAAGCACACACTAATCTGTCAAAGTGATAGGTTTTCATCTTTTATTAGAAAAAATCTCATTTACTTCCTCAGTCAGGTGTGAGTGTAGACAACATGCAGACAGTGATGAATGGTGATGGACAGACTGCTAAAAGCAGATCACCTACATACCTGTAGCTTTGAAAAGATGACAGGTAGGAGTAATTCGCGTATACGCCTGAAGTCTTAAAACGGCCCCGCATCGCAACTAAATGTCGGAGGATTTAAAGAGAGGGCGGGAGGGGCGGGGGACGGAAAGAAAACGGGTGAAATTAAAGAGAAAGTGTGAGCAGTGGCAACATGACATGTTTGGCCCTGAGGAAGTGAAGCAACAGAGGAGGGAGATAGAGAGTGGGAGAGAGGGGGAGAGACGGAGGGAGACAGAGAGAGACCAGCCATGTCCAGTCTCACAGTCCACTGGGCTGCACACGTCAGCACACTCCATCCATCATCAGGCTCTGACTCACACACACACAGACACATGGGGAGCCTCCTAATGGCCTTTTACATTCACCATTTCCCCCACAATCCACGCCTCCCCGCCTGTGTGCCGCTAATGCATCTAAGCTACCTCTACTCAAGACGCTTAGACTGCTGCTACAACTTGGACTGAAAGAGAACAGTAAACAAGATTCTTCTTGGAAAAGTAGTTTTGATGGTACTTGTGTGGGCCAGCAAATGTAGCCGGTTCAACCTTTTGACATGCCTTTTTTTTTTTTTTTACCAATATGCTTTTAGCTGAACATATAGGAAGAAAAAACATCAGATAAAAAAAAATGTTTCATCACAATTGAGTTTCCATAATGTACCGGATGCGTTGCAGCTAAAATAAATGTTTAAATCGCTTGATATGCAAGTGTTTGAAGAAAGCATTTATTAGGAAAAGGCCACACTGTGATACGGCGCTAACCTGCAACGTGGTTCTATTAATTTTTTGTTTTAATTGCATTGAATTCACAACAGGAAACCACGAAAATATATTTTTGTTTCTGCAAAACTGGATTTGATTGTGTTTATGTTTTGTTTTAGGGTTTTTTAGAAGAGGAACAACAACGTCTGAACAAAGTCTGCACTGGCTAAAAAATTAATAAAACAAACAAAAAAAAAAAATCACCTAAATTCATTCTTTTATTTGTTTTGTGAAGTCCCGCAGAACATCAACAACCAAAAAAATTACTTTTTGCCAAAAGCATAACCAAGAAACATTGAGGATTCCATATTTTCATGTCTGCGATTTTTTTTTTTCAATTCAACACACAATTTGTTTAAATGAATTTATTTGCTAGGCCCAAAGGGAAACAAAATTAACATCAACTTGACAAAATGTATTTATTCATTTGTTTATTTGAGGCCCGACAGATCAACCGAAAAGTCACATGTGACCCAAAACTATAATCTGATCTGGAAAGAGAAGATTTCCAGGAGAAAAGGAAAGTATGGGTGGAAAAAAAAAAAAGAGTCTATTGACTCGCTCACAAGTGCTAACCCAAGCAAAGACTGCTATCACTAGCGAGATGCTATCTGTCTGCTTCACCTCTATTGCTTTCCAGTCATTATTGCACTGTCTCTGGGATATTGGGCACATTTTTCATCTGACTGTAGAAGATTGGCACTGGGAGAGAAAGGGGGGCGTTGACGTAGACAATGGTTGACTCAGACGGAGAGAGCAAACACTGTAGCTAAGAGGCAGAATGAAAAAGTATCATATCTTTAGAGAATAAGTGGATGATTTTCTTTTTTTTTTCTGTTTTAGCCTGGCACTGAGAAGACTTAAGAGGATAATCTTGGCTAATTAACTGTTGTTTTGATTGTTAACTGGACCGAGTCATCCAACAGCCAGTTGGAAAACAGAATCGGTGAGATTTCATTCATTTGAAGAAGAGAAAATTGGGGTGTAGTGTGTTTGATATACCAGAGTAGCTGCATGCTACTTTCTGGAGGTGTCCTCAAAAAGGAAAGGAAACATACTGTAATAAATATAAGGATTAAGTCCATTAGAACAAATGCAGCAATGCAGGGTAAGCACAAACTAAAAGCATCTAGAAATGATACAACACTGCTTCTTTCTTTGGGGACTTTTGATGTCAAAATGTCTCCTTTAATGTGCAGAATTGAGGAGTGTTGAATATCTGCAGAACCAGCCAGCCACTCAATATCTTCCCTAGGGAAGCTTGTTTCCATACTACTATACTATAAGAACTCAATTTTAACAAGGATTGCATGACTATAACAATGATATTTTAAAGATAGAGGCCCACAGCATCACATCTTCTCCACCATGCTTAACAGAGAGCACGGTGATTGCTGAACCTCACAGATCCATCTCTCTGTACTTCTAAATGTGGCTGAAATGAAAATCCATAAGCTTTGACACCAGATCAAAAGAGAAAAGCTTCCTCGAAAAAAAATATTTGAGTACATTACTAAACATCTGAGTTAATAAGTCACAACATGTATGACAAACAAGAAATTAACATCTGTCCCCCATTTCTCCTTGCTGTTCTCCACCTTTTACTGAAAAGTAATGCACAGTGCATTCAGCCAGACCAGCATACCAGTCCAGGCTCAACCCAGGTCCCTGGAAACAAAGCATTTAAGCACCCACTGCAATATTGATGGTACGAATAATGTCGTAGAATGCTGTCTATGAATATTTAATGACTCATCCGTTCTCCCCGACACACACATGAACACATGCATACACTGCATCTGATTATACAGCAGTGCAATAAAGTTATACTCTGGATGATAGAATAAGAACAACAAAAGTCAACTGCTTTCTGCTGAACAATAAATCTCATTGTTTTGCTTCCAAGTTTTTAATGTACACTGCACTTAGAATCCCATAATTGAAGTAAATTATTATTTCTTCGATTAAAAGAAGGCAACATCCTCCGGTTGAAGCAATCAGTGAAGCAGGTCTAAAATGCAAAAGGTATGTAAACCTAACATTTAACATTTAACTGATGCAGCGTCACTGATGTAAAGACATCCAGAGTTTTTCTGACAGGGTAATAGCCAATCAGATTAAACAACTTTGCTTCTTCATGACCTAATGGAGGATTTCTGAGTAGGAGCATAGTGAACTGATGTTAAGACAAAAAGAAGAAATTTGAAGTTGAAGCTCGCTCAGGCTAATCTAGAACTAACAAAGAATTTAAAAGGGCGGCTGTTTAAATGTGAAATGAGTCAAAAACTCTCAGAGAAGGTCAGTGTTCTCACTCTTAAATCAGACATGCAATTATATCACACAAGCTGCTTGAATAAATGTTGAAGAAATGGACTGAATTTTGACAAATACAACTAACCTTTTAGTGTTTGAGCTGGACACTCAAACTCAACCCATATTCACAGAGGGAGTGAGTTTAATTAAAAAAAAGGCTGGAATATTACCAACATGAAGGAAATTAGAGAAATGGAGCAACACTGAATAACAGCAAAAATGGAAGAACAGAAGGAAAAGACAAGAGCTAAGAGGTCGAAAGTGTCTGAGAAAGTCAAAAGACGAAGAACTGGTACAAACAGCGATAAAGGATGCACCGAGTTGAGGAAGAAGAGACGGGTGAGTATGAGTTTTTTTTTTTTTTTACTCTCATCCCACCTTCCCTATCATCCTTTTCTGTGGCGTTCTGCTCGGATGCCTCACAGAGAAGCGGCAGAAGCAAATCTGCTCTCTGCACCCGCTCCTTTCTACAAATTAGTTTAGGCTGCACCTAAATAAACCCGGAGCTCAGAGTTCCTACTTCCTCTCTACCAGAGCAAAATATGCAAAGCCAGATCTCTGGAGTTCATTTATGGTCTTACAGCCAAACAGATGGAATGGTGCCTAATCTAAACACCACAAATCCTCAAATTCGCAAGAACTTTTTTTTTTTTTTTTTGACACTGCACTACTGCGGAAGACTGAGTGAAGGAATTCAAAACTGCCACATTACGATATAAAAAGTAGCACATAATTGTGTGACATAAAAAAGGTAAGATAATTTAAAAATTTGAAAATGTTTTAAACTTGTAGAAGTTTAAATGCACATTGCATTTTTTGTAAAGAATTTGCTAAAGCATGTACACTTGTCCTTCTACTCCATCATCTAATTTTTGTTTATCCCATATTTCAATACATTAAAATATCAACATGAGAATACTGAAGACTCTGGGAGTTTCAGTAGCCTAATTGGAAACGCTCAAGTGGTACGAAGAATTTCCAAAGCCACTGTATATCCACTAAGATCTCCATCTAATATTTCATTTTTCAGTGCTTACACTGTGCAGTCGTCTCACAGTTTCACTGCTCTGGCACCTAGTGGTTCTGTTAAATGAGCTGTATTGCACTATAACTCACAGAAGGAAAGCGTTTTACCCCTTACTCCAATCTAGCTGAAAAAATATCTCATCTCAGTGTCTTCTCTGCTATCTCTACAGGGACCATTATACTACAGTTAAATTATAGGCTCAGGGCTCCAATGAGGAAAACATTTTTTTGTTTTTTTTACCTCCATTTGTACAAAAAAAATTTAATCTCCAAGGATAAAGTTAAGTAACTATTGAAAATAGAACAGCAATTTATTTAGAGTTTTGATTAATAGGCTTGTATCATCACTGAAAGAGGAAACCTGTTTGTCTTCCTGGTACATCCTTCCAGTATCTCTAATGGCCCTATGTTAGGATATTAAGGACAAATTCTACATCTTCAATGCGGTTATGAATTAAAGGAAAATGTCCTGGAGTAGATGTCTCTCTCTCTAGTGCCCCAAAAAAATCAAAACAACAAAAATATCAAATGCCGAAATGGTGGCATGGTTGTCATATGTTGCTGTTAAATCAGTGCAGTTCAAAACCCACGAAATATGTCCAATTTACAGCAGATTACATGGAACATTCTTACAGACTTGTAAGGGAAAATGTGCAAAGAAATACAATGGATAAAAAAAGTAGATGCAAGGATAGGTCAGTCGGATGGATGGATGGATGGATGGATGGATGGATGGATAGATAAATAATGATTTAGGTAAACTGTAAGAAAAAAATGCAGTCATGTCTGTGAATATGTTACATATAAAATTATAATACCCTTCCCCTTCCCCATAACTTCAGTAGTTGCATGTACTACTTTGCGTCCCTGTTTATCATAAAGACATATTAAAAGACACAGAGCAATACAGTGATATGATAATATGGGATGCACAGGCCAAAAGATATAAACACATAAGCAAAAGGCAGAGGATTATTCACTGAAGGCAAAAAGAAAAGAATGGACATGAAGAGGTTTCTTTATCAGGCTGTGCTAATGGATCACCCCCTCTACACCCAGGAAATTATCTCAGCATTGTGCTCCCCTTACCAAGACATGATTAATTGATTGCAAAGGAACAAGAGTAAAGAAGAACAGAAGATAGGAAAGGAGGGAAAAGTGCTGATGTACTTCGGAAGAGACGTAAATTGGAAACAGTGGGGATCGGAAAGTCTGGTGCTGACCTTTTGGAATATTAATGAAACTGGAAAATGGTCAAGTTTTAAAAAGAAGAAACAATTTCTTGATTCTGAAGCACAGAACTGGCATGGAAGCAGAAAAAAAAAAGAGCAAATAGTTAAGTGGTTAGACGCATGCCTTGTGATTTAGTATCACTTATAATAAAACCAGATAGTTATCCCACAATAACAGACTAGTCAAACACAAATCTTATAATTTCCTGTAGAGATGTGCCGATCAGGTTTTTTCCTGCCGATACCGATTCCGATCACCCATGAGGGCCGATCACCAATACTGATCGCATAATTATTATTTTTTTAATCATAAGCACTACCGGTTACATTACATGGAAAAAGGAACGATGAATTCACCTTAATTTAGACAAAAACGTGTTTTTAATAAATTTTTCCAAGAAAAAAACAAAACAGGCATTGTGCAAATTGTACTGCTATCGGTAATACTATCTTTAACAGACTGATAACATATGAAGGCTCTGAAGAGGCTAAATAATACAAAGAGTCAAAATAAAATCTCTCAACATTGCCAAAAAATTCAAGTATAAAACTTAACATTCAAAGGCAAATACAGGTTCCATTACAATAAACAATCCAGAGTTACTGAATGAAAACTTTCTGATAGCATGGCGGCTAGCTGATTACTGCTAGTTCGGAGTGGCTGTTTCTGACTGAGCGGAGTAATTATGCAGAGCAGGGAGGAGATTGATTATTTTTTTCAGAGATTATCTGTCTCATGTTAGGACAGCGAAAGTTTTAATACGTATGTAAAATTATTTTTTTAAGTTAGATGCTGCAGCTTTAAGCAGAGGTTCGGTGTGAGAGTCACTACCAGGTGGAGCAGAAGCGGCGCTCCGTTTGTGAAATATTACTACCTGTAGCGCGTAGCAGCGGTTCAGCAGCGAGAGCAGAACCAGCGTCTTACATCGCAGCTCGAAGACTTAAATAATTTTATTTGTTTATTTTATTCGGGTTATTCGTTTAGCTTTCTGACCATCATGCTAATCCAGGTGAGTGTTTGTAGCTGTGCGCTGTTTACCTGCTATCTGATCCTCCATATATCTTTTTTACTGCAGTGAGCATCAATGTAGCCAAACTCCGTCAAGTATGGCATTGTTTTTATGCCATATTAGATTCGTCGTGTTGATGCATTTTGACCTGCTTCAATTTTCCGCCGCAACACGCAAACTTCCCCGTTCACTCAGTGCGTTATAGTTACACATCGCTTAGGATTTGTTGCTGGGCGTTTGCACAGAGTGAAGGAAAGAGGAGACCAGCTGCACAAGCAGGCTGCAAAATGAGATGCAGGTGATCGGTTTGTGTGATCGGCAACAAGAGACCGTGATCAGCGATCACCGATCATACACTTTTTCACGAAAATCGGCCGATTATGATCGGTGGCCGATCGATCGGCACACCTCTAATTTCCTGTCATATGATAAAACAAGGCTTTGATTTAAAAAAAATAAATAAATAAAATTAATCTAGAAAAGAAGAAAAAAAACATCTCTAATTTGAAAGGAAAACTTGTGTGTAAATGTGCGGGACACCAACCATGCTTGCATATCTTGCTCTGCTTTGGCCCGCTTTTGCGCCAAGTCTTTATACAGCTCATCAGTGATCTTCTTCCTCAGGGCCTCTTCATTCACTGGAGACAAAGGAAAAGAAGGAAAAGAGTGAAAATGAGAAAATAAAAAAAAATCTTAAACACAACCATGTTTTATATTGAGGCAACAATTAGGGGAAAAATGATAGATTTTTCCACAAAGCTAGGGAAAAATAACAATCTACCAAACAACTAACAAAATAAAACATCCAAGCCATTAAATTTGTAACTGCTCTCTGGCGAGAGTAAAAATCTTGCTCAACATATTGAATGCATAGTTTCAAAGAATAAAAATAGAATAGAATAGAATACTAATACATTTAGGACTGTTTAACAGTGCTACTTTGCAGCCAATGCAGAATTAAGATCTGTATAAATCTATCTAGGAACAAAGTTAAACCCCGTCACTGTCATGAGGTCACTGGAAAAACAATAGATAATTTAAAGACTCTACATCCTCCAGTTAGTGACCAACATCAGTCAAGTCAGAGAAAGAAAGCTAGCCCAGTTAAGCCTCTTATCCAGGTCAAAATCAGCATGTTTTAGGTTTATAATTTTACATTAAACTGCAAACGCTCTAATAGGACGTCTTTTGCACAAAAGAGATCAAAGAGCAAATAAAGAATAATGGCCTTAATAAGTTCCTTTTGGCAAAAAACAAACATATCAGCACAAACAACTCATATCATCTGTCAAGCGCAGCGATAAAGGCTGATTCTTCATACGTTTGTGGGAACAGGAACTTGGCAGCTGCCTCCAATCGATAGCAAATCTGAACTCAGCTGCCTCATGCAAAAGGTTTATGATTTAAAGCACATCAGCAGATCTACAACAGAATTCAAAGCATGCGTAATGGACTAGACCACCATGCAAAGCTATTCTGTTCTCGTCCACCAACAAGGGACAGATGTTAATCTTTGGAAAAACAAATCTAAATACTGTCAATATTAAAAAGATAGAACTTAGAAAATGACCCAAGCATGAGGTGCAAACAGGATATTCATTTTCCCCGTTGCAGATTTAGTACAACAGATTAATCACAAACATTACAGTCCTAAACACCAACAGTTATTATACTCATCACACATCCTTCATAAATCATATCCCTTAAATATATATATTAATCTCCTATGATGGATTTCTGCACCTATTATCTACTTGGGAGTGTCGTAGAGTCACTATAGATTTTTAAATTACTCTTAATGTCTTAGAGTTAAAAACAACTTCCTATATTTTCTAAACACATATTCGTCCTCTATAACAAATCTTCATTGTTAAGGAATTTTCCCCTCGTACTTAGATTAATCCTCCAACAAGTGAAAAAAAATACAACAAAACAAAAACAACGGTAATATTGAGGTGAAAACTGCTGCTCAACCTGTCACTGAATTTCCAATATTTCTTTATAGAGTAACCAAAAAAAAAGGCACATAGACATCTTTTTCCTAAAAACAAAAAAACAAAAAAAAAACATAGTTCAATACCACCCTGTCAACACATATTCGTGTCATTGACGACAGACGTATATGACTCCATGTCCTCACCAGTCTATCTTGGCAGGTAATTAAGCATGAAAGTAAAGATGCCGGCCGGCGACTGGGCCAAAACGTGCTCTGAAGGCAGAAGTGGCATACGGTGTGCTGCAACGCTGCGGTGATGAAGGGGGAAGTGTCTGAGCCTGTCAAGATTAGTCTCCCACTGCATTAGTTAGATGGGATAATCCCTATTGTCAGAGTCTATTATTACCTGGTAACAGCAGCCGAGAAAAACATCATTATTACTAGAATAAGATTAACACAAAGCAAAAACAATAAGGTTACAGATACGCAAAACAAATTTCTTTGAGACAACAGCCAGATTCCACAGCATGGATCTAAATAGTAAATCAGTAAATTGAAGAAGGTACTGATGAATACAGTTCATCAAATTACTGATCATGACCTTTCCATATCTGGAAAAACTACAGGAATGACAATATAAAACAACCGATTCTTATATTCTCTTGAAATGTTAATATCAGTATTGATATTATAATTTTTTTAATACAACTTCCTTTACTGAAAAATTACCGATTCTCTTAAATTTGACCAGCGTGCCTTCTGTGTAACATGCACTTTCCAAAGGACGGAGCAATAAAAATGGCACATTTTAACAATTACGATGCATAATGCTCTAAATCATCTTTTAGGTATGCCAGAAACACATAATCCCGAATGCCCATACAAATTCAAATACAGACAAAAAATAAAAGGTTTTTCACTTGAAGCACAACAACAAAGAGTGGAGGCGGGAAGCTGATTCTCACCGCAGAGAGTATCCACAACGACAGCAGACTGTCCAGAGCACCCGAAAATAATATCCATCATGTCTGGCTGCAATTCCAAGTACTATTCATCTCACAGCACAGGAGTCTGAAATTGTTCCCGAGGAGCTGCCATGATCACTGGTAATACAGTCATTTTAGGTGAATATGAAATCACTATGGAATCGGTTACAATTAAACAAATAATAATTATGCACTGTTAGATCTTTGGAAATGGACATATTACTGTTAATGACAGATAATGAAAGAAATTATGTTACACACCTTACATTATGTTAAATTATCACCCTTAGTATTTTGATAGTTTTTTATTTTTACATAAAAAATATATATAATTTTATTTCTTTTGATCACTTCTTTGTGTAATTTTTATCATGCTTTTCGTTCACTAATGTTCATTAACAAACCATTGAGGCATTGGTGGTTTCAAATTTGGGGGACAGATCAGAAACCGCCGTTATGTAATGCTTTACTAAATTTGAGGTGGGAGCAGTAGTGGGGGCTTATTTGCCCAAACAGGCTATAACCGTTTCTGCATTGAGGACATTGTAAATTATGTTTATTTATAAAAATGTAACAAAATATACACCGGTGAATAGCCACTGTAATATGTCATCATGCAGTAGACATTTGTGTTATTGCCAAAATTTGATTATATATGAAAAATTTGTACTTTTTTTTTTATTATTATCAACAATTAAAAATACATTCACAGAGCACTACCTCAAGTATATTTCCATGGTGTTAAAAATTCAGGAAAGCTTAGACAATTCTACATTTCCTCTCCGGCTTTCCAAAGAGAGGCTTCAGATTGCTGGCGAGTCCACAGGGTCAGCCACAGAACAGGTTCTAATATGATAAACACTGTCTGGGGTCCTTGAGGGAGGCCGTTTGGGTCAGAGACAATTCCAGATTGACAGAGACCTTGTCAATCTTGAGTAGGACATGTAAATGTTAAAAAGATTAAAAGCTCATCATCTTTTTAAATGCGTCTCCCTCTTTTTCCTTCCCACCAATCGCTGGGCCCCCTGGAAGAACCCACAGAGGAGGTGGCGAAGCAGCGGAGCTCAGGCTATTGGCAGTAGAGATAATAGACAAAGGCAAATTGCATTTCTCATCAGAAGTTTCATTAACCCCGGGACCCACACGGAGGGCATAATCTGTAACATTACCACTTCCTCACGTTTCTACCTTGTGCTTTGGTCGAGTCACTACACACCTTCCACAATGCCCAAGAAAGAATAAAAAGGACAGGAAAAAGTGCCAAGAGCAGGTTTCCAACTTATGATAGTACAACTGCAATCATATCGTTTTCTTTCTAATCAGACTTCTTTGGTAATCTCAAATTACAGATTGCAAAAAAACCCCAAAAAAGCTTTTAGTTATTTTCTTACAATAATAAGGATGCTACAAAGATGTAGTTCATCAGTGTCCACTTTATGCATTTGCGCTTCCACCGCAATTTTTCTTTGCCTTTCACATCTTTCCATTCTCTTTTCTAACCCCAGGAGACATTTTTAAACAGACTATTAGTCCAGGACTGTGTGTGGGCCCTGGCATATGAATATTTATAGCATATTGGAGAAGGTGTAGGAGGTTCAACCTTGACTATGGTGTAATCAGCACACATACTTACTCAGGGCATGATTTAGAGACAGCCGACCTGCTGAGAGCCTCACTCGATACCCAACTCTCGTGGACACACATAATCAATGTCTGCCTCATTAAGGTCGCACCCTTTGAGAATTGGGCTGAACTTTGTAACATTTTTAACGAGATTCACATTCACATTCATCACACCTTCCTTTTTTTACTCCTTAAAAAGAGTGTGTCCAAGCATGATCAATCGAATAAGTTGACTTTTTTCCCACCACTTTTACAATAGTTGGAACGTTTCCAACTCTTTGAGGTGACCTCCCAGGGCTAATACTGTGAATGTCAACACACAATATATGTGGACAGTGAATGAGTCATATGCCAAGTTAAAGGACAGTTGTAGCAACGGTGCTACGAAAAAAGTCGCCCCAAGTCGACACATTTTCTTTTTCTTTTTTGCTCTAGTTTCTTGTGAAATCTTCAACACTGATTTTTGCAGTGGTTTAGGTAGAGTTTTGGGTTCTTTCACCAATACAGGAGTCAACGGTTTCTTTCATTAAACCACCTCAAGACAGGATTCAGGCATTTTTTGGCTGTCTTTATGCATTTTGATTTGCAGCGAGGGAGGTTGAACTCGGCATGGAAATGTTAAGCCCCAACTTACCAAGCCGCAGGTAGCCGCAGGTCAGCATTGTTTACGTTCTATAGCAGTGAGAGAGGGCTTTGTGGGTTGAGGCACTGCTAAAGTGATGATGCATTGCTGATGCAACCAGCCAGCCGAAAAATTTATATGCATAAACAAGGCTCAAAAGTCTTTTCTGATGAGAGGACTAAGGTAAGATACATTATTTAAATTTTAAATATTTGCTCAGTTCTTTGAGTGTAAAGAAGACAAGCAAACACATGAGCCATGTATTTCAAAAGAGTGGCCTAAATAATTAACGAAAAATAAAATGTTTGGTACATCCTAATCTTTCATGAACTGAAGATACTTTCCAGTGATAATGAACTCTGTGATGTTATATAATTCAATGAGATAATGCCATATGTACCTGACGCAATATATAGCATTAAATTGTGAATGTGTGGAAGTCCTGCATTTCAATGTGGTAGCTGCAGCATAACAGACGTGGTCTGCAGAGGATGGTCAACTGAGCTGGAAAGGTCACTGGAGTGTCCTAACCCTCTGTCCAGAATATACTTCAGCCACTGCAGAAACAGAGATTTGAACCTTTCTGTGTAAACTATTTGAACTGGTGCCATCACATCAATGGGACTGGACCATTAAAAACTAAGCAGGATCCTTCCACAACCTGCTAACATACTGAAAAAACATTGTGATTTTTACAGCAAGACAAATCTTTTTTTTTTAACATAAATTTGTTGAAAGATCCATAAGAAACTTATCTTACTCCCTATAACTTGTAAATAAATTAAATTTTTCTTTGTGGGCCAAAATAACTTTTTTCTCATAGTATTGATATGACATTATTTTATAAGGTTATTGTACATTATGAGGCTATATGATCAAGTGAAAATAAAACACATTAAATCCAACACTTTCATGCTTCCACACAGTAGTATATGTTTAAAACCTTTCTTCAGATTTAGTAAATGTCTTGCAAATTGAAAGATTGTCTTAACTTAAGGATCTGTATTGAGCATTTGTCAGCTTGGTTTTACACAAATGGTCTGACATTCTTCAGCCAGATTTCCGTTTCCTACTGCAGGCATGACACAGTCCACTCTTAAGAACCTAAAACATACTTTTAAAGAAAAAGTGCATTTCATTAGGCTTTTAAGTTTGTTGTATTAAACTGCGGAGGTGTCGTTTTAATCACTGGAGTTAGTGTGGCGTGGCATAAGTTGGCCTTTTTTAATTACCTCACTGACTGAGCACAGTCAAGGATGGAGTAGCATCATGGATGCTACCCTAAAAGGAATCTACTCCCACTGATACTTCTGTGTAGCGTAATGAGCAGGTAACATTCAAATGTCCTCTGTCAGATAAAAATGCAACAATTCTTTTGTTTTTTCTCTCTTTGTATTAAATAAGTAAACACCAGCTAATCCCTGTCTTTCTCCACTCCTTAATTATAAACTGCACTAAATAGAGTTTGGAGGAGACTTTTTTTTTATAATACCAGGAAACCATTTTCTAAATCCACATTTAATATTTTTTTTCTCTCAATTCTGAATAGCAATCAAATTACATTCAAATAGTCAAGTTCAGATGTAGAAATGTCAACATTATGAAGAAGAACAAGTGTAGCAAGTAAATTTGTGTTGAACTTCGGGGAAAGGTTTTCTTAAGGCAGCAACAAGCTTAGCAGTGAGATCTTTTGGAGGCAAGTTACTCAACTACAGTTATCATGAACAAAATAATATGAGCATGTAACATCCCGTAATCCAGAACGCCACTGACAAATAATCATGCGTAGCCTCACACTATGTACCTAATATACAAATTTCCTTCCACTCTTCATTACATGAGATACAAACTATTAAGACTCGAGTCTTAGACCAGGATTTGAGATCAAGTCTAAAGTCTTTAGGCCACACAATTAAGCGAGTCTAAAGTGTTGCGACTTAAGTGCAGCGGATGTTGGAGTCTGAAGTACGAGTTGCCTTCTATGTCAGATCAATGCCCAAGATGTTCGTGTATGGAAACTTATTAACAGATGTTTTTTATTTTGTCATGCTGCTTGAAATGGAAAGCAGTTTGTTTTCCCAGCTACAGCAGCTGTCAGAGAAGACAAATCCTCACAAGCAAACTCCATAAAACTAAGAGAAAAACATAAATAAGTAGATAAAGAGTCCTAAAGATGCTGTTGGTCTCCAATCATTATGTTGCACTTTCAGTAACCTTTTTCATTAAAAAAAAGAATTAATCATGCCATTAACAGTCGGTGGATGGCAATAAATCACTATATGACAGTAGCTACTGCAAGGCCATTTTTTTAAATTAAGACTAATTATAATTGCCGTGAAAAGTTGGAGGCAAACAGCTTAAGGTGGCTTATAGTTAACACCCACACAATAGGCACAATCAAAATGAAATGCAAAACAAATCTATGGCATGTTCAGTACTACATAACCCTTGCCTTCTAATTAAACATGTTACAGAAACCATGTCCAAGACATTTCAAGACAAAACCATAACCAACAGAAAAAAACATTATTTAAACATAATAGGCAAGTTTTTACTCAATGTAGGACTAAATAAAACGAAGCTGCTTCTGAAGTATATGTTTTGGATAAAGCTAGTAAAATAAGCTAGAACATTTCTGAAGAAATTTAAAGGGTTAGGGTTAGGGTAGGGTTAGGCCCCAACTACAGTTCACTGATGTGTCAAAAGTCAGAAGAAACCACTCCCACATTTTCCCTAATAAGTTTCATCACACCCTTAGTCTCAGTCAGCTTCATATTACTAGAACACATTTCTAAAGATTTATACTTCTGTAACATATTCTTTTTGCTACAAGAAATGAAACTCACCTGCTGGTGGCACAGCAGGTGGCGAAACTGGACTTGACTGAGGCACTGCCACTGGCTCAGGGACTGAAGCAGGTGATAATGGTTCCGCTGTGGGCTGGGGAGGAGGTGCAACTGGTTCACAAGAAGCAGTAAACTCAGGCAGGGGAGCTGTAGGTAAAGATTCAGCAGACTGCAGAGGCAAAGAGTCCCCTGAAGGGAGCAAAGATGCTGGCAGTATGGTGATAGGTTTGAAAACAGGAGGGGAGGAGAGGGATTCCGACTTATGGACGTGTGAAGGAAGAGGCTCAACAGCATGAGAAGGAGCAATTGGTTTGATTACTGAGGGAGGAGAGGCGATGGATTGAGTTAAGGGAGGAGGTGCAAGAGGAGTTACAGTTTCCACCAAATCTGAAGCGTGGCAGGAAGCAGGAGTGAACTGTTCAGTGTGAGCAGGAGTGGGTGCAGGAAGGGTGGTTAAAGGCTCAAGAACAGAAGCAGCAACAGCGTTAGCAGAAACTGAGGGAGATGAATGAGAAAGCACCAAGTCAGCTTTGGCGTTCTCTGCTACCTGTTGTGTGGGAGGTTTAGGAGGAGGCGTGGCCACAGACTCTGTAGCAGATGGAGCTGGAGGTGCTGCAGGTTCTACAAAAGGAGGGGAGGGAGGCGAGGAGGTGGCGAGGTCAGCGAGAGGAGGAACAGGTCGGAGTAGAGGAGATGGGATGAGGGTCGGTGCCTTTGAAGTTGCTGAAGTGGGAGTACTCTGCAACCGTTTTGGAGGAGTGGTGGGTTCTTTCATGCGCTTGATCACGTTTTCAGAAAGCTGTAAATGAGAAAGAAATCTCATATGAGAATATAACCAAACATATGACACGATTTCCCACAAAACCAAATTTTGGTATTGCATAGAACAATCACAGCTCATTCAATAACTTGCTTAAATATTCATTCTGACTGAACGTTCATGTATTTGATTGGAACTGATTGCGACGGACTTGAGTCGATACTTTGTAGAATCATCTTGCACAGGTATCACATTTATAGAAAAATAAGCAAGTGCCCAAACTTCTCAGTGAGATTGGATGAAGAGCATCTGTATCCTGCTACAGACTGACAATTGGATTAAAGCTTGCATCTTAGGCCACTCTAACTAAGGAATATAGAGTAACCTGGTCATACGTCTAATGTTTTCTGCCTTGGTTCTCCTGTTTTTACCTCCATTTATCCTTAATATCAACCCTGACCAGCTTACTTTCCTCCCTGCTGAAAAAAAAGAACATTCATCCACATGTGTCCTCCCTATAGCATACGGGAAACATCCAGCAAGAGCTTGTGCCTCACCCTTGTCATTATCAGATTATGGATTGAACAGTGAACAGAAGTAAGATGTTCAAAGCTTGGAATGTTGCTTCATAATCCATAGCCCTGCATTTTGATTGCATTTTATGTAATGCAAGATATGAAAAGTAAATCAGCAAACCAGTTGCAAGTGATTCAAACTATTTTTGATTCCAATAATACAGTCCTGAGAGATTGTTTAATGTGCTTGGGAAACACGAACACTTTGAAAATGCAAGGCAGCAGCTGCAAGGCAAAGTGTCTTTTAGAATCTAAGATGCAGGGCATTAATACTGAAATACACGGTTCAAATAATGTTTTTCTTGCTGCTTTGCCATTTACCAACAATTTTGTTTGAGCAAAAGTAAAGCACTAAGAAGTGAGTGGAAAACAACATAGACGTGAGTACAAAAAGAGCATGTTTCAGGATATTTTCACTGTAAACATGCACCGTCAATGTCAGTGTTCAGAAAAAAAAGAAAGAAAAAAGCTGCAATCACAAACTGTCTTATCTGGTGGTCATCTAAACATTGTACAAGCGAAGCCTGCAGGAATTCAAAGTGAATACTGCACTGTTTCTGTCTGCCAGCCCTTTGGGTCATCTCTTGAACATTTTTAAGAGAAGTATACATTTAAAAAGCACATCATGTCTCCTTTCAAGAAAAGTGAATGGTAACTGATGAGAGGAACTACTGCTGCTAGTCTGAAAGCTAAATCACTTCCAATTCTTTGTGAAACAGCATTTTGGCGATAGAAAAAAAAAGTGTTCTGAAGTTGCAGCCACGATTATCTTGACAAGATTAGATCACTTCTTAAAGTAGCGCCACAAGAAAGTAGGGAAATCACAAGCATTCTTAGCTGATTTTAGCCCCAAACAGATCATTATATTCTCTGAAGGGGAAAATGCTTCTTATGCTACACATGATGAAGTGCCAAAATTCTGGAATATAGGAGAATATTATTATTGAGAAGATTTAACCATTCTCAACTCCTAGTAAAAAAAAATGCTTCTTTCCTCAATTTTTAAGCCAGCGTCCTGTTAAACGAATCATGGAACAAAGTGATTTTCATAATTTGTCAGGCCTGAAAAACACCTACCAAATCAAATTTTTCCACTTTTTATAATAAATATGGGCTCAAACATCAAAAACACGCAGTACACATGGCCTGAGTGAATGGCAACCTTCATTCAAAACCCGTGATCTAATTGGCAGGGGAAATGCAAATCCATTCAAATTACAGTAGACAAATGTTATGGGGTTACAACAAACAGGACTAAACAAAAGCTTTCCATGTTGCCCTAACAACTGAGTAATAATAGAGTCAAGCTCACTGAAGTGTTATGTGATCAGCGAAAGCCTCTCAGGCTATATTTAACATCAACTGAGAGTGGCACAGGTGAATTTGTAATGGCAGCCTAATAGCAGAGGCTGCTAATAAAACACATTATGCATATTGTCCTCTGGACAATAAGACAATTAAAGGAATAACAAAGCAAGAAGGAGAATGGGGTCAATCTTTCTTTATCGAGATTTCTTTTTAAACTCCACAATTCTTGGACACATTTGAAAGTTGCAGTGCTTTAAAGTTCACACTGTTTGAAAATAAAATCTCTTTACCCCCTACTTTCAGCAGAACTTCTAGCATTGGAAGAGTTGAGTGCAAATGCTTTCACTCTAGTTTAGCTTGTTTTATATTTATTAACACCGTGTGCATACAGCCTAATTTCTGACAGCATATCTGCCTGTGAATTAAAGAAGTAACACCGGTTTCTTTCAACAGGTCTACCCTGTAACTTACCCGTATGCCCTTCACCACTGTTATATTCTCGTTCTCGTCTGACTCGAATGAAACACGGCGGGTACTGTTGTTTGCTCCCATTGTCAGACCGCAGGGTGTCAGAAAAGTCGCTAATCTGGGCTACATATAACACACAATATAACCACACACTTCTGTTTTTGTCCCGGTTGCGTACAGTCAAGTACAAATGTGGCCCAAACTACACGGCTTCAGAAAAGTGCGCACTTCCTTAGCATGACGGGTTTTTTAACAACGTGCAAGATTATTGGTTGAGTAAGTAACCCGTCTGTGTATCAAGAATGCTCATTGGTTGTTGCTTTGAAGTGGGCAGGGCGGTAATGTGACAGACAGCAGTACTGTTCTTGACTTTTTCGGCATCACGTGAAGATATTCAATTAGTTTTTTTTTTGTTTACATACATACTGAGCTCTGGATGGCTGGTGCTGTTTGTGATGTCGTTCAATCATTTTTAAAAAATAGTCAAAGCATTCACGTTTACTTATATTTTTAATTTTAATGTGTAAGAAATATTTTTACACAATGCTAGAATTAGTGTCTTGCAAGAAATAATGTAGGTATACGTGATACATACTCACGTAAAGCCTAACAACACAAAGTGTGACAGTACTGTAAAGTTGAAGTAAGAGTATACTTGGTTTTCAGGAGCACTGTGTTTCTCACCTCTAATAAACATTTTGTAACTAAATTAACAAAATCTAATGAATTCCCTCCCTTTGATGGAATACACCTGTGTAATAAGTGCAACCATGATTTTTCTTTTTTTTTCGAGGCCATGGTCTTGAGCTGGAAAAGGGTAGAGTGTCTTCTCCGGGTCAGGGGGGTCGTCCTGCCTCAAGTGGAGGAGTTTTAGTATCAGGGGATCTTGTTCACGAGTGAGGGAAGAAGGGAGCGGGAGATCGACAGGCGGATTGGGGCAGCATCTGCCGTGAAGCGGGCACTGTACCGGTCCGTCGTGGTGAAGAGAGAGCTGAGTCAAAAAGCGAAGCTCTCGATTTACCAGTCGATCTACGTTCCCACCCTCATCTATGGTCATGAGCTTTGGGTCATGACCGAAAGAACGAGATCACGGATACAAGCGGCCGAAATGGGTTTCCTCCGCAGGGTGGCTGGGCTCTCCCTTAGAGATAGGGTGAGAAGCTCGGTCATCCGGGAGGGACTCAGAGTAGAGCCGCTGCTCCTCCATGTCGAGAGGAGCCAGTTGAGGTGGCTCGGGCATCTGGTAAGGATGCCTCCTGGACGCCTCCCTGGTGAGATTTTTTGGGCACGTCCCACAGGGAGGAGGCCTCGGGGAAGACCCAGGACACACTGGACTATGTCTCTTGGCTAGCCTGGGAACGCCTTGGGGTTCCCCTGGAGGAGCTGGAAGAAGTGGCTGAGGAGAGGGAAGTCTGGGCCTCCCTTCTGAAGCTGCTGCCCCCGCGACCCGACCCCGGATAAGCGGCAGAAAATGGATGGATGGATGGCATGAGGTTACAAATGAGCCCTAAAACACAACTTCGATTCCATTTTATGGCAAATAAAAGAAATATTCCTATATAACAATTATACATACACATTTATGTAAGTTGTAAAAGCTAACTGGCATTTTACCTACATTCATTAGGAACTAAAAGTGTTATTAGGCAGTGTTTCTACATCATCCAACAAGTTGTGCACTAAAAATATACAGAAGAGTTATTCTCATCAAGTTTTTAAGAAACTCTGACATATTGAGGCCAGCATTTTGAAATGGTCAATTCCAGTTTCAAACCAGTTCAGTAATGTTGTTTTATTATTATTATTATTATTATTATTATTATTATTATTATTATTATTATTATTATTATTATTATTATTATTATTATTATTATTATTATTATTATTATTATACCACTACTGAAAATTAATTATTTATACTGTAACATCAGAGGAGGAATGAAATTTCTAATTCAACATCTCATGAAATTTACAACTGAAGTCAGACACTTCACTAACAAAAGAAAACTTTTGTTAGTTATTTTACAAAAAAATACAAATTAAAAGCTGTATATGGTTTTTGGTGCCAAAATTTTTATCTAGTCTTATTTGAAGATGAAGTGAACTTTGATTTTTGTCTTTTTGAGCTGAACCAAGGAAACATTAAAACATGCAGGTCACTGATCCCTCATAACGGACATTTGAAAACAATATTTTAGTTGTTTTCTTGATGCCACACACCTGCTTCACACCCCTGTGACTATTTCCCCCTTTTCAATTTATTCTGCTTTTGTATTGTTGTCAACCGCAAACATTTTAGAGCAACAAACAAAAAAGTAACGAACTTATAAGCAGGGGAAAAAAACTTAAAATAAGACTAGTTTTTATTGAGTTTAATGGATTTTGAACATTTAAGTATTCATTTAGAGACACCAGTAATAAGTCATTTTTTTAAAAAAGTATGCACGGAAATACTTCACAGGTCATAAAACAACTAAAAGTAATCAAAATGAATCAATCATCCACACTGAAAAAGCATTATTCATTATTTACATGAGAGTCTTTTGATTTGTTCAGCTTTTTAATATGTTTGTGTAAAACTACACTGACAGACTCTCATGCAGTCTCACAGA
This sequence comes from Poecilia reticulata, assembly GCF_904066995.2. Classification (NCBI taxonomy): domain Eukaryota; kingdom Metazoa; phylum Chordata; class Actinopteri; order Cyprinodontiformes; family Poeciliidae; genus Poecilia; species Poecilia reticulata. The sequence goes on along the minus strand of NC_088852.1, from coordinate 8,340,798 downwards.
GCAGAAAACTGCAGGTGGAGGTTTGATGCGTCTCTAGGAGGTTAGAGCGTGACAGCTCGTACAAATAAACCTGATATATTACACACATATCCCAGTGCATGTTTAATGAAACTCTTTTATACCTATCCTTGCATTTTTGCGGAGGCTTTTTGAACCACGAGTGTGTGTAGATCATGCTAAACAATATGAAAAAGTGGAAACGCGTTTAAAAATTTAATACACACGTGTATTGTGCGGTCAGTGACCTAATAAATCTTGTAAGACAATAAACACTGACCACAGGCATTTGTTTATAATGCAAAGCCATTCATCATGGGGTTCGTTGTTTAGACATATAAGCAACTTTGAATGATATTGGTTTTGTAGTAAAGGAAGTTCAAACGGCTTTTACACTGTGATGTCATTCCCCAAAGAAGACCCACTGCACTACTATGCTCTTGCTAATGCGGTGCCCTGAGGCTTGCTTTGAAACGCTTCAGGTTTTTCCTTCTTTTTTTTTTTTTTTTACACAGCAATGAGACTGAATGTTGGAGTGTGAAAAAGACTCTTTTCTCTACATCAGGCTTATCAGAGCAAGAAGGATTTATCTTACCGTCATGCTTGTCGATAATGTTACTTTATTTTATTCATTTCCATCTCTTCAGTGGAGTCAGTTGTAATGTTCAACAGAAAGAAGCAGTTTTTTTTCCTGTAGGCTATCCATGTCTAAGATTTGCTTTAAATTTTACCTAGAGGTTGATTTAATTGGTATCATTATCCATCTTGTTTTTGATCATTGTAATGCTCCTTCCTGCAATTGATCTAATTATGAGATTTTAGTGTTGTTTCTCTCCAACAGGCAAAAAAAAAAAAAGTTTTTTGAAATCTGCCTTGAAGACACCATAAGCTTATCTTAATTATTCTGCACATCTTAGCTATCTCAAATATGCAACACACAAAACTGAAAATTTTAGAACATGAATTAGAAGAGGAAAAAAATCCTGCTTAATTTTCACTGAATAAAAACTTAGCATCATGAATTCAAAGGCCTTTAAACAAGTTTTTACGACCTTGTTCATCTTTTAACAGAAGTTGCTGTTTTACAGCAACTGACCTTGGAGGAAGTAGCCCAGTGGAATATGATTTGTCAGTATAAGGTGAGGTGATAGGAGCTTTGAAACATAACTTGGACTTGGTAATGGGAGGTGTTTTTTTTTAAAGGCAAACAATAGGTCCTGCATGACACAGCAATTGCTTTTTGGGGAGGTGGTTGAGAAACAAAGATCACCCGCAATGTTATCTCATCATTCCACCGGCACATCAATCAGGACTCAGGCTGCGGGAGATCGACCTCCTTTGCTCCAGAATCAATGCTCTCTTCCATTCTCGTTGGTACAGCAGATATGGTGAGAGATACAGGGCACAGGAGGCCTGAAAAACCCAGTTCTATATGTTCTAAATGGTGTTGGCTATTAACTCACTGACCTTCACTGCCTGTCTCCTTTCTCCTTTGCACTTCCTTGTCAGTCTCAGGAGGACCAGAGTGAAAATCTAACAATAAAGGATTTATTCTCTGTTTTTAGATACTAGAATATATCTATGATAGCACTAAAGGATAGTAAATTGCATAAAATGTTGTACAATTTATTGTGTTTTTTTGTTTCCTGTTTAATTTGAGAAAATAAGCAAGAAAGAACTATTTCTTACATTTTCATTTCATTCATTCTTGCAGGTGTAAGAAGTCTAATATTTGGGATATTTAGCACTGCTGGATGCCATAGGTGACTTCAGACCTGGACACTCAGGGCCGATGTTTTAAATAGCATCATATCTTATGATAAATATTTAAAAAAATAAATAAAGTACAAAAATTACACAAAAAAATGCTAAAACAGAAACACTCTCCACGGACTTATCTGTACACCACTGTCAAACATTCAGTTTTTTTCCAACTTAAAAACAATGGGTTCTATTCTGTTCTCACATGTGCTATATAGTCTCAACAACAATGTACAGCATTGAGAAAATAGCAGAAGTTAAGTTGAAAGATCAGAAACACATTTAAGAGCACATATTTGTAAAAATATTTCTGGGTGAATCAAAAATAAAATAAAACAAAATCAAAATTTTGTTTTATTTTTCCTAAGAAAGTCTACTTACTGTATGTGTATTCTATTTATGGGCGAAAATTGGAGGGACAAAATTCTTACATTTAAAACGCAACAGAAGTTAAACCAAATTATGGGAAAACAATTCAATTGTTAATGAACTTAAGAAAAAAGCAGCAGCAGCAACAACAACACACAACATGTCTGCATTTTTGTGATCACTTTTGCTCATCCGCCTCCCCCCCAAGTCAAACTCTATTAAAATAAAAAACAGTCGTAGAACAACTCGGTCTGTATGCACATTTAGCCTACAGCAAGTAATTCATTTTATAACTTCCTTAAAAATTATATTGCTATGTATAAAAAGGTAACTACATGTGAGCAGGGGTGAAAATAGTTTTAAATTCTTGGGGGTACTATGACAAAAGTATAAAGCACACAAAGAAGCAATTAGATAGATATATATATATATAATTGCTTATATAATTGCAATAAAAGCTGTGTAGCTCTTGAATTGCTACAAAGTGGAGCTGTATTTCCCTCTGCCCACTGGCTGCAATGTTGACACGTTGAGATGCCGTGAGACCTAAATTCTGAACATAGCCTTCCACATCGGGTTGATGGGGTAACAGGTCCAGAAGGGAACCACAGACGTCTCTCCCAGGCCAGACTAGACACATAGACCATCTTCATCAGTTCATTTTAAATCCTGCATCATATTCAAAAACAATGTAATTATTATTAATAATAATGTCACCAAAAGCTGCTACTGCTGCTCATCTGATGGAGACATAAGAGAGAAACTACAATTTTTTAAAAAACAGATAAACATTTGTTTAATCAATCAAATTTTATTTGTATAGCACATTTCAACAACAAGGCATTTCAAAGTGCTTTACATAATTAAAATAAAAACAGCATGTGACAGTGAAAAAACAGTTAGAAAGACAAAGAGAATAAAAAAAGAGGTTAAAAAAGATAAAAATATTAAAACCTGCACCCCTGTAGGACTTCAGTTAAACATCTCACACCTCAGAGTTTTAGTTAAGATGTCATTTAACAAGGATGCTCACACCCCTAGATATCGATTCGTTTAACTGGGACATTTTCCGGGGGTGGGGGCTTTACATAGACAGGGTGAAAGAGAAATAAAAAGAAGTTAATAACTAGATGAAAAGTAAAGATAAAAATATTAAAAACATCAAAGACATCAAAACCCGCACTCTAAACCTAATTTAGCCATAAGCAACTCTAAATAGGTGGGTTTTAAGTTGAGATTTAAAGGCACCCAGTGTTTCAGCTGTTTTACAGTTTTCTGGAAGTTTGTTCCAAATTTGTGGTGCATAGACAAATTTCTGGTTTACCAGTTGGTTTAATAAATAGAATACAAGAGAAGTGAAAAACCAACAGACTCATAACTAGTTTACAGGAAAGCATAGAAATGGACTCATTTATCTCCTTCCCAGCTCTCAGCAGTGTAGGCTGCTGACGCTGTGCTGCTGTTGGTGTTGAGTTCTCAGTTACACAGAAAAAGCTGGAAGACATTACGTTCTGTCTATTGTTTTACGTTTCCACACCTTACAGAACAAATGTGTTCGAGTGGGTCCTTTAAAACCCATCAAATATGAAGGGGCAGCGTCATTTCTTTGGGATCATCCTATATTCTATTTCTATGCTAACATGTAAAATTATTAAACCAAAATTATTTCTTTGCTCTTCTCCAAGCAGGCAAAATTTCTTGTCACAATTTACAACAGCAGCTGCAGCAAATGTCTGTAAGTTACATTTAATTTTACTTTTAAGGTATTTTTAAGTCAAGTATGATTCAAAATTTTAAACCTGATATAATAATGAAAAATCCAACTTAAATTAATGGTTTCAATATACCATTGTCAATCTAAACTTAATATTTCACCATTAAGATCCCTGTTTTAATCCATAGCCTCCTAAAATATACCCTTCTGAAGGGTTAACAGTTTGAGTCATGTATAGCTGATTTGACCGTTTCCATAGCAACGATCAGAAGCAAGACATTCCCCCACAACTACAGTGAGCTCATTGTAGCTATGACCTCTTCTATGACATACGTAGGTCAAAGAACATCTGAGGTTATGAATGCTTGGATTTCAGGCTTGATATTTATTCCCGACCCCACTAAGGGTCAAGGGTGTAAAGAAAATGGATGGATGGATGGATATTTATTTTACTATCATTAATAAGTGCTCCCCTGAACACAACGTTGGTTGATTAGTTAATTTTAAACTCCTGCTCTGCTAGTTATTATGATAATGGAACCGAAACGCACAGAATTGCGCAACACTTTGTTGAAACAATAATTAGGCTACTAAGATTATTATTGTTGTTGGATCATTAATTTGAGCACGATCAATTTTGTTGATTTTTTTTGTTGTTCTTTAATAAAGTTACGAACGTTTTGATAAGGAGTCAGAGGAGGACGTGCTGCTCTCAGCGTCCTGGCGGCGTTCAGTTTGTACTAATGTCTTCCGCGATCGACGTGTTGCGCCCCTGCTCTAGCAAAGCACGAACAGTTCAGAAACAAACAATATGAAATAGGGGGAAAAAAAGTTATTTATTAACTGATTAAGTCTGTTTTAGATTGTTCTTGAAAAACGAATCAGTCACGGCTAATTAGTGGGCGCACACGTGGCTGCACAGTGAACCCACTGTTTTTTACATCAGACAGCCGCTCCCCTCTCTTGCAGGTACTGCGTGCCCCCTCTAAATCTTTTAGGGGTACGCAGTACCCTGCCGTACTCCCTTACTTTCACCCCTGAATGTGAGCTGGTTACACCATCAGTTCCACAGGTTCCTTTGATTAATTCCGCTTCAGCCATACGAGTTACAACGGCTAGTTTCCACTTTAAAAATACAACTCCCAGAACACCTTGCGTGACCACACGCTCCCTTCTTCCTGTTTGAGTTCTGCAGCTGGAAAAAAAATGGCAGCTGAAACAGGCAAATACAGGAGTGCTGTGAGCAAAAACAAAGACCCTTCTGGTCTTCTTATCTCTGTTATAAGGTAAGGTTAATTAACATTTTATTTGCGAGGCTAACAATGCAGTAAGGACGTGAGAAGAGCTTTTCGCTGTTTATATTTGTAGTCAGATACGAGATGACAGCTAGCTTTGGGAAGCTACATGGGAGGTAGCTGCATCCTTCCTGTGTTATAAAATATCAGATAGAAACAAACGCTCGTTTACTCTGGCTTTTTATACATCACTTCATTTACAGAAACATTTTTCTATATATTTTATTGAGCTTATACATAATAAAACCAACACAATACTGCACAGGTGTTATACACGGTTTTGAAAAGTGTTGACAGACTGAGAAGTGTGGCGTGCATTTGTTTTAAACCCTTCCTGAATCAATAGAAGGGTTTTAACCACAATCTTCTGCACTACACAGAGCTACAAGTCTTTTGGGATAAGTCTACCAAGTTTGTACATGTAGAAACTAATACATGTTTTTGATCTGATTTGTAAAATTTTTCAGCTTGAGCAACTATTGCTGTATTTTGCCTGCAGCTCTCAATAAATGCTGTTGTTGCCCAAATAGAATGTGAAGTAATACACAAACAACAACCAAAAACACCCCTACATCATGATTCTGCCACCACTGTGCTTCACCATTATTGTGGTTTGTTCAGACCAGGGTGATGTGCAGTGTTATTTTCCTGCCAGTTGTAGTGTTTTTTCATCTTGGCCAAAAAGTTCAGTTTTGGTCTGGCCTGACCACCTTAGTCAGATCAGACTTTTACTTGGCCTTTGGCATTCTTTAACAATGGAATAACATGTGTTCAATGGTCTCATAAAAGTATTTATGTTTAGGTTTTTGTTTTAACGCATTAATTTTCCCATACAGGTTGGAAGTTACTAATTCAATAACATTGGAAGATATTTGGTTGAATTGCATTTTTTTGTAGCTACCAGAATAAAGGGGGACACTTCACAATCACGCACCACTTTGTGTTGTCAAGGAGATGGAATGTCCAGAAAATAAACTGACGTTTGTGGCTGTAATTTGAGAGAGTATGAAAAGGTTTAGTGGTTTGAATAGTTTTGCAAGGTATTGTATGTATTATGTACTCAGTCGTGACATGGAGCATGTTTCCTGTGCCAAAACATTCAAATCTGTCTTATGAATTATTCAGTCAAGGTGCAAGTTATGTCATATTGCTTTGCATCTTATTCAGGACTCTGTCCAGCAGCGATGATGTGCAGGACAGAGAGACAGAGAAGGGTCGTCTGGAAGAGGCCTTTGAAACCTGCGATAGAGATTTGGATAAACTGATTGTTCAGCATTACGCTGAACTCACCACTGCCATCCGGACCTACCAGAGCATCACAGAGCGCATCACCAGCTCCCGCAATAAGATAAAACAGGTACGAAGAAGAGAAACCCTGTTCACACCTGTCAGTAATGCCTGTCCTGGGTGATCTGGTCACATCCAGACACCCTTAACCACAGGTGTTAATGTGGATTTTATAAAGTTTTTCCTGCATTAGTTTAACTGTCTTCATTGTGTCTTTTCTCTTCAATGCGATGTTTCCTTTCACTGTGCTTCTAGGTGATCTGGTGGTGTAAAAAATCCCTTCTTAATCTTAAAAGAATCTGAACTCTACGGCTGAGTGTTTCATTTTGTTTTTTAACCAGTGAATGAGTGTAATAAAGATCTGTAGAGCAGCTGTCAGTGAACCGTCGAGTGTTTTGCTGAAGTGTGAGTTTGTGTGAGTTGAAATCTTCCGTGCATTTGTGTTTACAGTAACTTTAGATTGTCAGATTTCCTTGTTTCAGCTACACTTCTGGCACACTGAGAAGCACACCATGGGCTTAGAGAAGCCAAATAACTCTACAAATATACAGCTGATGCAAATTTCAACATCTATTTGTGCTTTTGCTACAGTAGTTCTAATGTGTTTGTGTTCAGATGAGATCTGAGCATTCAGGTGTGAAGCTGTTGGGCTGTTCTGCTTTTATATGATTCAGCCCAAACGCCTGCTACCACCAGCTGTGAACAGCTCCAGATGTCCAAAAACAAGCCCGAGTCAATCAGAGAATATATAACAAATCCTTTACTAACTTCCTGTTAATTCAGGCATTTCACTATCTCCAAGGCAACAACTAAGGAATCTGTGATGAAAATTCAGAACCGTTTATTTTCATTTCATTTTGCTGCCTTTGAGCCATTCTTATGTTGAAGTGCTGTTTCCAAGCAGAACTTGGTTTTAATTGAACTCCGATGCGCATTCTAAACTTTTATCTGATGAGATTAATCTATCTTTCTTCTGTAGTTATTTAAATCTTACAGCTGAAATGAGTCTGAAATTCTAATTACAGTTTTTGTCGTTCAAAACGAGGGCCTTCCCTGTTTAAATAAAAACCAAATGTGGCTGTGGATGCTGTAATTCTTTTTCAAGTTATTTAACGTTTGCATGAAAGCACAAAATCCCCTGAAAATAGCTTTAAAACTTGACATACAGTAGAACATTCTTGCCTAATGCTTTTTCTTCTGTTGTGCAGGTGAAGGAGAACCTACTGTCTTGCAAAATGCTTCTCCACTGTAAGAGAGATGAACTGAGGAAGCTGTGGATAGAAGGCATTGAACACAAGCACGTTCTCCAGCTGCTGGATGAAATTGAAAGCATCAAACAGGTTCCTCAGCGCCTCGAGACCTATATGGCGAGCAAGCACTACCTTCACGCCACTGACATGTTGGTGAGTAAAGTGTGGAGAAAGTGGAACTTTTTCTCGTTTTCAGTGTGCTTTAGTTTTGCCTATTGACACGTGGGGCAGTGCTGATGGGGGTTGCCTTTCAGCATCCTCCAACGTGCACATAAACACAAGTGTTTACAAACTGCTGCTACCAGAGATTGATTCCCTTGCTCCTTTCGCCGCTTTAAAGAAACCGTTTTCTAGCCTTGAATGGTCCAGCGGGTGCAACCCGCGTCATCTAAGTGCTGTGAGGCCACCGCGGACACGCGCGTACGTGTGCGCCGTAGCACATTTGATGTGTTTCGCAGTATCCTCAGCAGGGTGGGTGAAGGTTGGCATTGACAACTAAACGACCGGGCTCTGTGATCTGTCTGTCGCCTTCCTCTTTCCTCTCTCCCGTCCAATGTCACTCCCACACATCTTTCTCCTCCGGAACCGGCTAATAATTAGTTTGCTAGAATGGGAGTTATCTGAGGAGGAGGAGGAGGAGGAGGGGGATAAAAAAGAGAAACGGTGGCGCAACCACAAGACCGTGAAAAATCCTCTTTTGTGTGGGTGGAAGGAAATGGAACACCATTCAACCTGCGCTCAGTCAGTACAGTGCGTTTTAGGAGGTTGTAAAAAGTTCAAAGTCAGTTGGATGCATTACCTTTGTCATGCGAACTTTAAATGTGCTTTACTTTAGAAGCAGGCCGCCATTTTACTGCCATCGAGAAAGTGCTCTTAAGCACTTTAAACAAAACTTTGTTCGTTTTTATATTTTAATAGCTTCTTAGTGGCAGTGCTGCTGCTTTTCCTCCTCTGTTGGCATTTTTATTTGGTTATATTTGGTCCAGATTAAATCAGTTCAATTCAGTCAAGCCCATTTATGGGTAAAAAGTCATGAACACAATCCAGTCTAAGATAAATTATAGCACCATACAATATGATTAAAAAAATTTGAATCTGTCTTGGAGAAATAGCTAATCAGAAACTCACTGAGCCAGGGTTAATTTCAACAGGGAATACATAGAGTAGATAAAGATAACGACAGGAATTTCTCTGTCAATGATCAGAAAAGAGATGCAGCTTTGAACAAAAACACTGAGTCAGAGGTAGTTTCTAAAAGGGTTGTAAAGATGATCAATGTTTTGATAAGTTAAAAAAACAAAAACTTATTGGCTTCAAAATTAATCAACTGACTTTTTTTTTTTGCCCAAATTTTCACGCTTCTTTGGAAATCTTACATAATTTCTTTCTTTTTTTCCAAACTGATTAGTTTTAACAAATTCAGTCCTACTTTTTCAAGTTATTGTTAATTTTACATGCACTTACTCTTCTTTTTGTACTGTAGCAGGCGTTTAATGGCCAGGTACAAACATCCCAGCCTTCTCTTTGGCTCAGTCTCAATAACATTGTGTGGATGCATTTTTATTTTTTTTCAAATTTTTTTTTCAAACCAGGCTTATCTCTTCAATTAAAATTCAAACTGAGCACTCTTTGTACTCTGCAATGGCAGCATTACTTCCCAGGGGTTTGGTTTATAAAAACCGACCTTCTCTTTTCGTGCCCTTGTTCCTGTTGTATCGCTAAATCCAGGTGTGCTCAGGTGAAACCCCGCTTGGAGTGGAGAAGCCAGTGATAAACCTTCTCTTTCTCCTTTGCAAATTCACAAGAGGGTTCAGATTTCTCATTATGCTGACAGGCCTCTTCCCTAATGATGTTAACCAGTCTTCCACACACACACACACACACACACACACACACACACACACACACACACACACACACACATTTACTGGCACACAATCACACACATATAATTAGACGGAGACACATCTGAGAAGTGTGTACCGTACACGCACACAGAGATCACATGTAAAGTCTTTCTGGCGTAGGGAGTTATTATATTTTGCTAAAGGAGGCTGATCATGAAGCACATTAACACATCCACTTGCTAGTCTGAGTCTCATTTGCATCAGCACAAACTTGACCTATGCCCCCTGCCCACCATATTCTCCCACCCCCCTTCCCTACATCTCTCTCTGCTAACAGTTCCCTCCTGGCCTGTCCTGACCTTGCAGATATACTTTTTGTTGCTGTATCATCTTTTTTTTTTTGATGCGCACAGCTCCTCATTAACACACAGTTAGAAAAAGATTCATTGCCATGAAAATTGAGAAATGTCATAATTGCATTTTTGTGGCGTGAAAGAGAAATCGACTTGGATGTTTTTAATAAGAAACTGAACAGACTCAGAGCAAAGTTTAACGTGAGGTAATTCTATTCGTTGCAAAGAGTTTATGGCAGACAGCAAAAAACAACACCCTCTTGACTTGCTTGCAGGTGACGGCCGTGGAGTCCCTGGAAGGCCCCTTGTTTCAGGTTGAGGGGCTCGGAGATCTTCGGCTGGAGCTCAAAAACAAGAAGCTCAACATCCACTTGGTGCTCATCGACGAGCTGCACCGTCACCTCTACATCAAGTCCACCAGTCGCCTCGGACACAAGAACAAGGACAAAAACGCCTCTCGCCTTCCGGGGTAAAAGGGGATTTCAGTCGCTCTTAACAAATAATTTCTTAATTTGAAATGATTTGCAGTTTAACACTATGGAGGATTTTCATTCTGTCATATTACCTCTCCATAATACCAGAATATATTGGCATTAAAAACACTGAACTTATTCGACTGTGAAGCTTTCCAGAGTAATATAAAAAATAGATTAGAATTAATATGGGGGGGAGTTTTGCCATTCAGTGTGTCATGGCAACTGACTAAAAGTTTCCAATTACTTTCTGACTGAACCAAAAACATTACTGTCATAAACAGTTAAACCTTTTATACATGTCGGTACTGTGCTGCAACAGCAACAAAGGAGTCAGATGACAAGCATAAGGTTTGTTTGATCCTGGGAGCAAACACCAGTTTTTTTCTACTTAAATATAATTATAAAACATGTAATTTCTGGCAGAGTTGGTGTTGATCTTTGTTTATTTAAGAAACATACCATGCACATGTTATTTTCACATGTTTTCCTTGATACCGACAGCAAGAGAAGTCATCGTCCTGGTGTCTCTGACAGTAATCGTCTAAATGACTGCCACTATGAGGTTAACTGTGACCTGACGGCCAGTTTCTAACTTTCGTTATGCCGCCGTCTAACCTATTAGCAATAATGTGCCCCCGCAGGCTTTGAACACACATTTGTTGCTTTCGTTTTCCATGGAAAGCATTCATTTAAAGTGCTGTTTGCACTTTTACATGTGTGTATCCGTGGGGGTGCTGTAATTACAGTGGCTGTGGGTTGGTGAAGCACAATGATTTATTAATAAGGGTCAGCTAGTGACAGGTTCTGGCCCTTCTGTATTGGGTTGCCTCTAACAACACACCAGCCTCCATGCAGCCCACTCACTTAACAGGCACACGGTGTTTATGCCGCCTAACTTAACGGACCTGGATTTGCTTCCCACCTCGGGGTTGATAAATGGCTCATTGGAAAGCAGCACCATCCTTACCAAACAGAGATGCAAGGTGTTTTCTTCAAACTGGAGATTGTTTTTATTTACACAAGTTCAGGTTCCGTTGAGTTTTTCTTTTTTTTTTTTTTTTTTTTTTTACAACAAATGTCATGTAAAGACTATGTAAAGGACAACAGATCCAGTCAGTATTCAAATTAAATTAAAGTCAGTCCTAAATCAGACGATACAGTTGGTGATATAATGCCAGTTAGTACAAGGTTATCAGTCTAAAGAGGTCAGTGTTATTATATCTAGCTGTTCACATTGCAGCAATTCCTCATTCATAGAAGGCATGTTGTGACTGAAAAGGAAGCCGTCATGTTTAGCAGGAAGAAAATGCCAGCAGAAGCGAGCCTGATATGAACGGTCATCTGCTGTGTCTGGTTGGGGGGGTCAAGAGAGCGAATCAGCGACACTGTAAAGAAAAGAAAACGGCACCAGCACTTGACCTGGTTTAGTTTTTACAGGAAAGACAAACAGAGAATACCAAACGTTATTGGCAGTGTTAATGGAGTGAATGACTCCATTGGACAGAGATATTACTAAACACAGGCTGAGTCAGGAGTACATTTTAGGGAATGAAAAACAGACAAAAGCTACTGGCAGAAATTATTGCAAAAATACATAAATGGAGAATAGTTTGAGAAAACTGAGTTGGTTAAAGACGTCAGTGTGATCTCAACTGACTTTGAACTTTTTACAAGTCTTTTATGTAGTTGCATTCACAGATTAAAATGCGTAACGAAGAGCAAAATATTTAATAAATGATTCACTTTTCTGTTTTTGTCTCCTCTCAGGTCCTTGACTAAAGATATATCTCCGATGCCTGTTTTGGAAGTGAGCGGCTTGTCAACTCCACGCAAGCTTCTGGACTCTTCACAGTTCAGCACACCTGGATCCAGCAGTGGTATATATACATATACATATACATATATACACATTTTAGAGTGTGCTAGACTGATATAATAAATGAGAAGGATAAAAATGTTAACAGAGTATTTGAGGTGAAGCTACAAATCAAACATGTCTATGTTTAATCCATTCACATCAGGGAAAAAAACTATGAAGACATAACAACATAATTCGAAAACCAGTCCTGAGCTTGGAGATGGATTTTCATTGTTTTTTTTGTTCCACTTAAAAGGATACTAACATCTCCCTAGCTATGATTCATTTGCATGTCATTAACAAGGTTGTGAAAAACGAATAGGACAAAAACCTTCTTGGATGTCAGGAAATAGGCGCACAAAGTTTGCACACAGGCAAACACCCACATTCCCCTTGCAGCACATGTCATAACATCTTCAGCTATCATCATAATATACATCTCTTTTCTAACAATATAATCATCACCCGTCTGCATCTCCCCCCCCACCCCACGTGTACCATTAGTCACCCAGTGTCTCTGCGTTCACAGCAGGGAAGCGCCATCTATTAAGCTCAAACTGGTAGAAGCTGAGAATACAGAACCCTCACTGTGTTCAGAAATGTATGAGGTCTCTCTCAGTGGTAGGGGCGTAGAGTCAGCACCACATTTCTTCCAGGCAGAGCAAGGAAGAACACAAACAAGAAGATAATGAAAAAAGTTAATCCAGCAATAACTTGGCATTCCCTGGGTGTTTCTGAGGTTTTTTTTTTTATATTAAGGCTTGTACTTTTTTTTTTCTTCTTCTTCTTTTTTCCCACCACCCACTCTTGGCATTCGAAGTTAACGACTCATCGGTTTTAGCTCAGTGGATACCGAGCAGGTTTCTGTGCAGGATTAAGCATTCCCATGCATTTATATTGTTTTACATATAAATATATATGTATAAATTCGTGCGGTTTTCTCTTTCTGTGTTTCTCTTAAAGCTTCTTGCTTTTCCGTCTTTCATTCCACCTCCCATGCTGTCCTCTCCTCTCATTTGTATGCACTCCCATGTCATGCCCTCAAATGAGCACAAATGTATGAATTGCTTCTAATGCTTGATAAATATCTGCTCACTTCTCTCACACCGTTGGCTAAAAAGTAAAAGCTCAACCACAATTTTTCCCCTCATATTACACCAGCTGAACTCTTGACAATTAGCCGCCACCAGGTGGTAAGTGCCTATATACCGCCATGTTAACAACCGCGGTCACGACATAGCAACTGGCTTCCATCAGAGGCCTGGCTTTCCATTTTGTCTAATAGCATTAGAGCACCTCATTTGTAGATAGTAATTGTCATAATTATTACACAAGCTGCAGTTGGAATGGGTGAAAAGAGGAAATACACCCAAAGTCCATTAACTTGCTATAAACATTAACTCTCCTAACAGGCTTTGATGGGGAATTGGGAGGCCCCATCTAATGGAAATTAGAGCATCACTCGATACTGCCATTCTCAATTTAGCTGCTAATGTGGCTAACTCGGCTGTTGAGAGAGTGGGGGTGGTGTTTGGGGGACAGGTTCAGGTGTGTGTGTGTGTGCTTAAAAGGTGGAGCTGGAGGATTTAAAGACAGAAAATAATATGTTTGTGTTTGATCTGTTACAAAACAAGAAGAATATACTGGTGGAAATGCATCAACGGTAATTGTAATTGTGCCCATTTTTTAATTTTAGTGCGCGAGCTGCAGCAGGACATTCGTGATCTGAGTCAAGCGGACCTTTCTGAAGTGGATCCAGAGGAAAACAGCGCTGAGTTCATGGGAATACTCATCAAGGTATATGGACATTTAAAAAAAATACATAAAATCGGGATTCAATTAAGATATATCCTAAGTCTGCAGTAAAAATTGCAAAATACAAGTACAAACATATTTATAGTTCTTCATTTAATAATAGTGCAACCTCAAATTTGAATCTAATTTAGTGGGAATCTAGTTAGCACTTAGAGTGCTTTACTTTGATACTCCTGAATGAAGTGCAGTGGAAGCAAATGCCATTAGATGTCCCCTATATAGAAAGTCAACCGGTGTGTAGATTGTTTTTCTCTAGATTTTGTGACAGCAGTGGTCTTTATTTACAGTGAGTAGAAGACAATTTCAAGGATAAAGCTAGTCACATTTGCCATTTCCCAGCTCTAACACATTTTCTATTTTTTGAGTAGGTAGCTTGCAATGGGAAGTTGCTTAGGGGCATATGAATAAAAGGAACAGAATACAAGTTTACGTCATAACTTTTTATGTTTTTGTGAAACATTTTGGAAACCATGCATAATTTCAACATACTTTGATAGTACTTAGTTCTGACTCAATTTTGCTTTAACGGAAGTCTTGGTCATCTTCTGCAGGCCCTTGCAAAACTGAAGAAACTTCCTGATACCACTAAAGCCATAATGGAGCGACTGGAGCCCGAGCTGAAACAGATCGTCAAGAGATCCACCACTCAGATAGCGGATCACGCTTACCAGAGAGGAGAAAACCTGGCGCAGGAGAGCCAGCCGAGGTACGGTAAAAGTCAAAGGGCGCCATGCTTAAAAATAAGAAGGTTCAGTTGATAAATGAAAGGTTAAAAAAAAAAGAAGATACAAGCAGATTTGTTAAAACAGTATCAATATTTTCTTCATGAGAATACAAATTTGGATTTGAAAAATCCATTATTAAACAGCGTTGGTATTATCCCTGAAAAAATATCTTAATAAAGCTGCCACTTGTATCCCCAGCAGGATTGTGTCTGTATAAGACTTTTATTAAGCTGCCTGTTTGCTTATTCTTCTGAAACCATAGTATTCCCATTAGGATCCCTTACCCAGTGTTATTAAATAAAAAGACGGCGACTCCGTCCATTGATTGGAGGAGTCGAGGGTTGTCTTTCTCCCTGCAGGTTCTTAGTTAAACACTGGAGTTGATTATCGCATCAATATCAATATTCTGACTGCCATGGGTCTTTTAGATATATTTACAGCAGGCTGCAAAGGCAGACGCAAACATTTTTTTGCATTCAGTCCCACAGCTCTCATAGTCAGACAGTCAACCAGGTGTGAAACAGAGCGAAACCAAATGCTGGAGACACAGCCGGCCTCGGACCATGAAAACAAACACCGCGCTGCTTTAAACAAAGACATGTCATGGTTAAACACACCCATACACACAAACCAGCAGTTGTACACCTGCCTTATAGGACCGCCGCATTTTAAAAGCGGTCACGTTAGCCGCTGCAGCCATATGTACACGGCATGCAGTAATAAGAAGCACAGGTCTCAGCCCACTGATCCCAAACCATTTAAGAGGAACGTCTTGTTTTCTGTCAGGGATGTTCTCTCCAGCCCCGTTTGCTTTGTTTCTCCTGCTGCCGGTCGAATCTCAACTGACCTCGCTGTAATAGACCGCCGTGTAGCTCGTTTTAGGTCCGACGCCCCACAGATTGTTCCTGAATTTGCTTTCATGTGTACATCTGTGAGCACTTAGCACTTTGGAGTTTGCTGTGTGTTTGTATTTGGATGCATATACTGCCAGTTTTCTCTATGTTCACTTCAATTTAAAGTCGATGCTTGTTGCTATGGAAACTCCACCTGATGTAGCACTTGTCGGGAACAATGGTCTTGAATATTGCACACTATATTTTATAGCACTGCAGATCAGCAGGCAACACTTAAACTCCTCCTAGCTTAAACAGCAGTGTGTAACTTCCTTTTGGTTCTTCTCATTCAACGTCTCAGGAAGCAAACACCTGTCTTTATATCACAAATATTATAGGAAGTGTCTTGTCACAAAGACGGTAATTTCCCAGGATGCAACACTAGAATGCAATGCCTTACAAGAGTATTCATAGTTTAATATTACTGCCTCGAATGTATGTATTTTAAAATATAAAACAATGCAATGTAGATTATGATAGTAATGAAAATTGGTTTCATGAGAAGTTTATCTTTGAATTTCTGTGCAATGTATTTTGCCGACGTTTCACTGCAATCACGGTTTTTGGAGTATGTGGTTTTTGCACATCCGCCGACTGAAACGTCAGTTTTGAACCTTCTCTCCAATCTCAACGGGGCAGCGATTAGTGAACAAGAAACAGGTAGTTGATTCTCAACAGGCTGCAGCTTTGGAGGAAGACTGGTGAAACAGAGGAGATTAGGCTGGGAAATGACACCAACTGAGTTCACAGGAGCCGGGGAAACAAAATGGTGCACAAAAGATCAACTCAGAAATAAAGACTGAACACCAAGCAAAGAAGTGACTAGAAAAGGAACCCCAAAAGTGACAAAAAAAGAAATAAAACCCATAGTTTTTAGATTTATGTTGCAAAAAAAAGGCCTCCCATTCACTGTTTTGTTTTGAAGCCTGAAAGTTTCTTCTTGTAATGTGACACAACGCATCAAAAAGGTTTGAAGGGTGTGGGTATTTTTGTATTTTGAAGTCTTCATTGTGATAGTGTTTGCTTTATTTTTTCTTTTGGGGAAACATTTCAGACGAAACCCTTTACAGGGCGAGTTGTATAAAGAAATGGCTGATGCAGGAAAGAAGATGGAGACCCATTTTGTCTGACTGGAACGTACCTGAATATTTCCATTATATGAGGGTCCAATGAATGATCACAAAATGAAAGTCAGAGCAATTTTAAATCTGGACAAGCACATTGCACAGGAGATGGTTTAGTTGTCATTTTCCTTCTTCTCCACCTGTTCAGCAGAGAAGTCTGGAAATCTTTCTGTGAATAATATCCGTGTTTGCTCGACGGCGTCATGACCCGGCACACTTAATATTTCACAAGCATTCACTCAGCACGTCGGAACCCTATTTACAGTAATTTAATGATCTTTGACTGACGCTCAGTCTAATGATAATCTAATTTTTATGCCGCTGTTGTTCTTCCAAAATGAGTCACGCACTTTCCTGCTGCTGGCCAGTTAGTCAGAGACTCTGTGCTGTTTCTCTCGGCTGTTCATGAGCGACTGGTGTCAGCTTCGATCCTGAGAGGAAATGAGACGAGAGGTCTCAAGGAACAGACGATATGGATTAGGATGGCCTCCACTGGGAGATAATGAGGAAGACTCGGTTGTCTACACTTCGCTCTCTGTCTATAGATGAGTGAGTGAGTGAGTGAGTGAGTGAGTGAGCCGAATGTGGAAGGCATGGTAACGTATCAGAAAAAGGTTTCAAGGTCAAAATCATAAGTTATGCATTTACTGTATATCTTTACTTCTCATGTGCGTAGTCAGAAAATATTTCACTTTTTAAAAGTTGATCTATGCTTTTTTGCAAATACTTCCTATTAATTGTGTCTTGGAAAAATACTCATCGTCCTTGATGCTTTGAAAGTTTTGCAATGTTTTAAAAGTTTATCGTCACCAGCTTTTATTAATTTCCTCTTAAGTAGAAAATAAAACCATGTATATTACTTCTTCCACTAAACTAATATGTAATGACTAGTAAACGTGACGACCATTAGTTGTGCATTTCACAGCTTAGTCTAGCCTTTTTACAATTGAAAAATGTAGTGTCAAGAAGAAAATCATTGTCGAAAGCCTAAAAATGCAGCTGTCACATGTGAAAGAATGCTTTTTGTTATTTTTTTTCCCTGTCAGGTTGAATCAAAACTTTTTTGGCCAATGTGCCAAACGGTATGTGTTGTGGAAAACTAATACCGAAAGTCACCAGGAATACAAAATCCTCAGGGGAAAACATGGTGGTTTCAGCATCTCACTGTGTTGATTATTTTCTTCAGCATGGAAGCGGCTGGAGTTGAAGCAAATACGTAAGCATGGAGCTGTTTACTGGGTAGTCCTGGAAGGAAACCTGTGAGAGGAGGCAAAACATTGAGACTGGGGTGAAGGTTCAACTTTTAGCACAACAACAACAACCCTAAGCATTGATACTGGTGTGGCTTCATATAAGGTCAGACCTAAATCAAAGTAAGAATCTTTTAACAAAACTTTACATATATATTACATACTTTTGCAAGGCTCTATGTAAAGGCATGTATGGCATAGAAATAAGTTGGTTTCCACTATGTTTTGTAAGGCTTTGGGCATAAATTTACCATCTCAGGGATCAGTTTACACTGTTATCTCCTAAGCCCCAGCACCTTCTTTTTTCTCCTCGGCTGTACTTCTGAATAATGATGCCGGTCTTTGTTTTTGCATTATTGATGCATTTTAGTATCCTCCTCCTCCTCCTCAGAAAAAGGTGGCCCGAAGGAAGGCAACAAAGTTCTTGTAATGCGGAGAACTACTTCAGAAGGCGGCATCCGAGGTTTAATTTATGAGAAAATGTCCGTGAGACGGTCCAGCAGATAGCAGCACGATGTAAGACTTAAGCGGGGACAAAGCACGCTCTGAGCTATAGCCAAATGGCAAGGAAAGTGTAAAGAAATAACTTTGCTAGCTGTAGTTTACAAGACCTGCACATCCCAATGGATTACTTTGCTGAAAGGTGCCAGGATACAAGAGCTAAAATCCCATGAGACATTCCAGCAGCTACTTTGTAACTAACTAAAAAGGGAGCAATAAAGGGCTGTTGTGGGAGACCTAGCGTTATATAATTGCATTAAATTCTCATTGAAGACACACTCGATTTATTCCGTTTTTATTGTTGTAATTAATACGCTGACAGAAATTTAGTACCAAACATTTGATATCCATTCTGCCAGGTAGAGAAAAAATTAATTAAAATGATAAAAAAATTGCAACAAAAAATGTGGCATAGACTGTGTCATTATTTCGTTATCAACTATAATCCCCCAGCCCCTTTACAATAAAGTAGATACTCGTCATCATCCGTCTCATCTAATATAACCTCTGTTCCCTCTTTACTTCAAAAGCTCCGTCCTTGTGCCAGAAGGAGGTGCAGCAGAGTCTGTATGAAAGCATTAGGGCAGATGAAGCAACTGTGAGCTTTCAGTGCTAAGTAGGGCACTCAGATGTAGTAGAAGGTCAGTTTGGTTTTGGATGTGCTCTCTCTACTTCAAGCAGAGCCATTTAGAGCTAATGAGAGTGGCTTTTCATTTGGATCCTTCTAGGGGCATCCAGGTGCTGCGTTATTAACGCGGGGGAAAAATGCTGAAGTCTCTGCTCAAGACAGTTGGTAATTAAAACTAAACCGTGAAACACTTCATCTCGGTTTATGTAACCTGTGTTTTAATTTCTAAACTCGTAAGAGAAAAACAGTTTGTGGAGCATGTCTATGTACTGTTGTTTACTATAATGTCATTTTGTCTCCATCCCTATCATAAAGTGCTCTCCATCCCTTGTTGCCTGCTTCTCTTCACGTTGCCCCGCTCATCCTTTTGTTCTTCTCTCTCTCTGGCTCCCTCTGCAGGCTGCTGTTGGAACTGCTGGAGCTTCTGTTTGACAAGTTCAAGGCAGTTGCCCAGGCTCACAGTGTGGTGCTGGCCCACATGCAGCAGATTGCTGCACACGCTCCAGGTGTGACCCATGAGGAGAAGATCAAGCTCTACGAGCAGGCTGATGTGTCTGCCAAGATCCAGGCAGTGCTGCAGGTTAGTTTTCTGCCACAGTCAAAGAAAAAACACGGAACAAATATAGTTATATGTGCCGGTTCAAATTAAAGTGTTCAAAGGTTGGATATAGTTTACAGTGATTTGTACTGGCATTAATATTATATTAAATATGGAACTATTTCATCACAGTAGTTGCCTATAGGATTGAAGTTATACCCGTTACCTCCAGTTGCCATGGCATTCTCCTTGTCTAAAAGCGACATAAAATGAAATTTAATTAAAATCTATTTGATGCTACAGCATAAATTAAATATTACATTTTAGTCATTGTCTGTCATGAACTTGAAAATTAGGTAAATATAAAGTGATAGTAGCACCACCATTCAGTGCATTACATATTTATGCAGTGTTGGTATAATTTTATAAAGGCTAAAAGGCCACTTACAAAGTAGCCCCTATTGAATGTAGAGAAATTTTGGGCTTTTATATTTGCGCAAAGATATATTTTGTCACATTGCCACAGCATGGTGCTGCCACCACCATGCTTCACCATTACAATGGTGCATTCATGTTGATGTTTTTTTTACTCAGCATTTTACATGTAGGCCAAAAATTGTCATTCCTTTTCTTTTTTCCAGTCCTGCCTGCAAAGCTACCGGCAACCTGTAAATGTAAATTCTTATGGGTTTTCATTCAATCTCCAGTTTGATGTCTTTTGTCTAAAGGATGTGGGAGATGCTGCAGCACCCTTGCCATTTTATTATTTTATTTTTTAAAGTTTTTATGAGTAATACTCAGCATGACTTGCCAAAAATAAGTTTCGTCTTTTTAATAGTTTTTCCTACTTGGTTTGTAGAACGATAAACCCCAGTAAGTTTAAATCGCCTCCTTAACCCTTCACAGTTTTGTATAAAGCTGCTCACCAGATATTATTGCTAATGTCTTGCTCTACATTGACGCACCACACACCTGAATGATCCCAACCAACAGCTTTCCAACATAGTCGATACATAATTTTTAAATATGAGCCCACACCTGCTAATGATTAGTTAATCGAGTGAATTAGATTGGCAACACCTGGCTTCTGCTTAGCCCCCTATTTTCTATGGCTGCTGTGGAGGTGTAATTACTTTTTCACCCACTGCTTCTGCTTTTTGGCTTAGTTCTTGGACTAATAGTCATATCATGTTTTTCTTTCTTTACCTTTGCACGAAATAGGTAAGAATTGGTTAATTTAAAAAAATGAGTTCTCTCATAAAACCTTGAAACCTAAAGAGGAACTGCTTATTTTTCACGTGGTTGGGAAAATAAAGAAGTTCTTGATTGCTTGGATTAATTTTAGGCTCTTTAATTGGCATGTATTTATGCTTGGTTGTTGATCCCCCTGCTCCTGTTTGATTGGTTGAGGGAGACGAACAGCTGTTGAAATGACCCTGTGGTGACTCTCAGTGGGAAAATCGGCGACAGTTGTTGCTCTCAGACTGATTGGTGTGTGTGTGTATGCGTGTGTTTGTTCCTTTTGTGTGTTAATATCTCAAAATATGGCGCTTCATGTGGAGCTTCTTCACGGACAGTCTTTAAATTGTCATTTGCAGCAATTATCTGGCAGTTTTCAACAAATGTACTAGAAAAAATGTAGTTAAGTACTATTTTATGTATTCATTCACATATGCATCATATCGGCACAGAGCGTAGAAAATGCCTCGGGTTTTATGTACGTTCGGTGAGTGAGATTCAGGCGAAAATGAGCTTTTCTATTGTGGAGGACTTGGACTTGTTGGCTGCTGCCATGGTAATTGATAGCCCAGTGTTTCTTTCTATCGATCACGTAAAAGCAAAAATAAATAAAACGATGGAATGCTTTCTGCCGAGTGAAATTGAAAGCCCTTTCATGTCTAACTCCCACAATGAGACTGTGCCTCCAATAGGTTGAGCTTTTTCCAGCTGGCATGCATAAACACACAAAATGAAGAGTGTTTCGGGGTATTTGTGTGTGTATTTTGAGGGTTGTAGCGTTGCATAGGCATGCAGTGTAATTGCTCTGCTGTATGAGTACAGTTTTAGATGGCAGGAAGCCATTCCTCAGTATTTGACCACAGCCAGCACACAATTGCCGGTGGCTCCAATCTCTCTTGGCTCTCTCATGTGAGATAATAGAATCTCTTGATTAGAATACTCATTATGTGAAATGAGGTTTTCTTACTCAGTCACTTGTGTTATTATTTTCTGACTGATAATATCAATAAGAAGGACCCACATCTCCATTTGTTTTTCTTTCTTTTCTCTCACTCTGCATTCCCTTTGCTCTTTGCTTCCTCAGCATAATTCCTGCTGCCTCTGTATCGCAATCTCTATTTCCCAATACCTTCTGCATTTCCCTCTTGGTCCTTGTAATTTCCTCCTTAATCTTATTATCTGCCTTTTTTTTCCCCTTCTTTCTCCCTCCGCCCCCTTCATTTAGCTCTTTGTTTTACAGTGTCACATGTCAGCAATGAGAGAAATTAAATTCCTGCAGCTCCCACACCGCCTCTGGTAGGTTTTATTGGTTACTGATCCAGCTGATATCTCAGACCTTAAGACCAGCACAGGCCTGACTTTCCTTGCGATATTTAGAGTTTCCTCATATTGGTTCTCTCTGGAGGTAGTGTTTCTGTTGTGTTGGATATTTTTTGGAAAAAGTAGGTTTTAAGTTTTCTTCCATTCAGCCTTCCGCTTTTTCTCTTTATGTATTTGTGTCCATTTACTGTTGCTTCTCTCTGCCATTCATCTGTTTATCTGCTTGTCCATCTGCCCGTTCATTTGTCCTTCCATCCATCTATTTCTATATTAAATCTAGAAAAATAGGGAATTTTGACATCTTTAAATGTAGATTTTTTTTTGCTTTAAATACAAAGATTTGAACAAAAGTGCAATAACACAATAAGAGGTCAGAAGAGATGAAAAATAGTTATCAAAATTCAATTTAGTCACAGAATGACATATTCAAAGGTGTCAAGTATAAATAGTGCTGTGCTCTTTTTTTAATTCTCACAGAAAACACACTCTGGATCTATTTACTCACTGACTACCCCTACCAAGCCCCCATTTACGAAAAAAAATGATTTATATCCCCGCATGACTCTTGCTTCTCATTGCATTTCTTGTATTTGACATCCACAGAAACCTTTGACAGGTTTTATTTTCTCTCCCCCCCCCTTCACATGGAGAGGTGCAGAAACCAGGTTGACCTTTACACATGACATACTAGCAGACGATTGCAGGAGCTGACAGAAACATAGGGTGCACACAGCTACAAGGCCTTGGCAGAGAAGCGACTTTCATCAGTGTGCGACTGTGGCCCGGTAGGTTTAGAGAGTGAAGTCGGGTAAACAAGCTTTTGAAAGTCAGGATTCATGTAGCAGTTCTAATCCTTGCTCAGAAAGGCCCAAGATACTCCTGCGGGTTGTGTCGTTTAAGTGTGGAAGTATTGATCCGAAGCATAAAAAACTGCGGGGTAATCAGTGGTATTGATGTAGGAAGGTGTACTTTAAAGCCACTGCGCAATTTTTCAAATCGCTCTCTGTTGAATTTGTGAGTATGCCTATTGATTATCTGCAGGATCAGTGAATTTACATCTCTAAGCATGCAGCACCACACTACCTGCAAAAGCCTGCTCGCACACCCTTCTTTTTCTTCTTTTCAGGCGTATTGTTTACTTGCTAAGCTGGCGTTGCACTTCTAATAAGATGATATTCAAGTGAAATTATTTGCAAAGAAACATCTGCATTTCTTCAGTTACATTAGAAGTTGCAAGCTATCAGATAATTGGCCATTGGCTTATATAAAGATCACAGTTCACAAACCTCAACATGGATTCATAATTAAGATGGCCCAATCTTTATCTAGAGTAAGGTGTCTGTGGCTGCTCCTGTCCATCACCCTTTCACCTTGTCTACAGTTTGGTCTGATGCCTGGAAGTTTGTTAATTAGGTTGCCATTTGCGGACGCTGCAAGGATTTGTGGCTATTTGCCTGCATGCCACGTCCATTGTCTGCTCCTGGGATGTGACCAGAGTGCAAATCTCACTTTTAATGAGGTGCTTCTTATGCACGCAGAGGGACTTTTGAAACTGCATCCAAAAATACGGACGGATCACGAGGATCTGGCTTCTGAAAGAGGCGATTCTTGTAATTTCGAGTTCAGATTAGACCTTGAAATGTTTATTAACATTTACTGACACAAGTGCTAAAATGGATGCCTTTTTGATGGTTTCTGTGAATATTGTTTTATTGCAATTGCCTTTCTAAATTTCCAGTAGATGCTCAGTTGTGTTTTCTCTCGTATGTCTGGTAATGCTCCTCTGATTACGCGCCGTGTGGAAGAGAGGAGAGCCTTTGGTTTAATCTAAATCCGCTTCATAAATTAATCCCTTTGTCGACACAGATTACTCAACACAAAAGGCTGTGTCATGTTTGTGTCAACATATGCAAGAGGCTTTGAGATTTTTTTTTCTTACTTTTTGCCTCCTCAACAGACAAGAAAATAAAGCAAATTGAAGTGGCAGAGAGAATCAAGAAGACAATAAGCCTCTATTAATTGGATATGAAGTACAGACATTGCTACCATGTTCTGGGCCGACATTTTAATCAAAATGTCATGTTCATCCTGTCCTCCAGAGCATTATCATGTTTATATGTTGTTGGAGTGCAGTGAAGTATACCATGGTGCTGTTCTAAGGATTCTTTCTTCTCAGCAACCATTTCAAAACCAGTGTTGGTCCAAACATCTAGAGATGATCTTACAATTTTTATAATTTGGTGCAATGCGTCATTACCGCCGAAAGTGAAATACTGCTAAGGTTGAGTCTATGAAGCTGCCTCGCTGTCGACAGTAACACCAGTGGTTCCAGCAGTTTTCAGTTCTTCCTGCCTTTATGGTTACTGGTTGTTATCCTAACCAATTTTCTATTTCTTGAACTTCAGTGGCCCCTACCTCCCCATGAGTATTATTATTTATTTTATCCCTGGTTAAGAGCCAGTTCAAAATGTAAGGAATAGTCAACAATTTTTTTTTTGAAATTTAACAAATACTGAGAAGAGTGTTCAAATATCCATCCAGAAGGTTGTTGGTGATTAAAACAAGCTTTGTTCGGGACGTATGTGGACATCTGTACCTCTACGTAAAACTTTGACAGTAGTGCAGAGATATTGTTTGAAGAAAACTCTGCCACTAATAATCTTAGTAACATAACACTTAGTGCAACAAAAATCAATTTGTCTACTTTGTTTTAAACAATAATCACGTGTGGCCACAGAACTTGTCGGGGTTGTACCAAGGACAGAAGTTTTCGGCTTCCACATCTTCCTCTCCGTTCCCTCCGGTCAACAAGGTAGCCTTCAGAAGATCGACTGCCTGCAGCCGACTCCAGGTGGGAGCCCCTGCTGCTTTAGCAGGAGTCCGGTGCTGAGAGAGCGTTTGCTGCTGGAGCTCCGTCACAACTCGTGAAGGTTATTGAAGTTTCTGGAGCACAATCAATACAGGATGTAGACAGAGCCTCTCTTTGACGGCCAAGGACACTTGCAGCTTTAAACTTCAAGCTAGCAGCCGGGGATATCAGTCAATATGTTTAGTGACAAGACGCTTGCCAAGGGACTTAGCGAGAAAACAGACCATTTCTGTTAAGCCTTGAGAAAGGAACAAAGTGGAAATTGTTCTCGGCTACTTTTAAGACTTCTTGAGCACAGAGATGGATGGGAGCAGGAAATATGTGAAAACAAAATGATATATCCGCCTTCAATTTCAGCCAACCGACTGCTGGGTTTACCCTCTGTCAAGTGCTCACCTGCAAAGCTTTGAGCAATGTTCTCCTAATTGCTCTAATTCTT
Source organism: Poecilia reticulata (assembly GCF_904066995.2). NCBI lineage: Eukaryota > Metazoa > Chordata > Actinopteri > Cyprinodontiformes > Poeciliidae > Poecilia > Poecilia reticulata. The sequence continues at coordinate 8,315,250 of NC_088852.1, read as the reverse complement.
TGGCTGTTGGGGCCTAATAAAAGGTGAGTACGCGCTTGCTTCGTGAATGAAAGCATCGGGGCATTTTAGCGGTGAACGGATAGATGGGGGTGGTGGGGGGGTGCTGCTAATGATTTACAGCGGCAGACTTCCATTAAGCTTCTCTCCATTTTAATTTAACTTTGCACTCAGGCAGCGGACTGATTTGAGCTTGGGACGCGACCCAAGCAATTCGTTTGCACAACGAGTTTGATTGAATAGTTTTGGTGGAAATGATTGTGAAGGAAGCCCTGCAGAGAGATGTGTTATTTTTATTTGTGGCCCGTCTCACACAAACACACGCATACACGCACGCACTCAAACATGCACTTTTGAGCCCTTGCTCTTAGCCGTCTAATTTGCCGGGATAAATTTGCACATGTTCTACATGATTACATGCTTGTTTTTGTTTTTTGTTTTTTTTCTTATTTGTTGCTTCGTGACTTTTAATTTTTAGTGAATTTAGCTGGTTTGTTTCTTCCTCTGCTGTTTTATTAATCAACTCTCTCTGACCTTTTAATGAAAGTCATCAGATCTAATTAATAGAAGCGAGGATACTTATCAGGATGCGGCTAAATTAGAAGCATTGCAGATGTGATGCAATATGCTTTTTGTTTTCACCGATTCTCACCGTTGGCTGTTTTAACAGGACAGAAATGTAGAAAGCGTGTTAAATTCGGGGTGTAAAGAGAAGAAGAGAGTTCAAAGACAACAGTTGTGTAATGTTTGTGAATCCTCATTTCAAGGTCTTCGGTGTTTGTGCTGCTTGCGTAAGACCTTATCAAAGCTCCAGGGGTTTAACTAAATTAGAACAGGCACCCATTTGGAACTGGGCTCTGGGACCAATTACTAATTATCAATGTGGACAATTGAATTTGTTTACTTGTGTGTGTGTATGTGTGTGTAGCTGTGTCTTTGTATTATGTTCTTGCAGTCACTGAAGCAACTCTTTGTTTTGGTAACCACAATCATGTTGCTAATCTTGTCTTTATCTTTTGTTTGCACTGTTTCTGAATTTCTTATCTTTTTTTTATGCATTCTCATTCAACCCTCAGCTTTAGATTATAATAGCATTTCTATCCAGGTTCACCATTGTGTTCAATCAGTTTAAGTTCTGTACCTCCTAATTTTTACTTTTTTTCTTTTATAATATTAGCTTTGGAATCTTTAAAATGTGAATGTTAGAATTAGTGACAGAAACTGTATCCACGTTTATTGTTTCTGTTTAGTGTGCAAGGCATCAGTCAGGAGAAGGGTGGAAGAATATTTCTGCAATTGTGTATTTTACCATTGTACACAGATAATAGTGTCATCAACAAATGTGGAAAAATATGGGACAAAACTGACATTGAAAAAATTTTGTTTCCCATAAATTGATGAGAAAGCAAAATGAAGACGAGGCGGACCCAAACAGATACTGATTGTCTTCAGTATGTGACAACAATCAAGCTCAAACACAAATAACATCAAGACAGCATGTTTTTAATTCCTCACACAGCATATAAAATGTGTTAAGCCTATATTTTTCTTTTAGGCTTAGACCAGGGGTGTCAAACTCCAGTCCTGAAGGGCCGCTGTCCTGCAGTTTTTAGATGTGCCACAGGTACAAAACACCTGAATCAAATGGCTTAATTACCTCCTCAGTTCTCCAGAGCCTTGCTAATGACCTAATTATTCTATTCAGGTGTGGTGCAGCAGAGGCACTTCTAAAAGTTGCAGGACACCGGCCCTCGAGGACTGGAGTTTGACACTCCCGGCTTAGACGCATCATGTAGCTGGAACTTTGTAACCAGATCAATTCGTAATTGAAGAGTTTATTTTGGTCCTAAAGAATATAACTGTGGCAGGATTTGATTATTAAAGAGAAATTACAAAGAGTCTCAAAGGAGTTGGTTCATTTTTACGCACGTGATCTCTAGAGTGAGTTTTGGTTAAAACAATTTTTCCATAAAACAATTATTTTCCCATCATTATCTCTCTGTCTCTAATTCCCTCCATCATTTTTATCATCTGCCTCCCATCACTCCCTGTGTCCTAACGGTCCAGTTAATTGCCTGCAAAGTTCACTCTGACTCTGGGCTAATGCAATTTAAGAGGGGTCGGAGCCCCTTCATCAGCCCAGCAATGGCATTTCATTAAGTCTGCTTGGGTGTTAGCTTGCAAGCAAGTAAGGGAGGGGGGGGGGTTTCACTCCGTCAGCTCATCATTAGTAATTAATACACTGATGGGATTAGCTGCAGCACAGGGCCAGTGGCAAGTGGTCACCACGCTGCTGCAAGTTTTGGGTCGGCAAGCGTGATATGGCGACAAGCTCAGCTGTTGTGATTGGGGAACTGTGTTGGGGAGTGATTAATTGGTAAAAGATTGTGGATTAACACGCGTTATTAAATTTGTAAACACTTGCAAAGAGTCCGGACTGATTTAACTTGATACGAGATCCCTTAAAAGTTTTTAGAGTTGACTTGATAGTTTTAACCCTCCCTTAAAAGACCTTTTTTTTTATTTATTTATTTTTTTTATCAGCTTATTGGAAGCTCTGAAAGAAAACTGCTTGCATTACATAGTTCACTTTTTATGGTTGCTACTTTGTGTTGGATCAGATATCAACCCTAGCATGGAAGGCTTCCCCATGCATGACAGGGAATGCTCTGCACAGCGTTAATTACATCATTATGGCCGGGATGGATCTCCATCTGCTCAGCCATTACTCCTGTCCCATTCTGGGCTGACCCACACTGCGCTTTCAGAATTAGACACACACAGGCTAAATGGCCCTGATAAATTATGAAGCTATTAGATATGGGAGGCTATTTTGGAACATATGCATTCGCAGAGAGAGGAATGAGGGGTGGGCGAGAGAGAGGCAGATACGAACCACGGGAAGACGGAGCAAGAAACTTGGAGGGGAAAAAATAGAAATGTGAGAAATGATAGTTGAAGCTTAAAGAGACTTTGAAAAATGAGAGCAAATGAAAGAAACGGAGGGAATTTGCAGATAGAATGATAGAGGAAGTGGACTTTTTTGGGGGGTCTGGACAGAGTTTCGATGTGCTTATTTCAGACTATTGTTAGAAGTTGATAAGATTTTTATGAAGCATAATCAGACACTGATGGATTTTAGCATTGATCACGCAGACAGATCAGGGAACTGAAATGGGAAAAAAATGACTGTTCCTGTCATGTCTGCAGATTCTTTCTATCTTGGGGTTGAGATCTTTTTTTAGGGTATGTAATAGGATTGAGACATGATATGTCAGTGGATTACTATTTTTCTTAAGGTTTTTTTTTTGCCATGAAATATGATTTTCCATTAAACCAACAGCATCAGTTAGGTTGCATCTCTGCATCACCCCCCCTGCAAGAATACAGAAATATATGCCAAAGGCTAAAAGTTGTTGAAATACTTGACATACTTAAAAGGCTGAAAAACTGATTTGTTGAGCTTATCCAAAAATTTGTCAAAAGTTTTGTGGCCATCCAAATTACTTTCTTTCTTTCTTTAATTTTTGTCAGAAGCACAAGAGTTTATGTCACACTGCAGAAGGACAAGTTCCTGTTTCCCTCAAACGTAACACAAGCGAAACAGGAAATGTTTTCCTGCCTTTATTTTACCTTTAACAGAACACACTCTGTGCATTTAAGGTTCTGCTGATGGAGTATCTGGATGTGAAGAACAGCCGTAGTTCCACCGAGCAGTCGGCTCAGCTCTCCTATGCCAGCACCGGCAGTGAGTTTGCCGCCTTCTTCGCCAAGAAAAGACCCCAGCGTGCCAAACAGTCACTGTTCAAGTAAGAATCCCTTTCTTGGCTTGAAAGATCATACAGGGTCTCGTATGCAACATTGTGGTCAAAGATTTAAGGTCAGATGTTTTGAGCCTAAATCAAGAAATCTTTAAGGTCATGTCGTCATGACCTTTTGTAGACAACGGAGTGCGACCGTTTTAGGTTGTAGGTTAGCTGGGAATAAGCCTGATTAGGTTAACACTTTCAAATTGACCTTTTGCCTACCGTTATTTTAGAAAGCTGTTGTTATTACAAAACAAAAGTATCTGTGCAAATAACATATCGATGTTAAGTTTTAGTTTTGACCTTTAATAAATCAAGAGGTCCTTTGAGATTACTCTTGCTTTTTTAAAGCAAGAAGGTGGTTAAGAAGGCACATTGTTACAACATGATACTTAGCATCAAAATGCATAAGAAAAACAAAACACTGCCAAGTAGCTAAAATATCTTTGATATCAAATAAATATTATTTCCAGTTTCATTTTATAATGTGGCATAGCTATTTATCTTTTAAATGAGTAGAATTGTGTCAACAAATTGATGAATATCAGCCCTGAAATTCTTTGCAATTCCTCACAACCTTAAGTTATGCTCCTAATTATTTCCAAATCCTTTGTTTTATTTGCAGGTTTGAGTCATCGTCCCACGCAATCAGCATGAGTGCCTACCTGAGGGAACAAAGACGAGAACTCTACAGCAAAAGCGGAGAGTTACAAGGTGAGGAAGGGGGACTGATAGATGAACTGAGGAGTGCACGGTGAAGTGGCAGAGTTTAAAACTTGATGCCAAGATAAAGATGTGGGGAAGCAATCTAAGTGGAATAAGTTGACTCTGGAAATATTGGTGAAAAGAGAGACGATAAAAGGACAGCAGAGGTGAATCTCAGATTGTAAAACGGTAAGATGTCTGTGTATAGTGCACTGGAAGAACCGAGTAGTTAAAAGTGGTGGGGTTTGGTCACGGTTTGTAAAGGTGGAGGGATTCACTCAGATGCTGATTGAGGTGAAGAGTTGGAATTGGAAGTATGAAAGAGGAGGGAGTAATGGTGCTCAGAGAAAGAAAGGGCATGTCACAGTTCGAGGAGTTGCACTTAGGAACAAAAAAAAAAAAGGAAAAAAAAAAGGCAGACAACAGGAGTGTGGAGCGCCAAGCAGCGATAGAGAAAGAGATTGACGAGATGCAGAGAACAGGGTGACTTTGCAGAATCCGCCTACAGGGAGAAGCCCTTAAAAAGCTCTCGCTCACACATTCACACGCACAAAATAGCTCAGTAAGTGAGCTACACAGCTGGACCCTGGAGAGCCCGAATGGTGCTGCTGCCCGTACCTCTTCTGTTTTTTCCTCTCCTCTGCCTCTCTGTGCGTCTGCCTGTGACCTTGAGGTTTCAATCAGCGATGCCTGATGGCGATGTTTGCTGTCTGCTGCCTTACTTTTTTTTTTCTTATCCAATTCCTTGTTGATTTGTTGATGGGTTAAAAAAATAAAAAATAAGATCTGCACAAATACAGAGCCGTAAAAAAATTTATTTAGCCCACTACAGATTTTCTCGCATGGCAGAGTTTTCAAGCATGAACAGCTTATTTAAGATGAACTAAATTAGATTTAAGGCTATGCTTTGACTACACCACTCCGAAACCTTCATCATATTGACTTTTAAGTGTGCGATTCAGAGGTGGACTTGGTGGTTTGCTTCAGTGTTCATCCGTTTTACCATCACAAATGTATTTTCAGAGATTCTTGCTTTTTTGTGAGCATCAAAATTTATGGTTTTGTCAAATATGGTAAGTTGTCCAGGTCCCGAAGTAGCAAAGCAACCCCAGACCATCATACCACCACCACTTTTGTTTGATGATTGATATACTATTTTAGTTTTAGGCCAGATTTTTGTGGACTGACCACTTTGAAAATGTTCTACTTTTGTCTCACTGGTTCATAATTTTTTCCCTAAACTATATAAAATATAGACTCTGGTTGGTATGAATAGTTTCTTTTTTTCACTTTAATGAATTAAATTATTGAAAACTTCTGTACTGTGTTCTGTCAGGTTATCTATGTCCACCATTATGCTTTGTTTGATGTTCTAAAGTGTGGCAACAAAGGAAACCAGAACAAAGATCTAAAGGAGCAAATACATTTTCACCAAAGCGTAAGCTGCATTATTAGCTAATCACACGTCCGGTCACGGCAGACATTGCAATGCATTCTTTACCTCCTTCCGTAACAGGAAAAGTGGCGAGGATGTAAATATAAACTAGAAGAGCAGCATTGATGAGCTGTGGATAAAAGAAAACTCTAAATAGTTTCCACATAAAGCCTCATTTTTTTTCTCCTTCCATCTGTCAGCGCCTGAGAAAGAAGGTAGAAAACTACATTTTTTTTTTGACTGACTGAATGCCTCGGAGCGCTTATAAGAAGATGAGATTCCTCTTGGCTTTCATTTCACCTGTCACAATGTGTAGCACCGTCTGTGAGCCCGAGCCTCGGCCTGAACGGCTGAAAAGAGATTGAAAGAGTAAGAAATCATTTAGAAAGTGAAATAAGTCGACTGTGATGGAGGGAGCGGAGAGACGGATGGTGGGAGGGAAGGAGCAGGAGGAAGGTTAAAAGTCATTGTTTTCATCAGGGTCCAGTGAAGAAGCCATTAAGAGACTTCAGAGGGAAGAAATTAAAAAAATATGTATTGAGACTTTGTGGAAAGGGACTTTTTCCCTCCTTTTAAATTAAACTTGGTGGGCAGGGAGGGAGAGGAAAGAGTTAGAAAATAGAGATTGAGTTGATGAATACTTTCGGCTTTGGGATTACTCTACACTTAAAGATTAGTCATGTGTGTCTCCTGCCTGGTGTTTCCTTAAAGTCGTTTCTTTTTTTTTCCTCCAGTGGTCTACTTCAACTCACTGCAGTTATTAACTCCAACACCAAGAAACTTAGCCTTGAAGGCTTTTTGCCTCTGCTCCTGTACTTTTTCTCCACTTGCATCCACTTATGCCCTAATATTAAATGCATAAAAACAGTGACTAACATAGTAGACTGCAAAATTATTTAGATTGAGCACCAGCTACTTTTATGTTGGGCAAAAATGCGAATTTCTTCAATAGAACCAGCAGATTTATTCACTCACTTTAAACTTGTTTGCATTTAGGTTAAAGATCCAAACTTTAATATATTTTGGGGGGTTTATGCTGCAGACACAAGTGAATAATCGTAAAGTGAAATGTACATTTCAAAGATGTGATGTGTGTGTGTGTGTGTGTGTGTGTGTGTGTGTGTGTGTGTGTGTGTGTGTGTGTGTGTGTGTGTGTGTGTGTGTGTGTGTGTGTGTGTGTGTGTGGCTCAAACCCAGATTTGTGAGTTAAAAGCACTCGCTCAAATACAGGGTTTATATAAACTCAGCTCAACTGAAACATAAGCTTAACAAGACAGACTTTCTGATGAGAGCTGTTAAAGCCACAAGATCTTGTCATGCTGTTTCTAGACTGTAAAAGTAGTGACAAGGGTTTGAAATTGACCTTATTTCCATAGACCAAATTTCAAGCTGAAATAAAAAAAGTCAAGCTTTTTAGTTGAGGCTTAAAGGTTCAAAACTACGTGGGAAACCCTCTGCAAAGGCCAGCTTTATAATACTAAAGTAGTAAACGACGCCTGTAGCTATTCTCTATAGGCGTGATCTCCTTTTACCACATAATTACTTCTATACATGGATGGCTTTATCTCGGTGTGGATTATAATACTAAATTGTAATCTTCTTTGCAATACCAGGGGTTCGTGATGTCAAGAGTTTGCTATACTGCAATTGCAAAAGACTGCTAGAAGGCAAAATTTAGTTGGATATTATATTTCAAGCATCAGTCTTACAAATTGTGCATGCCGAATTATGTTTTGCCTGTAGGAGAGATTTTTACTGCCTTCGATGGCCACACTGGGATATATATATATTTTCAGTGGTGACATTCTGAAGTCGACAAAGACGAAGGTAAAGAAAGAAAACAGCTCGGGAAATGAGGGTTCATTGTAATCTATATTGTTATTGAAATATTCAACAATAGTAAAGCAATTAACTTGTTTTTTTTCTGAGATAATCTTATTTCATATAGAAAAACAAATTGCTTTGCATGTCAAACAATTTCAATGACTGCACGATGTCAAAAAATGACGCAGAAAAGATGCGTTGCTGCTAAAATTGTTCACTGACGATTGCCTTTCCCCTTGCAGAAGTTGCCATGGTTTCTGTAACTGAGAAACAAAGCAGTTGTATTAATATAGTCATGTTATGTTTTTGCATTCTCAAAACTCTAATGGCTTTGAAATTAATCTGTAATGTATGTAATTCATTTCTCCTGAGTGTCATAGGGGCCTCCCATCTATCATTTTCACACACACACATAAAGCTGCACAGACCCTCATTCACATGCTCCAAATACACATGCAAACACACAGGGAGACTTAATTGCACTCCTCATTGTGTATGCTTCAATTAGTCCAGTGCTTCATCTGAAGACTTCATTACAGCTCCATATGTGGCCACATCTGGAATTTGTGATCTGAATGTATGTATTGAAGCTGCAAGGCGGAGAGTTTGCATGCATGTACGTGTGTGTGTGTGTGTGTGTGTGTGTGTGTGTGTGTGTGTGTGTGTGTGTGTGTGTGTGTGTGTGTGTGTGTGTGTGTGTGTGTGTGTGTGTGTGTGTGTGTGTTGGCGTTGCATACACCCGCTCCCATGGCTGTCTGTGTGTAAATGAATGCGTATATACTGTGTTGGATGTGCATGCGTGTCCTTTGCAGAGTACAGATCCAGATTCAATCACAATCTCCATGAATAAATGATGAAAATAACACGTTTTCCCATCTATAGACGTGTTACCATTCCCCTATCTTCCTCTGCGTGTCCCTGCTGCCTCCATACTTTTAGATGTTTGGCCTCTCCTTTTTTATTGCCTTTCTGCTGTGTGTAGGCCTCAGCGGTCATCTGGGAGGTGAAGTGTGAATATATCCTAATAACTGCTGCAGTCTTACAGTGCCCTGTAATGCATTTATTGCCTTTTTTTATATATTTTATTCCTCTTTGTGTCCTGAACCTTCATTGTGTTTTGTACAATATTGCCTTGCCCCAGGGCACGTTTGAAGTGACAACCCCTTCCCTTTTGATAGCAGCCCGCAGTCCGCCTGTCATTGCACGTTTGCACATAAACAAACATGCACATATTGGACTTACAAATTTTTCCTGGGAGCGCGTGCACAAAAGTCCTATTCCCAATGCTCCCAGCTATCATTGCCTCTTCACTTGCAAGACGTATTCATAATCAGTTTGGTCCAAAATCTATTTCACACATTCCCTGTTTTCCCTTTTGATATTCAAATTGACTTGTTCCCAGCGAGTCTGGCAAAGAGAACAGTCTGGCTGGGTCTCCCTGAGCAAGCAATCTAGCTACAAACAGCTCTCTTTCTAGTCATCCTTTAATACCTAATAGTAGGTCTAGTTGCAGAAAAAAAAAAAAAAGCCTGTCCTGTATTAGGGACTGCTTGTTTATGTATAATAGCCCCATATCCCCATGACAGAACACTGAACATGGAGAAGGGGAGGGGGAGAAGAGAAAGGAGACCAGAAGTGGCGTTCGTTGTCAAGTTGATTTGTACAGCCCAATTGAGGACAGTGGGAGAAGAGGTGCAAATGGAAAAGTGTCTAGTGGGAGATGCAGGGGTGGAGGCGATAGTGAGCAGGCTATTACAGGTGAGGCCGGCAGATGTTAAAATGGCATGTGCCTCGCATAAGTGTGCATGTTCGCGTTCGGAAGGTGTCGTACCAGACACGATGTTTCTTCCAGGTGATGTGTGATGCCACACCGCTGGGCGCCGGGATCGCTCGGCGGGGAAAGTAATGCGAGCTCAGACCTTACGTTGTCTACCCGTGTCACTCATTCTGAAGTGAACAAACATGACACCTTTATAGACTACGCTGTTATTTTATGGATGCGCTTCAATTACCTTTTATTAATTCTTGCTCTGGATTCAATAGGCTGTCTTGTCAGCTTTGTCTTTTCCTGTAACTTTTTTTTATACTTCTAAGCAGATTTCAAGGATAATCATTGATCCCTCATCTTTTGGGGGGATCGATACACGACTTCCATTGACCTTGCGATTATAATTCATTATATTCATAAATGCATTAGATAGAATTGAAAATTGTCGGCAGGAAAAGTCGATGGTTATTATAAGATTATGATGCTAGAACGTCAAGGAAGTCTGCTTTGCTACTATTGATGCTCCCCTTGGCTCTCATAATTTTTTTTCTCTTGTATAATTTCCGCTGTGTATAATAAATATAAGTAGGGATGGATGTTTGACTGCTGACTTAGAAAAGATGAGATTACGACATTATTGTAGGATACCAGGAGGAACAAACACTTTTCTATCTCTTTCATTTTTCCTCGTTTTAAAAATGTATTATAATACATTTTTAATATGGTTTGAAATTTTGCTAACCTCAGGTAGGTGGTAAGTAAAATCTAGACACACAGTTGTGTGTCATCCTCTTAAAATCCTTTACCCTTTGCAAGAAACTTAAATCCTAGCGCCCTAAGCTTGCGGAAAACATTCATTGTTGTGCGTTAATGATTTAATAGGCAGAATTTATTAAGCTTTTATATTTTAAACTAAAACTGGCGTTTTATGCTCTTTTTTTCAAAACATTACCACTACATGCAAGAAATAAACAGTTAAGCATATTTTTGTGGTTGTAATTGACCTCCTCAAAAGGGAAATCATTTTTTCTGTCTTGGCAGAATCATATCAAATTATCAGTATGAGATTTTATTTTTTTTTCCATTTGAAAGTACCATTCATTTCTTGCGGATCATTAGCAATTACGATATCACATCAGTAGATGTCGTGGGGTTTCTGATCAAAGGTTTTTCCACATGCATGCATGAAATGAGTCAAAATGCTACAAGAACATCTGAAGAAACATGTCTATTTAGTCTTCTGTGCCTTTTTGTTTTGTATTCTCTGACTTCAACTGGAGCATAACTAGGTGAATATGTAAGATGCAAAGTGCATATTTTTTTCCTGGCACACCATTACTCACAATAGTAACTGCAGATCTTTGTGTTGCGAAAAAAGACACGCACACACAATACAGCATGTCTTATCTAGCAGCAGTTATTCTGTTTGTTCTGGCTCATCATGTTCAATTTGGCTGTAAATAGATGTAATAAGATGATGCTTAAAACAATATCAGAGATGCGTGCACATAGACGCACACGTTGTTAAATCATTGTGTGCTGTGGGCTCCGTTATTCAATTATAGTTGTTTTGTTTGCTGAAATTCGAGCGGCGCTTGGGAAAAGTATGGAAAATTAACTTTTAACAACAGTGTTGGTTTCTGACTGTAGAGTAACTCATCAAACATGCTGTATTTTTAGTGAGATAAAGCAAGAGGATGGAAATTATTTTAGAGATTTAAATAACCAGCCCCCAGATATTTACAGAAGTGGAGGCATTGATTAAACTGATGGAATTGTTTGGTCTGTAACCTAAAAATTAGGGGGGGTTTTGTTTTCCAGCAACTCAAAATCTTCCAAATTAAATCTGTTCTTCGGATTGTGCTTTGGAAGCCACCGCTTCATAAACCTGAGGGGTTTGGTATTGGTATCAGTGTCATTAAGATGGCTATTACAGCAGTTTTGTTTCCGTATTTTTAAAGGTTTTATAGCACTAGTGGCCTTTATTCAACAGAGGCTGAACAAGAGAAGGACAGAGACGGAAGAGGAAGATATGCAGCAAATGGCCTGGGGCTGGGAATCAAGGGCTTCAGCCTCTCCCCGACGAGCCATGTGGCACCCCTTTTCTTGTTTGATAGTTTTTGCAAATGTTTTATTGATATTTTTTGAGACACGCAAAACCATAAGGTGTCTTAGGTCACGATTCTTTCACTTTACGTCTAACAGCTGTGACATCTACTAGAGTAAGATCCTAAGGAATGTTTGAACATTCACACCATTCACATGGTTATCCTTTAAAAAAAAAAAAAAAGATCCTAAATATGGGTAAAGTGTTGTAATTCTGAACAAAAGGGATCTTGAATAACTTAATAGTTAACAACCAGTATGAAATGTTTTGGCTTAAACACAAGAAATAGTTGTGATATTGAAATAGTTCAGTAATTCATAATTATACAAAACTCTGGATTGTTGTTTGCATTTGGTCCATTGATGGTCAAGTATCTCAAAGCTGATACTGTAACGACAGACGGTTCTGACTTTAGATAAGGTCAAAAACTTTCTAAATCGCAGATAAATATCAGAGTAGCAAGAATTACCAATGAAGGTTTAAAATGTGCCAGTAGTGGTAACTTAAAGTTCAGCACCTACTGGAGAGGGATCTTGTTAGTAGAGTCAGAGGCACCATGCACACACACATACACACACGCACACAATCACTCATCTCAAGTATAGGCAGACTGTCCAGATGGAGCAGCAGCAGATGTGGAGCTTTGTATTGAAGACTTGTCAAAGATTTCTTATTCAGCTGAAGTGTCTGCAGTTCGCGTCTCAACTTTGGTTGAAATTGCACTGAAATAATCGTTCATTCATCTGCTTCCTTATATGGTGAAAGCTAACTAACAAGCAAAGTAGAAAAGTGCCAGTTTGGCACAGCATGAGGTAGGGACACACACGGATACCAAAATCATTACATGAATCAATATAGTATTCATTTCATCTGAGTATGTCAGTAGATGAATCAGAAACTCATCGCTGTGGGGTTTGTAGAAACTAAAAAACATGCAGAAGTGTGCTAATTATAGAAAGTTTGGACTATTTGACTGATCAAGTATATTAAAACGTCTTAGATTAGATTTGTATGGTGTTGAAATCATCCAGGACTCGCTGGAGAAACTCGCATTGCTACATGTCGATAGGATAAAGTGGTATTACCTTAATTTTTGTTGCAAACAAACTTCAACCATCTATCGAAGAATATGCGTCACATTTTCTATCTTATGTTTTATGGTCCTCGGGGGAGGGGGTTGGCAGGGAGTCCAAATGTGTCAAAATCTGAAACGGAGGGTTGGATCTCAATAATAATTACAAAAAAATCTTATGAATATGATCATTTTTGTTCTTTTTAGAAATAATTAATCTGAGCTCCATTACAAGTACAGACTTAACCACACTTCAAACCCCCTTTGGGTGAAATCACTGACAAGGGCAAAATCTGTGATTTGTTCAGTTACACACAGTGGGAAATGTAATCTCAATCCAAAACAGACAAAGAGATGCAAAGGACAACACGGGGAGAAGAGGAGTGGGTTATAATAGTTTACTCGGTGCAGACATTTAATCAGTAAGAAGAAACCTGGTTTATTTTCAAAGCCTGGTGCTAATTTTAATCAGCATTGGACCTGTCATAATTGCTGGCTTTGCCTGCCACCCCTGTGTTTACTTTTAATCTCACACTGGCTGATTGGAGAAGAACAAATGAAAAATGGATGGAGGGAGGGGAAGACTGCTGGAATAAGGGCGTTTGGAACTTGGGGCTGTGCAGACTTTGACATCCACGCTGTAACAGCCAAGCTGTTAAATACACAGTCACACCTCTGGCTTACCCAGCATGCAACAGGTCCTTCCAGTAATGTAGAGGAGTGCACTGAAGCCGCCTGATTCCCTGCTGGGCCTAATCAAAGATGTGATGGCACTTAGTTTTCCGGGTGGTTGTTTCACCCGTATCTTCAAACGCGTTCACCTACACCTTGACTTTCTGCTTACTTCACTGTTATTTCAAGAACAAAAGAGTGTTGAATCGTGTCTGGATTTCCATGGCAAGTTGGCGATCGTGGGCTCCATAGGAGGAACTAAATTTACTCGCCAAAAGCAATTTAGATAAAAGCACCACATATACTGTAAGCATGACGTTTATTACCCCTTTTATGTTCAGACATGTGGTGACCACTTTTAACGCATCTAATAGAATGTGTTTATTCGTTTTCTTTTTATTTTAGCCGTTCTGTCTTTCCTGTAATGTTAATACTAACTTTTGCTAACAAAGGTTGCCTATGAGTCATCCTGATATTTATTCCTGGATTAATTTAAACAAATCTGTAAACAGCCATGATGCACACAAGTCACATAATGAACAGAACATACAAATACATACATAAATTTCAAAGTTTTGAACCACAATTATTTGTTGTTGAAGATTATCTCTGCTGAAAGCTGTAATTTCAAGAAATTGCTGTTGCTTTCGAGACACGGGCTACGATGAAATATTTATAACCTTCACCACTCTGCACAGTTTTTATTTCAAACATAAAAGCATCACTTAACGATCTTAAAGCCATATGTGAGGGTCATTTCAAAGACTCAAAGCATTGTTTTTGATCCCTCTTTCCCTTTGTCTGCCCTGCAGAGCGTAGACGATGTCTTCAAACACCCAACCTGAATGTAGATGGTTCTTCATTTTTGCTGCAGTTCTTGATCTTAATTAATAGATGTCCTCTATTTCTTCTTAATGATCCTTGAACAAGTGACATTGAACTTTGTTGTGTGATTCCATATGTTAACCTGTGTCTTACCGAATGTGTTTTTGCGCCTGATACGACTGTCTGTAAACCAAATTGACTTTTGCATTCAAGTTGTTCCTTGTTCTAATCAACCTTATCCCTGCTGCTGCAAAAATGTTGTAACTTCTTTAAAATAAAAACTGAACATAGAAAAGTGGAAATCAATTATTTCTACAAGCACCCAAATGTATAAGGTAACATGATCAGCTGGTTTCTGCAGAATTGGTACTTTTATAGTTTGTTCATCAAATTTTAGTGTTTGCAGAAGCAAAGACGAGGCAGTTCTTAGGATAATTCAATTTTCACCCTCAACAGTCTCATTTATCTTTAGCTTTTATGCTATGAAAATGAGTTTTGGAGTGATCAATTCAGGCCACATTCTCTTCGTACAAATCAGCTGCATTTAAATGTGCATGCTCACTTTCAGGTGGCTGCTTATTCACAGAACTGGGACCTGCTCAATTAATAAGATAGGTTCCTGTGTCAATAATTCATGAATCTCTGGTCAATTTCAGGCATCCTCTTCCACTCAAACCTTCTCCATGTCTGATTGGGTCATAATGAGAGTTTTCTATTATTAAAATTAATTTGATGGAATGGTATTTGCTCCGCCAACCTCGAGATCAAATCCACCCCACAGCTGAGAATACAATGCATAAATAAGTTATAGTATAAATAAATTCAGGTGTAAATTGAGTGATATTAATTATTGAAAGTGTCACTGTTGCACACAACACATCTCTGGGGTTCTGATTTTTAACAATTCACATCTGTCAGTGCTGGTATGACAGCAGCAGGAAGAATAAATATTAATAATTTCATGTATTGTATCTTGTTCAAAGTGAAACAGTGTTGGTGGGATTAGAATATGCCTACTGGAGGGAGTATTTGCTGAACATTTCTGAGGCTACAGTGAGGTCATGTAAAACATTTCATACTCAAAACTGTTGTAGCCGTTTAATAAAAATGCATTATGCCGCGAAAAACTATTCATACTGCCTGAGCGGTTTTGCATTTTGTCACATCACGACTGTGTTGCAAAACAATGTTTTTCCACAGGTATACTACACTGCACATCATCCTGAATATATTTTTCATCCACGGCGGTGGCTGCATCATGTTGTGTAAGGCCAGTCCTAGTCAAAGTCCAGGTATAAATACAACTAAATCTGTCGCAGGACCTTAACATTTTTGGTTACAGAGCCTCTCGATCCAATCTGAGCATTTGAGGTTTCATGTAAGGTCAAACGGGGGAAGGTTTCAGTCTCTAGATGTACAAAGCTGGTAGATAAACACCCATAAAGTTTTCAAACTGGAATTACACCAAAGACACTTTTTAGATTATTTGTGCAAAAATTGGAAAACCATGCAATTTTTCTACCCTGAGATTAACTTTGCTTTCCAATCAAAACAAAAATGTATTGAAGTTTTTGGATGTAAAACTATATGTAAATAGTTAGTGTAGCTCCCTTTGCAAGGCATGATTTTACTAGACGTACTAACAAAGATGAACTCACATTCTATACTTAGCCGACAGGTTTTTTCCACCTAATTTTGCATTAAAAGCACTTGCAGCATGAGGATCACAACCTATCCTCTGCCTGGCATTGTGGCTTTACTCATCTCGCCCCTTTTGCAGACTTTTTTTAATGTACACAGACACGCTTGTGGACTCAGGGGACGTGGAAGTCTGTTAAAGGAGGAATGACGAGTTCATCCGTTCCTCGTCTAAAACTGGGGAGGGCTGAAATTCATCAGAGGATCAGACTGTTTCTCATCAAACCCAGGAAAGTGTAGCTAATGCAATTTCACTAAGTCACTGCCTGACTTGATTAGCTGTGGGCTGGGGAGTGCATGGTTAGACACCGCAGGAGTCTCGATGGGTGTCGCTGTGTGTGGGAGTGGGTTTTAGCTTGTGTTGGCGTTGCTTTTTTTTTTTTTTTTTGACCGAATGTCACATTCCTTATGAGTGGATTTCTGCCATACATGTTTATTTAAAGTCACTGACCATGTGTACCGTTCTTTTTGTTGCGCCTCTGTAACGCAGAGGTGTCATAATGGATTGCTGTGTGACACGTCTACTTGGGTGTATGGACAGGTGTTGCAGAAAGAGCTGTGGCCCTCGTGGGGGATTTCAGGCAGATTTGGCTACATTAGAATTTGTCACCTCTTCCTGCCCACATCTCACTTGCCTTCTCACTGAGCGCCATGCCACCTCCACACGCTCCCCTCGCTAATCCTCAATCAGACTACATCTCGGGAGACACACATGGGCACAAACACACAACCCAAGTACACAGATTTAGTCACACCGGCTCCCTCGCACACAAAAATCAAACTTTTTAGTGCGCTGTGTCGAGACAGGACTGGCTGGAGTTTGGTGGCATCCTGACCTGAAAACCGGAGCCACCCTGTCACGTCTTGGCAGCTCTGAAAAATGCCATGCATATTAAAACGCCTCTAATTAATATTCATCAGCGCCATGCCCTGTTGGCAGCTGGTCCCAGACCCGTCGGATCAATGAGGTCTCTGCCTCGCTCCTTTGTCTGACACGGATGCAGATGTTTAGAGCATGAAATTAAATTGGTCGCCGTCATTTGGGAATGCATAAACACTAGACTGTTCGCAGTGTGTGTTTGTGTGTCTTTTCCAGTTTCCAGTTGGATGTGGCTCTTGGAGCAAACAAGTAACGCTATCTTCCCCCAGAGTGTGTGACATGTTGATTTTTATTCATGGCAACTTGAATGTCTGCAAGTTAGAGACGTACAAAACAAAAAGTTTCGACACCAAGTGATCGATGCGTGGGAAAGAGAAAAGCAGAGGGTATGATGAAGCAAGGAGAAACGAGCGCGTTGGTGGCAGCTTTGTTTAGGAGTCTGTAATTGAGTCTTAATTGAATTGGCACTGAAGGTAGGATGAATGGATAGTGTGATGGAGGAAGGCAAAGTTTGAGTGAATTGGACCACATCTTTGTCTGCACTTAGCAACAAGAAAATGGGCTCACCGCGCGGGGAAATTTCACGGCAACAGATCAGAATCAGAAACCCTTGACTGAAGAGCAAGGGACAGGAATGAAAGCTTCTCTTGTCATTTTAATGAAAGTACGGAGCGTGTTGTCTGCCACACTTGTCAAATAAAACTTGTTCCATTAGAAATGTATTAAGGAGCCCAGCACAAGGAACAAGGCACTGATATGCATTTGAATACAAGGCCAGGCAGGTAATACTGAACACATCTCTACTGTTGGTGTCTTTGTATTAAAGCACATGAGCTTCACAAGGCCCATATTCATGATGGAAACATGGCAATGAAACAAATGGAAACAGCAGAATGAGAAACACATGCACACAGACAAAAGAAATGTATACAATTTAGCTTTACTTTTTCTGCAGTGGAAAAGGGAAAAGTAATTGCCCCCCTTACAGATTTATTGAGTTTTTTGTTGTTGCTAATTTGCAACATAAACAATTGAAGACATCAAACAAATTGACAGAAATAACTTGAGTAAATACAAAATGAAGTTCTCAAATTACCTTATTTACCAAATGCAAAAAAAAAATTACATTCCAAACCAACCTGGTCTTGCATTAAAAAGCTCCTTAACCCAACTGACTGCGTCTCCTCTACAACAGCTACTATAAAGCAGAACTCATGGTTCTATCATTTGTCACACATCTGTGTCACAATTGATGTTATTTTCCTCATGATGCCAAGAAGTTCCATTTTGTCTGGTTAGTCCTCAAAATATATTTCAAAAAGTGGGGAAAGATCTGGGTGTTCTTTTTAGCAAACATTAGACAGGCCTTTGTGTTCTTTTTAGCCAGCACTGGTGTCGATTCACAGCTCTCACTGGTGTCTTTTCTACTAAATTGGTGTTTGGCGTTACTTAGCACGAGTTCTTTGTGTTTCTATGGCAGCGGGCTGCCATTTTTTCTGTGTTTTTCAGATCATGATGTCTTGTTTGTCTCAATAAGTGAATTAATTTTCTGAAAAACTGCTTTTTTATTTGCTCAAACTATCTTGGTTTGATATTTACATTACTTCTGAAAATCGTCAAAACCAGAAGAAAAAAAATATTGAAAACCCATCGGTGCGTCAGTTTTTGCCCCTTTGTTCCAGTTTCTTGAATCCAATCTTACTACGCAACGCGAACGTAATTGTCAACAATAGCAAATGGAGTATTGCTGCTCACCTTTTAGCTTTTGTACTCCCGTTCGATGAACTTATATATAAACACGTGTGCCTGTGCTCAAGCGTGATATTCTCTGAAAACATTAGTACGAGCCCACATACACACAGACGGTCCTTTTCGCTCTGTGTTCGGCCATATCGACAACAAGTGGCAATTTCTTTCTCTGTCAAATCTATTGATTACTTCTGGATGAGTGAAGGTAATGAGCTTTGGTGTCCTTTGTCTCCCCTGTGATCTCACCTTTTCCCCTGTCTGCAGTAGGCTCACCCACCCCCAGGATGTTACTTGGCAATGATTTTCTGATTAACCCTGTTGGCTGTAGGGTTCACCCACACACTGACGCAGGGGCGTGAAGGGGACTGAGCATGTAAGATGCAATTAGATCTGTGATGGAGAGCCATGTTGATTAAGTGATGTGTCTGCTTTGGGTGTACTGTACCGCCTGCAACGATTAAATCTTTTGAATCATTGTTTTTTAAACTAATGTAGGTTTGATTAAAAGTATCGATTATTGCCAGTGGTCTGAGGCTAAAACCCGCTGCCTATCACAGTTATCTTTGTCCACAGCAGAGGAAGACTATTCTCCATTAGGGTAAGCATTGTGTTTAATGTGTCTAAGGTGGTTCTATCACATTTTACTGTAAAATGAAACCCACTAAACATCGCTTGCGTTTTAGTTACTCTCAACTAACATTTATTGAAGGACTAGTCACCTAACAACAGGTATAGACCTAAGTGAACCTGTAGAAGGACCCAGATTAGATCATTTGTTTCATCCATAGATGAACAGAAGTCTGTTTTATTTAATTTTAGCTACTTTTTAGTTGAAGTTACTGAATGTCTTCAAAAAACTTACACTATAGTGCTGCACTCTGCCTTATAAAACAAAATGAGTGGATAAAGTCTTGATGTGTTTAGATATATATAACAAAGCTAAGTATTCAGAATTGTGTTGGGATTTTTTCCAAACATGTGAAACAAATAGAACAGGGGAAACAATTTGTATTTCTAAAAGCCAGAGTTTTATAATGGTTATTAAGAGTCCTATCGAGACCAAACTAATTTTCACTGCAACTTTATCGATGGTTTCACTGCAGTGCTGGCACTTCCAGTTGCCTGTTTGGATATTCTTAAGTAACTCCTCTGTTCCCTGTGCTTCAGGTGGTGCTGATGACAACCTGATCGAAGGTGGAGAAATGAAGTTTGTGTGTAAGCCGGGAGCGAGGAACATCACCGTGATCTTCCAGCCTCTTTTAAGGTAAATCAAAGAGCAGTTCCCTATATTTCCCACCAAAAAAGCAAACAAAAAAAAGAGAATCTGAATATGTTTGTGATTTTGTTGTTGTTTTTTTAACACAGAACCAGCAAAAAATAATAAATAACTGAAAAAGTTTAGGAGAGAAAATAGAGAATGTAACAGTAAAGTCTAAACGATAAAACTGTGTTCTTAACTGAAGATATTTTTAGACTGTACTCATTATTCGTACAAGTTGCCTCCTTGTGTGAAGTGTCTCTTTTGTCATGCTGGTCTGACAGAGAAGGATGGTCAAGCTACTTAAGACCTACGATGCTTGGGACATGACTCAGTACCACTAAAATGTAAAACTAATGATATTACGCGGCCTCTCAGTGACCAGCTATTGATTTTGGCTGTTTTACGTTAAACAGAGTATCATACATCAAAGATTTCAAACGACGTGTGTCACGTCTGTTCTTCCGTACAAATCTAAAATTGGGATTGACTGCCAGTCCTGCTTTATTTTCCTTGTAGATTGTTTTCATCTGAAGGTCTGGTTTTGTGTTAATATTCTGTATATCTGGTAGTTTTTTGGACAGTGCGATAGTCCCAGTAGAGCAGAGTAAATCTAATACCGAAACCCTTTGATTGAATTGGCGTTCAGGCAGTGACGCATTACCTTTTAGGATCCATTATAATGGGAAGTTGCTTTCCTCCACAGACAGCCAAACATGCATATGATTTTTTTTTATAGCATGCTGTATTTTTATAATGCTTAAAGATGGATTTTGCTACTCTAAATTTGCTGTAGTTTGTCAGGTTAACAAAGGTTTTATTGTACCAGATGGTGAATAAACATACTATTTAAAAGTACAAAAAAATATATATAATAGTTGTATTTCTCTACTGCTAAATCGTGAAACGGGCTTTTAAATGAATTGAATCAAATTAGGCCAGCAAACAGATTGCATTTCAGTAACTATAACCATCTCACATCTCCTTCTGCTTGAGTTATATTGACAGCAGCCATACAGCTTTGGTCTAATTGATTAATAGTCATTGAACACACGTTATCTGTTTAGATTAAGAAGAAGATTAAGTACCCAGTTTTTTTATGTAGAGTTAGGAAAACACTTAAGTCGTCCACTGGTGAATTTCTATTTTGAGACACTTAAAATATGTATTTTTTTTATTATTTTTGATAGTTTGAAAAGAGAGAAAATATAAACCAAAAATCCAGAAAAAAAAAAAAGATTTCATACCTAATTGAGAAATCTGCTTTTTCTAAAGAAGCTTTGTGTCTGCTGCTTAGGACTCAAAACTTGAACCATTTTTTTTCTGTAGGCTTTATGTTTGAACATTTGTTGCTATGACCACTTACTCCAATACCTTTGTGTGCCTCTAATCTTGACTCAAGCTTGAAAATGACCAAGTTCCATCTTTAGTGTTCTGGTTGAGGGACGAAAGGTTTTCTTTAAAGAGTTTATGACACGTGAGTGACCAGTGGCTTTCCAGTGTGTTAAAGCCGTCTTTTACTATTAGCAGAAAAGAAAAAAAGCCAAAAGCGTAATGCTTCCACCTCCATGCTTATGTGCCTGCATCTTTTTTTGTTCTAAATTCAGCACTTCAATTTCTTCAGACCTAGCTGAGACACATTGTGGTCTCTTTTGACAACAGCACCTTCTCTAAATGATCAACGTTCTGCGGCAAAATCAGCGGGAGTCAGTTGCTTTTACAGAAGGGGCCTTCTTACCAGTGCTGTGCTGGACTCTGGTCCCATGTGCCTTCAGTTCATTAACAAGCTCCTGCTGTCTAGTTGTAGGATGATCCATCACCATGCTCGTGATGATCCTCGGCCCATGAGGCAGGATTTACCTTGAAGCTCCAGACTGGGAGAAATTATGGTTGTTTTATACTTTAAAAAATCCCAATAGTTTCTCAGCAATGTTTTTTTTTTTATCACAAGGCTGCAAAAAAATGACTGCAGAAATGTTTATTTTCTTCCCCAACAAATTTAGAAGTGAGTTCACAGAAGCTACCGTTTCGTGTTTGTGCCTCCCCTTCTATATGGAGTGTTGGTAATGTCATGTTAATAAAGCATTGAAAACTGCCTCCACGCCCCAACGCTTCGCACTTTTGTTTTTTCCCCCCTGACATTCAGACCATATTAACATCACTATCTCCGAGCTTTCGTCTGAATAAATGACCAAAAATAAAACGGTGCCTAGCTTCCTTCCTGCTTCTCCTGTGTTGTCTGTAATGGTTCATATCAATCAAAGCAAACTGAGCTTGAACACGAGGCGCTCTCCTTTCTTCCTCTTTCTCTCTCTTCCACCTGGTTTCTCCGGGCCTTTAGTGCCAATGGAGCGCTGTTGTTTGCAGATGATTTTCTAATGGCGAAGCTCTGGCACTCCGCTGATGGATCACCGTGTCTCCTGCAGCCAGTCATGCCACTCATGGCAGCATTAATGGCAAAAGCCGCTGGGGGTCGAAAGATTAGTGTCAGTGCGTGGGAGATAAAACATTCTAGTCTTAATGTTTGATTGCAAATGTTTTTAGGGGCTGTGTTAAGTTCTCGATCCTAAAATTGAGCGATGCCACGCTTTTTATTTTTATATGTTCACAAATCTTATTTTGCCTTCCTAATATAGAAGATGCTCGTAGGTTTATATATCCCGCCTGACTTTGAACGGTCTCAGGCTCCCTTGGAAACACCTTGAGGTGGCGAGGGGACATCTGGGTTGCTTTGATCTGCCCGCTGCCATCATCTCCTCCCTTTGGCTGAATGCTGGAACATGGATTCATTTTAGAGAAAGGAGCTGGAGTGGACTTATAAGATTGATCAGTGTTTGAAGCTGCTTTTTTTTTCTGCAATTACTGTTACTGTGATTCTATATGGTTGTCTGAAATAACTATACTTTGAATACATTGTGTAATCAACCAGACATCAGAACTGGGCATTTTTCAGCAGATCAAATTCCAGAAATTCTGATTATTCTCACCCAATCCACAACATGCATCAAAAGTAAGAAATTACACCATTTTTGATGGATCACAAGTATCCACCAACAGCACAATTCACTCTTGTTTCAAACTGTACTACATTATTTACTTTAAATAGAAAAAAAAATGTTATAATGGGAATCAGCAGGTAAGAAAACCATACAAACATATCGGCCAGGAAAAGCCTGACCGGTGCCTCTCCAGTTCACTGCTCTGTCTTTAAAGTGGCGTGCACACAAATATGGTGCATGAGGAAGTGTTTGTGCTTCTAGCAGCCAATTTAGTTTGACTTGTGGGGTCTTCTGCTGACATTTGGGTGGTATTTGCATCTCCGGACGAAGCTGGCATTTTGAAAAGTTTCAGCGGGCTTCCAATCTTCCCCTGTTAACAATCCGAAGAGTGACGAGGAACGAATATGCATGCTCACTGCCAGCAAAGAGATTTCTCAGCCAGTGACCTTCATAATTTTTTAAAGTGGTAATACAATATGTAGTTAAATACGACTGCAAGCAGTTGTGTGTGTGTGTTTTTTAAAATATGCCCGTTTGTGTTTCTGACTTTGTAAACTAAAATGGCTAAGAAAGTTTTCAGCTACAGTTCTACGAGAAGAGTCTTCTGTTTTTGTCACACTTAAATGTTTCA
This sequence comes from Poecilia reticulata, assembly GCF_904066995.2. Classification (NCBI taxonomy): domain Eukaryota; kingdom Metazoa; phylum Chordata; class Actinopteri; order Cyprinodontiformes; family Poeciliidae; genus Poecilia; species Poecilia reticulata. Next base: position 8,291,824 of record NC_088852.1, on the reverse strand, counting down.
GATTTTGCTAATTCTGATTTAATTCAGTAAAGCTGCTATCCAAACCAAACCGGCTTTGTACTCCGTAAATAAAGTAAATAAAAGACTAAGTAAATAAAATGATAACTTCAAAACCTTTTTTTTTTTCATTGACTCAGGTTTTCTTTATCCATTATTAAAATCAGTTTTATCCGAAACATTTAAGTCTGACAAAAAAGGGAAAATTTGTAGTGGGGTGAACACTTTTGAGCAGCACCATTTATAATTTTAGTTTGATCATTACAGTGAGAGTCAACAAATCACTTTCACAGTTCTGTTATTTTGCTGAGGACTGCACGCCTCAGGCAGGAAGAAAAAAAAAAATGACATCATGCCGATTCTCCTCTTGACGCACTTTAAAACACACATCTAAGGCTGTGCGGCTGCTGAGCTGAAAAGAGGGATGCGTTTTAATGCCCAGCGCACACAGGTGAAGTAAGCAGACACACCAACAGAGAGCTGACTGCAGCTGTGCAGCAGCGGGTGGCCTTTTTTTTCCTTTAGAGCAGCATAGCCTTCAGTACTGTTCGAAACAAAGCAGTGATTTTCCATTTTTTGTTTTTGTTTTGCCTTCATCTTTTGCAACAGCAACTTTGTACAGTGGCTGGAGCAATAGCAACTGGGTGCAACTCTAAACACATTCTTCCTTAAAGAACCTGACAGCTCATCTCCTTTTCTATTTTTGATGCATTTTTTTTTTTTTTGGTTAAGAGTGTTCAAGTTAAAACTATTATTTTGATTTGTTTTACTTGTAAAACTTCTACCCAAAGTTAGGGCCCAGTTTTTTCTACTTTTGATATTGATTGCGGTTTTGTTGTCAGGAATTTTTCTCAGCTTGGAAGACGTGCACAGTTGTTCTGTTCTTCATAGTCAGGTATAAAATATTGAACCGTCAACGTAAACAGCATAGATTTCTCAAAGTACGCACTCAGCACTCCTTTATTGCACCCAAATTAAAATTTTCATTTAATTTATTTCAATAAATTAAATGAAATCGTATTATCTCCAATGATTCAATGATTTCCAAAAAATAATTTATAGTGATGTTAATTAGATTAAAGGAAAGCGATCAGATTTCTGTTTAGGCATATTTAAATAACTCTGAATACATAGTGCACTACATAATCTAGGTTCTCCTTTTCTTTAATGTTTCTATTCAACATATTGCCAAAACATGACAACTGGTCTTGTATAAAATACATTTAAAAAAAACTTTAATTTTCCTGCTGCAAAGCCTTCATTTTTGTTCTCCTATTTGGTTTCACATTTGAAATTAAACTGAAACGTGAAGTTACACCTGATGCAAGCGTCCATGCATGCATGGATTTAAAAGTGTGAGTGTGTAGGGAAAGAGTCAGAGGTTGGGAGATTGACAAGGTGCCTGTGGGGGGTGCAAAGAGAAGCACAATGGGACAAGCGATGGGAGTGGATGGAGCAGAGATTTGAGAAAAGGGACAGAAAGGCTCTGCCTCCCACTGGTGCAACCTGCGGTGAAAATGACACTCACGGTGAATCTGCACTAATTTCACATAATTATCAACTCCCCTTCTTCTGTAGTGCACATATGCCAAGAAAGGACTAAGAGCAAGAGCAGATGTAAAATACATGTAATAAACTAAACAAGGTTTTTCTCTCAAGGTGTTTTGTTACGCTGTCCACTTGGAAAGTTATTTTTTAAAATTATTTTTCACTTTTTTTTTTTGTTGACATAGCCTTCACGTGAAAAGGCTCAATGATGACTTTATTTTGAACTGAATAGAGGGTAGCGATGTGTAGGCTTATTGAGAATCCTATTGTTCCAAAATGAATTGCATATACGTTTCTGTTATTATTGATTTATTTTGTTACCTAGACTCACTACATTCATTCCACTGATTTCACAGTGTGTCAGAAACATTCCTTAGAGATTCTAGTCTGTTTTGACATAACGCCAAGTATGCGCAACTGCATGGTGTTTCATCATGCTGCTGTTGCTGCGGATTGGTCCGGCACATCTATGATGCAAATCTCCTGTTCTTTCACATTCCAAAGGCATTTATTGGTTTGAGATTTGACGACTGCGAGGGCCGTTGGAGTACAGTGAATTCCTGAAGATTAAAAGAGTTTTGAGATTGAGTTTTGTCACATGATGATGAATTGTTCAGCTGGGTTTAACAGTCAGATGATGGATAAAATATTGCTGTTGAAGAGATGGACACGGACAGAGTCGTGTTTAAACAATGACCCTGCTAACTGAATGTTGCGGCTGAAACCAAGACTTGCCAGACATGGCATATTTTCTAGTCTATTACTGTCCAATTTGGGTGAGCCTGTGCAATTTGTAGCCTCGGTTCCCTGTTTGTAGCTGACAGGAATGCCGATCGCTATGTTCTGCTGCTTCAAGGTGAGATTATATTCGGCGCAGGTTGTAAACAACAACTACTGTGTCACACACACACGCATACACGCACGCACACACGCACACACACACACACACACACACACACACACACACACACACACACACACACACACACCCCTACCTAAGGAGAGATGTAAAGTATTCTAATAGTTATGCTTTTTGGACTGTATGACGAAGCCAGAGTACCCAGAGAGAACCCACACATGCACAGAGAGAACATGCCAAACTCCTTGCTACAGAAAGTCCTCTTCATCACAAATCAGTTTCAACGGAAATCTGTAAATGTATTCCATAAAACAATATATTAGTAGATTAGAACACCTTTTTGAAATAAATTAGCGATTTAACAGTTTATCTGCAACTCCCTCCGCATCACTTGCCTCAAACATAAAAGTGTGCTCTCTGCAGTGAAGCTGCAATGCCCAAGTTGTTTGTTGTTGGGCCTCTGTTTTCATTTCAGACCAGTGCCTTTTAATTACTAACGCAGGACACATTTTCCCTCAACATCTGTCATCAAGCTCTGAGAGATGTCTGTATGGTAGGCTATTAAAATGCAGCCTGGATGGCCTAGCCTTAAGTCCTGCTCACACATACGTGCACATAAAGCTTTGCTCCGCCAGCCCTTGCTCTCTTTTCTAATCTTTTCTCACTCGCTCTGAGGATTTTCCTCAGTAAACAGTACTTCTATTTCTCTCTTTTTTTTCTTTTTTCTTTTTTTTTTACCAGCAACTCTTAAAAACGTAGTGCAGATTCAAGAAAGGGTGGGTTTTACCCTGGAAAGGTTGAAGAGGGATACACAGAAATAAAGCAGCGAAGATGATGGAGAGAAAAGCAGAATGAAGGGATAAAAACAGCAAGGCTTCAGAAAGTCTGCAGTTTAACAACAAACATTGACTTTTTTTTTTTTCGTCCAACCTTGGTTCACCCGTAAAAGGCTAACAATATAATCATCGTCTTTCGTTGATATCTTGGGAGGCTCCTCACTATTGCAACATTTAATTTGATCAGTTTACAGCTTTATGTTTAATTTAACGTATGAAAGACCCATCAATAAATACCCAAATCTTGAGAAACTGTGGTGTTTTACTCAAGGATATCATAGTGTTCAGAACTTAATATTTACTTACAAAGCCCATCTCATGCTAAATTATATGTTGAAATACTGAGAACTGTCATTGTAATTTATAGAACCTTGTGAAAAACTGTTAAATCCAACAAATAACCTAATTTGTGGGTGTTTCATGGAGTTAAATAAGAATGGAACAATGGACCATCTACACACACACACCTACACACACACACACTAGATATTGTGCAAGAGATTGGATCCATCATTGTGGGGGTCTTTTCTCCGGGTATTGAAGGTGGATAAACTCATTGATTGTGTTTATCTATCCCATAATGGAATCAGACTGGGTTCCCTAGGCAACAGGTCCAACAGACACCTTAAGCAGACAGTCGTCAGTCGTAGCTTAAGGGGGTCTAGTCTCAGCAGTGGACTTCTTATGAAGTCGGCTTATAGGTTCCGGGAGGGTTGAAGGTTTACGTGGGGTAAAATAGTAGATGCTGGGAATAGTTGACTGGTCAGATTAGAGGTGGGAATTGTGCTTGGACAAATGGTAACCTAACATAATGCTGTTCGCTTCAGTGTCATTTCCCATAGTGCCTTATTGGCTCCTGGTGGCTGCTTTTAAAGGGGATTAAGTTTTTTTTTTTTGGGGGGGAGATTTTAGTAATCTGTATAACAGGATAGTTTGTTACCAAAAGGAAATTGCATGAAATGGAAGATCCTCATTTCTTCTATTCTACATTAATCAAGCCTAACTCTCTTCCTCCGACCTGAAACTATGAAAGGACAGAAGAGGGAGGACAGAATGCCCTTAATGCTCTTCGAATGAATGCCGGCGGGAGCCGCAGCCAAGAGAATTACTGAGCCACAGAGAGAAAGCACAGGAAAATGTTTTTTGTCAAACCTCTGTCTACTTTTCTGGTGTGTGACCTAACCCTCACAAAGATGAGAAGCATGACAGCACTCTACCTCTCATTAAAAACACCAAAATCTAGAGAAATGATACACGGCAACTCTGCAGCACACCTTTTACTGCAAGAGATGAGGTGATTTACAGAAATTCTTTTGTTATTGTCTCCTGCACGTCCTTGTGTTCTTTCCCTTTGAATTCAGCCTCCGCTGCCCGTCTTTTCCCTTTCCCATCTTTCTTTCCTTTGACAACATGACCTGCCACTCTGCGTTACTGTCACATGAGCGAGTGCCAGCCCCCACATCACAGCAGCCTTTGATTGGCCAGGCCTTTCCAGGTCGGTGAGCTGCTGCCTGATAATAACCTTGTTTGATTGCTGGAGCAGAGATGTAATTGATTGATCTGCTCACCCTGTCTGGGGCCTGGGCTTCTGAAGTAGCCCAGTGTGTGCGTGGGTGTGTGTTGAAGTGGGGAGGGGGGTATTGGTTGATTGCTGAACGGAGCTCCAGATAAGCATACATGCACACATGCCTCGACCCACTGCGCAGCTCTCACACACATACACACACATTTGCCTGCTCTGGTATTGTAAGACATAATATTCTCCAAGTATTATAGGCGTATGGATGATGGAAGAATAATATGAAGGCATTTTGTGTTTAAGCTCTCTCCAGCCCATCTGCTCTGTGTACCTCTCTAAACAAAACCCACCAACCAATCAACAAGTCATTAAACCTCATTAAAATTCTCCCAACTCCCTCTGAAAGGATTATTTACTTCCTAATTGGTGGTTATATAAGTAAATCTATCTTTGTGGACGGTTAATTATTTTCAAAGATAGATGGTATCAGCTAACTGCAGCATTCAGTGTATTTGTGGCTAAATAGACAAACTCTAAATAGCATTCACACTTACTAATTTAGAATCAACATTTATCCCCCCTCCTCTCCAACACACACACATTCGTTATACAAGTGAATAAGATAACAAACAAGATGTTGTGTTTTGAGGGTTTTTTTTTTTTACTGTAATTTGTTTGTTTAATTGTATTGTACTCATGAGAAAAATATACAGTTTTCTGTTCAGCTTATTTATGCGCCAATTCTCAATGAAAGCCAAAACAAGGAGCTTTAAAAGTCAAAACGGTGCGATTCATATCTAAATATTGTGTGAATATAAAACATTGTACATTCGTCTTAAGCTTTATAGCAGAATGACGACAATTTTCTGGCAATGTTTACTGGCATTCTTAACACTTTATAATTCCCTTACCTTTGGCTTAAGGAATTATAAGCCGGAGAAACAAAATCCAGATTTTTGTACATGTATAAGAAAAAGTTTTTCTTGTTTTCAGTGTTTTAACATGACACATTTTCCTATATGCTTTTGAAATGTGTTTTTGTTCTGGGTTGGGATTTTTTTTTTTTTTTGTACTCCTCCTTTTTTGGAGGAGACATCTTAAAAATAAACAATGTTTTGCAACATTTTTCTTTGTGTGTGTGTGGGGGGGGGGGGGGGGGGGAATGCCACCCTGTGCCCGGATTGATTGAATTGCTTTAACATTGTTGCTTAATAAAGAAATAGTTTCACCAGTGGAGGAAGCAGCTCTGTACCAGGCATGTGACGGGAGGCGAGGGGGTCTCATCACAAAAAAAAGAAATGAAACAAAACAGTTTTTTCTTGATTTATTACATCCACACAAAGCAGAACAAGCATCTACAGCAGTAATGACTTTAGTGGGATTTCTACCAGAACAAACTATAAAAGCGAATGAACAACAGAAGAGAGGTGAGGGGAAAAAGAAAAAATACCCCAGCAAAAATCCATTTTGTTTGATGTTAGTGTCTCAGCCTTGCAGAAGATTCTACAGGAAAAACCCTGAGAAATAACATTAGGGGCATCTTGTAATGTGATTTCTGCTATGTGTGAATATGAGATTTCTAATGGATCCGAGCACATTAGAGGAGTCTTTATCTGTAGTATTTATTCCCCCTTGGTTTCAAATGCAATTTGCTAAGTACGACATTTCACTCAGCTCCAGTTTACCAGCTTTCTGGCTTGAAGGGATATGGGGGAGAATAATAATATAATAAGGGATATGTGGGGGAGGAGGGGGCAAGGGGGACGCACGTGTACAGTATAGCATTTGCGACAAATTGGTACTTTATAAGAAGCATATTCTGTCCCTGTTATTTGGAGAATATGCAAAGATAATAGCTGTAGGAGAGAGATTCTGCTGTGTTTTTGAACATTTTCATCTACGTGTGATTGCAGTGAGGGGAGATTTAGGAGGGGATTGTATTTGCAGATGCGTTGGACCTTTCCAACACTTCAATATTCAAAATATGTTTGTATTCCCAAAAGGTTTCACAGTAGTATGGGGATTTGGAAGGACAAACATGGGCGTTCTGGTCAGAACAACCCAATATTTCTCTATAACATAGGTGTAAAGTAAAACCTAAAAATGCTTTTTTGTTTTTTTTCTTTCCCCCAAAGTTAAGTATTCTTTTCCAAGCAAAAATCTTATCACAAGTTTTAAAATTGTATCGTTAATAACACCTGTGTGGTTTTGAAGGTTTACTATTTTATCTCATGGCTCTTATGCTAAATATGAAGTGTTTAACATGCTATAGCTACGTTACAGCTTAAATTTAAAAAAAGTTATGCATGTACATCACTGGAGATTCTGTTCTGTTAGCTTGGTGTGTGGGTGATGAAATTGGTTATCCATTTGTCACGAGTCTTCCTTTACAGCAGCCATAGCTGTAAATATGCTGCGCAAAAATCTTAATATAGTTGTTTGAAAAAATGTGTTTGTCATTCTCTGAAATAAAATCTAGAAAGTTAGATAACTTTCTGTTTTGAACAGAAGGTTATGTTTTTGCCTGCTTGCTTTCGGTGCCTTTGGCATGTTGAGTCTTATTTTTTAAATCTATCATAACACCTTTTGGTTCTAATCTGAAAGCAGACTTTAATCAATGGCAATTTATAATTTTCCAGTGAAGAGAGAAACAGAAATAAAATGAAGTTCATACTTAAATTTAAAAAAAAAACAAACAAACAAAAAACACCTTTCTGGTATTTCTCAAGATTTAATCCAAATGTTGTTTTCAGAGCACTGAGCTATTTGGGGCAATGTGACATTTCAAGAGCAGCCAACCAGTGTCCCAATTCTTACATCGTGAGAAGGACAAAGATTCATATCCACCCTCAGTTTTCCTGGCGCTCTGATGTCTGCTTTTGAGTTATGAGGGTCACGGCATCCCTGATTAACATTCTCATTTACATGTTTCTGTCAGCATTTCCGCAAATCGTCCCAAATCAACCAATACGGCGCACTCCGAGCTCTCCAGGGGCTTAATGAGCTAAATTAAGAAGGAAGTCATTTAACCCCTGCCTGCAACGCAATCACGCGCCCATATGCACAGCCTCGGCGTTGCTCGGCATACCTGCTCATCACAACCAAACAAGCAGGAGCGCGCCAGCACATACGCACCGTTGTATTTGCCTCACCTCCACCCCAGATTTCAGTAGATGGGAGATAGAGCAAGGCCATTATGCAAATGTCAGGTGTCAAGTGTAAATGAGGTTGGAGGGATGGGTAACAGAAGTATTGAATATCACACCGGCTCCCTTGGCAACAGCGCCGAGGTACAGTAATGAGAGCATTCCAGGATGTGGGCTGGCAAAAGCTTCGTTACACTGAAAGATAGAAATGTGAGAGATATGAATTTAGTCCGCTGGGTCTCGCTGGTTTAAAAAAGCATAGATGGCACCATCTGCTTTGTGTGCGGTACAAAGGAGATTTGAACAGGCGGGTTCTATTCTTACAAATCTGCGAGAGTTAAAGCCGCATCAACTTTTTATAGGAAGATTGAGAAAGTCGTTTTATCGCAGAATAATATTTATTTAAGCGACATGATGTGAACAAAATACCGGATTTCTGTTTGGAGACATGTTTTATATATGCTTCCCCAAAGCTTGATAACGTGTCCTAATGCCTAATTAATTGCCTCACTTCAGTTTCTCATCATCTCATCCTATTGCTCAGACCGTCTTCTTTGTTCATCTGGCTCTCTTCTTTCACCGACTCATCTCCTGCTCTCCCATGGGTCCTCATGCAAAGATGAAACATTCCCGTCATTAAAAAGACCCGAGTCGACAACCGTTAATTTAATTATTGATAAAAATCTGAACAAATAATTGTCTAAAGGTCATCTAAATGTTAAACTTGAAGTCTCCGTAATCACATTTTTATCAGAGAAAACCAACCCATAGAAAAACAGTCTGCCAATGAAAGCTTAATGTTTTTTTTTTTCCAGAAAAGATGAATTTCACATACCTGATTACCTTCCCAAACCATAATCACTGTTAAATAGATTATGAGATGATTTCATTAGGGATTTTTTTCTACTACAGTGTTAAACTAAGGCTGGTTTGGTTTTCCAAGCTGAGCTCCACACTGTTATGTCACTAGAAACATCTCATTCAGCGAGTGTTTGTTCCTTTCTCTCCTTTATTCTGAATTTTGGCCACGTAAGGAAACCCGTTGAATGACACAAATCACATCATTTATTTTAGTAGCCCCAAAAACATATCCTCATTTCACCATTCCCAGTGACTCTGTGATTCCTAATATGATTGTTCACAGCATTTATGACTTTTTTTAACTTGATCAGGTATCAACAGAGCAGAAAGTGTTTTGAAAGCACTTCAGAAATGTTGATTGAACTGAAATAAAAAGAATTGGATTCGTAGCCAAGCCTTGTTCGGAGCATTAATAAGCGTAAACTATGTGATGAATAATAGCAAATGAACAGCAGGAAAATAAGAGGCAGGGAGATAATTATTCCTGTGCTAGTACCACTTCTTTCATTTATGTTGTTGCTGAATGGCTTTTACTTTTTTGTCTTAAGTGCTTTTCTTTGAACCAGCTAAGAGTTGGTGCAGAGGTGGCACCGGTCTCTCAGATTTATTTGTTTATTTTCCTTTTTTTTTTTTTTTTTTTACAGTGACACTGGCACAGTTGAGTAAACGACTAAATGTAAAGGCCAGAAAAAAATTCTGCATTCAATATGTCCAGCACAATAAGTTTTAAAAACGTAATTTTGTAGAATAAGTTTACCATCAACTTTAAGCAAAAATGTGTTCAAAAAACACTCCTTTGTAAAAATGAATTCATATTAAACTCGCTTTGTTTTATTATGATATTTTCACCCAAAAGGAACTTTTATGGTTTTGTTACTCTTAGCACGAATACCTCTGCAGGAGCTTTTTTGGTGAAATGTTGTCTGACTATGTGGTAGGATACCAAAAATATATATCAGCATGACTGTGGTGGTTGTTCCAAACTGCTAATTGGATGCTGACTATGTAATAAGAGCTCCAGCAACCTGCTTCAGCACAATAGCTACAGAAAACAGAATAAACTGGTCAATGAGTAGAAGACTATAGCTAAGTAGAACAGAATAATAACAATTAAAATTATTTTATTTCAGAAACAGGAAAATCAAAAGATCAAAAGTACATGCCAAAAGCAATGTACATTAACAGTTAAAAAGCACATAGCAGAAAAGCCTTTTAACGATGTTATTACGACCCTTAACAGTATTTTAAGATATTTTTCTATAACAAATGTACAGACAGTAAAACGGGTGTATTGAAATCCTTTCCATTGCATTTTCATCCTCAGTTCCCCACATGTTGCAGCACAGACAGTAACTTCCACTCTCTCCCAGGAGACAAAGCTGTCAGCTTTAGCAACATAAAGGGATAGCAGTGACTGCATCCTGCAGCTTGTTGTTGAACCAGAATCTCTCATAATCAAAACTTGCTTAGATAATTAGGTTAGTTTGTCATTTCTCGGCCCACAAGACGGACGCGGCGTGGGAGAGAGAGTGGGCCGCCAGCTGTCATGCAGACAGGTAAAATGGATCAGTTGTGTCTCATTTTATCAGTGAGTTGTTACTGTCAGTTTCAGAGCCTAGGTGCGAGGTGCTGATGTTAGTAAATAGGTTTTTGACAAAGGAAAAAAAAAAACACAGTTGTTGCTTCCCCCTCATTAAAAGTTGGCATATGAAAGTATTTTTCTTTTCACTCAACAACTCTGTTCATATATGCAACAGAAAAAAGTGGATGCTTTTGTTTGCATCTTCAATCCATGACCTTCAGCGTGTTCAGTAGCATCTAAATGGGAGGTTATGGTTCTCAGTTGGGGAAAAAATGCAAACTTCCTTCCATGTCAGAAATTTAAATTTAAGTCCCGAAAGTGATGAAAAATGCACACAGATTAAATTTAAAAAAAAGCTAAATAGTTGTGCTTTTTTGATGCTACGAAGCTCCACAACAACAGATCAGTCTTCTGGCATTCAGTGACAGGATAAATGCTGTTAAAGAGCGTTCAATGTAAAAATGGGGCGTCTGATTTGGAAACCGATGTCAAATGTTGGATGATTTGTGAGTTATTTGACGGTTGTGGTCCTTCAAGTGTGCTTAAGGCACTTTTACCCTGTATTTTTCATCTCTTTCATCTTTGCGCCATCTTTCATGCTATAGTTTAAGGCAGATTGAAACACTGCAACATATTCCCCAAATTGACTCTTTATTATCAGGGTTACGTTGCAGGGCCCTTAAGACCCATGGTAACTCACCGAAGTCAGAACTTTTATCCTTTCTGGGTTCACAGTGGTGGACTGAGTTTCCCACTGAATGCAAGAGCAGATTCTCTGGCAATCCTAGCTGCAGGCTAAAACCCAACCTTTCAAATAGTATTTTACCAGCCTGAGACTTTTTTTTGTAGTTTTTTTTTTTTTTTAGACTCGCCATTGGAGAGCTGATGTCAAGTAGGGTTTACTCAACCTTCATGCTTCTCTTTTCACAAGACCGACCACCTTGTATCTCACAGAACTCCATTCACACCTCTTTTTATGATTGCATTTGTGAAAATGTTTCAGCCGCTGTTGAGGCTTGAGCAAGTGACCATTTTTGAAAAGTTAAGCTATAATATGTAGATAACGTGCAGTACATGTGAAAGTATTTACACTTTTATCCAACTCACGTTTTTCATGTTGTGGCACGAGATTTACTTATTTATATATTTTTAATAATACAATTGAAAGCAGCCTCTTGGAGCACACCGCACAGGTCAAGGATAAAGCAGGGTTGGGATCTAATACAAGTTTTCACACAGAGCACAGTTCAATCCATCATTCAAAAAAAATGGAAACGGCATAGCACATCTGCAAATCGACCAAAATATGATTGTCCACATAAAGTGATGACTGGCTGGCAAACAGAGCCTCTCTAAGGGAAACGGTGTCGGTGCCTTTAGTGGCTTTAAAGAGGTTTCAAAGATCCTCTGCTCAGGTGGCAGAACTATTAGTTTTGCTGTCCACTAGTCTTTCCTTTATGAAAGAGGTTTCAACAAGAAAATCTTTTTTTGAAAGAACGTACGAAGAAGTTGAGTTTGCAGTTTGCAGCAGGACATATAGAGGACGTGGCTAATAACTAAGGAGATCTTCTGGCCAGATTGGGTTAAACATTTTTTGCCTTACATCCAAAATTCTTTTGAAAAAGAAGTGTGCAGCAACAATGACTAGATATAAAAAGTTGGTTGAAACATTTTCAAATAGACTTGCAGCCATAATTGTTGCTACAAAACTGTCAATCCAGATTTATATATATATATATATATATATATATATATATATATATTTTTTTTTTTTTTAAAAAGGTTGACAAGTATGCATATTTGCGCAATTAGAATACTTTTGCATCTGCTATGTGTCTGTAGATGTAGGGCGTTTTTGTGAAATTGAAATTAAAATGTCACATTTAAACTTTTTCTGCAGCCAACATTTTTATATTTTATTGAGACACATCTTCACCTCAGCCTCTGCTGTTTACTTTACATATTTTTTTGTAGACATCAACTCAAAATAAGACGGATTAGCAAGCTGCTACTTCCATCATCTTATGTTACAGCCCAACACTCGTGCTTATTAAATTAAACATGGACAGGGCATTTCTGCAGATTTAAATCCAGCCTGCATTTCACCCCTTTTACTGTTTGATTGTATAATTATCAGGCCCTTTAACGGATTGTATTAAATAATTTACATCATTTATAGTTAATTATCTTGCTAATTAATTTAAAACCCAATGGTCTGCTTTGAAACGTACCCAGCAGGGACTCTTCCTGTCCACTCTCCTCGTTCCCCTTGCCGTCATCTTCCTCTCCCATTCTCCTCAGTGCCCTTTGGTAATCTTGATACTTGAAATATTTCATAGACAGGCTCTCTGTTTACCCATATGGCCAAGTGCATAAAAGCTCGCCACTCACACGTTGCCCCCCACACCTGTCACTTTCTTAAAGTGAAACACTCAAAGTTAAAGGTCAGTGCTAGCTCAAGGTTGCCTCTCTCTATCTCATTCTCTCTCTCTCCCTCCCTTTTCCCCTAGAGAGCCCTCTCTGGTGGACACCGGCTCACACTCAGACGAAGACATGGCATTACAAAAAGCCGGCCTCGGAGAGGCTATGAAGGGATCAATGAATAATTTAACCCCTAACATCATCTTTCCCCCCTTGCCAGTAATGTATCCACAAACATCGTTGGGTGTGTGGGGAAGTATTGCCACTTTCATTCAGCTGACGCCCCCTGCTTGTCGAGGGGCGGCTATTTCGGCGGCGTAATGTGATGTGTGGGTGCGTTATCGGAGCTGTAGGTATGACAGACACACAGCCCTAGAGCTGACTTCCTGGAATTGCATTTTGTTGGCCGCCTCCAATATGAGACCTGTCACCTCGTTCCCTCCAGGCCATGCAAACCGTGATTGAGGCATTTCTGTGAGGTGTCACTATCAAGGGTACACACTTGAGGTTTTTTTTGTGTTTGTCTCTGCTTGTGTGCAATGGGTAATAGGCTGCAGAAGAGTTTTATACGTTTTCAATTATATGTCCTCTCCTTCTTTTCGGTTTTTCTCTCTGCATCGTTCATTTTCTTGCAGTCTCTCCCTTCTACCCTTGATTTGCCCTTACTTCTTCCTTTACTTTCTTCTTCACCTCCTGTGCCCTCTCCTCCTCTAGTCCTCTGTCAACACTGTCATAGTTTGGGAAGCCCTTCAGTGTATTACAGACCTCTCACCAGCGGTTCTCTTTATGGCACTTTCTCTTTTTAAATTCAATCAGGCTTCAATGGAGCGCCCAGAACCATTTCAATTTACTACCTGGATGCCACAGGATGGAAAGTCCTACACCAACAGAAGGGCCTAAATGGAACTGAGGGCTGAGAGAGAAGAGACGAGAGGTGGAGGAAAGGTCTGGAAAGGAGGGAGGGAGTTGTACTGAAGTGGTGCCACATAGAGATAACACAGAAGGAGAAGTAAAAATAGAAGGAGGAATGGGAATTAGAGGGGAGCAGGGTAAGGGAGAAAGATGAGGTTAAAGGGGACAGGCTGAAATGTTACAGAGAATAAGAGGCTATGGAGAGTGGAGAGATGGACAACAGCTGAGGCAGATATTAAACAGGGATCCCAAACAGTCTGGAGAACTATGGCTATGATTAAAGTATTACCAGGGTTTTATCCATCCATCCATCCATCCATCCATCCATCCATCCATCCATCCATCCATCCATCCATCCATCCATCCATCCATCCATCCATCCATCCATCCATCCATCCATCCATCCATCCATCCATCCATCCATCCATCAAATTTTATTTGTATAGCACATTTCTGCAACAAGGCATTTCAAAGTGCTTCACATACAGTAATTAAAATAAAAATAAAAACAGCATGTGACATAGAATAAACACTGAGGAAGAGAAAGAGATTTTAAGAAAGCATTAAAAAGGAAACGGTAAGAAAGAGAAATAAAAATAAATTAAAAAGAAAGGATAAAAACATTAAAAATAAGCAACTCTAAACAGGTGGGTTTTAAGTTGAGATTTAAAGGCACCCAGTGTTTCAGCTGTTTTACAGTTTTCTGGAAGTTTGTTCCAAGTTTGTGGTGCGTAGAAGCTGAATGCTACTTCTCCTCATTTGGTTCTGGTTCTGGGGATGCAGAGCAGACCAGAACCAGAAGATCTGAGGGGTCTAGACGGTTGGTACAGCAATAACAGATCTTTAATGTATTGTTGTGCTAAACCATTCAGTGGCTTATAAACTAACAATAGTATTTTAAAATCTATTCTTTGAGCTACAGGGAGCCAGTGTAGGGACTTTAAAACTGGTGTTATGTGCTCTATCTTCCTGGTTTTTGTCAGAACGCGAGCGGCAGCATCTGGATCAGCTGCAGCTGTTTTTGATTGATTTGTTAGTCAGACCTGTGAAGACGCTGTTTCAATAATCAATGCGGCTAAAGATAAACGCATGGATGAGTTTCTCTAGATCTCGCTTAGACATAAGTCCTCTAATCCTAGAGATGTTCTTCAGGTGATAGAAGGCCGACTTTGTGACTGTCTTAATGTAGCTCTGAAGGTTTAGGTCAGAGTCCATCACTACTCCCAGGTTTCGGGCCTCATCCATCCATCCATCCATACATCCATAAACAGACTGAGCTAATTTAACTCTAGAAATGTATAGACTTACGTCATTAAAATTGTTCAGGAAACCTCAATAGCATGAATAAGTATTCTTAGGTATATGTCACCCAGTTGTGTGTTGGTGGATTTGACGTACCCTTATCGTATAAAAGATTAATGTATTATAATGGTATATATTACCTGGGAGCTAGAGAGTTGATGTGTTATATCGAGGCTCACAGAACTTGCAGTATAAGATGAAGATGTTTTTCTAACATTACAAAAAAAAAACAAAAAAAAAAACTGCCCTCTACTCTGCTGCTCTCTTCAGGGCAACTTTCTATTCACTTGCCCCCCTTTGGGCCAAAATAGACTCATGTCAATCATGGCTTGCAACCTTTTGTGTGTTGGTCTGCAGGTTAAGTGTTTTTCTCAGTACTTTTCAGGCGAATTGAAAAGTGCCTTAACACTTGGCTCTCTCAGGAATAGTTGCCATTTCAGGCTTGCTGAGTCATTCACTGAACCATGAGTGTCCTTCCCCGGCCCAGTAGTTTATACCATCTCCCATTAACTCTGCCTAGAATAGATTGCGATGCGTATTAGTGTATGCATATATTGCTGGTGTCTACAACGGTAACAGCTCATTCGCTCATTTTCTTGCCTTTGCTTCATCTGTGTCTATGTATCTGTAAGACTTATGGCTTCTTTTTATGAAAGAAAATCATTTCCATCTCTATTTTCAGATGTTTGGCAGTGGCACAGATTCTTTTCCTCTCTGCCTTCTCGCTGCCTCTGTGGCATTTTAGTTTGAGTAGTACGTTTAATTAGGCCAGAAGACAGGGCTATTCCTTTACGCTTTGATTTCTACTGTTATAACTTTTTCTTTCTGAGAAGCAACTCTCCAAATACTTGAGGGAAAGCTGCAGTCTCTCAGCAGGGGTCACCTTGAAGTAGCTCTTGATTAATTCCTGACATTTTCCCTTGGTTTTGCAGCGTGAGGTCAGTTGTTTTTTTCTTCCCGTGGATTCTGTTTTGTAACAGGACAGATTAATTTGTCTAATGTCAGCATTTGCACTGGGAATATTTGATATTCGGCTTTTTATTTCCTAGTTTACTTTATTAAAGGAGTCCCATCCCTCTGTGGGAGGCCACTTAGAGTGATGCTTGTTAATCAGGCTTGTTTTGTAAGCAGGAGACAAACACTTAAAATATTGAAGTCATGAGGAGAATACAATAAGACCTGAAGCAGTTTTTGTTTGCACCTGGCCCTCTGACGATAGAATTGTGTCTTAGGGAAGAAATTGGTGGCCGTTATCTAGAAAATAAGCAATTAAAGGGGCCTTTCACCCACATACCCCTGTCACAAACAGGGCCATCACCTGCCGCTCTGCCTGTATTGACTTATATTGTACAGTGAGCACAAAAGCAGTAATTTAGTCCCAGCAAACTCCCATTGTGACACCCAGGCATCTTTGCCTCTCTGTGGTCTTAATGGCCACAATGCTGCTTGTGAGAAAGCTGATTCTCTCCTCTTGTCCCACAGCCATCCTCTATTCACAAGGCGGCAAATGAGGAAAGCGGTAAAAATACATCTGTTAACTGCCATTAAAATAAATGGGAGAGGGTCTCTATTTTTCTCAGGAGGGGGGGTTGCATTTCTTGCACAGGTTTCAGAGCATTGGTACATTTTTCAAATGCACATCAACACAGTATAAAGATTGTTCACACTGGCTCAAGTGTATACAAACAGGCACACTTTATCAACAAAGCCAAGAATTACTCATACCCCCTCATATGTTGTAATTTTTAAGTCATCTTTATTTAGTAGCATGTTTCTTCATGTTAAGCATATTCAGACATCTGATTGGGAGCTGATAGAGAATCAGTGGTTGGTGGAAAGAAGACATTCCAGCCCCATTACTTAAGACAAAAATATCAGAGGAAATACAAGAAGTTGATCAGCAAGTATAAAAAGGTTTTGATTTCTGGAAAGTCAATAAATTATTTTCCATCTATTATTGATGACTGCATATATTTAAATTGATGGAAGCATTTCTTTTCCCGTGTTACATTGCATTTTGCAAGATGCCCAGCTCATTACCTGCCAGAAGCAAAGGTCTTCCACTTTAAATCTATATCTGCCAGGTGTATAAATAGTATATGCAGTATACTTTTGCATCCTTTATAGCTCATTTTAAAACTTTGTGAACCAAAGAAAATCTACACTAAAGTAAAACTGTAAAGTTGCATAGTTATTTTAGTAACAGTATGTTATCCTCAACTGCTCAAATATGTCTTCAAAAGAAATAAATTACTATGATATTCATGCCCACGATCACCATTTGTACAATTTTCCAGACACTGAGGGACACCTGAGCTCCTAAAGTAACTTTTTAACCTTCTAAGTAGTTCAGTCTTGAGGAAATTCGCTGGAAGTTGCAGATAAAAAGTGATGAACTGGTTAAATGACATGTTGTTGCATCTAGACCAGCTGAGCATGCAGTTTCAAGTTATTTCTCCTTTCTTCTGTATGCAATTGTGAGAGACTTTTAGCATCTTCTGACAATAAAGAGCAACCAGCATCAAACCTTTCTTTTATCCCTGAGCAGACGTGCAGTTCAGGGTGGCTTTAGTTGGCATTTAAGAATCAAAGGATAGAAGTACTGAGCTAGCATCACCGTGTACACCTGAGAGCACCTTGACCACATTACCGCTCTGCAGAAAAGACTAACGAGAGACACACTCTTTGATACAATTAGAGGGAGATAAAGAGATGGAGGGTGGGGAGCATGCTGTAGCAAGATGGAGGACTAGGCCAATAGCGGCTGTAAGGTGGTGATTTGTCTTTGAGGCTCTGTGGTGTTGGTGTTGGCAGCGTCAGCTAAACAAGGCCATCTCATTTCCTGTTGTCTGCAGGAAGCGGCTGTCTGCTTCTGCTGCTGCTGCTTCTCAGAGCCCCCGGTCATCAATCTCCTCTTTTTAATTGGTCTGCACCACACTGCGACATGCCACACACACACACACCCACACGCACACACACACACCCCGAGACTCACACAAAACATTCACACACGAGCATGCACATGTATTGACAGAAATATGTGCAGAGATATAAATGCCAAAGCAGGCGATTACATGTGAGGGCACAGTCCCATGGGGTTTGCAGACTTGAAGTTGTCAGACCTTTTCAAGTTTACCTCATTTTGTTTTCATTCTCACGTTAATGTGGAATTAATTTAGTCTGTTCCTCATTACATTCCACACAACAATGCCTTTAATGACACAGCAAAAAAATAAAAGGTGTTGAAACATTTCTGCTTTTTCTTCTGACAAGCACTGTTGAATAATTAGTCATTTGGTCCCCAAGATTAAGCTTAAAAGGATGGTGTTCACATAGTGCTTATGTAGAGAACTTGTAGTACTCAAACCGTGTTTTCTTAGTTCAGCTGAAGGAGAATGCAGTTCAGGGATGTGACTTTAGAAGTCAGGAAGGAATCTTTTTGCTAGGAATTCAGTCACCCCAAACTCCAGTTCCTCCGCTTTTAATGCTGGAACTTCAACTATAAGGATCAGAAAAGTGGTGATGTTCTGCTGCAATTTTATTTTATTTTTTTCATTTTTGCACTTTTGGAAAGAAGTTCAGTCACAGTCATATCAGTAAGACTCATTAGCTTGATTATTACCAAGACAACTACACAGGTTAACAAACTAGGAAAATAATATATGGTATCCAATTTATAGAAAGATTTTCAACTTTAGTTGTTTTAATATTGTTAAATTCAGCTAAAACTGAACACCATTACCGCTGCTAAGGATTTATTGTTCTTTTTCCGCAAACACACATATCATATCTGTCTACTAAAGATGAGGGAATGAATGATGACCTCAAAGATCCTCCTTTCAAGAAATATATTTTAAGTAAATATTTTTATTTATTTATTTTTTTTTTTTTTATAATTTACTACTAAAGACTTGAAAACACTAGAATCTATTTGGTAATCCCCCCCAAAAAGTTTTTTTTTTAAATTTTTTATTTAAGAGGTACACAACAGAAATACAGAAAATGCACTCCCACCCAAAAGCTAAGCTATAAAGCCTAAGGCGATGGAGGGAAAACAAATAGTGTGTTTCTGCAAGATCATGGAGCAGGAATAGATAGAATGCTGCCCTTTATCCGTTGTCTCTCATTTTACAGATTATCAACACATTCTGGCCCTTAATCAATTTATTGCCAAAACAAAGTAAAGAAAAAAGTGTCTCTTTTATGGAAGATGTAAATTTTATGATATATTATGCAAAAGCGTGTCTGCACTGATGAAGACCCACCTCAGCATACCTAATGCTTGAAGAACTCAGTGGGGCAGCCTGACCTGTTTTCTGATTATTTCAACTAGAAATAGATAATCATGTGGTAATTAACTGAAATGAAGCTGTAGTTTGACAGCAAAAATAACTTGCATTGGGTTTCTTGGTGATATTGGGATACATTTTTACACACATTTTTAAGTATAATTTCATAAGTTAATATTTAAATACACAATTTTTTTATTCCAAAGTTATTTTTGTAACTCAAATAAATTATTTAAAGCCTAAAAGTCACAAAGTCTTAAATAGTTTACTTCTGTAACAAAGGCTACG
The DNA here is from genome assembly GCF_904066995.2 of Poecilia reticulata. Classification (NCBI taxonomy): domain Eukaryota; kingdom Metazoa; phylum Chordata; class Actinopteri; order Cyprinodontiformes; family Poeciliidae; genus Poecilia; species Poecilia reticulata. Next base: position 8,272,264 of record NC_088852.1, on the reverse strand, counting down.
TGTGATTTTAGATTGTTTGAAACCATTCTCCGTGAAATACATTTTCAAAATGTGGTAAGGTCAAGCACAAAACTACAAGAAACAAACAACACTAATAGACTATTATAATGACAGCTATTTTTCTCTGGCAGGCATTATAGTCCATATGGAGGCTGTATGCAGTAAGGTCACCTGAGCATAGACTCCACTATTAAACTGTTGTAATCTCACAGTTTAAAGTAAAGGTTCTGATTATGAAGTCCATTTATACCTTCAGCTGCGAGCATATAGACATTCTCACTCGCCTAATTTCCATACAGATTTGCATATTGCTGTCTTCCTCTTTGTTTTTTTTTTCCTTTTCTTTTTTTTTTTTCTTCTCTCACAAAGACACATGCCGATGGCACCACACACGTACAGACTGTAAGCACATACACCTTAAGCACACGAAAAGCCTTCGGTGTGTGTGATGCAGCATCAGGGGCCAAGAGCAGAGCATGAAACAGTGGGAAGTCTGGCGGAGGCGTGGGCGGTGTGTGGGAAGACCATATGCATTTCATCAGGGAATGATGAAAACACATGAACACACTCTTAATCGCAGGCAATACTGTCACGCATTCAAAAAACCACATACACACCCTTTGAGCAAATTCTGTACAGGCTGCAGTTGGTAAACACCAACTGGAATCTTAATTCTTTCTTGAAACCTGTTTGTGATAAAGGAAAACGGGTTCTCCGTCAACTGGTCATGCAGCGGAAGCTGACTGAAGAAGCTGACACACTGCCATCTTGTGGTGGTTGTGGTAATTGCTTGAGTGACCAAAAAGCATAGTAAGGACCCAAAGCAAGTACGTGGCAGCACTTATGAATGAATTATTTTATTATTATAAAAAATAACTAAAAATAATGATTTAGTGATACGATGCAAGAAAACTGCTTTTTGTACTTGAGAGGTTGTATACTCGGGTGTTACCTCGTCAATGTAGTATCCCTGTAGAAATAATTAGGTTTTGTTTACTGAAGTGTGTAAAATTACCACTGAATCATTACTGAATGTGCAATCCGATAACACAGAAAGCTGCATTTCTAGCACTTATTGACTAATCATCAGGCAGGAAAGCTAATGTTTATCGTACCATAAAACCCATAAAATGTCCCCAGCTATTAAAATCCATTTATGAGTTTTGAATACCGGAGTGATTGCGCTCTGCACCATGAAAGAATAAGAGAGATAAGTATTCCTGGCTGTTTTTGAATGTGCTGCTTTGATGTGTTGGTAAAACCAGGTAGATTTGACATCCATCACAGACGCAGGTATGCAGCAGCACACTCCTGCACTCTCTCCACCCTTCCATCCCTCTCTCTGTTGGCAGAGCCGCAGTTTGCACTGTCCTTGGTGTGTGACAGAACAAGCCTTCCTCTCTGAGCGGCAAAATCAGAATTCACCATAGCTGATAGGTCCGTGCCTGAGGGGAATTCTGGGAGATTTAAAGACGCTGAGTCCCTAATCGATCTCAGCACACTCTTATTCTGCTGTCTTTCTCGAACCTTTGTCTTTATCCCATTTCTCTTTCAACGAGTAATACGCCACGGTAGCAGATAGAGATAGATGATGGGATCCCAACCCTTTCAATTTAAAGAAGCATTTGTTACCTTGGGTTTAGTTTCTGCTGGGAAATGAATCCAAAATTGTTGTTGGATACATTATTCTCTGTCTGTTCTCATCTGTATGAAAAGGTAATCAAAGAGAGGGTTTATTGTTATTTTTAAAAAGGCAGTTTCTTTTGTTTGTTTGTTTTTTTTTCTTATTAGCCTTGTCCTTGTTAATATGGATGTTTTATGCTGTTAGGAATTGTTCCTTTTTTTAAATGTACATAGACATAGGGCATTGCATCTACAATTATCTTGCTCTAGACCAAGGCGCTGACATCTGTTTCCTAATGACTGATAATTGCACGCTGTCAAGGACAATCATCAGGAGTGCTGCTAAGAAACTGACTTTGGAGTGCAACTGGTTCAGCAGTGGGGGGTTTAGAGGAAACCATGACTCCTTTCCTACGCCAGTGGTGTATTGCGAACACTTTCTTGAGTAATTATTGATTTTATAGCACAATTAATAATATTAAACACATATGTATTGCTATTTTTCAATCTTATGTGTAAAGGTGAAAGGTATAGCAAAGTTTCCAGCTCAAAATTGAGGGTGATTTATCCAGTGAGGAGGAGAAAGTTGCGAGTACTAGCTTGGAGAACAAACAAACCAGCACCCAACAGTGCCTATTATTTACCACACTGGCAAACGACTGAACTGTAATAAAAATAAAAAAGTCAGCTTTACCATTGAAATTTGAGGGTTTTTTTCCAATTCTGACCTGATTCATTCATTTTTTTTTTTTACACTTATGTGCACAGGCAGGTGTCAGCACATTCCTCTCAGCAAAACATCTTCACAAGGGTCATTGTGCTTGTCTCACTTTTCTCCACATGCCATAATCAATTTGTGTTCAACTCATCAGGATTTAACTGTAGCACACACACACAAAAACTGAGGCCCAGCATTAAACTAATTGGCAGGAGAACCAAGTTTTTTGGAAGGATCAGATATTGGTTTATTGCAATATAATGTAAAAAAATCTGCACATAACAAAGTGTTTTCTCATAAATCTTATGCCTACAAGCAGTAGCAGCACTGTTGTGGCCTTTATTTACTCCATGGTGCGTCCGTCTTCACACATCACAACTTGCACTATTTCCTTGTCTCTTAGTTTTTCTTTCCCTAAAATCACCTTAAATAGTTTCATAACCCTGAGGCAAGACTGTCTTGAAGAGAAAGACAACTGAACAGAAAGACAAACAAAATGAAGAAAAGAGCAGTTAAACTTGGATCTGCTTTCAAAAACGAGACACAGCAAAACTGTGGCTTATTTATGTCTTTTATCTTTAATATTCATAGGTTTTCTCTCTAAACTGTGTGGGCTTTGATGTCAGAGTGATGGATTTTCCATTGATGTCGTTTAATTTATTGAAAACTGCTAAATGATGATCAGAGTTAATACCCTCTTATTTCATTGTTTTTAAATAATAATAAAAAGCAAAGCATGTTATTTCAAAAGTATTGCATTTCATGATACACCCACTGTTCAGTCTGTCGCAGCAGCACGATGCCATGTTGCTTTGACAGATTTTGTCCTTTTGCTGCAGGGTCTAGACTGCAGCACCATGTTGTCGAGCATCTGTTCTCTTTTATTTTAATTGGACGATTTGAGTTTTTGAACGTTTCGAACACAGTGCTTTGTCTGTCGCCGTTGATCAGCAGCAATATTTATCATGATCAGTAAATCACTTTGGCAACGGCGAAACTTCACCATTTTGCCGCATCTGATCATCTTCTACCGCTGGTGATATCAAAGCGCTCTGTTTGGGCCATGTGTTTAATACATGCCACGCATGTTAGTCGGACGTTGGGCTTTTAGGCATGCATGGATCAATGTGAGGGAAGATGAGCTGTTTACTTACATTTATTAAGATTTCACACACAGGGACGAGTTCACACTGTGCTTGTGCTGCTGTGTCTCTACGCTGCCTCCACGGCTTCTCCTTAGCAACTTAGCCAACACCTCTGCTGCACACAGCTGCCATGTGGATGACTGTTTGGACGTGTGTTTTGTTGTCACTTCACAATGAAGCTGACATGGCAAACATCACACTTCAAGTCTAATTAAAAGAGGATCAAAAGCAGTTCTTGAATATATGGGAAGCGAGCAAAAATGATCACAGGTTTCAGTTAAAGGTCGATGTTCTTTATATTTTAGTGCCTGAAAACACACAATTCTGAAATACAGATATATGGTTACTATATTAGCACACATAAAGAGAACGCAATATTCATGTTCTAGATTAAACATGCACATACAGTAAGTGGTGTGAAAACGTGTTTACCCCTTCCTGATTTCCTTTTTTTTTTTTTTTTTTTTTTTTTGGTGCATGTTTGGCACATTTTAACCAATTCAAATATTCGTCAAACACACACAAGTAAACAACAACAACAAAATGCAGGTTTTAAATTAAGGTGTTTATTGTGAAGGGAGACAAAATTATACACAAAATCTAAGCCTAAATGGTCCTGTGTGGAAAATTTTTACTTAACATCCAAGCTGTGTATAATTTAGTCTGCTTTTAATGGTGCTGCTGAACGTCAGTCCAAGGCGACACCAGGAGGTCAAAACTGTTTCAAATCCTCCAGCGCTAATGCTACTCTGGATGATTTGTTCTTGCAAAAATCACTTGCATTTGTTTTTGCTTTGATCATCTCATTTCTTCCAGTGTCGTTCTGTTAAATTTGCCCTGTTAAGATCTTTTTTCCCTTTCCCTTCAAAAATTCTTTTTTTTTTTATAGACATTTCACGGCAAAAAAGCGACCCCACTTTAATAAGAACCGTCCTTTTTTCTTTCTTTTTTTTTTTTCACGCAAAAAAGTTGTTGGAAGACTGACTGAAAACTGAGACGCTCAACGCATTGCGGCGACGCAGTTGTTTGAAGAAGTGGGATTGCTGTGGCACCCCAGCGTACGTCAGAGTAAATCCTTGTCAGATGTGCGGCAGAAAAAAAGTCCATTATGAAGACTGGCTTAATTTTATACTTATTCAGCAACAATTTTTGTCATAATTGCTCAGCAACAAACTGGATTCTCCACAAAATTTGGGCTTGTGCTGGTTTATCTTGTGTCCAAGCTGCTGCCTGTCAGACGTTTCCTCTTGAGTTCCTCTGTTTCATCAGACGAATTTATGAACTCACGATCAAACTGGACAATTTGCCGTCGTTACTTTCTTCTTGGGTGCCTTATCGTCTTCGAAGGCTTCGCCGGAAAGTTTAGATGTATTGTTGCAATGAAATATTCTCAAGATATTGCGTATGTAAGTAACATTAACCAACCCTGCAGGTTCCCATCTCAAAAATGTGCTTCTTAGAGTAAGCTTTACTCAATGATAATTTAAAGGAGAGTCAGAAAACAGAAGTCAAATGAACTTACATGAAGTTTGTCAGTAGCGGATGTAAATTTGAGCTCAGCCATACGCTGGCGGCTGTCATTTGCGTGTCTTTCTGTAGGAGGTTTGACTCAGCCTTTGACTCACTAAACGACTCCCTGTAATGAGTTCAGACGCTTCTGCTTTGAGTTTTGAAACTGTTTGATGGTTTTTAAATGAGTGTTTGTGCACGCCAAGTTGTTTTGTGTCATTTGATATCATCATCTAGCGTTTGTGTACTCTGTAACATACAATGCCATCAGCAAGACGTCTTCAGGACGTGCAATGATAATGAGTTTGGACATTTTTTTTCTTTCTGGATCATTTGTAAAACACGTTCATACCAAACTTTTTTTTTTTTCCCCTCCAGTTTTTGCTCTCTGTGTTGAGATGCTGTCTGTGTTTTTTAGGTCACTTACTGTGGCTAAGCTTCCTTGCGTCACCCATTGCCTCAGCATACAGTAGAGGGGGGCTTGTGGCCGTTTTCCCTGCCCAGTCCCTGTTGCTCATTACTCAAACATTATCACCTCTCCCGAAATCCATCATCTTGACACCAGTATTGAAACAATGACAATAATGACAGCGCGCGATGGATTGTAGAACAACACGCGTTTAAACTGGCAACTTTTTTTTTTTTCTTCCTCCTAAGATCAATTTCTGAGAATGAAGCTGTCAGCATCCCCCCCCCTAAGGAGAAAAGCTTTTGAATTGTGTTCTCTACATATTTATACCGTTAAGCTCTATAGCTGGCTTCCTATTGTTTTGGAAGTTTGACGGTTTTAATGAGGCCACAGAAGAGTTTCTCATACTTAACTTTCTGTTGTGGTCGAGTTTCAATGGGAATCAATGAAGGGTTTAGAATGGACTTAGATTCCTTGCTCTCTCTCTGACACACAAGGGTACAATCCCCCAACCACACACACTCAAACATTCTTCCCCTGCCCTTGCTGACTAATTGGGTGGAAATCCTGAGTAGTAGTTTAGGGTTTTTTTTGTTGTTTTTTGTTCTAGTGCATTAACATTTTAATTTATGGGCATCTAGGGTTCAGTTTATATAGTCAGTAATTCACCTGCTCTCATCTATACTTATGCGTAGATTGTGCAAGCGTCTTTGTCTGCAGTGCAGCATCCTCTGCACATTACTAAAGTCCTGAAACGGGGGTTCTCTTGGCTTTTAAAAATGGCTGTATCCTCCATCATTCCTGTCCTAAGTTCATCTTCTGCTAGTTTTTTTTTTTTCCTGTTTCTTTTTTTTTTCTTCTAGACTTTGTCACCCACAACATTTTTCTTGTCTTTGTTTAGGTCATACATTAAATGTCTCCCCGGTCAAAGAATTTATTTGTGAGGAGTTTGATTTATTTGTGCATTTATATGGACTGAGCGCTTGAGAAAGCACTTACTCTTGCATGGTTTGCCCTGTGGTGTGTGTGAGACAAGGCCAGTGACCAGTGATTCACTGATAAATGATGTTCGTATGCGCCTCTACAAACCCATACATTACTGTCTGACCCCCATCTGATACGACCGGACTTCAGCTGTGCCGAAAAAGTCCAGAGAGCAGCTTCTTTCTTGCTCAGATTGCTTTATATTATTAGCACTGTTCATCTCTTTGGTTGTTATAGTTTCATGCTGTAATGAGCCTTAACAGCTCCACTAGAGAACTTAAGCTGACCTACCTTCAGCAAAGACACATTTAGATGCATTTATATCTTCCCAACATTAGCTCCTATTCTGGATTTTTACCCACCAAATGATGCTGGATTCACTTTGCTTGTTCTGTGTTGCCTGCCTCTAGCCCATTTGCTTTTGCTACCATTAGTTCAAACATTTTTAGGTGTGAACTGGCCTCTCTATTTCAGTGTTTTTGTTTTAATGTTGGCTTGTGTTAACTTCTCTTCCCAGATTCATCCAGGAGATAGAGATGAACATGGGACCCAGCCAAGCCAAGCAGTGCCAGCTCAGAACTTTCCTCACCTACTACATTAACGACCTTTTCCTTAACCAGGTTAGTGAACATTACGAGGGTCTGCTTTTAAGGCCATCTGACTCATATCAGCTCCCACAACAATGGCTTATTGAATTATCGTAGTTTTCTAGGATAATGGGACTGTTTACAGAAGAAAACCTAAGTATGAGTCATTGTTGCTCTAAATAACACGCTGACTCACTGCAATCAAAACACATTAAGAGTCTGTTCTTGAAAGTTTGTTCTTGTAACTTAACAACCTGAACCATTAGTGGTCGGGTTACATTCATACACTGAATTGAGGAACTTTAAAATTCTAAAAAAAAAAAAAAACTGATTAGAAAACGAAATTGAATGGTGCTCAGGAGCAATTTACTGCTTTAATTAAGTAGGTGGATTGGTTTTTATTTTGGTGACTTATTTATGGATAATTTTTAAATAGAATTTAAAGAAGTTGTAATGTGTTTGGAAGGTTCAAACAACACAGAAGTCAGTCATTCTTTAGACAGAATCATTTAACAAATTTTGCATCATATCCAGCTAAGATATTATCTTTTTGAGCGTCAGCCAAATTTTAAAATGATCAGAATGCTTGTCAGTCAACATTGACAAGCATTCTGAGTCTCTATGCTGCAACTTCTGATCTTTGAACAGGAGTTGAGCTTTGATCGTTATTCCGTTCACATTATGATCTAACAGCACATAAAGTCTTAAAACCAGATCTTTTGTCTAAATATTAGAGGTGTGCCGATCGATCGGCCACCGATCATAATCGGCCGATTTCCGTGAAAAAGTGTATGATCGGTGATCGCTGATCACGGTCTCTTGTTGCCGATCACACAAACGGATCAGCTGCATCTCATTTCGCTGCCTGCCTGTGCAGCTGGTCTCCTCTTTCCTTCACACTGCGCAAACGCGCAGCAACAAATCTTAAGCGATGTGGAACTATAACGCACTGAGTGAACGGGGAAGTTTGCATGTTGCGGCGGAAAATTGAAGCACGTCAAAATGCATCAACACAACGAATCTAATATGGCATAAAAACAATGCCATACTTGACGGAGTTTGGTTACATCGAGGCTCACTGCAGTAAAAAAAAAGACGATCAGATAGCAGGTAAAGCAGCGCACAGCTACAAACACTCACCCGGATTAGCATGACGGTCAGAAAGCTAAACGAATAACCCGCAAAATTATTTAAGTCTTCGAGCATGCTATCATGTTTTTTTGGTTTTTTTTTTTGGTTGATCCTGCAAATTCTGACTCTTTTTTTTTTTTTCGTTGCTTATAGAAATTCTGATAGAGAACTTGAATGATTGTTTATCAATCACATGTCTGAAATATTACACCATCTTAATACACTTTTTAATTGAATTGATTTTTTCATGGAATGCATAATTTGGGCATTTTTGGGAATTTTTAAATTCCATTTCAACATTTTAAACTTACTATCGTTTATCACATAATTGTGAAGGTTTTCTTATATCCTAAAAGTAAAAGAAGTGATGATTTTTTTCAGACATTTTTTTTAAATAAATGTTTTATTTAGACTTTCTTGCCTGCAGCCTTGCTACTAGAATTGATATTTACACTTTTGTCCCTGATCCATCAGGTGCGGACCGAGATCAACAAGGAAATCGAAGCGGTCAGTAAGGCTGCTGACCCCTTGAAAATTCTTGCTAGCGCTGATACGATGAAGCTCCTCAGCGTCCAGAGACCTCTGCTTCAGGTGAGAACCACCAGGAAAAACTAACATAAGTTATAGTTGGTTTTTATACCCAAAATTGTTTCCCACAGTCAGCTATTATGTGCACCAGCTTTCCTCTCTTTACTATCATTTCTTCTCCATGTTTCACCAAGAGATCCAAATCTCAGCCTTGCTCTGCTCAGATTTTTTGTTTTGTGTCTTAATTTTACCTCCATGTTTGCACAGAGATCCTTGTGTTGCACATATTCTCATGTGAGCTTTTATGGAGAAGCTTTAAAAACACACTCCCGGTTTTGTTTGGCACCGTTTCACTCCTGCAGCCTTGCTCAATTGAGGACAGGCCTCTTGTGTACACTCACCTTGCGGCCCTCTGCTATCTCTGTTCAGAGGAACACACACTCACTTTCCTTATGGCCTCACCATGTCTTTGTATCCAGGGACGTGTATTAGTAACTCCATCTGAAATTGTAATTGATCATTTTTCAGTTTGTAGTTGTTGATGAGTGAATGCAAACAAGCAACTGTATATGTTTATTTAAAATGTCAAATTAATTGTGTGATGAACAGTTTTGGTTAAAGGAGTTTAAATTCATTCATCATAAGCAGGAATCATAAATATATTTGGCGCTTTTAATGATGTATTTAAGCCATTATTTTTTGGCTAGTCTGATATAACCATCCAGAGTGTTTTTAAGCAGTGTTTTTTAGTTTTATTGACATTTGTTACATTTCACAGAGTATTGCATTCAAATTTGTGTAACGTTATCAATAAAGCATTTCACCAATAAGTATTGAGCTTGTCCCTGTGGTACACGACAAGTTTTAGACAAGTTTGAAGATGTCTGTTTTGGAACAAGTGCTTCAAGACTCTCGCACTATGTTGTTGAACTCATTTTACTAAAGGATAAAACTGATGTTCCTGTGGTTCACATAAAAATTATATTATAATTCCATTACTGCAATTTGTATGTTGTGTCATCAATCCAGTCTTTGCAGACCTATGCAGTTCAACAAAAGAAAGGTCTATTTGAATTGATATTGACTGCATCACATTTACTCCCGGGCTCTTTTCTTTCCCAAAGCAGGCAGGTTGAAGATTAAAACGATGCCAAAATCGGGATCCAGACAGTTGGCCAGATTTTTGTCTCAGCTGCCACACTTTCTCTTCTCCGAATTTTGTGAAACTTGACTTTCTGCGCTTATTGTATTTTTAAAATCTATTTAACCGTACATAAATATTATAGGTAGTAATTAGTGGTGTGTGTGTGTGCGTGCGTGCGTGCGTGCGTGTGTGTGTGTGTGCGCGCGTGCGTGTGTGTGTGTGCGTTCATGCCAAAATTGTTCTCAAGAGGCGTCCCAGAGAGGAGGCTTGTTGGTTCTGTGGGTGTCTTTTGTGCAGCAACTCTTGGAAGTTAATGTTTGGCTGTTTGTTTCTGTCAGAGCCTTCCTGTCTGTTTTCTCACAAGGAGCGAACAGCGGTGGCAGTTCATTACAGAGGGAAAAGGGACTGTGGGTGTTTGGAGTTCAGCTGGGTTTGTTTACGGCTCAGGCCCCTCCTTAACGAGGAGTTCAGCATCTTGCTAATTATGCTGCTGTGGCTAATGAGCCTTTTCGCTGATAGTGGGGAGTGAAATAAAACACTCCTTTTGTTTGGGCTTTTCGCCTGTTTTAATTGGTCTAAATAAAAAAAAAAAATCCTTCCATGTTTGCTCGGCTACAGTTCATATTCAAGTGTCAGGATGGTATTTCTCTGAGCTTGTCGTTTGTGTATGTGCTGTTGTGCTGGTATGTTTGCCACCTGTGTGTCTGTGAATGTGCTTTTGGTCTATTGTTTGAGAGGCGCCCCGCTGTTTTCTTTGATGGTCTTCATCCACAGTGGCATTGTTACAGTAGACTACTTTTCAACCTCGGTGTAGTTTTTTTTCTTTTTATTCACTTTGTTGTCAAAGAAGCTTATAAAAAATTGGTTTGACATCTTTTTTTTATACCGAATGTAAAAAAGCTTTAACTGTCGTTAGACTGACCTGTTTACAGCTTTTATAATCGTTGCGTTCTTCGATGCAAACCAGAAAGAGATTACCTTATTACAATCTTTCTCTTTTTTTAGTTCTTAGAAAATACATCTGTAAATAGTTTTTTAACTTTCTCTTAAAATATCCTTCATTTCAGCCACATGTATTCAAACAGGTAGTGAATCTCCTCAACTCTGTTGCTACAAAGACACATAATTATTACATAATATTCAGTTCTGCTCATGTGAAGATATAATTGTAAACTGTTCGCAAAGCTCAATTGTGTAAAAAAAAGAAACAACAAAAGTTAAGCCCTTTCAAAATTTCCAATTCAATTTCCAATTGCAATTTGCTTTAGACATATTATAGTTCTATTTATTAAAAGACTGAAGGAAAAATATATAGGGCGTTGTGTGTGGGATATTTTGCGGGCCCTTATGTACCGTATGTACCCCATTAAGCAACGTGGTGCACTCTGCGCCAGGTGTTATCAGAAACAGACACCACATCACAGTAGAAGACCCAGCTTGTTTGATACGCAGGAAAGAACCTAATATTGCTACACAACATTAAACTCTTTCATACAGCCTGGCTACGGCCGTATATAGAAAACCATAGGGGATCACAATTTTTATAGAGGCATCTGCTCTCAACAGCCACTGAAGCACAAATTCATGTGAAATTTTATAAATTGGGGGAAGTTATTAGCATTGGTGGTTTTATGATTTTTTTTTTTCTTTTTTCTGAAATGAGAAACTCAAATTAAATGTACTGTGGCACTGCAGGCAGGTTTAAATGGGTGCTTATTATTACCAATTTTATTTCCTCTCCATTTGACTAGGCGGTATGCACAGTTTTAGCTTCAACCTACCTATTTTATGTTGCCTAGAGAGAGACAAAATCTTTGTTTTGTTTTTTTTCATTAACATTTTCTGGGCCTTCCAGAAATTTTTTTACTATAGTTATTTGGAATGAGTTGTTCAGTTTATTTCAGAGTAAGCTATAACTTATTACAGTAGAAAGATGTGCACACTGACATAGGTTTGGTTTTGTCCACCTTTCTCTCTCCACTATAACTCCATGAGAAACCTTAATGTTCGCTAATAGCAGAGTTTATTTAATCTTGGAAAGTATTCATGGCAAGGAAAAGCATGATTCATCTTCACTTTTGCCATCTTTTGTCTATTTTTGTTTAAAATACTCAATGATCATAGAATACTATTGGACACATATACAGTGTAGGTTAATTTTAGTAAAAAGATGACTTGATTAATTAAAAAACAAAATCTGACGTGACGTTGACATTTTTAATATAGAGGAAAATCCTGATTAGCTGTAAAATAGACACTTTTAGAAAGGACTACAACATGGATTGAAAACAGAACAATAATTACCGTCCATATCTACAAAAAAAAAACTTTAGAATGCTAAAAATTACATCTGAGATTTCTTTGTGTTTGATTCTTGATCCCCCACTCCTCCGCCATATTTTCTGGGACCAGCTCTCGTCGACCTCTGCTTCTGGGTGCAGCACAGACCAAATATTTATGAAAATATTTCCATAACATTAACTCTTGGGGCGAGTCTGTATTATTGCATACATTTTTTAATATTATCTGGTCATTTGTCAATGATATCTCCTGCTGCAGAAATGGGTAAAGGCACTTTGTGGAAACTCTGCACAAAAGTCAAGGTGAATAACATATCTTAGGTTTGCTTTAGCAGCTTTAATATGAACTACACATGCAGTGTATTCCTGCAGATTAAAATGTAATAATGATATAGGCAGGAATTTCCCTATCACTAGGTCCCAGTGGTGTCAACCACTGCTTTTGTATTTTATGTATACATTACATTGTATTGATATGAAAATGAGCCTGACATAAGCTGCATATATTGTCCACTAGGAGCATGAGATAGGGCTTGGCAGGGGCAGTATATAGTTCAATGGGAGAGGTTAATGTCCATTTGTGTGAGTGTGATAGCACAGCTTGGGCAGATAAGTTCCCAAAGGAGAAGTCGCATTAGAGACTGGGAAATGTAGCCAAGCAACAAACGCTTGTCCGTTAATCCTTCTCGCCATCTCCCTCGCCTGCTCCGTTTCTTGATCCGTTTCTTTTTTGTTCTGTGTCATCTGCTGCGGCCATAGTTGTTTTTGTTTTTCTTTCATTTTTGCTGCATGCTATCACACAAACACGTACATACACACACACACACATGCACCAATGCTATCTGTCCAGCTTTGTGTTGCCACTGATTGATTCATTTAATTAGAGATAGATCGAGGGGAAAAGAGGCGAGTGGTAAAAGAAAGAAGGGGAGTAGAATAGACGAATAAAACAGGATAGGGAGGGTATGGTCACTCTGCTGGATAGGTTGGAGATTGGCTCCATTAATCTTGGTGGACCCCCGCCCCCTCTCCACCACCACCCACACACCCTGCAGTGTCCCTTTTATACTCTCATTTTGTGACTCGCTAACAAACAAGCACGCTCCCAGTGTTCACACGCAGACCCCACCCGTTTTGCAACGAGACAATCTCACCAAAACAGCGGCCAGGTGAGCACCTTTCTGTTGCCCTGAAGTAAGCGTAGGTGAGCCATCTGCCTGCCCGGTCATGTGCTGCTTCTGTTCCTCTAAGAGTCAGTGAGTGCAGATGAGTTGTTTGTAAGCTGCTTGTTTACTTCATTAGCCAAGACCACATCAGAGCCATAATTACTGAACACATTGGCCCTCTCTTTCCAGCTGAGCATCATTCAGCTCTCTCCCCAGTGTCTCCACACAATAGCCCCTAACCAGCTCTTGTGCATCTGCATGTTAGCCCTGTAATTGCACATTTGTTATTTGCACGTGCATGTGTTTGCCTGTTTTTTGGGGGGTTTTTTGTTTTTTTTTTTTGTCTGCAAACAGTACTTGTTCCACGGCCAGATGAGGACAGATTGCATTCACTCACTGTCAGCTGCCTGAGAGTTTGCTAGAAGAACGCTGATATGTTCGGCCGCCGATGGCCCTGCTAATGATGTTGACCTTTTAAAATTCATATTCGCATGTAGTTGTGTGAGACGGGAGGGAAGAAACTGGCATGCACGGGCTAATTGTGCATGCACATAGACTTCCACCTCCAATGACTGTAATGACACTGACCTTTTGATTTGTGATGATCTGTGTCGGCGCTGCTTATTTGTGTGGGGTGTGGGGGTGTAGGAGGGCGGTAGGGGTGGGTCGTTTCTTGTTGATTGGCTTCCTGCTGCACCTTCCCCGCCACACAAACACACGCATGTTGTGAAGATGGTTGCGGTGGAGCATTCTTTATTAAGGACACTCTCTGCTTCCAGTTCCCATCAGCAGACACGGCAATCATAAACACAATACCTGTTAGCTGCATCAGCTGTGCCCTTTGATTAGGAGAGAATTTGGGGTTGAGAGGCAGGAAGATTCACAAACGGGCACTGGAGATGCAACCGTCCTCACACTCAGTCCACCACTTTATTAGTCAGAAACAGACAATTATTTTCATTCAGTAATTTACGCCTAATCTCACTCAAAGAGTAATCCAAGTGTTTACATATTTCCTAGATATTGACTCCTCGCTGTCTGTATGAACTGGAGTGTTCAAAGATTTACTTGATAGTTTTACCACTTGCAGAAGTTATAAAGGAATGAGGCGTTCTGTTATGAAATGCTACTTTCACATTCTCTGAAACGGCATGCTGATACTCCAAAACATATGCTTGTTTCACTGCATTTTGTCACATTACAGCTACAAACTTAATCAAACCAGTATCAAGCAGGAGAAGTTTGGTGTTTTAGCCAATCAGCACGTGTGTCCTCACGTTGCTCCTCAGAGCCATCCATCCTGCTCTCTGTCTGAAAAAACATTTAAAAAAACAGCTTCTGGAAGTTTTATGAGTAAACAGACACACCCATAATACTTGGATCAATCACGCAATAGTTTCACATGCAGAGAAGAGGCGAAGATTTCACTGGTGGCGTTGTGACAAGAATTTGCGGATGACATGAGGCTGAGAAGGAAATTGAGATTTTTCTCTTGTTATTGCAAAATTAACTAGTTTTGGCATTTTGACTTTAGAAATCCTTTGCCGACTTCATGACTTCAAATCCTTTGAAGTCATGCTTGCTACATTCTACAATCTGGAGAAAGGAGGCTAAAATAGAGAAGAAACTGAGTTGTAGGTTCACCTTCTGACAGGACAAAGACCATAAACATGCAGCTGAAATTACACTGGAGTTCATCCATCCATCCATCCATTTTCTTCCGCTTATCCGGGGTCGGGTCGCGGGGGCAGCAGCTTCAGAAGGGAGGCCCAGACTTCCCTCTCCCCAGCCACTTCTTCCAGCTCCTCCGGGGGAATCCCAAGGCGTTCCCAGGCCAGCCGAGAGACGTAATCCCTCCAGCGTGTCCTGGGTCTTCCCCGAGGCCTCCTCCCGGTGGGACGTGCCCGGAACACCTCACCAGGGAGGCGTCCAGGAGGCATCCTTACCAGATGCCCGAGCCACCTCAACTGGCTCCTCTCGACGTGGAGGAGCAGCGGCTCTACTCTGAGTCCCTCCCGGATGACCGAGCTTCTCACCCTATCTCTAAGGGAGAGCCCAGCCACCCTGCGGAGGAAACTCATTTCGGCCGCTTGTACCCGTGATCTCGTTCTTTCGGTCATGACCCAAAGCTCATGACCATAGATGAGGGTGGGAACGTAGATCGACCGGTAAATCGAGAGCTTCGCTTTTTGGGTATAATTCCAAATGCATAAAGCCCTTTTCAGGGTTTTCATTTCGAAATAAATTTTCTCTCACTTCCTAATTATGCACTTAAAATACAAAAATAAGTTGGTATATGACATATATCTGTGGATACAAAGTGATAAAATGTCCAACAGTTACATGGGTATGGATATTTTAGTAAGGCACTGTTTTTAATCTATTTTCCCCCAAATTTGATTAAATGCATCAGAACCTACTTTTCACTCTTTTACCAAATGGCCTCAAATCCCGATAAGTTCTCTTTTTATTTATGTCACTCATGTGTGCCTCCATCCTCGCTGCTTTAGGTGGAACTTTCCCTCACCACCCACCTTTTCTCGGTTATCTCATACCAAACACATGTTCTCCTGAGGCTCAAACCCGGCTGCCCTAGGCCTCCAGCCTGCTTCAGCCAAGGAGATGTTCCATTTTCTCTTAAAATGGGACATAGCTGGGCTTTGTTTGTGCATTTGATGTATTCACACCACTATGTTGTTGTATATAATGACTATAAATACGCAGAAATGTACGTCACCTCGGCTGGCAGTGAAGAGAGAAACAGCCTGAGCAGCTACTGCCAAAGGTACTACAGGTTCACATCATGCAGTTCTACCACCGACAGAGTCTCTATGTGTAACACAACATAATCTGCCTTTTGACTGAGTTGGTTAGAGGGGGAAAAAAGTTTAAATGTCAGCTCTATGACAAACATACCCTTTGGTCTGCAAGAAGGAAGGAAGGTTTTGGCTTTGGGTGCCTGATAAAACTAACAGCTTGAGTTTTTAAAGCAAGTTGGTGCTCTGAGTTTGAAAATGACATTCTTTTATGTTTGTTCGAGCATACTTGTGTGTGTGTGTGTGTGTGTGTGTGTGCGTGTGCGTGTGCGTGTGTGTGTGTGTGTGTGTGTGCGCGTGCGTGTGTGTGTGTACACACGAGTTAATGTACGAGCTACCAGTGGAGCTAATGGAGCACAGAAAAGAACATGCAGCCCTCGCAAAATGAATTAACAAAGTATAATTTGTCTTTCAGTCTCATGTCAAGTCTCTGGAAGTTTTTATTCACTCACACTAAGCACAGATGGCTTAATTCTGTTCTTGTTGTGCATAATTTATAATAATTGACAAGAAATGGTAAGCATGCTCATCTTTCTTCCACTAGAAAGCAATTACACCATGCCAGGTGTAGGGAGGAAAAACAAGGAGATTATATGATGATTATTAAGGAGGAACTGGGGTCACTACTGGGATTTAAATGGCAAATCTTAACCCTAGGGTGATTCCCAGGATCAGCATATGCAGAAGTGCCATATTTTCACCCTGCATTTGTTTTTGTGTGTGGGTGAAGAAGATGGGATGCGTGTGTGTGTGTGTGTGCGTGTGTGTGTGTGTGTGTGTGTGATATAAAAGCCCATCTGTAATCACTCAAGTGTGATATTGCTCCTCATCTCTCAATTAGAACACTTGCAATGCTAAAAGCGGTGTTTGGAGTTAAAGAAATCGTGAGCTTTTAAAAAGTCAGTTTAGTCCTGCCAGAGACTGGGAGTTTAACACAGCTTTAACCCCTCAAGCCTGAAACGGATCATTTGATGATGTACTAGCAGAATAAAATATAGTTTTAGCTGTTGCATCCAAAGACGGATAACGGGAACATAAAAGACATAAAACAATTGGCAATAGATTGGTTGCCAGCTGTTTTGTGCGTTTCAACCTAAAATGCAATTGAGAATCTTGAACTGGCATACTGATTCAGAAGTTTGAATTTTCAAGGTTTAATTATTTTGTTTCCAAATATGAGTTGTGTACCAGGAGGGAGTTGTGAGAACAGCAATATCAGTCAGAACGGTTTTCTACTTTGAGTGTAAAGCTAAACTGTTTTGATTTGGGCCCTTTTTTTTTCACTGGAAATCTAATACTATAGAATCCTCCAGTTTGTTGGACTGAGGCATTTATTCACAAAGTACCCAACTAAAAACATGCAAGATATCTCATATGCAAAACATGTTTTTTTTTTTTGTTTTTGTGCAAAACATGAGAAAGTTGGTTGGGATGAAAAAAAAATCAACAGCAGCAATTTAGCTGAATGGTAGTATTAAAAAACGGTGCCTGATAACTTCATAATGGTCACACCCTTTTGTTTTAGTTTGAACCCTTTGAACTCCACGTAAAATATGTAGAACAAGTCAATTTCACACATACCTTTCAATAGGACACACTTTTCTAATAAATCAGGAACATTGAAGTCATCAAACTTCATTAATTTGCTTTACTTTATGGCTCTGGATTGACATTTTGTTTTGGTAGACCATATAATTAGCATAAAACCAAAAAATTCACGCTGGAGAAAACGACGTAATCAGGTGACATTTTAACAAAGACGATGTATATTATTACCCTTGAAGCCAAAGGAGGACGTTTGATTGGAAAGTTTACAGTATCTTGCCAGACGTCTGCACAGCACTTTTATACACTTTTGTCACAGTACAACCTCAAACTGCAAAGCAAATTAGCAGGATTTTTATGTGATTGACCAACACATAGTGCATAATTGTGGTGTGGAATAAAATTATAATCTAAATGGAAACGGCCTCAAATCAGACCTCAGAGGCTAGTTGGAGAACAGTAATGAGCAAACAGGCCCATGAAGAACAAGAGTTACACCAGATAGGTGGTTAGACATAGAGTGTGTGCTTCTGTTAGAATAAGTCCAATCAATTATCTCATTAATTGAAATTATCCTTAGCAGACAGTTAACATTTTACAATGAAGAATCGGGTGGAAAAAACTTCCCCAAAATCCTTTTTTTCTGTGTCCTTCTCATCAGATAAAATCAAAAACATATATATAATCTGCAGAAGCATTTTGTGTACTATTTCATTGTTGCGTACATCCTCAACAACATATCCTTCAACGTTTATTTCATTAAGGTGGTTTACGTTATCAGACAGACATCGAGGCCACGTTTTTCTGCTTTGCTTGGTAAATAAGGACCTTAATAAACCTTAACTTTAGCTCACTTACATGCATGCACGTTCAAACGGGGCCGTGTGTTGCAGTTGAGTTAGCACAAGCATGAATGCCATCCGGTGTGTGTCAGGGGAGTCTTTGGAGAACGGCTCCACACCGACATTGATGAATGATCTGTCAAGATCGTGTCCCACTCATGCCCACCTCCTCTTTACTCAGGAGTGGGACAATCTTTGTGGGGGTGGGGGCAAGAGGGCAGGGGACAGAGGTTATCTCTGCATGCGCTCCTGATGTGTGGGTGTTTGTTTGCATTGCTGAGTGTGTATTATTTTGGCAACCCTTGGCCAACCATGTGAGTGGCATTGCAGAGGCATTACACGTGTCAGTGGTTTGAGGTCGGTGTGGGGTGAAGTGGCAGGCAGTGCAGGGTTAAACACTCTGACCTCAGCGAAACCTTGAGGGGCACCCAGCTGTTTTAATGGGAAAAATCCATGATCCGTTTCCGATTCAGACCAGTAAACGCATTACAGGAGCAACACAAAGCTGTCGTTGCCGTGCTGTTTGTGATCAGGTGGTTTAACTTTGCTTGAATAGGTAAAACAATGATTGTTTTAAAACCCTCTTATTTAGAGGACGGTAGATTTAACCAGCTGAATTCGGCAGCAGTAATGACACCCCCGTCCGTTCATTGCAATAACGACGTTTTCCGTCGTTGTGCCTTTTATTCATTCCACCAAAGAAAATCACTACTCTTGGGACCAACTCGGGGTGGTTCCTGTGGCGACGGCCATGCATTAGCAGATTTTTCCACTTGGATGCCGTTCGGGATGCCGCCGTGTTGCTGTCATTAAACCGCGTTTGCGCGGCCTTCGTTTCTCAACAGGAGTTTGCCGCTGCAAACTCCAAGATCCATTTGCAGTCTCTAATTTTCTGTGATTCCCTGTGTGTTTATGTTGTAATCGTGAAAGAGTAGATGCAAACTGCAACCAAGCACAGTTGCAGAGTAATATGAAATACCGGAAAGTGGAATTAAATAAGATCTCTGTTTAGTGGGGGTGTTTTGTTTGTTGTTTTTTTTTCACATGAATCAGCTGCATGTTGACCTTTAAGCTTGAGACATTAGAACGGAGGAGGAGGAGGAGAGATGAAGAAGCCTCCCCAAAACCTTCTATATAACAGTCAAATAAGACAGAGGAGATGTGAGAGAGGTTGCTTTCTCCAGCACTCTTTCGTTCTCCTTCTAAGCCCTCCCTTTCTCAATCTGTTCCTTGATTACTTTTTAATGATTGCTGCAGCCTAAGACGAATGGCTGTGTTAAATGAGCAAATTAGACAAGGGAGCTGAGTGCAGGAGCATTTGTTAGAGCAGGAGTAATGGATCGGGTAGCCATTGTTTACTCCTCTCCGTTCACCAACCGGGTCCGCTATTGTGTTCCGCAGGCCCAACGCAGTGACATGAGTACTGCCGGACAGTGTTGTAAATTATGTTGCACGTAAACTTTTTTTGAGCACCCCATTATGGAATTGCATTTTCCTTTTACTTTTGCACGTTTTTATTGATTTTTGCATTTTTCATTATGACTGAAAATTTAGAAGCATATCTCGGAAAAGTTGTGACGCATTTAATTAATTCGTTATGATTTAAGACATCAGAATTTGCCTGGTCTGACACAAACAGTACTTCCTGTTTGTGTCAGACCAGGCTGCTGATCTTCTGGTTTTTACTGTAGTACAAAAGGTTGTTTATGTGAATTAATTTAAGGATTTCAATGTAATTTCAAATTTTGTTTTGTCTTTTATATAGTGTAAAATCCAAGGTGGGATATTTTATATGATTTTTTTTCAATAATGTGAAACAAGTGTGACAAACAAGTAATCTTTTTTATGGTCCTCTTAAGTCATCATGAGTATGACTATGTTATAATCAATGTTATATTGATTTTGGGCCTTTAATGATGGCATCTTGGTTTACTGTTAAAAGAATAAACCAAAAGTGTTGTTTATATATACCTTAAACCTAAGATTATGATATAACACCATGCTTTCCACTGTTGATTAAAAAAAAATGTTGGTTGTACTTGGTCTGACGTTTAAGTCTCTTACCTATCGCCAGAAATATTTAAGCAAAAAGTAGTCAAATTCCAGTTGCCAGCCAGTTGCTGAGTGTATTTCTCCTTATGCACTAATGCATGTTTGTACCATTTCGGCTTTTGATCAGTGCACAGGAAACAGGTGTTCCCTCTTCTCGTGGAGCTGTTGGTTGCACTCCATCTCTTCATTAGTTACATTTATGCATATTTTGCTCTTTACAGGGCCGACTTTTGAATTCTATTCATATTTCTTTTTGGACGTTAGTTATCACATTTCTGCAACAGAATGTGATTACTGCCTCCCAACTTTTGTGTGGGGAGCAGGAGGGGGTGGGCTGTGTTGTTGCTGCCACATTAACTACCCTAACAGCGAGCTCCCCTGCAGGGTCTGTGTAATTCTTCCCACCCTGGCAGGCTGACAGGGAGTCAGGCATGGACAGTAAAGGCTGCTCCCCTGGCAGAGACGAGGCCATGGTTAGTACTCCGTGGATATGGGCACTGCTATGGATCATTACATTCCTCAGTGGAGCAGCTGCTGTTTGTGTGTACGTGCAGACTTCTCTACTTGTGACAAAATGAATGAAGGAGAAACTGAAGGCAAGAAAGGCCATTAATATTAATATTATTTTGTCCCATCAGGGTTCGGTTTTTTGGATTTTAGGACGGTTAGTTCAGTTTAAGATGCGCCCACAGTTTTATGAGCCAATTAATCTGTGTAAATCCTAATAATACAGCAATTAGAGGTGATCGATCTGTTGACCAGCGATTGGAACTGGACAATTTTGCATTGAGCGTCTCTGATTGATCAAACAATAAAAAATCTTGTTTGTTTTCCAATTATTAAATACAGCAAAACGATTAACTTCTGCGATTGTCTGTCTCTAACACAACACCTAGTAACATTTTAGTTTGGATTAGAGTTTTATACCTTTTATGAAGGGTGTTTTTAACTTTTTTCATGTGTTCTGGTCTTTATACAAGTAAAATTATCGACAGGTCTGACATCAGAAATAACCTTGAAATTGGACCTGTTGACCTCCAAAATTTTTGAAAATGATTTATATTTTAATGTTAATATGTATGTATATATATATTTTTTATTTTTTTTGCGTTCCTTGCATTTCACATTTGGAAATAAATGTTGACTGGTTTACGTCACGTTTGTATTTACAGCTGGATTTCATTTATGCACGTTTTAGCTGACATCACTAAAAGTCAGACTTTTTACTGTCTTTGTGCTGAAGGCCATTTCCATTTAATTAACC
Source organism: Poecilia reticulata (assembly GCF_904066995.2). NCBI lineage: Eukaryota > Metazoa > Chordata > Actinopteri > Cyprinodontiformes > Poeciliidae > Poecilia > Poecilia reticulata. The sequence goes on along the minus strand of NC_088852.1, from coordinate 8,250,501 downwards.
TTTGACAAAACAATAAAGGTTTTCATTTTCTAAACAAACAGTGGAAGTCCACATTAAATTCTTGCAGCCTGAGTAGTGAGCTGAATAAAAATTGTGCTTATCTGTAGAGAGAGAGGGAAACAGAGAGAGAGATGGCCGCTCTGCTATTACAACAACTGCCATTTGCAGAGTGGGCTACTGCTGATGTCCACAATTATAGTGAGTAATTATTATTATTAGAGATGTAAGATAGATTGGTTAAGTGGCAAACTGGAAGATTCTGACTTATCTTATTTGCCAGCGTTTGAGTTGCTCAGAGGTGTGTGATTCGAAAAGTTTGCCCTCTCTCTGTGTTTACATGAGTGTGTCTGGGGATATGAAGCTGCTTTCCTGTTCCTGGGCCAGCTATTAGTCACGCAGGAGCGGCTAATCTGTAATGGCTGCTGTCACGGCTCTGCTGTGGCTCCTGGTGATGGGCGCGTCGTGACAAAACGCGCACACGCGCACACACCGCGACGAGCCTCCAAAAAACACACGGCACAAAAGTTCAAAACGAACAGATATGTGCGCACACACACCGATTCGCTTACCCACGAAGAATCATCCGTTCGTCTGGTAGCATTAGGACTTCTGACAGATTCTCCAGCGCGAGTCATCGTTCTGGCCGCCGGTGACGCGTTTAGAAGTTGAAGACCTGTTGTTACATTGCACAGCAGACTTGATCTGACCCGACACTACCAGAAAATATAGTCCCGTCTTTTCTCTCTGTATGTAGTAGTTTGCTGATCTGTCTTTAAAAGTTGTTCTGACATGGTCCTGAGAGGTCTGGAGAAGTGAGAAATGTGTTTTTCAGGCGCGGAACAGAATGCAGAAAGAAAACGGGGAAGAGGGAAATACTTGACATCCTTGTTTTGTGAACCATTGTGTGCAGGATAAATATCTCTACCATCCAGACCACGTGGCGGATAAAGTCGAGGAATAAATCGAACGCATCACGATTCTGTGCTTCAACGTTGGGTGATAATTATAAAATCTCTGAAATAAGCTTACGGGAAAGTTCACGAAAATCCTCCATTGCTAGGTATGCCATGATTTTCAAAGAACCTGATGGAGTTCAACAGATCAGTGTTAGCCCCACCCATAACCCCACCCCAGATTAAATCATTTCATGATGACACTGCCAGGAAAAGGAATTCTGAAATAATTAAATACACATTTAAATACTTACCTGCATTGGCTAGTAAACATTTTCATTTTAATGATTTGAAAACATATTAAATAAATGTAAGAACATAATTAAACACCTGTTTATTTCATGGTACATTAATTTATTGATTTATGTATTTTGGCCCTTTTGGCCATCCACAATTTGTAACCTAGCCCTTATTAGCTTTTTGACATGTTTTATTCCCAGCAGATGTCTTTGCTCACTTGAACAGTATACGATGCTCTTGTCCGCATTAGTCTGTAACTATGTTATTTTGTAAATATTGTGAGCTTGGTGTTCCTCTGAAATCCAGATTCTGACAAAAACCCTCGACAGTGTTTATTACAGGAAACATCTGTGCCGTTACTTCAGCTACGTACCTATACGATGAGCTTCTCTGCTCATCTTTTCTGTGTCTCCCAGCCATAAAAATAAAGAAGCAAAAACAAAAAAACTGGCCTCCGTAAATATTTGCTAGATTGCCATGTTATTTTCTCCCAACATTGTAAAGAACCGCCAGATTTTTTAAACAGGAATCCTATAATATGACTCTGCAAAAGTACGGCATTTTGAATTGACAAATGCTTTGCTTCCGTGTCTAAAGGAAAAGCAGCAAAATGACAACCTGCAAGCTAATGCTCCTTTGCCTCTCTCTCTCTCTCTCTCTCTCTCTCTCTCTCTCTCTCTCTCTCTCTCTCTCTCTCTCTCTCTCTCTCTCTTTACCTAGAGCACTGTAGTTGTGGAAAAGTCCATCCAGGACCTCATGAGCCTGATGCAGGATCTGAGCGCGTACTCCAACCAGTTCCTGGAGATGGTCTGTGACAAGCTCAAAGAATACAAGGAGATCTGCAACACAGCCTATAGGTACGAAAAGGAAGAAAAATATGTAGCTGTAAAGTGCTTTACTTATGTTCTCCTTTGGGACCAACAAACAACTTTACAAGTAAAGAAAAGCCAGGAGGTATGATGGGGAAAAAAGGAGTGAGAAACTGCTGAGGACAAGAAAGAACTCTCTGGGAACTCATCTGGTCTGGGTCACAGGTCATTCTCTTCGGGGCCCCTAAGTGATAAAGCCAAAACCTGCAGAGTGTGTCTAAGTAGTATTTTCTATGGCCAGTGCTTGAGGTGGAGTGCGAGTTTTATTGCAAAACTATTTAAACCCTTGAACCTTTTCACACATATTTCATAGGATTTTTTTTTTATGATAGACAAGTGTTTTAACATAAAACAAAAAAATGTTTGGGAAAAAACAGTTTGAGAGGTGCCACACAATTAAATTGAGTGGAACCGCTTTTACAATTAAAGCTGAAACTTGTTCTGGGGAATGTCTTTCTTAGATTTAGGAATGTTTACGATATGAAGATTTAGAGAAGTTTAAGGTCTAAATTCCTTTACTCTACTGTTTTAACTTTGAGTTTTTCTGGATTCACGTGTTTGTCTTCAGGGGTATAGTCCAGTGCGAGGAAAAACTAACCATCAGCTCTTCCTGGGCTAAAGATGAGGACATCAGTCGCCTCCTCCAGTCCCTTCCAAACTGGACAAATATGGCGCAACCCAGACAGACGAGACAGAAGAGGGAAGACGAAGAGGATTTTACACGGTATGCACTGAACACAATCAGGCGTAAGGAAGTTATTAGGACTCATCTACCGATACAACCAGACTTTTAGGAATGTTATTTAAACATTATTAAACCTCTGTTTTGCTTCTAATCAAAAATAATACCCATAAAAGAAGTCATGATTGCTCTTTCAAGCACCTTGGATCTGAAGGGAGTGAAGAAGAATAAGAAAATATAAAAAAATAAAATAAAAAATATGAGTCTGAGGAACCGAAAAGGAGTTTGAGTCTAATCAAAATAGCCTTTGAATGTGCACCTCTGCAGGGAACAGTGAGGCTCGTTGAAGTGGAATGGTAAAGTAAATAAATAAATTGGTTATGTGGCAGAGAAAGTCAATCTGTTGAGTGCTTTCTGCTTCCGTCTCTTGCGCTTGCTTTTTTTAGACCCAAACATACAGAGCAGCTCAGAGATGGAAGAAGGAAAGAGGGACCATCAGGGCGTTTGATTTGAAATGCTTTCATTGCTGTGAAATGGTGGATTAACCCCTGCACCGCTGTCAGCCCGGTGCTTTACTAAAGCTCAGTTAATAAGCTAAATACGCCTCAGTGTTAGTCAATATTCTGTCTTTTTTTTTCTTTTGTTTTTTAAATTTGTCGTTTGAAGGATCTTAAATTTGTGGGCATCCCGGTGGCCCTGGAGGCCAGTCCATATGTCTGAGTTTGTGGTACCATGGTTCTCTAATATTCCCAGTTCTTTCCATCTGTCTTTTCTGTTTTTAATCATCCTTCAACCACAAGTGATTTTAAATAAAGTCCATCTTTGTTTTCATCACTTCATATGTCTTTTTTGCACTCTTTTCTAAATGCTCTCTGGATTTTTTTTCCCCTCCCAACAATTCATGATCTCAAAATACCTTTTTTAATATTAATATATTGCCTTTCTAAACTCAGGCTTCCAGCTACTTATTCATGCACAACCGTGTTTTGCTTATTCTTGTGAATTACTTTAAAGGTCAAGGCAATAATTCACTCCTACATTCCTAATCAAACCGACTTCATATTATCAGAAATCTTAATGTTACACGTATATGTATGTTTGCTTTTATTCAGTAACTCCTCATGTTTATCTTTTAAGAAATCAGCTTCTTTTAAAACATTTTTACTAGAATTGAATAAATCTTTATCTAGAGAATCCAACGTTGAAACCAGCTTTGACCATATTGCCACATATCTGCTTTTAAAGCTAATATTTTTTGGGAGAATAACACGGAATGGCTTTCCATGCACCTCATGCGCATCAAGCCTTTTTGCAATCACATTGCAAAATGTTTATGGATTTTCTGAGAATGTTATGGTAGAGCAACACAAAGTGGGGCTTAACTGGGAAAACAATACGTTATTTTGAAAATGTTACAAATAAACGCCATAAACCCACACATAATGCTTGCCTGCATTACATTACTGTGGTCACACACTTAATATATTTATGAATAATTGTGTGAGGAACCATTTCTTTCTTCTTCAGCGCTGCTTTTGCTAAGGAGTCGGAGGTGCTGACGGGGAATCTGGGAGACAAATTGATCCCCCAAAACGAGATCCTGCGAGACGTCAGCGACCTCAAGGCTCTGGCCAACCTTCATGAGAGCATGGAGTGGCTCGCTGGTCGCCTGAGGTCGTTCTTCACCAACCTGCCTCAGATGTCCAGTGAGTACACCTATAAACTGTTAAACCGGAATCTGCTGATAAACTTAAATAATGCACCGAGTTCTATCATTTACAAAACCAACACAAACATATGCAATTCGTTCCCTGCTTATGTCTGGCACAATGACGCCAACGCAGACATCTGTTGTTTATTCCTTCTGCAGCAAACTCGGTATTGTTTTGAGTTTGACTTATTAAATGCAAACAATCTCTTACTTTTGCAGTTATTTACCTTCCCCTTTGACTCCTTATGTGCTTTGTACAGTAAATGGCAGCAGTTACGTTAACTATAGCAGTTAGGTAATGACACAGACATGCAGGTTTAGCATTAGATTTATACATTACTTTATAGTTTTCAGAATGATATTGTCAGATTACAGGACCTGGGTGTGAATAAAGTTTTTTTTTCTCATCTGTACTTGCACTAACTATGTTGCAACACCTCTCACCCGTTCCTCATTATGTTCCCGTTGGTATGTATGAAAAACACTCATTACCTTTTCTACTGGAGTTGTCAAAGAGCCCTCTAAACACACGTATCTATGCACGCAAACTCCTATTATGCTTGGTTCTTCTTGTCTTCGATTGTATCGCCTAATCAGGACTCATACATTCGCCCAGAGCTGAGTCATCACCTAACATATCATTAATGTTGCTCTATTTCTCCTTCTGAATTCCTCAACTTGCAACTTTTACGTACCTCTTGTTCATCACCTGCACTTAGTTTTTGTTGACATTATTAATATAGGAGTATTTTCCATCTTAAATTTTGTTGAAGATTTTAAAAATCTACTCTGTTGGGTAAATAACAAACTGTGCTCAGAGTTTGCAACCTTTAGAACTGCTCAACCCTATTCAGACACATGATTCATAACAGTTTTGACTGTTGTGAATCCATTCTCTCTTTCCTATGAGATGAATGGAAACAACAAAGTGTGCCACATTTTTCCACAAGTAAAATAAACGATTATTATTTTACTTTGAGGATTTGATTGCACATTTGGTATGGCAAATGTGGAAACCTTCATTTTATTCTGTAATGACATAATACATTTACTATATAAGGACTTTGGGAATTAAATGTTGCCAATATGGCAAACTGTCCAGGGTGGTTGGTGGAACAACAAGGGGGAGGAAATAAAAATTGATTGCACCTTTACTGTATTTCTTTTTTTAATTACATGTTCAATCAGTGGAATTGGACATCTAGAAATGAAGAAAAACAATTCTGTACAGCACATAAACCTGGCATGTGATCGGTAGGTAATGATTTAGTGCTAAATTAAGGTTTATTTTCTGTGTCCTTAGTCAATCTGTTCTGCTTTTGACCATCTCTAGTTCAAAGTTGTGCTTATTTAGGTCAGAACTCAGCATATCTCTTTTCTTGGATTTTTTTAAAACACAGTTTGAGATTTCTGAAACCTTTATTCCTATTTGGAAAACACACAAAAAAAGAGCATTTCAAATGCATTCTTGGCTTTGTCCAAGTTTAGATTGATTTTTCCACTTGACTCACACTGCTTTTATGTTATGTTTCTAATGAGTTACATTGGGAAAAGCTGAATTAGCTTTGTTGGGGAAGTGGCTGAATGCTTGGCTGAGTGTAGGGCAGCAGAAAGAGGGTCTCGCCAAGGGCACTGTTTATTTAAAGACAGCAAATGTGTGCTTGTAATTCTTAATTATTATTATTTTTCTGTGAAAGGGCCGTAAAAAGCTTAGGTTGGTTTGTTTTTCTACTTAGCAGGTAGAAACCACCTGCATAAAAATAAGCCTAACCCTAACCCTCATTGAAGAAGGTAGCCTAAAAAGTCTAATCAGGTCTTCCCAACTTGTTATGGCAAATCAGTGCCCCTTCTGTATCCCTTTGATCCCTAATTTGAATTGGTGCTCAAACCAAATTAGGTCTTAGATCCAGCCCTAATCCCACCGTTCTCCCAAAAAATGTGACAATGTTTTGGTTAGAGATTTCTCTCCTTTGACTCAAATTACTCTGCAGTTGTCCAAGCTGTAAATCAGCATTTTTGAATTGATGAGAGTTGATCTAAAAGAGAGAAATGTCGATAACCACTTAAAAATCACAATGAGTAATACCTGGAGGAGGATGGGCTGCTGACCTATCTGTGATCTGCTCCTGTAGCTAAGATAAGAACATGTCTGCAAGGGGCACTGACTAGATTGCAAGAAAATTGTGTGTAGAAAAAAACCCGAAAAAAAAACAAACATCCTCATCTGATAAGACTGCAGATGGTTGTCAGAATTTGGCTTCAACAGTAAAAATCCTTAGTATCAACCTGCCTTGTGCCAACAGACCAGGCTGTCCGAAGCGACATGAGGGTGAAGCGTCTTGGCACTCTCTTAATGCTTTTTAACACTAATTTATGTTTCCCCTCATCATCCAAAAGCTAGTATTTTTCATATACCGACTCAGAATGGGTTTTGCCCAAATCATCACCCTGTTTTATTATAAAAATTGTTTTTTGGGTTTTTTTTTTTTTAGAGGGCTCAACTTTGTTGTGAATCTGTTACACTATATGTAAAAACCTTTTGGGGGTTCACTGCCATATCTAGGTGTGCAGTCAGGGAGAGTGGTAAGTTATGCACCTTTTCTGAGAGGAATAAAGAGACCTTCAACCTTTATCAGCCTTTGTCACAACTCTCTGCCTTCAGACTTCTGATTGCTCATTGAACTCCCGCTAGTTTGCCGCTCCATATCGCAACTTTTCTTCCAAAAATGAAATAATTAAATATGAAATATTCTTATTTGGGTTTGACTTTGTCACCGCCGTATCTCTCTCTCTCTCTCTCTCTCTCTCTCTCTCTCTCTCTCTCTCTCTGTGTGTGCACTTCCTCTTCCTCTTGCCCTGACGCCGGTTTTCTTCGTCTTCTCGCAGATAAGAATTCAATAAAAGTGCGGGAAAGGGACGTGACATAATTATCATTAATTCCTGCGGGTGGCACTAATGGGAAGGATAGGGCAGTAACTTATCATGCTGGGACAGCCTCCTTATTGTTCATTATTTAGTGTTTGGTGAGCTGATGGCGGACTACATGTGCGTGGGTTTGCTTGGATGATGTGTGCTTGTGTGTGTACACAGCCGTGCGCTGTGCGAGATGGGACAAGGCTACGGCAAGGGGGGAAAAAAGTGCCCACCTTATCTCATCCTCCAACCCGCCACCCCCGCCTAGCTCACGTCTATTTCTCTCCAAATTGGATTTTATATTACAAAAGCAGTCAGGTATGAACAAGTCATTTTCCTCTTCTCTCCTTGTTTTGCCGTTTTCTTTCTTTTTTCTTTCTTTCCAAATCTCCACTTCTTTTGCCTCATTCTTTTCTCTTTCCTTTTGGTTTCTTTTCCTCCCTCCGTTTGCCACATTCTCCAGTAGGAGACATTTCTTGTTTTTACTCAAAAAAAATTTTTTTTGTCTTGAATTTGGACGCAGCTGCATGATCTGTGAGATTAACATCAGAATATCAAAAGAATTTTTTATAGCTTCAACTTTCTCACTGATGAATCAGTTTTTGCATGTGCACATGCAAATTGAAACATCTTTTGAATTTTCTCTCTGAGATTGCTACAGATGTCTTGAAAGCAAAGAGCCTGCATGTGTGTGATAGGTAATGATGTGCGCATGAATGTTGGTGATTATCTGGTGGACAGCAGGAAAGGATCTGATCATCTGTCTGGTTATAGTACTGATTAATCTGCTCTCACAATATTTATTCAAGAATACAAAAGCTTGGAAGGCAGCATCATCCTGGCAGCCATCTCTGTTGCAGTATTATTATCCAGATTATGTGAAATTACAACAGCAAGCTTCAAATGATGCATAGTTATTAAACACTTTTTACAGTTAACGATTCAGTAAGTGTGGCCTCCTTTATTACCCGATACCCCTAAATATGTTCAGCGGTTCTCTTAAGGCTTCAGATACTACAGTGATTAATTATGCAATCCACATTTGATTTTTATGAAAAGAACTACAAGAAGAAAGCCATTGTTCAGACAAAGCATTGAGAAGTTATGTTCTCTGTTTGCCGGAAGCCAAATAGGAGTTCGATGAACAAACCCATGAAAAAGAAGGTGCTCTGGTCAGATGAGAGCACTATTTGAATCAGTGTTTTGGCCCATAATGCATTGGTAAAATCCCAACACTCCATATGAACCTGAAAACCCATACAGATTGTGAAACTGGATGAAGAGAGTGCCATGTTGCGGTTAGTATTTTATTGATCAGATGCGAGGACAGGGAATCTGATCAGAGTTGACAAGAAGATGGATGGAGCTACTTTGAAGGCTATCATGGAAGAAAACGTCTTAAAGGCTGTAAAAGACTGTGGTGCAGCTTCACCTTCCAATAGAACAAGGATGCTAAACATACAGTGAGATCTGCTGTGAAATGTTTTATAACAAAGGGTCAACATGTGTTAGAATTGTCCAGTTACTTCCAAACCTCAGGAGACATCCTGTTTGAGACTCGGCTGCTTTGCAAAGAAGAATGGCTTAACAATTCACATTGTAAATGTGTAAAGCTGGTAGAAACAACAGGTTGTTCTACAAAGCCTTATCTTAGGTTGGGCAGGATAGAAATACACGTTATAATTCTCAGATTTTTATTAGTATTTTATTTAAGCAATACATCCATTTTCTTCTTTGTCACAATTTTGCGCTAGTTCCTAATAAAATACATAGACACAATTTAGTTTGTATCATGAAAAATGCGGTATGAAGACTTTATCAAGGCTTTTTTTGTTCTATATGTTTGAATTGAAGACCTTTTGCCCAACAACAATTTCTAAACACGTGGGCAGAGAAACAAACCTTCAGCCTCGTCTTCTTGGGTTTCAACCACGTGGCATTGTGGTTTCCTCACAGCAAGATGCTCTCTTAGGAATAACTCATCTTACCCACAGCAAGTCCATTGCTTTCTCCTTTAGCTGTGTTCTTCCTCTTGACTTTTCTTGACAGGGAAGTTAATTAAGATGGTGTTCTGTTAAGTTCGGAGGCCGGCCAGGAAGACTGGTTGAAGTTGGAGATGATGGTCTTGTATTTATGTTGTCAATTCTTTTTCTCTGTTCACTCAGTAGCTTTCAATTCATTCCTGTTTTTCGGAATCATCCAGTATTATAACTCATCTAGACTAATTGCAGATTTCTATTCGTCTGCTGTTTTGTTTCCCTGGATAGAAAGTTTAGTTTAGTTGCAGATGTTCTTCACCCACCAGAGGCAGCAAAATAAATAATGTCTTCCATTATTTCCAAGCCAGTCGTTCACAAATCATTCATCACTAAACCCCTGCAAGACGTTGTCTTCTGTTTTTTTCCCCCCCAAGTGTATGTGTGCGTGCGTGTGTGTGTGTGTGTGTGTGTGTGTTTCGTGATTCTTGTTGAGTGTGTCCTGTACTTTTCCATTTTTGAACATCTCCAATCTTCTTGCCTGGTTGTTTTTGTTATTCTCAAGATGAGTCGTTCCGTAACACCTTTCTGAAATGCAGGACAGAGAGGGTAAAATTAGGCGTGTAGCATTACATGTCCCTTTCTGTTTGCATGCTGTGTGAAGATTCTGTGGCTGATCTCCTTCTTTAATGTCTCCCACCCTCATCTACTGCAGATGGCGAGCAACGGACGTTTGCCTTAGAAGAAATTCAAAAATAATTGGATAAACGCAGAGCACAAACACACTGGCGCATATGCGCGCCACTTGGACGCGTGAAAAGACACAGGATATGCACATACATATTCTCATGTTCAGCCATGCAGATAAAAACAAGTCATAACTAAGATCGTTTGCAATTTGGTTATAGGGAACTCAATAAACAGAGAAAAAAAGAGCAGAAAAGTTGTCAGTCAGGACCAATGAGTCGTCTCCTTTTGCCCGTCTGTCCCTGACTCTAATGGTGCCCCCCATGCTGTGACACCTCCCTCGCATCATCAAAGCAGCATAGGCCCGCAGCAGTAGGAAACGGAGTGTTTTTTTTTATGTGTGTGTGTTTGTGCTGGTGCGTTTCATGGACACCCCCTGGAGAGACCTCCAGCTGCGTGTGCCACAGTAATCCCTTTTTTTTCCTGTGTCAGAGTGACTGATTGTAATGCACACGAGAGGAAACGGGCCTTCAAGTCACTTTCATGCATATACCCATGTGCATATACATTGACACTTAGTAGGGGGGAAAAACAGCCCCAGGACCAGAGCTTGTTACACATGTCCTTTCCAGCAGATACAACCACAAGCCAAGAGAGGAAATAAGATACACTGAACCCTGAAGAGTTCACAGTCTTGTTTCCTTTACACGTTTATGTAACATGTTATTTAATCCCAAAATGAAAAATGCAACCTTTTTATGTAGCCATCCTAGTGGTAACCTGAGCAAACATATGGCAAATAACCACTGCATCCTTTATTTGCCTCTAACGGATGCAGTGGTGGTAAAAAGCTTATTTATTCTCTCTCCCTTGGTGTGATGGTGGAGCTTTATGGATGCACTCGAGCTGTTCTTTTTGCAGGATTCAGTTATGATACAGAAAACATCCAGATGGACTTTTAAAAACAACAAAGAATCAAGACTACATGCACTCAATTATTTAATATGTTCAAAATAAATCTGTGCAAAATATACCTCACCAACTTTTAGATAATAATTTGGTTGGATTTTTAACCAGTCTCCTTGATAAAAGTGTTGGAATTTATTTATGCAGATTGTCGTACTACCTAATCAATTCCATAACCAGGTTTGATGTGTGTTTGGGATTGTTGTCTTGATGGAAAAACCCAGGTGTGTCCCAAGTTCAGCCATCCAGCTGTTGCGTTGAGGCGAAGCTGTAGAATTTGGAGGCAGTCTCCCCTTATTATTCTTTCAACATTGTACTTCCTGTAGCATCACACCCCCACAGGATGTTTGAAAGGCTCACCTTGACTACTCCAAACATACTTCCTCTCACTGTGCCACATAGCTCATGGGGTCGGGACACAGAGATGCTAACAAATAATTTTTTTTTCCAAGTCTTTGAGGGGGAAGTCCAAGTCAACTCTTTAGGGCACAAGCCTAAGTCAGGTCTAAAATCTTTTATTTTTGCCACTTGAGTCAGTATCCAGCCGGCGGTGCTATTGCTGGGGTGAGTATATATTTGAGCTTGTATCTGTAATATTCACCATAAACGGATAAAAGTAAATCTGTAGTAGATCAAGACTTCTACACCCAAAATTGAATCATTTCAATCCTGCTTTGAATCTGTACTTGGTGTTATTGTTGCACCCTGAAAACTGTTCAAATTCATCCTTAAAAGCCCAGAATGTTGAGGTGCATGCTGGTGTTGAGCTCATGTAAACATATTAGAACCACTGTAACGTTACCTGTCAGTAGACGAGAACGATCTAATGTACGAACAATATATACATCCACTGGAATAACATGTCTAAATTAGGCTCCGTGCAGAAACAAAACAGATAAGTATCAGAGGACAGCAGAGGGCTGGACTGTAGTAGTTCATTTGCAGTCTTATAAATGTGCTTACAAGTAACTTTCATCCTTAAAATTTATTTTTCTCTCCATCGTCGGCTGGATTTTATATGTTTAAAGAAACCAGAAGCTTGTCTACATTCAGTTAGACACAAAGTGTTTCACTGCCTCTACCTGCAGCAAGTAGTGAAATGAGACCGACACTGCACCATTGTGTCCTCCCACACACTGCACATACGCATTATCAGGTTTACTCAAGGAGACTGTTAATTAGCATGTCAGCTTACACATACAGCGCATACATTCGTCGAATACGTCTGTGCACACCGGCCGACACATAACAAACATGCAAGGTTTTAATGAGAAACAGTATTCCCTGCTTTTTTTTTATCGCTCTTTGTCAGATGCACAAACTGTAAGAGCATCTGTCCCCAGTTTGTCACTCACAATGCTGGCTGTGTTTGCTTTGTTGATTGGAAAGGCAGAGCATACACCTCGCTGCTGTTTTCTCAAGGCCATCGGTTTCTTATCTTGCAAAGATTCATTTAAAGTAAGTGCAGTAGGGGCAGTAGAACGCAAATTATGATTTAACATTCTTGGGGTTGCACTCACCATCCCCAAGCAGTGGAATAGCGGACATAATCTTTGAAAAGGGAAATCCTGTCATGCAAAAGGACAGGAGTAGTTTTTTTTGGTTTATCTTAAGCTTAATGCTATTTTAAAAGTCTTCATCTCTTTGTTCAATATTATACAGGCATTATATGTAACGGTAGTGCATAGGACGTCTCGATATCCAAGAGCAGTACCATTCCAGCATTGCCTTACGTCACTTTTGATACTGTAATGTACGCACCATATAACGTAGGCTTTTGAATTAATTCATTTTATTATATTGAAAAATCCCACAGCTTGAGTTCTATGACTATCATTCACCATATGAGAGCCATTACTACAGAAGCAATGCAACTGTGACTCAAATGTAGATTAAAAAAAATGCTAGGTTATCTCCACTGATGATGATTCACTCACCTCGGCATGCTGGATGCTTGAAGCTCAAAGTAAAGCTCCCAGCTTGCCCTACTGTATGGGATAATTTAGGGAATATTTGCTTTACCACTTGAAAGCACTAATTAAGCATAACAATTTTATTCTAGCCTCCCAGTTTTTTTTGTTTTTTGTTTTTTTTTAATTGGCCTTATAAAATGTTCTAATTTAAATGAATTTGTATCTGTCACAGTTGGTACAGAACGGCACATCACTGCAGGCTTATAGTAGTTTACCACTACTCCGGCCTTAGTCATACATTCGTACCTGTGTTTGTATGCGTGTGTGTGTGTGCGTGTGTGTGTGTGTGTGTGTTGATTTGTACCCGCTTGCATTCATGTGTGACCTTCGGAAGGGCAGAAAGAATAAGTAGGGAGGTGGCTTTGACTGCGGCACATCGATCCTGGACCCCTGCATTCTCCTGCTCAACAGTCACTTTCTGTTCACACACACACACACACACACACACACACGCGCACACACACATTGCTTACACATCCACGCATGCCTCATTGGCCAAATAGACTTACATATGAGTGACGGGGCCAATTTCTCTCCTTTTCCTCCTCTTGTTAATTTATGGCCATTGATCTACACTGAGCTGAATTTATGCTCATCGTGCTCTCAGACTCTTTCTCACGTTCACACAAGCACAATCGGCTCTTTTGTGTCGCTTACAATGCTGTACAGTGACACATGCTCCTGCTGCCTCAGCACAAGTTGTGTGAAGAAAGTATGGGGAACATGATGAAGGACTCGGCAATTGTGTGAAGTTGAACTAAAGGTGCTGCTACAGATGTGGAAATGAGCTGGAGTCATTTACGTTTATGCTATAATATCCCTGTGAAGTGCATGTTAGACTAAAGGTTTTCACAGTAAAAATAAAAAACGTTTTTCTTTGACAAAAGCTTAAGCTAAATGTTCAGGAAGTCTGATTTCCTGTATCGTGTTTGCTTGTACTCAGGTGCCTGTCCATCCACTGCAGACAGCCAGGTGCTTGGTGAGAGCGAACGTAGCAGGGAGCAGATTCTCCAGACTCTGAGCGATTTGTCTCGGGGCTTCCAGGATATCGCCGATCGTTGTCTGCTGGTGTTACACCTGGAGGTCAGGTAAGAAAACAAAACTGAGGAATTTGAAACCGTTTTACATTGTTATTGTCTTGTCTATTTCAGTCAAAAGTTCATATGTATTTGTGTCGTATTAACTTTGGGTTTTTTAACGATGCTTAAGGCTTTGCTTAATGCATTTGGGAATTTCACCTAATCCACTAAAACTGCAGCACAACTTACATATAGTTCTGATCAAAAAAAAATTGATACCCCATTAAACGTTGAGTTTTTTGTCATCTCTGGAAAATAGCATTATTTAATTAAAAGTAAAAGACAAAAATAAACTATATTTTAATTGCTAAACATCAGCTAAATTCATTCAAATTTTACTTGAAGTTGATTGTATGGTAAAAGTTGTTTTTTCCCCCCTCATGACTACATTGACTGTGTCTACTGCATATTTGTATTTGCATGAATAACATTACTGCATTGACATAGTTATGTTTTGTCAACCTTTTTTTAACACAGCAGCACAGAAAACGTGTTGTCAAATCCAGTGTGCAAAAATGATTTGTCCTCATAAATGAATTCTCCAGTTCAGAACTGCATTATCTTCAGTATGTGTTTTGAATGTCAATGTCTAAGTTAATTTACCACACCATATACTTTTTCACTCCCGTAGAACCACTAATAGTCCTCCATCATCCTCTTTTATTTCCATCCCTCCCTGTAGTCCATTATGTAGCTTATGCAATATTGTTGATGATTTCAGTTGAAAACCCTCCCTGAGGCTGATGTCTAGCTATATGCTACACTCCATTGACTCTCCCCATCTAGCGAATTTCCCCTGATAGTGGTACCAGCTAAATGAAGCCATGAGGAAGAGAGAAGGAGGCAAGGAAGGGAGAGAAGAGGGAGGAGGAGAGATGAGTGAGGCTAAAGTGGTGTTGGGGGTTAACGAAAGGATCTACAGTAGCTTAGTGGGGGAAACGATTGAATTGAGAGGGAGGGATGGGGAGATGGAGGAATTCAATATGCAGTGTGCTTTTTGGCTTTTGCCGAAGGGGAAAAGACATTTACCCATATAATTTTTATGTTCTTCCACCCTAGACACTGTGACTAAGGAATTTAAAATGTATTGACTTTGTTAGTCAAGATAGCTCTTTATGGAGCTAAAGAACCGCTCACAAAAATGTTAGAGAACATAGAACAAGAGGAGTGAGGAAGTAATTTCTACATTTGGTATTTTGGGGGTTTGGCCTTATTTAGGAATCTTAATATTGTATTTGTTGTTTTTGGTAATAACTATTCGGTGTTTAGCTGCTAGGAGGAAAGTCAGTTGCTGCAAGTTTGAGGTCTTGGTTCTCAACCAGAAAAAGACAGTCTGCTTTTTCCAGAGTCGGGGTCAGATTCTGCCACAAGGGGGTTCAAGTAAGTGATAGAGCAGGTGATCTATAGATGGATTGAGCCTTTATCTGCTGCAATATAGTGAAGAAAGAGCTTATCCAAAGAGCAAAAGCTCTGGATTTACTGGGCTATCTTTGTCCCAACTTTCATCTATTGTCAGGAGATTCGGATCATGATTAAAAGTATGAGATCCTGGAACCAACGTGCTGATGTCAGCTTGTTTCACACCTTTGCTAGACTTGGCCTAAGAGATTGGGTGATTAGCTTTAAGTAGAACTGCTTCTCCTCCACATCAAAAGGAGTCGGTTTAGGTGGTTCAGTCATACGATTTCTATCTCTCATGAACACCTCCCAGGTTCTCTAGTCTTGTCCCACTCAGATCATTTTACGGGACAGACAGACCCAGAGCTCAGAGGAACTACATCCCTTCTGACCTGGGAATGTCTTTGAGTCCTCTAGAATGAACCAGAGGGTGTCATTGGAGAATGTCAGGGTTTTTCTTCTGGGCCTTTTAGTCCTGTTACTCAATCTCTGATAAGTGGGCGGCAATAATCTCTAATGATTGATATTATTTTTCAGTTTCTCTTCTTCAGGGAAACAACAATATACTTTGCTCAACTATAGCTTGTTATCTTAATGCCCTTTTATTTTGCTGAGCCACAGGCAAAGTTTTTTTTCCTCGTGATGTGCCCGATTTTTCTCCAATGTAGGGGTGAACCAAAGGTCAGGTAATCGCATATCCTTCAGGACTTTTCTTTGCAGGGAACGTCACTTGCAAATGTCCAATTAGAAATCTATTTGAGGCAACTGTCCAATTATTTTGAGCCCCCTGACAATATATCTTAAAGAGCTGCAATTTTTATATCTGCATTCTTTTCTTTTTAAAGTGCATCGTCCTAAAAGCTCTGAAAACAATGTTGTTTTTTAGGTGCAAAACATACATATTCTAGTATAAAAGAAACTATGGTTACATAACAGCATTGAGAGTGTGCTCTTTATTTACATGATGTTTTTGCTTTTCTTTTAACGCCCTTAAGGAAAATGTGTCATATTCAGTGCGGTGCTCTCCAGCACTCTTTGTAGCTTAACGATATCCAGCAGTGATGTAGTCATAGTTGAATAAGTGGATTTATGCTGAATACTTATGAAACTGAAGAATTTCTGTATGAATTATAGAGTTTAAAAGCAGGTAGACAGCTCACATTATAACTACTTAATTCTGATTTAGAAGACTATTATAATAGCAGCAGGTGACTGGGACGTTCTTGAGGGATATAATTGTAAATGATAGTTTGAGGAATGATGTGCATTTAATGACTGATTAAGTGCAAAGTTTTACAATTGACTATGCTTCAAGATTTCTCTCTGTTCTTCCGTTTCCACTCTGCTCCCCTGCTTTACTCCAGGGTACACTGTTTCCATTACCTGATCCCCCTCACCAAGCAGGGGAACTATGCTATTGTGGCCAACGTGGAAAGCATGGACTACGACCCCCTGGTGGTCAAACTGAATAAGGACATCTCAGCCATTGAAGAAGCCATGGGAGCCGCCTTGCAGCAGCACAAGTTTCAGTATATATTTGAAGGTAAGCTGGACCCTGGTAGAAATTTCAAACGGTGTCATTTATTCCCTTACTTCGGGATTCCGTTGTAGTCTGGAAAAGTGTGGAGTTTATTTTTAATGTTTTCCGCATCTGGACAAAGAAATTGGCATTTTGACAAATATATCTTAACCTGTTCTCTAAAATCAGTCGTCCATAATTTTCACCATTTGTTATTTAAATGACCTTTTCAAGCATTGAGAACTCCTGAAAAGAATTAAACAAATCAGTTGGGACCCTGAGTTTTGCTCTCTATTTTTGAGAACATTTGAAATGTTTTGTTCTTCTTTAGTAAATGTTCTGCTGTTTTCATCCAAATAAACCTGTGTTATGTTTGTGGGTTTTTTCAGGTCTTGGTCATCTCATTTCCTGCATTCTAATCAATGGGGCCCAATACTTTAAGAGAATCAGTGAGTCTGGCATCAAAAAGATGTGCAGAAACATCTTTGTCCTTCAACAGAACCTCACCAACATCACCATGTCCAGAGAGGCTGACCTCGACTTTGCCAGGTAGCTCCTTCTCATATTTTTGTATTATCACGAAGTGTTTTACAAGGACTGACACAGCAAATGTGCAGTTGCAGTTACACGCTATAAACACTCCAAGGCATATAAGAGGCATTTGGAGATCTTCAATATGGGTATTACTCAGTTTCTGTATTCAGAGCTTTTGGAGATACTAACATTTTTAAACTCCCATAACTTCCTGTTACTTCAGTAGGTGGAGTTTTGGGTCAGAATTTCTTTTGACATCTCATGATGTAAATGTGTCATTTCTCCATTGTCAATGCCCGACAGAGGGTCAAGCAGCCTGTCAGCAACACTGTGTTTTGTGTCCGAGACGTTGTTTGTGAATCTGTCATCTATGTGAGTGAAGGGGTCGTGCAAAACACGACGAACTGAGAGAGTCCTCAGGTTCGGGAAGATTCTCATCAATTCTTAAGTGTTTTGCAAGGGAAGTAGAAGAGATTGCAGGGACAGAAGTTGGTAGAAATGAGCACGTACACAACATGCAGCGGCGTCAGGAGAAAAGGGGCATTTATTTAAAGATAAAAGTTGAGGAAGGAGCGTTAAATATTAATTTTAAAATTAACAGCCCGAAAATACACCGTGACATGTTGTGGGGTTAATTAGCTTCTTTCAACATCCCTTAAAACTTGTCATATTTTTTCAGCGCTTTGGTGTTTGTGTGCCAGCAGAGTTTGGGCATTATTATTTATCTAATTTGGTATAAATGCATTCCAAATTTTTTTTTTTTTAAACCAAAGAGGTAAAGTGTAATGACCTGAACTGTTGTGGACTGTACCGGATGTGGAGGTGATTAGCATGTTATTTCTTCCTCCTGTCAGCTTTGATTACGGTGGAATGGGGGTGATGGCTTTTTGTGTCTTTTCTCTCTTTCTCCCACTCTCCCTGATTACGAGGCGTGGGCGGTGTGGAAGTGTTGATTGGGAATTGCAAAGCTCATTGTTTACACATTCATGGCTTTTTGGATTGGCCGGCCTCCGGCTCCTGGATACAGACTCTCACAAACGCACACAAAACCCCCACGTACACACACCTGTAGTGTAGCCCTAACTCCCACACATTCAAATGGTAATAACAACCACACAGCAGCACATATATATGTATATGTTATTTTAAGGAGACCATCTGACTTTTTATTCAAAATCCAATGGTTCTTTAGAGGTCACAATACATTGCACATAATACGTTTGGAAGAGAAACAGGCCAACATAATCCAGGATTGATCTCTGTTCTTTTTTTTCTCACAAATTCACCCTGTCTTTCAAACTAGACCTACGTAGTGTTATCAGATGCATTTCCAATTTAAATGTGAGCAAAACTTTGTTGATATTCCATGAATGTAAAAAACAACAAAAACAAACAAAAAAAACACAATTCACAATTTCATTCTTTCCATTTAATAAAAAATGCAATTTCTTGTGTGTTTCTTATTAAACATACAAACACGAATATGTTTGTTCACACAATAATTCATTACAAAAGAAAACTAATTTACTGTAGGACTCTCTATGTAACAGATTTGCAACTGAGTGTGTAATCTGGTGTTGTAAAGCACCACAGTTTTGAAATAAAGACGTTGAGAAAGTTGGCTTCGGTTTACCGGAATCAGCAGTGACAAAACAGTCTGGTTGGACTACAAGAAGAGTATTTGTTATTACCTCCCCTGGAAAGAATTGATGGCAAATAATCAAAGGAAGAAATCACAGCAGGATGTCTGCTTTGCAGACTGGCTGCAGATGTTTCCCAGTTTAGCCATGCTCCTGTTTCTGTTCCAGTGTGTGTGCTTGATCATTTGTTCTTTGTGTTTGGCTGCAGCCGTGTGGACAAGTTCTGCACAAGAGCACCATAACAGCCAATGATCTGAGTTAAAACTACAGTAGGGCCTGGTTGTCAGCACTGCAGAACAAATAGGCATGCACACACACACACACACACACACACACACACACACACTACTTTTTGCCTTTCCCATAGAGTGAAAAATGATAAGGAAACAGTGTCACCTCGTGGTGGCATCCTAGCTTGCATACTGTGGGGAAAAAAAAAAAAAGTTGAAAACTTACAGTACATCCAGTTGTAAATGTTGCACCTGCTGGTATCACCTGAATGTGTTTTTGTGTGTGCGTGTGCGTGAGCAGGTGTATTAGTATCGTCCCAAAGCAGTCTCATGTTGCTCAGTCAGAAGTTTGGCAGCAGCATAAGCTTGTATGTCAAGGTCAAACACACATGCACACATGATCAGAGAAACACACACACACAGTCTCCAACCATCTGCTCAGAGACGAGACTCATTTTGCAAACCTGCGTGTCACAGCAAAGTCATCTCCGAGTGTGTGTTTTTGTTTATTGACGGCGCACTCAACCTTATCACTGCGCTGATCTCCTCTGGTTGTCCGCTGTATCCGCCCCTCCCTCTTTCTTCCTACATCTTCCTCTCTGCCTGTTTATGCTGATGGGTTGTTTTGACAAGAGCTGAGATAAGTTCAACTTGGGAAGTTTGTGGTGAGCCCTTCATCTCGAAAAGCGTGAGAAAACTCAGTAGTTGCACATGACAACATTTTTAAGTCGACAAATGCACATTTGTCGACTTAAGTCCCTGTGTCCTCACATTCGTTTGTAGATGTATTTAAAGTTTTCGCTTCATGATGAGAATATACAGCAAGAGTGTATTATAACAGCAAAATGTTAAAAAAGGGTTAATTACTTGCTTTTAATCTGAGTCGAGTTACAAAGAGGCCAAATTCACAAGTTAAAATGAAGGTTTGCCTCATCTTCTATTTAGTACATCAGTAATTCACAATGCATTGTGAATTGGATTGTATTTCGTAAAGAACCTAGTTTCTGTTCTTCACTTCAGAACTGTATTGAGATAATACACACACAAATCTAAAAAAAAGGATAAAATGTGATTCATATATTAAACAGGTCTACATTATCTGCTCCAGGTAATTCCTTAACATTGATGGAAAAAGTACTACTTATAAAAGTACTACTTTTAAGGTAGAATTATTATTTATAAGATGGGGAAAATGTCTTGTTCCACTGGTAGAATATTTTCCTTATAACTATTACGTTTTCGTCAATATTAAGAAATTATTGCCTTAAAAGGGCTCCATTGTTCTGAAATGTTACTTGTAAGTTACTTTTGTCTTATTCCAATTTTACTAAATGTAATCTTAGTGCACTTACTGTCAGATCAGATCAGATAATTGCACTAGAAACTAGACTAAAAACACTTGGTAAGACTTTGTGTTTTTGAAGTGAATAGTATAGAAAAATCTTTCTATTTCCAAGCTTTATTTTCTGTCCAATTGTTTAAAACATCCATCTCTGTTTTTGTCTATTTGTCCATCTACCGTTTGTTCAGCACTCACCTTTTGTCGCTTTTAAGGGAGGTGTTTTGTTGTGAGAGCAGCCCCAAAGCGTGCCACCTACAAGCCTAAAATGGCATGTTGTCATGAAGACCTGAAAGGTCCATTAGTTTGAGAAAATCGAAGTATGTTCCCAGACGCGGACCGAAGCACCATTACAAATTCACAAAAAGCAAAGCTCTGAGCCGACCGGCGACCCGTGCATGCAGGTCGGAGAGTTGTCATAACACAAACAACAAATCCGCCGCAGCTTAGCCAACCAGCTAGCATAGACACCAGTCTGACAGTCTCATTGTCAAGGCACCCCAGGGTTCATCCCATCTCACCCACCTGTCTCCTACTGGAATGGCTCCAGCGTTCCAATCTACATGTCTGTAATGCGCAATAAGGTGTTGCGCTCTGTAGTTTCCTAAAGTGTTACCCCCCTGGTGGCTGTGCGTCTCCGAGAGTCAGTGTGTTGGCAAGTAAACTGTCTTTGGCTTGGAGCTTATGTGTGTCAAGGTGACAGCCTGGTGTGTCCTCAGAGATTGTAGTTATAAGTACAGTTGACGGCCATGTCAGGAGGTAGTGGGTGTCAACAGATAAAAGCGTTTGTATTTAGGCCGGGTTGCAGTACACTGTCACTTCTGTCTCCATCCTTGTCACCTTGTGTTTCTTGCCTTATCTCTCTCGTTCCTCTGTTTGTTTTTTTTTTCCCCCACCCTCCCTCCCTGTCTTTTTCTTGTTTTTGCCATAGTCCAATCAACTTCTCCGCCTCGGCTCAATTGAAATTCTCCTCCTCTCCGTCTACCTGCGCCCTCTCTCCTCTGTCGCTCGTTTTCTGCGTGCATGCGCAAGACGCCGTGTGATAAGGCTGCTCTTTGTTGATGGAGCCTGTCTCCGTGCGTTTCGGTCTCTGTATCCACACCTCCCAGCATGATGGCACTCGCCTTTGCTGATGAAGCCAGTCAGGGGGTTGGTGCGCATTCGTGCCCGTGTTTGTGCCGATGCAGCATGATGAGACTGGTCTTTGCTGATGAAGCTTCACCCCAAGTCTCTGCAGACCTCTGCTCATTACCAGAGGAGAGACAAATGCACTGTTCTGGAGGGAGATGGAGACAGAAGGAGGGGAAGGGAGGGGAGCCTATCATCCTTCGGTTCAAAAAGCCAAGCGAACGTTAAGACTGAGATTACACGTTCACAAAGCCACCTTTTTGAAATTTGCTGTTTATATTTAGTGAAAATGCAACATTATCATCATCGACTTGTATTTTTAAAGATTATTCTCAGTTCTTGTTGACAATCTATTTGAATCAAATGTACAAGCAGACATAAATGAGTAAACCCCTTAAACACAGCATTACGTTTGATAAAAACACAGTTGGGCTGCGTCTTAGTTTGAGCATGACTGAGTTCGGTCTCCAGTTGTCATAGTAACACGTGTTTTCCAGCATGCGAGTCTTTCAGACTCACTACAGTCAGATACTACTGTTATCAGAACAGAGGGGAAGATTTATTAGAGGAAAACATATCAGAAGCAACACTGAACTGGCTTATTGACTAAAAGCTTTTTCAAGACAGGGAAAATATGCCGCCAACATTCTGAACAATTAACTTTATATTTGTTTTACCCCTCAAGGGAAGCTATATTTTACATCTAAAAACCTAAAAATCTTAAAAGTATAAAAGAAAAAAAACAATTGATTGACAATTCCATTTTTTTTTCCAATGTATAGATAATTTAAAAAGTCACTTTTCTGACAAAACACAATCTTTAGAAACACAAATTTCTAGAGCATGTGATGTCTGAAACTGGTTTGCATAAATTTCTATCCCTGCAAACGGAGAACAGTTTATTAGAGACGGAAGTATGTTGCGCGAATAAACTGTCACTTGTTGGCAACACGAAGAAGGATAGAGTTCTTGGTTTCCTAAAAGATGATGGCAGCTGGATAGGATATTGTGTTACACAGTGAGGGATAAGCTTCATAACGTCCTGCAACTTTCAGTTATGATCTGCATTGCGTTCATTTTGTGACACCCTTATTTTAATTTTCCTTGAATAGTTTCTGATTTTGAACATCAAACTTAATACATTAGCTGTGTGTGTGCTGCACTGTGAAGACATGAGCTAAAGCCTTGCTGAAGGTGCCAGGAGGTATTTGTTACAGCACCAACAAGCCTTGGTTCCCCCTGATGGTCAAGTTGATCCACATGCTTGCACATCTTTTTTTGTTATTATTTTGTTCCTCCCTCTTTCTCATCGTTCTCCTACTAACTAATGTGTTTTCCCAAACATGCTGACAGAAGCAGCCCGTAATGGCTTTAATATTGTATACGCTACAAATGAGGGGGAAATGAAATGTGCTGAATCTCATCTTTCTTCCACTTTTCTATTCTCGCCGCCGCTTCCCTCTCGTTCCATTGTCATGTGTCCGTCGCGCGCGCGGCGCCGTCGCGTCGTGAATTTATTTAATATTCTTTGCGTACGAGGGGAGAGGTAGGGAAGCAGCTAATTAAAATTTAATGGAACGCAGTCCGCGGAGGCACGTCTGCACACATATACAAAGAAGCTGATTAATAAATCAGAACTCTTATAGATTGGACTTGTGGAGGAAGCAGGTGGAAATTGGCCAAAAATTACTGTGTGCGGTTTTCATGTGTGGGTGAAGGAGGAGTGTGCACAGAGGGAGGCTGAGGGCTGTAAAGACTCTAAAGAGGAGGGCAATCAAAACAATTCACCGTGGTGCTGTTTGAAAAATAAGACTTGTTTCATTAACCAGTTGCTACTCCACCAAAGGGAAATGTGCGTGTGTGTGTGTGTGCGTGCGTGTTATAGTGCGTAAGCCACAAGGGCTTCTTTCTTGATGGTGGGTGCAGAGAGATTTTAATCTTATTAACAGCCTTTCCCTGTTCGGCAAATAGCTTTCCAACTGCTTGGGTAATGAACTGTTTGAAAGTGTTTTCAGCACACACTAACATACATCACTCAGACACATTGATAGATCGACCAACATGCACACACAAACACGCGCTTTTTTTCTTCCTTTTTTTTCTTTACAGACCAGCCTCCCCCTCCTCTAACCGCTGAACAAAGCTCAGATTGCAAGCAGTCCTCATGGTTCCGACACCCAAACAAACACACAGGCTCTTAACAGACAGCTGACAGTTTGCCACGCCTTCTTCCTGCAGATGCTGATGTCTTCACATGAGATCCTACAGCAAGAACTGTGATGTGCACAAGTGTTTTAGTAGCCCCTTATCAGCTGTAGATAAGCATAATTACACCCTTTTCTCAGCTACCTAATAAATTAATGCCACAATTACACTAAAAAAAGTCAACTTTTCAGCTGGGGCTTTTATTCATTAAATCCCACTTGGTGTTGCAGAATCACAGCAAGTCATCCAGGGCTTAAACAGCAAAGTAGCCCCCAGTTTGTCACGCTAGTTCTTTGTTATTTTGGGGGGTTTTTTTTACAAGAAAATGGGGTTTTAAAGTTTTTGAAAGACTACCAGTGATACATACATGACAGTGAAGTGATAACTCCCTTACTGTCAGATGATTTGTGTATTTAGCCTGGTAAACTTTTGGAAAATGGCTCGGAAACACATGGAAAAATCTCCGGCTCTTAGACAAATGGAAAACAAAAACATCCCAAAGCTAATTTATGCATGTTTAAGTGATTTATTAAGTAAAAAACATAGGGTAAATACATTGACTGTTTATACCCACAGCTTTTATTTGTTTTTCATAGACTTTTCCCAACTTTGAGTAAATGTCCAAAATGTCATCTGAAAAATGTCTTTGAACAGCAAACCAATCATCTTAAATTTCTGTTGTTGCAATCAAGGTTGGCCAAGCACACACAAATTAAATGTGTGATTCGTTTCATTGTGAGATGAGCCCCCTTATTGTTGCCGTCTCATCTCAACCTCAGTTAAGTAGTGAGTCCGCAATACTCAATCATTTTAACGGCTTTTTTTATTAAATGAATTCAAGGATGAGAAAAATGAACAAAGCCTTCAAGAGGAACGAAGAGCAGGATGGAGGGTGAGACGGAATGCAAATGCTTTGGTGATCAAGGGCGTCTCTCGTCAAGGGAAGGCCAAAAAGCAGATATTATGCACCTCTGCTTCTCATTTATCTCCAACGTGATCTGGCGTTTATTTTATAGCTCTAATTTATCTCATCTCCCCCTTCATAACTCTTTTCGTGTTTTTTTTTTTTTTTTCCTCCAGTTTTAAAGTGTTAAAGTAGAAAAAAACGGTATCGCATAAAAAACAGACGCGGGAGAGAAGTTCCATAAGTGGCCGTTAACGCCTTGTTAGCATTGAAAATGATCTCTCCAAAATGTGCTAAAGCTAGTTCTTCTCCTTTTACTGTCATATTGAATTTCATATGGAACACCAGAGAGCTTAGCTTCTTTCCCTTTTAAGATGCATTCACATGAACAGTTCAGAGTCTGTTTTCGACTGTCAGACAAAATACAAAAAAATGGAAGTGCAAATCTAACTGTTTTAAAAAAAACATAAGGTCTTCATTTAGCATAACAGTTTTACTACTACCCTTCTTGAGCATCTTTCTGCCTTGCAAAGCTGCATTAGTTTCTGTTGCGCGACCAACAGCTGTCCTTGGCCAAGGTTGGTAGTTTATTCTAATAAAGGAAGCCCTTCCTTCCTCTTAGGAGAAAAGAAGCCCTGTAGCAGTTTCAGCTGCAGCCTTCTCTGTAATTATTTACACAAATCCAATACTTCAAATCACCCTATTGATTTGCAAATACAAATTCAGATACTGGCTAAGTCAAATAGTCTAATCAACCTGTTTCCACTAGATATATTCATACAAAGTTGTCATGGAATCATTTTTAATGTTGCAACCACAATCTGTAATGTGTTTTATTGGGATACTGTGTGTCAGACCAACACATATTAGTACTATTGTCTCCAAAGTGAGCACAAGCTATTTTTGCAAAAAAAAAAATGGACGGGCAAAATATTCCAGTCTCTGCAGGTGCATATGTGGTTGAGAAATACTCCAAAGGATATGCAGCTGTCATTTCAGCAAAAGCTGATTCTATAAAATATTCACTGTGGAGTTTTTTTTTTAAATTATTATTATTTTAAAGAATCCCATGTATTTTGTTTTTTTTTACAATTTTGTACCACTTAGTGTTAGCCTATCACATAAAAAAAGCATTCAGGTTTATTGTTATTATGTGACAGAATGTGAGTACGAGTGGTGTAAAAGCTTTTGCAAGGCACTGTAAAAGGTGAGCTGACTGTAAATCCTTCCTGCACTGTAAACCACTGCTGCTGTCCTCTTGCCTCAAGTTTGCTTCCGCAGCTACCTTGTGGAAGCTTAACATTTAGGCCTTAAGGGCACTACAAGCTGAAATCTATTTTAGTGTTTGCCTGCATGAGCTTTCCTCTTTTTATGCACTCCAGAGCAGGGCTAGACAGGAACACGCATTTACTCTCGAAGGTGTTTGACCTATTTTGCCCGGGACCAAAAAATATATATATCTCTGAGATCTCCTGCTGCACTACCTTACCGTGAATCTTATCCCTTTGCTTAGGAATGTGCATTTCTTCTGCCGTGCATTGACCAGTAAATGCATCAATAATAGTTTGATTCCGCTGAGTCGTAAAACGTTCAAAACTCCACCTTGAAGGACCCTGTGAAAAGCCGCATGCGGTTAGTGTAGAAAACAAATCCTGTTTGACATATTTGATCCAATTTGTGCAGAAGTGTGTTGTTTAACGGTGCCTGCTGTCCATTTGTGCTACCGCTTTATCAGTAGGCCTATGTACTTCATGCACTCTTTCAAATGGCCCGTTGAGGCATTTGGTCTTGATTAAAGAGCTGTTTATTCTACACACAGTCCCTTTCCTCTTCTGTGTGCCTGCAATATTTCAGAAGAACAGTCTTGGCTGTTGGGAGCCTGTATATGTTTTCCCCTTTACCTGCATCTCACAGCAGCAGCTTCACCGGGTCCCTTGATGTCCGCTTTTAAAAAAAAAAGAAAGAAAGAATGAAAGAAATTTGAGCATGACAGCAACAGTGGTTAGTCTGGCTTTTGTGCGCTCTCTTTGTTTTCCTCGTCTCTTTGATTCAGCCCTGGAAGAGGAGAAATGGACGTACATTAAGTGTCTGTTTTTCCTCTATCTCCTCCCTGCATTCTTCGCCAGCTTCACTCGCTGCGGTCCTTCTGTTGTGTCATTCATCCATAACCCGTTGCCTCTTTCTCTTCCTCCTTCCAGGCAGTACTATGAGATGCTGTACAACACTCCAGATGAGTTGCTGAACCTGGTCGTGGACCAGGGCGTTCGCTACACAGAGCTCGAGTACATCAACGCCCTGTCTCTGCTCCACCGCAGTCAGACGGGCGTAGGGGACATGAGCACCCAGAACGTCCGTCTGCAGAGGCTGAAGGAGATCATCTGCGAGCAGGCTGCCATCAAGCAGGCCTCCAAGGACAAAAAGATCACCACAGTGTAGCAAGAAAACAGAGGGGATTACGTTGCCTAGCATTTTTGTGTTTTGTTACTGTTTCATGGGATCTCTTAGAGAGTAAAGATTGCTTCAGACATGAGATTGTATGAATTTATTTTGCGGTGCGTCCTTTGTGTTTTCTTGCCTGATGGTGACGATAAGGGTCGTAAGTCGAGAGCCGACACAGACGTACACGATTCCCACCTCTTGAAATGGAGATCACCGATAAGCTTACGCTGCACTGAATCGCTCTAATTGGAAAGTTAGATGACAGCCGCCACCACCGCAAACTTTGCAAGTCTACTTTCTAAATCAGGCGTCTTGCATTGTCAGTTTCCGCTTTTTAAAAGACATCATAAATCCTCGCTGCACGCCGAACCTCCTAACAAACCCCCGGCTCTCCAAAAACAACAGCTCCGGTTTAAACGACACCATCTTGGACAGTCACCTGAACTCGGGGCCCTATCTCATCTCATTTTCCTATTAGAACCCAAGCTGCTGCTCTCCATTACACCTCCATCTCTCCTCACCCGCCAGCCCCTATGGACTCACTGATTCTGTTTGCAATAACAGATGCCAGATTAGACTGTCTGAATGAGGCCACATCCTCCGCCTGCTGCCAATTTAGTTTGGTCCCCAAAGAGTTCCCTAGCTTCCCTAGAATTGTATCATATCTGCAGTTGTCAAAAAATCTAAGTCCTGGTCTGCTTTTTTTATTTTTTTAAAGTTTCTGAAGTTGCCTTGTGCAAACTGTAGGAGAGTAAATCACAACTTTTTTTTTTTTCTAATTCTATTTTTCAAGTCTAATATGCTGCATTCCTTTTTCACATTTTGTAATGTTACAACCACATATTTCGTTTATTTTACTGGGGATTTTTGCTCCTACTTTCTTGAAAAACACCTCAAGCTCAGTCGAATTCTGTGGTTAAATTGGGTGACCGTACATTTTAAGAATGTTCAGGGTTGTTGTGCCGCTGGAAGGTGAACCCTCACCCCAGTCTCAAGTCTTCATCCATCTTCCCATCGATGCTGACTGAATTCCTCCCTCTGCTGTGGAAAACGGCTCCACCAGAATTACATGAAATCATAATAAAATGCAATAAAGCATCTAGTTGAAACTGTGAGAATCATAGAAATGGGCATGAGTACTTTTTAAAATACTTCAGCAGTCATTTCGGTAACTAAAATGATACCGTCCCGTTAAATCTCTAAAAGTAAACCAAACACCATGAAAACAAGAGAAGATCCCAAGTCGCTTCCCTCCCTGTTTTCCGCTCCTTAACTTTGCAGAGAAGTATTTAACGAGTGGAGGAGAGAGAAATGGGAGCCTTGTCAATACGGCGGTCCCACCACAGGTCTCCTTGAAGCCCACAGAGCAATCCATCACAGTGACACGCAGCCTGGAATCGATGGGGAAGCAACGATGGAGCTGCTGAGTAGCTCGCCTACTCCTCTGTAATGCACGCTTGGTGCAAAATCCTAGATGTGCTCATTCATTTGCTCACTTCAGAAATGGTTCCGGAAGGTTACACATGTGGAAACTTTAGTACAATATTCTACAACTGTGTCGTGCCTCTCGCGTGTGCTGTTAGACGTCCATCGCACTGCAAGGCTGATCTTTTTGTCACGCATAGTTTGTTTTTTTTACACTAGGTTGTGCATCACATTTTTCTTTTCAATGGACACTATTTTTGCACATGTGCTGAATCTCCACTGTATCAGGCTTGTCTTGAGCTTGTTTCAATCTTTTGTTTTTGTTCCTTATGTATAAAATCTCAAATCTGTCTGCTTAAAATTAGCCTCATCCGATTTGTCAGTGCATAAGATAATAAAGATCTTTAAAAAAAAATCTCTTGAGTTCTTCCATTCTTTTTTTGTATTTCAAACATTTTCCTTGCATTGTATTTTCTGCATAAGAACCATCTTTCACATGTGACAGTCTATCCACTCGAAGCAGTGGAGATGTTTTTGTTCTCAATCTGGAGCTTGTCTGATCCTAAACCAACACCAGAGGATGCACTAAACCCGACAGGTGTGCTATGTGACACGACTTTAAGGCACGAAGTGCTCAACAGTGGCATATTGGGGAAAAATAAACACAGACGGCGTACAACCTGAGGCCTCAGTTGTTATTGGCATTATTCCACGTAGTAAAATGTTCTTGGCATAGTATGGTATTTATAAACCCTGAATGTCCCTGGAGCTCTGGTGATTAATGTCATCGAGTTCAGGTGCAAAATCAAAATGTAAGGAGGTAATTCAACAACTATATTTGAATCGTTAATTTTACCCAAGATTTTAAGATCTCTGGCTTTTCTTTCACATTGTAAATACATTTAATATTTATATATTTAAATACCACAAATTCCAAAGTTCATTAATGTGGAAATTTGACTCTGAATATGCTTTGATCAGAACTATTTACCTTGTAGCTTTGTGGTTGGTGAATGCAGGAAGGTGAGCCTCAATCCAATATCATGTTTTTTTGCAGCCTGCATAAAGATATGTTCCATAGCTTTACTGTATTTAGCCTGCGTGAACGACCACTTGCAATTTCCAGAAGATGATGCATCATAATTTTTCCCCATATTGCAGTTTTGCCTTGTTTTGGTCTATCTCTGTAAAAACTTGAATGAAGTCTATTAAAATGTGGACTTCAATTCTCCTATTCAACGGAAATATGCTAAATAGGTGTAAATACTTTTGCAAAGCACAGCCATTTTCTCTCCTGGTATTACTTTTAAGGCAATTGTTATTTATACCTTGTTCTTCGTTTTACTTCACTCTCTAAAACGAGGCTGTCAAAAGAACTACAATCCCCAAAATGCACTTCATCTGGTGCTCGGTTGCCATGGTAGTCAACTGACACAACTTTGCATGACTTGGGATAAGCTAACCTTGGAAAGCAAAAAGTAGCTGTTTATTGGACGCGTACATTGCCCATTTAACTTCCCTCTAAACGCTAACTTCCAAAGATACGTCAGATACGTTTATTTGTGTCATTACACAATGGAGGACGAATTACAGGAGCAGCAACTAATGCCGATTCCAGAGGAAAGCACGAACCCACTGGACCAACCAGAGACGTTAAAAATCGAGGAGCAAGAGGAAATCATCAAAGTCGAGGTAAAAATGTAAACGCTTTATGTTGGCTTGAATAAATCTAAAGGGAACGTATTCTTGAAACTCCTGCACCCAGTTTTCTTTTACGGCAAAATCCTCAACTAAAAAATAGCCACAATGGTGTAATTTTTATGTATTCATTTTATATTCACCTCGTTACGGCATTGAAAAAAGGAGATAACCTTGAGTTGAAGACGACTAAACTGAATAGCAACGTCTAAAGGTTGAATATTTTCAAATGATCAGAAGTGCATTAACGGCTCGAGTTTCTTTTTAAACAGAAATGTAATTATTAAGTAGATGAATATATTCTCATTTTGATATAAGTGTTGACCTCACAGAAGTCAGCGGTCTTAAAATATTTGTTCCCAAATATTTTAATAGAAAACTGTGAATTTTGTACGCAATATACAGTTAGCAGATTCAGGTGCAACGTCATTTTCATTCAAGCAAGATGTGTGGTTCTAGTTGATAAAGAAACAGACTTCTCCTAAAGTATAGGATGGGTATTATTTCTGGTAGAAAACAATACAGTTTTCAAAAAAGGTTATAATTATTTTCACTTTGTTTATCTTAAACAATTGCTAGAAATCTAAATCTGCCAGGGTGTCTCATGGACTAGTAGTCCTCTAAGAAAATGTTTTTTTGATGTTACAATAGGAGGGGGTTTTAACTGAAGAAATGGTGTCCGAAGGTTTATCCCATATTGGACTTGATCTGACCGGGCAGCATCACGTTCTTTGCCACCTATCCCTACCTGTGAGATGTGTACCTACAACCTAGACATTGATTGATTGATTGATTGATTGATTGATTGATTGATTGATTGATTGATTGATTGATTGATTGAAGCTTGATTAACTTTATTCATAAGTGTGATCTTTTCTGCTCCAGAATCTCAGTCTTATCAACATACATTTGTTATGCAAGTACGTCCATCTTGTAAAGCTGGAACTGCAACACAACAACATAGAAGGTAATCCATTTTTCATTTACTGTCACACATGATTTTGTGCAATACGGCAAACGTGCAAATCGTAAGCCAGCCTTTCCTGCGGAATGATGCATTGACAAATGATGACTAAATGATCTATACTAATTTGAATACATTTTATCACAACTTCTAGATATATCCTGCCTGAACCACATACCCCACCTTATCTACTTGGATGTGTCTCACAATGAAATCTCCAACTTCTTTCAATTCCAGCCACTCCGGTACCTACAGGTGCAGGACCTTGAACTGACAGGATAAGACAACATTTGATTGGTGGCTTGGGCCTCGTTTTCTAGCACTATTCCCTTAAGATAGGCCTGGATTACCATAGCCCATCTGTAGACGCTCTGAATTTGCTTACAAGGCATTACCTGCCCTTCAATGACAGTGAACTTTTGCAAAGAATCTTATTCAAACAGAGATTGTACATTGCAAGTTGTTGTAGTTGTTTGTTAAAAGTTTACTGCTTCTTTCTGATTTCCAGGTGGCCGATTTCTCCCACAACCGAATACCAGACATAAAGGATCTGGCAGGCTTTTTCTGCTTGCGTAAGCTGAATCTGGACCGTATCCTTGCAGTCGTTCACTTTAATGCATGTGGATGTCATCGTGTCGCCTCCTGATGCTTTAACAAGCTCCTACGGTCTGAAGTTTCCATTCGCTAAAATCCTCATTAAGCTATAAATTCTGTTTTATTTCTCTATTTTGATGCTTTTAATGTACTGAATAGTACAAAATGTAACTTCAGCGACTTGTAAAAGCAATAATTTGATGTGGACCTTGTCTGGATTGAAGAAGGAACATCTCTAAATTTGATCTATGCATAACGAGTTCTTGTTTACGTAAAAGGATTTTTTTTCTTAATCATTTGCTCAGACAACTGTCTCTCTGAAGTCAGCAATCTTGTAGATTGTTCTATGCTCACCCATCTCAGCCTGGCTTACAACAAAATCACAAAAATCAGCAACCTGGGCAATCTGCCTCTCTTAGATCTCTGCCTGGTAAGTTTTTATTATTTTTGCGGCATTCAAGAATTTCGATTTTTACATGTAAATCTATATTTGTAAAGAATTATTTTAAGTGAAATCTCTATTTTTTTTTACCTATTGTTGAATATGTTTCTGATCTTTACTTTTCTTTGAAACAAGCTCAGTTTCATATTTTTCTGTCCCCCTTTGCTGTTGTTTAATCTGTGCTCTTAGGTTTTTGCCACATTTTAACATTTAACAAACATCACCATATGGCCCGACAGAATGTCTTTTTCCCCCTGTTCATCGTTCTTTTTCCCCCTGTTCATCGTTCTGAGTGTGTGTGTGTGTGTGTGTGTGTGTATGTGTGCGTGCATTTTTTAGGCCCCTCCGTGTTTTTCTCATTGTCAGCATCTATTGGTCTGGCTGCATCTGCCCCTCTCTGGAGCTCCCTTTGGAGACCAGCTGCTGGTCTATGACCGAACCTGGACCGAATTCAGCCTGCACACATTCCCCTATCCATCCAGCATCCATCTCATCCTGCTCCTGACCTCTCTCCTTCCCCAATGTGCCCTCCTAAAGCAGCATGGCATTGTCAGCCAGTCTGTTTCCCGGCACATCACAGTGCCGACCCAGAGCTTCCAGGGACCGGCACGGTCAGCCTCCCCTGCTGACAGCAACCCTCTGTCTGGCAGGATGCTTGGCAAGAGCAGGCCAAGGTGTGGCCAGGCAGTTGGATAACAACTTTTGTCAGTAGAATAGATAGAGAATCAGGCTGACAAGACTGTTGTGCCCAGGTCTTGTTCTTTGGTTCGTCAGCGTGCTGTGCTAGCCCCTCAACAGCTGTTTAGCTGTCAGTCCAGGCCTGTCAGCATTTAGCAGAGAGCCAGGCCTGCCACTCAGCTCAGTAACGAGGGTAACAAAGCTCAGGCGCTGTGCAAATCATTCCTAATAGAATTATTAAGAATGAAAGTATAAAAATGGACTTTGCTGCGCACACGTTATCATTAATGTTTCCCTGTTTACTGTTTGTTTTAGAGGGGAAACCAGCTTCACTGTGCTGAAGGGTTGGAGAAGTTACAGAAAATACAGGTTCTTGATTTGTCAAGGAACTGCATCACCTCTATTTCAGGAATTCAGAATCTCCACTTTCTATACTTAATCAACTTGGAGAAAAACCAGGTACCTTCGGCAACAAGACAGAACGATCTCCATCATCTTTTGTAGATGTATATATAGTGTACCTGCCTTCTTACTTGCAACTCTAGGTTCAAAATCAATAATTGTGTGATTATATTATGAAACAAGGTAGAGCTCAATAAACAGAACATTAAAAAAAACACACAAAATTATAGAGTTAAAAAGTAAGAAACTTTTCATTTCCTAAATTTTGCTGTATTGTATCCAGTACATACAGTACAATATAGTAATGTAGTTCACAACAGGCTTGAAAATTAGCTAAATCCAACCTTAGACAAAATAATAGTCACCGTTTTACATGGGACCATTGTTTATTAAAACATTAACGATAAAAAGAGCCAAAATGTAGAAGGAGTGCATGAAAAACTGATCACGCCCTGTGATTCAGTTCTGTGAAGAAATATTTGAGGAAGGTCTTGAGAAGATAATTATCTTTAACGCAATTGTAGGTCAAAGGTACATTTTTTTTTGTTTTGTTTTGTTCTCTTCACATTACAATTGTTCATCAGTTTGATGTGTAAAGCTTGCATCAAAAGTAATTATAGGTAACATTTATTTTTAAAGTTTTAAGAACCAAGGCAAATGACAAAAAATGTTTTTTTTTCTTTCAGATTATGGAAATTGAAGATCTAAAATATGTCATTGATCTACAGATGCTGACAAACCTCAATCTGCTGGATAACCCCGTGCAGGTACCTGACATATTCATATACAAGAGTCTTCACCCATGAGAATGTAGAATACAGTTGACGTCAAAATGATTAGCTCCTGATGCTAATATTCAATTGCCTACCCATTTAACTGGATAATTAGGTCTTTGACCCATCTCTTTCAAGCTTGAGAAAGCTTTAGAAAGCTTCTTCAAGCGTCTCCATTTTGGAAATACTGTGATAACTTTGAATATCTTTCTCCTGCCTTGTGCGCATCAATTCTTTTTCTCAAGCGTAAACTGAATTTGTTTGTTTTTGGCATGACGTTTTCTCAAGTGGGAGCTCAAACCCTTGGTGAGGATTTTATGCTGCGCATAAAATGTAGGGTAACCTTTTACCTTGATTGATTGATTTCAGCTGTGGGCATTACAAAGTGAAACTGCATGATTTCATAACAGTAGTTTGTGCTTTGGCTAAATAAAAAAAGGTCAGCCCTCAAGGGAGGCTAATAATTTTGGAAGTGGTAGGTTTTTTTTTTTTTTCTGTGCGTAAGGTAAATTAATGTAAGCTGTATTGAAAAATCAACGTGCTGTTTCCCAAAAGCACTCGGGAAATTTTTTGAAAAACACTTACATTTTCAAACAGGAAGCTAATAATTTTGACCTCAAGTGTATATAAGCAATATTGATCAAGCAAGCTTTTGTAGGAACTTTAACATTTATTTATTTTGTTTTCAAGTTTTAATAAGTATTTTAGAACAGATTTAAGAAACAAGACAAAAAAAATCAATCAATTTTTAGAATTAAAAAATATGGATCCCGGGTTAAGTTGATTTGGATTCCTGCTCATATTGGAATAGTAGGAAATGAGTTGGCGGATAAATTTGCTAAGAGTGCAGCAAATGAGGTTAAAAGTATAAGTAAAATACAGAAATGGCAGGAACTATGGGATAGAGAAGAAAAGGCAAGATTTTATTATAGCATTCAAAAAAAGTAGGGGAATGTAGGGAAGGTAATAGGAATAAAAAAGAAGAGGATGTTGTATCCAGATTAAGGTTTGGGGACAGGGGGCTAAGTAGTACTATGAAAATAATTAATAAACATAGTACAGGTTTGTGTAGTTACTGTGGAGAGTCCGAAACAGTGGAGCATATTTTTCTAGAATATAATAAGTATAGTCGGGAAAGAGAGGTTTTAATCAGAGAGTTAAATAGAAATAAAAATAAATTAAATATTAAACATTTGCTGCAAAAAGTCATCTGAGGATATAGTATTTAAAAGCATTTTTAGTTTTCTTAGGAAGTCAGGTATTATGGGAAGATTATAGAGGTAGAACATCAAATCTATACTCCAGTCTGGAAGGTGGTAGTAATGCACCTATAAGTTGTTTGCCAACCGCCATAAAACAAGTAGAAGAAGAAGAAGAAGAACAAGAAGAACAAGAAGAAGAAGAAGAAGGTGTGGGATCCAGCACATATTGGAATAGAAGGAAACAAGAGGGCAGATAAAATGGCAAAGAGGGCAATTAAAAATCCTATTTGATTTACAGTTAAAATAAGTAAATCTGAAGGAAAGAGTATTGTTAAAGAGAAACTGATGAAAGTATGGCAAAAAAAAGTGGGATGAAGATAAAACAGGAAGATGGTTTTATAAAATTCTGAGGATTGTAGGAGAAAGGAGAAATGGAAGAAGAAATAGAAAGGAGGAAAGAGTGATAACAAGGTTAAGATTTGGACATACATGACTTGATTATACACTTTTTAAAATTCAAAAACATAAAACTGGCAAATGTGATTACTGTGATAAATATGAAACCATGGAGCATGTTATATGAGAATGCCATAAATATGAAAAAGAGAGAAGATATATGAAGAGAGAGTTTGAAAGTATTAAGGAAAAGGTTAATGTATTAGATATTAGGAAGAGTTTAGGGAGTAAACTTATGCAAATAATTATTTGATTTCTAAAGAAAACTAAATTATTTCATATAATTTAATTATACTAAGTGTGTTTGTGAGTGAAGGCATGATATACAAAGTTGTGCACAAGTATGTGTTTTTACGTGTGAATGTGTGAATGTTTTTTTGGTTGGGTAAGAAAATCCTGCCTAAGATCAATAGTTGTTAAAAATCAATAGCTGTTAAAAATCAGTAGCTGTTAAAAATCAGTAGCTGTTAAAAATCGGTATCTCCTAAAGATCAGTAGCACTGCTGGCGGACGTTTAGTGAATCATGGAGCAGAAAACTGACGTCTCTCCACATCCGTTGGGTGGCACAAGAACCAGTGTCAGCTAAGCGAACCGATTCCCCAGAACCAGGATCAGCTAAGTGACCTGATTCTCTGGAACCAGGATCAGCTAAGCGACCCGATTCCCTAGAACCAGGATCAGCTTAGTGACCCGATTCCCTAGAACCAGGATCAGCTAAGTGACCTGATTCTCTGGAATCAGTATCAGCTAAGCGACCCGATTCCCTAGAACCAGGATCAGCTTAGTGACCCGATTCCCTAGAACCAGGATCAGCTAAGTGACCTGATTCTCTGGAACCAGTATCAGCTAAGCGACCCGATTCCCTAGAACCAGGATCAGCTTAGTGACCTGATTCCCTAGAACCAGGATCAGCTTAGTGACCTGATTCCCTAGAACCAGCATCAGCTAAGCGACCC
The DNA here is from genome assembly GCF_904066995.2 of Poecilia reticulata. Lineage (NCBI taxonomy): Eukaryota > Metazoa > Chordata > Actinopteri > Cyprinodontiformes > Poeciliidae > Poecilia > Poecilia reticulata. The sequence continues at coordinate 8,213,525 of NC_088852.1, read as the reverse complement.
GATTCCCTAGAACCAGGATCAGCTTAGCGACCTGATTCTCTGGAACCAGCATCAGCTAAGCGACCCGATTCCCTAGAACCAGGATCAGCTTAGCGACCTGATTCTCTGGAACCAGCATCAGCTAAGCGACCCGATTCCCTAGAACCAGGATCAGCTTAGCGACCTGATTCTCTGGAACCAGCATCAGCTAAGCGACCCGATTCCCTAGAACCAGGATCAGCTTAGCGACCTGATTCTCTGGAACCAGCATCAGCTAAGCGACCCGATTCCCTAGAACCAGGATCAGCTTAGTGGCCCGATTCCCTAGAACCAGAATCAGCTAAGTGACCTGATTCTCTGGAATCAGTATCAGCTAAGTGACCCGATTCCCTAGAACCAGGATCAGCTTAGCGACCCGTTTCTCTGGAATCAGCATCAGCAAAGTGACCTGTTTCTCTGGAACCAGTTTCAGCAAGGTAGCCAGTTTTACCAGAACAACCCGAGGGATACCAGCATGGATTTAGTGCATCCATTCTGGTATCCAGTACCTCAGAGTACCTGTTTGGTACATGGTTCTGAAAACTGTACCTACCTTTTTGCAGACCTTTCCGAGAGCTGAATCTGGTCCCTGGATCTCCTGGTGCTCCTCAGACGGCTGTCGAGTCAATCTTTCCCTCAGCCCAACACTTTCAGACATTAAAGTCTTGTTTTGCTGTCTAAGGTTGTCAATTTCCTCACAGTCTCTGATATACTGGCTTCGGATATCGCCCAACTCCTCTGAAAGACTCTGCAGGTCTTCGGATCGCCTTTGAGTGCACAGATATGCCCTTTTCAAATTCTTCCGAAGCCTCATGAGTCTGTTTTTCAGAGCCAGTCGAGCTTCTTCCAGGCAACGCACTTCAGCTCTCATGTCCTCATGTCTGAGCTGTGTTCTTTCCAGCTCTACACGAAAACACATGATTTGAGCTCTTAGTGCATCGTTCTCACTTGCTAACATGTCACAGTTAGCTCGTAAGACCGATTGCCTGGATCTCCTACCAGGTTTGGAGCACTCGATGGTCCGTCGGAGATCCTCCACCAACTGCCGGAGTTCGTTGTTTTCCATCTCCAATTCATAGGGGGTCGTGGGCTCAGAACTTCGGTCTGTCGACAGGCTAGACTGATCTTCATCCCTACATTGATAACAGCCACTGTATGCCATGTTTTAAATGAATTTGTGTTTATAAAAACAGAATAAAACAGCAGGACTTCCAACTTTGTTCGCTTGTAGAACAAATGAGTTGCTCTGGAATTTTGGAATAAAGGGAGTGATGTCAGTGATGTCACAGACAATGAGTGACATCACTGTCAAGAGAATGAGTGACATCACTGGTTCAGGTCAAAGCTAGTAGAAGCCTGTTTTGTGTGGGTGTGTATCCTGTATTTGATGCATTGTGGGGACTATTTTTCTGGAACATATTACATTGTGGGACTCACTGCTCCCAAAGAAGAAACGCTGTTTTTGGGTTTGGGGTAAGGTTTAGGTCCAAGGTGTGAATTAAGTTTTGGTCAGAGTTAGGGTGAATGGAAGTCAATGGAAAGTCCCTGCAAAGATAGCGAGACAAAAGTGTGTGTGTGTGTGTGTGTGTGTGTGTGTGTGTGTGTGTGTGTGTGTGTGTGTGTGTGTGTGTGTGTGTGTGTGCATGTGTGTGTAAGTGTGAGTGAATCCCTGCATTGAGCAGCCAGAAGTAGACTGTAAGGAAATCAATGTTCCTCTACCAGAGCTGTCTCCTCGACAGTAGAGGGACTGTCCTGTTTCCTGCACCCCAGAGGGAGTGGGTGTGTGCGTGGGCGTGTGTGTGTGTGGGCGCGTGTGTGTGTGTGTGGGTGTGTGTGTGTGGGCGCGTGTGTGTGTGTGTGGGTGTGTGTGTGTGTGTGTACTTTGGCTGCTTTCTCACTTTTAGTCCAGCAGTTGAACATTTTTAGTGGTGTGACGCACTAAAAAAATGGTCAGGTATGGGGAAAATAAAAAAATTGAAGGATTGATGTCTGCTGTGTCAATCATTTCCGTGATCATAGGTATATAACGGCAAGTAGTTTACTTTTGCAAACGATTGTGAAAGACAGGGTTGCTCTCGGGAGCTCACTGAAATCCAGAGTAGCACCGACATGATAAATCCGGCTAATCGTATCTTACACAAACCCCTTCACACCTAGGAACCTACCACTTAGTGACTGCAGTCATTAAGTGGTAGGTCATTAAGTGGAACCTGGTAGGTTCATTAAAAGTGGAACCTTCTTCTTTCTTGGCTATTAAATATCCCACCAGCATCAACTGTGACATTATAACAAGGTGGAAACAAATGGGAATGACAGCAACCCGGTCAGATGCTCAGGTCCATGATGCACAAAGGTTGCCACTTTATTCAATGTTACCGCAGACATCCAAACTCCATGATCTTAGCTCAAGACGTCATGACAGCAGCATGATTCACTCCATCACCAGATGCAATACAGGCGCCATGCAGAGCTATATAGCATTGTGCCAAGTGCTAACTAGCTTTGTCAAATAAAGCTAGTTAGCTTTAGTTAAAATGTCAAATAAAATGTGGACATTTTTTATACACATTTAAGTTACTTTTAAACAACACATTTATTGCACTCAATGGCTTCATCTTGTCTCCCAGTTGCAATTTGTTTGTTTGTGACTAAATAAAAAAAATTAGCGATTGAGCTCTAAGGTTTCAAACAAATGAGATATTTGAAAGGACTTGCTGTAATAAAAATAATATGGGCCATGTAAGCATGTTGTGAGATAGGAAAGAGACCAGAGCTTATTCAAGGTTTGTGGTTTGTTCATTGTTGTCATAGCCACACCATAGCAACTGCCTTGACAGTTAGTTATGGATACCTACCAAGATGGCTGTCAGATACAAAGTTCCCATAAGTGTGATTTGATAGAAGTTTTGCTTTTTTACTTGTTTGACCAAAGGTAGTCAACTTATCGTTTGTCAGTTTCTTTAATTAATTTCACATTGGCTGTTACACTCATGATTGCACTGAATGAACAAATCATTGTGTTTTCACATGTTTGACAAAGCTTGTGAAGCTATTGGGTGTATTTAAGTGTGCTGTACTGGGTTAAGAGTATGACCATAACGTTGCAGAAAAAAAAAGAAGTTTTTTATTCATTGAATCAGTTTGTTGGATCTTTTGTAATGTGCAAAGTATTTGTAATTATTAGAAGCACCATAACTACAGACTGACGGTCATCTTTCTCCACCGAAGCTTATCGGTGCTAGACAATAAGAAAGTCACCGTTGAAGAAAAGGTGAGAATCTACGTAATTAATGGTGCTTTTTATGTAAATTGTGTATCTAGGATATTTAATGTGTATGACTACAAACCCCAAATTCTAGGTGTCTTCAATCAACATGTTTGACCCTCCTATGGACATAGTAGGAGCAAAAGATCACATCACAAACATGGTTCTCCAGATGGCACAGCCGCAGGTTCTCTATCAAAGGTTTGAATGAGTATTTCAATTTTTTTTTTTTGTTAGATTTTGCCTGTTATTTCAACTGTTAATTTTATGTTTGCCAGATGAACTAGCTTCATGATTCAGTTTCTAAAAGTACAAATACGTTGCATAATTTGCTATTCCTTGCGCACCGTTTACCCCGAACATCTTGTCGTCACATCTAAAATAACTTGCACAGATGGTTTTCAGACACACAGCACCCATTTCTCTAGATGTCTCATCCACTTTTCTTGTGTCAGCATTTATGTTGTGGTATTTTACCTATGTTCCCTGGAAAGGGAAGCACGTGTTAAATTATGCATATAAGATGAAAGTAAATGAAGAAAGTGTGTGTTTTTGTCTGATTGCTTGCAGTACAATGCCCACTCCAAACACCCCGTACCCAATGCTGGTGCTGACGGGCCCTGAAGGCTGTAGGAAAGGAGACTTGGTTCGCAGACTGTGTCAGGAGTTCAGTGGACACTTTGGTGTTGGGTCAGTCTGACAGAGCTGTTAATAATATGTATATTCTTCTTGTCTATCGTGTCTGGCGTTGGGTCTTTTTAACCGAGACAACTAATTGTGTTGATCTGAAACTCAGCATGTGGCCCTTAATTAAAACTTGAGTTCTCAAAACAATAATCGGAAAACCTTATTCCAATGTAACTGGGAATGCATTTTAGCTTGTGGGTCGCAATATCCTTTTTCTAAAAGAATGTACTCATCTGGGTTTTCCTAGTCTGCTTTTAAAGCGTGTACGGAATCTGAAGCATAGATGGATTGTGTCTGAAATGTAAACATGACGGATGCATGTGAATTTACTTCAGGGTACTAACTAACTGTTCATATTTCACAGCATCTGTCACACTACGCGGCCGCCCTACACTGGAGAGAAGAACGGGGTTGATTATCATTTTGTCAGTGAAGAGGAGTTTCAGAACTTGGTTCTCATGGTGAGAATCCTGATTAAACCTTGTGCGTGCGAGGACTGAGGCTGACGTAGAGGACTATGGCAAATGATACAAGTTTTACGTGTGTGGGGTCGGTTGGACCACATTTCTACATAGGTTGTTGTTTTAGCAGTAGTTTACATTTGTAGTCTCACAAATAATTAGAATAAATGAATACTTTCCCAGATTTTGTCAAAATACACACCCAGGATTCTTGATAAATGATGTTTTAAGTGAGCTCGATTCTCACGTCTCCCTCAGCAAGTTTCACATTGATTTCACAGGCTGGTTTTAATGTGTTGTGGAGATAATTAGTTTTTCTGTGGTGAATTGATTTTTCTATTAACTTGGTGGCTCGTTTTCCATCAGTACCTTTTACCATAATTATATTTTTCTGAGATTTCATTTAATTTTATTTAATTCGGTGTTTAGGACGAGGTATCAAATCCAATTGAATTATTTGAGACAAGAGGTAACGGTGTGCTGACTGCTGCTCAGGATTTCCCATAACTTAGGGATATTCATAAGCATCCGAAGTCAGAATTTACGACTGGTGGAGGAAGCCAAATGTGTCCTTGGGTCCTGAACACATTTGTTTTCCATCTTCACTCTCTTGTCAAGTCAGCTGTTATGTAAGGTTGGTGGGAGATAATTTATAGAGGACTGTGTGTCTGTGATTTACACAGGAATGGCTTTGAAGCAGCTATTGATGCCTTTTGTCTTCTTCAGAACCAGATAACTTTACAATCTCTCCCTGCCCCCGTTTGATCCTTCCCGTGTTTTTAATCCTCCACTTTTCTGTTGCCAGCTTTTTGGTTCGGTGCCGCCCTGCATTTTTAAATTTCTCAGTCTTCAAGCTCTGCCTTTTAATCCCAAAGATGGGCTTTTCCACACACCGTCTTGAAACAATTCTTGGGTTTTGGAAGGACCGCAAACAAGATAAAATAAAGCCGATATAATCTGAAACTATATAGTTTTGACACAACAAACATGTGGACCAGGGTATTCTGATGAGATTAGTACTGAAGTTTCACTCACGTCCCCACATTGTGACACATGGTGGTGGTAATGTCATGGTGGAAGACTTTTTTTTTTTTTGTCATCTCTAATCACAGATTAGAGTTTAACCAGAAAGAGTACACATTTTTAAAAAAATGAAGTGTTCTAATTTTTTCACAACTGCATATCTTCTATTTTGACATTAAAGCCATTAAATCAATTGTGACATAGCCATATTCGGTTTACATTTCTGACTACTCAACCAAGCTGACAACTTATGGGTTTAACAATTTGCTAAATTGACCTGCATGCTCACAGTTGTTTGATGCATCAGGTTTACCTGCGAGACAAAACAAAGAGGATTTCAGCCTGACTACCAGGTCAAAAGTTAATTTCCCAGGTGGCCATATAGCTTCAGGTTGTTAAGCTTGACAGAACATGCTGGGAATGTGTGTGTTTGTGTTTGCCATTGCTTTCCATGTAAACTAAAGCTTTTTTTCTTCTTTATTTTTTTTAATGTAAGGGTAAATTTATCCTGACCATGCAGTACGGCAGCCATCTGTTTGGCCTCACCAGAGGTGCTATAGAGGAAGTAGCAAATCACGGAGTGGTTTGTTGTTTACATATGGAGCTGGAGGTACTTGTGTGAAAACTAATCATCTGGAAAAGATTTTGTTCTGTGTATTCTCGGACTGCCTTAAGAATAAAAGTGTAACACCAATAATAATTTGTCAAACAAATACAATTGTGCTTTTTTTTTTTTTTTGCAGGGTATTTTCAGTCTAAAAAAGAGCTGCTTTAAGCCTCGCTACATCCTGCTTAGACCCTCGGCTATAGAGAAGTTCATAATCTACATGAAAAACACTAACCGTTACACCAAGTCCCAGATTGATCTCGCGGTGCAGCGTGTGCCCCTTTATTCAAAAACCAACGAAGAACATCCAGGATTCTTCGACAACGTCATTCCAAGTGGTAAAATGCAAAGGGAAATGTATTTGTGCGGTGTTTGCTTTTTAAATTCCAAATAAGTACAATTAAACTTTTTATACATAACATCCTTTAAGTGCATTCTAAGCGTAATGGCAGGTGGAATAACTTGCTGCAGTAAAAATCCACATTTAGCTGCAGGATCACTGTGTTTATCTTGCCTCGATAGCACTCAGCCTGTTAGCTGTTTTCTTAATGAGATGAACAAATAGTGAGTGTAAGACATCCATCACTTTTACGCGGTGCTAGCGAGCCCCTCATTACACCAAGGTCAACATCTACATATCTTTGATTCATTGCTCTTTGATGTTGGACGCGCTTCGCTCTGTTCAGGACCCAACTTCCTCGTGTGTTTGTTTATGTCTGCGCTTATTTAGATAACTATGATGAAGCTTACCAGACCTTGCTGGAAATAGTGAAGGTCTACATGTACGTTGAGGAGCAGATGGAGGAGGCGCCGCAGGAGGAGGCGAAGGAAAAGGTGGAGGAGAAGGTGCGAGAGGAGGAGGAGAAACCCAACGAAGAGGAAGTGGAAGAAGAAAAGAGCATTGTATCCGACAGCAGTTTGAGAGGTGTTTCTCTTTTTAGTTTTCCAGGTTGTCAGTAGATTTATGCATCCTGTTTTGTGAAAGGATGCATGAGTATCAATTGTTAGGCTTTAAGTTACCAGATATTATGTTAGTCAATTGTACATTAAGGCCAACTATTCAGCTTTATATTGCATCCTTAAGTTTGTTCCCAAATGTTGCTATTTGCATAAAGGCAATAAATGCAAATGGCAGATCAGTGTATTTCTCTTGGTAGTTGGGTATTTTGGATAAATTTCTAAGCTAGACTTTCATAACATTTTTCAAATCCCATTCATAATTTACTTAAATTGAAAGTGAAGTGACGGCACCCTTCAACCTAATGCCATCAGAACAACTGTGGTTTCAACTCAGGATATCTAGGGTGGATTTTATTTGTTTGCAAACAATCACTTACTGTTAGCCGAACATTTCCACGCACTGAGAAAGACATTAGGTATTATTGGATAGTTGGCTTATCTTATCATGTTTAAAGCAAAGTGGAAACTGTTATGTTACCAGGTTCCCACGGAAACATATTCATGCACAGCAACTTGAATTAAAAAAAGCTGTCGCCAAACTCTTGCATTAAAAGTTAAAAATCCCATCTCTCCTCTTCATAAAGAAGCAAAAGTTTCAAGCACCTTAGACTATAGTTGCTATTTATGGTTGTTTTGTTGCTTAAGTACTAACAACAACAATGTGAATGCCACGCTCTCTGAATAATGTTTCAGACTTTGAGTCAGTCGAGGAACCAGCAACAGCACCTGTAGAATCGGATTCACTCCCTGGCTCCACCGTCGAAGCCAGCTCGGCAAAAGACCAGGCCGATTTCAGCTGTCAAAAAACATTGATTGTGAGTTTGTCTCTAAAAGCGCAGCATGGCAGCAAAGCCTTGCAAGTGGAATTAGAACATACGTCTGAAATCAGATGTATGAAGAAGTCATTTTTGGCTGGCTGCCGTCGAGGTGTTCCCGTTTCTTCTCTTTCTGCAGGAGCTCGCCTCCTTGAGGAAGCGAGAGGAGCTGGCGAGGGAAGCTATCTTTGGAAAGAAACCAGGGTTGCACAGCCACCTCTTCAAACAGCACACGTAAGTGGCAGCCACTCCACCTCACTCCAGGGCCTAATTTAAAGTAGGCATTCAATGTTGGGCCAATTTAGTGTAATCGCAACACTTGTCCTACAATAACTGCATTTTAATGGCTCAGTATGAGTTTGACATTGAGGGTGAAGTACCAGGTGTCTAAATTATTTAAGCCCAACTGTTTGTTAATGCGATGGGAGCTTTTTGCCGGTGTTCATTTTGGTAACCTGTCCATTAAAAAAAAAAAAAAAAAAGTCACCTGAGGTACTTGCAGTTCATCAGAGGAATATTTCGAAAAGTGCTAAGCGTGCTAGTTTGTCTGAAATATGTCGTTCTAAATTTTAATTAGCCTCGTTTTGCTTGTTTTAGCCAAAACGTGGCATCAGCGGAACGTGATCAAGATCCTGGTACCCATACTCGGATTAGGAGGTTAGTCAACACAAAACTGTAAAAAAAAAAAAAAAACTAAATTATGTTCATAAATAATTCCAGATTCTCTTATCCAAGCCAGTGGAGGAAAGTCATTAACCATAAACCAGTGTTGTCCCAACATTTTGTCGTGTCGGGGAAAATTGTTAGCAAAAGAGGATTTGTGTTGTACCTAACATTTCCAGTTGTACAAAGGTTTTAATCTGTCAAGAATAATTTTACACTAATTAAAAATAAAAAAAATTCCATATGGGCCGCACTTTATTAGGCACTGCTGGCTTAAGTCAACCAGAGTAAATCTCAGAGAAAAACAAATGGATTAATAGTTCAACACTGGAGACATCCTCTAAACTGTAAAACCAGTCCTGTTCATTTTACAGAGAGGTAATGTTTTCAGAGGAGACTTGTTGCTTCTCACCATGAAGCATTATTAGCATCCTTGAAGCGTTTTTTTTTTTTTGCCCCCCATTTTATAGATCTCGTTTTCTTCGTATGAGCCACGTGGGGACAAATGTCTTCACGTTTTCTCTACATGCTCAGTTGGACACTTTTACACACCAGCACACCCACTCATAAATTCAGATTTTATTGCTTCTGCAGGTCATGACATTCCTGTGTGCACACTTGCACTCAAGGTGGATTTCCTTTTTATAATATATAACTGTATGTTGTTACTTTAGAATGAAATATGAGATGCACAGGGACTTTTTCACGGTTTTTTTTTTTTTTTGACTTTACAAACGCAAACTTCAATGTGTTTTATCCTTCCATACGATTTCTATCGCTGCTGATGCTTACAGGATTGTAGGCTGGTGCTTATACGAGTATAAGGCAGGATGCGTTCGGGTGCAGGTCGCTAGTTGGAAGGAGAATGTGGTACATGATTTTGAACGTTGCTTGCAACGTTGACTCTGCTAAAGGGGTGGCAGCATTTACGCTCCTCGGCTCTGGAACAGCCTGCGTGAAAGCTTGGAATGTGCAGAAGCCGCTGGTCATGTAAATGAGGACTGACATCATTACCGTTTTCTCCAGCTTATCCATAAAGGTCAAAAGACTGATTTATCGTGTCTGACATTTCTTCGCTTTTTAGTTTTCTTAAATTTGTCATTTTAATATTTTTAATCTGATTATGCATCATGTTTGAGGAAAACACTTTGAATTCATATGCAACACATATAAATTTGCCTTGTACATACACATAGATTGTGTTTTACACTACAGCGCTGTTTTCTTTAACCTTCTTCTCCTGGTAAACCACAGACAGACCTTCTTATGCACTTCTGTTAACAAAAGCTTTCTTTTTGCAACTCTTCCACAAAGGTCAGACTTATTGGAAACTAATAGTTACTTTTGTAATAGAGTTCTTCATCAGACCTGTGTGCCTCTATTCAGAGTTGATTCATAGTCTGTTTGTCTGGCCGGTCAGTTAGGTGGGCGGTCAAGTTTTTCACTTAATTTGACCTTTCACCTCTACTTCATCTTATTTTACATGCAGCTCAGAAGTGTCTCATGCCACCTCACCTCTCGATGTTGGCACGTCACTCGGTGGCCCTGTTGAACCTCTAGATGGAACCCTATTGGCACAGACGACAGAAATGCTCAAAGGTCAGTGTTCGTTTTAAGTTGGGACATTTGCATGTGTGTATGAAATTTTAAAAAAAAAATCCATAAAAAATTGGCTATGAGATGATATTGAGTATAATTCTAGTTTTTATGACAACACTGCCTACAGCCATAGGAGAACAACAGCAATGCTGCTTTCTCTACATGTAGCCAATGAAACAAATCAGATTTTTCCAGGCAGCAGTGCAAACATTTGACATTCCACATGCAGAAATTGAGCAATCTGCTGTTCCTGGCTCCAACTTTTCAGATTGCGATATGGGACCGCGTCCAGAGTCGGATGGACATAAGAACCGTGAAGTCACCAAGTCCACGTCATCCGACACACCTTGAATCTACCCATAACCACCCGTCAAAAAGAACGAAGGAGCAAATGTGGAGGGATGTTTTCATAGATTTAGTTGTTTTTCTTTTTTTTTTAAACAAAGCAGAAAATATTTTGAAAGTTTCTATTTCAAAAATGAAAATGTTATTAGTTAACATTACTTTGGGATTTATTCTGTTCTGATTTTTTGTACTTTCCCGTGTGTGTTTTGTTTAGAAATTCATTATAAACAGATATGTCTGCGATTCGAGTGCAAGAGCAAGAAAATAGTACTATGATGCTACTCTTGTTGAGCTTTCACTGTCTGTCATTCTGGATTTTGAAATATTGATAAGCTTTTATAAATCTCAGAGTTAAGGTAGTTTTATGTTTAGTAGGAAATACAAACAAAACCGCTGCTTCTACTTACTAATAAAAGAGGCTTAAGACAGTTTAAATTGTGAACTTTGTGTTTTCTCTGAAAATATTAGTGACACTCTCTTTTAAACCAATAGCACAGAAGTGGCAATATTGCAATAAAGAATTAGTAATTTTTATGTGTTCTTACATTATTACGTTTTAACAAAGAGTTTAAAAAACAAAATAAACTAAATTGTCATTGGTTCCTCCTCAGGTTCGTCCCGCCTTAAACAGTTTTTAAACAAAAATACCACAGGAAAAAAATGTCTCTATTTTATTGTCAAGCGCACAGTGATTCAATACATCATGGATGTTTAATTTTAAAATGTTAAAACGATGCCTCCGGTGGCAAGAGTTACTGGAAGTTCACCTACATCTTAGGTTGGTCGAGAAACCAACCTAAGTTGTAGTTGCTCTAATGTCCCGATGCAGCAAATGCACACTGACTTGATTTAGCTGATGAGCTTCACCTGTGTGCGGCGCGAGCCGACGGAGAGAAATGAAAAGGGAAGATTCTGTTTGAACTACAAAATTATTACTGTAAGGAAAACGCACACCTTTAGTAAAAACTCAGCTGGAAGCCTTACACTGAGGTGGCGCAGAGGATGGAGTTGCGTGGACAACCGGATACGCTGCTACCAGGTGAGCTAGTCACACGGTTGTTTTTTCTTACTTGCTAAAAACCGTCCTCCCCATAGCTGTTCTTCAGGCACGTGCAGAGGAGGGGGCTAGGGGTGCTTGAACACCTGCCCTTTTTGCTCCTTGCCCCAAAGTGCCCTTTTGGTCAATTTAATTGTATTTATTTTTTTTGTATTATTTTCTAAGCCCTTTTCTGACATGACATGTACTAAAAAAATTTTTTATTATTTTTTGTACAACATAGTAAGCCCTCCAGTAACCAACCTCTGCGTCACGGGCACGTTGTGCGTCACGGGCATGACGCAGTTGCCTCTCGCGCAGTGAGATGAGGCGGCTAACTGGAGCTCAACGTAGCGACTGTTCCAGATTACTGAACAGTTTTTGGTGAATAAAAAAAAAACGTTTTTGGTGAATAAAGTGGAGTAGACTTGCTACTTGTCAGATGATGGAAAACGTTGAAGTATCGTTTCTGCTTCAGCTCGGAGTCGCGGTTTAAGCAGAGAGGTAATGAAATACAACAGACACTGACAGGCCTCTGCGTCTGCCTTTCTCTGAAGAACTACTGAGCGGGAGGAGACAGCCAGATGAGGAGAAACTGTTCTTATCTACCGATTCAGTATTTTTATCATACAGACATTAGGCTGTTGTTGTTATGCTATTAGCTAGCTGCTAGCTAACGACTTTGCTAGCAAAGCTAGATAACTAAAAAGCTTCTTCCCTGTACCGTTAATGATATCATCCATCCATCCATTTTCTTCCGCTTATCCGGGGTCGGGTCGCGGTGGCAGCAGCTTCAGAAGGGAGGCCCAGACTTTCCTCTCCCCAGCCACTTCTTCCAGCTCCTCCGGGGGAATCCCAAGGCGTTCCCAGGCCAGCCAAGAGACGTAATCCCTCCAGCGTGTCCTGGGTCTTCCCCGAGGCCTCCTCCCGGTGGGATGTGCCCGGAACACCTCACCAGGGAGGCGTCCAGGAGGCATCCTTACCAGATGCCCAAGCCACCTCAACTGGCTCCTCTCGACGTGGAGGAGCAGCGGCTCTACTCTGAGTCCCTCCCGGATGACCGAGCTTCTCACCCTATCTCTAAGGGAGAGCCCAGCCACCCTGCGGAGGAAACCCGAGCCTGACTTACTGCCGGCAATGCGGACCAGACTCTGACACCGGTCATACAGGGACCTGACAGCCCGTATCAAATGGCCCGGTACCCCATACTCTCGGAGTACCCCCCACAGGGCCTCCCGAGGGACACGGTCGAACGCCTTCTCCAAGTCCACAAAACACATGTAGACTGGTTGGGCAAACTCCCATGCACCCTCCAGGACCCTGCTGAAGGTGTAGAGCTGGTCCAGTGTTCCACGACCAGGACGAAAACCACACTGCTCTTCCTGAATCCGAGGTTCGACTATCCGATGGACCCTCCTCTCCAGGACCCCTGAATAGACCTTACCAGGGAGGCTTAAGAGTGTGACCCCCCTGTAATTGGAGCACACCCTCCGGTCCCCCTTTTTAAACAGGGGGACCACCACCCCAGTCTGCCAATCCAGGGGAACTGCCCCCGATGTCCATGCGATATTGCAGAGTCGCGTAAGCCAACACAACCCTGCAACATCCAGAGCCTTAAGGAACTCCGGGCGGATCTCATCCACCCCCGGGGCTCTGCCACCGAGGAGCTTTTTGACCACCTCGGCGACCTCGTCCCCAGAGATTGGAGAGCCCAACCCAGAGTCCCCATGCTCAGCTTCCTCAACAGAAGGCATGTTGGTGGGATTGAGGAGGTCTTCGAAGTATTCCGCCCACCGGCCCACAACGTCCCGAGTTAAACTCCGAAAGCTGAGTGGCTTTGTTAATATTCTGTCCTAAAATGCAGTTAGATGTGCCCCTTTAGTGGTCTCTGCACAGGCCTATACCCGGAAATTGATCAAACATCAGTTCTCTCTATTTTAAGTTGTATTTAATACAACTTAAATCTGTTAACAAATGATGGCGCTACAAATATTTTTGTGACAGATTTCTAAGCTCGTCCAGCATTGGGATAAAATGGTTTTCTGGACACAACTCAATGAATCCCATAGTGACTAATAGGCCAATCCAGTAATGTATATCAATTAGCAGGAGTATGAAAAACGTAAAAATAAGGAACTATAGTTCATTAATAAACTATAAATTAATTATATGTAATTTCTTAATTACATATAATTAAGAAATTATATGTAAACCTCTGTGCTACATGAATGCAAGTTAAAACATTTGCAACAAGTAAATCAAGTAAATTAAATCCAATGTTAGGTCTGTGTAAGGTAAACGTGAGAGTGAGACATTATATATATATACACACACACACACATACTGACATATGCTGCCACCCCTGAAAAAATCCCTGCCACCCTCTCGCCACCCCATAAATATTTTTCTAGATCCGCCCCTGAGGCTTTTATACGGGGTCAAACGATAAGTTACACCAGAAATAAGACGAATAGAAACTTCATGGAGATGGTAAAACTTGAAGAACAAATTAAAGAGACTGAGCTCGAGATAAATGTAAAGGATTCTAAAGAAAATCAGCAAAAACTGCTAATATTAAGGGCAAAATATAACAAACTATCTACTACCAAAGCTTCATCAGAGATATTCAAGCTGAAACAATCCTACTACGATCAAGGAGAAAAGGCAGGAAAGCTTCTCGCCTGGCGCATTAAAACTCTGCAGAATGAAAATACTTCTGATCCTCTAAAAATTAATGATCTCTTTACATATTATTACTCAAAATTATATACATCTAAAGGACACATATCACAAGTATCACTTGATTCATTTTTTTAACTCTATAAATATCCCCACACTTAGTGAAACAGTTAAATCAGAGCTGAATATCCCGATATCTATAGATGAACTTTCAAGTGCAGTAGATACATTTAAATCAGGGAAAACACCCGGTCCGGATGGGATCCCTTTGGACCTTTATAAAATATTTAAGAACAGACTACTACAGCCCCTCTATAATATGCGTGCAGAAAGTTATACCCTTAAAGAAATACCTCCTTCTCTACTAAATGCAATCATAACAGTACTACCTAAACCTGGAAAACCTCCCACCAGATGCGAATCTTTTCGACCAATCTCTCTTATAAATTCTAACATAATATCTAAAGTACTAGCACTTGGGCTTGAGAAATGTTTACCATCTCTTTCTGAACCTGATCAGAACGGATTCATAAAGGGGCGGCAAGCCCACCATGGTGTCCGTCGTGTGCTGAATATAATCCATGCTAAATATGAACAACTTGATACAGTTTTACTTTCACTTGATGCAGAAAAAGCATTCGACAGAGTGGAACATAATTATCTATACAATGTTTTATCTCAATTTGGCTTGGGTAGTTATTTCATAACCTGGATTAAAATAATTTAAAATAAACCCACAGCCTCAGTTATAACAAATAATATTATATCTAATTAATTTAATCTAGCTAGGGGAACACGTCAAGGGTGTCCCCTCTAACCTCTCCTCTTTATTCTGGCAATTGAACCATTGGCTTTTGCCATAAAGAACAATCAAAACATACAGGGTGTCAGAATAAAAAGTATTGAATCTAAAATTGGACTATTTGCAGGTGACATTATTTTAATGTTGTTTAATCTGAAGTCCTCAATCCCTCAACTACTTAAAACCATCAATGAGTTTGGCCAGCCAGCCAGCCAGCCAGCCAGCCAGCCAGAAAGAAAGAAAGAAAGAAAGAAAGAAAGAAAGAAAGAAAGAAATCAACTGTGGGATCAATTATTAGAAAATGGAACACCTGATAATCTCGCTCGATCTGGGGCTCCACGCAAGATCACTCCCCGTGGGGTCAAAATGATCACAAGAACGGTGAGCAAAAATCCAGAACCACATGGGGGAACCTAGTGAATGACCTGCAGAGAGCTGGGACCAAAGTAACAAAGGCTACCATCAGTAACACACTACGCCGCCAGGGACTCAAACCTGCAGTGCCAGACGTGTCCCCCTGCTTAAGCCAGTACATGTCAAGGCCCGTCTCAAGTTTGCTAGAGAGCATTTGGATGATCCAGAAGATGACTGGGAGAATATCATATGGTCAGATGAAACCAAAGTAGAACTTTTTGGTTAAAACTCTACTCGTCGTGTTTGGAGGAGAATGAATGCTGAGTTGCATCCAAAGAACACCATGCCTACTGTGAAGCATGGGGGTGGAAACATCATGCTTTAGGGCTGTTTTTCTGCAAAGGGACCAGGACGACTGATCCGTGTAAAGGAAAGAATGAATGGGGCCATGTATCGTCACATTTTGAGTGAAAACCTCCTTCCATCAACAAGGGCATTGAAGGTGAAACGTGGCTGGGTCTTTCAGCAGGACGATGATCCCAAACACACCACCCGGGTAACGAAGGAGTGGCTTCGTAAGAAGCATTTCAAGGTCCTGGAGTGGCCTAGCCAGTCTCCAGATGTCAACCCCATAGAAAATCTGTGGAGGGAGTTGAAAGTCCGTGTTGTCCAGCGACAGCCCCAGAACATCACAGCTCTAGAGAAGATCTGCATGGAGGAATGGGCCAAAATACCACCAACAGTGTGTGAGAACCTTGTGAAGACTTACAGAAAACATTTGATCTCTGTCATTACCAACAAAGGGTATATAACAAAGTATTGAGATTAACTTTTGTTATTGACCAAATACTTATTTTCCACCATATTTTGCAAATAAATTCTTTAAAAATCAGAAAATGTGATTTTCTGGATTTTTTTTTCTCCTTTTGTCTCTCATAGTTGAGGTACATCTATGATGAAAATTACAGGCCTCTCTCATCTTTTTAAGTGGGAGAACTTGCACAATTGGTGGCTGACTAAATACTTTTTTGCCCCACTGTATATATATATTTTTGTATTATTTCCTAAGCCCTCTTCTGACGCATAATAACATATACTACAATTATTTGTTTTTGTTGGGGGTTTTTTTGTACAACATAAGCCCTCCGGTCACCTTGTTACCTTTGACCTTTTGCCCGTGACGCATGATGCAGTTGCCTCGCGAACGTTCCAGATTACAGAACAGTTTTTGGTGAATTAAAAAGTTTTTGGTGAATAAAGTGGAGTAGACTTGTTTATATTTTTAATAGTGTAATTCTGTCATCTGCTATTTGCCAGATGACAGAAAACGTTGAAGTATCGTTTCTGCTTCAGCTCGGAGTTGCGGTTTAACCAGAGTGGTAATGAAATACAACAGACACTGACAGGCCTCTGCCTTTCTCTGAAGAACTACTGAGTGGGAGGAGACAGCCAGGTGAGGAAAAACTGTTATCTATCGATTCAGTATTTTTATCATACAGACATTAGGCTGTTGTTGTTGTGCTATTAGCTAGCTGCTAGCTAACGACTTTGCTAGCAAAGCAAGATAACTTAAAAGCTTCTTTTCTGTCTCGTTAATGATATCAGTCATTCTTCAGTATTGCTTATGCAATACGGGGCACATTTTCCGTCCAAATCCGATCATCTCCATAGTGGATATATGTCCGATCTTCCAATTTGCTTTGCTGCTTAATGTACATTGCATTTATTCTAGTGTTAAGTAAATGTATCTTGAAGGGGAATAACACTTAAATAAAAGTCCAACAAGGATATTAATTTACAATTAAAAATAACTCTCCCTGAACTACATGATAGATATAATGAATGTAATAAAAGTGTGTCATTAATGAAGGGGAAAAAACTCAACCCAGACTTTAAGTTTAGGGTCTGGTTCGCAGAGTACGAAATTATTTTTTTTCCCCAATTATTAAATTAAAAAAAAACTAACCTCAGTTAAGTAAAATAAAATTGTAATCAAAACTTTTGGAATTGTAATGATTTCTTTTTTTTTTTTAAACAAAGTTTTGTTTAAAAAACTTTTTTTTAAAGTCATTAACTCATTTTTGTCTCGTGAACTTAAAAAGCTATTTGCCAAACATAAACTTCTATTTGCACACATCAGAAATATTTTGTTGCGATTTTGTTGCCCACATCATGTGAGAATCACAAGCAAAACGTTGAGTCAAACAAAAACTTAGAATAGTAAGAAAATATTTATGACATGCACAAATAAGTTTATTTTGCGTGAGACAAAAATATGTGATTTTAATGTTAAAACAGGTTTTTTAAGCAAAACTCAGTAGGCTTTTCTCATGGTGACATACATTAACAATTCAATTTTTTCTTCTTTTTTTTTTCTTTTTTCTGCAGTTCCACATTAAAGTTTGATGCAGCTCTGCTTTCCTGAATGGACCATTTTCATCTTCACTGCAAGTGTAGCAAACAGGCAGCTCTTCTTTTTTATAGATTACAGTACACTAAAAAGTTGCATTGTGCCCTTGTTTATATTTTTAGTAGTGTAATTATGTAAAGACAAAATATGTCTGGTGGTCCAGCTCTGATTTACATATCTTGCTAAATTGCGGGTTTGAATATGGCAATAATTTCCTATAACAAAATAGACCTGCAGAAATAAATTACTAATAAAATATCTTACATATGCATAGTAGTATGCTCTATATAGAGATTTCCCTTAGCTTTGATTGTATATCTCATAATTTTGTAATTTATCATTGTTTATTAAACTCTGAAAGCTGAGAGGCTTTGTTAATATTCTGTCCTAGAATGCGGTTAAATGTGCCCTTTTTTTTTTGAGCACCTGCCCCTTTAGTGGTCTCTGCACGGCCCTGTATGCATGTATCCTGATTCGCTTTTGTCCATAACTCTCTGTATAATGTAGAGATTCTTGACTACAGATCGTAGAACAGTATGTGGCACACGTCAGGTTTCAGTAGCGTGGCAATTATTTTTCTGACACTGAAGGGCTATTGTATTCTCTACAGCTCAACGATCTCATCAGCTGGGCTTTAACAGCTGCAGTCAAGATACTGATCTTGAATGTGCCGCATAAAGCTCTTGTCATTGGATGATAAATACATCATTAATCTTTATCTGTTCCGGGGGGGATTATTTATTCATCTGGACATGCATTCATAGGGACGTGGTTGGTGGCTATTAAACGGTGCACCGTCACAAACACGCTGGTGTGTTTCTGACAGTTCGCATGGTGCACACTTGCCACGGATGCTTACATACACCGTTAATTAGTGATTCTTAGCAAACAGAAACTGTCATCTGCCACAGATGTATGCATTGCTTATTAAAGCGGTCCCTCCGCCAGCCAGCCTGTCTGTAAGTGCATGTGGATTTACTCACACACACTCACTCTGTGGGTCCTTTGTTTCCTGCACTCTCGATGTGTGTAGCTTAGTTTACACACACACGCACACACACACACACACACACACACACACACACACGCACACAAACTAGGCACACCTGGCCATTCATCACTGTCTTTCTTCCTCTGAGGCAGCAGATGTTGCAACACTGTCATAA
The DNA here is from genome assembly GCF_904066995.2 of Poecilia reticulata. Taxonomy (NCBI): domain Eukaryota; kingdom Metazoa; phylum Chordata; class Actinopteri; order Cyprinodontiformes; family Poeciliidae; genus Poecilia; species Poecilia reticulata. Next base: position 8,194,635 of record NC_088852.1, on the reverse strand, counting down.
TTCTTTAAAAGTTCGAAAGCCAGACTGTGTCTTCGGGGCTCCTGGGGTCTAACCTACTTACACTGCAGTCTGTGCCTCTGCAGCTTATCATGGGCTAACATGTTGTCTTCCTGTGAATTAGCATTGCATTAGATAGGTATGCATGCGAGTCTGTTCAAAGGCGAGAATAAGAAAAGAGGTGGATGAGCAGGTGAAGAGCTCCTGCTTTTCGTTCTGAGTCTTGATAGCTTGCATAGCACGAGTTACAGTGAAAGCTGTGTTATCTACACCTACTGGTTTTGTGCGTTACATTTCTATGCAGAGCATCACCTTTTCCATGCAGCTCCATTCGCCTCGACAGAAAAATAAATGCATCGTAAGTGTAGCGTAGTTGAATCTGCATTGTGTCTTGTGAAAATAACAGCCAGACAACAGCTGAGCTGAAGGCACTTTTAATGCTCCTGCATCCAAACAGCAGAAAATAGTGGTCAAAACAGGCCTTTTCTGATCAGTGCTCCACAGCGCCTGTTTAACCATGAACAGTACTATTTTCAGCACATGGATGTAGCATTTTCATTAGCAATGTTTCATGAAGTATAAGAGCAGCTAAATGTCTGCCAACACGGTTCTAGCACTGTTTAGCAAGGTTCGAGTGCCCCAAAGCACATTATTTACAAGAACATATTACTTATACTTAAAATGCACTTATTAAACACAGAAAACAAAACTTCATACCTTCTCCCACGGAATCCGAACAGAAAGAGCGCGACGGAGAGCGTGGGAAAACCTTTCATGGACTATAATGGTATGACCCGTTAATTTTTCTCTTTAAACCCCGAATTAACACCCAAAACAACAATATATGAACTCAATATGTTCAATAGTAGAGAAAACAATTCACATTTTCATTGAGAACACACCACATTTAAATAAAAATAATAATTTTGAAACAGGAAGTTACCCGCTGTTTTGCAATGGATTTGCCGTCTTTTCAAAATAAAAGCTACCAGTGCTCATACGAGTTCCCACCGGAATAGCTTATCACTTGACAATCTAGTGTAACAACATCACACTGCTACATTCACCCCCTCTGTTTTACACTAGATTTCGGGCATATTACCCAAATAATAAAGAAAAACAAAAACCAAGCAAATAAAATAAAAAAAATAAACATACAATTTTTTTTTTTTTTCAAATCTGACCACGACAATACATGTGACCCGGATATACCCTCCATACAAGACCAAAATGGTCGACCAGCAAAGAGCTATTCATTGAAGAATTAGGGAAGATGAGGGGTAGCTAAGTCCCCACCTCACCATAGAAGACATGCCACTTACACATCTATCATAGAGTACACCCAAAATCACCCCAATGCGTCCAGTGCAATGGACAACCTAAATAAAATCATGACCAGACCCCATTATAATAAGTCCCAATAAAAAGAAAAACAATAAAATAACACAAAATAAATGGCCCTATGACAAAATCTTAACTCTCTGTGTGGACATTGTCTGAATCAACCTGTTAACAGGTTTGATAAGTCTACCCAGTCTCGTCCGTATCCCTTCCCCTGAAACGACTGAAGGAATTGCTGAAGGTACAACAGTAGCGATTGAGTCTCTTCCAGACACATGTGAGCCACTAATGGCCTTAGTTAAACCTATGGTGTCACTTTGGCGTAAACCTACGCTGACAGAGTCTGAAAGCCGGTCACTATTGTGATCCTCAGAGTGTGAGCTCTCTGATCCATGATCCGCCCCATCCAAGACGCTCCTATGGTCCCCACAGGCAGACATGGTCCCTCTACCCTGAACACTACTATCATTTCCTCCAATAGCTTCAGAATCACTAGCTACCATCACTTCACTTGCAGTCATTACCACACTAGACTCTGGGAGGGAGGAAACCCAGTGAGCTGTTCGAGTATCACTGTCCCGCTCACCTGGAACCTCATCATCTGACGGCCCACCCTCTGAAACTGTGTTTGAAAAAGAAGTCTGAGACACCGAGTCATCCCATGATGGCAGAGGCAAAAAGTTTACAGGCATGATCAGATTCCTATGAACTGTCCTAACCCGTCCTGTGACAGGATGACGAATAACATAGGTGTTCAGTTCGCTGTTCTTATGAACCACAATGTAAACTGTATCCTTCCAACGATCAGCCAATTTCCGTTTGCCCCGTTCCCCTTTGTTAGCCATCAAAACTCTGTCTCCTTTCTCCAAAGAGTGTCCCTTAACCTTTCGGTTATACACCTCAGCTTGTCTCAACTGTTGTTTCTCAGCGTGTTGCAGAGCCAAAGTCATTGCTTCTCTGAGATCCGTGCCCAATGACTGAACATACTTGTCCATGTCAGCAGTCTCTCCGTCTAAGAGGACACTGCCAAACATCACATCAACAGGTAACCTAGGAGTTCGCCCGAACATTAAAAAGAAAGGCGGCCAACCTGTTGTTTCGTGTACCGTGCAATTATAGGCAAAAGTCAGTGTGTTTAGCATCTGAGGCCATTTTTCCTTTGCCCGAGGAGGCAATGCACGGATCATGCTACCCAGAGTGCGGTTCAGACGTTCAGCCTGGCCATTTCCCGCAGGATGATATGGGGTTGTATGGCTTTTACGAACACCGGCCATCTGGAGTAGCTCGGCAATGAGGGAACTCTCGAAATTAGCCCCTCTGTCAGAGTGAATACAAGCTGGAAACCCGTATATGGAAAAAAAATTATTCCATAACACGCGAGCCACTGATTTGGCAGACTGATTTGGACATGGGTAAGCACATGCGAGTCTGGTAAAATGGTCTGTCACCACTAGAACGTCGATGGACTTGTTATTGACATCCTCTGCGGACCAGAAGTCAATACAAACTAATTCTAGTGGTGCTGATGTCACAACAGAAACAAGTGGAGCCCTGGCCTCAGGTTCAGGTGCTTTGCTCAAGACGCATCTCTTACAATGACTCACATATTCTTTGACATCGTGTTCCATCGAGTCCCAGTAAAAGCGCTGTCTGGCAAGCCACAGTGTGCGCTGCTGACCTTGATGGCCTGCATCATCATGCACCCCTTTCAACACCTGACATCTCAAAGCAACTGGAACCACATATTGGAACACTTTCTTCTTGCTCACCACATGTTTAGAAACACGGTACAACACACCCAGCCGAGTCGTGAGTTTACCCCACTGTCGCAATGTACGGTTTGTCTCCCGCGATTCGTGGACGCGCTCACGTCGGGATGGTCGACTTCCCCTGTTCACATAAAAGGAAACCCGGTTGATCACAGGATCCTGACACTGCTTATCATACAACTCCTCATGAGTGAGGACAGGCAGTGGGCACTGCCCCACTGGCAACAGTTTCTCCAGCTGTTGTGTGTAGCAGGTTGCTCTCATTTCTGCACCTTCACTCCAACAACGGTGAGACTTAAATAAGGCTGACACCTCATCATGAGAAACTCTCCCACCATTTTCCTTAATTTCCACACTGCCTGTGACAGAGCCCTGGATCGGAGAGGTAAGTCTAAGCTTCCCATCCACAGACTCTTCCCGAGAAAGGCGAAACATGTTCTGAACATCTTCCACCAACAAACCCCTGGCCTCTTCCAGCAAAGTGTCATATGGAATTCTCGTCAAACGGTGCATCATCCTGTGCTGAGCAAATGGTTCCCTGCTCAATGCATCCGCCACAATATTTCGCGGCCCTGGAATATACTGAATGTCAAAATCAAAGGGGGCCAGCTTGGCCACCCACCTCTGTTCGCAAGCATCCAGTTTCGGCTTGGTAAGAATGTACTTCAGAGGATTGTTGTCAGTCCAAACAGTAAATTTATGCCCACGCAGCCAATGACTAAACTTATCATGAATAGCCCATTTCATGGCGAGAAACTCGAGCCTATGAGCTGGATACTTGGACTGTGCATGATTCAAGGACTTACTAGCGAAGGCAATGGGCCTCGCAATGTTGTGGCCTTCTTGTACCTGTGACAGCACAGCTCCTAATCCGGAAGATGACGCGTCAACAGAGAGCAGGAAAGGCTTTGTAAAGTCAGGGTGGGCAAGAAGAACCTGCTCCGTCAACAAAGCTTTCAAGGTCCTAAATGCTTCGCTACAATCTGGGGTCCAGTCAGCCGCGACAAGCTTACGCGACAAAGCTGGTTTCTTTCGGCCCTTGCCCCTCCGTGGCTTGGCCGTCCCTGTAGTCAGTTGGAATAATGGCTTGGCAATCACAGAGCAGTTCTCAATGTAGTGCTGATAATACACCACCATGCCAAGAAAAGAGCGAATCTTCTTAGGAGATGGCGTGGCGCCATCAGGTTCCATAAGATCTGCTTCTGACACACCTTCAATTGCCTGCACTTTGTCAGGGTCTGTTGCTATGCCGTCTCTCGTAACAATGTGACCCAAGAACTTGACCGACTTTCTCAAAAACTGACACTTGGATGGAGACAGCTTTAAGTTATGTTCTTTTAACCGCCGGAACACCATCTCAAGCCTTTGCAAGCTTTCCTCCTCAGACTTCCCGAAAACCAACAGATCGTCCAAGTAACAAAGAAGGCTTAAAAAGTTCTGGTCACCAAAGATCGTGAGCATCATTCGCATGAAAGTGGCCGGGCTGTTACACAGACCCTGTGGCATGCGGTTATACTCATGTAATCCGACAGGAGAGGAGAAAGCAGTGTATTTCTTATCATCTTCATGAAGTGGGACATTGTAATATCCCGAAGTCAAGTCCATTGAGCTAAAGAATGCGTTACCTCCCAAAGCTGCAAGGATGTCAGCTTGATGTGGTAAAGGGTGCGCATCTTTGACTGTACGGGCGTTCAACCACCTGAAGTCCGTACACAACCTCAAGTCACCATTTTTCTTCCAGCAAAGAACGAGTGGAGAAGCATACTCACTGCTCGATTTTCTAATAATTTCACGCTCTTCCATGTCATCCAAAGTTTCTCTCAACTTTTGGTAGTGAGCAGGAGAAAGCCTACGATAAGGCAGACGAAAAGGGCGTTCATCTGTAAGTCTGATGCGATGGCAGAATTCGGCAGCCTTGCCGCAGTCCAATTGATGTCTTGAGAACACATCTTCATACTTTACAACCAAGTCAATCAGCTTCTCTCTCCAATGTTCAGAAACTTCACAATCACCGACAGACAGATCTTGCAGTCCCACATCCCCTAATTTGCCAGGTCCACCTGTTGTCTTAACACTGCAACATGACTCAGCAGTAAGGCTGCCGTGAGAGCTGCTCACCCTACCCACGTTTTGATGTACCCTCACCTCCATACCACCATCAAAGTCCTCCAAGGCAATGCATGGATACACATCAGCCACCTTAGCGTTCCTTCTCAACACAATCGGGGACATAGTAGGGTTGATGATCTTCACAGGAAGCCACCCGCCCCCCCAAAGTGGAGCAACTACTCTGCCAACCATCACACTACGGTGCACGCAGCGTGATGTGCTCGGTTCAACAACAACAGTACTCCCCACAGAGAGTTTAGTCTTAGGTGGAAGGCGGCCCCACACCACATGCTCACTCATGGGCTCAAGAGTCACGGCCTTCTTCAGTTTGACAGTCCCAACTTTCTCTGGGATTTCCTCCCCCTCCACCTTTCAAGATTGGCCAAAAATCTGACAAACTGACTGTTTGCATCCAGACAGGTAGAGTCCGGTCTACTCAGTACCCGCCAATAGGCCTGATCAGTCTTAAACTGTTTGATGAGCGGTTTCATCACATTGGTGCCAACAATGAGCTCATCAGCCTGACCTTCAACCACCAAAACTGGGACGACATAGTCAAACCCAAACAGCTTAAGTTGCAGTTCACAGGTGCCCACCGGAACAGTCTGTTTCCCACCACACCCAACAAGAACAATGCTAGCGGAAGGGATTACATCTCCTTTCATCACTCCTGCCTCACGTAGCTGAGGGATCATGTCTGCACGTACAGATGTAGCCATAGACCCACTATCTAACATCCCCCGCAGCTCAATCTTGTTCCCAACTAGCACCGTAGTGAAAAACAGGCCATCACTGATAGGCAGTTTTGCCACATTCTGGAAAATGACAGTTCGATCAGTAGGTATTGTGTTGCAAGCCATCGTATACACAGTCTGAATGTCATCATCAAAATTGAGGGAAACACTACAGAGGCCCACACCATCCCTCGCTAAATGAGGGCCATCTAGTTTTCCTGAGGCGAATCAGCCCGTCCCTGGCCAATCGGATGCATTTGAGATTTCTGAGTTTGAGTACAGTGAACACTGATGTGCTCCGGAGAGAAGCATCGGAAGCATAATCTGTGCATCCTACAGTGTGACCTAGTGTCATGCTGCAGATTGCCACAAACCTGACAGTCCCGTGAGCGTCTAGAAGTCTGCTTATTGGACCTGTGGCTTATAGCCTGAGTGTTACTGATCAGAGCTGTCTCCAGCAGACTCAAAACCCTGTCCATTGTGTTGTTTTCAATTACTGTTTTGGAGCACTCTGGCTCTGGAACACATCTAGAAATGGGCAACACAGTTTGATCATTGACAGTCACCCCCTCGAGTGGAAGCTCGGTAGCTGCCCCTTTCTGTTTTCCGCGGCTCCGAACAACCGCATGGTCTCTTAAATGCTCATCCAAATGGTCTTGCACTTCACTAGCTGTCCAGTCGCGAGAAGGCTTGGTTTTAAAAACCAGTGCCAACTCTCTGTCAGGACAATGGCGAATAAACATTAGCACCAGATGTGAACTAAGGTCAGTCATTGATTCCCCCTTACTAGCCAAGCACCGTTCAGCAACCTCTGCAGCTTTGTTAAGCCGTATCCAGTAATCAAGAGGTCCCTCATTTGTGTATGGTGTGCTAGCGTAAAAGTCAGCTAGCGGCAGGTCTGAATGAATGGTGTCCCCAAAATGTTGTCTGAGAATACTAAAGATAACAGAAACATCTGCAGTCTTTGCATTACTACGCATCCAAACTTTAGTGACATCTCTTGCCCTCCCCATCAATCTGTTCATAACCACTTCTACCTGTTCAGCATTAGTGGGGGGTTTCTGTCGAAGGTAGGCCTGCATGAGATCTTCCCACTCAAAAACAGAACACTTATCAGATTTGTCACCCCTGAAGTAGGGTGGAACATCAACATCAGAGCGTAACAAAAGATTAAGTTTTGATGCATCAATAACAGTAGTACCACCTTGAAATGACTGTGAAGAGTTCTTGTTGTGATCCGGAGTTGGGTCGGGTTGAGGCTCCGAAGCAGTGTTCTGCATCAACGACATCTTGATGGACTCACCTATTTCTGACCCAATAGACCTGATTAGATCAGTTAATTGAGTGGAGGCAGTTTCTCCACCAGGTGAAAACACAGGAGAGGGTGAGACAGTCACTGGGCTCAAGCCTGGAGTGAAACTTAAAGGTTGACTAGGCAGTTCACCAACCCCCTTTGTCCTCCCAGAGCCAAAAAATGTTGAACCACAAACCCCTGGACTTCCTGGAGTAGACTGCATAGCAACTGCTAACTGCAAAACCCCTCTCCCTCTACCCATGGATAAGTCCCCATGTCTAGATGTTGACATGTTATTCACATACTGACCCTCCATAGGGAGACCTCACTGTTGTCCTTTATAGAAAAAAAACATGAACATGTCCAGAAGTTAAAAAAAATGGAAACGAAAAAATCCCAACCAACAGTGTCCGAAGAACTTCACAGTCTGCCCCAAAGTGCAGATGGAACCAGAAAGCGTCGTCCTGCAACACCGGTGGTCCGCTTCAGCTGACCAGACGACGGGTCACGGCACCAGTTTTGTAGCGTAGTTGAATCTGCGTTGTGTCTTGTGAAAATAACAGCCAGACAACAGCTGAGCTGAAGGCACTTTTAATGCTCCTGCATCCAAACAGCAGAAAATAGTGGTCAAAACAGGCCTTTTCTGATCAGTGCTCCACAGCGCCTGTTTAACCATGAACAGTACTATTTTCAGCACATGGATGTAGCATTTTCATTAGCAATGTTTCATGAAGTATAAGAGCAGCTAAATGTCTGCCAACACGGTTCTAGCACTGTTTAGCAAGGTTCGAGTGCCCCAAAGCACATTATTTACAAGAACATATTACTTATACTTAAAATGCACTTATTAAACACAGAAAACAAAACTTCATACCTTCTCCCACGGAATCCGAACAGAAAGAGCGCGACGGAGAGCGTGGGAAAACCTTTCATGGACTATAATGGTATGACCCGTTAATTTTTCTCTTTAAACCCCGAATTAACACCCAAAACAACAATATATGAACTCAATATGTTCAATAGTAGAGAAAACAATTCACATTTTCATTGAGAACACACCACATTTAAATAAAAATAATAATTTTGAAACAGGAAGTTACCCGCTGTTTTGCAATGGATTTGCCGTCTTTTCAAATAAAAGCTACCAGTGCTCATACGAGTTCCCACCGGAATAGCTTATCACTTGACAATCTAGTGTAACAACATCACACTGCTACATAAGCCCTCCCTTTTGGCATAAGTCATCAAAACTAACACATTTCACCAGATAGAAAAGGAGATCCCATTTTCTGCGAGAAACAGACCTGCTGCTGGGTTACGTCTGAGGGAGGTTTGAGCCACTCTGGCACAGATATGCAGAAGCACGATATCAATTTACACAAAGCTGAAGATCTCAGTCTTATGAATATGTTTCACGATACTCGAGAAATGAAAGGAAAGGGGAATTAATCTATATTTCCATTCCAGAAGGAGTTGTAGCGAGAAGCAGAATTGAATGGTAGGAAGTAATTGGAAGCAGCAGTACATCAGTTTGACTAACACAGCAGATTTCAATTTTAGCTCAGGGGCTGCGCTCAGGTCATGCAAAGTTATCTTGGGAATGAATCAGTGTGTGATTGAAATATTTCTGGAAAACTTAGAGCTATATTTCTTATCAGGAAAGGCACACTCCAAAACACATGTTGCTTTTTGTCGTTAACTGTGCATTTAAGATAAGCGTCTGGAGTAATGTTTTTCACGCTTTTCAAAAAATAATAATAATAATTGAGTAAATAGTCAGAGTTGTCAGTACTTGGAATACATTCTGCTGTTTTTCAGTGTTGTTTAACATAATTTGTCCCTTCTCCACCCATTTTAACAAAACTCCCTGATGACTGTTTTCTTATTCAGACAGCAGAACCTCCAGAAACAGTATTACGACTGACTTACTGCCACAATATCTCAAAACAGAAACTCTGTTTGATTTAACGGGGATTTGTTTTTGAGGACTCATAAAATAATTGGATGCAAGAAGATGAAAGACAATCTTTAATCTTTATAGATAAAGTTATTCCTTCTACTTAGACAATTTTCAAAGAATATTTTCCCTTTTTTCAGTAAGTTTTATATCATTTGGTCAGAATACTTTAGGGATTTAAAAAAAAATGTCTTTCACATTTGTTTTAAACTGAATAGAGAAACTGGTGTTTGTTTGGCTTAGAGGAAGAGCAACCACAAGCCTAAGAAAGCACCGGACGGCTCAGTGATTGCCAATGGCTACTGCGCCTCGGAGGCTCAAAGAAGACGGGCTGTCCCGAAGACTTTTATCTCCTGTGCGGACTGTGGACGCTCAGGTAGGAGACCGCAGAAGGGAATGATTGGCAGGAGGAAGGCAGCCATCTGATGACCCACAGTTTTAAATTGTTTGTTTGTTTTTAAACTGTAAGAGTTTTTATTTATTTATTTATTTTTTGCTATGTTGTGTTTTAATGTACACCACTTTGTATCAGTTATGGTTGTTTCAAAGTGCTTTATAAATAAAGTTGGTATGGCATGGTATGGTAGATCTGACTTGCATGCTAACACATTTTGTTTGTTTGTCACTTTTACCAGTGGTGCTAATTCTTTGGAGTTGTGGCAGGCTTAACCCAACAATTACACTTATGTAAGTAAAACTGGACAAAAATGTTAGTTTCTGCGAGATTGTCAAGATGTTCTCCACTGTGTGTTTTATTCCATATTAAAGGGATATTCCTTATATATATTCTTAAAGCACGCTCAAGTTACTGTTGCCTTTTATTGTCAGAAAAATTCTGTATATACCAAACATGACTTAAAAGAAATTTGATGCCTGGAAATTGACCTCTGCCTATTTAAGAAGTTCCTACTCTTTTCCAACATTTTGCCTTCAGCACATCGTCATGACAATGCTTCTCATTATGCCATTTCAATTGTTTTTAGGAGTGTTGCACTGAGAAGTAGTTCTCACCTCAGCAGACACACAGTTCCACCAGGTGTTTGCTAAATGCTGATGCTGAGATTCAAGGATTCCTCAAATGTGCATGAAAGAATCAAAGCAAGACTGCAGGTATGTCTTTCATTATAATCTGATGTAAAGCTCGTAAGTCGATTTTACGTGACACAACCCCTCCCCGTTGTGGGGAGGGGTTGTGTCCACTTTAAGATGCATGTGGTGGCTGAGCTATTAAAATAGTCGATTCTAAGTGTTTTCAGATGGCGCCTCAAGTATTCATGGATTTTATCATTTAGTGGGAAGTTCTGAATATCTGAATACACTGTACATACATTAACTGCCCTACAGTAAGTGTGGGTTTCTTAAAGCTCATTTGAAAAAAAAATATTTGGAAAAGTGTTGAATCTTGTAATTCAACACTTTTTTTGTAATTGTTATTTTGATCTTTTTTATAATTGTATTTCAGCCTTTAATATACCAGAATTTGCACATAATTTTATATTTCTGTCTGGTGGTTAAATATGGTATTATTGTCAAACACATACTCCGTATTAAAGTAGTGTTTTACTAAATTTGTTGTTGCTCTTAATTTTTCAGGTGTCTGTCTTTTCCTTTTGATTTAGTGGTACTCTTAAGTACAACTTTTCTTGGGTGAGTTGAAAGGATGCATCTAAAAGTTGCAGGCTAGTACTTTGAGTGGACCGTGCAGCCCTGGTTTAGCTTCTTTCAGTATCTCATCTTTTTTCTGTTTGGATAGTTTTCCACCTGTTTTTCAAGAGCTGGCAAAGATTTCATCTGTTCCGACAAACGCTTTGTTTTAATCTGCGTGACCTTTCGCTCTGCGTGCTCGCGCTGACAACGTTGGGTGAGGTCAGGCTGCTGATACAATGAAAGCTTAAATGAAACACACACCTCTGCATTAACTCTGTCGCATGATGTGCTGCCATAGTTGGTAACTATGGCAACAGCACTCTGCAGTCCTTTTCGCTACAAGTCCACGGACCATTGAGTGTGTGTGTGCATGTGCGTGTGTGTGTGTGTAAAGCTTGTGCTCCCTGTAGGCAGATTAATTCCCCTCCACTTTCATTCCCTGTCAGAGCGTTGAAACAAAAACTTTCTGTTTTAATTAGTTGGGTGCGGCGTCTTACTTCATCCGTCTCTCCGTGTAGTGTCTCGTTCTCACTTTCAGCGTCTCCCTCCCTCTCCATCTTCACTCTTCCTCTTGTTCTCCAGTGTAATTAAAGGCAGTCAGTGCAGATAATAGGATGGTAATAGTGCATAATTGTGATAATCAATACAAAATGCAGATTTAGGAGCACTTAATTCCTTGATGTACATATTTATTGAGTGAGCAGGGAGTTCAAAAGGCAGATAGCGACTTTGCTTATGTTAACGTCCTTTGTTTCCATCAGTGCTATAAACATTTGCATATTTTGCTGTTTATTTTTTTGTTACTGGTATAGAAATTCAATTAATTACAGTTTTTATCTTTTTCTGTGCACAGCAGAAATTTTATTGTGCAGGTGTGAGAGCCTCATCCAGACCAGAAGTTCCTAGAAGTTCTGCAGGGTTTTAAACGATTGAGATGCACTGACTGATTTCCACTTTCTAATTGTTGTTGTGTGTATGTGATATATTATGAGGCCCACTTTTCTAACAAATATTATGTTGTTAGGACTCACTGCTCCTTATGGGGCCCAAAGCCTAGACCTCAAAGGAAGTGCTGTTTTGGGGTTAGGCGATAGGCATAGGATGAAGGTATGAATTGAGTTCAGTTTAGGCTTAGGATTGGTATCAGGTTTAGGTAGAATGAATGAAAGTTCCTGGTAAGATAGAAAGACTGTGTGTTTTCATAGCACGTAGATATTTGAACATTTTTCCATGGTTAGGGTCACCCATGTACAACCACCACCAGCCTGCACTAAACTATCGATGCAAGCTGGGACGGATTTGTGCTTGTATGTTTATGTCCAATTCCGACCATTCTATTTGAATGGAATTGAGATTAATTGAACAGAGAACATTTAATTTTCCAATTTCTCTGAAATGTAACCTCCACTTCCTGTTCTCAGCTGACATGAGTGGCGCCTTGTGCGGTTTTCTCTTACTTTTATTTTGGCTCCACAGACTCTTAACAGTAAGCTCCAGCATTTCGTTCAAAGAAGTCTCTCCTGAATCTGTATGACCTGAGATGTGATTCTATGAGCATTCCACATTATAAACGGAATCAAAAGGTGAAAAGCTAGTCAGCATGCCTTTGCCTTCTCTTGTGTTTCTGGTTAGAGGAAAGTAGATGTGAAGGGAGGAGTCAGCGAGAGCAATTGAAAACTAATAAGGTTGGTGTTTCTCCAGAGTAAAGCTAGATGTTATAGTGATAGTATTTCTGTCAAGGTATGTACCGGCCAAGGCAACTAGTTGCTGACTGCACAGCACATTTATGTTCAAACTGGAGACACATTTATAGGGCTAAAAAGGCTGTAGTTGGTCAGCAAATTTAAGCAAGTCTTGCATCAGGTGACCACATGCATCTCTACTCACTGGGCAGTGAATAAAGAAAAAGTTCATTTTGTATCTCTCCATAAACCAACACCCCCTTATGCTGATTGAATTTAAATCTATTATGTATTGTGGAAACCATGGAAAACAACTTTTTGTGTTTTTTGCAAGGACCAGTTATGTTTAGTTTAGTTTTATTTTATTTTATACTTTCGCAGTTTAGTACTTTAATGATTCCTTGAAAGCCCTGGTAAGCTCACAGGCAATGCATGAATGAATCAAAGTCTCCATTTTGATTAAAATTTAACATGACTTAAAGTCTGCTTTACAATCTGAATAAAAATTTATTAAAAGAAACTTCAGGACAGAATAAAAAGAGCTTTATTCATAAGCTTATATTGATGTGAACATCAATACTTCATCATAATGAAATGTATAAATATTCTGCTTGTTTTCATGTGCTTCAGTTTTCATCTTTCAGCCTCTGAAAGTGTCGCACAATATTAGTCATTATTTGATTATAGCTGTAAGGAATGCAGTTAGATGTTCCTAAATGTCATCATCCTATTAAAAGATGTAATTGTTGCAAAGGCTTTCTGTTGAGTGCAGTGACAAACTTATTTTGTGCTCTCATGTCTCACTCTCACCCATTATTGTGTTATTTTCTGAGAATTTCACTTCTTTTGCTTAATGTGTTTTGTTTGATGCACAGTTACCAGAGGGACATTTAGCATTTTACGCACAAATATCAAGAAATTATGCTTGGATAGAAACTGTCAGCAACCACACAAAACAACCTGGAAGACGACATAAGCTTTCTAAAAAGTAGTAATTTATTCCCCAAAAATGTCCAAAATGATGAGCTGAACTCATAAGAGGTCAACATGACACAGCAGAGTGAAAACACTAACTGACCGCATGAGTCAGACATGGGAGAAATTTAAATAGTGACTCACTAGAGTGATTACTTTTTCATTGAGGTTGTTTGAAAAAAAAAAAAGTCCTTTTTAAGATTCTATTTCTTGGTACTAAAGTAAAAATTTGTTGGACAACATGAAGCAAGTGACAAAAATAGAAGGGGGCAAATAGTTTTTCATCACGATCTTTTCTCATCAGAGCCTTTTAGATGCAATAAGACTGTGGAAACAACTATTTAAATACAATGTCTAAAACATTTTTTTTTTTCTTACCAATTGCAGATTTATTTAGAAATAAAAGCTAGGCATTTTGGGAGGAAGGAGTTTCACACAAATTTATATTGTACTTTCCCTGCTGCTTTATCTGATTGGCTGGCTATCCTCAGGCTTTGTGTCAAATGGGAAATCTCTGCAGGTAGTGGACGTGTCCAACCAAACACCTCTTATTGGAAGAATACTACCCCCTCCAGGCTGAGCTGACCTCACCTGGGACTTGAAGAAACACCTGGGGGATGTCACCGAGCTCGTGGGTTTGTTATTGACATTGTGTGGCTAAGTGTGTCAAAGAGAGAACATGTGGATGTTTGAATGTCTCAGATTTTTAGCCCTTGACCAGAAGTATTTCTGGTTTAGGACTTTTTCTCAGTCGCTGACTATTCAGAGTGTGGCAGTTCCAGTCTTCATAAACGTTCTCACTCTAGATTATCCTTCTCTTGATCTTCTCAGACAACACGAGGGTTTGAGTTCACTCTAACTAGACTTGGTGCTTCTCAAAGGAAGACAAAATACTCAGAGGATTATTGGGGGCTTGGGTCTACATAGAAAGGATGATCAACAGGTGGAGACTAATAGTCCAAAATCTCCTTAAGTCTCCAGATACTTAGGTGATTGCACCTAAGTGTCTGGAGACTTAGGTGCAGGTCACGCACATGCTGCAGGTGTGTGACCTGCAGCATGTCAGCCACGCCCTCCAACAGAGACCTCAGCCATACACACAAACTCACACAATATTTCTCTAATCAGATTACCCCTCTGTCTTTTAATTGATTCTGTCCCTCCATTTTTCTTTTTCTTCGTCTTTTCTCTGCTGTTAGGAGTCATGTTATGAAAGTCAGACCTTCACTTTCTACAAAAGACCAATACAAAGTAAACTTTTCATTGCAAATACAAATCTGACAGCTATAGTGTCCTTTTATATTTAAATCATATTTACTCCAACACCTTGAATAAAATCCATTACAACAAATTCAGTGCAGTTTATTTATATAGCTTCAATTCACAAAAATGTCATCTAAAGCAAAATCATGGGAAAAAAATCAGCTGATTCAACTATATTCCCTGGTTTTGTTGTGACTTTGATGCACTACTCTTCACTAATCTATCACATAAAATCTCAATCAAATATACTGTTTGACAATATGTGCAAAGTTCAAGGGAAACAAACCTCTTTACCTGTACGTTTTTGCTATACACATCCATAATATGCTTTTAGTAAATTTTACAGGGTTCAGCGAACACTTCCTCTTTATCCCACTGTCCTACAAATCGCTGTCCTTGTGCCCTCATGCTGTGTTATGCATATTAAATCAAACCAAAGATGGACATTTCAAAGGGCACACACAATGGGGGAGAAAAGTCAAAAGGGGCCATTATACTGTAACAGAGGGGGGAGAGACGGAGGTGGATTATGCGGACAAAGGTTATGACAGGATGTGAAAACTGCCAGGTGTTCCATCTTTGTAATCCTTCGGCTCCACCATATGTTTTTGCTGTTGTGAATTTTGATACGCATTAACCATTTACTGGTTAAATTCAGTGGATGAGCTTAAAATCAAGTTGTTGTTTTTTTCAATAGCACATTTGACACAATAGTTGACATAAATGTTGCACCAGTATTTATGTCTGAAAATCTGAAAAATTAGATTTTTTTTTTTGTCAAGTTTAGTAGCCTACTGGTAAGTCTTCTAGAGAAACCAGAAAATTGTGTGCCTGGAGTTTCTGCTTAGCTCGTCTGCAGACAGAGTGCGAGTTCAGCCTTGGTTTAGGTATTTCTTTAGAAATGCTGAAAAGATGGAGCAATGAGTTCATTATATCAGCACAAATAGTTATGGATTAAAACTGGTCCACGCTGAGCTTATAAATACCAGGAAAACTGAGACCATTGTCGTTGAAGGTGGAATAAAACACAGCATTGTAAGCACACACCGTTTCGCCAGAGAGCAGAGCAGTGCTACATTAGACTGTATGACAGAATATGCATACCGAAAATGCTGTCTCAAATGTTCATGTTTAATCAGTGTTTATTTTTTGCAAATCAATTTTCATCATTGTTTTGGACGTTGTACAACACCATTTATTAAACGCCATCTCTGCTAGCTGTCATGTTTATTCGCAAACATTACTTTTTGCAAATTTATTATGTGGCCATTTTTGCATTATGCACATAAAGTAGCCGCTTTTATAGTCACACTTCGCCCTTCAGCAATTTTCCATCCCATTGAGTACTGCTGCTGAGCTCCAGTGACCTGCTCTTAGCAGACTTGTCTCTGCTTGTGCGCGTGTGGTTGTGGGTGTGTGTGCGCGTGTGTGTATTTGTATGTCATTATCTACTGTGTAGCATTCCACAACACAAGCACATTCCACAAAGTTCTCTGCACTATAAATCTAAATGCAGTTCCTCCATCAGTCAGGCAAACACAATCTCGCATAGTGGTCTGTTGTTCTGTTAAGGCCGGAGTCAGTCGCATGCGCAAACACTGTAAGCTTTAAAATTTCATATACTATTAAGCAAACAGAGAGCTATGTAAACAGATATTAAGAGATTATTAAAGGAAAGGAGGTTTTTCGCAGTGTAAACATTTTGACCTAGAGAGTCTTTAGATACACACAGCTGGCAGTGACATACACTAAAACTCTTCAAGCATCTTAGAATAGTGAAATCAAACATGCATGTGCATTTTCTTTATGAATTAAAGGACTTTTGAGAGCCATTGTTTGAACTAGATTTAATATGTCATTTTTAACTTGTAAGAAAATATGAGTGTAATGTTTATTCCACTTCACATAAATTGGTATTCTTTCTGATTTCTGATCAGCTTTTGTAACTCAAATATCAAAGTGACACCATATGGGAGGTTCTGTTGCATAGTTGAGCACATAATCTGGTAATAATTGTCATGGTGGATAGGTGTGCAGGCTCAAGCAATCAAAAGTGCCCTTTTGGCACTTCTCAGACAAGTTCAGACTCATTCTGGGTGAAAACTTGGACAAAAAAAAAAGAAACAAAGATGTCTATAAACTGAGCATGACCTCTCTGACATACTAAGCTGCCAACAACAGTAATTGCACAGTTACAAGTTTACCAGATACTTCTAAATTGGCCTTGACAAGTTTTCTGTCTTTTCACCCACAATGTTTATTCTCCTTCCTTTTAATAACAGGTCAGATGAAGAGAGAAGGCAGAACAAGTTAAATGTGTGAAACGGTTCTGTCATCGAGACGAGCCGCTAAGCCCTCTGACCTCATCACCTGGACTGAAGTAGAAATTCTTTTCCTCTGTCATCATCAACGTTGGAATATTTACAGAGCCTTGACAAGCGGAACAAGACACAGGTGACACAACACATCACAACAGACAAAGACAACTTGAGCAAATACAAAAGGAAATGTTCAGGAAAATGATTTAATTCGTCACAGAATTGTAATGAATCGAGCCATTTTGGAGGGGATCCTTGAATGAAAGGCCTGGATTTGGTCACACTTCAAAAATAGTTCGATTTGAGTCTTTCTTAGGTACTAACAACACCTGAAAAGTGTGTGGTGCATTCACTGACCAGAAAATAATCAGATTTTGTTTTCTTTTCCCTTTTCTGACAAACCCAGTCACCGATCAGGGCCGATCAAGCAGAAAACATTTTTTGCATTTCTGCAAATTATTCCAACTCAGACGGGCGGTGCATCATCGCCTGCTCTGCTGCAGCTCATCCTCCTGAAAAGTAACAGATACGATGCTGCACCCACTGCTTTTCTTCTGTTGCCATGACGGCTGCCTTCTCACTCATAGTCAAAAAAAGTCAGGGTTAATAAAATCAACATACATCAGGAGAGATTTTCTGTGACCACTTAGCCATTCTTGTGTTGCTTACATATTTCTCATCCTTGTTTTTTTTATTTTTCCTCCCCCATTCTGTGTCAAACTGTGACATATGCTGCGTTTAAGCACTTCAGCTCTAAGAGGGCACATATGTTTCTACGTATGTTTGAAGTGCTAAAAGCACTGGCACAGAGGAAACCTTTGGTAGCTGACAACGGTGGGCACTCTGCCCAGTTTTTATGCTTTATGGATGTGGATCACAACTGTAATAGCCTCAAGCCGCGGAGAGGCTGCCCGCATCCCCGGTGTGAAACCCAAACATGACGGCATTAAATAAAAACTGATATCAGCGTCAAATCTGTCTGACACCCGTCTCATGCTGTCAGACTGTCAACAATTGCATTAACACCACACAAAAGGAAGCAGGAAGCTAATGAAATGGCGGCATGGGAAAACGAGCCTCGGAGGCAGATTTCACACTGCAGCAGGAGGTGATGTGTCCCGATTTGGAGAGGAGAATAGCGAAGTGCTGTAAAGAGAGCGATCAAGGTCTGGCTCCTGTTTTAGAATGAGCCAATAAGACTGTAATCATTTTCCCACACATCATCCTACAAGACCCCGTTTAAGAGATAACTCTTAATTTCCAGTCGGAGCTAGAGTTCCAACATAATTTGAGAGAAATTGGACAATTAGAGCTGAGCAAGCGGCAGCTTATGTAATGTTTGATTGTGATTCATAACCTGATGGAACCAGTGAAGCCAAAATGGGGAAAACGGAGGAGAAATAAAAGATGTCTGTAATGTATTACATGCCTGTTTGATCAAATTAGAAGTAGGAGCTTTTTGAACAGTTGCCAGAAGGCAGAGATGCTGAATGGACAATCTCATAGAAAATCATATAAGAAGTTTAATATAATTACATGTACTTATATTTCAAACAACATCAGTGGCATGGCCGGTAATGGAGCACTGAAGGGGGTGATTGATCCTGAGTTCTTGGTTATCATTTGGGTTTCTCCTCTTCTGTTCTTTATTATAAAGTCACGTCTTATTAATTCTCATGTTTGGCTTCTTACTACTTCTTGAGTTTTGACTGCACCTTCAGTTAATTCTTTGGTGTCAGTCTTGTTCTCCTTTGTGCTTAGTTAAAATTCCTTTGCGTTTTGTTAATTAGTCTCCTTCCCTCAGTTCAAAGGTGAGTTTTCCTTTTTCCCATGGTTGGGGAAAAAGGTGGGTCTGTGCTTGGATCCTTTATTTAGATTGCATTGAACACATTCCACCTTTTATCTCCCAAATATGCTCCCAGGGGATCGTTAGTTTAATAAAGGTTAGATGGAATCGGTTCACATGCAGTTAGCTGTAGGTTAACTCCTCACCGACCATTCCTCATATTTCTGTTCCTCCAGGTCCACTATGATTAATTTTGCTTCCAAATAGCAGAAAATGTAGTTGATGTCATGGTTTTTCTTTAATTTAGTTTCTCATTGAGCCGTTTTAACTGCTTTCCTTCTAAATCAGCAGTGTAGTGGCAGATATTTTGGTGAAATATTAATGAAGTCCCACTCTAGTCAATTTCGGTGTGTTTTATAGAAAAATATTATGTTTTTTCTGACAACGTATTTGGTAAATCTTGTGAATGTACAGACACTCACATGTATTCTAACTAATAACTCTACAAATTCATACAATACACTCTTACTTACGTTTACAAAATGTAAGCAAGCTTGATGGATTTCTGCTGATCTAGCTCTTCAGTTAGATCAGTCATATGTAGAGATGCATAGAGCAAATTTTAGTACATTTTTGCTCCAACTCTGTGACCTCTTTTAGTGAGAGTTGACCTGATTGATGTGCCGAACATGTGGTCAGGGTCGGCAGTGGGGCAGCGAGAAGACACATATGGCCCTGAAGCCAGACAAATTTACAACACCTTTTTCATGCGTTGGAATGCCATCTCTCATTCAGACTTACTAGCTCCCCATGTCTGGGTTTGTTTGTGCTGCGTTGGGCTGTCTTGCTGCATTCCTCAGAGATTTTGGAGAACATTTTGTGTTTTATGCAAGAAGGTAGAACATCCAATATTATTGTGACTAATCATGAGTTTTGGATTTCTCACCATTGTAACACACTGCAAAATTTAAATAATACAGATTTTAGTGATTATAACAGTTTAATTTCTTTAAATAAGTCTGGATTGTGAAATGCATCTTTTATTGTGTTCGATATCAATTCATTAGGCTTGAGTTCCTCTTTTATATTTGTTCCATACTTGTTGCTGTTGGAACATTGAATCAACAGCACTGGGACTAATATGACAGAAAAATCGAAACTTTGACTTTGCAGAGAATTACATCAGGACTTCTTTTTTCATATGTCATCTACAGACTATAGTTGGATGCAAAATATTTCAAATGAATGATTGGGTGGGGTTCAGAGGTCAAGGATAGAATGAAAAACTCATGCAAATGCAAAAGTAATTTCCAGCTCTGGCTGTGTGTCCGGTCCCCTTGTCCTGCTGAAAGGTGAGTCTCTGCTCCAGTCACAGAGTTCTCTGCAGCCTCTATCTGGCTTTCTTCCAGGGTTGTCTTGTATTTTGCTCCATCTCCACAACATAATGCAGCCCCGTTGCGTTATTAGGGCAGTGTGTTCAGGGGTGATTAGCAATTAGTTTCAGTCGCATAACTGTTGTTCAGGTATTCCAAAATGTTAAACTTTATTCTCATGCATGTTTTGCTTTGCCCCCCAGATGATTTGTGGCAAACTGAAAATAAAACTTCATATATATACATTTTATTTTATTAATTTTTTTAATTATGGCTTTTACGTTGCCACTCTTCAATAAATTCCTATTTGTGGAGTGTGGTGGATTCTCCACAGCAACGGGAACTCTTAGCTGCTTCACTGATGAAAACTCTCACTGCCTTGTCCATGTGGGCTTGAATGGCTTGGCAGGTTGGCAGTTTTTCCCATACTCTTCCAATTTTGGGATGGGCTTGAACAGTGACCTGTGACATGGTGAAAGCTTCCAATATTGCTTTTGAACCAAACTCTGCCTCAATTTCTTCTTCACTTTATCCCTGACCTGTCTGCTGTGTTTCTTAGTGTTTGCATCTCAATTTACCAATCAAGACACCGTTTGAAGGCAGTTGCTTGGCCTGGATTTTATCTATAAGAGTAATGAAGGCCGACCATAAATGTATGCTCTGTTTTTGGTAATTCTACACTGCTTTGACTTAATTTATCACATTAACACATGAAATAATATCAAATCCATATCAATGCGCTGGAGTTTGAGATCCTTTCATATACATGTAAAAAAAAAGTGAAAAATTGGTATGACTACCTTTTGTAAAGAATTAAACTATCTGAAAAGTTAGAAATGAACAAAATTTAATTGTGTGGAATTTCTGACCCTTCAGTTTAAAATCTATTCTTTTACAATTTCTAAACCAGCTACATCATTTTTCACCTCCTTGGAACAAATCACAAAAAAAATAAAAATATAAATAATTTATTTTTTAAGTGAGACACGAGTGTCTCACATTTTTAAAATCCTATATATTTAGACAGGTTAAATAAAAACCACTCTTAAACACAATTTGAGATGTTTGAAGGCATTGGGCTTTTGATGATGGCTTTAGCATCAGAACCACCTTAAAGAAAATGGAGGGGGGAAAATGATCAAACCTGAAATGAATGACTGCAGTGAAAACTCACCCATGCAGAAAACACTGAAGTGGCGTAATCAGATGTATTGTCCCCTTTTACTAAGTGCTCTCTGAATCTTCTCATCAGCAAGACTCGCCCCCTGATTGTGTGTGCAGATTTACAACATGTCAGCCCTGACAGCTGGAGAAGCCCTATTAAATGGGTCACCACATTCCTCAGGTCTATCATTAAAAATGACCCAAAGGCCCTAAACATGCAAAAAAAAAAAAAAAAAAGCACATGCCCACATACACATGTGCAAGTAAAACCACCAACAGCTTGTAAAACATGACAGATTTATCTTCTTCCTTCCCTTTACTCTTCTGGGTCACTATTTGCTCTGCGAGCCATTTTCTTCTATATGAGCATACAGATGCTGAATGCATGATATAAAGAATAAAAGTAGACCTTTGATACACTTCCACATTTTATATCTGTTGTGCCGATTCAATGTTCATTATGAAATTAAACTGCTCTGCAAAGGTGGGGTAGATGTATATTTTTTTTACATAGTCAAACAGGGATTCATCTTTTGCTTTTATATTTATCTAAAAAAAAAACTCCTGTGAATTGAAATGCAGGAAAAAAAGTAGCCTGGGGTTCTGAAACCTTGGTTGCTTGTGCCAACATGTTAGTCATTCATTCAAGTGAGTTTTGCCAAAAGGTTTTAATAGATTTTTTTTTTATTTTTGCCACAAACTCAATGGTTTGCATCAATATGTTTGAGCTTTGCAGTTTATTTTTGCATCCATGCATTTCATGATGCAACATGTAGTGTCATCGCTTATCCATAATTGGGACCAATTTCCTCCTTTATGTAAATTATCTCCCAGCCTTGTCTGTTATTTGAGCTCCCTTGGATCCAACAGGTTGCTGCAGCTTTACCTCCACCCCTTTTTTCACTAACTTTTCTCTTCAGTGAAACTCATTCATTTACTCCAACCCATCAACCATCTGTCACTCTGATTCAGACGGACGTACCCCTTTATTCTCTCTTAATCATCTATATAGCAAAGGATACAATCTTGGATACATTTTTATCTTGTTTTTTTATTCTGTTTTTTTTTTTAACAAAAAGGATAATGTCTTCCTTGGTAAGTGAAAAAGCTTTAGCCCATTCTAGGGTTACATGACTTCTCTTTGATATACTATGTTAGAGTAGTTATACATTTCAACATCACAAAACTCTTGCAGACAGAACCTCTGAATTGATGCAAGCTACTCTGATTTTCAGGTTCTTCTGTTGCTCTTTAAAGGTAGAAGGTACATTTCTGTCAAAATAAGTAATGCCTCTAAAGGCCAGGGACCGTAATGTGCTCCTACCTTTCTCTTCGCCTGCAATAAAGATAAAACGATTAGTGGAAATTAACACAATCTTTTTAAGACTCGTACATCAATCTCCTGTGCCGGGTTGTGACCCAGTCCACATGTGCATTTGCCTTTGGTTGTGCATCTACCCATTCAAATTCAACAGAGGCTTAAAAGAGAAGATGCATTATGCAGTCATGTCAACTGTAGTGCATCATGAATAGCAAGAGCACATCAAGTTGTTGATGAGAGCAGTGTCAGAAGATGAAACTATATGTAGGGTAGATGGTGGTGGGGGGTATTTTATGTCTGCATAGACGAAGGGTTGGTTGGTTGAGTGCAAATGCAAATTGTTTGACAAGAATCTGCAACTTGTAAGTCTTATCAAAGTGTGTGCCTGTATTTGTTAGCATGTGAGCCAGCTGTAGATCTGATGTGTTGCACCAAAGACATATGCTTCAGAGTGGTGTGTGTGTGTGTGTGTGCATGTGTGTGTCTCTCTTCACTGTCACCAGTTTCCCACCTACGGGGATAATCCATCCTGTGAAGTGGTGAGGTGGAAAATGCCATTATGTAGAAATAGCTGACATGCAGTTAGACTTGCAGGCATATGAAGTGTGTATGTGTGTGTGTGTGTGTGTGTGTGTGTGAGAGAGAGAAGTTGAGATAGGAAATAAAAGGGGAGGGGTGGGAATAAAGGCTAGGGGTGGTAAACCTCATTTTGTAACATTACTTAATCCACATGGAAAAGCGGTGAACTAAAAGCCGCAAACACAATAAATGCACTTTCTCTCTGACAAAGCAGAAAAATCCTTGTGATAGCAGCGTGGTAAGAGAGCAGGATGTAGTCACAGAGGGATCATTGAGGACATCTGTCTGTTTATTTGACTTATGATTGTCGACAGTGCAGGAATGTCTTGAGGCATTGTTGCTATGAGCAGTGGTGATGTCTGACATCCATGCTGGTCATAAGTTAGGTATTTGGAGGAACACTGCGGTTAACACTTAAATAACCGCTAGACTGACTGCACGATATTTTGTATAAAATGGATCTACAATGAATGAATTACCACAACACAGTCTTTCTAATTCTCAATTTGTTGTATGGTTTATGACCAGACTGCAAACATACATTTTTCCAAATTTCTTTTCCCTTATCAACATGCTAACATTTTAAGCTAAGAGACTAAACATTGCTCTGTTTCTACTTCTCAAATCTGCTGTTTTGCTTATAAGTAGTAATACACATTAATATATAAAAGTGTCTAAAGAGGTGCATTTGTTTTCTTTTTGCTTTAAGACTCAAAAGGAGAAATGTGCTTTGTTCATTGCTCCAAATTGATCAGCCGATCCCGGTAGCAGGGATCCCTGAAGTAATTAAAGATTACTCTGGTGCCAGAAATGAACAAGATTAACCTTGAAATGCCAACTCTTGGCATTGTAATGCAGTCGCAGCTCATAAAAGAGAAGCGGAAAGGAAGAGGATCAAAGATTGGATCAGAAAGTGTTGTCCAACCATTATTCTCAAATTCTCAGGGTGTGTTTGCTGTAGTGTATTTAAAAAATGTTCCTGCAAGCTGTTGAGCAATAAACAAAACCTTTAATCTCATGGAGTTGCTGAAGTGGACATGTGAGTTTGATTATCCAGTTTAAATCTATCGAACTGGAGCATGCTCATGTCTGCATTCTCAGGACAAAGAAAACTGTTCAGGCTATCAATGCATAATTGTAAAGTAGGGGGTTCCTTGTTGAGTGAAAGTCATCTTTGATGTTTGCTGTTTTGGTTCTGTTGACATCTTCAAGCCTGCTAGCGCTGAATACTACTTTAATCTTGGGGTACTTCACAGTCATGAGTCCAGTTGTTTCAGTTTTGTCAGCTAAACAGTACAAGCATGCTCAGGAATGCATGGCTTATCTGTGGTGACGGATGTCACGCTTTTGCAGTTTGTTGGCTGAAAAGACATTGTAGTCAACTCTGTCCATAAAAATTAAGTTCGGTTTTACTGAAATGCCGGTTTTGTTTTATTTTGTTATTGTAGCTTCTATAGCTGCTTGTTTTAGGAAATATCTGTCAGTTAAAATACACTTAGAAAATGTTTCCTTAAATTAAAACCAGTCTAAGGCTAAAAGGTTCTGCTTGTTGACACGGCACACAGAAAGTAATCCCCTACCTGCCATTTATAATGACATGAGTTTGTCCTGCCTGCAGTATAACACTAAAGTGATGCATGCAGAGACAGATCTCACATCTGCATTGGTATGTGAGAGGGAAAGTGAAGTTCCTTGGCTGTTCAAGCCCTCCCAGTTCTCACTTCCATCTGCAGTAGTTGTAAACTATTCAGCCTTCAGCCATTGTAGCCCAGATGGTCAAATCACATGGAGGCATTTTCTGGAATTCAAATGGTTTCACATTTATCTTTGTTTTTTATGCTGTAATCATATAGATTTACCGCTGAAGTGCTCTCTGGTGGAAGCTTGTGAAGCCTATTGGCATGATAGATGGGTTGCGACTCTTTCAGGCTCAAGTGAATTGAAAAAAAACGTTTTTATGTTGCTGAGTGAAGGCAGAGCTTTTTTTGATGTTAGTCATTTACGCATGCTGGGGTAACTCTCACATCCAGATGTTTGCAAGGTATGTGGGGATTAGCAACCAAATGTAAAACATACCTGCAGGAGTTCTCTTGATCAGTTCAGAGTTTTAAAAGGAGTTTTTTCTTCTCTTTAATGGTAAGCTCATTCAGTTTGGTTTTTAACGAGTCATTAGTGCTGTGTGAGGTCTTGGCAAGTGTGCTGTACTGACTAAAGATTTAGTCTGATTAGATGCTGATTGCATTTGCTTATGTGAATGTTATTCATTAAACTATTTTGTTGATAAATTAGCACGATGCTTGACCTGAATTTGCAAACTAAAGTAGAACAATACCCCTTAAAATTAATTTGTAACACAGTGATTTTTAGACGGTGTGTGCTGTGTTTACAGAAAAATCCCTTGGTACCATTTTAGCCCAGAAAAAACATCAATTTATAAGTGTAGGTACAATATTACATTCCTCAGTTCTTAACACCATTGCTGTGTGTTTTCCACTGCTTGCTGGAAAACATCATGGTCATGCCAGTCAGGATTAGGCATGATTATAATGGATGAATGGATGGATAACCCCCTAGAGAAGCATAGATCTGAATCCTATGGCCAACTTCCAGTCTTTAAATTTCTAAAGCTTTTACTTTATGACATTGATTTTCAAATTATTCTGGTTTCTGTAATTAATCCTTTCAAATATTTGTCTGGCTATTCCACTGTAAGCAAATGGCAATTAAATTAAAGGCGGCGGACTCTAAAATTAACTTAAAAATGTTGAAAGGCTGCCAATATTTCCAACTTCTGTAATTATTCTTGGACAGGTTTTTCTTGCTTCCTGAAAGTTTGTTGTTGTTTGAACTGTTTTGTATTTTCACTCTTTTTTTGTGGCTTTTGCAGTAAAACAATATCTTGAAGCCATATTTTTAGGAAGCAGCCAAAACGTTTTTATAAAAATCCTGACGGAAGTAGCTTGAGAGTTAAAAGATCTGTAGTAATCACTTTGCTGAAATGTATTTCAAACTTGTTTGAAAGACATTTATTATACATTTATGAAATACATTTATGAAGTGTATGAAATACATTAATTTTTTTCTAATATTAATTTAGAATAACATGAAGCTTTACTGCAGTTAAAGAATTTGGTTCCTGTATGTTTGTTGTTTTTGCCTTTTTGTCAAAGTTAAATGTTTCAGATGATTACATACATCATACAATGTATGACAGCCTGAGTAAAAAAATAATAAAAAAATAATTAAGAAATTAAACATTTTAAATAATTTCATTAATTAAAAAAGACTGGCTCTAACCCACATTTGACTCTGTAACAAAAAAGCTACTTTAGATGATGGATGGATGGAAAGAACCTTTCCAAGTCAACTTGGCTCAAAATGATAACATAATTATCCCCTTATTCTAAAAACTGGATGTTCCACCCTTGGCAACAACAACTGCTATAATTTGTGATAATTGGCAATAAGTTTTTTACATAACATTGGGAAAATTTTGGCCCACTTTTCTTTGAAGCTACATTGGTAGTTTTCTTTTTCTTTTTTTTTCCTTTTTTTTTATCATGAAAAGTCTAAGGTAGTCGTTTAGGTAGTCTTCCTAATGTGCTTTGGCTCAATGTTCTGCTTCATAAATTACGTGCACCAGAGTCGCAAACTTTGTTTTTCTTGCTGAGAGCATAATTCATAATCAACAAGACCGCCAGGTGCTGAAAATGATTCCAGCTCATCACGCCATTACATATACAGCCCAAATGACGTCCTGTTTCTGTCATGGTTTTAGTTTAAAGTTTAGAGTCATGCTTTTGATTTTTCAGTCCACAGACTACTTTCACTAAAGTCTTGAATCATGATCATGATTCAAAATGATCATTTTGATCATTTCGACATTAACTGAACACTGACATTAACTGAAGCAGTAATATTTTAAATCTACAGCCAGGAAATAATTGGGCTTCAATGTGGCTAGTGAAACTGAACCAAAAATGTTTGTTGTTCATGATTTTGCAAGTCATACTTTATTTTTTCCATGTTTGTTTGGAAAGTTTCTTTTCCTCAAAAAACAAAAATTACATTCCATTTTCAAAATTTGCTTGATAATTGAAAAACAGACGACATCTTCGGGGGACAAATACTAGTTTTGACAACTCTGTAGACAGAGATGAGCAGTTTAAAGAGAAAATAGAAAGTTACTGATATCAAAGTGAGCAGTTGTAAAATCATCTTTAGAACGAGACAATTTTAAAATCACAAACCCTGTTTTTTTTGTTGTTGTTGTTGTTTCAATCATCCAATGTTTAAACTTTGAAATTACTGCATGATACGACTGGTTTTACCCAGCAAGTTTCTATTAGACAACTTAGAAACTGTTTGATGTTTTGATCTCTCTGGCCTCGGGGAGGAGGCTGTAAAACTGTTTGCAGGGAAGTGATTGAGGCCAGCAAGAGTTCAAGGCCCTAACCTGCACATTATAAATACCTAAAGATTCTGCAAGTTTTGTTCAGAACCTCCACATTAGATGTATAAAGATCTGTCAAGAAGACTGTATCCGAATTGAAGGAAAACAATCTTGAATAGGACTTTTGCATGATAATTGTGAGATATTTACAAATGTTTTATCTTAGAGGGTCCTTAATTACTTTGTCACTCCCTGTTCATCTTGTGTGCTTTCAGATAGGAGCATGGAGGCGTTGTAATTGACTGTGAAGTGGAGTTTGGGAAGAGCTGGGAAGGAGAAGCAGGTGACTGAAGGAGGAAACGAGGAGAAGACGAGCATGGCGCACTCATCTGTTTGGATCTTTCTGTTGTGCTTTTCGCTCACTCATCAAAGGGCGGCAGCTCAAGCTGAAGGTATGGGATGACATTTAAAAACCTGATCAGAACACCAAGACACAGTTTACCGCATCATAATTGACGTCAATTACATTTTGAAGAGTTCAAAGCGTTTTCCGGAAACTTGTATTTTAAATTGCCCTTTTTTATGTTCTTAGACTACAACTATATTATAGCAAATTATTTGGCAATTGGACACATGACTGTTTTGTGGAGTTTTCGGTAAGATGGATGTGTCGGGTACTCGAGCCAACGAATGCTATTCTTTTCAATGAGCAGAGCGTGTGAGTGCCCTTTCATTACATCTCCTCCTGTGATTGGTTCAGGATGTAGACACTAAACCAGCTGCAGTTTCTTTCCAGACTAAACACCTGCTAGCATCCTGTGCAGCATACATCTTCTTTCTGCAAGCTTGTCAAATACATCCTCTAGATACAGAAAGTTGGCCTGAAGTGCTATTGGATGTCATTAAAAGGTCAGTTAGCAAATCGCAAGTTTGGTAATATGATTTGCAGAAAGTGTTGAGGAATGCACAACGTATCGGCAAAAACATCGGTATCGGCCAATGTTAGTCATTTATTAACATTCCGGGTTGGTTCGATAAATACAACTGGGCTGATGTCAACAACTGATATTTATTTCCATCTTGTTGCTATTTGTTTCTGGAGAGGTAGGGCAGAAGGTTGGTCACGTGGTATTTGTTTGGTCATGTGATTGTGACGCAGTGCAAGATTGTTGGTAGTGTAACTGAAGCAGAAAAGCAGTGGTAAATTCAGCAGAGTGCTTGTTTTTATCAAGGTGTCGAAGGGTAGAGAAATGGATAGAATATAAACAATATCAGTAAATGTATATCTCCTGAACAGAGCTCCTTCTTCCACTTGAAGAACTCCGCTTCTTAACCCTAACCCATTTGCATTATATCAATTACATATAATTGATATAATCATATATCAATTATATATAATTGATATATATATAATATATATAATATATGGACCTGGCACAAATGTATTTTTCAGTTTGAACCAAAATGTTTTGAGTTTTTTTCATTCCTTTTGTTTCACCTGACTGCAAAGTTTCACCAGTCATTTTGAGAAATTTAATTACAATCTCAGCCTCACACAGACAAGACATATCACTATTGCGCATCTTCCTTAAAATGTGTTTTAGCATGGTAGGAAAAAAAATGCTTGGCTAAAACGTTGAACGTCAAGAATAACAATGGTGGAGGCCAAATGTAAACACTAAAATGCCATAGTCTGATTCTTGACTACAATCTTAAATGTTACTTTTTCACTAAAGTTGCAGATCTCTGCGCGATTCCCCAGGTTTTTCTCATTTCTTTAAAGTACATTTGTTAAACACCACATTTTCCTCTGGACTTTAAAGTGGTCTTGATTAATATTTCTTCAAGATTTGAAAGATTTAAAGCTTCTTTCATACAAACTGAAAACCTAGACATCCCTCAAGTCTTATAATGTCTACGGTCAATTTCTTAGACATGACAGACATCGTTCCTCTGCTGCAGACACTGTAGGCCTTAAACATCTTTGGTTCCTGGTCTCCCTCTTTCCTCAGGATGGAAGCTGACGCTGTGCAATATTGCTGTCATAGTCAGGCTAAAGAACTGAACAAGAAATAAGAAAGTGATAAACTTTTAAATATTACTGAATAATTGATTGTGGCCTTTTAGGCAAGGTTTTCTGGTACGCATAGTACAAATAAAAGAACTAAAGGACTTACTGTGCTGAGTCATATTAGCTGGTTAATTTGTCAGGCTACCTGCTCAACTATAGAACCATCTGGTTAACAGATCTGGAGCACATATTTTCCAACTTTAGCTTTAACGCAGCGTTACCTTAATATGAATGATGGGTGGCATTCTTTTAGTTCCCAAGCTGTGACTGTGTTCACACCTAATAGCTCCCAAAAGCCAAATTGTCATTCTTCTCAGGGATATGGATAAATCTTTTTTTTTTCCAACAGCAGTTCTGTAATACACAAAAAAGGGTACTATTCTGCTTCCATACACCTGGAGAAAACTCTGGTAGCTCGCGCACATTGATTACATTCTCAGATAGGTTCGGCTTGGTCTGGATGGCTTTTCTCACTTTAATTAAAGAAAGTATCATCAGAAAGTTGCGTTTTCTAATTCCTTTGGTTATCTGACAGATATTTTCACAACTAAGTGTGACAAAAAAAATCAAAAACGGTAGAAACATGTTTGGAGGAAAGCACGTTTTCACGCCACTGCAAATGTTGTTATAAATGACACATGCAGGGCTGTCTTTTAAGAATTGTAGTTTTGCATGAAGCCTGGATGTAAAGGGGAAAGGACAGAAGCAGAATGGCAAATGATGCCAGTGTCGCATAACGACAATAAACTGATTGTATCAAAAGTATGCGAGGAGCTTTTGAACACAGTGGCATGACACTGAAATTGGCATTAGAAAGTTATTTTCTGTGTATCCAACTGACATTTGTGCTTTTTATTGTTTAGTGCTTTCATCCTGTGGATAAAATTTTGACTTCTCTTGTGAATTCCTGTTTTTGTTTACATTAAGGCTTGTATGTTTATCCTGATCTTGTCCGCTTTCACGTTTTTAAGATATTTTCACTTTAAAAATTAAAATAGCTTCCCTTTCATTTGTTGGTGCTGCATGCAGTAGGGCATCATTAAAGTTTGTTTTACTTATTTATTTATTTTTTTTTTTCTGATGTGATAATGTTTTGCAGTATATATACTGAAGGCACTGAGCTACCTCTAATGCTGAAATCAATGGTGGTCCAACACAATGGTGGTACAACCTTTGAAATATCCGCACAGATAACCTTCAATAAAAACCATTTGTAATCTCTCAGCTTGTGTTGTGTCCTCATCCTTGGCATGTCGATCTTGCCTGCCAGCCCAGACAGACAAACTTCTGGATAATTGATCTTGTTTTCCACCCCAGTCTGGGTTTTTCTGACAAACACAAGCCCCCAGCTGCTTCCTTGCTCGGGGCATCCGCCACGTTTTATGTGCTTCTGCAAA
The DNA here is from genome assembly GCF_904066995.2 of Poecilia reticulata. NCBI lineage: Eukaryota > Metazoa > Chordata > Actinopteri > Cyprinodontiformes > Poeciliidae > Poecilia > Poecilia reticulata. The sequence continues at coordinate 8,163,465 of NC_088852.1, read as the reverse complement.
ACGAAAAAATCCGAGTGTAAAGTGTATCCAACTGAATAGATTAGCTGCTTATGTATGCAGAACGTGGCTGACTTGTCTGTATGAGACTCAACTCAAAGGATAAAACGGATGCACATTGTTGTAGTTTTTGAAATTTAATCAATGGATTTTCACCCATTAGTGATAAATGTACTGCTGCTGAATATAAACCAAAGCCAGAATGTGCGCAAAGATGTTGGCTCAGCACGAGAGAAGCCACAAAAATTGGATTCCTTGTGATATTTGCTGCCTTGATGAGATGTATAGGTGTGTAAGGGAGAATATAATGTTGGATCGGCATGGTGCGGAGACATATGTCAGCCCCTGTGGATCCTGGGACAGCAGCCAAAGCAAGAAGGCGAGATAATAGAAGGGAGCAAGCTCGGTAATCAAATGGAGGACAGGAGAGAATCACTTATCACTTACAGAACAATCAGCGAAGCCTATCTTTTATTCGCCAGCCTAATCAATGCTGTCGTCACTTTGGTTTATTGCATATGTAATGCCAGAATATTGACTCGGAGGGTGTTTGCAGACACAGCAGATTGTGTGTGTGTGTGTGTGTGTGTGTGTGTGCGTGTGTGTGTGTGTGTGTGTGTGTGTGTGTGTGTGTGTGTGTGTGTGTGTGTGTGTGTGTGTGTGTGTGTGTGTGTGTGTGTGTGTGTGTGTGTGTGTGTGTGTGTGTGTGTGTACCAGGATCCAGGCTGCTCTCCTCACATTGAAAAGCATCTAAATGTCTCCAAACTGCATGTTAAATGCATTTGTTAAGCAAGGCAACTGACCCTGATTTTGGGTGTGTTTACCTTATTATTCTAAGCGTCCCTCATTGCTGTACTAAACTTTTATTGCTGGAGTGCTCAGAATATTGATGGTCTCTTTGGCTCACTTGTGTCTCATTAAAAATTCATGGGGATTTGTGTGGCGGTCTGGCTGCACGACAGAAGCAAACGAGAAGGAAAGTGCCTAACACGGTGGAACAAGACTGCCCTCTAGTGGCCAGCCTAGGAATCCATGTCTTAAGCCATTGAAACAGATTTGCTTCTTTTTTCAAGCTAATTTGTTTCATCTGGATAGTCGAATGATAAAGCAAGCCTTCATTTATTTTTAGACAAAGTGGAATTAATTTTTAAAAGACAAATTTGCCTATTTTTCATAGACATTGCCTTGCAAAAGTAATTGCACCCCCTAACCTTCTCCATAATTTGTCACAACTTGAGCCTATTTTATTGGGATTTTTATGTCATAGACTAACAATAAATCATGCATAATTGTGATGGGGAAAGAAAAGATCAATCTTTTTTGAATGTGCCTCTACCAATTTTGCACATTAAGACAATACATCTTTATAGCACATAAACACGGTTTGTTTTAAATGGTGACCAGCTTTCGGAAAAGCAGGATTGATTGAGATGTTCAAAGCTTTGGATATCGTCTTGACCATATTACTGGTTTGCACTTTTCCACAACTTTGTTGGTCAGGTTTTTATAATTTTACCCTCTACTTTGCAGTTATTTTGTGTTGGTCTATTTCATAAATCACAAGAAAATATTTGGGGTTCCAGCATAACACAATGTTTATCAGCTCAAGGGATGAGAAAGCTTTCGCAAGGCACTATATCCCTGTTAAGTTAACCTATTTCGTTCTTTCTTTTTCTTTTAGCTTGCCGGACGGTGGTGCAGGCAGACATTGTGTTCCTGTTGGATGAGTCATGGAGTGTGGGTCAGGCCAGCTTTTTCAGAGTCAAAGACTTCATCTCAGCCATCATGTCCTCATTTCAGGACAGCACAGTGGGAGCTGAGGGGGTTCGCTTTGGTGTCACTCTCTTTGGGGATGTTCCGAGGTAGTCGAGCATGAACTTCTGACACCATGTCAAAGACTTGTTTTTTCCTCTCGGTTGAGAAGTCATCTAAACAAGTTTTTACACACACAGAAACCCCGTTCCTGTCTCCTGTTCCATCATCTCTACGTGACCCAGTTTTGCTTCATGTCTTTGCTCTACAGGATGCTGGTTGCTTTGACAGACTACAGTTCACTTGAGGACGTGCTCCGAACTGTTGGAAACCTCCCCTACGGTGGAGGATCCAGGAGGACGGGCAGCGCTCTCCAGTTCCTTGTAGATTCTGTGTTCAGCCCTGCCATCAGCCGAGATTTTACCCCAAAGGTACTGCAGTTCGCATGTTGAGATTAATTATGGGTAACTGCACTTGTCTGGTTTTATTTAATTGTCTGATGCCTCTAACGTGCACATGTTTGATCACGAGTTGGAGAAAGAAGCCGTTCGAGATACCAATCCATGCTGCAAATGCGTGCATGCACCGTGCCCCGCATGACAGGAAACGACTTGCCAGGAGTCTGTATTTGTACTCCACAGGACACCGTGGCATAAACAAACAAAGTGGTCTACCATTTCACACTGCCGTGAATTTGATTAAAGCGTCCCGCTGTATGCTTGAAATAAAAATCGATCGCGTGTCTGCGGCTGACAGCAGATTTTCATCTGTTCGCATTGTCTTCTGTTTGGAGAGGGGTGGAAAAAAAAAGGGAAATTTATAGATTTTCCAGCACAGATTCTGCATGCTCAATCAGGCTGTCAATAATGGACGACTTTCCAAATGGTTGTGAACGTGAAACAATCTGTAAATCCGTTGGTCATTGACAAAGATTAAACTAACTGAGCGTCCTTCTAATAAGATAATACATCAGCACAGATTTAGTTTCATTAAGCAGACACTCGAAAGCATTATTTGCATGGTAGCTTTTCTCGAATCCAAGAAATTTCAAGTGCAGTCTTGTTCATATCCTTCCACTTAATATTTATTCATGTCTGCAGTTCTGGAATGCATCACTCCAAAAAAGGCTTTACTTTGTAACATTGCAACAGATTTTCTGGCATTGAGAAAACTGCAAGTAATATCAACCCAGATCCATTTTTTCCCCCCCCTCAAAGTCACCAAAAAAGACTTCTTAACTTTTTCAATCTTTATAAGGCAAAACAGGTTGCCCTCTTACACACATTTTTCAAGTGTGTGCGTAAGAAAAGAACAGAGGAGGAGGATGAATTATTAAATTCGTCAATCCGATCATTTGCTGAACAGCAGCTATATTCTCACACCGACCTGTCAGGCTCCTCTTCCTCACTCATTCAGGAATGAAGTTGGAAAATTCAGTCTCTGTTGCAAATTCCTCTTCATCCATTTAGGTAATTTGTCTGTAATTGAGAAGTAAACCATGTCAACGCCGATGGAGGATTTGAGGAGAATAATCGATTTTCAATGGAGGCTTCTTATTTAGAAAATTTGCTCGGAGGGCAGATTTAGTGAATTAGTCATGCCAGCAAATAGGCAAAACAAAAATAAATTGAGTATACAAGTTCAGGGCAGATACATAGCTAATAAATCTGGATCACACTGAAATTTTTATGCTTATTATTGGCTTTATATTTCCCATTAGCTGTCTCTAAATGGTATTCTAAAACAACATTATTAGCATCTGAATTAGCATGAAAATGGCATAAATTTAAGGCGTGAATAAATATTCATAAACCTGTTAATATGTTGTGGCGTATGTAATTTCCTGTCTCTCTGTAACACAGATTGTTGTTTTGATCACAACCGGACGCTCGGATGACCAGGTCGACCTTGGAGCCAAGGTGGTTGCAGACAGTGGGATTACACTCTTTGCAGTAGGTGAGTGTGAAAGTAGGCATTGAGAATTCCTTCAACATCCCCACTGCAGCAACCAACTTCAGATTTGATCTGTGCTCTGCTGGTCTGTCAGGTGTGTCCCGCTGTTAGACATTCATGTCCCATGCATTTGAATTTGTGTTTTCGGTGTGGGTATTTGTTTGAATGTGTTGCGTTTCTTATTCAGAGGGTGTACGTGTGTATTTATTCGTACCACATAAACTTAATCTCACATTTATTAAAGTGCACTTCCTGATACTCAACTTGGCCCTACACTTTCTTGCTCTCATCCTTACCTTTTTTTTTTTTTTTTTTTTTTTTTTTTTTTCTCCGTCCTGCACGCTGCCATAACCAAACAAACTTAATTCTGAGACGACAGCGGTGCGGTAATTACTGCTCATTAGCGGATGGTGCGCTAATAGCAGCTATTTTTCATCAGGAGATTCGGTGTGCTTCATCTGCACCTCTGACACAAGAGTTCTCTGCTCCTGTTCATCAACACTGCATCAACAAGTACTTAATTAGAAGACTAGCATAAAAAAAATATTTCATTCACATTAATAATGCATATATTTTAAAGTTTTTCAGGAGGTACTTTCACAAACTTAAACCCAAAACACTTATGCCTTGAAATTGGTGCTGTAGAGTATATGACTAGTTCTGTGTGTGAATTTGTGGATTATTTAATGATCTAATAAGGATTACTCAACATGCAATTCCCCTGGCAGTATGCTGTTTCTCTTTCCAGTGCCAAATCACTGAAATCAAACCTGTTGAGTTGACACAATTATAGATCTCTACTCATAATTCTGTTTCCCCCCAACCCCTTTTTTCCAATTTTTGTTTTTAATATTAAGGCGTAAGAGGAGCCGATGTGTCCGAGTTGAGAAGGATCGTTTCTGAGCCCTTCGGGGAACATCTTTTGGAGTGCGCAGACTTCTCTCTCCTGGAAACTCTCCTTCCCAAACTGTCCCGGAGGTTATGTTTCAGTGCTTCTGAACCTCCACGACCTGTAAAAACCATCCAGCCAAGTAAGCTTGTTCCACAAATACTATCAGTGCTTTTACTTTCATATATGATTTTTGTGAGCTGCAAAGGAAGTTGTAACCGCTGGGCCTTGTATCAAATGTTTTCATCTTTCAAACAGATTCCATTTGATTAACCATGGAGAAAATGATTGGAAAGAAGAAGGAAAAATGCATATTTTAGAAAAAATTTTAAGAACAACAACCAAAGTCAATACTCTGAAGTCTTTTGATGCATGTCTATAACAGCTGCATGCGTTTAGAGGCTCTAGTTTAACATCATATTTGATGGAGGCCATCTGTGAACATTAATTGCAGCATCTTGCCACAGACTGGCACAGATTTGAGTAGACCATTTTAACACATGAATTTGCTTCAATCTAAACCATGACTTTCTTGCTGTGTTAGGATGAACTTCTACTCTTTTTTTTTTTTTTTTTTTTTTTATATTTTGGAATCTTCAACTTTTTTTTTTTTAGGTTGGCAAACTTTAATCTGTTTGTGTGCCAAGCATACTTTTCCTCTTTACGTCATCTGCAGGTGAGCGGCACGTGGTTGGTCCCAGAGACTTGCAGGTGAGTGAGCTGGCCCACGGCTCCTTCAGGCTGACGTGGAGCCAGGCTACGGGGGATGTGACTGGATACCGTCTCTTGGTCACACCTCTCAGCTCCAGGGGACAACTCCTGCTCAACCAGCAGAGGCAGGTGAGGGATGGTCAGGATGCTGGTGTGCACCTCCCGTTTCTGCCTTTCATTCTTTCCTTTACTTCCCTTCATTGTCCTATCCCTTCCTTTCATGCTTTTCCTTCATCTGTTTTAACGCTTTCTTCCTTCATTACATCTATCTTCTTTCAATCCTTTTTCTTTCCCTCCTTACTCACTTTTCTGTTAACTTTGTTTCCAGACTTATTATAATAAGGATAATAATCTATATTCTTATCGAATTTTTATGTTTTAAAATATGAAAGAGGACTGAAAATGTAGTGAAGTTCTGGAACGTGAGATATAAAAAAAATGTGCTGTAATCTTTATTGATGACGTGAGTAAAAATTACAGTAATGATAACAAACATATGGATATTTAATGAACGTGGATCTCAGAAATAGAGTAGCTAATCTTGTCAAATTAGCAATATGTGATCAGTAGAACTAGGAAGATGCCAGCAAATCCTGAAATCGCCTGAAGTTTAATGAAAAAAATACATTCATAATCCATCCATCCATCCATCCATCCATCCATCCATTTTCTTCCGCTTATCCGGGGTCGGGTCGCGGGGGCAGCAGCTTCAGAAGGGAGGCCCAGACTTCCCTCTCCCCAGCCACTTCTTCCAGCTCCTCTGGGGGAATCCCAAGGCGTTCCCAGGCCAGCCGAGAGACGTAATCCCTCCAGCGTGTCCTGGGTCTTCCCCGAGGCCTCCTCCCGGTGGGACGTGCCCGGAACACCTCACCAGGGAGGCGTCCAGGAGGCATCCTTACCAGATGCCCGAGCCACCTCAACTGGCTCCTGTCGACATGGAGGAGCAGCGGCTCTACTCTGAGTCCCTCCCGGATGACCGAGCTTCTCACCCTATCTCTAAGGGAGAGCCCAGCCACCCTGCGGAGGAAACTCATTTCGGCCGCTTGTACCCGTGATCTCGTTCTTTCGGTCATGACCCAAAGCTCATGACCATAGATGAGGGTGGGAACGTAGATCGACGGGTAAATCGAGAGCTTCGCTTTTTGGCTCAGCTCTCTCTTCACCACGACGGACCGGTACAGCGCCCGCTTCACAGTAGACGCTGCCCCAATCCGCCTGTCGATCTCCCGTTCCCTTCTTCCCTCATTCGTGAACAAGATCCCCAGATACTTAAACTCCTCCACTTGAGGCAGGACGACCCCCCTGACCCGGAGAAGGCACTCTACCCTTTTCCGGCTCAAGACATTCATAATACATTATGTTTATAGACATTTCTCTAATTGAACTGCCTCTGGATAATTGGTGCGTCTTTTTCTTTAGAAGTCTTTCCACGTCATCTCATGTTGCTTTGCTCTTTATGAAACACAATTCTTTGATTCATTTTTCACTGATCATCCCTGTTGCGTAACAGCTGGATCTGAAGGCAGACGTGAGCACCGCTGTGATGACAGAGCTCAGTCCGAAGACGGAGTATTCCCTCACCCTCTACGCCGTCTACCCAAACCTCATCGGCAACTCTGAAACACTCACAGTAAAAACAAGTGGGGGTTGTACTTCAGCATATATTTATCCGTTTAAACCCTTCACTGTTTTTATTATTACTTTGCTGTTCTGCTGTTCTCTAAGCAATGCACTTCTGTCTTTAGCTTCGTTGCCCAAAGTGTCAAACTTCCGCATTATCGAGGAGGGCTTATTCTCTCTACGTCTCGGTTGGACTCCTCCTCTGGGAAAGCTCAATGGATTCAAGATCTTTATACCGAGGTGTAAGTTGATTGTCAGTATGACTGGCTTTACAGATTGCATAGCAACAGTGCTTTTACAACAGTTGCAACCATCCCATTAAACAAGATAATTTAGACAGTGTTTTTGTGACTCAATTGGCCTTTATTCATTTGTAACTGGACAGAAAAGAGAACAGAGAGAGACAGGGAAGACATGCCGTAAATGTCCCAGTATTGGGACGGGACATTATTGCCTCATTAATTCTGATTTGCTTCTTTATCACTGCTGTAGAAAAGCATCCCTATAGCATGATTCTGCCACCACAACATCTCATTATTAGGGTTAGGTGTTAAAGATGTGTGTTACTTGTTGCCTCCCACAGTGTAGCATGTGGGCTAAAAAGTTACAGTTTGGTCTTCTGTTATCAAAGCACCTTCTTCCTTGTGTTTGCTCTGCCTCTTGTGTGACCTGTGGCAAACTGCAAACCGATTTATATTGAGATTAAATTAATCTCAGGTGAAGTTTACTGGCGAATTATACAACTTCTAAAGGCTTAATTGGAGTAGGAATCACTGAGATAATTCTGTTGCATTTTTTTCTGATGCTCTTCAGCCAACAGACCAGGATTAGCATACGAGCAGCTGCTTCCTGGAGACATCTCTTCTCATGTGATTGATGGCCTGGAAGAAGATAAAAAGTATACCGTCAATATCTATGCGGTTTACCCCGAGGGACCCAGTGAACCAGTGTCATTAGTGGGAAAAACATGTAGGTGTCTCACATTGAAATGAAATGTTTATCCAACAGGAAAAAAAAAATCTTCAGTATTGTCATGTTTTGGGGAAAGCATATTTATTACTTGATTGCAATTCATAATAATCAGCTTTTAAAAAAAAAGAGAATATCTAGGAGAAAGTCAATTCATACACTTATTAGAAGAAAATAAACACCATTATGTAGTACCTCAACATTTCCACAGTAGGGGGGTATTGTTCTAAAAACAATCTGCCAGTAGGAACGTAGCCTGCATGAGATCTCAGCGTCTGCATAAAAAAGTGGATTAAAAGATTTTGAATACATTTTTTTTGCATGAATTTTATTTGATTTTATTAAATGATCTTATACGTTTTTTTTTTAAATTGTAGGATAATTAAAAAAATTATCCTACATAAGTCATTTTCATGACTTATGAAAATGACTTCTCATAAGTCATTAAGACTTATGAAAAAAATATTGCATTAACCTTTGAAATTTTTTTTTGTATGTCCTTGAAATGTCATTAACAGTAAAATTAGTAGCAGTCAAGCAATTCCTGGTCCAGAATGCCACTACAGATACCGTCCAAGCAAGGTGGGAGTCAGTCAAGGGGGCAACAGGATACCGTCTGACTTGGGCATCCCCAGGTACTGTAGCCTCTCTGTATTTTTAGAGAACACTGGTGTACTGTGTGCTGTGTCGCTCCTAATAATGTGTTCTTAATTCTGGAACGCTCTTCTTCTCTCATTGTTCTGCAGATGGCCACATAGAGAACATCAACCTTGGGGAGAACTTCAACTTCTACATGATCCAAGGCCTGCACTCAGGCTCTGAGTACATCGTCACAATCAACCCCATCTTTGGAGACACTGAGGGACCCGTCACCACCAACAAAGTCAAAACATGTAAACTAGCTATGTTAGATGTTACTGAATTTAGGTTTACGCGACTCTGCAATCACTAGTTTGCATTTTTGTACAGTGTGTATAAATATCTCATCTCAGCTGTATGTGGCTGACAAGTATATTCTATATTTAGTCGTTCTTTTTTTTGTTTTGTTTCCTTCTTTCAGTGGAAAGCAGTGCTGTTCAAACTCTGAAGGCTTCTGCAGTAAGCACAAGTTCAGCTGTTGTGTCTTGGAACAGCGTCCCAGGGGCCACAGGATACAGGCTGGCATGGGGACCCACACCAGGTACTACCTGTGTTTTGTGTTCCCAAACTTTATCATAAAACCCCTGAGTACTCTTTACTAGAATAACCACAAGGTTATTACTTCCTTTCATTGTTTCTATATTGACATGATGGCAACGTTAAAAAAGAAACACTTAGGCCAGTACTGCCATCCATAGGCTTGTTGGGAAATTAAAATGTCTTTTTGGGGGAAAAAGGAAATTATTGCAGAGGAGTCTTGTATAATACCAAGTGGGAGGGAAAGAAGTCACTTGAGGATACTGCACTTGAAGGAAAAACTAAAATATTTATTTTATTTTTAGAATTTTCTGGTCGAGATCGTCCAAGGCAGTTGGCTTTGAACAGCAGCACCACAGAATACAAGCTGAAGAACGTGGCTCACGACACAGAATACGTCCTGACTCTATACGTGCTTTTTGGGTCCGCCGTTGGGCCTGGCATCTCTGCAACATTTAGAACTTGTGAGTACTTCCGCTACATTTCTCTGGTCCCCGTGTTGCAAAACTGGCACGCTACACATCACAAGTTACAGCTATGGATGCTGTCAGAGTTTTCTCACAACATGCAAAATGTGGCAGTGAAAGTGTTTGTAATAAATTAGTTTTGGAACACTGCTTGACTGGCATGGCCACGATTGATTGATTGTATGTAACTTTTGGCATAAGACCTGTTCAGATTCTTGGATGACCAATCCATGCCAACATGGATGAGCTACTACTGCTGCTAAAAGGCTCCTCCACGCAGCACTGTGTGGAGCCAGATTTGTTGGCACCACGATAACAAACCCCTGTGATCTCATCTTGGATGTTTTTCATGCTCAGAGCAGTCAGGATATTCGTGCTCCATCACGTCTTTATTGGGAACGCACTGTGATCTTAAATCACCACAGAGAACCCCCCTTGTTGATCTCATTCAAATTCTGGCTGATTTTTAATAGTTTGGTCTTTTTCCAGTGTAAAACAAGGAGGGCTTATGAATAAACATGGCAACACTGCCTATAACCTCTACATTATGTTATACTATTAATTATTATTTCCTTATAAATACTGTATCTCCATGCATATTTTGGTAATGGCGCCCACACATGGCAACCCTAAAGCAGTTACTTGATGAATAGAGCAAACTTGATCTTTCATGAAAAAGAAAGTAGATGAAACAGAAGATAAAGTCAATGTGAACATTTTCATAATCCGTGGATGTGTTTGGATTATTTTGGTGTGGTATTTTTTTGTTTTTTATGGTGCTTCATTCACAATTCACTCGTTTGCATTCAGATTATTGGCTCTTTCTTGTGTTCTGTCCCTTACATGTTACAGTAGATTCTCAAGTGGGTGATAATCTTTAGTTTATTAATTGAGATTTTGTTGTTTTCTAGCGGCGTTCTCTGAGTTGAGTCAATATGTACTAGTCACAAGTCTTGGATGTTTTTCCCTCACATCTGCAGTTTGTTCAGTTAATTGGACTCACCTGCTTCTCATTACACTGATTACATTCTTTATACAGTTTCCTTCACTATTGCATTCCCATGGTTTCTGGTTCTCCTGTTTGTTTTTTGGCAGCATCCGTCACACTCCTTCTCTGTAATTGGAGGGTTCCTTATCACTGTTTTGCGTCCAACAACCTACCATAAAAGTCTAAAGTCTAAAATGTAAATTTTATTTTCATTAACTGCCATGAATTGCTATGATACTTGTCAAAACTTCTGGACTAATCTTGGTGAAATAAATAAAATATGATAAATTCATAAATACCATTAAATTAGTTTAAAAAATGTTTTTTGTTTTTATTGTGCTGATGGTTACTCTTACTTTCCCAGCTCCTTTAGGTTATGTGTCCAACTTTAAGGTGACATCTTACACTAGTACCTCAATAGCTGTGGAGTGGAGTCCTATTGTTGGAGCCACAGAGTACAAACTGTCTTGGTACACAGGTGAGTCATTTAACCGTAAATTGGAATTTTGTGTGCTACTCTGCCTAATGTTTTAGGAACTGTTTTTATTTTCCTCTTACAATTATCTCTGGGTCAATGTTTGCAGATGACGGAAAACCGCAGTTCCAGTATCTAGACCGAAGTGTCCTGTCCCACCAGATCAAGGATCTTATCTCACAATCCACTTACACAATAACTATCCGTGCAGTGTACGGCAACTCGGAGGGACCAGATATCTCCTTGTCTCAACTAACATGTATGAAAGAAAAGCAGAGTTTTGGTTCATTCTGCAATTAACTTTTTTCTGACCTGTGAAGTTGTGCGTTCACATAAGTTTTGTAATTTCCACTCTAAATCCCTATATTTTTTTTATAAATATTTTCCTTGTTGCATTAAATTTTATATCAATGAAAAACAAAGTAGTTTCAAATCATTATTTGAATAAAGACAAAAAGCTTTTGAAACCAATCTGGATCCAGGTGAAAAAGTTCTTACATCTTGTCACTACAACAAATTTGGCAGGTTAAGTGCGATTTGATAAAATGAGTTCAAACTTGGATGTAAACACATCTGTTTTCAGCTGCAGTTTCAGAGTCGGAGCCAATCCAGCCAGTCAGGGAGCTAAAAGTTGTGGACGTTGGGGTAAATTCCTTCACCTTGTCTTGGAAGAAAACACCCGGAGTTTCAGGATACAAAATCTACTGGATTCCCTTTCTTGGTGAGAACTTGCTTTAAAAAAAAAAAAGTCAATTTGTCTACTAATTAGTAGACTATGCATAATCACCTAACTTGCAAAGGTTATTATAGCATAAAATGAATATTCTTTTTGTGCATCTGTCTTGGTTGCAAAAAGAAAAGTAAAACAGTTAAATGTTAACATTCTAGTCTCCTGCGCCTCATCATGTTAGAGTTTCAACCGTGTAAGTGTTCACAGCAGTGTTGTTCCACACTTCAATATCCTGCATGCTAGCTTCTAATTATTTTTTGCTCTAGGGGGTAAGGAGAAATCCCAAGTGGTACCTGCTGCTTCCACAACCTTCACCATGGACAACCTTCAGGAGAGCTCAGCTTATAAGATCCAGGTTTCCCCCATGGTTGGTGGAAGAGAGGGAAGTCCTGTCCTGGTCACTGCACGAACACGTGAGTTCTCAATTTCCATTATGCCGAGCAGAAATCTGTTGCCTAATGTGTCCACACATCTTTACAATGCAATGTGCAGATTTTAAATTAGGAAGAAATGGTATCAGAAGGCGAAAACTTTGAAGAGGCATCTCTTTAACAGTCAGACTTTAAATATTTTTGTTATTTAATTCTTGCATCTGTTTTTGTAATTTTGTGATCTAGTGGATCTTCCAAAAGTGGAGGGGTTTGCTGCCCTGAACACAACTGACAGCAGCGCAGTTCTGAACTGGACTCGTGTAGCAGGAGTCTCTGGGTATCTTCTCTCTTGGAGGCATATTTCAGGTCAGTGTGTCGATGACAAATCTTTGTTTTGGGATTACTTAATACACATTTCAGTAAAACCCAGGAAGGTAAATTACCTCTGCGAAGTGGAGATTTAAGAACTGAGCCAATTGTGGTTTTAAAGTAAAATCATATGCCTCAACAGTTTCTGTAAAAGTGGGTGTGCTGCATTTTAACATAAGGATAACATACTTGTGGTTAATTTTCTTGATGATTATAATTCCTTGTAAAAAAAATGACCTCAATTAGAAATCTTTGAAGTGATTTGATTGGCAGAACACCATTTATGACAGTGTTATTAATTTCTTGATGAATAAATGTCACTGATTTGTTCTTCCTCTTTTTAGTGTTGGAGACAAAAAGAGAAACTCTTGGTCCTGCCTTTTCATCCTATAAGATCAGTGACCTGCAGTATGGCAGAACATACATTTTCTCCATCAGACCTTTGTATGGCGAAGTGGAGGGACCTATAAGCACCATATATCAGAGAATATGTAAGAATTTTGAAATTCAATTGAAATATAAACCTTGGTTTTGTTCTGTTTTCACACATCATTATGCACAGTTTATTTAGAAACGCACATAAACATTATTGTTGAGTCGATTAAGGAATAAAATTGTAGCTTCGATACCTTTATATAAAACATACAAAACGTAATTTTGATTTAACACTGCAGAATTTCATATCTTATTGAAGTGCAGGTACTTCTTTAGTTTGACTTAAAATGATGGTTTTATGCATTTCAGTAGGGCAGGATGATCATGTGAAACCAGACCAATTTGTTCCAGCAACTGTGACGCTGAAATCCCCTCATGTCACAGCTGGCCCCAACACTGTCTTCATCATCAACCCAACCATTGCTCAACCAGCCACCAGGGACACTACGGCTCCCACAGCTGCACCACCAGCTAACTCCATAACTACTAAAAAGCCTCCAGTCCAGCCCAGTGTCACTAAGGCCAAGGAGGCTTCCCTGAAAGTATCCACAGCCTCCACAAAGTCAACGGCTCCACCACAGCCAGGTATTTCAGAAATGCCACTCTCGGTCAGTTTAATGTGCGAATATCAAAAATCCATGTGTTAGGCATGTCTTCTCCGTTTCATCAGTGTGTGGGAAGGCCAAAGCAGACATAGTCTTTTTGGTGGATGAGTCGTCAAGCATCGGCGTTAACAACTTTGCCAAGATGAAAGACTTCATTTTCCGAGTGACCACTTACTTCCCCGTTATCGGCGCACATGGCTCACAGGTCTGTCGCTCAGTGAAATCGGTCTTGTTCTCTCTTTTGTTGACTTGATGAGGTGCTGAAAATTAGCCCCAGATGTGAACTGTCATCACTTTGGCTGCAAGTATTTTTGAACAAATTCGAAGCTGGCTTTAATTCTGCAGACGCTGTTTTATATTACCGATAACTGTAGTTCACAAAACATACTTCTTGTTCAGAGTAGGATTAAATAACAGTAACATGGTGAGAAGTTTTTTAATAATTGGACATAATCAGACAGAAACATTGGTAAAGTAAAGGTGCCGAGTTACTTGGCTTTGTACTTAAGACAACAGAGAATATTAGCAGAAGGAAGAAAGCACAACCAAAATGGAGCAACTACTAAATATCTCTCGTGATTATCCATTCAGCACTCTTACATTAGATCAAAAAGCCAATATGCTGATTATGAGCACTTTTCTCCTTTGTCATCTTCTAGGTTGCCGTGGTTCATTACAGCGATGAGCCTCGTATTGAGTTCCATCTAAGTGACTTCAAAGACAGAAACTCTGTGCTCAGGGCTATCAGAGGGCTGCGCTACACAGGTGGCAACACCAAAACAGGTTAGCTGAACCGACTCAAAAGTGAACCGTGCTTTTCTCTGTCTTCCACATCATCAAATGGCAGGTAAATCTTTTAAAAGTGATTTGTCTATTGATGTCACAACCTCAAGAATGTGATGTAGAGGGGAAAAAGAAAAAAACAATCACATTTACTGCTGTGATGCTGATGCTCTTAAAATTGTTTTTCTGACACAAGCCAATGGAATTGACTTTAAAAAGCAAAATAAAATAACTTAAACATGAACACTGTTTATAGAAACTAAAGAAGATCAACATGCTGGAATTAGAAGCTTTCTGAATACTATATTAGTACATTTGTGTCTCCAGGAAAAGGCATCGGCTATGTTCTGCAGGAACTGTTCCAGGAGTCTTTGGGGATGAGACAAGATGTGGCCCATGTTCTGGTTCTGATCACAGATGGCAGGGCCCAGGATGATGTGATGCCACCTTCCAGGATTGCACGTGCTTTAGGCGAGTTCCAGAAACCTCTGAATCCTTGAAAAACTTAATAATACAAGGTCTTTTAAATGTGTTCTTGCCTATTTCACACATTTTGTCTGTTCTGATAACTGAGATATTTTCAACCTTTCATATACAAAGAACCATTCTAACTACTAATAGTTGATCAATAAAAGCTCTGATTTAAGCCGATGAAGGTGAAAGTCTATGATTTGGGAAGTTTGCAGTTGTGTGAAACCCTCTGGATGCTTGAACGGTGCTCCTTAAGCTGATGAAAAACATTTCACATCAAATGACTGCACTGAATTAGTTCATCTTAATATTAAATTATATTGGTTGAAGAAAATATGTTGCCATATTAATAACTCTCATAAGTAGAGAAATTATATCTCAATTTCAGTTAAACACTTTGGTGAATGCTGAATTATTGCAGGTACATTGCTGTATACAACACTGAATACTTCAATCTGTTTCTCTGTAGGGGTTAGCATATTAGCAGTTGGAGTTTCCAATGCAGACATCGAGGAGCTCAATAAAATTGCTGCTCCCAGCAGTTATAAAAATATCTTCTACTCGCCAACCTTTGATGACTTCCCCTCCATAGAGAGAGAATTTATCCAAAGCATCTGCAGTGAGGAGCTTCTCTCTGAATTCAAACTACAGGATGAGGTAAGAAAAGGAAAGACTGCCTCAATAGTTTTCTCCTTACTTCTCATACCACAATGGGTGGAATGAGTTCATATTTCCTGCACACACAAAAGAAAAACAATGCCGATCGAAGCGTTGCAGTTATCTCGTGGTTATGATGTGGTTTTATTGTATGTAGAAGTCTTTCAGAGCACGCAGGAATGTGCAATTTCGATGCGTGTAGAGATGGGAGTTATTCATGTGGAAAAGGAGACATTCAGTCCATCTTCAAACTCACAAACAATAGCTCTGCAGGAGCAAATACGTCACCGTTCTTGACTTCATTTTGACGTCAGAGCAGTGGATAGAGGAGATGAATGCAGAGAGAGATCCGATGTCACATTGGAGAGTTAACATTGTGTTCTTTTCTTGTCATTTCGTGCTCAGTTTGCTCAGTTGGACACTCCGACTGAAGACCCAGAGGAGCTGAATAAGCCTTTAGGTCCCTGCGCCTCGCAGTGTGTTAAGGTGTGTACCCCTCAACAAATTCAACAAGTAAACTTTCTCCTTTGTGGTTTGGTTTGCTGCTCATAATTATCTTAACCATATGCTTCAACAGGGCCAGAAAGGGCAAAAGGTGTGTTAACTGTCTCAGAGTAGCATTTTAGATTATTTAAATTGGTGTTTTTAGCATTTTTTCCCCTTCATTTTAGGGGAACGGTTTTGGTCTTGGTGGTTTGGTATGTTTACTCTTTATATTTGATCATATTTCCTCATAGTTTAATTTATTCAGCATTTTTCAGCCTTTTTTTCCCCATCATGATGTAACTTTCTAAAATATAATTTTGTAGCAATTTAGGCAAAGCCCTGGACAGTTTGATCCTTTCATATCATCCAAAGGAGAAATAGGAGAGAAGGTAAGAACCAACATGCAAACGCCAACATGCATTTTAATGTTATCACGCATTTTGATATCTCTGCACCACTATGCCAGCACAACAATGCAAATTCCACACTATTGATCCCAATATACATACAGTCTTCAAGTCTGAAGCATATCAACAGTGATGCACATATTTAAAAGTTATGATGAGACAAAATCCCTTTCATTTGAGATTGAAGACTAATTATTTTCCCATGTGGGAAAAGAAGTAGGAATTCTAACCGGGAAACTGTAGCATGCTAACTGCGTCAGTGGTTGTCACAAATACTTTGGACATTTGTATCTTGGCAATAAATATGCTGAATTATGTTTGTACTGCACATGCAGGTCTTCAAATTCTTGCCAAAAATGTGATAATTGTCATGAAAATCAGGTTCATGTCCAAGCAGAGCAAACAGAAAGTCCCCAGAAGCATTTTAGCCCAGCCTTGGTAAAACTATGGTCAATTCTAAACACTGCCCTCTGGTGACCAAAATATGCAACAACAGAAATCAATGTAATGAACATATTTAAAGTACAAAACAACAATTTGTGCAACGACCTTCAAAATGAACCAACTTATCAGCTTTTCTGCCTGTTTGATGACAAACATGTTAAGTATTCACATCATATTAATACAATTATTACAATGTGTTATTTCTTACTGCTGAGGAAGTTGTGCATTTGTGTAATGATTCAAGCTCTCAATCTATAGGGACCTCCAGGAACGGATGGCATCCCTGGGTTGCCAGGGCGACCAGGACGAACCGGACCTCCAGGTTCTGCTGGTCACCGGGTAACTAAATTTAGAAATAAATAAATCCCATTGTTACTCGTCATATTCTGAAAATATAAAGTTTTTTGTGTCTTTTTCAGGGCCTTCCAGGTGTTCCGGGGGAAATGGTGAAATTAAAAAAAGTTTTTAAATAACTTTATTAACTTTGTGAACTTGAATTAGTTTGGTCAAATATTCTTTTTCTCTAAATGCAACAAAAGTCTAATCTTGCACCAGCTGCTTCTCTT
Organism: Poecilia reticulata; assembly: GCF_904066995.2. Taxonomy (NCBI): domain Eukaryota; kingdom Metazoa; phylum Chordata; class Actinopteri; order Cyprinodontiformes; family Poeciliidae; genus Poecilia; species Poecilia reticulata. The sequence continues at coordinate 8,146,144 of NC_088852.1, read as the reverse complement.
TTCTTTAACGTACCAAGAGGGCCTACCAAAATGCTGTTGCAGATATGTTTTGTTGGACAATATATAAAACGTTAAATAATGGTACACAAGGCACACACACAAAACTAATGTTGCAAAGAACAATGGGAATGAATGTGTAACGTTTCTAGAGACATATTTTACAGCTGTGAATGTAACAAAAGGTGCTTCTACAAAAGGGGAATGTAAACATACCCACACTTTTCAGATTTTTGTTTGAAACACAAATTGCACACTTTTGGTGTGCTACAGAAAATTGTACGAACATCTAGAAATTTGTGCTTGTAACATAACTAAGAAATTTAAAGGGATATGAAACCACAAATTATTAATCTTAGTGGAGAGTCTGGAGCCAATAGATTTAAAGAAATGATTAGGTTTTATAAAATGTGTGTTTTGATCTTTTTAAATGGCTAATGTGTCAAATTAAAACAAGTATTTTTTTTATCTCCTCATGCTGTCTCATCTCTGTCCCTCGGCAGGGTCCTCCAGGTGTCCCCGGTTCAAAGGGACAGAGGGGAGAGCGAGTAAGTCAGATGTTGGGCTAAATTCTCCAGACTGAGTTCAATATTTTTTTCCTATTTCCTGAATTAATATCTTCAGCGACTTGTCCAAAAATATGAATGTTGTGCAGAAATTCACCGTTTACTTTTGTTGCATCAAAGGGAGAACCTGGCTACGTTATAGCTGGTACAGATTCAAATTTTGTGCCTGGAAGAAAAGGAGAACCTGGCTCTTCAGTAAGTTTTAAAGAAAGTGTTTGGCGTTGAGTGATGCTGAGCAGTTCAAACCTAATTTCCTGGAGTTGCTCAGGGCCCGCAGGGACCACCAGGGGTACCGGGAGCGAATGGATCACCTGGCCTTCCCGGCCAGCCCGGCCCGCCAGGATCACCGGGAATATCTGTGAAGGTAGATATTCACTATTTATCTTTATTTTATCCTTTTCTACTGATGTGTTGCATAACAAACAGAATAATTTGGGGGAAATATAGATTTTTTTTTTTTTGGTTCATTGGTCCAGCTATGCTGCTTTTATTTTTGTGCTTTGTAGGGAGATCCTGGAGCTCAGGGAGCCAAAGTAAGGATGAAGCCTCTCTTGCGTTTCTTTGTATTAAATGACTTGCTGGTTCTTTGGCTTTAATTTTACTTTAACACAATTCTTGCACTTAAGCCTATTTTTATAACCGCAGAATCACTTTCTTTGTTATATAATATAGCGGGGTTTCTTCATTAATTTTTGAAAGGGTTTACGAGGGAAGCAAGGCTTGAAAGGAGACAAAGGAGAGTCGGGAAAAGATGTAAGTTCATAATTGTTACATTTATAAATGGTGGGAAAAGACGTTGTCCAGGAAAGAAGGGCTAATATTTAAACTTAGTGGGGAAAATTTTTTTTTAAATACTCCTTTTTAAAATGTTTTTTGTTCACTGTTGCATTATGCAAACTCCTGCAGGGTATTGCAGGTCTTCCTGGTCCCATTGGCATCGATGGTATACCAGGATTGCCAGGTCACAAAGGAGAGAAGGTAAAACATCCTTTACACTTGTGAGTGAATACATCTTGACCTTATAGATTTAATTTACTATGGATGCATATTTTGCAGGGTAAAGATGGACTCGGTATACAAGGAATCCAAGGTCCTCAAGGAGAGAAAGGAGAGAAGGTACATAAGTAGAGCATGAATGTTGCTGTGTTGAATTTAGCATGATTTCAAAAGAAATAAGAAAAAAACGATGGAAATGCATATTGGGCGCCATGGTGCTATGATCACAAACACAGAAGAATGAAGGCTGTTGATACTTAAAAATAGGTGGTTTGATCAGATAAGACAAAGGACAAACTTTTAGTCAAACCACTTCATGTGGCCTGGTAGAAAACAAAAAATGGCCACGTTTTGATAGGATAATGATGCAAAATCTGCAAAGATCCCGCTCCGTGTGCTCCAACCTTGAACAATGATAAAAGGCTAGCTGCTTCTACTGAGCAAAAGGGTTTGTTCACTGTCCTAACAGGAGAGGTGTAACGGTGCCAAATGTACTTTGGACAATAACATTTTTCTGAATGTTTTTGTTTATTTTACAGGGAAATATTGGCTTAACGGGAGCAGAGGGACCAAAGGTACAAAACACTGATCTTCAACATGAAAAACGTCATATTTTTGATTAAAAGAAATAATGCATGTAAATATTTTGCCCTCCTAGGGTGACCATGGAGACCAGGGCATCCAGGGACTGGGTGGACCCCGGGTTTGTAGCTCATTTCTATGTTCAGCTGATTTCATGCAACAACCTCTGCTTGTCTTTACCCTGCAGAGAATACGAATTAATTGTGCTAGATTGAAATGAGTTATAATCAATGTCTTTTTCACTGAGGCTAAGACTCTGTGATGAAAAGATTCATGTGGTGTGACTCATTTTTACTCTCAGGGGAAAAAGGGATTGAAAGGAGAAAAAGGGGACAAGGTGAGTTTCAGTAATGTATTCTCCCCTCATTAGATTGAAAACTCTTTGTTGTGCTAAAGTTGAATAATTTTTATTTCAGCGATAAGACTGATAATGTTGGGTGTGCATGTAAATGTAAAATCCGTAAACTTTTTTTTAATTATTCTTTTAGGGAGAGCAGGGAGAAAAAGGACCAGATGGACCACAAGGACCTCAAGTTAGTGAAGTTTATCATAAGTACAAAATATAGATGTCACACAAGAACACCTACTGTCTTCACTGAATGACTTTAATAAAATATAAATGCATATATCTGTTTATTTTCTTTTTTTTATTGGAAAATAAAAACTAAAATTTATTCTAATCTTGTGCATTGTCTTAGCAGAGGTACTTAAATTTTGAAATGAAGAAATAAGGAAGTCGCTTTCAAGGTTTTCTAGATCCGATTTTAATGAACATGGTTAAAAGAATTTTGAGTAAAACTTTTGATTCTCAATGGCCAAATTAAACTGTTAGTCATGTTTTTCCATTTCTGTTATTCTTGATTTGAAGCTTTATAAGATTTTATGTGAAAAACAGCTTTTAAAAGAGACTACACCACCGAATCGTCATAGAGACAGCAAACCAAGTTTAAAAAAAAAAATCCAGCATATTGATAAGTTGATTCAACTTTTCCAGGGACTAATTGGGCCAATTGGATTGAAAGGAGATGAAGGAAAAAGAGGAGTCCCTGGAGATCCTGCGACGGGTGTAAGAAAACATACTTATGCATTTAAATAACACAAATTAAAGCATTCATCACTGAGTTTCCTTCCTTTTGTCAACCAACCTGGCAGATAATTGGCCCACCTGGAAAAAAAGGTGCCAGGGTGAGTCAGTTTCTATCATCATCTTTATTGATTCTGCTTTTTTAGGTGAAAATAGCACAATATATTTGCAAGCAGTATAATTTTAACATAAACCCCAATTCACCAGTAAGAAAATCTTGGTATTGCTGCTCTAAGCAATACCAAGTAGTCTGGATTATTTCATTATGTATGGCACATTTGTTCCTTCACCTGTTGAGGAGAAAACGCCATCAGTATTCTCAACAGCTTTCAACAGCACGTGAGGTGATGCCTCTGCAGAGTGCAATGCATTGCACAGCCATCCACCTTGTGTTTTCATTTGGCAAAGTTCTGTCTGCGCATACTTTGACAAGTGCAGTTCGAATAACTTTTGCACAAAAATCCAAAATCTGTGTGCTTTTCATGGAACATTTGGAAATGTTTGCAGCAAGTTAAAGGAGCATGAAGTTGTAGCATCTTGTGACTACACTTTATTTTCCTTTTTTTTTTAAACCATTTAGATTGCAAATCTCTTTCTACATGTCCCTTCCTGTAGCTTCTCCTATTTTCGATCATTCTCCTCCCCTCATCTTATGCTAAATGTTATGTTGGGCTTCTTTTAGGCAAGCAATACATTTTACAGCTGTAGCCTGAGAAGCTTACAACTTCATTTGGTTACTCAAGGCCTGGTCAATGTGCAATTTGGAGGTGTGTGTGTCTTTCTCCTTTTGAGTCTTTTGCACATCAGTCTCTACGAACCATTGGAGAGTAAGCTGAAAACTTTTTAAAAATAACCTTTAAGCAGGTATCAAACGTTTCATTAAAATTGCTTTTTTTTATCCATTTTTTCCCCCCTAAAATACTCTAATCTTAAACGTCCAGTTTTCATTCACTGTAAACCCAAATGGCATCAACTGCAACAACAGAATGGATGCTTGAAAACATCGGTGTGCATTTAATTTATGCCTCGCTTTGTGAATGGAGTTACTGAGGTAAATTAGCTTCCAATTGGTTTAGTATGACTGTATAATGAAAAGATGGGGACACATGTTTATAGTCGACAAGTTCAGTTGGAAATTTGAAGCCGTTAAAACTATTCACTGATCGGGAGACCACAACCTCGCGTGTTCTTAAGTTGGCCAAATTTATTTGTCTTAACTGGTTGAAGATATGTCTCCCAGCTGTGGGGAAGTGATGCTTTTGATGTTTTGCTCCGTGAAAACATTGCTAATTAATTGTTCAGGGTATTCTTGCACACTCACTCAGCCCTCTGGGTCCGCTTATCAAACACAATTAAGATTTCTCTCATTAACTTTTGCGGTTGGCTTCTGAATGCTTCGTTAAAGGGGACCTTTTTAATCTCAGTCCACAGGGTATCATTTGGAGAGGGAGGGGGAAAAAATAAAAACAAAACTTTAGCCACACTCATGACTGTCTGTGTCCACATTGTGTATGTGAACGTTTTCCTCCTACAGGGAGATCTCGGCCCAATTGGTCAAACAGGCGCTCAGGGAATAAAAGGAGATCAAGGAGAGAAAGGAGAGAAGGTGAAAAGAAAAAAAAAAATATTGTTTTGGTCTACATATGTTCAGGTAGAAGCAGAGGAAATATAACTGCAGTTGTTTTGTTTTTTTATTTTTCATGCAGGGAAGTCCTGGTTTTGGGATTCCTGGTCTTCCAGGACAGAAGGGGATAAATGGTGAGAGGGTGAGTTACTAACACAGTTTTCATCTTGTGAAGCAAAAAAAAAAAAAATAGAAAAATAAATATTTAAAATCTTTTGCTATTCTTAGGGAAATGTTGGTCTGTCAGGAAAACCAGGACCAAAGGTCAGTGAGATTTTGTTTGTCAATGTGAAATAAGTTTCTTTTTTTTCCACATCAGTTAAAGTATTTGGTAAAGTTGTCTCTAAGCACAAATGTGTACTCATTGATTTTAAAATATTTTTTACTTGCATGCTTTACTTTGTGTTTGGAAATAATACATTTCACACATCTGATTTCTTGTGTATTAAATGAAATCGCCTTTAGTAAAAAAAAAAAAAAAACTACTGATAAACATTTGTTTTCCACACATGCCTCATATTTTCACATTTATTTTCAAGCATAATTTACAATACAAAATGGCCACTATTATAACAGAACCCACAATGACTCAATAATTACTGATGGAAACGAAAGGCTGGCTTAATCTCCAGGGTTCTCTCAGTATTTTTCAGGTGGAGGGTTTTCTCAAAGAACCTCATTCCCTGTCACAGCAAGCAGCAGGTTTTATCAAGGATGCTTTAACACTAACGGCTTGCAATTTAGCTATTACCACCAGCAGACTGATAGTCACAGCCTGATGCTTGGAGTGAAGGGCTTGGACAAAATTTTGCCTTTTTTAAAATTTTATTATTATTCTTTTTCAGGGTAAAGATGGTGCAAAAGGGGAGAAGGGAAGTGTTGGCTTGCCTGGAAATTCTGGAGAACCAGGATTAAGAGGTAAAGATGTAAGTAAGTCCTGTGTGGCTGTTAAACAGCAATTAAAATGAGTTGTTGGTATAATGCTGTTCATTTCATTACGTTGGATGAAATCCAACGCAATGAGTGGATTGAGTGGATTGAGTAAAAGAGTGGATTAAAAATTCAAACCAAACACACCAGACTGCTAGCAGAACTCGGGTCAAAGTACAAAGCTATTTGCACCCATTACATTTTTATGTGTTAACCAGAAGCTTCAATGGATTTAAAAAACATTTTTAAACTAAAGGGAGCTGAATACATATTCTCGCCACTCTTTTCAGAACTTTCTCACAAAGTCACGTCTCTTTCTTCTTCCACTTAAAAGTTATGCACCACTTTGTTTTGATGTCAGATAAAATCCCAAAATGTGGCTACTTTTGCTGTGCAGTGTATTTCAAGTTATTTAAGCGTTAAACCATGAGCAAATGTCCAACAACGTCAACAAAAAGTTTTCACTGAATTGAAGGTCAGAAAATGTCAACTTTAGCTTTTCCTCGATTTCACTTCCTGCCTGTACAAACAGCCATGTGTCGACACAATAAATGCATCAATATTCATTGTTACTTGTCCGTATAGGGAGCACCTGCAGCGAAGGGAGAGCCAGGAATGAAGGTACGATCAGTCTGGCTGTGTGGTTTCAATCATTGTTTCATTTGAGCTTTTAGTGTCTTACCCTGCTTCTTAGTACATAGACTTTTCTGTAGTAAGTCATTATCAATTAGGTCATATCATGTAGTATTGGTGAAAAATATCTATTATTTGTAAACCTTGCAGGGTGACCCAGGGTTCACTGGAGAGCCTGGTGAAAGAGGAATAAGGGTATTTTTATTTTTTTTTGCCTTCTTAAAATTGAGATAAGTGACACAGATTTGAATGAAAATCAAGTTTGATAAACACGATGGCAGTTAAAGAACAGATTTTTATCCAATCTGTGATTCAGCTGAATAATTAACATGTTTGGATCAAACATTCAATTTACATAGATTTGGTAAAGATGTCAAACTGAAAAAAACATTTTTAAAAATGCACAAATAAACTTTTTTTCCATTGTAAACTTATTTGCATACCTCAGTTTTTTCTTTATGTTACAACTTTAATTATACTATATCAACGTTTGGTCTGGTTTAAAACTATATCCTAATCGAAAGCTTAATTCTGTTGATTTGTTGTTAATCAGGGTCCATTGGGGTTACCAGGGCGACTAGGTGACCCTGGAGAAAAAGGTGAACCAGGTCTTCCTGTAAGTTGTATTCCACGATGGTCACTCCATTTTACTGTGCTCCCAGATTTTTAGTAACAATGTCAGACATTTATTCGCCCACCCTTTATTTATTCTATTAAAGGGTACTGATGGAAAGAAAGGCGATAAAGGAGAGATGGTATGTTTGCGTGTGCACTCCCTCCCCCTCAGTGATGTTGCTGCTCATTGTTTCTCCTTCTGGCTGCTTTCTGATCATTCTTCTGTGTCAGTCACCCTTTAAATGCTGCACAACCTTTTATCCTCTTGTGAAGACATGATTCCTGATTTGATACGATGCTAATTAACTTGGCTTTTTGTGTGTGTCACCCTTGGAAGCACAGTCTAATTTTCCCTTGTGCTGCAAACACTTGGTGTTTTGTGTGACGTCTTAGATCCTAACTGTTGCTTTGTTCCTGTTCTTTTAACGCGACTGGGATTGAAACAAAGGGGAAACCTGGACCCCCGGGAACACAAGTAAGCAAATCTGAATCGCTGTTTTATGCATTTCGTTCCTTAAAACATACCAACTTTTTGACAATATTTGCGTTTAATTGTTTCCCTTGGGAATAAATGAGATTTGTTGCCCTGATAATCGCCAGGTTGTTGCAGAAAACAGCATACTGACCAGAGTTATTAAGGTAACTAGAACCGAAAACATGCAGGATCCTCAGTCAGAAATTTACTTTTTTTTCCATGAGATGATAACCCTTAGTTTTTCTCTGCTGTGTTTTTATCGATTTCAACAGGGAGACCCTGGAGAACCTGGCCAGCCTGGCCTGAGAGGAGAAACGGGTCTACCTGGGCCAAGAGTAAGGATTCATTCCCTTACGTGTCGAGTTAAATATATAAATTAAACTAAGCTGCTTATTTTTACAGATCTCATTAAGAGAAGTAAAGTGAAACTCAAAATTATTTCAATTTATGATGACGGCATATATCAGGATGTAAAATTGGTGATTATTCTCTAGAGCAGGGGTGTCAAACTCCAGTCCTCAAGGGCCGGTGTCCTGCAGTTTTTAGATGTGCCACAGGTACAAAACACTGGAATTAAATGGTTTTTGCATCCTTCTTGTGTAGGTAAGTTCTCCAGAGTCCTGCTAATGACCTAATTATTCTATTCAGGTGTGGCGTAGCAGAGGCGCATCTAAAAGTTGCAGGGCAGTGGCCCTCCAGGACTGGAGTTTGACACCTGTGCTCTAGAGTAATGAAATTCAATTCAATAATATCAAAGGGAAAATAAATGATCAAAATGGCAACTTTTGAACACATGCTGTTTGGTTGCAGAATTTTTTTTTCTACATTAATAATAATAAATATTGTATAACTTGAGAAGAAATTTCATTATATAATCATTATTTAAGATGTAACATAAGATAACGGCAAATTCCAATTGGCTCAAAGATCACATAAAAACATGAGAAATAGGTGGGGGCAGGGCTGTGCTTGAACTGGGGCAATACATTGAGTCTAATCAATATATCACTCATCCCCATTTGTATACTTATTTATGTTTTGTTTTGTGCAAACGGTCTTGGAATAAGTTCACAGTTTTTAAGGGATTTTAAAACATATCCATTATAGAAAATTGCTAGAAATTATTTGCTAACAATGGACACGAACAGTGCTAACAGATGCAGTTGCATCAATATTTGCTTGCAAGAAATTAAATTAAACATTCTGAATTTTTTTCCAGGGACCAGAAGGAAAACCTGGATTACCGGGAAATTCGCAGGTGCCTCCAAATAAAATCCCATGTTATATTCTTCTGTTTGTGGGACTTAATCTTGGGTTTAAAATGTGTTCAGATATTAACATTTTGTCTTACAGGGCTCTGAAAGAGATGGACTTGACGGCCTTCCAGGAAAACCAGGAATAAAGGTTGAATTGTTGAAAAGTGCTGTCAAGAGTTTTCTATAACTTCATCATTTCACTGAAAAAAATTAAAGATGTTTTGTCTTTTGTGTAGGGAGATAAAGGGCATAAAGGAGAACCTGGTCCAGTAAGTACATACAAAATACAATAAATAGTTTCTTTAAATAGCTCTCAAATTGGTACAAAATTGTCTCTAGATGCACAGAAAGACATGTGACCAATCCACACATAGTGGGAAGATGTCTGCTTCATAAAATGTTTTTGTGAGCTTTATGCATGTATGCATCTATAGACTTCAGGAGGTGGCAGCGCTGCAGGCTGAAGAGGTTTCACTCGGCACAATCAAGTCAGCTGCAACAACACTAACCCTACTATATGCTATATGAACTAGAATCTTAATCTATTTTTAATGGGCAGCTTTTTTTTTATGTGATTTACATAATTTAATATCTAAATTGTGTAATTAGCCATCAATTTTCTGTTACTTATTCAGGTCCAGATTGTGATAATGAGATTAATTTTATCATTAGAAACTATTCTTATAAGATGCTGCAAAGGAGAGGAAAGATGTGGTCTAATGATACATAATTGTTGTTCATAATATTCCCATTAAATTTCTATAATACTGTAATATTCTGGTGTGTACGACCATGAAATGGGAATTAAACTGCATTATGTTTGGTGTTGCATTGTCTTTAAATTGCAGTAAATCAAACTTGGTGAACCCTACTGAAGTTGTTTAAGAAACCCTGAAGTTGTATGTACAGTTCAGACCAGATACTTGGAGAATCTGTATAAGAAGACTGTTATTTTTCTTACTGAGATAAGTAAGAGTAAACTATTCAGTTAGGATTACATAAATTAATTTCATTTTTGGTGAATGACAGCACGATAAAGGTTTTTTGTTGTTGTTTTACTTTCTATAAATTGAGAAATTTGCATTCACTTGGATTTTGATGAATTCAAGCTATTTAAATGAGCTTGAAACCAAAACTTAAGCCAAAACCAAAATTAAAAATACACAAACCCATCGTTCATGACGGATGAGTCTACCAAATGGATGAATACCATTATTGGGAACAAAATTAAATGTTGGGGTGAAGGTTTCTTTTTTTATTATTTTTTCATTCTGACATTTAGCAAACACAATATCTGTTGTTTAAGTAAATGTCCTAGAAAAGGAAACATTTTGTCAGGTTTTGTTTCAGATGTTTAGTGGGTAATAAATTGTAAACTACAAATGATGTTACAGCATTATATACAAGCTTATATAAAGATCTGAATTATTCTATAATGCAGTTTAGATTTTAGGCGGGGGGGGGTTTGTGTGTTGACAGGTGATGGACTGATAAGGGAGTCTAAGTCAAGTGCTTCCTTACCTCTGTGCCATCACCACACTTAAAAGTAGCATCACTCAGAAACAATGTCATATTTTTTGTGTGCAGAATTGGTGCATGTTTAATTACCCGGGACGACACAATGTAATTCAAACTTTACCAATCACTTTTGAAGAGAGTTAAATAATACTCTTAAGCATTACCGCTACGTACATACAAGTTTCAGTGCATGTGGATGGGGAAAAAACCTAATTGTCATCCGACCTGTGAAGTGATCTGGGACACTTGAAGGCAGGAGTAGTTTCTGGAGCTCACTAGATCCAAGTGTGTGTTAGGTTTATTTCCTCATATTATCTATGATTAATCAAGTTTATAACAAGTTGTGTGTGTGTGTGTCAATGAACAGAGAGGAGAGCAAGGGATTGCTGGAATGCCTGGATTACCAGGAACTCCAGTGAGTATCACTTTAAATAGCTCCAGATGAAGCTTTGTGGTCAAATTAGGTCCACGTACTGATTGCTTGTTTCTTCAGTTTACAGCCAGTGTAATCTCAGGACTCTTGACAAAAAGGGTTCAATTCAATTCAAATTTAGAATGCTATTTTAACCTTTTTTTGGTTTTGTTTCAGGGGAGACCAGGCATTGATGGGAAGAGAGGCCTGCCTGGAAAGGATGTGAGAAATGCAAGCTGCATTTATGACAGTCTTACTCCATATTTTATGTATCTTTTCCCATGAGCTTCAAAACATTTACATTGTTTTTACTCACAGGGAGAAAATGGATTCAAAGGAGAGGAAGGAAAAAAGGTATTTATGAAATACTTCAAAGCAACAATTTTGGTTCTATTGTTTTATTGTTTTGGATAAGTGTAAATTTTCCTCTAAATTTAAGGGCGACAAAGGGGATGCTGGTGTCAATGTGAGTCGTTTTGAAGGTGATATAAACATAGTTCTGTCACCTTTAAACTGTTGTTCCATCTAATTGTTTGTTTTTCTTTTTTTAAAGGGGAAAGATGGAAGTAAAGGGGAGCCAGGGCCTCCAGGTTCGCCTGGTAGGCAGGTGCTAGTCACGACTGAGGTAGAAATAAACCCACGCTTTCATTGTGATACCTTAACCCAGAAACAGATGTGAACTCTTTAATATATTTTTTAAACTATAAGTGGAACAACCTTCAACAATTTTTGAGCGTAGACAATCACTGCACCTTAATTTGACATATTTATTGTTTTATTCTTTGTGTAGCAATTTCTTTCAAGGTTTATAATTTCATTTGCACTAGTAGGTGTTTTTTTATATGTTGTAAATCTACTCATTTCTAAGTATGGAAGGATTTAAAACAATATCAAAAATCAAGAACTTTCTATGTATGGTTAGCTCTGATGTCAGTAAGGAAAAATATACTAAAACATGCTTTTTCTGCAACATCTAAAGAAGATTTTGTTGCATGTGCCACACGTGGAGCAATTTATATGCAGTTAACTTTGACAAACAAATTAGCAGAATCAATTTTCGACACACACTGGCTCCCATAATACCAATAACACTCCCCCAGTTTTCATTTATAGGACATGTAGGAAAATCTACATATAATTACTTACTAATTTAAGTGGTGCTATTTTTGTTCAGGGCGCCACAATTGATGACATTCGGCAGGCATTTCCAATCCCAATGGGTCCACCAGGAGCTACTGTGAGTTTACTACTTCTATATACACAACATGTTTCTGCATACAGCATGAGCAGCTAATAAATAATTGCACGTCATTCCTGCTGCAGCTCGGCATAATTCATGAATTGCCGGGATAAAATCTAAATCGTCGATGAGCGATGGCTGCATTGTACTTTACTTTAGGTTGAAACTGGCTACGGGAAGAATAAAAACAGCATTGCAAGCTTGATGTCATGCATATTAGATGCATGCTCAAAGTGTCTTGCTCCTCTGTTTCTGTGTGTGTGTAGGGTGCACCAGGAATGAAGGTAAGACTGTATCACTGTTCATTGAGGATGGCTTAGGCGGAAATATGAGCTTGATGCTTTATTTGTCCTATTTTTCAGGGTGAAAAAGGAGAGCAAGGCCTGAAAGGGGAAAAGGTACATACTGATGATTTATATGTGAAAACCATGGAAATGGAAACTGCCTTATTGTGCGCTTTATAAACATCCATATCTGTACAGGGAGATGCTGGCGCTCCTGAAAAGTCTCTGGAGATGAAGGTTGAACACATGACATTGTGATTCCTCCTCTGGGATGCATTTTCTGGGTTTATGCGATTGAGTCACTGAAAATATTTTGCCTCCATTTTAGGACATTGAAGAAATGTTTGAAAACTATGGAATAAGGGTGAGCTTTGACCTTATAAGTCTATGAAATTTTTAACAGTGTGATGGCACATCATCCATTGTCATTTTTATTTTTTATTTTTTCCCCACAGCTGCCTTTGTTGAAGGCTTTGATTGACAGGCTGCTGCAGGACGGTATAGAGGAACTGCTCCAAGTGCTCACTACATCCAAGAAAAAAGAAAAAACCGATACTCACACCTCCAATGTCATCACAGAGTACACTGTACGTAATGTCAATCTGGATTTCCCCAAGAGGCCTCTATACAGCCAGGACAAGAAGAATAGAAGTTCAATATAAGCAAGTCAACATTATGTCCAAATCATGCTGAGGCAGTAAAGAAAATGAAATGCAAAAGGATACAAGAGTCAATTAATATTCAGCCTCTCCATTCTTTTTTTGTTAATCTTAAATTCAGCTTTTTTTTTTTTAATCTTTCGGTGTCTTTTGTATTTCATGCGTAGGAATTTTGTTTTGCTAATCAAATCAGTCATTACGTAACATTGTGAAGAAATTGATTGTTTTTGTTTTTTTTAGAGTTCTTTGAAATTTGACCTCACCAGCAAGCCACTGATAGCATTAGATGACGAGGACAAACATTTAGAGGGTGAACTGCGTGATCCTCAGTCAGCTGTAAGTATTCAACTTGGTAATGAACCAATGCCAAGACGTTAATTTCCTCATAAAATAAGGAAAACTACAAGGTCTAAATATAGAAATGCATTTCTACTGAGGCTTTATTAAATTAACCTTGATATGTTCCACACTGACAACATGTTTTTTGTTGCCATTAACATGATTAACATGCAGCAGTACTGAAGTGTGATGGGGCCTTTTTATCTCCCTAATTACATACATTCTGACCATCTTTCATTTTGTTTTCTCTGAAGGGTCCTTTGATTGAAACCGCAGAGGGTCCAACGCTGTGGACCATGACCACAGTGGACGGAGAGAAGAAAGTCACCAAATTAAAGGGACCCAAAGGGACAGGGGAAGAAGACTGGGATGAGGACAAAGTGTCTTCGCTCAAAATGAATCTGACTTTGATCAATTCTACCTTGAACTACACCAACATTGAGGAGGTAGGAACTCCTAATATTCTCAACATTGTTTGGAATCTCATAATTTGCTCATAATGCTTTGGGGTGTGACTGATTATTATTATGTTTTCTGTCATATTTTGTTCGTGTGGATAAATATTATCCAGTTCAATAACTTCATTAATCAGCTATCTGCAAATCACTCTATAATTAGAATTCTAAAATCTACCTTAAATATTGAATTAAACTAGTATCAAAATGCAATTTGATAATTAAATTATCCATAATTTCTGTTGAAATGCTGTAAATATGTCTTTAGATGGTCTCAGGGTTGCCTGAAACTGTGCTGGAGGCTGTTCTCCTCACACAGGATGACCCACTGAAGAAGAACTCGGCACCAAAGAAGAAGAACAGGGAACATGGGAAAGTAAAGCTTTCTCATTAATACACTTTAAATATACATGAAATACATAACTCTTCTCGGTTTAATTTAATGCACATATTTAATGGCGCACACTTGCCTTTCATGTTTTTGTTTTAACTTATTCTACAGAAAACATAATGATGTGAATTCAATAAAAATATTCAAATCAACTCTTGAAGAAATGTAAAGATTTAAATCTCTGTTGACATCTTGTTGCAAGTTAACAGTGGTGGAGTTGCAGATGTGAGCAGGAGTTGGTGCACTAATGAGATATATGCAGTGAAAAAAGTTTAACCTGAAAGATATTCTTAACCCTGAAAATATAACTGAAGATAAACATATTTGGCAGTCGATATTCTGCCATCCCTATACGTATATATTTTCTTTTTGCCGCTAACGTACTTACTAAAGTATTTCATTTGCTATAACTCTAGTTATGAATGATTTAACTTCAATCAGCCACAAACATATTTGTAGGTGGACTATTGTCTCAATAACATTGCATCAACTGAATTCTTTTTTTTTTTTTGTCAAAATTCCTCTGAATAAATGGAAAAGAAAATCATCAGTGAGCTAAAACATGAAGTCAGTGGTGTGACTCAAATAAATAAAAGCTGGATTACGTCTTGGGTACTGTTGTATTCACCTTGATATTCATTAACTTCTTCCCTGCTGTTGATATCACTCTTAACTTATCTACCATAATTTTACCAACAACAGAAACATGAGGAACTTGTATCTTTTTTTTTCTCTGACTTTTGACTTCTTAACCAGGGCAAAGGAAATAAAGGACGACAAAAGAGGCAGAGACAACGCCTGGTAAATGTCCTTAAAGGGTGTCAAACTAAACATGGAAACTGAACTTACCTTTTCATTTAAACTCACCAAAAACAAAGAAATTAGGGGTGTAACTGATGATATTATCAGCCGAGTCAAAGCCAGCAGTGGCAGTTTTTGATGTGGCTCTAGGGGGAAGACGCAAGTACTTGAGAATCAGTAAAAAAAAAAAATTTAAAAAAGCACGTTATGAACAGGTTTTTTGTAGTCTTAATGTATGTTCGGAGGCTGTAGTTGTCTTTTATTTGCTGCTGAGAATATGGAGACACGGTCAGGTGCATTCTGCCTTCCGTTTTATCACCCTTAAAATCTCAGATAATAGAGTTTTACCCTGCCTTCTGCTGGTGGCAAATAACCATTTGTAACCTTTTTTTAAGTGGCTGAAAAAAGTTCCCAGAAATATTGTTAGTGTTGTTGTCTTCCCGTAGACGCGGTATGCTGCATTGTCCCGTCTCGTGAGTCGAATAAATCGTTACACCCCTAATGTCAACTAACACTTCTCAACCTACTAAACTCCAAAAACAAACTCCCTCGCAGTTCTAACATAACATAATCTGACAAGAAATAACAGCTCCTTTAACTACATTTTAATAAATTAGGACTAAATAACTAATTCACTAAATAACTATAACACCCTCAATTAACAGTAGATTGTATGGATGATGCCTCTGCAATACGGAGCATGTCTGTTTTAATATCTATGTGCTTCAAATTAAAATGTTGACTTAATCGATGGGTTGCTTTGCGATTTCTTGGCTTTGTTCTCCTCAATCACAACTGATGTAAATGTTGCTAATTGCAATTTTTCCTCTTTCTTAAGATGAATAACGAGCACAAGCAAAAGGAAGAGGAAAACGAGGACTTCTATGACAATGAAGAATATACTTACGAATACGAGGTAGGCAGTGGTTGCATCAAATTAGTAATTCAGTCTCGGTTGGGAGCTTTCTCTTAAATGTGATGTTGATGACGTGGATTATCTTGCAGATTTAAGCACGGAGGATATAAAGAGGCTTTTTTTTTCCTTTTTTTTCCCCCTCCAGTTATCTCTGGGGACTCAAAAATATCCGTGCCCACACAAATACTGGAAAGCGTTGATTAATGACACACCCACTACCTGAATTTAATCATTAGGGTTGAATTAGTTTGTCAGTGCAGCTCGCTGCATCTGCTGTGTATGTTTTGCACCAAGGTTGTGCATGTTTAAAAGTTATGATGAAAGAATTTTTTGTTTCTTTCTTTGAAACAGGAAGAACTTTTCCCAGACGAACCTACAGTCTCCCTGGAGAGGATGGAGAAGGGAGAGGTAAATTTGCTTCAAACAGAATGCTCTCATCTGTGACAGCTGGACTGGGTATAAAAGTCATGATTCATTTTTAACGTAAAATATGCTCAATGCTTTTTTTGCATGCGATTTGAAGTCCTAAATAGATGAATTCCCAAGTCCTGCGGATGAAAACAAAGCACGATTGAAACAATAGACATAACTCTTATATTTAATTATGTTCTTTTAATCATCTTTGCAGGAGGAACAGCTATTCACACAAAGTCCAGACCCGTTTGATACCTCCAGTCGTCCTCTAGCCACCGTCAGAGAAACCGATGCACAGGTAACTACTCATTATGGATGGCATACTGTGTCATTTTGGCTTGGTCAGCATGCACAAGGACACATCCATTAAATGAAAGTTATCTTTTTGTTCCAACAAAAATCCCCACATAGGAATATATTATTTTGTTTGTCCCCTCTGTTGTAGTTGAGGGATGTCCCCTGAGTGTTATTCAGAGAAAGTTAGTTTGCTCTCTGGAAAGTTTTTTAACTCTTGTAAGAGGGTCAGTCAAAAAAAAAGAAAAAAACAAGTGTGTTGGTAAAAACATTTATTTTGTGTAAAGCGTTGAAACTTCCTTTAACTCATCCGTCTTCCCATCAACTCTAGTCAACTTCCCTGATCTTTGCTGAAGAAAAGCATTGCTGTAATATGATGCTGCCACTACCATGCTTCACACTGGGAATCTAAGAAGGATGATGCGCTTTAGTTTTTTGACACGTGCGGCAAAACGGTCAATTATGGTCTCATCTGAAAAGAACACTTATTCCAAATATTTTCTTTGTCCCTTACATTGCTTGTGAGAGGCCGCAGCAGGACTTTCAACAATGGCTCTCTTCTTGCAAATCCTAGGTGCTACTAGTGCTACTTCTTAATTGTCTGACTAAAATGTCAATAAAATACATTGAACCTCCTGAATATAATGTGACAAAATATGAAAGTTTGAAAGTTTGAGGGGTCTGGATCCCTTGTATTGCTGTTGCTGTCTCTTTAAGAAATGCATGTATGGACTTTAAATTACCTTCATGTACTATTGTGGATGAATGGTTTCATGTCTCTGGATCCTAGACTGTAGAACGACTTAACTTAGAATGCAGCCCTAAAGACTTGCGTCTTGACTTATACTTGTGTTCTAGGACTTGAGTCTCTTAATCTCTCCTTCTCATGTAATCAGAAATGAAAGAAAGTTGCCATTCGCTTAGCCTATTGCGTCATTGCAAGGTTACTTCCAGTTGACAATATAAACAAAAGCACTTCCTGTTCTCTTTGACCTTCTTTCTCATTTGCCTTTCTTAGCATGCTACACACCAAAACTTCACATTAATCACAGCTATATATTTTATGACACCATCATTGAAAACTCTGAAACCACCAGTTACAGGATGATGCTCTGCTGCAACTCACTTCTTTATACCTGTTAGGGATTGAAATTAAAGCGTGTTTGTAATGCTCCTTTTCGATTTTGTTCCTCTCAGATTATCACAACAACCACATCACCTTCTTCTCCATCTCTGGATAGCGTAGATAAGGTAAGTAGGGAAGCTTGCTGTTTCATTGTTCATTCTTGTCCTCCACCAAGCAGGGAACTGTTAAAAGAGATTTCTATTTAAGCCTCTTTCTCAGAAGAATTACATAAAACCTTGTGGTTTGAGAAGGAAAATGGGCAAATTAGGATCGATTAGATTCTGATGTGACTTACTTTTGCTTAAATTGCAAAATAGGCTTTTGGGCTTGAATGGTGTGGGCCTTTTTAGTTGTAATTGCAACATTTTTACTCGGTATGGTGCTTCACTTTTGTGCTGTCGCATTCACATCCAAATTTTAAGTTTGCTCTGCTTGTACACCTAGGATGAGGTGACACTGCCCACTCCTCCGGTAGTAACAGGAGAATCAGATGAGGTACAGTTTCTATATTTTAAATCTTATCGACTTATATTTCACCTGGATGTCTCTTCAGTCTTTGCATGCCTTGGAATGCAAAACTTTCCTTCAATACAATGACTTGCAAAACTGTTTGCGCTTCTTGAACATTTGATGTTTTTACAAAGCATTGTGATTTATTTAGATTTTATGTAATGGACCATTGAAAGTAGTGGGTAATTCTGAAGTGAAAGGCAAACTAAACGAAAAAAGTCATGAAGACCAAGAAACATATCAGTATTTCTAAGAAATTTTAAAAAAATTCTTTGTTTTCTTACACTTCATTTTTATGTGCTACTTTGTGTCATTGCCTTCACATAAAACTAAATAAATATACATTGGTGGTTTGTTTTTTTCTAACATGTCAAAATGTGAAAAAACTTGGGTTTTGCTAGATACTAACACCAGAGACATGTGGGATTGCTGGCATCATGCTTTGTTCTAAACATTTCACCAGTTTAAACAGTGCACATATCCATGTATTCAGTAATAATGCACAAACATTTACCATAGGACAAGATGGTATTTTGAGCAGCATGCATTTAGTGTAATTTGTTTTAGAGCTTGCTTGACTTGGAAATGGCGCATAACTGTAAAATGTTGAGCTTATAGAATTTTCATATCTTATCATATTTAGTTTAAAAACAAAATCCTGAGTTACTTTTAATACTTCTCTCTCTCTCATTTCTTTAAACAGGAAATCTCTTAATTCCCCAGAGACTACACACTATAAAACTAGTCACTGGTGAAGATTCCTGAACCTGAGCAACATTTCACAAGCGGGGACTCCTTTCCATACAGAGACAATGATCCAAATCTATGGCCTTAAAAAACGGTCTATTTTTGAAAAATAACTTTTTAGTGGAGAAAACTTCATGTCTATTCAGTTAATCCAGCATAGCCTCCCTTTCTTGGCCTTTTTAGACTCTAAATTTATTTATTCCAATGGCTTTTAGTAATTTAGTTTTCTCTTTACCACGCGCTGACAATTTCAAATATTTTTTTCAGAATTAAATGAAAAATTATATTTATTGAAATGGGGGAAAAAGTTGCTTCTCTAATTTTCAAAAGTGTTTAAATAAAAATAACATTAAGTGTGTTTTGAGCCATTATGTAGATAGATTCAGCACTGTTTCCACTGGTGAAAGTTGTCTGTCATTACTTTGTGTGTCTTTAACATCCATGTGCATGTATTTTTAAGTAAAAATATTTAATACTATGAGTCAGTGTGTGTCTTTTTTTTTTTACTTTATTAATTATTTTAGAAATCCACCACACACAAAAACAAAATAAGTTGTGAAAAAAAAATAGAGCTCCCAATAACAGGTATTTTTCTTCTATTTTAGGGTATTTATAAATATCTATTTAACCATACATTATCAAGAAAACTGTCTAGAATTGCAGGAGATTAAGAAGAAACAGTAACATGTCCAAAGGCTTCATCTACAAAACACAAAAATCAATCAGATTTTTTTTAGTTGGGTATCTGATCAGGTTTTATTGGGCCACAAATCTTTCCAGACAGATGCCAGGGCTCCTGGAATCATGTTCTTTGGATAGACGAGCCTAGAATTTAATAATTCGGACGACAGAAGTATGGAGACTCCCTACAACCTTCTAGAAAAAGAACATCATAAAAACTGAAGCACGAAGTTAAACTTGCCATGCTTTACGACCTCAATGAATTCAAACATGCATTGTCCTGAGGGGGAAAAAATACGAGGCCAGATGCAGCAGAACTGGATCCTGGAAGTTGTCGTTAACCCAAAATCGTAACAGTAAATCTACCAAGGCCTGAGTGACTAATTGGGAAAAGCAAATTTATGGACCAAGTCGAAACTGATGTTTTGATGCCATTGAGATGCTGTGAGGTGACTGGAAACATGCAGGATCACTCCTCAAACTTCCCACCTGAAACATGAAACAAACTTAGTTTTTTATTTGCAAAATGTTCTTTTCCAAAGATGCCAAAAAAGAATTGTGAACATTTCTGAATAATGAACTGAATATGAAATTAAGTGCACCGATTTATTTTTTCACATCACTTCAGTATGAAGTTTGCTTACTAAAGGTTTTGGTCACATTACAGGCGCCTCAACCTCAAACCAGAGTGAAAAGAGACGACTTTTGGCATGACTCAACGGTAAGGTTCAGCTGGTTCTGTACAACGAAATAAAAGATAAATGAAAGTTATTAATAGTTGAACAACAGCAATGGCTTTGCATTGCAGGTATTTATGCCTGGGGCTCCAGGTGGAAGAATTCGGACGAAGGAAATGCAAAAAGTAATTTTCTCATCTTGTTCCTCCTTTAAAAAATTCATAGTTTCAAACATGAAAATGCAATTTCCTGGTCACTGTGGAGCAAGAATAAGATTCCCCACCTATTTTAATTCCAGAATCCGTCCTCTGGAGCTCAAGGTTACAGCAGCTGGAGGGTAAGTGTGTGATCAGCAAGGCACCAAACAAATACTCAACGGGTTTCGGAATTACTTTTATTTATAAATACATTGCTTTCTGCTTTTCTAGAGACGAAAGCTCAACAATCTCAAAGCTCAGGCACATGCAAGTAGGGAGAGGCAAGAAACGGGAGAGGAGGAGATATACAGTGATGCAAATGGAGAGACGATGTTTGGAGCAGATCTGACTGAGGGAGTAACTGTAGCAGAACCAGATGCCGACCCCGATCCGGTCTACGAGGTGGAGGAGGAGAGGAGTGGCGACTACGACTGGGAGACGGAGGAAGATGATGTCGATCGCGAGAGAGAAACCGAAGAGGAGCTGGAGAGGCAGCGAGAGAAGGAGAGGCTGGAAATGGAGAGGGAAAGAGAGGAGCTGGAAAAGGAGAGGGAGGCCGAACGTGAGACGGAGAGAGAGAAGATGGAAGAGGAGAAAGATGTGGAGGGCGAGAAAACAGAACAGGAAGTAGAGAGAGACTATGAGAGGGAGAGGGAGGAGTGGGAACGGCGGAGGGCGGAGATGGAGAGGGAAAGGGGGGGAGGCTACAGTGAAGAAACTGGACAGCCATACCCGTATCCTCCACAGTACTTTTTTCTGAAGGTAAGAACCCAAAGGTGACTCATCTAAGTACACTAATATATTCACTCTGCGAATAATAGGAAAGGTTTGTGTGCAAGTAGTCATTTGTGGAAACTCGTCCCATTAAACATTTTTATCGCAAAATGTAAAAGTACATGGGCCACATACAATGCAACACATAACTGGACTCTTCTTTTTCTGTTTAATCAAGATGCAACAGATGGCGTTCACACTAATGATTCAAATGAGGTTTGCTTCTCAATCAAAATCAAAAAGTTCACCCTGTAAACATTTATGTAGGAAAAACAGCTGAAGCAAAACATCAGATTGTTTCTAGACCAACAATTTCATTTTTACCTCGGCTATCTAATTTGTTGCTCAACTGGTTAATGTAATTAATCTAATCAATGATCAAAATCATTTCCCCAGTTTTCTGCACAACATATATTTAGTCCCAGTAGTGATATTTTAATCGCAGAGCTTTGCTTTGAAGGCCATATTAATTATACCAAGGCATAATTTTGAATGCGTTGTGCATGTTTGAAATGAAAAGATTTAGTTAATAATTTACATTGATCATTTCTGTGACAGGGGCAGCCAGGCGAGAATGGAAAACCGGGACCAAAGGTGACTACTGGTTTATTTTAAGATTAAAAGGATAACCTATAACACAAAACAATGTATAAATGCTTATTTATATCCAAGTCTTACAGGTTTAAAAGTGAAGCAGATTTATTTCTGTTGAGTTAATTGGCCTTTTCCACTCAACAAAGCAGCAAAGTTTAAAACTATATGCATAACTTTGATCCTGTGCACATTTTGTTGTATTTTTCTGGAAGAACATTTTAAAATCATAATTTGAGGCCGGAAATTATGACTGTAGGTATTCAGTCATCTGAAGATCAGTGAACGTAAAACATTATGAAAATACATCTTCTGTTTTGTTCTGTTTCGTCTTTTTGCCTGATTGTTGTGAACGACCGTTGATGTGAGACAGAGTTCAGCTGCATCCTGCAGAAAACTGCTTCCTGTCCCCCGAAGCATCGTTTCTATTTTCTGATTACTAACCGCACGGATGTTGCGTTGATTGACATTATGTAAAAGAAAAATGACAGTTCATCAGGTGGCTGTTGGGGGATATTTTAATCAAGACCAATTTAAAGAGCCATCACTGCCCTTCCTGCAACCACAGAGAGATGGGCTAATTTAGCAACGCATTGTCTTTTCAGGGTTAATGGCTTTGACTCTTTCTTTTAAACATGCAATGGTAGTGATTCAAGTGAACTAGGTTTAACTGCAAACATGGAAATGTAAAAAATAGAGAGCCTTGAAAACGTATTTATGTGTAACACATTTTAAAACATAGATTTCTCTAGGAGTTTATGCGATGGACCAACACCAAGTATTATATAACTAGAAGAGTAAATAAAATGTCGAAGTTCTATTACTCTCCCTCATTCCGTTCAGTCTGCAGTATGTTTTGTTGGTCTTTCCCATAAAATAAATACAGTCAGGTTTGTGGATAAAATAAAACTTCAAGGGGGGGAGAGAATAGTTTTTCAGTTCTGTTACGATTTACTGAGTCATTGTTATCGCTCTGAAATCAGCGTTGTCATCATCATGGGAGCGCGAAGCAAGGTCAACATTTGCTGAATGAAATGTGCCACCAGTTCATAAAAATATCATGGCTTGCCCCGCTGCCGATCCACACGGCATCAGTAAATGACATCAGAGCTCGGGGAGAGCGTCTCTCCCGTCTCGCCTGTCAGCAACGCCATTCGAATCCGGGCCTTTGATGTCTCCTCTGCTCTATTTCTGTACGACTCTGAGAGAGATTAAAGCAGGCATTAATAATTCCCCTTGTTAAACATGCTGACAACCCTTGTTTTTTTTTTTGTTTTTTAATGTGAAATTCCTCTGCGTTTGCTTATTTGGCTACTGTAAAAAAGTTACCCTTCAATTTATTTCCCTAACTATGATGTTCTGATGACGTTTTTTTTTTTGTTTTTTTTTAGGGGGAAATTGGTGAAAAAGGACAAAAGGTAAAGTTGTTAAAAATTGTAACCCATTATGTTTAGATGATGCATTTTTTTTATTTTTTTTATAGGGGGAGCCAGGTATTGGGCATAGAGGGCCAGAGGGTCAAGCCGGTCCCCCAGGACAAAAGGTGAAATTTCCCTCCTTATTAAAAAGAAAACAAACAAATATTATACCAGCAATTAACTGATAGCTTACTTAGAAATTCTTGGAAAACCAATCAGTCCCTGCAGTCTTCTTTAACATTAATTTTAATTGACTTTGTTTCTCATTGCAGTTTTAATCCAGGGAATTAATTGGTCCTGTGACTCACTCCCGCATTTAAATCTGTGCTTGAGCTTTTCCTTTGCGAGAACGACTTGAACCGAAAGCAATTATTCAAATGTGATAAAAGAGCCGAATAATCGCATTACATGGAACCAGTGCCTACCTGAGTGTTTGTTCTTCCAAACTTTCAGTTCTTCTCTGCGTTTTTTTTTTTTTTTTACACGCCTCAAATTGTCGCCTCAGGGTGAGCCGGGTGAGCCAGGACCTCCAGGAGCGCAGGGCATCCAGGGTATTAATGGAAATGCAGGAATACAGGGTATCCCAGGACTCAAGGGGCCTCCTGGAGATCCAGGAGAGCCAGGCAGAGAGGTAAACAATTATAAGTTAAGCTTCAAAAACACTTCAGAGAAATTCAATATTCTCTTTCATTCCGGAATGAAATTGGCTCGAACATAGAAAAATACAAAGAAACATGGAAAGGTTCTAATGTTAAAGCTTTGTGTGTTGATGTAGGGTGAGCGGGGTAAAAGAGGGAAGAATGGATCGACTGGACCCCCAGGACCCAGAGGTGCACCAGGACCTGATGTATGAAGAAACGTTCCTTTTTCTAATTTCTGTCTTTTACGCTAACTTTAGTCATTGCAAACAAACAAAACTTGTGTTTGTTTATCAATTGTGATTTATTATCAGTTTTAACAATAACAAAAGCTAAAGTTGCACAATTAAAGCTGACAATACATTCATTAAAGACTTTGGGGAGATGATATTTAGGAATTAAAAAATTCCAGAAGATGCTAAAAGTAGTTAAAAAATGGAAATGTTGCACTTTGGGAAATGTTACATCCTGGCCAGTCGAGACAAAGATCTTCATCTCATTTGGATTCTATGCAGTGACTTGAAACGGTGAAGAAACTCCTCAAACATTTTCTAGGTAAAAGTGAAGCAGGGGCAAACTTTCCTTTGACTGGTTTTGAAGACCGGCAGATGGCAACAAGAATCATTTCAGTGATGTTGTTTCAGACAAAGATTTGCCTTTGCATTTGGTTTTAGGTAGAATCATGTTCATTCTGTGAACGAAACAACCTTACTTGTTATTTAAGGGCAATAAAATCACTTTATTTAAACAAGATGAAACATTAATATGAGAACGTTTCTTACTGGAAGGGTGAACTTTGAATAGGATGTCCTTATAGTTTTTGTTTTCATGTAAAATCACCACTTTTTAAAGGAACATTTAGCCTTTTCACACTGTTTCGTCTGACTGATTGCCTGAACAGAACCAAATTTACCATCTTCTCTTTGAAGGGTCTTCCTGGAGTACCTGGTGTCAAAGGAGAAAAGGTAACAACGGTGATCTAGATTAATTTATTTTTTGTCTTACACATAATGAGTAAACTTATGGCGTGTTCGATTTCTTAGTTTCTTAGAATTTTCATTGTTGAAGTCTTAAAAACTATAAATATATCGAGCAAACAAAACGTCTCAAATGTACCAAAATATTTCACCAGGGTGACAGCATTCCAGGTCAGCCCGGTGCCAGAGGAGTTCCTGGTCCACCAGGCAGACAGGTGAGCTCTCTGCATCGTTTCATCGTCTATTGTTGATGTGTTTATATAGTTTAACTTGACATAGTTGGTGCTTTATGGGATATTTACAGAGTTTTCTTTTCAGGGTGAAAGGGGAACCGCAGGTGTTAAAGGAAGCCCCGGTCATATTGTGAGAAACTTCTCTCTTCTTTGTAAGTGACACAAATATCTAATCAATCTGTTAGATTTTAATTTTTTGTTTTTCAATTCTTCGACCAGGGTTCAAAAGGCTTACGTGGCAACAAAGGAGAAAAGGTGAGAGGCATTTACGATATTACCTGATATTAATTTAAAGATTTTTAAAATGATACGTTCGTGGCTGACATTTTGTGTTAATGCATGTTGGCAAAGATGGATATTTTTATAGTCATTACTTTTATTAAATTCAGTATTGAGCTTTCTCCTTTATTACATAAAGCGCTCAGTGGACTCAAATGTTTGTCTTGTGATTTAAAGAAAAAAAAAATACCAGAGAAAATAAAGCATAAAAAGTTTAATACAAAAAGACAAGATCCCATAAACCACGATGGATGTATCAAAAGGTATCACTCAAAAAAGATATAAATAAAACTGCTACCATGTAGCTTAAACTTTCTCCTTATGGATTATGGAGCATTTTGGTGTAGCTGCTTAATGATGCTGCAGATAAACCCTTATGTTGTCTTAATTTACACTGAATTTGTCATCTTAATGCTGACAGGGGATGTAAGGAGGATGTTTCCATTGTCATTATGACACTGATATCACTGAGGCAAGATGACGGATTAAGACTCATTTCCTGACTGAAATATGGACGTTTTGTCGAAAAGCTATTTGATTACGTCAAACAAAAAAAACAACAAAAAAAAAAAGAAAGAAAAACTATGTAGGTATGCAGAAGACTTGCTTTATCTGTAAAGTTGGGTCAGAATGAAAAATGCTTCATTTCTCTTAGTCTTGTTCTTCACTGCAGGGCAGGTTCTGTTGTCTCATTTTAAGCTAAGAGTCTCATCTGAAGCCGTTCAAAACCGTCGACCTAATAATATATTCTTACTGCATTTTTTTCCCGCCTCTAACTCAAAGACCAGAGTAACCTGCAGATATTTTTCCCCTCCAAATATTTAAGTAAAACATAACCCAAAGATAACGTTGACATGATTTCTCTATTAAATCTAAACACAAAGGCCTGGAAAGTTCTGTTTTATTGTCGGTCATCTGCTCATGTATTTATTTTCTCTCTAGATTTCAGTGAGCGATTCCATCAATGATTGTAGGAATTATTTGTGAGTCTTTTGAGATTTGTCAATGGTAGATTGTGTGTTTGACGATGCTGAGTTTTGCTTTCCAGCAGCAAAGAGTCATGAAATATGAAACATGTATTGACATTTCGGATGAAAATGATTGCATTTCGGAATATATGAGACGCAGCTCCGCTTCTTTTCAGGGAGACCGCGGCGTACCTGGACTCAGAGGAGAGAGAGTATGAAATTTACACACACTGCATCCCGTTTCAGTTGAAATTTTAAAGAGGCTTCGCCTTCATATTCAATATAATATTTTGCCCAAATCAATTTTTTTTTATATATATATATTTTTTATTTCTGACATGACTTCACAAATTAATACCATCCTGCAGGGGAACGTACTTCAGATTCAAGGACCTCGCGGGTTCAAGGGCTCCAAAGGGGACGCGGTGAGATCCTCTTTATTGTGTAGGCCTTTCTTCTGTTGCAAAGCAAATTAAATTGTGTTTGAAGTATTTTCAAGGTTGTTTTCGATTCTATAGAACAGCTCATGGCACACTTTTGAGTTTGCAGACCTTTGGTTTAATCCATATGTAGAAAAAATGGCCATGACTTCACAACCTGGTTTCTGCAAAATGAAGAAAACGGTGTTTTCAAGAATACGTCAAATTTATTAGCCGGAATTCTTCTGAATGGTCTTCTGCTAATGTATGCAGTTTGTGTTCAGATGATCCATAATTGATAGAAAGAATCCATTACATTTATTTAGGCAGCATCCTGAAAAAACGACAAACGTGTTTCACTTATTTATAAGTAACATACACTGTATGTTCCAGTACTTATATGTTTTACTGGAACTGTGACTTGAAGAAACAGTTTAGCGGCTGTGCAACTCACTTACATTCAGAAAAAAATGTGTGTACATCTACTTACTAGGGGAGAAATATCATATTGGTTGCAGTAGTGATGGTATTAAAAGAACTACAAAAAAGGTATTGGAAATGTTGTTTTAGGGGGAGAGGGGTCTACCAGGTTTCGACGGGGATAAAGGAGAGAAGGGTGAGGACGGTCCTCCAGGAGTAAAGGTAACAAATTAAGTTTCACTCTCGGTGGCTGAATTCTGACTGTCACATAAACGCATTTTTGATCAATCTGATCAGGGCCTTAAAGGGGATGCGGGCACTAAAGGGGCATTGGGCCGATTTGGAGCGCGAGGACCGGTGGGCCAGAAAGTGAGCATGACATGCTGCAACATGAGATTCAGTGGGCATTGCTGTTTGACAGCGCTGTGATAAAGATGGTCGCAATTTTTCATAGGGGGAACCTGGAGAGCCGGGGCTGAATGGAGAGATGGTAACAAATCAGTAGTCATTTCTAAATCTTCAATTGGTAAAATAAGTCTGTCTCAACAGAGTTATTGACCAGAAGTTAATTAAGTGATGATGCGCAATAACTCCAGTTTTTTATTCATTCTAGGGGCTCAATGGACAGCATGGGGTGGATGGAGAAAAAGGCGACAAAGGAGATGTTGGACTTCAAGGCATGCAGGGTGATCAGGTATTATGAAACAAAAGTACTAAACGAAATATTGACAATTTTTAGTCTCACAATTCTTGCTAAAGATTATTGCAGTATGGCATTTTATAGATGTGGATTAAATAGATGTAGCCTCTTATTACTGTTGTGTATCTGATTAATCTGTTTTTCACAGGGCGATCCAGGAGAACCCGGCCTAGCGGGAGAAATGGGGGCGAAGGGAGAAAAGGTTTAGACATTCGTTATGTCTTTGTAGTTCAGTATTCTCTTTGCTGTTTCCTGGTGTGATTGAGTTTCCAGTTTGCCTCAACCTTTCCCAGGGTTTCAGAGGGTTTCCTGGACGCACCGGTAATCCCGGGCTAGACGGCGAAAAGGTTAGCTTTAGCTTTATGATTCTCATGATATCGTATGAAATCAAAATGTGGAAAAGTTCATGTGACTTTTTCACATTTTGTCACAATAACTAGAAACTTTTTGGGGGGATTGTGTGTGATTGCCTGGGTGTGGCTGAATGCACTTTATTGATTAGCATTTAAAAAAACATAACAGTTATCTTTTATCTTCAGCTCTGCTTTGTGCTCATCCGTCACATAAAATCCCAATAAAATACATTTGGGTTTGTAGCTGTAATGTAACGTATGCAACTGTTCAAGCAGCAAATATTTCATCTCCTAAACAGGGAGATCCAGGTGTGCCTGGCAGTGCAGGTTTACCAGGACGTAATGGACTCACAGGACGCAAGGTGGACACAACAAATCCACTCATATTTCCATTTAACAGCATTTCCAGAGATGCACGCACTCATTTTTTCTGTATGTATAAAATCTTAGGGGGACAAAGGAGTTGGAGGGACCAATGGTGCTGATGGTGACCCAGGAGAGAAAGGGGATAAGGTTTGCAAATTCAATGTAACATCACACTGGATACATTTTTATAGTTTCTGTAACATCATGCATTAGTAATCTTTGTTTCCTCAATTAAACCCCACACATCAATTCTTTTGCCCAATTTAGGGTACTGCAGGTTTCCCCGGATTTCCGGGCTTCAAGGGGTCAGCTGGCAGTCCGGGACTAGATGGAGACGAGGGACCACTCGGAGCCCCTGGTCCTCATGGGGATACGGGACCTAAGGTACTTCAACCCACCTTTGGGGCTGTGTGGTTTGTGTTCATTTAAACTGGTACTTATTCGCAGTAAACTTAACTGTGTATCGACACCACGAGCCAATAATGTCGCCCGGTTTTAAATTGTGCATCACTTAGACAGCCTGTTTTAGCCTGAGCTTAAACCCTTCTGTCTTTATAATTCTCATTTTCTAAAATGCAACCTTCACCTTAGATTGGGCTTTTTTTTTTCTTTTTTTCTTTTTTTTTTTGCTACATATCTCATGACCAAAATATAACCCTCCACCTCCAACCCCCCCAAAAAAAGAGAATCCAACAGAGAATTATTAGAGTCAAACAGACTCTCTCCCAAATATTCTCATTTGCCAACTAAATTTCTCCACTTCATGTAAAAACACAACGGGGTGGACTGAATGTGTGACACGGTGATGGGGACGAGCGGAGCTTGATTACAGTCATCATCGTGCCTTCGTGAGGGAACGACAGCGTGTGCTAGGCGTGCCGGGGCTCTGAAGACAGCGGAGACACGTCCCAAATTAACACACACACCCACACGCGCACACACACACACGCGCGCACACTGAGATCTATTCTTGTCTGCACCCTTCAAGTAATATCTTACTCAATTACATCCTTTCAGCAACAATTACCGGACTTTCCGTGTTAACGCAGAGTGGCTTGAAAATACTGATGAGGATATTCCAAAGGTGCATCTAAACTGATCCGTCTCTCACAAGTGTGGAGCGGTTCTGCATTTGACTGGGTGTCATGGGTTTTGTCTTGCGGGGAGGCTTTGTTTAAAAGATGCATTTTCCTTTTTGTACTTTTACTAACTAGGGTGAGCGGGGCAGGAGAGGCAAAACGAGGCCATGCCAGAGGGGGGTACCAGGAACCCAAGGACTGCGAGGAGAAACTGTGAGATCTATACTTGAAAGCTGTTTGTTCATTCCTTATATCAGTGGTTTATCCAGCTTTGGGCCCAAAGCGATCTACTGAGACTTCTAGTTATGCCTTTCAAAAAGCATAAAGATAAATAAAAATGTTATTTTTTTCCTTTTTTTTTTTTTACTAAAGAGTTTTGTGTAGATAATATTTTATTTTTACACTTCATTTTTAAAAAAGCTAAGAACAACCAGGATATTATCAGGTTTTTGCTACTAAATTTGTGTAGTGGTCAAAGAAATAGTTACTCGTCATGTTTGATTTAGCATGGAGACTTGATTTAAATTTAGTTTGTATTATGTAAAAGTATCCCTTAGTGTTGCTGCTGCAACAACTTGGAGTGGTTGAAAATAGGTTAGAAATGTTTGTTTTTGGGAAAAAACAAAAATCATAACATTTCTTGTATGTACAACCGTACCATGTTAGTGTTTATGTGACATTCTGTAAATCCTTAAAGTGAAAGTGCTCATGTTTTGTTACCACCAGGGTTCAGAGGGTATGGAAGGAGCAAAGGGGGAAAAAGGAGAACCTGGACTATCAGTATGTCAGCTGAATATTTCCGTTCATTTTTTTTTTTAAACCTTTTTGAATAACTGACCACCTAAATGCTGCTTTTATCTTTGTGAAGGCTGAAGAAGTGAAGGAGCTCGTCAACCAGGAGGTGGTTGAAAAGTGCGGTAAGAGGCTCCACGGCGCCGAAGCCATGCTTTACGCATTTACTTCACTCTGTATTTTGTCCAAAACTGAATAAACATGTTCTTTCAGGGAGGTCTACGTATTCTGACAGTGTCTGTGTGCGTGTTGGTGTGTGTGCAAGCATGTGTGTGTGTGTGTGTGTGTGTGTGTGTGTGTGTGTGTGTGTGTGTGTGTGTGTGTGTGTGTGTGTGTGTGTGTGTGTGTGGCTGTTTGCTGTCAAGCTCCTGTGGCAGCAACATGGCACCCCTGTGCGTTGAGCCATCTGTTATGTTCTCTCAGAGGAACACACACCATGGTGCCAGTAACATTAGAGCCATTCACAAACACGCGACTACGATTAAGAGGGACACCTGCCCCCGAAAAAATTCTGTTCACCTACAAGACAACCGCGACATTTTCTTGTCAACTTTTATCTTTTCACACCACAGTTGTCTACCCAAGAGATGTTCAGGATTAAAAATGTTCTGTTACTTGATAATATACCGTTGATTGTGTCACTTTTTTGTTTTGTTTTTTTCAGGGCTGGAGTACAAGTTTATGGTAAAGTCTGTGGATCCGGACGCATCGTACGTGATAACTGGTGGCGAAACTACCAATAAGCCCAAAGATTTAGCAATGACCGTCTCTACTGGGACCGAACTTCGCGAAGAAAGGACGAGACACGACTTTCAAAAACAAGAATCCAGCAGCAACATGGAAGAAATTCCAAGTACTCTTCCACTGAATCTGGAAGAAGCCAGGAGCTCACGAAATCACACTGGTAAGAAAAAAAAAAAAACTGCAACACAAATGTCAGCAGATTTGAACCCTCTGGCCAAGCTCACAGATTGCTCAGCTGCAGTGTGACCAAAAGTGGGACTAAATGAGCACACAACTCAAACTTATGTGGAGCAGCTGTGTGGTGGACATTTAAAATGTCCTGTCTGTGTTTTTTTTTTTTTTTTTTTATGGTGGTGGAGATTTTCAAGCAAATGGTATCATTAGTGCACTCTGACTGGTTCTGATAACGTGAAGTACTTGAACGTAATTCGACTTAAAAATGGAGAATGCGTCATGTGCGTGACATGTTTCAGAAATGTAAATATACACTTTTTATTATCAAGTCACACTCCAATTAATGAGAAAACATCCACAGGCAGAAATCCTTCCTGCTTTATTTGTAATTCTAGCTTCAGGTAAAAAAAAAATTAAAAAAATCAATATGCACTAACATGACTATGAATACACATGAATGTATATTTAACATTTTATTCATTTGACCAATATTTCCATTCCATGGTAATTATGAAATTATACATGGAATTACATAACTATTGTTTTTAACCAGGATCTGCACTGTGTTCTTGCTTTACCACTGATAAGGTGACATGTCTAATGGTACGGCAACCAAACTACCTCAGTTGGGTTTCTCTTGCATAAATTTTGATGTGTTTGCACTTTGAAAAATCCACCCTCGGGCAAAATGCTGATGCAAGACTCGCCTATCCGACTGCCGCAATTGAAGGGTTTAAAATAATCCAGTGCAAAATTAAATCAGTGCAGTTGTTTTTTTTTAACCAGTAATTTTTTGTTGTTCTCTCACTTCAATTTAGTTTTTTTTAAAGGGTGCTAGAGGCTATATCAGAACATATGAGCCAGTACTACAAAGACATTGTGTAGATCAAAGCAGTTTCATGTTCGACTGCTTCCTGAGCGATTGGGGTGGAAAAAATGTTGGTCTATAGAAGAGTAAAGGAGAAACAGACCTCAAAAGATGTTTACATTTTACACAGCAACAGGTTGTTC
The DNA here is from genome assembly GCF_904066995.2 of Poecilia reticulata. NCBI lineage: Eukaryota > Metazoa > Chordata > Actinopteri > Cyprinodontiformes > Poeciliidae > Poecilia > Poecilia reticulata. Next base: position 8,113,789 of record NC_088852.1, on the reverse strand, counting down.
TGCAAAGCATTCACTCTGAGTGACCAAAATACAAATGTGCATCAAGTTTTGCAGATTTTTATTTGCAATTTAAACAAAAAAAAACAACAACAATGCACAATTTTCCTCCCAACCTAGACTTATTCACTACTACATTGTTGTTAATGTACTTTTTGCTCAGTAATCTAGTTGAATTTTATTGGGACCACCAAACAATTGATTTTGAAGTCTTAATTTACATTTCCCAAATACAGTTAGTAAATTTGTTTTGTTCCTTTCAGTACTATAAACTCCATCTCCCACCTTTTTTAAAAAAAAAAATAAAGAAAGAAATTGATTGCTTGTCATATTTGAAGGTTTCTTCAAAAACCTAAATATTAGCTGTGAATTCCCCCAGAACTTTAAGTTTAAAGTTTGCATAACAATGTTGAAAAATGAATGAAAGGACGCTCCATGACACCCTCATACGGCATTCAAATGAGTCCAAAATGCCGCTGGCGCTCATTAGGTGCTGGTCCAAAGAGAGTGGCTATGTGTTCGTCTTTGATGGCTGAGTTCAGCGCAATGTTCAGCTTCTGATTAGACGCATTTCTGTCTTTAGAATCTCACGAGGGATGGGCTGTGAAGTTGAGAGAGAGGAAGAGAAGACGAATGTCTGGCTCTAAGGATGATGGTGAGTGGCCAAGACTTCCAATTTTCTTCCTGTTTCAGCCAATTCCTTTGATTATTTGCTCAGTCTTTCTTTTTTTTTTTACTTTAACCCTTTTTCATACATGAGCTGAAACAGTTTATGCTTTAATGTATGTGTGCTATTAAGTATCTGAACCTAAAAAATAATTTTCTACTTGTTGGCTCTTCGTTTTAAGTAAATACAGCGACAAATAGAGAACATGTCATGGGGTGCGATGTGAAAATTCATCCAACAGAATAAAAATTAACACATTTTAATAACCTACATAGCAGCAACAATCATTTGCTTTATGGTCTCATTCTTATGTTCATTATAAAAGCAGTAGGTGTGCAATGAGGTTTTTAATTGACTTCTTCCAATTTGCTCGTCTTTTTTTTATCTATAATGACACAATTTGAAATTTTTACCTGGGATTGTATGTGAAACAACAATTACCGTACATGATGCTGAAGTTGGTTTCTAATTGGGCACTATTGGAAAATATTTTTCACATCATGACTCTCTAAGAACTTGCATTCCCCAACTACTGAAATTTGTGAAATCCTAAAAAATGTGCTCTTGTATGTTTACATGTAAACCTGTGCAAAGACTTGTCTAAAGGTTGTTGGTGGGGATAATGTCCCTCTGTCTGTTTAAAATCCAGTAGCCTGTCAATAAAGGATCTCTCACTAATGGACAAATTGCATGAGGGTCATGCAATGTGATTTTATTCTGAATTCTTCCACTACTTGTTCATGATAGAACTGGCCTTATAGTCTTATAGTTTTATTCTCTTAGCTGCTGAAAGATGTTTCCACATCCAGTCTGTCCCAACTTTTTCCTTTCTTCCTTGTGTTTTCATTTTCTCCTTCCTCTCCCGCTACACTTTCTTTCTGTGTGTCTGTGAGTGTTTAAGTATAAAAATAAATCCAAATGGAGTATGTAAATCGGTTAAATGTTTAAATGTCCCACATTTTTCTCCTCAAAATGATTCTTCTTTACCTCACTTGTGCTTTCAGTGACAGATCGCTGTTTGCTACCAATGTCAGAAGGAGCTTGTTCGGAATACGCTCTTGTCTGGTATTTCCACGGCCAGTCGGGGGAATGCAGGCCTTTTGTATACGGCGGCTGTGGTGGCAACCAAAACCGATTCCCATCTAAACAGGACTGTGAGAGTCTATGTGGAACAAAGAGCAGAGTTACAGAAACTCGGTCAGCTCTGATGGAGGACCTACCTTCAGACAGCTGATGCAGTGACGAAAATTCAGCTTTGGCGCGGTTCCTGTCCGTCAGTGTGGCGTTACTGAAGATACACTCTTTTTGTTTTCTGTATTTCTTTTATTTATAGATTTTCTTTTTTCTTTTTGTGAAAGCAGTTTGATTTCTGGACTTTTACAAGTAGACAGAATTGAAATGTGAGCAACAGTATGCTAGAGCCTGTACTTTTTCCTGCATTAGTTTTATTGGTGAAACTGACTGACGTCGATTGAGTTTTTTTTTATGTGATTTTAATTAATGCTACTGATAAAAAAAAAACTGGTTATATGTGTGTGATTTTTACTACACCTGATTCCGTTTTCACCTCATTACTGCAGATCGCGGTCACCTTTTTCAAGCCCTACATGACGCAGTCTGCAAAAATACGAAGCCGGTGGCTGATTTCCTGCTGTCTCTGTCATCACCACATATGTTTGTTTGGTGGGGGGGTGTAGTGGGCCGGGCAGGGAGCCAGATGAGAGGCCAACGGGGGCCCAACCAATCTACATCATACAGTCTCGGCTGTGGCAGGGGATTCCAATGTGTGGGCGCTCAGTAACTGGGACCTTTTCCCTCCTTTTTGAAAACGCACATTAAACCACGGTGGGAAGGCGGAGATTGGAAAGTTGAGACATTATTTTAACTCTTCTGACTATTTATGCGAGATGTCTGATTGGATGGGTCTTAGGTTGATTACTAAAAGTAGAAAACATGACCAAGCTATCAGAAAATGCTTACATGAACAATCACCCTCAGGCTTCCTTCGTGTTGGTCACGATTCTGCCCCCGTGATCTACTCCCACTCTCCAAAATGCTTTGCAAATATCCAACATGCAGTGCCTGGCAGAGGTACACTTAAACTTTTTCACATTTTGCCACATCGCATACACAAATGTTGACTCGTCATTGGGATGTTGAATGACTGACCAATGCAAAGTCAAACATAACTGAAGAGGAAAGAAATTTAGTTTTGGATCTGTAAAGCAGGGATGTCTGGTGTTGTGGGAGTTGACCAAATGTTGAGGTGGGTGGAACTTTTCTTTGGGGTTGGGTGAGGCTGCTGAACAATTATTAACCTCCTGACAGCTTTGTTTCATATTTTTAACCATCTCATTGTAATTTAATAGCACCGAAAGAAACGGGGAAACAATTCAACGGTGGAACAATCAGACATTTCTTATATAACCAACTCATTTGCATGAATCATCCCAAATATCGACACTTTTGTCATAAAAACGGTTAAAAATAAGATCTTGTTGTACAGGAATTTGCAAAGTATCTTATAGAACTGTAATGCTGAAGATATAATACTGAAGAGGGCCGTGCAAATCAATTTTAGAGATCAACTGCAGGGAAGGGGAAGTGGGAGGACACTTAAGTCTTCAGTCACAATGTGTAATTAATCGAGCTGTGAATGCTTCAGTTCTTATGAATGAAAATAAATTAAGTTGATAAAAGGAATGGCTTTGATTCAGTCTTTACCATCATTGGTTCTGTTATGTTTGTTTTGCCATCTTGTAGTTTAGGGTGTAATTCTCTTCAAACTACAATTTATGACAACGAAAAAAAGAAACTTTTTTTTTTTTTTCCTTTTTCTCCCCAACAGTTATTTTTGTTTTGGCTTACTGTTTTGAGACCAACTCCTCATTTTGTTCAGTTCTTGCATTCACATTACCCACATTATGACTTTTTATGCCTTGCATTCACAGTGCCACACCTCCATCTGTTTACAAAAAAACATTTTAATACATTACTATTTCTGCGATTTGATAAACACATCTTAATGCCTTTTGGTCTTGTTGCATTTGTCTGTAGCCTGAGCTTTTATGTGGGAATCCCTGGAGTTTTAATTCATAAATTAACTCTTGGTAAAACAAAAAAAAAACATTAGTCCTTGCCATAAGGATTTATAATCAAATTGGTTAAGAAAATGGTCTTTCTTCTCAATTTGAGCGAATAATTGTATATATATGTAAAAAGTTTGACATGTATTTGTTTCTGTCGCACTTGTTCAGTTCTTTGGACAAACACTTTTTCCTGAAGTTACATCAACAAAACTGCAATTGTAGCTCCTAAATATCCTCTGCTCTACACCATGACATTGTAACTCTGCCTTAAACCAGTTCAGAGTTGTTCTCTTCTTGGACAATAGACCACTTTTGTTTGCCCAGCAATCCTAGAAACTAAAAGGAGATGAATAGAAAGCATACCACAGTTTGAAAAACGTTTACTTCTTCATATATTTAAAAAGTAGTCACTAGTTTCTCTTACATAAGTTTATAGTAACGTAAGAAATTTTGGCTCAAAGGGAGCTCTCCATGGTGCTGACAGGTTTAAAGCTTTCTCGTTTCAAAGTCGGGTTTTCTAAGTCGTGATGACTGCTGTCCATAAAAAGAGATTGCAACTTTTTTTATTTATTTATTTTTTTCCCCCTCAACCACTACATCACTGCATGACGACCAATGGGACGGCTCGGAGAAAAACCAAAATGTCAAAGGAATGACGTTGTTGCTGGCGTAGGGCTGCAGTTTGAAGTATTCTACTAAATGGAATGGACAAGGAAGACACTCTGCCGGGCAGACAGACTGTGCGCACTGTTGATCTCCAAACACTGAGAGTTTGTCGGGGGTTTTGAAATTCAGAAATTGGCTGGAAGATTTCTGGTTGTTGGCTTCTCTTTCCAAGGCTGGTTCCAAACCAAAAGAGTATTCTTTATCATAGGACAAGAGAGGTAAATACATGTTTGTTTGTTTGTTTTTTTAGCATGCATTTGTGTTGGGGACCTATTTCTCTTCATCAGAATGGGGTTAACTCAAAACAAAAAGCTATATTTCAAATATTGCTCGCACCAAAAAGTAAAAGTGGGTTGTTTCTCCTTTTAAAAAAGTAGAGAAAGAGTAGCTTTAACTAATTTCCATCCTCTACGCTTCTTTTTTCTTCTTCTTTTCGTCCCAGAGGACACAGCATGCTGTCGTCCCTGAAGACTCTGCTGCTGCTCTCCGTCCTGTGCGCACCGACCTCCAGCCTGTGCCTGCGCCTCTACCAGAGCGGCTCCGACCTTCTGTGCAACGACCACATGACTCTGGGGGCTCGAAGTGAGGAGAGCGAGCCGGGCTACTCCCCCGTGGATGCCTGGGCTTCCCTCCTGCAGTCCGCGGACTATCTCTCCTCATCCACCTCCTCGTCCTCTGCAGAGTCCAGTCGGGAAAAAAGGACTTCAAGTCCCGCAAACTACCGCTTCATGAGCCGGACGAAGCTCAGAGGGCAGATGCTCCGCAACAACATCAAAGGGGACCGGAGGAGCAGACTGACCCTGTCCCTGGATGTCCCAACCAACATCATGAATGTCCTCTTTGACGTGGCCAAAGCCAAGAACCTGCGCGCAAAAGCGGCGGAGAACGCGCGACTCCTGGCGCAGATTGGACGGAGGAAATGAGAAAACGCGGAGAAACTTTGACTCGGCAGAGGGCAATGACTAAATGTAATCAATAACTTTTTGTTTCCTCGAATAAACAACGACTCGTTTCTCTACATTGTCCACGCTAACAGGTGAAACCATGTCATAACCGCGGTGATTTCAATGTTTGTGAATTAACATCGTCTTTGTTGTACAAATCAAAGCACAGCGAGAAACCTGTCTGATATTTGACCTAACTGGATGGAACGGCGCTAAAGATGACTAAATTTAGTTTTAAAATACATCAAAGTGAACATTTGATATAGACTGAAGTATTTATTTTTTTTGCTTAGGATGACGCTTAATTGGCCTAAATTACTTTTGATTTTAAATATTTTTTATTTTAATCTCATAGGATAAACATGAAAAATTCTTAGTGCCATATTTTAGTGCCACATAAAATAGTGCCATATGAGTAAAGTCACGTGATTAGCTTGGATATATGGGGTCTTAATTCCAGAAAACAATAATCTATCGATTGTTTTTTGTTTCTTTATAGCTTTGCGCACTAATGTCTGCAAAGTAAGTTAGAAAAAATATTGAGATATGTAGGATTTTGCCCATATTTAGATTTGGTGTTTTTAGGGCGAGCATAAATGCCGTTGCTGTTTGTTTTTTTTTTTAATGTGTAATGTTTTCCTTTACTCAAATTTCCCACGAAACAGTGGCACAAACAACTCGCTGACAATAAAACACTGTACAAATCATCTGCAGAGATCATGAATACAGTAAAATGCAAATGCATGTGAATGTATGTTGTCATCAGATGTCTCTTATTTTTCTACTTTCCAATAAAGGATTATTTTTCCTGAAATAAAGCAGATGTAACTACACACAGCTGGCTCTTTCCATACAATATTAAACGATGAGATACATAACATATTTTCCCACTGTCCCAAAACATAACTAGTAGGTTAATCGATTACTCTAAAACTATACTTATGTGTGATTACTTGTCCTTTGTGTTTGTCTGCTGCCTTGTGATGGACTGGCGACCTGTCCAGGCTGTACCCCACATTTTGGGGTACAGCCTGAATTGATGTCATGTGATTTCACATGACATCAATTGGATTTCCATTCTTCCCCGTGACCTTGCAAGAATAAGCTATGGACGATGGATTCAATCAGTCAATCAAGTTGATTTGTATAGCACATTTCGGCAACAAGGCAGTTCAAAGTGCTTTACATCATAAATTATCGGAAAATAGGACTTTACTTTCTATAAAACTATAGCTTCGCTGTTTTGGTATCAGCAGATCTGCATTGCTCTGTGTCTTAAAATAATAATAAAATAAATAAATGATAATACAGATTTGCCTTAATTTGTTTGAAGGAGTCTGTATTAGTAATGACGTTTTAAATGTTGGCCACTAGATGGCGGTAAAAGGTACATTCGGAAAAAGCTCCCGTTCTCAAATCTTTATATTAAAAAATAACAATGGTCTTTAAAAATTACCTAAATGTAATGTTATAACATATCGATTGAATTATAAAATTTGCTATCGGTTAATATTTTCAACTGCTTGGATAAAATACAAAACTGCGTTTCTGTATAAGTTTTAAATTGTACACCCTCTCAAATCACGATGCTGAGAAATGCTGACATCCTGTGGTCATTTTGAGCAACTGCACTCTAGATCTGGATAAATCAAAAACCTTAGGTATACTCAATATTTTTATTATCTCTATGATTAACATTATATCTGTGCTTAAATGGCTTGAATCCTATTAGTAACAATGAAACTACCGAAGCTTCTGGGATTTTTACAAATATATAACACGTATGTCACACGAAAAGCAAACAATGACCCAAAAGCAAGATTTGGGACTCCCTTGACTTATTTTTGGTTAAACAACGGCAAAACAAAAATAGAATTAAAGTTACAACTTCAATTACACCGCATTCGAAGCTTTTTATAGTAGTTATAAAAAAAAGAAAATAAAAAGAAATTAAAAACTGTCAACAGCGTCCTCTGCTGTTTTAAAAGTTGGGTGGCTATGACGTCATTTCCGTCGACGTGGACGCCCCCCAACAGGAAGCCAGTCTGCTTTTGGCTACGTGGAAGTAGCTCCTGATATTTCCGAGGCTGAGAGCATCTGCTGCCCTCGTCCGTCATCTCCAGTTAAAATGATTAAAAAATTTGACAAGAAGGACGAAGAGTCTGGTAAGGATTTAAATATGAATAGGAAGGCATAAGTTTTACGATTGAAACACGTTACAGTAAGTGTAAGTGCTAAGTGCTCGTTTGTTAGCTTGCTAGCTAACCAACCCGACCCTCAACAACGGTTTAAGAAGAACATTATAGACATATTCTGACCTAAAGCGCAAAAGCAAACCAGTACTGCAGCTTTATCGAGTTTACATTTAACTGTTTGTGGTGACACTTAATTCCAAATAATGTTGTCATTGCATTAGCTCTGCACGCTAGCGTTGTCTGAATAATCTTATCCTGTCACTTTGCTGCTATATATATATATATATATATCACAATATGCCGTTTTTTTCTTATGGTATTCGAGAAACAAGTAATGCCCTATCCTTGTTGTAATTCATTTATTTTGTCTCTTAGGAAGTGGGTCAAACCCTTTCCAGCACTTGGAGAAGAGTGCAGTTTTGCAAGAGGTAATTTTGAGCATAAGCTCTGGACTTTTATCTGTAACCAGGAGATAGTGGCAACAATCCATGGTGGTGTGTTTTCATTAACAGGCACGGATCTTCAATGAGACCCCCATCAATCCAAGAAGATGTCTCCATATCCTCACCAAGATCATCTACCTTCTCAATCAGGTGAAAACGACAAATATTTACTCTTGTTTGTCCTTTGAGCATTGTTTTTATTTCAACGACAAACCTAACTAGTCTCTCTCTTTCTTGTGTTTATGTAGGGAGAGCATTTTGGGACCACCGAAGCCACTGAGGCTTTCTTTGCGATGACGAGGCTGTTCCAGTCTAATGATGTAAGACATGTCCATTTAATCGTTTCGGTTGAATAACTTTTCACACATCTGATCTGAACAAGGTTTTCTCTGATGTTTAGCAAACCCTGAGGAGGATGTGCTACCTGACTATCAAGGAGATGGCAAACATCTCCGAGGATGTCATCATTGTCACAAGCAGGTTTGTGTTGACGAATCGTCTACTTGAAACGTCCATTTAAAAGTATTCACTCTCTTGCAGTTTTATTACTACTTAGCTCTATGCAAAAAAATAAATAAATAAATTACTCCTGAATTTGGTAACTGGTTGTGCCACATTTGGAAACAACTGCCATTGGTGTCTGATTTTACTTTATATGTCTGTGGAGGATTTGTAGCCCATCCCTCTTTGCAGAACGGCTTTCCTCAGATTTTGATTGTGGGTAACCTGTTGAAGGCCCTAGCACAGGGGTGGGCCAACTCCAGGCCTCTAGGGCCGGTCTCCTGCAACTTTTAGATGTATCTCTATTTCAACACACCTGAGTCAAACAATGAGGTCATTAGCAGGACTCTGGAGAACCTGACTGCACTCAGGAGGTGATTCAGCTGTTGGATTCAGGTGTGTTGGACCAGGGAGACATCTAAGAGTTGCAGGACACCGGCCCTGGAGGACCAGGATTGCCCACCCCTGCCCTAGCACATGACATCAATTGGATTTAAGTCTGGGCTTTCAGTTAGTGGTTCACTGAAGCTCCACAGCCTTAAACTGACGTCACTAAGATTCTTATCAGTTGAGCTTCTTTAGATCAATAGATGATGGTTTGCTTTTTAAAAAAATGTTGTTTTTAAACCTCTGCGCTTATTTCATGTTGTCAAATGGTGCATTGTAGTCCAGCAGAGTTGCTGTTTCTTCTGCAGTTGTGTTACAAAATATATTTATTCTTTGATGATTTATTAATAAAGTTTTGTCCTCATTTGTCTTTGCTTTAATAGCTTAACCAAAGACATGACTGGGAAGGAAGACGTGTACAGAGGTCCAGCCATCAGAGCTCTGTGCAGGATTACAGATGTGAGAGAAGTTTTCTATTGATCTCAGCTTACAGATTTCTGTAATGCAGGAAGGAAATGTCTTTTCTTTAGGAGAGTTATTTATTTTCTTTATGTGTGTGTTTGTGTCCTCACAGACCACCATGCTGCAGGCCATTGAAAGATACATGAAGCAGGCTATTGTGGACAAGGTGCCCAGTGTGTCCAGTTCAGCTCTGGTCTCCTCTCTGGTATGATTTATAAACCATAAAAAGAAAAGAATCCAGAGTTTCTCGTGTTGTCGTTGGTAATCATCCACTCGTGTGTTATGCTGTTGGATGACCTTCTCTCTGCTTCCTCAGCACATGGTGAAGATGAGCTACGATGTGGTGAAGCGCTGGGTGAATGAAGCCCAGGAAGCTGCCTCCAGTGACAACATCATGGTCCAGGTAGGAAAGACACGCTCACGGTGGACGACTGCAACTCTGGGATTCGTGAACAAAACTTGTTGATTTTAATTCCGTTTCCTGTTGGGTTTTTTTCACCCTGTTAGTACCACGCTCTGGGCCTGCTGTATCACCTCCGAAAGAACGACCGTCTCGCTGTGACCAAGATGCTCAACAAGTTCACCAAGTCGGGCCTGAAGTCGCCGTTCGCCTATTGCATGCTGATCCGCATCGCCAGCAAACTGCTGGACGAGACGGAGGGCGGGTGAGCAGGACGGAGCGTGGCCGGACAGAACGGCTGCCCGCACCACAATGAATGAACTGGTGTTGACGTCCGTTTTGTCTCAACCCGCAGTCACGACAGCCCCCTGTTTGACTTCATCGAGAGCTGCTTGAGGAACAAGAATGAGATGGTTGTTTATGAGGCTGCGTCCGCCATTGTCCACATGCCCAACTGTACTGCCAGAGAGCTGGCGCCCGCTGTCTCAGGTGACCTGCTCTCTCAATTATTCATAAAGTTGGAATTTGGACCACTGAGGGTTTCTTTTTTCTAATGCCAGTTCAATTTGTTCAGAGAGGCAATTCATGTCGTCTTAAGAAAATTTACATTAATTAAAACATGAAAACATCCTATTTTTATACAGAAATGCAGACAGATACAAATTCAAATTAAGTAATGTCCATTGTTACTGGCTGTTTGAATCCAGTGTAGATATTAGAAATAAATCAAGATTCAGAGATGCCGTAACAAAATGACATTTTGTGTTTTCCTTCAGTTCTCCAGCTCTTCTGCAGCTCCCCTAAAGCAGCCCTGAGATATGCTGCAGTCAGGACCCTCAACAAGGTACAACTCTTAATTTTACTGCATTAGGCGGCACGGTTTAGTGCAAGACCTCTAACAATCCCAAGTGTTAAGGCCACAAACATGTTGGCCCTTTTCGTATTTATTTGTAAATAGAGATGTGCCGATCAGGTTTTTTCCCGCCAATACCGATTCCGATCACCCATGAGAGCCGATCACCGATACCGATCACATAATTATTATTTTTTTAATCAAAAGCACTACAGGTTACATTATGTGAAAAAAGGAACCATGAATTCACCTTAATTTAGACAAAAATTTGTTTTTAATAACTTTTTCCAAGAAAAAACAGGCATTGTGCAAATTGTACTGCTATCGGTAATACTATCTTTAACTGAATGAAAACTTCCTGATAGCATGGCGGCTAGCTGATTACTGCTAGTTCTGAGTGGCCGTTTCTGACTGAGCGGAGTAATTATGCAGAGCAGGGAGGAGATCAATTATTTTTTTTAGAGATTATCTGTCTCATGTTAGGACAGCGAAAGTTTTAATACATATGTAAAATGTATTTTTTTAGGTTAGATGCTGCAGCTTTAAACAGGGGTTCGGTGTGAGAGTCACTACCAGGTGGAGCAGAAGCGGCGTCTGTGAAATATTACTACCTGTAGCGCGTAGCAGCGGTTCAACAGCGAGAGCAGAACCAGCATCTTACATCGCAGCTCGAAGACTTAAATAATTTTGCGGGTTATTCGTTTAGCTTTCTGACCGTCAAGCTAATCCAGGTGAGTGTTTGTAGCTGTGCGCTGCTTTACCTGCTATCTGATTGCTCCAAATGTCTTTTTTACTGCAGTGAGCCTCGATGTAGCCAAACTCCATCAAGTATGGCATTGTTTTTATGCCATATTAGATTCGTCGTGTTGATGCATTTTGACCCGCTTCACCCCACGTGCTTCGATTTTCCCCATTCACTCAGTGCGTTATAGTTCCACATGACATCATTTAGGTTTTGTTGCTGCGCGTTTGCGCAGAGTGAAGGAAAGAGGAGACGAGCTGCACAGGCAGGCTGCGAAATGAGATGCAGGTTTGTGTGATCGGCAACAAGAGACTGTGATCGGCGATCACCAATCATACACTTTTTCACGGAAATCAGCCAATTATGATCGGTGGTCGATCGATCGGCACACCTCTAATTGTAAATTCTCATTTTGACATCTCGGTTGCAAGTCCGTAACAGATTTTTATGAGTCCTTTGTGTGTTGTTCAGGTGGCCATGAAACACCCGTCGGCTGTGACCGCCTGCAACCTGGACCTGGAGAACCTGATCACCGATTCCAACCGCAGCATCGCCACCCTGGCCATCACCACACTGCTGAAGACCGGCAGCGAGAGCAGCGTTGACCGCCTCATGAAGCAGATCTCCTCCTTTGTCTCTGAGATTTCGGATGAGTTCAAGGTGAGAAGTCTTTGATTTGACGAAAATGGTATTAGAAAGGTTAGATTTATTTTAATCTAAAGTATTCAAATGTTGTTGTTTTTTTTTGCTTTTTTTTAAATGACATTTGTTCCTCCAAGGTGGTGGTCGTTCAGGCCATCAGTGCCCTGTGTCAGAAGTATCCCAGGAAGCACAGCGTCATGATGAACTTCTTGTCCAACATGCTGAGAGACGACGTAAGTTTGGTTTTATCATTTGGGTTTATGATTCTGATTATTGTAGCAGCTTGGGCCTCCTCCCACACGGACTGATCACTTCTGTCGCTGCAGGGCGGCTTTGAGTACAAGCGGGCTATCGTGGACTGCATCATCAGCATCATCGAGGAGAACCCCGAGAGCAAAGAGACGGGCTTGGCCCATCTGTGCGAGTTCATCGAGGACTGCGAGCACACAGTGCTGGCCACCAAGATCCTGCACCTGCTGGGCAAAGAGGGGCCGCGGACCCCGCAGCCCTCCAAGTACATCCGCTTCATCTTCAACCGGGTGGTGCTGGAGAGCGAGGCGGTTCGTGCAGGTGAGACGGCGTAAACATCAGCGGCCTAGTAATCTGGTCTAGTAATCTGATTACCTCCAACTGGCCATTTGTATTTGTCTGCCTTCAGCTGCTGTGAGCGCTTTGGCTAAATTTGGAGCTCAGAATGACGATCTGCTGCCGAGCGTCCTGGTTCTCATGCAGAGGTGAGGCCTTGTTTGTTTTGTTTTCTTTTCTTTCCTTTCACACAAGTGTGTATTTGTTGGAAACTTAAAAGACTCTATTGAACTGTGAATGAACTTTGTTTAATGAAGCCTCAAAAATGGATGAAATCAACAAATATAAAAAAAAGTTTGCTTAATTAACTTTTTCCTCATTTCATAAACTAATGGAGGTTTTTTGTTTTAGAAAAGACAGCTCATGCTGATTTATTTGCTAATCAGCACGAGAAAACAACAGACTGCAAATTTGTCGAATGCCTTGTAATAATTTGATCACGGATTAATCTGATTAATATGATTTATCCGTGATCACGGATTAATATGAACAAACTTCCAGAAAACTGTAAAACAGCTGAAACACTGGGTGCCTATAAATCTCAACTTAAAACCCACCTGTTTAGAGTTGCTTATGGCTAAATTAGGATTAGTGTGGGTTTTGTCTGTTTTTATCCTTTTAATTCTTTTTAAAAAAAATCTTTCTTACTCTTCATTCAATGTCAGATGCTGTTTTTATTTTAATTATGTAAAGCACTTTGAAATGCCTTGCTGCTGAAATATACAAATAAAATGTGACTGATTGATCTGTTCTCACAGGTGTATGATGGACAGCGATGACGAGGTCAGAGACAGAGCTACTTTCTACATGAACGTGCTGCAGCAGAAGCAGAAAGCTCTGAATGCTGCGTATATCTTTAATGGTAAATATCGCCATTTATGAGGCGTACAAGATAAACTGTATAAGAAATCGGAATGTCAGGTGTTGACGTGTCCTCCTCGTGTCTCAGGTCTGTCCGTGTCCATTCCCGGCCTGGAGAAGTCCCTCCACCAGTACACCCTGGAGCCCTCGGAGAAGCCTTTCGACATGAAGTCTGTACCTCTGGCCACCACTCCAATCACGGAGCAGAAATTGGGTACGACCACATTGTTTTCTTCAGATTAAATTACAGAATATTGCTGTGCACAAAATAAATTGAGTTTGTGTGTTTTTCTTCTAGAAATTGCTCCTGTTGCTACGAGCAAACTGCCGGAGAAGTTGGCCCCATCACGGCAAGACATCTACCAGGGTAAGTAAGACAGGTGGACCCGCTTCAGTTATTGCTTTTTATTGGATAATTGATCAAAACGTCCACTTTAATGTTCACTTATTACTTTTTTTTTTTTCCTCCCTTCTCGCAGAACAACTTGCCTCCATCCCAGAATTCCAGGCTCTCGGCCCGTTATTCAAGTCATCCGAGCCGGTGCAGCTGACCGAGGCCGAGACGGAATACGTGGTTCGCTGCATCAAGCACACATTCGCCCGACACATGGTGTTCCAGTTCGACTGCACAAACACACTGAACGACCAGCTGCTCCAAAAGGTTCGTTAAAAGATGGCCGGTAGTCCTGCTCCCTGCCGGAGACCGGAACGTTTTTTTCCAACATCTGGTTCAATGGTGGATGGAATCTTATTGACAACAAGTGATTATTATGTGACGAGGCTGAACTGTCGTCTGTTGCAGGTGGTAGTACAGATGGAGCCATCAGAAGCCTACGAGGTAGCGCACTACATCCCAGCCCCCAGCCTGCCCTACAGCCAGCCGGGCTCCTCCTACACGTTGGTGCGGCTCCCTGACGACGACCCCACTGCAGGTAGGAGCGTTGCTGGGACCGCTCATGGTTTCCTTCACAGCCTGGAAAAGTCTAGAATTTGTATCAAATCACAGTATCCATCGTAAGGGAACTGTTTGGATACAGTAGTTGATGCATGTACTTCACATAGTAAATTTCTCAAACTTGGAAAATGTGCGGAAAAACCTGTTTTGTCTGTGCAAATCATAAGGTTTACTCATGTACGTGTCAGTGTCTGAATCCTGCAGTGTAGAGGTACTTTGGTCTATCTAAATGCTTGAATCTCAGTTTATTCTCACATTGTTTTTACTAGATTAAGTACATTAGAGATCATGACGCACCCCCTCCTCCAACCTGGCACCCATCCATCATAGCATTTTGTTGTCCCTCATTGATGTCTAGTAGAGCAACTTTGTCATTATTGGTCAATTTAATTGTTTTTTTCCAGCTTTTTTTTTTTTTTTTTTTTCTTTTGCAAATGTGTTGATTGCCCCAATCATCTAGTTCAAAGCACAGCATCCAGTTACAGATGTACAGATGGAAGTGGTGCCATGTCAACATTCATATTCCTTTCCTATAATTTAGCAGCCTCACTACCATCTTTATGGCCTAGTTTGTACAACTTCAAAAACTATAGAAAAACATATTAAGAACTATATTAATTTGAACCAGCAAAACCTAAGAATGTGTTAGGATCCCTGAATTTGAATGGTTTAGAGTTCAACCACAAGTTTCCGTCTGCTTGCAGTGTCCTGCACATTCAGCTGTACAATGAAGTACCTGGTGAGGGACTGTGACCCCAACACAGGAGAGCCTGATGACGACGGCTACGATGATGAATATGTGGTATGTGAAGCTGAAGCTGGAGCTGGTAAAATGGCTTCATCTGCCTGAACCTGAGGTTTGAATTAGAATTCTCATTTGCTCAGCTGGAGGACCTGGAGGTGACCGTCGCAGATCACATACAGAGAGTCCTGAAACCAAACTTTGGCGCAGCGTGGGAGGAAGTGGGAGACGAAAATGAGAAGGAGGAGACGTTTGCCCTGGCGTCTGTGCGAACACTAGATGGTACGCAGTTTGATTATTTTAGGAAAGCTGACGCTTGTGCACACCAAGCTGTGCTTTAATCACACATTAAAGTGATGCCGGGTGTTTTTGTATCATTCACAGAGGCGGTGGGTAACATCATCAGCTTCCTGGGAATGCAGCCCTGCGAACGCTCCGACAAAGTTCCTGAAAACAAGAACTCTCATGTTCTCTTTCTCGCTGGTGAGTCCGATTCCTGGATGAAAGTTTGTTTTTAGAGAACAACGTTCCTGAAATGAAGACATCACATATCATCTTTCAGACTCGGAACAATTTCAAGTTGTCCCGTTTCTTCTGGTGACCTCATTCTTCCCGCCTTCTCTGCCCAGGTGTGTTCCGAGGAGGCCACGACGTCCTGGTTCGGGCCCGTCTGGCGCTGGCTGATGGCGTCACCATGCAAGTGACGGTTCGCAGCACCGAGGAGACCGTTGTCGATGTGATCCTTGCTTCTGTAGGCTAGAACTGCAAATACGTGCCAACCAACGACACAAAGCATGCAGCAGCCCTTATCCATCACTTCCTCAGTCCTGAAGCTTAACTCGTCATTGTGATTACTGGTACAAATGTTTTATATCTTCTACATATACTCAAACTTTTCTGTTTTTCCATCTTTTTGTTTCAACTTCACAATAAAGTTGGTCAAAATGCAATTTGGAACTTTTTTTTTTTTTAAGAAAATTAATTTTATTTAAAGAAAAATTGATATTTTAAGTCATTTATGTTTTTGAAGAATGTAGAAAATTATATCAAAAGTAATTCACAATGCAGGAATAGTGTTCAACAGATATGCTCACTATGACAATAATTTATCTCATGGGGTATATAAATAATTTGCTTCATCTTTTAAGTTAGTCAACATTCTTAATTGGTAGTTAGAAATAATTTAAGTTATTTTTTCGTCTGATTTTGATACCCAACAGCAAGCATGTGTTTGCGATCTGGTTAGAAAGAGTGAAAGAAATTGAAGTAAGCCTTTAGGAAACCGGTGGGATCCTCCAGCTGTGGGTAGTGACTGATGTGGTCGTCCAGAATGGTGACTGTTGACCTTTTCACCAAATGCCTGATGGAATAAAACACAGTTCAAGTGCATTTTAATTAACTGCATAATTCTTAAACATTACTTTTGCATGGAGGTAAAAGCACGATCACTCACATATAAAGACGGATGAACTGTGGATGGGGGTTGACGGGGTCCAGGGGTCCGTAGATCATATGCACTGAAACACAAGGTGAGGTGAGGGTCATTGTGGGGATGAACGAGGGTCTTAAAAATCACGTGCTATTTAACAAAGGGTTTGCTCCACCCAAGCGCCACTTACGTGGAGCATGAGTGGCTGTGAGCGCTCCCACCCATCGATCTCTATGTTGAAATCTCTGATTGATGTACTGGAGAATACTGAGAAGAGAAAAGCCCCACATTCAGTCAACTGAATGTCAGTGAACCGGAAACAGTGAGCATGTAAGCGCATCATCACCTGTCCAAAACCAGGTTGCCGTCGTTGTAGCGTAAGCTTGTCCACATGTCCCAGAACTCTGCGTCTGTGGGCTGAGTGTAGGGACCGAATACTTCTCCAACGCTGCCGATCAAGGAGAAAATGTGAAGAAATTCTTTTTTTTTTTTGCCATATTTTACAACACTCTGGTCCTCTTACCCCTTCTGGAAGATCAAAAAGTTGGTGAGGCGTGTCAGAAATGTTGCCAGAATACTTGAGTCCTTCAACAGCTTTTGGGAACAAATTAAAGACAGGTCAGCCAAAAATCCATTCTATCCCCTATTAATAATTGGAAACAATAGAATATTATACTTTACATGAGCTAAGAAGTAGGAAGAAGGCAGATTCACTCACCGTCTGAAGCAACCGTGGGTGGTGTGTTTCTGGAAATACTCCTGTTGGAAATCAAACTGTCAGGACTATCCATGCTTTTGTTTTTACATCAAAAGAATCAGGTAAGTTTAAAAGCACATATTTCAAACAAACTTTTTTGCGCATTTTGAATGTCATACTACATTAAGAGTAATTTTTGCTAATTTTTTACGTCATACTATAAAAAATATGACGTCCAATATTTTTGATATTTTGACGCAAGATATTTTTGCTAATTTTTTACGTCATACTAGACAGATATTTTTGCACATTTTTAACATCATAGTATACTATGAGATAATTTAGCAAATTTTTTGCGTCATACTATACCATGAGATATTTTTTGCAAATTTTTACATCATACTAGACTAAGATATTTTTGCTAATTTATAACGTCATAAATTAGCAATATGACGTTATATTTTGGCTAATTTTTTACGTCGCACTATATACTATATAGTCATACTCAAACTATGATATATACTATATCATAGTATGATATACTACTATCATAGTATATGATATATACTATATATACTCATATTATATGATATATTATAGTATATCATAGTATAGAATGATATTTTTGCAAATATTTTTGCTAATTTTTTACGTCATACTAGACTGAGATGTTTTTGCTAATTTATAATGTCATACTACACTATGAGATATTTTTTGCAAATTCTTTACGTCACACTATGAGATATTTTTGCAAATTTTTAAAGTCATTGTATTCTATGAGAGATTTTTGCAAAATTTTTTACGTCATACATTAATTTAGCAAAACATACTATTTTTGTCAAAGTAACAATTACTCCCCAAAGAATGCCAACACTGTACCTCCATTTGATAGACAAAGACTGTTGAAGTTCAGATGCCCTGTCCGATTTTGGTCACTCCTAGTTCAGGAGAAAAACAAAGTGAAAAACAGCTAAGAGAAAGAAACTAATGTTGACCACTGGATTCTTTTGACACCTGCTATAAATTGCCCACCTGTATAGCAGCTCTAGGGCCACAGTATCTCCATAGTCATGAGATATCAAATTGAGTCGTTGATTGCTCAGACCCAAGTGGGCCACCAGGGCCTCAACTATACTGGCTTGTTCAAAGATGGAGTACCTGTGGGGTCTCTGAGATGTTGCAGAAAAGGGGGAGTAGGAGAAACATGTGCATGAAGGAAAGAGGCAGGAAAACATCAAAACATAAAAGAATAAAATATGCAGACTCACAGGTTTGTCACTAAAACCAAATCCAAGAAAGTCCAGTGCAATGACTCGATGGAAGCGCTGTGCGAGCGGATCCCAGATCTGCAAGGGAAGAAAAACGGTTCAGGATCTGTACACACTTTTCCACGTCAAAATTGCTTATTTTAACTGACTCATATTTCCATATGCGGTGGCAGTTTCTGACATGGGTGACATGGGCAAAGAGCAGCTCCACCCCACCTGCCCCTCATTGTAAAATCCTCCAACTCCCTGCTCTTACAACCAGAGGATCTGAATGTCAAAAGTACCTAATACATGTCAATGTCAATTTTATTTATGAAACATACAAATAAATATTTACTGCAAGACCTTAATCATGACCTTGTGCTGTATAGTATTCACAAAACCACAGATAAAAATACATAGAAATAAAAACACAAATTAAAACATACAGGACAAGTAAATACCATCATCACACCAACAGTCACCTCTCGCCTGTCTACTTCTTCAGAAGGGAGAAGGAGGGAGGTGGGGGGCTTTGGAAAGGTGGTTCGCCCAGGGCACCAAACATTCTAGGACCGCCTTTGTCCATATGCATCTCTATTTTGTAAACGGCTACTCAATATGAATTTATGGCATATATTTATACAGTTTCTTGGGTTTTAAATGTGGTACCTGCAATAATCAGAGACTACCAGAGATGGGCTGGATTAATAAATTAGCAAAAGATGAAAATGAACCTTCTGTCTCCATGGAAACCCTGGTGTTTATTCAGGATATGCTAAGCTTCCTCTGTATAGACCGCATACCTTGTTCCAGTCATAGCTGGAGGTGGGGAAGCCGTGGAGCAGAAGGACCACATCGGAGCTTCCCAAAGCACCGTAGGAGTCTGGGAAGAACATCTCGATGTGAGACAGGAAACGGGTGGATATTTGGACATTAATCTCCCCCCCTGTGCTGCTACCTCTATAGAAGATCTTCTTCCCTCTGAAGTGGAAGAAGTCCCCGGCGCTGTGCCACTTCTGCAGGGTGGCGGAGAGGTGAGGGGGCGGGATGTGAAGGTAGACGGCCACCAGCGGGACGCAAATCAGACCCACATGGATCCACCACTCTCTCATGTTGAGCTCAGCGGTGAGGAGGTCTCATTCCTGCCACTGACACACTGAGCCACAAACGCAACGAGCCGAGACAAGCAGGCTTGATGTTAAAGGAGCAGGTAGCATTGCCTCCATTCAGCTGAAACGACTTATTAAAGACAGAGGACGGCACTTACTGCAAAGTTCCTGCTTGTTATCAGCAGACCTTCAACCTGTTTCGGACCTGCAGAGGATATTCCTGTGGAGTCAAGAAGTAAACATAGCACAGAAAAGTAAGAGGTCTCACTCTGGTCACGTTTTTGTAAAAAAAGGAAGACACACACTCTTTGGATGGCTACGTTGCAACCAATTTATACAGCGCGACTCATCTTGTCAATAGGAGATCTTTGAATAATCGCCAAACAACAAATAAGGCGTTTACTGCCATCTACCAGTCTGGATGTCTGAATGAAGCTGATTTCTTGGAAAATAAAATTATACTACTACTACTAACAACAAGCGCAATAAAAAAAAAAATCTCATTGTAAATCAACAAATATTTTCATGTCCTTAAGCTTATTCATTTTGTGAGAAAAAAAACGTGGAATATGAATTAATTTTTATTTTTATTGTGGATTTGATTTTCATTCTTAATCACTTAGCTATAGAAAATGAAGGACAACAGCAGATCCCTTGCATGTATTTAATGACTGTATGTCTTAAAATATGAGAAAATAATAGAATGGCCATTTTTTTCTACGTGCATGCAGTCAAAATAAACTGCAAAAATTAATTTCTTAAACCAATAGGGAAATAAAAATATATCCCAATTCATACAAGTGTGGTAAGCTGTGCTTGTTTGATATCTGGTTTTACATTAGACGGATACAAAATGCTATTAAAATATTTGAATATGTAAAACCATCCAAACATATAAAATTTTTTAAAAATTGCTGCTCTATTTTTATCCAACATTACCAGTGTGATCATGCTTGATGTGTTGACTTGCTCAAAATAATCAGTTATAACAATTACGACACCTAAAGAAATTGTGACATCTTCTGTTATGTTGGGTGTATTATTCAATGCCCAATGCTTCAATTAATATAGTTAACACTAAATGCCATGAAAATGGATTTGAAACCATACTACATAAAAGAAACCCTTAATTGCAATATTTTATATAGATAAAATGCCCTCATCGCTTGTGAACAAGGTTATATTTACATTTCTTTCAAATAAAACTAGTGATTTAAGTGTGCTGTTTTAGTTTGTTGACATAGATTGGCGTTTGAGTAACTGCAGCAAAGCCAGTAATTAAATCGAGTCTACACATCTGAGCTTCCTTACATAAAAATGACTTTTGCTTTGCAAGCCGAGGAAAGTATTTATTGTGGTTTCAGTCCTATGCATAAACATTTAAGTTGGGATATTTTGTTCCTTTTCTTTTAGATTGGAGATCTCTCAATCTGCTCCATTTGTAAGAGGAATAAGAAACTGGACAGTCTTTGTTTTAAACGCCGCTTTTTGTTCCATTGTTTGTTCTCCATGATTACTGGATTAAAAAAAACAGAAAAAAAAACAAACTTCTAAGGTTAACATAGGACTGCGACATCCGACAGTGGATTTTTCCAAGACTGATATCTGGTCAGGAATGGGTGTGCAGAAGACCCCCAATTTAAATACGGGAGACATTAATGCACAAAAACTTTCACTTGGGGCAGAATATGAGTTGCTGTGTTCTGTTCAGACTGAGGTTTGAAAAGATGAAGTCAATTTGTACCTTCAGAAGAGGGGTTGTTTCAAAGTGCAGCACTAAACTAGATGCGCAATTTGTTAGCCTGAAGATGAGAAATTGATACAATAGCAGAATTATCTGTTGGTATGTGAAAACAGATGGATAAAAAAAACACCTACCTTTGACCACCTACCTTTCCAAGTGTTACAGATGGCATCTAAATAATGTCACGATATGTATGGAAAATGTGGAATCAGAACTCACTTAAAAGAAGCAGAACTCCTGGATATCAGCAAACTGGTACACGTGCTAAATAAAATAAAGTAAGGCCATCGTCCAGTGACAACTTTTATTGAAAACTATAAACACAGTACAGCATGTATAAAGTACCCTGTGCAGATAGATACCAGTGTATGCCTAGTATTTCTTCTTGAAAATGCACATGTCCAATCTTTAGCGTTTCCAGTACATCAGGTTTCAAAACTATTTTACAAACAAACCAAATGCAGAAACATTTAATATGAGTGAAATGAGTCTTATGGACAGGCTTAAGAAGAAAACACAAACAGAATTTATCTTTTAAAAAAGCAGAAAAAGTACTTAAATTTTCTGTAGAGTATAATCTTAAAGTGGATGAACTGATATTTTCTTTTTGCCCGACAACAATTTGCTCCCTAAATACACAATGCTTTTTATGGATTTCTTTTTTTTTTTTCTTTTTTTTTTTTATGCCTGAGTAAATGTATGTCAGTATTGCACATTGGTGGGCGCTAATGGTTTGCTTATAAAAAAAATAAAAAAATGAAATGAAATGACCAGGATCCATATTTATCAAGCATCCAAAGGGAGGAGATTTTTCCTACCCCACCCAAAACATTTGAAATGAAGGTGTAGAGGTTTTTGTTTTTGGTCCTGCTTTTAGCTGTAGAAACAAGAATGAGTTTCCTGAAAGTGGTGAACGATGGGATCAGGATCATTTAAATCACTGTTGTAGCCAAGGCACATTCATATTTAGTCGTAATGACCGTATCACTGAAAAACTGACTCAGCGGCGGAGCGCCTGAGTTGAACTAAAGTGATTACAAAGCGGGGTTGTTGTTTTGTTGAAGCGTTAAATTAAACTATGATTTAACTGCTTCGCTAAAGGATGCAACTGTGACTACAAAGATTTAAACTTCGCAGCTCCACAGATCTAAAAGGAGAACCTCTAGAAGCTGGAAGCGGACGCAGGAGGTCCGAGTTCGTGTTCCTCCCGACTCCCAGCTGGATTCTGAGTGAGATGCTTGTTAAGTATAGGCCCAGACGGCTTCTAAAAAAAAAAAAAAAATCCCTTTTAAAAGTCATGAACACGTGGAAATTCTCAAAACACACCAAAATGAATGGAAAAGAGAATCCAGAACGTTTTGTGCACATGAAAACTATCAAAGAAATGGAAGAATATTTATAGTGATGTTGGTAGAGAGAGGCCATCGTCATCTTCCCAGCTGAGTCTCCTGTAAAAACACCCCGTGACCCCTTGGACCTCTTTTTCTATACAAGCCTTTATGTTCATCGGTTTGGCTAGAAGGTTCTATATCGACAAATATATAACAAAACTTGCAGGCAAAAATAGTTAAGTTTCAATAGAAACACCCTTTTTTTTCCTGAAAATACAGCAGTATCTGAAATAATCCTCTTAATAATGTTTTTACTGTCCCAGTTTTCTGAATTATACATCAGGAAGCTCTTTTGCCTACAAACAGAAAAAAATAACTATCTACAAACTTTGTAAACAGACCTGTTTTTTTTTCTTTCAAAAAACATAAATAACTCAATATTAACAGCCAATAAAGCAGAAATAGGTTTTGAATGAGAAGGGCCAAAGAAATAAATATACAACACCCTTCAGATAAAGAGAAGTCAACAGTTCTTTCAGAATCTTACAAGCCCCGATCCTCGCGGCCAGAGGACCTCACCTTCTCAATTCAAATAACAGCAATAATATTAGAGTAATAAAAACAGGTCACTTTCAATCCGAGTTTATTTATCCGCCCCCCACCCCCCGCTTGCAACTCAGAGGGAGGGGGGGGAGGGGTAATAAAAATAAAAAAATTACCAAGGAGGGTGTAACGAAGACCCAGTTCCTGGTGTTGCAGCAGGGTATTAACAAGAACCAACAGAGAAAAACTAAAGAAAAAAAAAATAGAGGGAGAGAGAGAGAGAAATCAAAGAATCCACACCAAGCCGTACATTCCGACGAATGTTTGCTGTTCTTTCAGTTCAGCCCAAGCCAAGCTCACACAAGACTCCACTCTCTGTCCAGACCTCTGTTCACTCCTCTGCCAGTGTTCGGCCGTTTGAGCAGAGCTTTCTGGTGGCGGGGTGAGAAAACGGGTGCAGCCGTGTGGAGCTGGGTCAGATCAAAGGGAGGTCTCAAGGCTGTGTAGCGGGCTCCCTGGGGCTGACGGGGTTCCTGATTTGGGGCACTCCGGGAAGAGGTGGTTGCTGCTTTCGACGGCGTTATTGTTCTGGTTTTGGGTGGGGGCGGCGGGCGGGTTGGTGTCGTCGGGCAAGGGCGAGGGCGAGGGCGGAGAGGCATTGGGCAGGCTGTCAGAGTTGCGCTTGGTGGGGGCGTCGTCCTCCGCGTCCGTGTCGTCAATGAGGGGGATGTGGGGTTCCGAGTCCTCTATCCGGAACTCGGGGTGGGTCATGAAGTTGTGGATCGACGTCCGCGCCTCGTGCTTCTCCAGCCCCTCATAGAGGGAGATGGAGTTGCGGAATGCCTTCACCACTCGGATCTGGAGGAAGGGACAGGAAGAGGCACGTCTTTAGTCGCGCTGCGTACCGACGCAGACTCAAGTCAACTCCTGGACCAACGCCCCGGGTTAGAACAAACTCAGAACGGAAGGTTTTAATGTCTCGGTAATAAGGTGAGTTTTAGGGACTTTGAAAACCAAATCTGTGAAGGAGGAGTATCTCAAGACACGTGCACGTGAAATTTCAAAGACTGGTTGTTCTCACTCAATGTTAGGGAAAGAACTTCTTAATGTTAGTTCATTTAAATTAAGGTAATATTTGATGAAAACTTTATGTCCATCTATTTTACTAGTGTTTCTTTAAGGCCAGTTTACAGCAGACACTTATTTTTTCATAATTACTTTTTTTTTTTTTTTTTTTTTTTAAATAGACTAGCTGGTGATTTGTAGTGTCTAATTTTTACCTTGCAGTCAGTCGTAAAAATGAAAACTCCAATCAGTAAACGTACCACATGTAAGTGCTAACTTGTGCCGACAACCTTCTTCTGTGCGGAAGTCGCTACTGAAAGTAGATTCTACCTGTTGAAGCCGATGCATTTGGGAAGTTTGGCTGCTTCCTAGAAATCTCTGAAACAAGATATGTTCTCCAAGGAATACTTACAGTTCACTGCTGGTGTTGACAGTGGTGGTAATATCCATAGTAAGATGCTAAGGGCGTCAGCCTCTCAATGATGTTGTCTTTATATTAAAATAATGGTAAAATTTATTGAGCTGTAAAGCTGTGCAATGCCATATTTTCTCAATGTAATGTGCCCTCTGCTGGCAATATAAATACTGTGACTAAAATGCTTCTGTACAGCTTCAGATATCGAATATAACAGGATCAATTTCTATGCTTTGAGACATGCTAAAAATATATATTTTTTGGGAGCCAAAGAGAGTAACTGAGATATTCTAACTGTATTAGTGGCATTTCTTCAAAAAAAAAACAAAAAAAAACAACTAAACAGATAGAGATAGCTGAGATTTGAGAAAATCTGTTTCATTTTACCATAAGGATTCCATCTGGAAGGCAGTTTAACGTTTACTAATCCAATAGAAAAAAATGTTTGTGACTTTAGAAAAGAAATCTTAATCTGCTCAAATCAGGCAAATTCTCTTAGAGAAGTCATCGATGGCCAATGGCCGCTGCAGTAACATGTCGGAATGTAATCCATCTTCTTGCACAGAGACAACAAAGCTGTGTGTTTTTAGATATAGGTAAAATAACTCTGAGAATACCTCAACTTTGTTGTGATACGTGAGAAACTACAGCACTGTTAAAGATTTTTCTAGAGCAAGACATGAATTTAATATAAAAATTCACCCTCTAAAGATAGCTTTTTCTAAATTTACTGTAGTATTATTTTCAGAAATCTCTTGCTTGGAGGTTTGCTTCATTTGACCAGGAAAGGAGAGGACTGTTCATCATTGTTGGGCATGCTTATTAAAGAGCAAAGAGTCAGACAGGAAGAGAACTAAAGGACAGAGAGATAGATGAAGAGTAGAGAGAAAGACAGAAGAGAGAAAAACAAGTGGTGGTCAGTTGTAGCTTATGTTTGTGGAGGGAAAACAAAGAAGCTGCAGCAGCCAAGCATGTCTACAAGCTCGTGTACAAGTCGAGAACAGCACAAAGAGGAGAAAACTCACAAACGAGACCAGAGACTTTTAACCCATGCAGAGAGCAGCGCTACCTTTATTTCAATGGCAGTAAACCTTTGAGTATAGCCCATGACACATTTCACAGTATCTAAGGAAGAATACGCGGGAAGTCAGTGGAGTTCAAAGATCACTTTGGCCAAACTTTGCCATACAGGACACATTCCATCACAAAAGTATTCACTTAAAGACAAAGAGAATATCTGTAAGGAAGAGTTTGGGAATAAAAACGCTGTTGATCTGTTGGAGTTCCCCCTAAAACAATGGGGTGGGAAAAAAAAAACTGTTAATTTTGAGGGTTACTGTTTCACATTCAACTGTGCGTTAATTCCCTGAGGATGCTTTTATGACATGTGCAAGATATTTAAAACTCCACAGATGGTGAGAAGGTCTTCGTGGTTAGATCTGAAAGAGAAAAAGTCTAGGAGTCAGTGAGAGGAAAAGCCTTGCAAGGGCCTTTGGAAGTGGTGCCATCAAACAACAAAGATCCAGTTTCAACATAAAGAAGCAGATGAAAAGAGGCTGGACGTCTATTCTAGTACACTGCTGTGAAAAAGTGCATCACCCTTACAAATAGTTTTTATTTTATTGGACAAATTTTACATTTCTAATAAAAAAAAAAAATCTTGACCTTCATCGGGTTGTTCAGGCTCAAAAACGGAATGTTGCCGAATTGAAGCAATACTCAAGGTAATAAAGATTCATTGCCTGTTAATGCTGCCAAGGGTGGTACAAACACTTATTAGGTTTAGAAGGAAATTCAATTTCCAGATTCGGCCAGTTTGGTTTAGATAGTTTTTTTTCTTCCTCTCTTAGGAAAACAACGAAACAATTTCAAAAACAACCTCTCCATGTATTCTGCTTGATTTAGGTCGGACAAAAAAAAAAAAAAAAAAAAAAAGGGGGGGCGGGCAAATACGAATGCATCCCAAACAACAACAACAAACTTTCTCCTAATAGCTTCATTTGACTGAACATTCAATCTGACTTCAATCTTTTCCACAGCATCGCCAGTCGGAAAGAAAGGGATCATTATTTAACCACTGACTGATGAGAAATCCACTGGAACTTGATCAGATTTCTAAAGTTTCCGTGTCATGGGTGTTTCTCTGTTGTTTAGCTCGTGATCATGGGCATATACTCAAAACATTTACCCAACCAGGGACTAGAGAGCTGCGACAAAGACCCATGACTGTTACGAAGGCACAGAGCAGACTGAGGCAGCCGCAGACAAACCTGCTCAATTCTGGATATAATCTTTGTAATAATTTTTTTTAAAAATCAACAAAAATATACACAAACCCCCCTCAACCCCCACCACCGTTCACCACCGGATAACAGTGAAAGGTTTCCATTTCTCAGACCCAAGCAGAAGCAGAACAGAAAACAGGATGGCACAGATAAAAAAACACCTTGACGCTTGAAGCGACCTGGTTACAGAGGACATTTATATACGGTAGAGTTATCAAAGCAGTATGGAGGATGTAGATTGGTGTCATTTGGATTAAACGTAGGGGAACATTGGGGGGAAGTATGAGAGTGTAAAAGTTGAACATTAGGCAAGAAAAAGAGAGGAAGGGAAAGATGTTAGAAGAAGAAAACAAAACAAAACAAAAAAAAAGAAGAAAAGTCTCATGCACTAAAGGAGAACACGCACTCACACCCCACAGTGGCAGAAGCGGAGTTGGCAGCAGTGGCAGTAGTGGTAGTAGTAGAAAAGGCTACATGTGTAGGGCTAGAAACATTGGTTACATCGTGCTGTTGTTGGCTGGAGTTGGAGGCCTGCCGCCTTAGAGCCCCCTGAAAGGAAGTTCCACTCTGGAACGCACTCACAACATCCATCTGCAAAGAATCAGACAGCGTGACAGGAGAAAGCCCAGAGGGAAATAAAACAACACAGCCAGAGGAGGCAGAGGAGAGGGAGAAGAGAAAGAAGAAAAAATAAATAAAGAAAAGGCAGCAGAAACCAGAGAATATATGTCACTTTGAAATTGGACTTGGATATAGTGAGAAAAGGAAGTGATCGGGTTTGAAGGCACTGATCGGAGGAAACCCGTGATGCAAAAATCTGATCGGAATTTCACTCTTTTTCTCTCTGTGGAAGCCTTTCATCCGTTCCAATGCGCACTGCTCCACTGTGATTTCCGTCCACACTGATCAGGACCTCCCACAGTAGTTGAGCTTACAGCGAATGAACTCTGTTTCAGTCCGAAATAGGCGCAACAAAATTTGCGGAAGCTCAAAAAGCAGAAAAGAATTAAAAAGGAGGGATCTTTACTTTCTTTAAGAATGCAGAGAGAAGGAACGTGACGCAGATTTAAGCTGGAAGAGCAACAGAGTTAAATGGTTTATGGCTTATAACTCCCAAGGTGTGGGGGGTGTGTAACATGCAGGCAGATGTAACAACGACTACCTGAGTTTGGATCCGATTGAGCCCTCGAAACCAGAGGATCTGGCCTCGGCGCAGCTCCCGCTCGGCGTGGTCAATCTCATCTACGTCGTCCAACTCCTCCAGCTCGTATTCGGGGATTTCGTCCTTCTGGGTGCCGTGACCTGCTGTTTTTAGAAATTTTAAGCGACTCGTGGGTATTGAGGAGATGATCTGGAAAGAAGAAAGTGGAAAAAAAAAAGAAAGAACATTTGGGAGTTGGTTTTATTCTTGATAAGACGGTTCTTTCGTACAAGTGAAACATGCCGTAAAACCTAAAACGGGGGGGAAAAAAATGCAGCTGATAACACGGGGCAAAGTCAAACATCACATGAAAAGCAGAAGTGGAAAAATACTTTTTTTCCCAATGAAAGTTTCTGCATAATGCAGGTGAAAGGCATCAGTCCGTGTAGAGGGATAAATAATTCACACAAAACATATCTATAGTATGGAAAAAGCACTTTCAGCTGTTCAGACAGGCAGTTTCATGCTTATTCAATTTTTACATAGTTAAAAAGAAGCAGGAAAATAAACTATGCTGGTGGTTGCAACATGAAAAATTGGAAATTTAGTAGCATTTTTGCCCTTTAATCGTTTTTCACTATGACTGCAAAGATAATTGTTTTGATAGATGTTCTGAACCAGTGAACACATTCGATGCTCCCCAATGTATCTTAATCATGTAACATATTTAATTAGACTGTAAAAACCATTCACATCCAGCAGGCTCAACACTAGGGGGCAGTGTAACAGCACATATGTTGCTAGAACGAAGGCGAAAGACTGCTATTGTCCTACCTGTCCCCAGAGCAAGGAACCAAAGCCTAAGAATGTGCACCACAGCCACTGGTCCAAGGTCAAAGCCACACAGCTGAACGGTTTCCCTCCAATTTGCACTATAAGTATCTAGAAGAGCAGAATCAAAACAGAATTATTTTTTGCATGTACAAGTGGAGTTTCTCGTATGGAACAAAACCACAGAAGTCTACCGTCTGGTTTCACCTGAATGATAAATGTGCCGAAGACTATACTGCAGAAGATGGGGTTGTTGAAAACGCCCTCAAACACGTTCCGCTCCCCATGGATTTTGCGGGCGTTGATTTCGTTGAAAAGCTGCATCAAGACGAAGGTGTTGAAAACTATAGTGTAGTGTTCGGAGGGCGGGGCGTGGAGAGGGGTGTTTCTGCCGCTGTCGATGTTAAACAACTTCTCTCCTGCAAGACGGGAAAAAAGGGTTTTTTATTAAGGGACAAAAGGAATCTTACAAATTCAGAATGAAAAGAGCTTCTTACCGACAAAAAGCAGCGTGAAGATGGTGATTAGCTGGTACACGGCGTGACCCAGAATGTTCTTCATCATGGTGCGGGATATTAGAGGCTTGTTGCGGCCGTACGGCTTCCTCAGCAGCAAGGCTTCTGTTGGCGGCTCGGTGGCCAAAGCCAACGACGCGAATGTGTCCATAATCAGGTTCACCCACAACATCTGAACTGCTTTCAGGGGAGAATCCTAGCAGCAGAGAAGGAAGGGCGGAAACAGGAAGTCATCCTTATAGTTCATAACATGCAGTGGGTTTGGAAAGTGTTCACTGTACTTTCATTTTTTCCACATTTTATGCTAAAGCCCGATTCCAGATTGCATTATGTTCATCTCTTTCCTGTTCTACAAACATACCCCATCATGACAACATGCACCAAAAAAAATTGTTTAAATGTTTTTAAAATAAAGACACAAAAAAAAGAAGAAAAAAGATTCTCATAAGTATTTAATGCCTTTTCTTAATACTGTATTGAAGCTCAAAATTTTGCCATTTCCTCTGATCATACTACAGATGTCTCTACAGTGAAATGGAATACGTCTGTGGTGAATTCAGCTGATTGGCACTGATTTGGAAAGACACACATCTGTGTATGTAAGGCCCCACAAAACTTCCACAGTAGCAGCATTTCCATTAACCACAGAAATGTGAAAATTGAAATCGCAAAAATAAACAAACAAGTTTTTCCTGAAAAAGGTTCTGTGCTAAGTGAAGTGGTTTTTCAGCCATATTGGAAACACTTTTCACATCAGTCAAGTCACGTGATCAACAGCCGGATGGTACTACTGGCAAAAACGACAAAGAAGATGACAGGAAGTAGTAAGAAGATGGTTGTTTTTCCAACCTCCACTGCAAAGGGAGAAGTGCCAAGCCAAACGAGATGCCTCTTAGTCAAAGTAAAAATTTGGAATCAAAGTGAATGGGAGAAAAGCCCAGACTGTGCTGTAAGCGAGATCTGAATCGAATAGAACAGTGCAGAAAAACAATGGCCAGGCTGGTCTCATTAACAAAGTGGTTTACCTGTGTGATGCAGGCTCCTGTAAACGCTACGATGACGGCCACGACGTTGACGGTCAGCTGGAACTGAAGGAACTTGGAGATGCTGTCGTAGACATTCCGTCCCCACATGACGGCTTTAACAATGCTGGAAAAGTTGTCGTCGGTCAGAATGATGTCTGACGCTTCCTTCGCCACGTCTGTCCCGGCGATGCCCTGAAAACAACAAGAGGGAAAAGATTTGTGTGTGTTTTTTTTTTTAAATATGTTTACAGTTTGTTTATAAGGATAACATGAAAATGTTTAAAACAAAGAAATGCTCACCATTGCAAAGCCAACATCAGCTTTCTTCAAGGCAGGACCGTCATTCGTACCGTCGCCTGTCACTGCAACTACCTGCCTCTGCTCTGCTATTGTGCTGTCAATTATCCCTAAAGGAAAGAAATGAACACCATTCAAAACAAACAAGCCAAAAATGATAAAACCGTTTTAGATGCACTTATACATTTAAACCGCCACTACCTTTAACTAAGGTGTGTTTATCCGTGGGAGACGACCGAGCCAGAACTCTGAGTTTGGGCCAGATTTTGTCAATACGCTCTTGTTCAATCTGAGAAGGTGAAGAATAAAGTTTCAATACAATTTCTCAGCAGCTACTGGTGGAATTTCTGAAGCCAGAGTCGTTTATCACGGCCCCACCTCTCCTCTTTCGTTGCGTATTCTGCGGTTGAACTCTTTTCCATCCAGGCAGAGGAAATCATCTCCTGGATTTAGGATCCCACACTTGGAGGCGATGGCACGCGCCGTGTTGATGTTGTCCCCGGTCACCATTCTCACCGTGATGCCAGCGCGCTGGCATTTCTTGATCGCGTCCGGGACCTGAAGGAGGTGCACACACACAAAAAATGGAGCCGTTCAGTCGGGGGGGTTAAAATCCCGACGATAAAACTGATATTGAATCCATCTTGGTCTACACATCTTGCATCATTTCCGACAAGAACACCTGACGTGCAAAAATATACAGAAAGCCAAGCACTTAAAGAGACATTACAAAGTCCACATTAGTCTCTTTGCCTCACTCAGGCAAAACAGTTTTAAAAAGCGCTGACCCTCATTTTCCTTTCTTAGAAAGCCTGAGCGGCCGGCAGAAGAAACCCCGCCGAGCTGCCGGTTTGATTCCAACCAAGTCTTTGTCACGTGGTCAAATTGCAAAGCAGATCTTCTCTCCCATCATCACCTTTCCAAGACTATTCAGGCTGCAGACGAGGGATTGGGAAATATGCCAACATTTCAGCAGCATCAACACTGGCCTTTGCGACGGGCCAGATATGTTCAGAGCCTTACACACGTTTTCACACCCTTGAACTCTTTCAGGTTTTATTTTGTGTACAACTTAAGTGGAAGGAAATGATGTTTTCTAAACATAATTGCACTAGCTGAGAATTTTACAAAAAATTATATACATTTTGCTTTTAAGATAAAAATAAAAACATTTCTGTAAATATGTTCTACCCAAAACTCAAGCAGCTTAGTTTCAGCTTCAAATTCTGTACAAAAAAAATCTTATTGAGCACCACTGCTATCCATTTATTAACCAGTTATCAAGAAAATAATCAATAGATTAGCCCTTCACTGTATTGATGTTATGCACAAATGGCTGATCTTTTCATGTTGATGCTAAAAGATTTTTTAGCTGCTAATGAATCCTTTGCAACAAATGATCAAGTGTGCTCTAAGGTACCGTTTGATGCATTTTAGGCAATAAAATGTCAATGTTCTTATTTAAAAATAAATTGTTTATTTGCACATTTTAATGTAATTATAATATTGCATAAAATGGATTACATAAAAACTCTGCATAATGTGCCAATTTTTATATCCGATTAATTGTCAGAATAATCAATAGATTAATGAATAACTGAAATCTTTAGTTGCAGCCCTAAACTGCCCTTTTTCTGCTGTGCAAAAGAATCTCAGGTGGCTTTGACTCTGGACTTTAACTAGGCCATTATGACATTTTGCTTTAATCTCTAAGATTCTACTGTAGCGCCAGCACGCGTCATTACCTCTGGTCTCACAGGGTCCTCAATGCCCACCACGCAGATGCAGGTCAATCCGGTGAGAATGTCAGTTTCATTGTCCCAGTCAGGCTGACCCTCAGAGGTGGGAAAGTCTCTGTATGCCAGGCAGATGGTCCTGAGACCTTCCGAAGCCATCGGCTCGATGACTTTCTTCACCATGTCGTCCCTGTCCCGCGGGCGGAAGACCTTCGACTCGCCATTCGCTGTCACAATTTTATAGCACCTGGAAAAAATGGAATAAAGACGCGAATGTTGGGAGTTCACATGAAACAGAAGTGATCCAGATTGAATAAAGATTAGAGGAAACAGAAAAGGCGACATTTCAGTAGTGTGCTGCAGTAATTCGGTGGAACACTAAGCCTTCTGTGGGTTAAAAAGGAGCCTGCTTGATTAAGAGGCTTACGGAGCTGTTACCGGCTCCTTTTCTCACTGCTTAGTTTAAGTAAAAGGTTTGGGTGTTATACACTTGAACTTCTTGGCTGCTTATGCTATTACACATAATTTAGTGAAAAGTCTGGCCAACCGTGGCACTGAAACAACTTTCACATCAATAGAAAAACCTACAGGCAACATGGCCGACACCAGAAAAGAAAAAGGTTTTACTTTTTAAGGAGAATTTCCGAGGCTCCTTTGCTGAACATCCGAAAGCTGCCGTCTGCCATCTTTAGCACAGTGCTCATGGATTTCCGCACCGAGTTGAAGGTGTAGACCTTGTAGAATTTCTCCTCAGGGATTTCAGCGCGGATGGCCTGATAGTCCCGCTTCAGGTCATTAGAGAAACCGAGCAAGGCACACTCCGTTTTGTTGCCCACCTGACGGGGCAGACCCCCTTCTTTTTCTGGAGGCTGGGGAAAAGAAATACAAGAAAGAAACTACAAGTTATGTTTCGAGATCTAGTTACTCACACTATAGTTTACAAATAGGGTACTTTTTTGATTTCTTTTATTATTTTAAACACGCCTACCAAGATATTAGTAGTGTAGGCGGAATTAACTGCTATGCCCAGGACCAGCACGTCTAGAATTGAGGTGGGGACGTCTTCTGGCTTAGGGATCTTCCTGAAGTGCTTGTCAGCAATATAGGCCTGGACCACGGCCATTCTGTTCATGGTGAGAGTTCCAGTTTTGTCCGAACAAATGGCTGTAGCGTTACCCATCGTCTCGCAAGCATCCAAATGTCTCACGAGGTTGTTGTCTGCCATCATTTTCTGTAAGAGGAAGGAGGAAAATCTTACGATCTCTGTCGGGAAACAAAGGCGATCACAGCACGACTTAAAGGTATCAGTTAGCAGCGTCTCGACAGTCTGGCCTGCTTGCTTTAATAAGGGTGTGTGTAAGCTGGTCAAGCACTGATTAAAGGTCACTTGGCAGAATTTACCTTGACGGAGTACGCTAGGGAGATGGTTACGGCAAGCGGCAGGCCTTCTGGAACAGCCACCACCAGAACGGTCACACCAATGATAAAGAATTTCACAAAAAACTGAATGTAAATGGGTGTGCAGTCCTTGACCCAAGGCAGGCCCTGGAACCAGAACGTGTCCACCACAAACAGCACCACCAGGATGATGACTGTAATGGCCGACATAAGCAGCCCTGCGGAGAAATCAAAGCCCAATCACATGCAGATCTACAGTTGAACATTGTCTGAGACAAAAATATTTTTTATTTTCTTTACTCACCTCCCTTTCCTATTTGCACAGCTAGTTTGGTTAATTTTCCTTGGAGAACAGACTTTTCTTTCTTTGGCACGCTGGTTTTTTTCTTCTCCTCTGCATCAGCTCCTTCATCGCTGTTGAGAGGCTGCATTTCCATAGCAGCACCATCCTGTTCTTTTGCTGCAGCAAAGCATACAAAGCAAACAGATTAAAGCAGACCTGTAATGGACCGAACTGTGCCGTCATAAACACAGTGCAAGCAGCAGAATTTGGTATGCATATAGATGAACTCTGTCGACATCAAACATTCAAAGTTTAATGTGGAATAATCAAATTATTATTTTTTGGTCTTCTCTGAACTTGTAATAAAAGTCTGTCCGATTTGCTGCCTTAAAACCACAGAGAAAAACACAACAAGTAACAGCAACTGGAAGCAACAAAATGTTGAGTGCTAGAATATTTATTAATGTCAAACTCAAAACACGTCATAATTGATGTATTTTAAACCAATTTGTAATTTTTTTCATTAAAAAGCTGAACCAAAAAACTACAGTATATGTAAAGAAATAGGAGCACAGGCAAGCTGTGACAACCACTATATAAAATTTTGTGTCTTTAAATCATGAAATGAAGAAAGCAAAATCATAAAATGACCCGCTCATTAATAATTAGTAATGTGAAATGAGTAATGTAATTTACTGAATGTATTCAACATGCTTCACTTATAAACTCGAAGAAACAGATTCAATACAATTATCAAAATAGTACATTTGCTTCAATACTTGTCTTGAAAATAGTTAAAGCATTTATCAATTAAATTCAAAGTGGCACAGTGCTTGGGGGAAAAAACAGTATGCTGTGGAAAGCCAGGATGTTTTCTCCTAAAGGTAACACTGGCAAAAAGTAAACAACTAGTGTTGTGGCTGCATTCCTTGGAAGAAGAAGCTGTTTTTAAAAATATGTTAAAAATATGTTACTACTACATGCAGCAGTCAAAATGGAAGAATGACAAAATATTTAAACTTAAAACACTTTTTTTTTTTTTTTATCATTGAGAATTCCTGTTGAGAAGTCTTTTACAGCTGATCCGAGTTGTTTTCAGAAGCACAAAGCGCTCATACGTAATTCACCAAAGGCTCTTTTTAATGTATTCCACCGTAGACAGTAACCTGGCACTGGATTTGACTGTATGCATTAGAAGCACAGCGGTGGTGCAGCTGCTGTGCACTCTGGCTTCCTCTGCACTCACACGGTGGCTGTAATCTCAGTCTAAAGGATTACTGTTGGTTCCTGGCAGGGAGAGGGAATCTGTGCACCGCGGAGCAGTGCCAGGGTTCTGGTCACAAACTGATCATAAAGTCCCAGCAGGGCTAGATAGGCTGGGTTGCTATCTGAATTAGCAGAAAACAGCCTAGATATCATTGCTTTAAATCTACAACTGCATTAGTGGAGTTCTTACAATTTGCCTACTGAAGAGTTTAGCTTAAAAAAAGAAAAAAAAAATCATGAGGGACAACTTGAAGAGAGAGACATGGGTGGGAAAGCAGATGTTCTGGCCCCAAAATTGTTGCAAGGCTTTAATCTCTTCATCACTAATCGCTATAACTGGATTCAATAGCACCTGCTGCTCAAAGCACAATGTGCCAGGGAAGGACGAGGGAAGGGAGAGGGGAGGGCCAGACGCTACACCGGACAGCCCAGAACAGCCCGTACCGACTTCACCCTGACACAGCGTCCCGCAAAAAAAAATAAAATAAGACTGCATAAAAACAGTCGGAGCCAAATTAACGGCATGGCTTTGTTGATATGAGGCAATCAACCAGCATTTGTGGGTATGAAGCATACCTTTCTTTCGATTTTCCACTGATCCATCTTTTTTCTTGTCTAATGGGGATAAAGGGAAATGGGATGAAAGCGGAACGGGTGGGGTGGGGTGTTGGGGTTGGGAGAATAGGGTGGAATGGGGAGGGAGGGGATAAAGAGATCATTAACGAATCAAAAACACATTTATATCACTTCTGAGTCAGGTTTCCAACATTATATTATATCCTGAACGCCATTCATTTTAGAGGTGAAAGTGCAGTGCTTACAAAGCCCTACATGTTTAATATTATTGAGAAGCCATACTGTGTGGTGAAGAAAAAACAAAAAAAACCTGAATGTTGATCCGTTAATACGGCTGCTGTAACTCAGACTTTATGATATGCATTTCTCTAGCTCCATCTAGATATCCTGTAACTGTCGATTATTGATGATTCACATTTGACTAAAATACGTTTTTGTCCAATTAATAAAATGCAAGTTTTTAAGTAGAGTAAATTGTCTGGTGAGAGAAATCAGACAATGTTTAACTTCATCAACCAGGAGGTATTTTGAAAATTCCATCAGTCTGATGAACTGATGATTATCATAAATAACATTTAGATCAATTATTTTAACTTGTATTAAAAGAATTAATGAATAAAAAAAAATATCGAATAACATAATACAAAAATTGTGATGAAAAAAAAAAAGTTAAATAAAATAGAAATTATGGGATTAATTTATTTTGGGATTTTTGCTTCCCACTTGTCCCCCTCATTTTCCCAGTTATCCCTCTGAGGGAAGAGGGTTAGCACCCTCTGGTAGCCCCCAATTTGAAAAACACCGGGTTAAAAAACTAAAAACAAAAAGGTGACATTATCAAGAAGGCCACAAACTTTTTTTCTGCTTTTTCTTCTCCTCCTTTTCCTTTTTCTCCTCATCATCATCTTCGTCGTCATCCTCGCCAGCCCCAAGCAAAGTGAAGATAATCCCGGTTTGTGAGTTCACACCGACAGCAGTGACCAACATTTTCCCTGAGCCTTCCATTACATGAGTGCCTTTAAACAGAAAACAAAGTATCAGTAAAAGCATCAAAGGTAAAAACAGTAGACCATTGGCAACAGTTTTTGTTGTGCCTCTGGCTGATTTTATTCATTTAAATACACTTTTTACAGTCTCATCGTTTGACTTTGCTTTTTTCTTTAATTTGGGCACAAATGTTAAGCTGAAGTCTTATTTAGAAACTTCTTTAGCTGGGCTTTTATGTGACAAATTAAGCTGCACATGGAAAAATAAAAATAAATCAATAAATGCAGGTTTTAAAATGGGGCTAATAAATACAAATAATGATCCAGAAAGAAAATGCTGCTAATGCATAAACCCGGCAAACCTTTAATCAAAGTCATTTCAATCAAACAGCCATTTTCATTTGTGCCGATTGAAACGAAGAACTAAAACGCTGCAACTGTGTAGCAGCTCCAAATTCCTCTGGAGATTTTTATTCATGTATTCAAAAAAGGAAGACATCATATGATGTAGGTCAGAAGAACGTAAATAAATTCAGTCTTTTCCTACTTTTGTGAAACCTAAAATGCATTTGAGAAAAGCTTTATATGCGCTCATACAGTCAATGTCAACTGGGGTTTCAACTGAGACAAAATGAAGCAAAATTTGTGGCATTAGTAACCAACAGCTTAGAGCCAATTACATTCAGACAGGATAGAAACACTAATTCACTCTATTTTAACAAGTCTTTAAATGATACAGGCCTTCTCAATGAAACATACACTGCATGCCATAAAAATTCTCATACTGATATGTTTTTCCCCCAATCTTAGCCTCAACTGTGAAATAGCCTATGGAAACTATTTTAATTAATAGCTTTGCCCATTTCTCATTTTAGCTGATACTTTAGGAAGGTTTACTCTAATAAACATTGTAGCCCTTTGTTACCATATTGGTACAGTCATAGTAAAAAGTGTAAAAAAATTATATAGTTAATCCCCTATAAACAAACACTGTGATTAGTGTCATTTTGCACAGCAAACCATTGTGAGCACGCAAAACAAGTGAACCATGTTAAAATATATTTTGATTCAATAATATCTGTGGTGTGTAATATCTGTGGTGTGATTTCAAGGAGACCAGATGATTCAGAAAGTTTGTTTTTCTTAAGATCAATACGTCTTATCAACAGAACGTTTAAAAACTGCTAGTGTTTTCATATTTTGTGAACTTTTTCACATTACGTTTTGCTTTTCAGCCAAACATTTCAAAGTGCATTATGTTAATTTTCAAGGTTGTGAATAATTAAAGTGGAAGGGAAAACAAACATAGATGCTGCAGAATGTTTTACAAATCAAAGTTAGAAATATATTCAGTGCATATATAATCAGTCTGCTTTGGTTAGGTTGAAACACACTGAAAGCTGCGACTCTAATTAGACAAAATGTGAGTAGGCTCATGCTAGGGCTGGATAATAAATCAAAAATCTATATCATAATAGGCATGTTATCAATATAAACAGATTGCACAGCTGATAGAATATTCAATAATTTCACTGAACTCTGATCGGGATCAGCACAGCAATCTGGGGAATGTAGGCAGAGGAAAGACTTTAGCTGCTCAACCTCTCAACTAGCTTACTCACTCTTTGGTTACCTAGCAACAATCAGTTGAGTAACTTGCACAGCAGCTCTTTAAGGTAACGCCACCAAGTTTGGAAGTTTTTCAGATATTTAAAACAAAAACTGATTCAATTATTGATATCAATAACTACAACAAAAGCTAATCTAATTATCGATATTGAAACCGATATGAAACGCTTATTGTCCAAGAGGCATGAATACTTTACAAGACAGTAATGCTAAACTTAGACTAAAAATTACCTGATAACAGCATGGGATCTTTATCTAGACTTTTCTTCACCTGGTCCGACTCCCCTGTGAGTGAGCTCTCATCAATTTTAAGGTCGTTGCCTTGTATAAGGACTCCATCAGCAGGTAAAAGGTCACCTGGAACACAGCAAGAATAAATCTTAACTTGTTTTATATTTACTTTAAATTAAAAAAAAAAGAACAAAAAAAAAAAAGAGAGAAATTGCTACCAGTATCCTCTTACCATATTT
Source organism: Poecilia reticulata (assembly GCF_904066995.2). Taxonomy (NCBI): domain Eukaryota; kingdom Metazoa; phylum Chordata; class Actinopteri; order Cyprinodontiformes; family Poeciliidae; genus Poecilia; species Poecilia reticulata. Next base: position 8,074,637 of record NC_088852.1, on the reverse strand, counting down.
TATTTGTGCAACATCGCCCACAACAATCTCAGACACAGAAATTTGGATAGTTTGTCCTCCTCGGACAACAGAAAATTTTTGCTCCTGTTCAATGCGACTTTGGAGGCCCCTGAACTGCTTGTCTTTACTCCAGTCGTTGAACGCTGTTACCAACACAACACAGATGACTGACAGAAGAATGGCGGCTCCCTCTATCCAGCCTGCCTCCGCATCACCTTCTTCATGTCCACCACCAGCAGCTTTCCCACAATCTGCAGAGACACAGTGATTAAATCTTCCCTACACTTACTAATACAGTGCTGTGAAAAACAAAAGGTTTGCGCCCTACAGATTTCTTCTGTTTTTAAATTTTTTGACAACCTTGCATATTAACAGTAAGTGACAGGGCAAACATAACATCTATGAGAGAGCCTCAAAGTGAAAACAGCAAACTCGTATTTGCTTAAAAAAATTATTGCAAAAATATTGTGTGGACTGATGAGACAAAATCTGGGCTTTGGAGAGGTTTTTGCCCCGTCACATGTGTAAAACTAACAGCACTTCAGAAACAGAACATCAAACAAGATGACTGTTGTGTTATGGTCCGGGCCTGCTTTTCTGCTTCAGTCGGAATTGATGGAGCCATAAATTTTGTTCTCTGGTAGAGAGGCACAACGCTCTCAAACTCAACTTGCAAGTCCACATTTGAAAGGCTCAAAATACATAAAATGTTTTTGGCAAAACCAGCCAAAACCCAACCTGGATTTAAATTCAACTGAAATGTGGTGGCTTAAAACAGGTTATTTGTGTAAAAAGAAAAAAAAAACAAACAAACAAAAGAAAGAAATCAGTCAAATTCCAGCAGAGTGATGTATAAGTTGTTTGCTAGTTCTGTCAAATGGTTGTCGTAGGAGAGAAACATTTATTCAGTTAAGGGGATAATTACTTTGATGTCGGGCCAGGTCGGTTTAAGCAGCTTTTTCTTTTAAATGAAGCATTCAAAGGTTGCATTTTGTACAAATTATGTCTGACAAAATTTTACCAGTTGATATGCAAAAACAAGAATTCTGAAGGGCTAAATAACTTTTTTTTTTTTACTAATCCATATCCAAAATTAAATACTGAAATGCACTAGTTTCAAAATTTGGAAGAAAAAAAAAGTGTAAATACAGTTACGAACATGACATAACAAAAAAAGGTATCTTTAATACGTGCAAAATCAATGACATTTTACTTACGTTGTCTTTCGGTATCTGGTGGTCTATAAAAAGAAAGGCCTAGTGAAATTACGGCTGCCACTTCAAGAATAATTAATGTAACATCCTGTAGTGCCTCCCACACTAATTGTAAGAAAGTTTTGGGTTTTTTGGGTGGGATTAAGTTCTGTCCAAATACATCTATTCGCTTCTCAATGTCCGCTGGCTGTCCGCTAAGACCTGCAAGAGAGACAAAAAAGAAAAAAGAAAGAATATCTCAGATAAATTTTTATTTTTCTTGGGATTTCACAAGTAAAATAAAATGCAAGCATAAATGATCTGAAGTCAGGTGAATTTTACTGTAGTTAGCTGGCAGTGAGCGAGTTACTAAAGAGTCGTGCATTTTCGAGGAGACAATGCCCTCCGACAGTGACACACATTCGGTGGATACGTCAAACACTTTCACCTCATTCAGGCATTCCAGACAATGTGAGAGCTGAGGTCAGGTCTAACCCCACAAACTGACTTTCTAATGAAATGAGCAACCGCTTCAAAGCTGAATCAGATTTAGACTCTGGTGCCCGTGAGGACTGCGGTCCCCGTGACACATTGTCTGCTCGGCTGAAGAACCACTGAGCCATGTGCGCGGGGAACGTTCTGCGGAAACCCATTCAAAATGCCTCCATATTCGAAGCACAATTATATAGTCAGAAGAGACTCCACACTTTTGATGATGCATGACAGTTTTTTAGTCCTATTCAAGCTGGCTGTGCGTGGGCGACTGACTGTACAGACTAGATGGAGGTCTAGTATGTGTGTGTGTGGAGCAGAGGAGGTGGGGTAAAATCAGGATCATAAGTAGTGACTGAAAGTGCAACTGACAGGCAGATGGGGGTGGGCTGAGGTTGAGGTTCTTGTCAAAAATACATTATTGAATGCCGGAACTGGAAAAGCAGCTCAGGATTCTTATGTAACCCATGAGGAATCTTGTATAAAGATGCAGCAGATTACAACTTTAAAGACTCTGCTGCTTTCTGTTGTACGCACATATGTAAAAGAAAGAAAAAAAAATGTCGCTACACCAAGGTCCGTCAAGACCGGCTGCACACTTGTATAGTAGACAGTAAGGATTCAGACAGATGTGGCCAAGAAGAGAACAGATGCAAGTAGGCTCTAGTGTTATTAGTGGCTGATAAAGGCTAGACAGTTGTAGTTTTACCAGCGTTAAAAAGACAAATAATCATTCGGATATCATCTGTTACTCTATCACGTTTTCATTTTAAACCAGATGCCAAAAATGCTCCCATATTTCAGTTTTGTTCTGTGATTTTGTGATGTAACAAATAGGCCCGTCACAATAGCAAATTTTGCTGAGCAATTAATTGTCTAAAAAATTATTGCGATAAACGATAATATTGTTTCAAGACCTTTTGACATTGATTTTATGGAAATGACTAATAATGCATGCGATTTCCTGCCATAGATGGATACACTTTATTCTCAAACGAACACATAATACTGGAACTGATAAAACTAAATAAACAAAACAACCAAAAACAAAAATAAAGTGGATTCGCAGTCTCCATTAACAAAAAACGTACTTGAATAAAAACTAAACATAAAACCAAAGTGGAAATAAATACTGCATGGTGCGTTATGGTGGATCGTCGTGGCCGCTCCGATCCAAATCAGGGGTTTTTCCCGACTGGGAGCTTAATGCAGCCTGTTGAATGTGACAGGTAGCCAATCAGAAAGCATTGATTCTCCTCCGTGCTTTCTGAGGGGAAATTACGGAGGGGAATCCCAAACAGCTGACAAGGCGCAACCCGAAGGGACATTGGAGATGATATGTGGAAACAACATTAATATTTATTCAACATTTTGTGCAAAGAATATAGAAATGACAAGGAGAGGAGTTGGAGCCAAATTGCTACCGCATAGGTTTAATTTATCGTGAGATTAATTGATTTATCGTTTATCGCGACAGGTCTACTAACAAACAAACAAAGCAGTCTTTATTGACTGGCTTAGAAACTAAAAGGAGAAACTACTTCCTGCCTTACTTTAAAATAATAGCATCAAGCTCAAAGCACACACCTTCATAAACTTAAGCGACTGGACAAGCCACTAACTGAGAGTAGTTTTATTGCACTTTGTGAGACAATTTAGGAGAGTATCAAGGTTATTAACCTCGTGCAGTGAAATCTTGTTACACTTCTCTGTATTAATGTATAACTATTCTGAACTTTTGAAACTGCTGGTAGTGTGCTGTGGTAACCGCAGGGGGAATAAATACATTATATTGTCAGACAAAAAGGCCACTCAACTCCAAAGCTAGCAAATAGAGGTTACGTGCTGTTGACATGGTAAGGTGCTGGTAAAAAAAAAAAAATATATATATATATATATACACACACACACACACACACACACACACACGGACTGCTTGAAAAAAAATGTTGATGGTCCTCTTTTAAATCCTCTTTCCAAGGAAAGATTCCTCAGCACATTAAGGCATTTAGCTCTGGTAGCAGCTTTTTTCCTCCTTCCTCTAACTTTGCCAGCGAGTTCTGAGAAACAACCAGGACTAATTAATTAGAGAAGTTACTAATAGTACATTTAAAACAGTACACGAGTTAAAAAGCTTTGGATCAAAGTCATTAAACCAAGCATAGTCATTAAAGTAATTTCGTTTAAGGGGTGTTGTGACTTTACATGCGCAACATTTAGTGTAGTTATTCCTAACACACATCACCCAGTAGTTTTTTCACACACACACACACATTATATATATATATATATATATATATATATATATATATTAGAGATGTGCCGATCAGGTTTTTTCCTGCCGATACCGATCACCCATGAGGGTCGATCACCGATACCGATCACATAATTATATTATTTTTTTATCATAGACAATACCGGTTACATTATGTGGAAAAAGGAACCATGAATTCACCTTAATTTAGACAAAAACTTGTTTTTAATAACTTTTTCCAAGAAGAAAACTAAACAAAACAGGCATTGTACAAATTGTATTGCTATCGGTAATACTATCTTTAACAGACTGATAACGGCTCTGAAGAGGCTAAATAATGCAAAAAGCCAAAATAAAACCTCTCAACATTGCCAAAAAAATTCAAGTATAAAACTTAACATTCAAAGGCAAATACAGGTTCCATTACAATAAACAATCCAGAGTTACTGAATGAAAACTTCCTGATAGCATGGCGGCTAGCTGATTACCGCTAGTTCTGAGTGGCTGTTTCTGACTGAGCGGAGTAATTATGCAGAGCAGGGAGGAGATCGATTATTTTTTTTAGAGATTATCTGTCTCATGTTAGGACAGTGAAAGTTTTAATACGTATGTAAAATGTATTTTTTTAGGTTAGATGCTGCAGCTTTAAACAGGGGTTCGGTGTGAGAGTCACTACCAGGTGGAGCAGAAGCGGCGTCTGTGAAATATTACTACCTGTAGCGCGTAGCAGCGGTTCAACAGCGAGAGCAGAACCAGCATCTTACATCGCAGCTCGAAGACTTAAATAATTTTGCGGGTTATTCGTTTAGCTTTCTGACCGTCAAGCTAATCCAGGTGAGTGTTTGTAGCTGTGCGCTGCTTTACCTGCTATCTGATTGCTCCAAATGTCTTTTTTTACTGCAGTGAGCCTCGATGTAGCCAAACTCCATCAAGTATGGCATTGTTTTTATGCCATATTAGATTTGTCGTGTTGATGCATTTTGACCCGCTTCACCCCACGTGCTTCAATTTTCCCCATTCACTCAGTGCGTTATAGTTGCACATCGCTTAGGAGTTGTTGCTGCGCGTTTGCGCAGAGTGAAGGAAAGAGGAGACGAGCTGCACAGGCAGGCTGCGAAATGAGATGCAAGTTTGTGTGATCGGCAACAAGAGACCGTGATCGTTGATCACCGATCATACACTTTTTCACGGAAATCGGCCGATTATGATCGGTGGTCGATCGATCGGCACACCTCTAATTTTTCATCTTTCAAATGCAAGTGCTGTGATTTATGATGCATTTACTTGCAAGTGAACATCTGATATTTACACCTTTTTTACTTAGACACTTGCTTACAGGAATAAATGCACAAAAAGACACCATGTTAAACATGTTTACTTTTTAAAAAGCTAATTATAATCATGAGTATTTCTAAAAGTAACCAACTTAAGTACATATTTTCCTCAGTAGCCAACAAATGACGGCTACTTTAATCTTAAAATGAGATTATGAAGCGCTCTTTCATGAAATTGGCTCATCTATAACCTGGCAACAGGTTATAAACAAGCCCGGTATGAGGAAACCACGGCATGCATGAAGGTCATGCATTTCAATCACTGTATTTAAGCAAGCTTCTCATTTTTCAGAGTTGCTGCACAGGTTTCCACTTCACATCCTGTACAGCCTGAAGTATACCAGGAAGAAGTCACCTGCAATAACCCAATGTACACATCCAGTTATTGGATATGTAGAATTTCTGTGGCATCCCAGGGTCATTAACCTCAGCTTCATATCAGCAAACGTACCGCTAGGGCTTCAACCGGACAGTTTAGGAAGTATATCCCACATCCGAGTCTGCAGAGTGACAAGCTGCTTTCACAATCTCTTTTCAGTCACCCAGTAGCAAGCAGGGACCTGGATGAGATTTGCACATAAGTGTTCGGATCTACACCGGAGATGTGAGTCAACGTAAGGTTGCTTTTCACTTTCAGACCTAAAGGGACATTAGCATGCCGCTGTCTCTTTTTTTTTTTTTTTAATCCTGCTTATTAATCTGCTCCCTTCAATCATGTCTCTAAAACTAAAATGAATTCTGCATTATTGGTCACATGTTTCATTTGAAATTATACGCAATTACTAACACTTTTCTAAAGGAGGTTAGGGAGCGATGACTCACCAGCAAGGAAAAAAAAGAAAGAAAGAACAAAGCAGCTGAGTTTTATCCAGCTTAGCTGCATGTTGCTGCTCCCTGGCTGTCTCTCACCATCATCTTTAATTCTGTTTGCCTCTAATGAAAACATGCTGACAGCTAATACCCAGTTTAATTTTACACCCAGTTTTCCTTTTGTATTAGAGCAATAAATACAAGTGACAGGACGAGCAAGGTGTTATCACTCCATTGGATACACAAAACTAAAAAAAAAAAAAAAAAAGTAATAAAAACCATGTCTGGCATTGGACCCTCATTTTAGTCGTCACGTTAAACATCATTACCCACTCTCTCATCCAACCCAACAGAGGAAGGTGATTTTAGTCAAGAGTGAGAAATTATTCGCCTGAAAAATTCTATCTAAACAGAGACTCATTTATCTATCCATCAATTTTCTATACTTAGTGTAACAAGGGTCCCCTCAGGACAATTCACCAATAATGGACACACACAAGACAGATAAATATGTACACCCTCACATCCAAGGGTTCTTTGGAGTGGACAGTTATGATCATATGCATAATTTTGCAAATGGGCTGCTGTATGCAAACACACAGCATTATCAAAGTAGCACAAAAGGCAGTCAATCCATAGTCAGTTACAGGATGTTAAGCTGTTATTTAGCCTTTTTTCTGGGTCTAATACAGCCTAAGCCCAAACTCTAAACTGACACTATTGTTCTTAGATTTGTGCAGTTACATGTTAGTAGGGCTGAAAAATAAATCAATAATATATGTCAGGAAAGACATCAATCAATAAATATTACATCTGAATCAGAATATTCAGTAATTTCACTGAACTCCGATCCTGAACTCCACAGCACTCTAGGGGATGTAGGCAGAGGAAAGACTTTAGCTGACCAAACTCTCACGGCCATCAACTAACTCGCTCACTCACTCTTTGGTTACCTAGCAATAACCTGTTAAGTAACTCACGTAGTAGCATTAAGGTTTTGCCACCGTGCTCGATAACTGATTAAAAATAAAAACAACCTGCGTGGAGTGAAAACTGTGCATAAAACAGAGGGGGTCATATCACCAGTGTGGCAGAACGGCAGATATTTAGGAAAAAAACTAATCCACTAATCTAATTGGTAGGCAATTATCTATAGCAACTGATATGAAGCGTTTATAAGTGATACGTTTTTCAGCCATATCTTCTTCATGTTAGAAAGGTATACAAGGACAACAGTATTATTTTGAGGAGTAGGAATCGTGGAATGAAAGGTCATCTTCCTACAATATGTTTATGTATGTTATGAGAATTACTGCTGCTTGTCTGTATGAGTTTCCATTAGCGATGTCTGGTGTTAAGTAATGTAAATTCAGTTAGTCTTTCACATGTTAAATAAATAAAAATCTACCCCCTACAATGACGCTCCATTTACCAATGTGCAAAAAACAGTTTATTTCCTTAGAGACTTAAACGGCCCGACAATTTCTGGTAATGAAAAGACCCAAATCTTATGAAAACAGCACTTTGTCAATGCATTTAAAAACTAACTTTAACAGCAGCTTTCATAGAAAACTAGAGATAAAAAAAAGAAGCAGCGCAAACTAGAATATGAAACAAAACGGAAAAACGGCCTCATAACAGTAAAGAAGGACAAACATGAAGATGCAGCGTTCACTAGATACGGGAAAGGATCTGATCAATGGAGATAAAATTCAATGCTTAATCTTCTCTGTTGTGTGCTCTATTCACAATTCATAAAATGGATAGAATCTTTAGCTCTGCAGCACTTCATAGGAGGACAGTTCAACGATCTGTTTTAAACCTGTTTTATAAACTACCAGGTGATGGTACTGATTTTTCAGACATGGAGCAACTTCAAACTGCTGAGATTTTACCGTTTAGAGACAAAGTGATAGAACTACTAGACAAAAAAAGACATTCTTCCACACAGGCCAAATATTTGTAGTTGCACAGTCATAAGCTTTATCATTTAAAAAGATAAGTGAGGTCTGTACTGATCTGTAACATTTAATTTGCATTTTTGGAGACCTGAGCACAGCATGTTCTCGACACGCGGTGAATTTGCTGAGACTTCAATACTTGGGACAACTGGAACATTGTGTCTAAATTGATTTCCACTATAATGCCATCCCAAAACCATGTAAATAAAATGGGTAACACTTCTCAAATTTAAGAACCGCAGCATTGCTTCGCCAAAATAGTTGCTGATGTCCTACTTTTCTGACATTGTTTTATTCCAAACTTGTGACCTTCTTCTAAAAAGTTTACTTTTCTACGCAATCAAATGCATTAATTTGGCATGACAATCATTCAAACATTTCCCAATCACTTTATTTAATTTCACACAACAACCAGACATAGGTTATGGATAATCACCATCTAAAGTCATACTCATAGCATTTTGAAATCAGACTTGATGACAAGCTCCATACAGCCGAGGAAACTACCATTTAGCAGCCCTTACAATTGAACTGGTGGGGAGAGAGGTGCATATGGAATATCAGATACAAGGAACGTGCTTTTATTACATGCTGTCCCTCACAGAAGCAGATTGACCGATTTGACCACAAAAAGTCAAAATAATTAATGTGAGGGGGAAAAATAAGGAAGTAAAAGCAATTGCTACTAAAAGTTTAACTATAAGTATATCTGATGGACATGTCAAATACGGAACGTGCTTTTTTTTTTTTTTTGGCAACTCAGGTCACACAGAAGAACTTTCCCAGACTGACAACTTCCACAAATTGCCACAGAAAACTTTTGAGTTCCACATATTAAACTCTATCCGAAAACTGATTTTGACTATCAAACATTCAAGTTCCACTTTAAATTCTTAATACCCACTCATGTAATAATGGGTTTGTAGAGGCCAAGCTGACAACTGACTTGGACAATAAACATTTTTATAAGCAAGAGGAAGTGAACTAGTAAAGTTGGGTCTTGTTACGTAGCAGGGCTACATGTATTGACAGGCTCAACCTTATCACAAGACACTGTGGCACTCCTGTCAACCGGGGCAGATTTAAGAGTTGACATCTCAATAACTGACAAGTATGGAAAAGGATTTTCTGTCACGTCGTCGAACAGTCATGTGGTCAGGTGGTTGCAGGACGTTCGTTTTAAGCAGACAAGACGAACCAAGATCCAGTGAAAGCCCTGTCATGTACTGGGCTTCCTTAGAGCCCAGTATACGACAAAGTGTTTTGTCTTGATTATAGTTTACTACAGTGCAGTAAAAAGAGAGGAATGTCTACAAATTCGTCGGAGGAGGATATAATGGCTGACGAGCTTTAACGTCTCATTTATTTTGCATGTTATTGGAAAAGAAAAAAGAACAGAAGGCATCAGCAAGACGTTTGCCTGCTTCATCGAACCAAAACCGAACAGGTGTTTGTGTTTTGGTCCAACAGTACCTGCTACCTCACAGCCTGGGATAATTACTACTCAAAACTATCCATTCTGCTCTCTGGCTGGAAAACTGCTTTCTGGATGGCGAGTAGTTGGAGCCGTTTTCCGCATAAAGACAGCCATGAAATTTTGACCAATCGTACAATAGCTTCACATGCCCTGGGGCGAGCAAAATGTTGGCCGGGGAGGTTGTGACAAGAAGAGGTGGACGACATGAGGCAGAGAACAAAATGACAAGATTTTCATCACCCAACTGTGATAATTTTGGCACATCAGCTTGACAATACTGAGCCTTAACAAAGCACTGCCCCTCCACCACCTGGAAATACTATGACATCAATGTAGTTTTGCTCAAGTTATTCATACACTTAAAATCTCATACCAGCCCATGTCTAGTGAGAATGATTTCCTTAGAGCACCACTAAGTTAATTACCAAATTAAGGACAATTAAAGTTACATTTACTCTAGGTGAATATGCAACTCCAAGCTTTTTTTTGGAGGGAAAGAATTACATTTAGTTCCACATAAAGCCCTGAACTTTAAAATGTCAAAAGTTTGAATTTCAGTTCACTGATTAACAGCCACAGCAGCTCAATCATACACTGAATGAAAAAAGAGAAAGAGCTTGGAAATGTTAAGGATTAGCAAAGGATTGGCTTAAGAGCTTTGAGAAATGACTGACCAACTAATTATAAGTCCCTTTTCAATTGTCAAGCCTTCATAATCTTACATGATGCCTTAATTTCCCATGGCAATAATGACTGAATGGACTGAAACTGAGTCAAACTGCAACAAAACAACTGGTCAAGTTTGGAATTAGGAAGTAGCTGGGGACTCGAATTATCTTAAAAAATCGATTCAACACTTGTCAAATTTCTCTAAACAATCCTTCACAAACCTGAAGATTTAGAAAAAAACTGGGGAAGCAGTGAATATTGAAACAGACAATCCTTTCGAAACAAAGTTGACAGGTTTTTTTTTTTTTTTTTTTACACTTCGAGATCGACTAAAAGATTTCAACACCGACTTGAGGGTTGAAACTGAGCCACAAACATTACACCCTAGATTAACTGTGGGAGGTAGTACTAAACCAGTTACCTCTATGAACTGTGAGGGGTAACGAGGAATTACAGAAAGACTGATTTGGTGCAAAGTACAGACAGAAGCAGAAGCTGAGAGCCCACAAAACAGATATAATATGAACTGATGCAGATAATTTGACATGAATGGCGCTCTGCTCGGATGTAAAGCAGTGAATGCATTTGGACAGCGTGCAAGAGAACTGTGACAGAGCTCGGCCCGAGGGAACTCCCCTCTGGGTAACCCCGGTAGGCTACGTTGACTGTTGAAAACCACACCCTTTTTATTTCTGTAATTGCAGATATGAGAGTTGAAAGCACAGAGGACCCATCGTCTTGGTGAATCAACTTGCACATGAAAGGAAAATGTGCCCTGTAACAAGTGGGCGAGCGTTGAGGGTGGTGGCTACTGTTGGACCGTTATGCCAATGCCCTCAAAGACGGTGAGCCACAGGGTTCTGTATCCAAGAACATACACAGAAAGTTAAGAGAAGGGAAACTGTGGGAGAAACAGGTGGACTAGCAACGCATATTGTGATGCAAAATCCATTCAACAATTTAGCAAGAGGATCGCCAGGCGTAGACTGTGACTGGAGTCGGAGCTTCAAGAGCCGGAACATGCCGGGCTACAACTATTGCAACTTCTGAACCAGAGGCAACATCAAAGCCACCTGACTGGGGGTGAGGCGAAAAGGGAGTGAACTGTAGCACTGCGGCCCATAGTTCTCTTTTCAGATAAAAATAAAGGCTGCATTTCATCTAACATGAAGATCCAAGAATGTGGAGAGGCACTGAAACCAGGTTGCTTGTGGCCCAAAAGTCAGCACATCATGCTTCACCCCTGTTGACAAGCTTAATGGAGATGATTTTATTTTCAGGACACCCCACCTCCTCACAATGCCAAAGGTACTGTTTTCTGCTTTCATGGCCACGGGGTCACTGTGCTGACTGGCACTCCCCTAACCTAAACCTCATATATAACCTGTGAAGTATTCTCAAGAGGGAGACAACAGATCCAACAGCACAGACAAGAGGACGGCTTCTATCAAAGCAACCTGGGGTTTCAGCAGAGCAACAGGCTGATCGCCTCCATGTCATGTTACACTGATGTTGTAAATTCATTAAAAAAGTAGCACATTTTAAGTACCGAGTGCATATACTGTATTGAAATTCATTTTATTGGTTTTCTGAGAAACTAAATTTAGTATTTTTTTTATTCACTGTAAAAGTCAAAATTTACAAAAATAAACCCTTATGCTATTAGTGAAAAGAATTAAGATTTGAGACATTCTAATTCATTAAGACATACCAGTACACAGAGGGGTGAGCAGATGACGAGAAATAGATTTACAAAACAAGCAATGTCACTTCTAGTAATATGACGGCACCAAACGTTCAGCAACACGACACAGCTACATGCGTGTTTAGACAACTCACACTCACACTCACACTCTCAACCACTAAATTCCTTCTCTGCCGTTTCCTTTTATTCCCTCATACTTCACACAGCTCAGAGACTTCTAGGCTGATAAAAAGGCTGAAACGTAAACAGGGCGCACCACTTCCACCATCAATAAATGAAAGGTCACAATTCACAAAGTAAGCTAATGACTGTAGCTGCGATGAGAAATGTTTTCCGCTGCAGTAAAGCGCGGTGTTTATCACATTATTGTCCGATTGAAGGAGGCCAGGAAGATTTTTCCTTGCTCTGAGGCACTGCATTCAGGCAACTGTTGCCGTTACAGTGAATATGTGGTGCCGTTTTAATCTGGGATCAAACTGAAAATCCACTCCCATAAGAGTTCAGTCAAGGTCATTCTGACGATTAGGCCGACCGTCTACGGAGAGACAAATTCATACAGAGGTAGGACGAGAGGGAGGGGGGCAGTGACAAGCACACCTTAGTTGGATATTCTGCAAGCTGAATATTTTTAGAAATGGCATAAACCGTTTTATGGTGCTGTAAAATAACTTGAGCAAAAATGATAACACCCAGAAAGCTTCATTGTTTGGTTCGCCGCAAGTGGGAGTGTGACCTGCCTGAAGACTGGTGCTGTGCCCAGGGAAACAGCTGGTCTGTCTGAAGCCTACACACAGACGCATGCACATACAGACTGAGGGGTGAAAGGAGGGTGTGAGAGACAGAACCAGCGGCCTTGAAATAGACCGGGATAGGCCCTGGGTCAGAGCCGGCCCGCCCGGCCACCTGTCTGGCATGTGAGTGTTTCCAAGGAAGTGAAGACAAGGTATGTATCATATAGCAACAAGTCGCCTTGAAAATACTTTTGCACGTCATCACCACCTAAATAGCTGTCACTACTGGAAATGTTATTTTTTTTACAGTACAGAAGAAAAAGCAATACTGTACCATCTGTAGCTGATGTTTTTAAACGGCTGCAGAGTCCTTGAGTATCTCCATACGTTTCATTGATTTTGGTTATTGCCTCAGCGCCTCTGAGTTCCATCAAGGACCGCAGTTCTTTGAGTGAGCAGCCAAATTCCCTGTCATGGTTGGCCTCCATCAGGGAGTTCTTCACCCCACTGTACGAGTTGTTTGCCATTGCCTTGCTTTCTGCTGCCAACTCAGTCTTTTGCAAAGCACTGCTGCTTTGACCCGACAGTGGGGCTAAAACAGAAAAGTGTTGTCCCTTTTTAAAGAGAGGAAAAAAAAACCTTAAATCCTCAAAAATGCAAATGCACTGATGGTTCCCATACACAGCTGACGGGCCCTTCACAGGCAGCTGGAGTCACATTTCAGGTGGTGTAGGGATATTACAAAACAAGCCATCCCTTGGAGATTCAGTTCTTCATGGTGACCTGAAGAACGCCCGCAGAGCCGGAGATCACCTAGAAAGCAGATCTGAAAGACAAGAGCAAACTATCAGAGAGTGATCATCAACACTGCTAAGTTTAATTTTAGAAGCAGGGAAGGTAGTGATATTTTCATAGAATACTTCTTACAACTATGAAAACATTTTGTCTACATAGCCCTGATACACAATGTTCAAAAGAGCGAAAGCGTTTAGCTGTGGTATGAAGCATGGCTGATTGGAGAATCTTTAAAACACATTCCCAGCCTAAATAGAGCATCTTTTGGGGCCAGTCTGTGTTTGTTTTCATACTCATAATTAAAAATTGCTTCAAGCTTCAAGAGAAGGGTCAAACAAAACCGCAACCTTGATAGTTGTCACTGATCTTGGTTGGAAAGTGAATTTATGTTGCTTCTCCCCCCCCTATAAGCACCTCACACAACCAACTTCTTTTTTCCACAAATAGTATTATAAGCAGAACAAGGATTTCACACATTGAACTCATCAAGTAAGGTCCAAAGTTACAAAATACCCTCAAATAGTCCTGTATTATAAAATCTCTACTGGCATGTGTCACAAACTACACCAGCTTCTCCACTGATTCGACTTGACACAAAGCAAATACTCATTCTGGTTGCAAATAACTTTTGTATTCTGCTGACCAATTAACTTTCTTTCAGTGTGAAAATAGTTGTCAAACCACCAGGCTGCATTGTCGTCTTGTTGACTGGTTATGTTTACCACTAGAAAGCTTTGTTTTGCACAGATCTGGATGCAGCATGGCTTGTGTGAGTATGTTTCCTTCTTCGTGTGAACAAGTTTTGGTTTGGTTTAAAATTCAAATAAATGACGCATTTCTTGAATTTGTTCTACGTCATTAAGTCCTTTCAGAACCTATAAAAGTGAAGGAAAGCAGAGATTCTTTTGGGGGGAAAAAAACAAAAAAACAGAGGGGCGACCCGACTTTAATCAAGCTCATAGGATTGCCATGGTGTGGATAACTGGGAATCTACAAGATGTAAACAAAGCGTTTGATACTATGGTAATAACTTTGTTTTGAAGAGACTGGAATATTAATTAGAGATGCAGGAACTGCAACAGGCTGAATCAGGTAACAAGTTCAGGTTTACATATAGAAAACAGCAAAACAACAAGGACAGCTCCGAAACGATATTTTATTTTACTGTAAAACTAATATATATATGAAAACAACTAATCCTTTAAAAAATAAGGCAATTAAAATGACCAGCACACTGCAAATACATTTCACATTTACCTATCAAAAGCATACAGACTGCTATATCTTATTTAAATCAGCATGAAATAATGTCAATGTACTAAATGGAGGAAGCGACTAAAAAACAAACTGATGTGCCAAGAAGATGTGCAAATCTGAAGTTCATCCATCAGTGATCCATTTAATTTAGAAACCTTTCATAAACTCGTGATCGCACCACCAAGCTGAATGAGTGTGGCAATTAAAAATAAGTGAGAAACATGGTCAGTATGGCTCCATCAACTAAACCGTGCAAACACTGATGAGCATTTATGTATACAACCACACAATCGGCTTCAAAATTGCATTCATTAGTCACAGCTATTAGAACCATAGCGGTGATATGCTGATAGAATGGGGCTTTTTTTATGTTAAAGAGATTCTTGCAAAATACAAAACTGAGTTTTGAAGGTTTCCATAGAAGCACCAATACTTTAGTCTGCTTCCCTCAGGCAATACTGTCAGGAGACCCAGTAATAATTTCCACTGTTTTGCTGATCATACCCAGCTATATTTGTCTGTGAACCCAAAACATAAAGAACAAGTTAATCACAAGAATGCTTCAAAATCTGCCCAAATTCAAAATGTAGCAAAAATAAACTGCATTTAGATCATTCTCTTTAATCTTAAAAGAATATAAAATCCTTTTCCCAAGTTCAACTTATACCGAACATGCTTCTTGTTTCCGTTAAATGTTTGTTATTCGTAAGTCTTATGCTCTAAGTTTACATTCTAACATTTGTCCTCGTTGTGTTTCCAAAGCCCAAATGGGAGCTACATTTGAAGAACTCAAATAAAGTGAACGTTACCTGATTTTGAAAACATCCTCATTTTATATGTCAATTTCAAAAGTGAGCCAAACATGACAATGTTCACTAGTGTAGGTTAACGAAGGCGTTTGCCAGTTAGTACCAGTCCAAAATATTATTCCGACCAATCATATTGACGGACAAGTTTTCATGTAGCCATGTGGGAGAAAACAAAAACGAAAGGAGGGTAAAGCTCAACTGAGTTTTAATCTGGCATTTAATCGGTGTGCAAACAGCACACACTAGAATGATTCGTCTGAAGCTCATCCAATATTGACTGAGGGGAACTAGAAAAGAATAAACCTCCATGAAAACTAAGGATTTTTTTGTATGTATTTTTTATTTAAGAAATCACACTTCAAACTTCAGGTGAAAAAGACAACCAACCATATGGTTTATTGTAAAAGGTCAAGGTGTGTGATGGTCACTTGTTTAAATTTATGCACATATTCTTGGTAATCTGTGCTGATGCATCGAAAGCCGCATGTTGTGTACAGGTTCTGGAGCAACAGTTGCTACCATCCAGATGGCTGTTCGGTTTGAGAGAAGACTTTGCTTATTTTATGAATTCAATGCCGAGCCACGCTGGACTGAATGCTAAACTGGCCTGCCCGTCTGTGTGGAAATGCTCTCTATTCAAACGTTCTCCAGCGCTGTGAAAAGGGAAAGACATGCAACAAAGGAGGCCCCAAACTGTCAAGCACTTCAAAACCTTCAGTAAGCAGGAATCACGAGCCATCTGCTTTTTGAACAACAGAAATTCTCACTTTTGGAAATTCCCAGAGTGGTTCTAAAAGCACCAAGAGCGTAATAACCGTTTCGGTTTGTAATTGGCAGAATAAGTCAATAACATTTTTAATTTGATCAGTTAGAAGTCCTATAATGATTTTAAAATACCTTTAATGAACATAATGTGCCTGCAAGTAATTCGTTCTCTCAGATTAAGAGTAGACTTTTCCCCCCCCAACTTATCTGTTAAAATATTTACCTGTAATTCTAAACAGATGATCAAATATTTTTCTCATAAACTAAAGTGCTATACCCCCCTGTTCATAGATAAACCTGTATGCATGCATCTCTAACTGTCTAATATTTAGCTGTTGATTTAAAATATAAAATGTACTTGCAGTTTCTTTAGTAAAGCAAGAAACATTTAGAATCTGCCTAAACAGAAGAGAAACTCGAGACTAAACCACAGGACTGCTGAGACATCTTGCAAAGGAAATGATAAAACTTTTTTTTTTCTGTTCAACCACAATTAAATTACATCTTTCCAACCTTTTTTACTGTTAAATGTCCTATTATAATGGTTTCTCTGTTAAATCAAAGTGCATGAGGAAAACATAGCACACTATTAGCTTTTGGTAATAATTGATCTTAATTGGTCAACGGGCATTTTTTTAATAAAAGTGCGTTAACCCTCCTTATAACCTGTGCTTTCTTAAAAGGCTGATAGACTGTCTTAGTGGACCCTTGTAATCTTTAAAGTTTGGAAGAAAAATCTAATTTATATAATTCTACCCATAAACCCTCTAAGGGTGTAACAAGTATTGGCGCCTAAAATATTGATGTTTAAAATCATATTCCATGGAGGACCACAAAAATGAAAAACAGAACGATGAAGTCAAATCACAGCTTGATGACCTCAGATCATCAGTGTGTTTTTACTTCAACTTCGCTGACATTAAAGATTTTTCTTGTGGAATTTGGCATTTGCTAAACACATGCCTTCGAATCTGAATACAATAGTACCATTACATATTACAGTGTTAACAATATGTATTTTTTGAAAAGCGTAATGAGTTTAGATATGGCTTGATAAACATACAATTAAAATGTATAGAATTATATTGTTATAGAGTAAAAAGGTGGGAAATTGTAAGCCTGAGAACAACTGTGAGTAACACTGAGCAAAATGGGTCTCCCAAATACATCTCCAAATTAAAAATCAAATCAAAAGAAAAAACTTGTCTAATTTGTTCTCAGTGAGGGACAAAAAGGGTTCTTTGCCTTTTTACCCAATGCTCCCTGTTGTATCCAGACAATTCAAACTACAAATTACAGTAACTATTGTTTTGTTAAATTGTCCATATTTGTAAATGCACTTGCAAGCACAGCTACAAAATTTATTAGGTGACAGAAATGCAGGGTTACAAGATTCAGTGTGTTCACCAATAACACAACAAAGTCCAACCAATAGACACCAGATAAGGAGAAACGTCACTGTCAGCGCAAGATACCAAAGTTTAACCAAGAGAACAGCCAGCTGTGCTACATGTGACATGGCTGTAGAGTTCATGCTGTGATGTGATTGACAAAACAAATGAGTCTGTGGAAACATTGAGTACCACAGACGCCAAAACCAACCTGAATAAAGATGAGAATAACCCACCTACGCAGCTTTTTCTGATCAATGTAATCCTAAGGAGTCACTAATCGTCACAAGTAAGAAAGGTTTGTAAAAAAAGAAAACGGAAAAAAAATCAACCTAAAAGAAGAAGAAAAAAACAGTACTATTTTGAAATAGGTGTTTGTTTTTAGTTACCCAGCAGCAGGACCAGAGTGCAACAATGATGTTTGTAGTAGAGCTGCACAATGTATTGGATTTCAGAAACACCAAGGACTGTATCCAATATTTGGAGGGATATTATATTTCCAGTGCTGGGCATTTACACTCTGCATAGGAGTAATATTTTTGGCTGTTTGAATGGATGCCAACTTCCCTTAATGTCCAAAAGAGGTATTTATTTTAGTAGTAGAGATGCTGAAATATGGTTAGGTGGTTAAGTTTCAGAATCCATTGTACAATTTACATATTTCTGCAAGCTCTGCTCTAATCTGGGATATGTTTTTCCTACTATTCAACGTATCATACTTCTAGTGAATTCAGAATTTGATTTTACATTTCAAAGTGTTTCTTGCCCTTTTCACCCTCCTACCAAACAGGATGTTCACTTTGATCACTGAAACAACGGAAATAAAGTAATCTTAGACAATACCTAGATAAGTTCATTTAAAACATTATAGGTTATAGGCTTATCACTGAAACAAATAATGCAGCACTACAGAATCAGAAAATCCTAAAGACTTTCTGCAGTGTGATTACCTCAGGAAAAGTCGTCTGTTAAAACATCAGGACTTCCTGATTAGACAGATTCTACTCTAACAGTACAAAGCTACAGCCCACCACTTAATTAGCCACACACAATGAGGCTGGTTCATGAGAACGAAGGACATCAGAATTGTTTTCATAAAGTTCAGACAAATATGCATCACTGTACAGTAACTAGGGAGACTTCTTTGAACATTTCTATCAAGGTCTGAAGAGAAAATATAAAAGGATCAAGTATTTAATTTCTTATTGTATAGAAATGCTTTATAAAAACTGCTCTTCCAGGTACAGAGGTATGCTGGAATTTAATCAAGGCTGAACAGAAATGAAGGCAGGATGAAATTAAGCTTTTTACGGAAATAATAAAGGCGGTTCAGATGAGGAGTTCTAGATTCTCGCATTATTGTTGAATTTCTTCACCCAGGGATTAAACACACACACAGACACACAAAAAAACATCCAGTTATCCCTGAAGAGATATTTAAAATTCCTAAACTGAAAAAAAAAAAAAAAGTATCTTTATGCTGAATTTGAAGAGCCACATAAAACAGGATCATGGGGACGATCCAATCAGGCATGCAGAGATCAAAGATGGTCACTTTTTCTTTGATCCTTTCTGATAAGTTATCAGCAGGTCAAATACTTTCCAATGATTAAATGCATCAGAGCCAAGAACTTCAACTTTTCAGTTTCATAATTCAGATAAGACGCTTCAAGGGGCTTAATCTTGTAATTTCTTCATTTTCTGTTAGATTCAAACTACTACCTCCATCAAAGAACTTTTCTTTTATGTTTTATAGTCTAAGAAAACTGGAAATTAGAAAAGCTTTCTTATCATTGCTTAGCATAAAAATCTGTTTCAACTCATTGAAAATTGCTTAAATATGTACCAATTGGGTATTTGCTAGAATACAGAAGAAGTGTTGAATTTAGTACATTTAATCAACAAGGAAGAAAACATGCCATTATTTGAGCTGCTAATCTCACATCACATACAAAACTAGAAAAAGAAATATTTCACTTGGATAAGGGGCTCGAGTAAATACCTGCAACATTTTCTTAAATCAATTTAAAAGTTGAGCTATAAAGCACCACAGTTAAGATTTTACTGAAACCAGCATGAAGTCCAGGTAACTTGGCTAAAGTCTCAGATATCCTTTTAAATTCTTCAACCTTGTGCTGGCAGAGAGACTGCTACGTTTCATATGTAGTTCACACAGCCCTGCTTAAAACAGAATATAAATAAACTCATACAGATAGGGGTGTTACAAAACGAGGGCAACGCTCCTGCCCTCACAAGTGCACTCTGTTGTGTGCAGAGTGCTCTACCGGGTGCCTAACGCATGTCAAAAACAGTTAATTTAAAAATATGCTAATTCAATAGCAGAATAAAATTCTCTGTCATGTGGATTCAGATCATTTCTGATGGTTCATCTACGAGGTTTAGATTGTCAACTTGTGTGTTCACATTAGTTTAGTAGAGCCAAGACGCAATATGTCCAGTTGGGCAAATAGCATTAGCAGTGAAAGAGAAGACGCATCTGAAACTCTATTGGACCGAGCATATAAAGCCCTTCCCATCTGGAAATCTAATGAAAATACAATGCAGCTTTTATACAAGGTTCTTGGTCAAAGGGCTCAGCTAAACAGATTGAAGTAACAGCAATTAGCTGGCATGGAACAAATGTGGTTCTTTAAATAAAACCCAACAGACTGTAAAAATATGTCAATGGTAACAACTGGAATCTATGCAAATCTCCAACACGTTTCTGCAGCTGAACAGGGTCGAGTGTTTACAATAGCTTAAAAAAAATTAACCCTTGTTCTGACTGTACATTGAGTTTTTAACGCAGGGTTTAATTTGCTAAAATTGATAAGAATCTAAAATGTTGCAGCTCCCCAGTCAAACAGTAATGTCAACCAGTGTTTACTCCCCTTACAGATTTCTGTTTTTGCTTCTTTCTTTTTTTTGTCCAATTTTAAATGTTTCAGATAATTAAACAAATGTCAATATTGGATAATCTGAGTAAATGTAAAAAACACTTTTTGAATGATTTCATTCATTAAGGACAAAAGCTAGTCAAACTTAACATACTAGGACTATGTTAAAAATAATTGCTCCTCATGTTGGTTCATAACTGTTATTTTTGAGTTTAGGAGGACAAACGCTTTTTCACAGCACAGTTTAAAAAGCAGGTTTGTTAGGTCAGTTTCCAGACAACAGGATTTGGACATTTCTGTCTGGACTGACAGTTTAAACTGCAGGTAAATCCAAGTTACTTTGCCGCTTGTTCTGCATGGACTAGTTACCTGTATAAGGTTAGGCCATCATGTTAAACATTTATATTTGAAAACTTAATGTTCTGTCATTTCATTTCAAGGGTTTAAATTCTTACAATATGCCTGAAATAAAAACAAGACTGAAGTTTTCTCCAGCTGTAAGAACCACAGAATAACAGAATTGCACCTGACCCCACTGTCACTGCTGACTGCTGGTCAGCTGGCTGAAAGAAAACTGCTACATTTATTCTTTGTGTGGACATCCAGAATTATTTCCAGTAGCAAAAACACACAGTCACGGTGTATAAACTAAAGGTTCACCACATATAATTAAATATTTAGATGTTTACACTACAAAAATGGCTTACACTTATGCATTGAATATTAAATTTATATAAACATCATGACAGTAGTATTCTAGGAATAATTATTTATGTTCTGCTTTAAACAAACGCTACTCTATTCAAATCATACATGCTTTATATTTTTATGCAAATTTAGTAAAACTCATCACTCCTGCTATTCTGCTTCACACTGAAAAATAAGGCTGAGTATTTTTCTTGGCCTTGTGGTCGTTCCAGGCTATGTCCAGAAAACGGCCTTGAACTTGTTGCCTAGACTGACTCATTACTTCTTACAGTGGTTTCTCCTTTTACCACATAAAAAAGGTGTTGAGTATTTGTGGCTCGTGCTATGTTGAGGGTGCTTTAGTACTGTGGTTAAAGTTGCTATTTTTGTTATGTTGCACCTTACAGTTCATTCATCCAGCATCATTTTACAAAATAGATTCCATGTTTTAACAGTTTCCACCGCTTTATAAAACAAGATGTGCCACAAAGCTTCAATGTAGCACAAATTCCACTACTAACGGTGAAGATCTCAGCTCTTCTGGCAAAAATAAATGCAATCTTAATTGTTTTATTGGTCTGGATCCATTTGATTTATCTTACTTTATCAGCCTCCTTTTACATGATCACACTTTACAAGCATCAACAATGCCAAGATGAAGACGTGCCAACATTTGCTACGCCGCTTCAGTCTAGGGTTGCAGAGCGGGTCACATGTCACAACAGTGGAAAATCATTGTGATTGGATCTCCAAGCCAACAGCTGGCGTGGTATGGTTGAAAGACAGTGGCTGGAGTTAACCCCTTCCCTGCCTCAGCCTCACGCCTCTGTCGGATGACTTGCCTTGAGGCGCAAAGAGTTGTGACTCTCGGGCGTTATCTCACATCAGACGTTCGCCGAGACCTCCTCCACCCAGAAGCTGCGCGAGAGGAAGCCGGGCAGCCGACGAGACGGCAGTGGTCTTCCTCATCCACAATAAGGAAAACCCTCTGGCAGTTTGAACACCTCCACGTGCCAACAACTCGCCGAAAGTCGAGGACAGCAGTTCTAGGGATCCCTCTGCTGAGGAGCTGCCTAATGCGAGATGTGGTATTTTTAGCTTCGCCCAGACCGCCCCCTCCCCCCGCCGTAGCTGAACTGGGTCACGCCATGTAAATGTGGAGGGCACAGGCAGAGACACCCAGCCCTCCTTGCGCCGCCCTGCTTACAGTCGGGAGTGCTGCTTCACCCCCACGACTGGAACTTCTCCACAGGTCTGAAAAAGCTGTCAGGCACCCAGTCGATGAGAGCGCACAGTCAGCGGCGTCATCAGCAACACATTCGGCGCTCTCCGGCACTTCTTTCATCTGGGATAACAGGCAATTGTTCCCTGAAGTGACAGAAAAATCTCTTACCGTCAAACTACTTAGCCTGAATTAACAAATGAGTAAACCATTTCCTGAACCGCTTGACTAAAATATCTTGTAAATAATCAATGTGGTTAAGAACGGGACGTCAAAAAAAAAAAAAACTATTTTGTTATTTGCTAAAAAGTCATTTTCAAAGAAGCTGAAAACCATCTCAAAACCAAGCTTCAAATCCCTGAAATAAATGTCTTCAGATTATTCCAACATTCCCTGTCAAAGTCGACTGCCAAAGAGAGCACAGACAATAAGACATGTAGAACAAGGTTATTTCCCCCCAAATAAATCTAAAATTGAATTATTTAGATGCCACAACAGAGGACATGTTTGGCATAAACCAAATACAACGTTCCACGAAAAAAACATCAGAACTGTAAAGCACAGCATTTGAATAGTCATGGTTTCAAGGATGCTTTACTCAACTTCTCCCATAATCCACTGTGAATTGTTCCGTGTGTCAGCGTGTGCGTGGGGACTGGACCCTGATAAGTGGTGGGTGGTTGACACAAGCGTGACTTCATTGCAGTCCAACAGGGCGACCATGACACCGTACTTCTGCGATGCCGGCGTCATCTTTATACAGTGTGTCCGGTCTTGTGACGACAAGAGTCACACAAGCGGTTTTCTGAAAAATCTGCAGAGTCTCAAGGTCATAGGACTGGAAGCATCCCATATGTTACAACTAACATTTGAAATAATACAACACTGTGCTTGTTGTATTCCTTGAAGCATTAGTTTGGACTAATTTCTTTAAAAAAAAACAACAACACTGGTGATCGAAAATGACAGGGAGCAGCACTCAGTGCTATGACATAACAGATTTCATGAGAGTACTTTACAAATAAATTCCTGTTCAAGTGGACAACACCTCGACTCCACACAAAAGGATTTAATACATCCACCTGCACTCGGTGTTTCGCTGAGTGAAACTAATCCAATGCCGTGATGGCCGCTCCACCTGACAGCTCACGCAGAAAATGTTTTCTGCACACTTTTCCGAAATCTGACACACAATATGAATATGTGAGAACTCAGAAGCTTGGATTTTAAGAGTTTTCGCATTAAAAGAGCTTTAATTATGCTCAATTGTGATTCTGTAAGGCAGATGCTCCCCCGAAAATACTGTAGCAACAACGTGCTAAATATGCAAATACTCTTGGGGGGAAAAAAACTATTAAATCTACTGTAAGTACCTCTCTGAATATCTCACTGGAGTTGTATAATATAGACCAAATGTAGACCTTTTTATTCCAAAAACGTTAGAGACCAACCCACAAGGCATGCCTACAATCATATGTTAAAAAAGATTTGAATGAATGAGTAGTAAAGGGTAACTCGAAAGACATGTAACATAATACCACTGCTTGGAATAGCCCTGGCCCTACAGTCTCCACCAATGGACAAGCAAATCTCCCAACACAAGTACATGAGATCCTGAATACATTCCGTCTCATGGTACCATATATTCCACCTCATGACGACAACAACAACACACTATGTTTAGTTTCCAGTGTTGGTTTACATGACTCAATGTCCCCTCACTCATAAGATGACCAGGATTTTTAAAACAATACCCTTTACTCAGCACTTAGAAATGAAGATTTATGTTTTTTTCTTTTTTTTTATATGGCTCGTTTTCATGGTGTAAATTTGAGATGTGACACTAAAACATGAGCTCATCAACTCTCCTCCATCTCATCATGAGCAGTTCACCCTAGCATTGTTTGAAAAGTGAGAACTGTCTGACCTGAATTAGTTGTAACGCCTACCAATAAGGACTCAAAAATTGCATACATTGTGCTTATTTTCTATATTTGCTATAACTCTATCAAAAATAATAACAGTCATTTACGCGTTTGATTATTTTTATATTACATGACTACTTAATTCATGTTGCACATTTTGCTTTAAATTTCTGTCTTAATAGAGTGCAACGGCTGCATTTATCCTCAAGGTTATCACCACGACACTCAAAACAGCCCGATTCCAGACAACACCCCTACTACTTTGAAACACTTGTTCTGTAAAGTCCCCAAATTCACTTTGGTAACTTCCAAAACAAAGCCTCGCATTAGCAGTAATCAAGCGTTTTAAAGAAAAACAGCAGCAAATGGAGCGACTGCTGTCTTTTTACTCTGTCAAGGTGAGCGGAGTTCTCCATCCTAAGTCACAACAAAGAGATTGTACGGCAACAAATAAGAAAAGTGATCATTTTGCCTTCTTTGAGTGACAGACAGCGACAGTCTGAAGTCAAAGAGCTCAGAGGATCTGAGTGAATCAATAAACAACTTTTGAATTTCTTTATGCTGAGAAAGACAAATTCATCTAAAAGCTATTCTTAGAGCATTGTAAAGTCTAATTCAGACCTTCCTGGTCTGGACTGGCACTAAATCTAAGTAGTTTATCATTTCTATAATAAAACCTCAAGACATTCTGGCTTGGCTGTCATTACAAATTACGTAATGAGTCCACAGATAACTGCTGTACTCTAGGATGACGAAAAGACATTAGATAACTGAAAGGCAGGGTAACATTTTAACCGTAAAAGAAACAAACATGCATTTTTAGGGTGATTATACAGAGGCTTGCTCCGCAGCACAGGGGGACACCGCTGGCGCTGAAGCAAGCCCGGGTGCTTTTTAATTGGATAAGGAGTGATCCCTTCAACTGCACACCAAAAGGTGCCCGGTGGCTGCAGTCCATTTCAGTTTCGACAGATAATCTATACGATACTAGTCCTTCCATTAAGTCGCAAAAGTTTTAAGGGTGGCTGTCTCAAGGTCCGCTGTTCCTAAATGTTATTTTGCAGTGCTGACCGTAACTCAACCGTTAAATAACGGTTGATTGCCAGGAGCAGAAAAATATCGGTAGGGGTGAAGTTAACCTGAACGGAAAGCAGTAAAAGCGGGACAGCTCGAGAAGGGACTCGATGTGTGGTTTATCGGCGAAAGTGTATCTAAAAAAGAAGAATAATACTGATTGTTCCTCTATAAAAACAAGTTTACTGCGGCTGCATTGGGGTGACAGACAGCTGCGAGGACTGCCCTGCACGCGGAATCCACAGAACACTGTCCCCCAAATTTACAAGATAGCAACGGCAGCACGCTACATATCCAACATAAATTGCCTCCATGTATAGCCGTTAAATGAGTCAGACAACGTTACATGGAGTAACCTAGTGTTAATTTGTTTAACCCATTAAATTTCAACACATTTCACGGGAAATGTTCAGCTTAAAGCGCAGTTAGAGAGTGTACGGTTCACGAACCGTTAAAGCAAGCAAGTAATCGTCGCGAGTTTAACGTTAACGTTTAACACACGTTAAAAAGCCGTTCCTGGCTGACGTTCAACATTCGACTGTTAGCCGACTAGCTCGCATGCCTTAGCCTATACTGGTTGTAATGAGGGAAATACACACAAAAAATGTGCTTCTTATTGATTGACAAGTCCAAAAACTTACACTAGAGCTGAGTAGGAGTCACGTAAAATTAAGCACAAGCAAATGGAAGATGGCAGCATCCTCGCCGACTACTACGAGCCACCTGGGGTTGGCAAATGAAACGCCCAATGTCAGTATCGAACCAAGATATAACGATAGCTAACGGTGTTAGCTTCGGTACAGTAGGCAGTTACCCTTTCAGACGCTGGCCCTCGCTGATCACTGCACACCCAAAAGGAAGATTTTTTTTTTTTTTTTACACCACCTGGTTTTGAATGCAGCTTCCGAACACCTGGAAGCCTCTCCTAGCACGTGGCCATTCTGCCACCCTGGTAAGGAAATAAACCAGAAAAATATACTTACTCCCGCTTTCTGGAGCGCAATCTCTGACCGTTTCTCTCTCACTCCCCCTCAGTCTCACCAAAGACTAGACTCTCTGCCCCGATCTGAGGTAAGGCCCCGCCCACTGCGTTGTCACAGCCACAACCAAAGACGTCTAATGTGTCAAGAGAGTTCCCCCCGCTAGTGGCTCGTCAGAAAACCACTTGGTGCTGTGATGAAAACGGATGGCGCTACAATTGAGCTGAAACTGAACAAAGTGACTGTTTGTTCTTGTTTATAGTTCTATAAAAAAAAAATTACAATTTCCAATACCGAAAGCCAATCAACATTTTTTTTCTTCTTAGAAGAGGCAAACTGGTGCATAACTTTCTTTCTCACACTGTAAATCAATAACTAAATGTATACAATTAGCTTGTAAAACCAAATGATGAACAGAAATATAAATAAAAATAATTGTCTTTTGGATTTAAAAAAAAACCCACTTCGCTATACTTTATGCCTCTTTTTTTCCATTTTGAGTTTGTTTATGCACTCCATCCACCTCTCATGCACTAATAATTAAAGTTGAACATTTAAACCTTTTTTTGATTATTAATACTTGGATTTCGAAATTTTCAACCTAATGTGTTGATTTTATTGTCCAGACTATATTTACAATGTAAGGGAACACTTACGAACTGGAACATTTCTCAAACGTGGATTTAAACGAAGGCGGAAGTACATTGTGGAGAATCACCTTGCTTTGCCGACTTCCCTGCTGTCACAACACCGCCAGGGACATGTGATGCACGTCAAAAGGAGGATGGGTACGGACCAATGGTGTGGATTCCCATTGGTCGAGCCAGCATATCAGTCGCCTATGGAAACGGTTACGTCATGATCCCCTCGTATTCCCTCTTCGCTCCCGTGTCGCTTTATAATAACAGGATTATTGAGCAGTTCCCTCCATCATTTAAGGCAGCCAGTGAAAAGCACACACAGAAAGATCACTGTGTTGTCTCTGCAGTCCTGCTGTCTGCAACACAAGGCTCTTCCCTCAACGCTTAATCAAACCTGACGTCACTGTTTCCATGATGTAGCGCGGTTTTTTTTCTCTTCTTCTTCTGCTCCCTATTGAATGCCTGTATTATTTATTCACGATTATCCAGAACTCATGAGAAGTAGCATTTTCGGCAACCATAACCCTGGCTGGGTCACTGCAGCACGAAGAGCAGCGCCAAGTAACAATCAGAGCTGCCGTCAATCTCTTCAGCTACCAGTCAAACACTAACTGAGCAAATGTATTCTACACTTAGGAATCATTGCAGGTGCATGCGCCTAAAAAAAAAATCAAAATATGATTTAACAGCTTATTTTATTTCAGTTATTCAATTTAAAAAAATAAACTCATATATATTTATTATACACTGTAATATAAGCATTTATATATTGTTATATATGTTAATTGTAATGATTATGGCTTATAACTAGCCATAAGTATTACTGAATAATTTACTATAATTACAGTGGGAGAATAGAAATGTGTGGAAAATCTATTTTCCACTAATTATTAATCAAACATTTAATCAATCTAAACATCCGATCCTTTATTTAAGGTAACTCGGGGTTTCAGCAGTTTTGCAGTTTTTCTGGAAGTTTTAACCAGATAGAAGACCATAAAAACTGAATGCTGCTACTCCATGTTTGATTCTGACTCTGGAGATGCAGAGAAGACTAGAACAGGAAGACCTCAGCAGTCTGGAAGACCAATAACAGGTCTTTAAAATCCTGTCGTTTGTTTATAAAATGGCTTGGCATCAAAATATGTTAAAGTCTGTTCTCTTAGCTGCAAAGAACCTGTGTAGGAGCTTTAGAACTGAGTTGATGCGTTCCATTTTCACAGTTTTAGTGAGGACACGATGAGAACAAATGGATCTGTGTGATAGGTCTTAAATCAATCACTCATGCAAACTACCACAAGTTTCCCCTTCCACTTAACTTTCCAGGAACCAGTATTATTTAAAACTGCTTTTAAACAAAGGCCTTTTGTAGATTAGCCTAACTGTCGGGTTCTCCATTTTGTGGACTTCTGTATTAAAAAAAAAAAGATTGCTCTCACTTAAGATTCAAAGAAAACAAACAAAATATTACTGTTTGTAATGAATCTGTATTAAAATTTTACTTTCTGAATTGAATTACCTCATAAATTAACTCTTATAATCTCCCTTGCTTCCTTTACCCATCAGTTGAGGGCGTATTTGTAAGCGTTTTAAGGTCCAAAACAGTTGAAGAATTTACGTTTTTTTAAAAATAAAAGTTAATATTAAAGTTCAAAATGTGCAAAAGAAAAATAATTCTATTCACGAAAAGATCAAGCTCAAGCTTTAGAAATGATCTTTGGCTAAGTGAGCCAATTTTAGGTTCTCTTAGCTCGGTTTAATATCCCACGATTGAAAACAAACTTTAGCTAAGGTCAAACTGCTGTGATTACACTAGTCGTTTTAGCATAATGGGATTTATCATTAACACAATAGCCCTGAGTCTACAGAACCACGTATCTTTTCAGATGTGTAAACATCTCAAAAGGTCAATGAGTTTGTGCTTGTGTATGTACAACCTAACAGTGGAAAATTTCACTTCAGAATTTCTGTGTCAGATAGAAGTCAAAGGGGAACAGAAGCAGAATAGGAAAAAAAGTTTTTTTCTCTTCTTTTTTTTTTCCCACTGGGGAGTCTTGCGCAATAAGTGTGTGATTCGACTTCTATGGCTTAGCGAAAAGCAAAATGAGGAACTATCAGTCTAGTTGCTCAGATAAGCAAAAAAAAAAAGATGTAATAAACTTTTGAACAAACTGTGAAATGCTGGAGCCAGTCATGCCGGAGTGCGTTAGGTACCCGCCCGTGTGCCTTTTGAACCGTCAATTCCCTGCTCTAAAACTTCAGTAAAGTCCATCTCATTTGCTGATGTTTCCCTTTTCACATGCAGCAGCAGTGATGTAAGCCTCAGCTGATCTGCACGGCTTTATTTGCAAGGTTTTCAAAGTGGTGGCATAAAAGATAAAGCATAAATCTATTTTTATGTCTGCTACTATTTTTTTTTTTTCAACATAGCTGACCCTCAGCGGTTTAGTTGGCTTCCAGAGTGGCCAGTCTGTACAGTTTTATGTCGGCTAACCCTGAACAGATGACTCCAACCAAAACAGTGAAGCTGCCCGTTTTCTGTCTTTCTGCCTATAAGTCTGTCAGTTCCTACATTATCCCTCCCGTTTTATCCCACACTCAAATACTGCAGAACTCATGGAAGTAACTCAAAGCAAGAAGACGGATGTAGACTTTAAGCGGGGCGTCTTTAATTCACGCGTGGGAGACGAGCTGCTTTTTAGCCATTAAAGAGTTGATTATATATCGAGTTTTATTCACTGGCAGAAACATAATCGCCTAAAAATCCCAGATTAACGAAATTAACTTGTGATCTTCAGACTTAGCTAAACTAGCAGCGGCCTGTCTCCAGTACTTGCGAAACCTAAGACAATAAGCTGTTTGACAACTCTGGGCCTGATCTCCTAATCTCATAACTGACCACAAAGTCAACAAGTGCATGAGTGGAATTTAATTTGAAGACAAAAAACAAAACAAACAAAAAAAAAAACACAGGCAGAAAGCAATAATGTAAGTGATTGTCGGGAGCCCATTAAAATCTAAATGTCAACAGTGCTCCTCATGCAGAACTTGTTAATTTTCCGTAACACTTTCTTTATTGTCAGGCGCCAATGTTTTTGGTTTCAGTTTTAAAAATAGATTCATTTAGTTGGATTTGGCCTTGGGCTGCTACTGCTTGTTTGTTCAGTTTAGCTCCAAGATTCCTGTTCTGTGGTACTTGGATTGCATTTTGTTTTTGGCTGAACAATTTACAAAGTACACAAAGCTTATAAACTTTGATGCCGAGGTAATAAGCCACCCCCATAAAGATGCTTTTCGCCCAAAAACGAGCTACGCTTGAAATAGAAAACTACTCCAAATACAATGTATATAGAGGAAAACATTCAGACTAAACTGAAACAGACAACAGTGAACCAAGAACAAGTGCTTATGGTTATTATTTACCTGTGAAATTCAAATATGGGGTCTGGGAATGACATCAAACCAAATTTAATCGTGTTCTCAGTTGCAAGCTGTAAATCTGAGGAGATGCGTCCAATTGCCATCATTTGTGATTACTGCCAATTGGGTAGAATATTCTGCAAGAGAAGATAAATCATTATTCCATTCAAATATGGCACGGAGTTCAGAAAGGAGTTCTGCTTTCTGAAAAACAATTAGTTAGAATTTGTCGATTTGATCTTCATTACAAAACACTTTTGAACCACTGGCTTAGCCTCTTCGAGCTCAATTTTAATCCGTGTAAACAGCTGTAAGTCACAGAATTAAGGTAGAAGATGACCCCTCATAAATTTTTGCAGTTTGCCTATTTTTCAAGATTTATAAAAATATTTTCTACTGACACTTAAAGTAAACTGAAATAAAGATATTTACTAAGCAGAAGAGAACCTAAAATCTTTAGAAAATCTTGGCACAAATCTTCCCCCTCCTTGTAATCTGAGGGAAAATGATCTCCAACGCTTGAGCACTTTGAGGGCCGTGTTGCTTTTAAATTGGTTGAGACCGATTGTTTCCCTCCACAGCTGTTGCCGTGAGCCTTGCTGTTGACTCAGTTTCTCTGTGGAAATTTGCCAGATGCTCTGGAGCGTCTCGTGAACTACAGTAAATGTCAAGTGTCACCGTCCTTTGTGCATGCAAATGTGTCGTTCACGCAGTCTGAGTAAGCATTCGTGATGAGGCGTGCCAAAACTTTATCGGGTTGGTGGACGCATTCGGTGCAAATCACAGACACTCTCAAAACAAACTCCTATATTTTTTTGTTGATAAAGAATCACATGCTTTTTTAGATAAGGATGAAGAGCTAAAAAGTTTAGAAAATAATTTTTTCGTAGGCACCAAGATTGCTTTTGTGGTATGTGTTTTTTTTTTTTGCTCCTAACATAGAACTTTAATTGCTGGGGTAGAGCTCTACACACCATGAGACGAGATAGCTTGACAAATAATTGCAGGTTCAGTTGGAAAGTGTCTCGCAACTGACACAGCATGAATGCGTCTGCTATTCTAACCAAGAATGACTTTGCTGCAACATCCTACTTGCATTTGGGCTTTGAATTGACGAAGATCTTTGCACAAAGCACGATGGAAAAGCCGAGAAGAATGGGGGGAAAAAAAACGAAGCCTCAAAATCTGTCATTTCCAAACAGTTAACTGTAAATTCTGCTGTGTTGGAAATGCCCGTGGAAATCATGTGCCTCGAGGCAAGTGGAAAATGGGAACAAGAAGATGCCTCATTATTTGGGTTACATAAGCCGGTCCCTATCAGTGAAGACGTGCTGCATGAACATTTCGTCCTTTGGTCAGCCAATCTTTCTTCACCACTTTGTTTCTTGAGCGGACATCAGATTTTCCACTGGCTCAGCAATGTGGAACAGAGTTTGACGTGGAGGCTGCGAGAGGGGCAGCTTCCTCCTTATTTTAAAAAGGAAAAGGAAAAATAGTATTACATATTTTCATGTGCTGAAAAATGGCACAAGAATCAGTGCCGATGACGGGTTTGGGAATCAAAAGTTCTTCACCAACACTGTGCCTTGAAAAAGTATTCTTTTCTCCAGACATTGAGCTAAAACTTCACAGAATTGTACTTAAATTGTTGACTAAGGCATTCTTATTTTTTAACTGTCAGAAAGTATTTAGTTATTAAGAGTTATCATGGAAGATCTTCCTTTAAACTTCCAAAACCTTATCCCTGACCTGCTGTGTGTCCATTACGCATTGAGTTTTAAGGCAACTGAATGTTATCAATGGAGATAAAAAGGGCTAAAAACAACTGAATGCCACACTTTGAGTGATTGTTAAAGATCAAACAAACTGCATTTTTGCACGTACTTCACAAATATGTGCTGCTTTGTATTGATCTCTCAAACAAAACAACTAAGGTTTGTGATTGCACAAGGACAAAATGTGAATAAAGTTTAAGTCATACGAATCCTTTCGCACACCGCTGTACTCTGAACTTCTTAGTTTGTGTGTGATATCATCTTGCTGACATGAGTCCTAACGGACTTCACCCTAAACTGTTCAGTCGCATTCAACGACGGCAGTGGCTATATCAGTCAGACAAAGTTTATATTAAGGATGGGTCATCAGCATTTTAATAATAAACCCTCTTTAACCAACATGTCATTAGTCTGCCACAATCACTGTAATCACATTTTTCTTTTGGTTCAAACATTGGTTTATGTCTGCTGAAGGAGACCCCAATTATATGATTATCATTCACACCATTGCTGACTGGCAAAGCAACCAGACACACAAACACGGCGAATTATACGTATGATGCATGTGGAATGAGATCTCAAGAAAATCCCTCAGAATCAGTTCCACAAAGACTCTTTGTATGAATGGATGCCTGGAGAAAGGTGGTGGAAACAGGAGACGCAGGGGGGGATGAAGGGTCCCCTTCTGATTGAACTGCTCACCCCTTGGTTTGTGCATGTTTGTGTTTCCTACCAGCCCAGGAATTTACTGCTCGGCACAGGCAGGAACAGCCGCGGAGAGGTGAATGGATAAAGACCAGAGTTGTTGGGAGGTAGGTTTGGAGGGAAACCGAGACGGAGGAGAGGAGAAGCGGAAAAAGAAAGATGAAGTGCAAACACAAGGAGTTATTGTAAAAAAAAAAGGCAAAGAGTCAGCAAATAAGCGTGACCTGGAAGTAGAGATGACAAAACAAAAGCTGTGTGCACAGGGTGCGCTTGCAGGCGAGGAGACAGTGGTCTCACTCTGCCCTGAGCCAGCAGCAGGAAGATTATCTGGCCAAGTTTCCACTTGCAAACAATAATTCACCACAAGTGCCTATTGAGGTCAGACTTTGCAAGGGCGGTGACCCACCCAGTGCAATACAAGGTTGTGTGAGTTGAAGAGCCTGTATATGGTTATAGGATTCCACTGCCGCAAAAATTTGCATGTGCTAAAACCAGCCATAGAAGGGCGCTTTGTGGGGTTCCTTCTCTGTCCTGCAGCACATTTTCCCCCCCTCGCTTTGTTTTCATCGATATCTCCTGTATTTACATTCGCACTGGCTGCTGGTGAGGCTGGAAAGAGTATTTCAGGCAGTGAAAATTTGACATGTCATATAATACGGAGGCATATAAATAGTCTTGATTCTGCTCTCGCCAAGGCAGGAAACCACCTGAGATTCCACATTTAGACGTAGCGCAGCGTTTGTGGAAAACGGTGCCGTTAGAAAATGGCTACAGTGAAAATGGCAAATGGGCGAGACTAAAACACCTGCTGCGGTTAAATGTCAAAAACGAGCTGCCAGAAGTTATGCAGAGTTAATACCTCACGGTTTTGATCAGACAATGGGATTTAGAGAAACATCTGATCTGTTAGGGGCTAGTTAGCTTCCTGTCAGAGATGTCTTTTGGGTAATTTAGAGGCAACAGGCAGTAATTAAGAATCGCTTTCACTGTGCTTAGTTGTTCAGTAAGGCGTAGAGCCCATCAGCCCCATTAATCTGCCTTTTCCTTCCCCCTAAGTCTGAGCGGTGCCACTGGGGACAAGGCAAAACAATTAATGGCAGCTTAATTACAGTGCCACATCAGATTTTTTTTTGCTTAACCCACAGAATGTACAGAGAGGGGAACATTAAAAGTACATGCATTCTCAAGGCAGCACACAGCTTTTGGAGCAGCTAAAACACTGTGGCACGGACTGGGCACAGATGGGGCACGGAGGAGGAGATCCAGTGGGAACTTGGTGCCCTTTACACCCTATTTCTTCTTTCACATAGGGGCTTTCCCCTGGGAAAGGGAAAAAGGTTTGATGAGGCAGGGTTACAGACTGGGACCTAAGGCCAGCGATGCAAAGGAACCCCTGTGTATGTGTGAGCAGATGTAACATGATGTAAGGAATCAAAAACTAGAAATGGTGGTTTTATATGCGAGATAAACAAACTGAAAACATTTCTAAGTCGGCAAGCTTATAGGGAAAAAGGGTATAAAACAAGAGAAGCAATTTGCAGGCATGAATTGAAGGAGCAATTTTCAGTGGCAAAACAGACAAGAAGTAACTGTTGGGACCTTAATAAATAAACCCATTTTGGGAGCTGACATTAGTAATCTCTTCAGTGAATACAATACAGATTATGCACGTAACCGTTATGGACTTTCCTAAAACAATACCGCTGGAGAGCAGATTTAAAGAGTACATTAATCACATCAAGTTGTTCAGGTGATGAAGTAGCAAAGCAGACCCAGACCATCATACTATCACCACTATGTTTGACTGCTGGTATAATTTCTTGCTGAAGTGCTTTGTTGTGAGAGATTTAACAGCTGTTGAATTTTAAACATCAACATTAAATGGTGTTAGTGAGGCCATTAGCACTTTAAATGTTATTCTGTGTTTTTTTGTGGCCTTCTGCATGAGTCATCAATGCACTCTTGGAGTAGTATTTTTAGCCCAACCTCTACTGGGAAGGTTCACCACTGCTTCACTTTTTCCTCATGTTTTCTCCAATGGTAACAGTTGTTCTCATTTTGGTTTCTTTGAGACCCAAAGCCTTAGACATGGCTTTGCAATCCAGTTCACACTGACTAACATCAGATAGGTTCTTTCATTTCTTTATATCAGGTTATGATCACTTGCTTTTTGACATGCTCTAACCTACATGTTGTCGTGCTCTACATAAGTTGATTTTTGATTCTACAGGCCTGCCAGTTATCAGGCCTGGGTGTTGCTAGGCAGCTAAAACAAAAATGTTGTAGTTAATCAGGTGATACATAAATTAGGTTTCTAATTCAGATTGACTGTTGAAGTAAAGGTCTTCAAAGAACTGTGAAAAACAATGTTTGATGTTCTTACAGAAACCCATTTTTATTAAATCCATGTAGAAGGAGGTAAAAAAAAAACTGACAACAATTTAAACTAAAGTGAAAATAATTCTGGTTCACGTAAATAAACTACAAGTGGCATGTTGCTCCAGTAAATATGAAAATGGGTGTAAAATAATACCCCTGGTTTATTTCCTCTGTGACGAACCCTGTGATTATTACAATGTCACAACTCCATCAATGTTACCGCTGGCATACCCCTTACCCATATTTAGGGAGTCAGAGATAGATCCAGCCTGATCCTGCCGGAGCAGATGGATATGTCAGATATGCCCGCTTGGGCTTATGGAGATGCTTAGTGGTAAATGTAATGACCTGTGTGGGTTCTTATGTAAATGTGTGTGTGTGTGTGTGTGTGTGTGTGTGTGTGTGTGTGTGTGTGTGTGTGTGTGTGTGTGTGTGTGTGTGTGTGTGTGTGTGTGTGTGTGTGTGTGTGTGTGTGTGTGTTTGCCTTCCATTCTATCATTCACCACTGTTCCAATTACCCTGGGTCTGCCTGGGGAAAGCTCACTTCGCTGCAACAGAAAGGCACTGTAATGCCAAAGTCAATCATGATTTGTTTTTAAATTCCAGATTTAGATCAGAACGGGGCAACTTCGCAAAGTTATGGATAAAAATGAGTTCAGCTGGTCAGATTTGTTGGTCAAAATCACAAAGAAAGTGCATATAGACCACTTTCTGACAAAAATTTTAATCGTCAATCAAATTCAGCCATCTCTAGAAGTGTTATCAGCTGCATGACAAACAACACAGTCTGTGTTGTTTGTCATGTACAAACAACACATACTGTGTCTGTCCGACTACTGCAGCTTTGTGGTTTGGGCAAAGACTGTTCTACCGCAACAACAGAGAAACAAAGCAACAACAACAACAAAAAACTCAGCCCCCTGATGTTGCTGACCTGGTTCACTGCAATTCAGGAAGTGCATGAGGTCCGGTCAAGTTTAAAGAAAACAGTGCGCACTGGAAATAAATTAGTCAACTCACAGACAGTTTAAAAAAGAATCCGTTGAACTTTCTCTGACCATTTGCTCACATTTTGCAGAGTTTTTGCTGGCCAGTTTGTTTTTCTCAGCAGGTGAATCTTTTTTTAACAGTTGTGACCTTTTCCATGAGTTGCTGATGTCAGTTATGTTTATTTAAACCATTTCAAGACATGTTTACCTTTCGTGACATCTAGATTTCCAAAATCCTTTTACACAATGAGTCATTTTTATAAAATATTTCCATTTCTCTTCCCTCGTTTTTCTTAAGCATACATGTATTCCCTGACTGAGGATGAAGTCTGATTGTATTGTATGGACAAGTTTTGTAGCATTAGCTGGTAGTGCTGAGTAGGACTAAATCTATTGTGGAAAACTGCAGATAGAGCGAGAGGTATGATAACTATGTAGTATCCTCAGAACCTTTGAAGTCTTGTCGAGTCATAAAACACAAACTGGTTGTGTGCATAAAAGTGAAACTTGCACAATCACTGCTGGTCTCTGCAGTACTGATGAGATGTTGAGAGGAATGTAGTTGCACATCAGTATAATAAAGCCAGTCAAACTGTAGCAGAAATCACTTATCAGAAGACTGTAAAAAGGTTTAAGCGTTAACTTTTATCTTCAGTTTACCAATTATTTAAAAAGGGACAGCATACATCAGTAAACTAAGTAAAGCTGCATTAGCCAATGCACACTAGTTTTGCTTAGAAGTCCCTGTATCTTCTGTAAATTGAAAAGAAAGCATCAAATTCAATTCGAATTCCTGTTTTTCTCATAAGTCATTTGCCGCTCGGAGACTTGGCTCATGAAAAATGCTTTTACATCCCTCCACAGAGTCCCAGTTTGCTGAGTCTCCGAGCCGCTGCACTAAAGCATTTCTTCCGACTTCCTTTATAAAACACCGTATAAAGATTCACTTTCACTGGAGCTCAAACACAAACCTGAGACTATCCTATCACTCATGTTATCTTAGGTGGACTTTATATTACGCAGTCATGCTGGAATTTGGAATTCTCAGTGTATCATCACTCTTAAGCACAGCTCGTAACATTTTTGGCATTCACATTCCTCCTTTATACCTGCCCCCCATTCATTCTGTATTTTATTTGCCGTAATTCTCGATTGTGTCCATGGGAATGAATGCAACTATTGTGAACTACAAGCCTGAACACAGATGGACAGAAAAAGTTGTAAAAGTGATGATATATGCCCTTTAAGTTTGCTGGCCAGTAGTT
Source organism: Poecilia reticulata (assembly GCF_904066995.2). Taxonomy (NCBI): domain Eukaryota; kingdom Metazoa; phylum Chordata; class Actinopteri; order Cyprinodontiformes; family Poeciliidae; genus Poecilia; species Poecilia reticulata. Next base: position 8,037,035 of record NC_088852.1, on the reverse strand, counting down.
AATGGAAAGTTTGATTTAGCGTGTCATGTGAAGGGCACAGCAGGAGTTTACCACAGTTATGCCTCTAGAAAAACATCCATCACTGCTGTGATACATCATTAGCTTGGAGAAAAGAGGGCATATTTGTTGAAGTCGTTTAGGTGGACCTTTTATTTTTGACCTACAGAAGGGCATAGCTTTGTGAGTGGGTTCGGATTTGGGCACCTTTGAAGCATCTCGGCGCATTTTTTTTTGGAGCCGCATGTTATTAATGAGTTGCACAATGGCACATGTTATTTAGGCCCTGTGAGCTGCTTCAGAGCTAGGCCGTTAAACTCTCCATCATCATACTTCCATCTCGGTATTCATTAAACCCAGTCTATCCATTAGCCTTGACTATGTAAAAATTCCACTCAGATCTCCAGTATGTGAGAAACCATAGAAACAGGCTGGCCTTTGTTTCTTGTACTCGGGAAAGTGTCCTGTGAGCTGAACTGAGTAATACTGCTGTGGCAGATGACTGGCCCACTCACACACATTCAGTGTTGGAGGAAAAAATGGGTGAAGAATAACATTCATAAAAGGTGTGACATTTTGAAGGCCTGAAGATGATTTCTTTTTTTCCCATCCACTCATTGTTTTTTGACAGATTGCTTCCTCAGATGAAGAATTAACCAGAAGCAATGATGCAAAAAATTAAAAACTCCCATGTTTTGCTACTTGCACAGGAAATGCAAATAACACGTTGTCAGTTCAAACAACCTGAGCTAATTTTATATGTTTGATAATCTAATTTTCAGTTTTTTGTTCATGAATTAAATTAGATATGAGCAAGATGTGCTATATGCTTAATCATGTTCTGAGACTTTGTCAGTTGACAGCAGGATGAAAGTAGCCTGTCGAAGTTTGAAGTTGACCAAGATCAAACATACTTTTCTGATTTTAGCTTTTTTAGTTAGGTGACAAAAGAAAATCAAATTACTATTAGGGATTTGACTCATCTTTACGTCCATGTTTTTGTTTTTTTTTTATCTAACTGAGCATAGGTTACAGGAGTGACCATTTTCAGGAAAGACACTCCAAATCATTAAGATTGATTCAAGGCTTCTAAGAGGATTCCAGCCCATGATCTGGAGAAACTTTAAAGCAAAGTTAAAGATGTGGTCCATACTGCATATTGTCAACAGTAGAGAATTAAACACGCAACTAAAGAGAACAAATAAGAGAATATGTCAAAATGTTAGATCTAGAAACATTTGAAGCATATCTTGACTAAAACTGAATAATGAACCTCAACTAGTTAATGTCAGGAGATGTGAATTTTGAGTGGTGCACTAAGAACATGAATTATTCAGCTTGAATCAATGTGAACTGAACACAAAAGTAGTTCATGTGAGATGCGGCGTAGGCTGACATATTTCAAGTCAAAGTCAGTGACACACCGAGGATTTAGACAAAATGTTTGCAGCCATACTCAAAAATGTCTATTTGTAAAATCTTTATGTAAACTTCAATTACAAATTTTATCTAATGGAAAGCTTCTCTAAAAAATGTCCAGGCATTAGGGGGAGGTCTTTGAAGTAGACTGCTACCATAACCCAGTTAATATGCTACCCTACTTTCCAGCTCCAATAGCCCAGTTAGAAAAAGACCCACAAGAGTCACACTCTCCATGAGTGCACAATCCAAGTAAGTAATGGCAACTGTGAGCTAATGCTGGAGCTTTACCCACACCCTAAAATAAAAAGGAAAGATTGTGCAGAGCTGTCCAAAAGGAGCTAGGACTGGGATGAGATATTTTTGCATGAATATTTCAGACACTTATCTAACAAATGTAACTTATAGGATCCTGCTCAAGGACACCTTGGCAGGACATGTTGTAATAAGCACCGACTGCAGTTGGAGAAATAAAACCTGCCAAGGAAAAATTATAGGACATCGCTGCAAAGGAAGATATTGTGTCGGCTTGACTTTACATAAATCCTTCAGGAATTGAAAATCACAGCACCACTGACCGCAAACATCAACTCAAATCTTTGGTTAAACTCAAATCTGCTTTTGCTGTTTTTTCCCCCCAGCTTATCATTAATGAATCCAAACAAACAAACCTTAAAATTAAAACACAAATAACCTGAGTGGAATAGAAAAATTTGCTTTCAGTGAATCTTTTTTTTTTTTCTTTATTCAATTTTGTTTGGTAGTCATTTTTTTGGAAAGTTGCATTTTCACTCACCACAAATAGGTCTGACGACTGTTCATTGTTGCTTTCAAAAAACAAAACAACAACATGATGGGACGCTGTAAAAAACGACTGACAATAAGGAGTTTGCCCGTCATTGAAGCCTGAACGCCATCTCTATTCTAAATATGTTGCAGCTAGCACAGACATCCCCTCCACTATTGTCAGCGTTCACAGTTCCACATTTAGAAAGTAGTAGTTTTTCAAAGAAGTTACATGAATTCTCAGAGGTTCCTGAAATCCTTGATGGCTGAACAACGTGAATAATAGATTAAAATCACATATGTATGCATTGTGAGGTTGTTTTATTTAATAGTTTGGCAGCAAAAAATGTGGTTTTAAAGATAAATGTTTTTTTTTTGTTGATACATGTGATTTCTGATTAAAGTGCAATTAAACTTAAATTAATTACAGACCCTGTAATTAACTTGATTAAAACATTTTATTGAGTCCCACCACTAATCCACAAGTTTTTCCATCAGACCCCCTTTTAACAGATGTTAACATTTTTTATTCATCTGAGTCACAAGAGAAATAAAAGTCAGAAATCTGTGAAATGGCAAACATTTTTTTCACAGGATTATAATTGAACAAACCAATGAACTCGTAGTGAGGATGTCCAGATTCTCTGCATTATATGTGGGGGGTTTTTGGGGGGGCCGGGGGGGTTTGCTGCTAACCCTAACAGTCTATATTGTTCACTTCAGGGTTGAACAAGCAAACAGCAGGACACTGATGTGTTTCAAGCTGTAACAAAACATGGGTTCCTTCCAGTTTATTTCCCAATGTCAAACATATGCTTCTTGGCTGTCAAACGCAGGGGAGCAGTGACTAAATACATTCCCCAGAGCAGCAGCAGCATCGAGGATCTCCTTGCTATAAATGGTAAAAAAAAAAAAAAGGACAGAGAAGAGTCATGTTGGAGACTGGGTAGGAGCTGCAAGTCATCATTAGTGTTATTATCAGGAATGCTGTCCTCGAAATGCTGCAAGCAGGCTTTGTGCCAGTTTTAGCAGATGCTAATTGCTATCTTTAAGGACAGGCTATTTGCTTAATGTATAAACTGTGCTGATGTGGAATGGGAATGATTTACTGAAAGGAACACCAAGCTAGATAAAACAGATGTGAGGTGCACATAACATTGGAATATTTTTAAATCTTATCTACGTCCCGCTGAATCACTGCTCAGCATTATTTCATTCCTTGTTTTTCTTTCCCTTGTCTGCTCTTGTCTCACCAACCTGATCTTTCCTCCACCTCTGCGAGACTTCGTCCCTGTTTCTCCTTTTATGTAGGTCACAGCCCAGAGATATGGCAGAAAGAGCTCCAGCGCGGTGGAGGTTTCTGGCAGGACGGCGGCGGTGATGGTTGTGGCCTTCGCAGCAAAGATAGGGGAGGGAAGGATTGGTAGCATCGGTTCCAAAGCGACGGGGCATTGTACCTGCTAATTCATAATGGATGAGGGCCAGCAATAATAAATGAAGCCGGTGAGTAACCTGAGGATGCAGCGGGACATGGAGACTTACTCCGGTTTTAGCCTCCTTTTCCTCCTCCTTCTGTTGTCAGCCAGTGATCCTTTCTCAGAAAACATGGAACATGATGCTCATCCAGACATGAACCGCGTAGCGTTAAAGCTAAAACGGGGCTACTCAAATAAATCAATATGGTTACTCTGCGGATCCATTTACGAGGGAGATGGAAGGTTCCAGTCATTGTGTTCCACGATCTTAAACTTAAAATGATGGCAGTTTTCCACAGTGTCGCTAGGAGTAGCAGTTTAAGAGACTGGTACTGCTGCTGCTTTAAAAAAAAAAAGAAAACTGTATTGTTGAAGGTATAGATGCTCTGAGAAGTTAGCTGGTGATTGGATTTGGTCAATTTGCCGTTTGATCAGCAGACGTTTACTGACCGGTTGAAAGTAAAAAAAAAAAAATTAAAAAATTTGATCTTGCTTTTTTTTGAAACGGCAGATAAACAGGATTGAATACTCGCTAAACCCAGGCAGGTTGCCAATTTGGCAAAGAGACATAAGAGGCTACTTACAAGAGTTTGAATTATGTCCAGCAATTCAGATTGGAGCCATACTGGAAGGTGGTGTGAGTTTGGAAAAGGTAGTCAAATTAAACATAAGTCACTCTTTTCTGTATAGTTTTTGACTGCAAAGAATCTACTGATTCTACACTTTTTTTTAGGGAGAGATCAGTCTATAACCACTTACAATGGGGTCTTTTAGACAGCTGGTCCATATAAAACAAGCACCATATGCAAACAGCTGCCACTCCCCACACCAGCCGTGCCGTTTGCTGCAGTCTTTGGAAACCCAATCCCACATGACTCGTTCCTTCTTACAGTAGCAATCAATGACCAGCACTTTTGACAGGCGACACGGCTGTCTGCTGAGTAGAGGGTGACAGATGGGAAACAGGGAAGGGCTTTGTGTGTGTGTGTGTGTGTGTGTGTGTGTGTGTGTGTGTGTGTGTGTGTGTGTGCGTGTGTGTGTGTACGTGTGTGTGTGGGTGTATACGACTGTGTGTGAGAGAGAAATAGAGAGATAGAGTGTAAGAGTGTGTGCATGTATAAATATGTGCAAATGCTAGTGTAACATCAAGGGCGGGGAGACAAGTGAACTACTGAGGCTCATCCTCTGTTACACAGACAGTGGCATGCTTAGTCACACACCTGATGGACTGTGGGGGAGAGTGCATGCATGTGTGCGTGTGTGTATGCGTGCCCACGGGCGTTCAGGAGTCAGAAGTGTTTCAAAAGGTGACTGACTCACAGCTGCACTGAGGGTGGGCATCCAAACGACAGATTGTGCTGTCCGCCACGCTCTTGTCCATTTCATGTGTGTTCCCCCACTCTGGAGCCGACTTCCTCCATTTATTTAATTAAATCGCTCTCACTTGATTTCTTCGGGAGCACAAAAGCTAAGTTATTGGTGTGTGGGCAAGAGCTGCTGGACGAGTGTGGAAGAAGAGGATTCCCAACATGCTTCATGTGATTAGGGTTTGTGGCTCTTGCAAGATGCAAAACGCAGGAGAGCAAAAGAGAAGAAGACAGATTCCAAATGCCTGTTTTTTTTTTTTTTTTGCAACATTCGTGGCTGTAACACTTTGCTTAGAAAACCAGAGAAGAGTTGCATAAACACTGACCCTTCCAATGCACAACTTTTTCACAAAAAAACAAAAATGATGCATTACAAGCTGACGGTTTATCTAAGCAATGTGACACATCCACACAAATGTAAAATGTCTGGATGTGATGCAACTTTTGCACACACATACCTTTTGGTATTAAATGTCTATTTTTTTTTATGGAGTATTCAGAGCATATACATACAAATACTCATTTAAGTGCGACCTTTATATGATCGCACTGGCCATAACACGGGAATGTTCCAGTTAGGACTTCTTATCCACATTGCACGTCATTTGAAAAATAATGACTTGATAGTGACAAATCTTGTTCTGGTTGCAGCTGCTTGAATAGTTCAGACATTACAGCCTCTACTGTTTTGCTACAGGTTACAAACTAGTCCCTCTGAGGAAAAGCAAGACAGCATTTTGAGATGTTGTTAATGATTTGTTGTATGTATAACAGTTTGCTGAAATGCCTGCAAGCATTATTCACTCTCTTCTCACTTGATGAGCTGATAATTTAGTTTGTAACATATTGCGATTTGTTACCAGTTTCAGCCTACAGAAAGAAAAGGCTTTGTAGAGAAACATCAGAAAGTTTATCGGCCCGTGACTGACTTTTTTTTTTTTTTTTCCTTTTTAGGGAAGTACCAGTAACTAGAAAGTGAAGAGCAGCAATATATTTTCCATGGAAATACAGTTACTTATAGGGATGAATGTGAAGGTCAGAGTGCCTTGGTTTTTATGTAAATATTGCTAATTCTTCCTGTTTATGAACACAGGAAGAAAGACTTCAGTTGCAGACCCAAACAAGGGCAGGAGATAGGTAGAATCATATGAGAAATGACAGCTTAATAAATTAGGAGTCCAAAGTTTACACAATGAAAAACAAACACAGTAACGGAACATCAACAAGTCAAAACATGACACAGAAGAGGAATTACAAACTCAGGAGACAGATGGTTAAAAGCCATCTTGCTCTATAAAGAGTGAATGAAGGAGGGCAAATATACTCACACAGCTGATTAGTTGAAATAACGGACAGATAAGTCCAATTAACTGCGTCACCAAACGGAGGAGAATGGAGAAATTAACACTCTTAAACACAAGAACATGGGCATAAGGTAAACGATAATTAAACTGAACATTGATTAAACATGAAAAAAGTCAAATTGCCTAAAGCAACAAAGCGGCTCGTTAAAAGTGTGCTACATTTAACATTAGGTGATTGTCTTTGTGTCGTATTATTTTACTTCTGCCGCAATGTTTATGACCTTTAACATGTCCTCAAGTTCTGCAAGACTTTCCTGATGAACCATTCATTTGATAAAGGTATGCTGGACAAGGAAAATGTCTAAAACATCCGCACTTTAGTGCTGGATTTGACCGCCTCCGAATCGGACCCATTTTGTCTTGTTAAGGAGTCTCAAGATGACGTTTCTAGATAATTGGTGAACTGAATTGAGCTGTATTAAAAACTTCATCCTTTGCTTCTTTTTTTTTTTCTTTTTTCCAGCAGCCAACACTGGTGTGTGGGCACAAATCTGCCTGTAAATTGATTATGCTCTGGCAGCAATACCATGTGAACCATGAGTCAGCCTGAGAGAAATAGGTGTTGATACAGAGCGAGTGTGCCTGTCAGGAAAAAAAAAATGAGAGCAAATGGGGTGGAACAAGCATATAATCAGTTCTCAGTAGATAAAAAGCAAACTGTAACAATGGGACAGGCTTTCATTGATGGCTGTGATTTTCAGCAGTCGAAAGCTGTGGAGGAGGACTGTGACATCGCCGACATGTAGCTGACACTTATCTAAACTAAGAAGGAGAAAAGAAATCTTGACACAAATGCAGGGTAGCAGCAAATGTATTATTACCCAACACACACAGGGAAATAATAAGACTGATTTGCATCTCCTACAGCTTTGTTTCTACCCCATGAGGTCATAATTAAAACATAAATCATCCTGAGTCACAAGTTTGTACTCTCAGACAGCAGCTGCACTTAAACGTACTCCTCACTTTGAACTCTTAATCATGCACGAACAGTTCACATGTCACGTTTTGTCAATGCAAACCTAGTTTCCCTACATAAAAAAATTATTTCAATTTCTGCAATGCCAGTCAATGTCGATTTTTCTGTAAAATGCGACCAAGTTATTCGTAGAAAATCCGCCTATTTGTGTATTTTTTTTCCTATAGTCCATATCTAAAATATTCAAAAGGAAACGGAGCTTCAGAAACTGAGCTACATGAGCACAAGGCTTCTTGATGCACCATTGGCTGACATGGAAATCATCCAATCTATGAGTTACATTTATTTTCCTTGGCACCGATTGGCTGCACCCAAAGAGGAGTGTTAGTCATTGTGTTGTTCATTCACTTATCTTTCAAGATAAATAAAATAAATAAAAAAAACAAGGTTGTAGGTAGTTCTCAGAAAATAGCTTTGGCTTTGTGAAGAGAGTGGAACAGAAAAAAAACTGAAAACATGTATTTAATGCAATTCTAAAAAGAAAATCTCAAATTTTATACATCTCAGTAAAATGTCTAAGTTTAAAAGTGCAGCATAGAATAATTTCACTGCCTTTTTGTATCTGGGCTTCCTAAAAACACAGTTTGTGGACTTCAATATCTACTTGTGAAATGAAACCCTGAAACATTATAAAAAAAAACTAAACTAAACAAAAAACTATACAAGTACTTTGTTTGGCATCTCAAACCTGGTTTGAGAACCACAGGCACAGTGCAACCTGAATATGAATTTGTCTAGGGACCAAAAAAGTCATGGCCCTTTTTTGATTTTTGAATAAGCGAGCATTCAGTCAGCAAATAAAAAAAAATTAAAAATTTAAGCAAAGTTAAAAAGTCCTGATAAGTAGAATGTTAAAATGAAATTCTCCAAAACTACTGCATATAGGCATTTTTAGGTTTTTCTCTTTTAGAGAACTGGAAACAATTTATTTTCTCCATGCTTCTCAATGGAAAAAAAATAAAGCTAAATTTATCATTTAAAGAGTATTGAAGACCACATAACTCCTTAAGGCATTAAAGTCCTATATAAACTTGACTTTCACACAGTTTTAGCTGCTAATATTGGTTCTTGAACCATACAGTCATTTATAATCTGCTAGTTGGATAAACGATTCACGAGAAACCAATCTATAGGTGGAATGCCCTTCATTCGGCCCTGACAAATGAAATATTTTGAAGAAACAGATGTTTGACATCTTCACTCTGATTATACAGCAAGATGAAAAATTCCCCTGTCAGCTGGGCTGAACGTGTCAAAAGCAAGGATCCTCTGATTAACAATTTACTGTGATGAGTCGCACACACAAAACTTCCCCCAGCTACCACTGGTAGATTCCTCCTTGAACAAGAATTGTGGGGAGCAAACGGAAATTTTTCTTGCTTTATTTCCAATCTCCGATTACACATTTTCATCTTGAAAAGCAAAATCTCCCAAGCTGCAAATGAAAATGCCGTAAGTGGAACTTCCAAGTCAATAGCGTGCTTAAGAAAAGCTTGCGTTCCCTTCAACAACAGGGGGAAAATGAAACGCCTTAAATCTCAACTTGCTCCCAGTTCAGTCGGTTCATCCAACCTCCCCCCAACAAAGTGCAGATGACACAGAAGCAGTGGATTATAAAAGTAAATCAATATTTCAAGCACAAAAGTTAAGACTGCTGGAGCAAAAAGGAAACTATGATTTAAATGGCTGCCTGTGAGTTAACAAGCTGGGATAGGAGACACGGCAGAACAAATAATTCATATGTCAGTGTGAAATATTTCATCTGATTAGTGCAATTTTTCACATTCTCAAGACTGAAAGTTTTGTCAAATGAAGGAAGCAGCTTGCCTGTGAAATCTAGTTAGCAAAAGTAACACATCTTCTGTCCTCAGAAAGACCCAAAAATCCATGGCAGCACTCTGGTGATCAGCACAGTTTCCCCCGCCAAGTGCGAAGTCCTGCATAGCCCGAGCTGAGCACCAACAGACATCAGGGGGAAGGTTTTTTTTTTTTTTTTTTTTATTGTTTGCAAATCCTCCAGTTAATTTTCATATCTAATGTCCTGATGTGCTGTGGCTGTGTCTGGTAATCCACGGTGATGTGATTGGTGAATATCTCAATACAGTGTCCTATTTTCCAGCAAGTTAACTTGTGTGCCAGAGAAGCTTAACCCGTTTAAACCCGCAACTCAAACGTCACTCGCGCTACGACAACATAATTCAAAACGCAGGTTCGGCGCACACGACTGACTGGACATGGAGCAAACACCATCGAGGTGCGGGTGGAGTGTAAAGTGTACGTTTGTTTCTGTATGGTGTGGTCGCGAAGGACAAACATAGCTTATTGCTATGAACGGAACAGAGCAGCTTCTCCTTTTTTATTGTATGCACTGTCACCATGGGAACACAACAGGAAGCGGCGCACCTGTAGAGACGGTGTGACCCCTGTGATAGAATCAAAGGTGGCGTCACTCACTGACAGCCTGACAGCTCCGTCTTCGTCAACTTACCACACACGTACAAAGTGTGCACCGTTCATTTCTGAGCGCGTCGGTCTGTTGTGCATGACGCCTTTCAAAGTATTCTAACCTTTACAAAATTTACTGCCAGCCGAACCCTAATCTTAAAAGTTATCTTCACCTCAAGATTTACTGTGACCAGCAAACTCTGTCCCAGGAAAGGACATCGCATTCCTCGGCTCCTTTTAAGGCCAGTTAAGACGACGGGGCCCACATCCAGGACATCAAAGGCTCTGAACATGGCTGGATCACATCAGTTCAGTGCGAAGCATTTATGATGACACTGTCCAGTTCTCACAGATTGCTTTCCTAACCATACCATAACGCTATTGCCGTTGATATCACATCTGAACCCAGTCTGTCTTCCATAACATATGTATATATTTAAATATGTATGGATTCTGCACCTCTACCATCAGTTCCACCCAGAATGTAAAGGAGAATTTGATTATTTTGTAAGCATAAGGGCATGCAAGGAAGGTTTTCTGTGCAGTGTGCTGCATTCCGCTTCATTCTCAACAACTTTTGATGAGTGGCCATCCAGGCCACACCCTAACATGCTGCTACCACAATAACACTACCAGAGTCTCACCATTTAAATTTCATTCATGCTCAAAACAGATAACTCAAGATCTATTATTACACATTCTGGGCTCCACACCGTCTTCTTGGCGCACTTTTACTTTTCATGAAAATAATGTGCTTTACGTAAAAGAGACCTTGCACACGATGACGATTCAAGCCAACCAAACCAAAAACAACTTCTTTAACTGGTGGTCATCTAAAAGCAACGAGGAATCAATACGTTTATGTGTTTCCTGTCAGATTCAGGATAACCCTGGAAAGCAACAGGAGTGTGTTGTGTGTCCTCACTGGGACATGAACGTAAAAGGATAGTGAGGGAGGCCCGCATACCCTTGAGCACAAAACACTTTATAAATAACCAAGAGACACATGCTCACTGCTCATTAACATTATCATTCTAACACACAAGTAAATATACGCAGAGGAACAGAGGACATTTGAGATATTAATAATCACCAGAGTAAAGTGCTTTCTGGCATAAAGTTCAAAGATTTTAATGAAGTGTATGTAGCATTGCAATGCGAGATAAGAATACATAATAGGCTCAAAGGTGGCAAATCTTTATATAAATTACAGTAGTTACAGTTACCAAACTGGACACCAACAGTTGCTTTCTGATGTTTAAAATTAAAATTCACCCAATTTTTGGTGAATGGCCAAATTCTGTAAAAGGTTGTTGGATAAGGTTTATTTGAAGATTATTAAAAAAAAAAAAAAAGAGCAAAAAAACATAACACTGTCAGAGCTACAATATGCCCTACAAATCTGGCAACCTCAACTGTAATATTTGGAAATAATTTTGGATTGTGTGAAAAGAAAAATAAGATTTGGACAAGAGTCCAATTGTAATAGAACAGATCCAGAACATCAGTCCTTAAGCAACAGCATGTCGGCCAAATTATCATCTTTAAGTAAATCCTCAACATGTCTACCGTGTCCAAGTTCAAATCAAACGCATGCCAAATTTTGACGATTTCGGAATAAGTTTGAAAACAACGTCAAGTTTTTCTTCCAATTCGCTGCTAGGTAACGTTATTCATCAAAAGACATACTTTAAAAATCTCAATGAAGTACATGAAAGTGCAAACAGTTCAAAGGGTACAAATACATTTGAAAGCCAGTGAACTTACTGAGTCTATCCTACCTTAAACCCACTTGATTACATCACTAATGTGCAGAGCTGCTAGCTTGACCAGCCGTCCTGCTGTTTCCAAGGCGATGAACCGGGCGACTCTTATTCCATGTCAAGTACATTAATAAATGAAACACAAACCTGTAGTTTTAGTCACGTGAAGGCATGAAAATGTCTGCAGTGAGTGGGTTGGACATGCTAAGCAAGCCAGAAAGGTGTCTCGTGTTCTCCCTTTTACTGTAAGGGGGCCAAACAATCATTTATGTGAAACTGTTAAATTTGAAGATCAACAGGCAGCAACACATTCATGCAGCTTTGAGGGAGTAGGGAAGAAACACACACAAGCACACGCACACGCACACAAATGCTGTGACATTCTGGCTGCTGAAATACCCAGCACAAATGGTGTGTAATACATTTTTAAGACTGCACTCATCCTCCCTCTGAGAACGGCTGCAAGCTGCTGATACAGGAATTCTGGGGACATTTTATAAGCTGCCGTGCTGACACTGTGCGTTTTCCACTCAAAAACATTTTAACCAGGTCCCACATAAGCGAGAAGCCACCCATGAGTATAACTTGTGTGCATGTGTGTACACAGATCTGGTAGGTTCTGCGAGGATAAACAGTAATGAGAACCAGGCCCCCTCGGTTTGGATAATAACTGCCAAGACATTGTCGTTCCCATCATACACTCGCCTTGAACTCTCCCTGATTGATTTTATTGGAGCGAACAGGCAGGAGAAATGGCTATTTATGCGTTCGTGTATCTGGAGGCTTCTTTCAAAGCTGCGTGAGTGCATATTAATAAATGATTAACAGACTGCTTTAATGGAAATGAAATACAACTGCTAAATCTTGGAGAATGTCAGACGGCGAATGACAAAATTAGGTTTGTCGAGTGCTTTTTGGAATGAATACAGAACAAAAAGCGTTATTTAGTATTTTCCGCAAGAATAAGGAAAAACATATAGGCACATTTTGTTAGCCAACTGTGACAGGCAGTGTGTAGAAACAAGTGGGGGAGGAGAACTCTGACATTTTCTCTGGCATCCCACTAAAGAGACTTTGAAAATAGGAAGTCATTTTTGAAATGTTACAAAAAACAATTTTTAAAATTCCACACCCTTTATATTTAACTCATACCTTATGCATATTATTAAAAGCACTCCAGTAAATTAATACAATACCTTTTCTTTGTAAATGATGGTAAACAGATTATTAGATTTTTGAGTGGAACATGAATTAAAAAAAAAAAAAAAAGTGTCTCCATGAGGTTGTGGGCAGATTGATCAAGATTGTAATAAAATAATGAGGACTTTTCAATTCTGAGACTCATTATGAGAAGTCAAAATTCCCTCGTTTTAATTTCAGTAACAAACAAAGCCAGCATCCGATTGGACGCGTCGCATTTTAATTTGCCACAGGGAACATGTCAGAGGTAAAGGCCAAATTCCATGTTTGTGAGAGCGCTTTGAAGAGGATTGTGAGCCAGCTCAGTGTAAATGTATGGCAATGAAGAGACACAGCGACTAAGTGTTAATAGATGTAAAAAAAAAAAAAAAAAAAGCTGAATTGTTTTGGGTAGTTCCAGAAAAACAAATGACGATGCAAAAACAAAAAGCCGACTGTTTTTCAGGAGACGAAAAGTGTGTGATAAAACAGGTGCGTGTTGATTACAGCTTTTCACATTTTCACACACTTTGTCGCCTTTCATTGGGACCGCGTAAAATAACGCAACCGAAATCTACAAAGGGCAATTTCATGTTCGGTATCAGTTTTCCATTGTAACATTTTGCAGGTTCGCCAAAAGGTCAATTTTTGATTTTATCTGATCAGAACGCAACGTTTGTAGACCTCAAAGTTTACCAGACCTCTTGGCAAACTCCAAACTTCTTTTGGTCACTCTTCCTCCGAGGTCAGACTTCTGACGACACAACCAGCCAGATTCTCCGCCTAAGCAGATCTTTGCAGCCTCTTTATAGAAGTCATGAGCCTCACGGCAGCACCACTTTATGTTGATTGGTCACATAAAATCCCAAAACATACAATTTTGTTGGAACGAGAGGAAACTTTTAAGAGCTGAGACTTACTTTCGCGAGACACGACAACAAATCCAGCTGGCTCTGCAGGACCGAAATGATTCCAATAAAAATAATCCCATGTTTTCCATTAGTATTTGTGTATCAAATATAATTGTGAATAGGATCTGTGTCCTTACAGATATTGGGAGCTAAGAAGATTTGATTTATGTGTGCTTACTAAGAATAGTTGCAGGCGATCACTTCCTGTGATAGAAGACGTGTTTGTCCTTGCACACAAAGGTCCTCTCTTATGTCCACATATGCACACATGCACACACAAAGCACTCTTTCAGAATAGTCACAATAAACCTGTTTGTTTTGAATGTTTGCACTTGCATTCGGTTATGCATAGGTGTTGTGCTTGTTTTGCGAACGTCGGAACAAACAATGCTGCATTTCAGCAAGCTTCTATCTCGTAGCCGTGGGTATAAATGTTTCGAAGCGGGCCCGGCCCCGCTTCTACATCCTCCAGAAACGGCACAAAAATGAGAACGTGATGAGCCGACCGCAAACACGCGGACAGCAGGTAGGAAAGAGAAACACGGCCAAGGTTAGGCGGCAAGCAGACATCCTGAGATTGATGAGCTTCCAGCCAACAGATGTCCTTCAGTGACAGAAACGCCATCAATCATTATAAGAGGGGTGGGTGGGGGGGAATGAAGAGATAACGCTTTGTTGAGTCAATCTTCAAAACAAAGTGATCAGTTTATATGTGGATTAGCAGCAATTGCTGAGTTCAGAATAGAATTACTTCTATAGTTTTGTTAATTTGGCAACAAAATGCTTCCCTGAGTTCCAGAAGTTTGGAAAGAAGAAAAAAAAAAAAGTATTCGGACCCTTAAGGATCGCTTGCTTCTTCGTCAAGCTTTAAAGTTTCATATAAACAAAATCATGTCAGGCAAGGACAACCTCAGAAAACACAAAAATTCAGTTCATGCTTGATAATTTGAGGAAGCTAAATATACTGGGGGCAATTACTTTTCACAACCCTGTGGTGCTGCAAGGAGATTTTCAGTCTGCTGCGTTGTATGCTTTTCAGGGGAACTCGGAAAACTTAAAGCTTTGCATTTTGTGCAAAAAGAGAAAGAGAGAGAGAAAAAAAGAACTAACGATGGAAAAAAGGCGACAGCAGAGAATTTTTGATTTGATTTGGGTGGCAGATCTGTGAAGATGCAGCCCGTGGCAATGTCCTGTGGACCTCCCACACAGCCAGAAGCCAACTAGCTGTGTGGGAGTGAGACAGACTGATTGAAATTCGTCTCAAAGCGTCACTCTAGCCCCGCTGACATGCAAAGGATCGACTTCATCTGGTTACTTTATTATGGGGAAAAGAAAAAAAGAAAAGAAAAAAAAAACAACAGCACGGTCTTGGTGTGTTTTTAGTGAGCTGATGTGTGTTATCTCCATGCCTGACTGGTGCATGTGAGTGTTTTTATGGCTGATAAAGAGACCAGGAGGTTTGCACTTACAACAGCAGAGACAAAAATATTTGTTTAATGTGATAATCTGTTGTAATTTTGGAGGGGAAATGTAATGACAGGAACTTTTATCTACATATCAACCGAGTGAGTAGAAAAGAGAAAAAAATAAATAAATCTTTTAGTCTGATTGGCAGGGTGGCGATTCACTCTTACTCACAGGAAGCCTGCGGCAACTGCAATATAGCCGGAAATACTTTTTCTGCAATGTTAGTAGAAGTAAAGTTGCATCAGATCAGATACAGTCAGGAGGACGAGAGTTATAAACAGCTCGTTTTCAGCTGCTTTTCCTAAACGTCACAGTCATTTTGTCATTCACATAGGTCCCTTCAATGCAAAACAATGTTCCTTTAAAAAAATATTGTATTAAAGTGTTAGGCCAGGCAATATCTCAGGTGCAGAGTGTTGGATGGAGACTCCAGATACCATTCAGCTTCTCATATACACACAGTGGCAAAAACATCTGTGCAGAATACAAACTGGAGGTTAAAGTGGGAATTACCTCCAAAGGGGGAGGAGAATAGGGGGTTGAGAGAGTAGGTTTTCATATTTATTATTGCTGATTTTAAATTCATAAATTATTATGGATTTAGCTAAATACATACATAAATGTTTGGAATAAATTGAGCATTAGATTTGAAAGAATCTCGAACGCCACACCATGAAATGAGTTATCAGTGAGAAAACTTGCATTTTAAAGATTCTACGAGTCAGTGGCACACAACTGTATATATTTTTTTCTTCTTATAAAAAGGTATATGAAAGACTTAACACAGCCAAAAACAAGTTAACACACACTCTGTATTAACATGCAAAAGTGCAAAAGTAAAGTCCAACTCCCGACAAAAAAAGAAAACGGGGAGGAACTGAGGAGAGTTACAGCAAACAATCCAACTTTTAAAAAGTAGTTTATTGCCAATATGATAAATCAACATCTTCTCTACTTGGCTTCAGTGATTACATGAGAAAAGCTGAATTTTTATGCTCAGACTGTTCCTCTGTCTCACCAACTGGGATTAATCTTTTTTCAATCATCCAATTTATTTTCTCTCAAACAGAACATAAACACCTTTTATTGGGCCTCGGGAGTTCATAGAGGGGTGCTAATAAAAGTATGGTTTATATTAGAGCTCCGCGAGCAAGAATGGCGCAAACGGGAGGCTCAGGCCGATTCCATCGCAGGGTGTGCTTCCTCTCCGCGGGTTTTCTGCTTCCTGTTGTGTTGCCATGACGCTGCATACAAAGGAGGACAAGCTACTCGTCTTCAGGAAGCCATAAATAATTGATTGGCAAGTGACTTAATCAGCCCCGAGGCCGGCTGGCAATTCCACAGCTAATTCCACAGCTGGCTATAAATAACTCATTACACTAATTATGGTATGTGAGCACACAGCCTGCAAGCACAAACACAGTCAAGCGTGACTACTGTGGGCTGAAACGTGGAGTCCGTATGGCAGCGTTCGAGTCATAAAACTCCATTAGCAGCCTCTGCTTCTCTCTCGCAGATAAAGAAGAAATTTTATTAAATTTTTTTTTAAACCCTGCCTGGAAACTTTTTGCAGCCATCTTCCTTGTGATCGTGGACAAGGGAATCCTGGCAGATTATGTTCACTAAAGATAAACTGTTCTGATCCCTCCATGCTCATCAAGGACAGTCAATGTGATTCCCTGCGACACGGGGCTATCAGAAATCCCCAGCCATGACAGGCCTCTCCTGCTGCGACTTTGACACGTCTCAATACCACTTGTGCCGTGATGGAGCCTTTCTTCTACTCAGCCGGCAGTGACAAGACGATCCTGATAATGGCGAAGAAGAAGAAGGAGAAGCACTTAAGAGACCTGGGAGAGGTCTTTCTCCTGTGGGCAGACCAATAACGACCTTACTGTCTCTGTCCATGTGAATAGCCTTCCAGTGTCCATCTATTTCTATCACCTCCAGCCCTCGAGCTAATGACAGGAAGCTATTATGACGAAGGAAAGAGTCA
This sequence comes from Poecilia reticulata, assembly GCF_904066995.2. Classification (NCBI taxonomy): domain Eukaryota; kingdom Metazoa; phylum Chordata; class Actinopteri; order Cyprinodontiformes; family Poeciliidae; genus Poecilia; species Poecilia reticulata. The sequence continues at coordinate 8,019,887 of NC_088852.1, read as the reverse complement.
GATTCTGCATTGTTGTTGATGTATTCTGGATCATATTTTTTAAGATTTCATCTAAGATATTTAGTTTTTCTTGATTATGTCCTTTGACTGCTGAAACCACAATATTCAACTTCACAGGAATTTAGAATATTAGAAAAAGCTTATTTAAAATTCGGAAATGTTGCCGTCACTGTTAAGGTCACCAAGACCCATCACAAAGAGGGTAGGCCGCCAAAGGTCATTTGTGGAAAAAGCAGACTCTTCAGAGCGCTGTCAGAAGACGTATTATGTGGAAGGAAAACGTGCAGTGGAAAATTGTGACACTCAGAGTCCGGAGAAGACTTTGGCATCTGGACGGCGCGCTTCAACAGCCAGCACACACAGATGTGTCCCGAGTTAAATTCCACGTGTGGCGCAACACTTGAAACGGTGACAAATGTGTTGTGGGGGAATGGAAAATTGAGTGGAATGAAAAAGTGTTACCAGAATAGGTACACAAGCAACTTTTCAGGTTAAAGTAAATTTTTGATTTGTTTTGGAAACCAAACTCCCAGAATCCACGTTGACGTCTAGAAGTTTCCAGTCAGCGGGGATACGGGAACCATGTCATCGGCTGGAGTTGCTCCATATTGTTTTATCAAATCCAATTCAAAATAGTCGCCAACTAGGCAATTTTACAGCACTTCTTGCTGTTTTCTGCTTACAATTGTGGAAATAATTATATTTTACCTGTCCACTCTACAAAAAGCACCAAAACCTACTTTGATGACCTGATGTCATCATGCTTGACTGGCTAGCAAACTGGTCTGACTTAAACAAAATGGAGGGTCTTATGGAGCATTTTTAAGAGAAACTAGATGTATTTTCAATTGCATTCTTATTTATTAAGATGCTCCTGGCTTGTCTTGCTGAAATCTAATGGACACTTGCGCGTTTTAGCATGCAAAACAGCCGGGTCTGATAGACGGTTCAGGTCGGAAAGCAATCAAATAAACAGGCAACCCTTGAGTACAGTGAGTTCCTGAGGGGAAAGTTGTCCTTCTTGGGGAAAGAGGGAGTGTGTGTATTATAATCTGCATCCAGTAATGCAGTGTTCTTTCACAGGGTAATGAATAAGCCTCCTCTTCTCCATTCATCCTTCCCTTTCTGTCCACTCGGAGGATCAAAATTGGTACAATTTCAGAATCTCGAGGCAGCAACTCACGACTTTTCAAAACAAGGCAGGGACATTTTGTGCTACGTGGCTAAACAGTCTCCTGGGAGATGCCTTGTATTCACCAACCAAAAATGATCATTTTCCGAAAATACAAATCTTATAGTTTTACATGTCTTAATGATATGTGAAGGGTTTTTTTTTTCACCTTATCAATAAGAGCGTTTCCATTTTACTGCTTCACCCATTTCACTTCTGTAGTTTGTTTGTTCTGTGTATGCATCCAAACATGTGGGAGTCCATTAAAAGCTCAGTTTGTTTGCTCTTCTTAAATTATGTTGAAATTCTGAGGATAATGCAGTTTCTACATCAAGTGAAAATGAATTTAAAAAAAAAATACATTTAAGAAAAATCAAAGCATATGTATTCATTTTACAGTAATATGGTATTGACAATGCAAAGACCATGTAAGAAAATGATAAAGGCCACATTTCTAGGAATCTTTAGCCTCTTCAAATTCAAAATTCTGCTTCAACATGAATCTGTGCATTATATTTGTAAAATGTGATTGTTTTTAAAACACCAGGTTGCTTATTAGTCTCAGAACATGTAGCAACTAAGCTGAGAAGTCTTAATTTATTTTATAAGACATGTATAAACAACCAAATAGGTGTAAGATTTTAAATAAGATAAGATAAATACTACAGTAGTATTCAATATCATGCTTCTACGTCTGATTTTACAACATGCTTTCTGAATATTACTGACCATCGTTTTCTAGCTATCTTAATGCATTGTTTGCTGTGTGTATGAACATGGATTTCAATGCATTTGTTCATAGTTTTATGGCCTGTTATGTACATACACGCAGACACTGGACACAATTTGAAGGCACCGTAGAGTCAGTCGGGTGCAAAGCGAAGAGGGGACTCGGCTGTACGCAGCTGGCCTCCTGGGAGTGTTTGCAGACTCCAGCGAGGAGGCAGCGAAAGAAAAACAGGCACGACCCAAAGCTGCAGACACCAAGCTGGCACCAAACCAAACACGGTGCCTACTTAACTCCTTCAAAGGGAAAGTGCTTTAATGAGTAGTTATGAGTCACAGCGAAAGCATCCAAAATAAAAGATGGATTGGTTTTAGGAAGTCAAGTTCTTTTGCGCCGCCCTGGCATTACAAAGCGATGTGCTTGTAAACATACCCTGTGGATATTAGATATGGTGAAAAAACAATAAAGAGAGCATTTATGCTTAGAATATTTTTTTTAAAGATAATGTGATTTCCAGCTTTAAAACTTTAGAAACATATTTTTTGGTTGCAGTAAGTTATCAGTCGATGAAAAATCAGTTGTCTATGTCAAGTTTACATCCAAGAATCCAAATATTCTCTAATATGACTTCAAGAATGTCGATTTAATTTGTAAATATAGCATTTTGCAAGCTGTTTCACCAATTATGCAGCACATTTGACTAAATAAACAAGCCTAATAAATACACTTGGGGTCTGAAACCCAGCCAGTGACTCAACCATCAACATGTTACATGCAGTTTGCACGGTTGTGATATTTCTTTATAACGACGGTGTCTATATGTTCAAGGAGAGATTTTGACAAACCACAAAAGCACTGGATTAAGATCAGTTTCAGGGCTGCCTTCAAAAGAACTGTTGACAGAAACAACCCCACATAAACCACTGTACATGTCGTCACAAGCATGTACAGTGGTTTATAAAAACAGTCACTGCATGCCAAACATCAGCGACTAAAACCACACACACAGGTGAAACCATAGAGGAGTCTTCTTTTACACACAAATATCAAAACACTAGAGACAAAAACACATTTTATGAGGTTTGTTATTATGCAGTTGAAACCCAACATTGGATCATAAATGGAGAAGATTCTGTATTTAATTAAAAAAAAATTGTGCCATGGAACAGCTGTGCTGGTTGCTGGGAGACTGACAGAAACAAAGAGATTTTCAGTCTGGAGTCTGACTGAGAGGTTGTAATATTTCATTATGTTGTTAACTCCATCTTGGAGTTAGCTTTTTAATATTTTTAATTGTCTGTTAAATCTGTTAATATTTTTAATTGTAGGTTTGGCTGTGTCCTGAGTAGGACTGTTCTGCCCACACCTGCGCTTGAACATCATATGCTTACGTCAGACTTCTGTGAATGTGTAGAGAGGATTTCAGTGTGAAAGATGCTCAAATAATCCAAAATGATGTGAAAGGCTTGCTTTTATGCGGCTCTTTGTACAATTTTTACTATAAAAATTCACAATAGATTCAAACTGTACCCAATATTTATTAAAAAATAATTAAGATAAGCATTGTTAGAGTTGAAGAGTTAAAACCCCCAAAAGATATTACATCCATTGTCATAATGGACATTAAAACTACCAGCCAGATCTGTGCAGATTTAATCAAAGAAAAAATTGACTAACATTGTCTAAAGTTTGTGCTAATCATACTTGTAGTTTCAAGGAAAACATGGGCAACACCACCATTTTTGTGCATTTTGTCCTACTAATCAATAAGCTTAGTGTGTGATGCGTACAGTGAAAATAATTATGCAATCACGCTTAATGATCTTATGCGGCAGCCTCGAGGCAAAACATGCATTGACAGCAGCTGTGAATAAACCTTCTGAGTGGGTTAACACGCATCTGAGCACTCATCTCTTCAGCTGGAATGCCTTGGACCTCAGACCGTAAAGCCATTTTGTTGCCGTTCCCCTCCCCCCCCCCACCCCCCTCCTCTCTGAGCCATTTGATGTTTATCAAAAGTACAAAGACCCTGAGGTTAAAGAAGCTAAAGCAAACATAAAAAAAAAAATGGGAGGGTGATATGAGGTGAATGCTTTCTTTTCTTTTTTTTCCTTTTCTTTTTCCAAAGGTTACCACCAAATATGGTCATGGAGCTGTAAATAGGTATTTTTCCAACTCTTTGTAGAGATTGTGTGCCATCAGGAGTTTGGGTAGAGGAGCATATTTCCAGTCCAAGGGAGTGTTATTTTAGTCCTTGGTAAATTGCTGCCAGAGAAAGTGGGGTCCAAATTGTGGCTCTTGATATGAGGCTGACCACGACTCCATCTGGCACTGCTGCGCCCTTTCCAGGCTGCGCGGCAACACATACGAGAGTGGCTGAACGTAGGTAGGAGGTTGTGGGGAGAGGAAGGCTTCGTCGTCGTCATCGTCAACGGATATCTGGCGATCAAGGTGATGCGTGCCAAAGTAAGGGCCGCACGACACCTTCCAATCGCGACACACACGTGCGATAGTTCTCCTGACCTCTCCCCACACTGACTGCCTTCCTGCAGGGCTCATGATATTCTGCGTGCGCATATGTGAGTTTGCATGACGTAACATAAGCCCAGATTCAGCACAGCTGGGCTTCTCAGTATTGCAGATTACAATACGTCACTACTTTTGCTCGCAGCCCTCCCTCCCTCCCCACCCCGACTAGCACAGGCTCCAATACACTCACATCTACTCTCAACACATGCATGCAGAAACAAACCAAGTCCAATGATGTCACTAAGTTTGCTCCCCCCCCACCCCCCTCCCTGCTCCATCTGCCTCTCCATCTCTGCCTCACTATCACGCATACAAATTTGTATATTCTCTGTCCTTCCAGTTTAGACTTGACATTTTTGTTCAATCTCTTATTTCATCTCACAGCATGCATCCTTTTTCTTTCTTTTTTCATCTTTTTTTTTTCCCCCCCTCTGCCTCCATCGATTTATGCCTGCTGGCCAGATGGGACTTATTAAACACATACCGAAAAAGAAAGCTATTTAGAATCCAACCAAATAATTTATTTTAGGAAAAGTAGACAATGAAAAGCTTTTCTTGATTCAGTTAGTGTACACAACACATTAGCTCTGGAATTTTCCAAAATAAATTTAGGATAAACTATTTTTTCCTCCATCAACACAGATCTTTGACCCATTATTGTACAAATGTTTAGATCCCCTACCAAAAGAAAAATATACATATTTTTTTAAATCAATAAGGACTTTAGAGCTAAAACTGTGACAAGTTCATTTGAACTTCTAACAGTACAATCTGTTAAACATAAGTGTATATGTCACACAAAAATATTAGAAAAAAACCTTGAAACACTGTGTTTAAGACCAGTTGATTTTTGTTTTTTGTACTCTGTTGTGTATAAAAATCAGTCGGTTTAAGTTAATCGACGATAAGTAAAATCAATTATCAGATTTAAGATTTTTAATCTTCTGAAAAATTTAATTATCACCCTCCAGACACTAATGCTCAAAATACTCCTCTCAACTTTTCCACCTCACTCTACCACTTGCGCTTTTATTAAGTCTCAGAGTTCGTCATGTGTTATGCACTGATACGCATAAAATAGACATTTACGTATAGTTTCTCTCACGCTGATCCCCACACAGAATGCCCCTCAGGCAAAAGTGAATTTACTGCAAGATAAGGCTTCATTTCTCAAAAACACGCAGACGTGGATTATTCTAACTGAGCTATCATGCAGGCTTTCTGGCACTTTGCTTGACAGCCCATCAGATTGTTGGCACGGCAGCCGTCCACTCCATATGACCTGCTGTTAAAGGGCACATACAGTCCAGGGGAGAAGGAAGAACATCATAGAAAAGATGGGGAAAAAAAATAAAAAATTTAAACGAGAAGATGGTTAAAATGAAAATTTGGACAATCAGAGCCCAAAAGCAACACAAAAGCAGACGCCGGACTGAGGGGCTTTTAACAGGTCCGGTCTTGCTTTGTGTGTGTTGTTGTTGCGTATGTGACAGAAACAGAGGATAGTGGTCTGAATGCTACACTCAAACATGGGAAGGAGAACAAGAGCACACAGACACACGCAAACACACGCACACACAAATAAGTCCTCCAGCATCAGACACACCAGGATTACTCTCCCTCTTTTATAGACGGAGCACAGATTATAGTTCAGCCACAGTAAAACACAGTTTGTAAGGCATCATGAAATGACATGTGGATTCAAGCATAATGTTTTTTTGTTTGTTTTTTTTCTGTTAATAGGGCACAGCAAAAATCTGAATGAAAAACTGTCCTGTCAATGGAAACTTATCCACTCAGGTTTCTTATGCTAAAGATATTTTTATATGACATTTAGAATCAAAACCAGCAAAAACGGGGATCTTAAGAGTACAGATTTAATTTTCTCTTCCAAAGCCGACCGACTGAGCAGAGGACATTTCATTATGCATTGATCACAGTTTAATCCTAATCACTCTTTATGATAGATTACAATGCGACTGCCGTGATAGAGAACATAAAAAACACAAATATTCAAACTTACTGATATTTCAATAACTGCCATCACGTTTTCTATGCGATGGCGTCATTTTTGATACTAAACTCAGAGCTGCTTGATAAGCCGAAAGCGACAGATTTCCAGGTTCAGGCACTATTGTGTTGCAGTGAGTTAAGAAAATCTTCCTTACAAATCAAAAGCGCAATGACTAGCATTTTTTCCAATGCAGATATTACAGGAGATATGACTTACAAATCAATTAAGCATGCGTGGATTCTTGAAATTTACTGTAGTTCTTCAATTTCTAAAATAACTTTTGATCTCTTCACATAGCAAAGCTGAATTAGTCATAGCAAAGGTTAAGGAAAGTTGTTATAAATGAAAGGATGAGAAATGTGTCTTTTGGAGAAGTTTGCATCACATTCTTATCATAAAATCTGTTCACAGTCCAAGGTTGTATTTTTGTTTTTTTGTTTTTTTTGCTGCAGAGTAAAAACCTTTTAAAATCCTGCAATATTGCTTCTTTTCTCTTTTTTTGCCACATACTGCAGTAAACAGATAGTGATATAAAATCTCTTCAAGCCAACATAAAATATGAGTTGTGGACTAACAAATTGATGTGATTTTGTAGATATGTCCATCATTGTTTTATATTTTTCTGTGTTTTCAAACAAAGTTGTAGTGCATTTCTATACAATGCCAGAGACCATCACTTGGCAACATGTGTAACTCAGTCTGGCAGCCTTTTCACATAAAAACGAGGTGTAATGTACAATTCTAAGCGCCCGATTATGCATGACAATGCCGAAAATCCAACAGAGAAACTAGTAGGCTAGGACTTTTTTTGTACATAGAAAAGAACATTAAGAAATGCAGAAAGGAAGAGAATGCACGAAGGGGTTAATTAGCTCTGCTCTCCTGCAATCTGAAGAGGTAATCATCGCAACTGATTTACATTAATTTGATCTGTCCTTCTTTAGAGGAATTAACCTCCAATTTGTTCTGGGGAAATTAAATTAAAGAGAAGGGCAACCTTTCTGAACTTCTTGAAAAGTGATCGGGATAAATTTAATAAGGGCTTCTGGGAAATAAAAAAATCATAAAGCAGATATTTTTAAGCAAATAAGCAGATATTTTAATAACTTGATTTTGTTGCCATTTTCCCTGTTTTAACCTGCAATGTTCAGAAAAAATAAGTATTTATTTCAGGGCTTTTTAAAATATAACTTCTTATTTAATGCAGTAGATGTGGCGTTACATGAAAAATGATGTATAACATTAAACGGACCTATTAAGCTGAAAGTGTTAAATAGATTTATAGAAAGGAGACGTGGCGGTTTTGTGATGTTTTACTGCACATTAGAGGGGGAAAAAAAGAAAAGGTGTCACATAAAACTCAGAATTGTTTACACAACCTAATCCTAGTATTTCAAGCCTATTATCGTTGCTGGCTGATCCACAACTTCCTATTCCGTGCATCTGTATACATTTTTCCTCTAAAATCCTAGTTTATTACAGGACATCCTCTTAAGTCTTCTGCTTCCCATCTTATTCAGAACATCCACTGACATGAGGTGCAAACAGTCTTAAGAAAAAACCCTGGCAAAAAAAAAAAAGAGATGAAACAACCACTTCTGCAGAAGCTTCTGCCAGCCATTTTATTCTGCAGAAAACAACACACACATACACACAAAAAAAGGAATGACAAACTGATTACGTTTAAACATGCCGACTTTGTAAACAAAAGCGATGGAAATATTAAACATAAAACTGCTCTTTTATCATCGGGTTCATTGCAAGACATGCATAAAAGCACCTTTTATTTTATTCCTTACTTAGTATGACAAGAAGCATGTAATTGCAACAATTTTCTGTAATTTTGTGAGCGCCTTTTCACAAAGCCAGAACTTCCAGCTGTTAGGAGAAACAGTGGGTTTACTTTAGTGAATTTTCATCTGTTATATATATAAAAAAAAATCTTGTATCTAGGAGTTGTGTTCCGTACAACAACATTGGTCCTTAAAGACAGAGAGAAGATGATGTCTAAACAGGGAGTCTGAGCCAGAGTAACGGCGCAGACACTTACATCATTACCTGTCCTGGCGTCACTGCTCATCTCACAGCTAGCGTTAACATGTTGCAGCGAAGCAGTAACGCTGCTGTCATGCCCCGATGCAGACGAGCAGCTTAACTCCCAATTGCTGAGAGAGGAAAATGCCAAGGTCCAGTAAGTCCTCGGGGTAATTAGGAGGAAGTCCAGATCGACCCGAGACAGGCAGGGTGTTTATGTGCAGTCCACTGTTGGGAGCCATGGAGCTCATTATTAGGAGCAAGTTTCGAGCAAGAGAGTTAAAGTGTTGTGACAAAAAAAAGTCATCTTAATCAAGCCACTAGATGTAGTTTTCAAGTATGATTGGTCTGTTTAAGAACATGCAACAGAATCTCAATTGGATGCAAAGTCCAGACTTTAGCTGCATTCTCTTGGATAAACTTCAATGGCGATTCATCCATCAGCTATTTTAAACAAAGCCCAACAATGAAACGTGCAATAAAAAAAATAAATAAAAAAAAGTCTTCAAAAAATACCCATACATGCTGCAAAGCAACAGTACAAACCATGCAATCCCATTTATACCAAATTTTTAATGGTGGTGACCATCGTCCTACGATTAAACTCCAATCATTACGCAAACGGGCTAACCCAGGTCAGATGAACGGAGCTGCAGCGAGAATTGTTCCCCTGCTGATTTTGGCTTAACCTTTAAATCAATCAAACCCAACATCACAACATTTATTCATGCCAGTGTAGCAGGTATGTTTTGGGGTTTTTTGTTGATCTGTAATGGGAACTGGACGTGAAGTTATTAAAAGCATAACATGCTGTAAAAGCAGAAAAAGGTTATTTAGTGCTTAGATTTGACCCATCTCCCCCCCACAATATTTAAAGTTCAAATGACTCATAACTGGGCCCTTCAATGAAGCCAGTCCTGAAAGATGGCTCACCCACAGCACAAGGACAAAGGCACTCAACAAGACCAAGGATCTGCAGTCTACTAAATGAACCGACACTCAGTCAAGCAAATCCTCTCCGTTTCGGGATTTTTCCTTATTATGGAACATATCTTCCACACATTACATGCAAGAACAAACACCACAGAAATTTACACTAATGTAAGACATTATTACTGTGTTTCACAGCCCTGTTAAAACGGCAAGATAAGCAAAAACTGAACCTAGAGCCTTATCTGAGAAAAAAAAAGACACTTTACCCTCAGCCACAGTCGCTGCAATGACACACTGCCCTATCATGCACTTGTAAAAAAACAAGAAAGGCAAGTTGCAGCAGTATAACACTTAGTTCCCAATTGACCTCAATTAAAATTTTAATGGCCCAAATTGCCAACGTAATGTCTGTTTATAGAAACAGAAGGAAACAGCCTAAGAAGTAGTATTCAAGAAGAGATCGGAGTGATCAAGCTTGGGTGTTTTTTTTTGTTGGCCAAACTTCAAAAGCGGATTACTTTGTTAGTTAAAAGTGATGAGAGACAGCACCGATAAGAAAACAAATAGGAAGCCAGTAAATCGCTGCTGTATTTAGAGCTCTGTATGCTTCCCTAGTGGGCATGCGTGTTGTCATCACTCACGTCTGACAGCTGCATTACAAACAGCTGTGTGGTAGACAGACAGCTGACAATCACTGCCTACAACAGACTGAGCAACTATTCAGCACTATTTATTACACCCATAAAATAAAGTTAAATACACCAAATGGACTGTTGTAATTCATAAAGACAAGTCTCCTACTCCGTCCTACAATCACTCGTGAACAAGGCATCAAGATACTTTAGCTCCTCAGCTTGAGGCAAAGACTGAACCTAAACCCGGAGGAAGCAAACCACCGTTATCCTGTTGAATAATGGCAGGAGCCACCTCTAATCCTTGGTGCTTCACAGTGGTATGCAAAACAATCCAGTCCAGTCTGAATTGTTTGAAGTTGTAAACAGAACCGCGTCATCTGCAAAAAGGAAATCCACGATTAGGTCTTGAGAATCGTGACGAGGTCCACTCCTTAGGCTTGTCCAACACAAACCTGGAGCAGGTTTAACTTTGTATCAAAAATGCACTGTTATGCTTTAGCTAAACAAGCATCCTCACTAACCACCAATGTTAATGTTTGTAGTTCATTTTTGCTTTGGTGCGCTGCCACAATTGCATGTACAGACCAACAACAATCAGTTTATGATGCTGTTTGGTTGTCACACTCAGCGCGACAACTAAGCAATGAGAAGTATGGGAAATATTTTGTTACCCAATCTCTCTATGTATCTTCTCCTTTATAATGGAGGAACTGAAAGAATATGTGTCATTGGCCAACTTGTAGCTTGGTCCCTGAAACTAAAAGAAAAAATAAAAAGAGAAAAGAACTGCTGCTGTTTACCACAAAATCAGCAGGTTTTGTTAGCTCTGACGTAGTATTTGATAAAAGGTTGTTTGAACCTGGCTGTGCTCCAGTTTTCATGTAACTGTCAAGCACGACATAAAGCAAGCCTTCTGTCTTACTGTCTTACTAATCAAACCATCAAGTGTGATGGCCGGGGCTCAGGTGTTTTAGAGCTAAGCACACTGCAAATAGTAACACCCTGCATGGCATCTTTTTGACTAGATATCCTAAAACTTGGTTATTAAAAACAGATTCTTTTGCAAGCTACAGCTTGGACAGAATTGCAGGCAGACCTTGAAATCAATCATCACGGTACAGCAAGGATTGGAAGTTAATTCCACTGGAGGCACAAGTGAAAAAGCCTGCTGACAGATTCATAAGAGGCTGCAAATCGTTTTCATGAAGTTTGTGACCTCGGATCTTGGATTTTGATGGTCTAAGTGCAATTTTAGAGCTCCTTTATGAAGCAGCATCTTAGCAAAATCTAAGTAACCCCTACTTTCCTTGTCTGTTGCTGAAGGATGAAAAAAGGAAAAAGCCACTTCTTCAGACGGACATCTAGTTGCTCTATTATGATCGGTCTGCAAGGTCCCTTCAGATTTAATTTGCTATTGTCACAATCTCCCTGCTGAGATTCCATTTTTTCTCAGCTCCTCTCCTACACTGTCAGAAGCCCTATATAAGGCTGACAATGCTTCAGCTGTGCCCCAAAGCATTCACAAACTTGCATGCTGAATTGTCAACGGAGAAATTAAACCCTGTGGATTAAGTATACAGAAATAGCACTTGAGAAATTGCTTACATTTATTCCAACATGTACAGGAAAGATATCCACAAAGAGGACAAGCACCTCTTGCCTCACTACAGCCACATAACTTAGAAAAAAAATATAAATCCAAAGGACAAATTAGGAGAAATTATCTTTCAGGCTATACCTGGACTATCAAGACATTACTGCTGCATATATATTCTAACTGATATAACCAGGGCATTGCTTTCCAGCTTTTGAGATTGATGGGACACCTGGGATGAAAAGTACAAACAATGTCTCTTCTTTTGGAAGAAAAATGTTTTCATATATTTGTTAGTTGATAATGGATGGAAAAGTTGCAATAGCATTATACTACTGATTGATTAATCCATTCTCTTTTACTTGTTACTCAATATGTGTTGCTGAGGAAAATCCAGACGGCTTTCTAAGGCATTCACAGCCCATATAAATAGGTTATATATTTGTGCTTCCTTTGCAAAGTCTTTAAAATAAGCAACATCCCACATTAGGGTGGTTTGCACCCTAATGTTGGTGCAAACCAAAGTCCTGTTCCCTTTTCTAGCTTTTAAAAATGCGTGAAACAAACAAAATGGCAAAGTACAAAACAGCACAGAAGAAGAAGATGAAGGACAACGCCTGCCCAACGGCAACTGTCTGAGGTAACAGCCCACAAACTTTCACGGTTTGTGGACAAACTAATATGGTTTGCATTTAATTATCTACTTTCAAATGTTGCGCCACTTCTGACTTCACTTTTAAGCACCTTACTGACTCTGAAAATACCACACGTCAACATTTCTTCCGTTGGCGGCAATACTACCACAAAAAGAACTTTGGTTAGCCTGAAATTAGACGGTATGTGTGTGGTTTGGAAGATTTACTAGTCTGAAAAAGATCAGACTCTATCAGACTCCAACCAGTCAAGATCATTCAAGATGAAAGTCGGCTCTCTGTCTGTCTCTAGATGGATACATAGTCCCTTTGTGAAGTTCTGCCTCTGTGGCGCCTCCCAGCCGATCGGGTCCAAATACATGAGTGGCCCTAATCCCTCTCACTATATCCTGTTCCATCCTACCATAACTCCCGAATAAGACATTAGGATACTTTTCTTCCTGAGTCAGAGACTGACCTTTGACCTATAGAGGTTGGTGCACCTTTTTCCGGTTAAGAACCATGACATCAGACTTCGAGAGGCCAGATCTCATGCTGTTTTACGCACAGCTTTGAACTGCTCCACTGCACACTGAAGGTTATGCCTAGAAGATGATCACATCATCTGCATAGAGGGAAGATGAGCCATGTAAGTTCCCCAACCAGGCAACCTAATCTTCATAGCAAAGAGCTTATTTAAATAAATGGGACCAAAACGCCGACTTTGTACCCCCAAACATGATTGGTAGTATGAACAAACAGCATCTGAACGATCCAACTAGGACGCATTAATACTACATGTACATTCGCTTAAACCTACACCTTCACGCTCATCGTTTCAGGTCAGCTCAACAGAGAGCACTTTGTGATAATGAGCTGCTCCACTTTCATGACAGATGGAAAATACACAGCATGCAATGCCCAGCTCCTCCCTTTCCGTCCACTTCACCAAGTTCGCCAGACTTATCAACCCATCAAGCCCAGCAGCGCCGCCGCAGCCGAGGCACCGCGTCCGTATCAGATGCTGACAGAGGCGTCAACAAGAGGAGGAGCCGCTCGAGGTTGAGGCAGTGGAAAAACCGCCTCACCCTCTTCATCAATATTGCAGCCTCACCTGTTGAAAGCTAACACCCGCTAACATATTCCATCATGTCATTGGAAGAAAGGATCAGGTGCCTTGGCTTGACATGCTAACATTGCTGCCCGCACAAATTATGACGCAAAACTTGTTACATTATTCATGACCTTTTTCTACAAGAAAAAAAACAAAAACAGGAAGACTTAGAAGGTGTTGGAGAGCTAATTATGTTCTGTAGAGCAGATCAATGTGGAGGTCGTTGTTGTGTTTGGCTAAAAAGGTGAGAAGAAGCAGAAAGATGAAAAATAAGCACATCTCTCAACAAGAATAGTGAGATCTCAAGGTGTAACAATTTGGTGTGAGGTATGTTCATAAAGCATAATATAGGAAAAGAGATAAGGGTTAACAAGCAAAGGGTGAAATAATATTGGAACCGACGCAACTGGACAGAGATTTAAGAAATATTACTGCCAATTTCCTTTAGTTGTGATTGTAAATGTTGGGGGGGGAAAAATAATGTTTTCATAGGTTTGCTTGTTTAACAGCTTGTCCGTGTCAAACAGAACCACGGCGCATCAGTTTTCAGTGTAACAAATTTACTTTCTTTGTGCTGAACATTCAGCACAAAATGGATTTTAGAAGATTATGTTGCAAAGAAAAAATTTAATTCCCTCCTGGCCATTTCATTGTGTAAAAGCAGACAAAACGCGACACAAAGAACAAAGATAAGGATTTCAGTATTATGGCAGCTGCAGCTTTTCTGCATTTCAGAATTTCAAACATGAAACACGTCTGAGCAGCCGCTTTTCATCCCTAATTACTTTGAACAAAAATCGGTTTAGGCTCAACAACAAGTATGCTTATTGCACAGCTCAGTCAAACTGTGACCAATCTCAGGAAAGCAAAAAGGAAAATGCAAACAAAATAAATAAATAAAATCTATACTGAAGTTGAGCTCTGGTTACTGCTGCTCATCTCATTGGGCAGCGATGTCATCATAACAGACTGCATGCATGGGATTGCGTGCGTCTGTGCGTTTGTGGGTGTGTAATATGGCCTGGCTGAGGTCAGTGTTGGTGCACATTTAATCTCCAGTCTCTTTCCAGGCCACACCAAGGACTTTGACACGTTACTTTGCTATCTATTATTCACATATGGTCAGACTTCAAAATGAGTATGTGTGTGAGGTCATATACATGTTTGTGCTTACGAAATAAAGTACTTTAATAGAACAATGGAGCTCAGAATCTATTATTTTTTTTCCCCCAGGCAGACACAATATCAACCCTATTGCATAATCCCTGAATTTCATCCACATTAAAAATAAATAAATAAAAAAAATATAAAACTTGCACGCACGCACACACACACACACACACACACACACACACACACACACACACACACGAGCACACTCTGCTCCTGCTCCAGTTGCACAACCTCAGAATTTTAGGGATAGAATGGGCTGGTTTCATAAGCAGTCTGCTGCCCACTGGCAGCTGTGCTGTCAGATGAGGTCATTACTTTGGGCGGGACACCGCCACAGACGTGGAATAATGCTAGAGACAATGGTTTAAAAAAATATATAAAACAATCCACCGGGTGTGAATAAGACTGACAGCCGGGGGAGACCCGAGGGCTGCGATGTCCCTGTCCGTTTGTGTCGTTTCTGCACTGAGTCGTGTTACCTTGCTGGCAGTGCAGTGATGCACTGAGGTAAATGGGGAACAAGGCAGGTGAATGATGCTCGTGTGTCAGCAGTGTGTGTGAGTTCAGGCTGGTATTACTATCAGCTCAGTGCCAGGGAGGGGTGAATAGCCCTTATGCTATCTCTGCAGCACAGCTTGTTTGTGCTAATGAGCAGAACTCTGACTCCACTCAGGCAAATTGCAAAAAAAACAACAAAAAACAACAATATTTGAATTGCTGCAAAGCAAGAAGCAAAATATAAATATCTAGGAACTCTATCTCGCTCATTGTGATGTAACTCATAAACCCTGGATGCTTTAGCAAAACATAAGTAACAGATACTGACAGCTCTTTTGAAGTCTGTGATCCGTTGTTGAGGTTGTGCAGAAAAGGTTTTCAGACACTTTAAAGCTCCATCCAGTGTAACACTGGCAGGTGCACTCATTTACAGGTATACAAGAATAATAAAAAAATCTTTTAATTCTGTTCAAAAACCAAAACTCCTATTGTGTTGAATCGTTGTACACATTATTTGTACACATTATCATAGGGAAGTAGACTGACTTTATGATGGCATGGTAATTCGTTGAGATGCACCTGCACATCCGGTTTCTACTCTTTCCATGAAAGTTTAGCTTTAATTTGATGTCAGTACTTGAACTTGCCTCTTAGGAAGCCGTGTGCTAATACTGCCGGGGAGCAGAGCTCTCAAAAATCATTTCATCCAATAGCTCAAGCTCCTTTAAATCCTTCCAAACATGGATTTCGGACCAATAATGTGATGGGAGTAAAACACCACTCCACCCAATAGTCAGGCACCTCAGTTATTTACTCAAATCTCTGAAATCCCTTTGCAAATGTTTATTCAGCCAATATGTGGGCAGCAGCCCCGGCGCTCAAGGACAAACGTCCGCCCGGCAGCTCAGTGGCTATGTTGCGCTGCAAAAGGCCGCGCCGTGGCATGCGTGACCATTACATCACGGGCACTTCCTGTCGGGTTCATAACACAGAACCTCCTGTCAACATCTCAGGAGCCTCACTCTGCTGATCTGATCAGGACTTCTGCTTGGAGGCTATTTGTTTCTGGCACCATGCTGCGGCGGTGTCTTAATCCTCATCTGCAGGATGATATGCCGAAGACAAACTGCAGTGTAAGATGTGCAAGCGTTTGTACGCTTCACTGACTCCGCTCATTGTGTTGCCATGTGAAAGTGTTTGTGTTTCTTGTTCTCTTTTTATGCCATACCTTCAACTGATCGCTCCCCCCCACCCCCAACCCCCTTTGCTCAGCGTGCCACCAAAGCCGCTTTGAGCTCTTTGCTCTGACATCAACATAGCCGACATCAGTAAGCATGGAACGGACCATTACATGAGCAAGAGAGGGAGATAACTGAAATAAGAGCATTTTAGTCCAGCTTTAGTACGGGGGACGCTCCTGAAACCCACGGCAGGATAAAACGTTGTTTTTTTTGTTTTTTTTGTTATGGCCTTTTGCTGCATGTTTCTTCTGAGGAAGCCTGCCGCTATTAAACTAAAATCACACACATCCCCGGGGCACAAAGGAACGCTTCACAAAAATCTCTGCATCAGCAGAGTTAAAGTGCCACTCTCCCTACGGCTCACTTTCCGTCTATTTGTTCTTGGTTGTTGCAACTGACGGGTCACGGCCGCTGGATCTACACAGAACAAAGGATAAAATGAAATGCAGAATACAATGCCAGCCATGCTTAGTAAAATTGCATGTGAAGGTTGTTTTCTTTACAAAAATAAAAACAATTTCAAGTCAAATTATTTATTCTTTCTAGCACAATCAAATTGTCGATGATAAAAAGTAAAGTAAACCTAACTTCACTATAAAACTGCCTTTTCTGTGTTTGAAAAATATAAAAAATAATTTTTAAAAATGCACTGTTTTGAAGCAAGGATCTTTCAAAAACTTCATTACCATAAGTTAGTATATGCAACAACACAGCATTGCTGCTTTTTGTTTGAAAATGGTGCATTTGAACACGGAAGACCCTTCTAATGAGATCGTGTCAAACTTGTGTGTGGCTGCTTCACTTCACGCACGCACGCACGCACACGCACACACACACACACACACACACACACGCACACGCGCACATACACACACACACGCACGCGCACACACACACACACACACACACACACACACACACACAAAGGATGGATTGATCACTTTTACTTTCCTGAAATAGTTTCTGTGCAGGAAAACAGAGTGAGATTCATCAAACTAAATGCCTGACAAGGGCAGAGATCATCTCATCTACAGAGAACAGTTTTAAATAAATTTGGCCGCAAGATCATAAAACAAATGGCTTCTTGGCTTCAAGAGAAGGGAAAAACTTTAGACTTGCAACTTTTTCAAGTCTGTCTAAAGTGAACATTGAGATTCCCAGCTGCTTCCATTCCCTGCTGTCATGTTTTACGCAACAGCTGCATAGTTCACCAGCATAAAGTGTAGTGATGACAATTGTTGAGAGAATGGTCACTCTTAACTTTGTTAACTGCTAAATTGTTGGCCGTCTTTGTGCTTCGTTTCTTACTTTTAAGCTTTTAAATGCAATTTCAAATTAGGATTTCAACTATCAAAAGTCAAAGTGGAGTAGTACAAGACTGTAGAAAGTAGAAAAACTCTTTAAACTTGAGCTAAACAAGAGTTTAAAATTGGTAACTGGCAGCTGTTCTGATATCATAACCCCTACTAAAATAGTCTCACATAGCTTCATAAAAAAACCTCACTGACATAGATAATTCATATTTCACAATCTCTTCCAAAATCTGGTTTCAGCTGCATGTGGTTGCTCAACTAGTTAGTCAAAAACAGAGGTTTTGTGGTAAGGGTTCAGAGATCAAGTAACAGAATGAGTCTGGGAAAAAAAACTAAATACTTCAATCTATTGTGCAAACCCAGAGTGTTTCCTTAAGTTGGCTACTTTGCATAATTATTGGCAAAACTGGGCTGACGGTGCAAGTCGAAATGCATTCGAGAGACAGGCAGCGATTCTATGCGTTAATTAGGGACACAATGGATCTACTTGTTGCTTCGCACAATGGTGTTTGTGCTCATCTTTGGGCTTCTGAGCTGCATCTGACACCCACAGGCACAGCTTCTTATTATAAGGATTGGGACACCTATTTGGGATCAAGGTCACTGCTTTTCAGCGGTTTAAATCATGTCTAACTGACCGGCTTCGTTTTGTCCATCTTCTGGTTATGTGTAATTTACCTTCCCCAAACTTAGATATGTTATTCCACAAGGTTCTGAGCTCATCCTCCCTTTACATCCTCCAGTTGGACGGTATTTTATTATCCGTTTGAGGATACTGACTCTCACTGTGGTGGTATTCCAGACTTAGTAGCCAGTTTTGAGTTTCATTAGATTGAAGCATGATACTTCTTTTTTGAAGAACTTTTTTTGTGAACTTCATGTTAATGTTCTAGGTTGGTGATTTCTGACTTGAGGCTTTGGTGTAACCACTCAAGATCACATAACAAAAACTGTGGTTGTTCATCAATATGAAAGCAGCAGAAATGTATAAATGGCAACATTTTTTTTTTTACAGTACTAAGATGAACACTGAATGTAGACTTGCAACTTGCAATCTTAAGCTGGTAATATCGGCACTGTGCTAAAGTGACCACCTGGATTGCTATACGAGTTCACTGATGTGATGCAATGGAGGGACTCCTTGACCCTATTAATAGGATCTGAATTCCCCTCACAACTCACACAGGCCTATATGCTCGTCAAAAAGATGAATTAATTGTGATAAAAGAGTTGGAGTTGGAAGAACTACGTTGAATTATTTCAGTTATCTGTAGATCTCAGAGTACATGAAGTCATAAACACGCCCCTGACAAGATAGCGAGGTTTTACTCTTACTCCCAGCTTTGACCACAAGACATATGAACAGAAAAAAAACAAGAAAGATTCCACTGCAAAGGCACATACACACAGCATAGCAGAAGTAAATCATAAATATCCGGGTGGCTTTAGTGGAGAATCTTAATTAGGTTCATTTCTTCACATGGTTTCCTGAACAGGGTGGGTGCTGGAAAACCACAACGAGTGGAAACTATTTCAGTTACTAGGTCCTGAAAGTTCCGAAAACTAGCAGCTTCGACAAACAAGAACATTAATACGCGGATAGATGCAAAAACCTGCTCCTCTGAAAAGAGTCTTGGGTAAAACAGGTGCTGATGTTTAGGATTCGGTGTCCAAGGAAGTGGAAAAAGCCCCCCGCGAATTATCCCGGGCTGCCACTCGGAGCCTTTTGAATTCCCCCTTCTCCAGTTGTCAGGATTACTTGTTAACTGACTTTCCAGGTTCCAGTGTGACATAATGTCGTATTAACAGATCACGTAGATAGATGATTCACATTCCTACAAGTACACCCTTGGCATGATCTCACTACAAGCTGGGAAGCCCCACTGGAAGCCCCTAAACGTCCCCAGAACTCCCCTCCTGCTGCCCCCAAACCTCCTGACAGCTTCGCCTCGTTCCTCATTCCAGCCCGCTAAGCTGGCAGTTAAAAATAACCCTCCAACACGCCACACTGGTCCTGATGACATATGTCACCATGGTAACCCCAGATGACAAGTTGTTGAAGGGTCTAAGGTTGGGTTTTAAAAGAATCATGTGACCTCGGGGAGATGAAGGGCTGCGGCAGAAGAGAGGGCCACTCACTCAGTTGGCGAGCGGAGCAGCTGCAGGAGTAACGAGGAGAAATCCCCTCAGAGGGAGAACAAGAGCGCTCCTGCTCTTACTTTCTCTCCCCTCCGACATTACCCACTCGAAAATACAAGCAAGTGCCCTTTGCCACTGAGTTGAAGTCATTATGCCATTTAGCCAACAGTGGTTTTCAGTTGGACATTTTCAATTACATATAATCCCAGATGGAGGTCATTCCCGTCTACTTGTTACATTTTTTTTTTCCCTCCACCGACAAATCTCCTGGAGGAAATGAGGACTTAAATCACCTCCGCAAGCCTGTCTGCCTCCTGCTATCAATTACAAATCAACTGAGACTTTGAAAGTAACAATATGGTATATGGTGGGGATTTTTTGTTCTTCAAGTTTGCAGCAGGTGTGCAAGAGGATTTTTCTCATACTTTTCTTCTGACAACTAGACTTTCTAAAAACATTTAGAGTGATTCCTGGGTGTTTAATCTGTGGCTGCATTTTGAGTGCCTCATCAGTGCAAATGCACAGTGCTACAGTAGCCATTAGAGTTCAGCTTGCTAAAACAAATGGTATATATAGTCAAAGTGCTTTTCAAAAGCATTCCAACGTCACAAACGTCTCACATTACAATGACAAACCTAAATATGCTGAACTTATCAGGATGTTTTTCCTCAGAGACCAATAAAGTTGCACATGTTTTAATAAGTTTGGAAAAATTTATCATTTTCCCACAACTTTTTTTTTGTAAACAAAAATCTAAAGCTGTGAAGCCATGCGTGTGTCATTTTATTGCGAGTGTAGAATGGCTCAAAAATAATTGATGCTTTTTGCCAAGACTTAAAAATTGATGTTTAACCGTTGCTCTCTGTCCAGTTTGACTGAGTGTGTGTTTTTCTGCAGAAAAGAAATGGGAAACAATCTCCACGGAGATGCATCCCAAATGACGTGCAGCTCTAATTGGAACGTAAAGGTGGCTTTACAAAATATTACATAAAGTGAGGAAATAACTATAAATGCCACTTTGTTGTTTTTAGTCGCAAAACATATTGAAAAGCATTTACAATTTGAAAGACCGCTGGCACCAGACCCCATCCGACACAAACGAGGAGCAATCAGATAAACACAAGATGGATACATCGCTTCAATCTCACATCACTGTTATGCATTACTTTGTATTGGTCTATAAAATTAAATTCCAAAAAAGTTTAAGTATGTGGTTATCTGACAAAATGTGGAAAAAAAAATAAATAAATCACATCACACCACACCAGCAGTTAGCAGGAAGAGTGGATTTTTTTTCTTCTTGTTAAATTAGAACAATAATAGAAACATCAACAAAAGAGGAAAATTGGAGGCCTCATAATGTCTCCTATTGTACCCTACATATCTCATTCCCAGACTCTACATGAGACGCCAGATCAACTTTGCAGGATGGAGATTTGCTATAAATCATTTATGCTAAATGACTGTAGTTCCAGTCAGATTGAGAAATGGACTGTTCCCTTATTGTGACACAGAAACATTAGATCTTCTAAAAACTTTCAGAATTCCCAACTTCTTTGGAAAAAAACACTGATGATGAAAAAACAGCCTTATAGTCGTCAACCCTGTGTTTGACAAATAGGCAAGTCCATAATTTCAATGTAAAACCTTACATTAAGTGGAGAAGCAATAGCTGTTTTCTGCCCTGGCTCCATACAGTACTAGGTCATTATTGACTGTGGGAAAATGCTTCCATCAGACCCAAAGCTTTGCAGTTCACAGGACCAGCTGCAAATAAAAGAGCTGCCATCTTTACCTTGGACAATAGTGGGGTATCGTTCCTAAAAATACTGGTTTTATTTTACACTCAAATTTAAAAGTACATAGTATTTTACTGACACTATTGGCTACAATAAACCACATTTAGATTTACTATTTGGATAAAATACACCCCTGCCCTTTCCCTTCGTTTCACCAGTCCTTCAGCTTATCATCACCACTCCCTGTTTTGAATTCTCCTAAACTCTTAATAACTACTGTCCAGTATGTTCTAAGTCATGGAGGGAGGCTTAAACCGGGGCATACAGGTCTCTGAATTACTCATTAAAACCTGATGAGCATTTAGGAGGAACAGCAGACAATCTGGAAATTATATGTAAAAGAGGGTGGCTGCAACTTGGATGTCACAGGGGGGGGTTTTAACGCTAAGCACAGAGCTACGCAGACACAGTTTCATCGTCTTTTGATTTTCTAAGCATTTTCATGCAAATATACGATATTCAAATTTGAAAAACTGTAAATATACACCAACTGGATCAGTGAAAAGCCCCACAAATTGACACTGAGATTGCATTCAAACATAACCGTGCCTCATATTTATTCAAGTGATCACCAGGAGCCCACAACGGCATCTATCCGCCTCGGATCAGGAAAGAATGAATTTGGGTTTTAGACGGTGCTGCATAACAGAGGAGACTCCCCCAAAAGGCAATTTCACTATGCAATTTACAGGCAATGCAGCTTAAGTGAAAGCTGGGTAGGTGAAGCCCCTGCTGTTGTCAGTGACACAACCAATTATCCCTCTCAGCCATGAGACCAGATTGCAAGGTCTGCAGAATAACGGGATGCGTCCAGGATTCTGTCCAAGGACTGCGCTCCATTACATTTTAATGCAATGGAGGTTATCTTCAATCCTGCCTTCTAAAAAAGAATTTCTATCATATTTTTGTTTTGACTCTAAAACAGTGTCTTATACATACCAATGAGTAGCACTTTTCAAAAGAGCATTTCTAAATTCTTTCCTATAGACTGCCTGAACAAAAAAGCTAAAAGTTTGTGAATGAGATAAATTATTACTACCCCACAAGTCTGTTAGGTCAGTAATAATAATTTAAAAAATCATCTAGCAATTATATTAGGTTTTAAGAAATTTCACAAACATTTCATGCTCTCCAGGGTGGGAAATATTTGTACTTCGTAGCAACTCAAATAATGCAGTATTACAATCACAAAGGACTGTTTGCATGCATTATTTCAGAACCCATACAAATGATTACAATGTTAGCACCCAGAAAAAATAGGGAGGTTATCAAGATGATGGAAAATAGGGCTTATCCCAGTTGATAGACATCAAAATATTCTACAATTTCATAAAAAAATGCAATTTGAATGTTGACAATTGATGTGCTTAGTCAAAGTAGGGAAATAGAACGACTTCGACAGATAAGCAATAGCAAACTGGCACCCGATTTTTCAGAGCAATCACTAATTTGTCATCAAATTATTGCCAATTGTTAAATTAATCAGAATTAATTCTCAGAGGCAGTGACAGATTTTTCAATTGTGCACACAGAGTATGCGTGGATTACGACTAAGACCCTTTGAAATGTCATTACCTTGACAAATGTTCAGCATTTAATATTGTTCATAAATATGGAGCGTTTGGGTTATAAAAGTGTTTTAGTTGTGACATTCGTTCCTTGGAATCTAGACACGCCGGAAAACTACAAGGCTCGTCAGGAGGTCAAATTATGTTAGCAACAGCAGGAAATATGACCTTGTATAACCCGTTTAATAACTGCAAGTAAGATATGCTGTAATATCACAGGGGTTTAATGGAATATCAAAAAGTAAATGCATTCAGAGCTTAAACGATAAAATCTCAACTTATCTTAAAAACACCGAATCTCTCAATCCGTCCGTCTATAGCAAATCTTAACCACTGTCTTTTCATGTGAACATCAAAGTTCCTGGGAATCAGGACTGTAACCTTTTGGGGTGGCATGATGCCATGTCCACAGGCTTCAAATGAAAAGGTTAACATGATATTAGTGAGACGGTTTTACCATGTTCTGAAGCTGTTGAAAGATGACGACTTTGTAGCAATTCTTTCCCAAGGCACATTGAAGGAGGACCCTATTGATACGACGTTAATGTCTTATTACTTGTTCCACTCAAAGGCTCATCAACTCAATTGAGGCGCGATAAAGTAAAATTGGTGTGAAAAAGTATTAACCCTCAACAGATTCTTTTGCTTTTCGCTTTTTTGCCACACTCCAAAGTCTCAGATCAAATAACGTTTATTGTGAAAGATAACCTAAGTAAATACAAAAAAAAAATCAGTTTGCCATTTATTATTCAGTGTATTACATGAAAACAAAAGCTTTCTGAACTAACTTCCCCCTTTGTACTCAATAAATCATCAAATGACTGGTAACTCCTCTCAACTGAATTTGATCATATTTACTCAGAATTCTGCATTCAGTTTAACTCGATGTATATTAAGAACTACTTAAGGAGAAACCATTATTTTGTTCTACTTTTAATTCCAAGAAAAAGTGAGCAGATGTCAACTTCTAAACTTACAAAAATAACATTAATGTTTAAAAACATTTCCGTCATGTCCTGATAAAGGTATTTCAAACCTTCAGCTGCCGTCCAAAGCACTGCAGTTCAATAATTCACAGCGGTTCGTTAAGCCCGTTGAGATCACATCACCAGACAAGGCAAGCAAGGTAAATTACATTGTCATGAGCTTTTTAATCATTAAATTAAATTCACCTGCAGACCATATATGCACACAAGCGCATTTCCCGGACTGAGACCATTTACCGGTTGGAGGAAGCAAGGCAGCAGCCTTTGGCATCCGTCTCTGATTGGATGCTCCTACACTGGCCTATGGGGACCCGCAGGGCTGTGAACATGAGGCGGCTGCTAAGAGACTGAGTCACAACAAGCAAGACTTTCCTCTTGTAATCTCCCAAATGAACACCAGCGACAGTTAAGGACAGCTGTGCTCAGGAAAAAAAACTTTTACTTTTAAGACGAGATTCAGCACGTTAGTAATTCAATCGTTGCCTTTTAATGGAAGGTTACATTTGCTTCAGTTTGGTCGTGACAGTGTTCTAGTGAAAAGTTTAGGCAGATTCAGATGAAAATCTTTGTCTAAAATATAAGCGTTAGGGTAAAGATGGCGCCGACTTGGAGGTTTGAACTCAGAATAGAGGTGATTACAGGACGCCCAGATACCCATTCAGTGCTTCGAAAGCATTTTTTATAAAGGTTGATGTTTATATTTCAGTCCGACCTATGAACTACCGTAAAGGAGGTAAAGCTG
Source organism: Poecilia reticulata (assembly GCF_904066995.2). Taxonomy (NCBI): domain Eukaryota; kingdom Metazoa; phylum Chordata; class Actinopteri; order Cyprinodontiformes; family Poeciliidae; genus Poecilia; species Poecilia reticulata. The sequence continues at coordinate 7,995,045 of NC_088852.1, read as the reverse complement.
CATTAACTGTTTCACATTTATGAATTTAAATTAGTTGTCACATTGTAAAAGTTGCCTTAAGTGCAAGATTTCTCTTATTGGGTTTGATTTAGTTCTAATCTTCAATAAAGATAAGAATTTCAAGGCTCTAAAGTTACTTTTCTTTGAGGGGGGCGGGTCTTGAGTGCTTGAAGTCACTATGCCAACAAATATTCCAAAGTTTTGTTGTTGTTTTTTTAGAGGGGTTATTTAAATTTGTAAGTAGTACAAAAAACAAAACAAAAAAAACAACCAGAATAAACTTTGAGAGTTTAAGTCTATGAACACTGCCAAGCATGTCTGTTCCTCCATTTCCCATGTTTATACTTTTTACTTGGCTGTTTAGTTTTTTGTTTTTGTTTTAAACCTAAAAAGAAAAGAAAAAAACCCAGTGATCTCACTTTGCATATTCTCCAATGAGACCAACAATTTCTTTAAATTACAACAGGAAGTCTGCTGGTTATGCATTTTGTTAATTAGCGCAAAAAGTTAAAACATCAAATTGCATTGCGGTACCATTATAGTCTGTTATATGGGAGGTCATTCTGAGGCAAGTCCTTAATGAGATAATCTCAAAGAGCTTTGTGATCTCCACTGAACTCCTTAATTGGGATGTAATGAGAAAAACCGATGAGCCGCGAACGTATGCATTTGCAGCGTTGAAACGCAGATGGATTTGCAGGAAAGGGCACCCGCTCACTTCTCCCAGACATTTCCTATTCCCGCATCCAAGCAAACAAGCCTGTTAGAGCTGCAATTATGGGAAGGAAAGCGTGTATTTATAGCCAGGCGAGGATCAACGACAGAACAAGTAGTTGTGTGGCACGAGAAGCGGTTATATTTAACGCGCCGTGATGTCAACACGTGGCTTATGCGTTGCCATGGTTTCTCCTCTGAAACGGGGCAGCCACTTTCTTATCAGTCCAACGCAGAAGCAGAGGGGCGGCGAAACGAGGAGACCAGACTGATAGACTGACAACCGCCCAGACTAAATGGCCAGGAGTGGAAGAAAATAAAGATAGTGTTCTAAGGGTTAAAATAAAAGGGAAAACATTTCAACATAATGGACAAGCTATACAGGACTTGGCTTTTTTATATATATATATATATATATATATATATATATATATATATATATATATATATATATATATATATATATATAAACACAAGAGGCTATTCATCGACTTTGTACTCACTACCCACACAATCTGTTTTATTGTCAAGCATGCACTTTTCATTCCTTGAGGGAGACAGGCTTTACAACAAATTGCGTGCCGCTTTCTTTTACTCCATTCAACGCTCTCGTTATCCCTCCCACCCCGCTCACTTCTTTCTTTCTGTCTTTCGAGTTCATCTGAGATGCTATCCACAGTCTGATAAAGGTTAAAGAGGCTTACTGGCAGCACCTTCAGTCTCCAGCTTGCCCTCAAAACTCAGCATCAACAGTGATAATCCCTTGCCACATTGCAGCGCTGTGGATTGCAGGGTCTGGGTCATGCAGAGCGTCAAGCTCTGGATTTTATAGTTGAGTTCGGTTTCATCGGTGACGCAAATCTAACGTCGATGAAACGTGACTGAGACTTGGGTTTGGAGAAGAAAACTTTTCCGCAAAGTTTCGGCAGGGGTCGGTTTTATTTTTTGCCATTTCCGTTTTAATGAGGGAAATAAAAATGCATCCAAACAAATACTTTGGAGCATTTTTGAAAATGTTGCCGCAAGCCTGAATCACTAAAAGACAAAGAAAATGCATTCAGATGTTATAAAAGAAAAATACATAAATTGTGTATCACTCCTAACTGACTCATATTGCGACTATCCCAAATAATTATAGACATTAATAAACTTTATAATGATATCTAATTTACTGAGACGCACCTGCCTCGTAGTACCAGTGGCTGTTTAGGTTTTTGTTCAAACTCGGTTTGAACAAAAACTCGCACCACATCGAATTACGTCAAACAAGAGACTACGCAATATTCAGTAGCAAAGTGCATTCTATATTTGACTAAACTGAAGGACATGTGACAGAAATAATAATAAAAAAAAGAAACACACATAAAAACATGGGAGTAAATAAGAGCAGACTAACTAGCCTGAGCAAAAAAAAGTAAAAATAACAAATAGGACAAAAGAATTTGGAGCATCGAGAGTGAATGGAAGTTGGAGAGTCGCCGCAGTGAGTGATTCACATCTATTTTCCACCAGCAGGCAAATGAGTAACAGTCAAAAGAACAGAAAAAAAACTAATCTCAAAATAGTTTCCCTCCTATTATGCATGCATGTGCGGCTTTTTCTCGCTGCGAGACAAAGGGCACACATCAAGGGCGTTTTATTACCCGGCACGTGAGTCCCATGTGCTTTTGCACAGAAATAGATCGCAAGTCTTCTCCGCTGAAGCTTTGCATCATCAAAGTGAATCTATTCCACATAAACGCTGAGCCATAAATAAAACGCCTTGCTCAGAGGAGAGTTGGAAATAGAGAGAGAAATGTGAATGGAAGCGGTTGAGTGACAGCGCTCCGAAAAGGCTCTATTTAAGGAAGTTCATGAATAAGCCAATTATTATGTAGTCCCAGGAATGCTTTTGTTATCCAATGACCTTTGGACCGAGGATGCACACAGAGTATGCAAAGAGGGAAAGCAAAGTAAACATTGCTCCCTAAAAAAAAAAAAAAAGTAGAAAAAAAAATCCTCTAACTGATATTGAAAGGATGTTATGATGCACAATCACGGAGAACAGCTAATCGAGTGTGACACAAATGTAATTAATATAACAGTCTAATTAAAAGAGGCTCTTTCATGAAAGTGAGAAACAATCATTTAGGTGTGTGAAAGGCAGTGGAAGTTTATTGTCTTCAGGCTCTTTATTACAGCAGACTAAATGTGTGATATGAAGGATATTTAAATCAGTGGTGCCTAATTAAAGTGATGAGTCTGACATTTACTGCCTTGAGACAAGGGTGTGGTGTGTATGTGTGTGTGAGGTGTCTAATGGAAAGAAATGTAATTATATGGTGCAGAGGAGAAAACGAAGTGGAACTGAAGGAATTAAATAATGGTGTTAATGCTTGGATCATTTTACACCACTTTGTACTGGAGCACAAGGAGAAAGAGCAAAACCTGGAACAAAAATACTCAAAAAACTTTACGGTGGTTTTAAATATGAATGTGAATCAGATACAAACTTCAGCCTCAATGGCCATGTAGGCCACCATTGCATAAACTGTGGGGCCCAATCCTAATTGTATGAACATACAAAACTTTTTTCATAGCAGAACAGACTGGCACCAATACAAAAAACCCACCAATAAAGACTCTGTTCATTATACTATGAGAATTCTCTATCAATATGTCCAAGTCCTGTAATCATAAGGAATGTCATCATAGTAATATTCAACAATATAAATTGTTTTGGGGGTTTTTTTGCATTAAATTAAAGAAAAAGAAAAAAAAAACACTTCAAAGATTGTCAAATTGCTGGAAGTGGGAGGAGTGTCCACAGGTGTGAAAGGTGCGAGTAAATACCAACGTCTCAAAACCATGTGACTGCGAGTCGACTATTTGGCACCGCTGCTCAAAAGCATGCATCTTGCATTGGTGAAAGTAATGACCTGAAGTACAGCACGAACTCTCACTGCGCAACTACAACTGATCGAACGTCTATGCGGTCTCCCAGGATGCTCTGTTTCACCTTTGTTGAAGGTTCTTGGTAATCAGTGGGGGCGATCAGACAGAAGGAATTACAGCTGAGCAGACTGTCAGACAGTGCGCTCCGGATGACGTGTACATGCGTGGCTTTAGAGCGCCGGCGACAGAGCTGCAGGGGAGACAGGTGTCCTGTGCAGCTGCAGGGACGACCCGTCTCCAGGCTCTTTCTGCTCGCCCTCTCCCCGTGTGAGAGAGAAATGTGATAGATGCTGCCTATCTGATTTGCATGCTGCGGCATAAATATGGAATATGCAAATAAAGTCACATGAGCGCACATTAAAAACACATTTATGTTGCACATTTCTCAGTTACGCGAACGCGTGGACACAGGGAGCACATGTGAAAGAAATCTACTGAACGATCATTATTTTCACAGGATTGTGTTGAAAACGGCTGCAAAAAATGCATACTAAATCATTTGACAGAAAAACTAATTCATTCCAGGACATAAATTAAATGTAAAACGGCAAGAGAAAGCAGGTGGGTAGAATTTACAGTAAATGAATTTGGTATGCATCAAGTCAACAGCCAAGCAGACGTCGCAAGAAGCCTAAGCAGGTAACAAGCAGTTGTCTGCAGACAAGAGCAGAGCCAAGCAAGACACCACCGTCTCTGCAGTCAGAGGTAATCCAAATAAATGCAGTTTTGCAGAAAGGCAGACATTCAGACAAACAGAAGCCTCTCTTTTATACCAACAGTTACCAACAATTACAATACATCCAGTCGAAATATGACAACCAACGTGATTCAAGCGACTATGGTTATTAAGTTGAATTAAGTTGAAAAAGGATATTTTTTCTAACCATCTTTTTCTCTTGTTTTACATTAACCAAGTACTTTTTTTGTTTTCTTCCAAGTCAGACTTTCTTGGACACAGTCAACATGCTGACCGGGTCAGAGGGTTTAAAGAAGGTCTCTTTTCCCCTCCCTGCATCTTACCAGGTGCTGGCGGGCAGCTCACCCTCCCTCCCCCACCAATAAAACATTCTTTCTTGCTGCGTGTGACCACTGACCTTTGTGACCTATGACTCCAGGTCTTACCAGAGAACTGTGAAATAAAGTCCATGAATGTTGTTCCAGTCTGACCCATCCCAATTCTTAACCCTAAATTACACCAGCTTTCCTATAACTGGCAGGCAACTGCAGGCTCCCTTTTGGCCAGCTGTCTTTAGTTTGAATCCTGCTCCACTAATGTGTCTTGGATAGTTCAATAAGCAGATAATTCTCTGAGCAAAACAGCTCCCAGGATGAAAATTATTCAAAGTCCTGCTTTCCCAAATTTTAGCTTAAAGCAATTGACTACAACCGACTTCACTGGTGTGTTTGAATATTTTTGTGTGTGACAGAGATGTTGTATGCATCATCCTTGGAGGGACTGTTTGACGTGACTGTAATCCAATGTGAAAGCCACATTAAGTCCCAAACTACCCGCAATCTTTGCAAACTTGCATTTGAATCATGAAAGAGAGAGAGAGAGAGACGAACATAACTGCATACGCGCACAGGGAATGCATGAACGAGCTCACAAATGCAGTCAAGCATGCAGCCCACTCTAACTTCTCCTGATGCATTTTAGAGGCGCCGTCATTTGAGAAATTGAGTTCAGAATGCTGCAGAATTATGTAATCGTGATTCCAGAGCAACAATACACTTTTCATGTGGTTATGCGCGTCCTAATTTTAGCCTCGGGGTAAAAACATCAACTTAATTTACTTACAGACTACAGTTACAAGCTGGCAGGCGACGGAGCCTCATTTCCTCCCTTTTTCACTGGGGATAAGATAATCAGAACTGTTTGGTGACACTGCAAATAAGATCTTGTCCACTGAAAGGATATGCAATATTCAAAATACAACGAACCAAAGTTAGACATGACGAAAACAATTAGGAGTGAGACACTCAGAAAGTGTAACTTTTCTGTGATTGGTGAATTGTCGGTTTCATCCATCTAGCTAGTGTCCGTCGCTTTTCTGACTCTGTTTCCCCAGCAACACAAGGGCTACACAAGGACTCGACATCCCTTAAAATTTTCCTGAGTCCTCCATATTTCCACAGCACTCCCAACACAAAATCCCTCGTTAAACACAGCCGTAAACTATCTACACGTCCACAAAACACATGGACTTCCATGGATACCTGAGCGACACCGTGAGGATAAAGATCTGCTTTACTGTTCCACAGTCAGCTCAAAAATCATACTCGGTGGGCAGCATGATAAAAAAAAGACAAGAAAAGTTTTTAAAATTTTGTTACAATTCGCCTACATAAATGCATAAAAAAACAAAACACTTAGGCCAAAGTGCTCGTTTTAAAATGCATGTTCTAAATCTGTTTCCTCAATTTTGCAAGCGTCTGTCAAGCTCAACTTTTATAAAATATACTGCCGTAGCTACAGTATAGTGAGTCGTAATTGAAAAAGCAAAATCAATATGTGCAATATTGCAGCCACAAAGAAATGCTTTCCTGCAATATTTGGGAGGATATCTTATTTAAAGTGCATATTTAGTGGCTGAGAAACTACAGCTCAAAGAGCTGTGGGGACATTTTGATGGAAGAAAAACAAAAAAAAGTGAGTGACCATTCAGGTCAACTATAACGGTACCTGCAACATATTAAAGATCTGGAGTACTCTTAAATTTTTCTTTTGCCAAACTACAAAAATAAAGTTACTTTTAATACACAGAAACACCACCCACCAACAAGAGCAGGTTCTTTAAAAACAAAAACAAAAAAATTGTCTTGATATCTGTTTTTCTTCTTTTTCACATCTTATTTCCCCGTCGCTCCCACTGCTCTGCTCCTTGCTGTAATCCCACCTCTACACTCATAATGGTGAGGAAGATGCAGACGCTGGGTGGGAGGTGGATGTGAGAACTGAGCGCAGTCGGAACCGATTTTTATCATTTTCTCCCGCAGTCCCGCTGACAGGGCCCTCGTCTCCAAACTGCTTCACAATCTCCGCCGCAGATCCGTCCGTCCATGATACTGGCTCCTTTTAAAATGTAATCTGTTATGGATTACCAAGCACCGGCTTGAGATTTAACCCAGCAATATAATCCTTTGTGTTGATCTGACATAATCTGATTTTTCCCAATTACTTTGTCTCCAAAACACAAATCTAAATGAACAATGCATCACTGTTACTAACGTTGATCGGCGTGCGATGGGAAACATTTCAAACTAATGCAAAAGAAAACTGTTACTATCTTTAATTCCTCATTTCCTCATTTTTCCTCATGTTATATGTAATATAGCGTGCTCTGCAGTAATGCTAGCTCATATTTACTGTATTTCAACTGACCTTGACAACACCCCTGTCACACTTCCTCCCCAGTGACGTCTTACATCATCCCTCCAGCACACCAGGAGTTGTCTTGAATCGGTTCCCCACTCCGTCTCCTTCCTGACAGCATGACGATCTTAAAAACGCTGCTTTCATCTCACTGGGTTTTAACGGAAACACAGGAAAAGGGGAAATTTCTGATCTTATGATCAATTTAGAGACCCATACAGGTCTCACGGACTTTACAGATTTTTCTCAAAAAGAAGACCCAAGAAAGTTTAAGTTGTGTGTTTTTTTGTTTTTGTTTTTTTTTCTTAGTTGTTGTGGCCAACGACATTTGGTAATGTCGTTGACAGCTGCAGAATATATCAGTTCACAATCATCGCAATACAGATGTATGAAACATTGCAATTGAAAAGGACTGCTTGGAAACAATATTTGGTAGGTTATGACATTTCACACACACTGAAATATTGTCAATTCCTGGTAAGATGTGGCAATTATCTTTACACTTTCCTACCTTTGATTATTGGATAGTAATGTTCTATGACTGAAAATATTATAAGAGATGATTCTGTGCTGACAATTTTGCTCTTTGCAGATGGATCCATTGTGATCATGTTGTTCTTTGAATGCTGCAGTAAACAGTTCAGATTTTCTGAAATGTCATCATCTGCTTTGACAAAAGAAAGCTTGCATGCGCTGCCCCGAATGCTAAAAATAGACCTTAAACCCCTGCTCTGCTAAACCGGAAGACTCTATATTTAACTCATAAGTCTGGTTAGCATGACAAATGAGGGACATGCATTCCATATTACATTACAAGGGCACTGTTAGACTCCAATCTGGGCTAAAATTGGTTTCAAGATCCAATCAATACTTTTTAGAGCTGGAAAGGTCATCAATATCTTTTCAATCAAACAATAGCAATGCTGCACAGCTCCGCTGCAGTTTTCATCTTGGATGTTAGCTGAGACTTCATCGTCCAATCGGATTTATCTGCATCATCAGTGCTGACGCACTCTGTCTTCGCCTTCTTACCTACTGTAAATTAGTTCATTACACGTGAGAGGCTCCCCACCCACGGAGTATGAGAGAAATTAAGTTTTGACAAGCATAAAAAAACAAAAAAGAACACACGGTTTGTCGTCATATTTAGGTCAGTTCATTCATAGTCAAATCCAAGGATCTGTCTGGGAGTGAAAACGCAAATGAACGTCATTACTTGAAGTAGCTAAAAGGTAATTTTTTTTCCTCCATGCAGCCGAATCAGTGCAGATTCAGCCGAAAAGAAATTGGTTTTGATTGCTGTGAAAACCAAGCATATCGTGCCAGACTGTCCAAATGTGACACAGCGTCTCCTCGTTCCTCGTCTCTGACGGGATGTACAAACATGTACAAACATTCAGGAATACCCCAAGATTCTGAAGTCTAACTTTTATGCGTCATTTATGGAGAAAAAAAACAAGAGACACGTTTCCTTTCGTGTCCTAAAACTTCCTTACTTACTTCCACTTTTTTGTTTTTATAGAAACCTTAAATTATATTGCACATGTCAAACTGGTGCCTGTTTCTGAAAATTGTGAAACTCAGAACTTTGAAGACCAGAAATGACGACACTTTTAGGTTGCGAGGACAGAAATGGTCAGAGGAGTCCAGTTTGTTTGGGTTCAGTGATGTTCCTAGTGTCCACTAAATGTTTAGGACAGAATACTAAGGTACTCCACATCTTCAATTGTTAAATCGCCTTTATTAGGTGAATTTATGCAAAAGACTAGACAGATACAGGTATACTAATCGCCCATGTCAAGTTTTTGGGGGGTTGGACAAGTCAATTACATTTTTGACTAGGGAAAAAAAACAAAGCAAAAAAAAAAACAAAAAACAAAAGCTAGTTTAGATAAGATGACTAGACTTTCATGAACAGTGCAATTGCGATGTCTCATCTGAAATTAGGTCAAATCTTGCAGTTGGATGCATGCAAGTAAAAATAGCCGTTCGGATTTTCCATTTGCACCTTTATGATTCATATCTACGGCCTGGTTTGCTGCCGCTCAAGATGAATAATAACCAGCCTAGCTCCTGCTCTCTGTCAGGCCGCGGGATGCGTGATTGTATAAAACAGAGGAATCAAAATGCAGCCTGCAGCTTTTGAAGCAGAGTCCTAACAATGCCTTCATGTTCATATCAATAATTGCTCTTAGTTTCTGAGGGATGGTGTAACACAGGCCACAGACCGTGTGGCCTCGTGGAGACAGAGACAGAGCTTTTCTTTTTTTTTTTTTGCTTTGATTTTTTTCCCTGGTCAAAAATGTAATTGACTTGTCCAATCCCTCAAAAACTTGACATGGTCGATTAGTATACCTGTATTTGTCTAGTCTTTTGCATAAATTCACCTAATAAAGGCGATTTAACAATTGAAGATGTGGAGTACCTTAGTATTCTGTCCTAAACATTTAGTGGACACTAGGAACATTACAGAACCCAAACAAACTGGACACGTTCCTCCTCTGACCATTTCTGTCCTCGCAACCTAAAGGTGTTGTCATTTCTGGTCTTCAAAGTTCTGAGTTTCAAAATTTTCAGGAACAGGTTTAACATGTTATAAATGTGCAATATAATTTAAGGTTTCTATAAAAACAAAAAAGTGCAAGTAAGTAAGGAAGTTTTAGGACACGAAAGGAAACGTGTCTCTTGTTTTTTTCTCCATAAATGACGCATTGAAGTTAGACTTCAGAATCTTGGGGTATTCCTGAATGTTTGTACATGTTTGTACATCCCGTCAGAGACGAGAGGGAGCAGATGTGCCAAAGTCTGCTCTCAGAGAAAGTCATTCGCTCTCTTCGTGTGTCCTTACATTCTTGATTTGTCTTACTTTTAGCCTTTGTTGGCTAAATTTCTCTTTAATTAAATTGCTTTAAATATGTGCTGCATCTTCAAGTATTAACATTACAAATTAAAGCATTCAGGAAAAAAAAATTATTCAGGACAGGCAAAAAAGCTGATCAGCAAAAAGAGTTTGATTGCCAAAAAAGTTGGCTCTGTTGACTTAAAAAGGAATAAATAAATGTATGCACACACACACACACACACACACACTGGGGCGCAGGTGGTTCTTGGACTTGCTTACACATTTGCCATGTGTAATGTGTCTGGCCATCTTCTCCGTTAACAGCGTATAACACAAAAGGGGGGTGGGGAGAAAAAGCCCCACAGACCACAGATTCATGCAGCCTGAAGGCATTCTTAGAAGACACACATGCAAACCTTAGTCACAGTTATACCATTATCCTCTGGCTTTGAATGTTAACATGAGTACAGGGTCTGCGTGTCGGCGATGTGTCCGTGTGAATTTGCAGTGTGTGTCGACAGTCGATATGGTTATAACTGACACCGCCCGCAGTTTACCGGTGACAACGGGTTTTATCACAAGAGCCAGACCTTTGTGGCCTGAAATGATACAGTAAAGATTGGAGGCAAAAACAAGTTAAGTCGGGCAAAGCAAAGCAAAGCAACCATGAAGTGTGGGCTTCTCCGTTTATGGTGCTGCCTCTGTAACCAGAGCACCGACTGAGCAAAAGATAATAGGTGGATGGATGTTTCACGAATCAGAACATTAAAAAAAAAAATTAAGTACACACGTTCTAGTTGGTGTACAAAGAACACAGGACAACTTGATGCAAAACTGTATTACGTAGGCCTGGTGAAATTCTAAACAGAGTCACAATAACACACTTGCCAGATGATATATGACTGAACTCAAAGCATTTTTTCCATCTGACAAATGTTCTGTGTTATGTTAGTCCTTTGGGATTTATCTGAGGCATTAGGTTTGAGCCCAAATCTTCTTGTAGCCGTCCCTTACATTATTCTCATTATTGTTTTGGAAATATTTACCAAATATATCACATTACATTCCTTTATAATACTACAAGGAAAGACATGTTACCTTATTGATTTAAGTCCATAATACTTCAAGCGGATGGCATTTAAATAAATACAAGAATCTGGGCAGTATCTTTAGCACACAAATCTAGACTCAACCTGCTACCTTGCCATTTTCAGGATTACATAACATCTTTAATGTGTTCATCACAACGTCAGGGACTGGGGCAGACAAAAAGGGATCAAAGTGAGCGTTGTGACTCAATTAAACATTTCTTTTTGCAAGTGAATGCTGTCTGAGTGACTGTGATAGACACAGCTTTTCTTCCCCGTGTGTTTGCTCCCAGGATGCAACATTTCTGCTGCATTGTTCTGCGATGAAGGCTGGGTGTCACATTAGCTGTGGCAATAGCTGTAGCTAGCTAAAGATCTGACATGCTGGTAATTAGTTTTCAGGGGCTCACTGTGGGTAGGAAGGGAGGGGTGTCTCCTTGTTGACAATACCCACTGTCAGAGTGCCAAGCACTTTAGTTTCAGCTCTGCTCCCGTCCTCTTGGCTTCTACATCTGTCCACCGAGACACATGATCCTTCTGCTGCTTTCTGTGGTCCATTTCTCTGCCCTTCTTGAGACAGTTCATAAGGTGGCTAAACAACTTTATATGGGTTAAATATAGATATACTGTGCCAAACCTTCATTGAGATGCCAGCTTAGCTTCAGTACCCTCTACGTTTGCTAGTCAGTAAGAGTTAAACATATCCTCATAAACCCCTTTACCCCCATGTAATCTCTCCAAGACAATACACTTTGGAGACCTTTGCTATAACTCCACATAACATCCTCCAGTGTTAGATTTTGCTAACACTGGGTTCAAACAGATCGACAAAGACAGAGAGATGAATACACAAGGCAAAAAGGAACCGCGAGGTGACGGAAAGCGAAAAGCAAAAAGGTTGATCTATTTCAGGACTGATAATCCGTCAAGAACACACAAGGATAGCGACGCCACATGTGTCTTTACATGTCGCCATGACGCTGAGGGGAATAGCGGTGAACTCAGTAGTGGGGATGAGCTAGAAAGAGAAATGGATCGGAGCAATCGATGGACGCGGGTGCTTTCCTGGCATGGACTCACTTCACACACCTGCAGCACACATCATGGGATGAATCAAGTGTGAATGAGTCCATGCGTTTGTGTAAGACAGACTCAGCAGGGGCCATTGTCTGTGTCATTTCTCTGTGCTTGGCCCAGTTCTGGTGAGATGTATGGCTACAGTGTGCATGTGGAACTACCAGGCGATTTTGTGCATTAGGGAATTTTAACATCCTTTGACATTAAAAGGAGAGGCAGGGGACGGATAGTGGGTGGTCGCCGGTCGATGTAGGAGACAGATGAACCATGAACCTTTGGTATTCTCACATCAAGAACATCATTTCTGTGGCCTAGAGAGAATAAATGCTAAGAATAAAATGTAGAGCAACTCCCCTGATGGATGTTCTGTGAAGAAAATAGAGCAAATGAACAGAGTGACATTCAACAGAGTGCAACTTTGACGGGGTTAGAGGCTGCCAGTCCCAAGTACTCTTCAGATGCTCCTCTTTTACTGATGTGCTCCAAGTTTAGACGACGAAAATGTTTGAAGCTAATGACAGATGAAGACCTACAAACTGGTAATTTTTTATAGTCTGAAAAATTGAAGTACATAAAGTGTTGACAGAGGAATGGGACATAAAAAAAGAAGTAGAAAACTGATTTTATCAACTTATAATCTTAGGGAGTACTGATGCATCTCAACTAATTAGAATATCATTGAGAAGTTAGTATTATCTAACTGAAATTCAACAAGTGAAAATAAGCAGATCATAATACAACAAAAAAAAAGTATTTCAATACTTACGATACTGAAGTATGCATACTCCATATTAGATTTATGCTTTTAAAACTTCTAAATGGATCTCAAGCAGTTTAGAATATTTTTGCTTCCTGTAAATGCAACTTGTTAGAAATAAAGTTTGAGCAATATGTCTGTATTTCTCTTTTTCCTATTTTGGATTCTTCAGGGCATTTCAGTGGCTGCCATCTATGTGTTACATCATTAAAAAGGGATTAGTTCAAATTACCGTTCCTCCCTCTGCCCTCGTTTTGGGTGTTTAAGTTTGTGCCTCATAGAGGCGCAAAATGCATGGCACATCTGATAATGACACAATTATTAAAAAATAAATAAATAAATAAAAATTTAAAATAGAGGAAGGGATAAGTAGTTGTTGCATCTGTTGGGGAGTTTTTGTTTTGTTTGCGACTCCTCTTAGAGCTGGAACCTCTTGCTGTTGTGTACATCTCCACCCGGGGGCAAACGTCCTGACAACACACACACACACACATACACACACACACACTCCACGACTTATCCAAGTGTGCAAGTCGTATTTGCATCTGTATACACGACAACGCATTTGGAGGCAATATCCCATTGTAAAAACAATTCATCTGAAAGGCTGGAGGATTTTCATATTAAATAATTAAACCTAAAATGTGGAGTGCTAATTTATTTCAGTTAACTTGATGTTATTCAGATTTCAGAGTCAAGAGTATTTGCCTGACTTTCCTTCTTAAAAGTAAATGTTTAACTGACCTCTCCCATAGAAGGATGAAGCTGAGCTCAAAAGCATAAGGACAGATTGCATCTAAATGTAAATCAACCTCCATTTTTCCAAACCTTAACTTATTCCAACTCTGGCAAGATGCAGTGATGGAAAGTCATGTTACGTCTAACTGATGGAGGAGCACATTGTTCCGACCCGCTGCAGAGTCTTCTGCTTCTCGTCTCTGATGAAAAGATGCTACCTTGACAAACAATAAAGCGAGGCCCTTTTTTAGACTCTGCTGGCGTCATTCGATTATGCAGTGGCTTTTCAATGAATTTTTTTTTTTGTTAAGCTGCAGCTGTAACACAGTACACTCACTCTCCTTTCACGAGATACAGAATTTGTATGTTTGGATTTTAAAAATAAATCCTACACAGACGAAGCTAAGTGATTTTTACCAATCTGAAGGCAAACGCACACCAGTTTCCCTTTGAAGGGCATTCAATGAGGTTTTAATGTTGATCTCAGGAAACTGAACTGTTAAGTGGATGTGCTGAAGGCCAACACAGAAGAAAACCCATTTACTCATACAGATGAAAAGAAAGCAGTAATTCTCAATAGAAAAAATGTTACAATGTAAAGTCATGAGGCAGATTTCTGACTTGAAAATTGACCAGCTGAAAGTCAATCACGTCCTGCACAAGGAGAATAAGTCACAAAATGCCAGGAGCTGGCTCCTCACAGAATGATGTATTCAAACATATTAATGGAAAGTTGTATGGAAGGAAAAAGTGTGGTAGACATGATGCATGGGCAACAGGGTTGCAGTCATGGTTAAAAGGATTGTGAACACAACCCAATTTAAGAGTTTGGCGCATCGATATCATAACTCATGCAAAAAGGAGCCCTTATCCGGGACATACTCTTATCAGCAGGGCTTACTGTAACATTTCATCAAAAATAATTTCTCCACTCTTGTCAAAAACATGAGATCTCTGGTTTACAGGTTAAATCCCAAATCTTCTGTTATGGCATTGATGTTGCCCATTTGCCATTTCGTCCAGGCTGCAGTTCTCCATGTTGCTTGTGCACCTTTTTCTACAGCTTCATTAATCTGCTTGCAAGCAGCACTCAGAAAAGCTGACTTTTTCCATTTAGCCACTTTTCCAGGTCAGTCTGTCATCGAGACGCACACACAGTTTAACACTTCTGGTCTAATAAAACAAAGCAAAGTCAATCCTTTGCCTGAAATCCTCAAGACAACACGAAACCACTTTTCACAGCCCGGTTAAAGTCGGACCAAACTTGTCGAGTCGCCTGCAATTACGCTTTAAAAGATTTCCTTCAGGTCAATTTGTTGACATCAGCGCTGACGCAACTAAAGATCTGACACCAGGCAACAAAATAAAAATAGTAAAACTGCATTGCAAGAAATTGCTGCAGAGACCCATGGAAATCAGGACACCGTTGCCGTGGCAACAGCACCACTCAAAGTGCCACGGCATGGCACTGACTGACAGCTGCACGCTCCTGGATATGTGACGGGGTATCGTTTAGAAGATTTTTTTATTCGCTGCCACCGTCCTGCTCGATAGTAAACACGAATTCATCAGAGGATGACATGTGGGCATCGTTTTCTGCAATCAAGCAAACAAAGGCAAGAACACACGAGAGTCTTCCGCCGTGATTGGTTCTGCTCAGCGTGCACCTAAGAGTACCGGTGGTTCTATCAATAGCGATGTGCGGCATGTGTTTACCTCTAAACACTCATTTGGGCTTGCAGACTTTAGCTTCAGCAACACACTGACAACTCGTATGGACCATCAGCCCCCTGCTGATGGCCGCATGGTGACTTTAGACTGGGGAAGGCATACAGCAACAACAGCCTGTCTTGATGTTATTGACCCAAACTTATAAAAATGGGCATTTTACTGCCCATTTTTCTATATTTACATATTTCTATAAACAACAGTATTGGCTAAATGAAGTCAATATCCAGCCATCTTTTCTCAGCGGTAATTAAAATGGAGCAAGTGGCAAATCACATGCTTATAATCCTACTTGAGCTAAAGTAGAGATGCTGGTAGTCCAGTAATTTGTACTTTTAGGACTGATTCTAAATACCCTAACCAGTTTGGGTCTTCCCCCCAGATCCCAACAAAATTCTGTCGCATCCAACAGCAGTTATGGAAACTCCTCCATTTCCTATTCAGTTGTGGAAATAAAACTGCTTGGATTGCTATAAAGCTCTTTTATAAATACCCCACTGTTGTCTGACCTCGAGGATTTAACAAACGCTGATGTCACCTTCGAGCTTTCATTCGACATCTGAAGTGACATCACCTGGCAACACACTCACAGCTGCAGGACGGCACATCAGCCAATGGTTATTTTGAACAAATGTCACACTTCCCTGCAGCAACCCATGCAAGCCTTCTCCTTGACCATTAGCAGTGCGAGTTCACTGTTAAACTCATTCTCTTCCTCAACCCCGTGGCATCCAGCGCCTCACACCTAGAATGTTTATCTTCGCACTTGGTAAATGCAGTCAACTTTTAATTAAACACACACACACACACACACTCTACAAACAAATATGCACAGCTAATATCTACGCTTAAATAATCCACCCTCTTAATGCACCATCTTCAAATGTCATGTGAAGAGCATGCGTCCTGGGGACAATGAGGGGTGTAGGGTTTCCTGCCAAGACTTAGCAGCATCCAAACTTAGAACTGACTCCCAAAGGATGCTGGTATGCAAGTGTTGGTCTGTTGTTTAGAGACAGACAGCAAACACTAAAGTACGTCTTTAAAACGTGTACGTTACCATTTCATCAATGATATGTTCCAGACTGCAGCTGCATCTCATTAAAGGTGTGTAATGCGCGTTGTTTGGCAATAGAATCTAAATGATTACTTAATGGTACAAGAGAACTTGACACTTCGGAGCCGATTAATTTTTAAAGAAATCGTCAGCTAAATTTGATTTAACCTAGAGCAGTGAGAGACTGTATTGGCAGCTGCAGCGGTCTTGCCTGTGTAATAAGACTCACTCACCTGCTCTCGCTCACACTCGATAGCGCGTTATCGGGTAGCCATGGGTTTGCATGCTATTTTAAAAACAGCACAGTAGTAAGGACATACTCTGGATTGTCTGTTCAGATCTCCTTGGTTTGACATAAAATAAACGATCTTAAGCATTTGATCGGCTTCTTATGCTTCTACTGTAGAAAATTAGTTTTCCATTAAGAAAAGCCTTGCTTAGGATTCAGCTTTGTTCCATTAGTTCAGTCTGGCACCTACGTATATCCTTGGGATGCGATCACTACCACATAAACCGGCGTTGAAGAATGTGTGCGCATGTTAATAGGATGGGGAAAATATTTATGTTTTAATATTCATGTTACCAACACCTCCCCCTAAAATGTGTTAAAAACAAACAGATAAAACTCATTTAATACATGATTATATTCTTGATTAACCAATAGAATGTGCTGATTCCAATTTTTTTTCTGCTTATTTCAGGATTCAACTCAAAATCTTCATATTAAGCCTATTAATCATCGCTGTTTTCATTGCGTTTTTTATGCTTATGAGTACGACTGTTACATAGTATAAGGAGTAAAATGTCATAACATTTTTTAGATTTCCTCACAATCTAAATCTTATTTTTTTTTTCAATCAATTTCAACTTTTAAAATTCTTCAATTCATCTTCCAGATACAATTGTTTGCTTTGACACAACTTGTGTGTCAGAAACACTGGAAAGCAAATGAAACAACGTCAAGGCAAATGAATAAAGATTCATTTAAAGCCTCCAGCTTTAAGCTGATGAACAAGAATTTGGTCCGAAAGCATTAACCCCAATACATTTACAGGCTCACAGCTCACTGCAGGCCAGTACATAAAGTGGCACTTGTATGATACAAGCTACTTCTAAAACAAATGTGGTGTTCCATAAGATGGTGTGAAAAGCATATCAGGACGAATATAGCTCACTTACAGCCCCCATAATTGAAAACTAGCTGCACTCACCTGCAGCCTCTCTGCTGCTCACTCCGTCATCTCACTTGGCCTGTTGTCTCCTCTGGTTTGGCAGATCCTAAAAACAAGATTAGCAACACGGGATAAATCCAGGACAGATGTTTATACAGTCGCACCTGCAGTTCTGTGTATTCCAGAAGCAGCTTTTTTTGGCTCCAGTAATTAGTTGCAGGGTTCTGTTAGCTTATGCGGACCGACTGTTGACAAGAAGAGGCGAAATATTCTCTAGCTGCTTACATGTTTTCACCTTTGAACTAACATTAAAATGCTTACCGCGCTAGTGCATAACTTACCATTTATGATGTTAATATGTGAAGACAAAAAAAAATGTCCAAATTACATCATGTATTTGACATTCACTCGTCGTTTTCAACGTAATAAC
The DNA here is from genome assembly GCF_904066995.2 of Poecilia reticulata. Taxonomy (NCBI): domain Eukaryota; kingdom Metazoa; phylum Chordata; class Actinopteri; order Cyprinodontiformes; family Poeciliidae; genus Poecilia; species Poecilia reticulata. The sequence continues at coordinate 7,977,135 of NC_088852.1, read as the reverse complement.
TCACTTTATAGTGTGTTGATACGGAGACACAGAACCTAACCAAGCTAAACGGAAGCTCATCACCTGTTCTGGTGATGATGGTGCGTTCAGGGCCATGGGAATTTAGAATTCTCTATTTGACAATTAATAAGCGAAATTAATTAACAAAATAATTAAACAGAATAATTTAATTAAGTTAAATTTATATTCGGGATTTACTAACATTACTGCAAATAATATTATGTTTCAAAACCCTATTATTTCATCATTCGAGGTGGAAGAAAAATAATGCAACAAACACAGCAATGATTTTTATTTAACTATCCGAGGCACCACAAGTAAAACATTTCTGAAAAATATCTCCCAGTTTTAAAAGAAATTTAGAAGAAACAAATAATTCACTTGGACAGTTTTCATTATTTGACAAAATTGCTTCAGGCATACAGCAGCACAAGTCAGTTGCAGTACATGAGCCGATCGATTACAGAGCCCTGCCAAAATATTATTACTTGTTGACAATGTGCTACATGATAACAGTGATCATTATCAAACTAGAATGCATTACAACCCAGGCAGTCCTTAGTGTGCCGAACCCTGGAAACTCTGTGTGCAGCTTGTGTCGAATATTACAGAGTTTGCAGAGTTTTAAAATCTCTGCAATTACTCAGAAATCTCCCTGAACATTTCTTCGTGTCTGGTTGCCGCACTGTGGGAGAACAGATCAGTTACAGCTCTGGGATTGATTATGCCTAATGGTCACTGTTCAATAGCAATGTTCACAGTAATGAGGGCTGCTTTGAAAGACACACATGTCAATATCTCTGTTCTGGGTGTGATTGTGCGCCATCCGAAAGATGTAACAGAAGAAAAAGAAGCTCCACTAACTCTCTTCCTTTTCTAAGTCAGTGCCCTGGTTTATTTTATTTTTTATTTTTTTAATTTGCATGCTTTTCTGCTAATATTTTTTTCCTAAGGTCTTTGCCTGGTGACTCAAGCAAGGTGAAAACACAGGTTTTCATGCCACTCTATAAATTTTTTTACATCTTGTCATATTACAATCGTATTTTATTGGAATTTTATGTGATATACCCAGTCAATGTGGTGCGATATTGTAAAGTGGAAAGCTAATGATGCATGGTTTTCTTTCTGAAAAGCAGGCTGTGGGCTGTTTTTGGAAAAAAAAAAAAATCAGATGAAGTTCTGTTTGCAGTTAGCCACAATCCATGTAGGTGACAAAGCAAACATGTGGACAAGGGTGCTCTGGTCATAAGAGGTCAAAATTGGACTTCCTGACATATGCAAAATGCTAGTGGTGGTGAAGAAAGTCCCTGCTGTAAATACTCCATTCCAGCTGATATACACCCAAAATACACCATCGGTGAAACATGTGGATAGCAGCATCACGCTGTGAAAATCCTCATCTTCAGCAGGGAAAGACGGAGCTAGATACAGGATGGAAGAAATCATATCAGAAACTGCAAAAGACCTGTTTAGCTTTCAGAAGGGTGACAACTCAAAACATATCGCCATGGACACAATGGATTGGTCTAGAGCAAAGTCTATTTACTTGGTAGAATGGTCCAGTTAAAGTCCACGCCCGCCCAAATCCTATTGAACATTTGAGGCGGGACTGAAAATTGGCGTTCACGTATGTTCACCAACCAATACGGCTCACTTTGAGTGTATTGGACATGTGAGTCTATAGGTGATAGAGAACTGCCCCAAAAGACCCTGGAGTTGTAATTGCAAAAAAAATATTCACACAAAGTTGAATTATGCACACTCATCTTTGTAGATTTGTCTCTGTAATTTGAATTTGAAAGACACATATTCTTCTATTTAAACTAATCAGTGTTAGCCCATTGGGGGAAAAAATGTAATGAAATCAAGCAGCCTGCATTCAGTGCGAGCACATGCAAGAGTAGCGCAAATAGTCTGCGGCAGCGGCAGAAATCAGCTCCTGTGTGTAAATATTGCAGAGGTAATTTAGGGCCAATCTATGCACGTTTTCTTCAAAACTGCACACATTTAGACACTCAAATCGTCCACACACACACGCACACACACACTAATTCCCCCTGATTTAAATACCCAATCCCACGCCTCTGACACAGGCATGTGAATTCGGCTCACACCGACTTTCCATTGGTTGCTGCCCAAGCATCTCCTCCACGGGGCATTTCACCGCGCTCCCTGGAACTAGAAGAGACAAGCCTCCATGTTCTGACTGTGGGGCTGAGGCTTCCAGCTCAGAAGACAGAATTAAAACAACTCTCGCTCTGGCTTCTGTTTTCCACCTCATCCACCAACCCCCTCCTCTCCCCGTCAGGTCGTCTCTATCCTAATGAAATTCATCACAGATCTGAATAGATCGCCTCGCACCAACTCTCACATGTTCACACTTCGGCATGCCTCTTGTGCCTGGATTTTTTTTGCGCGGCCAACGCCGGTGTTCCGAATCCAGTGCAAAGGGGGAGCGACGCTGATAAAAACGTTTCCTCTGGTAAAACCGCATCGCAGCATGCATGCAATGCCCAATGGCGGACGGCGTTCACAATCCAGCCTCTCTGTCAACACTGGAGCGACGACAGAGAGAGAGACACAAGAGGACATTGGAGATAGCGGCAGAGGGAAACACAAGTGGATGAGAGAGGAGGCAATCAGGTGAGAAGAGGACCGGGTGTCAAAGACGTTGAGTCAGAGCGCCACCATGTGAGCCACGTGGCCCCGCCGCCTCTAGGCACCGCAGAGAGGCAGGCGGAGAAGGAGACATGCCACTGATTTTCCACACAGTCAACAAAACCATTTTTGCCATGCACAACCTCCCTTAGTAATTTCTCTAAAATACACACACAGGCACACACACACACACTCGAAATCAAATCCCTGCAGAGCTTTACCTGGCAACCGCATGCCAGCGGGGTTATTTTGTCCCTCTGTCTCGCACGAAACAGCACGAACGCCTGGCCGAGCATTCTTTGACAACCGCGAGTCTTATTTAAGCCAGGGTCAAACGTTTTGAATAAGAAATGCCCGAAAAATGTAGCCTCATCGGTGTGAGATTCACGCTGTTCTTGCCCACGGAGGAATTATTTTAGCGGGATGTGTTCGGAGACCTGCAGATTAATCAGCATAAATGAAACCATTAGCCATCATGTACAAACCTAACCCTCTTTTTTTTTTTTTTTTGTGATAAAAAAAAAAAAGGATTACAGTGCGTGAACTTGCAATACAAATAAGAACAATTAGGTCTTGAAACGGAGATGCTGGCATGTGAAGCCATTGAGTCAGATTCTGAGAAATCACAACCTTAATGAGGCAACATGAGGTGCAGCATTATATGGGGTTATTCTGGGTTTGTACCATGGATGCAGGGCTAATTGCAGGTTAAAATGTGGGCAGATAGAGAAATAGCAGAACAAATCCAAGGTTTCATTGGATCGCTGAAGGGGATTATGAAAACATTTGGGGAAGTTAAATCTAATCTTATTATTTTACACACAAAAAAAGAAGAAAAAAATCACTTTTGCAAGTATTTGCAGCACATAATCTTTGGCTTCAGTCAGACAAAATGGATGGCATCCTCTGAAAACTGCTGAGTAGCTAAGCCAGTCCTGGATCAGACATAGATCAGTCCAGCTCTTGATTTAACACACATTTTCATTGTGGATTTGTTTGGACTGGAAATTTCATATTATTTGACAATTTCTAAAAAAAAATTATGATAATCATTTTTTGGTTTTCTCTGTGCAACTGTGGTAAAAACTAAATTAGATTTGCACACAGCCTATAGTTAAAACAAACAATGCTGAAACATAACTGCCAGAAATAAATTGATATAGCGTCTTAGACTGTTTGTACTGACTTTACGACTAATGGATTCAAAAACTTGGAAGTCACATGCTAAAACGATCGTAATGGTGCAACATTCATGCAAAATAAAGCTGAACAAAGTCAGCAAATGCTAAAAGGCTGAATATTAAGTCTGGTGATTAAATTATTATTTTTTTCGTGTCTCCTAAGTTGAAAATATATAACAAGATTGAACAACCTCTGTGCTCCGACACATCTATTTAAACCTCCAACTGACTAAAAACACTGCTCTAAGGTTTATTTTAAATCATTCTTTGGCAAAAGAGTAAATGCTGGGCAAAGAAATTGTGCAAAAACCCCCAAAAAACGCAACTTATCCCGATCCAGGAACTCCCGAGAGCCTCAACTAAATAGGAACTTTTGTGTAGAAAAATGTAAAAATGTTTTTGTACTTGCCATTTACCATCAAAATAAAACCTTTATAGGAACATGTCGTTCATAATCGAAAAGAAGCTTAACATTTTACTTAGCAAAATGTTGGCAAATAATCTATCAGAACATGCCCAGAGGGAATATCTTAGCGGTAGCTTCGAGAGGAATGCCAAGTAGGGTTTAAAAGATGAATTGGAAATTAATAATAAACTGCAACTGCCAAAAGTATTGGGTCATCCCTTGAAATAATTTTAAAAATTCATCAGTTCCAAACACTCGAATGGTGATAGGTGTACAAAATGCAAACTGTTTTTGATATTTCTTAAAAAAATTTTTAAAAAAGTCTTTCACTTATTGCTAGCTTGCTACCATGACGACATGCCACCTGTCTGTTCGATGGCTAAACATTTTTCAAATATCCATCCATCTGTTGTCCATAACCACTTATACTTGGACGATGACCTAACAACTCAAGTTCAAATGTGTGTGGAAAATAATTCATTCAGAATAAAACCTCAAACGCGGAGAAATAAACTACAAAGTACAACTTTCCTTACTTTATAACTATATATCTCCATGCAATGTCGATCAATCAACATTTCTACTTTCGTGTTACTTGGACTGATTTATATCCTTTAATCAATACCCTCCTTGTCTTCTGCTAGAATGCTTAAGGAATTTCAAAGAGTATTGAGCTGACACAGTCTGTAATCATCCCCGGCCACTTTGAACTACATTTTTTATTTATTTATTTTTTTTGCGTGTACGTTGCCACATCACTTTTTTTTTTTTTTTTTTTTCAAACATTAATCCCTGTGTGGGTGGCTGCTCTGGCTGAAGGCGCCTATCATGTGGCTGTGACGTCCCCCGTTTGATGCCAGAACAGAGGAGGCCTTTTGTCACATGCAGTTTGCCTCTCGCCTCTTCGGTCCCCGTCGAAGGATTCAAAACGGTTGGGTTTTCGATTGATTACGTTTTGTTTGTTGTTGTCGTCGTCGTGTTTTTCAGGAGGCACACGACGGAAAAGCTGGTTGCTCTAAAATTTCAAATGATAGTGAATTAAACCAATTTTTTTTTTTTTTCCAACTTCCCGTCAGCGCGGAGTAAAAGCTTAATCAGAGGGGCAATTAACGTTTTTTTGTTTTTATATTCACGTTTTCATTCTCTTAATGAAGTTCCTCCCCTTCCCTCACATCTCTTCAACACCTTAAACAAATGTTCTCATCTAGACTTTAATTGGACTAATGAAAAGTCTCCAACTAATATGATAACCCAGAGTCTGCTTGCTGATGTAAGCCGGGGCTCAACATGGGGGCTGTAATGCCCCCTAATGGGTGACAACGAGCAATGTGTGTATCTGCACTGGTGTGTCTGTCTTCGTGTGTGTGTGTGTGTGTGTGTGTGTTTATTTATTTTTTTGTAATTGCAGTGTGTAGGTCTCATTAGCATTTTAGCAGCAAGGCTGGCAGAGAGGCAGACTCACAAGATTGGCTAATGACAGAGATGAGACACTTTACAGAGAGGGTGATGGTGACGGCTTCCTCCCTTCACAAACACAAGCTTATGCAACACGTGAGAGCTCTGTGTTACTACCTCTACCCCGCAGTCGTACATGCGGTACGAGATCAGTTGAAAGAGTAGAACGTAAATCTCATTTTACTCTTTTTTTTTTCGTTTCTTTTTCTTCTAGCGGCTGTAAGGAAAACTGTCTGATAAGACAAACAGCAGAGGAGGGGAGGAGGAGGAGATGGCAAAGTGAGACATAGCAGCAGAGCAGAGAGATCTTAGGAAACACTTTCCATGCTGCTTCTGTCGAGGGAGGTGTCCTTGCAGCAGCTAAGGTCTGGTTCAACGTAATACGTTTTACAGACTCGGTGGTGGTGGTGGGGGGGGGGTGAGGGGGGCAAGGCCGAACACGTAGGAGAAAGCTGAAGTTCAGATGTGTTTCTGGAAAACAAATGAGTTTCTTCTAGGACCTGCTGTGCTCTGAATCGCAGTCTTTGTGAGAAATGAAAGAATGAGATCCTGAATCCAAGACGGAAGGAGTGTTCTCTAAAGGGTGGATTTGGTTCAGTGGGGTGAGAAGCGCCAAAATCTTTGGGTAAAAGCTTGGAAGACACCAGAACTTTGTTGAGGGATGATATTCCTGAGCGTCACTGAGGAGACCAGTATTGGGATTTCTTCGTACCATGACCTGGTTTTGGATAAGAGAAAAAGAGATAATAGGTGGATGTTGAATCGCCGGGATTCCACACAGAAATGTAGCAAATCTTTAAGTTCCACAGGCTTTTCTCTGTCAAGAATCAGCAAGAAATTAACTATCAGAATATGAAAAAGTTATATTTTAAAGTTATATTTTCCGTCAGTAATTTCTCTGAGAAAGTCATTCGTACCATCTGTGAAATCATTTTATTCAACAGGAGGTGTCGAGATTTTTTTTTTCCTTGCGAGATTTACGTTCAGATCAAAGCCACTTTCTGTTAAAATAGCTGGACTTTTCCTACGTTTTTTTTTTTTGTCATCTTAAAGTACTAACTTTGAAGATGGAAAGGTTTGCGTAATATCTGCAACTGCAGGTAAAAATAAAATAACATACTGGGCCAACATAGTCGAGGTGTGAACACCTATAGCACAAACTACTCAGAACCAAGTTAAACTCCCCAAGTGTTTGAATTGTCTCCTGAAGGACACTTTAACCACTGGCTCTTCGACAGTCTGTGGCAGCTCCTTTCTATTTCTGGAGAGAGGGCAATTACACTGACGGATGAATGAGGGAAAAAATGGATGGAGGGAAAGAAAGACAGAAAGAAAGGACTGTTTGTTCTGCCTGGAAATGAAAGTTTGGAGTGGGAAGGATAGAAAAAAAGAACAAAAAAATGCAGTTTGGGTGGCTAGTGGTGGATATTGTATTTGTGCTGACGAGCCAGAAATGACTTTCGCTCGCAGACGCTACAGGAATAGATCCTTCCAGAGTGTTAGGAATGAATGTGCAGGGAGGAGGAAAATGTCAGTCTATTTGCAGTTCTGTCCATTTCAGGATGAGTGGGAGGCTTAAATCCGAATTACGCGCGTCCCGCTGCGCAATCGCGTTCATTTCTAAAACGACCTTCATCGAAAATATTTGGACAAAAAAGAAAAAGGGCCTGTGACATTTCAATTCAACTCCCGCCTTGACCTCAGACACTTCAACGTAGACAAACGCAAGCTTAGGTGAGGAGGTTGGCTGTTTGTTATCCTCTGTTTGTCCCAGAGATAATTGTGAACAGTGGATATGGTTGTCAAGGGAAACAGACTTGTAGAATGTGAAAGAATTAAAAAGAAAGAGGGAGAGAGACGACGGCAACGCTGGGCGATAAAGGATACATTAAAAGCAGCAGAGGTGGAGCTTAATTGAATCTGAGCTAAATGATCCGATTAATGGGGGAATTAAATCCAAACACTAAGTTATAAATCAGTAAGCTATCGTCACATTTCTCAAAGTGCTTAAGCAAATTGTGTTTCACTAAAGCTTAATGCTAACATCCATACGACTCTCATTAATACAAGACGTCTCTGTGCTCGGAGAGAAGAATAAACAAATCACGTTGACTAGGTTTAATCAGACCAAATGGCAAAGCTGAACTCCAGCTGGAGTACAAGAGGGCCAGTTTTCTGTTTTCATTCGGTCCTGTTTTAAACTCTGTTCTTGACCAGTCAGAATACAACAATGCTGAAAAATGAAAATTAGCTTATCTGGCAATTATTTTCGCTGCGCTTGATTGTTTTTTGTTGTTTTTTTTTTTTTTTTGCCAGGTTTTATCTGTGATTGTTGTTGCGTACTGCTGAGGAATAATACGATACGCGAATGCAATTAAAGAGGGCCCTGCCGACAGTGGCAAATGTTTTCCCGTTGTACAGCCGTGACTGATTAATAGTCCATTTTAAGTGTGACGATGGTTTAAAGCAGGGGTGCCCGTAGAGCAGCTCTTTGAATTATTTTTGCGTAGCCTGCGACTGATTTTCAAAGACAGTCAAAATTTTACCAAACACCATTTATAAATATCTTAGGGCTGTTTTTAATGGCAGAGTTACAACAGAGTCTTTGATACATCATAAACTTTGTTTTAATCTTAATTATACGCTTACGACTTGAAACGTCTAACGAGTTTTGCAAAAAAAAAAAAAGTTGAATTGGATGCATCCTTTTGCATTGTACGCAGATGAGTAATATCTGTTAAATATCATTATTACTTACTGTAACATCATTCTCATGTATACTCTAGAGTTTCCACCATAATAGACAATATCATAGGTAGATTTCATGTAAAAAAATAAAATAAAAGCATAAAATGTGGCCAAGTGTAGAGTCCCTGGGGACGCCTTCATGAATTATCAGGGTGTTCGATGAGAACGATAAGAATTTTACAGTTTCTAGCCTAACATAATTTTCATCAGACTAAGAAGATGTCAAGGATATAAACACATGAGCAGCACTGGACCGATGCGGCAGCAGGGTGGGAGGTTGTGGATTTAGAGTTATTTAACAACAAAAACCTCAATAGAATGGCACTTTAAAGACAAGAGTCATGGGTCCACCATTGCAAAAAATGTCTCAAAGTACTTAAAACGTTGCATCTTAAAACACAATAGAGCTGTTGAATGAAACGCAAGTGATAATCATGCCTGCGTATTGAGGTGAAGGGGCAATCTGCTGTCAGCAAAGAGCTCAGCGTTGTAACAATGCTGGCCGTCATTGGCTATTTGTATTAGGCGGACCGAATGGTGACTGGCTAATGGACGACCAAACAGCAGATGCTTCAAATAACCTGGGAGCAGGATTCTCTCTGTAACCCACCGCACTGAGTTTAAGTATTTTGCATGAGGCCAAGTGGTCATAGCTTGCGACTGTCAGGGATGCTCCATGTTGGAGCCAATGGAAACACACGTCCAGTGATCCCACCGGCCGGAACGCGCCGCCACCGAAAGGCGAGAGAGTATTTTACGTAACGGTATAGGATCCGGCTGTCTGTCTTTGTTCCCTTGACGTCCAGTCAGTCAAACATATAGCATGATATCAAATTAATGGCAGCAGAGCGTTCCGGTTGCAGAGGCAACGATGACTGACTCTGAAGCAGATCTCCATCGACGGGCTGACACATTTCTTCTGGGAGGGTTTGGAGGGAGAGAGAACCACACAAGCCTCAGAATAGAACCAAACAAATTTAGATCCAAGCATGTGAAGCATACTTGGGGGGGTGGAAGAAAAGAACTGTGTTACAGGCAACTTTACCCCTGATGTGCGCTAGCTCCTAAATATCTGCCAACAGTCAGGGCATTTATAAACCGACCGATTTCCTGTGCGTTGGCATAAATGTTCGGATGCTGCAGGTGCCTCTTCATTCAAAAGTGCAGATGCATTGTTTGTTACACGCTGCTGTTTTTTTGTTTTTTTTCTGACACATCATCTGAGGTGGCAAGAGAGTGTGAGTCATTCTTTACCAGAGAGAATTTACAAAATCAATTTTCCTACCTCTTTTTTTTTTTTTTGCTCTCTCTCTCCCCTGGCACTCGCAAGGCAGAATAAGCACAATCGATTCTGCGGCTTTCATCCTTGAGGCTCTCGTCTTCTTGTGCCATAAATGTTTTCATGACGTGTGCTTATTGTTTCACTCATGGATTTATGAGCATTTATTGATCAGAGGGGGGATGTTGATGGCATTTGCCGTGGAAGAGCATCTATACGCTTCAAATTTGGCTTTCGTTGGACACGGACTCTCCTCCGTAGCTTGTGTGAACTCAGTAGTGTTGGCAGTGACGGAGCTGATGTGGCGAGAGAGGAACACAGTGTCTCTGTGTGCACCGCGTGACAAATAGCTGACAGGCCGCGTGCCCTGTCGCAGGTGATGGGTGGGAGGGGTGGCAGCCTCACGTCGTCCCTGGCTCTCTCTCATCATATTGATCTGCCTGCGTCTTATTTAGCCGCTGCCAAAACTCACAGCTCCGTATTGACTCAAGCTTAATACTCCTCATTTCTATCCAGGCTCACAACAAAGTCAGGGTTAAAAAAAAAAAAAAAAAAAAAATGAAAGGAGCTGCTGCTGACAGGAGGATTCAGCTCGAATGCCTTCCCCAAAAACAAATGTTTTCAGCTCGGTAAAATGTTGTTAGCAGGACTTTTTTTTTTTCCTTTCCTAAAGGGCTTTGAGCATTGCAGACTAATCCACAGAACAAGAAAAAAAAAAGATTATTATCAAAAAGAGAACAGATTATTATACCAAACTGGAGAATCAGGGCAATACATCGTTACTTTGAGTTCATGTAAAGGTGAAACCTTGAAAGCCATTTGGAGTTTTCATCAACCAACGTCTGGTGGTCGTAGCTGCGCTTCTGTTTCAAAAGGTGCGCAGAGGTCTGTTGATATTCCGCTAATGTCTAAAAAACTGTTTCGCAATTGCAGCGTTTGCATTAAATAAGAAATGCAGTTAAAGCACGTGAATATATGTGGTCGCACCATGAGACATCATGATATGACCTCCTACCACTTCCTGTCGTCTTCTTAATCTTTTCCACATGTTGTCACATTCGGTGGTTTAGTCACTTGACTTGTGATGCAAACAAGATTGTTTCGGTTGCAGTTTAGCGAAATACGCTAATTTCAGTGCAGTTGGAAAAACTTCTTCATCCTAGTACGAAAACGTTTTTGCGAAAAGCATGTTGTTGTTTTTTCTAAACTAGCATGTTTCCATTAAGCACCTTTTTTTTTATCCAACTTGTGCAATTATATTGTCAATGTAAACATAACTACTAAAAGCACAGAGTCTTATCCCACTTCTCTTTGCAACATTGTCTTAATTCAGCCACTTTGGAGGGTTTCTTAGACATTCTCCATATCACCCCACAGTTCAATAGAACGCAGGACCAGACTTTGACTAGGTCAACCACAAACCTTTTTGTTTGTCTTTTTCTTTATGAGCAACTCATTAATATGTTGACTTCCTGGTGTGCTATGGATCATTGTTCTAACCAAATTGCGCTTAAACTTTGACACGACCCCTTCATTTTGTATCAGATAAGAAAAAAAAACAAAACCGTGAGGGTATGAAACTGCAAATGGCAAACTGAACGCCACAAGACAAGATCACGAACTCATAACTGAGCAACATTAATAATTCAAAGCCCACATACTCCATATACTTTTCATATTTTTGCAATCATCACATCCTCCCAGGTAATAATCAGCCCACTTTTTTTTCCCCTTTTTTCTAATAGATTCTGCTGCTGCTCCAAAGAGGGAACTGTGTCTACAGGCTGGGGGCCGAGCGCTGAATGGTTGGAGCAGACATGTTGTTCAGGTGCTAACGCGACCATCTGTTGTTTACATTCTGCTGCCATCAACAATAATCTGACAAAGAACACAGCTGCACCTCCTCTGCAGTGACAGCGCTTAGTGAGCCCGTGTGTCGCCGTCACTGCGCCGCTCAAACTAATTAAAAGATTTGCTTGAGAAATGCTCCTGATCCAGCGGTCAAAAATAATAATAATTAAAAAAAAAAAAAAAGGATAAAAGTATTCCGGTTTGACACCAATTTCTCTGCTCTGTCTTAAAGAGCGGAGAGTCGTGTCATTAAAAATAAAGACTGCAGCTGCACACCGCGGTCCAAAAGCTAATGTGAAATGAAGCCACGATGCTGCTGGTCTGCCTTCATTACTTGTTTTCCTGGCTCCTAATAATGCGACTAAATGTGGCTGCAGCCCAGACAATTTAGCGTTTAATGGCAAAGATTATCTTTCACCTATACGCTAATAATTATGGCTAGAAGGGCGAAGTAAGAGAGAGGCTAAGTAATAATAAACTATTGAATTTTATTTCTAACAAGAAGCACTTTTTTTTTAGGTCTGATCCTTTAGCTGAAACTGATTCAAGCGAGAAAAGTCCTAATTTTAGCTGGGTAACATGGGTTGAGTCTTCCTCTTAAATGAACCACTTGTTTTATTTAGCATACTTCCGTATTGGTTAATTAGAAAATCTCTAAGTTTGGAGATTTTGTTTTTGCCACCTTCCAGATTGGGTTCTACAGCCAGTAGGGATTGCTACTGTGAACAGCTACCTTGGTTCTTCTTTTTCCACCCTTTTTCAATTTCTCACTACTTACATGACGGGGTTCACGAAAAATGTATTCTGCAAAGAAAAACAGAAACCTTATGTGGAATCGCTATAGAATATTTATCTGTTCGACAGCAATCTTGTGCTTCAGAAAATGTATTTTAAATAGTACTATCCAACATAAGACGGCACCTAATGTCTATGCTTGTGCTCCCCCTTACATATTGCCGCCCATGGTGGGGAGCCACATAGCCCAAGTCAAGAAATGACACCAGCAAAAGCTGATATGAAATGGCTAAATAATGCTTTTTATCTTTTTTTTTCTTGATGTTACACATTTTTATAGTAGAATCTACAAAGGGAGCCAAAGTAATTCCACCTCTTTTTACTCTACCAGACAATTAGAGTCCATAAGAATGCTAATGTAGGTGCTTGGTGTGAAAGGACCTTGATGGTCAGCGCAGAGTGCTGACCTCAACTCCACAAAAGACTTTCGGCATGAATTAGAGCAAAGACCGCGAGTCAGGCTTCCTTGCATGTGGTAACAGTGGAAAGGAATGTCCAGTCTCAGGAGGAAACAGAAATGGCGCAGAAGCCCGCCGTAGTCATGGAGTACGGTCTGCGAGAAAGAGAAACAAAGAATACACAAAGTGAATGACAGAAACGGTGTGGCCAGAAAGACAACGAGATAACACGCAGCAAAGACAATCCGCCCAGCACACAACGTCGTGCTTTGTTGTCGACTCTAAATGTGACTCATCGCTCTGCGGCACCAAGACTGTGAGGAACGTTTTTCAATTAGAGCTGCAGTTAGCTATCAAAAAATAATAAAAAAAAGAGCGTCGCAGATTATTTTAGAAGACTCGCAAACAACTGTAGTGTTCGGACGACGTTTAATGAGGTAACAGAGGACGTGCATCAGATTCCCTCTGTATTGCTTTTCAGACGCGTTTGTGTTCCGATCTTGGCAGAATCTCCACACGCGTTTCAGCTGTCTTTAATTTCAGTTATCCCGGATGTGACCGACAGCTACTGCCCGGATGTGACCGACAGCTACTGCCCGGATGTGACCGACAGCTACTACCACACAGAAAACGCAGCCCTGGTGGTTTAGAGGCGCCTTCGTAATGGCCTTGTTTGAGGCAGGTCAAACGAGTCCGGATTACTGGTGTGAAATTTAGAAAACCGAGTCAGAGTTCGTCCGGTGCTGTAGGTGAACAAATAAAAAAGTATTTTCCTCTGAGAGTGTGTGAGTGTGTGTGTGTGTGTGTGTGTGTGTGTGTGTGTGTGCTTGTGTAATAGCTGTATTACTAAACCAGATTATATTTTCTTCTTTGTCCTTGACATAGTTAGATTCCTGCGGCTGCGTTCGGCATGATTCCACCCGTGGACACAGCGTCCATGTTGCGCTCCACGTCTACCTGTCCAGGTTCCCTGAATCTGCTGGGTCAACTTCCATTAACGTCCTCTGCTCAGTCTCTGCAGAGAGGAGATGCAAAGTGGGCAGCAGAGGATGGAAATAGATTTTGGTTCAAACAGCCCTCAGTTCCTCGCCTCAGACCATTTTGACTAATGAGCCCATATTGCTGAGGGGTTAATTCCCAAAGGGTGCACATGGAGGACGCCAGTGCCCCCTTCTCCTTGCCCCATTTTTCTGTCTGTGTGACTGCATGCCTGCATGTTTCAGCGTCTGCCCAGTGCACCGGGTAGTTTATTTCTTTTTAGGTCGCAATCCAAAATGAAAAGTAAAAAAAAAAACTGGGTCTCCTACGCCGAATGACTGTCTCATGTTAGGTCCAGAAACATCAGCACAAAAGTTAAAACTGCTGGTCAAACCCCACCGAGGCACGATGTTTGTGACCCAAAATGTTGCAGCAGGACGAGTCCAATACTGCTGAACTGGCTCCGCCGAGTTCAACCTTTAACCTCGCATTGCCAAAGCTGATCAGTGGAACAATGATCACATGCTTTTCTGTGTGGAGTCAACCATTTGCTGTTCCTGGAATAGAGCATCACAAAGCCTGACCTCAGATAGTAAAAATTGACAAATGAACATGGAAAAGTCCAGTTGGAAGGAGACGAGGGCGACAGCAGATTTGCAATACGTCTGATTAACCATTAGCAGACTGCCAAAGGTTGAGCTTCGCTTAAAGATAAGCATGGGCAGTTCAGAGGTTAACATAACATGAGCTGCTGAGTCTCGAGGGAAACTCGAGGGACCGTTGTGACTCCGTGGTCACTCAGAGTGTCGGCAGGTTGCCACGACCACCTGAATGTCTCCTTGGCACTTTTCCTGTCATTTTGCCGTGAAGGACAATGGCCAACAGGACACAGACCTCCTCTCACCTCACTCTGTCTGCTGAAATAATAACTCATTCTTTTTCAGTGTCTAAAAATGTAATCCGTGTGTGCCAATATTCCTAAAGCTGCTTAGTCTCATGTGTATTGAACAAAGAGAGAAATTAGTACAAAAAGTAAAATTATTCCTCATATTTTGATTTCCAATAAAAAAAGTATCTTCACTGAAATAAGATTTTCACATTTCTAAGTGCTTCTCTCTTAAATTTAACTATGTTAGTCCATCTCTAAATTTACCTTTAACTTTCAAAATGCGTCGTCTTAACCGTCAAGTTTGTTATCTCCAAATATCTTAAGACATCTTTACATTTTTAACGTACATTTTTAGAGGTCACAAGAAATATTTTTCCATCTCTAATTTCTTCATGAAGTTCTGCAGATTTCCACATTTACCGGGTGTTAAATTTCTAAATAAATGCTTACCTTTTTCTCATTTTTACGATGAATTCACTTTTTCTGATTTTGAAATTAGTTGATATTTTGAGAAGCTGATAAACTGAGTTTAAGAAGAGAAATCACAAATTCTCAGTCATAGCGATTCTGTGTGGACGCAGCAGAAGTTGGCTTAACATCTGCATTGTTTGAGAGAAAGAAATGACAAAAAGATAAAGGTAGAAATAAAAAACCTGATAACAGAAGATAAAAAAAATCGTTTTTTATTAAATTGTGTCCTTGTAGTACAGAAATATGGAATAAACCAAATAAAGGGCTTTATTTAATGACATACTTGCATTCTGTATTTCTGTCTAATCACACATTTACAACAGTTATCATTTGTCCGATATCAGAAAAAAAAAAAAGGTCCTTATTTCTTCTGTGGTTTATTTTCTCTCTCTGTGACTCAGCAGCTTATGAAAGCAGTCAGCTCTTACATAAAAACAGTCTCTGTCTCATTTTTTTGTGCTTCATAGGCCTATTTTTAATTTAGTGGTATGAAATCGTCAGACTCATATGAGATGGAAAATAAGCTGTAAGATATCTGTGGAAATTATTTGCCTTTTAACCACTTGAATGCTTGCATGCTCCACCCTGTGCTGCCACCTACTGTCGGGGGGTGGGGGGAGCATTTTAAATTCCTGGTCTCTCTTGAATAAAATCTTTTGTATTTAAAATGGCTTCCCAGTGGGCTAGGAACTGGATTAAACATGAGTTTCCATCCTCTGAACAAGCTGTTTTCATTCTAAAGATATTTAAATTGTGTTGTTTGACCCGCGGTGCGACACCTATTCCCGCCTCGTTTAAACGACAAGGATATGGTCTCAATGCAAATCAGTCAGCATCCTGATTACTCAGCTACACCCACACAAGTTCCCATATTCAAGTTGGAAACAGTCTTTGAAGTTCCAGCCTCCAATGGGGGGGGAAACACTGAAATGTTTACGCTTGAGTCACTTCGCTCAGCAAAACGACCAAAAGCCAGAATTCCTTCTCGTGGGAGCACCAAATTACTGCCTCTTCCTCTGCTTTCATGCGCACGAGAAACTCTCCTAATCTGATTTCTCTCGGTTGCATCCTGTGGCTCACACCAAAACACACACCCCGGGAAGACTGGACCCTCGTCTGGTGTCAGCTTTGCCTCCATGTAGGGTGCGGAGAAAGGCTGGCGGATGAAGATTACCTCCTAATTCCCTCCCCGCGTGCTGTAAACTGACATTTATCCGTGATGCAGCTCAAAAAAAGCTCCACAGACACATAAACACTTTCGCTTGCACACAAGCTGAACACCTCCAATTAAAAAGGGGGTGGGGGGCTTCGTCGAAAGCTAAATCCCAACTCATGTCTGGCCTCCCTTTCGTTTTAAGGGAGATCAAATTCCTGAAGATCCTTCTTAGAGTGAGTAAACTTCTGTTGAAGTGGGGGGGGGTGAAATTACAGCTAAGAATGACCACCGGTAGGATGATCTGCTCGGAGAAGCGTCCTTGTTTCTTTCTCCCCGTCACCGAAAAGGCCGGTGGGCATTTTTGAGGGGTTCTTCAACGTGACGGACACCTACAAGAGTTTCTTCTGACTCCTGTCACCTGAAATGTTCAAAACCCCAGACCCAACATGACCAAAACACAGCTAATAGGAGGAGCTGTTCACAGCACTGTGCCAGTCACAAGTGGATCGATGCTGCATGCAGCCCACATCAATCAGCCAGCCAGCAGCAGCAGCTCTGTCCAAGATGCTGCCCACACACACAAAGCCCCTCCAGGTGTAATTGCTGACCATCACACTCGGCGGTTGGACCACAGAGGGCTGTTTTAGACTGACAGCCTCTGAACCCACGGCCTCGGCGAATGCGTCACTCCACAACAACTGTGGCCCTTTTCTCCAAGCTATCATCCTCTGCATCAGACAGAATCAAGATAAAGCGCCGCCACCCCTAAAAGACCTTTTATGTGGGGGTCTTAAAAGCTGTACAAAAGAGACCAAAATAGTCCCCCTTCGCCCCATTAAAAGTCCTCTCATATCTGATTTCCATCAACTTATCAGTGCGCAGGGAATTACAGGAGCTGAAACGAGGATTGTTTTAGGAGCAACGTTTTGAGTCTCACTCAGTTGGCCAACCTGTAATCGGAGCTGCCAGCCATAAGACTTAATATGAAACATGTGTCGCAATGTGCCCTTTCCTGAAAACAAACGCCGTGCGGCATGATCTAAATGCGGACCAGTAATAATCAACACCTCTCACTGTGGAATCAACTTTAGTTGACCTGCATAAGTTGGGCCCTTTGTCTTTTGTTGTCCACTACTGCCCCCTTGTGGATTTGAATGCTCTGCTGCCGTTTTATTGGACGGAGGATTGTTTAGAACCTGTATGGCCAGTTTGAAGCCGGAGTGCTTCCTGGACACTCATGACATAAGCAGCTCTGTCATTTACAATGTCACTGAAATGTTAATCTACTATAATTATTCCATTCAAAGAAGATTAAATACACATGTGATGTATTTTCAGACTTCCTCTTCATTTTGATAATTTGATACAGCACATAAAACCCATGTCCATATCAGGCCAGTCAAGCACAGATATTATTTGTCCTACGCCAGAGCCCACTGTGAAAACTTTAACATGCACCCTTTCTCCAAGAAACTTGATTTGTAAATAGATGACTGGATAAGGACATTGTGAGCTACATAATCTGATTTGGCAGATTCTGAGCCACAAATCACAAGAGAAATGTCAAATGTGACCTCATTCACCAACATGACTTCTGCTTAGGTTGAAGTAGTGGCAGGATGTCACTACATAGCTGTATATACTACATCTATATGGCCTATATTTTATTCAAAAGTGAGTAAAAAGATGACACATCCCAATACAATAGTTTGTGTATATAATCTGAGGTTTCTGCTTTGTAAAGTATCAGACATTTGCTGTGAATCTGCACCAAATTTATATTCACTAGTGTTTAGAAATACGTATATATCACCATAATGCTGTAAAACAGCCCTGAAGGGCCGGTGTCCTACAACTTTTGTTGTCTGGTTCAACATACCTGAACTGAATACCGAATCACTTCCTCAGTATGCTGCCAAGTTCTCCAGTTCTGCTAATGACCTCAATTGTTTCAAAACGGTCAAAATACTGAAATGTACTAAAGGTTTTAAATGACCCCCCTGCCCCTACATTACTAACAGCATAACATTTGGTCCATTAGATTAGTTTTCTTAAACCTTCAAGCCTTTTACACCAAGCAAGGTACTTTTTATATTTTGTGCACCATTACTTCCTGTTCAAGTTTTTAATTTCACATTTCCACAAGGGAAAATTTACCATGTAGACGGTTGTATTTATCTGAACTCAAAATAAAATAAAAATATGTTCCTGCCATCTTTGTGTGCCAGATAAAATCCAATAGTAAAAATCTGTTTAAATTACAAGTGTAAGCCTCTAAAATCTATACATTAAAAACAGGAAGGATTAAGCTTTCAGTATTTGTTGAAGATGTAATATTTGTGTGCAAGTTTATCAAGTCTAGTTAAACCTGTTAAATATGCTCATATAAAAGCTCCCAAACTCACAAACCACACTGGGTACATTTTAATACAAATCATAAAGCATTTATTAAATATCCTCTTTAACAGAATTACCACATATAATTTTTATTCTCCGCAACAGGTCAGGATGAAGCGGCAGTAAACGTCACCATGCGTCAGTCAAGTGAAAACGGGACTTCCGCGTGCTTCTCGCCCAGTCGAGTCACGTGTTCTGCCAACGGGAGACCTGGAAAACGCTCAGACAACAGTGACTGTGGGGAGTACCGCATCGCAATGCAGTGCAACAAATGGTACACACTTCCCCCGGTTTACCTGGATTTTTCAATCCGCGGACCGGACGAGAACCGAGGACGTGTGCGGTTTAGTCGTTTCCTCTGGACGCCGCCACGAAGAGCTCAGCAGCGCCCCCTACCGGACGGGCAGCGTCCAAAAAGCGCCGCTGCGGGACAGATAAAGGCCCAACCATGAATCATGAAACAAGACCACACAACATGACCTGGGCTACAAAACACAGACACATTCATCTCAGATTTACAAATAGCAACTCCTCACACCTTCTTTCACATCTCCTCGTGATCAGTCATTGAGTCTGCACAAGCCAGTCGGAGCAGCTCCACAGCGGAATGTGAACCAGTTCATTCCGGTTTCCAGGCCAAGTCGTAGAGCTCCTCAAAGTCTCGGAGTTGGTATTCCAGGATGTCCTCGAAGCAGGAGTCCAGAGCCGCGGACACGCTACTGGGAGAGAGATTCTCACAGTAGATGTGGCCGGTTAATTCACCGGGAGCCGCTTTCGTTACGGTGTCCATCTTCATGTCTTCGTACACGTTACTCATCAGGTACTGCGTGGTGTTTCTCGGCGCCATCCCCCCCTCTGGTGGTGGAGCCATACAGGCCGCAGCAACACGCTCATCATTCCTGGACCCTCTTTTCCCCTTTTTCCGCTTCTTCACCCCAGAGTCCATAGCAAACGGGCTGAGTGTAGCCCGATGTGCTAACCTCTGCTCTTGACTGGGGTGTTTCCAGGCGGCTGCGTTGTTTCGG
The DNA here is from genome assembly GCF_904066995.2 of Poecilia reticulata. Classification (NCBI taxonomy): domain Eukaryota; kingdom Metazoa; phylum Chordata; class Actinopteri; order Cyprinodontiformes; family Poeciliidae; genus Poecilia; species Poecilia reticulata. The sequence continues at coordinate 7,957,448 of NC_088852.1, read as the reverse complement.
TTCTGCTCGAAGGCCCATTTCGACGCTCTGGGATCACAAAACTGCGTCCACGTAGCTTTAAATCCATGTCGCAGACACTCGGGTTTAGGGAAATGTGTCGTTTCGGTATCCATGATCTCTAAACACATTTCCTAATCGAAAAAAAAAAAAGAAGCCACGAGGAAAACTCCAGTACCTGCTAGAGTTAGTTGATAGGTTTTGTAGTTTCTTTCGGAGACCAAATAAGCTCTCGGAATTTAAAAAATATATATATTCCAAAACAGCTTGACATCAAAGAGTTCTCAGAAATGCATCAAAAGTATATCAGATGTCACTTAACTTGCTCCTATCAGTTCCACTACCATACCCTAGAACCGCTAAGGAGATATGTCTGCTAACGTCTGAACAACGTTGTATTTGATTAGAGGAAACCACCCCGTTCCTCTCTTTGGTAGGATCGCAGAATGGAGTGCCCCCTAGTGGTGTGGGGGAAGACAAACACTCAAAGAGTTTCTGTCTGAAAACCTTTAACTGCCAATTATCCTTGAATCCTGCAGGACTATTATCATTTAAGCGTTTATTTGCATACGATATTCACCACACTGCAAGGGTACGCAACTAAATTAATTAGCATATCATCATCAAAAAGGTAGTTATTTCAGAAAATATATTCAGATACTGAAACTTTTGTATTTTGCGAATTTGTTACTCAGAGTAATGCATGTAACGTGTTTGTTTCTATTGCTTTGGAAGAGACTGCTTCTGCCAATGCCTATCAAAAAGTACTTTAAGTTAGATGCAGTGGCGGCTGGTGCTAAAAAAACTGAGGGGGGCGCACACAAACAAACAAACAAAACAAATCTTAAAAAATAGCACTATTTGAACATGAATTTTGCCCTCCTTTCCTTCTGCCTTGCAAATTTCTCAATTACATTCTTGTTAAAGTCAGTCATCTCTGTGACCAGTCTTTTCTCCATTGACAACATGGCCAATGCATTCAGCCTGTCCTGAATCATTGAGTTTCTCAGAAAAGTCTTGATTCTTTTCAGAGTTGAAAAGTACCTTTCAGCTTCTGCTGTGGTCATGGGTGTGGTGATGAGGATCTTCAAGAGCGTGACAGTTTCTGAAAAGACTTCTTCTAGATTGTTTTCCATAAACAGCTGGAGTAGGTAGGCCCACAGCACCACAACAGGCTTTGAACTCTTCCTTGCTGTAGATGAGAGTAAGCTCTGTCTTCAGTTTACCTCGATTGAGCACTGGATCGGCTTTTAAGGTGTTGCTCAGTGCATCTTCAGGAAATGCTGTGTTGTATTGTTCAAATCTGTCCCCCTGCAGGAGTGTGGCACTAACAAGGTGGTTTGTGAAAGAAAAGCGCTCCCTGGTGTGTCCCAGTATGATCACAGACCTTAAGAGAGAAGGACAAACATGAAGATTATGATTTTATAATCACATTTTTCATTCTAAATATGAAATGTTATTTTGTCCTTTCTATTAAGTCATAGAAAGAAGGAACACATTTTATTTATAAACTTACTGATTTTAATAACATTTGCTGCCATTTTTTAAGGCTGTGTTATGAAATGTGTTACAGCATTTTTGTGGGACAAGATTATACAAAATTCAGTAACCAAATGTTTTATTCCCCATTACCCATAAACTTCAGTACAACTTAAATAATAAAATATCTTGCTGACAAACATTACATCAACATACCTACACAGCATAGACACAACTAAAGGTATTTCTAACTACAACGCACATCTTCCTAATATATTAAATAACACTACTATAAACCAGTGTAACAGTGATTTTCCACAACAACTCACCTCTGCAGCAATCCTTTCATGGTCTTCTACACTCAGTGTCCGACATCACATCCAGCTAGCCAACTCCGCTTGTCATAAGAAGAGCTGGAAAAAGCCCGCGTGTAGGATCGTCCACGATCACTTGCCTGCTGCTGAATTTGTAAATTGGGACGATCCGGTCCAAGCTCCTTTATCCTGTTTTTTTCTTCAAGTGAACGCTTTGTAAAAGCATTTTTTTGTAAAGACAAAACAGAGTTTTCTCTCATTTTGAAACTACTCCACTTTGCAAACGTAAACGTGAATCGACCTAACGAACTGCAGCTGCGCTAATGAGTCGAATCGGGGATTGTCCAATCACACAATGTTTTAAAAAAAATTAGCCAGTACTGACACTCTACCAGTAATGACACAACAGAATGGGTGTGTCCGGGACGCAGAGCGCTGCGCCCTGTGGAAAACCTTAAATAACCAATTAAAAGTCAGCCTCAGATCACCTGCTTGCCAAAAGTTGATGCGCCTACATACACTGTCATTAGAAAGGCGCCCTGCACATAGGAAGTGTGCACAATGTGAGCAATTAAATAGAATTATGTATTTACTATTTTAATACATTCTAACATGTCTATTGGACATACAGTATGAATAAATACATTTCTAAGTATTTTGCAGTTAAGAATTAAATTATTTATTATCTAAACAATTTAAAGGGGGCGGCGCCCAAGCGCCCCCTACTGGCCAGCCGCCACTGGTTAGATGGAAGGAAAACATTATTAATCAGATTTAGAATGTAGGCAGACAGTGCTTGAAAAGTTATCCCAAACTGTTGTACAGTTTTTGTGTGTGTGTGTGTGTGTGTGTGTGTGTGTGTGTGTGTGTGTGTGTGTGTGTGTGTGTGTGTGTGTGTGAGAGTGTGTTAAGCCACTGCTGTATTGGAGACATCTGATCTGGGTTTAGCAGAAAAATGACTGCACGATTTTTAAGTGTTCTCCACTGTTTTATTTCATACGCCCACAAAAATCAAGCGGCAAATGAAATGAAGCGATCTTGAGTACTGTTGCGCTCATGAACCGCTAGATGGCAGACTCTCATCATAAAATACATGATGACCAAGAGAGGAAGTACACGAGTGATAGAAGCGCATTGTGCTCAAATGCCGAATCTCTTATGGACTCTGAGTATATTTGGATATGTCCCAGAGATGATTTGCATAAAAGTGTTTTGTATTAGGATTGGAAGCTGCTAAAAATGCTGATTTTAAACTTACTGTTTCCTTTAAAGATAATATAAATTAGTTTACTCTTAGCAAAATGTTGTATTTAAGATTTTTTTTTTATTAAGCATACTTAACATCATATCAAGTATACTACGAACCATGTACTATATTTTCTAGTTTTTGGTTTTAATCCCCAGATTCAAAACCAAACATGGAGAAGCAGCATGCAGTACTTGCATATAAACTTTTCTGGCTAAATATAGAGATGTTTAGGTTTGTAAAAGTATGCTTGAAGTTTACAAAACTATGCAATGCTCATCTATATTCTGCTACCCTAATGTACTGGGTATGTCATTGTGTTAGATATTTTACTTCACTTAATTACATAATAATTACACTACAAGTACACAATTATCTTACACTACTTAAATACTTTTAGTCCACATTTTAATTTACTTACTTACTTTTATGAATTACCATAACTGAAATCTACTTTTTGACATTTTAATCAAATGTTTAATCAAAGTTGATTCAGCAAATTACTTGTAACATGCTATTTACTGGACTGCAATGTATTTACAAAGTCACAAGACAGAATGTTGAGAACTACTTTCATATATTTACATGACATTCTAAAGCATGTCATATAGTGCGATACCTGCTTAAATTATTAAAGATGTGCATTACAAAAACAAAAAGCTTCTATGAAGTCGAATTATTCTCAACAAACAAAACTGAAAGAAAACAATCATTCGCATATAAGATGCTAATGATTGTTGATGAATCATGTATGAATAATTTGCAAGTAGAAGCAGTCAAAAACGGCACGCAACTAACTAGTCTCAAGGATAAAGCATTTCTTTGTCAAAAATGGTAGAGGGAAAAAAAAGTGTGCATGTGCTTATGAAATGTAAAACAACACATTAGTGGAAAGATTTGTAAAAAAAAAAAAAAAGAAAGAAAAAAAAAAGGGGGCACATCTTACCAAACATAGATATCTAAACAGAAACAAAAATAATCTGAGTATGCATTACTGCAGTCAGACAGGTGAAGCTGATCCAGAACACCGTCGCTCATATTTCCTAAACTCCCTATACTGGCTCCATGCAGCCAAACAATACACTATAAGATACTAACATGTTGCTGTTGTATCGACCTTGCAGACGACTCAGGTTTTCTGATTCACGTCTACATATGCCCAGATTCAAAACCAAACATGGAGATGCAGCATTCGGTTTGTATAAGCCTTTAATCAGGAACAAACATCCAAATAAAATAAAAAAACTTCTGAAAAAAATCTCCTGAAAGACTCAGTTCCTTAAAATCAATTATATATATATATATATATCTTCGTTCAATGTTTGAAAAGTAGAAATAACACTGACTCTGTGGTACAGAAGTGAAAGACGACTCTCAGGATCTGTACAGCGGATCTGGTTTCTCTAACAGTCGCTGCAGGAATGATTCAGCAGGAGGTTCTGTGTAGCTCATGGTAAACGTTGGATCCCTTTGACTTCTAAGTTCGTTCTTGCATACCAGAAACTACAAAATGATACCGGCGGAATCCAGAAACAGCCACATCGCTCGTCATCGTCTCGATTAAAAGCGGGCCACCAAACAGGTTCTGCTGTACAATTAGTACCTCATTGGATTGTTCCTCATTTTTAGGAAGAGGGTATGCAATCACAAGATTGGACGTTGTTCTGGGCTGGCAAAAGGGAAGCAGGTTCATAACGCTGGGGGTTCTGACTATTTATCTGATCATTCAAAGCACATCGTGCTCATCGCCATCTGCTTCCTTATTTGTTGAAGATGAGATAGCTACTCATAAAACTTTAACTCAGTCCGTAGGTTATAAGAGTTTTAAATTAGACTTTAGTAAATTCCACCAGATATTACTACAGCAACGTGTGGTAATATCACGTAGGTCTACAGTATACATTTGCAAAAGAGGGCATGTGAAAGGAAGAAAATGAGAAATGGAGTTGATGGGTTTTATTTTGCAATGAAATAAAAACAACAATTAAGCCTTAAACACCAAACAGAGAGAAGCAGCATTCAGCTCTACCAATCTGGAACAAACTTCCTGAAAGCTGACATTTTAAAAATAAATACAGATTGAATGTATTTATCAATACAATCAATTGATTGCATCGATTGTATCAATTGATACAATTGTATTTAAATCTGTCTTTATCGTCCTTTGTTATATCAGTGCAATGTAATGCTTGTCTGATGTTTATCATTTTCATCAGACAAACATGACACTACACCTTTGTCATGATCCGTGTTTCTGTGTATTTATTTTTAGGGTTTTCTGTGTTCAGTTTCCTTCCTGTGTGTCTCTGTCTCTGCGTCTTCCCCGTTGATTGTTCCCAGGTGTGTCTCGTTCCCTTGATTACCCCCGTGTGTATTTAAGTCCACCTGTTGTCTCTTGTCGGGTCCTGGTCTATTATAGTTCGTCTGCCGGCACAGTTGAACTGTTAAGTTCTGTGTCGGCTTTAGCTCGTCGTGTCAGGCTTTGTGAATTCAATTGCTACCGGTGCTGAGCCTGTAGCTTAGCACCGGCTACCGGTGCTGAGCTAGCCTGCAGTAGCTCAGCAGGCTACCGGTGGAGCTACAGGCTACCAGGCCGTGCTGCCTGAGATCTGGACTGTTTTGAGCCGTTCTCTTCATTAAATGAATCATTTTCTCCTACTACCGGGGTCTCCGCGTTCATTCTCTCCACCACCAACCACACCTCCTGATAACCTTGAATCACCCTTATTCAAAGTATAAGGCACTTTGAATTACATTGTTGCTGCAAAGTGCTGTGTACAAATAGACCTGCATTGTCATGCCTGGTATATAACATGGAAAATATGTTTCCCAGTGGAGTTCAAAGTTAGAACATCCTAACCGTCTGTAACAAGAAAGTACTTGTAGCCATATAGAGTCTCTGACGTGACCGACTTTCACATTCAGCTGTGAGATATTTGAGGTTTTTCGTGCTGGTACGGTCTGTGTCAAGTCATCCTAAAAGTATAAAGAGCTGGAATTTGTCTTGTCTGGAACTTTCTGTTGCTCGCTTGCCAGCCATTTTACAAGGCTTTACAAGTTTTGCTTTTCATCAACTTCTGTTTTTCTCCAAAAAAAGGAATAAAAAAAAAAAAGTCTTTAAAAAGTAGCCGGTGCTACAGTGATCTAAAAGTCTGTGTCAAACAAGTTCCTTTTGAGTCATGAGTTTTTGTCAAAGTTGCGTCTTCAGCGTATTTTTATTATTTATTTTTGGAATGCAGCTCTGTATGATGGTATGAAGATGACATTTGTCATTTGGATTGGCCAAATGACAAATGTCTGCATGACGGCGTGACTTTCAAACTAGTTTATTCAAACATTCAAAAGGGTAACATTTGTACTCACAGAGGCGACTTCGCACCATCAGCATGTTCCTTAGTTATGTGTCTCAGAAACACACATCATCCTAAAAAAAACAACAAAAAAAACAGAAAACACTGACTCGGTTTAAAATGTACCTTCATTGGTAGCTGACTTCAGCCCAGCTGGAGTTATTCTGTTCAGACTGTAACTCGATTGGAATCAACATTGACATAATGTTGAATACAAAAAGATATAAAAAGTAGTGACTTCCAGAGTAAAATTCTATTGTTATAAGAGTTGCTTTTATTTATTTTTTTCTTTTTAAAAAGGGAGACTAGTCAGAGCCTCTGATAGATAACCACAAGACAGAAAATGAAGGAGAACTTTGTACTGAAAATTGTCAGACTCTTGGGTCTCGTAACAAATGGAACAGGAAGGCTCGGCGTATCCAGGATGCATGCAAGTCAGTGGATTATGTCCTTGTTTGCTGCTTTGTTGCTGTTTGCATTATTGGGTTAAAGTAATACTTACAGGAACTTGGCCCACTTTTCATTTCCTCTGCAGTCAGGATGGGAGCAGGACACACACACACACACACAATCATCTGGTTCATCAAGCATTTTTAGAAACACCCCACAAAGCAGGCCGCGCTAAAACCAGATGATAAGCACGACATTTCGTTTACACGAGTTGAGTATTGCTTATTTAATAAATCATATTTACATGCTACACAGAATCAGAGTAATGAGTCATTACCACACTGGTTCTGAAGTTACCATATTTAACACCGCCCTAAAGCCTCATCCGGTTCACGACCTTTAATATACAGACTGCTGGAAACGTGTCTTTTCCTTTTTCCTGTGTGGTTCTGACTTGTGCCGTTTCAGCGAGTGCTGTCTGCTTTTTGTTTTTTTTTTCCAACAAGGAAATCCAAACTAATCTTTCAAAAACACGTGAGTGCTTCAAAGTGATTGAAAGCCGGAGGTCAATCTTACCACGAAGAACCGAGTTCTTATCTAAGTATTAGTTTAAGTGTGCATAACCTTAAACAAATTACTTAACTGAGCCGCATTTTAATTTGATTTCGGCCTTCGGGGTCCTTTGCTAGAAGGGTATCATCGTCCCTCATCTTGGCCATGAAGGTCTCCTTATCTCTCTTGGATTAAATTTTGGCCGTCTAGCAGATGCCTGAGGGTTTTGGGTCAAAAACTGATGCATAGAATTAGTCAGGAGTTCACCAAAAATCTAGATTTCTCTAAGTTGAGAGCATATAATGTTGTTTCACTTTGGATATGGTGGTCTTTTGGTTGTGTTGTTTTTTTGTTTTTTTTGGGGAATTGCTATCAGAAAGTTCCAAATTCAGTTGCTCCCAGATACCAGGGGACTCCAGTGGCCCCGTTTATGCTCACACCAAAAGGAAAATGCAATAAGGAGTGAAGTATTTATCTGGTGTGACATCGAGCCTGGCAGCCTGGTAGCACTTTTCATAAATTGCCCTGGCAACTCCCAGAATGCTCTGTTGGTGGGCGTTCAAGACTCGGAAATGGTCCACTTAAGAAATTGCTTATTGACATTCACTGGAAGTCGGCTTGGATTTATGCATATTGCTGCAGTGTTCATGCATTAGACGGATGAAAAATCAAAGGATTGGTTTAGGTTTTACCCCCAATTTAGCTGTTTCCAACTCCTTCATGAATTCAACTGCAATGGAATAAATGTTTCTTTTTACTTTTTTTTTTACATGAACGAAAAAAATCATAACTTATTAAATGTATAACAAGCATATTGTCATAACTCTCTTTCATTTATAAAAGAAATATTTTCCCCCTTGCACATTCTGTTTTTTTGTTTGTTTTTTTACTACTAAGAGCAGTGGAGCTGCTTTTTTTTCTTTACAGAAAAGGTGAATGTCAAGAAATAAAAATGTGATTTGATCATCTGAAACAAAAACAGGAAAAAAATATATATATTTGAGTGCTGTGTTCATGTACTGGCACATTTAAATTGATTCTGATGAGACGGGCTTCTTTTATTAAATAAATGTATTTATTCATACATTTAGTTTAATTCGTCTTCAGTGTGAAAATCAGGACCAGCGTTGTTGAGAAATTTGTCGTAATGAATGTGATTGTTGTTTTATCCTCCTTCCTCCTCCTCGTAATCCTTTCCACTCTGATACTTGTTGCTATGCCAACAGAGTAACCAGCTCTGTACAATATCACAGTTGTTCCATCAGCAACCGTTGTGACAGTTTCTTTTTTGCTTTTCTTTTTAGGGAGAACATACTTGGCAACCCTCTGTGCATGTACCAGCAGTTATGCTCCATTCATTTCACTCGCCCCTTGTTTTTTGGTCTTAGCGTGGCTCCAGTCTGCACGCCCACGGACCACCTGCTGCACCGGTCTGCGCTTCCATTGACGAATGATTGGCTCAAATGCGGTTTAAAAATCTGCACGCAGGAAAGGAATTTGGGATTTCGTTTTTTTGAAAAACGTGCCGTTCTACTGTACAGTTTTGTTCGCAGCCTCCACATGCACAGTGCAAAGCGGAGTGTGTTTGCTGGTGTGAGGGTGGAAAAAAAAAAATCTCTCTCTTACAGTTCCTGCTCACTGTGCTGTGACCCTGGCACTAGCAGGATGTGGCTAATGAGAACTATAAATATCCTGGAGCAGACCAAGCTGACACTCACAAGACCACTGCTTCTGCAGACACTCACACACGCACGCACGCACGCACACACACACACACACACACACACACACACACACACACACACACACACACACACACACACATGCACCAGTTCAGTCTTAGTCCTGCTTCTCCTCCCATAGGACAAGAGAGGGGAGGAAGAAAGTGTTGGAAATCTCTTCAGCAGCCCAATGCGGACCACCTACCAGCATCTCAACCCACACTGGCCACCGTTTGCCAGGATTAGACCCCCGCACGCCTTCCAGCCTCAAACAACAGCGACGTGTGGGCGTTCAGACGGTTCGGTCAATAACTGCGGCGGCGTGATGAACGACGGCGATTCAAAGAGAGAGGGGGAGAACAGAGCCGTGGGCGGAGTGGAGAGAGGAACCAGAGCGTACAGGAAGGAGAAAGGCTGAAGCATTAATTATGGTGTCCCCTTTTTGAACAAACACGGGGAGCGTAATTGCGAAAAGGCAGAACGAGACTCTCACTGTTTAATAACCGAATACCCGACACTGTATTTACACAAGAAAATCTAATACATCTTATTTGCTTTTATTTCAAAACGGACTGTATAATCACCATAGCAATACAGAGCTACTTTTTTGTGCATGTCGTGCAAAAATGTAGCCCATTCTTTGCCATCCAGACTGCAGTGGACTGCTTAACAGACTATATCACAGCTGGAGCTGTAGATGTGCAACCACAACTCCTTGTATGGTTAAGAGTTAGCCGACATAAATTCACCTCAGATCACCACAGATCCTTTAGGCCATGTGGTCCTGGTGCATGACAATGCATGCTCATCACTCAGCATTTTTCCTCCATTGAGAGATCGGTTATGTCCAACTGTTCTGCGTGTGCCACATACAAATTTAAGATAATCTATGCCTAACTAAGAGATGTGCTTAAATCAAAAATGAGTGTTTTGTTTGTACTTTTGGATATGAATTCTGACACTGGAAGGTAACAAGACGGATTCATTGGATTTCTTTTAATTTCAAACTGATGACGTTTGTCTGGGGAAAAAGTGTAAAAAAAAAAAGAAGGACCAGCTTTTCTGTGAACACATGTTGCTTACTGCGTGTCTCTTTGGGCCTGGAGCCAGTTACGACTGGGTAACTTCTGTGGACGCAACAAATAAAGAGAAACATGAAGATAGGAAGAAAAAGTTTGTCATCTGCTCGTCCGTACAGGATCCCGCTTTTATTACAGTGAATTGATTTTTATTGATGCTGGGACTGATACTTTTGTTTGGAAGTGTGTGCCTTTTCTTTTCTTTCAGATCACGCGCTCTGCTTTTGGCAGTTTGCACAGCTTCTCAGTTTAATCTGGCATAAACTTCTGCGCACACGTAATTGAATTGGTGTGATACAGACTGTCTTCATTTGTCTCCAGCGTCCCAATTACCGAAGCTTTTAAAGTAACAGCGGATCTCGGATCAAATGATCTCATCTTATCTTTTACGCCGGTGGCTCAAGCCACAAAAAGCTTGCTCGGTTACTGACAAGGGAGATTGATTTTCATTGGTCAGGGAGGAGCGAGACAACTCCATTGGTCCACAGGACATTTAGCTGCAGCCACTTCACTGTTGCTCTTCTCTACCTCTGTCCCAGAATGACTCCATCCGGCTCACTCTGAACAGCACAGCTACAAAAGAGATACTGGATGCTCTTGGTATCACATTCAGACAGAAAATGATAACCGGACCAAGATTAGAAATGACAAAGTCAAAGCTTTTCTTCTTTTTTTTTGACATTTCTTTTTTTTTATTGTAACATTTAAACAGCAAACGTTTGCGGTTGCGAGCTAGCTCGATTAGCCTGGAACTGTGGCTAATATTTAACAATTAAGTCCGTAACAGCTTTCTGTAAATCTGAAACCTAGACGACGGAACGGGGAAGTGTGATCTCTCGTTTTTGCGCGTCCAGTACATATTTAGCACAGTGAGTCAGCAAAGTGACGGGGTCAGTCACCAGATGTGCTGACCTGTGGCTGTGACCTCAGAGGGCTTGAAAACAAATGGACACTTTTCACATCGCAGCCATCAGTGCCTCCAAATTCCTATCCTCAAAATAATATCCTTCACATAATATTCTTTAAATTACTCTTATTTCTGTTTTCCGTATGCACACGTCTTCTTGTTAGGACACTTTATTTTTTTCCCACACAAACTGAATTTCCAAATTGGCTCAAGCCGCACTGCAGCCTGTAGAGCTCACATCCGTCTGCTCCACTCAGATGCGCCGCATGGGCCATTTCCAAATTACCCATCACCCATTGGAATGCGTCCCTGAGGCTTTTTTGCGCCCTTCCCCCTCCAGCCTTTGGCTCGGCTGTGCATTACATTATAGACTGAAACAGGGAGAAAGTTGGCATGCCATCAGGAAAGAAGGCAGAACCCAGAAAAAGACAGATGCCCTTCCATTTCTCTCTGCCTCTCTCTCTTTCTCTCTCTCTCTGCTTGTACATATTGAAAGTGAAACCCTTTGGTTGTCATCGGATGATGCATGGACAGGTCTGTCTTCTTAATCATCTGCTTCTGTCATCAAAAAAATCTCACCCCGTCTCAATTCCCAAAGGGAGCCCTGAAAGGCAGGTCTATTGCTTCTTCGAAGATTGCTGCGCCAAACTCTGCCCATCAAAGATTCATAGGGATCAACTTTTCATGACCAACACGTTTAGGTTCAAATGTATTTTTTTGCTTTGTACGCTCATCTCGAAAAACGCTAGATCACCGAAAAGCTCAAACTAAATGGAGCGGTGGACTGGTGGTCCCCTCTTTCCGCTCATCCTCGTCATTCCTCCACTGAAGGCGTTACAAGTGACGGGCAAATCCTGCAGGGTTTCAATGTGAGGCCCCGTGTCCCTGATTGGCAGTGGGACCCTGCTGTAGGATGATGAGACCTGACATTAGACGCCGATGGGGGAACCATGTTTTTATTCACACATCCTAGAGCCTCTCTTTGAGGTTATCTCCATCATGTCTTCTTCCCTTCAGCGTTGAGAGAGAACAGAGAGCTCAGGCAAGGCCACTGCGTCTATGAAGGGCATGGGAAAATAGTTCTGGTGGGTTGGCATACTCTGATAAAGGGCACGGATATCATTAATCCATGTTTTTTTTTCTTTTTCATTTGGATTATTCTTTTTAAGAAATGAGAAACACATCTGTTCACAGAGTTCTGCTTCATTGTGATCGCAGAAGTTTTACTGTACAGCCATTCCGCTCTGTAAGTACACCAGCCCAAATGAGTCTTTGAGCACTATAAATTGACTTGTTATGTCAGAGACAGATTAAAAATGTCCTCAGCCTAAATGAGCAGAAACGTGCTTGTAACAGCACTGAAAGTCCAAAACAGAAAAGCCATTTTGTACTTATTCCTTTTTGTGATGTTCGATGGGTTTGCCTCTTTTTTGTGTGTTTTTTTGCCTGCTGAAATGATTTAGCTCAAAGCAATTTTTGATGTCAGATAAAGATAACCAGAATACATACAAAGAAAAGAGAAAAGAAAAACACCATAAGGAGTAAAAAAAAATGCAGCTGTCTAAAATCAAACCTCAGATTTATCTCCTTTCTAAAGCAACCTCCAATGGAAAGCTTATCTCTCTAAGTCCATTAAACTGGATTTATTACACATTAATTGTTATTGATCACTTTATCACCTAGCATAATCACGTTAGGTTTTTAAAAGAAACATGGTTGAATGGAAACAGGGAGGCACTTGTAATATTTCAGTCAGTGCCTCCGAGTTGCAATTTTCTAAGCGAAAAATGCAATTATCCGTCTCGCCAGGTAAAAGACGAAGGATCTTACGTCATTAATGTGAGCCATACATCATAATTCTGCACCAGAAGAAGCCAGACACAATGAGTTAGAAAATTAGATTAGGATCTAATCTAATTTTCCAGAATTTTCTAATCTAATACTTCCAGAAAATTGCAAAACCGAGTTCCGTTAAGTCAAGGCTAAAAAGCCTTTATGACATTAAGCGAAACATTGATTAATTCTAGTCTGGATTAGAACTTTTTGTTACTTCTTTATGCTCTGCCTCTGCAATATACTGGTTATCTTTTGTTTAATGATGTTTTTATTATGCAAATCACTTTGAACTGCCTTGCTGCTGAATGTGCTGCACGAACAAGCTTCCCTCGACTTAAAAATCATCGGTTTAGGGGGTTCATATAAAGTTACAAACATTAAAGTTGGATGAAATGCGACATGAAAGTAGATGTGCTTTTTTTTTTTTTTCTTGGACTTGAGAAAGCCCAGATGAACCAATAGCCGGAAGCGACATGACCTCAAGCCGTCCATAGGACAGAGAGAGCTGCTTCGGCGTCGTCTCTGGTGAAGTCGGGTTTATTTGAATAACACAATAAAGCGAAACAAAAGCAGTGGCAGGATAATGTGCATCCCCAGAGTCAGAGCCAAACACGGAGCGTTAGCAATCCACCTTCTAAGCTCGTCTAACATGGAAGGAGCTTTCAGAAAACTGCAAAAAAAAACAACAACTCTGAAAACACAGAGTTCTTTCAAATCGAGGCCAAAACCTTATCAGCTTGGAGCTGCTTTTAATTAATCACTGCTGGAAGAATCATAAACTGAAGTCTGTCTTTAAATCTGTCATCATTTTACTTTGAATCTGCGAAGCACTGCCATTATGGACAGACTAGACTCCAAGAGGTATGATCTGACCATCCAAAAGTAATGTTTACCAGGAGTTTCCTGACCGGGCACGACTCTCCGCATGTCCAAAACTCACTGAATGCAGCCTTTCATACGAGGTTGTCAGTTCAAAAACAAGGCTACAGAAAAGTGCTTAGAAAATCAGACAAGCTTAAATCTAACACTGATATGCTGAGTCTGTGTGGAGAAGTGTCAATTGGAATATTAAATATTCATGTACTTAGTATATCTTTATCCACTGTGAGGTTTTCGACATTGTCTGCTTTGAAATGATCATAAAACTCTGGCGTAGCAACAGAGGTGTGTGTGAAAAACTTTTGTTTTGGCGACTACACAATGGGAACTGACATTCTATGGGACTGCAATATGTAATATGACATAAAGGATGACTTTAACCATGTGGACTTTTGTTCTTTATGAAATCCAAAGTAATAAAGCCATACAAAAGTAAAAAAAAACAAACAAAAAAAGTTCATTTTCCTTTCGTTGTCAATCTGTGATCTCAGTGCCACGGATAAGACAGTCGTTTCTTCGTAACGGAAAAGGTTTAGGCCTGAGATGAAGCTGCGCAGCTTCTGCTGACATCTTTAAAAAATTAATGTCCTGTAAAAGCCAAGCGTGCAGACGGGGCTGCGGAGAGCACAGTGGATTTCCGTGAACGCTTACAGTCCTCAGAAGCAGAACGGTGTGTTTGGCCAAATTACTGCGCGCCCACGCAACATAAGGATAAAGCAAATCCTCCTCTTACAGTAGATGTGGTTCGGTTTGACATTTCTCCTTAAGAATGAGGGGAGCTCTCAGGGGAAAGCAACAACAACAACAAAAAAAACCCATTTATTTTTAGATTTTTTCCTTTTATTTGATTCTGGTGTTGACGTTTTACATGGGTATGGTTGTTTTGTGATTTTTTTTTTGTTTAGTTTTTTTTGGCCGTAAACGGTCCATTTCAAACAAAACCTCTAGTTTTATTTTTACATGCTCAAGCTGGGTTGCTGACATCAAACTGGACAAAATGGTAGAAAGTCAAAGTGGTACAAAGGGGAAAAAATCAATAAATCTTTGAAAAGTGGATCTCCTTCCTCGTTTTCATCAAATGCTGCAGGTGAAGACAAAGGCAAAAAAAGAACATTTGCATGTTAAAAAAAAAAAAAAAAAAAAACCTGACTCATCGCACTTGGGCTTAGCTGCATTTGACTCGATCAGAAAAGTTTGTTTCAACACAATTTATCATAGCATCATACCTAAAACTGTAAGGTTATGTATGCTAACTTACAATAAACCTGATTTTACAATTTATTGAAAGAGTAAGCCACTATTAAGCCACATGGTGAACACTTTGCCAGTCTGCACCTCGTATGCTAAATGCAGGTTGTTAAGAAACTGACAAAACTGAAAAGTGCAAAATAAAAATAATAATAAAAAAGAGCTATGCTGCTATAGCGTCATCGATGTTTGGCTTGTGGTGTCTCAATCAGCCTCAACATAACGGCATTAATATAAGTTGATGTATGTAGTTTGCAACCCTAAAAATGAAACCTGTACTGTGACGTTAGCTAAAAAAAAAACCCAGACTAAACCAATGTTGGACTATTGTCTAATCATCTCATACAAAATGATCTTTTTCTTGACCTAATTTTACAAATCTCTTGGATTGGGGCCTAGGACTTTGACCGTTTCAGATTAAATTAAAGTTTCCTTCATCACTTGTTAAATTTGTGCAGCTGTGCTGGCTTTGTGAAAGGCCTGCGTACAAGAGTTTTCGTTTAAAGCCACTGCGTCAAACTAATGGTGTTTTTTGGTGGTATGTGTATTTAGTGTCATGTATATGTATTTCTCTGTGTGGTGACAGGGAGGATCTGCAGCAGGCAACAGGCTGGTGTCACCAAAATGTCCTCTATTGTAAGTAAGCAAGTTGCATCGTACGTTAGATGACTTGTAAAAAAAAATATGCTTACGTAAAACAAACGAAAAACAAAAAAAACGTCACTTGTGGGGACATTCACATCAGCCAGATACAATGTCTAGATTTCAAGCAGAATTCGGCGTCTTTGATCAGCGTCAATCAGTAACAGTAAGATTAAATATTCCTGTGAGACCAATAAAGTTACATTACAATTTAGAATCCCTGCCCAACACTTCCCGGTCATCATCCACTTCATTCAGTATTATTAGACTCAGCTGAAACACCTCGATGTGTTTCAAACAATGTAAAACTCAAGACCGAATACACACACCCTTAAGGAAAGCCTTTAGGCCGCAGAACAAAATAAGCAGTAAGATTATATTACAAACTTTACAGTAAAAACAGGCGACTTTGCCCGTCAGAAAACTCCACCTGCTGGTGATGCACTAGAACGCGGTTAAAGCAGGAAACGTGTTTTAAAAATATACTAACCTTAATCCAACTAGCTATGTATGACAATGTTCAAAAAACCTCTCTGTAAAATTGCATTAGTCCTAAAAAGAACCGCATGCTAATATGAGATGGTTGTTTGCAACAGCCGTTTTATTATTTAACAGTCAACCAGCACAGCAACTAAGAAATAAATCATCTAAAGCTTCAAATATTTGCTAAAATGAACCGTTTTGAAGCATTTCTTCACAACTAGGCACGCAGCGACTAAATTCCACATTATGGCAATGACAACAATGCGCTGCCGTTTCTTAAAATAGCAGACATATGTTGTTCAAATGGGTTTTTTAGAACATCAAAATTAGATTAAAAAAATAGTCAGCATCTCTAATTTGATCATCGTTTTAAATAATTCTAAAAATCTACTCTTGCTATGTGAATTGCAAAGCTCACAGTACAGCGAGAGAAGCAAACCTGCGATTTATTTCAACTGGAGCTTGACTAATTATGCCAGATCTAAAACTAATTCGTCCTTTTTCCACAAGACCAAAGTTTACATCACATTTTTTTTCACTTCACGTTTGCACAAAAAGATGAAGCTGGCAGGCAGGAGTTTCCGCTTGTTCTGGTCGACTTTTACCAACAACTTGGTGTACAAAAAAAAAAAAAAGGGATAAAAATCAATGGCCCAAAAGCGCCTATATATTAGAAAGTCATCATGCTTAGTTACAGTTAAACTTTGACAGATCATTCGTTCACAATACTGGGCAAAAGACGACAAATAAAGATGCAGATAAAAAAAAAAAAACAATCGTTGAAGTTGAATGGACCGCAGTAAAAACTATTTAGAATTTTTTTTGTTTGTTTGTTGTGGAATAATTCACATTAAATTTACATTTACATAGCAAATGAGGTTTGTAACCTCAAACAAAAGAAAGTCAAACACACATGCTCGGCATTAGCTACGCACTATTCTTCTTCAAGGAATAGTTTTTGATTAAAAAAAAAAAGATATCCATTTTACTTCTCATTTGTTGCGAGTCTGAGGATCGTTGGTCATGCTAACTTGGCATTTCAGGCGAACGAGCAAGGCAGTACAGAAACCAGAACGTAAATCTATCAGTGCAATTAGTCAGAGTAACATTCACTTAAACAAAAAAACGACAACAACAAAAAACAAAACAAAAACACAAACCAAGCCTGCACTCTGATGGTACTCTGCAGAGTAATCTTTTCAGGGTAACTAAAATTTTTGGCGTCCAATTTTAAAAGCTTAAAAATAATGACAAAGAAAAAGAAAGAAATGATGTTATTTATTAGTATTGCAGCGATTATGTTTTACACAATCGCAGCAGAGTTTTGCTTATAGAAAAAATGTCTCTGTTGCGAAAAATGCTAGTCAGAAGCGGGGAGGAATTTGAATCTACCTGAATGATTGCAGAGAGTGCTTTTACGTCCTGAGGTAGGGTGCCAGTCAGTTGGGTCTCCAAGCTAATTCTTAGACATTTCTCCTGACTTTCTTTTTGTCCCTGGAAAACGTGACCAATAACATGTTTCCTATAAATTTGCGTTTGAGTTTTAGAATTTAGCTTTCTTTCTGGATGGCCATTTTCTAATGTCTCAAACTTCAGGATTGGTAATATCACTTTTTTGGCAACTTTCAGCAGTTGGACGCAAATGAGCGTGGAAAAAGAAAACGTTTCAAATATGATGACTAACGCCCCTCAATGTCGAGAGCGGCATGTTTGCTAAACTCACTGATTCCTCTTCAAAAAGCCACAAAAGGCTTATGATCACCGATTCATAAAAACGCCAACACGTTTTTCTCGACGGCACTGAAAACCGAAAAATTAAGCATCGCCAACCGGATCGCGTCAGTCACACCAGTGAGAAGTTCACGGGGAATCCTCCTCTAATTCATCTAAAAGGCACTGGACCTTATTCAGAAAAGAACGTACAGCACTAAACTTCCAAAGGCGTTTGGTACCTCCAGCAGCGAGGACTGCGGTTCACATCCTGCATACCCCCCCATGCAGAGTTCTCAATTGTTGCACCATCACCCGTATGGCACGACAGCATATACGAGAGTACATTTTTAAGGAAAAAACCCCTCAAAACAAAACAACAAAAAATAAGACACCGTCAAATAAATAAATAATGCAGGTTTTGCATGTATACAAAAAAAAAAAAAAAAAATGTCAGTTTGATTTGATTTCGAAGGCAAAAATGAAACCACGATATTATAAGAAGAGTTCAGGACAGAGGCTCAGCTGCGCCTGTTCTCTGAGGCAAAAATGATCGATAACCGAGTGCAACGGGTTCACTATTTACTCAACGAGGTTTCCTACATCTAACGGGGGGCAAAAAGCAACACTGACTGAAAGCCCCGCTTTGTGCCATCGAGTTCCTCTTCATGTGTCGGTGTCCTCTTTATATCAGCGTCTCCTCGTTTCAGAGCACAAGCAGCACGTGGATTGGGCGGGAGAGCATGAAAGAGTCCACTGTTCCCCTGGTTTGGCACTTGACAAGTACAGTCCTGCTACCAGGGGGCCGACTTCCAGCACGGCTCTCCGCAGAAGTGGATTGGATTTAATTTAGGGAGCCTGCTTTTGCTGAGTTGCACCGAAAAACAAAAGGTAATCACCGTTAAAAGTGAAGCGACAGCTGAGGTACCTATGTGTTTCGGCAGGAAAATATCTTCCCTCTCCTTCCCTTGATGAACCACAAACACAATTCACATTAAAACCTAAACAAAAGCAATAATAATACTAATAATAAAAAACCATCACATTTGGCAAACAAAAGCAAGATAAACAACAGCAGGTTTTCCCTTTTAGATTGAAGGTTTAAAATGCAACATGGCTTAACATTCTAGGGGATTTAATTCGTAAGAGTTAGTACATTGTATAACAGCTCCATTTCTCAAACTCTCCAGTTTGAGAAAAAAACTGACATCACACCTTGAAAAAAACAAAACACCTTTTTCTTTTTTACCCCTTGCTCAATTAAATTCCACTTCTTTTCAAGCCACCAGGACACCATTATCTCTCCATTGTTTGTTGTGTCTCAGCAGCCTTTTCAGTGCATTTTATCATTCCTCTTTGGCCCCTTTGCTCCCTCTGTCTCCTTACATCAGAAACTCAGATGGGGGTTGGTCCAGCTGCCACATGTGTCAGACAAGAGGAAAATCCATCCCTTCCCCTTTCCTGTTTCGCAGCTGAGGCTTCCCGTGGAACACACCGTTCCACAGATGAGGGCAGATGCACGGCAAGTTTTGGGACTGTATGGAAACTCTGTGTGTGTGTGTGTGTCAGGCAATAGACATTTTTATGATGAACAGGAATAAAAGCAGGTAAATAAATACTCATGGGTGCAGTGTGGGTACTTCCCAGAGGAAATATGTGGCCCTATAACCTTTACTCTCACAAGCGTCTTGATCTTTTGCAATCCGACCCTCTTCTCCTGCTCACCGTAATAACCCCACCGACGTCAGCGAGTCCGTAGGCGCTCTAATTCCCTTCACCCTGAGGTCGACAGCTTCCCACCTTCACTCGCAGAGTGCCGCTTTTGTGGAGGTGCCACAGCTGGACGAACTCCTCTGGCATGGCGTGGAACCACTTGCCGGGCAGGATGTTGTCGTAGTAATGGTGGCTGATGGGCTGCCCATCCAGTCCAATGGAGAAGGGCCAAAAGCCGTAAACTGTCACCTCGTCGCACATCCCCAGGGCCAGGCTGACCAGGAAGAGGCCCGTGGAGAGGCGCTTGGCGTGGACGCCGCGCGCTTTCCAGAACTTGCCCACGTTGCGCAGGAAGTCGGGGTTGGCGAAGAGCATGGTGAGGTTGGAGGGGGAGTCCGTGACGGCGTAGTACGCTCGGAGCGACGGGTCGGTGCCGGGCCTCATGGAGAACGCTGGCATGTAGATGAAGCTGGAGCCGTAAGCCTTCAGATAGTCCACGAAAGCTTTCCTAGACCAGAGAAGGCCTTGGAATCTGAGGAAGAACAGGGAGAGTTGCTCTAAACGCATCAGTGCAGTGAGTGAGATTAACAACCTGGAGTAGGTGAAGCGCTGCGCAGTTGAACGTAAAAAAGTTTTACGGCGACTAAGAATGAAATTTGATCCAGTGTTTATATTTAATTAAGCCTTTAAATTATTAAAAGCCTAATCTTGTCACCGTTTAATAAAATTATTATTGTCATATTTTTTTTTAGTGGCTGGCCTACCGCAACTAATCCAAGAGCTCATGAAAAGAAATCCTAGAATAATGTCTACACTGCTGCAGGTCTGATCATGATGACAGTCAAAACACGTGATGGCCTGGAGTTGCTTTGACACTTCAGCACCTGAAGAAGTGCTGTACCTTTTCTCGATGATGCTCGGGTTGGCGGTGACCAGGTGGGTTTTGTTTCCCACGTCCTCCAAATATTCCTTCGTAAGCGGTGGAAGGTTGCACCTAGAGGAGCAAAAGGCCAATAATGAGAATTATTTTTAATATAATCCAACACAAAGACCACAAATGTATTCATATAAGGTAAGAAGGTAAATGTAATATGGGCCTCATTTTGTAAGATGGAAAAAGAACATTCTTTTATTTTCCATCCGTAGCCACGCCGCCGTGGTAGAACAATTCCGTTAAGCAAATTAAACGTGGAGATGTAGGTTTTATTAATTTAGTGTGGTGCAGCGCAGCAAAGGGAAAGTAATGCAGAAACGCCATTGAACGACATCTAAAAACCACTCGTACTCTTTTTTCCTCTCTCTGTGTGTCACCTGCACGATACGCAGATCGGTAGCCATGGCAACTGAACCAAAACGCACAGAATTCAGAGAGACGGCAAACTCAAACTGTGGTGGTGGCACTTCCTGTGTCGGCTGCCACAGGTTGTTAACGTTGAATATTGAATATGCATACGTTTATTTCTAAGAAATCAACCTGTGAAACACGATGACCTTGGACCTTGTTATTTAGTTGTCATAGTGATAATTAAAAAGCAAAGTATTGTGCCCCGTTTTCTTCTATGCCACATGTAGATTTAGGATTTAGTGTGCTACGTTGACAACTTGGCAGTCAACACTTGGTAGTTACGGTCGGTGAGTGTTTTTTTTTTTTTTTTGTGCTCCAGCAGGGAGCTGGAGCTGGAGGTCGGGATCTTTCGCGTGTTGCACCCCGTTTCAACATGTCTGTGATCAAGCTTTTTCTCAAAAAGCTTACTGGTGCAGTTTATTGCTGATGCGCTTGGGTGTGAAATTAGAGTAAGTGACCTTATTGGTTTCATGATGATTCTCTACGCAAAGGTTCAGTGAATTAAAAACCCCTCACAGGTTAAGGTGGACCGATTATTGGGCGGTAACTTTTGAAGCATCGATTAATTAATTCCCGAAACATTCTGATCAAATATCACAAACTACTCCTGTAAGTCTAGGGTACAGTGTGGCTCAGAAAGAACCGGAAGGAACTGAATTACATGATGCACACTTGAGTGATTACGGCGTCACTTTCGAGCACTGCTGACTTTACGCTTGTTGCTGCAGGAAGCTGCACAGCAACATAAATTTGCATCTATTACTCAGTTGTGAAAGTTAAGCACAGCTGGCAGTGAGTGAAAGGCCGAGTGCGCCTTGGAAACGCCACGCGCTATTCAAGCTGTGAAAGGTCCAGAGACGTGTGCTCTGCTAGCTACTGAAGATTTTCCTTTGTTCCACAGTCTTTGCATCTCTCAATGCTGGGCATTCAAATGTGCGTTTTGTGCAAAATGTTTTGTGACATTTTCATCCCCCCCAAAAAATGTGTCCATTTGGAAATCTGAATCGAATTCAGTTCCACAAAGTACATTCATTTCAGGGATTCAATTCAAAAAGTGAATCTTGTGCATTCGCATAGGTTTGCTACACGCAGAGCAATAGATTTCAGATGTTGGATTTTGTTTTTATTACCCAAGACCTATAAACAAAAGAATAAAATTCAAACAAGCATCACAGTGAAGTGTTAGAATGAGGACTGACTGCCAGCCCCGCCCCTTTCTCTTGACAAATCTTCCAGAAAACCTGAAACTATAAGGAAGTCACAAATTGATCCAACTATTTTATCGTCACTTCAAACAAACAGTAGTCGTTACAGCTGTTGCATGGGAGGAATTTCTGCTATAGAAAGTGAGTGAAAAACATTATAAACTTGCAAAACTAGAACATTTTTCGCACAATGCAGATGATAAAGTTATCGACTTGGATCAGCTTACTGAGGAAGTTCTGTGTAATTCAGGATTCGTACTTGTTTATAGTCTTATTTGTGGCAGCCACATGTCTCAAATCATAATGCAGCAATTAATAACAGACCAAGATAACCTAAATAGGAAATTAAGTTTATAAACGATGACTTATTTTGTCGTGGGAACAAAAGCTATCAAAACAATCTGGGGAAAAGTAACTGCACGTCTAGTTAAATCACGATTTTACTGTGACCAATTAATTGAAGTTGACTTCAGTTTCACTGCCAGTCATGTAGAATCAAGAAATCACTTCAACGGAACCTGACTGACAACATGAAGATGTGAAAAAGCAACACATTACGGTGCAGCGTAGAGAAATTCAAGATTAGATGAGAAACTGACTTGAAGAAACTTGTAGAAAAAGTTGATGGAAAAGGCAAAAAATTGAAATAATGTCCTAAATTTCACAAAAACATTTAATCAAAAAAAGATGCAAAAGGGGAGATGCAGACACATTTCAAAAAGGGATTTCTGTGCCTAGATGATGTTGAACTATCATATTTATTGTTTGCCCTTAAAATTACCGTATTTTCTGGACTATAAGCCGCAGATATCTCTGCCGCTCCAGGTTTTCCACAACGGTGCAGCAGCAGCAGAGGGGGGCGGACAGCCAAAATTTGAGTCACAACAGGTCAATTGACTATCACATTTATTACGGTTGAAAAAGAAAAAGTTGCCAAGTTTAGATTTAACTGAATTGATTACGGTAGTTTCCGAAGGTAACGGTAACAGTAAAAGTGCTGATCCTTCGTGTCTGCTACTAGCATGTGCTAAATGAAAATAGGCGCCTTCTTCTTCTTCTTTAGATTTCAAAGGCAGGTTGCATCCATTATTGTTGCACTACTGCCATCTACTGGATCCTAATATCTATACCTCAAATTCTCATAATGATCCCAGTATTATTTAAAAAAACAAAAAAATCTTCTTTTCCCCCCCTCAATGCTATTTAACTGATCAACAACATTCTCAAATCTCAATTCCCTATTAAAACCTAATTCCGTTTTAATGGTCGCTTTCTTCTTCTACTTCCAATTTTGACTTCCAATGATTCACTTCCTGCTAAAGAGCCCCCTGGTGGTTGAAGAAAAATCCACATATAAGCGGCACCGGACTATAAGCCGCATGGTTCAAAATTTAGGAAAAAAGTAGCGGCTTATAGTCCGGAAAATACGATAGTTTGATTTTACGTTTGACAACAAACTGGGAACAACTAAACAAAGTAATGGGGAGCTGTACAGCTTCAATAAAGTGAAATATCGAAACCCCAAACCTACATCTCTCTTTCCCTTTTACCATTTTTCTTATGTGCTCTTAGCCCAGTGAATTTGTTCCGCTCATGCACAAAACCGCAGACTCCAAAAGTCTCTTCGTCTCACCGCATGACGAAGTCAGCCTGGTCAATGTCCCGTCCACACTTGCTGTGCCTGAGGATACCGCCGTTGCCCACCACAGCGCACTTCTTCAGCGGCTTCAGAGGGGTGGTCTGGAGAAAACAAGAAACGGTTTGGTTACCAGGCAACCTGTTGGGCAGATCCACAAAACACGCATTCATTTTCTCTAAAGAGTCGCCCAACATTGAGAACATTATGCAGCTGAGCGTGTGTCCTTGTGCTAAGATTCCCTCAAAAGCCCCCAGAGTGCTGGAAGGCGAATCGCTGAAGAGATACAAGGGGGCGGGGGGGGCGATTTCCGGAAAACAATCTGGGGTCATGCAACCCATGAAACCGACGCCATCTCTGATATAGACTCCTAGAACAACGTCCATATTATGTGTGGGGGAAAAAATCATCTAATTGTCAGGCACAGACGAGAGGCACCATGTCTCTAAATGAATCTACTGATATTAAAAGAGTTCATGAATAAATGTACACTTTAAATAAATATACCCTCTAAAACCCCTTTTTCCTAAATATGTTAAATGCTCCACTACTCTAGTAATATAATCAGACCTCTTCTGGCTTTGACAATAAAAAAACAAAAAGCAGATACAAAATATCTCTGGAGAAAATAAGAATTAGACGCTCACCAAAATGACATGAAAATATTCGGAAAAAAAGAAACAAGCAAAAACATAAAATGTAGTCTGCACCACTTTTCCACATGCATAACCTATACACTGTAGATAAGTATCTACAGTATATAGGTTATAGCTGATTTGTTTTTGTTTCTTCATTTTTCACAACTGTCTTGCCATTTCATGCTTAGTCATAAAAATGAGAAAACCAAACAACAAAACGGTTTAGAAGATGCCAAAAAAGGCTGAACAAATTAAGCATGTCACAATTTAACTACACTGATCAAGTTCAGATTTTTATTGCTTTAAATTGCAGAACCACGTTGTCCCTTTAAAAAAAAACCACAATCCGTTATCTCTATAATATATCTTTGAGCATGCACAAATAAACTAATAAAACTTGTTCTCTGTGCATACTGCTACCACTTGGTACAATTATAAAACCGCAATAAACTTTAAGGAGGAATCCCTTGTGTACTTATCTTCAATCGCCCTCATGGTTGATCAACTAAGTCCTTGAAATATATTCTATTTTAAGCACACAAGATTAATTATTATAGTTGTGAATTACTTTGTATTACCTGATCGTTATGGAAGCTTTGCATAGTTTGGAACGCCAGCAAAGCTGTGGAAAATTACATGAAAAAAAAACAACCACATACAGGATGCAGAACAGACCAAGCTTCTGCAGCTTTTACCGTAAGTTCAAGGTGAGGATGATGACACATAGTGGTAACAACTGCCCTCCTTCCTCTCTGAGAACACATACGGAGGATGCACGGCTCGGTGTTTGGGACTCTGGTCCTTTTTGAAACCATCTGGAAGGAACTGAATCGACCTCTGTGCCGGTGACTTTCATTTTCCATCCGTGCGGACGAAATATTCACAATGCGGATCGTAGACAAAATTCCAGCATCTCACTAGTGGACAGTTGAAGCACGCTGATAAGATTCTAACGTTCACAATCACACCAATGAGTGCGACAGACGAAAAGATCATAGGATGCTTGCTTTGCAGCTTGCTAAGCCTCATGTGTACGAGTTCCGTTTGAACCGTCTTACTAACCTGTAATTACACGTCAAGCTGCTTTTAGGCACATTCCCCTAAAAGCAGATTCGGTAGCAGCTGCCAGCGCCGTGCAGCTTGGCTGGTTGTCTGTGTTCAGACCCACAATCACAACAGTGGTAGTTTACTGTATTTAGAAGAGGACATCATCTGCCTCACATAACTACCAGTTCTCTCCTCTCTGAAAAACACACTGCAGGTCATGTAGGTTCACGCAGGAAGTGCAGGACCCGGGCTAAAAATAGAGCTGCAATAACCTCTGTTTGGTAGATTCACTGGAGTTGACACTAAAGAAAGATGATTACCTTTCATTAGGCACCTATACTCCTCCTAGCTCGAGACTGCAAATCTCAGATATGAAACCAGCCCCTAAGAAACCATTCTTTAATGGAAAAAAGGAATGGGATCATTTTAGAGAAGCAATTGTAGCTGCAGGTTCATCTGACTAATATTAAGAGACATTTAATGAATGTTCAACGGATCACTTGGAGTCCATTGAACAGTTTCTACAAATCGCAAATTGCAAAGTCAAGAAAATAATATTTGCAAAAAAACATTACATGTGAGATTTCATTGTTACTTTTTATTATTCATCCAAGCTAAGTTTAGGTGCTCGGGAGCAAATGGTAAATAAAGAGAAGCTTATTCAGAGCCAGCAAAAAAATAAAAAAATAAAAATAAATAAATAAAAAAAATTGGCAGCTGAATTCTAAAATATTTTTAAAAATGTTACTCCATAAACCCAAAGTCCATGAGGTGAAACATTGTATGATTGTAGTCACATAAAGGAGGTACAAATGGATGTGAAGTAAAAACTGGTGTGAACTGAGTGGCAAAGGATTTGGTTAGCCTACTGAGTAGTCTACCACCACTACTACTAGTTGCTTGGTTAGGATTTGGTAACCAAATCCCTTCCGAGGGAAAATGAAAAGCTAGTTTTGTTTAATTAGAAACAAAGCTAAAGAGTTATGGGTAGATGAGCTAGAAAAACCAAAAACCTAACTGAACCCACACACCCTAATGCACGCGAAAAGAAAGATTTTCATTTTAGACTGTAAAAACTTAGTATGTTAGAGGCTCCAAGTCCACAACATCAGCACACAAACAATATAAATGTACGATTTTGTTTGGAGATGGCAAAGAGAGCATTTCTTTTTTTTTTCTTCTGAAAAGACAAGAACAGCATGGCTCGGGCTTCTTAAATATTGCAGTGTTTCCCAACCCTGGACCTCAAGGCACACTGACATGCATGTTGTAGATGTTTCCCTGACTGCAATTCAGGAAAAGCCTGCTAATCAGCCATCAAATGAAATCATGTGTGCCGAAGTAGGGAAATGCCTAAAACATGCAGGACAGTTTTTGGCTGAAAAACATTGAGATATTCTACCTAAACGGCGCATAAAGTGAATATCGGAAGTTTATACTCTTATGTAAAGATGCCATTTGTCCATGATGTAAAGACAAGAACAAGATACTTCTTCAGATCTCGACCCCCCCTCCCCCTTCCCCCTTATGATAAACGAAAGGTTGAGGGAAGGGACGGGGAACTTGAAACTATTTTTTTTCCCTTTTTGTAATTCCCCTACAAACAATGGGACAGAAGAAACGTGGGAAAATAATTAACAGAGTGAAGAAAGCTGAGGACAGATAACTGTTGCTACTCTTGTGAATAGCAACAGGCTACTCACAATGGGGACAGTTTTAAGGGTATTGATTGGAATTCATTGTGACAGCATTAAATCAAAACATCTTATCACGACAAGAAATGTATCATGATAATTACAACAAATGCCCACCCCTATTCTACACTGACTCAGGTAGACCATTTCTGATTCTCACGTCACACCCAATTAAATCACACGGTAAGCCAGATTCCTTTCATAACACACTCTAATAACCTTGCATTCAGAAATGCTTTGTCATGACTGCTAATCAAGTGTTGCATGATTAGCGCACTTTGTTACCACAACCTGTTCTAGTAGTAGAACTTTGCAGCTACTGATGAATTAGCCCAGCTACTTGGGGGGGGGTGGAAGAAATCAGCACAGACAGGCACAGTGGTCCTCACGGGTCACTTTCTCTCTGCGTTCACATTTTTTATTTATTCACCCGCAGCTCCCAATGCTTGCATGACTGGACAGGCACCGCTAACGACTTTAAATTAGGGTCAGATATTCATCATGGCCCTCAACCGGTATACTGTGTGCAGATATGCACCCGGAGCGCCTCAACTACGTCTCGGACCCAGTTCCTCTTCCTGTGGTTAAACGGAAAAACACAAGAGTTCACGGTGCCTCTTCGCCGTCACAGATGAATCTGCACGTGCCGGATCCACGCAGCTGACAAATGCAGGGTGGAAACTGCTCAGATGGCAAAAATAATTAATTCATTACAAAATGAAGAAATTTGCAAAAAATCCAGATGTTGATTTTCGATTAGGGTTAAGCGTCTTTACGATGACGCCCCGGACGCTCGTCTACCCGTTTCCCCCACAGCTTCATATTGACTCTCGCTCACACAAAGACAAAGTGCGAGTAATCCTCTTCCCCTCGGAGGATGACTGTCTGCCCCACCCAACCCTCCCTTCCTCCATTATGGATCACTAAGTATCCCTGAGGAAACGCATCGTCCTCACATCCGCAGCAAGTGTGCGGAGGGAGAAACCACCTCAAAATGTATCTACTTCCTGATGGAATCCTTAGGAAATGATTCCATCAGGAAAAATTGTGGCAAGAGAAATATTTTACATGTAAGCTAAACATGCAGCCCTGCGGAAAAAAAAAAAAAAGAGTGTACCACATGGAAATGCTGGTTTACCTGCACAAAGACTGAATACGTCTCGTTGTTGACAGTGTGCGAGTAGTAATACTCTCCATCGTACCACAGGACCTTTCCAATGGGAGCGTTCTCCTTCGTCACGGCAAACATCCACCTCGGATTGCAACATTCTGTCAGCAGATTCCTGCGCAGGAAAGAAGGGAGGATTAGTCTGACCTCTGGAGACCGCTAGATACTTTGGTTTAAACCGTCCCACAGGCAGCTGAGGGAATGATTCATGGTCGCGAGCTAAACAGCCCGTTGTCTCAAAGTCGTCGCTGAAAAGATTGCTGCCGAGCTGGAAACCGTTACCATTAGAGAAACAAGGTTTAACGGTACATCCGATTGGTTAGAATGCACAACTCCAACGCTGACACCACAGGCTGATCATGATGGAGGTCAACAAGAAAAAAAAAAAAGTACATTTAGGAAGATGTCTTGCAAGACCAGGAAATATTAAAATAAAAATGTATGATACAGTATTCAATTGAATGATGCTCTGAATGCTGTAGGCGTGTTCTTGTTTCATTTTCTTCTCATTAAAGTTAGCTGTAGCATTACTTAAATTGTTCATGTAACTCTTCCTCAATTTAAAGTATGTATTGACCTTCCCTCTTCTTTTTCCCACTCCAAAATCCCCCCTCCAAAAAAACATGATGTGTCGCTTTTAGACTTCTGTATACTGGCAGACATACAGAATATCTATTTAAAGCTCCACACAGAGGCCCAGCACAGGGTGCACATCCTCCTTTATTGGCTGGCCTTCTTTCAGTTTTGGTTCTGTGAACTGACTGGGTTAAATGGGATTAAAGGTTGAAATTTAAAGACTACCAGTCGGAAGTTTTAAAACGACCCCCAGTCTTTCCAGTATTTTTTTGGGAACTGACGACAGGTCGAGTTGCAGCAAGTGAGAGGCGCTCTGGACCAAATGCGGCTTCCACATTCTAGCATGCGCTGGGGCCAAGGGCTCATCCTACAGCAAGACAACAATCAAGACAAGAGGTCCATGCTGTGACAGAACAATACAGGAAGAAGTGACAAGATGAGATGAAAGTGGTCAGCGCAGTCTTCAGATTTCAACCGCATCGAGCTGGTTTGGGGTGAATTAGATGGAAATGTGAAAGCAGGGCAACCTGCAAGTGAAACACATTTATAGGAACTTCTGCCACTAAGGGAGTTCACTTTCTGAAGAGTATTTGATTTCTATTGTAGGAAAGAAAGAAAGAAAGAAAGAAAGACACAAGTGTGTTCAGCTGTTTTATCTACCAAAGGCGGCCTGATCAAAAAAAAAAAAAAAAAAAAAATCAAAGAAATTTTGGTCCATAACGTAACTCCACAAGTTATTTATTCATTTCACAGTGAGGTAAATGAAAAAAAAAATGGTTCCACTGATTACTGAGAGTGGTAAAAAAATAAATAAATAAAAAAAAATTGCCATTCATATCTCCCAATATATGTGACGTTCCGTTATCTTTTAGCTCCACTTGAGTCTTCCTTACCAAATGCAATTTGCCATAACGGTATGTTGAGAGCAAGGCAGAAATGTGAGCCTGGAACCGACCTGTACAAATCGATCCCCGTCTGGTTCTTCCTCCACGCTTCCCCCAGTCCCAGCACCTCCTCCACAATCTCTTTGTCGCTGGGAAGTCTGTACGCAGGGAAAACGTAGAACCAGCCGAGCACCAGCACGCACAGAGCGGCCCACACCGACAGCTTAACCCGGCAGCATCGCACCAACATCTTCCCCCTCCGTCTTGTGTCAAAGCAGCAGCAGCAGGAGCGGCGCGTCAGAAACCTTTCAAAATCGCCGGATCAGAGCTGCAGCATCCCCGACAAGGAGCGTGAGCTGCTCGGTTCCCCGGCGGTTTGGTCCATGCATCGGTCTGGAAGTCCGGCTTTGAATGAGACGGGGCTCTGATTTTACAGGAGAAGCAGAAGCGTGTGTCCGTGCGGTGGCGGCTCACGCTCGGTCGCGGGGGCTGTGGCGCAGTGTGTGGGGAGGTTCTGTGGGCATCCGGCGCTCTGCTGGGTGTGCATCACCACTACCATCCCAGCCACGGTTATTGTGAGGAATCAGACGGGGGGGCCCCCCCTTCAACCCCGGGGTTCTGTTGCATCCCCTTCTGTCCGTGCTGCTCCCCCGCCCCTCCTCGACCTTGAGCACTCAAAAGCCACCCCACCCAACCCCCTCTTTCCTTGAGGCCCCGGCTGAAGCCTAAAAATGAAGAAAAGTGTGCGGCGCAGAGGAACCGGGCCAGTCCTCCTCCTCTCTAACGGAGAGCAACCCCCCTTTCCGATAAGACAAAGTACTTCTTGTGGGGATGGAGGTGCGTAAAGGCGGACGAAATTGGGGAGGTGGAGAAAAGAATGTGCCTTTCAAAGTAAAAGCATGCGATCCGATCGCCATCTGCTCCCAAACGGGGTTGTCTCCGGATTCGCGTTCCGGTCAAGGTTCTCCTGCGTAAACACCATGCACAGATGATGACAAACTCACTTCTCTGACAAACCCATTTCACAAACCTGCTTAGCAGCCCAGAACTTATTCTTCACTCAGCCCAGAGAAAAAAAAACAACAACTTCTTTATAAATTGTGGAGTACTTTTTTATGGTTTGCTTTCCTTTGTTATTTTTGTTTGTGTTTCCTCCAATTTGTGTAAAGCACTTTGAATCACCTTTGTTGCTGAAAATGTGCTACACAAATAAAATGATCTTACCCAGAAGTCTTCCTATGTGGTTTGATGGTTTGCATATTTCCGTCTGGTCCCTATCTGTAACTCATTGACACGAAGTTGCATAAAGGAGCCGTTGAAATGAAAACAAGTCGCATCCATTAGAGTTTGAGTTCTTGAGATAAAAACCATTCAAATGCAAGACCAGCAGAGTCACAGCAGTTACTTTACTTTCCTTCCATTACTGGCACATCTCATTCATTGCTGGATTTCTGACCCCTGTGAGCCATTCATTAGCTTTTAGTGAGTAATTAAAGTTAGTTGGAATAAGCTCAACTTTCATCACATTATTCAGTCATGTAGAGTAATACGCTTATCACCTTTTCTTTTTCCTTCAAAGTGGTCCATCTCAATGTTTTTGAAATTGAGTGGCTGGTTTATAAGTGACCAGTGAGGAGAAGGTTGCAAAACCGTTTCGCAGCATCATTTTACAGCTGCAGCCCAGTGACGGCTGCATTCGGGAAGTGGTGAAAGAAACATACCACTAAATTAGCAGTAACTAAAATTATGTTTTCAAAGGAAATGGCAACACCACAGCTGACATAATGGGAGATCTTCTGTTCATGAGGGTTGCAAGATAAGCAGTGTGTCGCTTTGGCTCATGCTTGACTTTGAGAAGTCCTCGGATCTCCCGTTTTCTATAAGACGCAAAGTCAAGTTTCTTTCAAGTCTTTTTTGACGAACGTGGCATTTTCCTAACAACAGAAGGCAGCAGCTGCTTGACTGTTACGAAATGTCTGGGAAATCCACAACATAACCCGTTTTCATCCATCAACATGAGTCCAAATAAAGAAATGGCTTTGTGTACACTCTGTTTTCATTCAGGGAGTTATTTATTTATTTATTTATTTTGTTAAAAACCAAAAATGAGGAAAAAAAAGAAACAAAGATGGATTCATTTGTATACTTCTACTCCCTATAGAACTGTATTGCTGCATTTGTTTGTATAGCAGCGTGAATTTGGAGCTGATAAATAAATACTGCTTGGAAAATATTTGAAAACATCAACATGTCAATAACGACAGCTTAGATTGTACTAATATATTCCAATGTTGGACACATTTTTTATAAAATTTGCCACAATTAAGGATACACACTTTTCTGCATGCTTACTTATCCACGACAGAATGGATGTATAGGCTAGTGCTTTTTTTTCCTTTCTGTTTTTTGTTTCAAACAGGAAAAAAAATAAAATGCCTTCACCAGACAGACAAACATTTAATCTTTGCAATGGAATAAACAGATTCTTAAACTGTAATAACACAGAAAATGTATTATTGCCTGAAAATGACTGCGGACTGTGGTCTTTGGCTTCCTGCTGGAGCCTGAGCTGTGTTGCGTTCAGGCCCTCTGCTGGCTTTTGTCGGCAATCGCAAAAACGATGCCAAACCAAACCGGCATACCGCACTTAGT
Source organism: Poecilia reticulata (assembly GCF_904066995.2). Lineage (NCBI taxonomy): Eukaryota > Metazoa > Chordata > Actinopteri > Cyprinodontiformes > Poeciliidae > Poecilia > Poecilia reticulata. Next base: position 7,925,057 of record NC_088852.1, on the reverse strand, counting down.
CTCTTCTAAAGACACTTTATCGTCTCTCTAACCCGGGAATTTCACCCTAGCTGTCTGTAGCAGCTTATCGTTCACTGTAATCTATTAAAATGTTCTCATATTCGAAACTTGCTTGCCAGCTAAGGAAATTCAGAGAACGTTTCCTGTTTTGTCAAGTAGCTGTAAATCTTCTTTTCCTTCTTTTTAGAGCAGGTTTTGTGTTTAGACCGTTTTTTTAACCGCTTAATTCCCACAAGTATAAATCAGTCCAGGCAAAGAGCGAGCGACTGTAACCTGAACCCAGCAGCTGCCAGTTGTGCTTTCTCTTTGCCACTGTGTCTTTTGACATTGATAGATTCTCATACCTAAAGTGTTTCCTGTGGCCCGGCTTCTCAGGGCAGACAAATGAATAAAAAAAAAACAAACCCCAACAACATTCCCGATCGGTTTAAATACAACACAGGCTCGTCCAAGTGAGGTGTTGAGAAATGCGAGGCGGTCGCGGCTCCTGCTGGGATTAACGGCGAGCCAGAGTCAAGGTCGGGAGGGCGGTGAAGGGGGATGACATGGCAGGCCACTTGGGTGAAGTCATGTCTCAGCTGTTCTCTGCGCTTTGCAGACAGAGGAGTTGCAAATCAAAGGTTTGTGCAAAGTCTGAGCTGAAAAGTGTTAGGAGTAGCAAACTTGTACCAAAATAATAATAATAATAATAAATCAAGATCTATTTAAGGTGTGTTAGATCAAAAAGACCCAACACATACAAGCATAACTATAGACGTATTCATTAATGGAGTCTAAATAGAATATGGCAAAATAGAAAAATAATGTTTTTGATCATTTTTTGGGGGGGAAAAAAGGCATGGAAGTGTGAGTGGCACCAGTATAGACATATTTTATAGAAAGACTAAGAAGTAAATGACTACAGTAAAGTAAAAATGGGCAGTTTTTGGCAAAATACAAACTGGAGAACCGAATGAAAATTCCATAAAACTACAGAACACAGAAGAAGAGAAAAAAAAAATGTCCTAATATAAAAACTAAAGTAGACATGCATAAATACAAAAAGAAACTCTAATTGACTCATTGGAACAGGTTTTGCAGGCCGGTCTTGAATGCGGTCTGAGGAAAACGGTCCTCAACACGGACCTGACCGGATCGCTGGTGTCAGAGACAGGTGTGACTCAGGAAGCATTTCCGAAATGACAAGAACCCAAACGATGGACCGGATGGAGGTCATGCTCGGTGACCTGTGACCCAACCTGCCTCATCGGTGGGACTGCTCCAACTTATCGCTCCAACATCCTAATAACAAGCGAAGAACGGGAAATGTCTTCCCGAAATGAGTGAAGAGGCCATCTCAAGTTTTAGGTACTTACAGGGTCATTGTGTTCTGGATGACCTAAAATCTGCACCGACTCAATTTTCTCTGAGATGAATTGAAAAACCAAACCATTGGTTTGGTAAGGTCATGCCCATGTGTGCAATTTTGTGAAAAACTCACTAAACCATTGAGTTTCGTGTTACATTTTTTTTACCGTTCCCTTTTGTCCGTACTCTAAATGTGAGTCATCCGCTTGAAGCAACAGCACTTCATAGTGCATCATAGAAGCGCCCTACCGATACTGAAGCCTGCTCACTTTTTTATTTTTGGGAGGCTGCGTCTCGGCGCTGACAGTAGCGGAGTTGGGTTGCGTCAGGAATAGCTCTCCCACCTGCTGAGGTTCTCTGGACAACAGAGCATTTGTTATTCAATGCAGCTTTTCTCCTTTTGTCGGCACCGATGTTGTTCCCTTTACATCTACGACACAATATGACTAAAAAAAATGTATCCAAATCAAAAGAAACTCTGATGAGCTTTAATTTGAAAATCACAAATGGGAAGGGGGGGAAAAAAAGATAACACACCAAATGAGCTCCTCTGGTTATGCAAACTAATATCTTTTGTTCTCATTATTTTTTTTCTAATCTCTGAGAAGCCCTAACAAGTCTGTTGACTAATAATCTTTTATCGCAGCACCTCGTGTCCCTCTTAGAAAGCCGGTGCTCAGTTGACCCAAAACACCTTAACGCTCGCATCAGCTTTATTCCGGTGGAAGCTTCTGGAAAGATTAGAAACTTGATGCAGCGGGGGTTAAGTGATTTACAAATAGCGTTGCAGCTCGGGTCAAGATTAGCGCTCGCGCTTTGAAATCTTCGCAATGCCACGCCGGGGAAGCGATGAAAAGCGGATACGAATAGAAAACACCGAACAAAAGGGTTTATTATGTCAAAGAGTGCCTCACGGTGAATTCTGAAAAAGAAAAAAAAAAAAAAAAACACAAAAAAACATGTTTCTAATAACTTGATGTGGAAATTCCGGGTCATTTTATCTATCTTCCTGTTGTTAGTACCCTGAAGACAGTGAAAAGTATGGCGCCGGCTTACAAAAGTTTAAAAAGCATGTGAGCGTTACTAAAAAGATGTGCACAGCGAATCTGTAGTTTGGCGTTTTGAGAGACACCCGGGAGATGAAACTATGCATGCACACACACACACTCACACACTGAAGGGAAATTTTAAGTGGCCTAAATGCCTGAGGACAACCCACACAAACATGGAGGCGACATGGTCAACTCCACATTGAAAGCCTGGCTTTGAGGCAGCAGTGCTCAGAACACTAACAGTAACACCATCTTACATTCTTTGTGGGAAATTCACCTCAACCAGAAATATCACTATCAAATATCTTTGTGAGCGAGGGTCAGAGGAGGTCATTCACAAGGTCAAATCGCAGGCAAATGTTTTGAGTCACAATTTGGAAACATCTGAATGCGTTTCACAGCTCAAAGGATAAAATGTCCGAAGCTCCCACCGTATTTTACTTGACCAACTTATTTTCAGAAGAATATTACTATTATTATTATTATTAATAATGTTATTACTGTTATTACATATTATTTTAGACACACTTGAAGAAAATAAATATAAAGCAAAACAAAAAAAAAAGGCTAGATTAATTGAGAAAATGTACAGTAGTTCTAGTTCTGTTCGTTACGAATACATTTATCTGAAACTCGTTGCCTTTGTCCTCCGCCTTGTCTCGAGCCGTTGAAGGCACCCCGGGCCGGTTGACGCCGTGTTTCCTCTTTTCCCAGCAGAGGAGCGTTATAATGGAGTTATTGCTGCCATAAACTTTGCCTATGTTCTCTTTAACTTTTTTGTTTGTTTGGTTGTTTCCATAGCAAAGACTCTGGGTGGAGTGTTTGTGATTGGTTGTATCTATTTGCTCTGTAAAATCACTATGATTCCTATAAACTATGTGTGCCCTCTCTCTCTGTCTCTCTCTCTTTTTCCCCCCCCAGAAACGACCACATGTTTACTCAGGACGTTTGGTAATAACTCAGTCCGTCCAGCTGGACGTGGATCTTTACCGATTAATATTGTTTAGTGAAAAAAACTATTAGTTGTCAGCTGACTCCAAATAAATACGCTGAAATGAATTTGTGGGACGGGAGGAGAAGTGTGTTAATGTGGTTATTCACTTTAAAAGAGAGTGAAACGCATCGTACACCAGAGGGAAAAGAGGGTATCATTAAAGCAGCGCTCATGATGGATCATTACTCCCCTATGTGGCGTTATTACAGTGTTCAGGAGGAGATATTCTCTTCTTGGTCTCGTGCCAGCACATTCTTCAGACCAGACGTTATATTTACTGTCGGCCCCCCCCAGCCCCCCCCTTTATATAAAAAGCTTTCCATTGTCTGGAGCAGCTGCTGTTTGACTCCACACGTCGGAAAACACCCATTCAAAGGTAAACTTGCTTTGGAGTTTGTCTAAAATATGACTTAATCTCAGCGAATCTCTAGTTTTTGATGTTTTTATTTAGTCAAAAGTGTCGTTGGGAGCTCTGTATTAAAAAAATGACATGCCTTTGGGTAACAGCTCACCTTTGTTGCTTACTTGTGTATGTGTATGAGTTTCTCATGGTCGATCTGCTGAGAAGAGTTGAGCTGCAACACGTTTGGTTTAGCTTAGATGGTCCAAGTAACATTTTAATACTGATGCCGGGTTCAATGCTTTTAATGAAGCCAAATGCAGAAGAAATATTGTTCTTGCTTTAATCTTCCTGAATTGCATATTTAATTAATGGCCTAAATTGGAAATAAGATGTGTTTTGTTTCCTTTCCAGGTGTTTGATTTTTTTTTTTTATATAATCATAGGTAAGCTGAGGTAATAAAATCCCACTTCTGCTCCCATTTTTGTGATTCTCTTACAAACCAAACCGCTCGTGTTTCTGATAAGCGGTCTCATCTGTCCCCCCACCCCTCGTTTGCCGTTTCAGGCCCTCCGCAGACGTGCAGCCATGAATCCCAAAGGGGATAAGGTGAGCCAGCTATGTTCCACTGTGTTAATCCTCCATGCATGGGACAGAGGACACGTTGTCCTTACAGACATGGCAAAGATATGGCGGCGGTTATCTGTCGAAATTGCTATCGGCATCCTTGAGAGCTTTCCTCTTGACTCCATCCTAATAATAAAGTGTTATCTTTACGCATGCGGCCGCAGCCAGTGGTGTTGAGCTTCTCTAGGCGTTCACGTACATCAAGCGGTTCACAGCTATCTTTGAACAGCTTAAACACAAAGGTTCTTGGAGTGGTGAAAATGTTGAAATTGCATGATTTTACTAGAAAGATTGTGAAGATTCTGTTGTTGCACAAATTGTGTGGCGTAACCACATGCACAAATTTCATTTCCCACAGCCGAAGTCAAAGATTTCGGCGTCCCGCAAGCTCTCCCTCAAAGTAAGTTTCGAATGTCACATTTTTGTTTTGTTTTCCCCCCCCCCCACAAAATCATACAGCCCAAATGTTTCACATTTTGTCCTTCTAGAGATTCTGCAGGTTTGATGAATTAATAATGGCTTGCAATACGCTGCAAAAGTATTCCCATGAAGACAAATTTTCAATTTTATGAAAATGTTTGACGTCATTGACATTTGCAAATAAAAAACCTGGAAGTGTGCTGCGTTTTTATTATTCATCCGTCATACTTCACCGCACTGACGGCTGTTTTTATGTATTTGCAAAGCCATCTCCACTAGATTTGCACAAACAAGGCGTCTTTAAAGGTGCTGCTGATTTTCAGCCTCGGACACATTTCAATTTTTCCTGCCAAAGGAAAGTCGTCCCACAGCATGACGCTGCCGCTACCAGACCTGGGCAATGACTTGTTTGGGGTGACGAGCAGTGTTAGCTTTCTTGGTAGCTTGGGATTTTTGCACGTAGATCGCTATTTGGCTTGTGGCAAATCAGAGATGAAGTTTCTTTAAAAAGTAGCTTTCTGCTTCCCATTTGTAGCCCCCAAAAATTCTATATGCTGGAAGTTGACAGATTCTCCCACCTGGACTGTGGATCTCTTCTTCTGCATAATGCTCTCCTTCCTAGCTCAGGTTTGAATTGCGGTGAACCGAACAGTGCACCATTAAGACGTCCAAAGCTTGCGTTAGATTCCAACCCTGCTTTTAGCTTCTGTACGACATTATCCCTGTGCGATCTGTTTTGTATCCTTTGTCTTTATGAGAATTCCACTGAAGGTGTGACAATTGTAAAAAAAGGAAAAAAAAAAGAAGCATTTTTGTTGCAATCCACTGCATCAGGCCTGGGACCAACATTGTTTCTAACTGTTCTGACCAGATGCTGCTCCTCCAAAGAGCATGTGAGGATCTGGAGAGGGAGCGACAGGACCGGGAGGAGGAGAAAGGGCGCTACCTGAAGGAAAAGCTGCCTCCTCTGCAGCTGTCTGGTTTGTCGCAGGATGACCTCCAAGTAAGAGGGATTTATGTCAAACGAAGTGTATTTTTAGACGCGCTCAATGGAACTGTAACGCGAATGTGTCCCTTTCAGAAACTGTGCAAACAGCTTCACGAGAAAATTGACATTGTGGATGAAGAGCGATACGACTGTGAACATAAAGTCAGCAAACACAACAAAGACGTAAGTTCCTACTTTGTCACATCTTACACACATTTGCAATATATTTAATTATACACATATACTTAGAAAACCTGAGACTAAAGACGTAGTTTCTTTTTTTTAAAACTTTCCAGTTTTAAAAAAAACTGGAAAGTTTTTTAAAAAAAACAAACTTTTTTTTAAAAAAAGGGGCTGGTACCCCTGTACCTGGTACAGGGGCTTGCAACAAGACGGCTCATTGAGAAAGCTTTGATCTTTTATGCAACATCTGCAATATTCCCCCCCCCCCAGAAACTCTAACATCTAAACGAATAAATGGAACCATGTGATTTCCATACAAATTACATTAAAAATCTTGAATTATTATTTCTAAATATCTAAGTTTTTTTTTCCATTTTTCAATAAATTTAGAAAGAAATCGTCATGAAATTGCATTTTATTTTCACGTATATGTTCTAATTTGTTAAATTATTCCTTCTTCCTAAATCTGTAGAAGTTTAGAGGTTCCGAATGAAAATAGGAAAAGAGCAAAAAAAAAAAAAAAAAAGTAAAGTTTTTTTATGTACAAGTGAAATCGCTACTTTACTACAGCAGGGTGTTTGCGTGTTTTGCTACATTCTGCTTTAGATCCACGAGTTGAAGCTGAAAGTCCAGGATCTAGGAGGCAAGTTTAAAAAGCCCGCCCTCAGGAAGGTGAGGGTCTCAGCAGACGAGATGATGAGAGCTCTGCTGGGCTCCAAACACAAAGGCTCAATGGACCTCAGGGCCAACCTCAAGTCTGTGAAAAAGGAGGACGTCAAGCAGGACAAGGTATGAGTCGGTTCTCCGTTTATTCGTCCGCGTTTCATCTGGGCCGTCTCGATATTTCCAGAGTGTTTTGATCTCTTCCTCAGGTCCTCACCTCCGAAGTGGGCGACTGGCGTAAGAACGTGGAAGCCATGTCGGGCATGGAGGGCCGCAAGAAGATGTTCGATACCGGCGGCGGAGCGCAGTGAGACGTCGAAGCCAAAACTGGACAGTCATCGGAAAAAAACAAATATGCCACACTTGCCTGAAGGCTAACTTTGGCATCTGCTTTGCAGTTTGTTTTTGTTTTGTTTGTTTGTTTTTTCAATGCAACATTTTAAGGCAAGCGGCAACCCGGTATTTCATTTTTATTTTTGTTATGACACTTAGTGAGCAAAGATGAGAAAAATAATTATAAAAAAAATAATAAAAAGATAATCGTTTCCATATCTGCAGCTGACTTTATCATGTTTCACTTCCTTGGAATCCGTTAGTTTACATGAGGCACAAAGGGAGTCGGGGTGATGCTGCGGTGAATTATAAAAAGGACAATGAACGACAGATTCAGACAGGTGTTCCCAGAAACGCATCAGATTTAAAATAGGCGACATGACGGCGACGTGACCTCCGTGTTTGTCGTGACTCCCCCTCGGCAACCGAAAGTAAGCATTAAAATGTATCTGGGGAAGATGAAAGACATAATGAGTTGGAGAGGAAGCAGTCCTTTGCGCGTGTCGCCGGGTTGACGTGGCATTTAGCACCTGGGAGTGTCATTTGAAGCACGGCAGCAACGGCAGCCATACTCATGTTCCCAGCAAATGTTGCCTCGAATGGTGCGCCGCATGCTTTCAGGGGCGAGGTGTGAAGCGGCCTGTCTGTGTCCAAGCAGCTGAAAATGTTTTGTCTAAACATCAAGTACCTAGTAAAACTATTGATATACCCTAATGAACCTTTCCACACTGTGATACATAATAAACACAAACTATTTCATTGGGATTTCTTTTTTTTTTCTTCTTTTTTTTTGTGTAACAACTAAAAGCAGAGCATAACGAGTGGAAAGAAAACCGTAAAAATGCTTTTCGAAGGTTTTTGTTTTCTTTTGCTATTAAAAATCTGAAAAGTGTGGCGTGTGTCCTTAATGAGCTACGAGAGTTGCTCTTCCAGATCTCTGGGTCAGAGAAGCGCTAGACGGTATCGAGGTCTGGAATTTTTATACGAGGAATCAAAAAACTCCCTTCACGTTATTCTTACCCTTTAGTTTTTAAATGATAACGTGCAATTGTAATTTATCCAAATAATATCCAACAAGCTGACTGGAGGATCCACATAATGGCATCACATATCAAAAAAATAAATACGCTAATGTCCCAATAACTGGACACAAACAACAACATTTAATAATTCCACGTTTGGGATCGTTTTTCTATCAATTCTCTTTTTTTCAAAACGAAGGCTAAATCATTGTGGCGAAACAATTTATTTCTTGTTTCAACTAATCACAAAAAAACAAACAAACAAACAAAAAAAACACCCAAAGAATTCTCCCTTGAGATTTTTTTTTACAAAAGGCTGAGTGGATTTTAGCGTGTGGGTGGGCTGTACTGAGTTCCAAGAGGCAATTACCCAACGCTCAGTTGAGGCATTCATCTGCTTTAATACATCTCCAATTATAAAGCAATAAAGACAGAAATAAGAGATTTTTTCTGAGTGGTTTGGATCTTGTTTTTTTTTCTCGCTGCCTTTGAAGCCGTTTCATGGCTGTTTCATCACCTTTGACAGAGCCTCCCATGCAGGTAAGGCTTCGTCTTCCCCACCGGAGGCAAGGTATCGATAAACCTTTAGAAAGCCTGAATTGTTCAGTATTACTTGTTTAAGGAAGGAAAAAGTTGATTACTTATTCTAAAAGTATGCATTTTAGACTTTATTTTAGAAGCATGTTGTGGTTTGAAGGTTTTTTTTTTTTTATTAAGGACCAAATTGCAGAAAGCCTCTAGAGATGAATCTATAAGTGTGATGAAAATGAACAGACTTACCAAAACGCTCAGGGGAGTAAATGATAAGATGACTGCAAAGATGAAAAATAAATCAAATACAAAAGGACGACTTACCAAAGTGAGATCTAACCAAATAAACAACAGTTAAAGAAGACTGAGGAAATGTTTGAAAACTGCCTCTATGATTCAACCACTCGTGGTTTAGCTGCTTTTCAGCAGCTGAGTGCTTCTGTCTCACGCCTCAAGGATTCTTTGTGGCTTGTTAAAATAAGCAGCTCGCCATTTCACAGACCTCATGTCTGCTGACGCGGCAGAATGTGCCAAATATGGACTTTAAAAAGTCTCCTCCCTAGGCACCCGACTCTCACTTGTAAAACGGGCTCCGCAACCCATCTTCTTCTCTTTTATCATCATCATCTCCTTTGCTTTGAGAGATTAGAGAGAATCGATGAGGAATAATTAATCTTACCTGTGACTGCCTCTGCTATGCAGTCTATAGAAACGGTCTCTAGTATATTGTAGTGATGTTTCTCTTAAAAACCGTTTGTAAAATAAAAAAATGTACAAAAATAGTTCAAAACAAGCTAAACAGTAATTACGTCTTTATTCAAACATAATATACTTTGTGATGCTCACATTAGATGTGGTGTGAGAACAAGTTAAGAAATGCTCATTTAAAAAAAGACACTGAGAAACAAAGAAGAAATGCTGTGGGCATAAAAAAATGTGAAACTTTTTTATCTGTTAGATGGATGGTGGACCTGCTTTATATGCAGCCACTGACAGCTGCTGAAAGCCATGGTCATTTTCCAGCAAGCCTATAGTAGCAACCAGTTCTCAATGTACAGTCACTGCCTAAAAATAGACACCAATGTGGCCGCATTTACAAAGATGGAGTACTCCAGATATGATATCCAAAGTGCGTTAAATGTCAACACCTCATGTCAGTTTAAAGGTCTTGACATGGAATCTGTTAATAGAACAATTAGAAGTTGCAAAATCATTTTTTTATGGATTATTCGCTAAATCTGGAAGCAGGCAGAGGACGACGCGACGCTGCAAAAGGGTCGCCAGGCAGATTCACGGAAATGGCCACTTGGTGGCAGCAGAGAGCTGCATGAAAGCAGCGGCGTTTGCAGCCGCAGTGTATCGTTGGAATATGGCAGCCAACACACGTTAAAGCAAGCAGTACACATGGCCTTAAAATACATTAGTCATTTATCCGACAGGAGCACATTGTCACAACGATAAAGTCTTAGGAAAAGTCAGCAAATAATCACTTTGGCAATAAGTTTGCAATAACTGACAATGACTTGCTTATTCTGCCACCAAACGCAGCAGGAATGGACAATGTCATTCTTAAAGTTCAGTGACAGTGACTGCAACGAAGGAGGAATGTTGGGATCACTAAAACTCCATAGCAACCATTAAATGGTATCTGAATCTTAACCAGTTGTTCGGAAGGCATATCAGGATGATTTTTTTTCATCTCGTCCATCTTTAAATTTAAATGTACTAAGCTTTCTAAACACAAGTAATTCATCAAACTATATGATTCTATTGTGCGAGACAAGAGGAGAGAAATTTAAAGATGTTTGTTTTGTCTTAACTAAGGCGAGGTCAATGAAAAGTATGTTTTTGTTCACGTCTCATAACACAAAAACCAAAACAATTTTCACAGAGTTGTAAGTGTTGTCCTAACCTTAAAAATAAATAGTTACCGCTGTCCCGGTTCACTTCGCTGTGTCTAACTTAAAAAGAGAAGAGAAATCACATTTGGTCTTCAAAGACAATGCAGAAACGGATTACAGTGCTTTGAGCCTTTACTTGTGCGACCTGATGAAGGATTCTGATTGATGTCATTAATCTTCCAACGCGCGCGCAGCATGGGCGGTGTGTTTATTAGCCGAGAGACCGGGTAACACAGAAGGTGGTCTGCCGGTACAAACCACCAACTAGCTGTGAGAGACATGTTTTGTTGCGTTGCGTTTCATCAAGCCTTTACTTGGTGGTATTTACCTCAAGTTCAGCTCTGATTTATGGTGCGCCGGGTTGTGCTGCTAATGCAAGCTGAACCACAGCTCTGTAACATATTGAGAACTGGCCATATTTAATCAATCGTAACCAAATTCAAAACATCAACATAAAAGGCCGAATCCAAAAAGCAACTGGAAATAATCCAGTCTGACATCGCACGTGTTTAAGTTCACATGCTATACAGTCGTTACGCGACGAGCAAGAAGCTTCTTGGCAAATCCAATCCTCATCTAGTCTATATTTGGAGGTAATGACACAGAAAAGACGCCTTAGAACTGCATTAATAGCATCAGACTGTTGGATTTAATGGTTTAAGCACACAGTCTTCGACACACTCAACCCGAAATGCTCTTCTTAGTCAAGAAGCGTTAATTAGATTTTACTCCAGGGTTAATTCATAATAACATAAACAGGCAGCAGATAGAAGTGATGGAAAAGCACATGATAAAGATATATATGTATAATCCATGTGAGTCATTAGGAAGATTTAGAGCTAAAAGTTAATAATTTGAATCAGCGTTGCAGGTTCCCCACTGGGCCAGACACATTTAACCAATTAAGCTCTCTCTATAACTAAATCTTTATTAGACACTCAAAGTAGCACTAATCATGGTAAAATGGCTCCATAATGTGGGGAAACGTACCTCCACTGAGAGCTGTGACCTTCTGAAGTTGAATTTACAAACTCGTACATTTGAGCTGTGCAAATTTAACAAAAACTTTCTCCCTCTTTCAGTTTGTTCCCTGTAATAAGTTTTTGCTCCCTCGTCTCACTGGCAGTTTTTGGAACCGACTGATGGCAGTATTTGTTGCCAAAACGTAGGGAAAAGGAAGTTACGAGGTTTTGCTGTGACCTTTGTTTTGTGATAAGGCCAGATTGTGTTGGATCCCAATTTGAAAACTGATTTTCTACTCCGTGAAGTTATCCTTGTTGGATATAAAGATTGTGTGAGGATCTGAACCACGTAGGGAATGTCAACAATGTCAGAAATGCGCAAGAACTTAAAATTAAGCTGGAGTGGATCGTTTCTTATTTTCTTAAAAGAGGAGAAAACTTCCATGTAGCCAGACATCTCACTACACATAGGCAGGCGTTAATGCACTAAATACTTCTTAAACTGTAAATGTGGCACGGTTGCTTGGAGAACACTTTAATCACAAATCATAAACCGCAGATGGGAATCAGATTGGCTTAGAGGACTTTCGGTCTTTGAGTTTGCATCTCCTTTAAAGCGGTTTCATGGTCGTTTCATCACCTGCAGCTGCAGTTCGCAGCAGGCTGGGCTTCATCTTCCCCACCTAGTCCTTGTGAATAATAAAAAGTGCAGCAACAAGATATATTTTTTTTTACCTGTAACTTATCATGCAGTTTTAGAAAACATTTGAAAACAGACTCTTTGTGTTACTTTGCATTGCTCATAAAATCCTTATGCATTCTGGACAGGATATTTTCATTAAGAACTTTGAGTACAGTACATTTGATCTCATCGCACAAAATCAATGATTGTTGCTACCCCTGCATAGTCCACACTTTTGTTTCTGTCAGACCTGATAAGCTAAGTTAATCTACCATAGAGTCGCCCATTGCTTTCCTCTTTTCTCATTGATTTTCCTCAGGGAAGAGGAGGTTGATGACTATTGGTTTTTGGACACTGAAGCCGGCCAGAGGTCAACCAGATGCAACCCTTATGAGAGAACCCTCTTGTTTACCCAAGTGGAAGATTTAAAATGACAACAGAAATAAATCAAGTTTTACTGCAGTTTGATTTTTTATTTATTTATTTTTGATATAAAATATGGGCTCTTATGCAGTTTTAAACTCCTAGCGATTCAAAGAAAATAGATGGTAACATTTGCAAGTGGAATCCAAACTCTGGAGACAAGACAGAGGGGAAATCCATTGTTGCCTCAGGTCTCCCTGAAGGGTGTGTGTGTGTGTGTGAGCTGTCTGCTTCAAATTATTAATAGTTTTGGTGCGATAGAGGATGTTTGGAAATTGCCTCCACGAAAGAACAAGTCTGCCCAAAGTCGTGGCTTTTAGTCGCTTTTTGACGGCAGAAACAAACACCCCCAGAGCTCCTTCACGGCGTCTCAAAGGTCTCTTCGCTGGTTTTTACAATAAGCCACTCAAAATTTTATAAACTTCAGTCCGCGCCGACAGAAACCGCTGACTAAAGAGAACGTGGGGAAATATGCACTTTAAAACCAGCTCCTTTTTCCACCGCTCAAAGTCTCACTCTCTGCCTCCGTAACATGTCCTCCTCTCGTTTATCTTCATCTTCTCCTTGGCTTTGAGACATCAGGGAGAATCAATACAGAATAATGAATCTTACCTGGGCCTCACTCTGCTGTGCGCTCCATAGAAACAGTCCGCAGTATGTTTGGGCTTCATTTAGCTCCTGACCGGCGTAACTCTCAGACGTTGATCTGTCTGAATCTAGATACTGTAATTAGAGGGCCTTTAAAAATAGTCTGGTGAAACAGACACAGGGGTTCTATGTTCTTTTGCCTTCCTTTTTATTTTCGAAACGAGCATTTCCGTCTCTCTAAATTTCCCAACACTGCTCATTTTTGTCTGAATAATAATAATGAGAAGAAATTCAGCAGGTGTGCTTTCAGCCAGAGAAGCGACGGCGCCCTCGGGGAGTGAGCCGATGCCGTCGAGAGTCAGCTTTGGAGTAAAATGTTCTTGAGGACGGTGCGTTGAAACGACAACAGACTGTTCAACTCGAGTCTTTCGGGGCAACAAATATTTTAAGCTGGAACAATTTGAAGCTGGAATATCGGATCTTGTTAAAGTCGGACTTTGAGGATGAGTCGTCTCAAGACGCCGACACCATTTTCATGTCTGCTCTGGTGAACGATATCCAACCATGTCAGGGCCCGCTCGCTTCTGGGATAATTGGTGTTAGGGGTGAGCTGCTAGAGGTTAGGGGTGAGACTTCAGCCTTGCACCAAAGTCACCGTCTGGACCATTTTCCATTTCTACAATCCTACTTGGGGAAACTACTTTTTTTTTTTCCTTTAATAGCTCCGTGTAGCCTGCATCCTATTTTTTCCACTTTATGCTGCTTGTAAAGGAGCCACATGGAAGGAGAGACATGGCTGCAGCCGCACTGGCTCGCCTCTGTGGACTTAATATTTCAGAGTGTTAGACATCAAGGATCTTTCTATGCTGCTTCGAGAAAGAAGAAGAAGAAAAAAAAAAGAACCTGCTGAAACTGGAAGCAAAGGAGAAAATAGAAATCTATAAATGTAGTCTGACATTTAGAGATTATTAAGACTAGTCATGGCACACAAATCTTCCTGTGACCTCGAAAAATAAAACAATCAGCCTTATTACGCCGGAAATCACTTAGCTGGCAGCTAAGAAGAGTGCTAAGCTTCCCACAGTTTAAGGAGGTGCAGCTAAAAACAGCCCAAGGTTTTCCTGCAGTAAAAAGCACTAAAAACTCTGCAAGCTCCCCATTTCCTGCCCGTTCTTCGCTTGCATGACAACTGTGTTTGAGTTTTTCTCGGCTGAAGATGAGAATAGAAAAAAAAACAAAAAAAAAACGAGAGCGCCTCTGCTTGATCAAACTTGCAAACCAAAAATAATAGTAATTAAAAAAAAAATCATACTCAAGCAGCAGAATTCTATTTTTCTTTAAATACAAGTATCATAAAAATGAAAAATCTACTGAACATTCCTTGAGGGTTTTCAAGTCGGAGATATCGAGAGTAAATCCACACATTTCAGAATTTCCTTGTCGAGGAATGTTACAACTGATGCATCACTTCCTTACACGATTATGTACCACTTATGCATAAAAACAAAGTTTATTATGCAATTATTAGCAAATGCTTCACCAACCAGGCAACCAAAATACGATCAATAAGAAATGACACTGTTTGAAGCTGAAGGCATTCAAACAGAATGCCACAAATAACGTCTGCTTTCTGTTTTTAGCAAACGGAGCAAACAATACTCCAAAATTTTGTTCAGTAATATCCTTCACCAAACCTGTTTGGCCTACACAGAACACCACCGTTTATGCCGAAATACTATTACAGATGTCAGGATAAAAAAAAAAACGTAAAACATTTTTTTTGGGGGAAAAAAAACTATTCTTTCCCTTCCAATTCAGAATTTCTTGCTACTTTGTTGATCTACAGAAGACACGTTGAGGTTTGAGAGTGTTATCACAAAATATTAAAACACACGGCAGCTGCACAGATCCTCAACCAGAATCTGCCAGACTTTTCACATTTCTGTCAAATACGCCAACCTGATAATGATGCTGCTACGTCAAATCACCATCTGTCTGTTTTGGATTTACTGACCAACATGTAATCATTTCATGTCTTATCAATTCAGCCATATGAAAAGAAGTAGTCACATTAATACGTATCTAATATATATATTTTTTGAAATAACAGCCAGTATTAGCTCTTGAGGATCCCAAGTCGGTGTAGTGAAATGCTTAGAACAATCAAAACATGCAAAAAAACAAAACAAAAAAAAACAACGAATTCTGCTGCTTTCCTGTCGACGCTGCGTGTTGACATCACCGTTTCACTACGGCTCCGCCTCCGCACTCTGCTGATGCTCATCCGCCACTTGCATCAGCACCATTTCTGGCATCCCCATTAGGCAGACGCGCAGAGAGAGAGACAGCCTTACCCACCTCGCCGGAGCGGAGAGAGAGGCGTGAGACTTGCCGCTACAGCATCCCGAACAGACATTTCACAGTCCGGAGGCCCCCCGCAGTCGACGCGTCGCTGCCCCAGAACCAGCCGAAGAGGAAGCCGTCACAAAGCACAGCTAGCCCACTCCCAGTAATGGAGAGCCTGTTGGATAATCCGATGAAAGCCGTTCTGTACCTGAAGGAACTCACCACCATCGTCCAGAACCAGCAGAGCCTGATCCAGACGCAGCGCCAACGCATCGACGAACTCGAGCGAAAGGTGGAGGACCTGATCGGGGAGAACCGACAGCTGCGGGACCCCCACCTCTACGTCCAGCAGCCGTCCTCTCAGCATCACCACCACCACCAACATCACCACCACCATCCGACTCAGCGGAGCGCCAGTCCCCAAGCGCCGGCCCACCTCCATCAGCACCCGGGGAGCGCCACCAAGGCAGCGGCGCACATCGGCCAGCAGCAGCTGCCGCCGCCGCCTCAGCAGCAGCAGCAGCCGCCTCCTCCTCCTCAGCAACAGCAAATTATCCATCAGACAGCCCAGCCTCAGCAGCAGCAGCAGCACCCGACTCCCACTGCGCCGTCTTCCCACCACCCGCAGCAGCTGCAGCTCGTCCCCACCTCGCCGCAGTCGCCCAAAGTGAGAAAAGCCGGCTCCGAGTCCGCCGAGGACGACAAGAGGAGCGCCTGCTGCAAGTCTCTGGTTCCGCAGACTCCAAGCACTCTGTGTCGCTCGGTTGGGCTGGCCAGGAAAGCAGAGTAAGTAGCTGTCGTGTGTTGTGTGCACAAACCAGGAGTAACGAAAAGGACTCCGTTTTCTGATTTTTACACTCACATCACGCCAACAGATGGAGATGCTATTATCGGCACGAGCTGGGAACATTTGTACATTACATTAGTGCAGCGTAGAAGACTTCATAGCTTATTTTGCAGCAAAAGATAGATGTCAGGATCAGGTTTGCTGTTTTGCTGTCCGTAATACAGCGTGACCTGAAGCTTTCAGATTGTCTATACTGTAAGTGATCACATTCAAGGAAAGCCAACATCACATAACATCCTCAAATTTCTTTTTTTTTTGGCTTGAGCCCCGCTTCTGTTGTCACAACACTCCTCTGTTTTAACAAGTTGCAAGTGCAAATGCATGCCAAATATTTTTATGTGAATGTATTATGAAAAACAGAACCTTGCAGAAAAAAGTGGGGTTTCCCCACCCCCCTGCCCCCTTTTTATGATTTTGCAGAAATATTTCAGTCTAGCTTTCTTCTGCTCTCTTTTTCTAGTTCACACCACTCAACTAGAAATGATTTTAAAACCAATCTCTCTCTCTCTGGCAGCTGCTCATAGAAAGGGATGACAATGCAAACAGACTCCTAAAAAAAAGAGAGAAAAAAAAGAAATAATAGCAACAACAAAAAGAATTTAACACAAACAACCTCAAGCAACATTTTCATTGGGTATTTCATAGAGCTGCATTACACAGACTGTAGCGACTTAGACCTCATTAGGACACCGACATGGAAATGTTCCAGAGAAACTTCAAGTGCCTGGAAGCAACGAGCGCTAAGACAGAAAAGACATTAGCAGCTGTTTGCGTGTCGCCGCGGCGACCTCTCAGAAGACGCAGAGAGGTTGAAAGCACTTGTGTTGCAATTTTTCGTTGAAGCAAAATGCCAAAACAGCCAGTCTCAGTTTATTTATTGCCAGGAAGCAGTGCAGATCAATCCGGTAGCTACAGAGAAAGTAGAAAATTCCTGGAAAATTAAGGGAATGCTTGCGTGTCGTACTCAAGCCCCTATAATCTAATGCTCCTAAATACAATTTGGTCTTATCAAATAGATCATATACAGAGAGCTTTTGTGTGAATTAGATTCAGTTTCATCTAAATATTAAGGTATTTCTACATGCTTGTTTTGTTTTTTTTTTTATATCTGGTGACATTTGTGCTTTTCCAAAACACAAGAATGTTCTTGATTGCTGGTGTGTGCGCCTCACAACTCTCCATGGTGCAGAATGTTCTTTGCCTCTATCAAGGTCACATGAATCGCCTCAGCCAGAGCCACAAACACACACGCGCGCACACACACACACACACACTCGCATCACGCAGTGCTCCAAGCCACATCTGTTTCAGTCAGCCGCATTTCCACCGTTTCCGTTAATCCACATCAATTTATCGAGCTATTGAATTGTAATTCCTAAAGAGCAAGGGTCAGAAATGGGGCCCGGAAGCAGGCACAGCAGGATGACGAATTCAAACAAAAAAGTACAGCACGAGAGATGTAAAATAAACGTCAGGAGGAGGACCGTCTGGGTTCTTTAAAAAAAATAAAAAAATAAAAAAATGCAACTTGACAGCTCCGAGGGATGATGAACAATGAGACAGAGAGAGAGAGAGAGAGAGAGAGAGAGAGAGAGAGAGAGAGAGAGAGAGAGAAAGAGAAATAGTCTCAAGCAGCTGTGCAGAGCATACCCTAATGTAAAAGCAGTGACAAATGAAACACTGGAGATGCGGTGAAGCTTTATCATTTTCCACGTAGAGCACTGATCCGGTTATGACAAGATAGCAAGTCGCCGCAGACGAGAAGTGACGCTTTTCTCTTCAAGGTGGGGCGGCGGGGGACACGAGGACACGGCGTAAACTCACCAATCAGGCACGTGTGTTCATTTGACTTTGCCATGGCAACGCAGTTGTTGGATTTTCCCTCCGCTGGAGAATCACTGCAATGAGCAGCTCATTAAAAATGCATGCGAGCTGGTAAAGAACACACATTTTTCTGCAATCCTCCCTGCTGTAGGTTGCGTCTGATAGATTTCATTTTTTGCTGAAGAAAAAGAGCAAAAGAAACAACTCAGCCATCAAACACAAGCCCAGAGTAACAAAAGAAGATGTGGGTTGATTTGATACTTCAAACGTTTCATACAACGCATTTACGTTTGGAATACTGCAATCTACGTTTTTTGTTGATAAAATTTTAATTTCATTTCTTCATTTCGTATTGTGTAATTTATTCTGCGTTTCACTTCAAAAGATTATAACTCTACTTTTTCTTGCATCTAGTAACTCTTTCTCTTCCATTAGTTGATCAAAACTTGATTACGAAGAAAACATTTTGCATCATAAGCAAAGTGAGTTTAATTTTTTTTCTCTTCACTTTACTGGGTTGTAAATATCACTGATGTGCAAAATAAATAACTTAGGCTCCAGTATAGAACCTTGTGGAACGCCTCAAGTGATTGTCAACAAATCTGACTTTCCACTATTTAGTTGCACATAATGAAATCTTTCAACAAGTTAGTTTTGAACAGAGTGTATGATACATCATAAAATTAAATAATATATCATCAATTCATTTTTTCTGCCACTGCTGTTGATCGTTTTGTTTCGAAGCCATACTTAAAATTTCATCGGCCGCGTTGCACAAAGTGAATGTTGCAGGCAGTTGGTGCTTTGCTTTACACATGTAATCAAACATTCCACAGTTTGTCTTATATATTTAATAAATATTCCATATTTAGACTTTGGTCAGCCATAGACAAATAAAAAGACAGATTTAAAAATTGGAAATGAAGAGAAACTAGCTTATCTCCAATTTTGTTGAAAGGCAAAAGATTGTCTAGCTTCATTTTACGCTGAAAACACCACACGGCAAAGTCTGATTACACTACGAGAATACGGGTATAAGCAAAAATAATACTTCATCATAAGGATTTAAGCATAATTTTTCTACACCAACTACATATTTTTTTATTTAATAATAAAAAAAAAAGAGCACAGCATCCATTTGCAGAGCTCCAAATGAAAAATTAAATGCTCGCTCATGCCCATCACACATTCATCATCTTCAGCAGTGGCGTAATTTGAAGAATGCAAATCAAGGCTTGCCTCCAGCTCTGAGCAGTGGCTGCGGTGGAAAAGTTGTTTACTGGAATGAGGCAAAACTCCCCCCCCCCCGAAAAAAAAAAGGAAGAGACGTCTGAAGTGTTGCAATTGCGTTATTCAATCTGATAAGGATTCTCAAAAGGCTCCGTTTATCTGAAGCAAGTTGCCACAAATCCCATCTTCTCTTCTTTATCCCCTTCTAATTATGTGCGTTATTCCATAATTTTCCAATTTTGACTTTTGATTATCTGCCTCCACGTTACAGTGATAGAGTTTTTTCTCTCTCTCAATGCCTAACCCTTTTTATTCAAACCTGTCGCCCTTTCCACCTCCACTTTGTCCTTCCCTTCATCAGCTAAGTGCTACAAGCACCAGTATGTCTTAACCGTTTTTTTTGTTTTTACCAATTAACCAGTCTCTGGACTGAAGCCCTTAGACCTGTTCCGTGTACGTCTTTAGAGCTGCCAAGTGTAAAACTCGGCGTGTGAGAGCTCAGCCATGTGTTCAGGAGAGAGTGACAGTAATTGTACAAGCGGTGGAGGCACGCGAGCGTCTGATATGCAGCAATCCCGTTGCCTGAGGTGGAAATCCCAGCATTCCCTTGCAGCTCTGGGTGTCTTACTGCTGCTGCTGCTAACTCCCACGCACTCTCGTTGACATGTTAAGCTCTTGTTCTCACAAAAATGCATGCAAACTGTTAACGGGGCACATGCCAGCTGGCAACCAGCCTGTGTTCCTCCACACTAGTTGTGACTCCCTCTGCACCCCACGTGCCCTCTTCCCCGTCTCCCCCCCAAACCCTGTTTTTGGAAAGCAGAATGTGCGGCAACTCCTCTGCCATTTGCTTCACGCACCTGCTTTCTTCAAAGGATGTGCAGTAGCAGCCGGTAGATGAGGATGTTCAGCAAATACACGTCTTAATACCTACTACTGCGACCAGCTCCTAAATGGTGCAAAGGCAAAATCATTTGATCCTCTCAGATCAGTGACGAAGTTTAGATCGCGAGCTACTATGAACAGCAGGCATTCAGAAGTAAGATAATTTCTACCAATAGCTCAGCAGAGCATTAAAACGCCTTAAAAAGTATTCGGTTGCTTTTACATTTCGTTACGTTACAAACACATTTCAACATATTTTATTGGGATTTCAAAGGAAATGAAAAGGTTTTGAAATTTTTTACAACTAAAAATTTAAATGAATACGAATCCAAAATAAAGGAACAATCCTGAGGAAATGCCTGTGCTAGTCCATAAAATATAAACCCCTTTAAAATGCATTGGGTTCTGTAACATACTGTCATTTTGTCCATTCCTTTGGCAAGGACAAACGCCTGCGAGGGTTAAGGTCTGAGCAAAACGTTCACAGTCCATAGTCTGCAGAGAAGGACCTGACTCATAAGTAGGAAGAAGACAGCTGAAGAACTTTGTGAACTTTTACTACTTGCTGCTGCAGGACCGGATGATAAATATTCATGAAAAAAATGTGGCAGAGTGGGGCAAAAGAATGACACGGGACATCAAATTATCAGGTGCAAAGCAAGCCGGGCAGAATATATTTACAGAGGGAGGAGATAACGTGTAACAGAAGCAGGAATGACAATCAGCAAAGGTCAGGTGTGTGGCAGCAGTGGTGGGAGAAGCAACAGAAGTGAACAACAAACAGGCAAAGTGACATCAGGAAGTAACCAGAATACAGAGCAATTTCAAGAACTGGCTTAACTTGGAAGGACGAGCTGAATTAGAGTCAGTCAAAGAGAGGCCAATTTCGTTCAAGCTTTGATGAACTATCCATGTAAAATTTCAGATGCGTTAAGGAGATGAGTGCGAGATCAGAGTCTGTCAAAAACGGCAAGCTGGGTTTGCGTGTCTTTCCAAAAGAATGCAAGTCATTCTGGGTGCTGAAGCAGGACCAGAGTGCTGACAGGAAGGGAAGCAGCGTTGTGATCAGGATTTAAAGACAAAAAAAAAAAAAAAAAAAGGGCGGGGGGGAAACTCCCAGGTTTGCCACAGCAGAACAGAACATAGAATTAAATGCAAACGTAGGATCTGGCAATGAAAAACGTTAACTACAGGAAGCTAAAATCTGAGGAAGAGTTGGGAGTGTAATTGAAACCAGGTGAGTCTGATCAGAGGATTGCTGAACAGCTGTGAGAAAGTGCTGAGAAGAGAGCAGAGGAGACAATGATTAATTACCAAAGAGAACAAAGAGAAAGCTGAACCAAAAAAACGACAAAAAAGGAACTCCAAGCCAATGGCCGCTAAAATAAATAAGCGCAGAGAACAAAACGCAAGAAATAGCTAAATAGATCAAGACAAAGAAATTAACATATTATTAAAGACTCAAATAGGAACATGGTTAGAGTGCAACGCCATATCAAGTGTTGGAAATGAAGCGATTTTAACCAAAAATGGAATATTTTGCCTTTTCAAAACTAAAACGATCAAAGATCATCTTCCAACTTAATTTGTACAAAGACGAATATTTTGGTCCTTTCATTACTTTCAGTGATTTCTACTGCTAGGTCGTCGCAACAGTGTCATTTTTCGCCCGAGTTTGGCCGCGATAGTTGCTTAAATCATATTTCAAGCAAATTATGCTCTCAAATCGTTATAAAACACATTTCCTTAGATTAGTTTTAAAGGGAAGACGCTTCAACATCTTCTTTCTCCGACAATAAGTAGCACAAATTGCATCCGGTTTTCTTCCATTTATGATAGTAGACGTATTCAGACTCGCATCTTAAAAAGTAAAACCTTTAGAAAAGCAGGAAATAATCTGCATGGTGCAATGTCACCTTTTGCAAATGGAGAAAACGTAAATTTTTTTTTAGCTTTTTTTTTTTTTTTTTGTTGTCTCTGGAGCCTAACAGAAATCCTCCTTTTCATCTCTGTACTGCAGTGGCAGGAATTCAGTGAGAAGTAGATGGGTGGAGACGGGTTGACGGAGGCTAAACGGTCTCCCAGACACTCTAGTCCTGCAAGGCTTTGCTCCTTCCTCAATCCTCCCCTCCCTCCATCTCCGTCCGCCTGGGAACCACACGTGCTCGGTTATGACTGGGCCGCCGCCGCCGCAACCCAAATTATGAATATCGCATTTGGTGGATAGTACTTTTAAATTGCTTCATTTCTCTGAGGATGTAGCTGCCGGGTGATTCCTGGCTCTGTGCTCTGCAATATTAGCTGCCTTCGTGCACCGGCTGAGGAGAGTGGGGGGGACAAATAGAGAGACCGTCCCAGGTGTCTGTTATACAACCGTGTGTGTTCACGCGTGATTATTTGTGTTTATTTCTGTCTTGGGGAGTTAAAAGGCCATTGGAAATTCCAGTGTTTGGGAGATATATGAAATAGTTTTGGCTCGTAGGACTTTTTTTCTGTTTTTTTTTTTTTCCTCAAAGCCTGGTTGGGATTTAATTTAGCTGTGCTTACGGTGGCCCTGAAGGGGAATGAAACTACTTGCGAAATAAAAAGGAACATAATTTCTTTTGTACTGCTCCTACAGAGTTTTCATTCGTAAAGGTAACCCAGCGCCTCAACATTATCTATATCATATTAATTACATTAAACAGAGTGCGCAATTACTTTGACATCTGGTGGAAATACGTCGGAAATATATGACGGAGCATTTCAGTTAACTTGCGGCGTGAATTTTGAGGACACCTCACCGCATAAATCTGAGTGAGTGAAAGCTTCGAGAACTCATTAAGAACATTGTTTAATATTTGGGCGGGTTAATGTTGCACCTTCACAGGAAGCAGCATGACAGACAGGCCAAATAATTGGACAGATTACAGAAAGACAGAATAACTCCACAGCGAAGCCCCGCGAGACCGAGGGACCCAAATGTTGCCCTACTTACCTCACGGCTAAACTGCCAAACAGCCTCTTCCCTGAATCCCTCGCCGCTATAATTTCCAGTCAATCAAAAGTGCCAAATTGGGTTTTTAACATTCACGTCTCCCACATTGTTGCCACAGAAATAAACAAGACACATGTCACTCGAGTGACGCATCGTTTTGCGCGTATACACGGCATTTTACGTCTAAGGGATATTTATGTTTTCGTTGTTGGTCGTGTTACATCGCCTGCGCGCCGAGCTGCTTTCTTCCTGGCTGGAGGTTAGTTTCATTTCATTCCTTCCCTTATTTCAGTTTCATCCGCATGCAAATTAGCTGCAAGGCCTAACGAGCAATCAGAACGGTGCGTCATTCATATGTAATCTGCATATTTCACGGTGGTGGCTGCGAATGAGAACGCAATCGGGTCGCATTTTGTGATGCACGTTGGAAACGCAGTGTCATAAAAATGACATTTCCGTCCACATCAGTTCGAGTTGAGCCGTGCGCGCTCCCGTCGGTCGTTCTCTGTATGCAGCAAAAGACCTGCAGCAGTTCTGGTGACTGATTTTACACTCAGTCACCATGTGGATGAATAAATGTTTTAGCATTTTGACGATGCATTTGAACAGTCAATAAGGACAGGATGTGCGTTTTTTTGCGGGGATTTTGCGCAGTGTTGCGAATATATCGTAGAAACAAACACTCACCCGCACTACTATTTATATAAACCTTCCACAGCAAGTTGCAGTTGAATCATATGCAACAAACGTTTGTTTGACCTCTATTTTTTGGCATGAATAGAGGAGTTTATTTAAATTGTTTGGTTTCCAGGCACTGTCAAGGACATATTTTCAACATGGTTGAGATTTATATTTATGATCTTTGCCCTTTTGACGCAGCCAACTGCGTCCCAGCTTCAACCCTCCGATCCAAACCGTCAGTTTGTGTCAGACTGGTTTACGATGTTCATGTACAACCCAGGAACCATCACAACTCAAGCGTACAAACTTAAGAGATGCTAAAATACAACTTTGTTACAGTAAATACTGAAATGAACCTGAAATCAACTGCTCCAAGACTGACAAGTATGTTGGGAAGAGTGACACAAACACATGCAGAACAAATATAATATTATGCTTTTGGGAAACCTACTGAAAGCAATAGACATTGCTTTCAGATTTACTGTCTCATTATCTTACATCAACTTTGAAGAGAAGGGTTTGGACCGCAACATCAGCATGTTTTTCATGCTTGTTTTTTTTATGCATTAGACAAGATTAAAGAAACTTAAACTAAGTAGTTTTATTGCTAATTACCTAACTTAACACACAGGGAGAAAAAAAAAGCTTATCTAAAAACAACTGTGCTATTAACATTTAAATAATATGTATTTTTCTCAGTGACTGGACAGATGGCTTACTATCTGGGACGAATGTTTGCCGGAACCCAAATCAGAGCAACACTTTTTGGTTCAGTATTTGTTTATTTTATTTGTTTATCTAACGGCCATATCAAGATCCAAAAGACATTTAGAACAATTTTACTGGCCATGTTCAGGACTCTGCAGTTAATCAAGCTTCTCATTTCATTGCAATTTTGATTCCAAACGATCACAAAAACAACAACAAAAAAAAAAAATCGTAATCACAAAAGCTAATTGCGTTGCAAGTATGCTCTTATTTTGTAGTGTCTCCAGACTGGTGCTTGTTTCCTCTCCTTCGGAGGCTGATCCCTTGTTGCAAATTTGTCGAGACATTTACTGATTTCTCAGTCTTCGCTAGCAGCTTTTTTTTGTTGTTGTTTTTTTGTTTTTAAGTGACAAGGGGCAAATCCAGAAACATTTTATGTTGTTACTGGAAGTCTCCAGCGAGTGGCCGATACATCTATTGTTCTTACTTTTCTCAACATACAGCGGGTGCTGCCATTAGCAGTAATAGTTGGCTTTGTGTAGAACAAGTCAATGCAGTTTTATCATATTCTTGGTGTGCTCAGTGGAATAATGTTAGGTGTGCATGATCTTTTATTGTAATTTCTTGCCAGTTCCTAAGTGCATCACAGAACTACTGATGCATGTATCAAACTATGAATCATCTGTGTGTGCTCCTCCACTGTTTGCCCTTTACCCTACAGAGCTGGAACTCTTGGGGGACGAACTGTGCTGTTGCATTCCTGTCGGTAATCAGTGAGCTTCCACTCTGAAGGTTCTTGTAAACAGGGAGCAATGCGCTGTTATGGAAAAAAAAAAACAGCTTCCCATCTGTCAAAGGGATTTCACCTCCTGGGGGCTTAGCGGTGAAAATCCCTCAACAGGCATTTGTCACAGTTTTGCGCCATGCGCACAATTGTGCATTCTTGCATATGTGCATATATGTACGAGTGCATGTGCGTGTTCAAATAGGGCTAGGCTCTTTGAGCTAGGCCTCCTGTCGGAGCCGTTTCAATTTGTACATCTCTCTTTTTTTTTTTTGTGGGAACTGAGCTTGCGTGCAGTCCGAGCAAACGTACAACTGATTTGAGATTTCAAGCATTACGGCTGATTCAAGCAATCCATCAGCAAAGTTAACCCAAATGTGCTAAGTTGTTCATTTTTTATTTTTTTGCAAGTCACAACATGATTTAGAAGAAGACATTATGCTCGTGTTTTGTACAAATGGCAGCAAATCTGGCCTGCATCACCGTGAACAGATGGTGAGTCATCCTTGCCCGTATAAACTGTAAAATGTTTTGGCATCACGTCGACGCCGAGGATTTTCAGCCCTCGAATCTGTGCGTCTACCGCTCGAGCTTGAGCATCTTTACGGGTCCGACTCTTTGTGATCTGGCAATTTTAAAGATGAGAATCTTCAAACGTTGATCTGCTTGCGACGTTGAGCGGAAGAGTCTGTTAAAAAGCAATCTGTCGATCAGCAATATGACATTTAAAACTCACTTTATGAAAACAAAACAAAACAAAACAAAAATCTACCAGGCTTAAATTTGATCTTAATACTTGCAAATGCCTTTCAGAGTTTTTGACGTAAAAGTGCTGGCACTGTGGCTTCCCGATTTTCAGCTGCAGCCCTTAACTTTTGTTGTCCATGCTAAAATGCTCCAGCCAAATGATGATTCATTTATGTTGGGACAGATTGGTCCAGCTGCACAGGAAAGCCTCCCCAAACCAGTTTAGTTTGCTTCTTGAGGCCTGTTATATTTATTTATTTATTTATTGGATTGAGCCCAGCGTTATCCTATCGAGCAGTTTTGCGAACCTTAGCTCGTGGTCTTTATAGTCTACTTTCTGCTCCACCTACCATTTTGATCTTGGAGGGGAAAAAACCTCCCAAAAAATTTTTTTACTTATGCTTTACAGTTACGTTCTTGGAGTATAAACACTTAAGTAAGACACTGCGCATATAAGAATATATTAGTTTCCGCTAAATGTCAGACTAACTCACTAAACATAAATACTGTAGAATAGTATGGTGAGGCGTTTCGTCTTTATGTTTAGTTTGGCTTTGAGTATAATCCCAATCGCAA
The DNA here is from genome assembly GCF_904066995.2 of Poecilia reticulata. Classification (NCBI taxonomy): domain Eukaryota; kingdom Metazoa; phylum Chordata; class Actinopteri; order Cyprinodontiformes; family Poeciliidae; genus Poecilia; species Poecilia reticulata. The sequence goes on along the minus strand of NC_088852.1, from coordinate 7,898,395 downwards.
ACACACACGCACACACACACTGAAAAGGTTCTGCACGGACGTGCCTTTACCTGAGGAAATGTCAGGTGTGGTTAACTTCAAGGCCCTGAGTAATGTTCAAAGTCGTGGACATAAGGCTGGAAGGCTCTGCAGAGCAGATCAGAGCAGGCACTGCATGTCCAATTGGCTTTCTTGGGCTTCTCAGCAGATCACATGCAGTCTCAGCAAAGCTTCAGCTATGCTTTATTGCACTTTGGCTTAGAAGAAGAGGAAGAAGAAAAAAAAAAGACACACTCATTTGCACATGCAAAATCTGTTCATTAAAATACGATTACTTAGTTTGTTTAGTGCAGCACTTGGTGCATTCACCTTCAAATAAAATGTTCAGATTTCATTTTTAAGCATATAGCTTTGATGCCTGGTTGCACACAGTGTAGCTTTATGCTTAACATGAGCATCTGGGCCTGTTTGATAGTAGACACCAGCTGGAAGACACATGCAAACTCATGTTTCTTTCTCTGTCTTCTGTCGTTGTTGGCTCGTCTTCATCATAAATCATTATCACTCCTCTGTGGGAGACGCCACACCGACGACGAGTTGGTGCCAAATAATCAGAGTGACGGAGATGCAGCAAATCAACATATAATTCCTGACTATTATTTCCAGGGTTGGAAGGAAAATAAGTGTTCTGTCCCACTCCTTGTTGTTAAAACATGACTCAAATAAAGGGTTCTTAATCAAGACTGACCTATGGTCGATGCGATTGATGTAAACAGATCCTTTTTTGACATTTTAAAGAATTTCTCTTTTAACTGCCAAAAGAGAAATGAGGATGGGCCATTTCTGTTTCGGTTCTGACTTTTTAGTTTGATGTGCACAGAGCTCAGCACCGCGATTTCTTTGATTTACTGTTACCAAGAATAATTCAAATATCACAAGCTATGCAGTAATTATGGCAAATGAAAACAGTTATAAGTCCCACTATTGAAAACATAATCATAGAAACGTAACTGACAAATATTCCTGGGGAAGAAGGCATTTCCCATAGATTATTTTTTAGAACTGATGATATATGAGGCCTTTACACTTTACCTATGAGGCTTAGTAATTTTTTCCTGCATAGCAGCATTGTTGGCTTTTGCAGCCACACATCCATTTGACACATTCCTGTTTGAAAAGGCGTCCTTTTCATCAAGGAAACAAAGCCTTTTCTGGTTACAACATCAGGTAGTCATACTCTGCTGTTACAGTATCAAACGGTTATCTTAATAGAGTTTTTATTTGAAAAGGACATGGTCTTCAAGGTGTTTTAGAACTATTAGGCATGGAAAATAATGAAAAGTTAGGAGTGTGTTTTGTTTTGTGCTTCAAAGTTGTTGTTTTTTTGTCTCCTTTCTCTGAAATTTGGCTCTTGTCGAGCACTGACCTTGCACTCTGGCCGGTAAATACCCTATTGGTGGACGGAGCTTTGTAAAATAGACGCTGTATGCTGGGGCACTGAAAGCAGAAAAGTGGAGAGAAAATATTTAGCCTTGAGTGCTGTCATTGTTCTTTTTTGGTTTGTTTTATAGAGAAAAAAAAACAGTGAGACAAACATGAGTGCATGTTTCAAACTGTGTCCGTGGCAGTAAAGATTTTAGTTGTCATAAGGAACTTTTCAAATACAGAACCAAACATAAAGGCTGCAGAAAAAAAAAAATCAACTGGTATTTTGCGTAACATGGAAGTAATTTAATTATTATATTGTTTTTTTTTAAACGACATAAATATGTACCTTAAAAACAGAAAAGCACAAAACCATACTGTATGTTAACACTTACAGATGTCTTACAGATGTCTTTGCAGGGTTTGTTAAAGATGACAAATTAGAGCTAGTTTAAATTAGATCATTCATTTCAATGTTTAGCTAGCATAATAAATTACTGGCAAAATAAAATAAATATCCCATTCTGCAGAATAATGTAATATGTTCATCTTTGGAAATTGAAAAATGCGGCATCCTCCTTTGTGGACACTTCCCAGACAGAATACTGTGAGGTTGAAAAAATGCAGTGTATTGAAACCTCATTTTCCTTTACATCTGTCTAAACCCAGCGTTATTGCTGTCTGACCCAAAGTGTTAAGTGAGAACACTTAAAGCTCTGAAAAAGACTATTTTAGCCCCGTATTTGACACAGGGAAAGCTGAGATTTGGAGGGAGCTGTTTCTAAATCTATAGTTTGCTTTGGTGTATACAGAGAAAAACAGTTATGGAAGTGTTATATAACTGATTTTCTGACAATATTTCTTTGTCTGAATATGAACATAAAAGTTTTTTTTTCTCCTTTGTTGGCCTTTCTCTTGGGAGAGCAGGTCTTACTCTTTGGTCCATCTAAAGCTCTCCCAAGTTTCACTTACAGAAGGCAGGCTAAGCCGCTTGGTAAAGCCCAAGTCTGTGCTGACATGAAGCTTTCAGGGAAATTTTGCTTACTGAACAAATTTACAAAAAGAGTTGAAATGGCAGGCTTCCAATGAAGAAAACCTATGTATTTTTGAAGAATTGGATACCTGAGAGGAGATTTAGGTTAGGGATGTGTTTTAAAGCTAATCCACCATCATGCTTAAGCCATCATTAATACCGGTGATGGTAAGATTAACCGGTTTTCGTCGATGCACGGAAATGCACGTGACACAAATGCATTAGTAAAGCAGTTTTAAATGTCTGATTTATAAAGGAAAAATTTTAATTACGCCGGATTTTACCTCATTGTATTGGTTAAATTCGATATTAATGTACAAATGCAAATAAATAAATAAAATGAATTATTGACCAACTAGCGCTTCCTGTAGATCGGAAGAGGACGAAGCTGTGCGGTTTCGCGCACGCGCTTAATTACCACAACAAACATGGCGGAGCAAGCGGAACCGATATATTCACCGCCACACTATGGCTTTTACAAGAGAAACGGACAGCTTGATAAAACAAATACGATTTGTAAAATGTGCACCCTTTATCGAGTGCACTGGAAGCACGACTAACCTTATGACTCACTTGAAAAGGCGATATAGGATCAGGGTGGAGACGCCTATCAGTTCATCGTCTTCAGAGGCAGATCACGTCGTTCTTCTTCCTTCGGCTCCGCGCATGGTGAGACTAGCATTTCGTCCCTTTTTAGCGGATATTTGGCTATTAATATCCGCAGTGCGAAAACCACAACTTATGCTGTATACTCCTTACTGGTTTTTGTGTGTGGAAATTTTGCGCATGCGCACAACGCTGGAGGGCAAAAAGACTGTTGCCCATAGCCGCGCTGTCGCAGTAGAACATTTCCGTGAACTAAATGAAACTTGGGGAAAGGGAAAAATAACGCAAAAGAACACCTCAAAACCACTCGTATTCTTCATTTTCCTCGCTCCCAGTGTCGGCTAGGCTGCACGCAGACTGGCTGCCATAGCAACTGACAACACGACACTACGGCATATTATGTATCAGGATTCAATGCCAAAAAACACTCAAACATTTCCCACGCAAAGATTATATGATGATTAATAAATGATTGAAATTTGAATTGCTTCATTCATTTTTATTAATGAAAAAATATGTAAACAAATATATTTTTCAGCTAAGTTCATTTAAATCGAGAGGCATCTTTTATGAGGACGTAAAACCTATATAATTGAATCATTGGTTGATGAGGATGTTAAATATATCGGATGATCAGAGATTGTGAATCCAGACGTGTATCGTATCGGTAGAGATCAGAAATTCCCACCCCTACTAAAACTATATACCTAATACAACAAATAAAAAAAAAAAAAATAGACTAAATTGGATGCAAATGATTCTTTTTTTTTTTTTTAAAATGAGTCATGATAAAGCTACTGTCAGAGAAAGTGCTTGTGTGTGAAGCAAACCCAAGTACATCTCTATATGAGAATTTTGCTCTCTATTTTTTCCAAGTAGCTATAAAACATTTGTTTGAATGCAAGGCAAAGAGGTTGTTAAGGGAGTGAGAGAGACATGCTTTAGATTTACAGTTAGAGAACTGCGGTATTTCTAGTGTGAGATAATGCGACCGCTATTAGAGATACTTTTTCTTTTTCTTTTTTTCAAACGTACACATTTTTGTCAGAAGTGCCATTAAGTGGGAAGGGTGCTGTATTCAGTGTGAACCAGATGCAGTGTGTGGAGGAGCTTATAAAAGCTTAGATGCAGTGTTTTGGTCCGTGGGGGTAAATGGGAAAGGGGTGTTGAAAATCAGAAAGCAGATCATGCGAGTTCAGTTTTAATCCCCAGTGATAGCATTGACCAAAACTGAATGCTCATTTTGGGGCGCGAGTGTGCATCTTTGCATAAAAACCTCAAGTCAGGGATTTTTACTTATGCAGGTTTTCTAATTCAAATCTACTGAGAAAATAGTCCACTGAGTTTTGTAACTGAAGAGCTTAGCAATTGTTTTCAAAGCTATGCTTTGTACATGTTTTTATGTTGACTCTAGCTTCTTTTGCTTTATGTATTTTGATGTGAAAGATTTAGCTTGTAGCAATGTGCCTTCTAGGTCAGGAAGTTCTCAAGGGACTTTCTGCTTAAATGAAGGTTGAGTAATACTAATAAAAAAAAAACCCAATCCTGTAAATAGAAATTGTCAACATGCTATCGCTATGTGATACAGACAAATTTAGAAAATCTTAAACATCACAGCTTTTAGTCTAATTTCTGTTTGAACAACCTGTTTCTTCCACACTTGTAACAACCGAGACATTTTTTTTTTGGGGGGTTTTTTTTTCGCTCTGTCTCTGCAACAGCTGCTCCACTGAAGGTCATGCCTGGCTATAAACCGCGACGGTTATAAATGGCTTGCAAGCGCTTTGTGCGGAAAGATGGAGGCGATGGGAGCTGATAGACGGCAATTGAAACAAAGCAAATCGAGGAGAGAGAAAGATCAAAGCAGGGAACGATAGTTACGATGAATAAAAGGGCTTTAAAAGATCAGAAGTGTTCACTCTGTCTTTTTGCCCACATTACTGCCCCGGGAGGAGAATTTTCCCCGTTCAAATTCGGCAAAGTGAGTCACCCGTTTTCCTCAAGGTTGACCAAAGTGCATATAATTGCAAGATTTGTCTGCATCTCAGCATCGTCTATGTGTGTGTTATTGTCAAGTTCTCCTAGCCCCACTGCACCAGTGAATAATAACCTCTAATTAAACATTGTGGTTGATTAAGCAGGTCTAAGAGTCTCTCTACCCATATAGGACTGAGACAACACACAAATTAAAGAGCCAGGAGCTTTTCAGGTTTCAGTGGAATAATTGGTGAAATCATATTGAAGCTTTATGGGTGTGATCGTCACAGTTTGTGGTTTTTTTTATTAAGAGCAACTAAGAAAACAGATATTTATTTAGTGAGTCGTAAAGGTTTTTGAGGGATGAATGCAGGGCTGGATGCAAGCTTGGTTAAATTGCTGCTTTTGATCAAATAAGTGCAGGCACATATGAGAGTACGTTTCCACGCTATCAATTAAATAGCAATTGAAATGCAAAAATGTAAGCCCATGACTCTTGAGAATAGAGGTGTGTAATTATAATAAGCAGCATAAGCAGAAGGAAATGCAATTAAAAAGTCCTGCGTACACTCAGGCAGGGTTACCAAGGTAAACGAAGAGTAAAGAGGTCAATGCGGTAGAACTGAAAGTAAAGTGGTTGACAAAAAATAGAAAATGTTACCAAAACATGTGAGGAAGTTTTTATATCTACATCTAGATGTAAAATGAAAATTAATGAATTTTAATTTTACATAAATGTCAGCCATTAGACACCAGACTCATTGACAACATGACAGATTTACCAAGAACGTAGCCCTTCCCTACCAACGGAAAAGCGAGGCGGACATCTTTATTTCTTTGTTGTAAGTTTCAATATTCAAAACCAACTCTTTGACCCTTAAGTCAGTAATGGATTGATTTTGCCAAATGTTTGTTTCTTGTGCATTTACTGCTATCATTTCCAGTTATTTTTGTTTTTAGGTATTTATTTTTCTTCTTCAGCCTCCTCAGTCGCAGGTATAAAGCAGCAAAGCAGGATTTTATACTATAACCTTGGAATTTCGAACTGGGGTCTAGGAAAGAAATAAATTGTATGCATGAACCTTTTTTTTTCCAACTCTCATCTCCAATATATTACATAAGCAAAGTATGGCTCCATGTTAAAATGTCAGAGCAGCAAGGCTATTTTCTTTTAGTTCCACTACAGCACACATTTTCATTTTGAAACACAAAGGAAGATCAACATTTCAGATGTTTTCAAGTTTTCACAGTTGTATATGTTCAGGAGGGAGGGTTGCAAACTCAAAGTAATCAACGGAAGTTCCTTAAAGAAACAGTGTTTAGGCAAGTGACATAATGAACTAGTAGAGTTGAAACGCACCACCTTATTTAAAATGCTGATGGATTGAGAGCTTTTTGCCTCAGCTCTTTCTTATTCAGAATGCACTGGAGAAATGCCAGCATAAACCCTCATCAGTGAGCACATCTCCTGCTCTATCAACCGATATCCCTCATGACGAAACACCGAGAGACTTGAACGCCTTCTGTTAAAGCCGAAGATCGACTCTCTAAACTTGAGGGAGTATTTCACCTTCCTCTAGCAGAGAACATTTGCTCTGGGATCTGGAGGAACTATTTGGCCTCCCTCCTGCTACCCAGTTGGGAATGGGTCCCAGTGTGGACTTAAGGGGCCAGTCTCAAGACATCAGCAGTTGCCGTCGACGATGTTTGTGTTGTTCCACAGCAGCCATGAAACACTGCAAGCCGGATCAGGGTAAAGGGCGGCCTGTAGCTGATTATAGCCTGAAATGGAATCCAGCTCCACTTTGTGCCACAAATGACGACACAGAGACGTGGTCATAAGCCTTCTTTATACAAAACACATGTAGAGTGGACATTACATTTCCATTCTAAAACGGGGTCAAATATGCAAATTTGTATTAAATTTGAGTATTTTCTTACCTTTGACAGTGTTACGGCGATACAGCTGATTTGAATGTTTCCTTGCCGATGAGCAGCATATTCAACCTTTATCGTAATCCACAAGCGTCTCGACCGCTCCAGCACTCCAACTAATCGCCGTTCCCTCAGAGACTGTCTTGTGTCCTGGACCCCCATTAAAACTAACCACAGCAGTGTCATGGTTGTTAAAGAGAACACAATTAGAGGAGACATTAACAATGAAAATTAATTTCCTGTCATCCCCTCCCTGGACTATCAGCCATTGTTGCTTGAAAACACCCAGCGACCGCCTTCTCTGGAGTTTTTTTTTTTTTTTTTCCTCTCCCTACCCTGCTTTTTTTAGTGGGACTGTTGCTTTTATGGATGTGCTGAATTTTCTCTCAGGCTGCAGAGTAAATGTTGTGCGTGCCATTCTCTGTGAGATAAACTACTACTGTTTACTGACCAAATCAAGGTGGTTAGAGAAGGAGATGTAGTGAACCATCACTTTTCTCTTGTGTCTCAGTAACTAATTGACAACACCCTTTCTGCCTGCTCATTTCTCTCACCTGCTGTGTCCTTCCTCTATGTCCCCATGACGACACAGCGCAGCACGCGTAGGGCTGGCCACATTCTCTGACAGAGTAATTGAGCATATTCCTCTTTAGCACAACACAGGCTGTCTGCAGAACCCAGCAACAGAAGGAGTTGTGGGGGGGGGGTGCGGATTCTAAGAGAGAGTGATGTAAAATCAGCGTGAAAGAGCGAGCAGAAAGAAAGTAGAACGATGGGGGGGGGTTGGAGGGGGGGGGGGGGTTGGGGTTGTACTGAGTGAAGAGACGGATGAACGTTTGAAATGCGAGGCAGTGTCCAGTCTAAAAAGGGAGAGAGCGTAAACTGGGGATAAAAGGAAAGCTTTCTCGCGCGTACATGAAAATTTTACACCCGCGTTCTTTCCACTTGAGCATCACTCGGGAGTGGACATCTGCAGAGACCACCAGTTTGATGGCTGAATATTTCAACGATGCTTTGAAGCTATAGAGATGGCTCACTTTATTTCCAACTAATTTAAATATAAAAATATAAATATTGCAACAGGGCTGTAATTAAAAAAAATATGCCTGTGTGTATTTTTTTATTTTATTTTGAATATTATCTTAATAAGACCTGTTTTAGAATAGAATAAAATTGAATTATCTTGCCTTCATCTGTCAGAAGACTTGGGGATTCTCACTGGCTAATTTATTGAAAGCAGATCTCACAATTCTGCAAGATAACACCATCATATTTTTTTTTACTTCTTTATGGAAAAAAAGTTATTATTAAATCTCTGATCTTGCTTCCGTCTGATAACCTTCTAATGGCCTGTGCAGGTTTGCATCACCAATTTCACCCTCTCCCTCTTTCTTCAGTCAACAGACGTTTACGTGTTGTAGTACTAAAGCATGTGGCTCTCCATGTGACTTCTCTCCTGATAAAACCAGATTTTCACACTTTGGAGTCTTTTATTCGCAACTTAATTACCACCAGCAGTCTGACATTGGGCCAGGTACCAAAGGATTTAAGCAGGCAATTTTTCATCTTCAAATTTGGGCTAGACTCGACCTGTCTCTAAGTTGCTCTGAATAAAACGCTGGAAAAGATTGCTTACCTCCAACTGAATGACCTTCAGATACATTTATTCTGTCTTTGTTTTTTATTTTATGCTTTGTCATTTTGAGGTGATTTAAAAGTAAAGAAAGCTTTGCTTGTTTTGATCTTTTCTGGCTAAAGAAAAACCCCACGCTAAAATGAAGTGACTTGTGGTTGTGTGGACTGGAGTCGTCAGTTTTTAGACAAACATTGGATTTTTCATTTATGGTAGCAATCATTAATTTTACTATTTGTAGTATGCTGTGTCTTGTAGGTGGTTAACTGCACTGCATTGATTGGTCAAATAGTACTTTAAGAACAACATGAAATTGGATTTTAGAGGAGATTAAAAGTATTTGTCCTTTACACGTAGTACTCAAGACAATATCAGCATGTTCATTCTTGCTAGATGTTTACTCATCACGTACACAAATTTTATTAGCTTAGTCATTTTTCATAATGCACTGGTGTATTTTTTTCATGATCAAACACCTACATAACAAACATAAACAACTGCAATTATTGAGTACTGCTGATATTTTCTATTTCACAGCAGAAAAAAAAAAAGAAATTGATCTACATCAAACCTGTTTTCATTAGAGAAAATTCCGACAAGTTGACTCTTTCAATAGGACCCTCTTAAGATATTGTCTTTTTTTTGTTTTTATTTAACACAGCAACCAAACGGTTCTTCACCAGTTCTGCTGCCCAGCCCCGGAGGCCCCTGAGGCGGAGACCTCCACTGCCTGTGTCCCCAGGTAAGATGATTTCCCCTCCCAGTAACATCTTCACAAATGTTTTGATTTTCACCTTTATTTACTTTCCGTTTTTGAGACCCTTTTCTCAACTGCGGCCTCTTCTCATGCATCCTGCTAGTAGCAGTGCTTCAGTAGCTAAACCCTTGTCCAGTCAGCTGCCTCAGAAGCGGTGTCTAAAGTTGAAGTGGTTGTAAACGCTTCAAGGTCTTGCAGGGAGGAAAAGCCCGAGTTCTCTTGCTCGAGTCTCTAAAGTCGCATGGCGGAAGAAGAAGCCTTCCAAGGATTTAGATTTCGAAAGGATTTTGTGCTTCTAAATTAAAGAAAAATATCGCATTCCATAAAATTCCTTTAAAGTTTTCATAATTAATTACTTTTAGGTCATTTAAAAAATTCGGCGTGCAGTTAGATGCGGATATTGTCTTGGCATTTTTAGATAGAGCTGACTGCTTGCTCGCCTTCCACTTTTGTTTACACAAGTGGAGTCCACCTACCGAGTTTCGCTGGAAATTATAGCATTCAACAAGCCAAGGCACATCAATAGCAATTAAGCCGTTCACCCGAAAATGGTTTGTTTGTCGCAGACTTCGGTTTTTCATAGGATTGCTTTGCTGCATTGTTCGAGCTTGGCAGAGGACAGCGGATAAGCAAACACACTTGGATAGCAAATCATAGCCCCTGCAATGCTGGACACAATAAGTGGCAAAAGGGCTGCAGACCGACAAACGCTGACGCAGACGCTCTTTAAACAAACTTATAGGCCTGCAAGGTGTGAAGGCAGCTGCATGAACCGATGTAAAAAATAAAAATAAAAAAGTTATATTAGAACCTGCTCGGATCAAAACTCAAAATGTATTTATTACACATTCATATTATGTGTACATAAACATTTAAGCTATTTTAAGTCTTGGAATTGATCAAAAACCAATCACACAATTTTGAAATCAATCTGAAGGATCAGTTCTCAACCTTTCCATAAAGTCATCAATTCTTCTAGATGAGGTTAGTAAAAAGAAGGCAGATCAATAAAACCTATAAGACAAAATAGCTACTGGAATCCAAAAAAAAGAAAGAAAACGTCTCCAAAATATCTTTGATTCCTTTTTCATATTCGTTCAAGAGGTCAGGCTTGCAATCTTTTAAAGCGAAGGTCTGGCATAGTTATTATTTGGCTTTTAGCCACGTGAATTAATTTACTTGCATACATTCTTGTAGTATATTGGGCAGAGTGTGCTTTAAAACTAGTACAGCAGCAGAAATGGAGGAGAATAAGAAATCTAGAACTGAAGGGAAAATTAAATGAGTTTTTTTCATTCGTTTTCAGGTTCTAATCTTTGTAAGAGCTGAGAAGCATTAAGCTTAGAGTTTTAGGACTCTAATGTCTTTTAGGATGTAGAAAAAGAGAAACATAAACTGAGGAGTGGAGCACTTTAATGCAGCCATAGGATTTAAACAAGAGCAAAAATAGAAATAGAAATAACCTTTATTGTCCCTCATTGGGGAAATTTTGGTGTGCCAGCAGCAAAGTGACAGGCAAGTTGGAGCACGTAAATTTACACAAAAATACGATTATTAAAACAGAACCTGGTATATAATACTATACATAAAGTAAATGCACAACATAAGAAATAATGTGCAATTATTAGAAATAGCAAAGATTAAAAAAGCCAAACAAATGAGTAGGATAATTTCAAAAATGTACAAAATGTGCAAAATGTGCTTGTGTGACTGCAGGTTGTCATCAGATTTCTTTACTTCAAAAAATAAAAAATGAACCAGTGAGCGAAAAACGTTTCCTCCCTCCCTTTAACCCTTGTGCATTCAAGGACTGAGGCAAACGTAGAGGACTATGGCAAATGATCCAAGTTTTATGTATCTTTAGGGTTAAAAATGGGGAGCAGGTGTTCCCATTGTTCAGGCATGTTCTCTAGACCTACTGGTAATGTCGGCATGAAAGGTTACGAAAGAAAGTGTGAGGCAGGGAAAGTTTGAGGAGGCCACGTCAGATCCGAGGTGTTCCTCTGCACCACACCAATCAAAAATGTGTCGCTCTTAACGGCTCGAACGGCTCATTTGCGCGGAAGGTGATTTCGAGATAGATGAGACGTGAAGGATGTAAAGTCGCGGATCAATCAGAGTTTATCGAGTCGAACTTTGCTTGATAAAAGGTGTATTGGGCTGTTGTGTTGTCTAATTGTCTTGTGCTCTGAAGGCCACTAACAAAGGCTTCAAGCAAGGAGCACAGCACAAGGTCCTCTGTAACTTTCAAGACTTTAAAACGTCCCCCTGGCAACCTCTGAAGCAAACCACTTCAAAGCAGGACCCCCTGGGGCTGAGACAGAAAGCAGCTTGTGGTTTTTTGTCTTTTTTTTTTTTTTGTTGTTGTTCTTGTTGCGTCTTATCTCTTTTTTAGAAAGCTGTATTCTGTTCAGGTTGATTTTCTGTATTTCCGCATTGTTGTCAGTAATTGGTTGATCATCCTTTCACGTGGCATCCCCCACATCCCAGCAACATAACTCCACACAGCACCCCCTCCCTCTCTCCCCACCACCCTTCTCGCCTCATTGCATCTGTCATCACTCATGCTCACTCCATTCGGGCTTGTCTCCACAATGTGGTCACACTGATTCCAAAAAAAAAAAAAAGGAAAAGAAAAAAGTGCAATACTTCCATGTTGGTAAAGTCTACTAATATGTGTTAAGACTGTCATAGTGCATCAGTGTGTGTAGAATAGGGACCTTCCCATGTTGGAAACTTGGTGAGCCTTCTTGTTGACACATGTAATGCATTTGTGTTCATGTGAAAAACAAACAAACCAAAAAAAAAAAAAGTGTATCATGTTGCATGCTTTGGCTTGGCAGTAATCAGGCATCCTGTAGCTCCCTGTCTTATCTGTTTTTGTGTGAGTGTTAAGTGTGTGTTTGTGCCGTGTGTCACTGCAGTGAACATGGCATGCAGTAAACGATTTAATATACAGCGCCTTGCAGACGTGTTGCTGTTCCTTTGGACACGTTTCCCATTTTGTCACAATACGACCACAAACTGATGTGTTTAATTGAGATTTTACGTGAAATAGCACCACAAAATAATAGCGCGCAGATGGAAAGTGAAGAATAATACTTTTTTTTTCATTTCATCAATCAATCAATCAAATTGTATTTGTATAACATTTCAGCAACAAGGCATTTCAAAGTGATTTACATAATAACAAACACAAAAACACAAAGTCATGCAACATAGAATCAACAATCAAAACAGTGTGCCATCGTTACATTCGTAAATGATTACGTTTCAAATACAACTAAACAGTCGGGTTTTTAGTCGAGATTTAAAGGACAACATGTGAAAAATCCATCATGAATTTATATTTGGCTTCCTGAGTCAATGTTTTATTTCATCGCCTTTTTTACTGGAATTGCATTTGCCATTCTTGTGTGGAAGGTCTTCACCAGATTTACGCATTTAAAGACAGAAACTCTTAACTTCTTCATTTCAATAGAACTCAAACTTCTTGCGATTGTGTGGAGGGAATTCTAAAACAGATTTTAGTGCCTGGACTGAGACTGGATTACGCTAACACATGAGTAGTCTTTGATCTAAACATGTATGTGTAGAGTTGTTAACCTGCTGGAAGATGAACCTCCATCCCAGCCTAAACTCTTTCGAAGCTCCTAAAAGGTTTTTCCTCCCGTAATTAAACTCCATCCATCTTCCCGTCACATTTGACCGGCTTCCCGGTCCCCGGTGAAGAAAAAGTATCACAACACGACGCTGCCGCTGTTTTTCACCGCAGAGATGGTGATGTATCTGATTAATGTACGTTGTGTAATCTCCAAGGGTTTTATAGAACAGCTGTGGATAATCTATCAAGATTTTATCGGGAAAATATTTGTAGAATTGTGCACTATTTTCCTTCAACATCAAAAGTATGCTCTGTTTTGGGTTGGTCTTTCACATAAAACTTAAAATATATTGAGCTTTATGTTTGCATAGTGGAAAAAAAGAAGGAAAAAATCCAAATGATATCAACACTTTTGCAAGGCACTGTAGTTAAGGAATACATATAACACTGTAACAGATCATCAAGGCCAGATTGAACAAAATCTTGAGATATTTTATCAACTTTTTTTTGTACTTGTGAGGAAGTTTTTAATGTTTTCACAGGGCAAATCTCTGAATTAGCATATAAAAAACTTCCTTGCGTCTTTCACATATACCGACTTAAATTTTATGCTGGTAAAATTTTAAAATGAGCCATAGAAATGATGCATAGTGCATGATTTCCATAAATGCTTTTGCTGAATTTGCAAACTAGCAAAGCCTGAATAAATGTGTAGTTGTTCTAAATTGAATTTGAGCCCTATTTTCATTTAAAAATAACATTTGGGATTATCATTGATTGACAGTTGATGCTAGGTAGTGTTGGTAACTTCTTACATACTGAATAATATACTTTCATGTGGGTTGATTGACTTGTGAATGCAAGAAGACATGTAATGCATAGGATTCAGAACATGTATAAAAACCGGATCCTGATCCTGTTGTCCGGCAGAACTGAAATATTTCATGCGGAACTAGACCTCATTAACATAAAGAGAGAGCTCAACACCGCTGCTATTTTAGCACGTAACCAAACCGTCTTTCTCTCACTGGACATGTCAGAGAGATTTCATGATGATGTTTCATTTGCACTGCTGCTTCTGCCTCGAATAATTTCAGCCTCCGTGTCAAAGGGGGGTCAGTTCGGAAAAGGACAAAACTGGGAGCTGCAAGCAAAAGCCCGCTGCTCCGGTCGCCATGTTGCTTTTGGTAAACACCTGAGTTTTTTTGTCCTTTTGTTTTGTTGGATTAGTTAGAAACAGAAAAAAGGACCCAACTTGGTATGTGGGAAATCATTAAAAAGAGGGGAAAGTTTGAGCTGAAAAGAGAGGAGTCAGGTTTATGCTGTCACCTATAATGAGCACCCAGAGGAGGCCGAAAGCTCATCAGGGTCACCATCGCCAGGTCTAAAACGGGCGCCAGAGGGTTTGGAGACAGTGGCGGATTTGTATCCCGGCACATAACGTCACATCTATAATCGCGGATGGAGTTGGCTGATTGTCTGAGATGGCTACAGCCTTTCAATTAGTTGTGTGAGCCATCGTCTGCTGTGCTCTGCTTCGTTTGCACACGGGAGTTCTATTGTTACCTTTATAAGACCGCTGGGGAGCCGGGGCTCAGCTTTCTGCTCTGCAGCAAAAACAGAAGTGCTGCAGTCGACAAACAGGAGCCCAGAAACCTAATAAAAGGAGGGGGAATTTTAATTTAAATATATATATATATATATATATATATATATATATATATATATATATATATTCAAGCACAATAACAGTGCATTAAATGAGTCAGAAGGATTAATGGTAGATGGTTAACATGTATTGCATTTGACTTGATTTTTTTATGTTTTATATACAGTTTAGTTTTTAAGAAATAATAGTACCATTTAAAAGTTTTTTTCTTCAGTAGCCCATTCACTAAGTGAAACATATATCTGTATCTATATCTATATATATATATATATATATATATATATATATATATATATATATATATCCGGATATCTTTCCTTAAATTGTTTCCCCTATTGTTCAAATATGACATTGACACAGATCACCAGATTATTGAATCCACTCTTCAAAATGGAACAAAAAAATCACAGAAGATGCTAAAAAGTTATAGCTAAAGTATATTTATATTCATAATTCAGATACAACAAAATACCGCAACCTAACCAGATCTGTGGTCAGAGCAGTAATGAAAGCTGTAATACAACCAAAACTTGGACAAACCAGTCTAGAACACGATCCAAGTTTATCTCACCATCTTAACAAAATTGATTGTTGTTCAGCTTAGTGTTCCTCTAGTTGTTTTGAGAGTTGAATCTGTTGAATTTAACCCTGAAGAGTCATAGAAACAGCGGAAAGCTATGAATTTGCGACGTTGGTGGGTGTCTGGTCTCTGTGATCTTAAAACTGAACTTCCTAAAAGGTAATGAGCAGACTAGCTGGAGCGTAATAATAATGAGCTCATATTGCAGGGTTTCTGCAGCCTTTTAAAATGTAAAAGACTCACATTTTTAAGCTGCTCAAATTGGATCCCTTTTTGGTTTTTTTTTGTGTGTTTTTAATCAAAAACCCAAACGAGAGGAAATTTTCAGACTTGCTCTGTAAACTTGGGAGCAGTGACTTGAGTGAAAGGTCACTCAAGTGAGTGGCTCTAGATGCTAGAGCTCGTTAAGATTTTTATGCTTCTGCTTTTCTTTTTAGGTTAAATTATAAGCAGGTAAAAAATTTCCTTGGTTCTGACTCAGTCTAGTCCTCTGAGAAAATTGCCATTGTGATGTTTTTTTTATATCTTTTTTAGGGCACATAGTTAAATATAAACTGTCCAGTCAACCTTTGGCAGATGTTGGCTCCCACTCTGGGCATGATGCTTGATCCTGTCAAAGATTCAGCTGCCAAACGTTTCACTCTTTCTCCTCAGCAGGTCCCAAAAAGACTGACATGCTGCTCATCATTTCAGACCCCTTAAAATTAGCCCTACTGTGGTGCTCCTAACCAAATGCCTCACACACACGCACACGCCAGCGCTTTAATTAGCTATCCTATGCTAATTAGCATACACAACCTGCCATTCAGCTCGTCAGAAAGGAAATTAGCTTGCAACGTCACAAAGCTTCATCTTGATGAACACATCTTTTTTTTTTTTGATGATGTCCTCAATTGCTGCTAAGGCATCCATCCAAAAGTTGCATTTAAGCATATGATTACAATTTAATGCTAGGCATTTTATGACAAAGTATAAAAATGCTAAAAGGCAGGAGAGTAAGAGGTGTGTGGAAAGAATTATGGCAATTCACCCCTAGCTGTGCTGTGACTCCTTGCCATGTCACCCGTTTCTATAATTAATCACTGGATTTGATATTAAACTGACATAATTATTGGAGTTCTGCAGCTTGAAGTGGCCTGAATAAGGACTTTATAGTTTATGTCCAAGTAGAAAGGAAAAGAAAGACCATAGTATTTGAAAAAAGAACAAAAAATACAAATCCCTCATGACAGTTTTTTCCTCAGGGGAACAAAAAGTAGTGATGTACAAATTTTGTCCAATTTCGCTTTTTCTTTAAGTCTATCTGACAAAAAAAAACAAACAAAAAAATCAATAACTAACTTTTAGTGTTTTTCCTGTTCTATTACAGCACCGAACCTAAGGCTTCTTTTTAGTTGGTAGACAAATGAACAGGTTCAAATTGACTGACTTGTTTAATTTGTTGGATAAGAAGAAAAAGAAGAAATTCACTCCATTGATGGTTTGCTATAGAGCAGAAAGAAACATACAAGTGAAGAAGAAAATAAAGTTTGGTCAAAATCAGAGAATCAAAATTTTCCCTTGCCTTTCTTAGGGAAATTCTTTATTCTAGCAAGGTTTTAATGATCATCCTAAACTGATTTAGTGGATGTGGTTATTAAAGGTTAGTCCAAAACTACACCAGTGTTTCTTGTAGACTCTTTGTTTTTTAGCTAATGATATCCATGAATTTATTTACTTCTTTGACCAAAAGCAATTACTTTTTTTATTTTATGAAGAAGGCTTCATAAAAAAAGCGAATTCTGACTGATTCGCTTGTTGATTTAGTGAACAAACCGACTCGGTGACTGTAAGGTCCCCGCAGTGGCATAGTGATAAAATGTTGCGTCATCAGGACACATGACATGACGTGAAGTAATTTTGCAGACTTGAGAGAGGGCCACTGAGGAAATCCACAGCTGAGTTTGTTCACCCAGAACAATGAGACGCCGTGGTCACTCTATCTGCCAAATAAGATCTGAGTCACTTTGATCACTACAGTCTCAAGAGCTTCTGGAAAATAACTTGATTAAGGGGAATATTTACTATCTGCAATATTTTAGGGAGATAAAAGGAAGAAAACATCACAGGAACATGTAAAGGCAGATCAGAAACATGCTATTTAAAAGATACATAATTTATTTTATAAATTTAAATGGTAAAGATCATTTAGATGATGGTTTGTGATGCACAGGAGACATAACGTGAGACTTGTTGGCCATCAAGTTAAATTTTAGTTCCAGATGTTTCCTATGTCTGCTTAATGGTTATTTTAAGATTTTTTTACGTAGCTTGAATACCCCAGCAATGTCTTGTATCACTGAACCATTTTTTCACCGTTTTAAGGTGCGCGGCAGCCACACGTGTTATCCGACTAACTTGTTATAAAGTACCCTTTGCTCTTCTTCCTCCCTCCATCCGTCTCACCTGTGCATCTGAGAATTGAATTTCTTGAGCGATACCCCCGGCCACAGTTTCCTTGAACTCTTTGTTCCATAATTTAATACTTGCTGCCTGTCTATGCCTTTCCCTGCAATGAATGTTGTGGCGCTGGCCGTCACGCTGCCTCATCTGGAGGAAGTGACCTTGGTCGCTGGCTGTTTTGTTGTCACGATAACAGGAAGCAGAGGAGAAAAGAACACATCCGGGTTTATGAATATAGAGAGATTGCCTGTTTTTCTTTCCCCTTCTGTCATGACTTAAAAAGTTGCAGAACCAAGACGAAGCAAAAGTTGTTGTTTTTTTATTTCTATTGTCATCTTCTATTGGGCCTTTAGGGTTAGGCTCCAACCTATCAGAGAAGCACAATCAACATCATTATCCTCTGGGGTCCCACCATTCAGCTGTTTTTTCTTTTTTGTTTCTGGTTATTTCCATCAAAACACATTCTTTGGGACACATGTAGCCTAAATTCATCCAAATATTTGAAACCTCTACAGGGAATGAATAAGAAAGGAGCTTTAAAGAATGTGGGAGCTTGGGGTGGTTTCTAATTAAATTGATGCCTTGAACTAATTTATTTTCACCCTAAGGTCTCTTTTATGCGAGACAGCCAAAGCAGAGCAGCAACGGGCACATCTGCGCTTCCTCGTTTCTTTATACGCATGAGAGAAGAAGCTATATAGGCAATATACAAAGAGGACTGCCGTGCTATATTCCTGCAAGTCAGCTACTGCTGCTTCTGTGTTCAAAAGCTTGTCTCAGTTTTGTGAAATAAGAGGCCGGCATTACAGCCGGGAAAAGAACCAGTGAACACGTCCAACCAATAAACCCGCATACATAAAAAAAACATCAAAACAATTAATAAATAAATAAAGTTGTAATAAAGTGGAATGACACGCTCACCAACATTTCTTAAGTGGTTTTGTTGTTATTGACAGACTAAAGACGTATTCTGTATTGAGACAGTATTCTCACTTATTGCTCAGGTTTGATTTTGACACATTGTGCACATAAACGGTCTCTAAAACTTTTTGAGCTCTTGAGGAGCTTCTTTCTGTACACTCTGAACTTCAGTTCTCCCCACAGGATTTCATTTGGATCCAAGTCAAGTTATTGACTGGGCCGGCCTCGCCTTTATATATGTATTTTCCTCTGAAATAGCTTGAGCTTCCTTGGCTGTGTGTCTAATCAATGTTCATCTCAAGATTCTTCTTCATCTTCAGCTTCTTTTCAAGAATTTCTCAGTTACTTTCTCAGTTTATTCTTCGTACAATATCGTCCTATGTTCAAAGGCAGCCTCACGCCGTTATGTTCCCACCTCCAAACATTGGAGTTTACAGTTTCTGGGATGATTCGCAATGACATTCATCCTTCTCCAGTCTACAGTGACATCAAAAATGTTACATTTTTGGTCTCGTATGATCAGACTTTTCCCCTCCCAGTGCATTATTGAGTATGGAAAATGTTTTGCAGAAATCTTGTGAGTATTTGGTTTAAGGCGATTATGTCCTTTCTACTTCGGCATTTGGCCAAAACATTTGTGCATCTTCATGTTTTTAATGCGTATTCCTCATGCAAATCGAATTTAACATATGTTCATTAGACCTTTTTTGTGTTATGTGTGGATTACTCTGGCTGCTACTGATGTCTGATGGAAATTTCTCACCAAATAGCCCTGTAGGAAAAACACATTACTGAGAAAAGCATGTGTTGAAAACTTAATTTGACTGCTGTGTCGCACGGAAGATTTCTACAGAGTCACAAAGTTGCTTTTGTACTTTTTCAAATGATTAAGCATATATAAACACATAAAAAAATGAATAACATTGAAACATTCAGTAACAGAATTTATTAAGTGAAACACAACACACAGATTACAGACAGATTGATTTCTTAAAGCCTTTATTTCTGGTGATTATGATGATTTTCTGCTTGCAGTAAATAAAGACACAATGTTTGAGTTTAGAATATTAAAAAAAATATATACATACCTGCTAAAATGTAATCTCTAAAAGGTCATTTTTATCTGATAAACAAGGCTGATTGGAATGCATATTCTAATATTGAAAGTGACTGTATATCTTGGAGTCCACAATCAGCCATCCTTTTACTTTTGAGTATAAAAAAATGGTAATTTTGTCCCCTTTTACACACACACACAGGCACACACACACAGCTATGGAAGGAAGTATATTCAAAGAAGACTGTGAAGACTGCACACATAAAAGCCAGTGTGTTAGTCAGGAGTATGAGTCAGCCAGGCAGAGCGGTTGTATAAGGTATTATGTGGCGCTAAAGGACAATCAGGTTCAGAAAGAAAGTCTTTAATGATGCCACTGTGATAAGTTATCACTGCTTGAGGCTTGTTTCAGATTTTGTCAGCCTACAGGGTTTAAAAGAAATTGCCACAGCGCCTGCTATGTTCGCCATTATGAATATTTTTAAAAGCTTCCCTAATACAATATAATAAAACCTTCCTTTGGGTATATTCCAACCCAGCCAGTCTTCTTACTGAATTGAATTTCTGAACATGTTTTATCACATTATTATATAAAGCAAGGTGAATAATGACTTCCATCATTTCTGAGAATTGCTTCACTTGTCCTTGCAGACACAGCAACAGAAGGCCACAGTATTTTCTGAGATATGCAGCTATAACGCCTATCCGGCAACAATATTCTCCGCAGTTATTTTGGTGAAAAATCTCTGGAATGAATCCCCTCGTCTTACATGTTCAACCTTTTTCAAAGGAAAAACGACCAGTTTGTGGTGCTCTTTCTCTCAGCCTTAGCACAGATCTTTTACCTTTGTAGATCAATCCTGCGCTCTGGTTACAAGCAGCTCTTGAGATTTCAGATAACAAAGATTTAGAATACAGTGGCAAATCTCTCCGAAAGATGCGATTGCATTTCTGTTTCCCTCCTTTTGCTCCTTTCTCCCACCGTCTTTAATGGTTCACCGTCTTATTAGTTTCCATCATCTCTGAGGCCCCTGAGTGCCCAAAGCTCCAATCTGCGGCCCGGTCAATAGCTCAACTCACTTCTGAATATGGAGCGATAAAATGTCCCCAGTGTGTAGGCGAATGTATGAGACAGAATCAGCCAAGACAAAAGACGGAGCATAATGTTATGGGATAAATATCCATTCCCTTCATGTAGCTGACCCTCTATCTAAATTGCCCAGAGCTCCGACGACGGATAAAATAAGATGGCTTCTCTGGACAGCAGGGGGTGCTCATGAGAACCAGAAGCTCCAAGCAGTCACAACATCTGTCTGCCCACATGACTGCACATGTTGTCCTGACCTTTATGCTTATGGCCATTTACCCGTGATTTCATCCCATGTCCCCCATCCAATTAGTCAACTTTAATCTCATAGTTAAGCTGTAAAGAAGTAAATGATGGCAGTTTTAGAAAAAAAAAAAGAAAGGAAAAAAACACACACATACACAGTCTGCAACTTTATCCAGCCTCACAGTGCAACAGAGGGAGCCAGAATCCAGAATTGGGGCCATTAGGAGGTAACACGAAGGGCAAAGAGACAGCCTAAAACCAGATATCGGTTGAGACGAAGAATTTGTTTCATACAGGGCAGTGAGTCTTAAGGATCAAATGAGAAGATACTCTAAGAGGATAGATTCCTTATCTGGCTTTATTCCTCCATGCTGCTGTAGTCTTTCATTGTTATTTTTACCAACTCACCTTAAAACCAAGGGCCCAGCATAATGGATCTTTTTGTTCTGCATTTATTGCAAGCAAAACTCCCCCCCAAAAAAACAAAACATGTGGTCCATGCAAGGGACTCTGTCAAACTAGGGACCGTGCAATCAGTGTAGCTAAATTTTCACCCTGGGTTGCCTCTTGTATGTTTATTTATTTATTTATTTTTTAAATTGTTGCCCCTTCTTGTTCTTGATTTGATCATACCATAAATTACTGTGTAGTTTATATATAAGCTAATCTTTAGTTAATTCAGTGCTTAAAACATTGCCTTCCTAAGATAAAATTATTCTGTTGATTAAAAATGAATGCTGCAGACAATTTTTTTTTGTAACCGCTGATCCAATAAAAGCACCAGTTTTGAATGTATGACATAGTGGAGCAGCAAGTTGTCTACATGTGTCAGTGTAGTCAGGTGTACAAAGACCATATCGTATGAGATTAACTTACTAAGTCAAGGCGACATCAGGCAGGGCACATCAGTGAAATAAGAACCTGTATTTGTATGACCTTCAGCCATTTGGATTATGTGTATAGATGTAGGAGGTGTGAGAGTCTCTGGAGAATGTGTGTGTATGAATTTGTCACCTGGAGGTGCAAAGTTGTTAGATTGGGGAGAAGGGCAGAGGCCCTGTACACTCAGCGAACAAGAGCAGCGCAGGACAGGTAATCTCAGCTCCCAAAGCCCATAGCAGCTCCAGACAGGTGGACAGACACTTGGCTCCCCCACAAAATAGTCATATGCCAGGGACAGTGGTAGGTTCGCAGCAAAGCACAGGAGCTGCAGAGCCCAGGCAAAACAGGAACGAGAAGAAACATAGAGCACTGAAACCCCTGACCTATACTTGCTAAAGCTCCCCTCAGGGCCGGCCAAAGCAGAAGTCGGGTCACCCTGGCTGCCAGATGGTCTTCAAAGTCCCTAACAGCAAGACAAACCTGGGCTGAAGAGGGGAAGCTTCCCCCAGAGCACCCAGGATTCGTCTGGTCTCACTTGGACCAAAGTGCTTGTTTTACATAACTACTAACATGCCGAACTACTACTGGAATCCTTTCACAAAAGTACAAAAATAAATGTCGACCATTGTTTTCAATAATCAGCTTTGTCAAAACACAACAATGATGTTATTTAACACAAGGTTTTTTTTTTTAACAAGGTTTAATAAAGCGACTCCAATTCCTAAAAAAATTGTGTGTCCCCTGCACAATTCCTTTGTGTGGGAATTGTGCTTCGGCACAATTCCCATTTTTTGAAATTGTTTTGGCCTTGCATGCGCTTGAAGACCATGTGTGTCAAACCAAGTACTTTTTATGCGTCACCTTCAAGATAACGATTGTGTGCGCTTAAATATTTAATCAATTAAATCAAAGCGGTTTTTTATCTTCAGTCAAATGACATCAATGTGAAAAGATTATCAATATTATTTAACTTTAAGAAGTACTCATCGAATGATGAGTCAGCCATTTGCTCGCGTTTTATCAATACATTCTGCCATAACCCTTTGAGGACATTCTCGATCTTGATATGGGCCTAAAGATAATGAGTTTAATAACCTTGGTGTAGACAAATCAATGTTCAGCGTTTTAAAATGATAAAACCCTAGCCCCACTATGTGCATGTCTTTTTTTAATGTATCAGTTTCCATGGCATTGTTACAGCACAACATAGGGGCCTGATTTACTTAATCACTTGGTTTTTGTTTGGGTGGAAATATCTCCTGAAATAATGTACATGAGGAATATTTTTTAAATTTAAATTTATCTTAACTCATTCTTATCAATGCTTTGTTCTCTTCCATATCTAACTAGTTCGAAGACGGTAGGAGAGCAAGAAACCCATTCACTAAAACAGGCACTGGGAGTAACAGTATGAAAAAGAAATGTTTTGCTTATGTGGTGACCTTAAGGGACACAGTCTTTTCCCATTTCTCCCTCTGAAGGGACGTTAGGTGTCCCACGTGTTGGCGACATTGTCAAGTTGAGAGTGGATCACTGCGTTCTGCCCTCGTCCTCCCCTTGCGGCTCGCTGACAGCCTCTTGACGGCCCATCAGCAAGGAAATGGGTGGAGAGGAGGCGCTGGTGCAGGGGGAAGAGGACATGCAAAAGTGCTGATGAGGCTTTCTGCCGCACTGTCGCCTCACTCAGCGTAATGAGAGATGTGGATGACAGGGATGAAAGCGAGTGGAAGTTAAAAAACAGGTTGGGGGGTTAGTGTTGGATTGGGACGAAATGGAAGGAAAAGTGAGATTGATACAAGAGCGCGTTCCAGCTCTACTAAGGTGTCACTTTAAATGGAGTACTCTGTTCTGTTAAAACCGACATTTTGTCCTTTTTCTTTACATTATAATTAATGACTAACCTGCACACCACTGAATGCCGATGAAAGGAAAGAAAAGAGAACGAGGGGGGACAGCTTCTGTTCCAACTGTCATGCTTTGGAGCGGCGTGAATTAATTATCTTGACTTCAAAAGCGCACGTGTTTATTTATTTGGTTTGAAACTGGAAATTTTGCGTCACACTGTGCCATCTCATGCTGTAGCATAGTTTTTAAATCAAAATGAGCTAAATGTAAAGCTCTTTGGTAAACATATCAAGTCTGACTCCATGTACAGCCCATTGGAAAAATCATCTTACCCTTATTTATTTTATTTTTTTTAAATGTCATGTCATCTGACCTTTATGGAAGAAAGGTAGAGAATCTAACATTAGAGCCCACCAGCCATATAGCAGTAGACTGGTGAATAGACTTGACTACAAGAGTAATCCTGGCTGTTAAAGGCTGCAGAAATTTGAGAATGGGTCTGTACATTACAGTTACTGAATTATTGTTCAAGCTACAGAGATATGATTTAATTCACAGATTTTTTAAAAAGTTAGAATAAAATCAAGCTGAAAGTTAGTTTTTGTAACTTCTTTTGGAAAACTTTAATTTTGACCCTTTATTGTAAAAGATAGTGTACTGAAACTCTAATCTATAATTAAAATGCTGAAGCGCGACTGTAGGAGTACGGCGAGCTCATTTCAAGATCGACCTCTCCCATTTTGACTTTACCAAAAGGCCTGCTTATTTTCAGACAGTCTATCACCTTTACAGAGGACCATTGTCAGAGAAAAAGATTAAACATGAACCAGCACAGACAGATTCTGCAAGATGTAACTGAAATCTTTCCAGTTCTTCTTATCACTCTGGTGATAGGATAGCAGCCGAACACGTGCCGCAGTCTCAATGGAAACACAACTCGAGCCATCATCGTCAGACGTTTTTTCTTTTTTCTTTTTTTTGCCAATGGAAAAACAAAATGAAACCTTTTCCTTTTTTATTTTTATTTCCCCTTGAAACCAATTTCACCGATGAGGGGAGACTGATTTGCAATATACGAGCTTGTCTGTTTGTCTGAGAACAGTGACAGATAATGGAGAACGTGCTACAGGGTGAAAAATGGCTCTTTTGTTGGGCCATGCCTTTCCTGGTTCAGCGCCATTTTTACAATAAATATTCCCCTCACTACTTCTTTTTTTTCTTCTTTTGTGGCTTGAAGCAGTGGTGACAAAATAGGTTTATGGGGAAGGAAATAAATAACTTTACTGTGAAGGTTCCCATATAATCTGGGAACTGTCTTCTTTAGAAAAATAGACAGCATTAGGTGTTTGCTGGAAGAGTTTAAAATGATCTATGTACTTATTTTGGCCTACGTGGTGTAGAGGGGTACCATCTCTTATGATATTCCAAAATGGAAACTTGGGAGTCTGAGGTGGCGATCTACCAGTGCCAAGCAAGATTTCAAATATGTGACATCAGCTTTAATTGTCTGAGTTTTGTTATCTGCAAAAATATAGTGTACTTACCTGTCATATTTGCGTATTTGTCTCATATCCCCTTTATGGGTTTACAACCTCAACATCTCTGCTGTGCTTGACTCAATTAAGTTTCCGGCTGAGCTTTTTTTGAGCATGTTTTTTTTTTTTTAGTGCATTGTCCCTACTTCCCCTGCAATGCACTTGCAGTGTGTTTTAAATCAGATTACATTGTGCTGTATAAAAGGCCTTTAAGTCAACAAATCACATTAGTTTCTGTTGCTAAAAGCTTTTGAAATATGATTGACGTTCACTTGAAAAAAATTACGGAAACCAAAGGTGTGAATAGACTTTCTGGCAAGTGGATAAAAGCACAATTACAAAAACTAAACTAAAAAAAACAACAACAAAAAAACTGCTTTTTGGCTGACACACAAAGAATTTGAGAACTGGCAAGCATATAATTTAAGATAGCTAAAGCAAAAATTAGCATTTTATCTTTAGATTTTGTGTTGGCTAAAATGAAAGTTTTAACTCATTCCCTCTTAACTCCTGAATTAAAAAAAAAGTCCCAGTTTAATACCTTACCTGACTCCTGTGTGTGATGAGAGGTCCAGCTGCCACCGGATTAGTCCAGTGCTATTTCTTTTTAATCAGCCAAGGTATCCAGGTCATCTGCATGTTGTATTCATTCAATCTTTTCATCCATTTCCCTCCCACTCTGTGTTTGATTAGAAGAGGACTCAGAGATAAAGAGAAGTAGGGTTTTGATCTGAAATGTTATGAATGACCAGAAAGCTTCCACATCATAAAGGCCCTTTAATGTAATCTCAGAAGTATCAAACTTGGTGTTCTGTTTTGCTTGAAAGAAGCAAACTCAGACTCTAATTTGTATATGACAAAACTGCCTAAGTGTGTGGTAAATATGAAGACAGTCAAATAAGAGGGGGGGAAAAACACTTATTTCCCCCTGATGGACCTACATAATAAGCAATTAGTTTTCAAAAATTATCCAGGGCTGGGGGAGCAACTCAATTGTTTGTTACTCTCTCAGAAGCAGCTGCATGTTTTCTCTAGGCATTATTGCTCTCAAACACACACTGAGCTATCGGCTTCTTCGCCAGGCATCCATAAAAATCTGGCTTTGCTGTGTCATTAAAGAATAGACTTGGGATTCTGATGTGTAGCCAGACATGAGTAAGGAGTTGAAACGCAAACATCAGAAAATGACAGGGACAGTGAACATGGATACGTTTGATTTTTGAAATGTGTTTTCTCCTCAGACGAGTTTTAAAAAGTAAGGATTTCACTCTGCCAAAACCTAATAAAATGACTTTTTTAAAGGAGGATTTTAAAAGAAACCTGTTCTTTTGTAGTTTGGCAAAATTATTCATCAGAATGGGGCCAAGACCAAAGCTGATATCTTCCATCTTAAAACAACTTTGCTTTCAAATGCTCGTTTGAGTTTGTGCGAATGGTAGCTTTTATGTGTCTGATTTGCATTAGATCATTATTCACCTTAAAACCGACAGTTATTTACAAAGAATATTGGTCTTTGGTCTGTTTCAAAATATGCTCCATCAGAAGCATTTATCACAAAATGCAAAACGGCAAAGTAATTAACAAATACAAAAATAATTGATTGCTACAGGCCTGAACAGCTTAATATTTTTCACTTTAAGTAGTGATTCTGCATGAATATAATTATTACATTCTGTTTTGCAATATGCGTCTTATATTCAACGTTACCATAAAGGACCAGGGTCTTAATCATTGGTGTATGGGATTGTAAGTTAGGATGGCAAATGGCAACCTCATAAGTCAACAAAAAAGGAAATGATTAGAAACCGAAACCTAAACACCCCAAGGATCATAATAGGAGAGTCCCAAACAAAGCAAAAAACGAGATCAACGTCAGGAGACAGGCGGTGATGGTTATAGAGGTCTAAAGACTGGTGGTCTTTAGACCTCTAGCTTACCCAGCCCTGGATAAGGTAGAGGAACCCTGGAGGTCGACAGGATCAGGAAACAGAAACAATCCCATTTGGACAGTTCCTCAGATAACTTGGGAACCGGTGCTGAAGGCGCGTCTGCCTGAACAACCTTGTTGGAGAACTCAGGAGCAGAAGGTGGGTTCACCTGGGTAACCCTCCTTGAAGAACTCATAATGGGAACAAGAAGTGGTTCGAGCCAGAAACCCTTACCAAAGAACTCAGGAATAGGAACAAGAGGTTGATTGTTCTCAAACCCCTTGTTGAACTTGGTAACAGGGACATGAAGCAGGATGTCCTTGACCCCCTCAGAGGACCTGGGATCAGGAAGACGAGGCTAAATTTGAGCGACCAAAGATGGATAGAAAAAAAATCAGCGGTGCAGGCAACAAAGATGGGCAGAGGATAATGGGGAGGATTACATCTTTTTCTTTGAAAATCAGTGTATTCATTGGTGTTTCCTCTTTCACATCTTATAACTGGCTAGTCTTGAAACCTTATGTCATTAATACACCACAATGCACAACTCACATGTCAGCCACTACAGCTCTGCAAATACCTAACTGGCAATTCAGAAGTGTAACAGCGATATGTTTACATCAAGGGTGTCCAATCCCAGTTGTCAAGGTCAAGCTGTTTCAAATGCTTTATTGTCTTCTGCAGGTAATCAGACTCTGAAAGAAGATGATGATCCATTCATATGATTCAGGTGTCTAAAAGTGAAATATTTTAAAAGGGGCTCCTAGCACTTATGCTTTGTCTAAGAGAGACTCAAGAAGTACTGTACAAGAACATACTTCTGGATGTAAGACTTGACACCTAACACCAGATTTACAGATGATTTTCTTTTACCTTAAATGATGTACCTCATTGAGTCTCCTTGAGCTCCTTTTTATGACTCTTGAGCCTTGAATTGTGTCTGTTTACAACTGCAGAGTGCTAACAATTGCTCTCTAGTGCAGTCTCAGCTGCTTCTCTCTCACTTTCCATTTTACCCACAACCTGGGGCAATGGCTTTTGAAGAGATTCTATTTGAGACCGTGCATTGAATATTTCACCAGCCCAACCTGTTGTCTTAGTTTGTGTTGTGTTGCTGCTCGCAAGAGGTTTCATTGGGAGTGCAAGGGAATTGCCTGTGGTTGTGCTAGGCCACGCATATCTTCCATGCTTTACTACTTCTCTGAACTCATTCTGGTTGATTAAGTTGATTTAATTTTAAAAATTAAAATAATCTCAGTGTGATTCAGAATGCAAAGAGTGACTTTCTGTTTTACGTGACATGCTCCATTTAGCATAGGTCTTGGTCATCTTTATGACTTCTGCTCAGTATGTATGGATTTCATTTAAAGATTGAGTATTATGTGCTTTGCCTTGTATTGTCCATCTCTGTTCCTCGTTACCTCCTTCTTGCTACACAGTTCTATTTTTGAGCCATGCCCTCCAACCCTATCGGGCACACTATTGATCAGGCTCTGTATAATCAATCCATCACCTTAAGATCGATCACAAGATGCAAGCAGAAAAAAAAAAGGATGGCGCCAACCCATACATCACTGCATGTCTACTCGAGATGAATTTTTATGGGTGAGATCAAGTCATCTTCACATTGTATAATTATGATTTGTTTTATCTACCATCCATTTTTACAATTAAGGCTGAGCTGCAGCACAACAAATTTGTGTTGAACTAAACTGCCTTTAGCATGGGTTAAGGATTGCAGAAGTCTGGAGACTGCTTTTCTACTGCTGAGAAAGGGGAATGGGGGGAAGCTATCATGATTTAAACATGTAATAGCTATATTTGCTTTAAAACGTCTATCAGCCATGGTATGCAGCTGTTTCTTTAAGAGGTGGTATCTGAGATACTCAATGTATGCTATTGTTAGCTGTAAAACAAGGCGCTTCTTTTAGGGCCTTTTGCTACCAAGAGATGTATAAATGAGGGGCTGATGTATTTGATTTGACGCCTTATTGAAAGAGAGAGGGGAAAAAGGTTTTTATCGGGCAACTCAAAAGCTTGTTCAAGCTTCCTACATCTAATATGAATGCACACAGCTGGATGATATTATATGAAAACACTCCCATTAGCACCACAAGCTCTGAACAGTGAAATCCTCTACATTTTATTCACTCAGACAGTAAATAAATATACTCACAGACTACAGTTCTTTGCAAATTGTTGAATTTGATAAAACCCAAAAGAATACCAAATAAACATTTTATTTCTCCAACTTTTACATGTTCTATGTGTACAGCATCAATACCCTGGGTTGAGGCCTCCAACTTCATGGTGTGCTTGGTTTATTATTCTTTTTTCAACTGGAGATCAGAAATTCTGACTTCCCAGTTCAAATAGAATGCAGCATATGTTACCAGATAGCTGTAAGGCTGTGTGTATCACAGCAGTCTTGCTATGTTTTATCCACTGAAGCTTAATCATTCATGCTGTGTTTGTAGGAAGTCATTTTAACATCTTCAAAATCAATGTAAGGGTTTACATTCTCTAGAGTACAAATAAAGACAGCTTTTTATTAGTGCTAACTGTGATAATCGCTATTTTAAGGTGTTAAGAGCTTCCTACAAAGTGAACTCTAGTTGTATTGTTTTAATATAAGACAGCTTTTAAGCTACATTTTTCTCTTATTTTTGCCTCTATTAAATATGATTTTGTCAAAGCTCTACAATATAGATGTTATTCTCAGAACATGTTAACCCAGCTACATCACAGACCTTTATTGATAACAAACTTGGATATAAATAATAAGGTTGATTTTTCAGAGTCATTATAGAACTTAGATTGGAAACCAGCCACAAAAATAATCAGTGCGCCTTTAGTCCAGTCTAATTATTATTAGGTTTATCACAAATTTTCTAAATGATTCTTCTTTAAAGGTGACTCTGGTACTTTTGGTGCTTTCAGGGATACGGTTGTCATAGAACTAATGCCGACGTTGACGTTTCTTTTTGCCACCTGTCCAGGAGGTGGAATTTTAAATGTGACCGGTGGAGAACATCTCTATCATTTATAGATGATTCCCCTGGTTTGCAAAGGTGTAGGTCAGATTTGGAATAAGTCTAATGAAGATAAAACGATGCTAATCAGTTCCTGAAGAGGGAAAATGACTACACTTGATTTGGTGATCAAGTAAGATGGTGCTCGCCTTTGCATTTAGTTACTTAATGCTGACTGTGCATGTTCTAGTATATTTATTGTAAGGAAACACTTTTTAAATGAAGTGTAAACTGCAAGATACCTGCTCTTAGTTTAAGAGCAGGTATCTTGCTGTGCTTGTCATGAATTTTTCAGTAGAAAAAGCTTTGAAACAATAAGTACAACACTTTTTGTGGGGTTTCAGTACTGCTTAAATTTTCTGCACGGCACCAAGTAGTGTTTTTCCTGCTTACAGGCATGGTAATGGGGTAGGGCAATGCTTTCTTTGTAAATACACACCTATGCTTACATCATAGGGAAAAAAAAAATCTTATGTATGCAGAGCCTCTGCTCTTCATGCTGCCCTTATGTTCCGCCTGATGAACTGATTAATTCTCTGTGAGTAGTGTGAGAAACACTTCTGGGAGGCAAAGAGTGAAAGGAAATTCAAGTGACATGAACTGAATTTTGCTTGGTAGTAAGGACTCACTTTGCTAGGCAGACAATAGATGCAAACACTTGCTTCCTACAGTTAAATTTCATGTAAACTGTTCGGCCATTTTGGGAGAATATGAAGTTATTGTCTTGGATTGAGCAAGATGAAACTGAAATAACGGGTGGCTTCTTTTGGGATCTCATTTGCAACGACTTGTGCTGATGTGGTTTTACTCGCATAATGCCCTCTACAGCAGCTTCCTGGCTGTAGTCCACCAGAGGCAAGACCTTTTCAACCCTTCTGGTCACAGAGTCCGATTGCTCATCTCATTCAGTGTGTTCCACTGTGGTGATGACGCAGCGAAAACGATGAAGGTTAATGAAAGCCAAAGTAGTCTGCAGTGACTTGGATCACCTGGAAATATAATCAGCACGGCTTCCTTATAAAAATCATTAAGTGGTGCTTGAGTTTATTGCAGTCACCTGTGTTCACTCTACAGCAGATGTTTGGTGGCTATACATGAGCAGAGTGTACTGAAATAAAACCGTGGGCTTTGTTTGGTGCGTAAAAAGAAAAATGAACCACCATGGCAGTACCATCTGTTCATATTTCAATACTTTTGAACCAGTTGTTACAAATTAGGGAAGCTGAACTTATTAAATGAGTGCAACTAGTGGAAAACAAGCAGGATATTTGTTTTACTTAAAGCAGTCTTTTTGAAAACTAAAACACCGACAGCAGTCCATTGAAATTGAACCAATCATATTCTAGGAATAAATGTTTTCTCAATAGGGTTCAGGTCACACCAGTTTTTCAGCCCATGAAGCACTGTAACACCAAGGTTACCAGCTTTTGGTACTTTTGGCAGTGAGGGCAGGTGCAAATTCCTGCTGAAAAATTAACTCACCATTCCGTTAATCTTGTCAGGAGACGCAAGCATGATGTGCTCAAAGATTTCTGCGTAGATTATGCAAAGTCTGAGTAATAATAACACATAGTTGATTAACACCAGCAGATGACATGTCTCTTCAAGTCATCAATGGCTGTAGACACTTACATCTTTCTTTGGAACCAAGAAAATTGGTTTCCAGATATTGAAAGAGGACGTTGGGTCACCATTGTCCGGTTCTTTTTCTTCTCTTGAAGCAAGCGTGAACTCACTTTGCTTCCCAAATCCACGTGCACCTTGTTCTACCATAAATTCTCTTTTATGGATTCATTTGGATTCAAGAAATCAGTGTTAACTTCTTGTAACAACTAACTGGACTACAGTGATAATTACCTTGTTGGCATGTCAACATGAATAACAATCAGCATTTAATCTCAGTCTTCCCCTTTAATATTGCTACATCTAGGAGATAAGATTATGCGAAGTTCCTGTTACGTCCTTTGTCCTTCAGCTACCAATCTAACTTTATCTCACAAAATCTATTATGATTGTTTGCCTGGATTAATTCACTCTATTTAATATTTGCCTAGCATTACAGACATCAATGTCTGTTCTCCTACCGGTAGATGGCATAACCACGAAGAGATAAACTAAAGTCCTTGGTATGCCACCTGCATATTAGTAGCCATAACAGAGATAGCAGGGGATGTTGGACTCCGTAATTGTATTCTGGATGGAAAGTGTGGAGGCCACTGGTCTCATCCATCTTGAGCAGTGATGTATGAAAAAATGAGAGGAAGAGAGATAGAGAGAGAGACGGGCAGGACCCAGGGGTTGTCTTCACGTCGTCAGTCACGTTGACACCTGGAACTGCTCAATCTCCTTACCTGGGGGATAAAGGAATATCGGGAAGACTGCATGTGTGTGCAGGAGATTAGAAAGGGAGAAGGATAGGAAGCTTGACAAAATGGATGAGAAGGATGAGTATGACCGACAGGGGATAGTGAAGCTGCCATTGAAAAGTTGAGGATGCACACATGACTGTGTGTGTGTGCGCACATATATATATATATATATATATATATATATATATATATATATATATATATATATATATATATATATATATATATATACATGAATGCATACACAGCACTATCAGTCACTGCATTCAATAGGTTTGTCTATTTTGGAGTAAATGTTCATTTTAAGGGCTTTATCAGGATCCTACTATAATCCATCTGCATGCATTATAATCTGTCATATTACAGCTTGCCAGAGAAGGCGCCTCTGAAAAATGCAGGAAAGGCTACATTTAAACTACACGAAAGCACGCAAACACTGGAAGCAGAGGCAGCCGGCTATAACGAGCACTTTCCTCCTAAAAGATGCATTTTCTTTCCCGGGCATGTCTATTTTTGCAGCGGAAAAGCGCTCACCTGGAATTGGATATGAACAATGTAGTTCTGTGATCCAACAACTTAATTTTTGAAGTAGCAGACAGAGCTTTAAGCTCATGAATATATGCTCCTCATACCAGCATACTGAGAAATTCAATGAAGATTTTTACATTGGGATTTTACATAGCCTCCTGAGAGTCTGATGAGACTATCAGGAGAATTTTTTTTCTATGTACAATTTTATGTCCAGTGACTACAGTCTTGTCATTTTATGTAATTACTATCATAATTAATGTCTTTCACAATGTAAACCAAAAATTAAAGGTTTAAAACATTTTAGGGATATCTCTCATCTTGTAAAACATATAGGCCTGAACAAAACCTAAATAGAAGCCGAGTGCTGATTTTTGATTGATTTTGTTTTGGTCCAAAAATAAGTACTTCAGTTTTGTTTCTGCTTAGCTGAAGAAGGTTATTGCACACTCATACATTGATTTGTTGTATGGGTCCACAGTGACCTGGTGATGTTAGACATTTTAATTAAAACTACCAAATAAACTGTTTAATTTGTAATGTGTACAGTTTCTTTTTTGTTTACCATTTATTATTTATCAGACTTCATAGGGTTAAAAAAATTTTTGATACTGGAGATAAAAAAAAACAGTGTAGCAGGCAAGATAAACAGCAAAAATATTGGTGATGGCTACAAGCTAGATGCTAACAAAAAAAGTGAGCTAATTCAAAAGAAAGCATTTAAATTATTTTTTTTATGTTTTTTTGCCAGTACAACCACATCAAGATTACACATGCATGAAAATGGCTATATTAACCCTTGTGCGTGCGAGGACTGAGGCAAATGATACAAGTTTTACGTGTGTGGGGTCGGTTTAACCCTTTGTAAACACAAGGGTTAAGATTAGTCATACCTAGATCGCATTGCTTTACGGAGATTATATGTTATGAACCATTTCCTTTATTTATAAAAAGTGAAAATTATGAGTTTTCATATACTGTGCTCTTCCACAAGTGTGTAAAGTCTTGTAAGCCGGTGTCGATGCAACTCTTCTTACAACTAAAGAGAAGGTTTACATATTCTATAAATTTACATTTAAACCTGCCTTATAGTCCTTTAGTCATATGCTGCATTAACCCCTGTTGTATCTATAACGCAACAGATTTTAAAAAAGAAGTGGTGATCCGGAATCATTCTAGAAATAACCATTCACACCATTTCAACACAAAATACTTCCCTTCACAAAAACACAGAGGTACCGATTTTCACATAAACAAGCACAAAATTCCTAAAAAACAAACAAACAAAAAAAAAACTTTGTATAAGCTGCATGACTGTCCCCTGTGTCCGTGTGTGTGGGCTTGTGTCACTAGTGGCTGTCAACTACTTTGTTTTTTTGTTTTTTGTTTTTTCCCACATTTTCTAATCTGAAGATTTTATTGTAATAAATATTAACTTGCTACTTTTAGTGCTTTTCTGCTCTGTGGTTTTATTAGCTGTTCTGTGCTTTATATTCTAGCTGATTTTCACTGTCTGTCAGTGTCTAGACAGACGAGGAAAACACTCGTAGCAGAACAGTTGTAGACAGATGAGCTGGCCCTGCACACAGTTGGTAGCCAAGTGAGGGATCAAACACACAAACAAAGGTCACCTTACCTCTAAACCCAGGCAGCCTGGAGAAGAAGTCAGAGCTCACCACGGATGCAGCAGCAACCTCACTCTGCGTTTTCTCCTCCTCTCTGCAGCGATGAACTTTCCCCGGACTCATCTGTGGGGCAGGAAGGGAAGGGAGGTGAGGGGGAGCCGCAGAGTGAGGACCAGTCACAACCAGAACCAGAACCGCCACAGCCACAACAGCAGGAGCAAAAGCCTGAACCCCAGACTCTGCCATCACAGCCCCAGCCTGAGCCAGAACCCCAGGCTGAACCTCAGCCACAGTTGGACGTTGAACCCCAATCCGAACCTGAACCTGAGCCTTCACCAGAGCCCGATCCTCAGCCCCAAGACGAGTCCGTGACCGATACCGCGCCACAGGACCCTCCTGAAGCCCCGCCGCCTTGCCGTGAGGAGAAGATGGCGGTTGAGGCAGAGAATCACAAATCAGAGGAGGTTGCTGAGGCAAAGACAAGACATGAAAGAGATGAGGTGCAAGGTGAGAGCGGCGAAGGCAAGCCAACGCAAGGGGAAGAGGATGAGGAAGAGGGAGGAGCAAAAGGAGGCGGTGCAGGCAGAAGGGCCAGTCTACATCACACAGCCTCACCCCTGAGGGTGCAGCGCAACGGGGCCGGCTCACACTCCGCCTCCTCTGACTATGAGCTCTCGCTTGACCTCAAAAACAAGCAGGTACGGTTGTCCTGGGGATGGGGGGATATGTTGGTATGTTTTGGGGCGCGGGGAGGGGGTGGATAGATTGTGTTGGCTTGTGTCCGCTTTACTTTTTGTGGTCAAACTCCGTGGTGTGGCTCAGTTTCTGAATGATAACCAGGGCATTTAGGTGACACATTTGATTTGCTTTAATAAGATATTTGTCTCTGTTTGTTTGAGTTCTTCTGGTTATTGTGGATAATTAAAACGGGTTTTAAGGATGTTTACCCACTATCATAACATTATCATTGTCATCCCATCATTTCACCAACATCTTCACTTGATATTGTGACGCTAAGCTTGAAATCTCTGTCTGAAAATTTTTAAAAAGTGTAACAGTTTGGTTTTACTGACTTAAGTCAGTTATAACATTTAAGGCATTTTTAATAGTTTCTTTTAAACAATTGTGTTTGTACAGTGACTTCCATGTTCACAGGTCTGTCTTGTAATCATGTTTTTCACCAGGGGAACAGAAATCATCCACATCACATAATCATCACCATTAAACATTTACCATCCATTTCCATCATCATTCCTCTCAACAACATTCTTCAGCCCATGGATTTTTGAGCAGGTAAGGATTTTTGTCCAGTTGGCATGGCCCAAAAATTTTCTGTTGGGTTTTGCAAATATTTTCTTTACTGATTTTACTGACCAAAAATGTTTCCTTCAAATCCCTTTCAGTCTCTTCCATTTGCTACGGAATATATTTCAAAACACACTCAATAGCATCTCACTGAGAGTCATTTTTGAAGCTTTGCTGATTTTCATGTTTTTGTTTTACTGTGGCATCAATATGATTCGAGTGATTTAGGAACAGACATCAACCCCTACTGAGTTCTAGCCTGAGTAAAATCGATACCATTTACATCCAGTAGAATAACACTATGTTCTGTCAGCATTACGTGGTCTGGATTAGTTTTGTGTAGCATTTAAATAATTCACTCACCATTGAGTCTCAGGATGCTGCTGTCCCTCCTTTCTGTTTTTCTTGGCAACAGTATAGTTTGACCCTGCCAGATTTTCTGCAAATCAACCTCAATGCAGTGTTCCCAGATGGAATGAATTCGGTTGAGTAAGCTACACTTATGCCTTGACAATCCGTCAGATGAAACGCACAAAACTTCATCACTTTGTTTTTAAATACATCTGGCTCAACACGTACAACTACAGTCTTGTATATATATATTAAAAAAGTCATTGCTTCCACTGATGGAAATGGATTCGTTTGCTGAAGTATTAGCTAACATTAGCATGCACATTTTCTGTTTGTTGTGTGTAGAGAAAACCTACAGGAAAATAAGTTGTTTTGGTTGGTTTAATGACTCTTCTGTTATGCTGTTCCTTGCACTGAGGAGGTCTGAACAGACGGATGTAGAGCTCCATGAGAAAATGCTGTAGAGTTTCTTCAGTCAGGGTTATATCAAGAAAATAACCTGTAAGTCTTACGAGATGGGCGCACGGAAATAGGCTGTGATTGTATAAAAATAAATTGATGATATCACACGCAGTAGAGGACAAGAAATACTAGGAGTTGAATTTAATACAATGACTCCAATACCAATAATTCCTCTTGCTCTGTCCCTTCTGCCCATATATATTGGATTGGCCCCAATCTAAATATGTAAATTTGGGTTGGAGCATCACTATTTTTTTCTGCTTAGTTTCCCAGTTTTACTTTTAAAAGTAAAAAAAATAAAATAAAATAGTTGGAAACAAGTGTTTCTAATCCCCTAAACATATTTCAGTGTGACAAATGTGTATTTTTCATATCGTATGCCTTGATGGTTAGAGTTCCTCCAATGACAATCACAAGATTCACTTCTCCAAATGGAGCTGCCACTGAAACTTGTAGGATGGACGTGTGAAGGACGGTTTGTCAACACCCCCCCGTCGTCTGTATTCACTCTGTTTTGACTGGATTTCCTCCCTCATCACTCCCTTAATCGAGGCTCAAAGTTCTTTTAACCTCAAGTCACCTCCCCCCCTTTGCTCTTTTAATCTCAAATCTGAGAGTCCCTCTTTTCTACTATCTCCCTGTCAACGAGGCTTGAGATACACGATCGCCTGGATTGATCTTCTGTCCACACAGGTGGGGGTGTAGGGACTTGATGGATCTCTGGATCAATGTCAAAGTAATTGGATCTGCTGGGCGATACCTTTATTGCCATGGAAGAACCTGGTGATGGATTGTTTAAGCCACTTAAATCTGAGCATTAAAGCCTGTGAAACATGTGGCACCTTTCTAAACTGAATGTATTTTAAATGTGTAGATTTTCATTTAGATGCCGTGTTTTCCCTTTGCTGTTCACTTACCACGTGCATACAAGTATGTCTAATTGAAATTTTTGCTCTTAAATGTAGTTTCCACAAACATAATTTGAATTGTAATCTAACGTAGCCAGATATACAAAACACGCAGCTTTACATTTTGCAAATGTACTCAAGCAAAACTGTGATAACATTTGTGTCACTAAAATTTCACTCCAGTTATTTTTATAGTAAGTAATGATTCTGGCAACATGTAGGAATGAGAAGCCAACAACACCAATCAAGTGGTTAGAATGCAGTTCAACTAATATTAAATTGGAAATATCTACATCAAGTTGCTTCTTTAATATAAATTGCAAGTGTTTCTTATGGATCACTTTAGACCTCATCTTACTTTTCCGTTTCACTTAAATTCAGGAAAATGTAAATGAAAAACATACATTTCAAACATGTTTCAAGACTATCTCCCAGTTCATCTAATTCAGTTATCCTGCTTACCACAAATGCACCAACAAAACATCTGCTGATAACATATGATCTTTTCCATTGTCATCCTTATTTTGCGCTACAGTCAGCATTCCTTAAATCCCATTATATACTCATAATCATGTCATTAATCATGCAAATGTTTCTATGCTGTAAAAACAGCTTGCATGAGCTGGAAAGCTAATAATCCTTCCTTTGCATTTTGATTTTTTTTTGTGTCTTTTTTTGGAGCATGTGGGATCTAATGGTGTGTTGTCTTCCTTGCAACAGATTGTCTACCTCAACATAACGTGAATGCTTCCATAAAAAGCAGATATATTTAGGTGTTGTACAAGACATTTTGGAGAAGGTTATTTTACAGGGACATTTTTTTCATTATAGTTTGTAACTCATTATGTCATGTTTTGTGGTAAAGATAGCTTACAGACTCGTGTCCTTTACTTTAGATATGTATATTTATTGACTTTTCATATAATTTGCTGATATGTTCTCAATTATTCGCATTCATGCCCCTTAACTTTGAGGAAAATGTCTAATGCAAACCCAACCTGCGTGCTATTATTGTTTCGACACCTTTTTCGTTTCTCATTCGGAGGGGAACCGGAGGTCATTATGATCTGATCTGTCTGTCAAGATTGATTTAGAAACAGCAGAGGAACAGAGCACTGCCATTCCCTCAAATGACTGTGCTACCAAAATAATCTTTCTCCCCATCACAGCTTAGTGAAGTAATCACAAGTAGAGCTGACAGGGGGCTAATAGGGTGAATTTTTAACAGTGCCAATCTTGGTGCTGTCATCTGTCTCACAGCCCCTTTTTTGTATATGTGACCTTCTTTTTGACACACTTGTTTTCATGTGTCTTGTGCTCTTTTCATCTGTCCATTTGCTTCTATGACCTTTTCTTTCTCCACACTCTGCCGCTCACAAATAGGAAGAGATAAAATTCTTTTTTTTTTTTTTTTTTTTTTTTTTTTGATGACACGAGTCAATTAATTGATAAAAGTTTCCTGAAACATTTGTGGTAGTATTTGTAATTTGTAAGAAAAATGGCCCTTCTGCACACCAAGTGGGAGTCTCAAAAAATATTTTAAACGTGAGGAAATAAAGAATGAGTAAGAATATAGAATAAGTCCTGATGTATCCATTAAGTATCTGTTCTGCTTTCGATGCAGTTCGATTCCTAATGGTTTGTGTATACTGTATTGAGATTGATGGTGTTCTGATGTAACAGTAGAGGATACATTACTTGAATCATTTTCATCACATTATATGGTCAACTGACTGAAAATTAAATTTCATGGCTCCATTAAGAGCCTCAAGTAATCAAAATATTATTAGCCAAATGAATCCTAATGTAAGTGATGCCGTCAGATTTACTTTAGGATTCGAAAGCCTGCATGCCAAGGTGAGTGAAGCATCTGCATGGCGTCACATTAGATCACGTAGTTTTATTGAGTTAGTGCCGTAAAATTTGAGCTCCAGTTGCTTCAGTTCTGTAGCAGTGGTGCATATGTACAGTATACCAGACAGATTTTAGGGGGAAAAACCCCCAATTATGATAGAAAAAATAAAGTTTAAGCAACTCTGACAAGATATCTTTGAATGACCAGAGAAAAAGAATTGGACCTGTTTTATATACGTATATAAAAAATTGTCAAAAGTTTGTAGTTCTTAAACATTTCAAGGGTTGTCTTTTCCCACATGCCATGCCTTTGGAATTTTGGTTATACTTGCATGGAGATGAATACATATGCAAATTAGAAGAGGACTTAACTTAGTAACTCATGATTTTTAGGTTGTTTTCTTATGTAAAAGCTAACACTTATGTTTCATTGATATCTGTTTGGGACTGCCACAAGCAGGCACCCAATATCAGTTTAAAAGTTTTAACTTTTTGCCGTCAAGTTTTAAATATTTACATCAAAATACTTAAGAAGATAGAGTTCATCCCTCAAAAGGCTAATTGACTCTCGTTCAGAATGTTAAATAATGTTAGCTAAACAAGATAAAGAGAATGTAGTACAAGCAGCTGTGTTTAGTGTGAAACTCCTACATTGCTGGATAAAAATGCAAAAAAAATTTTTGCGTTGACCTCTCAGTCAACAAAGCTACAATTTGAGTTCTACCGCTGCCTAAATGTCACTTCAGTACTGTTTGTGTTAGCATGATATCAGATTTGATGCACCTTCCTCTCCAACTGTAATGTCTTTGTTCTTCTTAGTTGTCATGATTCTGTTTGAATGACCAAGAGTATCAGTTTCACCCTTGAGTAAAGAAAGCAACATGGACCAAATGCTTCCCAGCCCAGATTAAAATGAAAGCTAAGCAAATAAGATCAACTGCCACATCCAATAAA
Organism: Poecilia reticulata; assembly: GCF_904066995.2. Lineage (NCBI taxonomy): Eukaryota > Metazoa > Chordata > Actinopteri > Cyprinodontiformes > Poeciliidae > Poecilia > Poecilia reticulata. Next base: position 7,857,866 of record NC_088852.1, on the reverse strand, counting down.
ATACGACACAACTAATCTCTGGACTCAAGGACACCTCCACAGCTGATGTTAGGCAGAATTGGTTTGGATAAGGGACACTTCTCCAAACACTAAGGTCATGATTATTATGACAACGCACATTTCATAAAGTGTCTAACGGAGAATTTAGTTGGAGATAAAGTGCACCCAGTACAAAGCAGTTTCAGTTAAAAAGTGATAAATATTCACACTGAGTTTGACCAGACATGGCAGATACAGTAGAGCGGTAGGCCTGTGTCCTTTTCAGAAAGTACCTTAATATTCTCCGTACGTTTCACTTTGCTTGCAAAGCCTCTGTAGAGAAATGGAAATGGGCTAGATGAGATGGATTTTCAGTGTCATTTACTTTTTCTAAAAAGCTTTACATGTGATTTCTGTTCTTCCAATGACGACGCCAGAAGCGGCATCTTGTTGAGCTGGCCACTTATCAGAAATTGCTAACTCAGGGGCCATTATAGTCTATCGGTGATTTTTAATGGAAGTCTGCCCATGTTGGTGTGGTGACTTAGTCCTGCACTTAAGTAAAAGAAGATCAAAGTTACAAGTTGAGTTGACAGGAGGGTTGTTTTATGTGCACCAAACTAATCCTCGTTTATACCCATGATTGTGATACCACAGCAAAGTTGAATTCTTGCAAGAAGTGAGAGAATAGAATGAATTTCTAGTTTCTTAAGCCGACTCCCATTTTTCTGTAAATAGAGATTTCCAATTAGAAATACTGATAACGTGTACTTCGTCAACTTTCAATTCAAATCTGCCAAGGCTGAAATCTCCTCTGCACTTTTGTCCAAAACTAGAAATCATATTCGTTTAGCACTGAATGAAAAGAATCTCAGAGTGACTTGTGAAGATAAGCACTTATTTACTCTTCAAAAGATGCCAATAGACTCACTGTTTTGGGAATTTTAAAGAGGTTTCATCTAGTGTTTGAGAAGCTGCCAGATGAGAATGGCAATTTCCCATCTCTTTTCCATTTCCTACACTACGCGAGTCATTTTTCACAGGCTCTAGGAATGACTTGATCAGTTTCAGATAATTGTATAATGACAGCATTAATGTAGAAATTATAACTGAGCTTCACTTGTAAAGATTTGGTTAAAATATTGTGAGAAAATTGCTAAAGTAGTGCCGTCTGCTATTGACTTGAAAAAATGTCACACATACCCTTTGAACTTTTGATATTAATCATGTTGCAATACATTGAAACTTTAGGGTTTTATTAGGTTTTCATATTATAGACCAATGCAGTGTCGTACATCATTGTGAGGAAACAGAAAAATAAGTGGCACGCCTTTGTTTTCAGCCCATTTGAGTAAATACAATCCAGAGCCACAATTTGCTGAATGAACAGCGATAAATCTTCTTGAGATTTTCTTTCTAAGCTCTGCTCATCACACTGAAATTTTTTGTTCTTTGACAGAAGGTAAAACTGAAACAGATTGTATGGACAGCAGCTGTAATAATCAAGTTTTAAGCTTTGCCTCAATTAGATTAAAATGACTGGCATACAAATGAAAGTAGTTCGATGTAAGACATTTCTTTGTAATTCTCAATTTTTAAAAAATAGATGTTTGCAACGTCTGTTCCGAATATTCTTTCCCTAGGTGACAATTCTCAAGATGTTAAAAACATGAAGCAATTAAGTGCGTTCTCATCTATGTCTTTCTGTCTTTATTAGATCGAAATGTTAGAGCACAAATACGGCGGCCACCTCATCTCCCGCCGTGCTGCCTGCAAGATCCAGACTGCCTTCCGCCAGTACCAGCTCAGCAAAAACTTTGAGAAGATCCGCAACTCTCTCCTGGAGAGTCGCCTGCCCCGACGCATCTCCCTGCGCAAAGTCCGTGTGCAAAACACAGAGGGGTTCTCGGCTGAACGGGCCCTGGCAGAAGGCTGCAACTTGGCAGGCATTCCTTTGGTGCGCTCGCCGTCTTTGCCCGCCTCGGTTGGCAGCACGTTGACTGACCTGGAGGACTCCTTCACGGAACAGGTCCAGTCCCTTGCAAAGTCTATTGATGACGCGCTCAGCAACTGGAGCCTGAAGACCATGTGTTCGCTGCAAGAAGGTGGCGCCTATCAGTTCAGCGCCGACTCCTTCAATGCAGCGGCGGCGGCGGCCGCCGCTTCGGGTGTGGAAGGGGGCTGCGAAGGTGGCAGCGTGGGACAAGCAGCAGTTCATCAGGGTCCGGTTGACCCAAGTGACCTGTCAAGAAGTGCAAGTAAGCTGATGATGGCATTCCGGGATGTAACCGTGCAGATCGACAGCCAGAACTTCAGAGTTTCATCCTCAGTCATGGAATCATCAACTTCAGTCACTCTGGGCAGCTGTATTCAACAAGGGGCCTCCACCTTCGTAACAACCACTTCCTCAACGACAAACTCCACACCGGCCCCTCTCACACATGGACCACCAGATGAACCCCCACCTCCAGAGGCCCCAACAGAACCAATAGACGCACCGCCGCCACCTCAAGAGCCCCCGCCACCCCCGGCAGAGACAGAAATAGAAGAAGACGAACAAGAAGTTGAATTTCCTGCCCCTCCCCCTAGTGAAGAAGAGCTGAATGATGAGACCCAACCGCCCCTCACCCCTCTTGACAAGATGTCTGCCATTCAAAGCATAGACGAGGTGGCGCCACCACCACCTCCTCCACCGACTGAGCCCGCTCATGTCCTCGTGCCTCAGGAGCCCCCGCTGCCGAGGAGCTCTCCTATGGCGGAGCCTCTCGATGTCAAGAGATGTGGCTCGGAGACGGCGGACAACAGCTCGGAGCAGATGAGCAGCAGCAGCACGTCGACCGAGGCGCGCTCGACGTCTGAGGCCTCATCCAAAGAGGCGCTGCAGGCTATGATCCTCAGCCTTCCACGCTACCACTGTGAGAATCCCGCCAGCTGTAAATCCCCCACGCTCTCCACCGACGTCATGCGGAAACGCCTATACCGGATTGGCCTCAACCTCTTCAATCTGTGAGTGATGAAATGCTTTCATTTTTTAATTTAACCTCGTTAGAATTCTAGAACAACTGCAAACTGTGACGCAAACGAGAAAAAATAAAACATGTTAGAATGGTAGAGCAGTTTAAATCTTGACTTTTGTGTAAGGTTCATAAACTTTCTTAAACTGTTTTTATATTTCTAAAATGCAAACACCAAATATTTAGTATTACAGTTCATTGTACAACACCCTTTGAACTTTTCTAGATTTTTTTCTTGCATTTCAAAGGGAATGACTGATGGAAAAAAAAAAAAAAAACACTGAAGCAATTTATTTTATATTGTCCACAAACGCGGTGCAGTTTTAGAGCACTATCAAGCCACTAAGTTACCTCCAGTTATAAAAATGCTGTAAAAACTGACTTAGTAATGTGACTCCTTGATATTGGGCCTCTGTCTCTTTAAGAGAGAAGCAAAACTCCAGGTATGTTTTTGATGTGAGAATGACATGATGTAATGCTAAAAAAGTCGATTTTACAGGATACTGCCCCTTTAAAATCACGTCTCATTTTCCTTTCACTTTACAATTATGCTTTACCTTCTGTTGTCACGCATAAAATTCAAATAGCATTGCTTGAACTTTGTGGTTGTACCGTGATGAAATGAGAAAAAGGGATGTGAATATTTTTTACAACTGTACATGTGGGGGGGCTCGCTAGTTCCTCTTGTGCAGAATACTCTGTCAAGCTCTTTCTATGCAATTCTTATGAACTGAAAAAGAGTGAAAAGAAATGTGACAGCAGATTTATTACAGATACAACACTGTGTGAACAGGAAGATTTATGGAACAATCTGTTACTCCACTCCTCTTGCATGTGTACCTGAACTGTAATAAGGCCTTCTGGACAGGAAAGAGCAGAGGAAAGCACTTTTTTTCCTCTCTGATCCCGATTGTACAGGGAAATCCAACAAAAACTACCAGATGCGAACGTTGCAGTTATTGAGACAGAGGAGTGTAGGAAGAAGTTTGAACACCAGGCTTATGTTGGACACGATAGGAATAAGTATATTGCAGAGGTTTTGGGGCAAAGTAAGTCTTGAACACCACGTGATGTTTAAAACTGTCTGCACTGATATTTCCAGAAAATAAATCTGAAGTTTATTCAAAAAAATCTGTTACACAATAAAAAAAAAAAAACATTGCTAGTACTGTTGAAGTAATAAATGCTAGGATTTGTATTTTTCAACAATTTACACATTTTTCTTCGTTCTGATTTGACAGCTCTAAGAAACCATTAAGAGACAGTATAAACCTGAAATATGTGCAAAAGGGCAACGCAGGTTTCTACCAAAATAAGGTGGCAATTACATCCTGCTGGCTCTGGGCTTTATCTCATTTAATATTGCACTCCCTGCAGGGCTAAAAGTGTGCTTATGGACTCCATCACAGATGTGGAACATAGTGCCTGTTCCTTTGTGCTAGAGCTGCGCAATTGTATTAAATCACAATTTTCATTACATGCAAAATGGCACAAAACTGCTCAGATGCAATATTTTATAAAATCAAATATTTTGAGGGCCATTAAACCAATTTTTCACGCTAGTTACATACATTTTTATTGTTTTCAATGCCCCCACTGGAGGAATATATGCTAAATCCCACAAAGAATGATTGAAGATTGCGATAAAGGCAAAAAGTAAGTAATGTAGGGGTTATTCAGAATTGGATAAGCACATAATTTCCTAATTATGTGCTTATCCAATGTTTGCAGACCTTTGACATGATGATGGAACTTTTTGGTCAAAACTGTAAAAATTCTAAGAATTTGCTGGGAACAAAAAAAAAAAAATCTAATGTATTTATTTGTAATTTGGGGGGGGGGTCAATTATTTTCCATTTTCTGGATCTATAAAAAAATATTTGGTCTTTTCAAAACGACAAGACGGGGATATGGGTCACGCTTTTAAAAAAAACCCTAAAAGAAACGCTTGCTCTGTCCAGACACATTTAATGCATGGATGCACCCAACTCTGCTTTAGAGTAAAAGTGCTGGATGATTTGTAGTTGTAATTACCGTGAAATTATAATGGAGGCAAAATGAAACACGGTGAACAAAAGAGAGTTGCTTTGTGCCTAATATTTTTATTTGGCAGCGATAATTTCCCCCTAAGTAGTTTTTACAAAGCTTCTCGCACCATTAACAGCCTGTGCTGGTGGGCCACATTTGTTCCATTAATAAAAAGATATTGAAAGGCCACAAAAAAGATTTTATTTTTGGGGGGTAAGGGAGGGACTCTTTGGATAGCTGTGCACAAGGTAATATAGATTCTGATTCTGAGATTTTCAAAAGGCTGCCATTATATCCAAATCCAACATGCTCTATAAAAGACATGTCCTCAAAGATCAATAGGATAAAACTGCTCACGTGTTATATTCTGTTCAGCTCGTCTTTTATCACCTTCGTGTCTTGCTCTCTTTTACTGCTTCACAACCTGAGTAAATCAGAGACTTGTCTTTGCATATCACAGAATATGTTCTTCTAAAAAGCTTCTCATATCTCTGTTCCTCTTCTTACCACCATGCTGACACTGAAAACAGCTGGCTTTTCCACTCAGTAACTGTATCCCATCCAAAAATGTTAGGATTATAGAAAAAGATCATTCTGACTTTTTACAACCATAACCTAATTCTACCATGACAGAAACTTTTCAACTTTTCATTCACTTCACTACTTTGCTTTTATTATTATTTTTTAAATCAAGTTTATCCCAAATTATTATGGTGTAATCTGAACAAAGAGTAATATTATGTGTCAAAGTGAAGTTCCCTGCTAAAAAAAAAAACTGCTCTACAAATCTGGACATATATCCATGGGATGTGTTGTACAGGATTAAGTCTCAAAGTATTAGCATCACAGGTTTTGTCAGTGCTAGCTCCATCTCCTTTAGTCACCATGCCAACATATTTTTCCCATTTCTCTCTACCACTTTGTCAACACCTAGCACTTGACCGTGGCGTGCCCTGCGAGGTTCTTATCTGGTTTTGACTTTGTCACTCTTGACATGAGGCTGAGAGCAGCCGGAAGGGTGAAACCCCAGAAAATATAATAAAATAAGCTTTTCAAGTAAGAGCAGGATTTTCCTCTGCAGTCTGCGAGACGGAAACACGCAGAGTAGCGACAAAGAGACAACAGTTTTTGTTTTGTTTTTATGTAATAAATTGACTCATTTTACGTAGCAATTTCACACTTTTTTTTCCAACTTTATTTTAATTAATCATTCCTCCCTTCAGAAAAGAAGACATAAGTTTTAAACAATATTTTTCAACCCTCCATTTTGTTTCAAAAATCTTTATCAGATCAAATCCATGTCCTGTATATAGCCTTGCATTTGGTGTCTACATCTCGCATTGTCTTAGCAGAGTTTCAGCATTTCTAGTTTTTTATTTTGTTTTTGTCACTGGGTCATTTATACAATCGTGACTTTTCTTCAGTGACGTCTGCATGGTAAGTTAATATCATCCATCTGCAGAAATTATTGGCATGTCAAGAAAAATGACTACAATCTGTGAAAACAAATCAATCTTCTCTGCCTACTCATTTGATTCTGTTATGTAGAGAAATACACTGCTCCGTCAAAAACAACCAATCAGAGCCTGGAGGAGGGTCTTGGCGCTGTCCATCACCTTTTTTATGCCTATTTTTTCCCCTTTTTACAAATGCTGTCTATATCCCCTTGATCAAAAGCCTTGAGCAATAACCCCACTTGTAATAAACTGACTGAGAGGGTAGAAGAAGATAAAAAAAAAAGGAAGTAAGAAAAAATGAAAAGTAAAGAGAATGAGAGATAGAAAGGCAATCGGGCTTAAGGCTTATTAGTTCCACCACTTCATATCCTCCACCTCCTCTTACCTGCACTGTGATCTCCTTTGCATCTTAAACAGTTTGCTTTGGGCTAAAACTTTAGTGTCGCTTGTTCATGCAGACAAAAGAAGCTCACACGGGCACAGAGAGAGAGGGTACGCTAAAACCCAAATCCGTGTGCACAATGTTTGCAAAGCGAACTAAGGAGCGTTTTCATATAAAGTGACTTAAAGAGAGCGAGTTCGGGTGTTTTCATTAAATGTCTCCGTCCGCTTTTGTTTATGTGCAAGCTCGTCCAAGAATAAAACGACGGATGAGTGTAGCAGCGGCAGAGAGGAGATGTGAGACACAAGACAGCACTGGGAAAAGGTTGAGAAGGACCCCTTGATAAAGTTTTCCTCCTGAATGTGGCGAGAATGACAATGACTCTATCATGACAAAAATAAGCCGTAGTGTCGCATCTTCAACACAAGAAATGCAAGAAAGTGGGAAGATGTGTGACATTTATGACTATTTCTTATACGGACGCCTTTCCCGTCTAACTCCTATCGAACCGGCTCCTAATTCCTCTTCATGCTCGTGTAGGGAACACAATGATTAGCCATTAGAGCGGCTTGTGGCAGGCCTGGATCTTGATGAAAATGAAGCACCATCAGAACCGCATGAATTAAAGAAATGTCAATGTGAAGAGCGAGTGTGTGGAAGAGATATTAAGTACATATGTCAAGCAGGGCTAATTAACATAGCAAAGCATGCCAGATTCCTCAAGAGAAATCGTGTGCATCAGGAGGCAAGTGCTTCACAAAAACCTGACTGCATGTGCGTACTTATTGAGAAGTGGCGGGTGTCTGTTTATGCACGCACAATCCTCGACTGTGTTAACATTCTGCCCCCGGCGCTGAATGACCCGGCGCGTAATTACAAACTCTAAAATCCAGATGTCAAACAGAGGGAGCAGTGCTAATTCTTCATTCCCAGAACTCGGTGCCATTTTACCTCTTCGTGCTCGGAGTACGCAGGAAAAACAGTAAATAAATAAAACGTTTGAAAAGATCCTTTAAAAACATAACGCAGCACCTGATCGAGGCAGCAGTGGCTTGCCAAAATGCTAATTCTTCTTGAACCTTTTTCTTGTTTTTGTAACTCCAATGTGTTGTATTAGGACTTTATGTAATGGACCAAAACAAAATGGAGCGCAAAGTGAAATGGGAGTAAAATGATATATATATAAGTAGAAATAGAAGTCTAAACATTGTGGTCTAAGCTCAGGCTTTGCCCAAAGGTTTGTCAATAAGTATAGACAAAAGTGATGGTTGTATCAGATTTTATTTTTTTCTGGGAACAGATAATCTGGTCAGATGGAAGGAGCAGAAAGCCAAGAAATAAAAAAATAATAAAATTCACCTGACGTCTTGTATCAAATCTCAGCATTTTGTACAGAAGAGTACGCAAAAATGTCAGTCATAAGCTGTGCAAAGGTGAAACGGACAGCAGCTAGGAGCTGAACAAAGCATCAACTCAGGACACTATAGATTTTTTAATTGTAAAAATATTATTTTCTACTTTTCATCCTGGCCTTCGACATGCACTGCTATTAAAAAAAACAGTTGCAAACAGTTTGAAAAGTTTAGGAGACGTGGATACTTATTCAAGACACTATCACATGAACTTAAAGATAGGAAAAGCTAAATGTGTCACTAAGTTCTATTTAGTGAAATGGTACCGTTGACGGACAGGAGCAGTTTTGTGCGTTTTGCGATCATTCTGGGCCCCGTCATGTTTACAAGCACACCACGCGATCACGGTGTCGCTCAGAAAACGCAAAGCGTGGCCAACCAACCTTTCAGTCTGTCTCTGGTTAGTCACAGAACTCTGTGTGCCTCTGGTGAAACAGACAACATACAGCGCTGACAGCTGAGGTCTAGTGTGAGTCATAAAAAAAAATAAAAAGAAACAGATATGATGTGCTGCTGCAGATCATCTGTTCATAGGCAATTAAGAGAAAGTCAATAAAATGTGAGAGTGTGTGAGGGCAGGGGGGATATTTATTCATGACAGCACACCAAGATGGAGAAAAAAAAAAAAAAAGCTTAATGGCCTATATTTCTTGTGTACATGAAACTTCCATAGTGTCCCTGCTGTGCTGACTAACCAGTTTTACTAGGGTCTCCACGTTGTAACACTCTGCAGCGCTGCAGCACTGAGGTGTGGCACGCAACTTTTAGAAAAAGTAGAACAAAACCAAGAGTGCAGCAGTAGTTTTAGATGAAGCACAACTGCTACGGGGAAAACATAATGTCAAAAAATTGTTTTACAAAAGTAGGCTAATATCAAATGTCTACTCTTCCACCAATATTATCTAAAATTAAGTTCTATTATTGTAAAATGGTGCCTTGTTTTCTGTACTTTTATTTATTTTGTTTGCTGTGTATTTGTCATTACCCAGTTTCTGGTTTATAATTATTCTTCTGTTTCATAATTATGTTCTCCTTAATTTTGATTTGGTTTTGCTGCTTTATATTTTTATACCATCATTTATGGCAGGTGAAATTATTAGTTATACAGCACCCGCCCCATTTACTGATTCCATAGGTAAAGATGTGTAAAAATCGTAATTGTATTTTATTACAATGAGTTGTTTGCTTCCGAAAATATTAGTTTTAGTCTCATCTCACCAAATTACGTGGTCCAAGTTAAGGTCTTTGTAGAAGTTTGCAACCTTTACATGTTTATATTTGTGACGTCAGGACAGAAAATACTTTTTTATGTACTAAGCTGTTGATTAGCAGAAAAAGTTGTGATGTTTCTTTTCAGTTTTTTTTATTTATTAGTGAGTCCTATTCACTTTTTCCATCTGTTCTGATTTAGTGAAAGCAGGAGGATGACTACGCGTTCTGGGAAATAATCTTAAAAATGAAAACGACAACGATGATTCTTGTTACCATATGCTGCTGTACCTAAGAGAAAGATTTACCTGTGAATTCTACAATAAAAGCAGACAAAAAAACAAACAAAAAAACCTGATTTGTGCTACAGGATGGAGTAAATATGCCCAACAGGCTGTGTTCACCTGAAAGTGATTACTTTTGCATCGCAGGAGTCTGTCCGCGCTTGCATGCAGTTATCCAATGAAAACAGTCGCCCTCATCTAAATCTCTCCGCCATTTATCTCCTTCAAATTTCCCAATCTTTCCCTCTCTGTTCGTTCCTGATTGCAAATAATAATCACCATGTGTGATCCATCTGTTGTTGGGCAAACATCAAGTGAGTGATATCTGCCAAATTCATTTGGCGAGACATCATCACCTTCAGCTGACGGGGTGAGCTAACAGCTGAGGGAGCGCTGATGAGGCTTTTGTGGCAGATGCTCTGCAGCGGTCCTGCCTGTGCTCGTCCTCCCTTACTCCGCTGTTCCTGCACATCTGCTTTGTCTGGTCCTCTTCCAGCCTCCTCCTCTCTTCCTCCTCTGTTGCTTTTTATCCTCCCTGCGCTCTGCTAAACCCATTAGCCGTGGCGCACACATGGTCATACGCGCGGCTTTCTTCATGCCACAGCTGTGATTTAAACACCGCGTGAAGACTGGAATGAAAAAGATGTGACAGTGCTGCCCTCGCATCCCCGTAGCTCATGTCTTCTACTTTAGCAGAGATATCACTCCTTCATTCATATTCACATAACGTGCTGCAGACTGGACATTTTTTTTGACTAAAGCCAGAGTATAACCATCATATGTGGATGTTGTCTGAAGACAGGCTGATTCTTGCATCATGTTACGACTGGGACTGGGACTTGTGTGTTAATTTTGATTAATTGATTACAGAGCTTTTAATGCATGCACATTTTCTTCCTGTCTATGTAAATGTCCCCAACAGGATAACGTTCACATGCAGCTTGTGTGCTTGCAAGTAAAAGCTCTCCATCATTCCATTGTCCACATAGCTTCGGATCACCTTGGCTCTCTCTGCCATTTCATCTCAAAGACTTAAATCATAGAAACAGTCTAATAGAACATTATTTCAGGTTTAAAAAGGATGCTTTTTAAAAAAAAAACAAAAAAAAAAAACTTGATAGACTTGAACCCAGCACAAATCAAATGTTGTCAGACTCTCAAATCTTAATGTTCACTTCATGTTTTTAACTTTTCTGTTAAGAACATCAAGGGAAAGCCTACAGGATGCAGTAAAGTTCCTCTTTACTTTGTGTGAGATTAAATGTGTCCGTTATAAACTTCCAAACGGTTTCTTCTAAACTGCAAATCTAAAGTAAATGACTTACTGCCATTAATTCATACGCAGTATGGCGCAGGGCAAATCATATCTTTGAAGTAATTAGGATTTATATTCCAGCTGCAAATTTTCATCTGAGAATTCCTCCTAACTAGCATGTTTCTCTCTCTCTCTCTGTCTCGTCTGTCCCAGAAACCCTGACAAAGGCCTCCAGTTCCTGATCTCCCGCGGTTTCATCCCAGACACGCCCATCGGCGTAGCCCACTTTCTGCTCCAGAGGAAGGGCCTCAGCCGACAAATGATTGGGGAATTCCTAGGAAACAGCAAGAAGCCGTTCAACAGAGACGTCTTGGAGTGAGTAGCAAACGAAACGTCCTCCGTTATTTCAAGAAACGATTCGTAAAACAATGTTTGTTTTTTTGTAGTTTGTTTTTTTTCTGGAAAAATCAGGTGTCCAAAGCTGTTTTCACCAAACACAATCCTTTACCTTTCAAAATTACATGCAAGGGTGAGACCGTTTTCTAAGTCAAACATCTAAGACACTAAGTGAAAATATGTTGCAGATGGCCGAATAAGTCTGTCTGATAAGCTTGCTGTGAGTCTGCAGGGGTTATTTAGGAAACGGCTAAAAAAATGTATGCTTGTGCAAGACCTTGAAAAGTACAACATGTTCAATACCCTTCCAGAAAATCTGCAGATTCACTCCACTTTTGACAGACATGGAGTGAACTGACAGATCTTAGCTGATTAGATGGATTAATACAGCCAGCAGCCTCAACCAGCCTACCTTCATTTTGGCTATAATCTTAGTTTCAATAACTTGGATTATTTTGTCTGTACGCTCATACCTACGCACTGTGTGTACGAGTAAAAGCGCCACATATTCAGAAAGTGAATGAATTGTGAAATTCACCAATGCATATAGTAAAGAACTAGAACAGGTTTACAAAAATGTGAATGCGTGGCCACTGTTTTTCTTTTTTGATCACTTAAATTACAGCATTTTTTGCTGTAGCCAGTTAAAAGCTTTCATAAAGCTTTATTGGCAGAGCAGACTATTATTCTGAGCTACAGCAAAATACCATCAAGCACTAAAAATTTACAGTGCAAGCGCTTCCTTACTTTTCATCAACTTTTCATACATACGTTGATATATTTTGGAAGCGGTGTTCATTAGTTTAAAAGCATCCTGTCTAATTAGTTGCTCCAACAGCTTGTGCATTAAGCAGCAGGGGTATGCATGCATATTTACCTTTGGCCGGGTTACGTTTTAGTGTGTGGTCTCTATTCACATTCATGGCCGACTACAGATTATCCTCCAATAAGATGTAGGTCTCTAAAAAGCAATGATTACTCTGCTTCTATGCCGCTGCTTTCCCAGGCTACTGTCAGTCAAACTTAAACCAAATAATAACATGTTTTGTGTTACTAAAGAGGTGCATGTGCCTAGTTGTAGTTGACACATTTAATGTGACTTTCTACGCTGTACCTCAGCAAGCCACATCTGACTCTTTCTTGATTTCTTGATATCTCTTGCCAGCTTGACCAAGACTTTTGCAGATCTTCTGACTTATCCAGATCTCAGAAAACTTAATCACTGCAGGTGTCCACTTTGCTAGTGTCCAAAGAGAACATATTACCACACTACTGGTTCTTAAGCCATTCATGCACTGTGATCTGCTTGATTTGTTGTTACTAGATCCAAAAAATAATTCAAAATGCCTTAAAATCTATGAACACGTTCTTGTTTTGGTTTCCGGGCGCACAAATAAGCCAGAATTGAGTTTTGAGTCAGCAAGCAGGATGTTGTCATCAGTAGTATTAGTCATCAAAACAAAAAATGTAAAAAATATGATTCTCAGAAACGCAAACAAACGAACATGACTCACATTATGGTGTCAATGTAATTCCAGGTCAGTCACCTCATTGTGGTTGTAACTTCACCCACTGCCTTAACTCCTAGCTTTTATCCATCTCTGACTTTTTGTATAAACTCCCCAAGTTTCAAATAAATAAATTTGAACTATTTTAATCTTACTTTGTTACTGACCCAATAATATTTTTTCTGCGAGGAATCTTCTCTACCAGGTAGCTAATCGTCTACTTTCCTGAAAAAGTCACTCATGGTTCTCAACAGGAATTATGCTCACAATCCTTCAGACACCAATTCAGCTAGCAGACAGTTTCTCTTCGCATCCGACATAAAGATATAAAAACACAGGAAGTGCTTTTATTGTTTGTTTGTTTTTTAAGAGGCCCTGAAAACAGCAGATGCATGTGAAGAGGGAGGTGATGTCGAACAGGAACATGATAGAAGAGTGCAAAGTGTGTGTGAGAGCACTCTCTGTAGAGCGTAGTCACAGGAGAGCGGGTGTGCGATTGTGGCCTAATGTGAAAATCACTCATGTTGATTTATGCACTCTGAATATGTATGTATGCGCAGGAAATATGTCTAGATGTATTTCTCAAACTGCAGCAAAAAATATTTAAGCATCTTAAGTCAATTTAATTATTAGTTAACAGTTAAAAGTTGTACCCTAAAGACAGCTAATTGACATGTTGACCTCTTTATCCGACGTCTCCTCATTGGCTGCTGAAAGTCATATACTTTTCCTCTTCTTTTACATCTGCTATTATATTTGAGCTAACTTGTTGTATCAAGATGGACACACGTCAATATCCGTGCCAAGTATTGCATGTGAACAAAAAAGATGGTGGCAACTCTACGAATTTATGTGCGTGTTTGCTCTTTAGTCCAGAGCGTGCATGCAGAAGGCGTAGAAGAGGGCCGATGTACTTAGGCTATATACGTCACGTCATCTGACGTTACATAAATAGAGAGTGACAGCTGAGCGAGAAGGCAGAGAGGTGGTGGAGAGAGGGAGTGAGTAACGAAGAGGCTGACCAGAGAGACCCGGCGCATCCAGAGGAGGATCACATCCAGCTCAGTGTAAACTTAACCTTTGAATGTATTAAAATGCTCTTTTTGAAATTGAAAATGTTCCCAGGCGATCACACAGGTCACCTCTTCAACCTCGGGAGAACGGGCATCGGTTATGACTGATATGCTCTGGCTTGCCTTCCGATGTGGTGGGAATCTGTTCTTGGCTGCCTCAAGACATCAGTACTCCTCTGAACGGCGTTGATAAACAAATGTTTTGCCTCATTTTAATGATGCAAAAAACAAATTTATGAAGAGAACTGAAATCATACATGCGTCAGGGTTAGTGAAAGATATCCCAACTAAATTGCACAATAGCAACGAGCAATCTAGAACTAAACTATACACAAAGAAAACTACAAAAAGGGAAAATATATTAACATTGATTCCGAGGCTACATTAAAATACCTAGAAACTACATCTAATGGGGAAAAAATATCTTTCTAACGCAGAGAAACTGAATGTGGAAAGATCTTTCAGGAATAAACAACAAACACAAATGAAAACCAAACATCCAAGAATCATAACAGACCTGTCACCTTATACCATGTATTTTTGATGTGTGTGTATATATATATATATATATATATTCATTCTTTTGAATCCTTCTCCATCATAGTCAGCAGAGGAGAAGTTTGAGAGACCTCATTTTCTAACTATATTAGATTTGTCAGCCTGGTTATTACACTTAAGGGTAATTTGGTCATGCTATTGGAGCATAATTAAGAAAAGATAAGGCAGCTGGAGACAGATAAAGACTTTATGAACTTCCATCTTTGCAGTGAATATCAAAATGGCTGCTGCAAGACTTCATTAATTATTTCTTACCAATCAGCATGGGAATTCTATAATAATAATCCAAGAGAGAAATAATCTCACGTTTTTTTTAATCATTTTAGTCTCATTGCAGCATTTTAATTTTTTTTTCTTCTGCTATAGTTTATTTTAGACGTTCTGATTCCTTTATTCAAGGTGTTATACCTTCGTGTTGTGTCGAGGCGGAATTTTTATTTTTGTTTTGTCCTGCAAGATAAACAGCTGAGCGAACACCTTCAAAGAATGATGATTCACAGTTTCGATGCTCCGTGTGTGTAGTAGTGATGTAAAATCAGCTGTTTTACTTTTTTCTGCTGGAGCAGCATGTGTCACACTCAAGCACTCAGCTCATTAACTCCCTTTTGTTCCTCGTGATCCATACTAACACGGTGTACGTGTCTGTGCGCGTGCCGCAGTGTTCGCCGCAGTAGAGCAAACCGTAGGGATCAGAGGCCCGGGACGAGGTCTCGCAGCAGATCCGTACTTCGCCTGCTACGACTCAGAAGTCGGCGATGGCAATTATTTTTGGACACAGAAACGGTTATGGTAGAAAATCGTTCATTTTCAAAAGTGCGAGTAGATTTAAGATGAAGCATACGAAGCCAAACTAGATAATTTATCAAAATGCATTCTGATTGGTCGATACAATCCCAATAAAATTCAATAAAGGTAAAAAATAAATACATAAATCAAGAAGTATGAACACTTCTTCAATACTGTGAAGATCAGTTTGCTGCAGAGGTAACAACACGTCATCAGGTTGATTTGCACTTTGCTATGAACTGTTTAAACACATTTTCCTGTTTTATTTCTTTTGCTTCTACCCCATCCTTCCCTCTCGATGCTCTCCAGTTGTGTGGTGGATGAGATGGACTTCTCAGGCATGGAGCTGGATGAAGCGCTGAGAAAGTTTCAGGCCCACATCCGCGTCCAAGGAGAAGCCCAGAAGGTGGAACGTCTCATTGAGGCCTTCAGGTAAGAGATTTTATTGCCTGGTTTGGAGTTTTTAAAATACTTTTTTTTTTTTTTTTTAAGTTTAGACATCATCTTAGCATGAAAGTTCCACAAAAACAATTAAGTTTTAGCTGCTGAAAGCTTGGATAAAAGAGAAACATGGCAGTATAATTCTTACTGACAGAAAAAAAACAGTAAACTGTGCATTGCGTTCTGTTATGTGCATATTTCTTAGAACTCATCATAACCATTTTAATCTTTCCAACTGGATGTTTTTGACATCTGCTTTTAGGTTTTATCTGGAGTTTAGTGGAAAAGCACCTCATGTTTTACTAATGTGGTTTTTAATCTTTTATTGTAGACGTTTTAATCTGGAGGATCTCTGCCTTGGCAAGAAAAAAAAATTGGATTAAACCTTTTTTCCTGTGGAATTTAATCTATAGGTTGTCAAAACTCTCGTTCATGTGAATGTCATGTTTTTTTTTTAATTATTATTATTATTTCTTTCATATTGTCTCCCTCGATTCAGACCAGCGAGGCCTGCAGACTTTTAGATGTGTTATTGATATTATCTTTAATTTTGACATTTTTTTTTCATCAAAAATTTTAGGCATGATGAAAACCTTTAAATTGGTGAGGGTGAGGCATGACTGCAGTGGGTTTTGATAGAACCGTAGCACACAAAAAAAATGTATAAATATCAATGTGTTTAACAATACTACTACGAAGGAAGACCCCACATATTTGATACAATGTCCTTGGTAAATCAAAAGGCTGAATGGGTGCGATAAAAAGGTAAATGATGCCCTTGGACCAAGGTTAACTGAAGTACTTTAAGGTAGTAAGTATTATTTTAACATTCAACTGAATCAAGTTACAAGCTGAAAGCCACAAATCTGAATTTGATGGCGTTTAATGGTTTCTATCACCATAAAACATGCGCGTATTACATAAATAATTAGGATATAAATACTATTCAGCAAATTTTTTTTCCTCTCCCATTTTCGCCAGCTGGTTGGAAGTTTCTGGTTATGTTTTGCAAAGAGTAACGATCTGCAGTGCATTCGCGGCGCTGCGAGTTAGCGCTGCTTGTTGTGACCCCTTTGTAATGACAGCCACCTGCCACAGTTGTCAAGGTGCCCAATGCGGAAAACAAATTGTCATAGCCGGGTGAAAGGTTGGCAGGGGAAATGCTTGGACATCAGGTGGGCCTGCGTGCTATTGGGAGTAAAAAATAAAAGGGAGGGGTGTGACATAAATTGAGAGAGGAAGGAAAAAAGGGGAGGAAAAAAAAGAAAGGGGGAGGATGGTTTATAAATAACCAGTATTGCATAACCGTCACTGCCTCTCTGTGCCTGCCTTCCGTGCTCCCGGGCTTTGAAATGCCTCCACACACACACACACACACACACACACACACACACGGAGAGATACAGAAATCTCCAAAGTAAGTGAAAGGAATTTGAAGCAGCAACGCTAAAGAATGAGGCAGTGAGGGAGGTGGAGAGTTTAGGGGGGCCAAGAAAGGCAGCCGGCAGCCTCGGTATCTGCTGCGTCAGTGGACTAATGAATGAGCAAATATGAACCTGCTCCTAATACTGCAGATTTATTCTGTTCCCGTTTCCAATTCCGGCTTTACAATAAACAATCCGGAGAGTCGAGGTTCGGTGATTTTCTGTTTGAGCATCATTATCATAGATAAAGATCATGCAGCGTGGATAATTTTGCCCTCAAAACCTCCCCAGGAAAACATAATGACTTATGCGTCTTAGACAGAAATGTGACATTAGGTTAGAAGGCAACTACGAGGGCTAACGATGAGGCCTCACAAATCCATGCTGCGAAAAGCATCAAGCAGGACATTTTCGTCTTGGGTTAGTTGTTTTCTTTGCTGACACACCGAAGCATGACAGACTCAAAGCAGTAAAAGTGACTGTTTATAGGCAAACATATGGTAAAATATTTTAGTTCCCTATGATTATTATACAAAAACCTATCCGGCTAATACATCAAACAATCTTCAAAAGATCTTCTGTGGTTAGAGCTCTACATGTGTGCGCGTTAAATTATTTCAACCTGAAGCTGTTTCATTTCATATGTCAATAGCAGCTGCTGATTTTGAAGCTGCTCTCTGGTCCAGTTAAATCATCCCACTTAAATACAAATGCAAAAACTGATTAGATTAAAATTGCATCTAAACTTAACAGCGGACTCCCACATCCTCGTTTCTGAATGAATCTTTTTCTCCTTTTAAATCTTCATCAATGTTCGCACACATTAGATGCTGTGTGCTGTAATTTACTAAGGCACATTAAACTGCCTTACAAACTACCAGCACAGGAATCCAAGAATTTTGTCGACTCCGTCAATTCAGTCTTCTCACATCGATCATTTTAACATGTTAATGTGCTTTGATCTAATCCAGTGTTTCTGAGTTTTAATTTAACAAGCATCACTTCAACAAATACATAAGTTCCCAAGTACTTCCATTATGCTAATGAGATTTTAAAACTTTGCTGTTTGGAGTTAGACTTTTACAGCTGTTGGGCGTCATAATAAAAAAAGGAAGAAAAATAATATTCACATCCATTAGCATTGCATATCTGATGTAAAAACAGCCAAGCTCCATGTTTCAGCAATCAACCAGAAGGCACCCTGAAGTCACAATTCCCAAAGAACAGAATTGTTTTTTAACATCTATGCTGTGCACATAAAACATAGCAACAGCTGCAGTCATAAACTGTTTATTTGAACTTCTGGTAGTTTGAGACTCATTAAAGTTTTTACGCTCTTGATTACAAACGCAATTGCTGCAGTTAATGTATGTTGACTAATGCTCTCAACACCCGTCCGTTTTTGAAATTGTTCCATAAAAAATGACTACGAAACAATGGGGATGCATTATTTGACTTGTTTTACACATTCCTGGTTTGTGTTGTCCTTCAACCAGACAGTTAAATGGCGGCTGTGGTGGCATAAAAGCATCCAAATTAAATGTGGATGTTATCAGTGTGAATACAAAGAACATTTTGTACTTTCCAAAGATTGAACCCAACGCCAGTTTAAACTGTATAAAGAAAAAGGGTGAGACCTAATATTGGCCTTTGAGGTACACCACGACACATTGAAAGTGAAGAAGAGAAGTAGTCACCTATGGAAATAGAAAAGAGACCCAAAGACAAATAGAATTTTATTAAAAGAAGAACTGTTTTTTAAGACTTTGATAAGAGATTCTTGTGACTGATTGTGTCAAATCTAAAAGAACCAAAACAGGAGTGCAACCTAAGTACGCTGTTTAAAAAAAAAAAAAAAAAAAGATCATTAGATAGTATGAGGCGAGGCAGCAGAAGGAAAACCAATTAAATACCGTAGACATAATCATGAAGATAATGAAAAAAAATCCTTGTTGGGAAAAGTCACAGTCATGCATAGTAATAAAGCTAGACTCATACGATCTGCCCAATAACTAATTTTCACAGCTAAAAGTCAAAAGTTCTGCATGCCGTTGGAGAAGGAGCCAGAGAAGGTCAACAATTCATCAATATAAATTCTATTTATAGTCCGTGGCTGGTGTCTCTTGCAATCCATGCTTTGTGGTTCAAGGACTTTTGTTCCCTTTTATCAGTACACATCCAGGAGTTTTGTGGGTTTTTTTTTTTTTCTTTTTCTAGAACCTATTTATCATGCAGACCAACTCTCATTTCAAGGCTGTACTTTTTGGAAAACAGTCCTCACTAAGGAAATCCTTTTGCATCACAGAAACCCCGTATTAATCCAACTACCAAGAAGTTGAAGGTGAATTTGTTTTCAGGAGGAGGAAATGTTTAAGAATACTTTATAAGAAAACGGGCATCAATGTTTAAACACTGAGCTTTTTTTTTTTTTTTTGCGCTCAGTTTTCTGTGTAATCCGCGGCTGATGCAAGCACTTGGATCCTGTGGGGATAAAAGTGTTCACGCAGAGAGGCAGTGTTTCAAGCAGAGCCGCCCCAACCTCACCTACTGTGAAATCCATTGCTGCAAAGGGGCAGCTGACGGCTTAAGATGAGCCCACAGGCAAAATTAAAGCCATAACTCTTATTTCAGCATGACACGCTAATGCTCAGCGTGTGTAATGGTTTTCTGGTAGCGCACCGAGAAAAAGGAGGCCTTGGTTTTAAATATTCTTCTATCATTTCATCTTCACTGCTTTTCTTGGCCTTCGTGTTTATTTATTCATCTCTGTGCACTTTCCCGCCCGTAGACGGTCCTGGAAAACTGCTCTCGTACGTGTACGCGAGTATTTTTGCAATTCTATTTTCTTCCTCTTCTTATCTGAAAATGTCTTTTCTTTTTTTTTTTTTTTTTTGCCCACAGCCAGAGGTACTGTATGTGCAACCCTGATGTGGTGCAGCAGTTTCACAACCCAGACACCATCTTCATCCTGGCCTTTGCCATCATCCTCCTGAACACTGACATGTACAGCCCCAACATTAAGCCAGACCGCAAGATGCTGTTGGAGGACTTCATACGTAATCTGCGAGGTAAGGGGCCCGGCATTACACATAAGCTGCTTGTAAAAAAAAAAAAAAAGAACACCGAGGGAGTTAAATGACAGTAATTAGTTCACATAATCGGTTAAAGCGAGGAGGTGACTGATGATGTGGATGTGTTTCAGCTCAGAAGATAAAGTGTTTTTGAGCTGGATTTTTCACGCTGTGGGAAAGATTCTGAAACAAATTCAAAAAAATGTGTTTCAAAGCCTTTTTTTTTTTCTTGCTGTTTCATTTTCTGGTTTTTAAATTAGCTTCGTCACAGAACGGGAATATGGAAAACTGAAGATAGGGATGTTTTTAGAAAGCCTGATCACATAAGTAATTTAGACAGTCTGTCTCCAGAAAAAATATAGATAAAACTCTTAAACATTTGTGCTTCCTTTGCCAAAACTTGATTCAAAAAAGAATAATCTACAACAAGGTCATTTTGAACTGAGCGTGTGTCGATTTTAAAGATGCTTGAAGAAAGTTGTTTTGTAGAATTCAACAAAATCTGTCAACCAGTAGGAGGCCTCCCCGTCATTGGAAAAAAACAAAAACAAAAAAAAAACTCAATTTGCCGAGTTCTCTCTCTGAGCATATATTAACGGAAAATTGTAGTTCAAAGTTTTTAGATGAAAGTACATTCTCTATTTTATTTAGAAATCAGAAATTCAGATTGAGGAAAAGGCACAGAATTCAATTTGATTGAGTCCCTGTGTGAAATTTTCAGAGTCTGTGATGATTTCATGTCACACACTGGTGTTGGTCCACTGTGTATTGCAGAGAGACATAATTCCCCCCCAATTTTAGCCAATTTTGTTTGAGGGTCAAGTTGAACTCAAATCTAAAGTGTCTAATATTTACATAAACTGTGTTTCATCCACATTATTCTGCCAACAACTCTCCAGTACTGTAGGTTAGGAATCCAGACTTGTCATTTAGCACAAACGCAGTTAACAGTTCCCTTTTAACATTGAATTCACCAGGCAAAAATGTCGTAGGCAGTCACTGAAACATGATGTAGTGCAATGTTTATGTAATTAGAAATAGATATGTGAATTTATATTCTAAGAAGAATAACCAAAAGAGTTTAAAATCTGTTAATGCTGAATTTCTGGTGGTTTTTCTTCCGCACATTCTGAGTCCAAATATTTAATAATAATGAAGAAATATTGGCAAACTATGTTCCAAATCTGCATTTAAGACTCTTGCTGTCAAGTCAAAAATAATAATGGCGTTCATGAACGATGTAAATGACATAAATCACAACGAGCCAGGTGCAGTGTGGGTAGTAAACGACATAAAACGTCAATCTTCTGAACGAACAGAGCAAGAAGCAGCTTTTATTTTTGGGGGGACTTTTTTTTTGGTTTCCTCCCAATTAGGCAGCGGCTCTGCAACGACAGAACGGTAGAGGTATCTTTAAGTTTATTTTGCACTCAACTGGAAAGATATCCATGTGGTCATAATTATGGAGGTGTACAGCCAACACGAACAGATTGTTAAGAGACATCATCAGTCCGCGGTTCATAAACATCACCGACTAATAAGTGCATCCTATAGCAGTAATATATGCACAGCAGCTGTCGGAGCCGCCGTCTGTGGCTTACACAGCAGCTTGCTTCCACTGCTGATTGCATGGCATAAAGATGGTTTAACCCCAGAGTCTACGTTTTCAAGTCGAGCCTGTGACGTGCATTCAACTCCAGTTGGAGTTTAAAACTTGAGTCACGAGCGTTTATTGGGAAAATTAACCAGTATTGCAAGGTGTGCAACTAGAGAAACGCAACTAGAAACGTCTGCACTGTTTTCTATATCGGAAATTACCAGTTGCGTTCAGAATGCGTCAACCAGTGGATGTTACTCTCTAGACGTATTCAAGAACAATGTGTGGATCAGGAGGATTTCTCAATGCCATTGTCCATGTCAGTTCGACATTGTTCTGCGAGTATAATCAATTACTCACTAAATCCTGCCGTTTTATAAGCTCGTGCCCTTTATTTACGCTAATTGCTGCAGTAGTGATACTGCCACAGCAAATAAGCAAGGATAAAGAGTAAAAGCAAAATGTAATAAATGTCTTCATTAGTAGTGAAAATATGCATGCCTAAATTTTATTTAAAATTAATTCAAGAAAGCCGTTTAATCCCCCACAAATTTCTCTGCGTTCCGTCATATTTCCTGCTGTGGACTCTTGCTCTGAAGGAAGGCAGTAAATGTGAAAGTAAAAAAGACAACAACAACAAAAAACAGCAGAAGTAGATGTCCAACCATTTTCGGTTTGCATTCAGTTGAGCCTGCCCGCATAAATTTAAGAGATAAATATAGTGGGTTATGCTTCCCCACTCCCCCGCTCACCCTACGAGCTCCACAAATTAACTTACTGTGACACAAACCAAAGAACACCTGTAAATCTTTGCTCCGGCATGCAGACAACTCCTCATTCGGCGCATGTTGAGGAAGAGACACGAGCCTCGTGGTTTAGCTCTCCCTCCGCGTAATCAATCAGGGACCGCTGAGGTCGATGCAGAACAACTTCAGTACATTCATCCCGTCTGTTCCTCACAATCAAATTAGCTTGGAAAATCAATTCCAGCATCTTATGCAAATTAAAATATGCCACTCTCTTTTGGCCTCTCTATTCATCTTCTGCCTAAATTTTTCCCTCCATCTCTCCATGCATCATCATCTTATCTAACCTATCGATGCGGCGCTGTCTGTTTGCTCCGGTGTCTTTTCTTGTTTTGTATTCTGCCTCTCAACCTTTTGTCCACACTTGTCCTTCTCGCACGCTGACAGAAGAACAACTCACTCAGCTGCCTGGCTGGGGTGAAATGGGATTCGAGCCTCTGAAATCAGCAGTCATGATGAACGGTGGAACCTTTAACTAATTTAGCGATAAATTAACCAAGTTTGCAGTAATAATCTTCTGAAGTGAATCTAGTGTGTCACAGTGGTACAGAATGAATCCTGTTTGTATCTAGTAGTTTGGTGCACACCCTTTTTGCATTTCAATAACTTCTTGCATAAGGAAACTAACAATATTACAAGTTTAATCTTTTAGCATATGCTTGTCGCTTATTTTAGCGCAATGTTTTTCCCACATTAGATGCCTTCCTGTGTCAATTGTCAGCTCTCTTCAGACTAAGTTTTTTTGTTTTGCAAAGAAGCTGTGCAATTATATGATTTAGTTACGTTTTTTTATGCTTGTAGATAGTGTAACCCATTTATTCTTTATTTCATTTTTATGTGGCAGAAGCCATTTTGAAAACTGGCATTTTGAAAACAAGAGTTTAACTAACCCTACCCATAACCTTAAATGGAGTTTAACCTAAAACAGTGCTTCCACTATTCATCAGACACAAACTGTTACTTTGAAATGAATATAACGGAATGCGTTTTTGAAAACATGCAGAGAATATGTCAGGTTTAGGTGCAAGATAATTTTTTTTAATGTTTTCCAAACAAAAGTAAACCATCTCTGGTCACAAGCTGTACTTACAAGAAATCTATTTCATTTAACGTAATACAGTCTTTTAGGTTGATCTGTGTTAGTCCAGATGTCCAAAAAAAGTCTCACTTTGTTGCATCCCCAATTTGCAAAACACAGTAAATAGACCAAGTGTTTTATACTCAAATGGTTAGGAGGTAATTAGGGTGGTAGTGGTAAAATCTTTACAAATTCAGATGACTTTTTAGTGACCTTCTTGACGAATAAAAAAAAAGGATGACGTTTTGTGCCACGGTTTCATCACTCAAGTTATTCGCTCTGATATTCAAGGCTTTTCTACAGAGTTAAACGATTGGTTTCGTCACATGTGCGATGCTGCGTTCGGAGACAAAGCAGGAAGGACTGGGGGGGGAAGGGAGAAAGCCAAGAAATAGATAATGTAGGAGCGAAAGTGTTTCGTATTAATTTGACACTTGGCACACATTTCCCTGTGGCCATCTCCTTTTCACCCACAACGCCGTGATGTGCTGTGAAGTCTCAGCAGTGGCCCTTCGTGACTCACTGGCATCGCCATCGGTTGTGGCGTGGCGGCTTCGTTTTCTTCAGACAAATCCCACCCCATTGAAGAGCCAACGTACCACACAGAGGAACACAGCTGTGTTTAATATAACGGGGAGCGTTCTGAGGGCACACATTAAGCCTAATGACATGCAGCTTTACTTCTGTCAAACTGCTACTTTGAGCTGCTGTATGTTCTGGACGTCAAATATTCTAAGAGTTAAGTGTTACCTCCCGCAAATTACCCTTAGCTATTATTTAAGGAGAGAGAAAAAGCTTTTAAACAAAAAGTATGCTGTTGGATTGAAGAAGTTTACAATTCACTCATTTTATTTTTCAAATAGTTTGCATCCATTTGCCCATTGCCGTCTTAGGTGTCGACGACGGAGCTGACATCCCCAGAGACATGGTGGTGGGCATCTACGAAAGAATACAACTGCGAGAGCTGCGCTCAAATGAAGACCACGTCACCTACGTCTCCAAAGTCGAGCAGTCCATAGTAGGGATGAAAACGGTAAGGACGCAAAGTTTAAATATTTTTTTCCCGACAAACTTTTGGCCAGAGAAATAAATCGAGTTTTGCCGGAACGTTTTCTGTGCTAAATAACCCAGTCATTATTCATGCCCTTATCACAATCACTTACCGCATTTATTACTCATTAAACGTCTCATCTACAGCTCATTCATTAGGACAAGTCATTACTTCATCCAGATACGTCATTAGCCGTCGCTATCATCGGGCATCTAAGGGTTTAAATTAACACAGGGGGTGCTGTTGCTCAGCAGTGGCAGCGGCGCCCAAATGGGGGATGCAGCTGCTCCCTGTGGAGTTTGGCAACATTAATAAATGTTGCGGAACTCTGATTTTTGTGAGAAACAAACCCAACTTCATCCTATTTATTTTAATTGATGGGTTTAGCTTTACAATAATGCAATTATAAGACATAACCAGCTTTAAGAAGAGAAAGATTACTTTTTCCTGATTGGCACAGCTGAGTTTTTATTTCAGGTCTGTGTTTAATCAGTTAGCTTAAGGAGAAATGCATTTGAAGTCTGAAGGAAAGACTCTTAGAAGTAGTACAGGAACGGTTTCAGAGATTTTTTTTTTTTCTTTTTTAGACGGAAGAAGCCAGATAAATATGCGCTGACAGGAATGTTTTGCTTTTTAATTTAATAATTTTACCGTTTTCTATAAAATCATTGTTTCTGGGTTTTACTGATTACATCGAGCATCTTAAAAAACAAATTCCGATTTTGTTTGAGTTTCAGGTAGAAAGCAGTTAACCCCATGTCTTTGTTTAAAAATTACACTGTAAAACTGCCAGATATTTTTTCCAATAGTGCAAAACAAGCCAGCTGTCAGACAACAATAGTGGTGTCATCTATCTGGGTTTGAGATGTTCATACGGGTTTCATGGTCCTGTGGTTCAGATCAATTTAGTAAGTCCATTACTAAGAGTTGAACTAAAGGCACACCGTCAGCTTCATCCACCCTTTTTTTTAAACAAAAAGTATTTTTCTCTTTTTCATCCATTTTATATGATCACAAAAAAGGCGAATGAAGATAAAAAATTCTTGGTTTAATTGGTCTCAAGATTTAATGTCAGGAAATACCCAACTTTCCAAGTGACACTGAAACACTGACGTTAAATAATTGCACATGCCCTCTTGGCTGGTGGCGTTTCAGTCCCTCAGTGATAGATGAGTAGCTGTGAGATCATGGAAGGAGTGCTGTCATACCCAAACAATGATGGATTGTCCTGACAGGAAGTGAACGTTCTCGCCAACGGGAGCAGTCTTCCATAAAAAGAGGGGAGACTTTGATACAGTTTTTTCCTCTTCTTTAGCACGGCTATACCATCCTCCAGTGACCAATCTATCATGCTAATTACCTTTCATAGCTGCCTGGTAAAACATTTGTGAAACATAACAGTGTTTGGACCTAAATAATGGCTTTACATCTAAAGGATTTAGATTTACTTCAACAACAAGGACGGTCATGCAAAATTAATTCAGAAACTTGAATTAGTGTTTTGGAAATACATAGTTAAATCAGTACTAACCTTTCCTATTATTATTATTATTGGTCCTTACTGAAGTAAATTTGTTCAACTTTATTTATTTAGGTGTATCAGAGGAAAGCAGGTCGAATAAAAATATCCAACAAAATTCCTTTCAGATATTCGCCCAAGTTTTTATTTTTTATTTTAATGATGTACGGTACTATACTGGCTAAATAATACTACATGTTTAGGATACACTGCCTAGAATTTTCCTTTTAAATCGATATAAGAGGCATTTCAGCCTAATGAGGTTTGTACATGTTTTTTTTGTGACGTTAGTGTAATGAAAAGACTTGAGCTGGAGCCCTTGTAGCCTGCAGTGATGAGATCTGAGGGAACAGCCGATGAGAAGAAGGTGAAAACAAGATCCGATCACTCTCCAAAGGCATGAGCCGTAATCTGGTTAAACTTGGAGAGACACGTAAAGCTCAAAAGAGGAATGGCAACAATTTAAGAAAGAAAAAAAATGTACGGACTTGTTTGCTTTGCGAAAGAGTCTAGCACTATAAATATAGACATTTAATTACAAGGATGTGTTGAAATGTATTGTTTTGGTTAATCATTTTGTGTTTTGAGCTCTCCCTGCCGGGTCAACAGTTTGTCAAGCATCTCTGTATTCAGCCAGAAGTAACCCCGGAAGCGGTCACTGCAGGTGCAGCGGCCAGATGAGCCTAAAATGCCCAAACCGCAGTCTTGCCCTAAGGACATTGTCAGCCTGCACCCTTTTAGCTGTTGCTCCTCCTCATCAGTAAGTTATGCCAGGGTTCCCCTCTTGACAGTTTGACAGATGCTTTCTGCACCTGAATCTGCAGCTGGACAAACTTCCTGGTTATTATCTAGTCGGCCCAGCAAAACATACCAAATTTAGAGTCAGATTCCCCATGCTCTGTATCCTCCCTTGCCATTCTGTGTTAACGCATTCATTTTTAGTTTTTGCTGCAATAAATTTTTTTTTACTCAAGATCTCTGGGTATTTTTGGAGAGATGAGACCCGTCTTTTCCCACATGCTCCGTTTCTGAGATTACACATCGTGTAGGGTGCTATAGGCTCTTCACCCGTTTTGTTGAATCACCCGAAACCCTCTCGAGTCACTTGACGAGGCACCAGTTTCCCGTCTGCAGGTCCTGTCCGTCCCTCACAGAAGATTAGTGTGCTGCAGTCGACTTTTCGAGGTAACAGACGTCAACAAGGCACAGAAACAAGCAGCGCACCAGAGGGAAGTCTTCCTCTTCAATGATCTAATAGTGGTAAGATTACTGTCCCGGAGTTTTTAAGAGTCTTTTTAGGTTTCGTGTATCTCAGTTTTGTCTCAGTGGAGTCCTCCATCACTGTAACCCTTTAGAACTAGCACAAAATATTTTAATCTTTCATCAAACAAGAAGTCTATGTTCTTCAGTTGCTTCCTACTACAAAGATTATGGATACTACTTGGAAGTAGAGTTTAGGCATGAATGAGCAATGAGAACATCTGGAAGGGGGCATTTTGGAAATGGGGGGATGAGGAAATGATATAGGGTATTCTCAATAAAATAAAAATCATTAGTAACTCCAAGTGCCTTGTTGCTTTCCTTTCTGTCCTCAAATGCTTGTTCATGCTTCCCCCGCCCCAGTTAAAGCATTAAAGCTGCTCTTTTCGCTGTGACAGCTGCAGTGCACCACCTCCTCTGAAAGCTTCTCAACTGTTATGTTGTTTTGTAACTCAGAACTCTTGAGCTGCTTCTTCTAATAATAGATGGCGGCAAATGTGGCGCACCCTCTGAAGAAAAGGTTGGCCCTCCGCAGAGCTGTCGCAGAAGCCGATCGTAAATTTCCAAGCGATTTTAAAGTTTCGTGAAGCACCGAGTGATTATTTTTTTAATGTTGGGTATAATTAATGTTCTCATTAAGAGACACATGAGGATCATTTATCCAAAGGAGCTAACTCCACTAATAATTACGTCGAGTACTGATCAGTTCAGCAAGAAACGCTGCGGCGGCGCAGACATTTTCCCCCCTCTTTGTACCACTGAAGCATAAAAGTAACTGGGATCTGCAGGAACCGAGGTCAAAAAGACCATTTAAAGTAGTTGCTGAAACATGTTGGCTACTAAAATCAAATCTGAATTTTTGTTTAGCTGGAATTAAAAGTTACAAGTGTTGTATTTTTTCCCCAGAGAAACTTTTTCTAGCAAGAGAAAGCCGGGTAGGAATTACCTTGAGAAAAATCTTCCCAAAGAGGAAAAAACGACATCATTTGTATTTAATTTGTCCCCTGTTCCAGCAACTGAACATGTCATGAGGTGTTAAAGTGCCAGCGTGACGTATCTGTTTGATACCACTTGCCTGGAAAATTATACCAAACGGTATCATTGTGAAACAGATTTGCCTCATTTTTCTCTATTTGGAAGGTTAGTGAAAAAGCTTCACGGCATCTCTGATACATTATGATGTAGGTTTGGCACGGAGTTATTTGTCATTCAAATGATGCTCAGCTAGAGACACTTCGAAGGTTAGGGTGAACATTAATACTGGCTGCCTGCCCTTTAAATTAGTTTCAAATGACAAATAGTTTTAAATGGTTTCTAAGCGGCTCCCTCCCCCCGCCCTTTTTTTTTCTTGTTGCAGATTTTGAAGCTCTGTCCAAAGAAGAAGAGTTCTGCCGCCTATACTTTCTGCAAAGCTTTGGGCCTACTTGGCATGCAGTTCCATCTTTTTGAAAATGAATGTAAGTGACCATTATGTCCTGGCTGCTTAAAAATAACTGGGAGAGAGTGGAGCAGAAAACGCAATTCTGCAAATGCATTTGCTTCAACAAATGGCTCCATTTAAGGCTTGGGGCCATGACATGCAGACCCCCGTTGCATTAAAACAATACCTTTGAAACTCATTTTAGCCTAGACACACGCGACCATCAGACAAATGTGAGGATGCATGCACCAGTGAAACTCGTTTAAGCATATACATGTTGCACATTAGCAACAAATGCTATATGTTTCCTTTCCATTTGCTGGACTTGAAGGGCATGTTTGCAGTCACCTCCAACTATACAACCAGTTTTGATAAGCTATTAAATGTTTTTGGAAGGTTTAGAAATGCTGTTTAAAAAAAAAGAAAAAATCCAAGTCTTATTAATAGCAATAAATATAGCATAAATTTATCTCTGATTTAATGATTTGATTAAAAATAAGTTAGAATCAACACAGACTGATGGAACATTTTGAAATTTAGCAAATAAGAGGTTTTTACGTGAAACCGACTGATTATGTGTGCAGCAACACCTTAGCTTCTCTTCCACCCCCTCACCCGACGACTGAGAGCGAACCGATCTCTTTTGAACTCCACAGACTACCCTCATGGAATCACGATCCTCTCCCCGTACGGCTCAGACAAGAAGCAGGTGCTCCACTTCTGTGCCCAAAGTGCAGAGGAGCTGCTCAAGTTTGTTGAAGACCTAAAGGAATCGATCGCAGAGGTGTCAGAGATGGAGCAGATACGCATCGAGTGTGAGTGTGTTTTCCCAGAGATGGTTGTTGACTATTAAAAAGGCAGTAATCACACTCTTTGTTCGACTTGCGCCGACTGAATAGGGAGAATTTATTTGCCGTTGCTTCTTAAGTGGAAAATGATCAGGTTTAAGGTCGATTACTTAATCATTTCTTCATACCCTGCAACATGTTCTTGCAATTTTACCAAAGCAGACATTTTTTTTTGTTGAGCAAGACTGTTCTCATATATTGTTGTAAAAAAAAAAATAAACAAATCAGAGAAATTGCCTAAATAAAAAAAAAATCATTCAATTTGTACAAAACTCTGTGGCTGTTAACGAAGCTGGATAGGGTTAGATGCTTCTCAAAGTCTCCAGACAATAGCACAGTTTACCTTGTCTATACTTTGACACGTATGAAAAGCCTTCGCATCAAGAATCTGCCCTGGCAGAGAGCATCAAAGAAAGCATCCCTGCTGGGATTTGAAGCAACCGCCTTACCTTTCACAGTGAGGGATGGCCTGCAGCCGAGGGAATAAAGATGAACAAGATGGTGAAGACAGGCAGAAGTTAAGAAAAGGGTTGTTTATCCCTAGAAACTAGTGGATTTGATTCTCTATGAGTTGAGTGTGAACGTTTAAATGTGTCGCCTTTTGAAAGACAGGAGTAAGCGGGTTAATGTTTTCCTTCTTCAACATCACAAGTCAACGTCATCATTTTTTATTTTTTCAAATTTATCTCGATGATGATGATGATGTTGATTGTTTTTCTTCTTTGCAGGGGAGCTAGAAAAGCAGCAAGGAGCCAAGATGCATTCAGTTAAGAGCAATGGGACACAGCTAGAGCTGCGCAGCAAACAGGGCTCGCTATCAGGTGTGTGTGTGTGTGTGTGCGTGTGTGGGGGGGGCTGGGAGTAGAGAGAGTGAACTGCTTTAAAAAAAAATTACAAGAAGTGATCAACTTTATTAACTGAAGAAATGCAAGGTAAATTTTCAAATAGGTGACCATTATCAGAAATTATGAAATATCTATTATGAACTTCAGAATTTTTGTGTCATTTTTGTTGACTTTGTTATATTTCTGGATACTAACAAAGCCCTTAATTTTTGTGCTGTGTGTGTATGGAATCATAGAGTTATCTTTAGATTGCAGATTCCTAAAAACTTCATAAAATTCTGTTGCGATATAAAGAAAACATCTGATCGCGCTATCATTTCCTACACGTTTCAAACTGAAACAGAAACTAGCAACTTTGGAACGATCAGAACAATCATGTGGAAATGAAGAGCTTAAATACCGAGGCGGAAATGACAAAGCAGTCCAGAAGGACTAATCAGAGGCAAATGGAAAACAGCTGAGGGATTAGTGCAGCCAAAGGAGAATCGGGAGATGGAAAACAGCTGTGGAAGGAGGCAGACCGGCAGGCTGAGGGAAGATCAGCGGTAAACGCTGGAGAAGAACCGAGAAACTACAAACTGAGGGGAAAAGAGAGTCTAAAAGCATGAAGAACAAAATACATGAATAAATGAAACTAAATCCAGGGGAGAAAATAACTGGTATGGTTGGACTTTTGCAATAATAATGAATATATATCTAAAACACGTCAGGATCAAGACACAGCTATTTTGTAAAAATTTAAATAATAATGCTGCAAAGACAATAAACGAGCCAAAGAAACTGACTACAATTTTTTTTTTTTTTTTGTTCTTGCAAATTGTGCAAAGCGCAGAGCAGGTAGAGGCGAACTGGCCTCTTGATTTGATTTGTAGCTACATCCCAATTTGGACGCATTAACACCGACCCACATCACTCCCCCACTGAAGAAATTCCTCCACTTTAGCTCTGTCTAAATATTTAACTTTTCAAATTAAGATGCTGGAAACAGAGCACAAATCTTGCCGTCGGCGTGCCGTTTACTCGCCTGTCTCCCTTCCGTTTCTAGGAAACACAGAGATAGATGAAAGAAGCGGACACAATGCAGTTGAGGTAAGTGCAGTTGAGATGGGTCGAAGTTCCCAACAGCAGGTAAGTCAGTGGATTCAGCATTAGGGCAGGATGAGGTAGGAGGAAGCATCAGGACCGATCCCGTGTTCAGGACTAGAGGCGTCAAGCAGGTGCGACTGAGGAGAGTGTGTGTGTGTGTACGTGTGTGAGTGAGTGAGTGAGTGTCACTGGGTAAATTGCAGCGGGCATGTGAGGTCACTCAACATTATTCGATAAAAATAAAAAAAAAACTTCATCTGCGATGGCGATGTGGAAGGGTTATAAAAGTCATAGCAAATATGCGTTCTCTTTGTCCCAAAAGTTTTAATTAGATTTGCGTACTCTGAAGAGTAGGACATTTACCACGGAACCCTAATTAACATGAGAATATATAGACGGATAAATTCAACTATTACTTCACCTAGAGTCAGACCCCCACCTACCCTTTTTGCCAGGAACTTCTCAGGCGAATCATTTTGTGCAAGCCAACTACTGTACCATAAGTACTTGTCCTCAAGGGTCCAGGTGACCTTTTTGAGTGCTTTATGTGGCTGTGGAGTGGAAGGTGGGAGTAAGAAAGCCCAATACAAGGGCCATCTTGACATTCTGCTGGGGTTTTTTTTTTTTTCCCCGCACAGCTCTTTGGTGATTTTTCAGGCCGTCAATCTTTTTAGTCACTGCTCCTTTACAAAAGTGTAATTTAATTCTTCACATTTGGCCACAGTGCTACTGTAAGCTTCTATTATATTCTAATATTCTTTTCTAATGTCTCTCAGTGAGATTTGTTGTTAGGGAAGCACAAAGTTGCACATAATAAGAGCAAGGAAAAACATACAAGGTTTTCCTTTTTTTTTTTTTTTTTTTAGAATAAAAGTCCAAAAATGAACTAAAGTTCATTGTTCTGGAACATGACATGCTCAGCTAGACATATTTGTTTCCATCTTGAACCTATAGGTGTTTTTATTAACCCAGGAACTAACTCTAAAAGTGCAATGCCTCTATGCTGTCCACTAATAGCAGTAGAGGAATTTTAAATCCGTTTATGTACTCAGTTGACTCCAGTGCGTTTTGTTGTCCTATATTTCACCTCAAGTCAGCCTTCTTTGGTCTGAGCTACCTTCTTACTAATCTGCCACACACCCAACAGTAAATGTCAGGGGCTGGTGGGGAACGACTGGCTGTCGAGGCACATTTATCTTAGAAACTAGGACAGTTTGTTCCAAAAAAAAAAAAAAAAACTCCCTTATACAGTCATGGCTAGCATCTTGTGGCAAGCTATTCATTTCAGTGGACTTGGTTAGATTTTAGAGAGAAATGTTAACACTATAAATTAATGTTTCCTGTAGACATCTGTGCTTGTGGGCCTGCTCACCTCCTGTCCTCTTCTTCCACTTCTCCTTCTCCTTCTTCTTCTTCGTATGACTTCCGTCTATGTTCTGGTTGCCTCGACCCTGAAGTCCCCCCAAACCCCCTGCACCCTGTGTCCACCGTCACCATAGTGCCACACAGTGGTTTGGAAGGGAGACACAGGAGGCCCCCCAGTGTCCTCCTTTGGAACCACGGGGCCCCTCCCGTAGAACCGTTCTTTCCTTCACTACTCTCCTTCTCCCCCCTCCCCCAGTCACAACACTGGTCTTCCCAGCATCCAGTCTACTGTTCCCAACACCTGTGGGGGTGGAGTGAGGAGAGTCACAATGCTTTTACACCTTCACTAATCCCTAACACCTAAGTTCCTACGCATGCCCCGTGTGGTTGCGCGTGTGTGTGTGTGAATGTGCTGCCACCCCCACAAAAAAAGAGAAAAAAACACAACAACAACAACAACGCTTGACGGATTGTAGAGGAGGAACCAGTTTTATAACATTTGATGCTGTTCTCTTGGCTGTTTTCTAAACTAGGTGTCAATTCACAACAGGCTTCAGACGTACCAGCTCAGCAGCAGTGCGGCTCAGAGCCCCGAGAGCGCGGCCCTTCTTAACAGCCGTGGGGAGCTGCTTTTCCAGCAGGGGTTAACACAGGGGCCGGCGCCTCCACCTCAACACCCGCGGCTGCATTCCGCGGCGAGCACCCCCGCCCACCACTTCCCCATTCAGCTGCAGCACCAACCCGCCGTGAGCGTGGCCGACCTGCGACCCGAGGCGCTCATCCAGTGCCAGCAGATCGTCAAAGTCATCATGCTTGACAGCAGCGGCCACGGACGCGTGGAGGCCTTCCTCAGCCAGACGCCCACCCACCCCCACCACCACCACCACTACCACCACCACCACCACCAGCTGAGCCAGTCTGCGATGTCCAGCCCCGTCCGCTCACCAGACGGCTCGTACGGCAACGACGGGCACCAGCCCCCGCTGCCTCCCCCGCCTCCACCTTACAACCACCCGCACCAGTATATACCCCCGGACCCCCGCCTCGGTCTACACCGGACCCCTAGCGGCTCTCGGAGTATGTTGTAAATAAATCGACACGAAATTTCACAAAACCTTCCTTCAGCCTATTTAAGATATGTGTGTACATAATGTACAGCTACTGTATACATACAGATGAAAGAGCTATAATGAGAAAATAAAACTCCACTTATATGCATATATTTAAAGAAAATATTAAAATGATAAATGTTTTAAATCAGACTAGGAGAAATAAAGTGAATATATATATATAAAGTTTTACTCAATTGCTCATGTATTTTGAAATATTATGTAGTTTTAACAAATTTCTATAACTTTTATGTCAGTTTTAACTCTCGCAAGGGGAAAATGGAAACTATAGACACTGAATTTAGTTGGGGGATGGATTCTTTCTTCACTTCTTACCACAAATGAATCCCTGAAACGTTTTTTTGTGATAATTTCCAGGAATGGATGCTCAACACTCCGAGGACCTCCTGCTTCTTTTTGCGTTTTCCTTTCTTTTGTCCCAGACCCCACGCCTACTTACTGTGCTGTACGTACACACGCGTGTTTAGCTGACGCTTAATGGAAAACATGTGCCAAAAATACATATGCCTCCACTAAACAATGACTTCTTTGCACTTGACTGAATGCTAGGGCTTAAAGAGATAAATACAAAAAAACAAAACATAAAAAAAGCAGAAAAAATACTTTAAGATAGTAGTGCTTTCGGGCCTCTTCTTCTAGCCATTTGCGCTTTTGCTGACTTATTTATGTGATGGAGGGCCTTCTTCTCTTCCTCTCAACTCCACTAGATTAAAAAACAAAATGTCTTTCTGTGAAAAGCTGTTTTTTTTTATCCACCCTTCCGTTGTAATGTGTCTGTATCACCTAAGAACTCTCAGTGGTTATTTAACATAGACCAGTGGTTCTCAAACTTTTTATAACAAGTACCGCTGTAGTAAAGTTTTCCACATTGACACACATAAAAACAACGACGTGGGAGTTTTTGAGTTTTATTATGTAATTTGGAAAACCGTTAATTCACACTGCAGGTCAGGTTAAGTTGCAGAATTTAATTGTGCCCCATATTCATTTTAATTTCTGACTTGAGCTGAAAAAAAGTCACAAGTAGGTCAGGTGAAGTTCAAAGTTCAACTAGAAACGATGTAAATTTCTGACCAACTGAACATCAAAGTAGTAGTAGTAGACATTTTGATTCATTTTTATGATTTTAATTTCATAAATTAGTCTGTACTATTTGGGGACAATCAAGCAAATTATAGAATTACCTTGAAAAACAATAATCCAATTGTCAATAAATCAGCACAAATGTGTAAATTTGATTATTTGTAACAAAGTGGAATGACGTACCATATGGAAAAACTGCCACTGATCCGGATTATGAACCCGATGGTACTTGTTTTCTAATTCAGAAGTTCAGAAGTATGAGTGTAACCAATAGCATTTGGAAACGAGAAAGTTGGAAAGGTCTTATGTGATGATTCCTGTGCAGCACCTTGGTAATGGCAAAACCTTTTCATAGGCCATCAGTTATGATATAATCAGTTTATATTAACCTTAGCTGATGAGAGACAACATTGTTTTCTAAATGCTGACGGATTGAAACTTTTTCTTGGGTTTCTATGCTTTTCTGTTTGTTTTCAGCATGCCTTCAGTTCTTACCTCCTTTGTCGTTCCACTTTATTGCACTTGTCTAATGCGCTAATTTGGTTAGATTTCTTTGTAAGAGCGGATTGCGTCATTGACGGCCCTGTTATTAACATTTACTAACACTGTAAGGGATCAGTAGCTTGGTCTCTCACAATATTGGTTAACAATCTGAATGGTTTTTGAACATGGAGCTGGAACACAGTAAACTTGAACACTAGTAAAGTAGCTACCAGTAATAGGTAACTCGTTTAGTCTGTACTTGGAATTAACAAAAGTCTTTCCACCACACTTCAATTTTGAGACATTTCTGGAAAAAACTGTACTCAACTTGCTTATCTTGGTTATTGTTGGTTTTCTAATGGCCTACATCACATCTCTTTGCAAATTTCCTTGAATACCACCAAAGGCACCGGTGGTACTTGTAGCACAGTTTGAGAACCATGGTCATAAATCATTTAACATTTAAGATTAATAGGACTGAAAGACAACCATGAGAATGGGCTACTGGTGAACCAAATTCAATTAATCCAAGGTGGTTCATCTTCTTGAAGGCCATTTGTCAGAGAGCAAAGGAATCTGCTGGAGTAGGTTCATACTTTAAAGGGGTATTATGTAAAACTCTTCACGTGTAACATACTGTATGTACAACACACTGTGTGAGCCGCTGCAGTTTTGTCAAATGTACCCTTGTCAGGAAATCCCAAAATGAAATCACGCAAAGATGTTTCAGATACAAATGTTAAAATCTGTGTTCACATTTATTTGTCTTTGTGCTACCATCGTCCGTGTTCCCTTCTGTGGATTGCCGCTTGCTCATCTGCGAAACTCTCTGCGCTGAACGTTCCCACATCCCCAAGGTTCCGTCTCGGATTCTCGTGACTGTTTTCTCTCCCGCCATGACCTTTCAGACTTGACATTTTCCAGGGGAAGAAAAGGGGTGGGGAGGGGTAAAAAAAAAAAGAGGCAAGAACTACATGTAGCTTCTATTGCAAATGATGGCATTGACCCTCCTCTTTGTGCTGTTGTCTTTACTGCTTATATTAAGAATGGGACAAAAAAGAATGCACTATCTGACCTCTTTCTGTTTCACCTCGGCTTAGATTGTAAATACCACATGCGAGTGGAGTTGGGGAGGACATGCAAGCCACCTTCAGCCTCTTTCAAATTGCCGTCGCCCTGTCACGCGTCCTTCTTGCTGAAGTAGGTCAGCAAGCTGCCCGAGCCCAAGCGCGTCCGTCTCTTAAAATGTAAGCCCACCCCCACCAGGTACCGAGGAATGGATGTTCAGTTAACTCTGCTCCCATTTGACCTCCATCTGTCTGATTTGTTGATTTGTAATCACACACCCAGTGCGGGAAGGTCTCTATCTCATTTTTCTGTCCCCCTGCCCCTCCTCCCGACTTTCACCTTGTGAAAAGACAGCGGTGGGGAAAACAAAAAAGAAAAGGAAAAAAAAGTGGGCTTGTGTTCCAGTAGGCAGAGTTGATGAGTGTTCATTTTAAACAAATCCATCCGCCCCGTTGTTTCCATCCCACTGATTGCTTTTATTGTTGTTTCATAATGCAATGAGAGGAATTAGCACTTTCAAAATGAATGAACAGCTCCGATGATTAGTTTAATACTTTTACTGGCTTGGAACACACTTTCAGCGGTTATGTAATGAATTTTAGCAGATTACGTTGAGTTTTGGATTATACACTGGTTTATGATGATTGTACTCATTTGTTTGTTTGAGACAACTTTTAGATGTAATAGGATGAATTTTCTTGTTTGTTTTTTTTTTTGTACTGCATGGCATTGGTTTGACAATGTATTGATTGAACCCTGATTCCAAAAAGGCTTGAACTTAACAGGCATGAGTGACATGTTTTAAGAAAAGTGATGTTTTTGGTTTTTAATAGGTAACGCCCTCAAAAAGACTCGAAACAAAACAGTAAGTTTCAGTGCCTCGTGACAGAGCAGTCGCCTGTTCCATGTTCCCCTTTTGTTTTTAGCCAACCCGTTTCTTGGTCCTCAGTTTGAACATTGTGTGTTTCAGGAATTTCGGAGCACAGATTTGACGGCTGGGCAATAAACGTGAGCGCGAGACGCACTAAGCGGTTGGATTCGAGTGAAAAGTTCAATGTAGCATTTTTGAAAGTGTAGCAAATGGAACATGTAAGGAAGAAACTTTCAAAAGGGCTTTGTCATACCAGTGCACACCTTCATCAGCTAATGACGAATGGATCTCGATGGCCTGTCGATCACTGTGTTTGCTCAATACCATATAGAAAGGTGTAGAAACGGAGGACACGTTTGAGGCCACACAGGTGAAACCATCTTCCTCAGTTGAATCATTCCTCTACCTGTATTTACAGTATATCAACTTGAAATTAAAGATTATTTAAGTGAATTCACCAACATGGTTTTGGCTCAATTATTGGATTTAATAGCCATGAGAACAATGGCAAGTTATGCAGACACTAAATCTTGTATTTAAATAGATTTTTGTAATGGTCAACATGACTGATTTCAGACGGTGATGCAAAGCCTCTGGCTTTTGATTCATCTATGTATGACTCATGGTCTCCCAGAGTCAGGTCTTTTTTAAGGTCCAGAATCACAGCAGTGCGCCACGAGTGGCTGTTTATAAAGACCCAAGTTGGAAAAGCAAAGCACATCGGGCAGCTTTCACATAACACCAACCGCTGTTAAGCAGGCAACAGCATAACGAGTATGAATAACATTATCCCCAGGCAGCGTATGTGTTTAAGGAGTGGGAAACAGTCAGACTGATCTTTAAATAACAGTACTAGTCACTATGACAGACAATGACATCAGTTTTGTTCTGAAAGCTGGCCGCTCAAAACGGACATCTAAAGAGTGACGTTTTCACAAGCTGTGGCTTCTTTTCAACTAAGCTTACACTTTATAGGATCTTTTATGAATTCTGGGAATAAACATTTCAACAAAATATTCTGAATTGACTACAACTGTCAGGGTGTGGCTTTTTGTTGTTTGTTTTGTTAGAAAATGTGTCTTATTACCAATAGTAAAACAATGCTGAACAAAGTATTTATGTGTAGTGTTTTTTTTATTTTAGTTACATGAAAAGCTGAAGTACAGTCAATCCATATATACAAAAATCACATCGTTTCAAAGTATGCATCTCCAAATTTGTACATTTTCTACGTCTAGAAACAATAAGTGTCAAGCAGACAAAAAGATGCTCATATATTTAAAAAGAAAAATCCCCACAAAGTTCAGTGGTTCCTTTCGGTGTTTATCCAATTTTTTATCCATACGTACTAGGAAGGTTGGTTTGTGTTTTCTTATTGTGTTGATAAGTTTTGTGTTTGGTTTTTTTCATGTTATTTCCATGTTTAATGTTTTCTGTAATTGATCCAGTTTGTTTTCCGCTGCTTCCACTTAGACAACTGGCCTCAACTGGCTCCAATCCCAGTGACCCCACCTCCTAGCCATTTCATTCTCCTCTTGTCTATCTGCTGCTGTCTTAAGTTCTGATCAGATCCTCCTTGTAATGCTTTTCGTCTAACCTTTGTTTCTGTACTGTAACTGCAACCTGTTTCGTGCACCAGACAGGACCACCGAAACTGGCACATAAAACAAGCACAATATTCAAATGGGTTTGCCCTGGACCTACCGTTTCTGTTTTATTAGCCATTTAATGGGAAGGTCTCTGCTACCTGTAGGTGATTGTAATGCAGCCTGTAAAGGTTTTAAGATCCTTGAGATAAATCTGATCATTGGACTTCTGAGAATGTGAAAAGGCTAGAAAATGTTATTTGAGTTTTAAAAAGTGTACTTTGGAGATGCATGTTTTAACACCACATGGCGTCTTCTTTTAAATACAGATCTGCTTAGTTTTCTAATATCGGAAATACATTGCAAACAACACTCCTTAATATACATAAAGTCAAACCTAAACATATGTTTAAAAAAAAATGTAATTACATTTAAATTGAATTAGAAATACTCCGGTAATTCTGTGGAACTTGTAAGGATTATATAATGAACACATTATAGCAAAAGTCGATTCAGTGCCTTGTAGAACTGTCCACACCCCTTGATTATTATTTATTTTTTTAAATACACTTTTTACAAATGAAAATCAAAAATGTATGCTGTGCGTTTGTACCTAATCCCCCAGGATCAATACTTCACTGAACCGCCTTTTGCTACAATTATGACTAACTCTTCCTTCACAACTTTATCCCTGGCTGCCGTGTTCCTTTGTCTTTATGGTATCGTTTGCTCATTAGCGTTGTTTAGCAAACCTCTGAGGCCTGTACAAAAGCTGACATCAAGTCACTCACAGGAATACTTTAATTACCCGACTTATTAAGGCAGTTGGTTTCACAAAATTTTACTTGGAGGTATCAGAGTAAAAGGGGCTTACTGCAAATGTATACCACACTTTCCTATTTTTGATTCATGAAAACAGTTAAACCTTTAATAATTTCCGTTCTACTTCGTAACGATGTGCTACTTTGTGTGTTTTGTTTAATCCCATATCCCAGGATAATACATAATTGTAGCCAATAACAGGGTGCATGCGGGTTATCTACACAGTTTCATTCATAAATAAATTCTCAGTTTGTCTTCAGAGTCTTTACTTCTAAATGCAAACGTCCACTACATGTCGAAAAAGGTTTCCAGCACAACGTGGGTTGGAGTCGAGCGAGCGAAGTGCTTTTCCTCTAGTGATTTCTGTTGCCCTGTTTTTTTTTGTTTTTTTTTTCTTTTTTATTCACATTTCAGCAGAGATCACATTAAGTCCTGGCAGTCACAACGGTTTAACCCGAGCAGTCCTGGCTACACAGGAGCTTCACCCATGCTTCCTGTGTGCGTGAATTCTTCCTGCCCCGATGACTTCTCGTCCTCCTGGGTAGTTGTCATCTTCCGCCAACGCTGCCGAATGCAAAAGAGAATTTGATCGCCCTCTGGTAAGACCACGGAGAGTTTTGTTTCTTAAAGTCGTATCGGATGAGACGAATGCGAACGGATAAATAGCAAAGCTGGAATTGCACGTGTCCGTTCAGCGAAAGCAGAAAAAAAAATGAATTGGGAACATTTATGCAGGAAGGTGTACCTGTTTGATGCTGCCTCTGGTAGTGCAGAACATGTAGATCACGTAACCTGGGATGAGGACCATTGAAGACAAAGCCATAAACCATCCAATCACTTGACCCCACAGCGGATACACATACTTCCCCAACGTCAGGGGGGTCATTTCAAAGGCGCTGAAGGTGAAGACCCCCTAGAAAAGGCAAAACTATTAGTAGATGTTACTGAACCCTGAGGGATCCCACAGGAAATATCCAATGATAATCTCTCATTTGTTCAAAGAGCTGCCTCTTTGAACAAATGAGGCAGCTCTTTTATATCTTATAGTTTATTATATATTGTTTGGACTGATTTTGCCAAATGCTTGTTTTAAGTCTATTAAAATTCTAACCACACATTTCTTTTGATCAGTAGGATTAGTTATTTTCTCAAATCAATTAATACTCTAGTTGTTGATCTGTTTGATCACAAGAGCAACGACGGAGGTGGATGTAAAGGCTGGATTGTTTTGAGACGACATACCAATTACAAATGCGAAACGCAACATTTTTGGTAATTATGTAATTCTATCAGTTTGCAATATAATTAGGGAATCGATCTTCTCAAAAGAAGTTTAACAAAAGCAATGACGTGTTTATTGAGCAAAAAAAAAAAAAAAGGTTACGATCAATAATGGTTCCCATACCAGGCAGATCAGAGGCGTGAAGAAGAGCCAGCAAAGCTTCCACCAGACACACGGCCGATAACCAATCATGTCCTCGATGTTTTTGTAAAATCGTTCGGCTCCTGTCACGTGACAAGCAGCGTGCAAAAGAAAACGGGAGCAATGAGAACAGGATGACCAAAGAGATGATGTCTACGATAAACGACTACTTTGATCCGGTCCAATAATGTCAGCTGTAGTTTTTTTTTCCAGTAGATTCCAAAACGCTTTCATCGTCCACAGCAAAAGATGCGAACGGAATGCATCCTTACCATAAAACCAGGATATGGAGATGGTTTCAAAGAAGACGAGGAAGAGGAGACACATCCCACTGGCAGAGTAGTAATCAAACATCTTGAAGACATACAGACCGCCCTGAGACATTAAAACAAAACGTACATAAGGAAAACACAAGATCAAATCTTATTTCTTTCTCAATAATGTAAAAAGTAACCAGACCAGACTAGAAAAGTTTAAACGAGATTGTGCAGATACTACATCAGCAATGACATATTAATTTGTTTAAGACATTTTATGCAACGTTGCCAATATTTTTGAATGTTGCGTTGTAAAATATTGCTAAGTAAAACAGCTCGAACACCCAGACGAGCACCTGAGTGATGTTGGAGAAGCCAATGACGAAGGAGATGAAACAAACGATGAGGATGAAGATCTTCTTCCTCTTCCTCAACACCAAGGGATACTCGTCCATGAGGGCTGTGATGAATCCTTCAACTGTGCAGAACTAGCCAACAAAGCGTGAACAGAAATTACTCAGACGGCATGTCACACACACGAGGAGCTTGGCCTGCGCCTTTCGACACTTAATCGTCACATTTTACGTTTTTCATCAACAGAAGCGTTGATAGTTTTCACTTTGCGTCTCCTTGTAGAGAAACTTTTTTTTTTGTTGTAATTTGTAAAGCGGCTGATGAATTTATATAGATGCCTTTAAACCTTTTGTTTTATCGACTCGTCGCTTTGCGAAGAACTATTAACATTTTATAAACGAAGCCAAAGATGCTTTATGTTACTGCTTTGGCTCCTTTTATATCATCATAATTTTTGCGATTTATAATGAATTCAAATTAAATCAATACCGTGTCATCTAGTTTAGATTTGAGTCTCCTTTTGTTTAAAACAGCCACCAGTTTCTCACCACATTGGGTCACACACACAAATAAATGCAAAAACTGTAAATGGATCCCCAAAAACACATTAGCAGAAGAAAAACTTTAATTTTCTACCTGGCTGTCCAAGCCGAGCATCATGAGCATGGAGAAGAAGAGGATGGCCCAGAGGGAAGACATGGGAAGCTGGGTGACGGCCTGAGGATAGGCAAGAAATGCCAAACCCGGACCTGTGATGTAATTCAGATCACACTTTTTTTTCCTTTTTTTTTTTTCTTTTACATCCGATCATAAATTTGCATGAGTAAAACTTGAGCAATTGGGGCGAAGGCCGAACGTACCCGACGCTGCCAGTTCCTGCACCGGTTTCTTTGTGATGTAGGACATGAATCCTACAATGGAG
The DNA here is from genome assembly GCF_904066995.2 of Poecilia reticulata. Taxonomy (NCBI): domain Eukaryota; kingdom Metazoa; phylum Chordata; class Actinopteri; order Cyprinodontiformes; family Poeciliidae; genus Poecilia; species Poecilia reticulata. The sequence goes on along the minus strand of NC_088852.1, from coordinate 7,814,715 downwards.
AAGATAACAAACCCAGCAAACATGCTTGTACACGAGTTAATGCAGCATACTATGATAGAGTCCCTGAGGAGACAGGATGGGGGGGAAAAAAGAAAAAAAAAGAAACCATGAAACAGGAAAAAAAAAAACTAGAGAGGGAAAATCAAGATGTTTAAAACGTAGATCTCCTGTCCCTACCTGTAGACGTCGTTGTTGTAAGTGTTGTAGCTTCCGAGCGCGATGAGCGAGCCCAGGCCCAGTCCGTAGGAGAAGAAGATCTGAGTCGCCGCGTCCAGCCACACCTCAGATCGAATTAGCTTGTTGAAGTCGGGAGTGATGTAGAACAGGATGCCGTCGATGGCTCCAGGAAGCGTGACGCCGCGGAAGAACAGGATGAACAGCATGAAGTAGGGGTAGGTGGCGGAAAAGTAAACCACCTGCGAGAGAAGTGGAGTTTGTAGACGTGGAAAAGTTACTCTGACTTTGAGGTCTCTACGTGTGCTCAGCCGCAAGTCCTGTTTCTTGAATATGTGATTAATGGAATAACATGGAAAGGGGAGATTTTCTAAAATATTTTCAGTATTTCTTGGCCGCAGGACTTGTGAAACGTGACTTGCAGTTCTGTTGCATAATCATTACGTCTAATTGGTAATGTCCATCAACATCAGGACCTTGGGGGAATCCATTTTTCTCACTTCTCTCTGGCTCCTCACATTAAAATCCAATTATCCCTAGCAGTGAATGTGTAAATGTGTTTCTCCTCACATACTTTGCTTCAACTTGCAGTGATTTTAAATTCCAGGCAGCAGGCTGACGTGTTTTTTTTCTCTCTTTTGTGCTTTTTATATCCAAATCATGAAGCTATATGAGCTAAAGACTCCCACGAGCAATTATTTCAGTTCCAGTGTAAAGTCAAAGGACTTGTTGGGGGTTATGAGTCTTGTCAACTCAAGGAAATTCAACAGTTATGTAATCTTTCAGGTTCAATACTGTTATATAAAAACAGTCAGAATAGATAAATGATTCAGAAAAGTCTTATCTCGATAGTGTCTATCTCTAAAGAAAATACCTTTTAAGGTAAACTTTTGTTCCTACATCAAAGACACAATGTTGTCTATCTGGGCAAACCCATGTAGGGCCACCATGGAAACCACAGACAACGCCTTTTGGGACCCATATTGTTTGCCCTCATTTATCCCATATGGGGCCCATATAGGCATGCTGGCTGGACTAAGATTTATGTGGTAAAAAATGTTTTTATATTCATCAAAATATCACAAAACACCAAAAACGTTTCAATACAAGACAAAGTAGCTTATAAAAATAAACGCTTATTATTTTTGGAGGGTTTTTTTATATGTTAGGCCGTAATCAGACCTAGGTTGCTTAATAAAATTCAGCCAAAAAATGTTTATTACAAGACATTTATCATTTAACTTGAGGGCAATTTTATTATTGTTATTATTAATATTATTATTATTATTATTATTATTATTGTTATTATTATTATGGATTTGACTAGCTTTTTTACTTATTAAATTTCATGTAATTAAAAAAATGTTTTATTGACTCAAGATATCTTTGTCTATACCAAATCACCATGTGTGACGGAAAAGCTAAATTTAAAGACTTTTTTAAGGGCAAAGAGGTATTTTCACAGCCCTGCATCACATGTAATAAATGAATATTTTTTAATTCATCACCTATAATACTTTGTGTACATTTTGTTTCATTGGTGAACAAATGTGGTACATGTTCCAAAAAGTGCCGTTTTTGTGAACAAAACAAGCTCTCTTGGTTTCACGAACCTAGCTTTAAATTGAAATAAGATGTTTTCGGAGAATCAGAATATTCCGGATTAAAGGAAAACCCATGAAACGTCCATGAGACAGTCTCACCTTTCCCGTCCACTCCACCCCTTTCCAGATGGAGAAGTAGACCAGAACCCAGGCCAGCGCCAAGGTGCCCACTAAAGGCCAGCGCAGCTCTCCTGGCGTCTCCAGTCCGTCGGTCATCTGGTGCATGTTGCGTCTGCAGACACACAGTTGCACGCAGAGTCATTTTTAGCTGTTTTACATCTGTCAGGCGGACGCACTGGACGGGTCTAAATCTGCCGACGTACTCCCAGAACTCTGTGACGGCGCTGGTCAGGTTGGTGGTGTCGGTCAGGCTGTAGTTGGAGAAGCAGCTTTCGGTGTTCCAGGGGTTATCGCAGCTCTGCCAAGGCAGCTCCTGCACAAGAAAGTCCAGTCAGACTCCGGTGGGACGTAACATAGCGGGATGTTGGGTAAGACGGGTGATGGGTTAAACAAAGAGGACATTTTTCCAAAGAGAAATGGAAAATCTGCGACTATTAAAACAGCTTCCTGATTTATTAAGCATGTTAAAAAGTGATGTGTCCTTGACTTTATCGACATGCACATTCCTAGTAGCTAAAACTTTCTGTCTGCTGAGATTGGCGGTGAACAAACCTACCGAGCTGAAGGAGTTAAATAAGTAGTAAAGAGCCCAGGCGATTATGATTATGTAGTAGATGTTTAGCCAGAACGACAGGACAACGGCAGCCAAACCAACACCTAGGACATGAAGAGAACTTCAGCAATTCAAGTTTACTTTTCCTCAACCCTGAAACACAACCGTAACCCCCGAAAAAGAAGAAAACGCAAGAAAAATATACATAAGACAAAATAAGTCAAAGCTACTCTATGAAAAAAACATAGTACAAAAATACAGTGTGAGAAAAGTTGTTTTCTTTCTTTTCTTTTTTTTTTTACCTCCCGAAATATTTTAGATCATCAAACAAAATTAAGGTCTTATCACTGTATCTCACAAATTCATAGTCCATACTTTGACTAGGTCAATCCCAACCCCATTTTCAGAGTTTGATTTGCTGGCTTGCTGATGGCCATTTTCTGATAAAAACAGAGTCTAGGGTTCCATCAAATAAGTCATCCAGGTCGTGAAGAAAAACAACCTCATATTCTGAAACAGTATATCAAGTATTGTCTCATTGGTGTACAGAATTTCCCCCAAAACTTCTGGGAGTAATCAGAATGTGTTTTTTTTTGGGGGGGGGGTATGAGGCAGACCTTTATGTGCTTTCCAATCAGGAGTTGTTTTGCTTTCATTTGATGTTGGACCAAAACGCAGACAAAGTATTTAATGAGAGCAAAAAGGCACAAACTGGAACAACAAATACAACAGTACATTTCATAGAAGGAGTCAGCAGAAAACAATGAAGGAGAGGACAGTGACACGGGAGCCATTGGGCTAATCGCAGGGAAATAGAAACAGCCAAGGAAGAGTTCAGGCAGAGGAGAATCAGGGGATGGACAGCAGCTGTGAAGGGGAGCAAACCGGCAGGCTGGGGCAAGTAGGAAGATAAACAAAGCCGAGGCACAGGAATTATAAATAAAGGGGAAAAGAATAGAACAGCAAAGGAGAAAATAAACGATCAACACAAAGGAATAGACTAAAATGACAAGATCTAAATAGTCGACAAAGAATGATCAAAACTGAAACCTAAAGTAAAAAAACCCAAGGATCATAACATATTAAGTTGATATAACTTTTGCTCTTTGTGTCATTTTTTTCCGACGTTATTTTCCTCCTACAATAAATTAGCTTCAAGATCAGAAAACTCTCAAGTTTCATATAGTGAAAAACTAAATAAATCTGTAAAAAGAGGCACATTTTTACAGCGCTGCGCATGACTCCCAACATAAAGCACATTATTTGACATTCACCAGCGCACATAACAGATGAATCAGTGTTATTGCAGGAAAAACGTTATTTTTTTAAGCTTATTCTTCCATCCATTTAAAATGCAAAAATTACCTTTCATCATGGGAATGAGCTTCCACACCCCTAACCCCCCCACGGAGGTGAACTGTCCCAGGGCCGTTTCCAGGAAGAACAGAGGTATCCCAGCAAACACCAGGGTCATAAAGTACGGGATCAGGAAGGCTCCTGAAGAAGAAGAAGAAAACGGATACGAGTAAGCAGTGTGTTGGTTAAATTAACCTCAACTTCCCTTCATTTTAAGCCGAGAAGAAATTAAAACTTGCCACGATAATCCTTGAGGTTAACACTGTTTTTCTGAAGTTCGTTAAACCAAGCCTGTAGATCTCTCTACTTTTTATTATTTTATTTTCACACCAGAAGACGGGTTTAATTCCATTTCTGGATAATTCAAATTGAGCAGGCTCGTCTTCGTCTTGCCGCTGGGAAGGTTTTAATGGTAGGGGAAGAAGGAAATGCCTTCCTAAGCACCTTATTTTGATGAAATGTAATTCAGTGGAGCGATTGCAATCAAATTATCTTTTGAATCAAATATCAGCAGAAAGGAGCGGCTCTGGCCTAAAGGGGACAGTGTGTGTGTGTTTTGCTGTGGTTGTTTGGGATGAAATATTCCAGCATTATAAATTCACACATTTAAGCCTCGAGCCTCTGCATCAAAGAATATTATTATCACTACAAAGCCTTTTTGTACACATGTGGTTCTGCTGGTGTCGTTGTTCCGGTTTGCTCTTACCTCCACCGTTTTTGCCACACAAATAAGGAAATCGCCACACATTTCCCAAGCCGATGGCATATCCCACACACGACAGCAGGAAGTCAAATTTCCCCTTCCAGCTTCCCCTGTCAGGAGGGGCTTCCTTTTCCTTCTTTTGATCTGCAGGGGGCGCTGTGGAGACCAGGTCCTCGGAGGGGACGGCTTGTTTGACCTCTGACGGGGAGTTTAAGTCCACTGTACTCTGCCCGGTCTTCCCCATCGTGGGACCGCTCCGGTCCAGATAGGTCAGGGAGCTTGTTGTCCTCACGGCCAGGGATGGAGCTGAGTGTTGATGTTGGACCGGTTTTCTTACTTGCGCTAGGCCGCCTGGATCTGGACTTGGGTGTGCTGACTTGAGATGTGCTGCAAGTAAAGTTTTTATTGAGATGTTGCCTACACCTTTTCTGTACAACTTTAAAAAAGTATCAACAATAATGTAAAAATAAGAATGACATTAAATGTTCACTCAGTAATTTATTGGAGTTGTATGATAAATCAACACAAAGAACACCAAACTTTTGAATAAAAGCTCGACAACAATTTCTGCATTTCCATCTTGGCACGAGATCTAGAAATGACTACAAGAATACCTCAATTGTTGGTCAACATTTTTGATCAATCACTGTATGTTTCATTATTTAAAACTCCTTGTGTTTGACACGTCTTTCTTTTACACCGAATGTTAAAATATAAATATAAAAAAATATATAGTAACTGCTTTATTTTCTATGGACGGCTATATCACAAGTGACAAAATTAGTATAAATAACAGAACAATTAATAGTGTTTTAGGGTAATACAGATGATTTAATCAAAGCAATCATTCACCACACATTACCGTATATCTTTATCTTTAGTCTTTCTGTCAATCCGGATGTTTTTTAATTGTTTGTTACAACTAATATCAGGAATTGGTAAAACAAAAAAAACGAGAAATATAGTAGAAATTAGGGTTTAAAGTTTAAAGAAAACTTGTACTAATAAACTTGATAAAGTCACCTGCACAATTCAGTTGTTGAAACAATGTGAGCAAGAACGAGTCTACGGTTCAGTTTCTGAAGAACAACGCATTCACACTAATTATGTTTGCTGTTACATAATCCCACATCAGCAGCCTGACCCTTGTGAGGACTGCTCATGTTTGCAAATATTGACTGACCTAAAAATTGTTCAGATTGCTTTATGCAATTGAGGTTAATTATGGATCACTTGATGAACTGTAAAGCCCGCAGTAGGACGTTCTGTGAAATAAAACTACCAGCCCCAGAAGAAAATAAAGTAAATAATTGAGAAGACATTGTGGGAAGGAAAGTAACAATTACCAGAGTGAAAAGATTCCTGCACAGACATGAACCGAAAGGCAACTTAACCAGAAAAAAAGCTATTTCTTCAAAAGCAACATAAAGTTAAAATGCACCCACATGTAAAGAGGATTATTTTTCGAGAAACGTCTTGCAGTTTGAAGGGCTTGGCCACAATTCTCATCCTTAGATTTGGGGAATTAAACTTGAAAACCTAAAAACACAATTCTAGTTGCAGTACAAGTGTCAGCGTCATCTTGGTTTGGGTGTTTTACTGCTGGAAGAACGCTTCATGAAAATAGACGGAACTACGAGGACAGAGCATAAATTTGGAAATGTTAAAGCAACATCTCAAGACATCTGACGGAAGGTTAAAAGTTTGGCTGCAAATGGTTCTTCCAAACTGGAAATGACCCAAAGTTATATTGTCTGATTAGTTTCAAAGTAGCTTAGGAACAACAAAAAAAATTCAATGTTTTGGAGAGGCCATCGCAAAACCATCTAAATGAAAAGGTGTCTGTGTGAGAAATGTGTTCCAAAAACATGACTTGGTTTCACTGTTCGGGGCGATGATGGAAAATAATTGAATGGAGCTTGTGAAAGTATAGCCACGATGTTTCACACAGGTTGTATAGTTTAGAAGGCAATCAAACAGAAATTAACATTCAAAGCCAAATTTGAATTTCGTGAGGCCTTCACTGGCAATTGTATTTCTTATTCAAGAACAACCTATGCACACAATGTCATCTTACCTCGGTTGAAAACTCTGACAAGCTGAGTTGTCAACTCAGGAGGCAGCGTATAGAGGTCTGTCCTACCTGTTGGCTCCCCAGCTCCTTCGTCAAGTCATCCACTTCAGTTTCCACATCAGCTGCTCCGGTAGCACAAACCATCAGTTTGAAAATCCTAAGACAAACACGAAAAGATTCACATCAGTCCGAAAGGCCTCGACGATTCACCAACATATCTGGGAGCCCCGTGTTGGATTTCGAAACTCTCTAGTGTGTGCAATCATTTGAAGGTGGCAGATCCTGCAGCTGGTTATCGAACGCTTGGTAATAAAGTTCGACCTATCCACTTTGATTACAGCTCCAGTGTGACTGGTGAAGCCCTGCGGCCCTCGGGGGGCTGGGGGGAGTTCGAGGGGGTTGAGGGGGAAATGCAGTACGTCAATTGGTCAACTCTGCTGGGGGGGCGGGGGTGGGGGACTCTTGCAGCCATGTGAGTTTGGGCATTGTGGATTAGTGTTTGCTGCAGTCAGCTCTTGCCAGCAGTGTTACCATGGCGTTTCTTTGCACAGAAGGATCTGATGAGTTGAAAGACCACGTGGAGTTTGGAAAAATGAAGCCAGTGGTGGGAGCTGGCAGAGGCAGTGGATATGTATGGGCTCAAATGAGGTCATGGCAGTATCAGACTCTGGTAAATGTGACTCGACTGGCCAGGGACATGGAATGAGCACAACTTTTATGAGTATAAAAACAAATAAATAAATAAAACATTCCCAAGATCAGTCGTTGCTTTGGATCAGTAGTTGCTTTGGCATTATCGAAACACGATGCCAAAAACCCGATTTGGCGTCTCGTTCTGCCCGCAATTTTCCCCACGTAAATCCAAATATAAAAGCACAGACTCAATAAACGACTGTTACATACAAGGTTTGCAAAAGTCCATGTTGAACTGTTTTACATTTTGTCAGGCTACAACCACAAAACTCATTGTATTTTATTGGGGCTGTGTGTGACAGACCCACAGAAAGCGGTGCATATGTGAAGCGGAAGCAGAATGTTTCGGTAACACTTTATTTGAAGGCCTTGTGCTTATGACACTGTCATAAACGTGACATAACACATGCCATGAACATGAAGGAGTCGTTATTCGGTAAATAATGTCACATTTAATGCAAATTTGATCTAAAAGCGTCATTATTTATGAAATAATTCACTAATGTGCTCTAAAAGATTGGCCACAATCCTGATCCACTGCGTCCTGATCCATTTTAGGGTACATGAGCTTACTCACGTTGTAAAAGGCAAAAGGATTTTGAACAGAACGCCACTTTAATTCTAATTAACTATAATGGACCACAGGCTACAGGGCCTTTTTAATTATTTTACCTTCAGCTCAACAGTATCCTTAATAAAATTACTTGATGTAGATATGAGACTGTTTTTTCTCCAGGCAGGTAACTTCTTGGCTTTTTACGATCACCAGTTTTAAATACTCTGTTACTATCCTATTAGGAAAAAGCTAATTAAACATCATCACATGCCATTATTGAGAAAGAGGATCGCTGGTCAGGTTCCAAAAGCCGAAGATTAAAATCAAATTAAAGGTGATAATTACACTTACGTGAAAACATTGCTGTAAAAAAAAAAAAGATATTTTTTAAAATAATCTCTGGCAAGGTTTATGATCCATGTGGACCAAAGTGATGATAACTGAGCAGGACTGGGCTTGTCAAAACGGATCTTCATCAACTTGTTTACAGCATCCCACGATCAATGCAGCCTAATTATGCATCCAGAGCGCCAACTGCCTAGAATAATAGGGAGCAATTATGGGGGCGACAGAGGATGGATGTTGGACAGAATTTCATGGAAGTTTGAATTAGGTTTGAGCTCCGAGGATGACAAAATCTGGGCAGGATTGACCAAGGTTTATGGTAGTTGTACATATTTTACGCCGGTCGGCTGGAGCGGGATGTTGACGTACGCATTTTCCTCCTCGTGTAAAAAGTTTTTATGTTTTATGTCAGTTTAGATTTTCTACATTACGTATTGGGGAAACGGATTTCTTTTTTTAAATAATAAAAAAAAAACTTTAGCAAAACATTAAAAAAGCTACTCAAAATCATTTTTGCTTCCAAGTTTCCCTATATCATTCGTAAGTTTCATAAAGGTTTAGGAATCTTTGTCGGCGTCAACCTGTGACTTTTAAGAAAGTAGCAAGCATCAAATGAAAGCAGCTCTTTGTGATCTCAACCAAGAAAAAACTGAATCTGATTAAATGTCACTGAAACATTCGTGTGATTTATATACTCTCATGTAAACGTCTGGTTTCAACACTGTTCTGTTTTATCAGCTCAGGAATGTGAAAATGTACCTCCAGCTTCACTTAAAGAAAAAAGTGGGGTGGAGAAAAAAAAAAAAATGGCGTCTTTGAGGCCTCCTTTGCAAGCGTACTTTAATTCACAGCACGCGTTGTGGCCTCCGAATCGATGTGGTGGCCGGTATAAAGCAAGGAACCCCCAGAGGCAATTGGCATGCATAGATAGGAGGCTAATATTCCCTGCGTTTCCAGGACGACACGTGCCGCATGCATTTTCCACAGGTTGAGGACGAACGAGGGGCGAGGCCCACTGCAGAGAGGGAACGGCTGTGGTAAGGAGAGGGAAAGATTGAACAATGAGAAATCTCTGCGAAGGCGAGCGAGGGAAGGTATAGAAATTGGTTCAGAGGCAAAATGAAAAGAGATAAAAAAAATTTTAAAAAAATTGGGAAAGTTGATACATGGCTCTGGTGCCAGTGTAGATAAGCAGGAAAAATGGATAAAAAGATACAGAGGAATCGGGAAAATGCCCGTAGGACACGGAGAAAAGCTTTTTCTTTTCTTTTTTTTTTTGCTACAGACACAAAAGCAAAACTACAAGACAGAGTACATGAGATAAAAGAGCTGACAGTCCTGCACTGAATTGTCTTGCATTTACAGCTGGTGTGATATCTGAATCCAGTAAAGTTCCACTAGCTTCTCAGAAGATTGGGAGAGAGGAACTGTGGTGATGTTTCACTGGTCTGCTCCTTTAATCCATCCTGATCTGCTTTCATTACACCACAGCGATTACAGATGTCTCAAACCCTTTACCTTTTTTTTTTTATTATCTGCCTTGTCGGGTCTGGTGTCTCCCAACTTCTGGGATAACTCAGTTTATACGTAATATTCTAATTCGTTGAGATGTACTAGTACATGGCAGTGGTTTTTCGTATCCGGGCTTTTCCGATATGACTCTGAAAAGATGCGCCGTCCTTGTCCGCTCGCGCAGGAACCTGGCATTAGGTTGTAATAATCTCATAAAATGGATTTACAATCCCTGTTTTAAGATGCGTTTTGGACAGAGGCCCAGAAAATGCCATAACTCAGAGGCTGTTCCGATTGGTTTATTACATTCACTCTGAAATCCACAGGAAATACATGTTGCTTGTAGGACATTGTGACATGACCAGCTGTTTTAAAATATAAGGCAGACTGGGAGCTCAAACAGTAACCCAGGATTCTCATTCTCATTCTGCGTGGTGCTTTGTTGTTCACATTTCTTTTGGTCCATATTGTCCGATAGTGGCCAGAAATTTCAACGTACTCTTAGGGCGGTTTAGGTAAAAGAGCAATGCAATGCAGCGCATAGTCGAGAAGTAGAAGGAAAAGGATATGTGCACATATTCAATTTGTATATTTTGTACTATGACAAGTGGACATTTTCTCTTAAATCTATTATGAAATGATGCAAACTGCATTCAGGAGTCAGTCAGTCCACAACCTAAGAATAGAAAGAGTTAGCACAGCTGAAACTCAAAGGGCCTCAATCACTGAAGCAGCCATGAGACTCTAAAGGGAACTGCAGAGATTCAATGCGTAATAGAAAGTATTTGTTGGCAGGGCAACCACATGGAAAAAGGTACTCTGATCAGATGAGACTACTTTGTGTTTTGGAAATCTAACACTGCCCTGAACTCGCCACCACCACCACAGCATGGAGCCAACACCATGCTGTGGCGTTTCCATGACAAATAAGTAATTAAAACAAATACGTATGTATTTATTTCCTAAATATATTCATTCATTTTCAATTTACTCATCTATTTATTGCCCATTTTGGTAATATCAGTCCATCTAAAGGCTGGAATGGGATAAAATGTTTGAGCTTTTCCACTACAATGACTCTTAGCGTTTCACCTCAAATGGTGCCAGGTTATGTAAAGACCTATCGTCAGAAATGCTAATAATAAATAACAGGGTTTGTTTCATCACACACTGAACTACGGTTGGCTACGCTGCTGCTGCTGTGTGGGGATGAACCTCTGAGTTCTAACACCGGGAACTTCTTGTTGGTTTTTCATCCTCTCATTAACTCGAGTTGCTCAACTGATTCATTGGCAAATTTGCAATTTTTCCCAGCGCGGAGAGTCAGTTGATGTCATACGAGTGTCACAGTGGTGAGATGCGGGAGTGAGGGGGGAAGACAGCCGAGCGGAATTATCTGTTAATTGAACGCCGGTTCGGATCACACAGATGGCTGCGTTCGGTATTACCTTGGAATAGGTTCATCTTCAAAAGTCAGAGTTTTTTTAAAAATAAAATAATTAAAGTAAATTCCGGGATCCTCGTTTAGGCCAAAGTGAAACCATACAATAGAATAGAGAAGTGCGTGTGTGAAAGGAATGGATTATCCGGGCAGAACAGAGGAGATCCACTGGTTCTATTTATTTATCCTGCGTGGTCAGGAATCAATGAGCACAGAAGCAGAGAGAGAGAGAGACGCAGCAACAGGATATTGGACTTATTGATTCTTTTAATAGAGTTTATAAAGTTAATTACAATTATCTGCATTAAGTGTAAACACGAACGGCAGCATTGGAGCGACCGAGCAGTTTGCACGCGCTGTTTAAGATGCTGTTTTACGAGGTAAAACAAGAGATAAATTTGATAACTTTTTGCAACGTTTTACTGCACAGTTTAACAAAACATTATGAATAAATCTACTTGGTGGGAAATCTTTAAAAAAAAAAAAATAGATGGGTGCAGTAATATCATGGTTGCATAAATGTGAACACCTTATACTTCGTTGAGGAAGCTCTTAAGTTTTGGCTTTCATGTTTTTTAATCTGTTTTACAAATCCCATCTCCACAGTATATTTCCCCCTTCTGGTTCCAATACTCTTTGCTGGTTCGGTTTGTTGTCCAGTGATTCATTTTGGACGAAGTGGGAACTTAACACTCTGGCCGTTGTACCTCCTGTCTGTCTGTTTGCACTTTACTACTCTGCTCCACATGATGCTATACGTCTTGTGATGGAATGTGTTCTGCTCTGAAGTTCTACCTAAACTTTGGGGGGTAAAGGATCCAAATGGTAAATTTGGCACTGTGCTCTCTAATCAAAGTAGAACATCTCAGTCCAAGTCTAATCCACATATTGTGGTCTTCACACCAGTGTCTCAATTGAATGTTGAGATGATGAAAAAAATAATCCGAAAACCTTTTTGGGTTTTTACAAAAAAAAGAAAAGAAAAAAAAATCAAAAGTTTCATAAATTTTAATTTGGGTGAGGGTCGGGATACATGCTGGACAGGTCACCAGACCATTGCAGATTAATATAACTGGTCAGTTTGAATACACTTGACTAGGAAACAATGTGAGAATTATTATATATGGCCTTTAATTATATATAATAAATGTCATTAAACACTTTTTAGTTCATTTATGCAGGCTTGTAGGAGTAAAGCCAACCGGATATAAACATATGGTGAGTATTTCATTTGGATAACAGACAAGTCTCCCTCAAATGTTTGCACATTAATAAAATATTGGCAATATTTTATTATGAAATACAGACTTGTTATCATCAATCAATGCCAAACGATGTCAATTCCTCTGCCGTCTTCGTGTTTCTTTCCTCCGGATTTCTGTTTGGCCGCCGTTGTGCTTGAAAGATGACCAGGTTGCACAAGGTCAGAACCGGCTTATCGGGGGAAACCTGTCGCAGGTCTTTAGACGGCGTGGTCATGTTGTTCGGGTCCTTACAGTGGGAAGGGAAACGTCATTGAATTGTTGTGTAGAGATGTTTCACGAGACATTTCGAAATCCAACTTTGGACCCTTTTGGCACAACGTAACCTTAATCGAACGTGGGTTTGCGTTTACTCACCCTGCGCAGAGCGATGAAAATATACACCGGAATGCATATCAGTGGAGTTGCAATTAGTAGAGCAGCTATTGTAGAGGCCGACGATCCAAACAGTTCACTGTACACACTCTGTGGGCTGTCGGTCGCCAAGTTGTACAGCAATGTAGCCTTGGATTTGAGAAAAACAACACAAGTCAAGTCAGGATCTGGACTGTAGCACAGCCAGATGCAAGAGGAATGTAGAAGAGATGCATTTTAAAACTAAATGACCAAAATCGAGGGTAAAAAATATCAAGTCGAGTCATGTTGTCTTTTTATTTTAGAAGTAATTATAAAACCTGTTTTAAACCAACTGTTCGCTCACAACTTCTGCTAAAAAATATTTCAAATGATGTTCTTATATCTTTCTGTATTATAGTTCCTAAAGACAATTTAAAATTGACTAAAAGCAGTATCGATATTTCAAAACTTTATACCAGAAATTGGCCATAAAATTCTACGTGGTGCATCTCTAGAATTATTTTTTAGTTTTTACTGACAATTATGGAGTCTAGTTCACAGATCCTTTTAGTAATTATCCACCCCGTGTTACAAAATAAAAGTACCTTTAAAACAAACTCGGTAATGTTTAAGTTTTACATGACTATTTTGTGGTGTTAAATATGATATGCAAAACGTGAGATGGGAATTAAAATCCGCTCAGAAATATCGTAGGGTAGAAAAGGAATGCAATCTGACGTAAAAGTAGAAATGCACACATAAAAGAAAACTCACCACACATATGAGTGGGGTCACAAACATCCAGCAGTACTTTAGAACCGGGGATGGTCTGTACCCAATCATATCCTCAATGTTGTCATAGAAACGATCCGCACCTACAAAGTGATAAGTGGAGGATGAAAGGAATATCTTTCCACCTTCAAACCTTCAAACAGTACTGATTTTAAACATGGTACTGAGAATAAATATGTATAAAAAAAAAAAACAGCAAACACTAAAGTGTAATTATGGACCGGATTTATAGGGACATTAAAATGCACGTCCACGTATTGCCAATTTACAGCGAATTGCCACCCAAAATGAGGAAAAAAAACCCGACTTCCCGAGAAATCGTGCAAACGGCGAGGGGATGAGGAAAATGGGAATTTGACATAAGAGCTGCTCGCTTCAAGCTGCCATAGAGAGAAGCAGAGACATTAGATACGGGAGGGAAACTGATATTAGAGATCGTCTGAATGGAACAACGTCCGCAGATTGTTTTTCTCCAAACAGCACACAAAGTCGCCACTCGATGCAGTAATCAACCCTGAGACGTCTTTACATCTCCGCGGTGAAGGAAACCGAGGGGGGTTCTCGATTAGATTTAGATGAGAGAATATTTCTGCGCGTGCTAAGAAAAAGCGTAGGACTGGAAAGGGGGAAACCAAGTGGCCAAATATCTCAAACTGAGAGAAGAAAGGCGCTGCAGAATCTGATGATCGATTTCGTCAGTTTGCAGTTTCCGTGAAGGGAGGTTATTTTGGAAATGAAACGCCGCTCGCTAGGTTTGCAGAATGAGATTTTTAGAAGAGGTATACATCAGCTGATGCATGGCACTAGATTCCTTAGAGAAAGACATTTAAATAAATAGATTATCTGAGCACCGAGAGGTGAAGAAACTAGGACCAGTCTAAATCCATTTAGCTAGCACGCTGTTATTAAGGACTTGCCAAGTGTTAAATATCAAGGCAAAGACGGTGGACTTGGTTAGAAAGGAAGGAAAAAGTCTGCTTGGAAAGATCTATACTGGCAAAAACACTGATAGTCGAGAAGTGGAACCTAAAAAGTGCACAAAAGTTCAGTCTACGGTAATGCTGTTTCAAAACGAAGCATGCTACAAGCAGGTGGGCAGCTAGTTTTGAAGAGAAGCTATTAAAACATACTATATACTTATGCTCTAAATCTACTGCAGTGCAATAAAACTAGGGGGCTTTACCTCAAAGAACTCAGGCTGTTAGAATCTCATGCACAGCTTGCAAAGAAACGAGGTGATTAAAATAAATCCTCCGATTTTAACCTTCAAACACAAAATCTTTTGTGAAGCTTCTAAAAAAAAAAAACTTTAATTAGTCATCTCATTGCCCTCAGATGACAAATGTTTGTTTTGTTTTGTTTTTTGCCATGACTGATATGTAGGACACATTTTAAATCAGCAGCTACATAAGTTTTCCATTGAACAAGTTAATATGGAGAAGCATAAAGAGCATCTGTAATTCTACGGAAGAGGATTAGGGCCACTGGAAAAAAAATAAAACAGTTCTGACTTTAATTTCAGAATTCTGACTTTAATGTCAGAATTCTGAGATTAAAGTCAGAACTGTTTTTTTTTTTTTTCCAGTGGCCCTAATCCTCTTCCGTAGTAATTCACTGCCATCGCTGCGCAAATTAATAAATCATTATGCAAATGTTGCCAGCCAGAGACTTACCATAAACCCAGGAAACAACAAGGGTCTCTGCACAAGCAATGAGGAGGAGGCTGGTTCCGCTTGGACCAAAGGTGTCGACAATACGGAACAGACCTATCCCTCCCTGAAAATGAAGTCCAGTCATTAAGAACAGGGGAGATGTTACAAATGAACACCTCAATAGTCCTCCATTAGCATTCATTCCTACGTCACCTCCGTTCCTCTCAATTAGGGGGAAAAGAAAACGTACTGGACAAACAGTGCTGATATTTAGCATCCAGCTCACCTCTGTGACAAACGGCAGCCCCAACAGGAAGCAAGTAACTGCAATGACCAGGACCAGGATCTCCCTGGCGCCCGGTCTCCTCAGACGACTTGGGAACAGGTCAGTGATGGCTGTGGCCAGGCTCTCCACACACACAAACTGTGAGGTGGACGTTGTATTTACATGCTTACTAACGGCGACGATGTGGGTGGCCTGTAGCTACAGCGCTTGACTCCAGTGAGTGCAATACCTGACTGTCGAGACCCAGGAAGAGAATCATCAGGAAGAAGAGCACGGCCCAGAAGGATGAACCGGGAAGCAGCGACAGAGCCCTGGGATAGGCGATGAAGGCCAAACCAGGACCTGCAGGGGAGAACAGCACACGTTTTAATCTCTTTAAAAAGGGTGCCATCTTGTGGAGATCATTGCTTACTGCCACAGCTAAGGAATTCAACTATTGCCTAATTTATGCCAGACACACACTGCCAGTAAAGTGTTGGGGAAGAAGAGTAACAGATGGTGTGGGAGAGGCGCAGTCGGCTCACCGCTGGCGGTAACGTCGCTTATGGGAATATTGAGGTCGTGAGCCATGAATCCAATTATGGAAAAGACGGCGAAGCCGGCGAAGATACTAGTCGCGCTATTCAGACAACACAGCACCAAGCAATCCCTGCGAACACAGACGGAAAGTTAGTCGAGTGACGTGTTAAACGATGTTTGGGTGCGACAACACTGACTTGTAGCAGTTGTTGTTGTACTTGTTGTAGCTTCCCAGAGCCGTCAGGACTCCTTGACACACGGCATAGGAAAAGAAGACCTGCGTCCCCGCGTCACACCACACCTGGAGAGGATGGGGAGGGGGAATTAGTTGAAAGACTTTTAGGGGCCACATGTTAATTTGCAGTGATACAGTTTTTACAGTTTCAGCTTTTGTGACATTACAGCCACAGAGTCGACGTATTTCAACACAGCACTGAACTGGTGTTGTGTTGGATTTGTTTACACGCCTGTCTGTTTTCTCTGCCAGCATCTGGTTAATATTGACAGCTCCAGAGATCTTGGACATCAAACCATAGAACTGGCGAGTTTTCAAAGCGATGTGCAGACCCTTTCTTAAGCATTCACAATGGGCTTGGCGATTTCCTTGCCTTAGGGCCAAAATGGGGGTCTAAATCTGCAACTAAAGATCCCTGAATTTGCCGCTGCACAAAGCATCAGCTGTCTTTCTGTTCGAACTCAACCCCAGACCAAATGCTTTCCGCTTCCCTTTGTCACAGATTCACACAGACACAGTGACAGGAAACACATTCTTACTATCAGCACATGCCAGATACAGGCCAGAACTCAATCACAATCAATCAATCAATCACAATTTCCAAGGCAGTTCAAGCAAAAACACATGCTTTTATGATGAAGTGAGGCTCAGAAGACCAGTCTGTTTTTTTTTTGTGAACATCTGGCATTGCGTAAATGTGCTCAGCTACACAGAACTTTTGCCTACATTCCTAATGCGCTTGCTTTGTTCCCCCTCATGTTTGACCAATAGCCCAAAAAAACATACATGCATCTTTTAAAGGCGTTTTTCATGATTAGACTTGTCAGCATTAGCTGGGTGCAAAATATGTGTTTTCTTTTGTAATCAGGGACTTCCTTCTTCAATCATTGATTCCTATTGAGTGTACATGTAGTGTCACATCCATATTTGTGAATACAAGAGATCTTTACATGACCATGTGCTGAACGAGACGTGCATGTCTGCTACAACTGACTTTTCTGGATTACAAATTAGTCTTCCAGTCTAATTTTCTAAGGATTCCATTAGCTTTAAGTCATTATAATCAAAATACATCAAAATAAATATAAGTTGTTTTTTTTTTGCCAAAAGTGGATAACAGCATTTATCCATTTTAAGGGGGATGCTGGGCTAAGCCTCACAACATGTGTCTTAACTCTCAAAAACTGATTTTATTTACTCCAGAATGTTTACGTTGCCGCATATTTCTGCAAGTGAAGAGGATGCCGGGTTCGCTTTCTATCTTCTGACCAAGTCTCGCAACAGGAAAAGAAAAAAAGAAAAGAAAGAAGTGGGCGTTATGGGATAACAAGATGTTGAGTTATCCCGTTAAACGGAGTGGAATCCAACAAAGGGATGTGTGTGTGTGTGTGTGTGTGTGTGTGTGTGTGTGCGTGCGTGCGTGCGTGCGTGCGTGCGTGCGTGCGTGCGTGCGTGCGCGCGCGCGCGTGCGTGTGTGTGTGTGTGTGTGTGTGTGTGTGTGTGTGTGCGTGCGTGTGTGTGTGTGTGTGTTCGGAACAGAACAGGCCTGTGCTTCAGTGCGGACCGTGGGATTGCTGTGCATCTTGAAATTTCTGCTTGGAATTTTGCTTCAGAGAAAAACATTGTTAAAAAAAATAAATAAATAAAAAGCAATTTACAAGAGTGATTCCTTACATTGGGTTCAGCGAGCTTGCTGAAGTTAGGTTTGAGGTAATACTTGAGGCCGTCTGCTGCTCCTGGGAGCGTCACCCCACGGATAAACAGGATGAACAGCATCAGGTACGGGAACGTAGCAGTGAAGTACACAACCTATGAAAAAAAACAAAAAAAAGGATATTACCAGTTTATTATAGCAAGTGGGCAAATTGGTAGGTGTAAATATGTTTATTGATTTGCTCGAGCGGGAAAACAGTCAGTACACGTACACCTGGCTAGAAAACAAGACGTCTCTTTAGCCAAAGTTACAGAAGTGGAAAACATCAATCGTGTTAAAGCATCACTTCCTGATGAGAACATATGAACTTTAAACTGCTGAAAGCTTCTGACAGCCTGTTCTTTCTCTTGCCGTTGTTGCCCTCAGGCTGTACGGTAGTGGAATATTCAAACTTTTTTCATGCGCTATTACTGGTGAAAGTGTCTTTGTTATAACTGTAGAACGAACCCTAGAAGATTTAATTCACATTTCACTGATGTAGCATAACATCACATCACAATGAGGAGTTTACTTTTAATTGACTGCATGTGTCTTTAATTATTCATAGCAACCAATGATTAAATGTAAATGTACTTGGTTTTTCTGAGTTTCATTCGTTTCTGCTTCATATAAAACGACTGTGAATTATGAGGAATCTAGTTCTATGACAAAAAGGTAAAGAGATTAAAGAAGGATTAGTAAGAAGGGAGGTTAAAGGGAGCTGCTGGGCACTTTGACACCCGGACGCAACGTTCTGAATTAAATCCAAACAAAGTCGCTTGCCTTTCCGGTGGTTTTGATTCCCTTCCAGATGCAGAAGTAACAAATCACCCAGGCAAACAGGAGACACAGAGCCAAGTCCCAGTGGACATCACCCAAACCGCTGCCATGTGACATTCTCAACACACGGTTTCTGTGCAGAAAAGAAAAACGCAATCGATTTTAATCATAAACAGAGCAAAAAAAACAATGATGCAGATTTTTTTTTGTCTTTTTGATGTCTCCACTTATTTATCCATGACCCTAAATAAATCTCCAGAGCTCTCCTTGTGAATACCGCCGTAGAAATGATGTCACGTTTGTCGTGGAATACTTTACTTTGTGCAGTAAACTCACAGGGGCTCGAGAAAAAAAAAACCCAACAACATATTTTTCCCATCACAGCTAAAAAAGATTTCCCAACACGACAAATCAGGAGACGATCACGTGAAGAGCAGCATCTGAGTTTCAAACTTTTTCAAAGCGATAACAAGATGAAAAGCACACAACAGTTAATCAAAGTTGCGAGCTAAAAATGTATCTGTTGCTAAGGAATGCAAGAGGCTCGGTTTCTCTGTTGACTTTGGATGACTTTGTTTGGCCTCCTGTTGGCTTCGCATTCTAATGCTGCACACTGAGCGTCAGACTGACCTCATGATTTGAGGAAAGAATTAAGAGCTGCTGCTGCTGAGGGATGTCAGCGGCAGTTCAACACGCCGATGACGAAACGGCAGCGCTTTTCTCACGCTTCAAATGTGTGAATCAGTCGGGGGACAAGTGATGAGTTTATGACCAACAAACTTCTATTGTAGCTAGTTATTTTTGTTGAAGTGAAGCAACACAGTGGCACTGTCCTTTTGGTATTTAAACAATATTTCTGTGTGAAAGACTTTGCCTTCCTTTCAATTTTACTTTGTAGGTCTAGTTAAAAAAAAAGAAAAGAAAAGTGAACAAATTACTTGCTGTATAAATTGTACCACTACCTTTAAAAATAACAAACTACCTTAAAACATGTTTTTGTGAAACTATTAAAAAAAAAAAAAACTTACATTTTAAGGTGTCTTTTTCACAGATAAAGAGGTAGATTGTTTTTTTTTTCCAAATATTTCATCGTTCTAATTTGATGCAAAGTATTTTAGAGTGTGATGATTATATTGGAGATTAGTTTCTACATCTACAACAACACACCTCAACCATAAGGGGGGTTAGAGAAGGTATTCTATAGAATCCCATACAAAAGATGGTTCTGAAATCTTTTATGCAATTCTACTATTTTGCTTTTCTCCATCCAGCTGTACAGGCAGAGGGTCAAAAACTGTTTCAAAACATATTTGGTAACAAAGTAGGTTTCATGTCAGGATTTTGGGTTGTTTGAGTTGTTTTGGTGCTTGTTTTTTATATTTCTGTGATGCTTAGTTTCCAGTGGTGGAGAAAGTACTCAAAAAATGTACTTAAGTAAAAGTACAAATACACAGACACAAATGTACTCAAGTAAAAGTAAAACTACCACATTAGCATTTGTACTTAAGTAAAAGTAAAAAAGTACTGGCTTTTAAAAATACTTAAGTATTAAAAGTAAAAGTGCTTGCTGAATGGATTACCTAATCGCTAATATCATTAAGTGTCCCGATCATATTTAATTTTAATACATTAGAAAACAACCTGCTGAATACTATTAATCAATCATTAATCATTTTGTCTAGATTAATGTCAAGTTGTCAAAACAAAGACATTTTCAATAATGTCAACTTTGTATTAAAAGTGTCATGATTTACTGAATGACGCTTTATGACAACAGTCATAAATATTTATGAAGACTTATTCATGTCCATGACAGATGTTTATGACGGTGTCATGTCAGTCTTATTCTTTTTCTCTTCTTAGACTTTTTCTCAGATTAACTTAGAAAACGAGTTGTTATTATTACAGGTTAGTTTTCTAAACAACAAAAAAGTATCTGTTAGGGAAGCTCAAAAATGAAAAATTGGACTGATATTGATATCCGATAGTAACACTGCTGTTATGCCAGATTTACCAATTCGTTATTTTGTCAGTTTTTTTTATATGATTACTCGATTAATAGTAAGAATAATCGATAGATTACGCGATTACTAAAATTTTTGCTTACAATAGCCCTAATTATATAAATAGCATTTATAGGTGGATCGGGGGGGATTAATTCTCTCCTTCACCCCCCTCCTTCTACACCCAGACCTCCTCCCCCTTCTTGCAATTCGCTGTCCGGCCTTCCCCCCCCACCCAGCACTCAACGGTACGCTAGACCGGCCCCACCCTCTTTGACCCCTCACATATACCTCTACATTGAGGGGGGACTAGTGTACCTCTCCTGGTACACTAGCCCCCCGAATGTCTCTCCTTCGCCCCCCTCTTTCTACATACAGCCAGACCTCCTCCCCCTTCTTGCAATTCGCAGTCCGTCTGCCCCCCCCCCCAGCACTTAATAGTTCGCTAGACTGGCCCCACCCTTTTTGACCCCCCACATCTACCTCTACATTGAGGGGGGGCTAGAGTACCTCTCATGGTACACTAGCCCCCCCGAATGTCTCTGCTTCGCCCCCCTCTTTCTACATACAGCCAGACCTCCTCTCCCTTCGTGCAATTCGCCGTCCGCCTGCCCCCCCCAGCACTTAATGGTTCGCTAGACTGGCCCCACCCTTTTCGACCCCTCACATCTACCTCTACATTGAGGGGGGGCTAGTGTACCTTCATGGTACACTAACCCCCCCAATGTCTCTCCTTCGCCCCCTCCTTCTACAGCCAAACCTCCTCCCCTTCTTGCAATTTGCCGTTCAACCGCCCCCCAGCACTCAACGGTACGCTAGACCGGCCCCACCCTCTTTGACCCCTCACATCTATCTCTACATTGAGGGGGGGCTAGTGTACCTTCATGGTACACTAACCCCCCCAATGTCTCTCCTTTGCCCCCTCCTTCTACAGCCAAACCTCCTCCCCCTTCTTGCAATTTGCTGTCTGTCCGCCTCCCCAGCACTCAACGGTACGCTAGACCGGCCCCACCCTCTTTGACCCCTCACATCTATCTCTACATTGACGGTGGGCTAGTGTTCCTCTCATGGTACACTAGCCCCCCCTCAATGTCTCTCCTTCGTTCAATCCTTTGCTTCCCCCGCCCCCCACCTCTCTAACGATACGTCAGCCCCCCACCTTCTCTCCTTCTTCGAACCCCTTCTAGCCTCCCAGTGGGCCATCGTTCCCTCGGCCTCCAATTCTGATTCTTCGGGTCAATCTACCCGTCTTGCTCTCACTGTAACAATGGATGACTAAAGGTTTCCGGTATTCTCAGATTGAAAACTTGCAAGCAATCTTTAAGGCCATAATCATCCGCTCTGGTAAGTTGCGAAGTTCTGCTGAGGAACAGTTTTGACACTTCTGACAAGGTGTCACTACGTTGGTGAGATTAGGCATGAGGACTCGGAGGTCTGTCGTGAGTCGGAGACAGGTCCTGACTCAGAGACAGGTCATAACTCTGAGGCAGGTCCCGACTCTGAGGCAGGTCCCGTCTCAGAGGTCGGTCCCGTCTCGGGGACGGGTCCCGACTCAGAGGCAGGTCCCGTCTCAGAGGCCGGTCCTGTCTCAGAGGCCGGTCCCGTCTCAGAGGCCGGTCCCGTCTCTGGGGCCGGTCCCGTCTCAGAGGCAGGTCCCGACTCAGAGGCAGGTCCCGTCTCAGAGGCCGGTCCCGTCTCAGAGGCCGGTCCCGTCTCAGAGGCAGGTCCCGTCTCGGGGACGGGTCCTGACTCAGAGGCAGGTCCCGTCTCAGAGGCAGGTCCCGTCTCAGAGGCCGGTCCCGTCTCAGAGGCAGGTCCCGTCTCAGAGGCCGGTCCCGTCTCAGAGGTCGGTCCCATCTCAGAGGTCGGTCCCGACGCTGAGGCGGGTCCTGACTCTGAGGCAGATCCTGACTCGGAGACGGGTCCTGACTCGGGGACGGGTCCCATCTCGGAGACGGGTCCCATCTCAGAGGCAGGTCCCATCTCAGAGGCAGGTCCCATCTCAGAGGCAAGTCCCGTCTCAGAGGTCGGTCCCGTCTCAGAGTTCTGTCCTGACTCGGTGACAGGCCCTGACTCTGAGGCAGGTCCTGACACTGAGGCTGGTCCTGACGCTGAGGCGGGTCCTGACGCTGAGGCGGGTCCTGACGCTGAGGCGGGTCCTGACACTGAGGCGGGTCCTGACGCTGAGGCGGGTCCAGACTCGGAGACGGGTCCTGACTCGGGGACGGGTCCTGACTCGGAGACGGGTCCTAACTCTGAGGCGGGCCCTGACTCTGAGTTCGGCCCTGACTCCTCCAAGTCAGTACCAACCTCTGAGTTGACCAAATTTAGAGGCCCAGCTAAGTGTGGACTAAACACATTTGATCCACTCTTGGTGGGCTCTTGCCTCTCTTCTTCGTCTAGATTGTCTCCACAACCCGCAGCCTTTTTGATGAGGCCCCATGCCTTTTGAAGAAAGGTGTCTTTGAGATTGACTTTTCGTGGTCGTGCAAGGGTTCTTTTAAAGCATTCCACAACCTTGTAAATCACTATTGGGTTGTTGCTTTTGATCATTTTGAAGAGCAGTTCTCTAACTGCGTCTTCATTGCCCCAGAGAAGCTGCAGGATGTCTCGGCAGGCTTTTTTTTCCATTTTGTCATAAAAGACAAAATCTATATCCTTGACTTCTTTCCATATTTTTGGAGCAAGCTTTCTCTGGACCGGTTCGGTGTCCTTCCTTTTGTAATGCCCATAGCTAGATCTGTAACTGGACTTGTAAATCAATCTCCAAAGAATATTTTGAACCATAACTCTCCTTTCTTCTTCTGTTCCATGTCTGAATCCCATCCTGTTTGCGTCCCTCAAAAATTGTTCAGGGTCCATGGTTTCCTGAGTATAATCTTCACTCAGGCAGTTTTCATCTGCGTACAAGTCTTCAGTTGGAAAAAAAGTCTTTCGGATCTTTCTTTTGGTAGACGCTAACATTTTCTTTGGAGGAACAGGATTCTCCAGGTGCTTTTTGAATTTTTCCACGATGACTTGGTGTCCTACTGGGTGTTCCAGTAGTGCGATTAAATGCAGTCCACTGGCAAAGTGGAATGCATCTCTCGCAAGACTCTGGAAAATCCTTTCACCAAGTTCTTCTGAAACCTCAGAGAGTACGTTCACATTTATATCTCCAGTTTTTCTCAAAAGTAAGATCAAAATTTTGCTATGTTGTTCCTCAAAGACTTGTCGGACAAGATGCAGAGTTGGTCCATCTGCAGCCTTTTCAATCACTTCCCACAAAAGTTCACTGAGAAAGTTTCTCTTTTTGTAATCTGGGCTTCTTTGACCAGGATGAACTTTGCTGGACAATGTCTTTTTCACTTTCGTCCAAAAAGAAACCTTAGGTTTCACATCCATTTCTCTCTGTGGGCTTTCGTCGTTCATCTTTATTGTGCTGAGCTAAAACGTCCAAATGAATCTCGAGTTGACTGACTTGTTAACTGATTTGTCGTAACTGATCAGAGAATTAACTGATCAGTTGGGGATGTCATGGACTCAATGACATCATAAAGTCATCCTCAGAAGGGCCTCATGACACATACATCATTTGACGTCATGCTGATGACATCATTGTCAGCAGCATGGCAACTGTTGCTAAGGGTAAAAATAGCACGCAGTGAGCATGCGCTCTGAAAAAAAAATTAATCTGTGGCCACTAAATGCATTATTCCCGCAAGTCTGAACTGGCAGTGATTTGCGCAGCTTAACAGGAGGGGCCAGGGAACCATTGGCCCCTCCACTTACCGCCCACCCATTTTTATTTGTTATTTGGGTTCCATCTCCTAGCAGGCATAGAGCAAATGTCAGTGGAACCACAACATGACCTGGGCCGGTCTATGAGTCAAACAAACCTCTTGT
Organism: Poecilia reticulata; assembly: GCF_904066995.2. Taxonomy (NCBI): domain Eukaryota; kingdom Metazoa; phylum Chordata; class Actinopteri; order Cyprinodontiformes; family Poeciliidae; genus Poecilia; species Poecilia reticulata. The sequence continues at coordinate 7,790,141 of NC_088852.1, read as the reverse complement.
GATGCCCACTGGTGTGTGAAAAAAAAGTTAAAAAAGGAGCATTTAAATGTTTATGGGGTTATGATGATAATAATAATAATAATAATAATAATAATAATAATAATAATAATAATAATAATATTTTACTTGTTAACAGGGGTTAAAGATGATGGGTGCAGTAACGGTGTTTCACCGGTATGTGGTGCATGGGAACTCTGAGCTGCCAGTTGCTCTGCAGTTTCTCATAAGCTGAGAGAAATTGGAGTAACAGACTGCGTCTCCCGTGTGCTAATTTACTTGAGGTGAGAATAACCCTCAAGTTTATTTTAACCAGTGGTGGAGAAAGTACTCAAAAAATGTACTTAAGTAAAAGTACAAATACACAGACAAAAATGTACTCAAGTAAAAGTAAAACTACCACATTAGCATTTGTACTTAAGTAAAAGTAAAAAAAAGTACTGGCTTTTAAAAATACTTAAGTATTAAAAGTAAAAGTGCTTGCTGAATGGATTACCTAATCGCTAATATCATTAAGTGTCCCGATCGTATTTAATTTTAATACATTAGAAATGTGCCATTTTAATGAACAATGCCACAGATAAAGCATGTTTTTATTATGTTTACAGTATGTGATTACTTACTATGTGATTCTATGCATCATACTTTCAGGGATGGAAACATCTTGTCTCCTGTCCTAACATAATATAAACTTCACTTTTTTTTTTTGCTACTAGTGGCTTTTATTTTTAAAGAAATCCAACAGAAAGTGGATGGAAAGAAGGTGGGTGGGAGAGGACAGGCAACCAAGGAGCCAGTAGCAGAGTTGTAGTCAAGGTCACCGACCCAAGACCAAGTCAAGACCAGCACCCCGCGCTACGTGACACAAAAAAATTAACTTTTACTTATCAAAATTGCTTCTCAAATTGATCTGAAAGATCCACATTCCCATAAAAAACTAGTTATTAAATACTTAAGAGCTTAAATAAATGCAATCAGTAAAGATCCGTCCAGAAGAATCGGATCGTTCCTGAATGTACCAGCGTTGTCCCATATTTGCAACACCTCAGTCAACACCTCCACACAATAATTCAGGGCATGAATGACAACTTTTTTTCATCTCAGATGCAACATGTGTGTCTACGTCAGTACAGCTAGCTTTGCTAGCATCACGTCCACAGATCTTACCTTTCTTTAAGCTTTCCTTCCAAGTGACGCTAAAAGTTGGACGAAGTCCCCACCGTCTGTGAAAGCGAAGCGCTGCTGATTTTACATGTCGCCATATCAATTTATGTAGCGCTATTATATTACTGATGATTAGACTCGCTCAGAGGAAACCACTGCGCATGTCTGGAGCTTCGCGTGCGAGTAAAGGTGGAGGCGATGGGTGACAACAGACACTTACGATATTGCTCGGATTTTACGGCGCCACCTTAAGTCCCTGAACTTCACATTTTAACGGAAAAAAAGAGCAACGCGACTTGGATGTAACGAGTAACGCGACAGTTTTGTAGAAATGTAGTGAAGTAGAAAGTACAGATACTTACTGTAAAATGTAGTGGAGTAAAAGTAGAAAGTATCCATTATTAAATCTACTTAAGTAAAGTACAGATACACGAAAATTGTACTTAAGTACAGTACTTCCCACCACTGTAGTTTCTTTGTTTGATTAGATCAGTGGTCCCCAAACTACGGACCGCGGGCCGGACCCGGCCCGCCTCCACATTTGGTCCGGCCCCCTGAACAATACCGGAAAGCATTCAGAGTTTTTTCTGGTGGTTGATTTTTCTTCAACCACTGGGGGGGCTCTTTAGCAGGAAGTGAATTATTGGAAGTCTGGTTACTTGCGTGCCAACATTGAGCCCACAAACATCAAAATGAGTAAGAAACAGATCAGATGTCTTTGGAAAGTTTCTTTGCAAAGGGGAAAAGGCCCAGAGAAGAGACAGGAGAATGGATTTATCCCGGACCGGTAGGTGAGTCCCACATTACAAGCCCGCTCTGCGTAACATGCGGCGACCGGCTGCTAATGAGGCAATGAAGGTTCAAGCAGGCTGTGCTCAAGCAACACCTTGGGTGTTATTGTCTCTCATCACTCCCAGATGGGACCGTCTCGTTGCAGAGAAACAAGCTCAGGACTCCCGTTAGTCATTATCGTGAGTTAAAATTTTCACTAAAGTAAAATGTTCGTTTTTGTGGCGCTTCTGTATATTATTTTTGAAGGGATATATAAACGTTACCATAGCGACCAGAGTCCGAGCGTTTGGGCAGTGGTCAAGAGGAGAGGAGTAGAGCTTTTGAGTCTCAAGTCTGGTTTAGACGGCAAGATTTAAGAATTGTCGGCCGATTCTCCAAACCTATGTGACGACAGAGCTGATAAAAGTCCAACAGGTTCGATCGGTTCGTGTTCAGCCACACGGCACGAACTGATTCCAGTCACGAACATCCCGATTCCAGAGGATAATCCAGTAAAATCCCCCAACATAGCGGGAATTTAGAATAAGCAAACACGGATGACAATGTAGAAGCAGTAGTGATCGTTTGTGGAGTCATTTTAAGAGATAAAAGATGTAATAAAAAGAAAAGGCGGTGGATAAAAGACGACGGAGCAGCCGCTCTATAATTTGGAGGTGAATGTTTTTTCATAGTTAACATTTTTAACTGAATAAACATAATAATGACCTTTTAGATTTAATAATAAACATTTCCACATATCATCTCCGATATCCACCGGACTCAGTTGCGCTGTGTCAGCTGTTTGGGATTCCCCTCTGTTCTTACGTCACTGTGCTTTCTGATTGGCTACCTGTCACATTCAGCAGGTCGTGTTCTCGTTCCAAGTCAGGGAAAAACCCCACAGGCTGCGATAAAAGGGCCAAGACAACCCAAACAGGGCATATTCAGTATTTAGTGGAAACATCAACATGCAGAAGCCTTATCTGACTGTTCGTCCCCCCACCCCGCTCGTTGCGGAAAACCGGCAGAGATATCTGCGGCTTAAATGTGCATGTTTACTGGTTTAAAAAAAACACACAAAAAAACTTTGGGGTTGTGGCTTATAGTCCGGTGTGGCTCATAGTTCGGAAAATACGGACTATAATCCTTCCTGGATTTTTTCTGTGAAGAACCCAGAGAGGGTTATTTGATTGTGCTTTCTGGAAAACAATATATTTTTACATTAAGGCACTCCTGCAATCGTCGCACTTTTTCTGTTACAAACTGACTCTGGCCCCCCACCAGAGAAGGGAAAAGTTTGGGGACCACTGGATTAGATCAACCTTGTTTCTGTTTAGTCATGTAGTGATTCTAGTTTATGTTTAATTATGTCTTGTGCCTAGTTATTCTTTTATTTTAGATTAATTTCCTAGTCCCCAGTATATGTACTCTCCATCGTGTCAATTTCTCTGGCGCTCTCTCTCTCTCTTTTGCTTCTCAGCTCTCTCCCCTCACACCTGCAACCAGTTAGCTAATTAGCCCACATCTTTTGTTCCAGTATTCACTCTCCCAGTACTTACGCACATTTCATCCTCTCACTCCTCGCTGGTTCCTCCTATTATATTCTGTTATTTCCTCGTTGATATCCTGCTGGCTTTTTGTTCCTGGTTCCTGTTTTTGTTCTACTCTGGCTACCTGTGTTCCTGTGATTTTTATTTTATTTTTTTTGTATGTTTTTGTTCATCATTTTTAGTAAACTTTCATCATCTACTTGCTGCCTCTGCCTCAACCATGACATTTCGGTCATTACACAAAATCTTAATGCTCTAGCCAAAAATAACCACCAGTTTCAGTTGAGCAGTTTGAAACCACATGGTGCCATGACTAATATATGTTTTCAAGGCGCAGACTATTGAAGCTGTTACACTTTAATTCTCTGAATTTCCCAAAACTTCCGATGATGGCAAATTATTTCATGCATAGGAGACCTTTTTCAATGACGCAAACCATTCGTGTTCCCAGAACACTGTATGCTTTTTTTCATTGAGTACAAGAAAATGATTTTGCACTGAGCATTTAGATCACGTTACTGCTAGCTGCCACTGTTGACGCCTGAAGCCTTGTCAGTGCCGATGGTCTCCTATTCGAGTGAGCAGAACAATCTATCAAGACTGTTGAGAGCAATGTTCAGAGTCTGGTGACAGAGACGGAACATTTTGATTTATCGGTATAACTCACTATCATTGCCGAATGAATACAAAGCTACGGGAAAGTGAGAAAACAGTTTGGAGATGAAGTGCGTTTAGGTTTGTTACTTACTCCCAGAACTCCTCCTCTGGGGAGCTGACTTTCAGAAGAAAAGTTTCATTGCTGGAAAAAAACAACAAAAAGAAACATGAATATTAAGAATAGCAAACCACATTTAATCAAACCAAATTTGAATTGTGGCTCAAAAACATTAAGCCTTTGTAACAGTAAGGCTGTTTCTTTTTAAAAAAAATTATCTTCTGACTAATTAGGCCTTCCTGTTACCTCGGTAGCAAACATCAGGGAAGATTTGTGCTGCAATATTTGTGTAATCCAGAAGATCTCCTTCTAATGTTGAAGAGACATTAGAAGTTCAATAGTATATGGTATATTTCTGGCTACGTATTTCTATAGCCATAACTATATCGATGAAGCAATATAGTTCTCTCTAAACTCCACTGCTAAAAAAAATAAAGGGAACACTTAAACAACACAATATAACTCCAAGTAAATCAAACTTCTGTGAAATCAAACTGTCCACTTAGGAAGCAACACTGATTGACAACTGGGACCCTCGTCGGGTCAATCAGTGTTGCTTCCTAAGTGGACAGTTTGATTTCACAGAAGTTTGATTTACTTGGAGTTATATTGTGTTGTTTAAGTGTTCCCTTTATTTTTGTGAGCAGTATATATTGCTATGGTGTTTTTGTAGTGTGGTGAGAAGGGAATACTGCTGAACCAACCAATCAAAAAAAAAAACCCTATTTGTTTCAGGAATGCAGGAGTTGGTTTATTTGTTCAATTCATGCATCAACAATATTCACTTCCAAAGATAATGAAGGTTCAAACTGACTGAAAAAACTTTTATCATTTAACTTAAATACTTGTTTTCATCCTGTGCTTACCAGTAATCGTACCTTCTTTCTAGAACTATAAGACTCTTTCCTGGCAAGCCCTTCAAATTTAATACCTCTCATTTATTTGTAATCCCAACTTGGAAACTTATCGAAAACGATTCCCCGTCCTCAAGACAGAAAAGGATGGGTGTGTCCCCTCATGTTCCAACACATCATAAATCTCACCATTGTCAGTCTTCGACTTCATTCTCCAGTTTTAGCGTCACTAACAAAAACGTCAGGGAGCGCAGAGATGCAACTTACAAGTTACTGTAGTAGTCTTCGTAGCCACTTGCGGAGATGTTGTGCAGAAACGACCAGTTGGAATCTTTATTAAAAAGCTCCGGGTTGGCAAACAAGCCAGGTCGACTAAAGCAAACATCTGTTAAGTAAATGTTATCAAAACACAAGAAAAGAAGACAAAAAAGGAGAGGTTACTTCATGTGTGAGAATTTTCTTTTTTGGGAGAACATGTCCTTTCCTTCTAAGTGAATACACATGTGTTTAAAGAGGCTTTTTTTCCTTACCAGTGTTCCACGGGTTTGCACATGAAGACCAAGGCAGGGGGCTCTTGAAAGAGTTTATTAGGTAGAAGATAGCCCAAGCCAAAACCACAATGTAATAGATGTTCAAATAGATCACAATCACCTGGGACGCAATCCCCACCCCTGCAGGGAAAGTGAATTTTTCACACGGTAAGTGGGTGGTTTTTTTCTTTTTTTTGGAATACAGTTTGATCTTGAGAACGCTGTTCAGATTTCGCAAGGGTTACGACTAGTTGCTCTGCATTTTAAGATGATTGCATGTTGGCACTAGTTATGAATAATAAACTACTAACGCTAATCACTGCCAACGAAAATGGCCTGCTCACAACGTGCTGCAATTTGTCAAGTTCAAAACGCAGACTTAAAATGAAATTCCTCGAGGCTTTATTGGATAAAGCAACAAAAGCAGCACAACAACAATCATAAAAGGGCAACGTTCGTTTTAATGCATCGCACTAAAATAAGGCGGCGTCATTATGCTGCAGGGAATATTTTTTTTCTACAGAACGGAGGATATAAATTCATGTCAAACTTTTCAGGTTTTTATTTGGGAAAAAAACATACGTAGCTCAATCCCAGATTCAATACTTTTGCAGCCTCTCACAAGCTCAAAATGTTTTTTGCTTCCTGCCTCAACTCCAACCAGCTTTCCTGCACCTGCTGAAGAAAAGTTTCCCAACAGCATCATCTGGCCACCAACGTGTTTCACGGAGAGACGTGATATGTTAATGGCTGTGTGCAGTTTGAGAGGTTTAGATGCAGGCCAAAAAAGTTCAATTTAGTTCTCATCTTACAAGAACGCCACTTTTTCCCTTCCACTTCAAAATGATGTGCTTCTTTGAGTTGGCAAACAAAAGACCATGAAGTTTGTGGTTGCAATCAAAAGATATTAGCTCCCTTAAAAGGCTCTGTATCTCATTGTATCGCTCTTTGGTAATCAAAAAAATTAATAAATAGATTGACAGAGACAGCACAAAGCAGCTATTGTCAAAGGTCGATCACTTCTTCTGTATGTCTGCTTTTTTTTTTTTTTTTTTACCCTCGAACATGGGACATATTTTCCTCCAGGCGGTCACCCCGCCCTCACTGGTGTACTGGCCCAACGCAGTCTCCAGGAAAAACACAGGGATGCCACAGCAGAAAAGGAACACACAGTAGGGGATGAGAAAGACCCCTGGAATCACAGACTCTCATGAGGAAATCGGATTATTTTCAGGAAATTGTTTAATCCTTTCTGATTATGGGACGTGTTTCACAAACACAGCCCCCCCCTTACCTCCTCCGTTTTTATAGCACAGATAGGGAAAGCGCCAAACGTTTCCAAGGCCAATTATTTCCCCAGCCATGGAGAGAATAAACTCCATATTGTTGGCCCATTTTCCCCTGGGCTGAACCCCCTCCTCAGGATCCTGCTTGTCCTGCCCGTGCTCTTCTGCAGAGCCCCTTTTGTCTGTTTCTTCTGTCATAATCCCCCCTACAGGCAAAGGAAAAATGAAATGAAACATATGTTGTATCACATCCAGCTTTTTACACATGCATACACAAAAGAACAGGCTTAGATGCAAAATCAAGATCATTTTTTATTAATATTTGTTAAGCAGAACAGATAACTCCAATCTTTAAAAATCTAATCAGAATTTCTCACCTAAACGGCTATTAGTAAATTACCACAATGTTTCAGTTAGTCAAAAGCAAACTTCCCATATGGTTTTTACTTACCAGTGTGATTCTTGTAGGCATCTAAGATAAAATCCCTCTCGTTTATCTGAGCAAGTTTGAAGACAAGTCTTATTATACAAGGGGCGTGTCCAACGGGACTAAGCGAGGCTGTCCCACAGAAGATGGATTAAGTTACATTATGTTCCAACAGTACTTCTAATTGCTGAAATGTTTACAGTAGTGGCTGCAAATTAAAATTCCTAAATCAGATAAGTCTTCCTGCATGACGAAAGACAATATTATGTCGCTGAAGCGACACTTAATATGATGTTTCATGTGTGTTTTTCGTGTTACAGAACAGGAACCTGCTGGAAAACGGCAATTAGGATGAGCCAGGCTAGAATTATTTTTAATACTTTCCCGTTTTAAAAAAAAATAAAGATACAAAAATAAAATAAGATAAACAGTGAAACGAATGAAATAGTTCCCAAATAACCCCACTAGCTCTTCTGATGGCGTACCTGGCAGGACAAACTCCGGGTTTAGTTTCCCCACACACGCCTCCCCTTCCCTTATTTGACTCGCGCGCTGACGCCTGCGTTACGTTTCAGGAAATAAAAGTAAACAACGGATTCCAGAAGGAAAATGATATTTACTCGTCCACGTTCGTGCCGTCTCTTTGATTTTTCGTCCTCCTTATTAATTATTTATGAAGGCATTACATTTCGAGAAGACAGGCCTAGTTAAATACAAACTGAAAGCTGGTGAAACTCCCGCAGAGCTCAGAGAAAGCGGATGCGGCAGCCGCTAAGGAGAGCTAGCTCGACATGGCATTTTTCTGTTTGAGTTTGTTTACAGCATGGGATACTCTCACGACAATGGCTTAAACACAACTCGTCGACATTAGGTTCGTCTGACAAATGAAATGAGCGCACAGTCCCTCGCATTCCCCCTTGTGTCATACTTTATTTCCCCGTAATTTTGTTATTTGCTTGTGTTAATTTCAGATTTAGCAATGTTAGCCATCAGATCTTCAGACGAGGAGTCCACTGAGATTGAGGAGATGGACACCTCAGAGCCGAACTGGTGCTGGTTCTACTTGGCCGAATGTGGAGTCTGGCACATGTTTGAGGTAGATTAGATTTGATCAGGTTTAAATGCATTTTAATTGATTCAAACTGCACAATTGTTTTGCTAGAAAAAAAAAGGTGTATTTAGAGTCAAATTGTGCGAGATTAAATGTATCGACAACTAATGGGAGAAACTTATATTTTTAATTGATTTTAATAATAACCACAAGTTATCTGTAAAAAAAAAAAAAGAAAAAGATTAATAATGTATCAGAATAGTTTCCACAAAAGAGAGTAGAGTGCGTGGTAAAAGTATTAGCATCTATAGACATTTTTACTTAAAAATATCTAATTTCCATATGATTTTTTTTTATGTGTCCAGATAAACCTAAATCATTTTTTAAAATGCCACTTTATCCTTAAACTTTAAATTTTTTTATTTACATTACAGGCACAAACCTCACCGTACAATTTTTGGATAGACCAACACAAAGTAATACATAGCTGTGAAGTGGAACAAAGGCGATAAAATTAACTTCTTTGTTTTTATTTATTTTAATAAAAACGCCTTTTGTACATTGCTGACTTTCCACTTCTATTCCAGCTGTAATTGTTTTGGGCTGTCTTTTCCAGCTTTCCCCGTCTTGAGGCTGAACAATTTGTTAATATTAAAACGAGCTTAAATTTGAACGAGACTCAAAGGACAACCCCCATCAGGACTTTGACTAGGCTGATGTAAAACATTCTGTTCACACTCTGATCATATGTTCACAGTAGCTGTCCTGGTGCAAGCAGCTATTGACACGTTTTCTTCCACTATTATCCTCCATCCATCTTCCCATTACCTCTGATTAGCTTCATTTACCCTTTTCAAGAAAAAAAACACAAAAAAAAACAAAGCCAGATGTGCTACCTCTATGCTTCAACCTCTGAATACTGCATACACTTTTAGTTTTTTACCACACTTTGAATTTTGACCAAAAAATTGACTTTTCTTTGTCTCGTCTGACCAGATTATAGGCGATAGCATGACAAAAGGGAGGGAAAAAGTTAGAAGTATGAATATATTTTCAACGCAGTGCAAGTCAACCCTTCAGTAAAAATTCCCTTTTGATGCCAAGGATGTGTAATTGTCTTTTTCTCCTTCCAGTTGATCATCTGATTGGTTCAGGTGTGCTCTGTTCTGTCTTGATGTCTGTGTCAGATCGATCCCAGCGCAGCCTGCTCGGTGACCAGCGCTCAGATTGAGCAGTGCTACAACAGGAACCAGCGAGGGGTCATGGAGTTCTACACAGCCAAATACACCTACAGACTAGACTTCTCGGGTAACGTAGATATTTCAAAAGGCTACCAATAAAGATGAGTAATCTAAGAAGCGGTTCACATGTAGCTCTTTGTGTGTTTTCATAAACTGCAGCTTCTTTAGTGCTGAAATCTATTCTTTTCCTCCCCAGTTATGCGACAGATTAACGTGACAACAGGAAAACAGAGGCCAATCAAACGCTCCCTGCACTCTGCCACTGGCTTCCGGTAAGGTTTAGTGCTTAAAGGAAATATACGAAATTGACTTTCTTCAGCTTTATACCATGTCATAAGTCGTGAAGATTATACCCACCAGAACATTGTTTGTTTGAGAAATCTTAGAAATTCGTGATGGACGGTATGTAAAAAAACTAGACGAGGAATTATCCTTTTGTGTAGCGTCTCATTCATTTTAAGCTAAAAACTGTCCTTGATTTGTTCTTTCAGGTTTATTTGTGATAATCTGGCCTTGCCAGTGCCATGTCATTGGGAGAGAATCAATACAGACGAGCCTTATCAGGTAAGACACATATATAGATACATACATATGTAAATATGCTGAATTCAATATAAATTGAAATTCCCACAACGCAAGATGCTTCAAATAATAAAACACATTTTTAGGTCCCAAACAAACAAAAATAAAAAAACCTCTGTAAAAAAATGCGAATGATTTTCATGATTGATTATCACAAACACTTTATGGCACTTGTCGACGCCGAAGAATGCGCAATAATAATAGTACAATAATGTGTATTTCAATTTTTGTTTTGTTTGTTTTTCTGCAGCTTGTCCAGCTCGGCAGAGACACATATGAGTTCAAGGAAGTGGCCAGGCTGTACGATAGGACCATGGATCATCCAATAAAGTCCATCCAGAGGATCCAGAACTTGGACTTGTGGGAGTTCTTCTGCAGGTAACGTGTTGTTTTGAACTGATTCCGCCGCGTTTCCTTTCGTGAGCAGACGATTCCGCTGCGACTGTGACGTTATTGTTTTTATATGCTGACTGTGACGTTATTGTTTTTATATGCTGACTGTGACGTTATTGTTTTTATATGCTGACTGTGACGTTATTGTTTTTATATGCTGACTGTGACGTTATTGTTTTTATATGCCGGCTAAATGAGTTTAGCCCGTCAGACAATTTGGGGACAAACAAAAGCAGCAAGCCGTAGTTTTAGAATCTGCAACAGATTTGGATTTCGTGCGCCACCTGAAAGCAAACTTTAGGTTTGTGTTTGCTGATGAGTACGAGTCAAACTGAGCGAGTTCAGTAAAGTCTTTCTTCCCTGCAAATCCATTATTATGCTCCGTGTTGTGTTTCTCCCCTAAGGAAGAAAACGCAGTTGCGAAAAGTCAAGCGAACTCTGGATATCGAAGAGCGAATGCTGTTCCATGGAACAGGACACAGCAACATACAAGCTATTTGTACGTTTAACTTTGACTGGCGTCTGACAGGGAGTCACGGCGATGTTTATGGCAAAGGTACAGTCCCTTTGGACTGACACTTAAACGCACCCGTGTCGTTACCTGTTTGATTTTTAAAATCTCGCTTAATTCTCCTTCCCACAGGGAGCTACTTCGCCCGCGACGCCAAATATTCCAGTAAATTCTGCCACACGACCGGGAAACACAACACCACCTTGCAGAGGCACGGACTCGCTCCGCCTATATTTGCCAACGAACCGCCCTATAAAACCATGTTCCTCGCCAGAGTGCTTGTCGGCGAATACACGGTCGGCCATCCCATGTACTGCAGGCCGCCCTCCAAGGACGCCAGCTTCACCAACTTCTACGACAGCTGCGTGGACGACATGGCCAACCCAAAAATATACGTTATATTTGACAGCAATCAGATCTACCCAGAGTATCTGATCGAGTTCTACTGATGACGAAAGAGTTGATGAACAGATTCGATTTGTGGAAATGGGAGAGAAAAAAAACAAAAACAAAAAAACCCCCCGTCACTTCCAGTGAGTAACTGGATCATTGGATATTTATTTTTTTTTTAAAGTGCCTTTGGAAATGTTTAAAAAGTGGGAAAACAATGGCGGCATTCTGCACACTTTGCTCTAAAGTTAAAAATGCTGACATGTGTGCTGTGTTTTGTACTACATGTCACTTTGCTTGTTACACATTCTGCGTAGATTGGCTTCAGTTTGGAGATTTAAGGCAGTGTTCCAACTCTGACCCCTCGTCTTATTTTTAATCCACAGTGCCATACATATGCCTATTTATAATACCAAAAATAAGTTGTGGTCTCATATGTTAGTTTGTTACAACGAAGGACTGCGAGTGCCTGCATTCGTTAGCAGTAGTTTACATACGGTCATGTTGGCATTCATTTCATGACAGCGTGTGGCTTTTATGGTGACTTCTGATGATTCTCTTTCCAGGGAAAGAGTGATTATACAACATACCACTACAAGGAATTTAACGAGCAAAAGATTTAAAATTATTCCACAATTGGCGGCTCAGAATTATAAACATAGACTTTTGGTAACTACCACTATTAAGCTGTAGTTTGATGGGAGTTTGGCTCATCGCCTGACTGTGTCCAAAATTCAGCCATTTACCCCAAACCTCCGTTAAGAGAACATCGGTTAGGGTGTTGCAACTCCCTAAAGACCGTTAAGCCAAAAATGGAAGTAGTATTTTTGATTTTTGTGCTTTTAGGTATAATTTTACCCTTCGCTAAAGGGTTCACCTGATTCATCTCATCAAAAATCCATTGAAGTTGTTTGTTGCACAAACTTCACATAAACTGTTCCGATCGCATAACTAAGACAATCGGTTGACATTCAGGCTGTTGATGAGTGTATGTAAACTTCTGACTGGTAATGCAGCAGTGGTCCTTCAAGATGGCGGTTGAAAGGAAATCCACTCCAAGTGTCTGAGGACGTTCCTGGCAACACTTCCCCTAAAACCTTTAGCGCACCATGAGTCACGTTGGCATAACATCCAAAGCAACACTCTTACTGTCGCCGTTATTATTTAAGCGTGACCTTTTGACGAGTTCTTCTCATAAAAAGCTTCTACCTCTGTGTTATTTAAACCATGCATCAGTGCACTTTTTACCCTTTCTGTGAAAGGTTTTACTCCTGACTGTGTCACCGCGACACAAACCTGTGATGATATGTTCGTCCGTAGCTCCCAAGTGTATCTTTAGAGGTTTTGACGACTGAACTTGCGTTTTTATTTTGTTACCGAGATTCTGCGGCTTAGTTCGTGTCCGTCGGAAACCAGGTGAGCGTCACATTAGAAATGCAGTGCTATAAGTGTGAGAACATCACCAGCTGTACCCGAGGAGAAAAAAAACGAGTCACCTTTGCACCTGGAGTACATTTAACCCGTCACAAATGTTGCCAGAGCATAACGTGCTTCGTCAAAGTATCTGTACGCCTTCAACTTTTCCCCATCTGCCACATCATAACGATGTAATGTGTTTTATTGGGATTTTATCTGATAAGACAGATCGTCAAAATTTAACAAGTAGGGATCTGAGAAGTGTGGCATGCATTTGTACTCGCCTTCTTTGAGTCACAACTTTGTAGTTTTGCTGAAATTAAAGTGGGTCAGCCTCTGCTATAGTATTAGCACAGCTAGCGATTGAAATAGTCTGACCACAGTTTCCCTGTTGAATTTGGGACTGGAAATTGACTGGGCTGTCATACATGGTTAAACTATCCATCTCTGGCTGTATGTTGTGTCCTCATATGGATCTTCCAGATTATCTTCACATCAACCATTTAGACCCTGCTACAGGAAAGCTTCCACTGTTGAAAAGGTGTGTTTAGACTGAGCAGTGCTGTGTTTTTTTTTTTTTTTCCTCCTTGCATTGCTTTGCATATTGGCCAAACAGTAAAAGCACTTTGTGCATGTTTGTTGGCTTGACATATATATATAGTTTTTATAGCTTTCTTTTTGATATTTCATAAAGGATTCATAAGTTTGCAATTATGCCATATTACTTCAATTTTTTGAATGAGCTTAGGAAACGTTCTAACCTAACTCATCTTCAAACCTCTCTGCAGCTTTATCTCTTATTTAGCTGCTGTGCTCCTTTAAGATACATGTTTTGTTCAATAATATAAATTAACTGCCAACATTCATAAGTTAGGTGACCCCTGACGGTTTTGCTTATGAGTATCAAACTAAAAAAGGGGAAAGTAGAAACACATGCCACACTTTCCAGAAAACTAACCAGCATGTTTTATTTCCTTTCCCTTCACTATCGAATAAAATTCCTTTAAAATGCATACAAGTTTGTGGCGGTAACACAATGTGAAAAAGTTCAACCAGAATAAATACTTTCAGAATGCACAGGATGTACTGTAATAAGTAATGTTGCTTAATAATGTAATATTGCTTTTGCCGTGTTACTTGGACGACTGTATGTATCACCAGCTGGTGTAAGAATGGACCATTTCTGGCCTCTGTTAAAAAGCTGCTGCTGTAGTTCATAGCTGATGGCTTTGAGTGTATGAGTCGGATTTATCGACAGCTGTGTGTTTCTGTGTGTATGTTGCACAGCGTAATAAATTTTGCAGCACAGAATCAAATACTTTGAAGTGTACAGCGTGTCAGACAGGACGACCGGGACCAGAATCACTGCATGTTTTTCATTTAAGTCCAGTCTTAAACAGATTCAACTAGGCAAGCCAGGTTTTTTTTTTTTTGTCTAGAACCCTCTGAGCATGTTGATTTAAGCATCAGAAAACCAGGAAGAGGAAGAACGGGGGTGACGTTTTTAATGGCGGGATAAGAAACAATGCTTGGAAATGAACATGTTTTCTTTGTTCTATTTATCTAGACCTGGCTTAAACTTTTCCATACCGAGTAGGAACTCTGTTTCACGCAATTAACTGGGAGTCTTCAGTGTAGAGCAGCCAGCCTACCTCAGTGGGAGTGGCTTAGTTCAGGAGGCAGAAACTCAAAAGCCAAATTAAATAGTCATATGAGTGAGAGAGAGAGACAGGTGGAGCAGGTTGACTTTTTTTATTCAGCTTTAGTTCATAAGCACAATGTGGGCTCTAAATGAAGAAGAAAAAATGGACACATCCGACACTCCATGGTATTGGTATTATCTGGAAGACTGTGGGAGGTGGCACAGAGTTGAGGTAAACCTTTATCTGTTCTTGAGATTTGTGTCATTTTGTGTGTGTGATCATCATGATTGACACTTTGCTCCTTTGTTTTCATTCTCCAGGATGATCCCAGCAACTCCATTAGGAGTGAGGACATGGAGGAATATTATTTGAGGGACTCGAAATGCATTATGAGCGTAAATATGTTGAACTTCCGAAGCAAGATTGATTTTTCAGGTGTGTAGGACCTCTCACGCTCACAGTTTTGGTTTATTTCCAGCTGGAATCGGCTCAAATGTGTGTTTCTGTGCAGCGATGTTGCAGACCGACCTCGCCACAGGGAAACAAAGGAGAATCCAACGCAAATTTAGTCTTGAGAAAAGGTGAAGCATTGCCAGCGGCTCCCGTTCACCACGGCGCCGTGAGTTCAGTTTGATTTCTTGCAAAGTGAAAGTGAAACCACTGCAGCTGCGTCTTTGCTCGTGTTTTCCTGTAGCTGTTCCTGTTTCTGTGGACCGCCTGTTTTCTGGGAAAACTTTGATCCTACAGCTCCTTACCAGGTGAGGGGAAAAGAGACAAATAAATGGCTTCCTGACAGTAAAGCATTTTCCTGCACATTATCTCTAAATCAGAAAAAAAAGAAAAAGAAAATCAGTTTTATTTCAAAGAATTTAAAGAACATGACATCCCTTTATTCAGTTGTTTTGATTTATTGGAAAACTAACTGCACATGGCAACCAAAATAAGATGGCAGCTGTTTGCATCGGTGCTAAACAACGTTTGAGTGGTTATGGACATTTAGCAACAAAAACAGTGACTTGATGTTGCTCATTTGCATGAATGGTTTTCAATTTGTTCATGATTCTGATTCATAATGTAGGACATATCAGTTGGAGATGGAAAATTGTTAAAAAGAAATTCTGTTTTGCCACAAAAAATATTTATATGAGTCGTGACATTCCCTAAAAAAAGGCCATTGTTTTTAGTTGCCACTGCAGGTTGCAGAGTTTTACATGAAGTTCAGCAAGTGAGATGTGGTTACTTCATTTCATTATTTTTTTTTCTTAGAAAACCTTTCTCTCAGGTATATTATGACATATTGTAAGATGAGTGTTTTACCGTTTAGTAGGTACCTGAGGGGGGAAAAACATGCTTTTGTTTCTGCTGAACACCTTAGTAAGTATTTAGTGCTCCTGCTGAACTTTTCCACATTTTCGTATGTAGCAGCCACTAACCTCTGGGAATTTTATTTATTCTAATTTTATACAATAGACTAACGCATAAATATTAAAAAAAAAAAAAAGTAAAATGACTCATGGCTTTCTTTCATTAATAACTTTGTTCTTGCCGCTCTTCCATGAAGGCCAGATTTGTTGAGAGTACAATAACTGGTTGTCATGTCAACAGATTCCCCACCTAAGCTGTTTATCTCTGCAGCTCCTCCAAGGTTACCAAAGGTTTTCTGATCTGCTCCTCTGATTAATGCCGTACTTACCTATTTACTCTTTTCCTTTCTTTTGTTTGGTCTATCACACATATCCCCATTAAACTAAATGAAAGTGTTTAGTTGGAATAGGACAAAATGGGGAAAAAAATTAGGGGGGGGGGAGAAAAAAAAACTCTTCAAGGTACTGTATGTGTGTGTGTGTGTGTGTGTGTGTGTTTAAGCTGATCCGACTGAGTGAGCTCACCTCAGAGTATAAGACTGTGGCAGATTATGTGAGCCATGATGGTCTCCTATCCAAATCCATCGTATCAATAAGCAGAATACAGAATCTGGAACTCTGGGAAATATACTGCAGGTAAGAAAGAGCTTTTATATCGAGACTTTGTGATTGTTCATCATTTTTCGTCTGTGATTTTATTTAATTTCTTAAAAATCAATTATCACTCTCTGCGTTCTTCAGGAAAAAGAGACAGCTCATGAAAATTAAACATGTCCAAGATATTCCTGAAAGGCGCCTTTTCCACGGGACCGACACTAAAAACGTGGACAGCATTTGCAAGTATAACTTTGATTTACGGATACCTAAGAAGAACGGAAGAACATTTGGTAACGGTAAGAGAGCCACTGCCACGAATCGCGTTTGTGTAATTAAAATATAAAACCTGTCTGATAAATTTTGTTGTTCTTTGTCTCTTTACAGGTATATACTTTGCCATCCATGCATCATTTGCAGACAAATATAGTACCAACAGCACACTTCATGGAAACACTAAAAGCATATTTCTTGCTCGGGTGATGGTTGGGAAATGTAACCTTGGAAAACCTGATTTACTTAAACCAGACGATGAAAACGCATTTGACAGTTGTGTGAATGATGCCAATAATCCCACAATATTTATTATATTTGATCCCAATCAAGTATACCCGGAATATCTTATAGAGTACCAATAACCTCAGTCAACATTAGTCAATTTATGTGGACGACAAAAAATCTGTTGAATAAATAAATGAATTTGTTCAATAAAGCTTTTTAGAGTAACATTCCATTTGAAGCCAACAGAGAGTTTAAAATATCCAGTAATCTCATTTATTACATAGTTAACATTACATATCAAGTATAAAATTATGTAACTTTTTTTCTTTAAACGACATTTCTGTTGACTTCCAGTGCATTATAATTACAATGCAGACATTCAGACTTATAACAATCGACTAATAAACTTGAGAACCAAACCAAAGTCTATGTGTGTGTTTCTGTTTTATCCATCTGTGTATATAAAAGTAAATGTATAATCCTGACAGAACAGATTGTACAAAAATATGCAACCAACACATTTAAGACCATTGTGGTTAGCACTTAGCAAAAGAGTTGGAGAAGACCTGTTTCATCTTTTAGAGATGAAACATCATCTTTTTTTTTTCTTTTTTTTTTTTAAGGAATTTAAATTATTGAGGTTTATCAAAAGTATCAGTCAGCAGAGGGCGCTGTTGTACCAAGCAAGACATTATAACCCAGTTCCTCAAGTTCCTCAGTGCACTTTTATTCATCATTTTCATGCTTCCCCCTAACAAAGATTAGGAAGCACTTGCACATTTTCTAATATATCCATGGTGATGAAATGTAACCCGATTGTCAACATCTGTTCAGGTCATTTCTATCATTTTTAGGATTTTGATATGAAAAGTATATCAAAAAAAAAATGTATCATTGAAAATTGGCATTTTCATCGATATGAAATGAATTTGAATTTTCACTGGCCCAAAACTAAAGATTTAGTTTTAGCCAGTGACTAGGCTAAAGCTAACTAGCCAAGTCATTGACATTTTCATGTTTTTCTTTTAATGTGACGATTAAGAGCTTTCATTGTTCTCTTGATACACTTATAGAACCTAATTATTTATTTTCTTTTCTCTGAAGAACTACACATTATCATATTTCCCAATGGTTCTATGCAAATATGTCTTTGCCTTCTTTTGTGTACAAGAAAAACACTGCTGTTGCCTTGCGTCACAAGTGAGCGTTAGCATGGGTGTATGGAAAGCTCATACGCTCACCTGTGGGTGTGTTGCTCTCTGTAAATACTTTTCATCACAGAATATTCTACACATTCTTTTATGGTCTCCAGTAGACCTCATCAGGCATGAAGCCTTTGACAGACCCAACTTTTTGTCCTCACTTGGTGAAAGCTAACCTAACTTAAAGCGAGTCATTTACTTCAGGAGCCCCTAAATATACACATTTTCTTGTTCTATTTATCTAGACCCGGATTTGACTTAAATTTAATTCCACACGTTTCCAAACTGAATGGAAACTCAGACGCAGTTAACTGGGTGTAGAGCAGCCGGCCTACCTCAGTGGGAGTGGTTTAGCTCAGGAGGCAAAAACTTCAAAAGCCAAATTAAATAGTCATATGAGTGACAGAGAAACAGGTAGAGCAAGTTATCTTTTTTTTTATTCAGCTTTAGTTGGTAAGCACAATGTTTGCTCTAAATGGAGAAGAAAATATGGACACATCCGACACTCTGTGGCATTGGTATTACCAGGCAGATTGTGGGAGGTGGCACAGGTTTGAGGTAAACTTTTATCTCATTTTTTTTAAGAGTTATTGTTTGATCAATACGGTAATGTTCTTCTTTTTGCTCTTCAGGATGATGCCAGTAATCGTGTAAGGAGCGAGGATATAGAGAAATTTTATTTGAATGACGAATCCTTTATGGTTGTAGATGCCGGCAGCTATGTGAGCAAAATAGATTTTTCAGGTGTGTGTGTGTGCGTGTGCGTGTGTGTGTGTGTGTGTGTGTGTGTGTGAACACCCATTTAATCTCAAGTTTTGGTTTGCTGCTACTGAAAATTAGCTAAAATGTGTTTGTTTTTTTTCCCCGTGCAGTGATGTTGCAGACGGACCTCACCACAGGAAAACAAAGAAGAATCCAGCGCAACTTTAATCTTGAGAATAGGTGGGGTCCAATTTACCATAACTCTGTCACTTCAGTTTGATTTTACACTAAATGAAAGTGAAACCATGTCCGTAGTTCAGACTTTGCTCCTTCCACAGATGCTCCTGTTTCTGTGCTCCACCTGTTACCTGGGAACATTTCGATGCTACAGCTCCTTACCAGGTAAAAAACTGAGAAAACCTCCAAGTGACACTGCAGGTGAAACACACGTGGGTCAGTTTGGTGTAGCTCCAAGGACCACATTGTTTGACATGCAGACATTTTTCTCTAACTTGATATTTGAATGGTACATTAACGGTAGTTATGCATTTTTAGCCCTCTATACTGCTCACACCTTAAACCTCTGCGTCTTTTATGTCGCACAGCTGATCCCGCTGGATAGACGCACCCCAGAGTATCAGGATGTGGCTCATTATGCGACACACAATGGACTCCTGAATGAGACCATCGTATCAATAACAAGGATACAAAACTTGGACCTCTGGGAAATGTATTGCAGGTAAGAAAGTTCTTCAGATGTAAGTGCACAATTTTTTTTTCTTCTCTCCTCTAGCTTGAAAACAAACAAAGCAAACATTTTATTATTTATTTTTAAAGAAAAAAGAAACAACTGATGAGGCTTAAGGGAACCAACAGCATTCAAGAAAGACGGCTTTTCCACGGCACTGACAGTGAAAATATTGCCAGCATTTGCACAAATAATTTTGATTTACGGTTGGCTGGTCAGCATGGGAAACTTTATGGCAAAGGTAATGAAATCAATATAGAAACTTATGTGCGTGTGTGTGTGTGTGTGTACTTGTATATATTACTTAGAGGACCACTTTCACCCTTTTCACCAACAAAGTGGGGTCTTTTGCAGAACGTGAGGACCTCAACCTCACTTATTTGCTTTACTCAATAGATTTAGAGGTTTGGTGTGAATTAAGCTTTGGTTAAGCTTAGGATTAGGAATAGAATGGTTAGGGGAAAATGTCATAGGCATAAATGTAGTTACTAAAGTGAATAGAATTCAGTAGAAAATGTTTGCTTCTTTTTAAGGTGATCTAATCATTTTTTCCCTTTGTCTCTCTGCAGGGATATATTTTACCACTTATGCATTCTTTGCAAACGCGTACAGTACCACCACTAGAGCTCCGACAAATGGTAAACTCACTAAAGTGATCTTTCTTGCTCGGGTGATGGTTGGGAAGTCGAAACCTGGAGAGATTTATTTCTGTAAACCAGATCATGGAAGTCTTGAAAATGTTCACGACAGCTGTGTGGATGATCTCGACGATCCCATGATATTCATCATATTTGATCCAAATCAGATATATCCGGAATATCTTATTGAGTATGAACTTTAGTCTGTTTAGGAGAAAAGCTGCACACATTTCATTTGAAGCCCAGATTGAATCATTTACAGTGGAGACTGTTTGTTTTATAACTAATTTATTATATACATGGGGTTTTTTGTATTTGCTTCAGAAGTTTTTGATTTTACAAAATGTTACAATCACAAAATGAAGATTTAGGTATTCGGAGATTCAAAAGAAAACTCTGTTGCAGAGCCGCATCAATGCTTCTTCATTCCTGTTTTAACCTCGTTTGATCCATTAACGTCTGGAGGAAACATGCAGATGCATATTTATATTATAAGTCATTAACCTGAATTATTATCAATCTTCTTGTCATTTATTTATTTTAAGCTTTCTGAAGTATTAGGTAGATCCTGGCCTCTACCAAAAATCATAAGTAGAAGGATTTTGCAGATTTCCTATTCCAGCGTCTGACAATTCCACAAATCAGAAGCTTAAGCTCCAACATGCTGTACAGTCTTTTAATGCTTTTCTACTGCTGACAGGTGAAAACAATAAAGGCTCCAAAGGAAGTAATGAGAGTCAAACAGCAGAAAACACTAAAGCTTAAACTTCTCCACTTCAGTTTATAGCAGTAATTACTCTGAAGAATAAAAGGATATTCTGTAAAAATCAATCTTTGTATGTATAGAGAGATTTTTCAGCATAAATGTGTGTTTGATTAGTAGTAGTATGGTAATTGAAACCCCTGAGGGGAGAAGGGAATTGCAATCTGAAATAATATTAGAAAAAGATTAGAAAAGTTACCACCCTGCTAGCTAAAATGATTAAATATTTCAAAAGTAGAGTTTGATGTAAGTTCGTATCTGATTGATACCTTAGAATTAAATGTAAAAACGAGGCGTAAAAATAAATCAAATTAGATGGACTTCATAAAAACTGCCAGCAGAGGGCGCTGTTGCATCAAGAAGGAGCTGTGCATAAACGTATATCGCCAAATCTAAAATCTCATTCACTTTTATAAGCAAATATCAGAAACTATGTATGAGACTTTATTTATTTATTCTTATCATATGCCACAGAAATTAAAAAAAAATCACAATCCATTTCTTGTTTGTGTTTCTTGCTAGTCTGTGTTTTATTTTTTTGTATATTGTTAAATTCAGAATCATTTCATTACTGCTAACATTATTTACGAGTTAGAATGCAATCATTTAGAAAATTACTTTAAATAAATTTTATGCTATTCATGTAAGAGCTTTCTATCTGCAAATGAAAACCTCATACTCCATCCTGTTTTTTTTGTTTGTTTTTTTACATTTTGATTAAATACCCAAACATTTTGGGCTTAAAAAAAAGATGTTTGAAACTTTGAAACTGTTTCAGAGTTTCTTCCAAGCTATTAACTGAGTGATGTTTGATCTCTTCTTAAATATTTACTGCTTGGTGTTCTCCAAGGCTGCTTTTTTATCTACACACACTTTGATGTTATCAACATGACAATAATGGCTCCGTATCCATCTCTAATTAGCTCATCTGCGTGTGTGTGTGTGTGCGTGTGTGTGTGTGAGACTGAATGTCAGTCATTATGCTCTGTTGTTTGTAGGGGAATTAAACTGGACTGAGATTTCAAAGACCTCAGTCATGTTTTCATCAGCTTGTCTCTCCTTAACTTTCTCAGAAGCTGTTCAGCCAATGGATCAATGTGTTTCTATACACACTTGAGAGGTTTAATTGGCTTAATCTGTTTATATTCGCCTGTAGAATAAAAAAAAAAAACTGCTGTATATTTCTTTTTGCGGTACTTCATAGCAAACTGAGATTTTTTTCCAAACTGTTTTCTGACGTGAATCAAGCCGTGAAAAGCTGCTAAATTGTGTCCCCTGCACTTCTGCTTCTCGACTGCTCCATCTAAGCTCCAGAAAGAAACACTCTCGCTCGAAAAATCATTTTACTTTTATTACGGAAAAGTCTTCATTGTACTTCTTACAAAACACCAGACGGTTCCAGCTAGACGTGTCCTATAATTAAATAAACATCCACAATCATCAAAGAACACCTAAGACGTGAAGAAGCTCTCTCTGTGTCGCAGACCTTCAGCTCTGTGACAGGAATCACAACCTGATATCCCTGAGCAGAGAGGAGAAAAACAACAAAGAACACTAAAGAGAAAGATAACCGTCATGTCGCCTTCTACAGCCTGATTGGAGGAAAGAAAACGGGTGAGATGATATGGCACAAAGTTGGCATTTATAATACATTATCAATAAATTAAATGTCATTTGATCACATAGTATGAAACACCGTCTGACACAACAAACAACACACGAGTGTTTACAGATCTTGCTTGGCACCGAAAGGTGTGAGAACTCATTACAGGCTTTGGCACCACTGAGATGTTTTTGTTTTTCTGTCTGAAATGTTAGAAATTTTACAAATCTTTACTTTTTCAACTGGATTGGCTTTCTATTGTGTGTTTTGTATGTGTGTGTGTGTGTGTGTGTGCGTGTGTGATTCTTTGCATTAAAAGAAGAAATCTCGCTGCATTCTTTTTACGCCTTGTTCTCTTCCAGCATTATATGTTCAGGACCAATAGTTTTTTTTTTTTTATTCTCACATTTTAAAAAAAAAGAATGAGAATGGCACCCATCATGCAATTCAACCAACAAAACGCTGGTTAGCTTTGTGCTAAAAACGACAAAGCTTGAAGCAAGATGCTACATTCATGCTATGCTCCCTTTAGATGATTAAACAGGTTTCTTTCTATGATGGACAAGTAAAATGTAGTTTTCTCTTTGTGTCATAGCAGATAGTGACACAAAACACCACTTGATGGCGACACATTTCAAAATCGCTTCAGCTAAAACAATTTCAGAAAGGCCCCTCATTTAAGCTACTGTTGCACGCAACAGTAAAGTTACAGTCAACTCAGTATTTATGGAAATGCTGCAGCTTGCGATTTACTTATTTCCGTATTTTTTGTGGTTTCAGTTTTGTTGTTCTCTTAATTTTTTTGTAAAGCTTTGATCTACTAACAAAAATCTTTACTGATCGCCTGGCTTATGAAAACATAATTTTTCCAGTCTTTCCATTCCTAAGTGGTCAGTTTTTTTATTTATATATAAATTACTATATGATCACACAGTTAATATTCGGATATTCTTAGTGTTTTGTGTTGGGTATGAGCACGATTAGTGCAGCCAGCCTTGTTAGCTGTAAAGCGCGTCTCCATGTGGAATCTCTTGGAACAGCGGTTCTCAAACTTTTCTGTAATTTTTTGAACCCCTCCTCCAGAACAAGACCGGATAAAAAAATAAAATATAACGTATGATGCATTTATTTTATATTTACCTTATTTGTTTTTGTTGTGTCAAAATGTGAAGTATAGTTTTTGTCGAATGACTTAAAACACTGATTATATTTTAGGAAGCATCAAATTATAGTTTATATTTGTGTAAAACATGTTAAAAGGACAAAGAAAGCAAAGTTCTTTGGTGCAAATAAATGTTCTCTTATATGTCAGATGTTGGTATAGTTTAGAATAGTTTTTTTTAGTGCTTTATTCTCTACTATTTTTCACTCTGGAACATGGATTAGAGAAAGATATCGGCTCTAACAGCAGTGCTCAGTGATAAGCTAACTACTATAAGAAATATGAACTGATAGATATGTAAATCTTAGCATTTCTATACAGCACAGTGTGGGCAATTCTTAATGTAATTGTGAAATACTGTCAGAAGTGCAAATTAAACTGCTAATTACCGATCGTTTAAACTCATGGCAGTCGTGTTAGATTTCATAGCAAGTGTACGAAACCTGCACTTATCAACCAAAACACTCACCGCCTCTCCGATAAGAAAGGCTTTTCTTTCTATTTTTCTATTTTGATATTTACAAGAAATCTGACAAACTAAGAAAGTCCAAGTCTTGTTGTGTTACCGTTTTAAAAATGTCAACGATCCTGGAGGTACTCGGAAAGCTAGAATGTACTGAGAAAAAGATTGAGAACCACTGTCCTGGAGAATATAGATATTTTTTTTTTTCCATAACTCTGATATTTCAAAGAGGTCGTTCATATTTACACCCCAGTCCACCTGCTGAGGTCTCTCTCTTCCCTTTGATGCAGTTTCCTGCAAATTTTCAGCTTCCTCTGATGCCTTCCTATTTCCCACAGCAACAGATTCCAACCTGAATTGTGCTGTTGTTAGTGCCTACTTGTTTACTGCTTGAAGAAAAGAAAGCATTTGTGAGTTGTTTTTCGACACCACTGGTCGGAACTAGTCCCTAGCACAATTTCTCGGTGCATCTCTCCGTTTTTGTCTCCTCCTTTAACAAGAGCTGTGTCACAGTTATGGTAAAAGAACCATCAGATTTAGTTTTAGTAGTCTGAGCCACCAAATGAACACTGCGGCGCGATGCAGAAGTTTGCCGTCAAACCTCAAACACACCTACTTCGACCGTCCCAGACCTCGACTGAGCATTTTGTTTCCGTCCCGCTCCACGCTTCGAGCGCCGCAAAGAGACGAGACAGCAGGGCGTCTCGGTTTAGGGCTCCCCTCTCTGCTTCGTCTTGAGCCCCTGTCGCTCCATGATGTTCCACAGCTTGCGCAGGTTGGACTGAGTAATGGCGTCGTCGGGTTTGAGTTGAAGGGCTCGTAGGTAGTTGGCCTCCGCCTCGGGAAGCTTCCCGTTCAGGTGAAGGATGGCGCCAAGGTTCATCAGAGCAGCTGGGTACTGGAGGGGGGAAAAGAGAGGGATGGTTCATCACAAGAGACAAAGTTGGCGCCTTAGAAATGATGAGTGATGTGAGGCGTTGCCTTTGAGGGTTGCCAAACTTGGTACCCTTATTTGGGCAAACTATTTTAAACCTGACCTTCTTAACTCTACGCTTGACGCAGCTATTTATCAGAGATGCACGCTTTAGGAACCTGGCCAGACTTTTTGTAGGAGATGGATTCCTTACATGTGGCAGCATTTTTTTATGTCACATCAACAGCTTTAAGAGAGAATTTAGAAGAAAACAAGCTTTTGTTTGTAGTGAGGAAATTTACTTAAGAGTAAAATAATTCAAGATGTACAGTGTTGGCCATAGTGAAATATCACAGTAACAGGAGTGGCTGAACATCAGAGTAACACACCAAACCGAGAGGCAGCTATAAGACTCTGCATGAGCTAGAGCACAGTATTTATGTATGCATCAAAGAACCATATATTTTAGGTTGTAGAATAAATCCCTTGGGTTTTAAACAGTGAATGAACACTGAGAATCTACAAAGTCCTTAACGAATGTAGCTGACAAACACACGCAAATCTCCTACTACACAGATCTGGCTTTGCTCCCGGGGCCCCTACACACTCCCAGCATGATGCATGGGTCGAAATTTGGCAACCAGTTCACGCATTTTCCTTCTCAAGCACAACAGTTGGTCTCTTCTCAAGGAGTGCGTGTCACCAGGTTAACATTCCACTTCCCCCCACCGACTGATCTCGAAACCTTGTTTTTCACGCCCGACTGTAGCAAACAAGCTAGCGGCCCGTTGGTTTCTCCTCAATTCGCGTGAGTTGAGCGTGAGAGCTCTTCTGAACTTTGTTCTGTTTAATGTTCCTCACATTAAACTGTTTACACAGGTGAGACAAACTGCACTTATTCAGATAAATGTGGATCCCTCCGCCTTTGTAAACAGCAGAAACCCGTCCTGCGGGACGTCCAGAAGGAGAACCTGGATTGAAACATTACATGTATACAGAACTTCCACAGACGTTAGCGTTTCCCTCGTTCTCTTTAAATAGCGCTTCGAAGAAGCCAGATTTTCTTGTTTTGCAGAATTTAAGTCCTTAAGTGTTTTTCACTGGACATTACATGATGTTTTACAACGTTTTAAGAGCAGTTTCCATTTAGTGAAGTACTTTGCCAACCACCATTGCAGGTCATTATGGAAATTACAGACAAAAACGACATAAACGAGCCCTACAAGAATAAACCAGTAAGCCAAACGGTGTGAAGTTCTGATTATAATTGTTTGGCTGCTTGGCACAGATCCGTCATTTCTGCACATTTTCAACAGGAAGGGAGGGTTGAGGCTTTTGGAGAGCCTTACCAGAAGCTTAGCGTTTGCCAGTCAGAGAAGCCAATTTCACATTGCCACAGAATTCACAAGAGTGCAGAACAGAAGTGAAGCGCCTGATCTAAAATCAACACCTGTGGGCCTGATTGATGTTCGCAGAACTTGAACAAGTCGGATATCTTCTGGACAAAAGTTTTATAGTCAAATGACACAAGGAGTCAAGATGAGGCTTTTTAAGACCAAAATGCCAAACATTGCAGTGTATCATCATGCTGCTGGACTGTGTTTGCACAGTGTTGCTAGAGTATTACACAAAATAGACGGACGAATAAAGAAAAAGGATTATGTCCAAATTGTTCAACTTGACCTCAAAGCAACAGTTATGAGGCTGAAACTTGGACATGCTGTCCCCGTTGTCCAGAATGGCAGAGGTAGCATCATGCTGAGGTTACAAAGTGGAGGGGGGGCATATTATGTAATCACCCACCCCTGAATAAATTCAATTAATATACTGTCGTCGCCAAAGATCAAAACATGAGCCAAGTATCCAGACCTTGCTTAATATTTTTGGGTACATAAACCTTTCCAGTGGGGGGAAAAAATATATGAAAAATCACTCACATATTCATTACCTTTTCTTTGCACGTACAGCAACTGCTGAATCTTTCATGACCTGAAACCTATTGGATTAAGCTGATATTTGAGAGTCTGTCGCTCACCAGGCAGTATGTGTGCAGGGAAAAATGTCAGAGACAACCCCCCCCCCCTTCGCCCCCCCCTGCCTCCCCTGAACTGACAAATGACGAGAGAAGCCCTCTGCATGTCTCAGAGTGTCCATGAGGGATTTCAGGCTGCATTCCAATACGTTTCAGACCACTTGTTTCAAACAGATGAACAAAAATAATAATCTGAATTTGATTTTATTTGGGAAACTGGGCTAAATGTTCTTATAAGATTATGTCACTTAAAAAAAAAACTACACATTTAAGTTTTTAACGGGCTGAAATAATGGAAAATATCATTCAGGGGGCATCTGGTGCACTTATACTAATCTGAGAGGAATGGTTGGAGGGGAACGACCGACAAGGAAGGTTTGAAGAGACAGCTTCAAAGAGTGCAGCTGTATAAAACTGGTTAATGCAGTGGAGACATGAAGGTCAAAGCTTTTTTTCCACTGTAACGGAGCATAAGTTACAGAGCCCATAATCGCAAACCAGACGACCATAACAAATCACAGCGAGAAGCTCCCCCCCTCCCCCCCCAGGCCTTGTTCCCCCAATTTTAAATTAATTCTCCTCCAGCGCACCTCCACCTCCACACACCCTCCGTCTTTGAAGTGACTGATGTACACAAGACAGAAACAGGATGCATGAAGAGACGTGATATTTCTCCCCCCCCCCCGCCCACTGTGAAGGCTCCTCCGTCTGTTTGACCTGTCCGACGTCGGACGGCGATAAGCGCTAAACCCGTTTCTCTCTCGCGCGCGTTCTGTTGTCGTGATTGCTGAAGCACGTCCAGACGACATCTCGCAGAAATAAGCGGTTTCTATTTTCTGCTCAGGCCTTATTGGAACAACAGTACCACGATGTCAGAAAGATGAGGGGAGTGTGGGGTTGGCGGGGGGTGAGGTGAGGGGGCAGGGGGGAAAAAGTGCACGGTGTTGTAAATTGAATTTACAGAGCAGACGTGTGCGCAGCAGTTCCATAATAAGTGCAAACAGGCCCGGGTACTTACATCTGGTCTGAGGCTGGCTGCACGTTTATACTGCCGCTCTGCTGCTTCATTTAGATTGGCCTGTCTGAGGAGGAAGAACAACACAGATTTTCAACAAAAAAAAAATACCCGTAACCCCGGCCTTGTGTTATTTTGCAGGATTCATGCATTACTTGTCACGCAAACAACACACAGTATTACCTTTTTTTTTCTGCTCTACGGCGTGCAACTAAAACAGAGTTGGTCAAAATTGACTCCTATTGCTATTCTGAGAGCAAAACAGCAGCCAGAAAAACGCATACTGGTTGTAATCTACATAAGAATCCTTTTATTTTTAAATTAAGCTAAAGGATCTGCACATTTTGTCATGTTACGGTTGGAAATCTTGATGTATTTTATTGGAATTTACAACAACAAAAGTGCTGCATACGTGAAAAGTGGAAGGAAAATGTTACTTTCCTTGAATCATTGTATTGCCATGTTTCACTCTGTGTGATCCCTTTGCACCACTTTTTGCACATCTACAGATAATCACTGCTGAATTTAGGTCTGAGTCATTCTGACAAATGAATATGCTTTCATCTAGATTATTCTGTAGCTCTGCAACTGTGTTAAAGCCTCAAAAGCTCAAGTCTTTTATCCAAAATTCGCCCTGTGTTTAGCTTCATTCATCCCAACAACTGAGTTACATGAGATAAACGGTGTTGCAATATCAATTTTTTATAAATCTAAGAAACAGAATGAATACATCCGAGATATGACACCTCTGGCACACTGTGAACCTTTTCGGCATTTGCACTTGGATCATCACTGGGATTCTCTTCCTCCTCTCTTTATGCCCTAAAGTTGATCAAATTGAGGTGATTTATAGATAACTCAGTTCTTAGCTTCAGCCAAGTTGCTTCATGCACCGAATTACACACTACAGACTGCGGACTATGTACAGCGCATCACGGGAACATGTTTGTGACACACGAACGTGCTAATTGGGACACCTCCACCCGCAAAAGACTTTGGCGAAAATGTGTTAATCATTAAAAATGTATCAATGAAGTAGGTTAAATTAACAAAGGAGAGGATCTATTCATCTGAATAACATTTACAAGTTCAATACTGATCAATACAAATACTGTACAGGGTATCTTTTGCCAGTCACCCAGCTTTTTCACTTAGTGGGCTTCCAAAGGCTATTAAAAGAAATCTGAATATGAACATATGGATAGACAGAAACTACTAAATAAAATGTGCAATTCTCTAAATATTAACCTTAACTGATGTGTTATGAAGCAGTTAAATAGTTTTAGCTTCAATAAAGTGATTAGAAAATTGCATTCGTGTTGCAACACTTGCTAACGACACTGGAGTCGGTCAGCATTCACTCTGATCCCACGGATGTAAAGACGCGACTGGAGCCAAGAAGCCTTGAGACATCAGCGAGTCCTCCCTCACGTGTCACAGCCGGATACATTAGTCTGCAGCAGTTCATGCGCTCCATACGTAGAAAAACATTCGGAGACTACACGAAGAGTTCGCTTCGCCAAAACTAATAAAGTAAAAATTTTTTTTTTAAATCCTTCCTGGCAATGCAATTTATATTCACAAAGATGCGACATAAGCAAAACATGGCTTCAGCTTCTTGGGTTCAAGCTCTCTTAACGTTTTGGCCTCTTCCCTCTGTTTTGTTTCGGGGAATGCTTGAAACCTTAAAAGAGCACAGAGACTCAGGAAGGCTAAAGTAAATGTGGCCATCCGAAATAATGACACGTCCACCTCCATGCTTTGCAGTTGATATGAGTTTCTTTTCACATGATGTTGGTTTATGAGACATGTCCTCTGTACTGGTCTAAGGAAAAAAAAGGGTCGTTTTCGACAAATCTGTACAAAGAACATTATTCCAGAAGCTCTGGTCTTCTGGCTTCTCTTTATCCCTCAGCAGAAATATCACTTTTATTGCATTTTAGAGAAAATCTAAACTCGTTTCCACTGCTCTCGTTGTTCATTCGCGCTGCTCGAATTTCTCAATTTCGGTTCAAATATGTTATTAAGACATATCGGCTTTCGTTGGGTGTTCCAGTTTCGTTAACGACTTTGGATAAAAAAATCTGCACAAGCCAAGGCTTGCAAGCTCGTCTCCGCAACGCGTGTTAGCGTTAACAGGTGTTTGTCACGTCATTAAACCCTAATCACTCTGGATTGATGTCATGAAGCCTCGCGGCTGAAAGAACCAGTCAGTCGGAACACGGCAGGGCCAATCTGTCATCTAGACATACTCCCGTGCTTTCAGCGGCAAACCCGCAGCCAAGCTCCGAGAATGTCGACTTGTTACAAAATCCTCTGTGCCGGTGCTCCGAGAGGGGATGCCGGCAGGCAGTAATGACTTCAGCAGATATGTCGAGCAGAAAAGAATTAAGGCTCATCATTCCAATATTCCATTCAGCTACGGAGATGCTGGGAGAGGGAGGTCGTGTGAAGTCCCTTTTGACACTCTTTAGGATTTATAAGTTGCCTGCGGATGCGCGTGCCAGACTTATGAAGGAAAATTCTCCAGCGGCTCTCTTTATAAGTCCCGGGGTGAAACCTCATTAAGACGGACCGAAGCTGCATAGATCTTCTTTACAGCCTATGTTTATCGTACGACTTTTATTCTTAAATGACGCCGTAAAAAAAAAAAAAAAAACACAGCGATGGAAATGAACCACAAATGCTAGAGGAGCTGGCGACAGATATGGAGTTCCAAGACATTTCTGGAAACATGTTGCCATTCACCGAAGGTGGGGAAGATCCCCCCCCCAACCCTCACCCCCAGCCCCCGTTTGAATGTTTCTGTTTACAAGCAGTCCACCTGAGCATGTGAGCAGCGTTGAAGACCACATCGAATTCATCCATGTCCAGCTCGGCAGCTCTCTCAGCCATCTCCGCCGCTTCTTTAGGACGAGACTGCTCCAACAGGAACTGACCTGGAGGTAAACAAAGGACCTTTTTTGTTTGTTTGTTTGTTTCTATTCAACAGAACATAAGGTAGACTTAAAAAATATAGAATAAATAATCAAAGAATATGAGTAAAACCCATGGTTCCTTGATGGTGGTTTTACTTTTAAAGGTGTTTCCAATATGCTGCCCTGAACCTAACACCTATAATTTAATTACACTGAATCCTTGATATGCCGTGGTCTGTTTGTCAAGTGCATTTCAGCTGCAGTACTGTTCAAAATATGCATTTTAAGAGGCTTTTTCTCCTTTTTTTTTGCAACCATTATAATAATAATAATAATAATTAATAAAAAGCTATATTCTGAAAAGTTGCTAGGCATCACATTTTCCTAGCCAAATCTACTTAAAGATATAAGTACAGTAATTGACTCCAAATGTTAGATAATTTTTGTAAAAAAATGACAAAGAATTAGGAAAAACAAAGAAGAGAGCTATTATGCTGAATAAAGTATGAGCAGCTTTTGTTCACACCACTGCTAATTTCCTCCCCCCCAAAAAACATATCTTTGTCATTAAGGGCATAACAAGCACTAATGTAAGCTCAACAGTTACTATAAGAGGTTTAAAGCTTCTTTCAGCTAATGAGCAAAAATAACCTCTTTTTCTGAAGGGATTTTTCTTTGAATTACTTTTCGTTCTGGGGGAGGCTTTCAATTATCATTTTATACCATGCTGCTTCGGTGTGACGGGAGTTACTTGTCAAAGTAAACCAAGAAGTGGGGGAAGGGGGAAAGCTTTTAGAGACGGACCCCAGATGATTGGCAACTTTGAAGGACAGGAAGAGACAAAAAAAAAACAAAAAAAAAAAACGAGAGACACGACTGAAAATGTGGGGCTGTGATTGCTTTGTTCGCTGCTGTTCCAGAATAAAGATGAGATGGAGGTAATTCATGTGCGCTCCCCTGGGGGGGGGGGGGATCTCGCCACCTGGTGAGGCTTTCACAAAGTGCCCGTAAAATATCAGCGAAGCTTGACGACAGATGTTGCCAAATAAAAGAGGACAGGGATGTGCGGAGACACAGATGAGGTTTTTTTTTTCTCGCTTTGTCCTTCTGAGTGGATTTGAAACGAAAGCGGCCCACGCTGGGTCGCGTAGGGGGAGTGGTGGTGGAGTGGTGTTAACATTAAAATGTGTCGCAGGGCGCAGTGACCGGAAAAGAGGAGCTTTCTCGAGTGCAGTCCCACGTGCACGTCCGCGCATTTATCTTTCGAGGGACTTTGTGGACTGATGTCCACTACAGACTCATACTTGAGGCTCATCCAGCAAATCCACGATAACCGCAGCAGACAGATTGCAGATAAAGAAATGAAACGGCCCCAGAAAAAAACAGCACATTTTTAGCAAGAGACTACAAGATAATGGTGGAAAAACAAAAAAAAAAACCCGAGAGCAAAGAGCGCGAGGGCTTCGGAGCAGGAAGCGGCTCGCTCCAAAGACAGCAACAGACCTCCTGCTACCGACCAAGCTAAACGAAAAGATATCAGATGAGGGGAAAGAAGCGGGAGGGACGGAGGGAGATAAGGAAGTGGAGAAAGAGGGCATTGCACAACGGGGCTTTCAGCATGAGGACGCTTTTCATTTCCTCCGAATATCCTGGAGATATTAACGTGGGGCACCAAAGGAGGCCGTTTCTCCAGTCTGGAATGAAACAAGCGAAGGGGCAACACCGCGCCATGTTTTTCTGTCTAACGTACATTAAACGCCGCATCTCCGCGCTGTCTGCAAAACTTCAAACGGCTCACGCTTTAATAGCTGCAAGCATCAACTTAAAGAGTATTTTGTGTTGTTAGCTGTGAAGGGGGCAGCAGATAAACCTCGAATTCAATCAACAACAGTCTCTGGCCCGAAGGAGAATGGGATACAGAATCCCCCTACTCCTGTTAGATTTGAATCCAACTTCCTCTTCAAAAGCGGGGAAAAATGTCACTCTTTTAATCCCCATTTTAATTCAGTTTGCTTTTGTAAGCTCACACGTTCAAATCAAATAAGGGCACATCAATTTTCAGCCAGGATGTGATGTGACTGTACCACTAAAACTCATCTCAGAGAGTACATTTAAAGAGTGAAGATCCAAACAAACAAATCCTCCCCTCAGTGATCGCTTTGTCAACTGTATATCACAGGGGGGAAAAAGCCTTTAACAAATTGGAAACTTCTAGGCTATCAGTTTCATTGGAGGGAATGAAATCCTCAGTGGTCAGATAAAACCAAAGCCCAGAGAAAATCATGGCATTTTGTAATTATTAGGGTTAGTCTTACAAATAACAGTACAAGAAGTTAAATCTTCTGGAAAAAAAAAAAGTGTGATGACCTTTAATGTATTTTAACACAAACACACAAAAAAAATCTCACTTTTAGGTTTGACAGAGATTAGTTCATCACATTAAAAACAATGGGCTGTCAACTACTGAGAAAACTGAAGATATTTTTGGAAATGTAGTGAGCGACGGATCTGAAACGCCTTTTTGAAAAGAGGTTCACCGTACCTATTAATGAATGAATGTCTTCTGCTTCTTACCGTAGTGCATGTAGCAGTTTCCTTTAGTTGGATCGAGCTGAATTGCTCTCATGTAGTATTTCTCCGCTTCGGTTTTCTCCCCCTGAAAGGAGAGACGCAGACAGGTTACGGCGAGTAATTAAGCTTAGATGTTTCCGTTTCGGTATGATCAGGAGGAGGAGAGAGCAAAAACATATATTACATTTCATATTTGTGCATATTTTGTATAATTAGGCTGATTTCCTGGTGCGGGGTAAAAAAAAAAAAAGAGCATAAATGATCAGGATTCTAACAAAACCATTAATTATTATGTAATTATGTACTAATTGATTGTGCATTTTTGGCAACTGTTAAAAAAAAAAATCTGTGTTTACAAGTGTAGAGTAGCACTGAAACTGAGAGGCGAAAAAAAGCTTCCTCTGCAGCACTTCTGCTTCATGCTTCGGCACTGATTGCTTCCATATTGCCAGTGGGGTTGCCATTCAATAGGAAATGAGAGGGCCGTCCATATTAACATTGCCTCATTAGCTTCCTCCCGTGTCTGAACTTGGTCTAAATGAATGAGGAGGAATATTAGCTGTGGATAGCCTATTTCACAATTCCTTTTGGCTGCTTTCTCTAAATTTCTCCTCCAACTGTCTATGAAAACCGAAGGTCGTCCGTCGGGATATTTGATCAAATGTTTCAGGCTCGTGTGAAAGGAGAAAGTAAGCTTTTTTTTTTTTTTTTTAAATGAAAAATCTGGGAATTTGGTGATGAATTCATTAGGTTAAGAAATGTCTTTGTAAGCAGACAAATGCTAGGGATAAAAAATGAGAAAACAAAGTTGTACTCTGGGAAATCCTGTCCAGGAGCACAAAAGTTCAGGTGGAACTTTCTAAGGAAATGGAGTAATTCCATTATAAGCCTGTCATCTGGTTTTTGATTCAAGATTCATCCATCCTCTTGTTTCTCGTTCTGCGTAGCGGAGGACGTGGATGTGTGTTCCGTCACCCCGAATCCCAGAAAGCCAAGCAGATGTCCGGCCACTCGAGGCGACACACGTGTAAGTACAAGTTTTCGTTATCCTCAGGTTTCAGCTAACGGCGGAGCTGTGGGATCGAGGCCTGAAAGATCACAGCTGCGAGTATGCAACAGTCCGCGCGTAGCTTCAGAGGTCTGTCGCGTCTTCGACTCTGCACCTAGGGCTGAGGAAGGAGGGAGGTCATGCATCTTCACGGGGGGATTGGGAGGCGGGGGGGGGGGGGGGTCGCAAAGGGCAAACAGATCATTTCCCCCCGATCTAAACCCAGCTCAGCTGTGAACACATCTGTCGTCACGTCTTCCTTTTGTTGTCGTAGCACGGCGGAGAAGTTGGAAGCTGAGGAAATGAGATCTTTTTTTTCTGCACAGCATAACATCACCGCTCAAAGTTTGGCTATTTTGTCTGGGATATCTCTTAACAAACATTGTTGCAAAGATAACACCAGGAACATATTCGGTTACAAATAAATGTTTCTTATCTGGACTCACTCAACTCCTAAAGAACGTACACTTACACAGCTCTTGCAAAGCGGTTTGTTAAAGTAGTAGGTCTTATTAACCACTGGGCTGATCATAATGTTTAGTACATCTGTATTGCCCGTGTGTCTGCAAAGGGACGTACAATGATTGACAACAGTTTTCCGTAGGTGAGGTGGGCAGGGATGTGGTCAGGCTTGGCTTTGAGGGACTCTCTGTACCAGTAACCGGCCTCCTCCAGCCTGTTCAGCCGCATATAGGCCTCTCCTGAAAAAGCACCACACACCAGGGCAGACAGTTAGCATTTTACGTGTGATATTAACAGAAATATTATAGAAGTTTAAAAAAACAACTTTAAAAAAAATATATTTTTTGGAAAATGGAAGTGTTTTTCAGGCGTCTTACATATTCACTCACTATGCTTAGTTACCCCATAGTAACTGCTGAATAACAAATCGGTGCAGCTTGTCAAGACTAATGTTAAGAGTGACTTCCGTGACTTTAATGGATCCTCTTGTTCTATTTTCGACAGCATTGATTTTAACGAAATACCAATACTGGGATTGGTTATCGGGAAATCTCAGTTCCCCCCAATCTGGATCATGGGCAGGAAATCCAGGTTGAGACAACCCAATGGTAAGTCATTGTTTTATATACATATTTTTATCCTTACCATAAAACTACCCCGTTTAAGAACAATACTCCTGAATTCCTAGCATTAACATTGTTGTTCACAAATCCAAAGAATCGGCAGTAGGGATGGATCCCAGGAAAGATACGCAGTTGGCGTCTGTAACAACGAACCAGTTAAATGACATCAAGTTTTGAAAACGTATCCGCTAGCCGTCGCTGTACTAATACAAACACTGTCGCTCCCTAAAACCCTCGAACCACCTGACTAAACATACTCCTTAATCCTCCTCTACTCTGTCCCAGGAATTTAATTCCCATGAAATCTCAACTATGTCACCAGGATGAGCTTTGAGTAACGTAATTAGTGTTAGAATAACACAGAAGGGGAAGCGAGGTTTAACACAGCTCTTCCTAAATCATCTTCTAAAGGAAAAGAAAAAAGCGTGTGCACATATTTTAATCGGCATTGAGTCCAGTCGATTTGTTTCGCTGTATGTTTTTGCATTTCCACCTTAAATTGGTGGAATCACAGTGAGTTCCCATTTAAAAGCAGTAATCCCCGTTGCAATTAACAGGCGATTTGAACCCTTAACACACCGGACTGCAAACAAAGGCTCCACAGTTTAAACTGTAACTCACCCATCATGTTGAAAAGGCTGTGTGGTGCAAACTGTTTTGGCATTTTCTGCACTGCTTCTTTATAAACATACAGAGCCTCCTGCAGCACAAGAGAGGGAGGTGGGGGGGAATTTAAAAGCTGAGACTTCATTTTGCATAAAGCAAAAATTATTGATGTTTTTAGCAGTTTTTGCTTCCAGTCTTTTCAGTGCTATTGAATACAAATGCGTCAACAAGACTAACCTCCTGCTGGCCGTGCTCGTGAAGCAGCTTGCCCAGGTTGTACAGGCAGCTGGTGACTGAGCTCTTGTGGGCGTGAGGGTCCTTCAAGTTTTCATCTGGAATGTCGGCGCAAGTGAGGAAGGTGCGCTTGGCCTCTTCCAGGTTGCCCTGGTTCATGAGGATTATTCCTGTGTTCAAGTACGCCGCTGCGGGTAAACATCAAGAAATCAGAAAGGGTTAAGTTAAATAGAAAATTAAACGGGAAATGATTTCTGAAAACAAACCACCAGAACGTTCTTTAAAATGAACACCTTATCCTTTGTTAGGTAAAAGAAAGCATGTTTTTTCCTGATTTTTTATTTTTTTATTTTTTTACCAAAACAAACAAACTATATCCCGGCATTCCTAAAGAGAAAAAGAAATTGAACTGAAATAAATGGTGAGGAGTAGCAACAAGAACAGGAAGTACATTTTATTTATATAGCGCTTTTCTCAAACTCTATTTAAGTTATACGATGCATAAAATCAAGTGTAATGAAGCACAATAAAATCTTTTTTAAAAATGCCCATTCAGTCAGAAAGTGAAGCGCCACGGATAAAAGCAATAATATGGTGACGGAGAGGAAAGGAAGAGATCAAAAAGCTGATTAAATAAATATAGGAAAAGTGGGGAATAGAAATGCATTCACCTGGAAGAGATAAAGCTCACAAAGATCCAAAGGTAATTCATCACACCGAATGTGCTGAAGGGAAATTTCTCTTTTTTTATTTAACGTCGCCCTTGGTAAAGTAAAAGACAAACGATCATCTCATGTGTGAGCACTCGGGTGTGAGATTGAATGTGATCACTTCTCCGTCAAGCTGAGCGAGGGCTTTTAAATCACGTCGTTGGCCACAAAGCGACCGGTTCAACTTGAAAACTGGAGAGTTACGGCATTTCAGAAGAGATTATTGGCTGGCATGGAATCAATCCTGACAAACCCAAACCAAACGGGAGGGAGGCGGTTTATCGAAAATCGCCCTTTCCTTGTATGTTTTTACAATATCATGGCAGCAGCAAAAGGAAACTCGGCTTACATGCCAAAGTTGGTCGACTCCCAATGGCGAGCTTGTAATACTGCAGCGCCTCGGAGAGACGTTCGCTCTCCTGCAGCAGCAAACCCCTGGTTGAAAACAGAAAATATGAAAAAACTTTACATCACCGCAAACTCTTTCACGGGTTTTCTCCAATTTAATTGACAGTTTCTAAAAAAAAAAAAAAGGATAAGTGGAATTTTGGAAGGAAAATATCCTCAAAGACCATACAATATATCCTAACATCTATCACACACAAACAGCTTCTCTATCTCTTAGAATGACATGACACGTTTGCTTTTTGTTGAATCGGCAGCTTATTGATGCCCACAACTTTAGAGGAGGAGAAGAGAGACGGGAGCAGAACGGCGTCGATCCGTCGGGTGGTTCGGCACCTTTGACGCCTGCTGGATTAGAAATTGTTTCGTGTTCTCCCACAGGCTCGGCAAACACGACTGATCAAATCAGGAGCAGAAGGTACAAAGAGCCTCAAGGGACACACAAAAGTTATTTCCTGTCTGTCACACTCTTGCTTTGTGTCTCGCCTGCTCTATTACTGCTGCACTGGATCTATTTTAGTTTGCAGCCTCTAAGTTCTTTCTGCCTTTCTTTCATTCTGCAGCTCTTGGTCTGATGCTGCCGCTTCCTCACGGAGTCAGAGCTTATTTGTGTCATGACTCTGCCAAGAGAGGAGGTGTGACTTTTTTTTTGAACACTCACAGGTTATACAGCATGTCAGCCATGTTCCCTCGGTAGTGGAGAGCATTTCGGTATGCCTTCTCCGCCTCCGCCATCTTGCCCTGGTTCTTCAGTACGTTTCCCAGGTTTCCCCAGGCTACGGGAGACATATGTCAATCAAACACTCACAAAATGGGAAAACAAACTCTTGGTCTTTGCTGAAAAATATCCAACTTCAGTTTGGACTCATTTACACTGCCTTGCAGCGCTTCTCATATCCTGTAAAACACTCAATGCCTTGGCATTCACGTCATTTCAATGGATTTTATATGATAGATCAACACAAAGTAGCGTGAATTGAAAGGAAAACAT
This sequence comes from Poecilia reticulata, assembly GCF_904066995.2. NCBI lineage: Eukaryota > Metazoa > Chordata > Actinopteri > Cyprinodontiformes > Poeciliidae > Poecilia > Poecilia reticulata. The sequence goes on along the minus strand of NC_088852.1, from coordinate 7,751,352 downwards.
ACACACATTTCTGCAATAAGCCATATTGGGTCAAAGCAAACATGCAGTAGAAGTCCCAATAAAATACAAGTAGATTTGTGATTGCAGTGGTACAAAACGTGAAAATGTTCAAAGAAAATAGACATTTTTGCAAGGTACCTTGCAAAAAACCTTGCAATAATATACAGGGTTAGCAGACATCCTGAGAACTGAAGACCCTCTCACCTTTTGCAGGGTTCACATGGATCCCAGACTTGTAAAGATTTTCTTCGTTGCTCCAGTCTTTGTTCCTTTGAACTGTTCTGAGCCCGTTCAGTAGCACGAGTCCAATGCAAAGGCACAACATTGCAGCCTTGCAGGCTCTAGTCCTCAGTCTAACATACAACGTTCGTGCACCTGTCGCAACTAGTATGCAATAGCCTATGCTGGGGATGTAAAGTACCCTCTCTGCAATCACGAAACCCACATAAAAGAATAAGTTGGTGGCCGGGATGAAAGGCAATGCCATTACTCCTAGTGAAAACACAACTAAGCTTTCTGTGGGGGGCAGGGATGTGTGGGAGTAACAGCGGTGAGGTACAGCGGACCCATTGAGAGTGGTTTTTGGCAGATCCGTGTTTTGGTTTGTGTCAGGGGCATGGTAACCATTCCCATTCGTGACCGACTTTCCATTTGCTAGATGGGATTTCCCGTTGGTCTCCTTTGCTGCGACAGTGGCACCGCGGAAGCCGAACAAAGCCAGGAGGATCAACCCGCAGTAAAAGGCAGCAGTGTGAAGGTTCCTCCAGTCGGCCAAGGACCTGACCAAGGGCACGGCGTCCATGGACCAGTCAAAGCTGAGCTTGTCGGGGCAGAGCAGGAGCCAGGCATTGGCAGCAGGCAAGTGGAGGAATGTTAGCGTTCGAGTGAGGAAATGTGGCGAGTCGGCTGCCGGGTTGTCTGAGTTGGAGAAGTTTGGAGGCTTGTTTCCCATCCAGTAGAGGCGGACTGACAGCAGAATTACTCCCCAGCAGGCCAGCGTGCAGAGACTCAACAAAACGCTTAGGTTCTTTTTCTGAAAGAGAAACGAAAAGGCAAAACAACTAAATAAATATGTGAAAGGAAACACACATATATTTATATACACTCTTGGTTTAGGTCAAAACTTGAAAAAGAGGAAGGAATCACGTTCTCATATGCTTATAAATGTACAAGCAAGGTGACATCCAGTAGAAATCTCTTTGTGCAACTCTAGAGAACTCTCAGTTCCTCAACCCACTGCTTTGGTTAAAAAAGAATGCATAAAACCTAATGAAAAGTTTTTGTTTGCTTTCTCCCTCTAACCACCCTCACGGGAAAATAACATGTTGTTCTTTGTAACAATGGGATACTCTGACGTTATCGCTGTCAGATAAAATACCGCCCTGCTGACATGGGAATGGCGACAAACCCAAACTGTTGAAAGACGCTCTCAGACAGCAGTGCACCGCAGTGGTTAGCACTTTGGTAAGGAGCAACATGAGCCGCTATTTAATGGAATAATCATTTTTAAATTGAACATGCGAGTACTCGGTGCAGGAAAAGATTATTGCGCTTTAGATCGGCCTTGCCAAAAAAATTCCTTCGAGTCAGCAAGGTTTCACTACGCATAACGAGAGGGAAAATCCCAAAGTACTCAAAGCAGAAAGGAGAAAAGTGTCAAAACACTTTAATAACTTTCCACATATTAGTAATTTACACTCCCCCCCAGTTCTGACCTAGTTGTGCTCGAAACTGCATGCACGGGAGGATTTTTTTCCCCCCAAAGCCTTATTAGTGTTGCCTGCCAGCATTACTGTTAAATGTGATGTGTAATGAGCTTATTTTGTGCAGGAGGAGTTTACATCTCATGCTTCTGACATAACTACCACGTCACAACCCAGGAATTAATCACTACCTAAACAGTTTGTACCTAAAAAGTTTCAGATATTCGTTTCCAATTTGCAGAAGTCAACTTTCCGTTGATAATAAGAAATAAGAACGGATCGTTCCAAGATCTCCTGTCACTATACATCGTTTCACCCCAAGGATTAATTATTACCTACATTTTTTTTTCTAATGAAAAAAAAGAAGAAGACGAAGTTATTTTTAATTCAAGCAAAAACAAATGAGATGGGAAAACCTGGAGAACCGCTGTTCCAAAAAAGTAATTCGTATTCATGATCCATCCCACCGAGGGGCCGGAATAAAAGATATTATAAAAGATGGTGATTACAGCCGTGCTGCTAGCTTTCTACTTTTATAGCCTATTTATTTCATTTCCAGTCATGAATGTACTGTAAACTCTGCTTGAACCTGTCTTCAGGGAACCGGTGCTGCGAGTATGTGCACCCAAATTAAATCTCATATAGGTGATGTTGATGCTTTCTTCTAGCACAACCTAGTTAGGAGACATTTTTATTAAGTATGTCTGTCCTGTTCTCAGCTGTGGGTCAGAATCAGGACCATATCTTGACCACTCAGCTGGTTAATTCAGTTAACCCATTCAGGGCAGTTTGCCACTTGGGGGATTTCTCTTCTTTGATTCCCACTCCTCTGATAATAGTCGATTCTAATCACACTCATCTTGTTAATTTCTAATTTCTTCTAAACCACATTCTTTCACCTCAACCCTCGTTCCTCCACCTCATCAGTCCATCATCCACAGGCCTTTTCATGCTGCTTATTCTATTTATTCCACTCTCCCTCAATCTTTTCTACTCGCCTCATCCTTTAAGCCAACCTCTTCTCATTTCATTCATCCTTATCAATCGGTCTTAATTCGTCTCACCCCATTTATCCCGTTCGATCCTCATTCTTCCTACTGGTCTCTCATCTTAACCCCTTTTGCCCTCAAATCATCTTCGTCATCACTCATTTAAGAGTCTTCTCATCTCTCATCATGCCCGACGCCCGGTCCTATCATCTAATCCATCCCTCATTCATCTCCACCCAGCTCATCCTTCTCACATTTCATATGTACCCCCTTCTCATCTTGTCCATCATCCTTAACCCTTTCATCTTACTCATCCCTCATTCCTAGCCTAGGAGTAAAGAGGTGTTGCGCTGTTTTCCAGTCTGCATGCTTGAATGTGTACGGTGACAGAAACCATAAGAGGTTAAACAGACTTACTTGACCTACTGGTGTCTGTTTAACTGTTTTTCCCCTCCGACAAGTTTACTGTTGGAAAGGTTTGTCTATGAATGACTAGAAGCAGCAAAGGATCGCATACCACTTCTGGAAAATCATTTTCTAGAAGTTCAACATTCTGAACATGAAAGTGACAATGGAAAGACATTGGATATTTACGTTGATACTCTATTGTATGAAAGCAGGGAGAACGAGTGTCTTGCGCACAAAACGGTGGATGTGTTTATTGACGGATGAGCCCATATTCTTAGTCAATTGAGGAAACTGACTGAGGAATCCAATTTTACTTTGTACTGGAAGATAAGCCAATTCCAGCAGGAGAGTAATTTGTGGTATTTAGCCCAATGAGGTCCGTGCAGCGTCTCGCTGCCTTGTCAATTCCTAAATTGCTCTTTAATTGACTTTCGAACGGATTGCGACCCAACAAACTCAGCAAAAACAAAGAGGATATTTACAGTTAATTTTAATCAAGCTTTCTAATTAACTCGGCGTAGAGGCAACAGGCCAATAAAGTGAAAAGAGGTTTCTGCTAACGACTGGAACCATTAGTGTTACAGTTCTGAGTAACTTTGATTCTCTGGTGTAGAATCTATAGATGAAATGTCATGTCTTTTTGGTTTAATTGTCTTGTGGGTTTCTTTATTTTTTATCATACCTAACCCAATATTGTCTTTTGAATTAGGTTTTGTTTTTTTATTCTTTTTTGTTAATAATACACAGAGCAGTCTTTTAGTTGTATCCTCTAGTTTTGAAGTTGTTTAGCTTTCCAATAGTTTTTGTTCTCCTAGAGATTTACTTTCAGACATTCAGGCACTTTGGCTCCATATTGGATCAATTAACACGTTCAAGCCCATAAAACTGCTTTGCATCTCACAATTTATTTCATTAATTTTGCTGTATTTCCCATAAAAATGATTATCCTCTCAACAATCTTTCTTTCATTTGGCTGATCCGTTTTGCGCTCAGTTTTTCGAAACCAACAGCGCGGGGCTCCACTTTTATCTCTGAACTCTGCTAGTCATTATTCCCTCTCACTTTATTGATCCCAGAAGTGTGTGGTCTGCCTGTTGACACCGTACTCTGGGGAAGGTTTTAAAACTTGTCAGAGGAAACGGCAAGCCACGTATGACTTCATGCAAACACCATCTGAAATGGCTGCGGACTGACGCAACGCAGCGGGGAGGCGATCTTTCTGTTTTCTTGTTCGAGGCACGTCCAATATAAACCGCTCAAAACTCCTTGAAGTAAAAAAAAAAATCACAGGGTGCACTTTCAAACTCCTTATTCATAAAGTTTAAAATGAGGAACTTGTTCTTCGTTTAATGGGAAACCTTAAGGCAGAGAGCAAGCAGCTTGCACGTGAAAAATGCTTTCAGTGCTTCCAAGATAGTTCCTGCACACACACACACACACACACACACACACACACACACACACACACACACACACACACACACACACACGCCTCTCATTTGAGGCCTTGCCAGTGATACGTTTAGTTATTATGATGAAAGACACCATGAGGGTTGCACCGGTCTGATGTTTCCTGGATTGTGCTGACTTGGCAGGAGTCTTCCAAGTCATCACACAACGGCGCGGTTGCTGCTGAAATGGAAAGAAGTATACAGAGTACATTGTAGTTATCCTAATGAAAGATGTGTTGCTGATGGCAGGGATTGGGTCAGAGGTTGAAATGATGCTCAACGCAATTTTGGAGCATATAGAGAAGCAGAGTGAAGCAAACATGACTATAAAAGTAAAGAAATTTGTGCTTGCTGATGACTTTTTTTTTATGGTGTCACATGCAGAAAAAGGCATTTGTGTATTGATCAGAGTTGTGTATGTTGGTTGCAACCCAGGACAAAAATGTAGAAAGATATATTAAAGACATCACAAATGAAAAACATAAAACGACTTTTTTTCTGTCCTGGTTTTGTAAAGAAGTCGGTTTTCTGGGAGTTGTATTTAAAACGGGGTTTTAATATGCGGGGTTAGCGTGAATGTGGTCTCAGACCAGATGTTGATATGATCGTGCAGGACTTCAAAATGTGCTTCTACGGAACTGCTGGGTTTAATTTGGCAAAAAAATGTTAATGATTTTGATTTGTGGTGAGTGTCTCTTTTATGCAAACTCAAAAGGATTTGGGTCTATTGTAGTTTACAAAAAACTCTAATTACAGAACTGTTTTTAGTTTAGTTAGTGGGACCTATTAAAGGATTTTCCACCAAAACAGTGTTGGTGCTCCATCCAGTTTTTAATTGGTCCTGTAAAAGAACTGGTTTGGCGACGTTTCAAAGCAGCAGGTCAATTCTCACAGGATTTTACTGAGGGCTAATAGAGCATGTGGAGCTGAGGGTAAATGCATGCCGCACTGTTTGGAATTTTTATTTGTCAAAATAACTTAAATTGTTTCATTTCTTTTTTTTTGTTCCACTTCACAATTACGCACTGCTTTGTCTCGGTTTTTATCGCAAACCATTCCAATGACACCCGCTTAAAGCTGAAGTTTTAACTTGGTTCCAACTGCGCCAAGAATTACGTGACAACATTGCACAGTGCAAGCTTTAATTGAATCAGACTTGAGACACTCCCCGCTCCGTAGAGAACACAAACCGTGTGTTTTCCTTGCCTTCAGGAACGCTCGCTAAATAAGGACTATGCAGCAGAACTTGCAGCTGAGAACATCATTTCACAGCTGAATGCCTCTGCTGCAGGATAATTGGCCCGGCATCCATCAAGCCGTCAGCTGGTTACGCCGAACTTAATCTGTGTGTCTGCAACGCTCATTGAGACAAATGAGAAAGGAGGAGTCTCTGATGCTTAAATTAAACTGGCAAAGACAATGTCAGATTCCTTCACTGCCTGCTAAAACGTTAGACGTCCAACTTTGTTGGGGAGATTGTTCCGAAAAAGAGTGGATGAGGTAGAGTGAGAAAATACCTTACGTCTTGATAAAACATTCATTATTCTCATTTTGGATTATGAGTGTTAAACACATTACTTCATTTATAAAGCTATAATCACACACGTGTTTTTTTTGTTGTTTTGTTTAGTTTTTTAGAATAGGGATTAATTCAAATTCAAGCTCAACTTTTAAACAGATTTTCAAATGAAATACATGCCACACGTGCCAAAGTTTAACACACCAGACTTGGCAGAGACGTCATGGGTTTTTCTTAACACCAACGAACCCAAAGCCCTGTTTTAATGTCTGGAGCATCATTCATCAGTCTGTTTTTGTGCTATACTGAGAAACCATAGCAGCCAGAAAAAAAAGAAAAACCCAGACGTTATGTTCTCATTACGCCAGCAAACGGGGCGCGTTTTGTTTTCTCAACAGACCGCGGCGATAACATCTCACCTTTATCCGTCGCCATCCGTCACTTTCTAACTTCCTCTCCCCGTTTCATCTTGTCTTATTTGAAATCTAATCTGTCTGTTTAGAGAGTAAACAGAGCGAGAACCGACGTTTTCGTAGGTAGCACATCTGTTCTCCCTGCGCCGCCAATGGTTTGCGTTTCTTTTTTGTGTTTCTCCACTTGAGCAGCGTCAGGATGTCATGTCTTGGGTTGTTTATTCTCTTGATTGCATAAAAAAAAAGAGAAAAAAGAAAATGCTGGAAGTTTTCATGCACGTTTGCCGTTTCTCTTGACTTGCATTTGGCTGGCAGGATAGGAAACAGGTGAAAGCAAACGATCTATTCCCAAAGCCCTATAAGGGCCACCGTCTGAGAAAGAAAAGATAAAGAAAAAAGGAAATGAGTCCATAGTTTCCTCCTCTTCTGCTAAGTCTGTCTCTCCATACCCCTCTTCCTTTTGTTTTCCCATGCTTTCCCAGACATCTGGCTCATAATCAAGGAAACCATTGCTCCATGGCTGGCCTCGGCACGTAATGAGCTCCCTGCCAAGATAACTGGGACTCGGGCAGTTGAGGAGGGCACCGCCAGAGTGATAAATGAGCCAGATGTGCCCACAGTGGTGTCGGATACACCAGGGGGTCGGGCTGGAAGATCCGACAGGCTGGCACAAGGATGCAGCTCACAGCTACAGAACCGTGTCTGGCCAAACGATGAGGTTATTTCCAGTTGTACTGGGTCTTAAAATATACGAGAATAGATAAAAATGTTCTCAAAAGAGCTGTCAGTGACGGTTTTTGATATGGGTGATGTGGCTCACCACCCAGGGCGGCGCAGCAGTGTAGGTGGTATGCATGCTTGACAAAAATATAAAAAAACTAGGTTTCACTACATTGCAAACCAAACAAGTTAATTATTTGAGTGCCCATTCGATAGGAAGTGGGAAACCTGCAGTGTTTAAAGAATCTCTCCTGCATTCAAATGTCTCTATTTCAAGCTCGCTAGTTGAATATTGGTTAAATGTAGATCTAGCTTCCAAATGAGGAAGATCTGAACAGGGAGGAGCTCCCCCAGGATGCAGTTCAAGCAGGGAAACCACAACTGAGCTCTAAAGTTGAGACCTATGACCTACCTGATTGCTCTGGGTGGGTTTTTTTAGGTGCTGTGTCTTTGTTTTATTTGCTGGATACAGGGACATAAAACCAGGTTCATTTAAACACGTTTTTTACAACTTGAGAGTAAACAAGACCAGACCAGTTTTGCCCTTTTGTTAAGCCTACATGCTTTGTTGTATTGAGCCTTTGTTGCTCCATGTTCTTAAATTGTTTATACGTCTAAGTTGGTAATTGTGAAATATATATCTATTTTTAGATGTCTAATATGTCCACATAGAATGTAAATATAAAAACCTTCGTTGGTGGCAGTCCAAATGCAACTGTCGATTTTAGCCATAAAGCGCATTTAAAAACCACAAACCTGATTAAACAGCTTTATGAAATTTATTCAAGAATTCTTTTTTTTTATACCAGCTTTCACATTATGTTTGTTTTTTTCTACAAGGTTATGTGGATGGCAGTCAGTCTGTTGAAATCTGCATATAAGGCCCACACAATGGCGCTAAATTCTCCATCTTGAATTTGCTATATTTTAATGTCTTAAATTTTCCTCTGCTGGTCATGAGCTCCACCACAGCTGTGGCTCACAATGATTTGAAGGACAGGTGTTGCATCAGAAAATGTTCAGACCTGTTTCAACTTTTAATGCAACGGATTAGCAGAACTTTCACACGAAGTCCATAACTTGGACCGAAACTGAAAAGCGTGCATCTGAAGATGATAGTATTTAAGATGACAATTGTCCTTGTCAGAAATGTATCTTGTAGCCAAGGATGTGGTGAAGCTACCCACATGTCTTCAACTGTTTCCCTCACTTCTCTATTTATTTTTTCCTGCAGCCTTACACAGTTGGTGTTTAACCAGCTGAAATTTGCCAAGTTGGTCACAAAGTGTCAGAGCATCCTTTTTACTGGACCCTAAAAGGAAAATTTATTACAAAAGATGGGCTTCTGAGCCTCATACTTTATGATCCAATTTGCGATATTTTTATTTCACATTTTCCTTTGGATGCATCATTACTCATAAGTAGTTTTGCAGCTCTCTGACTCGGTACGATTCAAAAGACAGGTGCTGTATTTGCTAAGGTTGAGTAGCGATGGTGCGTACGTGCGTGCGTGCGTGCGTGCGTGCGTGCGTGTGTGTGTGTGTGAGAGAGTAAGGGGGGAGCAGCAGAGTCATTTGGGCCAAACCCAGAAAATAAAAATACACTAAAACAACTTTTTGATCCGCGGGATCTCTCTAGGCGAATGAATGTGCGTAGTTTGGCCCTGAGTTATCAGCACTGCCAAGGTACAGCAAAGTCTCATTGAGGCAAGAGGTTTATTTTAAGATGTTTGTGATAGGCTGCGAAATGATCCCTGGAAAATAGAGGTTAGTTATAGAGATATCCAAAAGAGGAAAACACTAAAACAAGGATTGTCTTGCTTTCCCATAGCCAGACTGCCCTTGCTCTGTAAACCCAAGGGGACTTTTTATCGTGCTTTTTATTCGTTTTACGAGGGCCATACTCGTTGGCAACACAGACTTTTTCCCTAATCAAATGAGGAGTGGCTGCGTGTGAAGGCTTTACGCTCAATCGCACATTTCTCTTATCAGATGAGTCACTGTGTCAAGGATGTGCTCCTCAAATTCCTTGAGTTGTGAAGGGAGGGGAATGAATCTCTGCAGAGCGCTCCTGCAGCAGAAAGCACGTGGGCCGCGACTGTGTATTTTTGGAAGGCTTTACCCGACAAATGAGCCAAATAAAGCACCTGAGAGGCATGTGGTGTTGTTTGTCTCTGTAATTCATTTGTCACCCTAATACGAGAAAACGTCTCGATCCAAGAAGACGTCTTCCTCTTCCTGTTTTCATAAAAGCGTATGCAGTCTGAGGCTCGGATACAAATGTATGTTTCTGAGTCTAAATGTTTGTTTTCGTGCAGCAAAATGAGGTTGGTGGCAGCACCCCGAGGACATAGAAAGCTTTGCTTTCATTAATTAAGTGAGGAACATGAATGGGGTTTCAGGAAAAAAGAAGATGTGAAAGTACATTTTTAGAGGCTAGTGGGTTTAGCAAATTGGTGAAAGATAATTTGTTTGATTTGTCTGTTTGGTAACGAAGAAAAAGAGTCTATACGTGAGGGGTTACCGCGATAAGGACCAAGTTAAGGAAAAGCCTGATGTTCAAGCACCAGCTGTGGGTCAGCGCCAGTTAATGGCTTTCCTAATTACCCCTTCTCATTTTCACAAACACACAATTATCCCACAAACAAAAGCAGCCACAGTTCATTTACCTTCCCTAACAGGAGCAGCAGTGCCTGGCGAACGCGCAGCTTCTGGAACACAAAGAGGTCGTACACGGCCGACACAGCCAGCACAGTCACACCCTGCTCCTTCCACAACATGCTGGCAGCTGCACACCACAGGCTGCCCAGCATCCAGCCCCAGCATCTGGCAGCGGAGCCGCCGCCACACGTCCTCCTCTGAAAAGCCCTCCATTTGTCACCCCGTAATCCGCAGTGTCTCGCGTAGCAGAGGAGAGACAGCAGGAAAAACAAAGCGGCGCCGACGTCCGCCCTGCCGACCACGCCGGCGACCGCTTCGGTGTGCGCCGGGTGAGAGGCAAACAGGAGGCCGGCGAGGAGGCTCCACAAGCCCCTGCCGAGCAGCGAGTGGCTGAGCGCCGTGACCAGGGCCGTGACCAGGCCGTGCAGCACGACGTTCAGCAAGTGGTAGCCCCAGGGTCGCAGGCCGTGCAGGGTGTAGTTGAGGCGGAAGGAGAGGGTGCAGAGCGGGCGGAATGACTTGTGGCTGCCGCTGTGGGTGAGCAGCGTCCCCCAGAAATCGTCATACAGGATGTTGGTCCACGGCGTCTCTGGCAGAAGGTCCTGGTTCGTCTTGATGGCTCGACTGAGGAAGCAAAAGAAAAAGAACATTAAACGGGTCTGAAATTTTCGATATGATTACCCCCTCCAATCTGCTTAAAGTTTACATCATGAGATGCCAGCACCATTGGTCAGGTGGCTGAAAATATTTTTCCCTTGTAGGGAAGACAAATGTGATTAATTAGAAATATTTGCAGCTGCAATAAATATGGACAAAGGTATAACGCCCTAAAACAGATACTAAAATCTCTGTTTGCTCAACATTTGTGCTAAATTATGTCTTCTTGAGTCATCAAAAATAGCAATCAGTAGGTTTAATGTAGAATATGTCAGGTTATGGATTGCTATGGGTTTGATTCTAGTTTTGATTACTGTTCTTTGGTTGCCATAGTTTCATCGTTTGATTAGATCAGTCCTTTCTTAGTTACTCTACTTTAACTGTGTTCCTTATGTCTAGTTATTATTTGTTAATGTTATATTCATTGTTCCCATGTTTGTGTGCTTTCTGTGCCTTTTCTCTCTCTCTCTCTCTCCTCACACCTGCAGCCCATCCTCTAATCAGCCTGGTGGTATTAAACACACCCCCTGCTCTCACTCCTTGCTCGTTCCTCCTGCTGGTTCTCTCCCGCCCGGTTCCTGAGGTTTATGCTCTGCTCTGTGTTCCCTGTGGAGGGTTTTCTTCTTGTAAGTTTTTGTTCATCTTTTTTTTTTTGCTTCATCTTTCTGATCACCATAGCGGCTAAGAGGAATTAGGAAGCTACATGTCTTAAACCAGCTGCAAAATTTTGCAATTAATCAAAGAATGCGCTCCCACAGTGTGCCCACATGTTCCAGCATGAACACGGACAGGTGGTTTCACACCCACAGGCTTTGGGGGGGGGGATCCTCGTAATTAACGGATCATTACCGAACATTTGTGTACACTCGCAGCGCACGACAAATGAGGCTCACCGGGGGGTTGGAGGGAGGGGAGGTGGGTGGGTGAAAAGTGATGAATGGGAAGGCTGCGAGCTGTTTTGGCGAATCCTGTGCAGAACTGCGTTTGTTTGTCTTGGGCAGTCAGTTTATAGTCGCGTTCTGCACTCGATTGAGCTGGCTAAGGTAACTGAAAGTAAGAATCTATCCAAACGAAGTTTGTTTTAGACTGTTTAAGAAGTGGCTAATGCTTCCTGAGAACTGAGAACAAAAATACAGAGTAGAAGTACAAGCGGAGTGACTCGTAAAATTAAATGAACCCAAATTGAGGTTTTTATAACTTTACAATAATTGAGTCCCAACATTAAAGATGTGATTTTTTTTTTTGGGGGTGGGGGGGAACTTTGTCCGTTCAGGCACTCTGGCTCTTTCTGTGGGACTCTGAAACATTCCCAAGCTTCTGGCTCCATATCTTTCCCTGGAGTCCTGGGTGTGCCACAGTGCCTCCTCCCACTGGGACTTGCCAGACACCTCCCGTTTTAGAGCCTTTGGAATGCACCGTTACCAAAAGCCCAAACTTCCCCAGCTGTCTCATTTTTGATGTGGGGGACCAATGAATGAACTCTGAGCACCTCGGGACTGGAGGAACTTCTCCCTGCTGCCAGACCAAACCGCCCTCAACCGCCTGTCGAAGTCCTCCACCTCAGTCGGAGGCTCGTTTCCAGCCTAAAAACGGATTTGTAGCGCAGACCGGCTTCTCTGTTTAAACCTTGTGAACCGATCAATCCCCGCTGCCCCGGGGATGCATGCCTTGCAAAAGTTGCCCACAATCCTTGGCTCAAATTACAACCACAGAACTCTGTGTATTTTATTGGGATTTACAGATGAACGAAGTAATTCATCACTGTACGATGCAAGCAGCACGATGCATATACAGAGAAATCTGAACGCAGTCGTATTTAGACTTTGTCTTTGCTAGATGTGCAAAGCTACATGTCACTTTGCGCATCTAGCAACTAAAACCAGTGCCCGATCCTCTTTGCTCTAACCTTAAACGCAATCAGATTGGATGAATAACATCCTTGAACAGCTATTTTAAAGATGCGAAATGGACTTTCAGATGGATTTCGGTCTGGACTTTGAGGTTACATGTTGTCTTGCCTCAGTATTTACTTCCATCCATTCTGTCTTCCCACAAGAATAATGCTGCCACCACTCTGCTTCACAATGAGGTAAATTTTTTTTTACAATTTTTTGTAATAAATGGCCCACTTTTCACTTTAAAAAAATGAAGAAATACTCCCTTTTGGTGTCAGATAATATATTTAAACATAATGTGATAAACTATAAAAAAAAATAAAAAAAAAAGTTCTTGGAGCAGGAATGGTTTTTCAGAGCAATAACGCAGCTTACAAATTCTAGGAGTTTAACACCATCCGAGGGATAAAATACACAAAATTGTAGGGCAACAGTGAAAGGAGCACCAGAGCTCTTGATGCGATTGCCGATAAGCCAATTAGAAACAGCAGGAAGAGGAGATAAGGTACAATTAGGAACAATTTGCAACAGCACAATGCAACCCGATTGTTGATTTTCTTGTGTCTTTTTTTATTTTATTTTTCTTTTTATACCAGGCAACACATTTTGTTTTACTGACCAATCAAACTGCCCTCCAGGGTTTGATTATCATTTTGGATGGTTACTTTGTCTGTGCCTGTCACACCCCTAGATGGAAAAGCAGCCCAGAAAAGGGGGCCAGTCAGGGACTTCCTTTGTCTGGAGACTGTAAATAAGAGCCGAGTGCTGAAAAGAAATCGGACGGGGCAACACTGAGCTCTCAGCCAGGAAAGGCAGACAAATGAAACACTGATGTGAAAGTGAGAAAAAGGAAATACAAATAAAATAAAGATCCACACCAGCTAGAGAAGAGTCTGTTCCAAAGAAATAATTGCTTAATTAAATCCTCCAATTTTTTTTTTTTTTGCCTTTTTTCTTTTTCCCCTGCTCGCCTACAGCTCAGGAATCACGTGAGCCCTACTTCCCAGGATTGTTGCCGAGGAACTGTTCCGCTGCTGATATTCCAGAGAACTGACAAGCATTACATCATACAGTTTACAAAGTCTCTTCCTTTTCCTCGGTGAGCTATTATTTATATAAAGAAAAAACAATGTTTTACAGTGCGGAAAACGCTGTGAGAGTGGAAGGCCACGCATACGAGAACAGCGAAAGTTTTATTTGTGTTTTTGGACGACGTCTTGAACGTTTTTTTGGCGTCTCCTAACAAAACCAAAACATCCAGCCCGCCCTGGACCTTTCAAGGCAATAACTTGGCGCACTTTCGAACCAAAATACACCCGGGATTCACCCGTCACGCTGCTTCCCTTCTGTTGGGTGCCAGTAAATAATTTAAATATTCAAATCGGCACAGCGAGCTCTCATCTCCCTCCCTGCTCCTGCCCGGCACTGGAGGATGAAAAGAACTCATTAGCTGAGAGGCTTTCGGAGCGGGTTCGTGCATGTGCCCGTAAAGACTAAAGCAGTAAATGGTTACATGCGACGCATTCGTCTTTTGTGCGCACGGGCGTGCGCGACGACACGGCGTCCACTGATGGCTTCATTGTGGCACGTCGCTGCAGCGGGGCAGATAAAGAGGCCTCCTGTAGTGATTGCTCTTACAGAAGGGGGTCTTTTGTATTCAGCCGCCGTATGTGGGGCAGGCGGGCTGCAGGGGACTCCATTCACAATCCCTAAAGTACAGGACGTGTTTGGTCTTTTCAGCCCTCTCTTTCTCTCTCTCTCTGTTTTTTTAGATAGGGGAGGTAAAATTCTCCACTTTTTTTTCTTTAGGTTTAAAAAGGACAGATGGGGGATATTTGCAGATTTTTCTAGGTCCATTTCTGATACAGTTGCTGTTCACCAGTCCACTGCTGCAAGCAGGGAAGTAACCAATCTGTCTAAAGTGTTTGGGTATTTGTCTTTTCAGTATGCAAATGAGGCACTCCACTGGCTCCCAGGCAGTGATCTCACAACCAGTGATTTACATGTTCATGTGCCAAGGGCTGCCTCCACATAGCTGGCTTTTTTTTCTTCTTTCTTTAAATGGATTTCAGTGAGAGTATGATGGCTTTTTAAACTGAATGCGAATTTTTTTTTTTTAACTTTTCACGCAGTTGTTTTTTCTTTTAATCCCTAAAAATTACAAAAATAGAGCCAGTTTAAAAGGACATGTTCAAAAATGAAGAGAGTTTCTACAACAATTTTGCTTAAATTGGAACTTCTTGCATGCGAATCGTGTTGCATTTCCAAACAAAAACTGGACAACTGCATTTAAAGGAACAATAATAGTTGAATAAAAATAATCTCAACATCAGCCGATCCAAAGAGTGATGATCTGTTTTATTATTTCTGATATAAAAGCATCTTTATTTTATCAACTGAATCTCTTTTTATGCAGTAAAATAACCAGTTCACTGCCTTTTAGGACTTTGGCTCCATTGTCCTTTACCTTCATTATAATTCGTTACATTAACATAGACCTGTTTTTTTTTTTTTCCCTTTTTCTTCATAGTCCTGCTCCATCTTCTACTCCTCACTCTTCTGGATTTTGACGTCCAAAGCGGCATTTTCACATAAAAGCTCCCACAGAGATTAAAGACTTCAGAGGTCAGTGCTAAAAACACTCTTTGCAAAACACAACAGTGACCTTTCTCCTCCCCGTTGTCATAAACGTCAACATTTTTGCAACTTCTACGAAGGGGGAAACACAATCTCTGGTCCTGTAATAGACGTCCATCACTTCACATAATCAGGACAGACTGAGTGACGGTGTTTAGTAGCAGAGTTCCTCCTCCTGCTCCCCGAAGACGACAATGAGATGGATTAGTTCATCATCCTAAAACTGCACTGTTAATGGACACCGGCCAGAACATTGTCTCCTGGACAATCATCAGCTCTCTTCCTTTTCACTTCCCACCCATTATCCTCTATTACCTCCCACAATCACCTTCCTCGTATTTTAATTTTTTTTCAAATCCGACACGTCTGCCTCATTTAAAAATGTCATTTATTTATCTAAATCGTGCCTTAATGTTCATTTCTCTCCTTTTTGTCTTTCATTGTCGCGACCCAAATTGGAACTGCCTCGCTCCAAAGCCTTTTGCACCAGACCCCATTTGGCCAAGCTCTATTTAACCTCAATTTCCTTAATGAGCAAACTGAGCTCCAATTAAAGGCATGGCCATAACGCAGCAGCAGGCGGCTCGGTTCAGACAGTGACGGCGTTATACTGGCGCACCATCGGAAAGACTCACTACTGGTGCTTTTTGCAGAAATGTGCATAACTACACAAAACCTATATCCAGGCAGATGGAGGGAGGAATTAACAAAAAAATTTAAACTGTGAAATGGTTTTCGGAATATTTACAACACATTACAGTCAGAAGTTGGGGTTGCATCAAACTAAATAAGAGTTGTTGGCAATTCTTTTGCACTTATTATAGGTTAATGGAACATTTTATATGGATGAGATCTGTTTTCTCAGAAGAGTGAGATTCAGCTTTGCCGAAAATGTAATCCATTGTCTGTGTCAGGGGTCATTTTGTTCATTTAAAGAACAACAAGTTGCTTTAGAAGTCAAGTTCTTTTTAGGTTCCTAACTTCCTTCTCATTGGATGAATATGGATTAATGATTTCATGATTATCTGGATTCAGATTCCAGATCTGAAGGACAAGATCGGCGTAACGGGGGGGACGGGGAGCCGAATGGATGAGAAAGTGATCACACTGTTCCTAATTTTTCAACCATGAAGGGATGTCAAGGGTAAAAAAAAACAAAAAACAAAACATGTCATTTTCTAATAAAACCACACATACGGATAAAAAAAAAAAAGCCTTTGAATTTCAGCTGAGCGATCGCTCCTGCTCCTGCTGAGGTACCAGCTCTCATCCAAGAGTATCTTCCATCCATCACAGTTTAGTGGTGAACAATTATGCATGAAGCCATTACGCAGCTGGGTCAAACTGATTCATTCCCTGGCTGATTATCAGCGGTGATGATCCTGCCAGAGCGCGGCCGCGGCGCAGTGACAGCCAACGTAGAGACGTGAGATGTTCAGTGGAAGGAAGACACCAGAACCACAAGTGTTATGATTTCCAGTTCTCACCGTTCTCTCGTTGGCAACCAAGCTTTTCTTGCCCACTCAAAGCCCGTTTTCTTTGCCCCGTGAAGCAATTGTAACCCCGGCGCACAATAAACTTTCAGAAAAAAAAAATTCTTTACAATCAGTTCTTTCGTATCTGTTTGGTTTGTATATTGGCAGCAGGAAGTGATCATTAAGGGCGTGTTCAAACATCACACGCTACCATCACACACCCTCCCACCCCCGGCAGAAACAATACCCCGACCAGAAGTGGCACCGCTACTTTCCCACACTTGGTCCCACGCAAAGGCGGCGCGGGATGTGGAGGGAGAGGAGGAAAATGCGTAAATGTCTCGAGCGCATTCACAAAACTGACTCGCTGCCAGCTGCCTGCTTGTGAAAGATTTACGCCGAGCTTTGTCTACCCTCTCCTTTCTTGTGGCGTGTAGGATGAAGCTGAGCATTAGCTTGGCAGATTTTCTGCCTCGCTCAGACGGAACAACTCTTTCCATCGTATGAAATGTGTGCATGAGGATAAACTGCCGTTGGACAGATTTTCTACATTGCCGGGGACTTATGGCATGACAAAACGGGGGGGAGGAAAATCTGGAAATATTTTATTATGCTTCTATATATTATCTGGTATTGTAACATCTGAATGAGACATGGGGTAAAAATGATTTCATATTTACTGCTCTAAACCGTGCGCTTCCCTTTTATGGTTTTCTTCTGCAAAATTTCAAAAATTTATGTGTTTTCGGGATGAAAAGTGGCCCATTGTGCAGCTTCAGCAGGTTCCAGTGGGCGAACCAAAAGCAAGAGAGGCGAAGATGGAAAGAAAAGCTGAAGGACATGTTTTCTAAAACTTAAAACAGATGCAGCTAATACAGAACTCTGTCTGAAAATTCCCAAATTTTCCAGGCTTTTAAGAGCCTGGAATCTTGAACTAGAAATGTGGGCTTCTTTTTCTGTATTTCTAGATTTTAACAATGTAAGTTGCATGTTTCTTTTAAATTACACTTACGAAGCCTTGCTAAAACGTTTTCACATTTTGTTCCAAAAAAAGAAGAAAATCATTCGTTTTTAGTGGGATTTGATGTGGTAAATAATCAAAGTAGCATACAATTGTACAGAATTTGTATTTAGTCCTTTTTACTCTGATGCCCCTAAATAGATAAAATCCAGGCACACCTCCCAGCTGAACAGCAACTTGAAAACCAGATCACGAGTTACAATTTAACAGCTTAGAAAAAAGCTTATGGCCCAGTCAAAGTCCAGACCTACTTCCCAATCAACAATTTAGGATAATTACAGACATTATCCTCTTCACTCCAGTATATAATTGCTGCAATCAAACTGACAGACTTTGTAATAGTAACTCCTCATCACTGAAGGCCAGCTGCTCCAGCTTCATCACCATCAGGCCCCAACAGGTCAGCTCACAGCTGATGGAGATAAAGCCTCCTCCACGTCCCTGATTTGTCTGAATCAGAGTCTTTGGCGCGCATTTCATTCCGGGGGCTCTCGCCTTCAAAGGAGGAGAAACGGTCCGAGCTAAATGTCAGGAAGTTCGCTGCGTCTCTTTTGTTAGGTGGCAGACCTGCTTTCATGAAACCATTTCCTGATTGACAAAAGAAGTAAGCAGCTAACGGCTAAGAGCGCGAGTCCTCCAGCGCGGTTTGAGACGAATGAATACAACATTCCTGACCTCTGGCACATTTCTCGATGATGATCTGGTGAATTTCAAACGTGGAGCAATCATGAGAGCAGCTATTTTACACTAGAATGAAGAAAAAGCCCTCAGTAGTACAGCCATACAAAACGACGGATCATAAAAGAGCGGCAGAGCGAATTTGATTAACAAAATTGCTAGACCAGAGCCTGGCATTTTCAAACAAGCAGGTACCGAGACTCACACAGAGGAGAAAGCAAAGATATGTGGCCCATAAAAGAGCACGAAATAAAAAAAAATAAAAAATTGGATCACAATCTAAAAATTAATAATGCGAATAAGGGAAATAAATAACCTTGACTCTGACTTTGTGGTCCCATTCAACTATGATGATGACCTCATCCCATGATGCCCGAATAAAGCCCCATGCTTCAGTACTGAAAAATAAGCTTTCACAGTGGATTTCTTATATCATTCACCACAGTAACAAAGGGAATAGAACCACTGCTGACACCCAGAAGAGCTAGAAGTATGAATGTGCAAAATGGTAAACAATATTCTATTTATTACCAATAATCACACAGGAGAAAAGGGTGAATCAGTTAGAACTTCGCTATGCCAGAGTAAAGCCTGGACAGGTTTCCAGTCCAAACAAACATAAATGTGACTTTATTAATAATTTAGAAATGGCAGAATTCTGACTTTAAACTCTGTTTGTGGTGGTAATTTTTACATTTAGTAGATCAAAAGGCCACTAAGTAGAAGTGATGGATAAAAAAACAAACATCCTAACTCCATCAATTAATTTGTGTGAGCAGATTCTGGCACCATGGTAACAGACGGGTTACTATGAGGTTTCATTAAAAGGCTTTCAGGTTAAGTCCCTCCTGATGCACGCTTCCTACGAAGCAACCATATATCAAGGCATATATCAGGAAGGATTTATATTTCCTGTTACCCTTCGTCAACTCAACTCAATATCTTGATCATTTCCTTTGAACGCGCCGCATTTTAGTGGCAGTGGGAGTGCATGCTAAATTGACGAGAATCCGACCATCACTTCTATTCATCAGCGGAATAATTGCCATTTGCGCAACCGATTGATTGCTTCCACTTAATTGAGCGCACAAATTTTAAGGCGTTCTGGCAACAATGCCGTCCAGGTTAAAACAGGAAGCGTGGCCCGCCGCAGCATTTCCTGAGTGATGTTGTCAATAAAAGGCGTTGATGAATCTCCAGCCTTATAAATCAATTACTAATAAAGCAAATGGTTGCTGAACCTCAGGCGGTGGACTTAAAAGGACTTGGTGTGCATCTCAAGAGAATGAAACGTCCTGATAATTTAGTGTTTATACAATCACTTAAGGCAAGCTGAGAATATCGCTCACCTTCTATAAAGAAGTTGAATGTAATACGAAGGTAAAATAAGTAATCACAGTCACGTTTAAAAGTTGAGAACCGATACGTTTTACGGTTGAATTAAAAAGTCATGTTCACAATTCGACAAGAAGCAGTTTCATTTTTTCTTTTCTTACACAATCTTTGTCTTTCCAAGCCTTATCAGTGAACTGAGGCAGACTTCTACGCCCTCCATCCACCCACTCCTTCAGCGTGTTGCGCCAAAGACAAATGAGAGACCAATCAGTTCTCAATTTTCCATCCAGCGCGGGCTTGACAGTTAATTACGGTGTCTGACTGTAGACGTGTAATTATGGTGGCCTCCCAGAGTCGCCTGCAGACACGGTGATAAATGGGACGCGCGATTGAAAATTGACGGGGACAAAATTAATGAATTGTGGCTGTTTATAGGAGGAGGATGTATTTAAAATGGCAGCCAGGTTCTGATAAAAACGTGTTGCTTCTGATGGAATTCAGTCAGTGTTGCATCGTTTAATTTATGGTTTGTTTTCACCGTAATGTGCAAAAATAATCTACATTGTGATCATTTTTTAAAAATGTCAAACCAACGGCATTTCTTAAAAAAAAAAAAGCAGATGAAAAAGTTATACATACAGATTTGAGGATGTTAGACATTTAAAAATACCTAAATGTATCATGTAACACACAGAAATTAAGCTTAGATAATCTGAATATTCATGCAGTAGCAATGAAAAGCACTGCATTTCTCAGTGGCATTGCTATTTCACCACAATCCAACCTGTCACGTCCTCAAGCTCCAGGTACAACCCCTCCCCTCTTCCCTCCTTTAATTAATTCCACCTTCTGCTTCCACTGGCCTACTTCCAAAAAGCTGTGGGTGCTGGCACAGTGACCTATAAAGACGGGCTCCCCCAGGTCCCCAAACTCATCACCGTGAACCCACCACTACCCTCCGTCCTCACACGCGAGAATCAAAGTAGGAGCCCGAAAAGCGGCAGACATATTTCCAGCTTCCATATTTTTACATTTAAAAATACGGAACACCTGGACAAGGCAAAGCATCAACCAAAGAGTCTCCAGGGTGTCACGTACCTCCTTCGCTAACGATAGTCAAAAGCATGGCGGATCATGACGACATCCAGCTGAGATCTTTTTGCTTTGCCAAAGGAAAAATAAAATCTTTTTCATAAGGAATGTGACATACTGAACTGCAGTGTTCCCTTCACAATTCTTGCTTTGGCTGCAGTTAAGCTACAGTAGTCATAAATCATGCTGTCCGTAGTTCGGTAGAGGCAAATCCAATGTCGATTAAGGAGTCTATGTTTTCTGCTGAAGAAAGAATCTTGAAACTTTTGTCCTTTCCAAACAAACCAAGAACCGCATCTCTCGTTCTACTGAAACAACTCGGACGGTGCTGCTAAATAAAAAAAAAAAAAAGAAGCTATTTTGGGAATGTAGAGAATCTACATCTGCGGACTGAATGCCACACTCTTGGGTATCGATGCTTTTCTGCGTTTTTCTGCGTTTTTTCTGCGGTCTGATTCATATGCAGCATTTGTAATGCCTGAGAAAGCCACGCTAACGTCCTCAAAGGAACTGTATCCAATCCAGAATAGGCCCTCTTTTCTTTGCCGTGACCAGTTGTCACATTCCAGCATTAGCCGCAAAGAAGCGGCAGCTAAAGAGGGGTGCCGTGGAGGGCAACTCAAACTGAATCTGTCTTCTTTTCAAACACCAGCGCCAATTATCTGGGATCTTTTAAGATTTTGATCTGTGATCTGTTGAACACGGCTTGTTACAACACAACCATTTGCTTTCATGAAACTTTAACATTGAGACTAATGGAACTCGCCCAACCCCTGTCCAATTGACCCTTAACTTTTAGACAGAGAGAATGTTGACCACCACTTGGAAGTGTATCAACATCATTCAGTTGTAGAAGAACCTAAATAGCAAACTTTATTATGAACCTGACTACAGACTTAATTTATTACATGCTATAAACCGGTAACAACCAGTGGAATAAAAATAGAAAGCTATTCAGTGGAATAGTGATTAAACTATCAGCAGGAATTCAAAAATACAGAGACTAGTTGAAGTGCATCAGGGGACTTCAGTATAAAACCATAAAATGGCCCATAAAGTACAATCAACCCCCCTCTTTGCGATGGACTGGGAGAATACACAGACATGACGTAATGGAGCAACATCTTGACATCTGTATGGAGAATTGAGTTCCACATCCTTTTTTTTT
This sequence comes from Poecilia reticulata, assembly GCF_904066995.2. Classification (NCBI taxonomy): domain Eukaryota; kingdom Metazoa; phylum Chordata; class Actinopteri; order Cyprinodontiformes; family Poeciliidae; genus Poecilia; species Poecilia reticulata. Next base: position 7,729,531 of record NC_088852.1, on the reverse strand, counting down.
TTGCTTGTTTTGTTTGCCAGCGAACTGGTGATAGGAGCAGAGTTTTCAACAGAATCTGAAGACTGATGTCTGGTTTTAGTTTAAGTTAAAACTCCATGACTTAGCTGACTGTTGGAGATGCTGCACGCAAATGCTGCTTTCAGATGACTTGAATGGAAAGGCAAATAAGAGAAGAAAAGTTAGTGTCTCTCTTCAATTAATTGCGATTAATCACTTTTTTTTTTTTGGTGAAGCTTTGTTGAATGTCAATAGCCATTCCAAAGCTTAATGAATGTAAGACTATGAACAAATTGCTTAAATATAACTTGTTTTATGGGACCATAAACTCTGCCCTCTACCAGAAAATCTTGAAGGAGTGTGTTTAGAGTGGCTGACATCATTGGAAGCAATTCAGGTAATAATCATTTAACCATTTGGAAGCAGACTGCATACGGTAGGGCTGTAGTGATACAATAATCTCACAATACGATACGATACACAATATTCTGCTCACAATATAATATATATTGCGATATTCAGCAAACTATACAATTCAATACACTTTTGCAATTTTCTGAAAGATTTTAGAGCAACAGAGTGATTTTGGTGACATTTTGTGACTGATTAAAAGCACCAACTACACAATGCCTGGCTCTGGTTGGACATGGACACAGACTTAGTTGACAGCTGGACAAAATGAATCAAAGAAGTGGTGAGAAAACATGTTTCTTTTAATTGAAACAGTACAAACTGTAGCTTACATGCATTAGTAAAGTAAATAAAGTGCACCAAGTACCCTGCTCTGAATAGTTTGATGCATTTTTAACCTTGACACTTAACATCTGAAGGAATCACTCTAAGCCTGATGACCTAATCACTCTCCCGGCAAAGCAAGCAGTGAGTGAGCAAGGTGACAGTTGGATATTACGATACTTGCGGATGAATATCGATTTTTTTTTTCTAGGAAAGAAAATATCGGTATATATCGCAAAATTGATATTACACAGCCCTAGCATACGGGGTATTGAATTTTCACCCTGTAAATTTTACACTCTTCACCTCCAATGCTTGTAACTTGAAGTGTTTCACAAAGTACTGAAATATTTCAAATATGTGACAGCAGCTGATACTTAAACTTTGTTTTATTTCTGCTTGTCACACAAAAATGTTTTTTTTTTTAAATTCAAATTAAGAAACAATGCAATGGCAGCTCAAAACTGGTCAACTCGCATCTTTCCACGTTACTGTTTCTTTAAACATGCAAAAGCTAGAAATACTCTCTCAGATGGTATGTCGAGGCTTTGGAAAATGTGCTCGTTTTAACAAAAACGAGAAAGATCGGTTTGTTATTTCAGAAAACATTCTCTGATGTGACCGACGAATTATGTTAACCGAGGGACTCGACTGGAAACCACTGACGTTAAGGTGTTTGGATCTAGCTGACACTCATTTACCAACCGTCACCAACTCCAAATAAATTTCTAGAAGCATCTGGATGATCTTGCACACCAGCAAACCTGCTGGAGAGATCATTTCAACACTTTGCTCTCGTTTCAGACAAATATGAGAGGGAGAGAGATTTTCCATCTTTTCTGTCTGTAATACAGATGCGGTTTGTTTTTTGTACTGATGATGCTAAATTGGCATCGGCAGCCACCTCAGTAATGGATTGACGGGCTGTGGTCTCGCGGTAATGAGCCAGCCTTGGGGGTATTGGGGGGTTGGGGGGGGTACATCTGCAAATCACTATCGTTTGATGAAATGCACACAGTGTTGTGGATCAGCCGGTTCGGTCACACTCTGCGGTGACCTCTAAATTAGCTGATCTATACAGCAGAGATGGGAATCTACAGCAGCATAGCTTCTTCCTATTTTCCTTCAGCTAACAGGAGAGAATGATTGAGTGACTTCAACAGTAAGTGCCTTTTTTTTTATTTTTATTTTTTTTTATTTTACCATTGGGCGCCAATAGTAGTACTGGGAGAAAGTGAACGAACAAAAGACAAGTTTTTACCAAGTACTTTTGGTCTAGTTTCTAGAACATGAAATGAGACAAAACTGACTTGATTTCTGTCCCCCAGAGTGAAAGACTTTTCAGTAAGATACAGGGGCTTGTTTTAAGTAGATAATTCCTTAGTATTGATGAAATATACTTGTTCCATTGGCAGATTATTTCACTTGCAACAAGACATTTTTCCCATGTTATTAAGTTAATTTATCTGCCAATGGAACAAGTACTTTTTCACCAATTGTAAGACATTATTTACTTAAAACAAGCCTCTCTCTTGCTAAAAAGTTGCATTTAAGTTGTTTTATTTCAAGTGTATTAAGATATTTGCACTAGAAACCAGTCCAAAATTACTTGGTAAGATTTTGTTTTTGCAGTGTAGCAAATGAGAACACATGACCAAACCATATACCTTTTATGTAGTTCCATAGATAAAACATGATTTATTTATTTTTTTTACATTTTGTCCAGCAACAACCACAACCTTTAATGCAAAAGTAGAAATGTTATGTGGGGTAATTAATTTCTCCAGCACAACATTTGAAATCAAAAGCTTCCAACAGATGATGGGCATGTTTTGATATATATACGACCTTTGACCTTTTTAAATCCTGCAAGCAAGTGGGTATTTGACAAAGACAATTAAACTCTGACTGCAGAGCGCCAGAGCAATCACTCCCCTGCCACTTCATCTAAGGACCCCAACACTACACCTGTACCTTTGAGGTAAAGAAAGGAAAAAAAGCAGGGCTGTCATTCGATCTCCCCGGAGACTTAAATCCCTCCAGCCTCACACCATATCTTTCCTTCTCCACCTCCAGCGTTTTTATGAGGTGTGAATCACAAACTGATTTCCCCAAACCACACACACAGTAGGCGCCCTCCAGCTGGCTCAGTTTTGACCCAGAATTCTTTATGCATATTAGAGTATTTTACAAGCCGGAGTTTAGCCACGTATGAAGAGTGAACGGGCTTCAGAGGCACTCAGTCAGGGTTTACAGCCAAAGTTGCCAAGGTAGTGAATCTTTGTAGGGTTTTTTTTTTTTCGCACTTAAAAATTAGAATCCCACGCTGGGAGGAACGAGAGTTTCGGCGCATCTCGAAAGGCATTAAGATTTGAACTCATTTCATGATAGGTGTGTTTGGAAATATTTACGCTCTCGTGAGCAAAACGCTCACGTCTCTTGTTAAATGCGCGAGGCGTATTGCGGGGAAAAGTTCCCTCTTCGGCTAATGATGACGGCTCAAAAATATTTGTCTCAAACTTTTATGTGCGGGCCGTGTTTGTGCCAACACCCAAAGCAGCCAAAGCGTTTAACTGCAAGTCTTATTTTTCAAATCTTCTAATGGGGTATAATGATAAGCCTTATTTTCAAGACAATGATGAATGCAGTGGTTAGCACTGACACCTCCGAGTAAGGCGGATTTCAATCTTGGCCGAGGCCTTTTTTGTAAGCGGAGTGTGTGTGTGTGTGTGTGTGCGTGCGTGTGTCATTCTTCATGTCTCTGTGATTTACTGCTGTAGAACGAAGTATGGTTTGAACAATTTTCCTGTTGGGGATCAGTCGAAGGTCCAAGACATTTGGTCCAAAAAGACATTCTCATGATACCTTAAACTACCCCAGTCTCTCCTCATGCCAGATCTGCGTGAAAATGCCCTTCAGAGAAATCTGAATAGCGTCAACTTTTGATGAAAACTTGCGTGATGTAATCTGAGCATTTCTCCAAAAATATGCGGAGTGTAAGTTTTGTTTTCTGTATCAGTTGAGGAAAAGCTGGTAATGGAATGATCTCAGATTCTTTCTGAGACAAAAAGTGTTTGTTGCCCTCAATCTTCCGTGCATACAGCGTGTTGATGCACTAAATAAAAAGTTTTTACACCCCATGAGCTTTTTAGCGTTTTGTTAAATCATGACCGAACTCGTCAGTGTATTTTGTACAGATTAAATAGCATAAGTGGAAGGAAAATGATTGTGCATTATGTTGAAGTATTTTACCAAAAAGAAATAAATACATCTAAAAAGTGTGGAGTGCATTTGTTTTCAGACACTTTTTCCTGATACACCTGATTGAAATGTAGTGAAACAAGTTCAGAGGTCACCTTTCTACCTGTGTATAATTTGTTTCAATATTAGTACAACTGCACTACGTTTTGTCAGCTAAATCTCATTAAAATACATATAATTTTGTGGTTGTAATGTGCCAAATGTAAAAAAATGCAGTGCTCTCAATTTCATCTTTCTGCAAACGCTTCACCATAGTGCTCGACTCTCTTATGACCGTTAAAAGACACCCGAGTACGACTCACGTCAGACGTTCTCATGCAGCAATCGCATCGCCCTACTGAAACGTTCCACCAAATCCCCCCCCAAAAAAACCCGATCCAGCACAACTCATTTATCAGGTCGACCGCAATATTGAAGGCCGAGAATGATCCATCCACCTGATGGTTTAAACTGCCAACCACTGACAGCCTCAACAGGGGGAAAAGGCTGTCAGCGGTCAGCACATATGAAAAAAAAACACACTTCCACATCCAAGAACGGATCGCGTTCACATTCTCACAGGCTGGCTGCTGATTGTCAGAACTCACTTCTCGCACTCACGACTGATGCTGTGCGGTGAAACATGAACGCTTTGTCAAGTGTGACATGCTTGAGTTTATGTTGTGGCAGCTGTTCCCGGCTAAAGAGGAGGGGGAAAAAAAATCCACTGCAGTCACTGAAAGATGATACTCTACGGTTATTGATTACAAAAGATCAAAAAGGGGTAACTTCTCACGACTCGTCTGATCCTCAGCTTGGGTTTGGTTTTCTATTACGCCTCAACTGCTGTAAGCTGCTTCAGGTCCACCCATCCAGTTTATAAAGAGAAAGTGAATGCCAGATGCTAAGTGTAATCCAATGCCACAAAAAGCATCTTTGCTTGCAATGCTACTTTTAGTGCACTGTGGTGGAAACTGTACTCTAATCCCCTTTACACAATTAAAGCTCTCGGTTACAGAAGAGCATGACAAACAAGTTGGCCAGATTCGAAACTTGGGTCCGACTGAAATGACAGCACTTTATCTGGAGTTTGGAAAGTTTCATCCACCCGGAAAAAAAAAAAACCCCCGACGTGATATATGTAAGCCCGTGGAATGTGCATGTCGCAGGCAGCTGGAAAATTGTGTAAGTGCTGCCGTCTGTGGTTACCGATGTTTAGGAATACACACACGGTTTGTATACAACGGGGGTCATGAGATTGAGGTTTGGTGGCTGTGTTTTTTGGCAGCTGAGCAGGGCGACTGCGGCCGGCAGAGCACTAGGGCCAGCCAGGGGTGAGCAACACCCTTAACTAGCTTCATGTGTCACTAAGATCCAAGGGGACAAAGAGTGGCAACCTAAAAATAAACAAACCCAATCTTTCTGTCTAAGTAGGAGAACACTCTGACAAATATCAACGGATGAAAAACAACAACTACTTATTATTTAAGATCATCTTGCATCTCGTAAAGCTACTCATTTGGAAAAGATAATGTCTGAAAGATCTGGAGATGTTCCAAATTTAGACACTCAAGTTGTCAAAAAGTCAAGATCACTTGTTTTTCATTATTTGGTCAAGGAAAACCCTCAGCAACAAGAATGAGGTGTAGTAAAGGATGTCAAATTGATAATCCCAATATATATTTCTTGCTTTTAAAAAAAGCAAGAAAAAAAAAAAAACATTGTTGATTGGAAAAATACTTGAAAGATCTTGAAACGTACACACAGATTCCTGTTAAAAGTTAGTGAAGCTAATCGTAAATGTGAAATTCTAAAGACAATTTAAAATGTCAACTCAAAGTTATTTTGTATTTGCTATTTTTTTTTTTAATTTAGTAACAGTAAAGCGACTGCTCTTTTATAATCTCACAGCAAAAAGGTAGAGTGGAATATTCGGCTGAATCAGCAATCATCAACCCATCTTAATGCAATCTATCTTAAATCTCTCAACGCATTTTAAAACAGCTTTTTTTTTTTAAAATAAAGGATCTCCAACTGCAGGAAAGAAAAATGTCTTCAATGTTCTAAAGTTACATATTGAAGTTGGCATACATTGTAAAGGGAGTTTTAAATTATGACAATGTTCCAAAAACATTGAGTAAAATAACCTCCTTGAACATGCCTCATTACTTCCTGTTTAACACGAACAAGTCTCGCAAGACTTAATTTTGCCAAAGGACATTTTGTCTGCTATTATAACACAAAGCCCCAACAGCAGACAAAGATGTGTTTGCTCTTGTTCTCGGCGACACCGTTATTCTTTCCTAACATACTGAGCTGAGATGCTATGCAAAGGAATTCTAATGCTCCCAATAGATGCACAGTGGGTCTTAAATCCTCCTTTTAGAGGATGAAAGCAAGTCCCAAAGCCACATTGTCAGAGGAATTGAGCACAAAGCTTGTGTTGGTTGAATCTGCTTGTAATCAAGGCGAGATCCTTTGTTCCTGCCTTTCTATTGTTTCAGTGATGGTCTAATCCCTCCACCCCAAATCTAAAGAGACTCATACTACAAACACAAGACAGCACTAGCAACATTTTTTATTTTATTTTATAACCACGAATTAAAACCACATGTCTATGTTTAAATACGGCGAAAACAGCACAAAAGATGGTGACACTCCACCAGAAAATCTTTTACTACTCCCGTGCCACGCTTTTTTATGCCACGCTTTCTTTGTGTGGACACGCAATCCTTTATGTATGTAAATCTGCTTAAAAGACTCTCGCTAAAAAAAAAAAACCATCCTTAAATTGTAATTCATAAATAGCTTTTTCATCGACGTTCCGCCCCGCACAGTTCACTTAAGTTTTCTCGTCGGGCGATCTTAAAGAGGTAAGGGAGAAAAGTCCTCTTGACATGCTGTCTCGCCTTAATTTTACAACACGCATAATTCTGTCAAAGCAATTGAGCTCACCCTTTTTATTAACTTACTTTATCTCTCAATATTTATCTGCTCCTAACAAATAGCGCACTCAAATAGCCTCAGCGCAACTGGGACGCAACTGGGGGTTTAGATAATTGTTCCACTGGAGGCAATGGGATTCCAGGCAGCCTTCATAGGTAAGGCTGAAACTGATCACAGTGATTGGCTGTCTGTATCTTATTGTAAAATTCTGGCCAGCTAAGGAGCCATCAACAGCCATTTTATATATGTAATTCAATTTACTCATTTGTCAACAATTTGAAAAAAAAAAAAGTCATCTCAATGGCACTTTCCAAGACAAACTAACAACTTGCATGGATGTATGTAATTAAAGAAATCCACTTCAGTCTAGTAAATATACACCATTAAAGAATAAACCTTAAAAAAGACATAAGGGGCATTGAGAACAGATGTGGCAATGGACGTACTCTCTACTCAACGATGACTCACTCAACGGTACTTACTTGAACTTTGACCACAAAAATTTCTATGTTTACTGGTTTTGCAACCTGTAAACATACGTTATTCATCAAGTGCTCCCAATCAGGCCAAAAGCAGATAGCTGATGTTGAAACAGAGAGCTTTCGTTACCCATTGTCTAAAAGTTGCATCATCCCTCCATCCGCCCGTAGATTAATCGGTTATTTCCATTTGGACCCTTTGGTCTCATGAATCTACTTGTTTTGGTTTCATTTTCAAACCTGACCACTGCGGACGCTCGAGCCCTGAGTTCACGATGAACTTTTGAAAATATACTTTAAGTAATTAAAAAGGATCGAGAACTCTGAAATTTCCCTCTTTAGAAAACTATGGAATTTTGTCAGGAAAAGTGTTTTGGAATCCTGTGACCCATAATTTATAACCAATAGCAATGAGGCGTAATAAGTAGGCTTGATGGCATGCAACCCATAAAAGAAACGTTCCTTTTAGAGACTTATTAGAGACTTATTAGAGACATGACTTGGGCTTGGAACAAAAACAAACTTATGAACATCTCGTTACTGAGCATATAGCCATATATTGAGCATAGATTTATCCGAGAGGTGAAATGAAGGTTGCACTAAGGACAAAAGCGGGAGGCAAGAGAAGCAGGCTTTTCTTGGATATTCGCCTGTGTTTTTTGGTAGAACGCACAGCAATGATGTTGAACTTTGTAAATCTTCCAGAGGTCTAAGCAGTGTGTGCACAATTAAGACACAAACGCAAACCATTAGTGTGCCAAGTCGATGAACTATGGTTTCAATTGCAGTGAAAGGTCTTTTCTTTTTTTTTTTTTTTGATTACATCTTGATTGACCTCAAACGCCAAATTGGAGAAAGAGCAGATGGCTGGAACCCGCAATCTGTGTTATCCTCCATCTTGATTTGGGCACTTGTATAAAGTCGCTCATCTCTGAGTACTGTGTCGTTTGTGTGTGGCATATTTAATTTAATCAGCCTTCTTTGATCTGAGAGTTAAAACAGTTTTGCTCCTCTGAGACCGAGATTTAAGATACGTTTATTGACCCCCCCTGGGGAGCCGTAATGTATGTCTGAGGCAGGCAGGCGACTGTGGACTCTGATGTTGCCGAGGTCACAGATGTTTCTGGAGACACGGCTTTGAATGCGGAGAGCCATTTACAGGATCCATTTCATTTTACAGCGCTATCTTCTCTTTCTTTTCCTTTATGTTGAGTCCTGTTAGTAACGCTTTGGTTTTCTAAGCAGAGCCATGCATTTATTAGTCGAAATGTGCATTTCATAAAAGCAGTAGTGTTGTGTGCCTTAAATATCGCTGATTTTCCGTATGTTATGAAGATTTTAACGTCACAGATCAAATACTCCTTTAAATAAACCACAACCTTCAAGTCAACAATGAGCAAAACGCAGCTGCCTGTTCCTTGGGCTGAACTCAAGAAAAGCCTATCAGTAAACCAGCAGACCATGTCTTCATTTCTTCCCACAGATCAAAAACAGCCTGACTCGAGTCCTCCCTTAGCTTCAGTAAAACTTAGTCATTTCACACGCAAAGGCTTTTCATTGGGATTACGGCTGGCCAAGGCAGCTCTTGGCCAAGCCCACCGCAATGCCAAGGAAAAACACTTGACATGATTGAGTAAGCAGAAACCAGCCAGAACATTCCCGCAGCTCTGACCGCCTGGATAAAGACTTATCTCCTTCACCATCTTGTCCAGAGGGATGTGCCTTGTAAAAAGGATTTGACTATATCAGTTAAAGTGCGGATAAGATCATATGAGCTTCCTGCAAGGGACTGATGTGGGGAATAAAACAGGATATCTACAATCAAGTAAGTCAGTTTGGACGGCTCTTGAACAGGATGATTAGTTGGACTCTCTTCCATTTCAATCTGTCTCTCGCCTTAACCTTTTGCTCATAACTCTCCTAAGATTCCCGAGGGAAGAGACGGGGAGCACAGAAGTCTTGACCCCACGAGAGGACGACGCTTGATGAACGACCGCGGAAGGTCAGACCTCTGATTGGTATTCAGCCTCCTCCGTCTGAGAGTGCTGAACCAAAACACCCATGTCTGTCCCCCAGAGTGCAAATTACAATGCTGACTTTGATAGATACTCAGTGTTGGCGGATTCTGAACTTTCCCTGAGAGGGTATAACGAGAGTGCAGTCTAAAGTGGGCGGAGGGACGCCCCAGGTAATCTGTCACCCACTGCGCCTCTGACAGACTCGGAGTTGGGTGGACGATGCTGATGGATGAATAACCTTTGGGCGTTTTTACTGGAATTAACGATGAGGTGTGAAGTAACTAAAGACGGCGTACGGAATCCTCGACTATACCATCATCCCTCTTTCTTCCTCTTCGGACTCCACTAACTTACAGTGGGGTCACAGACAGTTCTCAGCAGCAGAGAGTGGAGCAGTTTGACCTTTAAAGGGTGTCTCAAGACATTGGCCAGAGAGCTTCCTGTGACTGAAGAGCGCAAGAATACGGGGGGGAAAAGGGGCATCATTTTCACTGCCTGTACCCTTGGATATTAGTAATTTCACATTTAATAATAGAGGGACAATTATGATCAGAAGAGTAATCCGCCTTCCAGGTAAGCATATAAAACCTTCCCAAATGGTTCTTTGACAGGGATATTGTGAAAGACTGATAGCTTCCCAACCACAGGACAGCACTGAAGGAAACTGGCAACACTAATCATTATAATTTTTTTTTTCTTAGTTTTTCACCAAAAGACCATAAAAGCATAAATATCTTTTCATCGGGGCAATTTGATTTCTCAAGGGCATCTCAAGACATCAGACTCGATGATTCCTTACCACCCCAACTTTGGTAATCTGTGCTACAAAGCTTGTACGACTTATCCATGACGTCTTCTGTAACTCTTTTCAGATTTTTCTTCTGTTTTACTTTAAAAGGCTTTGTGCAACCACATGCATAAGACGATACAGCAGTACATCATGAGCTGAATGGGCACCTTGACTGGTGTTTAGCCATGCAGCATGCCTATAATGTATCAAATTGGACGATGAAATATTCCCTTTCTACTTCACCCTTTGTTTCGGAGAGTTCCTTGAAACCAATGCTATGGGCCTCAAATTTAATACAGACTAACAGGTGCCATGGCAGAGACGATCAGCGTTGGTCAATTTACCGCTCAGTATTGTTAGGCCTGACATCAGTATATCCAGGTGATATGATCTGCTTATGATAAAGTTATTTAAATAAGAGAACACCCATTATAAGAAGAGATCAGCAATGTATTACGCTGACTTCTTAGCTTTCTTAAATTTTAGGGCAGTAAGCAGAACCTCTTTAACCTTGACACATTTTCAGTCACGCCTTAATATTTGAGCTGTCAAAGTCTGCTTTGCCTTGGAGGGGGAAAAAAACTACTTTCTCAATAAGGCTCTTAAACTGGATGATTAACCCTGCTCACCATGTTAGCAACTTTTTATTCTGATTGGACCTCCACGGAAAAAAAAGGAGAAAAAAAAAAAGTGGACATCTTTCATGCAGCTGTGTGCAAAACTACCTCCTCTGATTTAAATGAGCTTTATTCCCCAGAGTGCAGGGCATTGTTGAAGCAGGCATGTTTGAGCAGCTTCAACACAAAGAGCATCGCTGATTGAGCAGCAGGCTGCATGTAGATCACAACTTTTTGCAGCAAAAATGTTACTGTGGGCTTCCATAACTATAATGTGTTAACACGTATTTGTTATATATAAAAAAAAAAGTTAATTTCTTGGCGTATTTGGATTTCAGTTTTGTCAAGAAAAATCATATATTATCTTAAAATGCAATATAACACATTCCAGTTAGGTGTTTTTTTTCCCTCTTTCAGTAATCCACAGAAAAATCAGCCATTCTCTCTAAAGTCAACAACAACAAAAGCTACGATTTATACGTGTTTACAAAAAGACATGTGAGCAGCAAAGGTGAGGGCAAACCAGTCGTCCCCCTCCAAACGCAGAGCGACTGACAGGAGAGAAAAAACAAAAAACAGAAGGAGCGGGCGGTGATGCTGCTGCGCTCCGTGGGCGAACCCTACCTGTCATCGTAGCAGAAATCTGCGTCCAGCGTGTTCAGATAGAGACCCACAGCCACGGCGGTGCACACCAGCTCCGTGATCATCTCTCAAAGCCAAAAAAAAAAAACGGAATAGAAACAGTCAGAAAATAGAATCGGCTCTCTCTCTCTCTCTCTCTCTCCCTCTCCTCCTCCTCTCTCACTCCTCTGTTATTGTGCTCTGAGCTGAGCCGCTCGGCAGCACGGATCTCCGGGCATGATTCCGCTGTGTCCAGCAAAGTGTGTCAAAGTTTGCCATGTCCCCTCTAACCCATCGCGGTGAGAGAGCTGCGGGTCAGGGCTCTGCTATCCCCGGACCGGGAGCGGAGCTGTGCGCATTTCGTTGCCGCCGTGTCGTCAATGAGCGCATCTCTCTCTCTCTCTCGCTGCTCTGGTGCTGGAGCAGAGGCTGGGGAAGGAAGACGCATGTGGTTTTTCCCAGCTAAGACTGAGCATGCGCACTGAAGATTGTTCTTGGAAGTACCGTGTTACGGTGCGACACCGTACACAAAAGCAGCAGCAGGAGGCGGCGGCTGTGGGGCAAATGTGAAGAGAGGAGGGGTTAGGGAACAGGTTTAAAATCATGTCTCCGTTTACTTAAAATGTTGAATTATTTCCAATTTCAACAATTAAAGCGGAGCTTTTTAATGTTAGAAAATTCATGACACATTAATTGGTAATCTGTGATATATTGTGGACATATTTTGAAAATAAGCTATTTCATACAGTTTCCTTACAAAAAACATTACATCCATTGAAGCATTTCACAATGTTACACTGCAACCTCCAACTCCAGTGTTTTTTTATTTCAATTTTACTTGGCAGACCGCTATGGATGGAACCCCATAGGTCACACTTTGTAGAACTAGGTTTCCAAGTAGCTGTCACATCTTTTGATTATTTTCTTGTTGTTTGTTTAGACCCAGATTTAGTAATGCCATATTCTTGTTATTGTTCCAAATGTCTTGCTTTGTACATTTCGGTTGTTTTCTGTAGATCAGTGGATGTTTTTCGCCTTTCTTTGAGTCTCTGTTAATGGTTCATCTGTAGCTTTAGTGGTTCATCTGTAGCTTTAGTGGTTCATATTGTACCTCAACCGAACAGAATTATTCCCGGTGAATATATAGACTTCCATGAATCCGTATAGTTACTTTACGTTGACTAGCAAAAAGCCGTGGGCACTTTTCTGCTTCATAATCAATTTAAATTAAATGCCGAGGAGCCAGAGAAGACCTGGCTTCACATTATCGCATTCGTATAACGAATTATAAATATTGATTAATTTTCCCTCTGCCTACCCCGTCGTCTCTGTGCAGAGGCTAAACAGAGGGGGTCCTGAGCATGATGAATGAACCTTCGTCTTTCAGCCTATGGCTTGCATGTATGCGGGCATCGGCTTGGAAAGGCGCAACCTGGTCCCGCTGGCTACCAGCCGGCCGGAAACCTGTCCCACAGTTGGAGCTCCGGCGGGCGTAAATGCACCGCAGAGCTTTGGAGAAACAGAAAACAGATGGTTGATGACGGCCTGTGTGGCGCATACAGGTGTCGGCTCAGAATTTACCGAGACGGCGACGGAGCATCACGAAGGGGAGGTTAGAGTCGTTTGTAGGAGTGACCCGATTCAGAATACAGCGTGACCTCGACCTCGTGGAATCTGTTGGGTTTCTCAGGAGAAACGGTCGCAGTGCTTTTGGACCCGATTGTTAGATGTGTAGGCGACTTCATTTGAATTTATCTGTGTTCTGAGGCAATAAGACCTCATAGGTTACATTTGTTGTTGGGTTTCTTCTAGACAGAGAACCTAACAGACGAGCAAACATGTTTACGTTTAGTCATTTTAGTCTTCCATGTATAGCAGCAAACTGCATAAGTGATGAAAAGATTACTGAAGAAATCAAGATACAGATGCATTTATATTTGTAAAATGCCTCTTTCCTAACCAGGCAGCATTACATTATGTCATTATGACACCAGTGTGATCTAGCAACTAATTTCTGAAAAAACCCAAAACAGACTTTGTGAATATATTTTTGTTTAATCTATGTGGTTTTAGGAAGTGTCTGTCCTTATTCGAACCACATATTGTTCTGCTCATGAAGAAACCTTGTTACATATTTGACTTGAGTCCAATCTCTTTTCTTACGTCTGCGTGTGACATCTTCGACATGAATGTACATGCTTTGCCTATTAAGAGCTGTTCTGTTACGTTTTATGCTTGAAATAATGTAAAAGATGAAAGAGTCTGCTTATCATCACCTCTCATGGTCCGGGACTGATTACAGAACCGGCCAGTCAGGCAAAAAACCCAAACAGCCAAAACAATCAAACCGTGATTCAGAACAGAGACAGACCAGTTTATTTCAGTTCTGACTTTTATTGTCGCTCTGAGGGAAATTTGTTATATAGCATTAAAAAAACCAACAAAAAAAACGACAACGCGCAAGATAATGTAGGCAACCTGATCAATTCATCCACAAAATAAAGTTAAGTAAACAAAGAAAGGATCGAGTGTTAAATTAGACTTAAAGTACAATGAGATCCTCAGTTTTCTTGAACAGGCATTTTGGATGCAGCTCTTTGAAAATTATTTATGCCTTTTTAGTGTTACGTTTTGTCATGAGACCACATAACATCAAAACTTTTATGTTTTATACTTAGATTTACGACCTTTTCCCCACGGAGAGCGATTTCTGCCGTTGATCCAACTAAAAAAAAAAAAAAAAAGGCGAGAAAGCAACATGGCTTCCCGAAACCAGGTAGCTTGTTTATATACTAGCTATATTAGATTTTTAAATTGAAGAACAATTAAAATTTTGTCTTTATCTTTAAACTATTTACCTCAAAGGGGAATTTACATGTTTCATGCAAAGTGACATAGAAAATGCAAGCAGATTGCAAACTATCAACAAAAAACCCCTAAAAGAATATCCCTTACATTATCAGTGTCATTCTATGTACACGTGTTGCATAAAAATGACTAAGGAAAATGGAAAATGTAACATTTTAAGCACATTGTGACATTATTACTCTCAATTTAATTTCAACTAAGTTTTTCCTTTGGTACCAAAATTGAACTTCCAGACATACATTTGTATGTAGGCCAAAAACACTCATTACCCCGAACAAGATCAAGCAGAAAGTGAGGAAAGATAACAATCTGACATAAAACTATTACATATGCAAGACCAGTACCTATGAGAATGAACAAAACTTCTAAATCTCAAAAATCTGGACCATATGTTAAACTGAGGGAAAATACATAAAACCCAAATAGCCTATCAGAAATAATACCTCATCAACAAATGAACACCTTAAACATATCTGAATAAATGCAGATTCTATGGCAAACTGAAATTAAAGCTCAGATTTCTTCTATCTGTATGTTCTTTACCACACGTCTGACCCCTCTGCTGCTCTCATTAGTGACCATCTTTTACAACATGAGTGGTTCAGAGCGAGCAGCGGTTGCTTCCACGATGATTTTCACTCCGGAACGGCGGCATCTCCACCCCGGTAGATAAACATCACACAGGAAACGGACAATCAGGGTTGGAGGGACGGGGCTTTGCTTCGCTCTGGTCTCACAAAAATAGATGCCATTAATATCAGCAGCAGAGCAGCAGCCACTTGCAATCTGCTTCCGAATAAAAATCCACCCCAGCGCAACCGCCCCTTCCCAATTCTGCCCAGGAAGACGAAGAAAGTAAACTTCGTCCCGAACTGGACGGGACATGATGAATGTTTGGGTTAGGGGCTAACTTTGGAAGACCAGGCTAATTAACATGGGCTACTGTTGAAAGCCGTGGTGTTTTTGAGAAGGATCATTTGTTTTGTTCATGGAAGCAAAGAAAAATGTCGCAAACAGGCTTTGAAGGGTTTTTTTTTATTAGAAGGGGGGAAAATGGGGGGGAAAATGGGATACCAATCCTTAGGAGAAAAGCTAAATATGAGAAGAACATGATAGAAATACTTTTATATATTTTTAAGTATAATTGCATTGTCTTTAGTGCTCTGTATTCCGATGACCTGATCTCAGTTTCAACAATTGATGTTTCAGCCTTCATCAAAGTTCATTTCACACTTTTTTTTTTTTTTTAACAGATGGACTCACAAGCCGAGTTTCAAATATGTTACTCAAATTTGCTTTCCAGTCACATTTGCCTTTGAAGTGCCCGTTTTCTATCACGGGACGTTTTAGATCAATCTAACATGACTTATTTCTTCAGGACGGGAAGAACAGACGGAAAAGGAGAAAAGAAAAAAAAACTTGCAAGGATGCGTTTTGTATTCAACCTGAGCAGATGTCCGTTCTGCTGGCTGAACAAGGGGGGAGTATCGATCAGTAAAGTAGCTGAAACACAACAACTATTAATCTTGCACTCCACAGATCTGGTGTTTATAGAGATGTGGCGAGAAGTAATTTCATTTAAAGTTTGCGCAGGACCAGGGAAGCTTATCAGGACTGATGAAAAGTTGGATGTAGTTAAACACGAGGCGAACAGTTCTGGAAGAGGAGGTTCGATATGCAGCCAGAGATGAAATGGTTTGGGCCAATATTTTGGTGAAAAAAAAAAAGGAAGTTTAATCCACTTTGTTTTGGTTCATGACATAAATCCCCAAATATATGACACTGGCATTTGTGGCATTTCAAATCAAAATTGTGGAAAGATTTGAACCCCCACCCCCAAACATTTAGAGTAATCTGTTGGATAGAAATGACAGATAATGGTTATTTAAATCTGCAACAAGCTGATTGGGACTGCAGACATCTGATCGAGCAGCGAAGACAATGTGCCAGTGAAAGAACAGGCAGATGGTGGCCGGTTCTTTCTGATGGGAGCCTGCTATCACACCTCTCCCTAAAAAAAAAAAAAAAAAGAAAGAATAGTCACACATAAAAGAGGACATCATGACAAACAAGCTTCCTGGAAGGAATCTGGGTTGAGAGGAGATATATTTCAAAGGGGGATGGCTCTTCAAATATTCATACAAAGCATCCTGTATCCTTCTTCTACAACTTTTTCCACGTTGATTTTTTTTATATATATATTTTTTTGGCAGTGTTGAGATGATAAATCCCATTATTTTCCCTTCCAATTCCAAACTCTAATTACACTCTAACAAAATCAGATAAAGCTTAACGTACGAAGCCCTGGGCTTTAGGGATTTCTGGAGATGAATTTGCAAATCAGAGCGGATTACAGAGGCCTGGATTCAAGCAGCTCTGTGAGAAAGTCTCATCAAAGCCAAAAGCCAATACGTAAGACGGACTCCCCTCGCTTCCCTTCCGCTTCCTCCAATTCCTACCTGGCAGGGAAAAGTCCATGTAGGTTGGTACGGCCTTCTTCATTCAGACTATTTGTGTCTCAAAGCGTTCACCACATCCTGAGAGCCTTTTCCTGCCATCTGCTAAGTGCAAAGCCAGGAAATTGGAGTTTACCTACCCTCCCCATTGTACACTGGCAGCAGATTGGTGTGCAGCGTTTTGTTTTTCTTTTTTTCCCCCGGCGTGGACACTTGAAAGAGGCTGGATGAGTGTTGCACGAACATGCGTGTGACCATCAAGGCAGGTTTGACAGGATGTGACTCAGTCAGCGAAAACAAAACCCCAAGCCGTGTTGGACTCCCCCTCCAACGTCCTTCCCAAAATAAAAAAACACAAGCCACGTTCACATCTGTGACTTGCTTTCATTCTCGTCTGTCCGCTGCGGCAGGCTGTCGGAGCTCCCGAACTCGGCCCGGACACATCCCAGAGCTCCACGATCAGTCTTAACTGGGATTAAAAAATTTTTTTTAAAAAGGCTGTGGGACGTAGAACACTGTGAATGGGCTGCAGACGTGTCGGCTGCTGTAGCTGCAGCGACAGACTGAGGGGTGCAGGAGGAGGAGGAAGAAATGGTTAATATCAATCTGAATCCAGCAGATCGAACAGTTTCAGGCTTCATTAGTTCAGGATCTCCACTTTTTCTTAGTTTGTAAGAATTAATGCTTTCTGCATTTACATTTTTTTTATTTGATTCAGATTAAGTGAAGCGCATATAGAAACATACACTTCCAGGTCCATGAAAAATATTAGATTTAGTCTGAGGGTTTGACTACTAGACTTTTAAAACACACAAATATGCTTCGATCTAAGCCGTTCCATTCAAGCCGTTATCCTCCAAAGGTTTCTTTTCACAACTATCCTTTCATTTTCTCTATATGTCTTCCAATCAAATTTGATCTGCTTCAATTTTCCCTTAGCAGAAAAGAAACACCGAATGCCACCACAATATTTCACTGAGAGAATATTTGTGGATATCATTTTGGTCTCATCTGATTGAAGGTCCTTCTTTCACATGTTTGCTTTGTTCCCTCGGCAAACATCGGAGTCCTCCACAGCACAGCTGCATTTATGTTGAAATTAAGCTACACACAGGTGGAGTCTAGTATGAAATGCAACATATAAATTATTACATTTTCATAATTTTTATTAGTATTAAAAAAAACATGAAATATTTTCCTTTTACTTCACTATGTTGGGCTGATTTGAGTTAGCATACCACATACAATCACATCAAAATGATTCTAATGGCTCAAAGATGTACAAGTCGCACCTATTATAAAACCATTAGGAAAGAAGAGAATAAGTCGCATTTGGCCTCGCTCAACTTATTTCTCAACCTTAACTAGAAATGGGTTTTCCAGATGTGCCCAAAGTTCACTCAAATCCCAAAATACCCCCAATTCCCTGAAGGGTCTTTTAAAACAAGTTTTCTTAAGAGTCCAGTGACAAAAGGCTGCAAAATGCATCATTCGGATCACACAGGCCTCACAGATCTTCCAAGTTTTCTGAGTATTTCCAAGTAATAGAAAACTGCAAATGTTTCATTTATGTGGCCCATCAAAGTATCTAATTAAAGTTGAGGTCATAATGCACTTCAATAGTCGTTTTCAAGACAAATATGCCGACAGTCATATATAAATATAGTCTAAGTGTATCATCTCCATGTGCTTGTATATAAGTGTCTCAGCTTTTTAGTTTCGTAGAATGACTTTTAAGTCCGACGACGGCGTAGCATCTTGGAGACAGCAGGGGGTCGAACAGCTGAACCAATGCAGAGAAGGACACACCCTCCTACAGGAAACGAGAAACACACATTTCAAACAATGTCTGGCTAAAGTATAAACCATGAGTCCTGGTCACGAAGCGTCAAACGGATGGTTCTTTACCAGGACTTTGATAAACTTGCCAACGAGGTAATTGAGTCTTTTGATTCAAGTATAAGAGCAGGAACGCATCCAAACGTTCTAGGACATCGGCTCTCGAGGACCGTAGACGCAGACCGTTAGTGCTGGGTGTTCAGGGTGGTTTAGTGTTAGTTTTCCGACACACTGAGATTTGCCAAAAAAAATAAAATAAAAAATTGGTCTCTTTTCAACAGAGCACCTTTGTCCTCTTGCTCGTTGTGCCTAATTTGTGGTTTGTAGAAAATTGCCAAAGGCCAGACTTGTGCAGGATAAGCATTCATCCCGACAGGTTTTCCCTCCTGAGCTCTGTGCCTCTGCAGCTCCTACAGAGCTACCATAAGGCACCAAAACAGCCACGTTTTGGTACCTTTGTATCTGTTCAGCCTTTTTCAAACGAACTGAATATTGAGACAAACCTTTTTCCAATGCACGGCATACTTTTTAGATGTTTATTGGTGTTTGTTTTAGGAAAAAAAACATTTTTTACCTTACATTTCACACCTGCAGACTATATTTTTCTAAAGAAAAATCAAGTAAAATTTCTGTCCTGTGTTCATCTTAGAGAACACTCCAAAAATCAGCTTCGAGTGAACTCCTGTGTGTGTGGAAGATCACTGCCTGCGTTTGTCGTGTTTACAACTAATGCAACAGAAAATGTACTAAATACCTCAATCTGTCAGTGCTGGGTTGTGTAAGCTTGGCCTCGCGTGATTCCAAACTCATCACCACATGGATTACATTACTGTACTTCTGTCATCATCCTTTTCGTCCTCGAGGGACAGCCTTCAGCCCAGACCGGTGATGTTGATGTTACGTCGTTTGATTACATGACCCTAATGAGGAAGTCCATCTGACACATTAACCGCATGTACTCACCACTTCAAAGCTTTTCGGAGACTCCGTATCGCCTCACGACGGCTCGGAGCAAAGATTAGCTTGTTGTGTTTGGCCGCGGAAACGGAAGACTGCGAAACTGCAGGCTGCGTTCAATTTGGCTGACACCTATATTAATGTCGGCGGTCCTGATTTCGGCTGACATCTCCGCATGCTCGCTTTAATCATCGGGGAGGCGTATTTCAAATCCCAATCAACGGGCTGTAAGAGCCAATCACAAACGATGAGTCCAGCTGAAACGTAATGAAAGGAAATCAGAGCTGGAGCACTGCTTGGGCGATCAAATCAGCTGCGTTTGTTGCTCTGTTTTCATCTAATTTGTTGGATTGTTTGTTCTTTTTCATTTATATCCGAAGATCCCTAAGAAGCACTTCACAATGCAGATCTGTTACCGATCTACACGAGTGTTAGGTGTCCTTGGCTCTGCAACGTTGATGCTGATTTCATGCGCGACATCAAAGTTGAATCAAAACTCCCAAACTAAAATTGCAGAACCCTTCACATTTCTGGCACAATGCAGAAGCCCTGAGATATTTTAATCTTTCACTGCAGTCACATCATAACGGTGAAGGAATTGATGCAACAGCTACGTACTCTTCAGAAATCATTTCCTTTATCTTACTTGCGCAGTTCAAGTGGCTAAGAGAGAAGGACGTTTTATGTCAAGTAAAAAAATAGGAAGTCATGAAATGCAAATTAAATGTCTCTAGGCAATCAGATTAAAAACAGATAAGCATTTTAAATGCTTCAGTTAGATTCAGTTTGTCTATATTACTACAGTAATTGGGGGGGGGGGGGTTTCCACTATAGATATATTCAAATTAATGGTAATATCATCATTTTAGGTTGTCTTATTACTGTTTGTCGGAGGTTTTACATGACTTTTTCAGGGATTGCAACAAATTTTCTTTTAATACCAGAGAAACATACAGAGTAGCTATGAAATGCATTTTTGAAATCATTTATTTCTCATGAGTAAAAACACTATTTGGACTTTCTCCTTTGTTATTTCAAGAGTTAACTGTAAGTATCTACATTTCTTCATTGTGCATAGAAAATGGAGTTGAACTAGTCATGCCCAAGCCTCATGACCGTCTGACCTGGAGAACAAAGGGTTGGTGTTGGTGTAAGTGTGATAGTCTTGGATTACTGCTTCAAAACTTGGACAACATGCTGAAACTGATGGAACCATGAAATCTGAATCAGAGCAGGTAGTTTATACTAAACACTCTTATATTGTTTAGTAATTCTGCCAGAAAGAGTAAATCAAAACTCATCCGTTGTAATAACAAAAGACTCGCGGACAGATATTTGAAACAACTGCCGTTTTACGCAACCTAAAAGAGACGGATACATTACCTGTTCTTTCAGGTAGCAGAGACGATCCAGCAGAATCAGACCCTCAATGCACGGAGCAAGGGTCACCTTCAACTGCAGAGAGGAAGACGTGCTGAGTGAAGCTACGGTTATTGAGAGGAGTCACTCCCTTTAGCTCATGTCTTGTTCTGACATTTAACATAAAACAGCTTTGTGACTTGTTCCCATCCTGTTGCTAGTGTGCAATCACCCCGAAAAAAGGGAAAATTAGTGTTTTGTGTCCGGAAAGTAAATCTGTATTGTGGCTGACACCATAATTAGCAGCCTCGGGGGGGGGGGGGGAAACAAAACCAGGGCTGGTTTTCCTCCTCAGTTCAATTTTAGTCACGTAATTCCCCACAGATCTATAATTTATTTACAATTTGCAGGAATTAAAATACTTTACACCGAATTCCCTGAATTTTTGTGGTGGAAATGGAACCGCGTTTACGACAAAAATAAAACCCCCCCTGGATGCCATACGAGCTGTGAACGGTTGCAGGCTTCTTGGACGTTTTCACGTCTGAGCTCTATACGTTTCACGGTATCACATTTCCAAACTCTCAGCCCTTTTTTGTTTAATACGAACCTCCGTAAAAACCCCGGGTGTCGTCTGCTTACCATGTTAAAGGCGTGCATCTCGTCCATCCGTGCTTCGTACGTGTCATGGTAGCTCTGAATGTCACTGTCACAAAGCTGCAGAGGAAGAAGTCTAATAAGGAGGGTGTGGAACATGCAGCTAAAAGAATTTTTTTTAAAAAGAAGGTTTTGCGAGAAGACGGTGAGTGAGGCTTGTAAGTTGTTTAAGAGACAAAAATACGTCTTGCTATTCTTGGGCGACCAGATTTTTTTTTTGCTCGCCAGCCTTACGAACCATCGTTACAGCTTGCTGAAATAATACATCGGCTCCTATATACAGATATAAATCTCAAATCTCAATGTGAAATGGATGTTTGCTATGTCTTCCAGGAGTTTGTTTCGGGAAAGCGTTGCAAGATGAACGTAGTAATCGTGCGTCTGACCTTTGAGTCATCCAGCTCCAATCGGCGCAGAGCTCGCCGAACGTAGTCCACAAATGAGTTTGCTTTGGAATAAACATTCCCGACCCGCTTCTCGCTGTGGAAGCAAACACACCGTTTCTCAGTTCTGGCACGCTCGAACAAACCAACCTGTCACTCCTTCAATGTGTCGCCAGTTTCGCTTTACATCATACTTCGGAAATCAGGCCCTACCAAAGGGCTTAACAATGATGAATAGCTTCTGTCTAGCGTGGGGGAAGTAATGGATATTCGGTGCTAATGGCTGTCGTTAAACTGAGGTTCAGAGGGCAGGAAGGGCTCAGTGTCTTTTAGGAATATTTGATCTTGTCTGCAGCAGAAACATTTGATAAGGACTGAAGTGAGGTCAGCTGCATTTCCCTCAATTGTTCCCGGATGAAATCTTGCAGTGGGAAGTCGCATTTTCACACCATCTGAAAATGGGAAGCTTTTAAAGGCATAAAAATACCTGATTTTTATTTTTAATTTTGGAAACCTTGCAATATGCTCCGATAATTAGCTTTAATTTGAACCGTATGTGTCGAAATTGAGACCTAATCCATAATCTGTAATTGCCTTAATGCATATATCCAAAGCAAACATTTCTAAACAGGAAGTGGCAAAATGCCATATCTGTGCACATTTACAGCTCTAAGTACTGAGCACGAGGCCCGAAACACCTGAACTTCTTTTTACTAAATTCTGTATGTGCTTATTGAATGACTGTACTGGACCTACTATCAAGATGAAGAAGTAAAATTAACGTTTAGAGGTACTGGGCTCTATTATTTTTGGCTCAACTTGTTTATACTGATAAAATTCTTCAAAGTTTTGAAGGTCGGAATGATAACAGCCTGTTATGGTACTGCAAGCATGAGGGAGATCATATCTGGCTAATACCTTAAAGTAGTGACATGACGAGCATTTAGATCAAAGCTAAACAGCCCGTAATTCCTCTCATTTCTATCTCATTGTAGCCGTTTATGATTTTAACAACGTAACAGACGACCGTCAACGCTTCCAAGCTAATCTTTGTTTCAACTGGGCTATTTTCAACTCCACGGTCTGGTATAATTCATGGCGCGCTCCGTAACTGACTACATGTGGCTTTTGTTTGCGAGTCTCGGTTCATTTGAACTCAAACAAACCAGAAACAAAAAGTTTTCCTTTATGGTTCAGCGCAGCAAAAGCAAACCTTTTGGGTCCGCTTTGAAAGCTCGACGCCTGCTCTGCTCTGCTCTGCGTCCCGCTCACGGTTTTCACTGTTGCCGTGACCGCCGGTCACAAAAAATGTCCTAAATTGCTCTGCGTTACCTCTTATAGGAGCTGTAGTGGTCCCTCAGAATAACGTGAAGCACTGCACGGTAGAACAAAGACTCCATCTGGATCTGAAGCGAAAAGATAAGGCGGTTTACTGCGACGTCGCTCCAAACGGTGGGTGAATATTTCTGACACTTCCCCAAAAGTCAATGCAACACCAGCAGGCAATCAAGCCTGCTTTTGGATTCGTGCCTCGGCTCCAGCGGGTAATAATCAATCTTTCTGTGATTGCATTAATATTTATAAACATTCCATATTAATGGCAGCGGGTATCATGTGTCGGGAGTTGGCCCGCGGCCTCTTCGCTCCATGTTTTGAATAAATACACCAAAGTCAATCAACGACTTAAAACAACAGCAGCGGCATTAATGGACTGATTGTTTAAATGCATGCAGATCTACGGCAGTGATAGAGAGCAGCCTGGGAGGTTATTAATTGTGCGCGTTTGTGGTTTGAAATGAGCTGATGGATTTGTTTAGCTAAACGTAATGATGGATCCGCAACGGTTGTTTCCACTCTTGTGTGACGATGACTTTTAGTTTAGCATATTGAAAGTGATAAGTAGGAATGCTTTACTACTTACACCCTGGCCAAGTGAGACTCGCTCCAGTGCCTGTTTTGTAGAAGGAAAAAAAAAAAAAAAAAAGATTGTTGTTATAACAAAGTGTGTTCTGGTAAGGGGGAAACATTTTTTTTTTTTTGTAGACACAAGGGGAAAAACAAAGCAGTGCTGAACTGAAACATTATGACCATCTCTAACTTAATATGCTGATGATGATCCATTTCCCCTCGCCCCGCTCCACAAGAACCAAGTCCCCCACTTTCACCAGCCCATAGACTTCAGACCTTCACCCGCAGCCCCCAAAACATAAGAATTATAAAAGCATCAGCTTCATCTGCGGGTGATGAAAACGGTCTTGGCTTCACCGTCAGCTTAAGGGTTCTGCTAACAGAGACGTGCCTGACAGCACACATTTCTTTGCGTCATCGCACTCACCAAACATGCTGACATCCTGGCGTTCCTGCCGCAGAAGCAGGACTGATCGCGGAGGTACTGACTCAGGGGGAAACCACACGCAGTCTGCAGCGGTTCCTCTGACGGGGAAGAGACGGAGATAAACTCGAGAGTTTGCTGACTTGAGCATTTGGGCTCTGAAATGTTGTTCCACTGATGTGATTCCTCGTTAAAAAAAATAAAAAATAAAAAAATGGGCGAAATTACAGCTCGCATCTGTGCATATTTGCGTTGCCTCAAGCAATCCTAAATAGTCCTTTTCATGTGCACTGCAATCAAAAACAACAATGTATTTTATTGCGATTTATTGTTGCAGTAAATCGCAAAATTGTAAATTGATTTTTCAGCAGAAACGGGAAACTTTTTCAAATCTGCTCTGCTTTTAAACTTCATTGAAAAACATATTCACAGCCTGAGGTGCATAACCTAAAAGAGAAAACATTTCAAATCTGCATTAAAAACACACAGAATTCACAATTATGACACGTGAGCCTAACCAAAATTAAGCAGTTTGAGGGAAACTTCATATGTGGAAAAATAACCTACAGCGTTTGTGAGGTCGTAGAAGTTTATTTATTTTTTTTTATTTTTTTTTTTTTGCGTTATGAACCACATATTTCCGAGCAAGGGAGTTTCGAGAGCCTTCACGTACGTGCGTATTTCAAACGGGAGGGTTGCGGGTGTTGCTATCTGACGGCCCGACATCCTTCTCATGTCATTTCTAAAAGGGGTCAGTGACTGAGGCCGAGGAACGGTGCATGCCGGAGGATGCGGCGTAAGGAGGTACTAATAGCACGCTGCTTTCATGTGCGGCTGCGGTCAGGTTAAACTGTTCCGGACACATAATCACATTAGCAGCCACGTTAACTCCCCCCACAAACCCCCTGCCCAGCGTATGACCTGCTGACACAGAAGCTTGGAAACAAATGGAAAGGAGAAGCCCTCTTCTCCCCCTCCCCTCCCCGCCCGTCTGAGTGTTGGAGGTATAGCAAAACCGATACCGAGCATTTTATTTTTGGCTCCATGTTCGCAAATTGTATTTATCTTTTTCTTGCTTGGTTTACATGGAGATAAGAGAACCTTGTTGTGACAGCTTGTCGTGGCAAAACCAACTGCTTAAGAGGCGGACCAGCCGACAAAGTGAGACCACGCAGAACGCGGTGTGCCTGGTTAGCCATTAGCCAGGAAAGTCTAAGAGCTGACTTGCTGGAAATAATACCACCACTCTGTTCTTTGCTATTTTTTTATTCCTCAGATACCATGATGGACTATTCATAGCTGCAAGTACAAGGGAAGCTTGTGCTCCTTCCCGCAAGTAAGAGACCTTAGGTTTTGACCGTCACCATAGCGACATGTCTGGTTATACTAGCCTACAGTGTACCAACCCTTCTTGGATAATGGCAAAAATCGTTATGGAATAGTTTAATCAGTACAAGTCTGAGACATTGATTTGGTACAAAATTAATTCTGATCTCAATCCAACCAAACATCTGTGGTATGTACTGTTCCAGGGGTCTGCAACATGGGGCTCCGGGGCCACAAGTGGCTCTTTGGATCTTCCACCGTGGTTCTTAATAGCTTTGGCCAAAAATGAAAAAAAGAAACAGGTAGTATTTTTTAAAATTGGATATATAAAAAATGCAGTTTCTTTTTAACAGTTTTTGAGTATATATATATATATTTTTTACAATATTTGCATTCAATTTCCACATAAAAACGATGGGTCATTAAGTTAGAATCTGTGCATTTTTTTATTTTTACATAATTTTCCATCCCTGAGAGAAAAAAAATCCATCCTCTGTCTACATTTTATTTTAATCTTTATTTTAAATCTAAAAAATAGACAGAAAACGGTCCTTCTTTAAAAATGAAAAAAAAATTCTACAGCAAATATTTATCTAAAATTATAAGTTGCCCTTTCTTTTTTTTTTTTTTTTCCCCCTAAAAGAACGTGTGACATTTGCGGCTCTGAGTTTTATTTGACTGGCCTGAGAGTAAAATTGACTCTTGAGGTTGTAAACGCTGCAGACTCCTCTGCTGGATAAATAAGTACGAAACACGGCGCTCCCACCTGGCAGCTTCCAAAACAAGGACCAGCTGCTAACTTCAATCAGAGCTGTTATCGAAACATAAAGTGAGACCGACTCAGAATAATCCGAATGTTCATAATGTTATGCTTAATTGGTGCAAAAGCAATAAAAGAAGGTGAATGTCTGTTATCCTGTGCGAGCAGGTGGTGTTGCTTTTGCGAAATGCTATACTGATCCCACATGAGGTAATCTCCATGGATAATGTCGTTTAAACCGAATTGCATGAATTCCAAACCGGCAGCCTAAATAAACACATAACCCTGTGCGATGAAGTGTTTCAGCTTTCTAAATCCTTCTTAGGAAAGGGTGGGCCACCATGGGAGCTGGCCTGCAGCCCACGCTGCAAGAGTGGGCGAAGGCTTCGGTTAAAAAAACGTGGAAAGGACTTGTTTTTAATTGGCTGACGTGGTATCACTTTCTGCTCCTGGTTTCTGATGTTTCAGACTAGCTCTGACGATGTTGGCGTGGAAAGTCGAGCTCCTAACGAGAAGATGTCGGGTCAGGCTGCTGTAACAGCAGGAGGGCACATGTAGACAATTTCACACCGAATAAACTGGAAACTGGAGGAATATACAGAACCTGGCAGATATCAGGCTCACAAATTAGAGGCAGCGATATGAGTTCAATCCAGAGCGCAAAAGACGAGTAACAGCGAATTCCTTCACACACAGAAGCTGCAGGACGGTTTTCCTTCGACTCGGTTTCCTCTCCAAGTACAAAGGTTTTGAAATGCCGAACGTTCAGCAGCCGGCGCTGTAAGGACTCCAATCCTGGAGCTCAACATGACCTGCAGATTAGGAACTTGGCTCGGTCGCTTCACTCTCAGTGGAATATTTGACTCATTTCCCACAAAAGCCACACTGAAATGTTTATGTGGCTTGAGGGAAATGAAGGAAGGCGATAGTTCAGAGTGATAATATCAGAGTACAGGAGCCCCTGAAACGAAACGCCGCGGCGAAATGCGACAAAGTGTCCAGATACAAAAACAAAACCGTTCCAATCAGGTTTTCGTTTCAGAAGAATTTAGCATAATTAAAAAAAAAAAAAAAAAAGCAAAAAGCTAGCATTTTAAACTAGCATAATGCATTAGCCATCAGCAGTTAGTATCGCTAGGACAGCTGTCTGTGTGTATTCCTTAGAAAATGTACCATTACCCCAGAGATTTACACGTTTAGCATGTTCTTCATTGACAAAAAGCAGAAGTTGATACCTCAAAACGTTAAAACAAGCAAAACTCGTTGTGCTTTGTTCCGTTTTCCCGTTCTCTGCTAAAAGTCTTGCTCTCTCTTGATCTCTGGCAGCTTCAATGAATGTTGATAATGGTGTTTTCTTACAGCCTCTCACATGTCTGTGCTTTCTCTAGCTTTCATTTTTCACCAAATTAACACTAAAACTTTGATTTATATATATATATATATATATATATATATATATATATATATATATAGTGAATGTAAAACTGACAACATATTTTCATGTTCTATTTGAATTGAACATTTCTTCTGTGTTTTATTCCCATTTTATTGCTTTATTTAGGGTATCAAGGTGCTGGTTGGCCCCAGGCGTTCCTTGAGATTTTTTTTTGTGTGTGTGTGTGTGTGGTTACCCTGTCCGTCCGGGTTAAACTCCTCAGACAGCAGGTGGTAGCAGCAGCCCACGCCGCAGACGGCCGACAGCTCCGGCTTCGCCACAAACATCCTCAGCGTGCTCGCAGCCAAGTCGCCACACGTGTGCAGGCCGACCATGACGGCTTCCTGGAGTTTGGTGGAAAACACGCAGAGGATGAGGCAGAGGAGGACGGGTGAGGATCGATGGTAGAATTTATTGACGATGACACTGGCAGTCACGCCACTGAGTCGCTCTCCACTCCAGCAGGTGTAACTTTAGACGCTGCTGTGGGAGTCAAGTTTGCTACTAACCCATATGGTTTCCTCTACCTTACACACAATAAATGCATTCTCAGAATGTTTTTTTTTTGTCTCCTCACCTCCAGCTCAGTGATGAGATCCCGCAGCTCAGTTTCTGACGTGACGTAAGACGTGAGCGGCGAAAACACGCCGTCGGCGCCCTCTCCCCTGCTCCGAGCTTTCTTCTCCAGGTTCTCTCTCTTCCTCCTCTCCCTCTCCTCCGCGCTGAGCTGACTAGGAGGAACTCTGGGGGACGGAGGCTGAATCACGTCCGCCGACAGAGCGCTCAGAAAGTGCTCCCCTGATTCTGGATCGAGCGCCGAGTGAGTTTCTGCAGCCGGAGCGTCGACCGACGCCCCCGCATCCTGCTGAGAGCCACTACCCGCTAAAGCGTCCCTGATCCGATTCGGCCCACGTTTCCTCTCCACCGTCTCCGTTTGAGGCGAGGATTGGGCCTCCGCTTGGGTCCGTGCTGCTTTCGAGCGTTTCTGGTACGCTCGCGAGAACTTCTTGAGCTTCCTGTTCCTCTCCTGAGCACCGTGCGTGTTGGTGCTGGAGGAGTCGATGCCGAACACCTGGAGGCCGTACTGCAGCGACAGGAAGGAGCTCAGGTAGCCCTTCCCCGACCCCACGTCTATCACCTGGAATTCAATACGTATTTTTTTTTACAATGTTTTCTTTCTTTGCAATCATTCAAAAGTTAATTTCAATAAAAAAAACAAACAGGCATATTTTGCTTTATATTTCAAACGATTGCATGAATAAAGTTGCATTACTCTACCTGTTTGACTCCACAATGCTGGGCCAAACAAGCCACCGCCTTAGACATGCACTGGACTTCGTGGGATTTCTTTGAGTTCATAAACTCGTCTGGCTCCAGTTTATCTGTTACAAAGAAAAATCCAGGTTAAAAAGCTTCATCGCCTGAGTTGAACGTTCGTGGACAATCATCGTCTACTCGATTTGTATTCTTGGGATAAAGCCCGACCGATTTCTGCACACTCCGACTCGCTGCCTCTCAGGCTCTGCAGCAGCTCATCCCTGCTCACACACACTCCCAGGCCAGGAAGGGATTGGGCCTTGGCCGCCACTAGCAGCACATGGATGTCGACCAGCCGGTTTGAATGAATGCAAAACCCAAATGTTGTCTTGGAATGCTCTGTTGAAAAGGAAAAACACAAAGTGATACTAAGTTTGAATAAATAATTCCCAGCTAGAGCGGCTATGATAATGTCAATTAAGGTTGCAGTCAATTAGGAATTATTGATTTTGCTTGCTAACTTTGTTTATAATCACAAAACACGTCCTAATGTTGCCAAATAATGAAACCTTAATGCATAATAGCTCCTCTGAAAGCTTATTTATCTGCTTATCTGTTGTGAAAACAATGGCGAATCTTGAGCTCCTTTCCAGTTGACCTATTGTACAGTAAGACGGTCATGATAACTGGAAGAGCTAAAGAAATTCACAGTCCAGGTGAGAGAATGTGTCAAAATTAATGGGTGTTGGTTGTAAACTCAAATACGTCTTCTGTGGAAGAAGTAAAGAGTTCAGAACAGTTCAAAATTCCAAATGTTCAGACCTAAATATGTGGGGAAAAAAACGAATGTCAAGTTTTTTATTTGTAAAAATTAATTTCTTTAACATTTATGCACTATCAGATAAAATACGTTTTTTTTTTTTACGTAACAACGTGAGAAAAAGATACTTATGCCCAGTTTCTCTGACGTCTGTATTTACCCTTTTCTTTGTGTTCTGGCTCCCCCTCGTGGTCGCTACCGGAACTGACTGCTGCCAGGACCTCTTGCGGCGTCACAGCAATGAACCGCTTCCACACGTCGTGTGTGTAAAACTCGACCGTGTGAGCATTAGCGATGGCGAGAGTCACCGACAGGAAGCGCTTTACTTCATCTATCCGCCGCTGAATTTCTGTAAGGCTACTACAGGAGGATTTCATTTTGAAAAGCGATTTAAAGAGAACCTCAAAAGCATGTGTATTGTTACCTTCTCATGAAGACGTAAACCAAGTCGTTAGTAGTCAAAACCTAGTCGATGACATAAGGCTCTTTTTTCATGCTTTTGTTCTTTATATTTTCCTGATATAAAAGCTTACATTTTATGGGTCAGTATAGCGTAGAAAAATATTTAATCAACATTTAAATGACAATTATCTCGTAATTAACAACAGTAGTATTTGAGAAGAATGTAATCTATCCGTATTCGGTTATTCCTGCCTGGCTGAACTACGTCACCACGCAGCGTCAGCAGGAAAACGGCATGCGGCTTGAGAATAACTAGCTAAAGTAGCATGAGAGAGTTATAAACGTCCGGTTTTTCGTGATAATTCAATTTTCAAATGGCGCCGACGAACCAGAAAAGGAAAAACGACAAAGCTCAAATCAAAGATGGCAATTTTAGGAAAGAAGGCAAAGCGTCCGGTGGGGTAAACAAGAAAAAGAAGTGGATACCGCACAACAAAATTTTTGAAGGCAGCGTTAAAGAAGGTATGTGTGTCTAGTTTGTTCATTTTTCAAGAAGCTATATTGCTTAATTTATTAGCTAACTGTTATTGAGTAATGTAGATTCGGACTAATTTGTAAAATAAGATTAAAACGTGTATAATGACGAGGTTTTGTAAATTCATTCCCCATACTTGGCTACGTTACAACCACAAACTTCAGGGTATATCCAGGAATGTATTTATTATTTCTTTTGAATATTGATGAAACTGAGGTTGAATTACACGCCTACATATTGTCAGTTGGGTTAAATTTAAACTTTTACTGGGCCATTCTAACACACGAATATTCATTTATATAAACTCAAACTCAGGCTCTCTAGGACGTGTGTTTGTAGCTTTTAGATGTGTTTTTTTTAAACATAGACAATGGATGTCCCTGATTTCTGTTCCAAACTTTAAAACTACTCTGACACCTCTCCTAAAGAAATTCAGGATAAGCATTAAAACTTGCTGATTCCCCCCTCCCCCCCATCAGGTCAAGGATTTGCTTTTAAGAAAAAGGAGAAAATCAGACACGAGTACAACAAACTGCTGAGAAGGGAGCGTAAGAAGAACCCCAAGGCCAATGTGGTGTACAAGGAGGAGTACCCAGAACACCTCAAGCATCTGTACCTGGCGGAGGCTGAGCAACTGAAGAAACAGGCTTGGGAAAACAGAGTGAACAGGAGCAAGCTAAGGATGAGGGGGCAGATGAAGGACGAAACTGAAAATAACGCTGATGTCCCCGATACAGACTTAACTGTGTCAGGGACTGATGCTGAGCTGATGGATTCTGCGTCTGGGAATACTGAGCCAACAACATCGGAGCAAGAAAGGTGACAGTTTGAACCGTCGTAACACAAATCCCATACCAGAGGTTGACAATCGGCAGTTTATGTTTCTGTGTTGTCAAGGAGTTTGGATGTAGTGCATTTGTCATATTTATGAGAAATATTCTTTGACATGTAGGAGACATCATTTATTACTATAAATGTGTCTTGTTTAATTTGTGTTTACCGTATGTGTTGTTGGCATGAACTTGAGGTTTTCCACTTTGTGGTATTTATTGGTGTGATGACAAAAAAAAGATCACATTAATAATTCTTTTGCCTATATTACCGAGAATATGTGCCTCTTGATTTCTGAACAAGATGTTAATTATGTTTATATCTCTTTTTAGTTTTCCAACAAGCAACCGCATGCGAAAGAAAATGCTAAGGAAGACATCCTACCAGAAGACGAAGGAGGAATTTGAGAGCATTCAAGAAAAACGGAGACTAAAGAAAGAGGTGACGCATTTGCCTTTCTCGTCTAATGCTGGACGAATTTGCTGACCTTTTGTGACTTTCATTCGATTTCTTATTTAACAGGCGTACCTGAAGAACAAGCAGCAGAAAGAAGAAGCCACTCAGAGGTACAAGCAGAAAAAAGTTGAGACGTTCCGCATGCTGAGTCAGAAGACTAAGAAAGGACAGCCGAACTTGAACGTTCAAATGGAATATTTACTTCAGAAGATCCAAGGAACTGATAAATGACTCCTCTGCTTGAACTGATTTAACTGACTATCATTTAAAACCTGAAGGAGGGCTGTGATTTTTCCCTCCGTTTGTCTGAAATGACAAATTCTCAGCGGTAACTGAGGAAAATCGACATCTCGTTTCAGGTTATTTTGTAACATCTGTGTGCAGAAGGACTGTCAAACCACCAGGTGGCACTGTGGTGTGGAGATATGTTTTTTTTTTCTTTTTAAAGTTTGTTTCTTGTATAAAATAAAAGAAAAAGAAAGCACTTCTTTTTTTTTTCTTTAAACTAACACAAAATCATTGTTTTTTCCAACAACACACCAACAGTCAACTCCTCAGTTGACCATTGGTGTGTGGTTTTACTTTTCCACTGCGAGTTAAATCATTAACATTCAAGCAGTCGTGATTTTAATTTGCTGTCATCAACCAGATTAAATGCTCTCAGCCTACAGAAGCTAAGAGTTAAACCTGCGTCCCGCTCGGTATGCGCATGCAGCGGGTGAGCCCAGGCTGAAAAGCCTCGGGCTGCTTCCTCATGACATCACATGGTTGCAGAATGACTTGTTGAGCAGCCCTCTGTAAGACGGGACTTCCTAAATGCAGAACACGCTTAACGCTTTGTTGATATGAAGATTAGAGAAAGACTTTTGCGCTAACAAAGTCAAGAAAGGTAAGACACTTTTTGTTCTTTTTCTCTTTTTTTTTGGAGTTTGACAGTTCCATCTTGAAGGTGTGGGAATATATAACTGCCTATGATGTTGAGAGTTGGAAACATTCAAGTAATTTAAGGTAAATCTTGTGTGTGCAGGGA
Organism: Poecilia reticulata; assembly: GCF_904066995.2. Classification (NCBI taxonomy): domain Eukaryota; kingdom Metazoa; phylum Chordata; class Actinopteri; order Cyprinodontiformes; family Poeciliidae; genus Poecilia; species Poecilia reticulata. The sequence goes on along the minus strand of NC_088852.1, from coordinate 7,696,385 downwards.
CTCTTTATTTTTATTCTTTTGGTGGTTTTTGCATTGTTCCAGCTTTCTGAACTGAACCTCTCTCCAAAAAGCAACATTTTTCTTAAATAAATCAAAGTGCACGCTTCATGTTGATTTTATGAACTTTACATGGTTCAGAATAAGTGACACTACACTCCCAACATGAACTGAACAACTTTGCAAACCAAAATGGCCGTTTGAAAGCAGAGCTGCATCACCTGTTGAGAAATCGGCACCACAGTTTTACAGGCATTATCCTGTCTTGTGTTCGGTGTGGTGGGGAACCAATACGATCCTTCACACCACATTCATGTACCTCTGAGCTGCTCGTTTCTTGCGCTGAAGGAAAAAAAAAAAAAGGAAGTATAGTATAGCTGCATGATTATGTCACTACATTTATCCATTCCTTTACAAAAAGTCAATCTTTCTTAACACTTTAAGACATTGCAAGGCAAAAACGAAGCATGAAATCTAACTTCTGTTTCTTTCTTTTTTTTTTATACAGAACCCTTTCCTAGTTTTGGAGCACATTCACAGCTTGTCTCCAGGCTCATCATTCTGGTGCTGCTTTTTACCTTCAAGATCATGGTGACTGTAAAAGGCTTTGGTGGGAGGGGAATTGAGAGAGAGCCAGTGAAGTGAAGTTTTCTTTCTTTTTTCCAAATGACCACCACAGAGGTGAATACCGTTTCCCCACACGTTGTGTCGTTGAAGAGTGCCGGGCATGGAGGAGGAAGAAGTCAGGGTGAACGGCTGTGGACGGAGAGAGTCGGAGTGGGGTCACATCGCCCTGCTGGATAAGACCAAGGAGTTCTTTCAGACCTGCGACGTGGAGGGGAAAGGCTTCATCACCCGCACTGATATGAGGGTGTGTTTCTGACTGAGGCTTTTATATTGTGACTTGCGCTGGAAATTGAAAGTATGTTCACTAAATCTGGTGAACGTCAAAAGTTAAATCTTTTTAAAAATATACAGTCTATCAAAAGTTACGTAGCAAGTCAATTATAATGACAATATCTGGGTAAGTATTCATACTCCTTTAACATTTTGGTTTGGTGTGTCTCCTGTAAATAGGATTTCTAATGCTGAGTTTAAATTGCACACAAATTTGAGTCTTTTTAGTGAATATGGAAATTCTGAAGTCAATTGGTTATTTAGTGGAGTGGTGGGGGGGGACAGAAAGTGGAGATGAAAACACTTAAGGTTTTTATTTGTAACACGTTTTTCCAATCCGTTTTCCACTTTGTGCACGTCCGACACATAAAACCTCAGTGTACAATGTACTGAAGATTGTAGCTGCATCACGACGATGTGAAGAAGGTTTAAGGGGTGTGAGCACAAAACGTTGAAAAGATTGTTCACATTTTTGTGTTTTCATCCTTGAAAAACAATCTGTGGATGCATTAAAGCTCTGCTGAGAGGAACAATAGCTGATGTGTTCACGCTTTTATCGGCGACACAATTTAGTCTCCTCTTTGGCATTAATAATGGTGAATAACGAGCAGGAAACGCTCAGTGTCACCCCTTCTTGGCTCTGTTCTGGATTCTTTTTTTTCCATTTATAATGATTGAGGGGGAACACGTTGCCCTCTCAGTGCACCCAAACAGCCCTAGAAGTGTTGGAGGAGTACCCCTGCCGAAAAGCATCAAAAAGCTAAAGAGCTGCATTCTCAGGCGATTCCGCCTGGATTTTCAAACATCAAAAGTTCCTGGGAAGAGATTGAAATGCCTCTAACATCACTTTACAACATCCTCAGGAAGGAACAGTTTCTGGTAGAGCTCACCTCCAGCATTTTAAAAGTCCCGTCTGTTTACATTGTTCTCCCAACAGAGGCTCCACAGAGAGCTGCCCCTATCTGCTGAGGAGCTCGAGGATGTGTTTGACTCCCTGGATACGGACCGTGCCGGTTACCTCACGCTGGAGGCCTTTTCCTCCAGATTCAGTACGTTTCCTCTCCTTCAACAAACTTCCTTTCTGCTTCAGAGAGATCCTGTTTGACGTTCACAGCTTAGAGTCCTATCAGAGCTGAAGGAGATGAATAAACCTTATTGCCAAGTTGACACCAAGTAACGAAATGTGTCTCTTACGGTTGTTTTTAATGGGAAATATGCATAAAAATTCATTAGTTGTTCTTTTTTTTTTCTTTTGAGGCGTGTAATTGTTTACAGAGGGGGAGTGTGTAGTTTACCAAAGGAAAAACTGCACTGCCTGCATGTGAAAATGTTATGTTGGATTGTCTGTTCAACTGCGGCCTGGAGTTCAGAATGTGTTCAAAAAGCGTGAACTCAATCCAATAAAGCATGTTTGAAAGCCATTAGGAGGGTGTTAAAGCGTGGAGATGTGTGGGGAGAGTGGCTTTTAAATAAGCCGTGGTGAACCCGATTCAGTTAAACTCTGAAACTGAATGAAAATGCGGCTTTTACACCAGAGAAGTTTGGAACGATCCGCAGATCTTCAACAGCAGAGGCCCGAACGATGCGTTTCAGAAATAGATCACCCGCACACTCGCATGCTGGAGTGCATCCCGGTGCGTTCAAACTTTGAAACTGTTTGGGTGTACTTCAGGTCAGTTCCTGCACGGTCGGAGAATCTCTGTCACGGATGACCAAACTCAGGCCCCAGGGCCCGTCCTGAAGGCTAAGGAGGCTCTTTACCAGAGTCAGTGGGAAGCCAGGCTGTCGGGGGTAGAGGACGAAGAAGAGAGGCACTTCTGCATGCTGCTGGAAAGTCTCGGAGCCAGCAATGTGTTCGAGGAGTAAGCTTTGTCCACCTTTGTCTTGTTGCTGCTTTGTATTTATTAACAAAGCTCATCATGGTCCAAATGAATTTAGCAAATCCCTGCTCCCCAGTCCAGGTGAGGTGCGCAACCTTTGGGCCCAGCTCAGGCGAGACGAGCCTCACCTTCTGTCCAACTTTGAGGAATTTCTGGCCAGGGTAACATACCAAATCAAAGAGGCCCATCAGGAAAAGAAGGAGATGGAAAGTGCCTTACAGAGGTAAGAAAATGTGTTTTTTTTTTTTTTTAACGAGGCTTTTTCAAGGAAATTGAAGGGAAAGAAACTTTTTTTTTTGGTTAATAGGACAAATAAATCCATGTTCTTTTACTTCAGTCTCAGTTAAAATCCACTGATTATTAGTTTGGGTTTACAAGTAATTCTATATCTGTGTCAATTCACCTACAGTACAATCGATTTATGACTGGTGGTAGTGCAAGAATTGGTATTCCTGAATGTGTAATGAAAATAAAAATAAAAATCGCTCCTTCCCTCCTCTGTTTAGCAGAACAAAATGTTCTCTGGGTGAGTAGGGGGATTATGTAAAATTGCAGTTCTTACAAACAGAGCCAGCATCAACTGTGTATAGAATTTCTCATGGCACCAGATGGTACACTGCAGCTTTTCTCCTTTACACTTCGCTAATTAGCTGTTTAGAGTCTTGTTTTTTTGTTTTGTTTTGTTTTGTTTTTTTCCCAAAAGGGTGCAAATTTCTGTAAATACCTAACAGGCAGAGCCTAGAGAACAGTCTGTCTTTTTTTAAAGCTTTCTTTTTTTCTTTTTTTTTATGCAATCAAAATGACTATAGTTATCTCTTCATTTCAGGAAGACAGCGACGCATGACAGCGAGATCCGCCACTTGTACGAAGAGATGGAGGCGCAGATCAAAAATGAAAAAGATCGACTTGTGCTGCAGGTACCGGAGCTCAAATACAGAGAAATAAACTGTCAAACCTGCTTCTCTGTTGGTAGCATAAAAAAAAAAAAAAAAATGGAGAAATGATTTCCTGTTCAGCATACCTTGTTTTTATAAACTTTTTTTTTTTTTTTAAAGAGGAATCTCCAACTACTATGAAGACTATTTGTGATCCTTGTAAGAGATTTTCAAAATCATCGTCTTCCTGAATTTGAAAATGGATACAAAAATCAATTTTTAATATTTTTTTTATTGGCACATATCTTTGAGGTTGGGTCTTTATGTTTAGCTTTTATCTACGTGTGACCTTGGAGCATTTCTAATCCGACCTGCAGGACTCGGAGCGCCTTCAGGTGCGCAGCCAGGAGCTGGAGCACCAGCTGTTCTCCAAGGAACGAGAGCTGGAGCAGCTCTTCCAGAAGCAGAAACGGGTACGTCGATGCACACTGCACCTTGCATGTTAATCCCCGGCACGCCTAGTTACAGTACTGGACACCTGGAGGACCGGAGACTGCGTCTTATTTCATAATAAACACCGCTGCCACCACAATAAAAGGAAAACGTCTCCTGTTAGCAAGCAGTTGTGGCCGTTTTTCCACTTTTGCTCTAATTGTGACACCTTCAGATGGGACCGGTGCCAGGACTGTGATGTTATTGGACTTATTCAAAGGATTTTGTTCTTAATTGATAGGAAAACATTAGCTGCAGAAAGCTGTTGGAGCTCTCTCCTGCCGCGTCCTGCGAACTCTGCCATGCTACAGGATATTTGCTAATAACTGACTCAGGATTTGACTCTTTCTTTGTTCCGGTTCAATTATATAGGTAGCCTGCTGAACCGAAATGGCCTACAAATCAAGAATTGGTCTTTGATAAATACAATTTAAATATTATTCAGCATTTAAAAGCAAAAGGCAGACAAAACCATGTCGATGCTCCATGCTTAGCTGCACATACTGGTCTGGATAATTAGGAAAAACAAACACACTTTTTCTTTTTTTTTTGGCAGTTAGAGCTCCAGTGCCACGAGCTGAACAGCGAGAGGCAGGAGAGCCACGTGGAGAATGTCAAGCTGAAAACGACCAACGAGGAGCTGTCCAGAGCGCTGGAGAGCACCAGCCTGGAGCTCTCTCTGGCTCAGGAGCACCTGGCTCTGCTGCAGCAGCAGGCAGCCAGGCTGCATCAGGAGAAAGAGATGTAGGTAGAAACTGTTTATTCTCAAAGGTTGATCTTTTGTTGTCGGTTTTATTTTTTTATGTATTCTTTTTACTGAGAAATCTGTGGTGGTGTTCGTCCCGTTTAAGGGAAATGTACAGAATAACCGAGGGCCTCCGGAGGGAGAAACGATGCCTCATGAAGCAGCTCGACCTCCTCAGGTGAGACCGGCAGTTTCCCAAGCCGGTTCTTGATCTCTTTCCCTTAAATGTATGAGACTTGACTAGATAAAAGCAACCATGTTCGTTCCAGAGAGGTGAACAAACACTTGAAGGATGAGCGAGACATATTCTGCGCCGTTGTAAGTTCTTTTTTAAAAATAAATTTGCATAACCACACTGATTGAAGATAAACTTACGTAAACTTTTGTGTTTATTAAAAAAAAAAAAAAAAAAAGCCACAAACCTCACTCAGAAAAAAGCAGAAGCAGATGGAGGGCCTTGCTGACTTATTTGATGACGAAAGTCAACCAGCAAAAAGGTAATTCATTTGTCGTCATATTAGTACTGTGAGAAAACGTACTCTTTTGGGATAGTTTTCTATGCTGGCAAGAATATACAGAATTTTGTGATGTAAAAACAAAAAAAAATCATGCAGAACTGGCAAAACGTGAAACATTTCCACATTTTTGTTACATTACATGTACAAACCTGATTTTCAATTACTGGGGTTGTGTGTGGGGAAAGCATGACAAAGTGCATTTTACACCATTCACATTACAATTTCCTTCTCCTTCAAAATTACGCATAACAATAAAAAGATTGAAGTTTGTAGTAGTGTAGTGTGAGTTTGTAGTTGGGGATGCTCTGTAAACGTGAGGAAAAACGGAGGAAAACTGGTTTGAAGCCTGTCAGTTTAGATTAAAAAAAAAAGTTCAGTATGCAGATCAGAAGCATTCTAGGGATTTGGCCTGCGGATATCTGTGCCGGTCATCTCAGTGTGTCCTCTGTTTCTCCTCTGTTCCTAAAGAGACCCTCCGCTGGTGGAAGGGTCCTTCCAGTCTCTGGAGGCGTTGCCCGTAGAGCACCTTCAAATCGTGTTTGTTGCTTCCTCCTCCAGTAGTGAAGACGACGCCCCCGCAGCTTCTACTGCCCGCACCGCTGTGCGTCGGCAGCGACCTGCTGCGAAGAAAGCCTCAACCTTGGCCAACGGCAACGTCAGCCCAGGCCCAGCCAGAGAACAAGGCGTGAAGCCAAAGCCCAGAAGGACGTCGGCTGAAACCGCCACCGACAGGAAAGTGGTGGCGAAAACCAGAGAGAGCTCAAACAGAGGGGAGTCTGAGAGGAAGACGAGTGAAGAGGGAGAGGACGTGCTCGGTGAGCCGGCAGACGGCTGGCCGCTTCGCAGGGTCATCTCGATTGAGGAAGACCACCTGCCGCACCTTCTTCAAGGCGGACCCCAACCGTTACTGCACCAGCTCAGGGAGGAAGAAGATGATTATGAAGAGGAAGCTCATAGCGAGGCTGAGACTAGTGCTGTCACAAGTACTGATCTCAGTACAACGCCTCTTGCGAGACACGTCACTGTTCCTACCGGATCTTCTTCTAGTAAAAAATCCCAAGTGAAGAAGACTCCAGCGTCTCCACGATGCCAGCCTGTTGGGAGGGAGGCCAAACCAGTGAGTCTACTGCTCCAGTTTGTCTCAAACGAGTCACTACCAGTTTTAGTTTGCGAAACAAATACGACTCATTTTATCATCCCCCAGAAAGCAAAGGAAAGCGCAGTGTTTGCCCCGGATCGTCTGTTTAAGGTCGTCCTGGTCGGGAACTCCAGCGTAGGCAAGACATCCTTGCTGCGCTCCTTTTGTGAGGGCCGTTTCCACCCGTCCACAACGGCTACTGTGGGTGAGAAGAAAGACATTCATTCTGCGACCATGAAACAAACGGAAGTCGTATGCTTATAGACGTTAACAAAGAAGATCTGAGGGTGAATAAGTATCACATGGAAGGGCTTATGAAGTCACACTGCCTGTCTTAGAGCTCCGACTCACATTGTACAGGAGATTAAGTGACTCCTTGTGATTTTTTTAAGCCTGCTTTCATCCCTCACACTCAATTATCCTCATTCCCTCTCTTTTCTCTGGTACAAGTCACTCGAAGGTCCTCTAGTGGCCGTTCTTGATAGCAATCTTTAGTAAATCAAAGCAATGCTGCTCACATTTCTTAGCATCCCTTGTTAAAAACCACAAAATAACTCCATGGTGTACATGGCCTGCATTTGTATAGTGCTTTTTCCAAGTCTGAGGACTCCAAAGCAATTTCCACTTTACATTCAGTCAATCATATACACATTCAAATTGTTTTATTTACGTTTCTCTTTTTTTAACGAGCTCAGTTGTCGGTGTCCCAAACAGTCCTTTATAGAGAGGTAATTGTAGACTTTTTAAAATACTTTTTATAGGTGATCAGAAATTCTAAATGCTAAACGGTTGTTTTTTTTTTTATCAGATCAGACATTGATCTAACGGTAAACAAAAGATAAGTATGTGGAAAGGCAGATATTTCTGACATTCTGGTATTGTGGCGGATCTGTGATGCTGTGATCCAAAACAAATCATGTCATTTTAGGTAAGACTAAATTCTGATCTATCATCAAAAGGGGGCTATGAAAAATGCAGCAAGATGATCAATTTTTTTTTCCCAGCTGGTACAAAAAACAATCTTAGTGTGATTTTTTTTTCCTCCTCTAACATAATTTATAGTGTAATAAAAAATTTATTTTACTGAAGATTTTCAGTGTGAGATTAAGCTGCTGCAATAAGAGATGAATCTATTTTACTGCTTTCCTCTTTATTAGCCGTGCCAATAAATGCGGCCAGCACTGTGTACTCTGTTGTGTAACTGGTACATCAGTGTAATATATTAATATGGAATACATGCTAAACCTTTTTCTCACTAGGCATCGACTACAGCGTGAAGACGTTAACGCTGGACAATATGCAAATAGCAATGCAGCTTTGGGACACTGCAGGACAGGAGAGGTGAGTTCATAAAGTATTCTAAGATCAGTCATCTAAAACCATCAGATAATTAACTTATGCGCTATTAGTGCTACTAATGAAGGGCTGCATTCCCAAGAAAATGATTGTGAGACATTGTAGATTTTCGGTGTAAACGTCAAGTGCAGTGTTTTATATTCTACCTAATTTGCTCCAACCTTCACCCAGGTTCCGCAGCATGACCAAGCAGTTCTTTCGCAAGGCCGACGGCGTGGTGTTAATGTATGATGTCACAGTGGCGGAGAGCTTCGCAGCTGTCAAACCCTGGCTTCTGAATGTCCAGGTGGGGAAATTTAACCTGAAAAGCTTTACGCAACCGGCTCTTCCAAGTTGTTTTCAGGTCTGTTTTTCTTTCTATTTCTCAATGACGTTTTGAACATATGGTTTACTGTACTTACTCCAGGGCCCTAAACATGAACGATAAGTCAGGAAAACCTGCGAAAGCATTGGACTTCATTGAATTTAAAATAAATTTAGAACTTCAAAAATGTCCAGAAAAAAAAATGACTTCACATGTTGAAGTTCTTTAAAGTACTTTCACTATGTTCGCTATAGGTTTGAAACAAACGAAAAAAAGTCTGTCATTTTGGAAAATTTGAGATATTCATAACCAAATGGGAGTGACTAGCCTTTAAATTAGGGTTTCTCACCATACAACACAAACTTGCTCATTAATCTTTTACTTAAAAGATATGAGCACCATCAAAGCTATTCTTGTATCCTCATAAAAAAGCTTAAAACACATGCTGGCATTATTTTCAACATTTTCAAACAGCCTCACCAACTTCCTATGGATTCGGTCTGGGAGGAATCGTAGTGGGAAGGTGGTGGTCCTCAAAGCCAGTGGTTGGGACACTGCTGCTTCCACCTCAAGCTTTGATTAAATCTAATCCATCTCACAGAAATGCAATGCGAAAGCTAGTTTAGTGCTCTTAACGGTGGCACCCTGTCTTTTATTTTCCCAGGAGGCAGCAGGTGAGGGCATACCCATTCTCCTGCTGGGCAACAAAATGGACATGACAAGAGAGAGGGAGGTGTCCTTTAAAGATGCAGAGCAACTAGCGTCTGTAAGTGTGCCTCCAGGATAATACACGTTCTGACTTCTTCTTACTTGTAAAGAAACAATCGGTGTAATAAAATTCTGTTTTATCTCTGTGTGGAAAAAAGAGACGCACGTCACATGATTTCACATCTTTTTTTTTTTTTTTTGCTCGTCTTTCTTAGGAAAACAAGGTGATATTCTTTGAGGTCAGCGCCTACACCGGCAAAAATGTGACCGAGTCCCTGACTCACCTGGCCAGGTAAGACACTAACTTTGAAACACCTTAGTTATAAAATCCAGTTGCTAAGGAGAAGCTGGAGTGAAAATGGGGAAGAGAGAAAAAAAAAAAAGAAAAAGCATTTTGTGTTCCAGTTTTCACCAGAGGTGATGTGACTGATGGTCACTGTTGACTCATTCCCTCTTCCTGCTCTTGTGCTTTTTAGGATTTTAATGGAGCAGGAGGACACGGTAAGAGACACAACAGTCAGCCTCAGTGCTCAGCCCATTAAGAAGAAAGCCTGCTGCAAGTGAAGACACCCATCCTTGCAAAAACAAGGACAGATTGAATTTCTGACAGCAGCAATTTACAGAGTCCTACATCAGTTTCTGACAGTTGCACAAAAGCAAAAAAAAAAAGAAAAAAGTAAATTAGATGTTGAACTGCTGTAGAAACCTCACTTTAAAAGGGTTTCTTTCAAAAAACTATTTTTATTTCAGTGAACCCTCCACCCCCCATAAAAATATAGGTGTGAAGAACTCTATTTCTTGAAGAAATTGGTGAAAAACTGAAGCTCCAAGAGTGTCTACCTTAATGAAAAACATGTGAATAATGCTTTTGTTAATCACAACAGTGCAATGTCTAAGATTTAGAAAGTATCTAATTGTAAATGAGTTGGTAATATGTGTGATTTAAAAAAAAAAAAAAAATCACTCTGAAAACCTTTATTAATGATAGGTTGTCCAGGCATGTTCTGTTTTTGATGCATCTTCTGCTGAAAAAAAAATAAATAAAAAGAAATAGTGGGAGAAAACGGAAAGAGAAACCGCACACATTTTATTTTATTTCACATTTTATTCATCATCACATCCAACTTTGTGTCTTTTTCAATTTTCGTATGTCTTCCCACTTTTCAAAAGAATGACCCAAGACATATTGCATCAGTGTTTCTTTGCTGTCTTAGACGTTTTCCTGTGGGGTTTTTTTTTTTCTGAAGCCTAAACACATTTTGTTCTGAGTTGGTGACAAAAAAAGAAATATGTGAAGCAGCATTTTCTATATCTCTGGAATTGATGCCCAACGCCCGCATCCCCATCCCCCATCCCCCACCCCACCGCCAACACTCACTCCAAAACCCAAAAACCACAAACAGGAAATGACTCATCTTACTTTCTATGCAAAACAACAACAGAGCCTGTCTGTGATGTCCCATGCAAATCCAGTCTCCTAGTTTACAAATCACACCTATGGTTATGATATTTAAAATTAATTTTTTTTTTAAAAAAAGGTAAAATGTTCTACACAGGCACTAAATTCTGTATTTGACTTTTTTTTTTCAGTTTTAGTTTTGCGTTCAGTTTGACATTATTATTATTTTTGACAATGCAACATCTCATGTTAGTTTTTAATTAACTAAATATATGGTGACGTTGACTTGAGAATAATGGGGCCAATAAGCATATAATTTCCCAGTCATCATTACAATCCATTAATCTTAATTTAAACATTTGCTTTGAGTTTAAATTACTTGCTCTTATTATGATCTGAAACCACAGAGGTGATCGGTAAACCTAGAGACGGCTTTGCACGGCAAGATTCTGTTAGATTCTAAAATCACGTTTGACGTTTCCAATTTGCACACAGTAAATAATCATTCCAAAGCTTTTTGTCTCATGAAAAAAAAAAAAAAAAATCAAAGAATCTCTTAAGAACAAGGAAAAAGTCATGTTTTTGTACGGCGTTACATTCAACAATGGGGTTGCAGTTATTTTTACGTTTCCTGTCAGAAGTTTACATACGCTTATCTTTCGGATTAATGTCATGTTCGTTTGGCGCTTTTAACGAATTATGTTAAAATGATGTTATGTTGGAACAATATAAAAATTGTTCCAACATAACATCTACTAATCTACTAAGTTTAGATTAGTAGCAGATTTACGCTGGGTCAAAATTATACATGCGGGTTCAAACACATATCCATCATTTGGATACGTGTGTCATCACAAGTTGCAGAGAAACAACAACAACACTATTGTAAACATCGACAAGCTCGTGGCATCACTTTGTCTGAATATTTAAACAATTTTCTTACCAGAAAGAGTAGACCCAGCTTATATTTGTTGTTTTTCAGATATTTCAGATCATTCAAACGAAGGATCTGTAGACGCAATGGCCGTATGTAAACTTCTGACCGGCTCTATCTGTGACGGCGCTATTGCTGAGAGAAGATTCGACGCTCATTCTGGTTGCGTCACTTCGATGCAGACTTGACGGCATCCAGTAAAGATGCCCGTTTGCCTCCCACCCTGATCAGCTGGACCGCTTCCTGGACAGCCTTCGTCCTCCAGTTGTGTCCGGGGGGGCGGGGTGCCTCGGGGCGGGTCTGCGCCGGTGCTTCTGCTTCCTGCTAGCGCATTTTATAGTCGTGAGAAATGGCAGCTTCACATAGTTGTCCTTTAAAATCTAGCTCAAGGGTGAACTCCAGGTCGCGCTGCAAAAAAATGTGATGTGAAATGACTTGAAGATGAAGCAAAACTCCCACACACACACACGAGTAAAAGCATAGAAGCTGACTCAAATACAATGAGCTAAATGGCAGCTAGACTCATTCATTTTTCAATTAACATGAAGTTATACGAGCCATTAATTAAAAGACATTGGGCTGGAATATATATATTATAATGTGAGTGTGCTTTCAAAAGAGATTAAAAAAAAAAAAGCTGCTCAGAGTTGACAAGATGGGTAAAGCTTAAAGAAAACATTTTTAAAGTCTGCACATTGTGAAACGTCAGAGCTTTAGAAGGGCCCAATCAAAGTCCAGACATAAATACAAATGAGGATCTGTAGCGAAATTGTTTGGAATAGACCTTTAATCCCATCTGACTGAGCTTGAGCTAAGAAATGTTAAATCTCTAGAGGTGAAAAGCAAATACTTCAAGTTCTTCTACTCCACAAATAAGTTCTATATAATTGCATGTAAATTATTGCAGCGTTCTATAAGGACCTGAACAACATCAGCGCTTTTGAGTCTTACCACGTTCTTTTCATTGGGTCTAACGGTGATGCTGCCAAAGATCTCTTCTCCTTTCTTGACAGTTAAGTAGTCCTCTAAATAAAACACAGTCTGCTTCCAGTGGGTGCTGGGAGCATCTGGAGCTGAGGAAGAAAAGGAAAAATGTAACTCAGAAAAAAAAAATGAAATGGGGAAAGAAATTTGACTGGTTAACTTATTGAAAGAAGGCAAGGAAGACAGAGAGGGGGATATTGTCTTAAGGGAAGTAAGAAATTGCACACCGGTTCTGGTGAGCTCTATACTGCCTTGGGCTTGTATACATGGACATTTTTTATTTTTTTCATTTTTTTAAAGCACACTGGCTGACATCCACTCACCCAGTGGGAGAAACATAAAGGTGGAGAGGAGAGAACTCCTTCGGTGATGCTCTGCCTCGGCCCCAACAGACACAGCCAAACATAGAACCTCCTCTACACGACATTATGTAAGCAAACTGGTACGTGAATGTATTAAAACAGGCTTACATAACGGCTTACGCAGAGTCGAGTGGTGATTCCGCCGGCAACAAACACTAGTTTGATTTGCGGAACTTGAGCAGAGCGTGGCCAGGAGCGGGGAAGGTGAAGCGATTAGCGAAACTGCTGCCAGGCGGTTCGGAACGTGAAAGTAACAGGGAGAGGATTTCTGGCGAAACCTGCTGAAGGTATTGTCATCATGTCACATGTAGGAGTAAAGCTGAAAACCAGGGGTTTCTGTGATCAACACCTGTTTGGAAGATGATACAAGTTCCTTTTGTGTTATTTTTACAGGAGGTTTGGTGAAGTGGAGGAACTTGGCGTTATTTAGCTAATGATGCTTAAATCCCCTTTTATCTTCGTATTTAATTTTCGATTTAAAAATAAAAAAAAAATTGGTTGATATTTGGCAATTAAATGTATTCACCAAATGTTTAAGGATGTGTTGCATTTATTTTTATTTTGCAACATAATCTCACCCATTTTTTTTTTTTGAAAATTCCAGTCTTTAATTTGAGTGAATTTATTTGATGAGAGAAAAAAAATCCCAAAAATAAAATGTGCATTTTTTTGTTAAAATAAACTAAGTTAAATTAATGGTGCAATAATTGTTTCTCGCAAAATTTTAGGTGCCACAGTTAGTGTAAAATTACTTAAATTCAAATTTTTTGACCAGATTTATAGATATTGCTCCATAAAAATCAGTGGGTGGGGCTAAAACTAAGTCAAGCCAATTGAATCTTATAGAATATTCAACATGTAAAAGACTTCATATTTTATGACATCTTCATTTCCAACATAGCAAATGTATATTGGAATGAGTTTGTTCCAGTCTCACCGGTGGAGAAGCCCGTCTTTTTGTGACATTTGGTGAACTCCATATTGAAATAAGTCACCAAAGCGTGAACGTAATCGTTGCGCTGGATCTGCAGGCAGAAAGCCGAGGTGAAGGACAGGTCCTCCGGCTTCACAGTGTAGATGTCCACCTCCTTGAAAACACACACAGAAACCATATTTGCCGTATTTAAAAAAAAAAAAAAAAAAAACTGCCACAGAGACGCCTGCCCCCGTTGTTTTCGACCGATTCGGTTGATGCTGGAGACGCCAGCGCCGCGCCGTCTCCCTCACACATGTGTGCACATGCCAGGGCTGCTGCGACATTCACCGCGATTTTTGGTTCATGTGCGAATTTGTTGTGCGCGAAAGCCCACAGGTTGAATCACGGCTGGATAATCAAGCATGTTCGCACTACACATGCTGTGTGGGCGTCCTCCCTTGAGTCCTTTTTGGAAGGGAGGTTTTCTGAGGCTGTGTGTGTTATATATTCAAGTCCTGCCTTGTGGCTGGCGTTGCCTCAGAGACATCTTTGACTTTTCTGCAACCTGCTGCACATCTCAGCGGGGCCCCGAAATGGAGAGAGAGCAGTTTACGTCCCTCCTTTGCATCGCAGATAATGAGTTGCGTGAAAGTACACGGGTTTTTTACTTTTTTTTACACCGAGACCTGTTCATTCCGCCCAAGCAGCTTTACATCAGCATGACAGATTGTGATTTAACACCTTTGTCCTCTCCAGTAATACCAGGACCATATCTTTATGCAGTAAAATGGGGGAGGTGAGAAAAAAAAAAAGCCATGGGAGTGACTTTGTAATTTAAGCCTGTGAAGAATGACTGACAGCACAAATTAGGATAGTGGGAGATGGGGGGTGGGGGGGGGGGTGCAGCTGAGCTCTGAATTTACACGTACGCGGCTCTGCAAAAGTATTCATGCCACTTAAACTTCCCCGCACTTTTGTCATGTTAAGCCACACGCTTCAACTGTTTAATTGGGAATAAAAGTGGTGGGCCAACTCAAACTCTGTGAAGCAGAAGTGGTTTTCAAAATCGTTGACGAGGAAATGTCTGGAAGCCGGGTGCGTATTCTGTGCTTTTCTCCCTCTCCATCCTTGGAGTCAACACTTTGTGGAACCTCTTTTTGCTGCTGACGCAGTCTTTTGTCATGTCTCTACAACCGTCACAATTAAAAGGCCAGCCACTTTTTAGCAAAAAATAATGTCCACTCACTCAGACTGGATAGACGGCATCTGTGACCAGCACCGGTCAAGTCTTGTATTTATGCAACTTAACACGCATGAATACTTTCTAGAGATGATGTATTCAGGTTGATTGACTCCCTTACTTTTCTGCCACACACACAGCAGTGCTTTGCAAGTAAATGTCGTCCTCAAATTTGCTTTTGGGAAACTTTAAAGAGCATTTCTTCAGGTTTTCTTTCTTAAATTGCTTTCATTGAACCACTTTTCAATAAGAGTCAACTTTGCGGGGCGCGCAACTAATCGCTGACCTCTGTGTATCCCCTCCAGAGTTATCACTGTTCAAATGAAGGATTGAACGGTACTTTGTGAGACGTTTGAGGCTCGGTATGCTGTTTTATGACCTAATCCAGCTTTAGACTTCTTCGAAACTGTATCCCCGAGTGGTCTGAGATGATTCTTGGTCTGCATGATGCTGTTTGTTCTCTTGACAAAACTCTGGGGCCTTTACAGAACAGCCCGATTTATGCTAATTGTAATTGACGGACTTCTAATGATTCCTTGCCTCAGATTTTATTTGGGAGTATCAGAATAAAAGATGCTTTGTTTGACATAAAAAAAAAAATTCCCATTTTCTTTTTGCCTCATGTTGCTCTGTAACATGAGTTTTTATTTAATTTGAAAGAATGCTGTTATAAAGTCAACTTGAAAATAAAGGTTAAAATAAAGAGTGTTGTAGGAGCAAGTGAGAAGCAAGACAGAGAGGCTAAGAAAACAAAAGCACTGGATAATCCAAATCGAAGAAGGAAAAAAAAAGATGGAGCAAAGCAGATGAAAGAAGGCAATAAAAGAAGAAGCTTTGATAGAATCTATGGTGGACAAAAAAACGACAAAAAAAACTATCAATCTCTCTGAATGCTCTCATCTTCTCTTCATTTGGGAGATGAAAGACAAGCCAGCGTTGTATCCTGGAGGAGGGAAACAGACCTGCAGTCTATTACAACTTGCCAGAAAAGCTCCATTATGTACTAGAAAATAGCCTCGGCAGACGGCAAGCGCTCAGAGATGCTGGAAGTGATGTCTGTCGGTGAATTTCCAGAATTTGAGCACATAAAAGAAACCACCTGGATGTGTGCCAGAATAATAGTTGGGTTTTTGTGTGTGTGTGTGTGTTGTTGGTTTTTATATCTTTGTCAGCGTGTGACAGAATTTGACTTGAAAGACTAAACAAGATGCCCAACGACTCTTTCTCGGAAGAGTTGCATAGACACACCTACCTTTATGAGACAGGCGTTAGTCACCACCTGCTTTGGATCCACCACGTCCACCAGAGGCTCTTTGATGGCCACGTTGCGAATGCAGCTCATGTCGAACCCATACACGTTTTCCCACCCTGCATTAAAAAAAAAAATTAAACACTTCTTACACAGATTTTCACAGGATGCACTTTATTTTTTGCACATTCAATGCATGCTTGTATTGCTTAGTTCTACTGGTTCCTGCTCTAAGCCTTTCAGCCCAGATCAGTTTCTCTGTCTATCTAAGCTCAGAGTGAAGAAAGAAAGAAAGAAAGAAAGAAAGAAAGAAAGAAAGAAAGAACATCATTCAAATAAGCTCCAGCCTCCTCCAGTATGTCTGGCAGCCATGTTTTTATTATAATTTGGACTGAAAATACACCAAACAACCTTTCCCTCCCCCAGTCCCTCTGTCCTTCCACTCCACCTCATTTTGTCAGGAGGCCAGACTCTGAGAACGTGTGGCTGAGGAGCGCAACACCAACGCGTAAGCTACTAAAAATAACAATCTGAAGCTTTCTTTCAGATGGACTCAATTCTTTTGGGATTTGCGTGAAACGACTGCGCCTCCATTTTTTTGATGTGTTTAGATGTAATAAAAGTGGGCCACCTGTGCGGCGGATGGAAAACTCGGCAGGAGTTATTCAGCGTCGACGCTGGACTGCGTGGCACCTTTTAAAATGAGCGCTTTGATCTTGACCACAGGTTTAAGCCCGGACCTCTGACTGCGGCAGCTATTTGAGCACATTCAGAGGGTGGGCGCTCTGCGGGAAGCTGAGGACTAATCTCCAAAAGGATTTCTTCTTTTAGCTAACCCCAGGCGGCATGAATTTGCGAATGCAATCAATATCTGTTTGTTCATTTCAACAATGCAATTCAAAGTGCGATTCATTCGGTGGAAATGATGCATTTTAAATGTTTACTTCCGTTAATGGCTTACGGTCAAGGAAACCTCGACACCCGCATTCTCAGAATATGAAAAGGGACCGGGAATCAGGGTAATTCAGATTTAAGTTCCCTGCAGGACTTTAACTCCTGCTCACATAACCAAAAAGTACAAATACCAGCTTTAAGAACCGTTGTATAACTTTGCTTAATTGGCCAAATGATGAGTCGTAGCAATGGAAGACGAGAAACACCAGAGCCAACTATGTAGTAGAGCTAACGGCTACTACGTAGCAACTTGATTTTCCTTAGAGCCACAGACTGTTTACATCCATACCATGCTGCATTAATGCAGTAATTCATGCCCTGCCCAGGTTTTTTGTGATATTCAAATTTTCCCAAAACATTTTTACTGAGCTGCATAATTGTGGGTGTAACTAATCTCAGTTTCATGTTTTGAACAAAAAACAAATGTACAAAAATGAACATTTTGGCTTTTTATTAGTGTAAATGGGGTTCATCACATGTTCATGTGAGAAACATGGCTGTCCTACATTTTTCTCTGCATCCTTAACAGCTTCCTGCACACCCGTAGCATAGTGGACACTAAAAACAGGACACTTCTTGTGGGACTTAAACCCTACATATCTAGGTGAAAGTACTTTGTCCTCTGTAATCCTCACGGCGGCCTTGTTTTGCTCCGTAGAACCTCAAGCGATCTGTTCTGAATAGACGCCTTTACGATTATTTGCTACATAAAAAGACGGAACCTAATTCCAGTCACGCTGAAGAAAAAAAAAAAAACACTTGTTCAACTTGAGTCCGAGTTGTGAAGGTGCCTCCTCTGCTCTCTCATCTGGAACCAACATCTGCTGCAGATATGAACATTCTTATTCCTCTTTAATTTGATTCCACATTGATTACTGCAACGCATTGTTCTCATCACTCGATAAAAATCGTCCTTCACCACTTTCAGTTGGTTCACGACCTCCAACCTTTGAGTTCAAACTTTGTTTTAGATTGTTTGTTCTGTGCTCTGTTTTTTTTTATGTTCTATGAAGGTTACTCTAAAGCACTTTTTCATCTGTGGAAACTGCTGTAAGCAAGTAAAGGTAGTTCGTTAATTAGTGGGTAAACGTGAAATATGACAATTTTTGTCATTTAAAAGAGAAAAGAAAAGATACAGGAGGGGCAAAATTAAAACAGGAAGGAGTGATTTTCAACACAAGAAATGGAGGCAGGAACTAGCAAAGGGACGAGTTAACCTGGAGCTCCAACATGGTATTTTCTCATGGTTTCACTATGATGCACTCTGCCAAATACTAAAATACAAACCAGTTCCTTCCCTTCACATTTCCTCCAGTTTACTCGCTACACTGAGCCACGCTAATTACCGCTCACCCTGGGACATATTTTGTGCTCACGCTCGACAGCAAATGTTTCAAGTGTGGATTACAACATGAATGCCATGTAATATTAGAAGTTATGTATGCAACAAAGACAAAGTGAAAACTACTTTAACTGATTCAAGTACTAATTAACATGGTTTTATATTTTGTTTATTTTTAAGTTTTATTTTTTTGTCACGAATGCGTATTTACATTTTTAAAAGGATAAAATATTCCAACTTAAGTTTATGAATGCCAAAGCTTCAGCTTTTTGCCAAAATTCTGACTCCCAATTGTATTTTTGCATATTTGTCTGAACAGGTGAGTGTGACACTTTGACCACAGGATGACCCCGAGCTACGTTCACAGTTCTGCTCCCGATGCATTGCTTTTGATTTTCTCATGATGTCACAACAGAAACAGAAGCGCTTGAGGATTTTGCCTGAAACATCACCCTCAGCTGTGCCTCGAGTTAGTACTTGGTGATTGTAGCTCAAAAGAAAAAAAACAAAAAAACATCCTACTTGTGTCTCCCAACTTGAAAGGCTGGGCAAACGCAGATTAGAGTGGTTCTGGTTCCGGACGTTTTTTACCACATGTAAAATCTTGTTCTGGTATTTAGCAAACAGAAATTATTTTTGGTAGTCTTAACAGACTTTAAATAGAAGAAGTTTAGTTTTGATTTATTGTCAGACGATAATACAGAATATGCAGGGGTGAAAGTAGTTTTAAATTCTTGGGGGTACTATGACAAAATATATATATATATATATATATATATATATATATAATTGCTTCTTTGTGTACTTTGGAGTTTCTGTTCTGATTTTTTTTTTTTTTGCAAAGCGATAAAAGCTGGGTAGCTCTTGAATTGCTACAAAATAAAGCTGTATTTCCCTCAACCAACTGGCAGCAATGTTGACACGATGACAACTAAATTCTGGACATCATGGCATGGAGTGCATCCCAGTTTTCCATGTCTGGCATATAACCATTCATTTTAGCTTTTAAACTGGTTATATTGATCCTGTGTCCAGACAGAGGGATAATCAGTAGCCCGGCATCATGACCTGTTTGTTCTGAAGATCCTGCAGCTTCCACTTCTCTTCCTAACATGATGCCTCCTCACCCTGACTCTCATACTGATAGGAGGAACCACAGAGTTCTGTTAAGTTAAAGCTCATCTTCAGAAGTTGGGATATTTTTCTCCAACAGGTTCCAGAGGAATCACCTCAAACCAGATGTTGGACTGGATTTTATTTCAGTTATTTGTGAATGTTAGCTTCTCATTTTCAACAGTGGAGCTATAAAGGTTGAAAAAGGTTATTATTTTGGAGAAAGTCTCATCAATATCAATGTTTCCACTGAATAAGAGGCAATTTTATTTTTTTTGATAAAGGAAAAGCCTCTCAGACTCTGAGCCCAACAGCACCAAACTATTATTTTTATTAGACAATTTAATTTCACATAATTATCTCGGTAGAAGCCATTTGTTTGTTAAATACTTAATGAAACATGTTTACCGTGTTTGATGTTTGTTGTAAATTACTTACTCACAAAGAACGAGGTAATTAGTCCAAGTTTGTCATTTATTGGACGTTCAGAAACTACAGCGGCTGTGATGCACCAAGACGAAGGTAAAACAACCTGAACAGGTGATCAACTTGTAACAGTCGTAATCGTGTAGTCAGGCAGACAGACAGGTACCCCGCAGTACCGTCCAGTCGAGTCTACCGCCTCCTCTCCTCCCTTAAACACAACCCAAGTGTTCCATCCATCCATCCATCCATTTTCTTTCACCCTTGTCCCTCAGTGGGGTCGGGAGGGTTGCTGGTGCCCATCTCCAGCTAACGTTCCGGGCGAGAGGCGGGGTTCACCCTGGACAGGTCGCCAGTCTGTCGCAGGGCAACACAGAGACACACAGGACAAACAACCATGCACACACACTTTGTAACCCAAGTGTTACAAACTCTAAACCACTCGCACCTTTATAGATGCGTTCACACCCTTACTCCGTCTCTGTGTCTTTAAGCACACCCGTTGCCATGGCAACCTCCTGCGCTCCACATGCCGACCAGAGATTACTTTAAAAACATAACATTCAGTCCGTCACGATATTACGGTTTGCAGGCTTTATTATTTATTTTGCGATTATTAATAAATGCTCCCTGAACACAACTGTGGTTGATTAGTTCATTTTAAACTCCAGCTCTGCGTGTTATTTTGA
Source organism: Poecilia reticulata (assembly GCF_904066995.2). NCBI lineage: Eukaryota > Metazoa > Chordata > Actinopteri > Cyprinodontiformes > Poeciliidae > Poecilia > Poecilia reticulata. The sequence continues at coordinate 7,675,870 of NC_088852.1, read as the reverse complement.
TAATGCAACCGAAACACACAGAATTGCGCAACACCTTGTTGACACAATAAATACTGAGATGATTATTTCTGTTGGATCATTAATTTGAGCACGTTTTGTTGATTTTATTTGTTGTTGTTCTTTAATAAAGTTACGAACGTTTTGATAAGGACCCAGAAGAGGACGTGCTGCTCTCAGCGTCCTGGCGGCGTTCAGTTTGTCACCTAATGCCGAGATCGACTCAAAACCTTCCGCTATCGACGTGTTGCACCGCTGCTCTAGCAAAGCACGAACAGTTCAGAAACGATATGAAATGAGGGGAAAAAAAGTTATTAACCGATTGAGTTGTGTTTTAAATTTTTCTTCAAAAACCAATCAGCCGGCGCTGATTAGTGGGTGCAGTCACGGCTACACAGTGAACCCATTAATTATTTTTTTTTTACATCAGACAGCCGCTCCCCTCTCTTGCAGGTACTGCGTGCCCCCGCTAAATCTTTTAGGGGTACCAGCACCCTGCCGTACCCCCTTACTTTCACCCCTGAGAACATGCAAGTAATATTGACATAGATTAAGCTCGAGTTAGGCTCCAAGAGACCGATGTTTTTTTGTTTTTTTTTTCCCCTTTATCGAGTCTCGGAGTTCTAAAGCGACGACGATTCCCTCAAAGCAACGGGGGAGAATTAACCACATGGCCATCAGACGGCGGCAAATCCTAAAATAATTACTTACAATGAATCTTGAAATCCTTATACTGCCTGTCTTCAATGGCCACCACGTAGAGGGCTGCTCGGTCCGGGAACATCAGGCCTCCGGGCTTCTGCACAAAAGACAGACTTCAGGCATCCGGAGAACAAACACGAAAGCCCATCCATCATTCTCATTGTTCGCACACCTGGCATGTAATCTAGGATCACGTGTGCCGGCTTTAAAGGCCTCCAGCCGTTAACCGAGGCCCGGCAACAAAACCACTCACGCATAACCCTCGGCACCTGGACGCGCACGCCACACGGTTAAAGCCCCTCTCTACTTCATCACCGTCTCGTGTCTCTATGCGTCAGCGGCCTCGCTTGTCCGCTCGCGCGGGCGAAACGTGCAAAGCCTCGCGCCAAGCAGCGCCGCGATTGCGGTCGTACCAGCCACTTGTCCCTGGCGAAGATGACGGTGTTGAGCATGGACTCGTAGAAGAGACAGTAACCCATCCACTCGGAGACGATGATGTCCACCTTCTCCACGGGGAGCTCCACCTCCTCCACCTTGCCCTTGAAGATGGTAATGACTGCACCGTGAACAGAAACAAGGCAGCAGGAGACAAATTACTTCCACGTTTTCTTCCTTCCCGTAATGCACATTAAGAGAGATTCGTGCTGGGTTTGTAGCCTGGGGTAAAATGGTTTTAATGTCTTTGTTTTCTCATGCCTTTGATTCCTGCGTTACATATTTATAAAACCATATATATTGTGGCAATTTTTGTTATGTAATAAAATAGCTATTAAGTCTAAGCAGTAGAGGAGTTGGTACTGTTTTTCCTCAGAATTTGAAAAAAAAAATGATATCCTTATCTCACATGCAAAGTAGTTGACATGTCACAGTTAAACGGCGTTAACTGGATTTTGCTTAATATTTCAGGTGCAAAACTGCACTTTCTCCTGCCGGTCCACCATCTGCGTTCCACAGGGTGGGCTAAGAAAGGAAATAAACCCCTCTGAGGGAGCCAAGATTGATGCCAAAGACCGTGATTGTCTGTCAACGGAAACAAACTGCCAGTTAGCCATCAAGAACGGTGACTAACACTGTCGAGCGTGACCGCAGTGATGGAAATATGCAAACGATTTTCCACGCTCCTTCTAACCCCCCCAATGCCATTGCACAGTCCCGCGGCCCAAACAGATGGATATCTAAGCACTGGAAAATGGAAAATCACCTTTGACTCACCGTTGTGTAGGTGATTGGACTTGATAATCTTCTCTGAATATTCAGATATGCTTGAGCATTCGATCTGCAGGAACAAGTGCGAGATCACACACCGGGCATAAAACAACAGTCTGTTCTGGAAGCTGTCAAATGTTTCTTGAAGTGTTTACACAACGCGTGGGTATATGGTTTTAATGAGACATGCACACACAAGTGGGAGGCGCCGAGCTCTCTGCAGAGCCCCCTCCAGCTCCGTCGCATTCGGCAGACATTGCATCCGCAAACTTCTGGTTTATTTATTCCAATTCGAAGTGGTTGATAAAGTACAAATTGGTACACAGATGAAGAAAGTTGTGCATTTTCAAACCAATTTAGACACATTTTTGTCTACCAGATCACTTCCGACAAATTGGTTGCAGTGGATTTCATTTAGGAATCTCAATATAATTTTTAGTTAAAGAAAAGTAGACATCTATTGAAGTGGATACATAGATTTCCCTCTACTTCACTGTGTTTGACTCTTACAACTTCTAGAAAATACACTGAATCTGGAGAAGACGTGTAAAAAGGTTCAACTGAGCAATTCCCCATAGATTTGTTTTGAAGTGAGCTAAGATGCATTAATATTTTGTCATTTAAATGAATGGCTCTTGCTTCTTATTTGGGCAGCATCCATCCATAGCAACACCTGGAAGGACGCCACATTTCGTCACGTCGGAGCAGCACAGTGACGCTTTTACATGCGGTAATACCGAAAGGCAGAATTTAATCAAACTCCTCTAATCCATCTAAAAACTAATATTCTGTCTGCTACAAGACGTAACCATCGTTAAGTGTAATGAAGTTGATAAATCAAAGCTGACAAAATGTACCTAACCGTCTGCCTCGGATAGAATCCCTCTGTAATAAACATCTGCGATCATTTAGTCGGTGCTTCGCATTGGGAAAGATTCACTCACAAAACGGCAAAGCAGCTCATAGGAAAACAAACTCTTACATTGATGTTGTGATATTAAGTTTATTTTCTCTCAATAGTTTCCAATAGATTTTTGCAGTTTTAGCAGATACGTCTAGAGTGTCTCTCAGAAATATCGCTGCCTTTTACCCATTTTGTCATATTACAGAATTAAATGGGCTTCCAACATGACCTTTTACTCTGGACAACCCAAAATCAAATTCAGCACCGTCAATTTCCTTCAGAAGTTACATGATTACTAAGTAACGTCTCCCTGTCGGTACTTTGTGAGCTTAAAGCGTCATAGAGGCCAAGAAACACAGCAGACAGGTCAGCGATTAAATTGTAGAAATGCTTAAAACTTGGTTAAGTTACAAAACCAAGCTTTTGGAAATCACATTGAAAATCACTGCACAATTTTGGTGGCCAACATTCAATCAGTGTCACCTTTTTTCATATGAAAAAAGAATATATATATATGTTTTATAACTTTATATTTTTCTGTTTTTATGATGTACAGCACTTTGAACTGCCTTGTTGCTGACGTGTGCTATACAAATCAATCTGATTGAAAATCTTAATTTAAATAGCTGCAATTGAACAGATACAATGTATACAATATTCTAGTATAACCTGTTTTTTATACGATATTGTGTATCCTTCTAATTTAACACAGTATGTGGGTCTATACGGAAATGTGGACGACTGATCTTTGAATCGTGGCCAATAACAGTTTCCGAAGCTGTTTGAGTTTCGTGCTTCCTCGTTGGGATTCACCAAAAACGCGGCAAGTGTTGGATTGCGGCATCTGTTTGTGGACTGTAAGGTGGATCTATTCGCCTCACCCCGTACACGTGTTTGGCACCGGCGTTGGCAGCAAACATGGAGAGGATCCCTGTGCCGCTGCCAACATCCAGGACGATCTTATCCTTGAACACATGCTTGTTGTGGTACATGGCGTTGCGGTAGGTCAGCGTCCGCACCTCGTCCTTCAGCATCTCCTGTGTTGGAGATGATGATATTAACAGTAACATATGTTGACCGCCCAAACAGCCTTTACAACACCGAACCAACGACACGCTTCAAGGAATAGCTTGATTCTTACAAAACCAGACGCAAGTTTCTTGTAAGCACATTATTTGCTTGTGTGTGTGGAGATAGACAAACAGAATCCAGGCCAGAAGCCTTGGTGGCAGTCAGGGCGTCTTGAAATAGACAGGAGTACAACACAGAGCCTTTGGGGACTGCCTGATGTCTATCTCCCTAAGCTCATTCACAGATCCCACTTTCTTCCCTATCTTGCTTTGAACTCTTTAATCAGGACACACTCTTTGTCTGCAAGCACACACAAAAGCTGACCCACATGCTAAATAAGGACACTATTTAAAAAAAAAAAGAAAAAAAAAAGAAAAATGGAGGGCGGGGGTCTATACGTCCCCAAACTTTCTCACCATATTTCCCTCACACATCAAGGTCATTAGTCAGGCTACTTCCCCTGTAGTGCACTGCAGATTATTGTGAGAGACAGGCAAAGATAGTTTTCACTTATGGAGTGCTGATAATGGACTATTATGCAGCCTCTGGGGGTCTTTCGTGCTAGTTAATAATGAAAAAGCCCTTTCTTTTTGTGAACCGAGACACGCTCCATCAAGACAGATATTTCAACGGCCCTCCAATATTCCTCATCGTGTCACTGCTGATGCATATACCTCGGGAGCTGGTAGATGGACAGGTGCGCTGTTGCATATTTCTGTCGGATTTAAGGTAACGTTTTGGATTGTGAGATCATGAAGTGCATTTTTACAGGCGAATCAGGGAGTTGGTGTTTGATTTTCTGCTTACAGAAGTCATAAAAGCGCTCGTTTAGGTTTGAACTTTGGTAACTGCCAAACTTAAGGTTTTCTGCAGACAAAATGCAGTTGTTTGTTTTCTAGACACAGAGTATCTATACTCTCGCAGGGGGCATTCGTCGCATTCCCACAGAATGACGCTGCCACCGCCTTGCTTCCAGATGGGGACGATTGTTTTAAGGTAACGTTAGTTTTGCCCACTTTTCAGATTTATGTTTCACTTTCCCTCCACTTTGCAATTGTGCCCTGCTTCATGTTTGTCCCAGTGAAATAAACATTTTTTTCACTTGTACAGTCAAACACACAATGTGGAAAGTGTCCAAGAGAATGAAAACTTTTTGCATGTCTCTGTGGAGGGCATGAAGTGAAGCCTGTCTTCATGAAAGCAGTAAAATAATAATTATTTTTCTTTGTGACATATCCCACTGTCAGAGAGTCAGATTCCAAGGGATGAAACTCGTTGGCAAAGTTTAACAGGAAGCATCTGGTGTCATTCTTCTGCTCTAATCACACCGTGCTTCCTGCTGTCGGCCTGGTCTGCGTACCTCGTGGATGCCAAAGTGGGCGTAGGAGTCAAAGTAGTAGTCCCTTGATGTCATTTCCTCCGGGCTTACGAACTTGGCAATCTTGCCTCGTCCAGGACAGGTGGCGAGCGCTGCTACATGAGGCGTGTGAGGAATGCAGGGCACATGATGGGTTGTAGGCACTGGTTTCGGCAGAGGGGAGGGCTGTGCGGACTGGGAATGCGGGGACCTGACAGGCTGCTGCCGCTGTGAGCGAAGAAATGGAATGAAATGAGCTCGGTTAGGTTTCTGTCAGAATTTAGATGTTAGATAAATCAAGGGGACAGCAGCTGCAGGAGCATTATGAGCGTGAGCAGAGAGGTTCTGTAAATAATGAAGACTCTGAAGGAAACTCAGCACCATGAATTGTAGCAGGGGTGGCTATCTTAGAGGATTTTTTTTCCCTGCATCACTGGCAAATATTTTAACTGACTTTTTTTTATTTATTATTCCTTTATTTTACCGATTCTGGTGGGTAAAATAAAGTGTTTTCACAAATATTCCTGTAACTGTGACTGTTTCTGTATAAAAGTATATTGCATGGTATACATATTTATATTGCATTATACTAAGATAAACTCAGCATATGGAAGTCTCTCAAAGTAAAACACTAAATGTACTGAAAGTGGCAAAAGATAGTTTTCAATATGTGTTCAGAATAGTAGAAGATCCTGAAGCTGCTGTGGATTGGGATTTCCCACCTGACAGAGTTCAAGGACAAAAGCGAAAGGGAACAAAAAAAGGACAAAACGCTAAAATAATCTTGCTTGCGCAGCTGTACCCGGTAGATTGTTGTGTTTGAGGTTGCCCATCATTATTGTCCACTGATGATTCTTTTCTTTTCATTTTTTTTAACTGCTATGTAAAATATATTTCTCGTTTATTTCTGGAAACATTTGGTACTGTACTGCAGGGGGAGATAAAAAAAAGTCGATATGAGGGATGAATGAAACAGAATACAAGCTGGGAAGTCCGAGATAAAAAAAAATGTCATTTTTAGCACAAGTATATGTGGCCACATCAATTTTATAGCATTATTTCATTGTACACAGTTTCGACTCCTTATATACTATTATTTTGTCCCACTTGTGCTAAATGTAGACAGTGTTGTGCACATCAAGCCCTCTTTTAAAAACGCATGTAAAATATATATACATATATATATATTTTTTCTAGCGATATCTCGTGTATGAAAGTGCTAGAAATGCAATGGCTGCGATCTGATTCTAGGACAAGCCGGTTAAAGACGCAGGTTCCGTTTCAGCACCAAGGACAGCGGACACGCACCCGGATCATCGCCTAAAAGCAACGAGGTTCTCTGCACTCTACATCGCTCACCACCGTTGCTATTAACGCGAGTCTACGGATATACTTGCAGACTCAGCCAACATCTGCAGGACACTGAAAAAACAATCACCCCAGAGTCAGTGAGGCAGCCGTACATTACTGAATGCCGAAACTAAAAATGCACATCATTCTGAAAACGTTGTGACTACATGTATATATATATATATATATTTTTTTTTTAAAAAAAGAGCAATCTGAGAGAAACCGGGTACAGGACACCACAAGGTCCCCTACCTCCGAGCTGTCCGCCTCCGCCATCTTCCGCCGTAGCAGCAAACACCGCGACGAATGCCTGAGTCCCATGAGAGCCGGCGAGATTTAGGCTTAAACTCTTTTAAGTGCCTTAAATCGTAGTAAAGACGTGTCAAAAGGGACGAAAAGCCTCGGAACATATAAACTGGCGGCTTTTAAAGGTGAATAAAGTCATGACACTAATCGTGTAGGCTCAACCTGTCGTCATCCATACAAAAGTTATGAAGTTGCACGATGAATTCACGCGCTGGTGAAATGTTCTTTTATCCATATAGTGTGAATGTGGAAACAGGTTGTTTTAGAGGGAGGACTCAGTGTGGGAGGACTCGGTGTCTATTGGCTGGAGACACCGTGTTGCGACTGGAAGGTTGTAGGTTTGATGCCAGCAGGAGACTCATCATCATCATCATCATCATCATCATGATGATGATAGCTCCGTGCGAGCTGGAAGACAAGATGCAGAGTGTCAGCCCACAACCTAAAATCCAGCAACGTCCCAGAAACGAAACTCCTGTTCTCCTTCTAACGACGTATGCGGCACCTCGGAGAAACCGGAACTCCTGTGATAAAAGTCGCGCTATTTCCATCTTCTTTCGCAGAGGGGAAGTCCTGTTTAAGTGTACTTATTCCGTATGGGGAACCTCAAGCCGCTTTGAAGTGTGATATGGCAAGAAAGAAAGAGAAAAAAGAAAAGATGCCAAAACAAGAAACGGTGCCAGACTTCCTACGCACTCTGAAAACTAAAGGTCTCTGTGACTCTGAGTCGCTCGCTCCTTTTTTCTTTCTTTTTTTTTTTTCTTTTTTCCCCAGAAGCTAGATTACAGATAGTATACCCAGTGAGATTATTCCCACAACAAAAATAATACCGACGATAAAAATCACAGCTAAGTGAAGGTTTGAAAATACTATGTTTTTGGTCAATCTGCAGAATTACAGAAACAGCTAATTCTGCTTTTAGTGTATTTGTGTTGATGACATCACAAAAGGCACAAGACTCGAGCTGACTAGCTGGAATCAAAGACTGACCCTAAAGACTTAAACCCTGCTAAGAAAAATGTTCAGTGTTATAAATCTACATCAAATGTACATAACATAACAACTTAAATGATATATTTTCAGGATTGCTGACTCCAGCCTAAAGTTGAGAGTGTCCATGGAAGCTTATTTAGGGGAGCGGGGATTTTATCTTTATTAAATAACTATTTAAGTAACTAACATGTTTTTTCCTCAGGTGACAGACTATATGTAAAGTGATGTTACAGAAACATCAGACTCAAACTGGCTTGGTGCAGGGACGGGGGTTATGTAGACTGCTGATAGCAACCAGCGGGGTCTCCAACGCCCTGATTGCAACCCCAGTTTTGATGCACTTCATAAACAGATGCCTGTATTCGTAGCAACATTTCACATGATTCTGTTTCTGCGCTGGATTTGCACAGACTGATGACGTAGACATGACCTTGAGAGCCACGGCTGTCTCACAGGGGGAAACCCCCTTGGTGTGGTGTTGATTGTGTTGAGGCGCTTGGGTCACCTGGTGGAGCGATGGATTCATTACTGGTGATCTGTGGCTCTTGAGGATGCATGGTGCCAACTGTGGGTGAAGGGAACTGTGCTGGGTTCCGGTGGGGGCCTCTATGCCCTTGACGGGTCCTCTCACCAGACGGGTTGGTGTTGTGGCCTCCCTCTCTTGGTGCTTCTAAGTTTCAGTCACTCTCAGTTGAGCTGATGGGCGCCCAGCAGGTTTGGGTGTTTCCTCAGAGAGGTTCCCAAGTCCAAAGTCCAAAGTCTTTGGGGCAAAAGCGTGGCCGCCATGCCGGGTACGGAGGTTCGATTCCATGTCTCTTGTCTGAAGCTACCTGACCTTTTGGGTGCTGAGATTTGCGAGGTTTCTGTCCTTCTCGCCATTTCAACCAGTAACACACAAGGTGTATTTTTAGTTCCATTCTCATTTAAATGGATCAGCCATTATTCTTTCTCCCACTACCCTCCACCTTGTGAGAATGATCTTTGTTTATTTCCCCTCTTGTTTGCAAAATCACCTCAACTCTTGAGTGCCTGCAAGCCAGGAAGTCGAGCTAAAATGGCTGTTTTTCTTCCCTCCCTCTAATTTTAGATAATCACTGTTATGCCCTAACTCCTTCATTTTAGCTCTAGTAATTAATGCTTTGTTTGTGCTGGCAGTTTGGGTTAGTTATAACAGCTACCACCAAGGCCTTCTCTAACGCTCTCCAGGCAGTGTGAAATATGTGATTTTATCAGAGATTTTTTTTTTTATTTGTTTCCTCTACTGACCCAACAAAAACACAAACTTCTACCCTTTGTTATGATCAAGCACAGACCAAGAGTATGAATAATAGGAATTCAAGCAAAGACATGTAGCAGCATTGTTTTTGAGGAGGTGTGAAAGGTAGGTGGTGGACTTCATTTTGCTGCTAATTTTAAACCTGATGCACAGCAGAACTACGAAGGAAATATTGTATCAGTGCATAAAAATGCCACAAATATTCACAATTTACAATTATTACTAAACTCCAAAAGGTTGGTCCTGTGAAAATGCGCGGAATATTGCGAAACAAAATGAGCAAATTGTCAATTTCCGTGGTCTCGTCTAACAGTTTTAGGGCAAATGGCCAGAGTTTTACGATGCAATTGCAAAAATTCGAAAATAATTAGGGTCCCAAGTTTCAACTAATATTTCTGGGGAGTGACAATCTAGTAAGGATATAGGTCTCACTACTTTTATGTCATGGGAGTTGGATTCTTTTTAGGACATTTCTTTCCTTTTTAATGTTGTTATTCTTTAAATTCGTCTGTCGATAAACCTGTATTTACGAGGGCAAATATTTTTTGCAGCACTTAATGGGTTGTTGTAGTTGTGATTTTGCGTATGCAGACTAAGAAAAAAAAATGACATAGTGATTTAATATCTTTCATAAAATCGGTTCTAAGAATGTCAGCCATAGGAGAATTGTGCTGCTGTTTAGACTACGAAATGATGGGAATATTAAAGAAAAACACTCCTCAGGCTTTCCAGTAGGAAATATGACATGGTTCTCCACATAAACAAACTCTGCCTCACAAAGCATTCATTGATCTGTAAACATGAAAGCATTTTTCTGATACATAAAAAAACGAACATCCTATTCCTGCTGAAACTCGAAATATTTGTGCTACCTTTCCCCTCCAGTTAAGCTGCATTAGGTGACTTTTAGGAACAACACTTAGATGTATACTATCAAAACTCATTTTGACTTCAAGTGCAGCAGGATTTGAGTTTGTTTCAAGCAGTGTGATTCACTATAATATATATTTTTTCCCCCCCCTCTGCCTTACACCGTTACCGTTTTAGGTCTCATTCCTCCTATCGCTGCATATTCTCTTACAACTTCCATCGACCTCGTGTTCGACTGACTGAATCATTCTAATTCAATGTTCCACCTCATTGCACACATCGTGAGGCCCTCCAAGACATCCATGAAACACAAGGTTCAACGAGGCACTTTTATTCAACTTTTCGCACACCATTTATGCCTTGTGAAAGTTTTTGAATTCTTATCATTTAAAGCCACATCCGAAAGCGCAAAAGCGTACACCTCCCTATTAATCTCTCAGGCTTTTGTGAAGTGAAAAAACCCCCCCAAAATCAATTATTTTAGTTAAAACAAGATAGTGATAGACCCCTGTCAGAAACGATGTTGAAACGAAATCAAAATGCGCTTTAACAAAGTTTTAGGTACGGTATTAGGAATTTCACACCTATGTAACCAGGTTAACATATCTCTAAAATCGTTGACATTTTTGCAAGGTTTTCTTGTAGTCTTATTTCTTTACATCACAAAAACTTTCTAACGGGGCCATATACACTTATAAGAGTGATTGAGAGACATATTTATCCACGCTGTTCATCTCACACATTTAATAATATATCAAAAGATTCTGTTAGGAACTTAGGGGAAAAAACCCCCCCCCAGAAATGTTGCCTTAAAAAAATAGCCTGATATCCTGGTAATGAAAAATGAGACCCAATATCACAAACCAGGTTTTAGTCATACTTATTGGTGAGCCTCATTATCAGCAAAGCTTAAGAACATCAGCCCACGCGTTACATTCACATTCACACTCACAGCACACACACACACGCAAATCAGTGTGGAGGCAGGAGCCCACAGGAGTGAAAGCAGTGGGCACATTACTATTGACTGGTTTGCAAGCTTAATAAAGCTGTTAACATGACAAAAGCAGTGTGGATGTAATCTGTCAGGCTTCATTTTAAACCATTAAGAACAGAAACTGTAAGTATGGTGAGCTCACTCATGCACAATAGAAGATGTTGGAACTGGCCACGGGATAAAAGGATTTTTTTTTTTTTTAGACCTTTTCATATTTAACTAAATGCATTCACAGGTGTAGACAACTCTATAATAAAAATCTCATTTAATAAAGCATTGATTTGCATTTTTTGGATCAATATGTGTTTAAAGACCCAGTTGGAACCAGTTTTCAGGTTTTCTGGCAAGGGCTGAATGATTTGTGTTCAGAATGTTCTGTCATTTCAATGAGTCTCTAACGACGTTAAGTGCAAGTAGGACAGTCACCCCACAGCATCACAGATCCTCCACTGTGCCTAATGCTGGCCACGTGAGGGCTTTTCACATATTTATCTTTAAACTAACCTGAAGAGTGTTTGTTGCTTCAGAAGTTAAATATCATCTGACCGAAACACGGTCCCAGTTAATGTCTCAGTACAGTTATGTAATTTGATAATACCTAGCACAGGAAAAGCTTTTTCCCTGGCATGTAGTTGGTGATGAGGAAACCAGAAGTCCTAAATTACTAAAAGTTTCTTGAATGCCTGATCTGTTTGAAAAAGCAACCAAGCAACAAACTCTATGCCATGCTCCCAAAAATGCGTATAATTTATTAAGATACTTCAGGTACCATTAAATCTAAGAAAAACAATACTCCAGTCACTACTTTATACAATTTGTTCAGTTATTTATTGTTTACAGCTTTATCCGAGAGATGCGTGGGAAATCAATTACTAACACGCTTTTGCTTTTGACAGTGCAATGAAAAAAAATCAGCTTATCATTAAAAAAATTGACTACATAAAACTCTGAATCGGAGCCTGTTGAATTGACAATGCTGTCTTTGTACTATGAGGTCATATGATGTTGCCATTTTTCCTTCCGAGTTTCCCTTTTCTGTATAATTGGGATGGGCTTAGCTGTAAGTGTGCCCTAAAATCAGACTCTGCTTGGAGCTTTTTTTCAACCTTAGCCCAAGTTGTCACCTCGTCAATGCTTTTTTTTTTTTTTTTCATATTACCATTAGCAGATGCAAATGGCAGCTTGATTAGTGACGGGAATGTTTGATTTGACGATTGATGTTCGAGTTGAAGAAGTAAAAATGTCGACTTTCTCTTTCACAAGACGAAGCGAACCATATTGTCAGAATTAACCTCAGGCCGTCGAGCGCACACGTGTTGGCGCCACATTTTAAGGGACCCCGCTAAACAGATGTTCACATAAAACTACTACCTTCACACAGGTTTTAGAAGAGGGTGGGTCATCCTCGGAGGACAGTACAAATTTTGCACATTTTCTCTTGTTAAAGCACTTAAAAATCAATCTCCCCAAAGAATAATTATGAGTTCTGATGGTGAGTCTGGCACCGGTTCGTCCCGACTCCCGTTTCTTTTGAGAAATTGTCCGGTGCAGTGCCACGCTGCTCTGCTCCATCTGCTGACAGCGAATTCTCATACACAGATTGCTTTTAGTTCTCATCTTTCTTTGGTACTTAGTATGTTTTTGCTGAGCTTTGAGATGGAAGCGTTGCTCTAAGCTTTCACAGAGATGGCTTTTCTAATTTACTTTCAACAGCCTCGGGGGAATTCCGTGATTTTCATTCAGGATCGGTTCTTCCTCTTCTGTCAATTTAAAAGCAGCAAAGAGGATGCACAGTAGAAACTCTTTACGTCAGTGTCACGTAAATAATTGCCTTGATAATCCCGTGTAAATAAAGGGGCCCAGTTTTCAGCCAGGTCAGGTTGACATGTTCTCTGTTGCTTCCAGGAGAGTTTGACCACAAGAGGTCAGCCACTGCAAAACATTAAGCAAACTGGACAGTTTTAAAAACAAATCCTGCTTCAAGAAGCGAGCAAAACCAAAGAAGAGAAAAGAATTTAACAGCAGCAGTTTCTACTGTAGGTAGTCAAGCAAAAAAAAAAAAAAATCCCACAGGTAAACCTCATTTTGTACGTTTTATTTTCTGTTCTATGTTTACTTATCTTAGAGTTTTGTCTGCTCAAATTGAAGGATGTCATGTTTGCTTTTGTTCTCAAGCGCTTTGTGCTTTACATGCATGCTCGGTCATGCCCCATCTCTAACTCTCCTGCTTTTTGGGAGAGAGAATCGGAGAATCAGCAAGACACGAAAAGCCCTTGAGGTGATTAACGAACCCCTGCAGAAGCAGACTGCTCATAGAAATGAGCTGGCTTCAGCGGAAACTCCCTCTGCTACATTGTGTCACGTTCACGGAGACGGAAAACCCAACATGCTCCAAATTCCAACCAATGAACCTTAATAATCTCGTGTTTTTTTGTTTTCTCGCTGTGGCTGAATGAGGTTTTGTTGAGGGGGAAACAATATTTAAGCCTGATGGATTGCAATTCTTGCCAACTAATGTTGTTTTGGCAGACTGATTGTCGCCAGCCAAGATACCACAAATGCCTTTGGCCATCATTTACTCCTAACAGTTTACATATTGAATTACTCTCTGGGAAGATGAGGCAAAAACATGCTTACCATGGGGTCTGTTTTGGCAGAAGAGGAAGTCTGCTTATGACAAAGAAAAGATTATTGTGTTAAAGACAATCAGTGATCATCCGGGTGTTGGTATGGAGGCATTTTTTCATTTTTATGTCTTTAAGTATTGCTTTATATAGCTCTGCCTTGTCTTCTCATTTAAAAATACATTTCGCACAGTATTGCCAGTCTGGCTGTGTTTCAGTTCCGCCTCCATGTTAAAAGATCTGAGTCACAATAAAGGTAAAAAACAAGTATAAGACATTTCTGTCTGTGTTCACCAGTTCACCAAAAAAATTGTTAACTTGCAGCTTCATCTATGTAAAGTATAATAAGCACATTGGCATTGTTCCAAAAGTCAAGCAAGGTGGTGGCAGCATCATGCTCAGAGTCTGTTTCACTGCAGGTGAGTGGATGGAGAAATGAAAAACATATATATTATCTTTAAATTCTTCAAATTTACCTCAAATCAACAGCATGGACAAAACTGGGTGGTCCTTCAGGACAATGACTCCTAGCCCATGTCAAAACTGGACTGGAAGTGGATAAATCAGACTAACAACAATCCTCTGGGGACAGTGGACGCACATTCATATGATTCGATTTGTTTCATTCATTTCTTTTCATCTCCCAGTGAAAGCAGGGTGACCCTGTAAACGGTGAAAGCCCAGTGCTCATCTCCCTCCTGGCAACTCCGACTACAATTTACAGACCAGTCTTCCAATTAGAAGAGCTATGTGTATGTCAGTTTTATGTTACTCCAAATTTAGTTTTATTCAGTTTTTATGTCAACAAATGTTGGAGACAGTCTTTTAAAAAATGGCAACAAAGAGTGGAATAGGAATAGGAGGAGGTTAGGATCATGGATCCTGATGTCTTGGAACTTTTATTAGAGCACGTTTGTTTTGAATCAGAATTTAAACGCATGTGGCTCTCAAAACAAGCACATACATTTGATAAAAATGCATAATTCTTTGTTGAAAGAAAAAAAAAAGCTGCCTTATAGGACGTGCGTCAGCTCCGCTGCTGTCACGTCCGTCTAAAAAAATATAGCATCTAAAAATTCGAGCTGCACTCGAACGCACCACTACAGCAGACATTGGATTACCGTGAAAGCAACAAGCTTGACCGGACAAACCGCCCACCGCTGCTGCTGCGGCGTCCTCTGAGCTCCGGAGGGAACAGCGGGAACCCGAAGCCCTTCGTCCAGCGCTAAAACGGTGAGTACTGTCCATGTTGTGTGAATGGGACGCTTGTTTTTCGATAAGTGCGTGGTAATGCTGTTAAACTTTATCCTGCGTATCACCAACGCAGGTGTGTTTATTTTCCAGGATGCTCGACTGCGTATGTCCCGTGTCCCGAGGAAGTGCGTAAGAAAGTTTGTCCTGTGCCGTAAAACAAAATGAATATTTTCTTAATGTTTCCTCATTTTACGACGCCGATAGACACAACAGGGTGGCCAAAGTTCTAAAAAAAAATTTTTTCGTAGAAAAACAGGTTCAAAGCGACTTGAACGGCACTCACTGGGAGGCCTTGTGATGAAAGCTGTTTGTTTAAAAAGAAGCAACGTTTAGGATAAAATACTATAACTTATTAGACATATTTTTTTTATTTAATCAATCAGACTTCATTCATAGAGCACTTTCTATAAAGTCAAATGTAACACAAAGTGCTTAAAACAGAGGGTCAAGAATGCGCCAAAAATAATCATGAGAAAAATTCAGACTAAGAAAATGTAAAATAACATGTCTTTGTTATGAAGAAACACTAGGTAAACGTTGAAATTCTTAAAACAACAAATGTATTTTGTGACTTTTAAGAGAAATAAAGATGCAATGTAAAATATTTTCATGAACAGTAACCAAAACTGTAACTGTTTAAATGACTACAAAAGTTACTCAAGGTCCTCGGATTCAAACCCAGGACCTTCCTTGCCACAGTGCCGCCACACTACTCTGTTATCTAGTATTACTAATTATTTTCTCCTAACTGTAACTTGGTAAACAGTATCCATATAAAAATGCTTATGGATCAGATAATGGGTATAGCTTTTGAAGATTTCCACTTGCATTGTTACCACGAACCTCATTGTAATTTCTTTAAATTTATGTGATGGATGCACAAAAGTGCACTCTTGTTTTTTTTTTCTTCTGCATTAAACTGCGTTGAAGTTTGTGGTGGAAATACGATGTAATATAGATTGAGTAAAAAAAGAATAAATAAATTATAAAGTGTATGAGCACCTTCTATTTTAAGAGTGCCATTGACTGATCCAGTCCTTGTTTTAGAATTTGTTGGATGCCTTATTGAACTTATGTTTTTCTCATCTTTTCTTTTTCTTTTTTTCCCCCCTGCTGTCGATTTGAAGGAAACACTATAGATCAGTTTTATGGATCTAAGTGCTTTCCACTCCCTGACCTTTTATTTACAGACTCAAGACCACACAGTCTTCTCTATTAATCATTCAAAGGGATACGGCTTGTTCAGTGCTGTGAATAATGAAGGGACGTATGTTGTGACATAAGAAAAGACGATTCTGCAAATTTTGTATTTATTTATTGTTTTTTTTTAACCCTTGGTTTATTGGAGCTCATAAATGCATCAGATCCTAGGAGAAATGTAACCGTTTACAAAACCACACTTCGACGTCTAATTTCCCATCCATTGTTTGTTTTCCTTTTCTTTTACAGGAAACAATAAAGTCTGTGTTCTCTGGAGCGACCTACAGCTAAGAAGATGTCAATGGCTTATAAAGATGACGAGGAAGACTGGTTGACAGTTTGCCTCAAGTATCTGCTCTTTCTGTTTAACTTTCTTTTTTGGGTAAGTGGCTTTCAACAGGAAAGATCAAAATTATGCCACTTTCCTTATGCTGTGTTTTCTTTAACGGAACAGGTTGTACAACTCCAGAACAGCTGCAGCAAGTTTTGAAAAATGCATATTGTCAGCCTAAAGTGAGGTTATTATTTAGATTATTTGGAGTTTGCATGCAAGTGAACGATTGCCATGAACTGGAGCATCACTGTGAGGTAGAAGGAAAAGGACGCATGGTTTTCAGCCGACAGGACAGCTGTGCAACGTTCAAACTTGACCTGTAGGGGAACGTAGCAAGAAAAAAGCCATTGCAGTATGAGCTTGAGCTGTTTTGCAGAGATAATTGAGAAAAAAAAAAGAAAGAAAGAAAATTGGTCTTTGCATTGCTAACAATCTGCAGCTTTTAATGATGTCAAAAGTTGCTTTTCTTTAGATGATGAGGGGATTTAAAAGAATTGACAGATTTTTGTAGTCGGTGAAAATTTTAATGTGCTTTTTTCTTGATGTGAAGCTGTTTCTGATTGGGATCCTTATCATACTAATGTGTCTTTAACTTGCGATATCTTTCTGTGAATAAGAAGATCTTGCTGTAGACAGAAAAGGAAGGGAGGATGACGGTGAAATGCTTTCTGAGGCATTTCCTATTTGTCAGCCTGTGAACCTCCTGAGATGTGAAAAACAGATCTAGAACCTCCCTGGGTCAGTCGCTCATGATTGTGTGGAAGGAAGTAGTTATTATGCCCTTTTCTTACTCTCAGTGTTCCTGTGGGCGTTTTTTTTTTTTTTTTTTTTTTGTGCCACTTTTCTATGTTTCTCCTCAGGTTTCCTCTCTCCTTTCTCCTCTGCCCTAATTTATGGCCCGTTTTGTACTTTTCCACCGTCCTCTGACTCATCTAATGGCACTCTTACTCTTCTACAAAAGTGCTGTTATATCATGCTGGTCTTTTTTTTTTGTATAGTTATTTGCAACACGTTTTTGAAACACTGATTATATTGTTGTTTTTTTGTTTTGTTTTGTTTTTTTGCACTTGCAGGTGGGTGGAGCTGCAGTCTTGGGTGTAGGAGTGTGGACCCTGGTGGAGAAGAGTGACTACCTTAGTCTGTTGGCCTCCAGCACTTTTGCTGTTTCAGCGTATATCTTGATCCTGGCTGGCGGCCTAGTGGTTGTTACTGGCTTCTTGGGCTGCTGCGCTGTTATCCGGGAACAGAGAAGCTGCCTTTCCACGGTGAGACACGAGTTACAAAGACATTCATGAGAGTTCCTGTTCAAATCTTTCCTTCCAGTCATGATGATATGAGGGGAACAGTTAGTTTTTCATGTCTACTCTCTGTGGCTTCCAACTATTTTTTTTTTTAAACCATTTACTTTTTTTCCCCTAGCTAAACCTATCATCTAAAGCTCAGATAAAATGTGGGATGACATAAACTTGAATGAGGAGAAGGGAAAGAAGAGGGTGCGCTTTTTTTGGGGAATAATGAGCTCAACATTTCTCTCGTATGCATATGGAATAATAAGAAACAGGAAATATATGTACGGTTCAGAGTTTTGAATAAACTCGCAGTCAGCAGGATTTCTATATTCATTGTGGGGCTTTAATGGAGGAATTTGACTTTAAAATTCGATGACATAGTTGCTACATGGACCACCTTATTAAGCATTTTTAGCAGCTTGAGAACAGATTGTAACTTGTGAACTTGATTTGCATTCGTTTATGCTTGTGCTAAAACGCATCGTATTTGCACTCTTGAAATGTATGCAACAATATATCGCTGCCTCAGAAGATGTAATTTTTTTTGTCCTTATCCATAATGTAAAACAATTCCTAAGGGAAATGTGTGTTTTAGTTTATGGGTAGTGTTAAAGATGAATATCCTTAGTAAACGTGGTATGTCATTTATATTGAAGCAGATTCTATTGTGGAGTCTGCATTGTTGATTTGAAATTGTGCCACCAATAAGTAATAAATTGTAGAACCAAATAATCACGTACTTAATGCAGATTTTGTCTAAAAATTGAAAAATCTATACTTGCACTCCCACCGGTATCTGAGTAAATGTCTCTTACTAAGATGCAGAACTACTGCACACTTAATGTAGCCATTAAAAACCTTCTGCTGGATGTTCAATTTTCTGATTTGGCAGTATATTCATGGATATCGATTAGTTTATGTAAATGGAAAGATTAATAAGGATTTCAGAGATTTTAAAACCCAAATTATTATTCTCATGCTGATGGAGAGTGTATCTACTCTACCACTTGTCATTGGAGGAAGAAGGTGGTCATCAGTAATTGATATTTGTACATTTTTGTACACTCTCTTGTACAAAAATGTGTGCTGCTTCTGCGTAGCTACATCACACCTGCGCAGGAGCACAACACGGATCTCTTCTGTGCCAACCGTGTTTTAAAGGTCTGTCACAAGATGGTAACAAATGACTCTGACGAGGCTCTCACTGTCCTCATTATTTTACAAGGAAGGGGCCCACAGGGACAGAAGCAGGTGGGAGGTGAATGTTCTCTGCTGCAGGTCTATTTATAGGTCTGCCTATCAACTGTTGATGGATGCAGGAATATGAAGAGAGCACGGTGCTTGCAGGAGTTACGAGTTCGACGTGCAGAGGATTACAGGAATATGCTGTGTTATTTGCTTTAACATCAGCAGCCTCCATGCGCTGCTTATCGGGGAATGAATAATGCTTGGCTGTAGTGTTTGCTCTTTTTGTTCTCAGAAAATGACGTGTTTTTTTTTTTTTTTGTAACCAAGAGAAACTGTGGTTTCTGTTAATGATACCATTGCAGCAACAAAGTGCCACTTTCTACAGGCAAGATAATTAAGTATTTACAGTTGTGTGGCCCCTTCTCACCTGACAGCTTACTTTTGTTTATATCTGTGACTTCTGTCTCTTCCTTTGGCTAGGTTTTGTTACACCAGAGAGTAGAAATCAGTCAGTATGTAGGACAACGTCTGAGTAGCCCGGTTTTTGTTTTGTAATTTTTGTTTTGTATTTTTATCTTCATATTTTTTAAAATCAATTTTCTCTCCTTCAAAGGTCTTTACTTGCACTCTGTAAGGCTCAAGCAAATCATCTGAGGCAAAGCTGCAAAATACCAAATGTGGTTTTAAGAAATTTGGCAACCATAGTACACATGAAAGAGCTTTTTCATAATCAGCTACCAGTTTGATCAAAGTTCCTACAAGAACCACTCGGTCTGGTTAATGCTTGTTCCATAAAGTGACGTTTCCTTCTCAATCACTGCGTCACTCACCCACTTTCCCTAAAAAAATGATTACCAATGCAGACAGGCTAATGAGCCCAAGTCCACCAGTTAACCAGTGAGTGCAAGTTCACAAAGAAACACGGATGTCATGCGGCTGGACAAAACCGCACCAAACACTCTCTTTTGAAACTGTAGGCTGTTAATATCCGTTGACAGTTGCATCCCACTAAAGTGTAAAGTGGAATTTACTTGATTTTGCCAAGTTGATTCTAAACGAGAACAGTTGGGTAAAATGGTCACGTTGTTCTCCAGTAGTTCCCGTTGCATCCCTGCAGATGTTTACTACCGGTAGCTTGGCGTTATTTTGTTGGCCACTGTGCTAACATCTGTCTCTATAATGGGCTTTGGAGAGGTATCAGCAGAGCTGTGGTTACACCACTTTGTCCCGCTCTGACAGCTAGGTCTAATTAGCTCTGTGCTTGTGTTACGTGCAGGACCCATTTTACAAATAAATGTGTTCTTATTATATGAGCCAAGAAAAGTTCAGTTTTTATCTTGCTCATTAGGCATGCATAGACACTAACTTGTTTGGCACAGTTTCTTTCAATGTGATGCCTTTTGTTTGTTTGTTTGTTTGTTCGTTCACAAGTTCAGATTTTAAAAAAATAATAATAATTTGATATTTCAAGCATTGTGAATGTTTTTGTTCTTTTAGTGACCAAAATGACAGTCATTACTTGAATACTTGGATTTGGATTAAAAAGAAAATATTGTATATTTGCAGTTGCAGGACTCATTTAGCGATTCTCCAAAGAAATCAGATTCCACAGGCTGTCAGACGGCATTCTTACTCGTCTTATTCTCTGGCAGCATTGCCATCTGTGTCAGAAGTGACGCATGCAAACCGAATGACAGATGATGGAAATTTATATTGAGCCGTCACAATTTGAAGCAGCTTGAGCTGCAGAGAAGTTGGTTCAGTTGACAACTCCATGGATGATTGTGACGCTAAAATGTCTCGATGCTTTAAAATCCTGGGACTAATTGATCAAATTTCTCTTTTCCCCTCTTGTCCTTTTGTCTAATTTTCAGTATTTCTTCTTCCTGCTGTTAATATTCTTGATTGAGTTGGTGGCTGGCGTGCTGGCTTATGTTTACTACCAGAGGGTAAGTCCTGAACGCTCACGATGAAACTTTAAGGTGTACAGGAATGAAATGCACTATGAAAGAGATGTCTGCACAAACTCAGGAATTTTCAGATTAGGGGCATGTAATTAACACGAGAAGAAAAGATTTTTCTGTTTGTCAAATCAAAAAAATGCATAAATTCTTTAATTGGAGAGGAATCATCTCTGATTATGGCTGTCAGAATCTTCACTTGTAGACCGCAGTCAGATCCAAGGGAAAATGGTAGATTTCAACTTAAACCTATTTTTTAGTTACAAAAACAAGCAAACAAAAAAAAACTACCTTTGCTTGTTGCCCCAAGATTCAGTATTTTGCTGTTTTGGGTATGTTCAACATGTTTCAGAATAAATCACCTATGGAACACACTCAATCCCTCTCCTTCATTAAAACAAGTGTCTCCTTCTTCTTTGCTCTCATTTTGTGCCTCTTCTTCTCCTTGTATATATATTTTTTTATAGCTGAGTGATGAACTGAAGGAGCACCTCAACCAGACAATGACTGAGAATTATGCTCAGCAAGGGAAGGAGACGATCACATCCGCAGTGGACAGACTGCAACAAGATGTATGAGAGAAGTGGAAGTTAATCAGTGTGGTTGAGTTTATGTCTCCACTGCTTCACTTGCTGTTAATTACATTCATGTAACTTCAAACTTTGCCTAAAGACGTTGTGAAACTCATGATTCTGTGGCTGTCGTTGTGGTTGACGTAAGTAATTGTTCCAGAACAATCCAGAAATTCAATTAGTGTAATCTCAATGAAGCAGAAGATTAGCTTTCAATTGCAGGGATTATATAAACCTAGAAATTATGATGCTGGGAGATGAGATGCAACAAAACAAAAAAAAAAGTATATATATTTTCATCCTAAATCGGTTTTTCATGTTTCGATGCTTTAGGTCGACACCAGCCAACCCCTTGCTTTATTTTTCTGCTTCTCCAGTTCAAGTGCTGTGGCAGCAACAACTCTCATGATTGGACGCTGAGTGCGTACATTAGGTCAGAGGAGTCGGGGGACAGGGTGGTGCCTGACAGCTGCTGTAAAACCATTACGCCCGACTGTGGCAGGAGGGACCATCCCTCCAACATCTATAAAGTGGAGGTGAGTGTTTGTCTCCTCATGGAAAGGTGGCGAGTGTCACCCTACTGATCTTAAAAGCCTTTGGAAACAAAACGTCCATGTTCTCTAGTGTTATCACCTGGAAAAGACAAGCAACTAAAAGTATTCATGGTCCTCGTAATTTGTCATTTATAAACTTCAATATGTTTTCATGGGAATTTAAGTGATGGACAGACTTACAGACGTGTACAATTGTGAACTGTTGGGAAGGGAAGGAATATTTTTCTATGTTTTAGTGCAAACTCCTTACATTTCCCCCTTTTGTAATTTACAACACCTAGATCGTCTGCTGATGCATAAACATAACTACTTCAACACGATGAAATGATCATCACAAGCAATTTATGATGGATGCATTTGTAATAATTTAGGCTTAGATTTAAAAATGCAGTACATGTCACAGTTTTTGCACTACTGCATTTTTTAACTTTCTCCGTCATCTCATGCTTGGATGACAGCAAGCTGAGGATATATTAAGTAAATTAAAGTACAATAATGTTTGCTGCAGAAGTTTTTATTTACTCGTGTGGGAATGCAAACAGTGTTCTGTTTATTGGCTTCTCTTGTAAATGACTTCTTTAACCCTCTCCAGGGCGGTTGCATCACTAAGCTGGAGCAGTTCCTTGCAGACCATCTATTGGTTATTGGAGCGGTGGGAATTGGTGTGGCCTGTCTTCAGGTAAGTAGAACATGACAGTGTGGTAATGCTGTGTAGAGAAGCAGAATGTCCGTGTCCGTGGAAACGACAACAACAAAAAAATCTACCTTAATCAGACTTTATTGTCTAAAATAACGAGCCTCTGGCCTCTGTTGAATAAAGACCTTACACAACGCTGGTGGACGGGTTTTTTAATCTTTCCATTACTGAAAATCTAACATGGCGGGTCAGAAAACCTTTATATATTAGTGTTTTTCCATTTTACACTGATGACTCTGCTTCATCATCAGCCCTTTTTATTTGTTCCACGCTGAAATGGACCCATGCTTTTAAACGCCGTGAAGCTGTTTGATGCATATACTCTAATCTGCCATAGCATTCTGTTTACCCCATGCAAAAACACTTCTGATGAGAGCATCAACAACAAAAAAAAACATTCAAAAGTGCTCATAGGTGTTGCATCATTCACCACTAGAAATGGATCCTTTGAGCTTTATTGTTTGATGGATGATAGACTCTGTCCAATAGGCTTACTTTCTAGTGTACAGAAATGTTTAAGGTGAACAGTAATGCTGCATTTCATTGTTATAAGATAAAGTGATTTTCAAGCTGGTGGTCAGTAGGAACATAAAAAAAAAACTTATGTAGTATTTTGTTTGTTTTTTGGAAGTTGACTGCTTTCCTGTTGATCTGCAGCATCTTATTAGTCTGTAGCCACCGTGCCCTTTTTCTTGCTCTCAAAGAAAATTTCTGACCCATTCTGCAGTCTGCTCAGTTTTAATTGATCGGAACGCTAATGGGAAAAAAAAAAAAAAAATACGAGGCCTGAATTGCATCCGAAGCAGTGAAGACTTGCAATGGCAAAAGATAAGATGTTGCATTATCGATGGAATTTTACACATTTCCGTTCCGAAATGAGTAAAATTCAGCTTTCCATGTACTGTTGCTATAAAGAGCATTTGATTCCAAAAGCACCAAAATGGACAGTGATGAACTAAAAAAAAGAGGTTGATTATGAAGAACATCTTATGTGCAACCATGTATATGGGATCGATTCATCAGTTTTTTCAGAATTCTTTAGTACAAAAGAATTTTTTAGTACAAAAGAAAAATGTAGTGTAGAAAAAAAAGCACTGCAAACTTTTTATCTTTAAATTTATCACTATATGCAGTCAGAGCTCAAAAAAAAAAATCCAACTTGCCCGCAATCAAAATGTATGCTTCACTATCAGTCATTTTTTGTTTGTAATTGTACCACTAGAAAATACAACTGTATTTTACTCCCAATAATATGGTAAGTGCTCTGCCATGCTCTAAGTCTATACTCAGGGTTCCTATGCATTTGGGTGAACTTGTAATCAAATTTGATTTGATCATTTTCCATGTATAGCACAGAGTGAGCAGATTTTTATTTTCTGCTGCCTAAATAATGGATTATTTTGCTTCTTTTTCCACATTACAACTTGTGTTTTTATCAAACTCTTAGAAAAAATCTATAAACACCAGAGCCAAAGAAGATGTTACTACATGATATCTGTATATGATGCCTGTTTGGGTCAGTTGACCTTTTTTTTTTTTTTTTTTCCAAATATGAAATTTGTCATCTGATCAAAAAAATTCATTCTAAGTAACCTGCTAGTACAAATTATCCATTGCATAGCAAGATTTCCTAGTCACTCAATGAGCACAATTTAGAAAATTGCTTCAAGACATTGTTGTTTTATGTTTTGTGGAATTTGTCCAGATTGTTTGCAGAACTGCTTTAAGTTTAGAAATATGGGTTTTTGAGTTGGACTTGTGCGAACTTTGCTGTTTATTAATCCAAACCTTTCCATTCCAAATATTAGCTTTTTTTTCTTCGTGGCACATCCTTACATCATCTCTGATTCACTCTAACCTTTTGTCTGTTACTTAACATGGCAACATACTTTTGTTTGTTTGTTTTTTATGTTTCATGTTAACCCAGCAACTGTATTACATTATTCTGACTTATGTGCGTTGCAAATGTCTTTGTTTTGTATGTTTGGTTTCACTGTAGCTGGCCGGGGCACTCTTGACAGCCTGCTTTATCTATCTGCTCTATAAGGAAGAGGAAGAGGACTTTGGTGCATTGTAATTTGGCTCTAGAGCTCCTTGGTGCTTTTAATCAAATGGATAGACGAGGTTGGAAGGTGCTGTGTGGATATTCGCCTGCATGTTTGCCCTTGTTGGCATGCATGCTCTGTGCCAGATATAAAATCTGCAGTCTGCATGCACACAGAATGACATCCGTTTTGTTGATTTTATTTATTTTTTACTGTTTTTGTCTTTGTGCTGTTTAAAGCATACATCTGCATGACTTTGTATGGAAATATGCTGCTAATGCATGTTGTTGTAATGGGAAGCCATTCCCTGGTTACCAGGGAATGGCTTAGTTAAACAAAACTGCCCAGCTGCCTGTTGTGTATTCCCACAATACACAATATTGTTAACAGGAAGTAGTTTGTTTGTTTTCACACAGCTCTATGTTTTAAAATGCTTCCGTTGTCAGAAAGGGGAAAGCTACAGTAAATAACTTGAAGCATAATAAGTATTTGGAGATTTTTATTTTTTTCATAGGAGAATTGATTTTTCTATAAGCAGTGTTTGACTCTACACATCATGAAATGTATCAGGATTGAAATAACAGCCTTTGGTTTTAGACTGTTTCTGTAATATCTTGGGACACACGGTGTCCCACTCAGTGGCATTGTTGCCTTACAGTAAGAAGACTCCTGGAAATCTTGGTCTAGGATCTTTTGCCACAGAATTTCATAATTCCTCTTACAAGTGTAGCTTATCTCTGGGCACTTTAGTGCTGTCCAAAGACGTGACTGGTTCGTTGACCTTTCCAGAGTGTACCCCGCCTGCCAAACGGCCGCCCGAAACGGGCACCGACCCACCATGATCCTGCAAAGAGAAGCTAGTGTAGGAGATTGATGGATTCTGCTTATCTGTGAACTAGGACCTTGCAAGTAGGATGACTTTATTTTCACAAACTTGTAACTTTCTCAAACTTTTAAGTTGCAGTTTAGTCAGAATATCTCGAGTTACTTGAAGGTTTCGAAGAAGCAACCAAAGTGCAGATATTTGCGTCTGAATATATATGCACACTTCCCCACCACCTCCGGCTTCATTTTTGTTTTGTTTTTTTTGTTTTTTGCAAGCTCGTGCACACATGCTGATGTTGCGGTAATGTCTGCTTTGGTCCATCCCCCCCGTTGCCATAGTAACCAGCTTCCTACTTTCAAGTAGCCTCCAACTCCATCACCTTTTAACCCTTCACTGCTCTGGAGTCAACAGCTTTAAATCTTCCCACAGTCTCCCATGGAGAGCATTTGACTTGACACTTGCTGTTTTCAGATCTGTGGGATGGTGTTCACCTGCTGCTTGCACAGGAGGATTAAGATGGATCCTTACTAGGCGTACAAGACCCCAACAAAACCACCGATAACACGCAGATGTGGCAAAGCCTGCCGACACCTGACTTCCACATCTGGATCTGGGATTAACAATCAGAGAATATAAGTGAAGTTTACATGCAGCACCGTCAGAAACTTAAGCCATTGAGTCTTATGTTCTACGAAAAGAGGATATATTTATTTGGCTTGCATGCATGATTTAAATGGAGATGAACGGTTACCTTCTGTAACTTATGCAAAAATAAAGACTTGTCTTTTTCCCCCACCCTTCTTAATACAGTATCCTCAGTTTTTGAGAGCAAACGAGCATTTATAAAAGACACTGGCTGCACTTGTCATTGTTTATGAAGAGATGGAACATAATGTGCCTTTTTTTGTTTTTTACAGGATTGTGTTGATGAATAATTATGTGCCGAGTGCCTTGAAGCTTGAAAGAAATTATGACAACCCAACATAGTAAAGTGTATATTTCTGAGTGGTTAGCTAAATGTTTCCAACAAAACTATAATGCTGAATTTTGCACGATTAATCAAAGTTAACTCGTTAAAGTTGCAACACTCCCAAAGTTTGCCTGCAACTTATTTCTTGCAAAACTGTTGACACATTTTCACATTTTTGAATTTAGAACTCCACCTAGTGGACGCAGCTCTCAATTAAAAACAAGCCACGGTTTTGTAAAAGACATTATGGATGGTAATCTGATTTCATTTTCCATAAAATGTTGATTTTGAAATGATTGTGGGCACCCTGATATCTAAGTTTTTACATTAAAGCAAAGACTTTTATTTAATTTCATCTTTTTTTGTCATCGTTCTACTTTCTGTTGTAGATATGAACATTTTAAATTAGAAATGTGTTCCTCATTGTTACTGTCTGTAGTTGTAATCATTGTATCATTTAATCTGATTAAAAGAATTTGTCACTGCCAGTGTTGCATTTTATTTAAGGGTACTAATTTATCAGCATTGTTGCTAATGAACTAGTAAAACTCTGGCATGTGGTTCCTGATGATAGATTGACCAATATAATTGTTCTGAAGCTTGTAAACGAAGGTAAAAAGAAATTGCTGCATTAACTTTTTAAAGACGTTAACACCACTGCTGGTTTAAAGATAATTGCATATTTTCAAATATCTGTTAGGTAGTTAATAGAATAATTGGTACAATAATATAATTGGTTTATTTATCAGGGTGAATTTAGAAGGATATGAAAGTCCCGTTTCCTCTCGTCTGAGTAGTGTGTCTTCATTGTAACCACTAGAGGGCGACAAAGACTTTTTGTTTGAATTTAGAACACCTTTTCACCTAATCTGTCATCTTGCATTGATTGATCTAATTGTAAAAACACTTCTCAAAAGTCCTAGAAATCCTTGACTGTAATTGTTTTTTAAACTCTTCTCTGCTCTATCCATACTGTATACACTGGTTTTGTTTTATTTTTTAAAATATGTTGGTTTTAGTTGGTGCAATACAGCAAAACAAACATCCAGATGTTGCATGCACCAAGGCAAACTTTTTCCTCCCCCTCCCACCTCCTGTTTCCTTTCATTTATTTATTTTTGTTAACTTACTATGGACTATTATGCCTTTTTTGAAACCATAGTAGTTGTTGAAAAAGTGTTGCTGATTCTGTAAAACTTGAGATTGATGTTTGCGTGTCTTGACAAACGGCAATCTCCTCTTAGAGACTTGAGCTCTAAGAGGATAATCTTTACACTTCATATCTCAGATTATTTTGTGAAAAGAGTGTTTTGCTACAAATGTTATAGTAAATCTGTAACTTCTTTCCATTGAGGTTTTTATTGTGAAAGTAAATCTTCCTTTTTTTTTCTATGCTAAAAGAAATATCAACCTGCTCTGCAGCTGATTTAGTTTTCTGCAATTTGCTTTTGCTGTGTTCTAATATTTTTTTTCTGCCTCCTTCTCAAACCTGCCTAACACTTAATGCTGTGAACAATTTGTAAGTTCCTCTCAAATGCGTTAAACTTTTTTTTTTTTCCACATTTTGACCTGTTACTACTACATACCTGAACGCTTTCTTCTGGGATTTTATGAGGTAGAACATGCATGCCACTCTTGAATAGAAAGTCGTTAAACGTTCCTGTTTGCAGCTGTGGCAGAGATGAAAACAGTGCATGGCTTTATCCAATTCTCCATCATCCATGGTGAAACACGGTGGTAGCATTGTGTAATGGTGATATTCTTTTTTTTTTTTTTTTTTGTATATTAGGAACCAACGTTTGTGGCTTTAATGTGATTTAAAATGTGAAAAATTTCCAAAGATATAAATAACTATGTATGAAATGGTCATAAACATATTCAAAAAAATATAAAGGTAATTTACTGATGAGCCATCGCTGGTTTTAAATCACTCTGAATGTTTTGCCTGAGGTGAGGAATGCTCTTGGCGTGTGCTGACAATTTCAAGATACGATTTTGGGTCGAGTAATTTTTATTTTGTCATTTTAAAGATTTTATTTTATTTTTTACAGCAAATTTGTATAATTAAACTTTTGCCATATTATTCAGTGTGAAATGCTGCGATTGATATTCATTTCTGAGATTTTAGGACAGTTACTGACTTTGCTCAGACAAAGTAAACTTGACGCATCCGCATTGTTTGCCTTGTGCTTTTGCCTTTTGACTTTGCTATTAATGGAAGTTTTCCTTCCTTCTTTCCCTTCCTGCTCCAGATATCTTGCGTGACTCTTTATCTGTTCTGGGCCATCTGTCATTGTCACCCATTTAGCAAAAAAAAAAAAAAGAACAAACTTTTAAAAGAGCCTGGATGTTTTCCAGCATGTTCTGCTTCAGTCCCCTTTTGTCTTCATCTTCTGTCGGAGGATGTCACCCGTTTCCTGCGAATGTCATTCATATTACGCTCCAGAGCCACTGACAAGATAGAAACACAGCAAACTGAGAGGCTGTACGCATTAGCATGTGGTCTGTACCCTCTGCCAAGGCAGAACAGAAAGAGAATTGGGAGCAGCTGGAGATTTCACCACTTCCCATGTAATGCGGGCCTCTTTGCATCAGAAGCGTACACACAGCACACCCTCCCTGTTTTCAACACAGTGACGCCGCAGGGCTGATATTTTACTGGGAGAGCTGGAGAAGTTGCTCAAGGACACTTTGTTCTATAGTTTTTAATCTCACCAAAACTTAGCTAGGATAACATACAGATAAACCAAAGAGCGCGTTTGACATGTCAGCCTGTTGTAGCACCATTGAGTTATGATATTTACTTTTTTTTTTTTTTTTTGCATTTTAAAACATTCTTCAGTTCCTGGTACCTGCACCTGTATTCAATATGTGCTGGGGCATGGCTTCGGTCGTGATGATTGAGTGCTGGGGCGCCTGTGGAATAATATGCCGAGAAAGAACTTCTGTAACACGCTTTCTTGTATAAGAGAAGCTTATAAGAGAGTCTGTAGATCTGTTTGATGTCATTTGATTAATTTTGTGGCCATTGTTCTTGTTTACATGCCTTGTGAGCAATGGAAAATATGGCTATGTCATTGCCTGAAGCCAGCTTTACATAAATATTCATATAACGTTTGCCACATATTAAATAGTTCAAAGGCAGCTTGAAATTCAAGCAAAAACACAAAAGAGCGATTTTGGAAAAATTTGATCAAATTTCCATTTATCTGCATAAAAACACTTGCCCTGCAACCGTTGCATTTGCCACTCGCTCCTTCACAGACTCATCGATGTACCAAAGACTTTATTTCGCAATCCAGAAACCGCAACGTTCAGTTCAGGTTAGACTAAAACCACGTCTGTATTTGATTTGGTCTTTAAATCTCACTGACCGTCACACTGTAACTCACTTCTCGACCAGTTTGCCTCTGGCCTGCAACACGTTAGCCCTGGCCACTAATGTGCTTGAGAGATCTCTGCAGGGATCAAAAGGGACGTAAAGGAGATGGAGTTGCTCAGATAACCTCGGCACTGTTACTCAAGATGCAGAAAATGTAAACCACGGCATCAATATAATTTGAAACCTTAAAGCTGTCCTCATTGAGAAAGAATTTCAATGTGTTTTTGGGATTATTGTCCATTCAGAACAAAGAGTGCCTAGTAAAAAGTTGTAATGGTTGCAAGTTGCAGTCTGGACCTTCCACAACGGCTCTCAACTTTGACAAAAGCAATAAAAAAAACCAACTAATGTAATGGGATATTGACACAATTCTTAAAAATGCAGGTTTTTAGCAGAATGTTCAATGTGGAATAATTGTATTGAATTTCAACAACGCTGTGACACAAAGTATCAATAACATTGTACGGGTGTATTTTTCTTGTCATTAGGGTTGCAAACGATGAGCTATTCTTAACATCTTTTTCCACAAATGTCAGTATCCCACATAGGAAAATACGTCCTTCCTCTTTTTGAAAAAGTGTATGTTTGTTCTTCATTATTCAACCCCAAAATAGACGTCACGTTCTAGTATTTTGCAGTTATGGCCGCCCTGAGCTGTGGTGGTTTCTGGAATGTTCTTGATCTTCCTAACCTAACTAATCAACAACCAACACATCAGAACCACAGAAAAAAAAATTGTCCAAAACAAAAAAAGCCGGAAAGAGGAATTCAAAATGTTTTTAAGTGTAAGGAAAGCATAACTCCACAAGTAATCCAGGGACGTTTCCCACTGAGGCAAAATTGACTCTGCCGAATCCCAGAGTTTTATTGGGATATTTAAATACGAGTTAGTAATTTAGAATGCAAGCCTACCCCAAGTACCGCAGTGTTTCTAACATTCTCCCCGGCTCCCCCGCAGTTGAGAGAGTTGTGGCTTTCTAGAATATGCATGTGTATGTTTCACTGTGTGTGGGCGGGTCTGTGTCCATGGGAGAGTGGGTTCAGAGGCAAACAAACTTCACAAAGTGTTTCATGACGAATCTCCTGTCTGATAATGATGATGATGAGCGCCGTATTGATGAGGGCGTCGAGCGATGCCAACCAGATGGTGGTCAGGAGGTTTTCACAGCTTAGCTGTGATGTTGGAGCCACTACCACACATACCATGGTGGTTCGCTGGTGTACCAGTGATTCAGCGGGGCTCTGTTGAGATCCCTGTTCAAAAGAAGATGTGCTTCATTACTCCTGTTATGCATTCTAAAAAAATAAAATAAAAAAATAAAAAAAAGCTGGCTTTTAAATTAGCATCTCTACACAGTGTAGGCTTGTTCTTTGGTGTTTGTGTAACACGTCCTTTGTGCTACATACTGTAGATGGCTGTGAGTTGTGGTTTGAGATCATGTGTGCTTACTCTAGAATGTACTTCACGGATTTGCTTCAATGATCATAGAGAAGAGTCTGTGGGATCACGAATTGGTCTTAAAGTGATTACTCTGGTTGCCTATGTGTAGCAAGCAAACCTGTAAATGCAGAGGAATGTCGTGCTTCTTGCTTAAGTGGGATACTGGACTATTTTTTTCTAATCATAGCCTGTTTACCATATACTGATTGTGTCTGTATGGGTTCATTGCTTTGTCTTTTTATTATTACGTAGTTTGAAAAAAAATAAATGAAAAAATCGAAGTATGACACCGGATTTTCATGGTCTGCATAAGTATGAGAGGAGCAAATAGACTATTCCTGTCTTCTTTCTTTATATATTGCATCCATCTATAGTTTTGGTTCTTCGGTATGTCCATATACTCTTCCATTCCTTCATCTACTGTTCCATCTGTCCATCCACATGTTACCCTTTAATTCATCTATCCATTCAATCAAAAGTCCATCCATCAATGGATTCACCCGCCGGTTCATCTCCATTTATGTATTTTTTATTTAAATTTTTTTTTGCAAGTTGCATATTAATATGTCAAAGAGACATTGAAATGTTTTTTTTTTATGTAATTGCATTTCAAGAATTCTTGAGATTTGAGCAATTTTACTTTGGAAAATGTTCTGGGTATTTATTTTTAAACAACTTATCTGTTAACACTTGGTGTAAAGTCATTGTTTTTACGTGTGAAAATAAGTTTTGCAATGTTTTCAGTGGGGGGAAGGAAAAAAGTGGCGATAATACAGAATAATCTAAGAACAATTATCTACAAAATATAGCAAGGACCATTGTTATTTTGAGAGGATCTGCATCCCGTGCTTGCTGTGTGTGGTTGCTCGACAGCTGTTGCACATGTGTGCTTTGTTTGTCAGATTTCCAGATGATTCCAGCTCTATCTACGTTTCCGGAGGAACAAGACTGACAGTTTTCCAGAAAAGCAGAAATTTGATGTCGGTTTATCCGTAAGCTGGGAAGAATAAGACCTTTCTAAACAAATTAGTCTGTCAACCTGTGTTTGTTTATGCTCTGAAGATGAATAGAGACGGAGGAAGAAGCGGTTATGATATTTGGAGGGAGAACGTATTTATCATGCGCAAAAAAATAAAAAATGAGGGGGCACAGGAACCAAGTAGCGTGAGAAGAAACTCTACTTCTTCCTGTGAGATTGTTGGCATTGGTGAGACGGGAGCGACCTTGACTTGAAGATATTTGAGCTCAGTGCTGAGCATTTCTGTTTTAGGAAGTAAACTCAAAAACACAAGGCGCTCTATTATAACGCTCACAGCGATAAGTTGAGTTGTCTTAAGTTCTCATAACCCTTTGAACTTTTTGATGTTTTGTCATTTCGGTCCCGGACTTCAATGCACGTCATGATAGGCTAATACAAAGCAGTGTGTTGTTGTGAGGTGGAGTGGTTTTAAAACATTAAAAGTGCGTCACGCAAATGTCGTAAATTAAGTGGACACTTTTGTCAAATCTTATTTACTGAAATTAAAGCTGCAGGTTTATGTCGCCACCATCTTTGCTCAGTTGGAATCAGAATTTTGCCCTTTATTTGCAAAATAAGCTAACGTCAATTTTACTGGAAGGAGAGCACTTGTAAACGTTCTTTTCCAAGTCTTGCCACACATTTGCGATAGAATTTATGTCGAGACTTTGACTGGGTCATGTCCATGTGGCTTGACCTTTGCAGCTGGTAACGCTGTGTCTTCCTGGATTTTACCTTTTAGCTCCATCAATCTCCCCATGAACTCTAACTAGTTTCCCTGTTACTGCTGAAGGAAAGCATCACCGTGTTTTACAGTGGGGATGAGGTTTTTTTTGGTACTAAATAAATGCTTTGATAAATTCTTAAATCTGGCTTGGTTTACGATCCACTAGAGCCTGATGTGATCATGCTGCTTGTTTCACCTTTTCCTTCCACTCAACTTTTTATTGATGGCTTTGGACACAGAACTCGTCCTGTCATCTAAAAACAGCGTTCGATCACAGTAGGTGCCTGCACACAATGAGCCAGGTTCAGCTTTGAATTTCGTCCTGATAAAATGGAGTTTTTCCTGCACAGCACAGTGTGAGGTATTGCTAGGTGGTACGTCTAGGTGCTCTCAACCGATCAACCACATGCTTATTTAGGAGGATGGATTGCTGCATGTGCAACGACTTAATTCGAACAGCGAGGCTTTCGCAGATAGAAAATATTTTACTAAGTTGGTAAAACAAACTTAGTTTGACCACACTCTTTTTTTTTTTTTAACTGAAGGCGAGTTAGAATGTCGGTAATTGAATTTGAATCTGACCGTAAGACAGGATCTGTCTATAGGCTTTGGTATACATTTCAGGTCTGCTGGTCTTGTACAGTTCCTTCAGATGAAATTTTCTGCGAATCGGCTCTATACAAATACACAGATTCCTATTGAATTTCCTATGATCGTGTAACATTCATAAGATAACTTGTCCAAAATCTGTCTCTAATAACTTGTTTTTTTTTTTATTGGCCTTTTACGATTTTTAAATGAAGAATTAAGTTTTCAGAAAAGCTTACTTTGTTAAAATGCACTTGTATGAAAAAGTTAGCTCTATGAATTCTTTCTTGAGAACATCCAGAGTTGACTATAATCAACTTATTCTATTATCCCATTAGCATTTTTGTACAGCACCTTGGGTTAGTTTTAAGCCTGTTTTTTAAAAGTGTTGTATAAATAAATTTGAAATTGACATTGATAATAACGTGGCAATGTCTTTTGTTTTTTTTTGTCAACGCACAATTTTAGGTACATTATTTTTACATGCATTTGTAATTTTTAGCAAATACATCATGAGTATATCAGCATCTCCATATTCCAACTGGTTATCACACTTTTATGTACTTTTCCCACGTCCTCTAAAGTATTTTAACATTATCTTTTGCAAGCTTTTTATGAATAAAAGGATAAGAAAATTATATGTCGGAGATGTTTTCTGTTCCTCCGTGATGTGGCAAAGTGTAACATTATGCATTTCTGTAGCCGTCCAGTTGAAGTTTTTCCACTTGTTTCTTTGCCTTTACAGAGATAAATTCTGGACATTTGCATATCTGCTGTTCAGGTTTAGGAATATAAGCATTGCATGTCGCTTCATGTTGGGGTGATACGGTCTCTGCGTCCGTCTCTCAGAACGTCAGGCTTAATTTTCTCTCCCGCAGATGAGAGGTGCGTGCGAGGCTTAAGGTGTGCAGCTGTGGAAGCATCGGAATCCTCGCGTCTGTGAATTCTTTAAACATTGGCTCAGTCGAAAGCGCGTCTCAATAAATCAAGATTTATCCTCTGAACATGATTTTGGATGTTGTAGTGGTAGGTCCGGGTGTCTGATGCGTCCCATCTGTGGAACGTATTTTCAAATAATGATTACAAGATGAAGTGATTTATAAACAGAGCTAGCATCTGTTTCTGTATTTTCTGTTCTGCTTCTTTTTTTTTTTTTTTTTTTAAAGAGGGGTGGGGTGGAGAGCCTGAGGAAAATTTGCAGGGCTTATCATTCATTTATACGATTCAGAATTGATATATATGTAGAAGTTTATCATTCAAAGAAATTCTGATAACTCTGGCACATTCTAAAACTTAAGTGTTTTAGAATGTGCTAAGAACAAACGTAATCCTTTATCAGATGGAAGCAATAAACATAGGAGCAAAATCACCTTCAGTGTAAACTTAAATTAAAATGTTATGAGCTCTCTAAGCCTATTACACATCATTTTAGTGGAGAAACACTAGTCACACATGTTGAAAGAATCTTATTTC
The DNA here is from genome assembly GCF_904066995.2 of Poecilia reticulata. Taxonomy (NCBI): domain Eukaryota; kingdom Metazoa; phylum Chordata; class Actinopteri; order Cyprinodontiformes; family Poeciliidae; genus Poecilia; species Poecilia reticulata. The sequence goes on along the minus strand of NC_088852.1, from coordinate 7,640,698 downwards.
TTCAGGCTAACTCAAACTTCTACATGTGGAACTATTCAGCATACTTAATCTGCCTTACAAAAACAAAAAAAAAAAAAACGATTTACAGATGGGCAGTCGACCATGCAGAGAAAAAAAAAAAGATTAAATTTAAAAACTGCGAAAATACAATATGATGTGAAAATGGAAACTGGCACTACACATTTTTTATGGTTTCTGAAGAAGTCGCAACAAATGAATTGCAGTGAAGCTGTATTTACTTGATCTTCCAAATAAAAAAACAAAAAAACTGCAGCCTGTTATTTGAAATTATTTTTTAAGTAGCAAACCATTTTTAATATCTGTTACTGTAACATACCAAATTTAAAACAGCTCCGAAAACATAGTAATATTTTGGCAATGTCATGTTTTATCATCAGTGGGTGAAAAAGAACCTTTCAGATGGACAAATAAATATTACTGGCACCCAAATCTGATGAGACGGCACCTTAAATATAACTTCTTACCAACCACTGCATAGGAGCATTTCTTTGCGATTGCCATATTGTGCACTTTAAATTTGTAATGAGGTTTATGATTTGACAACTGGTTACCAATCGGAGCTGATCAAGCTGAAAATCATCTTCATTTATTTTGCCAGACTGTTTCTTGCTGCATCTCCATGCAGGAGCCGAAGCATTATACAGACGGCATTACAGGATTCTTGGAGCAGTTCGCTGTATGAAAAAAAAGTGATGTTAAAACACTCTATTTATGTATTTATTTTTATAAAACTTCCCAAAAACGAATATTTAATCCATAACCTGCCGTTTTGAATTGACGTCTGAGGAGCTTTGAAGTTGAATCTTTCTAAAACTGGCTGCAGTTTTTAATTTTCCTCCTCAGGTACTAAAAGTTGTAATCCACATAAGCACAAGATTTATTCGTGACAGATTGAACTCTGATTGTGGTTTGGTGTCCAGACAGTACAGCAGACACTGGTAAGCCATTTCCAGCAGAGCAAGAAAAGCTTCACCCGTACTTTCACCGCAAGTGTGTGTGTGTGTGTGTGTTTATACATCAGGAAGAAACTCTGGATGACTCCCGCACACAATTGTTCGCTCTATCAGAAAGCGGTTCATACGGTGCAAAACTGGGACACAGATGCCTCACATTACGTCCGTCGTCTTCCTTGTTTTTCATATCGATTCCATGTGCCTTTTTATCTTTGTGTGTTTTATCTGCCTGCATGTGTTTGCATGTGGGAAATGCCCAGCGAGAACCATATTTTCCTCTGTAGAACTTATACTTAAAGGGTTGGCTTCAGTCTTAAGTGAACATTAAAGTAACAGATGATGTGATTCTTTGTTTATCCACCAGATGGACTCGGTGGTCTAAATGGCCATCTTGGCACCAAGCAGGCGGCGTACATCAGGTTTTACTTTCTTTCTTTGTAAAAAAAAAAAAAAAAAAAAAAGTGGGAACCTTTACTTGATCAGAGGCAAAGCGGTAAAACCAAATTGGACTTTGGAGATTATATGTTTTCTAAAAAAGAAGTAACTGCCCGCTGAATTATTTTTAACATTCATTTTAGCTTTCATTGTTCTCCTCCATGTTACTCAAAATATAGTGCGTGAGCTAAAATAGTAAAGTGTTTCTGGAACGAATATTTTTTTTTTTATATATGCTCTTTTCTTTTCTACCCCTACAAACGGAAACAGATGAAGGGGGCAAGTTCACATGGGCATTAAAACAATCACCATGGAGACCGGGATTTAAGCGTGCATGTGTACGTGCCGCTTTGTATTGCGAGCGCATTGGCGCACGGGCTCGTGTGTGATGTTTTACAAAAGCCAGCCTGATGTCTATTACAGAAGTGTCCTTCTGTGTGACGATGAACACTGCTTCCATTTGCTGAGCTAAATCATCCGTGCCCGTCTTCGGCCAACTGGCGCTGTTATGACGATGATGAGAATCAGGGTAGGTGTTAGTGACCGTCACACATGCGTGGAATCGGCATCTAAAGGCTGGATTGCGTTTATAAATAGGAACCGGCAGGAAAAAAAAATGCTGTAATAAATCAACTCTTTGGCCCCTCTCTGAGCCTGAGCCTGCGTTTTTGTGGCACAAAAATATCTGATACTCTTCGAGAACCCATCTCTCAGGGACGGGAAAGAAGAAGAAGAAGAAGAAGAAAAAAAAAAAAGAAAAAAAAGATAGCATCTGCCAGACACTTACTGACACGTTTCCATTTAAATTTTAAATTGTGTGCCTCTCGAGACAAAGTGTGTCGCCGCCCGCCGCAGATTTCTGCCAGTGCTCATTATGCAATCCTAAGCTTTGATAATTCCTCCAGTGCACCGTTTAATTAGAAACACATGGCGCAGAGATCGCAAAGGAGTACAGGGCTCCCAATGTCTACACAGCCTGCGCATACAGCCATGAGTAATTGTTTCTCCCTCGGTTGTGTCGAGCCATTTTTTAACCTGCTGACAGCTAGTGAGCAGGAGGAAGTGAGGATTATAAGAAGAGTAGGATAAAGGAGGGAAAAGAGGAGAAAATGCTAATAAGTCCATATCAAAGATTTTTTTTTGTTGTCTTAGTCATTAAATGAGGAGAAGAGTAGGTTTGTTGCCCTTCATTTCTGTTTCTGGTCCTCATTTTCACTCAGCTAGGAGCTGTTAAAGGTGAGGGAGCTCCCAGGTGAGCTGGAGAAAGAGGCTGACATCATGACAGAACACTTCATCAAAGCCTTTGGAGACTGTTTGGATACCTGCCCGGGCTAAGAAAGAACTGCCGTAGCATCTCCTAAATTCAGCACGGCAGCGCAGGAGGAGTTTGTGAGGAGGAAATATTCATGTCTGGGAGAAAGTCAAAGAAGTCCGGATTTTCTTTTTCTGGACTGATGGAGGATTTCAGGTCAACACCTGATCTGTTATCCATAGATCATCAATGGCATTATCGATGTTTTTTTTTTTGGGTGGCGGGTATACCCTTTACTTTTCATAGCTAATCCAAAATTGTTTCATTCTTCTCAAAGTATGAACAGGGTAGAGCAAGTATCACTTTTTTGTTTTTTAAATATTTTCATAAAGGATTGACCAGTTGAATTTATTGCGAGAGTGACAAAACCATTAACTAATGAGGTTAAATGACAACCTCTAACGCTCATTGGAGGAGGAGAAATCCAACAAAGAGTGGCACCTCGGGGTCAGTAACTCTCTGTAACAATTTATTTTAAAGAGTTTGATCACATCTTTGGCAGGAGTGCCTATAGTCATATAAGACATGCAAAAGATGTTGAAAGAATAGACTTTACATGTCTTCGTTTGGGCAGCGTTGAGTTTGTTGAACTTACAGGTGCACACCACTGATTCGACTTTCCTTCAAAATCTCAGTGCTGCACTGTTGCCTTTTGACCACACTTTTCCACTTCACTCAACTTTCAATAAAAAAATACATGGACACAGCATTCTGTAAAAGCCTAGTTTTATTAGCAAAACCCTTTTTTTATGCAGCTTACTCTCCATGTGTAGATGTCTGCTGTATAGCATTCTACCACGGTTGATTTACAGAAATAATTCTGTACTGAATTATTTCTCAGTACAGAAATAATTCTTCTGCATTATTTCTGTACTGAGTGTCAGTGGCTATCATTGAGGATTCATTGGCCTGCGTGTGTGCATATCTAGAAGTCATTCATCCATGAGTCTAACTTTTGCCCTGCTGAGTTCAACGGCCCTCTCCTCTGTGTCAGATGTCCGTCATTCCTGGCCGGCGGGTCGCTGCCCCGCTGGGCAGTGCATGAGCCAGACTCAAATACCCACAGCTGTTCACAGCAGTTTGAGATGGAAAGATGGGGGACAGTTAAGGGGAGCGAGATGAGGAGGGGGACTTGTGAACGTGGATGTGCCTAAGTGGAATAACTATTAGGCTGCTCTGGATGGCATCCCAGCTCACATGACTCAAATCCTCCTCAGTAAGTGCTTGGCACCTTCTACTTGCGGGCTAATGATGTCACCAATCTCCGGGCCCCTCGGATGCTGAAAACTGGACTCCTGAGTGATGTCACAAAACTGGCAGTGTCGTGAGCTCGAGTCGGTGACGGACAGCTTGGTGTGTTTATATGGCACAGATGGTTGCGATGGGGAGAGGAGGAGGAGGGATTCGGGGTGCCAGCGTGGAAAGTGGCAAAGACACTTCTTATCAAGTGGTGCCACATGCGGACTCTGATGTGCCATTGTGACAGGACATTTTTCTCCTTTTCATGTAATTCTGTCTCCCATTGTCTGTTTTCTCCCTATTGATCTCCTCTGCCTCATTCTTCTGAAAGTCATTCATCTCTCTGGCTTGCGGTTTTTATGCTCACTGATGCTATTCTTTGTGCCTTCCTCTTTGTCTTTCCAGATCGCTATCTTTTCCGTATCTCTCTTAATTTTCCCGTGTGTTTGTGTCACTTTATCTACCTCGTCCATCAGCTCTCTCCTGCTCTTTTGCGGATTCTAATTGGAAATCCCTTTTTCATTTAAATCCTACTCTTTGTCTGCTTCTTCCTTATGTGTTGTTTACCTCCTACTCGCTTTTCCCCAATCCATCCTTCCATTCCTTTCTGTATTTATAAGGGATTGTCTTTTCCTCTTTTGTGTGCTCTGACAGGACTCTTCCTCTCATTGATAATGATGGAAGTGTCAGCCTCACTCCATAGCGCCGCTGATATTTTTCCCACTGGAGACCCCACTGCTGCTGCAGCAGGCCTCACTATCCCTGAAATGGACAGACAGCCCTCCTCCCTCACTCCCGTCTTTCTCGTCCTCACTTTCCTGGTTCCATCAGCTCTGCCAAGCTTCTGTGATTCAGCAGGGGAGCAGTTCAACAAGACTGGTTTGTTTTGGAGAGTGACTGGGCCCCCAGTTTCATAGAGATTAATGCTCACAAAGACTAGTATGACATTTATGTGGTGTGGAGCGGCGGAAAAGGAGAAGGAAGGGAAATGGCACGTTTTAATAGCGCTTGAGCAAATGTGAACACACTGTTGCTTCAGAGCATGGAAGTCAAAATAATATTAGATTAACAGAGAAAGCTGCAGTATATAAAAACTAAAATTATGAAACATAAATAAATCTCAATTGGCCTTTTCATTGTTTTTCCAAGTGGGTGTTTTTTTTTCTTTCCTGAAACAAAAATAGCCTATAAAGTCTCAACCACTGAGAAAAGGAAGGCCCTAACCATGTATGGGATGGTGTCTGTCATGACACTTTTCATAAATCTTGCTTGGCAATCACAGAATGATTTGTTTTCCTCATTAAAACAACCGGAGAACTAACTGGAGAAGAAACATCCCAAAGCTGATGATGGGGAGATGCAACACAGTTCATACCACGGCTACAGCTAGTAGCTTTAGCTGGCACAACAGCCAGACCAGTGAGGCGACGAGCTGTTTTTTTTTTTTTCGTAAACATTAATTTGGATAGAGTTTACCTGATTAGGACATGCTTTGTTGCTGCTAATAAGCTGTAGTAGCATTGTTTTTTTGTCAGTTAAATAGAACAAAACAAAAAACTCTATACTGATCTGAATATTTTATCTTTCCTTTTCACTGCTACGTGTGTAGCATTAGCTTGGAGTGAACTTCAACATTTGCCTGAAGGCTGCCAAAAGTTTTATTTTTTAGTTTGCAGGTTTTTTCTGAAAAGTGGTCTTTTCCCACTGGGGCGAATTTTAGGAAGCTTGGACTCGCCACTGATTGCTTTCAAATCTGTTTATATGTTCTGGTTTGATGTCATACAACCGTTTCTCTGATCTCCTGTGTGGATAAATTACTATCTAAATCTTAATTTTGTAAACTGAAATCTGAGCTGACGACTTTGGTATCATTACTTTCATCTTGTTTGGCCATTGCCTTCCGCGTTGACGCCAGAGTTTGGAATTCCAGGTTTATCTCAATCAGTCTTCTTCACCTTTCAGTTTCCTTGTGCTACTTCTTTCCTTTCACATTGTTAAACATAATTCTTCATTTGGACATGGAAGTACCTGATGTGAACAACAAGCTAAACACAGTTGAACAGAAAAAAAGTAGACACTGATCATTTATACTTTGACAATCACAGAGACGCATTGGATCCATTCTTAAATGTTTTCAAAGGTAGAACTTTCCTCCAGAAGCTGTAAAAAGGAGTGTTTACTCTTTTCTTCTGTACAATAATCAACCAACCTTAGTGCAACAGAGGCTTCCAGAGGAGAAGTTGTCAATACAGGGCCAAATGAGAATAGATCTGAGAAGAATTAGAACATGCACACTGCACTCACCCCGCACCGAGGTCCATCAGTCTTCACATCCGTGTGATCAATGGGGCTCAGAGAGTTCAGCCGAGCTGCTATCCATTCTCATTACTGACACCGCTATCCTCTGCCGCTTGCTGCTTTCTGCTCATTGTCCGCCAAAGGCTGAAGGAATATGTGTTTCAGACATCTGTCCAAGTAGATTTGCTGTATCGTCGATGGAGGGGGGGGAGCTTTAAAGTTGCCATGCTGCTCACAGCGGGCGGCCTTTTGGCTCAACTCTGCAACTGTCTCCGCAGAGGAATCGCAGTCGATCAAAATTTAAACCCCCTTCAACATTAGCAAAACGAAGGAACCCTCAAAGTTAGCTGACTTTTTTTATAGCTCTGGATTGGCTCTTCATTTTGAACTCCTCTAACACGTAAACCAACGGGTGCACCTGTTATGTATAGTCATTTATTTGTCTCCTTTCCGAACCTCAGTGTTTCCATGTAGGTTGATCTTGGTAATCGATGCCAAAAAACCCTGCTGTCTACCTCCTGTTCAGTACACCAACACAAACACGAAATTGATGGGTTATTAACATTTCTATTCAATTTGTCAAAGCTTAAAGCATATGGTGCGGATAATTAAAATTCAATAATTCAAACTATGGTTTGTGTTAAAAAGCAGTGTTCTGAACAAGGAGTGTTCAGAGGACATTGGTTGCTTTTACAAATAATATTACTGCCGGTTTATAAGAAAAAGATTAGCATCTATTTAATCAATAGCAAGGGATCTGTTTACTGACCATCTTCCTGAATCTTTCTCTTCTTGAATAATAAATTGATTCATGTAGTTACAAGGCTGGTGTGGTTGCAGCAGTTTTCTTCTTTTACAACATTCTTTATAATAAAATTAAGTAATAACTGCTGGCAAATGAGAGGAAACAGCAACAGGACTTGAAAATCCTTCCAAAACATGCAGCAAGCATAATTGGCCTGACTTCTTTGGCCTCCTTTGCTTCCACTGTGATGCCCTGTGGAGTTGAGATTAACGTCAAAAACAAAAATGTTTCTTTAAAGTTTGTTCCCTTTGTTAAAGTTGGAGTTAAGTTTGCTTAGGTGAACCGTGTCTCTCCTTATATATTGTTTCCTGCTGTTTTCATGAATTCGCTTGTGTCGCACAGAGAAATACCAGGAGCAACATATGTTTTTATGTAGCAAATCAAAACTAAGGCCATCATTGTAAAGACACAAATTGTCACCTTCCTAAAATATTGTTAAGTGTTTTTTTTGCTAAGACATTTTTGCCTAATTCATCTTTTGGCAAAAAAGAGAGTATTTTTTCTTTTTTTTCTGCCAAATTTCCTTTTTGCAAAAAATGACTTGGGCCATTATTATAGGAAGGTGACAATATATAGAGTGGGATCTATAGTGCCTTTGCAGTTTTTCATATTCTGTCCTGCTACAACCACAATCGTGAATTTTAAGTGCCAATATTTTGATGGGAGGCTGGATTTAACTAAATACAGGGCAAAACTAGAGGAAATTTTGTGAGAGTATCAAAAAGACTTCTGACTGAACTTTAGGTTCACCTTCAGGTTTTCAGATTTGAATTTGCAAAAAAAAAAAAAAAAAAAGTAAAAATCATGTACTTTCCTACCACCTCAAAATTATGAGCTTCTTTGGGAAGATTTTTGACATAAAATCCTAAAGCAAACATTGCAGCTTGTCATTGAGACAGATGAGACAAAACATTAAAAGTGTGAAAGTGAAAAGGTATTTATCCAGATTCTTTTCATAGGTGTTCTCAGATGTTCCACACTGATCATGTAAATGTTCAGAGGTAATACGATGTTTTCACAGTGTTTGTTCATCTATTAACAATTCATAATCTCCCCCCCCGTTGATTCTGAGTAGGAGCTTGTCTTGTCATAACGTGATACATTTCGTCTCGCCTTAGTCGAGTTAGTGTGGAATTTTAAATACTCGAGCTTGTTTGTCTTGGTTGAGTTACAGATCATTATAATTATGTCAACTAAAATTCCCTCTCGAGCTTTTACAAACAGCTCCATTGTGAGTTGGAACTAGTGTGGGAGCAAAGGAGGGATCAGGGTAATGATTGAAAGAATAAATCATTTTTCCACAAACACATCAGAGTGATGTTGTCATGTTTGCAGCTAATTGTTTTAGGAGAGGTAGTTACATGAAGCCTTTTATAAAACAGTGTTTTCTTATTCCTAGTGCTTTTATGGCACCAGAAACATTTTATTTGAGGTAAAAAAAAATATTAGCCTGACAGATGGCATGGTCCTTAGGGCTTTGTGGGGAACTTAGTCATGCTGAAGGCTGTGGGAATGCTCAACACTGAGCTATCTTTTTCTCTGAAAACTTTTCTGGGGTGCGGTTGTTCAGCACACATGTATACGTTGACCTTTAAAGCACAGCTTTTCCTGTGATTCATATCTTATCCACGGTGCACCTGTGAATAAGGCCAGTATCATTTTTCACCGGGGAGAAAGAGGAAGTGATGAAACATTGCATCTGGCCACTTCGAGGAAAACAAAGCATGGAAGCCCGGAGCAAGTATCGTACACAATCTCCCCGTCTGTTTTCATGTAAATAAGTTAAAGGAGAGCGACAGAATTCAACTTTTGATAATCCCAAGTGTACAGTTATGAGTGAGAACCGACCTCAAAGGGAACAACGAGACTGGAAGTCGATACACAGTTTGATGAATGCCAAATGTGAACTGCTGAAAATGGGAGCAATTTCACAAGAGGCGAGGGCTGCATGTCTTTGGTTTCCACTGGTGCTCATAAGGAAAGGGGCTGCTTTCGATTCATTCATACCCGAGTGTCACGTCGTAGACCGCGCAGGTTACTGATGGCTGTGGTAGTGAAACAGTCTCGCATCATGGCTGACTGGTGTGACACTAATGTAGACTGTAGCTGCTAATGGGACCGCTGGGACTTTCCACCGTGCGCAACATCAATCAGGGTCCTCAACACGCTCACTCAAATAGTCCTCCTCACTCACTCAACACACAGCAGATGTCCCCTTCTGATCCTCCAGCACACATAAGAAGTAATGCCAAATGCATGCTAAAGATGCTGCTTTGTGGGAGTGGAAAAAAACCCTGAAGGTGCAAGGTGTGTCTGCGTGAACTAGTCGGTGTTTTTCAATGAAAACTAACTGCTAATAAATTTGTTTTCAATTAGGTTGTTTAATGCGAGAGGCCAGATCTTAGAAACTTTTATTCTTCACATCAAGTGAATTATAAAGAAATGGGTGATGTATATCACTGAGTACTAATCACTAATCACTGAGTTTAAGGATGAGCTGGATAGTTTTCATACAAATTCTGTCTTGTAGCAAATTAAAAGTGTGCCCAGTTTCCACTGTGACTTGACTGATGCTTAGTGCAGGATACCTTTTCTACTTCATCCTTTCCTGAATCAAGGAAGCAACAAAGAAAACTCATTTTCCAGTCTGCTCTGCCTTGCAACTGTATCCATACTATTCAAGCATGCCTACGTCCACCAGATGGAAGCATTGTTTGAGTAGCAGAGCATACTTAAAAAAATATGTAAATGAAGATGGACAATGACGTAATGGAGGTTAACGCAGTTCTATCTTATGAATTAGATTAACTTTTAAAAAATGAGTTTGCCTTCTGCATTTCTAGAATGTTTCCCAGCTTGTTGTCCTCCAGAAATTTTAAGTAGATATTAAAAAGTGCAAATTGACAACATATTGCTGTAGGAATACATTTTTTGTCAAAATACTTCAGTTGCTCCTTTGCAGTTTGCTGATATATTACTTTGTGTGGGTCTCGTTAACATTGAGCACGATTTGTGTTAAATGACATTGATTTTCTGGGCTTTTTAAAATTTGCCGTCTGCCTGTAGACTAAGTGAACAAAGTTTTTCAGTCCGTGGTGGTCACGCTTCCAAATATTCAGCTATTAAAGTCGGAGCAACAGGAATGCCTAAGACATTTTACTGCTGGCAAAGATGTCATGGCCCTTCTCTCCACAGGGTTGTTTACAACACACCCACTTCTGGCAGGCTTCATCGAGGCCAAACGTTAGCGTTCGGGTAAAATCAAATCCAGTCATTTAAAACTTTAAACGAAGTCCATGCCTCCAGCCAGCAATCATTTCTCAATGGTCGAGAATCCGGGATTGCAAAACTGCTACAGCAAACCTCAAAAACTTGGGTCTAAAGGTGGTTTTATAAACCACTATCTTAGAGGTTGGTATTGCCTATAGATGTTACATTTTTTTTAGATACCCGTTTAAAAAAAAAAAGCAAACTGTTACACAATTCGACATTCTTTGGTTATTGGTTTGTCAAATAAAATTTAATTAAGCTTTAGGGTTTAGTCGCAATGTGATGAAGTGTGATAAGGTTTAAGGGGTATGAATACAAGAAAAAAAATTCAAACTACATGTCTTCTCTACTGTCAGCCCATGTTTTCATACAGCAAGCAGTTGTTCCAAAATCTGTGATTCAAAGTAATTATCTGGTAGATGGATTGATATTTATTGGAGTTGCTTCATCAGTTCAATTTGATTTCCCTCTACTGCCAAGTAAATTTTAGACTTTGTGTAATTAAATCTGAGTGTAATTTTGATGTATTGTAATAATTCTAATTTGTCTGAATCGATTTCGGCCTTTAACATAGATTTTTCCTTACAGTGCTTCATTGTACTGCAGTGTTCCACCGAAGGACAGATCCTGTCTACTGTGGCCTCTAGAGGCCATAGCAGAAAGATCACCTTCACATGTGAAGCCATAAGTTCCTCAGACTTAGTTGAGATGTCACTTTTTTTTTTCTTCTCCCTTTGCCTTTTACCTCGGGCCTCTGGTCATGTGCTGAATCGACACAGCAGTGTCTGTTGGAGCGCAGCATTGATCCCCCACCCCCAGTCAGGACGTCCTCAGGGAAAAGAGCTATATGCTTAGAGCAGCAATGCTCCTCTTGTACTGAAAAATGCTGAGACAGAGAGGGGATGCACTGATCTGTGTAAGATATAAACCTGAACGCTGTATGATGGGAGTGATGGATTGTAACCTTTTGATAAAGTTTCAAGGAGTTACTGTGGGTACATTAGTCTTGTGGTTTTAGAAAGTAGGTACTATACTTATAACTTGACCGCCAAAGCGCTGCTTACACCTGAATCTCTGTAAGCCTCAGTTAGCAGGTTTCAGTAAAACCTCTTATCCAGGTTTTTCCTTTTATTTACATGCGTTCAGCACATGATCCTCCTTTTGTGTGCATTTATGTTCTCATTTCCTACTTTTCCACAGTGACACTGGCGCACAGCTTTATGATTTCCCACTTTTTTGTAGTCAGCCCTCCCCCCCCTGTAGCCTGTGAATAGGGTAATTATGGACCCTGTAGAGTAATTACCAGAGCTCGAGTTGTTTAATTACGGCCTTCTCGAGAGCTGTCTGATGCCAGTGACAGCAGAGGCGCCACTCGCTGATGGAACGGTTTCATCCTCTTGACTAGAGCAGCCCTGTGAGGGACGGAGAGAGGAGACGTGGTAATAGAGTGAGGAGGCGTGAGTGGGAGGGATTGCAGGGAGTTAAATTGAGTGGGAGAGAGGTAACAGTGAAGCGAAAGTTCACAGTTTGATAAATGTACATGTCTGCAACGGTGAGGGAGGGTTGCAGCAAGGAGTTTGCCTTTGAACAAGACATACGGCACCTTGCAAAAAGTCTTTATGCCCTGGATATTTAAAAAGATTTCTCTGATGTTATGACCACCAACATCAATTGGTTTTGTTGTGATATGACAGCCCAGTGCAGTGCATATACATTAGTGATGCACCTGCACCCCAAGGCCCCGCATGTGTGCTGGTGTGATGGAGTGGATGGGGAAGGAAGGACCGGGGGGGATGAATAGATAAATGCATTCAGACAAATTTGAAAACCATGTATTCATCCTCTACGTCACATTTATGGATCATAATATGCACATCTTATAAAATACATAGTTGTGTGGTTGTATAATGTCAAAATGGGAAAAAGTTGAGAGTGAATGCATTTCCAAAATACTCGCATGGAGAAATTTTATATGATGCCTGTTTGTTGTTCTGCTTGTTTCTGCATTTTAGCAAAATAAATAAACACATGAACACATGATGAGAAGAAGAAAAATCGTTTGTTCATCTCTTCCGACGAGCTGTGACGGCCATCCTGGTCCTCAACAGTTGAAGGACCTGTGGACCTGAAGATTTGTGGGGCAAAGGGCAGGGAGGTCAATCTCCAAACTAGGGGAAAGGAATTCAACCCGGCAGCTTGACATTCCCCCTCACCGGGAAGATGATTCTGTCTGCGTGGCGCTTCCGAACAATCCTGAAATAGTGCATGGTGAGGAGTTTCCCGCCACCCACTGACAATAATTCAAATATCCCCACCTCTCAGATTCATATTTTCCCCCGAGGTCATGACACGTGTTTTTGTTTTTCATACAGATGGAATTCAGTTCTGGGTAACTCCATCCTGATGGAAATTGTCTGCTGGACACATTTGCATGCATGTTTACCAAACATAAGCCTTTCCAAAGTTTTCATCTTTTTAACTCGTGATTGAGACCGAGCTTTGGCGGCGTAACGACCTGTTAAACCTTTGTTCGAATTCCAGAAGTCGCATGCAAGCCATGTTTGTTTTACCAATGCACCAGAGCTGCTCGTAACTCAAAACAACAGATGAAGATGTGAGTGCAGAAACTATTTCCTGACGAATGTGACGATTGACAGCGACCTCTTGACTTCTTGAACCTTGACCCCCTCCATGTTTGCCAATTGTAGAAGAACAGCTTTAATAGTAATAACCTTTACTTTCTACATGCATTTATATGAAGTTTTGAGCAGATGTCAGCCTTGCAACAAGCTCAATGACCTACATGTGTTCCAATGACCAATGATCATCAAACAGAGAAGTTGCAGCTTTGTGAACAGTTGTGGCTATCTGTGATATTCAGCATGGTGTCTGACAGATGTTAAAGCATGGCAGTGGAGGGCCGCAGGGGATAAATGGTGATAGATGAACCAGCTGCCTTCTTGGACTGAGAGGATTTTAACTTTTCCAGACCTCAGTGATGTCTGACTACGGCCGTGTCATTTTGAAAACATTAATCATGTTTCTCCGTTTACATCTTATTAAGGAAATATTTGATTTTAGATGGTGCATATTAATTCTTTGTTCGTAATATGAATTATGAGATACCCATAAAATATGTCCACTGTTTGGAGGGGTGCAAATGGTGAATAATTAAGAGACATACAGTCTTCTGACTAAGAGTTTTGCTTCTTTTTGTTCCGTTTCCTTCTTTGTCACACTTAAGTTTTTAACTTTTTCTTTATATTTCGTTGTTTTTCATGTTTCGGGATCTGACATGTTAGAAATGCATCAACACTCTCTGCTGAGTTAAACTGCCTCAATCACACGAACTAACGAGCTTTTTTGAGCTGTCCCTTTGATTGGCCGACAATAAACAACATATAATTAGTTTCCTGCCAAGCATAGTTACTCTTTCAGCACCGATGTTCCCACACAGAAATAACTCCACTGCATTTAGAATGAACTTAGTCTGCCAGCATGTTTGCTTCTCAGTCACCTGGCAGACCTAGTTGTCTTGTCTTGATGATGCCACACAATCTTGTGGCATCATCAAGATCTCGCAATCATGTGGTACCACAAGATTGTGAGAACCACTGAATTTCTGCAATAGTTGTTGCAGCTTTTCCAGTGACAACTAAGAATAAACTTCCCTGCATCCCATATCTGTGAGTCTTCACTCCAATTAGTGAGAAGAAAAGCAACCGAGAACTAAGACAAACTCAGTCTTGGAGTGTGAGAGGGAAACAAACCACGGTGTTTGATCTTTGCAGGCAACGGCATAGCGAAACTTTCAGTGAGACTTGTTATCGTCAGCATAGATTTCAGACTCAACTCCTCCACCTGAGTGGCCTCGTCATTTGGCTCTCCATCTTATCAGAAGACTGAAGTAATGTCAGCACTCCTCTCTTCTCGCTGTAACGAGAGCCAGAGCTGGACTCCTGCAAGTTGTTCTGTACGAAATAAGACTGTTCATTGATTTAACTGGAGACCGTAGATCGATGATATTCTCTGGTGTGAAGACTGAAAATGCTGGGTACGATTTTAGAGAAAATAAAGATAAAATATAAAGTCCTCTCTGTGAATTCTGAAGTGTTTCCAGTGTCACATGAGGGTGTGGGTAATGTGGTTGGCTGCCAGAGTCTGCTTTTTAATTGGCTCCCCTGTGTTGATCATTGCACCGTTCTCTCCCGGACTCCTGAAGCAGCAGTCTACTGCAATACTTTTGCCTATTAGGACTGACAGTTTTGCATCCATCGCTTACTGTGGTCAATTCCTCATCCTTCTGTCTTAAGACAAGCTCTCAGACATCTTTGCTGCTTTCTATTTCTTTCTTCTGCTCTATTGTTTCTTTCCAGGTGCTTTGTGTAACACATATCATTAACCCGTCTTCTGGTCTCCGTCAATTACAACAGCGCCCGTCCATTGTGCGCCACGTCACTTTTTCCAAACGCCTTTAGCGGAGATGAAAAAGCCACCTGACCTCTGAAAGCAAAGCTTGCAGTCGCTGTGATCGCTCTACCATTTGCGGCCCTCCCCACGGTTTTGCGTTTGCCCCCACGTTTCACAGCTTCAGACGCTCTCGCTGAGATCAAACCCTCAAAGTCCTGACCCCCTGCTGAGACTCCCTCTGGAAGTGCTAATGACCCTGTTTGTCTGAGGAGCTACCCGCTCTTCTTCCCATGTGCGAGCCCACTTCCCCTGCCCCGGATCCGTCCTCTTTAATAGTGATTGCTTTGCCACTTGTGCGCTTCTCGTATGACCTTAGAAGGCGGAAGACAGCTGAACTTTCACTGCAGGTCATCGTGTTTGGTGGGAGAGAAGTGCTCGGCCAGTTGCGAGGGGGGGGGGGGGGAGGACAGAGAGGGCAAACACCTGCTGACTTGCCACTGACACAGGTGTTGACGTGTCATGCAGTTTCGATTTCTACAACAGTTTTTAAGGCTATAGTCTCTTGTTAAGATTAGGCTAGGAAAGATTTTCTTTGGACGACTCGATAGACCTGCAAGTTGTAAATGCTGTCAGCGTTAGGACTGTTAAATGTTTGTATCAGCACTGGTGGGATGTTCACACCCTGAGAATAAATGAAATATTCAGTGTAAATCAGTCCTCAAATAGAAAAAGACAAACGAAACAAATTGGACCATTTCCATCTGGCAGTGGTTCAGCAATAAAAACAATTGAGGAATCTGAAACGAGAGCTGCGGCTTCATACCTGGTGTTTTTCAGTGTTGCGTTCTTCTGGGTCAATGGTTAGGATCGCAGAGAGATCATCTGAACCATGACGATACATTTCCGGGCTTGAATCACCTCTACGTTATCCAAGAGACATGAATCTTGCAGTCCACCACTCTGTCGTCGGCTTAGAGCTCCAATTTACAATGAACCCTGCAAGTAATTTGCAGAGAAGCATTTTCAGTGACCCCTGAGAGTGGCTACACATTGTTCCTTGCAAAACTACTTTTAATTGTTCAAGTTGTTACGAGATTTGGGGGAGCTGGCAGGGATATGTGTGGTCAGTCATTTAAGGGTATTGGTTTTGAGGTCCGTGTTTTTTTTTTGCTGTATGTTTAATGATTCTAGGTATAAAAAAAAGCAACAATAAGACATCTCCTGGAGTCCTACTGAATAAATCTTAATACTGAAATGGAAATGGTGAAGTCATATCCAGCCATTTCAATTGCTTCCACAGATGATGTTTACTTTTTCAGTTTCAGTATTAAAATCTTTCACCTCTTATGCTGTGTGCAGTACATTTGAACTCTTTACTTGGCATTTTATCAACCCCAGCTGAAAGTTTAAACCTTGAGGGGTTGGTCAACACTGAGTTCAGTCCAATTGTGGAAAACGATCTTACCTTCGATAACCAGTAATCGACATGGCTGTACGGAAAACGCTGCGATCCCTTGTAGCCTAACTCTCATGTCTGCCAATAACGAAGAGGAGGATATATAATCATTATTATTTTTTAGTTTCTGACTTTTAGAGAAAAGTAGAAATTTTCCCCATTGGCTTTTAAAGGTGTCAGCATGTTTTAAAACAAAAGCCCTGCTTAATTGATCATTTCTGCTTGGAAAGAGTTTGTCATGCAGAAATACTTACTGTGGTTGTCAAAAACACACAACCCATGCAATATTTAAAGTTTACAATCATTTTGTGTACTGTGGCTTGCAAAAGTATGTATACCCCTTTTAATATATATATATATATATTCTTTTTGCAAATGGTTTATAGGATTTTAAGATTGGATTTTTCAGACCAACACGAACTACTGTATAGTTGTGAAGTGGACGGATTTATTCATGCGGTTTTCAAAATCTGAGAGAAAAACTGGAAAGTGTGGTGTACAATTTTGCTCAGCATCGTTTGTGTTGGAGCAGGTTCTGAATTGAATTTAGATCTGGACTTTAACTGGAAGCGACACTTTAATATGTTTTGATGTAGCTCTGGCTCTGCATTTAGGGTAGAGATTAAAATATTTCTTGTTTTTAATAGCTATCCATTTATTTAGCCCCATTCAGCCTTCTATCAACTCTGAGTATCTTTTCTGTCTGAACTACAGAACGGCATCCCCACAGCACCACTAAGAGTTATACACACAACGTTGTGCATGGAGGCCAAAAAATTCAGTTGTGGTCTCGGTTGTACATTTACTCGACTACTTACTGTCTTTCATAGCACTTTTTTTTCTTTGGCCCTCTCACCACTCTTTCATAAAAAAGCCAGACTTAACTGTTTACACTGAACTGTTTTCTCTCAACAACTGGGTGAAATTATAACACATTAAATAATGTGTAGTTAATAAATGCCAACAATATTTGTTTTCATAATTAACTTGGATAATATTTACTGTCCTATTAAATTAAAGGTGGTGGTGACACTAATACGTTTGATTTAAGAAACATTTTTGTCTTAATTTTCATGATTGAGCATTTTCTCAAAAATCAAAACAAGTAATGCAAAGGCTCTTTGGTCTTTATATTTGAAAAAAAAAAACAATCAAATTTACTAGTATTACGTGAAATTAATTATTTCATGCATTTATTTCTTAGCAGTTATCTAAATATCTACTTCCAAAATGTACTCGTAACATTTTTGCGGATGTTTTTATGTGAGGGCAGAGCTACTATTAAAAAACCAGTCGTTCCTTTTTTATCATCCCTCAGCATAATTCACAAGCAGTCACACAGTGGTCCATATAAACTTGCGAGGAATCCACAATGAGCACAAAGACATTATTTTGGGCGCAGAAGGGTAGGTTAGAAATCCGAAAACCAGTGACTGGAATGTTTCTTGGCAGATGGTCTGATTGTGCTGTAAGCGGCTGCTTGTGAATGAGTCAAACCCACTTCGTGGTCCCTGTGAGAAAAAGTACCTGTGAGAAACTGACCGACTACTCTTCTAGCCTGCTGTCTGATTAGTCGAGAGTCCGACATAAGTGCTTCAGATGCTTGTGGTTTTCATTTTAAGGCCTTGACAAGAATCCAGATAATCTTGTGGCGGTCTGAGAATAACTTCTCCGCTATGTGAAATCTGCAGAGGCAGAGACAGCCGATTGTAGATTTCCTGCTCTGGGTGTAATTAACCAATCACAGTCAGTGATGAGCCATGGAAAGAGTAAACACTTTCCTTTTTACAACAATGGAACTTCTAAGAGTCTAATTCTCAGATGGTTCCCTCTTGTCGGGATGTTTTTCATCTTATTCCAGACCCAAATCGTTTTGACATCGTGATTATTTCATGCTTGATGTATAATTAGATGAAAAGTTGACCTTTAACACATTCATGTGGTTGCTAAATTTAAACTGGAAAATGTGACTTCAGGTTTCTAGTGCATATTTGATTACTTTAAATATGATGTGATGCTCAACACATATGTTTGCAGAAACAAATTTGAAGCTGAATTTTTTTATTTTAAAAATCACAAAGCAATGATTTAATGCCAGAGACACTGTTTTGAAAATGTACAAAATAATAACTGACTAAAAGCGAGATTACTCGCTCCTACTGTTTATATGGACTCATAATGTGGTTAAATAGTAAATATAACTACATCACAACAGTTTCAGCATCTCAGGTTATTTTCTCAGTTAGTTTGGCATTTCATCTTATTGTCACGATAAAAAAAAGAAAGCTGGTTTGTTTAATAGAAAATAAAACGGATATTACATTTTACTCAGAAATAATACATTTGCTAAGTTTTCTTATGCTTCTCTGGAAAGGTTTCATGAGTTGCAGATGTTAGTCAGACTTTACAGCTAGTAACTGGTGCCTTTGTTTTATTGAACTCTGCGGCAATTTGTTTGATCTCATGACCGTTTCGACTTCGAACAAACCTCAATGGATTCATTCATTATCACCAAAGACCTCTATTTCTTACTTTACTCTTGAAAAAAATATAAATTCTACAAAATATTTTTTATATCAAAGCGGATGCGATACAAGGAAATAATCTACCAATTGATGAGAGCAATAAGAGTGAAACTTGTAAATCCATCTTCCATCTTCAGCAAATAGTCTTTCTGAATTTGATATTGAATAAATATAAACCTTGTTGCTGCAACGGATAGACCCCATTACAGCTGGAATCAATAAGATCTAACCAAGGAATCTGAAGCGTGGCACAGAGAGAACGTCAATGAGTTTCAAACATTCTATAATTACTCTCCAGCATGTAAAAATAAGTGCCTGCAGTCCTTATTCTGTTTTGATTGCCGGTATTATAAAGCGATTGATGGAGCCTGCCATCAATCGCAGCCTGCTGCCGCTTAAACAAAATTAGGTTACAGACTGAAAATGTGAGGATGAGCTTCCGAGGGCAAACTGGAGACCTCCAAAGAAATTACTTGGGGGAATTTCAATTACATTTGACCCTCCAGACCTTTATTCTTATCATTTGCAGATTTTATGGCTCTTTGGGTGTCTTCATGGCAAGATTTTCCTCATGCACTGTTGCAGTTCACGTCTGACTGGAGATTGGCGCAATGAAAGTCAGATCCTATGAGTCCAAGGCAGCGGTTCTCAACCAGAAAAGGTGGAATATGCCCTTAAGGTACGGGACCAGTCTGTCAGAAGTGCAGGTGTCTTGATTTACAAATGATGATGGAATTCATAGTAGAACCTCATCAACAGGAATGCTGCTGATTGGTCTGTTGTGTGAAATGAGTTGAGCAAAAGAGCCAAGCTTAAAGCTATTGGTCTGTTTGTGTATGTTGACTGGTATTTATATTCAATAAAATGGCTGCAAGCAAAAGATTCCAGATGCAAACGGCTAAAATGAGGAATCTTAGGATGCTTTGACCCACCTTTAGAGAAAGAGTGAGAACTTCTGTCCTTTAGTGGAACCTTGGAGTAGAGTTGCTGCTCCTCGGCATCAATGTAAATTTTTAAAGTTTTTTAAATTACTGTTTTTTTGCGTTTGATCAAATGTCAATGAAGGACATGTTTGAGTTTCCCTAATGAATGTGGTATCCAATCTTGCATATTCAGAAAATAATAATAGACAGATAGGTAGGTAGAAAGAAAGCATGATCATTTTTTTCAACAGTATTTTTTAATCTGATTTGTTCTGAGATTTGATATTAATTTGTCCTAAAATCTTGGATTTATGCATTGTTGTTGTTGTTGTACTGGGTGTACTGTATTTTCCAAAAAGGGGTAATTCAGGGCTGAATGATGGGGCACGCCTAAATTCTATCGTCACATTACTCATCACAAATTCCCAATATGCTCCTATAACCTTGGGCGGTGTTAGAAAGCACAATGCTATGATCTATTTTGTGGTCAGGCTGTTTAACAATAAACTGCTTCGGCTGTTTAGTTTTACAATATACAGAAAAACAAAGAGGTCAGCTAAGATTTTATTATTAGTATTACTATTTTTTTTTTATAATGTAGCCCACTAACTTACCACTAACTAACCATAGTAGCCAAATGCCCCCACACGTCCAACATAGAGAAGGTCTGGGTGATTTCAGACATGGCTCTGCTGTGGATATTTGAAAAGAAACCTTTTAGAAACCAAGTGCAACATCTTCTGGGAATCATTCCATGACCCCACAGTGTGAGAGCTGGATATTGTTAAGGAGACAAAAATCAAAACCCAATTTAAGGCTTGATTTGTTTTACTTCAAGAGAGCCACATTCTTTGCCGGAGGTCCAAATTGTTTGCATTTTACAATTGGAGACCCTTGTTGGAGTTTGTTGTAGCTGTACAGCAGTATAACGTCTCTTCCTGAGGGACACTTATTGAGTTTGAAAAAGGGCAGGTTAAGCCTGCGGTATCTGAACATGTCTAATGGACCTGCGGGAGTCCCTAAGGGGAAGTTGGCAACTACGGGTCAAAACAGGGTTATGTTTACTCAGTGGATGTTGAAGCGTGCCGAAAGCCACGTGATTTCTTTCTTGTCCCCCTTAACTTCAGCCACCTATTCTGTGTCTTTCAGTCTGAAGGACTGTACACCAGACCGATGCCACATCTGGATGTAATTCCCTTGCAAGCTGACACTGAGATATTTGAATGAAACTCTTAAAGCAATGAGAAGTGGGAGAATTTTAGTACGTCCAAAATGGAAGGACAATAAAATGGTAAAACAAAACTGCTGCTTTCTATTTCTATTTCTTTTTTTCTTTTTTTTTTTTTGCTCTGTAACGTGGCATTTGTGAGATCTAAACAACTGCGTGAACTGCGAGCTGAAGATTTAAACAAATCCGATATATTTACATGGATATTTGTAGTCTTATGGGAATAGGTGGGGAGAGCTAAACTTCATAGTTGAGGCCTGTTTTTAAAGTCGGCAGTCACATTTTATTAAATCCAGCTAGATTTTGCAGTACCTGCCAATGGTTAACTGTGTGTTTTGAGTAATTCACTTGGGGAAATAGTTTGCTATGGCAAAATCAATAAATGGCTTTGTATTTTGACAAAAAGCAAAGGTGAGACACTTATGTTTTCCATGCAGCAGTCTTGACTGGGGCTCGCAATAAAAATAAAAAAAACCATATATCACTGCCAATTATTCATTATGTAAAAGTATTAGACTTTTATTGGAAAACTTGCTTAAGATTTTTCAATAGTTGGAAAGTAACAAAAAATGCCAATGTGTCGTTTATTAAAACTTAAGTTGCACGTTAGGTACAATTTATATCCCTGCGTAAAAGTTTTATATCTTGCCACATTTGTGCCTGTAATCCTGGATTAATTCCAGAGATTTCTGTTTTAAATATAGCAAATTCGGGAGACGAATATCAATCGGTTTAAATGCATTACGGAAATGAAAATTAAAAGAGAACAATACACAAATTGTACCATACATGACACATCATTCACACCAAGCTGAACATAAAGAAATAATGCTAATATGGCAGTGTTTTACAAAGAGACGTTTCCATTTTGGAAAGAATAACAATTATGTTGGTATCTGGACTGTTTTTACATGAAAACTAACTGGGTGTTAATTAAAAGGTGTCTGAACAATATCCACATGGACAATTTGTTTGTAGACATCTAAAAGCTAAAGTTGGGGTATAAACTTCAACAAATGTGGTGACATCAGGGGAGATCAAACTCGGGACTCCTCAAATTACAAGCATCTTAAACAGATGAGCTTCAGAAATACCTCATTCTCCGCATATAATGGACGATTCAACACACTTTTATCCGTTCCAGTTCCACCAAAAACAATCGCTGACTTTTTTCAACAAATACAGCTAACTCTATTCTCCTTGAGTGTCTCAGGACGAATTAGTGTGATAACTACAATCGCTCACAAGTGCTGCCACTTCACGCTTGTTCTGGTTGGAAATTAATATCCTCCTGTGCGTGATATTCTTATTAATTAACATAGCAGATGACTTGGAGTGACTCAGGGACAACACAATGCTGGTTTTCAGTAAAACTGTAACATTTCTGTTGCAATTCAGCCGCTTCTTTACTCGTCACCAGTGATGGGAGTCTCTTGACGCTGGCACCTTTTCAATCCAGTTGTCATAGTGGAACTTTACTGGCTCTCCTTATTTCCAGAATGCACCTCATCAGTAATCAGTTGAAAGAAGCTAGATAGTACTTCTTGTATAGGCTGCCAGTGTAGTGCAAATGTGTAGTTTTAGATCATGCTTTAACCTCATTTATGTGGGGTACGTCAATGAAGAGTTGATCTGTCTTGTCCAAATGTTGTGGTCACAAGAAAAATCAAAACCAGCTGGGGGATGTCGCGCCATTTATCGAACTTTTAACTTTGACTCAAACTGATTACGTGAACGCTGTCTAGCAAAGGTGTGGAAGCATCCAGTGGTCTGAAGCTATCTCGCATGAATCATTTAATATAATTCCAGGTCAGGTCTATTGCCCAATGGGGACACAGTAATCCACCTTTGACGTCAAACGTGAATAGCGCTGTTATGCTAAGGCCTGACTTGCATCCACCTAGAAATGTAGAAAGTCACCATGTAAAGCAAATACATTCAAAGTTAGTGGCCGTAATTTAATCATACCATTATAAAACCTGTGTTCTGCCTGCAGATGTTGACATTTTGAAAGCTCTTCCCATGTGTGTGACTAGTCGGTTCAAATCTTGGACACGTGTTATGCAACATGATTTCTCTTTTACGATTTCTGCACAAACGAATATTACCCAAGATTTATCTTTTTTTTTTTTTTTTTCCTTTGCAGAACTATATTATTTTACATTTTCCGAATCATTTACCCTAGTAAGGCCTAGTGTGTGACACTAAAATGCTTTCTCTGTAAAATGTGTTTTAATTTGTCACGTCACGTTAATATCTTGTGTTTCTAATAAATCAAAGGTAACATGTGTCAAGAAATTCTCTCATATTTTCTTCAGATCTCCAGAAACCAAAGGTTTCTTAACAGGAAGTCATCTGAGTAAAACTTATGAGGATTTTTATTTTTTGCATTGATGCACTGTGAATTTTCTTGCCCTTTGACGTGAAAGCCAAAAAAAATAACAAATACAGTAATCCTATTTTGGGGGAGGGAGTGGGGGGGTTCACACAATTTGTAACATGAATATACCCTGACATCTTCAACCCCACTGCAACTTTTTTTAATCAAAGATTTAAAAAAAAAATATATATATATATATATATATATATATATATATATATATATATATATATATATATATTTGGTAATAATTAAAGATTGTTCTAGGAAAATGTCTGCTTTCCCACAATATCAATACACATGCATACCATTAGTTTCACTTCTGTTAAATGTTCATGCGTGTACCTTTGTGTGTGTTTGAGTGCAAAATATAAGGACGAGAGTGTTCAACCCCCAGCGGTCCACTGGGATTTACAAGGTATCATGTTCTGGTTTTGTGATCCGGTGTAAGAAGTGCCTGACCTGCTAAGACAGCTAGAAAAATCAATGCCAGCTGGGAGATGTCACTCATTGTTTATGAAAATTTATCTCTGACTCAAACTGATTACATGAACACTATCAAGCAAAGGAACGTTGGTGGCAGGAAAGGATTCAGTGGTCTAAAACTGTCTGAGATGAATTGGATGAATATATGGGGGGAAAATGGAGTAGAAACTGTGGGAGGAGAAGGACAAGTTTTGTTCTTTTTCCTCTGATATTTGAGATCACAGGATTTTTGGTGCAACAGAAATCCAGTGGAATTTGTTGATTTTCCAAATAAGGTTATTTCATGAAGCTTCTTTGGCAAAGTTTTCTTTTTATAAATGTAAATATTTTGAATCAAATTGCTGTCTTTTCTGTTTCCATGCAGACATCTCAGGTTTTGACGCTATGCAACCGAAATGAACTTGAAGTAAACAAAATCTAGACATTATAGGTTGTGGTAGCGGTGCAGCTTCTACCACCGGCTACCTTTATACAACTTTAAAAAAAAAAATACTGAAAGATGTATTACCACTGACCGAAATTAACCATTAACATGACTTTTACATTAATCATCCTTAAATAAATGTAATATTTCCTCTTGCGCCACTAGAAATTTTTGGTATTGTTTGGTATCCAATGAAATCTAAAACAGTTGAGGAATAACTGGCCAAATTTTCAGCAAACTGCTGCAGAAAGCTTGTGGAAGGACACCAAAAAAATGTTTATACAGTTTAAAAGGCAATTCTACAAAGGAAATGTTTGCAAAAACTTCAGACTGATTTATTGTCAGTGAGTGAGGAAAATAAGATTGTTTTTCATAGAGAATATCAAATTTAACCTGTATTTAAAAATACTTTCCAGTAAAAAAAAAAAGATTCTGATTTGCCTTGTATCTCTCCATAGTCAGGCTCATTAGTTCATTAGCTAAGAGGTCAGGGGTTCCTATCAGAGCGTTTCCTTCAGGTTTCCTCTTCATCTTGTCCAGACCTGAATGTTATGAGCTCTGTCACATTCACAGACAGCAGAAGTCTGGGACCCTCGTCCCAATCTGCCCATCAGCTCTCAAAGGAATTCCACTAATGAGGCTCTATAGAGAACAGATGCAGCGAGGGCAGCCTGGGCAAGAACAACCTGCCACAGTCACTTAATGATCACTCACACCAGCACTTATGTCACCAATGGCGTTTTGGACGGATTGTTTGCGTGCGTTTGAGAGCGATGATTTCTGTTTTTGTGGATCCTCCGACCGTGTCGGTGACTAATTCTACAGTTCAACTCACCAAGCGTGTCAGTTGTTGTTCTCTTTCATGACTCATTTGATTAGGT
This sequence comes from Poecilia reticulata, assembly GCF_904066995.2. Lineage (NCBI taxonomy): Eukaryota > Metazoa > Chordata > Actinopteri > Cyprinodontiformes > Poeciliidae > Poecilia > Poecilia reticulata. The sequence continues at coordinate 7,615,652 of NC_088852.1, read as the reverse complement.
TATTTTTCCACCTCTTTTCAGACGTCCAACGCTTTTTAACCGGCCCGTATGAACCCTTCTCTTCGCTGTGAAGTCTTTTAAAGGGCGACCCTTTGTAGCAAGTAAATTTGTCAATGTTTTTGCTCGTATCGGAGAAAAAAAAAAAAAAAAAGATCCCCTCAGCTCGCCGTCTCGAATTTCAGATACGGGTGTCGTTGTCCAGAACTCTCTGCCCACTCTTTGAAAGGGGGCTGACGTGGTTTATTGTTACAGTACGGAAGTGATATCAGATGTGATGCTTCGAAATGCCAAGAACAATGCCCAGAACATGCCTCTAATCACACATGGCCACTGTTCAGAGACACACACATGTGCACTCTGCGTGCTCTTGGGAAAACGGGCTCGTTCCAACCCTCCTTAGGTTTCAGGCCTCGGCTTCAATCACCGCTATAAATGTTAGGACATGTTTGTGTTTGTGCAATTGTCCAGCGTATACGTCAGTGCCCCATGTTGTTTGCATGAAGTGCGGTTAGAAAGGATTAAAGGGCCAGTTCATAAAAACAAGACGAGGCGGCCAAGAGCAAACAAGGAAATAAAAGGAGTGGAGTCTGTGCCAAGCACTCTCAAACGGTAAAGAGTTTTTTGAGAAGTGAAATTCTTGCGGAGTGAGCGTACCTGAGCTTCGCTTCTTTCACTATCAAGTGGTCTTTAGGATAAGTTTTTATTTTTATGAAGCATCACAGCAGTTAGTGCACATGTGTTGACTTTTTAAAAAAAGATTATGTGGATATAAAGGGAGACGTTAGCTCTTTAACTGAAGTGCAAACCATTTTATCCAGACGTTGCTTTGAAAGGCCTTTATCTCTTTCAGCTGGATCTTGCCCTTCTCTCATTTAACTCCTGACTAACCTTTTTCCTCTGTCAATTTTTCCCTGATTACCTTCCTTTTCTCCTTGTGTGCAACTTCTACCTTACAACCCCCCCTTTCATGCCTGTCCAGACAAGATACATGTTCCAGGCAATAGTAATGAGCACACATACCAGTTGTTGGTACCTATCAGCTCACACTTACCTCAGTCCTGGATCAGACCGCAGATGTAACACAAAACAGAAACAACATGCTAACTCCATCCGAATGCCGAGTTCTTCTCTTCAAATTCCTTCCTGGCGCAGAATCGGTAAAAGCCCACGATGAGATTCCTGCTGAGAAAATAAAGATTCAGAAACTTTAGCTGATAAACACTTTTAAACAGTGATGCTGTTAATTCCATGTTTACCTGTTTTAAAATCAACCTTCTATTTTTATTTTATTTTGCACTCACTTGCCTCTTTATTAGGTGCACCTTTTCAGTTGCATGTGAACCAAAATAGCAAGTTGGCCAATCACGTGGTCAATGCATTAAGGCATTTTTAAAGTTCATGCTGAGCATCAGAACAGATGGAATAGGGGAGTAAATGTGACATGGTCGTTAGACAGACTTGTTTGTTGGACAGAAGTCGTGTTGCTAACTTTACCTAGCTTTCTATTGTGGACCAAAGTATCTGAGGATTATGTCTGACACCTTTTTTATTCATAATTCAGAGACGTGTCAGGAGTGTGTCCAATCTGGTTTATGAAAAGGCTAGTTGTTACATACACATATATTTTTTTTCTTGGTCTTTTTAGAGTTTGTGTTATTAATTTAATGACCCAATTTTGAAATTTGTTGCAACTTGCATGAGCACTTTATTGGCTATAAAAAAAGAGTCCATTTCCAGCCTAATAGGCTTGACCAGTAAAGTTTATCTTAATAATCTGTCCCTGTCTAAAAGTGCTTACAAAGAACATGTGAAAATATTATACAGATGGTGCATTGGTCTGTGTCTCCATTGTTGCCTAATGCTAACTTGCTCTACGTGTTTGATAGAAAATGACAAGAGGACTATAGAGACTAAGAGGTCCAGTAAGAATGAAGTAACATTACAATTAATATTTTAATGTAATCCTTAATAAAGGGGAACAAACCAGTTCCTCCTAATTAGCTTGCTGTTAAATCCCCCCGGATGTTACTTCAGGACGATGTCAATGACTGACAGCTTGCATGTACACTTTCAAGCCGTCTAGTCAGCACATTTGTTTATTAAGAGTCTGCAAGTGTGTACCGATTGTTAACAGCTCTGTAATCATATTGATTGGCCTGCAGGTCTCAGGACCTTTGATCGATTAAGTCATGAATAAGAAGCATCTCTTTGTAAGAGGGATTATGGTTCAAACAACTTCTGAATTTTAGCGTTTGGAGTTGGCTAGTTGAATAACTATTAACTTTGTGGTAGACTGGTCCGACGACTGGAATTGACTGGCTTAAGAACAATGAGCTCCATACCAAGAAGCTTTGACTTCAGCAGTTTGGATGGACAATCGAAGACGAGCTGAGAGGAAATGAGGGAATTAGTTTCAGAGGATTGGGTTATCTAAGAAGAAAATTACACTATTGATTTTGAACCGTGCCTTGTGCGAGTGTAAAAATAGTTAGGGGAAATTTTTTAGGTCAGTGGGGTTTGGATTTTGTTTTTGTTCATGTTAAATATAGTTGTACTGGTTGTTATATGATTTTGAAAAAGTTCTTGGAGTATTAATGATTTCCCAAGTCAATGTGTGTAGGTAGCTGTAAGACTCTCTACAGACTGGGTTACTTAACTCTAAAGGTCTTGCCTGGTCCATATAGTGTTAACAGATATTCTTAACATTTGAATAGACTTACTGTCATCAAATAACTTATTCTACTTCCCAAAAATCTTTAAAGTGCTCCCCTCTCAAATCATACAAGTGAAAAAGATATCCTTGTCTGCAGGAGAGGCGGGAAAGGAGACGGGGTATTTCTGAATTTGTCAGAGTATTAATAGACCGTCTTCTTAGGTTTCTAATCTTCAAAGGTCTGACCTAGACGCTTTTGTGTTTTCGTTAGAGAATATTTAGAGTCTGCGAATGTTCCCACCTCTGCGTCCGGTTTCGTGTTTCTGTCCAATATGAAACACACCTTGTGGCTCGACATGAACATCGCGACGGTGCAAATGCAAGGTTACTCTGATTGGAGGCAGATCAAATCTCACCATGTTATAGGTGGCATGCATTACACTCTTGACATATGTTCATTGTACAGAAAGGCAGATTTTTATCAAAGTCCCGCTTTTAATATAGGAAGCTGGAACGCCATCAATGTACCCTTTGTGTTCTCCCCCACCCATAGAGAGCTCTCATAGAATATCCTATCAGTTTCATAGGAGGTTCACTTTAGATAATTTTGACAATGTGCTGAAGCAACAGACAGACAAAGTTATAATCTTTTTTGATCATAACTATAGCTGTACAGCACCTAAATGTTTCCCTTGAAAGGACATATGGAATATAATAATGAAGCGTTATGCGTCATGCCCCTCAAATCTGCAACTTTTGCAAAGTGTTAGTTCATTTGACTTCAAGTACCAGTAACTGAGCTCGAGTCAAAGTGATAAATGTCATGAGAAGAATGATGAAACGGCACCTTTGGGATTATTCAAGCCAGTCTCTGCTTAACTTTTAAGCAGGACGTCAAGTCAAGAAACCACGCATCTTTTGCTTTCACCGTAAACCAGTTGACCTCAGCAGTAATACAGATAACAGCAGGGTAATGCTAGTATTGAGGCGGTTTGGGATGTAGGCATTGAGAGGAGAGCCAGGCGAACAGAAAAGTGCTTGGCTGGAGCATGGGAATCAATGGCTTGGTAGACAGAAGGCCAATGCAATCAGGGAGCCGATTGAGGCAAACTCTAACCCTGCTGAGCCAGCACCAGAGAAGAGGGAGAGAGTCATTTGGAGCTGGGTGCCTTCTACTTGTCCTCTGCTCAGCAAATACTATCCTGCAAGCACAATAAAGCTACAAGCAATATTATAAGCATTACAGTTTGTCCCACAATTAATCTCGGTCAAGCACACGTTCCCTCATGTAGACTTACATTCTTACTCTCAAACCTCTCTGCCTTCCTGTGGTTATTAATAAGAGCCACTGAGACAGAGATGGATGAGATCCATTTTGATTTCAGTGCAGTTTTATTTGTTATAAAAAAAAAAATGGCTGTGGAAGATAACTTGATGTGTGCAAAAAATAAATGGAAAAGAAGAAGGGGGGAAAAAAAAACTGCTCGTGAAGGAGAAAAACGCTGCAGTGTTTGCAGGTTGAGGTCACTCGCAACGCTATGCAGAGCAGAAACCTCTGCCCACAGTATGTATGTAATGCTGCTTGTTAAAAGCTGTGACATTACTCCTGTGGATTTCCTGGATCACTTATTAACATCAGCACGTTCATTCCCACCCTCGATGTGAAAACAGCGTTTCGGCACCGCTCGGAAAGTCTGGAAACGGCACCTGACGGAGAGATCCATTTCACATTCAGCCACAAACTGACACTTTGATTTGTTTTTTTTGTTTTTTTTTTTCATCTGCGTTTTCGTTTAAGGGTGGTCCAGTCAGGAGCAGTGAGGTCATTACTTTTATTCAGGCCCAATGAAAGCACCGATTGTGTGGTTATTGTAGACCACAGACAGTGGTAGTTACTGTAAAATCAGCCGAAGCCTAAGCAGGTTCGAGCTCAGAACAAGCAAAATGGCTAATTTGCCCCCCCCACATCGTCTAGAATAATACAACACTGTTTTTGTTGTAAGTTGTCTTCTGACTGGCTAATGTGCTGACATGCTGTTTCTTTGTTCGGTCTATGCTTGGTTCTCTGTCATCTGGCCTCATCGTGCAGACAGCCTCTTGTTTTTCCCTTTTTATTTTATGAGCTATATACTGTATGTATGTGACCTTAAAAAAAAATGCGTGCACATGGAGAATATCCGTGTTTTGGGCTAACGCCATTAGCCCGGATAGGAAAAGCCATTGTTGTTTTGACATTTGCTGTGGAAATTTGAATTTATGAGAACAAGTTGTTGGACAGATAACCTATAGAGGCACAAAGAGTTGCACTTTAGATTTGGCCAGTGTGCCGTTTTCTTCAAACATGACACTTTGAAACGGGGAATTCTGACATTACCAGCAGTGAGGACATAAAGCAGTTTTATTGCTTTCTCTCATAACAGGATATTGCAAAAACTTTTAAAGTTGGTGGTCATAATTACAATTTTATTGCCTAAGTGGAAGTGGGATTTCCACAGTTAGACTATTTCCCGTTAGCAATATTTGAAGGTTTTTTTTTTTACATTAATTCATAAATTATTTCAGCAGGTGGTAATTAATGTGTCACAATACTTAGCAGCTACTGAGAAATTGGTGGAAGCCCAAAGAACTTTCCTGTAAATCCTATGAAAAGTCCCAGAAAACCTCCCATCAGTCAGCACTTCAATTTCAGCTGCCTGAAATTGAAGTTCAAAAGTGTTAAATCTTGAAACTCTTTAAACTAGTGGCCATGAGCAATGTAAAAGGTTTGCACAAAAAAATTAACCTTATGCTAGCAAAAACCTAAATACGTACCTCCTCTTGAAGTAATTTGACAACCAGTTATTTTTTATTGTTACTGGAATAACAATGGATGCCTTTACTTCCTCTCTTAACAACTTAACAGAGATTTCTAATTAATCAGCTTATATCAGCTTATACTTTATCAAAATAGCCATGGTATTCTTCATTTTAAGCACTAAGCTAAATTTGTGTTTTGTTTATACGTTTAAATATATCAAAATCAAAATAACAGTAAGCTAATGTCTTATGTCTGATAAATGGGATAACTCATGAAATGTCAAACCTCAGAAAAATCCAATATGCCACACTATGCATTTTTGATTCAAATTTTCAACTTATTACTGGTACGCTACAGTATTACTCATATTTACCATACCACCAGAATCAAATACTGGCCCACACCTAATTGTAATTCGTGCAAAACATTTTACTTCTGATTACATTAAAAGGAATGGCATGTTTTGAAGGAATAAAATCATCCCCTCAAAAAGTAAGTTAATGCCATTTAAATTCACATGAAGGACCAGAAAAGGACACTCTAAGGTGTTTGGGCTAATCCTCTGATAGGGTTTACTCAAAGTGCTTTACAAGTCCCTGTTACCCTCACAGGTCCTTTTCTAAACTAAACAATTTACAGCTGCCAGATGGTGGCCATCCAGCAACCTGTGTCCATCTACTGATAATGTCTGATCTACTCAGTCATGTGTGCACATATTTAGCGGCTGCAGCAATTGTCAGACACTTTTTCTTTCTACATAGAACATATGTAGAAAGCAATATATGCTTATGTAGAATATATGCTATTGTTAGAAAGCAATAACCCGACATATGCTTTCCAGCATGTGCCGGGTTGGGCGGCCAGCTGAGCAATATGAAAGCATGTTTTGCTAACTCCGCTCTGGTCATTCCTCTCCAGGGATTGGAAGTGGAAAGTGAATGCTGCCAGTTCAAACATTGGGCTATGACAACTGCTTTCAGCAGCATCTCATCTCACGAACTTATTAGCGAAGATGCCAGCGCCTAAGTGCAGACAGAGCGGTCAGGCGCACAGGAGTTTAAACACAGGGTGAAGTGTACGACAGTGGGGGAAATTTGTGCTTGGAAGCGTAGACTAAAACCTTTGACAAACACCGCCTTATCGTGTGTCAGAAACCCCAATTTGACAAGCAAGTAAACACAAAGTCATGGGAAAAACCAAGTAACCTCAAACTACTCCTGCTTCTTTCATGGGAGACAAGTAGCAACCCAGAACGACCCATTCTTCCATTTGGTCAGTTATTCCTCCCCACATTTGCAAAAGCAGGAGTTTTGGCAATTTTCTGGCCTAATGGTGTTTATTTAACACAATTGTAAGGATTAAGTACATTAGCCATGACATCTGAAATGCTGCTATGTCTATCAATCGCTACAGGATTATAAAAGTTATCTCCAAACAATATAAAGTTCAACTTCCAAAAGTTTACAATCCCAGATGTTTACTGATTTAGATTTTTGTCAGGTTAAATGTTTAAACTGCAAAAGCAGATGCTCATCTATGGACATTCCACGGAGTTAATAGTTAGGTGTGGAAAAATTACTATCAATATTTATACATAATTTTTTACCACAAAGAAAGTGTGGGTGAAATGTATCCCTCTTGAATACAAAACAGGACGCACTAAAGAAAAAAAGAATAGTAAAATGAAAAAGGCTTACATGCTTAAAGGAGTAACACTTTAAATACTGTTGAGTTCAAGTGTGTTCTTCTCACTGCTGACATTCACTCGTGTTAGGCAGCCAGTAGACGGCTGAAACTGAGTAAAGTAACAGGAGAATAATCTAAAACACAGCTGCAAATCCTTAAAACTGAATGAAAAAGGAAAAAAAAACTACTTAGGTATTGTAAAACTTCTAAAATACAGAAAATAATTTACTGCTGCTAAAAGTGGTTTAATTTACCAGAATTTAATATCACTATTAAGAAAAACACAAAAATAATCACATCAAATCCCCTTTAATCCTCCCCAAGAATAGCAAATGTAAATGTGCTAGATAGATGGAAAAAAAACATTGGGGTTTTATGAGAGCTAATTGAAAATACAGGGAGAATACCAAAAAATACAACTCAATTCTATTTTTAATAAATTGGACACAATGTAAGACATACACAAAAAAGTACATGACTTTTTAATACTTTTCATTTTTCATGTAAAAATTATACATTTAGATTTTTGTTTTATATATACGCAAGTTAGAGTGAACCAGTTTGAAACAATTTTGAAAATATTTTCAGGACAAGTGTCTGTCTTCACTGATACCCCATGCAGAAAAAAATATTTTAAAAAAGGTGCTAAATATCATCAACAGGAAACGAGAAGCTAGTGCAGCCGACAACACGTTTATACGTATAAGAAACAAAATCAATCCCAGAATAGATCCCTGTGGGATGCCACATGCACATCCATTAATACTTGCACATAGTTGTCAATTGCAAAGATAATTATAAAGCTGTTTATGGGATTTGGGTTTTTTAAGCTGAATCATGGAATATACTCAGTTTTTTTTTCCCCCTTTTTCCGACTACATTGGCAGTGAAACATTGTTTTTCTTATGAATGTACATCATTCAGCAGAAACGGGCACCTTTCTCTTGATGCCTACTTAAACACATCACAAATCAAGGACTAAATGGTGAAAGAAATTTGTGTTTCATTTCCGCTCATGTACCCAATGGCCCCTACTTTTTCTTCAAAAAAAGGAGAAAACCCAATCATAAAAGCATTTTTTTTTATTTGAGGAATAAAACTATGAATGAGAACTCTTCTATGAGGTGTAATTGAGATTGGTGAAGACATGAATTAAAAAAATATATATGTGGTTACCTCACCAAAACAGTTTGCCTCTTAGGGTTGTTAACTAAAATAGCCAGTGGCCATAGGCTAAGGATCAGACAAGTTCCAGTCCCCGTGTATTTCATTGATCATTGATTTTTTTCCAACCAGTAATTCTCATATGAGTTTAATGGAACGTGTTTCTGCCAAGGCACAGAAAGAATCCATTGCCCCAATTTAATTGTTTATGACACAATCAAGAAAAAAAAAAAGTGCATCCATTAAATGGTGTGACTAGTTTACTTGTTTTAAATTATGTAGATTCTCTTGTTTCATAATTCTAATAAAAGTTGTGTAAAAAAAAAAAAATGAAAATGTTGAAGTCGCATGGTTTTAGTTTAGCTTGGTGAGTTTTCCCATCCATCCAATTCAGGTTGATTCAAAGCAGCTCCGTGTCACGTGATCACATGTCCGTGATTTGCTGCCTCACTTTCGATCATCTCTTTTGGGCTCTGATTTGTGCGGCTGGTCTTGTTGCTCAGACACCCAGGTGTTTCTCATCAGTTCCGTAAGAGGGAGTTTACAACTCATCTAAACCTTCCCATACGTAGAGGTGCCCTTTTCCCTCTGCTTCGGTTTCACCTTACTGGCAGTGATGGAACTCAAAAGGAAAACTCTGCTCCTTTGGAGATGATGATTGGGGCGGGGGGGGAATTTAAGAGAAAACCAAGCAAGTTTGATCTATTAGGAGTTGCTGAATTCTGCTGAATATGACATTGCTGGCTTGTCTGTAGTTTCAGCTTGTAAAATGTACCGTATTTTATAGCGTGAAATTATTTTCCTCACAAAATACAAAGTATAAATAATTTTCAATTTTGTTTTGCAAGATTAATGTTTGTTTGGATTACTATTCAATCCCTGATGTAAATAGGTTTTAGAAGCACCTTTCAATTCAGTTCCAGCTTCAATTTTTTTTGCTGTACATCTACCAGCTTTACACATCTGAGATGAATTTTAATTTTTTTTTTTTTTACATTATCTGTATACATGTCAAAATCATTTAGACTAAATGGAGAGATATAAATATCCTTTGATCTAAACCAGAGCTCTTAAAACCGCAATCCTCAATGGTCAGCCTCCGCTAACTTTTAGATGTATCCCCGATCCAAGACACCTGAATCAATTGACTAAATTAACTCCTCAGCATGCAGTCCAGTCCTACACTGTCCTGCAAATTACCTAACTATTTAATTTGGGTGTGTAAAAGCAGAGAAGCGTCTAAATATTGCAGAACACTGGTGCTTGAGGATTGGACTTTGAGACCCATAATCTAAACCATTCATTTCTAGCTTTACCTGTGTGTTTAAAGTTGCTGTTTTGCTGGAACATTTGGACCAGACTCGAGTCTTTTACAGCCTCCTTCAAGATTGCTCTGTATTTCGCTTTAACCGCCTTCCAATCAACTGAACAGCTCCACTGCCTCTGCTGTAGACAAGCATCCCTACACCACCACCGTGGTTCACCGTGGCAACGGCAATTCAGTTTTGGTCTCATCTGATTAGAGCCTTCTTTGCTTTAAATGGCTTGTGGCTGACTTTAAATAGGACCTCTTCTGGCTTTCTTCTTGTCCTTCCACAAAGGCTTAATTTGTGCAGTGCACGGACATGTAATGAATAAATGAACAACGAATCATCGCAGCTCCTCCAGAGTAAACCCAGACTGCTGCTCTAATTAACATAATTCCTCCCCAAACTGTCGTTTGCAGTTTACAATTATGCCATGCGATAAATTTTCAAAGCATTTATTGAAAAGTGCTTTGTGAGATCCTCAAATCTTGGCATCTTGATTTGTAAACTAACCACACAACTAGAGTTCTGAGGACAGTTACTCGATACTGATCACACGATGCATTCCACACTTTTCAGATTATTTGTAAAAAAAAAAAAAAAAGCAAAAAAAAAAACTTGTTTCTTAAAAAAATCCACAAAAAACATACATTGGTTGGAAAAAAGTACGACTACTTTAGCCAGATCAGTATTCTTTATAAAGTCCTCTTCCCTTGTGTCACCTTCTTTCTGTCAACGGTTACTTAGTTAAATTATTTGGCCATTTCTTCTTCAATTAAGCAGGCACCAGTAAAACACCAGTAACTGTTGTCTGAGAGGGCACTCAACCTTTACTGGGGCCACTGTCCAGCACATCCAGCGAATACAAAGCCGAGCTGAACTCACGCCTCTCTCTTTAACGGCCCTTGGCCCCACTTTAAAGAAAGCAGGCGCGTCCTTTTCATTGGTGCACCTGGAAGTATTTTATGTGGCTTGGTAGGAAATTTTCAAGGTGCAGGCAAAACAGACATTTGTGGAGTTGCGATGGAATGAGTTTCTTAGTTTATACAATCCAGAACGATGCCAGAATCCATTTTTATTACATCCCCAGGAATGGTTTTCTGTTGCTTAGTTGTTAAAGAAGCTATTTAGTTGCTGTGGGAGTTTTTTTTTTTTTTAAATCACAGTCTGTTATGGAAAAGGGTTTTATCATGTAGGTCATTTTGGGGTGAGACTTGGTGCACCTCCTTTATCGCAGTGAATTAAAATCAAGTCTCAGAATCTTAAGCTAACCTTCATTTAGGTTTTGTTCAAGGCATCTATTGTGATTTGCGAATAACATCAGATTCAAAGGCATATTCTTAGTCAACAGTCTTACTCATTCCATACTTTCTTTCTCAAATTGTACCAAATATACATTTGAAAAACCTCAAACTCATAAAAAGAAAATCACTGACCAAACTAGCTTTTTCTTGGTGAAGGCAGTCTCGAATCAAAGACTGCCTTTACTCATGCACACACACTCACACGCACACCCACACACATACCCTCAGTCATACATCTGGTTTCAGTTTCAAATGCCTTTCCTTATATAATTTCTCTGTTCATCCTCACTCACACAATAGTCTATTTATCCCTCCTAAATCTGGCCCTGCTCCACCACAGCCACCAACAGGGCCAACAAGTCGCAACATGTCATCGGTGTAATTAAGTCATTTAACACAAAGAAGTGCACGTGTCATCCATTTGGTTTGGTATTTACAATTTCCTTAAATGAAAGAGGTAAAGTTATTTAGATGGTCTTTTTCAGAGGCAAAGTAAAAAAGAAAAAAAAAGTTGTCAGTGGCCGGCACATTTCAGAAAAGGCAATTACCATCGGTCATGTTGGATTCTGTGTCAAGGTGGCCTGCAGTTGATACTTGTACTTCAGGGAGAATGTTGTGACAATGACTTAGAATCCTCTGTAGGCCACAAGCAAGAATGTAAAAGATGAAAGATTCTTTAGAGTCTAATGGAGGCCATGGTCTGCAGTTTAATGCATGGTCATTGATTGTCATTATGCCCTTGAAAAGCCAATAAACTGCTGTAGGGCATAGACCGTTTTATGTCATTAGAACTCAGCTCACAGCCTTCGTCTAAAGAGCATTAAATTATACACTCCCATTAACAACCATAGCAGGCTGACTGGGATTGAAACTCAACCAAGCCTTATAGTTTGCGTTTTGCGTTTTTCCAAGACACTCGTATAAAACCTTCAACTATTTTTTTCCGCAAACCAATAAACTGTTTTCTCCTTAACGCTTGGGCTTTCCTGTTAATTGTAGGTGCCTGGTTCCATACACCCAGCACCTGTTTTGAGCTATCCTTCTCCTTGTGTTTACAGTCCTTGTGACTGGAATTGACAGAGCCTACTTCTGGTTTTCTGCCTGCGGCACAGAGCATTCCAGTACTGTGCAGAGGTGTTGGCTAATTAGTCTGTTGACCTTTTGGGTCAAAGGTTACAAGTGCTGCAAGCCTCAGGGGAAGCCTTGGATATTTAAAAAAAAAAAACGTTTTTGAATGTGGACACCTAAAACAGAGGGATACCCCCAAGGTTTCGTGGACTTTAAGTGCAGTACCTGGGTCATATAATGACAGGTGATGTAGATTGGTATGGAGCTGCTGTGCTTCCTTGACCCCTGATGTATTGCTCCCCTAAAGCTCTCAGGTGAGGTAAAGAGCTTGGACTTGACTGTGCAAGAAGAGCAGGCAGTCTTTCAGATATATGACCTAAAAGTCGCTTTGGGCTGAAGGTAGAAATTTCAATTTAATTGGTAACTGGGCAGCAAAAACGATGGATGAATTCACGAAAATTGAGTCACAGGACAAGATACAGTATTCATGATTGAAGTGGACTATAAATTATCAAGCAGAATATTATAGTTCATTTGCTTGTCTAATTTTATGAAATTCCTAATGTCAAAAAGGGAACCCAAAGGCTTGTGTTTAAAGATTTACAAAATCATAAACTGTGTTTTAAGGACTTTCTGTTCAGTCAAAATCTTTAAATTCGGATTTAAACAGCCTAAGCATTTTCAATTTTGAATGAGGGAAGATCAAATGTAGTTCAAAGTCTTGGAAAGAAAGTGTGAATTCGTTCTTTATATTAAAACCGATAGGAAGCCGCAAAGAAGAGGCCACACTTAGTATCATCAGTACCCAACAGTTATTTAGCCTCTGTATTTTCAGAGAGCTTACAAATTATAGGTCCTTGCAATTTGTTTTCTTCAAAAGAAGAACCTTAAGTATAGCTACAAGGTGTCAGCAGGGTATTGCATTCAAGTAATGTAATGTATATATTATTTATTGAAAGAAAAGTTGGTGAACAAACACATTGAGAGTGGTGTGCAATGTTAGCTTTATTTAGATGATTGCATTATTTTCTTTAAAAAAAAAATAAATTTGATAATTGTTGTGTAGCTAAACCCGATCCTAATTTAAAATCCCAGACGACTGCTACAAAGCAAGAGTTTGCCATACCTAAATGTTTGCGTTGGGCACCACTCTGACGGTGATGAGCTTAGCAGCCATGACATTCTAAAAGTTGACACAGCTTAGGAAACCTTTTAAGCAGAGGCACAAAAAGAGAAGGAATATATATCTGTTGAACTCGGAGTCAATGGGTTCACCGAAACACCTCGCACAGCCCACAGCAGAGACGGTGATTGAGTGAGAGAGAAGACGTGTGACAAAAGGAGAACAGGCCTCGGCTCACAGATATGGTAACCCCATTCAAGTCCTGCTCTTTTTTTTATTATTGATCTCGGCCTGTATATTTTTCCCCCTCTGTGACAGGTGATACCTGACATCCATGAATCCATAACGACCCCCTCTCTGATCTCCCACTGTATCTTTACTACACACCCACCCACGTGGAATATGTACTGGAGATTTTGAGAGAGCATTCTCACTCTCCACTGCCCTGCGGGCTTTTGGACATAATGCAGATGACTTGTCAGAGAACTGGGAGTATGTCCTGTTGCATTGCTTCCTGGGGAGTAACAATATGACTCAAGAAATTCAATTATTCCCCAAATAGCAACCTTTGGATCACTTAAGTTGTGAAACCTTGAGAAAGTTGAAGCTCGTCTTTTAAAAAAAAGGGTGGATTCACTTAAATAGCTGGTTTCCCCATAATAAATATACCAATCTGATTAAGTACTGTAATTTGTATTTATCTAAGTTATTGTGGCCTGATACTGATGTTTTTTTCTGACATGAAACATTTAGATGTGATATAAATGCAAAAATGCATAAAATCTGTAAGGAAAAACCTTTTTCTAGGTGCTGTATGTGAAAACCAGATGTCGCTGAGATTAGATCACATGACATCTGGAACCAAAGGCTGCAAGACTACCTCAAGATAGCACCTCATTTCCCAAGAGCTTGCCTGAAAGTGATGTTCTTGGTGTGCTTGGAGATTTGTTAAGGGCATATAAAAAAGTTTGGTTTGCCTTTGCACTACCACTGTATATTTTGATAGACTATTTTTATAGATAGTCTGTCTCTGAAAGCCGCAGTGCAGTAATGTTGCTTCTTGTGGTTGCCCAATGTCTGGTATTCAGTTAATAATTCTCTGATTAAGGAACAAAATGGTAGAAATGTATTTCAACAATTTATGTAACTGCTATTTGCAGCGCTGAATTTTACTTTAAAATGTAGGTTATTACATAGAGTTTGAAGATATTTGTTAAGATGAGATTTTTATATTCATGTAAAATCAAGAACTCCCAATTTTTCCCATAGTAAAAGTTTTATAGCCCTCTAAATGTGTTATAATGTTGCTAATTGGTGTGAAAGCTTCCATACCATGTTTGTGTAGCCCAGCTAATAAGGAGCATATATATTCTTCCTTCTTGGGTTTTCATAAAAAGAATGTGTTTCTTAATTATCACAGTGTTTTAATAAAGATTTTCTTTTCTACTTAGAATTATTCTGTAAATATTTGAGATTCTGGCCAAATACCTTCACTCACTCAAAACAGTAACATAGCGCTTATGTCTCTTGGCTGTTACTTTCCTTTGACTGCAACAAGATATGGGAGTGTTTTTATTGCTGCAAGGTCTTGTGCCATCCCTGATGACTGTTTGTGAAGCTCCATTGGATTTTCCCTGGAACGAGTGTGCTTTGACAATGTGCTCTCCTGGAATGTTTGCAGATCGGTTTTGGGTGTGTGTTGTGGACGACCACGGTCCATATCTTGCTCAGGGATGCAAGGTCATCTGGTGTGGTTGTGGTTTTCGGGTTGGCAGTGGCTGTGTATCGGTGTATTCAGTTATTGTTGAATTGGGGGTGAGCTGGTTGTGTTGTTGCCTGGCTTGGTGGCATGGTTCAGTTTCATGGAGATGATGTGTCTGGGGGGCCTTCACTGAATGGATGATCGCAGATGGGTCACTGATGGAACAGTGGTTCTAGGGTGGCATGAGAGCTGATCTAAGAGGTAGGCAGGTCACTGTGCGGTTTAAGCTCCTCCAGTGTTTTTGGCTAGTGTTTTTTTTTAGGTGTGGTTGTGTCTGTTTGGCTTTGCAGAGGTTTTGATCTGGGTCAGTTTCTCCTGTAATGGTGGTAGGGCCCTTTCTTCGGCTCGAGTTGGTGAGCAAAATGTAATTGTTACATTTGGTAGACAAATGCAGTTCACCATTTATTTATTTTTGCTTGAAATTAAATGTTATTTTAAGATGTTATATATTTTTATAATATATGTTTACTTCTATCTTTTCTCTTTCTTTTGTGGTTAAAGATGCTATTATAACCTATCCAATTGGTCTAAACCAAGCATGTTCTGTTATGCAATAAATCCAAATGTGCAACAAACGCAATGTTTTTTAATCCATGGTAAAAGCAGAAGTGTTGCTCTATGGTCCACAAAGGCAGCAGAGGAGATGGAGACTTTTTTAGGCTTTGGAAGGCCACACAGGCTATAATATTTCTGCTTCGTCCTGACTGATGCGTTTACTTTATTACTACAGCAGAGAGTGCTTGAGTCCACCAACCAAACCCCAAGGGAGGCATGCCTAGCTACGAGATTGATGGACAGATTTGTCACGACAAAACCCCTTGTTCTCTCTTCGGGAAGAACGTTTTCCCATTTTGCAGAAATGTACTCAACATGCACTCAAAGAGCAACGTGTGGGTAGAAAGTCAGGAGTTCAGGCCAATAAGATGCACTAGATTTAGGGGGTGGGGAGAGAGACGGCTCTCAACCAAGTTGTTACCTCAAACGAATGAGCTCTGCTGTGCACAGAGGCCCAGCAGTTAGGAAGTTTGGAAAGTGTGAAAGAAAGTTGAAGGTGCTAAGTTGTCAACCAGCCATCAGTCAGCAGGGTGGATGTAATGAGCTCAGTGTGCATGTGTTCGCTATAGGGAGCTCAAGACAAAAGCAGTATTTCTGATGGTGTCCATATTCTTAAAAGTGCTTCCCTTCTGAGTGCGTGACTAGGTGTGTCTTTGATTGCGTGCGAGTGTGTTCTGTGGGTAATTTGCTTCTTCTTTCCTGTCTCACACTTAAACTCACAGAACTCATTCAGGCAACCTTTTTTTTTTATTGGAAAGTGGAAAGGAACTTCCCAAACAGATCCAATTTATCAAGCATGACTGTTTAACTGGATTTTTGTTTCCTCTCTAATATACAGACAGACAGGATCAATGAATGCTTTAACAAGGCGAGGCTCAGCTACCCCTCCCTTATAGCAACCCGCTGTATAGCACGCAAATTAAAGAACAGCATTGTTTCTGCAGAGGCAGATGTTTGTTGTGATTGTTTTGAGGTCCTTGAACAGAGGTCATCGGTGTGCTTGAACGCGGCTTTGCAAATCGACTCCAGAGACTGTAAGCATGACTTATTGATTCATATCAGGTCACTGTGTATATAACAGTTCAACACTGATGGATGGGGATCCTTGAATAAATGGTCCTTCTGCCTGATGGATGTTTGGTTTGGGTAACTTGTTACTATTGATATGCAACAGTGGAGGAACTCTCTCCTAAAGCATTTGTTTATATTGATTAGTTGATGCAAATAAGCCCACTGGAAAGGTCAGAGTGGGCCTTTACTGGGGGCTGGGAGGCAATGTAGATGTATCAGTGTGAATGTCAACCAAGGTTAGGATGCAATCATTCAGCAGCACATGTTTGGAGCCAATGAAGTGTGCAGCACGGTTCTATAGTTTCCATAATGACACTACATCCATCTTTTTTGCAACCGAATATTTAGGTTTCTGCAATAGGAACACAAAAGCCATTTCCGCAGCACGACATATCATTTTTGTACTGTCTAGGAATAAATATGACTTCAGATGTGGGACATGTAGCCATGCCAAGTAAATTTAGGGAGGTTGTTTTGTTATGCTATAACAGGCAGGCAGGATATTCCGAGTGTCATCCAAAGTGAAGCACTAAAAATCCATTTATAGCTATGTACATCCCATACTTTATGAAGTGTCAGTTAATCTGTGTGCCTGTATTCACAACAACACAGGGAAACAACAGCTTGAACTGCAAATGATATAGGCTGTCAAAGAGAAAAAAAAACATATTCGTGAAGACCAGAGAGGGATTTTCCTTTAAGTGCTTTCAGAGTGCTGCCTATTCCAATTCTGCGGACAGTATGGATCGTTGGCTGATTCATGATCCTTTGAAGATGAATTGAGCAAGCCCCCCTGACACTACCGAGGTACATATATTTTGAAAAATAAGTCATACGTGTAGATCCATTCCAATGTGTTGTGGGGAATTCACCAAAGTATGTTTTTGTGTTGTTTCCTTCAGTGGTTGTTGGTACGGCTGCTCCACCGGCGAGTGGGAGAATACGGTTTTCCAAAGGGTTTTAGTTCGATTGACGCTGTGAAGTGTGAAAGCAAACTGCACCAACTAAAAATGTAACAAGTGGTGCACGTTTGTACCGCTTGCAATCAAACGGCATCTACCAGACTACCAGGTGTGAAGACACTTTTAGAGTATTTGTCAGTGCTTCTCTTTAGCTGGTTGAGTTTAATTTTAGAGCTGGTCAGGTTTGTGTGTATATCTCTTATTTTTTCTGCTGTGCACTGAAAAACTCACGTGGACAGTTTGTGTTGCGCATTAGGCGAAGAATAAGTGTTTTAACCAATTATTTCCTATCTTAGTTTTAAAATCTCTAGTGTGGTGTAGAGTGTCATTGATTTTCCCAGAGTAATTGCTTCCAGAATAATCTGTGTTCCTAATGTTATGGTTGTTGTGTAGGTTTTGTCTCTACAAAGCTGTTCATCTCATCCAGAGAATCCTCTGGACGACGCTGCTCTCTGAGGTATTGTCATTCGATCCCGGTGATCTCACCTCTTGGGCTGTTATTGTCTGATAACAAATCTTAATACTCCTTCCAATGAATACAGTTCCTGTTTGGACAGCGTGCGCAACACGTCCGGGTGACTGGAATAATATTGTGACAATCTGGTTTTGGTAAAATACCCTAACTGGCCCCACACAGACTGCTTGTTCCAGCGTTGCTGCAAATCGCTTTTGCCTTAAACACCCTTGAGTCACGTTTCCAATGTGTGATCATCTAGGCAACCTGAAGTGTGGCATATTTTACGCACGTGGGGTTTTATGGCAAGTTAACCTTTCCACCAGGCTTCGGTCTCTACTTTTGCACGCTCCTTTTATTTTTCAAAATGAAATAGCTAGAAGGTGTTGTGTCACATGCCTCTCTCTCTCTCTCTCTCGCTCTCATCACACCTGAAGTCACTGTAGAGGCGAGAGTAAGTGAGGGAGGTGGATCAGATATCTTCATGGCTGTCCAACGGTAAATTAAAACGAGGAGCAATTTCCTGAGGCCCAATTAGCAGAAAATTGGCCCTGTCTGTTGCAGCAGCTCCCTTGGGAGGCGGACGAGGTGGTGGGGACCTCAACAGAGAGAAAGGTCTGTTGCTTTATAGGGAATGAAGTGGGAAATGGAAGACGATAAACAGCACTGACTTAATGGGGAAAGAATGGTGTGGGAATGATGAAAAATGCAGGACTGAATAGATTGGAGAACAAAAGTCAGACACAATTTTTAGCTTATTACTAATTTAAAGGTTTATGTGGGATAATAAACTGTAGTCGGTATTGAAAGCTTGTGCCCAATAAGTCTGCTAGATGTTTTCCAGTTTAATTTTAAACACAAAATCCAGTAAAACTCGTACCTCATTTTGCTTATTTTGCCTCATAGCTGCATGCTACTACTGTTCTCATGTAACAGACTGAAACACATATTTTTAGAAATGACTGACCTTAATATTGACTTCAAAACTGATGACTTGCAAAGCAGCTGTGAAAGCTATGATAATTCACTGCAAAGCCGCAAGGTACACAAATGTTTTATTCATTTTATTTTTACTCCAGAGGTTGGGTAAGGTACCCAGAACAAATTATTAAAGTAAGAATAAAAAAGTATTTTGCAAAAAAGGTGCTTAAGTACTGAGCAGCTGATAAGAATATCTGATTGTCTGATTTGATATATCGATATGATTTAATCAGAATCAAAATAGAAAGTTATGTACAAGTTCAGGCATTGTAAAGACTAAAATGAAAAGATACAGACACATATATAAGATAATTCCAAAGGAAGAATTCAGGAAGAAGCAACAATTCCGAATTTATTTTCCCCCGGCTTGTATAAAACCAGAACTTACAGCAGATAATATATGTATACTGTATGTTAGAACAAGGCAGTGTTCTTCATATTTACTGTTTATTGCATCTTTTGCCTCTCCAAATGGCACAATATGCTCAGCAGATAGAAAATAACAGCATCTGTACAAACAAGAAGTTTAAGTTTAACTGTGGGTGTTTTTCTGTGGACATCTAACAGAAAGATTTCAACATGTTGAATATTTTATAAGCATTTGAAGATGTATAATGACAACGGTAAATAACCAACAAATATTGCTTTCCCCACTGTTCTGTAAAAATACACTACTATATTGCAATAATACTATATGCTGTAATACTTACAAGTTGATGTATTGTTAAAAAGTACAAGTTTTGTATTACTCTGTTTTTATCATGAGCTGACACACACCAGGATGCAAATTTAGCTTATCAAAAAGAAAACAAACAGAGCAGGCAGTTTCAAAATAAGAGCTGTTTTTTTAACATAAAATCTGGATATTTAAGTTTGCTCGCAGGATTATAATTTCATGCATGGGTAATTTTGGATTTTCAATTTACAAGCACTGGGCTGTTTAGAACATGTAAAAGGCCAGATGGGGCTCAGGGCATAAAATGTACGTGTCTGTTTTATCATCTGGAAGAAATGCGATGCTAACGACATTAAATTAATACTTTTCAAAGCTATTTGTAGATTTTTAACACATAATTAGCTTTAACATCTTTGAGATGAACTTGATCAGGTCTGCACATAGTATTTAATCTGAAGCAGGGGACCAAATTTTGACAATACGGTAATATGTAAACACAGAGGCAGGCTGTTTTTAGCTTAAATTTCAAGATGCCAAATATTCCTAATGTCCTTTTGCTTGCAACAGAAGTTGACTATATTTTCACTTGACACAGAACAGCAGCACTCTTACTGAAGTGTGCTATGTGACTGGAAATCTAATGATGTTTATTGGAGAACTGACAAAAGAGGTACAGTAGTGATAAATATGGGACTTTGGATGAAGTCCAGCACCACCCTAAGTCCTGTGCTCTGCACATGCTCATATTCGTAATCAATTCATGAACGTTTTGCCACCCCGGGGAGGTTTGGCCGTTGATGACAACGATGATGGACTTTGGTGACACGGGACTCATGTGGAGGAGCAGTCTGCGGAGGGGGTCAATGTCAGGGCTGGTTCGGAATCGACCCGTCTCAAATGCCTGTCACTCAGTGGTAATGAAAATTCGATTAGTCGTGATGCACAATCCTGTCTCTATAACAGTGTCCTCCATCCCGGCTAAAGTCATGGCGTGCCTCTGGCCGACTGATGGAGTTATTACTCTTGCCTCGGTAAACGAGTAAATATTTATCTTGGCTTCTCTTTTCACAGTGTGATCCAGTGGTGGAAGACTAAATCATGAATGTTGCTGGGAATTATAATTCACAAACTAAATAAATTTTTTTGATTTCTTTCCAGAGAAAACTGCTCTTAGTTTATCCTTGTTTTGCATTTACCTGCAGTTATAAACAACTCACTTACAAATAATACTGAGTTTAACTCATGTTGCTTATTTTAGATGACTTCTTTTACCATTTTTGCATTACAAAAATACTTTTAACATACCTGGCAAATTATTAAAAGTGACATTAATAATAATCTCTTAGACATTATTTTCCATTGTGTTGAAACCACAAACTTATATTTTGACATAATGTGACAGACCAACATAAAGTCCTGTGTAAATATGTCAAATGAGAAAAAGGATATCGATTTAACTTTTTTTTCTTCAAATAAACTTCAAACATGTGGCGCGCATTTTTTTATTGGGGTCCTCTGAGACAATGCATCGTGAAACTATATTTTGGTGGAATTACAGCTGCGACTCTTTTGGAGTTTCCACCAACACTTTCTGTTGGATGGACGTACTTAAACTTGTACTTTCAAGTCTGGCCACAGATGCTTGGTTTGATGTAGAATTCAATCGAAATGGTCTTTGTTGTTGCACATTAGGGAATTTCATCCTAGCATTCTAACATGTGCCTTTGTTGGAATGCTAGAATTAGTTTCTGTACTAAAATCAAGTCCTTTGTCCGGGTCTCAAGTCATCTGCAGCTTCTACCAAGTTTTCTTTCATTATTCTCCTTGGATTTAACTGCATCAATCCTCCCATCAGATTCTTTGAAAGCATCATACGACCCCTACGCTATCGCCATAACCATTGGTGGAAGTGGTGTGAACTTATTTTTAAGTATTCGGTTAAAGAGTTTTGATTTGTTGAAAATCTTCTTTCTACTTGCTGTGTGTTACCTGTTGTTGCATTAATTCAAATCCAAGTAAAATACATTGGATTTTGTAGTTATAGTGTGACCAGATGTAGATGGTTTTATGAGGCCTGATTACCTTTACAGGGAACTGTTAAAAAAAAAGTAAATTATGGCATGTCCCTGTCAGTTACATCTTATCACAGTTGAGCCCTGAGGAGTGATTTATGTTCTTCTATAATCAGACTTGTGATGTGTTTTTGTGTCATAAGGAAAAGCTGAAAAACTTAGCATCTAGATTTGATCAACTATTCTCTGCTTCCTGGTTGTTTATTACTGATGGTGTTTCAACTTTGTATCCGCTCTCCCATCGAGCTATCTGCCTACCTGCCGGCCTCAGTCCATCGGCACCCTGCTCTTTTGTAATTCACCGCAGGAAAGACAAACATGACATGACGACCTCTGGCCATTAGAGACCTTCTGAGTAAAACTCTTTTTTACTTGTAGTGTTCGGGGTCAGAGAATGCCACTGTTTCAGTGACAAACATGTTTTAGTATGTCATTCGAAGAGATAATGGCGGTGTAGTGTTGCCAGGTTCCATGGCCTCAAACAACCAGAACCTGCCTTCCAAGAGAACAACCCTGTGCTGAAAATCTATCCTTCCATAAACACTTGAGATAAAGGCAGATCTTCTCCTGCACTTGGAGGGTTAATATATAATCACATGCTTAAGAATCTGCTCAAAGAGCTCCAGGAAACAGATTTTTTTTAAAGGCTCTAAATTAAGGCAACGGTTATACTACCCAGACTTATCAGGCCTGATCTTCCGTCGTTTTTTTAAGGTTTTTTTACCTTTAGTTTGAATCGCTTACTTTCTTACAAGCTCCAGACTGCAATAAAAGCTTTTATTCTCTCTGTGATTGAGGTGCAGCTTTATGCTATAACCCCTCGATACATAGGGAGGTGATTTCATGGCTCCTTCCTTCAGACACGAATCAGACACAGTCCTTTATTATCAAGCTCTGGGTATTAGCCTCCTAGGTAGGAGTTGGAGGTGGAGGTGGAGGATATTAATCCTCAAAGTGTGTGTATGCGTGCGTGCGTGCATGCGTGCGTGCGTGTGTGACAGACACCAAGGCAGAAAGTGTATATGTGGTCTTCAAGAGGCAATACACAGGATGGTAAAGGTGCGGGTGGGGGTCTATCTGCTCGGCTCTGCTCCTGCGGATGATGTATCACGTTGCTGACTGCGTGGCTGCTGCAGTTGCATCAAAGAACAAAGGGATATTTATGTCAAGCTTGACTGATTTATTTTTTATTAATGTCTTACCCACTATTCTTCACATTACCATCAGCATCCGCAGACCGCCATCCCCCAGCCCCCATTATATTAACTCTAAACAGAGCTGGAAAGAACCACGCTTCTTTACATTTGTCTCTCACCCTTCAACAAACCGACAGGCACATTTTTTTTTAATAGAGGGTTCATGGGGGACCCCTCTTTTTTTTTTTCCCCCCCAACTAACATGTGCCATGTTTTCTGTCAGAGTAGATGAAGCACACTTTCATTCCCGCTTTCTTCCTCCAAGCTATTTAAAAATCAGGAAAGGTTAATTACTTTAAACACCAGTGGTGTTATTTTAGCTGAAACCGAAATTGGATGGTTTGATATATATAAAAAGAAAAAGAAAAAAAAAAAGCAAGACGTGTGTGAGATCACAAAATGGTTACTAAATAGTTACTTCTACATTGGAATGAGATGCTTTTTAATCCTTTTAAAGGTTTCAAACAAAAAGGCAGCCACTCAAAATAAAAGAAGTCCAAAAACCATTTTCTGTTGAAACTCTTAACTCTCAGCTGTCCTCACCCATGAGTGATGGGTCCATGTGCTGGGGGTCGCTCTAATCCCACTCATGACTCCATTGTGCTCAACGTCGTTAGCCCGTAAAGACCACAAGCATCACAGCCGTGGGTGACTGGCTTCTACAGCCTGGGTCAGTGCAGGGCTTATTCTGAGGATGTAGGAAGTAGGAAAGAGTTATATCCAAGTGGGATTATGAGCAAAATGGGAAAGAGAGATTAGTTTAAAGGTAATTATTCCGACAAAGTGGGAAAACCTCAGAAAACTCCCCGCTGCACAATAATTAATACCTAATTTCAGTATTTTAATCCCACCACCCCTTAATTCTTTTTCAGCTGTGCTAATCATGGAGCTGAAATCTTCTGCTGCAGCCTTTTGTCAAGTAATTTAACTAATTTTGAGGTTTTCGGTACCAGTGGGTTGTTTATTAGAACTCTAAGATTAAATCTGTCAAAGTTTTATTTCGGCTGTCGCAACCCCCAAGTGTTTTTGATGGTAAATTGTTTGTGTGTGGCTTTTTTCTCTTTAACGTAATCGCAGGCAGACCCACTTTCACCTTCACCAATAAGCTCTGCTGCCTTTGAGCTGTGGAAATTCACAACTTTCAAAAGATTGCGCTGTCTGAGTTGTTGATTCTGCATCTCCCTCTTGCGTTTCCATGGCCCTCTTGGCTGCTTCTTTGATTAATGCTCTCTTTGTCTGGCCTTTCAGTTTTAAGAAGTTTGCCAAACTTGTTTTGTTTTGTTTTGTTTTGTTTTGCTGGTGTTTAAAACTCGTTCAAAGCTTGGGATATTTTATAAGCCAACCCTGCCTTAAACTTATCCGCAGCTTTGTCCTTAAAGTGTTTGATATGTCCTGCGGGCATCATAAAGCCATTTGTACAATGTGAGCTTTTTAGGTTCTCCAACGAGTCTAGCTGGAATTACTTTGAGGCTGCAGGAAGTAGGAAAGATGTAGATCCAAGAATTGTTGAGTCAGTAAGAAAGATTGTGGATTTTTACAAAAAAATAAAAAAATTAGATTGAATGAAAAAATGTTAGCTTTTGTTAAATGTTGACTTCCTCACCTCTTTGATTTTAATTAGCTATACCTTTAAGAATTTGTCCATCAAAATTGGCACTACCCATCAAAGTGTCTTAATCTGTGATAACATGTATTTGACACTTTTACTTTGCTGTGCTACAGCACCTTTAAATACAAAAGAGATCATGTATACTGTCAATCTATGGGCCAGTATCAAAACTACCTTTTCTTTTTAATGTTTTACAGAAGGCTAATTTTCTCCTGTGGTGATCCTCAGGGGTTCATTGTGGGTCCTACCCTATTCATTTTTTTTACCATCTTTGGGGAAACATAATCTTCCTTTTTATGACTTCGCAGATGAAATCCAGGTCTATCTGCCAGTTAGAGTTGGCGGCAATAATCCATGGGAACTAGCATTAAAATGATGAAAGCCATTTTGTCTGGAAAGCCCAAATCACTCAACAGTTTTGGCAATCTTGGTTCTTTGAGTTCATTCAGCTACTCTGTTTTCAGAAATCTGGGTGTGATTCTTGACAGTTCTTTCAAAGATGGATAAAGAGATTAGCTTTGCTTTAAGTGTAAAAATCGCTCTGTTTTTTGAAGTTATTGCCAATATTAAGCCGTATTGTTCTTTGAAGCATTTCTAAAACTACTGCAAAAGACTACTGTAATGCTGGTTATTTTTGCATTATTGAAAAACTGTTAGTTTTTTTATTTTTAACATGCTACGGCAACAGTTTCAAATATTGCATGATGTACAAGAAGCAAAAAAATAAAATTGGATTTTTTAAAAATTCTTACCATATATATTTTTTCCCAGTTTTATTGCTTCATTAAGTAGGGAAGTGAAGCATGTCCTTAAGTCAGGAAATGGCTGCAACGAAATTGCTACTGGCCTCAACTGACACTAAGAGCAATTATATATTTCTTTTTCCAAGTAGCTGGAACTGTGACAAACAAGGGCGGAAACATCACATTTTATTTTCCCACTTAAAGAACACAGCACAGAAAGAGGCGAAAAATTAACCTCACGAAACTTTTCAATGTGGGATCATGCTTCTTCTATGGAAGATGGATTCTTTTTCTTACATTTTATTTCGACACATCTACACTATAATATCTGTGGAGGGCGCTGTAAAAACCATGTTTCTACTGTGGTCTTATGCTGCAGGCGGATTAATCCGTGGACAGCTGGGCGTCCATCTGAGAAGCTGTGAGGTCCAGGAAACTGACTCTGAAAAAAATTGAAATTGTGTTTGAGCGTCACTTACACAAACAGGCTATGTTGCACCTTCCTCCATGTTTGAGCTAAGGTGTGGGTGTTGCTGTTTTTTTTTTTCTTTTTTAGCTTTCTGTTTCTGGTGAACATTTTTCCCACATCAGGGACACTTGCCCAATGATGGCAGAAGTGATGCCTCAAAGAAGCAAAATGTTACTTTGGTTCTGAGCTGCATTTCTAATTGAAAGGAAAAAAATCAATTCAAAAATACTTTATCAATCCTGTCCTTAAAAGGGAACAACATTTTACACAGTGACTATTGTGTATAATATGGGGGAATGTTGACTTTGCAGAATTATTTAGATCAGCTTCATCAGAGGGTTTCAAGCTGGGCAGCCAATTTAAGGTCGAGCCACCGCATCTCAGCTAAATGTGTACATAGATCTGAAATATCAGCGTCGTCGAAACAGTGACTAACTTCAGTGTCAAAGCCATTGAGTATTTAGCTGTATCATAGCTAATTTCCATGTCTAAACTTAACCAATTAGTGTGTAGTACTGAAATTAGTTGCAAACTGTGAATTAGAAACAAGCTAGAAAAAAACTACCAGAAAACATTTTTAGTAACCATGCAAAAATACCAATAAACATATAAAAATCAATTTAGTAATCATTAAAATCTTACTATACCAAAAGCACCATATGACCTCTTTAACATCTTGTAAGACAAATGATGTATAAATTATTGCCAGTTTTGTATGACATAAAACAAATCTATATTTTCATTGCAATAAATCTACTCAAGGAATTATTATAGCGTTTATTAAAAGCCAGCTTAATAAATCTTCAGAGAACCTCATATTGTCTGGCTTCATGAATTAGTTATTGTTTCTCCATTTGGCTTAATTGTGTGCTTAAAGCAAAAAAAAAAGAAAAAATGGCTGCTATGCATGTGTGTCGCAGAAATACTTACACTGAACTTGCACACAATAAGTACACATTAGACGTAAGTGGCATCAAAAAGGCAAGCATTGTCGAACAAATCAAACCAAAAAGAGGGGGGGGGGGGGTTGTGCTCTCAAATGCGTTACAGTCTGGGAGATGGAGCGTGGTGTTCTGTAACGGCACTGTGTTTAGGCAGAGGTGGCGTATTCAAATGCATTACGGATAAGAGAGATGGGGGGGTTCCTGCAGCTAAATCCATTACAGCGACTGTGAAGTTGAGCGAGTGCAACATTTCCAAACACATTATGCTGCAGCGGCAACGGCATGCTTAAACAGAGTGTCGATGGAGACCGGAGAGAGAAGAGGTCAAGAAGGTTTCTGTTTTATTTCTGCGAGGTGTGTACACTTTGTGTGACAACTGAGTGCTGACTGAGTTTTGACATCGGCTCAGTCTGAGCACACAAACTTCCCATTGATTCTTTTCGTCTCCAAACACCCTTTGAGAGTTTATTGGCATATAAATTGCCACAAAGTGACAAACATACACATGAAAATCTGCATTAAGGAACATATGGATAAAGACAACTGGTATGCATGCATTTGGTTTTCTGGCTTATTTTGAACTTGAAGCGTCCAAAAGAACCCAACTTGTTGGATTACAGTCAGAACTACCCCTTTGACCCCACCGATAAAGCCCCGTCATGAAAAATTAAGCTCACATCTTGCAAAACACTTGAAGACATTGCCCCGCTTCCAGCCCCCACGCAACATCCCAGCCTCTTCTTGGCACTGTGTCCAGTGCAATTAACCTTACAAGCAGGCTCTTTTCATGTGGCAAGTCCAAGGCAGCAGGGGAACCTCATCCTTTTCGGGGTTTTTTTTTTTTTTTTTTGTACTTGGCAACAGAACACCTTTAACGATGTAAGAAAAACACAAAAATGCCCTCTTCCTCTCCTCTGCTCTTCTGGCAGCTCTCAGGTTCAATCTATTCAATTAGCCAGGTTGACTTTGCATGGGTAATTAAGTCCTCATTCTTGACGAGCCGTCTGACTTCTTCAAGCCTCTTACCGTAGGCTTACAGCCCCTCAGGGGCCACCAGCCAGACGGATTGTTGTCCAGCTGGAATGGGATTAGCAGCGCGCCAGGGGCCCGAGGCCCACAGTCCCTGTGGCTTTGTTTGAATCTGAAGTGTCGACGTGGAAAGGGGTGAAGCAGAGACAGAGGATTGAAGTAATCCCCTCCTCTTCAAGACTGCTTCCCGGAGGAGCAAAGCACTAGTTAGCCACTGAGGACTGTTGACCACCAACCACTACCAGAGCCAATGTTTACCAGTCAGATCTTGGCAGGTAGAAGGCTAAAGAAGAGACTTCTCCACCCATTACAGTAATGAATATATATTCCAAAGGGTAATGCTGAAAACATGTTTTTCTTTAGCCAAGCGGAAATCATTAGTGTTGTCTGTAGGATTAAAGGCTTCCTGCGGGGTTGCAGCAGGTTGGAAAACAAAGCCAGTACACTGGGGCCTCTTTAATCAATTATAAAAAAATTTTGTTTAAAGAATTAAATCATTATGATGCTATACATCAGACTTTTTGCATGTTTTGGCTCCTTGCAACCCCAAACTACAACCCAACATCTTTAGCATATCTTTGGATTTTCTGCGACATACCAAAGGAAAGCAGTGCGGCATTACAAAGTGGAAGAACATAATGCACGATTTGCTAAAGTGTTAACAAATACAAATCTGAGAAGTGTTGACTTTGCATTCAGCTCTCTTTGCATATTGAAGTCAGTTCAGCTGTGTGTAATCTGATCTCAGGATAAACAGTGTTGTTCTCCGAGGGCCTCGGAGGTCTGCTAAAGACCGTTTGTGAAACGCATATAAAAGTTTGAATCACGTTCCAGGAAAGCACATTTAATGTGATTGGACGTCCCAGTTAAAGCTCAGCAGCGAGAGAAATTGAGAATCTGTGAAAATAACTTTGAAAACACATTGCTCACAGGTGCTCAGCAGAAATTTTAGTATCCCAAAATACTTATTTAGGGCACCACCTTCAGGTGGAATGAACAGTAATGCATGACACATTTCAAGTATAATTTTCCTTCCACTACACAATCATGGGTTACTTTGTGTTTGCCTGTCATATATAATCCCTTTATAATACATTTACACTGTTTGTGGTTGTAGCAAGACCATGTAGTAAAACTACTATAAATACTTCTGCAAAACACTGCACAAGCAAAAGGATATAAATGGATTTAAACATGTGTAACCTGCAGAGTTGGTAGACCCGTACTGTTCCAGCTTTGTGATTGTAGAGTCTAGGTACAGACAGGAATATGATTCAGAGGGAGGGCCTTTTTCCACGAACATCACTCTTTGTCTTGTGATGCACAATTTTCCTACATAGTTCTCCTGACAAGTGTTATTTTAAGGTAATCCCGGTTATAGATCCAAAAGTCACGCTAATCACGAAAAGCTTAGCTGCTGGGGCTAAACTTGTCAAATTCATAAAACCTTGCAACAAAGAACATATTGACAGATATCTAAAAAAAAAAAAATAAAAAAATTAAAGGATTACGGGGAAGGAAAGATTTGGATTTCATGAGGGCTAGTCACTGCAAAAATTCATTTTGACAAGTTCACACCGGCATGTTGAAGTGTTAATGTCAATGCAGATCTCTAATAGTTAGCCAATTTGTACTACTTTGGGAGTTTTAATTTGGCTCTTAGACGAAATATTACTGAGACTATGAATGCACTGCCAGGGTCAAAGTCCCAGTGGTTGTAAACCGTCCTGCCTCACGCTGCACCTGTGCTCGTGAGTCAGCCTCAGCGCTGGGCCAATACCAACAGGCTGTCTTTCATCACAGTATGACAGAAGCACATGAGATTAGAGCAGAATCCACCCAAAACAATCACACTGTGCTTGGGGATAATCCCGAGCCCAAACATCAGAGGGGAACAGGAGGACACTGCTCCATGGACCATTCAACAAGAATCCACCCTGAAGGAAAACAACAGTGCTACGCGCTGCTATTGTGTGACCTGGCTGGCACTGGAAAAACAGGATGCGATGAGTTTCTGTGCCCACGGTGACTGGTGAACCACGGCAGCGCCCGCCTGGAAAACTGGTGATACTTCTGGAAGGGAAACGGTTTTGCTCCAATCGTTCATTTTTATGTCGGCATAAAAGTTTTTGTCTGTTGTTCCATTTTGAGACAGACAAGAATATTAAAAACAAAAAAAATAAATAATGGGCAAATGTACAGTTTCAGTCAAAAGTTTTTATGTACCCACCATGGCCATGGATGTCCTGTTAACTTAAATTTAATTCAGACAGTTTGTATTTGACGAATTTAAAGACTTGGTTACACCCTCACATCAAATATATGGAAAAACAATGATATGATTATGACTCGTATAGGACGTTACCATTGGACCACACCTTTTTGTAGCCACTAACAAGATTCTGGCATAATTCTTGCTGGATCCTGAACCACTACTGGTAGTTTATTTAAATCAAATTAGAGAAAAGTCAAAAATGAATAAAAAAAGTGTGCGCCAAATTCTTGTTTTTAAGAATTTATTCAAGATGTTTTGTGTATATTTAACACTAGAAAAAGATAAACTTTCGACTGGCATTGTATCTACTGCATGGCAAAAAAACACTTTGAAAAGAGCCTTGCTTTAAGGTACGTTTAAAATTTGTAGCTGGGGTAAGACGAAAGCTTTTTTTTTTGTTCTCTTAAATTTGAACAGTACCTCTATTCAAAGCTCAGGTGACTGATGTGGTTTATTTTGCTGTCAGTGCTTTACATCTTGTTTTACAGTCATCACAAAGGCTCAAGTTCAAAGACGTGACACAATGCCAGAGCATATGCAACGCAGCTTTTTGTGAAACGTAATATATCAGTATCATCTTAAACCTTTGTCTTTATTGCAGACATCCACCTGTGTACACGGTTATGAAAGCAACGGCTTGTTATACAGCCTGAACTTATACGACATGAGGCTTTCGCCATTTCTCACCAGCAAGACCGGGGGCTGTTTTTAAAGCTGTTGTACTTGCGTCGGTACTTTTGAGACTCTAGGAGTGACCTGTCGGAGACTGAAGACTGGGAATGAGACTGATCCCTTGCCAGACAGACTCGGCTGGGGGCCACCATTCATTTGAGTCTTCCAGAGAGTCTCCACGCCCAGAAACCCTCCACCATCCTCCTTCTGTCCGCCCTCCCTGTGTTCACTTCCAGACATGCAGAGATTGCAGAATTTCCACAGAACTGTCCAAGCAGAGCTGCCTGTGTTGCAATCCATGGATATTGGTTTCCTTTAGCATTATCGGCCCTTTAACAGGTAACAGACAGGCTGTGACATTGAACACTGAAGCAAAACTACAAGCCAGTGTTTGGCTTCCGATTTGACTTTGCCCCCTACCTTCTCTCTCTAACTCGCCAAATGTAAAGCTGTTAAAGCTTAATGCCTGAGCTCGCGGCCCCAGATGGACTCCGTAACGCCAGGCGGATAGAGCACGCAAACGACACGCCAACTTATTTACTTCAACAAGGCTTACTGTACACATACAAACCACTGACATTTAAATGCCTCTTCACTTCATTCTCTCCTCTTCTGGTCTGGATGGGAAATGTCCTTGTGGTCACTCTCACAGCATTCAAGATGGTCATTTTTTTCCCCCTAAAGCATTCTTTGAAGACATTTATTACAAGACTGTAAAGAGTAATGGGGTGTTCCATTTGCCATAATGAAACCTAACCACCCTGAAGATAGTTCATTGAATCCGTCTGTCCATCTGTTTAACAGTCCGAGTTGAGCCACAGAGCGGAAATCTCAGTGACTTGCCAGAGAGCAGTTGAAAGAAGGTGTTCTTTTACATCTTAAAGGATTAACCAGTTTGCATGATGAGATTAGCGGTAACTTTCATAAGTTGATGTGAATCCTTTACTTTTTATTTTTTTTGCACACTAATGGTTAAATTGTAAACATGAAGAATTTTGCTATTTGGGGGTTCGCTTAGCGTGGTTCCCTTTCTATTTTAGCTCAAAATGCCAAAAGTATCTGTTGCATATTTTGATAAGTGAGTCAATGAAAATTGTTTTCAGTTTTGCTTAAAAAAAAAACAATTTACTGCACGCTGTGTTTCTCCAAGCCCAACTGTAACAGTCAATATAAGTGCCAAACCAGATGAATAATTTTTGATTGCTAATGCAAAGACTGCTTTTTAGACAAAAGTGGAAACAAACTAATATTAGAATACAAACTGGAATAGAATAAATGAAGCACACATACATATTCCCACATAGTTGCACCAAAACAGTGAGACTAATTATATTTGTGCTCATACCCTAAAGGAACGTCAAATATTTGCTTTTACCATCTTTAAGAAAATCTGGATGATTAGAGCTTAGCTAAAACTATTTGTCATGAAGTAATTTTGTCTCCTCTTTTTTGAACCACATTGAATCCAGAAACCAGGTCAAAACTTCACATAATCTAGATTTTATGCTGTATGTCCACTTTGACATTAATCACAGCTTGACATGTTTTGTAGTTGAGTTTGAGCTGCTTTGTTTTCTGAGATTGCTGCTCAAGAATTTATTTTATGTTATTTTTTTACTGTAGCCGATAGCTGGGTGATTTGTCTGAGAGTCTTGGATCATTATCTTCCCCCATAAATGCAAATCTTCCTACAATAAACAACATGCTGCCTTCATTTCAATATCAATGTGCATCAAGGTCTGCATGAAAAAGTTACTTTGCATTACAGTTTGAAACCAAGTTTTTTTTTTTCTTCATTTGAGGAAGTAAGACTGTGTGATATCCGCCAAGCAAGTGTGAAAGATAATTGGTCACTGAGGAGCTACTTTGATGGAGTCGTTTAGCTGCAGCACTTTGCATTTCATCACTTCTTGCTGTCAATTATAGTTGACTTACAAGGGACAGGGAATGTAAAGCATCAATTTGTAGGTGGGTGATTACACTAGGGAGGAGATGGTAGGACATATCATTCATTTAACATGGCTGCTTGTCCTTCAGTTATCCCTTGTTGGAGTGCAGTGAGTCATTTCATTCGTTTAGTTCATCTCTCAGGTGCAAAGAGAGTTTGGCAGAAACGCGCACAGCGCCATGCAAAAGTGCTCAAATCCAAGAAACTTCACTCATTTTCTGATGCTGCAAACCCTTAAGTTTAAATAAGATGTTACTGGGATTAGATATGACGGATCAGTCCCAAGTAACTCATATGTATTGTGTGTAACAAAATCAACACTGTGTTTTTAAGATATCCAAGTGGGTAAATATGTTTTACTGGTACTGAACATTTATTGGAATACATTTGTCTAGGTCAATGTTTCCTTTTTGCTCCAAAGAAAGAAAAACACAAATGGATTCCTAGATGTGTTGAATTTGGGACAGAAAGGACAATGGCACAGGTGAGCTGGTTCTGTCTTTCTTCATCTGTTCCTGGCTCTTGGTTATCCTCATCTGCTCCCTCTTCTGAGTTTCCCGCCCCCCATCTCTCCTGCCTGGCTCACTTGAGTCTCATCTTCTGAAATATCTATGTCTGAATCCCACTCAATTATTCTTTTAAGGATTCTTACTGCCTCTGTCAGAGAGCTGTCCACTAGAAAAAATGAAAGGCATTGATATGTTGGCTTGCATTTCTTTATCCTTATTTAAACAGGCATAAGACCACATTTTAAACAAAAGAGTAAGCATAACCGTCTTTATGAATGCGGATTCTGTTAGAACCACTTCAGAAAACCTGCACTTTTGTACAGGTGGGACACATCCCTCAACAGACCTGTTGGGAGTCTCTGTTTAAACAGATGGTTTGTATTTACACAAAGCCCTACATAATTGCCACGGAGCTCGCAGAATAGAAGGACTTTTTATGCCTCGTAATAAATGGACAGCATGGGATTGTTTTGTTCTTAGGAGTAGGCTGCGTTAAAAATAAAGAGCTGAGGTGACAGACGTGAACCTCTTCCCCCACACAAAGGTAGCACGGGGTTTCCCCAAGTTTGCCTTCTGCGGCCTGATAACTTTGAACTGTCAATATTCTGCTAATGGCTTTGGGAGGAGGCAAAGACAATAAATACTGACGGGTAATTACGGTTGAAAGGGCAAAAACTGGGGGCCATAACTCTATTTTAGGTTCACGGTTTTAATCTCTAAAGAAAACAAAGTTCTAAGTAATGAGAGGTGGAATTTCAAGGCGCTAGAAACTTTAGAAGGACTCCCATTTTTTTTTTTGTTCTCTTGATAGAATACTGAAGATGTTTTTGTTTTGGTCTGGGATGGTTTTTCTGCTCACGCAGAAATGAAGCCATCCAAGGGAAATTCAGTCGGCGAAACGATCCTCCTTTTTGTTAAAAGTAGATTTGTGCGAAGAAATCAAAACCAGACACGTTATAAAGCTTTTACGGGAATCATATGATAGTGATTAATGTTGTTGGGGTTTTTTTGTGTTTTTTTTTTCAGTAAAGCAAATCTCATTCATCTTGGGCTTATTTCTTTCTGGAAACAGGGATTTGTTGTGCTTTTTCATGCAACACATTTGTTACCCTTCAAATTAAGAAGTGGAGCATTTCCTACTATTCTGTCGGCGAGAGATATGAATTAAATCGGCTACAATGAGTGGAAACAGCTAATGATTATTTGCTGAATGCGGTGACATTGTTTTGCATAACTCCTGCACAGTGTGCTCGTATTTCTCTAGGACTTAAATTTTACTTAATTAAACTCGGCGAGTGTGATGGTGTTGCAGGAAATTAAATATTCATTTGTTGCACAGCGCTGCACAACACTAAGGAATAATTAAATTATGAGTAATGTGCGTTGGCCAGCCTTTAAAAGATAACGTGATTGATGTAAAATCCGCAGAGACGCGGTTGTTGCATTTTAAATTACAGCTCTGTGTAAAATGAAAGCTGCATTCATTATGGAAGCAAAAACATTGTCGCAGACAAAAACCCCTTTACTAAACATAATCTATTGGTTTAATTCATTATGTTTTACGCAGATGCAACTGGTAAAAAAAAAAAAAAAAGAAGAAAACCAACTCTCACTGGATTCCCACACATTCACCCTGTGGTATCAGTGTCTGTATCTGTCCATCTGTCCCTCCCCACCTCTCCTTATTTAACACACATTTTCTTGGAAGCGAATGTGAGCCATATTAAATCTGACTCCTCGGCTGCGCAGTAATGCGAGCACCAGCGGTTAGTTTTATATGATTCACAAGCGTGTAAATATTTAATAGAGAAGCGGCATGGAGTGCTGTGTCACTGTTCCTGCGCCGTCAACCCCGCAGATGTAGAGCGAGTAAATACGGAGAGGATTTCTCCCCGACAGAGGAAATTCATGGAGCAGCTGAAAAATACATGTACAGTACGGTGGTTATTTTTCTTCACAGACAACGTCATGCGTGATTATACAAGCTGTTTGTGGCTGCTAGATGTGGAAAGTTGACATTTACCCTAAGCTCAGTTGAGCAAGGTAATCCCAAATTTATGTAAACTGACCTTTTATGATAAGTGGTATCAATAAGTATTGCCATCTTGCATCTCACACAAGCTAGCAATACCTATGGACATTTTTTAAATTTATTTTATTTACATTTTATATATAGGATAAAGATAACCTAAATAAATACAAAAAAATGTATTTCAGTTGATCGGGGGGAACTATCCAAACTGACCTGACCCTATGTGGAAAAGTAATGTCTGCCCTAAAGGGCTACACTTAAAAATAATCACTGAAATCAACAGTTTGTAATAACTGGGAAAGAGTATTTGCAGTCAGCACTGAGGAATTTGATCTCCAGAAATCTTTTTAATTCAGCCATGTTTGGGCGTTCTCAAGTCTGAATGATGTGTTAAATGTGATACTATTTTAATTACATTTAAGTAAAGACTATGGCTAGGCCACTCCAACACTCGTTGGTATGTCCTTTTTTTGAGTCATTAGCCTTGCTATTGTGCTTTGGATCATTTTACAAACTTTGGCCACTGACTCGGACTCTCCCATGGAGACCATTTTTCCAAGTTTCGCTCTTATTGTTAAATCTTTAGGACCGACCTAAACGGAGACCTTTGAGGTCTCCAATGCTTTAGATGCTTTCTGCGTTCCTCTGTGATCTCCTGGTTGAATCTCTTACGTGTTGTTGGAGTATTGTGGTTGACTGACCTCTCCTTGAAGAGTTCACCACTGCTGTTTGTTTCCTCCAGTTGTGAATTATGACTCTTGCTTTGGTTTTCTGCTGCTAAAAAGTCTTAGAAATGGTTTTGTAAGCCGTTCTAGACTGATAGATGCCAATATTCGCTTAGCCAAAAGGGAGGTTATATTTAAATTACCTGTGATATCTGAAGGTCGGGTACCAATTATGGCTGGGTTTGGTTTGTAAAATTGAGCAAGGGGTGGCAATTATGTTTTCTCAATGGGCCAGGCCAATTTAGATAGCTTTTTCCCCTTAATGAATGGAATCATCATTGAAATATTGCTTTTTGTATTTACTCAGGTTCTCCTTCTCTGATGTTAAATTGATCTGATAATCTGAAAGCCTCTGATGCCAATAATAGTTTGCAGTGCATCAAATATGAAATAATGCTTTTTTTCTGTCTAATTTATGCTACGACTGAAATGGAACTTCATAAAATAATCAACCAATAAGAATGTTTTTATTATTATTATTATTATTATTATTATTATTATTTATTTCACCCTTCTTTTGAAGGGTGGGTTCATTAGGAATTCACATGTTAATGACATTATTGCCTTTAATGATGATAGGTTTTGTGATAATTTTGTGATGCATAAATGAACATAGAGACATGAAATAACAATTTAAAAAACTGAGGTGAATCAATCTTTGGAATAATGTTATTCCAAAGATTGATATACAACATGATGACTACACAAATTAAAAGGTCATTACAATTCATATGAAACTTTTTTGGGGAAAAAAATCCTTTAACCTAATCTCAACAGGCACGGCTCTAATAAAGGTTTAGCTATACTGCCTTTTTACTGCTGCTCTTCAACAAATTCCTACCTCCTAATTGGGTTGGTTTTTAACTTTAAGCAATCTACCAGAGAAGGTAATGCTCTGATCTGTCAGAAGCCACATCCACTTTGACTGTGTATATATCAGAAGAAGGGGTGAGGGAGTGCAGATTTCTAAAACACATATAAGCTCCCTGATTTAACAATATAGGAAGAATAATGAGCCTCTCCTGTGTTGTCTCTGCTGAACCGCATACTTAAGTCCTCCCCCAGTAAACCCTCATTCACAAACAGTGTGCTTAACATTTACATACATATGCAATTTAAAGGGATCCTTTTTGTTTTGGATTAGTCTACTCCCCTCTTGCCTCAAGGGATTCTATTGGTCCTTTCCGCTTCACTGATGCTTCATGATGAGCTTCCTTTGGGCTTAAGCAAGACTGTCATCCCACAGTTGAGAGTTGCTCAGTCATTCTTTTGCAATGTTGTATTTGTATGGTCACGTCTACAACGTCGCAATTTACTTCCGAAGAAGAGATTATTGCGCTTGGGCTTTAGCAATATGTTGCTCAACAAGTCCTGACGACACACCGATAAGGAAATGACTCTTCTTCCCTCAAATAAGCGTCAGAAGATCCCAAGAGGAAATGGACTGTATGAATCACAGCGACATTTGGTTGAAATTTCCTTGCTTCTCTTCATTGCGTTCTGATCAGTTGAGCGGCGTCGTCATCAGACGAGTAAGTCGAACGCATCTTGGTGGGCCAAGGCTCCGTGGGTAACTTATGTCATCAGAAGATGGATGGAACTGCAACAATACTCCCAACAACTTCCCGTCATTCATCCCTCTGTCAGGAAAGCAGATGTTACAACTGTGTAGCGCTTTCTTTCCCATGTGGTTCCACTTTTGTTTATTTATGCTCTCATTCACATCCTTCTCTTGAGTGGATACTGAAACTGGATGTGCACACATCAAGCCAGGACTTTGCGTGTGTAGGTGGAGGGCTTTTGCTAAGATTGCCCAAGCTTTGTCATGCACATGACAGGGTTGCTTGACCCTATTGTAAACCTGCAGGCTGACCTGCTGACCTTTTTAGAAATCATGAAATGGGGGGGGTGGTGGGGGTAAGCTTCCCATTTAGCTTCCCATTTCCCTCTACCAGAGTTTCTGACTCTTCTGGGCTAGAAGAAACATTGTTAATGAGCTCCAAAATGGATTTTTAATGACACTATTGCTTTATTTGAATAGTAAGAGTGGACAAAGAGCAAGCAAGTGCAAATACAGGTGTTTGTGACATGACTGGGCAGATGGCAGCAAATTTTAGAAAAGAGGTCAGCATGTCACAAAACTTGGGATTCATTTGCCAGTGTTTGGATATTTCTCTCTCAAAATCATTTCAGTTTCCTAAAATTGTAGGAAAATTAAAAATCTTTGATTGTAATGGAGGTAAACTTTTACCTTCAACTTTAAAATACATGATATAAAATGGGATCCTGTGTGTTTTTTAACTTGTCACAACTAAGTATAAGACATCTCTGATATTCACAGATCACTCCATTGAAAGAAATCAATATTTGCTCTTTTTTTCCCCAAAGCGCCACATATGCTAACACAACTTCTCAACATTATTTTCCACTTTTTATTCAACTACCATGTCTCGATTAAAATTGAAGTGAGCCTTTTGATTTTAAACAATCTGCTGTTTTGACAAAACTTACTGTATAGATGAGCTGAAAGCGTTGGAATTCGGTTTTGAGAACTACATTAACATAGTTTGCTTAAGTCTTCGAAAATAAAGAACATGAATAAAAAACATTTTACTTGACTTTTTGTAACTACATAGCAATCTCTTTCTCAATAATTTCATTAACATGTGAATTCCTAATGAACCCACTCTTATGCTAATATTTTGTCAGCTAAGTTGCACCTACACACATAAGGAAATGTTCCTAATCCATAACTCCTAATAAATGCCACTGAGCTTCCTGTGTCCACCTACTTGTCTCTTCCACTCTAGTTTCCTTTGCTGAGCAAGGGGCTGCTGTGTGCGACCCCAGTTCACATGCGACAGGATGTAATGTTAGGGAACAGGAAGGGAGCAGGAAGAGAAACTCCCTCACCGTCACGGAAATGATGGTTGCCCATACCTTGAACTTCATGTGTCCTTTACGAAGGCAGCGCTTTACAAATGATGTGTTCGCAGGAATATGGGGTCAGTTAGGAAGTGAGCCGGGTGGTCTGCAGCCAAGTGCTAAAAAAGGTCAAAGGCCAATCAGGGCGAAGCGCAGGGTGGAATATTTCCGATGTTCTTCATAAGACGGACATCAGGAGTTGTGTTACCGTAATCGTTTTCCTCAACACGCATAAGGAGAGTATTACCAGCATACAGGATGAAGACACACCATCATATCAGTAACAGCACATTGACACCGGCCACACACCCAGACCCCTCTGACGCCTGTCCACCATTCGCTTCGTCCCCACAAGCCGAGTGTCTCATGTCCTCCTCTATTTTTACCATCAGGCGCTGAAAGCCTCTGGAAGCTCCTTGTCAATGGGCATCCCATTCCACTGCCAACAGTGTGTCACCATTTATTAAGTCATCATTACTCAAGGCTGCTCCAGCTGCCGAGGTGCCAATGGCTGTCGCAAATAGATCGGCAGCGATAGGCCAGGCTGTTGCTGCGCTCCCCTGAAGGGTGACCCGCTCGGGCATGCTCCAGCACATCTCTCCGCCAGCGAAGATCGACGCCGGTAGCCAGGCTGGCGTTGGTACGGCTAATGCAGACAAATGGAAGCGGGGTCATGGATCAGGGCAGAGGAGAGAGACAGAGGTCTGCAGCGATGCGCTGAGTGAGAGAGTGCTTTCACGCGTCTGTCCGCACCTCTTTTTGTTTTGGGTAAACAACGAAAAAGGTTGTTTAGACTAAAAGGGTGATGAAACACGAGGCTGGGGAGGCTGAGGTTTAGGAAGTGAAGGCACAATGGAAGGCATGGCTGCATGCAAATGCACACATGGAAATTTACTTAGATCAGTCTAAATAGAGAAGGAAGCAAACATTTGAATATTTAAGCATAACAGTTGATCAGAATTGATCCAAAAATGTATCTGTACCTGTCTTCCTCCTTCTTCTCAAAATAATTAGCAAAACTGTATTCAAAAGTACAATGATATTTTAAAAAGTAATTTTTATACTTCTAATTTTGCAATAAAACAATAAAAGGATTGTCCTGTTTTTGGCAATAATTCAAGTAAAACAAATCCTTTATTTTAACGGACATTTTAAATGGATAGATAGGATGAATTGGCATTGTTTGAAATGAATGCTCAGCTTTTTATCTGTTTGCCATTTTCTACTTTTAGGTTTTTGGCCATCTTAACTTCATGGGGAAAAAAAATCATACAATATTTTCCTGTTTTGTCCACTTAAATGTTTCAGATCATCAAACACATTTTAATATTAGTCAGCTTTTCAAATGATGACTTAATTTAAAGGGTAAGAAAAATCTTTTGCAAACTAACATGGCCCTAAATCATGAATTAATTGTGATTCACCTTGATTATTTTTGGTTCAATTCTACAGAGTGGATTACTACAGATCTGTAGAATGAAGAAATTGCTTGAAAAGAACATTACAAGACAACATCTTGTCACCAACATCTTCTAATTGGGAGAGGGTCGAATCACTGTAACAACCTTTATCCACAAATGGAGAAAACATGAACCAGATGTGAACCTTCCCAGGACTGGCAGGGCTCCCAACATTACGCAAGAGCATATCAACAAATCCTCCGAGTCATAAAACAACATCCAAACACCTGCAGGCCCCAAATGCCTCAGTTAAGATTAGAATTTAATAATAAGAAGGAAAGCAGGTAAAAGTAGCATCCGTTGGAGAGCTCTAATGTGAAAAGCACTGTTGAGCAGAAAGAACACAAAGACCCACCTTACACTTACAAAAGATCTTATTAATGGGCCAAGGCTTTTTGAATTTTTCTCTGTGGACTCTCAAGGAGAATCTGAAAAGTTTCAGAAGTTGTATGCCATTATGTCTGGCATAAAACTAACACAGCCTTTTTTTTACAAAAACGGCATCATAACATAGTCAAACCTGGTGTAATGGCATGGGGATGCTTCAGAACCTGACCAACCTGCTGTAATGTATCTAAAAAATATATTCTACTTTCTGCAAGAAAATATTGAGAGAGGATGTCTGCGAATCAGTGCCATGACTTTAATCTGAAGCATATATGGGTTTTGCAGCAGGTCTTTGATCCAAAGTACACCAGACAACAACGCCCATTTCTTAATAGCTAAGAAAAATAAGATAATGTTTAAGGGAGGCTGAAATTAAAACTATTATGTAAAATTAGCCAAATTTTTTCCACATCAATGTCTAAGCCTGATTGACAGCTATTTCCAACACTCGATGGTAGTTGTTACCTCCAAGGGTGGCATGACCAGATTTAGTGGTCAATTACTTTTTTCACAACAGGAAAGGTTGGTTTTGATAGCTTTTTCCCTTGTAAAAAACAGCTTTTTTATTTGCTGAGGTTACCTTATCTCATTAAAATTTTTGTGGGGCCCAATTTGTGGAGTTTTCACACTGTTGACTGTAAAACAGAGTTTCCCCCCCCAATATAATCAACAGTTAAGATATGCATAACATTTAAACATTTTGAAGACTGTCTACATCATTTGTGCAAATTCTAGCAATAAAACAAAACTTTTATGTAGAGTGTTATGGTTTTAGGTAGAAAACGCCTTTTGTACAGACATAAAATTATCAAAACGGTGATAGATCTTGAAAAAGGAGCCTAATAAAACTAACTAAACAAAGAGTTACTCTATGCAAATAGCAGCCATTTAAATATAATCTTATTAAACTATGCAGAACAGTCTATTTTAAGAAACAAATCAGATTAAAATCACAAATCTAAACTGCTTTCAAAGTCTGCACCCCAAAACACTACCGAAAATTCGGGCAGAAATGTGATCTATAAACAATCAATGACAGACTCAAAAATGTGAAATCAGATACGCTTTATGTTACAGCAGCAATAGTTTCAAAACACGCAACGTGCATGGAAGAGCAGGGATATGCGGGCGCCCTGATGTCACATAGTTGCTTACAATACACCACTAAGCCCAGTTCTCGGGTTGTTTTCCTTTACTATCTTGATGTGTCTGGGTTGACACATCAGCACTCCTGTTTATCAAAGCTTTTATCACCTCACCGCTGCCTAGTCAGCCCTTTGAGGAAGCAAGAGGTGCCCTCACACACACACACACACACACACACACACACACACACACACACACACACACACACACACACACACACACACACACACACACACACACACACACACGCACACACACTGCAACCTGTAGGGGCTGGCTAAGGTTAAGAGAAGGGGGCTTTGTTGACCTACATCAGTGATTTGAATGACTTTACCAGAGACAGGATCTGTCCCAGACTATGCAGGTGACCCACCAGCATGTTTTCCTCTTAACTGAATGGTTTCATCTGGAAAAGTCAAAAACACGCTTAGACCTCGTTCTCTGAGTGGAGAATAATGCAACTCTTACACCATGTGTGTTGCTCTCCCAGAAGAAGACACGAAACATTTAAGGCTAATTTGAGCCACTTGTTTCTGATATCTTATTCTAATATCTAATGGTCGTAGGTGACTGTCAGGGTGTAAACAAAGTGGAAAATCGGCAGGTTGGCTTTATGGCTTAGCTCGTTCTTCGACCAGAGAGACCAGATTAACGGCCTAGTTAAAGTGCACAAGGACCTAATTTGTCCATGTATTTATTTCCCTTAGCACCTTTCTGTTGCTTACAGAAAAGACATTTTGTCCATCATTTCGCAACACTTGGTGTACGTCACCACAAAGCAAAAGGGAAAACACCCCAGGCAATCAATAGTTATTTTTAGGCACTGTACATTGATAAATAAATGGCCAGGTTTAGATTTTTATTCAACTAAACCTGCATAAATAAAGATTACATGAAATCTTTATTTAAAAAAAACAAACCCTCAACTCTAACATTTAATTGCAATTACTTTTATAATATGTCTTATTTTAATTGAGGTTTTACTTCTCATTTTAGCCAAATGACCACATGAAACATGACAAATTAATGACCCCTTCTTGGTAGTAGATTTTGAGTTTTCTTTCCCAAACAAGTTGAGTACAAAATGACAAAGACTCCAAAAAATGCAACTGGCAAATTACAATCGAAAACAAATAAAAGAAACCTCCAGAAACTTTGAAAGAATCTAATAAATTTTGATCTAAGATGCAATTCAGATTTTTTTTTTCCTGCTAAGATAAGTGTCTTAAAATGGCAATCCCTTTAACCGCTAAAGAACATAGCAACTGCACATGGAAAGTAAACAAAATTGTACAATTGAAAGAAAAACGTTGACATTTTTTTTAAATCAGTTTTTCCTGTTATTTTTTGTGACTCACTCTTTTGAAACCACATATCACATTAAGCGGCCTTCCATCGGCAGGTTTTGGTGGAGTTTCTCTGCTCTGAATAATAATATTATTTGAAGTGAATGCTTCAGAGTGAGTCAGCCGTCGAGATGGAGCAAAAGGTGTGGTGGTTGCTAACCAGAAACGCAACTTGGAAGAAGACGAAACAAAACAAGTTCATGGAAAGACAAAGAACTGGTTTCTAGGATATTTAAAAAAAACAAAAAAACATTGGTGGTATCTCATTTAAGGGGAAGATATTCCATCAGAAATTGAATTTGTTAATGAATTAGCGTTTTCTCTCTTTCCCATATGCATTTTGCTTTTAAAAACGGCAAGATCCTCCTACAAATCAAGTAAATGTACTTGGCACAATTCACTAGACAGAAACTAGATTATCTACTGAAACCTTTGGTGCAATAGCTGTTTATGATGTGGGCCACATGGCTCTTTGCATGGGGTAGCAATCAAATGACTTTATGTTGCTTATTTGCATGTCCAGTCAATGGAGGCATCCCCTTGTATTCTGCACAAAGCCTAAGAAGAAAACACACACAAAAAAACAGTTTCATAGTTGGAAAATGTTGCTAAATTTAAAACAATGTTTAAGTTGAGCAAGCTTCAGCCAGAATTGTTTCACATCAAGCCTACTACATATTTAAACAGATGACATATTAACTATGTTTATCATTTAGTTTTTTTATTTACAAACTCCA
Organism: Poecilia reticulata; assembly: GCF_904066995.2. NCBI lineage: Eukaryota > Metazoa > Chordata > Actinopteri > Cyprinodontiformes > Poeciliidae > Poecilia > Poecilia reticulata. Next base: position 7,571,865 of record NC_088852.1, on the reverse strand, counting down.
TTGCTAAATATTGTATCTATGTCTTCATATAAAAAAAAATTGCAAAAACAAACCCTTTCATGAATTTTCAAATTTTCTTTTCATTTAAACTCATGCATGCAAAATCTGAAAGATTCCTTTTAGTCAAGGGTTTCATTAATTTTTTTGACAGCTCCCTCTTCTGGATTCCTTTTTTCTTTTTCTTCTACTTTTTTTTTTTTTTTGCTCGAGTAGATTAACTCTGCTTTTCAAGCACCCCTAATAAACCAGGTAGGGGAACCCAGTGATTAAACTTTAAATTTCATGGTCAGACAGTTAGTGGCAGAGGAATTAACACAAGGGAAGGCGTTTCACTGCTGTGAGGGAGAATAAATTAAGACGAGGGGGGAAAAAAACGACAAAGAGAAAAGGAAACGAGTGCGGAAAAGTCAAGACTATAAATCTTAACCATTCTACTTCCTCTCTATGACACTGCCTTCATCACTGCTCTCAAGTAATACCCCACCTCCTCTTCCCTCCTGCTCTCCCTCCCTCTCTCTCAGCTGCTCTGCCTCCCCTCCCCTCCCTTTGCTGTGGATGGTGTAGCTCTCTCGCAGTCTGGTGGAGCTGCACACAAGGATTAGAGGGTTGTTGTGAGTGTCTGCTCAAAGAGTGGGAGCCAGTGGACAGAAACAGATAAAAAAAAAAGAAAAGGAAAAAAAAATCTCCAGCAAGAGGATAGCCTTGTTATACTGGATAAGTGCTCTGATTTTATTTCACTCTGCCTGTACTTCTCATCACAGTCGAGCTGAAGGGTCTTCACCTGGGGGAGGACAGATAAGCCAGTCAACTATACAGCTTGGATTTTCACACGGGGAGCCATGTGAGCTGCACTCCCCTCTGCCGACTTCACGCAACAGAACTGCCCCAACACTCTGCACTCCCAAGACCCAGGAGCACAACTAGGATTCGCCCACCCCCCTCCACTTCTCTCCCTGGAACCTCTACTTTCAGCTCTTGCACACCTCAGCGGAGGACACCTTTCTTGGGGTCGGGCTCTGAGTGGCCCCCTGGTCTGGAGGCCAGACAGCAGCACTCCAGCACCATGGATTACCTGCTTCGGACTGTAGTGCTGCTGTGCTTCACGTTGCAGCCGGGAAGAGGAGCTGATCCCAAGCACAACGTTCCCAGACTAAAGCTGTCATTCAAGGGTAAGCCCATTCCTTGTGTCTTCTGACTCCAGGTTATATGGGGATTGCTTGTGTGGTTTTTTGCTTTTAAACCGGACCTGTTTTTCTTGCCCCCCGGGTGCTCTTTAGTGCTGTTCTTTTCATCTATTCTTTGGCATGCTGAGTATCCCTTTTTCTTCCTTTATCAGAGTAAGTCTATTTCTGCTTCTGTGTGCGTCTCTTGGTCAGCGCACAAGACCTACCTCTCCGTATTCCTTCCTCCAATTTCCTTGCTGCTCCCCTCTCGCTTACGCTGACCGTCTCCAAGAATTTGCGATTCTCCCTACAAATGGGGAGATTGTTTCCATATGCTGTGGAAGCACTCCTGCTTGAAGTTAAATGTATATATTGGCCCTGTGTCATTTCTCCTCTTCTGCTCGTACTGCACAGCCCTGTTAAGTGCAATGAACAGGCAACAGAGCATCAGTTTTTGTGACTTCTGTCCCAAAATCCCCCTCGCCTCCCCAAAAAAAGGGCTGGTGGGATCTTGCTGGTCCTGACATAGTGTGTCCTCTTTGATGCATCTCCTTACCGTATCTCAAAATCAACAGTTGACGACTTTGAATGCAATTACATGTAACTTTTGTCACCTATTTGCACATTTTAGGGAGAGTAAGAATTTACCATGCACGTGGACATTTTCTTTTTTTTTTTTTTGACGTATCTAGCAAACATGTTATTCTCTCTCCTGTGTTATTTTGAGGGGAGACTGCGGAGCGCCGGTTCTTCCTCTCCTTCTCCTCCCTCTTTCTCTTTTCCCCATCTCGTCTCCTCTCTCACACCCTACACTAAATCAGGCTCCATGTAATAGCAGACAACTTGGACAGAAATAACCGGCAACATTTTTGCCATTTTTCGGGGGGTAAATTTTTAGGAAAGTGCACTGCTCCAAGTGTGGTCTTGTGACTCTTCGTTACACCCTCTGAAAATTTATGAACAAGCCGATTTGCAGCCGAAAGCATGAGTGTGTGGTTGAAAGTCCTCTCATTCACTTGATTGTCACCAAAATCTTAGTTTTTTTTTTTTTTGGGGGGGGCGGACAATCTCAGTGTTTGTCTTTTCTGAGGAAGAATCAGATGTTGGCTTTAAGCATGGTTTGAAAATAATGTCTGTCACCAATTCATCTCTATGTTTAGACAAGACATTTAGCGCAACTTATGTTTAGAGGCCTGCTATATAACATGCTTTATTCTTTAGATGGAGGGCAAGTTGTAATTTTGAGGGCAGTATAGTTTTCTTTATTATCCTTTCAGTTTCCAAATGGATACTATTCCACATGCCCTTGGGCTAAAATAAAAAAAAATGTCAATGACTTCAGTGTTTGTTCTGTTGAGTTTCCTTCACAAGTCGTTATCCGAGGCTTTTAAACTGTGATGACATGGGAAGATCGATGGTTGGACTTACCTGCTTCATGTCAAACATCCCCTGGGCTCTATCACATCACTTCACACGAAGCCAAGCTTTTACGGATGATGGGAAAATGTCAGCCCTTCTGCATGCAGGCATCTGGTTAAAGAATGTAAATCTAGTCTTTTGTGATCCTCTATGACGTTCAGTCTGACAAGTGAACATGCTGCCGACAAAAGTGCGAGACAAGAGACGTGTCGCCGAGCATCAAAGTGCGGATTGACAGACTGTACCGGGTGATGGATGTGCATTGTCGAATTGAGAAAGCAGGTCTGCTTCTCGTCTTGCGAGATATACAATACTGTAATGAAAAAAAATAAATAAATAAATCATGCCTTTTGCTTTAAAAGTCATGTTGTTTGTGCTAATGTTCTTGTTAGATCTTGGTGTGAGCACTCAACACCCTCTCTTGTGATTTCCTTCCCCTGGACTGAAAGAGGTGTCTCGGCTTGTGTGCAACAAATGTGTCAGGTCTTGCATGTCCTCATATATTCAGACACCTGGCTCTTGTGCGTATGCATGAGCTGACGAATTTGGGATCTTTTATCGGGCTGTCGAATCCTCTGTTGAGCGCGTGATCATAGTCAGCTGTTGGCTCGCAAGAGCGCGTCGTGTGCCACTTCCTTCATGCTGCCCGCTCACCGGCGATTCGTTGCGTTTCGTCTCCGCAGGTGTTTGATGGCTCTCTGGATGTCCATCAGAAAACAATATGTGGAAGAGGACTGAGGGTACAACCACTCATTTTTATTGAAAGACGAGATGTCAGACGTACAGCGGATGAAGCAAAAGGAAGGGAGACTAGACTGGTTGTTAAGTGAAGTGTCAGTCATCACCTCTACGCTGCGTGAAGCCAGACTAGAAATGAAGTCAAATAAACAAAAGGGAGGAATTCTCATGGGAAGGACAGTCAAACAAGCAAACCTCCAGAGCAGGATGAGCACACTCCGACTCCCAGGATGGTCTCATTAGCTATGCAAGTGTATGATTACGGGTACTCGGATATACACAGAGCATGTAAGCGGAGTCCCATGAAATCAGCCTCAAATGAGAGCTGATGACAAGCCCCCCGAGGGACTTGATAGTCACACGCCAAGTGAAGAATTCTTATCATCTAGGAAAGGACAGGCAAACGACTGCAGAGTGAGCAGTTTGCGGCGGAGAACGATTGAGAAATGGAGACAGGTAGATAAAATGACCTCTCCCGGGACATTCTGGCAGAGCGAGTGGAGAGTAAATGATTTCCCAGTGGGGTCAGTTAGACATTCAGCGAAAAGGTTGCCATTTCACGGGGGACACTGCGATGATCACAGCAGTTAATGATTTTCTCTTCTCCTTGAGACTGCAGCAATGCTTACTTCCTCACCTTGATTAATATAATAAGGAAGAGGTGAAAGTAAATGCTAGGAAGATGTTTCATTTTGCCACAGATCAACTCGTTTGGATTGCTGATTAAAATGATTACACTTTGAGGGAAGGAACTGAGAGGAGCTGACTTAAGGTTGCTGTTTTACCATAAGAATTACAGGAGACAGTGGTACGCTTTTGTGAATTAAGCCATACCTACAGTCGCATGGATCTCTGAATTGCAATCTCGCACACTGTAGGCAGCCATCCGGAGTAACACTGACCCCTAAAGGTCAGCCGAGGCACAGACATGCCAACAGTGGAAGTGGACATGGCATAAACTTTGAAAATTTGGACCTTTTTAGCAATTGAAAAAGAAGGCAAGACTAAAAAAAAAAAGTTTGGATGTTAGGGTTAGGTGACCCTGCCACACGATCTCTTCATACCATTCTCCTCATCAATCAAAGCAAGAATAAGAAAGACAGAACAAAACTGTGAAAGGGATTAGACATCTGCAGTTGGCTTTTAAATACACTTGGTGTGGAGCTGCTCTCAGGGATGTCTGCTCTAAGCCCCATAATAAGCCTGTATATGTCTAGGAGTGACTGAATTCCAGTAGGATAAGTTGCAGTTTGTATGTTTGTGGGTGTTTGCATGTGTGTTGGTTTATCTGTTCTCATTTCTCCCCCCCCGCCACCCCTGTTTTTTTTCTTTGATGTGTGAATTACCATGTGAGTATCACATTTGGAGAGTCTCCCGTCTGTATCTGTCCGTTCTACTGGCTGCGGCTGACAGAGCGGATGTAGATAATTACAAGGTGTACTCCCAACGCGCCAACCTTGGAGATGCCTGCCTGCCTCCATCTCCCTCCTTTTCCTCTCGTTCTCATAGTTCTTTCCTTCCCTCTCCTGTGGCCGAGTCGTCTCTGAAGGAGCCACAACACCACAAACCCTAAGTGCAATCTTTAAGAAGTCTGTGTGTGGGGGCATTTTTTTTTTTTTTTTAACTCGTCTCCTTTTTCTGTCTCTTTGATTGCAGGTCAGTTAATGCATATCTTTTCCTTGGTTGTTAGTCTTTGCAACTGTATTTTGACAGACACCCACACACACTCACACACTTACACTAGACCTTCATCTTTGCTCCCACGCAGCCACATTTCAATGGCACAACCAATGTTTTCCAGTAGCCTCCATTTCAATATGCCCCCACGTTAAACTTGAATGTAATTCATTTCCATGCACTCACTCACAAACCTGACCGCAGAGTTTGCTAAGCTCCCACCACTCTGGTCCACAAGTTGAAAGATGGGATGATGAATCTGTAAGCATGTGTGTTTGTGCTGACTCTCGTCGCCGCACAGATAATTGTGCAATGACACAGCTCAACTTGCAAAAACAAAAGCCAGCCATAAAGAAATAAGTCACTAGTTTTTTTTTTTTGTTTGTTTGTTTTTTGGAACAAAATATTAAGCAAATTGCCACTACTTTAATTTGTGGAAATGTAGTTTTGATGTCTCTGTGGTAGGCATGGTTACTAGGGATATAAAAGGTGTGGCTTAAAAACTGGCCAAATGTCATGCTTTGCCGTTTTGCCGGATTGTACGTCTTTTCGTGAATCAAAGAGCTGAAATGACTGAACTATTCTCTGTCTGCATGGAGCATTACTGCAATGGCCCTGTGCACCACCAGTCAGCTGGCAGAAAGAAAGCTAATGCTAATATGCTTTTCCAGCGCTTACAAGAAAGCCAAAATCAGCTGTTTGGAAATATTTCCTGTCATTAAAAAAAAAAAATGTGTGTGTGTGTATGTATGTATATATATATATATATATATATATATATATATATATATATATATATATATATATATATAATATTGAACTGGAAAATAAAGCTTAATTGATTATCTTAAATGATAATGATGACACAAGCAGCAGCTCTGTGGTGTAGCTGTCCCTGGAGGATGGCAACTGAAGCAGACAGCCCAGTTAATACCAGTGTGTTATATTAAGAGCAGAGCAGAAAAGAGGTGCATTATTTTGTGCAATAAAACCCCGAGAATACTCCTCCGTTATATTTTTCATATTGACACCAACTTCAATAAAACTGAAAGGTATTCTAAGCATTAGTTCAGCGCTCGGGTAAAGAAATGAGCTGTAGCTCTTGTTGTCTCTGACACAGTTGATTTGTTCCACGCAGTCGTTCTCTTTCTTATTTGAAGGTTGATGGAAACAGATCAATAGAAACAGCTGTGGGAAGAAGACATTAAAAGAACCTCGTTATTGCTGTTTTCAATCCAAAAACCAAACAAAAAAAAAGCAAGAGTGAGGATGTGTAAAAATTGACCTTGTTTTTAAATTCCAGAGATGCAGTCTACACAGATGGACCAGAGTATTTGAAGAATTTAAAACAATCCACTAACTTTGATGGGAAGAGTGTTTGCAAGTAAGGCAAAAACGTTTTGGAAAGCATATAGATAGATGGGGATAAGAGAAAACCACTGCTAAATTTAACTGATTTTTATTCCGTGAATTCACTATGTGTCAAAATGAAAATAACAGGTAAACAAATGTTTAGAAGTGTAAAAAAAATATAGAACTTGGCACTAAACTTAGGTTGTATAACTTGTGTTTTAAATAAAGCTTTAAGACGTAGTGCTGTCCGTTTTGGTTGTAAATGTTTGTCTAAAACCTGTGAAGCAGTAGAATCTCTACTCATACTTACCACAAATTGGAAATCTCATGCTGCCTCGTTCCTCATCCTTGGGTTTCTCCCAAGATTGTTCGTTGGAATGTGGCATATCTCCCGTAAGGAAAATGCATTCGTATCGAAAACTATGATCAGAGCTCAAAAAGCCACAACAGGAGATAGCGCCAGCACCGCTTGTGTTTATTTACCAATTGGTGTTCTGGGTGTTGCACACGTAAAGACTTTTTGGTCTATGTGTACTTAAGAAATGCACAGGCATGCACGCCAGAAAAAAAAAAAATCCTGTGTCTTTGCATCTGTGTTTGGGACGCAGGCTTGAGTTACAGCCTTGTGCAGATTGCAGTAATGTGGGTATGAATGGGTCCCACCACCTGCTAAGTCTTGTCAGTCAGATGGAGAAAGGGTGCACCGTTCAATCTGAGCAGAGTCCTGTTACCAAAAGGAGGGACATCTTTACAGAAAGACGCACAGAATGAGTGACAAAGGGAAAGGATTAGCAGGCAAACAAACGCGGTAAACTAGTCAAAGGAACATGTAAAGATTTGTTGTTTGGAATAGGTGTATGTTAGCGCATTGTGCATTATAGTTGAAGCCGAAAACGATTAAAGTACAAGTTGTCTTTTTTTATTTACAGTTTGCTGTGTATTGGTTTTTCTTTCCCCCCGACAGAAACCTCAAAAATGAACAAATTACAGATTACAGTTTTGATGTAGTAATTCTTCCAGTGCAAAGACGTTAATAAAATTCATTCAATACTCGCGCAAAAAAGCGTAACGCGTTATCCTCGGATACTATGGCGAGCTGGGATCTTTGGTTTTGTCCTCAGATTTATTACCGAGTTCGTCTTTCGCTTCAGTGTGTTCGATGTCACACTTTGCCGGGGTTACATTCAGATCTCTAGCCTCGCCTCATTAATTTGTAATAAAATGGCAGAGCTGACATTCAGCTACACCGTGCGGCTGACAGGCTGCACTAACAGGCTCGGGCTCCAGACACGGCCATGATAACCACAGCCTGGTTCCTCTCAAAGTCCATCCATCAAGCTGCACGGTGATGGTGCTATCTTCCCTTTTTCTGCAGGAGTGATATTGTGATAGACGCAACCCATTTTTAACAGTTTATTCTATTCCGTGAGGCTCACATTGGTTGGCTTTATTTACATACCAAAGAGAAATGTGCATGTGTGTTTTCCCAGACAGCCTGGTTATCCTGTGAGCATTTGAGCAGTGTGTGTGTGTGTGTGTGTGGGTTAGTGGGATCCCTACAGCTGGCAACCAGGCCCCAAGCAGTCTGTGGTCAAAGCGCTGGTCTCTGCGGTCCAGCCGTCCAATGACTACAGGAGATACACGCTAATGAAATGGTTCCACATTTTACTGCTTTTGTTGTGTGAGTGTTTTTCATGTGAGCTCATGTTTCTGGCTTAGCCTGCTGTCATTATCCCTGATTTTAGGTTTCTGCTGCCTTTATCTCTCACTCTGCTACACTTTTACTGCTTTGCTTATCCCGTCAAATCCTCCAGTGAAATGTGTTTTTCCTATCCTGTCTCGTTTTCTAGAAGGGGACACTGGAATTTCTTGCGATCACAAGAATATGTCCAGAGTTGAAGACGAGGAAACATTGAGAGTAAAATTCCATACATTTTTAGGCTATTAAAATGGATGTAAAAATAGGAAGTATTTGGATAATGTTCATTGTGTGCAATTTATTTTCCATAAATTTTTTAAAATACAAGCTGGATTATACTAGCAGGGGTTATTCCAATTTCCTGCAGCATAAATATTACCTACTATTAGCATATCTAGTAATATATACTGCCATTAACATCAGACACATGTTAAGCATCTTATTAGGACTGTCTGTAAAAAAAATAAAAATAAAAAAAACGACTAAAATGAAGCTAAAATCTAAATATATCAAATGTGCGTAAACAATTGTTTAAGAAGAAATGGTAATTCCAGTAGCATATACGCTGGACCTTCTTACGATATCCGTGGAGTCGATGAAACTTATACTACTGCTGGAAAATAAAATGAAGTCCAACAGCTGTCGAATATTTAATGGACAAATATGTAGCCGTTTAAATTCTGTCTGCCAGTCATAAATGATTGAGCACCAAGCGTTTTCTGATTGTTCTGTGTTTGTACAAGTGATGAATATTAAAGATAATAAATTCAAGCATGCTAGCATGTTATTAAATTAATGTCACAAACAAATTACAATCTTCAGTAGTGATATAATAATGCTAATATTTGTATCATACATGTTGTGTCTATTCGGTATATGGTTGTTAGTACTAGTACGTATTATATATATATATATATATTGATATTATTAGTATTTCATAACTGTCTCTTTATTAAAAGACTAGTTGCATTCTGCAGACCATAGAGCCCCCCAGCAATCAGACAGCTGTGTTTTGACAAGCCAAGGTGAGACTTGTCAATCGTCTTTCTTTTTTTATTAAACTGTCTTTAAAGTACGTTTTTCGAAATTCACATCAAAGCATTTATACTTTAAACTCTTATTGTGAAGGTCAGCGAGAATTTCTCTGTCTAAATTTGCTGCATTTACGCTTTGAACAACGATTCAACTTTGCAGAAAAGTGTGTTTTCTTAGCAGCAGTTGCAAGGTTACTGGAGGCAGAGGACTACTGATGTCGCTTCCTTCACTGCGCAGTTATAAAGTCAAGAATACAGATACTTTGAACACTTACTGCCCTTTTGTTGGTTGAAAGACTCCTGCTTTACTTTTACGGCCTTCTGGTGAAGTCATCGTTGCTGCGTTTCACAGACAATCAAAAAATGGTATGTGTGTGTGTGTGTGTGTGTGTTGGCCAAATATGCTTTTAGTGTTAAAAAAACCCCCCAAAAAACAATAATAAAAACTAAATACGTCAATATTTTTTTTTTATATTGTAATCATTAAAATTAGTAGCGACTTTATCCCCTCCACATAAAACCCAGGCACGAGCTGCTAGATTTCGCACATGAGGGAAATCGGAGAGGAAAAATAAGACTGAAGCCTCTGCAACGGCATAGAAAAACAATCCCTAGAATGTGCATTACAAATGTCATCAATAAACTCCAGTCACAGTTGGTTTATAATTGGCGGTGTATTTGGTTACGGATCTTTTTGCTCGTGAAAAATAGACTGCGGACCGGTTTTGAATGCCAAAATTGTAGCGACAATGAAGTCGACACTGAATTCATTCATGCCAATCTGAAAATTCGCACCAGAGCTGCTCTTTGCCTCAGAGTTCATGGTAAAAATGCATGCTGAAAGAGAACCTGTTCCCTGTCGCAGACTGTCACTCAAAATACACCTGAATGAGGTCTCTCGTAGGTCGGGCTGTGTTATTATACATATGGTCGCCAGGGAAACCACCCCACACCTGCTACTGTGTTTCAAAAAGACAAAAGCAAAGTGGTGAACTTTTTCTGGCATGTGTGGGTATCCTTGAGCTTAAGATAATATTTTAACACTTTCTTTAGCAAAGCTTAAAGCAAATTTCCATCAGGCGTTTTTCTGGGGGGGGTTCGTGTGTGTTTTGTTTTCATGTTCCAACACCTGTGTTTTGTGGCTGCCATGGGAGCAGCAAATTGTGCTTCTTATTGCATGCAAAAAAAAAAAAGAAAAAAAGTTAAACATGTGACTTCACCAACACTTTTGGGGGTTCTAAATTTTATCTGTATTTAATCATTATTTTGTAGTTGTAGGTTTTTTTGCAAAGGAATAATTTCTTGAAAATGCCTCTCCTCTCTTTTTGAGCGTTCGCTGCACAATTGACGGGTGAAACGACTCTCGAAAAGAGCTGCAATGTTCTAATGGAACTCCATCTATTTGCTAGATCTCAGTCAAGTGTTTTCTGCTGTGGGGCTTTTGTGTTCCCCGTCACTCAAATGCACATTTGCGCAGCCGCGAGAGCCGGCATTCAGATAAACATAATTTAATGCCCTGTCTCCTTTCTTTCATGGAGTTTCATTATTCCGCCGTTGCGTGGCATGTAGGCGTCTAAAAATGCCTGCCTGCTTGCTGAATGGGGGAGTGAAGGGCACTCCATAGACAACTGCACTTGAATTTTTGTATTTTTTTATTTCATTTCCAAAGCTTTGTGATACATGATGCACATTATTTTCTGTACTGAAAATATGATAGAGACACAAATGCTAATTTATGTCAATGGCTTGCTTGTACTTTCCAGTTTCAAGCTGTACTTCTCTATATATGTTTTTTTCTTTTCTTTGTGCATGAATTAAATAAGAATTTAAAGTGCTTTGGGTGCTTCTAGTGAAAACCCCTTACATTGACTAAATGCTCTTTTAGTTTTTTGAGACAAGATCAAGATATTTTTTTTGCTTTGCAGAAAAAGAAAAAAAAAGTAGAACTTGATCTAAAGCCACAGTAGTTTTTTGGTTGTTTTTTTTTTTTTTTGCCAAATTGAAAAAAATTACAACTTCAGCTGATCATTTTCAAACTATGCCAAGAGATTGAATTGTGTTTTTACAGTTGTGGCTACTTGACTCCTAAACAGCTGCCCAGTACTGTGACAATTAAAAATACCCTTGTCCTTGTATCAGAAGACTGCTTTAATAAAAGCAGTCATAATATTTACATTAATGTAAAATGCTGATGGAATGTTCTAATGTCTAGCCACATCTGCATGGTAATATTATCTGTGTCTTTCTGATTTTCTTAATTTCATGTTTGGACATTTCTTTCTTGGTTAATGAAAATATTGCCCACATTTGGTATTTTGGGAATAATAGTATTTTTTATAACTTTTTTTTTGTTCCATTTTTTATTTATTTTTTTTAGTAGAGGAATTTGTATCCATTCAGCATTTTTGGACCATTGTTTGAACTTAAAATGCATTTTTTTAATACACTAAAATATCAGATTTTTTTGTTGGTTTTGTATTTTTGGGTGTTGATGATTTCATTTAAAAAGAAAAAAAAATGCATCTATTTGTGAACATTTCTCGCAGTGTCCACACATTTATTCTCCAGGACAAGGACAGCACAAATACTTTTTTCCTCTTCTGTTCTTTTTAAAACAGCTGACAAACCAATGCATTATCATAATGATTAGAGTAGAAATTAAACTTCTGAGTAAAATATTGTGGTCCAATTATTTAAAATACTGGTATAAACACAATTGTTGCAGCGTTTTGCAGAAGTGATCTGTTTTGAAGGAGTTTCTTATTATTTCTGCTGGTCTGGTGTAACGTTCCCTGATGTATATAAGGCTGAGTTCCTGCAGAATGTTAATTTTGCTGAGACAGTTTTACTGTTCGCTCAAGATGGACACCAGATTTATTCACAATTGCATAACGACATGACAGCTGCGTGTCTGTCGGGAGGTCCAAATGGATTTAGCATTTCTGGACACAGGGAATTCACCTAATCTGTGTGTGGAATCCACCTGTGCGTAATTTGAACTGAGTTGAGATGAAACGGATTCACGACGGCCCTCGGAGGATTGTTGGAGAACATTAAGCTCCTTTCCAAAAGAGACGGTGGAGGTGTTGATTCAGGCGATCCTGAAAGAAAATCTGCATGTCAACGTTGAGAAGTAAAGCAACTGAAGAAGCTGCAGCAAGACTTCAAAATTACTCTCCAATCTGACTTCAGCTGCTGTTTCAAAGAACAATTTTCAAGACTTTTTCTCTAGACTTCAGGAGTACCTGAGCGCAAATGCACTCCACAGTCTTTAGATTATTTATTCTAGATTTTCTAAACGATGTATTCTTTTTAAACTTCACACAATGAAATACTTTGCATTGGTTTGTCACTTATAACCTTATCAAAAAAACAGAATATTGTGTTTGCAGCAAGACACAGTATGAAGGTTGAAGGTATGAATAGGTTTCCAGGTGCCAAACATGAGCTTTGTAGGATTCATGTCCAAGTTTCCATTGTTTCTTTAAATCAAGTTAATTTACAAGCTCAATTAAATCACAGATTTTCGGGGATTTCGTATGAACGCAGGTGTGTGGCGTCTTTTTGTGTATGTTTGAGTGAATGTGAAAAGCGTGGCGGTGTTCGCCTTGATGAGCATAGCTTCAGGTTCCACATGTAAACAGCAGAATTTGTTATTGAACATGAGCAGTTGGTGCATTTGTGCAAAAGAAAAGAGCGCAAAAATGGACACTGAATGGAGAAAGATTGCATGTGTCTGGCTGAATTGTGTTCAGTGAATGTGTACTGAGAAGTTTTTGTGTCAGTATCTGTTTGCACTAAATGGGTTGAGTGAGCCTGCTGTGTGTGGCAAGGGGGCCACATTCATCACAGTGTGTGTGTGTGTGTGTGTGTGTGTGTGCGTGTGTGTGCGTGTGTGTGTGTGTGTGTGTGTGTGTGTGTGTGTTTGGGGGTCCCAGGTTAGGGACTGTGTTCCACATGCTGCTGTTAAACTAGCTTGTGCTGCGTAAGCAAAAAAAAACTTCAGAGTAGATTAGAATTGACTGGACAGATCTGTTTTCAAGTAGAACCTGTGTGATATATGCATTCAAGTCACGGTGTAGGTCTAAGAGTGGGGCTTGCATTTTTAAAAATAACACGGCGCATTTATGATAAATCTCCTTTTCCCTCTGTGTGCCAGAGTTTATGTTCTCTGTGAATATGCATGTTCTCCGCTCGGTTGCTATATTTTGTATGAGCTCTGCTGTTCCCCGTCTCCTGTGCTCCCATTTCCAAACGAGCGTGTCTGTGTTTAGGTTGGAGGTCCTTAGGTGCTTACGCCCCAGTTCTCTCAGAATTTTTTTTTTCCCCCAAAACCACAGTAGATCTCAGCCCAGATAAAGCCCTTTCTGTGTTTTCGTGCGCACAGGCCACCTTGTCTTTGTCAAAGATCGCCACATGTCGAGAGATGTATGTCTGTCTCTTTTTTTTTTTCTTTCGTTTTCTACCTCGGCTCATTTGGAGGAAACCTTTCGTGACAGAGTTCATGTTGGATTAGCCCCTGGATTCAGCTTGTTTTCACATCACACGGGTCGTCACATACGGACAACTTTTCTTTTTTCTTTTCCCATCGATTTGCTTCAACTCTCAGCTGCGTATTCAAACTTATCCTGTTGCTCCTTTGCCATCCCAAAATCTTCTAGATGTAATTCATTCTTTGTCCATGTCAGGTTTTCCTTTTGCCATGTCCATTCCACTTTTTCATTGCTGAAACATAAGACGTCTTCTTGCCACTCTGACTGAAAATCATATTTCCATATTTCCCACTTGATGGAGGTGGATTTCTCAAAGTCAGAATGCAAAGCGAATTTTCTGTACTGCATTCTGCTTCCCTGTTTGATTTAAATTAAATCTGACTCTCTCCATGTTTTGAATGAACCTGAAGACTTGTCTCCATATAACACAGAAAAAGGCTTCTTGTATCCTTGTGCTTCTTTTTGACTTCCTATCTAAACACGTCATCAGTTTCTCTACATTCCTTCAGATTCGGGTTGTTTGCTTAAAAGCAGCTTTGAATCAAAGTTCTTAAATCTATGCATTTTCTAAATAATCCCAATCTGATAGAATTGAAGTGGTGACAGTTATGGTAGCCACGTGTTTGCGAGTGGCAGGATATTGAAGTATAGTAACAATCTCTCCACCCTGAAGCCCACACGCATTCCCTTCTCTGGGCAAAATGTTCACGCAAACTCTTGACCACAGACCACCACTCGTACCCACACCCACCCACTCTGCTTCCTTCGAACCCGAATTCAGCCGACGTGGATATGGTGCAGCCATCTTTATTAGGTGACAACCACGGCCCTCTCGCAGCCCCATGCCACCCGCCTGTTGCTCTTTCAAAGCGGATAGAAACGGCGCGTCATTCATCCATCTCCCTTTCCTTCCAAGATCTTACGCACTGTGACCGGCTGCAGATGACTTCTATAACGTCCCATCAAGCCATGTTTTGTAGGAAGAGATGACTGGGCTGTTCTCTTATGTGTATTTGTTTGGTTGTGCTTGTTTTGATGTCATGAATCAATGTCTTTGGTGTCTAATCTTGATGCTGATGGTGATGCTTGATGGATTAATGTTTTGTACATGTTGTGTATTCAGTAAAACATTAATAAATGCGTCATTTTTTCTTTTACAAAATTTAGATTTAGACTGCCTTGCCAGTTACAGAACAAGCTAACATTTTGCACCTTTTTATTGTGAAAAAAATATTCATATCTAGAACAACTTGGATACGGAAATACAACAAACCTTTGCTGTCCGCTATAGAAATATGTATTAAATATTGAACAATTTTTTTGTTTTTGTTTATTTGCACAGTATGGTTCTGGACTAGCTACTGATTTAAAAATAGTTTAGAGAAACGTGCTACTAAAACATGTTGCGACAAAACAGAGTTTTGCTTTTAAATAATCAACAGCTTTATAACAACTTGCAGTGCAATAATTCCAAAAATGTCCTTGCTGTTTCTTCATCTCGTTTTGTGGTTCTGGTTAAGATGGAGACTTTTCCCCACAAAAATAATTAAAATAGATCAACTTTGTCCAGTACAAATCTCCAGAGGGACAAATCAAACCTACTTTTATTAAAGTTTCCTGAACAAGAATCCAGAACAAATTGCTTAATGGACAGCAGTCATGCCCCTTCTCTCAGTTTTTCCTTTGGTTTGCCTCAGAGTTTTGTCCTGGTTCCTCTCCTTTAACATATTGCAAAACTGATTCCGTAGTGTACATGGTCGGTGCTTATAGCTGAATTCTAAATTTTGGTGTACGCCACACGCTTGACTCACCTTGTAAATTGACTAAAAGGTTTTCCAGTTGGTAACATTTAACCATCCAGTGCCTCATTGTGGGTCTAAAGGGACATTTGAGTCTTTTTCCTGGATAGTACCAGAAACATTTCAGGACATCTGATTGAATGTGCTTGAAGAACTGTGACACCTTCTTCCATAAAATAAAAAAAAATGTTTTTTTTTTACATCAGTTCTATTAGTAACATTGTTAATTTATTTTAATTTATGCACAAACACCTAGAATCAGGAATCATTTGAATGTATTTCTTAGTTGCAGATGAAAAGAAAACCCCAAAAAACCACGACAGTCGTTTTTCAGGGACTTATGCATTGAAAGGAAATCCGTTTCTTTCATTTTTCCATTTTGCTTCTGCTAGTTTTTGTGAAAACAAGTGGTCTCTGTTGTTGGCTTTCATACTGCAGCTCTAAACCTCCTCATAGTTGAGGAAACACAGATTTAGTGATTAAACTTTAACTTATGGATGAAGTAGCAGCTGGACCTAAAGGCCACAGACTGCTCTTGGTTTTCTTCTTTGCTCAGTGACGCATCGACGTCTCATACCTTACACGAATCCGTACGTCTAAATGAAACATTGTGCAGAAGTGCGTCTGCAGTCATAAATCCCTTAATGGTAATTTATGTAATAACCTATTTGCAGATACATGAAGCCACCCACGCATAATTCCTTACATGAAGTGTTTCCACTGTTTCTGACTCCATTATGAATTATTCAGCCAATCACACGGCTGAGCAGCCTGAGCTCGGTTCCTGATTGTGACATGCTGTGCGCTCTTAAAACTGCTAATGCCGGACTTGAATGGCGTGCTTCGGTTTGTGAGCGCCTGCAAATATTTATGTGGACATTAATGAAACATGTAATTTCCTTGGTTATAATTTTGCAGTGCCTCACGTCACGATTAGCAAAATATATATATATATATATTTTTTTTTTACCCAGATACTAAAAAAGCAGAATGTTAGCAAGCTGCAATATACTTACTGGCACTACTTGTACTTGAAATTCATCTTTGCATTTTTGTGATTCTTTGTTTGCGTTTCTTTCTTTCAGAAATGTTAGAATCCAGTAACCTCCTTACCTTTAATGGCCTGGCAAACAGTTCGGGCTACGACACATTCTTATTGGACGAGGAGCGAGGGAGACTGCTGGTTGGAGCCGAGGACTACGTCTTCTCATTCGACCTAGTCAACATAAACAGAGACCACAAACAGGTAAAAAATCAAAACCCCCTCTTTAGTCTGAAGTTTGGTGGTATTTGTGTGTTGGAGAGAAACGCGCTCGAGTTGAATCTCCTCTCCTCTGCCGCCCAAATCCCCTCTGGAATCCATTACTTCATCTCCCGTTCTCTTTGCCTTCATTCCGCCCACCGTCTGTCTCGGTCCAGACACGGCTGTTCGTAATTCCATTACTCCACCTGGACTAGGTTAACAGTCTTTTTATCTGATTCGGGCTGCTATCAGACACACGGGTCTGACATGGACTTGCCTGCAGGCTGCAGGGGGCTGCACAGGGAAAAGAAACTGATGAAAAATACATACCCATGTAAAAGAAAGAAGAAAAAAAAAAGAAGGGGAAATGTGTCCCTGAATTTCTTTGTCTTTTGTTTACAAGCGTTGCTTTAGCATCACTACAGGAAAATGCCAAAAAGCTGCGTAGGTTTTTGTGTTAACAAACTGCAGCTGATCCACAGAGGAGATGTAGCACATTTTTGGACTAAGGAAATGTGAGAATGTATTAATGCATGAACATGTATGTGCATATATTTCCATTGTCTACTGACATCTGTGTGACTAGGAGAGGGAGGGAAAGAAAAGATCTCTGTCACAACTGCGTCCTGAGAGCATAATCATCCTAGATTTACTTGAATACAGCTTATTTCCTTCAGTGTGTGTTCACAATTAATGCGACACCAGGGGCCACAAGTGAATAACGGTGAGATCAAACTCCTCCGAGTCAAGCTGCAAAACACAACTTTCTGACCATATTTGAAGTGAAAAGTACAACCTCATGTTTAAGATTTTTAACGAGAGGAAATTTGAATGAGAACAGCTGCTGACACCTCTGAATATTCTCATCGCTTTCAGTGTATTTTACACAAAAAAAAACACCTGGCATGTTTTACTTTGTGAAACTTATTTATTTCGATTAGTTTTTTCCTGTGAGCTGTTCTCGCCTCGTCATCGGGAATACGTTGTAAATCGAAAATTTAGTGACCTGAAATGGATCGCTTCCAGGCAAATTCAACGGAATTTGAGTGGAAATGCTTCCCTTTATCCCCCCAATTTGCACTGAGGATTTACGGTTTCCCTGCATTCGTCTCATGAGAGGACACGTTCGTCTTTCTCTCAACCTCCATTCTAACGTGAATTTGTCTTTCTCCTTTTTGCACAGATTGCGTGGCCCGCCACCCCCTCCAAGAGGGATGAATGCAAGTGGGCAGGGAAGGATTCGGCAGTAAGTCCCTCATTCATTATGGCATCATGTTTGGATTCTGTCCATGGACTGAGTATTCGTTATCCGTTCAATTTTCTTTTTTTTTTCTCTGTGAATCTTTTCAGATGAATCTAAAATGTTATTTAGAGTAGAAGTAAGGATCTCGATGGAGTATTCTTAAAAGGGACAATAGAACCGGAGAGCTAGAAAATTACCTCTGATAAAGGCGATGTTCCATTTCACCTCTGCCACATTTAACCCTCTACGGGCCAGCTCACCATTTCTCAGCGGCACCTGCAAATAACCTTACGGATCGAGTTTACGTGGTACATAAATGGGGCAAGGACAATGACACTGAGGTGATTTGCTTTCCACGATGAACAGATTACATTTTATGTAGCAGACTTCCAGCACGCGTGTGAATTTTTATGTGGAAATCTTTTGTTTGGATTCATGTTATCTGACACCGCGTGTTGGCTCACGTGGGCAAATCTGCTCGAACACGGACCGCATGCAACCGACTTTGTGTGCTCGCTGGTGTTGGCGTATCTTATCTTTGTGTTGCTGTTTAGAAAGGCCCTCTCGGTGTTGTATCTGATCTCAATTTCATGGTTGGATGAGTCTCGAGTGCAGGGCTGCAGGTTTTGTAGGATTATCTGGAATTGCACGCATCCTTTTGAAACTCGGCGGCTCCTCTGTGCTCAGAGTCAACGGCAGATTTCTGGGGTTTCGCTTAAAGTGAAAATCACTGCCCCTTGCAAAGTTAGAGAGTTTAGGTCTGGCCTTTGACTGGGTCATTCTAATACCCAGTCTAACCCTAACCCTAGCCCAAACAATCTTACTGGTACTCTGGCTTGTTTTCTCTCTGGAAGCTGGACCTCCACCCTAGCCTCCCGTATTTAGCAGCCTCTAACATGTTTATTTAATTGCCTGTACTTAGTTGCACTTATTTCCCCCAAATGAACACCCACAGCATGATACTACGACCATGATGTTTAACTGGGTGGTTTTGGGGGGTTAAAGTGCAGTTCTACTTGCATTGTGAGACAATCTGGAAAACATCAGGGGATTTGAATACTTTTGCATTCCAAAGCACATGAGCAGCACACTGGCACTCCATCACACACAGGAAAGAGTTCGCAGAATCGCACAATAGACAAAATTGGGTATTTGCATGCTGTGAAAATGTTTACCTTTGAGAATGAGGCGGTGAGAGCAGAGACGGGGTAAAACACAGAGAGGCCTTGATTAGGACATTACCAAAGCATTCAGAGCTCCCAAAAGCAATGCCTTTCTCTAAACCACAATTTACAGCCATGAAGCAAATGTAACAGCTGCCCCCCTCTAAAAGAAATGCCTAAGGACTTTATTGCTACCCCTAGCCCAGCGACTGTAACATTGTCCAGGTTGTTGCACCACAATGTACTGAACCGTGAGTTCAGACACACGACTAGAGCTTCGTGTTGAAATTCCTGATGTCATTTGTGATTTGCAGCCCGGTAATCATGGAAAAAGAAAATCAAAATCCAGCCGTTTTCTTGCAAAATGTCCAGTACGTTTTCTGGATTTACTCAGAGATCCTGTCATTTATTTTATTTATTCATTTATTTTTCTTGATTTACCCACACATGTCCAAATCTGTCCACCCATTTCTCTGAGGGGGAGTCATGCTCAACACCCTGTCCAAAAAGAGTGATTAAATTTATCCAAAGCTGACTCATTTATTCTCCGTGTGGATTTTGTTTGTCACGGTTTTGTGATCAAGGAAACGGTTTATTACTGGGGGGCAACGCACAGCTGCACTCGTGTCACTGCTCCTAACACCTGTCAGTGTTTAGGTGCAACTTTACCTACCGCGTAGCTGACGAATCCAACAAAGACACCCGTGTTAAATTCTTAACACGGTTGACCCTTGAGGGGCTTTATTGAAGTTGATGAAATGCACATAATCGGGCGTGAGAATGATGTGAGCGGACAGAGGGCTTCGGCAGTTCAACGGGAGGAAACACAGAAGGTAAAGTCGTTAAGGAACGGAGACCCATACGTTCAGGGCAGCAGCTCTACATGCAGGTTCAGTAGTATAAATGTCTTACTGACGTTTTTAAATGGATAATATTATTAATACTTTTAACTCATTTTGTGTGAGAATAAGTGAATATAAACTAACGTTGTTGATCAGTAATTTAGGCGTAGGATGAGTTGCCTCCTAAAGTTACTTTCCTTACTGGGAATTTGACACCAAGTCCAATGATTGCAACCAAAATGACAGCTGTGTAACTGCTGAGATCAACACACCTTGTTCAATACTCAAGAAGGCAATGAAATGGCGTGCAATTTGACAGATCATATTCAAAGACCAATTGTTTACGTCATTTAACGTTGGTGCCAAATTGTGTTGGTGTTGATTCCTTTCGTGACACCAGACAGGCTTCCAGTCGAGAAAACGTTCATCCTAGCCACCCATGGAAGCATAAATCCCAATTTTTATCTTTTCTGCTCGCAGGCTAACAATTTAGCCATTTAAAGCCGGCCAGCAGTTCTCTCCAACTTCATCCCTACAAAACAAGAAATCAAAGTACATTATTTCTCAGAATGTCAAAGCTTCTCCTTGAGAAAAATTACCAAGGAAGATAAAACAGTCGGAGCTCAAACAACACTTTCTGCCCTTTTAGAAAAATAACAGAAATTTCTTATGCTGCAGGAAGGACTGCAACTTGTGATCACACTGTTGATTCATGCTGCTCTGGAAAATGTCATCACTTCAACCTGATGCCCCGCATCCATTTTTTGCCTCGCATCATCACATAATCAGAACGAGGCGTCTGTGAGCTTGAAAGTCTGAACAGATATATGTGTGTTAAAGAGGCAGGGAAAGAAAGGGGGTAATTTTGCTGTCATCTAACGTGATGTGCTCTGTTTTTCCAAATCCTCCTGCAGCTGTGTACCGATTTGTTCAACGGATATTGAGCATGTATTCATAATTGGGCTAACCTGAGCTTAATCTCTTAAACATATGTGCCTAAATCAGCTCCTCAAGGCTGCTAATAAGCCTCCTGCATTAACCAATGCCGCTGATTAGCGCCCTAATAAACAGTCTCACACCGCTGGGACCATCAAGAGTTAGAGGAGAGCCAAAGCAAACAGTGTGTGTGTGAATTCAAGCATGTGGATCATTAAAAGAGCTGCGGCTGATTTCCCTGATTTGACTTCCAGGTGGGGTTGCCTTGATGGAGACTCTGCCTCGCAAGTCTTTCCAAACCAACTGGAAAGTCGCTCATGTACTGGATTTTAATCAAAGCTGTTCCCCAAGCCCGGATACTTTCTCTTTTTAGTTAGTCTTTTCTTTTTTTCTTTTCAGTTTGAAGACACCAAATGCTTATGAAAGTATCCCTACCTCTAAACTTTTTCTTTTACATCAGGAATAAGTTTCTTACATACTTTATCAAGCTTTGGGAAGCACACAGTGCACTGTTCAGTCTGTCATTAAACTATTTCAAAAGTATTCCACAACTGCAGCCCCACTAAGACCGAACCATACTGCCAAATTAACAGCCCGGTCAAGAAGAGCATAAATCAGAGAAGCAGCCAAGAGGCACATGGTAGTTTTTGGAGGAATGCCAGAGATCCACTGTACATGTCTGAGGATCTGTTGACAGGACAACTATTAGTTGTCCCCCTGTAAAAGTCTGGCTTTTATGCAAGAGTGGCAACAAGAAAGCCAAAATTGTCCATCTCCAGATGTGCAAGCCTGGTAGAGACATGTAAAACGTGACCTGGCATAATTGGGCTGATTATGGTTGTGGTGGTTCTACAAAATGTTAACTCAGTGGATAAATGCAAATAAAGCCACAGGTTTTTTTTTATTATTTATTTTTTTATTGTGTGTTACTTTCCTTTCCGCTCATTCACTGCTTTTTGCTGATTTATTGTATAAAATTCCCTTAAAATAAATTGTACTGTGACAAGATACAGAAGAAGTTCAATAACTATGAATACTTTTACAATTTTATTTACCAAAATGAGATTCCTCATGTCATTTACCTGCTTTATGTTCTGTATATTCCTTGTATAAAGTTATCTGTAGCGTTAAAGCCCTGGTGTTTCTTTTACTTGTGTTTCAGAAGGAGTGTTCTAATTTCATCCGGGTCCTTCAACCGTATAACCAGACCCATCTGTACATCTGTGGAACAGGAGCCTTCCACCCCATCTGCGCTTATCTGGAAATGGGCAAAAGAGCAGAGGTATTTGATTATTTAATATACCCCGAGATAATTTAATAGTTCTAGTTTTTCGGGGGCTTTTTAGTCTATTGGTGGATATGCAAAAGGCAATTGAAATGAGTGCTTACTTGTCGTAAAGAGCGACAACGCCGCTGCCGAATCTGAACTGTCTACCACAGAAATCACCTTTCCATTTGTGTTTTCTTTTGTGTGAGAAAAGATGGGCCAGCAAATAGTCCAGTTGTAGCAGCTGGATATTAAATAACTCTTCTCTTACATTAAAGATTAATCACTTTTCTCAGTAGAGGGCTGCAGGTTAATCAATGCACCAGCATGAGTTCTGCAGACCAATAATGGGCAGAGCTGTGAGTGCTTTCACCATTAAGACCTTATCTTAGACATTTGAGCTTAAAAAAAGTGCCATCACTAGATGAAAAAAAAAACCATCTTACTTATTTATGCTCTTTTCTACTTTACTTTACACTTCACTGTTGCAGAAACTGTTGTTGACCTGTGGCAGAACAGCCCAACTGTGTTATAAAAAAAAACAGCACATTACTCACTGCTCATGTCAGGCTGAATTTGTTTTGCATCCCAGCCCAAAATAGAACGCTATAATGAGAATACATTGTAACTCGAAACACAGACTATAAATGTACCTTCAACCGGGCTTATACGCGGTTTTCATTAGCCTCAAGCTGAACTTTGACCCCCTTTTCACCGCAGGACAACATATTCCGACTGGCCTCCCAATTTGAGAACGGCAGAGGGAAAAGCCCCTACGACCCCAAAATGCTTTCAGCGTCACTCCTGCTTGGTGAGTTTGACCGCCGCCTTTATCACCTCAAGGAACGCAGTCACCGTGGAGACGGTTCTTTCTTTCTGACTGGAACCACTCGTCTGCAGATGGAGAGCTGTACTCTGGAACATCTGCCGATTTCATGGGAAGGGACTTTGCCATTTTCCGTACCCTCGGAGACCATCATCCAATCAGAACAGAGCAGCACGATTCACGATGGCTTAATGGTATGATAAACTTTTTCTTCTTTAAGACAGAATAAATGACACATACTCTCCCTTATTTAATGCTTTAATTAAAACTTTTGGCTTTTTTTTTATCTAAGTGAGAGAAAAAAAATAAGATAAACCCATTGCTTCACTTGTCAGTTTTAGGTTGGGACACATATGTTGTATGCAAAGATTGTTAAGGCCGTATGCCAGGGTCTGTTTTAGCCTCTTTGAAGGAGAAAAGCTTCCTTTAAATTTAAAACTTTGTGTTTGAAAACCACACCAGCTTCCCACAGGTAAAGCTTCCTGTAGAGGAGATGTCATGAGGGAGGGATCAGCCAATAAGAAGTGGACTTTGTTGTGGCCACCAGTAGATAGTTGATGGAGGAAATGGCCAACATTTGGACTTCCTCTACAGTTTCTGAGAAGTATTATTATTATTTGTACGAGCAAAACAGCGCAAAAATTAAAACGGTCTGAAAAGCAGCCGTTATTTTTGAGAAACCAGCCCTAGCAGCAAAACTGTGGGAGTTATTTTTGGCCGAATCATAAACTAATCATGAACAAATGAAGCAGGAGAACAAAACGTCAGGGCTTGGAGAATGTAAGTAAATTATCAAAATTCA
This sequence comes from Poecilia reticulata, assembly GCF_904066995.2. Classification (NCBI taxonomy): domain Eukaryota; kingdom Metazoa; phylum Chordata; class Actinopteri; order Cyprinodontiformes; family Poeciliidae; genus Poecilia; species Poecilia reticulata. Next base: position 7,548,168 of record NC_088852.1, on the reverse strand, counting down.
AAGGTTGGTTAATGCTACGGTATTTGTACTAAGTTGTGGCCTTCCTCTTCAACCAACTGTTAAAAAGCCAACTTTTTTGGCTTTTTAAATTTTCAGCTTTCATCAATATTTACTTGTCAAGTAAAATTGGATAAGTGTGGTCTAAACCACCAGCACAGCCCACAATTAGAAAAGAAAAGAAAAAAGACGCTGCTGATCTTTTCATTAGACTTTGAAGCATTTAATTCTCCCCTAAGCCTCAGGTCTTGAAACATTTCCATTCATGCGCAGACATCAGATATCAGAGCTCGTTCAGAGCGCCACTGGATTGTTCTTGTTCTAGTAAGATTAGAGCTGCAGTGAGGGTTATTGACTTCTCAGTCTCTCTGGCGATCTATCACCACTGCAAGAGGACTGAAAGAGCCACAAAAGGTCAGTTCGAACTTTTCCCTCAAACTGCGCCATCCCTTTTTCCTCCCTCTTTCCCACAGAACTAATCCACTTTCAGCTGTTTTCCTGTAGTGGAGTCAAATTCCTTCCAGTTCCTCTCAATCCCACCCATACCATCAAAATCACAAATACTGGTCTCGGTGGTGCTGATTACTGTGACGTATTAATAGGAGTCATTTAGAAGGGAGAAGTCTTTGTTATAGCTCTAATCCCCATCAATCTTTCACCTTGTTCAAACAAATACGCCGGGGATTGCAGCCGTTCGGCTCTGCGAAATCCAAACGGCGTCTCAACAAAGGGAGGATTGTAATTGCGTGGATTACTGGGGAGGGGATCTTCCATTGAGCCTTTATCAACAAGGTTACATGGTACTCGAACGTAACAAGAGCAATACTATGGAATGGATCAGTAATACCAGATGATTCTTAAAGGATTTAAGGTTAAATGGTAGTTTAGAGGTTGCTAGGTTTATTTATGGATTTCTTCACATTCTTATTCACCCTGAATCTGGCTCTGATATCCTCTGAATAAAGAGCTCTTTTGTCGATAACACGTGCGGTCAATTGAAAAACGCTTCTTCCTTTTTTTTAAGCTTAAAAGATTTCTGATGGCGTACATTTAGCAGCCCGTATTCGTCGTAAAAAGGTCTTGAGAAGTCTACATGATTTATAACGGAGTTCTCGCACCAACGCGGGCGATTATAAATCTGCTCCCCACTTTGGCCGCACTCTCCTTTTTCACAGCTACTCCATATCCTAAAAGGCTGTAGAGATGTAACATGGCACTGCTTGTTTCTACCCAGCTAACCCCCAAGCTTTTCAGACGGAGGCTCGATTTACGCTTTGTGATGATGCCTTTAGTGGTTGCGGTAGCTTTCTGCTCGCTAGTTCCCTAAATTCAGGCTTTTCCGAATTGCCTTGATAGTTTCTCAAACTTATGGTAATTATATATTTATTCAATTGTTATAAGAGCCATGTGTTTTTGTGAGGATGCGGTGTGGAGACGGAGGCTTTTATTGAATCTGGATCTGGAGCACTTATGGCACAAAGTGTGGGGTTGTTAGGAATTTACTGTGGTATAACTCAAAATACATCTGAACTGATTTCGGAGTCGTAACATCAGAGTACTGGATTTGAAATTGGAATTTAGAAATAATTAGGGACGTCATAATCTGGATTTTTGATTTCCCTGAAGCCTATCAGAGTCATTTATGAATAAACATTTGAAAATGCCATGTCCTGGATCAACATGTCATTAAAATCCAAGCAATATAAAAAATTCATTTTGCTCTAAAATGAGTTTCTGCTGAAAATTTATCTGAGTTAATACAGCTGCTGTCTGACATAAAAGATGTATTTTTATGTGAAGCAACATTTTTGCTCCCCATGTGTTTCCACTGCAATTATTTGGTTCACAAAAGTAATAGTGGAAAAATGCAAAGAAAGAAGAAATACAGTAAATTAATGTTTTGGAAATCAAAGATTTTGGACATCTCGTAGTCGAAATGTGCTTAATTTCACAATGTTATCCAGAAGGTATTCACAAAGATCAAAGTATTTTCCTTTTTTTCCAGACCAAATGTACCAGAAAAGTTCTTGCTTCACGAAAGATAATACAATTGTTGTCCCCAACAGGAACAGTCAGCTGGGAAGCTGTACATACCATGAAATATCATACAAATATCATGAAGAGAAAACCGAGATCTGTTACAATGGTGAAATAAATTCAGTGCACATAAAAATCAAATAATATATGTACAAAATACACTATTAATTGTTTTGTCAGGAAATCTGATATTTCATCTTAGGACATCACGTGACATTACAGTAGGCAAGTTAAGATTTGCTTTAATAATGTTTTTTTTGTTTTGTTTTGTTTTTTTGGCTCCAGACCCCAGGTTTATTGGTGTAAACCTGATCCCTGAAAGTGACAACCCTGAGGACGACAAGATCTTCCTCTTTTTTAAAGAGAACGCAATGGACGGAGAGCACACCGGGAAGGCTACGATTGCCAGGATAGGACAACTGTGTAAGGTAACAACACACACAAACAGAATAAAATCCCTCTCACGACCTTAATCGTAATGACAACACCAGTGCCATTTAATTCTGTTCGAGGTATTTTGGGTACATGTAGAGCTGACAGAAATGTAATTTCTCTCTGCAGAATGACATGGGAGGTCACAGGAGCCTCGTGAACAAGTGGACTACTTTTCTAAAGGCTCGCCTCATCTGTTCAGTTCCCGGGGTCAATGGCATTGATACACACTTTGATGAACTGCGTAAGTGTGGGTTCTTAATTTGCAAAACTGAAAAAAATAAAAAATAACGTTGACCATCCGTTTTAAAATGTTCTCTCATTTTTATGTCTGATTTCTAGAGGATGTATTTCTCATGAGCTCCAAGGACCCAAAGAATCCAGTTATCTACGCCGTATTCACCACTTCAAGGTACAGACCTTAAGTACAATGACCTTCAGTCTCTGCTTTAAGGGCTTAAATTCTCAAATAGCGTGACGAATTCTGGCCATATCGTATTTGTTTCGTCAATTTCCTGCCAGGAGATCAAAAGGAGTTGACTTATTTTTGTTGGCAAATCCAGTTTCTTTGTGTGTTATAAACATAGGTTTTATATTTTCTATTAGGTAATCATTAAATAACTTTATCTTTTTGTTTTTGGATATAATTTAGTTAGCATTTCAAGCCCAGCGGAGAATGTGATCGACCAAGCGTGGTCCAGTCAAAATTCCCAGACAGCACTCCTCTAATTCACTTACAGGTGTCCTACGGTTGTTTTCCTCTCCAATCAAAAAGCTCTCCACTTCTCTGCTTAGGAATTACTTTCATCCAATTCCCCCATTCCTCGCTACCTGTCCCCCCCATCGCCCCCCCATCTCATCGAAAGCCTGGCAAACCTTGCCGGGGAAATCTCATTACGGAGCATGAGGGAGCCAGAGAAACATGATATTCACTTAGCAGGAATGCGCGTTCCTCCCCTGGCCACCACCCCGGCCGTGAATGGGGATTTTCTCTGGGGCCGGGTGTGGCCCTTTTTAAGCATGTGGAGAGGTGAATTCATGGGGAAGGGCAGATAAATGAGCTGAAATGGCACAGATGGTGGCACTTATCGTGATGATGGTAAATTTGCATTCGGGGAAAGGAGGGGGCCCCTTTTTCTGTGTCCACTGCTGTGTTTGAGGGGCTTCGAAAGAGGACAATCACAGCCAACGATAAGATGAGCTGAATGGAACAGCGGTGCGGGCTAACGCATACGGACAGGCGCCTCGCGTCGCCACACCCGTATGGCTTTTCTCTGCTGAGGCTGGCGCGCGTTGGCGGGCGTCCACCTACGTGTTCGCATGCCTGCTGCACAGAATCACCCACGCACGTACACGCACACACACGTGCGCTCTAAAATTCAATTATGGGGCTTTGAGGAATTAAAGGGGTTTAATTGGTTTTCTAAGTGGCCGATTTTCAGAGATGAATAGACCAGACACTCAGAAGGAACTGACTTTTAATATCACTGCTTAATGAGGCACACGAAAGCCGTAACTGACAGATCAATGTTGGATTGTGCCCCTGCGCGCGTGTGTGTGTGTGTGTGTATTTAGCATATTATTTTGGTTGTGTGTCTGCACAAACACATAACCGCTCGTCTTCCCGAGCGCACATATTGGAGTGTCTTTTCTTGCCCCTGGAGTTAATTGAATTTCTTTGTAATTAACATTTCCAAATGCTAATCCATTCATCTTCCATGCTTTGGTGAATAATGTTGGCCATGTGTGTGTGTGTGTATGCCAGCCACATCCCTAATTAGCCTGATACAAATTCCCACCGCAGTCAGCAACACAAAGGACATCTTGAATGTTCCTGAGACATTTGGTTCGTCAGATGTGCTGAAGATCGGCTTCATGAAATAAAATCTTACATGTGGGCATCTGGCAAAAAAATATGAATTAAATGCTGGATGTACGTGAGTAAACTTTAGAATATTTTTAAGAGCTAACAGACTAAATCAAATAATAATCCAAGGCTTAAATCAAAGGTTCCTACTACACATTTTTTATGTCAATACTCAACGTTTTTCCAGACTCGAGGTTCTAGTTTTTATGTGTATAGTGGTTGGGTAGCTGGGTAGGCTTCCATCCTTTTATAGACTGTGTAGGAGCCCTGTAATAAAAAAGAAAAAAGAAATAAGTTTTAAACATGACTGAATGATAATTGACTTAAGTTCAAATTATCACTGTGTCGTTGTATGATCATATAATATTCTTTGGGAATTACCAAATTCCCCATCTAGATGAGTCAATGCGTAAATTGCTGCAATCTGTTTGACCCTACAAAGCATAGACTGGATAGGTGCCCCCTCTCCCACCCCCACTCTGTTTTTTTCCACATGACTGTTCTTTGCCTGTTTGGAGCTCATATGAACAGGGAAGGCGAAATCCATCCATCTGGCACAGGCAAAGGCTAGCAAAAATATTGGAAGGGATTTTAAGAAAAGCTCTCTAGCAGGTCTTCGGTTTTGTTGGTGGCGTGCCCAAATTCCTGTCTGTTCTCACGGGGCTGAGAACAGTCAGAGAGAAGTTCCAATCTGTCATCTAGTACTTAGGTAATGACAGCCTCGCTCCTCTCCATCTTTGTGTGATGAAGGGTCATTTTGTTGTCTTTCCTCGGTGTTCCGCAAAGACCCTAATCCCGGCCTTGTGCCCAATCATTTATGAATCCCCCTTGTTTGTCTATAATAAACCTTTCCTCCCCCTCCCCGTTCTGCATACTTTTGCACTCTCACCCTTTCTGCGTTTGACGTTCTCTCTCCACAGTAACATATTCAAAGGCTCGGCGGTGTGCATGTACAGCATGGCTGACATCAGGAGGGTTTTCCTGGGTCCCTATGCCCACAGAGACGGGCCCAATTACCAATGGGTACCTTTCCAGGGGAGAGTGCCCTACCCCCGCCCTGGCACTGTAAGTGTTGAGCTACAGAACATAACCATTTTCAGAGAAATACATATGTAAAACCACTTAAATTATTATTATTATTTAACATTTTAGTGCCCCAGCAAAACATTCGGAGGTTTTGATTCCACCAAGGATCTTCCAGACGATGTCATCACCTTCGCCAGGGGTCATCCTGCCATGTACAACCCAGTGCACCCAATTGGGGGACGACCCATCATGGTTCGAACGGATGTGGACTACCAGTTCTCCCAGCTGGTGGTGGACAGAGTCGAAGCAGAGGACGGGCAATACGATGTCATGTTCATAGGCACAGGTACAATCATTCTGTGCTTTTCTTTTCTTCCAATCGAAGCAAATTAGCCTGAAACAGACTCACGGTGGCTTCTTGCAAACACACACAACAACAGACTTGATGGTACATTGAGATTTCGTGTCCTGGAAAACACAGAGAAGCATGTAATTTTAAAGTGGAAAGAAAAGAAAGCACCCAAAAAAAATGTGTGGGCATCTTTTAAATGTGCAGGTCTGGGCCGAACGTTATCTAGACCATTCGGTTGTGGTTTTAGCTGGATTTTTAGGAATGTTGTCAAACCCTTCCCTATTGTTCAAGGGTATGTAGTTCTATTTTTGAGTAGTTTTCACAGTGTCACAGAGCAACTGGGTTTATGCACTGAATAAATGACAGATGCACTCTACACGTTTAGGACTTGTATTATGATAAAATGTTTTAAACCATTTCTAATTTTTCTTAATTTCTCAATTATGCGCTTTATTGTGTTGGCCTGTGAAATGGAAAAAAAAAAATCTGAAATAGTACAAAATACTACATTTCCTACTACAGTACATCTGCTAGAACCAGCTGCTGGAAGAGGGAAAAAAGCAGCATCTGCTGGGCTAACCAAAAGATCCATCCCTAAATGGTTGTTCCTTGTTGGTCTTAAATGCTGTGAAGTGATCAGAAAATAAGTATTTATGTCTCGGTTTTGTTCTCATGACTTCTGGCTCAGCTCCTCATTCTTTCTCAAGCTCATTTTACCACAACGATTCTGACCACACTCGATCAATCTATTCCCCCTGCTGACAGAAAAGGGGCATAAATGGCCGAGTCGTCTCATATTTAAAATGCTTAAATGCACCGTATTGGACAATTGAGGAGTGAAGTGACTGAGAGAAAAGATGCATGGGGGGGGGATTTAAGTATTTGGATCAGTTGACCTAGTCTAGAAAGTTAAAAACACAATGAGTCAGACACACTTTGTCATATTTTCATCTGTTTTCTTCAGATATGGGAACAGTGCTAAAAGTGGTAACGATTCCCAGAGAGAGCTGGCATGACCTGGAGGAGGTTGTGCTTGAGGAGATGACCGTTTTCAGGGTAAGACGTCGAAAACGAAGCCATTCCACCAGATTGTCCGTATTGCATATCTTTTGTTGTTTTTTTTCTTCCAACTCCGTGTTTTTCATCACTAGTATTGTAAACTTCACTGCCTCGTGTTTGTTTTGCGCAGGAGCCTACTCCCATTACGGCTATGGAGCTTTCCACCAAACAGGTAAAAGCTTGTTTTCGCACGGCATCGTTACACCGTAAACGTTCAAGCCAAGTGATTGAAGAAGCGCTTGTTGGTTTTTCACCAAACGGAGATCACGTCCCTTCCTCCAACAACAAAAACCCACAAGCGACTTCTTTTCTTTGTGAGTAATTTTCCAGGCGAGCCACGCGGGGACGTTTAATTTTACGTGCTGGCCTTTTCTTTCGCTCCCACAGCAACAGCTGTACCTTGGCTCAGCCCTGGGAGTATCACAGATGTCCTTACACCGCTGCGAGGTGTATGGGAAAGCCTGCGCCGAGTGCTGCCTGGCCAGAGACCCTTACTGCGCTTGGGATGGCGCTGAGTGCTCCAGATACTTTCCTACCGCCAAGAGGTAGGAGCTTAGACACATTTAAAACTCCTCTTTAAGCTTCGTTTGTCTTCTGAGAATTTGCTACGGCCGTATGTCTTTTCTTTCTAATCACGTCAATGAATACAGTCGCTCCTCGGAGCTATCGCTACACCTGCGAGCTGCATTTGAAGGTGTGGCTAAAAAAATCAAAAAGAAAAAAAAACATAGACACAATTCACATGCCAGACCACCTAAACATGGAAGTGATCAGATTATTACAGACACACACAGAAAAAAAAAAACAACCTCTCGTTAAATACGCGCAAGCACAAGTATGCATTCCAAGAAATACAATCCGGGAACCTGAGTTAGTATTCCTGCCAGCAGCAATTTTGTGTCCATCACCCCACAGCCCAGGCTACACACACACACACACACACACACACACACACACTCATAAATATACATACTCCAGCTCACATGCACTAAATTATAGCCAACAGGAGCTGTCTGACCGCTTCACCCTGCAGCCAGGAGGTATGAACACCCTCAAATTACCCGGCGCTGTAACCAGCAGGCTTGAGCCGACCGCTGCAGCTCTCACACACATCGAGCGACACCAGCCCTCTGTCTCATTCATCCAGGACTTCTCACACCAGCAGAATTGGGCGAGTGAGTTTACTCCAGCCTGGCAGGGTTACAGCCGAGATGGCACACCCCATGGTTAAAGGCCAGGGCTGGCTCCTCTCAGGTCTTGTCGACACGGCACATAGTTTTCCTCCCTTGAACAAGAAAGGGACATAAAAAGACCGAAATGTCAACCCACAAAATGCACAGAGAGTGTTTGAGCAGTAGAGAACATGTTGTTAAAGCAGGGAGGAGGAGAGAACATCCCTTATTTACTTTGGATTTGAAAACATATTTTCTTGGAATTTATGTGATAGACCAACACAAAGTAGTTCATGATGTTGAATAAGACTTGATAAGATAGATTATGCATTTGTCATGGGTCCCGCACTGCTAAATAAAAATGCAATTACCCCGAGAAATCAACAAATTATCACGTCCAACCCACAGGTGTATAACGCATTCTCATTCTTTCTGTGAAATCCTTGGGGGATTTTTAAAGAACTTCATTTTTCCCTGTTGGACAAAATTGTCCCCACAGCATGATGCTACTACTACCATAGACAGATATTGTATCAACAGTGATGTGGAGTCTAGTTCTTTTTGCCATTTTTCCTTAAACGCCAGAATTGTAGTGTGCATGACTAATTCTTTATAATTTCCCCAGATTAATTAAGTTACCATATAAAAATGCGCCTCTTGCTTAGGTGGCAGTCGTGCCACACACTGTTCATTTTCAGATTGCATTGGATTTTATTTCTGGGTGCCGGAATAAAGAGTAGAACAACAAAAATGAAGCATGTAGCATTTTTCTTCTAAGTAGCAATTATACACTAATTAGCATTTTATAAAATTCCAATAAATGTTTGTAGTTATAATGTGACAAATAAAAAAAAAATCAAAAACATAATTTACTGACCATTTTAACAAACTTTTTGTGTCTTTTTTTTTTTGGTTTTCGCTGCTCAGCGTCTTTCCGTTCAGCCCTAAAGTTGAGCTCACCTCATTTTCTTCTTACATCACGAGTCGGCCTGTCAACAGTTTTAAACCGTGACAGTTAGAAGTGGGGGCGGGGGGGTGGATAAGGGCGGGAGACATTCACAGCTATTCAGTAAAGCCGCACTATGAAAATGCTTCACCATTATGTTAGAAACCCAAATGACGTAGTGGAATTTCACAAAGAGATGACAAAAAAAAGAGGCTTTTCTCAATGGCAAAAAATTCAGAATGTGTTCCGTAACAACGGCTCGGCGGAGGGAAATGAAGCGAGGCATTGCCTTGATTAGCAGGCTTACGTTTCTGACTTTCTTTCCAGATTCTAGGATTTATTGTTTATTTTTGCTCCATTTATGCGAATAAGCAGTGGTATAAAGCGTGAACTCCATGCCATTCTTCAGCTGCGTTAGGTAATATTACCCTCTAGTGTTTGAAATCGAACAGTGCATGACATAAAACCGGTGGCAGGGGTCAGCATAACATGGATTTCTTCCCTGATGTTTTAAACTGTCGTTTCAACCACAGGAGAACCAGGCGACAAGACATCAGAAACGGAGATCCGCTCTCGCAGTGCTCAGACCTTCAACATCACGGTACTCAAAAACTCCCTCCCACATGTGCGCCGTTTTCCAATGATGCCAATTTCTCTGACTGTTTTTCTTTTCTTTTCATTTTTTCTTTTGTTAGACGACATGGACGGCTTGGGAGGCAGCATAGAGGACAGGAGTGTGTTCGGTGTGGAAAACAGCAGCATGTTTCTGGAGTGCAGCCCCAAATCTCAAAGAGCGCTGATTTACTGGCAGCTGCAGAGGCCCAATGATGATCGCAAGCAGGAGGTTTGTGTGCGCATTTGTGCAAGCATGTGCCGTTTTGTGTCAAATAGGGAGCATCTTTGAAAAACGGGGACATTTCTGGATGTAAATTCTGTGCCTTTGCAGTAGAGATTATAAGCGATAAAAAAAAAAAATCTATAACTTTTGCAGATAAAAAGACTTTTTACTCCCTTGCTCTATTCTCTGAGCCAAACCCTTTGTTATCTTTAACTCACAGAACTCAAAGTGCAGAAAAAGCCATGGGTGTGGATGTTTAGGGTCGCTTTCATGACCCGAGGATGTAACCAATTACATTTCAGAAAGATTTGCACTGTGGCGTTATTTTTCTAGCTGGTCAGTGAGAGCGTGTTGTTTCAGGATCCGGTAAGAGAGAGAGAAATGGGATACAGGAAGCCGAGTTGAGCTACAGAGCCGTGGGTCCGAAGGTTTATCTGATGCAAAACAAAGACGTTTTATAAGTTGGCCTGAACGGATATTACAGCTGGATTAGAAACACAGAATATGATATGTGTCGAAGTAAAAAAACGAGCGGGCAGACCCTTCCCTTAGCCTTTTTCAGTGTCACAAACTGCAATTGGGATTTTATGTTATGGCACAACAGGAAGTGGTGCATAAAGTGGAGTTGAAAAGTTGGAATACGTGGTTTTTAAACATGATACAACAGTGACAGGTGACTTTGTGCACGGTTTCATCAGCAGTTATCTTAAAGTTGCTTCAAGAAAATGAAAGATCACAAAGGAAAACAATTTCTGCAGTAGTCTAAAGTTGCTATTTGTTTAAATACACAACAAAGAAATTGGGTGTAAATGTTAGTAATGTGGCGCTGTGCGACTCAGTTTGCAGTGGTAGGCTTGGGTTCAGTTTCCAGTCTCGGATCATTTGCTGCATGTCTTCCCTTTTCTCCCCCCCTTATTTCCTGTCCACTTTCTGTACAAGAAAGGCCACTAAAGCCTAAGAAATAAAACATAAAAAGTTGGTCCATGAAAAGCTGTGCATGGATTAAATGTGGTTTAGACTCATTAAGCTTCCACTGTGTTGTTGCTAATTTGTGTTCTTGTTGCGTCTGTGTTTCTGTGTCAGATTAAGATGGATGATCGGGTGCTGCGTACAGACCAGGGTCTGTTGCTCCGCAGCCTGTCCCTGTCTGACACGGGAGTCTATCACTGCCAGGCGGTGGAACACGGCTTCATTCAGCCCCTGCAGCGTCTCAACCTGCAGGTCATCCCCACCCAGAGACTGGGGGACATTCTGCCCGGGCTGCCCAGCGCAGGGGCCGGCGCAGGTAACTCGGCCAAGCACAGGGTCTGGTACAGAGATTTCCTGTCCCTCCTAGACCACCCGGAGCTGAACAGCGTGGAGGAATTTTGCGACAGAGTTTGGAAGAAAGAGCGCAAACAGAAGAAGGCGAAAGCTCCCAACAGCAACGGCAAATCTGACGGTGCCCCGAGCGCCGCGGCGCGACCCAAGGCTGCGGCCCCCACCGCTCAGAAACAGCAGGCTAGTCCGCCAAACAGCAGGCCGTGGCTTCAAGCTGGAGATCCGGTGGGGGAGGGGCCAACTCGGAGCCAGAGCACCCAGAAAGGTCAACCGAATCTGAGCGCGGCCCCTAAAAGCGGCCCGAAGACACAGAACGGAGCAAAGGTGCAGGGCGGCCCGGGCGGGTCGCAGGTCGCGGGGGGCGCTCGGGTCAGCAGCCAGCACACGGCAAAATGGAGACGGATGCAGGAAAACAAGAAGGGACGCAACAGGAGGACCCATGAGCTCCAAAGACCCCCACGTAGCGTTTGAGAAAAGGAGCTGGGATGCACACCTTCAAGCAAATCTACACACGTACAAGCACAAAGCCATGCATCAGCATCAGCACATACTATGGGTTGTGAATCCAGTATAATATAAAACAAACAAACAAACAAAAAACATCCAGCACATTTTCTGAGATAACCTACATGAACTACATCCTTGTAACAAAAGCAAGACGACTGGACAGAACTTGTGAAAAAGACGAGCAGAGGATTGAAAGCCGGGAATGCTTTCGACAAAGTTGTAAGAACTCGCCTGTTTACCTGAGAATACATTCTGGCAGACGCTCTTTCAAACCTCCTGTACATAAGCTACAAATATAAGACTGGGACTGGAAAAAAATGTTAAGTCACGGATTTGCCTGACTTCTAACGCTGACCGGACAGCCGCAGGGACGTTAATGCATTTGCAGACATTTTACGCAAAGCAGAAGCGAATGATCCACTGCGACCTGCTTCCACGTGTGAACTTGATACACTAGGAAAGAGGTTGGAAAAAATTGTACTCTGAGGAACTTTGTAAGGAGAAGAGCAGAGCAACAACAGCGCCCTCGAAGCGGGAAAGAGAAGGGTTCACCTCGACGTGTGCACGACTTGCACCAGTAGTTCTCAAACAAAGAAAAAACACAAAGGAAACATGCAAAGTTATACCACTGTGCAGACCAAGTTTTTCATCATCATCAATTCCTCTGAGGCTGGGAAGGCATTGTGCATGTTGTTGTCAATCAATATTTTAATAAGCTATTTTCTTTACTCCTTACCTTACGAGAGTCTGAGTTTCCTGTTACGTTTGCTTCCTTTTTCACAATCTGCTTCCTTCGATCGAGGTGCACACATCCTCTAAAAAAAGAAAAGACAGTTCCTTGCAAAAGTACTCGCATCAATTAAGCCTTTCGCAGCAAACTACTTCAGATACTCGTGTATTTTCAAGATTTTATGACATAGCCCAGCATAAAGTTGCACATTACTGTGAGGTGGAAAGAAATGGACACGTGGCTTTTGATTTTTTTTTTTCTCTAAATGAAAATCTGTTTTGGTACTTAGTAAAAACCACCTTTTGCTGCAACTGCAGCTCAGAGTCTTTGCTAAGGGCTCAGTCAGTTTGAGTGCAGAGCGCCTATGAACAGCAGTGTTCAAGTCTTATATCACCATTCTCATGTGGATTTACATTTAGGCGATTTTAACACATGAAAACAATCTACATTCTTTCCGTCCATCAGGAGAGCTGTCCATCACCTCTGGGCAGCTCTCCTGTCCCGGTTGAAGAAAAGCATTTCCACAGCATGATGCTGCCACCATCGTGCTCCACTGTAGGAACGGCGCGATTGGAGTGTTGGAGTGTTAGTTTTTCTCCACATGCGGCATTTTTGCATGTTGACAAATAGACAGAGCATCTTCTTTTACATGCTTAAAAGTAGATTGATTGGGCCCTAATTAATCTGGTTCAAATAATTAGGGACAGATTTTAGGAGTGTGTGACTTGATAGTTTTCCATCAGACAACAGATTTTTTTCACCTGAGATGTTGATGTTTCCACGATCACCTTTGGTTGCTTTTCTGATTGTGCTCTTCCTGACCAGCCTGTCAAGTTTAGCTAGTCTTAGGGGTTTGCAGCTGCCATGTACTCCTTTGATTTTCAGATATCAGATGAAGCATCACTCTATATTTGGTCATAGCTTGGGATGTAGTTTCATAGCCTAACTTTACTTTAAATTTCTCCACAACTTCTTCAACCTGTCTGCCATGTTCCTTGGTCTTCATGATGCTGTTTGTTCAATATTGTCCATTAAGAAGCCTGTGAGGCCTCCACAGTTTAGCTGTATTTACATTGATAATAACGTACACAGAGGTGAACACTATTAATTAGGTCACTTCTGAAGGCTGTTTGTTGTTCTGCTTTTTTTTTTTTTTCTTCATTTTTTTATATTTACGGGTATCAACATAAAGGGTGCTGAATAAAAACTGCATGCCACACTTTTCAGATTTGTCCTTGTGAAAAGTTTGGAGAAGCTTGCATCCTATTCTTTCCATTTCACGACTGTGTCCACCACTTTGTCGTAGCGGACGAAAGCGTGTCGAGGTTTGTCGTGGCGACGAGACAAAACGCGACAAAGTTTAGGAATACTATTGTAAGGCACTGCCCTGTTCTTTATGTGCATAATCCCATCTGCCCCCTGAATTTCCTGAGTAACTTATGATGTTAATACTTTTTTTTTTTTTTTTTTTAAATGAATAAAAACTGGGACAAAAATCCCAGTTCAAAGCTATGCTGAAAACCCAGTCTGAATTGCTTTGTGTACATATATACATCAACCTTAACTATCTGTGTATATACAGTAAAATGACAGTACAAGAGCACCATTTAATTATTATTTATTGTTCTTTTTTTTTCGTGAAAGGTTTGGATTTATTTTTGATATATTTTTGCTCATCAGTGCATTGGCAAAAACGATGACATCAGCAACAAAGTCTAGTTACCGGACCAACTGGCAAAAGTTTTATTGAAGAGCGTCCCCCCTTTTTTAAGGGGGGGGGGGGATAAAAGTGTCAAGTTTAGCACGACAACTTTTTTGTGGCTTCACTAATCTCATTTTTGACAACGATGAGCACAATTTTGATCTCTCTTGCCTTCCGTCATGCCCTCTTTCTCTCTCGACCCGTCCGCCACGTCCTCATTTCACCTAGTAAGCTGTTATGTGTAAGATAATTCTCCGAACTGAAAAACATTAGCTGTGAATCTCTGTAAGAAATAGTGGAGAATATTGTTAAATCTAGTCTGAGGAGAAGACACGTTGTACTGCATGTGAATGCTACCTTACAGTAAGTGCATCTTTTTCTATCGTCTTTTTACGTGTTTTGTGTGAGAGCTACAATCCCCTTGAACATTTTTTGTTTTTTTGTCTTTTTTGCCAAAACAGTGATATGAATGACAAACATTCTGGTCAAAGCCGTTGAGGATCTCCCCTCCCTGCCCCCTCCCCTCTCCTCTTAATCTTTGATTCGAAGATGGCATCTACTGTGTCCTCCCCCACTCTCCTCAACTTGACTAAAGTAAAGTGTTGATACAATAAATTAGAGCAGATAGTGTTCCGCAAAAGCACTCGGAAGTTTGTTTCTCCCTGAGATTTAGAAGTATGAGAGAGCAGAGAGTTACCGCTGCTGTGACACAATTCTTTCTGGCATGCATTCAGTTGTCTAAATAAACATCTCCGTTACAAAAAAAAAAACCGTTTCTGTGCTCTCCTTTCTTACCAAAATTTCCTGCAAAGTTTAATTTAGGGAATGTTTTTTTTGTGTGTGTGTGTTAGTGTAACAAGCTCATTCTAGTTCAAAGCTTTGAACTGCCAATCCCACCGTGTTGCCTGAGGCTTCCTGAACCCTCGTCAACCTGACTGAAGTCTCCTGGTAAGTTATTTAGTGTAAGAGGCTAAAAGGGCTTGAATAAGGTTAAATAGGGGCAGAGCTTTGGGACGTATCTTGTTGCGTCGACCGCGTCGACACATGTGCGTGGCTTTTGAAGTACCTTGAGTGAAGCTAAATGTGAAATTAACTTGTCAAACAATGAGTACAAACATTTCAAGCCATGAATAACCCTCGAGTTTTGTGTTTGACGTTACATTTGACGAGGCAAGTTGGGCTTGGACGGAGCCACTACGGTAGAGGTATTCGACGTCAGTCCTCGAGTACCAATGTCCTTCAACTTTTAGATACGTCTCTGCTTGAGCACACTTGAGTCAAATAGTCAGGGAACTCTTCGACAGGACTCTGGAAAACTTGACCGCCTGCGGAGGAGGGGATTCAGCCATTTGACTCAGGTCTGCTGGACCGGGAGACGTCTGAAAGCTGCAGATGTGTTTTAAACTCCTTGAGGCCTGGGGTTGAATACACCTGCACTATGGCGACACCCAGTGGTTCATTTACAATATTGCTGTTGCAGCCAACTGCAGTCTTTGGAGGGCAGTGCCCTGCTCACTTTTTTTTGTCTTAAAATAGGAAGTAATAAAACTTTTATATTTAATTTGGATTAGTGGTGAAATTTACTTAAAAGCATTAAATGTGTCCCCGTAGAATAATGTGCGAGAGAACGATTTTAACTTCTGAAAACATCCTGAGTTCAAATGAAACCAGTGATCTGGATATGCTTCACTTCTACAGTACAATAAATAAAATAGCAATTTCTATAGTGCTGTGGAAAAGGATGTGTCACCTTACAGATTATGTTTTTGCTAGTTTGTCATACATATGTGCTCCAAACCATGAAGCCTTTTTTTATGATCAGGAATTATTATTATATATATTTTTATTTTATTTTTTTTAGATGAAGAAAACCCGTGCAAGTAAAACAGCCAATGAGGAAAATATACCAAGAATAATCTTTCAAGACAGTTACAAACATTAGAACTGATTTGTAAACAAATGCCTCCTCTTGCATTAGTGTGATGGATGTTGGCAGGAGGCTGCAGACAGGCTGACTGGTAATGTATGCAAGTGGGAAATCTACAGCCTAAAGAGAAATGTGAGCACAGGGAGGTTTTTCTTCTGATTCCAACTAAACCTGATCGTTTGGCATCGTTCACCGATCGTTCGGTTGAAGCTAAAAAAGCACGACATTCTGAATCACTGCACATTTTCTGAGAAGCACTGTTGGAGCAGATCCAACATTTTTCATAATATGTTGCTTTTGAAATGTTGCCTTGATTTGCTGCATAGAACATGCATTTAACAAAGCTCTGTTTGATCTACTTGAAGGGATGAAAATATTGCCACTAGATCACTGGACTTGTAATTTGCATTCAAAAAAGAATTAGATTCAATTGCATTTGAAGTATATTCTGAAAAAGCTCAATCTTGCAAGGTATCTGACTTTCCAGCTCTTAAGATGCAATATTTTGAAAGCTTAATTTAAGTGCATAAAAAATGCTCATTTTTACTTTTCATTATTTGATAATAGAGAAGGATTTAATTAAAAAATATATTTATATTATTTCTTTAGCTTTATTTTTGGGTATTTTGAAAATATATATGCTGAAATGTCTTATTTCCAAATGACTGAACTAAATGCTGTGTTGAACCCGTCTTTAAAGAGAAAATAAAATTTTTGAAAATTAAAAATTAAAGAACAACGGGTAATAGATTTTTTTTTTCTCTAAACACATCCAGTAATTTATGTTTTATTTTTTACAAAAAGCTGTGAAACAAATAGCTGGGGGCGGGAGGATAAAAAAGTAGTAATTATCCAAAGAAACCACCAGAGGGCTCTGTTTAACACCCCCAATGGTTGATTCCTAATATACATATCATTGCTCATTCGGCCTTCTTTATATATATATATATATATATATATATATATATATATATATATATATATAATTTAGTGCTGCATTACCCTGACCTATCCTAAAAGTGAAACATGAAATCAAGAACACAATAAGGTCATGGACAAAAATGGAGCAGCACACGTGTGTGTTTGCTGGTGTCAGCTGCAGTGATTAGAGCGCTGCAATCATGTTTCTGTCCTCAGGGTTCATGAATTTGCCGGTTACCATAACAACTGTTCTTGTATGTGCTGAGTGTTTGTCTTAGTCTTTACAAGAGTCATTTTCAGCTGCACAGAGGGAAAGTCTGTGCCTGTATTCAGCAGATTTTTTTTACAATTTTTTTTTATTAGCGTCTCTTTTGGTATCTGCTCTGCACACACTCCAAGCTGCTTTCTTCTTACTCCAGTATTTCTCGTCAAGTATATTCAGGACTTTACCCATTTAACATAATTGAATACTTTAGACGATTTCTGATTGGTAGAATTTCGAAACCAATTTATCAGACCAGCGGGCATGAGATAACAACCAATCTGTTACATCTTACAACACCCTACGGTGAGCCGAGTATCTCTGGATGCTTATGTAAACTAATTTCTATGGGCACTAGACATATTACTTTAACAAAGCGTGTGTGTGTGTGTGTGCGTGTGTGTGTGTGTGTGTGTGTGTGTGTGTGTGTGTGTGTGTGTGTGTGTGTGTGTGTGTGTGTGTGTGTGTGCGTGAGCGCACCTCCACAACCAGAACTCCTCATAAGTCTTGAAAGTGGGTTTTATTAAGAAGCTCTCTTTCTTGCCCTGGAGACATTTGAGGGATTGTGGGAAATAAAGGCTGTGGGCAAACAGTGAGGAGGCGATTTAACTTGACACTAAAGGAGAAGATAGCAGCAGGCTCATGAACTCATTTAGGAACTAAATAAATTAAAATGCATAACTCGCAGTTGTATCTCTTCATTTTGCTCTCTTGTCTTTGCCAGCGGACACTGGTCACATGTGGCCGACGGCAAAGCATCAGTAAATATGTTTCACCCTTAATCACTTACTCTGTCTTTGCTGTAAACTAACACTTTACATGTCTGCAGATATTTGCGTTCTGCACTACACCCCCCCCCCCTGCCCCCCTCCTGGGGGGGCTGCAACATGCATTATTGTAATCTTTAAGGCATCCTGTAATTAGCAACCCTGCAGGTGAGTGGCAGCTGTGGAAAGAATCTACGGCAACTGAAGCAGGACCCTTGGAAAGAGCAGCTCTCCCTGATGACAGGTGACATTTTCCATCCAGACTGAACCCTGCTGTGTTCTCCAGGTGCTCTTTTTTTTTTTTCTTAGCTTCATGTTGATTGCAGCAGCCTATGTTGAGGCATGATTTGGAGAAGTATGTAAGCAGGAGGGGGGGGGGAAGGAAAACATTAAACAGGCTGATTTGTGATGTTTCAACTTTAGCGCAGCGTAGAAACATCATCTTGGTGAGTATGGTGTTTTCAAAACGATAAAAACACTTTTTACCCACAAAACAGGCACGGAAATCCCTTATGTGCAGTTTCTCTTAAAGAGCTTATGTAATTGGACTTGTAAATTAAGTCCACTTCCTAGGCAAGACACCTAATTTTATTCCATTTTCATGTTTAGTGTTGCTGTCTTGCTGGGAGGTGAACTTTAAGCATCTTTCCTTCTAGCGTCGCCACGTATTTAGTGTCCCAACAGGATGGTACTTCTCTGAGGATCCTCTTTCTGTCTCAAAACAGCTGTATTTATATTGAGAGTCAGTGGTAAGACGTAAAAACTCCCTGACAAACGCCGGGCCTCCACCTCATCCATGCTTCACAGTGGAACATTGTCTTGGATTCATGGCGATCGATGCTCTGGTCCCTGTGCGTTCTGGAGGAAATACTGATTCAGGCTGTTAAAATTGGGCCGCTGTTAAAACCCAGGGCTTCGAGAGATCCTTTGGCAGGATTGCCAAAGCTCATCGGCCCAATTGTCATTTTAGACTTTATTGAAGCTGCATCAGGACTTGGACAGTTATCTCTGGGCCCCATGGAGACGGCAGGCGTGGAAGTATTTTATGTAACACCCCCCCCGTCATGTGCTGGGTTTCTTTGCACGGTTGATTTTGTCGTCACTCTGACTCATCTGTGTTTAGTCCGCCTACACTCGAGGGACTTGCCCCCCCGCCTCGTTGTAGAAAAAAGTGGCGATGCTCCGGTCTGTGACGCACTGTGTTGACAACAGGTGTGAGCTGTTCTGAATTCACGAACACTGAGGGAGAATATATGGCTTAATTGGCCGTGAAAGCAGCATCGCTTTAACGTTTTGTCTCACTCCTCTCTTTCTGAAATGGGACCTTTCTCCCTTGGGCACTGCTTCTCTTCTAATGATGAATCAGCATTTGGATACTGAATGAGTCAGCGAGACGCCGTGAATGGAACAAACACACGGAGGAAAACACTTTCTGTGTCACTGGCGAGCCACGATTTTAGGACATTTCCGCTTGTGCAGGAGAAATGAAGAGGTCGCGGAATAAATGGCACAACTGGACACTTGATTGTGACTCGACACAAATGACAATCAGAGTGGCCGAGAACATTGTCACGAAATGCATGCACGATAAATAAGAGTGTTAATTTTAACCCTTTCATGCATAGTGGTCACTGCAGTGGACAGCTATCAAAAAGGCCATTTTCTTGTGCTTCTTGTGGATTTTTATGTTATAAATGCACCCAGGCCACTGAAGTGGACACTAATACATCATAAAAATACACTATCAACTACTGGCCGTCAGCTGCAAATGCAAGAAATTATTTTTGCTAAATCCAATATGGCCGACAGACAAAAAAGCATGCCAATCGACCCTGTCCCTCCTTCTACTGTAGACAACTCTTGCAGGTAAGAAATAAAATATTGTGACATCAGATAATCCCTAGAGAACAATACTACTTATGTATTTTTCAAATAACAACTTTGTGTTAGAAGAAATTACAATTGATTACCTAAAAAAAACATAAAATAATTTTTTTTGTTTTTTTTTTTTACAATTTTTTTTTATGCCTTAAAAAAAATTTTTGAAAAAAAAATCCTGACACAAAGTATCATAATTCATGCATGAAAGGGTTAATGGAATATTTTTCTTTTGTGCACTGTACTATTGTACTTGTTGAAATTCAATTACCGATAACTTTCAACACTGTGCCAAGGTACATATGGAATGCTCTGGAAACATTTTTGTACCCTTCTCCTGACTGTTACTTTACGAAAATGAGCTCTTATTGATCTTTGATAACCTCTCTGTGAGATATGGTTTTGAATGATGCCGAGCTTTACTCCAAGTTAATCAGGTTCTCTATAACAGGTGGCAGGGAGTAAGTTAAGAATTTAAACATTAAATTAGCTTTTAGCAAAGCATTAGTTTAAGCGTGCCTACACTTAGGCAACCAGGTTATTGCGCCTTTTTTATTTTCACTTTCTCCTCTGAGAGGGATAAGTTGCACTCATTTATCCTCAAGGTGATTTTTGTGTAATTTTGCATTTGAAAACGTGTTTCTATTCTGAAAAAGACTGCTTTCTCTAATGGTCCCAGAGAATTGTTTGTTTTTTTTCCTTTGGCATCTCCTTAGAGCAAAACACACAAATTAAAGGTAAATTCACAGATATTCCTTTTTTCTGACTGACACAACACTGAGTCAATGCAAGAAGGTGCACAAAGAATAAGCATGCACTTCAGCACAGACTAGGCGCCAAGGAAACACTACGATAATTGAATAGTGCCAAGTGTTGCCTCGTCACCATAGCTGCTTTAAATGTATGCACCAAGCAGCCCGTCCTGTTGCTACATCAATCACAAAGCTGCACTCTTGGCTTTGGAGATTTGGCCTCCAGACAACAACCAGCAAATCCTATTAAGAGTCCTTCTACACCACAAAGTACCCGTCCCCTTGCCCTTCAGCTGAGAATCATAAAGTTGTCTTTAAATAATTCCTGCACACACTGGCTCACAAACGTAGAAAAGCATCTCGGCGTCTGAGTGACGACACGTGGCTCGGGTTAAATATTTTAAGTGTGTTTTGTGCTTCCGTTGTGAGTTTTCATCAAGCGCATTTTCGGCCATGAACGTCTCAAGCAGATCTCGTCTCGAGCCTTTCAGCAGCTCGGTGCCGTTTCTCTGCGCTTCTGCAGCTTTGAGTTTGTTTGAAACAAAGGGACTTATGTAAGTCCTTCACTGTTTGGAGAGTCGCAATCAGATGTCTCTGTGCGTCCTCGGGGAGCGAGGAATGTTATTCACGCAGTTTGTTTTGTGGCAAGAAACCGGCTGCTCTTGCACAGAAAAATGAAAAAGAAAAGATGTTTGTCCCACTTCTTTAAACATGCAAAGTGTTAATGTTCTCTCTACAGCTGTGTGGCTACCACATGCCATTGGCTTCTGTTTTTGTTTCTGTTGTTTTTGCTGCTTTTAATGGGATCACCAGATGGTGGTGCAATGTTTGCCCTGGTCGCCCGAGACGAATTTACTCTCTGCGAGAATTTCTCTCCTTTGTTTTGCCGTTTGATTCTCAGTCTGACCCTTTTCTGTGACTGCGAGCTCCGGCTGGACAACTCGCACATTGCACTGTGTGAAAACAGCTTACAGGGCAAAGCAAAGTGACTGATTGGCCTATCTCTCAGAAGAAAAGAGGATTAGAGAGGCGGTTTTAAGTCTGCGCACGGGTGCACCCTCATTGGACTAAGTGTGTGTGTGTGTGGGTGACTAAGTGTGTGTGTGTGCTCGCAGCAGGTGCACCCAGGTACATCTACCGAGAGCATATGCGGAAAGCGAGGCAAAGTGAGGGAAGCAAGAGGAACCTCAGTGACTTTAAAAGAACTCTTTATCCCCAGTGACTCAACAGACAGAAGGAAACTTCCCCTTTGGACAACATTAGCCGGGATGCTAATGAGGATAAGTGAGGCTCAGCCCTAATGTAAGAGAAATTAAACATCACTTGCAAGAATACTGTCGCCTGGGAACCGCCTCCCCTCGTTGTCACTCTTTGAATTAAAGGATGCAAACAAGGACCCACTCCACACAGCAGGTATGCAACCTTCTCTTTTTTTGTTGAATTGGAAAAAGGGCTGGATTAGGATGCTAAAACTCTCGGGGGAAGAGTCGAGTAGATTGTTTAGAACACAATATCACGAGGGGCAAATGACTCTTATAACACCTGCAAGTGAATTCTCCAGAGTCCCAGTAAAGGGTCTGTTAGGGTTTGTTTTTGAAGCTTGGTTAGTTTTCTACTTTTATTTGGCCCGTTCTCTAGAGAGAGAGAAAAACAGAGCCTGCTTTTGTTAGTCTCTTGCCTCATGAGTATTCATATTTAATGGGCCCAGTCTGTGTTATCTGGTTACCAGACTCAAGTTACACCAGTGAGCTCCTCAAGCACACACATCTCTAAAACACTGGAGAATCCAGGAATATGGCTCATCATAATACACAATTCAGAAGTTGATCATGTATTCCTTAACATGTCAAGTTTGAAGATGTACTTTCGCTGAACTTGACATAGACGTACATCATCAAATAGATATAGGAATGAATAATTTAACCTCCCAAAAGTGCTACTAGAATCATATCTACATCGCTTTCTAACTATGCTAATATCATTTTTAAAATGTGTTTGGCCCCTTTATTAGCTTTCCTGTAGCTTCTTTATGTTTTTGGCCACACAACAAATTTCAATATCAGAAAATGGCATAAGTAAATACAAAATGTAGTTTTGTACATTTGAGAAAAACTTATCCAAACCAGTCTTTTTGATGATTTACCATACAAATCTTATGCCTATTAATGCGACTCCATCAAGTGTTTTGATATGCTGCAGTATGACGTCTTAATGTTTTCTGAACGGGTCGTTGTTGAAAAGGAGAATTCATTCTCAATCAATTGACCTGCTTGAATAAAGGTTAAATGAAATAAATAGATGTAATTCTTGATAAGTGGAAACAAGTAATTTGCGTTGCTGCAGGGGGAATTTTGCATAATTGTTTTAATTTAGATGGATTGACACAAACCTTTAGGTCGCTTTATCCCAAACCATTTGGAATATTTTTATAATCCTCGCCCGGCAGATGTCGGTGACTTTTCTTTTTTCTTTTTTGTAGAAGTGTGTCGACCTCCCAGTTCATCTCCAACCGCGTCAAAACATCAAAGTTAGAATATGAAGCATTGCTGCAACATACCTTTCCATTGGTCAGTTTACTGCATAAGAATATGGAATTAAGTCCCTCACAAGCACATCCTCCCAGCATTAGTTTTTGTTTGTCTTCATGTGTTATAAACAATTAACATCAAGCACTTATCAAAATGATTTAGCAACATGCTTTGTTTACACTCGCACAAAGCACTACAATGACACCCCAATATCAAAACCATACAGAAGATAACAATCCGAGCCTGTAGAGTGGACAATTACGATATACCAGCTGATTTCAAATTGAGCACTGAAGCTGCTTTTAATACTTTTGGCCACAAGATGTCACTACAGAGGACTGCGTTGGGAAACCTTCCAGAAATGAACCCTTTTGTTCTCCCTAATTTAAGCTTCAACGCTTCAGAACACATAATTAATAAAATATCGGTTTAGGTTTCTGTATTACTCTTGAGGTTTTGATGGAGTTAGAACTTGTGTTCTAACTCCGTCTTCTTTTATGTAGTAACCGGTGATTTTCCCCTCAGCTCTTGCGTTCAGACTTTGCCCCAGCTGCTCTGCTTCTGTTGATTAGTCTCACCTGCGCCTTGTTTTGCTAATCGCCTCTTAAAGAAGTCAGTCACTTTCCGTACCTCCTCCTCAGATTTATCCATTAGCTCCTACGTGGCTTTCTGAAAAGTTTGCTTTAGCCTGGCGACGTCTAAAATCTCTCGATTCTCAGTAATATTTGAGTTAAAGGTAATTTCACAATTATGCATCCACTACAATACATGACAGCTTGTAGTCGTAATGTGGAACAAGTGACGTGAATACAGTACTCTCAATATAACCTAACTACATGTGATGAGCTGATGCAGGTAAACACTTTTTCAACATTCCATTGAAAAAGGTTATTGTTAGTTTAATGCATAGAAAATAGCAGTCTAACCATAACACTAATTTAGTTTTTTTTTTAAAAATATATATATTTAGCTTTACATGAGAATTTTGCATAAGTCTGAACTTGCAGTAATCATATAGCTCGGTTTGAACACACTTCTATTTATGTTTTGTCTTTGGAAGGGCGTTCTTGCTTTTTATGAGTGGATATCTGTGTCGTGTGAACGTGGGGGGCGCGTGCACACGAGAAGAGCATCCATACATGGGCTGCTTGTCCGCCCTCACAGAACAGAATATTAGAAAACGCTCTACAAAAAGAGAGATCGTTACGCTACCATCATTTATCACTGAAGACGGTCACGAAAACGCGGGCCTACACATGCAGATACACTGTGGGGTATAGAAGGAAAAATGCGAAGGAGATGACTGACTGTAAAAAAGATTAGTCATGCCTTTGCATGAGAAGGTCAAGGAGATGGAGGTGGGATGAGAACATTTTCTCTTTTTTTAATTGATTAAAAAAGAAAAAATGGCAAAAGAATGAAATAAAAGTATGAAGGATTCTGGAAAGCTTAGAAATGTTATGGTCATCATTATATCTATTTATCTATCTACTCCGTGTTATGGCAATTTGTGGAAAAGCCCAAGAATTGAAGTCGGAGAACATATAATTGCGCATGGATACAGATTGGTAGAGTTAAATAACATCCCCTTGGATCTGAAAAGACAAAAACATGGCTACCTATTTTCAGGGCCTGGTTGTGATCTAAATATGCAATAAGTCTCCGAACGACCTCCGGCGCTGCATTGGAAGCGCCACAACAAAAATAATTCACAAGGACGCCGTGGTTATCACAAGCTAGAGATACGATGCAGTGATTGCGAGATATCCAGGCATCACACTTTTGGTTCCTGTCATCGCATCTAAAATTGAGTTCAAATGATCTATACTGTCACAAGCTCGTACTTCCTTTCCAGGTGCCTTGGGCGGGGGGGCTGTGAGTTTGTTCCAATGAGGACACATCTGCCCAACAGCTCCTACGGAGCAACACAGCAAATGAGCACTTGCTGTCGTACTGCTACACTTCCTGTTGATGTAGAGCACAGCCGACAGGTTTTAATATCCTCGATGCTGTGTCTGCCTCCTGCTTGTGCATATTCCCACAGCAGTAGGCCTAAATAAATATGCTTTAGGTCTGATTTGTGCCACCCGGGATGATGACTGGTTACGAGTTCGCGTCGGCGTCTAAACTGGGTTGTCTTTTTGAAGATGGGGATGTTCTGGAGCCTATGAGACCGGTTGATCCTTTGCGGCGCTCCTTCACGTAACCCGAGCCATCACATCTTCATGAAAGAGAGAAGAGGAGAGAAAGAGGCCACCGTTGCGTGTCAACGAGTGAAAACTGATTTCCTCACAGATTTCTGCCGATATACAACAGCATATTTATTTATCTAACAGAAAGGCTATGGAGATAATAGCTGCGTACTGAAAATGGATTATTCAACCTGAGTCATCTGTTTGCAGATGTCTTATCTGTGTTTCTGAATATTTCATGATGGCAGACTCCACTAAAATTAGATTAGCATGTTTTTAAATCATGATGTCTGATGTTGTTGTTTTTCTTCTTTTTTTCCTTTTTTTTTAATGTGCAATCACACAACTATGATCATCTTAGGCTCTCCCAGAGGCCCTGGTTTCTTGACCCCAAACTGATATTTGCATTTGCTCTCCGCTGACTGAACATGACACAGTTGTATTGTATTTTGAGCATTGTGACTTTTTGTTTGTTTGTTTTGTTTAATTCTCTCTCTGGATTTCATAGTCAACCTAAATGTAGCAGTGATGGTCGCCTTTAAGCACATTTTCCTTCACTGATGTCTTAGGATCACTTGCGAGGTGGAGCATGCGTGGTTGGTCAGGATACGTTTGGAGAACCTGCGTTAAGTTAACTGGAGTTCTTCAGTGAAGAGCGGAAGTTGTTTTTTCAACTTAAAGCACGTAATGTTGACTAATAAAATACATTTCCACTGTGGATAAATATAAAAGCACTGCAAAAAAAAATCTTACCTATAATTTATGTAACACCTCGTTTGTCAAAAATATAATAATAATAATAATAATGAATAATATTATTTTGTGTTGGTAATATCATTAGAAAACTGAAGTTAAAACAGAATGTAATTCAATTAGGATGGAATAAAATAAAACAGTTGAATATTACTGAAAATTTCAGGCAATAAAATGCAGGGTTTTTTTTATTTCAAAGCATTTGGATTAAAACGTTAAAATTTTTGTTGGTCAAGGCAGGTGTGAATTTATTAACGATAATGACGAAAATAATGCTAGGGGGAAAAAAATACAATAAGTATTTTATTTTGTAATCGTATTCCGGAAGTCGCTTAGTGGTTATGAGCAGTAGTAAAACGAAGACCCCCCTCACGGAAAACTGGCAACTGTGGTTTGAAGCTGGAGAGATGCGAGCTACAGAAAAACAACGAGAAACGAAGGAAATGGAGAAGCGCGACTGGACAGGGAAATAACTGCAGAAATCTAAACAATCCGTCATGCTTCGATACTCGAAGGATCACCGTCTTCGAAGATAATTAATAAAAAAAAAAGGAAAAAAAAAGACGGGTGTCGGATTGATCTGAGAACTGGGGGGAACGGGAGGGGTCGATCATGGGGAACGAAGCGAGCCTGGAAGGAGGCGAAGGGCCCCCGTCTGGTCTGCCGGAGGGGATGGCACCTGACGGAAAGGGCGGCTTCGTCCGGATCTCCGATGGCACTCCGGTCAACCTGAGCGAGCTGAGCGAGGATGAGAGGAAGCAACTGGCCGCGGCGATGTCAAGGGCGCAGGGCAGGCAACCTGGAGCTCCGGCAGCTGCACGAAGGCAGGGATTTCAAACGGCATCATTCAATGCACTCCAAATATCTAAACCGGACCAAGCGTTTTGTGTGTGAGAGGCCTGAGCGGATGTCTCTCTCTCTCTCTCTGTGTGTGTGTGTGTGTGTGTGTGTGTGTGTGTGGTTGTTAAGAAATATGCAATAAGGAGGCGGAGAGTCCCATTTACACCCATTTCAACGCCGCGAATCGCACAAGAAACCCCAGTTTGTTCCTAGAGTTCATTGTTAGGAGGAGTGATGGGAGTCTCAGATTAAAAATTTTTTTTTTTAATGGTTGAATCCACAAAATTGGCTGTAAAGTGGGCAAAGTTGCAGCTCGTGGCGGTGTAAATGAATACACTCGAGTCACCGGAATGGTCCGATTCGATCGGTCGTTCTGCGTGAAATCAGTGAGGAGACACACCTCCAGTAGCCTATTTGTGAGAAATGGTCGAAATGCCTGCTGGGTAAGGAAATTTGTCGTGCCCAATGTTTTTTTTTTCTTTTCTTCTTCTTCTTCTTCTTTTATATTTGCATTTTGAACATCTTAACAATTAACTACATATATATGCAGCCATTATTTGCATATATCGTGAATACGTTTATATTTATCTTAGTACGTTGATACTAAAAAAAAAAAAAAACTGCAAAATTTTGTTAGTGGTATTTACAATGAAGTCATTCAGCCAGAAGATGCATCTCTGTGCGTACCGGATGAAGTAATGGGCCTCTGTGCTAACTGTCTCCAACTGGGGGGGAAAAATGTTATTTATATCCGAGCTAGAGGTTGGGGGGAGGGGTGCATCAATATTAATATGACTATAAATAGAACAGGGACATTAATTTGTTTTATTTTGATTGCGTTTCCCCAGATGAATTCTGTGTTGCTGTTTTATTCGTACCGAATCTCTGCTACATCTCCTGCCGTCTAGGAAACAGGCTTGGCGCTGTCCCTGGTGCTGAAAATATTCACTGCGGCGCTTTTTTTACGCCAATTATTGTTTCGTCGACAGAGCCTGCCCAAGGTTTTATGAGGTCCCAAGCAGAATTTCATTGTAGGGCCACCACATAACATTTGAGCCCATTTATAATGTCCATGTTTTATCATTTTTCTTGTCTGTTATTATTTTGTAATTCTGCTGTTTTGTATTTTTGCCTTCTGAGGTGATGTGAATAATGCTGCATTTACATGCCAAACACAGAAACAAAAAGCTCACATACATCTGGTTACATCAAATTAGGCGTAAGGCAATTGATTTGAATTATTTTTAGTAATTAGTAAAGACACTTGGTAGCATGTTTGTCTTACAAATGATTTCAGACTTGGCTTAGACGTGCACTTTAAAGACCTCATGGCAATCCAGACTCAAGCCTTGTGAAGAAAATTCAGCTTATTTAATCAGAGGTGAACATCATTTGTTAAGTGTAGACCATTTGGTTTAATGATTTACGTTGCCCCTGAGCCTGTGCACACTCGTGTGTGTATTTGTGAAAAGGACTAATTGTCATGGTAATGTTACACAAAGTACATTTTAATTCTGTGCAATGATTCTCAAAACAACCTGCAAGTAAAAGCTTCCCGATTCGTTGATTTTCATTAAGTGCCTGTGTGCGTCTAGCAAACATTTTAAATTAAGTTGGCAAACGACAGTCGCTCTGACTTGCATCCAGATAGTCTTCTTATAATATACACATTTTCAAAGACTGAACAAAGCTGAAGTATTAAATGAGTCTGACATTTTGAAACAAGATGACCTTAATTTACCACAGACCATTTTCTTATAGTCATTACACAGACACGTCATAGTCATCAAATTAAAAACATTTCTGGGTAATTCTCTGAAAATTCAGTGTTCCTTTTCATTAACCCGGTAGATTGTACAGTGTTCTTTACTTAGTAATTTACTACTGCCATAGTAACCAGTGTACTGTTATACTTAACAAAGCCTTTAAATACTGTTTTAATTCACGATCTCCATATAATATAAGAAATCCCGTATCTCTGGTTACCTGTGCAGGGTTGCATATTAAATGTATTTGCAATGGATATTTAATTAAACTATTAGTATGATTAATTTAATATTTCACAGAATTTAGGTGTTTCATGTTGAATTGAATGCTCCAGGGATGTTGAATGTGTACAAGTATTAAACTTGGCCTAAGGATAATGATTTGTGTAGATAACCTGCAACTGGTCATTCTTTCGGTCAGTGGACTCTCAGAGCTAGGAGGGAACCTGAACACGCCCAAAGTTCACTCACCATTCTGACCAGCCCTCCTTTGTTCGGCTGCTACCCTTTACAGTACCATATTACTCAGGCGTGCTATGAAAACAATCAGATATTATATTCATTGCAACATTAAACTTTTACTGCCAGAGAACATTATTTAATTGCACCACAGCATCCAAGGACCTTCACTGCAGCAGAAACCAGTGCAAGTGTGTGTCATAAACATGCACCATCACGCTTTAATCAATGACAGCCAATTGGTCCATTAGCTTCCACTGATGCACTTCTCTAAAGTTCCACTGCATTCAGTGTTCAGGTTGGGTTCACAGGCCCCGTCGCTTTGTCCTAACATGCAGGCTACAGCCGACCGCTTCTCAGTCTCTGTCCACTATCCACACTCCATGTCGTTCACCAGTATTTGTGTTTCTGTCAGCTGTTCGTTCTCTAAAACCTTTTCGAGGCCTTGCGAGAACAAGTGGATTTATATTTGTAGCTGAGTGATTTTTTTTTTTTTGGATGCAAAAATCATTCAGCTATTTTTTTTTTTCCTTTGAATGTTTTAAAGATTGTTAGCCCTTTTCATTTTATTGCACTACTTTGTGTTGTGAATCCTAGTGAGTTTAAAGTCAGAGGTTTTAATGTTGGGTGTAGTTTCAGAGGCTGGGACTTGTTGTCATGGTGAGTGTGAATGAGTCAGCAGAAACGGACATGGCATCCTTTTAATGAAGTTTAAATGTTAAATGTTGTAAAGTCAGATATGAAATTTAACCAGCAGCACTATCGACCTGTTTTAGTTGTGTGTTGCTTGCAATTCTTTTATTGGGTTCTTTTACTTGTAAATATAACAAGGATCGTTTTGTTTCTATTTTTTTTTCAGACCTTCAGAATCTGATGCTCACCAGCAGGTAGGAGCCTCCAGGGGCCCTGCAGGCCTAAGTAAGAGTCGAACCGTAGACGCCTTCAACCAGGGTCCACCTGGCAGGCCCACACCAGGCCGCAGCCCCTCGTCCTTAAGCCTCTTTGAATCCAGATTCCGGCAGGAGCCAAAAGGCCCAGAGACTAAATCGTCCGGCATGTTTGGCTCCAGCTTCCTCAGCGGGGCCAATCCCCTCAGCGCCGTGTCGTCAATGACGTCCTCCATCACATCTATGGGCGACGCCGTCAACATTCCCAAGTTTGGACTGTTCGGGGACGAGGAGGAGGGCGATGCGACGGCAAAAGTGGAAAACAAGCAGGGGGGGAAGCCACCGGGGAAGGGTCCCCAGCAGGGTCAGGGACCAAAGGGGCCACAGCAGGCAGGACCCCCAAAGCCAGGTCAAGGCCCCCCTGGACAGGCACCGAGGCAAGGTCAGGGTGCACCCGGTCAGGGACCTAAATCAGGTCCTCCAGGGCAAGGACCACCTGGTCAGGGGCCGAAATCTGGTCAAGGTCCTCCTGGCCCAGGACCAAGGCAAAGTCAGGGGCCCAAATCAGATCAAGGACCCCCTGGTCAGGCCCCCAGGCAAGGTCAAGGGCAGCCGGCACCTAGACCGGATCAGGGTGGAGCTCAGCAGCAAAAAGGTGGCCCACCACAACAAGGACCTGGAAAACCTGGACCAAAAGTTCAAGGGCAGCCAAGCCCCATGCCAGCAAAGGGTCCAGGGGCCCCAAGGCTGCAGGCAGCTGGAAAGCCTGCAAGTGGACTCTGTCCGCTGTGTAAAACCACCCAGCTCAACACCGGATCTAAGGAGCCACCCAATTACAACACCTGCACTGAGTGCAAGAACCAGGTCTGCAGCCTGTGCGGCTTCAGCCCACCAGACTCAGCGGTAAGACCCCGACAGCTTCTGTCTTTTGCTGTAGTTGTATTTTTCTTAAAATTAAAGTAAATAAATAAAATTCAAATGGTTAATCACGTCCTAACCAATGAGCTGAAGTGAGATAACTTTATGATTTTTGTCTACAAGTACAGCTAGGAGCTTTCCAGTTCTCAAAAGGTCACAGATAATACCGCCACAGATTTCATAATGGATTATACACAAGGAGTGAGCGATGCCACGCATGTAGAAAAGGCAATGATTTTATTCTGGCATTTCTTTGAAAAAAACAAAAAACATTAATCATGCACTGACATTGCTGTTTGCATTACATGCTAAACGGCAAAGATAAGACACCCAAAAAAGCACAAAATGTATCTTTTTGATTCAAGCTTCATCAGATTATGAATCATATTTATTTGCCAATATTGAGCGAACAAACAAGGAATCTGACTGGTTTTCAATCGCTCACAGTGTTGAAACAAAAAGAAGCAAAACTTTGAGGAAAGATGATGAATATAAAGGAAGAATATGCACACATATCTGCAGTCATTTTTTTATTATAGTCATCATTGTTAGAAAATACCTAGTTAGAAAATAATGTAAAAAGAAAACGATAAAAAATACGTATGAAGAACACACACGCACACACAAACATTGACCAGAAACTGGAATTTGAATATGTTTCCTTATTTATCTCTGCTTCAAATGTTAAACACCTGAAAGTGTGTGTAATTTGGCTCTTTGAGTTTTCTGACAGGTTAGAAATATTTTTTACACATGAAGGGCAAAAATCTTTAATTTATTTTTTATGTCCAAATTGATATCTCAGTTGTGGAACTAGTGACACGTATTTTTTTCTTTTTTCTTTTTTTGAAGTGTTGGGGGTGGGGGGAATCAGATTCAGTCAGACCTCAAAGAAAAAAATGAATTCAGTAAGAGCAAGAAAGAAAAAACCAGACTAGCGCATATCTAATAAATGCTGCGAATTGTACAAACGGATCATTCAAATAAACACTGGTTATGATGCTCCAGTATGTCCAGTATGTCGGTCCTCCCTGATCCAAAAGAGGACATGTCGCTTACAAGAGCAACACACATGATCTGGGAAGCAGAGTGACCATATGGACTTGGGGAATGTTGATCAAGGTGACTCATATCATGGCCACAGGAAGGAACTCTGCCAGCGAGTGACGACATTCACTCACACATGAACTGTAAATGCTGGTTGGTCAGGAGTTAAACCTACTTTTGTAGAACTATTCTTTAAGAAATTCTTCTGTGTGGATCAACAAGGACATTCTTTTTTCTTTTTTGCCTTTTAAGATGTCAAACACACCAACATACGAGTAGCAAATAGGTATGCACACATTGTTCTTTTTTCTAGATGGTGATCAAACCGTCAACAGCTGGCTCTTTCAACGCTGTGCTTGGCACGCTGTGGAAACCAAAAGAGATGGCCAAACACTAAACAAAAGGCTCTGGCCTCCATTCTTTTTTTTTTTTCCGAGACAGGTGTTTGGTTCCGTAACGGTAAACTCTATGAAAGCCAACCACTTTAGCGCTAATATTTACTAGAACACAACCAACTGCTGATTAATTATGGAACTGTTGCAAATTTTGGATTATGTGTTTTAAAGATGGAAATTGGTTGCCCAGCAACGGAATCAAGCGTTATTGGAAACGGCCATTTTGTAAGTGAGCTGTTTATAAAGCGCTTTTTCGCCAGGTGGAATGTCACATAAAGATTTAGAGTGAAAACGAAACACAGAAAAATAGACAAAACGGATGGGAAGCAATAAAAGTCAATAAACATTAATTGGGAGTTTGTAACTCGTTATCTAAATGCCTGCTTAAAAAATATCTTCAACTGAGATTAATCAGGGTAAGGAGAATATTAGGGAATTCCACAATTTAAAGACGTTACGAGTTCAAATGAGCAATCACCTCGTATCCTAAAATGAGTTTTTGGGACCACAAGTGGTAGCTTTCTGGCTGACCTTCAAAACGTGTTGTTCAAGGAATTTTATGACCACAAACATCAGTGTGACAAGCCTGTAGACGTTTAAGTTATGTTGTGGTTCGTTTCTTGGGGACCGGGATGGTGATGGAGGGAACCTCACACAGCTCCAGAGACTTGTTAAATCTGAAGATGTGGGCGAGTTGGTCAGCGCCGGCTTTCAGGCAGAATCAGGAAAGCTTTCCTGGTCTTGTAATGCCGAAAAAGCCTGTTTACACCTTTCTCAGTGCAGGCAGGAAGTCATAGAGGGGTGGGGGAGTGGAGAGAGTTGCGAAGTTGTTGGTATAAGGGTCCATGTAATCACATCTCTATCCCACTTAAATCAATGCAAGCAGTGGTTGCTGCTTGCTTCGATTTAAGTAGGATAGAGATGCCATGGATTGGATTTAAAACTTGCAGAAGAAGCTGTCGAGGTCTTCAGCCAATCGTGGAGCGAGATTGTCGCAGCGTGTAGTGATCGCTACAACATCGCTACCTACAAGCTCCTCCACACTGCAGCAGGGTTGATAGCTGAGAAGCTGTTCTTTAGAAAAGATGTATGAATAGGTTTGCAAGGCACTGTGTAAACATGAAGACACACCACTTCCTCTCACAGCAGTTTTTAAAAATGTGATTCAATTATATCTAACTTGTCATGGTTACATGCTATACACCAGACCTTCTATATATGAGGGTTATGGTGCTTGACGCAGCTGTCCCAGGTTTTGATTCCTGATCCTGTGCAATTGGTGTGTCGCTCTTCCTGCCCATTGTCTTGTCAAGCTACTAATGAACAATGGTCACAAAAACCACAACATCTGACTTGTCTTCTTTTCATTTGCAGGGTAAAGAGTGGCTTTGCCTGAACTGTCAGATGCAGCGAGCAATGGGAGGCATGGATCCTCCTGGCATGTCAAAGCCCATGCAAGGCTCTGGCCCACCCTCGCCTCAGCGAGGCGGCAAGCCCGGAAAGCTGCTGATAAAGCAGCAGAGCACCTCCGACCAAGGGCTGACGCCGCCAACGACACCAAGGCAGAAATCCCCAGGTTCCTCATCTCCTGGACCCCTTTCTCCAGGCTCCTCATTGGCAGGGTCGCCCAAGATTGACCCCAAAACAGGGCGTCCGATTCAGCAGAGGTCCAGCCCTCAGCAGTCCCCAGCTAAAGCCAAACAAGAATCGAGTTTCTTTGGGGGTTTGGGCGGCATCAGCTTAGGAGGGCTGACGGATTCGGCTAAACCCCCCGCGGCAGCCGCGCAAGCGTCGGAATCGGTTACGGGGAAACTATTCAGTGGATTTGGTGGACTGATGGAGTCATCGAAGCCTCCCACACAGGCTGCGCCAAAACAAGAAGAATCCATGGCTGGAAAGCTGTTTGGGGGTCTGGGAGGGCTGACGGAGTCAGCGAAGCCTCCTGCCGCTGCATCTCAAATGTTCAGCTTCGGTTCATCGCTTCTGAGCTCAGCCACCACTCTTGTCTCTGGAGAGGAAACCAAAGCACCCGAGTCTCCGCCAGGGTCACCCGACTCTGGACCAGGTTCTCCTCCTGACTCTCCTTTCTCTGCACCCGGGTCTCCACCGGACTCCGACTCCGCTCCGGACACCCCGCCTGCCGGGTCCAGAGAGCCCCCCAGACGCGCAGCCGCAGAGCAGGAAGAGAAGTCCACAGCGGCTGAGTCTGCTCAGTCTGAAACTTCAGTTGCCAAGGGAAACTGCCCTCTCTGTAACTTGGAGCTCAACGTTGGATCATCAGACGCCCCCAACTACAGTGTGTGCACCGAGTGCAAGAAGAACGTGTGCAATCTGTGTGGATTTAATCCTAATCCTCATTTAGGCGAGGTAGGAAAGCTATTTATTGCTGAAGTACTTTCCATCTTAACTACGCCTTTTGCTTTTAAAACAAAGTACATATTCTTGTTGTTTTTCTATGTTGTTGGTTGTAGACATGCCAGACCTTTGGGTATTTCATGAAAATTGCCCACTACACTTTTAATCAGGATATTGTGATTACCTAAGTACATTGTTATTCTTCAACATTTGCATATCTATTCAATAATTTAATGCACTGCATCTACACCTTATTAATTTTGGGCTTTTAATAATCGTTTTGAATCGCTTTTAATAGGTTAGGATGATTATTCAACTAAAAACGTAAACATTTTCAAAACTAAAACTGAATTTACTCCAAGATTATGCACACAGGCTCAGAAATGTATACTCCAGGTTTAATTTTATAACATGTACATGTGTGTTGACGGGCAGTGATCACAGTTAATCATTTGAGTTTGGTAACTGGCAGGATGTGGTTGCTGCTTGCTTCGATTTATTTTTGTCTTTAGGTAATCTGCTGCATATTTATAGCTCTCCTGGATTTCTTCCGTAACGGGAAGTAGAACTAAAATGGAATTAAAACCGTTACTATTTCCATCCAACCTTCGTTTTTTTTACCTTTTAAAATTAGGTTGTTTAGCTTGTCTTTGTCAAACCAACCTGGTACTTGAAAATATCACGCATATCTCTTTGAAACTGACATAAAAATCTTTAATTTGTTGGGTAATCTGCCATTGATAATTAAATTTTTTCAGGCATTTTAGAAAATTCTGCAATATGGAATATTATTAAATTAATCTAATTTGAATTCTTTATACAAAAAAATTCAGAAAATTTTCAAAAGTAATCACAGGCTATAATCTTTCCATTATAAGACTTATTTTCGTCAAATACCTGACACATTTATTGATACTCAAACTGTTTTTCATTTCATTTGCTTCATTAGTTTCTGCAAATGTTTAATACCTGCAATGCAACTTTCCGGTTTGCTGGACATTAAAGGCCTATTATTCCAGCTCACTGCTGCAGAACCGAATCAAACAACGGACAACAAAGTCTCCAAGACAACCTTTAGATTCTTGTTTCATTGCCAGCACATGATCTGAGTGACAGAAAAATGTTTTCTGTTCAAGCATCACAAGTGTAAACCTGTGATGTTTCCTAAACTCTGCTGCCGTGTGCAGTAGGGAGTTTAGGGAAAACCGAGGACCTAGCCTGGAAATTTGACGAAGGGTGTGAGCAGCACTTACACTAGTTTGACTGACAGCAGTAAGGCTCTGATTTTATTTTTATTTGTATTTTTTTCCCCCCAGGAATGATCTGTCTGATATTATGCCATCGGGACACAGTTGCAGTTTTAACAAAATAAGATTAAGATTGGGCATTTTGAGAACAAACATGGCGTAAAAACAATGGACCATCAGTGGAAAACATTCTGATGCCTGCTGTTAAGCATGGCTGGGTATCTGTGATGCTGAGGGCCAGTTTCTCTTCCAAAGACCCGGGGGCCTCCAAAAAGGTCCAGCACTTTATTTAGGTGTACTTCAGCGTGGAATATTTAAGACTAGTTTTTAAAAATATACATATATCTACTTAAACGTAGACAGTTCATCTTATTGAACCCTTACCCGTACCGTGTCATTTTCACTTTGAGCTCAGAGGATATTTTGCTTTGCCGTCACAGAAGAATCTTTTATGTCACAAACTGTATTTACGACGTTTATTCCTCACAAGTCAACTCTGTTCAGATCGGTTAACTCCAGATTTGCATCCAGACTTCATAAAGCCATCTAGTGTCCGTTCACCTATGACACAGCTGAACCTCTAGGTGCCTTTTTAAATCCAACTTGGGGTGAAAAACAATGAACAGCATACAGAATGTTCTGCACACAAGACTTTCGTTGAGCCATCTAACCCCCCACGTAGTGTGTGTCACGTCTGTGTCACTCGCTGTCGTCACGTCAGCTGCCAGCAAAGGTTGACTCGCTGACGCATGTGAGGGCGTGGCTGTGGGTACATGTGCTGTTCCAAGAATAGGAGCCAGGATATTTAACTGCTGGGGGAGGGGGGTTTGTAAGTGAAACTGTGGAGCACTGAATTGGACGCGTGACTGGAGACACCTCACCTGATGTAGGTGTGATGTTTTAAGTGGCTGCGTTGTCAGCATGCGTCGGGTATATATGCTTCATGTTGTCTTTTTGTTGAGATAAATTACGGTGAGTGCGCGTGCATATCGCCACGTGGGGGGTCGGGGGGTAATCTGGATTTCCTTAAAAGATTTAAAGGGCAGCAGGATGTTTTTCATCTCCTCTCAGGCTTCATTGTCTTCTTGTCTAAATCCCCAACAACGCAACTCGAACAGGCCAACAGCACATTTGATTTTGATTCTCTGATATTTTTGTCACTTCACACTGTTATATCCTTTTTTTTGTTGTTTATCTGTGAGCTATCATTTTAGTTATTTCTGTGCTTCTTACTGCCATCTATTTTCGTCCTTCTCTTCTTCCCCCACCGTCTCGCCGTTTCTGTTTTTGATGTAAGGGGATTTCTGTAAAAGTATGCCTGGCGCTGAGCAACAATGTTCCTCCAGATCAGACTTCATGTCATGTTGGCCTTTTCAGTAACGAGAGCGCCTGTTGGAAGAGCCTTGCGTAAGACGGGAGTGGCACGACTTTGCTAACAAGCACAAATCAAAGAGTTGGAGTGTTTCATCTCGTCTCACCATCAGCAAGAAAATCTACAGCTACGCTTCGGTTTTCATCAGACGGCGGTCTCACTGCCACCGCCTTGAAAACCCGATGTTTTAAAGCCGGGACAGGGACAGGGACAGGGACAGGGATGTTTGGTTGGACATTAATAATTGACCAACTCGACTGCAGGTTTTACATATGGATTTCAAAATGCCATACATCATGATGTGCACTCTTGAGAAGGGGGGCATGACATAAAGGAAGAATAAATCATGGGAATGAACTTCCCATCATTGCTACTCGAGTTTTGCCCTGAAGATTTGGAAAGATTTAGTACATTTCTACCACTGAAATTTAGTCACAGAAATAATAGTTAAATTTTTTTTTCCTAATTGCCAATATCACAATTGACACCCCTAAAACATGTTTAATTTGATCATTATTGAGGAAGTTTAATGGGGTAAAAATGTGGGTAAAGTTGGACACCTCTGTCGTATTCTTGTCTTCAAAGGAAAGGAAACAAAAGTAAGTTTATCTTTAAAAAAATAAGGGGATTTCTAGAAGAAGAAAAAAGCTGCTCCCTAAACCTTCCCATGTGGAGACAGAGATAAATATATATATATATATATATATATATATATATATATATTTCAAAAATAAATTTAGACAAACAAAGCCATGTTTCTATCCATTTTACTGGAAGATCTAAAAAATTACTTTGTCTTCCTCCTTCTCGTTATTCTGCGATCACGTCCACAGTTTCTCCCGTTCTGAACTCCCCACAATCTGCACTGGCAGATAAAGACCAACGATACACACACCGGGCTTTCATCACCAACTTGCCATTCATTAGTCTTCTAATCGTTAATACGTCCGCTTTGTTTTGTGTATCACCTAACAGGCCGGTCTTTAGGTAGATCTGTTGCTGTTTATGTATTTTTTTAAATTTTTTATCTGTATTCACTCCATGCAGTGTTCACGGCTCTCACCATCACTTGGCCTAGAGCCTGATGTGTGCAAAAATAGTAACAGCCACAAAAGAGATCCACTAAAGCAGGAGAGGGGGAGAACACGAGGGACTAGAGGGCTGCCCCCTCCCATTATCTTCTGTCGTATCTCCTCCTTTAACAGTGTCATTCTGTGGGGATCATAATTTTATGATTTGAAATGGGGAACATGTTAGTCTTTTTGGGATTCTTTTAGTTGAATTAATTAACTAATTTGGAAGGTGCAGTGCAAGCAAATAAAAAGTATATCCCTCTTGCAAAAGTGTTCATACCTCTTAAAGTGGGATTGTTTTCTAATGTTAACACTACAAATTTCAATATATTTTAATGTCACATAAACAGAAAGTATTATATGGTTCTAAAGCTGAAGGAAAACGATGCATTATTTTAAAAAAAACTAAAATATGTGTAAAAAGAAATCCGAAAAGTGCTGCACTGTGCCTTTGTGTTCTTCTCAGCTGAGCAAACACTTTAGAAAAACACTGGATGTTGCCATTTTAATTACAAGTCATATGAGGTATGCCTCTATCATTTTTGCACATCTGAAGATAGCAACGTTTACCCAGGGATCTTTGAAAAACGGCAAGAACGCACTCAGACTGGATGCACACGGCATTAAAAATAATGGGAAGTTTTGTTTTTGTCTAATATTCCAAAGGCAATATAGTTTACATTCTGCGCCCTCTTAATGTATTCGACCCTTTTAGATGGACTTTTACCTGATTTGAAATGTAATTGTCACGGAAACGGATGGGGGCCTTTAGAGGGGAACGGGAGTGAAAGATGATTGCTTTTTGCAACTGATGTCATCACGGTATTCAACAATATCACAGTTGTGTGTAAAGCTTTCTTTTAGTATGCATAACATATTCTAAAAATACCTCAAATGTGAACATTTTAATGGGGGTATGAATACTTTTGCAAGGCACCGCATCGTTTTTTTCAGGTTTAGCAAGTGGCGATTTGGACAGTTAGCCCTCCACAAGGATTTTGCCTCATCCCCTGTCTAATTTACTAATTTCTGCCTGCTTTGGCCAGAGCCATATTTTAGCTACTGAGCATTTTGTGCCAAGGAGAATGGCTGGAGGGGTGAGGTGGGGGGGCGCGAAGCATCCAGCGTGCCAGCACTGAGCTTTCATCAGAGACTGGAGGACAGGCAGGCAGAACCTCACTGAGACTTGAAAACCCACACATTCTGGCACCGGCCTCATCTTGTTAGTACAGGCTGTTACATCCTGACTGCCGCTGCTCTCTCTTTCACTCCCCCCCCCCACCTAATCACATACTGGCTGTTTTTTTTTTAATTTGTTCAGATGATATATGGAGAAACCAACAAAACAGCTTGGAATAAGCAAAAGGTTTAACTGCAAATAATTCTTTATGCGCGAAGCATGAAACTAAAGTCCAGTATATTTTTGGAGAGTTATAAGATGTGATCTTTTATATTTAGCGGATTCATTGAAACACTTGCATACCAGTGGAATTTTGTTGTGCGGTGGCATGAGGAGCACAAACTAAACAACGTCCCGACGTAGAAATCATAAGAACAGGCCAGAGGAGAGGAGAGACAATAAGCTACTGTGACAAAAAAAAAAGAAAAGAAAAAGGGAGCCTGAGTGGACGAAGGGGGGGAGTGGGAAGGCGGCGTCATAAAAGATACGGGTATCACCCGCTGCAGCTGTAAGGAGTACAGAGCATGACAACCTGACTGTTGTAATTTGTCTGAGCGCTCGTGACTCATATCTGTGAGTCACTTACACTGCATTTATTGGTAAAAATTTACTGTCTGGCAAAAATCATTTCGTGAACATGAACCATAAGATTGCTAAAAAATTTTTTTTTTTTAAAATACGATGGAGGTGTGCAAGGCAGCTTCTTGGCGCTTGGAATCACTTTTTGATCAGAGACAGAGATGTCACTTCTTCAATAAAGCTCGAACAATATCTGTTATATTGAAATGTTGCCTAGTTACCGGTGTCGGGAGCCAGAGCTAGCGTTGCGCCGAGACGTTTCTTTGGCTTTTTGTCTGCTGTTTGATTTCTAAGAGTTAAATGATCTTCGTTTTTGTCTCTTATTTATTTAGGATGAAATATATTCTATTCCTTATTTAGTTTCTTTTTTCAAATAAGAAATATTTGGTGTATAATAGTAAAAGAGGACCCATCTGATCTCAGCCCACTGAACCAGGCAGTGTCAACTACATCAATAGGCAAAGATCTTTTTTGGCTCACAAAGGAGCTGAGGCTGTAATGTTCCACCAGCAGCTTGATGCATTATAATTAAGATGGAAACTCATCAGTGAGAAGAAGGGCAACAACATTCAGACTTTAATTTTATCGAAAGCTTTAGGGTTTAAAAGTGAATGAAATCATGTCGGATAAAATTCTTCTAACACTGTTCTTTTATATAAAAAAAAAGGAAAGCATACTTATTGCTGGATCTGACAGAGTTTCACAATACAATATGCATGTCAGTTTTTATCACAATCTGTAGTATTTTGAGTTTCATTTTTCCCAAACTTGCATTTCTGTCCTGTTTGGTTGACGTGATTGTTTTCTGTGTTCCCTAATTTACTCAACACCTTCCACCAGTCCCTCAGCTTCCTGCGTTACCCAGTTGTTTCTCATCTGCTAATTAACTCACCTTTTTTAGAATTCCAGGAATCCATCTCCCTGTCTAAAGGAGTTATTTGGTTTTCTCATTCAATGCAAGATCCTCTTTTATTGCCGCCAGCCTGTTTTGTTGCTTTCATGAGTTCAGTTACAATTAAATTTTATTCTCATCATGCACCTCGAGCCGTCAATTTGCTGTTGTGGCCTCAAAATAAAATTAGCGAAACTCATAATGGTGTGAAAATTATTTTTCTGTTCTTAATAAGTGCATTATATGGAAGCCCATTTCTGCCATGAAAAAAAAAAAAAAAAAGACCAACAGGAAGTCATAATGTCGACTTTCAAACTCATAATTTTGACTTTCAAAGTTATAATTTAATATAATTGAATCTCATAACTATGACTTTGACAGTCAAAATTATGACTTCCTGTTAGTTTTTTATTTTTTCTTTCATGGCGGAAATGGGCTTCCATACATGCACTACATATATTGGAGAAATTAAAACTAACATGAGTCCAAAGAAAGGCGAAGGTTGTCACAGGCCTTAAAAAAGTACTTGACCCAATCTATCACAACATACTGTTTCATAAATTAGAACAGTACGGCATCAGATGATTGGTGCTTAGATTGGTGCTGAAACTAGTTATTCTGTATATAAATATGG
The DNA here is from genome assembly GCF_904066995.2 of Poecilia reticulata. Taxonomy (NCBI): domain Eukaryota; kingdom Metazoa; phylum Chordata; class Actinopteri; order Cyprinodontiformes; family Poeciliidae; genus Poecilia; species Poecilia reticulata. Next base: position 7,506,559 of record NC_088852.1, on the reverse strand, counting down.
ATTTTGTATAGCCTTTGTTGACAGACTTAGTGAATGGATTAGTAAGATGACTTAATAGAAGCAAATTATCACTAATTGTCAAAAAAAAAAGTATTGACTCATGGAGTGATGTCCATTCTGCTGAGTAAGTTATGAAATCTCCATCGATTTTGTGTGTGTTGCATTTATACATGTTCAGTTTTTTTTTGTTTTTGTTTTTTTTTATCAGCCTTGCCTTTTCTTTGGTGAAAAGTTGAAAGGAATCTATTTCTGTGTGGAGGCTGCAGTTGGCTCAGTTCCCCTCAGTAGCTCTAAGAGAGACAGTGACCGAGGGGAATGGGTAGGAAGACGTTCCCATTGAAATTTCTCGATAACGTCAGTGATGACAGGCTCTGAGGAGGCTGGAGCTCACTAACAGCCGGAGTGAGTATTTCTATCTGCAGCCATATCTCTCTCTACCTTTCAGTGCCTGCTCTTTCTAGTCATCTCGCTGAAACCCCCCCGCATCATGGTTCTGTGTCAGGAAGCAGTGCATCTCTATGTGCCTTCCCATGCTCTTATTAGAGAAATCCACATGCAGGTGTGTTAATCATTCCAAGGCATGGGCTACAACATGGCGGTTCATGCCTTATTTAATCAAGCTGAGCTGCTGCTAAATTCCCCCCTCTGTCATCGTCTTCCACCTCCCTCCTGTCTTGCTGTTTCTCCAGCTCTCCATGCGCAGAGATGGGCTGCGTGACTCTGAAATTCATTTTTAGCACTAAATCCTGTCGGGGTAGGTTATAGAAGGATGTTGGCACACTTGGCAAACTGTGAACCGAGGTATTTGTCTGCGCCTCGCATCTACTCAAGAATATGTCGAGAGTGTGCGAGTCTGTGCTATTTTTTGATCTCCAGTCTCACCGTATTGATTGCTTATCATTTTTCCGCCTTAGCAAAGCAGCATGGGACATTGCATACCAACAATAGATCCACTTCTTGAATAAAAGCACACAGGAGGGCATTCAGTTTACGTAAAGCATCTTCCGCTAGAGTACTGTTTTACAGCAAACACATGGGGATAGATAACACTAATAAAACAGTTGCAGCATGACAACACTGCTATAAAGGCACTTTGCACCAGGTGATTTCGAAGAGGGATTTGTAGCCACCTATTGTACTTTGCATAAATAGCAAAATGTGTATCATTAGAACAAGAGTCAGGACTTTGACTGCAATTTTTTCAGTTCTCCTGCCAGCTTACAGTTTACACATGCGCACAGTCAGAAAAATTCAATGAGATTTTATGTTGTGTTTTTCAGATGAAATGTGTTGATGCTGAGTGTATTTTTGCTTACGTTTACATTTACAAATATTGGCATGTTTCTAATTTGTTTTTCCTAGTGAGGCTATTGGCATAAAATTCACAGCAAATGTTGGACACAAATCCCCAAAATATGACAAAAAAAGCCCATCAATTATCTGAAACTCTGGTGAAATAAGTGATGGAAAATTATTGAACACATTTACAAAAATGTATGAAATACTTAACATAAAAGCATTTTTTTTTTTGCTAATGATAACTTTGAACATGAGAAACTTGTCATTGTTAAACAGATCTGGAGGCTTTGTATTTACTGAATACTTGTCATCGTGTTTGTCTTGCAGAAGGAATGGCTTTGCCTGAACTGTCAGACTCAAAAAGCAATGTCAGGCCAGCTGGGAGACGTCCCACCACCATCCACGGCGTCCCCAAAGAAGCAAGAACCCGCTCCGCCCCCCGACCCCTCCGCCACCCCAGTTCCTGCTGCTGTAGATAGCAAACCTGTAGCTGAACCAATAGATCCAACCCCACCTGCTGCCGAGATCAAGGTAGCAAATGCATCCACACCAGTTTCACCTGAACACACACACACTCCTGTAGAGGCCGTCCCTCAGGAAACGCCTGATTCAGAAGAACTGATAACGCGCTCATTAGCAGATGAATCACCGTCTGATCAGCAGCTTTTAAATTCGGAGAGTTTAGCTGAGATAAACTCAGAAATCCCACCTGTTGAAGACAAACCGCTCAGTTCTGAGAACATAGCAGAACTGAGCACAGTGCTACCTGACACTAACCAACAAACACAGAGCGCAAATGTCAGTGAAATTCTAGCAGCTGAGGAACAACGGAGTAGCTGTGAGAAAGCGCCAGAGAATCATCCTCAGTCTGACGCACAGGTTCTTAATGTTGAACTGCAAACACAGTGTGGAGCTGCCGGTCAAATCCCAGCAGTCCAGCAACAAGATAGCATTGACATTAGGGCAGAGGGTCTGTCTGTAACTGTTGAAGATGAAACACAAAGCCAATCGGCAAATGCTGTTTTAGGTAACACAGCTGACTCTGTCAAGGTAGAAACTGGGTTGGATGCCGAGACTGCTCAAAGCGAGGGTGCAGCTCCTGCACAAGATCATAAAATCGTGGAGTCGACACCTGAGAAGCTCCCAGAAGCGACAGTTGAGCCAGCTGCTTCGGTGATCCATGATACAGTCACTGAGGAGACTTCACCTCCAGTAAATCCAGACTCGACTGCGACCGACGAAAACGAAGAGAAAATATGTGGCGTTTCAACTGACGAACCCCAAAATATGCCAGAGCTAACTCTATCAGACGCAACATTAGAGATCGACAAACGAGACATCACTGGAGAATCTGGGGCAGACACTGTTGCAGCAGTTGTTTCTAATGATGTTACTGCAGATAATATGTCAGCATCAGAGGTCATAACCTCTGTAAACCCTGCTGCCAAAGTCGATGCAATTGACAACACAGGGGAAGCATTGCGAGCAACACCAGCAAACGATACAGAATTAGAGATTTCTTCAGTCATTGAAGATAAACATTCTCCTGAAGTGTTAGAGGAAGTTGGTCAGGAAGCTGAAACAAAAAAACAGGCTACAGATAAAGAAGAGGAGCCAGATTTGGTATATGTCTCTCCTGTTGCAGCTCCATTAGAGAAAGAAACTAAAGTTCAAGAGAAAGCAAATATGGAGTACGCCAGTGAAACGAAAGACTCTGAGAAAATTATTGACGACAAGAAAATTGCTCTGGATAAAACACCTGAGAAAGATAATGAACTAGTGGGAGTTGACGCTGAAGTAAAAGTAGGCACAGCAGAACCAGCAGAGGTAAAATCAGAGAAGGGGAAATCATTAAAAGAGGAGGGAATTACAAAAGAAACAGTTGATGACCAAAAAGTTCTCAGAAAACATGATGATGAAGCATGCTTAATTGGGGCAGTCAGCAACAATGCTGAAAATATTCTAACGGAGAAAGAAAAGGAGGTAGAAAAGGAAAGTGCTGCAGCAGTAACTGTCCCAGAGGAGATGCCAAAAGAGGATGCTCAGATAAATAAAGTTATACAGCAAGAAACTGAGTCTGAGGCTATTGAAGGAAGCCCTGTTGAGATGACGGCGTCGTTACAGAAATCTGAAGAAAAAGAAGACTCTCCTGCAGTAGCAGAGGCTGTACCACAGACAAGAAAACAAAGCCTGGCGGATAGCACTTTAGAGATGGATGAACAGTCTGACAAAGCAGCGGTTATCTCTGATCCACCATCTGTCGAATCAAGACGGCAAAAAGCGAATGCTGTTGAGGTGCCAGTTAAAAGTGTACAACCTGTGCTAGCCTCAGCCAATAACATCGAAACAACAAAAGCCGGCGATAAAACCTGTGAGGAGGAAGACTGTGCGGGTGAGGCAGAGGCTGGGTTGAGTGCCACAGAATATCAAAATGACTCTGAGGAAGTTGTTGAGCCATCAGTCAAGGATAGGGAGGCAGAAACTGACAAGAAAGAGGATGAGTCACAGGCTGTCGTTGGCAGCCTGCAGGAAGCTATTTCAGTATCTGAAGCAAGTGCAGTGTGTGACAAAGATTGCAATACAGTGTTTGATGTAGAAGTGAGCTCCACTTCAGAGAAGCGTGAAGCTTCAGACCATGTGCCTGCTGTAGTACCTTCAATCCCATTAGCAGAATCTGAAATCCAGTCTGTAGTTAGTGAGCACGATGCCGGTTTGAAGGAGGAAAGCGGGGAGGAGCAAATGGATGCACAAACTAAGCCTGTGGAAAAGCATGGCAATGACGATGCAGTTCCTGAGGTGACCGTAATGTCTAGTGAGCGTAGCGGTAGATCCTTAAACCATTGTATATTTCTGCTGTATTTTCTAAATTGGGTGTAGAAACTAATAGCATATAGAAAATGGAAATAGTTGTCGGTGTTTAATTATAGTTGAAAGTAGCTAAAGTCTTTCAAACATAGTCAAATGTATTTGTAATACGTTGTAGAACATGTGCTTTAATATAGTCAACCAAATGGTTTTATGTTGACTAAAAAAAAATGTTGCAACTTTTCATTACTGTATGGAAGAAAAAGCCGTCCCCGCACAAGAATGCTAAAAATTTTTGAAAAAGATTTACTGCCAGAAGTAACAATGAATTTCTTTCTATTTACCAGATCAAACAAGAGGAGACCTTGAAACAGCCTGAGGTGAAAGAAGCTAAAGAAGACAATCTCACAAGCCCATCAGACCTGGCAAAACTAGAAAGCTCTATGCTTCCCATTCTAGAGGCCCAGGTAGAGACAGAGCAGGAGGAGAAACAGACCGATACTTTAAAGACCAGACGCAAATTGGAGGTTCTTTCTCTCTCGCCTGATTCGCCCAGTTCAGAAGAGGATAAAAACCTTTCAGAGAAGAATGCCAAAAGTACTGGAAAGAAAAAGCTTCTTGTGCCAATTGATGTCAAGGCAGATTCCCTGGACGACAGCAGCGAAAGTTATGGAAAAGAAAGCCCGATGTCCGGAGATGATGAGGAGTTTATCAGGAAACAGATCATAGAAATGAGTGAGAATGAGGACGCCTCTCCATCGGACGAAGAAAGCTTAGTCAGGCGAAAGATTAGAGATGACGGGAAGAAGCCAAATGAGGAGAAGAAAGAAGAGAAAAGCATATCAGGAAAAACAAGACGGCTAACTAAGAAAACTACTATTAGTCCCGATGATGATGATGTTCAGGAATTCACAGTGTCAGCCGACAAATCTGATTTTGTCAAAGAGGATGAGAAAGAGCAAAAAGAAGAGAAAGATCAAAGAATTTCTGCACCTCGCAAGTTACAATCTTTTGAGCTGAATGTAATCAGCAACCCTATATGTATACCTAGTGCAGATGGAGAGCCTGAAATAGAAAGTCTAACAGACTCTCCAGATGATCGGTCTCGGGGTGAAGGGTCATCTAGCCTACATGCATCTAGCTTCACTCCCGGAACATCGCCGACGTCTCTTTCATCCATGGATGAGGATAGCGACAGCAGCCCAAGTCATGTTCGTACCGGTGAGGGTAAACAGCACAGAAAAGCGAAGCACCGACAAACTGGGCAAATGCTACCAACTATTGAAGACTCATCAGAAGAGGAAGAGTTAAGGGAGGAGGAAGAACTTCTCAGGGAGCAAGAAAAGCAAAAGGGCTCAGGAAAAAAGTCCAAGAAAGACAAGGATGAGATTCGGGCCCAAAGAAGGCGAGAGCATACAAAGACACCTCCGAGCAACCTTTCTCCAATTGAAGATGCCTCACCAACTGAGGAACAGAGACAGGAAGCCGAAATGGAGGAGATCAGACGGTCGTCCTGCTCCGATTTTTCCCCCAGTATTGAATCAGATCCTGAAGGATTTGAGATCCATGCTGCAAAAATAGCAGAAGTGCAAAAAACGTATCGGCTGCCTATATCTGTATCTCTTCACTCCCCAACAGATGATCAAAACACTGATAAATCTCAGCAGAAAGCTCTCAAATCTGCTGATGAGGCCTATGAAGAAATCATGCTAAAGGCGAAATCTCCGACAGTCGACATGGGTGAAATTCAAGCAGAAAAGGAAACAGTATATGGCGGCATGCTTATCGAAGACTATGTTTATCCATCTCTTCTCGATAATTCTTTTGATCGGGAAGAGACGGAGAAAATGTCTGTTCCTGTTGAACCCAAAAAACTGAGATCGCCCGATGAAGTTTATGAGGACATGATCAAGAAGAGAAAGGAATTCATGCAGCTAGAACAGGAATATGAAAATATAAAGCCAAAAAATGAAGCCCCTAATCCAAAAATTGTGTTTCAACCAGCTGAGAGTACCTTCCCACAAAGCGGCACGGTGACATTAGGCAAAGATGGGAAGCCACTGTTAGATGCCGAAGCAGCCTACGAGGAGTTGATGAAAAGAGTTCTAACTCCAGGAACGAGCCCAACTCAACCTGAGCCAGAAATGGAAAGTACTTCATCAAAAAAGGTTCTTCACCCTATTCCAGACTTAAAGGTAACACAATGCTCTTCTGGAGAGTTATCCTCTGATGATGAAACTACAGTTAAAAAGGAACAGGCGGTGACGGGAACATCAGATATAACATCAGAAAAGCAATCTGAACATGTAAAAGAAGTATCTGAGGTTTCCCCTTCAACCACGACAGAACAGACAGAACAGCAGCCTGACAATGAAGCCTCTACTTCTCGGGCTGAACTTGTGGACCTTTCTACTACTGTTCCGAGATCATCAGCTTCTGTGATTGCTAATGTGTCACCGCTACCAACAGTCCCCCAGTACACACCTAGTATATCTACTGTAGTGTCAACAGCTCCCCCTGTCCCTCCTAAGCCAAATATTTTGCGCCGGGCTAATTCTCAGGAAAAAGGAGAAGAACCTGTTGCGCCACCCCAGCCTCCTCCCACTCCACCGAAACCCACAGTTTTTCCCAGGAAAGCCCCAGTTCCGCTTCCACCTCAGGCTTCAGCACCTGTGAAAAAATCTGAGCCGGTGACTATGACTTCACCCCAAGGATCGCCTGTTAGACAAGTTGTTACTCCAACGTACAAACCTCATATTCCACCTCCTGTTCCTCCAAAGCCAGCTATTCATGGGATTATGGACAGTCACAGACCAGCACATGGTGTCAAACCACCAATTGCACCAAAGCCTGGTTCACAGCCAGCTTCACCTGCTCATGCCCCTCTTCCGACAAGACCTACAGTACTTCCCACTGGTCCAAATGACTCAGTCCTTAATTTGAGCCCTTCTGCAGAGGGCAAGACATTTCAACCTTCACCAAAGTCTCCTTCTTCCCCAAGATATGCCAGCAATCTTCGTGACACGTATGTAGTCATCACACTGCCATCCCAGCCTAGCTCTCCAGTTGACAATGTCACAACTCAAGCCCCCTCCGGTCCTGGACCGGCATCTCCCTCAAAGCAGGGTCAGCATGAGGGTTATTATCAACCACAGCCTCAACACCCATATCCAAAGCAAATTCAACAACAACCAACCCCTTCTCCTCAGACAACCAGAGTGCCTCTGGCGTATACACGTGTCACAGAGTCTATTGAAAAACAAGAGATTTGTAGCCCAGAGAAACATGTTTCTAGTTCTTGTCACATAATTGAGGCCATATCTGCTTCAGCACAGCCATCTGTTATGCCTAACCTCATATCGCAAGTGGTTACTACGGAAGTTCAAAGAACTACTGTCTCCGTTGTTCATGAAAGACCACCACCGCCAGAACCAGCTCCAAGAGCAACTGGTATTCCAATGTCAATGGAGAAACCTAAGCCTCAAATACTAGCACAAACTGAAACGACCTCTCTTCCCTCTGAGGTGGTAGATCTTAGAACTGTTAAGGTTGATTCAGATTCAAACATGAATGGCGTTGATCTGTCCACCGCTCCAGATTCAAGACGTCAGTCTTTTGTGAGTGATGTCAGTCGCCACACCAGTGCAGTGCAATCACCTGTGGTCAATCTCAGCACTGAATCCTCCACTGTTTCAATAATGACCGACAGCATCACTATTGTGACTTGTTCTGCCACAATACAGCAATGTGACAACATAGAAGTTTCTCAAGTCTCGTCCGTGCCCCTTCAGTTGACAAAAAATAAGGCTTTTGAACCCGTTTCTCAAATTATATATCGACCAGTTGAGTCTCAGCCCTCCACTCTTGCAACAGCAGAAATCCCAATTAACCTTTCGGTTGGATCGAATACAGGTGCAGCAGGTGTCCAAGCCATCCCAGTCACTGCTTCAGTCCCTCCTGTGGCAACCTGTGTTGCCAACGGATTAACTACAGGAAGAACTACAGTGGCAGGAGCTGTTGATCTTAGTACCTCAAAACCTTTCAATACTTTGGTATCGGTTGATGTGACATCTGCAGACGTGGTTACAACCGTAATCGCAGACGATGGCAAACCAGTGGATCTAACAGCAGGGAAGAGAGCTGTGTGCTGTGATGTTGTGTACAAGCTGCCATTTGCAGGAAGTTGTGCGACTCAGCAGCCTACCACGCCTCTGCCTGAGGATCGTTTCGGATACCGTGACGACCATTATCAATTTGACCGAACACCTTATGGCATGAGAGGGTTTGGTGGAATTAAGCCCTCCATGTCGGACACCAATCTTGCAGAAGCTGGGTTATTCATGTACAAGAGTAAGAACAGTTATAATTTCAGTGTCACAACAGAGGGAGCAGTAGATCTGACCTCAGCGAAGATATCAGATGCAGGTCAGTGCAGTGACATTGCGGATCTGTCACTTAAATGTCACTTTGAACTGCCTCTACTTATTCATGGCTAATGTGGACTTTTCATTTCTTTTGTTTTATTTTGCATGGATTTTATTGTTTTTCATTCAACATAAATTTTTTGCATGTGCCTGTTTTGCTTCTTCCACCTCTATGTAGAATTGTTTTATTTTTATTTTTATTTTTTTATCTTGGCAGCATTTTTTTTATTTGCTGAAGGCATGGCTTGATTCATAATGAATTGTCTAAAAAAGCATGGACTAAAAATATATTTTTGACTTTTGACAGGTGAAGCTGTTGACTACTCCAAGAAAGGCAGTTATGCAGGAATGACAATCCCCCCATATTCCCATTCAAGTGCCACAAGCGCTGTCAGTTCACTCTTTGGGACAAGTAGTGTTTTAAGGTCATCAAATGGAGTGGTCTATTCATCTGTTGCAGCGCCAGTCCCATCAACATATGCAATTACTACTCAACCAGGATCCATATTTAGTACAGCTTATAATACCTTTTCAGGTATGCACACAAGTGACACTATGCCTTCTTTGTCCAATCTCCAGAATTTACCACTTACAAGATCCCAAAGTTTTCTCTCTACCATTTCCACAACAGAAGAACAAGGAGATGCTCCTCTTAACCTGGAGATCTCAAAGGGAGGTGTTGCTGCTGTCAATGGTACAGCTACAGCAGCGGCATCTTTATCCCTTGACACATATACAGATGCATCCCTGGAGGCAATAGCCGCTTCACTGGAAGCTCTCTCGTCCCCCATGGTTCCTGGAGATGGCCAGTATCAGGCAGAGCGAGAGAGGCTAGAAATGGAAAAGCTGAAGCAGCAACGCTTAGCTGAGGAATTGGAATGGGAGCGGCAGAATATCCAGCGATTCCGTGAACAAGAACAGGTCCTAGTACAGAAGGAATTAGAAGAGTTGCAAGCCATGAAGCAGCAGATCCTGGCTCAGCAGGAGGAGGAAAGACAGGCTCATCTGATGATGCAAAAAGAAACATATGCTCAACAACAGCAGCAACTTGAGCAAATACAAAGACTCCAAGAACAACTGCGACTACAGTTAGAAGAGCAAAAGCTTCGTCAGATGTATCCAGGTGCAGACATTCCAGGACATGGCGTACAGGAGGCCATTGTCCTAGGGCCTGATGGCACAGTGCTTTCTCGAAAAATTACAGATAGCGGATGTCAGACAGATGAGGAGGACGAAGTATTAAGCAAAGCTTACACAGCAGGAAGAAAAAAGAAAAGTGTCAAAAAGAGTGTTGATAGCTGCGTCCAGACTGATGATGAGGACCAAGAGGAATGGGAGGCCCAGAGAAGTCGACAAAGCCGTCCCCGTACTGCTAGAGGTGATAGGGGTGGGGGATCAGAAATGTCTATTCAAGCCCACACTGAAATTTCTATACAAACTGACGTGGATGGGAATATTCGAATGGACACGAGAATGGAGGTGTCAGACTCAGAAAGGACCTCACCGAAGAAACGTCCTACTCCCTTAGAAATAGCCCAGTCTGCCAACCTAAAACCAGAATTTTCTTCCCTTCAAGCGCATCCTAAATCCCCTAAAGTACTCTATTCTCCTGTATCACCATGTATATCACCTAGCAAATCCCTTGAATTTGTGTCCTATGATAAGTCCCTAGGTGATACCAGCCCACAAAAGCTAAGGGAAAGCATTGACCCATCAAAATCCTCTCCAGCAAGTCCTCGGGGACACAAAACCATGCAGCGATCGATGTCTGACCCAAAACCCATGAGTCCAACAGGAGAAGAAAGGGCAACATCTGGTACGCAGTATGGTGAAGGCCATCCGGTGAGTACTACATTATCCTGCACCACTGTGACAAATGTCAGACACTTGCACAAAGGTAAAGAAATGTATTTTGTCAATTGTCAGAAAATGAGCAGGATGTTGCTGGTGTTGTTTTTTTTTCCTCATTTGCTTTGTAATGAGTAAAATGGATTTAAGTATATCTAAGGAAAACATTTTTCTGTCGCAGCAAATTTTATGAAAAGATATGAAAAAAATTCTCCCTCAGCAAGTTACCAGTGAGAATTCCATACCTTCATTAATTGTTGTTTAAAATAAGCTGAACATGCAGAAAGAAATTAGGACTCTCAGGTTTTAAGAAAGATAAATAACTACTTTGTTGGACTGTAGAGTACACATTAACGTTTTGTGACTTTTATGGGAATAAACGCAGAAACAGCAAAAATGGTGATACACAAATACCATCACTTACCCAAGGAAGCAATACAGGCCAGAGATATCTCTGCCTTTACATACTAGACACTATAAATGTTATCAGATATTCAAACATGTTTGGGTGTTAAGGTTTTTAATTTAATCATGTCACCATTTTATTTGCTATAGGGAAAAGGATCAGGTGGCACACCCACGGGGACGCAAAAGAAGGTGAAAAGGACTCTTCCCAATCCCCCCTCTGAAGAAGAGTCAACAACAAGTGGACAGACGGCATACACCACGAACTCAGCTCGCCGAAGGATGTGTCGAAATTCAAACATGGCACGTGCCAAGATCTTACAAGACATTGATCGGGAGCTGGATCTGGTTGAGCGAGAGTCTTCCAAGCTCCGCAAAAGACAGGCAGAGCTCGACGAAGAGGAGAAAGAGATTGATGCTAAGCTGAGGTATTTGGAGATGGGGATCAATCGCAGAAAAGATGCACTTTTAAAGGAAAGGGAGAAAAGAGAAAGGGCCTACTTACAGAGTGTCGCAGAGGATAGAGATTACATGTCAGACAGTGAGGTTAGTAACATCCGAGAGACTAGGAGTGTCCAAGACGGTGGTGAAGATGAGGACATTGAGGATCATCTTCTTGAGCGCCCCAGAACAGCTCCTCACTCAGAACTTGATGATTTTGCTCCTCCCCAAACCAAGCATGAGTATGGAAAATACTCTCAGTACCAATATCCTCAAAGCCAATACCAGCAGTCAATCTATCAGACTCCACAGTCCTACCAATCTCACTCCATCTACTCCTCTGTTCCTTCACTCACCACTGCCCAGCAGCAGAGTTATCAGCAGATGCTTTTGTTGCAGCAGAAAGCGGCAAGGCAAGCAGCTCTCCTGTCTGAGCTCGATGCGACTAAATACGATGTCATTAGTCGTCAGCCTGATCCCACGTCGTCAGCTTATCTTGGTGTCAAATATGACAAATACGGTAACCATCTAGACCTGAGAGCCCTGGAGGTGGGAAGCATAGCAGGTAGCCCAATGTCAGCTGTTTCTGATTCCTACTACACAGAGGTGGAACACCACACACCTCGGAGCTACATGCTGCTGGAAGATGCTGCAGAGTTAGCTAAGACCTCCACAGGTCTGTCTTCGTCGTATAGTCTAGCCGAGAGGGAACTGGCTAAGGCAGAGAAGCTTTTGCGTAGAAGTGCTGCAGATCTTGGGTCTACTGACTATCTGGGCTCCACCTCTAGGCTCCATGCTTTTGGAAAGACTCCTGATGAAGAGGATACAATGGAGGAACCCTATGAATTAAAACTCCTGAAGCAGCAGCTCAAGCAGGAGTTTAGACGAAGTACAGGTGGCACAGAAAGCTTAGAACAACTGACGGGTCTCTCCCAAAACTACTATACTCCAAGCACTGGTGTCTCTAGTTATTCCCAAAGACACTATCCAAAGTCAGACAAATACAGCATCAGTCGACTTACTCTTGAGAAGCAGGCGGCAAAACAACTTCCAGCATCAGTGTTGTACCAAAAGCACAAAACTCCAATACTAGATCCTAAAATCTCCTCCAAGTATTCCTCTATAACAGACAGCAGGGGTTTGGAAACTGATTATAACTATTTGGGCTCTACCAGTGCATCGCCCAGATCCAGCAGGCTGCTGCAGGATGAAATTACATTTGGCCTTCGAAAGAATATTGCAGAGCAACAAAAGTATCTTGGGTCTACCTTGGGAGCCAATTTAGCTGGATCCCTAAATTTGGGCCAGAGCTTGGGCTTGGACTCTGCTTATCCTAGTGGTAGTCGGTCAAGACCCTCATCCAGACCTACTTCGTGCTATGGCCTGGACTTGTCAATGAAAAGGGACCTTTCGAGTTCTTCACTGAGGCTTAAAGGAGACGGAGAGTCATCTGGAGATGGTCCAAGTTATCAAACCCCCTCTGGTCGCACCAAGCCCACCAGCCTTCCAATTGTGCAAAGCGGTCGTGGACGAATTCCTATCGTGGCACAGAACTCGGAGGAAGAGAGTCCGTTAAGCCCTGTTGGTCAACCAATGGGCATGGCTCGTGCGTCAGCTGGGCCCCTGCCTCCTATTTCAGCTGACTCGAGGGACCAATTTGGTTCCTGCATGTCCCTACAAGATTCCCAGCAGCAGCAACATATACGAGAAGAGCCAACAAGGGGTAGGAGTTATGTGCTGCTGGATGATCTTCAGGGCACAATGTCAGATAGTGAAGGTAAAAAACAAACTTGTAAGACTGCATCTCTTTCCGTTTTAAGTGTTTTGTGAATAATAGTTTGTGGGTGAGATCTGCATTGAACGGTAGCATGCATGACATCAATATTTAGCTTGTGATTAGTATTAAATGTGCATGCTTCTATATTTTTGTTCTTCTATTCAACATTTACTTTGTCGTGCATCTTGTTTTCAGTACCTGTCCATAACTGTTGTCTGTAGGTTCAGATCTGAGGTGTATGCATGTCTTTGTCTGTCATGCTGACTTTGCTTGCATATATATTGTAGCATTTCTCTTTACATTCACTGTATAGTCTCATCTTTTTCTGTTTGCATGACAATCTAATTTGTAGAAATTCCTCCCATCAAATATAATGTAACAGTTTCTAAATTTATCTGTGACGTTTTATGGTCGAGGGCACTCTGATAACACGACACAAAAAAAAACATAAGATGCTGTTATCACAGAATGAAATGCATTACATTTGATGGAAAACATTTATTTCTGCATAATAAATTCAAATCTTAAACTTGCATGTCTTTTATGCTTGTCTTTTGAAATGTGTGTATTGCATGTCATTTATCATTTTGTCTTTCGTGGGTTATACTTGTGTTTCTAATCGAGATTTACATGTGTACACATACCTCTATGTTTAGTTTGTTGTAAAGTTCAACACTTTAAGTCAAATGGAGAAAATATGCAATGAGTTTTCAGCTAAAAAAAAATGGTTGCCAGGGCTAATTGTTGTCATTTAGGCTACAAAAAAATTACTTAAAAAATAACCTGTCCCCCGGATTACTGAACAACTAGAATTTGGATACAAATAATAGTTGCCTTGCACTTAATGTGTTTTTTTTCCATTTTAATGGAAAAAAGATATTGTCAGTTTTCCTTGTTCAGGGACCTAGTAAGATTGTCTTACTAGGTCGAGCCAGGCATAACATTGTGTTATGGACCCACCTGGCCATGCTCCATTTCCTCATCAGCTTTTAACTTGGGAGATTTTATTGTTTTTGTTTGTTGTCTTGCTGACAACAAACATGATGCACCTCTCCCACTAAAATATCAATACCCCCCATTTTCTGTTTTGACTTTAACATATAGACCTTTATTTTTACATTACTTACAAAAAAAAATAAAAAATAAGCAAAAGAAAAAAAGTCAGTTTAAAGTTCTGAACAATTGTTTTCATTCTGTCTGGTAAATATAGCAATTGCCAAGATTTTGCAATGTAAACCAATTTCCCTTAATTGCAGCCCTATGTGATTCCATGATGGCATTGAACAGAGACGATGCAACTGATGGTAGAGTATTAGTTCAGTTCTACAGTTATCTATGAGCTAACATACTAACCTGAACCACAAGTGCAGTGTGCCTCTCGATGGAATTAGGACTAAATGTTGGGGGAAATGAGTGCAGATTCTGCTTAAAAGCAGTTTGAAGCAGATTTTGTTGCAAATGTAATAAAATATGTTTTGAATAAAACCGCTTGCTTTCAGTTGAGGAAAATTGATATTCATATCTACAACACCCAACATTTACATTCCTGGAGGATTTTATTGCCCTTTACTATTCGATCATGCACACTTCAGTAACCCTGTCTAAGTCATCCACAAACTGCGTCACTTTTCTGCTTATTTCACATCAATGTTCCTTTTGCCATTCGGTTTGTACATCACCAATACGTTTTCATCTTTTATAATTAGCTGTGTCCTTATAAGCATGACATCACATTTAGATACACTTGAGCCCATCCTGTTTTGTAAGATGCAAACGGTCTGACTCCGAATGAGTTTGAATTCTGTCCCTAAAGCCTATCACCTCAGGCGAGACGAGACCGACTGGTTTGACAAGCCGAGGGATGGACGGCCAGAGAACGGGCAAGAAAAGAGACAGGTGACATATGAAAATATCAGTTCATACAAATGCAAGTCAATAAGTTTGAATATGACTGATAAGAAATTTGGAATAGACTCGACATGTTATAAGTGTTAACCTGAATTTCAATGATCGTGGCTTGCAGCTAATAAAAAATAAAAATTCAGCTTTCAGAAAATTAAAATGATGCATTAGACCAAAAAGAAGATCTCTGTGTCCTGTGCGGCATGTGTATTCAGTACTTAAAATCCTCCTTAGTGTTCGGGAGCCTCAGGTTGTTTTAATAACAGACTTTGTGAAGAGAGTCTCGTGTCTCTCTTCACAATGCCCCAAAGATTATCTCTGGCATTTAGGTCAGGAAAGTTTCCTGACCGATCAAGCGGATTGATGCCGTGGTCATTGTACTTTTGTCAGTGCGGGCAGGTACCATATCTTGCTGGAAGCAGAAATCAGCATCTCCGCGAAGCTCGTCCACTTCAGTGTGATGCGGACAAGGCTCTAAAGTTTCCTTATAGACAGCAGTGTGACTTTAGAGCTCACAAAACTCAGTGGACCAAGACCAGAGGACACGGCTCCCCACATTCTTTACTGGACTGCCAGCATTTTTTAAATTTATGTGGCCACCTTGTGAATGAAATCATTTCAGGCATTTGCTTTTTCCAAGAATTAAGTGTAATCTTAAATTTAGACCTAAACTTTAAAACAAATTCTGCATTGAAACTGTCTTTTATTGGTTTTATGTAATATTTAAGCTTTCTCTGAAACAGAATTTGTTTGTTTTTTTGTAAGTTTTTCCATCACATTTTGACTTAAATTGTGTTCAGTCAACAAAAGCTCTGCGCTACCTATCTTTTGAAGTGATCAAGCTTAGAAATATATAATTATTAATAAATAAATTATTTTAAGAACTAACTAGAACCAAATGATTTTGTTTTTCTTATATTTATAAAAACAAATGAAGGTGGGTGTAGTGCTACTTGTTTACTGAAATGACCGTGAAGTGGTATAAAATGCTCAAATATTCTATGAACAAAGACGCCGATGCAGTAACTCACACCCAGTGACACAAATAAATACCTTACATGTAATGTGAGTGCAGAATATTAGTTACATATTTTCCTTTTGTATGCACAACAGGGGAAAGGTCCCTACTATCCATTCCCTCACCTCAGGGTCAAACTACAGAGGGATCTCAAAGACCGCAGTGTCGCAGGTAAAGTAACACAGGTTTAATAAAGTTAAATGCAGTTATGTGAAACACTATGTGAATTCACAAAGCTAATCACGTATCAACCATACAGATATTGTACTGCATTTAGCTTTCTATGTTGGTTTTATTTAAAATCTTCATGTTAATATGATGATTTAAAGAGCATGACTGATGAGTGTCATGCATTTTATTTACCCTATACTGAAATCCCATCACAAGACTCCTTCAGGCTCAAAGATGGCAGACGTGTTTTTGATCTTGCTCGTCTTCACAGTGAGCTTGCCTTTCTCAAAAAATAAAAATAAAAAAGCATGTCCCTCACATTCTATCTGACAGAAATAAACAAACAGCCCACGAGGAATTAATTTCTTTAAAAAAGAGTGATCAGGATTATCATCAATCGTTTTGTTCTGCCTTCAATTACCATATCAAATTGTTTGACGATATTAAGTGACTGTGGTTCTGATTCTGTATTGAACGGAAGGGATGACTGATGGTATTTGTGTGCTGCATGTGGAACCATTGAGCAAAGGAGGAAATCGGTAACTTAATGTGATGAAATCCACATAGCGAAACTGGTTCTAGACAAAGGATTGGAAATGTTCACAGGTTCACAGTTACTCCTGAAATACAATTTTAACACTTCCTGTAAATGGGGAGGAGACATATTTTTCTGCCCTAAGCATTCTTTTATGAAAGTTTAGTTAGGTAGAGTTTTTTAAACCCCATCACTTTCAAATAGAGCCACCGTGCTTCTTACACACTGGTAACATAAAATACAGCAGATCTCAAAAGGGCACGCACGTTTGATAAAACAGGAAACTTCTGCGATGTAAAATAACTAGGCTATGATGAATCATTTCCTTTGTCAAAGTAATATTTTCGCTTTCTGATTCAACTGAAAAGAAAAACGACCTGAATAAGAAAGCACATCATTACAACCAATACTTTGGTAAAGTACGTTTTGATTTGCTTTTTTTTGCTTTCAGGACACCACACTTTTATTTGGAAATAATTGCTTTTTCTACATTGCAAAGGTTTTCCCAAATTTATCAGACTGTAGGGATAATCTTACCCAAAAGCTCCTCAGGTGACATCATAGCATTTTTATTAATTTTTTTGATTTAGGTCAGGACTCCAGTTATGCCATTTCACAAGTTTTTTTTTTTTGGGGGGGGGAAACCCTTTTTTTTATTATTTTAATGCATACTGTGATTCCAAGGCAATATATATATATATATATTTTAATCGATTTTCATGTATTACTTTCCTATTGAAAAATCACACAAATATGATCATAATATCAATAACAATATTTATGTGTTTTTTTTTTTTCCTATACAGGAAATGGTTTGGGTATCCGTGTAGTTGGAGGAAAAGAGGTTCCAGGTGGGAACGGAGACATTGGAGCGTATGTTGCCAAAGTCCTACCTGGCGGAGCTGCAGAACAAACAGGAAAAATTCTTGAAGGTAAAACCTTCCCCTGACTTCCTTTTTCTTTTAGTTCAGTATTAAATAAAATAAATAGCTAAACAGGTTTTCTAACATTGAGGGATTTTGAAAATGCATTTCTAATTACAAGTCTAGTTCTGCTTGTTTTGGAAGAAATGATAAGTCTCTCAATCTACTAAAACACACAGTGTTGTTCAGAACTGCAAATACTGTGTGACATAAAAGTCAGCATGTCTACTACAGAAGCTAAAGTTTAACTGACTGTATATGCTGTAATTGTAAATGTGTTCATAAGTTTCTCAAACTAATGATACACTTTTTGCACTCTTGGTCAAAAGAAGCAAGTTTCTTTCTACATTTTATCCAGTCTTTAAGGGCATTCAGTTCAATTTGGATTTTTTTTCCCCACCACAAAATAACCTTTTTCTACAAAATTACCGGCGCTACACTCATTTACTACCCATCACAATTCCCATTAAGTATGTGTTACTCAAGCATTAGGGATGAGAAAAGACTTGAACCATCTCAAGAGACAATGTTTGATTTTATCCAGTATTGCGCAATAAAAGTCAACCCTCGTTTAAAAAAAAAAAAAATCACTTTGTAATGACAAATAGACATGAGAATAAGATGGTTTAATAAGTGGGGAGACTTACACCTCAAGATGAAATAAGGATGTGCAAGGGCGTTGCAGCTGACCAGAAATCTCCCCTCTGCTCGGGATGACAGTCTGCCAGGACAAATCAGGCGAAGCCTCCCCGAGACGAGCCTCATCACTGCATTAGAACGGTGGATGTCTCCTGAGTTGTGTGCTGCTCGGTCAAGATGAGCCCTGAGTGAAGGCTCGTGTCTCAAAGTGTCTGAATCAAACCCAGCAATATCCCGACTTACATTGAAAATATGTAAAAAAAAAAAAAATAAAAAAAAGGAAAAGAAATTTAGTAGAGACGTTATCCAATGATTCTTTTGAAGTCCATATGAATCCGTTGGAGTTTGCTGACCACAGCTTGTCTGACGTTTGAAACCTTCTGTTATTTCGCATACATAGGAGCACACTTATTTTAAAAGAGGGTGTTTGAGCTTTCCTCTGAGAATTCAAGTTAATATTTTCTTACCCAAGGCGGAAGCTCATCTATTACAGTCGTTGTCATGGTCATTCCCACGTTTTCTTTGCAGCAGGTAGGAGGGGGAGTACCCTGAACCCTATTTTCTTCTTTCAGAGATGAGTGAAATCACCTTCAACATGAAAAGGTCCAAACAAATGTGTGCAACCTGAAAACTGCGAGCTGTATCAGAAAAATGTTGGAGTCGTGAACATCAGTATGGCACTGTGCCCTTTGGACAGTTTTCATATTTCTATGTGATTTTTACAGATTATATTGATGCACAAAACGCAGTTAAGGGTTAAATTACCTCCTTGGAGGCGAGCAATTCTGCATTAAACATTACATTGCTCTCCAGTCATTGCTATAGCAGACACTAAATAAAAATAGATTTTTCCAAAAGCTATCAGATCATTATTAGCGCTGAGCCATAGTGGTTGCAAAGCGTTTGGTTCCGACTCACTGTGCCGGTTTGGTGCATGGAGAAACGTTGGGATTTTTCAGAAGCCCGGCGTCACGGAGAAGTGCGAGTGTTTGCACGTATGACTCTGTGTGTCTGATCAGCTCAGCTGGTCGCTGAAATCTGACGTCTTTAAAACGTGACAATTTGAAACTACAGTGTAGCTCCCTTGTCGCTCACGCTCTCTCAGCCCGCGAGTATCGCCGCAAACCCAAGACGCTACTGATGAGCTGCTTCAATCCATGTAAGTTGTGTCCGTGTGAGTGTGCAGGACGGGAGATTGCTGTGGCTTTGCTGTGTTGACTAACATTTGAGGACATAATGTCTGAAGACTGTCTCCAGATTATAACTTTCTACTTTCCGTACTTTAAATACCCTACAGTAAAAACTCACCTCGGCTCATGAATGAAAACAAATAATCTGGGTGCTTGCTATCAGTTACAAAGACCCATTCTGGGTTTAATTAACTTTGTTGTGGTGTGAAGTGGCCTGCTTTATAATCTTGACCATATATTAAAAAAAAAAAAGTGAAAACATTGTAAATACAGCGTTGTTGATGGTGTGCTTTTCATGCTCTTTCTATTCACAGGAATGCAAGTGTTGGAGTGGAACGGTGTTCTACTGACGGGAAAAACCTACGAGGAAGTGCAAGGATTGGTTGGACAGCTGTGTAGCGAAGCAGAACTATGTGTCAGACTGTAAGTATCACATCTTCTACTCTTTTTACTGACGTTCGTTTTTTTATATATCGTCTTAATTTTCTTTTGGACCATTTTTTCCCTTTTTGCCCATCTAGTTATGTGTTTTATTGCCATAAACAACTTAGCGATTCCGTATGTTAACCAGAGGTTATTGAGTCCTTTTTTTTAAAACTTAGTGTGTCTCTTATCTTGTAGTTGTTGGGTTTTTTTTTTTTTTTGCTTTGTCTTTCATCATATATGATTTTCAAAGCTAAAATGAAGTCTTTTCTTCTCAGTGACCTTAACATGTTGGCTGAGTCTGAAGATTCCCAGCATCTTGAATTGCAGGAGCCCAGCAAAGGTGATGCTTTGTGTATTCTTAATTTTGATCCTCATTTGATGTTTCCCTTCAATGCAGTCGCTTTGACAGTTTCATCAAATGTTTAACCCATCTGCAATAGTTGTGTTCTCTTTCACTGGTAGTCAGTCAGATTTACAGCAAAATGAAAGTGTTGCTCCATAACGTATATTTAGGAAAACAAAATATAGGGGCCAAACTTTAATACACACTGAAATGGACAATTACACACACATCTTCTATGTTGCGCTCATAGGTTTGAATCACCAGAGAGTTTTTAGTACATTTATCAATCTCGCTCCTACAACCCAGGACACCAAGTTATGTTCTGATTGTGTTTGTTTTTCTGACTGATAGGGGAGAAACCTCCCAGATCTCCAGGCGTTGATCCCAAACAGCTAGCTGCCGAGCTGCAGAAAGTGTCACAGCAGCAGGCTCCCATGTCCGCATCGTCCTCGAGCCTGGCCGCTCCGACGTCTGCCACGTCCAGTCCCGGTCAGCCTGGATCCCCCTCCGTCAGCAAGAAGCGCCACGCCAGCAAGGCGAGTCGAAGGGAAGGGATTTCAGACGTGTTCTGTCTGAAACTGTGGTTTCAGACGCAGGCCTCGGAAAGAGTCATGTTCAAAAGTAGACCATCATAATTGGGCTTTCAAAAATTTGCACAAAACTACACATTTTTCCAGACATTTACATCTAGAGGCAGAAATTACTGCACAACTTTGTCTTGTTCTGTCAGAAAATCTTTCTGAAAAAAAAATGCTACATTTGTGGCTGTAATGTGACGAAATGGGAAAAATGTTCAAAACGAAGGAATACTCTTGTCAATCAAAATTGTTATCTGAAACAAGGAATTTAACTTCGACTTTTAAATGCTCACACTCTAAAGACACAAAGTATGCATAGATAAACTTTAAAGGAAATACAATGGATAAAGGAATCATATGTACATTTATTTACTACCCATTTTACACATAAGCTGAAAAAAACGTATTGTTGTGAAGTCTGTGCACATTGCCTAAAAGACAGAAAAATGAACAGACATAAACTTAAGGCCCTTGTAGCAAATAATCTCCCAGTTGTGCCTCCAAGCATTGCAACAAATACAGCAGAGTGCTGTACTTTATGTACCTCAGGACCACCCACCAGTAAACTCCCCTCCTACACACTTGCATCTATCACAGTCTCAGCATCTTATTCTCTTCCTTTGCAGACCACAGAAGGATCCAAGACACACCCCCACCCCATCTCTGGAGAGATACAGGTCTGTAAAACAAATCTCTGCTATTCACAAAACGTGTTTCTGACTTTTGGTGTCTGTGAAGTATTCTAAATCCAAGGCGACATGAAGGTAATTCATGCCATTCGTGGGATATTGTCTTTTCTTTTCAACCGCCTTGTCCTTTTACAGCTTCAAATCCACTACGACAAGCAGCTTGGCAACTTGATAGTTCACGTCCTGCAGGCCAGAAACCTCGCACCGCGCGACAACAACGGCTACTCGGATCCATTTGTAAAAGTGTATCTCCTACCAGGGAGAGGGTGAGTCAGGGGAGTGCAAATTTTTGAGGCCGTAACTGGTTCTGAACTGGAGCAAAGTTGGTTATGACCGCGGGTTATCATCAAAGAACATTGTTGGTGTAAAAATGTTAGAAATTTTTTTTTTAAAAACCACATGTTTTATTCAGAATTAGAGCCAGACTGAAATGATGTTTTGTTCCATCTGCTATTTTCCCATCAGTGCTGCACACACAGCCACTTTGTTGAAAACAAAACTGAATTTTCATTCATTTAAAATCGATTTAAGATTGATTTTTTTTTTTTTTTTTTTTGTCTTACCATTGCATCTTTCGATGTGCAGCACATGGTCTTTATTTGATATCAGCTTCACATCACTACGACACTTTGAGCCAACTAGCTTTTAGGTAAACTAGGCTTCCTCCTTTTTTTCTTCTTTTTTTTTTAACGGAGATTATTAGCTTCTTAATCACTGCTAAACAAGCATTACGTGAATCATGCGAGGCTTAACTCTGACATGTGCTCAAGCTGTTGATGGATGTGATACTGCAGGTATAAATGCAGACTAAATCAATAGTGCTCATATTTGCCTGCAATCTGATCCACACTCCCTCAATAAGTCCAGGGCTCCCCTCTCGCTGAGATGGCATTATAATGCAATTAACTCTTTCACCTTCTCTTCTGCCTGAGATGAGACCTTCTGTAGAATTCTGTGGGGTTTTTTTTTTTTCATTGATCATTTATGATAAATATAATAATGTACGGCTCCATGCATTTGGCCAAGATCTTCAGCTCCATTTATGTCCAGATAATTGTAGAGGGCGTCAGGGTAAGGATGTTGAAGTTGGTAGTAGTGAGGAAAACTGTTAAGACTGAGACATAAACCCTCGTGCACATTCTCATGTATGTGCTTTTGAGCTATACATGACTTTCCACTGCTATTGGCACAAACTGTAATCCCCACACAGACTCTCTAGTTCCATCACAGATCTCCTGACAACCAAATTAAGGTTGTTGAGAACAATCGCTTCAGGCACAGCAACCAGAAAAAAAAAGAGGAAAAACACATCTTGTTTGATTTGGTGAAAGTTGGTACTAAATTGTCCACCTGCAGCTTTTTGAGGGGGTTGAAAATATGTGGGCCCCTTCAAAAAAGTATTTTATGTGAAAACCAATCTGCCATAAGGTTGTGACCAGAGAGTTGTTATAAAGTAAATAGCTAATACTACCAGATGTCCTTTACACCCTGAGCACTAAATGGCTGCAGAGCATCAATACAGGCCTAGGTATGTGTAAAATATGCATCAACAAGCATCTTGGCTGCATAAAGACCAAAAGCAGTTTTAAGCGATTTCGCAACAAAAGTTAAAAGATGTAAAATGAATAGTTTTGATTTTTTTTTTTAATAGGTAAAGTTATATGATGTCATTATCTGTAATAAACCTCTTAGTTGTGCTGCAGGGATGTCACGTTGCAGTGAGTTTCTAGACTAGTGATGAAATCAGTAAAATGACAGAAAACTAATCCACATGGTTGACTCGGTTTTGACCAATTTTAGTTATTTAAACAACTGGGAAAAAAATTTGATATCTGTGAAGTGGCTGGCTATTATCAATCAATTCACCTGCCCAGCTGAAGGGCATCAGTCCGTTAAAAGTTTAGTAAAGCATTAGTTTTTGTGGCAGTAGCTTATTTGTTTTCCAGCGACATTTAAAGATGATACATTCCGGTGGGTTTTTCAGGTTTGATAGTTGTTTGGAAATGATCCCACCTGGACAAGGTGGAGTGATACAGCAGGTAGCCTCATCAACCATAGCTCTGCGTAGCAACAAAGATGAGAGAATAGTTCTAAACGTAACAAAATCACTTTTCATCTACTCGACTGTCATGTCAACTCAGTTAAGGTTTCTAAGAAGTTGGAGTTTGATTAGTCACTACACAGTTTTCAAATTAGAAAATGGACTTTGCTGCTCAACACTGATGCACTAAAGCTACTATCAGTAAAACATTATAACAAATAAATTCTTTTTTTTTGTGCACATTTACTGTCTCTTTTTTTTTACTTTTAAAACACAAATAAACCACAAAGTAAGCCCAAATCTATTCTAAGCTCCTCTTCCCTGAAGTCCTCACAGTCCACTGAGACGCTCCGAACCTCCACCCTCCCTCTGACTATTGTTTCTGTATGTTGTTTTCTACATTTAATGCATGCTGGACCCCTCAGTCAGGTCATGGTTGTCCAGAATGCCAGGTATGTGACTTGCCCACTCTAGTTGTGTTTTAGTAAAGGAAAAAAAAAAAAACTGGTTGTCAGTTTGGCAGCCAACTTAGTAGGATCGTGGTTGATCAGTTCAGTGTCTAGTAACTCCTTTCATTCTTTCCTTCATTTTATGTTTTTTGGTATTGTTAACTTTACTAATATCTTGACATCTTGGTAATAAAATTATCATCCTTAACCTCCTAGCCCGACTTACCAAATAGTTCCCAGTGCCTTTGGCTTCTCATGATAGATTGTTTTTTGTATTTTCCCATTAAAATGTGAAATTCAAGGTTTTAGCTCTAACCATTTTAGTTTACCCCATGTAGGGCTTCAAAAATCTGCTCCCACATTAATCGTCAGTCCCATGCTGCACCCTTTAACGCTCGGTCACATTAGCTACACACCTGTGACTTTACATAGAGTGAATTGTTCTTGTCTTTTTCCAAACCTACAAAAGTCCCATACCCAACAATCCTAAATCAAACCCTGTTCTCTGCAAAAAACATCCATGTGAAAAAAGTCATTTATTCAGTTTGTGTTCTCTTCCGTAAGGGGTTAAATATTTATTCCCTCTCAGAGTCATGTGTTTGACCTACTCCATGACTTTCGGGTTTTCTGCAAATACTAAATCGACGTCTTTGAAGATGTTTTCCAAATGACCCACCCAAGCAAACGGTAGGATGTCAAAAATTCTGTGAGACTAAATGACTTAATGGACCACAAAATGGACTTTTTTGCAGCACACCCTGACATCAGTCCTTTCTTTCCATGCACGTAGGTCTTTGCATTATTAACCATCCAAAACAGTGTTCATCACTTTCATTGCCTTCCTTCTATAGTTTCACATTGTGCCCTCTTTTAACCCAACTACTTGCCCTTGTCACAGTGTGGTGGTTCGTGTACTTGTGTGTTTGCCTAAGCGATAACAAAGTGCACATGTTTTTTGTGATGTTTTCCCACAGTGCTGAAAACAAGAGAAAATCCAAACATGCAGGCAAGAGCCTGAATCCTGAGTGGAACCAGACCGTCATCTATAAAAACATCCACCTGGAGCAGGTACTGAACTATTTCTGGAATGCATGAAACCCTTCCAGTCTTTTGCATTTCATTATGGACTTGGATCTGATCCACATTCTAATTTTATACTACATTACCAATGGTAAGTTTTGTACATCTTTTGATTATTTCAGATTTAACCTCACATGCCTCACACCAGTGCTCTCACAAGCTTCAGGGGTAAAATTGCATCCACAGTTGTTTGGCAAAGTATTGGCTCTATGCATCTTTCTGTCAACTCAAATAGCACTCTGTAACACCGAGCTGAAAGTAAAAGCTTAAACAGTTTGGACCAGGGCGTGTGGGGTCTGCGGTGTTAACTGCTTTTTTTCCTGTCCCTAGACCTGCATGAGGGTTGTAGTGTGTTCAGTTTTCACTTCTGATTCCCTCCACCAGGATCACTGACTGTAGAACAACAGAGCTTGTCATAATTTGGAATGTATGTGTTTCAGCTGAGGAAGAAGACTCTGGAAGTGAGTGTTTGGGACTATGACAAAGGTTCCTCTAATGATTTCTTAGGAGAGGTAAATGTTTTTAATGGAAATACAAATAACTCACCCAATCTGCGAACATTTGCTAACGTGGTTTGGTTGTCCCCCAGGTTCTGATCGACCTGTCCAACACAGCCCAGCTGGACAACATTCCCCGATGGCTCCCCCTTAAGGAGCAAAGCGAAGGCGACCCCCACAGACGTTCCCACTCAGGCCAGGGTCGTCATGGTTCCTCCAAGCCCTCCTCGCAGCACTCGTCCCCTAAAGTCTCCGGCCCAACTCATGAGAGTCAGGATTCCCCCAAATCATCTGTCACCAAGAGTCGAAGCCATGGGATCTTTCCAGATCCAGCCAAGGGTAGGACATGATGAATTTCCTCAACAGCTGTCCGTACCCCGCTGGTCCCCTGCTGCTCCTGCTCCCCTCCTCTCTGTACTGGGTATTCCTTTTCCCTGTGATTCCTTTTCCTGTCTCCTCTCTCTTCTACGGTGCCAACCTCTGTCCTTGTTTATCACTACCTGTGTTCTCTGCTGCTCATTATGCACTCACTTGTAGCTTCAGCTTCATGCTTTTTTTTAATTTTTTTTACATGGTCTGTTTTCTTGGTTGCCATAATGTCACCCAGCTCAGAGGCCTAGCCTTAGCTTCCCGCTATCCTTCCTCTGCCACAGAGAGCAACATGGCTGTGGAAGGCTTTGAAAGCCTCCCTACTTTTGCAAAAAAAATAACAACAAAGTAGCATAAAATTTACTAAGATTGCTCCAGAGGGTCCTAGGCTTGGCGCAGGTGCTATTGAGCAGGCCACAGCCTCTTCAGTTCTGTCAAGCAAAGAGTAGCTTTTTCAGTAATTTGGTGAATCTGGTTGTTTTAGACACACAGGTGACCACTGTCGAGAAATCCAACAGTAGTCCTGGCACATCGAAGCCTTCCTCGTCCGAGGGCCAGAGCCAAAGCCCCAGCCACGGACACAGCCAGCACTCTCGCTCACATGCCGCTTCACGCTCCAGCAAAAGCGCTGCGAGGCAGCACCATCAGGACAGCAGCACTGGAGGCAGCGGATCTGCTGTGATAGCGCGGGGCGAAGCCCAACAGCAGTTGCAGCAGCAGCAGCCGCCGCCACAACGCCTTCCACCAAGTAAACCAAGACGCAAATAGAGCCCACGCAGCATGGCCTCCTCACACTCATCTCTTCCTCCTTTTTTTTTTTTTTCATTTGGCCTTTCTTTTTCCGTTCCTTTACTTTCCTTTTTTTTTTTCTTTTTTTATCTTACTCTAAGTCCTACTGAGATTTTAGGCGTTCTGGTCCTCTTCTGTTGTTTCCAGTGCGCCATCCTATCTCCTGTATGTATTTACGTGTATTTAGAATGAGCACCCCCCACGTTCACGCTGGAACATTTTCTCTAACAGGGTCTAGCCGCCTTTCAGTAAAACTGAAAAGAAAGACGTAAGACGAGGCCATGAATATACAAACTTTAAAAAAATGACTTTGTCTTCATTCAAAATAAATTGATGAAGAATTAGTAAAAGTTCAACTGTGACAAAGCTGCATAACCCTTACTCAATTCCACTCTCAAATAAGGGATCAAATTTATCATTGATCGTGACTGTTTAATATTTATCCAACTTTTATTAAAGGAAAATCCCAGATTATATATTTTTGGCATTTTTATTTTTTTCTCTCTTTTTCTTTTTTAGTATTTTCTTTTTATTACTTTCTTTAAAATCTAACAACCAGCTTTTTTTTATTTTTTTTTTAAAAACAAAAAAAAAACCTCCTTCACTGAGTTGGTTGTGCATGCTTGTGCGCCACCCCCTTTCTGGACCCACAATGCACTCCGGGCTGACGCTGCGCACCCCTCTCGTTCGAGACACCACGCGGCGAAGGGTGAATGTGCACTGCGCACTGTGGGCTGCATGCGATTCTCACTCGAGCTGGTTGCCGTGGTGAAGATGAACTGCGCTCTGAATCTCCATCTTGCTCCTCCCTTCTCACACCTTCAACTGCGATGCCGTGACCTTTTTTGTTTCCTGCTGTTGACCCTGCAAAACCCAAACGCATCCAGGCCAAAGGAGCCAGCTCTCGCTACGGCACCAGAGACACAGCGTAGTTGGTGTGCTCACCATTCAGAGACCCCAGTCTGACTGGCTGCCTGCCCTGCCATCGACCCTGTCGGCCAAAGGGAGCAGAGCAGACGGCAGACTCCTGAGCCTCAGGAAAGCTGTGTCAGAGGAGAGGCCGCAGAGCATCGGAGGTGAGAGTTTTGCCCCCAAGAGTCTCCCCTCCTCTGTCGTGTGACTGAAGCAATGAAGGGAGCAAGGAGAGAAAGAGAGAGTGAAAGAAAGAGAGGATGCAGTTACTACTAACGCACACCTGCAGAAAGAAAGAGTTGGGGAGTCTTACAAGGTAGAGCGAGACAGGAAAGGCAGAAAAGAAAGTTGCACTCAGCCACATCACCAGATTCACGCATCAAGACACGCTTCCATCTTGGTCACCCACAATTTTCACTCACTTAAGAAAAAAAAAACCCCAAAAAGGACTCAAATTGTGAAGCAACGTGGTGTTTATTGAAGTCTGCAATCAGTCAGTGATAATGCATCGAGTGGCCTGAAAGAAAGCGGCGCTGACACGGATCCGTTTTCTGCGCCACTTCCGCGTCGTTACCGATACCGCCTGTTTGAGAACAAAAGTCTAAGACGTAAAACCGTAAAACAGTGAGCATGTAAACCGTATTAATCGAAAGGGTACGTTTAAAAGTACTGTAAACCATGCCACGTCCAGAAGTAAAAATTTGCATTGCTGAATAAAAGTATTCCCCCCGCACCCCCTCATAGATTTTTTTTTCAGTTTTGGTTTTTCACACAGATGTTTTAAATAAACGCAAAAAAAGAAAAAAATGTTTTGAAATGATAATTTCACTTCTTAAGAAGGAAAAAAAAAACCATCTGATTTAATCTGACCGTATGTGAAAATTATTTGCACCTTAATCTAATAACTGGCTGTGCTAAGTACAAACTGATGGCTGGATATTCTCCATCAGGATTTTTTTATTTTATTTTATTCATGGGTCCGTCATTTACAGCAAGCTGTATGGTTCCTAAAACAGCAAAGCAGCCTCAGGCCACAAAGCTACCACCACCTCTGGGTCCCTGTAGTAATCAGATCTGGTTGTGTCTAATTATATCAAACCAAAAAACCGTAAACCTGTGGCTTAACAGGCCTGGTATTACTTTTATACATGCAGCTAGGTTGGATTGGATAGCTTTTTAACTCTTAATAATAATTGCCTCTTGCATTTACTCTGGATATCTTTGTTTTATGTTAGGGTTTGTATGATAATTGGATTAATTTTGAGACAGAAAAGCAAGAACAGAAAAGTCTGTAAGGGGCGGGGGGTTGTTTTCCACTGCGCTGTACGGCAGTAATATCTCCCATGGTCAGGTCATGCACACATTCAGTATTTCATACAGGCGATTAACAATGAAAGTAGTACCTTTGTGCCTCTTGTGTGGTCTGCATCATCCTATATGTGGTGTTGTTTTTTTTTTCTGTTTAAGCTTTCGCTGTTTTGTGTTTTTTGCTGCGAGAGACTTTAAATAAATGTGTGTCCACATGCTTCTTGCTCCTCCTTAATGTTTGTGGTCTCGTATTCCTTAAACACACTTCCTTTTTGTCCGCAGCGTTAACAGATTGTTGTTCATTTTGACAGATTTTGCAGTGCTGCAGACGTCAATCGATGCTTCTCAGCTCTGACATTTGTTTTGGACAGAGTCAAGATGCGGCTTTCGTCTTTCTGTCTGTGGTGATGGGTGTGCTTGTGTCTATGCGCAGCTCGGTCGAGCTACAGATCAAGCGACGCTCCAGTTACCGCGGCCTCGTTGGACAGTGGCCTGAGCGGTAGTGCTTATAGCCTTTTGGATGAAGAAGGAGAGACAAATGAAGTGGACAGTGCAATCTTCCAGGTCCCTCGATTGTAAGTAGGCTCAGTCTCTTTATACATGTCAGAAAGGGCTTCAACTAAAATGCGCTCCTACTTGGCATCAAACGATTAGTGGTATCAAAGTACACCAAGATGTTAACTAACTATGTTGACCTCTTCACTATTGAACCAACTAATTTTACTTTCTTAGACTCACAATAGTAGGAAGCAGCAATATTCTGCTATATAAGCATTTCTAAATACATTGCATGCTCATTGTTTGGGCAACAAAATCAAAATAAGTAACTAATGGTAGAGATTTATGATTATAACCATGCATATATTCAATTATTTGAGCTTGACTTTTAGTAACTCTTCTGTTTTAAATGTAAATACATGTCAAATATATATATATATATATATATATATATATATATATATATATATTTATTTTATTTTTTTTTGGACACAAAAATGTCAATATCAACAAACTGAAACTACGAGACAAACTAAAACTGACATCTGGAGTTTTAAAAAGCAACAACAATCATTTTAAATCCAGTTTGTTCTAAAGGTGAAAGAGTCACCACGGTTTTGGCCTTGATTAAATTTGCTTGGGAAATGATGGCTTTGCAACATGTAGCCAATGAATTCAGAAAGACGCACGTCAAACGTCGGGACCTTTGTTGTTAAGCTTGATCTCTACTAAACGTAGGTCACAAATCAAGAGGCAACAATAAACACACATTCATTTCTACACAAGAATGCCAAGGGTGGAAAGAAAAGGCCAAGTCAAAACCTTGACCTTTGTCTGATTGAAATGTGCGTCTGCCTTGTTTGAGGTTTTGATTATTGACTGGTTTTCAAACCATTAATAAACATAAATGCACAAATAAATCGCTCGTTTTCCTTTTCTTCTTTTTTCTTCTTTTCTTGTTTTTAGTGGGAAGATCCCGAATGGCACAGATGTGACGAAGTCTTCAATGGGACACAGTGATGGTGAAGGTTGTGCAAGGCTATGTGTTGCTTTATTAATAATAAATGTACTAAATACAATGCACTGCATCTCGCAGTTTCTACAATATCAGTTCATTAAAATGTTCAACCTTTTTAAAGAAAGCGATCGCAAATTTGCAATCCTTCTTAACCATCTAGTTTTGTTTTTCCACTGAGGACACATGCTCATTTACATAACATCTCATTAACAAACATGGGCTCTTTTTTCACACTTACCTGCTGCTTAGAGGCTAATCTACTTTATTACACTAAAACCTGCATTGCTGTTAAAAAGTGTTTGCTTATTTTTGCTTTTAGGCACACACAAATGTTTAAGATTAAAAAAAAATGTTTGTACTCACTTACTGCTATTAATATGTCATTCCACAAGAGGGCGGCAGAGGAATGCGGAGAAAATATCAGGCTGCGTCGTGTGTCAGCCAAGAACCCCCACTTTGTGTACGATCGCTTTATTTGTTTGTTTTCAGGAAAGACCCAGGTGATGGGGGAGATCAAGATCGCTCTGAAGAGAGAGATGAGGACAGAGGGGGAGCATCTGGTCCTGGAGATTCTTCAGTGTCGCAACATCACCTACAAGTTTAAGAGTCCAGACCACTTGCCTGGTAATCGAAACGGTCCGAGCAGCGTCACGCGGTCGCGTAGGTCCTCAAGCGTACCTGAAAGTCAGAAAACCCACGCAAGCATCCGCACGGTCTCTTAAATCCTTTTCCTATTTTACTGAGGCACAGCAGCTGTTGTTGCAATATTCCTATCAGCCTGCAGTCATGTTTAGTGTACCTTTACTTTAGATAATTGCTCGCATAAAACCAACCACGAAACAAACTGGCTCCCCTACAGGCTTCTTACATCATCCTCTTATAAGAACAGCACATATTAGACATGGAATGCGTATTTCTGCCTCATTATCAGCTCTGACGTCACACAAAATTGACCTAAATACGTAAAAAAAAAAAATATTAAAGAGACTTAGAACACACTAAATGCAATACAGTTTAAAAAAAATTTTAAAAGATGTTTTATATGTTTAAAACACAATACAGTTTATTTTTATTATTACACATAATAAATGTTACATACAATACTATAGTGATAGTCTGACATTTACAAATAGAGGACAAAGCGCTTCTATTTGGCACATTTAGATTTTTCTTGGCTTCTTTGCACAGATTGTCGCTCGCAGTGGCTTATTTTTCCATATTGGCCGGTGGTTCTGACGCTCCAGCTGGTTGTCGCGTCTTCAATTTGCATTTGCTTCCAGATGGGATCTGCAGATTGGCAGCCCTCTTTCCTTTAAGAGTATAGGTGAACTGGTGCAAGCAGTTGCTCAGTGACTCACATCATCAACTCCTTGTTGCGGTGACAGCTAAGCGTAGAGATATCTGTTGCCAATTAAGTTAGTCCTTTGCGTCTGAGTCTCTTGAGAAGAGCGAGACCGTTGGAGTTGTGGTTTTCACGGCAATGTCTGTCTGTCGGTCTCTGCAGACCTTTATGTGAAGCTCTACGTGGTGAACATCGCCACCCAGAAAAGGATCATCAAGAAGAAGACCAGGGTGTGTCGTCATGACCGCGAGCCGTCCTTCAACGAAACCTTCCGCTTCTGCATGAACCCGACGGGCCACTCGCTGCAGGTAGCTCACTTGGATGCTTACATGAGTACCTGATTTGAGAATATTGACAATCTGCTGATAAATGTTCAGGTTTTTGATAGCAATATGCCTTGCAAGAGTATCCAGGATGGTGTTTTTTCTGAATACTGAATAGTTAATAATTGTGAAAGCAAACTGCATGTTAAGTTGTATCTGTTTCGCAGCTTTTTACAAACTGCAAACTGGACTTCTTGTCCTTTCTCCTCCAATTCACAGAAATTTGCTACTTCTTTGGTGGTCTGTCATACACACACACACACACACACACACCCACACACATGCACACGCACACACACACACACACACACACACACACACACACACACGCACGCGCGCGCGCACACGCACACACACACACACACACACACACAAAGAATCAAATACACTGAAGTTCCAGGTTTTTATGTGAAAAATGGGGAAATGGGGAAAGGACATTACAAGAGTCTAAAAAGAAACTCTTGCAGAGCTAGTGAAGTACGTGTGCTTCTTCAAAAAGTGAGACGTATTATAATGTCCCTCTTCTTTTACAAGCTCTTCCTTGTGTCCAATGGAGGCAAGTTCATAAAGAAGACGCTCATCGGAGAGGCTTACGTGTGGCTGGACAAAATGGACTTGCGCAAACGAGTTGTGGGCTGGCACAAGCTTCTCGCTAGCACGGCCCAGATCCACTCGTAGGGAGCCACCCAAGACTTTAAAGCAAAAAAAAAAAAAACTGAAAAGATGATGGGTTTGTGAAATCAGAGGGAACTTAGCTGAGCATCTATGAGATTGGTCCCGTTTGGCTGTTTGGATGAATGGCGGCTCTGGAACAAAAGGAGACCAAATCCACTCCATCTCCAGACCTTGGTTTGGGGCTTGGTTCGGATGGCGCTCTCGGCATAGGGACCTCAGATTCACGTTTACATGAAAACGAACACGTTTACAGGGGGCGCGGGACACACTGTCGTTTTTCCAAAGGGAAAAGACGCGAAACAGCAGCTGATGTGGCTCAGCAGAGGTCGAGATCAACCAGGTATTACACATACTAGTCCACAAACACACACACACACACACACAATTGCTTTGCACAAAATCATTTCCACCCAGGAGAGGACCCTTAGCTCTAAAGATACAGGGGGAAAACAGGGAATCGACACACTTGTAGATTTTAATTTATTCAGGCGCTTTATCCAGTGATGAGTCTTTTCATCGGCACATATTTCGTTTATTTTTTCTCCAGAATTGTATTGAATTTCAAAGCCTTTTAGACATGAGACAAAGAAGGTTCTGCCACAGAAAAGTGCTATTTATTTTTTTATTATATTAGCGTAAAATTCTATTCTTTGTCTGTTATTTATCAGATGTTTTTAAAAAAAATCAATGCTTGGACGGAGGCATATTTTCCAAAACACACTACCTACCTAGATCAAGGAAGAAGAAAACCAAGCATGCTTTAGATTTTTATTTTCTTTTTTAGGTTTAATGAACAACTGTACTTTTCCTCCTTTGTTTTATCATCTAGCTGAATTTGTTTGGTTAAAGAATTAATATAAATATATACCAGATTGGATACTATACAGTATATTGTGCGCATGAGTCTATTTGGCATGCAGCACCACATGTTTTGCCACAAAAAAAAAAAAAGAAACACCTTTAAGGCTCACTCTGTAAATAGTGAAGTGTCATAGTTGGAGATGAAAATACTTCAATAAATAGATATCTTTATCACAGACAATCATGTCTTGACGATTGTGACATAGAGGTTTTATTTATCCACGATGCCCCCGTAGAACGTGAGACGTCGACCGTAGACTTCCTGTTTTGCTTTGTGAGATCCAAGTGGCTGCGAAAGAGGATTTGTTGTTTGCACCATTCTTCTGTTTTTGTCGGACTTGAACGTTTCGAGACTTCGA
The DNA here is from genome assembly GCF_904066995.2 of Poecilia reticulata. Taxonomy (NCBI): domain Eukaryota; kingdom Metazoa; phylum Chordata; class Actinopteri; order Cyprinodontiformes; family Poeciliidae; genus Poecilia; species Poecilia reticulata. Next base: position 7,472,625 of record NC_088852.1, on the reverse strand, counting down.
GCTGTTTTGAAATCAGACAAATATAACGTCATGAAAAAATAAATAAATAAAAAATCACAAATGATGATTTCATTTTTTTTGAGGGAAAAATGGTTACCATAACCAATCTGCCGCTGCATGAAAATGAAAATGTAAAAGTCACAAAATTGTTGACGAATGTTGAGCCACTCATATTTGCAGAATTATTGAAGTGAATCCACAATGAAGGGTTTGCCAAATTTAAGCTAAGTTTAAGGTTATGTCACATCAAGACCACCCCATATTTCTTTATTTTTTAAATTCTATTTAGAAGTGGACCTGCTTGTATACTTTGTTTTGCTCTTTGTGTTCTGGAGGCCAAGGTAACAAACTACTGGTCAGATAAGTTCTATCAAGGTTTTTTAGTACGGAGCAGAATTATAGGTTAAACCAAAAACAAGTCATTAAAGTACTACACAAACAAAGTAACCCCAGACATTGACCCTACCATCATTATGTATGAAAACCAGTATGACGCTCTCTTTCTTAAATGCTGTCATTTTACACTGACCTGCAGGGATCTACACATCCCAGTTTCAGTTTAGTCTTGTCACTTTACAGAATATTTTTCCTAACAGTTTTGGAGACCATTAAGATGTTTTTTTTGGAAAATCTTAGCAAGGCCTCCATGTTTTTTTTTTTTTTGGTCACCAGTGGGTTTTGGTCTCTGAATTCTTCCATGAATACCATTTTTGTCATTTTATTATTGTTGGATCATGAACACACAAGGCCTGCAGTGCTGTAAGATGCTGTCTTGGATAAGTCATTGGAATAAATTTAGAATGGCCATTAGAAAAGTTCACCCCTGTTTGCCTCCAGTTGTGGATAATGGCTCTCACTGGGGTCCCAAGGGATTAGAAATGGCTTTGTAACCCTTTCCAAATAAATAAACGCAAGTGATTTATTTATTTTTTCATCTGTTATTGAATTTCATTACATTGTGACTTAAGTTTGTGTCTTCCCCCCTCCCCCCTGATTATGATCTTTTGGCCTGTTTCATGCTGCTGGACCGGCTCGGCTTAAGCACTTTGCAAATCTACAAGTATGACAGTAATCAGTAAATGAAATCAACATTTGAAAATTGCAATTTGTATATAATCATTTTACCTTTATGCAATATTTAAGACATGCTTCATCATCCGAAACATCCAAGAGTAACAAAGAAACAAAAACAGGAGAATTCTGTAGAGCAGCAGACGCTGTTTCAGCATCACTGTCAACAGTCTTGTTTCAGTTTGTATGGGCGGCTCTCTTAACACACGCTTACTGTGGTATTTTGCACTTTTTTTCCCCTGCTTAGAATGTAAAAAAAAAAAAAAAAACTGGCATCCTGCTAAATTTTCTTTACTGTGACAAAATTAAAGAAGTGGTAAGATGAGACAATAACAACAGATGTGGGGTACAATAATACATGTAAATGCACTACTGCCATCTTCACTGCTATAACGCTGTGCTGTTTGTCCTTTTTTTTTTTCTTTTTAGTTAAAATCAAAAATATTATCTTTAGTGTCCTCTATGTTTGAGAAGTGGAGGTTAAGAGGTAGTGCTATTGGTTCATCCATTATCATAAGCTAAAACAAGTAGTAAAACTAACACCCGAGTGATTTCTATGCAACATCCACTGTAAAAAAAGGAAAAGAAAATAAAATAAAGAAGAAAGGAACTGCATCTTAACTTGCCAGAAGTAAGTCACCGATTTCCTAATTTGCACTGCTGCATCCTCCACAACTGGTTACTCGCTTTAATTTGGTTCCATTTTCTTTTGGACTTGTGATTTTTGTAATGCTGTACAGATGTTTACTTATTTATTGCCTGCGAGACGGTGTCATGTTGAGTTGAATTGCGTTTGCTTAACGGTACATATCAAGTGTACAGAAAACAATTTTTTTACACAATGTAGAGCTTGTTTACAACGTCAGGAGGACCTGAAACTCAGAGATAATATTATGTTACGTCAAGAAATTCCTCGAAGCTAAACGGGAAAAAAAAAGAACTTGCCTAATGTCTGCACCTACCTTTTAGTTGGTTTCATTTACAGTCAGCATATTGAAAAATTAGCAAAAGAAAAGACTGTAGAAGATTGTAATTAATGGACATTATACATGAAATGATAGTTGTTTTAAGGTCTCTCTGTAAGTTTCTGTTTGTTTCTGTTCTGTATTTATTTTTTTTTAGTTGGTATTTATGTGCCTGTGTGCAGCGAGCCATGTGGTCTCATCCTCATCCATGTCTCCTCTTTTCTGTGTTTCCACCCAAACACACGGCTGCAACTCACAACCGATTCCACATGTTCACACACTGAGTCAAACAAAGATACCATCTCCCTGTTTTTAGCATTGTAAATATATAGTTTAGTTTTTTTATACATACATATGAATATATCTATGACGGGGGGATTGGGGAGTACAGGATGTTTTAGTGGGCATAATAAAGGGAAATGTATTTTCTCTGAAACAGTGTGCAGTGGATAGACTGTAAAAGAAAAAAAAAATGTTTTGTCTGCCTATAGGGACCCAGATTAACCAAACCCTTTACACAGAACACTACAAGGTTAACACAGTCTTAACACGCAAGTCTTGTTGTGACAACTCGAGTTAGCCGCAGGAGAATTTAAATGTGCTCACTGGATGTTGCATGTTCTGTTGGTGGTTCATACTATTTTTGTGTCCAGATATTATTACAGAAAAACTTAAATGAGAAAGAAGGTATAGAAAGATATAAAGCAAAAATGTCATAGAGGGGTTTGGGGGAGGGTGTGGGGGGGAGAGAATAATGAAGAAAAGCTTAAATTAATGACGATGTATGCTGACTGTACAAAGATTTTGCTTGTAAAACCTGTCTGGTTTTTCACTTGTAAGTAAACAGAAAAAAAAATACTAAATAAATCTACTGTGATGGTTTTGTGATTGTATACAGGAGGTATTGATAAATTATGCAAAATGTGCTGTAAAAATGGCTATTGCCCCATGTCTAAATATTAAATATCAGTACAAAACGAATTATTTTCTGTTGTGCATTCACTCATGACCCGATTTTTTTTTTGTGTCTGTTTTTTTCCCCGTCATAGTTGGCCATAGTGCTCAGATGCTATTTGTTGAAATAACATCAGTGAGGTGCTTTTTGTTGCCATTTCTTAATCTTGACCTGTTTCAGATAAGTTTGTTCAGCTCCTCACCTGAGATATTTTCAATTTCTCTGTTTTTAAAAAAAAAATGTAAAAGGACTATTGTCCTTGAATTAGGACACATAGGCTTTCACTTCTATGTGCACTGTATAACTAGCGTATTTAAAATATCACATTACGTTACAGTTTTGATGTAGTAACAACATGCTTCCAGAAGGTGGCATCGTGCTGCTTTTTGTCGTTGAGAAGTTCCTCGCAGGCACCCGGAAGAAGCGCAGGTGTTCGGCTGATTGCGGCTGATCAGTCTTCTGCTCAGGAACCGCGTGGGCGTCAACAGATGGGGTTTGTTAGCAGCTCCTGCTGTAGCATCACTTATTCAAGCTTCAGATGTTGTTTCAGCATCAGGTATGTGTATAGTTGTATAGTTATGGGCTTATTGGAATATCATTAGGAAGTATGAATTGATTTTTTTTTGTTTTTAGTTATTTTAGTTGTGCCCCCTCCTCCCCCGTTCTTTTAATTTTCTTTTGTTTGCCAGGTTTTACAGGAAAAATAATTTATTTCTCAGTATATTCATTGAGCACAAATGAAAAGCTTAAGCTGTTAATTTTCTATTGTGCAATGCATATAAATCACCGCAACTGATTCATTTGATTCAGTTGCGTTGGAACAAGGATAGGCTATATCTTAAAAAAAAATGGCATCATAAGGACTCTCCTTGGATACCTCTCAACAATTTCCTTCCACACATCACTGTGGAAATTATTTTCGTTATTGTACATGTATATATTTAAAAAAATCAGCATGCCGCAGTTTTCTGTGGATGCAGTTCATTATATAAATTGGTACTGGAATATAAACTTGATTCTAAAAATGTGAGATTAGAATTTTAAGTGTCAAAGTTGGACCTTTCCTTTTTATATTAGAATTTCTGACAGTCTGTGCAGCTTCTGTTTGAAGCTAGCATCTCATTTTGGTTGTCTGATTCGTTTTGTGTGCAACTTCGTATATTATTTGTGTGGAGCTATGACAAAAAAAGAGCACCACCATTTCCACTGAGCAAACTAATGGCACCCCAGTCATCATAGATTGAGAACCATAGGCTCTCTATGCTCTCAAGGCTTTTCTATACTTCTATACTAACAATCTATACTCTGTCAGATTGATTCTCTTTTCTCTGCCCTCCCTGTTGTCCTTCATATTTACCATCACAGTATCTTGCTCTCCATAATTGCTCATCTGTGTCCGCCCTTTTTGTTTGTGAAAGATCTCTCAGATTTTTAAGCTGTAAAGATGTGTATGTGCTCTTCTTCTGCCTTCAAAGACGTGGTTTGCGTCAGGCAGAGGCATTAAAATGTCTGGCTGTCATTCTGCTTCAGCAACTCACTGAGAGACGAGGATGATCAAAACGACAGAAATCTGGAGGGGCCACATCAGACAATGTCGCCGGCTGCATCATCTCATCTCAGGTTGAACAGAGGTTAGATCTCTTTGCAGCGGCCAAAGAGGTTTGTTTCATCCTTTTTTTTTCCTTTTTTTTTGAGAGCTTACTTTGACACATTTATTTCCTACATGCCACAGTTTACAGGATAGATGTTAATTTGTACATTTGGTCCAGGCCAAATGAAAGATGCCAACACACTGGCCTTATTTTTTTAGTAAAACATAGGAATAACTGAAGTTAAATGTTAATGCCGGGACAAAATTTCAAGTTTGTATTTTTATTTGTAACGATATCCAAACTGAAGATGACATAGTGTGCCTTAACTTTTTTCTTAAAGTGACTCTCGTGAGATAGGCCAAATTGTTGCCATCATATATGCCCAAAATATTGAACTTTTATTTTACAATTTCAGAAAAATGTGGTATACTTAATTATAAATAAAATCCAGCACAACAAATTACTTTCAGAAATTAACTTATCTGGTTTACTTGTGTCTCATTTAATCCAGCTGATCTGTGAATGTCTCAAATGCTTTTTTTATTTTATTTTATTTTTTTAAGAAAAATTTAGTGATTGGGTGTTATCATGAGCATATTATGTATGGGGGAAACTAACAATGAACAATGCCTCACTGTCCTCCCCAAGACAGGCAGCGTCATTATGTGTGTGTTTGTTCTTCCGCATGGACAGATAGACTGGGTGTTGGATGGAATTAAAATCCTGAAAAAAAATTGAAAAAATTAAAAAACCTGCAGCAAAAGATTTAAAATTGTGATGGAGGTTCATCCTTCTGCAAAACAGCAGATTTACATAATCCCATGACGCCAATATGTTTACGGTAGTTTCCCAATCCACACTCCATTCCAGCAGATGGCGGTAACGCGCATCTGAGCGTTTTTAGCTATTTTTGCCCTATCAGCCAACACTAAGGTAAAAACGACAGGGAAGGAAATTCTCAGTCATATCAGGCCTGTAAGGCTATTTGCGGAAATCAACTGAGAAAGCGGTGTTAAAGCCCAAGTCTTTCGCAACCAGAGGAAGAATGAAAGCAACAATTCTCATTGGAGGCGAGTGTGAAAGTTGTCGGACACATTTTGCATACAAAACGTGAGTAAAGACTTGATACTTGCTTGTGAAACTTTGCCTTCAGAAAAATGCTTAAAAATAAACATAACCTAAAAAGGTGCTTAAATGTAAATGTCACAGTTAATGCAACACATGGTTTCATGCTGATGTAGAGCAACGATTGGAATTTACACACAAAATCATGCATAACTACCTTCACTTATTGATCATTGATTTGAATATCGCTAAGTGTCGTGACAAAAAAAAAGGGATAATTAGTATCAGTTAATTTGTGGAGACAAACGCATGATATTTTCCATCCATCACGGTTGCATTTCACAGGATATGAGGTCAGCTGCAGGCCTTGACCCATTTCATGCATTATTAAAGACTCCTTTTGGATTTTGGAAATGCATTAAATTGTATTCAGCTCTCTAAACGCTCTGGGTAATGGCTGTTGGGATTGCGTGTTCCCCATGGACAAGGTTTGACCATGATTTCCTGTTATTTTCCTTGAAATCGCTATATGACCGCAGCGTGTTGGTAATGATGAATCCCAGCAATGTTGATGGAGGTTCAGTTCCTCCAGATAAGAGGTATGTACTACAACCGATTGGTCAGTTGCTGACAAACCCCAAAGAATGAGTTTATAAGTATTTATTCCAAACCCCCCAGAATAATTGACAGGTGGAGTCATGGCAATTGAGTAGTCTAGATTAAAACATACTAATTGGCTAGCAAAAGGACCAAATTAAGTCAAAAATTTGCAAAGATGGTAGGAACATATGCCTGATGGATTTGGAGCTGTAACTTCCTCAAAACACTGTCCTACAAAGTATTAGGTCAGAGTTCTGAATATACTTGCATGTTAACCTTTTATTGATTATTTGTATGAAAACGAGATATTTGAAGTAAAACATGCCAAAACATTTAATAAGTTTACAGAGAATTAATACTAAATTGCATATTTTTAAAGTACTTTATTTTAATTACTTTAAAGGGGCTGCACAGTGGCGCAGTTGGTAAAGCTGTAGCCTTGCAGCAAGAAGGTGCTGGGTTTGATTCCCGGCCAGGGTCTTTCTGCATGGAGTTTGCATGGTCTCACTGTATATGCGTGGGTTTTCTCCAGGTACTCCGGTTTCAAACCTCCCACAGTCCAAAAACATTTTTGTCAGGTTAATTGGCCTCTCCAAATTGTCCCTAGGTGTGAGTATGTGCATGCATGGTTGTTTGTCCTGTGTGTCTCTGTGTTGCCCTGCGACAGATTGGCGACCTGTCCAGGGTGTATCCTGCCTCTCGCCCGGAATGTTAGCTGGAGATAGGCACCAGCAACCCTCCCGACCCCACTAAGGGACAAGGGTGTAAAGACAATGGCTGGCTGGCTGACTTTAAAGAGATGAGCAAAGTGACCATATTCTTATAATGGCGGGTGTCTAGCCCCACTGGTCTTTGATGGACATTTTGATAATCAATTGGCATCATGACAGTTACTTGTACAACTTTACTGTGAATGGAACAAGTTCTCCTGTAGTTCAAGAACGGACCTTTTGAGTGGCAACCTCAATGAATATCCCAGGCAGCAGAATCTTGAGGAAGAACCATAATCAAGGGTTTACTTTCTGCACACTTGACACCAATTGGCTGTGGTTGTAAAACCATCAAGTGAAGTAGGCTTATCTAATTTGATAACACCGGAACAGGTAATGAGAAGTCAAATATTGGGGCTCTGGAGGTATGATTTTAAATGTGCCGATGTTTCCCAGTTCTTAATGAGTGTGGATAATGTCAAATAAATCATTAAAGAAAAACAAAATGAGCAGCTGGAACAGTTTACTGAACATTGTAATATCTACTGTAGCATAAGAAATAAAAAATCCACTACTGTGGAAAGTTAAAATCACATTCTCTACTTCAAAGTGTTTATAGCCTCCCTCTAGTTCAAGGGCTATCACCCCCAAATTGGAAGAGTAACAGGATTTTAAAGTCTGCAGTCTGCAACCCAAAGAACAGCTAAGGCTGCACAGAAGCCTCAATCTTGCAGACCAGAGCTTGAAAGGATACAGTACAGCTACGGCCTATAACATCAAATCTCTTCAGATCCCTCCCCTGAGGGCAGCTCCCATCACTTGGTGCCTGTTTCACCCCATGCTGCATCTTCTCTGGGCCTTAACCTATCCTCCTGACAGAAAGGCTTTCACTAATAGTAATGTGATCAGTCAGTGCACAGAGTGTACAGAGACTGCCCTGTCCCAAGTGAGACATCATATCATACATGCCCGCCATCATTTCAATTCGTTCTGAGGCAACAAGGTGTAATCATCGCAACTATGGCCAAGAAGAAACTTGGAGCACATGCAGCGCATTATAGATCTGTTCATAGATTGTCATTTGAAGCAGACGCAATATTAATGAAGAAACAAATGTAAACAAATATATTTCCAGTCATTCTGGAGAAAAAGAAAAAAAAGTTTTGTCATTTAAATTAGCCTTTCATTTACTTTAAAGAAAGCTTTATATATCTAAAATGTCAATCTTTCTCATCTTTGAACTACAGCCAACTTCCTGATACCTTTCGAGTGACCTCACCTAATGATACGACTTCATTAGGTTGACAGATTGTGCCTTCAGTTGAAGGCTTGGTTTAAAAAGAACTAAAGCATGGCCGTACAAATCGTTATGCTCTTCTTTCAGGGTTCCAACTTTCCTCCTTCACTTTTAGAACATCGGAAGATATCCATCCATGTCAACTCACGTAGCGATGGAACACATGTCCTATCATCTTGCCAAGAAGACACTGTGCGGGGGTGATAGTGATTAAAGTTTAAACTTGGAAGTCATTTGTTGCCATGGTAACACGGTGGCCCAGTAGAATTTAATGAATCAATTAAGCTTGACAGCCTGTGGGGAAGCCAAGGGTGGAGAAGATTGGTAGTGCAGTTAGTACATGTGGTGTATTTGGTAAAATTGAATTCAGGATTCTGTATGAATGTCCCCTTTTTGTTTTTTGTTTGTTTTTTTTTGAAGGATCAGCAAGATGGAAATACCAATTTTCTGGTATTGCAGAGAATTCGACAGAATGAAATGGTAACATTTCAAGGTTCCCGAAGGAGGACAGACTTGACGGATCAGCTTAATCATGCTGAATCACGTCTTGCAGCTTGAACTGCTCTCTGTATGCGAACAACCGTTTTCAGAGTATTCTGGTTGTGAATAGAACGGCAACAAAAACTCAAAGGTCAAAAATGAAGCCACTGGGCAAAAAAAATATTCCTTGTATTGTACTTATTAGCTTGACTTCTTTTGCTAAAAAAAAATTCAACAATTAATCTAATTACGGAATAGATTCTTTGTGTTTTGCATGGAGAATTTTATTGAAATTTAAAGTATATGTAGACTAGAAATCACTTATTCCAAAATGTTTGAAGATTTTTATCACCAACCAATGTTCCTTCTTGCACCAGCAAAACGACATGCATGTAATGCGTGCTTGGCCCCTGGAAAGAGTTTAGTGCAGAGAGAATGGAGTTTCTAAACAGCCACAATTCCCTTCGCATGTGGATGCGATCAGTGGTTGAGGACAGAAGGCCACAATCTTTCCCTCTCCTCGCCCCACACTTCACTGATGTTCCCAATGCTCTAAGAAAGCAGACAGCGGTGTCACATTTCATTACACGCAAACACACATTGACTCTACTTCCTCTGCAGCTTCTTTATTCTGGATACATAACCCGCGGCCAACTGGACTTTACTGGTCAACAGGTTAAACTAAGAGTATAGTGGGCCATGCTGCTGACATTCACGAAACCTCTAGAAATGTCCACTGAATATTTTTTCACTACTTGCTGTTGTCCAGTGATTATGAGCCAAAATATGTTAAGGTTATGATTGGAATATAAAATAAAAGGAAACTTTTTTTTTTTTTAAGGAAAATGCAGTTCCAGAAAAATGCAACAATTCCCAAAATCCGGTAGTTTGTAGATTCAGCTTCAGGATCAATTATCTGGAATAGTTTCTTATAAGGCTTTTTTTTCATTCAATTTCTTCTGGAAAATGTAAACAATCATGACTTATTGGTTGATGCTTGAATTAAAGATTATTCTTCTGACAAATGTAAGTATTTTTTTTTTGCACACTTAAGTATTTTTAACTTTATTCCTCTCTGCTGTTGCTCTTTGAATGCATTTCTCCTCCCATAATCCGCTCCCCTTCCTGCCTAGCAAGAGATCCCTAAGGATCAGCTTTTGTCAGTTACAGTGAAACCTGAGAGGGGAGCCTGAGCTGCTATTTGCACAGTAAATCTATTTAGGTGATTCAAATAACAGCGGGTGAGGAGCATTTTGTTCTATTTGCCTGTTGTGACTCTCATTAAAATGCACTGCCAACACATTTACTTGCATACACATGCAAGTATAGATAAACAAGAGATATTTACACAGAAAATAACTTTGCGGATCATGGAATAATAGAGGTAATTGGTTTATAACAAGTGTTTGTAGAGAGACAGCATTTTAGTATTCACCTCGGTGTATTTCCCAGGAAAGGGAAATGTCACTTCATATTAAGTTTGCCACAACCCTTGAAGCAAGTGGAATTTATCACATTGCAGCATAAGCAAAGGCCCTTCACTCTGAAAAATTAAATGAAGGCTTGTAGTGACACACATAGTAAAACGGTGAACCATTATTTGGGGAGACTTGTGAGACTTTCTTGAGACGCTCGACTGAATGATAAATGGACTGCTTTACGGGTCGAGGCCAGAAAGTCATGTGACCAGCGAAGTTGCCCTCGTCTGCAATGCCCAGCTTGCAATGTAGTCTTGCTATCAAGGATGCAAAGAAACGAGGGTCAAGTAAAACCTATACAAAGTTTGATCTAGCATTTTAATATAAGGTAGACTCTATAGTGGACAGGGGCAACTAAATATAACTACCGTATTTTCTGCACTATAAGGCGCACCTAAAAACCTTCAATTTCCTCAAAAGCCGACAGTGCGCCTTATAATCCGGTGTACCTTAAATATGGGCCAATATTGAGCCACAACAGGTCTAGCAACTACGGTAAGCAGCCGCCGACTTCATTTTCCAGCGCACGGCACATGCTGGGATAGTTGTCAGAATGCTGGTTTGTAATTTATTAATCAAGTTTGACTGACCTATCTACCTACCAACAGTCTAGAATCAGGTTGTCTGCAGGTCATTTAGCACCACGTTCTCCACCAACATGCTGTGCGCGAATGGAGAAGGGTGACCATCGTCCGGCCACGCCCCGGCCCAGTCGCGGAAGGTGCTCCTTGCTGAAAGGAGTTGGACTGTTTTGTTGACATTCACTTTAGTGCAGCTCCATCTAGTGGATGCATAACGTAACTCCAGAATCTACTGTAGCGTCTATTCTATGCGCCTTACATGTGAAAAAAGTTTTAAAATAGGCCATTCATTGAAGGTGCGCCTTGTAGTGCGGAAAATACGGTACTTAAGTGAGGATTATAATAATCTGTGTAAAGAATTTAAGATTATGGTGATGGCAAGGAGGCCTTCCAACATCAAAGGCTAAGAGCTCATAAGATAAATTGTCAAAATGCCAGTGAAAACATAGAAAAAGTTGTTCTGCAATATTAAGACCTTGATCGAAACACTTTTTACCCCGTTGATTTTTTATTTATTTATTTTACATGCGTAGTGGTATTAATAATTTTGGATTTAGCTGTGTGAGATTTAGATTAGTTTAATTTTCCTTTCAGTGTTTACATGTGGAAGCAAAATAATAAATTCGTTTTTACGTTAAAAGACGCAGACACCAATCAATTCTACCATGTGGTCCCCATCTGGCAACCCCCGGAAACACTGAGACCCAGGAGTCACGCGTAGTTTAGTTTTTTTTTTTTGTTTTTTTTAACGTTTGCTCCAAATTCATCTCACACACACGCACGCAAACTGTTACAATAAGCATATGTATGCATGTTAACTTTCCACTAGACTGGTGATAGACAGCATTCATGCCCTTTCGCCGTGTCTGACATCTCAGACTGGGGTATTTTTTGCAGTGTGCGACTGGGCACCGATCCGTTGCGCCCTCCCCCTTTTTTCCCTCTTTTTATTCTTTGACACAAGCATGTTGAACCGCTCTCTAATAGCCTTCCACAACAAGTGTTGGACACTTAACAGTAGGCTATCTCGCGTCTGAACCTAAAAAAGCAAATCCCTCAACTCCGCCGGTGGGAGGAGAAAGAGGAGGAGGGGGAGTCAGATAGCGACCAGATTAGATTTGTTTCCAAACGCGCACCGATGGCGTTGTGAGGCGTTTGGATGAGGAGGACGCTGCTTTGGATTTGGTAATCAGCTTTTTTTGCGCGTCTTTCTCTCTCATCTTGGGTTGAACAAAGACAACAACAACAAAAAAGCCATGGATTACTCTCTGTGCATGTTGGTTCTTCTGACGACTCTTTCGTCTGTTTCGCCCGGACAATTCCCAACATCCCAGATGTGAGTATCGCCTCAAAACAGCCTGTTGGCTTTCCAAACTCTCTGTTAGTAACTGTAAAGCGCGCCTGGGAAATGACGGCTCTTTTTTTTTTTTTTTTTGTCAGAGTGCTTGCTTGTGTGAAGCCTTAACGCTTTTTTCCCCCCACTAGTCTGAGTTAAGAAAGTGAAAGTTGTTAAAAATGCATGTGTCCGATATGGGAAGCAAATCTGACCTCATGAAACATGTTTTAGTTGTCCTTGCTATAAGCTTGCAGCGGTGTGACATGCGTCTTGCTGGCTGTCATACCCATCATCCTGGAAAGATGAAGTTCAGTGTCTAAAGTTTTCCACTTGCACCTTTAAAGAGACTTTTGCTCTGAATTTAAGTTTATATGAAGTCAAGTGCAGAGTTTAACTACCTTTCACATCATTTATTGGGAATATGTAGCTTTCTTGTGGTATTGTTTCCTAATGTTATCTGGTGGTCTCAAATAAATAAATAAATGGGGTCTTAATGATGCTTTAAAAAAAGAATCAACCAAATGTTTTATCAGCAAATATACTTTAAAAAAATGGAAACAGCTATACTTTTAATTGCAAATAAAATGCTAAATCATGCCATTTGTTGGTTGATGTCACAAGTTTAATTAGCTGTCATTGTGGTATCCAGAATATGAATAGTTTAGAAACTACAGCTGTGAAACATGGGTTAAGAATAGAACGTGTTAAGCCTTTCAAGTCAGAGTAATCTGATAGAAAACTATTATAAAATCTAAATGTTTGCTTAAACAGCACGATTGTTTTGGGGGGGGTTGGGGGGGGGGGGGGTTAAGAGTTTGAGTTTGCTATGGTCTCTCCCCCCATCAGACTAGCTGTTGGCTGCAACCTCTACAATCATCTGATCTGGTTTTATTCTAATTACCAGTACAAAGAGTTGTCTTCTGCAGGTTTTTATTTTTTATTTTTTAGAATAGCATTCTTTAGTATAAAACCAGATTAATTGATCCTATAGCTGCCTCTTCTTTTTATTTATATATTTTTTAATACTGAAGACTAAATGACTAGTCTAGGCAATACCAAACCCAAACAGGTTTAGATGGTTCATGGTTTTCTTTGTTTGTTTTTTGAAAGCTGTTATGACACTTTTCAAAGTTAAGTTACATTGGGTGGTTATTTAGAGAAGTCAATAATTACGTCCATGGTAAAAGAAGCTAAGAATCGGTTCATCATTAATGTCCTTTTTATGTAAAAAGTAAAGAGAAAAGATAAAGTTAAGAGTTTTTGGGCATAGTAACTGCTAAGGTAAATAGAGTTAAAAACCAATATTATTGTTGGATACATGAAGGTTTTGAGAATTGCTATACTTGTTTTTTTTGTTTAGTTTTTTTTCTATTGACTTAAATTGCTTCACAAGTTCCATCCTGACTGCATGATTGATGGAAGAAGATTGGTGACACACAATCCTCCTGCTTTCATTTCTCATGTAAATAATTTTTGACTGCTGCATATGTAACCCTTTAGTGCATAATATAACTTTAGACTAAAAGTTAATTCAGTATCATTCAAGTTAAGAGTGTAGAAGTCTGCTTTCATCTTGACCCTAATATGACCAGCCACTGACTTTAGTCACTGGGACCAATCCATTAAGATTTATTGTTAGAAATTCAGTCAAAAACATCAAATATTACTCTCTCTCTCTCTCTCTCTCTCTCTCTCTCTATATATATATATATATATATATATATATATATATATATATATATATATATAAACTCCCCATAACCTTTTGATGGAATCTAATTTTAGAAATGTGCAGCTGTTACTTAAACTCTTTCAATTTTGACCTTGCTTTATGGTTTTATACGTCTTCCGGTGACATAATCCTAACCAAATGTTTATAAGCAGATCCTTGTCGGGTTGCTGAGGTGTGCAGTTTGTTATATTCATTGCTTCAGATCGCACAGGTTCGCTCCCAGTCATGAGGTGAAATGATGTAATTTGCTCTGCAGGATGTAAATTTGTGTTATGAACTCATAGCATGAGGCGGAGGTATTACGGGAGGAGGCGAGGCGTCGCTTGCCCTTGTCTAAATTTGACTTCTGACCTGGATATCTCTGGTGCTAATTCAATATTTGCAGCGCACGGCAAGAGGAAAGTTGTTCCCGAATGAAAGCTCTGTTCACTCTTCATGCTACACTTCACCGCTAGTCAACAGGTTGACAACAATTCTGATGGCTCAAGGGAGCCTGGGCAAAACAGGATTGCTCTTGAATGCAGCCCAAGTCTGGTCTCAAAGAGGTGGTGAGCCATGAGCGATGATGGCACTTAGCCTAATGGCTGGGAGCGATGATGTCACACTTTGAGTCGCCTACCCACTCCCTATATTTTATGGGCACTAAGTGGATTGATCTGTGGGCTGTGTACATGATGTCCACACAGGGAGCTGCACAACCAGATGCAAGTGATTGCTTTAAACGGGGAAAGGTCAGCTCAGGAGACAGCATTCAGAGTATAAACAAAGGCATTGTTATACGAGACCATATTTATAGTTTAGTTGTGCTGCAGTTTGCCTTTTTTCAGAGCGGGGGGCGAGTTGGGTTTGCCTTTGGATTGTCACGTTTAGATTCACAACCTTCATCCTGATTGCTCAAGGAAGAAATCACTAAGAACGTAGAACGCTAAGGACAAAGATGGAGAGATTGGATTGTGTCTGTCTTCTCTTTTTGACCTCTTCTTCTTACTATCTTTTTCATCGGTTAATGTTCCCTCTTTCTGCCCGGCTTATGTATGTGTCATTTATGTTTGTATTAAACTTACTTTTGCCTGAGTGACACAAATGTTAACCTGCAGTAATTTCCTCTGGATCCCAGACACTTGATGTTAACACTGTTGTTAGTAGTCCCATCGTTAAATCCACTATAAAGTGACGCAACAAACGGAAACTCTCAATTATGCATATAATTGTGCCTTTAATCTGCCATGCAGCAACCACAGAGTGATTATGAGTCAACATTTTACAATTGGCTTGCAACAAAGAAAACTTATTAATACTTTGTATTTGCTTTATGTAACTGCTATGCAAGAAGATTTGAACCAGAAAATGTGCCTGCGTCTCTGGAAAATCATGCTGGCTACAGTCACACGGTCCAACACATTGGTAGTTTTTTTTTTTTTTTTGCTATTTATACATATTCACTTTGATTCTAGTCAAAATGCCTCAGGCAGGTCGTCTTGATTAAATAACATCTCGGGCTGTTGAATATTTCTGCATCTTCCCAGAGACAATGTCTCATCTAGTAAAATACCCAAGAAAAGAAAGTTGTAGGAAATAATTTTCCTTCATTTTCCGTGTCATCTTTGAAAATGGCAGCGGTTGCAGAGTGAGGTTTGGGGCGGATTATTTTAACTGTAACAAGCAACAGATGAAAAGCTCTGGTCTTGGGTTGTTTTAGCTGTGATTTGCAAGCTTTTGTATTTCAGCTCGTTTGCTTATGCAGTATCTTTTAGACTTTGATTTTTATTATTCTGTCTTCCTTCACTTCCTTTTTGCCCCATTCTTTCTAAATTTAGAAAGGCCCCACTCTTATAAGGAAAAAAAGAAGCCGAAGGTCTTGCTCAAATATTAGGTCAAAGCTAAAATGACCGTGGAGTGCAGAGTGGCAGAAGACTTTGCAGAGATTTTGTAAATTTTGTCAACTCTGCCTTTACATAGAATCCAGATTAAGTTTCCCGTCCCAAGTTTCTGAAGAGACTGGCATGTCTGTAAACAAGAAATCACGGGGAGCAACTCTAGTGCAGCTTTATTGCGTTAACAATCTTTTGCCACATGGAAATTCCCAAGAATTTTCCATTACACTGTTGCCCAGGCAACCTTGGGAATAGCTAGCAGCTGTTTGTATGGAAGCAGATGCTTGCCGAGACTAGTACTGTGAGTGTGTTTTAAGTTAACTTGTAAGCTTTTTATCACAGTTACGTTACAGAGAAAGATGTTGGTATAATTGAGCGCTAAACCCGTACAGCAGCTGACTCCATTAGATGCAGCACAGAGTCAGTGGAGTGGGCTGCCTGTGTCTGGAAGTTGGATTGGAAAATATGACTGAAAATGTTCTGTATATTTTTAGACATTAACATGATATATGATCTGTGACTGACAAATGGCCTGTCGAGGCCAGTCACTCCCGTCCTTCCAGTTGCTGAATTTGCAAAAGCTAGATGTGATAAACTGGCTAAATATTTTTACGGAAGCGTTTAACTACCAGAGCTTGACCCTGAATCGTATTGCAGCAACATGATGTACTTAGCCATTCATGTACGGTGAAGATGATGCAAGGAATTTCAAAATAAACATCAAAATGGGAAATAAATGAAAATAGGAAGACTTTGTATGTGACTTTTTTTGTTAGGAAACTTTAAATGATTCCAAAACATTGTTTCTTTTTGCCATCACTGAATAGCAGTTTAACAACAAAAAAAATCACTGAGCTCAAACTAAAAAGCAGAAGTTGTATGTTGCATCCAGTGGGGAATTATGTCAGGGATTGTCTCTATAGATTCTTCTCTTTCAAATTTCTATTGGACATTTGTATCCCTAACAGAAAGAAAGCAAGTTTTGTTAATTACACTAAAGGAGCACTTTAAAATTCATGTAGCTTCTGTTTGTTGTTCCTTGGTGTGACACATTAATTTAGCTGTACCAGTGTTCTACTGTAGGGCTACCTCATCACCAACTTTATTTTGTGAATAAACTTGCCCAGCTTCCTGCTCTATTTTAGCCTCGCTATGGTTACCCAATCAATTCTTGCAATAGATTAAAATTTAAAAAAATAAAACAACCCCCCTCCCCTCAAAAAAAGCAGAATTATCAATTTTTAAGAACAAAAATGTCAGTTGCGTGTTAATATTCAATATGGTAATGCCAGAAAATATCCCACAATGTTTATGGCCCACAATGTTTATGATGTGGTCATATTCTTGCAGGATCATTGCATTTTGCAGTTCCTGTTTTAAAAAGTAGGTAATGTTGCAACAAATGGAGTATGTACAAGGCTGGAGTAGAACCTGATAGACTTGCAATATGGAAGTTTAAGAAAACAAATCGGACTGTAAATGTAAAAAGTTAAGTAGTCATAGTACCAAATGACGAGATTTCTAGATGCAGAAATCACCTCTGGTGAGAAACCACAGAACATCTGTTTCTTGAAGAAGCATAGAAAAGGTGGTTCTATAATAATGTTTGACTTGTTTTGAGCCGCTTAACGGAGTTGCGTTGAGATGCGAGAACTGTTATGGCCAGTGTTGTGACCTCACTGGACACTCTGTAGCTGGTCCTCAGTGCAACACTGACAGGAGTCCGCCTGGGTAGGCGAGTAGACTGATGCTAATTGGACATATTGGCCAGGGGGCTGCATGGGATGGGCCTGAACTGTCTATACTTACACATCCGTCAGATTGTCTGTCTGCTGTAAAGCTGAAGGGTAGTTTTGATGTATGGATGGATGAGTAGCAAGTTTGCTCAGGAAGTGTGAAGGTGACAGGGATGATGAGGTTTAGTCATCAGAGCAGAAGCCATGAAGAAGAGGCAAGAGACAGTCTGAGGGGTGGGCAATGGAAAATAAATGATTTGGATACAGTTAGCAGTTA
Source organism: Poecilia reticulata (assembly GCF_904066995.2). Lineage (NCBI taxonomy): Eukaryota > Metazoa > Chordata > Actinopteri > Cyprinodontiformes > Poeciliidae > Poecilia > Poecilia reticulata. The sequence goes on along the minus strand of NC_088852.1, from coordinate 7,454,876 downwards.
ATCATTTCATAAAGGCCAGTTTCAATAAGCGTTTACTTACGTGGTGTGAATAATAAACTGGTAAAAACATTTTCGTTTTAGGCCTATTTAATGTATTTTAACATTGTTTTCTTTTTGCAAATCATTAAAACCTTTGGCTTCCCTGCCACTCTCTCTGTGAACTGATTTCTCATTAACTACCATTTATTGCAGGCGATTTAGGCCAGTTAGCCTGTCCAACTGGCCTAATGTATAAGTAATACGTAGAGCTTAAATATCTTACAGTTTGAAATAATTCCTCCCGTGTACCACACCTTAGCAGTATTTTGCAATTGTTATTTCACACTCTGAGATTGCGGTGGAAATTTCGACTCAGTAAATTGCTGATCTCTGTCCTTATTTATGGTTTGCGAGGGGTTGTTTCCTGCTTTTCCAGTCATTTCTGCAACACGATTACATGATCATGGTAATCATGACTCCAAGACATGGACAGATTCTCATTCCTCCTCCTTCTGGACACATTCTTCCCTACAAATCCCACGCCTGAAAACAGGCCATCTTATTTAAAATATTTAAAATAACAGGCTTGTGCATGTTTATGTCGGACAGAAGGTTTTTCTCATTATCGTCAGAAAATCTGGCCTTGCCTTCTAGTCACAAACCCATCCCACAAATGTATTGTTTTTGTCAAAGAATGTTTGCAAGCAAACAAGAATACAATTACATTTATTGAGAAACATATTGCCCTCATGATGTTTGGCATCCTTTGGGTACTCTGACTGTCGCATATTAAAAAACAAACCCAGCCTGCTGCTGGGTTCACTTATGAAAGCGAAATATCGTGACTTCCAAAGGTGGATCAGCAAAGAATTGAGCAAAGGCCGTGAACACTTTTGGAAATGTGACCGCTTGGTTTTCAGTTTTTTAATAAATTTGCGAAACACTAAAGCAAATTTCCACATTGTCATAACAGGGTATTTGTGTGTAGAATTTTGAGGAAAGAAATTAATTTTAATACAATTTTTTGGAATAAGGCTGCAATATTAAAAAAAAAAAAAATAGTGGGAAAAGTGAAGCACTGAGTAGTTTCCAGATGCACTACATGTAAACCTTTTCTGCTCAACTACAAAGGGTGAGTCAAGAACAAAGTCGATGCTTGCTATTTGGTTGTGAATCACAGAACTCAGTTTTCTGCATGGAAGAGTACAACATACATAGGTTTTTTGTTTGTTTCACTTTGGTATAAATGGTGATGAATTAGAACTTGAGTGTTTCATTTCGTAATGAGCCTCAGTAATGGGAAAACTCACGAAACACTGATATATGTAGTTGCACTTAAAAATTATATATCAACACAAGAAAATTGTAAAAATGGATAAATATTGCCCCCCTTAAACATGCTACCGTTTGTGCGCGTTTGCCCTTGCTGTGAACCACACATACAAACCCTCCTCATCACTGTGCAAGTGGTCTCATAAAATTTTGACTCAGCTCATTTTACAGCGGTTGTACGGCCGACGTAAGTGCTTTATCAAGCTCTGCGATTACTGTTGTCAAGGCTTCACTGAAACACTGCTTTTCCGCTTAAGGACGGGGAGTTGCAATAAAACGTTCTGGCTGGTTTGCTAAGAGGAAAATGAACATTAGAGGCAGAGACATCAGTGTTTGCCATAGAAAATAATGGTGCAAGGAGACGCTTACAAAGCCTGCAGTCACGTCTTTATTGACCTCAGTAAAAGGGGAAATATCAGTAGTGTTTGTTTGAACCTTGCAGAAAACAGGTGATGTATGATGGATTGAACAAAAATAATCTGGATAAGTTATCAATTGTCAACACATTAAGGACTTGTTAATGTAAAAAAAATGTGCACAGGTTTGATTGTAACCGGAAGCAAAGTGAGATTTTCTGAAGATTATGAGGAAAACCTTCTGTCCAACATACACCAACATGTTATTATTATTTTTTTTAATCAAGAGGACTTGGCTTCAGGTTTGGGATCTGTGGTTATAAATGTGCCCAGAAGGAGGAGGAACAAGAATGTTTCTATGTCTTGGAGTCACAATTAATGCGGTCATATAATCACGTTGCAGAAATGGAACAAAGAAAACTTTCAAACAGATTTACCGGCAGAAGGCAGAATATTATATAAAATGAAAACAACCCCTCTAATATATCACAACTGCAAAAGAACTAGACCTCTTCAACTGATGGATAGTGAAGCGACTGTGGAAGAGCAGACAGTTGCTTCTTTTTATCCAGTAACTAAATCCAATGTTCGAAAAAATCTAGGCGTAGAATTCGACTCATTAGGCTTTGACTAACATCAGATCAATATCTTGTTCCTGTTTCTTACATTTAAGAAACATTTCTGAAATATGAGGCATAATTAGAGAACTGGTATACTTTTTTTTTTTTTTAACCAGTCTGGACGTATTACCAATTTCATGTCTTAGTTTTTAGTAAATACTCTTGTCACCCCGTGTTATAGGCTCTACATCGGTTCTTTGTTTTGAAGATTCTGTTCTCAGCCACAGGGCTCTAAAAGGCCAGGCTCCTGACTATTTGTGTTGACTTTTAACCAAACACTTCAATTTTAAGGTCATTGTCTGTTTCTTGTACAAGGCCAAAGCCATGGGAGGATTTGATGTTCCAGTTTGTTGCTTCCTAAACTATATAAAAAAATGTTCCCAGGCAACTTTGTGTTGCTGACTCTGTGGGCATTTTTAGTTGCTCCTCTACATAATACTGCTCTTTCCTGGCCTGTAAGGTTTAGGTGGAAACTCCTATAAAATACATATGACGTTGAGTCCTCTTTAGACTTCAGTCCTTTTTAGTCCTTCTAAAAGGACTGAAATAAGGAAACAAAGTGGATGTTTGTCCTTTTCAGAACCCTGTCAAGCCCACAACTTATCTGCCGCATCGCTTCTCAGTCAGAGCTCTTACTTGCTATACCCTAGTGGTTCAATTACATTCCTGCCCACATCCTCAAACATTTCCTTCTCTGTGGGTGTCGCTGCTCAAGATCATTTCAGCCTTTTTTGACCCCAAATTACAATGATGATAATATTTCAATCCCAGAGCTGTGAAGCATGTCTTAAGGGGTTTTGCTTTAGGGGATTATTTTGTGATGACTTCATCTTCACAAGAAGAACTAATGTAGATTAGATTCAAAGTCAAATATTAAGAAGCTGGGGAAGCGAAGGTTGTTTAATTTTGGGTTCCTGTAGCTTTGTAATTTGATGTGTGTGTTTATTTAAAAGTAGCCAGTGAGCTTTTTCAACTAGTATAATGCACTTGTGTTTTCATTTTATTAAGTGATGCAGCCAAAAGTCATCACATTCCCACCCAGTTACTTTTTGCATCTCTATTCAAAATCAGTTCTAAGGAGATGTCTTTCCTAAAACGACTCAAGAACGTTACCATTAACTTGTGGCAGTTCATAATCCTTTCCAACAGCAAAGCCAACCCAGTGCATTGACAGTCGACCTCAAAATTGTACAGTTTTATTTTTATAACCACATGTAGTCTTAAAAAATGAATACAACTCTCTCCTACTTTCCCACATCTATATAGCTTTGGCTTGTGTATTTTTGACCTTCTATGCATATTTACATATTTCATATTGGCACCACCACCTGCCATGGTTACCTCTGTCCCATGGACAACCCCCTAATATTTCTTAAAACCACATTAACACTCTAGTTACTGACTTACATACATAGAACAGCTGGTGTAACAGTCATTATAGTGAAGTGGAGGGATTATTTTTTTTATTTTAAGCTGCCCCTACGTACATCTTTATCAGCTATTGTATGTGGGAATAAAAGGGTTAAACCTGTAGTAAGAGACGATATTTTTATTTTAGAGAGTTTAATTAGTGAGAAGGAGCTCTCATCTGAGACTGAATTGTTTGTTTTATTATGTTTTCTTGGCCAGCGTGTCATTTAATTTCATGGCATTTAACTCGACACATTATTGTACACGTCGAGAATGTGGAAAGAACATAATGACGTTTGATATTGAATTTGAGCATTCACATCTCTCTTCCTGTTTGTCCAAACTCAAGCCAAGTGTGTCCCTGGCTCTCTGAAGCTAATCAGCTTGAGATGATATCTGCTGTCAAACGTAACTTTTGTGGACAATAAGCAGCAGTATTTCAGATGTGTGTGTGTGTGTATGTCTTATTGCAGAATCAGATCTAAGCCCGACAGTGCTGCGACTCATTTTAGCACACCGCAGGAAATCATGTAATGGTGATAACAGTGAGCATTCATTTTTAACAGTTATGCTTAACATTTGTTTTTAATTAGTTAAATTTAAACTTGATGAAACTAAAGCATTGGATTTTATTTATTTTTGTTGTTGTTCCAAAACCTTTTCTTCTGAGTTGCGGTATCAACTTGCATGTGGCCTCCAAGAAATGTGAGACCACAAAAATGCTGTGCAGTTTGGCGTTGCAATTAAAACACAACATTTATGTTAATAAAAGCTTATTTGGAGAAAGTTGGTTTAAAGCAATTAAAAATGAACACTTGGTGCCAATGAAAGATGGCAGCAGCAGTGGGCACAATGTGGCGGGGAGAAAAGAAAAAACGTTGATATGAATAAAATATAACAGCCATCAACTTTAAAGAAAATAATTAATATGAAAAGCTGCAGTTAAGCAAACAAATGCTTAACCCACTGGTCTAATACTTTAGGCAACATGTGACCCATTTAACCACAACCACACAGAAGATCCCGACTCTCTGCACTGCCTTTTGTACAATTTGATACTAGGTATTACTTTTTCTATATTTTGGATCAGGAGGTTGCGTAAATAACCCTGAAAGGTTTCTGATAGTGGCTACAATAGACATTTCCACCAGTGATCATCATTAGATTATTTTTATGGAGCTCTGAGCTTAATAGATTTCTGCTTTTGCTATTAGAATAAACAGGAAATCAACCAAAATACTTTAAAGAATTATATCTATAAGGTAAAAACCTTTTTTAAAAATTATCAGGCAAAAAATGGCGTGAGCCTCTTGGTCTCTGATAAAATTGTGACGTCTTATTTTTCAAGCACAGCAGTGAGATAGTTTCAGTCATCCGTCTCCATGTTTTCACAAAACCTTATGTGGGAATTTGTTCCACTATTTCCCAAAACGTGATCTTCTTGGGGGGCCAGGTGGTCCTGCTGGAAGGGCTTTTTCCTTGGATAATGGGAGGGGAAACGCTGATATAGATTTGGCTTTTTGACAGGTTAGCTTGGTCGCCATCAGGGGGCAGACAGGCAGGCACACGGGACTACCGGGGATTTTCCCGGTTAGCCAATTGGTTAGTTGGCTGGTGGTTCAGCCCATGGAGAAGCTGTCACACTCAGCCTTCTATACATCTTTTCTGCTACATCCAAGCTCTTCATAGATCAACTCACTGAGCGGCAGCGGAGTGGGACCTGTAAACACATGAACAAGAGCTACAGCACCAGCCGACAAAACTCGTCCCACAAAGCCTGGGCTACAAAAACAAACGGCCTCTGCTGTGCTTATTAAAAACTCAACAGCCAAGAAAGGGGAAAAGCCTCCTCCATCCCTACTAGAGACACATAAATTAGATCTCCCTGTTTGTGTCTTACATCCAGCACAGATGCACAGTGCTATGGTTCTAGCTCTGTGGTATAATAGCCTTAAGCAGTGGCTGCTCCAAAAAAATCATCACTACTATCAGTGTTTAAAAGCAATCGCAGACAATTGCTTATTATTGCTGAGAAAATCCAAGCCGGGCCACTTTTTCTTCCTAGTCCGTCACCTGGTTGTCATGATCATAATTGGCAGATTCTAGTAATTGGCAAATTTCTTGGTACATTCCTACCTCCAAATGAAGAAGTTGAGCAGAAAAAGGGGCTCAAACTGTCACAGGAAAAAAAAAAAATGCCCGCTTCATAAGTGGGTGATATTAATGACTCAGTGAGACAAGTGTGAGAGAACAGAGGCTTACAGTGCCAGTGGGGCTAACACTTGGCTGATTTTCACATGGTTTCTCTCATTTCCAGCCCTGAGGTCTGTAGCCGCTGCAGACGAGTCACTCTGCATAGCTCAGTTGCCATTATGGTTGTTTCCTTCTGTTGCTCGTCCTTACTCATCCCTCACCCCGGCTCTTATTTCCCAAAAGATTAAGGTAGAATGCCCAAAGGGGCTTAGAAAAGGCAAATAAAGTCATACTATCCAAACTTTACATACTAACTTCTCCAAATATTTGTTAATGCTTACTTCTTTCTTGAAAAGTATTTTTGGGCTTTCTTTGAAAACTACTTAACTTTAAGAAGCCTCCAGGCCAAGATTTTACCTTTCTGTATTCCTTATAACACAACTAACTACTCTAACAAATTTGTAGAAAATTCATAAGAAGAATTATGTCTGTTTTTAAGAAGTAACTGCTCCAAACATCATTGAATCTTTTCATTTTTTGTCTTTTTTTAAATATAAGGCAAAAGATGCATGGTTTTCAGAATGTTTTACAAATTTGAATCTGAAAAGGTGCGATGTGTTTATTTTTCACAACTCTACTGAACATTCCTGTATAGAATCCAGGAATGTTTGGATTCCTGGATTCCAAACATTCCTGGAATCCAGGAATGAATCGATGGACGATTCAGGTGCCTTCAGAAGTCACCTGAATCGTCCATCGGTGTGCACCCTCGGTGTAAGTCCAGCTGATCTGTGATAAAGCCTCGGAGGTTGTTGGAGAACATTAGTGGTTAGCATCACGATGGACACGGGGCAACATGGCGGCACCATGCAGTAGAAAGGCTTTTGTTCAACTGTTACAGGGAAACTAGGGACAAAAATTATGGGAAGACAGATGGGGCTAAATGCATTTAGAAATATGACTTAAGATTTGAGTGTAGGTTCACTTTCCAGTAAGGCTGCAGCTTCCATTGTTGTCATGGAAATGGCTATGGAAGCTGGTCATTGAGCTGGAATTTTTAATGCAGGTCAGTTAATCGACCTAGAGAAGTAGGTATGAGTAAAAACTTACACTTGAATGTGGTAAGGATTTTAAAATAATTTTTAATTAAGTCGACAAGTGAATATCAAACATGGTAAATAATCAGTTGCAACCCTAACCAACACATTACAATGAAAATAAACTCCAAAATATAGACCTAGAATCTTATTTGATTGGAAATATGTTAAGTTGCTTATACATTTTTTTTGTAAACCCCTGGCTGTGCGCCCCACTCAGTGAAAAGTTGGGTGCAGAAGTTTGAAAAGGGGAATGTGCTGACGTTGGGTTCATTCTATATTTGCCCTCTGCCACTTGCAGCTGTCTCTTGGCAGGCTAAATATAATGTGTGTGGCTGCTATGCCACATATTTCCTCTGGTCATATTGCACTGTACTTTTTTCTTTTTTTTTTTTTTTTTTACCTTTTTGGTCTGATAACATGAACAGTGGTCACATCTCAAAAATGTTAGTTTCATTGACAAAAAATGATTTAAAATGCTGGGGAAGAAGACAATTTTTAACTGGAAGACTCACAAAGATTAGCCAGAAAACAGGTGACTGATTTATGCATTGTATGAGTATCTGATTACCTGCCAAGACTGTTTCTGCAGAGAAATGTTTGTCAGTTTTTTTTATAAGATCCTAATCACTAGCTTGTTAAAACAAAAATACTGAGCAGGAGCTGGTTAATCTATTTCAAGCATTGAGAAACTTGGGAACCATCCTGACAAATTACATGAAGATATAAATACCAACCTGTTTAGCTGCACACTGGAAGTATTTCACATCAGAAAACAAACTTGCATCAAATATTTTTTGAATTGAGAAGAGATCTGAAAGCACCTTTCAGAGCAAACCAGAAAGGATTTGATTATTTCACAGTGTTCAATTCATTATCCAAAAATTAAAAGTGTGTCACAACTGCAGACTTACCCAGACGCCGCTGTTGACCTCCAAGACCTCTGACACATTCAATTTGGGGTTTTTTGTTATCTGCCAGTTGCAATCATCAAAATCCCGAGAAACAAAGAAAAGAAAAAATGATCTACGTAATGAATCTGGCATAATTAAATTTTCTAAAGGGAGTAAAACAATATTAAACTTCCTCATAATGCATATTTTTAATATATACTGGTAATTGTAGCTACAACAAACTTTGCTTCCAGAGAAAAGCTATTGTCGAAAGCCATAAGAAGACCTGTTTTAAATTTGCCACAACTCATGCAATAGGGCCCAGACATGGAAACGGGGGGGAAAGGGTACCGTGGTCAGTTGAGAACTGCTCCAAACAAGCAGAGAGACTCGTCATTGTTTTGAAAGCGCTGATCCTGCACACGCTTGTACACAAACATGCATAACCAAAACTGAACTGGATGTCGATTACTCTATAAGGAGCTGCTGTGCTGAAAGTCACAGTGGAGAAAAATGATCTACAGCTGTTTAGATGTTCTCTTAACTGTTTATACATGTTAATTGAAGCTGGCTTCATACCAAGGTCACATAATGCTGCTGGTTGACTTGTAAGTCAACCAGCAAGTCAAATATAGCAAGGGTAAAGATGGATCACGCTCGCCTCAGAGCTTATCAGTATGTTCTGATTGTTCTCTAGATTGTGAAGTTACGCAACACCTCACATCCACCCGTCCAAAAAAAAATTATTTGATACATGTTTTTTTGTTTTGTTTTGTTTTTTTGTTCATGATGGGGAAAATACATTAGCCAGCATGTTAACCCAGAGGCCATGACATCTTTTCAAAACCATGAAAGCCCTTGCTTTAATACACATGGGAACTAGAGCAACTTACAGAACACACTTGACTAAACATTAATATTTCACGCTTCCCTTCGCCGAGTCTGTATAGATATTTTAGCGAGTTGGTTTACTTGATAATGTGGTAATGTAGGTGGTTTTCCAGCTGAATGAGACAAACAGTTTTTTTTTGCTCTGTTTTCTACTTGCAGCATAAAAGATTGGGTGTTCCAGATTCAAAAAGACTTGATCACATTAACAGACAAAGCCAGCGGGTTGGATGACCTAATAAAGGTAAGAGGCTTTATTTTCTTTGACATTGCTATGCTATAGCAAATTGGTTGCATGGTGAATGATGAACACCATCACATCTGCGGCTCAGGTTCTAACCCAACTCTGATCGTTTGCTAAATTTCTTTTTTTTTCATTGAAAGGTATCCTTAAACTTTTTCACTTTGTTTTGTTACAACGCAAAAATCAAATGTGGATTTTATCTGACGGCCCAACACAAAAGCAGGGAGTCATTTGTGACGCGGAAGCAAAATGGATACGTATTTTATGATAACGTTGCAAATTAATGTCTGAAAAGTGGGCGAGTCAGAAGACTTGTAGTGATCCACAGCTTGGGTAGGAGAATTTGACAGGACACCTGTTGGACACACCTGAATCGAATGGCTGAATTCCCTCTTCAGCGGCTCATCCAGAGCCTCATAATTAGCCGTTTGTTTGATGTAAGGTGTGTTGGGAAGGAGCACATCTAAAAGTCTTGAGAGTATAGCTGTTAAAGACTTTTTTTTTTTTTTAGATCAAAACATGTTAATGTTTTGTCTTTCAAAGTCTTTACCTAAATCCCAGAAAGCATCTGTAGCAAATCTTTGAAAACTTAAGGTGCTCTGTCTTACCTCACTGAGTTTGAGCTGTTTTCCAAAGAGGAATATGATCTTCACATTGTAGGTGTACGGCAATGAAAAATAAAAACAATGAAAGGGGTATGAAAACTTTTGCAAAGAACTAAGTGATGTCAGCATAGATTGCAAGAAATAAGATTTCTTCAGCTGAAGTTAATTATTGTGTGCGGTTTGTTACTTGGGTTTTATCCTCTCATTAACCCTCGTTGCTTGACCCATTCTGTCGGAAAAGCATCAACAGACTATTTATAGCAACTCTTCATTATATCTGGGGTGACATCATTTCCTTTCAGCTTGCACAATATACACACAGATGAGATCAAGAACAAAAGCGTTCAAGTGTTGGCTAAAATTGCATCCAAACTCCTATGTGACAGAATTCACACAACATTTTATTTTTTTTTAATCCACAAAGATAGATGCCTCCGAGGATAAAATCAGTCAACTTTGAAGCGTCACAAAAATCAACAGCAAACATGATTATGTTCGTGGAATGACTAAATTAACTGCATGCAAGGAGCATGAAGACGAATGCTCGCATATGCCTCAGCTCTGTGATTTGAATGCAGGACAGTAGAATGCCTTCCGGCTGCTAAATAATTGGATGTTTGGCATTTTTATGTCGTATTCTTTTTGCAGGGACATATTCTACATTCTAGTAAATAGTTTGCTTTGGCTTGACAGTACAATTTTATCTGCAGTAAGGTAGATTTTTACTGGGCTTTGGCGATCGACATTAATCAAAGGAAAAAGCTTAATCAGAATTGTGCTTTTTGAATTAAGTGAAGGAAAAATACATGATCTACCAAGATCCTGGCTTTTTATTTCTATTTTTATGTCTTCACTTGACACAACGTTATCTCTCACCCAGGCATTTCTCTCTCTTGTGATTGTCTTAGATATATCATAAACACAAAACCCACTTCAGCGTGGAATCCAACAACGCGAGAAAGCTGGTGGCAACAGCTGCAGGAAACATAGAGAAACTGCTAGCGAATCGCTCCGAAGCCCTAAGGGTAAGATTTCTTTTTTTTTTTTTTTTTGCAAACCTATAACATTGAGAGAGCCAGGCTCTCGAGTCTTTGGATCTGTTGTTGGACGTTGTGCTTTCAATTGTTTGTGCTGTCAAGTATCTCTGTAGCAGACAAAATCTGTTTTCTGTTCGTTACAAATGAGAACAGGCTCTGGAACTCTTCCACTGCTTCAAGCCATTTGCCGATCCAACATAATTAGATACCGTGCAGATAGATTACTTTAAGTTGCCACTTAAAAATCTTTGCATAATGCAACAGTTTGTGCTGCTCTGTCTTGTCGTTGTTATCACGGAGGGTTTGTTTCTAATTCCAGTAAATGTTTATTATTGTTGCATCTTTCCTTTTGCCTATCCCAGACCACATGGGTAGTTTTGGACGATATTTCACTGAACGCAGCTCGAGAAAAAGGCCAAACTTTTTCCAACAGGAATAATTATTGAATGTTTCTTTTTTTTTTTCCTCAGCAGATGATTTGTGAGGTTGCATCAGGTTTTGTGCTCGTATAAATTTCACAAAACACGTTATTCCATTTAATGACTTTTTTCTTTGTTTTTGTTTTTTTTTAAATAAGTGAAGGGCATGTCTTAAACAGTTTACCTGAAGGTTAAACTTAAATATGCCATTACAAATATGATTAATCTAATTTAATGCTACCACTAAAATTAACTTGCAGGCAGATTCATTGACAATATTTCCCTAATTTAATCAATTTATTCAAACTCTGCTACACAAAATATACCTGTAATCAAATCTTGGAGACTGCTACCATTTTACCTACTGCCCCCCCAATAAGTTGAGGAAGTAATTTTTAAAGAGTTCATGCACTGAGCAGACTTGCCAGATACAAGGCATCATTATTGTGACTTTTGGTTCTGTGTATGTACACTTAGAAATGGCAGGAGGCTAAATTGATCTGCACAACCTTTCACTGCTCATGAGGTTAACCAGATCAGGCAGACTAAATTAGGGTCTTGGGACGTTCCCAGTCTCGATCAATCCGGCTCAGAGTGCCAGAAATATCCAATTAAAGTCCGACAGCCTGTTGCCATGGTCACAGTCCCATCGATTGCAACGTCAGTCCCGCCAAGCATCCCAATAACTGCCTAGGGATGAGGGACAATTAGTTGCTGGTGTCGTGTTGCACCTGGAGAGGGAAACGCGATCGCACTGCGATCCCGGGCGGAAAAGCTGGGATGTTGTACTAGAGATTTGCTCGTTACATTTTATCTGACTCATCAGCTGCACATTTTGGCTATTAAGAAAAGTGTGAAATAATGAAGGAGGAGATTGCTGAAGGACAGTTCATTAATTTAATTGTTGATTAGCATCAAAGGGAAAACTAACAGCACTGCCGCTTGTTTGTCTGTTGTAATGTTGATGTCTCTTCTTTTTGAGTGTGGTCTCTCCCTTCCTTTTGTTTTAAGAAGATATTGTGGCTCAACATGAGTGTAATACAACTTTTCTCTCTGAAAGGATTTCTATTGATATCTAAGAAAGATGAGTGTAAAATTGTGGCCTGTCTGACCTCTGTCTCTCCAGACAGTGTACTAAAGATTAGAGGTCTACTGCAGACAACTTGGCTGATGTTGGCCTCTTGGTATACAATTCAAAACAAAATTGGATTAACAATTTTGTTTATGGAGATAGAGATCCCATCGAGTAGATCTTTAAGACGCACAGTTCCATGAGACTAGCAGCAGAAGCAATTAGTTGGTGAATTACCTGGTGTGCCTGGTGAAACTGCATATCTGCCGAGCTTATATGAAGTACAGTGCTCCTAGGAACTGTCAAGTTTTTAGCCAGATTAAAATGCTAAAAAGGGCGTCACATTAAGAGTTTTCACCCAGACCTTTTAGAGGAATCAGGTTATTTCACCGGTCTCTTTTGGACTTGATTGCAGTCCCTGAATCCTGACATTTGTGCCAAGACTGTTACAACCCATGCAACACGTTTGGCCATCTGTCTCATTTCTTAAACTTCCTTAATCTTGTTCTTATTAAAAAATACTCTTATTTCACGTTGCATGCTTTATTTCTTTTTCTTATACAATGCATGTCTTTTCCTTTTAAACTTTCCCCTCAATCCCGTTCTGCTGGCTGTATTGCCTGTGACTTTGCGTTGCTTCTCCCATAGCTTCAGCCTGACTTTCTGTCACACTTAATTCCAATTTTCCTGTGTTTGTTTTCCCTCCCTTGTTTTTCCCCTCCATCCACTTCTGTCCTTTCTTGTTTCTTCTTTGGAGTGTGTGAAGAGGCATGTCAATGTTGTCTTTTTCCTCTTTCTCCATTTCAAACCGCTTTACATTTGAAACACTTTGAAGTAGGATACTTCTATGAAATAGAGGTTATATCTTGGTGGTACAAATTCTTCCAAGTTTCCTTTTTTTATTGTGACAATGACTGATAATGACGTAATTCATACGCAAATGTATCATGCCAGTAAGGACACATCATCCAGTCCCATTTGTTTAAAATCTCCCCTTGTTATTTAATAACCCTTAAGTATTTTGTTTATTTATATATATATATATATATATATATATATATATATATATATATATATATATATATATATATATATATATATATATATATATACACATGCACAAGCATATGTACAGATATGCATATGCTTCGGAAGGAATAGTTGTATTTGGATATCTTAGTTTCTGGCCCTCTTCCTGTTCAATGGTGTGCCATTACATAAATCTTTCACAGCGCAGCGTAGGCGCGATTAATAGTGAATGAACTCGGATCACACAGTCTCGACCAACAGACACCTTTTTTTTTTCTTTCTTTTTTTTTAATTACAATTACTCGGCCTTCTTTTTTTAACCTGGCTCATCAAAAAATAGCCTCCTTCTGATATTCAGTTCACCTCCAGCTCCTCTGGCTCTCTGCTCATCAATTATTGAATGGCTCTTCTTAACCAACAGCCTTTGATGGAACCGCTAACGTCTCCCTGTGGAATAGGTCATTCTTCCTTCCACGGTGACTCCGGTAGAAGTCTCCCAAAATGTTAGCAAATTAGGTTTGTTTGTTGTTTTTTTAATGGTTACAGTTGCTTTCTTTTATAGTCTCTTTAATGTATGTAAATGGAATATATAAGCTGATTTTTTTTTTCTTCTAATTGATGGTTGGACAAAAGGGGAAAAACAGAGCATTAACACACATGGCACATGAAGTATTTCTTTGTCTGAAAGCAACAACATGTACTTTGTTCCCACCTGTAGGCTCTTGCTCCTTGGGAGGAAAGTAGCACTTGTTTCAAATTGCATGCATCATCATCTCTTACCACCTTTTGAAATAGACTTAATGTCAGGTCAGTGTGTCTATCTATGCATTGAATTATCCAGTTGACTTTTGGTTCGTCTCCTCTTCTGTCATCTTCTTTGACCTTACTGTCTTGTATTTTTGCCATTGAGATATTCAAGGCCTAACTTCTGTTTGACAACCTGTGGAAAACTTGTACTTTTTACTTTAAAAATTCAAAAATAAGTGATAAGAACTAGAAAATTGATTCCGAGTCTCAAAAGGTGTCAAATGTCGATATAAAACTATATAGGGACCTTGTGATTGGAAAACAAAAATTAGGCTAAAATGACAAAAAACCCATTCCTTTATTTTGGAAAGTATAAGCAAAAAACTGCTTCTTCTCAACTACACCAAAGAAAAAAGACAGACAACTAAAGATGGCTTCACACCACAGAGCAGACTGTGAAATTTGAGTATCGATTGCCCAGTTATTTCAGGCCTTGGATTGCATTAGTAGTTTGGCAGCAGATTTAAAAAGCTTTGGCTGCACACCAGAGACGGAACCACAATTGGTATCCCTTTTATGGAAACAGAAAAAAAAACAAACAGTTGTTTTTCCGCCTCAACTTGCTGGAGTGACTCTCCATCAAGAGGAAAACCAAATTTGCTTAATTGAGTGTGGGCTGCTGCCACCAAGATTGAGAGTGGGTTTAGTTTGACTTATAACTGCCAAGAAGAAAGATGGCCTGTGCTGCAGTGGGACTGTTGATGAATAAAATGTCTCTGGTCTCTGGGAGATTTTGGTCTGTGGAGTGCATGGACCACGGAAGGCAGTAGGTAACCATGACACCCTGGTTGCTTAGCTACAAAGGGGATCATAAACAGATGCCCCTCTTCCAATGTGAATAATTTTTGCTTAGCTACTTTATCTGTTATCAAATTTTGTTTTTAACGCTGGGCAAACTAAGTGAGAAAACTCTCATTCGAGGACCCTCATCTGTCTTTTTTCATGTATAAAATTCTGAATTGCTTGTTTAGGAGCTTCCGTGCTCATTAACTTGTCTGAAGAGGACGAGAACAACAGCACAAGTAGTGGAATAGGGCTTTTTTTATTTTATTTTTTTTTTAATGTTGTGTTGTGTAGTGGTGTGTAATTATGGAGGAGACACTGATCTCTAGTGTCTGCAAGTGTGTTATTAGGCTGCCACTTGATGACATGCTGTGAGTCATTAGCCTCTGCTGTTAATCTTAATAACCAAGTACGGACTCGTGGATTCACAGATCCATTTACAGAGCTGTAACAAAGTATTCTCTCCTTTGAGGGAAACCTTTTGTTGTTTGTTGCATGTTTTTGAAAACATGATTAAATGCAGAAAGGGAATTTTTTTTTCTCCGACCAAATGGTGTCTTCATTTATTTTAAAAGCATGAATAAATTGTATTAAGCATGAATAAATTGTATTAAATTGTTCTCCAGGCTAAGAAAAGTTTGTGTCTTAGTAGTTTTTCTAAATACTTCTGATAGGAACAGAGTAGGCTGCACAACACACATGCAGACCTGAAGCAGCAGCTGTAATTCTCTCTGTCAACTTCACTGCAAAAGGCGGAAAAATACTTAATAAATTGTATTTTACCATAATCCTCAAACTGTGTAAATGATACTGAACCATAGTAGTAGAAAAAATACCTTATGTACTTTTGGATCTCTAGTGAAGTAACTGACTCCATGAAAGCTTTGACTGGGACCTCAAGCTACCACTTGCATTGGATTGTAATGTTTTCGCTTAACAATTTGCCAAGTAATCAACCAGAAATCGGTCTTGGCTAGTTTTCCCTTGCTCAGGGAATCTTACTTGGGAATCTTTTCTCTTTTTCAATAAATGCATCAAATCTAAGAACTTCCGTTATCTATTCTTTATAATCATACCAACCAGCAAACTTTGCTTCAAGGCACCTTTTTGGTTATTTATAAATCAGAGTTGCTGGGCTGATTCTGTGAGGCACACTTTCAAATTTAATTATGCTAATCAGATGTTCCCAGTTGTAAAAGCAATATCTTGTGTTGATACTGCGCATTACCTTTTGTTCACGACTTCTACCTCTCGCTCTCTCGCAGCACATTTTGATCTTGTCGTCTTCAGAAAAGAAAGAAAATCCAAAGTTGGCTAGCGCTTTACTCAAAATAAAAAGTGTGGAGTTGTACGCTGTAAATTTGGCAGGCAATTACGAGGCATTTTTCTTGTTTTGTTTGATAATTTATGGCCGAAGCTTATCTCTTTCACTTTATGAAAACATACATCTGAATCGTGCTACTAATGTGTGCTTAAGGAACTGAGCTGGTTTTGTGACTGTGTGTGTGTGTGTGCGTGTGTGTGTGTGTGTGTGTGTGTGTGTGTGTGTGTGTGTGTGTGTGCGTGTGTGTGTGCGTGTGCGTGCGTGTGTGTGCGTGTGCGTGCGTGTGTGTGTGTGTGTGTGTGTGTGTGTGTGTGCGTGTGTGTGTGTGTGTGTGTGCGCTTCTGGCCACCGGTGATTCATTAGTCACCACTTCCTGGAGTGTGTGTGTATGTGTGTGTGTGGGCGTGTGCGCGTGTGTATGTGGCTGCTTTTGTCAGCCACAGCTGTTGGACTCTGTGTGTGGCTCCAGTGAACCTGCCTTTTGTTTGTCATCTCTGTTTCCCTACATGATGCTTATCAGACATACAGTATGCATACAAAGAGGGGAGCGTGTGTTTGATGTCTCCCTTATTAGAGCTCGCCGCCTTGCTCAACGCTGCTATTTTCAGTCCCATTTAGCTGCGGACAGGAACACCTGTGCTTCGTCTTGTACAAACAAAATTACGCTCGTTCATTGTGCTGCTCACTTCATTTCCTTTGTTGAAAATATATTTGATTTCTATGACGGGCGCATCGATGATGGTGGAATATCTGGCGCAAATTGATGATTCCCCTCACCTGTTGGTGTAAAAAAAAAAAAAAAAAGAAGCAGTTTTTTGAATGTCAAGTTGGTCGCAGAGTTTACCTAGAGCTTTATAAACCAAAGGACAGGTGTGATTATTATGTAATGCATTGTACAGTAGCAATCTGGGTGTTGATTTCGGTGCACGGAGCTGCCACGTAAACATTCCAGCTGGGTGCAGCTGTTATTGGGTCTCATTTGCAGCCAGCTGGCACGCAGACAGCAAAGCACGGTCTGCTTGCTGAGGAAGGGATGAGTTATCAAACCAGGGCGTGATGGCTGATCTCCAAACCAACGGCCGTTTCTAACAAGTGGCATTCTGCAAAGCCAGCATGTCCTTCTTTCTGTACTTGCTGTACAGTTGTTTTCCTTTTGTTTCCATTGTGTGCGCGCCTTTGTGTGATGTGTGCAAATGTATTTCCCCCTTTCTCCTTTCTTCCACCCGCCTTATCCCCCTTTTTCTCAGTACTTCCCTCCCAGCTCCCCATGGGCTGAGCAGGATAGATCTGACTAAAGTGGTGCCAGTCACAACAGCAGATGCTCATGTTTCCTCTGCTCTCCCTGCATATCAGTGGGGTGGCAGGTGTGTCTTCGTGTTTGCGTGTGTATGCGTTCTCTCCTGGCAGGACTAGACGCTCTAATCAGGGTGATGGGAGGGTGTGTGTGTGTTTTATACAGTACCCCGAGTGTGGCGCTTTACAGAATATGAAAATCACAGGAGCTGGAGTGTTTCTACGTCAGAAGAACATGTATTGTCCCTGTGATTTTTTTTTTTTTTTAATCTGAAATAATCTTGGTTAGCTGAGATGTTTTCAAAATTCACCCCATTCATCCATTATTCAAATTAGAAAAAAAAACTCAAATTAGACAAATGACTTACCTTCAAACCGTGGCGAAAGTTGCTTTTGATCATTACAAGGAATCAGTTTAGATGCTAATTAAGGTAAAACTAATTAGGAAAAAGAAAATGTAGTAAATACACAGGAGGGTTTACTCTGGCTCTTTACCTTGGAGTGAGTTCACTCATGATTTGGCACCACCAGTGTCCCTAAAACCGTCGAGGCCAGTAGCAGTGTCTGCCATCATCTACACCGATGAATTGCTCTATGAAATTAGTCTATGCAAGTGGCTGAAATGAGCTTACTAAATATGGTGAGATAAGGGTCCTGTATCGTCTGGTGGGAGCCATAAGTAGTCTACACCACCTGATCCTCCTGATTGACAGGAGTCAGTTGAGGTGAGCTGAGTCTCTGATCACAATGAGCACCTCCCTTTTAGAGGTTTTCCAATCAACCTCTAAAGATGGATTAGAAAAGAAACCACAACTTCTGAGACAAGCTATTTATTTTCCTTCTGGGGTGGGAACGTGCTGGGGTTTTCCAGAATGGACTGGGAAGGGAGAGGGCAGGATTTTCCTCCCTGACCTCTTAGCTCTCGTGGTCTGATTTCTTTAGACCTAGATCTAGACCTGCTGCCTCTATGACCCGATAAAACTACACAGCATAAACCAGGCATAGATCAATACCCGTTTGTAACGTTGTAATATCTTAATATGCACTTTATAGAAAGTTCTGCCTTTTGCTGCTAGTTTTAAGACTTTTACCTATTAAGTACTTCCGTCATTATTTGTATTACTCGTGTCATTTTAGTTCATGTGGCTCTCTCAGGTGGAAACTCTGTAAAACACTGGAATGGACTTAATGGAGTAGCTAGAAAGTGACAGAAGCTGAACCAGCTGCTGGCCTTTGACCTCTAAACCTTTTCATCTGTCGCTCAGTTCCTCATTAATGTGCATCTGTTTCTGTCGGTGTGTGTGGTTGCACAAATTAATGCCCAGGTGTGTGTATGCGTGAACAGGTGCTTGAAATGTGAGATGACAGCTCTGTGAGCTGAGGTGTGTCGACGATGAGGCCAGTAGGTCCTGTAAAATATTCTATCTGCAGAGAATTCACTTTGAGTAAAAAAAATAACAATGAATTTATGTTGGTAGATGAGCACACCAGAGTGGAGGAAAACGTATTCTTGTTCATTCTTTAAACGTGTCAATGAAATGCTGCTTGATAGCCAAAAGTTAATGGAGGTTTGTGGATGAACATCATTTCTTGCTTGAAATAGTCCAGTTGTTCTGCCCCTTGTTGAGTTTACAGGAATGCATAATTACAACTAAGCTATTCTATGAAGGATGCAAAAAGGGCGACATCATGTATAGATTAGTAAGACTTTTTTTTTTCAAAAAGCAAGTGGTTTGTAAAATAAGGCCCTTTTTTGAATATGATTTGATTCCATTTCCAAACTAAATTTGGAAATGGATTGTTTTATTTCTTTATCAATTTTAACTGATTCTTCAATACAAATCAATTGTTTGTCTTTGAATTAGTCTTGAGCTCGACAGGAAAGTGAAAACACAACTCATATTATGTCGCTGCAACTCGTTGGCCACTTGCATTTCAAGCTGCAGGAAGGCATCGTGTGCTTCTATATGTCCAGTAAAAAGACCACCATGACCCCAACTGTCAGCACACATCTTTCTCAAAAGATTATACAAGCTTTTGTGTGGTTGCAGTTATGGATTCCCCCCCCTGCAGGACAGGAGAAAGCACATTGGCCATATGTGTACCAATAACACAAATGTAAAGAGAAATGAAGCTGAGATTGTTTTTGAACTAACCTGATTTCAAATGACAATAGCATCGGCCCTCAGCATATGCTATGAGATGTGAAGTGATGTCAAGCCAAACCTTTGGGGAACGGGAAGGAAAATCTGGATTGGCAGTTGCCTCTGAGCCAATAGACGATTCAGTGAGGAAGTCATTTTTAGCAAAAAAAAAAATCTTGATAGATCTACATGTAGGAAAAAGATATTTGTAGGACAGCGATTACGTTATGTAATTTAAAATATACTGAAGTAATTAAATTTAAAGTCATAATACATATAATTAAGCTGTCAGTAAAAGAATATATTTTTTGTTTTGTTTTTGATCAGGTTTTTCTAGGCTGGTAATGATTTCCACTTTCTTGCCTGACCTGCCGAATCAAAGTTCAACCAATTCTTATTTTATTCAAGGAAAAATATCCCAATTCTTATCTATAGATAATTAATTGTTGCTTTTTTTTTGTTTTTTTTTTATACTTAGTTTTTCCTTGAGCACAAATGTGGCAACTATATTCCAAAGTGCATTTTACATTGAGGCACAGCAATCAAAAACACTTTAATTGCTGTAATTGCCTTAATTTCAAAGCAAAAACTATATCAATAACTCACTAAATTAATCCCCCCCCTTCTCATATGATGAGTAAATTTGTTTCCTGATCAGATTTCTTCTCTTCCTGCATGACTTCATGCCCTTAGAGCCGTGCATATCAAAAGGAAGAGATAGATTTCATATTTCCCTGGGGAAATTAATAGTACAGTGCATTTCTGGAACAGGTACAGATTAAAAACTGGGCCCATTATAAACCCATTAACCTAGTCATTAGGATCTGGGGAAAGATTGAATATGTGGGTGTCTAATTTTAGAGTAACAGTCGTCACTGGTTCTTACAAATGCCTTTAGGAGGGAAGATATTGAGTGCACTCTCTTGAATTTGTGGCCAAGATCAGGGGCCATGACATCAAATTTAATATTTCATTAATTTCATGATCGCGTCTTTGACACTTGTTTGTTGCTGTTTTTCCTCAAATTTCTAACCCCCCGCCCCCCCCCCCCCCTCTCTTTTTAGAGACTTGCAACCGAGGCCGAAAAGTTTCAAAAGGAACATGAGTGGACAGTCGACGGTGAGGTGAGTGTGTGGCCACGGCCTGATCTGATAAGTTCATTAACACACACCCCTGTGTTGCATACAAATCAAGTGGTGCAGTAAGCTGCATGTGCAGAGTGAGCAGAGCGATAGCTTATTCTATATGATGGTAGTAATTTGCAAATCTCATTACAGTAACACTTGTTATTTTAATAACTGTCTAAAAGATGGCACTTCGTTATCTCTCATAACAGCCTGAAAAGAAGCAGACCTGGTCGTAAGGAACACTAATACGCTACTTTATCTCTTCCAGTATTAACAGTGCATTAAATGGTAATTCACAGCTTAATGTGAAGTCATGCTTGTTTTACTCGTTAAATCACAATGTCTGACTATTCGCGCAGCCGTTGGTGGTTTTTTGGGGTTTCCCGTGTTGGTTTTCTAAAATTATTATTATTTAATTTTGCAAATGCCATTTTATTCCAGCCAATTAACAAATGAAAAAATGCCGAGTGTTCATTTAGTGATGGAGGGGGGGAAAGAAATTGAACGCAGCCATTAAAGCTTTTAGGTTTAAAATCCTCCCACAGTGCTTCCAAATCTTAATGACTTTATTCCATTAAACATCTTGGCATTGTTTTAATGTCATGCATATTCTGTAGTGTTGAAAGGAGCTAAAGTAAAAAAATATATCTTTAGTAGACTGACTGATTTATACTTTATGTAACTCAACAGATTTGCTGTCCTGGCAAAAACGAAACAAACAAAAAAAAAAAACCTTTTTGCTTAATTAACTAAAATTGTCTGACGGAGCCCATTGAAAATAGTGGTGTTCTCTTTATGCAAATACAAACCGTATGTGAAAAGTATACCGTTCAGATTGAAAAAACATTGCAGCTGAGCCAAAAACTATTCATATCCCTGGCAGGTTTAGGTCTAAGTAGCGTTTTAATTTTACTAATAGATTTCACTTTTAGTGGCCTTATCAGAGTCCTGACTTAAATCTGAAAGAAAGTCTGTGGAGGAGTTAAAGACTAGCATAATGACAACAAGTTCTGTCCATCTCAAAGACTTGGAGTTCCTCACCAAAGGCCAAAATATCAGTAGACATTTGTTAAAAGCTGGTCATATATTTTAACAGTGGTTGGATCCAAGTTTAATCTAGAATAATCCCAGTCCAGATTTGATGAGGCATCGATGTGTAATTCTCAGTGTGGTAACTTTGAGGAGGAATGCCAAAGACTCTTGACATTAACACAGATATTAAAAACAAACATGTAGAGCATGATTTTAGATGGCTTGCCAGTGGCGGTTTAAAACAGTGCTTTTTCCGATAGATGCCACACAATGGTTGTTCATGTTTTGTTTTGTTTTTTTCCTCAACTGGAATGCTTCCAATCAGGTGAATTTAACTTTCCTAAGCAGAGGAATATTGTAGGAGCATCCTTTTGGGAACTTCTTCCTTCTGACATTGAGTACTTCAAAACTATGGCTGATGCAATGAAAAAAATAACAGTTTTAACTAAACTTTGCTTTTGCTTTTATATGTTTTACAATGAAACGTCATTTCCCTCTTTTGCTCCTTTTTTTTGTATAAAGGTTTTTATATAAAAATAGAACCTAATTACCTGATTCATGACCTGAAATTTTCAAGCAGATGCTTGTGTTTGGCTTTAATTTGATTACAAACCCTTTGAGCTAACTCTACAGTGGCAGCAGCACTTGCCATCCTGTTGTTGTACGTGGCTGTAAAGTAAGCGGACAGGTGGTGGGAGTCGGTGAACCAGCTTGGTTGCTCTGGGGTATTAGAACGTCAACAGTGTGGCTAGCTCGTTAGCAACCGACTAGCCTATGTACCGACAGGAAGCTCAGCAGTGCAAAATAACACCACTGCCCTTGCTGATTCATGCCGTCAGTACAGGGCCCTACAATATAAAGGAGAAAAATGTTTAAAGGGGCAGTATTATGTGAACTTATTTTATTTTTTTGGAGCTTTATGGAGTTATTGTGTCACTCATTCCTGATCTCTTCCTTTCTGTCTTCGGTCCACTTTGCAGGCTAGCGAGCTCAAGTACTACAATGCCAAAGATGGTGTAAGTACATATTAATTCACTTTTTTTAGCAGAACGCATTATGTATACCTTGGCAACAAACCAAAAGGTCGATATCACTGACAACTGATGAACAGTACACACCTGTTAAAGGTTCACTTTTGGTTCTGTGAAAAAAATAATGGACGTGCCTTACACAAATATGAATTCCTCTTGAACTATTTCACATCTTGTTCCGTATTGGATTTTTCCTCATATTGCTGCGCACATTTGTGACGGAGAGGAAAATGATGCGTGGTTTTGAATGATCACATTTTTACCCCTAAACAAAAATCCATTAACGTGCAACATGTGTTATGCATCCACTCCCTTTATGTCAAACCTTTATAGAACCACAGTGCAAATGCAAACGGAAGTCTTTGCAGCCATGTCTTATTTAACTTAATGGGTTTTGTTTTATTTGAATTCCTTTGCACAGGTAAATAAGACCGCATTGAAAGAAAGAGAAAAAGAAAAAGATAAAGATAAAGAAGAGGACAAGAGCAACAGGTTCATCCCAGATGACTTTGAAATAGACCCCGACTTCAAACGCCTCGTCTCTTACAACACCACCGCCGTCCACATCCCCACCGACATATACGAAGGCTGTAAGTGGAATAGAATAAACTTCATTGTAAGAAAAAAATATTCATAAAAACTTATTTGATAAAGCAAAGCTAGCAGATAAAGATGAATTATGACGCAATGGAAAAATGTACCAGGGGACAGACCAGTAAGGTGTACCAGTAAGACCAGTAAGGTGTTTAGGTAGAGGGCCTCCCTTTATCTTTATCTCCTCCCTCATTTTGAGTAGGTGGTGAGAAAAATTTATTTTTGCTTTGCCAGTTTTTTTGGCCTGAAAACATCAGAATTCTCCCTGCAATCCTGTGATGTTTTAGTGACATTGTATTTTTATTTTATTTTTAATTTTTTGACTGAACTGATTCACCCACTTGTAACTGTGGTGTGAAAACGAATTATCTTCCTTGTGCGGTAATTTAATTAGTCCCACAGCACACAGTCATGCAGAGGAAACCTAAAAAAGTCAAATCGAAATCCATAAGAAATATCTTACTGGTCATTAATCAGAGAAAATCTGGTTGTGTTTTAGAATTGTATTTAGCTACTTGTACTGTACGATTCGGTTCAGTGGGAGGCGGCATGCTGCTCAGGCCTGATCAGCTTGCAGTCACACCAGTGCTAAATATCTCTGCTTGTGAGGATTTCCTCTCTGTTCTTAGAAATGGCATTCTAGTGACGTTCTTGAGGATGAGCCTCGCTTAAACGAATTCAACCAGAACCAACGTTGGCCAAAAATTTGGGAGATTCAAACTCTAGATCGAAAACACAAATGGATGTTTTTTTTTGGGGGGGGGGGGGGGGTTAATCCTACTGAGACGCCTAATCACAAAATGTAAGGGCTTACAGAGAATTACAGTTGTTAACCTATGAATGTTCCATCATCATCAACATCAATGTTAAGTTAGATGTGGAGATGCTTGGTATTTGCACATGCATGTCAATCACCACTGCTTTTGTGATAGAAATTAGTTTTGCACAAAGCATATAATTTACATGTTATTGTAGGAGAGTAATGCAAAACTAACAGACCTAACAAACGCGACACATTCTGTTGATTCTGTTATTGAATGATGAATGGATATGTTTGAAATGATGGCGGTGTGCAATTCAATGAGTGGGGTCATTCACATAAAAACACAGCTGTTAAATATTCCTGTTATTAATTTCTAGTTATCCTTTTTTAAGCGTCAATAAAACATTTCCTGGTATATTTCTACAGCTGGTATAGAACATTCCCCTGCATCCCGTTTTCACTCGTCATCACTACGGTCACCATCTACAGTATACTTCAATGATAAAACGCTCAGCCTTTGAGCACCATCTGCATTGTAGACAGTTGAAGTATTCTAGTCTATATATAGTTCAAATGCCAATCCGCCCACTGGTCAGCACACTGGCCCGCTCTTAACCCTGGTCACCAGCTGCTCCCTTCCCTCATGCTGATCATTGACTCCACTAGTTCACAGGGCGTCAGCACACCCAAAACCGATCCTCTTTGAAGAAGTGCTTGTGAGAAACATGCTATTATCCTGTGTTCATCTCACAAACAGCTCAGATTTTTTGCTTTCTGTTTCTACAGTCTTTAAACATTTCATTTGTTGCTTTTTTTTTCATTTTTTTTTTCAAAACAGCCATTTTATAATCAGATGATGGATTTTAGTGTATTCAAAGCATCAAATGTCTAATAGAAATATCTTCATTTACTTATTAAATATACATTTGCATGTCAGATTATGGCTCCACAAAAACAAGGTAAGATTGCAACTTTTCTTTTTTTTTTGAGAAACTAATAATTCTCTTCGTTGCTATAACAATAAAAGGTACACTCCAATTTGCTAAATAAGGTACAAATATCCTAACTTCTCAATCGGGGCTCATAACGACAGCTTCAATTCACAAAGCAGCTAGAAGGTTCTTTGTGAGACAGGCTACACATTTTACATTTATTTTTGTTTTAGAGATCATCACAGGAGCCGATTTGATTTTTACCATATTTAGTATATACTCCTGCAAATAATTGGAAAATTAAAACATTTAAAGGGCTAAGTTGCATTTTTTTTTTTTTATGTGATGTTACGGGTAATTTTTATGTGATGTTATGGGTGTGGAAAAGTAAATATGATGCATTTACTTTTCCACACTTGTTGGAAAAGTAAATGCATCATATACCATATGAAATAATTACTCAGTTTAATTGGTCGATTGCGAGTCAGCCAGAACGAACCTTTAAGGTGATGCAACATCTTTCTGAAAATGTTTAGTAAATCATTAGCAGCAAGAACTTTTACAGAATTTCACTACAATAAAGTAGATTTTCCTCATTAAGTTGATCAAACTGGTCTAGAATTGACAACTCTCTTTGTTGTTTTTTTAGGCAGTTAGTTTGTAGGCTGTCCTAGAATAAGAACACTTTAAATGGAGACAAGTCTTCACACCGACACATGCTGTGTTTTTCTTCTGGCTGCACATACACACACTCAGGCTTGCCATTGATTTGGCAACAGGAAAGCAAATCCACAGCTGCAACATAACAGGCAACACAGAAGTAATCCTATGAGACCAGCTTATGTTTATATATTAAATTTAAAAGAAAAACAGGCCAATCTCAGTGGAGGGAAATGGGTTGATTTATATCGAGGCATACAGCTTGATGATATTGCTTCAGTTTGTGTTTATTACCATCAACTGAGTGTTCGATATTAGTTTTGGCAACAATCCTAACAGTATAGGCCTTCCAAATGCAACGGACTACATCACATGACTTTTATGTCCTTATACAGCGAGTCACTCCCAATAAGGCGGACTATAAATGTGCAGTGACGGGCCTCTGAGGCCTCTGACTGTGCAGACATTTTGTCATTGCCAAATGCACTCGGTTATTTTTACAAGCTGCAGTTATAATGAAAAAGCTGGGGGTTGGGTTCAGGAGATTCAATAGTGCGTTATGCTCAGTATGATTCAGTCATCTTTTTTTTTTTTTTTTCTAACAGTGAGTGGACTACTGGCAGCTCGGCTTGGGGTATACTTTTAGTTTCTCATCTGTAGAAAAGGCCACTTTATTTATTCCCCTTAAATCTCATTAAATGTATGGTCAGTAAACTTTCAGTGTTGAACTTAAAGTAACAATGGGAAGGTATGTCCAAGTTTGACTCAAAAGTCGGCACGTTTCTGATAACAGCAGGGTTGTAATTGGAGGCCTTCACTTTTTATCCTCCTATTGCTGGCCTTAATAAATATAAAAGTAGACTGCAGACTGCGAGATTTCAAGTAACACCCACTTAGAGTTTACATACCCACCCAGGTTACATCATTTACTTACCTAAAGGTTTCTAAACCTCCAAGGACATTCTGACTTTTATCTATTCTCTTCTGTTTAATTAGCATCTAGAAGATGCATGCAACAAAAATCAAAAAGGAATCACTTTGAAGAAGATTAAAGAAACCACCATAATAAGTATACTTGCATATCAAGAAAAGGAAAACAAGTAGCTGAGATGTACCCAAAGTATACAGTAGTAGCTTGCAAATGTAGCCATATCTTTTCAGTATATTTGGACATGCTGGAATCAGGAACTTCAGTGTAGTTAGGGAAGAGAGAGAAAAGACCCTTTTAAAGAAGTGTCGGCATCACAGGTCCTGATAAACTGAACTCATTACAGGCACTTCCTACCAAAATGCTTGCAGAACAACAACAAAAAACCACAAAAGGATCATGAAAGACTTGATAACTTTTGATGTTTTCTATAAGTGTTTTTAATTTATCTGCTTCTTTTCTATCTCCTTTAGTGTAGAGCCAGCTTGCATGTAAACAAAAATCATTAAGAAACTTTAGCAGTGCAAAAGCTGTTCATTTTTTTTATTATTGTTTTTTAGAATCTCTACTGTGACAAGTTTTGCCTCTACTGAAGTTTGGATTAAGTTGCACTATTTCTCTGCAGCCTCTGATCCTAAGTTGTCCACCTGCAACGTGAACACCTGTGTCAGGGATTTGCTCTTTGCCCGCTCACAGGCTGGACTTGGATGAAGTTCTCGTTAGCACCAGCTGTAAAGTTGTTCTGGGTTTTAGCAACTCCCAGCTCTTGAAATCTTGAAAACGACGACCGGCTCCTGCTCTGCCGCCTCTCTGGCTGGCCAGTACATTCAAAGTTGCCATGGCAATGGGCATCTTGGTTGAAGGAGAAGCAGAGACTTGGACACGCCCAAGATGCTCCTCTCTGGCGTGAGGAGAGTCGGTTGTAACTCGATTACGGGACTCGGTCTAGACGAGGCTGGCGTCCCTTTTGCTTTTTATGATGCTGTAGGAGAGCTGTGTAATCCACTGCTTTTATGTAAGAGAAGACGTTCTGCAGAGCCAAAAGTGTTGATCTCATATCGGTTTCCCTTAACCTTCCCTCCATTTCATTAGGCGTAATAAATTTTGCTTCCTGGTGACAAATCTGCTACCGTCTTTCTCCCTCACATGATTGGAATCCATTCTCTGTGCCGATCCAGTGTGGGTGGTCAGACTGGGATTTATCTAGTGTTTGTGTTCGCACACTCAAATCACAGATGAATCAGCCTGTCTGCATGCATGATTGTGATCGAGGGAGAGCTGGAAACACTTGAGGTGTGAGAGCTTGCGCGAGCGCTCGCGCACGGGTCTCGTCACGTGCACGTGTTGCGCCGTATAGGGATCTCGTGGCTGCATATGCATGTCTTCTCGCTCATTAGGCAGAGCAGTGTGGATACGACAAGAAGAGATGAAAGGGGAGCGTTGTGGCCTTGGCAGGAGATCCGAGGCTCGTCTGATGCCCGTTTGCATCTACGCTGTGTGACACCTGTCAGCCCTAGACATGCACACACTGTGACGCGCCGAGATACTGCGACTGCGCGTGTGTGTGTGTCTGCAATTGTGTTATTGCCAAAGTCCTTTTGGCAAAGCTCACAGCTTATAAATGGATTTTCTTTTCTACTTGCACCCTTGTGCCACTTTATACACATCCTATTTCATTTATAAAGCTCGCAGCCAAACTCTGAGGTGCACTTAAATCCATCTCCGTCTTTCTATCCTTCCTTCTCCATCCTTGTCTCACTGTCATTACATCTATAACTTGTGTCCCTTGCGAGGAGTTGGATGCCTGCCCACGATGTTCTAATCAGCTAAGTGGGGCTCCCATTTGGATGCGAGAAGGCTCCCAGACAGTTGTCTCCTAATCTGATTTCACCTCTTCTATAAATCAGGAACATAAGGAGACAGTCGATGTCTGTCCCTATCTGTTCTGTGACCTCAAGCCCTTATCCCATGTGGGAGAAAATAAGTGGTGGGATGTACCATTCCTTTTATTTGAAAGTCCCTTCCTATTTCTACAGCCTCCTAAAGAGTCACCCTGGGTCTCTCATCTGCTTTTAGTGAAGCTCTTCTCGCTCTACTTGTTAGTTTAGGTAGGCTGCCATGTTTTAGTGGGTTCTGAGTTATGCCATGGTCTTTCCAGTTTTAAATGAGTGCATCAGTTCTCCTCTAAATGTCATAGCATTCTCACTGACCTGTTTGCTGTGATCTTTTGTCTTCATGATGGATGCTTTTTCTTTTGTTCACATTGAGTAGGCACACTACAAGCTCATGCCACACTTTTTAGATTTGTTTTTCTTAATACTTGTGGTGATTATTACACAAAAGTCCAATAGAATACATGGACATTTATGGCCATGATGTGAATGTGAGTTGCAAAACCAACTTTACTTATTTTCTAGGTGCAACTCAAACACTGAAATAAAGCAAAATATTTTGTCCAACTAGAATAATCACGACAACCAAGAACTTTTTGTAAAATGTTTTAAATGTTAAATGAGATTAGGCATCATAGCTACAGTAAGATGCTGAGGCAGCCTTAAGTAAATTACCATATTTTCCGCACTATAAGGCGCACCGGATTATGAGGTGCACCTTCAATGAATGGCCTATTTTAAAACTTTTTTCATATATAAGGCGCATAGAATAGACGCTACAGTAGAGGCTGGAGTTGCGCTATGCATCCACTAGATGGAGCTGCACTAAAGGGAATGTCAACAAAACAGTCCGACTCCGGTCGGCGAGGAGAACCTTCCGCGACTGGGCCGGGGCGTGGCCAGACGATGGTCATCCTTCTCCATTCGCCCACAGCATGTTCGTGGAGAACGTGGTGCTAAATGACCTGCAGACGACTTGATTTTAGACGGTCGGTAGGTAGATAGGTCAGTCAAACTTTATTAACAAACCAGGGTTCTGACAACTATCCCAGCATGCACCGCGCACTTCTTCTTCTACGGGCAAAAATGAAGTCGGCGGCTGCTTACCGTAGTTGCTAGACCTGTTGTGGCTCAATATTGGTCCATATATAAGGCGCACCGGATTATAAGGTGCACTGTCGGCTTTTGAGGAAATTGAAGGTTTTATAGTGCGGAAAATACGGTACTAGTAATCTGCATCACGGCTGTTTTCTGGTGATCATAGTTATCGAGGCATGACCAGATAGTGATCTACTTTCAGCTTTTTGGTTAATTTCTGAAAACTAGCACTTAGGTGCGCCTTATAGTACTGAAAATACGGTTATCGTTTTCCATGTTAGCTTAATTCCTCAGTCTCAGAAGTTGCAAAGTAGTGAGGTATCTTTGGATAGAATACCCTTTCTGATTCGGTGATTACAGGTTTTCACCAGCTCGTCTTAAACCGTGTTATTACGTTCAAGTGCTCCAGCAGAGACGACATGGCACAGTGCAGAGTTCCCTCCCAGTTTCACTTCCCACTCCCACCGCCTTCTGATTCACTGCTGGAATCATGTTTATTCCCAAACATGTTCCCAGGTCTTCTTGACTGATGCATTTAATTTTTTCTAAATCAATTCTTCCATTCCTTTACATGAAAACCCTAAGAGTTGCTCTGCACTCCCTCTACCTTAGCAACATGGTGACAGTTGGTAGGAACAAATTTGTTTGCATTCACCTAAAACAGCTCAATCATTGGATTACATGTGCTGTATATTCCTTTACGTTAGCTGTCTGTCATACTTACAGCTTCATTTCATTGCTTTTCCAACGTTGCCTTATTGTTTTCTTTTCTCCCATCTCAACCAAGCAAAAAGAGACTCGCTCCAAAATACATGCGTACAAAAAAACATTTTTATTAAGCAGTAACTTGACATAGTTTTCACATCTAGAAGAAAAAAAAAACCCTTTTACTCTGAGCCATATTTTCTGAGAGACACTGATCCACGCCTGTCGCTCTGAGTATGCAAACACTCAAAACCGCACGTGTTACCCTCGGGAAACGTTGCCACGGCTGACAAATAGAGCCGACCAGCGCTTACATCGCCGTGGTGACACCTCTCTTCCTCTCGCCACAGTGACCTCGAGCAAGCAACCGGCACGTCACTTCACAGATGGATCTGTTTACACCGAAACTGTGATTTGTTCCATCATTCAGCTGGGATTAGATCCCCACAACATAGAAGTTAAGGGCTTCAGGTCTGCATGTTAACCTGCTCTATTACTGTCGTGTGTTTGCGACGGATGTCTATATTTAAATTCTAGTTGGAGAGCAATAAAAACATACATTTCTTTTGCAATGGTTTCAGCTTTTTCTGAAAATGAAAACACACTATTGCTTCTATATTTATTTTTTTATTTTTGGTCAGAGGCATCCAGTTAGCGGTGTCAGTTATACCAGCAGAACTAATCCAATAGAATCCAGGAGTATCAGGTTGTTAGACCTGAAATTTTTTATTTTATTTTTTTTTTACCGCTTACATTTGGGACACAATTTGATTCACAAAAACCTCTCGGGTATGGGCTAAGGTTAAGGGGATGGTGAAAAGCCATGGAGAGCAGGAGAGCAGAACACAGAGAAAGTGAGGCGATAGGATCGTAAAGGCGAACGATTTGAACACTTTTAGACGTGGAGTATAGGATTTTAAAAGGAAACAATGTTTAATTTGGCAGATTTGTTACTTATTCCGCTGAAGCACTTTTTTTTTTTTTTTGCGATTTTCATCTAGGTTCAGTGCTCTGTCTGGGATTTCTCCCATTGAGCTTGATTTGTCAGGGCTGGTTGTTGCCAAACTAAGTTTACAGTTGAAAAACAAGCTACGCATTTAGAGGAATAAGTATTATGAGTTTCTGGGGAAAAGCAGGAAAGCACTGTGTGCTTCTGGCTGCGGCGCACTCAGTAGATTTTATCTACTTCCAGAAATGTCAGTTGTAATTATTCTGAGTCTCATGTTCTGGCCACTTTCTGCTGTTGCAGAAGTTGATGTTTTTAGAACAGTAAAAAAAAAAAAAAAAAAACTTAGGAGACTTATGCCAGTTCGAATAGCCGCGAGATGGCTCACTTCTCCCAGCAGTCACCATCAGTAAAGTAATATTGCACAAGCTGTATATTTGTTTTTTTTTTAAGTGTGCATCAAAGCATTCCTTCTGTTTATTATTATTATTAGAGATTTTATTTAGTGGATGCTTTTCCACAGAAATCTAAGCACACTGATTTAATTCTTCCCGAAAGGCGATTTATTGAATCCGTTTTCTTCTTCCAGCCACCATCATTTTGAATGAGCTGAACTGGACAGACGAGTTGGAGGATGTTTTCCGACAAAACAAAGAGGATGATCCCTCACTGCTCTGGCAGGTTTTTGGCTCCGCCACTGGACTGGCTCGGTATTACCCAGGTGAGCCCCCCCCCTACCTCCACCCCCACATGAATCTCAACATAAACAGACTTTCATTAACAATGGGCTGCTTCTAATATACATAATCAATAACCGCTCGCAATCGCAAGACGAGAAAAAATAGTTTGAATGCCGTTTCTTGAGAAATCTGAATCAGCTAAACTTTGCTTCAAAACTACAAAAAAAATTTGAAATGGGCCAGTTTTGAACTTAATTGACGAGTAAATGAAAGACATTTTGGTTAATGCAATTGGTCAGTTTGAAACCTTAAAATCTAGAATTTTTACTGGCAATCCGCACAATGTCTTGTAGAAAACAAAAATGACATACAACTTACCAGAAAATCGAACAAGACTGAGTCGTAAAGTGCAGGTTTTTGACCTTCTTAAAACCTTTTTGTTTCTCTTGCTTACGTTTCAACTACACAGTTTGTGTTTGGCACACGGAGATCCATTTTGGGCATAGATGGTTCCCGACTTTGAGAGCCAGAGTCCGGCATGTTTTAAACGCTGAGCACACCTGATGGGAATAAATCTGTCATTAGCAGGCTGCCGCTGCCGCCGCTGCTGCTGCTGCAGGATTTTGTGACGGCCGGAGCAGATAATTCTAACATTTGAGTCAGAACAGGAGACTTACCTCATCTTGCTTCAAAAATGGCTTAAGCTTGATGCAAATATATTCCTGTGTCTCTCTGATACGAGACATTTTTCTGTCCAATGCAAAAAAAAAAAAAAACATGGAAGAAAATGTGCC
This sequence comes from Poecilia reticulata, assembly GCF_904066995.2. Taxonomy (NCBI): domain Eukaryota; kingdom Metazoa; phylum Chordata; class Actinopteri; order Cyprinodontiformes; family Poeciliidae; genus Poecilia; species Poecilia reticulata. The sequence goes on along the minus strand of NC_088852.1, from coordinate 7,422,169 downwards.
TGTTTCAAAAGAGAGTAAAATGATACAGCATATTGTGTGCATTTATGTTTAGTTTAGTTTATGCATGTTGACAAATGCAGTTTCTTCAGTTGGGTCTGGGGATGTAAACACACACATTGCTCTGCCTGCATGCAGCTTCCCCTTGGAACGACCAGAGAAGTTCACCTGACAAGATCGACCTGTATGACGTACGCAGGCGACCTTGGTGAGTTGGTTGAGTCTCATGTTAATATGTTCAAACATTAGTTAGTTAAGAGAATAGGTGGCTTTAAAATTCAGCAACCGTTTGTTTTTTTCTGGTAGTGTGCATTGTAGCGATGGGTTTTGACGCAGCTTTACGTCTCTGAGAAAAAGCATTTCAATGTTTTCTGTGCGTACGTGTGCTCCATATGTACAATCCGCCTGTGTGTTTCTGGTATTACTCACCAGGTACATTCAGGGGGCGGCGTCACCCAAGGACATGCTGATCCTAGTGGATGCGTGAGTGACATCCTTATGATTCATACATTACAGTCAGATTGGATTTGCTTTTGCACGCCAGGAGGCCCTGATGCTAACTCCGTGACTGGCCTCATCCCGCTGGGCGCTGCCGGGCTGCGCTCATGTGTGACACTGACTAACAAAAAGCAGTCAGTGCACTGGCCAACCTTATTACTCGCGGTCCACTGGTTTCCCTGCAATGATTTAAGACTGGAAAACTTTGAGTTCAGAATAACTGCGAGGTCCATAAGGGACTCCTGGAGCGTTACCAGACGTGACAATAGTTCTCTCACATCAAGAGAGTCCGGCACAAATTCTGTCATGTTCAAGGAAGACACACTTTCAAGAATTAACTTTGAAAGAGTGAAAATGTAAGATTGAATTTCAGACATATTATGATTATTATGTTTGCAAATTGACATCGTTATCCCTCATTTAGGACTTTTTTTTAAACACTGATTGAGAAACGAGGAGTGGAGAATTCAACTTTAAAATTTCTTTATAATGAAATAAATTGGGAATATCAATTCTCTGTAGGAAATCAGGGGTGCCTAACTCTTTTTGCTGAGTTAATTTCACTGCAGCCTCAGTTTAGCTAAGCTAAACCAAATGCCTATGCTGTCCGCTGCGGGACAAGCATGTATGAGGAGCATCCATCCATTATCTTCCACTTAGTTTGAGGTTGGGTCGCTTAGACAGCAGCTGAAGCAGTGGCCCACACTTCCCTCTCTTCAGCCACTTCAGGCAGTTCTCCAGAAAGAAATCCAAAGCGTTTCCAGGCCAACAGAGAAACACAGTCCCTCCAGTGTGTCCTGGGTTCCTCCGGGTCTTTTCCTGGGGGGGACGTGGCCAGACGCCTCACCAGGAAAGACATCCAGAAGGCATCCTAACCTGATACCCAAGCCGCCTCTCCTGCTCTCATTGCCTGAAAGCCTGAGCTCTTCATTTACTATACAGAAATTGGCTCTTTTACAACTTTTTTTTTTTTGTACCAAGAAAAGTCATAGCAATCTAAAAGTTATACATTCCAATACTTGTATCAAATCTTTGCAATGACTGTCGACGCTTTTGGGTTACTTGTTGATTTAGTCATATGTGCATAGAATGAAACTACAGCCTAACTCTGTGTTTCAGTCATTGACTGTGATGGTTGAGTTATTCTAAAACCCATTTTCGGTGCTTCAGGAGTGGAAGCGTATCAGGCCTCACCCTGAAACTGATCAAAACCTCAGTCAGCTGGATGCTGGAGACCCTCTCCGATGACGACTTCGTGAACGTGGCGTCTGTGAGTATTCGCTTTTGTTCTACAGGTGCTGGAAATGATTGCTTAAGCAGCTTTATTCAAACTCACTGATTTAATGGATTAATTACATTTCAGTCGAGCTGTGTTTAAATATGCCGGCGGTTCTACAGGTGTGGCATTAACCAGGGTTGGGTGCGACTTTCCAAAAATATGGGCATCAGGTTCATTCATTACCTAAAAAGAGGGGGGAATTGTTTTTGTTTTATTGTTTTACATGTTTTCATTGGATAATATTTTTTTCCTTTAATTAAACCAGGTCATCTACGATTATTAAAATGATTAACTGTGCTGAAAATGGAAAAAACAGAAGAACCTTGGAGAGGTCAAGCGCATTTCCATAAACTCTAAATTTGATCAGAGAAATGCTAATAATAGAGCAAGGACACCCAAGTATGTTTGAAAACGAATTCTCAAGTTCAAGCCACGAAGATGCAACATGAAACCTTCGACAAATTAATCCTTGCTTTCTTCTGCCACGTTTCTAACTCTGCAGGATGGAATAGAAAGCGTCTTCCATGCCAAATTGAGATTTGATAGAAATCTCGAGCACCAAAGGTTTCCTGGCATTAGGGCATCAGCCTTCATCCATTACAGTTTGCAGCTCCAGCGACTGCCAGTTTAAAGCATTTCTGCACCGAGTTATATAACTTTCACAAAGAAAAATAACGGTTCACTGGGCGAGTGTTTTCCCCCCAGTTCAGGACGTTTACGGGGCATTGCCAAGACGAATTGGAGGCAGTCGTACTGAATGGGATTACTACTGAAATCCACAGTGTCCAAAACATGGGCTCCCATTACTGTTGCCAATGCGCTGAGTGTATTGCTCTGGTGTAACACTGTGTCTGTGGCTTTTGTTTCTAAGAGCTTTTCCACACGAGTATAAATGCTTTTTGTAAAGTAATTCATTTAGTAGCGAACGTAGAGGTGGTTTGAGGTTCATTTTTTGTGTTTTTAATTATTGATAACCTGATGTAATCGTCTCCTTTCTAAAACTACTACAAACTAATCCATCATTCCCTTTCTTGCTTTAAACGTTCATTACCTCTGAAGACGATGACTTATTGTATATCAACAATCATAAGAGGATATTTTTTTGAACTGAAGATGTTCCATTAGAGTGTAGTTATTTTCTTGGTCACGTGTCAAACGCTTATCTTCTATGCTTGTGTGAAAGCATGCAGCTTCTCAGCTTAATGCATCCCTCCAGTTTCTTGGCTCAGAATGCGTTGTGCACTTGGGTCTGACTTTCCTCCGTCCAGCATCTCCTTCATCCTAATTGCTTCTCTACTTTATCCTCCCTGCAGTCGCTCTTCATGACTGGGAACATAAATTAGTTTGCTTTCCAAATTAGCCATAAATAACATTTTTGTTTCAACTCCCCTTATTAAATGCACTGGTGTGCGTTTGTTTTGGGCGGCTGTGGAGGTTCAGTAGAACGGTTTATGACATAATGTTTTATAGACTTTGATCTGCTCTGATTTCTGTTTCTGTGACCGAGCGTACCCCCACACTGGGTCGTACTGCGCAACCAGTCAATCATATTAATTAAAGTTAATAAGGCAAACCCTGTTTTTATCCTGTTCTGCAATATCAATTATAGATCCCAATTCAGTCAGCCTGTACAGTGAAATAATTTTAAAGAGCTGAATAGATTTGAATAATGTCATCAGAAGGCAAGATCTATAAATAATAAAGGTTACTACTACTGGAAGGAAATATGATGCTTTGAACAGTTAATATTCTTGGAAGCGTTTCCACTTTGACACATTCTAACTGCAAAGCTGTATGATTAAAAAGTATTTATTTTAATGGGGTTTTATGTGAGGGGGAGGAAAGAGATGGAATGTTTTTTTTTATATTTCTCTTAACAAAAGTATGAAAGACATTCTATTCCGATTTCCTGAGTCAATATTTCCATCCTATGTGCAGAAATACTCACTGGTGAATGTTATTGAAGCTATAATTCGTTATGCTATGTTTGGACCATGATGATGATGATTGGGAGCTGTGTTCAAAAGAGCCCCAAAGCAGATGCTGAGTACTAATGAGCCATGCATGGCCCAGCCCTTCTATAGATGCTGTGTGTGTGTGTTTGTGTGTAGATTGATTCACTTCCATCTGTTCCTCCACGTGAGCTATTCACCAGGATCTACCTGAAGTTACTTTACGTGTGGTTGTGACTTGACGAATAATCTTTCCGGACTTAAGCTCTCTTTTTTTTCTTTTCTTTTTTTTTTACCTCCATACGCCACTGTTTTCTCATCCCCTCCGTCTCTCCTACGTTCCCATCCTTGTGTTAATTTAGCTTCCTTTGGTGTGTGAAAGTTTGATTACGTTCGACCTTATCGTCTTTCCGTTTGCACGTGACAATTTGTGTTGATCTCTCCAACACAGTTGTTTACAGTTGCAGTTTATTTTTAAATGTCACCTAACTCTGATACTTCATAGTGTAGCGTGCGTGTTTTATGGAACGCTGCAACAGTTTGCAAAGGAAGAAACACATATTTATTAGAAAATATGTGCGAGTGCCTTCCGCGTTCTTCCCGTCAACCCTCCTCCCCTTATCCCCCCAGTTCAACAAAACCGCCAGGCCCGCAGCATGCTTTCAGAACCTGGTGCAGGCCAACGTGAGAAACAAAAGGGTCCTGAAGGAGGCAGTGCAGAGACTCAAAGCCGAGGGCATCACCAACTACACAAGTGGCTTTGAACTGGCGTTTGAACAGCTCGCACAGGTAAAGAGTGCATGGACTGCATTTAAATGCCAGATTGAGGTAATGGTGACAATTCTCGTTTTTATTTTATGTAGCCCATATTAACCAGAAGAAACTGGTGACATTCTGTGAATCTGAAAAGTCTGCACACCTTTGTTAAAATGGCAGTTTTTTTTTTTAAACCAGGATAAATCGGCTCAGAACTGTCTTTTTCCACCCTCAGTGTGAACTCTAACCCGTTCAACTCTATTGAAAATCAAATGGAAAGTAATAAAATGTTATGATTATGCGGCTTTGCACTCCCCTGTGTAGATGATCAACTTAATTCTTCAAGGTTAAGTGTCCCACACCTCTTATGCTGAACGAATGGCTCACTTAACCTCCTCAGGATGTCTTTGACTCCTGTAGAGACCTGCTAATGACCCATTCATTTGATTCAGGTCGGTGGACCTGCTGAGGAATCTCCTGGATTTTATTTAAAGGCGGTAGAAAAAAAAAGAAAAAAAAAAACACCAGACAAAGCCTATCTAAACATCTGAACTTTGAGTTAATAAGAAGCATTTTAAATGATAGCAGTTGTGTGCTGACTGTGCAACTTGAGTTTAAATGCAATTATAGACACAGTAACATCCCTTATGTGTATGTTTTCTTTATCTTTCCCCTTAAATATTCCTTTTTTTTTTTTTTGGTCGAGTTTGATTGGTTGTTTTTCACACTGATGCTAAAAATGTCAGTATTGACCTTGGTCTCTATTTTTGCACCACATTTTACTTGGGGTGTGTAGAGCAATTATACTTTTTGTATATGTAAATCTTTGTAATATGTAAGAGCTCATATCCACTTAACTTCAAGAATTGTCTGCAAAAGGTTTTATAATCACCCACGGCTCTTAAATAGTCTCAGAGAGTGAGCATCTGCCACCCTCCACTGGTTCTTTCAGATATTGCACTCAAAGTGCACTTTGCTTCTTTTCACAAGCATTAATCCAGCAACTTTTCTTAAAGTTTAAAGTCCTTGCTTCTGTGTAAACCAGACCAATGTGTCGAGGGCCAACTGCAACAAGATTATAATGCTGTTCACTGATGGAGGAGAGGAGAGGGCTGAGGAAATCTTTCAAAAATACAACCCAAAGCAAGAGGTAGGACTTCACGTTCAGCTCCAACATGGTTGTTCATATCTGTTGCCCTTTCTGCATTTCTTTGCTTCATCTCATTGCACTTACTGTCCTTCACAGGTGCGCATCTTTACTTTCTCCGTAGGCCAGCACAGCTACGACAAAGGCCCTATACAGTGGATGGCCTGCAATAATAAAGGTATGAAACATAGTTGGATTTGTAGTTATCAGGTGAATGCCCTCATTTAATAACAAACGTGAAAATCACACAGCTCTGAAGAGACCACTTATAATTATCAGTTTCTCTGATTTTTACTTTATATTGGTGTACGTTTGAGTAAAATTAACATTGCTCTCTTACTCTATGAACTACTGATTCATGTCTACGTGTCTCCAAAAATCTATGCAAAAATTTGGCTGCCATGTCAGGTAAGCAGCTGGTTGCCACAAATGGAGTATCTAATGGTTGTCAGGGAGATTTTATTCTGCAAGTGAGCTGTGGGCTTTGAGCTTGTTTTTCTTCTACCTTTCCTGCCAACCTGATCAATGTGTTATATCACAACATAACAACTGGTCGTTGTTTAGGTTGTTTAGCCTAATGGCTAAGCGAAATGGGCCACGTATCCAGGGAACGCTGTAATTATTAGGTGTCAAAAACCTTTTAACAACTAAAAATAATAATAATAATAATAATAATAATAATAATAATAATAATAATAAAGGATCAATTAAAAACTACCTCTGTTGCATTTCCTTTAATGGGGAAGTTCAGTGTTCCATCTCTGGGGCACACTCTGTCAGATGTCCCCAGGGCAGTATGGCTACGATCCAGTGTGTGAATGTGTGTGTGTGAGTGAATGAATGAATGACTAAACGTAGTGTAAAGCGCTTTGAAGCCCTATGGCCTTGATGAAGCGCTATCCAAGTACAAGCAATTTACTTGTAATGGCTTGCACACTAATGCCAAAAAACACTATTGTTGATGTTTTTTATCAATTTGAAACAATGTGCAGAAATTTTTATAATGTGTGTTTGCTGCACTGAATATTTTTGAATTTTTTTTTTTTTTTTTTTTTTGCCAAGCTTCCCAATACATTTTAAGATGGCGGGATTTTGCAGAACTGAGGGATAAGTTGATTTCTGTAGTAGGAATTTAAAAAAATTAATATTCTAAAAGATCTTGTCTAATAAACCCATTTCTCTCCCTCAGGTTATTACTATGAGATTCCATCTATTGGGGCCATTCGGCTGAACACTCAGGTAAACACAGTCATAAAAACACATTTCAGTAATTGTACTTTGTTACTTCTCATCCATAAACTCTGGCTCTTCCAATTTGCTGCTTATGTTGCCCCCTTGTGGTAGAACTCTCAACGTGCATGTTGCAAAATAAGTTTCTGCTCATCTTGGCAGGAGTACTTGGACGTTTTGGGTCGGCCAATGGTCAGAGCTGACAGTGGGCCCAAGAGAGGCCGAAAGGCCAAGCAGGTCCAGTGGACAAATGTCTACCTGGATGCACTGGTATGTTCTGCTGGGGAGAGGTGACACCATCACATTCACAAGGGAGAAAGATTGATGCTATTTACTGTGCGAACCCAGAATAATTTGTTTCATATCTTGTAAAAAAAATTGGAAGTCTTTTTTAGTCATTTGCTGTCACGTTATCTTGTGTTTGTGCAATGACAGATGAACCGTATTCCCAAGTGTTGCCTCTTTTTTTTTTTATTTATGTTTCTCTCAATATTTACTGCCAGGAGACCTCAGATAAGAAACCAGACTGATAAAAAAAAGTTTGATCGGAGAGTGTCCATTTGGGAAACTGCATCGACTTTCTCAACACCAAAAATGTCTTTAAAAAGAACAAAAGTTGCCATTTAATCATTTTTCTGACGAAAATTGCAAGTAGACTGCTGCAAATTTTTATGACATTAATTCAAAATGGTTTTGTATGAATTAGAAAAAGTAACTGTCACAACTGCAAACTTAAAATGTATTGAAGCAAATTGCCTGTGCTCTGTGTGTGATGGACTTTTGCATTCAGTTTCCTTCACTCTGAGATTAAATCCAGTGTAGCCAAAGTTTATCTGAGCGCATCAGTAAATAAACTATCATCGTCATCAAAGGACCAAACTATGGAGAAGTTAAAACCAATTTGGTCACAAAGCAATTTTCCAAGTGTTGAACATCTTCACGGAGAACAACGCATCACCGTGGTGTGAAAAAAAAAGTCTGATTTGCAGTTTTCTACTATCCATGTAGAGTTTACATGGAGGCTGCAAAAGACTTGAGACAGACTTTCACTTTGTCAGGGAAAACAGATGTAAGGTACAGCACAGTAAAATTATGTAGGTTAGGTCGAAGCATAATCATTTGTTAGAATTGTCCAGGCAAAGTTCCAGCCATAAATCCATCTGACCAATTAGAGGTAAGGCATGGATTGTCGCAGATGTTTTCTGACTAAAATTAACCTAATATGCAACACTTGTAGCATTCAGATCCCAAAGAACTTTTACTGCTATTGCATCGAAAGAAGGTTTTACAAAAATCTCGTCGCAATTTAAATAGATTAGGTAGATTTAAAATTGTAAAACAATAGAACACTGTTTCATTTTCAAACCATACATTTATGGTTGTAATCTGACTAAGTATTGCAGTTTAGGCCGGTTGAATAGATTTGCGAGCCCCTGTAATGGGCATAACTCTACATGTGTGTTACGTTGTGTCTTTCAGGAGCTGGGTCTTGTAATCACCGGAACGCTGCCTGTCTTCAACAAGACTGACACAGGCTCAAAGGTATCCACCAAATACAATTTTATACAACCCCCCCCCACATCCCCCAGCATTTTTGTTTCTGCATAGGGCTGTAAGTATTAATAATTGATAACAATATCTCGTTCTGGCATCTTCACCAACACGTTCCGTCTGCTTTTGACTGTCTCGCACTTTGATTTCATGGAAAAGGATTGTGGCTTTCAGAGACGCAATAATATGCTAAATGTTAAACACTCGACATGAATACTCGCTTTCATCTTTGATCTTTTTTATCTTCTTGTGGCTTTGGCTTGTTTCCTCTGTTGATGCAGAGATCCTCCCAAAGCTCTCCACAAGAAGAGAATGTAGGAAGTCGCACAGCAGAATTCAAAAATAGATCAATCATGCAGATCAGAGTGAGAAATGAATCCGGTAGCTTAAATGCTTCAAGATGAGTCTGCATGTCTACCTCGAAGGACTCGGAGCCTCTACCTCCAGTGCGACCGAAAGCAAGTCTGGAAATGCCTTGTCAGTGACTCACTGCAGCACATGAAGCTTTGGGGAATGAAACTGTCCAGATTTCTATTGCAACCATTTCCTTGAAATCCTTCACAATCCACAGAGGGAATTGACTCATCCAGGAAAAGCAACAGGTCTCATAAGAGGGCCTTACAGTTCCTCTTTCTGCAGCTGACATCCTCTCTGTGTTTTTTTTTCCTGTGCTTTTTTTTTTCTCTCTCAGAAGTCACAAAACCAGCTCATCCTGGGAGTTATGGCTATTGATGTCTCCTTAGAAGATATCAAGAGACTCACGCCTCGGTTCACAGTAAGAGCTCATAAGTCATGTTATTGCAGACGTACTTGTTCTGTTTGTTTTGGTCTTTATGCAGATATCCCCCACCCCCACTAATTCTCGTTTTATTTTATTTTTTTTAGTTTGGTCCAAATGGCTACTACTTTGCTATTGATCCAAATGGGTATGTGTTGCTCCACCCTAATCTTCAACCGCTGGTAAGCAAAATCTCACAATTGTTTGAAAAATAATTACTGTTCTAAAAAATAAATAAAAAAACAGCTTGAAAAACTAATGTTAGTTGGCCATTAAAGCAGACAGTGATTAATTTGTCATCTCCTCACTTAGAGTAAGACGTTTCTGTACATTTCTGTTTGAAACCTGTGCCGTCTGAATCCCTTTTGACGATGTCATTGCGATAAATCGTCTGGGTGGAAATCCTTGAATGCCGAAGACGTCGAGAAAAAAAATTTATGTTTTCACGATTTCACACTGCATTGTAGGAGGTTTAAAGAAAACCCCCTCCCAAGGTTCTGCTGGTTCGTAGCTCACACTAATGCGAACAGAATGTGCATCAAATCTATTGTTTCAGTCTGTTTTTCTAATAGTTGTCATGATTAAAGTCTCTGTGTGTTCCTTGGCCTTTTCACTGCTCTTTGTTCATTAATGTTCTCTATGAAATCTAAGGCCTTCGCAGAGCAGCTGTATTTATTCAAAGACTGACTCACACTCCGACGAATTGTTTACTAAATAGGTGGCTACTGAAAGCAATTGATAACACTTATTTTTATTTAGATAGATCAGAGTAAGAGGGGGGCCGTATACAAATGTGTCTCATTTTGACCAATTTATTTTTATTTTTCTAAATCGCAGTAAAATGCCATGCAGTTTGTGATTATCATGTGACAAAATGTGAAAACAGGGGTATTGATACTTTTGCATGAAATTGAAGGTGTTGCAAGGGAAACCGTCATTTGCTTGCAGGATTAGATTTATTTGCTTGGCAAAATGTTCCACTGTGACATTTGAGAAATATGCTTTTTGTAAATATGCCATTAGGTAAATTCGTTGCAGATACATGACTTGGATCTTCTTCTTGATTATTTCCCTCTTTAGGGCTGCAAAGCATCAAAACCCGCTTTTGGACGCAGATTAGTAACTGATGTTTTCAGGGATTTTTTTTTCCCCCTCTTTGTTTTCACACCTGACAAACTGACTGAAGTAATTGTACACATTTTCTCACAGACTGCCAAGTTTGATGAACCTGTAACACTCGACTTTCTGGACGCAGAGTTGGAGAACGACATCAAAGTGGAGGTCTGACGCACAGATTTGTTTTCTAATTTGATTGCACAAACTGGAACCATATGATGGCGTGGTGATGTGATTTATATATTTGGTGTCAAGTTTCTTTTTGTTGTTGTTTTTTTACACAGATAAGAAATAAAATGATTGACGGGAAAACGGGAAACTACACAATATCTACACTGGTGAAATCTCAAGATGAGGTAATTGTTGATTTTTTTTTTTTTTTTTTTTTTGAGGTTATATCCATTTTTATTTGGAATCTTCTTGAACTGACAGTAATATCCTTATTTAAGCGCTACATTGACGAAGGTGAGAGGACCTACACCTTCGCTCCTGTGAAGGGAACAGACTACAGGTACAACTTCAGATAAGCTGCATGCACACTCTTTACCCCAGCATGACACTTGATTAATTAGATCAACCGAAATGTTTCATTATAAAACATCAACAAGCTTCAACAAGTAATTTCTACAATGAAGAAAAAGAGGGTTTCTTAAATACTTTTTGTAGTAATTTGGCTATTTTAAGGGTAGAAGTAACAACTTTTAACCACTATATTAAAAATAAAATGTTTTTAGCGTCTATTCTATTACTGGACAACTGCAATTATGTCTCTCCGTTAGAATATAATCAGAGCGGTTTTGTTTTTTTTATTTCAGTAATTCAAATCAAAAAGATAAGCTTGTATTCTATTTCAATTCATACAATACTCTTTAGTTTCTTTATGTCAGGTGAGCCAATCGCGGCTGTTCAACAGAGGAGTTCTGTTAATTGCGTATAGGCTTAAAAATCTACAGAACCTATCGTAGGATACTACTCATACAGATCTTAATTATCCATATTACATAAGTGTATATTATGAGAAACATTATCTAAAATTCAGTGATTTCTGCTGCTTGTTTTAGGATTTGGAAAACATGGCTAGAGATGGCGAAATGCCTCTGTGCTTTAATGAGCGTGCATGCGAAGGCAGGCATACCGCATGCTGTTGGCACATTAAACGATGCCCTAGTTACAGGATGAGAGAATCAGATAGCTTGCTGAAAACGATTAAAAGTGGTGCTTTTCTTCTGTTTTCTTTTTGCCCCAGTCTGGCCCTGGTCCTGCCAAACTACAGCATGCACTACATCCGCGCAACCATAGGCGACACGATCACCCAGGCAAAATGTAAGTTGACATCACAGCTGAAACCCTGCCTCTTATATTGTTACACTTATGTTTACAGAGGTTAGATAAGCAGTACTTGGTGGGAGTTGAGGGCCGTCATGGATTCTGTCCATCAATAAATGAGCTCTGGAAAAAAACCCAAAAAAACATGACTGCCCTATACATCTACACCACACTATAACAGTTACTAGTATTTCTGAAACAAAACATGCCCTCATCTGTGGTGGAGTTGGAAGTTGTTGTTTTTTTTTTCTTTTATCTGGAAACATCAGGGCAGGGATCTCTCCTGTCCCCTTCTACACATAACGCAGTTCCTACGCCGTCTGGAAAAGTATGGAATTTGGCTCGAGCATTATCCAGGGGCCTCATGTCCTAAGAGTTGCTTGGATTCCTTCCCGAAACCTTGTGTACACTAAAATTCAGAAAACTGCATGCACATAAACAAATCCAGGTGTATAGCATGCGATACTTCCTCATGCACCTATAAGCACAGGTCCTTTGTATATCCTAATCAACAGGATTGGACACATATGAGGGGGGGATCCTCCCGAAAAAAGCCCCTATTAGTATTTGCAAATAGAAATAGTGTAAATATGTACTTCACCTCTGATTGTCAAGTCTGAATCATCAAAAACAATGTCTAGATGTGTGGAAAAAAAGACTTTCACACTCCTACGTGAGTGAGAGGAGTGGAAAAACTCAAAAACGGTACATATTTGTCCTCCTTGTATTTTTTATTTATTTTCAAATTTAAATATTTAAAAAATGGAAAATGTAATGTGGTTCAAAATGTATTCATCATTTTCATTAATACTTTTTCCTTTCTTTGGAATTTCATAGTAAGGAAAATCACAAATATCCAACAAGACAACATCTAAAGAGAGAGTGATCCCACTTCTGTTCTTGTTGCAGAGAATAGACAGGTTTTGTCTCAACTGAGACAACTTCCTGAAAAAGCGTAGTAAGCTCGTAACTTCTGGTTTCATGGCACCATCTGATGCACGTCTTTGGAACTGATTTTGAGATATTAGAATCAATCCACCAAGTAGAAACTCATCCTGCACCGTGCCGGCTTGTATCCTTTGCCTAACATGTTGTTCATTAGAATAAACAAAACGGTGCATTGAACAATGTCACCTGACATCGCACAGCTCGTTCTTTGTCTGAAGATGCCTCCTGTTAAAACAGCAGTGTCTAAAACATTTTCTTTTCACGGCATCATTTTCAAAAATCTTCAGTCATAATCAGCGCTGAAAGTACGGGGTACAGTCTGGTACTGCGGGGTACCAGTACCTGCAAGAGAGGGGAGCGGCTGTCTTCTGACTGTAAAAAGTCAGTGGATTCACTGTGCAGCCGCGACTGATTAGTTTTTCTAGAACAACCTGAAACACGACTTAATCAGTTAATAAATAACTTTTTTTTTTTTCCCTATTTCATATTGTTTGTCTCTGAACTGTTGGTGCTTTGCTAGAGCAGGGCTGCAACACGTCGATAGCGGAAGGTTTTGAGTCGATCTCGGCATTAGGTGAAAAAGTGAACGCTGCCAGGACGCTGAGAGCAGCACGTCCACCTCTGATTGGCTTATCAAAACGTTCGTAACTTTATTAAAGAACAACTAAAAAATCAACAAAACGTGTTCAAATGAATGACCCAACAAAAATAATAATCATTATAATTTCAACAAGGTGTTGCGTAATTCTGTGCGTTTTGGTTACATTACCAAAATAACTGGCAGAGCAGGAGTTTAAAATTGCATTAAATTTAATTCATTTAAAACTAATCAACCACCGCTGTGTTCATGAGACGCTTATTAATAATCGTAAAATATCAAGCCTGAAAACCTAATATCGTAACGGACTGAATGTTATGTTTTTAACGTAATCTCTGGTCGGCTTGCTGCACGCAGGCGGTTGCCATGGCAACGGGTGTGCTTAAATTACAGAGAGACGGAGAATAAAAAGGTGCGAGTGGTTTTGAGTTGATCACCTGTTCAGTTGTTTTATCTTTGTTTGCCTTTGTCTTGGCTCATCACAGCCGCTGTAGTTTCTGAACATTCAATAAATGACAAACTTGGAGTAATTACCTCGTTCGTCTGTGAGTATATACGTCAATCACAACAAACATTAGTATTTAACAAACAAATGGCTTCTTCTGCGATAATTATGTGAAATTAAATTAATTGTCTAATATAAAAAAAATAGTTTGGGCATCTCGCTTTGAGCTCAGAGTCTGAGAGGCTTTTCCTTTATCAAACAATTAATTTTTTTTGATGTGCTCAGCGAATGTCTCAGGCAATGGGGAACAGAGGACGAGGTGCTGTACCGTCATGGTATCCGTCATGGTATGGGATACCACCCATGTACCATGAGTGGTATCGCACCACCGACAAATAACTGAAGTGGCTGATATCAGGAAATCCTACCAATGGCTGGAAAAAGCTGGACTCAAGGACAACACAGAGGCTCTCATCCTGGCTGCACAGGAACAGGCCCTAAACACCAGAGCAATAGAGGCTCAGATCTACCACACCAGACAAGATCCAAGGTGTAGGTTGTGCAAGGAAGCCCCTGAGACAGTCCAGCACATAACAGCAGGGTGCAAGATGCTGGCAGGGAAAGCATACATGGAACGACATAACCAAGTGGCGGGCATAGTGTACAGGAACATCTATGCAGAATATGGACTGGAAGCCCCAAGATCGAAGTGGGAAACACCCCCAAAGGTGGTGGAAAACGACCGAGCTAAGATCCTGTGGGACTTCCAGATCCAGACAGACAGGATGGTAATAGCGAACCAACCGGACATTGTGGTGGTGGATAAAGGACAGAGGAAAGCCGTTGTGGTGGATGTAGCAATACCAAGTGATTACAACATCAGGAAAAAGGAGCACGAGAAACTGGAGAAATACCAGGGCCTCAGAGAGGAACTGGAAAAGACCTGGAAGGTGAAGACCACAGTGGTGCCTGTGGTCATCGGGGCCCTTGGTGCAGTCACCCCCAAACTGAAGCAGTGGCTAAAACAGATCCCAGGAACAACATCAGACATCTCAGTCCAAAAATGTGCAGTTCTAGGCACAGCCAAGATCCTGCGCAGAAACCCTCAAGCTCCCAGGCCTCTGGTAGAGGACCCGAGCTCAGAGGATGTAAGAAACCACTCGCGGAGGGTGAGAAGGGATTTTTTTTTTTTTTTTACAGCAAGTAGAAACAGAGCAAGCAAAAAAAAAGACAAAGCAAAATATATTTTTCTTGACAAAAACGCATGTTTAGGGGAAATAAAAAAAGAAAATATATATACATTACTTGACAAAAACTCATGTGTAAGGAAAAGTAAAAACTAAATATATATTCATGGTTTTATTTCTTATCAAAATATATATATTCTTTTATTTATATATTATTTTATTTCTTAATATGTCAGATATATATTTATTCTTTTATCTATATATAAGGTTGGAGATATATATATATATAAGTAATATTATTATATTTCTATATTTTTTAATTATGTCGGTTTTGGTCCTCTATATGTGTCTAGTTGTAGATATCAATCTATCTATCAATCTATCAATCAATCTATCAATCTATCAATCTATCAATGAGACTACCTCTGCTCCTCCGCCTCCCTGTGTTTTGTTCAAGGCTCTGCTTCCCAGTGCTCTTTGCCCCCGGCTCCGTCCGCTGGACCCGCCTCCAGGGTCAACCTCTGCCTACTGGATAATTTCAGTGGAGATTTCAGACTGTGGCAGGAAGCCGGAGTGCCCGGAGAGAAACCTGCAAACAGGAAACCTGTCAAATCTTTTTACCTTTTGTCCTCTAGTGTCTGATCATCTCTTCTCGTAAATATAAATGAATCCGTTGTTGGACATGTCTTCACTGCAGTTGCTGTCTGCAGTGAAGACATGCTCATTGTCGGTTCGTTCTCCCTTCATTAAATAGCAGTAGAAGTCTGTCAGCTTTGGATCCCCACAGATGACGGAGGACAGGTGGTATGTCTCCGTCCCACATTCTGCAGGGACATTGATGGTCTGAGTGGCTTTGGTTCGGTGCTTCCTGGTCAACCTGTGCAGAAAAAATACCAGGACCTTGTTGTCGGTCAGGCAATGTTTTTTCTGCCAGGGTGACCCGCAGCCTGAACAACGGCGTTTGCATGCCAAATCCAACCAGTATTCAAGCAGTATAGATATACTGGTTGAAAATAACACTGCTGGAAGGGCAATCATGGCGCCGTGGTTCAGGAGCCTGAGGGAAGTGGCTCCACAGTTAGAGCAGTAGTCGTTGTCGTACAACTCTCTATCTGTGTTGCCGCCAAACGAATCCAGCCAGACCAGCACAGACTCCAGCAAACTTTTGATGTCATAGTCCTTTCCCACGTCCGACAGGAGCTTCTTCTCCCTCAGCTCCATCAGAACTGGGGAAAGGTCTTGTTGACTAAAATGATTGCCGGGCTGACGGACAGCTGAGAGGAGGAGACTCCCACAGCAGGGGATGGACGATGCCTCCAGAAAAACCCTTTCCTTAGCGAGACACCGCTTGGTGACGCTCAGGTTTAGGACACTCTGGAACGCAGCGTTCACCCAGCTGTTCTGGAGCTCATCGGAGAACTTGAAGAAGTTCTCCTCCGCTTGTCCTGGTCCTGCAGAAGTCCTCCCTACATCTAGCAGATCCGAGCCAACGCTTTCTACTGAATTAACGTTAGGGGAACAGGAAACCTCGACATCAACGGAAATCTTTACCTTCAGAGATGGTTGTTCAGACAATCGAGCAACACTGTCAAAGGACCCTGTGAAAGTGGCCTTCAGAGGACTCTCCTTCAAGGATGGGACCAGCAAAACCAAAGCTTTGGCTGTCACTTCAGCCACAGCTTCGGCTGCGAGATCAGTCGCAGACAAATCTTCCCCAGCCGGGTTAGATTTTTCTGCGACTGCAGTCTCACCCTCATGCTGTACCATCGTCTCAGAACAAACCTCCC
Source organism: Poecilia reticulata (assembly GCF_904066995.2). NCBI lineage: Eukaryota > Metazoa > Chordata > Actinopteri > Cyprinodontiformes > Poeciliidae > Poecilia > Poecilia reticulata. The sequence goes on along the minus strand of NC_088852.1, from coordinate 7,405,574 downwards.
CAGCCGGGTCGGTTTGTCCTTTGGAAGTGGATGGAAATCCTTTCCAAAACGGATCGTCCTCTTCATCCTGATCGTATCCTTCATTGGAATCCTTCCCTGGGAAGAAACGATCGCACACTTTCTTCATCCCAGTCGTCACGACATATCCGATGCCCCAACCAACCGGGAAAATCAGGGGAACAAGCGCCGTCGCAAAACTAAACATTGTTGGTATAAACAAATTTGAAACTCCAAGAAATGTCTGGATCCTCACTTATGCTTAGAGATTCCAGTATTCAAGCATTAGAACTTCTATGATCTACTGTGATGTGCACGATGTCATCTATGACCTCATCAGTGAACTCACTGGACTTCTGTTGCGACGCCTTGCTTCTGATTGTTGCTATGGAAATTATCAGAATCAGCTCTGCATGACTCAAGCTGACGTAAATATTTAAATAAAACATTATACTTTTTATTTTTTTAACATGACGAGATTAATAGATTTGTATATGATTTAATTTTTGCTTTTGTGGTTTTCCATACCTGCTGTGGTACAAATGTTCTGAAGCCTTTGATCCACTATTATTTTTAATTACTATTAATTCATTAGGATTATTCATGTATTAATTATTGCACAGTGCTAGGAACAGTCTGTGACTTATTATATTTGTTTTTATTAATTTTCACAGTCAGTTTAATGCTGTGACTATTTTACCAAACATAGGAAACAAAAGCAGAAAAGCGATCCAGACCTGCACATAATTTTATTGAGGTCCAGAACCCATAAGTTCTTGGCTTGCTTCATTCAGGAGCCTTGGGGATAAAAAGGCTTCATGATTGTATTTCAAAGGCAGATTTCAAGAACAAGAAACCCAAACTGACCCAAATTCGGGCAAGAGTTTGGGTCAGGTGCTATTTCAAGATGTAGATGTGTGCAGGAATCTCCACGATGTCAGTGACACAGATTAGCATGCCTTAGTAGGTGTGTGTGTGTGTGTGGGGGGGGGGGGTGTGTGTGTGTGTGCGCGGGGGTGTGTGTGTGCGTGCGCGCGCGCGTGTGTGTGTGCGCAAGTAAAAAGCTCTCTACCTTTCTATAAATATACACAGGTCCTCAAAAAATGAGCATATTCTGATAAAGTTCATTATTTTCCATAATGTAATGATAAAAATTAAACTGTCATATATTTTAGATTCATTGCACACCAACTGATATTTCAGGTCTTTTATTGTTTTAATACTGATGGTTTTGGCAAACAGCTCATGAAAACCCAAAATCCCTGTCTCAAAAAATTAGCTTATCATGAAAAGGTTCTTTGAACGAGCAGTTAACCTCATCATCTGAATCAACAAAGTAACTAAACACCTGCAAAAGATTCCTGAGGCTTTTAAAAACTCCCAGCCTGGTTCATTACTCAAAACCGCAATCATGGGTCAGACTGCCGACCTGACTGCTGTCCAGAAGGTCATCATTGACACCCTCAAGCAAGAGGTGAGACACAGAAAGAAATTTCTGAACAAATAGGCTGTTCACAGAGTGCTGTATCAAGGCACCTCAGGGGGAAGGAAAAAGTGTGGCAGAAAACGCTGCACAACAAGAAGAGGTGACCGGACCCTGAGGAAGATTGTGGAGAAGGGCCGATTCCAGACCTTGGGGGGACCTGAGGAAGCAGTGGACTGAGTCTGGAGTAGAAACATCCAGAGCCACCGTGCACAGGCGTGAGCAGGAAATGGGCTACAGGTGCTGCATTCCCCAGGTCAAAGGTCAAGCCACTTTTGAACCAGAAACAGCGGTAGAAGCGCCTGACCTGGTCTACAGAGAAGCAGCACTGGACTGTTGCTCAGTGGTCCAAACTACATTTTTTGGATGAAAGCAAATTTTGCATATCATTCGGAAATCAAGGTGCCAGAGTCTGGAGGAAGACTGGGGAGAAGAAAATGCCAAAATGCCTGAAGTCCAGTGTTAAATACCCACAGTCAGTGATGGTCTGGGGATCTATGTCAGCTGCTGGTGTCGGTCCACTGTGTTTTAATCAAGGACAGGGTCAATGCAGCAGCTATCGGGAGATTTTGGAGCACTTCATGCTTCCATCTGCTGAAAAACCTTATGGAGATGAAGATTTAATTTTCCAGCACAACCTGGCACCTGCTCACAGTGCCAAAACCACTGGTATTACTGACCATGGTATTACTGTTGGCCTGCCAACTCTCCTGACCTGAACCCCATAGAGAATCTGTGGGATATTGTGAAGAGAAAGTTTAGAGACCAAGACCCAAAACTCTGGATGAGCTAAAGGCCTCTATTGAAGCATCCTGAGCTCCATAACACCTCAGCAGGGCCACAAGCTGATTACCTCCATGCCACGCCGCATTGAAGCAGTCATTTCTGCAAAAGGATTCCTGACCAAGTATTGAGTGCATAACTGAACATAATTATTTGAAAGTTGACTTTTTTGGTATTAAAACCCTATTCTTTTATTGTTCGGATTAAATATGCTAATTTTTTGAGACAGGGATTTTGGGTTTTCATGAGCTGTTTGCCAAAATCATCAGTATTAAAACAATAAAAGATCTGAAACATTTCAGTTGGTGTGCAATGAATCTAAAATATGACAGTTTAATTTTTATCATTACATTATGGAAAATAATGAACTTTATCACAAAATGTTTTTATTCATTTCATTCCCTCCCTAACAGCTGTGAATGAATGGGATGATAGGCGTTTCCTCAGTCAGTTCTTTTCTTTGGAAGTGGAGGTTAATTAGAAAATAAATATGTTATGATCAATCTTTTTGACTAAAATAATGTGCATAGTTTTGATTTTTATGTGCAAATTCTCTTAAAGGTCCATCTTTCTGTCTATAAAAGCTTAAAGCATTACTCAATGTTTTGATTTCTTCCATGTGGCATCTATTTCTGTATTTTGGGATTAAGCTGCAACTGGCCTTTGTTAAACTCTATTTTTCTTTTTCTTCTTTTTTTTGGATCACAACATTTTGCAATCACGATGTTACATTTCAATTTGCATGCATTTCTCAAACCTTGCAATGTTTCCAGCTGTTTTGGAAAAAATTAACTTTAGGTGCCCAGTCTGTGCTCAAAAACATTAAAAAAAAAATCAGTTGGCAGATGCTTCAAGCTCACTTGAAGCTGCTCCATCTACCGCAAAACATTTCATCATGTTTTGTTTCTGGCAGCTTTATTAAATAAAGTTGCAACCAGGCTGAAAGACTTGGAAGGCCTTTAAAGAACTTCAAACATCTGAGATTCACTTTTGCATTATTAAAGTGCAACCTGGAAAATGTGTGTAAAGACAATTTAGCTGTCCATTTTACACCCTCTGAATGGCACCAATTTATGTTTTAACTTGACCGATTTGTGAAAATTGAGACTTTTCCTCTTTAGGTCAGTCTATCTTAAAGCAAACGGTATGGAGTTTATGTTTAGCTCTAGGCTTTCCAAGTGAGTTTCCACAGCGTTTTATGTTGTGAAATGATGCAAATATTAATATGTTTTGGTGAAGAAAGGACAATGTTTTTAACAAAATACATCTCTATACATTAAAATGTCATCAAAAAGTTAACATGCCATGGTGATTTAATTTACAAAGTGAACCCTTTAAGTTATATAAATTTTACAAATTGTTATATTGAGAGATTTTGTGTCTCTTTTTTCTTCTTTTTATGAATCTCCTCTAAACCTTTTACTTCTTCTTCTTCTTCATTGCTCCTCAATGTTTGCCCTGTACTACACTATTATTATGCTTGGATACAAAACTAGCTTATTTAGAAAATTACTTTGTGTATCATTATTATTATTAGTGTTATTACTTTTATTGGTCTTCTGTAAAATAACATTTTTCTCGAGAGCAGAAATTTGGGCTACCTGCAAGACATAAATATCCAAATGAAAATAAATGGCACCAAAATTTATAATCGGTTTTTTAAATGAGTGTCACCTTTTGAAGTAGCTTTTTGAAGACATTTTAATTCATTTCAATTGACATGTAATTTACCTATAGTTAAAACCTTTCCCACATGTACTGTAAAGTTGTTTTTTTTTTCTTTTCTTTTTGGTTTCGAACTTCTGCGTACAATATTCTTATTCAATGCGCATTTGAATAAAATATTGTGTAACCCTGTTTTCTTGTCTCTTTCCAATTCCCTCCTTTCTCTTCTCAACCTTTTAACCTCTTGTTCTGAACTCCTAACCCTTCCTGCTGTTTTGGAACCTCCGCAGCATTTTTGGGCAAGTATCCCCCTTCTGTACTTTTCCCCACAGCCATCCTCGTCTCGCCTCTCTCTCTCATCACCCACACACTTTGGATGTAAATTTGCAGACTCACAAACACCGAAGCATTTTGTTCTCCGTTTGTTTCCCCCCCCCAAGTTAACAACAACTTTGTCACGATGAATCGAGCAGGATTAATTCACCCAGAGACAGCTCTTTGCATGCGATGCATCCCACCCGTGTTTTTGCAGACAGCGGGTGTGTGTCTCTGTCTGTGTGTGTGTGTGTGTGTGTGTGTGAGAGCGCATGTATGTATTAACTCCCCCACCTGCTTTGACTGTTCCAATGGCCCTCAGATGTGGTTTTGGCACCGGCCCACTGTAGCAGGAAGAACAGACGAACAGGATGCTTGCATTATTTAAAGGTGAAGCCATAAAGGAGAAAGCCGTGAGTCTGTACCCAGAGTATAAATTGGAGTTTTCTCCAGTTTCTCCTTTTTGACTCATTTTATGTTTTACAACTTTGGTAAATTACTCCTAATAAAAAGCAGGACTCTTCTTTACACACTAAGCTTGATCTGTTCTGTTTGTCCCTCTCAATGCAGGGTCATCAGTTTTCGTATTTGTGGGCGTTGAGTCAAAACCCTCCAGAGCGCATAAGGCTTTGAAGCCTATCTGAAACTGAAGCCTGGCTCATATTTTTGTTTTATTCATTTTTTTTCTTTTTTTTTTTGACAAAACTTTTGTATCACAACTCAATTGAACCAGAAGAAATGTCGTATACCAATTCCCTCCTGTTCTGCACCCTTGAATTTCTGACCCTTTGTCACATTACGGACACTTCTTTGAATTATATTAAAAACAATTTTTATACAAAATAATTGTAAGGGAGAAGGAAAATATAAGTGTATCATGCGTATGCTTCAGTCCCAAATCTCTGAAGCATATTCCAACTACCGAAACATGAAGTAGACACTGAAGGGGGGGTTGAGGATAAATTTATTTCTCACTTTTTAGTTTTTTAGTTGCACAAAATGCTTAAAAAACAAAAATAAAAGCATCTTCTTGCTCCCACCTTATTATTTGGTCCTTTGGTTTAGTCTGTTGCATAAAATCCAAGTAGCAGTACTGTGACAAAGCCTGCAAAAGTTCAAAGGGTAAGAATATTTTTCCGAATATTATACATTTTTTACGCCATTTTGTAAATTAGTCAAAACTTTTTTTTCTTTGTTGTGCTGAAGTAAATTCTTAATTTAATCAACGTTTTGATATTGAGAGTGCACATTCTTTGTCTCATTCCTAATATCTTCCCACCATTTATCATTTTTTTTCCCCGGAATTACTGAGCGATGGCCTGCAATGAAAAGATCCAGTTATGACGACTCTTATGTTGCCACAAGAGTTTATGAAATAATCGTGTGCAGCGTGCTTTGAAAACACTTAGGTTGTGAACTGTGGTGCATGTTTCCATTTGATTATGGCATAAAGTAAATCCTTCACGCAAGTTTGGTAACTCCTGAGATTGACCAAATCATCAAAAAGATGCTAATCCGAGTTCTGAAACACGTCCTCTGACCGCAGTCTAAGCCTTTGTGTGTGTTCCCCATCAGCGCCATCTGCATCCAAAGACCTGAAATCTTCTGCTTGCAAAGCAATATTTCTATTCAGGGCTCGCTCTGTGAATAAAATATTGTCACCTTTGACCTCTGTGGTTTCACCCCGTCTTTCTCCCCTCCCTTTCTTTTCCTTCTCGTCGTCACCTCCCTGGGGGATCCTCGTGTTTGTTCGCCTTCTCTCCTCTGGGATTATTTCTACTCCAGGGAAAGATGGCAAGTATCCTTTCTTTTTACTTTCATGTCTGTTCTCCCAATCTTTGCCCTGTCACGTTATTTCATCATCTTATGTTTATTTTTCTTTTATCTTTTTAATCGATTAACTTTCCACAAGTTGTGCACTTATTTGTCCCAATGTTTATTATATGATAAATAAAATATATTATGTTGTTTTTGTTTCTTAAATCTAATAAGCCTCCATAACTGCAGAGGCTCATCATTACCGATTTAATACCTTTCATACAAAGGTGTCACCATTTTCTCCCTTTTAACTGCCTTATAAATAAAGCATTTTTGTACCCATGTGAATAAAACTGTTTATCTTATTTATTTATTTTTTTTACAGAATGACATTTGAATGAGAGAAACCTACAAATAATTCAAGTTAACTAGATTTCTTGAAATCTCAGTGCCAGTGTTTATTTGTTTTGGTTTGATCCCAGCTTGGGTCCACTTATTCTAATAAAAAAAATACAAATTGTGACCCCCTAATCAAACCAAAATAGCTTTAAATGACATTCTGATGGTAAATGGTATTAATAAAAGCCACATCACGTTTCTGAACAGCAGGGAGTGAGCAGAAAATCAGCTTAAATTGGTGGCTGTCAAAGCACTTTTCCTGAGTCAAAACATTACACAAAACTGGAAGTATAGCTTCATGAAAAGCTGCACAACATTTCTCAAAATATAAACACGCTTTTATCCAAAATGCCAAAAGGGAAACTATTTAGAAAGTATCAAAGTAAAGTTTGGCATGCAGGGCTTATCAAAGGCAGAGCACTAAATAAATTTCAATAAAATACAAAATGTTTCTTTAACCATTACAACGGGCTGCTGGTTTCATGTTGTCTCCATTAATCTAATGAATAATGGAGGGTTTTTTTTGAAGCTTTGAAAAACATTGCAAGATTTAATTATGTAACTTCAACTTTGGGAAATAAACTGATCTACAGGTTGGAATAAAATTTCGTCGTCCAAGTACCACATTGGGGCAGGAATGGATTAATGGGCAAAATGTTAAATGCGTTTTTGTTTAAATGTTAGTGGAGTTGCTCTTCAAATGTCTCTTTAGATGATGTGATTTCTGCTCACTGCCAAAGGATTGCTAAAAATGTATCAAGTTTTTCCCAGCAATGTCATCGTAACAGCTGCATACTAACCTATATTAGTGATATTTCTTCACTTACCTCTAGTTTCCGAGAGCCTGCTTGCAGACAAGTTTGATGAGTACGGGTATACATTTATTGCACCAAGGTACGTTTACATGCAACACATGTAAATCCTACTTTCACTCCCGACAGGACTGCTTTGACTGAGTATACCCTAAACCTTTGATTCTGTTTTCCTCAGGATGTACTGCAAAGACTTGAAGCCGCCAGACAAGAAAACGAACAACACAGAGTACCTGATGGACTTCAACAATTATATAGACACAAAGACTCCAAACAACCCTATGTGTGAGTGCAATCATGCTCTTTTCAGCAATGCTAGTGCCTTGCAAGAGGAAGCCTTTTCACACTTTATTGTGCAGCATCAACAAGCATATGTGATAGACCAACAAAATTGAGTAAATGACATCACCGAAGCGTCAATCATAGCCCTCGCGTGCACGACCCTCCACATTCTTGCCCACACAGCGAGGGACACACTGCCGATGGAGACGTGTCCAACTTTTGTAGGCTCTCTTTTTGTTGCAATCATGGCAGTACATCTCTACCAGCTTTCTGCATCTAGGTAATCAAGTATTTTTTAATCCTCTTTGCAAAGTTGTTCAAGCTCAGTCAGATTGGATGGAGAAATACTGTAAAGAAGCCTTCCCAAAGACTTAAGTATTTGTGGTTGTCGGGGACCACAATCCCTATAAAAACCTTTACAACTGTCTATGTTAATAGTTCAAATGCCAAATATATGTTTAATCTGCATAAATACACACAGTGGAGACTGCCTTGGCAACGTCTACAGTCTTCCTTATCTCTGTTCTTGGGAATTCAGTCGGACATTGCCAAGGAAAATGAATTCCGCTCCTGGACTGGCCACTTTGCAAATACCAGCCGGTAGCATGTCAAGTATTATGTGAAGTTTTTGGGGGTTTTTTTGGTCATCCCACACTTTTGGGATGTAAGCCAAAAAGTTTATAGTTTCATCACCTTCTTCCACATTTGCCATCTGCCCTACATGGCGTGAGACTGGATTTGAATTCACCAATCTATTTGTTCTTACTCTTCTTCAAAGGCCAGATTTGTGGATTTGTCCACCTGAGTTGTGGATGTCTGATGAAATCAAATGCTTGAAATAATTTTCAGATGTTTATGCATAATTTTATTTATTTTTTTTTTAAAACATTCCATTTTCTGCCATTTCACAGTGATGTGCCATTTTGTGACATTTCCCACATAAAATTGCACTAAAGACTCAATATGTTGCTTATAACTTTTGGAATTTGTCTTTGCCACGTTTGCTTTAGCGACGCGAATAAATCCCTGCCATCTTACTTTCAGCAATAAACATTTAATGCGAGTTTTCTAAGTGACCATGCTCCCAAATCTGTCATTCCACTGGCCGGATGGTTTGGCGTGTATGACCTGGCAAAGCTATGTAATGTGGAACCCCCCCTCCCACCCCCCTTCCCTTCATGTTACCTATTTGATGCTAACTCCAAAGATTTGACTATCACATGCCTGGCTGCACATGTGTGAGGCACATCGGCTTAGCTGCAACACACACGCAGGCTTTCTCGCTCACACACACACACTCCATCCACCAGTTATATGCCTCCCACACCCCTCCTGTAGCCGCTCGACCTCATCCAATTACTGTGTGTTTGTGAAAAAGAGCAGGACACATGCAGCCCAGAGTGCGAGCAGAGCAATAAAACACAAATCAGGTCCGACGGACCTTCCCCGTGACATCTGACCAACGCATTACCATCCTTACCCTTTCTGGCATACCCTCATTGATATGAATTACCCATTTGTTGGCGCATTGAGCAAAAGCAAAACGTTCCCCGGGCATTTATAAAAGGGCTCTTTTATTGCGTTCCATTGTTTAATTTGATGGTTTGCATTTAAGGACTTACTTCAAACATCTCAACATGATCAATCCAATAAAACTTTTCACCCAGTTGAATTATTACCTCCACCGTTATTAGCTGCTAGTTTAATGGAGTCCACAGAGAACCACAAGGGAGGGAGAGGAGCGCGGCCCATGTGGAGGATTGGCGGCTCAGGAATCGTTACACGCTTTACGCGGTTAAGCCACTGCAGTGGCGAAGAAGTACATTAGGAATTCCTGGGCTGCCTTCAATAAAGAATCCCTAATGAAAACCACTGGATGGTGGGCTCGGGGGGGACCAAAGTGTTACACCAGCTGTTCTGTCTGATGTGTGAGGCGTGCCATAAAGACTGGGGGAGGTGGCGGTGGCGGCGGAGGTGTATCGGCGAACCCTGACGTTTATGGACTGGAGCGGGTCGGTGGTGGGTTCAAAGAGCCAGGAACGGCCAAAAAAGGGGCAATCCCTTTTATCGCCTCTTATGTTTGTCATGTGGTCTTGTTGGATGTCTGCAAAAGTATTCTTTACACCTGCACCACTTCACCACCTACACCACAGAATTTTGAATTGCAAAGTTTTTTGGGGGGGGCCTGGGGGGTCCCCCTATAACTTTGCTCTCTTTTGAGTCTTTAGGTGTTTTTAGTCCTGAGGTTTAATTATTTTTGGTTGCCTGGAAATTGCGGAAAATATTTGTGTTCTGCTTAAAGCTCACTCTCCTCTTTGTTTTTTTTTTTATCTATGTCATAATTTTTTCCAATATCTGTAATTACTCTTCAGTCATTTCAAGTAATATACTTTTTTTTTCCCCCACTTAGGTAATGTGGAGCTTGTAAACCGGCTTCTCCTCGATGCCGGCATCACCTCTGATCTGATCAAGATCTGGAAGCAGAATGAGTTGCAGTGAGTAAAAGCGGTCGTGTTTGCTGTTTGGCGATACAGATGGTTTGAATATTTCAACATCACCAGTAAATGTCAGGCATGCATAAAACATATTCCAGGTTTTTGTTACCATGTTCTTATAGCTGCATTTTCCCTGCTTGTCAGGCAGGGTGTTACTGCCAGATTTGTTGCGACTGACGGAGGAATCACTCGCGTCTTCCCCAAAAGGTATATAGGAAATGAGATTCACAAAGAACTTTTTTTTTTTTTTTCAGTTGATTGACATTTCTGAATGGCAGTAGGTTAATGTAGCACCTGTGGTAAGGCTCAAAAGTCAGATTGGCACTGCCATCCAGAATCAGAAAGGGTCTTATTTCCAAAGGATGTAATTTGAATCTTTTGATGTTGCTGTAAAGTGTTTATATTTTGATGCTGGTTTTTCTGTTCCCACTAATAAGTCAGGAAAACTTCAACCTCATCAGCTTTTAAATGTGTTTTCTTATTCACAAAATAGTCATAGGTAAAGGCATTTTCTCTTCTTACCAAAATTCCTTGAACTAAAGTTTAGAAAATTAAAAGCAAATTGTCTTAAAGAATTCATGAATAACTGAAGGTACTACTGTGTACTACTTAACATAAATTAACTGCAACGGGATTCCAAGAACGTAAAAAAGAAGCAGAATTTGGATTTCATCTTGTGCTCGCATGTCCAACAGCTCCGGGCTGGACTGGAAGGAAGAAGCGGAGACCTACGAGTCGAGCTTCTACAAACGAAGTTTAGACAACGACGTGTACATCTTTACGCCAACACCCTGCACCGGTAAACCTGTCGAATATCAGGCACTATATGATCAGGGTTGCTTTCTAAAAAGATGCTTGTTAAAAATTTAAAAAAATACAAATTTTCCTGTCTCCTTCGCGCAGAAAGTGATAGCGATGTCCTCGTGAGCCGAGCAGTAAACCTCGAGATTCGCAACATTACGCTCAAACCAGCTGGTAAGCAGCATTCTAATGTTTAAACCTGATTTTTTTTTTTAAGCCCCTTTGCCTCTTGTTACACACCTACGTTTGCAACCACAGTTTTATCATCCACAGTCGCACTCTTATTTCATAACCGCCACCCCTCATTCATCTGTTTCTCCCCACATACACACATACACAAACCACACATCAAGTCATCTCATCGCCTGTGATCTTTAGCCAAGTTTAATTTTCAGGTTCAGAGAGTAAAGTTGACACAGAGGGACTGGTTATGATCTAGGATGTCTGGATTTTATGTCGTTTCTCTTCTTTTTTTTTTTTTTTTTTGCTCAGTTGTTGGTGTGAAGTTGGACATCTATGCGTGGATGGAGAGCTTCATCAACATCACTTACAGGATGAATGTAAGTAGATGTTTATCGGCATGAAAGCGTTCCAGCATAGCTCAGCGTCGACGTTTGACCCTTTTCCGTTTCTCTGTGCTCAAAGTGCAAGGATGAAATCTGTGGTTGTAAGAAAGGTGATCCGGTAAGAGTGGCTTTTATTTTTTTTATTTTTTTTTTTCATATATTTATATATATATATATATATATATATATATATATATATATATATATATATATATATATATATATATATATACACACACACACATTTTTTGGGGGTGTTTGAAACAACATAGTGGCGCATCTGCATAATCATTTCTGTGATTTCAGTACATAGACTGTGTCATTCTGGATGACGGCGGATTCCTGGTGATGTCCAATCAGGAGGACTATGTTAACCAGGTGGGCCTTTGTATTTTAACTCAGAATTGCTTGACATCTTAGCAGAGTTAGCTCAGACATGTGATTCTTTAACTTTCCAAAAGGTTGCAAGCTTCTAAATCAGCACTAAAGTTTGGTCCAGTGATAAGTTTTTGAGATGCTTTTGACTAAATCTCTATCCACACCGCAAAAACACAAAATCTTATCGAGTATTTTTGATCTAGTTCTAGTGCAAATGTCTATTTCACTTATGACAAAAAAAAAAAATCTCATAAGTGGAATAACCTGTCGACGAACTAATACTTTTTCATCAATATTAAGGACTTATTGGCTTAAAACGAGCTCCTGTTTCTTGCCGAAAAGTTATTTTTGCTTTATTTCAAATGTGCTAAGACATTTGTACTAGAAGCTACACCAAAAATACTTTGTAAGATTTTGTGTTTTCGGAGCTAAATATCACAATTATTATGTTATTAGATAGATCAATTATTTATAGGCCATTTAAAATAGACACGAATAATTTAATTCAGGTCCACATCAAGTTATAGATGTATTTTTAGTTTGGTAAATTTTTATATCAAGACATCCACAAACATCAACAACTTTAGTCTTCAACAACTGTACTAATTTAACCTCTGTTTTTAGTTTACTAATTTAACCTCTGTTTTTAGTTTACTAATTTAACCTCTGTTTTTAGTTTATTAATTTAACCTCTGTTTTTAGTTTATTAATTTAACCTCTGTTTTTAGTTTACTAATTTAACCTCTGTTTTTAGTTTACTAATTTAACCTCTGTTTTTAGTTTACTAATTTAACCTCTGTTTTTAGTTTACTAATTTAACCTCTGTTTTTAGTTTATTAATTTAACCTCTGTTTTTAGTTGAGGTAAATGTCATTTAGTACCAGTTTGCCTTTCGAAATGCAAACATTTGTACTCCTGAAGCCTCTTCAATGGAATTTGACCCACACACACACACACAAACGCAACCACAGAAAACACACAGACAACACCCCTGTTTTCTTGTGCTAAACGTTAACAGTGGACCCCTGATGTCATTTGAGAAAATGTTGTTCTTTTTTTCTCCATGAAGCTTCGACTCTGTCCTAATCAGGGCTGGGTGTCCGTTGGATAAATCAGCTGTCCTCTGATGTTTGGCAGCCGTACTAAAAAGCCAGCAGCCTTGTTTGTAGAGGCCTGTGCGCGCTCAATCATATTTCCTTGAGGAGCAAAATTTCTTTCCCTCTTTATGACTTTCTCTCCCCAGCTCATTCCTTTTCATACCCCTAGGTACCTTCTGGGAGTCTACAGCCGGCGAAGCTGAGATCGTTAATTCATTATTTTCTGTTGCTGCACTGAGAGAGTAGAAGGCTCTCGTTACCTTATGGATCGGAAGATTTATACATCGTTTGCCTAGAAAGTGGAAAGCCTGTGTGGAGGCGCCGCTTGTTAACAGTGACCCTACAAAGTGGAAGGGAAAGGATAGTTTGCATTTCCTAAAGTGCTCACACATGCACTTAAGCACATGTGCAACAAGATACTTACTGTATGTGAGAGCTCCCACCTGGATACATGAGTACTTAAACACTTTCGAACACGCGGTCATGTCACACCTCTGAGATTACAGCTGCTTGATGGACTGTTTTCACTATATTGTAATGAAGTCTGTCATCCTGGTTTTAGTGTCTGTGAAATCCCTGTTCAACCATGCTGGATATACATCGTCTTAAGGAAATTGCTGTAATGCTTTAACATTTACTCAGAACTACAAACTTCCAATTTTTTTTTTTTTTTTTACTGGAATTGTACGTCATAAGACAAAGTTGTGCTGAGCTTCAAAATAGAAAGAAATGTATTAATTCTTCTTTCGGCAGCAACCTTGGGTTTGAACGTCTCCCATATTTTTCATCCTAAAATGGAAACGGGATGACGGAGCTACAGAATTTTTAAACAACTGAACTGACAGGCAGGGTAAATTCAGTGATAATCAAGGTATTAGCCAAGAGACTGATGGTAACTCTGCAGAATATTTCCGTCCTGCACTCCACAATCTGGAGTTCTTACTTGTAAAACACCTTCCTTAAAAAAAGTAAAATGTGAAGAAGTTCATAGTTCGCGAATTCTCAGTCTCAGTAAAGTCGAGTTTTTCTACAAGGTGTACTTTATAGGTGTTTTTCTCATTCCAAAACAATTTAATTGGCCTTTGTTTCTGAAATTGTTTTCCCCTATAAGTTTTGAGGTCACGCAGTCACACACCGGGAGACTTTGCCTCTGGGCCCGAGGCAAATTTTCAGTCTTCTACTCTGTTTTTGTTTGGAATCAAGTTTCTTTTTTAAAAAAACTCCGTGCCATGAACCCTGCACTCTCCATCGAGTGCGAAGCGAATACCGAAAGAAACCGCTTTCTCCCTCTTCCCAACTTTTTAGATCGGATGTTTCTTTGGTGTCATCGACCCTGACCTCATGAGAACTCTGGTCAACTCGTCGCTGTTCACCGCCAAGAGCACCTACGACTACCAGTCTCTCTGCGAGCCCAAGAGAGAGAGCAAAGCGGCTGCAGGCCTGCGCTCCATTTATGTGGTGAGTTACACAAGCCAGAGACCGTCCACGCAAAACACACGGGGCCATGTTCACACCTTTCCGTATCCATACATGTTCTTTTTTACTAATTTGCGTGCATGAGCGGAGAGACGAATGCAAGCGTAGCTTATATTTGAACTTATATTTGCCCGCTCTCACACACACAAAGGTCATCAGTCGCCAGGGAGCCATAAATCTGGATATAGCAAATGAGGGGATGGAGGGGCGGGAGAGGGGGGAGGGTAGAAACATGGTGAAAAGTGTTTGAGTGGGAGTTGCTGTAACAGTAACGAGATTAGGTGGTCTAATGTGCTTGAGTAACACATGGAGAAATGCAGAAACAGGTACCGCTTTACATCACTTCCAGAATGCGCAAATTGGGAGCGAAGCGGCGCAGATTGCATGCAGAGATCACAGCGATGGACGAGGTTTCTCCGGGTGATTCAAGGTTTAGACAAAAGCTGATTCCCGGGAAAGACAAAGAAAAAAAGAATAAGTGTTTACCGTCCTCATCAATGGACAGATGAAATTGTGCAATTTCCCAGCCTGACCTCGAATGTGTACGAAACACTCGATTGATCAGGATAGGATGAAAGGCATATTCAGTGATCAAAGGGCCCCATCAGCGGCGGGTGATGCCTCTAACACGGTCGGTTTAAAAACTCCTTGATGACTCAACCTGCCATCAACTGGAGTGCAGGAGCACGGCGGCGACTCTCCAAAACAAGGCCCTCGCATGCTAACCCTAATCAAAGCAGCATGTTGGCTCTTTCCCCCCCGACCCATTGGCTACTTTGTTTTCTTGCCGGTGCTTTGTTTGCATATTTACTCTCGCATCTGTTCAGGAGAACTGCGCTCTAATTTCCTCGGAGGAGAGAAGAAAATAAAACTCTTTGGCAGGGCCTATTGGTATTTGTGCCTTGTAAATCTGCGCAGCCACTGTGAAAATAAACAGGATGTGCCTAGGATGATTTGTTAAGCTCTTCATTCACTGTCTGTTTTTTGATATTTGTTTCCCCATGCCTCTTCTAGCCCACAATAGCAGATATATTGAATCTGGGATGGTGGGCGACAGCTGCAGCCTGGTGAGTCATTTTTAAGTTTATTTTTCCCTAATATGGATACAATTAGATTCATCCCCTCCTCCCCCTTTTCTCGTACAAATTCAAACATCTTAAAGCCAACATTGTAAATCCTTCAGTCCAGTTCTTAATGAAAAGCAGCCAAGGATTTGTTCCTCCAAATGCACATACAGTATAGCATCTGTTTCATAGATAAATTGTTCCCAAGATGGTTGACATTCCACAAAATCTTCCATTGATTTATGCTCCGTCCCACTGTCTTGATGTCATCACCAGCTTGTATTACAATATGTCCTGTAAAGCTGAATTTGAAGGCCACAGACAGTGCGGCTATATTCACGGCCAAAGCCTCACATTCATGTGTTTTTAATTAGAAAAAAGGTGCAATTGGGCCTTTGAGTCAACTTTGTTGCCACCTTGCAGTTTGGTTTGGACGACTTTTACGTGCGTACAAAATTTAGTTGTACATTTCCAGGTAAATTGCAATAAATTACCAAATCAAAAAGTTTAATTTCATGAAGTGGAACTTGTATATAGAATGAAATTGTTCTATTATTATCTTTAGCTGTTAATTTTGATATCTATGGGCTTTCCAGCCAATAAAAACCTCAAATTCAGTTTCTCAAAAGATTTGATTTTTATATTACTAACTAAACCATATTAAAGCAGTGCATTAAAATTATAGCTATAAGCCCAAAGGAGAACACAAAAGAACAATGAAAAACACAATAATGAACAAATAACAAGGTCGGTAAGAATAAACTGATGAAAAATGTTTTCAGTCCTGATTTAAAGGAGCCATCAGTTTCTGCTCATTTCATGTTTTCAGGGGATTTATCCTGTAGCTCAGGACCATGGAAACTAAATGCTGCCTCACCTGGTTTGTATTTGGCCCTGGAACACAAAACAGGTCTCTGATAACCTGAGGGGGGTCCATATGGTTCATACTTGACCATCAATTGAGATGTATTGAGGCCTGCATTCAGAGCCTTACAAACCAACTTTATTATTTTACAAATAGTCGGTGCAGTGATTTAGAGGTTAGTAATCAGATTTTTTTCCCCTGGTGGGGGACAGGACTCTTGGAGCAGCAATTAGAATGAGCTACAACTACCCAATTTTTATTTTTACTTTTATTATTTTAGTTGGGAGTTTTTTTTATTTTTCAATGATCTGTATGGACACCATTCCTAAAATATATGATTTTTTTCTGTGTCCTGTTTTGATAGGAAGCCCATTATTCTGGTGATGCTTTTAAATTGGTGACAACTGTAATTTGTATTATAAATGATTGAAATGCACCTTTGAATTGGTTGAGATATTTTGATTGCTTAATATTCTGTGTCTTTTGAACTCTTTTCTTTGGATTCAGGTCAATTGTGCAGCAGTTGCTGGTCAGCGTCACATTCCCAACTTTTCTGGATGCAGGTGAGTGTGTTTGATTTAATCTTTAAGATGCTTTCTTAACTTTAAATCTGAGTTTTTGGTTCATTGAAAAGGGCTTTGAAGCTTTAAGTTAGACTATGGTACAGAATCACCCATCAAATGTCATTGGTTTGTAAAAGGATCAAATATTGCTTTTAGACAAAAGAACTAACTGGCCTTAAACTTTTTTTTGCTGCTGAAAATAAGCTTTGTAAACTCAATCAAACCCCTCCCCTTGGGGTAGATTCAGTTGTCGCACATGTGAAGCAGATACATGAGGTGCCGGGTTTTGTGCGGATACAAGTTGAAGTATCAGAAATGACAGATCACAAACGACTTCGGAACAAAGTCCAAAGAGCGAGCTCGTCTGTTTTGTGATGAAGATGTTCCCTTGTTGGATTAATTCTTTTTCCTGCCATGTGGATCCAGTTTTGGTTTAATAAAACACAGTTTTGAAGTAAGTTTGCTGTTGCCACTTAAAATATGTGTCTCGACTGAATTTTACAAGCAGAAATGTGCAGGAAGCACATGTTCTTTATTTTCTTTATTTTATTTTTTTTGCAAACATTTTGGTTTCAGAAAAACTGAGCATATTTTCCCATAGAAAATAACATCTTGGCTACAGGAATCAGAATTTGCATAGGAACGGTATGACATGGACATCTTTATATGCTTAACAAATATCCTCGAGTTCAAGAGTTGGATTTTTATAAATTTTGTGTGAGGTTCTCACTGCAACTAAAGAATTATTTTAAAGCTTTTGACACATTAAATTTGTTGGCATCTGTAACGTTGCAGCCATATTTTGTGCCTTCCTTGCCCCTTCACTCGTGCAGACCCGTCTACAGTCTGCTGGTTGAAAACCTATCTGCACATATGTGTTATCTAAGTTGATTATATTGTTGTAGTTTTCAATCATACCAATAAAGTCCAATCTCTACATGCTTTCAAATCACCCGGCAGCTGAAACGGACGATCAAGTGTCGGATGCGATGTCTAAGGAGGTGTGCATCACAGAGCAAACGCAGTACTTCTTTGAGAACAATGAGTCGTCCTTTGGAGGCTTATTTGAGTGTGCAAACTCCACCAGGTAAAGCATATCCTAGATTTATTTTTTTCCAAAATGTTGTTGTTTTGAGTTGCAATCAGTTCTAGTAGAGTTCGTCCCGCAAGGCGTCTTTCCTGCATCTTCCTCTGTATCCGTTTCGGGTTAAATATTCCACTTCACCACATCTCCTGTGAGGATGTTTTAGTGAGACTGTGTCTTAAGTTGAAAAAAGTGCTCTCATCTCTCTTCTGTGTGTGTCTTCTCTTTTTCTAGGCAATACCTCGCCGAGAAGGTGCCAAATACAAACCTGGTCTTAATCATTAGCGACAGACAACAAGGCAACAGCCAGTCATGTGGATTGGGGCCGTTAG
Organism: Poecilia reticulata; assembly: GCF_904066995.2. Taxonomy (NCBI): domain Eukaryota; kingdom Metazoa; phylum Chordata; class Actinopteri; order Cyprinodontiformes; family Poeciliidae; genus Poecilia; species Poecilia reticulata. The sequence goes on along the minus strand of NC_088852.1, from coordinate 7,387,359 downwards.
TGCAGGATGAAAAACAGTGTATCCTTTTAAAAAAATATATATATATAGAAAAACACTTTATACGGCAGAGTATGTGTGCATTTAATTCAGTGGACAGGTGTTTGAGAAAAACTTGTGCAAAGACGGCCGTGTTTGGATGCAGTTGTGAATTACCAGACTCGGCGACCATAATAAGAGCAATAATTTCCCGCCACAACTGAGTTTTCCAAATTAGCACAAACTTCCCATTGGCCTGCTTTGTGTCTTTGTCTGTGCAGCACATGGCCGAGGGATCAGTCTGCCAAGTAGCTTACAAACAAATCTAAGATGATCTTTCAAACACTCTAGCCTGCATTCAATTATGGAAGGAGCTTCTTGGAAAACCCAATAGAGTTGAAAACGGCTGCCACGTCATGGAGATATTGAGCAATGTGCTCAAAATCCACGTTTTAAATATTTAATGTTCTTTTAGGTCATTTGGTTTGTAGCGCTGTCTGCTGCAATCAGAGCTTTCCATATGAAGAAAATTGATTTTTTTTTTTTGTTGTTTTTGCTGAATCACTCTTTAGCTGTTATGGTTTCTTATATCTTGACTCTCTTAGCTGCTGGGCCGGATCCTTGTGAAATGGCTCTCAGTCCTCGCTACAGGAAAGGCCCGATAGATTGCTTTAATAAAACTGAGCACGTAAGTTGTTTTTATTATCTTTTTTCTTGAGATCATTGACAAATGTTTGTTGGGTTTTTTTTTTTCTTCAAAAGTATTGATTTTTTGTATATTTTTTCCTCGACACACGCACAATTTCCAAAGAGAAAGTTTGTAAGAAGGACGATCTTTAGAAAACTGAAACGGCATACAGAGATTGTTTTTGTTTTTCTACTTTTATTGAAGTTTTTCCTTCCTTTTTAATGGCACACATTTCGAAATAGCTTAAACAGCGGTGTTCTGTAAACGGTGGGTTTATAGCTGTCTGATGCTGTAGGAAATGGGACATACGAGGGCAGTTAAGGTAAATCAAGACCTATGGTGAGTTTGTGAGCTGTTGAAAGACACTAGAAGTTGCCACAGAGTTGAGTGGAAGTGCAGGTCCAGGTGATAACTCCCGGTGAGTAGTTCTGCAGTTTCCCAGTTTCAAATTTGTAATTTCATCCGCAGCTGATTCATAGATGCTAGAAACTCTCATTTAACATCTGAAACATTGGAAATAGAAATTGAAAGGATGCACATTGCAGTTCTTGCATCAACTTTGTTTATCTAGTTTGTCCTCCGTCTATTCAGCAGAGATCGATTATGTAAGTTAAACAAACATACAAAAATCAAGTTTGTTCCTCTATTCATCCTACCATCATCAATCTGTTGGTTGCTTCGTCCATCCATCCACTCACCACTTTTATTTCAGGTATTTTATATACAGGTTGCTTATTTAAAGGCTTCCCATTATAGTAATATGTCACATAGAAAAAAAAATTCTTCTTCTTCTTTATTTTTATGCTTTAGATGAGTAAAAATCAGCTCGGTAAAAGATTTTTAGCTCACTAGAAAATAAATTAAGTCTGGTGGGGCTTTGGTTTAAAATTGACTGAGGATTTTGTTTTTTTTTTTAAGTCTGTAAAAGTGTAATCTTGACATGGCAAGATATAGGAACCCTAATATAGACAAAAGAAAAAATAAATAAATAAAAAATACTGTTACCCTTTTGACTTTCCACCCCCCAAAAATGAAAAGAATAGCGACACATTAGAGAGAACGAACCAAATTCCAGAATAATGTTTAAGTTTGCTGGAAAAGAGGAAATTCCCCAAGTTACTTTTTTGCTGAGTATATCGTGGAAGAATCCCACCGGTGGCAGCATTCCATCACTAATATCTTTACCTGGTGCACGTCACACTTCCTTGTTTCCCTAAAGAGAGGTCTGTGTGAAGGTCTCCCATGCAGGGACAAAGAGTCGGATGTTCTAGGAATTAATGAATATCTAGGCCAAACAAACATTTTTTCTGAGCTGCACAGGATCTTTGCGTGTGAAAGCTCAAGGCCGGAGCGCTCCGTTTATTTTGATTCTATAGTCCTTTTTCCAGTGTCAGTTTGACATTCTCACAAACGATCTCCTACGCCTGCTTTGTCTCTCTCACTCACACAAATGCAAACACTCACCCACGCACTAACTCTTATTGCCTCTTAATTCAACGCATCTGATTTTTATTTTATTTTTTTTGATATGCTTCTTTCACTCTGGAGTTTTTTCTGCTTATGTTTGATTTCTAACTTTGACCTTTCGCTGCATGATTCACGTTCTCTGCTTTCTCTCTGTCCTGCTTTGTGATTGTCTGTTGATGGTTAGGATGAGGCCATGTGCCGAAGGAGCGCTGGCTCCCCATTGGCTTCCTCTCTGCTCATGTTACTGCTGCCACTGTTCATGTGCTGTCTCGGGTCAGTCGCCTAAAGCAAGTTCTCCGTCTCTCATGAATGTCCTGTTATTTTCCGACACTGAACCCAACCGTTTTTTTGGCCTTCGTGTCGTGTAGTCTTGTATCCAGTCCTCAGTTTGTTTTCCTACCCTTATCTCCTCTCCTGCTTTTTTCAAATAGCCGCTCCGTTCCATGACTTCATGCCTTTTTCCATTGTTTTCCCACACTTGTCCTCATCGCCTGTCACTCGCTCATATTATACTACTGTCTGACTTCACCTCCCTGTCTCTGTCTGTCTCTCCTCAATATGTTCCCCATCTCACCTGACTTTGAACTGCGAACCGTGCTCTTTGCATCTTTCCTCATCTATCATTATCTGTCTCGAGATGCAGAGACTCCTGTGCCTCTAGTGACTCTTGACGTACCCAGACCCCAGCAAAAACAGATCACTCACCTCTCATTTGCATCCGGATATTCATGCGACTCTCTTAATGTTTCTCGACTTGGTTTTTCGATTTGCCAAAAAGCTTCCAAATTTGCTTTCACCATGGTATGCATACAGATCGAGTGGTTTGAAAGAAGTGCTTACATGCTTTTTATAGAGCTCAGAGGTATGACGTACAGTTTTTCACATTTTCAGATTCAGGTTCAACATTTTTCCTTTATTTTTATTTTTTACCCGTCCTCCTCTGGTTAGAATTATAAAACTGCTACTTTTCTAATTCCCTATGCACAGAAAGCTTGTCTATAGGGAACATAAGGAGGTTCAGTCTCAAATTGTGGTATTTAATTTCAACCTTATTTATAATGGCGCCTAAGCTAACATTTGTTTAGCATATTTGCTTACACAGTAAAAGTAGTGATCTAGTGTCCTAACTCACAAATCCCCTTGATCATGAACATTTATATTGTTAAAAGCTACCAAAAATTTAAAGAAGCTGTTGGAGAGGAGACATCTGCAAACATTTAGCCGTTGGGAGAAACACTTTTTAGAACACTTAGTTTCTCTGTCCCAGGTAGGTGTCGTTACACAAGTGGTGTCATTGATATAAGTTGTGATTTCTATGGCTCAGGGGTAACTGTAGGACGTCACACTCATTCATGATTTGTGTCACTCCACCAAACTCCTGGTATGTCTACATCAAGTCCCCGAGGGCTGGTGTCCTGTGACTTTTGGATCCATTCCTGCTCTCACTCACCTGAATCAAAAGGCTGAATTCCCTCCTTGGTATCTCAGCAATTTTCACAAAGTCTTGGTCGCAAAACTTTCATTTTTGTTAATGACAGACGGAGCATCCAAACGTTGCAGGATACCAACAGCGGGAGTTGCAGACCCCTGGTCTACATCCGCAACAGCTCCTCAGTCCTACTGTCCCACGGCTTTTCACTTTGTTTTCTTCTGCTGCATCACATGTGAAAACATTTTAAAGAACTCGACGACTTATTGAGTGATGATCAGCATGTAGTCAAACATGTAAGAACTCAGGAAAGTATGCTCTTAAGAACATGGATGATTACCCGTACATGAAGAATCTTAACGTGAACACTTTTTTGTTTTTGTTTGAATTTAGATGGCTTCAGGTTAAAGTACGGTATGATGACTAAATACATCTTTACAAAAAATTTTACAATCCTGTAGTTAACCGAAAGGTGATTTTCTAATCACTGGCTTCAACATAAAGTCAATGAAAAGGTTCTTAGATTATTGGTACTTGGGTGAAGTAACCGTTGTGCAAGATTGCTATCGTTGCTGTTCACCAGAAGCAGGAAGTTTCACTTATGAGACAAATGTTTACAACTCCAATTAAAGCATTTCGGAGATTTTAAAAATGACTTATTCTGTTTGTAGTTAATACATTTACCAAATATATTCAAAAGTAACAGCAATGTAGGATTACACAGTTGACAGTGGCTTCTTTAATATTTGTACAACCCATTAAAATGTTTACTTTCCGTATTCATTCAGTTTAAAATTCTACTCATGCTCAGAGACCAGTCTAATTTGTACAACTAACATATATCATTTTTTCTTCTTCTTCTTCTTCCTTTCAGGAGGAGGACGCAGACTGTGGCGGGGTATCCGGCCTGACCCCCTCACTTTGGCTGATGGTGGTCATTCAGGTGGTGTCGCTCTGGGCTGTGGCTGATTCCAGGCACTATGCCGTCCCATCATGACCTCAGAAAAACATGATCTCCAGCTCTTTACGTTCACTCCCTCCAGATCAACAACATGGCTACCAGCATCCGGAGCTGCCACCCAAAGCAAACAGCCACTCGAAACAAATGAACAAAAAAAAAGAAGAAGAAATAAATAAAAAGAAGAAGAGACTTAAATTCTTTTGTTTTCAGGGTGTTCTCAAAGTGTCTTCATTTGGGTGATGTGGACGAAAAGATTGATCAGAGGACAAAGGGTAAAGGGATTGGACGTCAACTATGACTCGTTTCTTCTGCTGAGAAATGAAGAGATTCCTCGTGATCACCAACTTTCAAAACAAAATCTGTTTGTCTCTGAAAGAGATCGTTTCAAGCATTGGTTCAGTGGCATAACTGTTGGCATACATCGCGAGTGGAGTGGCTTGACTATTAAAGATGCCGAGAAGAATATTACCCTTAGCGAGAATAAACGTTAAGAAATGACTTGCAGTACTTAGTTTTTTTTCTGGTTTCCAACTTTCTACAGTAGAAGCAAAGTCGTACATATATTTTTTTTATTGTTATTGTCCTAGAGATACTTCAAGAGAATCCCACATTTTCACGGTGTCTCTTAGAGTCCGACGTTCTTTCGCTGGCATAACCCGCCTCCCGAGCGGAAACCATATCCTTAGCTACGTTCATTCACAGAAGCCAACTCTTCTACTGCCGCAGAGCGCTTGTTTTATGGGTGTGGAGTTTTAACGTTTGAGTTAATTTTTGAAATTAGCTCTGGAGTTACGTGTTTGAATTTTCTGCCTTGGTTTTTGTTTTTGTTTTTAGGATTGTTCCAGGGTAATCTTTGTCGCCATAGCGCACATTAAACCAATCAGGAGACGTCTGGCTTGTGTCCTCTGAGGCTCGGTGGACAAAATGTCTAGTGCCATGTGGACTGTGTGACTCTGACAAACCCTCTGTAGACTGTAGCTGCTAAATGGAGTGTACTGTTGGTTATTTGAGTGAAGTGTCTGTACAGGGTTCATGCATTAAAGAATCTGAATGAGGCGTAAATGACATTTTCTGTGGTCATAAGGGGTACATTTATTTATTTCTATTTATTTTGCCGTCACTGTATAATTTTACTGTCTGCATTGAAATTCAAGTGCGTGTTGGTCTTTTGAGTTATTTAACAGCCCTGTTTCCAAAACTGATCCCTCCCTGGAAATTAATGGGAGGACAGAAAACAAAAAAGTCTGAGATTGTTTTGGGTTCCTTTTTTTTATGTTTAAAAGTTGCAAATGTTTTTCAGTGGTAGCAAGAGTTCTGCATTCAGAAATAGAGCAACACTTCCCACTGTCCAGAAAATGTTTTTTTAAGAAAGGCAAAGTAAGTTCACATTGATTATTAACATAGCTACCACTTAATGAACCATGTTTTAATTTAGGTTTGTCAGGAGTTTAGCAATCGGTCCATTTAATAGATTAAATTGAGTATTCTAATAATTTGCTTATTGCTTTTAGTTACATGCTGTTTCTATTTCTTTAAATTACGTATAATACATCAGCATTCTTAATCCTTTTGATTGCTCCTTTCATTTTTTTCAAAAACGAGCTGCTGCTGTTTAGGATATTTTAGTTTTTTTGTGCCTTGTTCTTATATTTGTTAAATGCCCCAACAAATTTCTTGTACGCCTCGAACTTTGGTTTTCACCTTCAGATATCGCTTTAGTGTTCTGAATACTTATGCCGAAACATTTAGTTTTATGAAGAAACGTTTTGTTTCTGCTTCCTTCCACCTCAACTGTACACTACTTTACAGTGGCGCGTCAAATAAATTTACAATTGGATACATAGATGTTTGTGATTTGCACTGTGACGAAATGTGGCAAAATTCAAGGCTTATGAATACATTTTCTAGACACAGAGTATATGTAAAATACAACCATATATTTAAAAAAAAACATTTTATTGATTAAGGTCACTGTAAAAGTAAACAGAAGCATGATTTTATTTTATTTTTTTAGAATTTATTAATTTTATGAATGCACTAATTGATCAGAACACTGCTTCCAAGCAAAAACAAATCTGCCAGCTTCTCGAGTGTCGGCCTGGAAATCTGGACTTCCCACAAGTCCAAGCGTGACGGAAATGATTTGTTTTTGGTTGCTAATTTATGTATTTGTAACGTCGGGAGGATTTGTGGAATATGCCCCAAACAGGCTGGAAGTCATGCATCATAACCAAGCTTTAAATTCTCCGCATCAAAGTGTTCTTTTTTTAAAAAAGAAAAAAAAACTTCACTTGATACTTATCCTTTGCTTTACTTGCAGTTTCAGAATCAGGAATTTGTTGATGTCCCTGCGAAACTGATACTTGGCCAAGAAGGTAACGCAAGCCAGTCAGATGTAATATGATCCGCCGTCGTAGTGATTCTTTCATGACTGATGATGCATATGGAATAACTGACGCTGCCAGTGTGGTTACATTGGAAAATGATCCCTCCTGTTGACTTTTTACATCAGATATTCTGTTAGAAACGGAATCTGATTACTTTGTAAGATATCCACTTTGGAAAACAAAACAAAAAACTTTGTCATGCACTTGAAACAAAGCCAGGGTATCTGTGTGCAAGTATTAAGTTTATGTTCTGATGCATGTGTGCAGTAATCATTTTTATGTGCTGATCTAAAAAAAAAAAAAGTTAGACAATTTGCTTTGTTTCATATTTAATCATGAACATCTTTTGATTTTCAGTCAACTTCATAAGCAAGGATTTCATTTCTGTGTGACAAACATTTGTTGGCAGCAGATGAGTGAGTTTTTTTGGCATTATCATAAAACCAAAACTCGTATAATCATCCACTTTGCAGGCTGTTTGAGGTGCACTTTTGATCCTGAAAGCATTTTCTGTAACTTTAGCCTTCCAACAACAGCAGCGTGGTTACAATTGTATCTGTTCACCTCTTTAACTATCAGGAAGTGCCATATAGTGAACTTGTATTCTCTTACGGAGAACCTGTTATGATATAGCTTTTATGCAATGTTACTGAGGCACGACTCAAGTGTCTGAAATTATATCCCTGTGCTGCATGGAGATGGCTGATAAAATCCGGTGTGCTTCTGCTGTTTTAAAATGTGTAGCCTTGGAAAAGCATTATATCGTTGTTGTCGAGCATTTATCCACTGTATAACAAGGTATGATCAGCTAATACTGCCCTCCTGTTGAGGAGACAGCATTTGGCTTTACTGCATACAAAAAAAAATCCTGACTAATGATGTTTAGATGCACTGTTCAATCAAACTGACTGATGCCTTCCATGATTTATACACCATACCAGTGGTTTAGCCCATTTTCTACAAACTAGAAATTGAGCAATTGTTTCTCAGATATAAAATGGTAGCTATCTAAAGGTTTTACTGTGATTTATTTCTTAAACTTGCATGTCTTTTTGCTGATGGGTTTCCTTCCATTACAAGTGACACCCTCAGACAAAAACGTCATGATACCATATGACTAGTTTTTAGCATCACTATGAAGTTTAAAGTTCTGGTAGAAGCACTATTTCAGTGCTAACTTGTTTACATGCTCTGGCTAACATGCTAATCTGCAATGGAGAACATGCTTAACTATACCATTAAAAAAAAAACTAGCATAAAAGCAAAATTGGTATTTTGCTAAAATAATATGTGATAGTTAGCTATGTTGTGCTTTTTAAATTAACTTCGTACAGTTTTTTTGTTTTGTTTTTTTAGCTAGCAGCTAACTAATCAACTAGCTGTCAAGCTATAGGGAGTTTTGTCTTTTCACGGCTGTTGGAAACAATAGCAGTGCATATTTTTAAAAAAAGGTTTAATTTTGCTTTTTTGCTTTGGTTATTTTCTAAAAAGCTATGCGAGACTGGAAACTTTTTTATGTTTTGCCTTGTAAAATGGAGCTCAGCAGAGATTAAGCGTTCCTAATTAATATTTAGCTGTAAACGTTTTCTGACAGCTCCTTTGGACTTCTCAAGCGTGGTGTTAGCAAACTTCTACCACCTGCTATTACAGCCTATTTGTGTGACATTGACACAAAATCAGCAGAATCATACCTTCTAGACATGTTTGTTTTCTACTACATTGCTACACTCCACAGTAAATGCTGTATAGAATTATATTTTCTACCCACTCAGTAACTTTTTTTTTTTTTTACAGATGTTGGAATGCTATCTATTTAGAATAAATATACCTCTTATTAAAGATTAATGACATGATTCATATTCGCAGTTCTTGCAGATAAGAATCACCTTTGTTGGTTTTCTTAAGTATCCTGGCTTTACATACAGCTGTCTATTAAAGACTACCTCCTTTCTACCAAAGATGTCGTAGTGCCAGTACCAGTGTGTACTCAGTCTTGCCTTAAAGTGTATTTTTAATTAGCCTGAGTATCATATAGACTGAAAGTTTTGCGCTTTATCATGTAAACCTGCTCTTATCTGTTCCATTGCCCATGCCACTAATACACCAAATGACACTAAAACATTAACACTAGTGTTAAGTGTTAATCCCTCAAATTGACTAAAAGTAGGCAAAGAGACATTGCAGACTACAGATGTCTCTCAACAAGATTTACTTTATTCTCAAAAATGTAATTTTCAAGTTATGTGTAGTGTAGATATTTGCTGATAAGTCTTACTTTATGCATTTAAACTTGCACACAGTTTAATGAAGCCCTGCTTCGTAGTGCAGTAAAGTGACACTGCCCGTCTTCCCTATTAGCCTGTATTGATTAGTGCTGTGATTGTGTCCAAATGAAATTTACTCCCTATGTTCTTGAAAATTTGGTTTCCTTTGACATGATGCGATGTGTCTCTGAGGAGAACCTCTTAATTCTCAGTGTCTATACAGTTTTCAATAAACTATCGCTCCTGCATGCTGAGTAGTTTGCTGAAATGCTACATTAATGTTAGCATGTTTTTGTTTTTTTTCCCATGTTTTGATATGTCTAACCTATCAAAACATTCTAGTGCTGTTGTAGTTAATCGTGTGCAGATAGAATTACAAAAGCTTGCTCTCCTGCTTGGAGCCTTTCTTTGAACATTTAAAAAAAAAAAAAAAACTGACTCGTGTTTTTACTGCTCTCTGTAAAAGCATCTTCTGAGGAGCTGCATCTGACACAGACGCTGGAAGCTGCGCAAATCAAAATAGTCTTTCACTGTGGACATGATAAAGGGTGAAAATTTACATTTTATGGTGAAAGAAAAAATAACTGGCTTCCACAAAATAGCTTGGGCAACTTATAATAAATTTAGCAAACCACGCGCAAAAATATGCTGGAACTTTAAAGAATTGCACAAATTTGAGCTGCACCATTGACTTAAAATTTAAACAAATATCAGGAGTTTGGACAGGAACTCTGTTATAGATCATTGAATGTCTTAATCAGACCCTAATATGACAAAGTATCATTAGAACGCTGATATTTTGACCTTGACATGTTTTTGATGTTCATCTTATTCCCAACTGCCGTGAAAACACAGGTTTTTATCAACTTGACTCCAAAACACGTCCATATATAACGGACCGTATTTGATTAAATACTATCCAAACAAATTCTATATTTAAAAAAAATTTTCAATTTATATTCTTCCATGTAAGAATAATAAACAAGACTCATATTCAGTACATTTAAAATAAAGTACGTACAAGTTGTAGGTATTGGGCTAAGAATGCTGGCATGGTCTGTCGAGTCATTTTTGGAAGGAAAACAATGTATTTATTAAATGAGTTTAGCTAAAATCAGATGCTGTCACCTCAGGAACAATATAAACTCAGTGTGGTATAAAATGTATCTGATTCTGTTGGTGCTCTCTATACAGATCATGTGGGTTTGTTTGCCTTTTTCCTTCTGGAATTTTGACGATTGCTTTGTTTGCTTTCTTAGTTTTTTTTTGTTTTTTTTTATCAATGTCTATTGTGCCATTTTATTCTTAGAGAATATTCTTGATGGATGGAGCCATCGAGTCACTCCCTGTGTGACTCAGCTTTGGCGCTCTTGGTGGACAGAGTCTCCCGCAACAGTACTTACGTTGTGGAGGTTGATTGTTTCGAAAAAGAACATGTAAATCAAAATGGGGGGGGTAAATGAACAAATTGAACATCCCGGGAGAGAAAAGTTGATGTCAAATGAGGTATATTCATAATAAAATTTTGCCATTACCCTGTTTTCTTCTTAAGTTTATACCTGTGTGTGTGATTGTTTCCACAGCAGATGTTTTTTTTTTTTCGAACTTTAATCACATTTTGAATACACTTTTTTCCATCCGAACATGTGAGCACGTGATAGAAGCGCGACAAGTGTCGAGCAGACAATTGAAACCGACATCCTAGTACAATCAACAGTCCTAGGAAAAAAAGTCGAGCTGAATGTCACAACAAAGAAGCTGGCACCAGCATCAGTTGGCAACGGCCGGTAAATTAACTGTAATTCCCGTCTTCCATGTTGACCAAATAGTGGCTCCGTCATTAACGCAGTTCGCTTCACACTTGTACCTGAAACCAGCTGCGTCTTAAGTCTGCAGTGTTCTCGAGCTGCCTTTTTTTTTCTCTCACTGCCCCCAAAAGACAAACCTTTCACTCATTTTGCTCTTTATTACGCGCATTAAACTTACCCCGGTTCACGAGGATAACCGGAAATTCTTACGGCACTTTGGGACATTTTGAATGAGACCAATTTTGATGTCCTTAGTGTTCATTTTAATGAAAAGGGTCTTTCTTGCCGGTAGCCCGGGAGCTAAATGACTGCACTGGGACCGACGGTTTAAAATTGCGGCACCGTGTAAAAGTTTTCATACTCCTTGAACTTTTTCACATTTTGTCACTAAGTAAGTACGAACTTCCTGCGCTGTATTTTACTCGGGTGTCGTGTTGGTGTAACCCAGGTTAACATAATCCTCACTAAATGTAAGCCTTTCCATAAAAATAACTATAAAATAAATAGAACATAAATAAATGAATAGGAGAATGAATAGGTCTTTAAACAGTTAAAAATATAAAAAGTAATAATTACAGTCATTAGTGTTGTATTTCATGTTAAATTTTATTTGGTTAAAAATCTGCATAAAACAGCTTTATTTTGTCAGCAGCTAAAACTGCTAAAAGTGCGAGATAAATCTCTTATTCTGAAGGGTCACATTGATGTGTAGCCCATGTGACTAGCTCCAGCCAACCAGATTGCTGTGTTCTCTGGCGCCAGAAGAAGAAGAAGCAGAGAGCGCGAAGAAGCAAAGAACAAAGAAGCTAAGAGAGTTGTGCTGTGAACGAGAAAAAGATGACAGAAATCGACAATTAAAAACATTTTTTCCATTTTTGGAGAAGGAGTGTTCTGCTTTTTTCAACCTGACTGCGTTCCGGATTGTGTTATACGTTACATAACTGGACTTGGTGAGTTAAAAAGTGTATATTTTCTGAGAAGAACGTATTTGTAAAGTATTTTTATTTCGTTGAAACGGAAAGCTAAAGTAGCGCATTTATGTTGTATGTTCAAAAACTGTGGAAGTGATGGATGAGCTGAGGTGGGTGAAGCACGTTTCCCCCACCCACACACGATGTTCAGCCGCCAAATCGGCGAGTATAATACTTTATTCAGTACCAAGCGGAGTTAAATGAACTTTTGTTATGCTTTGTTGGTTATTAAACCAGGCCTTTTTAAGGTTCCGCTGGAAATTCCGAGTCGATTGCTGAGTTGGATTCCGCTAGTGAGAAACAAGATGGCGAGCCGTAAGCCAGGAGCCCTGTGACCGTCTAGCAGGAGCTGCGCCCTCTGCTGGATACTGCAAATCATCCACACTGGTATGACCTGCCCATGTTTCCTGCTGAAATAGCAGTGGATTCAGAGAAACGGGATTAACCCTTCAGGATCATCAGAGAGGAAAGACATCGATTTGAAGCACAAGTTATTCGGCCTTTTGCTGGATTGTGTCTGTTTGTGTTTTCATTGTTTTTTTCCCCTTTGAACCACGTTCAATGTCTGTTGTTACAGTGTGTGAAATGTAAAATTGTCTTTTGGGTTTGAAATAGAAATAAGAAATGGTTAAAACAGGAAATTAGTGTTCTTTTAAGAAGTTAAAGTTCTTTAAACTAAAATAGATTTAAAAAGATTAAAACAAACTGAATTAAATAGATTAACTGTATCAACTTGAAGTTAAATAGAACTATAACCTAGGTTTAAATAAATAGTATCCTTTAATACCTAACAATAGGGTTAAATTTCAAAAAGGATTATATAAAATATTTGGATCAATATTTGAAAGAAACAGGGAAACTATTTTGAATTGAATTTGTGTCATTGTATGTCAACTGTTTGTGTAATTGTTTGTTTTTTCTTTTTCTACAAAAATAAGCCAGCAGTTTAAACTTATTTTCTGGTCTGTGGTCATTGATGCACTTGCACTTCTCCCTACTCCCGTAGCCGATCCTAGCACTGGTCCTGTTCTGAGTCTAGCACTGTAATCGCATCGCATTAATTCATAGTTTCGAAAAGATGCTACATTCAAAATCTAAGAAACCTGACACGCATTTCGATTCAGTTTCCGAGTAAACACTTTGTAGAAACAACTCAACTCAACCAGTTTCCGTGAAGAAAAGCACACCGGATGGCACGATACTGCCACCACCACGTAGGGATGGGGGAGTTTATGATGATGAGCAGCATTGGTTTTCAACCAGACGTGGTGTTTGTATTTAGTCAGAGGAGCTGCATTTTTCTCATCTAGCCAAAGCATTTTTATACACACATTCCGTTATCCCCTGCATGACCCGAGGCAAGCTGCCAATAGGAATTTTTATCACTTTGTGAACAACAGCTCTCTTACCACTTTTCCACGAAGGTCATATTTCTCAAAGCGGTGGATCTCTGCAGCTCCTCCTGAGTTACCAACAGTTTCCTAGCTGAATGTTTTTCTTGTTCAGCCTGTTTTACCACGTGTGATGGTATCAGTTTGGTCTCCTTTTGAGTAAAAGTTGCTGGATTTGCTGGTCTTATTTACTATTAAATTAAAAAGAAGCAAAAAAAAAAATACAGGGTCACTAAAAGATGAATTTGAGTTCTACCATTTTTGGGAGATTTCAGTTTATCATTACAATTTTTTTTATCTCCATTTATAGCCAACCGCCTGTGCTGGCAGGCAAAAATATAATACCACTGTTGAATTTTGCTTGGAGTTCACACGAAATCAATCCAGGAACCATAAATGGCCACCTGGCTGCACTTTGGACACCCTTGGTCTATAAAAAAAAGTACATATTGAAAGAGAATATAAACCCCAAATCTATCTCAACATCTGCTCAAGAATAGGGTTTTTTTTTTTTTTTTGCAATGTTATTTTTTCTTTTTTTTTTTTTGTTTATTTCTTTGCATTCTGTTTCTTTGAGTTAATACGGGCATAAAATTTATCATCACGCTCAAGTCATATTTCCTTGTGACAGCACCCTGTCTAGCTCACATTCCCTGACCCCTTTCCTCCTCAAACTCTTCCCTTCCAAAAGTGTTTTTCCTTGTCTGTCACGGATGAGCTGCGATGTCAACAGCCCACGGAGGATTTCCTGCCAGCAGCTCTGTATCTTGCGTCTGGCAACAAGATGACCCTGTTGGTTTACACTCAGAGGTCAGTTGTGTTGTGTTTTTGATTGTTATCCCAAGACTGTGGGCTCGCGTCCCGGCGCATCGAGCCCCCCCAGCCCCACAAGTACGCAGCCTGCAGAGTAAATAAGAGCCGTTTGTTGTGCAAGTAATTACGTTTCAAAGCATTAACAGTTCTCTCATTACACCAGCAGGTTTATTTGCGCAAAAACGGGCTTTCCAATCAGTAGAAACGGCGTAGCTGGAAAACCATTAAGAACTTTATAAATCAGGAACCTGAAATCTCTGGTGAAGTGTGGCGTTCCTTATTTTCCTCCCTCTCCTTAGCTCGTGCCTTTCATTCTTTGCTACTCGAGATGAAGAAGATATACTTTCTCTCCGCTCTCCCTTCCTGCTCTGTGAAAGCGATCTGTTGGTGGCGACTACCTTTAGTTAATCAAAGAGCGCGTTTGTCCCCATGTGGAACCTGTTTCGTGTCTGCACAGAGTCTGCATTTGTGCACAATTGAAACAAACCCGGTTTACTTTTCCGCAGCAGTCGCCAAGAAAGATTCCTAGATGTTTCCTGGGAGAGAGATAGAGAGGGGAAAAAAAGGGACAATTTTTTTTTTTTTTGTGGGTTAAGTTTAGAAGAAAACAGACAACCTCGAGATAGAATAAGACCACCAAGGCATTGTTGAGGTTTCCTTTTGTTTCTGCGTCCTTTCCACGTCGACTCCTCTTCAGCTCTTCCGTGTAATTTTAAAGGTCTGACTTTGGGCTCGGGAGAGAAATGTGCAACCACCCTAAACCGCAACAAAGTGAACCACTTTTATTTAACTCTTCCTAAAGGTGCTCTCTTTCTAGACTGCTCCGATTTCTTCCTTCTGCTTAGCAGGTACTAAGGAGGCTGAGGATATGTTCAGCGTTTTTTGGGGGGGGGGTTTCTGCGCCTTTCATTCAGAAGGTTGCTACCCTCAGGGCTCAGCAGTATCCAACTCTTAGCATGTTCAGACATGCGATAATGATGGTGGATATTAGAGTAGGAGTACAGCTTTCTTTCATCTAGCCCAAATAGCTCCTGGTTGTTGGGTTCGGTTTTGTTGTCCGATCCTTAACAAGAAAATCCCTTTGACTGCACTTTGGTTTATGTAAAACAAGAAACAATATCCGGCCTTATTTATCAGTTTTAATCTGTCATCGTAATGTGCAACACATGTAGTTTCTCTACCATCGTCATGTGCAACACATGTAGTTTCTCTACCATCGTCCAACCCTAATGTAGAGGAAAACTACAGCAAACTGAGGCAATTTCAATGCTCTATGTTGTGGATTTGTCTTTTTCTCTAGACTATTTCATTCTAGAAATGTTTTTTTATTATCCATAAGTGGGGAAAATATTTTCCCGCTGATGGAAAATAGCCCATAACTTTTAGCTACTCTTAGTCAGCCTCAGCTTTCCATTGAAAGAGGCATCTATGTTTTTTTGTCTAATGGACGCCTGCTTTTGAAGGCAGTTTGAGGATCTGATCGGGAGGATTTTTGGGTTCTTCCCTTTGGAAGCTTTCCGGACAGAACTTACTGGTAGGTATTTATATCCCTGCTGTGCTAAAAACCCCTTGAGAACCTGCTGGATGAGCTGGAGGACATCCTTGGTCTTTTTTCTGAAATTCTAACCTTAAATACGTAAGCAGGATTTTTATTTGAATTGATGTCATTTATTAGGAAAATTTGTGAGGTGGACAAAAATCTGTTTGATCAAAAAATCTTCTAGAGACCATGTGAAAATGAATACAATACTGTTGTGTGCGAGTATTTTTAACATAACTTACCAAGTTTTTGTTGGTTTTTTTTTAACCTTATTATTGGTTTACCCTTACTTAACCAGGTTGTATCCCACTGAGATTAAAAACTTATTTTCCAAAGGAGACCTGACTGATAAGCAACATAAGATTTAATGGGAAAAGTTGGAGCTAAAAAAAACAGTAAAATTTACAAGATATGATTGAAGTTTCCTAGTAGACTATTTAAAAAGTGCTTCAGATGTCCTCAAATACTTTGGATTTCCAAAAGTTCAGTTTGGTTGTTTTCCAGGTAAGTCGTTGCTTGTTCCATATAAAAGCAGAGTGGCCCAGAGCCTCTATACCAGTCAAAGTCTCATATTTCCAAAACAGCTTGGACTCCAAATGTCCTCCACCTGCTTTATCGCGTCTGTCTGACTTTGTACTCCGTTTGGGAACTGTGTCACTTCGTGACTCACCTGTTGGTCATTAATGTGCTTGCTTTGTTGTAACTGCTGCAGTCTGGTAGCATTTGCTTTTCGTGTTCCTTTCATGTTTTCTGGCCGAGGAGAAAGTGAAGCTCAGGTGGAGAGCCCAGCTGTCTCAGAGAAAACAGAGGAGTAAGCGCAGCAGATGTATTTACTTATGCTACACAGAAGGTCATGCTAATGTTTTTGTGTGAGTGCGTGTGTGTGTTCCTATACCTCTACACAGAACCTCCATCCTTTTTATATTAGACCCATCGGGAGCAATTGTTGCAGAAAACCTTTGTGTCATATGAACGAAGCATGCAGTTGGTTAATGTCTTGATTGCATTTAATACTCAACCAGTTGGCTTGTAAATATAATCTGATATTTGTGGAGACTTGCCAACCTAAAGTTGAGTATTTACTGTAATTCTTTAAAAGTTTTTTTTAAATTTTTTTTTTTACCTCCCTTGCAATACGTTAACCCTCCCGCATTCTTAGAGCGATACTTTGGAGGACAACAGGGAAGGGATGGGGGTGTCCAGTCAGCCTGTCAGTTCACGTAACCACACACACGCATACAAAAAACCTTGTCAAAGCCCACACAGGGTCAGTGCGACCTCACCGAGACCGTGCACAGAATAAAAAAGCCTTCCCATTGTATCCCGTCTTTTAGGACTGAGGGAGGGTTAAATGCAAGTAGTTCATAGTTGGAATTTAATGAATGGAATATAGATCAAAATTAAGATCAGACAAATCCGATTGTTTTGAATGGTGAAATCTGTTACATAAAACCCAAAGTGTTGCTCTCTCAAGAAACGGGACAACTAATCTGCTTGTTTACGTTTCACCAACCAGTTCTGAAAAGGAAATGATCTCTTTAAAGATAAGTGTAGATACCAAACTCAGCAGCGTGATGCATCATTAATCAGTCATGCAAAAATGATTATCCGTGACTCACCGGCTGATTGTCTTTGTGACCAACAGACAAATTTGTCCTGAGAGTGGCAAATAATGAGTCACTTTGCTCGACCGGCCCAAAATAGGACTTTTATGTGCTGGCACTGCACAGAGACTCCTAGCAAATAGATACAGCTGAAGTTACGTAACAGTCGGGCCGACGGCTTAGCGCTGGTGGACTGTGAGTTATTTCCTGTGCTGTGAGCCACAGGTGTCTGATCAGAGAAGTCAGTCAGCACATTTTAACCATGTGTAATAACATGGTGATTAAGCTCTGAAGTCTGACAAATATTAAAATGTAAGCTCTTAAAGATCCTCTGACACGCCAAGCTTCATCCACGGCGGCCAAATTAACTTACAGCTGCATCGCAAAGAGTGATGCTGTACGCAGACGCCGATATTCCTACAAAGCCCACACACTCGCACATTTTGTACCTAACAGAGATAAACAAACTTGTAAATCCTCAGATGTACACCTACAGAAGACTCCTGCCCCCCCCCCACGTGCAGAGCCACACACAAATTATAAGGACAACAACAAGGAACTACAGAGGCTGTTGGGATCAAAGAGTTGGCATGTGGTGGAGCTTGCCAACAGTGGGTTGCACCAGGGTAATTTAATGCAGCGCGAGTGCTAATCAGTGTATAATAAGAGCAGGGTGCACAATCTTGATGTTGGCTGTAAATGCTAACATTAGCCTTAAGGAATCGGACCATTCAGAAACGCAGAGCTCGCTCCATTGTGTTTCAGATCGAGTGTCTTGTCTAATAATTTAACTCGACTAAACTTTTGCATTTAGTTCCAAGTGTTCTGATAAGAAAAGTGTGAAAGAAAACTATCCTTTATTCAGACTGATTATTTCAGCCATGAAAGTTTAGACAGCGGGAGCATCTTGGACAAAAAAAACCAAACTTTTATTATCCCCAGATGTCTTGCATGTCTTCGTGTGACTTAAGTTACGATCTGTAGACAAAACTCCCTGCTAGTTGTGAACCTGATGTTTGTTTTCATGTCAGCCACAAACCTTAAAGCGCTTTTATGGAGTCTGTCTGTAAAACACCAACAAACAAAAAAAAAAAAAAGAAAATTGTGATTTGGGAAGACTATTAAATCACTACTAATACCCCTAAGCTGCATTTTACCTTCAATGTATTATCCAGACGTGCTTGAAAGAATTTTGAAATAAATTCCTTAAACTTTTCTCTGAAACGAGAGTCCGAGGGTGCAGCAGGAATTCCTCCATCTAACTTGTGTAGATGTTGCCCACAGTTTTTGTCCCGCTCGGTAAGTTTGTTTATCGATGTTCGCCGCAAGGTTGTGTCTTCAGAGGTCAAACTTTGGTCTGCTTAATTTGCCACAGATGAAACCTGACTCCATTCCAGGGGACCGATACAAGTAAACATTTCAAAGCTGCAGGAAATCTATTAGCACCTGGTGGGACTCCCCACATGCTCCACTCCATCCTATTCCCTCCTGCCTCCCCCCCCCACTCTATCCCTGTCCCCACCCTAGTTAATAAAGCGCCACAAGACCAACGCACTCCTGCTGTGCCTCTAAAAGTGGGGGATTAGCGAGTGTGTGTGCGTGTGTGCGCACACGTGCCAGAACACCAGCCTTTTTCTTGTGTGTCGAGGTGTGCATTTACGCCTGCACAGTATGTAGCCCTCGGTGTGTGTGCATGTAATATATCTGGACCTGTCCTTTTGACACACGTGCAGCCAGTTAGCACTGAATGAGGTGCCAGACGAGCGTGCGGCAGCTGCCACACTAACAACAATACCCCATGATCCCATCGCAGAACGCTGCCGCGACTTTGGTACAGTTCATTTACTTTACCTAATTGCTTCCACAAAATTAGGCTTTGCAGTGTGTAAAATGTGATTTTTTTTCTTCTTCTTTTTTTGCTGTTGGATGTGTTTATACCTACTCTTTAAGCATTTCATCTGTGTACATGATGACGGTATTGGCTTGTTATAACAGATTGTTTTGGCATCAGCATTGAAGTACAACTTCTTACATGCTAATAGATTTTGATTCCCAATTCAAATCACATAATTTCCGGTGGCATTTTTATACATACATTTATAAAAAGCTCAAGTATTTCCCTGTAACTTTTGTTTGAAAAATCAATCAATATCAGTATTCATTTATTTAGTATTAAGCAGTTAGCAGTTTTCTTGAAGCTGCCTTCAAGAAAACTGCTCACGTCTTAGTCATGCGGTATTCCTTCCGAGTCAGGTCCGTCAGTCATGCAACGCAAACGTGTCAGGAGTTTGGACACATCCAGTGCAGTTAAAACCCAATTTCTCAAGAGATTGGATAACCAGTCCAACAGAAGCCTCACAATTGACTGTTTCAACAGTGAAAGAACCAAAGCACAGGCCTCGTTCCGCCAGTCCAACTACATTCTTCATACAAATGCATGTGCTGCATACCATGCGCCATCAGTTTCATCAGAGAAGTGCATGCGTCCACTTTGCACACGGTGTCACACAAAGACGATCAAGAACAGCAGCTGGAAGAGACCGAGTCCTTCCAGGGACTGGAACTGGGAATATTCAATTCTATGTGGTGTTTGTGTTAATTAACGTGACTTTTGGATAATTTGTAGCTTCTTAAGTTGGTAAAATATTGGATTCAGTTTTTCTTTCACTACAGACCAATCCAAATGGCAAACATTCTGATTTAGGAATTTTGGTTTTCAGGGAATTGGTCTCGATTAACTGTGTACGTTTCTCTGCCTGCTGTGAAAAACTCTGATTATCTAAGTCAGTTGTGTCCGAGTGTTTGGGCAGTCCTCCTAGCCATGCTCTTCTGCTCATCGACTGGCCTGCTAGCTTGTGTTAAGGACCCAGCCTAATTGGATTTATGTGCGGGAATGTTTTGCAAAGCCACACTTGTGAAATACCTCCACATCTGCTGCCCATTAGCGGTGGACATAACACACAACAGAAAGGGAAAAGCCCCCCAACGCCTTGATTCATGTGACCGCTGCCCTGCTTTTATTGCAGCAGAGGAAGAGGGCTCGTGGCATTGTTTCAGCACAGCAATCACAACCTTATCTATCTTTTTCTCCCATGCTATCAGTTTCGTTATTATTATTTTTTTGGATGACTCTTTAATCCCATAGTTCATGTGTTATCTCTTTATGACTCCCTTTATGCTAAAAACTGCTAGTGTTTCCACAGCTCTTGTAATTTCTCTCCAGGTACAGCCATTTCGTCTACGGAGGTTTGCTGAATCTCTTTCATTTCTTGCCTTTCGGTCCTAAGAACACTCTTGTCGAATCCATTTTCCCTAATCTTTCCAACAGGATTTATTTTCCATCTGCTAAGTCAGCAGAAAGTCGGGTCTTATTCTTTGTGTTCTCGTGCCCAGCATTTGGACAGTCATTTATCTACGTCAGTGCGACTTCCATCGTGAAACCCTTTCCCTTGTCACTCCCCAAGGCGAGGACGTCCTCCTGTTTCATCCTTCAGTAGGCACAAGGAGAGTCTAGCAAGGGGGTCCGACAACCCCGTCGACCCCTCATCTGTCATCTGCCAGGGGAAAAGCACCCACCTAATTGGGGGGAAACCACTGAGGGGTTGGAGGGCTGGTGTGGAGGTTGTTATTCTTGTGTTGGAGGGGTCAGAGGTGAAAAAGGGGAGATCACACCGGTGATTAGCCTCCTTCATGTGCAGGAGTGGAGGGACTCATGGACAGGGAGAGTGTTTGTTGGGCAGCTTGGGGTGAAAAGCAATTAAAAGGAAATGGGTTGAATTTAGCTTTTAGGATCATCAGACCTGTTAATGTCTGTGCACTGGGTCAAGGTGTTGCACACTGGCAGACCAACACTTGTGGTTAGAATGGTAAAAAAGTCACAATGGTTTCAGTCAAATATTTTAAGTGTGCATGATCAAAAGCAGCTCATATAGGAACTCTGTGGTGCCTCGGTTGTTTGAAATATGTGATTTTACTCCTTTAGCCACAGCCTCCAAAGCGCTCATATCGTCAGTAATGAGAGTCCATCAGTTTAAATCCCACACATGTTGGCAGCTCAATATAAGGAACGAGTCAGAAAATAAGTCCGTGTTTGGGGAATTCTGTCAGGTTTTGGCCGCAGGAGGAAATGCTTTTCACAAACCACTTTTCCTCCCTCCAAACCATCCACCTGATGATGACCCATCTCCACAGGTCTTCTCACCTCCGCCTTCTCACAGTTTCTGTCCACACCTCTTTCCGTGGTTCCTAAGCTGCAAAATAAATGTGGGGGTGTGACGAGAGCGGAAAAAAAAAAGTGAAACGCAAACGATCCAGGTTTTAGACAGAGTAAATCCATGCACAATATTCCAGAAAGTAGTACTTTCTCTTAAAAAAAATAAAAATAAATTTGATGGAATTGGTTGAAAATGTGAGCCCTATAGTACAACCACAACAGCATAACTAACACAGAGATTATAAAATTTGGATATAGGCTTGTGTCTATACATACAAAGATTCTACTGATTTAGCCTAAAAAAAATCGAACAAGGAGTTAGCAGAAATTCCTATCTTAGTGAGATCTGGTTGACCAAATCGCTAGGTGAAATATTAGTACCACTAATGTCTTTTTTTTTGGATGAAAATTCTGAATGGCATTTCAACCACCATCCTGTTTACTGCAAGCCTGGCAGGTACAACTATAGGAAGCTGTAGCGCTTACTCTGCACTACAAAGGTGAAATTATAAGTATATGGAACATCATCTGTGTAGAAGCCATTAAATAACTGCTTATACCTGGCACCGTGATGTTAGATGATGAAGTTACGTGACAATCCTGGGCAGAGAGATTTACTCATCAATCCAACACTACAAAATACATTGTGAAAGATGGCAGCAGCTCAAAGCACATCAGCAAAATAACGCAAAAGGTCATAAAGAGTGGAAAATATGAAAGCTGTGACGTGGCCAAGTATATCGCCTCATGTAAATCTAACAAAACAAGAAGGAAAGAGCAAGTGTGCAAACTGTCCCCTGTAGCAAAGCACAGCTGAAACCACTCTACATAAACTTTATAAAAGGCTGGATCCTCCAAGAGAAAGAAATCTTTGTTTTTACAAAGGGTTTAAAAGATGTCTTTAAATGTAAATCTAAGAATGATTCCTGGTGGAGAGGACTGTGCTTTTAATGTAACGTGACGGATTAAAAAGGTGAATATCCTGCAGCTAAACATATGCAGATAGTCCGATTCAGATCTACCTAAGATGGATCAGTTGAATTAGTTTCATTCTACTTCATTGTCAGTAGATGCATTAAGGTATTCTCAGCCTAGAAGGGGAAACATAGTCATGTGTGTCTTGGAGTTTATTTTAAATGGGAAATCTCCGGAGGACATCGACGTCATCCCAATCTTGCCATTGTTGAATTTATTCCTCTATATACTGATACTGATGGTGTTATTTTGTCAATGGAACTAAGGTGTGTTGTTTTGATTGAACGGAAGAGTCACTAACTCGCTTTTTGATCAATGACAAAAGGCTCTCGTAAAGAAACTTTTGAAGAAGCTGAACCTTCGTTTACTTAAAGGTAAGTTAGCTGCACCAATTATACATCGAACCAGTAATTATAATAGCATATTGATCCCATGCATCACAGGGCTACCAAACGTCGCATGATTTAATTAACGTTGAGAAATGATTGACAGTTTGGAATCGTCTGCAACGGCCCTGGTCTGAGCACAATAAATCATGGAAGTTAATACTCCCTTTGCTTTGCTTTGGTTTGAACGAGCTCTTCCACTTCCAACATCGTCTCCCTAGATGCATAATCAGCTGTCAGACCTAACTTATTTACCTAGTGCTTTTTAAGCACTTGGGACAGGGCGAGGTGTAATTCAAAAGGTACCAAACTACAAAAACTTACTCCAAGACCGTTTTTTCCCCCCGAGCGTCTGGATTTCTTCTTTCCGCTGACACTGATTGACGTTGCGAGCGTGATGTGTGCATGGTGGACCGTGCAGCTACGTGCCTGTTGCCAGGGTTTAGAACCTTAAATTTGCAGCCCCAAGAGTACTCACACACACACACACACATCCACTCACACACATTATGTCCACATGCACCTCTACACCTGCTTGTCCACTTCTGCACACACCAAAGGGAGGTAAAAAGAAAAAGAGACCTAAGAAAAAACAGAAATGACCTGCACGCGTCATAATGAGAGCGGGCCGGGTGTCTGGCATTTACCTCAAACCATTTCGTTTTCCCGCTGCTCTCTCTGGAGGGCTTTAAGTCCACCGCCCGTTAACGGCTGAAGTGTGGATTTCCTGTCAAATAAGGGTTAGAGCCCAACAAAAGTCCCCTACTCTAGTACCTAAACGGGATCATTTACAGCTGCCCCACTTAAACACACACACACTTCATGTCTTACAATGTCCCAAATGGGATGTATACCAGGTCTGTAGTTCTCAATGTTGTCTTTGTAGTGAGTATATTGAGCCTTTATGGTACTTTTAAACTCCAGTATCAGTGTAACATCCCTATAATAAAGGTATTGTAAATTTCTGTGATGCCGTGGACTTTATCCAGTCGTATCCTTTAAACTGCATCCTGTAAAAATGGCTTTATAAGGTCAGCCTCAAACGTTTCACTGGAATATGCCATGAACAGACTCTTGGCACCGATTCTTCCCTCATAATCTGTTTATGCTTTGAGGACTGTTCGACCAGGACAAACATTCCCCACAGTCTGACAGATATTTTTCATCCCTCTCAAGATTGGATTTTCATGAGTCGCCGGGTCTTTTTGTAGCAGTGCATCACCAAACTGGATCTGGGTAACAGGGTCTCATATTTTTCACTTTGGGCAGATTTTTGATCTCGGGCTGTTGGGATTGAGCAATTTTATGTCTCGCCACATATTCTATTTTGGATTTTGGTCTGGGGTTTAGCTGGGCTAAAATGAACTGGTTGTATGTGGGATGGCTGGGTTTGGTATAGACATAAAGTGAGATGCTTCATTATGTGGGGGGATCAGAGCGGAGAATTACAGGTTAGAGTAAAGGTACTTTAGTCAAGGGTCCAACAGACTTGAATAAAATATCTGATTCACCTCCTCGGTGAAGTCAAATTCTCCAAAGTCTTGCTAATGATCTGAAATATTTCACTCAGGTGTGATCAAGCAGGTGGATACCCCAGGGTTGGGGTTTTATCTTCCTGGGAGGGTTTCTGAATCTCTGGGAGGAGACCGTGAAACAAACCCAGAAATCGCTGGAAGGAAGTGTACATCAGTTCTGGCCTGGAGCGCCTTGGATCACGAGAGTAAGCTCACACTGTTCCTAGGCAGAGTAATGTCTGAGTTTCCCTCCTGGGCTCATGGCCTGATCTTATAAATGGGAGAATATTTCACCAAAAAGGTGTGGCGGAAACTAATGAATAAAATATAGAATGCGATAGCCGCACTGTTCTGTGATGGATTTCTGTTCCTGTGACAGAGGCTAAGGGAGGGAATGTGCATCCCTGGGTAAAAATATTTTTTCCAGGGGTGAGAATTTACAGCTTAACAAGACAATAACCTCGAGAATATTAACTCATTCCTCTATTTTCCATGCCTCATTTGTCTTATGCAGGAGCTTCTTCCAGCTGCCTTTAGCTATAGGTGTGATCTAATCCGGACGGTGTCAGATTTGAACGTGCCACCACCCGCAATCCAACCTGGATGGTTGGATCCAACTAAATGTTTAAATTGCTTTAGAAAAGCACCGAGTGGTCCTGCACACGCTCTGCCATTATCCCAAGGTATTGTTTAACATTCATCACTTTCTGTCACTTTAGTTGTGCTTAAACATGTGGAGAACTTGGAGATAACTTTAAATTTCTCCTACAGGCAAGAGAGTGACCTATAAACAGCATCAAGTTTACACTTCTGTACATCTGCATCTAGACCCATGGCTTGACATCGGTTAAGTTTTTGATGCATTTTCAGATTAATCTTCAGATCCTTTACCTCTGCTAGAGAAGAAAAGAAATGCAAAACGCTATGTAGTGCACCGTTTAATGAATGGGAGGCCAAACCTAACTCGGGGATGGTTAATGCTTGGATCGAATGATGATCGCCCCTCTGAGTCAGAAAGTTTCCCATATTTTCTATGTATTTTCAGTTGAAATGCTCAAGCCTCACGTCAGTCTGATTGATTGAAGCTTTATCAAAACCAGGATCCCATAGATGTCTTTGTTTGTTTCAGTTGGCAAGAGTTTCGCGTCGAGCTCTGGCAAAGCCGTTCAATGTGTTCTAGGACCTCTCGCTGAGCTACGTCTGCTTGTTTTGCCAATCCATTATGTCTGCGATCCCTCTCTGGTTCTGCTTTAGATATTGCGAAACTAGCTGATTCTCTGAGGACGCAATCAATACTTTAGACCAAGTGCTCTTCTGGCGCGCCATGTAAAGAATCCCATCTGTCTTTTTAGCTGAGCCAAAGGGAGGATCAGTGAGGAGACACACCAGAGAACCTTGTCAAAAAGATCCCGTCTGATAATAGGCCTAGGACCGATCAACATCATTATCTGCACAACTTCTTTCTTCTTTATCTGGCCTAACAAAGCCAAATTACGCGCAGGCTTCCGACTGTCGTTGGATCATGAGAGGTCTTTGCCATCAATAAACTCTTACAAGAGAACTTAATGTCTAAATGTGAATGAGACTACACCATGCAACTTTAAGGCATTTTAAAAGCAGGAGTGGAATATGCAACATTCCATTTATTGTAATTTTTTTTTGTTAGTCACGTAGGGTCAATTTATTAATATATATATAAATGTATAATATTCCCAACTCTCTTTTCTGGAGTGAAGTGGAAGATTTTCCTCAATTTCTCACTTTCACTTTCCCAAGATAAATCTTGCTACTTCTGATTCATGGAGTCGACAAATCTGCAGCAACTGTGTGATATTAAAGGCCAGGACCACAGAATGTTTCTGAGAACTTGTTAAATCTATGCCATAAAAAAGTTAAGGTTGTTCTGAAAGCAATAAGAGTCCAACTTGATACCAGCAAGGTGTAATTAAGCGACGCCGAGTGTATATTTAACTATATTAGAATTTAACATTTTGGACAAAAATGTAAAAAAAAAAAAAAAAAAAATGTTTTCACTCGACCCAGAAAAAAATAAAAATAACCGCTTAAAAATAATAAAACTCAAACAAATCACATGCAGCCTTCAGAGTGTACGTAAAGTTCAGACCGGAACTGTCATCAGATTTTGGAAAAATTGCGGGGGGGGAGGGGGAGGAATAAAAAATAAAATAAAATTGTTGGTTTTATTTTGAAAATATCTTCCGGAAACAGCGTGCTGTAGCGTGAAAACTTTTGACAGCGGTGAGGCAAGGAGGAGGGCATGGTGCGGGGTGCTTACAAACTTTTGGCGAAAAGGGGTTGAACCGAGGACGTGTGTGGCTTCTGAGGGGAAAAAGTAGCATCCGTGTGAGGAAGGCGAGTCTCCTGCAGATCATCAGTCTCTCTGTGGACTTGAACCGGCAGCCGTGTCAGTCGCTCTGCTGATCCGGATTCTACTCTGATCCCTAAAGTCTGGACCCAACCATGAGTGCAAACGTGTGGATTTACCAGGTTTTGGTGTGCGTTATAGTGATTTTTGTGGAAACAGGTAAGAATTCTGTTGGATGTTTGATTTGCTTTTAAAGTTAGAAAAACAACAAAAATAATAATAATAAAAAAAATTGATGGCATGAAGTACATTTTTAATTTCACATTCAAGACATAAATGTACAACAAATTCCAATATTTGACAAAAAAATTCTAATATCTGAAAGTTGCTTGTTATTTTCCCTTGAAAATGGAAGAAGCGGTCTTTTTTTAACAACTTTGTACAATTTTACTTCAAATGAAACTGAGCAGCTAATAATTCAAGATGTTTCAACTATCAAATTCCCTAACATTTCAATTTGCAAAAAAAAAAAAGCTTAAACTGCAAACAAATCCACGGTGTTGATATCGGATCAGCACATCAGCTGATTTTCCAACTTTCCCCTCAAAGATTTTTTTTTTAAACAGTTTATCATTAAACATTAAACAGTCTGACACTGAGCTGCAGAGAAAGATGCCTGAAACATGTTGTGATTTATCACTGCACCCGCCTTTAATTAAATGTATCCAAATGAGCCGGGTGTAAATTACTGGTTATCTGAACGCTTGTCCCGGCTCACATCTGTCCAGCCAAAAAGGTCAACAAGTAAAGCACTGTGTCTGCAGTTACCACCTCCAGGGGTGTTGACCCTGACCTTTGACCACACCAGAGGTGGGAACAGTAAAAATGTGCACCCAGGATCGGGGTGTTTGTGCATCTACATAGAAAAGATGTGTGAAACAGAGCAAGAAGCAAGGCATTACAAAGCAGGGAGTGAGCGAGTGTGTGGCGGACTGGGGTGGAGGGGGGGGGCTAACATCTGGCTGCTCGATACTCCAGCACATTTGCACCCTCCAAAACAGATGTATTGTCTGCTTAATTCCCAGACAGAGCCTCTAACCTGCTTCTTTCCTGTTTTTCTTGTATGGCAATGCGCCTGGAAAGTGAACGCTTTTGAATTGGCCACAAAAATGTTGTCATCCGTGGAGGCGAATCATTTATTCAACGTAGGCGAGTTGATGTACGCCGCGCACTGGTGAAACACGGTGGTGGAGCCACCATGCTGCGGTTCAGGGAAGCCGATCAGATGCTGGAGATTCGCCTTCCAGACTCGCCTTAACAACACAGCCGGGAGCCGTCTGAAGTGACGGCGGGTCATCATTTCAGTGTGTTGGAATAGTCAAAATTCATCCCTGAATCCAAGTCGGAATCGAAACCAGGAAACTGGTCTGTGAGTTCATTTGTGATTGTTGCAAGACACAGGCAACATGTGGCGGAATGTTGTCTGATGAGATCGGACCAAAATTCAACTGTTTAGCTTAATTGCAACGCAGTGTGTGTGGAAGAAAATGAACAGTACACACATCCTGTCCAACGCACCATTGCTGCAGTGAAAAATGGTGGTGGAAGCGTCATGGTGAGGAGTTGCTTTCCTTTGGCAGCCGCATGAAAACTGGTGTGACTTAAAGGGAAGATGTTTGTTTTTTTTTCCAGCTGAAAAGAAGGCAGTTGTGCACAATTGAGGATGGAAAGTGGTTGAGGCAGGAGGCGGGGATTCGACCTTTTAACAGGGAAGCAGAGTAAACTGCCAGATCAAGCCACGTTCATTTGGTGGACCGGTTCAGTCAAACGGATCTCCAACTCAAAGTAAAAGTTTCAGTCCTCCACCGTTCCCTCCCAATCCACATTCAAACCTGTTTCGTCTAATTCGGCTGCCTCTTCCCATTAAATCCCGTCGCTCTCGCCTCTCTCCAACCCCCCACCCCCATGCACCCCCCCCACCCCAGCACCTTTTATCCTTATCCTCATGCTTCAACAAAATACTTGGGAGATATGTGGAGATAGCAGGGGTCTGAGTGCAAGGAGAGGAAGAGACTAAGTGAAATCTAATTGAGCGGCCTGGCCAGACATCAGGGCTGGAACAACACGGTGATGACTGCCAGATGTGGTCCAGTGGAGCCCAAACATTAATAACATGTCCTCCCCTAAAACCATTTTCGACCACGACAAGCCTCTAAACGGTCCACAGTTTACAGAATCCTAAGTACACACACAGCGTCTTGTGTTGGGTCTTGGCACGGGGGGCATGTGGCTGTAACTCGGTAGCGAAAGATTTTCCTGGATGATTTATGTCGCACTTGCCTTTAATTACAAACCTAAAGTTTAAAGGTGCCTGGGAGCACTAGGGAACTACAGTTGCGGCAGAACTCAATCCGGCTAAAGGAAGAGCTTTTTCCAGAGCAGGTAAAAATGAATGATTCGTGTCACAAAATGTTCGTTCGAAGAAAAAAAAAAATATGACGCTGTCCTGTTTCTGAACCCTCCGTGATCCCATGTGCATTGTGCCACTTTTTTTTTTCTTTTTTTTTTTTGCAATGATAGACTTCTCTTTTGATGTGCCTCTTCCAAAGAAACTCCTTTCAACAAAGCTCTATAAATAAGGCAAGAAAGAAATATAATGGGTCCATTTGCTCTGCCGACAGCTTGACGGTTCATTTTCCACACACACACTGTGGTTTTTTTTTCTTCTTCTTTTTCTTAACGTTTCCAAAAGCCGAGAGGCTGTACATTGAGCATCATACGTAAAAATGCATCTTTTTTTATGAGAAATTGAAAGTTTCTCTGGCAAGCAGGGTCACTGAATGAAAGTTCTGGTTGCTCAATATGGAAAGAAATAAACGACAAGTCATGATTGTTAAACAGCAGGACTCCTTTATAAGTCTTTACCAACGCTTCCAAAAATCATGAATGCAAAGATTATGAAATTGCTCTCCGTAGGAGTCGTGATAACTCATAAATACATCAGTAACTTAAAACCGAACCGTGCCAAATATGACAGAATTGGGGGAGGGAGGGGAAGACGACCTTAGCCAGTAAAATATGAGATCTGCTTTCATGAGGGGATCCAGTGCAGCAAAAAAAAAGCTTGCTGACAGGTGTCACTTTCCTTTGTCAGTCCTCACAGCTCCAGATAACTATAGCTTTGGATGCGAACGTGCTTTTTGAACGGGGCTTTCATCCCTGAGAGAACGTTTCGCTCTTGTTTGTCTGACATTCTCCGTAAACCAGCTGGGACAGAAGAGATTAGACGTCTGCTGCTTCCAAAAAATGAAAAAGGGGGAAAAAAATATGCAAACATGAAACGGTTTCCTTGAATATCTGCTGGAGAACACGGCCGGCGCCGAATGGCAAAGTGCGATTCTGAAAAGAATCGGCTCCGGCAGGAATTTGCTATTGCCACTTTGGAAATCAACGTTGCCTTTGCTGTCGTGCCAACGGTTTGCAGCAAAATTGCCACTGAAAATGTGATCAGTCTCCTGAAATGTGCCAAACAAGCGGCAGAATATGACAGGGGAGATTGCACAATGTGCGGTGAGGCAATAACCGTTAACGCGGAAACGTTTTGAGTCACGCCGTTGAAAGTGATAAGGTATTTTGGGTGGCAGTAAAATAAACAATGCAGAAGTTCAGACTTGTTTAAAAAAAACTGTAACCCTTTGGAGTTATTTGAGTTGACTGAGATTCTAAATAAGAAATGTTCCTCAGGTTTTTAGAGACGCGACCGTAAGTAGCTCAAGTTTGCTGCTGCACTAAATAGTACAGCAAATACTTTTGGAACTTTCCAGTAATTTCCAATTAGCTGTCTTAATGTCAGCTAATTGATTAATGTGTACTTTTCCTGAAACTTTCATTACTTGTTGTTCTTTAAGATTTTGTTAAGGTACTAAGTGGGACTTGCCTAGAAACATTCATGGATCTTACTTACCAGTTGTTAGTTTCCTGGTACTTGCTACATTCAGGAAAGTAACCTCTAAAGATCAACGCAAATACTTGGAGGTTTTTGAAAATGCAACTCCTTAAGTTTCTCCTAAAAATATGAGCCCGGTTCCTGAAAGTAGCCTGTAAGTTTGTTTTTGTGTTTTTTTTTTTTTTTTTTGTTTTTTGTTTTTTTGCATAAGCTCTTTTAGGAAACAAATTCTTCTAAAACAAAACAACAAAAAAATCACATCTCTGTACATTTTAGGTTGCTGTCAAAAACATCGCCGTCAGTCTTTACAGAAGTATGAAAAGAGCGACAACCACATGCTGATTTGCACAGACTGTCCGCAGACTCCAGTGGTACAAACTAGCCGCTCGCTGGAACACTGCGCGCGAAAATGCAAGAAGAAAAACTCCATTTGCAGGTGAGTCACAGCTTCTTCTTCTTCTCTTCTTCTCTCCCCCCCGTCTTTTCTCTGAATTCTCTTGATTCCCCTGCGTTCCCTCCCCGCGCGTCTGGTTGTATTTACATATTTTTGTTGTTTATCGTGTGGTCATCTTTCAAGCGCTTCCCCTGTGTGTGTGTGTGTGTGTCCGCAGAGCTTTCAACTTTCAAAAGGACAACAGGAAATGCCACTTGCTTCCTTTTGACCGTTTCACCCACGGCGCGCAGAAGCAGGCCAACGTCAACTTCACTTTATGCGAGAAAAAAGGTAAATGTTATCGTTTTCGGAGGCGCGTCTGTGCTTTTTCTCACGAGAACAGTGGAGGAGCGGAGGATCTGCTCAAGATGTTTGTAGTGGTGACACATGTGTGTGAGCTCGTTAAGTCTGAAGGTGTTTGCTTTCCCTGTTGACATTTTCAGAAGACATGAATCTCTTCACGCCCAGCAAGTTGACTCATTCTGCTGTGGAAATGTCGGTGCTTAGACATCTAGGCTCAAGTGGAGCATAAATAAAAAATAAAAATATATATATAAAAAAAAAACAACAACAAAAAAAAAACAACATTGCTTGCTTACACCCAACACAAGAGCTCTGCCTAAAATGTAAGCTGTTGAATCCAGCACTTTAGAATTTATTGCGGAATTTACGAAAGCTCCCTCACTGTGTGACATTTAATGAACTTCTGGGACTTGAGATTCAACTAAATGCTCTCAGGAAAAAAAAAAAAAAGATCTCCTTTTGACCATACTTGGGCAACTATGTCTGAATCAGTTCATGGCAGTTCAACTTTTTGGCACCTGTACGAACTTGGCACAATGACAGAACATTCAAAGCCTGATGTCTTCCGATGTCTCTTGTACCTTTTTTGTTCTCGCAGAATATATTAGAGAGTGCATCAGCGGCACCAAGGACAACTACAGAGGGAGGAGGTCTTGGACGAAGTCAAACATCACTTGCCAAGCTTGGTCTGATAATAACATCAATGAACACACGTAAGTCCTCTTTTTTGTCCTGGGGCCTAACAGAAGGTCGGGCTGCCGTGTTTAAATCAAACGGCGCCTCTTTGGCTTTGGCACCGGAACATCCAAAGCGTGTTTCGTCCCACTTAGATGACTTGGATGTTTCCGTGTTTCGTCCCACTTAGATGTGGATTATCAAGAATGTCGACGCTAATGCTGCCCCGGCATGAGAAGCTGCCCCGAACAACCGTCGTTGAGTGTTTGTGATACCCGGCAGTGAAACTTTTTCATCGTTTTAGAGGACATTTTGGCCCATTCTCCTTCTCAGAATTTGCTTTTATTCAGCCACGCTGGAGGGTTTTCAGGCATAATTCTCATTCATGATGTTCCTGGTTGGAAGCTAAATTTGTCATCACACTAATGCCACCATGTTTGACTGTTGGTGTAATGTTTTGAATGCTGCTGACATTTGATACCAGACGTAGCGTGAGACACATTCCATAATGTTTCTCTCTTGTCAGTCTGAGTTATTTCCTTTATAGCCTTGGTGAATCTTGGTTAATTGGTCAACTCTGTTGGTTTGACAAGCTTGTTTCTGTAATGGATGACTTTTTTTTTTTTTCATTTATTTGAAAGCTACCCTTTTGGGTAACACTTTATTTGAAGGGGTGTGCATAAGACTGACATGACACTGTCATCAGCATGACATAACACCTGTCATGAAATGCCAACTTTGCATTAAATTGTCATAATTTACAAAATCATGCAAAGTTGGCACTTTTACTGGACTTTTAATGCAACTTTTAGATCAACTTTGCCTTAAAAGTGTAATTATTTACCGAATGACACTTCATGACAACCGTCATAAACATTCATAAAGACTTCTTCATGTTCATGACAGGTGTTATGTCATGTCAGTCTTATGCACACCCCTTCAAATAAAGTGTTACCTATTTTGTTTCTGCTTTGGATATTCTTGTCCATTTAATTTAAAACACGTATGACACAAAAGCAAAATAAGAAATATCTATGGGGAAAATATTGCTTTCGCTGCTATTATTATTTTTTTTTAGCAATTTACCCATTATTTAGTGCGAATGCTTCACAAAAAAAAGTTCTGGTTCCCTGCTCACCAGGCATCGCGCTGATCATACACTTCCTCTCGCTAAATTCCCGTAGATTAAATCCAAAAAAGCTTCAAAGCTCACGTCTTTTTTTTTTTTTTTGTAGACTTCCAGCTTCGTCCAGGATGCTTCTTGTATTTTTCTCTGTGCCTGATACTGAACAGACCTCAGCGTCTGATTTATTGTTGCTCGGTTCATCCCCTTCCACCTCGGGGGTTAAGGGAAGGTGGAGGCTCAGAGACCGTTGAACGTTTATCCAGAGTTAAGTCAGATTTCTTTCAACACATGTAGGGATGTCCTCCCCGTTGACTTTTTTTTTCTTCTTCTTCTTCTTCTTCTTACTCCGCTGCACCAGAGGCCATCAGGTGGATCCCAGAGATGTTTTTTTTTTCTTCTCGTCTGCAATACGGCATCAGATGAGTGACTTTGCAGAGATGGATCTTTGCCAGCTTCTCATTAGCGGCGCTCATTAGTTACAAGACATTTTAACTGTGGCAGAGAGGGGATTTGGGAGCGGGGGTAATAACAGTTTGAAGAGGTGCGGAGTGAATAATAGAAGCGGAGCAGAATAAAATAAAGAAGGCGCAAAGATTTATAGACTGAAGTCTTTTTTTTTTTTTTTTTTGTCTCGTGTCCAGCTAAGTTCACTGAGTTACAAGCATACTGAGAGAATACACAGGTTTGCTCTCAATTAAAACAGATTGCGGCGTGGCTCCTCTCGCTGCCCCGGCCCTGTCATCACTTTCCACAAGCAGCGGTTAGCATAAGGAAACCTTTGTCATCGTTTATTTGACACATGGTCTCCGCGCTCTACTCAAATAGAAGTGGACCGCTAATGTCGAATGTTCAAAATGAGAGATTAACTGAAGGGGAGATTCGGCACCACTGCGGGCTTACCTAACACGGGACTGTCCTGCTGTGTGGGAAGTGCCACCCCAAAGAACAACGCGCCATTTGAGGTTCAGGTAACTATTATTTTCACGCTTGGCTTATTAAGGTGGCGGGGGAGGAAGTATTTTCTCAGGAGGGACCCGTCAAGGAGTGGAACTTCCACCTGTTGTCGGTGTTTGAGGCTTTAAAGCTGAAAGCGGTGTCGGCCGGTCAAGCATGGAGAATGCGCAACTCCTTCTTGTTTTACACGAGGACCCGAGCTTGATTTAGCCCGCCTCGTTTGTGGAGAGCCACAAATTAAGAGAAATGAGTCTTGTAATATTTTGAACATTACAAAGAGACGTTACGTATGAATGCAATGAGATGGTTCATTTTAATGAGGCTGAAGTGTTTGTAGGCAGACATTGTAGATCTTCCAAGACGATACGGTCAATATGTTTGCCAGTTCTAGCTTTTCTTAGCTAATGCTAGCGTAGCAAAGCTAACGCTGTTAAAAGGTGTTTGCCCTTCTAGTATCTTCAATGAAAAGAAAACATAGGGTGTTTTGGTAAATATTTGTGAGCTTTAAAGGTGTTTGTAGGTAGACTTAGTTTATTCTTTGTTGGGGTATATACTATAGATTCAGTCGCCAGATTGATATAGCTCTTAATTTGCATGGCTAACATTAGCCAAACAATGCTAAATATGTCGTGTGTTCGCTCTGGGCTATTTTTCAGTTAAAAGAAAGTGAAAAATAATAGAATTCTGTGTAATTTCAATAAGCGTTCTATCCATTTCTTTTTAATGTGACTGAAACAGTCGGTGCAATAGTTGAGAAAAAAATTGCATGAATATTTAGTTTATGTGCTGTGATTTGTATCCTGAATTTCTAAATTGTGTTGTCATTATTTTTCTGCATATAATTACACAAATATAATTTGTGTAATTATATTTGTGTAATTACACAAATAAGTTTTTCCCTTTAGCATAACTTAAAGGGAGTCCCCCCTCCCCCCCAACTGAAGTCATCGGTTCACCTGAAACACTGAGTTTGTTGCAAATTCTGTTCAGACATTTTGCAGCAGTTACTTCAGGCCCAGATTTCATCTTCGGTGTTATCCAAAATCAAGCCAATATGTGTTGTTGGCTCAAAGAGGGGAAGCATGTGTGCATAGTGTCTGACTGCACTCCAATGGGAACAGATTTTGGCAAAATGATGAATAACTGGCCAACATCTGTTAGCAAAACATCATTACAGCTAACTTTCTCCCATGCTGCAGCCTTTTTGTGTTCTCCCCAAACTTTTTACTTAAAGTGGGAAAACTCGTGATTCCATTTCTAAATTAACAACACGGCATTTCTGATGGAGTCCTACAGTGTGCTAAGTTTGCGAGTTACACAAACCAGATGTGATCTTTGGCCCTAAGCAAAGATTTGTGCCGTTTTGAAACAAGTGTTTCGTTTTAGAAACATGCGTAAATGAGGATGTAGGCATGACCGTGTCACACTCGTTTTATTTGCTACGTTAAATGACTAAGTTTACTTCCATTATTAGATGGAATGATGTGCATGATCAGCGAAACCTTGCAAGAGCCTCACAGAAGCCCTAGAAGGAAGTGTTTAAACAAGTTCCAGAAGGAAGAACATTCTGTTTTTTGTTTTTTTTTCTAATGTCACTTGTCCAACAAGATTTTCGACATTTTTTCACGCTTTACTTTTCAGTTCTTAATCATTCGTTAAGAATGAACCTTGCCTTTCTGTGGAAAAGTGAGTCTGAAGCTTCCTCCTCTGTCTTCAGTTGCTGTCTTGTGGTCTGCATGAATCAGGAAGTGTTGACGTGCCAGGTTTTTATCATCCTGCCGTAGGATAAGATGAATTTTACGCACTGTCCATTTGGCTTGGGGGTGGGGGGGAGGGCGCAGATTCTTTAGCACCCCTTCTTTTCTACACCATGTTTGCACGGGATGCTATTTTTTATTTCTAACACTTTCCTTGACACTAATGTGGTGTAGCAGTTGACAGAGAAGGATTACCTTTAAATGCGCTCAAAGGTGGCCGGCGGAGGAGCTGCTCAGTCTGCTCCAACTGGCCCGTAGCGTAACTCTGCTGCTGCCGGTTACCGCGCTGTGACATTTGAGCTGCTTCACACATCACAGAGTCTGGAAGTGGTTGGAATTAGTAATGTGATTATGCAAAAGGTGCTAACACGGAGGAGAGAGACGTATTGATGACTTGGTTTACATTTGACTGCTACGAGAGATCATTCCAGGATGTAAAGAAAACGCAGGCCGCTCAGACTGCAGGTGCTTGAATTTCACAGAGCTATGCATGTAACATAATTAAGTTTCCCTTCGAATTTATTTGAGTTGCTATGGAGCGCGCTTGCAGTTCCAGCGCGATACTAAAAACACGGCTGCTGCAAAGCAAGCGTGCGAGCGCTCCTGCAAGTTTATTTTTGCGGCTCATGGTATCGGTTAACACCTTCAGCGATGTCCGTCTGTGCCTCCTTAGGTTTTACCCAGACAGGTACCCAACGCAGGACCTGAGGGAAAACTTCTGCCGGAATCCCAACAACGATCCTGGTGGTCCGTGGTGCTACACCACAGACCCCAATGTACGAGCCGAGGAGTGCGGCATACCGCAGTGTTCACAGGGTAAGACGGAATCTCCTCTGTGGACAAAACGCTTCAGTTTAAGTAAAGCCCAAATCGAGAGGCCCTCAAGAGTTTTAATTAATGTTTGCGTAGTTTGTTGGTTTCTCTGTGCCTTAGGTTTTGTTTGCTTTCGTGAAAAGGGGGAAACAACGTTTCGATAATTGTTGTTTCTTTGTTGGCAGAAGTTTGCATGAGGTGCAATGGGGAGGATTATCGAGGCAAAGTGGACCAAACGGAGAGCGGCAAGGAGTGCCAGAGGTGGGACTCAAAATGGCCTCATGAACACCCGTTCCAGCCCAAAAAGTAAGCTGAAATCCACAACGTTGATCTTTCTCACAGACACCAGCACACACCCATGACAGATGCTTGAATAAATGACGCTAATGCTCAGGAGAGGTAGACCTCACCAGTTGTTATGACTTACTTCCCACCCGACTTCCTTTTTTTCCCCCCCCTGTTTTCACTCTCTCCCTGCAGGTATCGAGATAAAGACTTGAGGGACAACTATTGTCGTAACCCAAATAACCGTCTGCGGCCCTGGTGCTACACCATGGATCCCAGGACTCCGTGGGAGTACTGCAACATTACCATGTGTGGTAAGGGTGTTTTATATCTCCAGCTGGGAGCTTTGTTGACTAAAGTCTTCAAAGAAAGTGTGACAAGACCAACTGATTGTTTTTGCTCTGATTTATGACTACATTTTTCTCAACATCTTTCACGCTCCCAACCTTCAAACAATGTGTCACACAATTGTGAATCTGTTAAAGGACTCAGAAGTAGACAGTTTTTTTGGGGGGTGGGAGGGGGGTTGTATCACCAGCACGTTTTATCATTGAAGTTGGTACATGCAAGAACTTCAGTGGTTTTGGTGGTCGTCTGAAAATATAGTTCCCCCTTGAGAAGTCTTGGAAGTTGTCATTTAAAGTGGTGTTTGGCTTAAAATCCTTCCACCTCAACAAGGAAAAGGAAATATGTTGTTTGTTACTGGGATCGTCTGCCTGAACAGAGAAATTGAAAATTGGACAGTGACAACGAAGGCCATTGTGCCAACATGCTTCACACGGTGTTTTATAAAGGCACAAATACCCATTGGACTTTTTTTTTTTTTACATTTTGCGACATTACAAACTCAAACTTGTATGTACTTTGTTGAGATTATGTGACAGACCAACACAAAGTTATGACTATTTAGTGTATGAAGAGCAAGGAAAAGGATGATTTTATTTTTATTTTTTTTACAAATGAACATCAGAAACGTGTATGGCGTGTACGCATTTAGTCCTTTTTAATGGAATAGCCCTATACAACCCCTAAATAGTGAAGACTTCAGTGGTATTTTTTCATAATTTGGTCATTATGAGAAAGCAGCAAGTGTTGAAAGGTCATAAGAGACTCTATTTGCAGTTTGCCACAGGCTGTTAAAAGCAAACGTCAAATAAAGGCCACTAGAGCCAACAAAACCTAAAATGAAAAAATGCATCGTCATCCATCCACAGCACACCATAGTCACAGTGAAACACGGTAGCGGCGACTGCATGCTGTGGGAATGCTGTTCTCCAACAAGTATGGGGAAGTCAGTTTGAGGTGCCGGGAAAATAGATGGAGCAATGATTTAATTTTCTCGATGTACATAGTTTACATAGACAAATAAAGACTTGCAGCTGTAGCTGCAACAAAAAAAGTGGCTCTAATATTGACTCAGGCAGCCTGAACCATGTGTCACTTTTTCCTCCCTTCATAATAGCGCACTACCTTGTGTTGATGTGTCACCAAATATCACGCCCCCCCAAAAATACGCCGAATTTTGTGGTTTTCACGTGAGAATGCTCAGCAGACGTGAAGAGGCTTTGCAAGGCAACATGGGCTCTGACAGGGGACAGTAGTTGTTAGTGGCATGAGCGTTGGGTTCGAATCACAACATTTAGAGACAATTTAATGTGAAAGGAGGAAAGCGATTGCAGATGCTTCCTCCTGGGGCTCCGGGGTCAGCGAATGGTGTGATGAACATGAAAATGATGTGAATCATATGCTACGGCCCTCACAGACACTAGACTTCAACCTTACTTAACAGCAGTCGGAGGCTTTGGACTTTCTGACGTCTCGGGCAGAGCTCTGTCGGCTTTAATCAGCGCACAAATTGAGAATATATCTGTTGGAAATGGTGTTTCATCAGAAAGTAAATGGAAATAATTTTGGAAAAACCCTACAGACCTTCAGTTGTTACACACCTGACACGCATTATTAGGGTAGAGGTGAATAATATAACTTCACTTGACTCGGATTACATGCGTGTTGGATTTGTACCTTTGACAGCATTTGTTCTTCAGAGGTAACAGAGGCATGGAATAAACGTTCATGTCATCAGCAGATCCTTTCTGTTGTCAAAACGCATCCTCTAAACGCACGCGATGCATTTCTCTCTCCTTCAAAAACACACACGCGAGCACGCGTGTGCGCTCTACAGTACAGCTTATGATTTACAGCGAGGGCGGCGGTTCTTCATTTGTCCAGATGTGTGCATCCCTCAATGCCTGCCCTCAGCGAGATAAAAACCACTGACCTGTACAGTGCGGAGCACACAGACACTGGCATGCGTTACATCAGTCCAAAGAATCCCTCTCTTCAAAACCGCCTTTTCGTTTATGCCTCAAAACATTCCTGTTCCTCCTCCATCTTCCCTCATCTCGTCTGTCAAAGGCTAAAGAAACAAAGACAGGGTTCCAGAGGGGAAAAGTGCCGCTACCCCTGCACTGCTGAAAGTTGAATTCCATCTGAAGATGTTTGAAATAGTTTGCCGATGGTGGAAGTGGCTCAAAGCTGACCGGTGACGGCGCGAAGGCATTTGTAACCCCTTGAAACTGCTTCAGTTTTGTCAAATTGCAAAGCAAACTTTGATGTATTAGATGCGTCGACGTCGTTCACCCTCTCTGGACTGACACTGCGCACGACGACATTTCACTGCAATTTCAGCCGCAGGTCTTTTGGGATCTGTTTCTGTCAGATTTGTACATCGATGGTCTGCGAGTCTTGGCCTCAGGCCAATGTCCTTCATCTTTTAGACGTGTCTCTTGTCCAACACACCTGAATCAAATGCCTGCATTACCTCCTCCGCATGCAGTCGCGGCCTCCAGAGTCTTGCTGATGATCGCATTATTTTACTGGGGTGTGTTGAAGCAGAGGCACATCTAAAAGTTTTGGACACCAGACCTCGATGCATGGAGTTGAAGACTCCTGGCCTGAAGGGTTTGTCCATTCTTTGCAAAACAGCTCAACTCAAATTAGAGTCTGTGAAAGTGGATTTTTCAAGTCTTGCCAGAGACGAGCCTTGACAAAATGTTGAAAGGTTAAAGGCACACAAATGCTTTTGGAAGGTCCTGTGGATGGCTTCTCCTTTTACCCAAGAAATGTACAACTAATAATAATTTTTAGAAGATGTTATTTTGCAACAGTAAGAGCGCTGTTTTAGGCAAATTGTATAATTAATGCTTGTGGAAATCCCCGTGTGCAAGAATATGTTGCACCACTGTTGTGAAGACAGTGAGAGTTTCCTATGCCAATAGCAGCATGGAGGGAGTGCTACTGTTTTTGATCATCTGCCTCTACATTAAACATGACACATTTTTTAGAGGATTAACGCCTCCCTCCTTTCCTTCCTCCCTCATTCTTCTGTTGGGATCCAGCTAGTGACTTTCCCATCTTTCTCATGGCTCCCCTCACTGCAGCATTTTTCTCTCGCAGACTCAGACCACAGTGAGGAAATCGACGTCAACACAACAACGTCCTGCATCCAGCGGGACGGCGCAAATTACCGCGGGACGATGAACGTCACTCCAGAGGGCGTGACGTGTCAGCGGTGGGACTCCCAGTTCCCCCACAACCACTCGTTTCTCCCTGTGAACTTCAAATGCAAGTGAGCGGACGGGAAGAAAAGCAGAAGTGTTGAAAGCGAATAGCCTAACTGTCAACGATGCCGTCATCGGCATCGTCATTTAAATTGTAGCCGGTGTGTTTGCCACAGAGACCTTCGGGAAAATTACTGCCGCAACCCCGACGGAGCAGATTACCCATGGTGCTTCACCACAGACCCTAACCAGAGGATTGCAAAGTGCACCCACATCCCCAGATGCGATGCAGAAGCCACACCGAAAATAGGTGAATACATAGGTGTTTATTGCCTAAAATGCAATAAAACTTGAACTGGGTGAAACTAAAACTATGCTGCTTGAGGACTTCTGGCTAAAACATTTTTACAGATATTTTTTCATTGTTGTTATTATTAATTTTGTCTTAACTACTGCTCTGATTAAGCTGTTTTTTTCAGTCAGTGTCATTTTTTTGCATCTATATACTCCATTTAACAATTAATCAATTACTAAATTAGTTGACTTATCACGATTAATCCAATTAATTGTTTCGGGCCTAAACTCCTGTAGCACGTTCCTTACAATCTACACCAAATGTTTAAAACAGTCGGGGAAAGATAGCCAGGGGCAGAAATGTGAAGTTCAAGTTTACTAAGAGCATTTTTTCTTGCTATTGTTTTTAGCCTTGCCGGTTTAAGCAGTGATGTATTCAAATAAGAAACATATTTTCTAAATACGTCGCAGGCGAAATGTTTTTCAGGAACATCAGAAGCAACAAATAACAACAAGCGTCTTGTAATTTGTAAAGAAAACCCCACATTCTTCCTTAGAGAACATAATTCAAACACCGAACCGCAGATGCTTAAAGACACATGTCATGCTTTTTGCTAAATTACTCTGACGTTTCTGTATCACTCTCACAGGACCGAGCCCCTTGGCAGCATGCTGCCCAATGAATTCCATTTCACAGGAGAACAAACACACCAGACTTTGGCAGCGGCGCTCGCTGTCGTTTCCCATGTTCCCCCTGCTTTGTATTTCAGAGGACCACACATGGCATTTACTACGAGCCCCCTGTTTTAGAACAGACACGGTATAAATGAAGTTTAAATGTTCTGTTATATGTGGGGGAGCGATAGTTGCACAGGCTGTCATCGACGCCGACCTGCTCCAAGCCACAAGAGTGTTTTTGTTTCTCTTTGCGAATGCACAATCGTGCTTCTATGCTATGCAGATGTTCAGGTGTTTGCGAAACCGCACGACTCTGTTGTCCTTGGCACTCTGGTGAGTTTTTAATGAGATTTTGAAAAATAACTTAACCTCACTTCTCCCCAGACTGTTACGAAGACAATGGAGAGATGTACCGAGGCGCCTTATCGACAACTCGATCAGGAATTCCCTGTGCGGATTGGGCACCTCATATAAACAGGTAACAAAGAACTTGTTTTTGTTGCCATGGCAGCACATACCTTTTTTTTTTGTTGTTACTGGGTAAGTGTTGACAGTTCAGTTCCCATCACTTTGTGAAAAATCTCTTTAATATTAATGAAGCGAAGCAGTGAAAACAAACAGTGAAAGGAAACCAGGGTGCCTTGGGGGGGTCAGTACCAGGTCTAATTATTATTCAGTTTACTGATGAGAGGAAACTCTGGGGTCCTCCCCGAGTGACCCATGCCGACTGAGACGTTGCCCGTTTTAGGACCTGTCGCTTTATGCTGAAGTAAGGCTGTTGGATTTACTTAATTTCCAAGAATTTTAAAAGCCAGAATGGCACAGACAGATGGACATGTTCCAGAACCGACCCCTGACCCGAGGAAGTGCTTTCTGAGGAGAACAGATCAAAGCCAATCAGCTCCCTCGCATCCACTGCAGCCAGCAAGTCTACCCCGCTCAAGGTTAAGGGTCATCCCAGGGAAAACTGCTGAGAGCTACAGCTTGTTTAACATTCTCCTGGGAAGTGGAATTATCTTCACCCCCCTGACAAATTGTTGCCCTTCGCTTGGCATCGTTTTTGTGCCTGTGTGTCCAAACCCCTGCCTCGTAATTACTTTTCAAGGGTATTTTGGATATTTGAGAAGATTGCGTTTAATTCTTGCACAGCCAAGTGGCGAAAAGACACACGATTAGATGCGAATTCCTACCAAGAGTACAACCAAATCGTTCCGTAGAGGTTGTGGCTCCTGTTGGTCTGAGCCCCGCTGAATGCTTAGACTGCATACTTTCATACTCCCTTGAGCACCCTTCAGAAAACTTTTCTGTTTCCTTCTATGTGCTCTGCGCAGCGAAGGCAAGAGGATTCATTGCGCTATAAGAAACCCAGAGCCAAACTTTCCAGG
The DNA here is from genome assembly GCF_904066995.2 of Poecilia reticulata. NCBI lineage: Eukaryota > Metazoa > Chordata > Actinopteri > Cyprinodontiformes > Poeciliidae > Poecilia > Poecilia reticulata. The sequence goes on along the minus strand of NC_088852.1, from coordinate 7,344,437 downwards.
CATAATGGGATTGCTTACAGCGTGAATCTACTGTATGTGCGTGACAGCGCAACTCCATGTGCAGTATACACATACTTGGTTATTTTTAGAGCGAGAGGGTGTGTATTAATCTTCATGAGATGTGACCCAGTGTTGGCTCTCTGTTGCACTGTGCGCATGATAACAAATGCAATATGAGAACCTGTATTTGTGTGTCTTACAGTGGGGATTCTCACTCTACAATATCCCACGTAGGGCTGGAGAGGAACTACTGCCGGAATCCAGACCGAGACAAACATGGCCCCTGGTGTTACACAAGTCCAAATAACCGCTTGGTCTGGGACTACTGCAAGCTGAAGCAATGTGAGTCAATAAAGTGCTTTAACATGTGAAACTAAATGTCAGGAGCTGCAGAACCTGGACGCTTCTGTTTTCATAGACTTTAAGAGGCCCAGCTGATGCACCTGTTTCCAGGTGTTGCGTAAACAGCAGGATTAATGCTGAAGCAGATGTAAAACCCACAATCTGTCTTTCAGAAGGTTAAATAGCTACCACTGACAGCTACTATTATTAGCATGCTTTTTTGGACGGTGGGGACATAATTTGTTGATGGAGAAAGCTAGCTTTTGTTTTTCCTTGTCTTGTGCGTTTGTACCAAAGTTTAACCAACTTTGCAAGAAAAACTGTCTATGAAACAAGTCAGAACTTGTCTGTTCTAACTCAAGTTGTTTCACTTTTTCTTGCTAGGCACCACACACATAAATGGAATATGTTATAGAATATTATGCTATGTAGCAAAGCTAACTGAGATATATTGCAAATAAAGCAATCTGTAGCCATTGACGTAACCAAGCTAGCTTTTTGCCTACACATTACTTTCTTTCTGCTAAGCTAAGCTACTTAGCACTACATATATAAAGTAGTTTTTGAGAAACTAGTCAAAAGTATTGGCTTTGATGATTAGCATAATGATAATATACAGCCAGAATGAATTTGTGTCTCTTTTTCGTTCCTGTTTTTGGTGCCGTGCTAAGCTAACTGGCTTCTTAATGTTTGCTGTTTTTTTCTCAAGCACCTCAGAAGTGCCATTCAGCTATCAAAAATTAACTGGCCTCGTTGGAAGGAGAATCATCAAAAATAAAAGTGTTTGTTTTACAGCTAATCATCAAATCTAAACCAGTATTTCAGCATGCCTTAGCCACACTGACTGGAAGACTTTGCTGGTGTTGAGGTGTGGTGCAATAAATAAAATAATTTAGCTTCACAAACTTTTGGAACCACAACAGAGCACAGTAATAGCACTTCTCTTCTCCATCTTGTCTGATGTCTTGTGTGATCCTTAAGCTGCGGTTTTGTTTGGCAGATAATACACATTGCCCAAACAGCTAACAGATGGCAAACCCGACTGCCAGTCTTTTATTTAAAAAAAAAAAAAACATTGGTTCCTGGATCCAACATTTTCTGTGGCTGGTTTCAATCTTGGTGCTCTGAAGAACCTCTTATGAATGGCTGCATAATGATTTCCATAATGTAAAACATGTCCTCCATGAGGTTTTTAGGTCTTGAACAAATTTATCCGCAGTGTTTGCTGTCAAAGCCTCTAACAATGATTCAGACGTGCAGATAAGTTTTTATAAAGCCTGCCATTTTCTTATGTTCCCTGCTGCTGTGAGGTCTGTTCTTACTGTTGTGATTTTCTTACATTAGGCGAATCGGCAACAGTGGCTCCTCAACCAAACAGTAAGTATCCATTTTGCTCATCTGCCCTCACTAGTCTAATCCTCCTCCTTGGCGCCCTATCTCTGATCTCCTCCCTTTTCCTTGTAATTCTTTAGATCTGACCCTTCTGTGTTCATTTACCTTAACAAATCATATGTCATGGTTGATCTTTTGAAGCTATAGTAAACATTATCAAAATATCTCCTTATATAGATCTAGCGAAGCCCAAGATATCATGCTTTGTGCATATAAACACCAGAATAGTCGGAGGACACGAAGTGCAAGGAGCAGATGGCGGCTGGGTTGTGAGCATTCAAAGAGAGTAAGTCCGTTTCTTTGTTTTACGGGACATTCTCAAAGTTTGCAAAGATTTGCCAAGTGATAAAATTATTTCTGCAAATTGTCTTAGGAAGGTTCATCAGTGTGGGGGATCACTGATCAGAGAGGACTGGGTCTTGACCACCTACGATCAGTGCTTCACGTCCTGGTAATGATCTATTTCCTGGTACTTTCCCCAAATAATCAAGCTTACCGTTGTTTTCTCTGTGTCTTACCTTTTTTTTTTTTTTTTTTTTGGGCTCTCCTCGTCAGTGTTCCGGATCTCAAGGATTACAGCATTCAAGTCGGGCTGCGTCACCTGAACGAATCTTCAAGGCGTCCTAGGTTGGGGATTTCTCGTCTGATATGTGGCCCAGAAGGATCCAATCTGGTTATGTTGAAACTAGAGAAGTAGGTACTCAGCCAGCAGCGACGTTTCCATTTATCTGTTACAATATATTAACTATCAACATGCTACTTGCTCAATTTGGGTCTCCAGAAAATTTCTGTTTTGTCTTTCTGTATGAGGCCTCACTTGCCTTAGATAAAGTCAGTGTCCGTGCCTCGACAAGTCGATAAGTGCAGGGGAAAAATGGCATCCGTGGGAATGTTCCAGGGTGGAAACGACTGCTGACTAAAAAGAATTCATGGGGTCCAGCTGAAATATGTCAAAAACAAAAATATCTTGACAAATCCCCAAAGCTATTGGTGAAAATATCCTGCAAATTGACAAGAATGGAAATTTTCTGGAAGGTTTGTTTCCTGATAAATGTGGAGTTTGAGAAAAAGTTGGTAAAACATGTTGGTTGTAGTGAGATGACGTTCTTGCTGCGTCAGAACCTGAACAATTTGGTGTACTTGGCTGAACCATAACTTCTGCCCTCTACTAGAAAATCCTGAAAGAGAATGTCCGGCCAGCAGTTTGACCTTAAGCAATTTCACCTTTGAAATCTTAAATGTAGCTGGCTTATAACAATCCTGCAACAAAGAGTCGGCCAAAATTCCTCTACTGGAATGTAAAACACTCCATTTCCATTTATCATTCATCCGTGACAGCATTTGTTGTTGCTTAACAGTTTATAGGGTTAGGGGGCAATTACATTTTCACGTAAAGCCAGGTTGATTTGGAGAGGGTTTTTTTTTTTTCTCCCCCTTAATAAATGAAACCATTGTTTGGGCGCTGTTTTTGAAATTATCCTTGATATTATTTCACAGAAATGTACATCTTGATCCTCAGATTGCTTGGTTGTAAAATTACCATGATGTTTGTTTCAGTCCTGCCCCGGTCTCCGAAGGTGCGTCGACGATTCACCTCCCGGTAAAAGAGTGTCACATCGCCGAAGGCACCAACTGCACCATGTACGGATGGGGGGAAACAAAAAGTACTGCCTTCCTTCGCCTTATAACTCCATCACCCTTTCAATGTCTGAGGCTGTTGAAGTTCAACTATTTACACCTTACAGTATTCGTTAAATCGCCGACCGTAGATCCCTCTCTGTTCAGATACAGGCCTTGACGAAGCTCTGAACTCCGTGACGATGCCCATGGTCGACAATGAAAAGTGCCCGCACATCAAAGGGGATGCGGAGAAGAGCAGAATATGCGCTGGAGGCAACAAAGACGAAGGCGTATGCGATGTGAGTGTCAACTGCTGTGTGTGCCTGAAACAGTGTTCTTGTTTTAAATGTTCACGATTTTTGTAATGGGTTTCATAGAGATGTTACGTGAAGTGTGTGAAATCAGAGCTTATAGTACATTTTAGGATTTTAGGCTGGATTTAGTTGCAGAAGAGGCTCATTGTTAGCAGCTGTCGACTCACTGTTTGCGTCGTTTCGTTTCAGAGAGACGATGGCGGCCCGCTGGTTTGCCAGGAGCATCATCGAAAGGTTGTCGTCGGTGTGAGCACGCCGCGGGCAAAATGTGCCTCCGCGCAGCCCGCCCTGTTTGTTAATGTGGCCTTCTATTCAGAGTGGATCTACAAAGTGTTCAGACTTTACCCCAGTTTGCCGAGGAACTGACGGGTCGGAGTGGGAAGAGTCCTGCTGTGGACTGCTACACGAGGCTGCCGATGAAGAGGCAATCGGGACCAGAAAGCGTTGCAAGTCCTGTTCACGCTGAACCAGCAATGAGGGAAAACTACCTTTGGGAAAGTCGCCACTCTGTTGGAGCTCAGATTTAGAAGATGGAATGTCCCCACCTTAAAATTCCAGGCGACCTGCGCTTGTTTTTGCGACTATTGTCTTTGGCACATAGGTGGCAAGTGTTCTTGTTGCGACATGTTCAGAATTTCTGAAATCATGCAAATAAGGCAACAGAAAAGATGCTTTTGAGTCAGATGGTGACTTTATCTCCTGGAATGTACTTGAACCTGGTGACTTTGGTGACTACCAGTTAAGGTAGCTAGCTCATCTTCGACTGGGATTTCTGTGTTTCTTTCAATTTGTTTAGCTGGGCTACAAATTGTGCTTTTTTTTTTTTTTTTTTACAAAAAAAAAATGTACGGGAAAGATGAAACAACCCTGAGGGCCAAAAGTGCCACAATCCAGCAATTAGATAATCATATACAGTATGTGTAAGTTTAAGTTAAACTATGAGAAATATATTAAACAGAATGATTTATCTCTCTCTTTTTATCTTCAAATAAATAGGTGATCAATTAAATCAATGTGGAAGAATATTATAAATACATAAATCTGTAGTTTTAGTGTTCCCCAAAATATGTAATTAATTCGGATAATTTTAATTAATCATATACTAGAAATATAAATGCAACTATTTCAGCATTTATTTAATGATTTGATTTTTTTTTTCTTTTTCTTTTTTTTACCCGTCAAAGTCAGTTAGCAGTGTTATAGCGAACGCGATTGGTCTGCAGTTAGCCAATCCGAACCCAGGGCCCATGGCAACGAGCCGTAGCAACATATTTGCATGACAGATTACAGTTTTAGTGTATTTATTATGGTTTATTTCTAAACACACATGCATAAATATTTATCTGTCAAATTATTTATTCTTTTATTGTGGCACTTTTGGCCTCCGGTCCAGTGTACAAATGGACTCATCCGCTCTGGTTGTCAGGTACTTTGCATACATCACAGCTGTTGGTTGTTTCAGTGTTAAAAGCATCAGGCAGACAACTGTGGAAAACGGCTGAAAGAATGAAAACGTAAGCATGAAAATGCCATTAGAAAATTCCTCGCAGACTCCCTGTGAGAAAATAAGTAAGTCAGATGGTTTATGAAGCCAAAACTGTCCGCCTGTAGGTCCAGCAGAGTTAGAAAAATTGGACTTTGGATACATAAATCGTTAATATGAGTACATCGAATGCACAACAGCGGCAACCGTGGCCAACCTGGCAGTTTTAATTGTGTGCAGTAGCTGAACTACCTTTTCCCCAGTTAACTGTAACTGTTGGTTTCCTCCCCCCCCCTCCCTCCTGAGACAGAGAGAGGCTAAGTAGGACTGAGCAAACTGCTCCAGATCTTATGCTAATATTTGTAGCATGAGAAAGAAAGAAGAGCCATGCCAAATACAACATGGCTGTTTGGTATCCAGTTTGGAGGGAGCTGTGGCCCCTGGTGGGCTGTGTGTGGTCAGTAGAATATTTTTCTTCTTTTATATAAAAAGCGACTGTGTACAGACCTGCAGATTTATGGGTTGTTTTTTTTTCCCTGACATTGTGTAAATTTTTATAGGTCTTATAGATCTGGATTATTGTCGGTTCATTTAGCATCGTCGGATAGGCTTTGAACTTCTGATTGTGTGGAGTATTTAAAAAAAACCAACACAAAAAACCTAGTAGGATGTAGTAATTTATATTTATTTTTTGTAACAGAGAGGATGAAAATGGTCATAATTGGGTTCATAATTTGATGGTATGCTTACTTTGTGGGTTATATTACAAACATGGTATCAAAGGAATTGGTTAAATGTGAAGAAAACAAATGTACGGTTCGCTTAGATTCCAAAAAAGCAAGACAGAGATGGCTCATCAGCTGCCGAAATGTGGCTGAAAAAAAAAAAATGGTTTGAGATTTTTCTCTACTATGCAAAAACAAACCGTGTTGTGCTGTTATTCTTCTATCTCGAGCATGTGGTCTCCGTGAGTTCCAGCTTTCGACCTTGATCCGACAAACCAAAGAGCCACTTTCCATCTCATTTCAGCTCATTACCAATGAGCTAAACTTCTGAAACAGACAAGAACATTTCAGGACCTTCCTTTCTTGTTTTCTTCCCTCGTTTTCTATTGTAACTTTTTTGGTTCTTTTCTGGTTACTACGCAAAAACACTTTGGTCGGTGAAGTTTATGTCTGTATAGTTTTGTTATTCAAAGGAGAATCTCCTTTGAGATTCAAACGAGACAATTCTGCTGCCTTCAAGAGTCTAAATCTGTTTTTATGAATATATAACCGGCGACAATATTGCAACGTAACTGCAAATCCAAACTACTCGTGTACATTTTACAGGAGAAATCCAGAAAATGTGTATCTCAGCTGACAGGTGAAACCAAATGCCAAATGTTGTTTTGTTTTTTTTTATTACCATGGGAGTTGTGTTTTGACTGTGTCCTGAATGTGTTGCGACTGTTATTTAATTCAGCCTAACGTAATGTAAATATGTAGATATGAGTGGTATATTTTGTGAACAGCACACTTATAAAATACAGCTGCTATTTCTTTTGTATCATGATATTTTTTTTTTTTCAGATTTTTGTATCCTTTTATATTCATATTTCTAATAAACAGCTTTACAGCCACCCGTTTCTCTTCCCCTGCACGTTTTCGTTCGTACAATTCCATTCATTCTGCTTTTGGCGGTCGTGACGTTCTCCCGCTGAGAGAAGCGAACTCCTTGTGTATGATGAATATTCTTGAGTGGCTGCAGCAGCAGGGGTTATCCATACAACTGGTCGAGCAGATAAATTATCACGTCCTCGGAAACGTTGGGATAACAAATGCGGAGATCGCTGGCCTAAGTGCTGTGGAGTTCACTCTGGATGAGCTTTTCAGCCAACTTTGGGGTTGCTCAACATGAGATAAGAAATGCGTTGTGCTCCAGATTTAAGCTTAACATTTGTGCCAAATCATCAGTGGAGGATTTCAAACGGTACTCTAGGGATTTCTTGCATGAAAGACAGAGGACAGGTACTGAGATTCTGTCACGCTAAACATTGATAAAAATTTTTAAAAAATACTCAAAAGCAGAAAGAAAAATAATCTCGTGAGATTGTATGTATCCTGTTTACACACTGCACTCTTTGGTCAGCACTTGTAAAAAGTAGCAGCTCTATTTTTCTTGCATTTGATAGATGTAAGTACTCCAGAAGTTATTAATGTGTTATCTTAAAATGAATCTGTTCCACTTGCATTATGAAATAAAGAGTTGAAGAGGATGACTGGGAATGTCCTGTTTGTAATGGACTCTGTCCATAGTTTAGATGCTCTCCAGTTTCAAGATGTTTTTTTTCTTCTGCAGCCTAGCCTGTTGAGAGAAAAAAACTATTAAATACATGTTGTGAGTTGCTAATAAATGCCTGAAATTTGCCATTTAGGTGCTGTTGGCAACGAATAGCATAGTTTCCCCACACTTTGCTATTTTCTTTTGCTACTCACATAAGAACTGATGCTATTAAGAGTGTACACTTCTGTTTTTGCTTTTTAATAAAATAAAATAAAAAGTACTACTAGGTCAGTACTTTGTGTTTACCAGTGTCTTTGTTTGCGAATAATGGGGTACTGCTAATGTACAGCTAAGATAGTGTACTTTAACATGGTTGTATTGCCCCATTGTCCCACAAGAGGGCAGTGTAGTGCCAGGAACAGCGGGTGTGGTTACCTTGTCTATTGGCAGAGAAAGAATTTGATTAGCTTTGGCCATACACCTGTTTCGTTTTTGTTTTTTCTTTGCTTCATTCAGTGTATCTGCTCAGTGTTTGACAACCACAGGGATGTTTTTGGTAATGTATATTGTTTTTTCCCTTCCTATACATTTCTGAATGCATTTTATTTTGGTAACTAACAAAAAAGTAAAAAAATAAATACATAATTGCACACACTTTCAGTGCGTAAAGTCTACTAAAGCAAGTAAAAATACCAAACAGAAGAAGGAATCCTGGTTCATTACCTGTCTGTCTTACAGATTCTGGTCAATAATTGTGTGTGTTTTTGTTTTACCATAAACCAGTGGTGCGTGAGAGCTACTATCCTGCGTCTTTTAGATGCATCCTTTCTCCAACACGCCTGATGAAAATGAATGTGTCCTTACCAGGCCTCTCCAGAGCTGAATAACTAGTTTGGTAAGCTATTTTGTTAGCTGTGCCGAAGAAGAATGCGTGTGAAAGTTGCGCGATCGCGGCTCTTGGGGACTCGAGGAACCCCTTCCTGACTCAAAGCTTCCGCCTTACCTGTTCACCTGTTCGTCCAGTTTTCATGGATAGACATTAACTGAGTTATTGCTGCCATTAAGAACCTCTACTCTTGGATTTTGTTGCCTGTGGAAATCGAAGGTTGCATACTCCTTGCACAGTTCAAGGAAAAGCACTCCTGGCTTAGTCCTTATGTCTTGAGTACTGTGTTTTCCCTCAACATACCCATTGACACAGTTTTTGCTGCAAATAATTGTCTTCTCTTTGTCTTTCTATATAAAATACTCAGGGCTCAGCACTTGCTGTCTCGTATACGCAAGTGTTGCTCTCTTCATCTCTGCAGTTTGTTTTTCTTTGCCATTGAAAGGACTTCTGCTGCAGTGCTTTTGGGGTTTTTACTTGATTTGGTTTAAATTGGACTGTACGGAATTCAAGCCATAAGTCTCTGGTTTTGATTTTACTCAAAGTCACATTGAAAATGATGTTTGTGTCTGTCTTGGGTTTGCAATGTGGTTACTCATCCCTCTGACCGTATGAAAATGAAGCATCAGAAGTAATTGTACAAATTACTGCTTAAGACGCTGTCATGTGGAGATATCATTTACTTATCCACCTTCATGGTGTTATTCCAATGAGGGTCATTTGACAGTGGGCCATTTCCACACTGCTGACCAAGCTGTTTGCGTTCTGATCCCGGGCCTTCCCCTCAAGGCTAATTATCAGGGATCTCAGAGTAGTGTCTCTTTGCTGTTGTAAAGGGACTTAAAGGAACTCAATGCCTTTGCCCTGTTACAGTAATAAAAACAGATGTGAAGCCATGCAGATATCAGGTCATGTTCAGAGTTTTTGAAGCTTCTCTTTTAAAGTTTCTCCCACTGGCTTTCCCTAGAAAATCTTGGAAGGCTGCCTTCACCTCCTTCTGCACTTTTGCAAAACAGCAAAGCCGACAGGCTGTTAAAGCGATAGCAGCCATATCACTTTATGGTGATTGCAAATGATCCGTGGAGCTCTGATTTATGTTGACAAGTCATCAGGCCAAACAAATCGCTGACAAGAAACATGAAAGCGCTTCGGATTGAGGTCATGCAACATTTTCTAATTTATCTTTTAATTTTCTCTGTTAGCACTTGATGTACCCTCTAAAAATCTACTCCCTGTGAAGCGAGGCCTGCGTTTATTGGTTACATCAGAGCTTAGAGCCCAGTATTTAAGAACTTGTTCCCTCGAAAGGCACATCAGTAAAACATTCCAGTGAAAGAAAGGAAACAGTTCAACTTTCCAACTTTATTTAGTACATCCTGGATTGACTTCTTTCTTTGTTTTACGAGGGAAATTATTGCATTATTTTTTATCTTCTCAAATACTCAATGGGACAGATCCTTTCAAAACAATATTTTACTGAATCAATTTCCTCGTATCAATGAAACAAATCTTTTCTGCAATACTGAATTTATCGTTTTACAGTATCCATTTTACAGAAGCGAAGCGTGAAGGACTTGTTGCAATGTCAGTCTTTTGTCTCCATCTACTGGCCAGAAATCCTCTGCAGTCTAGAAGGTAATCAAATCAAATCTACATTTTTAACTCTACATGCATAGGTAGAAATCCATTCTCACTTTCAGACCATGCCGCCTGGTCGATGCGCGTCCTGGTTAGACAGAAAGTTCCCATTTGTTTGAAACTGGCTCCACATAAATGGTGTGCACTGCTTGTTCCACTGCTGGCAGACATGGGAGTGGGTTATGGTGTCCTCAGAGGCCAGCTGGAAAGTGTTCTTTGGGTACATGTTGCCTTGAGTCAGTGGGAACGTGACTGCATCTCTGTTGCAATGCCGTGGAGTCCTGTTGACGGTCTGTGGCAACATGTCACACAGCGGCTGAGGAACTGAGGGAGAACACACGTTAATACACCTGCACACCCGTGCGCCAAACTTTCTAGGCATAACAAACTAGAAGGGATCAAGCAACTTCACCAGGAAATTGACCAAAATGAAGATTAAATGTATTTAAGTGACTTTTGTACACATCTGAACATCTGCATTTAGAGCCTAGATACAACCTACGCCATTGATAACCGTTTCTCCTCCTCTCTTCAAATATATTATCAATGTTCAGTTATTTAAGGGTGGCATTATTGTGAAGTACACAACAGAAGCAAATGTGATAAAGTCATAAAATAAACTTTGGCAAGAAAAATATGTGTAGCTGGCAGAGAAATCAAAGTTGCACCTGCAACGAGTTGACACTTCCTGCAAATTAGTTTTATTGGAAAATTTGTAAAATCGTTCAGGTGTTTGCAATAAACGGATTGCAGAAGTAGAGTGCAAGTAGTTGAAACCAAGTATTACAGGGAATTTGTCCAAACTGAGCACTAAATTGTGCTTTTGGTGATCATTGCAATGCTAGTTAGTCATTGCAGTCTTCACTATTCCACCCATAAATAGAATTAGTAAAACTTTGTGTGCTAATAATTTGAGCATAAAAGTGGTTAGGTTATTTAGCAGATTGAAACTCAACTCTTGATAAAAGATCTTACCAGCTGCTGTTTGAGAGAAGAAGCTATTGTGTAGCTTCCTGGGGACTCTGGGTAGGAAAGCGGTGTTTCGACAGTTCATTCTTAATGTGTCCGTTTCCTACAATCAACAATGACGGCTTTTAAAAACGTGTACATCTCCCCTTGTTCAAATTAAGGCCAGTGACGTGCGGTCAGGGGAGGCAGGTGAGGCTCTACCTCACCTGTCATCATGGAAAAATAATATATAATAATAAAATCGTTATATTGCTATTTTCACCCTGTGGTTTGTACTATAAAGTACATATTTTTTACTTGGCTTAACCAATTCTGATGATTTTTTTCTTCAAAATCGCTGGATTTTTGTATTTTCCCATTCAAATGCTCAGAAGCGAAGCCGGTGAGGCAGCAGTGAGATTAGGATTGCGCAACCTCTCGCTAACTGCACTGGCTGCCGTTCTATGAGAGCATGTTTGTCCTGTCTGTACGCCAGCAATAAAATGGCTAAAAAACATTTAATATATGGACTGATTTTCCATAATCTAGCTTATGTCTAAAATGTGCAGTGTTTTTTTTGACTCCAACTGTGTGTATCGTGTTTTGTGTGCGGAGGAGCGATCAGAAACGGCAGAGAACAGACTCGAGGTGAGGCAGGCAGTTCTCTTGCCTCACCCCTGGGGGCGCTCATGATCCCAGACATTGTGACTGCACAACTGCAGAGTAAGACACAGTGAGCTAGCCATGGCGCTAGCCATACAGTAAATAAGTAAAGTACAGCGATATATTTGTTTTCTCCTCTCTTCCGACGTCAAAATGAAAGACTACATTTCTACACTTAAACAGTTTTCTAAAGTGGATTTTCAATTGAAGCAGGAGATAACTAAAGGAAGACCAACACCGGAGCTGAAAGTTTTACTTCGAGACAGTTTGACGATATTTAAACGGAGTAGAAAAGACATGCCGAGGATAGACTTGGCTTTGGATGAACGGATATTTTTGTGCAGAATTAGCGGTGCATTGATTTCATTGATCCATGCAAATGCTGTCTCACATTTGTAAGACAGCAATAAGATGTTTCTGTTTAGTTTTTTAATGAAATGTCCGTTTTGTGGGCTACAGTTTGTATGTCTAAGTAATTCAGTAAAGTAGAAGCGGTAGCTAATCTAGTTTTTTTTGGTGTTTAATCCTAAAACATGAAGTGGCATTGTCAGTTGCTATGGCAACGAGTCTGCTTGTAGCTTGGCGGATAGAGAGCGAGAAAGTGCTTTCTAGCTCTTTCCCATTGCTGTGGATCATATCACGAAATTAATACCTACATTTCTAAGTTTCACTGAGTTAACGCGGCTATGGATGACATGCCCCCCAGCGTTGTATGCCTGGGCAAAATTTCCATACGTCCAATAACATGCATGGTGTCTATAATCGTAAGTCAGTGCCTCACCAGCATTGAACCTCACCGCACGTCACTGATTAAGGCATACTTGATGTAAAAAGTGGGACAGGGATTAATCACTTTAAAAATCTTTCCACATATCTTCAGATGAAAATCCTGCCAATGTACCCTTCTCCTGACTGATACTTTTATACAATGAAGTCCTTTTGATGCTTTGAAGCCTCTTCAGTCTTTGTTTTTAGCTACAGAATGCAAATGAGAAAATGCTACGAAAACACAAATCATTTACGCAGTAGTTCAACTCATCTATTGCAACAATATTGTATAGTATTAATTTTTGGGCCATATGAAGATCAGGAATGTCTTCATTCATGACTGAATGCATTCAGACAGAATGCATTCAGTCATGAATGCATGACTGAATGCATTCAGACAGAATGCATTCTGCATAACTGCATAACTACTGAATGCAGTTATGCATTCAGTTGTGAATGCATAACTGAATGCATTCTGACATTCAGTTATGTTAGAATGCATTGATAAAACACATTAAACTGTTTAAAATATTGATATTAATAGCTGTCTCTGCATTTGATGGACTTCTTAAAATTAAATAATATTGAACATCTTTTCACATTTGGCAGAACACAGATTACAACTGCTCTGATTTGATTGATGAAGTAAAATATAAGGACACAACTGTTAGCTTGAAGTTTCTATTTATGGGTCCCTAGAGTCTAGAGGGCCTCATCAAAACTTATGGTTGGCCAGAATTTCCTCCAGGGCCTTCAGTTTGACACATGCCATACATGTAGAAATTTATCCTAAAAGAAATCCCTACTTTAAGCCAAACCAATATATTTATTTCAAATGTTGGGATATATATCACAGTGTGGGGAAAAAATGCTTTGACATGACTTATCAGTCATCAAATCTGATATTTTAACGTGTTTAGAGCTAGAAAAACTTCATGTAAATTGGTTTGCCCTCACCACCGATTGAAGCAGAGATTAAAACGACATAACTGAAGTTTAAGTTTTAAGTTCTACAACAAAGACCAAATGAGCTGTAAGAGTTTGATATACAAAGTAAATCACAACCCACCTGCGACGTAAAGCTGCGTGTGAGGGCTTGATTTAAAAGAAGGCAGTCTCTTTGCTGCTGCAGGTCTGAAGCTGTAGGGGAGAGATTTGTTTTCTAAAAAATTATGAATGCATTTTTTTTTTCTTGTAGCTATTTATGACACTTGCACAATTATTTGCAAACTAAACCCTGCCTCGCAGTTTCTTCCAATGACACAGCTGTGCTGTATTTTTGCCCTAACATCCTTACTTTTTGTTCTACTTCTGTGTTTGGTTTCCCTCCTCCATTTAGCTCGTCTGTTTGAAAACCATACCTACAAGAAGGAAATGAGCCATCACGTGTCATGATGTTGAATGTGTTTGTGTATACAAACTACTACGGTGATTAAAAGCGTACCTTAATGGTGTCCTCGGGAAGTTTAATTTCAGCTGACAGTTTCTCTCTTGTATACAGATCAGCGTACTGGCTCTGGGAAAATTCTGGTTCGGGAGAGATGAACGTGTATTTTTCCCGAGCGTAAACACGCCGGAGTGTCACAGGATGATGAACTGGATGATTACCTTGCTCGAGTGCTCTGCTCTGCTCCGGGGTGAAAGTGGTGCGGTTCTTGTGCCGGGCACCTTCAGGTCTCTGGTCATCAGAGTTCATCACTTGCTTGTTTACTTGATCGAACACAGAATAACGATCTGCAAAAAGTACATTAATCAGCACTTCAGTTTGATTCCTTTAAGTAGCACCATACAAAAGAATTTTTGAAATTATGTATTAGCTACTAAAATTACACTTAGTTTGAACACGACTTTTTCAGAAAGGTGTACATAATGTAAACCTTCGCTCTGAAAACTTTAGCGAGTGAGTCCAAACTGAAGTCCTCAAGGACCAGACTCCTTTTAAATGTGTCCCTTGAATCAAGTATGAATTCTGACCTTTTATCAGAGGTTACTTGTGGGAAGAAAATAAAAAAAGAAAATGTGTACAAAGCTGAACCATAACTGGACCTTGAAATATGTCAGTGACTTAAGAAATGGTAAAGAAAAAAAGTAAAGCCCTGGACTACAGCTCTTGATTTCATTGAGGTGGTGTGAGGTCACTTAAAAAAAGGTGTACGTGCCACAAATCCCTCAAACAAGCAAAAATCTTGAAGTTTCCAAAACATAAGTCTACTGTTTTGCTTTCATTTAATTTTAGCTTAGAGCCCTTCACATCATAAAACCTTCCAAATACTGTAAAAGCATTTTAAGACTTGCTAGAGTCACATTTCACCAGTAGTACTATTGTGTAAATAAATGAAATGTGATGCTATGTTTTAAAACTAGACCCATGCAGAGGGAGTATTTACAGAGGGAAAACTAGACGTCCAACAACGGACCTCTGAGGGAAACCCTCTTTAAATGCACATTACGGAAGATGAGTGTGGATTGTGACATTCCAAATAAGCCTATTCACATGATATTTATCCGTTAACTGCAAGGATTTACTACGTGACTTGGTATATTTAAAAACTAAAGGTCAGTGTGAAACTCTTCATAATTAGTGAACAACATTGTTAAAGTAAAATCTTTTGATAACTTACCCTGCTCAGCTCTGATGGGAGCGTTGACCTCCATGCACATTATTCCATGATCCAGGTGGACTTTTCGCAAAATCCTATTTATAGATGACACCTTGCGGGGAAACAGCGCGCAAAAAGCTTTATCAGCCGCAGATAAAAGATCACATTCAAAAGCACCCTTTATTCCACTTACACTAGGAGTTCTTGCGGCTTTACAAATTCTTGCAAGTCGTTTTCGTATTTCCCAAGCAAAAATAGTTGGCGTTTCCCTCTTGCACTGAATGATGGTGGAGATGACGCCGGGGGTGAGAAGCCGAGGGCGGCTGCCTCCTATGGATTTGGGCTTCACCAACCCTGTGCGCCTGTAGCGGCACAGGATCTTGCTGACGCACCCGTTGGATACCTACAAAGAGTTAGGCGCAATCCATTACAGATCGACTTCATTTGATCAATCCGGTTCCCGTTGTAATTACGCTTTTTTTTTCTTCCTTTAACGTGTTTAATCTGAGCTGTTTGGATTGTGCGCACCCGGAGAATTCTGGAGATTTCACTTGGGCGGACTCCCTCCGAGGCCAGCTCAATCATCTTCATTCTCTTGGACTCTGGCAGAGGTCTGCCGTTGAGAAAGGTTCCTCCTAACTGGTTGACACTTCCACCACCTTGTCATAACACATCTTGAATTTTATAACTCCGCTTAAAACGTGCTAGAGTTTGAAAAAAAGAAAAAAGTGCAAAACTAACCTTGGCTTTGCAGACTAATGCTTGTTCCGCACATCCTCGCTTGGTTCCAGGCTCCTAACTTTTCTGTGCAGGACCGAATTCAGAATGAAGCTCGAAGCCTTAAACTCTAAACGCCTCTTAAGATTGACAGTGTGCGAAATCAAAGCCCTCGGCGGAGATTTATAAGCCTACAAGAGCTGAATATAACGTCGTGCCCTGCGCACTTCCTGCAACGTCAATAAAGCTGGGAGGGCGCATGAGGGTAAAACTGGGTTTAAACTGCAGTGCCATTTGTTCGCTTACTAATTTCTGATGGCAAGTGGTTGCTTTAGATTTTATTAAAGGGTAGCAGAGCAAGGGGCCTGAATAGAAATGCGCACAACTCTCCCTTTTTCTTTTAAAGAAAAACATATTTGAAATATTTTATTGTTCTCCATCTACTTCAAAAAATACGCACTCCTTTGTGTTAGGTTGCGATATACCCAATTGGAGTAAATTTCTGCTTGTGGTTGTATGTTCAATGTTCAAATTAAATGAAAGTTATCTGAAGGCCATGCATTTTATTTCATTTTATATTTTTATATTGCAATAATGTGATTATAAATCATCCTATCTGCTGTGTTTTTGCAGTTTTATTTGGATTGTCACAGCTTGTCTGCAGATATCTCATACGCTTTCCATTATCGTGATTAATTGAACAGTGCTTCATGACATTTAGTTTCATGATTTAAAGTCATGTTATTCATGAAGCTTTTTGTTTTGTGTCTAACAAATTCTGAGCCCTTAAAAAAAAGATTTTTTTTCATATACAATTGGACTCCATTTACAAATGTAAGCTTATTTCCTCAGTCTCAAGGAAATGAGTTGCAATGGATTTTAAGGGTTGCTTAAATAAATGGACTGAATAATGATGTACCACACAAGTTTTTAGTCAAACATTTCTTTTAAAAAAATCCATGCATCCTTCTCCTTGCACTACTTTCTTGGTAGTGCAAGGAGGTGTCATCTAAAATCCCATTAATATTAATTGAAGTTGATCAATATAAGGTACTTGTAATATCTTTACTTAGCGCTCCTCATATTTAAGGGATGGAATAAAAAAAATAAAAATCTACTTCATGAGACTGCAGCATTTTTTTTTCTGATATTCCCTAATTGTATTTTGCCTTCCCTCCCGTGTTCCCATCAGCTCCTTTTTTGCGCAGTGCCTGGTAGTCTTCATTAGAGAGACTGAGGCGCGCTCAATTTGAGCTTTCAAACTCTCATGTTTGTTCCAGCTTCACATTTGGCAACATATTGATCCCTGCTTTCCAGGAACCGAGTGAATCGAGCTCCAGTGTGCTTCTGGGCTTGCGGTCACGTGACACGAGCATCCTCGTTCGCGGCTGAAGTGCCTCGGATTAAAAGGATCTCTGGCCTCCTCTCATAAAGCAAACATTTGGAAGTCTGCTCCAATGATGACTGCCATATGGTAAAGTGCTTTTGATAAATCATAAATCCATCAGGTTGTCTCGTTTTATTACATTTTCCTTCAAAACGTGAACAAATAGACCTCGCGTACATACAGGCGCAACGAGAGGACCAATTGGGGGGACCTCGCTTATCCAGAAGTGGGAGGCTAACATCCTCACAGATGTTCCTTGGGCAGAGAGCAGATAAAAATGCGTTGTAAACGCTTTCAAGGGGAAATATTTGACAAGCAAATATTAGCTCATGTGAAAACCCCACACAAGGCTCGTCTTTGGGCCTGTTTAATGACTAATTGAATATCATTAGTTGGGTCCACACACACCGAAGTGGCATCGACATAAAGGCTCCGGTTTTACAAAGCCATATGCCTCACATTATACATTAACCATGAGTGAAAAGGCCTGCAACTGTGTGTGTACAGTCGGGAAGACCGGATGGAGGACAGGCGTTCTTGGACACCATCATCTCCATGCCAACCAGGACAAAGGAAGAATAAGGCGATCGTTTTTTTGTTTATTATAGGAGATCTGATGTGGTTGATACTTTACAGGTTGCTGCTGTGCTGCAGTGCCAAATAATGCAGGTCTAAAAATGCCACTTATAACCGATTAT
Source organism: Poecilia reticulata (assembly GCF_904066995.2). Taxonomy (NCBI): domain Eukaryota; kingdom Metazoa; phylum Chordata; class Actinopteri; order Cyprinodontiformes; family Poeciliidae; genus Poecilia; species Poecilia reticulata. The sequence continues at coordinate 7,326,716 of NC_088852.1, read as the reverse complement.
TAAAGCAGCAACACATTTTTGTTGTGCGTAAATTGCTGTCTCCCCTCAGCAGCACCGGGCGGGAGTTTTATTGCCTTTAGTGGCACAGCCATGTTTTGCGCTTCGAACAAATGTTTCAGATGTTTGCGTCGTGTATTAAACATGTACACCTGAGCGTGTTGGGGCTCAACTTGGTTCTAAAGCGTTTGCAAGGGTGAAAATTCCAGCCGCGTAAAAAGATCACCAAAATCTCTCCAGAGCGCACAGAGGGGCTGCGTGCGCAACGGAGCTGCGCGCCGGCCTTGTTTCCTTCTGCGTGTTTCATGAACGCAAGTCATTCCTGAGAATTCTGGTATTTCCCATTTCTTTTCAGTCCCTCCTGTTGTTTACGTTGCGTAATTTTAGCTGACTTTTAAAAACGTTCTCTACTAATAAATACACAGACGTACCGTCACCTTTCCAAAAACCACCGAAAAGCCAAAGAGTACATAATTGGTATTTCATGACATCTCAATCAGTTTATTTTTATGGTATATATGAACACTTCAAAAGCTCAAACTATATATGACAAACGCGTCCCCTTGTTCTCCAGGTAGAATAGTGTAGAACAGGTGCTAATAAGACATTTTATGCATCGTATGTCTCCGTTTGAAACGTTCAGCAGGTAGCAAACCTACATTTCCAAAGGATTTTTTTTTCTTTTTAAATTGGTAACATATTTTTGATGAGTTGACTTTGTCGTGCTCTAAATGCGTTTGTTAAGTTGCATCTTAAAAGTAATTATTTGGAGCGGGCTATAATGAAAAAAAGTTAAGTGCGTTTCCCATTTGAACCTTGCAATCTTCAAAAGAGAAAAATAAATAAATAACGCTGGGGCGAGGTGGTTGTGTCTGTTGCATTCACGTTCATAAGTAAAACCAAATCTTAATAGCAGCGCTACATTCCTGCGAGTTATTTTCTCGCGCCATAGAAAATCGATATTTTAAAACGGTAAATCTGTTTATCATTCAGTTCTAGGAATTGATTAATACCTATGTAATGACTCAAAACGAGTTCCAAAACGGAGGCAACAAAAACATGGAACTATTTTAAATATGGTTTTCCATTAGTTTGTTGCACATAAATTTGAGCGAAAACCCCGAATCTAATAATAATAATAATAATAATAATAATAATAATAATATACATTAATAAAACGAGATGCAGAAATTCCGTTGTCTCTTGTCCTCAAGATTTTTTTTTCGTGACTAATGTGAATTTCTTTTACTTCTGGTGTTACAACTAACAAAGCGTTTCAGAAAGAAAGAAAAAAAAAACATCAAACCGGTGGTCATGTTATTATGTGGGGCTTCTAGATACATGCATAAGGGAAATGATGTGAAGGACACCAGTGACTCCACCTCTAAGCGACCTAATCAATTTTAACTTAAATAAAGGTTTTAGAATTAAAATCTGAACTTGAATCCGATTGAGATGCGGTGGCAAGAACGTAAACAGCCTTTTCTATTCTGTGCAATAAACTGGTTGCTTTGCAATCCCAGTGAATTTTCTGCTGTATATTTGCATAGGGTATTGCTGCCCCCATGTTGTGCATAGTGTAGGAACGGGTCACATTCCTAAACCTCCACTCCTTGTTTCTGCATGAATCTTAACTTTTCTTGTTTAAGTGCCATACAATGTGAAGGAGATATTACCCTCAGAAAACAGAGCCAAATGCCATCAGTGAATCTTAAAACAGTGTATATTTACACAGTGGGCATGATATTACTCAGTCTAGGTGCAGTTAGTGCATTATAGTCAGTGCTTTTGAAAACATCATACAATACTTGGCTTAAACCAACTTTTTTTCTTATGATGCAATTTTTTAAACAGACTCGTACAACACCACCAAAAATTATCATGAAGACAAAAACCCGCCCCAGCAATTTCAGCTCTCTTGTGGTATTGTGGTAGGTTTCTCTTCAGAAACGTATCTGATCATGTTTGTAACATTACCCTTGATTCAAATGCAAAAATGAAGAGAAACGTGCACCATGTACACTTTTACCAAGATTTAAGAAACCACTCAGTCTGTTTGTGTTGTAGATGCTTAATGCTCTTAATGATTAGCTTTCTTAAGGACTAGCCTCTCTATCTTCTACAGGAAGCTGCCAATCTATCTGGAGATCAAAACTATTGGATTACAAAACAGCTCAACAGTCGAAGAAATGGCTTATTTTACAAAAGCAGTTTACTTTAAAAAGTCAAAATTGTCAGGGAGTGATAGCATAGTTAAGGTTAAGGTGCGAGAATTCCATATTTTTGCATTGAGGAAGATTTAGTGGAATCTCAAGGGCAGTGCCTGGTTTTACTGTTTAGTCCGACCTGAACAAAGAAACACTTCCATGCCAGAATCAAACCATTAAATCTGTTTTGGTGTACTCTTGAAATTAAAAGTTGTGTAACCAAGTCTGCTGCTTTCGGTAAATGAGTTTTCTTTAGCAATTAAATCAATTATAACTTTTAGATTGCAAGGTCAAAGACATATGGTAGGAGGGGTGGAAATGCAATTTAAGAGTAATCAGTTCTGATTTGGGTTTATTTAGCATCTTTTATTCTTAAGTGAACTTTTGCATGTCTTTTTCTAATAAGCAACTGCATAATAAGCATAATAACGTCACCTTCTTTAGTCAGCCGTGTGACCTGCAATTACTCTAGATTATTGCACATTTGGAAAAGAAACACACAGAGCTAATTTCACTGAAAAATTGCGAACCTTATAACATTGTTGATATTATGACAAGCCATATGAACACATGGGGTTAGGGTTTATCCTAACCCTAACCCAAACCCATTCCATAAACAATACCAATACATACGTGTTTAGCTGTTTTTAATCCTAGAGAAAACTAGTAATGAAGCTGCTGCTGCCATCAACCACTGACTTATTCATCCTTTGTCCTGACTGGAGATTATGGTGTCTGAGAACACCTGTCTGCCATCCAGTCTACACTAATCATTTGCTGATTTTGTTTAGGCCTTGTCCTTTTAAATCTTCCGGCCAGATGAAACAGGCGGCTTCTCCACAGGGAGCTGGGTTCTTCTGGAGGTTCCTGTCCTCTGTCACCATATGCTTTCTGGGTTGGGCTTGTTACAAACTCAGTACCTGTGCTTCACTAGACAATTGGTATATAATAAACTGATTTGCATCCTAAGTAAGTTTGAATCTGTCTATGTAATTGTACTGACTCGATTACATGTTTCTGTACATATTATGGACGTGTTTCTCTTGTAAAATGTCATGACATTTGTTGTGAAGTGGAACAAATAAATTGAAATGGACTTAATAATATCTGGCTATCATCATTCTTACTAAATCACTAAATCGATAATAATAACCAGTCGTCTTGTGCTGCTCATACACTTTTATTAAAGTATCTTTTTTCATAGGTCTGCTCATTCAAGTTTCTCACAGGTATGTCACAAAAACTCTCTTCTTCTGTCATCCTATTCTTTACATTTATGCATTGACTTAAACTCGTGATCGCCACCCAGTGGACATAAGCATAATGCAGTCAGTCGTCAAATTCTTTACAACGTATAAAAGAAATATATATATATATATTGTCTGCCTGATAAAATGTTATATAAACTGAAACAAATATTGGCAATATTTTTTATTAATTCGGCAAATATGAGTCCCACATGAAGTGCTATAAAGTAGTCATCGTCATTGCATTCCTATGGGATTTCCTGTCAGATATTGCCTATGCATATAATGTGCTACTTTTCAAGAGTGAACTTTTTCTTTGGAAGTGAATCTATTCCCGGACCCTTTGAAGGCAGCACTGTCTGGGGTATCACAATGCTGACGTGTCGTAGCTCTTGCCCCGGATGTCCTTATTTCAATTTGCTTACGCGGTTTACAACGCTCTCCATTCGCTCCCATTCATTGCTCTCCCTTAGACCCGGAAAAGCTTTCGGCCTGTGTGTACATGCATGGCAAAGTGTGTTTCCGGTATAACGTGAGTGTAGCTCTGTGTACTGCCTTTTTCTCTTGGCTCTCAACAGATCAGCCACTCATTTCAGAGTCCCAGCTCCCTCACCTGGTTCTCCATCTAACAAGCAGCGTATCTCAGCTCGGTGGACATGGCATCTGTTTCGGGTCCAGCTCAGACAGCCCCTGTTCCGGCGTCTCCTTTGCAAAGAGGAATAGTGAAAATGGTATGAATCCCAACATGTGAAAATGAGAGCTCACTGGGGAAACAGCTAGTTAGCTTAGTCCACTGATGGCTAATCGAGATTGAAACTGCGACTGGTTGTCGTATACTTTAATATAGTAAGCCACATGACTCAACGAAATCTATTTTAAGTTAACTTCTAGTGTTGTCATTATTCCAATAGCAGATGTCAAGCTCATTCAGTTTATTTGGCTGCAGCTGAAAGCCGGCTAACGTTAGCTAGCTTGCTGCTACATTTCCAGTAGAGGAAACAGGTTAGCACGTTTGTCTGGACATTTCAATTTAAGTGAGGAAACTACTTCCGTTGTCAGACTTGGAAATATGATTGCTGTAAAATGTCATTTGAGTGGTTAAATTTGTTGTACTCAACAGCCAAGCTGGAGCCAGTAGATGTTGAAAAGTTGTTGACAGATGTCAAGTTTCCCAGCTAAACGATGGCTAACTGTTAGCTAATTAGCATTTACTGTCCAGCACCTGTGAAGTTAAACGAAAGCGGGTTTGTACTGTCTGTGATATCGGTGTGATATTTATGCTCAGCGCCAGCCGCAACAAAAGTCATTATTTGCTATTTGGCAACATGCAAATTTTGTCAAGTAGCCTACAAGCTAACTCGAGTATTGGGTTTAATTTCGCTTTCGTCCCTCAGTTTTATCCCAGAAACTCCAATAAAACAGGTTTAGGCGGTTAAATGTGAATTTTTCTTTAGTATATATTCGTCGACTTGTGGTGCTCTGGTAAGTTTACTTTCTCCATTTAGGGCAGCAGAGAGCATTCCCTCAGAGCTGGTCCAAACTAGCCATGGGAAACTGACACGTAGCTCCAACTTTCTTGCCCCCTGTAATCTCTCATTCGGCGTGGTTTTTTGTGTGGGCTAGGTCCTCTCTCATTCATGTTTCAGTGCCGAGATGGAAATTTTACTCTCAAGTCAAGCAAACATACCCTTGCACAACGTTTTTTTTTTTGCCCCCATCATATGTGGGTTTGCATGGGTCAGCAGACACAGCTTTCTGCCTGCCACCTTCAAAATTCAGGAAAGGACTGTAGTTTCTTGAGATTGAAATGTTGATATTTAAATTAAATCAAATTAATTTTGGAATATTTTCTTGTATATTGTTTACTATAAGGCAGCGGCTGGTATGAGAGACTTGGCATGTTATCCTTGAGTGAAAATAGCATATTAATTTAGTCATAATGTTACCTAACATATTTCAACATTAGTTTATAGACTTCTAGAAACTGTTATGCTTCACAAATAAGTTGTTGGAAGTGTTAGCTGCACAGAATGCTACATTTTTTTGCCATTTTGCGGCTTACAGATAAGCATATCGCAGTGTAAGATTGGTTTATGGAGATAACACAAATGTCTTCTTTACTGTTCTGTGATTCTCTTATTGTCAAAGAGCCAACTTATGTACCAGTTTTTTCAGCTTACTGACCAGCAGTGCTCAGCTGTATGGAGTGGTGGCCACGTGTTTTATGCTAATCCTAGCTTTTTGCAGCTGTAAAAAAAAAAAATCTTGGTTACCTTGGTACCTTCTTTGGCATCTCATGGGGAAAGAAAATACTTTGAACAATTTGGAGGGTTTTTTATTTTGTTACTTTAACAAAACTCCCTCTGTTCACCTTAAAATGCCTAGTTGCAGCATCGTGGAAACAGGAATTCTGCTGTAATTCGTTGCCCATTTTACATTGAAACCAGTGAATCCAGAGTTCAGAGCCAACATTTTTTTCTGACACTTTCCCCCCTTTTAGATTTTATTTTGCAAAACATAATGAGCCGGCATATAACCAAGGTAGAATTATTGAATAGTGACAGAACAGGTTTATTAAGTCGCTATCTCTGGATAACAATGCAAAACGTAAAATACTTGAGATTAACTTCTGAATAATACCCAGGCTGGTATTTAGCTGAATCTCGGAAGACATTTTGACCTCACCACCCAGATAATGATTTACATCAGCCATGTCCATGTTGGAGCCAAATCTGAGCAAGTAAACAGCTTCTGTGTCGGCTGATGTGCTGCATCAAATGGAGTGTAAATTCGGCTTTAAGGAAAAGCTGTCATTTACCAAAACAAAAGCGAAAGCAAATCCTTTCTGTTGCCTTGCACATCTAGTCATGTTAGTGCATGTTGTTTTGACAGCTCTTGATAGCAGCATTACTTGTGTATAAATAAAAGCACATTTGTCTCAGTACTGAATTCTGTGGAAACGTGATTATGCAGCTCATTCATAAAATGAATGTCGTCTAACGAAAGCTTTACAGGCTTTGGGCTCTTTTCTTCTTTTTTTTTTTTTTACTTGTATTACAACTACTTAGGCTTTAGAAGTTTTTTTTTATTATGTGCCTGTAAGACTTTAATTGCTGAAGTTTTGCAGCCCCTCTTAAAAAAAAAGTTATCCCTTTGAAATTGGAGAATGTGTTCCTGTCGTTTCTCTTTTCGTTTTTCATGGCTCATCATACTGCAGAAACTACAGCTCTTCTGTACTCCAGAGTCGTCGGACAGTTGGTGATGAACAGCGGTGATTTGATGGGTTTATCTAGCTCACATCTTAGATCAACAACGGCCAGGGATGCTCCATGCAGACACACTGGAGAGTTTGCAGATAAAATGTTTGCTCAGTTTCATGTAAATGCCACAGTTGTCAAACCGAAGTCTATGCTATTTTTTTATTTTTTTTGTATTCAGCTACGTTATCACCTGGCATGATCTAAGCCTGGCATTTGAATGACACACTGTCACCATGGCTACGTGCCATATGAAGCTTCTACCTCTATAAAAGCTCAATCTTTTAGATTGTCTTGTTTCAGATTTTGCTGCACTGATATTTGTAAGTTTAAATGCAACTTGCATCTATACAGTTTTGCATAATTTTAAAAATTGACAAATTATTTAAATTTTTTTTTGCCTAATCCAGTGGAAATGAAAGTATCCATGACTTACATATTTCTTCTTTCTGTCTGTCAACAATCCTTGGTATTTTTGTTTCATCCCATCAAATAAGTTTTTTTTTTTTTAATAGCTAAAATAATTTAGTTGCACTGCTGATTTTCCTTCTTCTCTCTGCTTGTTGTCATTTGTTGTCTTCTCCCCAGGTCTTGTCAGGATGTGCCATCATTGTTCGGGGCCAGCCTCGAGGTGGTCCGCCCCCAGAGCGCCAGATCAATCTGAGCAACATCCGAGCGGGGGCCATAGCCCGCCGAGCAGCACAAGGCCAGCCCGACACCAAGGACATCCCCGACGAGGTAAACCGATTTATTCCTGTGATTTATTATTTAAATTGGCCTTGCATTACAATGGCAGTGCATCTATATGACAGAGCAATGGAAAAGTATTTATACCTTCTTCAACTTTTTTTTTTTGCTTTACAACCATAAACCTGAATGTATTTTACTGAAGTTTTATATAAAGGACAAAAACAAAGGAGGTCCACATTTGTGAAGTGGATTTAAATTATTATTGTCGTTGCCTGGGTGATTGTAACACATGAATATGCTTTGGTCGTTTTCAATCGACAATTGTTTTTGTACCACTTTTGTACGGACATGCATGTGGTCTGCAGCTGTGTGATACAATTTTACCTTTTTTAAATGGAAAATAAATTATGTAAATGGTTATCAAAGACACTTGAGTCAAAGCGCAATTTATATCTTAAAAGCTAAATTAAGTTTTATTTACTACTAATCACTCATTCAAATAATAACCGCTTTGCACGTTATGATTTAATAATCAACTCGCCATACGGATCAGAGCTTTTTAGATGCATGGTGTCAGAGTTTTGCATTAATGCCAGCGTTAAGGTCAGGTCCCGACCTTGACCCTTTTAAATTTTTACCAGCAGTGCACTTTGTACTTGGAAGGAATAACAACAGACATTGTTTCAGAGAGGGAGAGAAAAAGTAGTATTGCAACGCGATACGTTAACATGAGCACTTACTGCAGTTAGAAAATACTGCAACACCCGTCTTGCTTTTGAACAAATAAGTTTTCTTACTCGTCTAGTCCAGTGCCTGATTAGGTTTCACTTTCTAACGTTTATTTTTCTTTTTAGCCCTGGGCCTTCCAAGCCAGAGAGTTTCTCAGGAAGAAGCTAATTGGCAAAGAAGTGTGCTTCACTGTGGAAGTCAAGACCGCCATAGGCCGGGAGTACGGCATGGTCTACCTGGGCAAAGGTGCACTGTGCATTTTGCACCATTTGTTTCCTGGAATAAAATCATGTTACTTGAACATAATCTTTCTCCTTGTTTGCTAAACATTTCTCCATGTTTGCTGTAGATACAACAGGTGAGAACATTGCTGAGTCTTTGGTGAACGAAGGCCTCGCAACGGTCCGAAGGGAAGGAATCAGAGGAAACAAGTAAGATCGTTGAGCATAAAATATTAAAGCTGTTAGTTTGTTTATTTTGCTTTGGATGTTGATGCACGAGCATGAAATTTCACATGGAGGAATTTCGCTCACCTCATCCCACAAGTTCCGTCGGAAATTAATGGAGGGGGACCAATGTCACCTCTTGTCCGTTGATCCCATAACCATAAAAATCCATCTAGACATCCCTCAGAGGCAGTAAATATTACATCAGGGAGTCATCATTGAACTTGAGTTTATAGTATATTCACAATGTACACATTGTTTAGGAAACTTCTAACTGACGGTATAAGCAACCGTTCGTCTAAACCCGAAGGTTAGGGTTCTTTAATCTTTTTTTATAAAGGCGTTTTAAAACACTTCTTTCAAAAAATTCTTTATCTCGACAGGAAAAATATTAACATCAAAGTTATTACAATAATACTAGTTTCATATGTTCAACATATAAAAACTGAGCATTGAAATTGAACAGATCAGAACTGCACTGCAGGTCTGCCTAGATTCTGGCACACACTGTATTTGTTATTGAGCTCTAGATACTTTCCTTGTTTTCTGTAGTATAGTCAAACACACAGCACTTAATCACCTTGTGTTTTTAAGACTTAAACTTTTTTTTCTGACTGCAAACATTCAACTCCTTTAATCTTTTTAAATGAAGGCGTTTTAAAAGCTCTATTTTGCTTTTAAGTGTACTCTGGATAGTGGTTATTTAGCACTTTGGTGCTTTTGCCATTTTAAAGATTTATATTAAGAATTTTTCCATCAACACATCCAGGTTTGTGATTCATTTAGCAGTTTTACACTTGTATTGACCTAACTGGTTGATAATCTCTGCATCCAGAAACGAGAGGTTTCATTAAAGGAAAACTAGATCAGCAAAATCATTGTTGCATCAATGATTGTTGCATCACAATTCAGTTGTGTAGTACACTAATAATGAGGCCTTAGTCATATACTTTAAGCAAGACTTTATTGTATCACCGAGACTGAATGTTTTTACCTTTAAAGCTTTAACTTCTTCAACCATTTATGTAACAAATAGAGGAAATCACTTTTGGCAGCAGGATGTAAGCTTGCATTTCCTAAAGCTTAAGGCAGAACAACCTTGCAGAATCTGTTGGGAGAAGTACTTAAGTCCTCAATTGGGTGACTGAATTTAGATGGAGCCATAGTATCCCAGATGGTGGCAGCATGCCCCTACTGCTATAACGATATCCCTCTGAAACCTTTTTTTTCTGCCACATTGCCCCAATGCACTAATCCTATAAATACACACCCCATGCTATATGACAAAGTACTGTATATCTCCACCAGTGGCGGTATTTGCACACGACACACATTACAAGCAATTTGACTCATGCAGCTGCATTTGTGTCTTCCAACATGAACAGAGATGGTGTGAACATTTTGCCCCTAATGAAGCATTTCAGGCAGCCTGTCCAATGGCCCATAACAAGCACTAATGTAAATGATGCTTTAAGTGTAAGCTGGCATCATTTGGCCAAAGGGGGAGACCCATTACTCAGTGAAGACGTAGGGTCTTTGTTTTCCCTCAGTGCGTTTTCCTCCAATATCATTACTCCTCGTGACTTGCTACGTTGATCACACTAACTGTGATGTGGTGATAATTATGGAGGTGATGATAATGGTGATGGCTTCGGACAGTGCAGTTAAACATGTGCTTAGAGGCCGGCTGCCGCCTGCTAACGCGGCCAGGCAATTTGCCCGGCAAGTTGCCGAGGGGATCGTGCACAACTTTGTGTATTTACAGATTTACGTTGATGCACACTTTGTCTTTAGCTTCGAGACGCTTTAAAACAAGGGCTGTACCGATGCAGATATTCACACTGAACAAATATGTTTCATGTTTATTACTTTAGTAAAAAAGCAGTCTCTGTTGTCTCTATGCACATGTATTTATCACTTCAGCCAAATGCCAACGCTAAAAAGTATTAAGCTTACAGGTCATACCAGAACAATCCAAGAATGAGTGATAACGAGCAGGTTTAACAGATCGTTTATCTGTTAAGGATTGATGGATTGTGCTGTTTTCAAAAAGTTCAAAGTAAATAATGCATTCAGTTTAAAAATGACTGTGGGATTTATAAGATGAATTTCTAGCATACAATTGATCCATCTTGGATCTAAAATATCCAGGCCTATCGCCGTAAACAATTAATCGCATAAACTGAAATGAGCGCAATAATTTTCATTCTGATAGCTTTTGAAGGGCAGTTTTGTTTACAGCGATTTCCTAATCCATTTCATTTATGATTTTTGTTGCATTTTTATTTCCTCTGCTTGATCTTTTTATGCTCGTGTTTTATTTTGGATCTTTAAAATGTCTTCCAGTGTGGAATGTACTGTGCAAAATTACAGTTTATTAGTCTTTCACAGGGTGAACTTGCATTATTTTGCTATTACCAGTGTGTAAACTTGAAAAGAGCTTCAATTATTGTTTATTGCAATAATTGCCGTGACAACTTGCCGTCAAGCTAAATCTGTTATCGTGACAGGCCCAACAACATCCGTAATGGCGTTCTTTGGAAAAGCTTAGCTTTTTAGAGTTCATCACTTCCTGTGACTGCTGACATTTTTAAAAGCCTTTAATCGATTTACTGAGTTGCCTTTGGGACCCAGAATGTTAATTTTAGATAAATTAAAACTCCAGGCGTCAGGCTTGATGGGTCGGTTTATAGAGACACCGCTCACCGATGCAGGAATGAGGTACATTACCGGGGCTACCAACTTTTACTTTACAGTCTCCCATTGCTCCTGTTTAACTAGAACCCCGGAGGAGGAGGAGTTGGTGGCTATAAACACTGAGGGGCTGAAAAGCTTTCATTAGAGTCTCACTGTTCAATTACTCTGGAACTCTTGTGCACAGTTTGGGGGGGAACATGGCTTCCTACAGCCTCCTTAAACAACACAAAAACAACAGAAAGCGGTAAAAATGTTTTATCTGAAGTGTGTTCGGTTGCACAAAGGAGCCATACGGAGATGAAAGATGGAGTCCATAGAAGGTTTAACTGGAAAGTATTTCTGCTTGGCCTTTGCTGGAGTGGATTTGCTCTGTACTGCACCTTGTCGACCATCAGTTTGATTTGAACCACTGTAGTGGAGGGAGCTGCTGACCCAGAAGCCGGTGTAGCTGCAAGAAGGGATAAGTTTACTATCATCAGTCTCCACAGACGAGGTTATTAATTTTTATTTAAGAAATCTACTTTTGAATGCTCTACATCTATGCTAGGACTTTGAGAAATCCACCTTCCTTCCTTCCTTCCCTTTTTTTTTTATTTTTTATTTTTTTAGCTTTTCTGGTTTCTTTCGCTATATTTTTTGGAGCTTTCTGTTCCTGTTTGGCACTTTTAAATATTTAAGTAGCTTAGTTCTTGCATAAAGTTTGACCATCACTGCCAAGTCAGCAAGAAACTGTCTCAGTTCAAAGTTTGTTGTTAAATCATAGCAGAGAGCAGAAAGAACTTGACTGTGTTTTGGGGGAATTTGCCCAAAAGCCCAGCTGAAGCACAGCATCAAAATATTTTTCAGGTTCTGAAAATAAAAAGAGAATTACAAATATTTGTGTTCCTAACCTTTATTCCCCGTCCCATTGTCTTGGTGTATTCATTCACTCAACCATTCATTTGTCCATCATTTTTCCCTTTGTCCACCTTCAACCTGTCCATCAATTTGTCTTTTTATTTTTCAATTCCTTCAGTTAGCTTCAGTCTGTTCATCTGTGCTTCTGTTTATTCTTGCATTGTCCATTCATCACCAGTTCATCCATTTGTGTCTTTTTCTGTTTGTTGAGACGAATGGACAGTGCATACATGTAGCCATTTCTCCATCTGTTTGTCCGTTACTTATGCATCCGTCTGTCCAATCATATTTTTATATTTACAAAGTTGTTCCTTCATCAATCTTTCAATTTGTTTGTCATTTTGTCCATCTATCCATCATCGGTCTGTTTGTCAATGCATCCGGTTCTCAGTCTGTTTTGTCCCTCAGTTTGTTTGTCCATTTACCTCCCGTCTGTCCGTCCATCTGAACTGAGAACTCTGGGAAAGTGTACAAATTTCAACATGAATCATTCATTGTGACTAAACACCGGCAAACTACGACTTTCCGAAAACAAATGAAATATCATCACCGCAGTCTTTTTGTTTTTGCGACGCCAAACTGCTGAAACTATTGTGCAGCTTTTGCTGGTTGAAAAAGCAAAAGCCTGCTGGCCATTTAAAGTTGTGAATAATTAAAGCTTTACAAGAGCCCCGAAAAGGCATTAAGCTGCACAATTAAGGAAGCCAGCATGGAATTAATTGTGGTGTTTGCAGGAAGCCGCTTTTGTGCTGCCGGTGTTGTCTCGTCCCTAAGTGCTCAGATACCTTTTGTTTTTAGGCAGTTGCTCATCAGTTTTTGATTTTTATTAGGCAATTATCTTCATACTTTGGAATTATCTTGTTTGTGTTTAGTTTCTAAACTGGCAAAAGTTTTTATTTATTTTTGTAAGTTTGAATATTAAAGTTTTGCCAGCAGTTGTTCTACAGTCTCTTTGGAGATTTGACGTTAATTGGATTTAAAAAGCCTGTCCACATCGCACGCAAGCATCCGTTGCAAACATTAAAATTCTATACAGCCAACATGTGAATAATTGAGATGTTTTTGCGATCATTTCGTGTTTTCCTTTTCAGTCCAGAGCAGGCGAGACTCTGTGAACTGGAGGACCAATCAAAGGCGTCCAAGAAAGGCATGTGGAGCGAGGGGGGCGGCACACACACTATCCGCGACCTCAAGTACACCATCGAGAATCCCCGCAACTTTGTGGACTCCTTGCACCAGAAGCCCATCAACGGTAAGGAGTTCTGATGAAGGCTTGGATCATTCTTGTAAAAAAACAAACAAGGCAAAGGAAGTTGGTGCATAAACACAAATATTCTTCTTTTTTTTTTTTTGTCTGTGAAGATTGTCAGGATCGCATCTTTCTTGTAAGTCATTCGGCCCTGCTACACTTCACAAGGCCATCCTTTAATTCTCATCTCCAGCCCGCTCGAGGTGCAACGCTCCACTCGATTTATTTCCAGACGATTGCTGGGAACGGCGGCTCAGCTCATTTCACAACTCTTTAATTGAATGGAGGAAACGAGCAGCTGATGGCTTTTCTTCTGCTTTCATCTCTTGTTGCCGTTCGTTCTCGTGAAATTCAGGGTCATTTTGAGATCAGATGGAATTATCCGGCGTGGGTGCTGAAAATGTCCAAACGGACGCAGCGGCGGAAAGCTGAAATACCCGTGGACAAAGTCCATCTCAAAATCTTGCTCTGTGTAAAGAATACTAATTTAAATAGTTGGCTCAGCATTCCCAGAGTTAGCTAAAGAAGTTTTGAAATCCGTGCAAACATTTCTAAACTAATTAATAATTATGAGTGCCTTTTTTTTTTTTCTTTTTTTTTGCTGACGTATTCATATCCTTTGAGCTCTTTCATAGCACAGACTTCAGTATATTCTGTTTGGATGGTATTTAATTTGATTGGCCAATATAATAACTAATATGCATTTGCGTTATGTCTAGCTGAGTCAGCTGTTTGTAGAACCACGTTTATCTGCAGCTGCAGCTGTGTGTTTCTACTGGCTTTGCTTGTAAAGAGACTGAAATTGCTTTCAGTTTTTGCAGAATGTCTCAAACTTTAATTACATCATTTGGGAATGTTAGTTTTTCTTTTTTAAGCCTCGTTTCTTCCTTAGATTCAGGTCCTGATTTTCAGTCAGATTTGACTTGATGTAACCACTGTAGAAATTTCACTTTGTTTGGCTGCATTCATCTTGCCATCAACTGCAAAAAAAAGAATCCTAACATCATAATGCTGCCGCCACCAAATATAAAAATGGGAGTGGTGCGTTTAGGGTCATGTGAAATGTTACTTTTCTTTTGTGTGTCCATCAGATGGGAACTTCAGGCTCATCTAACCAGAGCACCTTCCAGTCATATTTGATACAAATCTGTTTTTGTTTAGCAGCAACTGTATACTGTCTGACAGGACGATAATTATCTATTTCTGAAATATAATGTCCATTAAAAAGCTGAACTTACCAGGATATTTTTTTCTTCTCTTGTCTTCCCCTCAGCCATCATTGAGCATGTGCGAGACGGCAGCGTTGTTCGTGCCTTGCTGCTCCCAGACTATTATCTGGTCACCGTTATGCTGTCTGGTGTGAAGGTAAGTAGCGTCGGATGTACTTTAGGATTTCTCAGTACTACTTTCCTTTTTTTAGTTTTTTAAATTACTGAATAATTGCCAGACTAATCATGAAGACATGAGGAGTGACTGCACTTTTTCTTCTCCTCCTCATCTGCTTTGCTTTGACTGATCCACTAGTGTCATATCTGAGCAACTCAATTCCCCATCAGTCTCTTTCACCCAGTCTAGCCTTGCCAGTAGACCACTCAGGATAACTAATCTTTCTCATCTCGTACTTGAGGATATTAAATCTATTTTAAGGTGTTCTTTGTCTCAACGCATAAAGGCTTCTCTGCTCAATGAGCATTTCATTCATATGTCTGTTTTTGTGCTGCTTTCAACAAAAGATTTAATATTACAGCTACATCTGTCAGGATATTGGACAAGCACAACAATATGTTTATGTTCACTGTACGTACAAAATGCTCCTTTACCAGTAAGTGGTAATTGTATGTAAAGGATGTAATTTGACATACTCGACTGTTGTTTCTGGTGCGACTGCAGTGTCCCACGTTCAGAAGGGAAGCAGACGGAACAGAAACGCCGGAGCCGTTCGCAGCAGAGGCCAAATTCTTCACCGAGTCCCGGCTTCTGCAGCGAGATGTTCAGATCATTCTGGAGAGCTGTCACAACCAGATCATACTGGGAACCATCCTGCACCCGGTAACACCTAGTGCGAATCAGGCCTCGGTGTTGACACTGGCAGAAAACTAGGCCTTCTGTCTTGTTGTGTGTTTATCTGCGGATCTGTCTCTGTCTCAGAATGGCAACATCACAGAGCTCCTGCTGAAGGAGGGCTTTGCTCGCTGTGTGGATTGGTCCATGGCAGTTTACACCCAGGGAGCTGAGAAACTCAGAGCTGCTGAACGGTGGGGACGTTTTAGACTTCATGTTTGGTTTTATTGTGATTCTGATATTGAGCAAAAAAATAAAACATAAAAATAACCTGTAAAACATTTTCCTCCTCTATTTGAAATACTCAAGTAAAAAACAAACAAACCAAAAAAACCCAATATAAAACAAAATGACAGGTAGTTTTATTATGCTTAGATTCACTGAGATCCATTTTTATCTTCAGCTTTTTAGCTGCCAGCCTCCCTGACCAGTGTCGGTCTTTTTTTATTGTCATTTTTTTTTTTTTTTTTTGTCCCATCTTTACGCATTGAGGTCCTTTTTTTCCTAAGCAAACTGTTAATTTAGGTAAGTGATGGGAGGACACTCCCACCAGAACAGCTGGACTTTATATTCAGTTCATCAGATTCCCCATAGTTAATGCTTGGTTTGTGTCCAAGAAGACAATAAATGTTGAAATTGGATCCAAAAGTACAAAAAATGGAGTCTTTTTCTAATGTTTATGCAGTCTGGTTATTGCAGATTGATGTTTTTGACATGTTCTCAAGCATATGTGTTTTTAAACTGAGTTGTACGGGATAAAAGTCACTAAAGTTAGGAAGAGTTTTAATGCTGCATGTGGTCTCGTTCTTCACAGAGACGAAGACGAAGAATTTGAACAGGATTGTTTAGACTATTAGAAGCCAGTCTGTCGCAGGGCAACACAGAGACAGACAGGACAAACAACCATGCGCGCGCACACACACACACAAACACACACACACACAAACACACACACACACACAAACACACACACACACACACACACACACACACACACACACACACACACACAAGGAGGATTGCGAGGCATCGCTGCGCCACTGTGCAACCTTGGGGAAAAAACATCCATTAATTTAAAATAAAAAAGTCAACTGCTGCAGTTATACACAGTTGTGCTAGGATTATGTCAGTTTTATTATTGAAATTCTTCTCATAGATTGCTCTCCATTAAACCTTTAGTTTTTTTACTGTCTCGCTAAAATGTATTTATTTATTTTTTATGCTAGGTCTGCTAAAGAGCGCAAAGTCCGCATCTGGAAAGATTATGTGGCACCTACAGCCAACTTGGACCAGAAGGACAGACAGTTTGTTGCCAAGGTAAGATCCTAAAGTGCCACAACCTTAATAGCTTTATAGACTTTATAGACTTTAATCTTTAGCATTTTCCCATTTTGTATTAACTTGTTACCAATAAAACTCCCCCACAGATACTTTGCAATAAATAAGTTCCAATTAATTTACTTATATAGCAGTGGGTTACAACAAATGTTGCCTTTTGTCACAATAAAAAATAAATAAATAAATTGAACATCAGTAATTAAATTCAACAAATAAATTTCACTATTCCTTCCCATTCCTTGATATTAGGAAATCGTAACAGTGACGCTAAGTACTGCTTCTGACATTTTGTGACATTTTGCGTCTTGAACAATATCTTCTGTCATGTGTTGACATTCACTGCCATGAGAAAACGTCACACCTGGAATAAAACCAGCAACAAATATTGAATTCCACAAAATCCTTTGTGATATCAGTATTGCACATAGTAATATTAGTGATGTTTTTTTTTGTTTTTTTGCAACGTCTTTTACAGCACAACTAGACGATAAATGAATTACTGAGAAAATAAACTTTTCAGTGATTTTAATTGTAAGTATATGGAGAATGGTAAGATGTTCAGTAAATATATTCAGGGTAGGAACATTGTGAGGTGAAACAATAGCACTATCATCTTGCTGAATATGAAGAAAAACGCAGCAGCCCTCAAAGCCATTTTTTGGGGGCAAATGGTCCTTATGGCAATTATGTATCTGTAACAGCATCGCAGTGTGACCTCAAAAGCCAAAAATTCAGAGAGATTGGCTTTGGATGTCATAGACACAGCCTTGGGCACAAAGAAATGTTCTCAATATCAACTACAGATGGATGCAGTTCCCACTCGTTGTCCTAACTTATGGATTCAAACCTGGGAAGACTGACTGCTTGATCTGTTTTGGTACTGTGGCCTAATGTGATCATCTCCTGGAGATGACAAGTTATCTTTTCAGACTTGTCACTTTAATGTAGTTTAGCAACTGTAGCTGCAAATCATCAGCGTGAACTCGGTCCCTTCTGTAAACATTTTTATAAGTTGAAACTCAGACCTCATTTTGTTCAGAATATATAAGGAAAGTTGAAGGGAGGCTTTTTTTTTTCTTCCTAAAGCCTGCATTTAGTCTGTGTTCCCTCCCTCTGTACCCTAAACTTTTTAAGACCCTGAAAAATTCATAGCCAGCCGGAGGGTTACATAAAAGGTGTTGCTTAGACAATCTGCTTGCAGAAGGGTTTTAATAAACTGCACACACAGAAGAAATCCACAAACATGGACAGTGTTTATTTTTTCTCTTATTTGAAATGAATAAAACATTTCTATCCTTCGTGTGGGCTGCTTTATGTCTTAAAATGATCCCATAAAAGGGGTTTGATGCCTGTGTGGGATGGACCGGTCATTTTGGTGTTTACATCAACAAGAGGCACTGATGTTCTTTAGACATGCGGTCTTAATGGCTTTCAAAGTTTTTGTCTGCAAGCTGAAAACCCTTCAACTGTAAATGTCTATCTTTGTTTACAACTCTGCTGCTGACGGTTGTCATTCAAAACATCACAACTGATAAATCCGTTGAGAAAATAAGTGCCCGATCGACGGACATGAGATTACTCAGGCATGTTATTACCGCACTATATTCACCCCAGAGGCATTTGTCGCTAGATAATCCTGCAGTGTAAGGACTCTCAGAAGGACACGTCTATCCATCAATCCCGTCATCATTCAATCCTCCTTTATCCACGTCCACTCAACTTTTTGCTTATTACCTGAGTGACGGATAGGTGAAGAAGCACAGAAGGTCTGATTCCCACGAGTCTCTCCAGCTGATGATTTTTTTTTTTTTTTTTTTTCATTTTTATGTTTTTTTTTTTGTTTTTTTTTACCTTGTCATCTGTCTTGTCTTTTCTGGCTTGAGGATACAGATGTAGGTTGTTGTCTTGTTCTCCCCAGGTAATTACTGTCCTGCACAACGATGTGTTGGTTAACTTGTTTTTCCTCATTTTAAAACAAATTGTCAGTTGTATAAGAAAATCTGGGTGGAGGCAAACATAATGCATTTCCAATGCAAAAATTATCCACATCATCAAGATTGGAAAAAAAAAGTATTTCTGTAAGTTTTAATTTATTAGGAACTTTTGGATCACCAACCTCATAATGATAGAAGGATAACTGGAAACGGGGAATACTGAGACGGATTTGTGATTTGCACGATTTAGTAACCTGATGTTGATCCTTAACCCAGTCCTGACATTTGTTTTTCTTTTACCGTCAATAGAAGTATGTTCCTGCTGCAAGTAGATCAGCCTTATGTTTGATCCAGAATATGACCTTGATTCACGAACCATGGTGACTTGATTGTAAAAAGTTTTGGAGGTTCCAGTCGGACATGTTAGTTAACTGTCCGTTCCAGTCTGTTCTGCCCTCTCCATCACTGGCCTCCATGTGTTTTTTGTTGCTGACTGATCCAGAATCCAAGTGGTGATCTCAGCAAAGCCCCAGGTGTTTCTTTTTCTGCAGCCAGAGTAAAAGCACAGCCCACCGAAGAACAAATGTGAAATAAAATAAAACTTTACTAAACTGAACTTAAATGTTTCTTCTTTGACTAGGATCCATTTGGATTACTTGTAATCTGTTGGTAGACTGGAGATGATGTGCTACGAGTCGGCCGAATTGAATTGAACATGATGCGCTCAACAAAAGGATACCGTTGAGTGCATTAGCTGCACTCTGTTCTATGATTTAACACCAACTACGACTGACATCTGTGTCACATTCACGGAAGGCAGAAGCTGAGGAGTTGTACGGATAAATTTAATCCAGTTTTACCACAATTTACAGCAAAATGTATTGAAAAACCAACATTCATTTTGGTTTTAGAGGTTTAGCCGTATATTACATAAGTGATTTTTCAGGCCTGGTTTGGCCAGCTTGCAGGTGAATTCAATTCTTATATAAATAAGAATGTTGTCCCATTGAGCTCTTATGCAGCATTGAATTGGATTAAAGTTATACAGATCTGGATAAGAAAAATGGTTACATTTCTCTTGTATCTACCCTTTCCTCCAAGCTTTCCACCTTCTGTTCATCTATTCATCCATTGAATTATCCATCTCTTTACCCATCAGTTCTTTTTACAGGTGTATCCATCTGTTGTATCACTGCATCCATTTATCCCTCCTTTTGACCATAAATTCATCCATTTCTTTCTTCCTTCCTTTCTTCATTCCATGTTTGTATGCTCCATATCTAATGCCTGATCAATTTACAAACATCACAAGATATTCATAAAGCCAGATGGCCAAACCAAAGTCCAGGTCCAGGTTTCATTCAGGATGTGACTTGGGGTGGACGTACCTGGTCTGATGGGGTTCATAGCTGCCTCTTTAAAGAAATTCTAGGAAAAGCAGTTTTTCAAGCATTATATGGAGTTCTGTGTTTTCCCCTCTCTAGAATAATTTACCCACAGTTTTGTCAGCCACTCTTTTGTTCCCCTCTGCCCAGCGACTACACTGAAGTCCTCATCACGCCCTTGGAAACAATCCGAGTTGATGTGCAGCCCTGTAATCGGGCTGACAAAACCATGTCCACTGGCAGCAACACATAAACTCAAAGCATAGTTGTTTCTTTCAGATAAGGTGATAAGACTTGAGTAATGAGCGAGTCCTGGCTAGGCCTTTACTTCCCCCCGGAGTAAAAACTAACCTAATAGATTCAGGTGTCAACCAACACATTTCCCTGACAGTCGCCAAGATCCCTCCTGCACAGTGACTGATCCTGGCTGCTGCAGTTGTCATGTCCTCCTCTGGCAGAGGGTGGCAGTAGATCTCCACCTCTAGCATCAGATTAGACAAGTGAGTCATGCTGGCAGCCTATTTGTCTTCTCGGCCCTCATGGCAACAACTTTCTGCTCCATTTTCCTATCTATTCACCATCTTTTCCTCTGTCTCTGTGCCTGTGATATTTGCACTGAGATTACACTCCGTCTCCCTGGCTCGCTCGGTCTTCACGTGCGTGTTGATTTGTCCATCCCCCCAACCCCCACCCTGTCAACCCCTCCTCCCTCTGGTACACCCCAGCAGCTTCCTATTTCAAGTCTCTCATCTCACGCTCTCGGACCGATAATTAGGCAGTAAAAGCTAAACCGTTTTTATTCTGTTCCTGCCACATTCTCTCTCTTGCACTTTGCTTGCTTGGGCAGGCCTCAAAATGACCTTGTTACAGTGTAAGGCTGGTGTGTGTGTCGCTGTGTGATTGCATGCACCCCCCCACCCCTACAGCCACCCCCCCAACCCTTGCATTTACTCATTGCACCTCCTCTCCCCCTTCCCAGTCTCTCTCCCTTCTGCTCCCTGTGTCTCTGGATCTCTCCCACTCAGCTCAGTGATTAGTGTATGATGTATTTTGGCTGCTGTTGTGGGCAGCCTATTTAGCATGTGGGTTGGTCTAATTTCTGTTCTCTGGTGGCAAATGCAAAGGCGGTCTTATTTGCTTCTGCAGAATAATGAATTTCTTGATGAGTCTGACACACCTGGATCCGTGTCTGAAATTTGTGTTGAGGAACCTTAACTTTTTTTTTTTCTCTTTCAAACAGTCTTTTTAATTACCACTACTATCACACACACACACACACACACACACACACACAACCAACCAACCACATGGCCCGAACTCCAGTCGACGCATGGCTCAAAGCTGCATCTTTCAATTTGCAGACTTTAACCTGAGCGCAACCTACTCTTGAGCTGCAGTTAGGCTGATGATGAGTGAGGCCATTTAAAGGAAGAGTGGGTGGCAACATGTGTAGAGCGATTGATTTCTCAGTCTCCAGCAAGTGACCTACTTAAAGGCTCAGGGTTTGGATGCCGTTTCCATCTCAATCACATTGTACCCCCAATCTGTCTTGTTACATGAAAAAGCACATTTATAGAGTGGGTTGAGTTGGAAATCTTTTTTTTTTCTTACCCCCAACATAGTTTATAGGGTGTCTGCATTTCCTTAAGTCTTAAAGTCTTGCATTTATGTAGTTAAAATGAAGGCCTTATAATGTATTAAATAAAAACATTTATATGAATACATTTCTCAAAGGTATATTCTGTCAGAAGTTTGAGTCGCACTCTGACTTCTTTCTTCTTCCGCTAACTAGCTGCTAATATATCTTTGTTAACCAGCTAGACAGCTTTTCTGCATTTATCATGTTTTTTTGCCACTGGCTCGCTTCTTTTGCCAAGTCGTAATTCAGCAAGATCCCCCAATCATCTCTTGTATTTATAGGTTTTTTGCTCTTACATTTAATTCAAGGTGGCACTGAAAAACCCTTAAATTTGATTTGCTGAAATCTGTAGATACCCTGGTTTATAAGATTTGTTAATTGAACCTATTTATGATTCCCTGTTGAGGCTTACTGTAATGGAATGGAGTCTATTGTCCCTACAAATGACCTAACTAGTACACAGGGTCCACCCGAGCTGTTCTGTGATGACCTCAATGGTTTCTTAGAGACCTTTACTGAACAAACAACATAATTTAAGAAAGAAGATTTCAGACTGGGTCAGATAACAACCAGAGTAAAGTGTTCCTGTAAAGTGATGAACATCTTCCTGTCCACTGGGATTCTTTTTTCTAGTTAATCATAAATCCCTGTAAAATGGGTAAATTTGAGGTTGCAATGCAACAAAATGTGAATAAGTCTAAAGACTATGAATACTTTTGAAAGGCACCATGGTTACTCTTGCAAACATCTTTAAGCCTGTCCATCTTCCAGAGGATGTTTGTTTCTTTTTAAGCCGTTTTTTCTCTTTCACTCTGTCTCCTCATCAACCCTCCCTGCTTCCAATCCCCTAGATAAGCGAACGTCCTCGTCCTGTCCTCTAAACCTCGCTGCCCTGCTGGGAGGCCTTAGCTCACTTAGTCAGTCAGGACTTCACTCCATCTTAACTCACTTTCGGTGCCTTCTGCTCACGATCTAGCCACACTGTTGTCCTCCTCCTACTTTGGACTGAATCTCTTCCTCTCCATTTATCCTTTTCGTGCTCCTTCACTTCCCATTTTTCTTTCAGACTATCTGCTCACTCACTCAGCAGAATGCACTGCTTGTGTTTGCGCTCCTCCACTTCCCTTCAATGCAGGCCTGTGATGACCCCAAAGAGTGTGTAAATGTATTTGAGATGAAGCAGGGTTTAAAAAAAAAAAAACTTTCTTAGGTTCTTATTGGTGCTTCCGAGACTTGGCAGCTAATACGGCATCCTGAGTTTGTTTTGACAAGTATTGCCTTTTGTCATTGCAGGTGATGCAGGTGGTCAATGCTGACGCCCTGGTGGTCAAGCTCAACTCTGGAGAATACAAAACCATCCATCTGTCCAGTATTCGCCCTCCGAGGAACGAGGGAGAGGTACAGAGAAACCTGTCAGACTGGACATATGATCACCTTTACACACTGACTTGATGCTTTCCAGTTTTTAATATACAGTCAATAATATCCTCATTCAGAGCCGTTTGTCTCTCGATTCCCCCCTTTCTTTCACGTGGGGATTCTCCATCTACAAATAATTGATATTAATTTTGACCACTTGGTGGCGCCCTAAGTTGGGACACATGTAAAACACTTGCACACACCCAGTGGTTGCAGCACTGCAGAGAGTGAGGCTAATCGATTTTTTATTTTTTTTTTCCTACCACACTCTACATCTTTCCTTCGAATCCGCTCTGGACTGTGAAAACACTCGTACACGGGCCCATACCACTGACCATGTGACGCTGGGGAATGCATATTTATTGACACAGATGGAAAAAGCTGTGTCTATGCAGTGATGTCGAGACACAGATGTGTGGGATGTCTCTTGATCATCCGTCTATTTTTTTATTTTTGTATTATTTCCCCTTCGAACTGAGCTTCTGTCAAGACTTTAGAGTAAAATCTCTGAATCCCTTTTTGACTTAGAGACTTCATTAGCAGCATGTTTACTTAGAAAGCGATCAGCGGCACCTGGAAAAAGGTGCAAATGTTATGCATATTTAAAATCAGTTGATGCTATGTTTAGTGTGGTATTAATTAATGAGGAAGTCATGCTTCTTGTTTCTGCCGCTCCTGTTGTAAAAGTCAGCTTGCACAACATCTGTCAGAACTCTTGTTTTGTGTGTGTGTATTTTAATTGTTTTTAAGTTCCTCCTCCTATTCTATGTTGTTTCCTTTTCATTTTTTATTCCCTCCAGCTTTTTTTTTTAAAGTTTTTATTTTTTTATTGTTGCCCTTTTGGTTTTTATATCCCGCCCTCATTACTACTCCTTCTTTCTCGCTTTCTTCACTGCCATTGTTGGTGCCTCTAATCATTAAGATGCTGCTTTGTATCTTCCCTTGCCTTTCATCTGTTTTTCTTTTCTCTCTTCTTCACTGTCACTTTCTCCAATCCTTTCTCCCCAGGGCATGCACACTGCAGTTAGGATGTTGACCTGCACCACTGCCCCTTTTCTGTGTTAATTCTTTATCTCTCTGTGGTTGTGACAAGCTTTTGGGTAAAAAAAAAAACAAAAAAATTTCTCCCTGTTTAGTCTTTCTCTCTTATTCCTCAGAGCTCACCGCTTGTCCTCACATTTTTCCGGTTCTCAGTGTTACTCTTTATGCTGTCTGTCACTCCGTCTTTTCCTGCGCCAGATGCTTCAGCAGTATGTGTTTTGTGCTTCATTACACTGTCGTATGTTGCAGGGAGCTCCGGAGAGGGGAGCCCAGATGTGAATCTGATGTGTGTATTGTATTGCTGTGACACTGGAACACTTGTGTTCTGCTATTATTTCACCTCATGCATATTTATTTGCGTGGCTTTGTTTCATCAGACTGCTGCACGGATATAAATAAGACTAATCCTGCAATGAAAATGTAATTTCCAAATATGCAGACGGTCATTAAGGCACCTGATTGCATTTTTATCCGATTAAATAGCGATAAAGCAAACAGATGCATACTGGAATGCTTTGCAGTTTTTTGTTTACATGTGAATTTATTCCGATTTAGTCACTGTTATGACTGCAGATGTGTGTTCCCTTTTTAGATCTTACATTGTGCATAAAATGTTGCAGCCTTTAGTGTTGTTTTTTTTAACAAGGGTTGTACATGGTGCTACTGCTGGTGTTGTTTGTTAGCTAGTTATTTTTGTCTGAGCTAAAGAGCTCCCTGCCTGTCTGTACTGCTGTTGGCTCAGCTTTGAGTGTTGTCGCTATGGCAGCAGTGCAGAGTTATGATAGGTTTGCAGATGAGACCTTTTAACTGGAGCTTTCCTGAAATTTCTTTTAACCAAGCAAAATACAGTGCCTTGCAAAAGTTTTCATACCATTTAACATTGTTTTGGTACGTTTTATGTCACGGCTATTATTTTCTTTGTTGTGGGATTACTGCAAAGCAACACATCATTGCAGTGCAGAGGCAAAATGGGTACATGGTAGCGTTCTCGTTTTAATCTGTAAAGCTCGACAGGTTGTTCCACCCAGTCCCCCTCTACTCTGACGCCCCAGATAAAATCCAGTACAAACAGTTGCTGTTGCAGGAAGACGGCAAATTCAAATAAAAACATTGCAGTTTGAAGCTTTAACATGACAAAATGCTGGCAACTTTAACAGAGCACCCTTTTTTGCATTCAAGCAAAAGGCAGTTTTCTGTCCAGTGTCATTTCGTAGCGCGGTCTGTGCCTGGCCACTAAATTAAGTAAGCCGTTGCTGGATACGAGCTTAATTTCATACCCTGTCCGCTCACCTTTACAGATGCAGATGTAATGTTTCTCCTTCAGTTACCAGAGGCCATGGTGGACAGTGTAATCTTCCTTTTATTACCGCTGCATGAGTGGTTTTGATAGCCAATAAAATAATTGTAAAGCATCTCCAAATCATCCGCAAAGTATCCGCAGAGAGACGAAAACGTGCGCCGTGTTTAGCCGGAAGCTGAGGGTTGGGCCTAGTGAGTGTCAGGTTGTAATAGCTGTATTTTTGTTGGCTTTTCAGCCGTGGGGGTGACTCTCATCTTAAGGTCAAGACAAGAGGAGGTCACAGCAGGTATCTTTCAGCCAGAGGCGCTTCACGCACCGACATCATGTTGGCTAACATTGTCATGAGCGAGGCAGTTTCTTCCTTACAGTGCAGCAGATGGACGTAAAGACATTGTTACGGTTTGAAGCACTGTTTTCACACACACACACACGCACGCACACACACACAGACACACGCAGACGTGGCTGTTTAAGCTTGGTTAGGCTTTGTCAGGAAACATCTTGAAAATTGGCGTCAGACCATACGCAAAGATGGGCTCAGCAGACAAGCTGTACAGTTTCTGTGTTTATAAAGACATTTCAGTTGTGTGCGTTCTAGCTAATAAATGGACAAAACAAAAGAAATAAGTAAAACTGCTCAGAGAATTAAAAATGTGAGAATTTAGTTAATATACTGTTTATGAATATATGCAGATATGTTTGGATGTCTCCAGGGATTTCTTGTGCCAGTTGTTTTTGGCTGGATGTGTGTGTGTGTGTGTGTGTGTGGTTAGTAGTATGCAGGCCAGATGCAATGTACCAGTGCACTGATGAACTGTGACAGGTCCTGCCAAGCCCCTCTCCACTCCCCGTCTCCTCTGGTTCGTTTTAGTCTCCCAACACCACAACTCTCCCCTTCCCTCTCATGACTATACTAATTGTGCTCAGACTGACAGATTAGTGGACCAATGGTGTGTGCCTGCAGGAAAACATGGGACACTAGTGTCCTCACTCGCTCTCATCTCTCTTTATCCTCTGTCTTTTTTTTTTTTTACCCCCCCGTTACCATAATGGTATATCTTCGATTGTGAGATATTTTTAACTTGAGAGTTGAAGTCGTCATTTTTCTTTGTGTTTAAAAAAAAAATTTTATTCACATTTGCAGTAGTACAAGCTGGGTGTATGCCTTTGAGTAGCTCGCTGTTACACCCACTCACACTCGTATTAATGTGCGTGTGCCTTTACTCTGTGTCCATAAAATCTCGAGTGTTTTTTGGGTGTTTTCACGTCTTGTGGTTTAAGTAGAGTTTAGTGGCGCTAACAGACGAAACGGAGCAGTCACCTTGCTGTTCTTACATAAGACTGGCTCATCCCAGTGCTGCACCGTATAGCTCTGCCTACTCGTCTAGCCTCTCTGCAGCTCTCCCCTCGGAACACCGTGTCGCTTGAGCGGGTGTTAATTTACTGGCCGCTTTATTAGGTACACCTTTTCAGTTGCTATTTTTTCCCCACACAAACGGCATATCAGCCAGTCAATGCAGTTTGGCACCTGGACGTGAAGACAATTTGCTTTAATTCAAGCATGGCATCAGAGTAAGAGGGAAAGGCGATTACTTATTGACCGGTTCGAAATGGTCCCAGAAAGGCACCGGCAGCACTAAGCGC
Organism: Poecilia reticulata; assembly: GCF_904066995.2. Classification (NCBI taxonomy): domain Eukaryota; kingdom Metazoa; phylum Chordata; class Actinopteri; order Cyprinodontiformes; family Poeciliidae; genus Poecilia; species Poecilia reticulata. Next base: position 7,299,539 of record NC_088852.1, on the reverse strand, counting down.
AAAACACGTCGAACTTTGAAACACAGTGGCCACCCGGTGTCTACCCTGTCAGCCGAGAACAGGAAACGCACACTGCAGCTCACACTGGTCAACTAAAGAATGGGGAACAATATAGCCTAGTCCCAATCTTGAAACATTCAGATGGTAGAGTAGGAATTAGGCATAAATGATATGAAAGCATGGATCCATCTTGTGTTGTATAACTACGTTTGGCTGCTGCTGGTGGTGCAGTGTTGTGGAATGGTACGTTTTAGCAAGGTTTAGGCTCCTTAATACCAACTAAATATTGTTTAAACAATTACTTACCTCAGTATCTGCTGTCCATGTCCATCATGTACACACATTTAGACTTCATTTACTCGTTCTATGACTTTTCCTTTACATTTCATTTAAGGGGGGTAAACGCAAAGACATGCCACATTTTTATGGTTTTCATTTAGAATTTATGAACTATGCATCTGTTTTCTGTGTTGGTCTGTTAGATAAACTTCCAGATAAATTCAACATTTCTTGGTTTCAAAGTGATAAAATGTAAACGGATACAAAAGGTCTTGACATTTATGTAGCCCAAAAAGTTTTCAATGTTACGACTGATCATTATCAGCACACGACTTATCAAACAGTAACAAAAAGACAGTAATTTGCATCCAGATTTTAAATAAGAATCTACTAGCTAAATATGAGATTAATATTTATTTCTATTTGTGGTGTTTGTCCTTCTCAACAAATGTTGAATACTTGATTCTAGCATGTTTCTTATTGCTTTCACTAAGTGTGTGGTGCCACAGCTACAAGTGGACAACCAGTCCACACTTTATTTTTATATTTTCACAGCCCCCTCTCAGCATGGTGCATTAGTTCACATCAGAACTTGCATAATCAGAGACATTACAAACAACCGAGAAAACAGTAGCATTTGTTATGTCATTGTCTGAAGAAGCTGCAGTTTTATAATTGGTTTTGAACTAACACTGCTATTCTAACACATATCAAAAAGCCTATTGGATTTATTACTAACCAAACAAAAATAAAAACATGATTGGACATTATTAAACATTTCACACAATTACATTTAAATTTGCTGTGCATGTTGTAGCAAAATTATTTTTTTCTAGTTCAACACAGACGCACAACACACACTCAGTCACGCAAAAGGGCAATTTTGATTTACCAATTAAATTGACTTTGCTAGGGTACATAGTGAGAACATTAAGCTTTACACAGAAAGACCTCAATCCAGGATTTACACTTAAGATCGTTTTGCTGCAAGGATAAAAGTTTGTTTTAGGATAACTGGAGATATTAATGCTAAAACATTCTCATCTGGTGAAGTAGAGATAAAATGCTCCATGAAAATGTTGTCAGTGTTCTGATTTTGACATTAATGTTTTGGAGCACAGTCATTGACAACAGAGGAGGGTTACCCATTTCATGACACAGTGGTGCAGAACTGGCAAAGTAAGACAAATTGGTAGCAATTGTGCCTCCTTCTCACTGACGGGCAGCATGTTCCTGCTTAGCAGTTGAAATTGCTAAGACTTGGCCTGCTGTTTTGTTTGGGCTGTTGCTTGAGTGGACAATATACAAATTGCTGCATTAGAATACTCAAAACCCCTGATGTGGGGTTTTGAGTATGGCTTTTAGTGGAAAGAAACTGGAGCACACACACAGGAGTATTAATGTAAGAAATAAAACGTTGGTTAAAAACGTTTTGAAGAAGAGTACGAGAAATTTCCCCACTTGATCACTGGTTGAACGGAACGATAAAGTGGCTGAAAATGCCATGGAAATATCGAGCACAAGTGCTTTTAAATTGCAGGAAAGTATAGATTTGAGCAAACGTCAAAAGCCAGTCAAACACTAAGTAAAGGTCACCAGACACGGGGTGCCTGCTAGACATCTTGGATGGCATTACCAGCAGTTAATGGAGTTTGATGGAAGTTTTGTTGAGACTTTGCAGGTGTCTGGCATTTACAATAACATGCAGGATAACACAGGTACCCTTGTGTATTGGTATCAGGCACAAAGGTACTTGTATTGGTATGTTGGAGACATGTCAAATCTCAAACATTTGTGTTTTTTTTTCTTTTTTTCTTGTGAGTTCTGAAATTCTTCCAGAATGGTGTTGTGATTATTTTCCTCACCGTTTGTTGCATTCCTATCTTTAGAAATGTGGCATATATGTCAAACAGGGTGCAATAGCTATGAGCGATCTAGCTGCACTCCTAGCTAAACGAGGTTACTTGTATTAGAAAGGGGGGAAGAAGGGTGAAATCATTGATTTATTTTTCCATTAGATATTTTACAAACTGGTTAGTATCTTTCCCCAAAGACGGACCTTCTCTCCACACTATTGTGTGCTCAGATTTGATGAACAGTTAACATCTGCGCCTCTCTGAGAGTCCGTTGAATTACGAGAGGAAGCAACTTGTTTTTGTTTTTTTTAAGTTGTAGATACAAGAGATGTCAGGATTTCCTATCTTCAAAATGAGTCGGTCATTTTGGAATAAGCAATTACTGATACAGAGTCTCAGTCAGATACTTTGATATAGATTAGATTGGCAACTCTGTATAACCACCTTCATTCCTTAATGGGAATGTCTGCCGTGTCGTGCCCTCCTGAGCTTTTCCTCTTACTCAGAGTAGCCACCAAAGTTTAGCTTTTATGCAATCTGAGCAATTTTGATGCTGATTATCTGAAATCTCCCTTTTACAGAATGATTGTGCTAACCGTCCAATTTATTTAACATATATAAATAAATATATTATCGTTGGAGAAACCTGGAAACGCTGTTGGGCTGCTTACGTTTCTTGCATTCTCTTTATGCTGCCTGCCTGAATGCGCTGGTAATTGCTGCTTGAGAGAGAGAGAGAGAGAGAGAGAGAGCGTTCTCAATCAACTCATGTTGCTGTGCACTGCCAGTTTGCCGGCTGATAAAAGCCTATAAAAATGTTTCCCATCATCTTTGACCTTTGGTTTTCAATGTCATAGCATTTAATGACTATTAAATGCTTTGATATTTGAATGATTCAATAATAAAAATGAATACATTCAACCTGCACACACATCGATAGTTGGATTTTTTATTTTTTTTGTATAACTCATATCGTATGTTTTGATAAATAAAGCCTGGTGGGTCTTAACACCATTACTTGTAATAAAATATAATGCCTGATCTGCTGGATAACTTTAGTTCCACTTATTCTAAAATATCGTCCAGCTTTAAAAACAAAAATAAAGTTTTCTTTTTCTCTTGGGCTACATCCTTCATAACCCCCAAACTCTGAAGCCATTTAACGTTTATGCACGGACGTTTGATTCATGTTGTTAAGCACACAACAGTAAGTGTTGAGTGTTTGTCTAAGACTCCCAGAGCTTTGTGTTATCAAAAAATAATGCCCTCATTGTTTGAGACGCATGCATGCAGAGTGTTTTATTTATTTATTTCTCCCTCTCCTCCCCAAAAGAGTAGTTATGCACAAACAACACTCCACTCAATCAGCTAAATGCAAAATTGAGGCCTACTACTGTATACTCCCCCAACATCAGGAAATGACATTCTCCTGAGTCATGATTTTGCTCTTGATGTTTTAGAAGCATAAAAATGCTTCCAGCGGTAGCATCCACACATTCGCAGCCTCAGACCCTGCAGCCCTGCGACACTGTACGATCCAGCATGCACCATGCCTCTGCAGTAGTCAAAGATGATTCCCGAGCCCTAGCCGGTAATATAGAATGAAGGGAATTCACCCCAAATAGAACAAAACTCCCCCTGAGGATAGCGAGCGGGAACAGTTTTTATTGGGTTACGGCTGAGACTTAGCTGCGACTCTCTCCTCTATCTGTAACCTTACCGCTGCTGCATAATAACAGTTTATGGACGACGGTACGGAGAGGTTGTCTGGAGTAATTTAATGACGCTGATGTTGTCAGTTTATCCGGCGAATGAAGCCGAATGTGGCTCCACGGCAAAATAATTAGACTAGTCACAATATTTTTCACTTTATCAATGTGGGGGAGTCTTTTTTTTTTTTTCTTTTTGACTGGGAAAAGAAGGCATGTTTGTTTTTCAGATCATTTGAATTGCATTTAACCAAGGATGCAAGATGTTTCATTAAGCCCTACTTTCTGTTGGCATCTCCTAATGGCAGAGCTTTGTCACTTTGACCTTGCTTCTGTCACTGTTTTATCTTGTGTACATCATAGATTTTATTTTTTTGAATGCTCCACTCCTTTTGCACTTCTCTAATTGGAACACAATGCTGACATTTACACTCTTTCAGTGATTCAATTGTCTTTCTACAGCCTATTAACTGAAAGTTATTTTTTTAGATTCACCACTTCTGTTTAGATTCTATTCTCCTTTTTTGTAGAAATACTACTATTGTATTGTCCTTTTGTCAAATATATACAATAATGAATTGAAGCTGGTTTAAATTTTGGTCTTTCTGCTCCAAATCTCCTGAGTTAAATAGTGGTATCTCACCAGCGGGTCACAAAGAGAGTTGCGGGAACCTGCTAATCACTCTTTCATTTAGGTCAGACATGTTTAAGCAGGAACATATCGCAAACACCTAGCACACCTGCCCTGGAGGATTGAATTTGCTCACCCCTGAACTCTCTGAAACTGACTTTCTGAATCACCTTTTGGCTGAACGTTGAGGGATTTCCACTCGGTATGTGCAAGAGCAGCTCTGGGAATTTACATTTAGCTGATTCAGCTCGAGAAAGAGGATAGTAAGGAGCTGATTAAATAAGGAAAGCACAAACACATTTATCTCATAATTTAATAAAGCCAGCAAAGGCCAGTAACATAATTCTACTCTTTTGCAGCTTTGCCACATCGAGTGACAAAGCATCATAGGAAGATTTGTGCCAATCAAATGCTTCCTTTTAGAGTTCATCTCCCACCAATTTCCACTTGAAGACAGTAATTGATCCCTAAACATTTATACATCCAGACGCATCTCCTTTTTTTCCCCCTTCTTTTTTTTTTATCCCCGTCTCCGTGTCAGTTTGCCCCACATTTCTTTCTGTCATGTTGCCTTTCCGTTTTTCGCAGCTTTTTGTTTTTGTCAATGTTGTACCCATGCAGAGGGAATACAAAAAGTCTCCACACTCCTTTTCAAATGTCTTTTTGTCATAATAAGTGAGACGGATGAAAAATGTAATTGATTTTCCACCTTTGTCATCTTTTTATGACATATATTGGCTTATTTTTCCTCAGCAGTTTGATATTTTTAATTATAAGTTACCTTTAAAAGCCTCAAGACTTATTTTTTTCTTGTTTTTCTCTAGATACTTGATGTTAGTTTCCTTTGTGCGTCTCATCATCTCTTAGGAATGTCTGACCCCTGATCAGTCCATAATTGTGAGCGACCTCATTCTGAGAGATATTTATTAGTGACATAAGCACAATCGCAATGGAGGACTATAAGCTGCTTATAGGAAATGACTTCCAAACCATCGGTTGCCGGAGCTTGTATGAAATGACAGTTGTTGAGCCCTGAGGAAGATGATCTAGTCAAATCAACCAGAACCGCTTCTCTGCACATCTGTTTGTGCCCCACCTCAGAGCTCGGAACAGCTGTAGTCATTAAACATGAATAAAAGGTATTTAAGTCAAGAGGAGACGAGGAACAAACTTGCTCCGTGTGTGTTTTGTTTAAAGACCGATTATACTTTTTGAAAAATGATTAAACCACAATAGCGCTGTACTGGAGATTCAGGAAGGGGAGCATGCTGGTATTGTCATTCATAGTGTAGCTTTTCCTGACAGGGGGTGTAGTTTAATTTCCAGTTGCCTCCTGGTTATTTAATTTATTATGCTCCAGCAAAAAGACACCTGTCACTCTTTGTGCCTGCTGGTATTTTTTGCTGAAGGAGCGACGGGTTTCTTGGCTTTCTTTGAAAATGCAAATAAGTTCCATTTGTGGTCTTTTCTAAGAGGGTAGCGGAGAGTTTTGGAGTGGAGTTCTTTTGTGTGCGGCTGCGTACGTTACATCGGCAGTTGGAGTACCGCCTTGTTGCCGTGCATCCGTTTTTAACATGCAGAGTTTCCGCCTCGCCCGTCCATCTGTGTCCGTGATATCGTTGTATCGAGAGCAGGGAAGGTGTGCCTGTTTGGGCAAATATGTGTTTGCCATTCGCACTTGAATATTTCATTGGGTACAGGGTCTTGTGTCTGCCAAAATGGATAGAAACAGAGCAGGGTAAACAAACTAAAAGCAATAAACCTTTTGGGTGTTTTTGTATGGGTTGAAGTAGACCGTTTCTACTGTATTTAGTTGCATGTTAAGCGCTTAAAAATCCATTACTTTGAACTTTTTTCATTTTGTCACTAATGATAACACACTTAAACATATTAGCTTTGCATAGCTAGATGCTGATGTCTTTCCCCACTCATTCAGATTAGATTGAGTGTGTTTTGTACAGCAGTTTTCTTAATACAAATTCTGGTCTTTTGTAACACATGAATATAGTTTCATCTTAAGCATTTCACTTTAGATTATTTGTAGAGCGCTCAATGTCTGGCCTACCTCTGTAAAACTCATCAAGCCTTTAGAGAACCAGTTCCGACCAGATGTAACAAAGATGACTTCTGATGGCAGTTCACTGGATTTTATTCTGGGGTATCATAGAAAAAGGGGGTTCATACAAATTCATTTCCAACATTTCAGATTGTTAAATTTTTGGGCGGGGGGAGCATTCATAACCAGGCATTGTTTTCCTCCCACTTTGACTTTTGTGTTTGTCAGTTGTATAATCTGAAACCTGCAGCTCATGCTTAGTTATCAACCTTTAAACATGGAATGTAAGTTAAGCTTCTCTTCTTCTGTCTTTTCCTTTTCTCCTCACCCTTTCCCCATCCCTCCATCTGTATTCAGGAGAAGAACAAGGACAAAGACAAACGATTCCGTCCTCTGTATGACATCCCGTACATGTTCGAGGCCCGGGAGTTCCTCAGGAAGAAGCTCATTGGTAAAAAGGTAAGAACCTCTCTCTGATTTTTCTTTTTCTTCCAAGCTCCGAGCCATTTCTTTTTCTTTTTCTTTTCTTTTTTGTTCTCTCCGCTATATGAATGAGTGTGATTTCTTTTTATCAGCGTCTTTGAATTCCGTAATAGTTGTAGATAAAACCACGCAAAATGACTGTAAGTGCTCCCTGCACCTTTTTCATTGACAGACAAATGTATTTCAGAGCTGGATATCCATTTCCCTCTGCGCCTGAGTGTGAATACCAAGTGCTCATGGTAGATGTCCTGGGGCTTACCGCTGGCCCGGATGCACCCTTTAAACAAGCGGTCTTGATTTCCCCCTCTTGTGTCTATTGATCTACTTGGTTTGTACACCTGGGGGGGCTGCTATGATTTACTCACATCTGACCCGTTAGAGCTTAGCAGAGAGTTAAACGCTCCTCCAGACGCATAGCAGGACTCCAGATTTCCAGCTCTGCTTGTGTAAAATATGAATATATCCACCGATGAATGCAAGCTGATTATAATAACAGAATCCAAAATTGACCTAAAGTTGCTAAAAGTGTTTGGGGAAAAACCTTCCATGTAACCTTACTTCTTCCTTTTTGTTTTCGCCAAATGCAAACAGACGGCATTATGAAAGGACGAAAATAGAAAATGTGGTGAAGATTAGCATCGAAATAAACCTGATGGAAGACGGCCAGAGCAGTCGTTCAGGATCACGCTCAGAATTCCAAAAACATCTGCATAAGTTGCAACACATTTTTAAGTTCTGGCATAAACAAACCGAGTGCTTTTAAGTTTCGGCCTGTGCTTCAGTTTGACCGAGACTGTGCAATAGCGGCGTATTGATGACTGGACTCAAGCAACCCTGATAGTAGATGGAGCAAACGGTTCACTCGCGCTTTCATAACAGCACAACTGAGGCTGTTAAACAAAAACACGCACCCACTCAAAGTCAAAAGCCACAAGAGTTCCTTCTGGCTCTCTGTATGGGAGTGAGATTCATATCCCCGTCCCAGCTTCTCATCACAGTCATTTTAATCCTCCTCATTAATGTTTTTTTAATGACAGAAAATTCAGCCCAAAGCCGGTTTTCATCAAGTGAAGCGAAAATAATGATTCTGTTTATTTGTTGCGTTTGTGTTCCCAAATAAATGGGGTGTGCGCATTAGGAAACGGAGACGCAGCAGCCTGTGTTGGGTGTGAATAAATTCACCAGCTACCGCATTAAAACAGTGTTCATGTCTGCGTCTTACGTGCGCATCTTCAAGATTTGTTGGCACCTTATGTTAAAATAAAACTTGCACAAATCTACATACTCTCTGGCCATGTTTATAGATGATTTCGCAGCTTTCTTTGTGAAAAGCAAAAGCACTCAGCTTCGAACAGACAGGGGAAAGTATTAACAGTTTTAACGTTTCCAACTTTAAGTTGTAAACTCGTGCATAATTTGTTATATATCTTGCTTTGACTTCATCGAGCTTCTAAAGTTAACTCTGCTTAATTGTTCAGCGCTGCCTCGAGCAAATTGCCGTTTGTGTTGTTTATTGTACTGGGAGCTGCGCATAATTGTTTGCTTCAAAAGGAGTTAGCTCCTTAAGTGTGTTGACTTGGCTTGTTTTCACTGGAGTCGGTGGGTCTGTTTGCGATGGAATGCATTAAATCACATCTGAACAATTGTGAGCACATACCGGCACATCTCGTGTCTTCAGAGATATGCATCTGCTTTTATAAGGGATTATTATGTCTTAACGCGAAGTAGCCTGAATGCAAATGCAACCTGAATTATATTTTTAATATGAAAAAAAAAAACCACAGCAAACCTCAAACACACTACTGGAGGTAAATTAGCATTTTCTGTCTTGCTCACATTCTATCCAGTTGCTTCTCTTCGGCTTATATCTACTTATGTTTCATGTTTAGCATTCCACAAAATTTAACCCCATTTTTTTTGAAGACATAAAAAAAAGCAGTACATTGAAGTTTGATTAATTTCACTTCCCTTAATTTCAGCTTCCCTCCACTCAGAAAGGCAAACCAAATTCTACTTTGAATAACTTTGACACATTTCTTTAAATTTTAATTACGTTTTTAATTTTCTTTTAAACTCTTTCTCACTTGGTGGTGTTTCCTTGAATTTCTAAACATGACTTTCGGTCACTGTTTAAAGCAGTCATGTGCAATCAGTCTGTGGCACTTTAGCGATCTGAATAAATTTGTTTTACACATAAATGTTCAGGTTTCCAGCAGGGCCTTAAATTTTATCATCTCAATCATCCGCTTCAGATATGTCAAGATTTTCCATGTTTGGCCTTAAATTACATTTTGCATTTCATTCACACTGAGCAAAAGTATCGAGATATTATTACGGAGTGAAGAAAAATACAAATGGTTACTTTCAGTGATTTAGAATCTCAACATCAAAACTGACAAAGATTCAAGCCTCCGTCTATGCTCATCTCTGTATGTTCCTCCATATTTGAGTAATATTGATGCTTCATCTTCCAAGTGTGCTGGCATCCACTGTGAAGTTCGGTTCAAGTAGAGAGCTGCTGTCCGTTTTCCAGCAGCACAGCTTCCTCACTTCTTACCCTGCAAGATCAATAAAAGGAAGGGGCTCTGGGAAGTTGCTTCTTTTCCATTCCTTTATTGTTGCCAAGATACAAGGCTAAAGCTCCGAGTTGAACCTTCTGTCACCGTGTATCTTTTTTTTTTTTTTTCCTTCAAATAATTTCACAAGTCTGAAAAAGCTGTGGGCTTTAGCTGCCTTGGCAACAATAGTGATTTAGTTAGGATAAAATGAAATCTCTGTGGTGAATGTTTGAGTTCAGTACCCAACCGTCAAATTCTTTTATAATAATCTGTTCCACCACGGCCTATTTGCCTCGTCAATTTGAATGCGAGGTGCACTGTTGTGTACAGAAGCATGTTGCATGTCAACAGAGGAATTTAACCAACCCACTTGCTTTATTGTCAGATAATAACAGTAATAAACTGTGTGAGGACAGGTCCGTGTCTTTATGTGTCAGTAATGGCATTAACAGTGGCCTGCTGTTCATCCAAATATTTTACCATAAGTGTTCAGAACAAGAAGCCGTGAACAATTTCACATTTTGTCATTTTACAGCGTGAAACTCCTATTTTCCTGGGACTTTGTGACAGATCAACACAATGCATCACATGATTGTGATGTAGAGACAAGGATGCAAAATTCCGAAATGCTTTTACAAAACAAAATTGAAAAATGTTAGTCGAGTTATATTCAGAGCTCCTCGTCCTAATGCCTCAGAAATGAAATTCATTGCAGCTAAATTTCTTCATGCTAAAGAAGGTCAACAATCCTAAATGTACAGCCACGTCCACAATAGAAAGGTTTAGTTCAGAGGTGGCCATCTCCATCTTCAAGAGCCCTCAAGTATCAAAATTGCTCGATTTAAACTCTAGAGTCTAAACCAATGGAAGATTAGTGCATTTCACATGTGCAAATATAAACAGTGGAGGTTTTTAGTCGTAAGATCAGCAAATATGGAAGGGTTTGTGGAGAATGGTGACTTTTACAGGGCATTGCACAATGTTGGTTAGTTTATTTTAAAAGTTATTATACTGCAGAATGTCTGAATGCTTCATTATTAGCAAAGTCATTGTTTTTGGTTGCTGTAAGCTGATGTTTCAACCAGTTCCGTTCACTTTTTAACTTCCGCAACACAAGTGACTACAATTGTAGATTATTATTATTATTATTATTTTTAAATTGATAAACAATCTACTTTTGCACCATCAGGCTCAACCAGAACATCAGCAAAGATTACCGTCAATGTTTAACCTGCAAACATTCTCAGTTGAAGCCTACTAGCCATCTAAGAACAAAATATATTTCATAATGTAGGGAACACGCAGATTTTCTATTTTTTTTTTTTAATCTACTACACCTTCTAGGACGTGACTGAGCATTAACTGCCAGTCTCAGCACGCTAAAGCTGAAAGCCCTAATGCCACTGCTGCGATTTAGGGGAATAGAGCTCCATCTAATTCCTTTTTCTTTCCTATTAATGCTCCCCATTTCTTTTATTTTTAAGGAAAGCTTGGTGCATTTGATCTTTTATAAAGCACATCTAATATCCATATTCAGAAGACCTTACTTCATTTCCTGGCAGGAGAACTCTATAGTTAACTGTGAGCCAGAAAAGAGCCGGGCCGCTACCTGGAATGGTCTTTGAAAAGAACTTCACCGTAATTCTAGCAGGTGTGCATCTTTTATCGGGCGGATTCTGTCAGAACTCGGAAATAGTTTTTAAATTTTCTTTTCAAAAGCGAAATTAAAATTTCCTAGTTGTTTCCAGTCATTAGCTTTATAGCTATAGAGTGTTTTCAGACATTCTGCGTTTTTCCATCTTTGAATAACTTATATTTAGGCCCAATAAACCTTTTCTAAGTTATCCCCTTACAAAAAATGCAGTGAGGCATTTCCTTATTTCCCTCTTCTCCCTGTCACTCCAACTCTGTCTGTCTCAGGCTTTCTTATATCCATCCCCACCCGCATTCAAATGGCAGAGCTTGCATGGTGACATAATCCCAAAAAGCTAGATTTGGCTAACTTTATAAGTAGTGCTTTTTGCGCGCCTGGGTCTCAGCTTCATCAGAAAAAAAAAAAAAAGAAAAAAAAAAGTCAAATGGAAATGTTGCATTAAGCCACTTATCAGGGTTGAGCACATTCGGATAATCCTGCATGCTCAAAGTGGCTCCTGTTATGCAGCTGCTTGTGTAGCACTGTTAGCAACAGAGTTTTTCCCTCTTATTGGCGGGTATATAAGTGAGCGAACGTCTTATGCGTGGTTTGGTATTTGATATACAGAATGTGAGAGTCGGCGCTGGTTCTGGGGCGAATTCTAGATTGTGTTTCAAGCAGATTTAGATATTCGATAACCTAAGTTGAAGCTCTGTTTTAGATCTCCCAATCCCTCCTTTTTCCTCAACACATTTTTGTTGTCCCAGAATCAGAGCTGCTTGTTGCATTAAATAATAGCCGGCCCTGATTATAACCTTCTAAAACACAGCCTTAAGCACTCGCCTCCCGATGGCCTCTGATCGTGTTTTTGTCCTCCTTCCGGCTTTTTCTTTTTTTTTCTTTCTCTTTTCTTTTTTTTAATAATCACAACTCTGCCTCTTTTTTGTGTTTGCCTCATTATTTTTCATTGCCTGATGCAACATACAGTACGGCCATATCAGTTCCTATGTGTAGAAGGTGCCTCAGATCTGGGAGCTTTGATGTTTCAGTATTTATTTTGATGATCCAACACACTCCCATAAAGCTTCCACTATAGCCGCTCTTACCTGCACATGGGTCTTTTCTTCTCCTGTACCCTCTGATCTGTTGCCATATCATTTCTGCCAAGAACATTATCATCCTTTAAATGTGATGTGTATATTGGAAATGGCCTGCACCAATTTGATGCGTTTTTTGAGGCTTAATTGTTGTCAGATGTGTTTTGAAATGTGGCTAAAGCAGAAAAGAAAGCCGTGTGATCGTCGTTCAATAGAATGTGCTGGAGACGGTTGCAAATCTTAACCTCCCACACTTTTCAAGGTAAGCAGCCTTTCGCTCCGTTCCTGTCTGGGGAAACCACTCATGTGGAACCCATGCTGGGCTGGAGTGTTGTTAATCACAATGTGGCACATGTTCACTTTTACATTACAAGGCTTTGTACGACTTGCCTCATGTAGTAAGACCACATGAACTGGTAAATCTAAAATATCAATATTATTTTAGATAATAGACGTAGGTAGGCGAAGGCAAGTTGACTCTCTGTCTGATCTTCAGTTCCCAGCTGAAAATCAGCAGCTTTCACCTGCTTTGGATTTCTCTTAGTCTGTTATGCATCTTCTGTTAGAAACTTGCATAATTTGCACTTGTAAGCATTAGTCTAATCTCTCCAGAGAACTGTGGCCCTTAACTCTCAGATTGCCAGGCTCAACATTTTTCCACCCAGCATTATGGGCAAAACATTCAGAATAAAACGGACCGATGTTGCTGAAAAATATTGTCTTCCAGATATCTATCAAAGTTGGCAAAGTTGCTCCTTCATATATGTGTCAAAGGGGACACTTTCTGAAAAGCAAATAAGTTACCATTTCCCCTCTGACTTCGTCTGTCTTCCCTGAGTAACACGTTCCTCACTTTAAAGTGTTGGGCCTAAATGTAAGGCCTTAAAATGCCATAAAAGTCGATAGTAGGTCATAAAATCTGTGTATTTGGATCTTAAACTTGTAAGTTTAAGACATTTTTGGCTTCTGCAGTTCTTAAATGTACTGATGGCACTCATTTGTACTGCGATTTAGAGCTCTGACTGAGGAATTTGAGCATTAATGTGCTGTGACAAGATCCCAGACGCAGAGAAGAAATGAACCCTGTCGAAAGGAATTTATTCCCTAAAATTCAAGTGTTCCTGAAAAATACACATTTTTTTCTTCCTTGAAAAGACTTGACAAGGATTTCAGGAGCTGGCTGAAAACTTTTTCATCGACAACTGTGATTGACATTGACATAAAGGTTATGGTAAACTGAATGTAGGGAAAACATCGACCCTCTGTTTAAAGGCAATCAGCAACAAATGGTAATTGAGGTTTTTAGCCCCCTGTTTTATGTAGGTCTTAAATTGAAATCATTGCAATCTTTGAAAGTCTTTCATTGAACTTACGGGACCTTTTAAAAAACAGTGTAGCGTGACATTCACTGACTCCAAAAAGATCAGATTTCTGAGTTTCTGACCTGCTGGTCACCTGTCGGGGCTCTTTATCACTCATGCAGACATGTTGTATACTCAATTCCTTTGGCAGAAGCAGCCAAGTATTCCTATGCCTTTCATCACCTTAGCAGAACAAACACATTTAGTCTCACACCTCGACTGGTGTTCTTATCACTCCTCCGGCTCTCTGATCCATTCACTGCCTTTTCCCTCTGTGTTTCCCCTCTTCTGGGGGGGTTCTAATGGATGGATTTGTCTTATCCACAGATCTGTTAGATGGCCTGTGGAAAATGGGCCTAGAACCTCTCCAATCGGGCTCTGCTGGCGGTAGTTTGTAATGCGTTCTGTCCTTGCCCAGTAGGGTTTGAGTCTTTTCATGAAAACTTTAGTTTCTTTGTTGTCTCTTCCATTTTGTCGCAATCATTTCTAAGCTATGCAGCTTGTCCATTATGTTCTTCCCTTCTCGATCTTTTTCATCTTTGTGTTTTCCCCACACAGCTAACTGTGACCAACTAACATCTCCTCCACTGCTTTGTGTTGGAATAACTTGCTCCACTTTGAATCCTCTCTTTGCCACAGACGTGGAAATTCATTTCTTGAGATTTTTCAGATCCCTTCATTGCACTTAAAATGGGAACAATCTACTTTATCCTTCAGTGCGCCTCTTTCACATTCTTGCTGGGAGGAGCCAAGTGTTGTGGAAGAGACGTTAGCGAGAGGCGACGCGCTAGCCTAATGAAAAGCACCCCTGGAGTCCTTTTAATTTCCCTCCTCCTCAGAAATTGCTAATGGTTCTTGGTGCCAAACAGCACTCAGCAACCTCCTTCCTCTTTCTCCTCTCTTCCCATCGTCCTCGTCTCTTCGCTCTATTGACAAGCTGCCGTTGTTCTTTCATGTCCCTGTAATAGGCCTGTGTGTGTTGTCTGCGCCCGAGTCAATGACGCTGCGATGCACAGCCAGATTCCTCAGATTTTTATTTTTTTTTGTTGCTCGTCTGACGCACTTTACATGCAGCTCCTAAACAGTTGACTGTGTGTGCGTGTGTGTGTGCGCCTGCATCCCTCCCTATTAGCGCTGTCTACATGCGTTTGGCCCACAATACTGGCTTCCCCTGTCACATGCCTGTGGAGATGTGCACATGCACACAGCTGAGTGACAACATTGTATCTTCAGGGTGAGTGGGTTGGAGTGTGTCCCCAGGGAGCTTTGTTAGGAACGCACTGTGTAGGGTCATTTGGGTTCCATCGCTGCTCTGCGCGTGTGCGCGTCCGTGTGTGTGTTGTCCCAAACACCCTCAGTGTGTTAATACTACTCCTCTGGGGAGTTCCACAATGCTGCCTGACATGATTCACACTGACTGGGGGTGACCTTGAAAAATAGGACAAACAAAAAAATAAAAAATAAAAATAAGGGAGCCACATACACAGAGAAAACACTCCCCACGCTAATTATTGGATAACTGATGCCGCTCACTACTCTCGATGTGTGTGCGTGTTTTTTTTGTTTTTTTTTGATTGGCCTGTGTCCACCCCCCACAGGTCAACGTCACAGTGGACTACATCAGAGCTGCCACTAGTCCAGGAGAAGGAACACCTGCCTTCTCAGAGCGCACCTGTGCCACAGTGACAATCGGAGGAATGTAAGTAATAATTTAGTCTGCCAAGCTGAGCAAAACTACTTTCTACCCTTTTTTTCATATTTATTCAAGGGGGTATTTGTTGCAAATGCACTGCCTTGGAAAAGCTGCTTTATGTTAGGACAGCAAGCGTCAATGCATTCACTTGAGATTTTATGATATAGGTCGACTTCAGTAGTGCATAATTGTGAAGTAAATGGAGAATGATGGGTAGTTGGGAATTTATTTTTCCATATGTCTGACAAGCGGTTGTGCATTTACAGCTGCAACTTCGTGGGGTTTGTTTCTAAGAGCGCGGGACATATAAAGGAGTGCTTCCTTGAATATGCAACTGAATCTCAAATGGATTTATCTCTCGACTTTGACTGGGCCGATCGAACTCATGAACTTGCTTTGCACTAAACCACTCATCATAAATCGACCTACACGTTTAGAGAGGTTTTAATGTGTCCGTCTTCGTATCCTCGCTGACGTGTCTCAACGTCCATGCTGAAAAGAAACATTCCCACAGCATGATGTTGCCACCACTAAGCCTGTCGCAAAAGGCCATAAATCAGTTAATCACACGATAAATTAAAATGGGCTTGATGATCAGAGAACTGGCAGTCTAATATTTTTATCAGGTCAATTGTCTTTACAGGGACTTCATAATCCACTATATATATGGCTTCAGTTGTTTGGTTTTAGTCTCCATTTTATTTGTTGTTACTGGTTAAGTTTTTTGTTTTGAATATCTATTTTAGACTCCAGTTCCAGTGTTAAGTTTTCTTTGGAAATTAAAATGTATTGATTTTTGATAGGGTGTACTTCAGTTACTATGATGCTATTATTATACTTGACAATGGTCTCAAACCATCATGAAAGGCCTAGTAGCCACTGCAGATTTCACATTGGGGGGTGTGTGTGTAGGTCAATGTGAAGTATGTTTTCTGCTATGCTTTTAGCGCAGAGGGTTAAAAAAATGAACCAAGATGTTTTTTAGCAAGTCTCCGGCTCGCAGGAGAGTGAAGTATCAGAGAGGAGGAGGCCAAATATGAGGGAACGGCACACTTCTCTGATTTTTATTAGTAATAAAGTTTGAAACTTGTGTGTCATTTTTCCGCTATGTCACAATATTGTATTACTTTGTTGGTTGAAATAAAATGCAAAAGGTTTATGGTTGTAAATGTGGAACAGTTCAAGGCCTATTAATACTTTTGCAAAGGGCATTACAAGATCAGCTCATGCAGCAGTTCAGGTTGACTTTATCAGCACATTTCATTTTACTACTTTAATTTCATCTGATAGAATACAACAATACTATTTTTGAATGCTTTGAATTTGCAAGCTTGTTAATCAGAACTGAAGCTGCTGCTTTGTTCAGAGAAGGGTCACCTGAGTGCAAGCAATTATATTCTATCTGCAAGCCTGTCTTTGAAGGAATTTGGTTTATCAGTTTGTCATTTTCTTTACACAAGATCACAGATATAAACGCTTTTCAGAGGTTGAAATTTAATCAAAACCGTCGCAGAGCTTTGATGCGACATTGCTAGAAAAGAGGCTTTAGAAGTCCGTTTTCCCCTCAAAGGAACTTTTGAAAATCACACTCGTCCTGTTTTTATTTATTTTATTATTTTTTAGTTTTTTCCCTCTCCGCCAACGGTATCATTGGAGCCACAGAGCAGCATCACGTGAACACACACAGACAGACCTCTCCATCTCATCCAACCAGCTGTCTCAAATGTGGTGACACTTGTCTGCACAGAGGTCAGGTCTGCTCATGTAAGCAGTCGTTTAGAGTCTTCAGTTGGACCACACCACACTGTGATTCTCCTGGATAACAGTTGGCAGAGTCCCCATGAACGCTACAGTCAGGGTTGAGGAGGTTAGTCAACCTCAACCCCTCTGAACCCCAGCGGGCGACTCTGGTATCCTTGGTTATTGTCCGTAATAATTAGTGTATTAAAGAATTGTTTGTGCCAAGACTTGTTTCGTTTCATGTTTTTCAGTTTTGAAGACATTTTTATGATCCAGTGGATTTAAAAAAAATAAATAAAAAATTAACGTTGATTATTCAGTTAGTTGGTACCCACATGTGACTTAGTAGTCACTCCCACAGCTGACGATTAAGATGGGATCAGATGACTTTGAGGTTAAAAAATTGGTGTTTTAAAATTGCTGAAGACTGGTTAAAAAAACATTGATGCTCATGGTTTGTGAAATAAAGGAGTGCCACATGTCATAAGCATAGAGGTAACACTAATTACATTACTGTTCTTGGCAACATGTGGTACAAATAGAAGAGGGATGAAGGAGTGAAGTGTCCATTTGACTCAAAGCCAGCATGAAGGGTTTTCTTAAATAAAAAGGGTAAAAAATATCTAAAATGTCTTAAATTCAGATCATCTGTTTAACTTTTAAATGCATATATTCCTCATATGTTTGGGAACATACATTGAAACCTCTAACAGTTTAAAATGACACCAACTATATGGATTCTCTTCCTCAGGTCTTATGAAATGGACCTGATTTCATAATCACCAGGTATTGAAGTGAACTGTCCTTCTTTGTTTCTGCCAGTAACATAGCTGAAGCTCTGGTCAGTAAGGGTCTGGCCACCGTCATCAGGTATCGACAGGACGATGACCAGCGCTCCTCCCACTATGATGAGCTGCTCGCTGCAGAGGCACGGTGAGGAACTCCTCTACTTTTTCTAAATCTTTTACGTTGAACTCGCACCGTGGGTTCATGATGGTTTGTGTGCTAGAATTTGGAATAAAATGGAGCATTAAACATCTACTTGAAGCACCTTGCAAGTTATGTTTTAAATTAACTTGATAAATTAGTCTTTGTAGTGACCCTGAGTGTTTTCCCTCTGATGTAGGTAAGGTTACCCCCTTGCTAATTCTTTAAATTTATTTTAATAGTGTCACCGTAATTAGTTCCTGCCCATCAAGCTGGTGATTCACATCCCGAGGAAACATGTCTCCGCTCTTAAATATTTACTCACACACATAGTAATGACCCCTGTGCTTTCTCTGCCCCTGTCCCTTTTTAGTTTTTTTTTTTTTTTTTTTTTTTTTGTTTCTCCCTTTTTTTGTTTCTTTTTGTATGCCTGGGCACACATACACCATCCCAGGCGCCAGACGTTAAATCAGAGTCTCTCTTTACTCAGGCCCTATGAATATAATTATGTGGAGGTGCAGTGGAGAGATTTAGTACAAGCTTTATTACTCTGCCATAGATTAAGATCTGCTTGCTGTAGGTAGAGCAGATGCAGCTGCAACCTTTTTTTATAGCATTAACTCTTCCTCTCCCCTTGTCTTTCAGTGTCACCGACCATCTGCCCCTATTTCTCCTCCTGCCCGTTCTTGCTCTCTCTCTTCCTTTTGTGCGTTTTGTCCTTGTTTCTTCCCCTTTGCTGCTTCCCGCTATGTCCTTCTACGGGCTTGCTCTTCTGGGTCTTCTTTCCCTCATTTCTTTTTGTCACTTTTCCTTCCCTCTGCTGCTTTTTCTCTCTCGCTCTCTCTCCGTCCCTGGTGGGGTCCTATAAGAGACGATGAGCGGTTTCTGTCTATTGCCTTAGTTATATTTTTAGCTCCCATTGCATAAAGCCAGTGGCCCACAGCCTTCAAGGAACCTCCTTTAGGCTATTAAAATGCACATCTTTACTGTACAGGGTTGCAGAAATGTAGCTGGCTTATCTTAGCAGCACTTTTGTGGTCCATCCCAGTGACCCAGTGGACAAGATGACTTTATCTTCATCACATTTAATGCGGCAGTCTTATTAAGGCAGCTCTAACTAGCGGCAGTCATCATGGAAGACCCTTAGCTGCCTCTAAAGATAGATCATTTCTCTTTTCACATTCATGATGCTAAATCATCTCCCCATTATGATTCTTCTATAACTATGGCCTCTCTGTTTTTTTTAATACTAACCCCAAGCCTTAAAATTGAGTTTTTTTTGTTGTTTTTTTAATTTCATGTACAGATGGTTTTCTGTAAATTAGAATATCCAGTTAAACAAATCAAAAGGTGAAATGTTTTAGATTTTAACTTACTACTAATGGCAATTAAAATTGGACAAAAATGTTTTGTGATTCAGAAATGTAATGTTTCAGTCACGTTATGGGCTACGTAACCATACGGAACATTGCTGACGTCAGTCATGCAGCAGTTTCCATGAGGATGTTTGCTGTTCAGGCTTCTATCAGTGGAAAGTTTAGTGGAAGGAAAACATATGGTAGCTAAAGAGACATGTGTAGTAGAATAACTTCAGAATGTGGTTTGTATTCTTGGGAAATATTCAGATTTTCTCAAAGTATATTTTTGGTTTTTATTCACTGTAAACCATGAATATAAATAAACCTTATACAAATAAACGCTTCAATTAATGAGTCTGTGAATAAATCTATGTAATTTCACTGTGACTTTTGGAATTGAATTCCTGGATTAAATGAACGTTTTGACAAAAACGTTCATTCATCTATTGAGATGCTCCTGTGGATGCTGGTGTGTATGGATGTATCAATGGATTTCTAATGGTGGTGTTTGAATGCAGGGCCATCAAAAACGGAAAGGGGCTGCACAGCAAAAAGGAGGTCCCCATCCACAGAGTGGCTGATATCTCGGGGGTATGCATCTTTTTTGATTATTATTATTTTTAATAATACATGTACACTCATCCTACGCAGGGAAATAAGATGGTTTACATGATGTGGATAATAGGATGAGCATTCATGTGCTGTGGCTATAATTGGAATTAAATCGTTTTAAATGTGGAGTCATTTGCACGTAAACATCATAACTCTTAAAAAAATACGTTGGGGCCAGCAATTCTCAGAAAATGATCTATAATCATTGACTCATCCTCAGTGGCCTCTAAAAATAAACCTCATTAATAAAAGCATTTCGGTCCTTGCCTGTTTACGTGTGCTCAGGGGCTTGATTGAGGCGTCATTTGGCTAATGAAGCCTGATTGGGAGGGCTCATCACACGAACATTATTGTGGGAAATCCATAAAAGCGTGCAGTAAAGGTTGATTGCGGCACTGTTTGTCATCTTTTTTCATGTGCTCAAGCCAGGAAGCTGTTTTTCTTTCACTGAAAGGAAGTTTAGTCTTTTAACACATCCATATGTACAGTACAGTAAAGAGCATTTAAATAGGTGTGCATTCGTTTTTGCTCAAATAGAAACTTGCACCTCTATTTTTATAAAGTGGATGTGATCCAAAAATTTCGGATTAATAATCTGTGACGTACTGCTTTTAGTTATATTGAGAAATGCATCTTAGTGGATGATCTGATTTTGTTTTATTTTGATCAGAAGCTCAAAAATTTGACAATTTCCTTTCAGCATATGCCATTATATGATATATGATGTACACCCACCACAGCCGTGCTTATCACTGACATGTTGGACTGTTTGAAACTGGAACTCTTTAATAATCTCCTTTGCTTTAAAATATTATTAAAGCTGTTTTACAAAGACTCTTTGTACACACACGGCATGTTCTCTCCTCAGCTCCTAATTTAATTAGCGTCTACTAATGTCAGTAAGGCCAGAAGGAAATATTTTGAATGTTTTTCTTAATCATATATTAGAGCGTGGAAGGTTTACAGCGATTAACAATTTGGAGAAACCGCAACAAAGAGTCTTTAAATCACCAAACCTCTATGAAAACCTTTAGTTTCAATGGGTTTGCACACACATTTACCTTTTTCCTGTAATTGTGAAGGGCACTGGGGGGTGGGGGGTGTGTATTTCTTCTAAAAGAAAACCTTAAATCACACACTACAGATGGTTTTATTTAGTAAAAAAAAGATAGAAATGCCTTACTATAGTGGTATTTTGTGTAGCCATTTTTATGTCTGACATGTTCTACAGCACTCTGTAGCTCCACTACATTTGTACTTATTAGCTGCACCCTGTCACTGGGTTCAGGTCAGCGCCATTATCTCGCCGCAAACCCTCCCTTAACTTTTCTGTCTGTCTCCAATAAGACATGCTTGATTTGCAGCACGATCTAGGACCGTTGCCAGCGATTGCCAGCATGCGTGGATGTGCTCGCGCGCACACACACGCACACACACATGCACCAGTTGTTTGGCAAGGCTAATATAATGAGCATTCTTTAAAGCATTACAAGGACCAAAATAGCATTGTTGCTCACCAACCCCAACATACTTTCCCCCTATCCCTCTAAATACACACCCATCCCCCTTGTGTAAATACACACTCCTATACGTCAGCATCCTTTAGTGAAGGTCTTTTGAAAAGGATTATGCACATTGAGTGGGATGCAGTCACAAATAGTGCAGAGATAGGTTTATAAATGTATACTGTAGGAGATGCACAGAGGTGGTGGGAGGAGAGTGGATAAAGCACTTGACTCACCTCGTGCCTCTAAAGGTTGCATAATGAGGTCCTCTTCTTTCACTTGTCTCTCCCTTTTTCTGAACCAAGTTGGGCTGCACAGCCCACACACGCTGCAGGTGCGGTAAATGTTTGTGTGAACTGGAGTGTCATCTCCCACTCGAGGGGTTATTTTGGAATGCAGTGGGTGGAGTTCAGGTGGAACATCTTATGGCTAAAGTATATACCCCTCACTAATGCTCTCCGATTTGAGCCCCGCTGATGACAGGAACTTTATTTTGTTTCCAGTAAATACACGGCTGCTTTGGGCTGTGTCACTCCCCCAGTGGGAAAAAATAAAATCAAACGAAAGAAAAACATTGATAAATTGTTGTTACCGAAACACTGTGAACTCTCATAAATTTGCTTTAGCAAATGGTAAACTGGTTTGTTTGCTCCGACTTTGTGTCTGAGCCTTTGTTCCTACTCCTGTGTCCACGCTGGCTCATCCAAACACAACACTGGTCCATGACTCACCGGTCTGTTGTGCCTACATGCTTATGCCTGGAGTAGGCTCACATTAAATTATTTTTTTAGCGTTTATGAATCTTCCTTTGCTACTGAAGCACTAGCGCTGCCTGAATACACGACTTGGCTCAGCTTGTAATTTTTGGCCCGAGTACACCAATAAGTTGTGACTCACTCTTGCAGACAGAGATGGGAGCGGGAAGGGAGAGAATTATTTTTGATTGCATGAGGTTCCAGATGTGTCACTGAGAAGGAAGGCAGACTTCATTAGGCCATACTGTGATATAAAGATGTGTGGAAAAAAGCAGGCTTTCACTTGGTCTTGTTCATCTTTTGCAATATGAGAAAAATTCATCTTAAAAGCCATATGCCATAATTGTTTTTTTTTTTTTTTTTTTTTTTGTTTTTTTTTTAGAACTCGTCGCTGTCATTGACATTCTGTGAACAAAATTGAGAAAAACTCAAATACATAGAAATGAATAAAGGCAGCCATGTAAGCCTAGTAATTTTAAATTGCCGTACTGTAGCTAATTCACTACAGTTTAGACCCTCAATTAGGAATATGGTTCTGACCAGCATTGTACACATCAAGACATACTTGATGTGTACAAGGATCCTTGGCCTGCTTTGCATGAACATGATGTGCAGTGATTTTTGAAGTCTCACATTTGATGAAATGATCAGTCTGTTTTTCTTGTGAAAGTTTGAATGGATTACATTACTGTAGCTGCCAAAACAGTCCACATCTTGTCACATCATTCAAATATCTTTAACACTTCCCCTCTATAATCAAGAAAACTCTTTATTTGGCTCAGGCACTGAGAAAAAAAAGGGGTTTTGTTTGAAGCCAATTGTAATGGCAGGGTGATTTTATTTTTTTTAATCTCTTTTTGATGAGAGCATTTAAATATTTAAAATAATCCAAAGATATTCACAGATATTTTTTTCCAAAAATGAAACACAAAAAATTAAGCAGACAAAATTAAAAAATATGATAAAAAGGAAGCATTTTCCTTTCATGGTATATTTTGTTGTGTTAGTAGTTTGGCTGATGACTCCTTGTTACCTAGTTGTTGTTTTTTTTAATCAAAAACAATTTTGAATTCACTTAACTTTTTCATAAAAACAATGCAAACTCCCATAATTTTTTATTAATTCTTGAAAGATTCCAAGACTTTCACTTTAAAATGCTGCTATTTGCCTTTTAATTCTCTTTCTTTCCTGCAGGAAACACAGAAAGCCAAGCAGTTCCTGCCTTTCCTGCAGAGAGCTGGCCGGTCAGAAGCTGTCGTCGAATACGTCTTCAGCGGATCTCGTCTTAAGCTGTACATGCCCAAAGAGACCTGTCTCATCACATTCCTCCTTGCTGGTAGGTTTGCCTTTCTAATGTCAAAGTCCTTTTAATTCTGCCATCCAAGTCAGTGGATCTAAGTAAATAGTCAGGTTTCCTAGCACTACAATACTGACAAAACATTTGAAAACACTGATATAGGATGACTTTTTCAGTATTTCTCCCCTTAAAGACAAAAATGGAGGAAAACACTTGTTCTATTTGAGGGATGTAGTTTCATTGTGGTTTACAATTTTACTCAGAAGTACATGCTCCCAAGGTGGATAGTGAAATTGGGTTTTTCCTTTTGAAATGAGGATCTCCCAGTATTCTAGTAGCAATGTGGCTGACTTGTGTTTTTGTGATAGCTGCGGTAATAAAACTGTTTATTTGCACTTCTGGCAACTTGTTACTTGGAAAACTATAAAAACTTCCACACAAAGGCAGTCATTTACTACCTGTAGTTGTGAACATTTTTGAAGGCGAGTTAGATAACCCTAGATTCATGTTCATACCTTTGGGCAAATGGCCACCATCAGTCGTTATTGATTCACCTTTTTTAGCTTCAATTCAAACTTGCAGATATTGTATTGCACTAGTCTAATGCACTTCTATTTGAATAGGTAGAAGCAAATGTATTATTTCTGTAAACTACTCATCATTTTGGCTCCTTCTTATTAGCTCTTCATCAAAGTTTATTAGCTTCAAATGTACTTTGTAATTGATTTATCCCCAATTTCTTTTAGCTACCACTTGTGGTATTTCTACAACAGGAAGAGACTCTTTGATCCAATTGTTCCATTTACATGAAAGTTAATTCCTTATAGCCTTTATTCCTGGAGCAAGAATATCAAAAGATGGCTATTTTGCTCTTAGAGGGGTGCAAAACTAGTGGATAGCGAAGTATTAACTAGATGTTTTTACATCAAGAGTAAACACATTTCTGTTCCAAGAGTTTTTGTTTTCTTAAACTTTAAGAAGGTCAAGCTATGAAGACTTGATTTGTTCCCAGAATATCAACGTGCACCTTTTGGCATTTCAGCAACAGTCAGTTTATTTCCCCTGCTACAGATAGTAATCGCTTGTCTTGTACCTCATAAACAGCAACTCAGGGGGGATATATGTTGAACTAAACAGAACTGCAAATGTAACGTATCTGATTAAACATGGAAGAAACGTATAATTACAGGTGCGTTTCTGAAGAATTCAAATATCAAAGCTTTCACATTAGACCCATCGAAAAGCATTTCCGCCCATAGAAATGTATGCACCTTATACTTGAATCGGTAATCTTTTACATGAGTTCCTGCAACAATGTGGTGTGGCATGGAACCTCTCGATTGCTTTAATGGCGACCTTCAGCTTGTTTGCAATGTAGGTTCCTCTCAGAGTCTTGAGAGGATCAGTTTCTGTCTGTAAAGTTGTTGCTCGACAAGCTGGCCGTTTAGACTCCTCATGGATATCACGAACATCAAAAGTAGCAGTGAAAAATCAAACTTTTTAAAATTGATTTAAAAAAAAAAGTAATCTAAATGGCTAATTTAAATCTCTTAAGAAGCAGTCATTTAAGATGGAAATATCTGACCTTGTAATCCTGATTGAGCACAAAATGAAGAACTTAGTGATTAATCCTCATTATGATCATATTATGCGATTTTTGAGAGGGCAAAATGGAGAGTTCCACTGAGTGAATGGGATCCCATTGGTCACTATTGATGTGCCTTTAATTTGAATGGGTGATAATTAATATAATCCATGATAATAGTCTTAATTTAAAAAAAAAAAACATTAGGAAGGACATTATCATTATACCATTTGATGAAGGTAGGAAACGTTTCTCTTAAATCTGATTTTGTAGCCTGAAGAAAAGAACATGATGACAATCCAATCAGGGAGCGTCCATTGCTTTTTTTCCTTCTTTTTTCTTTCTTTTTTTTAAAACACATTTTGTGAATGTCTCTGTTAAACCTTGAGACCATGGTGGTTGACATAAATATGATGGATTTGTTGAGAAACTGGAAAGGTTAAAAAATAATAATAATAATAAAAAAATCAAAGTGATCAATTACAATGTGAGCCTGGTACTGATGGAAATAAAAATAGTACACAGCATTGACTCCACAATATTGGTAAGACATCACGTTAAGATGGATTCTATATACCCAATCACATTGTTGTTGGCAAATCTTAACTTCACCAACAGAGCTGAAACCCCTGAACAGGTTAAATCAAGATTGTCATTGGAAAAGCATTGTCTTCAGGAAATGTTATACCTTTAAATCAAATATACAACTTTGTTTTCTTTAAGATCACGACTGATACCATTGGTATTTCCAGTTGCTGCTGAAGCGATACATATTCTCGTTTTTTTCACCTCTTTCCCCTTTTTCTTGTCAGTTTGAGATGAGACGGTATATCTCGTAGGCCACGGCCTCAATGTTTTTGTGCGTGACGTTTTTAGGTGTATACTTGATTTTCTTGATGCAACTGATGTCAAACCCATACCGCTACACATGAAATGAAGTCTCTAGGGCAAAAGACACCCATCTATCTGCGTCTAATCTCCCAGCTCTCTATCTCTGACCACTTTCTTTTCCCTGTCAGTTATCTTTTCATGTTTTATTCACCCATCTGTATCGGGGGTCGTGTGGAAAATGACACAAGCGATAAAAACGGGTGCCCCAGCACTGTTGTATTTATCTGTCAATGAAGGCCCCTCCAAACCTCTGGACCTTTACCCTTTTAAGCTTTTTCATATTTCTAACAAGAAGTAAGATGTCTTGTTTTATGTTGCAGCTAGTGTGAGCATGTTAAAGGTAGGCTTGCAATAACTGCATCAACGCTTGTTTAAATACAAGAATTTGGTGCACATTTTGAATTTGCTGTGGATTTTCTGTAATATAAATTGACTCAAAATCGTGCTCATCATTGCAATTCATTCATCTAATTTTAAAGTCAAATCATATTTATATATACAATTTCTAAAAGCCTGGCCCTATTGTTGTTTGGGTGTTAAGTAAATAGTGATTGTGCACACAGAAAATATTCAAATGATCTTGCAGTTAAAACAAGCACTGCATTATTAATCTGTTTTATCATCTGTTTGAATAATGTATTCACTCTGGCCATATTTTTTTTATTATTGTTTAGCAATGTTGCGGGAAGCCATTCAAGAACCAACCGTTTACAGGAGCTCTGCAAAATAAATTCTCCCAATGCAGGAGGAGATGTAACAGTCTGATTTAATTTCTAATAATACACCACAATTCTCAGACTTAACATTTGCACTCCTTGAATTAAATTGACTGTTTTCTATTCTGTTGTTTGTGTCCCATGGTAACTGTCCTTATTAGACACTTTGTCAACGGGTTTCTCCATTTGAACACCTCGGAGCTCGAGTCTCTTCCTACCTTCCCAGTTTTCCCTGTTAGATCGAGTCGGTGCTATAAGGAGAAAGAAAATAGGGTCACAGAAACAAAGCACAGCAGCAAGCCCATGACTTCAAAAAAGACCGGAGGTGTGCATCTGGAGTTCAAGGGTAGTTCCCCTTACTCTCTTCCTACAGCACCTTAGCTTTCTTCTTTTTTACTTGCTGGCCTATACAGTGTCACTTCCAAAAGTAAGTTTTCTAAAAGGTGAAAGAGTAATCCTGCGTGTTCAGTTTTTTTTCCCCCTTAGAAAAGGAGGGCACCTATACAGAATGGATAGTAGTCAGTAGCATAGCACTCTGGGTTTTAAAGCTTGATGAACGAAGTTTTAGCGACTGGAAGGGCA
The DNA here is from genome assembly GCF_904066995.2 of Poecilia reticulata. Lineage (NCBI taxonomy): Eukaryota > Metazoa > Chordata > Actinopteri > Cyprinodontiformes > Poeciliidae > Poecilia > Poecilia reticulata. Next base: position 7,272,215 of record NC_088852.1, on the reverse strand, counting down.
AAGAGGATGAAGAGAAACATACCTATGGTAAATGGAAAACAAAACAAAAAAAAACAATTTCTTTGTGAAGTATTTGGCCATAAAGCCCTGCAGAGACTATAGGGAGACCAAGCAGTGAGGAGGCTGTAAAAGTTTTATTGGCTTAAGTAGCTTTTACAGAGTTTCTCTTCCAGAGAGAGCAGCAGCCATCACAGGTGAAAAGTATTTGCAAAGTTACTCCGAGTTCTTTATCTCTGGGTGATGGAACAGCCGTCACCCAGACACAGAGATTCTAATGTCGCCATAAAGCTTTAACCGCCTTTTGTTTGTTGACACGTCAAAAATATGGAAGTGAGTGCTCTGGTAAGATTTGGAAGTAAAACAAAACAAAACAACAAAAAAAAAACACTTCACATCACCCTGACCACATTGTCCTCACGCTACTGGTAGCATCATACTGTGGGGATGCTTTTCTTGCCACAGTCAAAATTCAGACTTAAATATACAATTTGATGATCTCTGTATAATCAAACTGAGCCTGGGCTATTTTTCACAACATCCAGTCTCTAGATCTAGAGAACTGATTGAAAAATACTCCAAAAAGGCTGTAGCTAAAGGTTTCTTTTTTCTTGCTTACCTTGCGGGCTGCTGCCTCGTCTTGATCCAACACAACACGAAGAGGTTTATAGACATTACACAGCAACATGTCAAAAAGTTAGGGGTATGAAGGACATTCTTTGTTTCCCTTTTTTGTAAATGTTCACCCAACAATCTATGCTTTGCCAAAGGATGTGTTAAAAGGCTTACAGAAATGTTTCCAACAGAAATGTTTCCTATCTTTATTGCCACCATAAGTATAATTTAAGGCATCTGTATTTTTCTAACACTAGAAATCTCAGGCCCTGGTTACCTTGAAGTCTCGAGATGGATTCCTATAGTGGCGTAAAATTTACTGCACAATGAGCTACAGTATACATCAGCCTTTAGACAAATCAATAATCCACCATATTCTCTGTGTGAGAATATTCTCTGTTCCTTGAGATAAAGGAAAAGCTCTCAGAAGCACTGCAAACATGCCTACGACTAATATTTAACTTTAATAAATATCGTATTGAGGTTTCTGAACACGCTAAATGATTTATAGATTGCGCTGCATCAGTCTGCTGCAGCGGAGGTGATATGCGATCCATACAGAGACAACAGGTTTTGCATTCGTTGTGTATTTTAATGAATTGTTTTACTATGCCAGATCTTACAAATCCAGTGTTTAAGGGGAAAAAAATCTCAGCATTTTCATTCCCCTCAGGAGATTGGATTGGGTGTTTGCCTTAGGCTTGTTGGAGACATTGGGGCCTTACATTAGGGAGTCATAGAGGGATGATGTTGGGCCAGGAGGATGGATTGAGAGGATAAAAGCAAGAGGTAGTCCGACCAAATCCTTGGATTTAGTTTTTCCCCTAACATCCTACTCTTTGTCTACTCTCACCGTCTGCCCTCTTTACCCTTCACCCACTCTCCCCAAATATTCCCACCTACATTCTTCACCCATGGATGGACCTTTTTTCCTTGGCCTGTGTCCACTGAGGCAGCTGTGAAGAGGGAGATATTCAAATAGGGGATTGTCACCTCGCAGTTGCATGCTGCACAGGACAACAAAGATTAATGAGATGGAAATTTAAATGGAATGATTCTGTTATGGGTGATAGAGGGAGGAAAGATGAGGTTTAGATTCGAATCCTCACACATTTAGATGCTTACACCCTCCTCCGGTTTGTAGTTTGCTTGTCACATTGCTAATTATATCTTGTTGACAGGCTGTCAAAAATCAAGACTTGGTAACTTAATAACATTAAAAAAAGACTCTAATGGCATTCATACTGAGCCGCCTCGATCCTGCAAGTATCAATTTATACCTGCAGACATGCCAAGAGCGAGAGCGTCTGGCGGGTTATGAGCACAAACGTCAAAGGCTAATCAATATGCACATCATTAGCATAGGAATTTGCGACATGATGTATATTTGGATAAGCTTCACTGATGAGACAAATGCACAGTAGCAGCTTCTTCCCCGTTAGGGCAATTTCCATGAGATGAAGCTCATTATCTGGCTTGGTTAATTTAGAAAGAAGCTAACTCAATCCAGTTTATTTTATGGTGGTTTAACTGAACACTGTCATTTATAAAGTACAAGATAAACACCTCAAGTTAGCGCTGCTGAAATTCTACAGTTATAAACCTCCAAACAGTGAAATTGTCCTTTGTTTGCACCATTTCTAAATCAATAGTTTGGTTGTCATTACAAAAGGTAATAAGTAAATTACTATCTGATCTGAATCCAAAATATGCAAACTATTTAAAATGTGGCTCTCAGGTTTTGTTTCACAGCAGAGTAGTCGATGACTCGAGCTGTAAAATTTTCATCAGAGAAACTGCAAGGTGGAAAAATGTTTTGTGTGTCTGCTGATTTTCACAAGAGACACTCTGTAGTGCTGACCTGAAGGTGAAAGTATTAAAGGTTAGTGTCCAGGACGTGTGGGGTCTGCAAAGATGTTAGTTGCTCTTTTTCTACGCCTACACTTGTGCAAGTCATTAGTTAAAGCTGCCTAGAACCAAGTTCCCAGTTTAGACTATGTGACAGACTTTTAGAATGTATAATTTTGAAAACCTTCAAAATCCTAATTTCCCGATTCATATCTTCTGATTCCACTCCCAAACACCCCCCAAAGTTTTTCAAACTGTAAGATATACATGATTAAATATGTCTTCTAAATCGAGTTGAAGTATATAAGGAAGCACTGTAACTGCGATACGTTTCTAAATATTGCGATATATTACAACTGGCCACATTTTCCTGGCTATTCTGTTTTTGATGTCCTTACCACTGTTTGTAAGTCCAGGACCTTTATTACTTGTATATCGACGGAGTGCAAAATTTGCATGGATACCACTTAAAAAAAAAATAATAAAAAAAACCAAATCATTTTGCTAAGCAGTTGGTTCTGATTGCTGTATTGCCCACATTAATATTGTGATGATTTCAATGTGATGTATTGCGCAGTTTTAGTTCTGAGAAAAAAACAAACAAAAATCAATAGAACAAACTTGTAATATATTCATAATGTGCAAAGTTAGACCTAAATATATTTCATGATTTGAATTCATAACCTACAGTTGTATAAAGAGCCATTTAGGCATGTGTTCGAGAGAATGCGGTTTAGCGACTTGACTTAGACTTGAAGAAAATTACTTGTGAACATCTCTGAAACGTGGAACCAAATTAAACGTAATGCATTTTCTTAACGGGGTGACCCTTCCACTCGGTGGTAAAACTGCACACTTTTCAGATATGCCTTCAATCACACATCACACATAAGTTACCAGATCAATGTCTTGCACATAAAATTCAGTGATTGATATGGCGGATTGACATGTGGTCACCCTCTTCAGGCTAGCATGAGAAGCCGTGTTCTTCCCTGCGCAGTCTAGCATCAGAACGATCAGCGTACGTCTTGTTTGTCTCAGAGATCAGATAAGATGGATTTCCTGGAGTATGACCCAGATATTTATCTTGGTGTCAGGTCTGAGTTATGTATCTCAGTGGAGGTTAACGTCTGCTGTGCTAAGTGGCTCGCAGGTTGACTTCAAATGCTGCAAGGAGGAGGGACTACAGTGAGTGTGGAGGAATTGCAGTACAGTCGGGTGATGTAAAGAACTGCAGTGTGCATTTTATAAAGACGTCACATCTGTGATCATTGTATCAGTGTATGACCTATAATAACCCTTTTGCTGGGCTTTTTTCCCTTTGGCATATTAAAGCTTTGTGGGCATGTTTTCTCCTCTTAAAGAGTTTTGACTTGGTTGAAAATGGTTGCTCCTGTGGGCCTGTAAACCCATGTAGTTTATAAGCTTTACAATGAAACTTGACTTCTTTGTGTATTACATTCATGAGTATTCTTTCCTGAGGATTATGCTCGGGGAAAAAACACAATTCCACCCCTTATCATCGCTACAGCCAACCCAAGCAGAAACTTTATATCTCCCTCCCTGCAATTACTTTATACACCAATTTTTGCAAACAGTGTGCAGTATTTTGCCTTTCTGTAGCCCTTCCTATCTCATCTTTTTCATTTCCTTTATCCTGCATTCCTCATCTGTCTTTTTTTTTTTTATATGCACACAGTGTTATAGTCACTGAATCCCATGTGTAAGCCCTGTCCTGGTAAACTTCTATAAATACTTCCAGATGATCTTGGCCATCAAGTGTGTCCTCCTCTTTCTCCATGGAACAAAAAAAAGTAATTCTTTTCACAGATTTTATTTATGCATGGCTTCTACACTCAGGTAAAAAAAAGCATATGGGTGCCGTTGAGATTTTTCTTTTGCCTGTTTTTGCCAAATTTGAATTTAGATAATCAAAATATGCTAATATCAGACAAAGGTAATCTGATTAAATGCAAAATACAGTTTTAATAAAATCATAATTAAAGGAAAAGAAGCTATCCAAACCAAATTTGCTTAATGTGGAATTAGAATTACCCTCATTCTTAAATCATGAATTCATTGCCAACGAAAAAATAAATAAAAATCCGTTCAGTTTCACCACCAGCCACACTTAGCTGTAAAATCAACCAGAGATGTGAAATCAAGATCACTTAAATATAACCTACTTACAGTCAAGTATTTTACTGTACAGTAGTCTCAGTTGAAATCAGATCAGTTTACTGTTGGTGTCTTTTATGTTGTGTAGTTTAGAGGAATCATAGAGAAACGGTGATGCAGATCTCCCTGTATTGGAACAATTATCTTAAACTGGACTGAACAGTTTTCTTTGACTTTCCAGTGCAGCATGTCGCGTGGCCTCATTTTGCCTTTCCAGGGTCATTTTCCCTTTCCTGCCAGTGTGAATTCGCTGATATATCTTGCTCTTGTCCTTTTAAATGGGACAGGCATGGCCATGTAGGGAACAGAACGTACAAAATGACAAAATGAGATTAAAAAAGCCAGTGGCTTTTCCAATTCAGTTATATGATTATACCAGGAGCAGTGAGCTTGCTCAGTAGGTTAGCTGGGTGAATATTTTAGGGAAATATAATGAGCAAATCAGATTTTGACTTGTATAAAAAGCAACAGTTTGCTCCTAAAAGCTGTAAGAAAACGCATCCAAAAGTATTTCTTTGAAACATTACCTCTTTTAACATAAATGCATGTCCTGAGTTTCCCTGTGTCTCTATTGCAGCCTATAGAGACTTTTCTTTTGCAAGTAGCCAAGATGTAAACTCACCTGGTACATAGTGTCCTGGATTGTGATTGTAAGACTCTGCTGTAGCCACAAGGTTATTAAACTCCACTATAATGAAACACTACGTAGTCATTTCATGTATTATCAACGAAATCAGAAGATAGCTGACCACACACAGTTCAAAGAAGACAGAAGCTTTTTGAAGAAGCCTAATACAAAGAAAATCTTAGCTGTGAAATCTGAATCCTGGGATTTTGCAGCAAGATAGCCACGTACACCAGTGAGTCATCAGAATGCCCTAACAAATCTGATTTTGCTTCTCTGTCATGTATATTTGCGAGTCTGTCTTGAGGCAGTATATCTGTCATGCCAGAGAAGCTCATTAAATTAAACCCCAAGTCAAATAGAAAAGAAAGACCCTAGGAGAGAGTGGTTGCTTTATTAGCAATATGCTGGAGGCTTTAACTCACAGCAGAGGCTATCATCAGATTACTCAACATTAAGCAGCTCCGACCTGCTTGTTGGTTTGTTGTGCTTAGCTGAAGCAATTAAGTTTTTTTTTTTTTTATTAATTCATGAATTCCAACAAACAAAATTGTGGGTAAACATCTAGATGGCCAAGTAGTTTGATGCACAGCTAAAACATTCATCCTTGTGCTTTAAAAAAGTTATGGGGAATTAAGTCAATTGGCTCAAATAGGGCTAAAAACTAAAGTTTTCTTAAAGTGTGGTCTGCTTTGCTGGTTTGAATATCAAGCCATTAGCATACCCCTGGCTGTGAAGCTAATCTTCTCTCCATCATAACCTTTGAGATTTTCCGAGAAGTGCTGGCGGTTAGCATCTTCACTAACAAGATTGATTCTTATTGATGATTGATAATGGCTCCTACAGAGTTGGCATATATAACATTTTATATCTCCCTCATGCATACAATTTGTTACAAAACCATCCACATTACACTAACTCTTTCATTGAGTTAATTTAAACAAATACTAAACATTTATTCAAACATGCGGACACAACTTGTTGGGCACGGTTGAAGTAGTCGTTTATGTTTTAATGCAGTCTTGGAGTTTCTTTATCTTGGCCAGGACATTCTTGGTAATGAGATGTAAAATTTCTCCATAATCTTGAGATTTCCTGTTGAAGTTATCGGATACACATCCAAGTACAAATTAACTAGTACGAAATGGTAACGCAAAAGCAAGAAATGGGACAACTTTGCCGAATTTTGACTCAAACAACTTTGTCATGTTTGTCCAGGTATCGAATGTCCACGTAGTTCCCGGAACACGCCTGGTGGGATGCAGATGGCCGAACCCTTCAGCGATGAAGCCATGCTGTTCACTAAAGAGCTGGTGCTACAAAGAGAGGTAAGTAAAGACTCACTACATCCCGTGCTGCGGTTTTATTGTCTCCTGTCGTTTCTCTGCCCACGTCTTCCACGTTGGGAGTTCTTGACGTTTGGACTTTTTGGCTCCTGCCTTGCTGTTTAGCACATATATTGGCATGAGCTGTAAGTTGCTGCAGTTTACTGTAGCAGTAAATTTAGTTTACTTTAAAGTCAACATTCCAAAATAGGGAAGCATTAATATAAATTAATGTAAATTCTAACAACTGTTCTGAACAGCAGAAAAAATTTGTGCTATAATGCATGTAGCAGGTTTTTACTGCTTTCCATTTAAGCCAATTTAACTCAATGGTAGGATTGGTTAAATGTATGAAAATACTTCAGCTCTCGCAGACCTTGGATTTGTGTTTAAAAAGAAATGGCATTGTGTGATGCAAGTAATGTGTCTATTTAAAAAAAACAAAAAAAACACCTAAGAATTTATTCCTCTCAGGTAAAAATGCTTTTTCATATTAAAATGATATGTTTATCCTATTTGTCAAGACAGTTTTTATAAAGATGGGACCACTGACTTTAATAAGCTGATTAAATTGTTTACTCCCAGTTGAACTTTATCACAGCATTTATACACTGTACTTATCTCCCGAGTGATGTCAAATCTCATAAAAGTTCAGAAAAAGGTTTACGCTATCTGTAAAAAAGAAAAGAAAAAGAAAACAACCTCCTCCTCCCTTTGGAATGCGCACGCACGCACGCACGCACGCACACACACACACACACACACACACACACACACACACACCATCCTTGCTTGCTTATTCCCTTTTGACAGAAAGCTCACCTGATACTGGATCGGTGCTCCTGGACTTTAAAAACTCCATCCAGTATGTGCCTATTCATTCACATGCTAATAGGTTTTTATAAGAAGCAGTGAACGGACTAAAGCTATGATGGAACTAGCTATAATCCCGCCACCACTTATCCAGGCCACACACACACATTTTCTCTTTTGCTCTTTTTTTTCCTCCACTCTTTCTTCATCCCTATCTCGTCTGAAAAGAGCTTTTCTGTGTGGGGTGGCTGACTCCACTGTCCTCTGCTGTTTAATTGTTATGGAAATGGAGTCTTAGCCAGTGGTCCAGGTGGAGCCATGTTAAAAAATGATGTGTGTGGGGCAGGCCGACAACCTTTGCGAAATCCTTGAGTGGGAAATAATGAATACAGAGACCAGGGGAATTTGATTGACAAGGATGCCCTATGAATCTGTGCAGAGTTGCTGACGGACTAGATATTGTTTGGAATTTTGGATGTTTTTACAGATGTCAATCTGCATAAATGCATAGTTTGTAGGACTGAAAAGACTTTCACTGACGCTTTGTCCAATTTCATGCTTATTAGGGCAGAATGAAATGTCTTATTCACATGGCCAACTAAATTGTCAATACAAACATAAAAGAATAATCACACAGCACACGTTTCAAAGCATTTTTCTAGACTTTTAATTTTGCCCCTGATTGTCATCCAGGAATTTTGTTCATGGTTGGCAATCATTACTGTACTTTTTGCAGCTATTGTAGGGCTGTTAGTTGACTTTGACAGCACTTCAGAGATTAGTTTATTTGCTTCAAACCAATTAATGGAAACTAAATGGAAAAAAAATTCAGAAGTTTGCTTTAGTTTTCTGCTGCTTTTCTTCAAACTTGCTGTAAAAACTTCCAATAAAAGGCAGGATATGCCTTTCATTTAGGGAACTGCAAGTTAGTAAAGCCATTTAAATGACAAAACTCAAATGTTTTCATCTTACCTAAAATTAACATTCCAACTTAATCTACACTTCTTTTAGAGAGTATTCAAACCCTTGAACTTTCACACTTTGTCAAATTCATTGACACACTTCAGTGTTTTTATTTTGTATTTAATAAACCAACACACCACATTATTTTGAAGTGAATGTTAAAACGATACTTGAAATGAAAGTTATTTTTACAAATACAAATCTGTCTAATGGATATCTGAAAGCTGAATTCTTGATACTCTTTGCAAAAATAGCTCAATATCAGTGCATCTGTGAACAACACTTTTCAATTCTTGCCACAGATTCTCCATTGAAATTTGGCTTGAACTTTGATTGAGCCATTCTGAAATATGAATTTGAACTGTGCCATTCCTGTGCGACTCTGGCTGTATGTGTAGGAACGTTGTCCTGCATGGAAAGTGAACTTCTGCTCCAGGTTCAAGTGTAAATCCCCCACAGAATTAGTAGTTGTAATGTAACGAAATGTGAGAGTTAAAGGAGTATGAATGGTTTCACGAGGCGTAGTAAATAATTTAACACATTACCCTGCTGTACTGTCCCTGGTCGTTTCTGTACAGCTACAGATTCAATTAAACTGTTATTATGCACATAACCTTTTTTGTCCCCACACACACCCTCTCATACTTTGCCTTCCCTGGCCAGTCATTCGTAGTGTCAGCAAGTTTTTCACAGGTAGGTGGGAGTTATCAAGCATGACCGAGCCATATAATGAGTCCTGAGCCCAGCGTGGGGGTTGATTGGCTGGCTGCACTGACCTGCTGTTTGGGCTAATACCAACACAAACACGCTCTCACAGGAATACAATCACCTACATGGACGCAGTAAGGCCTTTCCCTTGGTCCACCGACTTATTCTTTCGGAGTATAAAAAGAAGACCTGATGTTAACAAGGCTAGAATGACAAGTGTGCAAAAACATGACATCCCATCTCGCTGGAACATTCACAAGCTTGTGTAATGTTCTACAGGATCGGGCAGCCTGAGATAGAGTTGGATTGAAGAGGTGAGAGGAAGTGCTGAGGCTCTAATGAGGCAAGTTAGTTGCAGCAGAATTGAAGCGATGATGAAAGATGTTGGAGGTAGAACATCATTTTCTATTTTTTTATTCTTCATTTTCTTTATACAAGCAAATTCAGCTGAAAGACATTATCGAGGTGCGCCTCACTCTGGCATGAATTTGGATATTTGACTTGAGTAATGTGCAATCCCTGCTGTTGATCGTCTCTGAATAGCATCTGATTGCGGGAGCTTTCAAAGCTGCTCCTAAGGTGTCTCAGGTGAATAACATTTGATTTGACTTTTGGTGGCAGTCATTTGCATTCATTTAATATTTTTCTCACTAGTGCTGCTCAGCGCTGTTTTGCATTTTCAAGCCCTTTGAGTTAGTAACTTGTTGACTCTGTTCTTTATTCGGGGTCTTCAACCTTCCACATACAGATGCGGTTTATTGCTCTCTAATTAGTTGTTTGTCTTGTACTTGTATCCTTTAGAAGCTAAGTTTGGATACAACCATAAAGTAATCTCTTCTGGTATATTGGGAAATACCCTTTTTATATTTTTTCCATCCGTAGTTTGCTTTCATGTGTCCATTTATGCAAAGCTTATAATTACTTTTGAGGCAAACATTAATGTTTAGTGTGGCATGCAGTAAACTGGGAAGCTTTGGTTTGTTGCCCCTGTATCTGTTCCATCACTTCCCCCTGATTATTACTCATTTCATTTGTTTCACTTTTAATTATTTTTACATATTTGAAAAATCACTTTAGTGTTTATCATCTCGGGCGTCTCACACCGGCCCTCCCCTCCCTTATTTCCGCCTGCCTCTCCCTATTCCCGCTCCCTCTGTGCAGTTTTAATCTCTGACAGACACTGCTCCCGTTCCCAGCATGAAACCAAAACAGCGGCGCACAATTCTGAGGGGTAAAAAAAAAGAGAAAACGTCGGTAAACACCAATCCCCAGATATTCCCTTTCCTGTTTTGATGTCTTCCATTTAATTTCTCTCACATCCCACCTTCCATTGACAAAAAACCTCCATTCACTATCTCAGTCACCGACTCTCCGTGTTGATTTTTCTACATGCTTTTAGGTAGCAACTTCAAAAGCTCAGGCTAACCATGAGGGAACTGAGCGCTGACATTTTCATCCAGACTGAGTCAGTACTATTAATGAAAGATATAAATTGGTAGAACAATATTTATACCTTTCTTACCGCCTCATTAAAATGCCGCTCATCTAACAGTGTCATTCAAGCTGAGATCACAGTGTGCTGCTGGCATTAAAGCAATGTGCCTCACCTAAAAGTTGGAAGCTATTTTTAAAATCCTGTGCAAGTTTCTGAATATAAAATCTTCTTGTCTGTGGGAATCTGTGGAGCAGTTAATTTGCTTTTACATTTTCCGTACACACAGTTCAGGTCAAAAGTTCAAATGCATAAGTTAGAATTAACCAGTCTATACAAGGTCAAAATACTACCCGCAAGACTTAATATATGTACACACATTAACATATATGGTTATTGTCTTGGGGATCAATAAACTTCCAGATTAGTATTTGTTGATTATTTGACCTCACCTGTTAGTTTTTCTTTGTTAGATTTTATGGCAGAGATCCAAATTTAACCACAGTCACAGAAAATGTTTGTGTAACTTGAATCAGGGCTGTCCAAAAGCTTACAGCAAGTCTGCTTTATCTATCCTGAAGCTAGTTTTGATTATCATGCTGGAGCACTCAACTGTGTCTAAGGTTGAATTAAGAAACTAAACAAAACTTTAGACAAAGACTTGAAGAATTTGACGATTGTTCCACATCATAATGCTTGACAGTTTTCTTAGGTTTGAAAACCTCACTTAACTCCTCCAAATTGACTTATTATTCACTGAAATCAAGTAACTCTCTTAATCTGATCTGTTAAGAAAATCTTTGTCCAGAAGCCCTTATTGGCTGCCGCCAATTTCAGTTGAGGTTGAATTTGTCCATTTTTGGAGTCCGTAGTTATGTTATAGTACCAGCGTCACTGTCCGCAGTCATCTTGGTGTTGGAGTCGTTTCCAGTTCATGGCATGACTGAGCCAAGGACGTACTAGAACCTCTCTGTCACTCCTGTGTGGATTATAGGGGGAAAAAATGCAAACTGTGCAATAATATTAAACTTTTGAATCCAATTCTTCCAACAGTTCATTCATTTGTTGCTGGATAAAGAACTGTTCAAATAAATCGTTCAGACCCATATCGATACGGATTCATGCCCTTGACTATTTTAACTTCTCACCAAAACAACGGCAGAGTTTCAAGTCCAATATTCTAGTAGTCTTTATATGTTTTATTTTTGAATAAGAGGGTTAGATGAATACTATCCACTTTAAAATTCCTTTTTATATAATTTATTAAGAACTGACCACCTGGTGGGTGTGGAAGCAAAAACCGAGGAGAGGATATGAATTTGTTTAAGCGGTTATGAGAGCAGGCTAAGTGGACTGCCTAGTGTTCTGCCTTCGTTCTGTCAGTTAGTTGACCTCATTCAGTCTGGGTGGTCTCTCATCGTCTGTGCTGCCCCGGCTGCCTACTCATATCTTTTATCTTGCACATTTAAATTCTCCGGAACTTGCAAGCTTGAAAGCAAAACATGCACGGAAAGCCTTTGATTACAGCCCAACAGCGCCGACTAAATCTGTACATTTATATTCATCTTTGTGATCTTGCCTTATGCCGATTTCATTTTGGTACACATTTGGTTGCATTGGAGACAAAACGCAAAAGCTTGATTTTTTTTTTTTTTTTTTTTTCAGAAACTGCCTCGCAGAGTTTCACTAAACTTAAAATAAGTTGGTTTTCTCCATCTCCTGATTTACCACAGTTATTTTATCTCTATTGGAGGAAAAGTACATTTTAGTTTTCAGAACTTACCTTTGTCTCTGCGGTCCTTTAAAAGGGGGTCCCCTCACACCCGCGTCCCCCCCACCTTGTGAGATCAAAACTGCACCAGACTGCCGCTGGTAGGGGTTGGCACAGACTGCCTTTAGACCTGCAGGAGGCTGTGTTGTCGAGCATTGATGAGTCACTCTGCCAGCGTGGCATCACAGATGCCTTGCTAATGCCTGCCTCTAGATCTCTCTGCCTTAATAACAGTTCTTGGTGAGCATTTTAATTAAATGCAAATAAACCCAGTACCTTTGTAATATCAAGAGGATTTTGCTTTCTGTTCTCCCTGTGTGTGTGGTAATCCCTATAAAACCTCTACCATAGGTGCACAGTGGCAATTGGATAATTGAAGTGTTACTTGTCTGTCTTTTGTCTGTGCCTGTTTGTGGTTAGTGCAGCTCTGATCAATATGTTTGACTTTCTTTATGCATTTTTTTGTGAAATGTATCCTTCATGGATCTGACCCTCTTTTGTATGTTATTTTCTCACTCATGCCTGCAGGATAACATCACTTTTTCTTTCTTTTTTTATTTTTTATTTTATTTTTTTGCATCATCCGTGCTCTCACATTGATTTCCGATCAAACTTAAATTATTTTGGCATGGGGTCGATTGCAAAATTGCTAGATCTCACAGTCTATCTGCTCCACTTCATCCCTCCTTTGCTGTTGCACTCGATTTTTACCATATAGCCCCAGTTTCCCTGCACTGGCTTTGTTTTCCAGTCATGTGCTTCAGCATACCCCTGTACTCTGTGTGTGTGAGCATGTTAGAGAGAGAAAGGGAAGAGACTGAGAGAGCGAACATGTAGAAAAGATGAATAATGCATAGTGTGGTTTCCTGGTCAGCGAGACAGACGGTAGGGACTGAACTGCCCCTAAGGTCCTTTTTTCCCCCAATCACGTTTTGCAGTTAAACAAACCACGAATATAGAAGGCAGCTCTACTTATGCTTTATAACAATAGACGATATCCATCTATGTCCAATAATAACTTTGCACCACTGGACCATGTGAGCATCTTGGATTATAACATTAGAGCCTTGAAAGGTTTTCAGTTTTCCTATTCTATCTTGTTAAATTGCACATTTCAATATATTTTAGTGGGTTTTAAATGTAGTAGTACGAGCCTGGCCATTTCTTTCCTATGCCATTCCACTCAATTTAAATCTCGCTTCACAGGCAGTCTGGGTTTCCTCCCCTTGACTTGGATTCCTCCGGTAGAATTTCTGCCTTTCTATGAATGATGACGCTGATTTTCTGTGCTGTTTTTGAATTATAGTCTGCGTGTAGCTTTACCAATGGTAGCATAGGAAGTGAACAGAGTTGTAAAGTCTGTGTTGGCCACATTTCCAAATATTGAATTAACGATTCAGCTTGGCACTTCTTTCTTCGCTTTAAAGCATGGTTGTTTACAGCGCAGACAATATCTGGTAAGCTTCATAGCGTCAAATTGGCACATTAATGTCACGGGCGAACATTACAGATTGGGTAAAATTTAAAACTTCAACTGAGTTCACGCCTCCAAAAATCTGTTTTGTCCTCTAAGCTGGACCTCTTTGGGGCTTTTTCCCAACAGTGGCTTTGCTTTAGCCCTTCTTTACCACCATAGCTCACTGTTCGGACAGTGTGTTCCAGGTAATGTTTAGCGTTCCTTTTCTCCCACACTTGACTTTTGTTTCACCTCATAACTTTGTGTTACTTTGCGTTGGTCTCTAACATTTCACCCTAGTACTTTAAGGTTGGTGTTCCAGGTGGGGTGAGTATTTATTTATTTTTTTTAAAGGTATATTATTTTAGTTGGCAGACAAAAAAGACAGACAGCAATATATAACCCAGATGGGGCTTTTAATTATTTCAGGCGAGTACCAACAGCAAAAATCAATCCTAAGCTGTAGATGAGGATATTAAAACTTGTAAATCTTGTCGCACAGCTGTCAATTGATCGTCACATAGCACCACATTTTGCAATTAGTTTAATGGTTTGACAAACCTAAGCGGGGCTCAAAAGAATTCCTCTAAGTGCTTAAGTTACACTCCTTTTTATCAGATCCATTTATTCATCCTTCTTCTATGCTCTTTCAAGTCCATCCTAGCTGTGTGTCATAATTGAGCTGTAATTGTGTCTGTTTTAGTGCTGTTGCTCAGAACAGTAGCTGCAGGACAAGTGGCAAGCCGTGCTAGTTTGCAATTTAAATAGAGATTGTATCTGTAATTTAAAGGCCGACCTTGAAAACCACATTAGGAGCATAAAGCCATTAACAGTTGTTGTAGCTGAGTACTGACCATAAGTTTCGTTCCCCATAATAGCCTATTTGTATGACTTTGGACTAATTGGTGTCACAAGTGGAGTTCATCCTCTGATTTTTGCAGCTGTTTTTATTTAAAGCCCAACTCTGCCTGTTTGTGTGTGTCAGTTTCACTGTTGGGTGACTTCGCTCCTTGAAAGTAGTGAATTATAGCCTGAAGGTGAACCGAGTGGCCCACATAAATGAATTTGCACCAACGCGGGGATGGAGAGATGGATTGGACTGAATGGAGATAGAGATTTGAGAGGAAGGGGAGAAGCCTGCCCACCGCTTTATCGCCGCAATTCTTTTTACAAGAGCGACCTTCTGTGTAAAGCGTGTGCGACGGCATTCCAACTTCAAAGTCCACTGTGATAAGCATAACCTGCAAAGAGCGTGGACACAACGGCACACGCTGTACTTGGGGGAACATCGGAATCCTCTTAGCCTTTTTCTTTATGAAGGGCACTGCAGTACTCTTCCACATCAATAAGGGCGATAGTTTAATGCTCTTCATGCAGTGGCATTTGCTTTTTCTTTCAACTTGTCTTTTTTTCTGCCTTTTAGGTTAATACCTTTGCATGAAAACCTTTACCCGATGAGGATGAAAATGAGAGTAATGACTAAGACGCATCTTTCACCTGGCTGAGATTCATAACGTGTTTCCATTAAATCAGACAAAAAGAAAACATTTGAAATGAACTGAAAGCAGATTTCCATCAAGTTAAGTCCATCTTTGGTCATCTGATTCTTCGTGTCCTGTTCTGGCCCATGAAGCAGCTTCACTGTTACTGGTTCTTCCTTAATTTGCTGCTATTGTTGTTCACTTCATTAGCATTTTATGTTCCTTGCTAAATTAATGACAGCATTTTCACACCCCCATCTCCATTCTTCTTTCTGTGTTGTGGTTGCTTCCCATTACCCTTACTTGCCCTTTAATCAGTTTAGGCTTGATGTTCCTTCAATGTCCCTTTTGATCCAGAACCACAAGAATAACTTAGACACTCTAAAACCACACAAGCAGCCAGAATGGCTCTGCATTTTGAATTTTCATTTGCTACATGGGGCCTCAGTACATAGTGACGCTTTAATACTAAGAAAAACAGAAGTTATGTGGAAGCCTCAAAATATGTTCATGTGTTCAAAAATACTTTTCCTCTAACCTTTAAAATTGGAGATGGAATTGGTATTGGAAACTAATAAATAGTCATTTTCTAATTGGCACAAAACATATTAGTCTAACCAATATTGCATCCCAACACTCCCTTGTGAATGCCGTGTTGCACATGTCGATATTGCATTATCAATTGATCCAAAATAGAGCTGGATGAAATTAGCTGGATATGCTGTTGGGATGTGAAAGGTGTGTTCATGATATTTGGAAGATAATAGCACTCTTAACAGTATTATTTGAACTCGTATAGTACAGCGATGCTATGTTCTGCATATAATGCGCAGCTCTAATTTGATAATATACTATACTAATTTAAAAGCAAGCTGTTTTCAAGGCAGAATGTCGACTATTTAAAATGCTGTCAAATATTTGAGAGACTTGGAATTGGCCAAGATCTTTACAGACAGGTCAGAAATGGTCCAGCAATTTCTGATTGGAGCATCTCTAATTAACAAACATATTGCACTCATGTAGTGCTAAGATGGTGTCCAACTTTGATGCATTTTCACACCATATTTGCCGACTTGCTGTCCTTTAGGTTCTGGACAGCTCAGGAGACGGAATATACTCTGCATCCTTTATCATGTGTCACTTGAATCTGATTAGCCAGCCTGCGGAAAAGGCTCCAGGCATCCATGATTTATTTCTTCTCAGATTAATCCTTTTTTTTCCCCCTACGGTTGAACTACGACGCAAATATGTAACACAATGGCAGCGGTGACAATCGGATATGCGCACTCCTCCTTCACATTTATCAAATACATTTGAGGGAAAAATAAAAAGTAATGTTCTTGTCATTGCGTTGAGGTCAGTTTTGACAGAAAAACTACTTTTATCATACAAATTCACATACGGGGGGCGTATAAAGAGAAATCCTTTATGCAAGAAGATTGAGAGCGAGTGTATGTGTGAGCAAGGACGAAGCAGACACTGGCCTCTCAGTGCTAATAGTTCCCTTGACAACACAGCAGTTGCCACACATCGTTGCCTTGGCTGTAGGGTTAAAATGCATCACACACACACACTGGAGTCAGCTGTCATCATAAAGAATCTGTCAGTCTCTGTGTCTTTGCCTTCCATAGTTCCCATCCTTCGTCTTTTTCCGCATCATTTGTTTTTAGACCCCAGCAAACAAAACAGATGCACACCAGCTTTGGTGAAGACCATCTTTTACTTTTTCCCTCTCCACGTCTTTATGTGCCGCTCTCCTGCGCTTCATGTCAGTCTGCCGTCACTTCCTCAGTTATTGAGTTGTCAATGACTGGCTACTGCTGCAGAGGTGACACACCTAGTACTCCCACCTCCTCCTGTCAGTTCGTCTGTTTTTATTTACCTCTCCATCATTTCCACCACTATCACACATTTGCCTTTACCTCTGTGCACGCGTGTGGACCCGGTGTAAGTAGGAGTATACTATCACTTCAAAGATGTGAATAAAAAACAGCCAAATAAAGGCCTGAAAGAGGAGCGATTTGAAGTGGTAATCCTTCACCAGCTTACCCCAGCATAACGTCCCCACACCTGCAACTCTTATCCCCATCTCAGCGTCTCCTTCCATCTCCCTATTCTCATTCCGTTTCTTTATATCCCTTACCAACAAGAGAGGCTATCTCTGTAGCTGTGTCAGCGATCAGCATCTCCTCACTCCTCCTCCCTCCTCCGTCGTTTTCTATGTTTCCCAGGGGACAGTCGGGAGCATAAAGGGAAGAACAGGGCTTGCAAAATCTATTCAAAAAAAACGAACGGGGATTGGGCTCTTGGCTTTGAATTCTGACAGATAAAGCTAATGGCAAAAGTGGGCGCCAAGCAGGGAGGTGTGCGCGCGTGTGTGTGTATGTGTGCAGCAGTAGCTTCTGCAGAACCCAGCTATAGAAATCCAGTTTCTTTATGCACTGTGCTGGTTGACTTTCTGAATGTGTAGGGGTGTTTGCAGGGGAAGTTCCAAGAAAGGCTGGCCTGAGTACTGCAGTTTTTTTGGTTTTTTTAAAATGCTTCTTCTGCCAGCTGGATCTCTTAACGTCAGAGTGTTTACTGTTGTTTTAGTGTGGTCAGTTGGGCTACTCTAAAAGTGATTAATACTGCCAAAGCCTATGGTTCCTTATCCCCGCTGGTGTGTTAGTCTGCTTATCTGACCATCCAATATTGAAGTGCAGTCATTAATTTTGGGAGGGAATTGTATCACTTTTTTCAGGAAGACTCAAAGATACCTTCTGGTGGAAAGTTGTAAAATATAAAAATAAACACAAAATATGTTGGCCTAATAATTAAAAAAAAAATGTTTTAAGTCAGCTTCTGATAAATTTAAAAACTGAATATACAAAATGTTTCTGTGATCTAGAACTTTTATTTATTTTTTACTCCTTATTTCAAGTGAGGGGAGAAAAAATCTGTCTGTATAATTGGACTCCTATAAGTTAATGCTACACTTGGCATCCTACAAGCTGACACTGAGATTCTTATACACAAACTTTAATAGATTGTATTTCAAAAATCCTCTGATCAAGCTCCAGCTAAAGTAATTTTAGGCCAGCAACCAGCATTTAATGGTGTTTTTCTGCTGCAAGCATCAATGGGAGTTGTACTTGTTTGCTCCTTGGCCTGTAGCTTTTCTGTCAGGTTGACATTTACCGCAGCCGTCTGACACACCGACATTCGCTTTCTCGAACACCTTCTGTTGCCGCGCCGTATCGTTCGTCTGTCACCTCACTGCAACTCCTTTGCCACTTTTAGCGCGGAATTGACACCCTCGCTCACGTGCATTCGTTCACAGAAAGTTGTGCACACACAGTTATTATCTCCTGGAACAATACTAATAGATGCATGTACTGCTGTGAGCAAACGGTTTGTGCCTCTGCTGCCAACAGTGGGAGGGTGAAGGCTTGCCAAGTCTCTCCTACCCTGAGCTTCCTCTATCTATTTTGCTTCTCTCCCCTTCATAAACCCTAACCTTTTCCTTGTTGCTTTCCAATATCTGTTGCATTCTGATGTTTACTTCAAGTGTTGTGGCTCAGAACCTGATTGAAGAGCATTTTACTTGATTCACACCAAATGTATACTTCTTGGTAAAACTCAAGCACACATTAATCTTATTTCTCATTGTGTTAAGCACAAGTGAGAAACAAGGGAACAGAGCAATGGGGAGACTTAATGCCTAATTATTGGCATCAGTATTGAGCAGGTACAGTGAAGTGAGCCAGCTTGTTGATAATGAGGTCACTTGATTGTGGGCCCGGTCAACAATTTATTTATTGTAGAGTTTTGCAGTGGCCAAAAAAATGATTACATTGCAAGTTGATGGCGATGTCAGTAGGACACTGGGGTAAAGGATTCCTACATAGAGAGAACGGGCGTGTATTTTTTAATGGTGTAATGCTTAAAATTAATGCTGATTATAGCTGTCTGGAAACTGAAAACTAATGTTTACTTGCAAAGTTTGCTTTAATTTGGAATAAGCTTGAAAAGATAAATTTAAGCAGAAATGTTACAATTGCGACACTTAAGTCCAATTATTTTAATCTAAAATGGCTGACCTTACACACTCATGGCAGCTCCTTCCGCCCATGTCTGATAATTCTGTTTTTCATAACAGGACAATGCAAATAAAGAGCAACGTTTCAGGCGGTTCCTTCAATTTTTCCGTGTCATTAGAACAACAAAACAGCCCTGTGACATTCATTTGAAAAGCTTTTCCCAGCAGTGCACACAGAGCCCTAGCATTTAGTAAATTGGTGGAAAAGGAAAACATAATCACGAAAAACAACAATAGCAATGTGGAGATAAATCACCTAAAGACTGAGTTGGAGGATTTTTAGCCTAATTGGCCTTGGCCAGTGACTGGCCAGGTGGAAATCAAATCCTCTCCAGCCCCCCTTATCTTTGACCACATTACACAGAGAGCTGCTACCCTGCCCTGACAACAACACTTATTGGTGTAGATCAGTGGTTCTTAACCTGGGTTCGATGAGTCGGTCTCAGGGGTTCGGCGGAGCCTCTGCCGCGGATGTAAAGACACACTTGTGTAAAGTCGTGATGATGCGCCACTTTGCCATCACTTGCTGCAGAGGATCATGTTACATTGCTTAGCCAATCAGAGCTACGGAGGAGCCCTGATTGAAGGAGCTGAACTCTCAGCATGGATTTGAACTTGTGCCTTTAATAACTTCAGAAAAACTCACAATTTTTACCAAATTCTGTAGCTTTCGGTGTACTTCTAAATCTCCTCCTTAGTCGCATCTTTTCGGGGTTGCTACTGCCTGTAGTGGCGTGGGGGTGGTAACACAACTAATATAATTACATTACTAAATCAAAATAACTCAAAGTCTTTATTATTTATTATTAATTTTTCATTCTCTTAAGAATGTAGAGCTAATTAAATAATCTAATCAAGACCTTAAAATGGTTCCAGTTTCTCTCGATGGCCAACCTGTTGAAACTGTGGCAAATTTTAAATACCTTGGGTCGTTCCTGGACAGTCAGCTCAACTGTGCTGAAAACACTGACTATATTTTGAAGAACTGTTCTCAGAGACTCTACCTTTTAAGAAGACTTGGTGATCTTGGGGTGACCCAACTAGACTCTATGTCTTGAATTTTGGGAAAAAAGTCATATTTTATTTATCACTACAGAAGGGTTTAGTGAACACGCATATGAAACTGGTGGGTTCGGTACTTCAAAAAAGGTTAAGAACCACGGGTGCAGATATTGTTACTGATGGAAGAGAAATCAGCATCAGTGTTTAATATCTGTGATCTTTTTAAAAATATGATCAGAAGAGGAACAGACATAAGAAGGAAACCTGTCTTATGATCTGACATCGTTGCCTGCCTTTACAATTGCACAATGGAGCAAGACGTTAAGCAGATAACTGCAAAGCTGAAGGCAGTACAGCCAATTTGCTCTTTTTATTATTTTTAACCTTTTTTTTCTTTTTTTTTAATATACTTGATTTGGGAATATTGGCAACCTTTTTAAAGTCTTGGAAATAATGTAAGGAACTACGTTCTGTAGATATTTTACATTTTATTGCTATCATAGTGATGCCACACTACCTCACTAATTGCCATCATGAAGTTAATGCTGGTTAAAATATTTAATATCGTTTTGTAGTTTTGTTTTTGTTTCACATTTGTGTTTGACACAATTTTAAAGCTTTGAAGTCAAACTTTGAAAGTAACTCAAATCCCCCCCAAAGCGCACCCCCGCCCCCCATAGTTAGAGATATTACTAACACTTTTTAAAAATAAAACTCCATGATGTCTTATCTTCTACTATTGCCATCTCTTCACAATAGGAACTCTAGGAAAACAAAAAACAAAAAAAAACGTACTTTCAGTGCTTGTCTTTTGTCTTTGTACTATCAAGTGCTGTTACATAAATCGAAATTGGCAAAAATCGATATTGGTCGTTCAAGCTTTACAAAAACCCAAGATCTGGAACTGGCTACAAAATTGGAACGGTGTAGAGGAGGGAAAGAAATGACACATTTGTGTGTCGTACATTTTTCACCCAGATAAAGTACAGTCATGTATCTGTAGCTCAGCTGTTGAACAGAGGCCAGAATCCAATTTAAGGGAAACATGAAAAATCACCGCAAAGTGGAATTAGAACTGAAATCCTTCATCAGGCGCGACTACACAGGCCACTTCATGAAACTTTTTTTCTTTTCTTTTATCAGCAGTTGATTTAAAAGGATTCTGTCGGTGTAAGTAATTGCACTGCTGATATTTCACTGCGTCTGGAGATTTTTTGTTGTTTTAATGGACAGAGAAAATCTACACATGCACAGATTGAACCCCTCCTAGTGGTTTGCTGTAGCAGCTGAATAATTTTGCTACCACATGAAAACAGGTTAAACCCCTGGTTGCTGTACGCAGCTTTTTAGGAGCTTTCATCTTGGTGTTGCTTTCATTTGCCATTCTTTGCTCGGCGGTGCACATTTTCTCTGCAAGTCTTTGACATTAGCACACTGCTTGTTATCTTGACGTCCACACCAGTGCAAATTTATGATCCCACACTTAGAACAAAATGAATCCTGTGCTCTTTCTAAAGTGTCGGATAGTAGGATCTTATCTGATACAATCTCATTCCAGTACCCTTCTTTCATTCCCAATTGTTTGCTCTTTGTACCATGTCCTTCCACTTTGCCTACTGCTTTTTCAATCTTCTGTTTTCACTTCCTCTGTTAACAATCTTTTACTTCAGAACACAGTTGTTCTCCTAAGTATATAGTTGTTACTTAAATAAAAGCCTGAGTTTGACTAAAAACCTTGGCTCTTTTTAAAAGGATCTTTTTAGACTGGCAACAATGCTGGAAAGGAAAAATGGAATGGTTTAAAAATTAAATGCTCAACAAGTAGAATTTAAAATTAACTGTTTTCTGGTTAAATTAAGTACATATGCAAGTTAATTTTGTGAGCAGATTTAAGCATGTTTTTTTATTTGATCTACAGCTGATTAGTTTAAGTTGGATCATGCACATCCTCCATAGGAGATACCCCTTTTTTTTATTACAGTGTAAGAAGTCTTAATACTAGAGGCCTAATGTACTGACTTCAACATCCTATTTTAGAAGAACAATGACAAGCTTGTTAATTTTTTTGCCAATTTGCCATTTACAAAAAGGTCTGACATACTGACACAGTTTTAGCATGCTGGAAGGTGGCAGAGTTGTGTTCATCTTTAAGGAAATGCTACCCATTTGAAGAGATCCTCATTTGATTCAAATATGAATAACTGGAAACAAGGGTATTCCTCTGAAGTAAGCCTTTGAAATGAACAGCATCACATTTTAAAGCGATGCTTCTTAGGTTTTAACTTGAGGTTCTCGCAAAGTTTATAAGCAGGCGATGTAGCACCTGTGGTGGATAGTAGAGGTTTACAAAAATGTTATTTTCTGAAGGTTTAAACAGCCCTTTTAGGGATTATGTAATCAGAGACTAGCAATCATTTTACATATTAGAGGTGAAAGGCAGTACACCACCAGTGACCAGGACCACGTAATCTAAAAGCATGATTGGTGCAGCTGCATTGATGCAGTTTCTTGTTAATAGTCATTTTCCTGTTTAAATAATACTCGAGGGTTTTTTTCTTTTGCTTGTTTTTATAACTGTAGATTCACAGCTTTATAATCACCAATATGCCTACACCCAGATGTTGTGTATCTTACAAAAACAAAGTCCCAGAATGCTTTCTGTAACCTCTAAAGTCACTATGCTAATGCCACAGAGGCTTTTATTGTCCTCCCTCCCTTACTTACTTTGTACTTTAAGCATAAGAGCAGCGATTTCTTGTCGGAACATTGTTCACAAGCTTCCCCTGTCTTTCATGTGCTTTTCTTTTAAATAATATTTTGTGGTGCGACGGACACAACAGCAAGTCATCTGGTGGCACAGTATGTACACACATCTTTGGCAATGCTGTGCCTGTGATCGTGATTTCTCTCCAGGACATAAATCTCAACAAATGCAGTGAAATTAATGGCCAGTGGCTTCAATTTTTCTTTCTTTCCTGTGCACAAATGTGTGTGCAGGCTTTGTCTTTGAGTGTTGCTGCACGCACAAAAATGTCATCATATCAGACTCCCCCTGTTCTGTGATCTCCATGGACTTGATTTACTACACACACACACGCGCCTCTCGGACTCTGCCATTGGACGGAATCATAAAACTGAGGCTCCATCGTCTCAGGCTGCTGAGAAAACACAGGGATGTTTTTCACCCACCAAAAGGGCAATAAACTCTGTCTCACAGGGAGTAACACACTTGAGTGGTTCTCCTCAGAGCAGAAATAGGTCACTCAACCCACCTGCAATTTAGTCTCAGTTTTTGCTTTAGAATCTGTTTGCGTTTGACCACAACATAACCAAGTTCTTGGCGTAGACTAAAGCCTGAGCAACACTGGGATGGTAGCCAGCAGTATACTGACATTTTTATTTCTCTAGCTCGATTGACCTCAGTAATAACAAATCATTCCACAGTCTGGGTGTTGAATATGAATATTTGCATTAATTTCTGAGCAGTGAAAGTTAGAGGCACAAAAAAGCATAAATCTCTATCAACTAATTACATCCGTAATACGCCAACATCATCATTATCACTGATATTAAACCACTCGTTTTATTATTAAAAGATATAATTAATTCACATTTTGAGTGTTGTATTCCTAAGAGTTTTTGTTTTGGCTTGCCTGTACGGAACATCCATGTTTTGCTGGTATTAATTCACCTTTCTTCCTGCTTCCTGTACGTTGAGATTAGGACCAACCATGTATTTGGGCACAACTCATGTTGAGTCGCAACAAAAAACACAGCGTTTTCTGTGCCAGTATCACATAGACTAGTGTGATTACAGAAATTCTAGTCTTTGCACTGTTAATCTAGTCTAAACCTGGACTGCTTTAATAGTCTGACCAACAAGAAGTGCAATATGCACCAATCTACTGAATAAAGGTTCCTGTACAACCAAGACTTCAAAAAGTTTTAGTTTGAAGAGTACAGGTTTAAACTACGTTAGAGAGATGGAGTAATTGCAAGTGAAGCTACAGTTTTCTCCATTCTGTATGCAGAATTGAAATATATTCAACCTCTCCCACTTATTGCTGCATACTGCTGTTCAACTGGCTGAAAGACGGCGGATAAATCTTCTCTTCTAGTCTTAAGAAATAATAACTTGGCTGTTCTGAAAAAACTTTGATAATGAAAAACAGTCAAATAATGCCAACCATCACTTTTATAAAGGTGTTGCTGATTTAAAAAGTAGCTTTGGCAAACCAATTAAAGGAAACTACCTCAACCATTAAAAACCCAGCCTTGTTTTTATACACTTCAAGCAGTATGAGCAGTTTCAGCCCAAATTACACAAAAACAAAGCAGAGGATCGCAAATCAGGATTGCAACCCAGCATATTTGCTTTCAGCCTTTCCTTAATTCTAATGCATGTGAAAGTAAATCATTCCAGATACATCACTTGAAAGGGATAGTTGTTTTGAAATGCAACATTTAAACATCACCCTGCTTCCACAATAGTAAGTCGTGCCTGGTTGCAAAGCTCACATGTCTCTATTATTATATTTTTCACAAGCTAAAAAGAAAATTCACAAAAAACACTCAGAAATCAGCACGATGCCTTCCATTAACTGTCTCTTCTCATGAATGCACTTCCACACACTTGTAAGCATAATGTAGACAATGTTGGTGTAACCACTCTGTTAAATGAAGAGAACCTTGTGATGCATTGTAACAGGTTGTCAGTGTGGTTAAAATTTGGCTGATAAATGACTCGAGCATTTGAGAACCCTTCCTCGTAGTCCAGGCTATTTTAATGGAATTTGATTAGAGCTGTCCCATGGACTGCAGTGTGTAGTAATTAACGTTGAAAAAAATCTAATTAACAGATTGCATCAAAATAAATGGGTTTCAAAATGTTCGCTCTGAGTTACTAAATGAGCTTCTGCTTTAAACTGAATGGAATAGCAAAGATTCTGTTTGCTCTTCCTGTTGGTTCAAGGGCTTCTGCCTCTGAAAGCAGGACACATTCACATGGTCGCAGCGCATTGTCCCCACAGTTCCATTTACTCTAACCTCTTGATCCTCCCACCCTCTCTGCTGCTTTATTTGCCAGTCTCCCTTACTCAAGTACCCCCAGTTGTCCAGTCTATTTCATGTATCAGCACTTCCTATCTGCTGCACTCCACTCCGTAAGCCCCCACCAGCACCCCCAAATCGCACTCCTTGTGGTGCAGTCCAGGCCATTCACCAATCATGCAAAAGCCACAGCGGGTAATCTATATATCCCCCCTTCCATCTGTAGCTGGCACTCTTGCATCACATTTTCCCCGCTCAGTCCTTCTCCAAGTGCCTTTCCTCTCGCCATCTTTCACTCTCTTGACACTGCTTTTATTTTTCAGTTTTTTTTTCATTTAATGTAAACTTTTTCTTTTAATTCTCCCTTTGTTTTCATATTTATTTTAATTGTAAAATAATGAGCATGTCTCCCATTACACAATACATCTCATCTCCTGCTGAAACAACTACATTTTCAGGCGCACCGTCAAGCTCTACTTCATTTCTTTACTGGGGTCAATTTTTCCTGTTGCGCTCATCTATTTGTAGTGTTTCTTTTACCATTCATCTAATTTGTCATTTTTATGTCTTGGATTGAAATTCTCTTTAGTATAACTTTTGAGAAATCTGTGACGGTGCTACCTTATCTTCTCTCCCAAACTACAGCCTCACATTGCCCCCCTTCCCCCAGCAGGCCCTCTCTCCCTCTTCTCTGGAGCTTTGTGAGCTGTGGTTAAATTCGTCCATCTTGCCGTGCTTCCTCTTTCCAATGGCTTCATGATTGCTAATGAAGCACACAGACAGAAAACATGATGTGGGGGAGGAAGGGACGGAGAAGAGTGTTTCCCATGGAGACAGGGGGGCTCCACAGGCTGGCAAAGCTGATTGGCTGATTGATGACCCTGTAGCCATTTTGACCGATTGGGATGTCAGAGCCTTTTATAGCACAGCACAGCTTAAATGTGTGACCAGATAGCACAACACAGTTCGCTTCTTGCTTTAACTTGCTAAACCACAGAGAATGCAGTACAGCATTGATAAGCTTAGGATAAAAATTTGAAGATAGACCTTGGATGTGTTCACACAGTTTGAAAGCTTCATATACATTTAGAAACGTTTTGATTCCTGTTTGGGAAAATGACCTCATGTTGGATAAAATGGAGAACACTTAGCTGCTTTTTATCAAAGCACTCGTGAATGCAATTTCAGAGTGTTTGTTGGCAAGTGTTGCTACACCCTAATATGGACATAACAATAATATATATTTACTTGAATTATATCATCATTTATCCCCAATGCTCCCTTATGAGTCAGTTTAAACTTCAAATGTCTTCTTGACTGAGGATTTTCATTCAGCTTACAATTTTACTAATAGTTCAGTTAAAACACAGCTGGATAAATGCAAACTTATAAGTCAGTGACCACTGATTTACCACGTTTTTGCAATCTAAAATATACTGTTTAGATCATTTTTGCAACAAGATGTTTTCTTTTTAGTAGATTTGTCATCAAGGTTTAAAAGCTAAAATAATTGTACTTTATTCACTTTATAAGAGATCAAAGATGCTGCTGTTCTACATCAATTTTTTTGGTGTTTTAACATTGTATATCTTCTTGATTTATATATAATTAAGATGAAAAAATAGAAATTTTACAATATTCTCCATGGATCTTATTTATTTTTCCCCATCCTGTAGTTTTCAACTCTCTACTTACTTTTATTTTGCCATTTAAGTTTTTAGACCTGACCTACAAACAGATGTTCCCATTTTTCAGCCTCCCTCTGCATGTTGATTTGTTTTTATCTGCTGATGCTGATTTTGTCTTAAGTTTTATTTTTGTAATTTCATAGGTGAGTCCTATGTCTTTGGCCACATTTTTTATGTAAATAAAAAAAAGTTTGAGGCAGATTCTGATGCCTTTTATTGCATTTGGAAGTGCTTTTTACAGCCAGCTCTGAACTTGCAAAATTAGTCAGCATCCCACTGAGGGGTACGTGTTTTATCAAAGGCACATTACTATTCTTTGATAAGATTTTTATCGCTATAGAGATTATGAAAGTAGAATGTCGACATTCAACATTTTCTTCAAAATATAATTTAAAACTGTTCCTATTATTTAGCAAAACCAGAAAAAAAACATCAATATTAAACACTAACAGTTTTTCAAATGAGCTATTCCTATTCTCATGAGTCAATATTTTCACTTAATCGGTTAGGTTAAGGTAGAACAACAAGCACATTTAGACACCTGAATGCATCTGTCTCCACAGAAAAACCCTCTGTGACTGAAGGCCCAACATCTGGAAATCCCATGGGTAACTGCATGTTGGCAAGGTGCTCCAAACAGTCATAAAATAAATCTATTTAATGAATTACCCTTTTCGCTTACTAGATAAGTGTGAGCACTTTGTTTTGCATAAAATGAATCGGGTAACACATTGGGCTTGCAAACTTTAGTCATACAGTGAGTGCCCCAGTTAAATTAAGATTGCTGTAATCATCCTCAAACCTCTTAATCTCTACAACCATCACTGATTGTGTGAAATCCAAACCCTTTTTATATGTAGCCAATAATGAAAGCTGTGGAAAGTTTGTAAAAAGAAAAGCTCCATTCACTTCTGTACTGTGATTCATTATAACAGAGTTATTCAGCACACTTAGGGTTAAAGTATAGCTGCAGCGTCTTACTGCAGTGTCTAAAGCATTTGGCTGATTGTTACAGTATATGGCAGGAGAAGAAAAGGCGAATAAAACATCTCTCTCTAATGTTTTCTTTTTTTCTTCCAAAAATCCTTTTTATTGCATTTATAACATTTGGCACAGTACAAATTCTTGGTGCTTTTACAAGATAAACCTGTAAAGATCGACACTGACCTTTATACGGTTTTTGTTAAAGAAAGTCTTCTCTGTATAAATAATCTTTCTTATCACGGCTTTCTCTCTAGCATGGTGTAAAAATCACACAGAATGCCCCATTTTAAAACAAGACTACCCTCATTTGTCAAACTTAAGACAGCATCTTAATCAACTCATTGTTTTAAATAGAAGTTACAAGTTAGAAAATAGTTTCAATTTCTTTTTGATATATGTTTCTCTATCACCAACCCATGGTAGCTTCAGTTTGTCCATATATATATTTATTTATAAGCATGTACAACAATAAATCGTCAGTCTTTTAAAGTTTGCACTCTGTACAAAAAGTAGTTCCTGTTCTTTTTTTTGTGCATTCTATTGCATGACTTAAATGATGAAAAGAAAAAAAGGGCGAAGTGGAACAGGGTGGTTGGGACCTTGGGACATAGTTAAAGGAGTGAAAGCCTTTAGGGCAGGGAGATTTTTAAATCTGAGTCTCCTGTACCTTCTCCTTTGTATGAGTTTTTATGACGTAGGGCTCAGCCATTGCTGTGATGGCGCTAGGTAGGGTTCGAGGCAAAGAGTTCCCAACATTATTGTCTGTCCATTTAGCCCCTTGACCAGATGGTTTATAGGTGTTGTATTTGGGCTTTAGAGTGCTGTAGTCCACCTTATGGGGGCTGTAGTCCATTTTATGAGGGCTATAATCAAGTTTAGGTCTCTGATTATGAGGACTGAAGTCAGACTTGAAGGCGCTGTAATCCACTTTGTGGGGGCTGAAATCTGACTTGAAGGCGCTGTAATCGGGTGCAGTCTTGTGGGGGGTGTAATGTTCCTTTGTTTTGTAGGTAATGTCCGTTTTCTGTCTCTGTGAATTGTAGTCCATTTTGGGTTTAGGCTGAGTGCTGTAATCAGGTTTGAATGGGCTATAATCCGGTTTGGACCTTGGGTGGGTACCAAAGTCATGCTTAAATGGACTGTATTCCACTTTAGACTTATTTTGCGTGTTGTAGTCAGATTTTAAGGGACTATAGTCATGTTTGGGTTTTGGTTGGGTGCTGTAGTCTCGTTTGAATGGGCTGAAGTCAGATCTTTGCCTTGGATGAGTGCTGTAATCTGCTTTGAATGGGCTGTAATCTGTTTTAACTTTTGGGTGAGTGCCAAAATCAGGTTTAAATGGGCTGTATTCCGATTTAGTTTTGTGAGAGTTGTAGTCCTGTCTAAATGGGCTGCAGTCTGGCTTTGTTCTGTGAAGGCTGAAATCTGGTGTTGATTTGTGCATGTTGTAATCTGCAATGGTTTTGTGGCTGCTGAAGTCCATGTTTGGCTTGTATGTTGTGTATTCAGCTTTGGGAGTGTGTAGAGTAAAATCCGGTTGGGGTTTATATTCAGCCTTGGGTTTATGGAAGCTATAGTCTGCCTTGTGGCTGATAAAATCCAACTTGTGTATGCTGTTGTGATCTCGGATTTCAGGCAACGTGAGTGATGACTCTTGAGCTGCAGATGCTGGTGGTGGAAGGTCCTCCTCATCCACCTGGATAATCTCAACTGTACGGGCAGCTGCCACTGTGCTTCTCTGCTGGTGGCGCTTTCTCAATTTATAAAAGGCAATTAGCATGACAGCAGCCAGCAGTGTCACTGCCACAAAGCAGCCTATTATGATTTTAGTGGTCTTCATCACTTCATCCAGGCTAGGCCCAGACTTGCCTGGTTTGCCATTGGCACCTCTCAGTCCTGGTAACGCAGATGTTTTAACTGCATTTGCTGCACTGTCAGTATTTTGCAACAGCACTGTTGGTGTTGAGATGAAGACTGGCTGAAAGACTGAAGGAGATGCAGTTGTAGTAGTTGTCCCGATGCCTGCTCCTCCTCCTCCAGCAACTCCAACACCCACAGCAGCTGTAGTTGTAGTAGTTTTGGGTTTGGGCATCTCAGTTGTTGGACCAAGTACCTCCACAGTCACTGTTGTAAAGTAACTCAAGTTCGATGTGTTTAGCTCTGCTGCACTCACATTGAGGTATGCCGATGCATTGGAGTTCCCAGCTGCATTAGACACCATACAGGTATAAGTGCCAGTGTCTGATGCAAGAACATTTGAGAAATTAAGGGTGCCATCATTGAGGATTGATATTCTCGGGTGACCAGAGGCATGCGTCAGGATAGTCCCATTAGGTAGAAGCCAGCGCACTGAAGACATTGGGGCTGTTCTGCAACGAAGTTCAGCCACTCTTCCTGCTGAGATGTTTAAGTCCCGTGGGGCATCAGCAATGAATGGCGCAGAACACTGGATTGCAGCCCCTTCACCTCTGTCTACATCAACTAACTGTCGTCCTCTCATGATGGCCGGTGAGTGACAGCGTCCGCAGCAAGTTGAGTTAGTTGGGATGTACTCTCTTAGCCACTGTGCCAACCACACAGCCTCACAGCCACAGTTCCAAGGATTATGGTGGAGGTGAAGTTCCACCAGGTACTTGAGTGGGGGAAACAGGTCGTGTGGCACAGCACTTAGATTATTATGGGCCAGATTTAGTTCCACCAGTGAAGATAGGCCATCAAAAGCATTGCGCTCTATTACAGTGATTTGTGAGTTCATCACCCATAGCTTTTTGAGGGAGCGCAGACCTCTGAAGGAACCTGGTTTTATCACTGGAAACAGATTTTCTGAAATCTCCAGCTCCTCCAAGCCCTTTAGGGGACTGAGGTTTGGCATATCACCCTTTATGTTGCACATTCCCAGGTTCAGGTACTTGAGGTTTTGTAGCCCCTCAAAAGCTCCTTCTGAGATGTACTCCAGTTTCCTTAACTCTCCCAGGTCCAGTCGCATGAGTGAGGGTACCCGGTTGAAGGCGTAGGAGGGAATACTCTCAATTGGGTTGTTTCTTAGCCATAGTTCTCTTAGTTTAGACAGGTACTCAAAGGCTCCACTTGGCACCACTGTCAACCGGTTGTCAAACAGCTCCAATGTGTTGAGGCTGGTCAGTCCATTAAACGCGCCCACCTCAATCTGCCGTATGGCATTTCGCCCAAGCTGGAGCACCTCAAGGTGGTGCAGATGGCGGAACGAGTCAGCCTGCACCGCCTCAATGGCGTTTTCCATTAGATTGAGGTGTCGCGTGTTGGCAGGAATTCCAGGGGGCACGCGTGTCAGGCCCCGCCGGGTGCACACCACTTTCCCCTGCTGATTACTGCAGGAACACTGGGGTGGACAGCCTTGGGGTCCTAAAGAGACCGCCGCCCCCGCCAAGGCCAGGGAGGCGCTGCTCCACGCTCGCGCCATCAGGAAGACTATACAGAGCAGGGCGGCTTTCCTGGCACGTTGCGCAGCTACCCGCCCCAGGAGACTCATGATGTGGCACATTCATAATTCAGCATCATCTGGGGGGGAGGATGGGGATGTTTGGGGCAGGTGTTTGGTGGGGTTGAGGACGAGAATAGTAGCTGTATGGCTGGTAGTATTGATGAGGGGATCAGAGTAAAAAAAGGAATAGGGAAAGAGTAGGATAAGGGAGGAGGACGTGCGCGTCCTCAATTATGTAGTTCTTATGTTTCCATAAATTGTCAGGGACAGAAGGACAAGTGGAGGGGGGGAGGGCTGGCTTTTCTGAAACATGTGTATGAGAAGGACATATTGGTAAATTAGGCAATCAAGAATAGTATTACAATACAGAGGGGAGAAGAGGGTGTTACAGATTGATGCAAAGAGGGGTTGAAACACTAGACACCTACCTCAAGTTATTATTACAGGTCCTTGAACTGAGATATATAGCTTCCCTCCTTTTTGCAATCAGACACAGCTGTGGTTTTCGCATGAGATGTATTTATATCCAAGAGCAGCAAAGAAAACCTTTATTTGCCCTGTCAAAATAGATGTCAGTGCCAAAGAGCTTAACCAAGATGAGCCCTTTTGTAAATCCATACATCCAAAGAGAAAGGTTCGAAGGCCTTTTTGTGAGTGTTTTTTTTTCTTCTCTTTTTTCTGTACTGATGACGAAAAAAAAGTAAAAAGACCGTAAGAAGGAATCCAGTCAAGCTCCCAAAGCAGCGGTGCTCCCTTGCTTGCTTCTTGCTGTCGGCTCCTCTTCTCTCGCTTGTCCTTGGAATCCGACAGTTGATTCCCCTGCTGTACACCTTAACCAAGTCTCCATAGTACAGGCAGCCACTGGAACACACGTGTAATCTTTTTCTGCCTCAGGCAAAAAATTAAAAAAAAAAAATAAAAAAAAAGAGGGAGAGAGAGAGAGAAGCAGTGAATGGAGATGGGTTGAAGAATTTCCCAGTACTGTACAGTGTTCTTTTTGCCTTTTGTTTGGCAATTAAAAGGAAGCTATAGACTAAAAATAAAAGCAGACATTCTGCCCTCGGTGTATTCCTTTTTTTTTTTCACTTTTTAGGAGTCAATCAGTTGGTCGATTAGTCAGTCCTCATAGCCCTTCTTCCTTTCTTTCACTCCTGTTTCTTTAAAATCGTCGCGTCGTGTCCACTTGATTTTCAATTTTGCTTTCCTCAGAACGCTTGGCACAGGTTGAAAAAGCTAGGCGACGCGCACTGCCTTCATTAGCTTCTTAGTCCTCTTAACTAGCCACACGCTCCAGCCTCGACAGCCGCGGATGCGACAGCAGCAGTTGCAAACGAACACACACCATCCCTGCGAAGCACACAGCAGCAGTAGCGAGCACACACAGCAGCAGCTGCCGCCTGCCTCCTGTGTACTTCCCAATAATCCGTCAATTTCTTCAGAAGGAGAATGGGGGTGGGGGATAGAAGGGGGTGCCCAGAGAAGTGGGGGTATCGAAGCGCAGTTGATCGAGGTGGGTTAGAGGGAGAATGGATGGTGCACAGTTTTTTTTCACCCCCCCCCCTCTCCTCTCTCCGCTTTGTTTCTTCTTGTTTCCAGTTGTCTTTAATTCCCCACTCTTCCTTTTCTGGTGGTTTTCAGCATCCCCTTGTCAATGCAGCATCTAACTGGGGAAAGGAGCAAGGCAGAGGAGGCAAGCGCCGGGCAAGCGCGGCTTACAGGCGTGACGTTAACAGCAGCGTCGTTGTGGAAAGGATCCGTTGTAGCAGCAAAAGAGAGAGTGTGCCGTCTCTCTTGCTCACTTGCTCTCTCCCTCTCTCTCTCACTCCTGCTCTCTGCAGTGTCCTGAGGTAGTTGGGTGAGCTCAAAGCACTCAGACCTTTTTAGAAATACACTTCTTCAAGAACCAGTTTGCTTCTCCTGCCTCTCCCTTTTTTTTTTATTCTAAGTCTCTTATTCTGTGGGTTTTCTGGGGCTTTTTGGGCTCAAAGGGATTGACAGGTTGTCCAAGCAAAAGGCAGAGATGGACGGTGGTATTCCCACAGCAACCAGCTTTTAACCCTCTCACTCCCATCAACAGTCCTACTTTTTCAATTGGCAAAGCTTTCCAGCATTGCTGTGCTGGCATATCAGGTGGATGAAAACTCTTACTCCCTGGCTTTGTCCTTTTTTGTTAGCCTTATTTTTTATTTTTTGCTCTCTTTCTTGAATTGATTTTTATTTTACTTTATCTATTTTGCATTCTTCTTTGGTGGAAAATAGTGCAACATGAATGGACTTCTGACGCATTCTGCTTGGAGCAGTGCTTTGGTTTGATGCAGTGTGCTATGTGCATTAACTTCCCCCACCTACTCCACCCCCTTTTCACTGTCTTTCCTCCCCTGCTCACTCTTTGTCCGTCACTGTGTCACCCTGTTCACCCTGTTCACCCTACTTCTTTTGCTTGCTATCTGTGTGCATACAGCAAGGTTAATATGCATGTATGTAAGCTGTGATTTGCACTAATTTTCTTTAAATTCTTGGGAATACTTTAAGGTTTTTTTTCCTCCTTCGGCGAATGGAAAGTTTGGGGTTTTTTGTTGACGAGGTACCTACACAGTCTGGAAATATTAACTTTTTATGTTCTCCAAGATTGAAAAAGTACAGAAAAGTATTTCTAACCATCCTTTTAATGACATCAGTCCTTTTACCTGTTTGCCATGCTTACTTCCTTTCTTCTTTGAAACTTTTCTTCCTTCCTAAAGATCTGTGTGGGTTCCATATTTAAGACCTGACCACTGTCAGGTTGGCTATTTACCATAAAACTTTGTTTTTTTTATAAACAAAGTTTTTGTGTCCACACCTTGTGTCCAAGGTGTGGACACAAAGATTAGGTGTTTTAGCAGTTCTCTGTCCATTTCTTGAAGTAAAACTTTCAATAAATTCTCTGCATACAATGTAGTGTGCTGTGCTGCATAGTGCCATCCTCTTTCAGTTATGAATGTCTTCCAACATTGTTGGAGCCCTCTAACCAGGCAGGCCATAACCCTTGATTTGAACACAAACTGTCGCTCCAGGAAGCACATACCCATAAAGGTCATGTTAAAGAAGGGAAACGGGGGAAAAAAGACATGTTTTACCTCCTTACGGAAGAAGAGGCAAAACAAGAGCACCCTATTGTCCCATCATCCCTCGGTCTCAGATGATTTGTACAAGCCCCGTTTCCATTAAACTAGGTAGCAGTGTTGGTAATTGATGGCTGGTCAAGCTACCTTTGACGACACTTGCAGTTGTGCGTTTGTATCTGAGCCATAAACTGAGCGTGTGAAAGAGAGAGAGGGAGAGAAATGCACATTGAAGAAGGAGAGAAAGCACGCCAGCTAGTAAAGGTCACACTGCCTGTAGTGCAGTACGTTATTCCCACTGGCACAGGGGTATAGAGCCAACTCCTATATTATACACAGACACACATATATACGTATACATACACACACAAACACACGCAGACTTTCTCCTTGAGTTAACAGCTGTTGAATACGAAAAGGCTTCAATGAAGCACATGTAACAGTGAGGTGGCAGCCACAGAAGTATGAGAGTTTTTCCTGTTATGAAAGAAATGGTTTTTTCCTCCTTGCCTTTCCACATGGATCCAGCAGCCATAAGGAAGGCATATCGATTTAGCACTAGGTGGGTAATTCATTTTTACCCTTTCAACAAATTTGGCTCTGTTATCATTTAACATGATGATCTAGATGTGGCTATCACTGTGTTCTGCTCCGCTTTTCTCTAGTGTTCTATTGTCTTAACTCTAGATGCTTACTAGACAGTTGAGTTCTACTGGAGTTATGTAGATGAAAAGGTTTTCTGTCGCTCTTCACGTGGATTATCTTCAGACTCTAACTCTCCAGAAACATTCTTTCTAATTATCTCAATAGAGACTATCTGATGTTGATTTCTTTAAAGGTTAGTATTTATTCATTTCACTTTTGTCATCCAGTTTGTCCTTTCATTCAGAAATTCAGAGATGAATTTCCAGTTCACACACTGCTGAGACACTTCTCCTCTTGAAGAAAAGTATCCCCATTGCATGATGCCTCCACCACCATATCTCAGAAACGTAGTTAATGTTACTTTGTGTTGATTTATCAAATATTAAAGATTATTGATCATTATGATTACCTCATAAAATTGACATGGTTGCATCACAAGCGATTAATGAAGCATTAGAGATGCAAGATCAAGTTTTTTTTCTCGTTTCCTTCCTTCCATTCACCTCTTGATTTTTGTATGTACTGTTGTTCTTAACGACGTTCAGGTTTTGCCACTCTTGACCATAATTTGATCCAAATCAAATTATGTTGTGCCCAAACCTAATCTAAATCTGATCCTTAACGATTAATATAAATATAAACTACTATGGGTGCACTGATAAATTGGCCCGTACTTCCTTAATTCTGTGTGACTTGCGATCAATCAATACTTGCATGTGAAACATATCTTATTCAGCAGTCTTATCTACCATGTCCTGTCCCCATTTTCTCTGCCGTGAGAGGGCCACCAGGTCATATCTATATGTACAAAGTTAACAATAGTCACCCCACTGTTGCCAGCTTAGCTTGTTGCTACATTTATCTATTTTTCAGACAAAAATATCAGAATCCGCAAAAATGAAGGAAATTAATTAAAGTACAAAAAAGTCCTAAACCGTTTTCTTTTAAAAATGCCTTCTTGAAGTTCAGATTATGCTGTTATATCTGTGGTCATTAAAATGCAAGTCAAAAAGTGTGTCCCTATGTTCAATGTAAGATACATTTGAGAAAAGTTATCTGGACCCAACTTCTGATTTCATGTCGGATCAGTGAAATGCTTGCACTGTCATGCCAGCTCATTCCACCCGCTGTTCGAGGCTTACCCTCTGTTCATCACCTGAGGCTCAGTAGAGCTAACCCTTGCACCAATCAGACTGCATGGTACTAAGTGTTCTTAGGGGTTTTAAACGACCTACTTTGATGTGGCTTGTCCACCAGCTATGCAAGGAGTATATGCAGTCAGTACTGAACCCATCCCCTAGGGTGAGTGCTAGCAAATATGGGCTGCAGCCAATCACATGTAGGTCAACAGCCTGTGTCTGTTAGCATGTGCTTGCATGTTTGTATCGGTAGTTCCCTTTGGATGAATGGTCTGCAGTGTGGCATGCAGAAATAACAGCCGGATTAAAAGCGATGTCTGGTGATAGATCTAATGATAAACAGTCAACAGGATTAAGGATTAGCAGTGCAGGCATAATGATGATGTGGTTATTTGTATGGATATGCAGGAAAGATCCATTTTAGCAAAGTAAAGGAAGCACAGAACGAGATGGACTTCTAGTTGGTGAGAAACTAATTTCAACAGGTCACCAAGCATGTCCTTCAATGATTCATGAATGATTTTGTGACGAGACGTTAAGTGTTGCAAAGATTCAAGTCAAAATTCCCAACAACCCAAAATCAGTTTTTCAAAGAATGAAGTATATATATATATATAATTATTTTTTTCATTTTCAATAAAAACCTAAAATGTTCCGGTTAAAAATAAAAAACAAACAAAAATAAGTCAACTAGACAGTTATTTTGATTTCCCAGAATTAATTTGAGATTACATTCAGCACTCTCACCCAGACACACCATCACCTACATGGGGAAGGTCTAAACAGCTTGGTTGGGGATTTTCTTACCCCCCCCCCCCTCATTTTTATTACTCTTCCTTCCCCCCACTTACAAACACACGCATATATAAATCTAATGCTGCAAATCAAGGGATTATAATAGGGTGTATTAGTGGCTTCCATCTGGCAAAATTGGATGAGTTTGCATTTCCTCCTGATACCTTTACTGGATTTGACCTTGTCTGGTCTCCACTCCACACATACTTACACTGATGACTATCCGTAGCACTGCACACAGAACACAGAATTATCTTTTCAGATAATGCAGTTAGGAAACAGATTTCCTTGGACTATGGGGGTTAAGCGGGTTAGGCTTTGCTTTTCATCTTTTCATTTGGTTTTTAATCTACTAACAAAATTATGAGTGGCCGTACCTTTACATTTCATCACCCTGAACGTGATGTGACCTCTAAAGAATGCAAAAAATGTGATATGATCTGCACAGATCTGGCGCCACTCCAGTATAGAAATGACCCAGATTATTGTTTAATCCCTTGAAGTTCTCTCAAGCCCTCTGGGGGTCTTTCAATTTTTTTCATAGCAGTATTTGTTGTTGTTTTTATGTACAGAAAGAAACTATCAGTTTTTAAAATGCATCTATTTCCAAATTCATTTGTGAAAAGCTTCTTGAACACCGCCTGCTAAGATTTTTATTGTATGTACTTGCCGAATAAAATACCTGTCTCAATATTGACTATTTTTCTTTAGCCTTTTTCTTCTTTTCCACTCTTGCTTTCTTTTCTCAGCTTCTGCTTTAATTCCTTTTTTCCCACATCATTAACTCCCTCATCCTGTATAAATACATACACATGTGACCTGAGTAGCTGCTCTCAAACGAGGGAAATGTCAGATCATGACAACAAAAGGCACACAAAAGATGAACACTTTTGCTCCTTTTCCATCCTTTACCCTGCTTTATTCAACCTTTGAGCTAAGCTAGCAGCCATTGTCTTGAGACTAATGGGCTTCATTATGATGAGCTCTGTTCATAGTGGCTGCCAGAATGGGGGGATTAGCCCTAGTGCTGTTAGTGGAAAGCAGAGGACAGATATAATAAGGTTAGCACTGTTGACCCAGTCAGCACATTCAGTGTAAACCAAATCAGTTCAATTCAGTTTGTTTTTATTTATTTATTTTAAATAGAATCAGCTCACAGCAGATACCATCTCAAGGCACTTTACAAGACTGGTTCAATTGAGATCTACAAATATCAAATTAAATCAAATACAATTCAGTCAGACGGATCCAGTTGCATCCATTTCATTATATTGGTCGTAACATGATGAACTAATATTTAGTTTATATTGCCTTTGGGGGGGATCCATCTGCACAAGCCCAGCCACACACTGGGCTAGTAACTGCAGTAATCCATCTTTCCAAGTAATTATAGGGTGACGGTGTAAAGGAACAACTCTCTTTTTAACAAAGTTTTTACTAGCGTTGCACTGAGAAGTAGCTCGTATGTTGAGTGCAGCAGATGTACTGTTCCACCAGTTGTTTGCTAAAGGCTTCTGGCTAGTCTGAAGGAGCTGAACGGGGAAGACGTGGGCGAATGGTGCTCTGTAATGCGGAAGTTCAGAAGCTGGAAAACAACAGCTCAGAAGAAGAGCTTTGTCTCAAAGGCCGCGCTCAGTCCCACCATGTGTTTTTGTAAAACACGTCTCACCACATGGGACCCGTTGCCACGGGAGATTAAAGGATTTCTCACTCATCATGTTATGATGTGGGAATAACATAATATCCCTTCAAAGTTGATTACCAATTTGATCATAAGAGGAAAGTTCTGCTGCACCCAAGGATAACTTAGACATCGAAAGTCATTCCTTTGGCATCAAGTTTTAAATTGTTTCAAATGCAGCAAGATCAGAGCTGTAGTTTTTAAAAAAACATTTTGTTTTGTTTTTTTCTGTCTGCTGTTTGAACTTCCTCAATTTTTCTTTGTAATAACCACAATTTCTGGAGCTCTTTCTTTATTTTTTTTCCTGACACTTGGGATTTAGAAAACCTAACTCGGTGTGCCAGCCAGCACAGCGTCAAATGTTCAGAGCTGCTGTACCTGCAGTCTCCAACAACACTTTGACCAGCTGTTCACCCAAGCAGGTAGCAGACAAGGTAGGAAGGCGGGGGCGAAAAATGTGAGGAGGGGGCGGGGGGCACCTGAGTGGACATTGACGTTTTTGCTAAACGACCATGAAAAATCTAGAGGGCCGAGTTAATGTGAGAAAGAGCTAAGAGGAATGGAAATGGATCAAAGGGGAAAAAAGGGTACACCCCCCACTGCGTCTCTACACTACATGCACACAAACTGCACCATCTGAATTGTGGCCCCTTCGACCTTGCTTATGTGTTTTCTGTAGAAATGCAATCAGGGATTTCCCCCGGAGGTAGACTGTGGCCGGGGACCAGCAGAGTCCCCGCTATGAAAGGAGG
This sequence comes from Poecilia reticulata, assembly GCF_904066995.2. Classification (NCBI taxonomy): domain Eukaryota; kingdom Metazoa; phylum Chordata; class Actinopteri; order Cyprinodontiformes; family Poeciliidae; genus Poecilia; species Poecilia reticulata. The sequence continues at coordinate 7,232,629 of NC_088852.1, read as the reverse complement.
GGTCAAAACAGCAGCAGGCAGCACTTTCTAAATTGAAGTCAATAACACAACAGGCCATTCTATCAGAGCCGGTCCTCCCACACAGCCTGCTTACAGTCGCTGAGGACAGAAGTGTAGAATGTTGATTGAGTTCTCCAAAGCAACCCTACGCGTGGCAACATGTGTTTGTGTAGGTGAACCCATGAGGAAAAAGGCGTCGGTGATGAAAGGTGTGGGTAGAAACTATCTTATACCTTTTTTTTTTTAAATGACTTAAAGAAACAAAAATAATTGCATCCTCTGCAAGAACAATCCAGTGCTAAGGAATTGATCTGATATGAATTACTCTCAATTAGAAAATCTGCGGAGATTGTGATTACAATCCTGACCAAACGCTGAGCCTACACATAAAAGTGATTATTTTCCCACATCTTGGTGTTGTATGAAATCTTGCTAATGCAGGCATATTTGAGACACATGCACACGCAGCCTTATTTTGCTGTTAATCCCTTTCCGCATGTTAGCACTTCTACATAGCTTAGGGGGATTAAAAAGGGGTATGGTTGGCCTTCTCTGAGTACGTCTAAAAAAAAGAGGGAAAAATTAGTGACTGTCAGCCAGACATCCGACTGACACGGCAGGCCCTGTGTGTCGATGCACGTGCGGTAAGCTGACATACTTTTGCATCTAATGATAACTACGTAATGATTGCTGGGACATCTGCACGGCATCAAAGAGACACGGCTCGTTTGAGAGCTTGCACTTTTTGCTTGCATTTGCTGAGCTGAACGTTTAAAAAGTTGATCGACTGCAGTTTTAATACCCTGGTTTCCCAGCAGTGTGCTGATCTGCTTAGATTTGTTGTGTTTTTTTTTCTTTTTTTAATCGACTATTTTATGATCAAACCCTAGATTTCATTTTCTAGGATGGAAAACTTTTAATGGCTTGTGGTATAAAAGCAACTTTTTTGTGTTTTTCAAAGAAAATAATCATCCATGAGGAATTTATAGGGGAAGTATGTTTATACCCACTTATCGAGCTTTTAGGATGTTTATGTGGATCTTTGATAAGTCATTGCAAGATGAATAGATCCATGTGGCTCACAGGCCACTGCCTCCTACCTGTCATACTACTTCTCTTTCCCTGTATCCTGTCAATCCCCTCACTGATGGCATCAGTCTAGGTCACTTGCACCCTAGTTGTGTTTATTGGTGTGTGGCCCAGTTATTTTTTTCAATAAGTCCCCGCCCCCCCTTCTCGCCCCGCACGCACGCGGCACACAGAGGACTGGCTTGACACATGGATGAACAGTGGTAATTTCCCTAGGCAGACATTGATTTCACTTTCATTAAACTGCCTTGCTTGACAACCTGATGAAAATCATAATTTTGACTCGAAACCTATCCCTTTATTTCTCTGACTTATTCACCTTATTTTTTTATCTAAAGTGACTGCACAATAACGGCTTATGGGCCAACCAAATTTCAGAAAGCTGTGGGAGAATTGATTTTGACAACAAACGGCATTGATTAAAGTTGATGCTGTCACACTCGCAGCACTGCAGCAAGTTTTCACTGTTTTAACTTTATTTAATGAGTGGAAGTGTCTATGAGCCTTTTGCTCCATCTTTGTTGTTCATTATCTTCTGTCATTTGTCTTATCTGTTTAAACAGACCTTTCGAACCATAATATGAGCTGACGTTTTAAATTAAGTTACATTATTTTGACACCAGAATCTAATGAATGACTCATTACCAGGTCTCTGCAGGACTTGGTGACACACTGAGGAGGTAATTCAGCCCGTTGGAGCAGGGATACATTCAAAAGTTGCAGGACAGATTGTCAATTTTGAGAACTCTGTGGAGGCTTTGTATTGAGCACTCAATTTGCACATGGATGTCAGAAATTCCTTCAAATAATCAAATAAAATTCACAATAAAGTTAGAAAGACGGAGAATCCAAACCCACCTCGAGGTTAATATCCAATAAGGTTGCCATAAATAAAAGATGGCAAAGTAGAATCAAATTTTTACACTTCTGTAGGTTTCTGTTGCATTAAATCAGCCACAAAGTTATCAAAATATGCAATTAATAGTTCAGAAATGATGTTGGAGAAAAATGTTACTGCCTTTTACAGCAGTGGTGCAGCAGTGTTGGTCTTACTTATTTTTCAGACTTTTGGTTGGGTATTACTCAGTGGTACGGTGCAAAAAATAGCCCTAAAAACTAACAAAGCCTCTGATAAACACTGCTTTGAGTTTTTTTTTTTAGAAAATTGAGATCTGCGCTTCTCTGCCGCCTACAGGTTATGGTTACCTCTGAAAGAACAGGCACACAATGACTGAGTGGAAGTGGCGTAAAGAAGTAATAAGTGGTTGTGATCCTATTGTGAAACGAATGTAGTCCATAAAGTGTTGTGGAAAAAATGCCTTTTTCAAGGAAATGTTTTCAAGTTATTTGCAAAAATGGTTGTTTTGTATGCATTTGTTTGGTTTTACTGTAAAACATTGTCAAGAGCTGTATTGTTTGGGTGAATTTGTTGAAAAATGCTAAAAACGTACCAAACAGACATCACCTCATTTGACTTGGTTTAAGGAATTATATTTGCATAACTCTGAACAACATAACTTTGCTTCTATTTATAATTGCATTAAAATACGTTGTGGTCTTCATATGCCCTTTGTGTTGTTCAGCAGTAAAAATGTACAATATTGCTTAGTCTAAGCAATGCTGGGATTTAAAGGGGGGAAAATAAACTGCAACATGGACTTTGAGTGATTCACTACCTTGACTCATCACTCTCTATTAAACTAAATCAACCTAGATGTCGAAGACAGCAAACAAGTCGGCTTCTGGGAAAATGGTGTTACTGTCAATTTAAAAGACTTTCATACAGATGACCACTTTAGTCCTGCAGTGCCTTAACCCAAAAGCAAAATGAAATGTAGCTTTATTATTTTTGCTGGCTCTCTTCTCTATTTCTGTGCTCAGACTCTGGCCACAACCTGTCCCCTTCAGCTCTGTCATGTTCCTGCACTCTTAGGAGGCAGGAAATGGAACTGCGTGAACCGTCATTTATGACAAGTTTTGGCCTTTGTGCTAGCAGCTCATTGTTGCAATATTAATCCTGATATCTTAGTCTTGTTTTCCACCATTCTTCTGGTGTAGATGGCACAATTGTTTGTTCCCTGAATTTTCATATATATACATTCTTTAGATTAAACTTTTACTTGTTATTTGACTGTCTTTTAATGGCTCTATTCTTGGCCTGGTCTTGTTTGTGCTTTATATTAGTAGATATCTGCACAAATGCTGACGTTCTAATTTATGCAGGTGGCAGTGATTTCTTGTCTAAGATGCATCTCTGACTCCTGTATCTGCTCTGAATCAAGGTCGCCAACAATGTTTGTGAACAATTTCATTCTCAGAATATTAAACAGATCAGACGGTATTTAACTGTTGAGTGATGAGATGAAATTTTTTTTATACCTTGTCATTCAGAAATCAACAGAACAGTTTGACACCTGCTTTAAGAGTCATGATAATCTACAATGCAAATGTTAATATGTGAAGAAACATCAAGTCTTTTTTTTTTTAATTAATTTAAGTTGCCCCATAAGCTAGCCTGGTACTACAGAATGACATATGCTTGTTTGATAAATCTGACTCTTAAACATCTTAAATGGTCATACATTTCATGTTCTAATCGAGCTTCCCATTTCAACAGTTCCCTCTCATTAAAGTGTGCACATAAAGGTCGTCTTTTTTGACCACGAACAGGTGCAAGAGTGGCCGCATTCTCATTTATTTGGCACACATTGCTCCCCTTAATCTCTGTGAAAGTCTGTGGTCAACTGTGTCAGAATTAAATTTGCCCCGTGAATGATCATTTCTAGTCCAGCAGTGGACTAACTGCATAGCTCCTAAGTTGCAATGATTTGATCTAATCAGTTCCCCCATCCTATCTTTCTCGCACACAATCACATGAAACCCACTGCAGATCCCATCTCATTTGTTGATCATCGCTGGCCATTTAAATGTGATTGCGTGCGAGCCAGGGTTGAATTAGATTGCCAAAAGTGAAGCATGACAATACAGCGATTTGTCTCGAGAGGGTTTTACCCTGCTTGTCGCTAAATAGGGTCAAAGCATTTTCTATTATATAATCTCTCGCTACCTGTTGGCAAGAGGCATTATTAGCTGGCTCGATGTCTTCCCTAAGCGCCCACACAGGTGTCTTAAACAGAATGTTTCACCCAAACTGAACCTTTTGTTTTATGTTATCCCTTTAGAAAATAAATGTAGAACTAGAAAAAAAGAAGTAAGATTGATCCTTCTGTCAAACTCTTGGCAGCCGCCTGCCTATTTATGACGAGGCTTTTCCTGTACTTTATAGCGGCGTGGAGTAGCTCTTCAGTAGCTCTAATCTACCACTTGCTCTCAAACTCCAACCTCTACCTAAAAAACTCTCCAACCAGCCTTGCAGCTGTGCATGGCATCTCGTTTTGACAGGCACCCAGAAATTGACAAAAAGCCATGTTGAAAAATGCATCTGTCTCCTCTTTTCTTCTCCTTTTCTCTCGTTCTCGCTCTTTGTCAGCACAGCTAGGGTCTGGGAGGACAGAAATGGTTTTTTGAGTGACGCAAGCTGGCAGAGCCATTTGGCGTGTCAACTAGTGAAAGCGTCGAGAGAAGGAGGTGGAGACAAATGATGATTGTCCTATGCCCTCACTCGCATTTCCTCGCCATCTCTTCTCCCGGAGGTCATAGAGCTCTGGTAATGTCGCCAAAATCCAAGAGGGTGTAAATTTTGTTGTATTTTTTTTTATCAGTGCTGTGCAAGATATTTACTGCTTAAATCCAATTCCCTCCCAGTTTAATGCATTAAAAACAAATTAAGATTCTAAGTTGGAATTGAAGTAGGAATAGTAGCTAGTCGTATTTGAATCTTCTTTGTCTGGGTGTTGCCTTGTTATCTAAAAATGTTCCTTTCTACTACAGTGGTGCTGTTAGTTTAATAGCACAATCCTGGTCATTTATTAGCACATGCAGTGGTGTGTAGTCTAAAAATTTGCTGTTGAATATTTGCAGAAAAATACCCGTAGATATGTCAAACATTTCACAAGAATTTGAATTTATAAAGCTGGAACAAGTAGTCTCAGAAAATGTCATTTAGTGAAATTTTTGTTTGAGAACTTTTAAGACAAAGGTCTGCACAGTAGTTTTCAATTTAGCAGGGAATAAAAAAAAAAAAGCACACGCAGATATTTTCTTTTACACTTTTTCTTTTTTTTCTTCAAATATTGAAGTGATTGGCTTTCAGGACAAATTACTATTCTATTCAAATTCCCCAAAGTCCTCTCTCACCCACACACGAGTTAGCTCAAAATGCAACAGCATAACAAATTGTTTCCTACATTGCTGAAAAACCACGTACAGACCTGAATTTAACAGTTTTCATGTAAATTTGAAATTTAAACCATTAAACTTCAAGACAAGGCTATATTAGTTAATTTTTCCTGTTAACTTTGACAAGGGCTAATTGCATGAACTATTTAGGATTGTTTAACTGCGGACTGACACTGCCAACATACAACAAAACTTTCAATAAAACTGGTGCAATTTAGCTATTGTCTTGGAAATCAGGTACGTCAGCTGGTTGGGCTGGTCTCTGATTGCTGATCTGTGGATGAAGCTTAAGTTTAATACTGTAAGGTAGCCTAACAGTAGACAATTAGGCTACTGTTACATGGTATTGTTCTACATGGTACTGTTCAACACTTCAGCTACCTCTTACCACTTGAACATAAGGTTTCTAATTGCTTGTGGTTGCAACAAAACATGGCAAACTTGTTGGTGTAATAACAAGATTGTCACTTATCAAAATAAGTCTCTACGATTACTATTATTTTAGACTGTAGTGACTCATCATTTTTGATACCTAAAATTTAGCTGAATGTTCTAAACTGCACAAGATTTTCACAAACATCTAATAAAGGAGTGCTATAATTATTTAAAAATGGAAAAAAAGCTTTCTGTAGTTACTAGTTATTTATACATTCATTTGTGGCAAACAGATTTCCCTACCGCTGTGTACTCCCCTTTGTATTCCGCTGCCCATCTAAAATTTGGCACCATTTAAACTGCAATCTCCTAATTTCAGGGAATGGATGATCTCCCATTTTATTAGCTCTCAAAATTAGTTGTAAAAACATGCCACTGTCATTTCCACTTCCCTCGTGTCTTTGTTGCTGCGCTGCACATTGATTGCAAGATAATGACCAAACTCTATTGGTTCTGCACTTGGACGTGTAAATGGATTTGTTGGAAAGCAGTGCTGTCATTTTGCAAGGCAATGTAGCTTAATGCCCTCTCCAATAATTTTGACCTCTCCTTTATGTGCTCAATGTGGCTTGACTTTTCCCACAGAGTTTTACTGCTTTAGGCAGCAATTTTGAAGATCTGGACTTTTGCCTCTCCTCATGGGTTTACAGCACCCTGGGGGCTTCTGAATATCTTTTCTCCAGAATACGATTTACCCCTTGGGAACTAAGTCCAAAATACCTAAAAATTAAATGACATTGCATCTACTACTGTTTTCATCTTTTTTTCCCTTTTTCTTTTACATCTATTTCAAGTCTCACATTGCTGTGACAACAACTCGATAAGCACAGTTCTGTTTGTGCTTTACAGCCTGCGCCACCATCCAGTTAAGAAGGAATTATATGATATTAGTAATAATACAAATGTAGCTCAATATTCATCGATCGGCATGCCATGTCATCCCTCTCTTAAAAATGAGATGGATTGTAGTTATTGCTGTTATTGATTTTAATAACCAGGATGTTGAGGCCAATGTGCAGCCTTTCTCGCGCTCCGCTGTGTTGAAATCTGAGCTTTTCTGCCATCTGGATAACAAATAATCTATAAACCAATTTAACTACATGTTTAGCATGATCAGGTTTGCTGACATGAGCATTTTGTTAATCTTGGCGAAAAGAAATATTTCAAAGTAACTTGTTAAAAAGCTATTTCAATACTTGTGCATGTAAAAACCTGTCTGTAATTTATTGATGGGATTCTTAATGGATTTTGTAATTATGTAGCTTCCATATCTGAACAGTGCACAGGAGAAAATATGGAACAAGGTTTCCTAGTAAATTCATAGTATTTGTATCCATGCTAAAAAAATTGACATAAAACGTACTGACAGCTGGAAATTTAAATGTGGTGTAGGAGAAATTTGATAGTGTAGGAACCCAGGAATGGGAGACAAGAGGATGAGAATCATCCAGGTAATTCACTCAAGTAGGAGGCAGCGAGGGGCATTGTGTTGGTTTAAGGATCAACCAACCTGACAACACTATTGATTCATTACAAAGGCCAGATAGAGACCGACAAACCGATGTGGAATCTTGTCGGTCATCATTACATTGCAAGTGGTCTCGTATTTCTCAGTGTCACTGACCTTTTCGCTGTGTTGGGGCTTACCAAAGACTACAGCGACGTAGCAGCTGCAGCCTCAGTAACAGTTGTACTGTAAAAAAAAAAAATAATAATAATTCTACAAGCTCATGGCATTGGATTATCTTGTTTATTAAAGTCTATAACTCTCAACAACTTTGTACAAGTAAAAGAATGCAGTCATTTTTTGGTTAGATTTAATGCCACCAGCAAAGACACATTTCTTTTGACAATAGGCCACTTAAAATGCCTGGTGCAGTCAGCTTAATCCCTCCAGCAGAAAAACATTTCATAATTTATTGCTTTACTTTGGTGGCCAACTGTGAGTCATTTGGAGGGCAGCACACAAGAGTTAGGCCTGCTTGAGCCAAAAAGATGCTCATGGCCTTAAACTGGGCTTTTATTTTTAAAGTTCGGATATGAATGAAAATGGCAGTTGGTCTTTAAGTCAGACCAAAATAGAAATCTGAAACTGAACCAGCTGAGGTAATAAAATTGTTTTTTTCTTTCATAACTAAATGGTTGGCAGTGTGACCATGCTGAACTATCATCCGAGAGACACTTATTCGAAGGATTTGTGAAGTGCCTTAAAGACCACTACTGCAAAAAGAGTGCTGCTTGCATTTTTATCTCCATTTTTGTCCAAACACTTATGTCAAACTTGGAATAGCTATCACTTAAAAGGTCTCACAAGTCAGAAAGAATCGAGCGACAACATGTAATTTAATCAAATTGTTTTCCGCCCACCAAGTACTCTCTATGTCCACAAACCGTCGGTACAAAACCTGGGTATACTCATCTGCTTAGTCAAAAATAATGATGCGGGGCAAACATCAATTATCTATTGATGAAAGCAAATCTCATTAATGGTCATCAGGCAGGTTTAATGGTGGGAATCATGCTTGCTTTCCTACCCGTTAATGGCCTTTGCCATTTGAGAAGCAGTTTGACTTTCCATTTCCCGCTCCCTAACAGACAGCAGCCTGCTACTGACAATGATGCATGGGACCTCCTGAGTCACATTGATCACTCTCGGAGAGACATGCACACACCTGTTCCTGTCCAACGTGGACGTTTGTGCACCAATGTCAGACCTGCTAAATTTTGTTTGTTCAGACTTGGGGGGGAGGGGAGCAAAGTCTGTACAAACAATTTTCTTGTTCTTCCTCAACTTGATGCTTAACTGGTTTCAGTATCAAATAGACAAGTGAAAGTAAAACAGTGACATTGACCTGTGGCATTGACTAATATTTTGCCATAATAGCTGTAAGAACTTCCCCCCCAACCCGGATTTTACTACTGATGCTATTATAAAATGTGGATATGATTATCTTTAATCGTGACTCAGCCACCAAATTGTTATGTCAGCTAGATTGAAACCAACTTCAGATGTCAGTTGGAGTGTGTGATACTCAGTTAAAGCCAGTCTGTACTTTTCAACACATTCCAAGTAAAAATAAATATATTTTCTAAGCATAATAATGAATTCAAATTCTAGTAAAAGAGGGTAATTACGTAACGCCGATGTCTAATATGAGCAGATATAAAAGAATACAATGGTTATATTTTTGCCACATAGATAAGTTTCCATTTTGAAACTTTTGCTGCAGTTTAAAAGGTCAGCAGTTTGCCACCTGGTTCAGTTTTACTCTAACTGCTGCTGCACTTTCTATCTTTCCATGTGAAGATATTTTTTTTAATTACAGGCTCCATTAACACCCTATTTACATCCCTGCCTGATCTGTGCCATTAAGAAATCAATAGGGGTTTAATTCATTAATTTATTTTCCTCTTTCCCTGTTTTTCTGGCTCTCCTTTTTTTTATTTTAAGGTGATCTATATTTATAGATTACTTCTGGAACCAACTGGCCTTTTCCCCCTCTCACTGTTCGATCACAGTAACATACCAACACATTTAGAACGTTTCATATAAATGGACGGCTGGCACATGGCAATGTGTTGCTTCGGAACTGCCTAGTCCTGGAAAACATTTACAATTACTATGAAATCATACGTGTGTGCATGCAGTCGTTTCCAATGTATTACATGCCACTGTGTCCCATTAACGGTTAATTATGAACCTTTAGGAATGACCATGAGTGCTGGTAATTGACTGTTGAGGGATTTCTTGAAGGTCACCATTCGCTGTTTGGGGCTTTTTTCTTTTCCCCCCAATCAAATGGTGTAAAGCAACACTTTGAATAAAGCACAAGTCATCCAGCGACGTTTCCCCTGGTTTCTGCTTAGCATCCAATAACAGTTCTATTGTGTCACATAGTTTAATGCATATTACATTACTAATCTCAAACTTCCACTTACAGAAACACATTTCAGAGTTGGTTTGCAGCGTTCCTTTTACGTAGCTGGCAGCAACTCCTTCACACTGTATTCATCACCGTGTAGTAATGGTCTAATAAGTTGCTTTTTGCTCAGATGTTGCTCTTGATCATTTGAGTCAGTGTGCAATTTTTCTTTGTGTAATTATCACCAATTAAAATTTTTTAAAAAAGTATGGAATAGTATTGGCTATTTTGTAATAGCCAATACTATTGACATTACAATATCATTGACAAATCAGAACTTTAATTGGCTTGAGATTTAATTGGTTTCTTGTTCTGCTGAATGAACTAACCACTCGCAGCAGGTGGGGTTTATTCAAGGACTTTTATTTTCTTACATATGTTTTTTTAAGGGTCACAATGGATATAAGAAGGTAACAAAACTGTAAAAAAAAAAAAAAAAATCTGTGGTTATTGTTTCAAGGAGTTGCAGTATCAAATTTACTACTCAGAAATTGATGTTTTATGTTTTAAGCGCTGGCAAATAGAGTTGAGAGTGCCAGCAAGGTGGGGGAAAACGGTAGCAACAAAAGGAGCTGCCTTGTTACTTAATGAGAATGAATGAAGACATTCCCAAACATCTGCACCTGCCAGTTTGTTCTCCTTGTGTTCTCTGCACATTACAGTCAACAAGGTTGGCATAGACTCCCTCACATTCCCGCTGTCCCATCACACACACGCACGCGCACACACACACACGGAGTCAACACAGGCTGGCAGTCCAACAAACTGACGCTGAATTTGCCTCCATCCACACTGTGGCCTTTAAAATGTTTACGATCCAAGCTAGTGATGCGACACGTGCAAAGTTAAATCTCTGTGATCTCATTGAAACATGCACTAAATTGTATGTGAATTAGTGCAGAGACATTTCCAGAAATGATTGAAAGCTTTAGCTGACCAATTAATCTCCAGCTACGTTTGTAATTTGTAAAGACCTTTCTTTCTTTTCCTGATCAGAGAATGTGTACAAACAGAAGCAACGTCTGGTGCACGACCTGCCATGCTGGACCTGATGGACTCCTAAATGGCTTTGTACCATGATTGGGAACACAGTGTTCTCCATCAAGCCTAATATGCTTTTTCTTTTTTAATTACATACATATATTTTGGACGGGATGTGATAGAGAGAATTCTTTTTAGTTGCCAATGTTTTAGTGAGTAGCAGATAATAGCTACATCAAATTACTTTCTGCTGTGTAAGGATTGGCAATTTTCCCCTAAAATAAAATGAGTCTTGTTACTTTTCAATTAGGAGTTGAATCTGAAGAATGAACTTGACATTTCCATTGAGATAAGAACTACACTTAGAAAGATAAGATTATTTTTTTACATAATAAAAGCACACCTAATGCTAATTATCTCCTCACTACTAATTTATCAAAAGTTTTATTGACAAGACTTGAAGCCAACTAAAAGTTGCCGCGTTTCTTTTTTTTGTCTCATAAAGTTTTCTTTAAATGTAGCTGACTGTTGGATCTCTTGATTTGCCAACAGCTTCTTGGCCGACTTGCAGGTTTCCATTAGGGTGCGTGTTTACTTTTCTGGATTTAAACACAATATTAAAAATATCAAAGCAAAATGCAGATCACTTTGAGAAAACCACTCAAAGGCCTAAACTAAAGGTCCAGTTTGACTTGACAATAAAATCCAGCAAGGCAATTTGACTTGGACAGGAGAGCAAAGAGTTTCTTTTTGAAAAGTCCAAAGCAAAAGCTTGTTTCAAGCTGCTTGCTCCATTATTTATTTTTTGTTCAGAATTTTACTCTTGCAAGAGCTGTCACTTTCTGCAGTTTTCTTTTTATGTTACTATTAATTTTGAACAGCCAACTCAATTAAAAAAGTTGGATTAGCCGTTTTTCCACTTCATTTGTACCAAATAACTCTTTTGCGCTTCCAAAAAACACTGACGCGCTTGTGTTTCCACACGTGCACACAGTCACAGCCTTCATATGCATGTGCGTTTCACCTTTTCTGGTTCCTGTCCGCTGTGTCGACACAATCCCAGCATTTATGAGATTACCAAAGCCCATTTGTGTTCCGGCGGGAGCCATCTTGGCTCGAAGGAGGCCTCAACTGGGAACCATCTGGGCTCTGCTCTAAGCAGCTTCCTCTCCACCTCCCCTTTCCTTTCTGCGCTGAGACCAAACCTATTTAAATTTGAAAGGAGAGGAACTCAAATTCAGCATGAAACTTTAAAATCAAGCCTTCCCATTATGAATGGTTTCTTCATGCAAAGGAGGGAATGTTGGAACGGTTTTAGGGGATGCGTCTCGTGGGAAGCGGTAATCCTTACAGGGGTTATTTTAACAGTAAATTCAGCTTTTGAATGCTTGGAGGGGGGGGGAAAAGTACTCTGAAAGATGTAAAAATGTGACGTTCCCCACATACGTTTTCATTTCACAGCCTTAACTGAAAATTATGTAAAACTGAATTAGCAGAGACAGCTTTATAGTACAGGAGCAGATGGGAAATGTCTATATATTTCATTCACTGGGAGACATTTTTAGAAAGCTTTTGGTAATGGGAAATTGACTTTTTTTTTTTTTTTACCCAACTAAAAGGTCACATTATGCTAAGCTGCATGATTAAATAAATAGTAATCATTCAAATCCAAATTTTACAATCAAGTTTAGTTGGATTGTATTTCATTTTTTATTAGCCTGATTAGTATTTCCGAAATTCCAATTTGAACATGTTTAGCTAAACAAGCCAGTGCAATAGCTCTAAACCTTGATTAAATCCTCCTACTTAGGCAATCTTCTGAGCTGCATCCATGAACAAGACAAGGACCCTTTGTGGAACATTGATCAGTCAATTTCCACATCTTCTGTGCAAGCTTAAGTAGTCCAATACACTTCTCCTGATCTCTTATTCAGCCTTTGCTCTAAATGAACTCATCCTTTTTAATTTCACCTTTTGGCATGAATATTAGCCTCCTTCTTTCTCACTGTTCAGTTAAATACCAGTTCCGCTTTATTTGATGAGCCTTTCAAGGTCAGTGGTCCTGGCGCTCATAAATCTGACATTTTTAGTTTCACCCAGAATCTCACATTTGTTCACATTCCTGACTTCTTAGTGGATTTAGTTTAACAGTTTGTTTGTATTATTTGGGCTTTTTTTATATTATGGCCACAGAGAAATGCCTTTTTTTTTTTTTTTTTTCTTCAGAGGTTGTGTATTTGACAAGTCATTGTGGGTTTTGGCCTTTTGTAAATGTGAAGTCAGTTCATGTAATTTTACTGGTGTTCAGAGGATGTGCTGACGTTCTTCAGGAAGCCTGTTTGCTATTAATAGCGCTCCGTTCCTGCGTTAACACCGTCCCTGTAGGTGTTGACTTGAGCCATGCAGTCATCTTGTAATCATCAGTATGCTGTTGTCAGTGGCTGGCTAATTTTCCTTCCATAAGGTTAGCGGTATGTGGTAAATGAAGTTTCCTGCCTGAGTGTTCTGGGAAACAAAGCAGACTAATTTGTTCTGGTATTAGTCGAGAAGACGTTGTCAGCATTGCCCATGACTCTCGTTTGCTTTATTTGTTTGTACCTTTGCATTTTTGCTGAACTCACTTGCCTTGCTATTTAGATTCCCTACAACACTTATCACTAAGGCACTAGAATCTCAGAAAAATGACATTTTCGTCATTCAGATTTTTTTAAACACCTGGTTCAGAGTGTTTGGGTTTTTTTTCTTTCTCTGATCTGAAATTGCCATGCATGTGGTTTTGGCCTTTTTTCACTTTTTGCCCACTTTTCCATTTCACATTGTGATGTGTGAAGGCCAAACAGTTTCTTTTAGCATAGTTATGCAAGTGACTTTGCACTTTAAGACCGGGATAAAATGAAGATGGTTGTAAATTGCAAAAGGAAGAGGGGTGGGCAGTGAAAATAAAGCAGATGATGCGGAGGCAGATAAGATTTTGGTGAGCTTGCATGTTTTATTCAGGACCTGAGAGGTTAGGGAGGATTGCTCCTTGCGCTTGTCTTGTATAATGATTTTATTTTTGATTAAATCAAAATAAATCTCTGGACACACGGGATAAAATCCAATTATTAAAGGAAAATGTTAAAAATCCTTATCCAGTTCAGGTTTAATTTATCAAGGTGTTATGGATTTTGATGTACAGATGATCCAATGCAGTCCAGACTTTTTAAAACTTAGTCCATTTTTTTTTATTTAGCACCAATGGAAATCTTGAAGCAGATGCTAACTTTAGTGTTGTTAGAGGCCAATTGTTGTTTTCTACCAGGATGCTAGAAAGTTTATAAGCCATTCTACTTTTATTTTATTATAATTTTTTTATTCTCAAAAAGTTGACCTTATCACATAAGTGAGATAATACCATTTATGTTTACAAATTCAATTTAGGCAGCTGTTGCTGCCAAAAAAGCTTTGGACAACATTTTACCCGTTTCTCCTACACAGACACACAAAAGCTCACACTCTTCTGACATTTATAGCAAAACGTAAACTTTCTTCAGCCAATTTTTTTTTACCTGTAAACTCAGCCTTAAGGTTAAAGAACATGTTCATAGGATGTGAAATGTCTTGTGGTTTCACATTTTGGGTCATTTTGGGTTTCAAAGGTGAGCCTCTGTAAGGATGAGTGCTGGTTGTACTCTTGTACCTTTTGTCAGGTAGCATATGAGCAGCCTTTATCTGCAGACAGTAGTAACTGGATCCCTGAAATGTTGGCTCTGCTAGTAGGCTGTGAATCTGTGCTTAATAATAAAACATATAATGCACGCTGCAATAAAAGCTTTTTTTAACTGTAGATGAGAACAAGGCAGAGCCGTTTCCAAACCTAATTCCCTTCAGATTTCCCTTGTGACTGTGGGGCTAAGCAGTTCAAGTCTTAATTACTTGACTTCTCCCTATCTTGAAAGCACACCTGTCCTCTGACTTTATCGCTGACTTTCGTTTTTTTAATTTGTAAAAAAAAAAAAAAAAAAAAAAAAAAAAAAGCAAAAACCTATCCTTGATCATCCATCACTTCTAAAACAAACTATTATGGATAGATAATTAGTCTGAATAGGCAGAATTTGGTAATAGTCTATCAAGAGCGACTTTGCGAGACCCGTTCTACTTTGTCAGCAGTGTAAGGTCCTTTGTTGTCCTCATTTGTTTACTTAAAGGAGTCGGGGCTCGGCTGTTACTAATTGAATATGATTTACGTTGTTGGGGTGGGGGAGGGGGAGAAAAAAAAGGTAGCCTGGTGATGTTTAGAGACTTAATTAAGTTTGAAGTGCATGTGGAGCACTCATTTAAAAACCCCAACAGCCTGGCCTGTTTGCGGAGGTTCTTCGGTTCCCGTCGTTGGCGTGGATAGACGTGTTATTGAAAGCAGACAGAGCTTAATTAAGAATGTCAAGGACTGCAGTGAATCTGAAGACAAGAGGGCATTGCTGGGTTTTGTGTTTGAAGAAAGAAAAGAGAGCCCCGTCTCCAGCCGGAGCACTCGCTGGGATATCTGGAGCTGAGCAGTTAAAATGGGATCTGTCTGTTTGCTACTTCATCATTAGAAAGCCCCCAGGTCTCCGTTGATGAAAAACGGCCTCTTTTTCAGAATCTCAGAGCATTTTATTTGCTACTCCCA
This sequence comes from Poecilia reticulata, assembly GCF_904066995.2. NCBI lineage: Eukaryota > Metazoa > Chordata > Actinopteri > Cyprinodontiformes > Poeciliidae > Poecilia > Poecilia reticulata. The sequence goes on along the minus strand of NC_088852.1, from coordinate 7,217,254 downwards.
GTATGTAACAATAAAATGAGTATGTTTGTCTTATTTTCTTCTTCTTGTTTCCTAGGTTGAAGTTGAAGTGGAGAGCATGGACAAAGCGGGCAACTTCATTGGCTGGCTGCACATTGAAGGCGTGAATCTGTCTGTGGCGCTGGTAGAGAACGCTCTGTCCAAGGTCCACTTCACAGCAGAACGCAGCGCCTACTACAAAGCGCTGGTTTCAGCCGAGGAGGCGTGCAGACAAAAGAAAGAGAAGGTAGGCCTCATTATCAGCGGAACAGAAACTACTGTACATACAGTCGGAGAGGTTTCTCTGAGAATTGGACCTCTAAGTCATGAAGCGGTCCTCATGAAGCTGTCGGGACGTGAACATCCTTCACTGTAAATTTCATTCAGGCAGAGCACAGATAGCATCTCGGTTAGTTTCGTTTTGGTGCACTGAAGGCTCAGGACATCATCCAGCATAGCCAGTAGTGCCATTTCTCTCGGCGCTCTTATTGAAACACACAGTTGTCACTGGAACAAGCAGCTTCAAGAATAAAATCGGTATTTATTTGGCTTCCTGTCAAGTTTGAGATGTGGTGTCCTAGGCATGTCTGCAAGTTTGTCAGCGTAAGGTTTCTCGCACAATTTAAGATCTCCTGAAACATCAGTGTATGTTTGGAATCCAGTGACGGAAGTAAAAGTGGAAATGTTTGAGAATATTAAAATTAAAATGAATTACTTCAATTTATTTCAGTATTTTATTGATTTATTGGTCTGGAAAGTTTGCCTTAATATTTTTGCTTGTGAAATTTTTTGAAATCTAAATTGCTCTGCTTTCCATTGAACTATCACCTTACTTGCATTGTCAGTTGTGGCTGCAGGGAGACAAAATGTGAAAATGTTCTCTGTGAATGAACACCACACTGTAAATTGGTCGACAATGCATTAACGTGCATTCAGAAGCCGTCGTATGTCGAGCATCACTGTTGTGAAGTTCCTCCATGCAGGCTTTGCAAATGGGCACATTTGCTGTTATCATTGAAGCTGTCTATCCTCAATGGGAGTTGTGTGATGGATGGTGGCCTCCCTCACTCTGATCCTGATCTCGCCTTGCATTTTCATTATGGCTCCACGAGTCACCTCTGGCAGATGCACAAAGTGCCCAGCCAGCTGTCAACGTTGTCCTCCTTCTCTCTATCTCTGTAACTTATTTCTTTCACTTGCTCCGTCTTTCTCTCTCTCCCACTCTCTACTTATTTGGGTCCTTGAGGACACACAAATGCCTGCTCATCCCATATAAATGTGATGTATCGCCAGAGCTAGGAGGAGGTTGTTCTCTCTGCCTCCAAAGAATCTATCATGTTCGTAGTTGCTGTGTTCCTACAGTGTTGTTTGCTTTCGGCTCTCTTCTTTTTGTTGCAATTACTCTCCATCTGTGCCCCCCCACCCAACCACCCACCCCTACCTCCTCTACATCTCCTCCCCCAAAAACACTGGCAGCAGGAGATGAATATCTGGAGAGTGGTCTGCAGGTGAACCTTTGCTTTTTCTTAAAAAAAAAAAAAAAAAAAAGGAAAAAAAAAGTCTTGCTAGCCATGTGAACACCCAGTCCCTGCCATGTTAAATCTGACCACACATTCCCTGACACCTCTAGGAATTTCACTCTAGGTTTCCAGGTCCTGTTCCGCCGCGCTGAGACAGACTGACTTGGAACACAAGGTTTTCATTTGAACTGACCTGAGGAAAGGCGGCAGAATGGGGGCCTGCATTGACCAGACAGATGGTGATTATGGTTGATGTTAGTACGCCAGAGGCATCAGCGGACAGATCAGCTACTGCCCGATTTGCTTCGTTGCGAATAGTTTTGTGTTTGTACAGTACAGCGCCCCTCAGTTGATTTCTGCACACTACGCAACTCCAAGGCAGATGAGGTGGGACTTGGAGCTCTAATTAACCCTGGGAGACCACCTTGAGAAAAGCTGAGAGCCCGGCAGTTTATTTCAGTCTTTCTCTTTTGAAGTAGTGGCTGGCTGGTCCGTGTCTGTGTGTAGGCTGTGGTAAGGTAGGGCACACTGCATCCTTTCCCGTCTCTCTTCCTCTTTTCTCATCGCCTTCTCTTTATCGTCCCTGCGGCTGTAGATGTGGAAGACATCAGTCGTTGCTGTGTCAGGCATCTCTACAAGAAAACAAGGTTGTCCTAATATACTGAGGATGCGCCAGAGCTTGTGCGCGCATACACACACATAAACATGCGCGTTTATTAAGGAAAAGTTTGCGTTGGTGGACCAGCTGGGACTCGGGTCAACAAGGGGGGAAGAGAGGCTTGCTGCTGTAGCATCCTAAACCAAAACTGCTTAGCTGGAGTGTCTTAAGTGAATATGAGATTTTGCTAAAATGAGACCAATGGGACAAAGTGATTGTGTTCTAATTGAGGAATTCCAAAGGGTTGGAAGATGAGCTCAGCAGGTTTTAATCTTGCCCATCAGCTCCTCTTGGAACAATATTTGGAACAGTGCTCACAGCAAATTAAACTCTCCCTACATGTACGAGACATGACTTGTACATCTGGGTGCCTTTCCGAATCTCTTTGCTCTTCTTTTTTCTTTTTTTTTTCATACTTGATATGCATACAGTGACAGTCAGAAGTATAAGTGCATTGGGCATGAATACAATATTACTTTTGGGCTTTTAATTATGAATTTCAACTCTTCCTTTTTCAGAATTGATAGAAACTTTGAATTTGACGTGGAGATTACCTAATCAACACCAATTCAGACATCCATTTACAGTCTAATATATATATATATATATATATATATATATATATATATATATATATATATATATATATATATATATACACATACATACATACAGGTCCTTCTCAAAAAATTTGCATATTGTAATAAAGTTTATTACAACTTTATTACATAAAAATTTAACTGTCATCTATTTTAGATTAGGTCTTTTATTGTTTTAATACTGATGATTTTGGCATACAGCTCATAAAAACCCAAAATCCCCGTCTCAAAAAATTAGCATATCATGAAAAGGTTCTCTGAACGAGCAGTTAACCTCATCATCTGAATCAACAAAGTAACTAAACACCTGCAAAAGATTCCTGAAGCTTTTAAAAACTCCCAGCCTGGTTCATTACTCAAAACCACAATCATGGGTCAGACTGCCGACCTGACTGCTGTCCAGAAGGTCATCATTGACACCCTAAAGCAAGAGGGTAAGGCACAGAAAGAAATTTCTGAACCAATAGGCTGTTCGCAGAGTGCTGTATCAAGGCACCTCAGTGGGAAGTGTGGCAGAAAACGCTGCACAACGAGAAGAGGTGACCGGACCCTGAGGAAGATTGTGGAGAAGGGCCGATTCCAGACGTTGGGGGACCTGAGGAAGCAGTGGACTGAGTCTGGAGTAGAAACATCCAGAGCCACAGTGCACAGGCGTGTGCAGGAAATGGGCTACAGGTGCTGCATTCCCCAGGTCAAAGGTCAAGCCACTTTTGAACCAGCGGCAGAAGCGCCTGACCTGGTCTACAGAGAAGCAGCACTGGACTGTTGCTCAGTGATCCAAAGTGCTTTTTTTGGATGAAAGCAAATTTTGCATGTCTTTCGGAAATCAAGGTGCCAGAGTCTGGAGGAAGACTGGGGAGAAGGAAATGCCAAAATGCCAGAAGTCCAGTGTCAAGTACCCACAGTCAGTGATGGTCTGGGGATCCATGTCAGCTGCTGGTGTCGGTCCACTGTGTTTTAATCAAGGACAGGGTCAATGCAGCAGCTATAGGAGATTTTGGAGCACTTCATGCTTCCATCTGCTGAAAAACTTTATGGAGATGAAGATTTAATTTTTCAGCACAACCTGGCACCTGCTCACAGTGCTAAAACCACTGGTATTACTGACCATGGTATTACTGTTGGCCTGCCAACTCTCCTGACCTGAACCCCATAGAGAATCTGTGGGATATTGTAAAGAGAAAGTTGAGAGACCAAGACCCAAAACTCTGGATGAGCTAAAGGCCTCTATTGAAGCATCCTGGGCTCCATAACACCTCAGCAGGGCCACAGGCTGATTGCCTCCATGCCACGCCGCATTGAAGGCTGCAGAAGGATTTCTGATCAAGTACTGAGTGAATAACTGAACATTATTATTTGAAAGATGACTTTTTTGGTATTAAAACACATTTCTTTTATTGGTCGGATGAAATATGCAAATTTTTTGAGACAGGGATTTTGGGTTTTCATGAGCTGTTTGCCAAAATCATCAGTATTAAAACAATAAAAGACCTGAAATATTTCAGTTGGTGTGCAATAAATTTAAAATATGACAGTTTAATTTTTATCATTTCATTATGGAAAATAATGAACTTTATTACAATATGCTAATTTTTTGAGAAGGACCTATATATATATATATATATATATATATACAAGCATATATAAAATATGCTTGTTTAGTAATATTTGCATAAATGTACTTTACATTTTCAGAAAGAATTGACTCTTTGTACGACTCCCAACAAGATTCTTGTTTAATTCTGGTTGGATGAGTTGATTTAATTTAATCAAATTTATTTGTGTAGTACATTTCAGCAACAAGGCAGTTCAAAGGGGTTTATGCCATAAAATCATTATACAGTCAGCAATTACAAAAACAAGCAATAAAAATTTAATTTTGTCAAATACCATCAAATTCGCATCAAATACGCTGATCATTGTCCCATTTATTACTAATCAATGGCAACTCTAAACAGGTGGGTGTTTAGCTTTGATTTAGATTAAACTGTGTTTCAGCTGTCTAGCAACTTTCTGGATGTTTATTCCACATTTGTGGAGAGTAGAATCTGAATCTGTCTTCTCCTTTTAAAATGGTTGGTTTCCAGCATAGACTGCCAAATTCTCTTTACTACAAATCCAGCAACAAGAGGTTTCAAATTTGGACCCAATTGGTGTCCAAATTGGCTAACATTAGGCTTCTGAGATGGACTTTCCAAAGTTTTTACGTCATCTAGAAAAATTTTAAATATGGACCTTATTTAAATACTTTTTCTGTGTCAAGAGACCAACCATTTTGAACAATATAGTGATATAGGGCTCAATTGGAAAGCATTTCCAGGCTGTAAAAAAAAACAGTGAATTTGTCTTTTTAATATGAAGTGTCTCATAGCTGCTGTTCATGTGTTTCCCGTTTCCTCTTGCTGCAGGCGATAGAAATAAATTTGACAAAAAAGCAACAGCATCTTGGCTCTGTGGATTGGGAGCAGAGGCTTTGACTGCAGCGATGTTGACTGCAGCTTTGATTCGAGTTTTCTGACTGAGCAGGTGTGGGAGTTGGTTTGTTAATTTATCGGTTATGCCTCGGGGACCATCTCATTTAAAAAAAAAAAAGAAATGAAATGCTCAGAAATTAAGAAGCGGGGTCATGAAAAAGAAATCAATCTACAATCCCAGAAGTGCTCTGTGCTTTGGAAATTTAAGCTTTGTTTTCCTCAGTCCTCTTGTATAGAAAATAAACAGCTTTTTGTTTATTTTCTATACAAGTATGATGCCTATAAAAGTATTCACCCCGTTTGGTGTTTTACACTTTTATTGTTTTCAGAAACAAATTAATAGCAACTAAATTTCGCCTTTTTGACTATAATTTACCCCCCAAAAAACATTTAATGCCAAACTGAAAACAATTTCTATAAAACTGGTTGTAAATTTTTGACATAAAATAATTGCATACATTTCCACCCTCTTTTTGAAGTGACTGACCTAATTGAGGTCCAGTCAATTGCTAGTACGAGTCAATTTCCTGTGGCAACCATTTTGTGCCTCATCCAGAAATGAATGACCAATTTGAACTCAATATCACCCAAATAGGGCTTTCTTGATATATATTTTTTTCCAATGTAATTAGCCAACCTTGAAGAAGATTAACAGACTCTGATGGGTCTCAAAGTGGTTGAACGGACAATGGGGGTGGAGGGAGAAGAAAAGAGCCCAAAAGACCATGTGACAACTCTTGTTAAGATATTTCATGTCACAGGACTCCTCTTCTTTGATCGCCGCCCGCCCCTTTTCTCTCTCAGCCCAGCTCAGCCCTCTTCATACACCGCTGTCTGACTTTAATCTCTTGAACGTTCTCGCCTCCTTACGCTCACTCTCATCACGTTCCCCTTTCTTCCGTCCTCCTTCGGCTGATCATTGAACCGCCGTCATGCTCCCCTTTGCTTCATTTGCTTCGACAGTTTTTGGATCGTACTGGACGGCGAGGACTGCATAAAACTGACTGAGTCAGGCACCTGCATCAGTTGTGCTTCTGTTTCGGAGAAGAGTGGAGGGAAAAATTCTGGAAGAGGGGGTGGGGGAGAAGTCTAAATCCAGGATCTGCTGCTGCCATTCCTTATGCTTCACCAGTCAATCAGCAGCACTTGTCAGAAGTACTTGAAGCAGCATCTTTCTGACTTTGAACTGTTTGACGTGTCCTTGGCAGACCCTGATTGAAGTATATAATCTTGTTTCAGCGTTCTTTTTCCCTCCTGAAAAGTTAGACGTCCAGCTGACTCGACTGGCTGTCCCCTCATTCCAGGGCTGACGCTCTAGTACATAAACACATGACTAAGGGCAACTGTTTTGGTTCGCTACATTTGAACATTCCGCTGGCTGGCTTACTATGCAAAAACATTCAGTATACCAGTATATTCCAGATAATTGTGTTTATTTCACCATAGATACATGGAAGTGTCACTGTAAACCAATGTTTTAAGGTTTCTAAACTGCAAGTCCTTTAAATGAGATGGCAGACTTAAAGTGGGAGTGACCTGTGTTTCTTCAGCTGTATGTAAAGTATTGTTCCTGACAAATTTACCCGGCGTTTAAGGCACCATTGGCATACATTACAACCAAACATAAGATAATAATGATTAAAAAAAGCATTGTCATTCTGCAATTGAAAAGGGAGAGTCATATTTTATATTTTAAAGCAACTGATAGTAGATTTTAAAAAAAGCATAGTAAAACTCCTAAGAGCAGTGTATGTCTTTTCTGCTTACTTTCAGTTCTGTAATGGTCTACACAAAATGAAATACCAGCAGTGTTCTTTATCTTCTGTGAATTATAGTGCTTTTTCTTACTATGCCTAGTGTATTCTTCAACCCTGAAGCGATCTGTTCTTTCTGTTTTGCAGTCGTTTATATTTCCCTTTTCCATTTCTTTCCCTCTTCTTGAATAAGCTGTGATAGTCCTCAACACTATCATTAAAAAAAGAAACTTTTGCAGCAAAATAATGTAGTACATTTGGCTCATTTTGTAGCTGCTTCCCAAAAATTGTTTTTCCAATATTTATTTCACTGATCATATCATCACTATTTAAATGTTGGTCTCTGGCTGTTCTCATTCTGAAAACAAAATTACCCAGCATGAAATTGTTTTTGTTGTTTTTTATTTTTTGTTTCATAATAATTGTAGGGCTTGTAAAGGAGTCTTTATAGAACATTAAAGCAAATGAGTTACTCTTTGTTGCCACTTTTGTTTTCATTTTCTGTCAGTTGATGGATGTGGAATACCTCAGCTATTTATTGAAAGACTGCGAAGTTCTAATGTAATAATTATAGATGTTTCAGTATTTTCTAAGCTCTTCTGCCTCCCCACTCAATCATCCAAAAAACTCTAGTTACATTTTGAGTGAGATTTTTAATAGGTGAATGTTGGATTTAAAAAAAAAAAGCAAAGTATTTTGATACACTGCTGATTGAAGATAAGTGTTGTGAAAACAACCAGTAGATTCTGATACTTTTCTGTCAGACTTGAGTTATGCATTTAAGTTAAAAAAAATGTGATTGAGAATATTTAAATACCCACTTGCACAATAAGTCACCTAGGCAACCATTAGCTACTAGATTTAAAAAACTTTGCTTTGTCGTGCTACAGATGGACATCCAGGATAATCATTGTGTCAGAGGTCATTTTGCATCAGTTTTTAGCCTTTCGGAGAACACTGGACGAAGCTTTGCCAGAGCTGAGCTAACTGCGTCTCATCTCACCTTTGAGCACTTTATCGACGCTCTTCTTTGTCACATCCACAGCATCATGTTGTCCAGTCCAGCAGCAGTCACAAGTCATTGAAGCTTCAAGGTCTCTGCTTCTCTGCACAGTAATTCTTTGACTCAATCACTTTGAGGGGGTGTGAGTAGCCGTGAACAGGTGTGGAGAGTCCGATGACTCATGGTGCAGCAGTCCTCATCCTGCAGTGCTCAAATTACCTTTTGTTCCTACTTTTTTTTTTTTGCTCCTTTACATTTATATTCAGCATTGAAAATGCTTTAAATTACTACTTAACTATTGCCCTCCAAAGTTTGGCTAAATTTGTTCCCACTTGATGCTGCTGTCAACTGATCTCTGCATTTATAAAATTTTATGTGTTAGGAAATAGCAATGATAAAACAATGTAATTCTCCCCCCCCCCCCAAGTCTAAAAAGTAGGTCAATAAACCCTTTGAAAACAGTGTGCAGTAAAGAGCTTAAGCCCAGATTTATTGCTATGAATTAAGATGGTAAGAAGCAGCCAGATGGTCTTTAATAAATGTACCTAAACTAATATGTTGTCACGTCCACAGAAACAGACATTTTAGCGGCTTGCAGGTGTGGGATGATTCAGTTTGACCTAAAACCAACATGAGGAGGAAAAACATCCAGGATATTCTCTGAAAAGGCTGATTTGCTACCTGTCAGTTTGGAAAGACTGAGGTTACTCCCAAACACCTCGGATTAAATTTTTCACAACAGGCTCCGATGCTTTCTGAAGTCGATCTTCGGCAGGGTCGTTTCCCCCCAGTTTTGAACTCTACAATGTTGAGAAAAATGATCAAGCCGAGGCAGACTTCCGAGACTCAGGAAGCAGCAAGTAAGCATTTTAAAGATTGACAGATGGGGGGGCAGGCCCTTGGAGGAAAATAAAAAGAAAGAAAAAACAACTCTTCAATGCAGTTTGTCTATAAAATTGCATCTAAACAACAAAACTTCTGGACTTAATCCATAACAGAAGATGATGGAAAACAAAATGCGACAAAGTGAGATTTTTCTGCTATTATGAAAAGCACTGTTTAGAGAAAATCCAACACCAAGCAACACAAATAACTGATGCAGTCTAGCAAGCAAAGTGATTGACGATGCTAATGTTTTGGTTTATGCAGCCACTAAACCTTAACCACCTTTAGGCATTCACTCGCACACACCCAGAGCTAATGTGAGGGAATCTGTCCAAGTGTTTGGCTCCATGCAGAGGAATCATTTTCCAAAAGGGATGGGGGGGAGAATAATTACTTAACTGGTAGACCATAACATTATTAGATGCTTGAAGACCTTACGATATTGTTGCATAAAATCATAGATATAATTAAGAACAAACTATGACATTTAGAATCGCAGGTCAAACGTCAGCCAGGCTTTAAATTAAAGGGAAAACCCTCAAAACTGTCATGTCTTGAGATATTTCTCAACATGATTTTATGTTCCTGAGAAATGTATGCTTTTTAAATGTATTTAAAATACATGTAAATATACACTGCTCAAAAAAATAAAGGGGACACTTAAACAACACAATATAACTCCAAGTAAATCAAACTGTCCACTTAGGAAGCAACACTGATTGACACGACGAGGGTCCCCGTTGTCAGTGTTGCTTCCTAAGTGGACAGTTTGATTTCACAGAAGTTTGATTTACTTGGAGTTATATTGTGTTGTTTAAGTGTTCCCTTTATTTTTTTGAGCAGTGTATTTATACACCAATCTGCATCAGTGTATAAATATTTGTGTGAATGGGTGAATCTGGCTCTAATGCAAAGCGCTTTGAGAGGTCAAAATGACTGGAAAAGCACAAAACAAGTTCAGTCCATTTATCATTTACTATCCTAAGGATGTAGGTAATAGGTGGTTTTTTTTTTCCTATGGCTTGAAAGCTGAGGCCAGAGAGAAGAGGCTTAGGCTAAATGCTGGTGTCTAGCCTTTTAGATCAGTGGCTCAAGTCTCATGTGCCGTGCTGCAAATCATCAACACATTCAGTGAGAGAACACATTGCTTTACAGCCAGTGTCAGTAGGCACGCAAGATGGAGGCAGCATAGTTTGTGTTGGCAAGTGTGAAAGGACGGGGGATCACAGCAAGGGGACATTATTGCCTGCAGGGTGGTCTCGATGGGAGAGGTGACCCATGCGGGACATTATGTCGCTGGAAAAGATGGCCAGGACTGGGCGCTATTATGTGCAACTGATTCTCCGGCTTCTCGCACAATGCATGATTCCGCCTCCGAGTGCTCAGATTGTTTGCGATTTACTATGACATGAGGATTCGTCTGCTTTGAGCACGTCTTTACTCCTGCTGTCATCTTTCTTCTCGGCGTTGTATGCCCAAAACTGAACCAACCACACAAAAGCAAAGAGCTGACAGAGGCTTTTTTCATATGGCCAACAGATTACATAATTTGATTCTCAGTGTGCTGTGTGCACATCCCTGCTCACACTAACTTGGTTGCAGATGGAAGGAAGCGCCACACATGCACACACCATACTCTCACTGTCTCTTTTCTGCTTACTCAAACATGCTTTAAGCCTGCGCAGACTTTGCACACCACACACACACTTCCCGCACAGACACTCACTCTCCGAGGACACCCCCCCGCCACCCACTTTAGTCGGCAAGCTGGACCCTTAGTGCCCGGAGGCAGAGAGACGGAATGACGGAGAAAGAGATCAGTGGACCCGCTGATGTGTGTGTGCTGTTTACACCCCAACTCCCAGTTTTCTCCTGGTCTTCATCTGTCTCCCACCCACCGCCCCCCCCCCAATTCTGAGCTGCAAATTCAGCAGTCTGTCACCTGTACTCACAGACCTGCAAAATCACACAAAAATACTCTTTCCATCTTTATGTGCTTCATTCACCATCTGACTGTGCAACCATGCATATTGCAGTCACCTGCAAAGTCAAGGGCACAAACCTGCTTTATTTATTTATTTTGTTTCATAGGCAAGAAACTAAGACCTCCTTAATGACGTCTGAGCAGTCTCACCTTCTGCTTGCTGAATTATACATTTACATGAGTTGCAGGATTACATGCTGACGTTTTAAATGTCATCTGAAAGATGCATCAAGGCACAAGGACATCAGTCCGGTCCTGAGGAACAGGCACACACTCAGAAGTAGGCCTCTTAGTTTAGTCATCTGTCCATATGTGATGTGCCTGCCTGGTCAGTTTTCTTTCTACTCTTTTCCATCTAGTTAATTTATTTCTGTGGATCACACCTTGTTTTGTATTTGGTTGTATGTTTCTATCTTGTTTTGCTTTTTTGTTGTTTACATGTATTAATGTCTGCCCTCTAATCCCAAGAGAGCCACGAGAAACACGCATGCTATGAAATGGCTCGGTGGGATTAATACATTTTGAATATCAGCTTCTAGTTTGGCTCCACATAATAACAAAAGCTATTTTACTGATAAAAAATGTTTATTTTCCAATATGAATCAAGATGTAACATGCATGCACATCTGGAACAGACACCAAAAGTCACTAGTGCCGGGTTCTCAAGTGAAGCGATTGCTGGTTGGATGGATGAATGGATGGATGGGTGTTTGATTGGGTGGGTGCACGACTGGCTGAATGGTTTGATGGATGGAGGTTTGTTTGGCTGATTGAGTGTATGGAGGGATGGTTGGTTTATTGGACTGTAAGCCTGACTGACTGAAAATGAATGATTATCAAAATGATATTGCCATTTTTCACCACTTTGTCTGAATACATTAAGTGTATTATTTCTAGACTCGATAAGTAACTGTTAGATAATTGTGCTTTAAATATGGATCAAAGTAATGGTGATTATTCTTCTTGCAATCAAGCAGCTCTCCTCAGATCAGAGATGTGCAGGTTTTTCACCATCTTCAGCTCGTTATTATGCAAATATCTTGGGCGATTTCTTTTAATGCAGTTCTTTATATTACAACAGATTGACACTAAGCTTCATCAACCACAGTGGGGAAAAAACACCTGTGGTCTGTGCTCAGGAGGCCTTCCTACTGCTTAAAAATTCAGTCTTGCCCCATTTTTTGCTCCCTTTTTTCACTTATTGTCACCTTCATTTCTGCTGATTAAAATAGTGAAGGACTACAGTTTAGTTGGTGGATTATTTGCCCTCTTTTTTCTGGACTAGTTCCTCTTGGGAGTGTGTGAGGAAACACTTTTCCACTTGGTTTGACGGGGAGTTGTTATAGCCGACTCCTTTATACCTCCGATAAAATAAAATGTGTACAATTCTGGGAGGCTCTGACCCAAACCTGCAGAGCATCGGACCATTGGAACACGTTGATTATTTTTCGTTTTAATCCACCCTGCTTTTTTTTTTTTCCCCTCCTGTGTGGTGGGATCATTGTTGGTTTATACCACATTTCATTTGGAGCCAGTTTGAGTCACATCTGACTCTTTCATACTTGGGTACAAAAACAAGTTTCTGAGTCAGAGACTGTAAGGTCCTAAAACTACAATGACTCTGCCTCACATAAAAGTTTACTTTTTCTGCAGTTTTTTTGTTTTTGTCTTCGACTGCTTTCATATTCTCGTTGTAAACCAACCAACTTCTACCCAAGTTCTGTTTTCAGTTACTGATGGAAATAAATTGCTATAAAAATGCTCAAACCTCACACAGTCAATTTCTGTAATTGCTAAATATTACATACTATGCTATCTTGAGTTTTTGTGATTTTGACCTCCATTTACATCGGTGATTAGAACCCATGGTCAAGCCCAAATATAGGCTGAATCATGCTGGAAGATCAGTTGGTGACATAAAATAACGTTTTCTTACAGTCGACTGAATCGAATGTAGAAAATCTTGTTAAATAGTTTTTAGAACAGACAAGTAACGTCTCAAGTCAATCGCTCTTTGATGCTTGACACCTAATTTTTTTCAGCTACAACATAACCCAGATTTCTAAAGTATGAAATTACAAAGGGATGAAGTAAGCATCACTCGACAGCGACACTTCCTTATTCTTGCAAAGCTTTTAATTGAGAATTTTACCCATCATCCTCTCAGTTTCTCCTTTCTGTTTCTCGCCCCCCATGCAAATATGACATTTTCCCCTGATGTTGATTGGCATTTATGCATTCTTGTTCCATCAAGGAAATGCTAAAACATTTAATATGCACATTTTCATCCAGCTTCAGGGCTGCTCTCTTAGTTCTAATTTAATCATGGATGAAGCAAGACAGAGTGTGATATCCACAATTCGGCTAAAAATAAGATGCAGGCAATTTATAGTCATTTACACACACTTTGACATTTTTTAAGGCCTGTGCTTGGAGCCACACTTAACTCTATTTAATGTGGGCTGCCACTGAAGCATCCCTCCCTTACATTTTCCATGCCTTTACTTCCTTTGGTCTTCTCTTGTTTAATGAAATGGCAAATATTTGTTTCTTGAGGGCGTCATTTAGGTTCTCTCCTTGCTGGTTAGGTTAACGTTTGTTCTGCTTAATAAATAAAGGCTCTCTCTTTTTTTTTAGTTACAAAGCAATTAGAAAATGATGATGCATCACATATCTGTTATTTAAGATAAGTAATGTAACCTTTGATATGCCTGATATGGGGGGAGAAGCTTTAAGATTTAAGAATGCAAACATGTTTATTTTCTACTTTTAACTGTAAATTAAGTCGGTATTCGTACTGAGACTTGAAATGTAAAGAAAAACTATTGTAGAGATGCTGGACTTACAAGGATTTAGTCCTCTAAACATACAGGGAATATTTTCAGAACACATTTATTTTAAATGAGTAAAACTTTTTTGTTTGTTTGTTTTGTTTTTGTTTAGTTTTATTAGCTTAGAACTCTAGAAGAAATAGAAAGCGATGACCCAGGATTGCAAAGTGCAGAACTGAGAGTGCTTTAGCGGCTAGGAATATTTGTCAAAATAATGCAAAGCTAAAACGGATGAGGCCAGTCTACTTTTAGCAATGGAAGGAGAGGAGAAGTTTGCTGTATAGCTGAAGTGGGCACAAACGCCTCATCAGTTCTCTTTATTACCTGCGCATAGACACATTGTCAGGCTGTTTCTTGGTTGAGCAGCCAGTTTTTTCCCTAAATGAATTTGCTTATTCTTTCTCCTCTGTTCACCTTCCTCGTGCGTCGTCCTCTTCTGTTCAACCCCTTCGCCGTTTCTTTCTTTTTATTCATTTGCTCCTGCTCCAGTACCTGCACACCATCAACCCCTGTTTTTCCTCTTTCCCAATCTCATCTTTAATTCAGCCTCTTTGTCTTTTTGATTCCCTTATTCCCCCATCTTCTTTTTACTCTTTCACAATCCAAGCCCTGAATTAGACATCCTACTTATTAATCTGCCTACTTCCACATGCGCTCTAATGCGCTGCCACAAAGAGACTACATGACTGCTTTTTGGTTTATTATGCGTTAGTGGTTTTTAATCTGTTTCTTTCATAGGAATCAGTTGTTGCCAGGATGTTGAAGAAGGGCATTTAAATGTGTGTGTGCCTGTGCATTTTACTCCGAAAGAGAAAATGTTCCAGGTTCCAGTAAATGTCTGGAATTTGATATGAGGATTTTCCAGTTTTGAATAAGCATGAGGAGAAAAAACAAATTTATATTCCAAAATAATTTCACTTTATTCCTTGATTCAGTGTCCTTCTTTATTTTCTGCCATTCATTTTTAAACTGTTTGTCCATCTGATCTTCTATCCTTTCTTTTCATACATCTGTCCATAAATTTTTTTTTACTTTCATCCAACTTTTCTTCCTTTCACCAATCCTACATTTTTCATCTGTCATCCTGTTCTCCGTCTCATCCATTCCTTCTTTCTATTCCTTCATAATGCTTCCCTCCTACCCATCCAAATGTCCATTCATCCATTTATCTATCCATTCATCTATCAAGTCATCTATTCATCCGTTTGTCCTTTCATCCTTTTAAGTGTGAAGCTTAATGCTTTTCCCTCTCGTGCTGTACATTACTGTTTATACTGTTCAATTTAAAAACTTTTCTAATTTGAGCTGAACTTTTCCAATCCCAAACGGAAATTAAATATTTCTTGTTAAATGAGTTTTGTGGGGGGGAAAAAAATCAAGTGTTTGGTTGATTTCCTACTTGAGTCTCAGTGCAAGGTAACGTTTTGTTTAGACTTGCATTTAAAACTCTGATATTCAGAGAATAGGTCAGAATGAACCAGTTCAAGGATTTTTAGCACATTTGAATAAAAAGGAAATGACATCCCTACAGACGTTTTCAGTTTTTGACCTCAATCTCTGAATTCACTAAGGGCACATCTGTTTTAACAGGCTGCTTTTATATAATCTAAATCCAAACAAGAGGCTTGTAAAATCATGTACGTTGGTCACATTTTCCATGTGAGCAGTCTGCAGTGCATCTTGCCCAATTTGTTTTCCCTCATTAGTCTACAGAAAAGATGGCTGAAGTGCCAGTGTTTGGAGTGTCCTCAACAGGACTTTCAAGTTACCTGGGAGAAGAAAAAAAATGTCTCAATGTTGGAGAGATGTGAGTGAGTTCTTAAGAGTTCCCGTCTAATTTAGGTCAGACTGTGTTCAGCTCGATGCTTTCTTGCCTGAAGAAAACACTTTGCATCTAGAGAATGGGACTACTCTGTTAGTTTTGGGTGTGTGTTTTTTGTGCATTTTAGAGCCGCTGTCTTTTTCTTTCCCTCTCTCTTGCCTTGGGGAGAGACAGTTATGTAATCAGAATCTCGTCATCCTTGCACTTCAGATTCCCACTGTTGTGCTAGGCTCTTTTCATACCTTTTCTCCTGTTCCAGCAAAATATATAATATATATATCGTGTGTTTACTGCTTGTCCCTCCTTATTTTACTTCTTTTAGTTTGGGTTTTCCAGGGAATGTTACATCATTTCACCGTAGAGGTTTAGAAAACATTAGCTGTTTGGTTAAAACAGAATGCTGAACTTCTGTACACAACTTCTCTTGAGCTCTAATTTTTTTTTCTTGTTTTGATTAGAGCATATTCTGAAGAACATAATTCTCCAATGTGGACTGGGGTTGTTGATCTGCTAGTGAACTTTGACCAACATGCAACGATAGGATCAAAAATAAAAGCGTCACTTAGTATTATCTGATATACTTATCTGAGTATGTACGTTTTCATTTTCTAAAGTCAAAATGAGTCGCCAACTCCCACAAACTTAATTCTGGCTATCTGCCGGTGTGCAAAAGAATGTAACCTTTAAAGACATTTCAAAGAGAGGATTGTGATTATCTCACCTTTTTTTTTTTTTTTTCTTCATTTGAAAAATAAACCTTGTACAAGAGAAACGTCAGGAATTTGAATCATAATACAAAACACGACATGTGGGAAGTGATTCAGACCTGAGCTACGTCAGATTTTCTCTTTAGCGCTGTGTCCTTCTCCTTTATTTTCATACTTCTTGCTCTCTGCTTTTCTTTTTTCCCCCTCTATGCTCTTCAGCGCTGCCATATTAACCCCTCTGTCAGTCTGCGAGTCAGCGCCGCCGCCGCCTCGCTCCCACCAGCAGCCATCAGAAATCATCTGCAGAGAAAAGCTCGAAAAGCAACAATGCCACCCTGTAAAAGAAGGGCAAAAAAAAAGAAAAAATCTGTCGCCATGGCAACTGTTGGCAACACATGTAGCCTTTTTAATTACTAAGCTGATTAATTGCTTTTTAATTGCATACTTAGACAAAATAAACTTCTGTCCCCATTCCCTTCTTTGTTCCTTAAACTCTTCAGTAATTTCCAGTGATCAGCTGGAGAGTGTCCTCTCAATGACAATAATCCTGTTGAGCTGAAAGGCATTTTATAGACTAGAGCGACACAAAAGCAGCGAAGAGCAGAATAGGGGACACCATGGGCTTCAAATAGCTGACCCCCCCTCTTAACTCTGCATGCTGCCAAGGCAGGTGGGCACATTTCTGGGGAGCCCAACTTCACCTACACATCTTCAAGGTCATATGAAGGACCCTTACTGACAAAATAGGTAAAGATGACATTTTTAAAAGCAATGTTATCTGTTTTTGATTACATTACTTGCTACTGTGAAATTAAATAAATGGAAATTGTTACCTTGGAGACATATTCACTTGAAAAGAACTTGAGTACTATAGAATCCAATCCGTTTGTGTATTGCGCGTTTGTATTCTGAGTTTCCATTCATGGCTGAACAACGTGAAAATTGTCCCGTCACCTGACAATTTATCGGTGCATCTCTAACGAGTAATCATTTCTATTATGATTTTTATTATTATAAGTCATCTCTTAGTGCCCAGTCGAAATGACAGTGAGACTAAAGACGCCGCTTGCTTGATCACCCAAATACCTGAAAATCAGTGAGGCCAAACAGTTTGTTGTAATCATAGTAAACAAAGCCAAATCAAGCCCCGTTCGTCTCCGTTTCCTCCCACTTTCTCTCAGTAGCAACTCATTTTGTCGTCAAGGTTATGGTTACAGTACATTAAGAGACCTTTCCTGTTTCCTGACGTATTTTACTTGTCACCCCGTCTCGCCCTCCCTCCTCGGTTCTCATCATTCGTCTGATTCTTTTGAAGAATGGAAAAACTCAACCGTGTTCTGCCGTGCTTTGGAGTGGTGAACTTTAATTGCGTGCTTATTCCCCGCTGTTGTTTTTATTATTTTTTTTCTTTTATTGCTGTGATCTCTCTCTGCTTGATCATGTTCTAATGGCCGCGGACAGACACAGTCACCGCTCCGGTTACAAAAACAGGCCATTTGATGTAAGGCTCCATATGCCGGAGCGACTGCCTCCGGGGAAGATGTGTGTGTGCGTGTGTGTGTGTGGTGGTTCTGGTGTGTGTCTCATCTGCATACGGCGCTCCGATCCTCTCAGCCGTCTGGTCTCCCATGCCAGCGGAGGAGGGTGGCACTTTTAAGCACGTTAGCATAGGTACAGGTTATTTTTGTGCATCGCTTTGATTATACACCCATTTGCTCTGTTTCTATGGCAACCTTATGCTCCCTCTTGGTTCTCATGTTCATAGCACCCATCTTTGACAGGTGCAAGTTAGAGTTTAATGCTAATTGAATTTTGTCTGCGTGACGACAAGCCCGTTCCTCCTCCAGCTGATGCAGTCGTGTTCAGGAGGATCAATTTGTCGATTTAAAAAAAAAAAAAAAAAACCTTGCAAGTGCCCTGCATGATAGCCTCAGGTTGCATTCAAGCCCCTCGCTGTCTCGTACGTGTCTGCTTGCCTGCATGCGAGTTTTGGCAGCGTAAGTGGGGGTCACATTAGGCGTGTAAGCCGGGGTTGAGTAGCCTCGCTGCCTGCCTGCTGCCTCTTTGATGGGAGAACATCTGTTGGCTGTGATACGAAGCTGGGGAGGATCTCTTTCTCTCTCCTTCTCCTTCGCTCCTTTGCTTGCTCCGTGGTCTCTGTTACGAATTCCCCAGCTGCTTTGCTCTCTCCCATCTTCTGGGGGGAAAAAGAAAAAAGAAAAAAAAACAGCCTGCCCGTCCCCCACCACCTGTTCAGTTTTAATACATAATTTATCTGCTAAAGTAACCACATCTGAGAGACTGAACCCTCTGTCCATTTCAAGTTTTCTGTCAGCTTTTTAATTTACTGCCTTCAACCTGCATAAATGTGCACCATCAGGGAAGCAAAACTTTAAAAAAAGAAAAGAAAAAATAATAAATTAAAAGAATTATTACACTAATTTTTACCAGGAGCAAAAATCATCTCTAAATTTGCCCGATCTGTCGACTTGTTTTACTAAGTTTAACATTCATCCGAGGACTGCAGCTTCAGATGAAAGGAGCGCACCGTCTTTAAGACGGAGCACAGCCTGAAACTGTCAGCACTCATTACATGTTTGATTACATTTTAAATCAGAAGCCACTATTTTATATCCGAGCTGCTCAGTTTTTCAGCTGGCTGAGTGGAATGGATGCATGCCTCCGAACAGGTAAACTAACTGGCGGCAGTCAGACAGGCCGTAATCATTCTGGACCTGATTGTTACGCAATTACCGTCCTTTGCAAACGCATGGATGCCTCTTGAACTTTACATTTTTCTATGCTACAGCCACAACCTAAAGTGCATTTATTTTGTATTTAAATTTGTGACTGTGCATTATATAGACCAGCACATTATACGTGGTGTTGAAATAATTTTTTTACTAGTTTATGTATGTAATGCTTTTTTTATTATTATTTGCTTTTGCCTTACGTAATCTCTTGATTTATTCTGGCTTCCTTATTGTGGCTGGCATGGGGGGGGGGAAAGTAGAGTTTCTCTAAACGTATTTTACTGCTGCTGTGTGATTTCAGTTTTTACTGTTTTGAAATAAGCCTGTCTGCAGCTTGACATGTTTTGTTACCAAGTCCTGTTATGTGGCCTTGCAGACCAATAACCAGTCGTATTGTGTTATCTCAATTTGACAGGAACTATGTCGAGTCTGTACCCAAACCAGTTTCTTAAGGTCACAGCCACACCCCGTTTGTTTGTGATCTTTTTAATGTATGTATAGTTAATTATCTTATAATTGGATAAAAACCTTGAACAGCAGACAAATCGTCTTTCCAAAGTCTCCCCTTCCTTAAATGCTTCATCCTTTTGCTGAAGCTGCTTTATCTGAGCCGCCAGGGTTAATGTGCGACATCACTAACCTCTTTGAACCCCAGAGACGGGCATTTCATGGTCCCAGAGGTAATGGGTTCATGTCTTTTCACTTTAATGGAACAGAACAACTTGGCCATCCCAGCACCTGTCACTCAACTGTAATGTCCAGCCAAGATTGATGAGGCATGTTCTCACAGGAAAGGTGTTCTGTTTGAGGCAGACGTGGACGCTGCAGTGACTTAGCGTTCTGCAACAAAATACAACCCAATCATTGTAAAACGGGCAGTAAATCAAAGTGCTGGGCCATGGTAACTCTCCTTTCAAACAGTGAAGCTGGGGTTTACCTTTGCGCGCTTCAAAGACTTACCTGGAATCAGCCTCTCATTATATTAGTCACTGGCAGTGAGTCATATTGGTTTACATTGCTGTTATTAGAGAATAAAGTGTATGAAGCATTTATGACTACGTCAGCGTGCATCATTATTGAAATGACCTCATGGACAGTATTAACTTTTTTGTTTGTTTTAAAACAAATGCCTTCTATTAAAATGATTATTTTTATTTGTAAATCTTCTATGTATATTCCTTTTTCTCCTAAGGTACGTGGCACTTTTTTTTTGGCGTCGGGCTTCAATTTGAACACAACACTTTAATTTCAGTATTCTGAATGGTCAGCTGTTTGGGCCTTATGGTGTGTGCAACCTTATCGATGATGAGTGTTTATTCTGTAGAAACCGTTGAACGGTCTGCATTGTAATTATTGTGTTTGTGATGAGGCAAAGGATCTGACTGAAGCAGCTGTCTGTCTTGTTGATCATTCCTCGCCTCTAATTGTTTAGTCGATACAGACAACATCGTTAAGGAACAGGAAATCCGGGGTCGCCCACCTTTCTGCTTCACAAACCTGGAGCACTCATTAACATGACACCGGCGCTGTTTTCTAAATGAGCTCTTAGCATGCCAATCAAATCCTCCCCTTGGCCGAATAACATATATTTTCTTTAAATCTTGTATCAATGAGATGTGGAGGGAACAATGTTCTTGATCTAAAATCTCAGAGAAATGTTCAGGTACCGATAATCTTTTCTGTAGTTTGTTAAAACTGAGCAGTCTGAAAGCTGTTGCGCTTCCTAGCATGGCAGTTGAGGGGCCCACAATTCATAACAGTGGGGCTCTGCCACTACCCTGCATGTGTGCGTATATGTCTGCATTAAAGAGTGGAGAGATGAGCGCTGATTGGTGTGTAGGATACTTAGTGAGTTTCGAAGACCCCACTGCGTTCCGACAGCACAGCCTTCCCCACATCAACCCCTAACTCCTGTGTGTGAAAAGTGAATCATTCTCTCTCGAACAGATTCATCAGGGACATAATGAGGCTAAATTGATTAACAAAGGGCACTTTTATGACTAACACCCCCCTATTGATTTCAATTGTCCTCCACAGCTGATTACGTGATGAATTAATAGCAGAGTTACGCAAAAGCCACGCAAGAAGATGCACCTAGGGTGTGTTGCCCAATCTTTTAGTTGGTTCACAGGTCCTTCAATTTTTTTTTTTTTGTTATACACAAGTGGGTCATTTATTGTGATGGAGTTACTTCCTCTGCTGATGTGTGTTGGAATCAGATGACTCATCTGGGTATTGCTGCCGTCACTGCATTACTTTTGTTGGCATTTACGAAATGAAGACCGAGTCTCCAATGAGTTCTTTTTAATATCAAAGAATAATAATCAGTGTTTACCTTAATATGAAAACAGAGTCGACGTTCCTTTTGTGGATCGTAAAAGATTAACATGTTTAAACGCCAGGAAGTCTGCGGTAGAAGGACCGGTTTTATTCTGCACCTGTGAGATATGGAATTTGATTTCAGTAAAAATAGAAACTGGCCTTCCTGTAAACTTGAAATGCATGGTGTGCCTACAGCTGATTCATAGATATTACTCAGATGATAAAACAGGCAATGACAGCGGAAGACCCATAAGATTTTCAATCTTGGGTAAATAGCAGAAAAAAAAAATAACATTTCTCTATGATTTATAATCTATTTCTTGACTCGCCAACACTATTTATGGCATTTGTGGTCTAACCAGTTAAAGTCTAACTTCTTGAGAAATTTCTACTGTAATTTTAATAAAATGTAGGATCCATATGCAAAAATTGGATGGAAAATAAACCCTTCAAATTGCCAAATATGACTCTAGGTAAGTAGGTAATTTCTACAAAAAAATTTTTAAAAATTGAGCTGCACAAAAATTGTACCAACCCATAACAAACTGCACTAACCACCATTTGTGTTTTTTATAATATTTGTCTTCTTTAAAAGGGAGTTGATTTATATTGATGCATAGTAACCATATATAACACTTCAATTGGATCTACACTGGCAGCTTCTGTCATGCATGCTTCATGTAACACCTCACACTCATTACCATGTTGACCCAATTTTCATTCTCGCCCCTTCCTCTGCCATAATGTGTGTACAGTTATCCAACTGTGTGGATATTAATCCACTTGTGTTCCAATGTGTGAATCCGTTCCGTTACGCCCATATCCCGGTCTTGAGGGACACTTTGTTCATTTCAAGCCATAAATATTTCAATAAATTGAGCCCAAGCCAGTTGGCAGACCTTTTAACTACCTGAAGAAGAGCTTTGCTTGCTGTTGAAGAGCCGCACTTCAGCCAGTGGAGTATCTCAAAGTAAAGCTCTGTAAAACTGCTCAACTGCAGGTATATTTTACTTTACGACCATGCAAATTGGTATGCAATCTTTAAATCTTCAGCTTCTTAGCTCCAGTGCTGGCAATTGAATCCCAACTGTGGATTTTCTGCTTGTGGCGTGCAGTTAAGATTTTCTCAGAGCAACAAGAGAAAGATCTCTGATTGGGCAATAAGGAATATATATTAATGTGAGGGGATGGGGAAACATTTCTCTTAAAAACAAAACATTGACACCAGTTGAGATGCAGCGACAGATCCACATGAAATTCTGAAGCCAGGATCAAATAGCTTCATCCTCCGGGATGCAAACTCGCTCCCCCACAGAGCCAGAGTGTTTGGAGTGGAGAAGATGGAATGGCTTGCCTTGTTTTTATTCCTTATTGCTGTGAAAGGGTGCAATCATCCAATCCACCAAGCAGTTCCAAGCAAGAGTGATTACCAGGTTTTGAGGGTGTTAGCCACAAGTTTTGCTGTGTTGCTCATTACATGGACTTGTAATCCTTGCAAGTCTTTCCTCCGGGGTTTTAACACATTCTGGAAAACTATGGAAAAGTATTTTCCAGGTCTGAATTTATACCTCCTAACTGCTTTCCTTCTGTGTTCTTGCAGCCATCTCTGGGTCATTACATCTTTCATTCCCTGTTCTTGGTAATTTGTGACTCCATCTTTCTGTTCTTGCCTCCTCCTTTGTCCGTCTCTGTTCTTCCTTCCCTTCTTTTGTTCTTACTGTCTTTTATCATTACCTTCCCAACTTCAAACCATTATTTTGTCCTTCCTTTACTTCCTTTTGTCATTTCTCTTTCCCACCTCCCTGTCGCTCCTTTGCCTCATTTTTTCCCTTTGTTTTTCTTCTCTCCTCTCTCCCTTTTTTTCTATCGTTCTTTCATCTTGTGCTTTCTTTCCTTCATTTCATCCCTCTTTATAGAAGCACCGGTCATAAATTCATTGTTGGTAGCACACAAGAGAGGCCGGAGAGAACAAACAGAACGAAACACATTTGCCGAAGGGGAGACACAAAAGCCAAGAAACAAAGTCATAATTTCAAGTTGGCAACATCCAAACTCTATCAAACATGCTGGAACACTTTTATCTTTTATTATGCTATTCTGATTGCCACCATTGAGCATATAAGCAACCTTCTCCCCCATCATCACATTACCCTCCCAGATTAACTTGTCACTCTCTCGGGTGTAAATGTGTTCTTCATTCTACAGTTGCCATGAAGGTCATCCTGGTCTCCATCATTAGGACTTGTTCTCCCTTCAACTCCAGCTTAATTGCCTGTTGGTTAGACACATTTAGGTGCATTTCTCCCCCCCCCTCCCCTCTCTCACATCTCGTCTGGCAGCTTGGTGGCTCTCGTCTGCGGCTGCAGTTGCCGCGTCGCGTACCTGCATTCAAGTGGAACAAACAGGACGGTTGGCTGCTCGCGGAAGGTCATCAGCCCCGGGCGCCGCGTGTGCATGAGTTTGCGCTTTTTAAAAAACGACTTGGACTACAGCGTATCTAATGGTGCATTCAGGCAGGATGCAAAACAAGTTTTTTTTATCCTTTTGTAATCATTCTAATCACCAGCGTTTTGGCAGCGTTAGACACAACTAATGAATTGAATGCACAGCGCTTTATGCTCTTTCATAAAAGCGCAACAAAGAAAGCAGCAGCTCCAGCAGCTGCGGGGTGTTTGTCTTTCTCTCCCCACAAATGTTTTACTGCAGGCAGAAGAATGCGAACCAGTGAAGCTGTTCGGGACACCTGGGAGCCGGAAAAAAGTTGATGTTTTTGTTTATAGGCTATCGTCCTGCTTTAAAAGGAGCTTTTTGTCTTCCATTCTTTGAAAAGAAGTTTAAAAACAAAAGCAGTAGAAATTAGTTTTGTCAACCTTTTTTTTTCTTTTTTATTATAAACTAATAATTTCTCGGCCCCTTGAGACCGACACACCCTTGCAGTCGGACATCATGTCCTACCCGGATTTCCAACACTTGCTACCGTTGTAAAAGTGTTGCAGTGATGGCCACCGGGCTAATGAACGGTGACACCTAATCTTTGTCATCCCTAATTGGTGCTGCAGGTTTGATTAAAAGCCGAGTCATGTCAGCTCCCTCAGAATGTGGGAAGCATGTTTATCACGGGACGCGGTGGATTGCAGGGTTCGTCGGCGTGCCTGTAATGTGTGCATTCGGCCGCATATGTTTGCTATGCTAATATTGCAAACACCTGCCTGGTGCTGAGGCAAAAATCCTGCTTGATCTTGGGCTTTGTGAAGCGTGGCTGCGTTTTTGCTCTTCATTAACCTTGCTTGCCCTCAATCTCTGAAATTTCAGCTTGTTTATTTTCTGTCAACCTTCTTTTCTCCCTTTTTTTATTTCTGCTTCTTTTTTAATTTTTAAGCTTGTTTTTGATGAACTCAGGTTGTTATATGAATTTCCTCATTCTGACATTGAAGGTTGTGAGAGAGCTGTCTTTTATTTTTAAAATCTGTTTTTCCTACAAATCCTGCTCAATTATCTGCATATAAACACAAATTAGCAGTCACATGCAGCAGCAAATTAAGAAAAATAAACTTAGTTCTTGACAAATGGGGGGGGAAGAACACAGCTAATCAAATGACCAACCAGATATTCCTGAGCTTTTTTTTTTTCTTCGTCTGACCTTTTCAAAATAAAACCCTTCCTAAATTGCCAGCAGATAAACAGCACTGAGTTCTGCTGCTGCAGCCCCTCAGAAAGTTTAAGCCCAAAGCGCCACTGCATTTCTCGACTTTAGAACTTCCTGCCTTGGTGCACCTCATCTTCCAAAGATTCCTCCACTGGGAGTTTATTAGTTTCCTTTCATCCTCACCATCTTGTGCTTGAATACGTGCTTAACACCATTGCTCTATTGAAGTTGTACACAAACACGCAACATTCTGTGTTAATAACCACCCACTCAGTGCACTGCATCCCTTGCACTCTGCGAACACACTCACGCACACACCTACTGATGTCCACGCAGTTTGATTTGTGGCCCAAGGCAAAGCTGTTCTCCCTAATGAGCTGCCTGCCCTCTGTTTTTCCAAGGGAGGTGAGGGAGAACTAACCTTGATGCAGCATAGAAGGGATCCAACCTGCTTACACACACACAAACTTGAACTGCTGTGCTTGTGAAAGAAACTCTGTGGCTGTATCTTTTATCCGGCTTGTGACATTATCACCAAGTTGATGATGCTGAAGTTAACGTCATCATAACGTCTAGATGTACCACGTCTGGCTGAAGTTGAGGGGGATATTTATTCGCATTTGCGTCACAAAGCATTTTCAGGTTTATTGAATGAACTGTAAGTCAAATTTTGGAATAACTGAGCTGTAACTTTTTTTTCCCTCTGTGTTCTTAGATCTGGGCCAACTACGAGGAGAAGCCCGTGGAGGAGGTTGTGCACGTCTCTGAGGAGAAGGAACGCGTGGCCAACTACAGACCCGTATATGTGACTGAAATCACCGACACCCTGCACTTCTACGCCCAGGATGTGGAGACGGGTAAAGACACTTTCTCTGTTTTAATACTCTTAATATGCATTTCAGCATCGTGTCGCACTGCAAGAACAAACTTTGGTTGCTGTTGGCCAGTAAAGTCAAAATAAGTAGTGGATAAGGAAAGGTAAAAGACGAGTATAATATTTAAGTTTTTTTTCTTCCTAATAAATAATATTTCTTACTCCTCTTCAGTTCCGCAGTTATTCACTACTTTGACTTGTCGTATAATCCTAATAAACTACATTACATTTTCTGGTTGTAACAAGACAAAATGTGAACGGTTTAAGTAGAAATACCTTTCAGAAGAACTGTACTGTTACATTGTGGCTCAAAAAATTATAAAATAGAGGAAGCACCAGGAGGCTGACTGATTTTTAATTATGTCAAATATTCATTTGTGCGCTTTAGCTTATCTTCATACTGCAGCGGCTGCTTGTATTGAAACAATCAGTGTCTCTGTAGAAAAGTGAAGACCATGGTTCTTTAACTTTCTGCTCTGCTTTCTTTACCTCCACACTGATTTCATTAATGAGAATTAATTCTGCCGCAAAGACGTTGACTGCATCTGTTACCTCCAACGTTTCTCTCACTAGTGCAGACCCAATAACTGAACCTCCCTCTTGTTTCTACTAATAAATGGTCGTAGTAATGAAGAGCGATGGCTGCCTGCGCTAACAATTGGGGTCCAACTTGATTCCAAGCATTTAATCTTCCAGAAGTTGTTCAACTCAATGAGCACTTGAAAACCTACTCGGTGCAAAAATCACTTAATTTTCCACCAGGGTATTTGAACGGTCATTCTCATTGGGACTGATATCATGTGCAGAAATAGAAAGGCTGTTGTCACTCTATTTTTGAATGATTCTCTGCAGTAAATGTCAAATTTTATTCTATTTGGAAAAAGAAGAAAATTCCGAACTATAACGATTTTGGAATAAATAAAAATGGCATAAATCTCTTAAGCTGTGTCTCGGAGTATATCGCCTCACGTTTTGAGCTCTCGGAAGTGACAATTATTACATCATGACGCGTCTGCTTTGCTTTTAGTCGCTTCAAAAAGAAAACCACAGAAGAAATCAAGAAAACCGGTTTTCTTTCACATTAATTGCCAATTTGTTGTGCATGCGTTCATGCTGCTTTGAATGCCTGAAACTTTGATCAAGAGTATCTAAAGGCAGGCCAAGCTTATGTTTTGGTACAGTTTGATATTTTTTTTTTTTTTTTTTGTTAGTGTTCCAAAAGTCGTTAAATAACAGCGTAATTATCCTTGCAGGCAAAACCAGAAGCATTTAGAGAGTTTGCTTTAGCAAAAAAAAAGGACCAATTAGCTTCTTTTGATTCAAGATGTGTGCGTCTAAGTTAGTTTGTGCTCAGTTTCACATGTAATAAGAAGATTCAATAAAAACTACTTTCAGCACATTGATTTTTTTTTTTTGCAGAATTGAACAGATCTGAACTGTTCATAGAAATTGTCTCCATCTGCCAGGTCATGGGAGCTGCCCAGCCTTCCTGTCACTCCTGCCCCCTCATCTGTCTCCACTAGCTGTAGACGTTCAAAGGCCATGAAATCGACTTTACTCATTTTTTTTTCTTTTTCTTGTCATTTGCCTCCCCCAACATAATTAATAAATTTACCTTCAATTAGCAAGATTTTAACTCGAAGCGCACAACTCACAGGATCTACTTTGTTCATAAAGAAGCATATATAAAGCTTTCAGTTTGCAGTTCTCTCTAGGTTTCATCTCTACGCCCTAAAATCTCCAGTGCTCCTTGAAATATGTGGAAATATAACGTTATTCATTCTCTTGCCGTGAGCTATAAATTGAAATCAAAACCATAGCGCCGCCTCCGGCTACGGTGCTGCTGCCTCAGTCAGTCGGGACTGATGCTCTGATTTTTGTCTGGGCTTTCATGGTTCAGAATCGCGTTACAGCAAAGGGCCAGAAATTTGACTTTACATGTCCAAACCCTGAAGTTTGGGTTAATGCCACTGGCGGCACTTGTGGCCGTTAGGAGAAATAAGCGCTGACTAGCTCGTCGTCTTGTTTTTCAAGTTCTCTATATATCTTAGACATTAAGGAAGAGCAGGAAACGGAGTGTATACAACTTTTCCCGCCATGTAAAATTGTACACAAACAGCATTTTTTCCCATATTGCTGCTCTCAGTGTATTTTGACAGGAGAGCTATGAGTTATTCAATCTTTTCTCATAAAAAGCCTTTATTTTAGATGATCCAGCAGAGCTGGCGGCTTCTTATATATTTATTTTTTTCATTTAATTGGCTTGTGTTCTTCCAACAAGCAGCTTATTGGGTGGTTTCATAAGAAAGGGAAAAAAAAATGTTGTTCTCAGCAGGGGAGTAAAACCTGACCGGTCCTCAGCCCCTCTGCTTCCCTCTCCTGTTGGGTTGCTTGCCCCCCCACCTCCCCTCCTCCTCCGTCTCCTCCACTTTCTCCACCTCCTCTCCTGCCTCACAGTTCCTTTCATTTCTGCAGGTGCGCACTCAGAGCTGCATTAAGTCATCTGGGCTTCTTGAGCTGAACATCAAAAGTGTTAGAGGCTGTAAAATCACATGAGCTGAGTGCTTTAAAATATCATTACATGCCCCCACCCCTCACAACATTTCTTAGTGAGCAAGTTTACACACACAGATCCAGTGTGAAGCAGAGTACTTTAGTGTTTACAGCAGATGACAATGGGCCATCTTAAAAGGAAATGCACAAGTGGCTTCCTCATGCGCGCCCATGTTAATGATCTGAGCCATTTCGAATGGCTTCCTTTGACTCTGTTAAGCGAAACTCCAACCACGTGTAAAATATTATGGTTGTATCATATTAACCAGCAGCCAGTCATTCATACATTTATTTTTGCATCTGTTTTAGTACATTAATGCAATGCTATCCTAAAGACTTTGAGCCAAATTTTACCAGATTTTATATCCACCCTTTATTTTCTTCCAGTCTCTTTCAGTTTGATTCCTATAAATAAACAATTTCACAACCTTTTATGAAAGTGTTTATTTACATATACCCTTTTTAGCATTACTCAGCTAAAAATGCTGTGTATTGAAATTTTTTCCTTAAAATTTTAGCTCATTTACTTTTCCATTGACAGTGATTATGATTGATCTGACAGATTTTACATCCTGATCAAACCAAATTAACTGAGGGACCCACTGCTGTTTGATTATTATACTCCCAAAAGCCTTTTGAATGTTTTAAAAATATAGTTATTGCTTTATTTTAGAAAATTGCCATAAATTGTTGATAAAGCAGTTACACAATGTGCAATTTCAGGCACGGCTGGTGGCTAAAAGCTCCTTTTGGTACCTGATAGTTACTTAAAAAAAAAACAAAAAAAAACACTTAAAGTACAGAATAGGAAATGCACCACTTTAGAAATTTGCAACAAGTTTTTGATTTCAATTTTTGTTAATGTTTGACCTACCTGCTCTGATTTTTAGCTACCTTTGTTATATTTATGAATTGCATCATTCAAGAGAGAAAGAGATCAAATCTTCCAGGAATCAGACTGATGCAAAGAAAAATTATGTATTTGTTAGAATTAGAATATACTTCTCACTGGAAGTGAATGCAATAAAATGAATTGAGAAGGATTCAGAAGAGCAAGGAAGTGTAAACAAAAAGGGAGGGGAAAAAATACTTAAAATTTATAGCTGGTTAACATATCTGAGGCTTCGCCGTGCGCAAGTAAAAATGAGTAACACAGCAGAAAAAAAGCCAGAAAAACATCAATTTCAGCTGGTCGTACACTTGTTTAAGTAGAACAGAGAAGATGAGGAAGGAGGAAAAAGGAACATCGTCATAAATATTTAGAGCCGGTTTCCAAACCATTAACCCTGAGGGAGTTGTGTCTGTGTAATAAAGTTGGGTGTATTTATTTATTTATTGTGGTCTGTAGAGATGAGTGGCTGCTGAAAAGCCTTCACAGCTTTCTAGATGTTAAAGTTCATGCATCGGTCTCTAAAGTAGTTTCTTTTTCTGAGCTATTAAAATGCAGTCAGAAACGCAGCAGCGTCATTTTCCCTCATGGGTCCCGAGTCTGCTACAGGTTTGACCCTTTTCCCCATTTTAATCATTTGCATTTAATTACTGCCCCCCCCCCCCACCCCAC
This sequence comes from Poecilia reticulata, assembly GCF_904066995.2. Classification (NCBI taxonomy): domain Eukaryota; kingdom Metazoa; phylum Chordata; class Actinopteri; order Cyprinodontiformes; family Poeciliidae; genus Poecilia; species Poecilia reticulata. The sequence continues at coordinate 7,187,311 of NC_088852.1, read as the reverse complement.
CCACACTATTTCACATGTGAATATATTTACACTTGTTTGATAACTGATTGCTTCCACATTAGGAATAGATTTTCCCAGAAGATTTAGGAAATTGATCTGTAATCCTGTTTATTTTAGGATTTCATCTTGTTAAGCAGTCATTTATCGTTTTCTAACCCCCCTCTACCGCACTTTAACTCCTCAGCCCACCCAATTTGCTTCAGTGGTGCCGTTTCTGATCCCCCTGTTTTCCTTCTGTGTGCCGTTTCCTCTCTGGAGGCTATATGTAATTACTGTCAGAAGGGAGCCTGCACAGATCTGTGCAACCTTGGACACTCTGAGACAAAAGGCCACTCCAGACACATGAAGGGAGACGACTCTGAACTATGTAGAGCTGGTAGTATATTACTCTGCTGGAAGCAGGCTTGGTAAAAAAAAAATAAAAATGAAAAAACAATCCAAATGCAGGTTTGGAGTCTTTCTGGGTAGAAACCAGAATTGCAGCAGCTGGAATATACACTTCAGGGACGTTGTATTAAGCTCTAGTTTCCTATGGAATACAAACTATACACTTATTTCACTGCAGACAAGACTCCGCTCTGTTTGACGAAGTAATGGGTCAAGGAGGTAAAGCCGAATGTCCCTCACTTCGGTGACACTGCTGGGGTAATTCTTGGGGATCTCAAGGCTTTCCCAGATGAGACGGGATATGTAGTCTCTCTGGTGAGATCAGGGTTCACTCTAGGTTGTCGTTCAGCAGGATGTATCCTGAAAACTTCAAGCATCCTAGAAACTTTTCAGATCAAATCGATCTGATATGTGGTCATAATCCACATTTCAGTACTATAGGGCATCATTTTTTCTAGTCAGCTCCCTGTCCTTAATGCCACATGCAAACAAAAGCAAAAGATGCTTTAACTCCTCTGCTTGAAGCAGAGACATATTGTTGACCCACAGGAAGCAGTCCGGTTAACAAAAATAGACTCGGAAGAGGGGACCTTTCATCCTTGTCACTTTGGACTGGACTCGCTTTCATTTTCTAAGCAAGGAAGATGCTCCTTCCTTATGCTTCTAACACATCTTGTATATATTTTTTTCCAGCAGTACTTCAACATAATGAAGATTCATTTTCTGTGTTAACTGTACAGTAATTACTATATTAGTGGATTAATGTTGGGTGGAAAATTAATTTCGTCAGACTCGAAACGGACCAAAGTTTTGTGACTTTCCACCGTGCCGCTTTTACGATTTATCCTTAATCTTTTGGAGTGACTGGATGTACGGAGTGTACAATGACATCTCCCACCTGTCTCTGCACACTGCTGCTCATCTGACTGTAAAAGGACAAAATGTTTTTTCTTTTTTTGGCTTTCAAGAAAGGCAAATTTATCTTAGAAAATGGTTCAAGTTAAATGATGTGGAGCACCACCCATCACTCTTAGGACAGTGCAGTTTTAAATATTGTTTTACCAACCAGTTTGTTCAATCTTAAGTGGTTCTATAAATAGTCCAAACTAGGTAAGGGCAATTGCGAGCTCACCAGCTAAATATTAGACACCACATTTTCCCGTCGATCTGTTTTTCAGGAGTAAATTAGGGTCTTATTTCAATTTTCATGTCTGGCTCATGATCTGAATAAGTGCTAAAGTTGAGGTGACTAAAACCGGCCTGTTGAGACCGGCTCCTAAAATAGTCTCCGTCCAGCAGAGTTGAGACTCGGTCATATATCATTAAAAGTATAAAATGTTTGAGTGACAGGTGAGTGCTGACATGCCGTGTCCGTTCAGAGGCATCGCTACACATCACTTCTTGATTCAGAGGTTTTGAGCCAAACTTTGAGCTCAGGGCTTCCAGAATACCAGACTTTGATTAATTTGTGGTATGCGGTGCCGACTCAGCACCAATATATTTTTTAATTTTTTCTTAATCAGCTGTGCTCATGTGGTGATTATATTTCTGGGCAGCATTCCTTTAGGTTGCTCACTGATTTTTTTTTTTTGCCCACCACACACACATACACTCACCCCACCTGTTCCGGACCTCACGTTGTTGTCACCTCCACGGTCCTGAATTGCTGGGCCTGACCCTGACCAGCAAACAGAAACACACGCACACGCACGCACACACACACACACACACACACTTCTCGCTCACACCAAACCTCAGCTGCAGTGCGGCTGGCTGGACATGCTGTCTAGAGCTTGTTCCCTGGCACCAATACAGACTCGTAATGAGTGGAGTCGTTCCCCTTCCAACCAGGTGCCACTCCGTCCACATTATTCACACTTCTACCTTTTACTCGCAGCAGCTGTTCTTCACCTAATGATGCTGGACCCAGCCACTGATAGAGCAGCACGGCCAGATCGCGGCTCCCTTTCTAGTCGCCTGAAATTTTTAGTTTTTCTTTGACTTTTTAATTTGTTTGATGTGGTCTCGATGTTGTTGATACTTGTCCCCGCACCTTATTTGTGGTGTTTATTTAACAGACTACTTTCAAATTAGTACCGCATTTTATCTTGATAAAGAGGAATTGCCCTCTAATTGGACGCCATGTCAAGGGAGCAAAGTTATTATTACTTTGTAGCAGAAAGCTTAATAAAAGGAGATGGATTAATGGTTTGAAACGGTTTGCATAAGGCTGCATAAATTCCTGCCTTTTACTTTTTTTTTTAAAGCAATTAATAAAAATTATTTTGGTTCACATATTTCTATTACAGTGGGCATTAAGCCAGAGGTAGAGATCATTCGTCTTATGTTGTAAACCTTTTAGAAAGGTTTTGTCTATTTTCTTCCTGTTTTTTTTTTCTTGTAAATCGTAAGAGTTGAATAGTCTAATTACGCCAATGTAATAAAGGAACCAATTGTACAGTGGAAAAATGAACTCCTCTTTCTGGCTAAAGACAAAAGGAGTGGTAGAAAAGCCTAAATGCGACTATTGTTGTAATGATTACGGTGAACAGTTTAGTGGTCGCATCAAATTAAAGGAGAATGGTTTTAATTGCAATACTGTTATCGTAGGGTGTATGTAATTACGTTCATGCTAAAGCTGTAAAACCATATTAATTTAAATTTTACATTGGAGGTAATTAGAATTAATGCCATGAAAAAAGAATCAAGTGCTCTGTTTCAGTACCTTAGCAGGCTGACAAAATGGATAAGAACTGCTATTTAGAAGTCTTTACGTTTAGTCCATTGGTCCGTTCTTCTCTTAAAGTCCCATGTTTGTTAAATTGGGTTCTGAACTTTATAAAGGTCTCACTTGATCGAATACCTACTAAATAAAGCTGCCAAACTGATGCATTTACCCACGGCATTTGATGTTACATATTTGATGTTAGTTTTTGTGAAAAAGAAAAACTTTCTTCACTTCAGAGTCTTCAGAGTTCAGTGATACAAGCTTGGAGTAAAAACCCATATACTTGGGCTTTTCCCCCCAATCTGTTTTGCCTTATGTTTGTTCATTCTGCCATGCAGGCCTATTAGAGGAGAACTGTAGATGAACGTTCTCGTCTCTCTAGCGCGATGGTTACTCGGACAGGCATGTTTAATCAGCTCTGATTGGAAAATTGTGCTTCATTCAGACAGGAAGTTCTTGTGTTTGTGGGGTCTGCCCTTGTGTGAATTTCTTATTATCCCTTCTGCAAAACTGCCTGCCTGTCTACTGTGATCAGGATATGCACCGCAAAACCAGTCCGAACCTCTAGAAAGACAGAGCAAGCTGCTCTATGTTCTACAGTCAGAATGTGACTTCCTGTGATGGTTCAGAGTTGGACATCCCCACAAAATGTCACATTTATCCAGATGCATTTACATTTCTAACCTGCTCAGCTGAGAGAGAGCTCAAGCTTTTGTTTGTCTATACTCTAGTGTTTGATCTCTCTCTTTGCAAGTTTGAGTAAAACTCCAGAGAAACCTGGGCTTTACATTTCTGTTTATTTCTCATGGGGCCTCAAATTAGAAGACGATTCCATAACACATCCTTTCAATTCAAAGAGGAGTTCTGGTGGTTCACAGACCGCAGATGGACGCCACTGTTCCCAATGAGTCTTTCAGTGCTTCAGATTTTTTCTGTACACTTCCCTCCATTGGCACAGTCCTGTCTCTAAGACAATTCCTTTAACTTTATCGCTTTGTTTCTGCTCTGACATCCACAATCGACAACAAGACCTTAAATACAGATAGCGCATGCCTTTCGAAGTCAACTTTCTGATCTTCAGGTGTAGAAATATGATCTGCAGGATGATCAGTGCAAACTAAGCAAAAAATGAAGACCTGTAAATACTCTCTGGGTGCAAAGTGAGTGAAGGCTGCAGCAGACATGACAGCTGACGTTGCCGTTCTTCTTCCCTAGATTCTTCTTGATGTAGAGGACGTGGTGGTTAGAGGTCAGACTCTTCCTGGATGATCTCTCCTCTCTCAAGGCATCTGTAGATAAATCAGATACGCAAGTTAGCTTCTAAAAGGTCAGCTCAGCTGTCGGTCTGAGCCGGGATGCTTTTGATTTCAGGTGGAAAATGAGCATCGCCCATTCTTCGCCGCTCCAGCAAGCTTGATTCACACTAATGTCAGCATTTGGAAGCATTACCTAAATTGAAATGACTGAGTGGCATTTTTCACAGCGTTGTGCCTCTTTTTAGGTTCAAAAAGGGGTTCTCTTCAAAATTGGCCAAATGTGTGCACATTTGAGCTGATTTGGAGAACACAAATCTATCCCATTGGTATTTTTGGACCTTTAAATAAGTCCGTTGGACAATTAAATCAGACCATTAGCTTCAGCCAGTTAGCCTTTACAGGTGGCAGAAAAAGAAGGTGGAGAAACTAAAACAAGAGAGACCCACTAGATGCCTTCTTTGTTTACATTTTTCATTGACAGAAACAGTAATTTGCTGTAAAAGACTCCAGACTGTTGGCAAGAAACGAACGGAGGAGGGTAATTGGTGGTAGTGGGGGGTTTCAGATGAGGTGCAATCTCGTATCCTGCTCTAGAGGGAGTGAAGCTGTATGTGTCGAGCATTAGGATCATTTGGTTTTTTTATGGTGACATAAAGTTACAGTTCATAAAACATCAGTCAGCAAGGAGAGAGGGCGAACTTTCTCCTATCTTAGCGCTTTACTTGGCATTCCCCAGCAGAGTAGTGGTTCTCCTTTGATATTTACCGGATATAACTCTCAACTGTGTTTCTTGTTTGGCAGACCTCAAGCAGTTGTGTGTTCTGGGTGTGTTTGAGCTGTTAAATGATGGACAATCTATTCATTTAGAGTAACAGGAGTCGGTCCTCAAGGGTCTCTTTTTAGAGCAACAACTCTGTCACTCTTTCCTCAGGCACTTCCTAATAAATGACACTTCCTTACAGAAATATTCTCATACCCAAGGTACTTTTGACTATTGTGTCACTTTACAGCCACAAATTTCAATGTATTTTCTTGAATTTTTATCTTATAGACCCGTTTTCTAGTTAAATGAGTCGAAGTTGGACTTCATTCCAAATGTACAAATGTGATGTGGAAAACGAACATTACACATCATCCCTATGGAACGTTGTGGTGGTATCGAGTTTTGATACATTTTTCTTCATTAGGAAGTTGCAGTTGATGGGAAGATTGATGGCGCTAAATTCAGGGCAATGGTTGTAGAAACTTGTTAGAGATTGTTAAACACTGGTGGTTCACCTTGAGTCGAGTCAGGGCAGCGACCCTGAAGATAGACCAGTATCTTCAGAGCCATGCGATGTGCCCCAGCTACAAGACTTTGGCTGTCCTAAAAATTACTGTTCATTGATGCTTTCCATTCAATCTGAATGAATTTGAGTTATTTTGCATAATAGAATGGGCAAAGCTATCCTGAATGATCCTGGCATCCTTTATCGGCTGGTAATAAAATACCAATAAACACTGAATTCCGTGATTTTTGACATTACAAAAAATGCATTAGTTTTCTGATTTGTTTCCTTAAATGCCTGCTTCCAAAGACAGGTTTTGTATTTCCCAGATCGACAGCAATTAGGCTCATAATTTGCTGTACATGTTGAAATTTTGAGATTGGACTGCTTTTACAAGCAATCACTGCTCTCTCGGCCTCAGCCTGTGCGTCTGTCATACTGCGATTATTTATCCTTCTGAGTTTTAATGGCTTTTGTAAACAGCTTAATAGAATTCACCAGAGCCTTGGGATGCCTGCTGAAAGGGCACTTGAGCCACTGTTTTCATTGGCTTTTTGTCTTCCCACCCCTTCGTCTCCGCTTCCACACCGCGTGGCGCAAGATAATCGAATACGATCACAAGCAAACTGTAAAACCGTCACCACGGCTCTCCTCCCTGTCTTCTCTCCCTCTCTTGCGTTCTCTATTATTTCTGTTCTTTTAAAGCCTAATCGGTCCTTCACTTTGCGCTCGGCATTCAGAATGTAATTATATATGATTTACAAACAGCTGCAGCCATTATCATGTATAAACAAATTACAGAATGAGGGAGAGTTGGGGGGGGGGGGAGACAGAGGGATAAAGAGAAGAGGATAAAAAGAATTTGGCGAGCATCAGGCACAGTCATTGGTTTGGCTGCTTTTTGGATCATCGCTTTGGCTCTTGCTTCAACACAAAATGAGCACTAACGTTTGACACGGTTTACCCCTTCTGCAAGCAGATATTTGGTTGTCCTGCTGCCAGCGTTGAAAAGGATTCAGCCTCTGTAATACAGCGTGTTCTTGCTGTACTTCCTACTTCCTAACTGTTGCTTTTTCAGGATTTAACAGGGGCTCCGTTCTTACAAAAAAAAGTTGGCTCAAGTCATTTCAGTTTGGTTTATTGTGCTGCTGTGCTCTCCTGCAGCATGACACGTTTGTTGGTTTTTGTTCCAGTAATGTGCAGCTAGATTGTCTGGTTCTCCTGCTTTTCTATCTTTTTGACATGCATTTTCACATGAACCCCAAGCTTGAGAACTTTGACAAATTTATTTCACGTCATTGTCTAGGATTTATAAAGATCGGTAAATGCTGAGCAATGGTAATACTTAAAAGGGTAAGCTACAAAATACTAAAAATATAGAAAAAAACAACAAATTTTCAGTTTGACAGCCACCTTTATCAGGATTATTTTACAAACCATCATATTTTATGTAAGAAGTGAAATTCACATGAACCTGAGGGATTGAACAATCAACCTGGCTGTGAATATTCATGTGTGTGATGCAAGAATGGCTCCAGCCAGTTTGCCTCTTCTAGCATTCATACCCAGCACTTAGTTTCATCCTGACCTATTTTCATTTTATCCCCATGTTCTTAACCATACCATAGGACTTTTTATTTGCACTTTAACAACTTGCAGGATCATTTAAAAAAAATTATAAGAAGCTCCAATCTCCCATATTTAACTTTAGTCCAGTTTCGACTTAGGAAATAAATCTCAAATTTTATAACAAAGCTTTTTGGCAATAAATCCTTTTAATTCTGTTTATTTCCTTTAAACGGTGATGACTGACTCCTTAATGATCATTACCCCTGTGGGAGCAAACATTGTTTTGGTCCCGCAAACTTGAGATGTAGAATTTTAACTGGTTGCAGAATTTTGTTTCTGTGTCAATATCTGTCTGCTTTGAGATTGCCTCCAATCGCTGCTGCTTCTAAAATTAGAAGGTTCATATTCAGTCTCGTCCTGCATGAATAAAAACAGCCTGTAGTGCAATTTCCAAAAAAACATGGCAAGTTTATTTATACCATGAGAATCTAAAACATGTTTATGTCTCAGGTATTCAATGCTCATATGTTAGAAGACGTTAAAGAAAAACTACCAGGCGGTGTTTTTATTTTGTCTGCATTCGTCAGCTACCAGCTCCACAGCGGCTGTGCAGGGAGATATTTGGACACCTCTGCTCTCGCTATGCAAAATCAACCCGAGCCCCCGGTTTTCTCCTCCCACTTCACTTCTCACTAAATCCCTTTGCTTTCCTTCCTTTTTTTTTTCCCCCTCCAAGTTTGACATGCAAATGAATGTCTCCTGAGCTATTGGTTGGCAGCTGTCTGCCTGTCTCAGCATAGATAACTGTGGGAAAACAGCATCATTATTCATATTTTCTTGTTCTCCAGCAGCATAAATAACATTAGGTGCTAATGACAAGCAGGAGCGGCTGTACAGAAATAGAAAGGTGTCTGCCTGCAAGCTGTTTGTTTGGTAGTAACATGCATCATCAGCAGAACTACCCCGGCTGCGTTTATTTAATGTTTCTGCAAAAAAAAAAAAAAAAAGCTCCTCGCTGTTAACATGTAGACTGTTGGAAATGAAGCTTCTTTTAATTTTAATGCCTCAAGTGAGGCGCTGACATAAACAGAACATCAGTCCTGCTTGGATTTGCTATCGTCCAAATGTCTGAATAAAGAGGATCAGTCGCACATTAAATTAGCCTTCCCGCCTGCAGACCCCTCCCCCCTCCAGGTGGTCGATTTGTGAAAATGTCCTCTAAAAATATCGCCATGGAAATTCCTATTGGCCACTTTAATAAACTAGCTGCTGTAATTTCTTCCATACACTTCAACACCGCTCCACACCAAAACACACGGCCATTGGCAAACTCCTGCCAACAGGGATGAGCAAGCGGCCTCTAAAACACACAAACACGCCGCAAGCATTTCTCAAAACAGCTGAAAAGTAGTTCTCATCAAGACGCACGTCCTCTGTGTTCACAATCGGCGTCCCAATTCGCGCTGATAGTTGCAAATCAGGCAGCCACTTACCACAGTCATTGGTTCCCCATGAAGCTGTGGCTCACTATCTGATTCCTCCGTCTCCCTGCGTATCGACAGCCACGTTCTCACCTTGAATCCACTATAATGGGTCTGCGGCTCATGATATAATGGCTTGATGGGCCATAAAGGCCCACTGTGAGAGCTGGCTTAACTCAAAGCTCTACTTCACCACCAGGGTCAAACCAGAATAAGCTGCATAGTGTTAATGGGCTTAGCAGCTACAAAAGCTACTAAGTATTTCTTTTTAGTAATTTTGGCGTCAGTATCTAGAGGTGATGAGACTGCTTTTGACCTGGTGGTTCTTGCTTTATGCTGTAACAGCTGAATTATTTTTAAATGAAAAAAAAAAATCTCCCATCTCTTTCTTCTTGCACAGCTGCCTTATGAAATAAAACAATTCAGTTCTATTTTGATGCCATTTGCAGCACTGTGATATAACAAATGCACACCAAATTATTTAAATTGTTCCAACTTTGCTGCGTTGTTCTCTGGGCAGCTGTGTCGGAACAGCTTTATAGCACACACTTAGGGTGAAATAAAAAGTAATTGTCAGATTCTTTTCTTCTCACAAATAAAAGCCAAGTATTTACCTTCTTTAGCAATAACACTCCATGCATAGCCTTCCTGTACCGTCAATTTATATTGTTTGAGGGTCATAGAGAAACAATCAGTCTTCATCAAAGATGAATCTAGAATAGATTTGAGAAACGATAATGCTGTAACACTGTAATTTTGATTCCTCTCATCTCTGCTTCCATCAGGAGGCCAGTTGGAGAATCTGATGGAAACCATGAGAGCGGAGATCGCTGCCCATCCTTCCGTTGAAGGGTCTTACTCGGCGCGGAGAGGGGACTACTGCCTAGCCAAGTTCGCCGACGGTGAATGGTATGTGTGCATTTCTGTCTTCAAAAACATTGCAAAATTTTAACCTCGCACCCTGCGACCTTAGTCATCCTTCTTACTGAAGGCGTCAGGCGCACACAAAGCCGAATGTCTGCCATTTCAAAATGCTGAGTAAGTGAGTTCCACGCCATTTTAAGTTGGATCAGATGTGAAGGTGTCCTGATGGGGAACCGGATTGTCCTAGCAGAGCCTGCTCCTTAGAACCACGCATTTGACCTTTTTCCTCCCTTAAATTTGAGTGGTAGGATTACTGTGGATCGCAGTGTTCAAGCACACCTCTGAACAGAGGACTTCCTTAATCAGTTTGACATCTAACTTATGCAGGGAGTGTGTTATCGGTGGTGTCAGGAAAACATCCACATAAATAGCCGGAGTTAAAATTTCCCTGTAAAGCACCACTTCTCACCAAAGGGATTTATTTATTTATATCCATTTTTATTCCCTTTGTTGATTGAGCAACTTTATATTCAAAGGATTTTGCTTTCAGCATGTGGCCCATCCACAACAGTCACCTACAGTGTTTTGATTAGCTCTTACAAAGCAGCGGTTTCCAAGCAGTAACATACAAAAATCTCTTCTCCGAGTCTCTTTGAGTGCTTAAAGTTCACAGATGGTCATGGGAGACGGATGGAAGTCAAGAAGGCGAGGGTGGGGAAAGAAAGATCATGCAACTAATTAAAAACCAAATGCTCATCCAACACAGGTGTTGCCCTCCATCTTCCTGTTCCGCTTTTAGGGCAAAACACAAGTTAATCTACTTCATATGTCACCAGTACAAGTCGGGGGACGTTTTGAACAGGAAACACTGAGTCTGTATCTCCACATCGGGGAGCGAGGGGGGGGAAGAAACTTCTGCCAGTTAAACGGCGGGAAAAATATCTTGATTTGTGTCTTTCTGGCAGCCCTTTATTATTCAGCAAGCTAATTATGTTTGCATTGTTCTTTCTTTGTATCAGAGAACTGTGCGGTTCATTCTCCATGGAGACTTGTTTCTTTAGGGGAGTAATTAAAAATTTGTTACCATGCAAGTCCTCCCAGAAACACGAACAGAGAAGAATAAAACCTCTGTTCATCAGTCGCTTCCTTTTTCTCAAACTCCTTATTATTGCAGTTTTTTACTTCATTATTCTCTGTTCACCCGCATAAACCTAATTATTTGGCCCTTTTTGTTTTGTTTTTTTGGCTGTTCCCGCTTTGCAGCCAATTTGTCTTTAGTGTTCTTTTTTTTTTTCTCAACATTCAGAGTGATATCCAGGTGAGGTGATGTCATACATATGTTTCACACTGTAACTTCTTTCTATATGTAGGTATTAATAGAAAGCTGGTTTTTGTCATTTAATTGGTTGCTTTCTGATTGTCGCCGCTTTTACTTTTTATTTGCGTGGAAATCGAGCTTTTCAAATGTGCCAGAAAAAAATCGAGGATCACAACGAAAAACCTGCAGGGTCTCTATGATTAGCACTAATGCGCTAACGTCATTTTCTACAAGGCAAAAAAAAAAAAAAAAAAAACAGGTTTAAATTTCTGCCTTTTATTGCAAAGAGGCCTCCGTGCAATTTCCACCGCCCGCCTATGTCCTGATAGATCTCCTCTGTTCCCCCCCCCACCAACCCGCACACCCCCAGCCTGTTCATCCTATCCCGCTCCTCTACCCCGATCACAACAGACAGATCCTCCAACACCTTCTCCCTAGGGAAATAAGCACAGAATCATTTACTCATCTCCTTTTCCTCTTGTGCCCTCTGTCTTCATCTCTCTTTTCCTACTCTCTATTCTCTCCCCACACCCTTTCCCCCTTTTCTCTCTATCTCCCCCCCCCCCCAATTATTCTTCTGCTGCTGCAGGTACAGAGCCAGAGTGGAGAGAGTTGAGTCACCGGCAAAGGTTCACGTCTTCTACATCGACTACGGCAACGTGAGTAACTTTGTAGCAATAAATCTGATTGTGTGCGTGCGCGGAGGGAAAGTGTTCTCATTAAAGCAAAGTGCTGATCTTTAGAGTTGAAAAACATGCACATAGGAATTTCTTTCTTCAAATCTTTGTCAGGATTTTTATATTCCAAGTTTTTTTTTATGTTCAAAGAAGTTTCTCTGTGCCCTTTTAGCTGAAGTTTATATGAGAAACAAAATGCCAGCTTGCTTGTTTTATTTTTTTCTGGTATTTTATTATTGAAACACAAAAAGTTCAGAACAGAATCTTTACATGGTCTGAGAGTAAGTATGGATTTTATTCTAGCTTTTATCAGGTCATTTATGTTGACTTGATGCACCAAAACGTTTTGAGTTTTTTAAATTATTTAACTTTTTTTTTTTTTTTTGCCCTCTGGACTTAAAATTTCAACCATCAAAGTATCAGGATGTGCAAAGTTTCAGTCACAAAGTGTGGTTCTAAAGCTTATGGGAATATATTGATGACAACAAGAGTCATGTGTGAAGTTGTAACAAGTATCAGAAAGTTATTGCAAAATTTTACATTAAATATATATTTTATATGCCTTAAAATTCAGAGCATTTTTAAACAAAATCATCAGATTAAAAAAGTGATGTGTTGCATCCGGTCACTTTTTTTGTCCTTTTCTAGTTTTGCACTAAAATGTCTGAAAAATGACGACTATTAAACAGAGGATTCGTAGAAACCCTGGCTTTCCTCAGAATGAAACGCTTCCCGTCTCTCCCTGGGTATTTTTAATTTTACTCGGCGATGACGAAGGCAGTGTAGTCGTCTCTGCCCACGTGCGTGCTCATGCTTGCATCATCGCCGAGTGGCTCATGCAGCCGGCCCCTGCCCTGCGGGAGTTTTCCCATGATGCAGTGGAGCGGCACAGTGTGCGACTGACCTCAGAGCAGGGGGGACAGACCACGGTTTGGCTGGCAGATGCAATGCATCCTGGCATGTTGCTGAAAGTGTTATTCTCCGAGGCTGACCTGGTACGCACACGCACACACACACGCACGCGCACACACACACACAAAACCACGAGCTGATTTCCGCAGCCTCTCATTTGTAGTAGTTTTGCGTCATTTCAGGTTGAGTCAGACCAGCCTTGAATTTGTGCCCTTGTGTCACGAGCTATTAGCTTACAATACTGCCACCTCTCTCGGGTTCATGGCGCTACCTGAATTATTATATGATCATTAGCAAACACAGTGGAGCACTTTTGTCATTTTCGGGTTTAAAGCCTACATTCAAAGTGTCATCAAAGTCTCACATCATGCAGATAAATCTTAAAATTGTGTCATTATGAATCTGAGAGATATTTTCTGTCTAGACTGGACAGTTCAATGAACACATTAACCAAAGATACGAGAGGCTCGTTAAATTACCTCTCGAGTTCTCGCGGCTGTATTTATCTGACTTCCCAGCACGCTAAAGCCGTTATGGGTCAGTGACTGAACAAAGCTTTTACATGTTTTATAGACTTCATGTCATAAACGTATAGTAAATGTTCATTTTTAGCTTTACATCGGCTTATTATATAGTCTGTGTAAGTAAAACAAATGCAACTGTTTTTTTATTACTTATTAAAAGACAACAAAAAGCAAAGGTGTTAGATTTTAAAATTATTATTAAATTTAAGGAACATTTTTCATGTCCATCCATTTGTACACCACAAATGTGGTGATTTTGGATGTTTTTAATAAAGTGGGGGGCGAGGGGGAAATAAGACTTTTCAATATTGGACTTGCCAATCAAGAGAAAATTGACATATTCAGATCAAATCAATTTAATTTGTGCATTCATACACATTAGTCCTACTTTATGCATTCAAAACATGTTTTGCTGCAAGTTTCTGAAGGTGAAATAAATCTGCTTCCTTGCATCAGTGTCTTGCCGAGGCAAGTAAACATACCGTTCTGAGTGCGTCAACCAATTCAGACTTTTCAGCCGATTCACCCGGTACGACACGACGTATGGGATTATCACATCTCACATCTTGGGCCGTCTTCATCTTTACTTTAGCTAAGCTGAGACGCATATGGAGCTTGCACCTTCGCAGGTGTATCAACAGCTGTAAACTGATTATATGGTTTACTTACAAGAGTGTGAAGCATTTTATCAACCGAAAAACGATGCCTCACACATTTTTTTTTTCTTTTTTTTTTCGTTTATACTGGCGCTGTTTAGAGTGCAATAAAAATATTAAATCTAATTGAAGAAAGAAACATTGCATCCAGGAAATAAAATGTTTCATTTATAAGTAAAAATCAAATATTTATACTGTAGTAAAAGCTGCTGAAATGCGGATTCATACAATTAACACTTCCCTTCATATTTACAGATTTCTAGTCTCATGTCACATTGCATTGTGGGGCTCTTTTGGTGTCAGGAAAATTCAATGATACTCACTGTGCCATTATTAGCAGCATTAGCAGTTAGCCTGATGTAGTTTTTCCTCTTATATTATTCATTCTGTTACGTTCTTTTTTCCAAATGCTGTCAAAACAAATTTAAAAGTGGTACATACAGGCTTCTACTGTGCTAATGGATCCAGATAATGTCCAACAAGAAGTATTTTAGCACAGAGAAACTAAGGAGTACTTATTTTCTCATTTGAAAATAAGTCTCAATCACAAGTAGGTAGACACAGCTTAAGGCACTCACCTTTATATTTAGGACTCATAATAAATTCATGCCATCAGCAACTGAATATCACTCCCAGACACTGTCAAGACAAGAAATATTGTGGCGTTTTAATATCGCAAGATGTCGTTAACATCACACGTATGAAAGCTGTGCTGTGTGCCGGGTTTCAAATGTCCTTCCTGTGTCCTTCCTCAGAGAGAGGTTGTGTCAAGCACCCGTCTGGCCGCCATGCCTCCCTCCTTCAGCACCAGGACCCTGCCAGCACAGGCCACGGAGTACACCTTCGCCTTCATCCAGGTCCCTCAGGACGTAAGTGCACAGATGAGCAGACATGTCTCTGCAGCCACGAGCGCCGGAATTAGCCGAGACATCGGCTTCTTCCGTCCCGCCTTTCTGCCAACTTTTGAAAGTTTGACTTTCCTGGCACGACATGAGAAGTGTTTGAGTTTCACAAATCACACCGGGTGATAAGTCTGGAGCTGATAGGCCAAGGCTGACTTTCCATTCCAGGCAGTCTTGTGAAAACGATGCCCGCGCTCGGATAATAGATGTAACAGAAGCAAAAGAGAGCAATGACAAACGCAATGTCACTGATTTTTCATGTTTGCACAAAGATTAAAAAAAAAAAAGAAGAAGAAGAAAAAAAAACTTACCATCTGTGTTCTTTTTGAACAAATTTGATAACATTCCCTTCACTTATTCAGCAGCCTGCACTGTTATTTCCCTATGTAGAGATGATATCTACTTGGTGCGCTGGAGTACGAACATGGTTGAGCACCTTCCGCTGTTTCCTGCAGCAATAATCATGTTTACTCAACCTTCAGTGACCACAGGCGCGTACGTGTGCATGTGTGTCAGGGGGTCGGCTCGTTGACGGCATCTTGAGCCGACTGCATACAAATCAAACCGAAGCGGGTTTACTTTAGCTATAGGCCTTGTTGGCGCCGACTTAAGTCCTGGATTTATTCTGCTGCGTGCGATTTGCTTTTAGAAGATTTCTGTGTCACGTTGGCTGCATAAGATGCAGACCACTTTAGATGTGATCCCGGGATTCATCAAGTTGCAGGATTTGTTTGTTTGGCCATGCTGCTGAAGTTTATCTGTGCCTATTGAGTTAAAGTCTGCTTTTGATAAATGCAAGCTGATTTGTTGTTTTATATATATATATATATATAAACAGTTGATTAGATTTGAAAATGTCATTATTTTTCCCCAAATGTTCTTCACTTTCTTCCTAAAAATGATAAATGAAAAGCAGGCGGCCTGAGGTCTGTGCTGCCACCTCTCATGAGTCAGTAATGAAGTAGCCCATCTGTTGGAGCAACCCGTGGGACACAGGGTTCACCTCCATGTTAAAGCTCCCATACACATGCATTAAAACCCTGCAGCACACCTTCCAGACTGACACACACCTTACACCTCTTCTGCTCCGTCGTCTTTCCGTCGCCTCTGCGTCTCAACTTTCCGTTTTGTCTCAGATTTCCGTTTCTTCTGGTTGCTATCTGACACACTGACAGCATGGTGCCCCCGCTGGTACAGAAGCTTTGTGGGAAAGGTTGCTGCCTTCCTCCCGTAACCCGCCACCTGATGCCCTGCACAACACATCTGTCTTCACAAGTCATAATTGGCGTCTTAGTCACTCTCTGAAAAGTTCTTTTCTAAGACTAAAAGTCTGCCATTTGGATGAAATCCCACTGCTTGCATCCTGTTGTTTCTCATCAGATATTCTGTAAAGTGACAGTATTTTCAAAAAGTGTCAGCCGTGACAAACTCCTACTGTTCTTCTGTTTTATAGGGAGGGTTTTTTAGATTTTATTTTTTACCTGAGACGTGTCCTGGTGACTTGTATCAAAGCAGGAGGCATCGTGAATGTCACATCCATGACGCCTCGCTGTTGCAACTACAACTTTTGGTGCAAAAAATATCACATTTTTCGATTGTGTTTTCCCCTTTTAAAGGTTGTCATGCCATTCACATGGCTCCACTAATATTTTTTTCTGTCTTTTTGAGCTAATTGGAGATAAAAAATTTTATCGAGACTGTCAGTAAAAAAAATTCTTTTAAGAAAAGGCAGCTCATTAAATTATAAGCTCCTTTCACTTATACTGCATTACCATTTCCCATTTTCCCATCACAGTCATGGCAAAATCCACTGGCAACAAGAAATGACTTTTTTAAGCTGAAATGGCAAATTAAAGGTCGACAAACGCGTCCGACATCTCACATCTTTCCAGCTTTTTTGTGAAGTGGGGTACAGTTTGTGACGGTAATTTCCATAAAGGTTTTCAGGCACATTCAAGAGAAGTTTGATGCTAAAACTTGATTTTAAAAGCCTGCCTGTGTCGAGATGAAATGCAGCCCTGACAGTTTGACTTATGGCTGACCTACAAATGGTTTGTCATAGAGTCTAAAGCATTTATATAAATCGGAGATCCTACTTTTTAAATTTGGACAAGTATTTCCAGGAGTTGTAGTTCTCCTGCCTCTGATCCTGTCATGTTTCGGCTGTTTATCCATCTGTTCCACTTCTATTTTTTTCCCTTATGACTAAAAAAATATCTGCTGTAAACGAATAATTGTTAGCATCTGTTTTTATAGTTTAAAAATTAGCAAGAAAGAAATTGGTTTAAGATCTTGTGAAGTCTACATCTGTGCAGGGCGAACTGTTTAAAAAAATATTTTTAAGTCTGCTCATCTACACGTCGCTATATCAAACTGCTCTTTTCGATGCGTAGCGTGAAAGATGAAGACATTGAAAGGTCCTTATGAATTTTCTATTGTCTTTTCATAAGCATTACTCCATTCTTCATCAGCAGCAGTCGTCTCCCCCTCGCCCCGAGCGTCCCCACGGCGACTGTGACAAGTTGACCGGGGGGGAGACAAGGGGACAAAAAAGGCCCTTCTAGTTTTGTTCCTCGAATAAGCCTCCCTGCCCACACTCGCTCACTCACACATACACCAGACACGCAGATGCCCAAGGGTGGCTAGCTGGAAGGGGGTTACCATGGAGACAAGACCAGGGCGAGAAAGAAGGGTAGCGAAGAGATAGATGGTGTAGGGGAGGGATGGTTAATGGCCAGGAGCTGATTTTTTTCTTTTTTTTGTTTTTTGTTTGGAAGGGGAGAGGGGCTGTTTTTTTCTTTTTGTGCTATCTTCTTTTTTTCCGAAGGTGTCAACTCTGTTAGTTTCATTTTCACCCCGTCTGCTGAAGGACACGAGGTCAAGATTTTTGCTGCAGCTGTGTCGCTATCGTCTTCTCCATATGTTCATTTAATTGATGGATTTTAAGAGTTGAAAAGTTTAAGGGAGAAGAGGACAGCTTTGAAATGATGTCCTGCACCAGTGTAGCCTGGCCGCTGACTTCCTGTGCAATTCCACACACACAAAAAAATTATTTTTTTTTTGCGTAGTCTGGGTTTTGTTTTTTTCCCCCTGTTTTTAACCCAAGTTAATATTTGAAATCCCAGTGTTCCTTTGCAGTCTAGAAAATTATAGATTTTGTTTTGAGCATTTTCCAGGAACATATTTGTATTTGCACTCTTTATTCCCTTATCCATGGTCTTCTCATCTATTTTCACCTGTGATTTAACCGACCATCAATCAAACCATCTGTTCATCTATCCACTTAGCTTTTTGTCCAGACATGTGTTGAATTATCTGCTGTAAATGCACAGTCAAGTTTTATATTCTTCAAAATGAACGTCCAAAAAAGTGTTGCCCATCGAAAACAAACCTCGTCTCAACTGCTTAAGTGTACCGATTGTTCCCCTGCCTTCTCCAGGAGGACGCCCGTGCTGATGTGGTGGACTGTGTGGTGCGGGACATCCAAAACAGCCAGTGCCTGCTGAACGTGGAGTACTCGGGGGCCACCTGCCCACACGTCACAATACAGTTTGGGGACACCAAGGACGACGTGGGCCTGGGCCTGGTCAAAGAGGGCTTGGTCATGGTGGACGTCCGCAAGGAGAAGTACCTGCAGAAAATGGTGAGTGGAGCATTAAAACGATCTCAGAGATTCCTTCTGTTGCTGTAGCTGCTTTGACTGAGAAGAGCAGGCGGGGGTGCGAGACGCTGCACGGACTGATATTTCATCGTTTGTGCTGATGTTGGCTCTTTTATGTGTATTATTTTAAGTGCCTTTTCTGTTTCTTGTTTGGGTGTGAAATATTGATGGACACCAAAGTCCTTGCAGTCAGAATGGTATTGAGCGAGAGTGCCATGACCGGCATCTCTTTAACAGCTGCTGCAGTTTGTAATATAGCGGAGCAGTTAAACACGTCAAAGTAAAAGTGCTTGTATTTGCGACGGACAGGTTCGAATTGTTTATAGCATTGCGTGACAACATGATGGAGAGGATGCCTGCAACGATGGACCCTTTGGTTTATTCTTTTCCAGACCGTATTTTTCTGTCCCTTGGCTCCCCGTTATTTACAAACCGCTGCGGATTCCAATCGGAGTCGGACATAAAGGAGGCGACGGCTGTGATTTGTCTGCGTGCCATTATTTTCGTATTTGAATACGTCTTTTGTAGCCCGTTGCCAGGTTGGGTAAAAAAGAACTCTCATTACATGATCTTCCAATCTACTGATCCCGTTAGAGAAATGTGACTCATCTCCTCCGAGGTCAGTTTGTTTGTGCTCTCGCTCTTTTTTTTTTCTGCAACAATTGATATTTACTTCTTACATAATACATTTTTATGTATGCTCAAAATGATCTCTAAATGCAACAGCTCCGGTCAGAATTTTAAATGCTCTTGTCTTATTAATTTTGGACTGTGATTATTTTTAAATAGTTTTTTTTTTTTGTTCATGGTGGAATGACTACATTACAAGAGACTTCTATGTGATATTTGGAAACAAATAAGCTTCAATTTATACAAACTCCCCTTTGATTTTTTTTAGCAAGTTCCAGGGAAACCACAATCATTTTGTAGCCATCTAGAAGCTTCTGACATCACTTTGGCTGAATGTTTGACTACTTCTAATATCAAAAACGGTGAAGCTAATTTAAATTGGTTGGTTTGCTTGGAACGACCCAGCCCATAAATTTCCGGGTCTTCATTCCTGAAGTGCTATTTGAACCCGATTCATCCATTCTTTAATCAGTTTAGGGTCATTGTCCTGTCAGAACACCTCATTGTGTCCAAGCGTTACCCGCCTAGGAGTTCATTTATGTGAAAGTGAAGAATTTGGAGCTGGTCCTCCTCATTTCCCTGATGCACCAGAATTACTGGCAGGATTGTTAAAATTTAAAGACCTCACACCGACTCCTCTGTTTTCCTTATCCTTATTTTGAACTAGGCCATTGAAGTTCTTTATAATAATGCAACCCTGGAATGTAAAAATAATTAAAAGCTCAAAATTAATGGCACATCTGCCTATTATAACTGCATGTAAAATTGTGACTGAATCAGTGTACATTTAAGCTTCGCTGCAGTGTCATTTTGCCAAACGGTGAAGCTTTGCTCATTTACTTTTCACTCGTTATGCTAATTCCTCCTGCAGACTCAAAGCTGCTCTGTACATCAAAGATAAAGTAAATGGGAGATATGGATTCCTGCTACAACAAGTACTGCTCCTACACAGCCCTAATATTAATCACTGTCTTTTATATGAAAATCAAATGCACAAAGAAACGGTTAAATGTTTCCATAAAGTGGAAAGGTTAACTAAATAACAACGAGGTACGGTGATCAAAGCCTAAAGTTGTTTGTAAGAGCCCACTTGTCCGTGAAGTTTTACCTCCCACCTCAGAGTGTGCATTGTGAGAGTATTTCGACTTCCGACCTCCACAGTGGAGTGAGTGACCATAATTCAGTCTTGGCATAATGGACCCTACAGACGAATGACAGTGATTAAACCCCCCTAGCTATTCCACTAATAGGCTTATAGACTGCACACAGATTTAGGTTTTGTAGGATCTAATGGTTCCTGTTTAGTATGCAACAGCTGTTTCTCCATTTGCCCCCTCCTTGCTGGCTACAGCTTGATATTTTGATCTGAAGGAAGCTTAACAAGCAGCAGTGTTGCCAAAGTGCTTACAAGTTTGTGTTAAAGTGAAGCTCTACAGCTTCTCCTGAAGGTAATTCCACACATAATCTGAGTTGCGGTTCTGAGTATCATTGAGATCTTCCATTTATCCTACTTGGAACAATGAGCAGAAGGGAGATCAGACTACGTTTTAGACGCTATCCAAGTCACACTTTCTTTTTTTTATAATTTTTTTTTTGTTATTTTGTTTCTCAACATCTGGTAGACTCAGTTAAGTTGGGGACCAAAATCGCATCAGTTGTTACGTTTTCACACCGCACTGTCAAACAAAGCTAACCTTTTGAAAAACCTGTTCACCTCCTCGCCTGCGGTGGCGCTGCACCAAGAGCCACTGAGGGAAGCGTAACAAAGCGCAACTTCCTTCTTTGTGAAATGTCAACAAAAATAGAAAGACATCAGATTTTAGCAGTTGTAGGATTTCTCTTTTGTCTTTGGTAGAAGTCTGCGAGCCATTCCTCCCTCTAGCTCTTGTCTCATGAATCTGTTTTGATTGTATTCAACCAGGATGCCCTGCGGGAGAGTTCACTTCCTGCTTTTGGAGCAGTCTCCGGTCTGCTTGGCCTTCACATATGCATTCAACGTACCGGAGTTGGTTTGTTTTGGTCTGCATCAGGGTTCTACTGCGCATTCCCACCTCCCCGATCGAACCGGACTTTCTAGGCAAACAAAGACGAGCTCAATTACAAAGCATTCTAAAACGGGGCTGGTCTGAATGAACCCCATGTTAAAGACAACTGTTAAGACATATTCCACACCTGTTCTGCTTTTTTTTTTATTTTTTATTTTTAATGTGTGCTGAAAAGATAAATATGTAAGCAAGTGATGAAGTGGTTTAGATGAGCTATTGTTCTCAGCGTCATCCGGCTGAATTTACAGTTCTCCCTGCTGCTTTAGTAAATGGTTGCATCTTTGATCTACAGTACTTGTGTTTGTGTGGAGTCATTTGTTTACAAGGTGCACGCCGGCTTAGAGATTCATGGGTGCCACGACTCCTGCTGCTGGTGAGACAACAAAAAATACTGTCCCGCAGGAGCAACAGCCAAAAAATGTTTTAAGATATAACCTTTTGCCGCCACCTGGATCCGTGCCTCATTTTTCATCTCGTTTAGCCTTCGGCGCTACAGTGCGGCAGCGCCGTCTTCCACGTCCTCGTTCACACCCCTCCTCCTTTTCCACTCAGACAATCAACCCCACATGTAAAAGTGACTTTTGTCCTTCCTCATCTCATCCTGTTTGTCTGTTCTTTATCCAGTGCTGGGGATTGGAACATGGTCACTGTAATCTGTACTCAAGTTCTAAAGCATTATATAACAGATGGGCTGTAATGTTCATTGGCACTTGAGCAGCCATTAATAGTCAGTCATAAGTGCACTGAAGGTTAACACCAGTCTTTGAGGGTGGCTTTGTCCCAAGAGGGAGACAGCAGGAAGGGGATTTTCATCCATTTGGAGTTTATTTCTTTTTCAAGTGCATTCCACCTTAAGCTGTACTTTAGTAGATGCTCATGATGCACACCATATGGACAGCTGCTGTTTAGCATTTTTACCCAGAATGGGACGTGCATTATGATTTAATGCCTGCAGCAGATTATTGGGGAAGTAAGTGGAATTAGACAAAGGGGGGGAACCAGATGACGAGCAAAAATTATGACCAAGACAATGTAATATTTTCACACTGTATCCACTTAGGCAGATTTAATACTCCCAAATGAAGTTTGGTAATGTTGTTGTAATTCAGATATAGATCTGGGGAACTTTTTTTATTTCTGCACCAATGTTTGTTTTTGTTTCAACAGCCCCTTAGGGTGGAGTTCTGCTGTACTTTGTAGATTGCCAGGTGAAGTGACTGCCATAAAAAGTGTCGGCCACGGCTACATGTAATCAGCATGTTGGTGTCATAAATGAGCTGTTAGCAAAGCTTACCAGCTCAGTAATAGTTGCCTCAGGCAGCCAGATTTAGAGCAGTGTCAACCATGTCATTTGGTCTGATTGCCCCCGATGGCAACTGCTATTCTTGAGTTGGTGGAAGATTTTTTTTTTCTTCTTCTTCCTACAGTAGAATTTCTGACAATTATGTAATTAAGTCGGCATTGATTTTCCTATAATGGGAAACTTAGGTGTAGGGTGGGTAGGGTTATGCAAAAAGCTAATTGAATTTATTACGATGAAATTAAAACAACAGCTATGGAGTATTAAAAAAAAAAGTTAATATATAAAGCAAACCAGAGATGATGAATGTTTGCCATGTTGATTGATTCTCAGTGTACAAACATTTAGTCCCCCTCTCTAACAACCCCTAATACGTTCCCCCTCCTCAGGCAGAGCAGATAAGCTGAGTTTCTCTTAAATGGTCCTGGCTCTATAAACTCTTAAAACAATGGCATTGTGCCACACTGACTCACTAATACACTTCCCTCTTCTTTTATCTATACCTCTAAATTCTGTTCCTCATACATTTGTCAAATTCTGCCGTTTTAATTTTAGCACTAACACACCTTGAGCTCTGCCAGATGTTGCCATGTTGTGACCATTGAGATAATGTTTGTAATGTGAGAGCCTTACTAATCCGCATATCACCTTGAAATCTCCATGGCCATTGTAGAGCATGGTGGTGGCAGCATTATGGTGTGGGAAGGCTATTCTCCGACTGGTCAGTGTTGAAGATTATCATCTACTTTTTCATCCGTCATGAAATAAAGTTTGGAATTTGGCGAAGTGTGCGTGCAAGATGCAGTATTCTCTTCATCAACTTGATCTTATTTCCTTTGTTCCCTAAAACTTGTATCTTTTTATCACTCACTTCTTAATTACTTTGCTTGTTCTTGCATTTAGTTTTTTTTTTGGGGGGGGGGTTATCCTCTGGTGCTTCTTGTTATCGCTTGTCAAATTGCTTTTATTCATCCATCCATCCATCTATTTTCTGCCGCTTATCCGGGGTCGGGTCGCGGGGGCAGCAGCTTCAGAAGGGAGGCCCAGACTTCCCTCTCCCCAGCCACTTCTTCCAGCTCCTCCGGGGGAACCCCAAGGCGTTCCCAGGCCAGCCGAGAGACAGAGTCCCTCCAGCGTGTCCTGTGTCTTCCCCGAGGCCTCCTCCCGGTGGGACGTGCCCGGAACACCTCACCAGGGAGGCGTCCAGGAGGCATCTTGACCAGATGCCCGAGCCACCTCAACTGGCTCCTCTTGACGTGGAGGAACAGCGGCTCTACTCTGAGTCCCTCCCGGATGACTGAGCTTCTCTCTCTAAGGGAGAGCCCAGACACCCTGCGGAGGAATCCCATTTCGGCCGCTTGTACCCGTGATCTCGTTCTTTCAGTCATGACCCAAAGCTCATGACCATAGATGAGGGTGGGAACGTAGATCGACCGATAAATCGAGAGCTTCGCTTTTTGACTCAGCTCTCTCTTCACCACGACGGACTGGTACTGCGCCCGCTTCACGGCAGACGCTGCCCCAATCCACCTGTCGATCTCCCGCTTCCTTCTTCCCTCATTTGTGAACAAAATCCCCAGATACTTCAACTCATCCACTTGAGGCAGGACGACCCCCCTGACCCGGAGAAGGCCCTCTACCCTTTTCCGGCTCAAGACCATGGCCTCGGATTTGGAGGCACTGAGCCTCACATCGCTTCACACACGGCCGCAAACCGCTTCAGTGAGAGCTGCAGATCACGTTCCGATGAAGCCAACAAGACCACATCATCTGCAAAAAGCAGAGATGGCCAAGGCCACCAAAACGGATCCCCTCAACACCTCGGCTGCACCTAGAAATTCTGACCATAAAGACAGTGAACAGAATCGGTGACAAAGGGCAGCCTTGGCGGAGTCCAACTCTCACCGGAAACGAGCCCGACTTACTGCCGGCAATGCGGACCAGACTCTGACACCGGTCATAGACTGACAGCCCGTATCAGTTAGAAAAAATAAATAAATCCTACCAATCTCCCCCCGACTGTTTTTCCTATTTTTATTATTTTTTAATAGCCCTTGGTATTCATTTTATCCAAGCGGAGCAACGGCAAGTGATCTGCACAGCATTTGGTGGGAAGCTTGTTTGGCTTTTGTGTGCTCTAATTTGCATTTTGTCTTTCAGTGCTATGTCATGATGAGTAATAATCCCCAGGAATTAGAGTGGAGAGCTGCTCAGATCAGACCTGGCAGCAGCCTGATAATGAGCTCTGATTTAAAATGTTGTGTGATTATTTGCAGCTTGCATCAGCTGATGTTGCCCCTGTGAGACTTCTGCTGATAATGTCATAATGCCTCCTTTACTATTTAAAGCGAAGGCAGAGGTGCAGGACATGAACGGCGTATTCGCTCAGTGGAAAGAGGAAAAAAAAAAAAAAGGCATACCTGGCTCAACAGAATTAGAAATAGACCTGAAATGTATTTTTCTTTCTGCCTGATTGGTTACACACCGCAGCATCTATTTTAGACCAGCGCGCAGAAGTCTGCACCCGGACCTGATATTTCTTTGTCCGAGACGTAATGAGTCTGTCATGGCAGCTCAAGTGGAAGATGGCTGTGTGGTTAGCAGCACTATCTGTTGTGCTCGGCTGCTTTTCACCAGTGTTTTCTGTCAGCAGCTGCCAGCGACATGACTGATTCAAACTGTGGCAGGCCACTCGGTGCCGACTGTCTCGTCCAGTCACCTCAGCTAACTGACAGTGGTGCTAGCCCCGCAAAGTCCATTAGCGTTACAAGCTAATAATCTCCAGTTTGCTAATCACAAGTCAATTACAAATACGGATGCGTTTGTCACTTCTCCGCTGGCGCAATTATTATAAATCACCAGCGCTCACTTCTGCAGTATCGATCCAGGCCTCATCTCTAAACTGTCCCTTAGGACTAGATTAAGATATAGCAGCGGCGTTTACAGGCTAAGCTCATGTATCTGAACACCTGTGTCAGACCTTTAGTGAGAGGTGGTGTGCCTGCCAGAGTGTGTCAGCAGAAGGTAGACTGTGGGGAAAACAGCTGTGAGGTAGCTTTTTAAGTGTGAGAGTGAGAGATGAGTAGAGGAATCTTTAATTACCCAGGAAGCCCCTTGGGAAATATAGTTTTGTTTTTTTGTTTTTTTTTATTCTCTCTGCCTATATTGTTGCTGCGTTCATACGGAGGTCCTTCTTTTCATGTATAAACGTTAAGCAGCGCTCTCTGAAGTTGCAAAACGCTTTAGGCAACTTGAAAAGTTGTGAGAAGCTTAAGATGCAAAGAAGATTTTTGTTATTTATGCACCTTTTTTTTTCTTCTTTTTTTGCACACACACACTGCCTCATGTGGTTTGTTTTAAAGTTCACAGTTAGAACCCCCACTGTAGTTAATGGCACAGCGGGGTAATTGTGTTAATGGAGTTTGTGAGTGTAGCTGAAGATTGAGCTGTGTGGCTGGATGTGGGGAATCCATACAGGAAATAAGTGAGGAGGCTCACGCGCAGGATGCCTCCAGGGATGGCTCGTTCCATTTATCAAAGCACTATTCTGCACTTTGGCACATATACTATACTGCAAAGGAGGCTTTGTATCATGGAATCCACTGCAAAGAACAGCTAAGGACACTGATTGTGTGCTGCATGGAAACGTAGCGCTTCTTGACTCAAGATGCACCGCTGCAAATTTATTCCTGTTGGGCAATCTTCTTTTCATGTAGCCCAGATGTTGCTCATTAGCAGACTGGCCCTCATAGTTATTACACATGTTTTAATGAAGTACAGAAAAAAATTATTGGATTAAAATTAATGACAGAGCGGTGGTACAGGGTACATTAGAGATAAGACTATGTTTAAGCATTTTAAAGAATCTTATTTTTTTACTGCCACAAATCAAAGAAATAGAAATATAGTGAAGTGTAGAATAGTTTAGACCAGGTTTTACTCGTCCATATATTGTGGTTTTTATGCTTGTCTCATTCTTCAGTGATACCAATGCTGGAAAAAGTCTAACTTGCTAAACCAAGTCGTAGCATGCTAGGGCAGTCCGCCGTGTTAACAAATGTTAAAAGTTGACAGGTGAGACTATTAGCTAGACAAGAAATGGCATTTAATTAACAAAATCTGCAAATTCAAAGTGAAACGGAAAAACAACAAATATTTATGTCTATAGATTTTGATCACATTCTGACTAAGCTTAAAAGTCCATAAGTAGTTTCTAACCATTTTTTGGAAACTTCGCCCAAATGATTTCTCAAGTTGCCATCTTCACTTTTTAACTACGGTTTCACTCTCATTGTGCTCTACGGCTGTGTGACCGCAGGTATTCTCCCCACTAAAGGCTCGATATCTATTTTACAAGAAATATTGGAGATGGGGTCTTAAATGGGCAGTTTTTACTCCGTCATTATTGACTCTACACAAAGTCGAGCCAGGTTTCACGTCTTCCTGCTATCGTTGATCTGAGGACCGAGCTGGCACACGTCTCTTCAGACTGTAGTCTATCTTCCTTGATGAATGCATATAAATGTCTGCCCACCATCATTTTCCATCATTCTGAGAACCAAGATGATGTTGTTTTTTTCTTTTTTTTATCTGGAAAAGAAAATGCATATTCAAGGATTCTAATTGGAACAAAACTGTAATCTCCTTTGATTACAAGGTGCCTTTGGAAGAGAGCTGGACAGTATATGAATCTTTTGTGTTACATGAGTGTGACCTCTTAACTGTATGAACCCATGCTGGTGGGCTTGTCATGTTAGTTCCCACCAAAGTGTCTGATCTGCTCCGACAGCCATGCTGGAAGGGGAGGCTAACCAGCAGGCGACAGGAAGAAATCCCAGCCAGCCTCAGATCAGTGGCACTGACCCTCACAAATATGATGTGCACTTGTCTCCCTTTGCACTCGTCTCCCTTTGTTTCTATTATCAAAATACTGAAACATTTTTCTAATAAAATTGTTGAATATCTTAAGATATTCAACAATTTTGATAGTAGCTAATCGCTACTATCAAAATCGATAGTAAGGAAAAGAATTATTCAAGGATAGTCATTGGCATCCACATTGATAATGACTGTTCACATTGACGCGTTTCATCCAACAGCAGTGCTCTAATAACAGACACTCACCATCTCCCCCAAGTTTGAAACTCTCCTAACTTGGCGATTACATCCAGAACAAAACATCTGTGGCCCTCTTTAGCCAACAAGACTAACACAACAGCGTCGTTTGAAAGTACTTTCCCAGCAGGACACGCTAGCTTCTCTGACATTATTATGCTGATGTTTGAGAGCAACTTAAAAGATGATTTGTTGCCATTTGCTGGCTCAGCACATGATGCTTATTGTTAAGAAAAGAGAAACCGTCAGGAGTAGTTTAGCTGGAACCTGTAGGATTTAGAAATCAACAATATCCTTTGACTGCATTAAGACTGGGCATCACTAAACCCAGGACCAGAGTTAATCAAACCTTGGTTAGACTGGTTATAGCCACCCAGTAACTTAATCCAAACCGTAGTGATGCACATAAGCCACATGGTGACAAATTCCTCTGCTGACCATAATCGTTAAGAGGTATTTAGCAGTTATCGTGGTCAGCCTCATTGATGATGACTAGGTATGGTGAACCTGCTTC
Source organism: Poecilia reticulata (assembly GCF_904066995.2). Classification (NCBI taxonomy): domain Eukaryota; kingdom Metazoa; phylum Chordata; class Actinopteri; order Cyprinodontiformes; family Poeciliidae; genus Poecilia; species Poecilia reticulata. Next base: position 7,159,504 of record NC_088852.1, on the reverse strand, counting down.
CCATTCAGCATGTTGATGTTCACTTTGGGATTCCCTCGTCCCACTCAGCCATGACAGGCCTTAGAGAGTTCTTTCTCTGGCTAGCTATGATGCTTACAAGACAAGCTCCTCTCCATCAAACCACTTGTAAGATGACAAGTCTGAAGAGACCCCCTTTTATTCCCTCACCCCCTAAACCCCCCGCCCCCCCCAAAAAAGCCTGGCCTCTTCTCTGCTTGCCATGCAGTATTCATGCATGGGCATGTTGAACCAGAGACGTCTCTTAGGACCGTCTCTCAGCCAAGTACTCTCAACTTGAAACAGTGTGGGCTACAAACATAAAAGCCGTTATGTTCCAGTGCATGCTCTGATGATGACTGTTTAGTGCAGTTTTTCTGCTCTCTGTGCAGACAGAGAGGGTCTGAGATTGCATGAGAGAACAAAAGGGGGTGTGGAATCTGATTTCAGTGTTTTCCCTCCAGTTATGGAAAAAAAAAAGAGAAAAATATTTGTTTACCCTATTAAAGTTGTGATTGAGCAACAAAGACAAAAAAAACAACAGAAAAGGTAAATGTCAACTAAGGCAAAGTTGTCATTTCTTTAAATTACAGACTCTAAAAGCTTAGCATACATTACCTTATTTCCCCCTCTTCACTTGAGTGACTTAAGTCAAGAAGTACGTAAACAGACCTTTAATAATCACCTTTTTCTGTGCACTTTATCCAAACTTAAGTTGTCCTTCGCCAGCTTTAAAATCAATAAATAAAACGGCAGCTTACCTACTCACCAGAAGGGCTCAACCTGCTAAAGACGTGCAGCTCATCCTTACGTCCATCACTTTCGCGCCACGTTCACCAGAACACCACCTGGACATGGCATGAGGGCCAGCGCTCCGCTCGCTCTTTCAGATTCACAGCCAGTCAGAAAAACCAAGCGGTGCCAAAGCGCCGGGCCCGCACCACCTGTCGTTCAGCTCACCAAAAGCCCTCACAACAGCACACACACAGTCTTTCATTTATACTAATGTCAGTTACCTGAATCCACTCAAACTGACTTGTGGTATTCGTGGAAATATGTTTTCCTTGTATCTGGCAATGAGATCAGCTCAAAGTAGTACAGGTAAATAGGAACTGATGGATTAAAAACTGTGAGACGTGCAGTTTTGTGGTTTAAAAAATAATTAAACCCTTTAGGGGGCTTTCTTGAACATGCAGTAACATCTTTAGCAAAACTGTCTATGGTCTCCACTCATCATACTGGCATCTGTCTGGCATATGGGAGCTCTGTTGGGTCATCCAGACAAACACCACCACCAGCTGCTCTCTCCTACCCAAGCTCTTCACAATTACTGCATTTTTTTTCTCTCTCTCTCTTCAGCTCCCTTCCCTATGATCAATATTTATCTCTCGAAAACTGCGCTTCATCTGAAAACTAACCATCTTTAGGTTCTCCTAATTACTACTGTCTTCCTTGCTTTGCTGAAACATTTTTTAACCAAATTCAGGATCACACTTCGCTGCCGTCATCTTGCATTCGCCTTCCTTCCTGCGTATTTCATGCCACAGTTGTTTCCTAAATGAGAAAAATTCCTTGTCTTCGCCACGCCGGGTGGGTTTTTGCATGCATTTGAGTCATAAATGAGCCATTATGCCTTCCCCACTGGAGTCCATAGAAGAGCAGTGAAAGACGGATCCGGCGCCTGATACACGGCGCTGTTTAACAAAAAAAAACAAAAAAAAAACACGAAAATCTAGAGTTCAACTGATTGGATGCTGTGTTCACTGAACTGAAGTGTGCAGAACGGTGAAAGATGAGGGTTGAGCTGATAAAGGCGCCCTCCCCACCAGACGAGTGAAACTTTCAGTACAGCAACATTTCATCTTTGCATATTGTCTTGTAGAGCTCTCGACTTTGCATCTGTTGCGAAATATTTTTGCATTTACATGGAGACTTATAATTAGTTTTGGGGGGAAAGAAACAAAAACTGAATGCATCTTGTTGAAAGATGCACGTTCCTTGTGCTTTTATCTTCTCTCTGGAATCTATCGCTTGGGTTTCAGACACGCAACTGTCCTCCGCCTAAGTTTTAAATGCTGCTTTTGGAAGACCGCGAAACATGATGTGAACTCCGACAGCCCCCCCTACAGAGCCCAAATGGCATCTACGGCCTTTTTTTGTGTGTGTCTGTGTCTGTGAAATATCATTGGTGGGGTCCTCCATATGGTGACATCTGCCTGGTGGGACTAACGCGCCATACTCGTCCGCCTTCCAAAAAATCTCTTGCCTTAGTTGGCTTTGATGGATGCCTTGTGCAGGCACAGCACTTTCCTCCCCACTCACACACCCACACGCACACATTCAGAGCCGCCGCACGATCCAGCTGTAGGTCTGTTATCTTGGCCGTGCCGTGTGCAGCGCAGATATCTAATCAACCTATGTGCACAAGCTAGCTAAGCAATTAAACTCCAGAGTCCTATCCATCCCCATCCCACTCGACTGTTTTAACATCTGGCATGCTTGTTTTGGCGCTTGAGCGCACGCCAGCTCGTCTGCTGCTGTAATCAGCTACAAAAAGCGGCGCACAATTGAATCCGTGACATGGTTTCGTCTTTTGCTCCGAGTGAAATTTGATTCCGTGTTCCTCCTTTTTGCAGCTGATTTCCGCCGTGTTGACCCAGAAAAAGGCCCAAATCCTTCATCTGCCGCGTGGACGTTATCCGCCGAAGTGACGGAAAAGGGACGCGTGCCGTGGTGTTACTTTGTTCAGATCCTGTACATAATGTGGTCTGATATTGGAAATGGTGAAGGACACCTTCACTGTGAGGGCTTGCCACTCAAACTCTCCAAGGTCCATACTTCCTCTTATCCACCTAAACAAATATGCGCTCGCTCCATCCTCTTCTGCCCCCACCCCGACCCTGTGTCCTATTACTCATCACTGGTTCATTCAAAGAGGCTAAATGGCTGCTCTAGCAGAAGCAGTCAGTATGCTCCACGTTTGCACATTGGCCTTCATTCCTCCTCTAACTCTTACATATTCTGTGTACTCAGTAAATAATTTATTTTTTCCCCTTTTACTGTAATAATTCTTCAAAAAAGACAAACCTTTCAGCATCTCACTTCCAAAAATCCATCCGTCCATTTTCATCTTTAAATTTTGAACGCAATATATTTAACGCCTGGCCTCTGGAAAACCGGAGAGGAAAATGAGTTTGCATCATTGTGACAATGTCTAAAACTATATAGAATTTAGAAGAGTGACTCCATGACTTCACCAGTGTAAGAGTTTGACCTTCATTTAAGAAAAACAGCATGGAAAGTTTTCCTTTTCCCCACTGCTGTACAGTAAAATCAAGATCACATTTGGGGCCTGTGCTCCTTTTTAGCTCGTGGCTCCCTTATGGCGGCCTGCTACTGCACTTGATTATAAATTGCTACTCCAAACTGACGAGGTGTTGGCCCAAGGCTAGAGCGGCAGGAGGATTTAAGGAAGGCTCTCATCTCGGTTGAAGTTGTTGCACGAAGAGCAGAGTGATGCGCCGCACGCAGCGGGGAAAGCACTGACCCTAAAAAGTGAGCCATCGTGTGACGTCAAAAAATCTCTGAAACGCTTCCCACACTCCCTGTAGTGACATAACCAGGCTGCGTCTAGTGTGTTACCTCGATCCTGTTGATCTTCAGAGAACACGCTGCTCTTCGCAACCTCTGTTACATGGAGAGTGAGCATGTACCCTTCCTCTTAGAAATTTGAGCTTTCAGCGAGAAACGTTCCTGCATTCTTGGAAGGAAATGTCTCCACTTGAAGAGCCGGTGGAAATGATGCATCGGTTCACTGTAATCCTTTAAAAAAAAAAAAGGCAGACGTGACGTGGTTATGTGGTATGCTAACAGCTCATCTCTTTCTTCTGTAGGTGACAGAGTACCTGAACAGCCAAGAATCTGCCAAGAGTGCCAGGGTAAGTAGCTTTTAACATTTTTTTTTTCAGTTCCTCACTTCCTCCTTGTTGATGGAACAAGAATCTATCAGTGATGATATCTTTTATTTCCTCGCTTCCAAATGGGAGTGAAAATGTTATGTTACAACAAAGTAAAAGTTTTCTTATGGATTTTAGGTGATAAACCAACTTAACCTGTGTAAATAAAAAGTAAATGTATCATTTTTGTTAGACAATCTTTCCATAATAGCGTCAACTAGATAGAACAAGCGCGACAGAAACGGTCAGCCATTACTGCTGCAGTTCTTAAACAATACATTGCTCCTGTGCTCTATTATTTACCCTGTGGTTCTCTGGCGCGTTCCCACGAAAAGACAGTCATGTGACTGTAACGGTGAGCTTGATTCACATCCGAGTCGCTGCCGTGTTTTCAGGATGTCGGGGAGGAGCACAAAAAAAGGCAGCAGTGTGAGAAATGGAAAATGGCTTCATTCATTTCATTCATCCCTAATAAGTAGCGCTAATTAGCACAGTTGCTAATTAGCTATGAATCACAGCGTTAACAGCTGAGTGCACATGCCTGAGAACCAAAAAAAAAAAAAAAGACATCCTACACAGACACAGTTATGCATTCAAACAAAGAGATGGGACAGTTTTATAACATTTGCATAACTCTGCACACTTTTGTAGCCACTTTGTGGTAACTGCGACATTTAAAGGATGCATGTGGCGGTTTATGAGGCGATGCACTGTCTGGGTAATGGAACAGGAGAAGTAATAGACTGAGTGGTGTTGGATGGAAAAAGACGGAAGGAAAAAAAAAAAAGAGGGACAGCGACGCAGGCAGCCCCTCGCAGCTTTGCAGGAATTAAGTGTAATATATGTCTGGTTGTTTCTCCCATTGTGGTTGATTAAAGCCTTTTTCTTCTCACCAGCTTAACATTTGGCGCTACGGAGATTTCCGCGCAGACGACGCAGACGAGTTCGGATACCGCCGTTAAGGAGATGAGAATAAACTAAAGCAACCATCCAGTTAACGCCATTCCAAAGACCGACACGGACAGGAAGCGATGCATTGACGAGAAGATTAACCCAAACGACAAGCATGGACTCACTCTTCCTCCTTTTAGACATTTCATCCCTTCTGTCTGGCTTCTCTTCCACTTGAGCATAATTTTTTATCATTTCTTTTCGTCCAGCTTGCTCCTTCAGTGATGCTTAAAGATTTCATGATATAATTACTTTCCATTTATCCTCTATTTTCCTAATCAGCCCCTGCAAGCTAGAGCAATCTGCACTGTTGCCAATCTGTTATTTGCCATGTTATCTTGTCAGCAAATTTCCTGTGCGAATGATATGAAGTATGTGTTTCAGCCAATCATGTTTTTCAAACGTGAGGTTCTACCCCAACCCCAGCTTTATCCTTCTCTAGAACGGAACGGTTGTTGTTGTTTTTTTAAGGTAAACTTTCAATTTTTCTCCTCAGCAAATGCTTCCCTAATAAAATGTGTGATTATGTTGAAAGGTGTAAATTCCTTTATTTTAGAAAAGCAGTGCAGGTGAAGCCACACGGATGAGGAAAAAAGGATGAATTTATCTTTTGTCTTCAGTGTATATTTCTGTGACACTTTTGCAGATGTTTTTGTGGGGAGTGTTTTGTCGTTTATTCACCGTCTCACTTTTTCTGACCAGTAAATATAGATGCCTTCACGTGGCATCGCATCATCTCTTTCTGTAAAAGTTTACATTCTAATACTGATGATGATGATGATCCTGTCTCTGGCAGTCTCTGCTCTTTCTGTCTCATCAGATGCAGTGTTTGAACTTGTTTCCAGGTAATGAATCTTTGCATTCTATTAAAAATCTACGGAATAAAAAAAAATAAGCAAAGTACAAATATCCTGTTTTTATTTTTTTTTTTAGGAATCTAACTGCATTTAGTCAGAAGTATGTATGAAGTCACTTTTTAAAGCATTTGTTCATCTGCAGAGCAGAAACAACTCAACATGGGTAGTTGGCAGCTAGACATGATGATTTAAATAATTTTTTTGTGAAAAGATTTCTGATTAAGATTGCGTTTCAATATCGGGTCCTCTGCTGAGTCCTCTTTTCCCAGTTTCAAGCGCATGTTCATTAAAAAGCCCATCAACTTCAGTACAAAACATTTCCCCATCTTTGGACATTATTTGGTGTTTGCTAAATGAAACCCGGGGGAGGTTGGAACGAAGTGCTCATAAACATTTAATAATTCCTGATGTCTAAATGGATGCTACATTAAATTACAGCTGAAAGTAGACTTCCTCTGGCTTTTTAAATCAGACATCGACTCCCAAGTTTGCGTCCATAAAACCACCATTTAAAGCTTCTTGAAACCATTTCCACAAAATGAGATGCAGCACTTCCTTAACGGACATCAGAAGCTCTGGGTTTTGTATCTCTGCTGCATCTTCAAGGTCACCCTGCCGAAACCCACGTCAAGGGTAAAACATACATCTGTGCGTTTATGTTCACTTGGAACGAGGCAGATAGTTCATTTGCATTGGAGATGTACGGCGGATGTTTTCATCACCAATGAAGATCCATCACTTTTACCGTGTGGTGAGTGGCAGCTCGGTGTGTGAAGCCTTCATCCTCAGCAGCCTGGGCTGATAAAATGAGCAGGAGCCTCTGCCTGCTTCAGAGTGAACCCTTTAAACTGCATTCATCCCCATGATAGGAAATTTGGACTCCAGTTTGTGCACATCAGTGTCACGGGGCATATCACCGCAATATTTATTGTGCCATAGACCAACTACAGATGCTGATGTGGGACAATAAAGATTTTCATCATTGCCAGATGAACTTGCAGTCACCTGTGCCTTCAGCCTATTCTCTTTTTTTTATTATTATTGTAAAAAGATGGAAAATGCTTAAATCTAATCTGCTTTGCCCAGGAAAACTTCAGCAGTAAGAATTGTGGTGTAAAACCAGAGCACAGCAGTGAAAGATATGACTAGATATTGAATTGTTTAATTTGCTGCAAATGCCTGGAAAAAGTTGCTTACAAAAGATGACTTGTAAACATGGCTGAAAAATTTAGGAAAAAAATGACTCATAGTCATGATGTTCAAAATGGGAGAAAAAAATGACAAATGAAGCCAAGGTGTAAATTCAAGCTGAGACTTGAATTTATGCCTACCTGCATCATCCATTTGCCATGCCTCCACTTCAGCCAATCAGATGCAAGTTGTCGCTCCCGCTTCAGCCAATCATCACTCAAGAACCCTTTTATGTGGCCCAAAATCTACGGATCCACCAGCTGTGCTTCGACCCACCTCCACCCCATCTCCACCATCGTCCTCCGAGGCTCCTCCGTCTCCAAACTTCACTCCATCACCACTGTCCAGGCCCTGGGGGGCGAAGAGTTCCAAACATTATGTACAAATGTATGTGTAGGTTAACAGACTATAAACGGCATCATTCACACTTTGACCAATCATTTTCAAAGCTCAGTGACATCTAGTTTGTAGAATCACTGGCACCATAGTTTATATGGCAATGGATGATTACAAAAACATTTGTTCTTCTCTGCTGTTTTTTAGGGACTATAACTGTCTGAATAATTATAATAAGAATAAACTAAAGCAACCATCCAGTTAACGCCATTCCAAAGACCGACACGGACAGGAAGCGATGCATTGACGAGAAGATCAACCCAAATGACAAGCATGGATTCACTCTTCCTCCTTTTAGGCATTTCATCCCTTCTGTCTGGCTTCTCTTCCACTTGACGTTCAAAATAGGAAAAAATGTTAGCGCAGTGATCCAGGCACGTGCTGGATCCAGGCACCCCGCCCCCGGGTGGTGCTTGAGCACCTGCCCCTTTTGCTCCTTGCCCCCAAGTGCCCTTTTGGTCAAAATTTTTTATTTATTTTTTTCTTCGTTGGTATTATTTCCTAAGCCCTCTTCTGACACATAAAAAGATGTACTAAAATTTGCTTTTTTGTTTCTTTTTTGTATAACATAATAAGCCGGTCACCTCTGACCTTTGACCTTTTACCCGTGACGCATGACGCAGTTGCCTCTCGCGCAGTGCGATTAGGCGGCTAACTGCGGAGCTCAACGTAGCGAACGTTCCAGATTACGGAACAGTTTTTGGTTAATTATTTAAAAAATAACGTTTTTGGTGAATAAAGTGGAGTAGACTTGCTACTTGCTAGTGGTCAGATAACGGAAAACGTTGAAGTATCGTTTCTGCTTCAGCACGGAGTCGCGGTTTAAGCAGAGAGGTAATGAAATACAACAGGCCTCTGCCTTTCTCTGAAGAACTACTGAGCGGGAGGAGACAGCCAGGTGAGGAAAAACTTCTTATCTATTGATTCAGTATTTCTATCATACAGATAGAAATATGTCTATCTGTACATAGATAGACATATTTATGTACAGATACATAAATATGTATCTACATATTGTTGTTGTGATATTAGCTAGCTGCTAGCTAACGACTTTGCTAGCAAAGCAAGATAACTAAAAAGCTTCTTCCCTGTATTTTTAATATCAGTCATTCTTCAGTATTGCTTAATAAGGGGCACATCGCCCATATAAAACCTATCATCTCCATAATGGATATATGTCTTCCAATTTCCTTTGCTGCGTAATGTACATTTCATTTATTCTGGCGTTAGGTAAATGTATCTTGAAGGAGAATAACACTTAAATAAAAGTCCAACAAGGATATTCATTTAGATTTAAAAATAACTCACCCTGAATTACCATGATAGAAATAATGAATGTAATAAAAGTGTGTCATTAATGAAGGGGAAGAAACTCAATCCAGACCTTAAGTACGTTTAGGGTCTGGTTCGCAGAGTACTAAGTTAAATTTTTTCCCCCAATTATTCAATAATAAAAAAAACTCAGTTAAGTAAAATTGTAATCAAAATTGTTGAAATTGTAATGATTCCTTTAAACAAAAACAAAACAAAAAACAAGGTTTCGTTTAAAATCCTTTTTTTAATCAAATAACTCATTTTTTACCAAACATTTATTTGCACACATCAGAAATCTTTTGTTTTAATTTTAGGCCCTGCCCACGACTCATGTGTGAATCACAAGCAAAACTTTGAGTCACAATCAAAAACTTAGAATAGCAAGAAAAGATTTCTGACAAGCGCAAATAAGTTTGTTTTGCAAAAAAATAAAAAATTACTTAATGAGTCAAAAATGTTTGATTTTAATTTAAAAAAAAGTTTTTTAAGCGAAACTCAGTAGGCTTTTCTCATGGTGACATGCATTAACAATCAATATTTGCTTTTGGGGTTTTTTTTTCTACAGTTCCACGTTAAAGTTTGATGCAGCTCTGCTTTCCTGAATGGACCATCTTCATCTCCAATGCAAGTGCAGCAAACAGGCAGCTCTTTGTTATGGATTACGGTACACTAAAAGGTTGCATTCTGCCCTTGTTTCTATTTTTAATAGTGTAATTCTGTAAAGACAAAATATGTCTGGTGGTTTAGCTCTGATTTACATATCTTGCTAAATTGCGGGTTTGAATATTGCAATACTTTCCTATAACAAAGTAGACCTGCAGAAAGAAATTACTAATAAAATATCTTGCATATGTATAGTGTTATGCATATGCAAGATAAATAGAGATGTTCGTTAGCTTTGATCTCACAATTTTGTAATTTATCATTGTTTAACTCTGAAAGCTGAGTGGCTTTGTTAATATTCTGTCATAAAATGCGGTTAGATGTGCCCTTTTTTGTTGTTGAGCACCTGCCCCTTTAGTGGTCTCTGCAGGGCCCTGCAGTGATCCATCGATTTTTGGGGGGGTTGCGTTCCGAAAATAACCCGCGATAAGTGAAATCCAGGAAGTAGTTACCTTTATTTTTTTTTACAACTATTACAGAGCATACTGTACATTGAAACCAAAGAACAAAACCTGTTATCAGGTCAGCGGATGTGCGTGTGCATCAATCACGGCATGAATGTCATCCGGAGTCATGTCATTAAAGCGTCTCCTCCAACCTGCCCTGCGAGATTCACAGCTGTATCTACGACAGAGCCTCTAGCCACAGTTTTTTTTCAGCAGTCATTCAAAGTTTCAGTTTCCATCTCCTGAATGGCCAATCTGTATTACGTTTATTTTAGCCAATCAGGGCGCAGAACACAATGCACTGTGAAAAAAACTGCACAAAAAAAAATCTGCGAAGCAGCAAGACCATGAAAGGTGAACCGCATTATAGCGAGGGATCACTGTATAACACTACGTTCAAATGTAAACGACCAAAAAAAAAAACTCAAAACGAGCAAAAATGACTCAGTATAGTATGACGTTCAAAATGATCAAAAATAACTCTGGCGTTCAAAACGGGGAAAAAAGACACATTGTAAGGTATGACGTTCAAAACGACCAAAAATGACTCATAGTATAGTATGTCGTTCAAAACGACCAAAAATGACTCATAGTATGGCGTTCAAAAGGGGGAAAAAAGACACATTGACATTCAAAACGACCAAAAATGACTCATAGTATAGTATGTCGTTCAAAACGAGCAAAAATGACTCAAAGCATGGCGTTCAAAACGACCAAAAATGACTCATAGTATGTCGTTCAAAATGATCAAAAATAACTCTGGCGTTCAAAACGGGGAAAAAAGACACATTGTAAGGTATGACGTTCAAAACGACCAAAAATGACTCATAGTATAGTATGTCGTTCAAAACGAGCAAAAATGACACATTGTAAGGTATGGCGTTCAAAACGAGCAAAAATGACACATTGTAAGGTATGTCGTTCAAAACGAGCAAAAATGACTCATAGTATAGTATGTCGTTCAAAACGACCAAAAATGACTCATAGTATAGTATGTCGTTCAAAACGACCAAAAATGACTCATAGTATAGTATGTCGTTCAAAACGACCAAAAATGACTCATAGTATAGTATGTCGTTCAAAACGACCAAAAATGACTCATAGTATAGTATGTCGTTCAAAACGACCAAAAATGACTCATAGAATAGTATGGCGTTCAAAATGGGGGAAAAAGACAGTATAGTATGACATTCAAAACGAGCAAAAATGACACATTGTAAGGTATGTCGTTCAAAACGAGCAAAAATGGCTCATAGTATGGCGTTCAAAACGGGGAAAAAAGACATAGTATAGTATGTCGTTCAAAATGAGCAAAAATGACTCATAGTATAGTATGGCGTTCAAAACGACCAAAAATGACTCATAGTATAGTATGTCGTTCAAAACGACCAAAAATGACTCATAGTATAGTATGTCGTTCAAAACGACCAAAAATGACTCATAGTATAGTATGTCGTTCAAAACGACCAAAAATAACTCATAGTATAGTATCATATCGTTCAAAACGTGGGAAAAGACATAGTATAGTATGTCGTTCAAAGCAAGCAAAAATGATGACTAAATCGTGACCAGAATATCATATCGTGAAATTATTGTATCACTACACCCCTAGTCACGATACGATATGTAACACGATATTTGTTGAGCTATACAATTCGATACGATTCAGTGCATTTTAACAATTTTCTGAAAGATTTTAGAAGGACAGAGTGATTTTAGTGACATTTTGTGTTCCATAGACTTGAATTTAGTTAACTGAAAACTGATTAAAAGCACCAACTACACAATACATGACTCTGATTGGACAGTCTAACAGTCTGCAGCTGGACAAAATGAATCAAAGATGCAGTGAGAGAATTAGTTTATTTAATTAATGTGGATTTGACATAAAACTCAAAAGTTTTAGCCTCTGTAAACTCAATATGCAAATGATTGCACTTATGTTTTTTCTTTTGGACACTTTCTCTGACATTCGGAAAATATGGTTTACTAATTTTAGCATAACTCCGGTTATACTTGGCCTATTAACACAATTTAAAAACTGGTGTGTAGTTTATAATGTCCACTTTAAGCTCAAGTTGAAAGTGAGACTGAGGGAGGCGGAGTCTTGCTGCTACGCCGTAACAAATTAGACGTTAAAAACGCTATAAGGCTATGGACCCCTATGGTTTAACGGATCGATACTCGCGGATGAAAAATCGATACTTTTCGAGGGCAGAAAATATCAATATATATCGCCAAATCGATTTATTAATACAGCCCTACTATACTATGACTCATTTTTGCATATTTTCGACATCATACTATAATGACTCATTTTTGCACATTTTGAGGTCATACTATACTATGACTAATATTTTCAATTTTTTGACATCATACTACACTATGACTTTTTTGCATATTTTTGAGGTCATACTACGACAAATTTTTGAGGTCAGTTGAGCTGCAAAGTATTACAGCTCAACTGACGACTGTTATCGTTCCAGTCGAGGTAAATGAGTCAGCGGTGTGAAGGTGTAAGTCTGTGTGCTGTACTTTTGAGCAAGGCAGATAAACTGATTCAGTAGATTGATAAAGCGTGAACTTGCTTCTGTGTGCTGTTACAGATGTGATGCTGGTAGAAACATAGAGAAACCAAAATCCTCAGACAGACCAGAGCTGGAAGAGACAACAGGCCTGGTGGAGGTAACCATCAACACTTCTATCCTGAACATCCTTGCATGTCTGGATGAGTTTCTGCTGATTTTGGTGCTAAATTCTCAGCACTTATATGCTTTTTAAATCGCTCTTTTTATTTATTTATTTTCTTAAGGATGGTGATTTGCCTCTAGGTGCCGAAGGTGGAAAGGTGGATCCTCGAACACCGAGGAAGAGCAGTTCCTCCCGCTCTTCCCGTAAGAGTTTCCGTCGGGACTACCGACTGGAGGTAACGACCCTCCTCCTTCTGCTCACCAACGCCCAACATTCAAGTCTCTTCAGAGTTCAAATAAATGTCACGCTGTATCTCAGGTGTGTTTTGTTTTTGAATGCAGGAGGAGGTGACAAAGTCTTGTTGGGACAAACGTGGTCGCTGGACAAACCCCTGGCCAACATGGCGCTTTTCTTCCTCTTCTATGCTGTTCAGATTTCTGGTGTTGGATAAAAATCACAGCAGTGTGCCAACAAGCAAAGAGGTAGGAAACCACTTGGATGTTAAAACCTGCAAGTCACTTTATTTTACTGTAGATAATTCAGATACTTTTTAAAAAATAACGATGTTTTATTAGTGGACTAGAGAAAGAAGAACTAAGTCTGCAGTGCTCACATTTATGCTCTGCTGTAATAATTAGTATCACAAGCTCATCTTTCACAGCCCTGAGCCAACATGCTGTTATTTATAGCTGCTTCTGGAAACTTTGCTGCGTTCATTGAGGGATTATCTGGCCTTAAAGGCTGATTTCATGCAGCATAACAACAAAAACATTGAATTCTTTATTTGCACCAGTTGTTTGTATATTGTCTATTTATTGGACTTTACAACTTATGAGCACAAAAAATCTGAAAAGTGTGTATTCAACCCCACTGAGGCAAAACTTTGTTAAAGGACCTTTTAGCTGCAAGGTCGTTGTCCTCTGAAAGTTTTCTTAGCAGACTCTCTAGTATCTAACACTTACAAATACATATAGGTTGAAGGATTAGCATGTTTAAAATAATACATACATATATATATATTATTATTATTATTTTTTTTTTTTAAGTCGGTCTAAGTTTCTTCTGTTCTCCCTGCTCTTCCCACAGGTCCTGGACAGTGAAGTCCCAGTATTGGAGCCCTACTTTGTCCAGCGTTGGACTTTCCTGGTGGTATGAGGGTAACCTGGCTGGGCCACGCTACAGTTCTGGTCGAAATGGAGGGGGTCAACATTCTGACCGACCCCATTTTCAGCCAGAGAGCATCATTTCTTCAGTTCATGGGACCCAAACGATAGAGGACCCCCCTGCACAGTGGAACAGGTTCAAAGATCTTTCATGTTCTCGCTTTTACTTTGTGAACAGACAGAATCCTTTGAATCAAACCTGGCTTTATTCAGCTCTCTCCTCTCCTACAAACAGCTGCCGAGGATAGACGCCGTCCTCATCAGCCACTCTCATTACGATCATCTGGATGCTGGATCTGTTGCCAGCCTTAATGCACGCTTTGGAGGGGAGCTACGCTGGTATGTGTCCCAAATGGTTCCTCCTGCCCCAAACCTTCCTCAGTGTTCCTGTGAAATATGATGTATGTTTTAACAGGTTCGTTCCCCTGGGTTTGATGGACTGGCTGGCCAAGATGGGCTGTGAGAACGTGATGGAGCTGGACTGGTGGGAGGAAAACTGCGTCCCGGGTCACGTTTGTCTGCACACCCTCTCAGCACTGGAGCAAACGGACAGCATGGGATGATAACAGGGTACTTGATAGTAAATGTTGTGGTGTGTGGGGACCTCTATCAGTTTGGTTTTATAAACGGCACTGATAATCTAAGTGCTGCGATGTTATTGTTGGGCAAGTGAGCAGAAATGTATTCGGTGTGATAGCAACAGTTTATTGAAGAGTCTGCAGCCCAACATTTTTAAATGAAGAAAGATTAAACAAAAAGGGCAAAACTTCTCCTTCTCTCCATGAAAATCTTTAATTTTCTGCTGCACTAAAAACTGTCAGAATTGTAGCCATTTAACGATTTATATCTTTTCAGTCTTTATGGAGTAGCTGGTCTGTTTTGGGTCCCAACCATTGATTCTTCTTTGCCGGCGACACAGGCTACTGTCCGTCCTTCCAGGAGATCGGACGCCGCTATTGGCCATTCGACCTCGCAGCAATCCCAATTGGAGCGTACCTGCCCAGGTAGAGAGGCACACACTCCCACACAGCAGATCAGGCACAAAGAGTTTCATGTTTTAACACACTTATGTGTTTCATATGAAGTTATTTAATATGTGCAGAAGCAGATAAATTCACTGAAACCTCTGTTACAAGTTCATATTTTAGTGCAGTAGCGTAATCCAACACTTGCTAAGTATACCAATGTGTAGCCAGTGGTATTCGGTTTAAGGTCTCCTTTCATACACATGCATACAAAAATATCTTAATATTCAGTTTCAGCATTTTAATAAGCATTAAGCAGGACTTCTGTCATTTCCTGTTGGGTTTTCAAGGATGTGATGAAGGGACAGCATGTGGATCCAGAAGAGGCTGTTGAGATTCATCAGGACCTTCAGGCCAAACAGTCTGTAGCCGTACACTGGGGGACCTTCGCTCTCGCCTATGAGGTAGGATGTTAGAAAAGAGTCAGCAGGAGTCACTACATGTAACGTCTTAAGTTAAAATAGAAGCAGCCTTGCCTTTATACAGTGTAATCACAATTTAAGAGTAAATTAAATGTCAACCATTTGTTACGATGGTAGAAATTGGTCTTTGCTCCGAGGTGAGGAAGTCTAGACTTAAATTAAATAACCAGTTGTTCTAATTCATACTACACAGAGAGAAAATATTTAGACATTTAATACTTAAAAATACTATTTCTTTCAACACTATGTGGGAACCCTCTAACTGACCAGTGTTTAGTATGAAACCATAGATTCCTATCTGGATATAATATCTCGAGATAAAATCTAGATATAAAATAGATTATATCTAGATTACTTCTAGACTTTATGAGAAAATAAAATCTAGATATTATCTCGATATTTTCTAGATTTTTCTTATAAAATCTAGACGTAAGATGGATAATTTCTAGATTTTTTTTTCTAGAAAATTGAGACTGAAATCCAGAAAAAAATCTAGAAATTACCCCCAGGATGTTTTCTAGATTTTTCTTCTAGAAAATCTCGAGGCTGAAATCTAGAAAATATCGAGATTGAAAATCTAGAAAAAAAAAATCTAGAAATTATCCCCAGGATGTTTTCTAGATTTTTCTTCTAGAAAATCTCGAGGCTGAAATCTAGAAAATCTCGAGATTGAAATCTAGAAAGAAAAATCTAGAAAACATCCTGGGGATAATTTCTAGATTTTTCTTCTGGAAAATCTCGAGATTGAAATCTAGAAAAGAAATAAGCCGGATGATATCTTGAAATAAAACCTAGGAAAATCTAGAAATTATCCCAGGATGTTTTCTAGATTTTTCTTCTGGGGAAAATGTAGAAAAGAAATAAGCCGGATGATATCTTGAAATAAAACCTAAGAAAATCTCTAGATAATCTCATCTCATTATTTTGAGATTTCTATTTTAATTATCTCAATGAGTTGTTTTTTTTAACAGAGTGGCAGAAATTGGTTTCCATAAAAGTATTCCCACATAGTGTAGAAAGAAATAGTATTTTTAAGTCTTAAATAATATGTAAATATAGTTTTCTTAAGTGCCTGGTCTAGACTTCCTCACCGCTGAGCCAAGATCAGTTTCTAGCGTTCTGACCTCACCTCTCCTCCATGCAGTACTGCCTGGAGCCGCCGGTCCGTCTCAGAGAGGCCCTGGAGCAGCGGGGACTGGAACCAGAATCCTTCTTCACTTTGCATCACCGGGAGTCCCGGCTCATCGCCACACAAGACAGAGATGTCTGCAAAAACAAACATTTCATTTGAGCTCAGACTAAATAAAAATGAATGTTTTATGGTGCATACATTAACCGTTTGCCATCTCACAGCTGCAGGAGTTGTAAATACAACAGTTTGTACAAGGATCACACTTTGATCTAAGGTGATTCACCTTCAGTCATATGATAAAATATTATTATTGCAGACATGACAGGAAGAGATGACTTACATGCCGATTCTCTTAGAGTTGAGGCTTCAGGGGGTTTTTGCTCTCTGCCTCAGAACCCTTTGAATCCTGAGGAGAAAAAACAAAGCGAGGTCAGAGCAGAAAAGGTTTCACAAGACAGGATTTAAAGTTAAAACCCATCCCTTCTCTCTAAGAAGCTAAGTTTTTCAGACTGTGTTGGTTTAAAACTCTAGCTCCACCTTGCAACTTTATACTCCTCCTCCATATAGTTTTTTGTTTTGTTTTCTAAATGTGCTACAGCCAATCCAGAACTGCTACCTGTGATGTTTACTTTCAACTGCAATGTTTTTGTGAAAAACATGCTGATGTTGAGCTGGGTTCAACTGCAAAGTGCTTTTGTTGCAGCTTCAGCTATTTTTTCTTTTTTTGTGCAAACATCAAAGCTGCATATCCTCTCAACACTTTTTCTCCAAATTTCGAAGAATTTTGGTTGTGTGTATTTTCTTTTATGGAGCAAAAATAGAGTTTTGGCATTGCTATGACAGAGACTTTACTGTCTCTTACCCTGAATGTAAAACAGTAATAGCACAACATTGAACCCACTTACAGCAGTAACATGTGTGAGCCTGAACAGCCAGTTGTGCTTTACACTTCATCACTCTCTGTAAACGTCACATCAAATTCAAGTTAAATGCATGTGTTTTGTTGTTCAAATGGAGACTAAAAGGGACTTAACTTTACTAATAAGAAAAGAGAAATGCTTAAGGAAATTTTGTACTAGATTACTAATTGTTCCAAGAAGCATAAGCGTTATTGTAGTGTTTTCCTCTACAACAGGGGAAGAAGAAAACACAAATAATACTCACTAGAAACGAGCCTGACTTATGAGCAATGAGCACAACTATGACAAATTTTTGCACATTTTTCGACATCCGACTATACTATGACAAATTGTGCACATTTTTGAGGTCATATGACAAATTTCTGCAATTTTTGACATCATACTATAGATTCCTTTTTGAATATTTTCGACATCTCTTCATGTAGGAGTCTAAAGTTGCAAGGTGAAACTAGAGTTTTAAACCAACACAATCTGAAAAACTTAGCTTCTTAGAGAGAAGGGATGGGTTTTAACTTTAAATCCTGTCTTGTGAAACCCGACTCATTTTGCATATTTTCGACATCATACTATACTGAGTTTTTTTGCTAATTTTTTATGTCATCCTATACTATGAATTATTTTTGCTAATTTTTGACGTCATACTATGAGATATTTTTGCTAATTCTTTACGTCATACTATACTATGAGATATTTTTGCTACCTCAAAAATACTATATTTTTACAAATTTTGTACATCATACTATACTAAGACTTTATTGCAAATTTTTACGTCATATTATGCTGATATATTTTTGCAAATGTTTTACGTCATAGCCAGAGGTGGGGACTCGAGTCACATGACTTGGACTCGAGACGTTAAAATCCCGACTTGAGACTTGACTTGAAAAAATGCTCAAAGACTCGGACTTGACTTTGACTTTTATGCCATTGACTTGGGACTTGAAGCTGTTTACTTGAAAAGACTTGATATTTTTTACTCAGTCTTAAAATTTAAAACACATTATTCATAAAGTGGCGTCATTAATTAATTTCACTCATTCCGTATCAATATGCGCAGACCGTCCCTCTGTTTCTCCTCTCTCCTTATGTATGTATGTGTGCGTAGCTGCAGCTCAACCAATCAAATTAACAGGATTTGGACATTTAAAAAAACGCGGCGACGCTGCAGAGCTCAGGGAACAAAAGACGAAATAACCGCTCGAATATGCTTCCGCGAGTAATTTCTTTTGGCTACGTAGGTTATGAACTTTAGAATAAAAAACGAACTGCAACTTGTAAAACATGCAAATAGAGAATATCGGATGGAGATGCCACGACGTCCAACTTTGTCCGGCATTTAAAGCTTCACAAAGATGGTAGGTGGCCCTTTTCTTTTGCTGTAAGATAGCTGACTTTAGCTAACTTCGTGTTAGCATGTGTACTCCGGGTTAAATTGGTGATGGTTTACCATAAATCCGGTCCTTCAAATGCCTCCACAAATAACGTGCACCGTGTTATTAGCTCAGGAAGCCGGTGGATAGTGAGCGGGGCTCCGGAACAGAAAGCAGATTCTGGACCTGAACTCAGGGAACAGAGTCTCTGTCCCATCATGATGATGAGCCGGTCTAGTATCATCTAAGGATGGTTGGTGTATTTGAAGACATCTACGTTGGGAAATTATATTGACAATATATTGTTTACTGCAGTCAGTGCATTAAGTCAAGACCGGCGTGACTGTCACATGTCGCACAGAACCCATTTCCAAGTAGTAAAGCTTTGCTGGAAAAACAAAACAAAAAAAAATCCCGGTTTTTTTGGCCATCTTTCAAAAAATTTTGTAAAAATAAAAATTGTACAATCTCACTGACCCTGAATATAACACTAAGTGGGATAGTTAACTGAGTAGGACATAAAATAATGAGCTCATTATTTTGTGTTTAGTGATTCTGACCAGCTTGATTCACACAACATGTTTTTATCAATATTGAGATGTGAAATTGGCTGTAGATTTAACCCACTTGGCCTGACATATTTATTTTACCATCACATCCAAATTCAAAACCACTCCACTTTATTTGCAATGATTTTGATTTTTTCACGTGGTTTATTTGTTAAAACATACCAAATAAATTGGTATGTTGTCCCAAATAAATTTGGAACAATAAATATGACTCCCAAATAAATTTTATGTTTAGAATATCTTGCCCATATTTACGGAGGACTGAAACTAACATACTTAGAAATAAAAGCAGAAAAATAAATGCACCAGACCTTCCTGAGTTTACTTGTGATAACTTCATATATACTTATTTCATTTTTTGAAAACTTTTTTTTATTGAATATCAAGTTTAACAGAACTGCGCAATAAAGAGGTCCAATTTAAAAATGTTTTTTATACTTTGTGTTCAGCTGCACATGTTCTATCATTTGAGATAAATACAGATTTTAAAAAGATCAAATGGTCTATTTGAATTTTATGTATAATTGCAAATTATATTAAAAAAAAATAAAAACGACCCGAAATGACAGGTTCCTGACTTGAGACTTGACTCGACTTTTGCCTGTCTTGACTCGAGACTTGCAACACAGTGACTTGGTCACACCTCTGCATCATACTATACTATGAGAAATTTTTTGCGTCATACTATACTACGACTTATTTTTGCTAATTTTGACGTCATACCATACTATGAGAAATTTTTGCAAATTTTTTTACGTCATACTATACCGAGATATTTTTGCTCATTTTTTTCATCATGCTATGAGAAATTTTTGCTCATTTTTTACATCATACTATACTGAGATATTTTTGCAAAATTTTTACGACATACTATAGAGATTTTTTTTGCACATTTTTTACGTCATACCATACTATGAGAAATTTTTGCTAATTTTTTACGTCATACTATACCGAGATATTTTTGCTAATTTTTTACATCATACTATAAGATATTTTTCATAATCTTTTAAGTCATACTATACCGAGATATTTTTGCTAATTTCTTGCGTCATACTATATGAGACATTTTTGCTAATTCTTTTACGTCATACTATACTGATATTTTTGCTAATTTTTTTCGTCATACCATAACGAGATATTTTTGCTAATTTTTGACGTCATACCATACTATGAGATATTTTTGCAAAATTTTTACGACATACTATAGAGATTTTTTTGCTAATTTTTTACGTCATACTATACTATATTTTTGCTAATTTTTTTCGTCATACCATACTGAGATATTTTTGCAAATTTTTGAAGTCATACCATACTATGAGATATTTTTGCAAAATTTTTGCGTCATACTAAGATATTTTTGCTAATTTTTTACTTCATACTATAAGATATTTTTCATTATCTTTTAAGTCATACTATACCGAGATATTTTTGCTAATTTCTTGCGTCATACTATATGAGACATTTTTGCTAATTCTTTTACGTCATACTATACTATTTACGTCATACTATACTAAGATATTTTTGATATCTCAGTATTATGAAAAATAATACTGTGTATATCTATAATACTATCTCATACTATACTATGAGAAATTTTTGCTAATTTTTTACATCATACTATACCGAGATATTTTTGCAAATGTTTTACATCATAGTAATACTATGAGATTTTTTTTGCAAATTTTTACATCATACTATACTATGAGATTGTTGCACATTTTTTACTTCATACCCTAACCCATGAGGCCATGGTCACTCCCACAGTCATTGAATGGGATGAGTAGAGCATTTTCCGCAAAGAGCATTCTTAGTGCCGCGGGGCAAAAGAACCTTTTTGGGAAAAGCTCCCCCGGTGTCTCACCCTCAAACCTGCTCCACCCTTAGGGAAAGGTGGAGATCCATCTTTTCCCTAAGGTCCTCCATATGGTCCATGTACTGATGAGCACGTGAGAGCAAGGAACGCTGAAATTGAGGGTCAGATAACCGGGACATCACCACCGCTCCACTGACTGGGTACCGGAAAGGCATCTGTATGTGGACATGAGGGCTGTCCACATACAGCTGGAGTCACCCCAGGCGTCCACGAATGTCTGCTGTAGCTCCAGTTTGCGACAATCAATGTCGCTCTGGTAATTGGTGGCCTCATGCATACCTAGTACAGAGTACAGGAGTACAGAGTACATGAGGTCCAACCAATTCCAGGA
Organism: Poecilia reticulata; assembly: GCF_904066995.2. NCBI lineage: Eukaryota > Metazoa > Chordata > Actinopteri > Cyprinodontiformes > Poeciliidae > Poecilia > Poecilia reticulata. Next base: position 7,138,237 of record NC_088852.1, on the reverse strand, counting down.
GACCCTGACGTGTAAACAGTAGGTGGACACTGGGTTCTCGGGCATACACTTGTACTGCAGAATGGATGGACAGGGACACCACGGCAGACGGATCGACAAAATCTGTCAAATCCAAGGTGTCACTGTCCTTCTGCCCAAATCTTGTCAAATACAGGCGAGGCTGAAGGATGTGGCTCTCGCCTGTTTTAGCAAGTGCTTGGTCCAGCAGATCCAGAATGAAAACCTGGTCCTGGCGGAGTACATGAAACTTTTTTGTTTTGGAGTACACCTGTTTCAGGTGGGTCTGGCTTTGTCTTTTCCCCGAAGTGCCTTCAAGAGCATGCGAAAATGGTACACCGTCATGTTGAACATTTCGCAGGCATAGATCTCAAAAATGTTCTTTTTGAACAGCGTGGTGAAGGCACTTCGGGGTATAGATGAGTGACAGATGGTATCCACCGTCCACGTGTCCAATAGTGTACCCACAACTGTTTTTTAAAGCTTTCAGCCCAGCTGGGGTACACTTTGTCAGGTCCACATGCTTCTTAAGGAAAAAATAGCTATCATTGGAAGCAAAAGATAATGGATAAGAGACTGGAGGGACGTGGCCCGCTCCAGCTCTATCACCACTCTATCAATGTCATACCTCAACTTCAGTGAGCGCTCAGGCTCACTGATGTAGGTTGCATGGAATGAAAGCGAGATGTCCGCTTCTAAAAAGGAAGACACTGACGTGAATTCAGAGACCGACCCGCTTAGTCTCTGAATTCAGAATCCCTACTTCCAACAAGTCATTTTGAGATTCTGCCATGATGTGTTATGTTCTCCTGTTATGAAATTTACTTTAAATGTGAAAGTATGTGTATTTATAATTTTTATATGTGAATGAAATGTTTGAATGTAATGTAGTTTCTAATATTGTGATTTTAATTTTAATATGTGTGCTGTAATACTAATTATTGTGAAATGTTTACTATGTGGTCTTGTGTATTTCTATGTGCTAGGAGAGTACTGCAATGGAGATGCGTAGTGTTGAAAAGCTGAATGTGAAAGGAGATGGAGAAAAGTGAAACTTGATTATTTAATGTGTAATTTTGTGTTTTGGAAATGTCATGTGTTTTGTAATACGTCACTAATGTAATTGTCTTTTTCTATTAGCAGGCTGAATTTAGAACACCATATTATGCTGATCACGAAACTGCTTTCCGACGCATAAAAACGTACGGTTCGGAAGTTATCGCAAAGAAACGCGAAAAAATTCTAGCGTACACGTGAAAAACATGCTAACATTAAGTAAATATTAGTGCCATGCAGGTAGGTTGTGACACACCATGATCTATGCATCTACGGATTCGGGAGGATGCCCTGAGTAATATGAGATATATTTGCAAATGTTTTACAACTTACTATACTATAAGATATTTTTGCTAATTTTTAAAATCATATTATACTGAGATATTTTTGCTTATTTTTTACGTCGTAGTATACTGAGATATTTTTGCTAATTTTTTACGCCATACTATATTATGAGATAGTTTTGCTAATTTTTGCTTACGTCATATTATACGGAGATATTTTTGAAAATATTTTACGTCATACTATACTATGAGATATTTTTGCAAATGTTTTGCGTCAAAAATACTATATTTTTACAAATTTTTTACGTCATACTATACTGAGATATTTTTGATAATATCTCAGTGTCATACTAAGGCCTGTCGTAATAAACGATAAATCAATCGCACGATAAATTAAACCTACCGACCTCATTTTAATTATCGGCTTTATCGTCTCTTCCTGCCTTTTTTCTTTCTGTTGATGACACTGAATGAAAAAAAGGCTAAACTCCGGTGCTCTCCACCGACAAATCCCTTCCTCATTTCCTTTGTGTAATGTCCAGCACACACTACATGAGTTGTGGACGATTGTCGGCCCATTTTCAAAACCAGACCACACATTAGCCGACAGAAATCCTAGGTATAACGGTTCGATCGAGTTTGTCGTGCCGTGTAGTGTCCAGCCACATGGGCACAAAATAATGGCTACAAGTCCAGTTAACTAATTTTAAAGTCAGGCATTAATCAATGCTTTACTAGAATCTACCTGCGATGCATGTGGCTAGAGTCAGCGTAAAGTCCTGACTTAATGAAAATCACTATAACCTATTTATGTCACGTTAACGAAGAACAGCTGAAAACTTACCGAGTTTATCAACTGCGGTAGCAATTTGGCTCCAACTACTTCCCTTGTCATTTCTATATTCTTTGCATAAAATGTTGAATAAACAATGTTGTTTCCACATATCATTTCTGATGTCCGCTGGACTTCGGGTTGCGCCGTGTCAGTTGTTTGGGATTCCCCTCCGTAATTTCCCCTCAGAAAGAGGAGAATCCGCGCTTTCTGACTGGCTACCTGTCACAGTCAGCGTTAAAACTCGCAGTCGGGGAAAACCCCTGATTTAGATCTGAGCGGCCAGGACGATCTACTGTAATCCACCTGACACTGCATTTTTTACGTCATACTATACTAAGATATTTTTGCTAATTTTTTACGTCATACTATACCGAGACATTTTTGCTAATTTTTTACGTCATACTAAAAAATTAGTATGATGTAAAAATATGACTTTTTGAAGTCATATTTTTGACTTCAAAAATATGACTACTTTTGCACTTTTTTGAAATCAAATGAGCAAAAATGACATTCTAAGGTATGACATTCAAAACAAGCAAAAATTACACATTGTAATGTGTAATATACACATTACAATTACACATTGTAATGTTCAAAACATACCTCGTTTTGAACGAGGTATGCCGTTCAAAACTAGCAAAAATTGTGTAGACTTGACAGTTTAGTATGGCATTCAAAATAGGAAAAAATTATTCATAGTACAGAATGAATAATTCTGTATTAAATCGTATTTAATACAGATTAAATATGTATTAAAAACAATACATATTTGTATTGTTTTTAATACAAATATGTATTAAAAACAATGTTTCCTAACATTGTTTTTCAATGTTAGGAAAAACAACTCATGGGATGGTAAATTGTGCAAAACTGTCAAAAATGAGTCTTATGACTTTCTAAATGGGCCAAAAAAACACATAGTATAGTATGATACTCAAAACACGAAAAATATAGCCCGTTCAAAATTAGCAAAAATGACTCGTAGCATAGCATGGCATTCTAAATGTGCCAAAATCACTCATTGCATATAGTCCGACTGAAAAATAGGCAAAAATCTTTGTATAGTATGAAGTTTATAAAGAGCAAAAATTACCCAGCATAGTGTCACGTTCAAAATTGGTAAACGTGACTCATGTAACTCAAAACTTGCAAAAATGACCCCAAAATAATTTTAAAAAATCATTGTATTGTATGAATCTCAAAATGGGCAAAAATGACTCGAATGTATTATGACTGAAAATGTCTTAAAAATGAGTCATAGCAGTATAACTTTGAAAACTGCCGAAAATGACTATGACCTAAAAATTTGGGTGAAAAGTTTCTCATTTTATAGTTATAGTATTTGATTGTTTTTCAAAATAAACAAAAATATTATTGAATAGTATGACGTACAAAGTTAGCAAAAACGACTAAGCGCTCAAAACTGGCAAAAAATTTCTCACAGTATACTATTTAAAAATTTTGAATTGATGACTCGCAGCATAGTACGACATTCAAAATGAACTCAAATGAGATACATCGGAATTTCTATGGTATCAAAAATGAGACAAATTACACCCACCAAGAAAAAAGGGTTCAAATGAGACAAAGAAAATTAGCTCAAATGAGAAAGCATATATAACGTCACAACATGCCTCAAACGCCTCGCAACTTTAACAGCAATCAAAGGTTGTTCTACAAGTAATTGAATCTGACAGGGTGTTTGTAAAGTGACAAAAAATAGTTAATTCTGTGAGCACGTTAAGATGTAATTTTGTTATTCAGACAATGTCAGGAAGTCAACATAAAGTAGTGGAGCAAATATCCCTCCCCGCTGGATGCCAGTTTGAATTTCTCAGCCACATAGTCACCAAATTCAAGGTAGCCTGAACAATTTATCACCAGTGCTCACGTCCAATTACCAGGAGTTAGGATGAGAAATATGCTCCAAGGGCAATTAAGAATGCTGTCAGCTGACTCATGGACTTTGTGCAATGGGTTTCTCCGTTAGATCCATGTCCTCTCTCTGTCTTTTTTTGTCACAAACTATCCATCGACTCTGTGTTTGCCTGACTGCGCCACCTCTCCAAGCCGGAGAGATAGAGGTCCGGCTCGCATGTTAAAGCGGGATAAACAAGAGGAGGAGAAAGCCGAATATATGAAAAGTGGTTGTCTGTTCTGGTTGTAAGTTAAGCCTTCAGATCTCATCTCCACTCGCTGTTTGTAAAAGCTGTCACAGTTGAAACTACGCCCAGAAGACATAGCAGCCAGATTAGGCAGTAGGTCTCTCAGTAAATTGTTTGTTCAGAAGTGTTGATTATTCTGCGTCTTCAACAGCATCTGAGACAGCCAAATCCAAACTGTGTCAACAACAATTAAAATGGGAAAGAATGCCTTGTTCTGAGGGATTTGTAAGAAGAAGAAAAAAAAAGAGCAGTCATCACTGAGGTCCTTCTGCAATCAGGAAAATGGAGTTTTCCCTGTGATCTCGCTCTGTGTCATGAGTGCACATACTGTAGAAAACTGACAGGGAGACAAACAAACACTGATTTGATGTGAACAAACAACAGCAGCAGAGGAAATATATTTTTTTCATGAACCGGTGACACATTTCCCCTCTACTTGGTGCGAACAGAAAACAAGCCTTAATTATTCAACAATAAAAACATTTCACTCCTAATATTCGGTGCTTTTTCAATATTTTGTCACATTATAGCCACAAATTTCTATGCATTTGTGATGAATTTTATGCGCTAGACAAACATATACGAGGAAAAGGAAGCAGAGACTCATCTAAAAGCTGCAGGACGCCAGACTTGTACCCATAAAGTGAAGCTGTATGTTTAAAAGGAAACTAAAATAAACTATTATACCTTTTTGCATTACATTTATAAATTGACCAACTTGTAAAGTAATTGGTTCCACTTTGATATAATAATATATAGACATTTGAATAAAAGAGTCTGAACACCAAGAATCATTTACCATTCTGCCTCCCAGCTACTCATTATTTTGAGTTTCAACACAAAAAAACCCCAATAAAAAAACAACAAAAACATTTGTTGGCATAATGAGTCAAAATGTGAAAAGGCTAAATCACTTTTTCAAGGCCCTCCAAAGACACAACATTTATGTTGATTGTGGTCATTAGTAAATGCGAACACGAACAGAAAAGCTCGTTCAGCCTGGTTTCTCCTCAATTTAGCTGCACTTTTTTTTTTATGCCATTTTTCATTCAAGATGCCAAAAAATTAAACATTTCACGCGTTATTTCAGTGATGAATTATCTCCTAAATGTTAACATTATTATTTCTTTTTAAGCAGCACAGACCGGGGGCTAGAATATTCATCCATTTATAATAATCTGCTCTTAATTTATGGTTTGTGCTCCTTCCTTTACCCCCAAAAATATACATGTCATATTGCTCCCCTGTCTGTTCTTATCTCTGTCTAACACCCGCTCACATCCTGCCCTCTTGCCCTCCGCTGGTCCGAGCTTGTGTCCAGGATTTACCTGCTTCAGTCCCTCTGGACAGCAGCCGCCATCACAACAGCACCAAGCTCACTTTCACACACATTTTTACGTACGGGCTCCTCTCTGCGAGGGCCTCTTCTGCCTTTCTGACGCGTTTAAAACGCACAACCCCGCTGCCAGAGGTAGAGTCGTAGTTAATTGGAGGCAGAGGGAGTGTTAATTGGTTCTTTCAGTCATAAAAGGACGTTTCTAAAGCAGCTTTGAATGAATGAGAGCACTCATAGCCATTCAGTCCGATGCTTCTTTTCATCACAGTGACGGGCTCAGATCTGTGAGGTCACCTCTTGATTTTTCTCATACAAAGCTTCCAGCGGACCAATCTTGCCGCGCCGTGCTGTGATCAGGTGGTAAAGTTATGACGCTTTCCAAGAAATAAAAAAAAACAAAACATGCATATCAAGTTCTGCAACAAGTTGCAGCAACAATTAGCTTATTGTACACCTCACAAGGCTTTAAACGTGGCATGAATCAGACACAGAGGTGTTGTCCGGTTTTTAACGGTGTCATTTATGGGCACGCGGAAATCTGTCTTGTAATGCGCAGTAACAGATGGTGTAGTAAAAATGACTCAGCATTTGGGTCATTTACTGTAAAGCCGATGGAAAAAGGAAAATAAAATGCAGTTTATGCATTGAAGCGAAATGACTGGTTGAAATCATTCATAAATCTGCTGCTTATTATTAGCCTAAGTCTGGTCTCCTTTTAAGTTAATGTGCAATTCAGTTAGAAGTCATCATGATTATAAGGAGATGTACATCATGCTTTTTTTTTTTTAATCTCCCATAGTAGAAGCACTGATGTGTTAAAAGCAGTGCAGTAAAATGTAATGTTGCATTTTTGTTGACTGCCAGTGCGCCGTTTTTTTTGTTTTTTTTATCAGCATAACTTTGCTGCCATCAGAGATGAAATCTACCCTGAAAAAGCTTTTATAGGGGATGCCAGCCGCTCCATCATGACACATTTCAGGAGCATTAGACTCTCTGCACATCATCACGTTACACCACAAACAGCGGTGACACAGAACTGTACAAATCAGAGCAGATTTAAAGCATTTCCCCCTGAGTTTTCCAGCGGATTCGCGACGCCGCCGAGCTGCCTCGGAGTGCCTCTGTGCATTATTCACAACAGAAACAGTATCTTTGCATTCAACCGCTGCTATATTTCAGATTAATATACAGAGTACAAATGTGAAGCACTAAACAATGCAATCCTTTCTGTTTGACTGTTTTCAGTAATGCGCGTGGATGCGATACGTTTCTAATAAATCCTCAACCCTCCTGAATCAGATGGAGAGATTAGCTTAATATCAGACAACATGACGCATCAAACACCTTGAATTCTCCACAGCCGGCAAATACGTTTTGTAAAAGAAGATGGGAGTCTGTTGCTATGAAACGGCTTCGATAAATGTTATTGAACAGTCAAAGAAACAACTTTGATAAGGTTGTTTGTGCCCAACAGATAACGCTCCTGCCCACAAAAACCTACCAAACATGGAACATTGCTACAAAAAAAAACCACCCCGACATAAATGTACACGCCCATGTTTTTTGTTCTTCATAATGCAATTCATAAATCTACATATTGATTGAGAAAAAAAATAAAAACCTCTTTCTGAAAGCGTTCTGACAATTTATGATTCATCTCATGATTGTTGCTAATCTTAATCAATGGAATATTTTTTAATTAAAGCAGCCTAAATGAGATGGATGGCTTGGAGTTAGAATTCATCCTACTCACAGGGGGGGGATGCTGTTCTGTTCTCAATCTCATCCGTATTATTCCAGGGAGCCATCTGTGAACTTTACTATGCTGGCCATTAAATTTGAACATCCTCACAGCCATCACGTTAATAAAGTACCAGGTATTAGACCGAGCCCCTGGCATTGGAGTCCGCTATTAATGCTCCCACTGGGCTGGTACTATCGGCATGTGGCTGCACAGCTCTACAGCTGTTCTCACGGCGTATCATTCATCATATTTAAATTATTTCACACTGCAGCCTTAACTGTGGCTTGCGGAAGTGAAATTAGAAATGTCAAAGTGTTTTTTTCTTGGGGGCAACTCTACTGTAATTGCTCATTATACTGTAATAAAGTGAATTTAGTGTTTTGAATACACAAAGGGGAGCGAGGAGGCACGCAGAGGTTTAAAATAATCCGAAAAATTACAATTCGCACGAAGACGGGCTGCTCTTTAAAAGTCACCCTGGAGAGGCAGATTTTAACTTTAATTAGGTAGACATTGTCCAGAATATACAGATTTACATGTAATTCCTTTTCAGTTTCCAGTGTAATCCTCCTTCTTAACATTTCTCCACCCCAGAGTATTTTCGTCTGTAAGCTTCAATTCCAACTCCGAGCCGCACTCCATTGTAGGTCCCGGATAGAGCAGAAGTTATTGTTAGTGGACACAGAAATGGGGATTTGTCTAATTTAATTAAAGCTGTTGAGCTATCTCCTGCTTCTGCATTATATTCAAATGCGTTCATTCTTACAGAGCACAGATTTGGGTTTGTGCCTGGATTTTTTTCTGAACTGAACAAGAAGAGAGAGGCTCATTTGTTGAAACAAACAGTGCTGCGCTTCGTATCGCCTCCCCCAGCAGAGCAACAGTCAGATAATACAGTAAAAGTCGGACATTTGAACTCATGTATTCGGTCAGCAAAGTGACACTAACACTACTGGAAGCCTTTTAGCACCAAAGGCCATGTTCAGAACAACAGCGGCTCAGTGACCAAATAGCTCTGAGGAGTTGCTGCGGTGTGCAAAGTGATGTCCCCGTGTTTCCACATAAAACGATCCATTTTCAAAGATCAAATTCACTGCTGTGTCAGAGATTTCGTCCGACAAAGTACTGCTAATAGCATATCAGGTATTTTCAGGAAAGATTAACAAAACCTCCAACCAAACCTTTTTGTAAACGAGCAGCATTTGTATTTTCTGATTTCAACAAAGATAAATGCGAGTCTTGCTTTAAAATGACATATCTTTCCTTAGTATGCTTTTAAAAAACAAAAAAACCACATAGTTTCTAAGACATTACCTTTGTAAAGACGCTCATAACATATATCTATTTTACCTGTGACGCTGCATTGATATTGGTTCTTGCACTAAATTCAACTGACAATTCAACCATCTTTCTGTCCATCTACTCACTCTAATCATTTATTCATCAATCCATCCAGCTAAATGTCTGTTTGGCTCAAAAAAATCCATCCCGTCTGTCCATCCAGCCATTCATCAGTCCATTCGTTTGCCCATCATTCCCTGGAAATACCGCGTTTGTTCTACTTTAAAAAGAGGATGAAACAGTTCTCAGGAAAAAATATGAAATTTCAACATGAACAATGTGCAGGAACGCTTAGACAAGGAAAAAAAAAATAAGAACACAGTTTCTAAGATCGTCACCATCACTGTTAACTTCCAGCTACCTTGCCATCGTGTGTATGTAAATTTAAACAGAATGGCGCTTCGGAGTCTCTACAAAGCAATTAAAGCTTGATACATGTAGATGTTCCCATCCACTTTGTTGCTCACCACAGTGGTCCATCACGGCTGAATGTGACACTAATGCACATATCTGTTGGTTGGTTGCTCTTTACATAATCCACTCTTGTACCATCAGCTGTCAGGTCTTTATGAGAGAGACAGGTGTGGGTCTGGCTCATAAGAAATACACTGTAGAGTATTTTTATAATTATTTTTTATTTTTTTTGCATTTCTGAATAACTTGTTTTCTGAGAAGAAGTGGTGAATAAAACATGTTATGACTGCTCCATGTTCGGCCTCCTCCTGTAATTTAAAGAGGAGGCCGAGCAATAATTTGCCAACGGATTTATGTACAGGTCAACGATTCCTCTGAGGTTCTGAAAAGCAATAATAATTATGATAATAAATATGTGTGTTATTTAGAGTTCATGGAAATGTGCTAGCCACCGCTAACAGATTTCACCCAGGAGACTAGGAGATTTTTTTTTTTTTCCATGTGGTTAAACAATGCTGAATTAGTTGTAAGCGTGTACCTGCGTGGCGGGATGTTCTCATCTAAAGCCATTTTTTTGTTTAAATAAAAAATGGGACATTGTAGCTGCTTCTTTCTTCATCCATCCATCCATTTTTTTTTACACCCTTTTCCCTCAGTGGGGTTGGGAGGGTTGCTGGTGCCTCTCTCCAGCTAACGTTCCGGGCGAGAGGTGGGGTCACCTTGGACAGGTCGCCAGTCTGTCGCAGGGCAACACAGAGACACACAGGGCAAACAACCATGCACACACACACTTACACCCAGGGACAATTTGGAGAGGCCAATTAACCTGACAGTCATGTTTTTGGACTGTGGGAGGAAACCGGAGTACCCGGAGAAAACCCACATATGCACAGGGAGAACATGCAAACTCCATGCAGAAAGACCCTGGCTGGGAATCGAACCCAGAACCTTCTTGCTGCAAGGCAACCGCTCTATGAACTGCACCACTGTGCAGCCCACCTGCTTGTTTCTTGACGATCTAAAACAATTCTTCCCTTTTTCTTTTAAAGTCCAAAAACGATCAGCATCTTTCCCACCATACTGATTTAAAATGACGTTATAAAGGTCTTAAGTGCTTCTCTTAATCAATACTGCTGGAAAAAAAAAAAAACTAAGAGCAGAAAAGAAAGAGGTTTCAAAACACACTTTGACAGCAACTTCAGAGCTACCCGTCTGAAATGAAAATAGACTACCATACATGGATGATCTTGTTATTTCTAGGCCTGCACAGCATGATTGCCTATTGCAACAAAAAAGCACAACTCCTATTTCTCGACAGATCCAGCTCACAGGAAAAGTGGGTTAAAGTTCAAGAAAATAAATGGATGAAGATGAATTTTTTTCTCACCCTTCAAAAACATATTCCGCTTAAAATATTGTTTTGCCCGAGAATTCAGAGTCAACCAGAATATTTGGCTGTCTTGCTCCGTCTTCTGCAATGTACATCTGGCACTATGCTGCGTTACGCAAGACGGATTAGACAGACGTATCTCATCCTTTTTCTTACTGTTCTGCATGTTAATTTTTTATTATTCTTCAAGTCATATGAAGCTTTCATTGGTTTCACTTTCTCCTGCTCTGTTTTTCTGAAATAAAAACATAAACATATTGAAAAGAAGCCGTCAATACATCACACTTCAGGCAAGCGTGATGCATCGACATCAATGCATGAAGTTTTTATGCTGATTTCAGTCAACCGCACATAATTTAAGGCAAAAAAAAAATTAAAAGATTCAAGGAATTCTAATAATTGAGGCTTCACAGACGTAATACCCGAGGAGCACAAATTTACCCATGTTTGATTAAAGAGCTGTAAGCGTGCTGTGTTGAATAGAAAATCATAAGCGGGGTTGGGAAAGAAAACTGGCACCGAGTAAACATGGTGGAGCTGTCCCCCCCCTCTCTGCCCCACACAGTGCCCGTCCTCCTCTGCTGTCTTCTCCTTTTGCACCTTGTTGGAGGAAGCCCTCCACTGAAGTGACAGGACACACCAGAGGCTGGGAGCCTCGTCGCCAGATCGCGCTGGCCGCCTCTCTCCCCGGGCATTGCGGTACTTCCGGTACGCTGGCAAGCCAAGCATACACAATCCGAGTACAGCATGTACACATGCGCATTTGTGCTTTAAAAAAAAAAAGCATTCAACGTAACTGCGTGCGCTTTCCGGAAGACGTGGGCGTCGACCACATGCGACATCTTTCTTATATCCTACCCTCAACACGTTCACATTGTAGCGTGGCCAGGCCTGCGTTTCCAACTTCCCCACATTCCCTCCGACTGCCATTTGCTTCAAGCTTACATTTGTTATCCGGTTCTGTGGTGCACCGAGGATACGGTGTCATCCAGTGGCATTCTGGTCCGTTTTCTGTGCCTGTTGTCACCGTTTTCTTTTGCATTTCCCATTGCTCTGGGGCTGGCCTCAGCCAAAGAACACCATCAAAGACAGCAGGAAAAAACACACAAAAAAACACCCCTAGTTCTCCCCCAGAGGCTTGTGTGTATATGTGTGTGTGTAGTGTACAAGTACTTGTGTTGTCTTGACTTAAGGCCATGGAATTTCCCAGCAGCTCTGGAGATGTTGCTCTATGCGACAGGTGGCAGCTGGGGAGAGTGCAGGCTGTCCACGAGCCCTGTAGTTAACTCTCTCCATGGTAAAAAAAAAAAAGGATAACGGGACAAGGACACTTATTTTTTGATTTCACAAATAGTATTTATGAATTAGACCTACATTTGTTGTCAGTCTAGAGCAGTGGTTCTTAACCTGGGTTGGATCGAACCCCAGGGGTTCGGCGGAGCCTCTGCCGCGGAGGTAAAGACACACTTGTCTAAGTCGTGATGACGCCGCTTTGCCATCACTTGCTGCAGACGATCACGTTACATACCTTAGCCAATCAGAGCTGCGGAGGAGCCCTGATTGAAGGAGTTCCACTCTTTTTACCAAATTCTATAGTCTAAATCTGCTCCTTAGTCGCATCTTTTCAGGGTTGCTACTGCCTCTAGTGGCGTGGGGGTGGTAACACAGCGCAAAGTATGTTGTGTGTCGGGGTGGAGTGGAGGAGGAGGAATAAGAAGGGTTTGGTGAATGCACATATGAAACGGGGGGGTTCGGTACCTCAAAAAAGGTTAAGAACCACTGGTCTAGAACAATTTAGTCCAGATCTTACTACTCTTTACATTGTGGATTTCACACTTCAACATCCATTTGGGTCCAACTCATTTTCTTCCAATTGTTTATATTGAACCTACATCAAAAACTGCCACCATCATACATGCTGTCCAAATGATTTCTTGTGAGAGCAGCTTGATACACATCCTGTAACTCTGCCGGATAGTTCAACAAATTTCAACTTGGACTTCAGCACAACACAGGCCTCCGTTGAACCGCGCACATCTCCAAGGAGCTTGGTGTTGCTTTACTTGCGCTTTTCTCTGAGCAGCTCAAAACTGCTGTTGTGCAGAGCTCACAGTACAAATGAAAAGGCTTCAGAGTGCAGCGAAAGCACCATGTGACTGGCTCATGACATAAATCAGAGGATAAAGATAGATGTGTTGACTTCATTCCCTTTTGTGTTGAGAACTTCTCACCTGACCGAGAGGCATGAGACGCACGTGGACGTTTTAGAAACACTGTTTTTTATTCATCATCTGCCTTTCAGATTTTTGAGTTTTGCTCTTTGGATGTTTTTCTGTGTTTTAGAACTCCATTTCATTCGCAAATTCAGCTTCGCCTGTCCACAATTCACATTTCCACTCAGTGAGGATCAATCTCAAATGTCCTACGAGTCCAGAGAAACCGAGGCCGTCACCGGATAAGGATTCCTTTTGAATAGAGAACAAGACATTGTATTTGCTGAAGATTTCTCAAAGTAGTCCCTTGCCCATGTAGTTTAATAAGGTATTGATAAAAACAGCTTTTTGTCTTAGCGCAGTCTGATGGAACAATGATCTTGTGTGTCCATCTCTATTCCTCCAGATAAACAATTTGTGATGGCAATAGAAAGTCCCTTTCAGTTTTTCTTTTAAACTTTAACTCGTGTGTCTGCATTATAAGCTTGCAGACAAAGTTGAGCATTAGTTACTTTAACTTTTACTACTTTGTAACTTATTTTAAACGGCTATTTCAGTTGAGATTGGACTGCATTCGATTTAAAATGAAAAATATTGAAAACGGATCAAACCCTAAGCTGGATAATTCAGCACTTAAAACAAACTCTTCATCAAAATAGTTTGATTTAAACTCTCAAACTCGAAGGTTGGTGGCTTGCAACTGTTACTTCAGCACACCTGTACGGACTCTGTACAGCTTAGTGTCATGCTGAGGAGCTTATCTGTTGGATTCAGGTGCGTTGGACCAGGATGGATCAAAGAGAAGCACCGGGTCCCCAGGGCTGGAGCCAAAGTTTAAGATTTGCTTTGTAACGACAAAATAGGACAATGTGGCTTTTCTTTTGGTGTTACAACATCAGACAAGGACAAGAAAGAAAAAAAAACCCACACAAAATAACTGGAAATTAAACATAAAGGCAAGTTAATCCTGGACTGAATTATTCTAGACTTCTGTGAAACCTTTATTGTCTGAAAACAGAAAATTTGTAGATCCCCCTCAAAATGTTCCCAAAATCTTTTTTCAATCTTTTTTTCTTAAATGTTAGGTCATTCCATCTCATGACATGGCTGTATCATAACGCCACTAATTATTTTCCATGTAAATATGAATACATGTAGTGAACCCTGGAAAAATAAACTGAATTATTTACTAACCGATATGAAAAAAAAACCAACTACATTTTCTGGCTTACAACAGTTTCAACCCAACACAACAGGCTTTATAAATAGCAATTGCTGCCTCTCTGTATTTTCATTGTGTGCCGAGTAGACGAGCCACTTTACTTTAATGTATGATGGAATATTGTAAGCCACCATCCCTCGCAGAATAAAACTCACCTGATAACTGTTGCATTGTTTTCACATTTAGTGCTCAGTTACATTTTTCTACAAGTCTTTACCCAAATTAAATTAATTTTTTTTTTAAATGAAGAAAACATGAAGGATTCATCTCGAGTCACGCAGCTCAGCTGTTTACTGTTTTTTTGGGAAAAGTTTTTTACATAAATAGCCAATACAGCAGCTTGTCTGTTTCCCCGGTAACCAGGTGATTCTCCTTGGCAACCTCCGCCCACAGAGACAGTCTGCTGCATTCCTCCGCTCTGGAGGAGAATTATACACTTGGTGGGACTGATGTCAAGTTAATGAGTGGAACACACAGTACACCATCTAACCTAATTGCCTTTATTTTTCTTTGTAACTTGATGAAATGAGCAGGCAGGATTACAGACAACTTGACTGAAATGGCTGAAAGGCATTTCCATCCACTCTGAGGTTGTGCTAAAAGGGGTGGAATTGACAGTGATGTGAAGAAACAAAGATCATAACCACTAATAGAATAACAACCACTGTTAAGATCGGTCCAAACAAAACACATACGAGCATTTATTCACTAAAGTGTTTGTCCTATTATTCCTAGATATTTTTCTTTTATAGCAGATATGCTTTTGAGTGTGTGTGTGTTTTTTAAGTGTTTTAATTTGCTAGACTTAGAAGGACATGCACTGAAAGCTGCACTGGATTCAAATTTTCATTACATCACACTGGCTAAACAGAGAAACTTTTTGTTTGCAGCTTAATTTGATGTTTAAAGACATTGAAAGAGGACATTTCTAACAAAATCACAGCATCTGTTAACATTTGAAAAATGAAGAAGATTATATTAGAGTTCTCAAAGCAACATTTTTATGAAAGCTTTCACGTGGGTGAATTATTTAATCTTTCAGCAAGCCACTAGGAAGAACTCTTACTGCAAAATGAGCTTTTACTTAATCTTCTCATCCTCTAAAAGGCTTTAGAGGATGAGATACCATCACGGTTGTTGTGATGGTATGGAGCTCTGTGATGTGTGGTTGTTAATTGAGGTGTTTGGATGAGTCATAAAAATATATCTTTTTCCCCCCACTCATTTCTCTCACTCATAAACACGCCCTCATGTACAAATTGGATGTACAGTGCTAACATTTTGTTGTCGGTGTTTCAGCTGTGATGCTAAGTGGGTAACTCACTGCTGCTGCAGCACCGTTACGTTGAATGGGATCTCAAAAAGTGACACTGTGGGACAGAAACGCCAATCACAGAATTAAAAGCTGTCATTTTCAGCTATAAAACCACAACCAATGACTCTGTCTCCATGACTGCATTTCCTAACTTCCCTCATTTACATTTCAGTCGAACGCTATAACTGTCCAAGATTTTAAAAGGGTTTTACGGACGCCGACATTTGTGTCGGCTCGCTTCCAAGGCAAGAGAACGGGGGAGGCGAGACGGAAAGTCGGGATAACAACTGGGCGTTCTCACCGTGAACCTGGGATCATGTCACATAGTTTCCTTTGTGAAGCAGCATTATAATCATTCCAGAGTCTGAAAGCATTTCTATTATTCAGGCCATAAATTAATAAAATCTGAGGCATGTTTAAACACACACAAAGCAGTTAAATATCAATATCAAGGAATTGCATTTTTTTATTTTTTTGACTGAATAATTTACTCATTTCGCCACAAGCATGCGGATGATTTACAATATCAATATCAGCAGCATGATATTTAAAGTACATTAAAGTAGTTTAGCTCCTAAGTAAATTATGATGACGATAAAGAAATAAATTCAACAAATTGTTTCTTTACAAAAACCACATTCAAAGCAGTTGGTAGTTTTTTTTCTTGCCCTTTTAAATGCCACCGAAATGCAGATGGTATATAAATTATCTTCCTTTTAGACAATCTCAGATTGTTTTGGTGGAACGTGCATGCTCACGTCCTAATCTTAGTCTTTCGTTGAAAGAGCAGAGTACAATTATTGCTTCCGTTTCCATCCCTCCAACAGAACTTTCAGTCTTTATAACCACATAAACTCGTTATTTAATTTTATGAACCACATTCAATGGACCCGTTCCACACACACACACAAAAAAAGCCAAATGCATTTAGTTTTAGCTCAAAAAAGTTCTTTCCAGAATTTGTTTAGCCGTGTTAAAATATTTAGTGGCCTCTGTTTGGCCCTAGCGCTGATGTGAACGATTTCCCAGTTAAAAGTTATGGGAGATGAACAGATGTGGTGTCTGGTCCCCTCACAGCTACCAGTCACAGAGTTTATCATCCTTTTCAGATAAGCTGAGAAGAGAGAAGATTAGCAGTGCAAACACACATTAAATTTAAATTACACCAGTATCTCTCTCCTGTTGCCACTCTGTGCTCACGTCTGCCTGGAGGGCGAATGAGGTTTACCTTAATTCCAAATGAACACAAAAGCCATTTTCTTTCCTTTGTGTTGTTGGAACACAATCAACAGGTTTGTGTGGGAAAGTGATTACAGAAAAGGTTCATGGGTAAAGTGCCCGACTTGTTCCCAGCTGAACGGAAAGCAACACGACCACCGTCCTGGAAGTCGGAAAACAAGGAGATTGTGGTGTTGTGGTTTGTCAGGGAAACAATTACATCTACCGCAGCAGCTCTGTCTTTCAGTGGATGCTTGGATCTTTACCTTTTGAGTTTTGACATTAAAACAGTTCACTTGCCATTTGTTATGCATATCTTGATTGAATTAATTCATAATTAGTTTTTCTATCAGCTCAAAAAAAAAAAAAGGAACTCCAAGAAAGGTAAAAACACCTAGTTTACTGTAGGATTTATCTGCTGGGGGATAAGTGGAATTCCTTGAAAATATATTCATACTTGTATATCAGTACTACTAATATCAGTCTGCGTAGGCCAGTGTCCTGCACACTGTTGATGCAAACCTGCTCCAACACACCTAAATCCAAAGGGTAAATTACCAACTCAACATGTCATTAAGTTTTACAAAGTTCTGGTCATTAACTATTCATTTGATTCAGGTGTGTTAGAGCAGAGTTTGCAAGCAACCAACATTCGACGACTTTAGTTGCAGACTCTTGCTTTACATTTTCATATATTCATTCATTCAGCTTTTCTTTGATAACTTTTGTTAGCTTTTTCACATGCACACAACAGACATAATTTAACATACATTTTAAGGATGCTACAATACTTTGGATGTAAATATCATGTTGCTTTACACACAGAAATTAAATTATTCCACATAAACTTAACACCAATGAAGCGAAATTCCTTGTGTGCGCAAACGTGGCCGATAAGGCCGATTCTTATTTGAAGTTTATCCATTTTAGCCATGCTTAGTTTACTGTAACCGTACAGTGACGAGCATGATCCAAAAAGTCAAGGTAAGGAAGAAAAATGTAAGATGTTCGTGCTTTGTGATCATTTTCTGATTCTCCTTGGCAACTGCACTCAGTATCATCGTTTCTTTCATAAAAAGACTGAAAAGGGAATAGAAGAAAATGCACTGCCTTAAGTAGGAGACGCTTTTTCTCTGCTGTCGTGTCAAAAGATGTTTGATTACCTCAATGCAGCTCCATCTCGCAGTGACGCATGTTGTACACCTTTATTAAAGATATGTCATGGCATTGTCACAATTATGAAACTCCAAAACCCAGTACGCCTACTTTCACATGTGAGAGGAACTTCAGATGGGCATTTTCAGTGAGTAGTTGTCTATCACAAACATTTTCTCTACAAAAATTAAAAAGATTTAATGAGAAAAGAATGTAAAATGGCAAAAGCAATAGTTAGCATTCTGTCAAATTAAAACCTTGAACACAACAGGCTGTACACCTACAGTTAAACGTCCAGATCAAAATGAGCATTTGATGAAAAATTGAATTTTGAATCAAACAATTATTAGTAAAAGGGCAATGCTTTGTTCATAACTATTGCCAATGTCAAATGTCTAATGACGACGTGGATGTTTGTACTTGAGGATGTCACAGGAGTAAAACGGTGTGTGAGGATGGAGTGGAATATGGTTGGAAAACCGAGTGAAATGCCAAAAGTATTTACAGTTCACAGCGCAATTACTGGCACACACCTTTCACAATCAAAGTGAAGGTATTAAATATTTTCCAGGCACAGAGTGCCATTTTATACCACTATGTTACCTTCAGCTGTTATAAAATTGAATAATTTATAAGGAATTTTACATCACACTTTGACACCAGGATCTCTTAAAGATCCTTGGTCTTGGTCTCTTAAAGAAGCCCTAACTCCTTGTGTTGTACAAGTATCAATAAGTAAGTTTTCAGAAGAGAGAAACAAAAACAAAAAGTGGAAACAAAGATTCGTATAGCTCTCAAGACTTGTAAACAACTGAAATGAATATGTAGCACAACTTGGATTCTTTGGTAGAATTACAAACAAAATCAGAAACATTTTTATTTTTTGGGTTATTTATGAAAAAAAGAAGAAAATTCTGCATTTAGTTTTTATTTATTTGGTATTTTTTAGCATGTTAATATTAAAGGTTTCCCAAATACATCTACAACTCGTTTATGACTCCATTAAAATGTCTTGCGCAAATATGGGTGGAGGTCAGAGGTCGCTCAGGTAGGCAGAGATAACCAAAGAAAAAGAAAGTAGACTTTTCAAAAGCGTACACATAAATACGCTACCTAATAACCAAATATCAATAAAATGTGCCTTTTTATTAAATCAGCATGTGTGCAAACCTTGATTTATGAGGTGAGTTTTGTTTGTTTTGGTTGGTTTTATGTACTCTGCTGCTAATGCAGCGCCGCATTAGCCATTAGCAGGTGGAATACTGAAGAAATGTAGTAACAACAAGGCTGCTTTTCTGAGTATTATTTAATACAAAAATAAAGCTGGTATACTTCGATTGTGGCTTTCATTTTATAAATTGGGATTTTAAAAATCATTGCACATTTGTCCCTTTTTTTAAGACTTTTAAGAAAAATTGCATGAGACATTCTGAGAAATGGCACAGAGTATTTCTTCTTAAGCACAAGCTTATTGTCAAGATAGGTCTTAGAATTCACTGCTTATTGAGTCCATAAAAAAGAAAAATGTCCTTTCTAAATAATTGCTCTGTACCCGACAATTCTTCTCTAGCACACATTACGCTAGAAAGCATTGCCGCTCGTCTTTAAAGTGTCCACGCCTGTCTAAATGAAGTAATATTCTACACAGGTAACTAATGTCGATGGATAAGAAAAAGCCATCATGTCTCCAGAGATATGAGTTTTTACATGTCCCATATTTTGTAAGTAGTCTTGTACAGTGAAACGGGTGGAAAAAAAAAAAAAGATACTTCAGTTTCAAATAAAACTGTGAAAATGTGACAATTCCCCTTCAGACTGTATTTTAATTTCAGTGAAAGACCTCTCTCTCTCTAAAAGGCAGAGTTTTGTATTTAACATTTTTTTTTGTTAACGGGACTTTTTGCCAGAAATGTTTGTCCTCAGTTCACTTTAGTGAATGACAGCGAGCAGAAAGCCGGCCAGTGGCAAAGCTTCCAGCCTAGAGATAGTTGCTGTTTTACAACAGGCACCCGGTATCTTTATTTCTTTTCTTCTCCCCTTTAAATGTCCACAGGTGACCCCAAAAGATACACTCTCACTGTGCTGTGCACATGTTCCTGCACAGGCGTTCAATTTCTCAAGCTGTGTTTTGCAGGAAACACAAAGGAAGAAATGCAGTCAGACAAAGACAGAATAAATGCTCATAGCTCCCTCAGTCACCCTGCGGACCTCTTATAGAAAAGATCTTTTCATCATGGAGCAGCGAACACCCCGCTACCCCTCGCCCCTTATCTCTTGAAGTGGAAAACAGGGTGTGAGTCAACTTCACCAAAGAAAGAGACTATTTTGCTCTCTAAACACGCTCATCTGATGACACAAGAAAACTCTGCTGCAATAATTCTGCGCTCCCTCTGCTTGGATTTTAACACTAATTGTGAGCAAGTGGCTCATACTTTCTGTGGAGTGCAGAGTAATTAGAGAGTGCATATTTCATTTCTGTTCCTATAGAAAAAGCACAGCTGCGATGGCTTTTAGCATGCACTATGCAGTCAAAAACACCACATGGAAGCCAGTGACCTGGTTGAGTTATATTCTCTTTAATAGCAAAATTAAAAGCTTCGAATAAAAAGTCTCTTTCATAAAGTAGGCTATAGCTTTATTACCAGTTATGTAAAAACCCGTGATCTGTAGGGACTCGATTTACTGCTATGTGAAACTCGAACCAAAACACAAAGCTTGATCCAATTGTAAATGCATCTAGAAATCTAAACATCAATTTATTTCAAGTAAAAGTCAAGTAAAATATTCATTAATTAATGAGAACATTTATGAAAATCTTGTATATTAAGCCTAAAACTATTCATATAGACAAAAAAAATAAAATCTTTTAGTATTGACCAACATGATTCGTCTGACGGAAAGAAATTTATCAACAACTCTTATCAAAATAGATACTAAAAAAAGTCATTTATAAAAGTAAATACCTTACTCCAGATTTCTACTCTTTGTTATATCACAGCTCAAATAATAATAATAATAATAAATGAATAAATCACAAGTCAAGTAGGTGAAATGAATGCATTTCACCTGGAGGACAGAAGGGCTTCTTGAAGACAAGATACATTAGAACCATTATCCTCAAATACTTATTTCAAGCAATAAAATTCTAATTCATGATTCAAAAATTTTGCGATGTGATTTTCTGGATTTTACAGATCATCTCATAATTGTGGTATATCTACAGTGAAAATAAAAGACCTCTTGTAAGCTGGACAACTTTTTAAAAATCAGTGGTGTGTCAAAAACGTCATTTCCATACCGTAGTTACCGACTACGGTAACTACGTAGGCCAAGGAGGAAAGTTTGACTAGAACAAGAAAAACAGTACGGACTGCAGTGCCTGGAACATCAATGACAAGTGAGTGAAGTCGGACACGATTTCAATGCCAATATAACCCATGTAATACTGATGAATGCTGCGTGTTCATTTAAAACTCTTTAAAGCCAATTGAGTTTTCAAGCATATACCTGCAGTGGGACTGGGGCTTGTTATCCGCAAACATTTAATCTCCAAGGACTCGACTAGTATTGGAGACAAAATGCCTAGCTTTGAAAATCCCTAATGAAAATCACAGTTAGTGAGTGCAAAACTATTGTCTGAGTGGTTGTGTCAAAGCATGACGAATAAAGGCAAAATTATGATAAAAGACGAGACCTTTGTGATTCGTTTGACAAACCTTGAACGTGGCTCACGGCAATTGATATACACCCCAGAGAACTGCGATGCACAAGCGGAGATTATGTTTAGATTACAATGAGCGACTGAAGGATTGTAGACAGCCAGCGCGGCTTAAAACCAGGTCAGTCACTGCAAAAGTCATGATTTGCCACCTTTATTCAGTGGAGGAAAACTATGCAATTTCCTATCTGAAGGAGATTTTTGCCTTAAGTAAAGGTTACATTAAAAATCGGGGCAAGTAGTGATGTGGCAATAACAGAAGCATTCAAGCAAAGAGGCTGCAGGTCAAGAAGGTGAAAATTGCCATCTGCAGGGGGGGCTTTCTGATGTGCACGTGGAAAATCTTTAAAATATATAGCATGTCAGAGACGGTCATTATTAGGAAGTAAACAACTTTGTGATCAAACCTCTGACAAGTCATTCTTTACTCTGATTTTGTATGCCAGTTTTTTTTTTTTTTTATCATTAAGCTGCTGAGCACTTCTTTAACTCAGTTATTAAAGATCACTAAAATGTACTTTAAATGTAACAAGTGTACCTCTAAATAATTTTTCCTCCACCGACGTTCAATTTTTCTGCAGGAAAAAAATGCTTTTCGTCATTTACCCATTAAGAGGACTGCAGAAATGGTACTGATCTCGTTTTAAAAAGGACAGGTTTTGTCTAAAATAGAAAGGCAATGTTCATTCAAATGATCTGTTAGGACATCTACATCATTAAGTAGGGATAAAAATAAATTAAAAGCCTGAGAATACATGCTGGCAGTAGAGGAATTTAAGAAGCGAGAGCAGGCCTCATGGTGAGCTGCAGACTGTGTCACAGTTACAGATAAATTAAAAATAACACACTGGTTGTCAGAAATAAAAAATGTCCCCAGCGCAGACGGAATCAACGTTCAAACCCAAAGTGAAAATGAGAACCAAAAGAGTGTTTTTCAGTGTGAGTTGAGCTGGACGTATTCCGGATAAAATGAAAAGTGTTCATGATATAAATAAAACTCCAAGCAAATAAGTCAGTTATCATCATGTTAAAATTCCAAACTGTAACCATTCTGGGCTGTTTCAGGATTAGATAGAGTCGTTTAAAAATGCGCAGTTTGGAGCAGGTGTAGAGTACAGCCTCATAAAAAAAGGATCGCTCCCCGCCAGATTTTAATTAGCTGCATCTCAAATTATGAAGACCGTCCAACGTTAGACGAATGACATGAATATGGATTCAAAAACAGTACGACATCTGAGGCTGGCCAATAAAAAAGAAAGAGTACCTGGTTGGACATAATTCAGTAACAGATGCGTGGTCTGCAGACTCCTGCCAGGTATCAAAAATAATTTTTTTTTAGATTTTATAAAGTTGATCAACAATAACAATTTTTGTTACCGGGCAAATTAAACAGTGTATTTCTAGTAAGTGCTCACAGGATGGAGTAATGTTTCAATGGGACAGAAACGTTCTTCCCTCCCCACACCCTTCAACATGTCACGACCTCATTAGATCCCTTGTTTTAAGCCAGAACCAATTTCCCAGTGTACGTTCGTGCTAAAATTTACTTCTAATGTTTATAAAGAAGATTTATGTTGAGTGATATCTTTGGGACTAAGGATTTTTAATAATAAATTACAAATAAGTATCGCATGGAAATCAGGGGCAGTTCCCTTGGATTGGCAGACTGGGGTGGTGGTCCCCCTGTTTAAAAAGGGGGACCGGAGGATGTGCTCCAATTACAAAGGGGTCACACTATTAAGCCTCCCTGGTAAGGTCTATTCAGGGAGAGGAGGGTCCGTTGGATAGTCGAACCTCGGATTCAGGAAGAGCAGTGTGGTTTTCGTCCTGGTCATGGAACACTGGACCAGCTCTACACCCTCAGCAGGGTCCTGGAGGGTGCATGGGAGTCTACATGCATTTTGTGGACTTGGAGAAGTCGTTCAACCGTGTTCCCATGGGGGCCCTGTAGGGGGTTCTCCGGGAGTATGGGGTACCGGGTCCTTTGATACGGGCTGTCAGGTCTCTGTATGACTGGTGTCAGAGTCTGGTCCACATTGCCGGCAGTAAGTCAGGCTCGTTTTCGGTGAGAGTGGGACTCCGCCAAGGCTGCCCTTTGTCACCGATTCTGTTCATTACCTTCATGGACAGAATTTCTAGGCGCAGCCGAGGTGTTGAGGGGATCCGTTTTGGTGGCCTAAGGATCACATCTCTGCTTTTTGCGCATGATGTGGTCCTGTTGGCTTCATCAGATCGTGATCTGCAGCTCTCGCTGGAGCGGTTCGCAGCCGAGTGTGAAGCAGCCGGGATGAGGCTCAGTGCCTCCAAATCCAAGGCCATGGTCTTGAGCCGGAAAAGGGTAGAGTACCTTCTCCGGGTCAGGGGGGTCGTCCTGCCTCTAGTGGAGGAGTTTAAGTATCTGGGGATCTTGTTCACGAATGAGGGAAGAAGGGAGCGGGAGATCGACAGGCGGATTGGGGCAGCGTCTGCCGTGAAGCGGGCGCTGTACCGGTCCATCGTGGTGAAGAGAGAACTGAGCCAAAAAGCGAAGCTCTCAATTTACCGGTTGATCTACGTTCCCACCCTCATCTATGGTCATGAGCTTTGGGTCATGACCGAAAGAACGCGATCACGGGTACAAGCGGCCGAAATGGGCTTCCTCCGCAGGGTGTCTGGGCTCTCCCTTAGAGATAGGGTGAGAAGCTCGGTCATCCGGGAGGGACTCAGAGTAGAGCTGCTGCTCCTCCACATTGAGAGGAGCCAGTTGAGGTGGCTCGGGCTTCTGGTCAGGATGCCTCCTGGACGCCTCCCTGGTGAGGTGTTCCGGGCACGTCCCACCGGGAGGAGGCCTTGGGGAAGACCCAGGACACGCTGGAGGGACTCTGTCTCTCGGCTGGCCTGGGAACGCCTTGGGATTCCCCCGGAGGATCTGGAAGAAGTGGCTGAGGAGAGGGAAGTCTGGGCCTCCCTTCTGAAGCTGCTGACCCCGTGACCCGGCCCCGGATAAGCGGAAGAAAATGGATGGATGGATGGATGGATACAAATAAGTAAAGACAGCCGTATATAACTTCATATTGTCTGACTTCTTCCCAGGAAAAAGGCCCTGGAGGAGATATAGGCAATGATGAAAAACCTTACTAGTAATAAAATATACCTTAGTTTCTTTCTCTTTGTCCAAAAAAAGCAAGCACAAGCAAAAGAGGAGCAATTTTAAGAATTTGCCTTTCTTGTCAAACTGGGAGGATTTCATCCAAAGATGGATAGAATGAAATGATTTTCTTTCCCCCCAGCATACCTGGTAGACTACAGACTGTCCAAGAAGTTGATAATAACTGTGACAGCACCCCCACAGTAGCTGGTAATTCTAACAAGAATATAAAGTCCAGAAAAGAGTTTTAAAAAGAGGAATCTTCAATTATTTTCATTGGAATACACTTTTAAAAAGAGCTCTGCCGTTTATTATTGGCCATGTCAGTAAACAATCAACAGAACTGGTTTGAGGCTTTAAGTTTAAAGCAAGAAGCAGATTGACCACCGTTTCCATGAAGTCAGTAATGGTTAGCAAAAATAAAAAATATTCCCAGCATCAAAACTTTACATAAATCACAGTTTCCCCACCAAGAAGGAAGGTCAAAACAGGTGTGTGGGCAGTTGTGCTTTCAAAGCCTGGTCGGTAGGGAAACTCCTGGGCCACAAGTTGATAGAAGGTAAATCACCCATATCAGATGTTTCAATGTCTCCAATGTTCACTGTTCCAGTCTGTAAATCACCTGCTCCTGGGACACATCCATCATCTATAGTGATGCAGCTCAGCATCTTTTTCCACCACCTATGCTTCCTTTACCATCTCTTTCCCTCTACACCCCCCGTCCTCTCTCTATGTGGTCTCAGAGGGAAGGAGAGTCATTAGCCGGTAATAAATGTAAGGAATGTGTGATTTCAGCGACTGTCTGTAGGGCTAACCAAATGGGGAACCAGGGAACGGACAATTTTCCTTTCTGCTCCCTATCCGCGCTCCGGGAAAGATGGAGGAATTTTGGTTATTTTGGGCTAGCTCTCAAGGAGAGACGTAGTAATTGGCTCCCCTTGGAGACTGACTAGAGTTAGAATGAAATGTGCCCAATTTGCTGCGCCCAGAACATTCCACATAACCTCACATACAATATGTAATAAATGTGCATTTCTCTCTCTCCCTGCAAGGTTAGAGCAGCCCTGATTCTCCTCCTGTAGTGTGTGATGAGGAGGGAACTGAGAATCTTGCCTCATGATTGGAAGACACGCTGGGTGATGCAGTGTTGAACGGCGTTGACCGCTGTGCTGAAAAAGTTGCCATCAAGAACCTCTCAGAGCGGGAATATACATACATACAGAACCTTAGTCAATTAAATACACACACACACATATATATATATATATATATATATATATATATATATATATATATATATATATATATATATATAAAAAATATTCCTGCTTAGGAATCAGGAATCTTATTATTGTAAAAATTTACTTTTGCATGGATATATCTGGTGGACGTCCGCTTTGAGTCTGCAGAGTGAAGTACGCCTGACGTGGCAGAATGTTCCAGATCAGAACAATCCGACTGGGACATTCACATGATGCTTTTTTATTCTGACCCGACGTTTATTCTGAAGAATTATGTTCATGTAAACATGCCTATTGATAAAAAATAACATTCAAAACAGCAGGAAAACTAGGCATTAAACATGTAAAAAAAAACTTATAGTAAATATAGCTTTTCTAATTTTCATAGACATGGAACTCACATAAGATGTGGAGGTAATAAGCAAAGTAATCCACACGCAAAAAGAAATAAAAAGAATCATTCACAAGTTTTAAACACATTAAGAAAGGGAGGCATAGGAACCGGATAAAATCTGTCAGCATTTATGAAGTATCCCAAACGCCTATAAAACAATTTCTCATTGCCAAAATACTGTTCAGGGAGATATGATTGGTAAAAGCAGAGACCCTCACAAATATATTATTGTTGCAATTCACACTAATGACAATGGTTATTGCTGCTTTTATGAACTCTTGAATGTTCCAGAGAGTGCCATTGAGCCATAATCTGAAGTGAAAAGAGCATCTTATCGCTTTAGAGCTGCCATAACCAGGAGTCACTATTAAGATTTCTGACAGACTAATCAAAATAATAATCAAAGAACAGCTCAAGAACAAGGACTGATCTTTTTGAAGCATTTGCAACAAGCTAGAAAATGATTTGGAAATAGCAGGGAGAGTTTTCCCCCATGAAGAGCTGCACTTGGCCACGTTGTATTTATGCTGAAGATGAGTCATGTTGAAGCTTGTTTAAGGTTTGAGACGAGATTTGGATGTGTGGATTACTTGGGTTGTTGCCAACATTTGGTGTGGATTTTATGTTCATGGTCAATTTAGAAATATTTGAATTGAGAAAACTGTTATATGCTTTATTCTTATTCTACCCACTTACACCATTGGTTGTCTGAGATTGCATTTATCTTATTTTAACAGCAGATGATTTAGTCTTGTCCAAATACATAAACTTCGCAAAAAAAGAAGAATGGCTTACTGAGTTTTCACCATGGCTCTAAAAGATACGGCATGAAGTAAAACCTATTTCAAACCAAGTTGAACCTCTTCAACTATGCTGTCTTTTCTCAGGCTATAAGAAAGATGAGAGCAATACAGAAAGAGACGGCGCTGGACACAATAAAGAGTCTTACGATGGGAATTTTTACCGGGCCAGAGGAGAATACTGCGCCCAGGATGGGAAGAGATCAGTGCTATATTGAACATATTTCACTATTTCAGGATGGAGTAGCCTATCAGACCTGTTTTGAAAGAGTGAGCCTCCTAAAAAATGGTCCACTGAGGCATGTGTTAGACTTCAATCATCTCTTATCAGCTGTAATGGATTAAAAATGTCCAAATTTCGGGTTCAGACTACATATGGCGCGCTGGCCTAAAAATACCCCCCAAACTGGCTCCAGCTCAGTTTACTGGTGAATTCCATCATAAGGTGTCATGATGGGCTGTGTTCGTATCTAAAAAGGGGATAAAAATGGTTTTGCTAACGTTGCAAGGTTGACTGCGACTTCTGTGTGCACGCAGATATCCTACCCAGAGGCCAAGGAAATCTCATTCCCCTACATTTCCTGGCTGCCTTGGGCCAGCCTCAGATGAATGATAAATGAGCTGTTAAAGTTGGGGTCTCCCATGCAAACCTCACACTGACAGTGAGGTCATTTCTGCAAATATATAAGAGAAAAAAAAAACACACCGACATTCAGCTGCAGAAGTTGCCACATGAAAATTCAACAACCTGTCACCTACTTTCTTGAAGATCGTTGCACTTTCAAGCAAAATCTGATGTTCATTTATCATTCTATATCAGCAGAATCCACAACGCCGCGGTTGTGCAAGACATATGAGATTAATGTCATTTTAGATGTTGTATAGGGCCGAATCTAAAAGATATCTGGATGCAGAGCCCTGTGGTATTTGACAGCAGAGGTGATACGGAGCAGGATTGTGGGGTGTTTAACTACAGCAGATGTGTGGATTTTTTCTTTTTTTTTACAGTGTTGATAGGGTGGGAAATAATATCGGAAAATATCAGATATTGGGTCTTAAGTTCACACACACACACACACACTTTCCAGACTGACTGAGCTGGAGGCTATGTGGGCCTTTCTCTGTATTGACTCAGGGGGAATGTATATAAATGCATACCACATTTTTTTTATTTAGATATCTTAAAAAGATTTTAAAAAATTATATCCATCTCCTTGCTCTTTACAATTATGACTCTACTTTGCATAGAGTGCAAAATCAGACGAAATGCACCGAAGTTTGTTTATATTGTGACAAAAGAGGAAAAGATTCAGGTAATATGAATATATTTTCAAGGAATTGCATGCTCCATATTTACAGTGTTACGCCAGTCCTGGACTTCACAACAATGACATTCTCTTCCCCCTGCAGTAATGTGACCCTGCCTAACATGAAGAGACAATTTTGCGCCACATAATCTGAGAGAATCATTACACTTGGCAACACCAGGCCTGGTTTACTGCAAATAGAATAAGAGGGACATTACGGCAGCATGCTAGCATACAGGCTCAACCTTTGTTCTCTCTTAACCTATTTTATTGTGGCACAAAAGAATTGCAATTTCATCTCAAGGACAATTCTCGCATTCTAGCTGTTCATCTGTAGTGGCAATAGCGGATGAGAACGCTAAATGACCCTTAACTTAATGGGTTCTATTTTTTTGAGCTTCCCCCAGGGCTGAGTAGTCATTCGACACATGTTGTTGCCATGGCAAAGGGAAGCCGCGTTGGAAAGGCGGGAGAGGCTTGAAAAGGTTAAGATGCCGTAGACTGGCCGGGTGGACTCTAAACACGGATGGGATTTGGCAGCGCAGGGCCACCGATTGGGCAGACGGGAAGCAGCACCATTCTGGTTGGTCGAAAAGCGCGTCTTTGAAACTTGGACGTACGCTCGCTGTGCTCTCATCTGCTTCTGCTAATTAGCTGTTCGCCTGGGAGAGCACTGTGTTGCACGCCAACCCCATTAGCCAAGCAAACTGTCCCCTTGAATCCCTGCATCACAAACAAAAAGGCACACATGCACAATCATAGCCATCTCTCAAGCACATAGCCCCCCAAAGCTTCTATCCACAGGAAAGACAGATTTTATTATCTAATGCCCCAGACGCTTTGAATGATGTGTTGATGCTGAAATTACAGGGTGTGCATGGTTTGAGGAAGGCCAAAATGGAAAGAGTGAGGGGGTGCACTCAACACTTATCTTACTCCTATTCTGCTCCAGCAGCATAATGAGCCATCAGCTACTGCTGACAACCTAACATCAGCCAGCCAATTAATGTCCATGCTTCTTTTATAATCAGGCGCCTATGCAGACGCCTCAGTCCAAAAATGTCTAGACCGAGGCGGCATGGAGACCATTTCTTAAAATCTTCCATTTTTTCCCCACAAAAAGAAAAACTTGCGCTGATGCATGTTGAACAGGGCCTTAAGGTAGTGTTACCAAGCACAGAGGCACAAAGCGCGCCTGCTACCCTGCAGAATACTGTAGCTACAATTACAGAAAGAACTTGAGTAGGAATGCTCAGATGTCTTCAGGAGGGTGGCAGCTTGGATGATTCAATACGAGCTCAATCCCTATACGTTTCAAGGGCAGCCAAGTTCAGTCTTTTAAAAGCATAGCGGAGATAACACCTGCTGTTAAAGAGGTGACATGAGATAAACAGTCCTTTGAGAGGCAGAAAGAGATAGAAACAGATGTTCACAAAGGCATCAAAAGGGAACCAGGGAAGCACTGCGACAAAGAGAGGCATCTTCTCATTACCAAGTGAACAGAAGTGCCTGTTTGCACTGCCAAGAGGAACAGGAGAGCGACAAATGCAACGGAGGAACAAAAAAAAAGTGAGACAAAAGACGGCGAGCCCTCCTAATGGTATAGTCAGAAGATAAGAAGGGCTATTCAGTTGTGGCTGATACTCCTGCACCGGGGTCAAGGATCGCTACTTTTGACAACTGTTCAGACTGGGCACTCTTCAGACTAACCCTGGCAGAGAAAACCAACCACATTTCTCAGAGATACCCTTGTGAAGCAGGCATTATTTCTGATCACAGTCTCCATATCCTGAAGTACCTTATTAGAGCTGCTATACGAGCTGAAGTTATAGATCCTGAACCCATTCTCCTTTCCTATTCTCCCGGAGGGATAAACTTGCTAACAACGGCACCATGCTTGGTTTGCGAAACAGCATCGATTTATATGTTAATTATATCCTGTGACAGACCTAACAAGCTCTAATGCAAGTGTGAATAATTTTAAGATAGCCGCATCTCTTTTATCTTTCTTCTCTTTCCTCCATGATCTGCTAGCCAGCATCTGCAGTCATCTCACGAAGCTCACATGAATTATCCTGATGATAGCAGATGTCATTTAATGTGATCTCCAGGGGGAGGAGAGTGAAGGGGCTAAGGCTAATGGAGAGTGGAGAAAATCTGATTTCTGTTCGACAACATTGGACTCTTTTCTGACTCCACCTGCCAGATTGCTTTGAACTACGGAACCGAGAGCAGGATATAGATGGGGAGGCTGGGGGCAAAAAACAGGACAAGGTTGTTTGTTCTACAAAAAAAAAAAAAAAACCTTTTTCCCCCTCTTTCGGTTTCTGCGAAGAAATCAGTTTTCACCTAAAAGTACACATGGGATCTTAGTTCAGTGCAATATCGCAAGCAGTGACCTCAGAGTTAAATGAAATAACAATTGTGCATCACTTGTGACTTACTTAAGGTATTCTGATGTCAGCTGGGACGTTAAACGGATGTAAAAGGGTTCGTATTTTTAAGAAGTCAAAAATAAAATTTTGTTCTGCTTTTTGTACTACATTCAAACATTAAAAGGTTTTCCAGATGGTCCTTGGACTTTGAGAGGTTTTCTTCGTACTTTTTTGTGCAGAGATGAAAATGTGATTGCAGAAAACCAATAAAACAAATTTCCAGTGAATTAGGGAGATTAAATGCAGAAATTGCAGGATTCTGTGTAAATTCATTCTTTAGGTTCCTCCTGTCACGTGTCGTGACAAAAGACTTATTATTTCCACACCACTCTGGTCTTCTTCATCAAGTCTACTCTGCATCTCCAGAATCAGAACCAAACATTATTATTTTGTGATCCTGAAAGCTGAAACAAGCTTCCGGAAAACTGCAAACATGAAGAAACACTGAGGTTCTTTAAATCAAACATAAAAGCCCATTTGCTCAGAATTGTCTTTGATTAATAATAAATAGAAAACATATTAATTCTCGTCTTAAATGCAGCTTTTCATTACTTTTCTTTAGCAAATGTTATTTGTCTGTTCAGTGTTTTATATTTTTATCATCTAAAGCACTTTGAATCACGTTGTTACTTAAATGTTCTATGTAAATAAGCTTTGCTTCGCCCCCTGGAATAATCTAAGATTACAGAAAGAGACACAATGACCGCATCTCACTGAAACATAAGAAATAAAATACATTTCTGACTTTGCAGCTGGACTTGTGAAAATAAGGGGATATAAATGATTACTGGATTAAACACCCCAGAGATACAGAAAATGAATGTTATTAACATAAATCAGACTAAATGTTACCCTGTTGTCAGGAGAAATGTTGCTATTACACCTGTCAGGTAAAGGTCAGACGTAACGTATGCACTAAAATTAGCAAGACCATCAGTTTAGGATAAATGTGAGAACCAGCTGAAGTCTTGTGGACAAACAGCTCCTGGGCTACAAGCGGTTCGGTCTCTCTCTTGATTGGGAACCATTTCTCCTGCCCAGGTACCATAACTGTTTGAAATCACGCGCTGCTCTTCCCCCAGAGAAGATCTGATCTAAAAAGGAATTTTAACAATTGCTTGAAAATGTCTTGCCATTTGTCTGACTTGGCTGCTAATGAAGAAGCAAACTGAATTGTTTTAAAAGTGCACCTTCGATGTGTTATAGTTAATCAGAGGCAGATAGCTTCCTCCTCCTCCTCTGGCAGTCTGACTCGTGTTAATCACACAGAGCTGCACACAGGCTCCCTCCTTAGCATCTCATTGGACACCCTGCTGTTTGTAAAGGGTGGATGCTCAGCTCCAGGCCTCCAGCGCTGTCCACAATCAGAAATGCACAGTGTACACTGAGGCAGGTGTGCAAACACATAACTGTAAACATCCACATTATGGCACAAACATAACTGCAGATGGGTTGAGAAACAAGAAAAAGGAAAAGAGTATTATGTGTGCTGCCAACCTAATGGACAGAAAAAGAAAAAAAAATGACCATGGTTCTTTTGTATTCATCATGTGTTCACATCATACCCCCTTATCTCTTCAACCGACAAAAGAACCCCTCAATTAAATGTGATTGCTGTCATCCTTCCAACTCAAACGAATGACACGCAGAAGCTCGCTCTCAGGGGCTTTTATGAAATGGAACTCTTCTGTCGGCCGACTTTGGGGTGGGCCAAAGGAGGGGAGTGGGAAGAAAAACACATCAGACAGACACTTTCAAAGATCAAAGCCGGACAGAAGCAGAACAAACAGTGCAACATGAAATGTATCACAAAAAAAAAATCTAAAGGCGATCAGATAGCTTGTTGCCCCTGAAGAGATGTGCTTAGGGAGATGTGCAATATAGTCAGTGTTGTTACCATCAAAGGAAATGAGTCTCTCACTGTGGGTCATTACTGCAAGCGGCTCCTGTCAATAATGAGTAAGCAGCCCTTAATCTAATTTGACAGAAGGCCAGAGCTCGGGTGAAAAGCCACCTTCGCCGTAAAGAGCAACAAGCTGCTTAAGGAGGACGCTGGCTTGGAGAAAAAAAAAAAAAAACATACATGTGACAAAGCTTAAATTGCAAACATGCAACCATATGTTCCTTAAACGATCTCGGGAGACGCCATCAGTCAGTTTTCTGTCGAGCTTCTTAATTTCTACTTCTTCCTTCAGTGATCAAAAAGCTCAGGCACTTATGCCAAAATATATTGACTGTGACTGATTTAATTATTGAAGGGTGGCTGCTTGGTTTTGCTGACTGACCCCATCCAACTGTCCCGTGAAGTGCCTCAAGCATATTAGGCCCTCCGTCCGTAACCTCCTGCTCACTGCCTTAACCACCACCGGGCTCCAGCAGGCCGCCCTGTGAGCCACTCATGCATGCTCGATGCTAATGCGATGTGACCACTTTGAGCCCTCCACCTCTCTTTGTCATGTCAAGGGCATATATATTGAGAGCTATCAGTGTGGAACTGCTCTGCTCACTCCGGTGTGCAGGGGACCTGGCTGCAGTAAAGTAGCTCTCCGAGGGACCAGGGGTCATTAACGATTTATTGCGCACAACGGCTTTTTAGATTGGCCCTGTGTTGGTGGCAACAGTTTAAAGCGATGCAGAAATAAGTGATAAGCAAAACTGACTATTGAAATTTTTAAAGGACACTGAATGTGTTATGAGGCTAGTAGCTTTTTTTTCTCTTTATTTTACATTAGACAAGTGTTTTTGCCGCCTTCTAGATGCATTCGTTTGACATGATCTTCAAATCCACAAGGCCAGATGACACAGAACTGGTTGAACTCATATCATTTGGTTGGTTTCTTGGCAAGGTACTTTTTTTTTAGGCACAAACAATACATTACAGAGTGGTAATGTTATCCATTTAACTTAGTAACTGACAATTACTAATTAAATACATACAAACCTCAGAATCGACCTCTTGGTCTCCGGTATCAGACAATTTTTTTTCTCCCGGCAGTGGTCTGTGATTTCACAAATCGGATTGGATGACAAATAATGACTCTAAATCCATACCAATCACAAATGTGACACTCAAGTTTGTAGACAAGTGGATCACAGCATCTGCTGTGCAGCCGCCATTGCGTAATCCCGGATTACTTTCAGCCATCAGAGCAGATTTTTGAAATGTGGTGCGAGCCTCATGGTTAAAGGACGAGCTGACATTTTCAAAAAAATATGGCAATTTGCTTTTTGCTTTCTTGACAAAGCATGCCAGGTGTTTGGAAAAGATTGGTCTCTAATGCAAATCTGGAAGTCTATCAAAAAGTGACTTCAAGCAACCTTCTTGATTTGCATAGTACGCTGGATATTGCTAAATTAAGGGATGCGAAAATGACAAAACTATTTTGCTTCATAAACTCTGAACTCGGATAACATTTCTTCATCTAATGGAGGCACCCATCCAATAATCTGTTCAGCTGGGTTTCATAATAGAAATATCTACTTAATTCTGAGACTGCGTGAGTGTTTAGGTCCACTTAGCAGAAAATGAAAGCAGGCGAGAGGGACACAAGAAGAACGAGGCAAACATGCTAAAGTTTGTTACTCTTCTGGCACAGCAGGTCTCAAAGCGTCAACATCAGTCTGAGTCATCCTGTTTTCAAATGTTACTTTGATGAGCTGCTGCTGCTGGTAGGGGTGGAAAGCATCTCTTGAGACTACACACACAAACGTTGTTCTTTTTTCTTTATTTGGACAATTCCTAGAAACTACTCCTTTGTTGACAATACAAAGACTGCAAAAGAGTTGCAATGCATTTTCCACATTTTGTCACCTCACTGCCACGGACTCAGTTGTTGAGAATTGAAATGTGACGATCTGTAACTCTCACAGAGACATATCTCAAAAGACTTTATAATGTAATTGCTGAATAGATGCAGCTACAAAGCAGATGTATTTCGAGTACAAGTCAAGTTTTCGACTTGACTTGGACATTTAAAGAACTTTTAATGTTCTTTAAAACATTAAAAGTTTTAAAGAACATTAAAACTTTTAATGTTTAAAGAACTGTGTATCACTTGAGGTGGTGCATGAACTCTTTCGTTGACTCCTCTCACACAGCTTTTCTGAATAAATTAGGGGATCATACGGCCATATGCATGTGCTCTTTCACACATATTTGACACAGACATGTGACAGTCAGCCACCAGCTGGAGTTGGTCCTGTGGGCTCTGAACGCATTCATGTGTACACACATACGAGTGTGTGGATTAGTGTTTACTTGCATGTAAACAATTTAACACTGTAGGTGGGATAGTTGAATATGCCAGTTATGCGCTTGTGTCCAGCAGGGCAAGATGAACTGAGAAAGCTCGGAAACATTAAGGAGATGGGAAGTTACGAAAACATTTTTCTCGATAGCCAAGAGCCTTTCTGTTATTTGGTCTCCTGTGCTCATCTGTACAAACAAAT
The DNA here is from genome assembly GCF_904066995.2 of Poecilia reticulata. Classification (NCBI taxonomy): domain Eukaryota; kingdom Metazoa; phylum Chordata; class Actinopteri; order Cyprinodontiformes; family Poeciliidae; genus Poecilia; species Poecilia reticulata. Next base: position 7,103,081 of record NC_088852.1, on the reverse strand, counting down.
GTCTGAGCCGGAATTGCAAGAAAGAAGCAGCGCCGCATTATAGACTGAGAGGACAATATTAGTTTTAGATCAAATGTGTTGGTGCCTAAGGGATTTTTGGGATATTCCGACTGTTCAAGGCTTACGGAAGAAAAATACTGTTTATTCACTATGCACTTCTGTTTACTTCCTTCAATCTCGAGACGCTGCAGCTGTATCAAAAGCCGAGCTTTTGAGGAAATAGAGACCCTCGGGCCAAATCTATTAGTTTTATTTAGACTATTCTGCCTAATAGTTCCTCCTCTCAGTAAAAATGGAGTTCTGACTGGATTTGACATCATTTCGACAGCGCTGCTTTTCCTCATCTAATGACCTTTCTGTTTAAATAGGCAAACATGTTCCTCTCAACTCCGCAACTTCCTGGGAAAAATACTTCACCTGATGCCTCCGGCTCTGGTTTTTTCATACATTAGGGTACATAATGTAAGAACGTGGTCTACCGTGGCATTTGGAGCAGCCCACCTTGCTTAGCGTAGTCTACGGGGAGCTATGGTTTGAATCTGCATTCTGAGCGGCTTGTCAAGGCATGAACTGGCAGGGCGGGAGGCAATTACCGCCACTCAGCCAGCCTTATAGCAGAGGAACTGAGGCTGGAGAATAGGCCAGCACTGCTCACTTTGGATTGAGCTCATATGGGATTTAAGCAGGAGCGACAATCCGCTGAGGGGACACAAAGTCTGCATTTTAACACACAAACACGCCGGTTTTTGCCTTCATGCACGCACACACCTACACACATTCAACCACACGCGTAAGTGCACCCACCATAAAAAATTAAGTCTATGAGCTCAACTCAGGAAGTTTGAAAGAGATGATGTATTTTTATTTTTATTTTTTTTTAAGGTTGGTGATGCAGATTTATATGCAAGGAAATCTTGTATAAAAAGCCAAGGACATGAGAGCTCATGCATACGCCCACGTGTTTTTGCTCATACAACCACTGTCCGAAACAACGAAGGGAGAGAAAGTTGCCCAAAGATAATTGCTTTTTGGGAGAAGTAGGCAACCATTATTCTCTAGACCCTTCATTCAGGAAACATAATTATTCTGTTATTCTTCTCAAAATACAGCAGTCACGACTGCCGTCTATTCAGGTGCTACTTGTAATAATCAGAGCCTCTCTCAATGAAAAGAAAATCTAATCTTTCCCTGAACCAGAATTAAACTGCTGTGACTCAGAACGCTGGATTAGCAACACTTTCCAATATATTCATACTGGTTTAACTTTTGTTTTTTTACAGGCTAAAAATGTTTATGTATTTTCTTGAGATTACACGCAATAGAGCAAAAACAAACAGGTCATAATTGCAAAGTAGAAGGAAAAGGATACATGATTTTGAAAATTATTTACAAATACATTCCTGAAAGGTGTCTTGTAGCACATTATATTTGTATCAAACACCAATCCTTTCAGAGTCAACAGTCTATAAAATTACCTTTTGCTGCAATTATAACTTCAGCTCTTTATCTTTGCACATCAAGAAACTGAAGTCTTCCACAATTCTTCTCTGAAATAGCTCAAGCTCAGTCCGACTGAATCAAGAACCTCTGTTAATTTTCCAGTCTTGCCACATTCTCTCAACAGGACTTCTACAGAGTCACAAATATGCTCCGATCTAAAGCAGCTCTGGCTGAAAGTTTCGTGTCATCATCTTAATGTAAAGGTGAACCTCCACTCCAGTTTTAAGTCTGACAGACTAATAGATTTTCTTCAAGGATTGCTCTAATCTTCAAGGATAGCTCTAATCATCTTCTCATCAAGTCTGACCAGGTTCCCCGCTTAAACAAAATGTATCCACGGCGCCGACGGCGTCACGGTGCGGGGATGCTGAGTGCATTTGTTCCTCAACACTGTCCTTTCATCTAGGTTAAATCTGATCAACAGGGCTTGAATACATCTGCATGCAATAATGCCATTTAGATTTTGGTTTCTTAACAATTGAGATTATACTTATTTATATGCATGTACAAGTTTAAGTTTGCAAGGCAAACATTTAAGCTTACCACACTGAGGTCACCGAACATGGATCATACATAAGGTTGAGTAAAGATGAATTAACATTTCATTCAGAACTTCACAACTGCAAAGGATTTTCTTCACAATGATGAAATCAAATCTTGCAAAAATAAAAGTGATCCCCCGTGGTCTGGGTTTGCTATATTTCTTTGCGTCCCAACATCAAGTATTATAGCCGAGGCTGATGCTTTACAACTTATTATTATTAAAGTGTTACTTTGGGCTTAGGTAAGTGGGCTTTACAGACACCGCTCTGTTCGCCCTCTAACTCTTTAGCGAGTCTTATTTTCAAGTAGTAGGCAAATGCTGCTTGACACGATTGTCTTTATGCATTATTTAAGAAAATAAAGGCTAAAGGAACAAAGACGTAAGTGACTAAAGGATTTCTGATAAGAGACGTCGCCATGCAGGCAGCCTCCTGTTACACAAGGAATAAATGTGAGCGATCAAGCAAATATTCCATTACAACTGATGCTGAAAACAAGTTCCCAGCATTAGAGCTTTGAGCTGTGTTAACAAAAAAGTGATTTTTCTTTTTTTCTCTGCAAGTCTTTTGCCAGACTGTCCTTGCAGTTTTAAAAATTAAGTTTAAGAGTTTTGAAAAGGCTGAAAGGTTTACTCCAGGACAAATAGAACAAAGTCTTTAGCTCTAGAAAAACATGAGACCGCTGCAAAATGATCAGTTCTCCGATTTTACTCTTTACATGTATGAACAACATGTCTCTGAAATCCCAAGCAAAAATTTAGTATTTGAAAAATTACGAAAAAGATAGTGCTTCAGACCTCAAATAATGCAAAAAAAAAGTTCATATTAATTTAGAAATAACACTTAATTTTTTTTTAGATTAGAGGGTGAATAAAAAAATAATATAAAGAAAACATGCCTTTTTAACCTGGCTAGTTATCTAATCACAAATAATTCTCTTATTTGTATGCATTTTGAATTTTTAGCATGACTTTTTGCATGCTTGCTTGTTTTTAACCTTTATAAAGATCTGCCAAAAAAGTCTTTTAAAACTTTTACATTAGAAATGTTTGGTCCTTCACGGATATTTTACTGGATGTTATATTTCATAAAAGAATCTCGGTAATATTTTTATTGCCTTAATATTACAAAAAAATGATCAATTGTATAACAGTTGAACAAAACCTTTTAAATATTTAGGTTTTTCAATCATTACTGTAGCAAAATTTTACTGAAAGAAACAGTGTAGTACCAGAATATGTGAAAACGAGGGATTCAAAACTGATTCAATGTTTATATTTACCATTTATTTTTGTTGCCAAAACGCTACATGAAATCTCACTAAATTTCTTGTCTTTAAATTGCATTGATTTTAACGATCAATATTCTACTAAGAAGCAATGGTGGACGACTTCTATGCACCACAAATCTGGAACAAACTTCCAGATAACTGTAAAACAGCTGAAACACTGGGTGTCTTTAAAAATCAACTTAAAACCCATCTGTTTAGAGTTGCTTATGGCTAAATTAGGATTAGAGTGCTGGTTTTGATGTCTTTGATGTTTTTAATGTTTTTATCTTTACTTTTTATTTCCTTATTCTCACTATTTATGTTTTAATGAAGGTTTTAAGGTGTGAGTACCCTTGTTAGATGGCGTTCTAACTAAAACTCTGAGGTTTTAATGTTTTTATCTTTTTTTTGTTTATTTGTTTTAATCTTTTTCAAAATCCTTCTCTCTCTCACTGTTTATTCCTGTTTTTATTTTAATTATGTAAAGCACTTTGAAATGCCTTGCCGCTGAAATGTGCTATACAAATAAAATTTGATTGATTGATTGACATTAATCTTACTGGAGAACTACTGGATTGACCCGTTACAAAACAAAAGGTGTTTTTTCTTTTTTTAGGTCTTTAGTGGACCTAAAAAACCACTAAAGACCTAGTGGTTTTTTAGGAAATATATATATATCTGACAGGGAATATATATTCCCTGTTAGAATATATATTCTGACAGGGAATATATATTCCCTGTCAGAAGGAAATATATATTCCCTTCTGACAGCTAACTTTTATCCTGTGACTTATCCAGTCCATTCACTATTTATAAAAAAATTTTTATCAGTGAATGGATTCATAAGAACAAGTGTCACCTAACAGGACAGGCATCACTTTGGAGTGCAGAGAGCAGCTGTGGAGCTGGAAGCATCCAGCGGCTTGTGCAGCTTGACAGGACTGTAAAACCCTGCTGAATAGGTGCCGTCGCGTTTGTGGCCAATTTTGAAATCACACACATTACTATCTCGACATATGTACTCACAGAATGTGACACTGAGCTATTTTAGACATATGGACAAATGCTCTAGTGACATGTTTTCTGGATCTGGATCTGGAAATTATTTGAATTATTTTTTATATCTGTGTTATGTGTGAAAGGTGTGAGGCGAGTCGTTCCTGATATTCTGTGTGAATTTAATATCAATTCGTCCATAAAAAAAATTTAGTGAGCAAAACGATTGCATTCACTATCTTTCTCCACGTAGGTGAGTCTTTTCACAAATGTCAAGAGAGCCTCTCATTGTCAACTTGAAGACTATGTCTCAGACTATGTCTCAGACCTGGCTGCAGAGCTGCATTTAGAGACATCTGTTCTGCAACCATGTTGAATAACTTCCAAACCTCTTCCTGCTCGTCGGTATCATGAATAATTAAGCTACGTTAGAAACTTAATCTTTCTTGTCTTTTCAATCCCAGAGAATCTGCAGCAATCTGGTTGGAGTCCTGCCAACTTCAAACAATGAGAACAGTTTCACTCTAAAAACCTCCATTAAAAACAGGATATTCTGAAAGGACTCCTCTGTCGATTTTGTTTCATGGAAAGAAATGCAACACTTTTTGTGTGGTGAAACGCCTTTATGCTTTACTGAAAAGTAATTAAAAAGATCAAGAGTGAAGCTACTGCATGCTTCATTCGCCTTCTTTTTTAAAAAAAATGAAGATATTTGTTTTATTTTTCCACTCCTATATTGATTACTTTTGTTGAAATGACTTACTCAGGCATTTTCTAATTAACAAGAAAAACATTTTCACAAGCAATACAAAGAATGGACTTTTAGCTACTGATTCAATCTTACTTGAACAAACTGGTTTATTTCGCTTGTGCAGGGTGAGGGGGGTTAATTAAGACGAACAACTAGCAGATAGCAATTAATTCTGTACTTAGGTCGTTTAGCTGTTAGCGGGAACGTTTGGCACAATAATCGCTGAGAATTGAATAAGCATGTTAACATCAGTCTAATTAGAAGGTTCTGATCTTACACTTTTTCCTATATTAGAGGATTTTATATACAGTGAATGTTGAGTAAGAGAAATATAGCAGCTGTTGGATTAACAGCAGAATAACAGGGACCTAATTTGATCAGAAGACATGTCAAAAATAAAAATAAAAAACTTGATGGTGCTGAATGCTGAAACTGAAAGTTGCAGTAATTAAATTTGAGCGTTTTAACAAAAAACTGTCCTTTTAAATCTATGGAAATGTTTCAGATTTCATGACACATTCCCAGACAAAATAATTCCATCTTACAATCAATTTGACATCCAAAGTCTGCAGTGAAATTAATATGAGTTTCAATTTCTGAGTGGCAAAAACTTCAACTTCAACGTGTTCACAGTTTTTTTTTTTTTAAACATGCCCACCTTAACTGTGCTACCAGTTAAAGGCGAGTATTTGCATTGAGAGGAGCAAAACTGACAGATCAAGGTGGGATTTTAAAAATATGCAACATTGCCATTTGAAACGCAGCTGGCAGGTCATTCTTGCTGCGTAGGGCTGACTCCGGTGGCTGTAAAAAAATACTTTTTGTTGTTTTCCCCAAAAGTCATGCTTATTGTGTTCCCCCATGCCATCCTTTTCTGTTGTAATGGTCTATACAGTTGTCCCTGGGAGCAGTAATTGGTGTGATGGATATGATAGGTATGATGCGAGAGCTCTGAGGGTAAGGATGCCATTTCTGGCAATGGAAAAGGAATTGATGATCTGCACATGGACATGCTGAGGAATTCAAGTAAATCTTTAAGGACAGATGAAAAAGAATAAAGAAATTAAAAATAATTTAAAAAACTTTTTGGAACAATTCTTATAGTACACACCTTTTAATTGATTCAGTGGAATCTGTTCTACATCTCGTTTATGGTGACTGGCCTTACTGACCATGATGAGTGCATACAAAGCTTTTACACAAATTACTTGTATCGCAACTAAAGTTTAAATTGTGCCAATTTATTCTTTTTTTTCCTTAGGAAGCTTAAATAATTATTTCAGCAATTTCTTCTAATTAGAAATTGATTAGATTTATTCTAGGCGTAAGTGTAAAATGGGCCGATTAGTGGCCAACCCTCAGGAGGAATCAACCTGATGATATTCCAGTGTGATTTAGGATTCCGGATATGGTCATGGTGTCTTGCTTTTTTTTTTTTTTTTCGCCTGAACTTGTCTGTTGAGTGAACCAATACATCAGCTTTGTGCTGTCAAGTCCCAGCGGCAAAGCTCCCTGGTCCTCCAAGGTCTTCTTAGACATGACTGACTGACCACATGCCTATTCTTTCCATCTCACTTACATGGACAGAGGCACTGAGTGATGAGAGGCGACACAGCTTCTGAATAATATCTCCATAAAAAGAAGAAACATGCTGTACGACGGAGTGACACTAGACTAGTTATAAAATTCCAACCATATAGGGAGGTCCTATTTTAAGCGTTTGACCTTTAACAGCCCCCCCTCGTTATCTAGTGGAATCAAGGATTATTGAACCACCTGAAATGCTTGTGGATGTTGTGGTATTGCTAATACACCAACAGATGCACAGGAGAATAATGCACTATTAATGTAGATATAAATTGGCATTACAGGAGGATTATCCGTGTAAACACAAATCCCTTTTTGTTAAAGGAAAGGGCTGTTTTCAACCACAGTCATTCTTTTTTATTTTTTTTTGCCCCATACGATACTATTTTCATTAACAGGCAGTTTTGAAACCCCTCAGAAAAGAAAAAAAAAGCTGACATGGTGCCAGTAATTGTCAGCTTGTAATTCCCAGTGGCAGATTTTCTGAGACCTTTAAAGGAAGAAATAAAAATAAAATGGGGCACAACAAGGAGCGTGCAAGTCCTTAACACAGTCGCTATGACAACAAGCTTATAGATGCATAATATGAAATTAAATCTAAGAAGGAAAAAAAAACGTGAATCCATCGTGTTATGCAGGTGCAAGGGATTGTTCTTCCTCTGAAAGCATACATCATGCTGGGTTGAGCTGCACAGCTGTAGACTGCTGTGCTTGCCAAGGCGGCTCCACTAACTCTTTCCTTGGACCCAAATCAAATCCTCAATTTGTTTATGTTATTATGTTAATAAAGGGTAGCATTTCCATATGAATATCAATATCTCGGTAGCAAGCAAGGCATTGCTGTGAACACCGTGGATCACTGGCAGGGAGGACAGTGCAATATGAATGGGGTTCCATTTGGAGTGAAATTTCACTCATTTGATTTTCTCCTTCTTGGATGATCTGAAAAGAGGGTATTTTTAGAGCCCAGGTGCTTATCCTCTTTGTGGTGCTGGGGGCTAATGTTAAATGAACACATCAATCTTCGGTGTTTCGGAGTGAGAAGAGAGCAGCGGCAGCCCAATCACTGGAGTGGCGGGTTTCCTGCCAGCTCTGTTATTCTAAAGCGGACTATTTTCTATTGCTGTAGTTTGTTGCAACCGCAGGGCGTTATTGGCTTCTCAGTGTGATGCATTCAAGCCACTTGAGTGATGGCAAGCGAAATGAGAAATTAGAGACAAAATTACGACGTTGTGACATTTTTTGCTGCAATTACAATTCATTCCTTGTCATGCAAGTGAAGCGTTGCATATTTCTTAAAGTAATTAGAGTGCAAAAGTATCTTTAGTGATATGCTGTTGCAAAAGTGAAAAGTGAAATACTTTTTGGAAATGTTGCAACCACTTAGCATTTTTGCCTGTTTTTAATCCAGCCCATTTTACTCTGAAACCCCCAAATAAATCTACTCTAAGCCAACTGCCTCTTACTGTGAGGGTGATTTTCTTTGGCATGGGTAGAAAATGTTGTCAGAAGTGATGGAAAGACAACAACGGCTAAAGACACGGCACCCCTGGAGGAAAACATGACAGAGACAGCAAGAAATTTTTCACTGCACATTTTTTCCTTCCTACTTTTTTTTTTTGCACAAAAGCTTTCAGTAAAACACATTGAAATTTGTGGTTGTAACATGAAAAATGAAGGAAAAGTCCAAGGAGAATGTTGCACAATATATGAGTCATATCACAGCATGGTGAGTCAAACCTTCTTCTTTGATAAGCCACATGCTTGGATGTCAGTTGTTTATGAAGTCTACGAAATGTTCTTGTAGCCGTTTTGTGCAGCTTGACAGGGAGTAAGGCTGTAGATTACCCTGTTACTCTGTTACCCTCTGCATGGGCAAACAGGATTAAAAGGATTCCCACCAGAATCCTTTTAAAAAGAGCTTCATTTGGCTGTGAAAACTAGCAGGTGTTTGCTTAAATTAAAACAGAATCCTAATTGCATAAATTGAATTTAATAATAAGGAGATGCGAAAGCCAAACAAGCATAATATTGCTTTAGATGAACTAATGATGGATATTACAGCTCAATCTGGCCATAAATCAAGAACTTAATTGTATTATAACAGTATTTGATGTGTGAATGAGACAGTTTTGTGCAGAATATGATACAAGTATTCGGCGCTGCTGTCATGAGTAGATTTCCACATCTGACAGCTGGAAGCACCTGAGAACAGATCAATACACCGCAGGCAGACTAAGATGACAGAAAATAGGAGGAAGTCTTGGCCTATGCCCTTGTTGTCAGCTGTACATCAATACAGTGGAGTAATGCATTTTCGAAAACCACCTCTGTTGCTCTAATGTGGTTTGTTGAAACACAAATGCCATCATCTTTAGTGGTCATCGCGTCCATCCACAGGAATCTGATTGATTCAGCAGTCCACTGGAAGTTGGGCGGGGAATTGTTGCACGCCGGACCCTCTCTGTGACGGCCTTTTTGAGCCCATCAATTGATCTATAAGTGGGACAGCATTCGGATTCAGTTCAGCTCACTATTGATTTCCCGCTTTCCATATCGCTTCATGTTGTTAAAGTCTGGCAATAGCGCAGGGCCACCAGCCACACAACGTGCAGAGTATTTTATTCAGTAAAGGTTGTGTTAATACACTGATCTTGACTGAGTAAGTTTGTCTATTATGTGTTTTGTTTTTTTGGTTTTGGGTACTAGGAATAGATTAAGAAGCCAGGATTTTTCATTGATGGGGGGAAAATAAGTAATGAACACATCAAAGTTTTTCCTGTTCCATTACACCTATAAAGTTAATCGCCTCTATTCCACGTTGCATTGATGCAGTAATTCATGTAAGAGGAGGCCAAACCAAGCGCTGAATGCATAGAAATGTACGACCTTGTCAGAAGACTGATATTTGTTCTTAAAACTTTTATTTTTGATTGGTTTAATCCAGTATTCTAATTTTCTGACATCGAATTGTTCTTTTTATTGCCTGTATACCATGGTCGTTAAGACTTGCAAAAAATGAAATGCAAGTCTAATGAATCTGTGCAATGAATCTCTATGAAATAATTGTTTCGCAAAGAATATCACATATTTACTTAATTTTCAATTTTTATTTCAAATTGTCCTATTGACATGGGATGCACGCCATATCTCAGAAACAACAAAATTAGGTACTGAGGTCTTGAAATGCCTCTTTCTTTCAAAGTTATTCCTCACAAAGCATGATATGGAGGATAAAAACAAAGTGCTCACTCAAGATCTTTGCAACGCTGTTAGTGGAAAGCATATCAAGTGGCGTTGATTATTGACATTCACAAACTTCAGTGTGCATCGCTTCAAAAACACCACAGCAAGAGTGAAATTATAGAGGCAGAAATATAATTTCCTTGTGTGTGGATAACTTGTGTTAATACAAAGATTTTTGTTTTATAGAAATATATTCACTGAAAAACAAATTCATATGCTCTGTACTTATTTTTCTCACTGTTTGTAAGCGGCACAGTTAGGTTTAGGTTTTGATATACGATATATAGATATATAGAGATATACGACACGTGTGTGTAAAATCAATCTATCTGGGAAAAATGGCAGAATCTGAACTAATTTAGCTCCTTGAATAACCAAACATTCAAGTGACTCCTAAAGATTATTTAAGGCGGACTGAACATAAATCATGTTCGGAAATCAATAATCACAGCCGTGGCACAGTGCATTCTGCAACACCATATTATTTGAGTCACGGCAAACAGAGAAGCCGCATCGTGTACAGAAAAACACCTCAATCATCCACGCTACAGTGGGATAAAGACCACACTCTCGGCCTTAGAGTTCACCAATGTGAAGAATTTGCCTCGGTCAAAACTGTCAATAATGATAGTGGGTGATATATTTGTGGCTCTGCGGTGAATATCTTTTAGCAGTGACGTATAGCATTTTTGTTGGGTTCAACGCACCACAACCATGTGCAATGATAGTAAATAAATCAAAAGGAAGCAATGCGGGTTGTTTTGCTTGGCTGTTTGGATATGCACCCACTCACCATAATGGCCCCCTTTGAAATCCCATTTATTCCGCTTCAGGTTGACACATAAAGCCCTTATTGGGGAAAATCTAAATTTCAAAGAGGACTAATGAAAGCTAATGGTGACTGGAAGAGTGCGTTGCTCATTGGCTCACGCTTTTTTTGCTGTTTGCATGCTGTGTAATTCTTAAATTAATCCAACTACTGTTTGGTTTCGCAGCCACGTGAAGGGCAAAAAAACGAATGGCTCAGTGTCATTACTGTTACAGTTGGGTGGATAGAAAAAAAGAGATTGCAATAATAGTCCTACATTCAAGAAATATGCTAATCTAGATGTAATAAAAAGAAAAGTCTCCCCCTCCCTTTACATTGCAGATTAAAATAAGACCATATGGCTGTTGAATCAATGCTCAAGGTCACCTTGAAAGTATTAGGATTTAATGCGATTGACCGCGCAGTCTTAGCAAAGGATTAATGTGATGTAGTCCGTATGCTCCACGAAAATGAGGAAAGTCAACATTATGCTTTTAGGTACGAAAAAAAAAAAGAAAAAAAATAAGGTAAAACTGATGCTGCTTAGGGGAGGGTCATCATGCGTCCGCTTTGACAGGAGCTTCAGGGCTGAGCCAGCTGTAATGAATTAACATTTCCAAGCCGGTCAGTCTGTCAAACTGGGAAGTGAGGATTTATGGGATCAAATTTGAGACAATAAGATTTTGAGTTTGTAAAAAACTCATGTTCGTTCATTATTCTTTCCCACATATCCAATAAAATAATGAAACAATGGGTGAAACTACAAAGTCTGGATTAATTTGTAAAAATCCCTCTTATAAACTCAAAATCTTATTGTGCAGTTTGTAGTTTCCACATTCTGAATTAAACCAGAGTGACATATTTAAATTGTTGGATGTGTAGAAAGTGAAGAGGTCAATAAATATATCTCGGACATTCTTTCATCATTGTGGCATTTGGCGAATACAACTGGATATGGTAACTCTAGCTAACCTGAAATAAAAGAAATTTGGCATACTTTAACTTCAGACAGTGAGGAAAAAAGGGTACACGTGTCTTTTCAATTTAGTGTATGTAAACTAGTAATTGTTCCAAAAGAGTTAAACACTGTTTTCCTTTTAGCCAAAGCAAAACTAAAGGAAACAAACCCAAATCTGACAATTCAGGTTGTGACAAAATTGCCTTTAAACAGACAAACAGCATTCCAGCAGAATCCCACTCCGCTTTTCTTTATATCTGTGAACATATGCTCACTAAAGCACACGTATTTTGCTAGCATGATATGAAACATTGATCTTGTCTAGATATTGGATGATTTTATTTAAGTTTAACAAGCAATTTGTAAACGGCAGAAATATCTAAGCCTACTTTAAGCTCATGGAACATGTTGCTGGCTGCACCCTGGCTAAAGTAAGACTGATGGTATAGTCATCCCTCCCCATTTAAGAACACTCACACTGCCGCCTTTCCATCTCCTTTCATCCTGCATGTTCAGGGTCAAGGATGGCTTTATAAATGTTATCTGATTACAGAGAGCTTTCCACTGCCCAGATTTGACAGTGAAATTAATCTCTGACCAAAATATTGACAGCACACAGAACCTATAAAGTGGAGAAAAGCAATTAGGCAATAAGGGAGAAGGTGTTGAAATAGCATTGCAGATAAGCAGAATCAATTGAACAGTGTCAGCCTTGGGTTTATGTTCTGTGTGTTGCTGTACTGGAGCAGAGCTTGATCAGCCACATTTTTTTGGTAATATAAAAAAAAAAGTTAAATTACTGTTTGAACTTAAGTTTGATCTTTCATAAAGGCAACATTCAGTATCTGCACAGGTTTGATTTTTATTAAAACAAACTGATACACTTTTTCAATTAGTTTCTAATTCCATTGATCGAAATGCCATTAAGCATGCAAGATGACCACTTTAATGAAGGATAACGGTACGTGAAAAATGGCGTGACTAACTATTTTCAATTGTATATTTTAATGAACAATAATCTTACAAGCATGGAATCTGCGGTAAGGATGACACAAACGGCTCACGCTGTTGTAGGCCTTAATCCTTGACAAAGGCGGGCGTGTTTAATATTATACAATATACAATGATGACCTTCTGCATTCACCTTCTAGGGTTTAAAGGAATAATACGGCATATGCAAGCGTGAATCTTCTCAGCCATGCTTCTATCCACTGCAGAACCTCGGGGGAATGTCACAAACTGAAATGCCTCGTGTGCATGCCTCCCTCAAACTGAGGAACAGGAAAATAATATATTAAAACATTCATCATTCAGTTTGTAATGCTGAGGTTGACAAACAAAAGAGAGAATGGGAGCACAGGAACATCAGGTGTATATGTGCAACAGAGAGTGACAGGCACTTTTCATGTGGAAAAATAGCACTAACTCATTTCCCTTATAGTAAATCCTCTTGCATACAATATTCATGTTACCTAGAACAATGGAAGAAGGACAACCTCTATTAACGCTGTAACGCTAAGAATAGAGGGCTCCTTTTCTGATTACGGAGGAAAAATACATTTTATAAAAAGGAGCAACGAAACTCCTCTTGCAAAATGACCCAGATAACAACAACAACAGGAAAGTCTGGAGGGGCAAACAAAAAAAAAAAGTCCACACAGAATTGAGGAAGAAAGATGTAAAGACAGAAGAAGAAAAAAAGGCTCTAAAAATGTTCTCTTGACAAAAAGTTGAGAAGTAAGAAGGGAAAAGGGGATGAATATTTTAAGATGCAAGCGCTCTCAAGCAGGAGAGAGAGAGAAAAGTGAGAATAATAAAAAAACAAAAACAAGAAGCTTTAGCTATGGTGCAAATTGTCGACTTGCAAAAAAGAGGAGTACATGAGTTGCGGTATCTGCTGAAGGCTGCGCCCCTGTGCACATATCCCTTCCCTCCTCCCCCGTTTCTTGTGATGTGCACCAACAGTTTATTGGGGTATTCATCTGAAGACGGGGAAAACACAATTTTAGCAACTGGGGGCTGGTTTCTCAACATTGTTATAGCATCTGCAGCTCTTGCAATTCTATTTCTATAACAGTTTTTTTAGTTGTGCTGAGCCAAGTGCTAGAGTAAGCTGTGCTACTGCTATTCAGTACTACCCTGAGCAGCTGAATGGTATACCTTTAACAATGGAGCTTAAGATGTTGTAGTTAGCAAAAAGGTAAGGATCTTTTTAAAGTGTGACCTCTGGAGATTTTTTTTTTGTATGCACATAAAGCAGATATGCTAATTGCACTGCACCAGTCACATGCATACAGCACAATTTGCATTATTTCCTAAGTCTGTTATTAAATGTTATGCCAGAGTAAAAATGCTAATGTGTGCTGCAATATGCCATTTGTCCTTGAGCCTAGCTGGCCTGTGTAGCGTCTCTAAGAAGGGTTCACAGTGTCCAAACTGTCAGCTCGACTTTCCTTCTCCATCCTTGCCGAGGAGAAGGGACTCTGACCCCACCATAATGACACGGCTCCAGAAGAGATTATAGACCCTGATACTCTGCCGTGCCAGCATTATGCGCACGCTGCCCTTTAACTAAGACACTTGGGTTACTTGCCAGCTCCGTCTGGCCCTCTTGGATCTTCTGACTCACGTTTATGCAGAAGAAATAAGAGAAACTGCCCAAGACAGGAGATGGGACATATACGGGAAAGGAATGCTCGTCATGATGCATGCCTGGACGCACTTAGAACATACCTAATCATTCCGAGCCAAAGCAAAAAAGGCAGAGGTGGTGTATTAAACAGACATTAAAATCAATAGGAAGTAGCATTCAACCCAAGTGGGGTTTGAAGGCTGAAATCAATACCAGCAGCTTTAGAACGAAGTTTCCAATAATGAGTGTCTCAACTGGCATCATATGGGAGAAGGACAACGTAACAAGCATCCATTACTTTGCATTAAAGCACATATGAAAAACCATAAAAATGCCAAACACGTGTAAAGTGCAAATGAATGAGATGAGGAAAAACCTGCTGACGCAGTGCTTTCAGAGGGCTTACACTTTTATAGTGTTACAGAACAATTTACGCCTGCCTCAATCAGTGACTTCACAGCAGGACATTATAGGTCAAAGGCAACACAAGCGCTTTGTTGGCTGCACCCCTGCTTGGCGTAGTCAGACACACTACTCGCTTGAAAGCCCAAACTCCCGGAGAATGAAACGCAAGTCATTTCCAGCTCTGTGTGATCTGGTGACAAATTACCCCATGAGGTATTTTTCAAAAGTTCCAGGTGTTGAAACTAGAAGAAGCATCCAGTGTAGTTGTGGGCCGAAAAAAAAAAAAAGATCTTGGATATGTGCTTCCATGCACTTTGCTTTAGCGGCTGTACAGCAGCAATTTACAGGAGTTGTGCAATACTTGGCTGACATTCCAGAACCTGTAATTTTCTGTTTTTTGTGCCTTACTGTGAAAAGTGCAGATGGAGCCCGTCGTGTTCAGGTCAACTAGCTCAACTCTGTCTACCCACAAATACAATGTTTGGTGTCCATACGAAGCATCCTCTGTAATTATTGACACCCCGTTGCAAAGACATGTAAAACATTTAAAGTCAATTCATGTCTTATTTGTTTATCATAATCTAAGACAAGAAAACCTATCTTCAGTACATTTATTCAGTGAGTGAAAATAAATGGAGCTCCTCTGCATCCTCTCTATGGTCGTACTGCAATCTGCGGATGCACTCCACTCAGTAACAACCAATCAGGGTCAGGGGGTGGGTCTTAGGGCTGTCAATCACTCATGTACGAGTTACTCACATCCTCTCCCTTGATTTCAGACTAGTTAGCATGGCCACCAATGACTGCGGAGAAACAATTTTCCTGTAACGATAAGTTGTTTCTATGCCGTTAGCACATTGAGCAGCGCTTACACAAGAATGATGGACAGCGCCAAGACCTTTCTGCTGGTCCTGATTGGTTGTTTCTGACTGGGAGATGTATTTCAAGGAGGAGGCAAAAGAGCTAATCTTTTTCACTGATTATCTGGCGCTTGTAATGCTGACAAGACATGCTGACAGTTTGAACAATTTAAAAAGAACATTTACAAAAAGTTACGTACTGTAGCTTTAAGAAGAAAATGAAAATGACTTGAGCCGAATTCCTTACATGAACTTCTGAAATCCTCTAATGTCACTGAACTGCAAAATAAATGTCCTGGGGCATTCCATGGTATAATGAGGCTCATGATGTGAATGGCTGCTTGTCTTCCACTCACCCCGCTGACCTTTAAAATGCTGCCACACTCCTCTTACATCTTGTCATATTTAAAGGAAACGATGAGATAATTACAGAGCTCGAGCCCCTGCTGTTCTAGAACAAATCAGCCAGCGCCTAAAATTAGTTTTACACGTCTAAAGGCATGTTGTGATGACTTCTGATGATGACTAGACGTATCATGCCTACAGATGTATCAGTTGCTTCGACGTGATAAAGAGATTGATTAAAAAGGGGGAAGATAAGGAGAGAAATATGAGATAAATCACATAATTAGATTCACAAACGTCAGCAGTTATTTCAAAAGCAGTCATTCTTTAAGAAAGAATGTAATAAATTAGGTCATGCATTTCTATTATGATTTTTTAATGAAAACTTTTTCAACATTAAATATAGCTAAGCTCTGAGAACTTAATTCATAGCTGTTCTATAACACTCTGAAGTCAAATTATTCATTAGGTAGAGCCTTTAAGATTAGCGCTACAAATTAATGATCTTTTTCATGCTATCCCTTTGATTGCATTTCTGAGAGCAGTAGTGTAAATCTATCGTAATGGGTGGAGTTAAGATATTTCTTTCTTAAGGAGTCTCAGTCTGAATCATCCTTTATTTTAAGGTCTTTGGTCCACCTAGTGCGGGGATAAAACTGGGTAATAAGACTGTTTGATGGGACCAGTAACTCTCTCCAATAGACAAGCAGTCACATATCCACATAATCACAAATTCCACTCAGTGAAATATGCAGTAGTTTTCAAGGAATCATTTTTGATCAAATAAACAAGCAACTATAAGTGTTATCAAAGGGCAAAAAAAAACCCAACATGCTAGCCTGAATAAAAAGAAAGAGAAAAAAAAACAGTTGCCTTAGTCATAAATGTCATTGCTTCATGAGTCACAATTCATGACTCACGAGGATTTAAGGTTGAAAAGTAAAATTCTTTCTACCCTTGAAGGTATGATGAAAAATTCTAACACTATCCCCACATGTAGTCAAGTCATTTTTCATAGAAAAATAATTATCTAGTCATGTTTTACCAGATATCTCTACAAATGTCAATTGACAGATGTTCATACAGATGAATATGACAGATGAGCATGTGTGAACTTTCTTTTTTGTATGCATGCAAGAAAAAAAGTAATCTGTGGACACACACCATTTTCAGACTTTTTCACCATTGTTCTACAATGGGGGGGAAAGGAAGATGTACAGTTTCTGTACATCTCAAGTTTTTCTTGCATTAATATTGGTAAATGGCACACTGGTTAAATCTTGTACATTTTCAGGGTTAAACCATGATTATAAGTGAGCATCTAGTTAATTACATACATTTAAATGAGCAACATTCCTTTATTACATAAGTATAACACATGATTCAGCACACGCAATGTACTATACAAGTACAAATACTACTCAAGTACTAAATTGCAATTATTTGTTTTGAATTTTACAGTAATCTTGCCAACAATGTCATTACATTTAGCATTGCTTCTACAATCTTTGCCAACATCCATTCTAAACAACAACAACAAAACATTTATTTGAAGTGTAATGAACACAGAATTTGTCAAAATCTGTACAGAAAACCTCTAGTGTAAGGATATTTCAAATCTTAGAATAATTTTAGAATAATTTGCCCTCCTTCAAAATACTGGTTTCATTTTATTGGGATCACTAAGTGTAAACGTAGCAACAATAAATATGAGTAGGACGTAAAAAACAATGTAGATAAAGCCAAAAGGTCTAGTTCAATTTTTATTGTAAATCTATAACACAGAGGATGCGAGGAATCAAGTTGTTGGATGCAGAACGTAGCCATGACATGAACACGTCAGAGATTTGATGACTAGTTTCCACTCAGTTGTGGAGTTGGGCGGAAAAAAAAAGAAGCTCCCTGTTAGAGTGACTCAGAACTTCTTTTACACACACCAGCCTACATTACAGGTGCTTATGCTGGACAAGTTTTAGCAAAAATACAGACTAATCTCTGTAAGTAAAACATCTGTTTAACATTATTTCTGAGCTTATATTATATAGCTTTTGAGCTGTATGATCACAATAGGTCAGAAGAACCGGATCTTCTAGATGCACCCTTACATTACCCTTAATTTACACTTAGATTATGTAAATTTCAGAATTTGACGAAACAGAAATTAAAGTTTTCCTTCATTTTACTCAGACATTTAACAAACAGAAATTATTGTGTTAATTCTAGTTTAACTAAAACAGGGAAAGATTAAACTGACTAAATGTTACATGAGGAAAAACAACATTCTTATGTCTCTTTATTAACAGTAACTAAATTTCAATCTTTCAATATAATTTGATTGAATTTGATTTTCTTATACATTTTACAAACTTAAACTCTCAAAGAAGACAAAAAACAATATGTGCTGTGAGTTGGTGCTATGGAAACAAACTGAACTGAATTTGACAGATTATCTGTCTTTTATGCACACTTGCACATTCCTTGTTCTTCAGCTGTGGAGATCACTTTTTTTTGCTGGCTAAATTATTTGAATAACAAATGCCACTGAAGTCGGTGAGCTTGTTGCAAATGTGACGTTGTTCCTAATATTAGCACCACTCGTAGAAAAAGTGCGCTAGCTAACAGGAAGCATGTTTTTGCTCAATTGAGTCCATTAATCCTGGAGGGACTGTGGAAGAATGTAACTGAAATGTTCTATTCTTGGCATGTGCATCACTGCAAAGCAAAGGAGCTGGGAGAGAGCATGTGTGTATTTTTTATTTTTATTTTTTAACCAAAGGAACTCCGCCTTGAAGGCACAAACCTGCTGCTGTCACATACAAACAATATGGGAAGATTTGATGATGTGACATCAACAAAGCTTGCGAAGGAATATTCAAAACTACAGTGGCTTCTTTTCATTACCTTTTCAAGACTGCGGAAGTGAGATATAGAAGTACTGAATTAATGACCTTTTTAATATGATAAAAGCTGGAAGTCTGTGTCCCATGTGATTCATAATTACACAGAACTGCAAGAAAAGCTCTGTGCTGGATGCGCACACATGTGGGCACTGGAAACTGGCTGCTGTGTGAATTCTTTTGTCAGTGTCCTTGGCTCTTCCTGAAGGCAGTTCCTTGAGCTCGCAATGATCAGAGACCAAACAACACAAAATAACACGACCATCTTGGCCAGCTAGTAATTAAATATCAGCTCTTGGCTCAAAAGTATGTAAATGTGACTTCAGGGCCTGTGCTTATGCCCGTTTCGCCCTACCCTAATCCTCCCACCGACAACACTGATCAGTCAAGGAGGCCCTGCCAGGTCCCGTTTCTGGGGACTGTTCTCAGAAAGACTGTTAGCCCCTTGTCTAAAGCAGATCCAGATAGGAGGGATCCTTTTTTGAGGCTCCTTGGCTTAAGTAGATGAATGGCCGATGCTTATGTTTGGCCTTTACTGCTCTAGAGGGGGAGAAAATTAAGGAGGAATGCTGGGAGACAGATGCAGCGGGTCGGGATGTGAGCTCGACGGGTGGCAGCGCAGGGTGGCAAATAACAGGGATGGATTCGTGAATAGCTAAGGCTTGCAATGCTGTCAGAAGCCAAATGGACATTTTTCAGTGGGCTGTGATAAGGCATGGGGCCAAAACAAGAATGGGAGCTTTTTAAATTTCCCAGAAGGCCAATCATTGTGTGCCAGGGTAGAGGGCTCCATGTTTGCAGGCCAGTTTAAGTTTGCTGACGGTTCTTATACATGGAAATTATTAATGGGAAACAGGTTCTTTAATGCTGGCAAATGCAGGCGTACATAAATTCATGAATAAACTCAATCTTTGAAAATCATACTACATATATAGATTAAATACAATTTATATATTCCAATTTTTTTGTCATTTCTCATGATTATAGCTAACAATAAGGAAAGTTACAGTTTTGTGTAAATGTGTCTATGTACATTAAAGAGTAGTTATGGTCAATTAGTACTTAAGCAGCCCTTTGGCAAATATCTTTTCACTCTTTCTTAAGTAATTTCTTGAATTGATACTTTTTTACCTTTATTTGAGTACATTTTCTGCGTACTCTTCACATTTCTGCATACATATTTATTTTTATTAGATTTGCATAATGAAGTAATTATCTGGGAAAACTCTGGTTTCTTTCCACAATCCAAAAAAAAATGACAGCTTCACAAGTCTCTCTAAACGTCCTTCTATATGAGAATGACATTTAATTTCTGAATCAAACAAATTAATGGATTTCATCAATACAATTATAAATAACCAAAATGTACCTAGATAAACCTGACGCTCACAACTGGCTAAAAATGTCCAGGTCTCTACGCGTACCTCCTAAATCTCTGTAGAACACTAAGCAGTCATTCAAAGTGGGGCTGTGCACAAACACCAGCTGGCATTTTGGCCAATTTGTACTGTGATTGGAACTGAGGAGCCCCCTGTCACCGGCAAGGAGGGATTTATCAATCACAGCATTTCTGGTTGCAGGGTTTGCTCACTTTGGCCTGGCAGTGCCTCTCTAAAAATATACGGAGGGATGCAATAAAACAGTGGAGTGTATGGAGAGCATGTGAAAAACGTTTGCAGAGAGAAGTTAAGAAGATGAGCAAGGGAAATGAGAAGAAGGAAGACTGATTGTATCAAGGAGAAAATGCTTAGATAAATGAGTGAAAAAGACAGACAAACGCAGATGTGATCTTAGAGAAAATACCGAATGGGCCTGCTTTTAATACAAGACACCTCGGACTGAAGACGTACACCAGTCCAGTTACAGCTTTGTGAAATACCCATGAAAAATATGCATGCATAACCTTGTGACATATGTAAAACATTGCATCAAAGACTTTTTGATGTCGCGGTCGATCTGTAACCAGTTCAGAGTTATGTATCAAACACAGATAGCTCTAAGATTTAATTCATTATCCTCACAGATTTATGCCTGCTTTTCTGCATCCACATACACTCTTCACAGGAACTTTGAGAACATATGGAGCAGAAACCATGCAGCACTTAGCTGCAATATGCTGTACGCAGTGAGGGGGAAAAAAATGCTAATGATGCAAATCCATTGTTTAGCTTAGAAACCTCATTTGGATAAATGTTACTGCACAAAAAAAATAAAGATGCAATCCCCAATACTGAGAAAGACAGAAATCCACTGACTTTTTTTCCTACTAGCTTAATAATGTTCCCCTCTAACACCTCTTTATTGACTCCTTCTGTTTCCAGCTGCTTGAGATCTATATACCAACAACGCATCAGCAGAGGCATTTGCACAGAAGATATGTTTTGATCAACGAAAAGCTCGGGATGTGTTCTTCAACTTCGCCTCAAGTAGCTTATTGAACGTCTCTTTAGATAAATCTGTCCAAAAGATAAAAGGAACATGTTCAGACACATTAATGATTAGTTGCTAATGACTGATCAAACAAAACATGCTGCGACTAGCAAGCGCTGCGCTAATGAAGTCTCTTGATTACAGAGTGATCAATAAGTTGCAGAAGAGTGTTTATTAAATCAGAGATGTGTGTTGGGAAGAGCAGGGTCAGAATAAATGGGTAGATGAAAGATATGATCCATCAAAAATATTTACATTTTCTTCTCAATGCTGATAAATGAACTAAAATGCTCTTTCAAAGACAAACAGTTATGACCAGAATACATGGTATAATGTCACAGGCCCTAAATGAATCGTAAAATCTCAATTTACACCAAATTGAAAACTGAAGTGCTTAAATAGAAGGCAACTGGACTTCATGAGCTTTCTACCTGTGCACAATGGACTTTACCAGTGCTGCCTCTCGTCGTTGACCCAGTGTTATGGTGTTTATGGACAGGATCTCAAGCCATGATGGTGATAAAAAATAAAAAAATAAAGTTTTTGGAACCTCAGCTGTGATCAGTCAGGTCGTCTAAGTCCAAGGAAATGGTTGTCAACTGTAAAAAAGGTGTATTACTTTCTGTAAGTTTGGTGACAGCCTCTTTCTTAAGAGAAGAAGTTCAAGTATCTTGCTGTGCTCTTAGTGAGTGATGGTGGGATGGAGTAGGAATTGGACAGACTGATTTGGGCCTCGAAATTCAGCAGCTGCTTCAATCTGCCGAGGTGAAGAAACGGCAGCGGTCTGGATTTCCCAGCATATGCGTATTATGATTTAAACAGATTTGAGCAAAATATATTAGTAGCTTTTAAGTGAACACATGCTCCACAGAATACTATATCTTTTTGCTACTCTGTTCTTTTAAAAGTAAGAGGAATGAACTAACAAGACATGCTGCTGGAACTTGCTAAACCGTAGTTTTAAGGAATGGCATAATTACTCACCCTGCTTTAGTTTGGAAGCTGTGACCGTTTTTTGTGACGGTAGACATTTGTTTTCAGCCAGCCAGTCAGCAGTGTGCAGCAACAGGTGGGGGAGGTTCAGTGCTGCGTTATCTTACACACAACCAGTCCAGCAATTTATCTGGCGTTAAATTGCAACAGAATATTTGATATAGTCTGAAAAAAACCTCAGTAGATCCCCACAAAGTATGAGATTAAATAAACATCACTATGAAAAAAGCAAAAATGCTATCATGGATAAACTACAAACACAACGTCACTTTGTAGCGAAACTTTTCCCAACCTGAAAATATTTCATGGAGCGTAGTTAAAGAAAATCCATTTAAAAAAGTTCGTCTTTCTTTGAATAATATTTCTTGAATGAAATTCCCCGGCAAATTTTATCACTGTTTGACTTTCCTCTGCAGCTCGTCCCGAATATAGCTTGTGATTCTTTCACTTGGCTGAGTGGAAAGATCTCGGCAATTGTACAGGCTTGCAGCTCAATTGACTTCAAATCGTTGCATATGTATAGGGCAGAGTTCTGAATAATGCATCGGGAGTAGGATACACTGGGTGGTGTTGGAGCTTTCACTGTCACACAGAGAAGCGATCTTTGATGTGAATCTAAGACCTTCACTGTGTAAAAAATAAAAAAATACAGCAGTGGGAGTTTTACAGAGTCAGCTGACTGTTTTGAATGCTTGCGTTAGTAGGATAATAGAGTTAAAAAGCCCTGGATGACTGTGCATCTTCAAAAGGAGAGTTACGAGAGGAATGGCTGCACAGGAATGGCCGTATGATAATATAATCTATACACAGGAGTTATGTAGGCAAAACAAGTCAACACAGCAACCACATTCAGCTGAAACAACTGAAAGAAATCCATGTCAATTCCCTCACCTGAGAGAGTTTTTGATTTTTTTGTTGATCTGTAACCAGTTTGGTATTTAAATATCATGTTTATGCATCTGATTCCCTTTTTTTTTTTTTGACACACTATTGATCTTTCAGCCAGCACTGCATAGCCAGTGGAACGTCGAGGTAGGACAGTGACATCCTCATTCAAGTTTAATAGACGCTATTTTCATATTCACTAGATATCAAACGTTATTACTTTGAAAAAAACATATATATATATATATATAAAAAGAGAGAAAAAAAATGTCATTTTGCTTTGATTTAACAAACAGAGCAAGTGAGAGTGTAGACGAGAAGAGATCATTGGGAAATATGCAAATATAGATATGAATACAGATCAGGCTTTTCCTCGGCAGGAGATGAATACATTTACCTCTCATCTACATGCTGATGAACAACAATAGGGGGCTTTTTTAGGTTTTGGCTCTGTAGGGTATATATAACACTTTCATAAAGCTTTTATGGTCAGCTGTTTGAAATGAAAACAAGCAGAGGGATGGAAAAAGCAACAAAATTATATTTTGTGTTCAAGTTCAAACGCTGAAATTTACACATCATTTGCTGCGGCACTTCTCACTAGGTAACTAATTTCTTATGCATTTATATGGCTGATTGTTGCAAAAAGAGCAATAACCATTACTGGGTAATTCAACATCTGACAGGAGGAAAACTGAGTAAAGGCATTCAGCGCTATGCTGGGAAATATGTTTATATTAAAACCAAAAGGGTCATGAAACGCATCTTTAACCGAAAGTTTATTAGTACAAGTGAAGCCATAACGGTGCCAGTAGTGTCCCATGATTTGATGTTATTTTCAAACAATTATGTGCTTTTAAGACTCTCTGCTCACACTCGGATGCTTTACTCAAAACCAGTACAGTTTTTATTGCTAATCTTTTTAAACAATTTTTCTCATTCATGTAATCTATCGCTTGTTTGCCTTGCTGCGATGTGAGATAACCATATTCAAAGCTTGGCACAACACTCCCCAGACTTCCTTTAAGCATCAGGAGTGCTTTCATGGGAAATAGTTAGAGGTTTATAGTCCTAAAGTGGAGCGAGTGCTCCCCCATCCCCTATGGCACGAACCTACTATATCTTTTTAATGAGACTCAGAGCTGCAGGCCTCCAGGCAAGTGGCTGAAGGCGATGTAGTTTTCTAGAAACCAACTTGACATATGCGCAGTGATGGCTTTGGAACGAGCTGCGACAAGAGCTGCTCGCTATTGAGAAGAGCATCCGAACTAACAGACGGCATTCTCTTTACATTTATATTAGCTGAGCAAAGGTATTGGAGTTATTTTGAGTGCACAGCGCATTTAATCCCTCAAGCTCCAGGGATTCTGTGCAAGAGTTAGTAAGTGTTTAATCAACATGTGGTGTGGGCAAAGAAATACAAAACAGTTGCTGGGAATCTTGTGACTGTGCCATACTGTTACATGTGCAGGCAATAAAAATGTTTTTGCTACAATTTGTAGCCTAAACTTGCCAGTGGTTAAACTATTATTTTGTAATGCCAATTACCACCAATAGGTTGTACTAGGGACATTTCCAATTAAGAGATTGAACCCAGATCTTACTGAAGATATTTTTAAACGATAAATATTCAAACCCAGTCCAATTCCTCAATTATTTTGTATGCTACATAAACATAATATGTTTAAGTAGAATGCTACTGTGTGGACAGTTTTTAGATATCTTGCCTAATTTTAATGTGAACTTTGCTTGCAAAACTGCAGTGGACATCATTTTACGTAATAGTTGAACACAACAATCCAAAGATTTATGTATTATAGTAAAAATTAAAAACACTGTTAGTTATTTATCAATACTAGTGGTAATATAAGAGCAGTAAAGACATCAGTATGTGTCTGAAGTCCGGCAACATGGTTAAATTTGATTAAGTTTATAGGCCACCTAGCACGTAAAAAGAAAAAAATGTAAGAATAAACTAACATTACTGCCATATGTTTGTTTTCTCTATCGATTAGTTAATATTCGCTCTAAATTGTCAAGGTATTTACCTGTGTAACAACCTGTGCACCTATCCAAGTCACAAAATCCAGGAACATTTCAGCTTTTACAAACTTTAGAAAGGGTCAAAACAGAAGAAACAACTTTTATAGGTAAGCATGTATTTGAGTGTCAGAATTGAAAGGTAGACCTAAATGGTTTCGAAATAACAAGCAAAGTGATAAAAAAAATTACTTTTCAACACAATGTCTACATCTTGTGTGTGACAAGGGCTGCTCCAGGAGAGTCAATTCCGGCTTGACGTGCTGTCACAGTGAAACAGGTTGGTTTTTTTGGGGGGTTTTTTCCTGAAAGTGCTACTCCAAGCAGCTGAATGAAACCCCCCACCCCCAAAAAAAACATGACCCTTGAGAAAATATAGCTCTGTTCAGCCATATGCCTTGGCATCTGTGGAAAAAGAGAAGTCTTTATAGCTAAATAAATATAATGACCAGTTCCTTCTTTCTCTCTTGCGAGCCCTTGACTTCAAAAACACAAATTCATTTTGTTTTCATTTAGTCTTCTGAAAACGAATCTGCATTCCTGAGCTGGAAACCAACAGCCAAATAAGGCTAAAACATTTAGATAAAAAAATACTCTTAAATTTGTGCCACACTTCTGCTAAAACTGAAGTCAACGTTTCCTGGTGCTATTCCGATTGGCTCCAAGTCATAATGTATGATGTCAAAGCAATATCTATGATAAAGATTGAATTTATTTTGAATCGATTATGTGAACTAGAGGACACCAGTTTAATTGAAAAGAGGAAAAAAATACACAATTACAAAAAAGAACAAAATACTAAGATATATTGAGTGCATTCACAAAACTCACTTACTGAAATATGATTTGTTGTATAAATAATTGAAGCAGTTTTAATGCTGAAATAGTGTAAATATGTTTGAATATAATCATTTCTGGACAGACGCATTAACTGACACAAAGGTCACGACATTTAGGGTTTTGTGAGCAAATGCATACAATTAATGTCTAGAGTTATGTTCACTGGTAATTTTTTTCTTCATAATTTCTGCAGTTTGGTCAGGAATGCTGGATATCAACTTCTGGGCAAAGGCTTGAGGAATGACAACCTATTCTTGGTTTAATATCCCATGGAGTTAATTACAAACTGCCAGCTTTTGCTCACCCAAGTCTTTTTAGAAATGACCTACGGCTCTGAATTGAATTAAGATCTGGGAAGCCTCTTGAAAACAACTTTAACATTCCAATTAGATTATTATTGAGCCACTTCTTTATGAATTAATTTTTTTTTTACCATGGTGCTCCATCATGCTGAATAAAAAAAACAGATATCCACCAAATTATTCTGGAATGAAGAAATCCCTGTCACTTCTGGTAATTTTGCAAAATCTTACTCACTTCTTGACATTGTTTGGACAAATGTGTTTCTTTGAAATCCTTCTAAAGCCCTCTTCATTGTTATTTCTTTCCAGGCACCGATTAATACCAGCAATTATGTTATATGTACATATTCATATTGCTAGAACATGAGATAGCAATGATTTTAAGCACATCCAACACAACAATTACAGAAAAAAAAGATCTTTCATACAAAGTAAAATGTGTAGACCACGTAAGCTCTTTGAAGTTAATTAACATGCACTTGGATATTTGGCACAATAACTGAACTGTCATCAAGAGACAAGAGATGGAAATTTTGCTCAGCAGAACAGTTGTGTCACTGCCAAGGTTTTTGGCCTGGCTGTATTCCTGGTAAACCTCCAGCTGCTCCACAAGAACTACAAAAACACAACTTCCCCCCCACCCCCCAAAAAAAAATTATAAACTGCAATGTGCATTCATGTATTCAGGTAAAAGTATAAGCAATGTTTCTTAACAGGATAGAATCTGAAAGGAAATAAGACTACAGGGTCATTCACATACTCAGCTGTCATATATGTGAACTGATTTGCAAAAATTATTACATTTTCCAAAAGTTGAATCCACCTTAAAACTCTATTAAACTTTAAGCTATGAGAAAAGAGCGGGTTCATCAACTTGCAGGTTACATTTGTCCTTTTGGAACATGTATATATTTGTTCACCTTTTTCTTATAGCAGTGTTTACCTTGCATTCCCTCTAAAGTTGCAGCAGATAATTTGTGTAGAATTGCTAATACTTGTTAAGAGAATAAAACCTAAAACCTTATACTACTGTCACAGTCTCATTTTTAATGACTACATAACCTTTTCAGGCAGTCAGTATTGATTTGATTTCCAGTTCATGCAGATCTTTTTTAGCAAGTATTTTTACTCTGCGACATCAGCATTGCAATTTAAAGATGCTATGTCCCATTGCATCAGAATTTATGCAACTCCAAGTCAAACGTCAGAAAAAAAACCCTAGATTTTTGCTAAACTGTGCAGATATCATCTGTACTGATGAAGGTTTACACACTTTGGCATAGCTAGTGCTTGCAGTGGTTGACATAGCAGGGGACTTGGATTTATTACTTGTGTATAGAGAATTTAACCTTTATCCCCAGATGGTCACTTAATTGTTAAAAATAGTGAAAAAAAGTGAAAATAATACACCAAAAGTAAATATTCAGATGCGGACTGTACATTTTGCAACCTTCAATCCAATAGAAGTGTATACATGTTGATCACAAACCTCAAACGTAGCTTATGTGTGTGATGGGACTTAATGTTTCCCAAAATGTGCATCATTGCTTCCAATTAGAGGTAAAACCCCTTTTTAGACGCACTAAGAGATGCAGCAAGATAGGAAACGACAGCCGCTTAAAAATGTGTTTTAATTTATGTTCAAATTCAACATGGGTTCCCAAGCTTTATATACCCGACACGGCTGGGGTATCAGCATGAGCTCCTAAGTGATATTATTATAATCATCTTACTTGTGTACAGTAACTGAATCTCATGAGCAAGAAAGGTGCACAGCAGGTGTGAGAAAAGGTCTGTGCAGGAGAACCGGAGAGCAAATGGGCCTAAAGAACAAATGGGATTTCACAGTTTGGAAGCGATGAAAACCAAAGCTAAACGGAGAGGTGGATAGATGTATGATAATGTCTCCCAACATGAGGCAAAAAGCAGCCAGTAAGAGGTGAGATACAGTGATACCTGGGTATTTATGATCCCAGAGAAGGAGGCTGTATTTGTTATTGTCGAGTAGTTATGACATACATAACTAGATTGGCAACTCTCCACATAGCTGAATTTAGTTGGTTTCTTGTTTTCATTGGTAAGCAGAAAAGATAACAGTCTTTAAAGCGAGTTACAATAAGTAAGTTAAAGGACACCTTGACCAATAAAATGCGCCTGTTTCAACTTTGTTACGCAGCAATAAAAATAATCAGATTCAACTTCAAATAACTTTTGTCTTCTTGGTCTCTTGAAACCAAAGTTCACCGGTCCATATGGTTGGGTCAAGGAGAAAAGCTGAAGCAATGCCAGGCTCTGCAGTAAAAAAACAGGGAGCTCTCTTGGCACACTGTATCAAATTATGAATAAATAACCCAACATGCTGTTAGCCTGGAGATAAAACACACACCATTAGCTTTCACCCCCACAAAAAAAATAATAAAAAAAATAAAGAATTCACACAAACTGCCGAAGCAGATGGCTGCATCGTCCTGCTCACAATCTTTGTAGCTTGAACACGCAAGGCACAAGAGGGCACAAAGCTGCGCTAAGTTTCGTTCGCTGTAGCACACGCATGTTCTTTCCCCCCGTCCTCTCTCCTCCTATTCTCCATTTTTCCACAGTCTTTGCTCCCCAAAAAGCCTTTCTAATAAATATTAATGTCGGCTCCCATGCGGTGGGGCAGGGCTTACTCACAGCCAAATGATCCTAGCACAGAATAATGAAGCCGCTGGGATCCAGGTGAGAGGACGAAAGGAGGCTTATGTAACTCGGTGCCTTGTCAGGTAAGTTTCATCCATAATTTAACACCTGGCGAAGGAGACCGGGAGATATAGGAGGAGACGTGGAGAATTAGCCCCATAACCTGGAAAAGCTGGGGAAATCAGGGAAGCAAACGTAACGAGACAGATTTGGAGTGAAAACAGCTTCGCAGATAAGTTTTGTGGGAAAATTGCTGAATTTCTGTTTACCCACAAATTTACTATTAACAAGCACCGGCCAGTCCTCCAGCAGAAATGATCAATACAACATTTGCAAACAAATGCCTGCCGCGAGAGAACTCGGACCTCTGGAAACGCTGTATGTGGCTCTGTGCGTGTCCCCTGTTGACACATAAAAACAGG
Organism: Poecilia reticulata; assembly: GCF_904066995.2. Lineage (NCBI taxonomy): Eukaryota > Metazoa > Chordata > Actinopteri > Cyprinodontiformes > Poeciliidae > Poecilia > Poecilia reticulata. The sequence continues at coordinate 7,073,693 of NC_088852.1, read as the reverse complement.
ACAAATGGATCTGACAGGCAATTTGACACACACAGTAGGTGACAAAGTCGTATTTTCTGAAGATCAATCTGCTGTGCACACGCTGCCGCAGAACATGAGTCAGAATGAACTGATGAGGCAGAAAAAGGGAAAATGGTCATTGATTTGGATGACCTCTGAACTTTGCATTTTGACATTATTATGATCCCACTGTAGAAACCTGACAAATCTGCAAACTACACATGCTGCTAAATTATTTCCTTCTGGTTTTATTAAGCCAACATTTCACTGAGCAGCAAACAATTTGTGGAAAATGTAATTAAAATCATTACTTTAAGACAGATGTTGTCCCAAATTTTGCCTTAGTTATGTCTAATTTATGCAACCATTTATAATGTAAGTTATATCAAAGATGTATTTTTTCATACATTTTTTCACGTACATGAGATTGCGTCAGCATGTGTGTGACTAGAGGATATATATGCATGCACATAATTACCATGGAAATAGTCAAATGCATATTCATAGCCCTGCTATGCCTGAATGCATACATTTACTATTAAGTGTGTGCCCAAATTTGTATAATATATTCATATCCTTGCATGTGCTTGCTTGTCCTTGAATAAATAATTGCCTTACCATGCAGGGTTCAGTTTAGGGCCACAGATACATCGCGTCCAAGGGCCAAGCAGGTGCCAAAATGATGGGAAGGCCTCCGCGGAGCTCCATTAATTGAGCTGTCATAATGCTACGTCCTCGCTTTCCAGCAGACTCTCCTGTTGTCAACTGCATATCACTTACACATTTCAAACATGCTGTTTACTCATCTCTACAACTCAGCAGTTTGCCCTCTGCTGGAGTCGGGACCAGAGAAAGTTCAGAGGCGCAACTGTGACAAACCAAACGCTGCCGCTAATAGCTGGACGTTCAAAGGCAAAAAGAGCTGCTTGAGTTTCTCCTCGTGTTTAATGCCGTGGCCCAAGAAAACTAAAAGGTCACAAAAGGCAGCACAGCTGAGGGGTTTGCTGTCACTAAACACTTTACTGGGTTTATGTTGTTTTAAAGAAAAAAAGAAGTGTGTTTTTACTGTGCCTGTGAGACCATTTAGTCAGGGGAGTATTTAAATGTGTCTAGTACTATGACAGAAGAAAGGAAAGGAGGTGTGGAAATGAAACGGAAAGGCTTTCCTCCATTCATATTTGATACTTAGAATGACTATAAAACATTTTGTTAAAAATAATCTAACAGGAAGAGAACTCAAACTTATTCCAGTAACAAACTACAAAATATTTGCATTAGTGAAAACATCATATCCTGAGGAGGGCCTGTGAATTTCTGAGTTTCTCTCTCTCTCTCTCTCTCTCTCTCTCTCTCTCTCTGAGGTTCCAACCTGGAGGTGTTGTCAGCTTGGCTGTGAAGTGTCACCGACACTAATCTTAGCTTAAGAAGAGAATATTTAGCATCAGTTTGGACTATAGGAAAGGTTGATGGAACTGTGGTTATGTGTTCAAGTCCTGCAGTTTCACAAGAAGGATGCTTTAAATTGGGAGGGAAAAAAAGCATTTCTTTTTGGACTGGACCACAGAAAGATAGCAGGACAATTATGGTAGCATTATGGCAACACAGAAGTGACCTTGTGGGAGCACAACGATGCCATGGCAACGTTGTAAATAGTGCAGTAATATTGTGTGGCCATAACATTACAGAATTTCAGCACCGTGACAAGGCCGTTCCAATTGTGGAACTAGAGCAGCAACATTGCAGGACCATTGAGTTAACATTGTAGGCTGATTGCAGAATACTTGAAGACCCATTGTGTTAAAATTGCAGAACCATTCTAGTACCATTACAGGACTATTGCTCCAACATTGCTAGACCACTGGAGTAATATTGCAGTAACAATGCAATAGGACCTCTGCAGAGAAATGACAGGAACGCTGCAATTTTATTATGCCACCCTTGTGGTAACATGGCAGAACCATTGCCTTAGGACCACTGGTGTAACTTGTTGGACAAATGATTCAGACTGATGACAATATTCAAGGAAAACACATTTAAATTACTGTACTGTAACAAAAAAAGCCCAGCCAAGGGTCTTTGCAAAAACACATCAAATCATTAACTGAAATGAATATGGAATAAGCATTACAGTCATAAATTTGTGAACATGCCATATTAGTCATTATAAATTATCCTGCAACAAATCTTCTCTTGCCATGTGGCTGTATAAAGACTTGGAGGCCGCAGAGATGATTTAGGACCCAGTTTATTCGTTTGTTATGTGCTGCAAGGCCTTTGGAGCAGCTTTGTTTTCTGCCTTTGCCTTTCTCAGCTGAAATAAAAATGAACAAAAAGTTTGTAAACTTGACTGCTTTGCTCCTCTGTGCCTTAAAAAGTCTTTCCTATTTTGTAAAGGGACCACTTTTCAGTCGATCTTTATGCTCACCAACTGCAGTCTTCCTCAAAAGGCAGATGTCTACACTTGTTATTTTTTCATCAGTTTACTAAAGTATTGATTACTCCCTAAGACAACCGTTCTTGGCATATTGTGGGCTCATATTTTAAGATTAAATTAACATGCAAAGGGAACTATAGAAACGATGATGAAAATTACAAAAGTGTGCTTTTGCTTGTTTGTACGGGGGAATAACTGCAGTTTTTCCTATAATTTGGATGTCAAGACCAGAGAAAGAATACGAGGGATAAAACATCTGAATTAAATCTAATACAACTTATTACAAAACAATTACGTTACAACTATTACGCAATAGTTTTTGTTAAAAGATATCTTGCCTACAATTTAAGAAAAGTATGAAAATCCTTTAAAGAAAACTTAATTCTAGTAAAGCCAGTTCTAATGAGACATGAGTGCATTTTACAAATAAAGGCAAAGGAGTCAGTGGAGACCTGAAATCAAGCCGGCGAGCAAAATTGGCATCCAGACTAAGTTCAAATGTCAGTGCTAGTCAGAAGACGTTAAAGCTGTCTTGACAGAGCAATTTATTTTGGACCCACATGACCCAATTTTCTAACTGCTCTCCTGTAAATATATCAATTTGTTTTCTGTTTTTGAGGGATTATCTGCTTCTGACATCTTTGTAAAAGAGGGAGGGGAGGAAATGTATATAGACATGCATTTAAATAAATGAGCTGGTATTTACGTTAATGTGAGAGGTAAGGCATACAAGTGTTTAGAAAAGATCCTTTTCTTATGCTGTCCTATTACAAACAAAAAACAAAAAAATATGTTAATAGAATTTTATAGGATAAATAAATAAAAAACTACTGCATAATTAGTGATGGGGGAGGAAATTGTTTAATTTTTTATTTTCAAATAAAAATCTGAAACCAATGTTGACTGTGTACAAAGCAGGCAATTTATGAAAAACAACAATTCCTCTAAATTTTACTAAGGCTAACCAAAGGTGGTGGTGGACTGTGCATCACACTTTTCAAATGCATTATTTTGTATTGGCCTAGCACATACATCCTCAATTAAAATACACTGATATGTGAAATAAAGTGGTATGAATACTACTGCATGAAGATGTGTGTTAAACACAGACTATGGTTCTGAAAAAAAGCTGGCTCCTGGTAGTTTTCTGTTAAGTGATCTATACAGTAAAAATGTGCATTTTTGTACATGTCAGCATGTTAGGAACAACAGTGAATGTGTGCTGGTATCACTCTCAGTCATCACTAGCGTAAGAGCTAGGTGTCAGAGTGTCACCAGTTACTTGTTAGACGAGTGACGGGTGACTTGTCAACATCAGCAGATGACACTTGTAATGCATCTTCCCATTGAGAGAGCCAGACGTTTGCTGAGCTTTCCGGCATCCACCAAATGCAAAAGATAAATAAACAGCTGTGAACTTGGTGAAATAGACACAAGGGGGAATGTTTGCTCGTGCAAAGCTCTAAGGAGAAATAAGTAAACCCAAGAGTGGGGAAGTGAGTGGGCGTACACCAACATTTGATTGACAGTTCAATCATGAAACATTCAGCAGAATCCAGCATTCCTGGAAACTAGACCAGGAAAAGGTCTACATCCCAGAGCAACTGCAGTACAGCTCTACACTGTGAAACCTTTCATGTGGCAGTAACAACTTCTCACTTGAATCAACATAGCCAGACTTTGTCTCTCTTGTTGCCATTTGCTGCTTCCTGTGTTTCACAGTAATGTCAAGACTGCCAAAAGACACATGAGGTATTGATCTTAGCCCCCTCGACAAAGCTGCACGTCTGTGCCGAAGGAGAAAAAAAAAAGGAAAGGAGAAGAAAGGGGTGTGAGAGTGCGAGATGGATGGCAGAATGAAAAAGAAGCAGAGAGAAGCAGCATGGAAAAATCTGATAAATGCAGACAGTGTCAGCTGGTGATCTCCTCCTACCAGGGCGTGGAGAAAAAAGACTCATGCTTTTCACCTGACTCCCATAGACTGGTCAATAGGATAGCCCTATTACAATTGCAGCCTTGCTGGCGGTGGATATGGACTTGACAACAGACCCGCGGGACATTATTGGCTGCACTCTCTTTCAATAACCGCTACCCATCTCCATCAGTCAGCGCTGTCAGCCGAGTTTGTAGCTGTTTGTTTTGGCCATCTTTCTTGCTTTCTGTCTACTTGTCTCCTGTTCTTTTCTCCCTCTTTGCTCTTTCTATTTCCTGCAATGTGTTTCCAACCTCTGCACCTGGGTTCCAGGAGCTTTTCTACCCCTGTGACGCTTCTTTTCATCTTCCCTTGCAAACCCGCCTTTCATACCCTTATTCAATCTCTTCCTTTTCCGCTCTCCCTCCCCCTCTTTTCATCTCTCTATTGCTACATCTGCTGGTACAAACTGCAGCAAAAAAAGATTCTATAAAGCTGAGTATTTGCTGCCAGAAAGATAGCACCCCACACAAAAGTGACCTGTTAATTCATGCCTTTATTTCCAGCTTTTTAAAGAGAGTGAAAGCATCATTTTATTCAGTGACTACCTCGAGCACATAAAGAGAGACATAACTTCAGGGGTCAGTTTTAAAAGCTCTCACTTTGAAAGTGCAGGCAAGCTATGAATAGTGTTTACTAAAGTACTGGTACATGAAAAATTATTATTTTTCAGCAGGAATGTTTGCCTTACATGTCGGGGTTTTTCCAGGCTGCATCATCTATAGCATCATCTGTGACATATAGAGCAACAAACAAAGCTTCTGAATAATGATGGACAAATACAAACCTTGAGAATAACGTAACACGCCAATTTCTTTTCACAATTAAAAATATGAAAAAAATTTTGTATTCAGACCCCCTAAGTGAACACTTTGTCCTGCTGGGCAGTGGACCTTCACCCCAATCTTTTACAGCTTTTCTTCAGCTTTTACAGCTTCACAGGTTTTCTTTCAGTATTTCCCAGTTAGCTCCATTCACCTTAGTAACTCTGCAGCTTTTCTGTTCCTGCAAAAGAGAAGCATCTCTGCAATATAATGCTAACGCCACAATAAATTTTAGTCATCCTTCAATGACGCAATACTTTAGAGAGCCTTCTTATGCCATGATTCATGGAGAATATGAGCTTTCCACTCTAGACACTGAGGTGCTTACACACTCTTCTGTGCAAAACAATCAAATTCGGCCACATAGAATGAAAGATGTCTGTGAATATCAAGTCCACAGCACGATGCTGCCTCCGTCATGTTTCCACTAAAGGGGAAGATGCATTCAGGGTAATTTTCAGTGTTAGTTTTCCACCACACATAGCATTTTGCAATATGGGCCATGTGCATGCTTGCTTTGTCCCTTACAAAACGAACGGTTCTCTTTCAGTTGTAATATCAGCTTGCTCCAAATTGAGCTGTGGATCTCTAGACTTTCTACGAAGTTGCCATGGCTACCATGTTTCTTTGATTGATGCTTTTCTGGTCTGGCCTCTGGGGTCAGGTGGATGTCCATGTCTTCAACAAATGTGGATTTTTCACTACTTCTATGGATTAAAAAGGTAGTGAACATTTGAAATGTTAAACGTTTTATGACAAGCCTGCTTTAAATATTTCCTGTCTGGTGTGTTCTTTGGTCTTTCTAATGCTATTTGTTCACTAATATTCTCTAACAAATCTCTGACTCTGATTTACCAATTGTTACAATAGATTTTTATTCATGGGCACTAGACAAAGGTGCGCAAAAGACATTTGTGTAACCTAATTTACGATTAAAAAGAGTTTAATCCTTCTTCCATTTCTGAATTATACACTCCTTCCTTGACATATTACATAAAATATGTTCAGGATGTGTTGATAGTTTTGCAAATCTCTGTGCCCCTTACTAAGAAACCTGTAAGCATATTTTCAAAAATTAGAACAAACTTCAAACTTGTCTCATCACCAAAAACAAGCCAAAAAAACAAACAAAAAAACTCAAAGGCTAGAAACTACTGAATAAAACCTTGAGGCTTTGCAGTAAGAATATTTAGAATATTGCAGTAAGAAACAAATCATGCTAAGAAGCTTACATAAGTTTTCTTAGCAGCTTCTCAGAAATGCATTGCAATAAAGTGGAAATCAAATTCAACCCTTTCAATTAAAATATGACTTTGTGAAATCAACAGCTGTGTGACCCGAATGCATCTAGTAAAGTAAAGTAAAACAGTAAGACTTTTTTAAAAATAAATATGGCAACTATTTTTAAGGTACATGCAAAACCTATCAGCAATCTGGGTCCCTGTTCTCAAGCTAGGCTTGACATGACATATAAACAATAGTGACACCTTTTATCCTGCACTGCAATTCCTTTATACATTTATTTAATATTTAACAATCACTTATGTCCATTTTTTTTCTTCTTTTGTTATGCAATAGTAAATATGTGTCTCACTACTCAAGAATTATAAACTCGTCAATCAGTAATTGTAACCTTGTTCTTGAAAAATCCAAAATAAAGTATTCTGAAGAAACAAATGCTTCCAGTAAGACAAACTAGATGTCATGAAAGAAGTTTGTCAAGGTTGAATTGGATTGTGAAATGTGGAAAAAACGCCACATCGGATATCGAATGAGCTTCAGGCTGTTGTGCAGCAACTGGGAATGTTGGTATCAGCCTTTGCTTTATGCTGCATGCTGAATTAAGCAGCAACCCATAGGAGATGACAAAAGACATGACTATTGAAAGAAAGATACAAAAAGGCTTAACTGATGCTTGCAAAATCCCTCTGGATTGTGTGAAATTGCCAACTGTGAGCAGCAAATAAAAATAGAGCCGTGTGAGAATTTTAACATGGTAAGAAAGTGGAACATCGTGGAGTTTATTTAAAATCCTCAAAGGGAAATTAAAGTGAGCACATACAGCAAAATGTCTCTCTGACTGTAAGACAAGACAGATTGAAAGAAGTGTTTTAGTTAGTTGCGCTACTCTTATAGCAAAGGCTAAGAAGCATGTTTTTTTGTTGTTGTTTTTGTTTTAAATTAATCTGATCTAAAATGTTAATGAAAGAGAGATAATAAAGTGGTATTCATGGAAGAGTTCTACGCCCAAAACCGCTGCTAACTTAAATGTTTCACAATTATCAAAAAAAAAAAAAAAAAGCAAACATCCCCAACATTTGGGAAAATATCCTGTGGACTGAAGAAAGTCAAAAACGGCAATTCTGTCAGTTGTTGAGGGTGACATAAGTATTTATAAAGCTTAGCGGTTACTTTTTCCAGCCCAAGAAGTAAACCAAAAATGTATTCCTTTCATATTACAAAATACGAGTCTTAAACAGACATGCAGCCTTTGTAACTTTTCTAAAAAATTCAGACCAATTAGTCAAGTTATGTTAATAGTTTTAAGTCATTTCCCACTTTAAGCCAATAATGTGTCACCTCTGCTTTGATAAGACTTCTTGTTTGTGCCCTCTCTTCTCAACACGCTGCAGTTTTACTTCTTCCCACCTTCACCTCCCTCACATGCCCCAGGCAGTCAATATCAATATCCAGCGACAAACTGTACTGAGTACCGCATTGCATTTAAAAAAAAAGAGAATAAATAAGTCAATGAAATGGCATGCACAACCAAATCATGCTCATTCAGTGAAGAGAAACTAGGACAGATAGATTCTCTTTTTATTTATTTATATATACACTTTTTTTTTTTTTTTTGCAGTCTAATGTATTCCTCTGTGCCTGGCACAAAACTGCAGAGCTACTCTCCATCACAAGCAAATACAAGATTGAATTTTGGGGGAAAGAAGGGTAAGAGGGGAGGGGGGAGACACAGATAGAAAGATTGAGAGGGAGAGAGAGAGTGGGTGGGAGTGGGGAAAGTGTGGAGAAGTGAATCCAGTAAATCTGCGTGTGTGTGTGTGTGTGTGGGGGGGGTGCACATGTGTGTGTAGCTTACTGGCAGAGGGGGATGTCTGATTTCTTTTCATGCCCTGTTCTCCTGTTCTTTTCTGCCCACTTCCTGAAGAACCTGATAAAACAAGTGGGAAAAACTCAGGAAACATTCTATTTAACAGCTATACAGCTGACACAGAAAAACCCTTTAATGATTTTAAAGTAGATTTCATCAATCCTATTTCAAAAGGCACACAACACACTCGTATCTCCCGTTACCTTCTACTAAACTCAAAGCTCCCATGTTTTTATTTCATGTTGAAACATCATATAGGAATAAATCTCTGGATGGCACAGATCTTTTTTTTTATATTATAAAATAAGAAAAAAATATGCTTAATTACTCATACAATAAATAAACTGAACACATCTACGCATGATTTTTCCGCAATGTCATTTTAGGAGCTCTATTCAAAATTACGTTGAAAATGAGTTGGAAAATTTTGTGCAAAACAAAAACCCAGGTAGCTCTTCAACAAAATATCAATAGTTTGCTTTTGTTAGTAATTCGATCTGAAACACTGTTCTCTTTGGCAGGAAATATTATCAAGGAGCAAATTATTTATTTAGTGTGGATAATTCGGGATGTCTGGTAAAATATTACCACCCCCATTCAAAACACATCCAACAAGACCTCAGCAGTGAAAGCTCCATTATGTTCTGATGAATAGAGGGAGTAAAGCTGTCTTTTCTGTTATCACAGCACAGTAGATGACTATTCCAAGCATTCAGCTACTTTGCATTCATAGAGGACCTAGCATTAGAGTGCACTGATACGGCCAAATCATGACAGGGATTGCAAAGGTGAAGGTTGTGCACACAAGAAACTGTGTGTAAAAAAACCACAAACGTCTGACTTTTATGTCTCAAGAAACTGCACCGCATGCCAGTAGCAGTCTTAACGGGTGTATACTGTTTCTATTAGTGCCATGCTCATTCAGTGCTTCTATCTTAATCAAGCAACACCGGTGTGCACACATGCTGAAAAAAAAAAATCCTACTCAAATTAAAAACATCTAAAAAAAAAAGCAGATTATAAAAACATGAAAACAAAATATTCATGAAAGCTGCTTTGCAATCGCTTTCTTTATTAACAAAGACAAAAGGAAGCTTGTAAAGATTTTATGTACCAAAGAGAAAAATCAAAAATGGAAACCTGTGGAGTTGCATTTTAATTTTTTATTTGTTGAATTAGCCTGGGGATAACTACATAAAACAAGCCCAGATTGGCGCTAGCTTGCTGGAGAATGTTTTATAAGGTTTTGCATTCAAAATGGCTTTACACGTACACCAATATGTTATGCAAGGACAAAACCTCTGAGATTAGACATGAACAAAGGTAAGCATGCAAGGATTATAAAAACATCTGTAATAATAGCAAGGAGGTAATTTACCAACTTTTGCAAACGAATAGCATGGATGAAGCTAAAGTCTGAATATTTTTGACATGTTAAAGGTGTTTGGTTTCCGTTACTATCCATATCTATGTTTTAAATATCCAAAACACCAAAAGCTCCTCCTGCAAGACAGAGCTCTTCAACCCGTTTCTTAAGGCTGAGTTCAGCTGTCCAACAGATGCAGCTCATTTCAGCTGCTTATGTCCAAGATGATGTTGTTTTGGTCATTTCCTATATCTCATTATCATGAGAATGTTGATGGACCAGTAAATCCAGAATTTAAAGATCTTTTGGGCTAAAGTGTTTCTTCATCTTGACACACATTGCAGAAGACACTGTCCCAATACTTGCATCCATATTTTTGCTCATTACTTGTATCACAAAGATAATTGAATTTCTTCACTTGATGCAGAGACTGGCCCAATCAGAGAGCAGTCAGATGCCAGCACATCCACACCATCACAGAATGTTGTTACAAACTACAGTGTCCCACAAGGCTCAATTTTAAAACCTCCGATGATGACACACAGTTCTATATTTACGGGTCTGTATTTTAGATATTAAAAGCAACCCAATGTCAAACACTGGTAATTCATTATCCTTTTATCTCTCTTTGTTTGCTTCTTCCTTCTTGTGTCACTGGTCTCCATTATTCAGGATATTTTTCCAACCACATTTCTGCTTTTAAAACAATAGTTCTCCAATTTCCTTCCAGGTTTTAACAATGCATTGCACACTTCTTAGCCCAATTTTAGTTGTTTTCTCTGCTATATATACATACACACATATATACACAAATGATTTTTGCCCCATGTGGCAATTTTGACCCATCTTTCTCTACATTGGAATTAAACTACCATACAAATTAAAAAGTTTTAATCTATGTCTAAGTGACTTATTTTTTTCTCTAACCTTTTGCTACTTCTTTTCTTACCTTTTGCTATTTATTCATTGAAGTGCCGTACTCAAATATTGAAATGGACAAAAAGAAGATAACCTTTGAAAGTTAACCTAAAAAGTCATTAACCATTGGACTATTTAAATACTAACAAAAAAATCAATTTTAACAACTTCCGTCACTTAACATTCCTGAGCAGCAGACAGCATTAATGTCCTAGCCTCGCCCATAAACAGGGTGTACCAGGACAGGACTGAAAAGAGGCTTGTCACAGAGAGCAGAGAGTCGTAGGCCTGTGTAATTACAATCAATAATTCATTTTCCCCTTTTCTGCCACTGCTCCATTCAAACAACCCCTCACACACTATAGAAAAAGCTCCCAAATCTCCGCCGGGTCACAGTAATTGGACTAGGATTTTTTTTTCTTTCCTCTTCACTTTTTCCCCTTCTCTTTCTCACCTGACAAAAATCTCATTAGCTAAATGCAGAGGAGGGCATTCTTCTCAAGGTAATTGTCTTCAACTGCTACGTGAAGCTTTTGATGCCCTTTTCCAGGTACTGCTATTGTTCTTCTGGCTTTGTTAATTTGGGGAACAGCGGGAACTTTTGGCTGTTGAGCGTATGGGTGCCGTACAATAAGGCTACCGTGCTATTTTCACCCAACAATAACAGAACCTATTAAAGATCCCAACCCGTGCATTTGCAGTATTTGAAAGAGGAACATTTCCATGTGTACAGGCTGGAATAATTATGGCAATTCGTACATTTCTTCACATGGACGGGGAATTTAATTACTATTGAACAAGAAGCCAACAATTGCGTGAAGGCATTCATTCGACGTCTTGGCGCCTTCTTTATAGGTGCGTTTGAGCAGAGATAATTACATTCTCCTGCTAATGTAAAGGACTTGAACCGAACATTCCTTTTATTTAAAATCCCTCTGATGATTTGGACATTTTTCAGACAAATCTACTACAATTATTATGTTCCATCACCAATCTCCACACGGCCTAACATTATTGCTGCCATTCATCAGACCCATAATGACAACTTTAGCTATAGTCATAATCAATCAGTATTTTTATAACCATCATCATTGCTGAGATCACCACTGTCGTCATAGGCTGTGCTGTCACATGTGGAGCTAGTATAACTCAAAACATGGGAAGGAATCAGTCAGTGTCAAGCAGGAGATTGCTCTGGGACATTGTAAAGATCATGGCTAACAAAACATGTATTAGCTTCTGCACAGACACACTACAGCTGCACATTTCTATCTGTGGGTGTCACCCACAAAGGCACAGATAATGGTGGTTGCGGCTGGCTCCCCTGTCACTCTGCCATTCCCATCTTCCTGGCTGAGATCTAATGTGACACTTATAGCTATTGCATGGCTTAGCCCCTAGATAGCAAGAAACCATGCCTGAATGGAAATGAGACTGTCATCTGTCAGCTATACCCATCAAATCACTGGAAGGCTGACAAAGAGAGTGGAGGAAAGATTGAGAGATACTATGTGATGGGGAGAAAGAGCAGGGACCCTGAAAGATGCCTTCTATACTGGACCCTCATCACCAACACTTTTATCCAATAACACCATGATTAAAATGGTACAGATTATAAATGTAGATAGATGTGAACTTAAGTTAATACCTTACAAGTCTTTGGCTAAATACTTTTCACTGATGCATCTGAGAGATAAAGGAATATCTTCAAAATTTGAGAGTTTTCAATAGATACTGGTGCTAGAGGAATCTAATGAAGAAAAGTCACAAAACATAAGCAACAATGGCCGCCAATCAATACTGGTTTCATTATCCTGAACACAGAGCTAAAGAAAGAGTTAAATCACTAATTTCTTCATCTGTATCCATGTTTCTCATTCAGCTCATAGCCAGGATCAAGAAACAAAAATGTAATACTTGTCTCGTCATTCACTCTGTGTCATTGCTCTACCCACGTCCATCATGAACCGTGCATAGAGTAACAAGTGGCCCATAGGAGAACCGTTAAAATCAGAGTTTATTCAAAATAACGTGAACATGTGCAGTCACTGTTCAAAATGAACTGTGTGTAGTCAAATGAGTTGAGCAAGGGCTAACAAAACAGATTTATAAAACTAATATGACTAAGCATACACACATCTAAGATGCCAAAAAAAAGAACAAATGTAACTATAAGCCTCAAACATTTTAAAAAGCTATAATCCAGTTTCAAAATTAAATTTTCTAAAAAAATCACAAGACCTTATTAGGTCTTCATGCTGTATGACAGAGATCCATCAAAAAGAATGTCCTGTTTGTCACAACATTGTCCTCGGTAGAAAAGGGTAAAAAAAAAAAAAAAAATTATGTTATTTAAATAATCCCTCTTACAAAACGAGGAGAAAGATTAAACTCGGGTGCTCTGCTCAGCTAGGCTAGACGAAAAGTAATTATTCAAATGAAGGCAGGGTCTCACACATCATATGCAGCGGCTCTCAAGAATTGGCATGGGTGTGTGTCTACCTTCAATGTGATATTGGTCTGGTACAATTGAAGCGAAAACAGAAAAACAATGAAAAAAGGTGTTTGCGTAAAGATTGATACAGTGTATATGCACTATGCATATATAGATGTACAACTCAGTGCATTAGAATATTATTAAAAAGTTCATTTACTTCAGTAAAGAGTCTTGCCCAAGGGCACATGACATCTAAGCTGGTATACATAAATATGTGATCAGAAGGAAGGGTCTGATATCCTGATGTGTTTTACATTGCTTGTCTCCATCTACTTTGATTTTTTGATCAACTAAGAGGGAACTTACAAAAATTAAAACAGAAGTTGTTTTAATGGGTGTGCCATTACTGTCCCCAGAAACATCTCTGTATATAACTGGGAGCAGCAGAATTAATACAGTGCTTTAAACATCAGAACTTTATTCATTACATTTCAGCGCCCGTTAATGCAGTAAAGTTTCATAATAGAATGTCAGTCACAGTTTGAATTTTAATTTCAAAGTGCTTTCTATGCAAACCACGCTCTGGAGTTTTATACTGTACCTAGACCTGCTAAAAGAGCCTTGTCCAATTCTCTTGAAGGTGAAAGAAGAGTGAAGGGAGAGGCCAGTGAGCCTAAAATCAAATTAGCATCACAATAAATCAGCACCACAGAGACAGCAGTCAGAATAAAGGTGAGGGGAGAAGACCATGGATTTTCTGCCATGGGCGACCTACTGTCAGTCAACTGCCTGACTGGGTGCCTTATACAATGAGCATAAGTGTGTCTACATATGCACATACGTTCTTATGTCCATATGGAAAGAAAAACTTGTTCAACTATTCATGCTGCACACACAAAGGCAGAAGATCTTGGGAGTGCATACCACGTTCCATACATCGATTCTCCTAAAAGCAAGAAATCTTTAATAGTAGAAAACTTGATTGGGTGTGTTGACAGAACAGTGATCAATATTAATATCCCAAGTTACAGCAAGAGATCGCAGAGTAGGTACTCTGTGCTCTTTTGCACAGAAAATGCAGTCATTGACAGAAGAATACACTTACGCACACACATACACATACACACACATACCAGCTGGTAATTAGTCAGCCTGACAGAACATCCCATGGCAAGTAAGGACAACTACAGCAGAATTAGACCAGGGAAGCTACTGCTGAAAACATGCACAGAGTCACAGACTCACCCACTGTCACCAGGGAGGGTCTCTGCATGATACGAGGGCCTAATTAAGACGTAGAGATAATTGGGGGAGGGGAATGCAGCGGGGAGACAGGGTCTTGTGTGTGTAGCTGTTTGTTTCAAAGAGAGCTTCAATTATTTAATGCAATAGAACATGAACAAAAATCTCAGCGTCAGTTTCCCGTGGAGGGTCGGGCAAGGAAGGGGGAAAAGTACTGCAAGGTGAAAGGAAAGGACAATAAGCCAAGGAAAAACGTATACAGAGGGTGTACTTCGATGGGATGTATGCCAAATTTAGCAAGAGAGACAGGCTGAGAGGTCACAGAGAGGGAGAGGGAGGGAGAAGAGATAGAGGGGAGAGCGAGGGGAGTGAAAAAGTGAGAACGGAAGATGAAAAATGAGGGTAGCTTGCAGACAGTCCTCAGACGACACCGCACACTCCCAACGTAGTAGAGCCTGGGGGATACACAGGGAATTTTGGTTAATGCGGTCCGACGTGCCACAGCTCAGTGGCCCCATGACTGCCTGCTCTGATGAGGACAATGAGCTCTGTGTATATGTGCGAGGTATGCGCTAAGACTCTTCACAGGACAATGTGTTTTTGAAGGCAGCACGGGAAATTTGCACCTTGAGGTTTGTGCTAAAGCTCACATACAGTTCAAACCAGAAGTTTACATACATAAAGACATGAATAAAGAGACATAAATTAAGCCAGCTGAAATTCAAATGTGTTTTCAAATTGATAGTGACCCTAAGCATACAGCCAAAGTGGCTTAAAGACAGCAGAGCCAATGTTTTGACATGGGCATCACAAAATCTTGATCTCAACCCAATAGAAAATCTGTGATAAATCTGAATAAATGTACGTCAGTGAGGCAGCATACAAACATTTCTGAGTTACACTCATTCTGTCCGGGGTTATAGGCTAAGCTATTGTGAGAAGCTTGTGGAAAGAGACCAATAGCATTTGATCAATTCAGGAACTTCAAAGACAATCCTACCATGTATGTAAACGTATCATTTTGTAGACATTAATAAATCTCTGACATTCTTAATTTAATTACTGTGCCATTTACCAAATAGAACTGTTTTTGTTAACTCTGACCCCAAAACAAAAGAAGTTTGGTCTGACTTAACTTCAGACACACATAAAATAAAATAGTGTATCTGACTTCAATTGTACATTCAGACAATAGATTTAATAGGTTTAACAATTGGCAGGAAATTTATTTAACTCAGATTCCACACACCCACCTAAGAATGACTAGGAAGGGTTAAACACCCCATCAGGCAGCATATAGTAATATTTTAATCCGACTAATGCGTTCCTACTGACTGAAACTAATGTTTATGTTTTTAAGAGGGCCGGCCAGAGTCCCAATTTGAATGTTCTGAGGGATGATAAAAGGTTATCTTTGACATTACCAAAGATAAATCGTCAAAATGTTCCAGTGGAAATATTTGATTTATTTCGAACATGGTAGAGGTATAAAATCACACACATGAACAAGGAATGCAAAATTCAACGTGACATATATTGTTTAAATGTATAAAAAACAGATATTTTAGATACAGATATCTCTCCAAAATTAACATCTCTTTTACATTGTCTCGTTTCTTAACTGAAACAAACTTGATGGATAAAACACAATAGCTTTTCCATCTATTTTGCCAGTGGTATGAATAATTTTGACCTCCACCGGATATCCTATCAATACATGTTTGTTGCTCTGTTTTGAGGGTGGGCACAAAACAGAGCAACAAACCTTGCTCTGTTTTGTGCCCACCCTCCTCTTTCAATGGCAACATTTTCCAGGCATGAATATATTTTCAACCTAAAGTGCCTTACAGATTTCTGCTAAAGCCTGCTAAAGAAATGCTTACCAGCCAAACTATCATGTCAATGGAATGATATTAGTTTAATGCAAGCCGTGATATATTGAGAGCTGGAGAGAGACCCGGTGGCTCTACTGCATTTTGATACAGGGACATATCTCATGCGTATGAACTGGCTATCTATTGGTTGCAGCGCCATGCATCATGCATTAGCCAACATTTTAATCACCATAATGATGACTGTAACATAATTAGGTTTCTCCTGTGGTGTGTGTCTGATTTTGTCATTCACTTCCTCTGAGTGAATTCGAGGTCATATTTCTCTGCTGAGCTGAGAGGAGTTGGGGGGGCAATTCCTCACTTCTTCTTACCATGGGAATGCATCTTAGTCCCCCACTCTGCTCCCATTTCTCTGTACTTCACAGATGTGAATGGTGCTTTTATGGATGAGCCAGCTGATGAAGGATCCATCTTGTGTGATTAACATTTTCACAGGCCCGAGAATTGTCTGCGTGTTCAATTATCAGCGGAGAGCCCACCTATTGTTCCCGTGGCACGCTCCTGCTAAGTGGAAGTTTATTCCTTTAACACTGTGCATTAGCGCACATCAATTATGCAGGTTGCAGAAATTACGCATTTATGTATTCTGATAATTACATTTTTAATACAGCAGATGTCTGCCTCATTTATAGCAGTTAATGAAAATGAATGACAACCATTTTACAGTGGAAAGTTCATGAGGGAGCTGAAAATATGAGCGACTTTGTTTCGCATGGCCGGTTTGGACTGTGTCCTGAATGAAAATGTCTCCTTTATTGATTAGGAGATCTAAAATAACATGGAGCTCTAATTCCATTGTAGAGATCATGATTCATTTACATAATCAGGCTCTAAGTGCAGTGCTACAAAATGGCTGCTAACATAGAAGCGAATGTGCTGTTCTCATTTACATAAGTGGAAATCAGGCCACAAAGCAGGTACTTTCCTGTGTATCACATCCTTAATCACTCAACTTTCTCATGCTTTGAAAGCGTCAAAAACCTTTTTCTTAGCCGTTTCACATTATCAGCAGTGTTTGTCCAAACTTTACATACATTTTCTTATTGGT
This sequence comes from Poecilia reticulata, assembly GCF_904066995.2. Taxonomy (NCBI): domain Eukaryota; kingdom Metazoa; phylum Chordata; class Actinopteri; order Cyprinodontiformes; family Poeciliidae; genus Poecilia; species Poecilia reticulata. The sequence continues at coordinate 7,056,448 of NC_088852.1, read as the reverse complement.
ATTGATATTATCAATTTAGCCGTTTTGGTTATTTTGAACATTGTTTGGAGTGAACCGAATGTGCAACGTAATGCTTCAGTGATTGTTAAGAACAAGAACTGAATGCACAAGTTTCCATTTATTTTTGAAGTTTCTCTTATCCACACAATGTCAAAAACATTGTAGAAAGTTACTAATATTAAATGAGCTCTATCGATTCAGACAAGAAGAGTGATCAAATTTTCAGCGAGAATCATTTCATCGTCAGAGTTTGCAAGGAGTTTTTTCTTTAAGTTTTTCTCAACTTGGTTTGAGATATTTATTTAAATATCAGTATGTGTGTATATGTATGTTTGACAATGAGTGAGATACAGAAAATTATAAATTGAAACATGGACATCAATTTCTTGATTTTGAAAATCTTAAGTCGGAAGTTGTGCAATGTTCTCCCTGAAAGCATAATTTTTTCTTTTTTTTTAAATCATTAAAACACGCAAATGTAATTGACATTCTTACCAGTGGCGAGTGTGTGTAAACGTCTGTCCTGTAGTTTTCAAATTATGCAGCATTTATTATTAACTTGCCTCATATGCAATAGAAGGAACGAAACTGGCAGTTTTGCTGGGGAGGAATTGACAGAATAATGTTCGACATCCACTCAAATTTATGGTGGCATTTTGGCCAGGAACTGACATCTGAAAACTGAGTCACCAGCTGTAAGTGGCATCCTCATATAGGAAATCCTGAAGAAGAAAAAAATGACAGCAAGACAAATGCAATTTGCTTTGACGTTCTGAGACAGCGATGCATTTATTGTTCAGCCATTTGCAGCAATACGGACCTCATTATCACATGCTTTGGACAATGTCTCCAGAAACTAATGAGTTGGTCACAACTCGAGACATTTCTTTTTCTGCCACCCATCACAAGGATTAAAAATAAAATCGGTACGCATAAGTCACATCATCTGTCCTCTAATACAATCATGCTTTGAACTTTCCTGTCATGTCTCATAGAGGCAGTGAATGCACTTACAGCACAAGCACTTCCTGTATCGGGGAGTGTGTGAATTATTTGGCGAGCGTTTGGAGGACTGTTGTGATTCCGGAACAAGGGCAGTTGTTATCAGCAAAGATACTACCGAGATCCACTCTAAATGCAGATTTTTTTGAGTGTTTGACAAGTGCAAAGAGAATGCCTGCTGGGAAATAACCTCAACCATAATTAAATAAAAACACAAGAGGCCTCCAGTTACACTTTGCTCTCAGGGGTTTGACAGGTGATCTGGCTTAAAGGACCTCATATTAGCATTTGGGTATATTTTGGCCGGTACACTTCTTGTACTCGAGTTGAGATTCAACATCTTTTGAAGTTTTGTAGGTCAGTTTTTTTTTTCTCACTAAAACCCTAATAAACACTTCTGTTGAAAGAAAGGTTATACAATAACAGGAATGTCAAGTGCTTAAGCCGTAGCATATTGTCAGGATTGCGCCATGTCGAATTTGTCCTTATGTTTCAACTGTTACTACAGTTTATTTGTTTTATAAAGTTCAAAGTTTTTGTCAGAAGAATAAACATCCAGACTACAGCCCTGTCTGTGAGTATTAGTGCAAAATTGGAGACAGCTCTACTCAGTTTAGGCCAGCGCTTCTGTCTGGGATTAGTTTAGTTTATGGAGCTCATGCATCACATTGAGTTGGCAGAGCAGGGAACACCATGTGGACAGCAAAAACAGTGAAAATGAGTGTAGTGTTAACAAGACACATGGGGTCTGTTGTGACTGTCCCAGATTTCTGAGTTGATTTCACTCTGGGTTGACAAGGATATGTTGGGGTTTTTTTATGGATAGCAAGGTAAAGGGACCACTATGCCTTGAAAAAGTATTCATACTGCTACAATTAAAAGAAAAATCTTCATTTTTTTCAGCCCATGACATTCTGAATGGTGCTGGCTTGCTCAAAATCATCATAGCACATCGCTAGGAACTGCAGCAAAACGTATGGAGTAAAGGAGAGTTAAAAAAACAACTGCATGCAAGACGTAAACCTTTATAATTTCTTTCCACTTCACAATAATAAGCGACTTTGGGTTTTATTACATAAGATAGCTATAGAAGTAGATATGAGTTTGAGGATTTAAAGTTAAATATGAAAAAAATGGAAGAGTTGGGAATACTTTTATGATGCACCGTGAATAAATGATTGCTGTTTGAAAAAGCTGCAAGCACTCAAGTAGAAATTGAGCCTTAACTTGATCTGCAATGCAGTCCCGTCAGTCAACAGTTTGTCTTCAACTTTACATGGAAAATCCAATACTTGTTTATGTAGCACCAAATTTTGTGATCAATTAAATGCTCATCCTACTTTCACCTTTGTTTTCCTCACCGATAGTTTATGGAATAGTAAACCCAATTTCTCTGTGCAGTCATTCTCTGACAAGAAAATCCAGAAGTAAAGAAAGTTCACGTAATAAACAAACATCATCATCTATAAACCGATTTGTCTATGAACTGGCAATACCCCCTTATAACTATGAAGCTCATTAGCCAAGCAATGCTAAAAGAAAAAAGAAAACACCAGGAATGGCGTACACTCAGAAAATGCAGAGCCACACTACGAAAAAATAAATAAACAGCTTCTTCTGGAATTTTCATTATTTGATAGGCAAATTACCACCCTGAATTGAAGGACGCTGCATAAATTAAGCAAATAAGCTTTTAATGAAAAGAATTCTGAGTGAGACTATTAATCAAAACCTGCAAATGACTGGTTGATAACCCTCAAATGGGATGGCTTTCAAGTGCAGTTTAGTCATCAGCCCTTTCTCCTCTTGTGTCTCTCTAGCTCCTGTGTCTCCACTGTAACCTGTTGCCTTGGAGACTGCAAAACTCCAAAATAGTTGTCTGGAGGCAGTTAAAGTAGACGTTACATTCGGTTTCTGTTAATTGAATACTGTGTCAAAGTCGCGTTTGTTTCCAGGCTTGCTTAGCCCTAATTGTTTTCACAGGAATGCTTTGGTAGGTAAGAGGCTTATCCTGTCGTCCAAAACATTATCTAGAAGTTGTCCATCAGTTTACGTCCCTCTGTCTGCAACACCGCGACAGCAAACTATTCTTTTTAAGCAGCACCTTGGACATATTTTCAATTACAGCTTACTGAAAGGCTGTCAAACTCAGGCCAAGGCCACATGTATAAGATAAAGGAAGTCTTAACAGTGTTACTGTATTGCAAGTAATTAAGAAAAGCAGATTGCAGCCAGTTATCAGATAATGAAGTCTGTCAGAATTTGAGTTCTCCACTCCCACACTCTCATCCCTCAGCATCATCTTCTCAATGTGTACTGTATTGTCTACATTTGATCCCTGAATCCATCATTGAGGCTCAGCCGCACATCGATCACAATGCCTCTATAACCTCCCACTTTACACATTCTAACTATTTGCTTCAGTTCCCCCAGAGCCTCGTGGCACAAAGGTCTTCCAAGGGAACAAGCAACAATTTGATGGATGAGTGGACAGGACACTGCTATTTCCCAAATAACGCCATGAGGATCTTAAAAGCAAGGGGATAGAAACAGGAAGGGGCTAGGCTGGTATCAATCCACCTGTTGCCTAAACCACTATCCATAATTACCCAACAGAACAGAGAACGCAGCAGACCAAAGAAAATAGCTCTTCCACCTATGCTTCAATTCTTCCATCTGATTCGGACATCGTCTGTCTGGAATTGTACAAGAAGAGCTAAAATGTCCCCCCTCAAGTGTCTTGTTTAGCAAAGACAGGCATCACTGGTCAAGCCTTTGGCAAAGGGACAACTAGGATATAGGCAATGTCAGAGTGCTGGCCGGCAGCTTTGAACATATAGATTGATGCCTGTGTTTTGATTAATGCCAGAGCACACCCGCCCAGGTTAGTGGAGGCCTGACAGCTTTATTGATAAATTAAACACTGGGCCACATGAAAAGCATTAATCTTTCAACTCGTCTCCTCTCTTATTTTGTCCTTGAGCATTTTCAGAGCTAAGTTGAAGTGCTTGTTTGAAGCAATGTCAACACTGACACTCTGCCGTTGGTTATTTCATTGCAACGCACAAATAGCGCTCCGGGATTAGAATTAAACTACAACTCCAGGTTGTCAGAAACAAGTCTTTCAAAGTTCAACGGACCACTGGACTGGAACTTCTTGTTAAATTCAGGGTGTTGTGTTTTTACTTTGATGGTATAGCTCGCCGGTACAAAACGTAACTCGATTCATTTCAATGAACCTGATGCAAGCAAACATTTGTAAATCTGTGTTTAACCGTAAAAGTGTTCAGGTATATCACTGTAAATTAGCGGGCTATGTGATGCACAGATCCCCCTTAAGGACTGTCCGTCGTTATTTGATCAGCGCTAACAATGCTCTTCAAATGAAACCAGCCTCAAACCAAGACCCAATCAATCAGGGATCTAAACAAGAATGTCAAGAGAAATTTAATACAACACATGAGCCCAGACTGAAATATAACATCTACATCCCTTCTCCATACAATCCCTCCCCCCCTTTCTCTTCCTTGTTCCAGATGGATGCACTTTTGAAGATGAGTCTCAGGAAACTTTTAATGAACAAGAAGCAGACCAAGGGGCTTTTTGAATTATCTCATGGTCGATAAGCACCCCACAGCGTAAATGGCACTGCGAAGGGCTTTGGTCAGATAAACAACATCTTTTCAGAAAAAGAACAGAGGAGGGAGTTGACACTTGAGAAGAGATTAGCAGGGTCTCTTTTCAGGGCTTGTCAGGCCCATTGGACAGGAATCGAATCTGTGGGAGAGCACTCAAAGAAGAAAAAGGGAGGCCAGGACAAAAAAAATTCACCTATTCAGAATCTTTGTCCATTTTAAAAATTAAGTTGCAGACCTATGTTTTCTGAATTTAGAAAGAGCTGTTGAAGCAAATTCAATCAATTTAGGTTGCACTTTGCAACAAAAGGTGCAAAGATAATAACAAAAAGGGTTTGTACCCAATGATGGAAATGACTTTTTGATTTGGGTTAAAAAAAACAACACACTTTGATCATGACATTAAAATGTAGAGCCGCATGTCAACTCTATATTTTATTGCATAACAAAAAATACAAAAGGTTGCAGCCGTTTCAGATTACTATATCTGAAAAAAAAAACTTACTAAAATTCCTAATTATTCATGCCATTCTTTGAAGTGAATACACAAATCAGGATTTATTATGATGTCTCTAACACCAACGTCTGAAAATTACACATAGAGCCTCAACGACACAGAAAATACACCCACGAATATTTAGTTAAAAGTTCCTTGCAAAATTACACCTCAACCCACAAGCTAATCTTTAATCAACTGTACTTGCCTTTACACTGTTATAGATTCAAACCAGAGATTTCAATTTTTATTGCATATAAAGTTTATGCAAGATATATTGGGTATATTTCAATGCATGAGAGAATTAATTGAGAGTAAGAACTGCTAAAAGCAATCACAAGCCCTTTTTCTTGCTTTGGCTAGTATTTGGCATTGTGAAGAAACATGAAAAATGTACACCAGCACTAATCTCAAGATGATAACTGTAACTCATCAAAAAGAATAATAAACATCAAGAGATTTCCTTCTTTCTCAACAATGGGGGAACATTAATCAGCTTCAGTAATTTTCCTGATAAAACTGTAAAAAAAAAAAAAAGACACATTGCAAAAGTGTTTAACTGAATTATTAAGATATCTAAAAGCGAGCGAGACATGTCATATTTTTCACAGTGTGTGAGTGAATAGGGGAGTTAATCTAAATTTTCAGTACCCTGTGTCTTTAAATCAAATCTGCCGTCATTTACTGCATTGCAGATAAGAAGTCATCAGAGTCACGAATCGAACATTTCATTGGCTCCAAGCACTAAATTAATGACATGAACTTGATTTTGCAATTAGGATTTTTTCTGGATTATGAAGCTGATGGGGGGGATAAAAAACAAGCAGATATGTCGTCGTCTCAGTGCATCCGTCTTTGTTGTTTACCCGTGTATGTATGCGGTCGACTGTATGTGAGAGGTTAACCTGCTGAGATCAGCTTCTGACGTTCTTATGGGCTTTAAAATCTTTATTGACCTGTGAAGGTGAGTGTTTTAATGTCCACCGATAAGCAGAGAGGTGGACTTTGTGGTAAATGGGTTGCACTCCTAATTGAGTCGAGCAATGCATATCAAGTAAGGTGAAAAGCAGCGGAGAGTTTTGGGGGGGAGGGCTGGGATGTGAAATGTTTCATCGTAATATGATTTATCCAGGGTAAAAATTTTATGCAAGAAATTAGACATTTTAAGACTCCAAAAACAGAATGAATGCTCAAAAATCAACCCCCCACCCCAGTTCCATTTCCCCAAAGGAAGCTGTTCTACAGCCTCTCTCAGCCAGCAATAAACAAACTGTCAGCCTGGATTTGCAATTTTTCCAAACAAACCTCTATCTTCCCAAAAAGAAAAAACCCGTTAGGCCCAATCAGTGCCAACAAAGTGACACCCGCAGATGAATTTGTTATAAAATCCCTTAGCTTGGATAACAGGCAAGCAAGGGAGTGATCTTGCATTCCTAAGGAGTTATCCGTCATCATGATCCAAGCACATGGCAGAAACTGATGATATGAAAACATGATATAATTTGCTCTTGCTTATCATGCATGAAATATCCTACTCAAGATGGCAAGAAAGGAGAAAAGAACCCAAAAAGAAAATACGTTTTTGGATCATTACCAATATCTACAAGAGATTGGTTTTGTTGCCACAGTTCTTAGACAGACACAAAGAAATGTATGGAACTACGTAATACCAAAATGGTGGACAGGTTCAATAGAAGTATGCAATTACCGGCATGTGATTTTGGACCTTGTTAAACATTTCATTTTTAACAAATCATAAAAAGAGAAGAGGCATTGAAGTTGAGGAAGCGACATGAAAAGACACATGTAAACAGTTTTTTGCAAGCTCATATTTTACACATTTCTAATTTTTTTTTTTTTATAAAAACATTTTCTTAAAAGATAAGCTGAACAATTTACAGTTAAGTTTTTTTAAATACTGATATCTCAACATAGTCTTGTCCAGCCCAATCTGAGTCCTTCACATCTGCATTAGTGCTGGTTGTATGGATTTAGTAGGTCAAGGCAAGCTGAGCACAGCATGATACTATAAGCATTGTGGGCAGAGTGCAAAGCGCCAGAAAAGGACTAAGGAAGGGCAGCGTTTGATGAAGACTTTCCCCCATGTCCGCACCAACTATTTTAGTTGGAAGAAAACTAAAGATTAAATTTAATATGTTTGTGTTTAATTTACCAACAAACTCAGCTGCACAAAGTGTTGTCTTGTAGCTAGAGGATGTATTGTGCTTAGTTGCACCCATTGTGTTGTCATGGTACGATCAGCCATATACCCTTGTGTGTTATTTTTTGTTGTTAGTTCAGTTATGCATTGTTTGTGGTGTCCAGTTTTGTTTCTTTGACCTCTAATGAGATTAACTTCATTTTGCAAATATAACTTTTCGGTTCGAGTAAAACCTTTTTCTCCCTAATAATTCCTGTGACTCCTTCTGGTTTTCAACTTGGTCTATCACACTCTGGCTTTGAAGTGCAAACAGATGACACCTGAACTCTAATTCAGTGGAGTCCTGGCACTGAAAAGCAGCCAGCGCCGGGCAACGCGGGCTGATGGACCACCCCCCAGGAACATGTGTGGCTACCCAAGCATGGCAGACAGAAGGGAGAAAATATGCTGGTAAGGAATTCAGTTAGAAGTGAGAAAGGATGAGGAGCGCCGAAGAATGAGGAGTCGAGGGAGAAGCAGTATTGTAAAGGAGGAGTCCCAAATGTAAGACAAGATATGGTTAGTTACCTTTCAACTCCGCAGAAACACTGAAGAAGGGAAGCAAACGACGTGAAGGTTAGGAATCGGTGGCGACGCTTGGATAGCCGCTGTAACACAAAGAATCAAGCAAAACTCAAAACGTGTCATCACAGTGAATTTTGCATCATTGCACTACAAAGCACCTACTCTGCAACAGCTTGCATTTTGAAATGTGAAATTCAATGGAGCGATGGTGTATGCCGTTTATGTCGTTTAGATTCAGTTTCTATGCACTCCTTTCTTCTTTTTTATCATTTCTTCTCCACAAGATTTTTGGTAAAACGTTGCACTTTTGTATTACAGTGACTTTGGGTGATGTCTAAATAAAAATGTTGCTTGTTTGGACTAAGAATTGATTATGCATTAAAAAGAGGAAGGTTGTGACACATTCAAGGTTCCATGTTTTGCATCTACTATTTGCATCCTTTCTGCACAAGATTCACAAAATAAAAACGGACGTAAATGTGCCCATCAATTCTAGCAGATGGCAATAACATCGACCTGTATTCGCATACTTCTCTCCAAAATAGAAACAAAGCAGATGTAATGGAGTTTCCAGAAAAATATTTAAATAGTTTTTTATTTGAAGAAGCAAATAATTTTGTAAATATAAGACAGGCTATATTTATTTGACTTTGAACTTAATGCAGAGACGTCAAAACTTTACTTTTCTGACCAAGACTTTCAAAAAATGTGTTCAGTCTAGAAGACTATGCAAAATTATATCTTATCTCTACATCATATACTTTGAGATTGTCCATATTGGTCACTAACGCTTAATACATTTTGACTAAAATATGATACTTTAGCATTTCATTACATGTTTCACAACTTTAAAGTTTGAATTCTTCCAAAATTATCGTCATCTTGCATGGTATAAATTCTCTTTCCAATGGCAAAGTGAAGACATGATTAGAAAATACTCTAAATGGCAATCTAATGTACAAGCAATTTTCTGTATTTTGGGTTTTTGAGAGTCAAGTCTGTGGAATTCAAGTGATGAAGAGAGAGAAGAAAATTGAAAGAGAGGAGACAGACACCGTTATGCACCTCTGACAAACTGCAACACACAAACCAAGAACTGCACCCAGTCGAGTCGAAAGCAAGTCGAACCCTCTTGTTAAAAATTCAGCTGAATGGTTTTTATTCACTGGAGCACTTTTTTTCCCCTTTTTTACCAAGATACTGAGTTGAATTGCTAATACAATTTGGTATTGAATTCCAAATAGGAGAACTGCTAGATCTTCAACACCTGTGCCAAAATGAAAACAGCCAGCGCCTCCATGCAGAGAGAACCTTTGAGGCGCTGAGAATCTCTGTCTGCTGAGCAGAGGAGCAAAACGTTCAGAATCAAAGGTCAAAAGACGCAGCCCGGTTCACCTATAGGTGACATAATAAGACCACGGGTTAAGAGTTGGGCGTCTCATCAATTTATCTTGACCTTTTCTTTTTTTTTTGTATTTTTCATTTGGCCCATGAAAGTTTTCCTCTACTGAGGCTCCATTTGTCACTTAATTTTTTTTGCTAAGTGGAAAACTGAGCAGTGTTGTTTTTGATTTAGTCTTATAAACTAGTCTTAGTCTCAGTTTATTGCACCTAAAGAATATTCTACCAGATTTAAAATGACTGCTGGGCCATCACAGATAGCCATTATCCTCAAATCTGTTCACTGCAAACGTATTTATCCATTCTGGCAGTCATTAGTTGCATCTTGAAACAGGACAACAACATACCACAGGTTCATGATTTTATAACCTGAGCATCAGGTGCATCATATTTGAGACAGGTCAGATAATAAGTAAAACTTTCACACTGTTGGTGAAATATAAGGATGCAGCCATCATTCAAAATCAAAGTTTTTGTGAATTTGGGCAGGAAATGTTTTGCTCAAGTTTTCGTCCAGAAGGTCTGATATCTCCCATCTTCGGCAAAGAGACACGGAGGCCTGGGATAGCGAGTCCAGATGGGCTGTGTTCTTGGCCCCTATTGGTTATTTACTGGCAAAAATCACCCGCCACGCTGTGATAGATTTAGGAATCAGCTGTTGTTCCTCCTGTCATGGCCCTCCAGAGACACCATGTCAGCCTTTGGCATTTCTGCATCACACCTACATTTAAACGCTACTATTTTATTTTTGTTCAAAACCACTCTTGGTTCCTCTTCTCAATAACCTGACAGGTGGAGTAAACATATCTTGTAATGACGCAGTCATCTCATGCGTTTTCCCCAATCTGGATTTTACCAGATTGGGGAATCACAATCTTGGTAGTTTCAGCTCTGACGTCCACCATGATGCCCTTAAGTCTCGTTTGCATTTGCTCGCGTGAGTGGGCTGCATCTATGGAGACTTTTTTTTTTCAAAAGTATAACCATAAATGATAAAATGATTTAATAAATGAATGAGGGATGCAGAATCCAGTGGTAAAACTATTTAAATCATCTTATAAATAAAAGGCAGCTTTAGAATCAGTACTTTATTTGTGTGTGTGTGTGTGCGTGTGTGTGTGTGTGATTACATAAAACATCTGATTTCATATTTCAAAGCAACAAAAGACAAAAAGGTTCAAACAAATTAATTATGGAACGCTAAGCTAGATTTATCTTGGGAGGCAAATATGAACTTTAATATCCTCAGGCCAAGCTAGTACTGCTCAACAGGTTCAGCACCTTGTGGCTGTGCTTTCTCTGGTTTCCCTCACTTCAGTAGCTCCCCGTCAGGGTTAGAAAATCTGAAATGTGTTTGGAATTGAGCCTGATCAGGCAACTGCAGAGATTATGGCTTCACTGTGGTGTGGCCTGTAGCAAAGAGCACAAACCCTTTGCCAACAAGGGCAGAGAAGGATATGGCAGGAAACATTACGAGCTTTTAAGACAGAAAATCGGGTTAAAAAAAACCCCTCGATTTCTAATCCAATCTTTTGCGTCAAAAGGCAGCATTACGGAAAAAGCTAACCATTAACCAAAAAGCAGGGTAAGAATGGGTCCCACTGTGCTGTGGTTTCAACATTCCCAATTGACAGAGCTGGATAATTTGGTCCAACTGCACCGAGTGATCAGGATACTTTACAACGATATTAGCTGTGCAGCACAGGAAGTTTTCTTTTCTTTCCTGCGAGTAAACTTGAATGTTTGTCACATATGAAAACGCAAAATAATGATTATGGCATGGCTTACATGAGTTCTCTAAAACACTATGCTTAATTTTACGACTGCAATTAGAACGAGGCAAAGAAGCACAAAGAGGAGGAAGACAGAAGGATAAGATGACGTTTTGATTAAGGTACCAACAAATTTTTATCAGCACTTTCAAAATGTCTCCTCTGTATTTCCCATTGGACATCCGAGGTTAGATGGAACGTGTTTCTCCTGCCCCAACTTCAGCCGTCAGGCATCGATCCTCACAAGATTACACATCAGCTGCAGACATCTCCCAGCAAGACCAGCATTATAAATAATGCAGCAGCCAACATATGAAGAGTGCATCACTAGGGTAAACTGAATGATAAGATTCTACCTAAAATTCAAGTACTGCAAAGGTCAAAAGCACCCAGTACTATTGACCTAGAGTAAATATTTCCTTGATAGTAATAATTCAAATTAGATATTTGGCTGCTTTTGCTGAAAGAGAGAGAAATCTGCCGATTCTACGACTTCAAATGTGCAAACATCACTCTTGTTTTCTGTCTTCATTTTGTTATCCTTTGCTGGACTGACTGCTTGAGAATTCTTCCTTTTACATTTTAAGTAATAGTCTCCATGCGTTTGCGTTATAACAAGATTTTCAGTGCGTTCATATACGTCCATGATATAAAACAGCATTAAACAATGGGTTCACTCAGCTAGCCCAAATTAAATATGCTGCTGCCGCAAAGGGCCACTTCCTGTTTACCTCAACGCCAAAGCTTCACCTATAATTCCTGCTCCCTTGAAACTGCCCGTTCCCCTTAAGCTGTGCCCTCCAGCATGAGCCTTAGAGGATGTGAGAACCCGTCCCCTCAATGCTCAGTCTAAATCTGACACTCTTTCTTTGCCTTACAGGGAGAGGAGGGTTTTTTTTGTGTGTGTTTTTTTTCACTCCTCCCAGAGGGAGACGGGTGAGTGCAATGCTCATAGCATATAAGAGGATCACACAGCAACGCTGAGGAGTTGGCCATTTTATGGCAACTCTCTGCCGTGACAGATGGGCAGAGTGCTACTGCCACAGCCTAGAGTTTAAAAATCCAAGCTGCTTAAGGAATGACTGAGATGAATGGGGAATGACGGTGGGTGGAGCCGTCAGACTGGGAAAAGAAATGTATAGATAAAAGAGGGCACACGATTGGCGAAGGGAAAAATGGTGCAGTTTGATAAAAACTAAAGATACTTAAAAGCACTTAAAGCACCAACGGTCAGAATGCAGCAAACTGGAACTGCAGCAGTTGCAAAAGAAGAGTGAGGGAGTAATGAAAAATATGGGAAAGAAATAATCGATGCATTAAAACAGAGAAACCACATCTAAATCTAGCCAGTTTCATAGGAAACCACATGAACGGTGCGAGTATTAAATTAGTTTCCCACAGGAAACTCGTCTGTTCCAACCGCACAGAAGCTCCCGGTCACAATTCAAATGAAGAAAGTGATTTATTTTCCAAAGTGATGCAGGATTTTCTCGGTGAGAATGCGAGACAGTTCTGGACTATAATGGAGTGAAACTTGCGGAACCCCCCCGCCCCATCTTGACTGATCCGAGTCATCGATTGAGGAATGAGCGCTACTCTTCCATAAAGGTGCACATAATCCTGTCACGATGCAGAATTAACCGGTTCATTAAGCAATTTCTTCACTCATCTATAATAAGTCTAACGCAGTGGTTCTTAACCTGGGTTCGATCAAACCCCAGGGGTTCGATGAGTCGGTCTCAGGGGTTCGGCAGAGCCTCTGCCGCGGAGGTAAAGACTCACTTGTGTAAAGTCGTGATGGCGCCCCGCTTTGCCATCACTTGCTGCAGAGGATCACGTTACATTCCTTGGCCAATCAGAGCTGCGGAGGAGCCCTGATTGAAGGAGCTCCACTCTCAGCATGGATTTGAACTTGTGTCTTTAATAACTTCAGCAAAGCTCACAGATTTTTTTTTTACCAAATTCTGTAGCTTTCGGTGTACTTCTAAATCTGCTCCATAGTCGCATCTTTTCGGGGTTGCGACTATGGCGTGGGGGTGGTAACACAACTAATACAATTACATTACTAAATCAAAATAACGCAAAGTCTTTATTATTTATCAGAGGTGGGGACTCGAGTCACATGACTTGGGAGACGTTAAAATCCCGACTTGAGACTTGACTTGAAAAAATGCTCAAAGACTCAGACTTGACTTTGACTTTCATGCCATTGACTTGGGACTTGAAGCTGTTTACTTGAAAAGACTTGATATTTTTTACTCAAAGTCTTAAAATTTAAAACACATTATTTATAAAGTGGCGTCATTAATTAATTTCACTCATTCCGTATCAATATGCGCAGACCGTCCCTCTGTTTCTCCTCTCTCCTTATGTAAGTATGTGTGCGTAGCTGCAGCTCAACCAATCAAATTAACAGGATTTGGACATTTAAGCGCTCAGGGAACGAAAGACGAAATGACCGCTGGAATATGCTTCCGCGAGTAATTTCTTTTGGCTACGTAGGTTATGAACTTTCGAATAAAAAACGAACTGCAACTTGTAAAACATGCAAGAAGAGAATATTGGATGGAGATGCCACGACGTCCAACTTTGTCCGGCATTTGAAGCTTCACAAAGATGGTAGGTGGCCCTTTTCTTTTGCTGTAAGATAGCTGACTTTAGCTAACTTCGTGTTAGCATGTGTACTCCGGGTTAAATTGTTGATGATTTACCATAAATCCGGTCCTTCAAATGCCTCCACAAATAATGTGCACCGTGTTATTAGCTCAGGAAGCCAGTGGATAGTGAGCGGGGCTCCGGAACAGAAAGCAGATTCTGGACCTGAACTCAGGGAACAGAGTCTCTGTCCCATCATGATGATGAGCCGGTCTAGTGTCATCTAAGGATGGTTGGTGTATTTGAAGACATCTACGTTGGGAAATTATATTGACAATATATTGTTTACTGCAGTCAGTGCATTAAGTCAAGACCGGCGTGACTGTCACATGTCGCACAGAATCCATTTCCAAGTAGTAAAGCTTTGCTGGACAAAAAAATCCCGTTTTTTTTTTTGGCCATCTTTCAAAAATTTCTGTAACAATAAAAATTGTACAATCTCACTGACCCTGAATATAACACTAAGTGGGATAGTTAACTGAGTAAGACATAAAATAGCTTACATGAGTAAGCTAATAGTTACATGAGCTTATTATTTTGTGTTTAGTGATTCTGACCAGCTTGATTCACACATGTTTTTATCAATATTGATGTGAAATTGGTTGTAGATTTAACCCACTTTGCCTGACATATTTATTTTACCATCATATCCAAATTCAAAACCACTCCACTTTATTTGCAATGATTTTGATTTTTTCACGTGGTTTATTTGTTAAAACAGACCAAATACAGTGACTGTCCCAAATAAATTTTGTGTTTAGAATATCTGGCCCATATTTACGGAGGACCGAAATTAACATACTTTAAAATCTTTTAATTTATATATGCTGAAACCATTGTCAAATTTAGCAGCAATGGTAATCTCAATAAACAAATGCTACATTTATATATCTGTGGTCTATGTTAAAATATTAGCATTTATGGGGCCCCTGAAGCTCTGGGGGGCCTGATGGAGCCGCTGACTTAATTTGGATTTGAAAGTAATTTGGACATAATTAATATTTATTTTAATTGTATTTTTTGATTAATTGTTTTTAAGACTAGTTGTGGGTTTATATAGCAGTTCACTGACAATGTTTTCCCTTAACATATAATTACCCAGTGATATTTTTACTTTTATTGTCTACTTAACATCTTTTAATACAAAAACACGGTGGACCGCCAGTGGACCGCCTCGGTGCCCTGACCACTGGGCTTAGCAAGTTTTCTGGGGGAAACCCTGACTTTGATAACCCTCAATAAGACTCTTCTGTGAAGGTTTCACAAACTAGATAGAGAACTATTAATGGATAAACAGCAGGAAGGTAAGAGACGTACAGAAGTGCAAAGCAGGGTTAAGTTATATAACCATTTCTCAAAGCTTTGGAGATCTCACAGACTGTTCAATCCATCATCCAAAAATAGAAAGTGCATGGCATACCTCCCATTACATAGCTATTATGCTTGGAAAGGAGAAAATGAATCAAAGAGGCAACCAATCCCCATTTTTCCACCGATGGTCATCCTGTAAGAAAGTAATCTGTGTGAAATGGTGGAGTACACACCAGACTTGGCAGAAAATATGGTGTAATATCCTGTCCTCTGGTTTCGGCATATACCACGGCTGAGTTATTTTGAGCCCAGTGTTATTTCTAGGCACTTGTGAGTAGATTTTAAAGTGCAACCTTGATTTACCTTTTTGTTCTATAGGGGCCATTGAAAAAAATCTGTAATAAGTTTGTTTTAATCATTAGCTAATTAAATAATGACGTAAATAACCTCTCACTGTGGTATTCCTGTTTCTCTCTATTAAATGCTGTAGATTCTGGTTTTACAGACTCGCTTGTTTTATTCTCCTTTTGAGAGAAGTGCTACCTAATGCCTAGCAACATCTCTTCCTGTCCCTACAGCACCCTGGCTTATTGTTGACATTTATCTGAATGTCCTGAGGTTCATTCAGGCCCAACACTGATACAGCTGCATGAACACTAACAAGCCAGCTTCAGATCTTGTTTTTTTTATAAAGCTCAGATTCTACCTTTGTCTTCGGCTCACTCTCTTGGGGGATTTTGCCATCATTGTACTGTTAGATTGTCAATTAACTCGTAGTGATTATCAAGACGAGAAGAAAGCAAAAGAGAACAACGTTATAAAGAGAAACAGTCGTTTGCCCTTGCTTACCTGAAGTGATAACTTATCTTTGATGTTTTCTGCTGGGGAAAATACGAGATAGACAAAGGTATCAGATTAATTAGATGAAAATGAAGGGAGCGACTCCACTGGAGGAGTTGGGTATTAGTGATATCACAAATGAGGCATTTTTAATCCAACATGTGTTCAGAACCAGCCGTTTCATGAGTGCCGAACAGTCCCAGGTATGTGTTAAGACACTACTTTGAAAATAGAACTACAGCTTTGTACATAAACTGCATTGCTATTAGTTTTTAACATATAGCCCTTCGGGCGTTACCTTGGTGATGCTAAAATATGATTTTATGCACGAGTCAAGCTGTGTGAACTATGGTATTTTTAGTAGATTCAGCTAAAGAAATGAAAACGACTCCTATTTTTCTAACACACACACACACGTAAATGCATGCATGCAAATACCATATAAACACACAGATGTATATGTGCTTTCCTATTTGCTCTCCTTTCGGATACAATCCCCGTCCCCTACAGGCAGCTGGCTTTCTACAGTCTCCAATTTATTGTGAATTACCAGCTGTCCTGCCAGAGGCCCCAGTAAACACAGCGAGTGAACCTCCCCATTTCCGTTTATCTACCAACCATTTCCTTCCAGATTTACTCTTTAGAAATAAAATGCACTCCCAACTTCCACAAACACCAAGGAGAGAGAGAGTTGTGTCACCTAATCTGAAGCGCAACATATTGGAAATGGAACACAACAAGGCATTTTAAGACTATATCCTTTGTCCATCAGTTCTGCTAAGCGATTAGAAAGGGGGGGAGAGGCAGCAGGGAAATAAAAAGGTATGTATGGGTGACAGAGAGCAAGAGGGACTAAGGAAAAAGTGAGAGTACATGTGGGGGATCAGGCGCACAACTTTCATGAGCAGTGCTTTGCAAATCAAGCGTGTGCTATGCGTCCATAATGTTTTAGAATCGTTTGAGTGCTGCAAAGAGAGTCTTATACATATTCATGCGGCAGAAGGAACACGGCACCTGTCTGTAGGCTGGCTGGTTAGGTTAAATCTCTGTGCTAATGTGGAGCATATGCAGAAAGGGCAGGGTGATTATGCACGGTCAAATGACATGCTTTTTCTAAGGATAGACTTGAAGAGGAATGACAAGCAGTAAAATTGCTCAGCGTTTGACGCCATTATTTTTCTTTCTGCTTGAATACGTTTGTGTTATTTCAGGAAACACAGATTTTTTTTGTACACATTCTCTCTGAATGCCCCATTTGGTTTAGTATAAAACTGAAGACAGCTTAAGCCGTGTGTCTTGCTACGCCGCACACTTTTACAGGTGGATGCGCAATGTTTGTTGATCCCATATTGTGAAACGCTGGAGTGCTCCTGCAAATAAATAGGCAACCCGAGTCCAAGTGAAAAACTAGGACGCAAGTAAGTCACTCTGTCTGCCAGTGGAATGAGCAGAGAGAAACAGGGGTCATCTGATCACATCAGTAACAGATTTGGGGCTCGTCACAAACACAACAGAAGTGAAATATGTCAGGGAAAGGGCAACAGCTGGGTTCATCTGTGGGAATGTGTTCAAACAAGTCTGGCTTTTCAAGGTTTCAGCAGCGCTCTCGCATTCCCATGCCGCACTATGGGGATAAGTATAAACTCATACTGATAGGACACTTCACATGTGAAAGGTGTCATCTTTTTCTCTGGCAGAGTCTGAATTTAGGTTATTGCTTAAGGGGAAGTAAGAAGGTACCAAGATATGTCTTTGGGAGGGCAAAGCCATACAAGGCAAATTCACACTTAAAGAATGCGCATACTTAATTACCAAGCAAAATAGCTTAAAAAAAGAAGGGAAAAAAAAGGTCAAGCATTCTACACTACTATCTTTTTTTATTTTCTTAAGTTGCAACTGCAAATCTTCACATATTTTTACTTCAGTTTTAAGTGGCAGACAAGATGTAAATAACTCAAGTATAAGAAAAATAATAGTGTTACAAATAAAGCACACTTGTAGTCATGCCTCCTGAGTCAACCCATTTTTACTAGAATAACAGTTTCAAGTATTTTTGCATTTGCCATAAGTAGCTTTGAACAGGGGCGGATCTACTGGGGTGATATGGGACTGCCACCCCAAACGAGAACCTTGCCACCCGAGCTAGCGACTATGAATTCAATAAATAGTTATGGCAAATCGGACATTAAGCGCAGGAATATCGGAGGTCAGGAAAACTGCTACAATCACGCAAAGAATCAGAACAACGGACACAATGTTTAGCAGTTAATTCAACCATAGATAATGGTAATAAGGGCTTCAAATTCCACAGGTGAGGAAAACGTTTTAATTTAAAGAAAACATTGAACAAGTGAGCAGTGGGTCAGTTATACTAGCTTAACTGTTGCTGGCCTGGTATTGACTTTGATAATCTTAGAATGCTGCGCAGTTCGGTGTGTTTTGGTTCCATTTGCACAAAACAACCCGCCCACCAAGTCATCAGTAGAGCAGCAGTTTAAATCAGTTAATCAACCGCCGCGGCAGTCAGGCGAAAACTTATTAATAATCACAATATAGACATTAAGCCTGTCAACATAATGTAACAGACTGGATGTTCCGTTTTAGTGTTTCTGCTACTTTTTTGTGTAGGAAATGTTTGCTTTTTGGTGTTGATTCCCCTGATAGGTAATCTCTGCTCTCTCTGCTCATTGAGATATCTGTCAGTTGCCATGGCAACGGGTCGTGTGTAATACCAACATACAGAGCAAGAAAAGGCGGAATAGAAGTTGTTGGAGCTATTTTTTCTTTCTTTATCCATTTTAATTTTGTTAGTTTATTCTTAAATTTCTATTTTTTGTATTATTTACAGAGTGTATTTGTAGGTTGATAATTGTTGATTTTTTTTTTTGTTTTATTATTTTTCTTATTTTCTAAATTTAGACGGGAAGTAATGTGGGTCAGTCCACATAGATAAGTGCAGGGGCCTGGTGAAGGACCAGCAGGCATTTGGGTTTGGGGCCGATGGTTTTTACCAGAGCAAGAGTGGTAGCATGCAGTGTACTTAAGTACAATTTTCGTGTATCTGTACTTTACTTAAGTAGATTTAATAATGGATACTTTCTACTTTTACTCCACTACATTTTACAGTAAGTATCTGTACTTTCTACTTCACTACATTTCTACAAAACTGTCGCGTTACTCGTTACATCCAAGTCGCGTTGCGCTTTTTGTTCGTTAAAATGTGAAGTTCAGGCATTTAAGGTGGCGCCGTAAAATCCAAGCAGTAACGTCACTTACGTGTCTGTTGTCACCCATCGCCTCCACCTTTACTCGCACGCGGAGCTCCAAGACATGCGCAGTGGTTTCCTCTGAGTGGGAGAAGATGTTTGTCTAATCGTCAGTAATGTCATAGCGCTGCATAAATCATAAGATATGGCGGCATGTAAAATCAGCAGCGCTTCGCTTTCACAGACGGTGGGGACTTGGTCCAACTTTTAGCGTCACTTGGAAGGAAAGCTTAAAGAAAGGTAAGATCTGTGGACGTGAGCAAAGCTAGCTGTACTGACTGAGACACATGTTGCATCTGCGATGAAAAAAAGTCTCATGCGCTGAATTATTGGGTGGAGGTGTTGACTGAGGTGTTGCATATTGCATGTGACCAAAGTCTGCAATATAGTAATATGACATTCAGGAACGATCCGATTCTTCTGGACGGATCTTTACTAAGGTTGATAAGACTGGAGCCTCACTGCGTGCGTACACACTGCAGTTATTTTATTTCATATATATATTTAATTGGCGAATAAATTAAACAAGAACATAAGAACACAGAGCATGCTCATTGCTCTTTGTTTTCGTCACCTGTCATGGTGGCAGACGTTGCAGCAGGAGGGAGGATGAGAACAGTCACGTGCTCCTTCTGCTTGGTTACTTCTTGCTTATTGCGCCTTGGACAGTGTTCATAGTTGAGCCTTGTTTACCGTTAATTGCTATATTTAATGGTGCATTAAACAGTTCTGGTTTCTGACATTGGCAATATGGGCAACCGCCCAGGGCATTTTTTTTTTTTTTTTTAGGAATCGCAGGAAACCTCTGGATTGTGGCACAGAGATGAAAGCAAAACAGAATAAAGAGTTTGAATTGATACTGGTTAAATTTATTTCAGCCCTAGGTATTTAATATCTAGGTGATTTTATGGGAATGTGGATCTTTCAGATCAATTTGAGAAGCAATTTTGATAGGTGCACTTAATTTTATTGTGTCACGTAGCATGGGGTGCCGAGATTTGGTCTTGGGTTCGGTGGTCTGGTCTAGACTACAACTCTGCTACGTGGCTAGTTGGTTCCATGTCATCCCCAGCCAGTTGGATTTCTTTCAAAATAAATGCCAGTAGAGGCAAAAAAAAGTGAAGTTCATGCTATATTAGGACAGGAGACAAGATGTTTCCATCCCTGAAATTATGATGCATAGAATCACATATCTAAGTCTAACGCAGTGGTTCTTAACCTGGGTTCGACACTTTTACTTGAGTACAGTTTTGTCTGTGTATTTGTACTTTTACATAAGTAAATTTTTTGAGTACTTTCTCCACCACTGGTAGCATGAGAACAAATTAAAGTTTGATCTCTGTGTTTGGTGAAAGAGGAAATAAATCACCAAGAACAATCAATAAGCTTGGACATTGAACCTTCTTTTGCCCGTGTCTAGAAACATGACCCCAGTGCCCTAGTAGTGGCTTGGTGGAACTTTTATTGGATGTTTGGCTGTCAGAAGTGGTTCTGTCTAGTTTGGTTCTTCACCTGTTTATCAGCTTTATTGTACCTTCATTGTGTCGCACTGCAGCTGCTGCAATTCCTAAAAACAAGCAAAAAAACTGAGCTAATCCCCTGTGTTCTCAAAACGTGGTGATATTTATAACAGTTGTCAAACTGCTGCTCCTACAGCATATTTAAAATAAAACAATTGACCAATATAAATAGAAATTTGCCCCTTCTTGTATCTTGACAGAACAAACAGAAACTAAACTGTTTATAGATTTGTATCATGGAGAATTTATCAAACATCAGTTTTCTAATCTTTATTTTAAGTCGTATTTAATAGATATATCTAATAAATGATGGCACTAATATTTTTGTGACAGATTTCTCCTTGTCCTGTATTGGGATAAATACAACACAGGACAAGTGAATCCCATGTCCACGGCAGGACACAATGAATCCCATAGCGACTGTCCAGTCCAGTAATGCATATCAATTAGCAGGAGTATGAAAGACGTAAAAATAATTAACTATACTACATTAAGAAATTGTATTCAAGCCTCGGTGCTACATGAAGCTCATTGTGAAACATCCATCCATTTTCTTCACACCCTTTTCCTTTAATGGGGTCAGGAGGTGCTGGTGCCCATCTCCAGCTGACGTTCAGAGCTAATTTTCCACCCTGGACAGGTCGCCAGTCTGTCGCAGGGCAGCACAGAGACACACAGGACAAACCACACACACACACACACACACACTCACACCTAGGGACAATTTGGAGAGGCCAATTAACCTATTATTAATTATCAAGTTTTTGGACTGTGGGAGGAAACCGGAGTACCCGGAGAGAACCCGCACATTCACAGGAGAACATGCAAACTCCATGCAGAAAGACCGGGGCTGGGAATCGAACCCAGAACCTTCTTGCTGCAAGGCAACAGCTCTATCAACTGTGCCACTGTGCAGCCCCCATTTTGAAACAATATTTTGTATGTATGTGTATATATATATATATGCCCACACTCACACCTAGGGACAATTTGGAGAGGCCAATTAAGCTGACAAACATGTTTTTGGACTGTGGGAGGAAACCGGAGTACCCGGAGAAAACCCACACATGCACAGGGAGAACATGCAAGCTCCATACAGAAAGACAGGGGCTGGGAATCGAACCCAGAACCTTCTTGCTGCAAGGCAACAGCTCTACCAACTGTGCCACTGTGCAGCCCCCATTTTGAAACAATTCAAGTTAAAAACAATATTTTTATATATATATATATACACTACCACCCCTGAAAAAATCCCTGCCCCCCTCTTGCCACCCCATAAATATTTTTCTAGATCCGCCCCTGGCTTTGAACATCCATAGAATGTAGGACTCGCTACCAAACCATGGAAGCAGGCCGGGAGACCAACAGGACTCACTATCAACCCTAGAGGTCAGCCTGGAGACCAACAGGACTCACTATCAACCCTAGAGGTCAGCCCAGAGACCAACAGGACTCACCATCAACCCTAGAGGTCCACCCAGAGACCAACAGGACTCACCATCAACCCTAGAGGTCCGCCCAGAGACCAACAGGACTCGCTACCAAGCCATGGAAGCAGGCCCGGAGACCAACAGGACTCGCTATAGACCCTAGAGGTCTCAGCCCGAAGACCTGGGACCTTCTGGGTTGGAAGGTTGAACCCTAAAGGTCAACCCAGAGACCAACAGGACTCGCCATGGAGGTTGGACAGGACTTGCTATGAACCTGGTACATTTTCAGAAATCGTACATTTTCAGAAATGTATTGTAGCAGCCTCTGATCACACGTCTGAATCGCTGTGGCTTCTTCTGTGGCTGGTCTGAAACAGACATGCCGTCTTTGTGGGTTTCCTTTTCAGATTGCTGCTTGTTTTGCTGTTCCACCAATTCCCTCAGCCTTTTTTTCATCTGTTCCACCTCAAGCTCCAAGTTGGCGTTTTCCTCCTCCAACAGGTAGTTTACCTGTTCGAAGACAGTTTTTTTTCTCCTCCAGGGCTGTTTTCCTCCAGGGCTGTTTTTCTCCACCAGGGCGGCGTTTATTTTCTCTAAGACAGTCTTTTTCTTATCTAGAACCTTCCTTTTCTGCCTCTGGCCAGAGACTTTCTTGGCATAAACTGTGTTTTCCCCCTTCAAGACAAAGTTTACCTGTTCGTAGTCAGCGTTTTCCTGCTGCAGGGCGGTGTTTTTCTGGTCCAAGTTGGTGTTTTTCTCCTCCAGAGCAGTGTTTGTTTTCTCCAATACACTGTTTTTCTTTTCCAGAGCCTTGCTTTTCTGCCTCAGGTCGGAGTTTTCTTTGACATCAACTGTGTTTTCCCTCTCCAAGAGGCAGCTTACCTGCTCGAAGGTGTTTTTCTCCTCCAGAGGGTTGGTTTTCAGCTTCAGGTTGATGTTGTTCTGCTCTAGGGCCCTGAATTTCTGCTTCAGGACGGTGATTTCTTTGTCATAGTTGGTGTTTTTCTTCTCCACGGCAGTTTTTATCTGCTCCAATGTGGCGTTATCTTCTGTTAAAGTTATGTTTGCGTCGATCAGCTTTTTTAATTCTTTGTCTTTCTTCCGAACTAGCTTATCTTTTTCAAGTGCTGATTTTTCTAAGTTCATAACTTGAAATTTTAGCTCCTCGTTTGCTTTAATTAGTGATGGTCTCTCAATGGACATCCTGCCGACGTCTTCCAAGATGTCAAGGAGCTTCTGTCTCTCTCTTGCCAACTTCTGTTCTGTTCTTTCTTCCTTGGAATCAGAGGACCATGTCTTATTGCTCTTACTCATCGTTGATTCTGTCTGGATAAATCGTTCTCGATCTCTTAGCATACAATCCTACTACTAACTCTCCAGCTTCTGCAATGGTTATGAGGTCGAATTCAAGAGTGCAGCTTTTTGGGCATCAAATGTGTTGGTAGACATCAAATTGTTACATCTGAGGCTCAGAGTTTCTGCATAGATGGACTGTGCCATTCTTTGCCTAACATAAACCTGACTTAACAGCAACATGCCGTTCAGCCTTCCAGATCAACAGTATTCAGTTATTCCAAGCGGACTGTGACCAACAGTCAGAAAAAACAATGCATGTCAGGAGGAGCAGGACAATGTATGTAAGTGAATGCAGATTGGTGTACGAACTGTGTACTGGTTAACAATTGTCAGCCATCCTATCTGCCTCAGGGATTTACTGCGGTGTTCGTGTGACTAGCTAGCTAACGACTTTACTAGCAAAGCTAGATAACTAAAAAGCTTCTTCCCTGTATAGTTAATGACAGCAGTCATCCTTTAGTATCGCTTATGCCAGTGTTTTTCAACCACTAGTGTGCTGTGAATGATCGTCAGGTGTGCTGTGGAAATTATTCAATTTCACCTATGATACCGTATTTTCTGGACCATAAATGGCTACTTTTTTCCTAAGTTTTAAACCATGCGGCTTGTAGCCCGGTGCGGCTTTTCTGTGGATTTTTCTTCAACCACCAGGGGGCTCTCTAGCAGGAAGTGAATCATTAGAAGTCAAAATTGTAAATCAAAGAAGAATGCGCTAATTTTCATTTAGAACGACCACATGCTAGCAGCAGGCACGACAGAGAAATGTTTTCAAACTCGTATGATAAGAACGACTATATATGCAATATAGGCGGCTACAGAGTATCTTTATTTACATTTTTGGTTGGTGGTGTGCCTCGTGATTTTTTCAATTAAAACAATGTACCTGGGCTCAAAAAAGGTTGAAAAACACTGGCTTATGCAATACGTGGCACATTGCCCGTCCAAAACCGATCATCTCCAAAATGGATATACGTCTTCTAATTTCTTCTAATTACGTCTTCAAGTAAATGTATCTTGAAGGAGAATAGCACTTAAATAAAAATCCAACAAGGATATTCATTTAGAATTAAAAATAACTCACCCTGAATTACCAAGATAAATATAATGTATGTAGTAAAAGTGTGTCATTAATGAAGGGGGAAAAAATCTCAAACCAGACTTTAAGTTTAGGATCTGGTTCGCAGAGTATGAATAAAATTTTTCCCCCCCAATTATTCAATGAAAAAAAAAAAAAATTAACCTCAGTTAAGTAAAATTAAATTGTAATCAAAACTTTTGGAATTGTAATGATTCCTTTTTTAAAAACAAAACATTGTTTAAAAACCTTTTTTTTAAAAAAATCTCGTGAACTTAAAAAGTTATTTGCCAAACAAACTTTTATTTGCACACATCAGAAATCTTTTGTGTTTTTGGGTCCTGCCCACGACGTCATGTGAGAATCACAAGCAAAACTTTGAGTCACAAACAAACTTCCTGACATGCGTAAATAAGTTTGTTTTGCAAATAATTTTTTCACTTCATGAGACAAAAATGTGTGATTGTAATATTTTAAAAAGTTTTGTAAGCAAAACTCAGGGGCTTTGCTCATGGTGGCATGCATTAACAATTACATTTTTGCTTTTGTTTTGTTTTTTCTGCAGTTCCATGTTAAAGTTTGATGCAGCTCTGCTTTCCTGAATGGACCATCTTCATCTCCACTGCAAGTGTAGCAAACAGGCAGCTCTTTGTTATGGATTACGGTACACTAAAAGGTTGCATTGTGCGCTTGTTTCTATTTTTAATAGTGTAATTCTGTAAAGACAAAATATGTCTGGTGGTTTAGCTCTGATTTACATATCTTGCTAAATTGCGGGTTTGAATATGGCAATACTTTCTTATAACAAAATAGACCTGCAGAAAGAAATTACTAATAAAATATCTTAAATATGCATAGTGTTATGCTCTATATAAAAATTTTCCTTATCTTTGATTGTATATCTCACAATTTTGTAATTTATCATTGTTCATTAAACTCTGAAAGCTGAGTGACTTTGTTAATATTCTGTCCTAGAACACGGTTAGATTTGCCCTTTTTTTTGGAGCACCTGCCCCTTTAGTGGTCTCTGCACGGCCCTGCCTAGTGTGATAACTTTTTGGGACATTCATGTCATGCCACATGTTTTAAGAAGCATGGATACTTTAACCAATAACTGCATCTAAAAGCAAGGTGAGTTGGTAAACAAATGGTCAGAAATTAGGAAACCTCCTCTGACATAATTCCCATTTACTGCATACATCTTCCTTTGAAAATGGATCTCTGTGAATTTCCTGTTTGCGTAATTATCTCTCCATTTGAAAGTAGACATTAGTGAAGATATCCTGCCACTCTCTTACAAGGATCCTATTAAGACAGGTAATTAAAGGCGGTGCGAAGGAAAATTGGCTGAGGGATGCATTTCGAAAAGAGCTTCAAATATGGGCAATAAATCTCCCGCCTGCCTGTCTTTAGGGTGCTCTGTTTGACTGTTTTATTCAGGAGCCTCTTTTGGCTGGGGTCTGGGAGAAACATATGCCGACAGGATGGGGGGGGACGAAGAAGGTGGCCAAGTGGCAGCCATTTTGTAGGTGACCTACTTCTGTTTTAATGAATAGAGGAATGGGAGGATGTAAGAATTTGCCAAAGAAAGCCATTCGTCCTTGCAGTGCCTTTAGTGCTAGATGTGGTACAAACATTTTAGAGCCCAAGGCATCTGTAGGTGAAAATGATGCTCTTAAAAAAGCACTGATGGTGATTTATTTTAATTCACATGTCAGCCACCATTACAGGGGAATTCATCATAAGCACTTGATTTGCATTCTGCTCAACATTTGACCCAGCTCTGCTTCCCTCAACGATTTAGGACTCTAATCATATTATGGTATTCCAATGAACATGCTCATCGCCTAACACCCTCTATTGCCGAACAACTGATGAGTGAAGCCATTATCAATTGACTGAACATTCAAGTGGAAAAAAGCCCTGCTTGAATTCAAGGACTCGCCGCAGCGTGAATATTGACTGTGCAGGGATGACGTGAGAGAAGGACAATGGAAAAGCAAGAGACTGCAACAACTGGAAATGGAAACAATCAATATCACATAACATTCTTGTAAGAGGAGGGATGGCAGCAAACACTCCGATGCACAATCGAACTGCTACCGAGGTATGTGTCAATCTGGCTCCTGCAGCCATGGAGGGCTGAGAACAAACTAAGGGCAGCAGATTCTCATGTGGAGGGAAGAGAACTTCCCCGAATCGCCTTTAAATATGGACAAATGACTTCCATTATTTTCTCTGAATTGAATTCCAGAGATTCCCTGTCTTAGGATAAAAAAAAAAGGAAAATCTGAGGAAAGCACATGCTGTCTTTTGCCTCGCCCCTTTCAGTCTTTTACAGACCTGGGACTTCGGCCCAGAGAATATGATAAACAGTTCAATTCATACAGCATAACAAACATGGAGTTTCATGTGAAGCAGAACTTTTGCCAGACATTTGCAAACATTCGTCTGCCAGACAACTAATTCTTGCCTGACAACACTAACACCGTTACTGATACTGTTGCACACGTGTGAAATTCATTCAAGCTCGGTAAAACGGATTGAAAAAAAAAAAAAAAAAACTACATTGGCACTGATGGTAAATCGTGTATATACAGGGCCTTACAAAAGTATTCCCAACTATTTAAATTCATATATTGTATTTTCTTGCATTTATGTGCTACAAACACATAATAGTGCGTTTGTGAAATTGTGCTTATTTTAATTTCTGAACAGAGGCAACCATGTCCGTGGGTGTTTTCCGTTTGATACCCATTCTTCGGGGGCTTTTCTCTTATTGTGTTTCATGCATGTTTTGTTTTTTGACTCTTAGTTCTTAGTCCTAATTGTGTTCTGCTTTTCGCATATTGGTTTAAAATAGCCATTCTAGCTTTGGAAAGCTTTAAGGAAAGTAAATCCTTTTGAGTTAGCCATCGTCGCTCTGGATTCATCACATTCTCCTGTGTATGCAGGATCAACATACTTCAAATGTCCCGTTGTCATGGAAGCAAAAAGTGATTCCACAAGATACTGACTGGGACTCGATCTATAGTCACCTCCACGTCATATTTTCAGTAAAATGTGTTGCTGTAATAAACACAATGTGGAAACATTAAGGATTAATAAATATTTTTTAAAAGAACTGTAAAAATATATTGGTTACTTCACAAAAACGTATCCAGACAAAGAACCTCAAACTAATAACCGCAAAGCTTTAGGGGGTAAAAGTACAAAATTACTTGCCTTCCACAAACAGCAGTGCCACTATGAAAACATAGGTAAACAACAATTCAGATAATAGTCCTACATTCAAATATGCATGCATATTAGAGAGAGCACCACAAAAAAGCCTCAAAATAAGCTTTTTAAAGCATTCCCTTCTGATGTGAACACTGAAATTTGTAACGCTTCTTTCCAATAACATCTCCTTGCTGCACAAATTAGGACAGGAGTCAGTTAGATGCTCCTGTTCATAGCCTTCACATGCATATGAGCACACCATTATGCTGTACCTGCTCCTATCTGTGTGGAATTTGTGTTCTTCAGAGAGAGTGAATCAGTTTTCTGTGTGTTTGTATGTGCGAGTGTGCGCCTCGGTCCTCTTCTCTATAATTCTGTGAGCTAAGATAATGAGAATTTTATCTGCAGCTCCTCCGAGGCGTGGGGCTCTGATTGAATGGGAGCAGAGTGTAACGGATGAGACGAGTGATAGCAAGCCGGCTGCGTTACACTCGCAGGCTAAGGCATGGCGAGCTTTTGCTAAGGGGAAGCACTGATCGAGCATTTTGTGCCACCATGGAGGAAGGTAATGGAAGGTGCTGTGTTTCCCGTTACAAAATGGGAACCCTCTTGGGTTGTAAAGATTTCAGTCGCATCCAGGTAGAGATAAGAATCACCACGTATTTAGAAACAAGGCGTGGAGACGTACGGCCAGTGTAAGGAAGACCGCTTGTGAAAATTGAGGCTGTTAAAGAGCAAAGAAAGGAAAAAACTTTAGAAATCTATCTTTCTAAACTGACTACACCTCCCATCTCTAGCACATTGTCACCTGTACCCTTTGTCTTATAATTTCCATAATTAATCATGTTCATCCAGAAAGATTTCCTTAATAACATCCCTAATAAGTCTGATGTCAGATTCGGCTTTTGAGCCAGCAGACAGTCATGGTAGAAAAATTAAACAGATTAATCAAGCTCCACCACTTCGACCAAATGTAGAAAGTGAAAATAAAAACCAGATAAAAGCCACATTTTATGATATGTATGCTGTTTTAAACACAATTTCATCACACAGTTAACAACACTCTCCTAAAGCAAGGCGTCTTATAATATTCATGATGCAGCAACTAATACTAGTCGTCCCTCTACTTTGGTCCTTCCTTGTTCTTGTCCATAGACTGACTGGGGCGGCAATAAAAACACGTTTAAAAAAAAAAGGAGATATTTGTAAGCTTCAGAGCTTAAAAGATTAATTTGTTTGAAACTTTCTTTTTGACAGCACTACAAAACAATTATAAACAAGAAACATAAAAAAAAACCGATTACAAAAACATTAGCTTAGATCTTATCTGGATTTGAACATAATGCATCTGCGCTTCTGTTTATTTTCTTGGAGTTGCTCCGGGTATTTCTGACTAATCATGAAATCCTGTGATTAAAAAAAAACATCTAAGATTCATAACACAATCTAAAACCAAAGGTTTTCTTCAAATGATAAAGCTGATGAAGAGTATAAATGAGATTTTAAAATAGATCATTTAGAACTAAATGGTAAAAAATAAATAAATAAATAAATCGAGCAACTCATTAGTGGGATTATTTGAAGTTTGTAGGTGGGGAAAAAAAAACATCCCTTCAGAAATCATGACATGTATAATGATCATTTTTAAGACATATAGGTGTCAGAGTGGGAGGTAGTTGATAATTAGCAGGATTTATTCATAGCTTCAGACTAATGACTATAATGATCATTTTTCATATAAAATATGAATACGATTTGTTTTGATGAGCAGTAACATGTATAATAAAAAGTATTACACATAGGTTCCATAGAAAGGTTTTTGGTGCACTTCCCATGTCAGATTCACAAGATTAGAAAATAGATTTGTTGGTATGACATTAAACATATGTTAACATAAGTTAACATAAATAGGGATGCAGATCATGTCTTAAATATAATCTGATGGGTGTACTTAAGACATTAAGAGGCATTTCAGTCTTTTGGGAATTGATATATTAATGTATAGTCACCAAATTCTATATTTCATGTTTTTAATACATGGCATTTTGTGATTCTGTCTGTATTTCTCACAGCCTATACCGAGTCTGACAGAGATGGTAGGAACAGATGAGTCATATCACATTAAATCCTTCCTTTTCACATTTAGACATTTTTGTAGTTTTGTTGAAGAAATGCGATTATCTAGTGACACAAACTTTTTACTCGCAAACCGATTAAAAGATGTCAACAAAAACAAACTGTTTATGTGATGATGCTTTTCAAATCGAGCAGTACGGTTATGTCGTGAAGAAGCTTGTAGCTGTGGCACAGCGCTAACATAACCAGAAGGCGCAATGCAACTGCTATCAAAACAGCCACTACGTCATATAAACACACAATACGTCTAAAATAAAGTCTGTTTACATCTATTTTCAGCTTGCCGCTTTCCCATGTCCGTCATTTCCACACACAGAAAGAACTGACCCCAAATCTTTCATAATACCAGTGGAGGCTGCTAAAGCCCTCGTCCTTAAAATGCTTCGCACAAACAAAGGCGACTTTCCCAGCATTTTGGATACATTTCCAAAAAAAAAACAAAATGCAACCAGGCACTTTGAAGAAGGTCTGATACTTGGGGAAAGTGTAGTGCATTGGGTGTATTAATACACCCAACAACCAAACACTTTGACTTAACTACTTGTAGCTTTGGCATCTTTAAAGTTACAAAAGTGCTGTGAGAAACACAAACTGGATATCTACGCAGCACCAAGAAGGACAAAATTAAACTGTTCTGAACTCCCAGAGACTCCAAGTAAACAAAAAAGGGGGATTTTGCATTATATGTTCCCTTTAAAGAACCTGCAGCTATAATTGCAGCAGTTGGTTCTATGAAGAATTGACACATTCACACCACACACATTCATTTCTGAAAATTATCTATTGTTTTCTCCTACCTCACAATTATTCTAACTTTGTGTTGAAGAACTTAAAATTTTCTTTAAAAAATATATCAGGAGGCATCAATACTTGCAAAGCACTGCATCTAGAAACAAAAATAAAATAAGAAAAAATCCTGCCTTTTTGCATACTTCAGCTAATATCCACAAATCAGAAATGGTCCAAATACAAGTCCTGAAATATGCAGTCACACATGCTCCATTAAAAGTGTAACTTGGTTTGTAAAATAGGACAACAACAACAAAAAAAAACATGCTATAATGCTACTGATGCAGTTTGGAATCTTTTGTCTTGCATCCAAATGATTTTTGTACATCTCCACAGCCAATTGTGTTATAATAATCCCTGGCTGTTAATTAAATCATAACGAGGGGCACAAGCAAAAACAAATGGCATGTTGGCTTCATTGTTGTGAAAAGACTTATTTTTCATTTGTGAGTTTGTATAATGAGGACTGCTGTGCCATAAATAATATTCAGATTGTGGTATTGTTCTGGCCTTTAAAAGTAAAAAAAAAAAAAAAATCTAAATACCGAGCTCCATCTCTGACTGCAGAGCTGAAATTGCACATGCATTATAGTCTGAAAAAGCTTGTTAAAAACAAAAGAAAAGTTTAAATAAATATCTAAACAACATTTAAAAGCAGTTTAATGCAACAGTGATTGTGTCGTTTTTGTTCTTCTGTTTGCAACCTTTGAATGTATGGCATGAGTGTTTAGTCGGCGTTCCCTGTGGTGTTTAGTCAAATCGTCCAGATGCCAGACAATCTCACAAGTGGATCGATGCAAAAGTCTTCTTGTTGGAATCACAGATGCCACGAGCAAGGACAAACAGGCAGCCAACATCTTTCTGTCTGTATGTCCGTCTCTGTTACAGACACACAAACACCCTCTGTGGCACAAAATGATCTGCCGCTCTGACAGGGCGACTGCTGGCACCCATTTATCAACACTCGGCTCATCCAAAATATTGTCTCTCCTTCTGGCAGGAGGGGACTTGCGTACATACAAAAAAACAAAAAAAAAAGGGAAAAAAACGGCAGAAATAGAGAGCAGGGTAGAAAACATGGGAACAAAACAGTTTTCCAACCAAACTCTTCAATTAGGTGAGCAGATGCATGTCAAGGGAAAAAATAAAAAAGATTGCTTGAGAGATATCAGGTGCAGAGTTAGACACATCACATCCTTTCTGCAATCTGCATTCATCCCCAACTCCAACCCCTCCCTCCCCACACATGGCATTCATCTCCACTCGACCTTTTTCTCCCATCATTACTCCTCCTCCAACTCTGATTATCTATCTGCCTTCAATTTGTGTCTTACTCCTACTGGCTATCATGCCCTATCCCTTCTATTGGACCATCTAAACTCCCTTCCTTTAAATTGGTTCCCTCTCCCTGGAGCCATTCTCCTTGATCACCTCTAGTCTCCTTTCCGGCAGCTTCCTCCCTGCCGCACTAACTACCTGGTGTGTATATAAACAGATTTGATTAACTTTACATATTTGTGTCAGGAGGTTTTAAGTATTTATACGTTTCCTTTATACAAGCGCCATCTTCGAAAAAAAAAAAAAAAAGAAAACTGAATGGAAAGTTGGATGATTTCAATGCATTTATTTAAATATCCTCCTTTTATCCCCATATATGCAGTGATTTCCCCATTGATTCTTTGCTCCTAATACCTTAGACATGTCTTCTTTTTTTTTTTTTTTTTTAAAGCAAGCCAGATGAAAAAAGGAATGAAAAAGGCTTCTTCACTTTTAATGCCAGGTCACACACCCATAAATCATCCACTAACTCTCCACAACCACAACAGCCTGTTCTGTTTCAAGAGTCTTTGACCGTACTAGAATATTGTGTTATTCCCTCTTATTCCTCCCTTTTTGGCTCCCACATTTTTCTCCCTTACCTGCTGCTCTCCCCCATCTTCACTGTCCATTTCTTTTCTTATCTTTTATTCACTCAGCTATACTCTTTTCCATCACTGTCTTTTCCTATCTCAAGCACTCTTTTTTTTTTAAGGTATCTTTATCTCAGTCATCTT
Source organism: Poecilia reticulata (assembly GCF_904066995.2). Taxonomy (NCBI): domain Eukaryota; kingdom Metazoa; phylum Chordata; class Actinopteri; order Cyprinodontiformes; family Poeciliidae; genus Poecilia; species Poecilia reticulata. The sequence continues at coordinate 7,023,763 of NC_088852.1, read as the reverse complement.
TCTCGTGCTCTCTCCTGCAGTTACAGCGTCTTGCCGTCTTCGGGTGGGTTTATTTTCCATGTTTCCCTACTCAATCTCGCATGTCTGAACTTTCGGCTGCTTTTATCGGAGTGTGTAAAGGAACAAAGACGGAAGTCTGGGTGGCAATATTGTCCAAAAACAGGAGAAGAATCTAAATTGGGGGAAAGAAATTCAGTTGTTTTTTTCTTTTTCACTTCGTAATTGTGTCTTACTTATAATCTTTTGTCTAATGGTAATAACTAACTGCAAATATATGTCTAAACATGTCAAAATAAGAAATTAGTGTGAATCATTCAATAGGCTGCTTAGTCAAAAAAAAGCCATTGAATGACACCTACAGTAGTTTTAAATTAGGGCATTAGTTTGATTTTCAATTTAAACAATTTTTTATTTGAACAACCGAACAAACCACATAAATAATCTCTTAACCTCCCCATCTTTCCCACCAGCTCTCATAAACCAGATGCGAGTGGAATCTCACATCTGCGAACAAAATTAAATTGCTGGATCTTTATGAGGTGCTTTTACACTTCAGTTGTGAGACACTAAGCTTACTATAGGTGAGCTGACCAAATGTGATGAAGAGGAAGAAGGTGGGGGCAGAAATGGATGGAAGATACAGACATGATGAGAAATAGAAATACAAATGAGGTGGCAGTGTGGGAAGGAAAAAAAAAAAAAAAAAAAGGAGACCCATCATCCAGCAGAGCTGCAGGCCACAAAATGACTGTGGCTTAGTTTATGCATGAAAAGACAGACTGTGTGTGTGCAGGTGGATGAAAAATCCCAACCTCCTGTATCAGAGTCATCAACATCACGAAGGTGAACCCAGCTAATTGCGATATGTCGGCGGTAACAAATATGTAGGTAAGGCCACGCAAAGTGTTGTGACAATGCCATAACTAGAGTAAATGGACATCACCACAACTCTGGGACCAATGCATTATGATTATATCTGAAGTCTAATAGTCTGAAATTACTCCTTGCCTTCCTAGGTTTGGCACCTTTTTAGCTTCAGACTTTTGAACTCGTGCAAAGAGAGGCTGTTGAAGGAATACAGCTGCATAAATAAGGAAAATCAGCTAATCGTGATTTTATTCACTCAATTTTGAGCAGGCAGCTTGTAGCACGTCTCAGTGAAGTTTGGTGTTCAAGTAAAATGTAATATGAAGTAATTTCACTGAATGACAAAAGCACTGATATGAGATGATTGTCTTTTTAAGAGAGACATAAAAAGTAAATAGCTTTAATTTTATCATTTCAACCCTGGGTGTCATATTAGTTCATCACCTTGTTTGAGACAGAGACAGATGCAGGAAACAGCTGCTTTCTGCATTTTCAAGCACAATTTGTTAGTGATGAGGTCTCCTCTCTCGCAGCATAATCAGACTGAAAGGTGGAGGTAAAATAGTTAAGTCATGACCAGATATTCTCTCCAAGACGGTCTGAGTTCTGCAGAAACAAGGGAAGCCAAACTGTACCAATCACACCGATGTGAATGTAATAACTAACTAAGATTAACCTGCCAATCTTGCTAGTATAAAACTCAGAAAAAAAAAAGAAAGAAAACTACCTGTGGCTGTCTGAAGGTAACTGTATCAAACATTGATAGCAAAGACGCCTGTGATTGCTCATCGGTATGAGCATAGGGGTCCGCTAAGCTGCATTAGGCCTTGGCAAGTTCATTAACCAGCATGAGGAGGAAAGGACGAACAGTGAGGAAGATAAAGTGTCTTGAATCTAGATCAATGTGGATGAATGTTCTGCTCTACTGCATGGGAGGCTACAGGGACAGTCTGAGGAGAACGTGCCCAGCATTGGCTGCAGCAGTGTGGATAAAATTCTGATTTGCTATTTTAAATAAGAAGAAAGAAAACGTATAGCAAACGTATTTCCGTCTGTCCTGCCACACCGAAGAGACGCGTCGACTCTGACTCGACGACGATGTTCAGAACATTTAGCTTCTCGGTGCGAATCTTGTCCATCAAGTCCACCCTGCCGATGTGACGGACTACTTAAATAAGTACAGTATGTCATATTTACCCGCGGTGACAGACTGCAGTTTCTGTAATTACACGATGGCAATAAATTAGTGGTTTGGACTGCCTTCAAGATGTCCGCCAGATGTCTCGGATGAACCTGATAAGCCCAGCTACACAAACAACTGGAAAATAAAGAAAGCAGAAAATGCAGACAAGAACTGACACCTCATTCTCAACAGCTGCAGTGATGATATCTAGATAGGAACTTCATTCCTTACTGGTAAAAAGGGGGAAGCAGAGAGAAAGATTACAGAGAAAGGGAGAACCGAGTCTCCTAGCTGTATGAAGATGTCCCAAGGGACCATTTTCCCCCCTTAAGTACATTTCAGAAAACGAACTCGAGGCTAAGGATTCAAGAGAAAAGAGAAAATATCTGAAAGACGCTATACAATTACTGCTTTGGCAAACTGAAATGTGCCCACAAAATACCAGAAGGGGAGAATGTTTTTGTGTGTGCTTGTATTTTAATGTACTCGATTTGTGCCAGTGGATCTCAAAGACAGATGCTAGAATATTATCTGAATGCGATTGGGTGCAAAACTGGCTCAGGAGACGAGCTGACTGGCACTTGTTGCTGGCCAAGCCCAAAGTCCCTGTTCTGATCATTATGTTGTTTTATTCCAATATGTTTGCGCTGCTCCACATTCAACCAGTTACTTTTTTTTTTATTATGTTACTGCGTTGTCTTTTTGCCCCCTTCGATTTATTTTTGGTTGTCTCAACTGTTGGTTTTCTTACTTCTAAGGTAAAATATGCTTGGGGAAGCAGTCCTGGGAAGTGGAGATTCATCTATGACTCACAGCAAAGTTTATGTGCAAGAGTAATAAAATAACTCAAGGACAATATGACACTTTGCGAAAGGGAAAACAAAGGGAAGGCACAATGCATATAAATCATAAAATACACAGAATCAGCTACTTATCACGTAATGAAAAAAATGAAATAGCTTGTGGTTTTTCCAAAGGCAAAACATGAGGTACATGCAATAAAAACTGACACCCCATGAGCATAATGAGGGTATGAAGAGCAGTTTTATTTGATAAGTCCTAACAAGTACACTATGATCAGAATTATGATTAACCAACATCACTAACTTTGTTGTTAGTGATGCAAACAGTTAATCAACTTTGGTTTCATTTCAATCAACAATTATGAGCAATTGTTGCATACAATAATCTTACAACGCGAGTGGAAAGAAAATAGGTTTAATCTTATATCTTGAGGTGATAATTTGCTCAGATGCATGAAGGACTTTTAATCATTTCGTTTTCAAAGAATATGAACAATCTGATGAATCAATTATAAGACACCTCATCAGCATGACGCCTGGTTTTTCCATCTCTGCATTTTCAACATAAAACAAAAAATTACCACCTAAAATACCAAATCACAATTTGAGTCACCAGCCATTTAAAAGCATAGAAAATGCAAGCTCAATGTCACTTTTTCCTTCAATCTTTAACTGCACTAAGGTAGCTAAATCTGCTCGCATATTTTAAGTGTACATTCCCAGATCACCCTGAGAATTTTGTGGAGTAAATCATTTATTTTATTGAAATTTTAAAGGATGAAATTTCCCAATTTTAATCCATAGTTGGTATAATTTCAGTGTGTAAAAATACTTTGCTTCATGGTTGTTCATGCAAACAAAAGCCCCGACTATCATGATAAACTGGCTACAGAATTTCAGAACTTATTTGTCAAGTTGTTCCATCGAGATCCCAAGGTAAAATTAAGCCTGTCAATTTTCATGAGCACTAAATTAACGGCTGCGAAATGGATCGCTAAATATATAAACAATAAGAACTTGCTAGGAAGAAGCTTGGCTAAATTCCTTGTAAAATGTTTACATGTCCAGAGACGCTGGACAAAACGTTTGACAGCAGCGAGGGCACAAAACAAACAAAAACATCTGCCATTATTCAATTCCCAGTTGTGGCACATCTTGACCTGATGAAAGAGAAATGAATAAATCATGCTCCATTAAATGTCATTATGCCTGTTAGCAAAATCTAATTCTACTAAAGTTCAGCGCTGGTTTACAAATTGAATGTAATTGCCCAGAATGCAAATGGGCTCGGCTGTTTGTGTGAACGTGAGACCAAGCGAGGAAAAAGAATGTGAGAGAGAAAGACGGAAAGAAAGAAAGAAAAACAATGAGCAAGAGGAGGAACAGCTTTAAGCTGCGACATAATGGGCAACACTTAGTCTTCAGAGTTTTCATTCAAAACTCGGAGCTGGTACAACGCCAGGGAATTGTGGATTGTCAAGGCTTTAAAAACTGATGGTTTCATTTCAAGGGAAAAAAAAAAAGGAGATGAGATGAGGGGAAATGTAATTACCCAGCTAGAGCTGTGTGGGAGTTTTACTGTTTGATAATTATCCCTTAAAGGCATGTTAAACTTTTCCTTAGCTATCTTTATAAAACTCCACAGAGACACAGCAGTAGAAGAGGTCACTGTGCTTGAGGGGGGGAGTCGAAGATAAGATAAATGTCAAACAGATGAAGGATCGGTTCAGAACAGGCCTGCTGGACAGCTGAGAACAAGAAAACCAGACAGACACTAAAACAATACACTATGAAACCACACTTGAAAGATAAGTTATCTTTGTAAGGACACAGAAATGCATCAGCCTGTAAAGGTATCCACTGAAGAAAATGTTTCTTTTCTGAAAATTACTCGTCCGCTTTTGGGATGAGCATCAAAGCGTGCAGCATTTTTTGGCGGATGACTGCAAAAACATTTCAAATACCACTTTTCATTTATTCAACTTATTTTACCGTGCCATCTGTCTATTTTATTGCTGCACTCGCGAGCATGGACACTGTTCACATCCAGTCTCTGCTGCTGCTTTGCTTTTGCTCCACGCCACAAATTTGATGGCAAATGGACATAAATGGTGAGTGAAAAATACTGAATTTACCGCATTGCTTTACTGTCCATAAATTTCTGCAGTATAAACAAGTGGCAGGAAATGCTAACCCCGCAGCTCTGTTAGAAGCAAAAGCTCAATTAAAAAAAAAAAAAAAGTGATCATTTATGTTCCACATGAAAACAAAATGTGGAGCACAAGGTCTGCACTGCAAGATCCCTTCTGCAATCAAAACTTCAAGCTAAAATCTTTGTAAAAGAAAATTTTAAGAAGCTGTGAACCAACACCTCCATAAATGTGTCATCTGTTATGCTGTACAAAATGTTTTTATTACGATGAAGACAAATGCCAAGTTTTTTTTTCCGATGTAGTTTCTACTTTATGAGAAAATGTGCCAGGCTCACTGTTGTGTTCTCCCACAGAAGCACAAACAAAATGCTCTAACAGGGGACACAGAATGTTATCATTCCCAGGGTTTTAATTAGGGGTGTCCCACGTAGAGCTTTTTCTCCCCAATGCTTACTGGGGTCTAATTTAGTAATTTGTACATTTTTCCGAGTCACATAAATAAAATCAATGCCATGCGCAGGTGAGACCAGATGTTTGCATAGATTGTATGAAGAAACAATTTTTCTTACCATATGACTCTTAGCCAGATAAAACTATTCCTGTTTTTGGATGAGAATGAGGTTTTTGTTTTCAACTTTCTTTAATTTCAAAAAGTTACATTTAATTTCGTAGTATTTGGCATACCAGCCTTTTATACCGTCTATCCCTCCACAAGCTTCTCACAATAGCTTTCTAATACCCGAACATGTAGTTCAACCCAAGCATTGTTTCCACAAATTCTAAGATGAAACCAGCATTTTGAAATTTTTTTTCTCTCTGTGACCCATTTTCAAAAATTATTGCGTCTGCATGGATCCACGGCTTAAACAAACAAACAAAACAAAAAAAACTTTGTGGATACAACTAATTTCACCTCAGTGTAGACTGGGCATAAAAGTTGCAGCACAATGGCTTGTAGCCCGGATTTTAAAATCCCTATTTCGCGAGTTCAGGAAAGAAAAATAGTGAATACTTGAATACTTCACGCATTCATACGCATCAGACCTTTAAGAGTGCTCTGAGGCAGAACTCAAGGCAAAAAATTGCTTTAATGGCAAAGCTTTGCATCATTACCTTGCACCTCGCCTTAAATTTGGTACGCTCCCAGAAGGAATCATTTGTGAAAATGTGACTTTAGCATTTTTAGAGGTTAGCCTCAGTAATCGCTATTCATCCCAGTGGTGCATTCCAAGTCTTCTGTAAACCCCTGTGTTCTACCATGTGCATCAGCTTACCTTCTTTATCGGTGGCATTAATCTAGGAGATACACTAATTAATAGGAGGTTGCCAAGCGCCATAAAAATGAGCAAAGGTGGATGAGGGAGACTTTCTGAGCTGCTGCATATAAAATGCATGTAAGCAGAAGATTACAAGGAGGAAGACCTGTATCCAAACTTGGAAAGCTTTTACTGTGCATCAAGATTCAGTACAATCACCTGCGTTCTGTAGCAACTGTCCAAGAGATGACCAACACAAGCAGATCAAATTCATGTGTGAACACATACTATGATTAATATCACCCTGTGTGTTTTCCCCATCAGGTTGTAGAAGGTTTTCCTACCATGCCAGAGAACCAACTAGCATCTCGAAGTCTGACACCCATCTTGTCAGTACCTATATATACATACGCTCATGCATGTTAACTATGGTCTTGAATAACTGCAGCGTTTATTACACTGAACATGCAAACTCACAACCATTGGGTTTCAGGTGGCATAATCTCATTCTACTCCCTTAACACCATCCCTCAATCACTCCCTTGTCGTTTCTTCTTTCCTCCCTACAGGACGAGTTAGTGAAAAACTTTACCAGGCAATGACCTTTAAGTCAAAGCTGATCTGTCTTAATGGGGGAATTGAGGGAGCCACTATGGAAAACAAATGCCCTTTATTGGTCATCTGGGAACAATGTTGTAGGGAACTTGACAATTCAAAGTAGTTGTGACGGAGCTTTTATCCATATTCTCCCAACACCTTGGCATATCTCCTCCATGATCTATGTTGTCACTTCTTGGAGACTTTGGTAATACAACTGATGAGTACAATCATGCTGTGCTGATAGCTCGGTCTTAAATTGGCAGGAAAAACACATGCAGCATCAGCAAAACACTGAAGGGTGCAGGGAGATGAGATGGGCACTGGGGAAAAATACGTTAGGCTAGCAGAAGCAGCACAGGCAGAGTTTAATAAGGGGGATAAACAAGCTGTAAAAAAAGGCAAGAAAATTTGCGAAAGCTTGAAGGCAATAAAAGGGAGATGACCTGAAGAGATAAAGTCAGGAGAAAAGATTAAATGTAGCTCAAAATCAGAATTCAGACTTCAGATAAGGAGGTAAATGCCACTGAAGCGGACTCTTTCCAAATCTGTGCAAGATGGAGACGACCAGTTCTTATCCTCACCTTTTAAACTCAGTTTAATTTCTTTCAAGTTACATATACTTAAAAAGGCCCGACAGAACTGAAAATTTGTTTTGGGAGATAGTGATGCAAGATGAATGAAGTAAAGACACACTTTTATGCATGCATACATGCATGCATAAAATAAAAAACCTCAAGTCATTTGAAAGAAAAAGACACTGCAATAAGTAGGAGAACTCCATTCTTGGGACACTTTTATTCAGAATGATCCTCCTTCATGGTAATTTCTTCAGTCCTGATAGGAAGGAGCTGAGAAGCATACATATAACTGGATGGAGGGCTTGTTGGACCAGGGACATATCTAGAGGTTTCAAGACACCAGCCCTCCAGGACTGGATTTACAAACCATCTAGGTCATCAAATACTGTTCACTCAGTGTTCCCAAGACAAGAACAGAGCAAAGGGCAGCAACAAATAGTTGCTGCTCTTTGCAGCTTTGGAACACACTTCCATGAAAATCTGGGATAGCATTGGCTCCACCATATCAGTACTGAAGATATTATCATTTACTGCAGCCTTCCCATTATCGGGCATGCATCCAAGCTGCATGGCAAACAAGGACTGAACTGCACACAGAGCAAAAAGAGACTGGTAAAAAAAAAAAGAACAGAACCCCAAACTAACATTTGATGTTGTAGAGGTATAAAAACTTGAACAGAGCAGCACATGTTTCTTTCTTTTCACAACTCTCCAGCTACATCAAGAGGACAAGCGCATGAACGTCTTGATCTTACTGTTTGGGCGAAAGACTAAACCTTCGAAGAAGCTGAAACAGACGTGACGTGTGGGGTGCTAACCTCGCAGAATAGAAGCACGGATTCTCAAAGAAGAGATGAGTCGCTCTAATTACACTGAAGAGCGTTTTCCCCCAAGATTGCTGCTGTGTGCAGTGAATGAGCTTACTAGTAATGGGCAACCGCCCACTCCAGTCACTAGACTGATAGCGGCCCTTCATGTTCCTTTGGTCATCAGGCATGCTAATCCCAGTAGGCGCTACTGTTAATCAGAACAGAGAATTAGTTTAAGATAAAAATAATTATTGTTTATGTCATTGCCTACTTTGTGATCAACTGTTTGAGTGCTTGGGCGATGAGTCTAATGCTACAAACTTGGAAAATCACATTCTTTTCAGATGTTGATTGGGGGGGAAAAATCCCACATTTAGATGACATAATGTCACTGTTTAAATGAGTCTGCCAAGACACCTATAGTTGTAATGTCAACTTTTCAAAGAGATGGTTTTTAATATTTTGGCAGACATTAGAAAGGACGGTGAAATAAAAATATGTCTATTTTGTTAAGAGATGGTGACAGATGTTGTGGAAATTCCTTGAATCTTTTTACATACGAGAAATTTTCGCATTGGGAAGCCAGAATTCCCACCCTGCCTAGATCTCTTCCCACTCAAAGTAAAATATTTTAGACCCGTCACTGAACTTTAAATTAAACAGGGTAAAACGCTTAAGCAAAATCAATGTTTATATACCCAATTAATAGCAAAAACTAACTTTCAAGAAACCCAAACTTCAACACTTTTTTTTTGCGTAAACAGGCTTACTTTTACGATCTTATTCTCAACTCAGATGAATCTGAAGGTCTGGTTCAAATTTCTTCCTTACTGATGGAAAGGCAAGCTCCTAAACTCTTAGATGATGTTAGAGTGCGCACTTCAGAGAGCTGTCCTTACTTCTGGTGGGAGTAAAAGAAACATATGGGCCATATGCCCTCTAGTTCTTCGACTGTTTTGATCTTCAACCGTTTGGCTCCACGATACGACTCAGTAAATGAACAACTGCTGATGAGGGGCTCACAAACCATGTGTTTAATTCAGCCTCAGCTATCATATCAAAGAAGAGGCAGAGGTGGCTACCAGATGTGGTTCAGCGTGGTGTCTTAATCATGAGCATTGCTTTTGACATTTCAGTGACCCTCATCTGTGATGTCCATCTTCTTCCTTCTTCTAAGGCCGTGGTCATTATTCAGCCCAGAAATGTGCATAAAATACTAATATGAGCTTGGCTGCATATAGAGCAGTCAAAAATACATGACCGTAAATCTGAAAAAGTTACAGAATTGGCGCTAAACGAACAACAGATTAAACACCACATGAAATATCTACATTATCTCCACTGTAGCGCTGACAATGAAATGAACTGGTCAAACTGACAAAGAGAAAAGTCAACGCCTTGCAATGAACCAAAGTAATTCACTCATGACTTGAAATTCCTCTAGGAAAGCAATTTTAATTCCCATGTGGCGACTTGCACAAGCATTAAAATGGCTTATTATCTGAAAAGTTTTGACATATGCTGCAAATTATAGCCCCTCTAATTTTTACTACTTGTTCCAGGTGATTGGGTGGCATTGACATTTTAATCTGGACATCTTCCAAAATCACCTAGTTGCTTGTGAAATTCTCAACTGTTCAGTCTCATCCTCTTCATAAAATTCACAAAACTGATGAGCATGCAATACTACAGAGCAATCAAGTTGAAAATGTGTGAAGTGAGGCCACTATGGATATTGGGGGACATTTATATTTTTGTAGTGCAAACAAAACTGCGTGATGTGTCCTTTTAGTATTTCTATTGACCTCGTTGCCATATTTTTTGTTGTTTTTATAGAGTGTACAGCTTAAATGCAATTTTTGCCAGTTATCCAAGTTAATCGTCTGATGTTCAATGTTTAACTGAAATTGTACCAGAACAAAGTGAGAATATTATTAAACTAAATGGTGTTTTATAGCCTTTTAGAGTGTAAGTGGACATTTACAAATATGTTTTCTGTGGTGTTTTTTTTTTTGTTTCTCTTTTAATAATTTATTTCTTTTAAACTTAAACCTAAAAAGTATTTTAAAAATTCTGTTTCCTCACAAAAATCAAGTTTTCCATGTGGATTAGAGGTACAAAGCAGAAAATCTGTTTTGCAGAATGGAGTTTTAAAAATATTGATTTTCAGGGTGTTAAATTATCAAGTACAATTTTTTTTGAGTCATTTATATAGGATTTCTATAACAACTGAAAGCAACAGTTACTTGATTGTGTGACAGAATGGGACAAGGTGACGGGAAAACACATAACACTGCCCCTTTAATACTTATCTGCTCAAACTAGTGTTATAACCAACCAAAAGACAATGTCTCCTTGCTGCTTCTAGACTTGTCGTAATTCCGGAGTGCTTCCTGTAAACTTTCACAACATTGATTATCAAACAGAAAGCATTTCCCACTGCTTTCAAAATCCCACAGCAAGCACTCACACACACAAACACGCACACACACCTGTGACAGCTACGTCAGCCCACCCAAGGACGTTCAGCATGTCAGCTCTGATTAAGCTTGCACTCAGCCTGTAGAATAGAGTTCTTGGTTGTGGGAGGAGGTGCGGAGGAAAAGAAACGACTTGTGTCCAGTAATAAATCGCTGCAGGCAGCCGGGCACTTCAGAGCCACGGCCCATCCGACCCCCAACAGATGCCGGGTAGTTTGGCTTGCCAGTTGTGTCCTGGCCTGTGGGCCTGCACCATCATGAGCGATGGCTGCCGTCCAAAGAAGGGGTCTGCCGCCACAGGCGCAGCTGTAGACATCGTTAACACCCAATAAGAAAAGAGCGTAGCTCTGCGGGTGGGGTAAAGTGATATTGATGGAGGTTCATCTCCAGTTCTGTGGTTCAGTGAGCAAATATGAAAATAAATATGGCCTTTTGTATAGCATGCGCCGTTCATTAATATTAACCAACAGTCTCAATGGTGCTGGAGTGCACAAACCTAACAGCAGTCATTGAGGGTTGACATCCCCCGTCTGTACACTTTTTTTTTTTGCTGATTATTGTTGGCTTCGTTGTTGCAGCCAGTGTATAATAGATGGATTCTCTTAGATCCAAGTTGGCAAAAATGCTTCTCTTTAATGGAAAGTTTGGTGATTATGAAATGCATGGTTTGCTTCCGGGGCTGCACAGTGGAGCAGTTGGTAGAGCTGTTGCCTTGCAGCAAGAAGGTTCTGGGTTCGATTCCCGGCTCAGGTCTTTCTGCATGGAGTTTGCATGTTCTCCCTGTGCATGCGTGGGTTTTCTCCGGGTACTCCGGTTTCCTCCCACAGTCCAAAAACATGACTGTCAGGTTAATTGGTCGGTCTAAATTGCCCCTAGGTGTGTGTGCATGGTTGTTTGTCCTGTGTGTCTCTGTGTTGCCCTGCGACAGGCTGGCGACCTGTCCAGGATGACCCCGCCTCTCGCCCGGAACGTTAGCTGGAGATAAGCACCAGCAACCCTCCCGACCCCACTGAGGGACAAGGGTGCAAGAAAATGGATGGATGGATGGATGGATGGTTTGCTTCCAATTATTCTTGAGGATTCATATGCTTTTGCAAAGTTTCTTTATTCTTTCTAATTGAGCTAAATTTTCTGCTAAAATTGGCAGAAAATTGAGAATTATAAAAACTCTAGCAAAAGAAAAAAACAGCAAAGCGAAACAAGACAGTAAATGTTCTGAACAATTTGGTTATTGGCAAGAATGAAACCCATCCGATGACTTTTCGAAACAAGCATTGCCAGACATTAGATAAGTTTCATCAAAGAGGTTTGGTCTTTGTATTTGAAAATTTGTTTCATGTTTCAGTCGCACAGCCTTCCTTTGCTGCCGACTAGTTTCTTAAGACCCTTTCCTTAGAAACTAAGGGAAAGGAATATTTTTTCCCTTAGAAAAAATATTTTGTTATATTTTTTCAAATGTTTATCATAGTGGAAATACAGTCTGTCAGGGCAGTAATTGTATTGGGTTCAGGAGAATAAAAAGTTGCACCTAGGCACTTGTAAATGTCTGTGTAGTACATGTGGCTCTGTGTGTGGCAAGTTGTGGTATATTCTGTTCTCCTCAAGGCAGATTATTTGCTTCTCAATAGTTGTAGAACACTGTAGCTATGCTAGCTGTCAAGCCTGTGTCTCAACAACAAAAAAAACCTACTTCTGTTTCAGTACTCCCTGTAAACTGAGTCAGTTGAGAGGATTTTCTCTAATCTGCCGTTTGATGATAGCATTGTTGCCGTCACTGGCTTTGGTTCAGGGATTCTTCATTTCGGGGGCCAAATAGAATACATTACAAGCCAGCAGAGCTCTTCATCAGCCACAATGTTACAAATATGCCTTTATTTCTGCCTCTGGCTAAGATCTAAAAGGCTACCGAGAACCAGCCCACTTCTGGACCAGCATTATTTTTAAAAACCATGTCGTTGGAATGTTATATTCACTCTAGAGTGACACAATAAAGGCCATTAAGTTGAGACTTTTGTGGACATAATGAAGTTTATGTTGTACCTGCTGTTCAAATTGGACCTGGATGCCGCTTATAAACTTTGTTAGTATCCAAGTTAAGATGAATGTTTGACATTATGATTTTTGTGAATGTGAGCTCATTCATGCTTACGTATACTTGAAGTTTTTTTTCCCCTCTTAATTCTTTGAAAATAGCACCCACTGCACTTGCCTGGGGAGCCTGTGGTAAAATCTATGGAGCTAAGCTAAAAATACACAGACCAGCTGCTTTCTGCTTGGTTTGAAGCAGTTTGCTAAATTGTCTCTAATTAGTGTGCAAGAATCTGCTGCACTGCACTGCGGTTAAAGTTCAACAAATTTCAACTTTGACCCCCAAAAAAGCAGCAAAAGCTCTGTGGAGCTGCACATACAGTCATGCTGATGCAGGACTCCCACTTTCACTTCATCAATGCAGCACAAAGCCGCTGTTGTCCACAGACTGCAGTACAAATAAATGTGGTTCAGAGCGCAAAGCGGCTTAAGCTGCATGCAGTGCGCAAAACTTTTAGGAAACGGCAGGGAAATAAAAACGCAAACGGAGGAAAATTCGACAAGCATTTCAATATTTTCTTGGCTCATTCTACAAAGCAATTTAAATTCTCTAAAATTTTGTACAACTCATAACAGTAACTATTTTTAATCAATGTGTTGAAGCAATATATGAAACAAATATTGATGACAGCACCTAATGATTACTTGTTAATTTACATGGTGGAGATATTTATAAAACAGAAAACTGTTTCTGCCGTACTTGCTACAGTGCCCTATTTCGTTTCCAGTATTTAATATTAGGTGACAAATTGAATCTATCATATGTTACAGTCTAGTAATGTTTTCTGCTGGCCTTGATAAATGATTGGTCAAAATTCTCACAGCCATCTACATTTTTGCACAGGTCTGAAAGCGCCCAAGCTGGCAGGCGCACACAGAGCGGGATGAATAATGACACCAAATTGAGAGGTGGAGGAAGTAAACATATTGGGCTGTTGTTTCTATTGGACATTTCACCCAGGGGCTTTAGTCAGAGTCCTACATTTATTACAGTCTACCTTTACCTCCAGAGAAAAGTCATTTCATACTTGGAGACATGGAAAATGCTCTTTGTATTTTTTTTCCATCTTCCAGGCTTCTGTCTTGTTGCTCTGTTACTTTCTTGCCTTTTCCTCCTGCAAAACTGAGAAGTGGCCAAGTCAGGTGAAACTGAAAGCCATTTGGTTTAAGACACCTGCTCTGCCTAAAGACCACAGACACACACAGCTCTATCCTCACAACTTAGCCTCAGTGAACACAGTGGTTGAACTAACCATCACCACCAAAATGCCAGACAAAAAGAGTCTGGAGACTTTATTTTTTTAGCCCCACTTAAACCAGTGGGTCAAGCTGCTGGGTTGGCCTGAGGACTGCTTTTCAGAGACAATGCTAAGCCAAGCCATATCCTCAGCTTGGCTGCCTTTCAGCAGGCCCCAGAATCTCTGGATGTGGATGGGGGAGCTTCCTCCCCTCCTCTCCTGTTCCGACCAACCTTTTTTCCTTGGATTTAAAGGTTATCTGCAGGCATCCTGTCTGAGACCACTGGCAAGAGCTAGAGAGTGGCCAACCCACCACAGGTATGAGCTCTGCAGATAAGAAAAGGATGGTTTGGGGAGGAGGAAATTGTGAGAGCTTGGACAGTGGGTGGTGATGAGATAAGGGGAGTCCAGTGCATCCAGAGACAAAATGGCATTCAAATCACTGTACAGAGGTGAAGTGCTTCTGGGATGGCGAAACAAAAAACAAAAAAAAAACGTTCTGCCTGGATAGACTGGATCTAGTCTTCACTATTCAGTAAGGCGTTTAGAGAGAGAGAGAGAGACAGAGAGAGAGAGAGAGAGAGAGAGAGAGAGAGAGAGAGAGAGAGAGAGATGGAGAAGCAAAGGCCTAACGTCGTAGAGAGGCTTTAGATGTTTTGTAGGTAATAAGACATGCATCAAGTAGCATCAGAGAAGGAGGTGAACATGAACTTGGACTCCAAAAGTATTTAGGGGCAATGTTAGAGATTAGGATCAGCGCTATCTGTTCTGCTTTACAGGGAAAACACAACCAGAGCTAGGACACAGAAACCAATCCCAAGGCACACTAGCTCACTTTCAGTGTGTGTAGCTCCTCCATTAATAACTAATAGGTGGAACATTAGGAGAAGATGGCGAGTATGACTTGGGGGCTTACATTAGCCTGGCATACAGCATCTCCTTATCTGCGAGCAGAACAAGAGAGAGATAGAGATGAGATGTGTTGTCCTCTCTGTGACTTTCTTCCTCCATTAACTGCCCTGAGAGGATAATTTGAGTGTTACTAAAAGTGCCCAGAAATGGCACAGATGTACATGGACTGCCGAGCATGAGCACAGTGCTGCCATTCAACAATGTACTTATCAAGTATGCATTATGTCCCTCCTTGCTCCACAAGCAGGGACATAAATGGCATTTAAAGTAAATACCAAAGAAATTTAAAACGCATGACAACTAGTCCAACATTGTGTCACTGCATGCTACTATAGTTGGCAACATCATTTACTAGTATTTTCTTATTCTACGGTCTACTCCAATTCTTGATATAATCAGAAGCTCCAGGACAAAACGCAAATCATCTGATCACTTGTTATTCATATAATGAAATATACTGATAAATTATGCAAGGATTTAAAATGAAATTTGTATTACAGCTATGAATTCCATTAAAAAGGGGATTAATAATAATGATAATAGCTTTAAGTTTTTAACATGCAACACAAAAAAAAAACTAAGCAAAAAATAATCCAAACATGAATTTTCAAAATAGCAAACACCGTTTTTCTGTCCCACTACAGACAGAAAGGGTAGGTCGTCCCGTCTACTTTCAGGGAAGTTTAGCTTCGAGATTGTTTATGGTTCAAATTTTAAAGACACAGTATTTACAAGGTGCTTACAATTTAATTGCAATCCATTTTGAGACATTTCAATCACATTTATTACTACTAACAATAATTATTTTAATGCCGGTTGAATACTAAATTCAATCACTGGGTTGTGTTATTAATAAACGGCTCAAATGAAAGTTGCAAACACACTCACACTGAGCATGAGTGAGAAATGAGCTCGAGGCCATAAGTTGACACACTAACAACAACATTAATGAATTTTCAAAACAAGAACTGGGTATGCAAAGCTATGGTGATTTTTTTTTTCCCCCTCTTATTCGTATCAAAATCCCATTATGGATCAAATAACTGTTAAAACTGATTTTTGTAGCCATCAGTTGACCACTTTTCTGGACAGAATTGATACGATTGGCTTACACTGGTTTCTTAGGAAGGATTTAGCCGTTGGACACAATTAATCCCATAATTGTCACCGTCAAAAGACCTACATATAAGTCATGAGGTCACTGCTGTCCTCATGACAGTTAATCAACATGTTTCCTATAGAATTGAGGTTTGGGGGGCTGGGAAAGTCATACCATAATGGTCAATTCCCAATTATGGACAATAATATCTATATTATGTAATAATATTCAATCTGAAGCAGCCCATTTAAATGACATTCGTGTCAATGAGGATCTCTTAATTTGTGGGGAAAACAATACCTCATTAAGTTACAAATATTAGAAATCTACATCAAGATTTCCATAAAGGAAAAAAAAATGCATCCAATCAAGTAAGATATGAAGCTCTAAAAATTACAATTACAATTACAATTATGTGACTTAGAACCAGAGATATTATATTCTTTGGATCAACTGACTTCACAAGACATGATGTGACGCGTTTGCTTTCCAGATACAAGCTGGCAGGCAGCGAAGAAAGAGGGAAAAGTTCCAACTTTTTCCTTTGCCGGTTGATCAGACATCTAAAGAAATCTGAATAGCAGACATAACTCCAAAAACATGGAGAGGTTTTTAATCAGAGGATTAAAAATCCCTAATTCAATCAACTTTGACATTTCTTTAGAATGTCAAGGTTGTCTGATTTAAAAGTAATCACAAATAAAGGATAATAGGTAAGTTTTCAGATGGGTTTTTTCCCCCCAATATAGAAAGTAATCAAGTTGATAACAGAGAAATTGATTACAATTTTTTTTGTGTAACACTCCATGGCGAGGTGTGAAGTTGTCTGCAGGTGTGAAAATTGTTCGCATGCACAGATAGCAAAACCGCGGATAGCTTTGCGCCGTGTGTTCTACTTAACATATTCAACTTAACACGATTCTTCCTCATAAGGAATATATGTGTTACATGCACACTTGTTGGGATGCCTTACTGTGTACAATGAGGTGGAAGCCAAGGGTAAAAAGCGGATGCGTGTTCGATGACATACTAAAATCACAGCCTGGCATGACATCTCCATCTGACTCGAGGAGTCTCGGCCGTGTCGTCTCAATCTGGGACTTTTCGCCGTTTAACATATGAAAACACCAGCAGTTTTCCAGGCGGCGGTGTTGTGTAAACAAAGCCCAAAGGCAGATACTGACACTTCAAGACTATAGTTTTGCTCGAGGCTTTTTCATGTCAAAGGGATTCTTCTCTCCACTGTTGGCAGCATTCGATGAGGGATTTAATGCTCAGATAGAAACAGGTCCTTTTGTTTAATAGTTTCTACAAAATGCTATTGTTTGCTATGACTCATGAGCTGAACCCTATGGAACAGAAGGGTTCGCCAAACATACACTGGATTTAACCAGATCTAAATTGTAACAAATCAGTCTAGAAAATAATTTAATGGATTTCATTGAACTCCATCTAATTGAAAAAGAACTTGTTTACTTTGTTTTGTTAGTACGGTGTGTAGTAGATGAATTGAATCAAATGAAATCAGTATAATAGATTAGCGCATCCTGTACAGTACCAACAATAAAAGAAAATTATATATATATATATATATATATATATATATATATATATACATACACACATTTCGCTCACTGCAGTGAGGGTTTAGACAGCTCTGGAGCATCCACAATAATATTTGTTTCCTATGTTGTTTATGAAACTAGATTATTATAATAATGACTAATGGCAATTCATGAATTGTTTTTAGAGCTCAGTGATGCACACAAATTGCTTAGTAATAGGAGAGGGGATCTGACCTGTTTACTCAGCTAAAGGGCAACAATTATAGTAAACCAAACACGTATATTTATATGCACACATGCAGAAAGAACCACTCTTCTATATCTCTGGCTAATTTCAGGCACAGGCTGTGCAAACATCATTAATCAAGCTGACTAAGATTAGGCAGAGCAAGCTCCCCTACCTGTTTATTATAATTAAATCGATGTATGTGTCATTGAAGGCATAGACCCAAAACCATAGCGGCTGAGCTTAACACAAAGGAGTTGCTGACAAAAAAAAAGAAAACACAAGCTCAAGCATACAGAACAGGCAGGAAAAAAAAGTGATGGACGTGAAATTAAGATCAAGTATTGCCTATGCAAGAGCCAAAATGAAAACGCATTGGTGCTTTCAGAGTAAAAAAACAGATTAGAGTTTTTCTGCTAAGCACTTTACCAGATAACCAGCGCCACATTGGGAAAAAATGGAAATAAAGTTTTATTCACTGTAGCTGAGATTTAATAATTCCCCATTCGCTGTTACACAACACAGCAGGAAGCATCTAACAAAAAGGAAAGGCCTAAGGGGGTAAAAAATGGGAACAAAATACTAATTTTACATACTTGAATTTGGAAATAGGCAGACCAAACATACTCCGGTGAAAAGAAACTCCCACGTGCGAGTTCTTCAGACCACCTAAAATCCTGCTTTTGCATTTCTTTCCATGTATTCAAGCAGAAACTAAAATTGAACAAAAACTGACGATGTAAGAAGCGAACAGGCTGTGCTCTATATACGCCCTTCTTTACACATTTACCGCAGTTGTGGAATAAGGAAATGAAAAGCTGTGAATGAGTAAGCATGAACAGAAAGTCAAATTTGTGACAGATTTGGGAAGCACACAAGAGATAAAGCTCGCAAAACCTCTAAAACTTTTCCACCCACAAGGTGATATGTAATGCCTGCTAAAGGAAAAAGTAAAATTGAGAGACTGAGGTTTATGACTCAAGAAATACAATAACTCAAACAGAACTTTTCACACACCTGGCTTGCAACAGCATCTTTGTGAAAGGAATAATCTCCTTCCTGGCATAAAATGTCCCGTCCCGAAGGGAGAATCATAGCAGTTAGATTTTTTCATTTTATTCACCAAGAGCAATGATTATTTTCAAAAAGAACAAAAAGCATTAAATGTACTGATATGGTGTCTTTTGTCATAATTGCTCCTCTTTCCTTTTGTTGGTAGCAATACAAATACATTTTGAAAATGGATGGTGACTGTTATCAAGGGATTGTCATCACAACCAGCACTCACCAGTGGTGAGAAACTAAAACATCATTGAGCCCAACATACTTAAACACCAGCTCTATAACTGCATTCAAGTCTAAAAAGATCCTTATACCCCTAATGGATTTAAAATTGAAGTCATTTCCATCCACCCATTCATGATTTAACATGCTTATCCTTGCAAGTGGCAGGTGCCCATCTCCAACAATAATTGGGCAAAAGGCTGAATACCAAAGAATTTGGTTCCAATAAGAAATAATGAAAAAGTAGAATTTTAAGTCTGCAGAATAGAGCGATTGCTAGTTTGAGTCGTCTTCTAGTCGTAAAAAAACCCCAAAAATACATGTTGGTAAAATTAAAAGATTGTTTTCAACCTAAAACTGCAAGACTTAATTATTTTAACTGTAAAAACACTCTGCAGTGTGGAAGTTATTACTAAAGAAAGCAAACGAGCAAAATCAGAAAAGATTTATCAAATTAGTGCAAAATGGATTAATTTTACTCTTCTGAAGTTTAGACATCATCTGCTAGTTAAACGTGTTGACAAACCTAACCTCGCTAATTGTTAATACAGTACACAAAAACAAATTAAAATGTTTAGATTAGTAAAAACTTACCTAATAATTGATGACCGTTTCAGGAGACGAAGGGCTGCGAACATATTTTAATTCTTTTAAGCATAGCTGTTCAGTTTTCAAATTGGTTGTAATTGGTGTCTTTTCAAAAACTAAATATCAGGACTCTACACTAAAGATCAGAGAATTGCTGCAAAGGGTAAACCATGCAGTTTCAAGAAAATGAGCCTCAAGATGCTCATCTCATCTGTTTCAACAAACCATGATACATGTATTCAAATGAGCCATACAGCCACATTGGCTGGAATCATTCCAATCTGAACAGAGAAAAGTAAGAGGTAAAGCGCTGGCATGAATAAAACATGAGGCGCACAGGGCCACACTGACCAAAATGAGACAGCCAGGTCTTTGTACAGCATCAACCCCTTGACCCATCATCAAAATGGGCCGACATCAAACAGTCTGCACACACATCGATGCGAAACAATGTGATTAAATGGACTCTCATTGACGTTGTTGCCTGAAGGGGATCACAGGAGTGTCTTATTCCTCAGGATGAACACATTTCTAGCAGCTCCACTGGCCGCGAAAAGGACAAATATTTTTATTCTTATCTTTTGGAGTTAACTGATTAAATGAACTCATAGAAATGAATATATTTTACCGAAGAAAAGCAGAGATTGATGTTTATTAACGACCAGCATGTGATTCCTTCATAAGGACCTCATAAAACTGAAAAATAGGTCCAAAGGCATAAATTAAGAAAGTACTTTGTTTGTACACTGGGTCTTTCAGTGAATATTTATAGACGACAAAATTTGACAACTTAACTTTCATCAGGTTTGGTTTAAATGCTTGAAATCAGTCAGACTTTCAGTTTTAATAAAGGAATCAAACGCAGCACTAATTGATCATTGCTACTGAAAGAGCACAATGTAATTTCATTTTGACAGTTCATCATTTCCATCTCTTTTAGAAAGTAAGTTCTAAAAAGCTCTAAAGTTAAACTTTTCCTTTTCCTTTCAAATGTTTTGAGCTTCGATTTCTATCGTAGCTACTACCAACAGTACTGGACATTTTTCTACACATGTTGAGGGATTTAGAGATATCGCTTCATGTTTTCTTTCGCTTCATGAATATTGTTCAGCCTTTAAATACCGTTTTGAGTCAAAGCATTAAATATGTGAATGTGTTTATTAAATATATGTTTGACACAAAAAGCAATGCAATGTTGAAAGTTTCTTTAGAAATGCCATTTGACCTCTAAGCTATATGGTTTTTACCAAACATTCTACATACCTCTAACTACAGTATAACTTTATGGTGTGTTACACACTCCTGACTTTAGACTATTATATGAACAATAATGGGTTGGGAGTGCAAGAAACAGGAAAAAAAGACAAGAAAGGTGAAAAAGATTAGCAAATTTCTACAAGGTAATGTTTAATGCTTTGTGTGCATTTTCAATTTGAAACAGGAAGTTGCACTCCTTCCTACAAAACCCTGAAAGCAAAGCTGTATGCTCAGATTCGTAGACCCTTTATTTTTGTCCCCATCTCATGATAGTTTCTCCAATATAAAAAAACAAAAACAAAAAAAAACAAAAAAACTTGGCTACAGATCCTTGATGTTACAGAACTGAAAGGTCAGCCCAGAGCTAAAAGAGTTCAGGATCTTTCTCATCGCCACCATTTACAGCCTACAAATACCTATGAAGGCAGTGATATACAGCTTTGGAGGATAGGAGAAGTCACTGGTTTTGTAGGCAATTAAAAGGGATTTTCCTAGGTCAAAATAGGTCACCGGGTAAATGGCTATGTGTTTTATCTTATGGGTATTAGGACAAGATCCCTTATGTAGCTATATGCTGATGGATTGCTGATGTCAGCTCATTAGTGTTGCTGCCTTTGCAAAGTCATCACTCCATATAGAAGTGGCGCAGAAAGCCCTGTGGTTTTATTTTTACAAGTATGTAAGAGAGACGTCTTCATAAAATAATATCTGAGGGAATTGTACCATACCATACCATACCAACTTTATTTATAAAGCACTTTAAAACAACCACAGCTGATACAAAGTGCTGTACATTAAAACACAGCATAATAAAAAAAAATAAAAACTCTTACAGTTTAAAAACAAAAACATACACTCTAAAACTAGATCCCGCAGGAGTTAAAAGCCAAGTAAAATAAATGGGTTTTAAGACGAACTTTAAAAGTGGACAGTGAAGGGGCCTCTCTGACCTGCAAAGGCAAGTCATTCCATAACTTAGGACCTATGACAGAGAAAGCCCTGTCCCCTCTGAGCTTCCTCCTGGATCTTGGTACCTCCAAGAGCAGCTGATCTGCTGACCTGAGAGACCGATAAGGTACGTAGGGGTGAAGAAGCTCAGAGAGGTAAGCCGGGGCAAGATTATGCAGTGATTTAAAAACAAACAAAAGAATTTTAAAATGAATCCTAAAATATACAGGCAGCCAGTGAAGTGAGGCCAGGACAGGGGTCACATGCTCCCTCTTCCGAGTTCCTGTCAAAAGTCTAGCAGCTGCATTCTGAACCAGCTGCAGACGTGAGAGCAGCGACTGACTGACTCCCAGATAAAGTGCGTTACAGTAATCCAGTCGAGTCGAGATAAAAGCGTGGATCACTGTTTCAAAATGTTGCCTGGAAAGAAAAGATTTCACTGATGCCAATCGCCTTAAATGATAAAAGCTGGACTTAACCACGGCTCTGATTTGGCTGTCCAATTTAAAATCACTGTCCACCTTAAAACCAAGGTCCGTAATAACATGTTTAAAATATACCTCCAAAGGTCCAAGGTCAACAGAGGAGGACTCAGAGGAGCCACTGGGTCCAAACACAATCACCTCTGTTTTGTTTTCATTACAATTTAAAAAGTTCAAGGCCAACCAAGATTTAATATCACCAAGACATGCCAGGAGATGTTTGATAGAGTGGACATCCTTCTGCTTCATGGGCAAATAAATCTGACAATCATCAGCATAACAATGAAAAGAAATCCCATGTTTCCTAAGGATAGAACCGAGAGGCAATAAATAAAGAGAGAAAAGCAGTGGGCCCAGAATTGAGCCCTGCGGGACACCATAAGTCATTGAAACAGCAGATGATTCAGAGTCACTAATTTTCACTGAAAATGTTCTCTCCTCTAGGTAAGACTGGAACCATTTAAGAACAGTGCCATCAATACCAACAATGTGGTGTAATCGCGATATTAAAATATTGTGGTCTACTGTATCAAAGGCAGCAGTTAAATCAAGTAAAATCAGAACAACATGGTTACCAGAATCACATGCAAGAAGGATGTCATTAAAAACTCTTATTAAAGCAGATTCTGTGCTATGAAGAGTTTTAAAACCTGACTGGAAAACCTCCAGAATGCCATTGTCATCTAAAAACTGTTTCAGCTGACAGTACACAATTTTTTCTAAAACCTTGGAAAGAAAAGGCAGCTTCGAAATAGGCCGATAATTAGCCAGAACAGTAGGATCAAGGCCAGGTTTTTTAAGCAGTGGCTGCACTACTGCATGTTTAAAACTAGAGGGCACCACACCTGAGAACAGACTGCTATTTATAATTGCAAGAACAGGCTGCACTATGCTAGATAAAATATCTTTAAAAAATTGTGGAGGGACAGGATCACGTGGGGAACCTGATGGCTTAATGCGGCCAACCATTGTGGCCAAATATGTGGAAAATAGTGTAGTTATTCCAAAATGATGATCACTGATTCTTTCCATCCAATCTGACAGCGTTTAAGCC
This sequence comes from Poecilia reticulata, assembly GCF_904066995.2. NCBI lineage: Eukaryota > Metazoa > Chordata > Actinopteri > Cyprinodontiformes > Poeciliidae > Poecilia > Poecilia reticulata. The sequence continues at coordinate 7,000,293 of NC_088852.1, read as the reverse complement.
ATTTTGCACAAAAGAATGTCTATAACTGCAACGCAATTCTGTTAAAAATACTTCCACTTATGCACCTTCAATAGAAATTAAAGACGATTTTACAAAGCTTTAACTTGCTGAGGTTGATTCGGATGCTAAATTTGCTAAAATGCATTTTATTTTCAAAAATGTTTGTCAAAAAGGTTTTTCTTTTACCACCATTTAAAAAAAAACGATCTCTTTCATTGAATCAAATAAGCTTGGGGCTGTAATGTCACAAAATTGGAAACATTTCACAGAGTATCACAACTTTTGCTACACAGCCCACTTTGATTCTGGTGCTTCAAGCTTAGTATTGTCTAAATAAAACCATCCTTAAAAGTACGAAATTATATTTGGGGTCTCTAATCCAAAAGGAGGGGCACAAGCAACCCCTTCATTCATAAATAACTAGGTGTGTTCAAAGATTTGCACCGTTTATAAAGTCACACTTGTACATCTTACCTAAAAATAGACTTTTAACCATAATGCGAAAATCGCAGGGATTAATATGTTTTAAAGTCAAGGAACAACAAAAGCAACCCTTTTCATAGTGAAATGCAACACAGCAGTCGGTGTCTCACCTCATGTGCCGTCACCCTGCAGCGCCATAGCAACGGGAAAGGAAGAGCATTGAGAGAGGCAGAAGTTCAAGGACTTTACTTGTTTCAGCAGCATTGTAATTACTTTAGACACCAGCGTTTAGTAAAAGAGAAACACTCCAAAACAACTTTGAGAATGCACAACAGGTTGGAAAATCTTGAATTTGTGGAAGTACCACGAGGATCACAAACATGGTCAGATGATAACGGGTGAAAAATCAGAAGGTCGGGGAAGTAAACGGACAAAGCAATACCTAGGAAGGAGACAAAGCAGAAACCAATCTATAAAATGCAAATAGAGAAAACTTACTGTCTAAACCGCCATCATAATGCATCTGCATTATAGATTTGCATGTAGCAAAAGTGCAATAAATATATGCGTTTCTATTTTGTTGGCATATACAACACATGTGCACCTCATAAAAAGAAACCTTTTCCAAAAGAAAAAAGCAGGACCAAGAACATGCATACATTTCTGGCTCTCAGTCCATCCATCTCAAGTACTAGCAGTTTAACTAATAAAATAAAAAGCACTGCAATTAACCTATATTACTTGTGAATTGTCAGCGCTTCTATGATCATTTCCATAATTCATTCAAAATACAGAATTTCTAAGACCAATAAGCTAACTGCAGGCAAAAATGTACAACAAAAGACAAACCAACAAAGCTTTCAGATTCTCAATACACATTTGTTGCCCCATATCGATTCGCTGTGGCAAATTTTTATTTATGACTCTTTCCTTCCCCCTTTTCATTTTTTTTTTTTGTTCTCACGCTCCCCTTTTCCGTCTGTCAATTTGTGATGGCCCCACATCATTACTGTCAAAAATCATGATGTAGAGCCACTACAAAAGAGTCACACATAGCATCACATACACAGGGGCCGCACTCGTACTCGCCACCCCCCTCGTGTGTTGAAAGACAGCGACTTTTAGCAGTGAGCTTCTCCCACAGGAATCCTGAACCAGACAGACAAGCACAGTGAAGTCAGAAGAAGTGCAGTCTTTGATTTTTTTTTACTTTTTATGTGTTGCTGTCAAGCATCTTAAGCCCTCTGGTCCTAATATAACACTGTTTGTCTCCACGTGGTTGGAACTTTGTCTTTTCACCATTTGCCGTGTCTGCTGAAAAATTCTGTATAACCAAAACGAGTGAATGGGGTGGTTTGCTTCTTTGGAAAAGTATGGAGAAGTGAATGACGCAGATAAATAAATAAAATTAAAAAAAAGGCTTGGAATGCTTTTCTGTAGCTCATGTAATTGCAAAGCTTGAAGAAAACTGAACTAAATTTCCTCGGTGAAGTCATACCAATTTGAAAAATAACTACTTAAATCTCATAAATATCTTCTCTATGTCAGACCCACAATCTTTTTCATCCTCTTATTACCTTTTTATCATCTTAAATTACTTCTTGTGTCAGCTAATTTTTGTTTGTTTCTTTTACATTTAACTAAATCTGCAACGAGGAAAAATGAGAACAATGTTTCCTAGACTAAAACGGACAAGGACAAAGCTTTCAAAATGAAGTGATGAGGGTAGATAAATGGTATTTTCTTCGTCTCTGTTTAAATATTCTTCAGAAAAAAGATGGTAGACAAAAAAACCAGACTGCATCTTTAGTTCTAAAAATCATCCTCTATTTTAGATTGTTTGTGTTTTTTAGACGTGGTACCTGGTGCAGCTGTGCTCTTCTTGTATATTGAGGTTATTTTTTAATAATAATCTGTTGAACCATTATGGTCTGTCAAACCATATTATTGCCTAGGGCACCAAATATGGCTAGAGCCTCTGAGTGACCGTGCAAGTAATGAAACGGAAGAAAACAATACTCTTCACTTAAGTCATTCACCGAAGCCAATTGTACATTTTGGATCCTCTGGATAGTGTTTCATTTTATCTGCAGAGAAAAATTAATTGTCCGAGGCACTTGTTGCACAGTTCATAGCAATAAAATAAAGATAAATAGGCAGATATATATATGTACAATGCCATAAAAAAGTACTGCCAATTTGTTTTGATTATACAGTATCGGTGTTCACGAAAACCCTTGAGCTACGCCTCCCAAAGTGGCAGACATGAGAGTCTCAGGCAGGGACATTTTTGGAACACATGGGACAAAGTCTACGTCCCATGAATTTTTAAATTAATTTAAGAAATCCTATTATTCTGGCATTTAGAAAATATTTTTAAAAAATTTGTCAATCTAAAATGAGAAATGTCTCTTTGTCTAGATAGCAAAATCAAATTTAGCTAACCAAATTAGATTTTTCTACAGACCAACTGTAGAATTTTATTTTATTTTTTTTGAGTAAAGCTGTACAGTAACTCCTTACAGCTTAAACTGTAATCTAATCTAGATATTTATTGCTAATGAAAGAGGTTATACTTGAATCTTTATTGTAAGTATGGCTACAATGATCGGTTTCCCCGAACAAACTGGTTTCTGGGCTACAAACAATGTCAGCAGTTAATTATACATTTTTTGGTGCTTTGTTTGAGTTTGTTCTTATTAATACCAACAACCAATTAAACCAGTCTTATTTTTTGTTGGTTTATTTATTTGCCCATCAGAGCCGCATACACTGACTTTGGCGCTTTGTAGTTGCGACTGTCTCTTCCAAGTGAGTTAATTAAAACATCTTTTGTTATTGATATTTACGATCTGATTTTATTAATAACCACCATCTTGTTTTGTAAATGTGGCTTAAAACACTGATTATTGTTTTTAGTGCTGTTGGTAATAGAGGATAATTAAATTAAGGATAACAGTGAAGAATATTTGGTCTGTATTCTAGTAAACGCCCTTCAGAGAGCAGTTGGTCAGGACTGGTGGAGAATTTAAAAGCAGCAACTTGTGTAAAAGAGTTAAATTACACAATATTTATTTGGAGGGACGCTGAAACGATGATGTAATTTGTCTAAACGGTTTTAGTTCAGTACGGTCCTTTGCATAATCTCAGAATACAGCAGAGGGATTGGAAACATTTACTGTAAACACTTTGGAAGCAACGCAATTACATGATACTGAGACTTGGAAAACCAAGATGGCTCTTTTATTGAAAAAAAGATTTAGAGGAAAAAGAAAACCACTATTAATTTAAATTAAGAGAAAAAACATATGATTGTAAACACCTAAATGTGATTTGTGGAAAAAGTAATAGTTGGTTGAATCAGAGGAGCCTAAACCTTGTGGGGTTTTTTTTTTACTCGTCATAAATTAGTTTCACATGCACAAGCTCACCTTTAAAACATTAAAAACATAATGTATAAAATAGTCTTCATAACCATTATCCTGTTGCAGTTGTCATTAGTTTGTAGGCCCATTTAGAGGGTCCATTATTCACTATGATTTAGAAAAAAAACTTGAGTAAAAAGAATGAAGTTGACACAACAGTAAGATGATTAGCTGTGGCTCTGGCAAGAGTAAAGATGGTGCATTTAATGGAAGCCGGCAGTTTAATTTGAAATTTGTTACCCCACAGCAGTGCTTGTCTGTTATACTCAAACTTGAAATAAAGATCATATGCTGCAGGGACTTTGTAATAAATGGTCATTCCATAGAACAGATCTGTAGACACTATGCAATAACATTGTGTCTGAGGCTGATGAAGAAACGTTATTAAATGATGTCAAGTGCACTCTGATAGAAATAAGCTTCTTTTTTTATTTTTTTTGGAGTTGCAGAGGATGACGACATTCAGAGACACCCACAGCAGTGGTGTGCTACCCCAGGGCTCCATCTTCTTCACACGCTCATAACTTTTCCTCACTGAGAGAAAACCGGTGGATTATCTTCACTGGCAGGGGTTCTACCATCCTCCACTTTTCGCACACCAGCCTCAGTCTCCAACACCTTGTCCCTGTGGTGTCGTAAACTGCTCTAACCACTTCTGTCAACTCCAATGAGGCAGACACGTGATGGCTTGCGCTCGCATGTTTGTGTTCGTCTCTTCATACACGTTTAAACATGTTGATATGGATCCAGATGGCTACTAAAAAGCCCCGTAGCCTGGCATGAAACGCAGCATACCATGATAATCTTGACCGCAAGCTAAAAAGGGAACAGGATTTTTTATATATAATAATAATTGAATACCTATTTGGAGTGCTGTGCATGAACAGTTACACGAATGAGTGTGAGTGCAAATGGGTTCATTTTCTATTTAGTATTTTGAACGTATGACAAAAATACAGAAGAAAAATATTAATTAGAAACAAAGTTGAGCAGAGGCTACCTCTATCATCTCTTCCAGCTTTTCCCTTCTGGGATCGCCACAGCGAATTGTCCTTATACATTTAGTATCTTTATGTCATGATAAATAAAATGATTGTTTTTCTGAAATAGTATATTTCAGAAGCAATGAACAGTCCCAACTGCCTACAAGATGTACTTTATTAAGGTGACTGTGGATAATAAGAGTGACGGTTCACTCAAAGTGTCAGCCATGCATTTTAGATTATTGATCAGAATCCACAGACCACTCCTTCTATGCTTTATATCACTCTCATCATGATCATTTTCTCCCCTAATAGGCACACTTACTCTTTGATCTCAAACAATGAAAGGTGGCTTTATCTTTAAACAGAGCAATCAAAAACTGATTAATTCAAAAATGAAAAGAGAATAAAAGAAAAGAGACATAGATATCTGCGAGTGCTGACAAAGACACCCGAAAAACAGTTACGTAGGAGGAGGAGAGGTAAAGAGAAGGAGAGTGGGGGTGGAATAGAAACTTAGATCCAACATTTTCCACAACATTGACAAGGACAACTTGTAATACAGGACAATGACCCTAGCTTGACAAAAAAAATCTTCCAAAGAATAAATACTAAGTTACCATGTAGCATAGACTGACACTCCAGACAGGTGATAAGAATAATAAATTTTTACAATTGGAATTTTGCATAACAGTACACATGATTTCTTCTTGCACAGCCATCATTGCATACAAACGCATAACAACCACGTACAGAAGTGATGTTAATATTAAGGCACGAGAATTTAATGTTATTTTTTCTTATGAATTAAAAAAAAACAGGTGCTAAAAAGAAACATAGAAGAAAATGTAGAAATCATTTCATAGTTTCCCAAGGTAGAAGCAAATTTGTAGCAGCATCCCAACACCCAAGCAATTCCAGCTTATTAGCAAATGTTATTTTTGTATGGAAACTTCATACAGAATCCAATGCTGTTCATTATCTGTGCAAATGACTAAAACCATTAGTGTGGCACTGATGATCCTGGGACCTTTAGATGTTTCAGGATAAAAGGTATATTTTCATAGAAACTAGTGCAGAAATGAAAGAGCCTGCAAAATGGAAAGGGATTGAGCTCAATAAAAAAATAAAAGTAATAAAAATAGTATCAAACCTAAAGTCAGGGTTGTTAAAAAATAATAGAAATCTACATTTAGCTGTGGCTTAGCTTCAAATTAGACCTGAACCCATCCACAATGTGCATGCCCTTAATCAATCGTAATACTCCACAGAATTTCAGAAAATTAACAGTTTGGGTGAGTAAATATTTTTTGAGCCCATTGAGTGAGCACTCCGTTTTTAATAACTTCATTCCATAAGTGTTTTTTTTTCATTTTTTTACACTTGCCATAATATTTCAAAGTTATTACTCATCAGTGACTTGAAGCCTTTGATGAGTGCATCAAAGGCTATTGCCTATGAATGCATTCAAAACAACTCCGAATTGAATCCACATGAAAGTGAATTGTAGGAGAGACTTGGAGAAACGGGGGAGAATCAACGAGAAGTTTTCTCAAAGCAGAGGACAGTGAGATTGCCCTTGCAGTAGCAGCACCTTATCAATTTGATTAGAGTGTGAAAGGACACTTAAGATCTCAATTGCAAGCACATTAGTAGTCTACTCGGCCCCCTGCCTCAGAATCCAATGGCTAATGTTTGAGGTAGAGAGGGAGTTTAAAAAGACTATCTGATTTCACTTAGATATGTCTCTGCATGTGAAATTAAATTGCGATTAGATAATGCGTGTGCTAAATATGAGCGGGATCTGCTTCATTTGGAAAATTGATTTGGACTCAAATAGTTTTTTTCTGCCAGGCCAGAAACAACAGATAGCTCTGCAAAGTAAGTAAATTAGGCGAGCTGTACTGCGCCTTGTAAAAAAGGATTCACATCTCAAAGTGTTTCTGCACAGCTGCGAAAGGAAACACTGTTTTGACATTTTTATGTAAAAATCAGAAAGTTGCGGTATTCATTATTCAGCTCTCTTTACTCTGTTGCCCCCTAAGTAATAATTTTATTTCAGGATTTTCTCTAAAGCATTAGAGTAGGGGTGAGCAATCCTAGTCATGAAGGGACTGTGTCCTGCAACGCTACAGAAAATATAAGCTACTTTGCAAATAGGTTGCAGAACCACCAGCTGCTCCAAATTCAACTACAAGACGTAGTTGAATCAGCCAAAGTATTGAGTTAAGAATGAATACAAATGCATTTAACACTATTCAGATTGTAACATATAAACCTCAAAGAACTCCCACACACTGAAGATTATGGTTGTGGGAAAAAAAAGAATACTTTTGCAAGGTACTGCGTTTTATAAAACCAATGGCAATATACGTTTTCAGGACAGATTCTGGCATAAACCAAATTGGATTATGTAAAGTAATTGTTTTATTACTCGATGCCCTTGGCGGAATAGTGGTGCAAAAGGCAGAGAGAGATTTTTCTCCATGGAAATTAAATGAAGGAGATGGAAGGAAATGGGTCGATTGTCAGAGTCTTTATGGTTAGCTTGATGCAGATAACGGGGGTGAGGTCCCAATGCGCTTTTAGATTGGAACAATCCATTTTGGTTGGTTTTGGGTAGGGGGGGGGGACAATGAGTTAGAGAAAATATCTCTTATATATCTCTTATCTTTCTCTTATAACTACAGTAAAAAATCAAAGATTAAATGCCTACAAGTCCTCACATTTTACCAAAAACAGACGAAATACAACCGGTTTAATTTCTTGAGAGACTTTACCTCAAATAAGATATCTGAATGACAAACAAATCTCAATTTTCTGAGTGTGTGTGTGTGTGTGTGTGTGTGTGTGTGTGTGTAGGTGTGTGTGTGTGTGTGTGTGTGTGTGTGTGTGTGTTTGGATCTACACAGATAAATGCGGCCTCTCCAAACTCTCGTTACACACAGCAGTGCCTCTACAATCTGTAACTTATTCAGCAACACAGAATCACCCTGCAACCAAAACCTCATTAAACTCCTACCTCTTTGGCATAAAGAAGTGACTGTCTAAAAGTAAGAAAAGTGGCAATTGGATTTGATCTTTCGCCATCCCATAAATGCGTTCATTCAAGGCCTGTGGATTGCTTCAGCTGTGACGCTCATCGCATTCAATTCTTTGGCCTGGATCCAATTTTCAGAAAACTTATTGGTTAACCAAAATAGCAATGAGGCTTTTTTACTGCATCTCCTTGGTAGGAAGGCATAGCAGTCTCTTCGCAGAGTATTCAAATCAGTAAGGCTTGCAATTAGAATATGTACATCTCTAGGAGGATTTTTATTATCCCTTTAATTAAAGTTTTTACATATAGAACATTTGATTCAAGCTCCGTCAGACATGCAACTCGTCCTGAGGATTTTCTTTACCAACCTAGCTACAAGTTCAACGAATAAGTGTGCAATCAGGTAAACGGAACAGATTCACTTGATTGTTTTTTCAACATTTTTCTCCTCTCTAATTTCACTTGCTTCCAGTTTCCCTCTATTCATTACCTCCACCTTTCCTCTTTATCCCCCCACCCTCAGTAACCCACTCCTCTTCTGTCTCAGATCATCAAGCTCAGATTCTTTATCTTCATCAAGGCACGCTGATTGAGACAGGATTCAAGCCAGTGCTCAGTGGGAAGGAAAGTAAATTCCTACAGTATATATACACACACACGCACACGCACAGAGAGAGAGAGTTTACACACTGGCAATTGTGATGATATGTTGATGGTAGGCCTGGGGTGCGGAGAGAGGCCCATCCTTGCATTTACAGCTCTCAGTTTTTATTGCCGTTTATAATGACCTACATTATTTCAGCTCAAAAGTACAAGCTCCACATCTAAGGCATTACTGCTGTTAGAAAAGATGCATAGCTCTAAGCAGCCAACATGAAGGTGATTTAAAGAAGGGCATCTCAATAAATGTATACATCTCATTTTTGCATTAGTGGGTTTCTGGTGATAATTCACAAAGGTAGCATCGTGGCAGTACTTAACAGCTCAAATGACTTAGAGTGTGAAGTAATTTTTTACTAACACACACCCACCAGGTAGACAAAGACATCAAGTGGGTTTGCAGTTTGGATGTTTATGTTTTCTACCGGCTTTCTGTGTATACATTTGGGGCTTTTCTTTCTTGATGTTAATGTGTGCAATTGCGTGTCCGTGCAACTGCTTGTGTGTGTGTGCGCGCACTTGCGTGGGTGTGTGGCTAGCAAGCGGTTATGTAAGGCACTAATTGTCATGCAGTGCGCAAGGTGCAGACACTAACCACAGACATGAAGCCTGCTCCGAGCCCACGGTAATGAATATTAAAATACATCTGAATAATGCAGCTGCAGATCCCAGAGAGCGCATGTAAACATAAAAAAACTCATTTCACTCACTTCAGTCTGACTTCATTTTTAAACCAAAGTCATACTCTCTCATTTACCTTGCGACTGTGATGCCTTGGATGAATGTGATGGGCTTAAAGCGTGTGTGAGGGAAGATGCCAGTGTGCCTGTTGGTGAAATTAGTTGATGTTTGAAATAACTTCACTCACAATAAAACAGGATTCTGTTAATGAAGACCGGCCCCAACGTATTAATGCAACATATTCATGTAATATTTTCTGACTCTCGCAAGTCATTTGCAGAAAACTGCTTAAAATTTCACAAAGTGCTCAGTAATGGTCTTTTAATACAAGAAAGGACAGCATAAATGGCTGATGTAGGAGATGAAGTAACTTGGTTGAAATCTTGAAGCACTAAATCTGTTTCCGTCATAATATCAAAGCATTTTTTAAGAATAGAGATATTTAAAGATGAATGAAAATACATCAAATAGCATAAGTTATGAGATTCAACCACCAAGACGATCAATTTTGCATGAGAAGATTCTTAAGCAACTCGCAGTCAAACGATAGAAATACTTTAAGACCCACCACAATGAACATTAGCAGTACATCACCTCCCCCGTTAACTTTTTACACTCAATAAAACGTTTATTTTTCAAATTTTGGCAAACTGGGGTCATCTTGTCTTGTGGTTATGTTACGGGATATGAACTAATCCGCAACAAAAATGGGGAAACATAAAAAAAAAAAAGAAACATTCGGCAGTATAATGTAATTGCCGGCTTGTGTGGAACTCTGTGTTCACAAAAAGGTCAGAGCAGGCCATCTGTTGCTCTTTTTCTGTATTCCTCCGACTGCAGTCAATAACCTCCTACGACCTCTTGTATTAGTTTACATTTATTGTTACTTGTGGTTCTATTCTTGCATTCTTTCTAGTAAAGAACATTGATCTACCAGTCAATGAGCAATGACCTCAGTCAAGGCTGCAAATTAGGTTTTCCTCACTTGTTTTTGTGTTTTGCAGACATAATTTTATTAGTGTATTTATTCTGTATGATGCACCTTTTGCCCTTTGCTTAAACTGTTTTTCTCCACTTTTAATAAATCGGCTCAATTTGTTAATATAGTTATATTTTTAGTCTGTAAAAAAATAAATAAATAAAACAATGAATAATAAAACAGGATTTTAATAGAAAAAAGTTATTTTAAAAACACTCAAATTTAAATCGATATCCTTCCTATGGCTTAAAGACATTTTGATGTGATGTTGGATAGATTGTAGTTTGATAAGGCCTGAAGTAACACAGTGGTGATATCAGCTTTTCTAAAAGGGAAATCCTGATGTTATGGGGACCTTAGAGCAAAAGACTAAAATAACACTCGCTCTCTTTTGACCTGCCATCCGGTAGAGGGTGACACCAGGAAGATAAAGGACGTGGATGATCAATTTAAGTGTTTTTGTTTTGTATTTTTATTGTGTTTGTGAATTAAAATGCCTGGGAACTTGGCATAGCCAAAGCTAATGAGGGTTCAGACTTTATTGAAGTGAGTGTTTTAATCACCAATAGTCCAGTAATGTGAGCGTGTCTGTCTCATGGGTATTTTTCCTTCTTTTTCTGGCCACTAAGTTGCACAACATAGCCCTGAAAACATCTTAAAGTAATCTATTTTCTTAAAGACAATGAAAACTGCCAAGTCATATTTTGCTTTGGTAATACTCAAAACAAAATAAAACCACACATAATGCTGATGCAGTTTTTACATTTGTATTATTCTGCACTGGAAACTATTAACTTCTTGACCTTTGGAGCCAATAAAAGACACCAGAGATTCACATAAAGGAAAAAAATGGAACTGAATGTTCTCTGTTGTTGTGAATGCGCTTAAATTTGCTCGTTTGTGTTGAACTTACCAAAACCCGGGTCTGGAGAGGGTATGTGACATTCCAACCTGATCTGACTTATTCCCTGCAGGAAAGAAGAGAAATTAGGTGAATAGCTCTCTCTGAGAAATTAAACACCATTAAGGAGACACAACCACCAGGGAGAAGCAACTGGACTCCCTCGACACACAGCGGGAATGGTCAGATTAATTTTGCTTAAGGTTTGCCGCATTACCACTTTCCATTACATGAACTGCTATCTGATGGGTTTCACACAGTTCTTACCGTTTAGTCTGGGGAATAAATGGAACCAGTCAGCAGATATAAGCAAACAATGGTCCAGTGAGTTTTACGCTGAGAAGGAAAGAAAAGGCAGTTGTGCCTATTCCCAAACTACTACGAGAAATCTGATGTCTTCCATGCAGCAGTCACAAAGGCCATTATTTTCTTCCTCTTTCTGACAACAGCATTCATGTTCAATTCATTCAAAAGGTGACGCGGCATTCACTCAAAGTCAATCACAGTGCTCACAACCGCTGCCTTTTCTATACCCACACAATTACAATATTTATGAGTGCTCCTGCTGATGGCGAGACTATTCCACTGCCTTACTATCTCCCCTTTTCTTGTGTGGTCCTTATTCATTCCTGTGAGCCTCTTTTAATGAAAAGTGTGACGCTGAATCACTTGGGTATTTGGTGGGCTTGTAATTTCACAATATGGTGACATGAATAAGTATGAGTTGATGAGCCTAGAGATACTGACAGCTTCCAGAATAGAAAAAAAAAAAAAAACACTAGCCAAACGTGAACGAATCAAAGACGGGATTCTCTCTTGTTCTGCTGGATAACTGCGATTCTCAAACAATAAAATAAATTAAAATCACATGAATATGAAGTGTTCATTATGTTGACCTTATACAGGGAGAGGAAAGGAGGAGCTAAGAAGGTCAGCTTTTGTACAACAGAAGAGAGAAGAAGGGAACGCAAATGTTCCCATCGAGGTTGAACATCTACTAGTATTGCTCTGCTGGTGAAGGATTATTGATAGCAAGTCCATGGTTGTGGGTCTGTAGGGTGGCATTAAAATACCCCAAACACTTCTGCTCGTGCTACGCTGTCTCTCCTTCAATCCATTAAACCTCCCCCCCTTTAATATGCATCAGAATTGTTATTAGGTGGTCAATCATGTGGCTCAGCAGGCAAGTAAAATCTAAGTAATTTGAACCTTAGGGTTGTGTCTTGATGAGAGATGACTTATTCTATGTGTGGTGTGCACAGCGGGGGATAATTAGCTACCCAAAGAGATCCACCTTTTTAGGAAGGGCAATACAAAGGAATGTTACCCTGTAGTGTAGTACTTTGTGCTACCTAAAGCCGTTGTTCCTTCAAAGAGGATATCCATCAATCCAGTTGAGCAATAAAGTAAATGCAATTTAGTTAAACCATTGCTTTGTTAAAATATGATTCTGTATGATAGTTCTCTTTAGATTTTCATATTATTGTGAAGGACACAGTTTATTTTCCCCCCTCCAAAACAAAGAAAAGTTCTACAAAAACCGGTGCGCAAAGGCCTCAGTGACAGTCTGAGAACGTCTTACTGTTAAAGAAGGTCAGAAATATAAGACATTAGGCGAGTCCCAGTATTTTAAGTAATATTAACTATACTTTTTTATGCTCTCAGGTGAAAAATGGTGCCAATATTTGTACATAATTTTTATACTCACTAGTAAACAGAAATATGGTCAACTGAAGTAAGGTCAAAACAAGTTTGAGAAGAAATCTTGACCTATTAACATTTCATAATTACCAACATGTACTGGTATTTTTGCCTTGAAAAGAATAACTTGTGACCTTGCAAAGAATATTTAGGAAATTTCATATAATTAAATGTATTTATACAGTAAAATTAAAAAAAGATCTTTTTGATAAAGTGACAAACTCATTAGTGGCTGCTAAGACATCATACGACACCATTTTTCCCAAAGGACAGCAACTGTGCATTGGAAAATACACAGAATTCCTCTATGAAGTTGGTCAAATGTTTTGGACAAAGGGCTGAGAGGCTAAAGAAAGAAGACGTTTGTATTACTAGTGTATATTTCTTACCAACTTCAAATAAAGGTAAAACAAACTAACCCATACTGACCGTAAACAACATTCTTTTTCCTTCTTGGGTTGACTGAATGTAAAGCCAAAGCTAATCAGAGTACTAAACAGTAACATCCAACAGACAGCCACTGGGCAATAGAGTTAATTGCGCTCAATTGTGTTCACCTTGAACCCCAGGAGTAAAACAAATCTTGCCGAGATTAAAGTTCGCTCTCTCACAATTAAAGCCAGCAAAGCTCTGGGTCCGGACAAAAAAAAAAAAAAAGTGTCAACACCTAGTTCAAGTTATAGCTGTCTAGGGTAATGAAAGCTTATTACTAAAAGAAATGCACAATCGCATGATGAGTCTCACACATACTATAGTCTTAAGCACATTTAATGGGTTATGTGTTTGTACTGTATGTCTGCAGAGATTTCAGCTGTGTCAAGGCAAAGGAAATTGTAAGATCAATGGGGGACAGCAACAATTATATGGCCGGTAACTATTGCCTTTCTAAGTGCAGCAGTGTGATCAATCCACACGCATGTCCCCCGCCTCTCTTTTTTCCTCTGTTCGCTTCCCTCCTCTCTTTTATAGGGACATTTTACGCTGGCTTAATGCAGTGATGCATTTGATTGCACAGCCCCCTATGGGAGCAAACTCATCAAAAACTTGATCCACAGAGAGGCAGGTGGGGGGATAAGTTTGCTGAAGCCATCTCAAGTGGAAACCTTTGAATAAAAAAAGCCAAACTTAAGATGCTCCTAAGCAGAGCAGTGACAAAATCTTGAGATAAAATGTGAATTTCTAGTAAACAAAAGCTTCACCAGTTGTTTCTATGCCATGAAATAGAAAAATTCCCAGATTTAAAATGAGATAAGTTTTATTGGCAATCTTTAGCGTTGCAATAATTGAGCTGGTTGTTATTACAAAAAAAACACACACCCTCCACATGGTCCACTACCTTGCTATCCAATAGACTCTGTGTCGTTCAATTAGTAATGCCACTGCTTTAGACCTGCCATTAAATGATTCAGTGGGCTGTCCCAGCTCTTAAGTTGAACTCCCAGCATTACACTTTATTATTAATGACTTACTGAGTGCAAGACACTCAAATATGCAAGATTTGCAAACTTCTGTCAGAGTGAGTACACTCCTCTTTCCCAATGCAAGTAACCTCATCTGCCACCCTCATGAAATTGAGAAACTGGTATGAGCAGTGTTTGTGGTCTCTCTCTCTCTCCTATATGCCGTTCGCTGCGAATGTGACACCTCATTGCAGTCTGCACATGACTGTAGTTCAGCCTTTTGGCAGGAATAATTGCCCGGCCACCGCAAGAGACCAAACTAACCCGATGCTCCTTGGCAGCAGTGGTAATTACTCACTTACTTAAAAAAGGTGTTTTTTTATGTATATATATATAAGACTGCATACGATTCATGACAGCAGGTAAAGCTGAATTGGCATGTTGTAAATGAGTCCAGGTTCACGACACAAAACAAATGCACTGAAGAAAAAAAAAAAAAAAAAAAAAAAAAAAAAAAAAAACAAGCTCTTAGAAACTGAAGCTGTTAAAAGAAATTACAGACCTGTTATGATTACAGGTTAAAAGAGCCGTTTTAAGAAAAACAACTAGTCCCTCATTCTGCTTCTTTAAGTACACTTTCTGATAATCAATGTCCTATAGGGTGAGTTCCAAATATAGATCAACCTTTTTCTATGCATTGAAGCTTTTCATTCACTCTGATGGACCTAAAAAATAATCCGGTGCAACAATTTGCCATGTCGGCAATCCATTGCTGGTCCTCAGAATAAATATAAATGTTCTGTGAAAGCCACAAGTGCATCATGTAAATCAAGGACACCACCAGTCAGCTTGTGGACAGAGTTGTGCAGTGGTTCAACGTAGGCTTGGGTTCTAAACTATGTCCTGGAGCACTATTCAATTGTTATCTGAAAACGAAAAAGATTATGGCATTACTACAGAACCACCAAGAGATGGCTGTAAACCTAATCCGACAGGCCAGGCAAGGAGATAATTACACAGAAGCAGCCGAGACGTCTATGGTAATTCTAGAGGAGCTGTGAAGATATACAGAGAGGACCAATATTAGCCGTGTGCTCAGTAAACCTGGTCTTTATGGAAGATTGGCAATAAAGAAAGCCACTGTTGAAAAGAGGCCGTCAGAAGTCCTGTCTGCAGTTTTCCACAGCTCATGTACGGGACACAAGCATCTGAAGCATCCACCATTTGTCTGGTGGAAAGCTGACACTAAGCATCACTCTAAACACAGAGGATGTTAGCGGCAGCATCACACTGTGGGGTTTGCTTTTCTTTTGCAAGCTTAATGGAGGTATTTAAAATGCAGGTTAAAAAAAAACAACAAGTTGTTGAAGACTTGTGAGTGGAGGAAAAATAGGACATGGTTCCAATAAAAGCATTTTCATTTGTCATAATAATCCACTCAAAGTCTGAACCTACATCCAAGTGCCCATCTGCAGCCAGACTTGAAAACTGCTGCTCAAAAAAGTGAGCCGTTTCACTATCAACATGACTTCATACATATTCATGGTGGCACACTTTTCAGATTTTGCAGCCCACATTTTAAAACGATGTGAGCTCCATCGATAATTGGCAAACCTGGGGAGAAGCTGGTCTGATTCATTCAGATGATATTCATTCCACTTTGAATGAAGCTGCCCTTCTTTCCAGGAATCAGACGATTCAAACCCACAACACATATAAGGTCACGGACATCTGCATATCTGCTAGTTTTCAACGAGTCGCCGTTTCATCACAGCTGATTCAAGCGGTCCAAATATCTCCTCAGAGTGTCAAGGCTCTGCTAATGAACCAGCATTTGATTCAGGTGTGTACAGTGAAAGAACTAAAACATGGAGGTCGATTGACATTGAGGACCAACTTTGGACACTTCTGATTAAATGCAAGTTCATCGAATTTGGTGTGATTGTGCAACATGACCTTATGAACTCCTGGTAAAACCACATGAGAAATCAAAAGTTTTGACCCGTAGTGGGATGCAGCAGCAAGTCTAGCTGTTGACTTCAGGTGAAAGCTTTTACTGTTTTCATTTCTATTACGGAATATGAATCAGCAAAGCTACAGATAACGAGCAGAAGAGGAGTTCAAGGATTTCTCAGAGCTGCTGAGAAGTTTTTGAAGCTTTCTTTTCACAATCATTTTATAATTCATATAAGCAGGGACCCGATGGTCACATTGCATGCTGTCCTCACTTTGTAGTCTTTAGCACAAGAAAGCACACCAAAGGCAGCTGTGAAGTAAAAGTAAATGTGTCTAAATACTTTTGGACTGTACTGTCAATATTTCCATGTGGTTCGGTCTGATCGGAATGTCACAACAAAATCCAAAGTACTGAAACAGAAGGAAGGTCTAAAGAAGTGAAATAAAAGCAGAAAGCACAAGAGACAGGAAGGAAATAAAGGAATAAATAGAAAGAGTGAGGGCTGAAGGACGGTAGCGTGGAAGAAAGGTAGGGAGGACAAGGAGAAAGAAGTTAACAAAGAGGGAGAAACATGTGACTTAAGAAATAAGTGAACAAAGAACGAAGGAAAAATGAAAGGACACAGGGAAGAAAAGAAAAAATGACATAAGAAAAACAAGGAGGAGTGGAAAGGAAGCAAGGATAGAGGAATTAACAGGATGAAAAACCAGAAGAAAGGAAAGAAAGCAGGAAGGAAACAAGGAAAGTCATAAAGAAGAGATAAAAGGGAGGAAGATCACACCAAAAGAGGGCGTCAGGAGGAATTCAAGTGAGGAAAAGTGCAAAAAGAAAGGTTAAAAAAGGGACAATATTTAGACGATAGCAGAAGGAATTGCAACACAAATATTTTCTCATTCTGTTATGTTCTTTTCGTATATGTAACCAGAATTAAAAATACTGAAATCAAATTCCAGACCGTTTAGGAACAGATCAAATTCCATTTTAGAAACAAAAATGCCTAAACTTGCAACGTGCATTTCTTTATCACTGTATAAAATTATTTGAATCCACACACACCCAATAATTACATTTACACTATTAGTCCATATTTAAAGTTATAAACCTTTGAAATTAAAACCAAAAAACTGCCACAAATAGGACTTGATAACAGTATCTTAGACCAACAGAGCTTTTTTTTCCTCCCAGCTGCTGCCACTCCCTCTCTCGTTTCTGGCCTCCTTCCTTTGTGTCATTCTGTGCAATTATCTCCTCTTCTCTTCCACAACAGACAAAGAAAATAAATGGTTTTGGACAGAAAATTTGTCGCCGGGCGGAGAATGGAGCGGTGTGTGATATTTGCACAAATCCGTATATATTCATGAATTCAGCGGTTGTGTCTGGATGGATAAAGTTGTAAAAGCTAAACCCTCTTTTATAATTTATTCAATTGGATTACAGTGGCTGTTTATGTGAACCAACCTGGGAGGCTTTGCAAATCCACGGCCCTTCGATTGAATTAACTTCTGCTCTAAGTTGCCATCTTACAAGGTGTAGCAGGCAGCAACACAGGGGTCCCAAGAGCCGTTTGAATATCCAAACACGCCAGCAGACTTCTTAGTAGTGTTGTTGGTTTGCAGTAAATTCAGTGTGACCAAGCATGAAATCCTCCACTCAGGATCGCCACCAAAGGGTTGGCACGCTACCTTGGCTCAAGTGTTGGTGTTGTATCACCCTGCTGAAATTATTTGAATTTGCCAACTTCAAACATTGCAGCTGAAAAAAAAATAAAATAAAAAATTAGCAAGACTGCGGAAAACGAGGAGAAGCTCAAGGAAGCTGAGAATTTTTAATATATCTTCCAAACACAATGTACTTATGTTTTAAAGGACACTGCCAGTCAGTGAGAAGCAGGAGCGTGTAACCGGCAGCTTAACAGACATGCAAATTAGTTATAGTTATTTTAACAATCAGTAAAATACTGCTTTTTTTTTTAGTCTGCAGAATTTATCCTCAATCTCTTCTGTCTAGGTTTGTAATTAATTACATTTGACTTCAGTTTAAACCATGAAAGTTTCTTCTTTTTTTTTTTAAATCAACTTGGTAAATTGGGTTGTAGCAAATTGTAATTTCCTAATAAAATTTCCTCACAATTTTCTACTATACCAAATTATCTTTTAGAGAGGCCCCTGGTGGTGTCTACCGTACAAGTCTGTGGGGGCAGTGCTATAATCAAAACCTTTAAGATAAAACTCTCCTATCAATAAGGTCTTAGTGAATAATACTCCAAACAGAAATGGTGTCATTGGAGAAGCTTATAAGACACCAAATGTGTGCCATAATCAAAGCCAACGGTGGTCAAATATTAGACTGTGTAATGTTGTTTCAACATGAGCCGTGTATGTGTAAAAAAAAAAAAAACAACTTGCATAATTGTCCTTCAATTAACTACTTGTGTTGATTCTACACATATCAGAAATACAAAGCAAAATTGAGTAGTTGTATATTAAAGTGAAAACTTAAGCAATTAAGAAAATTGCATGACTACGGTCTGAGAATTTCTGCAGCAAGTCAAAAAGACAAACATGTGCACTTTAAATTTGTTTAAAATTTGGACTGTGAGAATCTTTGCAATGAGAAAATGTGCAAATACCACGGAGAAAAGTTCAGATGCCAATCTGAGCCCAGGGTTTTCCTGCTAGTAGGCAAAATAGCAAACCACCATTACCAACATGCATCACACAAAGAAACTTGAACTTATCAAATAATTATTATTTGTGTTCCCGACAGACTTTTCACTGAGCTGTAGTCATTAAAAAAAAAACATAGCAACAACTGTTGCCAAGTAAGAGTTTTATCTAAATTTAAACATGAAAAAAAATTATTTGTTTCGTCTGCTCATGCTGATGTTATTAAATCCCCAAAACCACACTGGAAAAACACCGAGTGATTATGAACCATTTACAAAGAGCAGGATGGTTTTATTTTGCTCAATTTTTGACTGAGGGTTTTCATGCTGTGCTTGTGGAAAAACATGGATTTTTCTTGGTGACAGTTTTTAATTAGGTGATAATTAGTTGGCTTACAGAACTCCTGACAGTGAGAAGGTTTTAAAACTCAAGAGTATGTTCATCATTTTCTGTTACTTTCATAAACTACGTGCACATCTTTGATCGTAAAGCAGACACATGTCCCCAAAGGCTCACACCAGTATGATTTTCCTACTCCCTAAACAATCGTCTAGCCAAATTGAGATTGTCGTCATCACACACTCGTGTCTTGTATGATGTTTCGAAACACACACACACCAAAAAAAAAAAGTATTTCGTACATTCACAGAGATGTAAAGGCAAAATTCTGCCTTCAAGTATGTACTTTCCTTACACAACTTAACAGCTGATCTTTGTTTGGAATTGACAAATACATTTTTGGTTTGTAAAGAATAACGCTATTGACTGACTTTGTTGCAGCTGCTGTAAACACACTGGTGCTAGAAGAAAATAAATGTTATCAATAGATTTTCAAGGATAGTGAGAGTACAAAGTCTCCTACTTTGAGCCATCATGGTTTGCCTGCCTTTGATGATCTGCTTAAAAAGGAAACACGAAGTAGGAAAAGCTGTAAACATGTAGTGACCAAACATCAAAGCAGGTCATATTTCATGCCTTTTATTTTTAACTTAACAAGAAAAACAAATGAGTTTAGAAAAAGTCATATCTGCAATCATGCACGGGAGGACACCCACTTCTGTCAGATACATGTGTCAAAACCTATGAGGGTCAGACGGGTGGGTGGGTGGGGTCGGCTACTTGACTGAATTTACGGCACACAGAGCAGCTCGGCTCGTCAGTGACACAAAATATAACTTCCAACTCTGTCAAAACTGATGATTATCTGACTGCATCCATCACACTATGAACGTGTGCTGCTTCTGAGAGCAAGAACTGACCAGACGGTGCATAAGAATATTGATCTCGGAGAGTAAGTGTGTCTGAGAGCGTGACCTTCAGTTCGGAGAAAATGCATTAAGCATGGACGCTATTATGAGCAGAGGTCATGAAAGAGAGAAAAGCAACACTACGGAATTACAGACGGTGGTGCTTTTCAAACGAAAGATTTCTTGCAATTAATATGCATGTCTGAAATATGAAGCTCTTCCACAATAAACAAAAAAGAACAAATTCTGTAAGAGCAAACAACTCAAACCAGACACTTCAAAACATCTCCTGCAGTTATTGGTTAGTCCGTAAGTTTTATTATATGCTTTTATATGGGATGGTGGTGCATGTAGACAGTTTAAATGAACAAATACTCATTCTAGTATCACTGCAAACAAATGTCTTATCACCATATTCTGGCTTTAAGTTTGACAGATCAAACATTTTGAAAAGAATGAGATTAAAATTTTTTTGATTGCTTCCTGTTGCCAATGACTCCACCTCCAGCTGCTGACTAAAGCAATTCTTTCCTCTGACTTGGCTCCAAGTGACTGCAAGGAAAAAAAAAATAAATATATATATATATATATATATATATATATATATATATATATATATATATATATATATTTTGCACGGGAGGACACCCACTTCTATATATATATATATATATATATATATATATATATATATATATATATATTTTTTTTTTTTTTTTTTTGCAGTATCAGAGGCAGTGCTTGGAATGATGGAAAGACGAACAACTGTTGCCAAGCGCGCATTAGCAGCTTTTAAACACAGGAACTGGTTTTGGTAAAAATGAACTTTAGTCTTGCATCTTCCTTGCAGATTCAAAGTTAGATGCAGCAAAACCCCCCAAAACAAAACTTTAAAATAAATGTGAAGATTCAGGTCAGTTTCTCTTCATGCAGAGTAATCATCTGAGTGTCCTTTGCACTAAATAAACAATAAATACTCCTTTGCAGTACTAAACAAATATTAAGTAATTATCATTGACACTAATATGTAGCTTTGTGGCAATAATTCATAAAGTTTCTGCACAGACATTTTCTTTTAAATCAGCAACAATTTGCCCCACTAAGAAAAAAAAAAAGAAAAAAGGATATGTCGATGTCTAATAGTATGACATTTTTCTCTAAAGACAAATCGATACCAACACTCAACAGAACCATGACACTGGCTACAAAACTATTTAAAACCAATTGTAAAATGCAGAGAAAAATACAGTAAAACTACTTATAATCAAATGACTTCACACTCAGTTTCAGAGAAATATTGAGGAGCTCCATCTTAATTCACGGAGTGGTAGTGCCCCATTTTAGATCATTTCAGTCTTATTTGTAGATTCCTTTGCTGTTCTCATTTTCTGCTTCTTTCCCTCATGATTTATGACTGGCAGAGGTATAAATGATATAGCCTTAAAAGCACCAAAAATGGCCCTTCTTCACGCGCCCAATGAAGTTATTCAATCACCACCCAATATGGCAGGGACAAATGACAGCCATTAACGTGCAAAGCCTCCAGTTGCACTTTGGCTTTAGCTTTTCACCAAATGGTTATGTGGGACACACATCCAGTTGAAAAGGAAATTGACTCAAAGAGGTTCATGTGTAAGGTTGGGCAGAAGGATTTCAATACACTTTTCGTAGAGGAAAAAAAATATCTAGCATTTTTTCCAAGTCCGGATATCAGAGTGAAAAGTATTCTCTTTATACCAATTTGATTAATGTTACAAATGATGAAATAACTGCTGCCATTACTTTCTGATTTTCACAGTGTAGGAAAGGCCAATTGGTTTGGTCGCATATAGGCTAAATATGTCAGCTCTGATTTAAAATATGATAACTAGACTTGTCAAATAAGTAATAAGTATGTATTTCTAATAAAAAGCACTGCTTTGTTTTGGCATTTTAAATAGAGTTCAGTTTAACTTCTGAATTAGCTGGCTTTCGCTAAAACAAAAACATAATACTGATGGATTATATGTTAAAATTGATGCCAGATATGTCAAATCATAGGCGTCTTAATTTTAAATAAATTATGTAAAGCCACTGAATCATACATCAAGAAATAATCGGTGCCATTAATATCAACTGCCTAATTTTATAGATCTAAACAACCAGTTGGCATTAAGCGCCAAAAACTAAAGTTATGCCAGAAACGTTTGGGTCTCAATGCCGTGAAATCCCCCAGAAGGAGCTGAAGAGTTTCGTCAGGGGGAAGAATATCTGTTTACCTCCACAAGCAAATATCGGATAAGTGAAAGACAATGAATTTGTGTCCAGATTGAGGAAGACAGCCTTCTGTTTTCACAGGGTTGCACAAGTCCAGAGGGGTTTACCAAGGTTAAATAATTCAGTTCAAAGGCAAGAACAGTGACTGTTTTCTGAAAGTGCCATATATAATCTTTGATGCTAAAGTCTGAATGAACTGCACCAAAAGAAGCAACTTGCTGCTTCTGAATATAAGGCTCAGAAAGTGACACCTCGATGAGGAAATTGAACTGAACATCCGAGTGGAATAAAGGACAATGAGAGCAGAAAGGGCCGTAAGAAATTCATAAAGTACAAGTATAAAGAGCAGATAAAAGGAAGCCACTGGAAAAGTAAAACTATCTTTTAATCATAAAACCCCAGAAAGTCTGTGTGATAAGGAAAGGCAGACCTAAAATGGCAGTAGGACAGACTCCTATTGTCAGGGTGGAGAAGGCAATTCTAAATCAATTTGGCATTTGGAGTCTATAGCACAGACGTAACGTCAAGAATGGGAAATTTATATGCTTTGACCATCTAACAGTTCCATGCTCTTCTACTGACTCTATCAGAACTCTCAGTTCCAGTCTGAAAAGATACAAAATAGAGAATCCTGCCTTCATGGCTCTTCAGCTGTGACGGTGTGTAAGTTGGAGTAAAACGGAGACTGACATCCTGCATAAAACTCTGGGTGTCATAATAGGTAACCTGCATGTTTTATTGCTTCTCATGGCAATTTAATTAAGATAATATTACGTTACCCTTACTGGAAGACCTTGCAGGTCTGACATCAAGATTTAATATCGAGACATTGCCCTTTTCAACAACCCAACATGATTTTTCTTTGTCTGCACGTTTCCCTACATCCCAAACCTGCATTTAAGTTCTAAAGAGAGAGAACATAACTTTTTTTTTTTACTACAAACTACAAATATAAAGCATTAAAGTTTATTTCCTTTTAAAACAATTAAGAAAGTAAAGGGTTGTTTGAATAATTATTTTAATGTAATCCATACTAAAAATTTATTACTCAAATATACTCTTTAGCATTAAAATTGATGCAAACAAACCCAGACTTTTTCTGTCATCCCCTCTCCTCTCTTAAGCCTCTCACCTGATCAAAATAATGAGCAGCTAATGGACGTTTTAAGCCGTTGTATCATGGGGAGAATATCCAGCAAGAAAAAACAAGCATATGTAATGCTCTAATCAGCAAGGCAAACACAAAACTGTTGTTTTGAGACTCTCCCTACAGGGCAGATGGACTGGAGAGAAACAAAATGCCAACAATGTCGAAATGCTCGCTGAACAAAAAGAGACTGGAACTGCACAGCGCCGCTGCTGAATACAATGGCATGGACTAGATCCTTGTTTGCAATGCAAAAAATATATGTTTTCTATTTTCCAGATCTGTGTTTGTTTTGGGAGAAATTTATTTTAGTATAGAGTTTTCCTATTTGTCCCTTAGTGGTAACATCTTCTTGTATCAACAGTAGATTGACAGGTAAGCTTTTGCACACTAAACATACGCAGTTGAAGCCCGAGTGGCCACAGAAACAAAGCAGTGCATGTGGTGAGTCTCAGTGCTGTGAACACCTGAGATGAAATTCAGAGCACCAAGAAAAGTAGTCAGAAATACGCATACAAATATTTCGTAGACAACTCCTGCTGCTACGTAAACATGATCAGATGTGTCAGTTGACATTTAATCTGCATTTAAAGAAATACGCCACTTCTGCACTTGACACAAAATAGATGCCAGTTCAAATGCTTGTTACATGATAACTTTGCATTAAGATATGCCAGTGGTGTAAATTTCATTTTCTGCTCAAACAATACTCATTTCTAAAATAACTTGTATCTTGTTTTATGTACACAATAAGTTTCCTCTATGATGTACATGTACAAGCCAGCTAGCATCATCTAAAAAAACCCTTAGGAAAGCTATTGATAATGCAAACTTACAAATTTAGCATTCTGCCCTGCGAGCAAATGTCACACCTCATCTCTAGCACAATTTCCATTCCATTCATTTGTAATAAATCTATCTAGTAACGATCTGGTTTTGAAATATGCTCTCTTTCAGCACAGAGACAGCAGGGAAGATTCAAAAGGCCCTGACGACTCCCCACAGTCAGACAGCACCTTCACTGTGCACCTTAAATCAGAACTCCATGGGTTTTACAGCCCTTTCTGCCTCAGTTAAAATAAATCAAGCATTACATTTGCCAATGCAAAATGCAAATGCAGTATTACAATATGATTAACTTTTTTTTTTTTTTCTTCTCTTGAGTGAAAAAGATTAGTCCTGCTGACAGAGAGCAATCATGTTTCCTCCACCCCTCCACTGTGTTGGTAAGGAAAAGGAAAATCTTTAATTTTGTCTTTGTGACTGCAGCATGGAAAACTACTGCTAAGAAAAACAGAGTTAAGGAGTTAATCATATTTCCTGAGTTAAAATAAAACATGCATATGTAAAAACTATTCATTTCTGTTAATGACGCAATAACAGAAACTGTACCAAGAGTAAGTAACATTGAGGTGATTTGATGAAACGATTACAGGATCCGCTAAAAGGTCGCTAAGAGTTCAACCAACTAGTTTCAGACAGTCGTAGTCGGTCAGATTCGGCAGCTTGGCGATGTGTGGTTTAGCAACCTGAGATCCCGGAGGATGCCAGTCCAGAGTCAGGTTGGATGATGTGCTTGGCCAGGCATGGTTTCCACATATGCCAGGGTAAACTGGGAAACTGCTTTGCAATCAAAAACATTATGGCTCCAGATAATCAATTTGGAATAAGCTAAAGAAGCCAGATGGCGAGGATTAGATTGTGTTCACTTATCTTTAAAATGCGACGAATCATAGGTACAGATTTGTGTTTAAAAATACCTCCAATGATAATTCTTGATATTTGTAAAGGAAACTTAATTTATATATACTTATTCTATTTGCACGTAGAACATCTAATAAATGGTTCACCAGTTAGTTTTGTCAGACTTCACAATTTTCTGTTTACCCAGAATACCTGAAACACACCTGATAAAAAGCTTCACAGTTGATGAAAACTATTTACAAGACAAAAATTACAGACCACAGAAAGCAATATAAATGACAATATGAAAGAAAAAACAACTACACTGAAAATCAAATATTTTAACCAAAGGAATTGAGAAAAAAAATCTTATTTATGGTACTCACTTATTCATTCGAACATTTCTCTTCTAACCTTCTCTCGTCACATTTTAGTCTCTCAATCTCCTCATCTGTTCTTTTCTTTCATGAAATATAATTTGCTTACTCACTCCAACACCCCTCCACAGTAATAAGACTCACACAGCTAAAGAGCCTAGTGAGAAGTGTGAAAAGTAAATATTTTACAACATTTTCCTGACCCTTAAAGTGGAGTTGTTCTGACATAAAAAGGGGGTTATTAATGTCAGCAAGTCACTAGAAAGAAAAACACCTGCCTCTCAGTGGAGGTTTTAACAAAATGGCCTTCTCGACGCCGCCTGCTGCCCTGAATGATGTCTGTGCGGTGGCGTGGGGTACACTGTGTGGGAACACTTGATTGCATTCAAGGGTGAAATGTTGAGGGTTTGTCAAGTATGGAATAGCTCTTTGTGTGTCACTCCGTTTTAATGAGTGTAAACATGCATTTCTGCATCACTGCTGTGCGATGCGTTGTTTCTTGGGTAGCATAATATTGCTGTAATTAGAGAAAGCTATAATCAACGACCCAAGTTTAAAAGTTTTGCAAAAAAAGTTAGTGGCGCTATGGCCCTTTTGGAATATTGGTGTTACTTAAAACTGTATGTAATTTTTATCATTTACCCAGAAAAAATAAAAATAGAAACACAAAAATTGATAGAGAAAGGAAAATAAAGATTTTCTTGAACAGCTGCCTTCTAGTACCAACAGTTTGATGTTTATGTTCTCCTTAGGGACAAACTAATATATCAGGTGTTTCTACTGAACTCTGCACATGTTAGTTTTTACTTTAAACCTATTTAAGTCTAACTTATCTCTTATTATGCATATTATAATCCCAGATTATACAACTATCAGGTGCACTTGTGACTAACATTTTATTCAGTGCATAAATAAGCCAGTACTTTCTTACATCATATTCACCCCAAGTCAAGGTAAGACAAGGCCGTAGTTTTCTTTATTGTGTCCTAATTAAAGTGACCACCATTGCCAGCCTTGAAATGCCCTCATTTAAAGCGCATCACATTTTAAACAAACATGAAAAAAGTGCAGTCGAAGAGTTTCCAGGCACATTTTGTCCTAAAAAGACAAAGATGTGTTTCTGTGATACGGTGCGTTACAATATCATGAAGTATTTCTCCCCAGACTGCTGACCCTCGGCATCTGTTTGTAGCTTTTATTCAACACTAATGGAACATCTGCTTGCAGTTTCTCCAACTGAGAGACCATCGTTAATTGCAGATAGATTGCCCCCCTAATTACGTCAATTTTCAATGTCCATGTTTGCTTATGAGAGCTTTGAGTGGATAAGGAAAGTGGGACGTGTGTGCCGATTTCTCTATCCTCCAACAACGTAAACATTTATGCAAATGATCCTTTGGAAGAATTGTTATCCACCCATGTGTCGGTATATGTAGGGTATAATCATCTGTGCATAAGCAAATGTGATCATAGTGTCAAGCTTGTATTCTGGTGCTGTCAGCTCCGTTGAGTGTTTGCATTCTTAACAACAAACTCTGCGATGAAAGCCTTCTGTGACCCTCTTCTTTCTGAGTATATACCATTAAGTGTGTCTGTCTTCCCGATGGCGTTTTCTCTCACAAAAACCACCAACAAACTGCGAAATTGGCTATTAAGACATTTGGATTTCTCTCCTCCTCTTATCTTTATTTGTGTTAACATCTGTGTTTTTGTAGCAGAGTGGTGATCCCCCCAAGGCAGAGAAGCAGGACTGCAGACTGCATTAAAAGCCTTAACCTCTAACTCCTTGCTCGGCACATACAGGAGCAGAACAAAAGGGAGGTCACGGAGAAGCAGAACCGTGGTTTTTGACTTCAGTTCTTATTTCCCGATTGTGAAGGAGGTAAAAGGTAAAGATACTTTCCTTCGGAAGGAAGTAGTTCTAAAGAGGAAAAGAACCATGAAAGGTTGAAAGGGCAAAAAAACAAGCCAAGAAAATGAATGAGTGGATGTAATGAAGCACGCAGCGGTTCATAGATACAAACCATAACTCACTGGATTTTTTTTAAATTATTATTTTAAGAATGATAGACAGATTCTAATGTCGTCTTCAAATAGTATCTAATAACTGATACTTTTTGAGAGCTGGTGCCTACAAGCAAAGTCAATAAGCTGAAATATGGGAACTTGAAATTAATGCAAATGGAAGATGAAGAAAGGCAGCAATAAAAGGAAGTAGACTGAAAATCTGAAAAGAAAAACAAGAGAGAGCGAGAGACGAGTGAAGCTGTGTGACGGCAATAAAACCAAAGTTGATCATCAGAAGAGAGGGCTCTTAGTAACTCCATAGTAAGCTTTATGGGAAAGTGACCCGGCTGTCCCTTTGGGCATTCCAGTAGACACTCATAAGGCACTCAAGAGATTCAACGTTGTTTAGGGGTCAGCTTCAAAGGCGATGGCATAAAGTCTTTGGATAAAACTTGCAAATCCCTCATCACAAGGGAATCCATCTGCAGCATTATAAAGACCTGACCTAGCAAACATCGCTGAAGAACACAGAAAGGAATGCGGGGGTAAAAATGACGTAAAATCACTGGGGAAAAAATAAACTATTTTGCTGGTAGAAAAGCTGAATTGGATGTAGCTGGTAGAGATTCTTTAAATGTGTGTTTTACTTAAATATAAAATAAAACTTAAACAGAACAGAACGTGTGCTCTGACGATAATGAAATATTTGCATGTGGGGAAATACTTTAATAGAGATATTACATCTTTTCATGTCAACAGCTGGAATCAAGCATCATATTTTGATTGGCAAATTCATATAGTACTCTGGAAGACTTTAAATGATTTCTGCTTTTGGGTTAAAATACATCCCCAAGTCTGAGGAAATTTTAGTAAATTTTCATTCATTTTTACTTTTGTCTGTTTCAAGTTATGTCAGTAACCATTATGGGATGTTACAGCCATTATAAGACTGTTCCCAACAAGGTGTACTATGAGGGAACCCAAAGGTATGTCAGATGGTAAACAAGATGTAAACGAACTTCTCAAACTAAAGAGCTACTTCTGAAGATGTTACAATTTTATATATGTAAATCACAAAAAAAAAGTGCATACTGGGGAACAGCCGGATTCTCTGACTCACAAAGCACCTGTATTTAAGGAGTGACAGTAAAACTCTGCATCCAACACAGTGTAAGCCAGCAAGAAGACATATGGTAAGCCGCTTAATGTCATTGCAGAACAGAGGAAAGTGGAGCCGAGGAAGGAGAGAGAGAGACTGGATGGAGCATGGATGGGTGGACAAAAAGAAAGAAGAAGGGATTTGGCCCTGTGATAGGCTGTCACAGGATGGGTTAGAAGGGTGAGGATGACAAGGAAATAAAAGGATGCATGCATGTTTGAGAGAAAGTAGGGGGGAGAGTAGACAGAGCGAAATGAAAACCAGCCTCTAGAAAGCTTGTGACAGGCCTAAGTAACTCTACCCCCCAAGTGAGTTGGCACATAATCCAGGTAACGTTGCACGAATAATAGATGAAACATCAAACGCTACCCCCTCCAACCTCCCCTGCCAGCATCCCACCTTCAGCTAACCAACTTTAACATTTGCACCCCTGCTACCCAGCCTGCCCATCCAAAATCTTCTTTCATGTTTCCACCGTGCAGCATGCTCCAACAGCTCATCACTCTTGACAAATACTCTGTTTTCCAATGTGAAAGTAAAAAAAAAAAAAAAGATGAGAACATTTCTATGACCTCCCACCTCCACCCCCCAAAAGAAAAGAAAAAAAAGATTAATATGCCTAATATTTATTTGTTCCAATGTGCGATTGTCGTACATTATTTTCCCTTGGAGGGAGGGTGGTGTTGCTAATGTGCGGTGAAAGATGCATCGAGTCCCAGTGTGTGGCAGGAAGACAGAGTGTTAGTGCTCCCACAGTGAGAATTTGAAGGGATCGTTGCATAAACATAGGGCCTATTAAGTGAGGGGAATGTAATTTGTGAAAGTGACACATCATTCTTTCTATGTTGTCTGGTAATTGCAGACGCTGCATCATCGGCGCTGTGAGTGAGACAAATACAGCAGGATGTGGTCAACAGGGGTGGATGTAAGGTGTTTTAGCTCCATCAGATATGGAGGTATCTGAGCTCCATCAGATTCCAGGGGTATGCGTATAAAAACAGGCATGGTATAAAACGTTGTTTACAAAAAATACCAATGTGGTCTTTTATACTCAGTATACTCAGGTTAGGCCCTCAAGTCAATAGCTTTAGTAGCTTTGGCAATTATATGTTGCAAGTCTTTTTGAGTGGATCTCTACCAGCTGTACAAATGCAGAAACTGAACTTGTGAATTCTACATATCAAAGTGGATGAAGACAAGTCAGAATAGATGCGAACATCAATGTTTTAGTTTTGTCACAGATTCTGAACTGGATTAAGGAATAGATTTCCACTGGATTATTAATTCTTTAAGCCACGTGTCAAACTCAAGGCCCACGGTCCAAATCTGGTCTGCCAGAAGTTTGCATGTGGCCCTTGAGACTCTAGAAATAGAACATTTGAGATTACAGTGTGGTTAAATATTATTTCAGCAATCAAATGAGCAGCTTCATCTATTGTGCCAAGCTAATGTTTCAAGACGTTCTCATCAACCGCAGACAATTTGTTAATATTTTAAGCATTTCTTAATGGGTAGTTTTATCGATACTTTCCGTCACAGGTGGTCCAATGAAGACATTCGTGATCTTGATGTGGCCCAAAATAAAAATGAGTTTGACGTACCTGCATCATTCTATCCAACTGCAGCTCTGGCTGTACATGTGGAGTCCTGATTAACCTCCATAGTGGTGATGGTGTGTTCAAGGTCTTGTGTGATGCCAATATTCCACCACTCATTTGAACCTAAGCCAAACATTTAGTTTAGGTATCCTTTGGCTGGAGTTATTTTAATATTTTTCCATCAGGTGTACAAAGCCTCAGATACTGTTTATTAATCTGACAATGCGTTTCTGATAACTTTATTCTCGACGCGTCTGCTGTGTCATTACATTGTGTTGGTCCGTCACATAAAAACAAAATAATACATGCAATTTTATAATAGTGACATGACAAAATGTAAGAAATAAAGCTTGGGTGCTGTCGGTGCTTTTGGCGCACTGATGATGGGCTAATCACTTCTCTGCCATGGGGTAGCATCGGTGTTGCTGTACTTTAGGCGTTGATGTTTTTTGTTAAGAAGTGACGGGAGCTTACCATCTCTTTTGCTACTAATATTAATGTATAGCCACATGAAAGGGAGCGTGTTTTATGTAAAGTTTCAGAATTTGCCTCATCAAAGCGAACACCTCAGGGCCTGCAGAGGTCTCTTCTGCCTTCCTTTCCCACTCCTGCCCTCCTTTACTTTCTTACACATTCTCTTGAGATCCCAAGAACCAAGACCTTAATGAAGACGAATGCGAGGAATCAATTTGCAGCAACTTCGCTCCATCTGGCTGGGGCTTGTCTCTGTGCCTCAATTAGCACAGCAGCTGGGGGAGAGATCCTCCAAAACAGCCCTATTACACACACTAGTGTCTTGTGGAACAGCTACAGGCTATGGACTCTGCTGACAGAAAAATGAATTAAAAGGGAAGGAAAATATGCTACCTAATGCTCAACAGACTTTTTTTTTCTTCTGAACCAAGAAACGAAGCGACAACTTTGACAACCTCCACTCTGCTAGATCAAGTATTTTCTCCGTCAACTCAGTTGATTAACAATGAGACTTTCTTCCAAATAAGTGCTCAAATTCAATAACGATCTCTGATTGGATGCTCAGGCAAATTTACTTAAACTTATCAATTTGTCAATATGCTTCCTGAAGAATTCAAGACAAAAACCTTGTGCTTTTCACCACCTACAATGACAAAGTGCTACAACTGTGTACATGTCCAGTTTCACTCAAATCAGGATGGTGTCAAAATTCACAGCGCTGTGTCAGTTCCTTTCTGATCGTAATCGTTTGAGACGGTCTAGAACAACATGCAATACGTCAATACATAAAAAAAAAAAAGAGTATTTTGTGAATACTTTGCTCACATGTGCGTTTTCAACAGATTTAGAGATGCTGATCCAACACAGAAAACAACAAGGACACTAGCATCTAGGTCTGTATAATCATACGATTTTCGGGATTACACCAGTGTAAGTGCAGCATTACACAGCAGCTAAGGCAAACCAAATATTGACACGCAGCTATTCAACTGGCCCAGCTCAAACTGCTGGAAACCATCAGTCTACATATCAGATTAGCATGAGGCTAACAAAGGGCAAACCAGCAAGCTGCCAATATGGAGCCTAATCTTGGGCATTTGCACTGTAAGCTTGTTATGATGACAGGCTTGGCAGTGGGCAGTTGGGGCAGATTTTAACACCAGGCTGCAGAGCTCGTTCAGGGAGAAGAAGCTCCACTCCTCAGAGGAAACAATCGTTTTAAATGGCCCCAAAGAGTCTGGGAGGCTCCAATGGAGGACATTCAGTGTGTCCTGATAGAAGGAATTTATTAGGCTTTTGTGGGGACAAGAGAAGGCGAATGCATTTAGTTTTTCAAAAACAAACAAAAAAAAAGTCTAGTTGGAATTGAAAAATTTTGTACAGACCGTATTTATTTTGTTCATTTCAATTAGTTGAATTGTGCTGTGGTACTCTAGTTTGGTCACAGGACTACATCTCGTCTCAGTAATGATATTTTTCTCAATGCCAGTCCAGATCACAGCTCCTGCAGCCTTTTTTTTATACTGCTATTGGCGCTAAACCAGTCAAAGTTTAACATATTTGAGCTATTTTAAATTGTCTGGATTTTTTACTTTTAACTTTTGACCTGCTTGTCAGACTATTGGAACATGCAGTTTGACTTTGAGGGCTTTAATTGCTAAACAACTTGTTTAGCAATTAAAAATGTAGGTGAACCAGTGCAACCAGTTTGTCTGGTGCCCTGCTTTAGGTTAGTTTGCTAATAAAATGTCACCTCC
This sequence comes from Poecilia reticulata, assembly GCF_904066995.2. Lineage (NCBI taxonomy): Eukaryota > Metazoa > Chordata > Actinopteri > Cyprinodontiformes > Poeciliidae > Poecilia > Poecilia reticulata. The sequence goes on along the minus strand of NC_088852.1, from coordinate 6,967,772 downwards.
AACTTGGTTGGACAGCCTGCGCTTCATTTTCCGAGAAATGTGAAAAGAAAAACAAAAAAGAAGAGAGAAATAAGACCCATTTGTTTTGGTTTGCTTTCATATTGCACTTCCAAAACACCAGCAAACCACTCGGACAATATCATGTAGTCACAACAGCTGCTCATTTGGGATGCTATGACAAGAAGCAGCAAATGAGACAGTGAGCTTTCCAACATGTTCACATTAAATGTACGAATGTAATACAACAGAGGAAGAGACTACTAGGACAGGGGATATTTCATATTCACTAATGAAGATCGGGCTTGTGTCAGCCTAATTTGGTAACTTTTATATAATATGATCACTTGTGTCGACATAGAAAGATGCAAAAAAAATAAAATAAATTAAGCCACATGTACATTTAAAAACATGGCATCCTGAAGATTAGTATCTATTCCTGCTTCAAACGTTCCACACTCTACTTCCTCCAACACTGATTCCTGCAGAGATGACTACACACTCTGCTGGATGTGCTAAGCTCCACAGGGATGAGATACGGGGAGGACCCCCCTCATCACAACACACAGCAACCTCTGACGCTTACAACGGTTATTGTCTGTGTGTGTGTGTGTGTGTGTGTGCGCGTGTGTGCGCGTAGCAGAGCTGATGAGTCAGAGTGAACACCGAGTCCTGCCCCTGGGGCATCACTCCTCCATGACAGCGACTTTGTCAGCATCAAAGACATCTCATCCAAATGTCAAGCACACTACTACGCATCTGTATGGCATTTATGTTTTCTCTGCAAATGTGCATATGTGCATGACCGTGTATGCCGTGCAATTTGATTTTGCATATTTAATACTCCCCAAGGTAGTTTTTAATTTTATGTCAAAAGCTTGGGGATAAGTCGGTCTGCTTCAAATCTGCACTGATGTCACGCTGCTTGCAAAAACTTTCATCTTTCATAAGAGTTTGTCGAAGAAAACCTTGATTAAACTGCAGTTAAAAAGAGAAAGCAATTTATTTAACATTTCGGTTACTGTGTAAGACATTATAACTCAATTAAGATCGCGTGCGAGAAAGGCATCGAGTCGTGTTCAACGCAGCAAGCACACGTCTCGCTATATGAACTCTTCATAATGATTTAAACAGTCCCCGAAGACCCAAATAAGTCCCATGTTACATGATACTTCCACAATTTATCTCACAGTCGTACATGGCCTCATCACCTCCCCCAACCACTCAAACACTGAGAGGCTACACTCCTTCTGAAGTCGGTCCACACCAATTAGCCTTTGCTACAAGCTGTGCCTTCACACTGTCACTGTAGATCACCTGCTAGTTCAACACAGCCCATTAAAAGGCGGAGACAACTGAACATGGAGGTGGTTGAGGAGGCATTTTCCTAGGGAGTGCTGCTTGTTCACTCATTGCATGTTTGACTTTACCTTTGAACTAATTTATAAACTTCTCACATTTTCTTTTTTTTCCCCCTTTTTTTTTCTACAATCCAATTTATCAGCAAGGGAGAAAAAAGTGAAATCAGGTAAAAAACATGGAACTGTGTTATCTAGAGAAAAGAATGATTAATCTTTGTTATCTGTATAAATAAGGGCATATAAAGTAGCCATAGGAAAGCTGCATCTCTGCTGCCCCTCTCAGGTTATGGGGCAAAACTGCATAGTGCAAGTCACTAAAATTGTTCAACATGCAGTCTGCAACCTTGAAATGTTGCTTAAATTCATCTTTCTAAGCTTCTACTGGATCATTTCTGACACAATTTTGTGACTTCACCTTTTAAGCTTTCTTCGTTTTATTTCTGCTTTACAGCTTTTCTTCCAACACATTCCTCTTCTTTCCCTCTCCTTTTGGTGCAGAAGGCATCTCATGCAGAAGATTAAAATTTAAAATAGCCCCTTCATTTGACAAAAGGAAATTATTTAGAAAATATGACAGCCTTTGAAACAAGCCAAAAAACAAAATTTATATGAATACATAGTACATTGTGGTGATGTATTAAAGGCAAATTAGGGTCTTGCCACTTTTATTCCCCCCACAATCCCATAAAATTACCAAGATATCACAGGAAATTCCACAAGAGAGCAATAACAAGGACCACTGGTAATGACAAAATTAATTAAATGCCAAAAGCAATTTGAGAATCGGCATCTTCTCACTTCGGACTACCATCAAATTAAAGACCTGCCGTATATCCAGGAATCCATGATTACATTTCCATTAAAGCCACTCTTACCTTCTTAGTAATTAGGTTTTATGCCACCACTAAACAAATTCTCCAACATGCATTGCTGAATTACGAGGAGATTCCTTTTCCTCCCCTAAATCCATCCAAATACCAAAACCAGCCTAATGGATGCAGCAGACATCTTCAGGCTCTCATTTGGTGTTGCTGCATCTGTTTAGTGTTTCAATATTTCTCCACAGTATTACATGTAGTTTGTAATATATGTAAAACATGACAGGACCGCTTATATGATTGGAGGCATTCATGTCTGCAGGAATACCAATTCCAGTTTCACTTGAACTCTTACTGTTTTTTAGAACATCATTACATAACATAGCACATCACTATAAATGCAGACCTGGGCCTGCCCATCCTGGGTCTGTGTTATTTACGTTGGGCTTTCTTTGGGCTTAAAGAAAACATCGTCTGATATGTTGTACTCTTCCAATTATCCAAGATTTGGTTTGTGAGATAGTAGTAAAGTTTATATGGGACAGAAGTTGGTTAGTGATATCGGTTCTTTGTTTTTTATGACTACTTGCTTATAATGCTCTGAACACACAGCAACAGCTATTGCTTTTATTTAACATATTTAATAAGAAAATAAATACAAGGGTTTATATTTTATGAAAATACATAAACAACTCTTCCATGGGGAATCCTAAGGTCAAACAGAGTCCCTTCAGCGTGTATTTAGGCATACTTTAATTCAGCTAAAGTTTTAGGGATTTGGACAACTCCCTAAAAAATGACATAAGCTCACAACCTTATTGAAAAAATGGAACAAAAGCTGAGAACTTCTAAAATAACTCAAAATGCACTTGGGGAGAATTGATCCTGGTTTTGTCCGGGTCAGTCACATATGCAAACAGGGAAATGTTTTTATTTGAATGTGTTAGCAAGTTCTGCTGCAACAGAGTGTCCAGAAAATAAAACTCTCAGTTCTCTTCGCCGTCCTCTTACACTAATGAAACAATTATGATTTAGTGTTTGCTATGAATGAGGGGCAATGGATTCTACTGTAATAGAACAACCTCCTGTACGGTGCAGTCTGTGGTTCTGAAAAACAGTTCATGGAAATGAGACATAAGATCAGATCTGTAAATGGTTACCACCGTCTCAGTTTTATTTGCAACATAGAGCAGATATATGCTGAACGCTTCATCTACATGATGGCACAAAGCGCAGATTAAAACAACAGAATTCGTGATAAAGGTTGAAAAGGTTCTGCTCGTGTCTGCTGGTGCAGTGTTGAGCCTGAGCAGCAGAAGCTTTACAGCAATGCGGTGACAGCACCACAGTTAAGCACAGAGACTTGGAAAGATGTACTTAGAGCTTTAGTGGCGTATGCTAGACAGCAAAAGCTGACTACAGAGCACCGAGCACCACAGGGATGCCAAGGGGAGACACGAGAGGGAGTAGGAGAGAGGGAAAGGAGGGGAATGAGAAAAGGGAATAGGGGTGTGACAGAGGAGCCTCCATTACTAAACAGAAGGAACATTAAGAAGATTTAATTTGCCAAATGACAAAGTTAGGTGCCTAAACGGTGGCAGCTACATTGTAGTGGAGTAGATTACATTATTGTACTACATCTGAATATTTTTGGTTCATCTTACTTTAATCTCGTCCTTCTGCTACTCTCCTTACCCTTCAAACTTTTAGGTTTGTACCCCCAGTTTTATTTTTGATATACATCACTGCAGATGAATGTATATGGAGGCTGGTGCATGTGTACTCGGGTTCCACATTTGTTTCTACCTCTCTTTGTCCCCTTAAACCTTACAAAGCACACACATAAAAATGCAAATAAGCTGGTGTCCATGCAGAGATCCAGACACTCAAATGCATTCAACACAAGCAGAAATCCTTTCATAGATGCACATCCATTCAATGCCTTATGTGATACAGATCAAAGCAAAACGGATACACAAAACTACAGGGAGAAGGTAAAGTGTATGGCTAAAGTAAACAGAGCACTGAATAGGAGAGAAGTTCAAGTTTAAAAAATTAAAAATTTACCAATACCCGGCTAAAATAATAAAACGCGTGCAAATCACTATGGATAGCTGCTGCTGTACATACAGCAGATAAAATTAGCATTTTGTTCCCGTACACAAAAAAAACAACAAAAAAAAACAAAAAACAAATTAACATTTTTATTTGACCATGGTAGGTGAAGATAGTGGTTCCTTTGTTTTATCAAAATGTGAATAGCTGACTTCTCAGCTTTAGCCAGGTAAAATTTATATGATTTTAGGTCAGAATTATTCACTAAACACATTTTTAATCACATTGTTAATCTCATAATTGTCTTTAATTTTAAGTAGTGTTTCAGATTTTAGGGGGCGGGGGGGCAGAAACTCTTACACTGATTAGGAAATATCCCTTTTTATATAGGCAGCAAATGCTTGTAGCATTATGCTTATAGATATTAGCAAAAATGGCCAAATATGAAACAATCTTTTTTAAAAAAAAACCTGCTGAAATCAGGGAATATGTCACAAGATTTTTTAAAAAGTGTATGATAACCTTAAGTTACCAGCCCATATTCAGTTCATTTTTGTCCATATATGCAGTTTCTTTTTCGTCTTCCCAGTTCTGTTTTTACTGTATTTCTTTCCCCCCTCCTAATAAATGATGAAGGGTTGACACGGCAGCAGGCCTGCTCTGTTAACCAGCTTATGTAACCATGCCCCGGCAGTTTGGAGGATGTGCTGACAGCAAGCTTTCTCAGCGTCATTAGCAGAGTTACACAGCTGGCTTCAAAATAGGGGGAGGAGTGAGGAATACTAAGCAATAAAGTAGATGGAGGAAAGGAAAATAGGAAAAGTGCGACTACGGCAGTAGAGTCTGAGGAAAGAAAACCCAAAGTGGGAGGGGTGTGGGAAGCAGAGTGAGGGGTGTAGGCTTGCCTTGAGCTCTGGAACCTCCAGGAGGTCTATCCCAAACGTCTCTGTGGAGTTTGAAAAAATACTTTACATTTGCTCAATTTCTACTGCAGCACTGCAGCAGAATAACCTCTGTTCTACTTATCCTCCCCCCCCCTTTTTTTGTCTCAAAGGAGACAGCAATAAAAGTAGAAAAAAACTAAACTGATATCACCCTCCCACTGGGCATTCATATAGCATGCATTCGCCCGACTTCAGAGGCAACACAACAATTCACATGCAAATACCAGTCTCCCTCGGTGCTGAGCTCAGATAAGGAAAACAGCAACCTTGCATCACAGACATTGAACAATGTCGAAGAAGACACGTGAGATAACGCAGAAAACATCAAACGGATCTGGAAACTGCAGAGCCGGGGAAGCTGTCAGTCAAAATGTCTGAACTGCAGATCCCTGTGAGGATCAAACAGAGTATCAAGATAATCCTCTGTATGGGCCAACTCCTCATTTAATTCCTTATATACACTCTGCAGTGAGAGCGATTTGCACGATGAACTGTTAGTGCAGTCAACAACAAAAAAAAAATAAAAATCCTGCCTACTTTGGTTCTGTGGCTGCGTTTGGACTTATTGCAAAGCGAACTTTTCAAAAGGACAGTAATGCCAAGCAGAAGAAACCATGCATTCAATCTGCATGAGCTCGAGCTGCCTTCCAAATAAGTGAGTGCAAAGTGTGCAACCTTTAGGAGAGACATATCCAAAACAATCTGCAGCAGAAAAAAAATCATTCCACAAAGATTTGCATCTGATCTTACTTTTCAGATGCTAAATATTTTCCTCCCAATTCAGCATTATGCACAACTTTCCACAGTTTCATCACATAAAATCACTTAAACAAAGACATTCAAGTTTGGAACGTGACAAAATGTGAAAAAGTTCAAGGGTTGCGAATACTTTTGCAAGGCTCTGCAAAATTGTGGGTTGTTTGTGAGAAACAGCTGCTCCTTTGTGCTGAGAGGTGCACAGATCGCAACATAGAGGATCACTAATAAGGTGGAGATAGAAAATTGGGGGGGATTTCAAAATGCACCACTGAAAGATTTATTGAGTTTTTCTCTTTTTGATCTAAAATGCATAACTTATGCAAAAAAAGCAAACAAAAAAAAAAAACAGAAACTTCCAACTTTTCCCTTCCCTGTGCAGTTTAGCACAAGAAGCTTGGCAGCTGATGTCTGTTTACGTGTTGGTATTCGAGCAGAGCATGATTGGTGGAAATCCCAGTCCACTGAGAGCTGCGAGCTCTGAGCCTGGATAAACAACCTCTGGGCACAGCACAGAGGTAGAGCAAGAAGCAAAGAAGTGGGGATAGACCGAACATTTCCAATACACCAACCCTCAGCAGCAGAAGAGCAAGAAGCACAACACCGCTTTTCCTTAAAACATCTATATGTAGGGGAGAAGAAGTCGTAGATTTGGGGCCTTGCCCAGAACTGTAGATAAAACAGAGGAGAAACTAGAGAAAACCTGGAAAGCTAATAATCATGGACCGCTTAAAGTAAAAGGACTTTTTGAAGGTTAAAGAATCCATTTATAATAGATTTGTAGATCTGATATGTGCAAAAATTGAGAAAGCAGGAGTAATTTGTACAGAGCATAAGAGTAACATTTGTTTCAGTGAAGACAGAATTAAAAAGACTTCATCTCCCATTGCTCAAGCGCAGTGACGGATACGTCTGTGGAAGTTTAAATTGCAGCTTCCATCTCCAACTTTTCCCTTTTTCCCAGTTCGGTGTTTGTGTGGGACAAGCGCCACATCATGTTGTGGTTATATAATGTCTTTTTAGTGTTACGTCTGTATCGCCATGTGTCTGTGTCTAAACTGACGTCACAGACAGAAAGCTGGCTTTACTTTGACAAGCCGTCCCCCCCCCCTCCACCCCTTCCCTATAAAAGCCTTGGGGACGTGCAGTGACCCCATTTTCTCACAAAACCACAGAAACAGCCATGCTTAAAATACAGAAAACCCACTCTGAGTTAACGGTAATTATAAAACCTCCATGTGAAATCCACACAATATATAAAACTGAAATATGAAACGGCAGAGAATAATTATCTCTTTTCACCTGCTATGAACTTTTTAGATTACTTTCTGTATATTTACAAAGGCAAGTATGTAAACAACTACAGCATATTCTCCTTGGTTAACAATGAAACGTCGTATTATACCATTCTTTGAGTTATAAACTATGGTGTTTGTTGACATTTTAAAAACTGCCATTTAAGCTGTAAACTCAAAAACCCATTTTCTCTGACAATAGATCATTTTACATCCAATTAGCTGTAGCACGCAGAGCAGTGGTAGGTGGCGGTGAGTGAGTCGCCGTGATTTAATGAGTTGGTTTTCTTTGTCACTTTTATCCCCAGCCTGCCAAGTCCTTTAAATCCTTTTTTTCCCTAAACAACAAAGTGGGCTATTGTGTTGCAGCATGTTTTGGACAGATAAAAACAGCTTTCTGCCTCTCTCTCAATGGAAAACATATCAATTTATGTATGTAGAAGACCATGCCCACCCATGGCTGAATCAGCTATGAGGTGTTAAAACTAGATCCGTAATTAAAATCAGATTTTGACCAGATCAACCCTGTTTGGTGACCAGTCAGTGAATGCATCATACATAAGGGCTACCAACCACAACACTCTGTGGTGTGGAGGCTGCTACTCACTGAAGAAAACAATGTCAGCAACTTTCAGTTTCAGTACGCCATTACAGATTAAGTCAAAGAAGAAAAGTGGAGGAAATTGACAAAAAAATACGAAATATGTGAAAATATTTTTTACAAGACATCCCAAGTTATGTTAGTGGTTCATTCAGGCTGCAAAAATAATTTTCAGTAGATAACAGAAAGGATGAACAGCAAACGCACAGTAGAGTGTATGTTATGCAGTCTTCCAACACCAAGTCTGAAAATACCATCTACCATAGAAGGATTTATATAATCCCACCATTGTCCCATCAGAACCATAATAGTTGTGTTTAAAGTAGAAGTCAGTAAGTTGCAAGGACTTCAAAACCAGAGTTAAAGTGGACAACGCAGTGATATGACAAAGCCTCCGGGCCACAAACCTGCCCAACTACAGCTCGTCCTCCGTCAGTTTGTACTCTCGCTGCCTTTGCTGCTGAAGGGAACATCCGTTAAAGAAAAAGGTGAGAGACGAAGACAGATGTGAGAAATGCTACTGATATCCTATTCTCTGTGAGGTATTCCGCCTGCGAGCGTGTGTCTCCTGCAAATTTCTTGTGTGTTTTCAAAGCTTCTTTTAAGTAGCTCACTGCAGGCGAACACAAATAGCCCCGAGGCTGAGGTAGAGGAAAGGCTGCAAGATGCCACAGAGAGAATCGATTAGGACACGGACAGATGCACGTACACACATCTCCCCAGATGCTTTATGGTCTGCTCATGCTTGCATCCACATTCCTTTACACACGCATGCATAAATAAAGGTTACCCAACACATAGGCCCATATCACTTGCCCTCCAGAAGTTCCCCCTCTCTCCACTTATTTACTTTTCTCATTTTGCGCAATTTCCCAAGTCACTCTCTCACTTCATCCTTGCTTTCTTCATAGAAAACCCCTAAAAACATCTCACTATTCTTATTTCTATTGCAAGAGAAACGCATTCTATTATTTTACCAGGTATAAACAGATTTGCTGTTTTGACTTGCAGCCTTCCCTAATGAGAGGCTGTTACAACTACAGGTAAACATGGGAAAAAAAGGTAAACATGGAAAATAAATCAAACTTTTAGTGGAAGATTTTTAAAAAAAAGTGTATATAGGCCGCACTTGTCTATAAGTCGCAGGTGTCCGTGTCGCAGCGAGATGTTTTTTTTAAAACGTAATAAAGTGCAGAGCAGCAACATGCACAAATAAATGCTTTATCCGAACAAGTATTTGTTTTTATAACTATATGTTTAGTTAAAGTAAAAAAATAAATAAAAAAGCATCAGAAAGTAATCTGCAGTTTAAGCCAAACAAGTTTCAGTGTTCATGTATCCTTCTCCGTCTCAGAGAAGGATACATTTTTCCAGCCCAGTCAACCGTTTCATTACCGGTGGTGAGCTTTTCCAAATCTAGGGTGCTTTAAATGAGAAAAGTGATTTACCAAGTTATGTTTTGCAATCTTTTCACTGTTTTTTTTTTTGGTTGTTGTTGTTGTAACTGCTGTGAGATTTTGAAATCATTTGACTAATTGCCCCTGGGACAAGATTATACACAAATTCAAGTTAATGTTATTTAAAAAATGTATAAAACTACTGAAGGTAAACAAATTACATCTTTTCTGGATTTTGCAAAGACCCTGGACTTAATCAAAAACTTTCAGTTCTTGTTTGTACATCGCAAGCTTTAAAACTAGATACTTAATCCCTAAACAGTTAATAAGAAAGGTGTGACTAAATTAAAGCAAGCAAATTCAGCCGTGTGTGCAGACAAAATGACTCAGACAAAAGCAACAGATGCTTTTTTTCCACAAATTTAGAAACTTTCCTAATGAGCTTCAAATTTATACAATTACACATCACTCATATAATTGGTTTATTTGCATAATAAACCAATGAAACATTGTGAAGCTTGCAATATGAAAGATGTGGAACGTTTAAGGAGTCTGAATATCTTGGCTAGTGTAAGTTAGTGTGCATAATGCCCAGACAGTGAAGTTTCAGGTTTACAGCAAAAGCTTCAGAAGAGTGCAGACCTCAGAGCATCAAATGGTTTCCCACAAAGTCTGAACCCCACCATGCCATAAGCAGAGGTAGAGCACATGTGTAAATTGTGTATATGTATTCGTCCAGAAAAAACAAAAACAAAAAAAAAACAGCTACATAACAGAGACATAACCCAGACACTGCAGATTGGTTTTCATCAAAAGGTACTCAACCATGGTCTCTTTCTGTTTGATCTATAACAATAAAAAGGCAATTCTGAAGTAAGACGAGAGGGGCATTGATCTGGCTTCATGAAATATCAACTACGCATCAAGCCACACTTGGCTGAGCCGACTAATCGAACTCAAGCACATTGTGTGCGCAAGTGTGTGTGTGTGTGTGTGTGTGTGTGTGCATGCACAAGTACAGGTAGGCGAGCGATGAAAAGAGCTCAGACCTTGACCACTACACAAAGTATCTGGGCATCCAATAAAACTGGAATTATGGGAGTAAGATTGCTGAGTGAAATGGAGTGTGCTGCCTTTGATACGTCATTGCAGTGCGCAACTAAAACAATGTTTTTGGCAGCTTGCAAACTTTGAAAGCCCTGCCCCGACAGGCATGCGTGCCAGGTGACGTGCTCAAAAAGTAGTGCTTAATTTATTCTTTTCATATATGGCTACAGCAATGATCTTCTCTGTCCGTGTGAACATCTTTGACATGAGAGAAGAAGAAAAAAATAATCAGGACCCGCGGCAGCTTGTCAAGTCATTGTTTTAATTTCTGAAGGTAATGTCACTCAGAAACAGCCATCAAATAATCTCTGCAGACACCCAGGAGGCACAAAACCGTTTTTTTCCCCCTTTCTTTCAATGAAAAGACGACTTCTGCTTTTTTCTTTTCTTTCTGATACAATGATAGTGCAAAAAAATGGTTGTTTTATCAGCAGAAGTTCTCAAAAAATGGTTCAACAACATAAGGACAAAACAGAAGAGTTTCATTTTAATTTTGTTTTTGTATTGTACTATTGTATGCGCAGTAATTTGGGCATGTTGCATGCAATGTACAAAGACTGACTGTGCAATTGATCACAGGAACAACAGTGGTGCAGACCTCTCTAATTGTCTGAGAAAACAGTGGTCAGAAAGGAAAGCAGAAAGTCAAATTCATCCTCAATACAAAGGCATTGTTTGCTCAACTAATTATCAGTAATAAGTGTAAAGTGTTCATTATAAATCAGTTTATCAAATCAAACAGGACATTCATGATAATTTATGTAGTACTAGAAGTAGGGCATCACGATGAGATGTAGAAAATGAATAAATAAATGTAGGCTAACAAATCAGGTAAATGCATTTTAAAATCAAAAAAAGACAAATGGGCCCCACCTGAGTATATTTAGCTGAGAACCAAAGAGGTACATTTGTGAGCAGCACCGTGTTGCTGTGGCGATCATAAATGGTGTGAAACATGTAACGCTTCGACAACAAGCAAATCAAAAGAACGCAGGGAAACCCCGGAGGACGGTCTCTTTGTTCCGCTGGAATAACGCTGAACTTCAATCAGCTGCAGCTCAGTGAGCAACAGACATGGGATGGCTGCTGGTTTCAAGGTATATCAAAGTTTAAAAAAAGTTAGTTTAAAAAAAAAGCTAAAATTTTCCATCATGTTGTTCTTATGTTTTATGGTCCTCTAAAGGACATGTCAGAAACAAAGTTCTGGAGTGACTGATGTTTCCTCCGGCTGTATAGAGAACTGAGTACATCAGAGTTGCCCATCCTCCTTCTGCTGCTACCCATCAGCTGAACCGTTTTAAAACTGTAGCCGTTAAGCTGTCTCCTAGCTCTTAGAATGTCATACTTGTGTTTCTTTGTACAAAGCAGAATAGCATAAAAGCTATTCTTTCCCAATATTCTTAGAATATTGGGACTGGATGGAGAAAAAAAAACATTCAAGTCAGCTACTACATAACAGAAAATCTTTAATTTCATTACCATTTGGATGCTAAGCTAAAATAATACAACAGCAGGGAAAATGCTAGAAATATTTTTCAAAATTTAAGAGCTTAACATGTCAGGTTGGACATTAGAGACTCCAGGTCAAAGAAAAATTACAAATCCAAACAAGAACATCCAGCTCCCTTAGAAGAAATAAGAAAATAATGTATTTCTTTAATAAAAAACACGTGAACAAATTTCCAAACAGAAATGATGGAAAATATCAGCATTAAGTTATTTTCTCCAGCCTATTGTATTTTTCAGTACTGTAAGAGGTGACTTAAAAATCTAAATGGCACAATAAATCAGTATCTGTGCACTTGTTGCAGCTAAAACAGTTAAATTTAACATCCAGATTAATACGTTTCAGCACAATAAGCTGGCAGTCCAACATTTAAGATGGATGTTTATTTATAAAATGAACCCAATAAACAAATATAAAAGTGAAATTAAATCATAGCAACAATAAGCACCGAGATATGATCAAAGCAATAGCAGTGTTGGCTTTCAAAGCTCGGAGCGCTCTTGAAGAATGATGGGCGATATAATTGTGGGTGTGTAAATGACTGATCGTCCGACTTCGGTATATGGGGAGGAAAATCACTTGACATGGTAATAAACTGCGACAGACCAATGATTCTACCATCTAAATGTGTGAGATTGATCTTATTTATGGAGAGGAGACATTGAAGCCTGCTGTTACTTTAACACTCTGTCATGAAAGGATAGAACCTGAGAGAGTGAATTGACAACCATCAACAATTATATGTGCTGGCTCCTGGCCCAAAGCAGTAAAGAGTTAATTAGGATGTACGGTGTAGGATTTCAAACAGGAACGAACATGGAATTTTTTATCAAAACCTTTAACCTGCTTTAGACTTACTTAATGGCCAGAGAAGGTGGTTAAAAACCATACAACTGAATATTATACAGTACATGAAATTGTGTATTGCCCTGAAGCAACATTATGTAGAAATGTGGTCTATTTGAAGGAAAAGAATTATCTTTTGTGGTAAAAAGATAATCGTCTTTACATTTTATAACCAAATCGACAAGGGATGGGCGCAAAAATGTTTTTACGGAGCAAATTAATGCAATAAAGATTCTCTGGAGGGAGGCCAAGATAATCCTTCAGATAAGTGTCGCAGGGTTTTTTTGTGTACCGCCACGTCTTAGCTGCCGTTAACACTTGAAAGTGTTCAAACAAGAAACCCACAGTCAGTTGGTACAGGAGCAGAGGGAAGAGTCATCCACTCCAAACCACACTTTTCCTTATGTTTGTGTGTAACTAGTTTATTTGCGTACGCAACCAAAGAGGGATCTTGACAATTACAACGTTTGGCACTGAAAGCCTGGAGCCACTTTCCTGCTGGAACTGCAGCCCGCGTCACTCTAGTCTCAAAACAAAGACCATAAAGGACACGGCCACCCACACACTCGCACAATCACAGGAAGTCCTGCTACAATCGTATAGGACAGATGCATACTCTGCTGGCGAGAACAGAGCAAAAACTAAAAGCATCGAAGGGCACACCTAATTCCATCACTGCGTCGAGAATGATGGACCAGCAAAGGAAGAGAAACAAAACAGACAGCTAAGGGCAAGTAAATCAAAGAGGAAAATCCACATAAATCTCAACTGTAACCTTGAAGTTGAATCAATAAATTTCTGCAGCGAGGCCAGTCAAACCAGGAGAAATACAACACAAAATAAATATTTTAAAAAAATAAAGGGGCTAAACAAGGGTGAAAGTCAGAGCGCATCCGATTCGTTAATCGCAAAGAGAACTAATCTGAAGTGATGTTTAATTAATTTTCAGTTGATTAAGAAATTAATCAGAGAAAAGGGTTGAGGGAGAGAAAATGAGAGGAGGAAATGATCTGAAATGACCTTAGTTAAGGAAGGGGTTGTGTGCTTGGAGCTGGGCGGCCAATATCTGTGTGTGTGCAATTAATCTGTCTTGACATTTTCTAGGTAGGGCAATATCCTCAACTGGGGAAAAAAAGAAACTAACCATGACATTCGATGCTTTTTATTGTGGATCTTATCAGGAGAACACTGGTGGTTTTTCATAGTTAAGTTGGAGCCATATTTTTTTGCCCAATTTAACCCCTAAAAAGTCCGGATTGGTCTTTTCTAGTTGCGGTCAGTCCGCATAGTTACTTGATTACAATCAAGTAACTTTTTTTTTATACATGAAGCATAACTTGAAGAAGCTCCTACTGTGACACATCTTCTTTCCATTGTGCCATTTACATCCATTCTTAAGAGAGTTGGCCTGAGAAGTAGTTCATTTTATGAGCTCAGTTGCTAATTGCTGCTGCCACTAGTCTGGAGGAGCTGTGAGGGCTCATCTGTCAGAAAGATTTATGTGGCTTTAGTGGGTTTACAAGGCCTCTAGTGATCCCTCAGTAGACGTAGTTAAAAGTGTGATCAGTTGTGAAAAAAAAGCACTTTGAGTGTGAACATGGCGTCTTTCAAAATCTGACTGCTGTAAAAGTTGTGTATCGAGTCCCCAGTTTACACGCAGTTACATAATCAGACTAACTGCTTCCCTACCAACTGCCTTTAAATGTTAGCTCAAATGAACTCCACATGATGAAATTGTGACTTGCAGTAATGCCAGTTTATCGTGGTCTGTCTTCTGACTATTCATATAGCTAGCTTTACAACAGCAAATGCATCCCGACTCTGGCCTTCATAGCCTTTGTGCACAAACTTTAGTCATACACTTCACCTACAGAAGTATTTGAAGACATTGATTTCTTTTTCTGCCGTATACCATCTACTTTTTCTCAGGGATATTTTTGTTATTAACCTTTCTGTCAACATAATTTTTAGTCGCTTGTGATTTCAAGTTGAGGTAAGGAAGCCTTGGCAAGATGAAGGACAACTTTCCCTTCTGCATTCTTATCTAATCAGTCACATTCAGGCAGCAAGTTCCTGAGCTCTGCATCTCAGCTGGGAGGAACTTTGCAAGAGCCAAACAGAAACTGGACTTCTCAGAGGAGTATCAAAGGTCCAGCTGGCAAAGGATTAGCTTAGAATGGGCGGAGCTCCTCTTCTCACTCTTAAGTGGTCTGCAGTGACAAAATCATTCTGTCATTTTTATATACATCTTATATTGAGTTCAAGAATGTCTCCATGTCCATAACTGCCTTTTATGCTCCAGAAAAGCATGACCAGGTAAAATCCCAGAACGGTGTCTGCAGATCCAGAGGCATAGAGTGATTAGACGTTGTATTGGCAACTCTCTAGACTTTGTCTTCAGATTAACACAAGGACAGTGTGTTGAAAAGCTTTCAGAAGCCAAGCAGCTGCAACCAAATGTTATCAAATGTGACGCAAAGCATCACATGTGGGGCTGCAACACATGCCACCACTGGGATCTAGAGGCTTGGAGATGTATTCCCTGAAGTGACAAATCATACCTCTGTCTGTCAATCTGATGGGAGACTGTGGGCTTGGCAGTTGCCAGAAAACCAGCATTTTGCCTGACTGCACCGTGTCAAGTGTGTGTAAAGGAGATTATGATGCAAGTGTGGTTTTTCTAGGAGTTGGGTTTGGCCCCTTCGGTCCAGTCAAAGGAACTTTTCATGCTTCAGCATACAAAGACAGTCTGGACAGTTTATTGCTCCCAATAGTTTTGAGAAGGTTCCTCCTTTTCTCAAAGTGGCTGTTAAGAACAGCACAAGTCCATCAAGACATGGATGAGTTTAGGAAGGGGGGGATGACTATAGAGCTAATTAGAGTAGAAGCTGCGAGCTAGACCTGCACCATCAGCGTCTGATCTCACAAATATGCATCTGGTAGAAGGATGAAAAAGTCCTATAAGGACTAGGCTTTGTGAAAGCCTTCCAGTTGTGATCATAGCCTGAGAACTGCTGCGTTCTACTCATGTTTCTGCCTCTACTCATGCAAATAAACTAGAAAAACTATTTTAAACAAGATGAAAAAACAGAAGATGCTGCATAGATCACTAATTTCTAAATTATCTCAGAAATTCAGAGAAAAATATTACATCAAAAGACTGATATTAAGAGGTAAGTGAAAAAAACCAACAGATGTGTTTACATTTTCCATTATCTACATGTTGGCAAAATTAAGAATTAGGTAAATAATGATTTAACTGATTCATTAACCATTCCCACTGACAGTACATAATTGCAAAGAATACAACTAAATAGGGATGGAGTTCTAAAACATGGAGCATTTTATATTTTCCATTGGGATTACATGGAATTTTGCCAACCTGAAAACGCCTGTATTTTAGTTCCACTACTCTTTAGTTCCACTACATTAAAAAAAGTTTATTAAGGGGATAAAAGCTAAGATGGTCTTTCACAGCTAGGCTCAGATGAACTACGCAATCATAGTATCAAAATAACAACTTTGCATCAATCTACTGATTCTTCCAAATGAAAGTGTGATTTTTGGACTTAAATTTGAAGCAGTCGCAGGTCAAGGCGTCCAAGGGAAAATCGCTCTTGCCGAGCTGCACGTCTGTCATGGGAAACTGATCCTAAACACCAAATCTACAACTTTCTGTCACCCACACACTTCCGATTCCATGTGCCATGGCAAAGAGGATCAATGTGTCAACACAACAAAGCCAGGGTGGTGGCCTTCGTGCTGCATGACAAGGTGGGAAGATATTGAGTGGCTGGCCCCTGATCTCTGTGGTGAAGACAGCGCCTCGAGGGAGGGAATAGAAAACGGAAGCACAGAGACGGCGAGATAACAGAGCTGGAGAAAAGGGATGGCATAAAGTATAGAGATGAAGAGTAATGATGGGCTAAGAATGAAGCGGGGCAGATCAAGGCCTTTGGGTCACAGAAGTAAACAAGTAGGGAACTGTGAGAAAGAAAAGCGTAAAGTAAGGCAGTATATAAAAGAATGTTAAAGAAAACAGGGAATGTGTGAGAAATTGAGCAATATGTAGCAAAACATTAGAAACAGCAAACCACAAAAATTTGCTGCCGGACCTCATATTATAAGGTTTGAAAAGATTTGCAGGACAAACAATATTTAAATGCTATGTCAAATTAAAAACATGGTGCTTCACTCTGGAAATGTGGGCCTCCTTTTTCTCAGCAGTGACATGAAAGCTGTTTGAAACTGATTGAAAGACTGATGTGGCTGACGACAGGGCAATTTTAGAGAGAAAACCTGCTGCAAAAAAAATAAAAATAAAAATAGAGACTGGGATAGAGGTTCATCTTTCAGCAGGACAACAACCCTAAACATGAAGCCAGAGTGACAACTGGGCTATTCATGTAAAGAAATGGCAATTTTAAGGTTTTAAACGGTAGCAAAAATTTTGAGTGGTCCGTTTTTAGCGTAGCAGCTAAAATCGGATAAAATCTGTTTGCTACTAAAATTTGAAACAATGCTGACTGAGCAGTTACAACATAAAAACAATCCTAAAAAAAAACACAGACAAATCATTTACTGGCCTGTTGATCATGACAAATTCTTTCAAACATTTTTCCAAAGATTAAGCAAAAGCAGTCATGGAAGATTTTTTTTGCGATTGTAGCAATATTACAGTGAAGTTTGTCGCCAAATAATCTACACAGAGCAAAGAAACTGAATACTTAGTAGTGTTTAAAGAATAATCACAACTGTCAACAGTTTGATTTTTTTTTTTGTGCTTTTCTACTACTGTTACGTTGTCTACGTTTATTCCAACTGTGCCTCAGTCGTCATGCCATGAATCACTTCTGCGGTGTTACTTCTTGCTTTGCTGCACGTTGATTACTTAACAAGTGAAGTGACACTGAAAACAGTTGGCAGATGTATACTCAAAGAACATCATGCTCAAGCAGAGGCTGTAGATCTAGATCACGAGCAATTTTATGTGATTCGGTGTCCGCATGCGGCCAGTTTTTGATTAACGAGCGCTGAAAGATACTAAAGAGAGTCTCCTGATTTGCAATGTGAAACGGTGGGCACCAGAAACAGCCTGTGCATACAGCTGACATTGCTTCCCCCCCCCAATAGAAGTTTGTAATCATGATTTTAGTGGATCCCGTTCCTTTGCTTTTTATCTGTGGTGCAGAAAGTGCAGTGCGGCTGTGGTAGGAATAAATAACTGTTGTATTTGAATTTCTATACAAGCTTGCATGAGGGCTATGTGGGCTCACGCCACGCAATGCTGCATTGCGGAGGATTTCCTTGGAATCCCTCAACACTGTGGGAAGCACAGATATTAAAGATAAAAGCAATCCGTTTTAAAAGTCATACTGTCCCTTAGGTGGCTGTGTAAAGCCACATACGGTAGTTTGGAGAATGATTATGACTGCTCAAAATGAAAGAACATGATTTAGTAAGTATAGAACATATCGGAAGCATCTTCTATTAGAATAGAAACATTTTTATTGATATATCATTCTATTCTTACAAGCCTCTGTCTCTTCCTGTGACCTCTGGGTGTGCATGTGATGCAGCTTTGTTTAACAATTTAGCTTTGTTTACAGTATTTGCTGCATTTAGTATTCATACAGTATGCATGTTTGCTCCTCTGAGAATAAATACTTGTCTTTGTGTGTACACATACCAGTGTGTGTTGACTGAAAGCATCTAGCTTCCAGTTCTGATGACCAGGCTCAGGGGGAAAAAAAAAGAGGAGGAGGAACGGGAAAAGGGTGAAGAAACTTGCTTCAAACCTGTGAGACAAAAAAATTAGCATTGAAATTATCCTGGCGACAATGTCTTTTAGCGGCAGACACCAAAGATGTTTACATTTACAAACCTCCGGGGGAAGCGGAGGGGTTCTGCAGGAAGGGACAGAGGCAGAGAGAGATGAAAGCAAAACTATTTGGTAAGGGTGAAGATAATGAGCGGCAGGATTAGGTAGAATAAAGAGCCAGAGCAGGAAAATAGGGGAAAAAACGCTCAAAGAAGAGATTAAATACGTCAGAACAGAAAATAAGATGCTAGAAAATGTGCTGCACTGTAGCAATAGTTCAATTGCGAGTCACACTTGATAAGGATAAGTTAAAGAAAAAAAAAGGAGAGGAAGTGTGTTCCTGTGAGATGAAGAGAATTCAAACAGAAAAGCATATGAAAATAACGACAAAAAAACCCGACAACATACAGGAAAGAAAGAATGAAATCTTCATAAGATGAAAGTTTCTACAGTATTCATGCAGTTTGTTTTTCACATTTTGTCATGCTGCAATCAAACTTCACTGAATTTAACTCCAACTTTTGGGACAGGCCAAAATAAGTACATAATTATGAAGCATAGGGAAATGGAGACATGGTTTTCTTTTGTCTATTTTTTTTTCTTTTTTTGTTTACAAAAAATAAAAGATACCACTGGCTGTATTTCACAAATTAGAACCATGTTTCTCTCCAATTAAACCGACGTTGGTTTGTGGTACGTCTCCAACAGCTCTGAGCATCCAGAGACTGAAATGTTTGGCTATTCTTTTGTGCAAAATATCTTGACAGTCAGATTTGACTGTGAACGTCAGCTTAAGTCTGGCAAAGGTTCTCAATTTGGTTTAAGTATGAACTTTGACTAGGTCAATGCAACACATACACATATGGGGAGAAATGAACTACGACCTTCTTAACGAGCAAAAAGCCGACAATGGCCACTGAAATGAATTGAAACAGTTGAATAAAAATGTACTAAAACTTAAAGGTATGTCTAATTTTCACTGCTTAATTTTTGGTCAATTTAAACTTATTGTTGTCAGTTTCAAGTTTTCAGAGACAGTTGTTGGCTTTTTAGTTATGGCCGTCTTGTCTGGTTTGAGGATCTTCCCCCACATAGTTTGAGAATGTTTTCATCTTTCCACTACAGCATGGGACATTTCACTGTTTCTCCACTTAATACTCTCCTTGAACAACCTCTTACTTTTATCTGGTTCGCTGTGTCTTGGTAGGTTTGCCATTGTGACATTATTTTTCCTTTTTGTACAATGAGCTAAGCAGTGCTACTTTCTTAGCAACATGTTGCTTTATGTTGGTCTATCACATCAAAAAAGAGCTAGATAAAGAGAAAGAGAAGTCTAGGAAAAGGCACTGAGACTTCAACACAAGAAGTTCATCATTTGAACAGTATGTCTGCCTCATGAGCTGCTGCACCACCAGCTACACAAGAACTGATAGAGAAATATTCAAAGAAATAACAGTGTTGGATAAAGGAGTGGTTCAAAAAATAAATAAATAAATAAAATTGCAGGGAGTTGGCATTTGCAAAATGAGAAGCCGTGTTGCCATGGTAATGGGTACACAAGTACAGATGTGTGCATGCTAATCCCGAGAAGGAAAATTCTCTCAATCTATTATAAATAAACAGCTCAATGGAATTTGATCATTTATTGCACCCGAGCTTTTAATGTCAGGCTCTGCCAACCTAATCCACCTTTCAGCCACATTTATGAAGCTTTATCACATTTGCACGCATCTCAGTCGGCATCAAGGCAATCTGTGCACTAAATGGAAAATGTGCTTTCACAGAAAATGAATCTAGTGAAAGTTTGTGTGGAGATTCATAAAGCTTAGCTGAATATTTGGGTGGGATTTATTAGTACGAGACGGAGAGCCACTCTGCAGATACCGCTTTCAACAAGCGGAATTGCCACATCCCACTGTGTTCAAATAAGCAAAGATTGCAAAACATTATTCATTAAAGGATCCGACTCGATGCAAATCCATAAGGGATCTGTGTAATTCTTATTAAATCATGCAATAAAGCTTCAAATCAACCGCTTGGCCTCTTTGTGTTGACTATTAAACACATCAAAAGGCAACCGTTCAAGTAATTGTTCACTGTAAACTGACCAGTATCTTAATCCCTGTTTGCACTCGTATTATCTGCAAATGCTAATGCAGGTTCACTTCAAACAAAAGACTGTGCAGCAAAAGAAAGGCAGCAAATAGCCACACAATCCCACATTAAGTATGACTTTTACAGATCAAATCAGTAACATTTACCTTAGGTTGTGTTTAAAGGAGATAAGGTGAAGCAGAAAAATAAACAATCCCAGCATGTAATCTGATGCCGAGATGATAAAAAACAAATCCCTCACAGGCTAAGAGGTGCAATTTATCTTTTCTTTTACTCCTAATTTTGCAATTAAGCTGCATATTAAGAGGGCAAAAAAAACAACTTTCACCATTTCTAAATAAAAATGCATGAGTAAATAAATTACAATAGATAAACAACTAAGGGGGACACATTTCCACATAGATTTTTTTTTGTCGTGCCCTTCAGGTTAAAATCGTAACGCACGCTGGAACAGATGCAATAAATTGCAGTTTAAATTTAAACTTTGCTGCGTTTGTTTGCTCTCTGCTCATTATGATAATTAGCCACCATTTTATGAGGTTGGGCTTGTAGTGACTTTCTCCCTTTCTTGCAGCGGTGATTGCAGCGTTGCTTTGCTGCCGGGAAGAGGAAAGGATGTTTCTGGGTCACCAGCTGCCTCCACTTTCTGCTAGCACTGCAAGACCTCACCAGCTGTTTTCTCCCACCATCTCCCACCCTGTCGAACTTCCTTTTTCTTTGTGATTTTTCCGCGCGCCCTCCCACCCCCCTTTTTCTGTGTTTTTTTTCCCCATGCCGTTAACAGATGCTGGCCTCTGGCTAGAGGAAAATTAGCTGTCTCCTCTTTCACTACAGCCCTACTGCAGCGTTTAATTTTGTTTGCATATTAATAAAAGAGATATCCAACGGAGTTGTGCAAGCGTGAAATGTCAGAGAAGATCGGCGGGGGTCAAAAATTAAACAAAAATGATTCCTTTAATTTGACTTTGGTGACATTAGATGTTTGTTTATACAGATAAAGCACCTTCTGTCCTCTGCTTCATTTAATTACCACTGTTACCCATAAAATGATTCATAGATGAAAAGATTGAGGGAAAAGAAAACAAATAATTACATGCAAAAGGCACAAAAAGAGCCCAGAGTGAGAAGAGCAGCAAGAATGCAAATGAAACTGGGAAAAGAATAATTGGACAAGGGTGATAATTTTAATCCTACACTAGTTAAATATGCATAAATGGGATTTAATCCACAAGGCAGCAAATGCATGGCCCTTCTGCGGTAATAACTTTAAGTGTTTTAATGCATGTCCCATATTATCGCTAAGCCATTTACACTGCATGCTGGAGTTTGAAATTATATTACACACGGTTTATTTTAATGAGCTCGTGTGTTTGCAGGTGGGTCATATGATTCAGTTTTTGTACTTTTGTTCAATATCCTCTGCAAAAAATTGTGGAAAATGCATTGCCAGAGCTGGACTCTAAGATATTATTTAAGTTTCAAGTTCTATGGGGATTTGCTGTCGACAAAACTGGTGATAACGTAAAAACCCTTAAATAGAAATGTACAATTTTTGATTATTCACAGTAAAAACATTGCTGTTCAACTTTGGACATTTTATCTCGAGTTACTTTTTAGATTTAGCAATGACATCATTGCCTCCAACCTTAAATTAATAGGAAAGGTACAGGCTATCCTTAAAATCTGTGTAGATGCAAGAAAACAAAGCAATAAAAAAAATAAAAAAACTTTCACAATCATTATCAAATTTTCAGCCAGATTTGTGCTTATTGGTTGCTACAAGAAGTGTACAGAGTTCAAATCTCACCAAACCTCAATATTGACGCGAAATTCAGGAATTTTACAGACATGTGCAAATTTCTGACGGAAACCACACATAATCACAAACGAGATTAAGTATTATTAACATAGATAAATAATAATCGCTTTTGTAGTATACACACATGCAAAGAAGATGTGGCAACACTTAAAGGCGACTGGGGGACAATTTGAATTTAAAAATAAGCAATCACTCACTCCAGGCAAAAATTATCATTTCACTCACATGCTCTAAGCTGAGGCGGGTGGAAAATGTTAAACACCCCGACAGCAGCCAATATGCCCTTGAACACAATTCACACTGTGCCACAGTTCAGTAAATCTTCTGAGAATAGCAACAGCAGCACCACCATACCATCATATGCCTCAGTTCTCCTCTCTGAATAGATGTCTTATCAGACGTGGGGTTTTTACTCAAACTTTCAGCTGAGCTAGCGAGGCCTTTACATTCATGCATTATTTAGAGTTTATCTTGCCAGCAGCCAAATCTTGATCAAAGATGGCGTTATTTAAATGTTGTATTGTTAAACATATTTACTGTCATACGGGCTTTTGAGCCAGTTATATTTACAATTAATTGCTTTCTGAATACCGTCTGTTGTATTTGCCCAGTTTTAGGACTGGCAATAAGGTTCCAGTCCTTCTAACTGGCAAAAAACAAGAGGAATAATTACATTTTAAGCAGGTTTCTGTTCAGAAACTGACTTGATATGAAGTGGCTACATTCATTTTGAAAAATAAAGAAATAAAACATTCAAGAGTAAAATAAAATATCTCTAATTTTCTTATGATTTTACAGTAAGCCTTTTTACTAATCAACACACAACATCTTAAGAGATGACCTCTGACACTGATCCATTGTCTACCCCAGAGATCTTAGTGAATCCTTAAGATTGCAGTTGATCTGAATAGCAAAAGGGCTTTAGTATTGCTGTTAGCAGTTTTAAGTACAAGTTCAGGCAAACAAAACTTTTAAATCATTCGCACTATAAGAGTCTTTCTGCTGCTCTCCTAGTAGGAAAAAAGACCTACAGTGTAGGAAGATTACCTTCTTCAAAGAAGAAATGAAGTGTTCTTCCTCCTCAGTATAACTGTCTGTGTACCAGAGTGGCTAGAAAGCACAGGAGCTAACAAAAAGATTTTATTTTTTTTTAATCCTTGCCTTTTATAGGAGTGCAGAGAACTACATATGCCCATAAAAATAAGTTTCATCAACTTAAAGGAATCTATTCCATAGCAAGCAAGCAAAAAAAAAAAAAGCTGTAAGATCAGACAGTCAGCATAAGTCTGGTTGAATCCTAAACTTCTACATTGACATGAGGTGGTCTGTGCAATTTATTCTGCACTTCTAACACCTCAGGATCTGTAGCCACAAAAAATTCTGCACTTTTGTTCCACTTCAAAGGCAAAATACCCCAAAGTTTTTGCAAGAATAAAAGCAAACTTTCTAGCTCACAAAAGCTGGCACAATTTTGTAGTTGACTTATCAACTTGACACTGACAAAGAATGCAGGAAAAGAGAGCAATGTACCACCATTTATCAAGCTGAGTAGATAACTTGAGCAAAAATTATTCATCGGTTCATCTAATCCAGGTTCGCAGTCGTTAACAGGCTACACTTGGAAGCAGAAAATGGTCAAAAGATCCAAAACAGGAGCAGAAATCTATCAGTATTAATTCATATCATTGTTAATCTTATAACGTGAATAAAGAGAAGATAGAATATTTCCCTTATGTTACAGAAGGGGAAAATTAAAAAAGTTTACATTGACACTTTGTCCTTGAAGGTTTAAGGTAAAGAAGGTCTTACAATTTGATACAGAAAAAACAAGGCATCTTTTCTACAAAGAATGACCTTTATTATTGTTCCTTACAGAAATGGCAATCATGAAACTCTTTCAAGAAACCAGCTGTCATCCAAGATAAGCAACAAAGTAGCAAAAAGCTAGCAAATCTATGGCAAAAAATAAAAATAAAAATACGACTAAGGGAATGAAGACATAAACAAAACATAAGACTACAACAGAACACTAAAAATACCACAATTGAAAATGATGAACAGGTAAGAAGGAGGTTGGAATTAGAGAAAGAATGATGGTGAAAAATCAAAAACCCAAAAGCTCCATCAGCATGACCCCCACATAGTTTATTTTACAGCTTAATCAAAGTCTATTCTGGGTGATTATGTGGCTCTTTTTTTCCAGGGAAGTGCCACAATTTAAGAAAAAAGAAAGCTAATACCGCAGCAGTCGAAGAATCCTTTCTAATTTATTCTCACCAGACCTGATCTGCCAACCAAAGCTATTACAAAAGAGTCTGGATGATGTGCTGTCAGAAGGCAGTGAAAAAGATGTCATTTGAAGCAATAGGCTTGTAATAAGTACTGCCAAATTATTTTCAAGGACTAAGTAACTTTTTCCTTATCTTCCCATTTGGCCCCTAATGCCTCTTTTGCAGCATGTAAAATGCTTATCATAACTGCTAAACTAAGCATTTGAGATGTTGAGCTGAGGCAATATATGCGTCGTCTCATCAGCATACAGGAAGATTAACTCCACTTGTGTACAAAATCATCTTTTCTAAAAAGGGCCCGCTTTCTCAAACAGCTGGGAATCAAACATCAGCAGTGCAGTCTTAGCACACAGACACTGTGTTAAAGAACTGCTTAAATACCATAACATCCTAGAAGATGGTTTCCTATACTTCTCAATATAGAAAAAAATTAGGTGTGTTTTATGCAGGATGGGGAAAAATAAGGGGAAAAAGTCAAAGGGGGTGCAAACCCAAAGACCACTTGTTTCTGTTTATGGTGCCTAGTAAAAGTGACATTTTGTTGAGATGTGCACTTTCCAAAAGCCCTGTGGGGGTACAAGGGGCATGCCCAGCCATGACAACCTTCTCTATGCCGTCACACTCTATCCTGACACTAAGTGCAGCAGACAGAGCAGGCCACGCGCCTAAACACATTACACTCCTCCCCATCTAATGCTCAGCCAATAAAGCTTTCTTTTTATCATACCTGACGTACACCGAATGTTTGCAGATCAGAGATGAAACATTTACATGTACATGCATGCATCAGGAGCTGAGATGGATTGCAATACTGTGGACTCGAATGCCCTCTGGAAGACCAATCTAGAAATTTGAGCCTAATTGGCTCCATAAAGGCACCAAGCTGTGGCATCACAAGCCCTGCCAACTCTGTGTGTTTTTTTGCAAGTGAACCAAAACTGCTAAGCCTTTAGACTTCCACATGTATTGATGCTCAGGACAGTTTATGAACAGATACGAAGTGAAGCAATTGTACAAAACAGAAGGTTCACCAAAGTGATTGAGTGAGACAATTGTATGTTTTGAACTCTGACACCGTATTTATAGAATCATCCTTGGTGGATTTTGCAGGGTCTGAAAGGCTAAAAGGCATTTTCACTTTCAATAACTTAGAGAAGGTTTCAGACCCGACTGAAGAGAACATTGCTTGAATCAAGAGACAGCAAACACACAATCAGACGGCTATCCTGGGGAGTCAAAGGAGGGAAAAGGGGTGCAGGCTGATTTATTTCAATCCGATTTATTTCAATTTATTTTCAATCTGACAAAACCCATCAGTTGTGCTAAAATGTCAGCACAACTGGAAGAGCAGGTGAACAAAAAAAAAAGGTGAAAAACAAATAGGAACGACATCCAACTAAAAAAAATCTCTTTTCTAATAAGCGAAGGTTAACATTTTCAAGGTTTCCAACTGCAAATACTCTGGTGGGTAAAGTCGATCCAACTCAACACTGGGCGTCAATGTCATACACCGATTTAGAGAAGCAACAAAACCCACAACATCAGACGGCTTTACATGCTTTTTGTGTCGACAGGACAAATCTTTACACATCACGTAATGGCATATTAATGTGCTTCTATTGTTCCTCATAATTAGTCACGCAGGATCACGTCTGACGTATTCATACCACCTTTGAGATTACTACCAAGGCAATCTTTAATGTCTCAATATTGTTCCAGTAAAGATTAAACTGATAAAACAGACGTGATTAAATGCATGCATGGGTTTTATACACAAACTGTCTATGCTCAGTAGTGTCTGATGGAGAAGATGCAGACTGCCTAATGAAAGATGCCATCAAATTCAGGGGACTGTACTGGTGCGTCTCAAAACATGTTGGTTGAGTTATTGGTTGTAGAGCAGAAAGTTAATTTAATTGTTACTCATTTCAGAAGGTGAATCTCATAAATTGATTACACTGAGCAGAATATCACAGGCCTTTATTACAATTTTATATTTACACCCAATAAACATTTGATCTTAATATCGCAGACAACATCCAAATAGACGTTTTCACACATCAGCCAGAAGAAATTTTTAATTTGTTCTCAATAATATAAAAAAAGGCAGAAATGCCTTTTTTGGATTATAAAATATGTCTAAAGATGAAGCATTAGGATGTTTTGTATTAGCACACAATATGTGGACAACATTTGAAAATGTAACCATTAATGTTAGTCAAAGTTGATGTGCATTTCTGCTGCTTGAGCGGCACTTATATGCTGTACTGAGCTGGAACATGCGATGGAGATATAAGGCGACGTGTCCATTTTGACGTGAAGGAGCGAGGAAGGTTCATCCATCACGTCAAAAATGAACAGAAGCCACAGGACCGGCTCTGGAGCCAGATGGATGAGCTGGTCTATGCTGTCAACAAGAGCTTTTATTATCAGCTGAAGAGAAATAAAACCCAGCTCACTGGAAGACGGATAATGTGAAGGTGATTTGATCGCAGTGTGATTGGACACGTTTACAGTGCAGCGAAGAAACTCATCCGGTCACGGGTGCAGATATGCGCTGGAGTCACTTCTTGTAAAACTGTGAATTGCCATTCTTTAAGAGTAAAAATAAAGCATTTGAAAAGGCAGAAAAAGTTAGAAATACTGAGCAAAAGGATGTTTAAAAGTGAATCAGATTTATCTGTGCAGCTCAGTGACTCTGCAAAATGAATACATTTAAAAAATTGAAGATTGCCCACAAATGTCCCCTAAAAACAAGCAAGTGTAGATTTTTTTATCATTATTTAACTTCTTTCACCCCTCCTGGAGTGAATACTATTAGACAAAGATGAAAATTGGCCGTACAAATGCTTTCATACAAGAAAAGCAATACAATTGAAAAGTGTCTTTTTTTTTTTTAATCAGAGACTAGTTTATGTTAGGGCTGACTTTGTTCAACTTGTTTAGATGGTGAACTATGAACATGAATGCATTCAGTTTCAACTAGGGTAAACTGAATTTACAACTAGCTCAACCTGACTTGGCCAGTTTTCAAAAGCCAGCTTCAGAAAGACACCCACACATTGCAGCAATCATCTTCAGAACTACTCTGACTTATGTGTTACCAATCTCTCTTTTCACATGGGTGAACAAAGAAAAGTTACTATGTAGAGGAACTGTGAGGAGTCAAGAAAAGCCCTATAACTTGTTTTGATCTAAGCAGTGATTATAGGATTCATTCCTGGCAACAGTTTTCCAATTTATTGGAAGCCTATTACTTCCACCAAAATGCCCTACTGAATCAAACGTTAGAAACTTCTTAACTTAAATATAAAACTTCTCTTTCTGTCCAAAAATACAATGGACAGGGCACACAACAATTCTTAAAGTACCAACAATGGTAAAAAAGTAGAAACCACACCGCTGTGATTTCCTTTCATATCATATGGCGAGTTTTTAAGATATAAATCCTAAATGTTCCCTTTTTGGCAAAATGTTAAAAATGTTGCTATTCCTGAGAATCTGGGTCAATTCACACATTTGCCAAAATGTACATATGCCCTTTTCCATTAGCAATAGAATACATACATAAAGAAAATTTGGCATACTGTAGTTTTAACTGCTTATAAATTCGACCAATATCTTAGGAAACGATAAAACAAGCCATCAATCCAAAAACAATTTACCAAAACAAGAAAATTTCAAAGAAAAAAACAGTACCATTTTTTTTAACAAGCATTTGCAGTCAAAAACTGCAAATGTTAAAGTTAAAAAAATATTTAATGTCAAATATCAGCAATATGTACTCACATTTATATGAAATAACCATTAGATTTTTTTCACTAAATTGCATCAGACTTTACAGAGTTGTTGATTTCCAGCTTATCTGAAGTGTTTTGCGTTCAGGAATAAGGATGTTAAAAATGGCAAAAATGTTGGAGTTTGCCTTCATATAAAACCTTTGCCAGGATACATGAAGTCTAATAATTTGAGCTGTAGATGTCCAGCCACTGGACTGACAATTTAATGCAGGTGAAAATGACTAGTGTGTTTCTAATTCATAGTTCACAGAAAAAAAGACTTCACAGAAAAACTGTCTAAGAAATCAGCAAGAAAAAGAATCCAACCTTCAAGGTTTTGCATTGCTCAAGGACATTGCTGGGCTATGAGCATCATCTCAAATGTAACACAAGTAGTTTGATGCTTCAACAAGCACAATCAACTAAAAAGTGTTAATGCTGCTGACAGAAAATGTCCAATCTCACCTTCTTCCTCTTTTTCTGTACCTTATAAAATACACTAAAAATATGCATGTGTGGGTAAGAAGGGGTATACACACCCACACAGAGAAAGATTGGTCTAATGCTCCCGAGACATAGAGTGCCCTTTCTCTCTCACTCTTATTTAATCCTGGCAATTAGTAAGAAATAATTAATGATAAAACAGAAAAAGTTTAGGGCAGAGAGCCTTGAAGATAGAGTTCTGCACCGTAAGCATCCAATCCCCTTCTCAAGGTCCTTAAGGTCCATTGCTCAGACTCTGATCTGCTCATACAAACTAGGAGGTTTGAGCAAAAGGCTGTCCAGTCTACTTTTCTTACTTAATTTAAATTATCTATGCAACTTGTACAGCGCTTTGCCTCTTCTTGTTTACCCAATTGCCTA
Organism: Poecilia reticulata; assembly: GCF_904066995.2. NCBI lineage: Eukaryota > Metazoa > Chordata > Actinopteri > Cyprinodontiformes > Poeciliidae > Poecilia > Poecilia reticulata. Next base: position 6,938,399 of record NC_088852.1, on the reverse strand, counting down.
AGCTGCATGCAATTACCTAATTCTTACCCTCGCCTCGTAAGATCAGACTTGCAGCATCAAATATAAAATTCAGAACCAATGATCAAAAAGCTTGCAGATGCAACCATATTATGCAAATGTAGCACATTAAACTTTTACTCAAGCACGTTTGTGTAAGAAGTATACATCTAAAACTCATCGTCATGCCACATCAACATGGCTCCAATCCATTTAACTAGGTTCCAAAATTTCCACTGTCTATCAAAGACTAAAAATATACAGAGCAGGAAAATGAGCAGACTGTACAAAATGAAAAAAAAAAGTCTGTAACTAAATCATCCACAGATTAAGAAATGTGAGTGCCACCAGTGTGAAAAAGTTAGACTGCTGAAGTATTTCAAGTGTTATGAAACATGTCTACTGCAGCCACCAGATAAGACTTTGATTGCCTTCCTGTAAAATTTATAATAGTCATTAACAAGCTGGTATAAACATGGAGCTGGCCGATGCGTTACTGTGAATGTGCGCAGAGCAACTGAACCCAGACAATGCAGTGCAGCAGTGGTGCAGGAACAGAGGTTATGACCTTGTGAAGACACTTTGGGGCTACGAGCGAGCATAATGAGGATCTGCATTTAAGCTCCAGAGAAAATGCAATCTCATTCGAGGTTAAGGATGACATAATGAACCTTGTACAGATGTTGTAAAAGCACATGTAAAGACTAGAGCTGCCCCAAAGATTAATATTCACCTATCTTTCAGAATAAATCGGCAGCTATTTTTATTTTATATGTATGCATGTCAGGCTGTAGTGTCTTAGCAGACAAACTGCTGAGGAAAAGTGATTCGGAAGCCAGAGCGGGATTAAAAATATATATAAATTACATTCCTGAGCACTTCTGCCCCCTGGTGGATGTTCATAAAAGCTCGATGTTGTACTGTGCAAAGAAGACATCAGCAGAGGTACAGTAGAAGAGGGACGGCTATGAGACAGTTGAGGGGTTTCTGCTTATTGCACCACCTCAGCCTCCTGAAGGGTTGCTTTGATCTTTGCATATATTTAAATTCCAAAGAGGCAATAATACCAAAGGGTGCGAACGCTCGTTCATTCATAAGCGCAATAACTGGGATTCGAGCTTGAATTACAGAGGGACTAGACATCATTTCATAATACTTTTGAGCAAATTGTGCTTCATTTGCACACTATTTGATATCAGATTGTTAAAAGCTGCCTCCATAGGAAAAGTTTTGCATGCCACCATCAGTTGAAATGTAATTCAGATGTAAACTGGGGACACACCGGTCCTGTCAGTAGGTTTTGAAGCACACCGTTTGTCTAATATTTTTGAAATCAATTAATTGAGAGGCACCAAAATTGGGCTGAGGAAGACTGATGATAGCAAATTGGAGATAAGAGGTGATTATCATACCATTAAAAATTCTTGAAAATAATTTACAGAGTTGGATAAGACTGAACATCTCTGTAGTTTAGAATTTTAGCCAGCAGATGGCATCAGCTGTTAGTGCAGCACATTGTAGTGGAAGCAAAGCTCCTCAGTGATGGTTGCTCTTCGGATCACTGGCTGCGGTGAGGCAACCACAAGAAAACGTTTTCTCTGTCTTCCCAGACACATTAGGTTTCAGCTGCAGGACTTTCACAATATTAGATTCCTTTAGTTCCTGTCTTTAGTTTTCTCACCACCTTTAAGCCTCTCAAATATGTAGCTAATGTAAACCTGAACATAATCAACCCAGTACAGTTACTTGTGTAAAAAGCAAAGGGGGAAAAAAGGGTTGATTTCCAATAAGCCAAAGGCATATAATGTGCAGGGAACCATAAGATATCAGAAGAAGGGTAGTGAGCTTAGATATTTACCAAGAGCTTTTGTGGAAGGAAACTGCACTTGTCTTGTTTCTTGAAGATGTTTCACCTGTTCTCCAAAGGGCTTAATCAGCACTCTCTGATGAAAGGTGAGACCTCTTCAAGAAGCAAATCCAACTGCCTGTTTCTTAAGCTCTTAAGATGACTGAGAAGCTGCACCAGCACTTTACTATTTACTGAACCAATAGGAGGAGGTTGGAAGAAACTGTAATAGATTAAGTGTTTTCACAACTGATATAAACATATCCGTTTCAAGTGGTAGGTTTATTGCAACTTACAAAACTTCCTTACATTATCTTCACATTATATGGCTAATATTCAACTTTATATGAATATTTTTAAACAGGTGAATAAAATAGACTGGAATCCACAGTACCATGAAACACTGTTCCATTTTATTTTAACTTGCTTTTTGTAAACTCAATTACACTCCATCCCCACTACAAAAAAATGGCAGCATCATACTGTAGGAATGCTCAGTATCAGAAGAGATGGGAAATTTGGTCATAATTTGTAGGGAAATTGATAGAACTAAGTTGAAATCCTAGAAGAAAATGTGCAAGGCTGAAAGCGGCTCCACCTACAGCCAAGGATAAAATAAAGTGGAGTATAGTAAATTATATTTTCATTAGCATAGCCCAGTCAAAGGACAGGCCTAAATACAATTTTTTTTAAAATCTGCCAAAGTTCTAGCACATTTGAAAAGACGATGCAAACATTTTCTGTCTTTAAAGTCATTGGATTCACTCCCCTGCAATTACAGTTGCAGCAGTAATTGCAGAAATGTTTGTTCAGCATTAAAGACTACATAAAAAGTGATTATTTTATGCTTGCTTTATAATAGTCTTTTGCTAAAAAAAAGGCTTTATGGCCTTTAACTTCAGATTTCAAGAGTTTAGCTTTAAAAAAAATCATAAAGGCTGGAGGACTAGAGTTACAATGAACTGCGCCTTCTCCTAAACAGTGGTTTATTTTTGACACTGAATCCAAGATTGTATCCTCCCACTTAAAAAATTGAACTTTGCAAAGTAAATATTCTGAATACAGATTGTTACAATGACTCCAATTTCAGATTTATTGCACAATGGTTAAACTCCCTTGGAGACATGTGATGCTAGTCAGCTTCACGTTGCAAATAAGCATAGAGTAGTCAAGGAATTTTTCTGAATTTAGCCAGGTTTGAAACTCAGCAGACAGAAAAAGCAATGGTTGTTCACAAACACTCTTGTTTGAGCAATAGCAGCATCAATAAAATAAACATTGAGACTGAAAGGTTTGTTTCGTTCCTTAAGTGCCTTGTGGAGCTAATTAGCATCATACCTAAATTTACACCGATAGGTTGATATTCAGTTTAATTCAATTTTAGTCATAGCAAAAGAAATGTCATGCAAAAATGTATAAATAAGCCATTAAAGGATTCAAAATTCAATGTATAAAAGCGATGCAATGGGTAGCTAAAGAAATGCTGTAAAACACAATGAATTGCACTGGAACATTCATTTGTCAAAAATTTTGACAGCCAAAACTGATAGCCACAACAAAATCTAGCTTCCAATCTCATCAGCCACACAGTGAAATAAACACAAAGGGATGTTGCAATTGTTCCTGTGGGTGGTATGCAGAGGGAGAAAACCAATTATCAATTCCTCTCGAAATTTGAATCACAAATCAAATTTGACAAATATTGCATGACTAAAAACATGGGGAAAATTACCAAGTAGTCTTTAGGTTTACAAAAAAAATAACTACAAGGAAGATTTAAAAGTCTAAGGGGGAAAGCTTTCAAAAGCAGCAAAGCGAGACTCAAGTGTTTAAATGTTAATTTATATACTGGAAGGAGCTCATTTTATAAATCCACAAGTTCTCAATGTATGTGACGTCTTAGGCCATTCTAGCTATGAAAAATAACGTCAACCCCCTAAAATCCGCTCGAAAAATACAGAAACACAACATGGACTCCCCCCCCATGATAGAAAAAAAGTGTACAACTTGTAAAATGAGAAAGTCTAGCCAGTGGGAAAAAGTACGACGCACAGTCACGGGGCAAGAAAGAGAAAATATTCAAAAACACTCAAATGGCTATTGTATATGTAGAAACACACATTCATACCTGAAACATCTTAGACCTGGATAGCATAAACCCTTTTTTTACACGAGTCCAGGACTTCCACTAGCTTGCCATAAAAAGTTGAAGAATCGCCTAAACAAGTACAAGAGAACATAACTTCAGAACTTTTTTCCTCGCTACTAACATCAAAATAGTGCTGTCTAAAACGACAAAAAAAACTTTAAAATAACACAAAATATTTTCAGCATTTGATACACATTTCAAGCAGGTTAAAAACAGCGTCTGACTAGCGACAGTTCGAATCACACCGGCTGGTACCGAGTCACAATGCGTTGCATCAACTCACAGTCAACTTATTATTTATTATTTATTAACTTATTTATTTTCAGCCACTGAAATAAAGTGGTCCTATATATAGAAAAATCTTACGTCGAAAATAAGTACAAAATCCAACTGCGTCTTGACTACGGCTGTCTTTCACACAGGTGGGCAGCAGTTTCTCATTAGGAAAGTTGCTTAATTAGACGCCCGCCTGTCGTAGAGGCGAGGTGGAGCGTCCTGACGTAAGATTAATGAGGGGGGGGGGGGGACATAAATAAAAGTAACTTTTCAAAAATCACTTTTATTTGTGAAAACACCGAGGAAAAAATCACTTCCAAATCATTTTTGCAGTGACACCATGTTGATATTTTTCCGTCAGGCGTTCAATGTAGGCCCTCGTGGCGTCAGCAGGAGTGTTCCTACACCGACGTCTCACGAGACCAGCAAGTCTACGCAGCCGACCACGACGTGCGTCCGTCATTCGGCGCTGGTGGCGCCAGGAGAAAAGGGGCGGGAGGAAGATTTCACTTGATCCCAAACATCAGAGTGGATAAATGAAGGTGAGGGGATTAAGCCAGCCCGTCTACTCAAAGCTGGCTTTGACTGTCCGGGTATGTAAATGGATTAAGAGGAAGACTACATGAATGAAAGAACAATGAATGAATTCAACAGAGTAAATATCTCTACATTTTCATATGAAAAATAAAAGAATAAATATCTTATAACATAAGACGTTATTCTTTTATATATATATTATATTTATAAATGTGTTTTTAAACATAAATATCTTTATAAGTATAAAGATATTTATTTTTACTCTGGGATTTTTTTAACTATAAAAAATAATTTAAAAAAAATACACCATAAAATATGTTTTATCTGGTTTCTGCAAATAAACACAAAACAGATAAAAATATGAAATGACTTCAACAAACCGAAGTTACCGTAATCATTTTAACAAGCTAAGCATTTCAACAGCTTGTGGCAGAAAGCTGCATAGCAGCGTGTCTGTGCAGCTTTGGATGTTGTGCATCATATTATTTGTTTACAGTGCGATTAATCTCGCATGTCAAGAGACTATATTATCTTGAGACAATAAATAAAATAACTAAACTTTCATACACTTTACTTTTAAAATCCAGGGAAGCAGATATTAAATTCAATTTTATCACAATTAACAGAAATAAAGGCTTTCAAACATCCACACACGAGTCATTAATTATTTCACTTAGTCAAGTTCCTGTTCCTAAAATAAATTGGTTTTTCAGTAGTATTGTAATTTTTTGAAATGGTCTGTACTCTATATACTAGCATAGTACACATTGTAAATGTTTGCATTGCCTATTGACATTATTTTAGCTTCATGCCATATATTTGATTCTCAAATGTAATATACCGCATGTAAATACTTCTACTGCTTTGGTAAAACCCAACTACATGTTTGCTATTTATTCAGGCATTTGTAGAATGTTTAATTCCTTAATATTTTTTGGCATCAAGGTGCCCACAACTCAGTTTTCTTCTTCTTTTTTTTAACAAGAAATGAAAATGCACCAACAAAGGTAAGGAATTTAAGTGTACAAACATAGAACATTCTTCACGTTATTTAAAAAAAAAAATCCATAAAGTTCAACAAGATTTCTAAGTGACATGATCAGAAAAAATATACTAAAATGTGTAATGCTATTTTTCAGTAAGGATACAAAACTACTTCTAGTATCATAATAGCTCATAGTTTAAAATAATAAAGTACAACAACAAAGTTTTTGGTTACAGAGATGTGCAAAAAAATTTTTTAATAAAGTCTGTACATCAGAAGCAATCTAAGGTTTTCATTTTAAAGTAACATTAATTTCAGGAATTCATTCTGAAATAAATTCATGTGATTTCAGAATGAAATCACATGAATGTTTGAGTGTTGCAGCATTCAGACAAATAAGAAACAACACAACAAAAAGTAGGCATTGCAATTTTTCTTGGAAGTGTCGTAAAATAATATAATGATGCAAGTGGGAAGGCGCAAAAATTGTATCAGCTTGTTTCAAAAATCCTCAAGACAAGGTGCAACGGCTCTTTCAAGAGACCAAAATGGTTGAGAAAATATACATGACTTAAAAAAAGGTATGCATGTGTCTAGTGCTGCTCCACATTTGGAGATATTACAACCACAGTCTTGAACAATCCCTCTGTTGTGTGAAGGATAGGCTTTTAGTCTACTAAAACCTATCCTACATGGCAAATCCATTCATTTGCCATGTAGACAAATGAATGGATTTGTCTACATGGCGTAAATATGGTTTGTTATTCCCTGAACACAGCATCCGATCAGTGGTGGCAGCATCACGTAGCAGCACTGCTTTCTTCAACACAGACAAGCAAGCTGGTGAGAGCTTAGAGATGTATGGACAGACAAATTGGGTTCACTACACAGACAGTGAAGTTGAACCGCTCAGCCTGAAAGCAAAGCTCTATATTTACGGGTCTCACCGTGTTTCGCCCCTCACCATTGGTCCTGATGTCTGGATCATGGCTGAAAGAATTAGATACTAGATAAAGGTGAAAGAAATTAGCTTCCTTTGTGAGGAAGAGTTCATCCCATATCGTGTTGGAGTGGAGCCGTGGCATCTGCACATCAAAGTCTCAGAACTTGTTGAAAGGACTATATGTGTACCTTTTGTGGAAGTTTAACTGGAAAAAGGGTTACCTAGGCTAAAATCTTCATCTGTTGGAAGGTAGCAGCACAGAGCCAGGGACTTAAAAAGGCTAAACAACCTGGTAAAGAAAGCTGGTTCTGTTCTGGGGAACTATATGTGGAACCTCTGGATATTGTGCTGCAATGAAGGATTCTTCATAAATTGAACGTCAACCCTGCATTTCTTTCTGAGACTGCTTTAAAACCAAAGCGCTTCAGTCAGAGGCATCTTAAGACTTTCTGTAATACAGACTGCTATAGGAGATCCTTCCTGTCCTCACCCACCAGCATTGACAAAGAACCTTGGTTAAAATGAGTAGCAACAACTTTTAATTTCCACTTGGGATTGACAAAGTATTTTTGAATTGAACTGAATGGATTTGAAATGAAATGAAATAAAACACAGGATCATTTTAAAGAAAACCTATCATAGGCTCCAAAATACTTGAGTGAGGATTTACCTTCTAGTAGGACAGCAACCATAAAAACAACACAAGCCTTAAAACATATTAGTTTAAGTTTTTAAGTTTGAATTTGGGCAACGCATGGAAGAATGGACGCAGTTCCCCGAATGTCATCACAATTATGGATTTGTGTTCAAATCTGATGTTTGTGCAGTTTACTCAACTCTCCCAAACGAACGAATAACAGAACAAATGACATTATTATTTAATAAAACAACCTAAAACTGCAGTTGGGATCAATTACTTGACACAGTTTGTAAAACTAAAACCGTTTTTGAACATCTAACGGTGATTCTAAAATGCCAAAACTAGATAAGTATGTCTTTGTTTAAGAATAGAAAAAGTACCGAGGGGAAACGAGCGAGTAAGGACCCAGTAAATGAGCGCGTGTGTTTCCCCGCGGGGATGAGAGGGTCAGATTAAAGATTGATAGAAATAAATAGTCGCCAAATCCAGCCCTCATCTACCCCCTTACCCCAAACCTCCTTTACCCCAGCCTGGGGTTTGAATTAATGTGTTTCTATTTTTGGCTCTCCCGTGTTTCCAGGGGAAACCTAATGACGCAATGACGTCAATGCAGGTCACCAGCAAGAAGCAGACTGGAGGAATTGAGTGGCTTCCATTAGAGGTTTTGCAGCATTTTCCAGAGACGGGGGAGAAGCGGGACCATATAAACAGATTAGGGCTGGAGAAACGCACAGATGAAGAAAAGTGAAGAAACACGGAGCGAAATGAACGGGAGCCGATGCAGCTGACGTCTGGGAAGAGAGATGATTGAGGGCGGGTGAGAGGGTGGAGGTGGAGGGGTGGCGGCGGTGGTGGTGCTGAGGGGACCCAACTGCTGCATATCAATGGGTGCCGTCCAAATTCCCAGGAATTATTGGAGGGGAAATTGGGGGGTGGAAGGGGGGGAACGATGCACGCTGCCTCGCATCGGTGACGACTGGGTGAGTCTATTCTTTTATTATTATTCTTATTATTATTATGACATGATTTGCCTGTCGCTGAAGTGAGTAAAAACAACAAGCCGCCGTTCTGTTTTCCGTTCTCGTGAACAGTTCGCCGTATACCGTTGAGTTTTAACGTTAGAGCGTGAGTGGCCACCAGAGAGACGGTGATGTGAAGAAGAAGAAGTAGAAGAAGAAGAAGAAGAAGAAGAGAGAGAGACCAAAAAAAAAAAAACCCCGATTAGAGCAAAAGTGTTGACTTCCAGCGAGTTGATTGCAATTCTTCGTGATTAACGCGCATCTCCATCTAGTCCACCACCGCTTTGCTGCTGGGATGCAACACCAACTCCGCGTCCGTCGATACATGACGGCTATGTTTACAGCATCACTCCGAAGGGGGGAAACATCTCCACGATGGGCTATCTGCAGCTGCAATCCTTTGACGACCCGCTGCAATTTGTGAAACAGAAAGGAACACTCTGCTCTGCCGTCTAATTGAGATGCCAGTCATCTAATGTGTTGCATCGCCTCAGACTGGGGGGAGAAAAAAAACACATCAAAGATTCTGGATTATTTCAGGGAGAAACTGAGATTGGTGATCGTCATTTACCAAAAGGCTACTTTTCATGCGTGCGCGTCTCTCTCTCTCTCTCTCTCTCTCTCTCTCTCTCTCTCTCTCTCTCTCTCTCTCTTTATGTGCGTGTGTGTGTGTGTGATAATCATGGCAATGGGAGATGGGGGGTAGAAGGGGGGGCAGTCGTGCGCGTTTGAAGTTGCGCTACTTCTTTTACCACAGAAAGCCTCACATTACACCGAGTGCCCGCACAAAGTTGCCCACTTTGCGGATATCAACGCGTTTTGGCAACAAGTGTCAATTTGTGGGAAATCAATCCAACCGTGGCCTATGTTGAGCGCCTTAAAGCCCCGAACAGGAACGATTGAACACGTATGGGATTTATTTTTGTATGTATTTTTTTTTTAATTTTATTTAGTTTATTTTTATTTGTTATTTTTTTCACCAGTTTGACTCCATACTCCTCATTTTATGAATGTATATATTTTTATATGAACTGGGATGTAAGTGCAGGGCGTTTACCTCGCAGACGGAGCTGGTTTCAGCACCTTGGACAGCTCAGAGTAGTTTTGGACCATGGAGAGTTCTCTCCCTTTTATTTGCTCATCCATGTTTGATGTGAGGGTGTCGCTAAAACCGAAAGCTTAGATGCACAGGTGGAAGAATCAATAGTAGCAATAATGAGGATGATAGAATGATTGTAATAATTGATCAAATGAATATGAGAGAGTTTTGTGACTGTTTTTTTCCCCCTTCTATATATGAATGTGGTGTGTGAGCACAATGGTCCAGTCTGCTGGCCCACGTCCATCCAAAGGCCCCTCTAAATGTGGCTGTGCTCATCCTCAACACTCACCACCTTCATGATCAGATCACTTTTAAACCGATCTTCAGAAACCAGTTCTGCATATTCAATATATCGGCCTTCTCAGTTAAAGCCTTTATTTCCTTATTCTGGACAAATACTTTGAATAAATCCAAGTAATTCAGACCTTTTTGCGTAGGTAGCCAAGAAACAGCCCGCTTCCGTGTGATGACCTCTACATGAGAGGTCATAAAGGGTACGAAATTTATTTTGCACAATAACAAAATGATTGAAATAAGGAGTTTTCTTTTACTCCGTGTTTCCAAAGTCATTAAAATGACAAAAGAAAAAAAAAAGTGAGGTTTATAACTTATAGCAACAAAAGGGATAACAATAAGGGTAAAAAAATTTTTTTATCAAAAATATAACATGGCATGTTAATAGTATAAAAGAAGCATTTATAAGATATTGCATGGATTAAATGTTTAATTTGACATTTTTAAAGAGGTGACAAAGTGTAAACCACTGTGATTTTTCCATCAGTAGCAAAAGCCAGCAGAGGTATTTCAGGATGTGGGGTTGATTATACATTTAGAAATAGTCTAAATGTTTTCATTCAAAAATGTGACTTTCATTCTTAATGATACCTGTAGTAACTCTGGAAAATTCTACAAAAAAGTGATGAGATATGTGTTGTTGTTTTTTTGTTTTGTTTGTTTGTTTACATGCATTCCTCTTTAAACCTTTAAATTAACGCTTTTAAAAAAATAGTTGCGTTTAAAAGTCAATCGGGGGAGTTTAGAGTAAATCTGTCTCTGCAATTTTTGCTAGAATAAGCAAAGCAGCTGCTGAATCAGTAAATGCAGTTCACTTCAGATTGCTAACAATTAGCAGAATAAAACACGTCACAGACCCAGGATTGAACACAGGATTTGAACACAGACTCGCCGGGTCCTGTGTTCAAATCCTTTCAATTGGTCTTTCTTCACAGTGAAGATCTCGAATGTAGAGACGTAAGCTTTCCACACAATTTATTTGTCAGCAAGACGTACATGCTGCTGGCGTCTTCTGTAGAAAAATAACACGATTCAAAGATGTCGCTCGTATCATGGGGGCTAAAGATTCGACGGGAAACAAGACGGTTGTTTGACTGCATGGACGACACCAAAAGTCCCGATCAGGTAGAGGGCGTGTGGATCTCATGTAACATTTTATACAAAGTTTGGCTTTTGTTCCGTTTTAGTCTTCCTGTAGTAGGTTATCAGCGTCTGTTTTCATCTATTTCATTGGTGAAAAATGAGTAAGAGAACGTGTGCTGCTGTGGAGGACGTTGACAAAGTTTTGCAGTGCTTCAGCGTGATCTCAGCTTTCGAAATGAACCCCGGTTTTCTTCCGCAGCGGCACAGAATCTATTAGACACATAAAAAAAAAAAGCAAAATTGTGTTCTATTTGGTGACTGCACACAAAAATCAAGCGGCATTGGGCACACGTCAGTCAAGACGCTGAACAAAATAGAAGACGTCTCCATAAACAAAGTCTCACATCACAACATGTGATCCACTCACCCTCTACATTTAAAATCTAATAAAGAGGAATAGTTAAACATATCAAAACAAGTTCACTTTGTGGTATTCAATAGGAAACCAGAGACCCTCTCCAGAAGGCATCAAATGTATCCATAAATACATAAAAGTTTGCTTTATGTATTATGTTTCGTCTGAGAAAGCAGCGGCAAGAAGCTTTTGAGGGATATGACCATAAAGTCTTGTGTTCCTTTGCAAACTTGATGTGATCTGAGAAGTTCTGGCCTCTTTTGTGCAAAGCACATGCATTACCTGAATATGCTTACTGATACACGAAGGATAAGCGAGTCTTGATTGCTTGAGTCCACCTGTCTTCTAAGTCACTGCAGATTTATTCAGTTTCCCTTCTTCCCGCCAGGTTCTGAGGACGCCGCCTCTGGAAAACAGAACGGAAATCTCAAAACATTTGTCCTTTGTGGGTCTTTTTGCGGTCTGGGCTTGCTGTTCCAAAGCCAAGTAGCCAGGAAGCCCTTACCCCAAAAAGTATCTGCAGTGGATGCTGGCATCTGAAACAGACGTTCCTTCTTCCTCGCTGATGAATCATCACTTGTCTCACTCCATCTCAGATTCTTTTGCTGTGAGGAAGCTGTCGATTCTAAAAAAAAAAAGAAAAAAAAAGACTTGACGAAAGAGGGTGTGGCTTTTGATAAGCAAATGATGTTTTAAATATGGTAAATCTGAATTGTGCAATTAAGATACGGCTGAAGAGTAACTGTCTAGAGAAACTAACATTTCCAGAATCCAAGTAGATATTAAGATCTAGACGGCAACTCGCTTCACCTTTTTTTTTTTTTTTTTTTTCAAACATATCTCTGGTTCATTTTCCTTGGTTCTTTATTATGGTGCAAATATTTGAAACACTGTCCATTTAGAGATTACTTTAAAATTGATTTACTGCATTTACAACAAAAACATCCACTGTGCTCCACATTTTTAGCATCCAGTCTATTTGATTCAGATCAGAAAGTCACTGTAAACAGTGTTTCTCTCTCTCTCTCTCTAAAATACACACTACAACCTCAAATACACAGCAAAATATTAACAGAACCTCCTCCCCCTTTCGAAAGCCCACAAGCAGTGAATGAAAAAGCGGAGGGAAAATGGACGCATTGCTTGAAGCCTTTGATGTACTACGTGTTACATTAATGCGATTATTTATCCAAAGCCATGAGCCTTGACAGTGGAGTTTATGTACATCAAAACCAGAGGCACTTTTTGTGCTTTGACAAAGACTCTGTGACGTCGTTGCTCACAGAGCATTAACATGCTCCGTATAAACACTGCACACAAGCAGCAACAGTATTCTTTTACAGGAAACACAATTAGGAGCAGAAAAACGGGTTATGTTACATAGATCAGCTGGTCCTCGTCATGGCAGCGCGTCCTCTTTTCATGTGTTTGCATCATTCGACTCTATCCTGTTTGAGCCATTCTGTTAAATCGAGCGCCTTTAAGAGAAATCTTAAAGAGTCTGCACGCCTTACAAGATTTCAAATCTTACTTTAAAAAGAGAAACTCCCAACTTTCATCACAAAAAAAAAAAAAAATACAATACACACCTTCTTTCTGAATGAGACAGAACAGACCAGGTGCAGGTGGAATATATATATATATATATATATATATTTTTTTTTTACGTCATGTCTGGGTGCCTGCAGCCACCAACAGCCAATCAAGTTCTTCTAACTGGAGCTGGATATTCCCAGTTTAAACACACACCCTCTATTTGTGTGTCACACATCGCCCCAGGAAATAGGGCAATGACTCATCCGTGTCATCAGATAGAAACGTGGGGTGTGGATGCACTTTTGCTCTTCTTCCTCTTGTAACAGAGTAAATTGATTTTGTAACCACAGGCAAAAGACAGAGGTTTCTCTCTACTTATTTTGTCTCCTAGTTTTGCCGAATATCTTTCTTTCTTTATCGGTGGCTTCTTGTTCCACAAAATGGCTTGCCACAATAAAGTCTTTCTATTTTCCGAAAGATTTTGAGTGTGTTGCTAATAAAGAGGAAACCAGACATAGCTGAGAATTAATCTAATTACAAGTGAGAACGCAGACTCACTTGTACTTGCTTGAGATGCGCAGAAATCCAAAGTAAATTTCCCAGATACCTCAAGGTCTTTGGTTAAAGCAGTGAGATATTCTAAACGGTGGAAGGAAAGAAAAAAATCAGAAGAACTGGGGGGGAGAGGATGCTGTGGAGCGCAGAGACAGTTTTGCGAGAAAAGCCTCTGTCAATCTCTGAGTGAATATAGCCCTCCAGAGGATTTATTTGGTACTGCAACCATGAAAAAGCCACGCATACGTCATGAATACAAACAGAAAAGCAGAACAACTGCAATGGTTGTTAGAAATGCCACCTGGAAACATATTTTAAAGGTCTGTTTATCAAAAATATTGATTCTTGTTTTCTGACTGCGATGTATTTTGTTGCAAAGCTATAATGTTGGTGCTGCATCTGAATGAAATGTGAGACTGCCAGCTCTAGAGCTGCCAGTTACTGCCTGGTTTACTCACTTTTACCTAAATGATGTCATTTTATTGAAATTCATGTTTTATTTGGCTTGATTCAATTATATGACAGAAATGAGCATGTTGCTGTTTAGTGCAAAAGCTTTCACAGTTGTTTTATCTATTTATATTTCAAATGCTCAATAATTCCAAACATTCAAGGTTTAGCTACTGAAGAGTTTTCGTGCAGATTAAGATTTTTTTTTTTTAATGACTGTGGTTTAGTAGAGGTTATTGGAAACAATATACATTTATTCTCTTGTTGTTTTCATGTGGAACACGTCTAAAAAAAAACTTGAAATTAACCTGTGATTTGCATCCCAAAACTAGCTCCGTTCTACGAAAATGACGACTTGTTTAATGCTGATCTCTTATTGAAAGATACGGTGTTACATACTCAACATTTCCTAATTTTCTTCATTTATGCAGCACAAAACTGATTCAGTTTTCCACTAAGCCGTTTGACCAAGACATATCACATGAAGGAATGTATTTCAACGAGGTTTGCAGCTAAATAAACTATTTTTAATCATCTCTGCTTCTTGCAGTGGATTTATTCCCACTTAACCGATCTATTAAGAACAATTATTACAAATATTAATCTGTCTTTGCTTATCCATGTAATTGTTTTCTTGGTGGTACTTGGTGGAATATTGATAGTTGGGGCCTTTGTCTCAGTATTTGGAAATGAATAAACAATGCAGATTCTGAACAGTAATTTAAGTATGACAAAAGGTTTGGACAAAAAAAATTCAATAACAGAAAGCTCTTTGTCATTGCCAAAATGTTAAATACTGTGACACATCAGTTCAGAATGCTAGTCTTGTATCATGAAAAAAAAAAATAATTTTATATATATATATATATATATATATATATATATATATATATTTGTCAGGAAGGATATTGGAAACTGAAAATAATGTGATAAATTACAGCTGGAAAAGGGGTATGATTATATAAGTTATACTTCTTCATACTCCTTTTCAGACTCATAATCACCGATGTGATGTGTCTTCAAGAAATGTATTATGTACTTTGTGTTTGTTCTACACTGCCGGTGAAAGGTTTGTCTGAAATAAATTACTAAATTACGAAATTACAATTATATATATATATATATATATATATATATATATATATATATATATATATATATATATATGAAACTACACCATCTCCTGAAGGCAAAGTTGTGCAATCTTACCCAGTGTGAATGCAAACTCATTGTTGTCCATCCCACTGAGTCGAGTCAGATACCTGACACTCCATCGATAAAGGAAAATAAGTATTGACAAGTGTTGACATGGAAGGCAAAGCAGATCACAACCAAGTGCCGCTTTCACAAATGTAGTTATGTGTAACAAGTGAATTAAAGACATTCAAAAGATGGAGGGAGAAGAACATGAACGCACAATGGATTGGCCCTCCACCAAACCCCCCTAAACACAACCCCCTCAACAGGAATGGGAACATCATGGTTTGGCCCCCATTATTTAGCATTTAGTACTGACAGACTTTATTTAACTGAAATAAGAATGACTGGCATTAAAGATTTAGAAGGTACATGTTTTCCAGAGGGGATTATATCTTGTTTTTGTGTTGATTCATATCCTGTTATTCTTATCCAACCACAGTAATTTCTGAGAAAGGTGAATGAGGGGTCAGTGTGAACTGGCCCTCTGCCATGTCGTCTTACTGGAATAGATTAAATCCTGCCTTCCAATAAATATCTCCTCCCAGTTTCAATTTTTTCCACATTGAGTATTTCCTTAATTTTTTCCACATTGAGCATTTCCTTAATTTTTTCCACATTGAGTATTTCCTTGTGCCTGTTACATCACATACAAATTAGTTATTGTGTAAGAGGTATTTGTCTGGGAGGTCTGATGGGTTTTTTTTGTTTGTTTTTGATTTTTTCCCATGAAAACAGTTGTGAACTTAATGACATTTCTGCTTGCCACTTTCCACATGGAGGATCCGAAAAGCAAATGTTTTCCTAAATTAAAAAATGAATTTAGAATGTGTTAAAAATAATTATTCTGACTTTGAAAATGTGGAAAAGATCCAATCTTCAATGATCACGATGTCCTAACCTTGTCAACAGCGAGAGTTGTAACAAGTCTTGCAAAATAGCTCCACTATCTCAGATTTCACTTTGCTGTTTGAAGTCTTACCAACATCAGCGTGGCAACAGGCGTCTCGTTTAGTTGGAAAAAGCGGCTCGTGTTGGGAACGCAGGCAGATGCTGCCAAGCAGACATATTTCCTAGGAAAAACAAGAACAACAAACAGCACATTTTCAATTTAGTTTCACTTTTGTTTTTGTGGTGTGCTTTTATAATTGAAGCAATTCTCTTTAAAACATGAGAATTATTGCAAACAGTAATGTCTGCAAGGCTTTGAAATGAGAAATCAGATTATCACTACTCTACTCACTAAGCCACAGTTCCTCAAACTGTTAACTTATTCCATATAATAACATTTGAAATACTCTGCTTTTTAATACATTGCTGCAGTGTAGTCGTGTTTTTTCCAAAAATAAAAAAAATACAGACTTTGACCATTTATTTCAATTTTTTTTTATACATAATGTAACATTTACCCAGTTCAATAAATACACAAAACAATACACAAAAAGGTTGAAGAATCTTTTATCTCAGTTGATAGGAGCCTCTTATGGCCCCAAATCGTGAGTTGTCAATATCTGTTCCCTCAAGCTTTCAAAAGTTCTTCTCATTTTTTTTGTCAGACAAGATCTGAACTACGGCTACCCCATTTCAGAATTTGTTTTTGATGCACTCTTTGACCGACTATGATACTGAAAACAAATGTTGCTTAGCAGATACCCGCAGGCTGGGGTTGAAACTGACTGTTGTTTGGCGCCGTTTATGTTTTCACTGACGGCAACGAAAACCCAGTTTTGTCAGAAAATAACCCATGATTCACGATTCGTACAGAGGGCATTGTGTTCTTTTGAACATGGCCATCATTATGTCCATGTCAAAGTCTCCTTATGAAATTTTGTTGCAAAGTTACAGATCTGTTTCGGACCACAACACATTCCCAGAAAGATACTGGGGGCAATTTCAGCAGGTCTGGATGTTTTTTATATTTGCAAATAATAAATGGCTCATTTCACAGTTCATACACGTGGAGAGAGCAGGATGTTGTTGTCACATGTATCAGATTCATACAGTTACGTCACTTTTGCTGTCAGCTATTTGGCAGCTTTCCTGATAACTGCCATCTCAACTGTTTTTTGCTTGTTTGTTTTGAAGACATTAAAGTTTTAGTAATGTACCTGTTGTTAATCATTTCTTCCAATATCAATCACTCTTTTCTGTGACATATTATATTTTGACAAACATGTGGAGTATTTGCCTTTAAAACACATAAACGTGAGAGGATCTTATTTTATCCAGTGAGGGAACAGGAACTTCCCCTCCCGATGGTTCCCACAAAATTGGGAGTTTCGTATTGTCCAAGATGTTTTAGTAAGTCCAAGAATTAAGAAAGTAAGAAAACACTGAAAGCAAGGTCTATGAGCAGTTGAAAAGAAAAGTAAAGAGTTCAATCCACCCTGAACCAAGCTTCCCTGCTAAATGCAGAGTCATGTCTACTTCACTGGACATTCAGAGGAACGATTCCTCACTCCACAAAATAAAACCTCTCCATGTCTTTACAGTCCTGTGATCACATGTTTTACTCCAGTGGGTTCAGTGGTTTGACTGGGCTTGGTGAAGTAAGGCTCCAGCTCTCCAACTCAACGTTCTTGAGCTAATGTGAGGTTTGGAGGTCTGTAGCTATCAACTCCTCAGAAAGTATCCGACTTCTAGCCACTCTGCACTTCAGCATCCTCAACAGCAGAACATACAGAAGCAAAGACATTTCATTAAAGGATTAATTGCACAGGTGGAGTCCAATGCATTGTAGAAATGGTTTGCATGCTGAGGTGTTGGATTTTATACATCTGTGATCATGAAAGTGATTGAGCAACAGCATTTCACAATATATCGTATGCAATAATGCTTTAGATTTCTCCAACCGATAGGGTTGCACAATGAGATGCTTTTGCTCTTCTGTAACCTTCCTGCAAACAATGGCTTTGATGAGCAAATCCTTGGAAAACCCCAATAAAACATATATTTTACTTCTCATTCATCCGTTTTTTTTTTTTTTTCTATAATTGATGAGTTATGCGAGCCTGTGGCTACTAAACTGAAACACGATGTTTTACCCAGCTACTTAACGGGTGTTCGCAATTACGCAACTGCACCTTTTCATGTCGTGTCTCTTTTCAGACGTTTTTAATTAACTTGCTTCACCCGTACGTCAAATTACAAGAGGTAAAATCACATGCCGTGGTCTAATTTTTTACATCACAAAAAAACAGGCATTTTAACAGGGTTGTGTACAATTTCGCCTTGCCTTATCACCTTTATCACAACTGATGCATCACATGTCCATATCCTACCCTACCCCATATTTTCCAGTAAATTACAATGACATAAGGAACCAGAACTTCAAAAACCACAGGATGTGTGTGGGTTCCAAAAAGCTGAGTCAGTGTCTCAATACCAAGAAAACTGTCGTGCTCAAAGTTTTGAGTGCTGATTAACCTCGCAGGGTCACACTCAGGTTTGAGCCAAAGGGGGAAGAGGTAGGAGGGGAAAAGACCCATGCAAGACCAGACAGGATTCATGACGGAAGCTGACTACTTAAATGAGATCTGCAAAAGGGATGTGCTATTCATTCATTGCCACTGGAGGACAACCAGAAGTTGAAAAACAAAGGTAAGGACTTTGATGGGACCAAAGGGACTATTTTTATCAGGCAAGGTTGAATTTTAAACACTTTATATTTAGCTTAGATTTAAATTGCACCCCAAAAACAAAAACAGAACAATGAAAATGAAATGCTAAAATGTAAGAATGTAAAAACATTAGTTTCTTTGGAGATGAATGAATCTATTGTTTGTAACGTCTTTGCATGATTTGTTTTTTTCCAGTTCATTTTTCAAGATGTGCGTCCCTCTGGCCCTGTTGTTCGTCTCTCTAATGGCAGCTCCTGAGTGCTCAAGTCTTCCAACAAAGACCGACTCCATCAGAAGCAACATACACAACATAGTAAACATTGCTCAGATAACTCTGGTCCACATAGACAAACTAAACAATAAGGTATGAATCGTGATTCAAGCGTTAGAATGTTTTAAATGGGTTTCTATGAGCAAGATTACTTCACCCCCACTAAAAATAGCAACCAAAAGCATCACACCTGGCATTTACTCATAGATTTTTCTACTCTCCTCTGTGGCAGACGCCCCTACAGGTAGAGGTCTCCACTCCTCCCATGAACGGATTAACTGATATCAGCCTCTACCTCGGGCATTTAGATGACGAGCTGCAGAGCCCCTTCACGAATCGGCTGAGTCAGATTCAAGCTGACGTCTCCAGCCTGGACTCCAGGGTGCGCTCTCTCGCCTTAATGTTGGACTGCCCCATCCAGGACAAACCGAGTGTGGAGCCCAGGGACCTTTTGTTCCCTGACAGCCAGCACTATGTGACGCTGGCGAAGGTGCAGCACTACCTGGAGAACCTCCCTTCAAATGAGGAGAAACTTAAGGTTTGCTGACGAACACACATGGATTTCAAATGCTATATGATGCAATGATGTCAATAGTGGTGCCTAAAAATGTTTTTTTTTATTTGAAAATACAGTATATATATTTTATATTTTATATGAATAGATGTTTTTTTACAGACTGTTGGCTATTTAATAGTTAAGCTTAAAATATATTTTATTTGAAGAAAATGTTTACATGAAAGTGTATTTGTTGTTTAAAACATATAATAGCTTAAATTATTATACGGAATAAAGTATTTATGAGTATGATTTGATTGTGAGTTATTGCTTTGTTATTACAAGCGGGATAATTACTGAAAATGATGTTGAAAGCAAAAGTGAAAAACAAATGTGTTAAAAGTGGCACTTTATTTAAAGTGAAACGTTAATGCTTTTTAATGTAGTTATTTTTGTGGTGATTTTAGATTTGTTTTTAAAACCACGGCTCACTAAGGTGAGACCTTTTACCACCGCAAAACTCAAAGTGTTTTATTAATGTTAAACAAATGCATTGTTAAATAGTCGTCAACATGGTCTTCATTTAATGAGGCTTTTGTAGCATGACTTTATTGCCTATTTGATTTCATGACAGTACAGAGATTTCTAATAATTATCATAGACACTTAAGACATCAAATTTGAATAAATAAACTGTCACATTCAAGGGTTTCATGCCTCTTAACCTCTCTATGGCATGAAGGCCAGAATCAAGTTTACCACAGAGAATATGAACAATAAAAATCAACTTCTGGAAAAATGTTCTTTGCACTGATGAACCGAAAAAATAAATTACGTGGACATCATAAAAGAGGACATTTTCCATAAACCAAATACAGCCTACCAGAAAAGGAATCTCAACAGTAAAATGTGAGAGCGTTTGGGGAAAAAAAAAAAAAAAAAAAAGGCATTTTTTTTCAGCAGAACTGGGTCCTGTGACATGACAGTGACTAAAATTATTAAGTAACATTTTAAGTCTTGTTTCCAAGTCAAAGCAGAGACCTAGACTTCGCTGAAGTAATATGTAAAAAATGCTGTACATCCAAGAAACTCCAGTAAGCATCTTACAGCTAAAAGTCAGCAGTGGGGAAACTTTCTTAAACCAACACTAGGGGGCAGGATATCCTAACATTTTCCTACGACATATTTTTATATATATATATATATATATATATATATATATATATTTTTTTTTTTTTTTTTTATGAGAGAAACAATGTTAATAATTTGTTGTTTAGAGCAATTAAAAACTATTTTTCAGACATTTCATGCCAGTTAACAAATAACCTCTTTGAAGTTGAGACATAGCTGTTCACCGAGTCTCTCTCATTGAAAGCAGGTCATTGACATCACTAAGTGCAGCTGCTATCTGATGCTAAATCCAACATGTGGCTTCATGTCCAGCAGAGGTGACTGTAACCTCTGGCTTGTTCCTCAAAACTGACCTTCACTTATTAATGTAGTGCAGAAACATAAACCTGTCACGCTTCTTTGAGTGGAAAGCTTGCAGATTCAGTTCACAGTAGGACAACAGGTAACGCTAGTCTTACCTGCTAGAGATTTGGGCTACTATGTTTAGAATGAGAGAGAAAAAATATATTTTAATGAGTTCAATTTAATTTATTAGCGACGACTGGAATGCTCAAACAAGAAGCACGCCACTGCTGAGCGGGGCATCAGGACATTGTGACGACATCTAAAGAATATGAGGGTCTTGGAAACTTGCAAACATGAAAATGCTTCAAACTGAGCGTAAAAAACCCCCAAAGCAACTAAAGTAAAATGTATAATCTTCAGATGCAATTAATTGAGACACTTCTTTTTCCCAGTGTAAAAGTGCTTTGTGTGCTTTTCTCTTCACTCAAAAAAGAAGTGCATTTTATGAGTCTGTGCTCAGTGAAGCATTTTACATTGAACAAAAGACCATAATCTCTACACTCATCCTAATGGACCGATATTCTGTACATCTGGTCACTGCGTTTCTGACCTATTTTATCACTGGTTGATAGAGGCTCCGCCTTCATGGACTCACTTCAGTAAACTGGAACAAAACCGCTTTAGTATCCTGTCACTGGTTGCACCAATGGCCTCCAGCCAGCCCTCCTCTACCTCTTGTACTAATTCAGATTACTCACTGGTGATGCAGACAGGTTTAAAATAATGAAATCTGTTCACCATAGTAACCTAAACAGTCATAAAGGAAAGTGAAGACGCATGGCTATTCTCCGTCTGAAATAATGAAAAAAATAAATATTTGCACATGTAAAGCTCAGTTTCCAAATTCTTTTTTAATTTGTGCAGTATGTATTTTTATCAACAAATAACAAAACAGTTATTGTGCAAGACAAACAAGTGTTACAGTACGTTCATAAATACTTCAAATGTTACCTCGATTACAATGACAAAAGTAAAGATGGCAAAGCAAATACTTTAGTTACATTTTTAAAGAAAATCAGAGGTATAATATGAAAATAGTTAAAGTGCATTCTCTTTGAGCTAGCAGTGCATGTTGTGGAAATAAGTGAAAATGTTTGAAACTTACAATTTGCCACAGAGTTTAAATGTTAGATTTATGGGAAGGAACTGACAGGGAGTTCAAAAACCGCTGCAGTGTGGAAACGTACTCTTCTGGGTGGCATCGCAGGTGGGCGGCATGTGTTGACTTCTTCCACTTCCTGCCGTCCACAGAAACTCCCCTCCGCCTCCACAAGTCCATCAGCTTTTCCAGGACAGTAGTGCTGCACATTGCATCGTTTTCGCTAAAGAAGAAGAGGGCTGGAGAAGTGACCGGGCTGTTGTGGAAAACCTGGATGCTGTTCTCGTACAAGTCTGCAGTGTACGACTTGAAGAGCCTGAAGTAGAGCATGGCGGTGGTTTTGACGAATCCCTCTAAACGTGGCACCAAGGTCTTCCCAAGCCCTGGAAAACAATTAAATGAATAATATAAATGTAGTGTTGCATTATTCCTGCAATGGCATGCACTAACTGGACAGTGCAAAACTTCTAGTTGTCCTGTCTATACACAAAAACGACAGGATCAATAATCAGTGCCTTGCAAAAGTTCTGATAGCGTTGAACATTTTTAGATAATGTCAAACTACAATCACAAGTTGTGTAAAGACCAAATAGGAGTGTTTTTCACAAACAAGACTGTTTGCTGTCCACAAACAACATGAAGACCAAGAGACACAGCAGGCAGGTCAGGAATGAAATGGCAGAGAAGTTTAAAGCAGGGCAGGTCTATAAAACATGAGAAAACTTGGTGGAAAACTGACTCTGCACATCCCACTAAACAGACCAACACCCCTCTAAAATTTGGTGATGGCAGCATCATGGTGTAGAGATGGGGAACCTGGTCAGTGTTGATCTAGAGGCTAATAAAACGGAATACACTTTTCAATTATAGGCTACGTTCTGTTAGTCCATCACATAAAATTGAGATAAATTACATCTGAGTTTGTGGTTGTTTGTAGTTATGAACGTAGTGAAAAGTTCGAGAAGTATATATACTTTTGCAAGGCACTGCTTATAATTTGCATACAGTGTCACAGAAGGCATCAATTAGAGTTAAAACGGAAATTCCACGCAGTTTTATTTTAATTATTAGTCTTAAACATCATTACCCAAGTAAATAAATCGACAATAAGAGAATAATACTTCATGTCTTGAAGTATTGGAATATTTATATATTATATTACTAAAACAGATTAATGTCCTAAAATAGGGTGGGGGGAAAAAAACAAAAAAAACTTGGAAATCCTGTGCTTCAGACAAAATGGGGCAGTAGGTCAACAGTCAATTAATTATAGAGAGTTCTGACACACAACACAAAAGTAATCTGAGCTCCAGTACAGTCGCAGTGCATCACTCTCACTCACCTGTTGCCATGTGATCCAGAGAGCCGACCACTAGACTGTCATAAATGTGCCCTATCACTCTATGCGCCAGAGGAGTGTGCCGTTTTGGATCCTGAGCAATGTGGGTGAGCAGCTGTGTGAAAGTGTAGCCACCAATGGAAGAAGCATGCACCAGTATGAGTCTTCCTGTGAAAGGAGGCTCCTCTAAAATATTCAAAATCTCCAACCCGTAGCTGAGGCCCCATCGAGGCCACAGGAAGTGCATTACGCTGCTCTGGATGAGGAGGACATCCATGTCACGGTCAAGGTAGAGGTCCCTGTACTTTGCTACGGCCCCAGGTTGGGCGCCGAGCCAGGAGAAGAATAGGAGAAGAGGGCGAGAATTGGAAGCAGCATCTGACTGCGTCTGGGAGGAAACAGCTGTGTGGGGAGGCGTTTCTAAAGACACTGGAGATGAGGCGGGGAGCAGAGTTGATGTGGCCTGAGAGTCTTTGGCAAGGGTGACTGTCTGGTGCTCCGCCGCTGTCATTGGAGTGTAGTAATAAATGATGCCACTGCATATTCTCCTGGCTACAAACTTCCCTGAGTTGTCTGGTTCAGACGTGGTTGCATCAGTCCTGAAAAGACTGAAAAAGGAGGAGATGAGTCAGATTTCATAATAGTCTACAGAGGGAGAATAAACTCGCAACATCTTAAGCTTTTTGGTTTTTTCTTTGAGCTATGCATGTTCGAGATAGACTCCAAAATGAAAGAATAGTTTAGACTTGAAGTGAGCCATGAATTGCTAAAATGTCAAACTATTTAGTAAGTTTTGACTGATGTGAACAATATCTAAGATTCTGTTACCTTATAACACTTTTTTTTCCTTTGACACAGGAAAAAAAATCAACAATACAACTCTTCTCTTAAAGATATGCTAAAATATTATTTAAAAAAAACAATTTTGGAACATATGTATTTATGTTTTATTCTAAAACGGATTAATAAAACAAGCTTTAAAATAACATTGCACAGGGGTGTTTCACCATGATAGATGTCTAAAACTTCTTCACTCTGTAAAAGATTTCAGATCCAAAATACAATAACTTGTAACAAAATAGCAGTTGGCATAATCTTACTAACATATTTGTTTATTTTTGTTTTCACCATTTCAAATAATATAATTGGTATTATTACTACTAATTTCTACCACTACTACTATAAATAAAATGACCCAGTACTTGAGAAGTCAAATCACAAGTATGCTAATGGCATGAAGGGTTATTTAAGCAGAACAATGTGAACAATTCATAAGATGGGATTACCTAATGTGTATTACAGTTGTTAAGCAAGACTAAAAGAAATCAGACTGCTGTTAAATAATTAAGTGATGCAATAAAAGGCTCCTTGCCCAAACAGTGTTGAATTTGGCTCCCCCACAATCAGCAAATCAGCATAACCTCCCAAATTCAACCCTTTTTTTTCATTTGTATGTCTAGAAAATGTTTTAAATTTCTTCTCATTTACATTGAACCGAAAAACACGTAGTTTAATTACCACGTTCAAACCTAGCCAAAGTAAAATGTTCAAACTATCTCAACATTTCAGCATTCAGAACCTCTAGGTTTGGTGCAGCCATTGCGACGCATACAAACTAGTCACTTTTTTTTTGTTCGTTTCCGTCTGTAGCCTAAACGCATTCAGCTCCGTGTCAGCCTTAGATTTCTCCCAATTCTTGGGATTTTAACTGCAACAGTCTTCTAAAAATAGACCAAGAGTGCTTTTCATATCGGCCTATTGTAGGTCCTTGAATTCCTGAAAAGACTTGATAACCAAACGCCAACAAACGAAAGGAGGCAGCTTGTGAAGCTTTCCTCCTTTACAAATGAAGCTAAATGTGTGTGTGGCTGGATGCGATGAACTCGACGCGTGTTAATACATCCCCACCGCGTCTCAAAATGATACATTAGCAACCTGTCCTTATTTTCCTGAATCATATCAAAGCAACGATTCATTTCATGTTTTACCTGGTGGAGAGCGCAAGGTTCCCCATGCTGAGAGATGGAAAACGCGTCCTTGTCCGCTTGGTGGTCTGGAAAATTACTTTGCACGCCTAGCTCAGATACGACGTACTGCCAACTCGCCTTGGCAACGGATAGCCGTGGATTTATATCCGCGCGCCCGTGACAGTTCCACGCGCTCACACGCCCCCCCCAGCTCCGCAATATACCGCGCACGCGCGATTTTCTTGCGATGCTCGCTCCCGCTACCAGTAAAGCCCAAGTGGGGTACTTATTAACATAACCTACATTGCAAGGTGAACATAACGCAAAGGCACGAATCTAAACGGTACTGATTATAAATATGATGAATATTCATGAAAACGCAGCTTTCAGCAGGAACAATTTCAGGCAACGTGTAAATGCAACAAACTCACACTGACATCCCCAGTAAGCTAAATAAGGAAACATTACAAGGTCATACTGAGACAGTTTATCCTGGCCTACTAAACATATACCTGCAGTACTTCATAAGCGCCACAAGATGGTGCCATGTTACCTTGTTTGTCTTTGTAAAACACCACAGGACAACCAGAGAATATATGTAATTTATATTTTAAAACATAAAATGTTGCAGATTTAAAACATAAAGATGTAAACTTGAAAACTATTTTCAGAGCAAAAAATTAAAAGTTCCAACTTTGTAGTGGCCTTCTTAAGTTCTGGATGTAAATCTGATCGCGAGGCTGTCAAATAGAAGACCTTTAACTCGTCGTAGTGTAGAATTAAAACACTTTGCAAAGAAAAGTTGGATAAAATGTATTCACAGGGATCTAAAAAAGTTGTTATTGATGGATTTTGTTGCTACAACCAGTTATTAGGTTTAAGCGGAAATTACTCGTCCACATGAAAACGTCGGATGAAATCTTCATTATATCCTTGTGGTATATTCAAATGTATTTGACTACATGAAACGAGAGCATGTCAAAACACTATAGCTAATTAGATTTTATTTGAGCAAAAGGAAAAGTTGGGGGTTTTTATGATGCAACATGACCACTTTTAAGCTCAGCCAGAAAAATATTTAAGGTCCACAAAAACATTACTCTTGCCCTTCCCAGGTCATGTTTCTGTAGCACGCTTTACACCAGCAGCCCCTCCCTCTGCTTTACGCCCCTGATTCCCATCTTACATCATTATTTTAAACAGCCCTTCACCCTTATCCCTGCCAATTTTTTATACATACCCCTCCAAACCCCCTCAAACCTCACCCTCTAAAGAAAGGCTGTGAGGACCACCTCTCCATTTGCTGCCACAGCACCCCACAGCCTTTCCTTTCTGTATTGTTTCAACATGGCCTCTATTATCCAAGGAAAGAGAGAAAGTAGGGAGGGAGGGGAACGCATAGAAGAAAAAGAGGGAAACAGAGGGGGAAATGTGCCTACTCCGTCCTTTAAGGCAAGCGGGGTCCACCCACATAAGGGTGTGGAAATTCCACTGCAGCTTCCTGCTTTTTCTCAGTCTTTCCCTCTTTGCTCTTCTCACTCAATCACACTTTCACCCAGCATCACATTTCCTTCAGACGATTCGTCCGCACAATGAAATCAACACAGCACACCACAGCTGAGCTGTCAAAGCATTGCGATATCTAAACTTTCTGCTTAGCGATTATGATTTTGAGGTTACAATGAGGAAATACAAAGGGCAGTTTGGAAAATATAACCAGATCCAACTGGAAATATTAACACACTTTGTGGTGCTTTGTGCTTGAAGGGTGCAACAAAATATTATAAATCAGAAAAAAAAAATCTGGATCCTTCAGTAAGTTGGAGAATTATGTGGACTTCAAAAGTATTCATATTTTTACAACTTTGTCCCATTTCAGTCACAAGTTTGGGTAGGACTATGTGTGAAGAACCAACACAAAGTAAAGGATATTTTGGATAATGGGTATGCTCTTTGTAAAATAGTTCAAGCTCAATTAGACTGTATGCAGTGCCTGTAAACGGGAGTTTATGGCTCTTTAAACTTGTCCACATCTATATCCCTGATTTTTCTGCCATGTTTTTGGGTCTTCATGATGCAGCTTTTTTCCCCTAATCTCTCAGGCCTTCATTGGACAGTCTTTATTTCTACTGAATTTAGGTAACACACAAGTGAACTCTAGTTATTAGTCAGGGGACCGAAGAAGACAATCGATTAATAATTATGCTTGCATTCATGCCAGACAAATTTATTGTCTCTGCATCTTTCAAGATACATACTTACATATCTAACTGAATTTTACTTTTGCTTTTTTCAAGGCTGTTTCATTAGTATCACACCTTTGCATATCATCTGTTAGGATATGACATGTTAGATGTTGAACATATATCATTTTGTAAATAAAAAATGGCAATGCATTATGATGTAATATGATTCAGATAGAACTGTAACAGGTCAAGTTCTTCATCAATTTTCTCATGGATTGGAGGTTTTTGTTAGAAGAACCTGTAGGTGAATTTACATCTAAATTTTTCACAATTTATTCTCAAGTGTTCCCAGTATTTCGTCAACTTTTTACATCTCGAATCCTGCTCTCTAAAACAATTTATCCTCCTTTCCGTAGGGTAGAGTTGACATTCAAAACACAATGACTGATATGTAGCTTTTGGAGTCAAATGTGTGACACTGTTCATCAGAGGGAGAAGTGTTGTTGTTATCCCATCTCTTTTACAATATTTTTGTGTTTTTACACATAAAAGTTTTGCTTTTATTGAGGGGGAAACAGTTCACTGGTATTTAGGTTATGATAGTCGAAATAGTGGGAGAAATAGACACAAAAATATGCTTTCAATAAAGTTAAGTACCAGCTGAATAGAGAACAATTATTTTCGGCAATTGTAAGATCTTGATAAGATTATTTTAATATAAAAACTGGCACAAATGTCTGCAGACATGGCAGAGCCCATACACTATGGTGAGTGCCCATTGTCGTCTCCACTTTTTTTTTTTTTTTTTTGGAGGAACTCCCTTTGACCCTCACAATCACCCATTGTCCTGGACTTTCCGTCAGCTGAAGCCAGCGGCATGTTCAAGGAGAGAGGGCAGCGCGCCTGACGCTTGCTGTCTTAAAGACGCCAGAAAGACTTGAGAAGGCACGAAGTAAGGCACAGAACAGTTTGTCACATTGATGAGGAATGTGTGTGATAGGTGACTGGTGCTAGCTTCATTCGGTGAGACGCCCTGGACTGGTTGCTAGCTCATTGCGGTGCAACATAGAAACACAGACTCATATCTGAGGGCAATTACGAGATGCACTGCAGGCAAACTCCATGCAGAAAGAGGATTCTGGTTTTGGGGTCTTTCAATACTGCCAACAATATGCACAATAGTGCATATTGTTGGCAGTAGCTCCACAGTGTTTAATTAGTTTAATTATCTAATGTAGATTATATTTTTCATGATAATTTCTAAAGAGTTGCCAAATTATATTTAAAAAAATTTTTTTTTTTAAAAACCTCCAATCACAAGAATTGTGATTGGAGCATGAGCATATTTTTTACTTCAGTAACTGATATGTTTCTATTTTTTTTAAATAAATCTACACAAACAACAGCTGTACAACTGTTGTACAAATGTTGTACAACTGACATATAAATGTTATTTTAAGTTATTAACCATGTTAGAAGAGTTTTGTCAAAATGTAAACATTTTCAAAGAATTACTACTACCTGCCCTTTTGTTGCCCCAAATTTCAAGGGAACTCAAATGTGAGTGTGTGTGTGTGTGTATTAATGAAGTCTGAAACACTTGCTGTACTTGTTATATTAACGCTGTCCTCTGGCACAGTTCATAGCTTAAATATTTATGTCTGCCCTAACCTTAACCTTACCTGTGGCATCACTCTCTGCAGTTGAGCACAGGCTGAAATCTAGGAAAATATCTCTAAAGAATGAATATCATTTCTTTGAAAGTATGTTCTGGATCGTGTCATTTTTATGCCCGCCACCTGCTTGGCAGAACAAATCATGAGGAAAAAGAGAATCCGTTATGACAGTATCTGGGCTGTCGTTCTCCCACACGTCAAAATAATGTGCTAGAAATGCAATTATTTGATATGGCAATCCAATGCATTTGAAAAAAGTGCTCAGACCGGGGGAAATGAGTTTTCAATGCGGCTTGGGCTAAAACAAAGGTGATAAGAATAGAAAGGAGAGTCAAGGTGAAGCGTGTTATCGAGGCGATCTCCCCTCAGCTGGGGGGGACCTGAGGAGTGGGCTCCAGCACTGCTGGGAGCACTCAGCCACTGCTCAGGAAATGATGCTTCCTTACTTTGCTGATTGTTCTATGTTTGAAATTCCTGGGAATCATTTGACCAGAGATGTTCAGACTATTTTGCTAAAGAGTCTGCGGAGGAACACCCTTGGACTGCACGCTTCAGATCTCATCAGAAATAAGCTTGTTGTTCAAATTTCAACACAATGCTTCAAACTGTGCCAAAGGTGAACTGGACCTTACATAACATATACGTTCTAATAAGATTGTGATTCAATTACAATCTTGGAGTTGTAATTGACTTTGAACAATTCTTTTAAAATTAGGTAAAAAAAGGTTTTAAAGTGATCCAATTTCAATTGAACAACTAGAGCTAAATCAATGATATGTTATACAGAAATAGAGTCTTTACACATTTAAAGTTTTTTTTTCCTCACATATATTTCTGTGATGTTATTCTAAAATGGAATGGAGTTGCCAAACTGTGCAAGAAAGTCATTCTCCCTTTCAATGCTTAATACCATCTAACAATATTGCCCCCTTTTTTTTCCCCATTTCTGAAGTGTGAAGCTATTTCATCTACCTAGCTCTACCTTGTTTATATTGTGAGAATGTGCTGTTTGATTCAATGTCATGCTTTAAAAAAAAACAAACAAAAAAAACAACTGCATGCAAAGGTCAGCAGCTTTGAGGTTGAGGATATGTGTGGATGACTGTGAAGGCTTCGCATTTCATTTTCAGAACGCTTGCTTGCATAAGCCAACGTTGTTTTAACCGTGCGCCCCGGTGTCCACGGTGGTGGATGATCTTTGGTGATGAACAATTTGCTCAGTGAGGTGTGACCGCGGGCATTATAACGGGGAGCCGTGCAGTGAGCGAGAGCGACAGAGACCAACAGGGGGAGAGAGAGAGAGAGAAAGAGAGAGAAGAGAGAGAGAGAGAAACGAGAGAGCAAGTGGGAGGGAGGGAGACTGGAACTCTATTCCACACAGACGAACCCACAGAGGCTCGCAAAAAGCCGTCTCGCCTGCAACACACTCACTCTCTTCCTAGCACCGCTTGCAGTGGATTCTCCATCTTACTACATACGTCTGCAGGTAAGCAGCTGACATTCTCTTGTCCTCTTAGATGTCTCTGTTTGACCCTGGATGTTTAATTTAGCAGGCTTGTCTTCAAGGATATGGAACGTATGGGTTTGAGTCATACTGTATCTTGTAGATACTGAAGCACAAACATAGCTGCAATAACACAGCAGGTTAAAAAAAATAAATAAAAATCTGATGTACACAAACTAACTGTATTTCCTCAAAAATGTAAGAAAATTGCCAGTGTGTTGATAACTGGAGAATGATAAATTAGAAAGATGAAATCATCTCTATTAGCTGTCATACAAGGTTAATGACAGTGTCTCTCAGTGTGACATCTGGAGAAAAACCATGGTAACATATTTCATTAGCATGTAAATCCATGGTTATGGTGTATCCATGACTGCTCATCCCATTTTCAGCGCAGCATACAGGGAATATTTGCAAGCATGTGCATCTGTTTAGATGTCAGTGAAACGGGAAACATTCTAGCTGAGATGAATCGCACGAGAAACTGCCCATTTGCAATCAAGAGCAAAACCTACACTTCTTCAAACGCAGCAGAAAAAACCCCCCAAATGGTTCTCAAATCTGTGAGATTACCGCAACGTCTTTGGCTTCGGCTGTCACCATGGCAAAGACGGCCAGTGGAACGTCTGTGCTGGAGAGCATCCTTTAAAGCAATCAGGTTCAGGGCATTCATCAGAGCTTAGATTAACCCGAGCAACTACCCAAATCAATAAATGTCGCACTCAAGCTGTGTTCGGAAGCTTATTTTAAAGTATCAGAATACATTATGGGTTAATTCATAAGAAATGCTTAGCGTCTCGCTCCAAATGGTACCTCGTATGCGCTAACTGGAGGTGCAAGAGCACGTGCAAGAAAACACAAGAAATAAATCTTGTTTGTAAACAGGGAGTTAGGGCTGTATAGCTAACTGTGGTTAAGTCACCTGTTAGAGTCTAACTTGTGATGCAGACCTTTCAGAGACAACAGTGTCTTTTTTTTTTTTTTTTTCTTTTACTATTCGACAAGATAGCAGCTTTCATTAAGGTCGATAATGTCCAGGGACTATTGACTGCAGCTGGTTGCATAATTCAATCTGTGGATCTGCTGCAACTCATGAGTTGATTATGGGACCTCTGATGTGGAAGATAAAATTCTAAATAATTAGAACTTGAGCCCCATTAAGACTGGGTTTTGATCAAACTAAAGGCTGCATATTACAGTCTTTGTTGAGTAATAATAAACATGGGCAATGTTAAATACATTTTACAGTCTTAGGAAGATGTAAACGGTTGCACACAGAAACAAACAAAAATGTTGATTCCAATTGATGGTGGATAATCAGGCGTTTGCTGAACTGCATTCATCTGAATCAGGCTTATTTAAGCAGGAGAACATCTAAAACATGCAGTGTGGTGTGTCTAGAGGACCAATTTCCTCTTTTTACAAAAGGGTACATTGTTGTAAGAGAGCTTAAAGAGGTAGAAGTTCAGAATAATGTTTGAAATTTTGGTAAAAAGGTACAAACTGTTCATATGTTACCTATTTTAACCACCATAAAACAACTTCAGACTCAAAAACGTCAAGGCAGCATATGCAAATGTAAAGAAAAACAAATAAAGTACTAAGAATAAAAGACAAATTAGTCCTAAAGTGCCTTACAAATTCCACTCACAGCATGCGTTTCACTCAGGAAGATTATTGTGTTTGTGGCTCCTTCCTTCACCACATCCCATGTTAATAATCATCAACGTCTGTGTAAATAACTGCCAAACATGATCATCCCTCACAACATCATTATGGTCATTTGTTTTATAAAATGTTGTTTCAAGAAAGCACCACGACATTTTTAGAACTGGAGTCGTATAAAGATAGATTTGAGTGTCAATTAAACTCCTAATGGCATTTTAAGTGGTTCTGTTCACAACAAAAATGTCAACTGAGGTAAAATCTCTTGAAGAAAACTTGACTTGGGTTCAATCTGGCAGTAGAGAGGGATAAACTTGCAATGTTTTAAAATGAAGTGGTGAGTAGAAATTGGCAAAAGGGGCAAATGACCTTAGCGCAAACACAAGCAGCAAAGGTTGAACTAGCAGCTTAGAATGTTAATAATAAAACTTTGATTTTCCTTTGTATGTCTACTAAAGTGGAAGAATGTGTACATTTTGATTTTATACTGCATACATTTTTAAACGCTTCCATTTATCATTTTTAAAAAGCTGTTGAAGTTCATTTAGAGAACTGTTTTAAAATCTTGGGGAACCTAAGTCATGTTTTAGTTCACTTCAGTCTTGTTCTAAACATAGTGGGGGAAAAAAATAACTCAGTAGTAGTAATGATTTTACTCAGGGGGAAGCACAATGGCTCATTCTAAAGTGCAAAACGGATCTGGAATGTCCGATTTAATCAATGATTATGGTAATGTCTGAGCAATAAATAGGGCGTCATGTTGTTGCTGTTTACAAAACACAGTTTAAAATCGAGTGGGGCAAATTCACAATCATGTCTTTCATATGTTAGGTCTGATAAACTGAAAAGAACTTCAGAAAACTTTTTAGGTATATGTGTTTTTCTCACAACAGCTATTTTCTACTATTTTGTCTTACAAATAAATGCTTAGTACTCAAACAAAACACTTCCCTCACTTGACATGAAATACCTCCCTGTTGGTTTAAAACACCCAGTCACATTGAATATTTGCAGAACTGACATCTGGAAAAGGTCACTAGATGGAAGACCGTGACGTTAAAAAAGCCTTACTTAAAAACATGCAAGACCATGAGGGGGGAAAAAAAAAAAAAACATGTGTGCCCACATGCAAGAGCACTTACACATAACCATGGAAATAATACTAGAGTGAAAAAAGTACTGCTTGTAAATACGCACTCCCACACATGCATGAAAAAAGGCAACTATCACCCACAGCAGTAGCCATTTGCAGGAAGGTGAATTGCTCCATTATACTGGACTGTGTCACTGATACACAGACCAGCTAACAGCAGGTTTGTTAAAAAGTAAAGACATGGGCAACTGTCAGATCATCTCGGTTTGTGGCTCCACGGGTTGTAGAGTCTCGGCTTTAGCCAGTCAGCAAACACAAACAGCTCTACTTTTGATCGTCTTTCTCTATTTCACCTCAGGTTTTACAGCATTTTCCATCCTAATTTTAACTATGTGATCATGTTTTTTTCCCCTTTAAATAAGGGCAACTCCAACTGCAGCATTATGATTTGTGAAAGACTTACAGAGGCAACATTCTGACACCAGATCAGTAAAACAAAAGCAAATGTTCAGACTACACATTATGACCAAGATGGCTGCTTGTGCTCAGAAAGTGAATCAAATAAGGGATTCTGATAAACACACAGAAAGACTCTGGCAAACAAAGATGCACATGACAGAGACTGCTGCAGTGTTGAGCTTCTCTCTTGCACTGATAAGGGTACAATAGAATAATAATATGGTGGGTTTGAGTTTTTGGCTCTGTTCTGCTGCCTGTGTTGTTTGCTCTGTGCACCTCTGCTTTATCGAACGCAGCACAGCATCAGATTCATCCTTCCATCTGATGGAAATGGAAACAAAATAACAGAAGGCATGTGGTTAATTTCCTGACTGACAGCTGGTACACTTTAGTTCCATTTATGACCACAACTTAACCAGGCATGAGTCAGATGTGGTGGGTGATTGCTGAAAAAAGAAGGATGGTAAGTAGCTAATGAGGAAGCTATGCGGACTTGCTTGTTCGTTACTAAAAATGATGGATGTGGCAATCAAACTGATTATTTATGACAGGCAATTCATCATTATTAGATGACACTGCAATATATCTTAACTCCATAACCTCAATTGCTTTGGCTTGGTCAAGATGGAATACTTTCTTCTTCTAGTATCACTGGTTTTCTTTTATTTGGTAGACTTTTTTTAAGTATTTCAGGGTGACAGGAATGCATCTAAGGGCGATCGAATACTTATATAACCAAACCTTAAAGGTGTGGTCATATTCTGAATAAAATGTTTGATGCCTGTGCAGGTCGTAATAATTCATTACTGAACAAGCAGCCCTGGAGCCTAAAGATGCTTTAAAAAATAAAATAAAATTACAGACTGAATAAAAGTTGAATATCAAGATGAAGTGATAACATACAGTTTTCCCAAACAAGTCTGTTTGTGCAATTTCTTAATTGCACAAATTTGTTAACCCTAAAGTCAAAACTCCCCCAGTATGCACTCCTGATCAATATTTAAGGTCAAACTTAGAATCTGGAGTATGTTTCAGAAAATTGGTATGGATATAACAAAACATAACGCAAGGATTGGCAATACTGCTGAGGATGCAAACACCAAGGATGCAAATGACTGCCATATTGCTCCCAAATTACTACTGCCATATAGTTATATATAATTCAGGTCGTATAGGTGTAATAATTCAGAAAATCACAAGACTTGATGAGGTACAGATATGACAGAGATGCAGGAAGGTGACAAGCCTGCTGCGGTGAAAAGAAACTGCCCCCAGAAAATAAATAAATGGAGGTACTGTCTTTCCATGCACATTAGGTAACATAATGTAATGGAAGAAACCTGAGTAGTATTTGCTAACTCCATCCTGCGTAGTGTTTTTCACCTTTTCTGAGCTTTCCTTCACTTTAAGATGATGAATAAAAGTGATACTGTAGTGAAATGTGAGAATGTTAGCCAAACTAAATTATACATACCTTCTGCTGTTTTAATGATAAATATTTTATGGCGGAGCAACCGGAGAGAAAAGATAATTTACTACAAGACACTATTCCCTTTTTGCTGTTTATTTGTATTAGAAGCTGTTGACAAAATCTCTGAAGAAACCAGAAGGAAGAGCGCGCGTGGGTGTTTACACCAACTACAGAACAGTACAAGTGGGCAAATAAGTACACAGTGTGCAAACATACAGACTGAAGTCCAAACTCAACTACAATCACATCTCTGCATGTCTGAACAGCGTGCAGGTTGGTCACTGCAAGCTCCAGCGAACAACTACCAAAAATAAGCAATACCCCTATGGAAACTGATCTTCACGCTGCTCAATCAAAGTGCTAAAAGTAGAGTGTGTGTGGGAAGCTCTGCTTAACCCTCTGTTAGTCAGAGTTCAGACTTTTATTAAGAAAGTGTCGTTCGTCTCTTGAGGTAAAAATACAGGGAGAAATGGGTAGTTAAAGAGGTAGTCTACTGACCACCGAGACTTTTTTGGCTCATAAATGATCTAATTTATGAGCTTTTGAAAAGGAAAAGAATCAACTGAAGACACTAGAGAAACATGACATGAATCTGCAAGCATATGTTGCAAATCAAAAAAGAATAGGTTGAAAGAGCAAAAAAAATTATTTAGAAAAAGACAGAGCATCAGAGAGAAAGAGAGCTTCATAATCGTTGCATATTTCTGGGAATATTGATGGGTTATTTTTTTCACTCCCACACAAATATCTTTATCTGTTTGAGAGACCGAATAAATCTGAGATTTAAAGACAACAAGGCCAAAAGCCTGGGTATGTTCAGAGGAAGTTAAGTACAGCTGAAGCACACAGGTTGTTGTTCTCCCAGGGGAAATTCCTTTGGTGCTCCAATCTTTTCACTGAGGCAACACGCTGGTGACTTTAAACCATGTAATGTTTTACAAAAGAATAGGAGGTCCCCCTATTCTTAAGCTGACTAGCCAGACTTCATTTCTTCAGTACTCCAGCCCAGCTTAGAGAAAATAT
Organism: Poecilia reticulata; assembly: GCF_904066995.2. Classification (NCBI taxonomy): domain Eukaryota; kingdom Metazoa; phylum Chordata; class Actinopteri; order Cyprinodontiformes; family Poeciliidae; genus Poecilia; species Poecilia reticulata. Next base: position 6,902,031 of record NC_088852.1, on the reverse strand, counting down.
CTCTCAACTGCTGCTTTTCAGTTACATATGAACTGCATAAATGGATGGATATGGATGAATCTGAACATCCTCCAACTTAATTGTTTTTTCTCATCAGGACTAATATATAGTCTCTTCTGGCACTTCCTTGTTTTTTTTATCACCACAATTTTGCATTCTTCCTGCACATGTTATGCTTGAATGCATTTTCACTTTAAGTTTCTTCTTTTATTTAACTGTAAAGCACTTTGAATTACTTCATGTATTTAAATGTTTTATGTTACTAAGAACTGGTGACATAACGTTCTTAGCTGCCGTCTACCTTCAACATTTGGTTGTCATGAGTTTGATCTTTTCAACACTTAAATCACTGTAAGTGGGCCACTAAGTAAAGTTCTTCTTTCAAATGTGTTCCTTGGAAAAAGACAAATTAACTGATGCCAACTCTTTCAAGTCAAGTCAAGTCAACCCAAATGTTGCAGAAGAAAAGTGTGTCACCAAGTGTCCTGTGTGTTCTTGTCTTTTAGGTCATTTAGTAGAGAAGCCAGCCCTTCCCCGCCTCAGGGGTCAGCAGAATAGAGAACAACATGTGACAATCAGTGCCTCGAAGTCGACAGCATGCTTCGATTCCTTTGGACGATGGCTCTCTTCTTCTGGTATTATTTGCTACTTCACAGCCGAGCTCTGGCCGACGAAGAGGCCACTGGGGAACTGACACCATCAAGCAAAAATTCTCCTGAAGAGAAGTCTAGCATTTACTCGTGGCTTCCATCCATGCCCAAGTTTTCCTCATTTGGCCTTTTTGGGAGCTCAGGTGGCAAAAATGAAGACGCTGTCTCAACTACAACTGCCAAAGGGGTGACAGAACTAATCGGTCTCTTTGAAGACCATGCGGGATCAGGAGAAGGGAGCAATTCTGAGGAATCTCAACAAACCACAAAGTTGACTCAAGGGCTCTTTATGAGTGTGGCAAAGATAAGAACTGAGCCACCTCCCACTGGGACATCAGATTTGCCATACAGCAGCATAGCTCACAGCAACAGTGAGACTTTTGTTTCTCCCACAAGCAGCTACATCAGAAATACTCTGTTCACAAACAGTCCTCACAGAAGTAACACTCCTGAACAAAACACAACACATATGCTAACACCATGGAGATCCACGACAGCGGAGACTTCTAGCACAGGTGCCACTGAAAATCCCCTCCCCAATAGTGTTTACCGGGAGACCATCTTTCATACAGAAAGGATTTCCTCAACAATCCCACCACAAGCTACAGCTCCCACTGCCCTGACATGGAAAACAGTCCGAACCACAACACCCAACCCGGGACTGGTGGAGACTACTCAAACCAGCACACACCTTCTGGGGCTTGTTACTCTTCCAGCCATTTCAGAAAGTAATTTTGTTGGGGAACAAGAAGATTTATCTGTTAGTGTTGCCCTTCATTCGGTTAAAGGAACATCAGAAATTCCCTCCACACAAAGTAACTCGAACTTGGGCTTGTCTGAGATCAGTCTGGTGAACACTGAGCAGCAGCCAGGGGTTACTTCGACTTATTTAAGGACAGATCATACCCCGGTGAAAGGCGCAACCTCAGACATTAACCCCACACAAAACCCTTTAGACCTGGGTTTCTCTGAGACCAGTACAGTGAACTTCGAACAACATTCAGAAGTATTCCCTGCTGCCCTCAAGACGGATCATAACTTAGAAGTGGTCAGGACAACATCAGAAATATACCACACACAAAACTACTTAGACATGGGCTTCTCTGAGTCCACTACGATGAATGCCAAACAAGAGCCAGGAGTTTTCTCTTCTACCCTCAGGAAGGATTCAAATTTAGTGGCGGCGACCACAAAAGCAGAAATCCAGACTCCACAAAGCCATTTGGACTTGGGCTTCTCTAAGACGAGTATGGTAAATGCTGAACAACAGCCTCGGGTATTCTCTACCACCCTCTGGATCGATCGTAATTTAGCTGTGGAATCCATACCAAGCACAACTCAAAGCCAAAGGCCCAACTTTCCAATTGTAGAAGGTAAGCAGACTTAAGCAAATCCATAGAGCCTGAATTGATTGAATAAATGTGATCAATCATGTGCAGGCAGGTCTTTAGGGTTCGATAGATGTTTGTCGAAAGGCTACTCATAGTTTGGCTTTTTTCAGTGATATCTCTGCCACAAGGATTGACATTTATATAAAACCTGAATCCTACTGAAAGTGTATCAAATTAATGCTGTGTGTGTATCAAAATTCTTATCAGTCTAGTAAAAATATGCTACTTATCTTCTCATTCTCAAATCTATCAATAATCAATCTGGCAGATGAATAATCTTGATCATTGAGCTTTATTGCTTAATTTAAAGAGAAAGAAAGAAAAAAATTATAATATATAATCAAAATACCTTTTAATCTCAATGTGAAATGTCTGCAAATGTCAGATTTCTGAGGTTATATGTTAGGACAAAAATACAAGCCTGTAATCAGTTTTAAAATGATACACAGATGAGTATTAGGTTTTAACATGAAATTATGTTGTTTACTGGTCAAATAATTGGTCTATTAAACTTATAAAGACAGCTGCCAGCACTATAAGAGCTTTTGGAAAAAAAATATCTGCTGTAGAAACACAGAAACTCAATTACACAGCCTTATTAAATTTCCAAAGCATCCATAAAGCATAAAGCAGTGGGATTCCTTGAGCAATACGCTGTGGGCGACACAAAAGACACTTTGGGTGATGTGTTGTTTACTTATCATCTCCCCTAAATCCTATGTTAATTTTCTTCCAGCTGTAATCCATCCCACACTGTTTCTAAGACTCTTTATCCCTCATACTACAACTTTAACCATCGATGCGTTTCTTAAAAGCATAACCCATAAGTAGAAGACAATCTAATGTGCAGAGTTTACCAATCGGAAAAGGAAAAGGAAAAGGTGGTGAACAAAACCATCTAGTGGAAGAGTATGTTTCAGCAGTCTCTGGTTTGACATTGAATCAGTAACACCTTTTTTTCTGCCCATCCCCCATGACTGGTGTGAGGCTGGTGTCTGTATGTTTAATGAGATTTCAGAAGGAGATCCTCCTGCAAGTACAGACACATTCATCATGTTGGGTCAAAGGTTGGGCAAGAAAATCATGAGTCGATTATTCCAAGCAAGGGAGGCTTTGGTATGCATTTGATGAAATCATGATTCATGAGCGTCAAGTGCCTTATGCTGCCAATCCAACCCATGTCTCTTATTATATTCCTTAAATACACCATGGCATCTTAATTAATTTCACACTGTAATTTATTACATTGTATCATCCTATTTTCTTTTCGGAATAATTTGAACCTGCTTGGCATTCCTAAATGACCCACATGTTTATCCTCACCCTAATTGGATTTGAACTTCATTAATGTAGAGCTACAGTTTGTTAAAGTATAAGTTTAAGATTTTCTGAATACGTCAAGGCTGATTATCAATGCTCAAATGGTTTCCAACTTTGGGAACTGATTTCTAGTGTTTTTTATATGAGGTACAAAGTGAAACTTTCTTTTATTTATCAGCTGTGTTGGAATGCAGCGATCCCAGACTCTGATCTCGCACCCTGTGCCGAATCTGCCGAATGTTTTGTCTGTGGCGATTGTTATGTCTGCTCTTGTTTTCAGCTGTGCATTATACTGTGGCAAACAGCAAAGAGAGGGGGGTTTCAGCTGGGCGGAGAGGGCTTCTGTGTTCATGTATCAGTATTCTGAATGCACACTCAGCGAAACCACCATCTCTCCTGTGGGACCGTCTGTTTGCCAGTTGCTATTAGGATGGTGAACGGGCTTCTTGCCATTTAGACAGATCCCTCCCTCCCCACCCCCTTTCATTTTTAAAGTCATTTTATCTTTCTACAAACACAAATCCCTTTCACTTTGGTCCATGGACATAAAATTCAGCTTCAGGGTCACTGATGCTTGGAGAGGGTTAGATAAAAAAAAAAATGTGTGAGAAAGAAATACATATAAATGTACACACAGTACCTGAAGATTAATGGGGATTAAAATAAACACTACCCAGTTTTTGCAATTTGAGTAATTTCATGTCTGAAGATGTTAAGATTCTTCTCCACAAAAATGTGTAGTTCTTCATGCTTTTAAAGAGCATTTGCTATGTGACCTTGCCCTTGAGGAGGCTGTCAGGGATGAAAACGAACAGCAATGCTGCGCGTCTGTGTCAGATAATCCATTAAGGCACCATGCAACACAAGCAAACAAGGACAATTAGAAGAGAATAGGAAAGAAACAGAGGTTGGGGATGTAGGCTTTTGACACTGAAGTTTAAACTCACCTCCTTCCTGTGTTTATGTCATAAATCAGTAACCATGCATCTATAAGTAAGTATTGAAAGCCAAGTATTTTTGTAGTTTTGAGAAACCATTTTTTAAGGCTGACCAAATTCTGTTTTAACCAAAAATTCTCTAATGAAATTTACAAGTTATACTTCCTATATATTTAAAAGTGGGATATTATGTAAAATTGACTTTTTTTGTTTTTCTCTCACCAAAAACATACCTGCAGAGTGACTTAAATTTTTTAATCTTAGATTTTTTTTCATGAATGTCTGAGGAATACTTAGCTCCTAAAAAGCACCACCTATTTCCACTGCAGAAAGCTGCAGCTGAGCTTCTATCTCATAGAGCACCTTTTCCTACGTCTTTCCCACTCAGCTCCTCCAGACCAGCGGTTACAAGCAACGTATAAACACCTGGTGGAACTCCGAGTCTGCTGAGATCATCATAGAAATTACTTCTCATTTCAATGCTACAGCACAACATCATCCCTTCAAATGTTGTAGAATAAAAACAAACATGCTAATTCCACCCTAAACGGCAGGAATAGAAAACCTGAGACTTATTTTGCCAAAGGTAATGCTGTTTAATCAATGAAATAAAAACTGACGTGAGTTAAATGGAGTCATAAAGAGCTGTGATCCAGAAACAATTTCCTTGTGTTCTAGATGTTGTTCAATACCTAAAAGCACAAAATTATCCAATCTTGGGAATCTAAAGGGGAAAGATGAAATTGTGATTATCAAGAACTTTGTTTCATATAAGCAGCAGATATTAAGATATTAACACAGAAATACTTTGTTCATTCTAGCCTGTTTTTCTATACAGTCATGTCAGACTGACATGTAACAGGGAAAGCAGGGCATCTCTTTATGTTTGTTATTCTCGATTAGATTATCATACTGCTGGTTTCTACTCTACTGCAGAGACAGAGAAATCTCTGCTTTCTTTGTCTATTGAACCTCAGGGTATTTCTAAGAAACCCGTGAGTGTTTTTCTTTCAGAAAACTCACTCAGGCTTATCCTGGTCATGATGAAATAGGGAGCAACATCATCTTTCTGTTGAACATAATTGGGAGCTCTAAAACATTACATGAAAACTGCTGAGCCAAAATCAGTACAGATGGCTCAGAAATCCTTGTTTCAGTGCTTGTAACGTTAATGATTATGATGATAAAACTGATTTGCAATTCACAGAAAGGCTTGCTAATAATTTTCTAATGCACTGTGATATTTCATGACCCATTTCTGCAATCCGGTATAAACAACGAATCGCAGGAATTTATAGTGACATCGCATCAGAAAAAGTCAAACACTTATCGTGGATATAAAATCTTTCATGTATTTGAAAATGGTTAAGGGAACTGAGCTATCTGACCTCTTTAGGACATGATAAAAGCAGATTATACACAAACTCAATAGACGCTAAAGTAATAATTCAGCACTAACATGAAAGAGTGACCTGCTTAGCAATTAAAGAGGAAATTTAGCTTCTTCAGCTTTCCTTACAACCCCTTGTGTTTTTATTTTTGCTATTTAAGCATTCTGTACAAGCAGTCGATCATTAGAAATGTTGCCTATGATGAGCTAATAACCCGGACCCTGACTGTTCTTACGGGATTAAGTCAGCTTGTGCACATGTTTACTCTCATTAAACCATTTGCAGCAGATTTTATTATGCATAATTTAATCTCCTGTCACATGCACATGTGATCCTGTCTGTAACCAGATCTGAGAAACTGCACTGAGCTGCTTGTGTTGTTGACATAAAGCAGTAACCCTCTCATCAATTTTTAAAAGCTTATATTTCTTTGTTTTTAGCTGCACAGCTAATCCACTGCTCCGTTTACCTTCACCAAGAAGAATTATGTTTTACATTTTTCAACATCTAATTAAGGTTTGGACATTACGTCCTTACAAAACCCTGAAACAACACTTGCCTTTACAAAACAATTCTCCATTTGCTCTGTTGTTAACAATCACAAATTTTGTATGCTGCATAGAAAGTTTACCCATAGAAACCTAATAAATCATGAAATTTCCCCAAATTAATGATGCTTATGTTGATCTTTATGTTTTTGTAAACCTCTGACCGGAATTGTACCACTGACCAATATCAGATTATTCCGGTCTGTATTTTCATACACAAGTGATAATTATTTTCCTCATTTTCATCGAGGGAGTTACCAAACTGTGGTTTAAAAATCTTTTTACACAGTTGTACCTGGTAGGATTTGTATTTAACGCTGAAAACATAAAAAGTTACAAAGACATAATACAAAGAAGGGAGTTTATATTTTGCTTAGTCATGAAAAATCTTCTAAAACTAATATTTCTCCACTTCTGTTTACACCAGAAAAGAGTCTAGATTTGTAGTGAGCCAGGATGTACACACCCATCCACATAAGGATGTCAATGTAATTGGACCACAAAAGGCCCAGTCTACTGTTCTATGGATGGCTGCCTGCAACTAAGTGGTTGATAGACCAATTCTTGACAGAACTGGGTTGAGAAATGTAGTCGTTCCATTTTCTACAGAGTCAAGTCTCAGATATGCTGTGTGCAGACTGAAGAAATGGTTAAGCTATCCTTTGGAAAGCTTCAGGTCTACCAAACTGCTTCTCTACTCCAGAGATGCAGTGCTTCGAGAATTAAATTACGCTGAGATCACTATGAGGTGAAACTGCGTGTGTCTTCCTAGAGCTACCAGGCAAAGAGACTAAGGAAGAGGATGAGGCTGTGGTTACTTCAACTACAGACGGGGACGCTGACACACATTTGACAGACACTTCCACATCATCTGGAGAGCTACTGAAAACATCCACGGCACACAACATAGGTAAGAAAACACATCAGCGACAAATCAGAGTTTCTTTTAAATTACACTCCTGTTCAATCATTTATTTTCAACCAATTAAGACTGCTTGCTGCTTTTTTTTAAAAATATAAACCGTCCTGCATGCTTCTATACCTGAAAAAGTGTGACAAGTACCCTGCATCATTTCCTTGTAACCATTAATTGCTTCCAGTGGGAGAGGAAAGCTGCTCACACACAAGCTGACTGTTTAAGAGGACACCAGAGAGCAGAAAAGATAGGGATCGATGCCCACCCACTGAACAAATACGCCCCAGAAATGTTCTCAGATATAAAGAAAGTAATTGGTTCAAAGACAAGCAGCTGTTATTTAAGAAAAACAACTAATAAGCACTTAATTTATTAACTGATTACATAAAAGGGTGCCATTTTTTTCTAAATAAACTATATTTCTTTCTGAAATCTGATGTGACTGGGAGACAAATGGAGTCACTGCTGCTAGTAAAACAACACACAAAGATAGTTGCTCCAGCTAGAACAGGATTTAAAGAAACAAACATTCCCACACTGCAAATAAAATACAGCTTTAGATGAGCAAGTAATAAAAGACTAAAACCATCTCCTTGTACTTCAACCCCATGCCATCTTTCACTTTTACTACAATTTTATACCTATGCAAATTGAGGAAGTATTTTCAGGGAATATTTCAAATATCAATTTAAATCATAGTGACAGTTACATTATCCTCATTATTGTTTCTAGGACGAAGTGTAAAAGTGTAGGTCCATGAAACATTCGCATAATGTCAAATGATAAAATATTCTCATGAAACTGTTTTATGTGTTGGTCGATTGTAAATGTACATAATTATGAAACTTATTTCTGTTCAGATACATTTTTGAATGGATCCACTTTTGGCCCAGATCACAGCAGCAGATGTAACCTACATTACCTCACCCAGAATAGCAGATGATGTGATGTGATTTTCAAAAATAGACCTGTCGAATTTTCCACACGTTAATAATGAAGAGAAACGTGCCATTTAATCTAGCAGGTCAAAAGTGAGTGGGGGGAATATATAAAAAAGATAAATATTCTAAGTCTGTGAATCTATTTATTTTCTAAAAATACCCAGAGACTGATAAACCAAATTTGTTATTATACTCATTCTTGACGGCAGGTCTCTTTTCACTGCATAATAAACAATTTAAGAAGTTGCTGTTGTTTCACAATTGCCCTGAAGTAAACTTGTCCTCCTTCTCATAATGTTTAATCTAACTTCCCTCAGAGCTCCTGTTTAATTGCTTTCCCAGAGGTGAACCTAACAGAAAACAAAGTCAAACAGCCTACAACTACATAAAGACTTTAGTTTCATGAGACAGAATAAACTTGCAGCCAGTACAAGATTGAAATGGGTTTTATAGTCCTTTGACAACAAAAAGAGTACTTTGTGTGTATTACTTTTCCTTAGCTATAGGTTAGGTGCCTCAAGTGAGACATTGCAGTCTTTAGAAGTGTGACTGAAAGAAAAATGAATACAGTCATGTGGACAATATGATTTTTCCACATTTCTACTACTAGTCTTCATCAAGTATTTGAATAAAAAGTCTGTTTGGTTTCATATGAAATAAACCATGTGAATTTGTTCACAGAGATGCCATGATTAACACTTTGCTATGCAGATTTTCCAATTAAATTGAGTTTATTTATATAGCACCAATTGACAACAAGGTACTTTACAAAAAATAATTTCAGTTCAATCATACATACAGTACATTCCAACTGATCCAAGTTATCAAATAGTACAGTATGCTCAATTAGTTATTCAGATTAAGTTTTTATCTAAGGAAACCCAGCAGATTGCATCGAGACTTGTTATCCAAAACTAAAAAGCGTATGACACCACTGGCCGCCCATCCACCTAAACCGACATTAAAACTGAAGTGTATGTCACACTTTTCTTTTGTTTTAGGGGAAAAAACTGGAAAACTATCCTTTTTCTTTAATTCGAATACGTGTTGAATGAATGAAACTGCGGCTGCTAAATACAATAGCTTACATGAAAGCATCCTCTCTCTGTTCTCTACAGTATTTATAATCTTTCCCTTGGTATCCATCATGGTTACTTTTCCGTCTGCTTCTGATGTGTCAACTTAGCTCAACACGAGAGACTTGTTAACACAGGAATGTGTCAGATAACCAAGCAGCATGAAGTGGAATGTCAAGCTCCCATCTGTCCGTGTACCGTAGGCTCCCACACAGCAAGCCGGCAGATCAAATGTGACGCCAGCTGACTAGAAAGAAGAAGAACATGGGCCTAATTCATCGCCCATCACTGTTTCCACTCAGTCTGACTCGCTGGCTTCCAAGCCATTGCCCTGAAAAGTAAACAAATGGCTAGACAAGTCACTGACCTAACAATGTCCCCAACCCCACCTACTCTATCAGCAGCCTCCACGTTTAAAATACCTACAGTTGCGTGTTTGTTTTACGCTTCAGCCAAATTTTCCGTCCCACTACTAAATGCTATGGCAAAATAACTAACATATCGTTGGAGGATTTGACAAATATGTCGATAAAAAGTCAAGCATAGGTTTTTAATTTGCCTTAACGTTTTCATGTAATCATGTTTTATTGTAATATGAGATCATGCATGCACTTTCAACATGAGCCTCTGTAGCATTCAGCAAGACGTCCTGTAGCCTGATTCTGCTTCTCACTGCTGACCTTTCAATCCCAACTCTGCTAATTAGCAACACGAGGCAAAGCTAGTTAGCTACCCTGTGTAGTAGGCATAATTTCTATTTTTTTTTAAAGCAACCACAAATGCATTTTTGATGGCATACTTTTAATTGTAGTTTTATTTTTCTTGTCCACCTGTGACCATTTTTATTCTGGCAACACAAAATAATTTTAACTTTATATGTGCTTTCCATGTTCTGTTTCAGGCTAGCTCAGACTTCTGTGTGCAGTGTGTTGCATTTCAAAGAATCAGCTGAATATTTATACGACTATGTTTGGATACTTGGTTGAAAATTGTAAAATTGTAAGACATTATATTTTAAATTTATTCAGACCAAGAAGCAGTTGGTTTGCTGATTTAATGACTGCATAACATCTTTTTCCTGTTTGAAATGAAAAGTGTGACTGTAAGGCTCATTTTATGCCTTACATTCCTTACACAATGGTATGCTATGGTAATGATTTTGGTAAAAACACACAAAAGCGAGTTTTTATGACTTCATTTTGTTCTCAAAGTTATAAGACAATAAAAAAATTATTTTTTTTTAAATCAGTGCATCAGCTCACAAGTAATCTGTTTTGAATAAAGGTTGATTATTAGTTTTTTGCCCTTCTTGGGAAAATGACAAAACTCAGGACAAAACAGCAGACTCTCTGAAGTAGAGCTGCTCTATTACACTGACAGAAGCACTAGTGGCTCACTGTGGGGTCATATTTCTGTAAGCTTGACATTTTCATCCAAGCCTGGGACAGTTATTCAACACTCAGCTCAGAAAACAAACAAGAAAAATGATAAAGACAAGAATCAGGCCAGGAGGAGAGAAAAATAATGGTTTTAAAAACATATTAAGCAACTAGGAGGACAAGATAGTGCCTTTAATATTGTTACTTGAATGTCCCCTTTCTCCACGTACCTCAAGATGACCACATATTGTTTGAACAACACCCATGAGCCTTGTGTGATGCAGGCAAAATGCATTAGAGGGTAAGAATGTTTTCCTCTTATTGCAAGAATAATAAAAGGTGTTTTTCATCCTTTCTTTCTCCACCTGCAGCTCCAAAGCCAGACATTGTTAACATAACAGAACTAGCAGCAGCCTTGCATTTACTCTAAAAGACATAAAAACCAGCTGAACTAATAATGTAAAGCATGCTAAATTACTTGCACAACCATGTAACTTGAAAAACATGGGAAACAAAAAAAGTTTAGCAGCACCAGATCCACCGATGGGTGTTTCCCCTGTTTTTGCCAGCATGGGCTAAAAGAAAATTAAAACAGCAGCACTGAACTAAGAGATGGGAAAATGTTGGGAAAAAAACACAAGAACGTAACTTACAAAAGTGAAGAGTCTGAGACCAAAAAAAAAAGTAAAACCAGAATAAAAACTTAGTTGGAGTTGGAAAAAAAAATAAGACAACTTCAATTTATATGGAAACTTTTTGAGGTTTTGTGGTGCCAGGGCCAGGACATTTATAGTTTTAAACTGGCACCACAAGGTTTGATGAATTCTCCAGGTATTGCTAAATGGAATATAACCAATGTTTTTCTCAGTTTGTATAAACTCGTGTAGCTACCTACTTACACAAATTAGAAAGTGTGAGGAAGATCCTTGTGACATGAAAAGAATTGCAAAAAGCTAATGCTTCACACTTCTCTGAAGTGATTAACCGTGCTGTCAGTTTATTCTGGCTGCCGCTTTCTATCATTGGGGGTCCATTATAGTCCCCGGCTGTTCATGAAGGTGTTATTGTCTCTGATAAGCCAGCAGCAAGATCACTAATGAGTCTGTGTGTGCAAATCAGATGCTGTTTCTCCCTGTGGGTTGCACTAGCTCAGCCGTAGCAGCCAACCAAATAATTATTATTATAAAAAAGAACAAGCATAAACATGTGAAGCTCTGTGATGTGGCGTCTGAAAAAGAGACATGCTTTCTGTATGAACTGGTTTCGCATTCAGTTCAAACCACGTCAACATACTACGACATGACCCGTGAGTGCTTTCCTGCACATTTCACACAGACATGGTTACTCCCAAATCCTCAAAGCTAAATGAGTTTCTTTGTAGTGCCAAAACATGACGAACACGATCCATAAGTAAGTTACACGGAAAGTCCAGATGGCTTATGTAATGCAGGAAAAAGTGGCTCTGTGGTTGTGACACACACACACACACACCCACACACGCACACACGCTCGCACGCACGCACACACACTTTCTGGGCCTAGCTCAGTTTAAAGTTGTGTACTTACAAGTTTTTCCAGGATTAGCACATTACAGGCAGCATTATTTTTGCAGCGTGGATCAAAGCAGATTGTTTTCCACTCTTGCTCTTACAACTAGCTAAATGTTGTGAAAGATTCCTCCAGAGTTGTAAATAATTCATCCTCTTGTTCTGTCTCCTCAATTTTTGACTGTCATAAAATTTTTATTAATACTATCAGATATGCGAAGTAAATTTAATTGTCTCATCATCTGTCACTGCAGGTATCCTCTCTGAATCTCCATCAGTACTTCTGTACACTGAAGACTGGACATCTAACCTACCAAGCAGTGACAGCACCTTACTTCCAGACTGCAATAAGGAACGCTCTGGAATCTGCAACCTCTCCTACACCTGGGATGCCACTACCTCCCTGAGGATGAAACCCACTCAAAATATCACTGCCACAAACCAGTCAACCAACGCCTTCCTAATCCCAGCTACACCCATGTTGGTGCCCTTATACACCGACTGGAACAGCGCCATGGCGGCCTGGGGCCTGGCGTGGGAGGCCCATGTCTACGGTGCAGGCGGAGTCTTTGCGGCGCTAACACTCGCCTCTGCACTCAATCTGCTTTGCTTGCCACTGAGATGTCCGTCTGGGTGTGGCTATTTTGCTCTAGTCAGCCTGTTCCTTCTAGCTGCTGCATGCACCAGGTCCTTCTCCCTTCTTTATGATGCCTATGGCCACCAGGATCGCATATCCTCCACAGAGGCCTCGCTCTTGCTCTTTGAAGCACCTTTTCCCTGTCTTACTGCGGCTTTCGGTTTGGTTTTTCTTCTCCTCTCAATGCGCTCAAGAATGCAGCTCTCATATTCAGCCTTTCAGAGACCCTGTTTCCTGGCCTGTCTCGTTGTCTTGCACTTTGCTGCTGCATTTGGTCCAGTGACTTTCTTGAAGTTCTACCGCCAAACGCCCCCTTTGTGCCTCTTTCTGTCGTTGATCTCTCGTGGAGCCTTTGTGGCACTCGCAACATTTCTATCTGCTGCCTATTTTGTTTTCTATATCTATGTGCGGGCAGACTCAAAGCACATCTATCATCTAAACAACACGTCTCCAACGCCAGCTGAACGCTACAACCGCTGCCCATTTGCTGAGAGTCGGGACTGGAACCGTGCAGCTATAACCGTTTGTATTTCAGCATTGTTTTCTCTAGCTTGTGCAGGACTGCAGTTTTATGCAATGCTTAACGCTATGGGTGTTATTGGTGGAGAGGAGGTATTCTACCCTTGGCCCTGGTGGGCTTTCCAGTTTAGCTGTAGACTGTGTGAACTTGGGGTCTGTCTCACCTTAGCTTTAGTGGTTGCTCAACCAGTTTTTTGTTCCGACCAGCTTCCAGCAGCTGGAAGTTGTTGGACTGAACTCCTAGCATCCAAGTCCCCCATCCTGCCGGGGACCTACCAGTGGACACTCAGCCAGCAGGAGAAGCTTGCTATTGTTGACACTGTTGGACTTGGCGAGACAGAAAGCCTTCCACTTTACACTCTGATGGATGAGAGACTTGGAAGCAGCCTGAATGGCTTGGACCTCCTCTACCACAGCAACCGGGCCTTAGTATATCGAGATCTCGACTTGGACTTAGGGTTATTGGGTTCAGAAAAACCTGAGGACGGGCGAGGCAGAGAGCCCTCAGGCGGATCTTCATTTTCAAGCGACTCCACTGCAGACCTGCGACCCCCTTCACCAATCAACTTGCGCCGTAGCATAGATGAAGCACTCTTCAGTGAAGCATTGTTTCCCATGAGCCTCTTCAGTCCTGTTAGACCTATTTGCTGCAGTGACGCATCTGTCAACAACCACTGGACGCTTCCAAGCAATGGCCCCTGTGATCCTCTCTCCACCGACTCCAGTCTTTATCGAACCTCATCCTGCCTCGAAATGGCCTCTCAGCTCCAGTTTTCCACCAGCCAGTCCCAAGGTGCAGCCACAGAAGGAGCTCCAACATCTCCTTCCACGGGCTCATCCTCCAGCAATTCATCAGCTGAACGTTGGAGAAGCAGTTCCTCCTCCTGCTCTCTGTACCGTGCCTCTCTTGCTGGCTCCTCTCTTGTTCTTTGCCCAAGTTCAGAGAGACATACAAGGCAGCTTCCACAGGAAGGTTCACATGTGGCCTCCCATAACCCACAAAGACACTACCAAGCTCTGGGAGCTGCCTCACAGGAAAGCCTGAACCTGTCAACAACTGAGACAGATCGATCTGTGCAGCAGGAATTTATTTCGGTTTGCAGACAAATGGATTCGTTAAGCATCTGCAGTGAGACTATAGATTTATAAAAACCCTCTTAATAAAATACTCTTATTAAGAGGGACCTGAAATGAGTGTCTGCTTTGTGCAGCAAGATGATTGGAATTTTAAATGGTATTTGATAGTGCATGTCAGCTTTACGTACTTCTTAAACACTATAGCTGCAAAAATGTTTCAGGAGGTTTGATAAGACTTCTTAAGGATTTAGTGAATGTTCTCGTGAGTCTAAGTGCCAAGACTGTCAAAAGCCAAGAGACTGTTTGTAAATTTTACATGTCTTATAAAAGCAGATGATGCTAGTTAAATTAAGAGTTACTTTTTATTAAGTGGTGATATAATAAGGAGGTATTTGTACAAATGTTTTTATGGCATTCCAACATTCCAATAGGTTGTACTGTGACAAATATAAGCTCTTACCTGCTACTGTTGTAATAACCTACATAAGCTTAGTTATTATAACAAATACTTAGTCTGGATGTTTTTTCTTTTCCCAAACGTAAACATCTCATATCTACATATTTCTCTGAGGTATGGTGCAGCACTGCCCTCTGCTGGCATATTAACAGTATATTTTACATCTGTTTCAATACAGTGTTGTAAGAGTGTTAGCCCCTTACAGATTTCATCAGTTTTTGCTTTTTTGCCACACATAAATGTTCCAACAATAATCAAACAAATTTTAACGTTAGGTAACGATAAAATACAAATATAAAATTCACTATTCAAATGACATAAAAAAAAAGCTCTCCAAACCAATCTCACCCTGTATTTGAACCGCAAACCTTATAATTGTGACAACCTTGGTTGCAGTAAGTTCCATTGAGAGCTTGCAACAACTAGCAGAAAGTTAAGACTTTGACTATTCCATTCTTATAACTTCACTTTATTTCATTATTTTTTCTTTTGTTTGTTTTGAGCAATTTTAATTCGAAATTGCTAGGTAACAGGATGTAAGCAAGGTGATTAGTTTCTTGAGGGTCTTGCCAAAAATGCTTAGCGTGTCACTTCAACCAGTGCTCATTTTACACATACATAAAATCATTGGAGGATATACTGTATGCTAAGAATTTAAAAGAAATTGTGAGAACTCACAGATATCTGTTCAATCACTTGGAGAGATGGATGCTGCTGTTCCTTCTTCTGGTTAAGGGAGGCAGAAAATACAAAGTAAAGTATTTCTTTAGACTTGGAAGTGGACTCCCCCGTTGCTGTAGATGGTGATGGAAGTGGGTCATGAATGAACTGAAATGGAAAACAAAGAAGCACAGCATGCTACAAAGACTATAAAACTATACCGTATAATCAGTTCCAATTGAGGATATCAAACTTACAGTTCACTGGAATTCAAGATGCAATGTTCCGTCCTTCAACTTTAGTGCATGCAACTTGCAGCAATCCTACATAGGTAAAAGAAAATATTTACAACAAGGATAATATAATCTTAAAAGCCTTTGTTGTATAATTAAGAGTTTTATTTAATTACACAGTGGCAATAAATTAACATCGTTAAAAAAGAGAGGGGTACAATTTGTTGAAGTCTGTGTAATGACTATTAGAGCTACATTTACAGCATAATATAGGAAACAAAGTTAGATGCTCAAAAGACCTCTTAGAGCACAAAAAGTAGGATAAAACAATTTCCACAGTCACTGTACGTTGTCTAAATTTCTTGCCAGTAATTGAATTTTGTAACTTTGAGAGTTAAAAATTGCTGGAGTCAGATAAAAAGTATTGTCCAGGTAAGCTGGTTTTTATCCTTTTAGCATTTTACCTGAGGAAGTTCACTACCCAACAGAAGCAGGTCATGCTAACCTGCTCTGTGCCTAAATTAGTTTATGTGTTAAGTCAACATTACTTACTTACATGTGTTAGTTTCTGTAGGGATTTTTTATAACACTAAAAAGGTATATTTACGTTGAAAATGCCGCTCTCCCTATTTTTGATGAGTCGCAGCTGCGCTAGTTGAGGGTTCTAGAAATGGGGCCCCTTCAGGGAGTTCCGCGTAAGTCGACCACTGTGGTTGAAAACTCGGCTCATCGTCGCGGCTCCGTGGCGCTTCGAAGACAGTCAGCCCTCGGGAACCCGCTGTAAGCCAGTCTTGTAGCACCCCTGTGTGGGGAGCTCTGGTCTCACCAGCCTGCAGATTATTTTCCTAAACTCTTTTTGAAATTTTTAATTTCAATATGGGTGACTATTTTATGGCCACGTTCGGCTAAGCTAGTAGCTCAGTCTGCTGTTAGCTCAGTAAAATTGATCAAAATGCACATTTCCCAAGACAGAAATCAGGATGAGGTCTGGGTAATATAAAGTGAATCATGAATTGTGTCAACAGCGTATTCATGTTCTAACACAGATTGGTTTCGATAGCTAGTTTCCTTTACTAAATTAAAAGTTTGATTACTGGGTTCTCAGTTTGCTCTGGTTGTCTTTGTCAGAACCATTTCGTTTGATTAACCAAAACATTTCTGTGTGACAAAAAAACATGAGATCTACTTTTTCACGGCACTGTACAATCCTGACTGGCATATTAATTTAAGTTGAAATAAAGCGTTAAATATTTGTCGTCTTTTTCTTAAAATTAAACCTAAATCTGATTGAAAAGAAATGAAAGACAGGAGCTCATGCACAGTATTGTATTTATTTATTTATTTTAACATATTAAAAACAGCAAAAGCAACTTTCCTCTTATGAGTGTTTTTACTGTAAACATATCCTAAAGTGATCTTCCTCAAAATCCCCTGATGGATAATAACTGAAGATTTTCCCATCAGTTTACAAAAAAAAAAAAAGAGAGAACATTTGGTTTTTGGTTGCAAAATGTGTCACTCTGTTGACAATCGCAGAAAACTGAATTCATACAGAGGAGAAACATTAATAAAATGTCAGTTGTGCTTTGTAGATGGGCTAACAGGACTCAGTACTTCACAATTAAGACATTCTGGACAGCTGAATGACCTGTTTTAAATAGGGAGTCTGGGAAAAATGAACAGCAGTTTCTTCAAACTTATTGAAGGCATTTGTTTTCTTCAGTTATAGTCATGTACATTTTTCTTTAAAGTCATTGTAGCTGCAAGCACTGTTAGTTCACCTTGTGTGGGATGGAGAAACTTCATTGGGTTAGAGAACAAATTAAAAACGTACGGTAAAAGTATGGCAAGGATATCCACTTTGAACAATTTCTAACTCCAACATCAAACTGAACGACGAACAAAGATACTCGAACAAAATGTGTGGCAAGAACGTGTCGCCATTCACTGAGCCGACATGTGTCCATCTCTATTTCAAGGCATACCTCTGGTGAACGGATAAAAACGCAACAAATCCATGCCTGACGGGAAAAAAACAGATGAGCTAACTGCCACACCGGTTTTGGTATCAAGGTTTAAAAACAAAAAATAAAATAAAAAGAAGTGTAGATACACTTGGCAGTATGTTTGCGATCTAAGCAGAATAGAAACACAGCCACGTTTGGCTCATTGGAAAAAACAAAACATGCATTATCAAAAACCTTCCAGCTGAAATCAAAGTCGCCAGGACTCCACAAGTTTAATATAAAGAGTTTTTCTCTGAAAATAAATATTCAGATTACGAACAAGGAAAAAGTCACTTTGACTAAGAGTTTATGATTGACCCATTATACATCCTAAACAAATCTGACGTTCGTTAGCTTTTGGTGCCCTCCATGTTAAATATACCAACAACACTGAGATTGGGCACTGGTTATTTGGCTCAGAATGATTGAATTTCCAAAGAGGAAAAGAAGAAGAAAAAAAAAGCCCCCACTGCCGATCTGCCCACTATTCCGATTCGATTAACAACGATGACAAACGTGTCAATTGTAAGAACGCACTATACACCAAGTAAATAACGTGCTGTAATACGAGCAGCATACATCTGCAATGACCTAAAATTATTACTCGGAAAGGTTTGCCGCTCCGGACTGGCACGGCGCACCAAGAGAGACGTGATGTCTTGTGTTCCGCACCCGTCGGTGTGCGTTGCTGAACGGGGATGGGTTACGCTTCAGGCGGCGCGTATTGCTGGTAGGCGTGGGACCCAAAGCGAGCCACAAAAAGACGCCGCTGATCTGCGCCACGGCCGTTTCTGACGGGACAAACACAACACGGCACGCCTTTACTCCGTCCCGACTTTACTGTGACCTCACACAACCTGGAGTTCACACGACCATCAGCCTCACGCACACCAACCTGGTGTGGGGCTGCACACTCATGAACCAAACAAACAAAAATAAAGTCCAACAGTAACCCTGATGCGCCACTTCTTAAGAGCAAAGTCTGAGGTGTTCAGAGTCGGTGCAGGTTTGAAGATTCTCCATTTGCTACGATGCCGTCCTCTACTCCGAATCCGCCGTTTTGTGATAAGTGAGCGAGTGGGCTTAACGCAGAGGAAGCAGAGAGGGTGTTGTTGCGGATTTTGGCAGAAGTTTTGAAAACATTTGGTCACTGTCAGATTGGATCTCCTTCACTCTTCCTTAAGTTCCGTTTAGTAAAGTCGCTTCTCATAACTGTGGAGGCAAAGAAAAAGATCAGCATTTAGTCTGGAGGGTGTCACTCAGCTTAAAGCCAGACTTCAGAAATGTGCTTAGCGTAAAATGTTCATTTGAAGTCTCGCTGTGAGCAGAATCATAGCCAGGGGAAGAATGTTACAAATTCATCGAGCCTCTGGTTGTGGATCGATGAATTTGTGTTATGCCTCTTAAATAAACAATCTTAAGTTATGTCACTGTGGTCCATCTCATACAACTGCTGATGCACCATAGAGTGTAAATTTCCAGATCTTTGGTTTCTCTCCGATATAGAAACCGTCAAGAGGTTGAAGAGCTAAAGAACTTAATTCTAGAAATTTTATATTTTGGAGTTTTTGAAGTTACTTACGAGTGTAGTCCATGAACGCCTCCCTCAACCTGTGCGGACATAGTTCGCTTCTCAAACTTCAGTTCCCCAGAGTACATCATAGAACTAAGAAAAAGAAAAATCTAGTTATTTTAATGTAGCATTCATAAATATTGCACGCGTGCTCCAAGTAAAACAGACACCCCACCGGAGGACAGACAGGCTCTTTGCTCCGATGTCCTGGCAGCCATGTTGGATTCCAGCTATGAGGTACGGTACAAACTTATGGATGGAGCCTTTGTCCTGGACCGAGCCCGACACGCCCTGAGCGACCTTCACCTTGTCGCCCTCACTGAAAAGAAGACATCACCCGCTCAAGACTCGCTTCACCCAAATATAATGTTTGCGTTTAAGACTTTTTAGCTCCCACACACCTAAAGTAGCGCTTCTGGCTGCTGGTGCTTTTCTCCATCGCATCCAGAGATCCCATACCCCGATACTTCTTCAGTCGCACGCCGTCTGAGAAGAAGTACTCTCCAGGAGCCTCGGTGGTCGCAGCTAGCAGGGAGCCCATCATAACTGTTGGGAGAGGTTTCACACGTGGTATGATAACAGATATTCAAACGGTGCTGTGAAATGGCTGGAAGTTGGACGGGGGGCTGTTTCTCATGGTAAACATTTGGGCCTCACCAGTCGATGCTCCCAGAGACAGAGCCTTCACCACGTGGCCCACGGTCTGGATACCGCCGTCCGCAATCACCGGCACACCAAAACGTCTCGCGTACTCTGCTACTTTATACACAGAGGTTCCCTGAGGACGCCCACAGGCCATCACTAAAAGGAATTTAAGAAAATAAATAAATACAGGTGATGCAGAGCAGGACAGTCTGCTGAAAGGGACCCGCAGTCCCGTAGCTTTGCAACCGATGAGCAGACTGTAAACTTTTCTGCATTGCCATCTTAGTGCTCAGTTGTGGAGTACCTTCCTGCGTGATGCAAATGGAGCCACAACCCATCCCAACCCTCAGAGCATCCACACCGGCATCAATGAGATTCTTGGCCTGGGCTGCTGTGACCACTGCGGAGGGAAAGAATAATTTTAAAATAAGACAGCAGCAATAACGACCCTTGCAACATTTTGTAAGACAGTTCCAAGAACAAATAGTTGTGTAGTGACTATTTGTTGACAACTCAAACTCAAAAATAAAAATAAAAACTCAAGAATTAAAGGTGATCAAAACAAAAGGTGAATCCAACTCAACAGTCACCTGATGCACCGTGGGTTTCTGGCTTACACAGTTCAAAAGGATAGAAAAAGTAAAAAATGCAGTTCTTTGGTTGTTTTATTCCACAGTTCAGGCAAAACGAGTTACAGGCGTCACAGGACTCTGCTTCTTCTCCTGCTCGGATTCCTGCACCTGTTCCCTCACCGATTGACTGACAGATTGATGACTGAGACTAGTGACTCATTCCATAGACTGGTAAAAAAAACCTTATGACCAGCCACGTGCATAATAAGTTACCTAAAATCCACCTATTTATACTGTGAATCTCCCACATCCCAACTGAAATTAATAAACTAATCAAGTGAATTACTAACTGTTGGGGTTTTTAAAATTAGCTCAAGACCTGTAAAGAACCAGACACAAGACCAATGAGGTTTTTATGCCTTCCTTTGCAAAGGCAGAGACCCACAACCTCTAACCCGCCCGGGATCAAAGATTGGTGAGCTCTGCTCAACTCTGCTTGGGAATTGGCTTTTATTGTGATGACCTTCTTCAGTAGAACAATGCTGAGATGACAAAACAGATGGACCCCTTGAGTAGAAAATTACATTACAGATAAAGAAAGAACCTTTAACAATAACTGGTCAGAGCCAGTTAGGTAACTGAACACATTTAGATAAAACACTCAAATAAAATGACAAAACAATGATTAGTTTTACCCAACACTTACCAATGAACTTATTCTAAATAACAAATTAAACAAAAAATTCTAATTATAAATCAACTAGACAATAAACAAAAAATAAGAATATACTAAATCTAAATTCTAAAATTTAACTGAAAATAGGGAAATGGCTCCTACATTCCAGCCCCTAATTGTGCATTAAATCACAATTACATCTCTAACTAAAGGAGCTATTCTAATAGCAAGCTCAATAATTAATGCAAAGACATTAAGTAATTCTTCTGTGCAATCAGGACAATGTCTCCAAGAGAGAGGTTTCTTCTCCGTCTCATCCATTTTTGTCTTTCTTGCATTAAGGGCAGATACTCAGAGATCCAACTTTTCCAAAAGAGTTCAGCCATATTCTGTACTTTCTTCCATCTCCGTCTGAGGTACGTGTATTGTTCCTGAAACGGTCCAGGTGGCAGAACAAGTTTGCTCTTCAACATTAGGATGCGATTGGGCGCGAGGGCTTCTAAATCATTTGGATCATCAGAGACCAAAGTGATGGGTCTGTCATTCAGAATGGCTTCAGCCTCACAGAAAACAGTTTGCAATGTTTCATCATCTGACCTGATGGAAGACACTGGACCACTCCGGCAGATGAATCTTCTGATTACATTACTTCAAGAAGTGGCATCCAGGGCATGAAACACTTTCAAATGAACAGCACAATCAACTCCCAACATCTGTAAATGGAGGTTTATCTGGTGGCATCTTTTCCTCGGCCATTTTTTGTTCCAGAAGTTTTTCTCCATTTCTTCTGCAGGTAACACAGACAGACAGGATTTTTCTGGCAGCAGAGTTTGCACTGATTATCCTGCATCTCTGATACAGTCTGGACAACATGTGGTTTCTACCTGCTGGACCAAGCAAATGGTAAATGCGACACAGAATTAATGTCACATGCATGGCTTTACACGGGACAGCCGGATGTCCAGCCTCAGGTGGCACAGCAGCTCCTCCGAGACGTCCACTCACTCTGAGGACTCCGTTATCAACCACTGGACCAAGTCCGTACAGCTGGCCATCTTCAGAGACAGCCCAAGCTACAGATGGTTTCAGCTTCATCTGCTTGCACTCCTTCAGCAGCTTGTTGTTCTGGTTCTCCATTACCAGAATGTTGTCCTCCAGCGCCATCTTTCCTTCACCGCTCGCCTCCTCCAGCTTTAGATGGGCATCCTCTTCTTCCTCCAGTGTGTTCTGGTCAGCTTCTGCTTGACCCAACTTTGAATAGATCTGCAGGTTCTGGCGAATCTCCTCAGCCAGCAACCCCTGTCCATCTTGGAGCTGGGAAGAAAAGTGGGTAGCATCTTTTCCCAGGTTGATGTTCTTGCCCTCTGCTTCATTGCAGATGTATTTATTGACGGTGCTCCTGTTCTTGGCAAACTTTCCTTTCAGGCTTGAAAGATGTTGCTCTGCAACACGACACTTCACAGACAAGATTGAATTTTCAGCCTTAAAAGGCAAATCAATGCAATAATGTCCATTTTATATTGTGGTATATTGTTCATGATATTCATAAACTTAAAATCTTCTCTGGACATTTCAATCTGCTGTTGGGATGTTTTTTCATTGAAATCATGATTCAATCAACATTGTTTCCAGATGTTTAACAGAAATCCTGTTTGCAGTGAAAGCATGGCAGCCTGTTTTGTCCCTTTCACTCCGGAGGGGACCATTGATGACCCATCTAACTCGGGTCCAAACTGCATATGGGCCTTCATCCCGACTGCTGATCAGCTCCCACAGCTCCATTACTTTAGGTACATTTGTGCCAATGAGCAGATCTATGTCAGCATCTGTTGTGGAGCTTGACGCTTTGCAGGTATGGCCACTTGTCAATGTCCTGCTGTTGTGGAACATTTCTCTTTGAAACAGGCATTAGTTTCTGTGTCATGACATCTGGAAGGTCAATGAAATCACTCTCATCAAGTGCTGCTACTTTTCTAAAACTCTAAAATTTAACTGAAAAGAGGGAAATAGCTCCTACAAGTTGCTTGATTTTAACCTTTAATTCAGACACTCAGCCATTTCCAATTGCAACAAACTCACCGTTTCCTCCCACCACTTGTAGTTCAGGATGCTTTTGTTTAATGTAGCTGATCATGTTGATCTGATACACTGAGTTGCCCTGTGAAGAATCCTGAAAATACAGAAAAAATTTTTTGCGTTAGGTAAAAGTATTCCACACTTTAGAAAGTTCTGAATAAAATATGAACAAATTATGTGTGGATTTTACATTACAAAACAACTGTATCATTGTGATTGCATTATGGCTTACATTTTCAGAGTTCTTGGTCCTTTCTTAAAAATAAATATAAAAGTTTATTATGAATTCTTAACAGATCATTCTAGTATGGTTAGGTTTTAAATATAGGACCTACAAAAACTACAGACTGGACAGAAAGCAGGAAGGAAATATTAATGTGAATGTTTTAACAGAAGATCAATAATAGAAAAATACAGCATAAAGATTTTACTTTAAAGGTCTTATAAGTATTTTAATGACTACAGAGCTGCAGTTTGTAGTGTATTTATCCAGCACAATTCTCCTAAAGCTCACAAAGTAACGCAGTGGTCAACAACAGCCACCAGAGGGCGCTCTGTGGCTAAACTCGCTGGAGGGATGATGAACTAAAATTCTCCTAACAGCAACTTCACGTCCTGACATGAACACAATGCTGCAGGTCATGCTGGTTTATCTTCCAACAGGCCTGTTTCTCAATCACTGCTAAACAAAAAAAAGGACACCTTTTCCCTAAAATAATAATCATCAAACATATATATATATATATATATATATAAATAATACCTACCAGCACAACCACATCAACCCCAGCCTGCACCAGTAGGTCCAGTCTGTATTTGTCATCCTCACGGGTGCCGATGGCGGCACCACAGAGGAGCTGTTTGCGTGGATCTTTTGATGCTAGAGGGTAGTCTCTGTTCTTCTTCAGATCTGTCCTGGCGATAATGGCCACCAGCTCGTCACGATCATTCACAATGGGAAGCTTGCCTGAAATGAGAGCGTCGAAATGAGCTTAGGAAGCAACACAGGTAACTCTGCTTTAACACGCCAACGTTCACCTTTTTTGCTCCTCTGTAAAATATCATTGGCTTCTTTGAGCGTGACGCCAGCCGGAGCTACCACCAAGTCCTCTCTTTTCGTCATAGCCTAGAAGATTACAAGCGTGAGTACGGCGATAAAACAAAATCAAAGTGTGGAAAAAAAACTCCCAGAAATGCAAAGCAGCACACCTCCTCCAGGGGTTTGCCGTGGTCTTTCTCAGAGAGGAAGTCAATGTCTCTGGAGGTGACGATCCCAACCAGCTTGCTGCCCATTTTTCCCGTCTCCGTGATGGGAATTCCAGAGAAACCGTGTCTTACTTTGGCCTCGAACACATCTCCAATCGTGTGACGCGGACTCATTACGAGCGGGTCTGTGATGAAGCCCTGTTCGAACCTCTGGAAAGGAACAGAAAAGTGAACGAAATCGTGAATCATTTTGTGACCAAAGTGGGTTTTTGTTTGTAAGTAAAGCAGAAGATGTAGCAAAAATCAACTCCACACAGTTAAGAAATTGTAATACATAGCACGCAACAACAACAAAAAAGTTAAACATACACAGCAATGACAAAAACATGCACCACACACAGAAGGTGAAAGTTACCATATGCTACATTAAAAAAAAAAAAAAAAGATAAGGGGAAAAAATTAGGAAAAGTCAAGAGAGCAGCTTCAGATTAATCATTTGTACTTTATTCCATTTTTGTAAGATTTGACAAAACAAAAACACCACAACAACAACCTCTGCAGTCAAAATAAAATACAACATGCATGACTAAAAAAATAAAAAATACCCATTGTTTTAGGGAAACATGACGGAAGCGGAAATTGTTCCTTACCTTGACCTTCCGGACCTCATTGGCCTGGAATTCAGGTGTGCAGTTGTGATGAATGAACCCCATTCCTCCCATTAGCTAGCAAATTAGGAAGGAAAAACCACATTTAAAAAGTCGTACACTTAGATTAAAAAAAACATGAATAAAAGTGAATTCTGCATTTCCTTACCGCCATAGCAATTGCCATGGCCGATTCTGTGACGGTGTCCATGGGCGATGAGATGAGAGGCGTTTTCAGGGTGATCTTCTTGGTGAGCGCCGACGTCAGGTCCTGTAAAAGTTAAAAAAGGTTGCACACTTCATCCAGCAGGGGGCGTAATACACTGTGTCACTAGTTTTTAGTTAATGCTGGTTAAAGGGAAAGGAAAAACCCCAAAGTGTCTCAGTTTGGTGTTACTCTGATTTAAGATGGCTGAACATCCAATCCAGTAAATTGTGTTCTGACTCATCACTATTTCCTCCCTAAACAACAGAATTTATCTTCACTTATCATCCACTCCCACAAGAACCAGCATTTTTGGGATTTTTATTTTTTTTAACACTTGTGAAAGAAAAATAAATAAATAAAACAGAAGCAGCATTCCTCGCATGGGAAACCGGCGCATCAGTCTAACTCACGTCTCGAAGTTGCTCTTTATCTCACGTAGACGTAAACTTTGGAGGCAGATCGCCGTGTTTCTCAGGAGGTCACAGCGAAGGCAAAAAGTATAATATCGTATTCTGATTTTACTCAATGGGAAGCTTTGAGCCAGAGAGGGAAGTCAAAAAACCACACAAATTTAATCAGATATTGCACAACGGCATAAAACTTCAAGTATCAAATAAGACTGATGGGTGTTACGGTTAGTATTTCCCCATCATGACCTTCCATGTTTGTTGTGATCAGAGATATTCCTTTAAACTCGTTTCTTTAAAACAGCAGCAGAGATTATAGATCAATTTAACTAAAACCCTTAGAAATGGACGGAGCAGAAGAGGGAGGCTTCATTTCGCGCAAAGCCCAGAGATTAACTCATCTGCTGAGAGACGGGTGAGCCACTGACCAGACGTGAACGTAAACACATGAGGGCTGTGGGTGCAGCCGGCGTCTAACCACACTAAGCAAAAACAGCAAGTCAGAAAAAGAGCAGCTCTCGTGTCAGTAAGAGGTGGAAAATACCACGACTTCTGTAAACAACTGGATATAGAAAACGAGGCTGTGATGCACAGTGGAAGATTTTACGTGCGGCTCCGCTTTCTTTTCGTTTAAGAAGATCATTTCCAAACGTTTTCGACGTGAGGGAGCAAAGTGCCAACCAGAAAGTTCTAGCTCACGAAAAAAAAAAACAACAAAAAAAAAAAACTCACCACTTCATCAGAGGTAAAGTCAATGAAGCCAGGCAAAATCAGGAAGTCACTGAAAGACAAAGAAGAAATCAGAAATTAAAGAGAAAAAAAAGGGAAAAATAATGGATCATCATTGAAATCTCAAAACATAATCAATCTTTAATAGAAACTCCAGGAGCTCCAGATTAAGACTTCACTTAATATGAGCCGACAGAGCAACATAAACCGTTTTTGGACCAAACTGAGGACTTGAATTACATCTTATTGTTACGAGTTGCCTCTTGATGTTTTCCCAGAAGAAAAACATGGCTGAGAACAGACACTGAGGACAGCAGGGTATGCCATGTAGCTGCTAAGAAGCTAGAGTTGACCTCTTTGTGCCGAGTAAACACTACAGGAACTAGAATGAAAGAATTTTGAGGAGAAAAAGCTAGACAGAAATAGTGTGTGTCGCCCCCCACCCCCTCGCTTCAGGCAGTCTGTGTGTACTTAGTGGTTTTTGCAGATGGGTGTGAGACCATGCAGTAGGCGAATGGAACGGCACAGGACTAAATGGGAGCTTTGCATTTTTAAAATGAAAAGCACATAGTAGGAACGGATCCAAACTGAGGAGAGATGAGCACTAATGGTGTACATGAAGAGTGCAGGAGAGTGGAATATGAGGGATGACTTTTAATCTACTTTGCGTCAGCGTGGGTGGAGACCAGGAGTCAAAAATAGCTTCCCTGAACGGGACGCTAAATGGCAGCAGGTCCAGCCGAAAACGGTACGCAGGGTCCACATCTGTCAGCATTTAGCTGAAGCCTCAGACCTCAGCAGCATCACAGTCTGAACCGACTCTGGAGTCGGAAGCAAACGGGCTCCGACTCCGAAGGGAAACAAAAGCTTGTGGCCTTATTGTGGTTTTCATTTGAATGTTAAATGTAGACAAATCCAGGACGCCAAGTGGGAGTGTTTGAAGATAAACAAAAACAAAGGTCACTCTGCTCACTTTCTTTCACCTTAGCATTCAATGGATCTCGCATTTTTTGCATAGGAGCAATCAAAGCAAATTAAATAAATCTAAAGAGCATTCTTAAAATCCAGTATCAAATTAAAACCATTTCAAACCTATAAATGGTATGCATAGACACCCATTACTTGACTGTGAAGAATAATGTTGTTCTGCATGCCAATCATGTTTCTGAATCAATGCTGTCTGGCTGAATGTTTTTGTACAACCATGAATTATAGTGGATGCTTTAATTTTGTATTATCCTTTGACTTGTGTATTTTTTGTTTTAACCCATTGACCTTTTCCAATCATTCTCATGTAACAAACTTCAAATTTACATTTATTTCATTGCAAATTCACGTTACAGTCTGAGAAGAGGAAGGAAAGTGAGCCTGAATTGGGTTCTCTTCTACCTCCGTCTTTAGAGTTGTTGTCCTGATGAAAGGTGAACCTCTGCTCTACTTTCAAATACTACTCAAACTATCCGGTCTGCACTATAATCCATCTCCGCCTTTACATCAAACATATCATGTTACAATATTCTTGTTAGGCATTGTAATTTAATCCCCGTCATGGTGCCACTTTTGCTTTTACAACGATTAATCTCTCGACATTAAAAAAAGTAGTCCATCTTCTTGTTTCTGCTTGTTACACAAATAACAGCCGGGCTTAAAGATGTCAAACGGTCTGAAGAATTCAACATGCAGGTGCACATATCCGAAAGAGCAGACCGACGTCTGAAGTGCATTTTCTGCAGGAGGTATTTATGGCACAATGATACAGGAAGTTTAGACTGTCACCAACAATGACTTTGCTGAATTTCAACCAGTGCTACAATCATCTTTTTTTTTTTTTTTTTTTTTTTTAGAGAAAAACAAAAAAACTAAACAAAAAGACAACGAAACCTTTAACTAAGTTACACGATGCCCATTCGGGCAGCTATAAGTTAAATGTTTTACAGCAACAGGAACGTTGTCTTATTGCTAAGCAGCAGCGAAGCAGAAACAGAACGATGCCAGAAATTTTGCGATTTTCAGCTAAGAATTAAAAGTGCTTTAGAGGACAGCTGTAAAGGGATCCCGGGCATGAGTAACAGTTGAAAACTCATATAATGGTTGGGGATTTATGCGAGTGGAAAGAA
The DNA here is from genome assembly GCF_904066995.2 of Poecilia reticulata. Lineage (NCBI taxonomy): Eukaryota > Metazoa > Chordata > Actinopteri > Cyprinodontiformes > Poeciliidae > Poecilia > Poecilia reticulata. Next base: position 6,873,489 of record NC_088852.1, on the reverse strand, counting down.
GCTGCGCATGCATCTCGGTTTCAGAATCTGTTTGTTCCAAAACAAAACAGATGGATGGCTTTATGTTTTGCCATTTCTATATAGGTGAAACCTGAGGCTTACTTACACTGTAGAAAATAAACTGAACTTAACCTAAACTGTCTGATTTAACCCTGGTGAACAAAAACAAACAGGTTATGCGTCTTTTAATACAGTGTACGTAAACCTATGGGCTTCAACTATGAATTCAAGTTTCAAATTCTTGGCCAGCTGATCCATAAAGCATGTGCCACCAACATGGTAAGAGAGAAGCAAGAAAGGGTGAGGCAGCGGTGCTTAATTAGACCCTCTGACGGAGCAAAGAATGTGCAAGAAATAGCATAAAGTGTTAGTCATGCATTTTGTGTTTATGAGAGAGGTCAAGCACTTTACTGATCTGTTTAGGTAAATAATAAGCTTTATGCTGACTGGAGCGATTCCCCCCCCTCATAACAAAGATCAAGTTAAGCATTCAAGCAAGCTTTTGACACTTTATTGCATGAAAATCCTTATATTTTGGGATAAATGCAAATAGATTTTCCTTAAAGAGCAATAATTTGCTTCCCCCTTTAAATAAAAAACAAAAAAAAACTATCCTCCATAGACAGAGGGTTTCTTTAATAGTTTGAAGATGACTGGTTTACTCACTTGAAAGTCAACCCATCTCCTTTAGAGCATAGCTCTTCAGCCGTATGGCCATCCGAGACAACACACTGTTGGTCAGATCTGCTGGTTCAAAATGCGTTGACCATTACAAAGCACTGATGTGCACACTTAACTTAGCCTAACCTAATTGAGCTCTTAAAAAAAAAAAGTAAACCTTTTGATTCTGTTTCACTAATGTACAGAGATGTGTGGGGAAGAAAAAATAAGTAAAAAACACTTCCATTCTGTGATGCGTGGATACTTACTTGTACGTAAGGCCGTCGCCAACTGAAAAGAGCTGCTGTGCCGACAGTCCGTCATCTGGGATGTAGCCCGTACCACCACTGATTAAATAATCCGCCATGCTGCCAAAAGATCACACAGAGGCGCAACCTCAGGAAAAAGTATAAAATATGCACATGACGACAGGGATTGAATGTTTTGCAGGACCTGTATAAAATGCGGGTGTTCTATACGGAACATTTTAAATCACATAGAAGCTTAGTTATAAAGTAACCCACTGTCACCACGAGATCTGAACTATTGCATCACAAAATAGGAAAATAAATAAATAACAGTGCAATAGTCCTCACTCTATCCAATGTGCAGCATAAACCCTGAATGTTGACCGAGTAACACACAAATCCATCACTGTAGGTAAACAGAAATTTTTTCTTAAATTTAGCCCAAAATTATAGTAAATTAAATGCTGCATTACACACACACACACACACACACACACACACACACACACACCCCTCTGCACCATCATATGTATCTTGACTGAAGCGTTACTGGCCTGGTGACCTAGATTAGATTATCGGCAGCCAGCAAACACTAGCTGCTAGCACTCCACACCCGTAGATAACAAAAAAATATGATGCTTCTGATCATTGTTGTTTACATTGAGGTGCATCAATGGATTATCTCCATCTGACCATCTACGATAGGCCTTAAAATCTATTACGAGGGCCGCTTATCTCTACATTTTGGGAACAGGATGCAGCCCACCTTATGGTATTTCCCTAATCTTGTTATCTTTTAACCGTTTTTTACCATGCAGATGGAAAAGGTTATGAGGAACTAACTGCAATCAAACTATAACTATCTACCAGCAAAACAAAAACCTGAAAAACGTGTCTCTTTTTTCTGCAGCATTTGGAAAGGTATATTTAAGAGTAATGAAGCGAGGATAGTGGAAAAACACAAACTACTTTCACTGAAGATACACTAGGCAAATGTCGCAACTATTAGTTCTATTTTAGCGTTTTAATCACGCCGAATTAGAAATAAGGTCCACATACATTATTCATCCTGTAGAATGTTCCTATAAATAATGGTGAATATCTAGAAGGAAGACTTCTATTATTTTTTCACATATTTCTAAAGCAAGTTTGGCACTGGACTCACACGTGTCCTTTTTTTTCCGGCTGTATACCAGAAAAAAACTTGCGAAATAATGTCCTGTTAGCAAAATTTACTGAAACTTCCGCAAAAGTTGCATTAAATTAACTATTTAACCGGGAGAAAGAAAATTGCGTTAACACCTGTTTACACACTTCAGTCGCTACATCTAGGTTAGCTAGTTCAATGATTAACATTATTAGCTTGGAGCAATAATGTCTAATAATATCTGCCAGTCACTCTCAGAGGTTAAACAGTCCAACATTACCATTACCACCAGTTTGTAACGCCCATATAAATGTTAAAGACCTAAACTCTGAGTCAACAATATTTTATCATTTTTAAAAGCTTCTAACGCCATAAAGCTACATAAATAAAATTCAAACATTTCGGACAATTTTGCTGTTAAACCCATTATAAAGCCAATATATTTCCATATTAACGATGACGAACTTGTGGGTAACCACATGAACTACATCCAGACTACTCCGTTGTAGACATGTGGGAGCGACCGCTAGCATGTAGCATTAGCAGCTTTTGTTGCCCTGTCTTAGGGTTCAGTCAATTCTTCCGGCAATTTAAGGTCTACGACTTAAGCTTGCACGCCGTTTAGCAGCCACTAAAGCGGCTTAAACTGTTTAAGTTTACCCCAAGAGTAAAGTCGAGCATCTTTCTTTGAGTAAGCTAGCAGCTGCCTCAGAAACCAGATGCCCACGTTGACGAAAAATAGGGAACAACTTTCCAGCTGCGAGACCCTCGCGAAAACCGTACGAAGGCGACTATAAAGGCGGAACTACGTCGATACCTCGTAGAGAAATGAACAGGATGAAAACACAGATCCTTCTTCAGTCCAAGATGTGAATAAATATGTCTGCAGGAGGCTGAGAAGTGGTTGCTTGGTCGCTGTGTCTGCAGACAGTGTTGGTGTTATGTACTGAGAGCAGCGTCACATCCCCTCCTCCCCACCTCCACCATGTTAACCCAATCAATCCTGCGATCAGGGCCGAGATAAAACTGTATGGGTTTGGGTGCCTACGCAGAATCCTGTTAGGGGTCATACTTCCACTAACCACCTGAACACCGGTCAGCAGCTACATTAGCCATGTTCCAGATGCAATGCCAGATAAAATAACAGTGTGTTGCAACAGTAGTAATGCTGCTTGGAAGTTTTCCCACATTTTGCAGCCGAGCAATTCTGTTTCCTGGGATTGTTTTCTAAAGACCAGCACACGTAATTGTGAAAAAGTGGAAGAAACATTACTTGTACTGTTCAACATTTACTAATAAAAGAAAAAAAAAAATTACAAATGAAAATCATGGTATGTTTTTATATTAAGAGCAACTGCTGAAAGGCACTACAAACAGGCTAACTAGCATTAGCATTGTGAATTCTGAACGTTTCAGACAATGAACAAGAACATTTTGTGGCTTTTCAGTTTTTACTTTTATCAGATGCGCAAGACCTAATATGTCTCATGACTGCTTGTCTTTTTTTTTTTAAGTGAACCATCTTGTTAATGTTAGAAAAGGTTGTTTGAAATTGTGTCTCATTCACATGATCATAATTGGCCTGACTGCACAGAGCGGTCACCACTTCCTTCACATGAAAGCAGTTACGTGAAATCTAACCATGCAAGGTCGGCATTATTACAAGTTGAGTTTTTTATTGTTTGTTTGATTTTTTTTATGTTGTTTTTTGGGGTGTCTGTTGGGTCATCGTGTTACTTTGGATTAGCCACTTTCTGCTCAGATAACATCTCATATTGGGAAGTTAACAAGTGTCAGAGGATGTCATATTTTAAAACGATAAGAATACACTCTGAAACTGCAGCATGACTTTACATGAACGGTTTCAGAAGTAATCCTAAACCCCTCTGTACACAAACCTCACAAGCGATAGCTGTTCCATGCAGTCATGCGTCCTAATTGATATGTTGCCCTTGTCATCAAGCAGATGTCAGCCAAGAATCATTTCCTGTTGCTTCCTCACTGCTAATTTTATCTGTCATTACCTCCCTGCAGCTCCGAGAGGCCAGGAGAAAACTGCCAATCAGAACTTTGCTGTACAAGCCATTGCAAACAGAGGGCCGAATTTTGACAAATATAATTCACACTCCTGAGTTACTTGATATCTGCCGAGTTGACTCAGGAAGATCTGTTACACGCTGTGTCTTTCTGTGATATTGAATGTGGGTCATTACAGATATGGGTCAGTGGTTCTTTTGTGCACTGGTGCTATTCTGAGCACTTGATTCAGCGCTGTTTATCTTCCCCGCTGCATTCTGCCTGCTCTGGCCCGAGTGGTGAATCACAGAGCTTGTGCACGAGGATCAGAAAACGTCGGGTTCAAAATGGCACCAGTCTACTCGAGAGGAGCTCTTAGTGTTGCGCGTTCGCGTCGACTGCATCAACGGCGGGTCAGTTCAAACCACGTGTGCTCACGGTCAGACAGACCGACATGAACTTACTTGGCATGTGTGACTTGAGTCAAATTCATCTCACAAATTTGAATATCATCAAAATGTTTCATTTGTTCCATTTTTATGTTATTTTTCACTTTGACGATTTAAAGTTAACGAAAATCCAAATTCAGTTTCTCAGACATTTTGAATATTTCATCAGGAAAACTCAATACTTGATCAGAGCTCCTTTTGAATTACTTTATCAATCCAACATGGAGGCGATTGACCTGTAGTTCACCTGCATTTTTCAGCGTGGTGCCTCATCTGTGTCCTTTTTTTCTACTACCTTTTTCCTTTCACTCGACTTTCCTCCGGGACATCCTGTAGCTCAACCGTCCGGGGAGCAGCGCCGACAGTCAGACGATCAGAGAAAACTGTCTTTCAACGGAGAGCTGAACGGTTTACTGGGAGCGCCTCTACTGGGGAGCAACGTATCTGAATCCACCAGACCCATTTCCACAGACTGCAGCGTCCAGGAGAGCCAGAGGATCTGCCTGACTGGTGATGATGGGAGCACCTGTCTCCCCATTGTCTTAAACAATGTGGAGATCGTGGTGAGCCAGGACTCAGGCATCAACAGCAAGACGCGGGGCCCCAAGAACTACTGGGGGCATACGTATTTTTTATGCTCCCAGTCATAGGTTTGATGAGCCTGGTTTGTCTAAAGAACCTGACAAACCAGATTATTTTGCAGTGACCAACCCTCCTCATGAAGGGAGTATGAAGTATGAACATGTAAGATGTTGAATACTCACTTTTCTGGAGAAAAACCCGCTTGAGTCCGTATGGCGTTGTACCGCTGGGCTGCTGTTTCGTGTCTATGGACATGTGAAATGCTCTGGATGCAGCGATCCCCTTCCTTTAGCGGAGCACTCGTATACGAAGGCTGTGTGTCCCCTACAACTCCTCGGTAGTCGATGTGCTGGCTCTCTCTCACTCCGTCCACACAGCGCCCGTATTCAAATCTTTCCATCGCTGGCCCTGAGATCTGACCCTGAATCTACTGGGGCCCCTCAGTCTTGTTGTGCAGCAAGTTATGTCAACAGAATTTAAAAAAAAAGAAAAAAAGAAAAGATCTCCAACAGCCACTTAAATCCACAGGGAAGTAATCCCCAAAACAAAGCAAGATAAACTTAAAGCAATCATAAAATTTGCAAAACAAATGCAGTATCCTAATATGAATCCTGGCAAACACTCGCTTTCTTTTGCTGAAAGAAAGTTGTATTTTATTTTGTCTTGTCTTGTCTTGTCGGTTGTCTTTTCTAGACAATTGAGTCTAAAAAAAAAAAAAAGTTCAGCCTTTCTCAGACTGCTCCGTCTGCTGGTGCACAGGATGCACCTGCCTGCAGAAAGATACCGGCTACCTGTAGGCGTGTCAGCACGGGACGTCGCCTAGGAGATTCTCCCACCCAGAAGGCGTCACTGTGGCAATGGTCCCTGCAGCATGCATTGTTGTTGTTGTTGTGGCGAGCCTGCTGAAATCTTGGAAGAGGAAAGACTTTTTTTTTTCTATCTAATGTCCTTGTGCCCATCTTGAAGAGGAACCCATTGCCCTCAGCTCCTGAGTACAACAGGAGCGTTGCCGTCCTGCTGAGTGCTCCATGAAGCTCTCTTAATGTTCCGCTCTCTTTCTATGTATGGGTTAATCCTGCTTTCTATCAGCGGGCACAACGTCACGTTCACAAAGAGGATTGCGGCATTAGAGGCAGCATGGTCTGAAAAGAGAGCAACACATTTTTACACCTGCGAGAGCAACGCCGACATCACAAAGGTGAGTTATTGTCTGGAATAGATAAGTGCTAAAAGTCAGAGATTCAGCCTAACCCGACATACTGTGCCCAAAGCACATTTGTGTCGTCGTGACATTCTTGAAAGCAGATTGCACCAACAGGTTGCGCAACCTCTCCAAATGGATTCAAAACCACTGTTCCAAATAAAAACAAAATCATTACCTTCGGTAAGTATGTGCAGTTTGACACATGTGCAGTACCTCTTGAACTTTCCCACATTTTGTTTTGTTGTGTTATATCCACAAGCTTCAATTAGGATTCTATGTGATTGATAGCAATAAAGTGGCGGCAAACTGACCCATTTCAAATTCAGCTACAAAGGAAATCTAAAAGCTGACGTGCCTCTGTAGTTGGACCCCTTTTCCCTGATACCACATAGTAAATGTACAACCAACAGAACGAGTACACGCAACTCTAAAGCTACCAAGACTTGGCTGCCTGAACTGTTAGTCAAACATGCCAATGAATCTAACCTCTCCTCCCCATTTTCTGCCACTTTATAATTTTCCACAGCCTTGTGTTGGTTACAAATGTACAACGATCCTTGTCTATTGAGGCTCTTATCTCATGAACGAAGGAGAGCCTTGGTTTCAGTCCCCTGGAAATCAGGACTGAGTGACTTTGACAGCTGGTGAGACGTTAAAATGGAAAATCCTCTTAGCCAGCCCTCTGGGCTCCAGTCAAATCTTCCCATATACCTCCACCATCACTGCTTCTTTTGACAGGTTTGAACAGAAACTTTTCGCCTACAAAGTGTGCATGCCGCCAGAAAACCGACTGTCGGTTGCGAAGGACGGGCCTGCCAGCTCTTTCCCAGAGTGACTGCGGTGCGAGCTTAATTTCATCTGAGAGTGTCACATGCAGGACAGCCCTCCTCTTAATTCCACATGTGCAGCTCCTCAGTGGATTACATTTAGCATAATGAACATCATGTGCACAGCGTGGACAGCCGCTGACCCATTGAGACAAATTGAAGTCATAAGGTTGAACAGGCAAGTAGCTATCCCACAGTGAAAGAGTTCTCCTGTTGTATAAAAGAGAGGCCATGGCGGACGCATCTCAGATGATCCGAATTGATTTCACATCGCACATCTTGAAAGGAACCGGGGCCATCCATTTCAGTAAACCAAAGTAAACGCATTCCTCTTTTCCTCGCTTAGTGTCTCTGACAAAGAAAGAAGCACAAAAAGCTAAGAGGGGTTTTAGTTTGGTTTATTAAATTGGGAAAGCATTTATTTTTCAGTAACTCGCTAAGTGAGACATGATTATGTTCATAATTACACACAGGCTGAGGTTTTTTGATCTTTATTTCTGCTGATTATGATGGATTTCGGCTTGCAGCTAATGAAAAGGTGATATGTGAGATTAGAATATTACATCACACCAATAAAACAAACAAACATTCAAACACAGAAATGTAGACTTAGTGAATACCATGTTTAATATTTGCTTAAAGATGGTCATTTTTCATATTGTACTTTTCATCTGACAAATAAGTCTCTGAAAAATGAATTGTTCTAATCCACTGAATATGACTGCATGCTGTAAATGTCGTTTAGTTATAAAATATTCAGACCAGTCAATTAAACTAATAGATTACTATATCTTCAGGTCAAAGAATCTAAACGAAAACTTACAACTAGACAGAGTATAAATTTTATTCAGGCGATTAAAAACAGCAAAGGTTGTTGTTGGTGTTCCAAACTGTTAACTGCTGCCACCTAGTGGATTTTTGTGTCATTGCATTGAACACCATTCATTTCCTGAGTCAGATATTTCATCATCTGCATTGTTTTTTTTTTATTTTTAATTTTGTTTCTGTTAATTTACTCCAATTAACTGGTCCGTTTTTTAAACAAACTGATCCGCTCTGGGGTTACTACCACAGTATTAGACATCCTTATGAATAATCATAAACGAGCAATTTTAATTTAGTGAGTTTTGTGCTCGATTAAAAAAATTGTCTTTTACAATTTATGACACAGGTAACTATTTTCATATTCTGTCACATTGCAGCCATAAACTTCCATGCGTTTTATTGGGTTCTTAATCGACAGACCAAGAAAAAGCAGTTCTTAATTATCAAATTGATCAAAAATTCACATTTTTTTCTTTTTAGAAATATGAACTTTCATCACTTTATATCTCTGCTTTCTTTGAATAAAACTCAGTTCAACCAATTTTATTTAAAAGTCACATAATTAGTAAAAATAATCAATTTTTGTGCAACATCATCTCAGTATAACTCCACACAAAAAAAACACAAAACAGGCATCTTTGGAAAAACTGAAAGACAAAAGAATCAACAAGAAAGCTGCAAGATGTTCCATTTCAGGTTTGTACTGGCCATTAAAGTGATAAACAAAGAGTAGGCTCTGTTTGGTAGTATACCAAAATTAAATATTTTAACCTTTCTGTAAAAAAAATCATCATACTCTGAAAAACTAAAGATAGTGGTGGCAGCATCATGCATTATTTCCTATAGAATAGACTGGGAATCAGCTAAGATTTAATGGGAAGATGAATGGAGACTAACAGGACGACTAATGTGAGGTTCCACACCTCAAAATTAATAATCCAGCGCCTTTTCCCTGTTTTGTGGTTTTCTTCTTCAAGCAGCTGCGTACTTCTGCCTGAATATTGAGCAATTTGTCTTTCAGAGAACACTCTCATCTTGGGCTAGACACTGTAATGAAAACCAGAGAGAAATCTGAATTGCTGGCTGCCTTCCAGGATCACTTTGGCTGCTTGTGAAAGGTGCCGAGAATCAGCCATTGCTCTTGTGCACGATAAAACCAGTGCATTCAAAAATGACTCATTTATTACGTATTAACTCACACTGACCATTTACCAAAAGAACATTTAGTCATCTTTTTCTCCATTATTGTCTTTATTTATTTTTTTAACCCTTCTTACAAGACGGTTCTGGATGGTTAAAGCCATCTTAAAGTAAGTGTAAATTGAGCGTGTCTTACAGTTTACATTGACACATGACACCGATAGTATTGTGAAAGCTTCCATTGTCAAGTTTGAACTTGCTTGGTGTTGAATGGACGAGAACTTTCTTTGACTTTTTTTTTGAAAAAGTGAAAGAAAATACCTTCATCCGCTCCGAATGGACCACAAAGTCTGACAAAATACGTTTGTACTTCGCTCCACATGCACACTAATTTTCAGAAAGCTACTAATTATTGCCATTTTTTTGCTTGGAGGCATTGAAAGAAACGTACAACAAAGGCTTGTATGTTTAACACAATCATTTACTCAACACTGCTGTTTTACTTGGTGTTGATTTGGCACGATTCAATTGGCTTGCATTTTCATTCAGTGGTTTTCGGAGCGCCGAGTCTCAAAGTGTGTTGCGCAACTCTGGGTTTTCATGCACAGGAAGTCATGAGACTTGATCCTTTTCCTAAAAATCTGAAACAGAACAGTTACTCTGACGCAGCTTATGCTGATCATTACACTTTTCTCTACAGAGAGCAAATTCTTCCAAGTAGAGATTATCACCATTTATCATTAGATGCGCTTTAGGAGATTTGGAATCGTGCCTGCTGGCTGGAGTAATGTTATTTTACTGCAGTAAATTAACATCATGTCTGCTTAATTTCATCATGCTCTGGGTTCTGAAAGCGTAAATGGACTGTGAAAGGAAATATTTGCCCAGCAAGTCTGAGCTGGCCTTTTCTGGACGGGGTGAGTGAGTGTGTGTCTGTCTCGTCACACACACTCATTCTTTAGGCACAAGTCAGAATGAACTTCAACTTTCTTGCTAATAAGTCTTCTCCTTTATTTGCTAGCACAAGGAAGTGAAACCGTACGTTGTATTCTCACATTTTCAGTGTTAGTCTCCTTAACAGGCCATCGATGTTCCAACAATAAAAAGTGACCGTTTACAACTTTCTACCTGCTTTAAATGAAAAGGAAAAACTTTGGAGGTTGTCCACCTCCAAACTATTCACATTTTGATTCACACAGACATTCAGTCAGAACATGATGATTGACAGATATTGTTCATTTGTATTTCTCCAATTACACTATTGATACGTTCAGTTCATAGCAAAACCTGTCATTGTGCGTTGAAAGGGAAGAACTGCCTGCTGCTGTGACCAAATGGTCAGTATGAAGGACTGGTAAACATGTTGTTGTGGTATCAGACTCTGCAATAAGCTTTAGAATGGAAGCAACCTAAACTACAAGTAACTATACACAATAAACACATTTTTATGTGCATCACATGCTCTAAGAAAATGTTGCTATCTTTACCAAAGACCAGAACCAATGAGGGCTTCATTTCACTTATATCTGTGGTTGGCTCCAAAAATCTGAATTTTAATACTTCTGCTAAATGTTAAAGCAAGTTCCTTTTAAAGTGTCACATTCATCTTTATGTTTGCTTATAGTGTGACATTCTCATTTTTGGCCTCTTTCTCTGTTTTTGTGTGATCCAGGATTACATACTTTGGTATGAAGTTTTTACTGTGTAGATTTTAGCATTTTGCTTTTTTTTCTTCTTCTTTTGTCTTATGTTTCAGATGATCAAAATTCTTTAATATCAGACAAAGATAACTTTAGCGAATTCAAAATGTTTTCAAATGATAATTTCATTTATGGAGGCAAAATAGCTTTCCAAGCCTACACGGCCTCACGTGTAAAATTTAATTGAGCACCTCGGCCAAATAACATGTTCTGCTACCTTTGGTAGCAACAGCTGGTGAGAGCTGGAGTTTTAAAGTTATTTATAACAACTAGTTATTGACTCAAGAGGCAGCTACCTGTCCAAGTAGAATCATATTGGTTTGTACAGCTTTTTCCTTAATAATAAAAAAAATTACTTGAAAAGTAAAGTGAACGTTTTCTTTAACTTTGAACAATATTCCGAATCATTTAAGAGTAACAAAAAAAAAAAAAAAGCAAAAATAATAAATGGTAAATTAAAAATCTAATTCAGATGAAGCCAAATGGCACTCCTAGTTTATAAAATGCTTGTGTATGTTCCCGAACAAATTGCAAAGCATCTGGAGAGAAACATGCAGAGACAAGAGGGCCAACACTTTCCATGTAGGTCAGGCCTGGCTGTTTTAGGTCAGTAGCTTAGATGTTTTTGCTCAAATTTAACCAAAGCAGACTTTAGAAGTCAAGTTTTATTTTGTTAGCAGGAGTCAAATATGACGCAAACTCTCACTTTTCAAAAATCTTTATGACAAGAAATATATTTCAAATAATACTCTACCGTCCACAACAGCTTGGATCTGTTGCGTGTACCCTTCAGAATTTGGAGTACTTTTTAAACCCTCCTAGTTTTTGTCATTTTTTAATTATTTTATGAAAAACTGTGAACATCAGTCTTATAGGTTTTTATGAAGTGTTCAGAGTGTGGGGACCTGGCATAAGAAGTCAGCCTCGGGTTTTTGCTCCGGCCCTGGATAGAGTGAAAAGCTGCGAGGGGAAAGTCAAGAATGAACCTAAATGTTCTTGCAGTGACATGCTACTCTAGGGAAGAATAATTGATGTCTTTTGTGATGTGGTTGATAGCGACGAAGCGTTGTACAGACTCATCAAACCATGTAATGAGTGCTGAATGACTCACAAATAAACGAACGAGGACTTGAATGCGAATTTTAATTAGGTATTTCAGAAAAAAAAAAAAAAAAACCTCCCGTGGAAAAACCCGTCAGGAAGTAACTGTTACACGATAGGCTCCAGCAACAGAGAGAGAGAGAGAGAGAGAGAGAGAGAGAGAGAGAGAGAGGCAGCCCAGTTCTGTGCTGAGCCTTTCACACGGACTTTACAGCTGTTCTGTTCGGTCCCCCACACATCTGCCGAGGAGAAAGCGAGGACAGAAACATCTGTTGATCACTGGTATGTGGATTTCTTGTCACGTCGGCGAACAGACAAACCCGCACTGCAAGCTCTGCTCGCTGTCTCGCAAGCAATTTGTCCGGTCTTCCGTTTTACTTAAGGAACCACGTTCCGCATGTTCTGTTACTGTCGCGTTCGGTGTCGGCTCCTTGTGATTAAGTTCACCTTTTAGAGCTACAAAAAAAATTTAAATAAATAAATCTACAGCGACTACGCGCACATGATGCTACTAAAAGGTTTCCGTTTCGCTTCCGATGTGTTTCATGCATCGATCGGTCGCATCCTCACGGTTTGTGACTGTGGATTTTAGGCAGTAGAGTATCGTAGCGAGAAACTGTAGCGTGGAAATACATTGATAGATGATTTTTTTTTTTTTAGGTGGGGGGGATGATTTTCGGGTTTTTAAAACATATTTATTTGTAATATATTTTTTTCTGTGTATGGGATTTGGATGCAGCCACCTTTGCAGAACCATCCTGACCCAAATGTCCCGAGTTAAATCAGACTGGATGGAGATTCGGGGAGCATCTGTAAACATTCATTGTCAAATCTTCCCACATATATTCTAGGTTGGATTTTGGTTTGGACAGCAACTCTCTCACAGCTTTCCTACAGCACCGTGCTATGATAATGGTCTTGTTGTTGTTGATGTGTTATTCATTTTCTTAGCATTTTGCATGCTGGTGAAAAAGTTCAGTTTTGTGCTCCAATTAGTTGCACCTAATTTTGCAACTTTGTGAAATGCTCGATGTGTTTGTTCTGCTACAACAGCCATATTCTTGGTAAGTCTGAGGTGTATGTCTTCGCATTGACTTCTCGCACACTGGATTGTATTTAGGGGTATTAGAGTATGTGGGGCTCAACATTCACGTCTCAATTTTTAGATTTTGCTGGTGAAAACGTGTAACATGATGTTTTTTTTTGTTGTTGTTGAAGGTAACCAAGCATGGCCATCATGCTGGCTGCTGCGGTACTCAAGCTCTACGCCATTGGAACCGCACTCTCCTTACTGGCATTTATTTATGGGATTGCCGACTCCTTCGGGGGACTCATGTACGCTCAGAACCACCACTACATCCACGGACTGGACCACCAGACACAGAGGCAGATCCCCTCCGGGGCCCACGTGCGAAGAGGATCTGTGACGAGAAACATTGGCTGACGAGAAACTTTGTGATGTTGGATCTTTGCTTCGCTTTAAGGAGACTTGGACTGTATATATTTTTCTTCCCAGGGGAAGTTTTGTCTTTTTCTTTGTCTACGGTTAAAAAAAAAAAAAAAGATGTTGTGCAGCTATTTTTCAGAGCAACTACAAAGCTGTAACAGATGTAGCAGCACTACTGAACAATTTGCACTAAAACTAGAATGTTTTTGTAGCTGTTTCTGAAATAAAATACCTTCTTTTTAATTGTTTAGCAAGTGTAAATTCATCACAACCTCTCTTTAAGACATGATTTACAGGAGCAATAAATCAGTAGGGTTGCATCAAAGACCTTCAACAGGTCCAGACTCAGTCTGAAGGAAAAAAAAGAAGTGCGCAATAGCAGCTTAATTTATGGGGAGAGAAATTTATTTCTTTGATCCCTTTTGTGAGAATAGTTGTTTAACCGGTACTTGGACTGTTGTTCTGTGTATTTACTGTGGTTCTGATGATTTTCTTATAGGTTCGGGGAACAGATAAACGGAAAACCTACAAGTTAGAGCAAATAGAAATCCTGAATAGTGAATCATCAGATTCAAACGTAAGAGACTTATTGACGCAATAGTGTTGACCCTATTGAATGTGTTCGTGTGTGTCGACGAATGCTTGAAACCTACACCAACTGGTTTTAATAAGTAGTGGGTGGAGGAATCTGTTTTTATTATTATTTTTTTAAAGGTTAAAAAAAAAAGCCTTTAAAAAAGGTTATTTTCTCAGCGGCGCTGAAATTGTCATGTACACAAGACCAGTCATCGGTGTTGACTCAAAGCTTCTCCATTTCACATTTTGCTATACATGCCTCATCAAATACTCAAAAACGACGGTTTCCTCTTCTCGTTGTGTGAAGCAGTTTTAACATTTGCTTGTTGACATTTACCTGAACCCTTTTTAGATAGAGAGAGAAAAAGAGAAGGACAGATGCTGAAGACGACTTGAAAAGAGGAAGGAAGGGATTTAAGTGACTTAGAGCATTGGGCACGATTATCGGAGCGAAACAAGCTTGTCTTTGTTTTTCAGAAACTGCTGAAATATTGGGGTTTTCATATCACCAACCATCTCTGGGATTGCGGAGAGTGGTTGGGGAAAATATAAGAAAAAAAAAGCAAAGACCCAATGGTTAAAAATGCCTTTTTGTTTTCAGAGGTAAGAGCAGAATGGAGAGCATTGTTTGAGCTGATAAAGCCACAACAGTAACTCAAACTAGAAAATTCCTGCAAAAATTTTACGGGGCATGCCAAAGTGTACCCATTGGCTTGGACCCAGCGTTTTGACGCCAAAAATTTGCATTAATGCTAAAGAAAGCTGCAATGTAGTCAATAACCTGTGGCGAGTCAGAAGCATGTGGACTAAGCTCTACCTGCACCATTAAGTATGTTAAAATGAATGCATAAGCTAAAATGAGCCAAAATGCTAATATTAGCGTGAAGACTATCAGTCGCATGTGGAGCATCACTCACATGTTCTCTGTCATTGACTTACTCCATTCAGTATACTAAACATTGCTAATAAGTAAGAAAATTAGCTAATAGCTAACTTTAGCGAAAAGGCTTGCTGTGCAAGGCAGTGCACTAGTGGGGCCAGTGAAATGCTAAAGATTGTGCTAATGTTAGCAGTTCACTATTCTGATAAAGAATACATAAAAAAGCTAAATATTACGTCGGTGCACTGACATGAGAGGAATCTGCAGGCTTTTATTTTTGAAATTTTCAGTAAGCTTCATTTTAATAACCACACTAATTCACTGCTCTCCCTATGCATTGCTATGGCATGCCCCAATAACCAGTCAAGATATACAAAATATGATCTCTGAATGCACAGTAGACCGTGCCCTGAAAAATATATGGGCTACAAGAAGCAGAAGACAAAACCGGGCCATCTAAAAACGGGAAACTGACTCACTATAATTGGATAATAACAGATCGGAAAATATTGACCAATCCAATCAGTGTTGTTTTCAGCTGCAGTTTTCAGATGTTAGGCTCAGAACTGGGCATAAACATCGTTTTAGCATGTATCCATCCTGTCAACAGTTCAGGTTTTCAGTTTGCTGGTTTCGATATATTTGAAGGTTTGTTTTAAAAAGTCAGCATCTCGGCCGACAGATTATTGTATGTATACGTGTGGATTCCTACCCAAAAGGAAGTTTATCATCATACACTTTTCTTCATTTATGTTGTGGTTTTACGTCCATCATCGCCCCCGTTTTACGAGCCATTAGTCACCTACTGTGTGAGGTTGCATCTGTTGCCGCTCCCAAAACTTAATGATGACATGCACATCCGAACAACACTCATCCACCCGAAATGTCGTTTACTGTATACGTGCTTCTCTTGGCTAGAGATTTAACCTGGATACAGCCGGCAGCAAGACAGCTGCGCTTTGTTGGCAGGACCACTGCTAAATGTATCCTCATAGGAGGGTTTTTCTATTGAAAGAAGTTTCTTAAATATTTACTCCTTGTCAGTACATGTCCTCACTTTCAACATTTGCGTAAGCAAAAGCGGGGTGAGAACTTGTGCGTCAGACGTCAGAATCTTTCTGCACTTTATGCTCACCCCGGGCGATCATACGTGAAAAAATAGTCGACCCTGTCTGTTGATTTTTTTTTTTTTACTACAACAGAAACGGGCTAAAAATATATTTTAATCATAATTATCTTTTATTTAAAAGTGGAACCCATTTAGGCTATAGAGTCATTTCACACAGTATTCAGTATTCATTATAGTTATTTCAGTATTCAGTTATCTCATCAAATTTTGGTTGTGAAACTCCAAAACTCAGTTTCTTAGAAAATTCTCACATTATCAAAGACCAATAAAAAGATCCTTGTTAAAAAAAAGATTTTCTATGCAGTTAGGATCCAGAAAGCGAATTTCAAGCTTTGCCATGGTTATTGGACCCCATGTGGATACATTTGGTAATGTGGGTGGGTACGGAGTCCAGGTGGGATGAAATCTGCATCTTCGTTAAACTGATAAGCCAAGGAAAGCATGAAATGACCTTCTGGTAAATTTCTCTGCTGACACATTGGCTTAATAACCCACCGTGGACCAAAACCAGCAGATGATGCCATCCTCTTCTTCCAGATTCTGCTTAATATCCAAATCCAAAAGATTTAAGATTACAAAGTAGCAATCAAATCCTTTTAGTTTTTAGCGCATATGAGGCACTTCTTCCCCTGTCTCTGGTTCAGGAGTGGCTTTTAGGATTGCAACATGTCACTTAATTGAACTTAGTTTCTCTATCAACAGCAATGAAAACCAGCTGCTTCTCTTCCATTAAACTTTCCATTAAAATGCTTGTATACGGAATTATATCAACACACAGCTTTTTACCAACAACCTTCTGGAGCTTCCCCTGCTAATGGAGGAAAACTCCAACAATGTTGGGGATGCGTTTAGTGTAACCAATAATAATCAAAATTAACTTAAATTCCCATACGGCATGTTGTTACATGAAATAAAAAAATCTCTTTACCTCATGGAAAACATTGACTTTCGAAAGTGTTTTAACAAGCGGGAATAAAAGTAATGTAGTAATAAGGGTTCAAATGAAAAACACGGGGAAAAACTGTGAACAAAAAAAGAATAAATGCCTTTTACATCAACAAAAAGTTATGAAACATGAAAAAAAAGAAGAAGCAAAAACATACGGTGGATGCGTTTCACATCTTCTGTTGAAATTGAAATCCTTCCTGTAGGTCAAATGGATACGGGTAGAAGCACCTGCTCTCTTAACACAGCACTTTTTTATGTTAATGACCCGTTCAAGCACTCCCCACCCCCCCGGGGCTTGCTTTCATACCGCAACACCTTCAGCTGAGCCAGTATCTGCAGGGACACAGGTCACCATAACTCTTCCTTCCTCCGAGTGTCCACTCTCTCTGCTGACATGATCTGGACCACTGTGCTCCTCGGTGGGCTCCACATTGCCCTCCTTCTCTTAGCCGAGGGGAGCAGCAGCAGCAGCAGCGGCGGTCCCTGGGGAAGAATGGTCGCTTTCCAGCGGGGCCAACGGGCCCCACGCCTCCAGAGGGACACCAGCGGCTCCACAGACTCCTCGAACCCTTCTCGCGGTCCGGCCTTCGCCTCCTGCCAGCTTCCCCTCACCCCGACTGAACACAAGATTCTGGACGATAACACACAGGAGGTGAGAGCATGAAGAGAGTCGCCTGTTAATAAGTACTTAAGATCTATTTAAGCCTAGACATGCAGCACAAAAGAGAGGCTGATTAATGATTTTAAAAATATGTTGATGTTTTTGTTTTTTTTAATTAAATGAAATGTATTCATCAGGAGAATGGAAGAAGTTTGACTCATTACTGACGTCAATGATACTTGAACATTTTTGTCCCCCTTTTCCTCCTAGACAGGGTTTAATGGTGACGACGGCTCCCATGTGATTCTCACGTGGGTGGGCGACGGTACAGGAGTGAGTGTCCTATTTGATCTTCTTTATGCTCATATGCAGATTTCCATTTTAAAGCATAAATATCCGGTTTGTACGAAAGTAGAAGTTTGCTGTTATTAGTCAAACAAATATTGAAATAATCCAACTAGATGTGCAGATAATTATTTGTGTGGCTTGCTCTAGTTAAAACAGATATGCAGACGTAAAACACACAAGAGACTGAAGAAATGTGGTTGTGCACCAAGAAAACAGCAAAAAATTAGAAGCACATACTAAAACATAAGTCATAACTAAGCATATACATGTATAAAGATTCGTATTAGTAGTATTGTCTAATAAATTGTTATTGTAATGTTTTCAACATTACTTGTGAAACATAAACTCAAATATCACACACTAAGTTTTGAACTTAATCTGATGGCTACAGATTAAGCTCCACTGTTTGAAGTTGATCTCTGTGGTGCTTTTAGTCTGAAACAAATTTTTCATGATTATTTGAATAAATAAATCAACACAACTCATTTTTATTGCGAGAGTTTCAGGAAACACTCTCGTGAGTTTAGGGTTAATCTTAAGAGTCGCCCCCACTCACACGAGGTTTCTCCGTGCCTCAGGTGATCCTGGTGCTGTCGACAATCAGCGCTCCGCTCGATTCTTACCTGGCAGGAGGCTCATCTCGACTTTACCGAAGGCGAGTCCAAATTTAACCTGCACGTCCCTTCCACTCAGCACAGAGTTACAATAAATGTCCTTCTTATTTATCAACAGCACAGATTATGGCAAGTCCTTTCACGATATCTCCCACCGCATCAACCACACCTTCATCAAAGAGGAGCTTGGAATCAGTGTTGGACCCGGGAGCTCAGTGAGTTAACAGTATATAGCCATCAGTTTGTTCGCAAACTTTAAAAAGACAGTCAGTGCTGCTTAACGTGGGGATTTCTATGTTGAACTCCTCCGTCCTTTCGGTTGACGCCATTCTAAGGATTGGGGACATTGGAAACTCTGGGGAAACGCTGTGAGGTTCTAGAAGAAGTCAAACTGCAAAAGGTGTGAAGACACCTCCATTGTTGTCAAAATCAACCCTACCAATGTCTTCTGTTTCCACACATCCAATCAGTGTGGCAAATTTATTTATTTTTTTTTGAGAAGCTGGAAAGAATTTGATTAAAACCATAAAGTTCAATTTTGGTCTCAACTGACCAGAGCCCTTCGTCCAAGCGATTACTTTGACGATGCTTTGAACAGTGGTTTTCTTCTAGCCACTCCTCTGTGGAAACCAGATCTCATAATTATGCACAACGTGTTGTTGGTCCATTGAAGAAAATTCCCCCCAAAAATAGTGCAGCATAATGTGGAAAAACTGTGAAAAGTTCAAGCTCTGTGAATAGTGTTTCTTGGCCTTGTGAGCATGATAACTGATCCAGCTCATATCTGCTCTCGACCCATTTCCATTGCAGGTGATACTGACTGCAGACATTCCCATAGTGGACAACCCGGGAGGGATCATCTTCACCTCTACGGACGCCGGAGCAACTTTCAAATCCACCCAGCTGCCCTTCCACCTGGATCAGTCCATTACTTACCACTTCTTCAACCCCGACTTCTTGGTGGCCCTCAGCATAGACGTGAGTCTTTCAAACCCTTCACTTCCCTGCTCATGTTTTTCCATCTTCGGTTTCCCACGCCTTGTTGAATACTCTCAGCCGACACACTGTCAACACGTCGAGAACACACCTTAAAGAAAAAACAAACACGGCTCTTTTCCTGACTTTGCAGGACAGTCTTTGGCTCTCACTGGACTTTGGCGCTAGATGGACAAAAGTTCACGAGGCAGTGCATTCTTTCTCATGGTGAGGATAAACAGGAAGCAGCGTTAGTCAGCGCAGATTAAAGGGCTGAGATAAAACATAATTACAAAGCATCTGGCTATTAGAACACATTGCTTTGCAAGATGTCATGCGCTACAGAAAAGGAGAACCCTCCAGAAAACAAAACAAAAAAACGTCCCTTACAAGAATCTTGTGACATTCTGTGTAACGTTGGTAACTTCCTGTTTCCATCAGGGGAGCAGG
Organism: Poecilia reticulata; assembly: GCF_904066995.2. Classification (NCBI taxonomy): domain Eukaryota; kingdom Metazoa; phylum Chordata; class Actinopteri; order Cyprinodontiformes; family Poeciliidae; genus Poecilia; species Poecilia reticulata. The sequence goes on along the minus strand of NC_088852.1, from coordinate 6,853,622 downwards.
CACAAATCTGTTCTTCAGCTGCAGCCGGGTTGATGCAGGTAAGAAGCAAGAAAGTCTTAAAAGGGAAGTCACACATCTTCACTTGAAATGCCTTTTGGTAGTTTTATGGAGCGACGTCCACAGATGAGGGTATTTCCAGTTCTGAAAGAGGCTTGGAGGCTTTTGGGGAAAAAAATCAGATTGATCAAAGCTCAGCAGAGTGATTGTTTTGTGTCAGCCAGTGACTGTCCACATGAAATCCTGAAAATTAAACTATTTTAACTCAGATCTGTAGCTCGACAACTTGAACAAAGACATTCAGCGTCATGTTTTGTTAGTTTATTTGTTCCTGGAGAGAGAGCTCATCTCACCCACCCTTCCAAGGGAGGGTGAGATGAGCTCCACTGGCCTCGGGGTTTCCATCTAAAACCAAAAGCATAAACAGAATTTGAGTTCATTATACCTGGGTTATGTATAAAAAGGTGGGAAAGTTGAGCTTGCAGTGTGTCACAAGTAACTACAACAGCAGGGAAACCACATAACAAAAGTAATATATGTTTAAAAAAATCACAACTTATTAGACACAATCACCTCAGGTTTAATGTGACTCCTCATTAAACTGTATCAATCGAGTTTTTACGTAATGTGAGGGCTGACTAACTCACTAGGAAGCAAAATCTAATTTTATTCTTTTATTAGTTGAAGCAGAAGAAAGAGGAGATTTAGTGTTGAAGAGGACGAAGGATTTCGGGAAGACCTTCACTATAATTCACGAGGACGTCTTCAGTTTTGGCTACATTGGAGCCTTTCTCTTCTTCTCTGTGATGGAGGACCCGGTAAGACGAAAGGACTCGACGTTATCCCATAGTGCTGGGGTGATTCAGCTGCCCTCCCTTGGTGTATGTTGGATAACGCCGTGTTCGTTTCCCCCAGAGGTCTCCTCGGGTCATGTATTTTTCATCGGACCAAGGAGAGACCTTCAGTCAGGCACTTCTGCCTTCCGCATCAACAGAGCAGGTAAGAAAAAGGCTTGGATTTGTTGCTTGGGAATTTTAGTTGCTGATCCAAATCTGTTTTCATTCCAGGATAGGTATTTATCTACACGTACTTGTATAAACTTGTGCTGTTTTCAAGTGTTGGAGGCTAACATGTTGATAAGAGTCACCAGTAATTATCTTTATAACATTTCAGTGTGGTTCCAGTTTATTGTGTATTGATAAAACTTACACACTTATTCTTATATTTCCTTGAGATGACATTCGCTGCTGCTGTATAAGTGGATGTATTGGAATAATTTGAATTGGGGTAGTTCCTGTGGATTTGTATATTATATATATTTTTTATAAGTAGAAAAAATATAAAAAAAATTTTATATCCTTTTTCACTTGAGTTGAACTCTTCCTTGATCACATCATAGTTTTGAAAACAAGAATTTTCAACTAAAAATACCACAGAAATCAGTAAAGAAAGTGATCCTAGTTTTTTTTTTTTTGAAAGAGATATCGGTTCATCTGGTGAAAATGGTGATTAAAAATCTCTCCTTCTAAAACAGCTCCAGATATTTGTCTTGTACAAATGCATTCTAAGATTTCCACATGCTTTAGTTCACTAGACAATTATTTACAGAAGCTGGTTTGAGGTAAAACTGGAAAGGCCACGTCTCCCTTATTCCAACACTCCCTGAATGCACACCTGCCCCAGTGAAACTTATACCCGCACGTCGTGTTGACACTGCAAACACAGGCGTTGTCTGACAATGATTAGACTCTGTTTATAAAGAAGTCATCAAAATGAAGAAAAAAAAAACAAAGTTGCAGTTCTACATTTTTTTACCCTCACACTGTCTCTCTCTCTCTCTCAATTTGTGCGTGTGTTTGCAGTTTTACTCCATCCTGGACGGAGATGAGGACATGCTCTTCATGCATGTGGACAACCCAGGAGGTACCGCACAAAAAAACACGGGCCTGAGTTAATCTCTTCCTCCGAGACAGAAAGCGTGGCCCCAGAAATGCTAAAACGTGCCCGACTCATTCGCGCTTGAAAATATATCGAAGCCACGTGAGAGTTCGTATCTTTCTCAGCTACTTTTGTTATAGTGATGAAAAACGTTGACAAGAAAGACTGAACTGGTTTCACTGGTTCTGTGACGCCCACAAGACATCCACTTTGATAATTCACCCAACTCCAGTTTTCTAATCATTTCCCTCCCTGTTGCCTTGTTTCCTTCCCTTACTCTATATTTGTCTCACTAGCTAAAGCTTTTGTAATTGTTTTCCTATCAAGCCTACATCTGCTCCAGTCGGTGCTCTAAAATCAGCTCAGTGGGACTTTTCAACTGCAGAGATAAATAAGGGAGACATGTGGGCACAGCAGGGGGGCCTTATCTCTTGCTGGCTACGAGGAAGCAGAATTAGGTAGCGTTGCAAAAACCGGTAATCTTGCCTGTGGATGAGGGCGTTACACAAGCAGGACAAGCACAAACGCTTCATGACATCCATTCCATCTCTCAACCGTCTTTGTCCTTTAAGCTTTCAGCCGACACGTGTATTTAAGATCCACATTCATAACAAAGGCTTAATGACGTTCGGACGTCTTGGGTTATCCTTTGTGTCAGCGTGTCATGACCTGTGCAGGTCTTCCGTATTAATTTCACGCCTAACGTCTTAACAAAAGATTTAAAACACAATCAAACCATGGCCGCCACTTGACATTCCTGTTACAGCATCATGTTGTTTGGTTTCATCTCAGACACCTTCTTTGGAACCATGTACACGTCAGATGACCGTGGGATATTGTTCTCCAAGTCGCTGGAACGACACCTGTTTGACGGACACAGGAAGAGCGATTTCACCAACATCACCTCACTGAGGGGAGTTTATCTAACTAATAAACTAGATATCGGTAAGTTTCTCTACCAAGCTTTTCTCTTCTACCCCTGTTGATGCACACGAATACACAGTTATTAAAAGAAAAAAAAAACATACGCACACCCGATTGCAGGCTGAAGGTTTAGGTTAAAAAGTTAAAAAAAACTATAACTTGGTGCTCATTTGATCCTAAATTTAGATATGGAAGGGTAATCTTGCTTAAGTTAATAGTGGCTTATAGGCATTTGTTAATGCACAGGCCAGTGAATGTTCTGACAGAGCACTTCAATCATGTAGATTTGAAGACTTTGACTAGATCTGTGACTCTCAAACTTCTCATAACAAGTACCAGGGTTCATTTTAGGAAAATATAGAGCTCTGGACTAGAGCTACTTTTGGAGCTCCGCCCACACAGGTTTCCTTTACGCATGCAAATTAGAATCTATTTCTACTCGGACACACATTAAGGCCAAAAGGCCTTAGTTGCCTGGATTATCATCAGCAGTCCTTTATCCCAACATTCAATGAAAATGTACCCACTATGCTGTCTGCAGACCCTGCCTGCTCTTTTTTAGACTCTTTATTTTGAACGCACAGAGGGGATCAAGGCTTGTTCCATGTCTGCAAGTTACCATGGTTCTGTGGCCGCAAAACAAGACCAGATCCTAGCCCATCTGTCACCAGCTGCTTTAAGGTCTTTGTGTGGATGTGTAGGCTTTATTGCTTTAACCAAAACCAAACTGTCAAACATCTGAAATTTGTCTTTTATTCATAGGCCCCGGTTCCAGATGCCATGTGGCTTGCTTAGAGACAGAGTTTAAAACTGAAGCCGTCATGTTTTCATAGCAGCCTTGCAGGCCATGCTGCTTTCTCTTCTTCTAATTACACCCTAATGAGCGTTAGCAGTTCACAAGTTGTCTGGAGCCATTTAAAGTTGTCAGGGTTTTTTTTAGGAGCCTCCCTGCATAGTGCACCTGGTAGGCAGGCTGCGCATTCACTGCTGGAAAAACCTGGTGGCTGGCAAGACTGTTTTCCACTTGTGATTAACCTTTTTGGAAATAGCTTGGAAAAACACTTTCAGATTGTTGGACAGCAGCACTTCGCTGTAAGATCATTTCTAATTCTTCACCAATATTCTTCACAGAAGACAACTCACAAAAACTCCTGAGTTTCTCGCGCTTCCCAACAATAATCGAATCAATGCAACTGAGCAGAAACATTTTTGCTGATACTGATACGTCATATTACTATGGAGTGCTTTTGTTGTCGTTATCTTACAAACAGTGACATAGTGAGGTACACCGAGATCTGAAAATGTATCAAAATGGAAAGATATAACTAAAATCTCCTAAATTTTAGCTACTTCTTTTAAGTAAAATCTATGTTTTTGGTTATTCCAAGTCACCCCTGCTGCAGATAAACATTATTTAAAGGGTATTTCTTAAGAAATAGAAGCAAATACACCAAAGACTCCATACATGACATGCATCCTAAGCTTTTAGGCATAGAAATACAATCTTAACCCCTAAACGAACAAAAGTCCAGCTGTGTTTTGCACAGTTTTGGACCGGGCAATATTTCTGCTCTTCTGCCACCATTTCTTCCTAAATACTCAATTGCATTTTAAAGCAGCTTGCCACCTTTTCATTTCTGTGCTCCCGTATTTAAACTGTGAGTATTTACTTTAAGCTGACATTAGATGGAATAAAAAAATCAAACCTGACCTGAGAACGTTGCTCTGTTGCAGATGGCCGAATAAGATCCGTCATTTCCTTCAACAGAGGAGGAACATGGAGGCAACTGAAGAAACCCCAGAACGTGAACTGCGCAGACAATGTTAAGCGTGTATGTGAAGAAACGTGTGTGGGGGAAAAAAAAAGGCTTTATTTCTCCGATTTCAATTTCTAACTCTGGCTTTGTTGTCTATTTTTAAACAGTGTAACCTTCACATTCACGGAGAGCACAGTCGTAGAAACCGAATAGTTCCGATGCTCGCTCTGTCTGAGCCGACTGCCATTGGTCTCGTCATTGCCCACGGTAATCTGAACTCTTTATGTTAAATATGATTAGAATCTAACGTTATCTTAGATTATGTTATCTTTTTCTCCGTCAGGCTCTGTGGGGGATTCTCTCTCATCGTCTCAGCACCCAGATGTGTTTGTTTCCTCGGACGGGGGGTATAACTGGAGAGGGAGCCTCAGGGGCCCTCACCACTACAGCATACTAGACTCTGGGGGTCTCATAGTGGCTGTGGAGGTTCACCGTGAGGGAGAAGTCAAGACCATCAAGTAATTAAAGAAATTACCAGCAGCTTAGGTTTTGGTTAAGCTTGAAAAATAGCACTTGGTCAACAGCCAAAAAAAAAATTGTCTGAGAACTATTAATGGAAATTAACTGATAAAGTCACAAAAATGTCGTCAACTTAGTCAGAAGATCGGATTTCTCTAAATCAAATTAGAATAAAAACCTGACCTGATTGAGAAAAACGGATGTCATTTTTTGATTCAGCGGTGCAAAATAATCCTAATTCAGTTGAACCCTCCCCCCCCAAAAAAAACAGCTTCCAAAAAATATCTTTTGGTAACTCAGTGCATCCAGTGCCTAAACTGTGCCGATGGCATTTCCCACCAGATTCTCCACTGACGAAGGCCAGTGCTGGAAGTCGTATAACTTCACCGAGCAGCCCTTCTTCTTCGCAGGCCTGGCCTCTGAACCAGGCACCAAGGCCATGAACGTCAGCGTGTGGGGCTTCAGGCCAGAGGAAGACGGTCAGCCGATGTGGGTGGCCGTCACCATCGACTTCCAGAGCCTCATTACCAGAGAATGTAAGTCAAGAATGACGAAAAATGGGGAATACCCCCAGGATCAGCTTGCTCTTTCCCAAATCTCCTGCTTAGTATTTGTAGGACATGCTGCCACGTAGTGGTAAGTGTAGCAGTTGTTTTTCTTTTTCTTTTTCTTTTTTTTACTGTAAAGGGAGGTTTTGAACTCATTACTGTACAAAGATACTTTTAGAAAATGTAGCAAAAAGTCAATAGAATACAAGAACAATGTCCAGGTTAAGGATTGCAGTTGAGTTATGCTTCACCTGCTTTTAAAATGAGCTTTAAATAAAATTACTAGTGTACTCTTATGACGATCTAACAGAAAGGTCCAGAGCATCACAGATCCAATGTTTGTACTAAACATTGTCCACAAGAGATTTTTCTACAAATACATCTTGTTTTTTTTTATTCTAAGCCCTCTCGTAGCAAAGGATCATTGCAAGTTATAGTTATAAGGGTATTTATTTGATCTATTAATAGGTAATAAGAAGGACTATGAAGAGTGGCTGGCTCATTCTACAGACAAAAAGAACTCCGAGAGAAACGGTTGTGTCCTTGGTATGAAGGAAACCTACAGGAGGCTGAAGAAGCAGTCTGTGTGCAGAAACGGGCGAAACTTTGTGGTCACTAAGAAGCAAATCCCATGTCCATGCACCAGAGAGGACTACTTATGGTATGTCAATTTGGTTGTTATCACTTAAATGATAGACATTTCACACTCAACAAGTGGTTAAGAGCGTAAATTGGCTTCGCCAAAAACGACATCTCAGTCCAGGATTGTATAAGGGAGTGGGGTTGTGTTGTGTTGCTGGCATTTTCGTGAACATGTTATCGTCTTTGAAAACAGTGACTATGGTTACTATCGTCACGTGAACACCTCGGAGTGTGTGAGACGGCCAAGTACTCCAAACAAAACCTTCGAGATGTGTCTGAATGGAGAGGAGGACGAGCTTCTGACTGCTGGGTAATAATCAAAGTTATTTAAATGAAAGATTAGGTCTTTTTCATGCATGGTTAGGTTTAACTACAGAAATATTTATGCCCTAATCAAGAAATTGTGACTATTCTTGAAAACTGATGCTAATCAACGCCCTCAGTTTGATTTTAGGTAATTTTGGGGCATAAATATCAGTTTCTAGACATCTACACGGCTCAAAACCATGTATTATTTTCTTACGATTTCACAGTTAACAGCTTCTTTGTTTTGTGTCTGTCATGTAAAATCTTAATAAATGTGACAAAGCAAAGACGCCGTTTTCTCACAATGTTTGCAGGTACCGAAAAGTCCCAAGTGACAAGTGTCAGGGTGGGTTCACACCTCAGGATGTGGTGCAGACAATCATCCGACCATGCGGGGTTAAGCCCAGCCCTGACCCTTCAGTCAAGTCCACCTCTGTTGGACACTTTGACACACCAGTAAGAATAGTTTTAATGTTGAAATGTTTGTTTGTACTGATTAGAGTTCTCTAATATATATCATTTTTTTCTTTTTTCCAGAAAGAAAGGCTTGTCCTGACCCTGGTGTCTGTAGGAGCAGCAGTTGTTGTTCTAGTGGCCATCGTCTCTTCAGTTCTTGTCGTCAAGGGACGTGTTTATAGGACCAGGTGAGTTAGACATACACACTCCCAGCGTGCAGCTTTTTACCCTTTGAGTGCAAGCAGATGACTGTGGTTTCTGCAGGATGCCAGCGTATCGTTTCTCTAACCTTCGCATCCAGGATGATAACAACGGCATCACAGCAGAGATTGCGAGTGCTGCTAGCAGCAACGGTACAGCTTGCCAGCACGACTCAGATGTGGTAAGAGTACTTCAGGATATCTTTTTAGGTTTGTGAATCAAAGATGTCATTTTCACTTGTTTAGTAATACCCTTATGCTCTTGATTTGACAGGATCTTCTCCAATGACGCATGGCTAAATCTGAAGAAAATGCCAACGATTGAAATTGGTCCCACAGAAGAAAAAAAAACCCTGCTCTAACTACGAATGAAAAAAATAATAAGTTAACAATTGTTATTTTCGTAAGTTAAACTATTTTGTGACTTGTGTTTGTTTTCTTTATTCGTACAGTATTTTTATATTCTATTTTATTGACTGTTTTGCAAATATTTCAGCCTTTAACTGTAAAAACTCTGAAAGAATCTTGACTTTTATTTATGTCTTTACCTTTTTGGTATGTTTAATGCTGAAATATTGTTGCTCGCATTGGATGGCCTTCACAGAAAGAAAACATTCCAAGCAATAACACGTATCAAGAAACCGGCAGGGGGCGTTGCGACATGTTCCGTATTTCTCAAAACAAGCGAGAGAAAATACAGGAAGTTGGTTAAAACAAAGATTTTGTTTGACAGATGTATCACTCGTATAGGGACCTTTATTTGGATTTTTCTTTCTTTTTATCACGGATTTAGATTAAAGGCCAATAAATAAAACATTTTTTAATAATATACTAAGGAAATTATTTAAACTCGTTTCTTTAAAAAAAAGTTTAGTCATTTCGATAACTGCTCTTGCTGAGAACACATACATAGTTTTTCAATTTGATACAAAGCATCAACTTTCATTTTGTGAATATTCTTAAGTCAATGTTTTCAGTAAATTATATAGAGTAAAAAGGCCCAGACTTGTAAAGCTGCTGCTAAACAGACTCTATTGAACCTCTATTATTTATTCTTCATACATTTTTACCATGTTTTATGTCTTTATTGAATACGTTAAATATTGTGGAAAATAAGTGGTTTCTTTCTGTTCAATTGGGAATTTTTCCCAACTAGATTTTTTGTTTATTTTTTTATGGATGTTTTTGCACCAGCTTCGCGCATGAAAAAAGAGAAAGGAAATAGCAACAAAAAGCATAGATCTTGTTTTTGAAACTGACAGAAAATACCCCAATGTACAAGACCAGCCAAAAAAATAATAATAATAATAATAAATACTTTTACCAAGTTTTAAAGTGTCCTTTCTTGTCCATATCCAGACCCATTCAATAAATTTGTGTAATTGAAGACCCGTCTTTATGTATCCATGTTTAGACCCGTCTTTATGTATCCATGTTTTTCTGAAGAGAGTGACGCATCTTCACCTGTTTTCTTCGGCTTGGGTTACAGGAAGCTTCGGCACTATCAGTCTGTCTGTTAACTAGTCTCTTAAAGAAGTTTAAATCCAGCTGCTCTGGAGTCGGTACGTAAGAAAAGTTAAAGCATTTAATAATCCTGAACTGCAATAATTTTTGCAAATAGTCAGAGATACAGAGTCAGTTTAGCGAGTAAAGCTGCAGTTTGTGCTAGTTAGCGTTTATAAACAGATGTTGGTAGTCAGCGTCATATCCAATGAGTTGTGTTTATTTGTATTATTTGGATAATAAGGCAGACCGAAGGTGATTATTAGTCATTAACTGGCCAGAACTTGTTAGCCACAGCTAACGTCTTAAGAGTGAGCTTCCGTCTTTGTTGCGCAGACGTAAAACACAAAAACTGATAAAAAAAAAATAAAAATAAAAAATTGCTTCACAATTTTAAGGTTGTTGGCTGTGAAGAAAACGTGGCGGGAGGCTCGCTAGGATGTTCAGGGCTAGCGGTAAGTACTAAATAAATGCATTAATGATTTTTTTTCCGCCCCTTTTTTAAATAAAGTTTTTCACGCTCTGCATGTGTTCACCTTGCAGGCATTTTGAAGTTAGCGGCGCTCATCTTAGCGTTCCTCCTTGCTGTGTTTCTGGCTTTTCAGCTGCTGGAGATAAACGTGGAATTCAGACTAGGCAGCATGATGTGTGAGTGGCGGCTTTTGTCATTTTTATGCGTTTCTCTACTGGATGTTACGCAACGCTGTCCGTAAAATAGACGTGGAAGTCGTTCTTTAAGAACTAAGGGAGGTGCTTGTGATGATTGACATTTTTCTTACTCACTTTTTTTTTCCACTTTTCTGTGTTTTTTCCCCCCTTGCTTTTTAGCCAGATCTTTGCCAGCAAATGAAGCTCGTACGTATTCGCAAATTATCCATCTTTCATTTTATCTTTGCACAATCACTGCTGTGAAATGATGCAGAGTCAGATGCTTAAAAGCCTTAAAATAAGATAACTTGTTGTATTATTGTATACTGAAAGTCTTGAAAAATCCATCTTTTTAACTTTAGTAATTCAGCATGACAATTATTAGTGTGCTTGCATTAAAAACTATTCTGTAGAAAACACTTTATCTATATTTTTATGAGGTTGCAGCAGACAGAGAACATTTTTCTGAGCGTTTATGATATTTGCTTTACTTCTAGATTTATTACTTAACGTACTTTAGTCTAAAGGTTGAATTTTATTCTTCATTGTGCATTTATGATTCAATAATAATAATAATAATTAAAAAAACGGTTCAAGCCTCATTGCACATTGTTGCCATGGCTGTATTTATAGATTCATGTGGTATTTTGCAGACACAAAGCCAGCTGTCCATAAATGTGGCCTTTCCAAGGCGTGTCCACCTGGACACATGGCCTTCAAGCTGACCAGCGGAGCTGCCAGCGTGGTCGGCCCCAGAATGTGCCTGGAGGACAAACTGTAAGTCAAATTCAGTCGATAAGATGGTAAAATAATACTGCAGAAAGCACAATACACACTTTTTGTAGTATCGACCTGCTTCTTTTTTTCTTTTTTTTTTTTTTAACCTTTTGTAACTCATATGTTGAGTCCTGTGTGTTGGTGTTGACAACAACAGGCCACGTCAGGGAAAAACAAAAAAAAAACACAGTGAGCTCTAATTATGCAATCCTCTGACTTTCTGTTGTAGATTAATGAGCGGTGTAAAGAACAATGTTGGGAGAGGGATCAATATCGCCTTGCTCAATGGTACGACAGCTTTTCAAACTAAAATTTGTAATTTCACATGTAAATTTCTAGTTTTATTCCTAACTTCTTTTTTCTTTTTTTCTCGCCAGGAAAAACAGGAGAACTGTTAAAGACAGCTTATTATGACATGTGGGCAGGAGGTCAGTGTGTATTTCCGTTTTAGGAGTGTAAAGATGTTTGCACCGAGCTAACTGTGTCTGTAACCCTTTATAGACGTGGCTCCGTTTATTAAATTTCTCAAAGAAATTGAAGAGGGGACAATCGTAATGATGGCCTCATTCGATGACCCAGCAACAAAGTAAGCGACGACTTCTACTTATGGATTCTACAGATTCAATTAGATGTGTTTTTTTTTTTTCCATGTTATGTCTTTGGTTCTACAGACTCAATGATGAAGCCAGGAAGCTGATTGCAGATCTGGGCAGCTCGGCTGTGGGGATCCTGGCCTTCCGGGACAACTGGATCTTTGTAGGAGGGAAAGGCATCAAGACCAAAACGCCATTCGAGCAGGTGACGTCACCTCCCACAACCTTCGTGCATCTTCCCCTCTCGTTGTTTTCATTTCCAACAGTCTGGAGTTTCATTTGGGTTTGTTCCAGTCGAAGTTCACATCCCACTGAACTCACTACGCCCTTAAGATGCCACCGTCGTTCCATTTATGCCTCTTCAGCATCCATATTTGCCCACTACGAAGCCTTGTTTCTGTCTTGGTGTTGCTTACTTAAGACCAATTAGCTCTGCCTAGCGTAGCTACATACCTGCTCAGGTTTGTCATGGATTTCTTTTGTCTCTCCTTCTCTCTTCAGCACATAAAGAACAGCGCCGACACTAACAAATACGAGGGCTGGCCCGAAGTCTTGGAGATGGAAGGCTGCGTACCGCGGAGGCAGGACTGAGCCTGTTAGCGTAGTCTCACCCGCTCAGCCGGTCTTTCCTGCCGTCTTCAGTTCAGATTGGTCAGATGTCTTTCCGTTTGATCCTGAAGCAGATTTGGACAGCTTGGAAAAAGAGTAATAAGCGCCAGAGCGGGAGAATGGAAGCTTCCACCATCTTGGATCTTTGGTGTAGATGGAGGCTTTAAATGGGACGGAAAATTTAAAAAGTGCAGCGATTTTAAGAAAATTGGTTCCGTTTTTCTCATCGCACTTCTTGTATTTAGAGCCCAAACTTCCGGCGTTGCTAGACTGTTGAGGTTTTGCACTGTTTATCAAGTAGTGTCACTGCCTACTTTCTGCAGCTGGGGACTGAACTTTCCATCGTCTACACACTGCCTTAATCTATTTCACACGTTTTGTAGCCAACAATTGTTGTGATTCAATTTTTTGTTCTTCTTTCCGGAGTCGTTTATTTAATTTTTTTTTTTTAGAAAATTATCATTTTGATTGTAACCAAACATACCAAATTCACTGTGCAATGTGTAAATATTTCTATAGAGCAAATGTTGGATTCAAAAGATTTAATTTAAAGAATATTACAACAGTAATATAAATTCTTAGAACAAATAAATAATAATGAGACTGTTGTTCTTTGTCTGAGCTTCTTCCTTGGTGAATTGCTTTTACGGAAAGGCCAAGTCCCACTCACACCTCAGCTGCAGGAGACGATTCGGTCTTTGAATAGGCCAGCGCTGCAGTACGCAATTCCAGTCTTGACAAAGGAAGATAACACGTCTGTCGTTTGGACCATTATTCATATTCCCCTGATCTAAATCTCCCTTTTGAGATTTCTTTAGGAACGTTATCTGCCCCACATGTTAATGCCCCTATGTGAGCTATCTTTACAACAAAGATACACTGGTAAGGTTTTGTTTAGAAGTGTGTTTGAAAAGAGCCGAGTATGCGAGTTTTGTCTCCCACACTTGAGATAACCGATAAGCCCAACAGCTTCATCTAACCTAAAAGTTCAGCTTGCTTTGTTTTTCTCAGCTTAAGAAGACGTTACATTTATTCAACAATGTTACGTCTTCATTGCAGAAAAGTTTTGGTCTTTTGATTTCCGTAAAACATTTTTCATAAGGAAATAAAATCCCTCTTCAACAAGTATTGTAAGCAGTGGTGTCATCAAAGGCTGTGTGGAAGATGTCGATGTAATTTGTGCAAATATGTATGATTTTGTTTCTCAAGATCAATAGAGGAAAAGGTAAGTTTTAACTTGCTGCCACATGCATCTTCATGTTCTTATGCCAACTTTTTACTGGTATTTGGTTTATATAAATATATATACTTAAAAACATAAAATTCACTGAATCAAACAGCAAAATACTTGATAGAATTCTGTTGCAGCTTTTGGTTTCAATACGTTATCCTGATAGTATTAGTGGCTCTATCTGGCCACCAGATGGCGCCTTGTGGTCACAAAACTTTAAACTCGGATTCATCCATCCATCTCTTTTCTTTACACCCCTTGTCCCTTAGTGGGGTCGTGAGAGGTAACTCGGATTCAAATTATCTTTATTTTGGTAAATTTACAACATAGCAGGAAAAAAATAAGAAACCAATTAAAACTATTTTACAATTATTTTACAAAAAGGAATACACTGAAGCCCAGGGCTTATTGTTGCCTATAGACTCAGCATTCTACAATCAACTGTTTTAATACTTTTACTTCAGAAAAAGTATAATGATGTGTACAATTCACGTCATTATACAGACTAATCTCATCTGTAAAACAGGTCGCGTATCTCTTATTTCGTTACATCATATTCATGTTTTTATGAGTATATTTTTCTTCCAGTTTCTTATCTCGTTCCTCTACAAAAAATGACCGACAGGAGGCGCTATTGCACTGTATTTTATTCAAACCCAATCTGTTTCGTTACGTCTTCAGTTTAGTCGAGCTACATGTAAACAGCAGGGAAAAGTGTTTTTCCCCCCCTTTGCCTAGTTAAATATATTATAATTCTGACATATCTCTGTGGGACATTTTATTGATGATGCATAAAGCTGTCCCTTATGTCAAAAACTTCAGTTTTTAAACTGATTCAAAGTGTAAAAGCTGCTGATTTTGATTTAATTTTAGCGTCAGACAAGACCAGAAGTCTTATAAAAAAAGCATGAAATACATACAAATGTCAAGAATTTGTGGAGAAATCCCATTAATATGTCGAATTGTTTTTTTTAACCACACTACATGCTGGTATGATCTGCAGCATCTTCCGTCCTCCCTCTCATCTGAACAGCATTCACCTATTGTATTTGTGCAGCAGAAGCTGCGTCTCTTACAGCCACAGAAGGGAAAAACTCCGCTGCGCTTCCTCTGATGTCACCCAAACTCCACACGCCATTCCCTACCATTTTCCATTTACCGTCTGTGTTTTTACAGGCCTGTAAAGGAAGGCAGCGGCTATGTTGTTAGCGGTTCCCACTGTTACTGGGAATGTGGATTCAACACACTTGTTTCCACTGTAAAGAAATATATGTGCTGGTGTGCGTGTCCTCGTTGTTCTCTCTCATGTGGGCAGAATGCCTTCAGAGCTCCTGAAAACAAAGTGTAGGAGTGAATCTGTCTTATGTAAAACAAGCTAACTGGTGCATGATGCGTGAATCCAGCCCGAATCCAACTAAGCGTCATGTAAAAGCACTGAATTATAAATACAAGCAGCCTATAGAATCTGTTCCTTTATTACATTTGTCTTCATGCTCAGTATAAATCTTCCCAGTGAACAAAAGATGGCCGCCTCTCTCTGTAGAGCTCAGTTCTCTGTGACCCCTGGACTGTTGCCCTTTGACCGCCTGGCCAAAAACTCTCCTGCTCCTGTTTGTCGGACAGAAAACTTTTGAGGAGTCCTTTCGCTATGCCCATGAAACTTTTGATAAAAATGCTCCGACATGTCAATATTCCAAACGGCAGACATAACCGAAACAATAGGCAGGTTATTTTATAACTGTTTTAACGTACGGCCTGCAGATTCAAAAGCAGAACATATTTTCAGTCAGAATCAGTTCACCAATACTGCAGACTATATAGTTCACCATTTCCAGATTGGTTTAGACAAGTGGAAGGAGTTCAGAAACACAATATATCACATACATTTGAAAAATATTTAGCATTGCAGAAGTATTAGTTGCCGAAAACATTTCAGATGCAAGACATTAAATAATAAGGTTTTGCATCTTCATGCAGTACTTGTCTCAGGCCTGCAGTTTTTTTTTTTTTAAACTATTTTAAACCTTTTGTAATAACTCAAGAACTTAGTGCTGTACAGATGCTCTGCTGTTATTTATGTGCCAAATGTTTTTGTATTCTGTCGTTTATGTCATCTGAATCTTTAGCTCTCTGCAGCTGTTGTATTGCTTCACAACATACTGTTTTTTTGTCTTTGTTACTTTTTGCCTGAAAGCATTTTTCTAGGTTTGGTATGTATGAACATACGCACATATATATGCATATAGTATATATATGGTTGTAACTTTTTCAGTCTAAATTCTTCAAAACTTTTTTTCTTCACAAAGATTAGCACCCGTCGTGGGCTCCTCTTGACGTTCAGCAGACTATGACAAGCAACTCAACGAACTCGGATCATTATCCGAATGCATACATCGTATGCACTCTGTCAGCTTTCCTGCTTTCTGACACTGAAGTCCAAACAAAGCCCGGCCTTCTTGTTTACTTTCAGCTCTATGCATTAACCCCCGCCTATTTCCAAGACCCCCTCAGTGTCATCCACAATTGTTCCTTTCAGGATCTTCGACCCCTCCCCTCTCCGACAGC
Source organism: Poecilia reticulata (assembly GCF_904066995.2). Classification (NCBI taxonomy): domain Eukaryota; kingdom Metazoa; phylum Chordata; class Actinopteri; order Cyprinodontiformes; family Poeciliidae; genus Poecilia; species Poecilia reticulata. The sequence continues at coordinate 6,838,409 of NC_088852.1, read as the reverse complement.
CTCGCTGCCCCAGCTTTCTACCCCACCTCCAGTCCTATGACTGCCCTCCCAACATACATGAATGCACACACTGATCCAGGCAGCTGTGTTTACACTCTGCGGGTCTGTGGGAACTTCCTGCTGACCTCAGCACAGACGCCACGGAGGCCAGGGATGCTCACATGGATCGATAACTGATTATATGGATCCTTGAAAACTGCTCCATCCAGAGTGGGACTGAACTTCTTTGTTGTCAGTGTTGTCTGTTATTCTGTAAACCCAAAGTTTATACAGGAGCAATGTGCTCAGAATGGAAACATCTTAAAGTTCTTTGCCGTTGGTAATGTCTAAACTTGGTCCCTCACTCGTGTACATGCATGCTCTCTTTGGTGTTGGGTGGAAAACAAAGGTTTCATTCATTGCCATCATCTTGATTTTCTGCAGCACAGCTGCAACTCTGGGTCAGGAAGCAGAGGCGGATCGGATCACTGCTGGTGAAGAACTTTAGACCAGTGCAAGCGTGACCTTTAGAAACCACAAACCAGCCTGAGTTTGCTATGCTGCTGTTGTTGTGCAACAGCTTCGCCTAAGGAAGTGGGTATAGTTGCACTTTATGGAAGGTTTGAAAGACAGTTCGGGACGCACGGAAAAAGAAATTCAAAAACATGTGACATTTAGCGTTTGAACTCGAGCTTAAAAATGAAAGGATCCCTTTATCCGTTTCGCAGAAGGATTGGAGTCTTTTCCGGCGAGAGGGATGGCATATTCACAAGGGAACATAAAGACAAATATACACACACAGGAACCCAAAATAGAGTTGCCAATTAAGCGAAGCTGCTTGTTTTGTGGGAGGAAACCAGAACGCCCACAGAAAACCCCCACGCACACAAACACAACCCGGGGAGGCACCAGCTGGGAGTTGACCTATAGCCCTCTTGCTGTGAGGTGGAGCAGTGCAAACTTGCAACTATTTAATATTACTGACTGCCTTGCAGAAATATTCAAAATCGCTTTCATTTTTTTTGGTTTTTTCCTATTCTCTCATGCTACAGCCCAAAAAAACTCAATGTATTTTATTCAGATTTTATGACACGGATGAAAAATAAAAAAGTAGTGCAATAACTAAAGTTCAAGGTTTTCAAAGTTATTTCGCTAATAAACATCTGAATATGTTTCGGAAATGCATTTCCTCCTTTACTCTGATGCCCCTGAATTAAATGAAGTGCCAAACACCACATTCAAAAGTCACATAGTGAGTAAGCAGAGTCCGCCTGCGAGTCTTTTATTCTAGATTCAGATTTTAAATCACTGGTATTTTGTAATAAGTAAAGCATTGGCAAAATAAAAAAATGTTTACAACTCGTAGTGTTGAGTATCAATTAGTGTACCTGCATCATAAACATTCTCCTACATCAGATTTTTATAACAGATAATATTTCAAACGCTGCTTTATCTTTTACGGCCGTCTAGAACGATTTTGTTGCGTCCAATAAAAAGATAAAGCTTCGGACTTCATGGTTGTTTTCTTGTGTTTCACGCAGACTCTCTGGAAGAATATTGTTTACGTGGCTTATGGACTCCTGACCGCAAAATCTGCCTCATGCATTATGCAACAGTCTAGACGAGAATCCTTTTTACTTTTCCTGATGGCTCTCCTCCGTCCTTAAGCGATGATTTCATTCCAAAGAAACGGTTAGTATAACCTGTACTCTTCTTTTTGTGCTGCGTTTGCGTCACTAATATCAGTTTACTGCACCCCTCATAGAAGCTGTGAAAACATAACAGAGTTTAGGTTTTAGAAAGTTTAAAAAAAACAAAAAAAAAGAAAACTCATTCGCAATCATCATTCACAATAGGCAATTGTTGAATCAAAATGACATTTTTCCGCAACATTTTAGATTTTAAGCTCAACAATGAGTATTTTTCAAACTGAACACCACGGTAAGCCAGATAATAATACAGTACGTGTGCACGATTTCTGCCGCTCTCAGCATTTAAAATAACCAGAAACAAAAGCCTCCCCAGGCCCAGGAGTCAAAACCTGCATGCAGGGATGAGCGGTGTTTAACTACGCCGTAGTTTCAACATCAGCAGTCTTCATGCAGTCTCGGTCATAATCGTGGTGTGCTGCAGCAATGAAGAAAATGTAAAAAAAAAAAAAAAAAAAAAAAAAGGGAGGTTCCAGACATGGGTGGGCTTCTTTGTTAGGGACCGATCCTGGATTGTGGTTTCACCAAGTCATGCGTAACGGTGACTGTACAGTACACACCCTTTTTAATGTTTTCCCCCCTAGTTTGGGGCCTTTTTCCTTATTTAATAAACATTTTTAGAAGATTTCTTTCTATAGCGTTTCAGAAGTATTCATGCCCCTTGAACAGATTCGCATTTTTTATCTTTTTTTTTTACTTTCTGTGTTAGACCCAAACAAAGTAGAGCGTAGCTTGAAAGAAACATCTTCCTCCTAAATTTGACGACTAAGAAGTCATTTCTAAGAAAAGTTTAAAATGCATGACAAGCATTGGTATTCAAACTTCTCCAGATTGAGCTGCGATGCCTCTGAAGAAAATTGTAAGGTTCTTTTTGTTGTCTTGGAACAAACTTCCTCCTGACAGCATCATGCAGGTTCATGGTGGATGGATGCAACGATAGCAGTTGTCAATCAGAGAAATATTTGGATGAAGCTAAAAAATCATATGACTGCAGTTTGTTTTTCATTCTTGTTGGAGCAGTTGATGTTGGCACCTCCTTCCTGATAACATCACTCGGATGGAAAGCTCGATCTGGCCGCCGTAGTTCTGCGCTCCGCCCGGTTAATGTGAGCGAGTTTGTTTCGGAAACATTCCAATCTTTTTTTTTATTTTTTATTTTTATCTTGTGGTTTTGTTTTACTTTTTTAAACATAGTTCCAAAATGAGAATGAGGGTTTCCTCCCCCGGCTGCAGCCGAGTTGAAAATGAAACGTCCGTTTTAAGAAAAGTGAAATAAAGCTAACCATTTTCAACGCTTCATTTTGACAGAGCAGTGAAATGAACATAGATAAGGCGGATCAGTTCGTCTTGAAGGATTTCCTCTTATTGTGCAGCTGCTTGTCTTTCTAGAATGACAGATTTTGAGATTGTTTCGTCTTGAAAGAAAAAAAAACATCACATTTTTATATAACAAAGATCTTTTTAAAACTATGAGATAAACAGGTAAGCTTAAACTGATCTACATGAATTTTATTTATTTTTTATACATTTATATTCTTATACTATTTTTGACCGGCAAAAGCAGCAGTGACCTTCTCGTCACACATTTAGGTTGGGCTTTTTTATGGCCCTCTCTTACATTACATAAATGCGTTTGTCATACTGTAAATGTCAATAAAAGTCACTTTTATGGGTTGGTATACGAGTCCGATGATTTAACTGCTTTTGTTTGAGGACACATTTAGTACGACAACTAAAATCAAATTAAATCGGACATTGTTAAGCAATGAGGTCAGCTCACTGTTTTATTCAGACCATTCATGTATTTTGATCATTTTTAAACGAGTTAAAGTAATTTTCCAGGATTGCCCTGTTTTCAGAGAAATCAATCTTTGATCAGATTCTCGGAACATGCTACACACTCCCACAGCATGATGCTCCCTCCACCAAGTTTCTCAAGTGTGTTTAGTGTGGTACCAAACATTAATGGTTTTGCAAGTAGACCGTAAAGTTAAAGTATATTCTTAAGTTGGCCTCTTTCAACACATTTGAACACAGCAAATGCTATTTATTCAGATATTCAGGGTCTCAATTACACTCAGGCAGATTGTATTTGGTAGATAAAGACATAGAATATCCTTCCACTTCATTCATTTATTCTGGTGCATCATCAAATTCTAGTAGAAAAATGTCTGCAGTAGGAATGTGACAAATGTAATCTGAAAACAACAAAGGAAAATATTTCTACAGTGCCAAAATGCGCAATTGATCAAATAAATTGATAAAAGCTCGTTTCATTGAAACATTTTTGTTTTTTTGAAGGGTTTTCGTTGCGCTTCAATCAGTTCCATACTCTTCAAAAAAAGTTGACATAAAAAAAAGGAAAAAAAGAAAATTCATATGAATGGACAAACTTTGATTTTTTAAAAATGTGTTTTGTTACTAAAATTAAAAATTGTGCATGATCTCATCTTTATTTCTATATAAAGTCCATGCAGCTATCCTTCTTTGTGGACATAAATGAATACTTTTACATGTAAACAGAGTAAATACGTGTAATAATATTTACTCTGCTGAAAGTTTTTCACATTCTGTCCCATTACAGCCACAAAATTCAACAAATGTTATCGTTTGCTTACATGATGGACCAAGATTAAATAGTATATAATTCTCAAGTGTAGGAAAAAATTGAGAAGTGTGGCAACACTTTGTAGAACACTTACAGCTGCCATTCGTCTGGAGTAGATCTCTACCAGCTTCGCACATTTTATACCACGTTATTATTTTTTTGCAGAGAAAAATAGTAGAGATCTGCTCAGCCTCTAGAACAGAAGAACCAGGTAAAAGTCCTGCAGGATGAATTGGAGTGGGTGTGTCTGCTTTTGTGTTGACTTAACACTGTAAAAAGCATGCTTGTATCAGTAAATAGCATTAACCAAAAACCCCATCTGTAGACCTGGCAAGTGGAGGCAAGTTTATTAGTACATCATTATTCCTAAATGGGTCAATGGAAGCACGTTACAGTGACATGGCTTCAAAACTAAATGCATTTAAAGAAATCCATGAATTATGGGGCCTTTGACGTTTTCCTGCAAACGTGTCAGAACGGCGAGTGAGCCGAGTCGCTACGATCCGCCTGGAGCTGCTATGTTGCTTTACTAGTTTTGCATGTATGCTTTGAAAAGTCGCCAAGCTAACAGTAAACATTCACCGCGATTCAGAATTCCCCCGTCCTGCATGAACGTGGCACTGTCTGCAGGCCGTTTTCGCTTCCATAAAAAGGGGCTGCAGGTGTGTAGGTTTAACCTCCACCTCCGCCTCATGACGCGCCTCGGCTCACGTCAAGTACGCAGAGCGTATGGGAACGGCCCCGGTTTCACATTTCTATGCGAATCCTGGTACAAAATAACTTCTGGCTGAACCGTGAGGAGCCCGAAGCGTGAACTGTACATCACACCTCACAGCTTCACCTTGTTTGCATAAAAAAAAAAAAAAAAACACCAGTCTCCATGTTTCCATAAATGTGCTAAAACACTCGAGCAGAAGTCCGTTGGCTTTTTTTTTTATTTATTATTTCTTTGGGACAGTATGGAAAGAGCAGCAGCAAGTGCTGAATGTGCAGACTTTCACGAAGCCAGGACAAGCTGTGCAAAGCATTACCTCAGAATGCAGGTGGGTGTTTATCCACGTAGATTAGTCACCACAGCTGACTTTATTCAGATTCTTTCAAGTCGACGTTGTTGTTGTTTCACAGAGACCGAGGGAGTGGAGGTCAATGAACCCTCGGGAGGTGTTGCAAGCTGGGCCTGCAGGTAGCCAATGAGGATCCAGAAATACCTGGTGATAGGAGACAGAGGGGAGTGGCTGTGATGTTTACTCTGTACGTGTGGAAGAGGAGAAAAAAGGTGGTGGTGTTAAAACAGGGCTGATAAGATGACCGAGAAAAAGCACACTGTAAAAGGCGATTGGTTGGGAGGGGGGGTGGGGGTGGGGGACGTTGGCGCGACAAACCTTTTCCAAATGTTTCCAAGTTTTGCACAAGCCATAAATGCGAATGTTTATGTCTCCAACCTGCGTCCTTTAGATCTGCCTGTGAGTTTCAGCGTCCGCATGATTGCTTGTGTATACATCCGCCACCGCAGAGCCATGTGTGTTTCATTTTAGAGCCGACGCCATCGAGGTTGGATTCTTTTTTCTGCAACATTTCTGATCTATGCCCCTAACCCCCCCCCCCCGTCAAAGCGATCGGCCTCCTATGTTACAAGAGCCGCACTGAAACACGAAACCAGTGGGTCTGGAGCTCTCTAAATATGGCCCGCAGCCCGTTCAGTCACTCCCATGCTTTAAGCTCAAGAAATTGGACTTCAAAATTCCAATTTAACCAACAGCGATTTCATTAGCAGAGCATTAAAAGAAAGAAACGAGGATAACCACTTATCCCCCCCATCTCTCTACGGTACCTGAGATTCAGGTGAGCAAAATTACCAGCAACAGATCTTGTGCCCAGTGACCCCGTTCCCGTCCCACCGACTCCGTCTTCATTGGCTTGGATGGGAAATTCATTGTGAGCCACAGAATCAGCTCATTTAGGATCTATTTGCCGTTATTATACCACCTCAATAACAGGCCTATCATTTTCTGCGCCTTTGTTCAGAATCCTCACTGCTCCCTCCTGCTGTAATCTGCATCCGTTTGGTGATAATTATAGTTTACTGGAAGAGATGTGGCCGCCTCTCGGAGTGGGGAAAATAAGACGACTTGCCACCCCCCCACCCCCCGAGCGCCTCCGGGAGCCCATGAGGGTGACATTGAGGGTCTCGTCTCTTCTTGCTCCTGAAAATCAAAACTGCAGAGACGGATGATGGGCGCTATAATTTCGATCCCCATTCTTCTGTCTCCCTCAGATAGTCACATTCATTTACTCCCTCTCACACATATCCACATTAGTGCTATGGAAAAAAAAGAAAAACTGGAGGAGCGATAATGGCTTCTGGTATGCCTGAGATTGAGGGTCTACCCCTCTTGATGCAAACCGATTGCGGGTGTGTATTCGGTTCCTACAGCTCTCAGTCATTAGATCCTGTTACACTAATGGCAGAGGTCTTGCTATTCTTTAATGGCATTTAAAGTTCACCGGGGACGAATGAATGACGCACGCGCCGGCACAGGAGTTCGCCTATAGAGGCATGTAACACCGTCTGAAGCAGCAATGAAACACCTCGCAAACGACACAGAGGCTTTTTCAGTCACACATACAACACGTCTCTCACCTGGCATTTGAAAATGTCCAGCACAAACTTTCATTCACTCAATATTTCCCCACCTTCCTCCCCCTTCATTGTCAATTTCCCTGTTGATCTCCATTCTATATTTCTTCCCAGATAAAATACGCAAGAGTGTAGCAGAAGCCAGTTTGCCCTGATTCTTAAATATCCCTATTAATAACTTGTTTTGTTCCCTCCTGGAAAAACGAGCGCATTTGTTGATTATTTGTGGAAGACTTAAAGTTTGCCTCCGTCACATGGGAGCTGCCGGGTGGTTTAAGACTAAGGATTATGATTCAAAGTTGTTGGCAAGCGTCCCAGCGTGTGCTCCAAAGACAGAAGGTGGACTTTCTTTTTTGTTGTTCTTTTAGAACTATTTTCAGAATCTTATTGAACAAGACACTAAATCCCCAGCTGCTTTACAAACACTTGCGGTGGAAAACTGATTCAATCGGTGTCGTTTTCTTTTGATCCACAAATTTGCCCCTTTTTCCAATGTGAAGAAAATGAATGGTTTATTCTGGTTCGTAATGAGAAGATCTCTGGCCTTGTCCTATTTTTGTGGGGTTTTTTTTTTACAGCCATCTTTCCCAACTTTGACCTGTGCTGCTAGATAACTGTTGACCCTCCCCCAGTGATGTTGAAACATTAACTTATGCCTTATAAGGAAGGGAAAGGCTCCAATATGGCCTTAAAAAAAAGCTTAAACTGAGTCATTAAATGTAGGTATTTGGTTCGATCTTTAAAGAGGTGTGTTTATTATGTGTTTTTTTTTTTTTTTTTTTTAAGCTTAAATCAGCTGCGTATGCAGAAACGTTAATACGGCACTGGACCAGCTTCGGCTTCATACCAAGCCAACACCTTCAGGTCTTAAGGAGTCGAGTTTATCAGGCGTCAGTGAGCCAGAACAGGTCATATAAAATCCCAGGGTGCTCAGCATTCAGTCCTGGCTGATGATATTTCCAGGAACAGCTCAGCAAAACCGCAGTTCAAAAACTTTAAAATACCTGCTGGTTTCAGTTTGCGTTGCTTACCGTTTTGTGGCATTCAACACCTACATTTATTAATGTTTTAATTGGCGGTTATTGCTATTGCTACAATTGTTACGGGGAAAAAAAAATCCAGTGATCTCAAGCTCAGGTCAAAGGAGTTCCACTGTTGCAAACTCTCTCCTTTAGTTTTCAGCTATGCTGCACAACCAGCCAGCCAGGGTGCAACACATTCATAATGTATATTTATCCTCATCTTTGTGAAGCTTTTAAAGTTACAACCAAGTTCCTAAAATTCTAAATTGTTGTGACAGTTGCAAAATATCCTAGAATGGTTTGATGTTTCTTTCAAACATCCTGCACGCTAAAGCACATTTCTCATATATTAAAAAAGACATTTGTAGATTTGACAAAACAAGGATTTGATTTATTTTTTCTTTATGAAAGTGGAACATGTTCTCAGTGATCAATGGAGGCAGAGGATCTGCTAAAGAGCTGGAAACTGAGTAGTGTCTGTTTAGAATAGGCTAAACACTTAAAATGTAATGAAGAGGTATAAAATTAACTTTTGTTTTATATAACTGAAATAGTAAAACATGTTTTATTTAAGTGGCTTTTTGCTGAACAAATTCTGCTTTCTGCATTTTTAACATCCCAACATGCTTCTTTTCCCAGTAAAAAAAAAAAAAAAGCACTAAGGCAATTCAAAAACGATCGACAGAAAAAGGACTGCAGTGTTTCTCTCTCTCTAAAAGGCTAAATTGATCCAGATACAGGTTGTGCCGTTGAACTAAAACTTGAAAACAAAACAATACTAGACAGACAAGACTTGAGGTATGTGGTGTCAGCAGAAGCTTTTAGGGAGTGGAGCACGAAAAAAACCGCAGATAAATACTGCTGGCAGCAATCAGGTAAATGGAAACAGGTTTGCTCAATGGGAACTAGGAGTGTGGCTGGTTGCATGGCTGCAAACATGTAACAAATACCCAGGCCTCTGTTGTGCCAAGGAATCGCTAACATATAATTTATCCCTCTTTTTTTAATCTCTGAATTGTGACCGTGGAGGAAGGAGTACATAGACAAAATTTAATGGTGCAAAATATGCTGAATTTTTCAAAAATATTAGAAATTAAACTGAAGCACTTCCAGTGCGGATTAAACAGGATGTCAAAACAGCAAAATGAGATGGAAAACATGATTAGATCTTCATACTCAATGCATGAAGCAAAAAAAAAGATGACATATTGTTTTGTTGTACGCTTTTATTTTAATGGAATTTCAAGAATAAATGAATAAAAATTCAGAAATATGGCTTCAAATCACGGATAAGGATTGGAAAGAGAGGCACAAACACAGGTATGGAATAAAAAAGAAAAAACTACAAACTCAGAAAGTCCCCAAACCAACCCAAGATCCTGACAGTAGAACATTCTCTCTATCCTTTTCTTAATGTTTCCTTCGTGCTTTAACATAATGTTTGTACCTGTATTGGTGCTGTGTACTGTAAAGCAAAGACACATCCACCGACTTATTGAGGTTTTCCTAGAAAGAAGGAAGCGCTGCAGCAGTAAATCGAGACACACCGAACACGCTAAAACATTTAGTCACGCAAGCGAAGGTGACCCTTTGCGGAGCAAAGCTTTGCAAACAGGTGATGCACACACACACACACACACACACACACACACACACACACACACACGGAAAAACTGTGGCGGTCGAGCAGCTGTGGCATTCACGTCAGCAGCCATTACCTTTAAGCCACAGTGAGTCTGGGTTCTAATTTTATCTGCCATGCTCTGAATGTGGCTGACCAGAAAAAAAACAAAAAACCTCCAGAAGTGTCAAGTCTTTCATAATCGAACACATGATGCTTTAACCAATAAGTTTATCCTTACCGACCCATTCACTGATCGATAAGGGTGAACCGCTCTCTCTCTCTCTTTCTACGTTACACGTCCTACAGCAGGTGTTGCTGGTTTCCTGCGATAATGTTGGTAAAGCAAACACCGTATGTAGTCGCTTGTGGTGGGGAAATTGGCTGACCTACTGGAAAGTGAGTGTTTGTTCTGTGTAAAATTAGGTGGGGGGAAGAAGAAAAAAAAAAAAGAAGAAAACCCAGATGGCTTTCTCTCACGTTGAGTCTACAGATAGTTGTGAAAGACAGGATTTGCTGAAGCTGTCAAGTTTAAATGTGCTCCGTTAACTCTTTATTTGACCGCACGACTTGGGATCTCATCTTTAAATGGCGGCTTTCCGTTGGCGTTTTCCTCGGCTTCGTCCGGAGTTCATTTTCATCCTGGAACGAGACGGCGCTTGAGCCGTTTCCGTCAGCGCTGCCCAAGAAATAAAGAGTGATGTTAATGAGTTCTTCTGCTGGCTTTCTGAACGCCCGCCCTGTTGTAGCACCTTCTGCTGGTTAAAGCAAGGAAAGTTTATGATGTGACAATAGAGTGATTAAAAAAATAAACCACTACCTTCATAAATTGAACAAAGCATCACAAAAACAACAAAAAACTCAAGTCAAATGCAGGAACGAGATCCGGTAAATGCCACAAAGTTTTAAATAAAAATCTGATATCTGCCTTTACTAAACTGCAACTGGATCCCTGTAAGAGCTTTAAACAAAGTAGCACACCTAAAGCTTGTAGCCGTCGGAACTTGCCTGTTTGGCCTGTGACAAGTATAAATCTGTATAAATCTGACCAAACAGCACAAGCAGCTGTTAAATTACTGCAAACGTTGATGCCGACAGTAGATCTGCTTGTTTTATTAAAATATCCCATGTTTAGTTTAATGTTGAGAACATTAAAAGGAAAAGAAAAAGACATCGCTGTGAAATTTGATTTTGCGTTTTTATTTAAAAATCACTCATTTGTGTCCCGCTGGTGCTCTCAACGTTTTTGCCCCACTTGGCTAAAGGCTTGGACACCAATGACCTGGAGCGCTTGTGAAAATGCAAAGGTCAAAGGTCTCTCTTTCTCTCTCTCTGTTTGCTCTAACCTTGTGAAATGTTATAGGAGAAAACCACATGCTGTTAGCAAAAATGAGGTTGGCAGATTTGTCAGGAAGTGTCACATTGATTATTATGATGAAACAATTATTTCCTCTTAAAGTTTTCTTCTACCAAGTCAGTATACTGGAGTCAGTGTACATTTTTATTTAAATGAACATTAGGCAACCACAATAAGAAGAAATCTTTAGAAACAAAGTCAGTAAGTCCTTTTTTAAGCCTCCTGCTACTTTTACGGGATCATAACAAAATCTAAACTTCTGAGGTTCTTTTTAGTTTTTCTCCTTGTTTAGTTTCACGAAATTGCCACAGACTGAAAACTCAACACAGTGGACACTTTTGTCACCACATAACCTGAAATATATAACCAACACAACAACATGAAAGACGAAAAACACTAAGTAAAACGGCTGCAGCAATCAGAGATAAAGGGATGGTCTTGTACTTGTGTTGCAACATTGCGTCGCTCAACTAAAACTTGAAATGAAGAAAGGCGGCACTGTTAGGCCTCTGGGTGCTTCGTCAGCTTTTACCAAGTTTGGCGTGGAGATCAAACTTGGCAAGAACGAGAAAGACGACAACTGCTATTGGCTGCAAGTGGTACATGAGGAGCATCACGCTCCAATAACAAGGCACAACACACAGACAACAACCAGGCTGCAGCCGGAACACGGATTCCAGAAATAAATGTCTGGATTATAGGATTTTAGTGTAATGGTGCTCATATTTCCCAAAGTAACCAGTAAAGCACAAATCCTTATTGTGGGATTTCCATTGTCACATATTGTAGCTGCATTTAGTATTCAGCTGAGAGTCCATGTTTTTTCTTGTTTGTTTGTTTTTTTCCAATAATCAAATCTTCTAAATCTAATTATTGCTGCTTTATGTTTTCTCATGTAATTCCCTCATGACACAAACCTCATTTTCCAAACAAAAGATTTATCATATTACTTTTAAACTGGCCACTACCTTTAGAAAACAATACAATAAGTTGTAAATGAAAAATGAAAATTCTTTTTAAACAGCCAGGTTGTACTTTTTTTTTTTCAATGTTTTGTTCTGTAAAGGTTGGACACAATGGTCTTCATTTTTGGATAAAAGCCAGATATATTGTCTCTGGCATTTAACAGAATAACAAAAAATAAATAAAATAAGAGAATCGGAATCCTTACGTTCACCAATTCCAAAACACTAATAACTCCAACGGGAAATTAAATGGATGACATTATGAATTTTGAAATAGGATAAGTATACTCTTTGCCTTGCAGTAGCCATATCCAGTCACACATCCGGGATCATGTTGTGTCCACAACAGTGACGTTTACACCCGTCCACGTCCCATACAGGCGGCTACGTGACTGATTTGAATCCAGGGACAGTCAACAATGAGTCCAGTTCATGTCATTCTCTTCGCTGTGTAAATCTGATTCCAGGTCAGTTCACCTGGACTTCAGGTCAGGTGAAATGACCTGGAGACTCCAGGTGAGTTCACCCCTTCATCCACCTATAGCTGCTTTATTAATGTATATCTGGTAAATAACTAATAGTATTATGTATTAGTACACATTTCTGGGGCTCTCATTTGGCCTCATTTCGGAACAGATACTTGTTTATGGCAACATTGCAGATCAGAGTTAGATTTGTTAATACATGTTAAGACGCAGCAACACGAGCAGAGAGAGGAGGAGGAACAACAAACCTCTTGTTTCACAACCAAAACTTAAGGAACGCTGTTTATCACAAGTAAAAGTTCATGACGAGGCTCGACCTCAGACATGTCTGAGCTTTTGCTTTGCATGTGTAAATACAAGGAGTTTACAATTCAAAGGCTTAAGGCTTAATTAAATGTGTTTGCTCTCGTTTAGTTCGTCTGTTGAAGCCATGTCATCATCTAAAAAGAAAATTGCTGAAAATCATTTCTATATACTGCCAAAGCAAGAATTAGAGCACCAAATTACACACCGAGATGCTCTGATTTGGACATAAAGTGGTATATTCAAACAGAAAGCAGCTGGGTAGCAGAGGGAACAGGTGCTGGTATCTAGATTTGAGCAGTGAGCTGAAGGCAGTTGCAGGAGCCGCCGGCAGTAAATGAAAACAATGAGACAAGACAGAGGAGGAGACAAATGTGGAAGTGGACCAAATGGTTTTTACTTAGATGTCTTTTTTTTTTTTTTACTCAAAAATCCCTTTCTGATGTTCAGTAAAGAGTTCGTGTTGAAACATTTGTGCTCTTGCTTCATCAAGCAAGCTATTTACAAATATCAAGCCAAAGTTTCACATCTGCTAATATTGTCAAGCATGCATGAGCTTTCATCGCAAGATCACAAATCTTTGACTTTCACCCGAAACACGTCCTTGTGTGCACTCTATCACCTGCTATCTGTGTTTTTTCCTGCTCCCTAGCATACCTCATATTACAGCCAGTTGTTGTGCAACAGTCCCCCATATTGTTTGCACCTGCTTCCTCATGAGATCATGGAAAAAGTGTCAAAGGATGTGTCGAGAGATGTGTGATGCTGCGATGCCTGCTGATTGGCTCTGTGTTTAAAGTGTGTTATAGCTGTATTTTCTATATGTAATTGGGTCTCTGAAAAGAATCAGAATAAGATATTCTGTAGACCAAGTCTAGCCTCTTATCTGTAAGAGATTTACTCAAGATATCCTCATAATATAATATGGATGTGGAAGCATAATCTGATGGGGTGTCCAAAGACGATGGAGTCAAATTGGTTCTGTAAGATTAGGCAAGAACCACAACCAAGAATTAAAACCTTTAAAATACCATATTTTCACAATATTTACTATGATCATAGCAACAATACATCACGTGATTTGATTGTTTTTAATCAGAAACAAAAAAGTAATTATTATTACAGCTGCTGTAACAATGTACCATTAATGAACATTAATAAAGATGGTATATATATATATATATATACCATTTATTAATATCAGAGCAGGTGTGTGACACAAAAACAGGAATTTGGAAGCTTCATAATGATTTCACCTGCTAAATTCAATAGTTTTTTTATTGCTAATTATGCAGAGCATACCCTCTTTGGTATTCTTGTCTTTGTAGATTGTTGAGAAAAAGCATTAAAGATTGTATCCAATTATTCCTGGATATTTTACATTAGAATGTTTTAGATCTTTAAACAAATAAGGTAAAAAATTAATGTAGTAATCAACTGCTGATTTTATTCATGAGACGAAACGTTCAAGCAAAACCAAAGGGATTCTTTGAGGTGGATGTTACTTTTTCACAATGTCAGACGTGATTGCGCCACCATTGGTGATAACTGCCATCAAGAATTTACAATTCCTGGCAATAAGTCTTCTGCTTCCCCGAAGGGGAATTTCAAAGCCCTCTTCTTCGCAGGAATTGTTTTGTTTCAGCTACACGGAATAATTTTGAGCAGAAACAACCTGTGGTCACAGTACCACAACTTCAACAAATCTGGCTGGTTTTGAATTAATTTTTCCCCCCTAAATAAATGAAATAATCATTTGAAAACTGCATTTTGCTATTATTATCCACATTATCTCTGTTGGGTATTTGTTTGATGATTTGAAACAGTGTGTCAGAAAGAAACCCCTCCCCGGCCCCCCCAAAAAAATTATAATCTGAAAAAGTTAAACGCTTTTTCGCACCGATGTAACAAACCTCAAGCGATTATATCACCACACTGTGTTGTGACACTAATAAAAATCAGGAGCTTCATTTTTATGCTTCTTTGGAAAATATACACAGAAACTTCAGCAGTATTGCTTACAAACCTCTGTCACAGAGTGAGTCCAAAAGGTTAAAAAAAACAGTGGCCTCGACTAGAAAAAGGAAAAGTCCCTGTGCTACATGCTGGAGGGGAATTCACCACTTGTCAGGTAATTCCTCTCAGTGAGAAGCATAAGGATCAAGTAGATATTTCTCTTTTTTTTTTAAGGTCATGAGATAAACAGGATCAGTGCTCTACTAGAAGGCTTCCCTGAAGTCGCACACATCCATACTCTGTCCTCATAATCCTCTCTGCCTTTGCCGCTCCCTCAGTCTGTACATCAGAACCCCGTCTCTCCTGGGCTTTGTCTAATTAGTGGTCAGACTGATAGGTCCTCCGTCTGTTACACACTCTATTTACCAAATGACTACCCCGGTGCATGTGACTGACTGAGAGGCAGCCATGTGGTCGTCGAGCCACAGCTATCTGGAGTTCAAAAAGACGCCCGTAGACTTATCGAAGTTTGCACTTTTTTTTTTTTTTTTTGCTCTCCCCCTTTTTTCAGTAGGACCAAGGTCTAGTTGTGATCGTCATGTGAACGAAAGAGGATTTCTCTGCTCGTGGTAAAAAGGCAGTGTCAGTGCTGCAGCTTCCTCTTTCAGGGAACACTGGGGGTTTTATTTTTTAAGATTCCCAGCTATAGTTTGTGGCGTAAAAACATATACAAATAGAAAGAGGGGAGTTTGAGAGAACGATCATGAGGAACGATCATGAGGATAAAAACAAAACAAAAAAGGGAAACAGACAAAACCGAAAGGGAACTTTGTGTGTAGGTTTAGCAAAAACAATAAGAAAGTTTAATAAGTAAACGAAAAAAAGCTCCAGTTCTTCATTTAGTGTAATAGCAGTAAATCCATATTGCCCAGTGATGGTTGTGAATAACAAATAGAAGCAGTAAAGGTTCTTGCAGAGCAGCTGCTGCAGTGCAAAGGTCATTTAGTGTTTAACAGATGGGAAAGAGCTAAATCACTACAGAAAGTCACAAAGTAGAGAAACTTTTGTTCTGACTTAGAGGAATAAAACAATAACTTGATTTCAACGTCCAATGTAAAAACTAACTTTTTAAAATCTAATTCAAGCAGCAGCCTATCTGGAAAGTGAAAACCTGTTTTGGATAATATGGCCTCCAGCTAAACCATAAGAGAGTCGCATGACTGCATTGTAAAAACATTTTAAAAAATGCCGTAATCAGCAACGTTTAGCACGTTGTGAATGCTATCTGATCTTTTAATTTGCTGTGCAAACTACAAAATTATTTGGTACTGAACACTGCTAAGCCCCTTATCTTCAACAATCGGTTTTGCATTTTACCATTCACATTAGGCAAATGCAAAGCATAAGTATAACTAATTACAGGTGAGTGCAGTGTATCTATTTCTTTATGTCAGAAAACAAAAGCCCTTCAGGCTCCAGAATGTGTCTTTTGTTGGGGTTTTTTCTCAAACTCGTCGACTTTGTTTTGTTTTTGAACCCCGTGTGCATGGCCTACATCTGAGCAGCCTCAAAAAAAAAAAAAAAAAAAACTTCATGCATATCAACAGTCTTGACAACTCCCAGGCTTGCACTCTCACATATCTCTTTGCACGTTTTGCACGACGAGGCGTATGTTTACATCTAGATTGCTTGGCCAAAGTATGCGAAGCCGTTCAACTTTTCCACATTCCACCGCCTGACAACCAGAAACGTCAATGTGTTTTACTGCAAAAAGGAGGGAATACACACACATTTTGTCGTTAAGAGATTCAAAGCAGGATTTGGTTGGAAAAACTATTTTCCAAGCTTTACAATACATTAAAAATGGATTATAAGAGACACTCCGATCTGACAGAGGCTGAACTATTTTGTAAAGTTAAATGGTAAAAGCTAGAGATATGTGTCAAAAGACTTCAAGTCATAAAAACAGTTTTCGTAAAGCCTTGATTTAGTGAAATTGATTAGAAACGAAAGGCACAAATTCTCATTTGTACCTTACGTTGTGAAACTGCTCTCCCTTTGTGGGCCTAATATCATAATTCGTTGAAATCCCCAGCAGTGAGATTGGAAAACATACAAAATCTCAAGAAGTCCGTTTACTTTAGTGAACTGTAAAGTAATTGCAGTAATTGCTTCACATACAACGTTGAGTGAGGACCTAATGGAGACATTCAACATTTCGTATTCCAGTGGAGAGGACCCACCAGGCTGAATGGTTTATTGTGTATTCTCTGGCCTCCTCCACAGCCCTGTAATTATAATCCTCTGAGAACCAATCTACGTTGCAGCCTTTCATTACAACACAGGAGCTCGGGAAGGTATGAGTTCATCATGTCCAAGATTTACATTTAATCACCGGCTCCTCGCATTTGCATGTGCAACATGGCCTGTTTGTTGACATGCCATCCGAAAAGGGGAAGTTTGGAGAGAACTCGGGTGTGCTGCAGATAAAATGTTTACACATCACACACACACAACGCTGGTGCGGGGACTTTGTGAATGTTTAATTTATGTGTTTGCGAGCGTGCGTGCCATATGTGCGGCTGCGTTTCAGCGAGGCAGGGAGCGGATCTTTTTTTTTTTTTTTTTGCTGAAGAAGGCAGAGATGTAATCAGCGTAGGCAAGCGCTACAGTTGGCGAAGTCTGTTTATGCCCATCAGCCGAACACACAAATACACAATCCACTTTGTGTACACTCATATACACTCTTATCCTGTTTTTTTTTGTTGTTTTTTTGTGCGTACACAAACACACGGTTGAGGAGCGCAGGGTTAATCAGACAAAGCTGTAACGGTACACAGAGAGCAGTTTGACAGATAAGAAACCCGGACACATCATCTCCTGCCTTTAGGAGGCCTTTGTTGATTCGGAGGAAACTCTTGTGACAGTCACCTGTGTTTTCCTGAGCCGGCCTCTTGTCCCTTGGCTGTTTTGTTCCACAGCAGACCCTCAGGACATGCAAACGCAGCAGATAGCATCCCACCCACGAACTCGTTTGGAGCCTCAGGAGACCTCAGTGATTTGCATTGTCTAACAGTCAGCCATTATGTCGCACTACTGCATTAGATTACAGCCTTTGCCAAACCGATGCCATGGTTTTTGTTTTTTTCTTTTTTTTGCATTTTTGCGGAACATCCAGTGACGTGTTCTGTGTTTGTGTTGTAGTAGGTTATAATTATCTCTTTACATTTATACCGCAACATTTCTAACTTTATTACATATTTATCATCCTGGGAAAATAAATGTGCGCTACTAGGAAAGGAAACCCTTTAAACGTACACACAACAGATTATTCTGACTGAATGTCTTTTTTTTCTAATCCATACAGGCTCAAAATGATTCATGCAGGCTCAAATATGCACAAACTCGGATTAATATTTGGGCAAATGCCCCTTGAAACGGGTTGGTTTTCTTGTGTCACTCAGCCTTTAAACACACTGCACTGAATTTTCAATACACTGGAATTTGGGGCCTTTCTGTTTGCTAAATGCTAACCTGATTCATCAATGGTTTATCCAGGAGTTTCCAAGTTGTAGCCCTCAGACTGTGCGTTTAAAGTGATATTGTAGAACTATTATAAGAACTTGAAGGAAGTCGTTCTACTTTATTATTCCATCGACAAACAGGTTGGTTTCTTGCTTGCTTCTTTGTCAATGGTAACATAAAACAGGCTTAACTAAAGGACAGCGAGTCTGGTGTTTGAGCACCTTCCATTTTATGACAGGGTTGATGAGCCTTGGTGGTCCCTGGGTTGTTCTTGAACATCGTAAGCCATTTCCTTTCATCTGAAAGTATTCAACCATCGAACAATTTAACCCTTGTATGTAGAAATGGGGTCCAACCGACCCCACACATGTAAAACTTGTATCATTTGCCATAGTCCTCTATGTTTGTCTCAGTCCTCACATGCACAAGGGTTAAGTTTGATGGATGTCTATACAGGAAAATGATCCCAAGACGACATTAGTTAGGTTTCATGTATATCTTTTGAATATGTATAACCCCATATGGATTAGGGAAGTACACAGTAGTAACATTAAACTCATTGAATTCTTTGAAATTGTTCTAATGAATCATTAAACCCACAAACTATCCACAATGTTTCGTAAACACTTGAATCTGCGCGGAAAATTCTGATTTTGCCTTTTGTTTCCAAGAAGCATTGTTCTGCGGTGTAAAGCAAGCGTCATGTTCTGCAATTCCTTATTCATCCATCAGTTTGGTTTTCCGCCTGCCAGCCTCGCCATTTAAAAACTTTTTGCGTCGGATCACGAGACGAGCCACGAACGGCCCATGCTTTTCCCACGTGCCCACGCTGTTCTCTCGTTCTGTGCCAGTCTTGTTTGGTGCTGGCTGCCTCTCCCTGGGCACATAAAAGAAAACCCTATTCAAGAGACGCGGCCCTGGCAGACAGCTCTGCGGGGGTTGGCACAGATGCCTAATAACAAGCTGGCTATTATGCATTTGTGACAGATGCAGGTTGTGGCGTTGCATGTTTTGCTGGAAAGTGATAGTAGGCCTGTGTCTGAGAGCAAAAGTTGTTGTGAAGACTTATGAAATGGCCTTTGTTGTGGACGTCTGTGATGTAGGTCAATGGGGTTCTCTGCCCGCCTCCCCCAACCCATTGGACTTTTTGACCTTTTTTCTTGTGAAAGACTTCTCGGAGAGCCACTGGCTTGCAGAGAACGGCAGCCCGGGTTAGTTTGGTGTGTCTGTGTGTGTTGGTGTGTGTGGATTGTCTTGCTAAGAGACTGAATGATGTCACCACTCCCCACAGCACAATCAGCCCTGCTGATGTTTCCCAGCAGTGTCCATTGTCTCGCCTAGCTGCAACACTACACTGTTATTGACCTCCGTAGTCAGCACCAAGGCTTAAGATACACAGCAAACTGTATTTATCCCTTTATAACTACAGACAATTGGGAGTGAATATTAAAAGAGAGACCATCCCTTAAACCATAACGGCATTGAGAGAATTACTGTCCAGCTGGAATGCTCAAGTGTTACCGAGTTTTAACCGTCTAACTGTTGACGCGAGATACATTTGGAGTTAGTTTTCCTTCGTTATTTCATATTTTTGGTCAAATGCACCGAGCCACTGGAACTGAAATCACCCCAGAGCATGACAGTGAAATCTTTATCTTGCACGTTATAGACATTGTAGCCAAACAACTTTATTTCATTTCAGACTTTTGTCCAGAAGGCATTTAATGTGGTTTGTCCATGTGGACACTTCAAATTTCAGCCTAGCTTGTCGGTGTTGGTTTTAGAGCAGGAGCTTGCAAGTCTAATGTAAATCTGGTTTAGCTTTGGACATTGACGGTGGTGTTCGACTGGTTTGCGTTTATGTTGCCATGGTTAAGCAGCTAGCATGCTAGCACGTTTTGAAATAAACGTCCCTTTTTCTTCTACTTGGGTAAAAATCCATTTTGAAGTAGTTACCAACCTTACTAAGTGATTGTTAATTAGAGATGTTTTAAAAAAAGTGTTTATTCATTAAACATTTTCTATGCCTTAATTTTTCCTCAGATATGGTGCTAGTAAATCTCCATAAAATACAGCAGCTGTTTATTATCCCCAGGAGATGAAAGTGGAAAAAAAAAACCTAATCTGACATGATTTAAAAAGCAAGTGGCTTTTCTCATCTCTCTCATTAGATCCCTGAAGCGTTCATCGAGATGAGAGCAGCCAAGAGAACGCCTGAGGAGGTTTTCTGTCCCAGAATACGCCTGAAGTTTACCATCGAACCACATTTACCATCAACGTGTTTTGCATAATCTGATTTATGAACCCCAACACAGTGGCCGCTGCCGTGTTCTCAACAGCTTGCATGAATCCGGTTTGCGTATACGTGTGCAGTTTCTGCTAAGCTGCCCTTCTGCGCGTAATTAGTCTTGATGAAGCGCGACACATTTTGTATGATACTGTGGAAGCCTTCGTGTCCTGAAGTTGCATAACAAACCACGTGACCCTCTGTGCATGAAGCACAACATCACACAGTCTCAGAATGCAGGAGCAGTAATCTTTAGTTGGTCCTTCACAGGAGGTCATGGTCTGTTTTTCTCTGCTCTAGCGGTTCTGATCCCTGAACCAGAACCTCTGTTATCCCTCTTGATAAAACACTCTGGGTTGCGCTGAATTGTCTCTGGACATTCGATCCCTGTAATCTCTGGGAATTTCAAAACTCCCTCAGGTCTTTTACCGAATGCTCTCCCACAAAGTTTCCCCTCTCTGGTGTACACAGTGGAACTTCTCGAAATGAATGTTTTATGGATGGATGTGGTAGGTCTGTGATGAGAAACTTACCAGAGACACCTTGAACTATAACCGTCTCCTCCCCCCCCTGGACCCAAAAAAGTTTATGTCCCTCTACGAAATAATAGCTGGTTCTTTATATGAGGATTTTAGGCTTCAGTCCTGGCTTATGCGCTTCATAAAGAAACTGAATCAACCCACAGCAATAATAAAACCCGGCGAAATTCATGCAAAGATTCACTCTGACTGAAGCCTTACGTGCACAACACTTAGCGGCTGTTGTGTTTACACAAATAGTTTTATTTTCCGTAACATGCAGGGAGGGAAAAAAAAAAAAAGAAAAAGTCAAGCACCGAAAGCGATGAGCTCACGTTGATTTTATCCTCCCACAGCCCCCAGGCTGCTGGTCGTCACTCCACCTCCCGCCTGCTTAGAAGCATCTGATGGGTTTATCTCTTATTTATAAGATTCTGAGGTCAACAGTAAAGAGCCACAAACACCCTTAACCCTTGCATAGCCATCAGAAGATAATTGGAATTACGTCTTTGACCTTTCCAGTCTAATTTGCTCACTTCTTAGAGTGATGTCTTAATATGCTCACACACAAAAATTCACACACAAAAAAAATATATCATGATATATCATGTTTTCTTTCTAGAAAATGAGTGTGCGTGAGCGAAGATGGGTGTGTTGGGAGGAGTCTGCATCGTGTTATTTCCCCCATGCTGCTGCTTGGCTTCACCCCAGGGGCTCCTGTGGTCTATGACGCCAATAAATTTAGCAGAAATCGCATCAAGGCTTCATCGATTGCGTGAATGACATCATTCTCCTCTTCTTCTCCTCTCAGAGTGCTTCGACCCTCACAATGGAAGCCGAATCACCGGGAGGATTCTTTGCAGAGCAGAGAGATCTTCTTTCATGAGGCGCTTGTTCACAGGTCGTGCATTTTCTCCCTCGCACAAAAGCGCGTTCCTGAGCATCCGCGCCAGAAAATTTCCACATTAGTCGACCTGATGGAGGATGTATGGTCTTTGGGACAATTAGATTAGATAGCAGTGTCCACATGGAAAAGCTTTTCTTTGAAACACCTTTTGTTCTTATGCAATTATGGCTGCAAGTCAACATTCTGACTGAATGTTGAACCTCTGGGTCTGTCGCAAATTTGCATGAAATGATTATTTCTGGCTTTGTTCTCACAATCTTGAAGGGGATAGTCGATGGTTGTCCTGCGGACAGATTATCCAACTGGATTTGTGAATCTCTGCAACATCTCCAGAGATATCGTCGGCCTCTCTTAACGCACTTCCAATGTTTTGGTAGGTTTGCAGTTGCTCCTGTTTTAAGCACTGTGTGGGATGTTCAAAGTTTGAGATGTTTTACAGCCCGGCTCATTTAGTTACGGAAAGGGGTAATTTTGTTGCTAGCAAATGACATGTCTATTTTCAGCCTTGTAAACGCCGTTTGTACATATGGACAGTTGCGTTATGTTCCAGGGCGTTTGAGAGACGGCGTATAAAACATATTTTTAGGGATTTTCCTGCCGCCTGGAAAAATTCTATTTAAGTTTCCAATTCTTGAAAACTCTCAAACGAAACACGCACAACAGACTCGAAACAAAGACAAAACAAAAAAACCACACATTTGTTTGGCCTTGGAAAGACAGATGCACATTTGTAAAAAAAAAAAAAAAAAAAAAAAAGCTAAATAAAGTGTGATTGTGTGTGTAATGAAGGCTTTCTGCTTGTGGTTTTACACAAGATTGTCTCAGCATTGCCACATTTGGTCCATCCCTGGTGGTTTGAGTGTGGCTGTTCCTGTGTATGTGTTAATGTGAGCGAGTTCACAGCATTCAGTGACTCATCTGGACCAAGCACACCCTGTTCTCTTCCATGAATCTCTACTCCATCCTGTCTCCTAGCTCAGGAGAGAACATGAGAGTAGCTGTTTTTTTCTTTTTTGTGCAAACAGAGAACATGAGTACCCGTGTTCTGCAGATACTAATAGGTTTGATCAGAACACTCTTAAATATGACCTCACATTATTGTCATTTAAGCTTATTAAATATGGCCTAACTAGGCAGAGAAGTAACCAAGACTCATGATTAGCTAAAACCTTAGACTCTAACCCTCCTCTGATAATTAACATAAAATATGATCATCTCTGGGACACGTAATCAATTTCAATCTTGCAGAGGATGAAGGCTGAACAGTCCCACGTTCCTTGTATTTCCAAATAATTGTTTGGACAGATGATCGTTGTACCTAATGATGTACCAGAACATTTCCCTTATCTTGGATGATTTAGCTCGATTTTCCTGTGATGTCACACAAGGAGGCAAAGTCTTTAAAATACATCCACAGTAGTCGATGCAAATGTTGTGAATTGGCAGATGGTGGTACAAAAAGATACTGTGAATAAACTAGAACAGCTGTGAAACGGTAACCAAATGTAGCAAAAAAAATGACATTTGAATATCACAGGAATTGATGTAAGTACATATTAGGGATATAGTAAATATTTAGCTGTTTTTTTTTCAGTTTGTCCTTTTGTACCCACAGAAACTGACTGCGGCAGCTTTAACTGGTCATAGTTGAAACTGTTGAAACGCTGCGTTCCTTTGGGGACCGTGTTACGTTTTGTTATGTAAGGAAATTTTAATTGCCTTACTGCTGAAAGAAAAAAGAAAAAAAGAAAAAAACTTGACCTGATCCACACTGCAGGAATAGTCAGAGGGTGTGGGAAAGAGACCTGAATGAGGAAGCATAAAACTTACAGGAAGCCATAAAAGAACTCGAGAGACTCGTACCGTAACGTAACAATAGAAAAATCCACTCAGGTGAGCGGCTGAAAGTGAGGAGCTTAAATACTTATAATGGACAGGAGTCTGACTGGGAGACAGCAGATGTGAGGGAAGGGAAGGAGAATAATGAACACAAGAGGAGCTCGTGAAAGAAATAAACAATAATCAAGCAAAATGATGACTCCCACACACAAAGAATGAAATGCAAGAATAGACTAAGAAACTAAATACTAAGGAATGAACAGATGTACACTTGGTTGAATGTAAATAAACAAGGAAATAATCCAAATACAAACATAGAAGGACCCCAGGATAAGCTACAACACAAATGGGATCGCTAATGGACTCGATGTGGTCACTGAAATTCATGCTCTTTTTGCTGCGTTATCATAACACAAAGACGAAGAGAAAAAAAAGGCGTCACTTGACACTGGCGCCACATGAGTCATGGAAATATTTGATGACAAAAGCGCCATCACTGTGGCAAGTGCCACGAAATGTGAGGAATTCTTTTGTAGTCCTTTCACTTTGATTGAATTTGGCACTAGAACCACACAGTGCAGGTTACAAAAATATTGATTACGGTCATTCAACTGGAGGAGATGGAAATCAAACCTTCTGGATAAGGGTGGAGACCTTTTTTTTTTAATTATTTTCTCTCACATCTGTCAAATACAACAAAGCCACGCGACCTTTCCTCTCAGTCCCAGCTCGCTGTACGGCCCCCTCGTTGCTACGGTCAATATTTGTTTCTCTGGCCTACATTTCTTCTCATTTATTCACCTCCGGTCTTTTGATATATAATTAGAAATGGATGTTTAATTCTGATTCTGACAAGATGAGGATGGAAATCAATGGCAATCAAAGCCAGGGGATTTCACAGATACTTTAACAAAAGATGAATGAACATTGTTTAAACTGGGCAGGATTAAACTGGGAGGATTATCAGTTTATAATCATGGGACAGTCTAAGGAGTTAGATTTCTTCAAAAGACGCCTCTGTAGCTGAATTACTTGATGGTCTGAATTCGGCTGAGCAGTCCTCCCAACATCTCGCTCATTTTTCTTATTCTTTTCCCGTTTCCCCCTGTCCTTTGCTAATTCAGATGCTGTATTTAAATTCCCATCCAAAGTAGGTCAGCACCCCCTCGGTTTCCTTGTGTTGCCCCATTCTCACCATTTCCTTCCCATCCCACAATTTCCCTGGCACCGCTCCATATGTAATCCCCTTCTGCTTCGCTTCGTTCAGGGAAGAAATGGCTTCAGATGAAACTCGGCCGCTTTGATTCCATACAATCCACTTCAAGCTAATTTCTTCTTTCCCTTTTGTGACTTCTATTTCATTTATTTGGATCTCTGCTTTGCTTTCATGAAGTGCCGAGAACCGGCCCCGCTGTTTCTCCTGCTGGCTTCCCATCTTTTCTCCGTTTTCTACTCGTCGTCTTGGGTTATCCATCACTGTCAGTGCACTTTTTACTGAAATTATACATCAAGGTTGAAACTACATCTTTACGGTAGTTCATATACAGCAGTTCAGGTAATCTGGTTAATGGCCTTTTTAATAAGTTCTTCTGTATTACTGAAGGACACCAGCAGGTAAAGGGATTGAAAGTTGGATAATGTCGTTTTAAAATGAAACGGCGCATGCACATGCCTAGGACCACCTAAGTGTTAATGCAGTAGCATCATATTTACTGTTGCACTTAAATTTACAACAATATATAGAGACTGTTCAGAAAAAAATGCCTGCAAGAACAAGAAGCCCCATTTGTAGTTTTCCACAAACATATCTGACAGAAAACGCTTCATCCCCATTATAAGACATGGTGGTGGCACCGTCATGCTGTGGGCATGCCTTTCCCCTGCAGTTACAGGAAAGCTGTCCACATATCACGGGAAAATGCATGGAGCTAAATATAGAGCATAATAATTTGCTTCCTCGCTGTGTTCAGATGATTTTTTTTGAAGTTCAAAAGGTCGGCATGAGCAAAGTAATATGGGTTTGTTTAAAACAAACAAACAAAATAAAACACATCTGTATTTGTCAAGGGAGGGAAGTTATTTACAGTAAAAGTGGGTAGTTCCCGTTTTCATAAAATAAATAAATAAATACTGTTTTGGTTATGTAAAGGACTTCGGTGTGAACACAATGATGGGTTGATATCGATCCAATTTTGTACACTGAAGCTTAAATTCACTGCAGTTTGAAATGTTGGAAATTCTAAGACGTATCAGAATTTGTGGTTATAAAATGACAAAATATAAAGAAACTAAATTTTCTAGTCACTGCATATTGAACAGCTCTTGTGCAGAGTAACCTTTAGGTCTCTTCATGACATAAAAGTTTCGAGGTGTAGCAATGGGAACTAGACTTGCTGACGTACAAGCAAATAGCAGAGAAGGACAACATGGAAGGTTTTTCCTGGTGGAAAAGATTTATGTTGATCCTCTCCCGTCTTGTTCCTTTAACTGTTTGCCAATTGCACTACAGTGGCTGTTATAAACTGCATTTCGACATCATAAAAGATTAAATCCACCAAAAATACTTGGCACATCAACTCAGGTTCTTGTGAAGCAGCACAATTTCTAAACGTCTTTTTTTTCTTTTCACTTTAAAGGCTAGTTTGTCTGCAGCAGGAGCTTTTCGAGATACATCATCAGGTGTCATGTATAACATTTCAGTAATGACAATATTGGCCAACACAAACGCCATAAAGGCATTAACAGACTTCCTTCTCCATTACTGAGAACTCATAATAATTTGCTACAGGGAGAAAAAAAAAGAAAATCTATACTTGCATGATGTCATCTTCCCACAGACGGCAATAAAATGTGATTTAGTTGCAGAGAACCTGGCTAAACAACGAGCAAACTGTGACATTTGCGGAGGCCCATTTGAATGCTTAAAATATTCAAACGCATGAGCGTAAACGTACTCCGCCAGTAAATTAGCATGTATTTGCACACCTCGTTCACTCATCTCGCTCCAGTTAAAGTCCCACTGGAAGTTATCAGAACATATAAAAACATAATCATAAAAAAAACAACAAACCCTGATAATCCATTTTAATTACTGAGCACAAACAGAAAATGTAGTCACGTGAAGGCGATGTGCAGACCTGCCTCAGAGTAACCATGGCAGTAGCTTTTTGCTGACAGACAGACACCCAGTGGGAAACATCAGCTCTTCTATTATGTGTCTCTTTGTTGTTCTGTATAGTGTTTTATAGCTCTATGGATGCCATCACAGTCTGTGGTGTAAAGGCGTACACACCGTGTTCCAAAGTAAATAATTAGTTTTTTTTAAAAAACACCCATAAAATCTTTTGCGCACTTCAGAGTCAACAGCAAGTATCAATAAAGTAATAAAAATGTATTTACTCCAAAGTGAACGCCGCGCTTTTCCTCGTGGGCGTCTTCTGGATGGTTGGTGCGAATTTCCGAGTTTCTTTAAGGCGCCACGGCCAACAAAGCTAAGCCTTATCTGCAACAAACACATGCTGTCGTTATGCTCCTCTGTCTACTGTACCATATGGCAGCAGGACTTCTGCAGCTGTCCTTAATTTAAAGCTTTCAGCTAATGAAGGGTTCCAAGTTGTATGTGTGTGTGTGTGTGTGTGTGTGTGTGTGCGTCATCTTGCTCCTCTTGTTATATGATCCAAAAACAGCCTCGTATCATTTTGGACTTTAGCACACTGGACCGTCATTACTGTATATAACGCTGATATAAGAGAGACTGTACTTGTTTATTTCACTGAAACTAAATGGGTTTAAAATAACTGGTGTGATCTTATCTAAATTTAATTACAGCCAGACAGCAGGTTAATGATTGCTGTTTTTTTCAGCATATTTCAAAGTTGAACTCTGACCTCTTACTGCTGTAAATGTTTAATGAATAACTGATACAAATCTTGTGCTTTGGGGATGAGTCAAATTTGCACACTTGTTTCTTTCTTATGTAAAAACAACCAAAAGATTTTTATAGATAGTTTGTAGAATACGCTACCGTTTTCTCGTTATTTTTATCACATATGCCAACCATTTGAAGCCATTTTCTCTTCTGTTTTAGGAGGGGATTACATGTCAAATCAAAATGGAATGCCTAACAAAAACGTTCAGTCACATTTAATCCGTTTTCTGCCATCAAAGAGCTCCTTGATTTGAGGCGCCTCTGCCTCGGCCGTTTACAATCACCTGACTCAGGATGTCAACTTTATTTCCCAGAGAGACGTGCTGAGCAGCGCCCCCAAGAACCGCTCTCTGCAAAATGTTGTGTTCTGCCTCGTGTCACACAGGATCCGATCCGAGCCCAACCGGGAACAGTACGCTAATCTTCAAAGGACAGCTTTGTCTTGAGCAAAGACGGGTATTTTACACTTCGGTAGCTCGTTCCTGCTTTTGCTTGGCGCTGGATGGAAGGAAATGCCCTCATAAAGACGGAGAACTGAGATTCTGGCTGGACGCGGGAGCAAGTGACCCTGTTCCTGTAAGGTGATGACAGATTTAGTCTAGACTTCGGCTTAAGTCTGGAAGTTGTATTTACCAGTTACCGTGAAAAAAAAAGGTGTCCGGTTTTTAAACCTTTTCACATCCATGTAGTTTATTACACTGCTTTGCTTTTTAACATCACATAAAATTACTTTATTTTAACGAAACTGATGCATTCCTTTATTTGTTTTTGTTTGTTTTAAAGCTGAAAAAGCCCCACTGGAACCACCTTCCTCTACAAGTAAAGATCGGCTAGATTTATTGGAGATCATCTGTGAACATCAGTTTTCATGTTTTGCCAAAGATTCCTTTTTTTTTTTTTTTCTTGCCGTTGCCTTTTAGTTGAACTATTTCATTGTAGGCCTGGTTCAAGCAGCTGGAAGGTGAACCTCTGCCCTGGCCTCAAGTGTTTTTCAGCCTTGCAGGTTTTCTTCCAGGATCGCCACGTGTTGGGCTCCATCCATCTTCCTGTAAACTCTGACCAGATTGCTAGCACCTTCTTCCAGATGTTTGCTATGTTCCTGTGTTGCCTGCCAAAATTATACTTGTCCTGTCAAAAGATTATCTCAGATAATACAAGAGACTTTTTTTTTTTTACAAACTCCATCTGTAACGAGTAACAAACACAAAAGCCAGCAAACCAAACGCACGCAATGCTGCAGCTTGGATCGCATGTACAAAATGACTGTTTTGGAGAATCTTGGACCTTTAATTTGCAACGGAGTTTGATGTGTTGCGTCACGCGGGTTAAAAAGGGTCAATGTGAACAAAAGAGATTGGTTAAACATTTAGATTCAAGGCAGCAACGCAGTTTAGGATTTTAAACCTGAACAAAGTTGTACAAATGCTCGTTTCCAAATAAACCACTAGAATAAACAACCTTTCTCTTCAACTCTCGTTGGACAAAAACCCTTTGTAAACATCCAGTGAAGTTCAGATGAGTTCTGGTAATGCAATACTCAATAACTGAAAGACATTTTTTAAAAAGTTAAAGAAAAGCAGAGTCTTGTCTTTTTTTTTTTGGTTTTACCTTTAGAAGCCCTCAGTTCTTATTCATGAGCCGACAGGTAAAAATTTACCTAATTTAGCCTAATTGACCTTTGCCCTTTGCTGCTCTGCTAGTCGGTTGTCCTCCTGTACATGTCATCTTTCATCCTGTCATCCTGATTTTACTTTGCGCTGTTTGGAGTGCGTCACCTTCACCTTTACCCGACTTGAACACCAGTCCTTCTTATAAGGCATGAATGATTATAACAGAATCCATTAAATAAACATGCTACGCCGACGGTTCTGGACGGTTCATCCGAGCGAAGAACACGAGAGCATTAGCAGGGGACGGCTTAATGAGATAGCAATCGGCAGAACCTCACAAGGCTCGAATTAGTCCTGCCTCCCAGGCCTTGTAGCTTGCCAACACTTGATCAACCATTTTGCTGCTGCAAGTAGAGAAGTCAATTAGTGTCCTCTGTCTCCTTCCAGCTAATGGGGACAATCACTGAAGGTTGAACGCGCCGCAGCCAAGAATCTAATCTCGCATGGACAAGACGGACCTGGGGCTTTCAAGAGCAGCAAAAAAACAATCTGAAGAAGAAATATGATGACTTGCAGTCGCTTCTTAATATTTGGCGTGCACATCAAAGTCACGGGATGCAAAGCTGGGTGGGTGCAGTGAAATTAAAGGTGGTGAAGGAATATGTTATGAACCATAAGAGTAGACAAATACAAATAACTGAACAAAATTCCCTCATTTTGCTTGAAAAGTGTTTTGTATCCAAGATTGTCATCTTACAGCAAAGAATTGTTTGATGATCCGAAACATTTAAAAGTGACAATTAAGCAAAAAGAAATCTTTAAAGCGGGGATACATTTTCACAGCGCTGTTCTAAACAACATTTCCGTCCTCGTCCACCACTGGATCCACTTAACCTCTACGCCGCCCAACACGGCATCACTTTCAGATCTACAGTGGCTCGACGGCGACGCCTCGGCTCTTTCCCTTTGACTAAACCAGCAGAAACACAACGGCCAACCTTTTCGTCCTTCCAGTAATATTCAAGTGAGAAGACGTGACGTGACATTCACACCCTGCTAAGAAGAATCCTTGCTTGTTTCCTCCCTGATCCTGATGGACATTTCACTCGGATTGTCTTGGGAACTTGTTTGTCACCCAGATTTATTTTTATCCCACATTTGCAACATTTTCTATTCCACAATCGCCTTTCTCTCTCTCTCTCTCTCTCTCTCTGCTCTGACCACCTGTACCTGCTCCCCCACAAAACAGTGACAGCAGAAACAAACGCAGAGCAGGGCCAATTTCCTGAGTGCTGCTCATTTAATTACTGCAGCGACAGAGAGGCAGAGCCTGTCAGAGCTTTAGCCCAGATCAGTGTGGTCCCTCATAACAATTTGCTGCCTTCGGGGTGTACGTGCGTGTCCGTGTAGGATGGAGCCGCTGCATATGCTTTCAGTCCTAAAAGCCTTTTGCGGCCATATGTTCAGAACGCAGCATAAATGACGGCAGTGCTAAAAATGTCAGACTGAGTCTTTCCAGGACAAACTGTTATCTCGTCTGCAGATAATGTGGGTAACAACCATCTGATTGTCTCTCACTGCAAATGATCTCCCTGCGTGGTTGCAGGAGCCTATGTGGAGTCTGTTCAACGCATCGAAACATCCAACACGAACGCATCTATTCTCCTTGTGTAGCATCGCCAAAGAAGCGTCACATGGGTTGTGGTTTTTGCTTTGAATCTGTGCCACAAACCCGTCTGCTTTGAGCTCCAATCAGACCAGCTTGTTTTTGACTTGGTAGACTGGCCTCGGTGTCGAGCCCAATCTACCAGATCGATCTGAAGACCGCGCGGTCTTCAGATCGATCAAGGGAAGTGTTCCGATCGGATCGCTTCAAGATCGTTCCAGAAGTCCTTTAAAGACCTCCTCTGCAGCTGTTAAGCTGTCATTCACTCCGACAGAAACAAACACACCCACACCTTAGTGATCCTGCCCCAGATATAGCCAGACATGTCCTGACAACTCCTTGACATAACATCAGTAAACCACATCAGTTAAAGTTCGGCAGTGGAGCCTCTCATATAAGCTGCTCAACACTTCATGCAACCTGTGGTGTTGTAGGACACCTCAAAAAAGGACTCCAGACATATCATATTCCGTTCTCCTCTTCTATTAGATGTGGAAGAAAAAAAATGCATTACTAATGTTGAGGTAAAGTGAAATTTAAGCTCTCAGGTTTCTCGCTCTCTTTCGCCACGCTCTTCAAATCCAGCCTTCATCAGCTGGGTAGGGCTTGAACATGTCCTGGCATGAACCCCATCGCTGTTCAGCCAGATTAATGTTACATGTTGTTGGGCAGAGGATAATATGAAGTGACTGTAGCCAAAATAAAGCAGCAAGTACAGCATTTTTAGACAGAGTGGGTGGATGATGGTTATTAATATTTAAAAAAAAAAAAGTCTTAGTTCTGACATTTACATACGTTTGCCAGTTATTAAATTACCTGACGCTAAGCTAGAAAAGCTTTGATCAAATTAAACAGTGATTTAGAAAAAAAAAAATATATATATATATATATATATATATATATATATATGAGAATATTTCAAGTAACGTAATTATTTAGAGTTTTTCTTTCCTCACTCCTGCACATTTCTAGTCTCAAAGGTACTTCAACTTTAACATTTTTTGTAAAGGTGGTCATATATTTGAGATGACCTAGAATTTTCAAGCTCATGTTCTTACATAGACGTATATAAATAGAACCTTTTTGTCTGTGTTCATATTTACCGACTACTTAAGCTGAAGAGCAGAAGACTCATACTGGTTGATACTTGCTGTCTTTTGTTCAGAGGGAAAGTCTCGGACAGCTTAATCCTCCCCACCCCATTTACTCAACGTGCTTACTTTGCAGCTGCAACTTTAACACTGCGCTGTTATGCTTGTGGGCTGATATTTACCCACGTGAATATCAAAAGTTAATGTCTGCTTCACTGACTGGAGCGATGGCATGATTGACGACTGGAGGTGTTTTCGTATTTTAAACATTAAACGTGTTCCTTGACAGGTTGTGACTTAAAGCAACGGGGTGTGAGCTGCTCGATGGCAACATCCAGTTCAAACATGTGCAGTAATAAATTTGGTTTTCGACTCTCTGCGTACTATTTGAGTTCACTTTACCGGGTTAAATGTAACAATGATCTGACATAGAACGAGTGCAGTCTTTTTCTAAGGCCTCGGAGTCGGTCTCTGCTCCTGCAGTTAGTTTTTTTTTTTGCGCTTTTTGCAGATCCAAAGCCGAGATCTTCGCACTTTGCGTTTAACTGCTCCAAATATTTTTGCAGTGCTCTGCGAAACTACAGTTTGCGTCACAAACAGCGGCCCACAGAAATGCGATAGCCCGCCTGTGCCCAGACTGGATCAGATCTTCAACTGTTTGAGGGCTTTTAAAAGTCTGACTCATGGTGAGGGCTGAAGGTACGACTGCCCGCCGACTCGCTCTCTCTCTCTCACACGTATATTCTTGGCGTCGTTCGTTTGCTGCTTCGAGTTGGGGGGAGGCAAGGGGGGCAACAGTCTCACTTTGAAGCCGCGACTCGGCAGGCTGACAGGAGTCGACGATAAAGCTCTGTTTGCAGCTGTCTCTTCCTTTTCATCTACCTCATCTATGATAACATTATCACACAGTTTCTGCAGACTTTTCAAGTCTGCAGCATGAAAAATATGGTTGGTGACAGACATGCAGGCTTTCTGCGTTGCATTTTCCAGTCACTCACAAGCTATCGAGCTCTTCATAAACCGTGTTTTCAGTTTCTTGCGTTAAGGCACAGTTGACTTTAACGTAAAACATTCTGAAGCAACAGAGTTATAAAAGAAACGTGTAAATTGCAAACGTTTTTGTTGCATTTATTAACGGCGATGGGAAGATGATATGCCTCACAGCCTCAACCCAATTTAACAGCTACAATAAGGTCATTTCCCTTGTATTTTTCCTTTATTTTAGGCTGGAAACAGCTGAATTTTAATGCAACATCTACCACATTCCAAGTCGTGTTAGACATTTGCAACAGCCACACAGTGTGTTGTTCTCTGGCCCCCTCTGTGTTGTGACTCGATAACGGGGTGGTGAAACCCGGCCGCTCCACCAGAGAAAACACAATCCAAGAATGTGAAGCACAAAACACACGTCATGTATATGTACCAACCGGTCAGCACATCTGTTCTAATCCAAGATGCACTTGCAAAAATTACACATCCTGAAAGGCAATCCTTGTGAGTCAACGTAACTGGGCAGGATTCCCAGATACCACATGCTGACAGGAATGTACATAAAATCTGAAAGACATGTTTCTTCATCTTCTTTCCTTCTTTGTGAATAACTCATCGCTTGTGCAGCTAGAAGGGTTCTGGGTTTTTGTTCTATTCGTGATCAAATTCATTGCAGTAAATTTCCAAAAAATATTATTTTTTGCCGACTTCAGTACAAGAACACTTGATGTACTTTGTTTGCTTATTATTACTATAAAAAATGTTTTAGTTTAATGGCAGCAATGCAAAAACCTTTCGGAAGCATTTTGATTTTGCAAAATAGGTGATAAAGTTGAAGAAACTTGATGTTCTTAGACAACAAGATCGCATTCAAAGCTGGACTTTACAGGCCTTTCAAGCCTCCGATAGCTTGACGTAGCAGTGCCACAAATAAACACACACAAGCATACGCGTGGGGAGATATGCACAGCTTTGTGAATTCTTGATTGCATCATTATTTGAATAAGTAAGCATGATTTCTGCTTTCGAAGCTGCCTCAGATCTGAGCCACCCTGCATCAGGAGTTAAATGTGTGAGCAGAAGAGAGTCATGTAAATACAGCTACACTCAAGGTCTCTCATCTGTGCATTTTTTATTTATTTATTTTTTTCATTCCAAGCTCAGAGCATAAATAACTTAGGATGCTCGGCGAAGCTTTGAGCACGAGTTAAATAATAGAATATAGCTACATTAAGAGGCAGGTACCGTCTTCAGAAACTTCGAAACCATCTTGGTTTGAAGTCCAAATGAGTAAAGTGGATCCGGGCAAATTTAAGCCAAATCATGTGGAGAAAAAGAAATGATAATAATAATTTCAAATGATAGGAATGCATCTAAACAAAAAGGATCAGACATTCAGCGAGCGCTGTGCTTCGTGTTTGCGGGTGAGCCGAGGCTCAGCCAGAACCGACGGAGCCGCAGTCCAGAGGAAAAAGACGAGGCCAAGACAAGTTCCTGTGTGGGTTCGCATGAGCAGAGAGGGAGGCGGCATCATGGAAAGTTTGTGGTTCGTCTCTGACAAGTCTCTTCCTGGTAGCAGAGTGGGATGGGCAACGAGTTTCACCGACTTGTTTTTGTGCAAGGTGATCGCTCTGCCCGAGCCACACCTTAGACACTCAGGGTGACATCAGTTTGTTTAGCAGCTACACCCACTTTCAAAGAACTCCTCTTCTACACAGGTGGCTGTTCTGCAGAAGCGACTATTTTTGTTGACTTTGTGTGCATGAGCACAAAAAAAGAAAGGAAAAAAAGAAATAAATAAGATGCTCCAGTTAGATAGTTAATGTTCTGAACTGGGCGTATTGAAACACACAGCATGCCACAGGAAACAATATCAAGATGTTAAACATGTTTGGCTTACTTAAGGTAAACCCTTATTGTCATGTATCGCTTATTTGCATACGAGCATAAAGGCGAAGAGAACGCAAACGTTCAAAATACAAGAAACGGGATAAAACAAAAACAGTTGAACGAGTTTAGAAAATGGCAGAGTGCTGCGACAATTAAGAACCCATCCTGTTTTCTTGACCCTGTTGCATATTTAATACCTGTTATATCATTTCGGCTCATTACGCAGCTGAAATGAGGTTAACCAAATAAGACGAGGCTCAATTCATAATGGTGAACTAAATAAATAAATTAAAAAAAAGTTAGAGGATTATTCCTTAAGTGGGCTCCTTTTTGGCCAAATAGCCACACTAACACAGGCGTAGCTCTGTTGAGGGATGATGGTGACGGCGTTCTTTATTCCATCAGAACTTGTATCCACGGCATCATTTGAACATGGTGATCACAATGAATCCTTCCAGTTCTCACACCGAGTTGCATTCTTTGGTGACACCATAATTCTACAGGAATGATAAGCTGGAACCTCCCCAAAGAGTCAAAATATTATCTGTATTCAGGAAATGTTCACATCACTGCTTGTACATTTAGGGGGGGAAACTACAGACATTGTTTTGTCTTGGGTCTTGATGAATGAAGCCAATGTTGGTTTGACTTATTTTTGACCCGTGCATGTTGTGTTTCCTGGTCTTTGTACCTGGGGTCGGTGGACACGCAGTGTGTGTGTATGTGTGTGTGTTCAGCCTCTCACCACAGTGGAACAGGAATGTTTTTTGGGGGGAAAATTCTGCCCACGCAAACCCAGCAGTCCAGATCTCTGTGTTCATTCCCAACCTGACATTCTTTCCTCCACTGGAGTTCACAAGTGGTTGCGAGATAAAAGCCTCCATTCATTATGCTAACTGAGAACCCGGCGTAATGACAGGATACCCCACCCCTGTCTGGCAGCAGCCGGGGCCATATTTCACCCAGCTCTGGAGGCCCACACATTAAAAGCAGCCTACGCTACGGCACGTTGTTTTCCTTTTCAGGTGCTCCGTGTCCACATCACTTTCTGTCAATCAGAAATGGCAGGAAAACTCGGGGGTTTCCAAGTTTAATTATTTCTTACGATTATGGCCTTCTCCTTCTTTCTCTTTCACTTTTATGGTGTTTGACTTTTATCTCGCTTGCCGAGCTGCCGGCATTCAGCTCTGCACACCCACAATCCCTGTCGGTAATGAGGCAGCTGCCTGCTCACAGATGTCTGCGTGATACACATGTGGACCATTATGTTTGCTTGCAAAAACCTCTTCCTTTTTTCCGCTCCTACTGCCGCATAAAAGCCAACCATCTTTCTACATTGGTCTTTTCATTTTTATAATGTGCCTGTTTGCCACCGCGCCGTGTTCAGTTGGTCTCATTGATGTGCTTCAGTTGACTTTAAAACCGGTTAAATGTACAGAGACACTTATTCCGAGCTCAATTGTTATTTCTCCATTATCTTCAGTTCATGTTGGGTTGAAATGTGAGCTAACTTTATGTTGGAAAACTCCAGGATATTTGTCGTGCACTACTGGTGAAGAATTTTGCAGCAAGCATCGATCCGTTTTTGGTCAATTTTCCGACTCGTACCGAATGGATGGACGGAAATGCAAACAGTTTTTACATTTTCATCCAGACATGGAAAACACTGATCAATATCTGCCAGATTGCTTCTTAGAATTTAAACTACACATGGGTTTTAGAAAATGTCCGCAGTTTGGCTGAAACAAACGGTGAATGTGGCAGGAATTTGGGCGTAATCTGAAAACGATGAACTTCAGCTACCATGTAAAAAGTGAAACAGATACGACTTGTGATGGATTTCCCTGCCGTGTTGGCATGAGGTATCCAAAACAAAGTGGGATCTGTGTGTTCGAATATGCGCAGCAGAAACTCGCAGAATATCCACGACTCACTGAAAAGCCTCCATTGTTTCTTAAGAGCAAGTGTGGCTGAAACTATTACTAAGCGTGTTTTTGTTGATGAGGCTCGGGGGGGGGTTCCCACATGTATGAACACAAATAGGATCTGAGGATTTCCCTGAGAGCTGTGGCCGTTGACTCGACCAAGAACAAGGGAAGTTTTGCAACAGTTTTTATCGAGAGGTCACTGCAGAGGAGTGCTCTTTAATTTAAATGTCACTGTTAAAGTGAACAGTTTTAAGACACCACAAACCTGTGACCTAAAAGCAAAAAAAATCTCATAGCTGCCCATTAATATGGGAAACGCTTAATGGTGAAAAATCATACGTTTTTATTCACTTGTTGAAAACATTTAAGACAGCTGCCAATCTTTCCAGAAATGGGCTAATTGAAAATTAATAAACAATACAATGTGGACAAATGGCATGGGGCGGGTGGGGGGTGGGGGGGGGGGGTATGAGCAGCAACTAGATGGTGTAGCAATGGAGCAAATTTGAAGAAATGCTAACCAAAAACCCATCAGCCTTATAAATGTCCAGGAGGTGATTAGACTCACCTGGTCCTGGGTCCACCAATCAATAATGAATGACAGCTGTGAGGGGAAAAGACTGCAGGAAAATGTCCAACGCTGCAGACATGGGGAAACACTGTAGGAATATACAAGGGGATGTCTGATAAGAAATGACGAGAACTACAACGAAACACAAATTAATCATTTAAAAACATAGTTAGATGTATAAGAACATGTACATTTAAGAGCACAAGAACCAAATAAAAGAGGTAGGTAAAGTTTCTTCACAGTGACGTAAGAAAAAACACCGTCCAGAAAACAACTACTTTAAGTTATTTTTACCGAAGGCCGTTCTACAACATGCTCAATCAGAGGGTGCACTTCGATTTTTTTTTTCATGACTGTCTTTACTGTATTTTTGAAGCGTGTGTGTGTTTTCTGTGCAAACCTACCCAAACACATTTGAGCGTACCGTGTGTTCCTACGTGCCTTCAGGTCACGTCAGTGTGCTTTTCCTCTGTTCGGTTGCATCACGATTGAAGAGCTCAGCAGGTCATCATGACTGCATCTGCAACAAGCAACCAGCAGCAGTCTGTATTTTTCCACTGATTTTAATGAGCATGTGAAGATCGGGCCCCCCGAGAAGAAATTCAACCCAAAGTCACCTCCTTGCTGTTCAACAAGGTCACACAAGGTCTGTTTTTTCATCTGATGGAGACTCCTGTTCGGTATTTGACCAGACATGCTTGACTGCTGGTGCTAACTGCTATATAATGAACTATGGTAAAGTAAACAGCTGTGCTCTCCTTCCTGAATTCGTCTTTCTCATACACAACCACCTGTTTTCCAGCTCAGCTTTCATTGTCTGATCTCATAAAAAAAAAGAAAAAAAAAAAGAACCAACTCCAAACACGGAGCGCTAGAAAACAACCACTAAGCCCAAGATACGGTTTAGTAATTTTACATCGAATTCTAGTTTTAGCGTTTTTGCTTTTTTTATTCTCAGGGGGAAGAAAAAGATCTCTTCCCCCCCAAAAATTATACATTTATTGGATAAATGCTTACTTTGCTGTTTTGCTCCCAACATTGTGACTAACGTATGTTAATTGCATTTAATCTGACATACCATTTGGAATTTAAAAAGAAAAGAAAAACCTGAAGTGTGATAAACTGTGACCTTTAGGATAGTAACATTTCAAACGCTTCAAAAATGGACAACAATGCAATGCAGGTAGGATACTGACTTCTTTTATGAACTCTGCACAGACCCAGTTTGCTTCACACTTCAGCATGGGTTTATACCAAACATTTTTGCTTACCCCCTCTCTAAATCCTCGTTCGTGGCATAAGACCGGTGATGCTGATGTCAGCACTGCCACCTCACTGTAACCAGTTCTTTGGTTCAGGTTTTGGCTGCGCCGGCCCTTCTGCTTGGAGTTTGCATGAGTTTTCCTTTCCATAACCCAAAGTGTGCGATTTAGGTTAATTGGGGATTCTAAAGTGACTGCAGGAGCATCTGAATGCATTGTTTCTCTGTTCTGACCTCGTGACAGATTATAGCTGTGATCTGTTCAAACTCTGCATCTGGAAACAGTGGGGAGGAGGACATGGAGGAAAAGCAGGTATACGGAATATCGATGAACCTCTGAGGACGGCGTGATTTGTCATTTGTGTCTGTGCTAATATTATTATTATTATTATTGATTGTGAAACCAGGATTCTAACTGTGTCTACTGACACAGTTAGAATGTGAGTAGACACATGCTGTGTCTACTCTGGTTTATCGCCTCGTTGTTGCTCTGTTTTGTCATCAGTTGTATTTACAACTAAACTTACTAAACTAAAATATGTTTCTGACCACCACTCATTTTTTTTTTTCTGTGTGTATTTCCTATTTACTATCTGTTCCTGAACCGAGCTCTAAAAACTGTGGCTTTTATTTGAACTCAGCCGCCTTTACTCTGATATTCATGAATAAACTTTGGTGCAGCGCATTGTCTTTACAAGTCAACTCGTATTAACTCGTATTTTTAACTTGCATTTAGTTAATAATCAGGATGCTCATGTGTTTAATGCAACACAAATCATCATATTAGTAATAAATAGCTTATATTTGTCTCTTACTCTAAGCTGTTTGTCTTTGCACTGAATATTGAACTTTTTTGTCAGATACTTAAACTATGCTCTATGTCCCGACGGCCAATAGTATAAAATTCCACAAAATGTGGGACAAGTTGATTTTTTTTCTGCAATGTACCAAGCGTGTTATGTCGATACTTATTGTTTAGTTAGGCTACATTTCAAATGAAGTTAAAAGTCTACCACAAAATAGCGAAATCACATTGTTTTGGTGTTGCCGTAGAATCCATATTCTAAGAAATTCACCGTCCGGATTTGTTGTTCTACTCGACCAGTCGTCGCTTCCTCTTTTTTTTTTTTTTTTTTTTCTATTCTGCTTGCCACCCGTATTTCCGACAGTACGGGAACGCAGCCTCTGTTTATTTTCAGCTCGGTGACGTCAACGCTTCCCTCCTCCTTGAATGCGCTTCGTCAGTGCGTGGCCAGGCCTCCGATTGGTCGGCTTCGGTTGCCGTAGAGCTTAGTGACGGAGATGTGGGGGAAGGAGGGGGCAGCGCGTTATAAAAGCGCTGCTCTCCTCTATGAAACCCCCACTCTGGAGGAGAAGAGCAGGTAGAAAGGGTTGGTTCGGGTTTTCTAGAGGGACCTCCCCCAAACCCCCCTTCTGTATTTACCAACAAGAGGCGCTTCTATCCCCAACACGGAGCATCTGAGACAACTTCATTTCACCTCGACTAATAAATGCCAAGAAAAGAACCGGCGAATCAGGATCGCTGCTCTGCAACGAGAGGAAAGACGAACTGTCGGAAAAACACGTAAAAAAAAAAAAAAAGAACAACCCCAACAAAAACAGCAAGAAAAAAAAAATCGCACGGATCGTCGCCGTGGCCTTTCTCAATGCATCCCCTTTGTGCCCGTGGAACGATGAAACCAGAAATAAGCGCCGCCGTCGGGTTTCTGTCGAGATTTCTGAGAGTAAAAGGACACGTAAACGACCGACAGGTCCAAACGTTCAGCCAAAGCTTACAGGACATTCTGGCAGGTAAGAGAACCAGAAAATGACCCAGACGCGCACACGGCTCACCTCACGTACACACACAAATTGTTTCGCACTCTCAGTTCATTCAGAAGTGTAAAAAGTCGTCTTTTAACATTTGAGCTGAAGCCTTTCTTTGTTCTCCGGAGCGCCGCTGCCGTTTGCGCACATCGGAGAGGAGCGAAAACGGGAAAACTATGAGCGCGATGGGTGATCGGTCGATGATTGTGTTCGAGCGCCTTGGTTTATTGAGTTGTATTTTATGTAAAACACAGTAAACTAAAAGTGGAAAAATCGCGTATTTGGTCGGTGTGGGGGTGGGGGGGGGGGGATAAAGAGACGCTCAAACAAGGAAGTGCGCCTCGCTCGACAAAAGCTCGGGGAGAGCAGAGGGCTCTGAGCAAAACAAGCTGCGTCGAGGCCGTTCAATTACGTAATGCATCAGAAAGAATGGGTTTATGTTTAGACATGTACAACCAGGCGTTTAGACTTATTAAATGTTGTTATTCAGAAAATATCTAAGCTGTAACTGATAATAAAGCTGTTATTAATGCGTAATTTATGCGTTTTCGATACATTATGCGGTTTTCTTTGGTGATCTGACGGGGACGATTACACCGAATCCTTTCCTATATTTCCTATCTTTTTACGATTTGCTGCTAAGACTATTTATAGAATTTGAAGGGACGTCGTAGGTTTTTGAGTTGCGTTCATAGCGTGTGGAAATGTCCGCCTTTACCCTTTTACGCACAGCCTCTTGTTTGGATGCGGTGTTTTTCCACCGAACTGAGCGCCGTGTGTCTTGATTTCCTGCCCTGAACATGTTCCGGGCTCGAAGCTCTTAAGCTGCCATACATCTGCATCATTCCAGTTAACGCGCAGCAGCGACTGACCTACATTTTCTGAGTCCAAGAGCGCCTTAACAGGATATGCGTCGAGTTCGAGGACAAAACAACAACAACAAAACATGTAAACATATTCAACTGGAGCAAGTGTAGGGGGACGAGGGGGGAACAAAGTGAACAGTTTAGCTAAACTGTTTTATTATCTTATTTCTTCATTATTTTCTAATGATTTGATTCTGTGGCAGGTTTGCCCAAGATAAATGCAAATGTTTCTTTTTAGATTGGCTTTTTTTGTTGTGGTTTTTTTTTTTTTTTTTTAGATATTTTTTGTGGGTCAAAATTTCCTTTTGATTCATCTTATTTACTGATACTCTGTATTTAATCCATGTTTAGCAAAAATCTGGAAACCGAGAACCACCACATAAAAACGAGCTACGTTCTGGGCCCTCAAACTAGGCCAGAAAATCTTTTGTGCTCGAAACCAACAGAGTCGCGCGGTGTTGTGTCTGCATGCTGAAAAGCTGAGGGCCCTTTTAAAGAGTTGGGGCAGCGAGTTTGAGACCTTGACGGTTGCATAACTGTTGGCTTTGTTTGTAGACTCAATTCGATGCCCTTCTGCAGAGCCACATTAAATGGAAAATACCAAGTGACCTGCTAACTGGGGCCTTGACGTGCCCACATAATGCATCTTTGGCATTTGAGGTCAGCTACGAAAACACATAAACAACCTGCTTTGGTTAAACTCTTAAGGTTAAGCGCACAGTCGACCGCTTACTCCCCCCTCACCTCCCCCCCTCCCCCCCATGTGCCCTGGTTTTTAAGAATAGGCCCTGCTGAGCTGATCATTTCCCAGCTGCTCCGGGGTTTGTCGGCAGCTGCCTTTGTCGCTCAAGCTGAGGCCACTCTTTCACGAGTGCCAGGGCTTCCATTAGCTTGGCTGTACACAGCCGTCTGCGATAAGGCATGGGGGGTTGGGGCTATGGGGGGGGGTATTATCCTTTGGATGCATACAGGTGGCCTGCGGGCCTCAGTCTGAATACAGTTTTTTTTTTTCTGGTTACATTAGTGTTCCCATCACTGGAAATTCAATCTGAACTGCAAAGCGATGGTTCATTAATATACTGTGACTATTGCATGAAAAGATCAATGAAAAGAACAAATGGAGTCTCAAACTTGCCCCAATGTGTTGTTTCTAAACCACACTGCTAAAACACTTTCAGCACAATTTCCTCATCGTTCATCACATTAAAATGAATCAGAGGCAGAAAATTATGCGTCACTAGTTTCACCGGGCATCCGAAACTTCCACAAGGAAAAGGAGATGGAGGGGGAGGGGGGAAGAGGGGCGCACAGCCTCTCCCCTTTTAGAGGTGGAGCTTTGTACCCCAGATGGCTGTCTGGGACACTTTTGGTGTTTTTGTTCAGCCATTCACAGGAGGCTCTTTTTTTTTTTTTTTTTTGCTGAAGGCCAGAGGAGGAATTGTGCAATTCAGTGGCAGTTCCTTTGTCACGTAGGCTGAGCCTGCCCCTGGCTGGTTGTTTATGGTAGCTTATCATGCCTGCAGCAGGTGGTGGTGTTTTTCTTCCTTTTTTTTTCTTCCTTTTTTTTTTTTTTTTTTTTGGTTTTGTTTTGCAGCTCATAACAACTTTGTCGATATGTGCAACTTGTTTGCTCCGTTAGGTTTGGAGTCTAATTTGCTAGTTCAAATTACTGAATTAGTAAAACAGATAAAATAGTTCCAGGCATTTCCCAATTTTAGATTCTCACTGGAGTGGAGCATAATTTTAGAAAAACAAAAATATTTGCTTGCTATTAAATAATCTTATATATATGGTTGCTATTACTCAGTAGTGCCAAAATAGAACAGAGTAGTACCTTTAATTTTGCTACGAGTTTGTTTTTGTGTGCTTTCAGCCCTCATAAGCAGACCCCCTGTAGCTAAACTCTTTCCATCTTCTCTCCCTTTGTTTCCCCCGCAGAGCAATATAAGCACCACTGGTTCCCAGACAAGCCCTGCAAGGGCTCGGGTTACCGCTGCATCCGCATCAATCACAAGATGGATCCACTGGTCGGGCAGGCGGGCCAGCGCATCGGCCTTACCATCCAGCAACTCTACCTGCTGCTGCCCAGCGAGCTCACGCTTTGGGTGGACCCCTTCGAGGTGTCCTACCGCATCGGCGAGGACGGCTCCATCTGCGTCCTGTACGAGTCACAGCCTGGGCCCGTTGGCATGCCCCTGTCCGCCAGCTCTGCCTTAGGACACGGGTCTGTTGGCCCCATGGTGGACAGTCACCTCAGCTGTAAGGAGGAAA
This sequence comes from Poecilia reticulata, assembly GCF_904066995.2. Classification (NCBI taxonomy): domain Eukaryota; kingdom Metazoa; phylum Chordata; class Actinopteri; order Cyprinodontiformes; family Poeciliidae; genus Poecilia; species Poecilia reticulata. The sequence goes on along the minus strand of NC_088852.1, from coordinate 6,794,791 downwards.
TGAGGGTGCTGGGCAGGACCAGTCCCTCCAAAGCCTACAACAACATGATGACTGTGTCCAGTTAAAGTGGTGCGCGGTCAGTCCCAGCCTACTATTGTTCAGGGTTACACAGTGGCTGGTCAGATTATGGTGAGCCTTTTTAAAGCTAAAAATTTGAAATGAAATAGTGAAAGAAGAAAAAAAAAAACAGGATGTGGCCTATCATCCAGGTGATGGAAACCTTGTAGGTTCAATATTTTTACCTTCTCTCCCGGTTATCTGTTGTGTTGTCATTGGATCAGCTGGGCACTCCGTTTTCTTTAAAGAGAGGCTTTGTGAAAATGGAACTGTTGGGGCAGCTAAACCATCCAACCAACCAGGAAATACCAACCCCCAATGCCTCCATGGAGACTGGCTCCGAAACACCCAACATCCCTCACTTAACTTTCAACATTTTAAAGTGCTCCACCTCTGAAGGGGCTATCAGCATTGACTTTGCACTTTTCTTACTTACTTGTGGGTACTATGGGTACATGTTCAACACATTACAGCAAAAACAGTCTAAATTGTAAGGATTTGTTTTCCAGGGATTTTAAACTTTCATCGATCATCAGTTCTTTAGCATGGGCACGGAGGAAGTTGAGGTTTGGGCCGTGCCATAGCAAATCCAAGCTTAAGGTAAAGAATCAACATATAAGAGCACTTCTATTTTCTAACAGTTTTTGGACCACAAAAGTACATTCTTTACCTTATAGCTATTAAAAAAGGCTTGTGGTCTGAGCTCATCTTCCTCCCTTTCCTGTTGCCAAAATATTCCAGCCCTCTGTCTACCTGAAATCTGTTGTGACGCCCAATGATACCAGCGTCTCCCATTGGACCTCCACCCCCCCCATCTTGCCCATGTGTGTGTAGCTTTCTTTGGGAATCTCCCGTTCAAGTCAATGAATGTTGTTGAAGATCACAATCAAGATCCTGTACTGATGTTACATTTCCCGCCCCCTGTCTCCGACACTTTGTCATCTCCTGCATTACCAAAAGTAACATTGTAGCAAAGAGGGGCGTGGGAGTGGGTCTGTTTACCCAAATTTTGGTCTTGTGGCCCAGTTTGAGTTGAAATTGAAAGCACTTTGATGTGAGATTGCGTGGGATGTGTACCTTCTCAGAGAAAAATCGCCTCCATTCCATCCAATCAAATGCCAACTTTTGCCACAGCAGTTCTCCTAGTTCTAGCTTTTTTTGTTCAGACAATACCTTCTGCTGATGTTTGTCTTAAGGGGCTGTGCAACTCCGAATTTCATAAAAGCATTCAGATTTTGTTGACATTAACATTTCAAAGCAGTTTTTTTAGGGAGATAAGGAACATCTTTGGGGTTGTGGTAGGGAGTTTCTTTCATCCATTTTTATGGCCCTGCTGATTTAGCCTAAGTTAAGTTGCACCCCTTTTTCGAATAGGAAAAATGGCAATTCTAGTTGCAGATTAAAAAAAATAAAGATTGTTTGCCTCAATCTAAAAAGAAAGAGGTCTGTAACTCGGACCATTCCAATTGGCTTTACTGTTTTTCTTAGCTAAGCCCAAAGTTCAGGGTACACTGCCTTAAGAACTCGCTGTCAAGAATTAGGAGTGACTGGTTAGCTTAAGCTAAAATTTGTAATGGCCTGATGTGTTGTGCTGCCTGGACCCTCATTGGGGAGTCCGGTTTCCAGTTTCAGGCAGTTCCAACCCAACTCTTGGTGTCTGGGGGTGTTGGTGCCTCAAAATGCCACTCCTTAGCTCAGACCTCCTATTCAGAAGAAAAACCAAGTTGGGATGCTGCTAACTGAACCCCTCTGGACACAGGTAGACTTAATGTGACACATATCACCCTTCGTCATTGCGGGGGAGTTGGGTAAGGACGGCGAGGTTGGGAAGCTTGGGTGTGAGAGAAGTTGGGGGGTGCAGGGCCAGACTCTTTTGTCCAGGGCAGCTAAAATCCCTCCAGCCCCCCTCCTTCTGGTTTTTATTTTCCCCCAACACCCACCCGCCTCGGCCAGAAGCCCTCCACCCTCCCTCAGCATTGATGGATAACCAGCACACGTGCATTAGGTGGATTTGGTTGGACGCGAGGGAACATGGATCTAAAAGATGAAGAACTTGAGGGTACTGGGCCATTGTTTCATCTCACTGGATTGCGCTGCACTTAATCACTGAGTGAGTAGCAACTTTGTTTACATGCATACGAAAGAAGGTGGCAGCTGTCTTTGTACCCCCGCCTCGCTTATTGGTTTTGAGGTCGAGTGGAAAACTGCATGACCGAACAGATGCCGGAACGACTCCGGTTGTTGTTTTGGCATCGGCCACCGGCCAGATCTGTCACGGCAGGCTGGTTTCTACCGCTCATCACCACACTTTGGGGTGTTTAAGCTCCACTAAGCCCCTGAGAAGATCATGGGTGATATAGCTCTAGCCTTTGATGCACTGCAACCCTCCCTCACTCGCTCTACCCCCAACCCTTTGCCACAGTTGCTCTCTGCTGATACTCCCTTCAGCAATCTGTGAAAAAGCAGTGATTCCATGTTGGCAAGATAGATTGGAGCCTGCTGGGATGGGAGCCCAGAGCTTTGGTTTCCATGGTGGACCGTCATATTTGTTTTTAATAATCACGCTGCTCCATTTTAGCTTGTTTTTCTTTCTTTTTTTTGTCAGCAGACTAGATGTTTTGAGATTGGTCTATATTTCAGAAACAAGATGATCGTCTTGTCTCTCTTTCCTCTCAATGTATTTCGTAGTCACACTGGTAGGGTTTCTCTTTTGTTTTCCGTAACTTATCCACATTTTCTCATGTGCATCCACTTTTACTATTGTAATCTAACAACGTGTTAACATTTGTTTTTATTCTAGATCTAAAACATAAAAAAAAAACAACGATAAAGTCTCTTCCACCATTCAAGTTCCGTACGTTTAAATGGCATCCATTCAGCTCGTGTGCACATAGGTTACAAACTTGCGAGAGCGCTTTGAGTATTCAGAAGTAAAATAGCACATAAATGCACTAAATGTCAAACTGAAGTTGTGACTCTGTTTTTTTTTCTCTCTCTCTCATTCTTTGTTTTCATTTTATTTGAGACACGAGGAGTCTCTCCTGGAATGTATTGCCAAACTCAGGCCTCAAACACTTCGTAAATACTCTTATGGAAAAGTTGTGCATGTTAAGATATGAAACCGGAAGGGAACAGCAGTTAATTTTTTTTTCTTACCGTCGATGTCGTCATTGAACAGCAGAATTATTGCCACTTTCGCATTTGAGGTGTTTTTACATATTATAGAATGTATTGTAACTGTACAACAAATGGTAGAGTTCATAACATTACACATGGGAAGTGCCAATAATTGCTATTCTGGAGTGTTTTTAGGTGGTCTTTTCCTTTTATGTTCATTTTGTATTTCATCTTTTAACATGGATGACGTTTTTCATAAGAGAAGCCAATTGTGATGGGAGTGCTGGCAAGGACCAAAGTTGTTTTCTGGTTTAAAAAAAAAGAAAATATTAGTTTCCATGATCTGTAACTATAGGCGTATCCTATTTGTTTTTTTTTTCTTTTTTTTGTGATTTCTTTTCTGTTTTGTTCCCCTTTTTTGCTCTTATTTACATATAAAATGAGAAAATAGACAAAAAAATCTGAGCTTACCCAAGCAGGAAAAGCTGTATCTTGTGATCTCATGTCAGTACATCATTATTGTGTTCAGTTTCCTTTTCCTTGGGTATGTCGCGATGAACTGCTGTAAATTTGTACAGTTCATGTAAATTGATTGTGCGGAAGTTGTACAGATTTCTATATTTTGGAAGAAAAGTTTTTTTTGTTTTTTTCTCTGTAATAAAAGATTTCCTATCTTGGCATCATATTCCCTGTGAGCTTTCTCGTCATTTCTTTTATTTTGGAGAACAATCACACAAATAAAAGCTCTAAGGAATGAAATATGATCAAACTTGATCAGCTTAAAGTTTGATCTGGAGACTGAGGAAAGTCTAATTTTCTGTCTGGTTGCTGTACCTTCCTATAAATATTCTATGACGTAGTTTTCTGCAGATCGTAGAAGGAAACATGTATGTACCTCTCAGTGTACATTGAGCATACTTAGTGATTTGTTTTTCAGCAGCTCTTGATGTGTTGTATCAGTCTATAAAGATCTGCTGGTGCTTTGACCTGTAAAATGAAAGAATGTAACAGACGGTATTGATTTTTTATTTTTATTTTTTTAAAAGTCACACGGAAGGGATAGTAGTGCCTAAAGATTTTGAAGCAGAAATGTCTGACTGCAAAACTCAGTTTGGATGTAGACCACTCAGCAGCAAGCACAATAAGCAGAAAGCAGCCATAACTAACAGAGGGAGGGGCAGAACAGGGAAAAGTTTAATTTGTTTACTCAAAACGGCTGGAAGTGAGGAAGTGTAAACCTAAATGTAAAAGTTTACATAAACCCCAATTGAGATTCCGAGTCGTTTTCAGGTGTTTCTTTGTGTGTTGCTTCCTGTGAATTCAGGTAAATACATTCACAGAATGAGGTCATAACATGCACTCTTGTGATTTGTTTATTAAAACAAAAATAACCTCACAAGGAAAGAAATGAAGAGTAACCCATAAGCAAAATGGTGGTCCATTCAGCATCATGTATGTAGATCAAAAACTCTTTAATTTATCACATAAAATCCCAATAAAAATAAACTAACAATTGTAATTGTTAGATGACATTTTACTAACATTTTGAGGTATAATCTTTTTCTTTTTACTACCACTCTCTGGTTAAATAATCACTTTGTTTCAGTTCTTTTTTTATCTTCCAAGAACTGTGCCGGTTCTGATGAAACAGCAGGGTAATATTTTCTGCCCCAGCTTCTCACTCTCTTAGCAACAGAGGTCATCCTTTATTGCTCGATTTACCAGAAACTCCCAGTAGGTGTGGCTGATTACCTTTGATATGATAAGTCTGATAGCAGTCAGGTTAAATATATTCTAGTAAAGATAGACGGCGGTATGATATATTCTTTGAAGCAGGACAGAAAAAAAAACGCCGCGCTCTCTGTCCTTTTCTAAAAGCTTCTTCCAATGTGTGAGAATCTGAATTCAATATGTAGCTGATTGGGAACAAAGGCACTTTGAGTGACAGTTTTAGCGTGTGTGTGCGCTAACTGGAGGCGGTGGACATCTGGGACCTGCTTTGTAGCCATACAGATGACAGGGTTTAGCCCTCCTGCAGAGCCCCGTGTGTGTTTACGCTCCTCTGTAGGACAAACGCTTTGCTGGAGATGAATGCGCCACACGGCTTTCTGCAAATGCACCTACAATGTAAGGGTTTTGGGTCTATTTATGGGGCTCTCACGTTTTTCTTTTTCTTTTCAAGTCGGAAACAGAGTTGCACCCTCAGCACAAGCACAACAAAAATACAATTGTATGGCTTATTTAAAAGAAATGGTGAGCGCTCCCAGAAGATTCTGAGCAAGTTTCTTGAGCAAACGTGTTTCTACATGCAGCTAAAAAAAAAAAAAAAGAAAGAAAAACTTGCAGTAGCTCCTCCACTGCTATTAAATGTCCTGTGTGTTTCTCGTGGTTGTGTGCGTCACTGAAAAACCCAAGGACGAGAACTGTTTTCCGCTTTGAAACCGATCCCTGTCTCTGAGGGTCCCTGGGGTATTAAGGCTGCACCGGTGGTGTCTCTCTGTCCCTTCTGGGCACCATTCATCCTCAACGCTGACATCTGCTTTGCCCTCGTAGCACCCCACCCTTCCCAGCAGCCTCCAAAAGTTGACAATGAATGAAAGAGAAGACGGAGCGAACGAGCATGGGCAGAGCGAATCTCGAAAGTGAGGAGAGCTGACAAAGGAAAGCTGTAGTTCAGTTTTTATCTTTATCAACCTATGATGTTACTCGTTGCCGCTAACGCTGCCTGTGTAGGTGTAAACACTGAAAAGTGTCTGCCTTATTATGTGTTTTCTGTACAGCTGACAAAGTATTTGACCCCATCTTAGCTGTTAAGGAAGTATGTAATGCTTCTTTCAAGTCTGAACAACAAATCCCCTTACAAAACTGTTCACGCTCCCTCTTCACGTGTTACAGTGCGTCACTGAACATGTGAATGACAGAGCTACACAAAGTAGAAGGACACATCGCTCTCAGACATGGAGGCTTTTCAGAGCCGACAGGAAACTGGACGGAGGTAAATACGGGGCAATTCTGGAAGAAAACTGTCAAGAGGCCTCAAACGACCCGAGACCGGGACAGGGGCGTCCAGCGGGACAACTGCTGTAAACATAAAAGCTACAATAAAACGATTTAGATCAAAGCGGTCAATGTCTAGACCTAAATCCAGCCGGGTGTCTGTTGGAGGATCTTAAACACAGACTTTCCCATAAGATCTGAATTCAGATCAATTGCTGTTGGCATCGAGTAGCTATTCTAACAGTTTTGAAACAGTTTGACAGCCGTGGTTTTCAAACATTCTCTATGTGCGTCTCTTCTTTTTTGTAATTGTCGCACACAAGGGACGTGAATTTGAGATTTTATAAAGCTGTAGAAGGTTTAGGAAGATGAGTAACTAGGAAAAAAAACAGTTTAGTCATAGCACAGCTAATCCGAGCTGCAGCAGCTGCCCTGCCATGATGAGTAAGAGGATAGCATGCCAGTTGCACAATCCATCTCTGCAAAACAGACCTGAAACATGAAGAACTTTGTATTTAATGGATTCTGGTAGCACAAGCACTAATTAAATTTTGCGTGTTTGGCAAAAACCTGGCAAAACGATCAAAAACACTTAAAACTGATCAATATTCTTTTAAATCATATACGGTTCTTGAGGTTACAGAGATCTTTATCATCATCTTTCATATCAGCAAGTCCCTAAAGGCAAGTTAAGCAATCTGTCAGATGCTTTGGACCATAAGGTGCTGACTTTATTAAAAAGAAACATGAGCAACAAATTATCCTGCTCTTGCGCTAAAATAAACCACAGACAGCAGCAACAATTTCAAGGTGGTGAGACATTTGCTTCTAATTTAGCTCTCCCTCTATACACTGACCCTTTTTTGCACTTTCATGCTATGGTGTCGACTCTTTATATGGCAACAGAGAGCAAAGGTCATTGGAAGTGTTAGAATTCATCTGATTTTTGCTCATTTTTCGCACTCCGCTCGCATTTACTTTTTCACAACCCTTGCAGCTTTGTCAGGAAAAAAAACAAATAATTGTCCAGATTCCTCTCATACCTCCTTTACTCCTTACTCCCCCCCCCCAGTCTATCTTTAAACCCTCTTCTCTTCTGGTGTCACCAGTCAGCTAACATTCACACAACTTGGGGTTTCATTCCAGACTCTGGCTCCATGCCTTATTGGGTTAATGTGAAGGGTCTCTGTGGGAGTCGTGATAGCGGGCGTTTCCATTTACAACCAGCTGCTAAAGTCAGAGAAGTTTTAGAAAGTAGAGTACACAGGGCTCTTTTTTAAAAATATATATTTGGGGAAAATAACTCTTTATGGTGCTAAAATATAGATTCCTCTGGTTTCTGGTGCTATGATTTTGAAAATCTATTGTTTATGGTTCAGATTTTCTTTATATCCCAAATACCTAAACCCTTTAAGCTTTTTTTTTTATATCTTTGTTTGTTGAAGATCTGCTTTTCAGGTCAAACTTCACAACATAAACTTACGGCCAAACATGAACACTTTTAATAAATCTAACCAAGTGGTTATGATGCTTATGAAACCTACACAAATTTAGTTTCTTTATATCATTCAGTGCAATGCCTTGGAAACATATATATCCCTTAAACTTTTTCATGCTCACATACCCACATAATAATAATATTGATGGTTTAGATGTGGTTATGGTGTTAGTTTTGCACAACACACTTTACATTTGGGATATTTGAAACTGGACTTCCTATGATTTTTATAAAAAAATATATACATAATTTTCTTTACAGAGGGGCTGGAATTATCACCTTTCCACAGAACTGATGCCGTTTTCATAGGTGTTAAGAGTTTTGAGTCAGAAAAAAAAGTCATTTGATAAAACTGTTTAAAACTTTAGGGAGCAGGATGTTTAATACTGGATATGTAGCACTAAAACATTCAAACCAAATGTAAACAGAGGCAAATCTCATTGTCTTCCCGTGTGGAAACAGTAACCATCTAAGTCTTAGAACACATTTTAGCTGTTTTTATGTTTTCGAGGAGTCTCTCCCACAAAACGTTTCTGCCCCGCCAGCAGTGATACCAGCATGCTTTGCTTTGAAACGATAAGCAAACACGCTAACCACCGCCGATGTCTTCATCCGTTTGTATTCTTCCACATATGGTTATCTGCAAGTCAGCGGACAGACAGGCAGGCTGCGTATTCCTGTGGTCAGCCTCTCCCAATCAGTAGGCAACACTTTAAACCCACTCAGAGAGAGAGAGAGAGAGAGAGAGGGGGAGGGAAGAAAACCAGCCAACTAAATATAGCCCAGCTTCAAGGCCCAGCGAGAGGCCCAATCTGAATGAGTCCTGACCACACACACACACACACACACGCACGCACACACACACACACACGAACACACACACATTGGTAGAAGAGTGCAGACACTCACCCAAACATGCACTTATTTAGTCTGAACCCTCAACAGCAAAAGAATAAAGTTCCAGCTATCCATCAAATGCCCTTTAGAGAGCAGACCGTTCACTCACATACATAGAAAACCACAGTGGGTAGAACGTGTTCACTTCAACAAGCAGAACTGGCTTGGTTTGAAGGTCACTTGCATCACTGGCCATCATCTTTCTGCTGACTGGAGCAGAAAAAATAAAAAATCCCCCAACGAGGACTGTTGTGATGGCAGTCCTCTCACAAGGCTCACATCCTCAAATTCATCCACTTCCCTCAAAGTGTTTTTGACTTCAAGCTCCTGTTGCATCAGAGATTCCAGATCCACTTCTGAAGTCGAACATTTACGGTTCCCCCTTACAAGTACTCGTAGCCTTGAGCCCTTTGTAAAGCCTCGTCGTGTTTAAAACCGCAAACTTGAATGTACCTAACTGGAATTGCAGGGGATAGATCAACACAGAGTAACAGAAACATCAGATTATACATTTTATTCCTGCTATTTTTAGAATGAAGATCTGGAAAGTCAGAAAAATTATGTGAATTTGTTTCGCTTCCCTATAGTTACGATGACGCAGAATACAGTTCTATACACCCAAATGTGGCCTAATAGTAAACAATGTCTGTATTTGTGCCATTTTAGGAATAAATCCAGCTGTTTCTCAAAAATGTAGACGGGGGTTATACTCATTTTCATTTAGGTTTATATAAAAATCTGAACGTTCTTAAAGGGCCGGCTGAGCCAGAATATATTGACAAAACCAATTAAACTGTTAAAATATCAATAAATAGCTGCTCCTCCAGGCTTTCCTGGGGGGGAGGGGGGTTGTAATCAAAATTACAGATTTTGTGTTGCCTATTTAGAAATGTTTATAAGGAACTTTTACCATAATTGCACTAATGTATGATGTTAAATGTGACTTTTTATTACTCGCCGCAGTCATTTAAACCCAAGGTTTTTGACTAATTTTGAGAAAATTCACAGTAAAATCAGAGAAAAAAAAAAAAAAAGTGGAAAAACTGAAGGGACTTATTGATGTAATTTGGAGTCTTGAGGGCCAGATTTGGCCCCCGGGCCTTGAGTTTGACACTTGTGGCTTTGTTAGAGGACATTCATGACCTGTAAGCACCCAACAACACTGCAGACAAGACAGAGACAAAGTTGTGGATAAATCCTAAGTAGGGTCAGGTCATAAAGTAACATCCAGCCAGATTCACCTTACAAAGTCCAGCTCTAAACCCAATCGAGGACGTGTGGTCATGAGTTTGCCTATAATGTACAACTGCAATAAAATTTACCAAACCGTGTGACTGTAAAGTGGAAACATTTTTAAAAAGCAGAGATGGCAAGGCGCCGACTCCGATCGTCAAGTTATCAGAAAACGATTTCAGTCTTGAAACCACGTGCTCATTTAAAGCCTCCGTTTGCTTGTAAACACGGCTCAGCCCGTTAACCTCAAGCCACATGATCACCCCGCTCTACCTGTTTGTGTTGACGGTTCAGATGCAGCTTTCGGTTCAGCTGGTTGGGCTCCACTTTCAGAGAAACTGACAGGAAGAAGACAAGCGAGCGCAGAACCTCAGCTGTTTCCTGTTCGTGTTGACAGAAAGATGTCATTTACCGAGAAGAAGCAAGAATAAGAACGGACCTTATTACAGTGATGACTCGAGCAATTTGGGTGCTTTACGGGGACAGATCTGAAAAGCAAAAAAGTCAGACAAAAATGATAGAAATTGTTGGGAAAACAGTTCTAGAGGAATGCAAAGAGGTAGAACCAGCTGACAGGAAGATGCTAGGCTCTCCTTCCTCTCTTCTGTGAACGCAGCTGGGTGAGAAGGTACACAAACCGTTTCAAAACACCCACAGCCAAAAAGTAACTGAAAGCACAGAGGCGTGAGATGTGCAGAACAAACTGTACCAAAGTAAAAAAAAAAAAAAAAAAAAAAAAAAGGGAGCAACACTTTAGATAGGCCCAAATCTCATGATCACTCATCGAGGCACGTCAACAGCCGTGCACACTTTCTAACTTGGCCTCGTAGCTGTGTCACAAAAAAACGCAGTGACACAGCCGAGGCCGTCAAATGCGTGTCTTGTTGAAATGCTTTGGGTTACTACAGTGCGCACAAACACGCTGATGAGATAAATTGGCAATCTTGACCTCCTTTACTACCAGATCTTGGCTCATAACTCATGTGAGTCGTTTATTCCCAAATTTGTCTCAGTTAGCTAATCTATGCTAATGAAACGAGTCTTTCTGAAAACACGGCTTATTTGACCGAGATGTGGCAGCAAAACATTTAACATTTAAAAAGAAAAAAAAAAAAAGAGCCCTGACCTACATAAGACAGGAGGCTTAATGAATAACAGACACAGACTAATTTTCCTGTTTTTCCTACATGTTACACATTACCTGCATGGCCCTTCACCATGCAACACAGATAACCTGTAACTGGATACATAACCAAGATGGAGTCATTTAGCATTAGGCTTAAGATGCTGAGGCAGGACATTAGGTTTAATTTTTAAACCGAGTTGATAAATGCTCGGTTTATAGCAGCCACTCCTTCACCAGCAAATAGATACTTGCTAGTGGTTTTAAAGTAACAGTAGATACTGCTGTGAATCCAATAATATCAACATGTTAACAGCAGTTCAAATGTTTGAAACTCAAAAACTACTCATGCCACCCGAGTTTTTTTCACATTTTATCTCGTTCATTTTAATAATACCCTGATGTTATTTCTAGAACAGTCTGGAGTGGGTTACAACATGGGTTAGCTTACAAGTCATTCAATTTATTTAGCAACACTGCAGTGTTTTAAGATTTCACAGCTTTAACGTGAGAGGAACATTTTTTATGCATCATTCAGTGGTCAGATTAACAAACAGATCCTTTCATAAGAAACATAGTTTGATAAAAATGCATGCAGAACCTAGTCATTTCTGTGCAGCATTTTAGCTAGCTATGGACATTTGCATGCAAAAGTGTCACCTATATAAAAAAATCAACAAAGATGCATGTTTGTTTTTATTGTGAAACCATACACCATTGTTCTGACTGGACCGAGCTTGCTTCAGTTTGGATAAACTGTGTAGACTCCTCAATGAAACGTTAGCGATATTTGACATTTTAGGTCAAGTTTTACTTGACTTCCTTCAAGAACACTGTTCCTGTTCCTCATAGGAATACTTTTATACACCATCGAGACGAGCAGTCGGGGCATGCTAGTTGCATCTGCCGGGATGGTCTGTTCCAGAACCTCTCCTCCTGCTGCATTGGGATCGGTTCTAGTAGGATTATGTTGCTTTGCTGGAATGAGATGGAGCCATGCCACACATTCCAGCCTGCAGCGCACGCTTCATTGGCCTACTTTTGTCCGGGGCAGAAAACACAGCAACAGTTCATCCACACTTCTTCACTTACGCACGCCTTCAAGGAGGAGCAGGACCCCGTGTTCCCTACTCGTACTGTAAATAAAGGCTGGAAATGAGATACACGTACGCACATAGGCACATAGTTTAAGTACAATCCCTTACAAAATCTTTCATACTGCTTGAACTGGCTGCTCTAAAACTAGGCATTATCTTCCTTCCACTACAGTATTGTATGTCTACCATTGAGCTCCCAATACTTTAAAGTTTGTGGATTCTTTCGTGAGGCTAGTTGGAGTTTTTCCACTTTTAAATGTAAAGGGTGTTATGTGCGCTAATAATAGCTCAAAAACTTGGTACATACGAACTTCCAGAGTACGTTTGTTCCATATCACAGCTAATGTAAAAACACATGATGAGCATGTGTGGAAAAAGGGATTAAGCTTCTAATGCCCCTCATGAGGAAAACATCTGCTACCCCTTTTCCATCCTGACCTCCTTCCTCCTCTTCCTCCTCACCCCTCACTGTGAAGTTGCTTCCCCTTAAATCTTTGTTCTCTTCTCTGTCCTCGTTTGCAGCGTGCTCCCCTCAACTTTGCCTTTTCAGAAAATCTCCACCACAGCTGGGTTTGTTTTTAAACCACAGAGAAAAACCAGTGACTAAAAACAACTGGGCTGCATTTTGATGAAAAAAATAATTAAAAAAACAACCCCAGCGCTGCTGACAAAAGAGGGGAAATTCTTCTTCGTCTGTTTTCTTTTTCTCAGTCCATTTGGGAACGTTTCTGTTTTATTTTCATGTTGCAGGCCTAAACAGCTGTGATTTTACTACCTGCTTTCTGACTCAACTTTTTCGCCAAACACGAAAATGCACCCGATGACCCAGGAGAGAACAAGCCTACGCTGGGCAACAAACAAACTTAATTTCCTGCCTTGGAAGTCTGTTTTAATGACGAGATCCAATCCCACTTTGGGTTTTTTTTTTCAAACCAGAACCATAAAAAATATTTGACGCTCCACGTCCTGCTCCGCGATGGAACATGAAAGCCTTCTGTATTTGTGGCCGCATATATTTGGCCTAGTTTCCAAGTTGCATTAAATCATAGGTTGGGTGGAACCGCTCTTTTTTTATTTATTTATTTTTTAAGTATTAGTGAATTGGATGCCAGATGGTGTGCATAAAATAAAGTCTAAGGCAAAAGGATTCATAAAATATAAAGCTTTTTCCATATTTTCTGTTGGAACTGAGAACGATAATGGATTTCAATGGGATTTCATATGATGGACCGTGTGGACGCGCAGATCCACCTGTTGTGTACGTTACCGGATGAGCTGAAAGAACGCGTAAGCTGTGAATATCATTACAACACTGCACCTGCAAAACCTACAAAACTGTGTGGGAACATATAAAAACATTCCCACAGTGAAACCTGGTGGCGGCAGCATCGTCACGTGTCGACGCCTTCCTTCATCAGAGACGCTGAGCTGGTTAGAGTTAACGCCAACGATGGACGGAGCTAAACAAGGCATAGCTGTGCAGGAAAACCCGTCGGGGATTACCTTGCAGCAGCTCCACTGGAGCGGTTTAAAGTCAAATTCCTCGTTTATGTGCACGAACTTGGCGAGCAAAGCCTGATGCTTTCATTTAAAGACATTTAGGAACCACAGCTCAAAGGTTTCGAGCCATTAGTCGTTTATTTGAATATGGCTCTGGGAAACAATAGCCCGTCAGTTTATTTGCATTCTGTAAAGCAAGTCATTTATTTGCAAGTTTCCACTGGGGCTGCCAGCATTTTTGGGAAGCGTACTGAGAACATTTTCTTCTTGGAATCCCTCTTGGAGATTGGATTTTTGTGTGAAAAAACAAAAAACAAAACAACAAAAAAAAAAACATTTCCTTCCTCATGTGAGAAAGGAAATGTTTCCGACTAATGAAGATAATCGCCTTGGTTTTCCTGGATTTTTCTCTTGTGACGCTTGACGTGCTCGTCATAGAGAGCGACTGAGATACAGACTGAACTTTAGGATTTGTAACTCTGCAAGCATTTTACAAGCCTCCATGTTGTTCATCTGAAACACATTAGCATGATGCTTGCCTGGGAGCTAGCTTTATTTTTCAAACGCCTCTTTTGCGTCGCATGCCGTGTTGTCTCACTTTTCCACTGCAGACAGTATTCTCCTCGATGCGGGAAGGGTTTCAGCATTTCTCAAGCCATGATTTTATGAGACACATTTTCCATGCATGTGTGAGTTTATTACACTACTTTGCAGGCCGCCACTCCTAAACAGAACTAACACGCATGGAGCAGGAAGTGCGTTGGACTGAACGGCTTTACAGAAGACGTCTTAATTATTGTACTCGAATTAAAAAAAGATATGCAAATCAGTTACATATGTTCCTTATTCAATTAGAGACTGTATGAGACAACAGCTCTAACCTAAAGTCAAGCATACAGGAAGTATTTTTTAAACCAGGGTCTCAATTCTTTCCCGCTTCTTTATGACCATTTGGCATCACACTTCTTCCCCACCTGCCTTTCTTGTTTCTTAATGCCATCCATGTCCTTATTACTCTTTACAGCTCCCTCTTCATCCCTCAGGTCCTCATCCTCCTTCTTTTTGAATGGTTTTCAATCCATCATTACTCCCTTTGAACAAGTTGAACAAGAGTATCTAACTAAGTAGTTCAAGCTTTTAGCTGCGATGAAAAGGCAAAGCTCTTTTCTCCAGCCAGAGCTGGATGGGTTTTAATGGAGGCCCTAAAAACATAAACAGATTGAACATATAAAGAGGTACTAAATTAGTATATCAGCAATCCTCTAAAGGCGTGACAAATCACCTTAGGATGTGGAAACGATTAGCTCTTTATACCTGAACTTCACATTCGTGTCTGCTTGTTTATCATCAACATTTTTTTGTTGCTTTTTTTTTTTTACCCCCGTCTGCATGCGATTACCTTCTTTCCGCAGCTGTGGCATAAAACACGCTTTTTTGTATCTTCGATTGGGAACGAGCCCCCATCTATTGCGAGTCCAAAGAAAAACTGCAGCGCAAACGAAGAGTCTCGCTCGTCCCGTCACTTTTATGTGGAGAACCATATGTGGAGCTGTTCAGATGAGCTGCAGCTGCTAATAATTTGGTTTATTTTTTTTTTACTATCTTTCACAACAAATATAACTAAAACAGAAAAGGTATGAGGAGACGACGTCGTGTTGAAGGCAGGACAGAACTGATTGTATTTGCCTGCAGTTGTGCCTCTCAGGAACAGAAACGACACAACTGGGAACAAGGACTGTCCACAAAACACATTTATTGCCTTTAGTATTTCACAATACGCTTGTGAGTAAAACGGAGTCTGTGTGCTCGTGCCAAGTTCCACGTTTGATGCGCGTGTGAATGCGCGCACGTTTTGCTTTCTCCTGGGAACCATAGAAACCTATCCGAGCTCCTTTGATTTGTTTTGAGCTTGGAAGGAACCTTCATTTCAGCTCCTCACCAAACGGTTCCTTCATCTCATTTCACTAAAATCAGTAACGTAGCCAAACAAAGGAGGTCCCATGCGACTCGTGCCAAAAATAAAAGACATTTTCCAACAGAAACAATAACCCTGCTTCTCCCTCATCGACGCCCCTCAAACGAGGACGTCTCTCCAATGTTTATCTGTCCTTTGTGCACCACAGCTGCGCTCATGACTTATCTTAATGCGCTCCATGAATGGGTGTGGGTGTCGCACATGGGGATTGAAGGTGCTAAGAGTTGATAGAGCAATTTCTTTGCTCCAGCAGCAGAGGTAACTAATTTTATGTAACCTGGGTTACAATGGCAATAAAATAATGAGCCCAAGATGAATAACTTCCAAAATGTCTCCACCTTTAATGTGACTTTACCTTCACAATCAGCAAAAACACAAATTGAAATCCTCTTGGAAGAAATAAGCATGCTCCCTAGGATGTGGCTATGTTCAAAATTAACCTCCCCAAAGGAATTAACGTTAAATGGGAGTCATTAGGCATTTGCCTAAATGTGCCTCTGATTAACTCCAAACAAACTTTATTTGTTTTAGATGCTTTTCTTTTTACTGGCACTCTCCCTCTTAGTCACATCCAGGGCCAGACGTAGGAGGATGTAGACCTCTGGGCTTGGACTAATTCATGTAACGACGGCTTTTCGGTGCAAAAATGGCACCACTTCTCATCATTTATATGTTAAACGCCTCTTGATTTGGCCATATTTGTCTACGGTTCTATGATGTAATCCTCCTTATAAGATTACAGTTTGTTTTACAGGTTTAAGGTTTAAATTGAGGGTGGAAAAAGTTCTAAAATTATTTATTTTTGGTCTTAAACTAACAGTTCAACATGGATGTCTAACATTTCTTAAAAAGAAAAAAAGAGGGAGATGCCTTAAACTATGCAAACTGATTGATTCTTGCAGCTTTTTATAAACATTTTATTGAGTTATTTTTAAATCTCAGTGACCAGTGGTCATTTTGTAACATCGATAATTACCCGTCCTGGCGTGAGCCGGTGAATACATTTACCACGGACTTTCACTGTGAGTTAAGATCAAACCACAAGCAGCAAAAATTATTTATGGCTACGCTCCAGTGCCAGCAGATGCCACAGCCTGAGCAAACAACTGCGCTCATACATGCGAACAATGCCACCGGTTGCTGTGGGTGGACGCTTCCTGGTCGTCTGCCAGCCTGCAGGGAGGGAGTGACCGCGGCACAAAGGAGGGTGGGAGCTGACGGAGAGGGAGGGTTGAGGCTTGGGAGGAGAAGGGGAGGCCAGCGGGGGAGGAGGGTGGTAAGGAGAGATAAAGCCAGACAGATGGGGTAGACAATGAGGCATAGACACCCGTCTTGCATTTCAACAACAACCCCCATCCTCCCTTAAACTTTAGCTCCTCTGTTTACACTCCCATTTGTTTAGGCTTTTCTACTTTTTTACAAATGTAACTTTTAGCCTTTCTGTACAATGAAAACAAACATGGATGGAGGGGGAAATACTTTGGGGGAAACAATTTAGGCGTTGCCATCACCTGTTGTGTTCTGAAAGCTGATAGCATCTCCCGTTCCTCTGGTTTCCCTGAACAACCTCGGCTGTTTTAGTGCCGTTTAGCATTCTGTGTCTTTCCATCCTTGCAGAGACGCTTTGTTCTCCGTTTTGACCACAGCGGCGCCGTGTGCACCTTTAGAACGTTTCTGTTCACACATCTGCATGTGGGGCGAGGTGTGGAACGAGAACCGCTCCTCGCAGTCAAAACAGAAGCTCTCGAACATGTGCGAACGTCTCAGAAACAACATATGCAAAGGTTACTGTTTTTTTTTTACGTACGTGTACCGCCACATCTGTGGAAAGGTTATGCTAATCCCAAAGCAAATACTTAAGTGGCCAATGACCAAACAGCTAAATGTTAAAGTCTGTTATTGTTTTCATATCACCCAACAAGATTCAGGAAGTAAAAGTACACAAAAAGATCAAGATCTAAGTTTAGATTTCAAAAACTGTAAACAGATTTTGCCTTTTGGAGGAAGGCAACAGAAAAGATGAAAATCTACCAACTAAAACCTTATTCAGATGTCTTTAATGCATCTTTTTACAGTTTTGTGCATTTCTTTTCAGTGATCAAGATGAAAAACATTGCTTTTCGTGTAAAACTTATGTTTTTACCAAAACTTTCCATTGTCAATGTCCAGATATGCATTTCAGAAACCGTGGAACCGTATTTTCCCGACAGGTTTCTCTCGTTTCTGCTTTTTCTTTTTTGTAACACTTACATATTTAGGTTCATGAAGAGCTTTTTAGATGTCAGACAAAAATGGCAAAAAGCACTTTTCAAATAAGAATTTTATTTATTAAAGAGAAAAGATATCAAACCAAATCAATCTGGCCAAGAGTGGAAAAAAAAGCATCGTCCTGTTGCAAATCCACAAACTGATGACCAGACATTTTCCTTTGTGCTTTTCTGCTAGAAAACATATTTATGATAGAAAAAAGAACAATGTACTGTACATTAAGGGCAAGATTTCAATATATATTCTGTGCAGTTATTAAAAACTCCAGTCCAAAGGAATGTGCACCAGTTATTTAGTTAATCTACAAAATTGAACAAATCTGATTAATTTGCCTATTTGTTTAAAATGACCAATTTTTTTACATTAACAATGAAATTAAAACCTACCCCTTAATTTTACGACCATCAGTCTGTAACCTACAGTCCTTGCTGAACCCCCAGTTCCCTCGTTAGTCAAGCCGGTTATATTTGTTGGTTGCCATGACATCTGGTATCACGTCCAGTCTCGTGTCGTGGTGTAACTCAGCTTTGAAAAGCGTGACTCGTGTCCAGTCATATCCTGTTGACGCTGATGGGAGGGCATTTTGCAGATTGCAAAATACTGCGTTTGATTCCCTAATTTCATCCTTAGTGGGTTGGGATGAAATTTCCATTGTTGAATCAGTGCATTAACAAGTATATGTTGAAGCAAAATGTTACTCAAGCTCTTTTATTCTGTACTCTGACACACTTTCCTAACGTCTGGTCTAAGAAACACGAAGAAAAAGAGAGAAATGTCTGGTGACTGGCAGCTGTGTGGATGAAAATGTATTTTTATTCCGATAGAAAGGCAGGTGTGTTCAAAATAAACACTTGTCATAAACACGGAAAGAGAAGTGGACAACACGTAAACAATTTAAACACAACTTATGTCCCTTTTGATGGCTAAGAACAGGACATTTTGGCTACAGATTGGAGGAAAACGGACTGAAAACCATTTTTATCTGCGTGAGCTACAGTTCTTTCTCATCTTCAAGACACAGAGTTAACTACATGGACACCTTTTTTATAGCTTCATTAAGAAAAATGATATTGTCGCTGTAATAAAGATCAGTTTTGCGTCTGTTAAGACAAAACTTTCTACTTCAGAGAAGTGAGAATACGTTTTCTGAGAAGTTAAGGAAACGTTTACAGACGAGAATCTTCTTCTCTTTTTTTTTGTTTCATGTTTTTATAAGTTTGTTTGTCGATGTGACATAAACGCCACATACCAGCTCTTGACAGTGAAGCAGGGCACACCCAGAAAAGAAAAAAGAAGGTAAATAACCAGAGGAAGAGACAATAATGAGAAGGTCTGCCTGCACACGTAATTGTTTGTTAGATCTAGCAGGTTGCTTTTGGGCGAGGTCACCCTAACTTCCCTTGCACTCAGGAAGATAATTTCCTTTATTGTAAAAGTATGAACTCACTTAAATTCCTCCTCGTCCTGTTAAACTTCGTCATCGCTGCTTAGTGTGTAAAATAATCACTTTTATGCCATTTGTGTTGCTTTGTTTCCCACATAACAAGCAGTTATTATTGTTGCAGGCTCATTTTCATAGAAGAAATCAACATCAATTCAAAACTGGCTGCAAAAATGCATAGAGATTAAAAAGCTAGGAGGGTGAATTAGCCTTTGAGGTCACAAAAGCTTATTTTCTTTTTGTTTTTCAAGCAGGAGGGAAAAAGATGAAAGTAAATTGCTCTTTTTCACTTATGCAAGATCTTCTAAATGTTAGTGTGCGCCAGGCTAGAGTTGTTCTTTCATCTGGACCTCCCAAAGACTTTGTTTAAAAAAAAGAAAATATTGACTCTTATATTGACTTTTATAAAATGATTACCATCTTGAAAAAGGGAGATCTCATGGTCATTGAATAGCTGGTTAAATGACCACCGTGTTGCTGTGTTTGACTGGTCAGCAAACTGGCCTGAAGTGAACCCTATAGGAAATCTATGGGCTATTGACTGGAGAAGGAAGAGAGACACCAGACCCAACAAAGCAGAAGACCTCAGGGCAGCTGCCACATCACATTGATACCGTAATTCATGCGAAAGCTGGCAGGACTTTTCCCAAAATGAACTGAAGAGAGTCTGGGTGAAGGGGTGTTGGTTTCCATCCTGGAGCAGTTATCACTGCAACCCAATCTCAGACAAGTGAAAGACAAGATTTCTTAAGGAAGAAAAATAAAAAAATCTGTGACACTTACCCCAAAATATTAGATTAAGCCAGTGGGCTGTGGGTAAGACTTTCAAGAAACAATAATTTGCTCTTATTTCCATCATTCACAGTGAAAAGAACAAACAACCATCAAGTATACTTTCTAAAAGACAGTCGAACAATGTTGTTCAGTTTACACACGTCTGTGAAATAAGACTTCAACTCTACAGATAAAACGGAAGCCAGTAACATGAGAAAATCTATAAGTACTCATACATGTTTGGCATGTAGAGCTGCCTTCTCACAGGTACTTATTTGACTAAACATCAACGCTGCAGATGTGACCGAACAGGTGGGCCTTCCACGCTAAAAGGGGATTAACAAACAAGATTTGTGTGCCTGCCAGACCTGCAAGTGCATCTCGGTGGTAACACGACCTTGTCCTGTTCTGAGCTTTGGCAGGAAAAACGATCAGTGGAAAGAATCGAAGGAAGTGCACAATGCACTCCCCGCAGAAACAAAAGAAAGACGGAGCGATAGGATTAGGCATACACAGCACGCCTCCCTAAATATACACAAGCTGAACGCAAGTCCTTTGCAAAGATTTGTGTCACAGTCCAAATATAAGCACAAGTAAATATGTGAAAACCGTCTGTTCGGCCTTTGCTGTAAGGATCTGTGGAATTATGGGCAAAGAAATAACCTCTATGATCTCAATTTGGGTCTTTCTGTGAAGGACCAGCTAAATGGATAAACCGAGGCATCGTGAATGGACACGACTCCATCTGCAGCCTCTGGAGGCTGACATAATAAACCAATCACCTCTGAGGAATGGTTGGATTACTCTGCCTTGCAGCTGAGACATTCCTGGCAACGGTGCCTCTAATAATGGGCTTGATATCAGATGTTGAGCTGTCAACTCCTGGCTGCCACACAGTTATTGTATCTTGACGTAATGAAGCTAATTGTTTCCATCACACCAAACCACATCATGCTATGGCGTAATGGCGAGATACAGTAGGAGCGTCATACATAATAATTGTGCATTCTACAGCGTTAGATAATAGGAGAAATAGACTGGAACGTTGCGTAAAAATCTTTGACGTATGTAGTGGTGTTATTGGGTTGCGATAGTTCAAAAAGAACGCTGCAACACAGTCAGAAATGGTTAGACACAAACATCCTTGCCTTCACTCCATTATCTTTGGAAGAATAAGAACCTGTTTCCACTCATGCACAAACATGCACTCAGCTGAACAAAAGTCGTTTTGTCCTTTACTGCCGTCGCCATGGACACCAGGTACGAGTTCTTCAAAAGGCTCCGGTAGCCCACAAAGTTATCCGTCTGCATAAATGCTGGCAGCAAAACACACACTTGTTTGGTTGGCTTGTTTTTTTATTTTATTTTATTTTATGGAGCTCCTTTGTGATTTTGATGTAAGAGGAACAACGGAGACTGTCGGGGGGGAATCTGGGAACACTTCTGTTTGGTTGGTTTGGCAGGCATGGAGCAGCACAGCCAGAAGAGTGCCTTAAGCTACATCTGGTGTGTTTACGTCTTAGTCTCAACATATCTCCTTTAGTCTGTGACTGTGTTGTGTCTGACTTGACAATTCTTGATTCCCTCATATATTTTGTTGTTCATTTCTTTACCTGTAATCCTAATCTACTGTTTTTTTTTCCCTCTTTGCCCTGACATATAATCCTGTTCCTTACGTACCCAACTGGTCCCATTGTTCACGATGCTTAATATTCAATAGTGTGCACACACACACACACACACACACACACACACACACACACACACACACACACACACACAGCCTCAAGGCACGCTCTATTGTCCTACCAGTCCAAGCCTCAGTCCTAAAACTGTATTGAACTCCTGCCCATGTAAACAAGCTCTGTGTCCATCTGTCTGTCTGCCTCCTGCTCTGTCCACGTTTTCCCCTACTCATGTCACTGTGGTCATTCCCGTCACTCACTACTTCTCCTCCATTTATGCCCAACTCCTGTCCCAGTCAGGCTGTTGAGCTTTGTAAGATGAGCTAAGCAATTAGTTGATGTACGCTGCTCACCAGAGGCGACTCTGGCACAGCAAAACGAGCAAAAGGCCGTATTTGTCTAGTTTGTCCGTGTGTGTGTGTGGCTCCAGCAGTGCCACCAAGAGAGCTCGCTGGACTGGAGAGTGTTTTGTTGGCACCGGCAGCCATTGGACAGCCTTTCCGTCTCCCCCGCAAATCCACTCAACCGTAGAAGAAGACCCTCTGTGCAGTGCTTGGGTAAAAAGCCTTTTAATTAGAATTTAGAAAGAAACAAATGACCAATTATTTTAGATGTGCATATTGTTTACTGCGCCATCCAGTATTTTGTGTGTGTGTGTGGTTTTCTACAACACAGAATTTCTCATTATAAAGCTTTCAAAGTGGTCACTTTTACAGCTATTTCCTCTAGATAATTCACACACTGTACTGGAAAATATTTGCAATTTCCAAGATTTTACTTTCAGAAAAATGATTAGAATGTTAGTGGCTCTCCTCCATTCGGATCCTCAGAGCCCACAGTCCTTCATGTTGCAGGTGTGTCTGTGCTCCAGCACACTGACCGAGTCCTAAAGAGCCCCGTTAATCACCTGTTCGTTTAAGTCAGGTGTGCTGCAATTGGGAACCATCTAATGCATTGAGAACTGCATTGCAAAACACTTGAGGATCACTTGGACTCTACAGAGAGCATCTGCATTGTTGATTTTACAGTTTCAAATATGTATATCATAGTAAAAAAAACAGAAAAAAGAAAGAAAGGAAAAAAACCTAATCTCTATTCCCAACAGTCTGCTGCTTCTACATTACGTGTTTAAAATCATGCAAGCTTTGATGTCTTTCAGGCCATGTTCACTCCTCTGGGGGTGGAAAATGCCAGGAAGACATGGCACTGGACACCCCCTTTATTCTCCTAAAAGCTTAAAAGGACACCCAGCATGTATATCCACTTGGTACAAACCTCAAAGAGTAACAGCACACCACAAAGAGACACGAAAATAAACCCTGTCCCACGGTAAGGCAAAAGCTTGGCTTACTACGAGGCTGCAAGAAGAAAGCCATGCAAATCTATCGGTGTGAAGAATTGAAAGCTGAATTCCATTAAAAGCAATGGGTCCATTAAAAGCTTCATTTTTCCCCCAATATTTCCATCTGTAAAAATGGCACAAATGAGGCTTTTGATACAGTTTTCTGCCCTTGGCGCTTCCATGTTTTTGTTTTTTTTTGTTTTTTTTCTCCATGGTCTCAAGATTTTAACCTTGTTTTTCAGCTCTGTTGATGGAGGGCTCTGGCTTTGAACAGCAGATGTAGTTAATGGCCACTGGCTACGTCAAGTTGAAGGATGTAGCCGCTGCGTTGTGCATAACACAATGACTAACTATTAGCCCATGCTTGTTTGTCTGAACTGCAACGCGAGGGAATATAGCCAGAAGGACAGGAGGCGAGACAGCAGCTCAACCTTTCACCTCCCAGCCCCCATCCTCATATGCAGAGAGAAATGTTTACTGGT
Source organism: Poecilia reticulata (assembly GCF_904066995.2). Taxonomy (NCBI): domain Eukaryota; kingdom Metazoa; phylum Chordata; class Actinopteri; order Cyprinodontiformes; family Poeciliidae; genus Poecilia; species Poecilia reticulata. The sequence continues at coordinate 6,771,305 of NC_088852.1, read as the reverse complement.
TCGTGCTTTGGTTATGATTATATATTTTTTTAAAGTATATGTGGAGGCTTATGCCTTCTGAAAATAGTAGTATGTATTCCAATCCCTTGCTGGATATGATATTTTCTAAAGCCAAATACTTAAAAAACAAACAAACATCATTTTATGTTCCAATTGTCATCGTCCTGCCCGTTGAGAGATGACCCACTTCCATGGCTCAATTTGCAGATGTAAGCACAAGCTGATTTTTGTGTCTGGTCAACATCGTTTGGTCGCCATAGAGCCGGAGATGTATGGTAATTCACGGAGACGACCTTCTTTATGGATGCTGGCCGGATGTTTTCGTCTTTCCTCCACGTTTGTATGGATGCTGAGTTGATGTTTGTAAAATGTGGAAATAAATTACAAAAACACTAATCAGGATAATTAAATCTTTAATATGCGTTGTGATTAACATTAATTGGTCTATACTAAACATTGAAAAGTTGTTTATTTCTCTTCAAGGAGGTTCATGCTTCCAATATTCCATGTACACTGGACAAAACTTTGCCATCGCTTCCTTTTCAGAGGTAAAAATATATATTTTTTCTTTTTTGTCACCTAGATGTTTTCTTCTTCATGTCTTTTGTTCAATGTGATGAGTCGATAGGTTTGGTGTCATGAATCTCACCACATTGCAATGTCTGCAGATAACAGTCTTGGGTGTTTCTTTTTTCCTTTCTTCATTTCCTGTGATACATGAAAACAATCTACCGCATAATTCTCACCACATTCAGGTCATCAGGAGATAACATGCAACAAAAATAGGTTTATTTTTTCATTCTCATGAAGTTTTGGTGTACCTCAAAGTTTGACACTTGGACTCCTTTGATTGTTTTGTTTTGTTTTTTAGAATGCTCCATGTGTTGCCTAATCCAAACATTTGCTGAAGTGCACAAAGACTAAGTGTTTTGTCTGATGTTCTTCAAGTTGACAAATGCAACTAAGCTTTTCTCCTTGTAAAGATTTGTTACCCTCAAATCACACCAGAGCAGCAGCTACTACAACTCTTTGTCCTATTAGACAGTTTCCAGTAAGATATGAAATGCTATAAATTTCATTCAGTGCATTTTTTTTCCTTTTGTGTTTTGCATGTATTCTGAAGAAAACGTCGTTTTCTCACAATGCCAAGGTTCAATTCCCATCTTAGAGTTGGTCCAAAACTTTGCAGTTTGACTTTTTAAAGACCTCACACTCTTCTCATTTGGCACCACTTTAATGACCCAACTGGCATCCAATTAATTTTACCCTCCCAGCGCATTCCGCCTCCAAAAATAAATGAGTGATCTCTTCTTAATGTCTTCCTTTCAACTGACAATCCAAAACAAATGTGCATTTAATGTTTGAACCCAAATTGTGGAACAGCCAGCTCCTGGGGAGTCTGGGTGCTTTTAATAGTGTGTGAAGAACTTTAAACTTTTTTTTTTTTAAAGGTGCCTCGAAGGTAGAATTCTACCAAAGCTCGATCATAATTTTTTTTTTTTCTGTAAAATACGTGCAACATTTCAGCTTTAGATGGAGTGACGTGCGTAAATGCAGTTTCAGCTCATTTAAAAAGCCAGGAAACAGACCTGGAGACCTTACGTGTACGCATGTTCTTTTCCTCCGTCCATGTTGATGGAACATCTGCTGTTCACCTGGAGGTGACCGAGAGGAAGCCGCAACGTGAGCCATGCTGGCCGACGGTCATGTCTGCGCCCATATGTCTTTTCCAGAGACGAGCACAAACACACGCTTTGTTGCCTCACTCACACAAAAGAGAAAGTACACGCACTACAGGAGCGCAGAGGGATCCAAAGAGTAACAGAAGTCGTGGCGTTCGCTCTGCCAAAAATCGCCCCATAACGGAGTTTTCCGATGCCATGCAACCTACGAACCATATGGATGCAACACAGTGGTGGATTTGTTATTGAAGACACCTGAAACATGATGTGAAAATATCTGGAAATATATATTTATAGAACCGAGTGATGCATTTGTGTCAATTGGATGACATGTTTTGGATTTTTTCATTATCAAAAAATTCAGCGATTTCAGGTTTATTTTTATATAAAATGTTCTGGCATTTCAGAGAGTAATTTAAAACATCTATTTAGCAGTATGCATCACCATCTACTTTATCTGAGGAAAATCCACCAATGAAACATCCGTTTCTGATTTGCTATAATTTGCAACAGTAAAGAACATTTTATGGACATGTTTACAGGCTTACTATTGATTTTTACCTACGACGCCCTGCTGCAGGATGCCATCACCATTAATTTTCCATTTACTTTCAGATTACTGCGAGAACGATTATGCTTGCAACATTATCTTTTTCATCATCGGCAGCTTTTGTTCTTCAGGTGGTGCCATCTGTGGGGACGCAGTTGCACCTACCGCTACCATATTTCATCAGCCACAGCTGCGTATCGGACAAGTGTGGAAATGAGGGTCGCGAAGTCACCGAGTGGTTACTTCATCCACGTTAGAGCAGCAGCGAGCTGGGAGGGGGCTGCTTGTTTATTCTGGTCCGGGTGTAAAACAGAAAGAGCAGCCGTTTACAGAAGTATAGATGTGCAGAGTCACAAACGTTGGAATACATAAAACCAAGAAAATCCAAAGTACCTGAAAGGCGGTTACTACAGCTACATTTAAATGGCTCATGGAGACCAGAGGAGGGTCTCAGTCTAGGATAAAGGAGGCCTAACTACATTAAATAAATGTAATTGAGCCATCAGTGACTTTTGTTAACCGGAACAAAGTTGGCATTAACAAATGTGACTGTGTTTGCCTTGAAATAATAACTACTTTTGCGAAGGCCAGCTGAGGATTTATTTGACGACGACAAATGAAATTGAACATGCATCGATTTGGTTAAACTACAGAGAACAAAAACAATGCCTAGAGGAAGATAAACATTTCATTCAGGGGTTTTCAGCAACACTTGCCTCTGACACCTGAAGGCCTTTAAGGCTGCTTCGTTAGCATGTGAAAACCCCTGCGGACAGGTTGTTGCTCTTATTTTGCTTAGCGAATCTTTGAAAAGCAGTTGTTGGCCCAAGGCGCTCATTCACGTCTGTTTCTGCAAGCCAGCAGGACCTCCACCCACCAAGCAACTCCACCAGTAATCAGTTCATCTCCTCATGGAACCCTCCTGGCCTGATTGCGCGGCGGCGATATGACAAAAGGATTAAAATGCACAATGTAAACGCGTAGATTTGTGCTTCTGGTGCGACGATGGGTTTCAAGCATTAGAAAGGGATTTAATCTGAGCCTGTCACGCTCTTGAGCTCGCCACAATGCGCCATATCTCCCTGAAAAACCAATTACCAAGTGCTGTCAAAGGTCAAGGGCTATTGTGGGTGTCTGCTTGTGTGTGTTTTGTCATGTTATGGTTAACGTGGATGCAGTTAGCGGTGCGGCGTTTCTCTTTTGAGTGTTCTCTGAGGTGCTCGATGCAATCATGACAGAAGAACACAGTGGAAAACACTAAACCACCCACGATTCACAGGTCTGTGCAAGAGTGAGTCACCAAATGAGCAGCAGGAGGCTGTTTACGTAAGTAAATAAACCAGTTTGATATTAGATAATGCTTGACATAAGGCCAGCAGCTTTACCCTGAAAGTAACAGCTAAGCATTTAAGGGACACTGGAGGAGACGTGGCAGTATTCCTTCGGTAAAATTATTGCTCTACGCACGATTCGACATTGTGTGGAACATAATTTTTCAACTCCAAATTGTACACCATAGTTAGGGTGAAATTGAAAACATCTAACATCAGCACAATGGGCCGCTCTCTAAATATCCCGCGCGTTGCATAATTGTTTACGTCTCTTGACAGATTTCACATTTTGTTACACGACTGCCACAAAACCGGGACTTTACGTAACAGACCAACACAAACAGCTCACTTGTGTTCGGTGGAAAGAAGATGCGACGCGATTTTCATTTTGGTTCGTAAATGAGAACCTGAACAATGTCCAGTCCGTTTGTATTCAGGCTGCCAGAAGCTTTGCAGGACGAACCATAAGCTTCAGTTATAGCTTCATGTTGATTCACGCAAGTTGTTTGTTTGCTCTCCTTTGCAAAAATCCAAATGAAACTGTTTTAATTATGTGGTGCAGGGGGGAAAAAATCAAGAAGGAGGATTGCAGTGTAATTTCAGCAGGATCCGTCCTCTGGGCTGATTGTCCTTCATGTCTACAGTCTTTGTGGAAATGCTGTTGCTTCTTCTGCATTCAGACAATCCACAGATGTCCTTGTTGTGTAATTGTACTAATTGCTTTACTTACCGTCTGCTACACAAGCAGCTGTGTTCTTTTAATAAAGACTTGCTGCCTGTAATTAGTTTTGGGTCACTGACCAAATGGATTTTCTTGGTTTCTTTAATCTCCATCTGCATGAACAGACAGACACACACACACACACACACCGAGACGTCTAAGGTGCACATCCAACAGTTTGCGTTGCAGCATGTTGCATCAGCACGCTGCAGCTGGTGCAGCATCCTCCCTTTTAAAAGACATCTTTGCCTTTTCTCCCCAACTGTTGCTCCGCTAACACCCTCACACGCTCAGCTCATCAAACGATGATAAAGTCAGCTGATCGGAGACCACCCTGAAACGGCAAGAGGAATCAAACACGGACGTTTTCCAGTAGCAACCAGATGAAGAAAGACAGGCCGCAATAACTGAAGCATGGACCAAAATAATAATAATAATAATAATAGTTCACTCACAATTTGAAGTCAAAATAGATCATCTTAGACAGTGTAGGTGTTTATTGCAGTACTGCTGCCCACCTTGTGTTTCTACTGTAAAACCCATGCAGAGACCAGAACATAAGCGCTCACGGATTTAGTTTTGTCCCGCATGAAAAGGCCTCAGAATCTGTCATTAAGGTGAACTGGGCATTGCGGGCAAGAGCTTCAGAGCAAAACACCAACCTCTAAGGGCTCCCTTCCTTATTCTCTATTGCAAAAAAAGAATAAAAATCAGACGCTATTGTCATAGCATCAAGAGCGACAGGCGCGCTGAAACACAGGGACCTGAGTGCTCGTTTCTTTCACCGTCATCTGCAATTCAACAGCGTTTTAACGTCATCGCTTCCTACTCATGTCCCCGTTTTCCTCTGCCCCCTTTTCTCCCCAGCTCTTTCATGCCATCCAGCTTTTGAAGCCGTGTTCCGTTTCATCTCCCCCCCCCCCCTCCAGGCCCTGAAAGGTTGATCTGTGACGGAGCTTGTTGCATCTTTTATCGGCGTCTCGCAGCAGCCCGGGGACAAAGGGCACCTGAAATGTCACCGTGTCTTTGTATTCTGCTTATGTGAAGACCTAAGCGCATGAGAAGAGATTGACATTCAGTCATGTGAGCTGGAAACCCAGAATACAGTGAGATGGATGAAGACGAACAGGAAGGGGAAACGGGGGGGGGGTTGGTTCCTTTTGTAATTAATTATTCTAAATCTGGAGCCGGGAGCTATGAAGAGGACCACACAGCGAATAACCAGGATTTAAATCCTTTTTTTTTTTCATTTGTTTGCCGATTCTATCATCTTCCACACTAGAAATACATAAATCATCAACTTTTTATTGTGCAAAATCTGAAATATTCGCTTGTGTGCATCCAGTGTAATCCTGGTCTGGCTTCGAGTCCAAAGGCCACTGAGCCGTCGCCTCTTAAATCCACTGTGTATGTGTGTTAGGGTTTGAGTAGGTGTGTGTGGATCTGTGTCCACAGTGTGCGTTGATACTGAATCTCTGCCTACTTATCTCTCTGCTGTTTGCCTAATCTCTGATACCCCCAACAATAATGTCACCATTCCTCTGCTCCAGTAAAAACCATCGGCACAGTCATGTTTTCAAAACATATCCGTCTCGTAGGCTTATTGAATTTAATTTCAGGATTGATTATGGATCTCTATCTTCTATATTATCTTTTTTTTTGTGGTGTTTTTCCAACCTTTAGTTTTGAAAATCTCACTTCCCAGGACAAATTTACTGAATTATTCCTCCAACCGGTCACCTTCTACTCACAAGTCAAATTCGTTTGCAAGTTAAAAACGATAAAGACCAACTTCTTATTTCTAACTGTAATAAATTTGACATGCATGATAAATTGAGTCCTGATAAAGCTGACTCTCTGTGGCGTACCAAATGATAATGTTACATGGCTTTCCTGCCTGCTGCCATGGTAACTAAAGGGCATCCCAAGGTTGCTTTACTCTGAGGCAGCTCTAATGCATGTATGCAGTGGGCTGGACTCAGCCCACCTGGAGAAGAAAGGAGGCAAACAAGGCGAGGAGAAAGACCAAGGGGGAGATGGGGGGGCTGTTATTGGACGGATGGGACAGATGGATGAGGCACGCTCACCCTCACCACATCCCAGGAGGCTCACAGCCATTTAGGCTGCTTTTTTTTTTTTTGTGGACTCAGTGAGCGTGTCATACAAAACAATCCCGTCTTTAGCTTGACTGCACTCACACCTTTTGGCTCATCCTCTGTCTGGTTTCCAAGAAGATTTGAATATTTTCCACTCAGCATGAAGGGATTAGTTTTCTTAATCCTGCTATCAATGGCAGGGGAACGGGAGTGTCCATAGAGCATACTAAGACAAACAAGAGCCAAAAGACAAAACAGGTATTTTATGAAAAATAGAATAAACAAGAAAACTAAATCTGTCCTGACCATTTCCACCAGGGTGAATATGCAACCATTAAGACGGTCTGTTTGTTCGGTACCATTCCGAGATTTGTAACGGTATATTCTCTTTGAAGATGATTAAATCACCATCTGTGCCTTTGTCTAAGTGTGTGTGTATTTATGGCTGTTTTGTGTGTACCTCGACAGTTATGTATGCCGTTTACCGAAGAAATGAATCAATCTGTGACCACTGCGCCGTGTGTAAATGTCGCAGAGGTCTTTGACGTAATCACAGGCGTAGATAACACTCTGCTGACATGAAAAGATGGTATGGACGCTTACCTAATCAGGCCGTGTTCCTGTTCTGTTGCTCTATATTATTGTCCATCGTTTTTGCTGCATGCTGTGCCGAGTTATTTAATGAGTTGCTATTTCGCGGTTTTTGTGACGTCAATCGTACAGACTGTGTTCTTCTAGCACAAAGTATCTTTCTTTGGAAATTGGCCAGATTGCAAAACTGAATAAAAGTTATCGTATTCCTCAAATAATTATATTCAAAGCATAACAAAACGGTATGTCTCTCTGAGGTAGGAGATCAAACAGCAGTGTTTACATCCATTGATTCTCAAGCAGCAGGAGGACTTGCCAAAGAAATCAGCGCAACTCCGCGGCGCGCCTGTAGTCTCCTTGGTAACCAACTACTGTATTCGCCAATCGACCACAGTGGGCCTCCACTCCTGAGGTCTTCGCTCAAAGCTGCTCCTGATTTGTTCATTATCAAAATTCCCTCGTTTCTACTCAAGTCGTCACAACAGGAGTGCAGAATCCCTCCAGTGCTGGTTTTCAGGACATTTTCTCCTTTGTAGATAGATTCACTGCTGTGTTATCTACAAGAACAGTCAACGTAAAACGAAATGCCTCAAAAATGTCCAACTTTCATATTTTACACCAGAATTCCCTCAGAGCATTGATACTTATTCACAATGACAAAAAACAAAACATATTGTCTGCAGTTTGTCCTTTTGCAGGTTGTCCCTCAAGTCAGCACCTTTTCTAACTTACACTTTGACATTTCCATCCCAGTGTTTAATTATAACTTCCTTTATCTTTTCTATTTGTCTGTCTCAGAACGCCTATCCTCATCCTCTAGCAGACAAGGGTGAGTAAGAGCAACGATCCTGCGAGATGTGCAGGGACTTCAACATGGCCGCTTTCCAAAAAGAAACAAAAACAGCAGCAAACAGAGGCACCGACAAGGACAAACAATACGGCAGGCTGTGGAGGACCTTTTACACCGGATTTTCTCAGGGTGACTAAATCAAACAAGCTGCAATGGGAACATCTTTCGTTGCAGTTTGCGCTGCTACAACAAGCATTTGCGCCAGGGTGCTGATAACCAGAGTGCGTGGGACCCTAACTTCACCTCCATCACTAATGGAAGCCTGTCTGGACCCAGACACACACACGTCCACTAAAAGAAGGTCAGATGGTGTCAGGGATGTCTCTGCTGTATGTCCTCCAGCACTTGACGCTGCTCTGCTGTGGATGCGTGAATTTGAGTGTGCCTTTGGTTTCATGTCCCAGACTCTGACCGAGTTTTGTTATCCGTGTGTGTGTGTGTGTGTGTTGGTTGAGGTTACCGACAGGGCATGGGCGGCCACTGCATTGTGCAGTCTGATTGGTTGATTTCAGGGGCTGTTTATGTTGGATCCCTGTACCCAGTCAAGGGGAACAGACCCCCTGCAGACGTTAGTCTCCCCATCAGACAGTCACCGTACGTGGCGCATGCACATGAACTAATAATGCCCTTTGCGTGGAAAGGCCTTGTTACTATGCAGTAACTCTCCTGCTCTCTCTAGGCACACATCCCAGACAAAATTCAAGCATTCTTAATTTGAAATATTCAGGTCATGACTTCACAGCCGACACCGACAACAACAAAAAAACACTTTTGAAAAAGGTTTTGGCAGGCAACAATAATAGCAAAAAAAAAAAAACATGCATGAGTTGTTGGGTGGTAACAGGAAACAAGGAGAGAGAGAATGAGGCTGAAACATCCAAGGAAGAGCATATAAACATACTTAAATGTATTTTTCATGCCATATTTTCTGAGCTAATCAATTGAACACCAGTTTTCAATTTGAATTTTCTGTTTCAAAATAAAAAAATAACTGCTACAGTCAGTAACAAATAGTTTTTTTTTTAACAATCAGGTAAACTAAATTTTTAATCCACCTGACAGAAGGAATATCAATGCATTCAGCAGACTGTAAAAAGTACTCCACAGATTAATGAGTTTGTTTTGGTCTGAAACCCTTTCATTGTTACACAGTATCCCGTTTGAATCTTCAGTGTTATTGTGAACAGTCGAGCACATAGAGAGTGTGCATTTAGATTCATGAATCTATATGAGCATTAAATATGATCTGTGCTACTGGGAAGAAGGAATGTCGCAAGTATCAGGCCCATGAAGTGAAATGTATTATCTTGCATGCATAATGTGTCTCTGCTGCGTAAGCTGTCAGATGCGCCTGGCTTTGTTCTCAGCATGTGGTGATAGTGCGGATTTACTCAGAGAAATTGTTTTACGTCTGACAAATAAAATATTAACGACTGTTTGCTTACTGGCATGTATGGAGACGTGTAAATTTAAGAAAGTTGCTTCTGATGTTTAGTTGTCTCTGGCAACTAAATGTAGCTTGTTGTGAGTGTCAGGAGTGGTGGTTGTGAGGTGGAGAGGAGAGACGCAGAGACCCAGGTTGTGATAAAGATGATGATGGATTAAATGAAGAAAGCTCAACAGTCCAGAACAGGCTAGCAACGGAAAAAACTAAGGACTGAAAAAGAGAGCTAAACCAACAGAGGACTTTACAGTTCTACTAGTTCTACTGTGATGGCAGGCAGACAAATGACACACGACGTACATTAGACTAGGACCCGACAAGACAACAGGTGGGTTTAAATACACAGGGAGGGTAATCAGGTAACTAGACACACCTGGGGAGCAATCAACGGGGAAGAGCAGAGACAGAGACTCAGGAAGGAAACTGAACACAGAAAACCCTAAAAATAAATACACAGAAACACGGATCATGACAGTTAGCCTTTTGTTGTGATCAGAAAAGAATTTAAAAAATTACGATTAATAAATCGGAAATGCACACTACACTGTTAAAAGCAGGATCAAAACCAACATGTAGAGAATCAAATTGACTAAATGATATATTGTGGAATGTAATTAGCATTGCTCTGCAGAACTGAGACTGGTCAACGCAAACTGAATGACTGTTTATTTTCTAGGCAGAATGCAGTTCTAGAAAGGCACAGTAAATCAACGCTGTTGTTTACAAATCCTCCTTCTCGTCGCTGGATAGTCCAGGCTGAGATTCAACTGGAGAAATCAAGGTCAGTGGAAGAATCCCAGACGGAGCGCCTGAAGGGAGATGAGAATCGAGCTGCGACTGCAGTGGCCAGGCCGCAGTTGAACGATAGACTTTTAGATTCTCCAGAGCAACAGATATTGTCCCCGTCTAACCAGGACATCCTTGTTTTTATCTCACAGACGCTGACGCAAGAAACAGTGATTTTGTTATTTCATTGGTGACCTTTACCTCAGGGCAAAGTTGTTTAAATTGAATGAGATATAAATGTTTAAATGCCTCAGTTGCTTTCCCTGGTTTTGCTGCTACATGCAGGAATGAAGCTTCTGTCAAGGATTTAAAGGGCAAAGAACCAGGAGTTTTTAAACACATCACACTACTAGAGACAAAGAACAATCTCCCTGCTATAACTTCTTTTATACAATTTTTTTTTTTACAATTCTGGGTGTTGGTTTAATCATTTGCTGAAGTTAAAACTGTCCACCTATCCACTTTACTAGTGAATCATAGTGAATCAACCACTTTGTGGCAATACTTGAAGCCCACAAGAATTGTGTTTTTTTTATGAAATACATTAGTCTTCACAAGAGTGTATAGGAAAATCCTTCCTACATCAGACCCAGTAGACCCTCATGCATTATGGACCTTAACGTCCAGCTGTACATGTTAGTATCTACAGCTACTTATTGTGATTTTTTTAGACCCATGCAAAATCCTCCAACACCGATTTCGCAGGCGGCTCAACCGCTTAAGCGGCTTGTTTTGTTGCCAGTCTGGGCGGCTGCAGGATTTAGGAGATTATTTGAAAAATGAACACTGAAATTATATTTTAAACTACCGACGTCAAGTCTAAACAACAAACTAATCAATGATATGTGACAGGCAAGGTGCACTCTAGTTAAGGTCTTGCTTTGGAATTATTTGCACACCTCCTGGAATACTAGCAGTTGTCTGGCTTGACACGATGAATCATTTTTCCATTAGTATTGTAAAACTTCCTGAACATAGAAACAAAGGACCAAACCGTACCACAAGGAGAAAATCATTACTGGTGGATCTTAAGGGTGAAGCTCCACTTCTGATAGTAGATACACTAAAATATCTGCTACTGCACCTCTAAGCATTGATTTTTTTTTTTTTTTATGTGATTGGAGCAGCTCCCATCTTAGTGACTGTAACCCCCTGAATTTTACTTGCACTGTTCATCCAAGGTCAAATCAGTGATCCAAGAAAGGGCTTGCAGGAGTCTGCTGTGGAGCTGGAAATGAACTTCAGGACCCCATCAGTGTGTGGCTTTGTGGTTCCACAGGAGAGAGGATTAGGATGAGAAAAAGAGGAGGGTGAGAAGAAGGACGGGATATGGAAAAAGCATCCAACGTTGACAGCGTCATAGGGAGCGAGGAATAGAGAAAGGAAATAATGAGCGAAGAAGCAGCAAAACTGGGAACTAAAATGGATGACGGATCAAACTGTTGAAACAAAAAAAAAAAGAAAGGAAAATTGTCTAGTGTCTGAAAAGATTAGGAAGAGAAGGTCAAAGGAGGCAATATAAAAACTGGTGACTAAAGGCAAACTGGTGCAACGGACAAGCCAGACTGGCAGAAAATCTGAAAGCATACCAAATCCCAAGGATCAGCCACACACCCTCGTGTCAACCCTCGAGGCTGGTTCACAGTTGACTGGGTCCGACCATCGTGTTTTCATAACTTCTTGGGTCTGTTTTGATTTATGCATGCCCTCCCCTCATCATCACATTCCCTACTGTAAAAGCAGCCAATAATATCTGCGATGAGGAGTATTTGATTTTCAAAAATCACACGAAGGATCAAAGCAAATTAGTTTAGAAATTCAAGATCAAAGTTGAAAGGTCAGTATCAACTGACCTTTCCACGTTTTTCTGGGTAATTATCGATGCATTTTAAAGGCCCAACAGCCTAAAAGCAATCGTGACCTTGTGCCCGTTCACCGACTTCTCACCTGCTTACAACAGACCGAACATGAAACTGGACTCATTTGGACTTCTGAACTCTTGTACTCTTCTCATGGCATATGTTTCATGTTTGAAACTGTGTATGTTTATGTGATGCACAGTTTGTTTCACACACCCTGTGAAACAACTGTAATAATCATTTGTGGCAGTTATGGTGAAATGAAGTTGGGTCCAACTATTTAACAATAGAAAAGTCAAAATATCTGAAGAAAAAAAATAAAAATAAATAAAACCCGGACATTACAGTTCTTGGTAAAGACCAAAATGGAGAGTGTGCCTTTGTCAGCGTTATCTTTGGAAATATGAGATCCCTGACACACAAACAGAAGATCCTTGAGCGCTGAGGAGCAGTGCAAGTGAATATTAGGAAAGCAGAAGGAGGAGCATGTTCCAGTAAATACTGCCCTAACCCACTTTCACAATATCTGAGCAGAGACTGAAGGCAGAGCGGTGACAGCCTATGATTACAATAGTCTTTTTATTCACATTGTCACCGTAGAGAGTTCATAATGCTATCTTGGACACAGCTGCCAGTAATGCAGGTGACGTTACTTAATCAGTTCCTGCTAGGCGACAAAGGCAGCAACCCGATCCGTCCAGGGGAATCTTCCAACGATACCAAACTTCAGCTCCATTTGGATATTCGTATATCGGCTATACCATTCAGCTCCAAGTAAATGTTGCACACAGCAGTCAAACATGTAAACGGGATAATTATGACTAAAGTAAAACGTGGACTAGTGCAAACATAAGCTGACTGGCAGGAAAGCTTGAACAAAAAGAAGGGAAATAATCTTTTTTTTTTTTTTTTCCCAGAACAATATGTGTTTGTGTTTGTACATTCATTAAGATAGAAAATCCTTATTACAATGTGAAAGTGTGGGATGACAGGCGCATTGGTTTTTCTGATGTTTTTACATTTGCATATGTTTTCTCATGATGAATGTGTATTTTGTAGGAAGGTCCAAAGAGGAAATGTCAGACAACATTTATATAGAAGGCTTCAAAAAATTTGTCAAAAATGGTCATCAACATTTTCTCTTTTTAATTGCAATTTTTGTTTAACTTAGTTTTGCTGATAAATAAATGACTCTACTTTCCTTGCATTCTTCCTAGACTTTTACCAAAGATAACAGCATTATTTCTCTTTTCGGCATTCATTCCTTCATTTTACTCTTCCTCTTTGAGATGCAGTTTGAAAACCTGAGGTCCTTCAGAGCAGGTAAATGTGTTTATGTAAGATTTTACTCATCACATGCTCATCTGCCCGCAGTATAAAATATTTACTGACAGAATGAAAGAGTTTACTCAGTGAAGTTCAGAATGAGCCAGTCAATCTGCAGCAGGGATGCGTCGCTATTGGCTCGGCTCCATAAGAACCTCTTGTTGCTTGGACTTCAGATCACTCAGTATGTTTTCATGAAGCAGATTTTCATCCCCCACCCACCCAAACAGCTTCTAATCTAATTAGATAAATTGCATACACATGTCTGTGTGGGTCTGTTTGTTTGTCGTCGCGTGTTCAACACGTGGGTCTGTGCATGGGTCCTGCCCTCAGCCTCTTCAGCCCACGCAGCTTCTGTTTAGAATCAGACAAAATGCAGCATCACTTAAACGTTTACCCAAATAAATATGTTAAAGGGAACATATATTAATAAAATAAAAAGCTACAATAACCCGGTTGCATAAGTTTTAAAATCCATTTAAACATTTAAACTCCACTGTGTTAAACCTACTCCGATACAGGTGCTGTCACAAAGCATGAACCCACTCACTCAGAGGCAACAAGTCCTTCTGCAGATGCTCTCGGAAAGCGTACCACAGATGTGACAGGAAGCGAAGCTAAAGCCGCATTCTGTCCTTTTGGTTCTGCATACATCTGTGCAGAGGCAGGTGACACAAGTCAGCCAGGAGAAGGGCCTAAGATAGAAACGGAGAGAAAGGGGGTGTGGCATAAAAGCCTCAGAGGATCCAATGTACATTATTTAGATCTAGACCTGCCACCTGTGAAATAAATGGCAGCCATCAGTTTGCGACGGTGTTCCGTCATCACCTGAAGTGCTGGGTACACCTGCTTGCTAGGAGGGTTTATGGAAGCACTGGTGTAAAAGGTGAATACTTTAGCGTGAGGATCTCAGATGCAAAACAGCTTTACCATCACAAAGAGTACCTTGCAAAATTATTCACATCACATCAACCACAAATGTCAATTTGTATTCTACATGTGTATTTTTTGATCGACCCCACAAAGCGGTGTAGAATTGAGAAGTGGACAAAAACAGATTATTAAACATTTCCATTAATACGAATTGAAAAGTATTGTTTTAGCTCCAATCATCATCTGATTAACTCTGGCATTACCTTCCTGCGCAGTGATTTTCATCCACCTTTCATCCCGTCTGGGATTTCTCCCATTGAGCTCAATATCTTTTGGTTGAATTTTAACTGGGCCAGTCAGCAAATAGAAGGGGTCATTAATGACAAAATTGATTTCGTATTGAATTAACTTTGCTTACAGCGCACACAACTTTGGGTAAGTTTCATAGCACGGGAAATTTAAGCGATTGCTTGCCTCCAGCGAGCAATCGCTTCTCAATAGCAGAGAATCCGAAACAGAATGTAGAACCAGGGTCTTATTTTTATCAGCAAAAAAATAACTAAAACTATAATGATTTACAAAACTAATATACACAAGAACAAAAGAACACAAGCAAAAAATAAGCTCACCCAGTACAGGTTTTGTGCAAATGACTAAAGTGGTTTTAAACGTGAGCATTTCTCATTTGGATTCCTTATTCTTGGATCGTATTTAGTGAGTTTTTCCCCACTCAGTACATTCTGAAAATACATTACGCAGCTTTTAAAGGAGGAACCTAAGCAAGTAAATTCAATTCAGGCCTGTGACTCGATCAGTATTCAGCTGCGTAGGAAATAGGTAGCGGTGTCTGGGATGAACACAGTAATAAGATCGTGCCTAAGCGGGTTACACAAACATACAAAGACTCACATGCTCACACACACACACACATATACAAAATTAACAGTGTAGACGACCCAATGAACACAACTGACGTGTTTCTCCAAACTAAATGTTCCTGAACAAAACTGGAACACTGATTGCATTAAGTCTGAAAAGGAGAAATTGTTTCTGCATAAGTGAAGTAATAAACTAGAGATGGCTGACCTGCACCCTGCTGTGAAATTTATATGAGACTGACTAACTGCAAATATCACTCCAATCTGCTTCACATCTTCACAGAGTATAGACAGATGTAAGAACATCTTTGTAGCTGTACAGTTGGCCTTGCTTCATTTTCTCCACACCTTTCATGGCCTTTAAGAAATTTTCCATATGTAATTAGGAACATAACTGCAGCCATAATGTGTATTCAGTCTATCTTGGGGGAAAAAAACAACAGTTGAAATAATTACTAAATCCATGCCTATGATGCCGGTACTTAAACTTCTGCAAACTCCCGTTTCGCAGAATTGGACTCAATTGCAAAAATTACAGAATTTCAGAAAATGGAAAAATAAATGAATCAAGCCGCAAGGGAATGCGTCTAGACCACTGAATCTTTAACCAAAAATGTAAATCACTCAGTCAGTCTGGATCACTTAAACCCCACATGCAACGCTGCACAGACCCAGGCTGGTTGTTAATGAGAGGAAAGAATGCCAAAGGCTAGTTGGGTGAAATGCTATTAAGAAATACCAGAAAGGAAAAGGATTGACTTTACTTTTTACACTCTCAAAGTGGCATTTTATTTGGACAGTAAAAGTGCGTAGATTTACTCTTGACATTTGTAGCCCCCGTTCTTTCCTGTCGGCTCTGAATGGACCAGATTTCCTGTTTAGAGTCATGCTTCCATGCAGTGTGCTTTTAACTTTGCTGCTGGATCACATATGGTAGCCATCAGTCCAACTATATTTGGAGAAAGGTTTCGTTTGCAACACTTGCAGCACAATATGTACACATATGGTATCTGTGTCTTTCACTTCACAAGTCATTTCTTGCCTGCAGTGGTTGAAAAGATGAGAAACCATCTCTCGTTCCCCCCTTCTCTATTTTACACCACTTCTGTTTTACACCAGAAGTAGATTTTGCACTCATGTACCTACACTTTTCACTTTTAATCATGAATAAGGCAATAAATGCGCTCAAATCTCAGGTATTTGTTTTGACGCTCTTTTTTTATCCATATTTTCATTGTTCTTGCTTCTTATCCTGGTTGGGGTCAGTCAGCTCTTTACGCAGTATGACAGATTAAAACCCCCAACCAAAGCAAATATTGAATAGATTTAGTGAGATTATGGAAAGCTACTTAACATAATTTACTGTCAAAGTGGGTCAAAAACATCCAGGGTTGCTAACCCTGCTGCAGGGTTAGTATGAAACAGCTCTGAAACAATAAGGAGTTCACGATGGTTGTAAATAATGTGACAGCTTAAAGGACAAATCGCTACAAACAAGCTCTTGCTTTCATAGCACATCCGTGTAAATAGATTTGTTGTAAGTCTTGAAAACAAATGAATCATCAAAATTGTAAAAAGAATCAGTCTTAAAGAATTGCCACGTGTTGGGAAGGAAAGTTGTTTTCGGAGCTGATGTTTTGAAATCTACCCCAGGGGAACCTAATCTGATGAAATGCTAGGCGTAGTCGGTTTTTCTAGGAAATTGTGAGGACGTTTAAAATGGTGTTTTGTTACAAGCTGCAGAATGGAGGTGTTAGCTCTTGGGCTTTTAGCTCATATACAGTCCACTAATTTCTATAAGGCTAAGATGGAAGGTGGAGCAGACACTGTAATCCTGGACTGGACTCCAGGGATTATGTTGGGATTGTCTGGGCAGCACAGTAGGAGCAGATTGGAGCTCTTTTCTCACACACATGACACCATACAGGGTAGAAGGTGTTGTATTTCATTGCCATCCGATTGGTTTGTTTGGGGTAGACTCCTCACGAAATTTTGTTTTTTTACGTCTGTGCTTCACAATCCAGTGTTTTGCATCAAAATGTAGCGACCCGTTTTGAGATATATGGAACTATAAGAGCGACACGATCAATGAATATCCCAAAAATATTTTTCTGGACAGAAAAAGAAGCAAAATATTACAGTTAATTGGGCACCCTGTCACAAATAACCCATCCAGTGTCCTTTCATGATACAAGTTTTCATTGCTAATGGCAGGGAGCCAGAGATTGTCTTCAGCAGCTGTTGTGACTTCAGGGTAACAGCCTCTTGGTGCCTCAGGCAACAGTAACTGGCTTTTTACGGTTACTCAGCTCATATGAGTGAATGACAGCTGCAGAATTGTGTCCTTGTGGAAGGACAGCGTACTAAACAAGCTGCAAACTTTCTGTTGTTGGTATAATGCCAAGAAAGAAATTTCGAAACAGCCAAACAGTTGCCGTTTCCAACAATGAAAGTCGACCTTATTTCTTGCATCTAACCAGGAAGCAAAACATTTTTACATTGATGTTCTGCACTTCTGTGGCTTCATGTGCCCACTCTGCCACAGAGAGCATCTTAGTAAGACTTACTAAGACATCTAATTTAAGTCATAAATAGGTTAAATTATTTTAAAAGAGTTCAAATGAATTTTCTAGATTACCCATGATGACTTGTAAAATGATATTCCCCTTACCATTTCATGTAGTTTACTAGTCCACCAGCATAAAACAATCTTAAGATACTTTAAGAGTTTGAGGGTTAAAACCAGAAAATGTCCATTTGTCTATAAATGATGTAAAATGTAGCAGAAAAAAAAAAAGAAAGAAGTATGTAAAAACACACTGGTTGTTTATTAGTTTTTCTGCTGGTCATCCATGCATGATCAGGTTAATTTCTCAGAAGTGTTCTGCTGCATTTATTGTATTTGTAAAAACTACAGTGAAAGTTTGTTAAACTCTGTTCCGTCTTGAGGTTAAATTCAACTACTTTCAAATGTTGTTGGTATTTTTTTTATTATTTTTCTGTTTCTCTATATCTATTTTCCACTTTAATACTGTTTAATAACAGATTTTCTTGTGGTAATGTTTGCATATTTGTCGTATTTTTAGTTTTTTTTCTAGCAAAAATAGCCGCCTGCTCTTTTACAATATGAACAACAAATTATTTTACCAGTATAGCTACAGCATAAACTGCCATTACAAACATTCCTCTGCAAACTGATTTAGGTCTCAATCCCTTAATGTGCAATTTGAGT
The DNA here is from genome assembly GCF_904066995.2 of Poecilia reticulata. Taxonomy (NCBI): domain Eukaryota; kingdom Metazoa; phylum Chordata; class Actinopteri; order Cyprinodontiformes; family Poeciliidae; genus Poecilia; species Poecilia reticulata. The sequence goes on along the minus strand of NC_088852.1, from coordinate 6,753,086 downwards.
TGTCTAAACTGTGTCAACTTCATCACATGTTGCTGCAACTTGTGGCTGTGGTATCCAATAAGCCAAAAAGCCCCCACCACCGCGCAGTATCAGCAAATCAACGTAGCTCTGTGTTGTTGTTTTTCCTTTTTTTTTTTCTGCGACGCAGCTTTGCCATCAGTGTTTATGTGTTTTGAAGTATGATTACATCTGCTCATAATTAGAAGAGAACTCGCACACGTTGCACAAATAAGCCAACCTGTGCAACTCGATGCCATCCTCCTCACCACATCACACAGCCCACGTCGCTTTATCTGCAACTCCAGTCTCTCGTCACGTCTTGTTTTCTGGAGAAGTCGCGTTCGGGTTTCGTGGGTAGTGTGACCTCCAGGGGAGCGAGGGGCTGTTTGCGCCGGAAGCTCTCTAAAAGATCTGCAGGCCACCGTCGTAATTACAAGGTCCCACCTACTCGCCTTCCAAACTCGTACAAGATAAGATGCACGGCATTACCGTTTGTCAGACACCCACAGAGAACGGGTAGAGGTGAGCCGGTGAGAAAGGAAATTACAGCCCTGGTAATTCGCCGACTTCACATCTAGCGACTGCATGCGTCACAGCTACTGTAAAACAAACACTTATTATGCCTAAGAGCCACGACTCCGGTCCTCCAGTAAGCCCACATGAAGCCCTGGAAACACTGGTTTAGCAGTGGCACGTCTTAGCCTGCCAGACATAAAGCCAACAACCTCCATCACGAAGCCCACCCCCGTCCTGTTGTCACTCACAACACAAAAAGGATACAGAGAAATAGTTCATGGATTTTTTTATTATTATTATTATTATTATTATTATTTCTTGCTCTCTTCATTTTGGTTAAATGTAAAAAAGTTTGTTAAATAAAGTTTCATTTTAAAGCAAGAATGCCTGACTTGGAGTTTTCTTTTCTCCCTTGCTTCGTCGTCTTCTGTCAAATAAAAAGTCCAAGACAGAACTTCCCAAAGAGAGTATTCGAGAAACAAGAAAACATTTCAAAAGCCTATAAAAGTTACAACCTTTCAAGTGTGATTAGTCTCTCCACCCTGAATTCTACTGGAAACATGATCCAAAAATCTCTGTACGCTCTCAAGTGTTTCTTTTCTTTTTTTTTTCACAGGAAACGTTCTCACCATTCTTCTGTCCTCTCTCCCCCCCTGTGTTGTGTTTTTCCTCCTCCCCATGCGCTTCCTAAACGTGTGGCTCACGCGATTGGTCGGAGGGGGCGGAAAGTTGGCCAATCGGAGGGCAGTTACCAGGCAGCCTGAGCCCCGTTTGGAGGCTGACTGGAGGCTCTCACAGCTGTTTCATTGAAAAGCAGCAGGCCATAATAACAAGGGCCTCTCACCAGGCACACATGGGGACTAACTCACACAAAAGACGCACAGAGAAGACTTGGTGCCAACAAAGTGAAGTTTATCTGCACAACTTCATCTGCATTTCTGCGTATTTAAATGCTGGTCTTTCATGGCTGATGGTGGTGTACACACTACTATACTTGTTTCTGTTGTCAATTCTTCTGTTAATGCACTGATTAAATATTCATTCTCATTCAAACGCTGTTTTTTTTTTTTTTGTGAGTTTCTACCAATAAGAACTGGTTCCAAAGTGGACAACTTGGGTTCTTCTCGTTTCCTGATGTGTAGAAACGACAACGGAGGAAATGAGAGGCCAAGAAATATTTATTAAAGTTTTCCAAGTGTGGAAAATATGAAAAAAAAAAAATGTTATGGCATGAGACTCAAGTTAGAGAAACCATGCAGTATATGTATATATAGCCATAACACCTACAACCTGCATATCTCAAAGTAGTGACACAATAAAGCTGCTCACTTCTCTCCCAAACTGTGCAGACCCTTTGTCTGCACTGATGAAGATTCCCTTGTGATGTTTGAACTGACTCTAACTTAACCCGGCTCAATCGTTCTGAACAACTGAGAGCGACTCGAGCACTTATGGGGCACATATATAAGGAAAAAGAGCTGCAGCTGTATAGCAATAGTTCTGGCTGTGACGTAAACTAACAGTGCATTATGTTGTTTTTAAAAGGCCAAAGCTGCTTTCTTTTTACACCTATCTCTGTAAAACCTGAAGCTAATGGACTTCCTGCTATGGGAAACATCAATTATGGGGTGTTTGGCTGCTACATGTGAGTGTGTGAATAATCGATGTCTCCTGAGGGGCATGCTAGTTCATTTTAACGTCCAGTCCTCCTACGTAAACAAGATGATAAGTAAAGCTTTTTGTTTTAGACTTTTTAATGGGAAAAAAAACAGTTTTCTACTCTCTGAACTGAGCCTCTCTCCTTTACTTGACCTTGTTTTGATCAGCTTGTCCAAACCAAAGACACAGTGATTGAAGAGCTGAGTGACCCCATAGATTAGATAAGGATAACGAGGGCCATAAAAACACCATGTTGATTTGTACCCTTCACTTTGACTTCTAACATAAATGTTGTTTTGAACTGCTTCACATCTGATTTAGCCTCCTTTTCTCCCAAGCCGTTAGGCTTCCTGAACTGTTACTGTTAGAAAACTTACCAAAGCAAAAACACACGTTCAATTTTAAAGAGCTATTCTGGGTATAATGCATCTTATGAGCATGTAGGATTACTCCTATCAGTGGAAAGAAAGTAAGTAGGAAAAGAGTTCTCTGAAGCATGCAACATAATTTAGATTTGTACAGTTTTAGCCTAAATTGCAAGAATTGGATTTCACCTTTTTGCTTTAGTTCATCCTGACATCAGAAACCGTCACAGTTTGACATTTGAACAAAGACAATTTTGGATGTCCATTAACTGTCCTTGTCAGCTCTCTGGAAAATCTGAGGTGGCTTAGTTAGCGCCTGTTAATGGTTAATTTATACTTGCATGTCCCCCCCCCACATCGTATGTTATGCAAACTAGTCAGAAAATCACACTAACAAAACAATGAATATTAAGAATACACTTTCGTGTTCTTTTAAAGCAAACATTTTCCACATATTGTAAAACGTTTCGGGATTTGACCCCATTCCTCATATTCAGTCATGCACAATGGTTTGCTGTTTGAGCTTCCCGATGGTAACAGTGTGCCACCACAACATCCAACGCTGCAGACGCTCGGGACGTGAGAGACGTGTAGAGGCAACAAGGGCGAGCGTTCATTTGCATCGTGTGTTAAGCTGCGAGTCATCCGGACAGCAGATACAAGCCTGACGCTCTCAGCCAAACAAATTGATCGCAGTCTGTAACCTTTGGACTTTAGCCTTGTTAACCCCCCCGCTGCTTTTTCTACCCCCAATCGCATCCAAACTGATGTGATTATTTATCAAAGTTTGTTATTTCAGTAACTGCAGCATTTTGGTACTTGTACTTGCAGAAAATTCAGCTCTTTGTGGCGTCGTTATCCCAAGAATTATGTTCTCAAAATTCGAAACATGGATATTTTTTTGGTCCCCACATCGTTACCCCAAATCGCCAGTAAGTCAACAAATTGAAACATGCGCTTTTCAGTTTTGTTTTGGCAGTTTTGGCATTCGGGGATCGGGGAATACAACTAGACTATGAGTAACTGCCGACGCCGCTGGGCAGTTGTCGGGCATCCGGGTGCACTGGAGAACAATCGCTCAACTGTAAAAGTGATTTTGCTTGAAGGCAAAAGTCCAGACATAGAGATTTGTCTGTGCAGGCAATTTTATGAAGCTGCTGATGAGGTATCAAATCCACAGGAGGAAGATAAATGAGGACTTTTACTCACAAACAAGCATCATGTGGGCCCACAGAAACAGAGATATTGTGTGTTTTTACCGTAAAAAGGTGGTGGTCTGAAAGAAAACCACCCCCACCCTTCTGTTTCTTTCATTCTTACACCTACTCTCCTATACATTACGTCACCTTTGACAGGAAATGATGTGCCATAACCCGAGCCATTAAAGGCACTTCTCCCTGTCTTCTGAAGGGCATTTCTTTCACACTCCCCCTCCCATTCATCACCTGTGTGTATCCGTCTCTTCTTTTTATGAGTCACGAACTTATTGATTTGAATAAACAGAAAACGGTGTCTGTTGTTTTTTCCCCCCCCAGTTAAATTAGTGCACTTATGAGCACCAGGAAAAAAAATATTATCCAATCACCATTTTTTTTTTATTCCCCAATCTTTGTAAGGTAATTAGAATATTGAAAACATTTTTTGGGGAAAAAAAGTTTTTACTTTTGAAATATGCTGTGTTTGTACAGAAATGTACAGTGGACATCGGAACCCCATACATTTGAAATTGAACCTTGATGGCAACCAGTTTGTCCCAAAGAAAATATCCAAACATCAACATAAGAATGAATTTCACATTGACAAAACTGAGCACTGTTGCCTAGCAAGAAGGTTCTGGGTTTGATTCCTGGCCCAGGGTCTTTCTGCATAGAGTTTGCATGTTCTCCCTGTGTATGATGGGTTTTCTCCGGGTACTCCGGCTTCCTCCCACAGTCCAAAAACAAGACTGTCAGGTTAATTGGGCACTCCAAATTGTCCCTAGGTGTGAGTGTGTGTGTGTGTGTGTGTGCATGGTTGTTTGTCTCTGTGTTGCCCTGCGACAGATTGGCGACCTGTCCAGGGTGACTCCGCCTCTCACCCGGAATGTTAGCTGGAGATAGGGAATAGCAACGCTCCCAACCCCACTAAGGGACAAGGGCGTATAGAAGATGGATGGATGGATGGATACAGAAAAAGCTGAAAAATAATTGCAAATGTCCACTGCAGAGGACAATTTTTAAACTTTTAAATACTACGATAAAATAGTAAAAATAATTCATAGAATGTTTTAATATGCTGCTAAGAGACTTATTTAGAATATGCCAACAAAATTTTAAACCAAAATTTGCACAATAAAAAGTTTTATGCACTTACTTTGTCTCTCCCCATAGAAAAAGGAAGGTACAAAAGTCCCACCCCTTCACATGTGGCATCATTGAAAAGCCCTAAATGTCCTCTGTAGATACCAAAAGGAATTAATTCAGTAGAATGCAGGGGGTGGAAGATATTCAAGTTTAGAAATGTCCTCTACAGAGGACAAAAATGAACTACTGGTAGTCACGAGGTATGGAAAACATAGGCAAACATAAGTGATTAGATACTGCCCCTCAGTGGTCAATGAGGGCATTGCATGTTTTTTTATTTTATTTAAAGTTCATATTTTGTACTCTAGATGTCAGTATTTTACAGCAGCGGTGTTTTGCATGTTGATCAGCTTTTAAACAAACGATGATGTCTTTTCTCTAGTTTGTGTTTTAAGTTCCTCTTGATAAATTAATAGTTTTGATGTGTAGTTTAACATAAATTAAAAACTAATTGCAAAATTAACATAAAATACATATAGTAAAAATATTTCAAGGGTTTGTCAGATGTTATGTTAGGAAGAAGTCAAAGTCACTTTCGTGGAAATTCTTTTTTATTATAAACCTTAATAAATCAGCAGAAAACAATTTCTGTTCCAAACAATCGTCACAGCATTCTGAATGCATTTTTTTCCAGTTATGTATTTGCATTCCTAAAAAAAAAACTATTTCAAACAAGCACCACAATAAGCCAATTTCCAAGAAGCTGAATGTGATCGTCAGCTGTTTTTGGACTTAGCAGGTTACTAAAGTAAAGGTCAAAGGCCGAGTCATTTCCAAGAGCTCCTTGTCACCTTCACATAATGAACGGGAAGCTATTGCCCCCCAATAGGAGGCACTGTAAAAGCCAGCTGCTACCTCTGACCCCTCTGCCTAAAGTTGCCCTCTTCCTGCTATTGATACCTCAGATTCCTCTGATGTTGAGAGTAAGTGTTAGAATTCCCTTTCAGATAGCGGCATTTCAAGAGTCATCAGCTGCCTCAGAGCTTGTGTGTGAAAATTCCCTGCATAGAAAAGAGTCTTGAAATGGATTGTCCTCCTATTTTTAACCGTCTCACTCCACACACAGATGTAGAATCGGCTGGACGAAGTTAATGAAAGAAGAAACTCGCCTTTGACACATTAGGAGGTCAGATTCACGTGAGGTAAGTGGGCAGATAAAGAAGACAAATAAAGATAACATTTATTTGTTGTTGACATGTGTCAATGTTATGTTGCCTATGTTAGAATAGCATCAACTCAGCATTTAGTGGTGTTCTCTATTCTTATGTTTCTTAAAGTTCTACTAGCGACTTAAAAAGTATATAGTTATTGTTTAAGGCACTCTGTGATTATTTTAAGAAAATAAATGTAGTTCTTTTCCAATAAATGTCCCCCTTTCCCTCCATAGAAAATGAAAGTGCTTACTCTCTTGCTTGTGTTCTTCACCGGTTCTGGATTTCCTAACAGTTTTAATCTAAGTAAGTACCAGGCTACTCTAGATGCCAATATTTTCCACATCTGTCAAACCATTTTTAGACACAATCTCCTGCAAACCAGTGACCCCTGGTTACGATTTTTGGTTTTCATTGTCACTTTCTGCCCGTTTTAATTTGCAAGCAGGTGCGACTTTAACAGAGGAAACTGGCCTGAGGGCAGATGGCAACAGCCTGAGAGTTGTTTCCCCATTTGCTGAGGAAAATGGAAGTGAAAACATGAAGAAACCTGAGGAGGAATTGATGATGCACAGGAGTGACGAAGAGTTACCTTTAAAGGCAATGTCAGAAAATAACAGCAGTAAGCAAATGATTCAGGATCGAGTCACTTTAGCAAGCAAGATGGAGGATGTCCTGGAGGAAAATCAGGAACATCTGGGAAGATCTGAGGAAGATTCTGATAGGATTTCTTTACAAAAAGCCACAAACACAGAGAAATACTACCTCTCAGGCACAGTGGATTATCTCAACAAAACAAATTCAGAGGAGGTGCAAGAGAATGGACTTCGTTTATTTCCCAATTCAATCACAAGTAGGACAAAAATCCGTACAGATGGCACTAACAAGTGGGAAAAGCAAGAAGTAAAACTGGACCAAACGGATGCAAAATTAAAGACGAATGATTCAGGGAAGGTTAAAGAAAAAAAGACGCTCGCAGTAATTTATCTTTTTGAGGGTAAAAGAGACACAAAAGAGGATTATATGGACGTTAAAGAAGAGGGAATTACAGAAACCCTCTCACAAAAAACAAAACAAACAGGTAGCCATAAGGAAATGTACAATGTAGCACTTCCTTTAGCCACGTTGTTCACACATTCAGAAATTCGTGGCACTCTGTCTCAAAATCATTCAACTTTCCTCCATCATCAAGACTTTGTCCGTTCGATGCCTAATGTTTCCAAAACTGCTTCCTCAGACTCAACTGTCAAGCTGAAAGAGGAGGAGGACAAGCATCTCCTACATTTAGGAACAATAACACAAACAGTCGCTCCAAAGTCTTTAATGGACATAAACACAGACCCTGAGGTTAGAAAGAGTGAATTCATCACCACACGGGCAGCAAAGCCAAAACCAGCAGAGGTAAGGTTCATCCTCAACGGTTTGAAAACAAAGGAAGGAAATCATACACAGAAATTTAATAAAAATACACCCACTGCAAAAATGGTCCATTTTACCCCAAAGCCAAGCACAGTCCTACTGTCGGGCAAACCCACAATTGTTACGCAGATGGAAAATAACGCCATATTTATGGTCGGGCATAACAAAGTACCTCCTCCCCAGCCACAAGGAACCAAACCTTCACCCAGACTGAAACGTTTACCAACCACAGCACCATCCACGTCGCCAGCTGAAACCAGCAGGATTAGCAAAAATAAGGAACCGTCTAAAGACAAAAGAAGGAGGAAAGACAATAAAACACGAAAGCCACAAGAGGGGAAGAATAAAATACCTCCACCAACACTCTTTCCTTACTTCATGGATGACTACTGTCCACCTATGTGTGCTTGTTATGGAAGGTAAGCCTTTAAGAATATCGGCTGGTAAACAAGAGCATTTCAAATCTACTCATTAGAAATAACGATCTCTGATGAGCCTCGCTGATTCAAGTCATAATCCAATACTCATTACCATGTATTTACTTCAAAAGACAATAATTTTAGCAGTATTTTGAGTGTGTCCCATCCAGCTCACTCACCACTGACATTCCACTATCTAGTTTTTCCATCACAATGACAAATATTTTGCCCCAAAGAGAGTTTTCTAAAGATTTATCAGCCTAAACACTGCTACAGGGTTTAATATGCTCACATCTTTTCCTGATGGTGATTGCTAATGGTTTACTGAAGTGCTATGCTAATGCTTGCTTTCCGTTGGAGTTTTTGACTCTAGCACACATTTTAATGCATATCTCTCAGTTTTCTTTACCAATATTGACTAAGCTGCATCGGTCTGAGTAAAAACACTGTCTTCAGTCCTAAACAAAGAAGCTTATTAGTCAAAAATTAGCCTTGTCCTATTGAAAAGGATAATTGTACAAGTTAGAATTCCCTGTGTAAAATGAAATTTGTGTGACTGAGAGCATTAAAGTGTGCTTTTTCTTTTTTGTTCCAGAGTTGTCCAGTGCTCCGATAAAGGTGTTGAAGAGTTTCCATATGGAATCCCCTATAATGCCCGCTGCATCCTCCTGATGAACAACCACATCAGCAGCATCCAGCTGGACTTGCTCAGTGAATATTCATCCATGGAATTCCTTTCCTTGAGCAACAATCGGCTCACAGATGGAGCCGTGGAAGGATCTTTCGAGGGGATTCCCGTCTTGAAGCGTCTCTATCTGGACAGGAATCAACTTCAAAGTTTGCCAACTGACCTCCCAGTGTCTCTCGAGGAGCTACGACTGGACAACAATCTCCTGGAGATGATGTCTGAGGCGGCCTGGGCACAGTGTCCTAGTCTGCTGGTTTTAAGCCTGAGCAACAACAGCCTGGGGAATAGATCTGGATCTCTTCCTCCTGGTGCACTGTCCTCTCTGCACAATCTACGCACCCTGAACCTGGGTTATAATCGGCTAGCCTCAGCACCTTTAGAGTTACCACTGTCCATAAAGGAGTTATATCTTAGAGGAAACCACCTTGAGCAACTTAGCCGAGGAGTTTTTAATGGCATATCACAGATGTTGGTGTTGGATCTCAGTGCAAACAGGTTGAAGAGCAAAGGCCTTCTTAGAGATTCCCTCCTCAATGCGACACATTTGGAAAGCCTAAACTTAGAAGGAAACAAACTAAAGCAAGTGCCGCAAAACCTCCCCAACTCTCTGAAAACTCTAAATCTGGAAGGCAATCTAATATCTTCCATAAAGAAAGCCTCCTTCCGCAACTTGGACAACCTCGAGCACTTGGGACTGGGAAGAAATGCGATTTTCAAAGTATCCACCGGTGCATTTCAGACCTTGCCCGCCTTGCATCAGTTAGACCTGTGTCACAACAAGTTGCACCAGGTGCCCAGGCGACTGCCTGCAGGCCTGCACTCGGTAGCGCTCGCACACAACAAGATCGAGTCGGTGCCCAGCAACGCGTTCTGCTGGGGCAGTCAAAGTCTTAGTCTCAGCAGACCTGTACACGTACGTCTGGAGCACAACTTAATTGACGTGGGGAAGCTGGATGTGCGCGCGTTCAGATGTTTACGTAGAACGCAGGTCGTGCACTTCCACTGAATTTACAAACCGTGGAAGATTTAAATAGATCTGCTGCTCCAGGACTCGGCCCTTTTTTATATCAACTCTTCCACTTTTAAACAAAGACTTCAGCACTCAAGAGGCCAACTGTGAAAACAAATGACCACATTTTATTATGTGTAAAGTTCAGCTCATTGTGTGTGACCAGCCCATGTCTTCCTCTCTGACTGTTTTTGTGGCAGATACGTTTTCCTTGCAGGCGTGTTGCTTTGCAGTGGTTTGCGTGACACAAACCACTGCAACGAACGAACTGAAAACACAGGAAAGTCCAGAATCCACCAGGATCCAGTTTTACTTAAGGTTTGAGACCAGATGTCATTGCAAATCAGGGCAATTCTGTTTTGGTTTTATTTTTATATACAGTATTTATACAATATTTCTATTCTGACTGGAGAATTGTTTTTTTTATGCCAATGCCTTTTTCACGTCACAGCATGGTCAAGGTGTTACTGAAACCTTCAAATTTGATTGGTAAAAACTTCAAAAACAATGTCACTTTTGGTTTTATACATGAAATAAAATCACAATAGCGAACACTGAAGTTTCCTTTTCTGTTGTGTTAAAAATGAAAACGTTTAAGGGGCAGGAACACTTTTCCAAAGCACAGTAAGAGTCTAAGTTGAATCTAACACAAATGTCGTCTGATTGAGACGGAAAGATTTGCCGGACTGTGGCTCTGAGGCAAGGCAGCGGCAGGACGTGGAAAAGGAAATGTTTAATCCCGACACATTTCTGCCAGTATCTACAAAATTCTTTGCAGCAAGTTATGCTATTGGTGTTTGGGCGTTTCTTAAAGCTTCTTGTATTTGGTTATCCACTTAATAGTAACATGAATGAAATAAAATACCAAACAAGCAGTCAGCAGCTGCGATAGCAGAGATTTAAAGAGTTAGCTTTTCCACCAACAAATTAGTCGTAGCCGACAATTTTCTTGCCATGTTTGTCCAATGCCAGTTTCTCTGGAAATTCACACGATGACACAAAAACTCAATCTTGTGAAATATCAAAAGGTGGCTGGCAAATAAATGGCTTCATTATCATAAATAAATATTATTTAATAAAGTGACAAACATTTTTAGGAAGTAAATTAAACTTAAAATAGCAGACGGATTTGTGAATGGTGTTTGCGTACAGAAACATTAATTTTAATACACTTGTTTCTAGTGAAGACTTTCCAAGACGTGAAGATGCTATTTGAAACAAATCCACACGATGGCAGTGATGTACAGGAGTTCGTTCTGATAAGGACAGCCTTTACTTGGACACGGAGAAACTAAATCATCAGATTATGAAATGTTTTCATAATCACTGATAAAAACCACCAAGTGATTTCCAGAAGCTCAAAGATATGAAGAAGAGAAAAAGAAACAAGCATAGACTTCAAATAGTTACTTTAAAGTAATATGCAAACATACACCTAATATCTTTTTATTCAGTTTGGAAACCTCACAAATTAGAAGCCTCCAATTTGTTTCTTTAAAAAAAAAACAATTTAGATCATAAAATAAAAAAAACTATTTAGATCATAAAATACCTAAATGATAAGTTAATACTTTTCATATAGATAAACAGCAACACATTTTGGAGCAGGAGTATGAGCCCACGTGGAGGTGCTCAGCACTTTTCTTTACCCCCCTCCCTTCTCTGCCTCTAATAAGTTCACTCATCGACGTGGCACTGCACCCACAGGGTCTGGGAAAGAAGAACAGGAGGAGGGGGCAAGAGGGAGGGTTGAGGAGAGATGGAGGGAGGGCTCGGAGAATGGATCCAGGCTCCACCAGTTGACGCTGCGAGTGTCCAGAAGGGAAGAGCTTCGGTTGGGGCAGAGAGCTCACCAGGACTTCCCTACGGTCCAGCAGGACCCCAACCTGCATCATCACACCTCTTCTACCTGCAGATACCTTCTGCTTTACTCGTTTCCGGCCTCTTTTCTGCTCGTCTCCTCAAAACAAACTTTATTTCGATGACTTATCGTGAGATCAGACCACTATGAGTACATCTGCAGACTTTTAGGAGTACAGTACCTGCACAGCTGTTTTTATAGTCGCCTGGGGCATGTGTGTGTGTGTGCGTGTGTGTGTGTGTGTGAAGAAATGGCTCCCATGATGGAGTCTGATTCCATGTGCTGCTTTAAGCTGTTCGGCAGATGGTTGCATTTATCTGTCTGCTGCTGCACCATGAGAAGGGTGCTCTCTGATATTTATGCATATTCAAACTGCAAATATATGAATTGCATGAAAAAAAAAAAAAAAGCCTGCCGGAGTGATTGATGCAGCTTGATCCAAAACCACTGCCCTCCTGAATCAATCACCAACTCTCTGCTTGGAGACATATCACAGCTGACTGGTGCAACGTGAAGTAAATCCCCTGCATTTAGTATCTGCGGTACAGGGTTCCTCCTCTTTGCCTTCAAAATACAAATTCTTGCAGCTGAAAATACAAAATCTGAGATGGTTTTGATCTGACTGTCTGCTTTCCCTGAACCCTCTTCATGAATTAGACCACAAAAAGAATAGGAATGTAGAAAGAAAAGAGGAGCGGGAACAGGATATTAAACCACACCCTACTTGTGATCCACACCAGACAAACATTTTAAAGGACCTGCGCTTCGGTAGGGTTCAGCTGTTGCTTGCTTTCTTTTATTAAAAGCTTCCATCTTTAAGTGCTTCAAAGGCTCAAAAGTATAAAATTTATTCCATTGTCTACGGGGTCAAGTGAGTTGACCGTCCGTGACTTAAAAATGCTTTCCATAAAACTCCCATGTTAAAGATTTTCTAAGCTACACAAAGAGTTCAGATGTTTCAGTTGTCTGGAGAAATGCAAGTGTAAAAAAGGCAAACATGTCTATGTGGCTCTTTTTCTCTCACACACACACACACACTCTCTCTTTGTTCTGCTAAATTGAAGGATGAACACCTCCAATTGACTGCATTTATCCTCCTGAACCCAATATGCACTCCTATATCTCATCTAATGGAACCTTTTATCAAGTCTAAGCTCAGCATTGACACAACGCTGAAACGCTGCAGCCAACGTTGTGACCCTGCTGCAAAAACGTCACCTCACGTTGATTATAAGGTGCTTTCAGAAGGGTTTAAAGCTGCTTCCCAAAGTTAAAGTGCCATACCAGGAGTGACAGAGAGGTGGCGCTTGTGTTAGCCAAGCGCAGAAAATGAGACGGTAGAAGGGCTGGAGGAAAACAGGGAGGGGAAAGTGTTCGGGAGGAGGGGATTGAGAGAGAAACCATGGGAGCCAGAGGGACCTCAGACACACAGACCAGCCTATCAGCAAACCACACACAAGAGCGCATGGTTTGCACACGTTTGCATTAGGCTGCACACTAAAGCACAAACTACACGTCCTGCTGTGTATCTCTACGTTTTAGTTCTGAAGGATCATCTTTTTGATCAAGAGCACAAATTGTGCTTCAATGTACGAACCCGTAGAGATAAAACCCAAACTGCTTGTGGCTGTTATTGCAGCTAAAACTTCATATACAGGGTGATTGCTTATGGGGGAGAATTCAAATGAATGCAACACATTTCTGATTTGCATCAGAAAACCCTTTTCCATCCACTTCACATTCATTCCTCACATCAAAACTCCCAAAGAGGCACGTTGACATTTGATAAAATGTGAAAAAGTTACAAAGCTAAGAGCACTTGATGCCACACAGGTTCCCGTTTTCTTAATGGAAAATACTCGAGTGTTTTCTTACATTTTACACGCGAGGAGGGATTAAAAGCAGAAGTTCAAGCTCAACCTTTCTTGAATGCAGGCCCTGGGGTATTCATTCAAGCATTCTCAAAATGAAAAACCTCGCGAGGCGTCAGAGGACGGGCGACGTGCTCGACGCCGTCAGGAACGTCGCTCGGACTTGTCCGGTCGTTTTCCCCTCACCGGCCAGAAACGGCGACGGGCGTCTCGATTTACATCAAATATACCTGCCGGCTCCGAGCTTCCTAGAATTAAAACTGATGGCTGTTTACCATCAGGTCTATACTTGTTTATATGTCTGCATTTCCTGCTGCGAGCCATTTGTTTGAAGCAGTTTGGATTCATAAATAGCAATTACAGCATATGGAAAGAGGCAGCCAGAGGTCATAGTTATATGATGACACTGAAAACTTCTCTTCTGCCTACACTTGCTGGTGTTAAACACACATTGTATATAGATTGTGTCCTTTTAATGCACTGTTTAAATACTCAAGTCGACCTTGAAGTTCAGAAATGTAGCTATGGCTGGTAAATAGAAGTTCTTTCAGTCAAAACATCTAAATTAAAATTTGACGATAAAAGTTAAATCGAAAGGAAAACGCTATGCAACACCAACCCAAATAATAAATGACACTTATTTTCAGTGGTGTTGTCCAAAAGTGTCCTATAATGTCACATAAACATAGTTTTAAATCCCTCCAAGATGTATTTTTATACCTGTTTTCCTCTTTGAAACAGTGACACACAGTTGGCTCAGCCCAGTGATTACTTGCATTAAACATGACGCATGTTTTCATAGATTAGCTGTAATTTGTAAGCTCAAATTAACTCGCTGTAAGTGTTTTGTCATATTCCTTTCCTGTATTTTTATGGGGGGGGTTTTTATTGCCTGTAAAACTGTAAAGACAGTCTTGACATGGTGCAGACATTACAGATGCACTCGCTTGCATTTAATGATTTAAGCAACACAGGGCTCTTCTAATTACATAGACTGTGTAGTCTATTTAAAACATAATACTAGTGTGTCTCTGCACAACACAAATGGTTTCAGAAAGCGAAAGGAGTTTGCCGGTTCCACGGACCGTTTGGTCTGGGTCAAAGGTTAAGCTTTCCTATCGTCTTTCAGAAAGAAAAAAAAAATCCAGGATTCACTCTGGGAGGCTGAAGAATCCCCTGAAGCCTTCGGGTTTCCTCCAAAAGAGGACGAAAACAAGTCGAAACTAGATGGGCTCTCCCCGACACTCAACGTGGTGCTCGAGATCTTTTTAGAGATAGCTCAGTGAATCCATTTTGTTGTAATCGTCGAACTGTTTCACAATCTCTGCATGTCCACATGACTGAATAAAGCCTGGTGTTAAATCCCTCTGCAGGTCATTTGCAAATACAGTGATCTTGACTTGCTTCATACATATTAAACCATCTGTCTCTGTAGCAACAAGATCTACAAACCAGGTCAAACTTTAGGAAGGACGTGAGGTTCCCTCACCTTCTGTGTTTTGGTTCCAACCATTAATCACCGTCTAGACAGGGAAACAGAAGGCAAATCAGGTCACTAATAAGTAAACATTGTTTAAAGAAACTAAAAATAGCAGGCTGGGAAGACAGGTGGGTGGCAGCAGCCTGTTTTCTGAATGTTAATAAGCGAGCAGAAAATAAGACGGGCAAAGCTGAGTCATTAAAGGGGATGAAGGGAATTACCTTCTTAGAACTCTGCAAATCCACTTAGCAGAATTTTTAAGCAGTCGCCTCATCGGCTTCATGCCGCTGCTGCCTTAATTCATCAAACCTTTTACCGTCCTCTCTTGAGTAAAAACTTTGTGAAAACCTTTTTTTCCTCCCCTGCAGTTGCACCCTTTTATCTTCTGAGGTGCATCTTTACCAGCTTCCCACATCCATTCATTTCCTATATCCAGATGAAGCAGGACTGGATTCGAACTCAGGACCTTCTTCTGCAACCAGCTGTTCCTCCATGCAGCCCAGATTTTTGCACGTTGATGCTAATTATCGTTTGTCGGATTAGAGGTTAATAATGTATTTGAAACAGTTTCATCATTAAGCTTTAATCCAAAATATTCCAATTCAGTCAAGGTTGTACGTTTAACATCCAACAGGCTTTGGATCCATTTCCCCCCCCATCGACGATAACCAGTCTGCCTTTCCCTGCTGAAGAGATAGTCAGCCCACAGCATCATGCTGCCGCCGCCATGCTTTTTGGCCGGGATGGTGATATTCTTCCTCTGTTTTGCAGATGTTTGCTGTGTCTCAGACATGACTTGTGGCAAACTGCAAACAGGACAATGTGACGTCTTTCTTACAACAACGGTGTTTAAAGTTTGTAAAGTAATAATTGCATACCATTATTAGTATTATTTTAAAATCAGAATAGAAAAAAGTTGTATTTTTTGGCCTATTGATCGATACTTTATTTACATACAGTCCCAACAATGTACTTAATTGCATTTGCAAGTCTCCGTTTACAAGAACACTGTACATTAATGCTTTGACTTGGTGTCCGTTTCCCTCATGGAGCCAGAGTTCAAATATATTACAGCGAAAGGCAAAGTCTGAGCCAAATTTCATGGCAAACCTACCAATATCGGTTTTGACATTTGATGAAAAGCCAAAGGTCATAATTTTCAAACTCAGTTCCTCGGCATCTGATCGCAAACAGATGTGTAAAGTTTCACTGCAGCTTGTCCTGTAATTCAGCATTTTTATGTAGATGCGACCCTAAAAATGACAGTTTAAAGTCGGCTCAAAAGCAGAAGCCTTACGGTCCTTGTGATGGTGATGAAATGTTATCAGAGGCTCCATTTTATTTTCATTTATGATAAGAAACACTGAAAGTCGGAAATCTGTCCTGACGTGTGACGGCCCAGTTGCTTGAAACGTCGACTTCCTATCGACCAGCCGACGCTGTGAACCTGAAAGACGCGCAAACGAGCAGTGAAGCAGAAAGGACAGCGTGCTAATTCACAGTAATTTGCTCCAACTCGATCGGCCTATTAAAATGTCCTGGATTGTTCCACACTTACGACATTTTATGTGAATCAAATGGAAGTGTTGTAATGAGATCTTCAAGTCGACCGCAGATCTTTGAACAGCGCAGCGTGACTCATGTTCTCCCTCGCCTCGTGGCCCGGCAGTAAATTCAGATTTAACGAGACGATCTGAATAATTGATGTAAATACACACTCAAAAATAAAATCATCTATTTCACCTTTGCCAATTTTTTCATGATTGACTCTACGGAAAAATTTCATTAAAAAAAAACAAAAAAAAAAACAAACAAACAATCGTAACACGATGTTTTTAAACCTCCTAGAATATCAACAACAACCATCTGGGTGTAAAAATCCCCCTGACTCGAGTTTGTGCTGATGTTTGAAGAAAGTCATTGGTAGAGCAGCCATGTGTTTATGCCAAGTGTTGTGAAACCGAGTGGTTGCCCAACATCTTCTGCCGTACTCGTCTCTACCACCCAATGTTTTTCAGATCCGATATGACTTTGCATGTTCTGGGTGAGAAAATGTCAGCCGAGTTTAACAACTGTCCCTTTTTTTTCTTTTAATGCTTGAAAAACATTTAAAAGTAGTTGCTTTATCTGAGGCTGATACAGTGCTCTGGAAATGTGTTTGCAGATTTCCTTCATTTACATTAGAAGCTAATTATTTAGACACCCTGAAGATTTAAATATAAAACCATCTTCATTCCACCAAAACATTTCTATTTGATATTAAAGACAGGAGTTTCTTAAATTGCACTGAAACAGTTCAAAGACAATCATGAGTATAAAGAAAAATAATTTCTCTGATTTATTTGAAAAAATGAAAGTCTGTACTCCCTAATCAATGGGGAAAAAAAACAACTTCACTGACAATTTTAGCAGTCAGACCCTACTTATAACTGCTGATCGGCTAAACTATGTCATGAACATCTCAACGGTCTTCACATCTGCTGTACAAAAGCTTGTTATTTATCCAGAAGGCGAATATCTTTAAGATTTGGAGTCGTTTGAAGAATGGCCTTTTTGAAACGTTTCTTTCAGTCCCTAAAGTGAACACACCCAATTGTTCCCATTTCGCTTCTGATCTCTGATGCCGAAAACCTGACCAAAGTTTAGGAACACCGCAGTCCCGAATTATCTGGGTAAACGATACTTCTAAAAGGGAAATATTGACTTGTTGACATCAGAATGAAGATGCATAATCATTCGTTCGTGGGTCTTTAACTTCCCAGGCCTGTTTTCTGCTGTTTGAGGTTAAAAAGCTCTTGTGCAATTGCAGATTTCCTCCAATTTCTCTTTATCAAAACAGGATGTTCTCTGACTCAGCCTCACTGCCATCCATAACCTCAACGTCTGTGGTCAAGAGTTCCCATAACTCAGAATGCGAGTGAGGATAGCTGCCACGACTGTAGAATCTGTAACATAGAAGGAAAACGCTACCAGCTCTACTCGCAAAACGAGCTCAGACTGGACAGTAAGTGGGCGCCGCCAGCAGTGCTAATATAATTTCAGGCTGGAAAACTGGTTGTGAGCGCAGCTCTGTTCCAGTCGGGTCATTTTTCAGCTGCAGACTTCGGTCTGCGAAGCAACACAAACCCGGACAAGAAAATGTGAGGTATGTGGAAAGAATTGGGGCAGACTTTTAAAGTAAACTCAGATCGATCCAAGCCTAACTGAGGAACCGTCGAGCTCAATGAACAATTCAGAAATCACCCAGTAAGTCGCTGGTATAAAATCTGACCACTGGCTTCTAATCCTCCTGTCTCCCGGCCATACCGGGGTGCTGAAGGAGTGACTAATCCAAGAATATCTGATTTCAGCTTATGTAAAGACACACATGGTGCTTTTTTTTCCAGTTTTGGAGAGCGTGCAGAGCCTTGGAAAGCTTCATGAGAACACTTTTGAAAAGTTTGACTGCTTCTTATCCATTCCATGCCCTCAGCCACAAAAAAAAAAAAACCCACAGAGTCCGGGAGAGAGAAAATGTGGCCAACACCTAATTGGCTCCACCAACAGCCTCTTGGTGTGCCAGGCCCTTTTTTTTTCTCTCTTGTTCTGCAAAATCCTTCGAGAAGCAATTTTTTATTTTTTTTTTGTAATTGTGAATATTTTTGACCTCTTCCCCATTAAAGATCGTTGAGAAAAGCTAAATTAGGCTAGTAAGGTTACTTTTCCCGCAATAAATCAAATAACAGGTTTTCCTGTACAGGTTTTCCCTTCACTAACTTTGACCAAACACATTTTACCGGATGAATTAAATGAAAAACACCCGACAAGAGAGTTAAAATCTTCTCCAGCCCGTACAGAGGAAGTGTTTTGTCAAACTTTAAACTCATCTGGTTGTCACTGTGAGGAATATATTGCTGACTATGTTTATTAAAAGCCCTGATACGCGTCGCTCCTGCCAAAACAGGGTGTGCACTCTTGTTACGACTTATGAGAAAATACATTGCCCAGATGGTCCACATCTAAGTTTTACTCCGAACCAACTTGTCTTCTCTTTTCTCTCTCAAACTGCTTTTTTTTCCCCCCTCCCGATATTTTTTCAGCAAATTAAACCTGTTCTGATGTGTTGGGTTTAACAGTCCTAGAAGTTTGGGAAGCTCTTTCTGTAAGATGTGCCGAAAACGTAGCTGGAATGTTTCGCCACTAAAAACCAAGCAGGTTCAATGAGGTCAGTTTAATCCCGCTACATTAAAAAAAGTAAATTAGAGCAAACAGAAACCGGAGTCGTCCTGACTCAACGCCACGTATTGGTTCGTTTTCTGACTGAATTCCACTTAAAATACAGAAGAAGGTCTTCCGTTTGATTTAGTCAGCCATTTTAAATTGCCAATTCAAGAAGAAATGACATCTTTGTTTTTATGTGCATGGGTTGAAAAACTGCTTTCTTCTATTCACCCAATAAATCTGGGTTTTCCCTAAGTGGAGGTTTTCAACCCCATTTTCAAATTCCAGTTGTTAAGGACCGTTGTCCTGCAACTTGGAGATGTGTCCCTGGTCTAACCCACATGATTAAAATCATTACATTGCTTCTTCAGAATGCTGTCAAGTTCTATAAAGTTATACATATGTGCAAGTATTTGATACGGTTGTGTGGAACCTCGAAACTAGAGTTTGGGTCGTGTAGCCAAAAGCGGCAGAAACAAAAAGTAAATCGATTTCCCGACATTCAGAGCAAAGCTTTCACTGTAAGAACCATTTTTGCATCTTGTCCTGTTAATACGGTGTATGGTTTTATCTCAGTATGAGTCCAGCACTTCTGCGCAGGCGTCAGACTTTCGTTAGAGGACATCAGTGAACAAATGGCTCCAGGAACAGAGCAGGCGGCTCGGAGAGAAACATTAAAAACATTTCACACAGAACTGTTAGGTCTTAAAATGAAACCCCTGCAGCAAGCGAGGGAAACCTACCAAGACATGACCATGCATCTTCTGAGCTGACAAGGATGGACGACAAAAAAAAAAAAAAAAAGAAACCAAAAACATTTTCTACTCCCCCGTTGTGTTAAAGAAGATATTGCTACTCTGCAGTTTGTCTTGGTTGACAGTTTATTTTTAGTCCGCTCTCTGACCAAGCACTGTTGGAGGCACGTTGGCGTACACGATGCTGTTTTTGTGCTTTCCCGCAAATACTTTGGATATTTGACATTTAAAGAAACACATTGCAGCCCCCCCCACCCCCCATCATAATCAGCATCTGCAGGGACTGGACAGGAAGTAGCGCAGTTGGATTGCAACATCAGAAATTGCCTAATGTCTCCCAATGGGGGTGTGTATGTGTGTGTGTGTGTCTAAGAATCTGTTTATCTCGTTTTTTAGCAGCTGTGTTTTCTCCAGTTGGACACAGACTCGTTTATTTTTTACTGTAATGTTACACTTTTGTTTGTCACCACTAAAAACTCTTCATCGTGTGTATCCCCGTTTTTTTTTTTTAATCCAATAAATGTTTCAATATTTGCAGCTCCGATGAAGTCAGAAACGGACCAGCGCTCTCCACCGCCTCGCTGACCCGACGGCACAATGACAGGCTTGTCCTGGTAATACGTTTCCCAGACAGACACTTTGTGCTTTAAATCTGCTGAATAACAGGCAAGGAGACCCAAACTGCCTGGTGAAGACATTACCCAGTTTATGGTGTCTTTTTCACCGCAGGATTGAAAACTGTGAAACTCTGAATTCACTGTGAATAAACACTGCAATATAAAAGCTAAATTACATAGGAGAAAACGTTCCGATTTTAGTTGAATGTAAAAGGGAAAAAAAAAAATTGTAAATGGCACAACTACAGTGCTGGACATATTTATTTGAACCACTTGTTAAAGATTTGTAAGAAAAAGGAAGAAAAAAAAGCCTGACAATAAATGTATCTTTTATAGCAGTGACATAATCTCAAACTAAAAATAAATCCAACCTATTGCAGCCAAAGAGGAGAAGCCTTTTCTGTCTGAATCTCTTACAAACACCGACTTTTTTTCAGTTTCAAAAGCTCAAGATAGCTGGTTTGGCGTGCATTCAAGAATAATATGTGGAAAAGTAGAGTGGAGGATCTGCAATGCTGTGGGCTTATTTGTCTTTGGGTTTCCTGCTAGAGCTCATAGTCTAACGCTACGAAATATATCACCAGATTGACAAAGGATTTGCTCAAAAGACAAATATGAGAGAATTCTCTCATGCGTGTCTCGGTCACGACTCAAAGTTCAGTAGAAAACTTGTGGAGTGAGCAGAAGAATAAAGTATGTAATGATGGGTCCAGAAATCTGGACCAGAAAAGTCCAACTTCAGAGGATTGTTGTCCAGCCTGGCTCAGAAGATGGGCATAAATGCGGTCAGTACTAAAGGTAAAATTTCGCCCCAGGAAGTTATTTAAACAGCTGTAAACAGCCAACTTCTGCACCTCGGACTATTTCTCTCGTAAAGAGACACACCTGTCAAGACGACCATAAATCACCGCATCGGTAGAGCCGGATTAATCCCAGATTTCCCTTCTTTTGAAATAACTTCCCCGCAGTCCAAGTGTTCTGCTGTGAAAGCCTCGCAGGCATTTAGTGCATCGTTATTCCACGCGGTCGCATTAAATATCAGCTCAGTTCGCTGCACGATGCATGAAGTGTGAAAACAGATTCAGCAGCTCTTAAAAAAAACCGACAGGCCAATTTAAACAAACGAAGCAGAAACGATCTGGATGCTCCTCCGAAACTGAAAGGAGGATTCCAGGTGTTTGTTTTATGAAACAGAGCTAACGTGGAAAAAAACAAGGATAAACGTAAAACATTCAGCTTTGATTGATTTTAATCGTTTCAAACTTTATTGTATTTACCTCAAACCTAATTTTCATGCTGTGAAGTGCGTTTTCTTCCTACCCGAGTGTCAGGTTGCATCTTGTTCTAGGAGGTTATTTAATAATTGGAATATGCTGAGTAAACCGGCTTCAGATCCTTCGTCAAAAGAGATTATGTCAGCCAACGCCCCACTGGCACCTCAGGAAATGATCTGTACAAAAGATTTAATTTGAGATGTCTTTATTTTTCTTGCTCTCTTTTATCCTCAATATCAACCTGTGCTTTTTTCCAGTTTCTATCTATTTATCTATTAACAATGCAACCATGGACAGGCCTAGGCTTATGCTGAATTATAAAAATTATTCCACATCAAAAGTGAGCAGCACGCAGTCTTCCTCTCACTTTAAAGATTTCTTGACCCGTCATACTTTACTTAGCAATTTTATAAATGTAAAAAATAAAAAAATAATTTGTCTGTAAGATGATACAGATTTTAAAAAACGTCTAAGATTTTTATTATGGTGTGCTACTTGTGAAGAAAGTTGTAATCTGTAGTCACAACGAAAATAAATGCACAACAAATGTCTGTCAACGTATTTTGTTTTGTTTCTCTTAATCCAAGTATCTGAAGCTTATAAAACGATGGGACTCAATAGCATTTTCCGCACCGTTTCCATGTCAACACTGTACCTTTAAGATAGATTAGACTTTTTTTTTAAAAAACAAACAATTTAGAAATAAAATGGGCAAAAAAAAAGTCGTTTTTCCATTTTTTCAAGACATGGAAGAACAACAAAGTACACTCTGCAAGTAGAGTTTAGGGGATCAAGAGCTATTGTCAATGATCATTTTTATTTTGTTTCCGTGACATCTGATCTGGGAGAAAATAAATAAATGCAGATTCTAGGCCCTTTCAAAAAAAAAAAAAAAAAGAAGCTTGGCAGCTGATATGTCGGCTTAAACACAGGCCGCTCTGGAAGGGTCACATTTACTCTGCTGGCAGCCCAGAGCACCACTTGGATGCTCATCAAGATCCAGTAAATCAGAAACAGATTGAAATGGAAAGAAAAATGCCCTCCGAACATATCAAGGTCCATTTCAAAACATTAATAAAATCTCATAAAAAGATTGGTAGTTAGTGACTTCAAGTTTGGCTTACATAAGGTTGAGTTTTTGGATTTTACAAATGGGAGGGAAAAAAAAGAAAATCATGTTGCTAAACACGGTTTTCAAACAAAATTGCTCCTCCAACACGTTACAAACAATCATCTTTTTTTAACCATGCATGCTTCATATTCTGTTGTGTGGTGAGAAAAGTTATAAAATCATTTTCTGCTTACAGCAATAAAATGGGAGTTTATATTGCTAATTTGTGGTGTCATTTAATAAAAAACATCTAACAGATCTGTGGGTTTTCTTTCCATAAACTCAAAGTCTGTTGAAATCTTGCCACAGTTTAAGTCACTTCTTAAATAAATTTGAGATTTTCATCCCATGCATTTATCAAAACAAAGATGCAAGAAGGTGTCAATAAGGTTTTTTTTTTTTAATGGGGCTCATATGTATTGGTAAGACTAGTGCAAACAGATTTTTAAGCACAGAAATGACCAGCCCAACGCTTGGAAAGACTGCTGACTCGACAGTTTCCCAGTTTTAAACTCTTTACAAGAACGGTGAGCCACCCAAAAACAAAATACTAAAGAAGCAGACTTTCAGAGGAAGGAAAACTTGTGGTAGAAAAATGGTCTAAAAGAACAGGGATGATGTCAGCAGGAACAATGCAGCGAGCTAAAGAGGAAAAAAGGCCAGATTTGTTTTTTGTGTGATCCACAGTTCTCTTCTCTTAATCGGGGGCCAAAAGTGACTTAATCCAATAAACGTCTAGTTAGATTTTGAAATGGGTCAAGAGGTGTTAAACTTTAGGACCGTGTGATTTGGTGTTAAGAAAGCATCTCTTTCTGCTCATGACTGCGTGGGAGGACGGCAGCTTGAGCCCAACCTGTCAACATTTTTGAGACATCTCAGACCCCGCCCCCTCGTTAGTCACACCTGCACACAATATACAGCCTACATCCAAGTTCTGCAGGAGTTTCCTAATCACATGTTTATTTACATCAGGTGTGCTCAATCTCTCTATTAGAAAACAAAAACAAAAAACCTGCAGGCTGATCGAATGTGAAATATTCCACTGACTGGTTGTAAATAACCAGTTTGTGGATATTGTTTGTGTTCCACACCAATGCGCTCCATTTCACCTTGTGAAATGGGTCTGGCCCATAAACCTGATCCCAAGTCTTTGTTTTAAAACCATCCGAATCGTAATAAATCGGCCTTTACACCAGAAAATTCCTGCGGCATTTGGCGAGGAGTTTGAAATGTGACTTTTGGATTTACTTTTATTAGGCTCTGAGCAAATAACAACTAAAAACTGAACATTTTCCTCCCGAATCGCACACACACTTTGCAAATGGTGTCTTCATAATGACTCCTTTGTTTCTCTTTGCCATCACAAGTAACCAGTGTTTTTATGGTGAGCTTGCACACTGTGATTGTCAACTTTGGCACAACCTTCCCTTTTATTACAGGATGCGATTTAAAGTTGGCCGGGATGAAAGCGTGGCGTCTTTCATTTCCCTTTCTGCTCGGCGGGAGACAGTCGCCATGGACTCATGAATGCCTGCAGTTCCCCACACCAGCCTTTGTGCGGATGGACGTTATTGTCCAACCGTAGATTGTTTCTAGGTACATTTCGTCCAGTAATTTACTTCGACTAATTTGAGGTAATTTCATTCATTAGCGGCACAGCAACTGTCAGAGCGGCCTCACCTCAAACAAAAACAACAAAAACAAGAAATCTAGAAAATGTACAAGTTGGTGTGTGGCCCAGTGCGACTTAAAGAAACGGATGTAAGAAGCGCTTCAGAACAGAAATTATCATATGAATAAGAATCACCACACTGACTCACTCTGATTGGTCCAAACAAGGTCATTTCCCACAGTGCTGCTGGCCCCGGGGCCATTGTCAGCCTGTCAGAGGCATGCCTGGTGCCTCCTCTCCACGTTCCTCCGTGCGTGCTCCGGTCTGCGTGTCACAGCCGAGCCGCTCCATTCAGAGATGGGAATGACAGATCCGCTCCGTCTCTCTGCTGGCGAATCACTTACAGACTTGTGTCCTTGGTTCTGCGCTCGCCACCTTCGTGGTTCCGCCTTAGCAGAAACGGATGAACTCTCGACTTGCAAAGCCAAGGTGTGTTTCACGACATGCCAACACGTACGACCAGGAAGCGCATGCAGAAGGAACAAATTAAGGCCGCGGAGGTATTACTCGTAAATCCAACCACATCAAGGCGTCCTGTGCGCTGACTCTCAAAATGAAACATAATTTCAGTTCATTATGGTGAAGCGGAGTTAGCTGACCACAAATGACATGCAATGTCTATCCTGGCATGTGAGAACATGATGAGATTTGTTCTTCTTAGTTTTAGAGTTTCTGCTGGTTGCACATCAAGTCAGGTGGTTTTAAATCAACAACACCACAAAGTTTTTGTGAAGTATTGAGAAAAATTGATTGATTAGACATCCTGCCTCTTCCACTGGAAGTGTATTTTTTCCTGTAGTTGTGCTGCTCTACAGTTTTGTTTTTTTTTTTTGTGGCAAATCCACAGCAATTTCTAGCTGTGGATTTGCTACAGCTAGAAATTTTGTTTCACAAAGCGAAACAAAATCGAGGTCATGGTGAGGTTTGATATAGATTGCTTCCACGTTTATATTTTGTGCAACCCTTGACTGTTGCTCCTGGATACACACAATCTGAAATCCGTAAACGTATTTAAATGTGAGCGTCTTTCTCCTTTATCTGAGCAGCTGTGGCCGTCTACAGTGTGAGATAGCAATACCTGAAAAGTTAAGTTGTCAAATAATCCCGTCTGTAGTGTGGAATTGATGATCTGTAACATCCTTCTAAGGCCAACAAGTAGAAAAAATCTCGAAGTTTTATCTTTAAAACGAAGTCCACAATGTGTCACAGTAACAATAACCTCCTTTTCATCTTCATAGACGAAAGAATGCAGGCAGAGTTTTTATTGTTTCATAGTCACATTGCAAGCTATCTGCCAGGTAATGATCTCAGTGTTTGAGTTGGACAGTGAGTTTTATCAAATTCTCCAAATCATGCCGTAATCCCTCTTGGCGACAGAGATAAGGATGAGGGACGGAGGACCTGAACTCTTATGGTTGAATGTGGTTGAAGAAGATTTACAAATCAAAAGAGCCAAAAGGTTCACTTCCACATCCGCGTTGCAACAGTGGCAAAGTAGCATAATAACAGTCGCTGCACAATTTACATTAGTCACTTTTCCGTTGACAAAAATCTAACCTCATCATTGTTCCTATTTAAGCGACAACAACAGAGTTGGCAGCTGAAATGTCAGATGAATGCATAAGATAAACTTGATCCGACCTTAAAAACATCAGAACTCGGTTCATTTAAGTGCTTGGCCACACTAATGGCTTCCAGACAGAATGATGAATGAAGTTTGGTTCACTGGAGGTCAAAAAAACCCACCACTTACTTTGATTAGATAACACTTACAGGGGAATGCACATGAAGTCCACATTTTACATTTACTCTTTAAGTTTCCCATCAATGACAGGCGAGTCATTTAGCTGTCCAGTATCAGTTAATACTCTTCTAAAATCTAACCAGCAGATTTGTTTTTTGTTATTGTATAGATCTGATTTGACACCTGACAGAAAACTCACCAACACCCACCAACATCTGGCGTTTTGCTTTTAGTGGGAATTCACTCCCACATCCACGCAGCGTCGATGCTAAATGCGACACATCCTCTCCATGTGTACTGCTTAGGTAATCCTAAGCTTTATTTTCCAGAAAGCTACGCTCAGCACCACTACGATGAAACTTAAGGAGTCTTTAAGCTTAAATAAAACCGATGCACTTTGTTGGTGGAAAAGTGGAAATTTGATCATGTTTATTTATAAGAATGAGGAATCTGGAGGCATTTTGTGCTTTCATTCCTCTGGCAGTGGGAGTGTTTATGGGGTACTTATTTAAAAAAATGTGAGAAATGTCAAAAGCTTTCAAAGTCATTCTTATCTCACAAAATAAACAGTAACACAGACTTTAGTCTGTACTTCCAAATATATGCTCTCTGCTATTCTAGGAGTTGTTAGAGTGATATTTTAAATACGCAACACAGAACATCTTAAACTGGTTTGGGCATTAAAATCTCTGGAAGCTCGCCGTTAGCGAATAACAGCTAGCATGGGGAAATAATAAAATCGTCATAGCAACCATTGGACGCTATTCCACATGCCACCAGCTGGTTTGGGAACCATGAAAAGTAGGAACCGTCTTCTGTCCAAACAATCGCAAACATAAACATTTGTAGTTTCGTAAGCACTACTGGCCAAATTAGTAATACTGTATCTAAATAGAAAAACTTATGTAGATCTTTATTCATGTCCCAACGGGGAATTTAATGTTTACAGCAAGTCGCAATAAAAGCATTAAAACCAACAACGGTTAATATTCAGTTGGAGGGCATGGCGCTCCAACTGGGCAGCTTTAGAGAAAAAAACACAGGTCCTGGTATGACTAAAAATCAAAATAATAAATAAACCAATAAATGTGTAATACTGAAAAAGAACACACCATTTAACTCTGTGGTTTAAAAACATGAACCGATTCAACTGTTGGACTATAAAACTAGCAACTCTTCCCCGTGACTTCATTCAGGAGTTTCCGTAAGCGTTCAGCACTGACTGGCCTTATCTATAGATCCGTCTGAAAAACAAACCTTTCAAACAGAGTCTTCCACTTCCCACATGTAGTTCACAAATGAAGCAACCTAAACTGAGTTGGTCAAGAAAGGCTGACCGTGATTTAACGTGCTGACGGGAGGAGGCATTGATTCCAGTTCATTCAGCCGGACAAAGTGTGGCTGAATAAACTGGACTCCATGCCACTGAAGTTGCACTCTTTCTCCGGGGTCGTCCATTTAAAGGCTGCATGTGAATGAATGAGATGTCCTGAAAGGAGAAGGGGAGTTTGTGTGCAGCCCTGTCTGCAGAGCTCCTCATGGCCTATCATTACCAGATGTCACTCTAAGGGTGGCTGCTTAAAATCCTACACTCCAGCTCTCTGCCTCTTTTTCTTCCACTCCTGCCTTCCTTCCTACTTTCTTTCCTCCCTCTCCCCGTCTCCTTCCCACTCCCACAGCCCTTCTTTTTTTTTTTTTCCCCCTTCTCTCCTCTCCACTTCCAGCTGTTTTTGGCTCCGAACAGCAGGAGCGGAGGGGAAGTTCTCCACCAATTGTCTGGGTCCTGAGAGGAGCTTGTTGGTCGGACCCCACCCTCCTTCTGTCTCTCTCCTCTCCCCTCCTGTCCCGCTCGCTCTCTTCTCCCTCCTCGCCGTTCGTCTCTCCTCCCCCTGTTGTGAGAGAGCACACCTGCTTGATTTTGGCTGCACGCTCTCCGATTCAAACAACCCCACAGGCCCCGTCAGCCACTTCGTACTCTCATCCGCCCACTTGACAGGATTTTGGAAGTCAAGCTCATCTCGCCGGCTCCTACTCTTCTTGCCTGGCTTCCACTGAGAACAGGTAGGTTTTACTCTGTCTATGGCTGAGAAAACCGGAAAAATCTGTGATAAGATGACATCTTTAGTTGTTTTTTTTTTTCTTTCTTTCAATGCAGTAGGTCATTCTCTCGAGATAGTTTGCGGGTGTTTTGTGAAAGGTCTCGAGATAAAGTGAGTTTGTTCATCTTTTACAAGCATTACATCGTTCCGTCCTCCCCTTTCGTCCGCGCTCGTGCTGTAATATTCCAGATATGTTGCCAAGTCCTGTTCTCACAGCACTCATGATTATGTGAGGGGACTCCTTAATCAGTTCAATCTGCATACAGGACAAAAAAGAGTCAAGAAAAGAGAAGTGGCTGCAGGAAAAGGGGGTGTGGTACCCAACTTCGAATTCTTAAAGTATACACAGTTGAGGCCCGTATGATGTTTGGGGTTTTACAGAGTGAGCTTGTTGCTTTCTTTAGGAAAGTATTGGTTTTAAACTTGATTGATTCCAGGTTAACATCTGAGACGAAATATTGCTGGATCATCTTTTCCATTGGGGAATCATAAAAGACGAATGCAGGGAAAGAGGGGGGAAAACATCTTTGATTATTTCATTGTGTTCTTTAACTGCCACCATAACTGGTCATGGTTTTATATGGGAAGAAAAAAAAAGAGTCTCCCCTCATTAGCCAATCTCTTATCTTTCTGCTAAGAAGTGCCTGTTTCTTCTCAACAGGAACCTAACAAAAATGCCCTAAAGGGTTGGTGTGTAGCTGCAACTTAAAAGTAAAAGGCTTAAAAGAGGAAATGAAGAAAGGGTTTTCCTTTTTTTTTCTTTTTTTTTTACCTGGCAACACACAAAGTGCCATTAATCCTGTAATGGTACAGCTTCTTCCATCAAAGAGACATCTGAAGGCTTCCCGGCAAGCCTCTGCACAACTCTCTGCTAACTCATTACATCTTTTCTCTGCGCAGAAAAGGGAAGAAACTACTGTGGTTGAGCTGTAGTGAATAAAGTGAAACTGAGAGGCAAAATGGAATCAAAAAAGGCACTGTGGGTTAAATAAAAGCTACAGAAAGAAAAAAAAGGCAGGCACAAAGTACGAGAATAAAGTCAAAGCAATGAGCAAATGGAAGTGCTGGATGAGGCAAGGCCCAGATTCTTGCACACACAGGCAGCATTTTTTCCATCTGGACTTTATTTTTCCAGGTCAAGCAGAGTAAGAGAACAATTGGGAGCAAATGGACAGTAGCCAGGAACTCTCAGTCTCCCTGCCCCAGTTTGCTGATTGGAACGGCAGAAAGTTCCACGTTTGAGCCTCTCTCCATGACCGGAGGGGTCAGGAAGGAAAAAGGGAAAACTTAAAAGGGAATAGCAGCGAGCACAGGATGGGAGGAAGAGATGCAAAGGGGAAGAAAAGGGAGGGAAGGCTGTTCCACGTCTGTGCGGCGCAGACTGATAATGAGGTTGAGGTATGATGGTCGGATGACGGTTTTTCACACAAAACAGCTGAAATGTGGCTTAACCACTGGCTGTCTCACAGGCATGTTCTGAAAGCCCCATAATGATCGTCCAGCTGAGGGAATCGCAGTGACTGTGAGGTTCACTGGCCGGGTGTTTTTGGGGCGAGAACATTGAAAGGAGCCATTAAAGATCCACCTGATTTCCTGACATCCCAAGAAGTTTCTGGGAATGTTTGTTGGTCATCTCCATGCACATTTTTATAGGAAACTGCTGGCTCAGGATTAGGAGCTGCTGTCATTGTTGAGATAAACTGAATAGAACTCTTTCGCATTATAATTGTGGTTAAACTGGGTTGTTCGTACCTGAATTAAAGTCTGTCTACACAAATGATTTCTGCAGGGATTCACCGGACTGACTTCATCTCTTCACACGACTTCATAAAGCGTTTTGAGATTCACTTGGCTGTGAATTGGTGCCGATAGGAATAAGCTGAGCTGGACAGAGTAGAAAATCCCCAAAGGTTGGAGGAACATTTCAACACCGCTGACCTCTGACTCCTCAGACGACGGTGGAAATGATGTGTTTTGGGCAACCACGTGGGAGGGGAACTCGCATTCATTTGCTGACAGACTTAAAGAGCCTCACATGTTTTAAACGTCCTGTGGCCTAGTAAATACCTTACAGTGATAAATTGTCGACAGCCGCTCTGCAGACGCAAACCCAGGCCTTGGGGGAGTTGGAGGAAAGAGGGAGGTGATGCACAAAGTTTAGGTATGTTTTGTGTGGGGTTTTTTTTTTACTATCACTTAGATTTTTATGTTCACTCAGTCTGGTTTTCTTAGTCTGAACATTTCAAGTAAAGGCTCCAACAACATAGGAGAGAAAGCAGCACAGAAGTAAAGGGTAATTACTTTCCTCTCTCATGCAAAGGTCTCCGTGCTTCCTATCTGGGAATCATTAGTAATGCTGGAGGGAAGAGTCAGGAGAGTGCGGAGGGAGGGAAAGTTGGGAGATACAAGAAAAATGAGAAGAAGAAGGGAGAGCAGACAAGGTGGCTGCC
The DNA here is from genome assembly GCF_904066995.2 of Poecilia reticulata. NCBI lineage: Eukaryota > Metazoa > Chordata > Actinopteri > Cyprinodontiformes > Poeciliidae > Poecilia > Poecilia reticulata. The sequence goes on along the minus strand of NC_088852.1, from coordinate 6,722,384 downwards.
ATCAGAGGAAATGTCACCCTCCACCCCTATTTCCTGCCGGGTCATAAAACGAATGAATGATACGTTGCAGCCGACAGAGAGAGACAGAGAATAGCAATTTGTTTATAACTGTGAAATGTTATTTGGACTGAGTTTTACAGCTAGTTGTGTTATTCACCAATCTGTCCTCTGCTTACAAGCTTGATGAGCATTTAATGGTCTTTTGTCACTTTCGAAATAATCAACTGATTGGATGGCGTTCAGAGGCAATGGAGGAACATTTCCAGTAAATGAAAGAACCACTCCAAACATAGAACTGATCCTCAAAACCTGGTTTTCTTTTTTTTTTTTTTGAAAAGTATGACTCTTCTTTGGTTTGTAAGACTTCTGGGGGGGTTTCATGCAGGAGAACAAAAAGACGATCAAACCCTGGATCAAACCCCGGTTAAAAACACTTGTAACTCACTTGTGAAGGATGTTTATTTTTGACAGTAACAGGTATTTTGTCATAAAGACAGTCAATATAAAGCTCCAACATGGGTTAGCTAGGTTGAAAACTCTAATATTGTATTGGCAATATGGATTTTATTTGTTAATATATATTTGACTCCTGTTGAGTGTGTTTTCATTGGCTGAAACATCTGGCACTGGCATGATGCCATATTTCATTGACACTCCATTTGGTAATGTGCAGACAAAACCTACAGGAAAACCTTTTCTTCATCCTGAACATCATAAAAGTTAAAGAAGATCGTGCCAGCTGCCCCCTGCTCAGCTTTCACTGGACACTGACAGAAAATACAGCCTCTCTTTCAGTTTGAACCACATGGTCTGCAGTGAAAAACGTCTAATCTGTTGGAAGAAATCTATATTCAACAACTAGATCAAATAAAATGACTATTATATGGTTTTAGCAGCTGTAAATAGGACAATAGGCCATGCTCTTTTTATGGTAGCTGTTACATTTGCAGCTCTCAAACATAAAATATCACAGTGCACCACACACAGGTATTTGGACATCCTTAAAAAAGAAAAACTCCAAATAGGTGAAAAAGTGATTTGGAACAACTTTTTTTTTTTTTTTTTTTAAAAAGCAGAAGAAACTAGTCAAACTGTTCTGCAACCAATGTTGCTCATTGGTTCACAATGAGCAACACCTGGCACTCTTTAAATTAGAGTAAAATGGTCATTTTTCTTTCATGGTTTTCCCCTATTAGTGGTAAGTGGATGTTTAGATGCCATGTCCTTCTTAAAAATGACACACAGACAGGGAAAAAGAAAAACTAAAATTGTATTTTAAGCCTGCATGTACAGCTGTATTTTTTTTTATCAGAAACAGAAACTCTTAGAGAGGTTTTCTGAGGTGTAAACTTCAAGAACCGCTGCTCCAGCATTTTGTTTCGACATTGCTTTAGTCTGAGCACACTAGTCCACCCTTTGCCAGAATTTTGTGTGTGCGTGTGTGCGTGCGCGCGTGCGTGCGTGTGTTCGGGGGGGGGAGGTGTGTGGGGGTGGGCGTGTGTGTGTGTGTGCGAGAGTGTGCATAAACAGTGAGGAAAGAGGAAAGTTTTGGCCATCTTCCCAGTTTAGTGTGACTCGAATGGTAATGAAGAAACTCTTGCCTGGGCTACAGCAGGTCGTCTCGAGCATTGTCTCCATACATTCATCCCAACTTAATCCAGCTGGGAAAGCTCAGAAAGCCATGGATTTAAGCTATGTTTGGAATCCTAATCTTTTGAATGGACATTTTTTTTTAGAGCTGTTCTCATGAAATCGAGGTTTGATTTTCTAAACTTGTCCATCATCAATCTGTTTGTTGTTTTCCACCGATTCAGGACTTGGTCGTAGACGTAACGCGTCAATCTCTCTCCATAGTGATGTTCCGCAGTCCATTCTGGATTTTTCCAGGGAATTTCCGGGGCCACAAGGGATATAAAGTCCTTATGTGTTCTGGGTCTGCTCCTGGACTTTCTCCAAGTGGAATTTGGAAAACTCTCAAAGCGAGGCGCCCAAAAAGCTTCTTGATCAGACGCCTGAACTGCCTCATTTAAAGCCCAACAATGTGCAAGTACAGTTCCTCGACCCTGACCCGGATGATGTTCTACCTCATGATCCGAGTGTTGCATTTTGGTTCATATCTTTCATTCTGAAAAGATGTGAAATTGCACCAAACAGCTTTATCAGAGAAATCCTAAGGACCCAACCTTTTTGAAGCTGAGATTCCACATTGTGGTTAGACTTTTCAAAAACAATCTTTAAAAAAAAAAAAAAAAAATTTTTCTTGCCTATTTGCAGAATTGTTTGCAGAAAATCTTTGACAGCTTGATGGCAAGACAAATAAAAGAACATTTGAAATGCAGCACCAATAAACATGTTTGTATGCATCTGTTTATGTGGCCAACGGTCAAAGAAAGGAGCTGTGGTCCATTAATACAGCAGTTAAATTCGTGTTATTCTCAGAGCACTGGTGATTTTATCAAGTAGAACTGGAACAGACCGTTTCTCCTCACACAACAGGCCAGATGTTAGTATTTTATGATTTTAATGGCTAGATAACAAGACTGACATGGCTGCGTCAGTCAGCACAGTTTTATACAACACTGAAAGTCCAATCAGTTTAACACAAACTGGTAGAAACGATGCTTATTTCTGCGCAAGATTTGTGCCTGGTACCAATCAGGCAACTCGGATAAAATATCCAGTAAAAGAATCTACGAGCTCCGTTTGACCTGGGGATACAATAAACATCTCGAGATCGCGAGCCACGGCTCCCAAGTCTCCTGACAAAGTTTTGGTTGGACTGAGCTGTCAGCTTTTTCAAACGCTTGAAAAGCGAACATCGCCAAGCTTAGTCAGCCTGTCAGACATTTGAATTAATCCTCCTCCTGGATCTGGTTTGTGCTCAGACTGGAGCCGGAGGATGCGACGTTTCCAACTGCTTGGAAAACTTTCCTCTGAAGCAAAAAAACACCGACACACATAATTCCAGATTCAGACCGAACGTGTAAAAGACGTCTTAACGCGTCACGCGCTCAAAGCGGGAGACAAAACACTCAGATGGATGACATTTCAATCCTCAACGTACTGAAGCCATACAGTTTGATAAAGTACTGGCTTTTGTGGACAGAGACTATAATTACGACTGGGTCAGAGCGTCGCTCTCATTCCTTGACCTGACGTAACCCTAACCTGCACTTACGTTGGTCAGCTATTTCCATCTCACACAGACATCAAACACTGTGAAGAGTTTAACTCACACCTCTCGTTGGTTTCTGTTGTTCCCCTGAACATTTTCCTCTCCGTTTGACCTCAACTGTTACAAATGAAAACTCCACGTTGCCAGAAGTACTGGGACGGCTGCTGTTAAACGCTTTTCAATTTTATCGCCGTCCTCTTTTTGCCGCTTGTGTACAGTTGGCACACTGTTTGTAGATAAAGCCCTTAAAGCTAAGCACATTTAGCCTTTTCATATCGGAAAACCCTCCGATGTGGTCGAATTTAAACAATTGTGGGCCAGAATTCCTCCACAGTGATGTAAGAAAACTCATTAACAGGTATAATAAACTCTTAATGGGAGCTACTGCTGCCAAGAGTGGTACAGGTAATGATTAGGCACTTTTACTGCTTTATCAAACAGAGTCAGTTGTGTAGCTGTAGCTTGTTCCTTGGATAAATTAAATCATATGAAAACCAAATTTTTGTTTTGCTCGGGTTAAGTTTATGCTACGAAAATTTGCCCTTATGCGTTTTAATGTGGCACAAAGCAAAAACAGATGAAATGTGTAAGGAGGAAGACACATTTTCACAGCAAAGTGTATTATACATATGCTATGTTGCAAAATGTTTTTTTTTAAAAAACATAAGATTTATCAAGATAGGACACAGTCGAAAGACAAAAAAAAAAAAAAATCAAAGGCACAGCCCGTCATCTTTACGGATCATTTAAACGGGCTGAGAGTTGCTTTTAGGCCGGGGCCAAATGCTGGTCTTGGGCAGGTTTCCCCGTCCCGATCATGATGTTTGGGTCAAGGTCCGCTGGAGCTGCGGCTTAAACCAGCCCTTCAATTATTGTGGCACCGAGTTGCATGGAACGGCTTTTGGCTTCTTACTAGCGTTTTCTTTTCCTTTTTTTTTTTAAAAATGCAATTTTGTGCTGTGTAAAAAAAACAAATAAGAGGGGGAGAATCGACTGTATGTGGGTGTGTGTGTCTGTGGAAAAAGATCAGGAAGTTTGTGCGGATGTCTGGCGTGTGTCTTGATTTCGAGACGACGTCCGCGTGTGTCATCAAAGTCGTGTTGAAACCTAGAAATAGACAAGGAAGCGTGACGCTCCCACTGATCTCTGCTTCCACAGAAGATAGAAACTCCCTGATGCTGTTGACACACACTACTAATATAAAATGCTTGGCAGACGATCAATCTCTGTGATTTATTACGTTCAAGCAGGAGAAGACGTGGAACAGTGGTCTGCAGTTGCAGCTATGCAATCTATGCAATTTCCTGCAACGCATCCCCTGTGTATTTCTGTAAAAGTTAATGCAGATGTGGCAGTAGCCAGTGGTGTACTCATCAACTTCAGGAGGAGATTGGTTAGTCATGAATGTACAAAAAGTGAGCAAAGAAAATGGATCATTTATAGATTTGGGGATTTTCTATTCATTTATCTTTCGTCAGATGAGTTCAGTCATTGTTTAACCACTTTTGGTGGTGTCAAAATGTGATGCTTAGTCTAGAAAAAGGAATAGATAAACAGTTTATGGAGGGAGAATGAAGGGAAATCCCTACAGAGTGTATCATCAGTTAGGGATAACTACTTTTATGGATTTTTCCACTTCATAAGAAAATGTTAAACAGTCAGAAATGCACTCAAACCATCAGAAAGCACCAAAGGTCAACGATAATTAAGAGATAAATGGATCACCGACAGAAATTGCCAACTAAAACAGTCAAACTAAAAGTAGACAAATGATATTTTTTTTGTTTAAAATAATTAAGCATTTTCCACTTAGAGCAATGCTTTCAGCTAAACCGTTACATGTTGGAAGTCTTTCACAGATGCATGTATGTTGTTTCTCCTTTCAGGTGCTTTGGTTTTTACAACCAGATATTTACTTATTTAATAAATAGGAGCCATTCTAGAGAGGCTGCCAAATACTAAAGCCCACGACCAATCTAAAGGTATCCCAGCGTTTTAGACACTTTTGTCGTTGTGTTCCTACTGTAATAATACATTGCTGCCAATGCCTCACCTGTTTCTGCACACTGCTGGAAAAGCTGGCTGAAAGAAGACTGCTACACTTTTCTCTAGCTTAAAATAAAGGCAAATTTGGCTCTTTTTTTAAAAATCATTTCCAGTTACAAAAAACCCCACAAAAAGTCATGGAGTGGACAGCCCCAAACATCACTCAGTACACTAATACTGTTTTTAAGCTATAAACCTGTAAAGAAGCTGACTGCAGGCTAGCTAGCCAAGCAAACAATATATCACAACTAACTAAACCAGCTAATTTCAAATTGTTGAACAATAAAGAGCCGGATAACAACTGGAATTTGCACTGATATAAAGCAATAAAAATGAATGTTACAGTTAACATCATTCTAAAACTAATTGTCAATGTTATTTTTAGCATAATTGTTGTTTTCTTTTATAAAATAAAGTTGCTTTTTTTTTAAGATTCTTTGCTAAATTGCGCAAAGCCATAAAATGGTTTCTCAGTGTTTTTATCCAAAGAGAATGTAATGCTGCCTAATGAATAATTTCTCTCTTATTTTAACGTAGTGTAACTGTAGAGTAAAATGGAAATATTCAGGCGCATTTACCTCAAAACGTAGCTTTTTTTAAAAATTATTTTGGTATATTGTTGAGCAATGCACATGAACCCAAACGCTGCCATTCGTACTGCCTCCAAATGCCTTTCATGCAACCAGTAGCAGCATCACAACCAGCACATTCCACCTGTTTTCATGCATCTACAATGCAATCAACTCGGGTGTGAAGTAGATCCCATATTCAAGTTCTGACTCTTAAGGCAAATCAAACCAAGCAAAACCTTTCTCCTTCCACCAAAAACTGAACATTTGTCCATCAAAAGCTTAATTGCAATTAAAACCCTCATCAGTCACAATATTATGCTTTTTTTTTCCTGAGTAATGCAGCACCAGAAGCGGTATTTGAAGAACAGATATTTGTTTTATCGCTAATCCCTTCCAACGTGTCTTCTGCAGGCTCTCTGCAAGCAGCACCATGCGGACCGCCTGCCTCTCCCTGCTTCTGGTCACCGCCTGCTGGGCCCTGCCCTTCCGTCAAACCGGCTTCCTAGACTTCATGATGGAGGACGACGTCGGGTCGGGGGTTGGTCCCATCGGGCCCGTCCCCCCTGGCGACCCCGCAGGACCGAAGTGCCCATTCAGATGCCAGTGTCACCTGCGTGTGATCCAGTGCTCTGACCTTGGTAAAGCAGCAACACACGCCCACATGATGAAAGAAAAGTGCAGCTCATTTTGTAAAATTTTTATTTAGAAAATGTCCTGACGTCCTGATCTAGTGGGAAGAGAAGATCTAACAAGAGAAAACGGTGCAATGCTTCAGTTCTGACAACCTCTGCTACATAGTTTAATAAAGTTTCAAGACATTTGGGACATTTGGGAACGAAAGCCGCAAATTAGGGGAATATCATTTGCTAAAACTTAATCATATGTTGATGGACATTAATAATGTCATCCACCTGCAGGTCCTGCCTACAACGTGGAGTTTACATGAGGGGATAATACCGTCAATGCAGAAATTTGTCTGAATTAACAAATTTGCCTAAGCTTTTTATTAAGTATTTTAATGCTTAAACATAAAAAAATAGCTAATAGAAACACCAATAAATGCCTGAGATACATTAAGAAGTAAAAACACCTCCTGAATTCTTTATTTTTTTTATTTGGAATCTAACCAAAATCAAGCTTATAATCAAATAAGAGTTTCTGCCTCAGTTTTTTTGCAGGGATATGTTTATGATGACCACAACAAAGTCGTGTAACGACTTTCAATTGGTACAGTTTCTGCAGCGCAAACTTGTAATTTCAAAGCATCGCCGTCAAAACAGCTCGGCTTAATTCATGTAATCCAACGAAATTAACATTCACTAAGCACTCCTCCAGCCTCATCATAGGAACTCATTTGTTAGATTATCAGCCCTACGTGTTGACGGATTACGCCGCCTTTGGAAAAAAAATGAAACGCAGTGAAGTCACATCAAGTGCCTCCACGTCCATTTTCTCCTTGCAGTCTTCCGTTTGATTTTTTGGCCCGGATTGCAGAGTACTGCGCCCGGTTTATGGTACCAGGCCCTGACCTCAGACGGGCAGCTTTAAAAGCAGCAGACCCACCCACCCAAACCCGGCCCGGTCATTCGAGGGGCGTATTGTGTTACACGTTACTGCGAAGTCCTCCAGAGAACATGAGGCCATGTGTTGATATGTTAATCACTCACAGATGTTCTGAGTCTTGCTTCACTTCCTGTAACAAATGCATGATCTGCTCTTTCTGGGAAATTAGCTTTCTTAAACACTGAGGAAGATTAAAGCTTCCTCCCGACTTTGGAAAGTCCTGTGCAACCCCTAAAACAATCCAGGATGTGTTTCTCAGCGAAATGCTTACTTTACAATTACTTGGTCACCTCTTTTTACTTATGCGTAATCCAAACAGTTTTTTCAGTCGTCGTGCTTGGCGTTTGGAGCTTATCTGCGATGTTTGCTTAATCTGATGTATGGAGTATGCAGCAGTTTGAGTCATCCCTGCAGACACTGTCTAAGGAATAGCACTTATTACATAAAAAGGGTAAGACAGGCAGTAGGATTAGATTTTTTTTTTTTGGTGATGTTTGGAAAGAGAGAGGCATGTTCTTGAAGAGAACAGATTAGGAGGAAGGGAGGCGGACCCGCTGGGGATTCTGTGAGGATAAAATAAAACAGCAGCAGACAGACAGGAGATGTTTTGGATTCAGAGGACCAATCAGGATGTAAATTAGAAGGCAACTTTATTTACTTCAGAAGAGTAGATGTGTCAAATGGTAACGATGAAGACAGTTTAAGTGAATAATGGTCATTTCCGTTTGGCTTTGTACCCCCAAAGATGTCGCCCTTTGTCTGCGTCCTTCACTGCTGTCACTGAACCCCCATCTGCTTCCCAGACCTGCTGGCATACACACACACACACCCACACACACTCCACGGCTCAAACATGGGCAGGAATAAACATCAGTGTTCAAACTCGCACAAGCCATACTGAGGGCTCCGCTCACCGTTTGCGATTAATTCTGGCAAAGAAACGATCAAAATCGAAAATGGAAACGTTCAAACTGTCAGCTGACCGTTGCCAAGAAGAAAGAGCTTCCAGAAATCGACAATATGAGCACGTTTCTGGTCTCCGTCACCAGAAAGACCGGCTTGTCTTTCAAGACATTTTCGATGCAGCCAAAACAAAAGCCAGACAAAATTTCAACTTACCAAATTCTCGTATCAGCAAAACTGTCATTAAGATGACATGCCTGCAAGTTGCAGGTAGGGAAACAATATTTGCCACTTACTTCACACTTATTTAAACGAAACATCAAATTTCAACACATTTTGATGTTGAAATTTTGTTTTCTCTCCAAACTGACCTGGTCCGGTGGGAGAAAGTAACAGCTTCCTAAATCAAAACCCGTTCTTCCTTCTGCAGTTCTTTTAGTAGAACCGAGCTGGACAGTTTTCACACCTCAACCTTTTAAGATGTCTTTTTGGGAGGAATGTTAGATGTGGATGGCATATTCTCCCCCTTTCTTTTTTTATTGCTGTATAAAATAGTTTAACTAAGCAAGCTTTAGATTTTGTCCTGGTGTTTTTTGTGACCTTCTGGATCAGTTGGAGTAGTTTTGGTAGGTTACTGCATCCCAAAGTCTTAGAAATTACTTTCTAACCTTTCCTTTACTGATATATAAGTACTTATTGCTATTTTGTTATTAGATTGAGTCATAATGTCTTACTTTTTGAGACTGTTCAGCTGTTTGTTGTCAGGTTATTTCTCTATTTAGGTGATTTCTTTTAATCACATCTGGCCGTAGCTAGTGAATAGCAAATCATCTAAAATCTGTGTAATCAGAGTCACTTAACAAGAGGCGGTTGCTTTTTTTAGTTAAGACAAGTTTGGTTTAAATCATCATTTGTTGAAAAGAAAAAACATTCAAAACTGAAAGTGTTTGATGATGATCAACCCATGTTGCCCAATCACTGATCAATCTACTGGAAATTCAACCTTTGAGAAAAATGTGCTTGATATTCTGATTTTTGTTGTGCTTTCAGAGCGCATATTTGGCATATAGTTATATAATGTGTAATATACACTATTTAATGTTACGTAATTGTTAATAAATCCCTAAAAAGCATGTTTTTGTGTCTTATAAGTCAGCCAAAAATGATGTGCAGTTTAGCGATCAATTTATTTCAGCGTATTCCTCAGGTTTCGTGGATGTTATGCAGAAGGATGAGCCAGTCTGACTTTTCTCAAAGTAAATGAGGCAGCGACCGCAAACAGCTGCGATGGTTTCTGGATCATTCACTGTGCAGTTGGAAAAGTTGACAGAGAAAAAAAAAAGAAAAGCAACTTGCAAGAAGTGATGTTTGTCTGCAGTCATCACAAGTTTTTGGGGCCAAAAGTTAGGTAGACCAGAAACTCAAGGAGAGACATACTTTGTTAAACAGTTTATTAAATGTCTCTCGGTTTTAAATAAAAACTCTCCACTTTGAGTTGTCGTGTGTGCACCGAGACATATCTCCTGTCCACTTCACCAGACTACAGGACTTTGAAAACAGATGGGATTTTCTGTAACCAAATGCCAAGTAAAACAGTTTCGTGTGACTTTGCTGTCCAGGTATGCAGCTGCTTATTTACTCCAAAGGAAATTTGTTTTAGGGTCGATTTCCACCATATGTGCCTCCGAGCACAAAAATAGTTATTCAGTCGCCCTGGAAAGCCACTGTTTTGAAAACGTTAAGGACTATAAAGCAACAATCCGGGGATTTTTTTTTTTTTCCTTTCATTGAGATAAATATTCATGTGAGAATAAACAGCAGTTGAAAGCAGTCAAGCATTTCTTTAGAGTTTAAATATTTGTACAACGCCATTTGTACACAAGGCAATTAAAAGTTACACACAAGGGAAAAAAAACTTTCAGAAACTTCTCAGGTTTTCAGGGAGTTGGATCTGAAACTACAGCTTCTTCCTCAGGGAAAATCCCAAATGAGATGAATAAAGTTTTCTATCATTTTAAGACGGCAGGCGGTTTATTTTTAGACTTTCTCACATTCTCCATAGGATTTTACCTTGATTAACTTTCATTTTTCTTTGGTAAAACACTAGTTTAGTGTTTAACTTTACACTAAACTAGCTCTGTCTGTTAGTGGACATCAGCAGAACTTTACCTGTTGTCTCTCTTGTGAATTTCACCGTCAGGTCTGAAGGAAGTTCCTGCTGACATTCCTGACGATGCCACTTTGCTGGACCTGCAGAACAACAAGATCACCGAGATCAAAGAGAGCGACTTCAAGCACCTGAAAGGATTACACGTAATTATCGTCAACATGTGTTTATTCTTTTTCGTGTCTAAATAATTGGCGTTATTCCCAGTAGTATTAAGATTTTTTAGGAGCTCTGCATGAGCAGGTATCAGCTTTCAACTGGAGGAGATAGAGTGTTTTCTGAAAAGCAAGTAACAACCCAATTTGTTTTTGTTTTTTTCTGATTTTGATTAATCTTCCAAGGTGCAAATACATGATTTATCCTACCGTCTGGCACCTGCCATATTTATTGTAAATTCCTCAGTCTGAGAGCAGAAGCTGCTCCACTATAATGTTTCTTTTCTCTTAACCAGAAAGTCCAAACACCTAACACTATATCCTCTCTCTTTGCCAGGAGAAAAGCTGTAGGCATAACTCTCATGTCCAAAAAAAGAAATATTATTGAGTACAGTTTGCAATATTTTTAGAATTTCATGAGAACGCATTAAAGAGTCTTTCAACGTAACCCCAGCGATATAATTTTCTTGTTTAATATACGTTGGAGGCCAAATTGCTGTGGAGGTTCTGTGGTTTCATGGACTACATATTCTCCACTTAATCCCTGGTATTTTTTCCATGTAGGCTCTCATCCTGGTGAACAACAAGATCACCACCATCCACCCTAAAGCCTTCAGCCCTCTGACCAAGCTGCAGCGGCTCTACCTGTCCAAGAACATGCTGAAGGAGATGCCGGCCAACATGCCCAAGAGCCTGCAGGAGCTCCGCATCCACGAGAATGAGATCACCAAGATCAAAAAGGCCTCCTTCCAGGGCATGGCCCAGGTCATCGTGATGGGTATGAGACGGGAGGAAAAATATTTCAAATCCACCTAACTTGGAATAGACATCGAAGTATTGTTTGATTTTCTTGCAAATCTTCAACCGTGTTGCAGTTTTCTTGCACTGCTGAATAGTCTAAACATTCCTGGAAGAAGCAAACTTCCATATCTAACTAATTATTTTATTTTTTATTTTTATTTTTTTCAGAACTTGGGTCCAACCCTCTGAAGAGTGCAGGAGTTGAAGCCGGCGCCTTCGCTGACCTGAAGAGGGTCTCCTACATCCGAATTGCAGACACTAACATCACAGAGATTCCTAAAGGTAAGGACTCGTTTCCCAAACAAGAATTAGTCTCGAATGCATTGAAGTTAACGATTGGATTGTTGATTGCAGTTGCAAATGTTGTCTGTGGATCATCTTTTCCATGTGATCAGATCTCAATTAGCCAGATGATATGCTGATAAACACTAACTCTGCAGGGACTGCTACACTTTTCTTCTCATTTGAACAAAATTAACCTGTCAAGATATTTCTGGATGTGAAAAAGATGACTGACATGGTGAGGATGAAACTCTAATGACCAAATTTAACAGAAGACTTGGAAGAAGTAATTGTTCAGTTTTGATTAAAATACGCATTTCTTGAAATCTTTTTACGAAGACAGTGAAAAAGTTAGATTTTGACTCTGATTTTTGAGAATTACATGTTTTAAGCAAGCTTATTATTGCCATAATAATGTGAGTAGGTTCTGATCTGAACCAGAAACCTGCATATTTTTATCATGACCATTACAAGCTTTACCAGAAACTTTAAAATAAACTCAGTTCAGAAAAAGTCAAGCGGATTAAACACTAGTTAACTTGTGTTGTTGTGAACTGATGACATCTGTAGTCAGGCACCGATGGTATAAAAGGACCGAGAAGTTGAAGATTTAAAAAAAAAAAAAGCAGAATAATCATTTTGAACTTGTGTCTAAAACTGTCTGCTAACAACTGAATTTGTCTGTCATACGTCAGTGGACTGAGCCTGTCTTGCACTTCGGAACAACACATTTTGTCTTTGCTTCGGTACTGAAAGTTTAATTCAGCTGAGAAGAGTTACAACACCAGTTCTGAGCTGAGGAACACAAATATGTGCGGCTTAGCTTCTCTTTCAGCGCTTGGCGATGCGCTCGCAGTTGATTTATTCGCCGTAGCGTCACAAATTAACATAAAGTATTTTCCAAGAGTTTCGAATTAATTTCTTCTGCTGAAAACCGCAAAAACGACGAGCCAGTGGAAATTTAGCTGTTTACACTCGGAAAAGAGTCTGTGAAAAGGGGGATTCGGTTTGATAACCCGGAGAAAGACGCCTTGATGAGCGAGTTGAAATTATTTCGTGGTGTTCCTCAGCTCCGCCTTGATGGTAATCCTGTCTCATTTGGGTTTGCAGGTCTGCCTAGCTCTCTGTCTGAGCTTCACTTGGATGCAAACAAGATCACCAAGGTGACATCCAGCGCCCTGAAAGGCCTGAAGAATCTGGCCAAGTAATAAAAATGATACTTCTCTTCCCAGCCTTGCTGTAAACCAGCATTGATGCCAACAGTAAACATTTTCAGAAGCGTAAACGCTCACAGCTTTGTTTGCCTCTAAACAAACAAAGCTGAAAGATGATTGAAAGCAGCATGTGTAAAATGAAGAACCTTTACGCTCGTTTCCCTGCAGTGGCTTTATCTACCTTTATTGGCTAAAAAACCTTTACAGCATCGCTCCGTTGTTTCAAATCGTGGAGGTTTGTGCTCTTTCGCATTCGGTTCTTCCAGACGTGACTCATTCCTGCGCTTATTTTTCTTGCAGGCTCGGCCTGAGCTACAATGAGATCAGCACTGTGGAAAACGGCAGCCTGGCTAACGTGCCACATCTGAGAGAGCTGCACCTGGATAACAACGCTCTGACCAGCGTTCCTTCTGGCCTGCCTGACCATAAATACATCCAGGTACACAATGGCTCCAGAGTCTCGAATGCCAGCATGTTACTAATCCAGGCGTCATCGCGCTCTGAGGAGAGTCGAGAAACAATTAGATATTCGATTCTTTTTTCATATATTTGGAAACTGAGCTGGTTTATTTGTCAGGTGCCTTCTGATACACAGCAGATGTCCAAGTGAATTTTCCGATAGATATCTGGCCACACCGTGATGCAAGAAACCATGATACTTCCAGCTGCATGATTCACATGGAGGCTCTGTTTTTATGAGGTTATTTCCCACTAATGTTGTTTTTTGGTTAATGCTAAACACGCCTTCTGTTCTGGTTTCTAAATGAGACGAACGAAGATTCATTTGGCCAGAGCTGCTTCTCCCGAAGTCCTGGTTTTTGTCTATGTGCTCTTTGGCAAACTTTACCCTGGATTTGTGTCTTTCTGATGGACCCTGAAAGTTACATTTCCCGATTATCCAAGCATGCACTTTTATTAAAACTGGAATTACTTTGATGACATTTCATGATTTTTAGAGACGTGCGTTAGCGTCTTGGAGTCTGCATTCAGGGTGGACCTGCTTGGACGGCCAAACCTGGACATGGCAACAGAGTTCATAAACTTATTTATAAGAAGACTTTGTTCCTTAAAGTCAAAGGGTTTATCGCTTTATATTCCTCACCAGACTTCAATAAGCTGTGATGTCATCTTATCGAAAGCCTCCGCCAGCTCTTTTGAAATCGACGTGTTTACTCTCAACTCAACACACCAAAGTAAATATCTGAGGCTTAAACAGGGCAAACCTCCAACCTACAAGCAGTGTTGTATCACAGGGAGTTTGAAAAAACATGAATAAATCCTCAGAATTAAGACTAATATAACTCAAAATGTTTACATCAGTAGGAGGAAATGCAATATTACCGGATAATGACTATTCACACTTTGTTGTTCAGCTCGTTGCTTGTTGTTCTGGTGAAAATCCTAAATGTTTCTGATCAAAACTATCCAAGGCAGGAATATAGTTATCAATCTTTTCTCAGTGCAATACATCGTATTTATGTTAAATGTGCCAATCGATGTGTGATTGATGCACAGCACCGAAGTGCAGAGTTTAATCCCCCAGTTGATTTGGTAACACTTTAATCTTTATCTTAGATTTTATATATATATATATATATATATATATATATATGGGATGTATGAGCAGCATATGTGAAGGATTCTGAATGTTTGACTTATCTGAGCAACTCATCGAGAGACATATCATCATTTTTATTTACCTTTTCTTCAGAAACCTAAATTACAGCTGTGCCCATCTCATTTACTAACCACATGTTGTAATTATTTCAATCCTGTCTCCAGGTGGTCTACCTCCACGCCAACAAGATTGGCGTTGTGGGAACGGAGGACTTCTGCCCCCCTGGCTTCAACACCAAGAAGGCCATGTACTCGGGTATCAGCCTGTTCAGCAACCCGGTACCCTACTGGGAAGTCCAGCCAATCACCTTCCGCTGCGTCTTCGACCGCTCCGCCATTCAGCTCGGAAACTACAGGAAGAAGTAGAGCCGAGCTCCTCCGCGAGCAAGAATGTGTTTATAGATGAGAGCATGAACGTTTTGCAAGTGTGTGTTAGACCATAACCCCACAACACTGACTCCCACCACTTCTCCTTTCCACCACTGCCAGCGTGCAAATTATGACGTATTAATCGACACTCTGCTTTCCAGCGCTCTAGCAGACATTGGACCTTAAAACACAACATTCCTCTCTCAATATTTAGCTTCAAGGGTTTGTGGAGCGGTTATACGCACGGCTCATAGTAAACACTCGCACATCTTGGTGGGACTCACACACAACATATCATTTGTGGAACTAGTTAAGCGATTCATTTCTTTGTTTTTAACATTTTTGTTTTTTGTTGGGGTTTTTTTTGCATACGTGTTTTAGCGCATTAATTTACATAGGTTAATTAATTCAGCGGCTCGACACAGAGACGAACCCAGACCAAAAAGACGCCTCGCTCAGGCGGAGCGACGTCACAAATCCCACTCAGTTCAACTTTGTCTTCCTCTATTCATGATACAGCTGGCCTGCAGAGCAGGCAGCGAGAGCAACCTGTGTTTTAAACGACCAATAACAGCTGATTTTTTATTTTTTTTATTATTATTATTAATTTGGTATGTACTAGCTAATGCCTGTGTAACATGAACGGCTTCCAGAGTGTAACGTCAACAAACTGCACAGAACTCAGCTCTCCATTTGTATTGTACTTACTTAAAAATAGAGATAAAAGCAACCGTGTCCTGTTCCACATTGGGATTTCTTTTGCTTCACAGCCGTGTAGTTTCTACGTGTTCTTCATCATACTCCGCCCGTCGTTTCTCTCGCCAGCGTTTTCCGCAACACGAGTGGAAAATGGCTCCAGAAAGTTAGAATAAACGATATGTCTTGAACAGATGATGTCACTTCCAAAGATTATATGCATGCTCTTAATTTTTACCTTTCGACTTGAACCAAGTGCTTTTGAAGTCATTTGTTAATACGCTTATGTGTTTCCCTTTTTCTTTTTTTTCTTTTTGTTTTTCCTACTTGTCCTTTCTCTCTTCAACCGTCATGAAAAATTTGGAGGGTGCGTCCAAAGCGCCCGTGTTGGTGTGAATGTTGTATGTATAGACGCTGTATATAAATGTTGTATAAAAACCTCTCAATGCTTAAAGGCACAAGGCACTTACCTTAGCTCAGACTTAATATATCAGCAGGAAAGGTGTTTCTCTTTTTTTTCCCCCTGGTGTGCGGGCTCCAGCTAAGGTGTCCTAAACGAAATAAAAGTACTAATAAAAAAGTAGCATTTCTGTTCATGTTTGAAATTTTCTGAATTTTCGTCAGTGTTACTGTGGGAACTGGCTGAAAAACAAAAATGACTAGCAAGCACACAAGACAGGACACATAACAGCAAGAAGGATGTTCATCGGGTAAACTACCAACTCGTTGGTAAGTAGTTTGCCTCCAATTGATTGTGGGTTGTTTAATCAGCGTTTAACATATATCTAATGCTTTATACCGGGTTGCAAAAATACATTAAGTCGAAATGTTTTGTAAAACAAAACACCCAGATGTCTCTATTTAGGAAAAGGGGGTCTGACCAGATAAATAAACTACACTGAAGTTCAGCTTTCGACATATTTCACCCCAATGGGAACTTCAAAGTTGTCCAACCTACAGTCTATCACATCCTTCCTTTGAACAAAGGGCTGGTTTCTTGCCATCTGGAAACAATAAGTCACCCTGCAGATGTGTCTTCACACCACAGAAACTGTCGTCCTGTCAGAGTAAATATGGGTCAGATTCTTCCTCCAAACGCTTACACAATGGAGTCAGTTCTTCGTGTGCTGCACAATGAGACGTGAACAAAGCTGCAGTAAATGCTGGGGCTTTACGTTTCCTTTTGCGTTGGTTTTAATTAAAAGAGAAGCTTTGAGCAAGAGTGAAAAGCTGCACCAGCGTCGCTATATACTGCACGATAATAAAATGTATTTCTATCCGTGTTTCAAAAGTTCCCAACACTCTGGGAACTCTCTGGATATTATATGCATCCAAATATAAACATACGGACAGCAAACACTTTCAGCGGGGAGCGTTCAGTCCGCCGTGCCTTTGGTTTGCGGGAGGAAACCAGCTTTCCCAGGGGAGATCACCCAGACTGAGAGCAAACGTGCAGAGCAACACATTTGATTTAACACCTCAGCGCTTCAAGCCTTAACTTTCCACCAAATAAACAAATTTACCTCGACTTTACGGCACAAAATGAGTAAAATCAGAAGGGTGGCGGATGTAAAGTTAAAGTTACGCTGTCATAGATCAGCTCTCTGAAATCTGAAGACATATATGTTTGCACAAGAAACCATTTCATGCTCCGCTGCAGATTTATTATCCTCCAGCCATTTAAGATACTTTAGTATGAATATTTACACTAAGCACAAATAAATTTGGTCCATATGACATTCACTAGTTGTGATTTGAAGTAAAAAAAAGCACATTTTGAAGACCAATGTGTCGTACAGATGATTTAGTGCCTCGTAGTGCCATTTTTCTTATCCAACATCAAAATGTGGTTCGCAGTGCAGCCATAGAACAAAACCACAATTTTTATTTCTTATTCAATTACTTCTCTTTTTTGGCTTACCACACAAGTACGAATATAGGATATGTTTTCATGCAGTAAATTGTTCTGTCCTGTAATCATGAGGGAGATTTTTATGTTCTCAAATTGATTTGATAAAAAATAGATTTTTGGGGGGGGTCCAAGTTTATTTATGTTAAAATCGT
Source organism: Poecilia reticulata (assembly GCF_904066995.2). Taxonomy (NCBI): domain Eukaryota; kingdom Metazoa; phylum Chordata; class Actinopteri; order Cyprinodontiformes; family Poeciliidae; genus Poecilia; species Poecilia reticulata. Next base: position 6,704,760 of record NC_088852.1, on the reverse strand, counting down.
TCTTGCTTAAGAGTCATTTCTCGTAATTATAGAATATATATATATATATATATAAAGACTCATTGCTGCAGTGTCTTTTTCCTGCAGCTAATAATCTGGCACCTAAACTAGCTACTTGATTCAGTCCCCACAATGATTATAAACAGCACAGCTGTTTGTAGCATTTGTGACTCAAGTCAAGTCATTGCACAAAGGCTCTGTTTAAAACCAATGACTCCGGCTTTCTGTGTGAATGACTTTAGCAGTTTTGGTGGCGTGTGTCTTCAAAACCCCTGATTCGTTGGCTTGGTGCTTCGTGGCTAATGAGGCAGACAGATTCTACCCATGTTCGTCAACACAGACTCTGGTTTGTTGAAGGAAACTAGAATGGCTTTGAAATGGTGACATGCTAAATTTATTACCCTACCAATGTCATTTTTCTTGTCTTGTGAGTACAGTGTAATAAATCTTTAATTGTATTTGCCAAATACTCTTAACTTTAGAAAGGTTAAGAGTACTGTTTGACTGAAAGTAGGGCAAAGACAACCCTATGCTGTAGCTACTCTAAGAGGTGACTAACAATAATATAGCAAATATACAGAAAATTGTAAAATAACCTTTAAGAAGGTATCAAATATACTTCTATTAAGGCCATTTTTTTTATTAGAAGCAAGCAAAAAATAGAATGATGACTTAAAACATGCTTGTTTGTAAATACAACGTGTTTCACTTAGTGAATTGAGTTACAGAAATCTTTTCAATAATTACTGAGATGCACCTGCATAAACTAAGACCAGATGTCAAGAGTGAGTAGTAATTTTCTGAATCATTGCATTCCCCTCAATTTATGGCTAAACAAAGTAAAAGGTGTTGGTTTCCTTATGAAACCAACACCTTTAACAACAAATACGCAGATGAAAAGTGCAATCTTGCAGCTCTCTCCACGTGATTCTGAACTTCTGCGTCTTTGCAACAGGACAAAGCGTCAGTGTTTGAGTCCTGGGGCTCATCCTAAAACTTTCAGAGCGAGTTCAGCTCTGCACTTCAATCTGTTGCCCCCAAGTGGCGATTTCCAGACCCGCACCCTGTCCACCTCTTTCCATGAATCGCTCTCCTGAGCGTGGTCCAATTTGAGGATCTGAAGAGACATTTATCTTCTGGACCCTATAGGCACATATAGCTTCTAGCTTGAGGCTTACTGCAAATATTCCTGTGTGTTTAGACATGCGTGTCGGACAGCTTTAGCTCATGTGCAGCCGCTGGCAGGCGGAGAAGCCAGCGTTGTGTTTGACTGTTCACTAAAATCACATTTGCGCACACTTGTTTAAGTGTGTGTGTGTGTGTGTGTGTGTGTGTGTGTGTATGTGTGTGGGGCTTTTTACTGTGGCACTTATGCAACCAAAGTAGCCTGAGCTCTTTAACCTTGTCAAAACAGATAAGAGACAAGATCCTGAAAGGAAAAAAAAAGTGTTTGTTTTCAATCTGTCCAACTCAAAAAAACATCACGATTAAAATTAGTGTGCTTTTTAACGCTGATTCTGAAACCATAGCAATGTGTGTTAAAGTTAGCTGCAAGCATGACTTCTTATATATCACATAAAAACACTAATGACCTCCTTAGGTGGTTTTATAATTTGGGGATTCTTTTAAAAAAAAATAAAAATCAGGACGGTTCTGTGATGCAAGACGACTCGGGCAAACACGAGCGGACGTCATGTGCTTTAAGAAGATCTCCGCCTTGGATTCACATGTGAGCCCATGAGACTCCAGGTGAGAGAACGGCGCGGCCTGCCTGCTTGCCTGCGCAGGGCATGAGTCCCGGGTTAAGGCGCGCTGCAGGAACAGAAGGTGGTGTCTGGGTGCCGTCTGAGGTTTTATTAGAAGCTCCTGTGTGTCTGCGCCAAGAAGCCTGAGAATATCCTGTTTGCTAATGTGCTTGCTTGGATCTCCATATGTGTACCCTTTGACAAAGCATGGCCATGTGGGCTCCAGCTGTATTTTTTTCCCCCCTTTCTCAACATGTGCTGGAAATATGTATTAGCGTGCATTCACAGCAAACGCATAAAGTTTGTATTCTAACTTCTTATGGGTCATTTTTTTTACTTAAATATTTTTGATTAGCTAATTAGGCTCAAGTTGGAGAGAGAAGCTGTTAGAGGGGGGGGGGATTTTTAGATACTCTTTAAAGAATCTGTATGTTAAGTTGTCTATTTTTATTTGAAATAGAGAAACAATAATACAAAAATAATCATACATACATCATAGTTCTAATAATTTTATATATGCTTCTTCTGGGGTTGCATGGATTGTAATATATAAAGCTAAGCAAAAACATTTAACGTGTGGTTAATTAGTTTTAGTACCCTTTAAAGAATTGTTAGCAACATTTTATACGTTTTTTTATTGTTATTATTTGGCTTCGCTCGTTGGGATTGACAGCAATGTTTGACCAGCGTAACACAAACATTTATCACAGTAATTAACTGATACATTGTCGGCCTCTTAAAGGCACACATTTCATCTTTAACTCACTTTCTGTACAATCCTAGCTTCATGAGTTCTACGTCACCCTTGGTTTTTGCCTTACAAACTTCTTTATTTCTCTGTGACGTAGATGAAATTTTGTTTTTGTCTTTAAAAAAAAAATAAAAATCAGAGATTTTGGTTGCAGTTGGTGCAGATTCACCAGTTTCACATCATTAGATTTTTTTTGTTCCTTCACATCCCAAAGATTGAGCTGCTGCCATGACCCTGGCATGTGTCAACAAGCAACTGGACAGCTGTACCTAACGAAGTCCACCTTCTTCACTTTGAAAAAAATGAGACTGAACATGATTTAGAGACATGTTTTACAGAAATGTTTGTTGTATTTTGGTAAAGCCTGATAACTTTGCTGGCATCCACAGATTCATGGCATTGTGGAAGATCTGCAGTAAAACGTGTCAGATTACTTTAAATTTACCTCCCAGTGGAACATTTGAATAAATCCAAGAATCTATGTATGATTGCACTGAAATGATCTTTTTTATAAAGTGCCTTGCTGTGACGTTCGTTGTGAATTGACACTATATATAAATAAACTGAATTGAATTTGAATCTTTCCAAGGAGAAAAAAGCTTTCCTTTTATGTCTTCCCTTTCTCAGATCTAATCTGACTGGTGATCCGATTACTCAAAAATTCAGAAAGCAAAAGAACTGTATTTATCTGGCAGCCAAACCCGCCACAGCAGGTCGATGCCTCCGTTACACACTGCTGTGGCGTCCCACTCCTCAACCAGCCTGAACCAAACACCCAAAACGTCTCCACAGATGTTCGGTGGGGTTAGTAATCAAGCAGTAACCTGAGTACTAAGAAAACACTCCTGAAAGCAAGTGCTCCAAGAGAGAATTAGAGAGCAAGAGTCAAACATCAAGACACTCAAACAGAAACAGTGTGACATGGAAATGACAGAGAAAAACAACAACAAAACAAATAAAAAAATCTGGAACGATTTATGAGTGTTTTCACACTAAACGCTACCAGCGACAGAGGTAGAAACACGGCAACCTCAAGGCAATAAATATTTGCGGCCGTGCCGAGATGAAGTGACAGAAGCATAAACTGTAACCTGACCGAGAAACAAACAGTTCCCTTCCAAAGCAAACTGGAAGGAGTAGTTATTTGTCACTTTTTGCAGCTGCGGGAGTTTTATACCTTACGTCTAATCAGAAGTTCGATATCGACTGATTAAATGCGAGATGTAAAAAGAACCGGCGTGCATTGAACGCATGGTTTATCTGAAGCTCAGGTTTTAATTCAGCTTTGTAGAAATCTGAACCAGATTACCAGCAACTTTGAGATTAGATAACACATCTGTCCTCTTGTTAGATATTTATCTAACCAAAAATGTAATGAGAAGGTTTCATTCCAAGGTTTTCCACTTGAGGAAAAAGACCTTCCTTCTGTCCAGTTTTGACAGAATATTTTATTGATTAAGCACCAAAAATGCCGAGCTGATTGTCGCCTTGAAATCTAACTTTTTTGTCTACAACTCTCGTGAAACAGAGAAGCTTTTCAATTTCAGTTTCACTTCTCGGACGAGAAGTGCAAGAAGTGGAGCATAATGAGTCGATGCAAGTAAAATTCAAGAAATTCTTTTGGAACCCAATGAAAGCAGGAAAACAAGTTATCAACCTAACGTTATATTAATCTTATTTACAGAGCTTAATGAGGGTTCTGCCAATTCACAACTGTTGCAAATGCAACTGGATGAGTTTCTCATGAACGCATCTTAGCTGTTCGGTTGAAGTGTACAGTTCAGAGCCTGAGATCTTGCTTTGTTTGTTCGCTACATTCTCTAATAAACTTTTGTGGTCTTCACAGATCGTAGATTTTTTACAAACTAAGCTTTTTTTCATACGCAGCTGCATTATTTACTAATTAGATGACATCTGGAGGCACTTAGTGGCGCCAGATTTTATTTACGGGCATCAGAGTCAAGACAATGGAATGCAAGTGCAAACCCCGCTTCTCGTATTCTCGTTTGCAAAAACATCCCCATCTCATTTGCCTTCCACTGTTGGTCTTGCTCGTAAAAACCCCAAATAAATGTGCTGAAGTCTGCGGCTTTAATGTGACAAAATGGGGAAAAAGTTCAGATGACATGATTAGTTTTTGCAAAGTCACGGAATGCCAAGCAAGAATCAGAGGAGTGAAAGTTTTCCACAGAAAAGCAGAATGTTATGCAAGTAGAGGACCAGAGAACTGAGACCAATTAGATCCAGGTGTCGGTTCTTGGCGTAATGAAGTGCTGAAAATCCACCCACAAAAACAGACAGAGGTTTTCGTCCACCGCACTTTCATTACTTATTGTTTTTTAAAGTAATTTTCCCTCTTTTCCAAAAACTCTTCCAGAGATTTAGCAAGTTAGAACAAGAATAAAGGCTCAATGGTCAGAATCACGATTCAGACATATGGGATCAATTGCACTTGCTTAAAAACCCGATGGTGAATATTTTTACTTGTCAAAAAAAACAAAACAGAAATGTTTGCCTCCAGTGTTCTGCAAGTCTGCCTTTGCCGTTTTTATGTCCGTTCTCCGTCAGAATTTCCGAAGCCTGGCTGCGGATTAATTTATTCATGTTGAGGAGCAGCGTCTGGGCTGCGAACCTGCCAAAGATGATTTTCACATTTTTCCATAAAGCTTCGTCTCCATGTCAAAGATTTTTCCATAAACAGCCACGCAAACTTGGTTTTTAATTTCCGAGCAGAACTAATGACCGTTTGTGAGCTAGCAGGTAGACTCAAACTGTTTCAGAAAACTTCAAGGCGAAAGGAAAGAGATTTATTTTTTCTTTTAAACTATTCAACATCTATTGCTACACCTAAGCTCGATTGTTTGAGTTTAGTGTTTTTTGATGATGATCCCCCGTTACGTTCCCACTGATCACGCCCTGACTCCCGTTCGCTGAGCCTCCCATCTTCCCCTCCTCTTTCTCCTTCTGTCTCTCCATCAATACCCGTCACTCCTCCCCCTTTCCTTCTTTCTCTCTGATTTTCTCCAGAGACTTTCAGCTTTTGAACACCACATTGTTCTTTCCTCCTGGCCCTCCGCTCAAAAAAAAAAAAAAAAAAAGAGAAGCACAGGTAAGCTTGCATGGATTTGTGATTTCCTCTTTGAATATTCCATTTTATTCCCGTTTTCCGGATGGAAGTGCTGGGGCTGCAGGGCACAGGCTGCATCACAGAAGGCAAAAATCATTTCTGCATGAAAAATGACTCCTGAAAGTTTGATGGTTTTGCATTTTGACAGCTTAGTGTGAAATGAACATGTTTCTATGTTTTCACAATGCTTTTGTTTGGCTTTGAAGAGTAATTCCTCATTTTTGGATCCAGAATCTTTTCGGCATTTCCACTGGGTCTGGAATTAATCAGCCTAGAAATACATGACCTGCAAACCTGCCATGTAATAAAACGCTTTTTTGTGGTTGTTGACAGCCTTTAACGTTGAACTCCAGTAATGTTTTCAGAGTAGTAAAGAAAAGTTACCCATTTGCAGTTTGTTCATTTCTGGAACATTCTGGATTTGTTTGGTTTTATTTGAGCTTTAGATGCAATTACTTTATAACGGTGTTCGAAGACTACGACTCCCTTGTCTGCTTTACATGGACTCATATGTCAAAATACATTGAAGTGGGTGTGGCCACTGTGTATGTTGTGCAGGCTTCACAGCTTTTTTCATCACCTACAAAGTGTTTACGTCTTTATTTTTCCGCTGTTTTTAACTTTCATTATTAATACATGAGTTCTAAAAAAAAACAGTTACTTTTTTATTTAAAAAAAGAATATTTTCCCTGCTTTACGTCCTTCTACAGATGTTTCTCAAGTTAGAACATGAAAAAAAGTGTCTCTAACTGAATTAAGGTGAAATATTTAGTATCATTACACACAGTGGTATAGTTAAATAATGTTTTGTTGTTACTTTTAATTAGCTAAAAGCTAATGAAAACCCAAAATTAAGGGGTTTTTATATTAGAATATTACATAATGCTAATGAGATTGTGCAACCTTCCTAAAATGATGACCTAGGTTGGTTTTTGTTTTGTTGTTTGTTTTTTTGCCAAAAAAAAAAAAAAAACATTTTAAAATTCACTTTTCTCATAAGTTTATTTTTAATAAATGCTTGGAATATGTAACTGTGTAACGATTGTTAGCGTCATACACCAAACTGAATGCCAATTTTTTTGTTTCCTGAAAACTGTTATTGATATTCATCTGTAGGAGAGATGTTTCGATGAATGTTATTTATCTTTCACTTTTCCTGTTTTTAACTTGTATAACCTTATTGTGTTTTTTTTTTTTGCCAGCTTCTCTTTTTTTCTTTCCCTGTCCACAGCAGCCATGTTTCCTCTCCATGTCACCCTCTTGGTACTACTGGCCAACATCGCTCAGTGCCAGGATTACGACTACGACTACCAACCATTTTCCATGCTTGGGCCGTCAGGGCCAAACTGCAACAAAGAATGTGATTGCCCAATCAATTTCCCAAGTGCAATGTATTGCGATAGCCGCAAGCTAAAGTTTGTCCCTGTAGTTCCCACTGGGATCAAGTACCTGTACCTCCAGAACAACTTGATTGAAGAGATCAAGGCGGGAGTTTTTGATAACGTCACCGACACCCTGCGCTGGCTGGTGCTCGACAACAACCAGATCACCAATGCCAAGGTAGAGAAAGGCACGATTGATAAACTGACGGCCCTGGAGAAGCTATTCTTCAGTTTCAACCAGATCACAGAGGCGGTCATTCCTCCCTCGAAGTCCCTCGAAGAGCTGAAGATGACGAACAACAAGTTGTCCAAGTTCCCATCAGGACTCTTGAACGACAAGGAGAATTTGACCTCCGTCAGCCTCCAGCACAACGAGCTGACCTCTGAAGGCATCGCAGACGCGTTCAAAGGCCCCAAGAAGATGCTGTCGTTGGACTTGAGCCACAACAAGCTGAAGAAGCTGCCGGCCGGAGTCCCGAGCTCGCTGGAAATTCTCTACGCTGATTTTAATGAGATCGATAAAATCGGAGCAGGGTACCTGAAGAAGCTGCCCACCCTGCGGTACCTGAGGGTATCCCACAACAAGCTGCAGGACTCTGGGATTCCTGCCGGGGCGTTCAATGTGACTTCACTCTTGGAGCTGGACCTGTCGTTCAACAAACTTCAGTCGATCCCTGAGATCAACGAGCAGCTGGAGCAGCTCTACCTTCAGGCCAATGAGATCAACAGTAAGTTTATGCTCTGCATATGAAGATATGACGAAACATCTTCATAAACTTCATTTTAGATGTTAGTCAATTAGTCTGACCTCCAGCAGAGCCTGTCTGAATGTGAGCTGCCATCTTACACCGGATTATTTAGCCATTTTATTTTCCTGCAAAAACTTTAAAAAACACCTTTTGAGATCTCCCCCCTAAAATTAAAGGTTTTTGTTTCTGTTGGTTTTTAGTACAGTCATCTTAGCATTTGAGTAAAGTGGAAATGTTGGATCAAGAACTTGACAGAACGGATCGGCGTTGGTCATTTTGACCTTTTGCCGTATCGTACTGCTGCAGCATCACTTGTTTCATTACCAACTTTTTCACATATGAAAACAATATTTTGCTCCAACTCTCCATCAATCAGAACACATCACTGGAATTAACTGTAAAAACAATGAAAATGTGGGATCAGCATGATCACGAGTCATAATCTTTCATATTTCCAGGAGTCAACTGTCCCGACTAATGATCAAAATCAGAATCGACAGAAATAGAAAAGAATATAAAACATTCAGAAAATGTTTGATATGTAATTTTGTTATTCTGTATGTGAGACAATAATTCAGTAAAATATTAAATAAATACATATATCATGATTAAGATCATGGATGCAAATATGTTGATTACAGGTAAGAAATGTAGGTATGCTGGGACAAAATTAATCTACTTATGTACCAAATAGTGGTCCATATCGACAAAGGGGGGAATTAACTCAAAGTCAAAAAGGAAATATCAACAAAACAAGAAAGTTCGTTTTTTTCACATGGGGAATTATAATTAATCTGATAATCTTAAAATGGTTGAATATTTAAAGTAAATATTCATATATACAGATACAGTCAGTCTATCTTTCAATAAAATACTCCAAATAACATCACAAAGCTTACAAAGCTCATAACATTATTTAAAGGACGCAGTGGAAGACGAGGTTCAAATGTAATACTTGGGAGGATTCGAACGTTCACCACCTGTTTTCTGTTACCCACAGAGTTCGATCTGGCGAGTTTCTGCAAGTTCACAGGACCACTGAACTATTCACGTCTCAGACATCTGCGTCTGGACGCCAACAACGTCACGCACACCGACATGCCCGCCGAGTCCGCAAACTGCCTGCGTCAAGCTTCGGACATCATGTTTGAATGAGAACCTCCCCCTCTCTGCCCCCCGTCCGGTCCAAGAGTCCATCATCTGCTGCCATGACAACGTCAACCCAAAGCCTTCGTGGATCAAGATCCCTCCTACGTCTGTGCACTTATTGCAAGCATTTAGCAAATATGAAATATTGCTCTCATCTCCATTCGTCTGCTGTCACAATTTTACTTTTCTTTCAAAACATACATTCGCAGAAGAAAATGTGGGATTTCATTGGAAACACAGTAAAGCAGGAGACAAATTAAACATTCCAGCTTTGTATATAAATATGCCAAATATAAAACCCATTGGAATGTCTTACTTTCTTGAGTATCATATTTTAGCTATAAAGTAATTTTGTAATCTGTCTTGTATGTTCCATGTTTGTATGTTAATGATATGTAGCACAATCCAGATAGACGTCCTCAGATTTCAGAGTGTAATGTAAGCAAATGTGAAATAGCTGAGCTGATTCATAGCAGCCATATTTTAGCATCTTGAATGTATCAAAGTGGACAAAAAGGAAAAATACTGGAGTTGTGAACTCACAACTACCTGCTTTAAATTTGCCTTTTTTTTTCTTCATATTAACAGCTTAAAGACCCACAATTGTTTTGATCAACGAAATGCCTTCTGTACAAGAAAATAACTTTTTGAAGCAAGCAATAAGTAATATGCATTGCTAATGTGCTTAAAGTTTAATACTTTGTATTCTTGTAATAGGAAATAAAAGTTCAATAACTCATATCTGGAGTCATTTTTTTATTAAGTTATTATGCACCACACTGATTAGTGTACTTTCACAGTTTTTGCAGTTGTTAGCCACAATAAATGCAGTTACGTCAGTTTTATATTTATGTGGTAAAATTAGGATATTTCCAGGGGTTTTTGTGTTGTGCCTGATCCTGCATGTAGATTAAAACAATAAGATAACCGAGTACTGTTATCAGAAGATAAAAATATCAAAATACAATAAAACATATGCAACAAGATTTGTTGCTGAAGCTGTGAAAATTGGAAAAATTTGTGTCAAATAAGAAAAATCCTAATTTAAACATAGTTAATTCTCAAAAAGTTACACAATTATTTTGAAACTCCCAAAGTTACGGGGCCTGTCTTCAGCCAAAAAAAACTCAAATGCTGTCTTGGAAATAATTCCAAGGATTCAAAAATATCTTCTTGATATCCATGATGTCATAAAATGTTTGAGGTGTTGACTTAATTCATCCACAAACGTAAATTAGCCATTCAGAGGCTTAAAAAGGCATCATGACCTGTTCAAGCAGATCGCAATCTCAGTGCAAATAGACTTCAGACTTTAAAGAAAGTGAAAAGAAATCTTTTTGAAAAAATGTCTCTCATTATGATGACATTTAGTAAATACAAATAATTTAGCATGTTACAAAATTAACTTGCAAAAGTTAATTTTCCAAGTTAATTTGACATAAAACAGGAAAACTTTTAGTTTGATGTAATGTCAAACTAGGAAAAGTCTGATTTGCATCTCTTCATATAGAGTGAAAATTGATTTCATCTTTAGTTTTCACTTAGGATATGATCCCTATTTGCTTGGCTTGAGGTAAAGGCTCCTCTTTATGTTAAATGGATTTTAACAATTCTAAATTGTTGAACAACAAAAAACTATCCCTAGGTGGAGCCGATAGATTTCATCCCAACTCACTTAAAATGAAATTTAGCTGCTATGAAGTGAAGCACTTACAGCACTTTCTTCTGAAATGAATCTGCATTAACTATTTCTGCTGTAACCCTAATACCACTCAGAAGAGTAAAAAAATAAATAAATAAAAAATGTGCGTTCTCCACACTCCCATAACCATCTTACATCATGTTACATGTTTGCTTTAACAACTGCTTCTATATTACACATGTTTTCATACAGTCATTTGCACCGATTCTAAATCTAGGACAATTTCCTCCTTCTCCCTCTGCTGTTGCTCTTATTTAAAATCCAGGAGTAAAGCTCCTGCTGTCTGTGTCTAGACAATAAAGTCCTTCATGAAGCGGTAAGCCTCAAATCTTCCCACTTCAGACGGCGAGTGAAGGTACAATCAGCTTTTGCCGTTCGGCGGCCCCCGACGTTTATCCTCCAGTCCAGACCGTCTCCAGCTGTTCTCCCTGTTTGCACTCGTTTTCTGCATCCATCCATCATCCCCCTCATCTGTTCTCCATCTCCTTTTTCAGATTTCCTTTCACTTTTTTCTTCTGTCGTCTTGTGATGTTTTCTGAAACATTTACTTCTTCTGTTTTTTACTTGAATATTTTGTTACATTTTAAATATTCGCATTTGCTTACTTTCTAATTAGAAAGGTAAAAGATTTTTACTAAAAAAAACAAACAAAAAGGTAGCTGTTAGAATCTAGGAATGTAAAAAGGCTGTTTTACAACACGTCCCATTAATATGTGTAAAAGTCTTAAAATAAATGGAGAATTTCTATGCTACAGATGAGCTCTGGAAATTTTATTTACCTTCCATACAGTCCTATTTCTTTGTAAATTTGAGCAAATTTGGTTCTTTTATCATTGTCTTTTCTGGTAGTTTAATCTTTTTGACAATAATCCAAAAGATTAAACTTGGATATCATTGTATTTTATTAGATTTTTCACTCAGATCTATTGTTTTTCATTTGAATTTTACAGGGTATAATTGAATTTGGAAAAAAGTTGAAATGGTTTGTCTATGTTTTCGAAATAAAACAAAGCATTTATCAAGCTAACAAAAGTCTCTTAAGACATTTTGTTCTAAGCCTGATGCAAAATTTGCCAAAACCTCAAAGTTTTCGTTTCCATTAAGGACAACAAACAGTCATTTAAAGTTTCTGCAAGGGAAGAATCCTGTCTGCATTTGACAAAAATGCTTTCTACTTGAGGATTTGGTTGGTAGAGGGGCAACAAATATTAGCCTTGGGTTGTAGCAAAAGAGGGGCGGGTAACTCCTCTGCAACCTCACCTGTCAGCTTAGTATTACACCCTAAGGCCTGTTCGCTAAAACCGAGCCATTAACTGGTCTTGTACCCATTCCCCAGTTATGAGTCAAAAGCAAATCCTCCATTTAAAAAAAAAAAAAAATGGTTTAGTTGGGTGGGGTTCCAGGACTTTATGGCTCTGAAGCCAACTGAAGATTTTAGAATAAAAAGTTGAAAGAGGTGGGAGAAAAACTGCTGGGCTGGCAGAAAATGTTAAGTGACAATTTCTGAAGGGACATCCCAGCTCGCAGTCGTCCTCCCACCGACGAGACTTGCTCTAGCCACTCGGTGCAACCGGTGTGCAAGGTGTTGCATGAAGATCTAACAGCAACTGAGGTCCAATCACTGTCTGCTGTGAGAGAGGACAATCATCACTGTGAGTTTCTGGAGAGGCGCGTTAGCCAAACCTCACCTGTCTGCAAACACTTCGCCTGGAAAAGTAGGTAATAATGTTAGTTTTCTTATTTTGTGATAAGTCTTGTGAGTTGCTGTGGTTAAATTTGTATAATGGTGGAACTAATGTAAATTTTTGTTTTAGCTTTTATCGTCTGACCTTCATGCCAAAACTCAAATAAAATCTCTCGACTAGTTTTGAAATCTAAATCTTAGGTGGGTTTTTTTAACATATTGGAAAAACAGTAACATTCAACTTAGCTTCACTTTTTAAACCTACTATTGTGATTTTTTTTCCAAACAACATGGGTCAGTGAAATCCACACCTATGCAATAATTACCCATAAACTGGGTTAACTTCTCTCAGCTCTAGATGTAATGATCCCTGCTAACAAACTCCCACAGTTTTAAAACACAGGAAAACTGGATGCAGTTCTGCAAACTCATACTGTGCACATGAAGGCTGCTGTGTAATTATAATAGCTGGCTCAGTGTAAAAGATCCTGGCAGGAAATTAGTACTATGAGAATCCTCAGCATGTGTTTCTCTTTAGTTCTCTCAGGCACGATGTTGCAAGTATTTGTTTTCAGTAAATATGCGTTTCATTTTACAGACATAGTAAAGCTGTGACTGTGACTGTTCAGCAGCAAATCCTGCACACAAGGTTATTTTAAAAAATGCATTTTACTTCTTTTTTCTCAGACATGGCATGAGCTCTTGGTCGTTTTTGCACATTCCTGACATCCTGCTGAGCTTAAAATTTACAGGATGGAGGAGTTGCATCAAGCTAACCTTAGCAGTGAGGCTTTATAAAGTAGATAGATAAATTGGAAGAGCTGTTGTTCAAGAATATATCAAAAATCTTCTTTGTAAGACTCTTCTTCTCATTTGCTAACCATTGTGACAAAAAAAAAACCTCTTGACTTTAATTCATGTGTGAATTGATGAATCTGCTCCACTGAATCCCTATAGAGTTGTTTACAGTATAAAATTTGCTGGTTTTTTTCCAGAAAATCCAGTTTTAGATTATTAATCCATTATGCAATCTTCCAAATTTGCGTCGATCAATTACCAACGCACACAAATACACCCTGGGGCGAACTGGAGGAACTCTAATGGGCTTGCACTGCTGATCAAGGATAAGTGTTGCTCCTATCCTCACAGGTTGGCAGGGATTATCTCGCATTTGATCCTTTGCCGTCATAGTCAGAAATTAGCACAGTCTCACGCCTGCATGTCAAAAGGCCATTAAGCCTGATGTTAACTCAGCTCTGCAAAAGAATTTGCATCTTATGCCTGAAGCAAAATCTCGTAAACTTAAGTATGACCTCAGTCCCGTAAAACCGTTACCTCTTGCGCCAGTAGCTAATGTGTTCAACTTAAGACTTTTTTCATTTCCGTGCTTGGTGTTAATATTAGCTCATCTGGGCAAGATAACACATCCCAACCCCAAAAAACCTGAAATCCTTGTCAAATTAATATCAAATATCAAATTGAATTCACTTCACAGGACAAACTGTTCAAAATGATATCAGTTATATAGAATTTAGTCAAATCGATCTGGCCCATTTGAACAAATTCAGTTCTATTTAGGTCAATTTAGATCCAGTTACATGAACATTCCAGTTCAATTTAAATCATTGCATGCCAACTGGTAAAATGTTACACAACATAGGGATCCCAACTGATTCTAGCTTCGCAGCAGACGGGAGCCAGTCCATTTAAACAGGAAGAAACCTCCAGCAGAACCGGGCTCAGTATGAGGAGCTGTTTGCTGAAACTGACAGAGTCAAAAGGATAGGAAGCATTTTCAAGTATTGCTCCGTGACTACTGCAGGAGTAAAGTGCAGTAATAGTTCAGCCTATTGCTTAATTCATGAAAGAAACACTGGGTCAGGAACACTTCAGGAAAAGGAAAAATAAAGAATATGCAGTTTTTGGTAACAACTCTGCCTTCAATTACTCCATTCAGGAAAAGGGAAACACGGCATCATTGAACCAGTTGTACTAACCAAATTACAGATTGGTGATTTCAGCAATAGCTTCAACATTCACTCAGGTTACAGTATCACTAGACCAGGAGTACTCGTGTAACGGTTAATGGAAACAAAAGCTCCAGCCAACGACTCCACTGAGGAAAAAGACATAGTTAAACACAAAATCATTAGTTGGAGGACTTACACCAAACAAAAAAAAAAGTTAATAAAAGCAAGATATTCATTAATGACTAACTAGGAAAGACAGTCACTAGATCATGTTTATCTGGGGAAAAAACTTTATAGGCAGCCATTGCAAAAAGAAATGGAGAGAAGCAGGTGAAATCAGCAGTGTGAAAAATGAACACACAGGAATTCCTGACAAGTGAAATGAGGGTTTCATTTGTTATGAATATATCAGTTGTAATAATATCAGTTACATGTGCTTTATTTTTTCCATAGTTTACCCTCTGGCATTGACCATGGTGTCCTGTTCTCACCGTCCTGGCAGACAGGCTGGCTTGTTGGATAACTTTTAAACTCTGTTTAGATAATTTCCATGTTGGGATACAGACGTCTCTACCCATTACACTGAATTTGTGTTTAGACACTACGTTCGCTGTTGTCTGTAAGCAGATAAACTTTGTAACTTGCAGAGTAATTGATCCTGATTGCCCTCTCAATAAATTACCCTCAAATTTAGCTCAAGTTAAATTTCCCCTTAGAAGTTGATAAGGGGCACTGGATTTATTTAAGATCGGTCATTCCTGCATGAGGACGAAGGGCTGTCAATGTGGACATTAGCAATCCAAGAACAAGTACATCTAAGCAAAGTGGGCCATGTCACTGAGCATTAAAAATACTTAACAACCCGTACAACTCTAGGAGATTATGACCCCCTTTGTTTGGGTCATCTGATTGGCTAAGAAGGGCTTTAAGGTCATCCTGAGTGACAGGTTGGCACATGTTGAATGAAACAGGCTCTGGTACAAATACGGGGGACTAAGACGAGCATCCCTGTCATTTCAGACCACGCTTGATCACTTACTGAGGAAGGACATTGCAAAGAAAACTTTAGAGAACTAAAGGTAAGATGAGCTTCTGAGAAGAAGCGAGATTAGTCATGCTTCCCTGTGATTATAGGTGGAGATGTTTATTAGAAGGAAACTCACGATTCTGTGATAGAAACGGATTTGTATTCAATTTGTCGTTGATTGTTTTGTCTAGCAGGCCCATTGATGCTTGGTGGAATGACATTTGCACCACACCTTGTGTACAAACTAAAGTCAAAAGCTTTGGTCTTTCTGACCACAGGCACAGCTCTGAAAAAGGGGTGATTCAGCTTCGTCTTTGAAGTGAGCTCATCCAGGGAAAAGTATGCCCTATGCAAAATGAGTTCCAGACAAACATGGAGCGCGTCAAGAATTTAAACAAGCAACAGATG
This sequence comes from Poecilia reticulata, assembly GCF_904066995.2. Taxonomy (NCBI): domain Eukaryota; kingdom Metazoa; phylum Chordata; class Actinopteri; order Cyprinodontiformes; family Poeciliidae; genus Poecilia; species Poecilia reticulata. The sequence continues at coordinate 6,689,066 of NC_088852.1, read as the reverse complement.
GTAGCTGAGACAAATCAAGCGAAAGTTTAAAGGGGAGGACTGACAGGAGCTGACAAGACCTCCGCTAGACCTTGTTCATTCTTCTTGTGATTTTTGCTTTTAATGCTTCCTTATTAGCATGTTTACAGTCAGTCACTGAACTCTAATCCCTACAAATTGCATATTTCTTTTTTTTGTATGTCTCAATACGTCAGCTAAAAAAGTTGTGCAGTGAGCTTTGTAGTAAGGTGGGGTTTTTTCCAATTACAACTGAACAAGCAGCATCTTTCTACTGAGGGGACATTCGACTCATCTAAAGCAATTAACGTTGACCCAGTCTTTTAACCTCTGCTTTTGAAAGTAACAGAAGCTGATGCTGTGTCTAAAATCCTCTCGTCAGCAAAGTCCCTACAGAAGATTTAATTGCTCAAAAGCAACTAAACTAATGAAATGTTGGTTTTCTATTTGACTTTAATTGACTGCAGTAAATGTGTTATATTTTCTCTTTTAAACATAGGTCAACATGGCTGGTCTCCAGAAGATTTTGGTTGTTTTGTGCCTGGTAACACGAGCCATCAGCCAGGACATGCCTTACGAGGAACTCCTTGCCCAAATACAAGCCTGCCCCAGGGAGTGCAACTGCCCCCAAAACTTCCCTCGAGCCGTTTACTGTGACAACAAAGGGCTGAAGAGCATCCCTAAGATCCCCCCTTACACCTGGTATCTCTACCTGCAGAACAATCTTATTGAAACAATGCCATTAGATGCGCTGCAGAATGCAACACAGCTGCGCTGGATAAACCTAAACCGCAACAAAATTACAAGTGACAAAGTAGGCGAAGGTGTCCTAGGTGGGATGAAACATCTGGCCCACTTGTACATGGATGACAACCTCCTGTCCACTGTTCCTTCACCACTGCCAGTCAGCCTGGAGCATCTACGCCTCTCTCGCAATCGCATCTCCAAGATTCCCGCCGGTGTGTTTGTTGGCCTGGACAAGCTAAACTTGCTGGACCTCCAGGGGAACAAGCTGATGGACGACGCCGTCACTGAAGTGAGCCTAAAGGGCCTCACCAGCCTGGTCCAGATCAATTTAGCCAAGAACCAGCTGAGTAGCATGCCCCTTGGACTGCCACCTACCACCACCCAGCTTTTCCTCGACGGTAACAACATTGAAAAGATTCCTGATGACTACTTCAAAAGTTTACCCAAAATGGCATTTCTGAGGCTCAACCACAACAAGCTCGGCAGCGCTGGGGTTCCAAAAGACATTTTTAATATCTCCAGCATGCTGGACCTGCAGTTGTCTCACAATCAGCTGACCGAGGTTCCAGTCATTCCCTCAGGCCTTGAACACCTCTACCTTGACCACAATAAGATTGCAAGTAAGTGTTAGCTGAAGAAAATAAAAGGTGTTTTGGGAATCTTTATTTGTAGAACGTGAATCTAAATGTCTTGTTGCACTTCTACCTGCTCTATTCCAGGTGTGAATGGCTCTAGCGTGTGTCCCGTTTCCGTTGATTCTCTGGACGACTCGACGAACGACGGCGTGCCAAGACTTCGCTACCTCCGACTGGATGGCAATGAGATCAGTCCACCAATTCCCAGGGATGTCGTCTTGTGCTTTCGCCTCCTTAGGTCTATCGTTATCTAAACAGAAAACCAATAATGTGTTGTAAGCTAAATGACTTTCTGCACAACTATTGAAATGACGTGGATGTTGTTCCAGTCAATGAAACTTGAAAAGTCATCCACTGACATTAAGCTTTCCATTGTTTCATCTTGGAAAGTCTTTCAAGCGAAAAAAAGGAATGAAATCTGAAAAAAGCACACTGATCAATAGATGTTTTTGATAAAATATTTGCTGACCACTAGCTGTGCCTTATGTCAGTGAAGATACCAGTCTGTAGACCCCTGAACTTGTGTGCAAATAAATACAGAATGGGATATGGAGAGATTTGGGACTGAATTTCAAAAAGTTGCAAAATATCCATATTTTCAACTTCTTCTTTTTTTGTTTTTTGACACTTTATATTTGTAGATTTGGTGTTTTTATTTGCTTTTTAAAAGACGATCTGTCAAGTGTGCAGAAATATATATACTGTTGGTAATTTATTTTTATTTAATACTGGGTAAGAATTTGAATCCTGTGAATACTCATGGCCAACATTACTTCTTGTTTTGTACACAAAAATGTGAATATTTGCCAACTTATTTTTAACATTCTGGTCATTTTTTCTGAATACATTGTGCAAGGGACTTCATTTTAAATTATCTTCAATAAAACTTAGAATGAACATGTGATCATGCAATTGTGTTTTTTTGTTCTTGTTGTCGCTACATGAAGATTAAATATCTACCATAATTTGCGTACCTGTTAGCGTATTTTTATATACTTATCTCTGTTATTGTTCTGTCCAATTGTCTGTCAGTTTCACCAGTTCTACAAAAAAAAACATTGCATAATTGTCATGATCCGTGTTTCTATGTGTTTATTTTCTAGTTTCTGTGTGATCCTGTTTCCTGTTAGTCCTGTCTCTGCGTCTTTCCCCGTTGATTGTGTCTCGTTCCCGTGATTGCCCCGTGTGTATTTAGTCTCCCCTGTTGTCTGTGTTCTTCGTCGGGTCCTTGTCAATAGTTTGTCAATTGAATGCTCATTGATGTCACCTGTCTCCGTGCTGCCAGTTTTCCTCGTGCTGTTTCCCTGTTGTTCCTTGTTAGAGATTGTCATTAAATTCATCATTTTCGCTACATCCTGGTTCCTGCCTGCGTTCTTCACTCACCGGAAAACACCGCCTCATGACAGAAGGACCCGACCACGACCAATACCGGTGAGAAACGCCAACGTCATGGACCCAGCAGACCGTCGTTCCCTGTTTAGGGAGATCAGGAGATACGACGAGGAGTTAAAGAAACCATATTCTCCGTTCACCCGCCTCAACGCCGCCATTCGGATGGTGATCCACCTAGACAGGTGGATCCAGCTCCTTCCTGGGTTGGGCTTGGAGGATTTTTACCAGGAGGTAAAACTGGAGCTGGAGACGGTAAAGGCTGTGCTGGCAGCGAGACCTAAGCCAGCTCCGTCTCTTCCCACAGCCTGCCCGTCTCCAGCCGCCACAGCCTGGTCACCCTGTCCTGCGCCCGCTGCCGGCGTGCAGCTCCCCGAGCTTCCTGCACCCGCTGCCGGCGTGCAGCTCCCCGAGCTTCCTGCACCCGCTGCCGGCGTGCAGCTCCCCGAGCTTCCTGCACCCGCTGCCGGCGTGCAGCTCCCCGAGCTTCCTGCGGTCGCTGCCGACGAGCAGCCGCCTGTCCCTCCAGAGTCCCCTAGTGTCCCTCCAGAGTCCCCTAGTGTCCCTCCAGAGTCCCCTAGTGTCCCTCCAGAGTCCCCTAGTGTCCCTCCAGAGTCCCCTAGTGTCCCTCCAGAGTCCCCTAGTGTCCCTCCAGAGTCCCCTAGTGTCCCTCCAGAGTCCCCTAGTGTCCCTCCAGAGTCCCCTAGTGTCCCTCCAGAGTCCCCAGCTCCTGCAGCAGCCGGCGCTCCGCCCGAGCTCCCAGCGCACGCAGCAGCCGGCGCTCCGCCCGAGCTCCCAGCTCCCGCAGCAGCCGGCCGTCCTGCCGGTCCCCCGGCCTCTGCTCCGCCCGAGCCCCAGTCTCCAGCGCCCGCAGCAGCCGGCTCTCCGCCAGAGCTCCCAGCGCCCGCAGCAGCCGGCTCTCCGCCAGAGCTCCCAGCGCCCGCAGCAGCCGGCTCTCCGCCAGAGCTCCCAGCGCCCGCAGCAGCCGGCTCTCCGCCAGAGCTCCCAGCGCCCGCAGCAGCCGGCTCTCCGCCAGAGCTCCCAGCGCCCGCAGCAGCCGGCTCTCCGCCAGAGCTCCCAGCGCCCGCAGCAGCCGGCTCTCCGCCAGAGCTCCCAGCGCCCGCAGCAGCCGGCGCTCCGCCAGAGCTCCCAGCGCCCGCAGCCGCCGGCGCTCCGCCAGAGCTCCCAGCGCCCGCAGCCGCCGGCGCTCCGCCAGAGCTCCCAGCGCCCGCAGCCGCCGGCGCTCCGCCAGAGCTCCCAGCGCCCGCAGCCGCCGGCGCTCCGCCAGAGCTCCCCGAGTCCGCTGCCGGTGCGCAGCTCCCCGGTGCTCCTCCCGAGACTCCAGCCGGCCGTCCTGCCGGTTCCCCGGCCTCTGCTCCGCCCGAGCCCACGGCCTCTGCTCCGCCCGAGCCCACGGCCTCTGCTCCGCCCGAGCCCACGGCCTCTGCTCCGCCCGAGCCCACGGCCTCTGCTCCGCCCGAGCCCACGGCCTCTGCTCCGCCCGAACCCCAGTCTCCAGCGCCTGCAGCAGCCGGCGCTCCGACCGGCACACCGCGGCTCAAGCTCCGCCTCCAGCGTCGCCGCCCACCGCGGCACAAGCTCCGCCTCCAGCGTCGCCGCCCACCGCGGCACAAGCTCCGCCTCCAGCGTCGCCGCCCACCGCGGCACAAGCTCCGCCTCCAGCGTCGCCGCCCGCCGCGGCTCAAGCTCCGCCTCCAGCGTCGCCGCCCGCCGCGGCTCAAGCTCCGCCTCCAGCGTCGCCGCCCGCCGCGGCTCAAGCTCCGCCTCCAGCGTCGCCGCCCGCCGCGGCTCAAGCTCCGCCTCCTGCGTCGCCGCCCGCCGCGGCTCAAGCTCCGCCTCCTGCGTCGCCGCCCGCCGGACCTCCCACGAGAAGTCTACCTCCTGTGCCGTGGTCGGCCCCCGGACGGTTTTGCGGTGTTAATTTCGTTTTGGATTTGTTTTTTGTTTTCTGGACTCTGGCCCTCCTACCGTCGCCCCTCCGCCCACCCTGTTGGGATCTGGTTTTTGTTTCTGGACTCTGGCCCTCCTGCCGTCGCCCCTCCGCCCACCCTGTTGGGTTGTTTTTTGTTTTTTGGACTCTTTTTGTTGGGCGCCTGGTAGTCGCCCCTTGAGGAGGGGGTACTGTCATGATCCGTGTTTCTATGTGTTTATTTTCTAGTTTCTGTGTGATCCTGTTCCCTGTTAGTCCTGTCTCTGCATCTTTCCCCGTTGATTGTGTCTCGTTCCCGTGATTGCCCCGTGTGTATTTAGTCTCCCCTGTTGTCTGTGTTCTTCGTCGGGTCCTTGTCAATAGTTTGTCAATTGAATGCTCATTGATGTCACCTGTCTCCGTGCTGCCAGTTTTCCTCGTGCTGTTTCCCCGTTGTTCCTTGTTGTTGATCCTTGTCATTAAATTCATCATTTTCGCTACATCCTGGTTCCTGCCTGCGTCTTCACTCACCGGAAAACACCGCTTCATGACAATAATATTGTCTACAAAGTCCATACACAATACTGAAATCGATTTTGAGCAATAGCATTAGCATGCTAGTGTTAGCATAACACTTGAAACACTGACAGCAGCAGGGGAGTTCATTAAAGGCTGTCACTGGTTGCGTCACAGAACCATGGGTGTTTTAGACGAAGTAAATATATATAAATGTAAAATGAACATCAGATAAATTTAATACTAGCTTTTAAGAGTTTACTACACAACCATACTAGCTGGCTAGCTAGTCAGGCTATATAATCTGCCTGTGGTCAGCAGCTTAACACAGATACAGCTAGAGTTTTTCTAGCCAGAAACATTACTAAACAGAATGTTTTACTGTGGCAACCAAGAAAAAGTTGTTTTACATACCATCATTTTCTAGTTCCATCACTGCTTGAACCTCAAATTGTGCAATAACTGTTTGCAGTGGAAAACTTCAAAAACACTTAGCTGGTTCTTTTCCCAAAAAATCTCAAGAGATTTCGCCAGGATTAGGCATCATAAGCCATTTGAGTCAGGCTAGCAGTATACTTTTACTGCTGGGAAACTGAAATTAAGCAGAGCTATCATGAACACTTTAACAAACGAGATCAACTTGGAGCATTTCATGTGTCATACAAGTTACTCTGTCATGCAATCTATCCATCGCCCTCTCAAGAGATGGTACTTTGAAGATTTCATTTGATCCTCTTCCTCATTTAGAAACTTCAAATGGAAAAAAAGCCTCTGGATAGAAATCTTAGCTCATATAGCAGGTGCAGACAGATTTCCAGCTTTCCCACTCCGTCCTTTGTCTCTCACTCATCAGAAGGTAGAGTTACCATGGGATGAGTGGAACAGGCAGCATGTTGAGACAAAACTCTGGGGAAATATACATGTGTGTTCTCTTTACACTTTAAAAAAGGACTAAAAAAAGATAATGAAAATCTACTTCACTTACATCAATGTGAGTAAAGCAAACCAATCTTGTAATCTTTGAAAACTATCGGAAATTTTAATTATTCTACTTCCCCACTGAATAATCATTTAATAGAAGGAGGGCTTATTTCTCCTTTTTTTCCCAACTGGAGGAAAATGGAGTGTTACTTTGTGGAATGAGGACTGAAACAAGAGAGGGCCAAATTCTGAAGCCTTCAGGACATTTTGTATCAAAAAACACCAGATATGGTAGAAGGTGTCAGTCTTTTGCCCAACTATATCTGTTGTTCACTTCTCTTATTGGGACTGGGTTGGTTTTTCGGTGCATACTGTTACACGTGATAGCGCCTGTCTCCATCAGTCAATGATCCAGAGGCAATAGATCCTGGGAAATCTCCAGTCCTTCACAGTGGAACACACCATGAGTATTATGTGGACGAAAACAATTGCTTCCACTGAATCCCTACATAGTGACCAGTCCTGGCTTTGGGCTGTGCATGGTTTCTCACCGGGTTCTCTTGTTGTGTCTGTTTCACTGCAGTGTTGTCGCCACAAGGCACCAAGCAGCCAATCAGAAATGGATTTTGGTGCAACTACAGAAAGAAGAATGAAATGAAAAATTTATTATATTTCCAAATATAAACTTACAGAAATGTTGCGCAGAAGCACATTATTAACAGTGACCTAAACATAAGCAACATAGTACAACAAAAAGATCATAGAACAATTACTATGTTGTAAGAGTTAAATTAGTGGTTTGTTGTAACTGAATTAAAGAGTCGGGCTCAAGGTTGGCTGAAGTGAACAGGCGGACAAAGTGTCTGATAACCGTTTCTGATTGCTGCTTCGCCTTCTTGCTGGAAAAGGAAAATTAAAAGAATTTATATTGGGTTTCCGTTGATCTGAGCAAGCGACGACGCAAAGAGAAATCTGCTTCAACTATAAAGGAGGGAGGGCAGAGAGCGTCCTCTGAGCTGGGACTTCCTCTCAGCACCATGCTAACAGGAGCACCTCACAGAGGTCCCATTGTGCAGAAGGGCCTCATGGATCCCTCGCACATGAAAGCAACACATGCCAGAGTTTCACCTCAGGAAAAGAAGGACAAATATTTCAGTTTGATTCGACAAAAAAAAAAAAAAAAGGTACGCTTGTAAGGGATAAGCCACCACTTCCTGGTTGCTCTCCGTTTCCCTTTGTGTCTGAAGTGTGTGTCCTGTTTGAGGCGTTTGTGCAAACGGGTGTACGGCACGAGGGGGGTTAGGCGGGGGGGTGGGGGGGGGCTGCACTCAGAGTGACCAAAAGCAATCGCTCCTGTCCAATCAGTCTCAGTGCCTACCTTCACACATAAGCAGCAGGGCACTCGGGTCCACGCAGACCTACACATACACACACACACATACACTTAGACACTTGTCACATCTGCACCCATCTTTCCCCCTCACCCCCACCATCACCTACACTCCCCTCTTCTTCAAGGCTACCTGTGTGACCTCTCACCATTGGCCAAGTCTCGGAGCCCTCAGCATCTCCATCACGGCTGAAGGGACCATTCGGGAAAGCAGGAGACAGAGGTAAGCATTCTTACTGCTGTGTTCATGCTGGTAGCGGGGATTAGGCAGGCTGAGGTGCATGGTTAACCCTTTTAAAAACAGTGGCAGGCAGGTTTTAAACAGGTGCCACAACACCAACCGGCTTGGGTTAGATGCCTCGTGTTCACGTCACCGCAGTAGTTTTCTTTCATTATCTTTTTTACTACTGGCAATTTCATTCGCTTACGTGAAACTTCAAGAATGGAAAGGGTTGTAGAGGGAACGGGGCTCATAATTTCAGAAATTTCACGCTCAAACTTGAAGCTGCTCAATTGTACTTCTTCAATGCACAAGTCCTCCCAGGCACAGGTGCTTCTGCAGCAAAGATCTTTGGAATGTTGCAAATTATTTGCGCAAATGATTTTTCGGGCTTTTAACAACAACAAAACCTTTACACTCACAAAACCATGATGTTAATGCGAGTGTGGCCGTTTATGCCATCGTCTCCAGCAGAGGGAATATCACTGGGTCTGCTTGAGGCTTCGGAGGGAGAAAAGGTCGAATCGCTGGATATCAGGCATGCCCAACATGTGGCCAAACATAACAAGGAGGCAGTCGAGAGGAAAGACACAAACACAGCTTCCACACACTGTACGCTGTGATGGCCTGTATAAAAGCAAAGCTCTGTGCTGTCTTTAGAAAAGTCCTTCTTTCAGTCTAGCTGTGCTGGATTTCTCCTGATCGGTCCATTTCTGTTGCAATGCCAACCAGTCGACTCCCTTCAGCAAAGTGCATCAAGTTCATGCTGAAGTCAGAGAAGGGACTGATATAATAATCCGTGTTTCATTGTGGTAATGTGCAAAAAATAAACTGGATAAGCATTTCATGATTGTTTTTATGTGTGCCCTCGTTCCAAAATAGCTGCAGATGTTTCTTGGTTTTCTGCCACTGAAAGATAGATGTGTGAGGGCTACATCTTTCCAACTGCATGCATGAATAAGTGTGTGTGCATCTGTGTGTGCCTAAGCCCCGTCTCTGCTGAATGGAGCTTTTCCTCGCGAGCTGCAGCAGGTTGCTGCCATCCTGTCCACAAACCTCGGTGGAATTTGGAGTTTGAGTGCTGAGACGAGCTGCGAGCGGGCCTCATAAAGGCTCTCTGTGAAGGCCGAGGGGTCGGGTTAGCGCAGAAACCTCTCTCACCTCTCCTTTTTTCTCACTTACTCGCCCGGACTCCACTTTTTTTTTTTTCCCTGCACTTTCTCCATCTAACCCTGAGGGCCAACATCTTGTCCGTGTCTCCCTCTCCATGGCGCTCCTCTTTTCTTCTTCTCTCTCTCCTTGCTCACCGTTTCTCTGCCCTGGCCTGGAGGACTCCCTCTCTCAGCTCCCACAGTGCCGTCACTGGGTCTTGAGTGCTGACACGTTGAAATGTTTTCAGTCTTTTAATCCTAAATCCTAGGTCTGCAAGGAGTTAACCTCATTAGGCAGTAATTAACATATGCTAATCTTATTAGTGCTTTCCGCTTTGGAGTAATTCATGAACTTAACGGCCTGCGCTCCAGAGGAAATAACAGGATCATGAGCAGTTGCTCTCTAGGTCAGGACAGTGCAAAGGGGACAGCCGTGTTGAAAATGATTCATGTTTATGTTAACGTTTTAAAAATGTCTCTGTTGAGATTTTTGTAGCTTTCGGCAAAATATTTTTGATTGGGACAAATTCTTTAAAAGTTTATGGGTAAAATCCCAGATATTTCAAAACTGTATGCTTATTTTATTACAACTAAATTTCCCCTCTGTGGGACAACAAAGGCCAATTCTATTCAACTGCAGAAAGGCTTAAATCATTTAGGACAGTCCAAACATTTTTTGGTGCCCGTGTTATGAAAGCCATTTTCTAGGTTGCCTGTGTTTTCGCCATTGTTTATGCAGAGTGGAAATATGTTTTTTTTGATAATTTATTCACATAACTGAACAGAATCTGTTTGTTATTCCTTCACCAAGTTTGGAATAAGCACTCTACAGAGCCTTCCAAAAACCTTACCACAAACTCCAATGTTTTTATTAGGATTTTATGCAAGACCAGTCACAAAGTGTGGCATGCATTGGGATTCAACTCACTTTCCTCTGATAAACAAACTTTTTAGAAATCCTGCATATCGTAATATAAAGCCATCCAAGTAAACTGACAGGTCAGACAATGTGCATGTCAATCAGAAAAGCAGTTAAAAAAGTCTCCGAAATTCTGGAGAATATGAAGAGATGCTTGGGAGAATGAAATAAGTGCTGCACTTTGTAAATCTGAAATTTAGTCATTCATTTTTGTAGCTACCAGCCTTGTATGAAATACAGCAACCATTAGGAAGAAGGTCTGTTGGCAAGACGAAGTAAAAACGAAAACTTTTGACCTTTGTGTGAAAATGTCACACTGTGACACATGGTAGTGGCAGTGTCAGGCTTTGGGGTGTTTTTCTTCAAGAAGTGGAGAATAAATAGGACTTTATGAAAGGTAACAGTATAAGAAATGGTGAAGAGGCTGCAGAAGACTCTTCACAACTGAGGGAAGCCTTTAAATGAGTCCAAATGTCCACATGAAGCTACGCTGAAGGCAAAGACAAGCAGCATAAAAGAATAAAAGATACTTCACAAAGTATTGGGCTGAACACACATGACTGTCCAACTTTACAGGTTCTTATTTGTAAGAATTTTAAAGAAACATGTGAATCACTTCCTTCTACTTCACAATTATGTAGAACTTTGGTTGGGTAAAAGTTGCAGTTATTAGACGTTTGTTGTTAAAGTACAAAAACGTTTATAGTGCCAGAGATATAATGCTGGAAGTGTAAAATTCAACATTTACCTTGATGAGAAATAAACACAGTAAAGCAATGCTGGCATAAATATTTACCGTGTCTGAGTCTAAGCAGAAAATGGTGCAAAACAATTACAATAACTTAATCTGTCACATATTAAATCACCTCCTCTGATCACAAATGGATCATTATATGTGCCATCAAACAAACAATTCCTCATATTTCTGTTGCCATGGTTTCAGCTGTGGTCAAGTAATTACCATTTAGTAAAACATGAAACCATCAGGTACCAGAAAATAGAGGATAGATTGCCGTTTCTTTTTTTAGTGAAATAGATTCTGAATGTCTTATAAACGTGTTTTGGTTTAGGAGAAAGAACCTGACTAGTCAAAACGGTGACTTTCACTCTGTCTCCCATAAAAAGGAGAGGTGAACTGAGGCGTAAGAGCTCCTCAATGAAATTATGAAACTGGTTTAACCAGAAATAGAACCCCTTGTGCTTCGATCCCGTATCTGTCTGCACCGCCATAATAAGATCAGCGACCTTAGTGGTCAGGGAACGAGGTCAAAACCTCAGTCTTTGGCACCGTAACAGGCTCCCAATTCTAGTTGTATTCACTTTATATTCTCGCGTACAACATAAAAACTGTTCTTGTTAAGCAACCAATAAACTGAAGAAACCTCTGTTTAATTCTGCTACTCTGTTGTTGTACAGGTGGACCATGAGGATCTTTTTGTGGCTCGTGTTCGGACTCTTCGTCCTCACAGCCGTGGCGGCCAGCCCCAGATTTTCCCGGCAGGTGGACTTTGACTCGTACGACTATGACGAAAGAGAAAACAATGTTGAAGACAACTATGAGTATGGGGAGGTAAGAGGTTCTAGTTGTGCTCAAGCTTTCACAATCTGCACAAACGCCTTAGCTTTTATTTAACGTTTCAAAATTAAAGTATTTTATTCCTTTACCATCAGTTTACATTTGATGAATCGGGGCATGAGATGCTTCATTTTTGGACATCTCATTTGTTGCAACAAAGATTGTAACAAAACCAACAAATGGTGGTTAATTTTTGAATTAAGGCGGTGTTTTTGTTGAACGTGTGGTTGTGGGCTGAGGTCACGAGGTTCTTTGAGCAGACTGGAATGCTGCGGATGGCAACCGGAGTGATTTGGAGCATTGACAGATTTATTTTTTAGTGTTCTGTACAATTGAGCCAAACATTCCTCAGTTTGTACTTTGGCCAGCCACCGTTAAAGGGTCAATGCCCCAGAATCCTGCATGCACCTGGAGCCGTTTCAGCTGGAAAATAAATGAGTTGGCCCCGATAAGAGCCTCATTCTTCTTTGCCCTGGACTTGAGTTTTTGTTGAAGGCTGGGATTTTAGTTACTCTTGCAAATAAGCACACTTCTATTTTAAAATAAATGTAGAGTAGAAAGGTACAGCTAAGACAAAAAAAAAGCATCCCTTGCACCCAATGGTTATAATATAAACTTGCTTAATACTTTCTTCAGAAGGCTTTAACAGAGCCATTATAGAAAATACGAGGAGTGGAAAACAACAACAATCAGTTAGAATAAACCAATCTCGAAGCAGTTGTAGTTGAGCTGCAGTACACTAGCTTGTGCACAAAATGGAAAGGTAAAAAAAGCTATTTTAAGCTGTGACTTTTCTAATGTTGCCACGGCAACATGTTAGTATACTGACTTTAAAAAACACAACATGCTTTCCTGCTGCTTTTATAGATTCACTGTTAAGTTGCTATAGGCCTATCGTTACCACAAGAGCGGGTTGCAGTTGAGATGTGCTAATGACAAGAGCAAATTAAAAATGGCTCCCAGCAGCTTAAGCTAAATCATGTTTAAGTTGATTTTAATGTGGCAACACTGGGTTTAACCAGCATTACCGACCAAGGAAACTGCCCAGGCTTCCTCAATAAAACAAACCCTCTACATAAACTTTTCACGTGGCTCGCCATCGAACAACCAGCTTAAACATAATCTAAACCAATTTTAGTTGTTTTGTAAGGCATGTTTACTGTGACTTTATGCCTTTTCAAGCCAAAACCACTGTATTTCTGCCCAAACAATGACTAAGAAATGTAACCGCAGCCATTTTAAGGCTTTAATCAGCATGACTGAGTGGTGTAGTGTGAAATTGCACGGCTGAATTACTTCACAATTACCGAGCGTTGGGAAAACTGCCGTTTTGCTTGGAAATCATTTGATAACAAGTAGCAAAACAGAATAATGCAGCGTGTCGCTTCAAGCTTTGCGGGGTTTATTGTTCTTTTACTTCTCCTGGCTTCAAACACAAAGGCTACATTAATTTGTATGCTTTCCACATAGCATAAACTCAAAGATTTGACACATAATTGTATTGCGGGGAAATCACCAAGGATCTCGTTTAGCTTTCTTGATAACGCAGAGAAATGTGAAGGGCAGACTTTCAGAGGGTTGAAGAACAAATGTCTTTCATATACAAACAGAGTCTCAGGGGAGAAATGAGGCGGTGATGAGCTCCATGCCTGGAATGCTGAGTCTTTGCTTTTCATGGCCAACTCTACTTTGGCATTAACCTTCCTTCCCTCTGGGTTTTGTCTCTTTCAGTTGAAAATAAGCCTCATCTACATTGTTATCCAAGCAAATCATCCTCAGTCTGCTGCATTCAAATGCGTTAATCACCATCTTTGGACTCATTCATGCATTTTTTGTTTGCCAATGTTCTTCACTCTCATATAGCTGAAGCGGGAAGCAGTTTCAGATTTCTATATTTTTGCACTGTAGCAACATTTCTCTAACATGGGTGCATTCGGTCCCGATCTAAAACACTTTCCATGTGCATCTGTTTGGAAAGTTGCGTTCTGTTTCCCCCTGAGAACGTTGAAATTATTGATCAAGTTTTTTGTGTAATATGTCTAAGATCAATATTCAGATGTTAATATGATCACAAGACGGATTGCCATATTGTCGAATGATTTGATTTGAAGAACAGACGGGTTTGATCTAGGAGTAGTTGTATTAACTTGTGGACAAACTTGAAACAGTACAATGGCATTTCAAAACAAAAATATCAGTTTTTGCTTCCTGAGAGAAGACTTGGCTGAATAAATTCAATAAAAGGAACATAATTACCTCACAAATTAGGGATGTGTATCTAACAACTTTAAAAATCCTATGTTCATAACCTAAGATTTATTTTTATGGAGTGTGGGAGGAAGCTGAAGTACCTGGAGTTTGCATGTTCACAGTTAAAGACCCAAAGCCAGGGTTCAAACCCAGGACATTTTTAAAACCCCATTACATTAGTCTGTTTAACTCATACAAAAAACTTAAAATCAAAAAATGTTACAATATTATCCATTCCAGAAAACAAATGACACAAAATAACCCAACAACTAACCTCAGTTTAAAATCTTCTTTGGCTACATGATTTTTAATAATCCCGTAATGTAAGAATGTTTGCTAGCTAGCCAACGTTAGCCAAAGGGGAAGGTGAGCACGATCCGTCTAACAAAGTCAAAACATATCAAGGTATACAGAAACTGCAAAATGCAGGTAAGGCTTTAAAACTGCAAATATTGGACGTCATACATACATGTTTCTGCAGTACAAAGTTTCGGAAGGACCATTGTTCTTTTGTTGTTTGAAACGTAGAGTAAAAAAAAGATGACGCTCCATCCCCACCTGGTGCTGGATAGTGCTAATTAGCTCGGGCTGACTAGCATACCTTAGTGATTTTGGTACTTGAAAAGTAAAATGATGCACACATTTAAGCTGAGCCAAACTGTTTCATCTTGACAAGGAATTTCTCTTTACTACACGTTTTCAAATGATAATCCTTAAATGCAGAAAGTTCCATTAAACGTTTTCAAAAGAGAGAGAGAGAATACCCTCCAAACATGGACTTTTTTATTATTTTTCTTTTGTTAGTCATTACTCACGGATAGTGATGGGTAATGTTTGTTTTTAACATTGTGTCCGGTGTGAATGATGACGCATGGCAGTAAGAGTGAGGTTCTTGTTGGACACCTTCAGTCTCCTATCAGTTCAAGCAGAAACGATTCACAGAAGTCTCCTGGTTCCTGCTTCCACATTCTGAACATCTTAATGCAAGGTTTTATTTTATTTTCCCATGCTGCTTTCAGGGCTCTTCTTTTATTTATCTGTTTATTTTTTGGTCGCTAGCCTTTAACCTCTTCTTTTCCCATAGGTATGTATGTTTGCTTTGGAGAAAGGGGAAATGAAGGGGAGCGCTGCAGTGAACCAACACTGTACATGACTTTTCAAAGACTTACCTTGTTGTATGCCAAACTGTGTGTAAGCTAACTTTAGAACATGACATTCAGAGCTGAATATCTCTATTCTAGTATTTCTCCTGCTTGCTTTCTGGGTACCACATGTTCTACTAAGAATCTATTCCCTGGACTCGTTTCCAATGACAGATCTTGGCTCGTTGATATCTGATGACATTCGGGTTGACTCACTTGCACAGATTCGGATTCAGATCTTTGCAGCTACCATGTGTGTCTTGGTTCCACAAGGACCATTACGGATTTTAGTGGGTTGAGTCATCTGGAGCGTCAGGTACTACCTGTGTGTGGGAGTTCATTACCCTCATCTGGAAAAATGATAGAACTGCAGGTTCCATCAAACAGTAAGACACCAAAAGGCAACTGCAAAGAAGAAAAAAAATGCAGCTACGACACCAATTTGATGTGCTCAGAGCTTTTAAGTCTCAAAAATTGCAATTTATAAAGTTTTGCATGGTTTCCTGTTTGTTTCCCAACATTAAACCTAATGCTGGTTGGCTTTGTGAACATGAGGTGCAGAGAATTTTACTTATGATGGGATTTGTAATGTTAAGAATAGAGGAGAGATTTCGGTTAGTGTCTTTAAATGTTTACTTTTTTGTCTCAAGAAATATAAATTTAATAGCTACTCACTTGCTGTTGGTTTGCATGAAGCTCCTAACATTTAAAATTGGGGTATTTAACCAGTTATGTAGTAAACTGCAAGGTATTTTGTTTGGTTTGAACAATAAATTGTATTGCTAGAGAGAACATCATTGTACATACATATAATCAGAATATATACATTTTCAAGTGAAAGCATCAATTACTAACAATGGAGGTATTTTTTTTTACTTTAGATATAAATGCTTCTGATCTGACGCCATTTTATGACAGTTTGCTTCCATCTAGTGGTGAAAGATTTAAGACGTTCATCTTGGATTCCTGACCTTTGTGCAGGTGATAAAAGTTCTGCAATATGGTTGCTAAAATTCCTAAAGTTCTGAGTAGCCTGCGTTGAGATTTTTTGTTTGTGCCCAGTTTTATTAGGTTAGATTTTTAATGTGCAAACTGGTCAGGCTTCTATGATCAATTCTATTAAGTATTCAGTTCAAATTACACCACAATTTCACCTAAAATTAGATGTAGCTGATGGAATGTCATCCAGAAAACAACCATAAATTAAGGGAACATTACATGCTTTGGTTTTTTAAGTGATTGAAAAAGCAGGATTTCATATGCAATTCACAATCTGGGGCAGTCAGGGAAAGAAAATCACTTTAAAGTTCCCAAATTTCTTTTTAAAAAAATAAACAAAATGGGGTTGGCAAGAAAACAGAACCCATCCATCAAGATACTATATATACTCTGAGGGAGTAAACAACATGAAACAGGACAGGTGTGATGATTAACAAATAAGGAGCAGGTGTGAAGAATATGCAAAAAGCAGCAGGAAGCACCTTAAAGGGGAACAAACACTAAGCATAAAGACAAAACAGCTTTGAAGACCAAAAAGGAACCTAATAAAGCTTATGTAAATTTATGACTTAAAATTATTCAATAATAACTGAATGGCAACGATGGTAGTAGGAGTTTGTCCTGTTCAGTATAATAGTTTACCACCCCCAGCGTGTGAATGGCGCTCAGAGATGAGTCACAATTTTCCCCACAATGAGTATACTCTTTCTCAAAAATATATATGGGCTCTCAGAATGTATTCTTCTTGCAAATATTGTCTGTTCCCTGTTAGAAGATGGTTTGAAAGTGACATTTTACGAGAGAGCCAAAAATAATCCATGAGAACAAACCAGAATTTGTTGGTAAAACGTCTGGGTCAGAGAAGTTGAGTGCTAGGAATAGGACTGAAACGGGACGCTTTATGTCTTGACTCACTGCTAGTGTTTTTCTTTCAGCCAGAGATTGAGAAACCGGATCGATTGGATTATAGCTATCCTGAACCAGAAGTAGTAGCAGAAGAAAAGGAGGAGGAAGAGGAAGAAGAACTGCCTCTTAAACCCCAAGCTGTCCCTCAGGGTTCTGGTGGATCTGGTGTCCTCATGGGTCCAGACACAGAGAAAGGTCTGAAGAAGCACATACATTTAGATCTTAACTATATTGCCACCGGACGTACGAGTGCACGCAATTTAATAGAGGGCTCTAGAATTTCCCTTTCTTATTGTGTTATTGGAATAACTGGGTATTCCACTCATCCTTCATCTCAACCCTGGCAGTCCTGTTTCCCATTTGCATGTTACCCATTTAACTGGCAGTCAGTGGTTAAATGTGTTGTGTTGACTGTGTCTGTTTCTTATGTTTTTAACCCAATCATCATTGTTCTCCAAATCTGATCAATGATCTGTTTCAGTCCTGTCTGTCTGTTTATCAGTACCTCGTTTTGTCTCTAACAAGAGGTGGAGCTGCGTCAGGCAACGGTCGATACTCTTCATGTTTCCGGGGATTTTGGAGGCTCTGTGGGGTCCGGAGAAACCTCAGCAGCTTCCGGGGCCTCTGGGTCTGCCGTCTCAGGAGACATACTGGTCTCCAGTGCCTCCGGGGATCTTTCTGGTGACATTATTCTGATATCTGGGGATCCAGAAGAGTTCTTTAACGCCAGTGGAGTGGTCAGTGGATCTGGGGAGTTATTGACAGATGGGGTTCTCTTGATATCTGGGGTTCCAGAAGAGTTCATTATACCCAGTGGGTCTGGGGAGTTCTTGATATCTGGGGACGTCTCAGGATCTGGAGCAGCCATCGGGTCTGCTTTTTCTGGAGCCTCGGGAGACTCTCTCCCTGAAGTTGTCACTGCACTCCCCTCTGAAACCGGAGTATCTGGGGACCAGTCTGGCTCTGGGTTCTCTGGAGATCTTTTGAGCTCTGGGGCCTCTGGAACCTCTGGGGACTCTGAGGACTCTATTGTGTCGGGATATTCAGGGATAACATTGATATCTGGAGGTTAGTACCTTGACTGAGCGTGTGATTCATGCTAATTTAACTATTGTTCCATTTAACTGCTCTCCTCAATAATGTAGCTAAATGTTGACCTCAATTATTTGTGCAGCACATTATGATTGTATTCAACTTTTTCACCACAATCATGAGTTTCTAACATCTTGTTTCATTCTAAATGTGAGTGTGATTGATTGTCCCTCTTAACCTCTAACTCCTAACACCAACCCTCGGCTCTAACAAGAGGAGGAGTTTCTCCCTTCTGCGGATAAAATCCCAGAGGAGGTACTGAGTGCTGCTGGGATACCCTCGGGAGACATTGACGGCTCTGTAGATCCAGAGGTCTCTGGAACCTCTGGACTTCCTAGTGTCTCTGGCTCAGGAGATGTTGTGATCCTTGTGACAATTCGACCAGGTCAGTATCTAAGATTGAAGACAAAGGAAAACGGAAGATTGGATCTTAGACACCCTCCTAACTTGTTTTATGTGGTTTTTGACTCAAGTATTTTCTCTAACCTTGTTGGCAATCACATTTCATGTCATTAACCGAAAAAAAAGTGATGTTCATGTAATCCTAATCCAGAAAAATGCATAAACACTTGTTTAACACTGCTAAACTGCTTCGTCGCTTCCTGTCCCGTGTCCACCTCAATCTAACCTCTGTTTTTAACACCAAATCTTGTCTCTAACAAGAGGAGGAGCCTTTTCCAACCACAACTAAATCCCCTGTGGAGGGGAAAACAAGTGTAGAAGAAGGGCCCTCTGGCTTCCCATTGCCAGAGGAGCCAGATGAGCCCGAAGTTATTGATGAAGGTCAGTACTGTTCAGAGCCAAATCCAGACTGGGAGTTTTAACAGATCAAAGTCATGACAGGCAGTTGAACCAATGAAGCATAAAGGAAAAAGTGAAAAACATCAAATATATTGTGACTGGAGATATTCAACACATAAAGTATGGTTTTTCTCTAGTATTTATAAATGCTTACGTCTGCGTAGATGTTGGGCTTCGGGTCGTTTCAGGTTAAGAGGTGAGGGTTTATGTCATTCTGAACAGCCTCAATCCTGCAAGGGGGCTTTTGGGATACATTAAGAAATAGCTTCAGCCCTGTATGATTTATATTTGAATTCTGTTTCTATTCTTCCGTCCCTTTTCCCTCTCGATGTTTTCCAGGATTGCCCGTGTGCTTGCTGTGCACATGCCTCGGCGGTTCGGTCTACTGTGACGACTTGAAGCTGAACAGGGTTCCACCTCTGCCCAAAGACACCACTCACTTCTACGCCCGCTACAACAGAATCACAGAGATCAGCAAGTCCGACTTCGCTAACATGAGTATGTGTCCCGTGTGAATGAAAATGTTTGGGTATTAGAGCAGGTATGTCCAGAAGCGGAGCTAACCTTTTACACTGTTCACAACTCCAGAGTAGGTGTGAGCGGTCGGTGAGCACACAGCACGAGTATCTAAGGATGGTGTTTTATTGCCTTCCAGACAAGCTGAAGAAGATCGACCTGACTGCTAATAGAATAACCTCCATTGAAGATAGGACGTTTATGGGCCTGCCTGAGCTGGAGGAGGTGATAATCAGAGAAAATCACATCTCACAGCTGCCAGCCCTTCCCGAGACCATGACCCTGATTGATGCCAGCCACAACAACATTGGCTCAAAGGGTATTCATAAAGAGGCGTTTAAAGTACGTACACCTTCTTCAGTAGATTTCTTCCAATGAGTACTTGTGTATGATTGCAGAATTGACAGTAAATTTGAGGCAAACTCACCCATTTTGCATTGCATGATCTCATTTTAAGCCTGATATACTGATTCTAAGCAAATGGGGAATCCGTCATCGTAAGGTTTTAAAAGTGAACAGAATTACTTTATGACAGAAGCAGATCATACAAGTTAATGGCAACCACTTTGTCCAAGAAAAGACAGAGCTAGTTGTATTTTATATAGGGAAGAAGAACAAAGCATATGCAACAGTAATGGCAGCAACAATTTTGTAAATGATTCAGTTTAGAACAGGGGTGGAAAAGAAAAGTCCTCAACAGCTACTACCCTGTACATTTTACATACATCCCTTCTCCATCAAACCTGAATCAAACGAATGGCTTGACTACCTCTGATCTCGAAAATAGACCTTTCTGTCAGAAAGGAAAACAAAAGAGTTAATTATTTCCATTAGTAAAACCCCAAAGTGAAATATAAAAACACAGAACCATGAGTACTTAAACATGAGTCTATAAACAATATACGGATAGTTACAATGGAAAATAAAAAAGTTTTTGTTGTGCAAATGAAATTTTAAAACAATATCTTTGCTCTTCTCTGGATTACAGGACATGACAGGCCTGCTGTACCTTTACCTCACCGATAACGACGTCGATTATATTCCAGTGCCTCTACCAGACAGCCTACGCTCTCTACACTTACAGGTACGCCAAATCCGGCTTCATATCTTGTTGCTGACTGCACACCAATGGAGGGGTATATATTTTTCAGTGCACGGTGTTGCATTCTTTGAATTAAAAGTCTTTCCAAACAGAACAGCCATCAGTAAATGGCACAGCTCTCTCCTTGTTCATTGCCAAACTTCAAGCTGAACGGTTTAGACTTCAGAACTAAATCAACCAGAATTTTTAAGAGACTAAATGACTGAAAAACCTTCTTTTGCCTGTTCTGCTGCAGCGCAACAACATTCAGATGATGCACGAGGACACGTTCTGCAACCTGAACGACTTCAACTACATCCGAAACGCGTTGGAGGACATCCGTCTGGACGGAAACCCCATCAACCTCAGCAAGACCCCGCAGGCTTACGTCTGCCTGCCCCGTATACCCATCGGGAATCTCATCTAACCTAGGCTCCTGCAAACTCCTTTGTACATACTGACATGCAGAGTTAAGCTATATTCATTGTTCAAACTACCAGTCATTTCCGAAGGTGTGTTTCCTACATGCTGCTGACAGATGGAGCCAATCTGTAAAACTGTGTGCAATCTGCGCGGAAATGTTCGGCATCGCCCAACGAGCAAATACGACTGATATTCCAACAATCAAGCACATATACACTACCTTCTTCCTGTTGCTCAGTAATTTTTCAAGCCAACACAATATAAATTGTATAAAGTTTTACTCAAATACACATGCACAAGCACACAAACTTTTTATTTTGTCAATACTTCAGAAGTACAAATCTGTATTGTTCAAAGAGCCTCACCGGATGTTTATTTTTCTGTTCAGTGTCTTTTCCAAAAGCCAACCAGTAATGTGTTGTTTAAAGGTTCACTTTGTAAAAAAAAATAAATAAATAAATATTAATTTTAAGATTAATGACTAACACTTCTTTGGTAATGTACACAAGCAAAGACTTTAATGAAGCTGGAGCTGGATGAGAATTGATGCAACGTAATAAACCAAACGCATGTAAACACAACTTCTGGTTGTAAAGTTTGTACTGTAATATAAAATAAATATATTTAGATTTTGTTTCTTTACACAAACTGACATAATTTTTATATTTGATTGAAAAGGTCCTGTTTTAACTGTGCACAATAGTCTAAATCAAGAACTCTAATGTCTAGAGTCGATTAATTAAAGACTATTGTTAGATTATGGAGGTGGTGGTGGGTGGGTTTGGTTTTTCTTTTTTTTTTTTTTTTGGTCGTGGACCGGGTTTAGAATACTGCCGTTGTGTGCCCTGTATGGAATAACCACAAGAGAATAAAGTCGTTTTAAAGACTTCTCCAATCTAGAGGTGGCTCAATGTTTGTTTTTGTTTTTTATTGAAAACTTAAAAAGATTGTTCGTAGATTTTAACTTCTGTGACAACACAAAATAAGAAATAAACATATGACCATAAATATATCTGCATTCTTTGCAAAACATCCACATTTGGAACAATATGTAGGACCGCAAACATCCACTTGAGGAATTGCATACAATCGTGTGCTGCGCAATTTTATTCACGTGCCTTGAATTTTACATTCTAAAAACCAAATTCAACATGTTTCACTGGGGTTTCATGTGACAAACCAACACAAAGTACTGAATCAATACATGGTAAATGACACATGTTTTGTTTTTTTATGTTTTACAAATAAAAATCTGAAAAAAACTTTCTCGACTGGGAGACAGACGACACTTCACAAATAACCACTATTTTGTGTTGGTCTGTTACATAAAGTTACCATAGAAATGCTATGAAGATTTTAGTTTTAAAATGACAAAATAAAATATTTTGCCAATTTAAAACTACAACCCTCCTGACCCCACTAGGGACAAGGGTGTACAGAAAATGGATGGAAAAATAATTCAACAGGTATAAACACTTCTGCAAGGCACTGTAATTTCTCCTCCAAAAGTTAAGGTAGTGCAAACTGTCATTGTATTGATTTTATTTTAGTTTTTTTAAATGTTCTCTGCCAATTTTTCCAACAAAGAAAGAACTCGCTCTCTTTTGTCCACTGCATCAGAGTTCATCACCTTGCTGTCATCTTCCGTGACCTCCTCCGCTCTTTCTTTTTGCACCAGAAGTCTCAGCCACTTTGCTTTTTCCTTTTCCAGCGTCAGCCTCTCACAGCGCAGAGCGTCTCTGTCCTTCTCCAGCATCAGCTTCTCCCTCTCCATCACGGCCCGTTCCCTCTCCATCACTGCTCTCTCTCGTTCCATCACGGCCCTTTCCCTCTCCGTCGCCGCCCTCTCCCTCTCCAGCAGCGCCCGCTCTCGGTCCAGAGCCGCAACGTCCTGATACGGTTTCTCTCTTTGCACAAGCAGCTGTTCGCTCTTTCTCTCTTGGGGCTCGCAGTTGGTGCTGATGTCCACGTCCTGAATGGAACCGTTCACCTCCTCACTTTCTGCAAGCTCTGTCGCAGCAGTCTCAACCTCATCTCCATACACCTGAACCTCGAGCTCTGCAATGGTCGCCGCCTCATCTACAGCAGAAGACACCCCCGTGTTGGAAACCTTTCTCCTTTTGCGCGTGGGTGCTATTAAAAAATCACTAACGTTGCTATTATTAGGAAGGGCCTTGAGGACGGGGGCTGAGCTCTGCAGTCGACCCTCCATGGCATCATCCATCAGGGAGAAGAAAGGCCATGACTGAGGCACCACTTTGACTCCTGGTGGGGGATTCTTCAACTCCTGAGGAGGAGTGAGAGCAACAAATGGTAAAAAGAGTAAAATGGTAAAAAAAAAAATGTACTCAACTAAAGCAACCAAATCTGTACCTTGTATCTCTTCTTCAGGTTTTCAAATTTTTTAGAGGCTTGACGATGGGTCATCCTGTGATGCAAGCCCATATGTTTCAGGATGGCCCTGAAAATGATATTATTTCACTGGATTGCCAAAAGATAATTGTTGAAAAGTTGGTTGATCAAGTTCAATTCACTTTCAATTGTAGTTTCATCTAAAATATTCTAAAATACCTTTGTTGAAAGTAAATTTTATGCAGTGATTGTAGAACTGGTTGCTATGGATGGTTTTGAAACGTTGCTTTTGTTCAAATTGCGTGGCATACATACCTCCATGCCCACTTGGAACTGTTTCTCAATCCAGAGAAGAGGTAACTGTTTGAGGCCCGCAACTTCACAAAGTTTTCAATTTCTTTGTTGCTCACTGAAAAAATAAAAACAGGATAACAAGGGTTAGACACCGACAGGGTTCCTACACGTTTTTTTAGTGCAAAACGAAGAGTCAAAATACAAGAATTAAAGTTCAATTTGAATTTAAGATGGGTGGATGAATGAATGGATAAATATATGGAAAAACAAGCAGAAGACTGAATGATCACGTGGGTGGGTGGATACAACGTTTAATCTGTGCAAGAAAGCATGGAAAGATAAATGCACATATAAAATCTATTTTTTTCTTCATCAATCAGGCCGTTAAAATACTTTAATCAAATTCCAGACTTTCCTCTACGTAGGAAACCTGTACTGATGACTATTGATGACACGAATCTTTGATATTTACCATTCACTATCCAAAGTTAGCATAAATTGTTTTAATATTACTTTTGTTCATAAAGACTTTGCTCATCCGCGGGCATATCGCTAAAGACCAGACTAAAATGTTTGAAATAAGTTTCAGTCGCTTTAATAAATACTCAAGCCTGATTTTAATACGTCACTAAGTAGTAGCCTTGCTAGGTTGCTCCTAAGCTAACTCTGCCCAATATAGTTAGCTTCGTTAAACCGTCGTCACTTCGTCACGTACTTTTATAAGTGAACTCCGTCGGGATAATCCCATCACACATGGTGTTGGTGTAGGCGTGATCTGGCTGTGCAGTTATGTCCATTCTGCTTCCTGTAAACATTTACCAACAAAGCGTCCTTGGTAGTGGTTAAGAGTCGTTCCTACTTCTAAAGGTCCCTACTTTCTTCTTCGTGAGTTTAAAAAGCCAGCAGAACCATCTCTCTGTCGCCATCTACCGTCGAGGTTGTTACACAGGTGACAAAAAGCATTGTTATTTCATTTAATGCCATTTTAGGTATCATAAAGATACCTAATATAGTAGCAAACATTGGCAAAATAAATTTGACATGGAACTCAAACATGTTAAATAATATAATTAGTCAACACTACATTTTTATACCATATTTAACTAAATTCAGTGCTTTTAAATAGCAGCAACTCAAAGCAACAGCACTTTGTGAACAAGCTGTTATATCTGCTGAGCATTCTGTGTAATTTGCAGGTCAAATGAATATTCAGTAAAGAGTACATTGTCAATGGAATGACATTTCACTGTTCTAATGAGATGATCTGCTGTAAGTAATTGTTTCAAAGGCTGTACGTGGTGAGCAAATCCGATTTTAAAATGCCTGAAATGTGTTATTTGGCAATGAAGTTATTTATTGATACTCGTTTTTATTTTATCATAAAAATGCCAGAATTAATATTTTTGAACTGTGCCCTAACTGTCTTACTACCACATTCACAAATTAAATCAGATGTTATGATTAGTTACTTGAGGCTACACTATACTTTTTAGTCTAACTATCTACATTTTTCCATAATTGTTCAAATGTTCTTCTTTTCTTGTTAACAAAATTAAAATCGTTTCAATTGGAATAACGTCAACTTGGATTGGCAATTTCAATGCCATTCCTGGGAGTGGTATTTGTTTGCTGCAGTGTAGGCCCAGCATAGCGCTTATGGGGAAAACGAAAGTAGCTCAATAAAAAACCCGGCGATGGCGTCTGCTCACGGTAAGCTGGCTTTCGCTCTGACCTCTATTGGTGTATTTATGATTTTAAAAATAATAATAATAATAATAATAATAATAAAGTGCAATACTGTCTGTCATTTATGCTGTGTATTTATGTTGCGTTTTTTCTTTATTTATTTAGCGCCGATAGTTATTGTAAAATAATGTCATTTTTCTTTAAAAAAAAAATAAAAATACTCAAATAAAAACAACAAAATTGTGTTAGATGTCATGAATAAGTAAGTATTAGATACAAAATACATTTTAAATCTCAGTCACGTATTGTACCGCAGTCAGATACTGACATTCTTGCAGTTTGACAAGTTGGAGTTTCGAGTTTCGTTCCTTCTTCAGCCAACATACAGAACATCTATAAAGTTCTTCTACTTACAGTTTCACAAATGGTTGTGAAATCTGCGCCTACCTTTAATCTCTGATTTAACATACATTATTAAGACTGAATAAATCTTGACTTTGGTTTGCTTCCCAGCAATGAAATGAAACTAAAATGACTCCCCGGGTTCACCAGCAGGGGGCAGAAGGCTTAGATGAGATCACGTGTTTTTGTGACAAAATATATGAATGCTTCGTTTGTTTACTTATTAAATTACCACAAAAATAAACTATAGAGGTTCAGTTACTAGGGGTACCTCTCAAGGAAGCTGGTAGCATTATATTTTATCTTTGGTGCATCAGAGTGAAGAAGATGGAAGACAATGCATGTAACACTTTTAATTTGTATGTAATTTTGACAAAAACTTTGATGTTTTCGTTCACTTCGCCCTACTTTTTGTTGTGACGTAAATTTCTAATAACATTTATTGTTTGTAATGTGACAAACTGTGAGATCTCATACTGATTGGACCGTTAAACAAACAAGGGACATTTACCATGTTTTTGAAATGCTTGTTTCCCAAAGTTAACCATATGATGATGACTATGATTGTAAAAAGGATGGCTTATTCTGCCTTGACCTGATACTTGAGTGAAATATTTTTCAGAGTCGGACGAGGAAACTTTTTCTGAAAGCGAATCAGAAGACAGCAATGAGTCAGACTTTGAGTCGGAGAGTGAGCAGGAGTCAGATTCAGAGGACGACAGTCAGGTCAGTTTCCAAACACAGCCACACATAAGCCCATGGAAATAACTAATCTAAACCCTCTTTTCCTTAAACCATTCTTTTCCTTTTTTCAGATTTACACAAAGCAACCCTGCAAATATTACAACCGTGGCGGTTGTAAGAACGGGGCCAGCTGCTCTTACCTGCATGTGTGCAAGTATTTTCTAACAGGAAGTTGCCGCTACGGGTCAAGCTGTAAACTCAATCACAGTTTGGGTGGAAGGAGGAGATCATCTGGGGCGTGTGCCAGCGCCGAAGACCAATCAGCAGCAAGCAGTAGGAAGCTATTAGCTTTGATTTATCCTTGTCATTAAATCATGTTGTTCAGGTAGCTCCAGTGGTCCATGTCACCAATTGTCTTTAAATAAATGTCATTTATTTTTGTTAAACATTAGTTGCTTACCGCATTCAAATGAAATTCATGTTTGTTTTTCAACCAGACCCCCAACTTACTGATGGTCGACCCTACCAGTGGCAGATAAATGGTGGAAATGGCTGGAAGGATGTTGAAAATGATCACATTATTGAGGCCCAGTATTCGCTGCCCCACACTAAAAGCATCAAAATATACAACACACCATATGGGTAAACGTTTAATCATATATATTTATCTTCCTTCATTTAAATTTTAAAACTGTATTAAATTGTTACAAAGTGAAAATCAATAACAACAAGGTGAGAGTGAGGTTGCTGTCATGCAGGGCGGTGTGTATAGACTTCATCAAAATAAGAGTCTATGGGAAGAACCTGAAGGTGAGGCGCCTGGATGACGGCAACGCCGTGTGGAACTGGTACTGCACCTTAAGTCGGAAGTGGAGGAAGTATGGAGACAAGGTAGATGGCTTCTGCATCTTTATCCTCGTTTAAACCTCGTAGGATAGGTTTGAGAGACGACTTGTTTGTCGTGTTTGCTGTGTTGTGGGCAGGACTCGAAAGGCAATCCGGGTCCGGTAAAAAGCTCCGACATAGAGAGGAAGTTCCAGAGCAACCCGAAAAGCTCTTTTACTTTCACGGCCGGGGTGGAGACTTTTCAGATTAAGTTTCCAGGTGACGTACACTCACACCGATTCACATAATGGATTCTCCAGCTAGATGCAGCACTTTCATTACAATTTACTTGACTTCACTGGCTCGTTTTTGACTTTCGATAGAAATGCGACAGGTGGGAAAAAAGAAAAACAGGAAGGTGACACGACGACCTGTGTTCAGACAGCAACAAGCGAGAGCAGGGTAAGTTTGGATTTGGTTCAATGGTAGAATGAAAATGAGGCACTTCATCTTCTCCAAAGTGAACAACTTGTAATTTGTTTACAAGTTTTTGAGTTTTTCCCAGGTGGTATGCTCAAAATCTGTGAAACTCCACAGTCCATAGCACAGTACTATTGGTGGACATCACTTTATTGCATAATAAAGCACAGTAAGGTTATAGTAAGGGATATAATTACTTTCCTACAACTGGAACTGTGGGTTGTTATTGTTTATCTGTGAACATAAACTCTGAAAACAGCATCTACTTTGGGAATAAGTTCCTCCAATCAGTCTTTCAACTGATGAGCAAAGCTTTAGGAAACTAAACTTGAAATTATGGAAACTTAAAGCGAAACATCAACATATCTTTCTGGTTATAGATAGATCGACTTTAACACCAATTGGAACAAAAATCTTTCTGTCTAAAAGCCTCAAACAGAAAATGTTAGATGTTTAAACAGGGAAACGCTCTTTGAAAATGCCGAAGAATGTCATTGTTACGATGTGCTATAATATACCAATGTGTAATTTTAGACATTGTAAATTACTCACCAATTTATTTTGAAACAACATTTTATTGAATTAACCGTAAACATGTCTTTCAAAAGCTGCAAGTCCAAACTTTGGTTTTGTTATTTCAGAGCCGCTCTTCTAGTCGGATCGTTCCAGACGCTTTCTGTGGGCACCAAACCACAGTGGCAATTCGAAGGAAAAGGCGGAAACTGGCACAGCTTCAAACACAGGGTCAGCAGAGCATGTGGTTCAGTTTGATCTCAGAGACTTTGTTTTCCAGTTTAACTGCAACATGCTAGCTTGTTTCAACAGTCAGGCACTTCGTCCGACTGCTCCATAACCAGTGACGACATCGAGAGCAAGTACCAGCTAAACCCCACCGACACCATGAAGTTCAAAATAAACGGACAGCCCTATAAGCTGGATTTTGGAGGTCAGGATTGTTGACAATTCAGCATAATAAGACAGTTACCATAATTAGAGGATACGTTTATCTTGTCAATCAAAGCAATGAAATAATACCTAATACCTTTCAACATATTTTTTTTTCATTCCAGCAATGATTCAGATCAACCAGACAAACAACCATAAACGCAAGATCAGACGAGTGCTGGTGTGAGGAACAAAGACGGAGCTACTTTTCAGAAAGCAAACAATTGTGCAATATTGTCTTAGTGCATTGATTAAGGCTGTGTGTTTTCCAGTTACACAGCTCTCCACTGGATCAGCATTTAATGATGTTTCCAGACATGGTGGCCTGATGCTATGAAATATCAGTGAGGTTTACAAGTGAATACATGAATCCTGCCTGAGAATCCTGCACTAAAACAATCCAACTTGTAATTTGCAGAGTTGATGTTTGAATTTTTGATCTTAGAGTCTCAGGTTTTCTTGTCTATTTTTTTTTTTGCAGTGTACTGAAACCAACCACAGGTTTTTCAGAAAACCAAAAATTCTTGGTTAAATTAGAGGACATGGAATGTGATTTTAGAATCTGTCTATGGAAGATACGCAGACAGATTCACTTGATGCAATAAAAAAATGTACATTAAATTAGATCAATTCTGTTGTTGCTCATGTGTGCCATATGCGCTATATGCAATCTTTGTCGTTTTCACCTCTTTGCATGGTGGTTGTCTCCGTTTTCTGTCTTCTGGTGCTGATCTGAGAAAAGCCTCTGGTGAAGATCATAATCTCTTTAAGCAGAAACAGAAATAAATTAAAGTTTCCAATTTCTGTCGACTTTTGTTTGTTTTAAGAATGAGGAATTTATCCTCCGATTTTTGTAAATCCTCTATTGATCAAATGAGACACCTTCAGTACCAGTTAAGGTCTGATAACTCATTTAATTTAATGACTTTAGTTTTAAAGGAAATTTGGGTTGTTTGCCTAAAAATATAACTTGGTCACATTTCAACAGATTTTGTTACTTTAAAATGGAAAGGAAAACACCAATTATGGCAGCATCCTATCCACAGTGACATGAGTGTAAACTTTGTAAGATATTATCAGAATGATCCACAGAACATTGTATTTATTTGTAGTTATGAGCTGCATTTGATCTCTGATTTACAAAACCTTTATTCTACATGTGAAAACACACAAAATACATTTTCTAAGCTTCCTTTGACAGGTCACTTGCAGTTGGTTCAAGAAGAAAAACAAATCAGTTTTACTCAATACATTTAAATGTTATTGGAAACTTTATTTATTCCAGCAACTCCACGACTAAGTAAAACACATTACATATATAAATCACAATCAAACCCATGTCTTGAAGCCTTTATTTCTGTTAGTTATTATGGTTTGATGTTTACAGACACTGTGAACTTAATTATCTGCTTAAGATTGTTGTTTTCAAAAGTTACTTTTAATCTGAAATCTAATGGGAAAATTTACTCTAACTTATTTCTGAATTAGTATCCTTATTATAGTTGACAGATGTCTTTGAACCATTTGTTAGCACATGTAGCTACATCGACGTGGCTGAAGACCAAAGAGTCCATAGTCACTATTGACAGTTACCTTGTAAACAGAAACTGGAGTTCCCCCTCCCCCTCCCTCTCCCTCTCCCTCTGTCAAAGAAATGAAAGTGGAACTATTAATGTCTGTGAAATGACATCGTAGCAGAAGGATTTTAGCACAAGTAAGTGGGTCGACTCATGTTGTGTTCATTTTGGAAATGTCATGTTAAGTCAGTTTTGGGCGTAAACTTTCCAAACCTTGCCTTTTTAGTGTAGTTTATTTGTGTCAGCTTATGTTGAGTCTGAATCAGTCTGAGAATTAGGAAGTTGGTATTTGGCTCTTCTGATCTACAGGAGCTACAAAGCTGGATGATTTCACTTCTTTCCCTATAGCTGGGTTTAGCAAGATCACAGTGTAATAAAGTCAAAATCTCTGTGTTTGTCAGTGAGTGACAATCATTATCAGTGGCAACTGCTGAACGGCAATCAGTGGCTGAAAATCGACAACGATCATGTGATAGAGACTCACTACTGCCACCCTGGAGCAAAGGGGATCAGCATCAACACAAGACTAGGGTTTGTATTTTTACGCTCTGCGTAAAATAGGTTTGGCCATGTATCTACAGAAACCACAAGAAATATACCATGGTGTATTTTTTGTCAATCCACAGGAAAGTTTTTATAGACTTCGATGAGCTGAAGACTGATAACCCAGCACTGAGAGTGCAGAGACTGAGCTTTGTCCCTCAGGGTCAAGAAGAGGACATCGGATGGTACTTCAGAGACGACAGCCTGTGGTGTGAATATGGATCACAGGTGAAGAAATGTGTTCTCTCTCTCAGGGTCCTGACACTTTGTCTGAGCTAATGTCTTTCTTGTATCACGTCTGATGACTATCATAAACAAATGCAGCAGTAGAAAGGGCGTGTGAGACTTTCCGGTAGTCTCATACCGGAAAGTCTCACACTTTCCGGTATGTGATCTTGAGTTCTTGTGGAGTATGAAATTTCCTGGTGTTTTTGTTCTTGGGAGAATGTTATTGTGAACAAAGCTGAACAGTTTTCATCCTCCTCACCCCCTCAGAGCTCCAACATGTCATCGTCGTCCATCACCAGCAAAGACATCGAGACTCATTTCACTCAGAACCCTCAGGGAGTCATTCAGTTCAGCGTTGGCTCGACTGGATACTCACTGGATTTTTCCAGTATGTGGCTTTGACGAGTTTCTGAGAGCTAGCTCTACAATCAGGTAAATATTGTATGTATGCAGTTAGATGTAACTGAAGGTGTTTAAATTTGCAGCCATGACCCAAACCAACGTCGCTACAGGCTTGCGCAGAAACGTGCGCAGGCGACCGAAATTCACCTCAAGCCCTGCAAGGTGAGATTTTTCAAACTTAGTTCAATCATGCCCATGTAAATGAAGTGAAACATTCTAGCCTCTCTCAAAATAACATTTTCACTTTATGTCCTTGCAGCATTAGCTATCCTTCATCCCTGCCTCTGGCTTCACAATCCCAGTTATACAATCCCAGCTTCAAGTGGGAGTTTATGGGAGATGAAGGGCAGTGGACAGAATACCAAGCACATGTAAGTACAGTTTCTTATACACCAACTTCCAAAATTGTAATCTTTTAACATGCATTCATTTCATCCTTAACTTTTGAGTGTCATATTAACCCTTCTGCAATTATTGGGGAGACTCAACAGTGACATCTGGTGGTTATTTTGTCACATGTCATATTTACGTTTCAATGTTTCAATGTATGTCACTGAGATTTTTACTGGATAGATCAAAGCAAAATAGATTAGATTTTTTTTTCTTTTTTTACAAATAAAAATCTTTGAAGATTTTTATTTGGCTGATTGTATTCAGCCTTGAAGAAACAATCTTTTGTAGAAACTCGTTTTCCTGAAATTTCAGGAACAAGGACTGAAAATTATTCCTGTTTGTCCTTCTAACGCGATTAAAGTTCAGACAGATTTATTTGAGATCTTCTGTGAACATAAAATGTTAAGTTTTGACACAGACTACAGATTGAATGAAGAGCTTGGCTTCTTCCACAGCATGATGTTGCCACCACCGTAGGTTCAGAGTAATTAACAGTGCTCCTATGATCAATGCTTTTCTTTTGTTGCCTTGTCTTAGTTGCTTTGAAGTTGTGCCATAAACTTTTTACTTGCAGATTATGAAATAAGAAGCGCCATGAGATTATCCAAGCTAAATGTAGCGACATTTATTTGTGGTGATTCCTATTTGTTTGCAGATATGTTCGCTTGACAGCGCTGCCATTGAGAAGCAATACCAGCTGAACCCACAGGGCCAGATCCTGTTCAATATCAGAAACTTCTCATACAAGCTGGATTTTGCAAGTAATAAACACAATTCATTCTCAATAATCCACTATTTAATTCAAGAAGCCTCTGAAAACCATTATTGATTGCAGGAATGTGTCAAATTAATAATAATATTGGGACAAGACGAAGTGTGAGGCGGAGTCCGGATTACGGGGCTCAGAAAAACAACAGGTAAATCTGTTAGACATGTCTTTTAATTTGAAAAGTTTATGACCAACTTCCTTTGGAGTAACGTAGTCCTTACATGAATGAATATAACAGTATCTATATGCTTCAACTTATGCTCCATTATTCCCCTTAATCTATTTCTGTCTTATCTTCTTCAGCCCAGATACAAATGTCCGTTGGCAGTTCCAAGATATCGATGGGATTTGGAAAGATTATTCCAAAGTAAGACTGAGCACCTCCTTTTATTAACATGAGAACAGTGCTGTTAGAAGACTTGCTAAAAAGCAGCAAAACTGTACCTTGTTTATGGTGTTGTGCAGAGTTATCGTCAGTGCAGCGTCTCCAGTCCAGACATTGAACTCCAGTACCAGTTAAACCAGTTAGGCATTATGACATTTGCCACCAAGAGGTTCAGCTACGAACTCAACTTCTCAGGTGAGCAGCAGAAAGAGAGGTAAAAGTTTTCAAATATGTAGTTCAGGCAATGCAAATACAGCTGTACTCATACATTATGCTGATGATATTGTGAAATGTTCACATGTGGAAAAAGTTCATGTACTCCGTCTGCTTGCAGCCATGACTCAGAGGAACCTGTCCACAAATACCACCAGGTCGGTGAGACGACTTCTCCAGTGATCAAGATAGATTGTTCAGAGGGAGGAGAGATATTTGCACGTTTTCCTCATAAGCTGTCTTGTTTCTATCTTGATTGGTGTTTACAATACTGTTGACCTGAATGAAGCAGAGATGCTCATAGGTTTTCAGTCCACTTTAGAAGATTTGGGTTTACTTTCTGACAAGATACAGAATCATCATTCTGGGCTCCTACAGCTTTTCATGTCAAAATCCCCAAATTATTTATACCTCCCAACCTGCTTTTTAAGTATAAATACAAGTGAAGTTATGGCAGATAAGCTTTAAGTCTAGAAGCTGCAAAAATACCTGAATGTAAGAAAGTCTGCAGATACAAACGTGGAAAATACTTTAAAATGTCTGACTGTGTGGGAACTCTGCTTCATGTTTCAAGAACTTTATTGCATCCACTGGACCGGTTTGTAAAATGGTTTACTTCATGTCAGTTAGCATTATGTAATGAAACTAAGTGGCATTTTTGATTAAACATTTAACATCACGGTGGTTTAGGATGTAATAAATGCAAAGACATTTAAATTATAGGTTACATTATAGTTTTTTTTTTTTTGCAATATTTTGGGCCATAATGCACCTTTAAATGTTCATGAAATTTGCCACAACCAAAGAACTTCGTTTTTGCTTTTCACTTTTATTAAGATGTCTTAAGCTTTTGTTTTCCCTGTTCTAATTTATCTAGAAATGTTTAATACAATTGTTTCCCCTTCAAATAAAAGTGATAAAAAATAAATAAAAAAAATCAAACAAAACAGTGACCATCATTTGAGAATATTAGATTGTATGCTTTTATATATGTACAGATCTTCATGGAACCACTTCAGAAACCAGCACCTGGACACAAAACGAGGCTCACACTTCACACACAGAACAGCAGTAGTTTACAAACGGCCTAATCAAAGACCGAGTTTCAGTTAGCTTTGGGGTTCTGCTACAATATGTGAAACAACACTCCAGTAAACCAATCGAGTTAATCAAAGCAAAGCGTCAACAGTGTGGAAATGAACAGAACCTGAAGAGCGAAGTTTATCTTAAAACATTAAATAAAAGACAATCATCAGCAGAATCAATGTGAGCGCGGTGAATCTAAAAGACCCAAAATGTTTAATTCAGAGTGAATTCACATTAATATCTAGTCATTAATAAAATCCGACAGAACAGTGAAGTTAACTGCAGGTCAGCAGAGAAAGTCACACACAAGGAGAGCTGGTTCCGACAAACTATTTTCACCCTCAAGAACCGAAAAGGATTATTGCACTCGACTCATCTAAGGCCTCTTAACCCAGAATCACAAAATTAACTCCATGTTGAAATAACTACACAGTTACATTTCATATTAATGCACACAAAATATGGGGAATGTGATATGGTTGGTCACATAAAAAAAAAAAAATCTGTAATATTAATTGATAATAAGAAAAACCAAGCAAGTCACATCCATTGAAACAATTTTGTGTTAGCATGGGCCAGTTACTCTTATCAAGGTAAAAAACTTCAATAACTGCAAAAGTTTTCCGGTGTATCGTTCCCAAATCTAACTTAGTTGTTCCCACGTGGAAATATTTCCATTCATAGCCGTCTTCACTTTAAAAATGGAAACTAAAGGAGCATCATCCACCCCTACATTTAAGGCAAAACATGTTTTAAAACTACAGCATAAAAACTGAGAATCTGACACAGATAGCCTGGCTAACTTCAGCTAGTTTAAGTTTAAGCAGAATGTATAAAGAATAGAAAAGTTGTGACAAAACTACAACTAAATTTAGCAGATGTTTAATATTTTTGCTTAAGCTTATGTATTAAAATTCAAATAATAAATAAATGTTGCATCAGTCCACTAAGAAATCAGTTGCTGAGAGGAAATCCTGACCAGAAACTCATCTTCATAACTTTGAGGAAGAACAAAGAATTGTATTTTTACAACATTTTAGTGATTCCTAGAGGTTATGTGAATTAGATGGAGCAGAACTTAGAAAAAATAGAGCTCAACAAGTAAAGCAAAATTACAGTTTTATATTATAAAACTGTAATTTCTTTTGCAGCATTAGGAATCAGTTAGTTTTCCCGTTTTAATAAGCAATAACATTATTTAAAAAATGTTGTGTGTTCACAGTATAACACCATGGTATGATCCTCAATATATTAATATTTTATCCTGACCCATGCCTACTTGTGTAACAATTGAGTGCTGCTTAGTTTTAGCCATGTACCCTTGTAAGGCACAAGAACAAAAGAAGTGCAGACTTTCCACATCGCCTTTAGCATTGAACACAGCAGTAACAGCCACTCCGCTGTGACCAGAACCAGAAAGGAGAAAGACTCTGCAGCAAGAGAAACCAGGATATTCACCTGCAAAGCTGATGAAAGCAAATGGAGGCCAACGTGCAAGGAATGGAGATCATTTTGGTCGGGTTACGAGAGAATGAAGCCCAGAAGGATTGTCCAGTTTATCTTTAGAGAAACATATATAACATGTGAAACCGCAAATAAGCGGTTTTCAAAAGCAAGCCTGCCTCCCAATGAAATCACACACCATGTTCCTCAAAATATTCTGAAAAGGCAGTGGAAGTACAGAAGCCTGAAAGTGAGCAGATGTGAAGTGAGCACAGCAGGTTTTCAACATTTCCTAAGTATGAAAATGAAAAAGATCTTGTTCTTTTAAGCAAAATACTCTCCTTCCATTCGGACAAGGAATGAATTTGAACCAAACTCAAATTCATCTTGACCCAATCAATATATTTGCGTGGGAAAGTACAAAAACAGTAGGAAACCCCCAGCATTGAAAGACCGAAGCATAAAAGAAGTGAAGCCCACACCGGACCGTTGGCGCGGGTTCCATTTTCCAGCAGACCGTCAGCACGAGACGTTAAATTAGACGAGATTAAAAGTACAAAAACACCTGTGAAAGTGCTCCACAATCATCTGTGATAATTCAAAGCGCTCATCTCTACAGTCTTTAAAAGAATATACTTCATCAGGGGGTTGTTTTCTTTTCTTTTTTTTTTTCCCGTCCCCCGTTTCGTTTCAGCCAAATAAGTCCTGCAGGTCATTGTTCGCAGACGCGCTCGGTTTCACTCCGCCTGGGTTCATGCTCGGGGCAGAACCCGGCTGAGAAAAGTTCTGTGGGCTGAAGAAAGGGTTTGCCTGCATCCCAAACCCGCTGGGCATCCCTCCCATCCCCACCGCCATCGGAGTCTGAGTGTTCTGGGCCGACCCGAACTGACTGGCCCAGGGGGAACCGCCTCCAGGTGCGGCCTGGGGACCTATTTGGTTGAGAGAGACTTTGGGTTTGTTGGGTGTAAACAGGTTGTCCAAGGCCGACATGTTGGGCGGTCTGTTCGTCAGCCCAGACGCTCCTTGATTCTGCGTCAGAGCCCCGAAGTTGGGGGTGCTGGCGGTGGAGGCCATTCCTCCGTAGAGGCCGGGGCCCGAGGGCCGCATGCCCATCCCGACGCCCCCAGATTGGAAACCCATGCTGGGGTTGAAACCATTAGAGACCGGCCCCACCATCGGACCGGACGAGGGGAAGGCGGACATGTTGGTGCCTTGTACTGGCGGTGGCCGCACTGAGCTCGCCATGGACAGGCTGTTTAGAGACGTCATGCTGTTGAGCAGGCTGCTGGTCAGGTCTTTAGTCTGCAACACAGAGGCGAATTAAAGACCCAACACATTTGAGTCAAGTTGTGCTAAAACGTTTCCGGCTTCACCTGTGAGCTGCTGGAGGACGAAGGTTTGATGGCCTGAGGTGCCAACGGCTGCTGGCTCCTCAGCTTAGCTGCCTGTTCCTGTTCCTTGGCTAACCTTTGTTTCTCCTCCAGAGTCAGAGAAACCTGGAGAGCAGCAAGAAAGCGACTGGATCACAGCCAGAACCCTCCATATTTATTATCACCCATTTAAAAAGATGCCTTAAAGTTATCCGCATTTTATTGCAGTAACATAATCTCACTGAAAATTTGAGACAATTCAACTTTTAGTGGAGCTTTTGTTTGAACATTTCCTATAAAATAGGGTTCAACAGGAAGTTACCAAGGAAGTGTGGCTATTAAAGGCAGTGAAACACCTTCTATAAAATCTTACCAATATTGCGTCAGTGTGTGAGCAGTGATACGACACGCGTTCATATTAAGATAACGATATCCAGTGTTGCACTACTATGAAACTAAAACTTGAACCAGCTTTAATCCGTGTGCCTAGGAACCCTCAATTAGTCATATGCAACACTTGTCTTCCTGAATATATGAATATTAGAAGGACAGAGGTCAACAGAACACGAGGAGTTAGGTCAACACTTGAAATAAATAAAAGTCTTCAATAAAAGCACAGTTTTGTTCAGGTGTATTTATATTTGGTGTCGGTAAACGTGGAGGAAGCTACAATGAGATCATTTGAAAGATGAAGGTGTGTGTGTGTGTGTGTGTGTGTGCGCGTTTACCCTGCTAGGCTGCGACGGTGTTGCAGCAGATCCATTTTCTTTCCCATTAACACTCGCGCTGCCAAATATGTCGTCAATCTGAAAACAAACAAACGGCGATCAACAGAAACTCATACGTTTGCAATTTCTTTATATTTCAACGTTTTAAATGTAGCGTCAAAATTATTACCTGGTTTCCAGAGTTTGGTGGGCTTTTAGTTTCTTCTGTGGAATTCCCTGGATTTGTGATGTTTAGACTCCTGTTATAGAGAATAGGGAAAAAAAACATTCAACATCACATCCATTAAATATTCTCATTATTATGGTCGATTGTTAAATGAAACGTGAATAAAAACCTCTGCTGCTCCTGCATGATATGCAGCTGCTCCAGTTTGGTTTTGTGTTCAGCTTCCATGCGGTTCAGCATGTCCCGGATTACCATCATAAAAGAATTAAACTACAAGGAAACACACATTAGCTGAAGTTATGAGAAAAAAATACCCTTTATATAAATCACATCCACTAACCAGTGGTGTACCTGATTTAGATTGAGGTTGTTGTCGATACTAAGAGAGACGAGGTGGGGCAAACTCTTTGTGGCGAGATGCTCTTTGGGGATGCCAAGCTTCTTGTGGGTAAAGGTGCATTTATAGATGCCTAAAATAAGCAGCAACCAATTCAGATAAGCATTTAATGTTTTTTTTTTAAGTGTAAGAAAGTTTTGCAGCTGTTTGTTTACCCAAAATGCCCATCAGGACAGCTGGCTCTCTGGAGGGGATCTGCTGAAGGAAGGGAAGGATTTCATCGATGACAAACCATTTATCCAGATATTCCAGAATCTTCCCCAGACACACCAGGGAGTTCACTCGCACCTGCACCAGAACACGAGACGTAGATTAATTAACTTAAATAAGAAATAAACAAATAGATAAGCGAGAGCAGAGCAGGAACGACTGATGGAAGACTCACAGCGAGAGAGGACGTCTGCAGGCAGGCTGACTTGATGCGCGGGATGAGAGAATTCTTCATGGACGGATAGTCAATCAGGTTGGCAAACGTCGGGATGATGTTCAGGCACAGCTCCTGCTCAGCCAAGAAGAAGATGTTACAGAATGTGACAGTTTTATGATGCCAAGTGCGGCATCTGCACTCCCTGTCCTCTGGAGATAAGGAGGTGATTCAGAAATGCTCCAAGATTTTGCTGCAGAATGCTTGAAATATGCACAACAATGCTTTAGGGATTGGCAGCCAGTCTAAGAGAAACTGAATGCACTTCAAGGTGGCGATGTCTAAAGCGAAAAGAAAAGCAGCTGAAAGCATTTTTATAACAGTGTCAAAATATGATCATTTTCTGATTTTTTATTTTTTTTTTACTTCT
The DNA here is from genome assembly GCF_904066995.2 of Poecilia reticulata. Classification (NCBI taxonomy): domain Eukaryota; kingdom Metazoa; phylum Chordata; class Actinopteri; order Cyprinodontiformes; family Poeciliidae; genus Poecilia; species Poecilia reticulata. The sequence continues at coordinate 6,650,303 of NC_088852.1, read as the reverse complement.
GGAACTCAAAATCAAAAACTGAAAATCATATTATATAGACTGAATTGCTTATCTGTTAACTTGGGTGTGAATGGCTTACAGCTTATGAAAACCCAGAATTATGTTTCCAACTGCAATAAAATCTTACAATAAAAAAAATTATAATATTCTAAAACAGAAATGCATTGGTACAGAAGGGAAAAATGATGACACACAGTCACTTACAGCCTAAGCAAGAAAGGTAAGCCACAACATATCACTGCAGAAGAAACTGGTTGTTTACAAAATGCTGCAATCATGCATCTTAAAAGGAAAATTTAGTGGAAGGAAGATGTTTGGAAACTTATTTCTTTGCTGTAAGACATATTGCAACAAAATGTACAAATATCCAGTGAATCTACATTCTTGTTTTTGAATTTAACTACTGAAATAAATAAAAAATGATCAATGACATTCTCACTGAGATCCACCGGTAAAAATAAACCGAGTGAACAGTTTTCCATCTGTACCTGAATCTGAACTGAGGAAGCCTCCACAGCCCTGTAGACCATGGGAAGCACGCTGTTCTTGATGTCATCTGGCGGCGTCTTGGTCAGCAGCAGGTCCATCTTTTGCAGGAATATTAGCAGGATCTGAACAACAAACACTCAGTTAGGGCGAAACTCAGCAGCCTGTCTCTAGAACAGCATGAGGGGAAGTTAGATGTGATCAGTGAATATGATCTGAATGAGTTTAGTGCAGATGTTATTGCTAGACACAACACAAGTCAAGCTTCTAGCTGAGGTGCGACACGTTCACCACAAAAAAGACCACTCACCATGTTACTAGCCTGAAGAGGCGTGGAGAGAAAAATACAGAGAAAAGACTTAAAACGGATGCAGTAAACCCAAAGCAGCATGCTCTTTAGTCAGGTTCAATTTACAGTTTTAAACATGCATGTCATCTCTTGAGCTTCTCGAGACAAATCAGATACATTTGACAAATTTTACTTTTTTTAATTCCAACTTTCAGAATTTTCCAAACGCAAAACGTCACCTTAAAATCTCGGCATATAGAGTGGTGAGAGTTTCAAAAGGTTTTCCATGGATGGACGGGCATTTTAAACAGGATAGTGAATAAAGTATGGAAAAAGTAAAAAAAAAAGTCCATTCTTTATCTTCTTTTCCCATACTTATCCACACCTGGACAATACTTAAATCAGATTCTTCAAACAGGAACTCTGCTTAAATATCTTAAAGAATCAGGTGTCTCCAGCACAAGTCTGTCCCTTGGTTCTACCTGCAGAGGCTCCTGCTGTTTGAAAACAGGCGTGAGGTCGGGCAGGATGAGGCGAACGTACTCCTCCTTGGTGCACTCTTCGGCAATAAGCAGCACATTCGGCAGCACAAACGGAACCATGTCTGGGTTGACGAACTCCGAGGTCAACGCCGGCAATACGCGGTACACCACAACTCTCTGGGCGGAGAAGGAACAAAGTATTCAAGCATGGGCTCAAGGGAAGCAAAAGAATCACACTTTGAATTGTACAAGTATTGTTCTAAGTTTACCTTTGGTAGCTTTGGCAGCACTTTTGGTAAACCTTTGTAGAATTGAGATTTCTGCAGGTTGTCCCGTTGGAAGAGTGTGTCAAAGTACTGCAACGTTACGGCCCCGACATCATCGAAAAATGGAATCTTGCATTTGACATAAAGATGCGTAACATGTCAGACATGAACATCGTAATTGGTCTGTTTTTTTTGTATGTTTACTGATGGACTAGAAGAGCAAACCTTGGTCATCTGGTCTGCATCCGGTCGGACCGTCGGCGACACGCTGAGTAACATCTTGACGTGCTCTCGTACTTCCTCCGGGATCTTACTCAGCAGTGCCGGATTCATGCTGCTCAGCTACAAATTTAATAGAAACGTTAAAAGAAAATGAATGAATAACTGAATAAAAATCGACACCCCACTTTGCACGCGTTCCAATTTGGATCTGGACTCACCTGATCCAGCTGCCTGCTGAAACTCTTAAAAATATCATGCTTGTTGACTTGGATTACAGGCTTGCCTTCGTTGAAAACGGCGTGCATTATGACTCCGAGAGAGTACATGTCGGAGGCCGAGTCGCAGCTGACGGACAGGATGTATTCAGGGGCCAGGTACTCCGGGTTGGGGAGGCAGAGCGGCGGAAGGTTGGGCTCCCACTCTTTACATGTGTACTTCAGCTAAATCCAAGAGAAAACAGGGGTGGGAATCTGAACGAGGAGGAAAATAAAAAGACGCTCGATGAAACTTCTGATCTGTACTGTAAGTACCTCAGCGTCCGAAGGGTTAGTTGAGGATATGCTGAAGTCAAAGCCCATGATCTTCCAGGCTCCGCTCTTATTGAGGATGATATTATCTGGACACAAGTTGCCGTGGACCATCTTAACCCCACTGTGGAGAAACGACAAACCCTCCGAGATCTGAAGGGACAGAACAAACAAAAACAAACACAAATGAGCTGGATTTTGAACAACACATTACAAAAGCTTGACATCCACTTTAACTGGGGATTCTTTTAAATCCAGAAATGCACACACAAAAAATGATTTCAGAAAGGCATCTTTTTTTTTTGTCCAAAGGAAAAACGTCAGGTTCTCTTTCTGTGCACATCCTTAACCCCTAAAGAAATATAAAAGTATGCCTGCATTGAATAATACAAGCTAAATAGATGAAGGAAGAGCCTAATAGTTTTAATGAAATAAAGCAAAAATGTAAGTTAAACTGAGAGGATATCTTGTGAGGAAATGAGCTGGCATTCCAGCCAGCCAGACATCATCACAGTATTGACAGGACAAAGGCGAGGCTTGCAATTGATCTGGTTTTACTGGCTTTTAAACAAAACAGCATTTGAATGCATGTCAGGTCCACGGGAGAAGAACACGGGGTTCTGAAACCTGCTCAACAGCTGCTAGGAACCCTTAAACAATCCATTCGACTGGGTGGAAGACCTGCTGCCAGCCTGACATTTAATAGACCAAACAAATGTCTAAAGCAAATGCTAAACTAATCAATCATGACCACAAATATTACAATCAGCTTCAATGCATCCAGTCTCACCTGTAGTAAGCCATATTTGGTCTCCACATCATAGAGTTTGTATTCTTTGATGTCTTTGGGCACGGGGCTGGGCAGGTTGTCCCACTGGCCCAACACGTTGGACAGACTGGCAAACACTGGCTCTGTGCAGAATGCCAAGCAGTCCCTGGAGGCCGGATTAAAAAAAAGAACAGCTTCATCTATCATCCTTTGAATATTGATTGAGCCTTTGTTCGCATACAACAACCGCTCAGGCAGACAAAACAGTTTGTTCTGCATCGTTTTCATCGCTGTGACTCATTTTTGTTTGTCCTTGATAACGCCGCTGCGTGAACGCATCGACGCTCGTCTCACCGTGACTCTTCCAGCGGATGCTGCACGGTCAGGAGGCGCGGGTGACGCAGTCTGGTCAGCTGCTGCACCCCTCGCTTCAGGGAATCAATGATTTGGTCCTTGTCGAACTTCTGATACTTGTCGATTATCTTCTTATCAAACACAAACACTGCTACTTCCTGAGCGACACAAAAACAGAGCGTGGACATTAGAGGCGTCCAGCTGTGGAGATCTGTTTCAGGATTTCCAAACATTAATTAATCATTGACAAAGAGACCGAGTGCCCAGGAGGGTGTGAACACACACACACACCTGTTTGGTAGACTTCTTGGTGCCATTGTAGATCCTCCAGCAAAGGCCAGGACCTCCGCTCGCGATATGTCGGCCAACCTCAAATTCCCGCGTCACCGGGTTGCCCATGACGGCGCTGGTGACATCTGCCGTCACTTTAGTGACGGTGCTTTTCAGTTTGTTCAACATCGACTCCATGTTCAGGCTTGATCCAGCAGCTGAGGCAACACATCAGTGGTGAACACAGAGGACAGACAAGCAGTTTAAACAATGTGCAAACAGAGGGGAAATAATATTTTTTTGCAATTACTGAAAGAGACAGCTGTACTGCTTTTCTCAGAGAGAAGCTGAAACAGGAACCCTGAAGCACCTGCATGAACATTTGCACATCAAAGAGCCCACCAGCATTAAGGCTCTTTATAAACCAAAGCAGGGTCAAGCAAAACATTCCTGTTTGCGCCGAAACACTTTTGTGCTTCGACAGTCTCCTAAGGAGGTTGCAGTACTATAATTTAAGACGTGAAGTGCTCAAAAAATAAATATTATATTAATCAGCATTCACAGTATAGATTTATAACAAACCCAAGATGGTTTCTGTAATCCAGGTAAAATGGGCAGTGCACTATAAACCAGCTTTCCCCTAGCATGAAAGCTAGGGTTTTAATTAGTTGGGGTTTGAAAAATGTTACAGAGGCCAAAAAAAAATCACACGTTTGCTCTGGTAGACATTAAGTGTAAAGCTGCTACATGGACTAGTGATGTCCATTTTAAAGACAATGACCAGCTGAAGACACTTCCTTGCAAGACATGTCAAATATTCCTAAAGTAGGTTAAAAACATGGCTTAGCTACACAACTTGTTACTGCTGATAGGTTAAGCCACGCTTAAGTGATTAGTTAAAATTAGTAAGCGTTATTTCCTCTTTATCAGACAGGTCTGATTGTGAAATACCTTGGGGTTAGCCAAGTTAGCTGTCTTGTATAGCCTAAAAGCAAACATCCACTCCAGCCCAGCAGTGACATCAAAACTATCGTAAATGTGTCATTTGAATACTTCCTCTGATTTGTGACAAAACCCTTCAACTGACATTATCCTTACGAAATGCTGTCAACAAATATAAAGTATTTTCCTAAGATATAACCGAGCTAACAAACTAGCCGCCAGCTATGCGCAAGTAAACAGCGGCGTTATAAACAAGAAACAGCCATTTTCACCCAAAATGTGTCACTTTAACCCCCCCAAGCTACTTACCGGAATACAAAAGAGACTCTCAGGTTTCAGTCTGGTTCTAAATGGATTTCATGCGGCGCTACTATCAGTAATGGCTGTGAAACACAGCCCCCATGTCTTCTTCCAGCAGCATACGAAATGAGTTAGCTTAGCATGCTAGGTAAACGACAGAGCTTACTTCCGGGAATTTTTCAGAGGCGTCAGGTGAGCATACGTCAACATTTTTCCTAAGAAAGAAAAAAAAAGTATCGAATTATTTCAAAAAAATTTTACTTAAGTTTTCACTGGCATAAAATGTAACAACTAATTGTCAATAATGTAAATTTCGAACAAAACAGTTTTAACAGCAATGAGCTAAGTTTATACAATTATTTCCTCTAATAATTAATTGTCCACAGAATAACGAGCCAAGACTGATAAAATTTAATTTCCCTCTGGATTAAATAAAGTATTTTTGAGTTGAATTGAACGTGTGAATGAATTTTCAAATGGAGGTTTTCAAAACAAAAACTGAAAAGTGTGGCATACACTTGAAGAAAAAGTAATTTTACATACTTTTCATTTTGTTATATAAAACCATTCTAAAATTATGGAGGACTCCAGGTCCTCCATAATTTGTAGATAATCTACTGTAACTGAATGCGGTAGAATTACAAATGGATATGAAAAGTTTTGCAAGACGTTAACTGACTCACAACTAAACAGAGGTAAGTAAGTAAAATAAAATACAAACTTATTGGAGAGAACAGCTTTTATTGCATGTTCTGGTACATGTTTCAACATCATAAAGTGCATTCTGTCCTGATTTTAGTGTTAGCAAATGACAAAACTAAAAAACGAAGAGTACATAATGGTTCTAGCAACATGGTTTTAAAAAATCATTACCAACTTCTCACATTTCATCAAAGTTAAATTAGTATTCAACAATTATGCCAAGTCATAACACACAATATCCTTTGTATTAATTCAAGTGTTTAAAATTAAAAAAATAAAAATAATGGTTTTGTATCCTCAAAACACCTACAATTAAAACCTGAAATGTTACCCTGAGCTACATCAATGCCAACAGTAATCTACCTTTTCATTTCCGTTCATTTAAATAATGTAAAACATGATTCATACCATAAACGTCAGTGACATTAGTCTTCAGTTCTTTCATCAAAACAAGATAAGCTACAGAAAGTGTTTTTTAAACAACTGATACGCTGAAATATAAATGCTTTATGAAGAAGGGCAGAACAGAAGTGCAGAGTAAGAACCTATAATCAAAACAAAATTAGGGTTTGTCCAAATCTAGCATCTAGTTTCAAATATACTCAATTGAATACAAAAACTTCACCACATAAAAAACATTTTCAGATTAAAAAATAGTCCTACCCCTGTCTGCTTTCCTAAAACAAGACTCAAAACCAAAGCAACAAATCTCAACTATAATAACCTGATACATTTAAAATGACCGTGTTAAAAATAATTTTCTTTAGTTTAACAATATTTGAATAAGCTGCAATGTTTAGCTGAAAAATGTTTCGTGTTCTTTCTGCTAGACATTCGATGGGTGCATTCCAGTTATTGCTACCGAACCTCACACAGCAGTACTTGTTTTAGAAAGAGCTAGAAAAATGCTGGAGGAAGACAACAGGGTGATGTTTTTCAAACTCTTTGAGCAGCTTCCTCTTCTGCTTGGCAGCCATGTTGGCGTTGGATGAAATGTCTCGGAGGAGTTGTCTGAGGCTTTCCAGAGTCGTGGCGTCACGCTGATCTTCGTACTCCTGAGGGGTTACCCGCTGGCAGAACGTGAACGCTGCTACACATAGAGAAACATTTACTTACTCTACGTTCAAAAGACGTTCCAACTTGGAGCAACAGCGCCCTCAAGTGGAGATAAAAATTAACTACTAAACAATACCGTTCTCGACATCAAATGCAGTTTTTTTGTTGTTGTTGTAAAAAATAAACATGTAGAATTTTTTTTTTACATCAGAATACATATTCATATGAACGGAGTTGTTATTTTAGATGGGTGGTTTTAACTTACAAGCCACTGAGTCTGGATCCTTCCCCTGCTGCAAAGTCCTCAACGTTCTTCTCACCGCTTCAATAAGTGTTGCAGGAGTCTTTTAGGACAGGAAAACAAGGTATACAAAAAAAAAAAACACAGAAAATCACTTGAGTACGTTTACATTTTCACATTTCAGTACAATCACAAACAACACTTCATTCAGGTTTTAGTCAAACACAAAGCAGTGCTTAATTGCGAAAAAAAATCTAGAAAGTGTGCTTTGCATTTGTGTTCAACACTTCTTTACTCCGTCACTACCAGATGAAATCCAGTGCAAACATTTGCTTAAGGGGTTATTAATGTTATGTTATTGGTGGCATCATAATGCTGCCACCAATCTTCCCACAGTTGATGGGAAGATTGAAAGACCCAGACATTCTATTTGTAAATGTTTTTTAAAATCATATAATTTTCCTCCAGCTTTCAAACTATGTATTATACTCCTTTGCATTGATCTATGGCATAAAATCCTAATAAAAAACACTAAAATCAATGACTGCAACATGTAAAAACATAAACAATTTCAAGGAGAGTGAATAATTCCATTAGGCTCTTTAGAAATACAGATAATTTTTCAGTTTCTGTGGAAATTGAAAAGTTCTGAAATAAATAAAAAAGAAAAGATTTTACAAGACCAACAGCTTCAACAGAACAGAAATCCCTGAAAGCAAAGTACCTGGAAGAGTTCAGCATGATGGTCCATGAGAAACAGCACCAGCGTTTCGCTCTGGGGTCGAGTGAGTTCATGATTCTGAACAAGCCCTCTCTGAAAAGTGCGGCAGACCAAAGTCCGATTATCAACCTGAAAGAAAAACGCCCCGAAATGAGTCAAAAAGCCCTCAGTCAGTCACCACAAACAGTTACTTTAGAAACAGGTCTCCTACATATCTACAACTACCGAGGAAAAGCAGCTGTGAGGAAAGGAATCCATGCTTGTTACCTGCTTCTGCAGCCGGCAGGCGTCTGACCGAGCTGCGGCTGCCATGAAGGTCAGCAGTCTCCTCAGTTCGTCCCTCACGCTCGTCTCCAGCAGCCGCAGACACAGCTGAGACGCTCTGACGGCGTCCCGCGTCTTCCCGTCGCCTGGAAACACACAAACGGCCTTAGAGAGAACAACCGAAGCTGCGTCTGCACGTCTTGTTTCCTGATCTTACCCAGCAGATTCAGAATAGCAACATGGACGTCCAGGTAGCGTCCTGATATCAGCGCCGCTTTTTCATGTCCGTTGTAGTACTTGGCAATCGTGTCAAAGAGCAGTCTCTTCTGACTGGCTGTCTGCTCTGCATCGTCACCGTTATGGTGGCTGAGTTGTTCCCCTGTGACCATAATCAGCTGGTCCGGAAACAGTTCTAGGCAGTCTGCTGCTGCCGACAGCCAGGAGTCCAGCCTGAAGGCGGGGGGAGAAAGTGGTTAAACAATAAATAAATACAACCAACACACATTGAGACGGGTTTGATGAGGTCCTGACTGGAGCAGGCTGAGCGTGTCGGGAAGGTCTCTTTCCAGGCAGGTGTTAGAGATAACCAGGTCGTAACTGGCCAGCGGAGTCGTGCAGGATCGGAGCCGAACCCTTTGAGGAGAGGTGAGGATGGAGTCCAGCACCGGCAGCTCCACGATGTGCAGCAGCTGCAGCAGCGTCTGCTGCTTCCAAACCTCATCCACCACTAGAGGGCGGGAGGGGAAAGGGCAACAAAATGGAAAATATGAAAACCATAATACTGCCAAATAAAAAGCTGGCAGGTTTAGTTTATCATTACCAGCTTTAGACAGGAAGCCAGAAGCTGCCGATGCTGCGTTCAGAGCCGGAGAAAACGACGCCCGCAGGTTGATGGTCCTGAAGAGCCGTTCAACTCTCCTGTCTGACGGTTCGACAGCAAGAGGGTTCGATATGGTCCTCATCTCATGAAGCCTGCATGACAACAGGAGAGGAAAGATAACAACATGTGATTTCAGGTATTTTAAACACAAACACAACCAGTTTGAACATATAACTGGCACATAAAACAATGACGTTTTTAGTACCAAAGTGTTGAGTATAGAATAGCAGATAATAATCCGACCTTGAGGTCTTTTTCCTCTTTGTCTCGTGTTCATCCAGCAGCATGTTCTCTACGTCACTGCCGTCCTCCTTCATGGCAGGACCGCTTCTCGTCCTCTGCTCCAGAAACCGGTAAAGGCTGCCGCTGCTGTCCTCGAAGGTCGCCTCTTTGTCCGTGCGAAACAGCTTGGTCCCCACCGGCTCAAACACCTTGGCCTCCATCAGGGCCTGGCAGAGCCGAGCGGCCTTGAGGCGAGACACCTCGCTGGTGCAGAACACCACGTTCTGCATCAGGTAGCTGAGAACCGCGTCCACGGCGTCCGAGCCAGCGAAGCAGTCGGCGTGAACGCGGAGGTGTCTCCTGCAGCGACGCACCTCCACCTGAGTCCGCAGGGCATGGATGATGTTTTGCCACAGCTGAGTGGCGCCGAAGGGCCTCGAGAAATCTGCTGGAAGAGCAGGACACAAATCAGCCTGAATGCCAAGGTTGAATGTTCTGATCGACTTAGTATCATATTAAACATTTTCCTACAAAATGAAGAAACTGGTTGCCTTCACAAGTCACCTAACTAGTAAATACAGTCTAACTGTGCATAGTTTAATTTGTAAGTACTATAAATACAGTTGCTCTGTGAGGTGTTTCAAAGATCACCGGTTTAACAAAAACCCAGCGCCATTGAGTTCAAGGAACACACCAGACTGATCTAAAATACAACTTTTAGATTTGGTTAGAGTGAAGTAAAACTGACACTGTGGCAATGTGAAGGTGGCAGGATTATGCTGTCGTCATGGTTTCTTCAGGGAGGACAAGGAAGTTGGTCAAAGAAGATGGGAAATGGATCATGGGAGAAAAGCTGTTAATCCAACACACTGGATACCCAATAGTAAGTAACAAATTAAGTTCTCATAATCAGTATTAAAGTTTACAGAAACAAGCTGTAAAACAAGAAAATAGCTTTAAGATTTCCTATCTTGGGCAAAAACCTGTACTGTATGAACAACCATTCAGTGTTCAAAATGAAAAACAACACGGCGTTAAGGGGACAACCTACTCATAAATAAACGGACAATAACAACCTGCTGCAAATACAGATCAACATATTTCTGCTACCATGTTCAAACTATGCGTTTGTTTAAATGTATATGCTAACTAAAATGTTACCATGAGGCGTATTTTCTCTGAAACTTCTTGTTTGGCTGTTCAACCTTCGAAACCGAGGAGTCAAATCAACCGCCATCATGCGACCATTTTCTTCTTCTTTGGTAAGTGAGCACACTGCTGCCCCCAGCAGGCGAGAAGAAAAACGTATGCCCTTCGTAGACGCACTGTGGGGAAGTCACATCCGTAAGCAAAAACGTCCTACTTGGGAGTATGGCAGGCAATTTTATCACATAAGAGTTGTACCCAATTTTCCAAACATTTGCGACTCTAGTCTTCCTGGTCAAAAATACCCTTATTAGAAAACGTTTTAAATATCTATACAGAAGAAAAAAAAATTATAATGTAAAAGGGTTTACTTTTGGCTGCATCCTGAATGAGTTTTTTTATTCCTTATTTTTATAAAGTCAATACAGAGTAAAACATTTCATTTGTGGAAATTAAAAAAATAATTATTCTTAAATCAACAAGATAAAATATATATGCTGCAAAGAGAAGGACTTATGTAGGTTGTAATGCAGGCTCCCCCTCTCTGAAACATCTCTCTCTGACCCAGATGTGACATTTTGTCCTATATAAGCTTATTTTCTATCTGAGGTCTTTATGAATATAATTAGTGCCCTGTGCCACTTTTAGAAAAATACACTGAGAGTGATGAGCAATGAATCCTAATACAAGGACAACAGTGAAGGACTCAAACATCAGTGATGGAAGGATAAAAGAGGAATTCATCTGATAAAGTCCATTGTTCTATGTCTTAGAAGAAGTGGCAGGAAAAATAGCGTTATTATTTAACAACATAGGAAAACAGTAATAAATTTAAGTACATCTGAGGCACTCACGTCTCACATGTTTATTACATAAAATGCAAATTTAAAAAAAAACTCTGTCTAAGCAAAGGCAAAAGTATTTGCCTATCAGGAAATGCAAATATTACAAAACACGACCAAGCAAATGATAAACCACTACTGACTAGTTATGACAAAAGATAGCACTAATGACTTGTGTTGACCAAGTAGCTAAATTGCATAATATACATTTATTGTAAATTATATAGTAAAGTAAAAAAATAGCTTGCCCTTTAAGACATCTTTTTCATTTTTATTGGAGAAAGTTTCATGAATACAAGATTGCAGTAAAAGAAAATTGACTCAAATTAATAAAAAGAAAAAGGAAATGTTTATCTGACCATTACTCTTGTGTCAGGCATTATGGTTTAGAAGTCATTAAACTGGGTTGTTAGATTTTATCAGGGATCCTTCTTTACAATTCAGATGGCCATTTTTGCCCTAGGTCCCACTAAATAAACCTGGTTTACATGTAAATGTTACATAATAATTTGAAAACAGACAACTTAATTTTTGATAAACATCTACTTTGGGGAATGTGTCATTACTTTTAAAGAATCAACATTTATTTTTATTAGGGTTTTCAGATAAAGGAAAACATACAATGTTTGCAGGATGGATAATGGGATGCTGATATTTTAGGGGGGATGAGCTAACACACAGTTTTTAGCCTGTGACGAAAGAAATAGATAAAAAAAATTTATAAACGCACTGATACCTTTAGTGTCAAATTTGTAGAGGTCCAAAGAAAAAGCTCCACAGACTACATTATATGCTATAACGGCCTGCCATACAACCTTGGTTGTAAGGCAGACTGGGTCATACCATTTGATTAAAATCTCTACCCTCCAGAATATTAGCCTTCTTCAGCCTTTTTCTGTGTCTCCTAATTATTAATATATATTTTCGCAACCAATTGAAAGCTAAATGTGTGACTTATAATGAAAAAAACAACAATTTCTGTACTAGCATGTTTAGCTCCAGGACAGCCGTTTTGTGTGTCAGATGGTTTGAACCGTTTGTCCTCAGAGCTTGGGACCTTTAAATACCAAGTAGAGTAGAACTCGACGGTGCTTAGACACTGTCAGTCTTCTTTTCTAGAGACTTCTGTCAGGTAAATGTCTATCATTATGAAACGTACTCGATAATTTGCGATTACATCTTATTAAATCGCTTTTCTTGACGACGTTGACTTTTAACACCGAGTGTCGCTTTGTTTTAGAGCGGAAATAAAGTACACATTTCGAGTTAAAGTCGAACACACCGTCGACGCTAACAATATAATCAAACTTCAGCCGTTGTACTACCTGAACTAGCAAGCAAAGCTCGCATGCTTTGTAGAAGGCGTATATTTTTGATGTAAATAAGATTGTTGAGTTTGACAAGTCCCTTCGTGTTAATCTTGTCGACTTGCACGGAATGCCTTCAGTCTGTGCACAATATGAATATCATGAATTAAAATCGAATGGACTGTCACAAATGTACACAAGGTTCTTGTTTTGGTCGGGAGGATCACGTGTACTCATTTCTTACGCGTGTATGGATGTTTTTTTTTTTTTTTATCAATGTGGAAAACTATGCAACCAAAGGTTTTCCATGGCAGGACGAGTGGCAGGCGGCAGCAGCCAATTACAGACGTTTCTGTGTAGCTAGTCCAGCCTTCCGTTCCCAAGGCTTTGTTTACATTGTACTGCGGTAATATTTAGAGCGAAGGGTTCATTTCTTCTTCTCATTTTTTTTAAATCGAGGGCTAAAACTGCCGGAATTATTTTTATTTTAAGCTAAATCAAAACAAGTAGGGAATAAAATGCAATGTTTAGTAAATAACACGACATATTAATATTTAAAATATGCATTTTATAAATAATTTGTATGTATTTAATAGTCCGTTATTGCAGAAAATCATAAGTTAATTTTCGGCTGTCAGCTTTAGCCATTAGTCAGAAGGCGGGGCTTACACGATTAGGCATAAAGTGATTGGTCTGCAGACCAGGCTGTGCACGTTAACCAATCAAATGTCGACTTCCATAATAATTATACTTTTGACAATTAAATACTATGGTTATTTATGATTTTTAACAAATAAAGAATTTAATGACAAACAGTTACACATTTCTTTGTGTTTTTAATTCATTCTGAATATATTTAGATCAACAAATGGTTAATATTTGTTTAATGCACTAATTATAGTCTAAGTTATCACATACAAATCTGTATCTAGAAACATTCTTTAAAATGTAGTTGATATTTTTATGTTTTTCTATATATTTTTTTCTATACATTTACCCCATTTTTAAATTTTTTTCTCTTTCTTTTCTTTTTTTGTCCAACTGGGTCAGTTGTTATACATTGTTATAACAACGTGTAATTAGTGAGCACTTTATGTTTTTAAATACACCTCTCCATATAATAATTCAGCCTTTTTATGGAGTTTGGTATTGTTATGATCCAATATCTTACATGGACTCAGACTGCTTGCACAAAAAAAAAAAACAGCAGATGACACCTAATCCCTAATTCTCTCCACTCAATCCCATTAGATTATCTTTAAAAACGTGTGCTACTTTATTGGAGCCAGCTGTCAATTTTAGCTGATGATCATTTTGCAGAAATTAGTCTTGCACCCCGACCCCCTCCCTCCTCTCATCCTCACCCCTTGAGCTATCTTTAAACTGCAAGAGCGGAGCACGTAGTCATTTTTGGCTGCAGATAACTGAGGCCAGGAAGAGAAGCAGCCCTGCCTTTCCACTCCTGCATGTCTTTGCTAATATTAAAAGAATAATTCTTCCTCTTTCGAGTGATAACATTTGCAAGTGCAGAACAGCTGGTGCATGGTCGGGTGTAACGCGATCGCTTCGGTTGGGTCGCTTTGTCAACTTTTTGTTGTCCTAAAAGTACTACCTCATTCATTGTCACAGTTTAATAAGGCGTTCTGTTGAAACACCACAACTGATATCCATCTCTGTAGCCATGGTAACTAGCCTGCCAGCTGTTTTGTAGCTGGTGTTTTTGTTGCAGCCGTAGCCTTGACAACGAAAACTATCGCCCCACCCACCCTCCGACTGCGGCACACGTATCACTTCCTTCCTTCCAGTTGAAAATGATCTGTCGCTGCCTGTTGATCTGTCCCATTAAAAAAAGGGTTTGTAGTTGTGCTGAGACAAAATGTGTTTTGCTTTCCCCTTTGCAGCTGGAAGCCAGGATGCCTCTAAATAATGAGCGACCCACTTCCACTTCCAGAAGTGAGGACCAAGGAAGCGACGCGGAGTCGTCGCTGGCCAGCGACCTGGACTGCTCCCGGGACAGCTTCAACAGCGACGGCTCCAGCAAACACTGCACGCCCTCATGTGAGTTCGCAATCTGAGGTTTTGATACTTAATTGCAAATGCATGACTGTTTCCTCTGTTTCCCCCTCGATTCATTTCTTGTTCTTCTCTTCGTTTTGTCCACAAAGTTGAAAGTTTGTGTTGAAAATTTGATTTCGCGAGCGATGCGTTTGCTAACGTTTTCTTATTGCGATACTAATTGTTTCAGCGACTGACCTTTTCCTGATTGTTGTCACGCAGCTTTAATGATCCTGTGTTTTCATCCCTGCAGCGAGTCCGCCCAGAACACTTCCTCGAGACGAGGTCATGGAGGCCGGGCGATACCTTTTCAATCTCAAACTCGTACATGAGATTGTCGTTGGAGACGTTCGCGCAGAACTGAGTCAAGGATCACAGAACAGGTGCTTTACTCACTGAATCCACCCGTTTCTCGCAAGAACTGATCAACTGCATAGTTTTTCTTTAGTGTAGTACTGAAGGAGACATGAGCAGAAATAGATGGTCAGGGATTGTTTTGATAAAAATCTTCCTGTTGTGTAGGAAGGTGCACTTCATTACAGCGTATCCACTGCATCCTATAAGGTACATTGTTTATTTCTTTACAGTTTATGGAACATGGTAAGACAGAATCTCTACAAGGCCTTTTGGGACAAACTGGAGAGTGAGCTGAACGAAGACCCGCCTGAATATCAGCACGCCATTAAACTAGTAGAGGACATCAGAGAGGTTGGTACAAAACTGGACGTTAACGGTTAAAAAAAACCACAACATTTTGTCAGCATAAAATAACACCTGAACTGAATGTTTTGTCTTCTCCGGACAGATCTTACTGCTGTTCCTCAATCCAGGTGCCAATCGGATGCGGACCCAGATCATGGAGGTGCTGGACATGGACCTCATACGCCAGCAGGCTGAAAACGACGCCTTGGACATCCAGGGACTCGCATCGTACATCATCTCCACCATGGGGAAGATGTGTGCGCCAGTGAGGGACGAAGAGATCCGGAAGCTACGAGAAAGCACAGATAACACCGTTACACTACTGAAGTAAATAAAACCCTCTGGCTTTATGTGTTTCAATTAGATAAATTGTGACCAATTCATTTCAGTTTGCTTCTCCTCGTGCTCATAAGGGAGATATTCCGCGTTCTGGACCTGATGAAAGTAGATAACGTCAACAGTACAATCGAAATCCTGAGGCCTCTTCTGCAGAGGAACGGAGTTGAATACCAGAGGCAACTTTTTCAGAGCATCCTGGACGATCTACCCAGTGAGTTTAAAAAAAAAAAAAAAGGATTGATCGTTTTGAACATCCTAAAACAAACGCATCCCAAAGCTGTAACCAAAACACGGCTTGTTTGCCAGCTGCTTTAAACCGCACCACCGCCTGGATCCAGTCGGCGCTGGAGGAGCTGCTGCTGGCCAGCGTCCGTCCAGAAAAACCTGATGACGCCGGGAAAGGTCAGCCGCCACTTCCTGGTCCCATCCAAATCCTGAATGCTGCCTGCCTGCGCTTTCTCACATGGGACTTTTCCAAGACTCTGGTGCCTGAGGTAATCTGTTCCCTAATATATCTGATTATTTTACTTAGGTCTGCCTAATATTGTACAGAAAATATTAAAAACAAATTTCAATTTGATCCAAACGTCCCAATTTTTTCTTCTTATTTCTTTTAGACTTGGGTGATGGACGAATACCGTCTAGAGGAGATCCAGCGGCAGCTCCGGCAGTGGGAGACGGTGAACGAAGTGCTGCTCATTGTGCACAGCAAAATCGGGGGGCCGATCCGGGGGGCCTCCTCGCTCTCCGACCGCCTGAAAAGGATGATCAGTGTTCTGCTGGAGGGCATGCACAAACCGTCAGTCCATCTCCATTCATGCAAGCACACTAATGATCGTTTTCTTTTACGAAGAGGTTTAAATGTTTGCTCTGTTTGCAGGGACTCTAACCTGGAAGAAACACTAGAGGGCGTCAGTGCTCAGGTTTGCAGTGAGCTCAACAAGTCTCTGATCGAGAGAAGCTGCCCTGCGCTGACCCCAGATCAGCAGGCGACCCTCACAGGACAGATCTGCAGCATCAGCCAGAAGGAGAACCCCATTCGCACTCTTGTTGGTATGGAAAGTGACAACAGGAAGTTGTTTTTGTGCCTTTTTTAGTCGAAAGAGTTTTTAGGAAAAAAAAAAAAGTTTTGTTACAAAAATGTATGAATTTATGGAATGGAAAATTAAGGTAAAACTTCTTTCTATTTCTGGACTTTTTTTTTCTTAATCTGTTCTCTATAGCAGGAGTTTTTAAAGAGACATTTTACTTATTTGGAACCACACGTCTTTTATTCTTTTAGAAAAAAGACGACTTGCGCATTGTGATATATATCTATTAGAAGTTTGCCAACATACTGTTTCAATTTCCAGGTTTTAACCTAAAACTTTTGCAGAGGATGGATCGATTTTCTGATATGCTTATTTGTGGAAAAGTATGTTAGAAAAAAGCACATTTTCCAATCTTAAACCAAAAATAAATCTTAAAAAAAAAAAAAAAAACATACTACTAGTAATTTTAGTGTTCTGTTGTGGAAATTCTGTGCAACAACTCCATGGGGAAAAAAATGATAAAATCTTAATTTTTAAAAACAATCTGTATTTTAAAACATTAGTTGTTCTTAATTTTCATCCCGAGTGATTGCAGACCTAAAGGTCCGTTTGTTGTCCTGTCCTTTCTGCAGAGGATCGCGTGCAGCAGTACTTCAGGTTGCTCCTCTCTGACCCAAAGAACCAGACTAAACTTGAAGAAGTATCAGCCAGCCTGACTGCCATCAAGCCCGAGCTGGTAGCCATTGGAAAAACATTCATCTCTCTGATCAACTACAACAGGGCCGTCTATGGACCTTTCTATATGGACATCATCAGGAAGCTGCTGTTTGGCAGCAGCCCACCAACCCCAATCCCTCATCAGCAACAAGCACCAAACTGTCATGTCTCTCATGAATAACAAAGAGAGTTTTTTTTTGTTGTTTTCTGCCAGGTATAGAGAAATATGGGAATGTGAGATGAGAAGACGTTAGACCAACTGTCGATGATTTAACAGGAACTAAAAGGAAATCTTGAATACGAGATCAAAAAAATGGACAAATAGGTAAACATGCTCGCTGCACCTGGATGGTCTCCATTTGTGATATTTATCACAACATTCTTGCAGTAAAACATTTGTCCACCTCAACTCTGACCTGCCTTTCAGAACCCAAACTCAGTGTTACAGTACTCCGTTTTCTGAACGTTATCCTGACATCCTAGTTCATTTCTTTCAAGCCCTTTATGCTCAGTCCTGTGAATAAGACAGTAAAGGCAACAGCTTAGTATCTGCGACACATGAAAAGTTATAAAGCAATACAGAAGATGTGTATTTTCAGCGATGTAGCGGAGATGTTTTACAGATTCCTTCCATATACATGATGTTTATTGCTATCTAAATACAAGAAGAGTATATTTGCGTGAGTTCTGGTAAAATTGTACTGTACAGAGTAAGTGCCACATTCAGTGCTCAGATTTATCTGTCAGAACTTGGATTTCTTTGTTACTTTGGAACCAAATATGAGTTTGTGTTAGCAGCTTGGTGTTGGAGTTCTTTATCATTGGCCACAGGTTGTGTTTTCACCAGTGGAGTGATTGTATATAGTTCTTTTTTTGTCTGTACACCTAAAAATGCAAACTTCTGTGTGTTTTTCAGTATTTGTTAAATTTGTTTGAACAAGTCGAGAAAAGAAAAGGTGCTGAACTTGCAGGAGATTTTGATGTTGAAACATTTCCAGCAAACCTTAACATGCACAAAGAAGAGCAGTTTACAGGAACACGTGGGAAATTGATTTTCTCTGTTACCACAATTAATATAATAAAACTTGAATTGTTGAATCTATGAAACCAAGTGAAACAATGAATTTAAAGTACTCCAAAAAAATAAAATGTAAAGTGCAAAACAGCTTTTATACATGCAACAAATTTATTCTTGCCAAATTTATTCTTTATGTTTAAATGAAACAAAAACTGAGATGCAGTGACTAAGATGATATTTGGAGGAGCTCAGATAAGATGTTAAATCTAAAAACACTGTACCAAATCAAACATGACAGTGGCAGCAGCATTCTGTGTGTCTGTTTTTCTGCCGCTTTCATCCACTTTCATAAAGTGGATCATCATAAGCTTAATGTTTTTAATTTGTTTAGATCACAGTTTAAAATGTTTACCTCCAATCAACATCTTTTATAACATGTATTGTGTGCTTTAAGAGGACACTGATCTCACACACACTTCTAAAGCGGTTTTGATATTAATAAATTACATAAGCAATAAGCTCTTGGAAAGCCATTAACTCTGATACTGAAAATATGGCGTTGGTTAATAATAGGCCACTGACGTTTACATTCTGATAAACCTATGTTGTCATCTCTAAACGTTACCAAGCAATACCAGTTACCTTCAGGTGTTGTATGTTTCGTACAGGTGTCAATGCACCTTACAGGGTTGAACTGACTTGTTTCCTGTTATTTTTATGACAATGAATTTGAATAAAGTGGTAACGTAAATGTCAAATAAACCGCACAAAATTATAACCACACTACTTCCAAGACCAAAGTCGAAATGTATATATTTGACGTATTTGTTATAGAAGTCAAATGTAACTGTGTACCACACAATAAAACAATAAGCGACACTGCTGGACCTGTACTTTGTTCTATTAAAATAGTATTTACGTATGTCTACGTGTTACAAACTTTAAACATGTTTAAGAAAATGAGCTAAAAGACTATTTACGACAGTTATGAAATTACTTGAACGCAGCATCAGTTTGCCCAGTTACAGATTCGTTAGTTCATTGCTCACGTGGTATAAATATCTTCCTGTGATTGGTTGTCTCTAACCGGAGTAGTTGTTATTGTTGTCTGTCCCGGAAGCTTGAAACTCATTGGGCGTTGTGTTATTCATGTCGAAAGAGAAATAAAGATAGATTTTGTAGCTTGAAGGTATCTTAAAAACGCTACATAACTTTCAGGACTATCTTTCAACAGATAGCTTAATATTTATTCACAGAAGATAGTTGTGAGTACTTGATTTCTGCTACTTTCTTTGTTTCTGTTTACCTCGGAATGTGTGAACTTGTCCAGACGTATCTTTAAGTGGTCAAAGTGTATCAGATATTCTGTGGCGACATTGGCGTCATACTTAAACTGTGGCTTTTGTTTATTATTCAGTCTGATAGTTTAGTTTCTCGTTAGCGAATTCGAATTTAAGGACTTTTAAGAATAAGTTTTAAATGCTACAAGTTAGTCTTCCTAAAAAAGCCGGATATATATTTTTATATTTCAGTAACATCTGATGGCATCGTACTCTACCTTCACCTTCCTCTTTGTCTTCCGGTGTATTTGTCTCATCCTGTATGAGTTGAAACTTTGTCCACATCATTTTCTGTCCGTCTCACTGTTGTGCTATTTTTACTATTGATTAATCTGACAGTAATTTCTATTTTAATTAACTTCTATTTTAATTGTTTACTGACAATTTTCACAATTGAAACCCGGTAGCTCACAGTTTCTTATTTGTAAATTTGAAAACCATTTAGAAATTAGTTTATTTCATTAATTCAGTTCCAAAATGGAAGCCAAAGTGTAATATAGAATTGCAACACAAAGTATACATTTCAAGCATGTAGTTCATGCAAAAGTAAAATTCAGATTCACAGAATTAAAACATTTTGTAATAATAATTAAAGCAAAAACAAAAAAAATTTTTTTTTTAATGCATCAATCATGTACTTTACATTATTTGCACTCAATATCTGGTTGCTGGTACTTTTGTAATAATTATTGCATCAATTGAGTGTTGCAATGCATGTGATCTGTACACTCCTATTTCTGCTTATATCAGTGACCTTTCTGACCTTCCTTCTCTGAGTTGGGTGTCAACTGCAGGCAAATCAGCAGACTTTTGTATTATTGTGTAGGCCATAAAATTAAAAACAAAAACAACGTTGTCATTTTTATTAATCTTGTGCACAATTTCACCAATTGTTTCCTGGCTAGTATAATTTTCCCCAAAGTTTATTCATGTTTTAAAGTGCATTTAAAGCATAACTAAACTAAACTAAATAAAAGTAAAGGCAGTAGAATAATTGACATAGTTAGTGGTGCACCACTAGCTTACAACCAAAACTGGGTTAGAACAAACCCAACCGCTCAGAGATATACCCATACATGGAAGAGATCAAGTTAAAGTGAACAGAATGTAGTAAAGGACAAAAACAGATAAATCAGATAATAAATATAATGTCTAAAGGTATGTATTATTGCATTTACATAAGAGAAGAAGTTGGCTGCAGATTTTTTTTTTTTTGGTTGAGGAAGTGGTTTTAATTCCAAAATAGAACTGAAGTATTTATATGCTTTTATTATGCAACTCGTAGCACAAAGTACATACAGCAGTGTTAGTTGCATGTGGTAGTTTAAATCATTCCTTAAACCTTTTCAGCTTAAAAAGGTCCAACAAAGTTTGTGTTTGTAAACAAAAAAGGTACGATTATTCTTTGTATAATCGTACAAAATAATTTACAAAAATCCAATCTTTATTCTTGACAGCTGTGTTTGATGATAACTGTTCCTTACAAAATCATAAGTGGAGAAAATAATGAATATTTCCAGTAATTCCAAAAGATACATTTGAATTAATTATTCTTTAATTAACTCTGTACAACTTTAAGTTAACCAAATGTCTGGTCAACTTTTGATTTGAGACCAACTATAATTATGTGGGAAAGACTCTCCTCGGTGTAATTAAGTCAAGTGCAGAATCTATGTTTATGTTGGCCTGTTTTCTCATCCCTGTTTTTGAGTATTCTGCTTCAATAAATATGAATACATTTTTTTCTGTTTTTTTTGTTTTGTTTTTTTTAGCATCTGAATGGTCTGTGACCTCAGCACTGATGGCGCTGCAGGAGCGGACCCGGAGAAGTCTGCTGCGTTTGCGCCACCAGCTGGAGCAGGACATCAGGCCGCCGGACCTCATGGACCACATGATCAGCGATGGCGTGATCACAGTGAATGAGGAGGAGAAGGTCCGGATTAAGGTGAGCCGAGTCAAACGACGTTGAAAGGCAGCCAAACTACTTCTGCTCCAACCCTCCCATTTGTTTCTGTGTTTGTGGTTTCTGTCTGCAGCCCACCAGAAAAGACCAAGCTGCAGCACTGATCGACCTGCTGCTGAGGAAAGATGACTGTTCCGTCATTTCTTTCTATAACGCGCTGATGAAAGAAACGCACCACGATCTGGCCAAATCGCTGTATCAAGACTTACCAGGCGTCTCCTCCAATGGACGAAAGGGCTCCTTTGACAGCTCCGAAACTTACGGTGAGAAGTGAGAAATTGTGGAGTGGCAGAGTTTCACCCTAACATTTTCCGCATTCTGAATCCGGATGCTTTATGTCAACTCTTTTTTGTTTTCCTCAACAGTCCAAATTATGCTGAGTGAAGGTGGCGTCCCACAGAGGCCTGTGGTGTTTGTCAGCAGACCAGAGCTGCTGAATCAGGTCAGGATGAAACTTGATTTGCTCCAGAAAGATGCCGGCGGCTGGGTTACGGTGTTCGGCATGGCCGGGTCAGGCAAGTCTGTGCTCGCCGCCGAGGCTGTCAGAGACCAGAGACTCATCGAAGGTGGATAACTAAACAACTCAAAGAAAACATGAACTCTAGGTTTTGCTAAATAGGGGTTATTGTTCCTTTTTCTCACCTCTTCCCATCTCCTGCCCGCAGAGTGTTTCCCCAATGGGGTTCATTGGCTGTCCATCGGTCAGCTGGACAAATCAGACCTGCTGGTGAAGATCCAGTCGTTGTGTTTTCGACTGGAGCAGAACCTGGACTCCCAGTCGCAGCACCGGCCGCCCACCTCTCTGGATGAAGCAAAGGAGCGTCTGCGCTTCCTGATGCTGCGCAGGTATCCCAGGTAAGCCGGACGTTCCTCTGGATGTGTGGAAAAGAATATCAGATTTTTTTTTTTTCTCTCTCAAAAATCTGAAAACATGTGCCGTGCATTAAAATTCACCCTCTTTATTCTGATACCTCAAAATAAAATCCAGTGGAGCCTATTTATACTGTTTGGTTATTATGTCTCCTTTTCCTTCAAACAGCTGAAGTATGCACTACTTTGTTTCGGTTGTGTTGAAATTACAGCAAAACACATTGAATGTTAATAAATGTTCTGAATTCTTTGTAAGGTTCTGTAGTTCTGGAAAGAAAAGAAAAGAAAAGAAAAGAAGAGAAAAGAAAAGAAAAGAAAAGAAAAGAAAAGAAAATTCTAGTTTTGTTCATGTTCATATCTTTATCTTTTTTGTTTCTGTTTTTAGATCTCTACTAATCCTCGATGACATCTGGGAGAGCTCGGTGCTCAAAGTGTTTGATATTCACTGTCGAATTCTTCTGACCACCAGAAACCGAAGCCTCACTGATTCTGTTAGCGGTATGTCGCCTGCCCTGAATGCACGTCATTTTCAGGAAAAAAAAACAACAACACAGAGCAGCTCTACCCACACTATGTGAATTATCTGCTCTTGTCTTTTCATGTTTTAGGTGCCAAGTATGAGGTGGAGGTAGAAAGTGTTCTGGACGACAGGAAGGCGCTGGAGATCTTGGCCCTGTACACTAAGATGAATCAAAATGCGCTTCCTGTGGAGGCTCGCGACATCGTCAAAGAATGTAAAGGTCTGTAAACTGGAAAAAAAAACACTAAAAAGTGGCCTCTGACAGTCCAGTAAATTTGAATGGCTTTCACTCTTAAACTGTGGCTTTAATCCACACATCGTCTGCCTCTCAGGCTCTCCTCTGGTCGTGTCTCTGATCGGCGCTCTGCTCAAAGACAAACCCAACCGGTGGGATTACTACCTCCGCCAGCTGCGGCAAAAGCAGTTCAAGCGCATAAGGAAGTCTTCGTCCTACGACTACGACGCCTTAGATCAGGCCATGGCTGCGAGCATCGAGGTTTTACCAGACGAGCATCGGGAGCGCTACAAAGACCTGACTGTGTTCCAAAAGGACGTCAAGATCCCCGCTAAGGTTTTTCTACGCAACATATTCCTCTTACACTTTTCAAGTCATCGTGAACACAGAGAACAAACATCAAATACTACATCACATTTAATGCTAAACACTCAAAATTGATAGGTAATTTTCTGCAGTGACTGAATTTTATGACTTTGACAAAAATTCATAAGAGAGACTATAAGTTTCCTTTCCCTCATCTTCCAGTACTGTTCTTTACTTGCTTGATCTAGATAAAAAATAATAATAATAAATAAACATACAAGACTTGTCTTTCTTTTCTTGTAGATTCTGTGTGTTTTGTGGGATCTGGAGCCAGAGGAGGTGGAGGACATTCTCCAGGAGTTTGTCAACAAATCCCTGCTTTTTGTAGACAACAACAACAGTAGACTGAACCTGTACTACCTTCACGACCTCCAGCTGGACTTCCTGGAGGAGCAGAACCGAGATCAGATACAGGTTTGGCCCCTTTCTTTTGTATCTTAACATGCCAACTCTGAATAACTGATTAGCAGAAAACAAGCGGACACCATGTTACCTGATCTGTTATAATATATAAAACAAATACAACTGAAAAACAATGTCAGGTTTATTGACAGACATCCTGCCACATTTCAGAGTCTTCACAAGAAGTTGGTGGACCAGTACCGCCATCACTACAGAGAGTCTGTCCCCACCTTTGGAGACGAGGGTCGTCTTTATTGGATTAGATTTCTCACCTACCACATGGCCAAAGCCAGGATGTTCCAGGTGAAACTCGGCTCCGTTCCAGCATGTCCATTCAGTTAGACAAGCTCACCTTGTCTTCATCATGTCTTCTTCTGTTGTCCTTCTGGGTAGGATCTGTATTCACTCTTGTTCTCGCTGGACTGGGTCGAGATGAAGGCGAAGGTAATGGGTCCAGCGCCCCTCATCAACGACTACATGGAGTACGGACCCATTCTGGACAAAGAGGTCAGTGGAACGCGGCGAACTTAGCTGCCATCTTTGAGGCGGTTGGGAGTTTTCCTGCATGTTTTGCTCTGTTCCCAACCAGACCAGTGAAGTTTGCAGCCAGTTCCAGGAGTTTCTGTCGCTGAACGGCCACCACCTGGAGGAGCGTCCGTTCCCCGACGTCGTGCAGCTCGCGCTGTCTCAGCCGCACTCCTCCGCCGTCTACAGACAGGCTCGGGAAAAGGCGCTGGACCCGGCCAACGCTGGGACGCTCTACTTTGAGTTAATGTATGAAAACAGTTTTATTTTTAATGCAAAATCCTAGTTTTGGCTTAGTCAAGCTGGAGTGGCAACAGTTATTTTGTAGCTCTTCAATTATCTTGTACTTAACGACTTTAGGAGATTATTCATTTTAGAAAAATACTCATAATAATCTTCCATTCTGTGTTTTTGAGTGTATTTGTGTATGTCTTTACAGAAATAAGAGCAGCGTAGAAAATCTGTCCCGTTTGCTGATCCACCCTCACCTGGGCTCCATCTACTCCGCCTGCTTCTCCCACGATGGAACCAAAATCGCTTCCTGTGGAGCCAGCAAAACCCTGAAGGTATCTGGAGCAATATTGCAACCAGAAAGGCAAAGAAACATAATTGCTTATAAATATTGTCAAATAAAATAGTTATTATATCACTTTTTTTTCTTTATCTCAAGTTATATGAAGCAATGTTTTTAACTCAAAATATAGATATTTTACATTTTTTTATTACAAATCTTAAGTATTAAGTATTAAGTAAGTTTTGTACATTGAATCACTTTTTTAATTAATTGCTAACCTGATTTTAAAATTAGATGTGTTTCTGATTCAGTAATGCACCAAATAAATCTCATTTCTGTCTTATCGATTTTGATCATTAAACTCCTCTATTTCTTCTCTCAGGTATTTAAAAGTACCTCAGGTGAGAAGCTGATGGAGATCCAGGCTCATGATGAAGAGGTTCTGTGCTGCGCCTTCTCCCCTGATGACCATCTTCTAGCAACCTGCTCAAGCGACCGGAAAGTCAAGGTGAGCATTAGCTGCTAATCACAGCAGCTAATGAATAAAAGAGCAACTGAATGTGTAACTTATAGATGGAAAATGCTCCGTTTTTCTATTTAGACGTGAGATTTTATCCTGCAGGTGTGGAACATCCAGCAAGGCAAACTGCTGAGGATCTTTGAAGAGGAGCATGAAGAGCAGGTGAACCACTGCGAGTTCACCAACATGTCACAGCGCCTCCTGCTGGCCACATGCTCCAACGACAACTTCTTAAATGTCAAGGTGAGGAATAGCTCTGGTTTCCTCTACATTCCTTTTCATTTTGTTCTATTTTTTTATGTCAGTATTTGTCACATTGTGTATTATTTCTGTTTCTTTAGGTTTGGAATCTGAACAAGCCGTCGTCCCAGAACACCATGTTTGGTCACTTCGAGCCGGTGAACCACTGCTGTTTCTCCCCTGATGATGCTTATTTATCCACTTCCTCCAACGACGGCACCGTTAAGGTGGCTTTCAGTCAGATTTAGATAAATACATTCACGACTTGAGTTGTTGTTTTATTTTAAACCTAAGAGTTTGTAGGTGTGTTAACAACAAAGTTTCTCCCTGCAGAAACTTAAAATCCAGTAAAACAAAATAGAAATATTTTTAAATGAACATGTTTTAAAGCTGGACTGATTTATGGTTGCTCACGTTGTGATCATTTTACCTTAACCACCCTTAATGGATAACATGCCTGATATTATAGCTTTGTTTTTCTGTCTTTGTGTTCACACAGTTGTTCCAGGTGTCTGCAGCCAACGAGTGGAAGACGATCGACGTGAAGAGCTTCTTGTCAGAAAGCGATGATGAGGACGTTCTTGTGAAGTGCAGCACCTGGACCGCAGACGGCAAACGCATCATATGCGCCGCCAGAAATGCTGCCTTGGTGAGCATTAATGCAGGAAAGCGAGAAATTTTGAATGCAAGTCAGGATGGATGACCACTCACTGATTATTATTCGACGAAAGCCGTCAAATGTGTCGGTTAATTAGTGGAAAGCCACTTTCTGTTGTGTATAACTTTCCTGCTCTTCCTTTGCGTATGCATTCATTTTAAGTAGGAATTAGCCTAAAGTTTTCCCGGTTTTGATCTCTTTTACATCCTTTTTAAATATAACAAGCTCTAAGGACACTCAAGATGCTGATATGTTTTGAAATTCCTGTTTTTTAGGTGTTTGACGTCCAGACGTCGGACATGTTGCTGGATATCAAGACGAATCGCCTGAGCACGGTCCAATACTGTCACGCCTGTCCTGCCAGTAACCTGCTGGCACTAGCTTTCTCAAATTATGCCATTGAGGTACTATGCTAGCTACGCTAGTACTTAGTTTCCTGTAACTTCTTCTGAAAAGAGGGGAATATTTTGCAGTGTCCTCCATATTTAGTGGCACCTCTGAAGATGTATAAAAATACCTTAAAATAAATGAATTAAAGCATAATTTCATACTGAAAGATGTGAGTGCATTAGTTGCTAAGCAATCCCAATTTATACCTTTTTACGCATTTTCCCCACAAGTACCAGTCAGTGTGGAGAGCGCTGTAAATCTCTTACATTTCAAATATAGTTTAAATTGTTTAATTTCAAAGTGTGGTTAAATCTGTTATTTGTTTCTGTGTGGTTTCTTTTAAGCTGTGGGATCTTGAGGAAAAGAAGAAGCGGGCGGACTGCAGCGGCCACCTGAGCTGGGTCCAGCGGGTCCAGTTCTCTAGAGACGGCTCTCAGCTGCTGTCCTGCTCCGACGACCAGACAATCAGGGTGAGAGTTTCATCCACGTGATGCTGTTGCAGAAGTTGGATGATCCTCCAGTTGCTGGTATCTTGACAGTTTGACCAACTTGGACATACAAGATAACGAACTGCTACATTTAATGCCAGCTGGGTTTATTTTAGATTCTAGTAACAGAAAAAAAACGTTTTTAATATTGATGTGAACAGCATGTGGTGACATTTAATTCAAGTCTGTCAGATGTAATCTTGGGAAATGCGCAACTTCCAAACTGCATGGTTTGACAAAGATTGAGGTTGTGTAACGGGTCAGAACCACCTGAGAGTGGATTTGAGCCTCTTGTGGTCAGGATGACCCTGAGTAAGAGCTGCAGCTGTGAACCCACCAGTGGAGGAGGAAGAAAACAAACCTCACCAGTCACAGCTCTCTTGCTTCAAACAGCCCACGCTGCTCTGTGGTGTTGGACTAACACGTCTTCTTCTAAGGAAAGCAAAACATGTTAAAGTCTGTGTGTCTCTGCCAGACTCTGCCAGTCCTCTGCCTCCGAACGGGATGACGGATACGAGTTTGCATTTCCTTCCTTGACTGTTTGTCCTTTGACAGTTATTGCATAATAACTGATTTTATGATACAATAATAAAGTCAGTTATAGGAACCCAAAGCGTTTTACAGTACTCAGCTACTGGATAGTAGCTACAGCTCTCCTGTCCAGAGGTGAGGCTGCCATACCCTACTGCCACCGTTAGCAGTGAAAGGCGGGTGAAGAATCCGGCCCAAGGACACGAAGACGGATGGAGGCGTTGCCACCATTTCCCTTTCTAACCCTGCAAAGCCTTTGGAAAAAAAGTCTTGTATAAAATCAGGTAAAGGTACTGAAATTGCATTTGCTAGGATGGGTGATTGTGCCTGGTGGACTTAATTTTTTGACACCAGGTCACATTTAAACCATAAATAAAGAAGCACAAAATCATGACAAATGTCTGTTAAAACAAAAAACTGTTATTAGCCAGGGTTTATTTTTTAGCCGTTTTTGCTTCCTTTCTGTGTTTTTTTTGGTAGAAATACCTGCCATAAATTGGAAATTTTTGTATTTATTTTTTAAAAGTGGCTTAAAACGGCCTGAAAACTCTCCTTGATCTGGAAAACTGCAATTTCAACATGAATTAAAAGTGCATGAACCCTGATTATTGGCACTGATGGTTGAAACGGTTTGAACCTGAAATTTTCTTGTTCCGTTCCTGCAACCGGTAAGAACACGGTCCGCATTCTTTTGTTCTTTATAATCAGCTCAACTTCCACAGAAACGGACCGACTTCCTCTGACAGTTTGTACTTGTTTTTATCTTTTATCATCTGTTGAATCAATGCAGGTTGATTTAAATGTACTGGACAAATATAATGAAGCACAAATATATTTGTAGCAGAGTGGGGGTTCACATGTCTTGCTTGTCATGTGTTGCAGTTGTGGGAGACCGAGAAGGTCCACACGTCCTCGGCCGTCTGCCTGAAGAGAGATTCGGACGTTCTCTTTAATGGTGAGGAAATCATCGTGTCGGCTGCAGACAACTGCAACAGACTCCAGGTGAGTTGTTATAGGAAAGCTGGTTTCCCAGTGAAATTGAAGCCGAACTGTACAAAGACACGGTTTCATCCCCTTGTTTTGTGTTTTTATCCCAGGTGCGGGACGGCAGAACGGGATCGGTGCTGTTCCAGTCAGAGGAGCTGCCCTGCAGAATCCGCTCCACATGCATGTGCAAGAATCCGCCTGCAGTGGCTCTGGGACAAGAGAACGGAAATGTGCAGGTAAAAAACTGGAATTTCATCCTTTCTATTCAAATGAAGAATCTCTTTACATTATCTCTCCACTTTCTTCGTCCAAAAACAGAAAATGAAAATGGTAAAACTGATCATTTATGTTTGACATTAGTTGAACTGGTTAAAGCTATGCAGACCAGTATGCACTTATATGAGGGGAAAAGCAACACTTCACACACCAATTGAAGGAAAATCAACAGCAGTCAGTGTTATCGGTCTGGAAAGAGTTACTGAGTAGCTTTTGTGAATCAGAGAGAGCTACTGTAACTAAATAGATGTAAAAAATGGATAAGTTTGAAACCTTCCTGGGAGTGTCGGTTTAGCAAGAAAACAAGAAAACATCAACAGCTCATCACAAAATACCCCAGAACAACATCTACAGCAGGCCTCACTTAGCTCAGATAGGGTGAGAGTTTATAATTTTATAATTTGGGAAGGTTTGGAGTTAAAAATCGCTGAATGCAAAGGCATTTTGTCAAAAAATATCTTGATTCCCAGACAGACAAAACAAAATTTTAATGAAAAAAGAAAACTGCACTCAGGAAAAGAGAAACATTTTACCAAAAACCAAACATGGTTGTAGTGGTGTGATGGTTTGATGAAAATCCTGAAGAGTCTTTTCCTGTCCGGCTGTAAGTTCCTGACCTTGAGCTCAAGCTTTTTTCAGTTATGCAGCAGGAAAATGATTGAAGGCACGCCAGCAACTCCACCTGTCTCTGGTTCAAATAAATGCAGATTTGGAGTGGCCTAGTCAAAGCATTGACCTAAATCTTAAGCTGGTTATTCATTAAAAAAAAGAACTCACCAATGTGGATGAATGAAAACAATTAATTCAAACAGCAAAGTAAAGTCAGGCTCAAACGCTTGATGGAAGATGTTTCTGTTACTAAGTTTAGTTTTTCACAGCACTGCCTGATTTCTTGTCCTGCTCTGTTATGGCCTTTGTTTTCTGTTTTGCTTCCTGCAGATCTTCGTCGTCTTGTTGCCCCACGTTTTGTAGAGAATACTGTAGGCAGAGATTGATATGCCGGGGTTCTTTGTGTCACCTTGTTTTATTTGTTTTTCCCCCATTCGGACTTCTCCCTCTGCAAATAAAAGCGGAGTCTCCTGGGACTGCAGCGTAGCGTCCCACAGCAGAGGGCGGCGCTAATTATTTAAGAAGTCCTGGAGAAGTTTAGCATTTTAATTACTCTTCCTCTCTGGACCTTCCTGAGCCTTTTCTCCAGTCTCCTGACCCAGGAGATAATTAATGGAGCAATTAATAAAACAGCAGCACAGATGGGCTGATCTCTTGAACTTAGAGGGGTGGGAACCATTTTTTAGCCTGAAAAACAAAACAAAAAGAAAAGTGAATTTTTTTTGGACAAAACTTTAAAGTTTCATTAAGGGATTAGGACCTGCAAAAATAGATGCACGGCAATTTTTGGAATCAAGAACATACATCAAAAGATGGGTAAAAAAAAAAGACTTGAAACAATATCCCTTATTAGCAACCTCAACAATTTCCATAAAATAAAATGAAACTGAAGTACTTTTGTATTTCATGCCTT
Organism: Poecilia reticulata; assembly: GCF_904066995.2. Lineage (NCBI taxonomy): Eukaryota > Metazoa > Chordata > Actinopteri > Cyprinodontiformes > Poeciliidae > Poecilia > Poecilia reticulata. Next base: position 6,619,806 of record NC_088852.1, on the reverse strand, counting down.
ACTCTTTTCTGCTAGTCTGACTTGGAAAATCACTCAATCCTGCCTACATCTACCAGGAGAGATGCCCAGCATATTTCTGCTTCTACTCCTCTGCTGACACCAGGTGGCGCCCTGCAATAACGCCCCGCAGCCACAAATCACTGCAATGCATTACTCCCCCCGTGCACCCAGAGGAAAATTAGCAATATCTTCTCGTGACATTGTCAGATGTCAGGTTGCTCCGCTAAAGCACAAAAGTGACCGCCGTTTAGTGAAAAATGTGGGGCAGAGAACAGTCTGCCTGTGCGCCTCCGGCACACAGGAATACTCCATGTGCTTGTGTTGTGTGGCAGGTGTCAGGGCTGACAGCTAGTCGGCTGCTGAGGACGATTGGCTGCAGGATCCGTCAGCTGCTGACGTCCTGCAGGGAGGTGCTGCTGGCTGTAGCTCAGTGCACAGGCAGGGTGCAGGTATTGTACGGCGGAGACAGAATAGAAGTGACTGTTTGTTTATTTGGAATACTAATAATAGCAAAGGGGTTATTATAACCGTTGGTTCATTCTTTGATCATCCAAAGTTGCGCATTTTGGAGAGTAAATCAAATTCCCGGTAGTGTTGCACGGCACTTTTTGTTTTTGCTGAATGAAATCCAGTTCAATCAGTTGGCTTCATAAGTCAGCTAATTAGTAATGGATCTTTCAGGAAGACTGTTACCTTTAACATAAAGTCACAGCTACAACGCAACAGTTTGGATCAGATTATATTAATGTGCTAAAATGGCCCAGTCAAAGTCCAACCCTAAACCTAGTCCACTTCATGTCCACAAACACATTTCCTGGAGTCTTAAATGAGATAACATTGAGTTTCTAGATATTGGCGATAGATGTTGTCCTACAAAGTATTCACTAATGGAGCTGAATGCAAATGCAGGCCACACCTTTCAGATTTTTATTCCCATTCCCAGGAGAACACACTAAAGTTTTCGCTTTCAATTTGGCAACAATCGGAACATTTAGTTTGTGAAACCCTTTCATATTAGGTCGAGTTCCTTCTTCCACCTCAACAGAAATCATCAGCTAAGAACTTGGCAGGCATGGCCTCAGGCTCTGTCTGCTCAGACGTTTCAACACTCTCTCATCTGAGCTCTGGCTGTTCTAGAACACGCCACAATCCCAGATGCTGCAACGCTGCTCAGCTTTTCTCACAGGTGTTGTGCTACACCTGATTTTTGTTATTTTGAGCGATTGATTACTAGTTATAAAACCTAGAAGTTATGATCACGGTTGGAAAGGGAAGGAGCTGTTTGAAAATGGGTCATCGGGATGACATTCAGCAAACGTCCAGAGAGTCTGGACGGGAACCATTCTGCCGCTGAAGAGGCTTTTTTGACCATCTGATACGCTTCAAGCTGTTTAACCTTTGACCAGGCCGTCCTAAATGCTGGGTTTTTTTTCTTCTCAACCTCCATTCAAGCTCTCGTGGCCAGCTAAAGCAATGTGGATGGCATCAACTAACTCACTCGCTCTTTGGTTACCTAGCAACAGGTTGAAACTGCCTGAAAATGAAAACGTCGGCTTGAAGTTGAAGGAGAAAAGGAGTGCGAAAGTTTGGCATTATTTCAGATATTTTAAACATAAAAATCATCAATAATTATTGTCATCGACTGATATTAAAGCCTTATATTTTGATGCGTTTTTTTTAGCCGTGCCGTCCAGCCGTCCACCATAAAACCTCCTTCTCTCCTTCCTAAACACACATCCAAACCGGCGTTATTTGACTCTTAGAGCTGCTCATGTTTCCGTGTTTGCTCCGTGTAGGTGCTGGCGCTGCCCTCAGGGAAGCTTTTAGCCACTCTGCTGGGACACACCAAGACCGTGCTCCACTGCCAGTTCTGCCAGAACGGACAAACTCTCATCACCTCATCCGAGGACACCACCATCAGGGTAGGTTATGCTTCCCCCCTCCTCCTCTTTCTGGCTCTTATATTTGGTTTTGCCAACTAATTGTCTCTTCCCTCTCCCGTCCCTCACTTTTATTTCCTCTCAGTTTAATGGGACATTTGTTCTCCTTCTCTCCTAACCTGCTTCCCATTTTTCTTCCTGGATATTGATTAATTTTTCCGCCTCCATGCCGATCCCTCACCTTGACTAAAGTACCTGCAGCACTAAATCATTCATCAGCAGTGTTTGGGTCTCTGGTGTTTTTAACCTGTTTAAACTCTCCGTTGGCCTCTTCACCTCTCCATTCTTCATCCCTCCTCCTCTGTGCCTCTCAGCTCTTTATCTCCTCTTGTTCCTCTGTTGACCACTTGCAACTGCCTCTGTTTGTATATATGTGTGTGTGTATACATGAGGCTGTTCCGCTCTGTTGACCTCACCATTCATGCTCCGTTGTTTATTTTCCCCTTCGCCGTTTCTCTCTCATTCCCGCCGTCTCTCTTTTCCTCGCCATCCTTGGGTTTTGCCCGCGGACGCCGTCCACTGCAGCGCTCCGTTCAAAACACGGCGCTCTCATTTTGTATTCATCCGGCTGCCGCCTGCAGCATCGCTATTCTCAGCCCGTCCGCCGGTTATTCAGAAAATATTCAGATTCATGCCGCCTGACATGTGCTTGTGAGGAAATGGAAGCGTGTATTTAAATGGAAATGCAAACGCAAAGTGAATGTAAATGAAAGGGTTGTTGTTTGGTGATGGATTTTAACCTTCAGACCAATAAAGGAGGGGAAAAGGCAACACCGTGCAGCGGGACGTGATTGATGGTTGCCTCTATCGGCTTCCCAGTGCAGCCTCCCAGTTTCTGCTGATTTATCTGCCGGCGTCCATAATAGAGCCGATCTGGATCTGCAGGCCCAGAGTTTTCTCTCCACACATGGATTTTGTATTTACTTTCGACTTTTGGGCCTAAGATGGTAATCTAATAATCTAAGGCTAGAGTTGGAAAAATGCTTCAGTCTCCTTCATAAATATTAATTATCTGCACTCGATACGTGAGAAAGGTTTTGTTTAGAAGAGTCACAACAGTGAAAATGGTTCAGTATTAAAAAAAATATAACAAATCAGAATTATCTCCATCATTTTTACTGGTTTCTGAAGTCCAAAACAGTATGTTCAGCGAGGGTATCAATAAATATGTAAATATGATCAGATATAGTTACTGTGTGCAGTTTAGTGATGCTAATTACACTAATTATGCGATTGGTGTCCTAAAGAAGCAGATTACAAATGGGAATGTTTGTCAAAAGCAGTATTTGTGCTTTTGACAATAATACCACAAAATATCTTGATAAGCTTCAAGTTCGTATCTCTCACCTCTACTTTGAGCTAAAAAGAACCAAAAAGCAACATCAAGTACCAGAAATAAAAGCAGGCACGATAACAACCTCTTTGTGTTTATTCAGTTTTTTGATAGATATTGTGATAATCAAACACCCTGTTTTTAAAATTTAGTAATCACTTGACAAAAGTGACTAAATCTGTCCCAATCTCAGACATTTAGATCTGATCCGAGGCAGGAGGAAGCTGCTGCTGACACAACGCTCTCCTTCTTACTCCGTGTAGGTGTGGAAGTGGAAATCAGGGGAGTGTAAAGTACTTCAGGGTCACAGGGAGCAAGTCCGATGCTTCTCTCTGCTCTCCGACTCGGCAAATGACTCGAGACTGCTCTCCTGGTCCTTTGATGGAACTGTGAAGGTGAAAGTGACACGCAGGAACGCACGTTGCCACTACATTTAACAGCAGCGTAACATCCGACCATAAATAATCTGTCCTCCTTCTGCTCGCTACCAGGTGTGGGACACTGAGAGCGGAGAGAAACTGCAGGACATCAAGGCTCATCAGGGAGCCATTCTGTCCTGTCACGTCTCGCCAGACGGATGTCTCTTTGCGACCACCTCTGCTGACAAGACCACTAAGGTTCAATACCAACAAACACACACACACACACACACGAGATGAGACGTATCTATTTCTGCCCCGCGGTGACAGCGTGACCTATTGCACATCCGCATCTTTTCTCAAAGCCCTCTGTTTTCTCAAGGGGTGTTTGCATTAATGTGTTGCTTCAAGTGAAGTCCAAGGGTAAAAAAAAGAAAAGGAGGCGGGAGACTATAGCATCAGATGGCTGCAGGCCTGGTGAGTTAGCCGCAGGTTAGTCTGTCCTTCTGCGTCCAAATGCGACTCAAGGTCCTGCTAGCCAAGCAGCCCTGCGGGTTAGCCGGCCCACCACCCTCTCTGGATGCAGCGTTTGCCAGGTTGCCGTGCAGCAACACCACTCTGCCCGACTTTGGGCTGACTTTGACTTCAAAAGCTGGGAGAGATCCACTTTTCTTCAAATTTCATTTCAGTTTTGTTTATTTGTGTATAGAGTTCAATTAAAACCAACGCCATGTCACTTTACAAAGCAAACATCTCCAGTACATTTCAAATTATAGAAAGTTAAACTGCAACGCGGGGCTGAAGCAATCAGATTTATTGTGAAGAATCGATTGTTGAAATAATCGTCATCTCATTTAGTAATTGATTAGTTGCTAATTAGAATATGCAGGTTCAAAAAAGGCCATGTGCTGAAAAAAACAACACAGCCAGAGCAATAATGAAGCCAAAACTTAACAAAAAAATAACAACATTTTGCATTTAGTATAAAACAAAAATGTCTTCTGTAAATATGTTCAACCCAGATCTGGTGTAGTTTTAATCTCACCTGATTCTAATACTGTAAATAAAAAAAAACATCTGTTAAGCACCTTCTGAAATCCAGTTATTAATCTGCTAATCTATAAACAACAGATTAGCCCTACATTGTATTTGTATAATCCTTAGCATACGTTAAAGGAATGCTGTGTTATTGCATTGTAGGGAATAAAATGTTTATTTTCTGATTTCAAAATAGGAATTGAGTTGTTTATTTGCATTTCTAATGAATTTCTAATATTGCATGAAAACTCTTAAGTGGTTAAATGAAAAGTCAGCAAAATGTGTCAATTTCTTTATCCAATTACTCATCCGAATAATCAATTACTAAAATAACTGCTAGTTGCAGTAACACAACATGTTCTGCGAAAGTGGCTTATTCTCCTCATGAATCACTGTCCAGCAGTGGATTATAGCTGCTGCTTCAGGGTCTTCATCTGTTATGCAATCTTTGTTTTCAACCATTTTTATTATGGCACCAAAACCAAATCCAACACGATCCTTCCACCTTGTGTTAAATAACTCAATCAGGAGCCGCTGCTACCAAGTTTCACGTGGGAATTTGGGTTTGGTTACCCGCCAGCCTGGATTCTCACAGCAGGCGTGTGTTTTTACGGATTTGGCAGCGGTCGTAATTAAGGTGTGTGTGTGTTTACCGGGCTGGTCAGCAGCCAGCCACAGAGTCGGGACTTTTCTGGCTCGCAGAAACAAACGACAACACAACCACCGATGTCCCGGGTTTCCATCTGTCCCGAGGTCGAACCAGAAAGTGTTGCCTTTTAAAGTCTTTCAGAAGCATCACAGTGCTTTGTTGTGCTCTTTTCTCATCCTTTCCCCACTTTTTCCCAGGTTTTTTCTTGCACTTATCCCTGCCAAATGAAGTGCATAATTAGAGGTTGAGTTATTTATTATGTAACACAATGTGATGGTGAAGGAGGTAGAAAGATGACTGGCGATGGGAAAGAGATTTGAAACAAAGGAGCTGTAGCACCATAAAGCAAGTTGTGGAAGATTTATCCGGATGACGACTGTATGAGCAAACGCTGCTGTGTTTATGTGTATACAGTGCAGATGGGGCACAGTTTACCTCCTGAATCCTCTTTCTTTTGTATTTTCTTTTGCATTTTTGCGAAAGAAAAGAGTTTTAATCTCAGTTCGGGTTGTCACGAGTATGTCGAACTTTGTAACTCATTTCAGTTCTACTAAATGCATGCTTTAGGTCAAATCTGAAAGAATTATTTTCTCTGCATCATTTTGCTTTTCACCACGTTTAGTTGTGGAGCTGCGAATCCTGGCAGTGCGTCTTCACCCTGAGAGGTCACCTAGACTGCGTCCGAAGCTGCCGTTTCTCCTGGAACAGCAAACGCCTCGCTACGGGAGACGACAACGGCGAGATCAGAGTGCGTACTCTTGAAATCCAGCCATCCATTTTGCTTTAGCAGTTTGTATTGTGGTAAATTAAAGGGATTGCAGCAGGGTTTTTTTTTTTTTATCACACATTGCAGACTGAATGCAGTGACAGAGCCTCAAACCATCTAATTTCCTGCTCAGGATACAAAAAGTAATTAGAGCCGTCAACATTTATTCCCAGAAATCATCCTCTAATTACATGTCATCACTCATTTAGAGTAAGTGCTTACTAATACATCATGATTACTGCAGTGCATGCATGTGAGGAGGGATTGAGATGAAAGACAGGAGGCTGAGGCGTAAACTAGGAAGTTGAGGGAGAGCCAGAGGAGGAGGAGACGATTGCTGGTGGGAGGAGACGGAGAGAGCAAATTGGATCTTTAATGCTTTGCAGACCTGAAGTTCATGTGCAAAAAAAAGAAGAAGAAATAAAAATCACACAAAGTTATATTAAGTAGTCTAAAACAATGAGAGCTGCAGCAGAAAATGCTGCAGTGGAGAATTTAAAATGTTCACTGTTTTAAAGTGGCTCATTCAATTCAATCCAATTGCAAGAAATTCAATGAAATCTCCACTCGTTTCTGTGGCCAAAATACAGAACATATGTGATGTGTTTGTGTCAAAGATGTGCAGTGCTGTATGACTTCCTACCCTTGGCGGCATCCTGCCAAGGGATGCCGCCCTGCTGAAGGGCGGCAACTGTTTTGCGCTGAAAGATTTTTCTTCTTTCTCTGTCCAGCTAGGGGGGAGTGTGTGTCCGACACAAACTATGGTGGAACATCACAACATGCTAATGAGCCTCAAGTTTGAATCTGATTTGTAGCTTTTGGTTTTACCTGCAAGAGCTGCTTCATTTGCTTTTAATTAAATCTGGAGTGCATTTGGTCATATCTTCTGAAATGGACCAAGATTCTTTAAAACACAGTTTGAGGTTTGCAGCTCAAAGCACAAAAAGACCATTTAAATGCTCTTTTGACATTGAGAATATAAACACCTAAAGGATTAGATTCTTTAAAAAACATTTTGCAATTTGTTATGTAACTCTTAAATTTACTGACATCTGATATTGTTGAAATTAGTTCATGAAATTAAGAATGGACTTATCCAGGGCATCATGCATTTACACTGCAACAATTATACTTCTGAAAAGGATCAAGTGTGAGCACTGGTTTGGAAAAAAGTAAAGACGCAACCAATTTTCTTTAAAATGATCACAGGGTTTCCCCCAGTGTATTAAAAGCCTGGCGGGCCACCAGGCTTTACTTGTGCTCCCACCAGGCTTAGCATTGCTTGTTTTTTTTGTTGTTTTTTTTAATCTTAGCATTTTTTTAAGGCTTTATAATTGGTGTTCAGGTATTAATCTTTCAATAGCACATAATTATCAAGTGATATTTTCAAATTTCCTGTCAGCTTTAAACATTTTGTAACTCAAAAACACGGCAGACGGCTGGATGAATGATCAAACCATCGGGCTTAGCAAGTTTTCTGGGGGAAACCTCGGATCAAAATAAATTAGAAGATTTTATACACATTCATATGGTGCATCAAAACTCATAAGATGCAAACAAAAAAATAAAAAAAGATTCTTGGATACTTCCTGCATCCCTGATGTTTGATTCTCCTCACTTTAGTCGGGTTTGGTTACTGTTGATGAATGTTCTGTTAATACAGTCGTGGAAAAGTGCCATCAGGATCAATTCTCCGTTTGCCTGCAGCTTGGGATCAATGAGCTATGTAAATGCGACGCGTGCTCACATAATTGTAAACAATTGGAAAATAATTCCTCTGGCGGAGTAAAAGTGGGGAAACAATGACTAGATATCTGTGTATTTCTGATCCACGTGTTTGGAACTGGAAGAAACTGATTCCTCAGTATGTAATAAAGATGTTTTATGCTCCTTAAAACCATGAGAAGTCAACAAGAATCTCAGGATCTGACTGAAATGTCTTTTGCACTTGCTAAGTGTTTAGCTAAGTGTTTATTCATGTTGCCAATAATGGAGAGAACTGCTTGTTTTACAATAGTGGATAATGGATTTTCATCAGGTGTACGATGTATGATGGACTTTTTCCTTTTTTGCTACAGATCTGGAGTGTTAAAGATGGCTCTTTACTGAAGGTTTGTTCCCAGGAAAGTAAAGACGCCACTGATTCTGTACATGGAGGTTGGGTGACTGATCTGCACTTCTCCCCAAACAACGCCGTGCTCGTTTCTACCGGAGGCTACATCAAGGTACGCTAACGCAAACACGAGATTTATGTGGCGTTCACAGTAGAGAATGACAAAAAAACACACATTTTCCTCTTCAGAAAGTCAGGTTTCTCTCAGTTATCCTACTAAACATGTGGGCTTTAGTTAAACACAATATACCTCAGTAGGATGCACAATCATTGGGAACACTGCTGACTGGACAGATGACCAGAAAATGGTAATTGACACCCTTCACAAGGAGGGGAGGCCACAAAAGGTGGTTGCTAAAGTGCTGTATTTAACTATGTTCATAAAAGGTTGAGTGAAAGGAAAACTGCGGTAAGTGCAAACTGTGAAACCAGCAACAGGGATTAATGCAGCCTTGAGAAGAGTTTAAAGCAAAATTTGTGTTAGAACTTTGTGCAGAATACTGTGGTGCGGACATTCAAAATATTCCTAAAATACGAGGTAAAAAAACATGATTTAGAGAATCTGATGAAATATTAGCAAAAACCATTACATTTTGGACGTGTTGAATTTATCATTCGGCCGATACGACACCGACTGGATCGTTCCGAAACACGAGCTTCCGGCTTGCGTTCGAGGCGACGCTCGCAGTCACTCTGGCAGCTTGACTGGCCGCCACAGCCAAGTCAGTAAGCCTCCCAGCAGCTCACAGATAAGCCTGCGTTTATAGCAAGGACGATTATTGCTAAGGAAGGCAGAGAAATAACTAAACATCTGACACTTGGAGCTGGAGTCGGCGTAAGGGAGCAGATGGAGGAAGGCAGTCGCTGTCTGCCAATCTAGCAGGCCTTAAAATAGCACTTTAACCAAACAATAAGAAGAAAATGAGGCTGAGTTCAGCTGCTTTTCTTTTGCATCGCCACTGTAACAAAGCAGTGCATCTTTTTACAGTTCTATATCTAAAGATTGACTGCAAACATTACCTCAGTACCACCTTGTGATGTGACTAGCGCCTTTACTCTTATAGCAGATGGGGGTCACGGAGCGGCCGATCTCAGCCCGCCTCTGATTGGCTATTTGCTGAGCAGTGATGTAATCCCCCCTGGGAGAGCACTTCTGATCGATGAGGGTTTATGTTTGAAGATAACTCCTGATGCTGTGTGTGTGGGAGCTGACATGTGCTTGTGTGTGTGTGTGTGTGGGTTGATGTTTCAGCCGATAGCAGTGGATGCTGCTGCTGCTGTTTAGGCCAATCATGTCGTGATACCACCCAGAGCTGATCGCTATTGGTGAGATTAGAGACTCTGTAAATGAGCAGAACCGTAATAAATTGTTTTAGGACGCTGCTTGCATCAATTAATGCGTTTTATGGTCCCAGCACTTTATTCTAATACCAACTTTCACTGAACAGCTGGGTTCATGAAACTCTAAACACACGGACTTTATTTACAAATGGCGAGAACGAGCTTCACCTTCTTATGTGTAAAATCGACACGTTTTCATTTAATTTCAGAATCTATAACTACATTTTGATGTTCAGAAAGCTTTTGTTTTTATTCCCCATACTGAAAAACTAAACTATAGTCATTAAAATGTTGTAATTTACATAGAACACCAATTCCTTCTAATGTAAATTTATGTTTTAATTAGACCAAGATCTACTTTTATTACCACTTATTCAACACCAGGGATTTCATTTCCTCCTCACTAAAGTAGTGATCACACAGAAATGTCGCTTGAAGCAACCGCAACTTTCAATCATCCCCGTATATTTATTCAGGCTCGTCGCCGTCGTGTCTTTGGCTGGACGTGACGAGATGATGGATTGTTTTGCCATATGACTTCTAGAGAAAGTCCTGCCTGTCACTGTAATTACCGCCATGGACCGTCTGCCTCTGATGATGGATAATAGAGCCGGCAGAGCACTGAGTTGGTCTTTAGTGGTCCATCTGCCTTAATGATTATTGTCGGCGTGTCTTCCTGCGCATCTCTTAAGGGAGTCAACAAATGTCTCTCCTATCTAATGCACTTGTAAAACGAGATTAAAAGTGTCTCCCAGACGTCAAATCTTCATTTCTCGAATGTCATTGTGGTCAAAGGGACATTTTAATTGTGTATAAAACCAGTTCATAGAAGAATTTTTCATTTCTAATTATTGTTCTGTTAATCTTGGAAGAAAGATCTGAATGCCTTGTGAGGATATTTCATCAAGATGCAATATCTTGATTGATAATATTCCTCACCTAATAGTTTACTAAATTATCTTTGTATCACCATAACATTGTTTATACTATCAAAAAGACACAGATATAAACTGCTAAGCTGTATAAATCCAGATCATGTGCATCTCCACAGGGTTGACACTTGCACATCATCTCTTGTTGACTGTTGTTCCTGGAAGAGAGTTTCCGTTTTAATGCCGACAAAGCGGAGAGGCTGCTTGTCTTTTCAGATTCAGCGGAGAGTTTTCAGCTTTCAGATCTTCTCTGATCTCGGCTCTGTTCACCAGACGTTTCCCGCGGAGCGGCTCGGTGCGTAGCGGCCGCTGCTGAGCAGGGCGACGTTGTTATTGGTCTGACAGAAGCCGGAGAAGTGACAGCAGGTGACGCCTCTCCGAGCCGGCGCTCGGATTGACGCAACGCCGATCCCCTCGGCGTCGAGAGTTCTTGTTTGTGTCTGTTTGTCTCTTTGTTTGCTTTTTAACTCGGCGCTGTCGGCGTTTCTGCCTTAATCATTTCTCAAGCAGCTTTTTTTTTCTTTTTTACTCGTTTCGGCCCTCCTTGTTCTCACTGTATGCTTCATGACTCCCCCCTTGTTTGTATGCTTGGTTGACTTGTATTAGTGTAATTAAAAGCAGCGGGCCATTGTGTGGGAGTATATGCATGTCTAATTCCCCGTTGTGAGAAGGTACCGGAGTAGAGAGTTTAATTAAGCTCTTTTCATGCATCTTATCGAGAGTGTGGCTCTTTATGTAACAAGAATCTTGGGTGTTTTGGTCCATCTGGTTGCAAAACAGACGGCTGATGTAGCTGTGTGGTCCGCTCCTTTGAGAGGACTCCTAACTGGTTCTCTGGCCTCTTTCTGCTCCAGGGTCCTTCCTCACACTCGGCCGTGACAAACACACACACACATGCGCGTACATGCACGCTCTCTAACTGACGAGACAATCCGTCACAGTGTCGCTTTCCAAGAGGTAGCAGGTGTGAAAAGGCTTGTCGTGATTGCAGGCACACACTCTTACCCAGAAGCCCAGATTAATTCACACCATCATCTTGCAGCAACAACAACAAAAAAAAACAACAAAAAAACAAAAGTGTCTTTTTAAATCTTGACACATATTTTTTGTAACCATGACAGATTTTACCAATAGAGGAGGTAAGGGAACATTGTATTCACCAGCTTCTGTTGTGCAATTCTTTTTATTTTTATGTGTAAAAGCAAATCATTTTTCCATTTGATGATTGTGCACTACATTGTACACATAATATCCCACTAAAATTCACGAAGATGTGTTTGTAGCGTCCTAAAAATGTTGAAACCCCCCCTGAGATATACTTTTCGCCAATACTGTGGTGCAGGATTCCCATAAAGGTTTGGTTTTCCAGGCTTGTTGTAGCTCAAACAGGTTCATATAGAGTTTGTCTACGACGCATACACATTTCCAGAGGGTGTGTACCAAGATGCAGTGCTGTGTTTAAGATGACTGGTCTCCCCTGTCATCTCTGTTGACAGACTTCGGCTATCAGAGTCCCATGTGAAAGAGGAGTTAGAGAAAACCATAATACTGCCTTATCTTGGCTTTTAATACTTTTTCTCACATTCATTCTGTTTTTCCCCCTCAAAACCTTTTCTTCCTGTTTTCCTCCAAAGGTATCTCACCGTTTCACACCTTCATTTCATTTTTTTTTCTGTCATTTCCGTTGTTTATCGACTTTTGTGACCTTCCTGCTTTTCCCTGCTGCACCTTAGAGACTTCTTGGATTTTTCCGCTTTCACTGCCTTGAGGTTTCTTTTGTGATTGTGTTTTTAACACGGACTGTGGTACAAGTCCGAGTCTCTTTATGCGCTCTCTGCCTGAGCCGCCGTCATTAACCGTGTCCTTATGAGACCTCTGCGGCGGCCATTGAAGTGTTACAGCCCATCGCTCTAAGGACGACTCAAAGAAACGTGTGGTTGCAGGGAAATGAGATGAAATAAACGAGTGAAGGTTGTTCTGACCTTCCCTCGAGAGAAAGCTGATGGATGAAGAACCTGTCAGAACGTAGGAAAGGGTTGCGTAGCAGCAGAAAGGGAAAGGAAATGCAGTCGCTTTAATGTGTACTGTCAAGGCTAATCTATCCTGCAAGCTGAAGGAAACAACCTTTTTGCAAAGCAGGGTGTTCTTTTGTAACCCTGTTTGTTTTTCTGAGATCATACTTATGACTGGTTAAACACAGAGTAGCAGTCACATAATTTAGTCCAGAATTTAAATAGAAAAGTATAAGAAATGACTCCATTGGTCTCCCGGTATATCCAACAATAGATGAAATTGTTTTCTAAGATAATAAAATTCGCAGATAATTCAATGGTTATTGATGGGCTCGCTCAATGTTGACTTATCTTTCTTTCCCTTTGGGATCGGTTTGCGGATCTTAACTTTGACAAATGTGTTCACATTAAGACTGGTGGGCTGAATACCAAACCCAGCTTAACGGACTGCAGATCGTCTGACTAAATTGGTTCTGTAGTTTCAAACCAACAGCACCACCACAAAGCCACCGCCGGCTTCCTGTTTCTACAAATCCAGCTCCTGCTCTCCAGGCCTCTACAACAAACAAGCTACAATAAAAGCCTAAAAATATAACGCCTTGTCAACAGTCTATAAATATAATCAGGCATGACTTTTTATTAATACCTTCAAACCTTTGATTGGAAGTTGTCTCACTTTCTTGCCTTCTCGTTGTGTTATTCTTAGACTATAGCGACAGTTTATTGTTGAGGCTCATTTTCTCTCTGTCACACTGGAGTACAGTGAGTCTTTGGGTTGTTTAGGAGCCAAAATGAAAGCCGTGTTTGATATTAAAAAGCTATCCACCCTGTAGCTTTCAATTCAGTCCCTCCTTTCGTAAGTGACACATTTTGATGACTGCTGTCTTCTGACAGGACAGATATTTAAATGAGACATTGTTAACGGGCTGCAGTGTTGGCTTAGGCAGCAGTCGGAGTTTTGATTTCCATCACACTGTTCTAGAAACGAACATCCCGCTGTGCAGCTCCAATGTAGAGGCAGACCTGCCTCTAAAAATACCTTCACACACACTGAAGAGTCAAACAACCCCATCTGCCTTGTTTCATCTTATTTCCTTCTATTTCAACTTTCTGCTTTTCATTATTACAAGATATCATGTAGTTTAGCGAGCTCTCTGTTCATCACCCAGATGTTTGCTGCTTGACCTGACTCCGCTTTGGCGTTTGCTTCTGCAAAACAGGAAAAAAAAAAAAGATGGGGTTTTTGCTCAGAGTGAATATGGCCTGGATTCATTCGTCTTGGGGAATAAACACAAGCTGGTGAAATATTAATCTGCCAGTTGTTTTTCCCGCATTGCTCATTAAGCCAGGGTTAATTGTCTTTCTGGCTGCTAAGGGGGGGAAAAAATGGTCTCTCTGTATGAGCAAATCACACCAAAATAAAACTGGAGAGTGGAGATAGAGCTGCAGATTATTCAGACGAAAAGATTCAGTAAGATGGTGTGTGTTTCCTTAAATGAGTGGATTAATTAACTCACCCAACTTCAATCATTCTGTGTAGTTTGTCTTTTTTTATTTTAAGCTCCTTTTCCCCTCTATTCAAATAAATAAAAAGTTGTTTTATAGCTGAAGGATTTTGACTACAGGCCACTCAATTTAACACACATCCTCTTTTTATTGCTGAGCTCTTTATGTTAGAAATGGAGCAGTGCTCTCCAAAATTCAGGTCTCCCTTGGTAAAGGTATGTTTCAATGCTTTTCTTTCCCTCTTTGTGGCTTTGCCTTCCTTCTTCCTTCCTAACTTGTGCTTTATTCTTTTGTTCCTTTCCTTCCTCACATCCTAATTAAGAACCCCTAACCCTAAACCCTAACCCTAACTTGATAGCAGGGAAAAACCGTAATCCGTGGGCCAGGAAGCCCGCAACCAGAGCCTTGTGGGGATCTTGCCCAGCCTGGATTACTATTTTCCGTGTGCGTCCGAAGGTGAGGGGTGCAGGTCTCCACCTCAAGATAAACTACCACCTATTGTGAATGAATTAATAAAGACAATGACATTAAAAAATTATTAAGACCATATAAAGAAAAATATAATTTATCAAAAGAAGAAGTCAAAGCAATCAGAGAATTAAATATTAATAAACATATAATTATAAAACCAGCGGATAAAGGAAGTATTGTAGTAATTTTAAGTAGAGCGCAAGTAGAGACAATTACATGATACAACTTGTTATAAAAAACTTGAACAACCCATATATTTAAAAACGGTTCCTTTAATACACCAAATTTCTAGAAAAATTACATAAGGAAAAATTAATTAATGCTAGACAGAAAAATACACTCAAGGGAGAAACAACACCAAAACCAAGACGATTTTATATTTTGCCAAAAATACATAAGGATCCACAGAAATGGACAATACCACACTGACTACCACCAGGACGGCCAATAATTTCAGATTGTGGGAGCGAATCATACCAAACGGCAGAATTTATTGACTATTTTTTGAATCCTCTTTCCATAAAACATCCATCATATATTAAAGATGCATATCATTTTATAAATATAATTAAAAATCTTAAAATTCCCAAAAATTCATTTTTATTTCTCAATGGACATTGACAGTCTATATATGAATATAGATATTGAGGCAGGTATGACCTGCATAAAAAACATACTAAAACAATACCCAGACCCTGAAAGACCAGACAAAGCAATTTTGGAATTATTGGAAATTAATCTAAAAAGGAATGATTTTGAATTTAATGAATATATTTTACAAATTAAAGGAACAGCAATGGGCAACAAATATGCTCCAGCCTACGCCAATATTTTTATGGCAAATTGGGAACGAGAGGCACTCCAAAAATGTTTGAAAAACCCTTCGACCATTTGAGATATCTGGATGATATCTGGGGAATTTGGACTTTTGATTTGACCGAATTTGAGGAATTTGTTAAAATTTTAAATACACATGATCCTTCAATTACATTGAAACACGTGATTAGTGAAAAATTAATAAACTTTCTGGACACAACAATTTATAAAGGGGAGAATTTCAGGACAACCCAAAAATTGGATATAAAAGTTTTTTTTTAAAGAGACAGACACTCATGCACTCTTACATAAAAATAGCTTTCATCCAAAACACACATTTAAAGGTTTGGTAAGATCACAGTTAATCAGATTCCAAAAAATTTGTACTAAACATGAAGATTTCATGATGGCGGTTAAAATACTTTTTAAATCACGAAGGAACAGAGGTTACTCTAGAACCTTTTTAAGGAACTGTTTTAAAACATTTAATGAAAAAGGATTTAATACACAAAAACAAATCATTCCAATTATTACACAATATTCAACAATAAATAAAAAACTTAATTATTTCTTAAAAATAACAAAAAACTAATTGAGGAACGAGAATTATTAAAAGAATTTAAGGTTATTTCTGCATATATGAGAAGTAAACATTTAAACAGTGGTGGAGAAAGTACTCAAAAAATTTACTTAAGTAAAAGTACAAATACCCAGACAAAAATGTACTCAAGTAAATGTAAAACTACCACATTAACATTTGTACTTAAGTAAAAGTAAAAAAAGTACTGGCTTTTAAAAATACTTAAGTATTAAAAGTAAAAGTACTTGCTGAATAATACCTAATCCCTAATACAATATCATTAAGTGAACCGATCATACTTAATTTTAATACATTAGAAATTTGCCATTTTAATGAACAAGGCCACAGATAAAGCATGTTTTTATTGTGTTTACTCTATGTAACATAGTTTAGACTAAGATATGTGATTCTATGCATCATAATTTCAGGGATGGAAACATCTTGTCTCCTGTCCTAACATAACATGAACTTCACTTTTTTTGCCACTAGTGGCATTTATTTTTAAAGAAATACAACAGAAAGGGGATGGAAAGAAGGTGAGTGGGAGAGGACAGGCAACCAAGGAGCCAGTAGCAGAGTTGTAGTCAAGACCACCTACCCAAGACCAAGTCAAGACCAGCACCCCATGCTACCTGACACAAAAAATCATTTTTTACCTATCAAAGTTGCTTCTCAAATTGATCTGAAAGATTCACATTCCCATAAAACACCTAGATATTAAATATTAAGAGCTGAAATAAATTTAATCAGTAAAGATCTGTTCAGTAGAATCGGATCGTTCCTTCATGTGATATCAATGCAGACTTTGGTCACAGCGTTGTCCCATATATGCGACACCTCAGTCAACACCTCCACACAATAATTCAGTGCATGAGTGACAACTTTTTTTAATTGCAGATGCAACATGTCTCTCTGTACAGCTAGCTTTGCTAGCATCACGTCCACATAGCTTACCTTTCTTTAAGCTTTCCTTCCAAGTGATGCTAAAAGTTGGACGAAGTCCCCACCATCTGTGAAAGCGAATCATGTCGCCATATCTTATGATTTATGCAGCATATTACTGACGATTAGACAGACATCTTCTCCCGCCCAGACGAAACCACAGCGCATGTCTGGAGCACCGCGTGCATAAAGGGGGAGGCGATGGGTGACAACAGACACCAAGTCACGTTATTGCTCAGATTTTACGGCGCCACTTTAAGTCCCTGAACTTCACATTTTAACGGACAAAAAGCGCAACGCGACTTGGATGTAACAAGTAACGCCACACTTTTGTAGAAATGTAGTGAAGTAGAAAGTACAGATACTTACTGTAAAATGTAATGGAGTAAAAGTAGAAAGTATCCATGATTAAATCTACTTAAGTAAAGATACACGAAAATTGTACTAGTAAGAGCTAAACTTCAACCAATACAACAAACAAAACAGAAAATCCTAAAAGGCATATTTAAAAATAGAAATTTTGTAAAAAATCAAAAGGATAATAATATTTAAAATTAATCAGAAATTCAATCCCCAATCAAAAAATTGCGTGTACATAATAATTTGTTCAAAATGTGCAAAACAATATATTGGAGAAACGAAAAATACATTAGCAACACGAATTTGGCAGCACAAATATAATATTACACATAGAAAAGAAACAGACGGAATTGGTCGAACATTTTATTAATCATAATTGGGATTCACTCACAATTTCGGGACTTCAAAGCAACATATAGAAAGAAAAAAATGGGAAAGACGTTGCATATTTTGGTTAAACACGCGAAGCCCGAACGGTTTAAACAAAAAATAAAAACATAAAAGACTAACTTTCTTTGTCTAATTTTAACTTTTCTCTTTTATTAGCCTAAACCTTGATTTCTACCTAATCCTAACCTCCACCTTTTTTTTATAACCTGACCTTTGACCTTTCCCTAATCCTAACCATTTCTTTCCCCTTATCAACTTAAACCTAATCTTTCTAACCTTATCCTTACTCCTAGTTTTTATTCTTTTTTATATGTATTATTTTATTTCATAAAATTAAAATCTTAATTAAAACATTTTTTTTTAGAGCAACCACATTAAAAGAACAATAACAATAATAAATAGATACAAAACTTTGGTTAAAGTTTCAGTAGAACACGAAGAGGAACGTAGGGGGAGGAGCCTCAAAGGGGAGGAGAGCATAAATAGAAGAGAGCCCTTCTCCCTCACTCATTCAGAGCACTGCAGTTGAAGCCAGAGCATTGGACTGATAAAAACAATAATTTTGTGCCTAGCGCCTAAAAAGACTGAAAACAGTCGAAACGTTGCGCGGATTAGGCACAAATTTCACTTAATACATTTTCTTAATAAAAATATTTCATTTGTTTTCATTCATTTTATTTTTTTATTTTTTATTTCATTTTTCACTTCCAAAAAAAGTCATAAAAATACATAAAAAATAACAACACAAAAAATATAAAAAATAAATATATCAATATATTAATAATTCATATAAACTAACTAAAAAATACATTTATTGATGTAATAAAACTGACCGGGGACAACAAAAAGACGTGGCCAGAGGAGCACTGGCAAGTGCAAGGATATGGGGAAAGACGGAGAGAATGTTGCCCAACACACAACACATGGGAGGGTGGAACTTTGGGGAGGAAGGACCGAGCAGCTCCCGTCTTCGGGCAGTCTCGAACCTTTATCCCTAACCCTAACTTGATAGCAGGGAAATCCGTGGGCCACGAAGCCCGCAACAAGAGCCTTGTGGGGATCTTTCCCAGCCTGGATTACGATTTCCCGTGCGCGTCCGAAGATGAGGGGTGCAGGGAAACTGTTCTTGGTCGAAAGCTCATCTGCAAACGTCTCCAGATTTGTGCTGCCAGGTGCTTTCTCTGCCTTGAGAAAACTGTATGGTATGTCAGTGTTTCTTCTGTAAACGTCGCAGAGGAGCGAGTGAACACACCGAGAATAGAAGGGACTGCCTCCAGCACCTGGCAGACTGGGAAGATCCGTCCGTCTCGAGCGCATCCCGTGTCCAATGGTGCAGAGGGGTTGGCACCTCACCAGCACTTGCACCGGAGTGGGGGGCCAACCTGATAAAGCCCCTCCTGTGTGTCAGGCTCTTCGGGTTGGCCGTGCTGGTGCCGAGGCTGATACTCAGCTGGAAGTCGAGTTGCGCAAGTGGATGCCCATAGAACATCTCCTCTAAGGCAAGTTCATACTGGTATGACTTCCAGCAGGCATCATACCTCGCCACCCCCTCTGAGCTGGAGTACAATTCCTCCAATTCTTTAACAAAAAACTCCAAGACATTCCTTGGAGTATCCATGAGCCCACACGGTCACTCTCACACCGTCACGGAACGGGATGACGAGAGCGTTGTCCACAAAGAGCATTTTAAGTGCTGATGAGCAAAAGAATCTCTTTGGGACAAGCTTGCCGGGAAGCCCACCCTCAAACCTGCGGACCTGCTCTAACTTTAGGCCGAGCTTTAGCTCCATCTTCTGCCCAAACCGGGTCAAATACAGGCGAGGACACAGGAGGTAGCTCTCGCCTGTATTTGCCATGGCTTGTCCAACAAGTCAAGGATAAAAAACTGGTCCTGCCTCAGAACGTGATTTTTACTGGTGTCAGAGGACACCTGCTTCATCACTGTTGGCTGTGACTTGTCTTTCCTCGGAAGTGCCTTATAAGGAGTTTCTTAAACTCGGAAGGCTGTTGTAGTGAACATTTCACATGCATAAATGTGGAAGATGTTCTTCTTTAACAGTCTTGAGTCAGGGTCCTTAAGGCACTTTGGGGTGTAGATGATGGACAGATTGTATCCACCGTCTACATGCCCAATTGTGTACCCGCAGCTGTTCTTTAGAGCAGTAAGACCAGCTGGGGTACACTGGCTCAGGTCCATATGCTTCTTTGTGAAGACATAACTGTCCTGAAGCATGTGGACCTGAAGACTGGGCAGAAGCAGGTAGTGTATTTGAGACTGGAGGGCCGTGGCACGCTCCAGCTCCACTACCAGTCCATCTATGTCATAACAGAACTTGAGGCAGCGCTCCGGCTCGCTGACATAGGTGGAGTGAAACAACAGGGACAGGTCAGCCTTGAGGAAGGCTGACACTGAAAGGAATTGGGACACTGAATTACTCAGAGTTTCAGTGTTCAGTGTCCCAACTTCAAAAATGTCACTCACGTACGTTCTTCACAGATGTAAATAAGAGTAAGTTAAATTTGTTGTGTGATGTTCTGTTGTGTATGTAGTAATGTGCAACGTATTTTGTAATGTTATGTATTGTGATGTTGACTGGTGGACAGCTAAATGTGAAATGACGTGAAGGTAAGTGTATTTCAAATTTTGAATGTGTAGATGCAATTTAGAATGTGTAATGTAGCTTGTAATAATGTTATGTTAATTTTACTATGTATGCTGTAGTGCTATTTAATGTAAAATGTTGTTTGCTATGGTATCTTATATATTACTATGTGTTGGCAGAGTGATGTTATGGAGATGTTCACTTGTGACGAGCAAAATCACAAATGACATGGAGATAAGTGAAACTTGACTTTTTAAGTCATTGGGGCCTGCCAAAGCAATGGATAGAAGGGACCTATTACTCTATATTACTATATATTCCTACTTATTAATTTGGTGTTAAGAGAGAAGCGTTTTTTTTCTGGTAACGAACTGCCACAAAGTATGAATCAGATTTTTACTTTCGAATATCTGTTTTATAATATATTCACCACCAATGACAAAAAACATTTGAACTTTTCTGCCAAATTCACCAACTGCACAATTTTTGTTAAGTAGTAAGTAGTATAAGATGAGTAGTATTTCAAAAGAGCAGAAGAAATCGTATGTTTTTTGAACAATAACAACATTTGTTGTCAATCTGTTGCTAAGAGATGAGCGCGCTTTCAGGTAACGAAGGGCCACGAAGTGAACATCTGATTTTTACTTTTGCAACCTTTACCAACTGTAAATTTCTTGTGTCTTAGCAGATAAGCAGGATTTCAAAATAGCTTATGTTTTATAAACAATAATTAATTTGGTGTTGAGAGATGAGCGTTTTTTTTCTGTTAACGAACTGCCACGAAGTATAAATCAGATTTTTATTTTGGTCTCTGTTTTATAACATATATTTACCACCAATGACAAAAAAAAAAAACATCTTCACTTTTCTGCCAAATTCACCAACATTACAATTCTTAAGTAGTATAAGGGTGCATTCACACTGCAGCCTGAAGTGACCAATTCCGATTTTTGTGACGTAATGTGACCTGTATCTGATCTTTTCATGGCAGTGTGAACAGCACAGGTCGGATTCTTTTTCGAATGTGACCCATATTTGATACGTATCCGATTCAAATGCGACCTAACGTTCAGGTCGCATTCATCCGAACTGAACGCCACTGTTTCTCAACAAAACTCACTATTCTGCGTCCTGATACACGTAATCGGGAAGAAGGACAACAAACATGACGGACAATATGAGGATTAAGTTAATATGCTGCTCCGGCCGGACAACATCTTCAAATGTGTAAGCTAAGCTCCACCGTTAGCCTCCATGTTTACTTCCGCAAACACTGAGCACTTCTTCTTTTTATGGCAGTTCGCAGGTCACTGAGAACGCTGACGCTATTGCGCCCTCTACTGCGCATGCGGGACACTTTCAGGTCGTTTTCCCGTTCAGGCTGCAGAACGCATACAGGTCGCATTTACTGGCAGTGTGAACGGCCCCGGCAAAAAAATCTGAACTGCCAAAAAATCGGAATTGGGTCACTTCAGGCTACAGTGTGATGCATAGTATTTCAAAAGAGCACAAGGAATTTTATGTTTTTTGAACAATAACAATATTTGTTGTTAATCTGTTGCTAAGAGATGAGCGCGCTTTTCTGGTAACGAAGTGCCATGAAGTAAACATCTGATTTTTACTTTGGAGATATTTGCGTGTGTAGTAATTTTTTTTTTTTATGCCATCTCCAGGTTTTATTATTCTTACTGTTCACTTTAAAAAAATATGCTGACTTTTGAATTTTCTAAATTTTACATTCCTTACTCCTCCATTTTCCTGCATTCTTCCTCTGCTGGAAATCCCTATAAAAAGGGGATGAAGTCCCATAACGTGTCGAGGAGAAACGTTCAATGGATTGACTGCCATTAATATTTCAGCAGATGAAACCTTGGATGAATAATTTAGCTTAGAGTCCCACTTTGTCCCTCAGCTATAGAATCTTGACCTGGTCGCAAAGAATATTTACGAATTTTTCACTTTTTCTTGATAAAATCCCCTGATCATGCTCTCTTCTTATGTTAATCTTCCTCTCCAGGCTTTTTCCATTGTTGTGAATTGATTTTTTTTTTACATAGAAACTGTACGTACTCCCTTTGGATTATATGTAGTTGGGCTATTTATGTAAGAGGAAGATGGATTGCCTCTCTGCAACACTGTGAAAGACCCAACCATGCTTTCACTCACACATAAGCATTATTCTGATCTTTGCAAACACACACAAGGCTGTTTTGTTGCTTTTTTTCTCTCTTTGTTATGTAAGCTGTGTTCACTCTCCCTCATGTAGCCTGAATAAGCAGCTCTATTTAGCTCTTAGCACCCAACGCCGAATGCCTGTTGGATCGGTTCTGGTGTTGCTCCGCTTGCCTGAATGCTGCGTTATGATTGTGGCCATTTAATTTGCCAGGAAAAACTCAAATGTATTCACTAAAAAAGGAAAACAAGCTAGTGGGGAAAAAAATCCTAAGCATTTCTAGATATAAAAAGTACAAGTTCCAGCATATTGCATATGGAAAAATAGACTTTGAAAAATACGAGAAATTAATTTATTGCGATAAACGATAATATTGTTGCTTTCAGACCATTTTCAACTAATACAATGGTAATGGCATACAACACTGCAAGAACGCTTTCTCAAAGATTAATCAACTTTAAATTTTAATGAGCATTTAAACACTGGAAGTGGAAGACATTTGACATTTTCAGAATAAATAAAGAAAACAACAGAAACAACAAATAAAATAAATTATGAAGTCTGTAAATAAAATTATCTTAAAAAAAGGGATACTTGAGATCAAAGCGCCAAACGGAATATTTTTATCACTGTTTGGTGAAAAGAGAGAAAAAATAAAAGCGATAAATCAAGCAAATGAAAATGATTGAGTTTTTTATTTATTTATTGTGCGATTAATTGATTTATTGTTTATTGAGACAATCCTAGATTTTTAACACAACTTAAGCTAGAAGTGTAGAAATATATACACTTCTATATACTATTAAATAATTTTACCCACAAATTTAAAACCAAGATATAATAGCATAAAATCTGGTAACACATTTGCAGTTTCCAACTTTTCCACTTGATGTTGCTTAATCCTTAACTTTGCATTAAATCAGGCTTCTCTTTGTACATTTTTGATGAGTGGACAATTACAGATGTAACAGTATTAACATTAATCAAAGTTCACCCATGCATGCCCATGGTTACTTTAATTAATTAAAAAGCTGTCTGCTGAGTCTAAAGCTGTCTTCGTAATTAAAACGGGTGCCTGTCCAGTATATTAATGATTAATCATCTGTAATCATTACAAATTATTTCAAAACGTCATACCAGATTGCATCCGAGCAGCAGAATTAGCTAGAGCTGTCCAAGCAGGACTTTGGTTACTTCCTGCTGCCTCAGCAAACAATAAAACTTGATAAATTTCAGAAAATGCACACCGTGTTCTCACACTGCGCAGTCATTTAGCATCTACTTGCATCACTAAGTCCCATAAATCAATTGCCTCGCAGAGACGGTGTTGATATCAGCCATCTGTTGTGGGGTATGGGTAATGTTGCACACAATCACAAAGGGCCCCTGTGTGTTTCTGTGAGACTCCAGAAAGTGTGAGGATTCCCACAGGGTTGGCAAAAACGTGGAGTTGAACTGCTTTCTTATTATAAGTGTGTTCGAAATCAAAAAGTAGTTAAAAAAAACGAGCCTTCCCCAAACTTTTTCTCTGTATAAACAGAGAAAAAGTTTCGTCTTTGTTCGTCTTTTGTTCATCCGTCTGTCCATTTAATGCGTTTAGCCACCGCCTGCCCTTCGACCCTCTCCCTTCCAGTTTACGTGTTTACAAAATGGCTGCAGTAGATACTTTGCAAATATTTGAATTTGAGTTAAAAACCATTGTCCGCTCTAGATTTTTTTCAAACCTTCTGTTGTTTTAACTTTTCGTTGTCTTTAAGAAGTCCTTCAAATACAAACTTATAAAAATGCACGTCGCCTTCTGAAGTCTCATCATCGCCCCGACGTGTTAATTATTCTGAATTGTGATTTTTCTTGTAATAAAACCGGGCCCGCTCTGAAAATAACCAGATTTTCACACGTCTTCTCTTCTCTTCCACTATCTTGCCACTCGACTCATTTAATTTTTTTTTTTTATCTCTGCTTTTATTATTTTTTATTACGGGTGTCGTGTGTCTGCGAAGATGCATGTGTGTTTTTACTGCAGAATCTCAGCTCTGTTCCTTTGTTTGAGCTACATCTGGCAGCTCTCTGATCTTAACTCTCATGGAGATGCTACTGTATCTTCAAATGTTAGCTTTTCCTTCATCATCTCTCCTTCCATTCACACATCTATTCTTGTCATCAGAAACTCCAGATTTCATCTCCTGCATAATGAGTTGTTGCCGTGAATGTAATAAAAAACTTGCTGGAGGCTTTCGCCATGTTCCAGTTGACATGTCTGCTTCATAACACTACAGACCACACAGAAAACATAATCAGATAATGTTACTAAATTCATGATGGCTTCCAGTTTTACATCCACACTTAACCATTGCAAGTCACAAGTTTTAACACCTTCAAGAAGTTAAAGAACCCACATGTAGACTTCACTCAAACACTTTCTTAAAATATGTTTTTGACAAATTCTTCTCCCAGAGTACGCAAAATGCATACATTTGAACTTTATTTGAAGGCATAATTTAGGTGCATGGTTCTATTTATTTACATAAATATGGCAGACTTTGGCTTGAAGAAATGCACCACCGCTGCTGCATGCTTGCAGTTGCTGGTTTTGGTAATTATTTCTCATCAGAGTCTAAACGGATGTGATGTAGCATCCTTAGTGTGTGTATCTATATTTATGAACCATGCAGAAATGTGAAATTACTTTAACTAGATGTCATGAAGACTCTAAGCCTTGAGCGTAGCTTTGATGTTCAACTAAACATCTGACAGTTTCATCATGGTAGGTAAACACTAAACATCATGGAGTGGGTGTGAAATACCACCAGTTATCCTTTCCTCCCTCTCTTTGGATATGATGTATTTATGCATTTCACAAATGCATTTGGAGTTTTAATCTCCTATATGATGGTTTTTTTTTTTAATGAGCAAAGTTTGTTTTTCTAGAATAAAATTTCCAGGGTGTTCAGTAAAAATAAAGCTTACAAAAGTTGCAATAATAATATAAAGCCTGCGACAGATGGATTATGAAACGTTCACTCACAGACGTTTGGGTAGCCATTAAATTATATGAAATCAGCTTAATATTTTGTAGCAATTAAGTTGAATGGACTAAAATGTGTTTTTTATTTCTCATTTTGTCTCAGTAAAACACAAACTTCATAGCATTTTATTTGGAAATTCATATAATAGACCAACAAAAGTTTGTTTTTATACTTCTTTTTTTTACTAGGAACCATAAAAAAATGTGTTATACATTTGTGTTCAGCCTCTTTAATCTGATATCTTCAATTTACAACCGTAGCAGCAGTAAACGAAGCTCCCTGTGTGTAATTTAATCAAGGTACATTTAATAGATCTACCGCAGCTGCTCTGTGAAGTGAGACAGAAGACAGTCAGACTCGATTGGACGATGGATGGAGCCGCATTTGTCTCCTCTCCTCTGTTGTTGCCGTTTTCCTGCATGTGGAAACGGAGGAGCTCGCCTCCCATGTTAAACAGATCCACACAGACGGCATCACACAGGCTTTACAACCAGAACGCTCCAGTAAAAGCTTCAACCCACTGATGTGACTCATGTTTTTTTTTTTTTTTTTATGTAGCTGGAAGAGGTTGCGGTCCCCAGCTTTGATGTGACATTATCATGCTAAATATTGTCAAAGAGGAGCGTCTGCAAATGCACTCATCCCAAGCCATCAGTGATTGACTTGATGTGCCTTTGATTTTTCCCGGTGAGACTGAGCTGCTCTGGAAAATGTCAGCTTTAAACACAGATTAAACCGAATTGGTGAGGGAAGCCGGGGGGGGAATGTGAGCTTTTACGTGTGCGTTGGTGCTAGAAATCCATCCTGGTCCGTTTTGCAGACCTCCTAAAGCTCTCATGTGGCGTTTTCTTCAATTATTAAATGTGTTGGAACATATTTGTCGTTGTTGGTTACATTAAATAGAGGAAGAAATACCTCAAAGTCGCCCGTTGTGTTGAAAAGTATGTTGAATTCAAGTTTTTTTCCATACCTAAAAAGCTGAAAAATGGAATCACTTCAATGTACTTCACCGTGAAAGTTTAGAAATATTAAAAACGAGGTGATTCTCTCTTCTCTGTGTTGCATCCAGTGGTGGAACGTGGCGAGAGGTGAATCCCTGCAGACCTTCTACCCGACAGGAAGCGCCCTCAAGAAGATCCACGTGTCGCCCGACTTCTCCACATACGTCACCATCGACAACATCGGTATCCTCTACATCCTGAAGAGGGTAGCATGAGGACAGGACAACTGCTGTCACAATAGCGAATCACTACCATCCAGAAAAATGTGCAGCAGCACATCTCTTCGCCGTTATCAGTCAAACATGAGCCGTTATCAGGAAAGTATTGCAGCGAACACCAGCTTATCAAGTTCTTTGGTACTACTTGACTTTAATGTTGTGGCTAGAGATGCACCAGTCAGAGATTTGTGGCGGATTGCTAAACTCAGGGTTCTGTAAAACCGATTTCCATCTGTTTATGTTTCTCTTTAAATATTTCCCAGATCATTTGCGTCAGGGAGTGGAAATGGTGCGGCAAAGCAAGATTTGGCTAATTTAAAATAAAACTACAATGGCTTCTTTAGCGTCTTAAATCACTGCCTAACATGGTTAGCATCGTTAATGTGAACCGCATGCTCTGTGTGTTTTTCTGAGATTTCCATTAGCTGGCCAACATTTTCTAATCCAGCACGTTTCAGAAGAAACAAAAATTAAACGCTTGAAAGAACTGAGCAAAGCAACTTCGCTACTGAAGTTTGCTTTGCATCAATTTGCTACCTGGAGGCAGGTACAAACTGACTTCCTGCACATCAGCGCTTCCTTCAGTGACAACTTCCACACCGAAGAGTGTTGTGTGCACAATCTAATGGGTGTCACGTATGGAGCGTCATAAAAAGATCAGGTCTTTGAGTTTACAGTCGAACTGAAAATGATCTGATTCAAACCACCAAGTAGGTGCATCTCTGCTTGTGAGCATGTTAAACCTCAACACTAAAACAAGTTGGAAGAATAAAAAAAGGAATCTTTAAAAAATATGTATATACATATTGAGAAAATATCAGTATGGAAATGAAAAATATATGATCCATGCATCTCAACTGTGAAATAATGCACGTTGATCACTTTTTCCTTATTATGGTAACTTGGTGTGAAAGCAATCTTTCTGACTTTTCTTGCATGTAATTAAATGGTTAAAAATGTTTCCTACATGCATAAAGAAGTAAACGTTTCATGCTTCATCTCTAAACTTTACCTTCAGTATAAATTAGGTTTCGCCTTTGATTTCCACTTCTGCCTTAATGTTAAAGAGCGTCGCTGGCATTACAGGAGCATGTTTTGTATAATCTTTTTCTGCCTTTTCAGGTCGACCAGCACGTGTGAAACTTTTGGTGCAATTTGATGTGCATTAAAAATAAATGGCATGGTGAAGTTTTAATGATTTAAAAACATTTAAATGTGCATCCAGTCAGAGCCGGGGAGACTCTCTGTACTTGGAAAGCGTTTGTTCATTTGAGCTTGGATCAAAGGTAAATGTTTCATACGGGGGGGGGGAAACTTGATTTATAATTTATAAGGAAGTTGCGATTCATGCTGTGCTTTTATAATGTTTTCTACCACTTTGTCAGCTCTGAATCCCATGTTTTATGCCTATTTTTAACCTTTTTTCTTGTTCAGAGCACTTTGAAGTGAAAGTTACAATCTTTCAGGAGGCCTTTTTGAAACTTTTACACCGTTAAACTTCCTGCAATAACTGCTTGATCTTAGATGTGGAAGGAGTCTGGTCTTAAACTACATTTGAGATGTACAAAAATGTATAATAATAATAATAATTAGGTGCATTTTAAAATTGGTGTCTGATTGGTGCTTTGAAAATGTTCTGGTTAGTTTTCTTAGTATGTATCAGATTTCTACACGTCTTGATCCTGATATATATTGATACTGTTTACTGGTGGTTATATGATTGTAATTTATTCTGGATTAAACTATATTAATTGTTCTACCTTGTGCTTGTCTTTATTGATCTTTAATGTTCTCATTGTCATAATCCTGCTCTAGGAAGATCCTAAGATGGTCTGGTAAAGTTTTCATTCCCCAAACGACACATTTTTGTTGCATTTAGCAAACAGAAATGGTTTTGGTTACCCTAAGTTAATGACTTAATGTTTGAAAATCGTAACAGTTTTATACAGTTCTGGTTTCTACTGTAGTAAAAACCCAAATAACTCATAATGTGGATCATTAAAACCTACCATGAAGAGATCAAATCTGGTCTCAATGAATGCCAAAAAAGTACATTTATTTAGACCAGAATGAATCACTTTATTTAGTACATGTAACACGATGCTATTATTATAAAGAATATTCCTTCAGTTAAAGAATTTCTGCAATTTTTTTTACTTTCAGTAAGTCTCTCTATGAAAATGAAAATATTAAAATATTGCAGCAGAGTTTCTGACGGGAGCTAGAAAGACATCGGTACACTCAGTCCCAAAGATCTTCTTGTACGATCTTATTTCAGCACTGCAGATTGAATTAAATCCCCAAAAGCAGGAATGGAACCAGAACTCTCAAGGTTTTGCCTCTTATAGAACCAGCTTCAAGTTTAGATGGGAAGATATGATCTTTGCTTCTAATTTTGCTCTGAAATTATTCCCCAAAGCTGCTCTGTGTTCTCAGTGTGCCTCATTGCAGCCATTTCTGTGTTTATCCTCACCCTCGTACTGTTTGCTCTGTTTTTCTCTTCTTTCTTCCTGTGCCCTCTCTGCAACTGGTCGAAACAGATGGCGGCACCTTGTTTTTTTTGGCTCACTTTCTGTGAGAAGTTTTAAATTTAGGGATGAACTGAGAGCTAAACCAGGAATAGATAATTACAAGGTGAAAACCATAGTCTGTACACAAGTTTTTAAGCACATTGCTCTCATAAAAATACACATTGATCTAAAATATAAAAACAGAAATTCTACATTTACATTATAAGAAAAAAAAAAACCTCATTATTCAAAATAGCATCAGTTTAAAAAGAAAGTACAGCTGAGTAGGATCATTTGAAAAATTAAAATGGAGATCTTTGCTATATTTGTACTGATGGGCTTTTATTTGCTTATTTATGAACAATTACATGTCTTAAATTAGTAATTTTAGCGAAAAATCAACGCAGTAAGATTTACAACTTTTACATTAAAATTTCAGTCAAATTTTAAGTGTATCAACTGCGCATGCGCAAACGTTACGGCATCAAGGAAGCCTCGGTTGTCGGTTGGTTTGGCAAAATTCGAGAAACAAAACGCAAATTAGAAACTACATTGCCTTCCGAGAATAACTGGGGACTAAAGAAGCAAAGTGCCGGAAGAGAGTAAGTTTTTCGCTGTAAATTAGTAAGATTACTAAAGCTAATTCTGTGTTTTTTCAACCGCTACACCTGGCCACACCTGAGCTCTATGTTGGCTAATGACGGCCAACTGTTTTCCTTACAGTACGACGGTTTCCATGTCGCAAATGAAAACGTACATTAAGGTAAGACAGCTTGGCTTATTGTACTGCACTGAAATGTTTAATTTCTACATTTTACTTGTGGTTTTGGGTCAGGTGTAGTTTTTGGTCTTTGCTGTTGAAGTGTGATGCTAACGTTCCACGTATTTGTTGATTTTAGAGAATTATGAAGGCTGAAAGCAGATTTTTAACGCAGTATTTTGATTTTATAATACAGGCATGTGAATGAATGCCTTAGAAACATTTTATGTTTCAACCTCACGCTGAAATGTTTTTGTTGGGATTTTATGTGATAGAGAAACACAACGTAACACATAATTGTTGAGAGGTGGAAGAAAAGTAAGATATGCTTTTCTTAATGTTGCATTTTCATTATTTCGCTTTTATGTATAAATAATCTGAAAAGTGTGGTGTGCATTTAGTTCAAATGGTTTCCAGGCATGCATAAATATGGAAAAACAAAGCAAAAATATACAAATATTTTTTTCTTTATTTCTGTCCATCCTTTCATCCTGGTGTCTGCCCTTCTTTCTTGTTTGTACTTTAACTTTTCTTCCCCTCTTCTTCCCTTTGTGCCTTTACTGATTTTCTTGCATGTTTTTTTTTTGTAAGAAAAATGTGCAGCGATCATGTTGACAGTTTAAAGTTTTTAGCTGTGTTTTTCTTAATCTTACATAGCGCTGTCCAAGATTTCAGTAAAATATATTTCAGTTTGTGGCTTTAAAATGCGGATTTGAATGTAAGATACTGAAATTGTTGATTTACTCTGGGTCGTATTTTGAATTGTACAGGTTAAATGTTTTCCACTTGACGTTAGCCGAACATTTGACAAAAATGTTGTTTCTTTTGCTGTGATTATTGAAGCTTTGATTTTAGTCATTAATGCTTGAATAATTAGATTGAATTAGAGTAAAACGTAATGATTATAAAAAATCTTAACCTTCTGAATGGTTTGCCATGAAATATTTTCCTATAAATTTGCAGGATGCATGTTATGACTTACTTAACTAATGTTAATTAAATCAACTCCTATTAAGTGATTGTAAAAGATGGGAATCAGTGGCAAACTACCAAGTTGGAGCTTAAAATGTTGTTGTGCATGTTTGTTTTTAAAAAACAGTCGTAGGAAAATGAATCCGGATTATTCCTGTAGAGTTGTTCCAGGGTAAAACATGGCTGCCATGACCTTGCCTCCTGCTTTCAATGATGAGAACCAGCTAAATAAATCTGTCCTGCATAAATTTAGAAAGTCGATGAGCTGAGACACACACACACACAGCAGCAGTGTGTGTTATCTGGTCAAAACAGGACCACATTAGTTGCCTACTCCCTGACACTGAACTCGGAGCCATTTATCTTGGGGGGTCTCTGGTTACTGTTGCTGCACTTAGAGCATTGCGACTGTCAGATTTGGGAAGCTGTATCAGCCACGGTGCAGCACTCTGAGCAGATATATGACGGGGGAATGAAAAGTTGATGTGTGCGTCGCTTTATTTACCGTTTGCGGAGGGATAAATAGTCATGGGTGTTATGCTGCATTGTAGATTCGGTGCGATACGCTATATAGCATTAAGCTTGAATGATTCAGAGTCCACTGTGATACTCAGACTGATACTATGCACTTGTTTTATTCAGTGGATGTTTTTTTTTTTTTCTAAATCCATTCGCGAGGCAACAGGAGGAATAAGTGAGAATGTTTACTTGGTTCTGATTAGATCTTGTTTGCCGTTCGCACCTTTTGCGTGATTCTAGCTTTTTCTTTCTATAAAGTTGGAGGAATACTGATTCCTGCAACTTTTCCCCCCACTTCTTCTTTTGTCGGTTTACCTCAATCATTCATTCATTCACACCCTTTGAAATCTCAGCAGAAGTGGTGTTCAGTTTCTAAGGCCTGGCTGAGGTGTCTGTGCTAACCTCATTAATTCAGCTTATTCTCGCCTAATTAATCTTTGTCAAAGTAATTACAGCTATCTGGAGTTACCAACACCGTGCTCCCTCCATAGATGCAGCGATCTCAGATTGTTTGTTGTGGTGTAAAAAGCCGATGCAATGCGAATTAAGTTTGCATTTAAATGTGGTGCAGAGGAAATTATTACCTTGAAGTAACAATTTGATGCGTTTTAAATGGGGATGCATCATATTATCGGCATGGTATCGGTATCTGCTGATATTAGGTGTAAAATTTAGTATGACTCAAAATAACTCACCGATATAAAAGCCGTTGTTTTTATGTGACGAACCAGTGACGATGAATGTTTGAGCGTTGTCATTGTCTTAGAGAGAGCAAATGTCATGAATAAATTTGACATTAAACATAATGCAAGTTGAAAGCGTTGCATCATTTTCAGCCTTCATTTTAGCATTTGGTAGCTAAATTGGCAAAGATAATGCAGTATTTTATTTCCACAGAGGAGAAAGCCACATGGTTTCAGTAAGCAGGTATAGGACCAAAATATCGGTATTGTTATCGGCCAAATGAGTTAATATCGGCCAAAAGTCCATTATTGAGCATCTCTAGTTTTAAATTTAATTTTGAGATTTATTTTAAATTCAGATTACAACCTCCACCTGGAAAACATGTCTACTTTAAAAAAAAGCTTCAGCTACATTAATTAGTCTCCCAAGCAGCAGTGAGTTTTCAGAAATGCAGAATAATAGAAGTATGAAGTCTATAGTCACATTGGGACTAAAGAGGATTTAAAAAGGTTTTGTTTCTAGCTTTCTGTCTGCTGTCTAACACCTTTTCTGCTCTCTTTGTTCCTCACTCACACGTTCTCATTAATTTTTCAGTGTTTGCTATCTCTCAAGCTGGTGGCTATGCAAACTACAATTGTACATGCAGATTATGTAGCAGCCAGCCAATCACAATGGCACCTGTTTAAAATGGTCACATTTATCCAGGTATGCAAATTCTCAGAGGAGATGGTTATGACTGCAACAAGTGGGTAATTTTATAATGTATCAGTTTTCTAATTCTCTTCTTTTGTTTTTTGTGTCAAAACAAGTTGTGCAATCGATCAGATTGGTTGTTCATTTTTAATTTTGGGTTCAACTTATTACAAAAGTAGGCTAAAAGCACATACATGGTTGATATTTAAGGCACTTTGCTCTTCACTTCTGGAAATTTATGTATAAAAGAAAATAAAAACAGAATTTAGATCACTCTGTTTGAAAGCACTTTTGTATTTATCCAGAGATTACATTTTGTGATTCTGCGTTAGTTGAATTCAAAGGGTTTTCCATTTGAATTATGAAAACTTTGTTGCTACTAACTTTATTTTTTGTAGGAAGATTTAACTTTGTTGGTTGTAATTCTACCCTAATCACTGTGCTTGTGGCCAAATTTGTATTTTTGTTGATTTGCAGTCAGAGGAGGGGTCAAAATCATTGCAGGCTGCTGTGAACACCTCTTGTTGAATGCTTGAATGACTTGTTGACATGTTGTTGCAAATGGTGCTACTAAATGGGTCAGGACAATAACAGGATTTATGGGTTTCATGCTGGTCAGTAGAGCGTTTCAAATGTTGCAGGATCCATCAGGCTTATATCATTTGGACTATCCCTGCTATCAGTGATCACTATTCACATAAATTCCTCACCTACATCTTATCACACAAACACAGTGCTGTCCTTCTGCTCCGGGTCCATTCAGTCTGAGAACCCTGTTGAGTGCCGGGTCACAGCAGCGTGATTCCCCGGTGTTGTTTGACCCCGTTTTGCTGTTGCACTCCAACCCCGTGTGGATGTGGGTGCATATGTGCACGCTCTGTTTCCTGACCTTGGCCAAGGATCGGTTCCTGTTTCTGTCAGCTGTTAGCTCAGCTGCACGCCACCTTTATTGCTTTCCCGCGTCGAGCCAGAGGGCTCAGAGCCAGAGCTTGTCACCGTTTGGCTGCTTCCCATTTCTCCTTAGCCGTTTCACTTTACCTCACCCATCTGCCCAGATGGTGTGGACTAATTTAAGAAACTCAGGCAGTTGGACTAAGAAATGACACAAATGCAGACCTGACTTTTCGTTATCCTCGTGAGATGGGGCGCTGTGTCGGAGGCAGAACTGGAACAGGTCCCAGAAAGAGCAGATGCTGTGATCACCCGTTTCTCTTCTGATCCTGTTGCTCTCGCTGCCGGACCAGCAGCTTCCACACTGACGCCACGGGACGCAGGGCAAAAGGACGGGGCGGCTTACCTCCTCTACAGCCATCCAAAAAACAATCAGTCAATGAAATTATACCTGTACGTAGGCGTGTCAGGGTAACACATTTTGCTGGACGATGACTCGATAAACTATCTCAGAACTTATTGCGATAAACGAAAACGTTGTTGTTTTGAGAACATTTTCAAGCAATAGTGGCATAAAAATGCAAGACGACGTTCTCAATGATCAATCCACTTTAAATTCTAACGAACATTTAAACACTGGAACTGGAAGACATTTGAGACATCCAAAATAAAGGAAGAAAAAAACAGAAACAACAAATAAAATAAATAATGAAGTCTGTGAACAAAATTACATTTAAAAAAAAAGGGAGAGTTGAGGCCAAAACATCAGACTGAAGACTTTTGTCATCCAGTTTTTGGTAGAAAGAGACGAACGAGAAAAACAATAAATCATGCAAATGGAAATTAATGAGCTCATTCTAATTTATCATGCGATTAATTGATTAATTGCTAATTATGACAGGCAAATTTGTCTCAACTTTTCTTATCAGTCTTACATTTGATAATCTTAATTTTAGGTCTTTAAAATCTGAACTATACCCAGACTTTAAATTGCTCTCTGTAACCTTAATCTGAAAAACATTAGATGTAAACAAGACAGAAAAAATGTATATAAAAGGAGTCTGTTTGACTTATTTCCATTCTGATACTTTCCCTCTGTGTATTAATTGACCAAGGTCTCGCAGAATGTGGATACAGAATATTTTAACGAGAGACGTTTGAAGGGTAAAATGAGGTTGAGCTCCTTGCAGATAAACTCTCAGCGGTTCTCAGTGTGGGCGGTAAAACTATTAATCTATAAATCAATAGACAGGTCTATATAAAGATATAATCCATGTTTCTGTCTCATATTTGTATGGCATTAAAAGGATCTGGAACTTTAGTTTTTACACTCAAAGCTCTGGTTTGCACAATAAATGCCATGTGGGTGAAGTTTTATGGATGATACTCTGATGTCCCATTCTCCTGAAGGCAGCACAGAGCTGCACCACCAGAAACTGACAAACACTGAAGAGAAGAAAAGTTATGATTAATGTAGTTATAGTTCTATCCATGTTTTAATGTTGCAGAGCTCAGTCGTTTTGCAAATAGTTCAAAGTTTAAACTGGCATGTTGAACATCTTTTATCTGGTTATTTTGTGTAATATTTAACAACTAGAAAATGGCACAAAATAATATTTTTCCCACTCTGACTGGCTGCTGTTAGGCCTGCTGATTTTAACTTGAATGTTCATTGCATTTTTCTTAGACACCTGTGAAAATAATTTCTATTTCCATGACTTTTTTGTTCTCTGGGAAAAGATTTTTGATGATAAAAACAGAAACAAGCATAAAAATCAAAACATCTACAACAGTGATAGTAATATTAATGATAATAATAGTCAGTGCAAAGTAGCCTGCAAATTCCTTGGTGGGGGGCAGTGAGGGACCTGGACAAAGGCTGGGGGGGCGCTGGGCCAAAGAAGGTTGAGAAACACTGCTCTCAGTGCTCACACTTAAATAACTCCAGCCAAGGTGGTTTGTTTTAATCTGGTTTTGTGGCTGTGAATAAAACCCACAGCTGCCAGAGGGGCTGAAGCCATATAAAGTTCAGCAACAGCATTAAAGTCATCTGTAGGCAGAGTGGACTGACAGCCTGTGTTTTTACTGTACCAACATTTTGGTTGGAATCTGCATATGGCACATTGATGAGATTATAAAGTCCCGAGATGCATTTCCTAATCTTTTTTAGCAGCTTGTGTCTTTTTAGAGATTAAAGCTGCACTTTCAGTGTGGCGGCAATAAAATGAAACAGTGGCATGAAGACATTTGTCTCTGGTTTAGCCAACAGGAAATTCAAACAATTGGGTTTTATCTGACCATATTGTACATTACAGAGTGATGTTGTTTCTACTAGACCTTCTTGTTTAAACCTTCTGTCTAAGTTGAAATGTATTTAAGCAACTACTTATGTAGTTTTCAGTGTTTTGGAACAAAAGTTCAGATCCTTTACAAAGCTGACC
The DNA here is from genome assembly GCF_904066995.2 of Poecilia reticulata. Classification (NCBI taxonomy): domain Eukaryota; kingdom Metazoa; phylum Chordata; class Actinopteri; order Cyprinodontiformes; family Poeciliidae; genus Poecilia; species Poecilia reticulata. Next base: position 6,583,767 of record NC_088852.1, on the reverse strand, counting down.
AAATTTTAATTTAGGTTTGTACTTCCCAAGAGAGGAATGACTGTCCTGATTGTGGAGATAGTAGCAAATCCATGTGAAAACGAAAACTCTTCAGCTTAAACAGTTCTCAGTCCAGAAAGAATATTCTTCCTGTTGAGAACCACGGCCTCAGACTCGAGGTGCATTCACACCAGCCTTGTTTAGTCCACTTTAATAGAACTATAGTTCATTTTCCTACAAACTCCAGTTTGTTTGGGGAGGTGAGAAAGTCATCTTTAGGCAGTTTTCATGCTTTTTTGATCTGATGCAGATCAAAAAAGCGAACTCTGCTCTGGCTAAGAACCTTGGCGTTGGTTGTGGTTGCAAACGGACAGGAGACCGCTCCAAAAGCAGGAACTGGACAATAGGGCAGGGCATTCTGGGTAAATAAGAAACACATACAAGCACAGCGCTAGCGGGAGAAATGGTTCGTGGTCTTTTACCAGCGACAAGAGGAATTCTACAACCAGTTAAATCTGACGCTACTGCATTTTTGTTAAGATTTTGTGAAGAAGGAAGTTGCGGTCATGCATTCTTCAGAGTTTTTTGTGTCAGTTCCTTCAGTAGTTCTTGGTGCAGCGCCACCACAGGCGAGGAGGGGAACGGGTATCTCACAGGGTTTGGTTTGTTTGAAACAGTGCAGTGAAAATGTTGCAATTTTGGTCCCTAATTGAACCAATTCTACCAGAGCATCAGGAGTGAAAACGCCCTTAAACGAGCTGTGCTTCATCTTGGTCATGACTTGAAGATGCCAGAAGATTCTGTCCATTAATATCTTAACAGAGTCCAGAGTCTGGGAACAAGCTCAACTTAGAATAGAAATATTTGTCAGAAATCCTAAATTAGTCACAATGTTTTGGACAACAAAGACCAGGCGTCTCATTGTCTCTGCTTACATTAAGACCGAGAACCAAACTGAGTCACATTAAACATGTTTTTTTAAGGAAATCATGAGCATATTTACTGCTGCCAGGATGTTCACACCATTTAGTCATAAACATTGCTTGTCTCAAACAATTAGTGCTGCTGCTGCTTCTGAGCTTCAACACTCAGCAAGCCAGACAGATCTGGAGCAGAGTGAGTAGAAAAGCGTGAGGAGCTGTGCGGGCTTGTCGTCTACTTAGCCTCAGGAAGCTTCTGTGCTTGTGCGCATTTTCTTCTCATCTTTAACGTGCTTAAAAAAAATACTTGTTCTCTCATTTGTAGAGTCCTAAAAATGAAATCTTGCTTACAAAACCCAGATTTTGGATGGGCGCTTTATGAAAGTGGTTGATGGGTTTTCGCTTGGTTAATACTCTTGTCGTGAGCTGTAGCTTTTTATTACAACAGATGGTCTCTATGGAGGAGTTTCTCTATTTAAGCAAGCTTGCCCTAGAAAAGTCCATGAGCCTGATTATACAGAAGGAACCGCATTACCCTGAACCAGAATGAGACTTATGTGATATAACCTTGAATAACATCATATTATATTTTTACAAAAATGTTTAAGCAAAATGTATATCTAGATTAAATTGCTTTGGTTTGAGGTGGATTATTGCTGTTAGAATAATTCTATTTATTTCGATGGATATAAGGAGTAATGTAATGTAGAGTCAAGAAATGCCTCATTTAGTGACTTCTGATAAAATGCCATGGGACTTGGTTATAATAAAAAACGTCACCTATCTTTCCCATGAGTGATTAAATGATGCTGCGTTTGTGCACATCAGGATTAGCTTATTAAATCCTGTAGCTAATTGTTAGCAATGAATGAGATTTGCATAGACATTAGCATCAAGCTAGCCTTTTTTTCTGACTTTGGACACATGAAGTCGTCTGGTTATATTATGGTGACTGTATATGTACAGTAAGGTTTCCCCCAGAGAACTTGCTAATCCCTCTGAATTTTTGAGTTAAAAATGTTTAAAGTTGACAGGAAATTTGAAAATATCACTTGATAATTATGGGTTATTGGAAGATTACTAAATGAACATAGTCTTAAAAAATGCAAGCATAAAAAAAAAACACAAAAAAAAACTTATGCAATGCTAAGGCTGGTGGGGGCACAAGTAAAGTCAGGTGGCCTGCCAGGCTTATAATACAGTGGGGGAAAACCCTGTACATTATTAACTCTTCATCTTGTTATAACCGGAACCCTGTCTGTGTCTAGTCAGGTCTGGTTTCACTGGTTTGCGGTAGAGATTGAAGCATTCATAACCTCAAACAAACAAAACATAAATTGATTTTGGTCCTTTGGCTTTGTTTTTTGCAATATGTCCTTCTGAAACCAAGACTTTTCTATCTGGAAAGTCAGTAAATACAAATGAGCTGCTTTCCTAAGAAAACATAATCCTCTGCACACGGCTCTTTACAGCCATAATGGGCACGAGATGCTTGTTTTAATCGTGTATCCTCCCCCAAACTCATTTAATATAAAAATGTATTCTGAAGATTATCCAAAGCCACCGTGGGTCTTTGGTAGTGAGCATGGTCAGACAGAACGACTTATATTTTTCTTTTTTCAAACAGTCAGTGATTTAGAATGATGGAAGCTTCTTCAGGTCCGTACTCCATGTCTGGTGACGCATTCTCTCCGATTCCCTAATTGCATAATACGTTTCCCCTCTCTTGCTTCTACTAGAGAGGTGACTTAAGCAGCTTTTCTCTTACCATCACGGCTGTCATGATGCCTGACCGCCGGGAGACGACTTGATCTGAGACCACTGTGTCGCTTCAGCTTTGGGATGTCAAACCTGATTCAGAGAGGCTGGCCGGGACGTCAGTAAAAACCTGTCAGCTCTCATCAGTCATGCCTGTGGTAGCATGAGTTGTTTAGCGTGGGTTTCCCACTGAACCGACCGTACAGGAAAGCATCAGCTCCGCATCCAGCTGCAGAAAATATAGCAAAACCTAATGATAAATATTTCCTGTGACCCAGCTTTTGTACCAAAGCGTTAAATAATTCATGAGAATCCTTAGGATGTATTAATATGTAGTTATTTCTTGAATAAAAACACTTAGCGCTCATTAGATCTCTTTTCAGTTCAGTTCAAAAATACCCAAAGTAAAGTTAAATGTTTGAAATATCTTCAGATGTATTGTACATGGAGGATCTCCTGTAGCAGTCTGTATTGAAGCAGTTCTGTTGAAGCCTCTGACTGTAGCATGAGGAGGATGTTCTGTAGAGTTCCTTATTTTATGAATAATCTGTTGTGGTTCCACAGCAGAACAGACCCATCCTTCTTTCTCACCTTGTTTAACCTTTTTTATTTGCTAGCTCTGATGCCAACAACTATTTACTCAAATGAAAAAAGTGTGGATGACAAAGTTGCTGTTCAATCCTAAATTTCTCGCTCAGCATTTTGTAGACGTTGGATCCTGTTTTCTACTAAACAGAAAAAAGATTTTCTCAAATTAATTCTGTCCTTATTTGTAGCTAAAACGCATTGTATTAATTGTTGGGGTGAATAAATGACCTTTTTGCTTAAAGAATATAATGAATAAGTTTAAGTGAAAACTCAAATATTCATGTTAAATGTATATTCATTATTACTGAATGTGCTCTGCTTGTCTCATTGATCAGTAACAATGGTCAGGAATTTCCAGAATATTTCTAAACCTTTATTGAAAAGTTTAAAGGACATTAAGTTTCTAATGTTGTAAAGAATTTTAGCAGCAACATCCTTTACGACACTTAACTCCTGAAAGTGTATAAAAATTAATTCACAATTTCCACGTTTTAAACTCAATCTAAACATTGAACCATATCATCTAAGAGATGGATGTAGTAGTTAGCAACCCAACAGAAAAGTCCAAAATCCTGCTTTTATACATGAAAGCTATTATCTTTTTTGACTGATATAATTTTGTCTTTTCTGTTTACAAATATGCTGTTTTTTGTCATTTCTCGGGTTCAGCTGCTAGTTCAGCCTTGCTTTTAAAAAGTCACCTCTATTGACGATGACAGAAGAAGAGGGGAGGTGAAGCGTCCCTCCAGGCTGTGGGGGTCGTTATGAAACATCCTGCTTTAGACGGCACCATTTTGTACCCGGAAAACGAAATGGTGCCGTTTATTTTTAATTTGGAAACAGTCTGGATTCTAAGCAGTGTGTCTGCGAGTCTGTGCAAACTTAAACTTGGTGATCACAAGGTTTCCCCCAGAAAACCTGCCAAGCCTGGTGGTTGGGGCGCTCTGCAGTCATTCATTCAGCGGCCCAACATGTTTTTGAGTTTTGAAATGTTTAAAGTTGACAGGAAATTAGAAAATATCACTTGATGATTATGTGTTATTGTAAGATTAATATCAAAACAACAGCTATAAAGTCTTGAAATATGCAAACATAAAAAAACTTCAATAAATAAAGCAATGCTAAGCCTGGTGGCCCGCCAGGCTTATAAATTCACTGGGGGAAACACTGGATCACAATTTATTGGATATATTTTCATCTAAATTTAAGTGCATGTTTAGGACATTTTAGTAGCTGCACTAAACTGTGGGTAAATTTATTAACTTTTTAGATTTTACTTTTTTATATTTTTGTGTATGTTTGAGGCAACTCACTAATATGTTAGTGCAGTAAATGTATTTAAATTTTTAAAACAATCTCAATCTTTGTGTTAGTTTTGCGCCTAAGGTGATAAAAGTAGCTTAAAATGTTGATTTACTTGGAAAATAAGAATTAAACCTGGTTAAGCAGTTGATAAAAAATGTAAGTTTCTCTATCTGCTTAAAAAATATCTAAATCCAGTAGATTAGGGAACATCGGCTCAGATTTCATGAACTTCTTGCATTGGTAAATCAATAATATCTCATTTCTGGTGTCATAAAATGACGCTGGGCTAAACAGGAACTCCTCCTGGTCAGACATGCAGAATCAGCTCTTTAGCGTGATGTGATGCTTCTTTCCACTTCCTTCCCTTCAGTATTTCACATTTGGGTTCAGACTCAAGTGAAGCTCAGTTTAATCTCCGTGCAGCAGCTCAGTGTGAAACATTTCTGACCCAAGGCTGCTGCACTGAAGGAAAAAAAAAAGAAGCAAGCTACACTGAAAAGAAATTATTTCTTCATGGTTTAGGAAATAACTGAAAGTTTAAGTTTATTTCTGACCTCATGCTGAGCTTTTACATCAGATATTACAGCCCGGTTGCTAATAAATGAGGTTTTTATAGATGCTAACATGAAGCTAGCGTTCTTTTCTGACCTCTCCAGGTGTCGGTCTGCAGGTGTGTCTGGTTTGATGAATTTGGAGGACAGTGAAGCATCCAAGCTGCGGTTTTGTTTGTCGATTATTTATAGACCGTATTTTTCCTGCTCCTTTCATTACGTCACAAGCCAAAATGTTCGCCTGCTTTTCAACAAGCCCACTTCTGCGTTGGCTTCTTTCAGCGCATTATGATAATGTGATTGCTGTAGCACAACATCTTCCAGGTGCATAACAACATGTTTGTGTTCAGCTGAAATTGTCTTTGTGGAAAACAGTTTCTTGGTGCAGATCCAAATTCATTAGGTGTTTAATACATAAGATAAACGGCGTCTGCAGGTCTTTGTGTGTGTGTGGAGTTGATTTTTATGCATTAGCAGGACAAAACTGTGTGTGTTGAATAAATGCCAGATATAATTGTGACTGTGACATGAGCAGCTTTTTTCTATTGTCTCATTTAGTTGGTAGCCGTGGGCAGCACACACCATCTGCAACTTTGGCCCTGTCCCACAGTCCGACACACATAATGAAATAAAACATGTCATCTTCCCTGTTTTTGTTTTTTTGCTGCAGCTAGTTGACATATAGATACAACTGCAGCTGTTTATCTTTATTAAAGTTGCTCTTTCTGACTCAGTAAGTCCTGCAGCTTCTCTTCTGACTAAATCTAGAAGAGTAAAATATCTCAAATTGGCTCCCAACTCCTTTTGCACCGGTCGACACTCCATACAATAACCACCATCATCAGGTTGAGCAGAAAGCATCCAGTTGCACATAGGCAGTAAATAATCGGCGCTCCTATCTGCCGGCTGCAGATGGGAACGGTCCGACCTCGATCTGCTGTTTACTGCCCTTAAATATCCTGGTCCAGCCGCTCGCTGTAAATGTCACCCCGTTGTAGCTGAACACACAATTAAAGACTCTCATCTGTGCTTTCAACATGTTGAATTAATGTTGTAGGTCAACAACCAGTTTTCTAGTTTTGTATGTCAAAACTGCAATAATATGCCACCCTGCAGTGAGCAGAGATGGGAAAAGTGGAAACAAATGTCGATTGTGTCCAATTTGGGTGCCGTTTTAGGAAGTTGGAAGTTTTTCTCAGCTGCAGACCTTGACTGCAGGATGCATCTGCAAGGTTGTTTGAGCTGGAGCTGTCGGAGCAGGTGTTGGTTAGCACTGCCGTTTTCTGTCACGAAACGCTAGAACCACTTAATCACATTTTCTAAACCAGCTCGTTAACGATCGACGATGTTGAACTGTGACGTTATCCAGTCTGCTTTTGGCTGTGGCTTCATATCAGATGTAAATGTGTGGTTAGCTCTTACCTTTTCAAAGCTGTAGACTGTGTGTGTCCATGTAGAGCGCTGCCAGCCTCTTCCTGTTTGCTGTGTAAATCCCTCACAGGTTTATGTTTGTGATGGCAGATTAGAGCTTCCATTTGATGTTTGGTTCCTCAGGTTGCTAATGTTAGCTAGCTATGGTATGCTAGGTGATTTGTTCACATCATAAACAGTTGAAAAAAGTACAAATAGAGCAGTAATAGACTTAAATAAGCTTGTATGTCTTGCTGAAAAGTTACTTGTAATTTAAAGTGTACTAAGATATTTGCATTAGAAATTAGACCAAAAATACCAAGATTCTGTGTTTTTACAGTTTTTATTAATCACATCCATGAGTCAGAGTAAACTTTAGGTCATTTCTTTGCACCATTTAATCAGCAAAGGTGTAAACATAGATGTTTGACTGAATGGATAGAAGAAGTGCTAAAGATTAATAATCATTTTCCATTTTTTGTAGTGGCGGTTTAAAGGATCGGGAGTTCCTGACGTCACAGCCTGGATTTAAATCCTACATGAAGTAAGTGTTTAATAAGCCAAACAAAACTGAACATGAAACTTTTCTTGCAGCATTATGAGGTTGCACTCATAATTTGCCTCTAAAGTTAATTAAAATGGGAACAATTCATGACATCTTGAGAATAAATACGGTTGTACAAGTCAGATTTTATTTCATGTGCTTTACAAGGATATAAATAATGGCCCAAATTACAAAAATCAGTGTGCTGGAAGCCCAAGCCTATATTTATATATATGTATTATATATATTAGTAAATCAGCAGTGATGTCACCATATGATCCATATTTTCACTCAAAATACAACCTCTACAATCTACCACTTTTTGACATGTCAAACCTTTATTTTGGTACCTTGTTTCCAGTGCCATGTGCTGCAAAGTCTTTATTCTTTTCTCTTTACATTTCATGTATTAACAATGAGTTGGCAAAATATCTATGTACATTTTATAGTTGGATAATGTTTCATCCAAATAATACAGTAATACTGCGTTTAAAATAGTACATCTGCAAGGTAAGAGTAGAGCCCCATGAGAAATGGAGGTTGACCTGACCTAGGAATTAGCAAGCAACCTGCAACATTCACTCTCTGTACAAGTATGAACATCTAAACTCAGATTTGATTTTTTTTAAAGGATTGCCATCATTCTCAGGCTCAAAGTTTTCATCTCAGCATATCATAGAAAAATAATGTAACATTAAGACAACAGTAGACAGGAATTGCACAAGGATTATCATCATGGTAATATAATACTCTCATAATAAACATTAAAATGTCGGGCAATACGAATACGTTGTTTTTTAACGCTAGATGCTGTTTTGTTCACATCGGCTTCTCATGACAAATCTGTTGCATCTTTAGCGTGTTGTTGCAGCAAATCCAATCACATTTACACAGTTGTGCATATGTTTTTTTTTTTTTTATTCTGACATTTAAAGAAAATAAAAAGAAATTAGCCAGCCAGATATCCTGGAACCCATGCCAAAGTGTTAAACATGCCCACCGATGTCCTGTTTGTTTCCAGAGTTCAAGCATCATGCCTCCCAGGTGGGCTGCATAAAACCGATCCCGCTAGAGTCGCAGATATTTGAGGCTGCTTTCAAGTAAGTGTACATTCAGAGCAGACGGGTCGTCTTATCGCAACGCTGTCCTGTTAGTGTGTGTGGATGGGTGGGAACGTTTCGTAGTCAACCTCAAAACATAGTGGAGCAGCGTCCATGTTTGTTTCTAAAAAGTGAGCATGAGGGTCCGTTTGCAGTCCATTTTGCATTGTAAGTGTGACAAGGTCCATGAATAGGGCTGGCTACATTCTTTGCATTCCACAGTAATAGACATGAGCGTCCGCCATTGCCCTGCAAAATGAGATGACATCACTTATCCAGAGAGCCCTCACACCCCGCCTCTCCACTGGCCACCTTGCTCAGCAAATCCAAAATGGCCATCATGCGTCCCACATGCTATACCGTCTACACACGAGTTTCTTTCCCCATCCCTTAAATAAACTCAAGAGCGCCTCGGTTTGTCCTGTACACATAAACATACGTGTTGAAAAAAGACCCTAGAAAAACAAAAACAGTAACGTCTGCCTGTGTCACAGGTCAAGTTTAAAGTCTAATTTCACAAAGAAATTCACAAGTTTGTTAGTTTCTCCAAAAAAGTAACTTTATCAAGAATCAAAAAGTTAAAATACATTCTAGTAGCCTGCTAGCTGAATCAGTCAGTTACGCTGTGCTACAGCCTCTCTTCTTTATTAAAAAAATGCTGTAAAAGCTTGTTGTCCCGTTCAGACAACATCCCTCGTCTTTGTCGACTTAACAGACAGCTAAAACACTGTTACAGCTCTTAGAGCAGTACTCTTTGTTAAATCTTTAAAGTTGTCAGAAACAGTTAGACAAAGGGGCTGATGTGAAGAGTACGGAAGAGGATTAGGGAACCTCGGAAAACAAAAAACTGTTCTGACTTTAATCTATAATCCAGATAATATCTCAATATAAAGAGATATAATCTAGATAAAATCTCTAGATATAATCTTGAGATACAACCTAGATAAGATTAAATCTAGATAATATCTTGAGATACAACCTAGATATAATTAGATAAGAATTCTGAGATTAAAGTCAGAACTGTTTTAAAAACATTTTCCCAGTGGCCCCAATCCTCTACCGTAGAAGAGAAAAGCGAGGGATGGAGCTTAAAAACGGAGAGATAAGAAGCTAAAGGCAGAGCAACTGAACAAAAAAAAAAAACAAACTGAGCTGACCATCCCCCTACAGGTGGAGTCAGAAATGCACCACTACCCTGGGTTCAAAGGTCATGCGATAGCCCTGCAGGCAGGAGGACGAGGCCGGGGAGAGCAGAAAGAAAAAGAACGCAGCCAATCGTCATCATGCAGTGGACAGGCTGGGCTAACGGGGACAGGGGGGACGAGGTGTAAAAGTATTTGTTTTTCAGCCGGTGAGGTGACGCGGCGGCGTGCGTCGCTCGTGCCCAACTCCGGGGCCGGGCCCCGATACAGGGCAACTTCTGAAAGGCACACACACAGGAGTGGACAAGGCGGGTGTATGTTAGAAAATAGTGGTCTCGTACTTGGTGTTGACTCCTCTCTTTGCTTCCTGTCCAGGCTCCACAATCCACGGCACGTTAGCATGGCCCTTCTGGTCCATTGACGGCTGCTCCATCTGGACGAGACGAGAAAATCAGACATAAGCTGAATAATGTCCTGTCTAACTTGCAGCGTCCTCCACTCTGATGAACATCCTCTAGTTGGAGTGCAATTCGTTGCCATGCACTGGAACAGGGCGTCCTGACCTTTTGGAAAGTTAACAGGCCTCCACTGCTCTTAACAGTGGACATGAGCTGCTTTTGGCATCAGACTCCACATGTGGGTCTGATCTGAATCTACGCAAAAAGAAAAAGCAGCTAATGGCTACTGACAGGCATGATGGGAGATCTGTGATGCTGTTTCTCTTCCAAAAGTCCAAGTAACCTTGTTGGTGCATACAGAGGCTTTTTATTTACACATCTGGTGGACTCTGTACGTAAACGGAAATCTGATTACAATCTAGTCAAAAGAAGTGCTAACACTTTATTTGAAGGGGTGCATAAGACTGACATAAAACCTGTTATGAACCTAAAGGAGTCTACATGAATGAATGAATTTGGTAAATAATGCAACTTTTAAAGCAACTTTGCATCTGCAGTGTCATTATTTACCGAAAGACACTTCATGACAAGATCCATAAACAATCATAAATACTCATTCATGTTCATGACAGGTGCTATATTTATGATGGTCTCATGCACACCCCTTCAAATAAAGTGTTACCAAACAAATGGTTTGTAAGAAACAAAATTCAACTTCTTCCACGACCACCATGATGTAGAACTCGACCCAGAACGACTGGAACCAACATCTAGTTTTTAAATTATGGACTATTTATTCTTATTAAACATGGGGAACCAATGTTTAGTCTTGTATTTCCTTCCAACTCATGTAAAGCACTTTGAATTGCCTTGTTGCTTTAATTACGCTATATAAATAAAATTATCTGACATAAAACCTCCAGGATTGTTTTGGGTTGAGCTCAAGAGGATCCAAACAAAACGCTTAAAAGTTTATGGATGCTCCATCTACATATATTGCTGTTCAATTGACAAAAGCTATATAAAAACTTTGACAAATGAACCTGTTGTATTTCTGGTTTTTCACTGATAATATTTTAATGTTTATCTGTACGACTTTCTGTTCAGGCACTAAATGGAAACTGAGGGACACAGAACAGACTGAAGCACTAAAGCTGAGGCAAGAGAAATAGGTTAGCTTTTTTTTTTCTTCACAGCTGTGTTACTAAAATATGAATATGGATACAAGAAAGAGAAGAGGACAAAGAAAACTGCAGTCTTGAATGGTAAACTGTAAGAATCATGTGGGAATAAAGAACAGAAGAAGGAAAAGTGTGAAGGACCTGGAAGTGAGCTTTGTAAGGAAGATGGAAGAGTCGAGGGGGAGGAAGAGGAGGGTGAAGAGGAGGCCGGTGGGGGGTGTAAATGTGGCCCAGCGACCAGCGGCTGGAGGGAGACATGATAACCTACAGGGGCAGAGGTCAAACTCGTCAACGTGGGCGAGCTCTACAGACACGGACATCAACAAGCGGCACTGCAAAAACCACGACGACACAGCAGCTGCACTCAAAAAAAAAAAGAAAAACCACAGCAAAAACCATGGCAACGACATGGCAGCAAACTCATTGCCTTGGCAACAGCGTAGGACAGCATCGTTACTGCAGTTCAGCCAAACCCAAGCTGGAAAAAGCAACGTTACGCCACATTAATCCACCAACTTCTGCAGCAACAGCTAAAAGGACTTTGGGACAGCAACAGAACAAACAGAGTTTGGGAAATTAGTCGCTGCAAGGCCGACAGAAAAACTCAACCGAAAGTGGACATTACAATCCCAAAGCCAGAAAATCTGATTTCATGTGAATCTTTGTTCAGAAGGGAAAAATAATCAGCAGAAAAATTCCTACTGCTACATTTATCTTGTTTACTAGAGAGAAAAATGGCAGCTAAAGGAGCAGCAGGCTAACCAGCCTAGCCAGAGAAAATCTACTTTATCCCAACCAAAACTAAATATTTATCAAGTCGTTTCCATGAGTACGTGAACAGACTTCACACACCTACTCACTTCTATTAGAATCTACCAATACATCGATTTTTCTACTGCTGCTAAAATAATTTAATGTTACTTTTCTGTTTAAGTAAAAACTAATTCCCTGCTGTTTATGATCCAGTCACATTCTTTTTGCAGAGTTTATTGAGCCAATAGAAACCAGCCATTTCTATTGGCTGGTCAGAGTTGGTGTCAACCATGGTGTCAAATGTTTGTTTGTGCCACTATCATTTTAAAGATACTAAGAAATGTTTCCAGAGGTCATGAAAGGTCAATCAGTCCTCCCCTCCTTCTCCAAATCGGACAAAATTGGTGTTGATCAACTCGACAACGTTTGTGCAGCAACATTTTTCTTTGTGCTGCTGTGGCTTTGAAGATATTAACGAAAGTTTAAAGGTCAACCAGTCCCCCAAAATGACCATTAATCTCTAAAATGATAGCGGCACAAATAAAAAATTTTGCTGCGGAAATTTTTGACACCAATTTTGTCTGATTTGAAGAAGGAGGGCAGCCAACTTCACTTGGGTCATAAACAGCAGCGGCACAAAATGCTGTGGCATTTTTGAGGTTGGATTTGTTTTGCACTGAAGCTGCGAGGTGGTTATTAAGTCTAAATACTTAGAACCTTTTCTTTTAACAGAACCTGACATCAGTAACGTTTAGCTGCTGCTTTAACGCTGATTCAATTTATTTTGTGAATCAGATGGATTGTCTGTCTGGGTTTTTAATGATTTGCTCTTATTGTGACATTTACCAGATATTAGATCCCCGTTTTTAACTTTAAAAAAAATCTATATTTCTGTTATTTGTAGCTTATTTGCTCCTCTGTTTCTCCAAGGTCAGGCAGGCAACTGCAGCAGAAACCAGTTTCCTCCTCGGGGTTTTAAATCCCTTCCAAGCTTCAGAAAGTCGTTAAGCCTACAAATTTCACCTGAGGGCCCTCTGACATGCAGGCATGCCTGGAAGACTTTTAAAGTTTTGAACCCAGAAGGCATCATAATGAGATCCCTGGACTACCTGGGTTCTCTTAATGAGTGAAGGTTCGCCTCCAAGCTAAACATTTTACAACAAAGTTAGTAAGTAGTAGTAAATCATCAGCCCAGAGGGGTTTATCCACCAACAGAGGGCGATAGAGAGGCGGAGCTACAAACTGACTGTGGAGAAATCCAAGCTGGCAAATAACAAGCGCTAATTTTATACCCAGTATAAATTAAGAAATCAATATCCCACCCAGTTCTGTGTTTATAGCAATTATTTGTGGAGTACTTGGCATCCAAGAAGCTGAGTTACCACGACAGACTACAGCAGCTATGCAACTTGCCTGTTTTTATAGCGCTGGCGAGCTTCTCCATCCACGTTCGGATACAGAATTACACGTCAGTCTTAAAATAAAATAGACTCACATTACTGGTCTGTAATCATCTCGACTAAAAGAAGCAGCGACGTTGCATCAGAGGCCAAACGTTGCAGATCTACAGACTGTAGAGGAAGTGCTGCAGCGTTTTCACACCAAAAGCCTTCAACTAGACCGTATACACGCACATGAAGGCTGGGGATGAAAAAAAAACTACAAATAATAGTTAATGTAGAGGCTGCAGACTCAGCAGAATGTGAGTACATATGCCGTCATCCATCATCTCCGTACTGTAGGCATATGATCACTCACAGATACAGCATGTGGGCTCATTAGCCGTCTCTCCTCTCGCTGCTCTCTCAACAGCATCTCACGTCTAAGTTTGGACAGTGAGGCTGTCCCTCTGACGCCGCCGTTTGCCACCATCACGCTGTGTGTATTACAGCCTAAAGCATCCTCAGAAACCAGACACCGAGCCCTGCGGACCCACATGCTGCTGGCCATGTTACCACTGCTATTTTAAAACGCCGCCGCCGGCTGATGAACTGTTGACAAACTCACTTCGGGTTGCTATGACTACAAGAGGCAAGCCACTTTCACACAGAAGAGTAACAACAAAACCTGATCTGACCTCTTGTTATGATTAAAAATATTCCTGTTTTCATCTTATTTTCTTATTATTATTAGGATGCAAAGAGTCATAAAGCGTTACCAGGGTAACCAAGCAGACTATACTGATGCTAAAAATCAACTCAACTGAAAGGTCACAGCTGCGGACTGAGTGGAAACATCTATAACGGGTCTGATGTGCATGTTCACATGCCAGTTTCTAGAAACTATTTCATGCATTTCAAAAATAGTAAAACTAAAGCTTTATATTTCTGAATATTTGGGTATTCAAGCAACAAACATATTGAAGCGTTACTCTAAAACCGTGACACAAACGCGTCGCCTTTATTTTCCCTCTTCGTGAGGCTCTGAAGGACTGACACGTCTATCTTTTGATATGTTTTTACCAACTTATCAGCAGGGTACATTATATTCTTTAAGCGCACAACTCGCACAAACCCAGAGTGAGCAAGCAAAACCTCCAAGGAGCGAAATGCAAACAGGCCTCATCAATCAGCCGAGTGTGTAAGAGACTGCAGGGACAGCAAGACCGAGTGGAAGCTTAACAGATTAAATATCCACATAAACCTTTGCCACATCGTCCACTGGGCCGGGACACACACAGAAGACACAAGCAGCACAAGATCGGGACTGAGAGGTGAAGGAGTTGGGAATGAGCAGGGAAGAGATGTGAGGATGTGTCGGAAATGGAGGTTAATAGAATGATGTTAGTGTTGCATCGAAAGCTAATAAAACAACGCTTCACTTGAGTTCAGGGGTTAAAAGATGATAAGAAGTGAAAATCCATCCGAACGAAGAGTGATAAAATGAAATTCAAGCTGCTTGCGCTTCGTTGAACGTAAATCTTTTTCGTAGTTCTGGATGGATTTTCTCTCGCCGCCGCGTCGATGCTTACTGATTTGCGGATGTTGACGCGGGGCTTGGGGACGGGCTTGCCGGGTTTGCTGTCGAAGCTTTCGGGGAGCGTCGCCGAGCCGTGGCCGCTCTTCCTGGCTTGCAGAGCGAGCTGATAGGCCACCTCAAAGGCCTGTCCAAGCGTCAGGATGATCTCATAGGCCAGATTCTGGAGAGAGAGAGAAGAAGCATTTATGAGAACAGGAAGGTTAAAAAGCCACGAAGCGCCCCGTGAAGCCGCGGCGTCGGGACTGACCACGTCGAAAGCAGTGAAGACGTGGCAGTAGTGGTGACTGGATTTGAGGTCTTTGGTGATGTAGGCAAACGTAGACAGATCTTCTGGATCCTGAGCTGCACACGAGATGTTGCGGATCTCGTGCTCCGCTATGATGTTCTGCAGAGAGAGGAGAGGAGGAAGAGCTTAAAAAGACGCAGTTTCTTCAAAGAAAAGCAAACTGATTTATTATTTATCCCACAATCATAGTTAATATTGCAGAGTATTGGTTTGAAAGTTTTTAGACTGCTGGTGTTCCTTTTCTGGTTTAATCAGCACTTTGTGTCGTGTTAATTGAGGCTATAAATTATACATCATCTAAGGGAGGGATTGTTTTTTGTGCAAAGTTAAGAATATTTAAAAGTTACATCAGATTTTCTTTAGAAGGAAGATATCAATACTTATTGTGAGATAATATCAGTGGGGGACATTTCACTCAACAGGAACGTTTGGTCTTTGACGCAGGAAATTAAGGATTGCGGTAAAAATGTTAGATATTTATCACTGCTTTTCTGAACAAAGTGGTTCAAATCTACAGATTATAGATGAGGGCTGTGTAATCTATGATGTCCATAATCTGTTGGTATAACAGATCGTATTTACACCAGTCAGCTCTGCACATTTCCCTCCAAAATAGATACTATCAACTTATTGGAGTTAGGTGACCACAGATGTGCGTCTGTTTGCTTTACAACTATAACAAATGAACAGCTACAGAAAGGACACACAGACCGATCAGAAAGGTCTTTTTGTGATTTTTAACTTCTTCCATTCACTTATGTTTTTGACCCATACTGTATCTCCAGATCTGTGTTTGGACGTCTTGTGTCAAGAGGTTTTTATACGTCAATAAATTTTACTTTCTTGGTAAAACTCTTAGATTAATTTTTTACACTACTCATGTTTTAGTGTTCATTCCTGAGATCCTCCTCATCAGTTCCCTAAAGGCGGCGGCCTGTTTTAAAGCCCAAGAATAAAGCAAACTTCCACACTTTGATGCTGTTGAGAGTCAGACATGACGCCTCTGAATGCCAACTCTTCCCTTCATGTCCGCTGACCTTTCACGTGTCATTTAGCGTAGGCGTCGCTGGGACTGCGCGGCGTTACCTTATTGGTGGCGTCGATGAACTTCACTCCCTTGTAGGACACGGAGAGGACGATGGTCGGCACTTTCTTCATCTGTTCCGTCGACTTCTTGGAGGGCAGAGGAGATAAAATGTGGAAACAGAAAGAAGAGGCAGCTGTGACTTTTAAACTTTGCATCGATTTGCCTCAGCGCTGTCTGAGAAATCGCCTTCAACTTCCTCCTCCATTAAAAGCCCATCATCTCCATGAGAATCAACAGAAAATAAATTTTACACCAAATCACCAGCAGCAGGCGTTTTCTATACCACTTGGCACTTCATTAAGCCCCTGCAGTATATCTCACCTCATTCTTTTTAATTACGCACACATATTGAAGAGATTATGCAGCAAAGAGCTCGACCTGCCAAAAGCTGTTATACATTCAAAGACGTGAGCAGAGTACTTCTTTCTTCCTTCCGCATTTTATAAACAATTTGTCCTTCCTGAGAATCTACTGCCTGCTTTATTTTCTAGATCTTTCTGTCCTCTTGCTCATCCTCTCTGCAGCACATCGACCCAGTTACGAACAGGTTACGCCAAAAGATCTGCCAACAGCGGCTGCATTTTGCTTTTCCTCGCCCGTCTGTGAACCTGGAAGTTAAACGTCTCTGTTTCCATCAAGGGATGGATAAAAGGAGCTGCTGGGACAGGTGAGGCAGGTGGAGGTGCATTAGCAATGTGCATCTCATTGCACTTCCTTTGCAGCCTTGGCGCGTTGCAAAGGGGTTGGCCAAGCAACGCTGCAGAAAGTTGAGAGGAAAGATGCTGCAATGAAAATGGAGAAACGAGAACGGGACGCTCTGCTCATGAATTTTAAACGCGATCTTTACACTGCAGCAGCTCGGAAAGAGAGAAGAAGTCTGAGAAACACAATAAGCTGTTCTAAAGAGGAACAGCCAATGATAGAACACTTATTTTTAAAAATAAGGACACAATTTGATCTATTTTTTTGGCTGGATTAAAGCAAATGGCACAATGTTCCAGAGGTTTAATGGAAAAGTTATTTGACAG
Organism: Poecilia reticulata; assembly: GCF_904066995.2. NCBI lineage: Eukaryota > Metazoa > Chordata > Actinopteri > Cyprinodontiformes > Poeciliidae > Poecilia > Poecilia reticulata. The sequence continues at coordinate 6,566,758 of NC_088852.1, read as the reverse complement.
GAAGGTTTTTTTTTGGCCTTTGCAAATATGACAAACTTTTCGTCTTATCTTGGCATCTTGTTGTCGGTATGCAGCCTGTAAGCCTGCAGGTTAAAACGTAGAAAGGATCAGACTGAGCTTTACCCTCATTTTAGCGCAGGCATCTTGTGTGGACTCCGTCCCTCTCAGCTCCTTCACCAGCATGGAGCCCAGGTACTGTAGAAAACACACACAGAAGCTGTTGGCTTGTTTGTCAGCACCAGATCACAGCAGCCTAATTAAAACCCTGCTGGACGCATCGACAGATCAACAGACGCAGTTAAGAGACAAACAGATAGTAAAGTTTCCTTCCATCCATTTGTTCTTACATCTAAAAAGTTATGGAAACCTGGTTTTTATTATGGTCAAATTTGATACTTTTCAAGAAAAGGGAACAAGCATCAGGTGAACTCATGCTCCAAATTCATCCTGTCAGCTCTGTGTGCAGTTTAGATTATGATGATGAAACAGTCAGAGCCGTCCTCCAGTGATGAACGGACCGTCCTGCTGACATTAACAGCACCAGCAGGATTTTCTCTCTGCCTGGATCCTGAGTACCGACAGACACTCAACACCTCATGTTTCCCCTCAGCTTATAGAGGAGACTTTATTCTCTGAAGTGGGAACAGAACGAGGCTTTCAGCAAATCAGAGGGGAAACACCTGAAGATTTTTGGTCTCATCTGTTCAACTTTGCTCCAAATGACTCAGATGAAGCTTTTCTTATTGGCTTCTTATCTTTCATTTTGCATCTTTGCGTTGTTTCCTTACTGAAAGTAAATCTACTTCCTAATATCAGAAGGTTGGCTGAAAATGTTAATGTTTCGCCCTGAGTGGAGCTAATAACATCAGATCGTTGTCGTGTCAGAGTTGCTGGCAGCTGTCCTGGAAATTGCGTTACGCCGTGTCGCCGTGTCAGTCACTGCTGTGCAGCGAAGCGTCTTTTTATTGGCTTCAGGCTCCCCTCACAAGGCTAAAGCTTAAGGACGGCACTCAGGTAAAGTAAAGCTGCTGGACTCTGTCCTCACGCCAACATGAGTTTACAAAAACGTCAGTTTGTTTTTTTTAAATTATTCCAGCAATATCAATATTTTATATTGACCTTCATATTTTTTGGGCATCCCATCTAAATATTGCAAAAGGTCTCAGTCAGGTTTACAGTCAGCAATCACTAAAAAGTTTAAAACCACTAGAACAAAAAAGATTGGACAGAAACCAAAGTTTATCTGGGATGGAGAGGAACGGCGCTGCAAATGATTACTCTTACTGTAAATTACTTTAGTCAAAAATTGTTTGATTGAGAACAAAACTGGAGAAGTGAGACAATCGAGGTTGGACAAAAAGTCATTAAGTTTGTATTAGATCTTTATTTTTAAAAAGTGACGTTTCAGTCTCTCTAAGTCTACATTCAGTCGTGAAAAGCAGGTTTTTATTACTTTTTCTCCTTCTTGTGAATTCAATAAAAGAGATTGTGCTATGTTGGATTTATCTTCCAAAGTTTTAAGTTGTTATTGCTTGGATCATGTTAGCCGCTAACGATGGTGCTAATAATGTTAGCATGACTTCGCTAAGTTGTGAGCTGATGTATTTCCTATGCTGTGGCTATAAGCTAACACAATAAAGCAGCAGAGAGCGTTTCGTTTGTTCGACGCTGAAGAACAAGAACTGATTCTGGCTTTTTACCATCCGTCCATCAAGACAAACACAAAGCTGCCCATTAGTGTCTTTTCCATCCAATTTGTTTCTGTCCATCCTGCAGCTCCTGGCACCTCGCTGGCATTCACTCCACTGTGGCTCTCGCTTATTTCTCTCACTTTCTGAGTTTCCTTTAGAGCTCTGGACCTGGAACAGGGATCTGGTGTTTGAAAGCACCGCCACGTTTCCATGGTGACATAAATTACCACCACCGTCTCTAAAAAGGAAAAACATTCAGACGCTGTGTCGTATTCCTACAACTGAGACTTGCTACTGGTCCTAAAGCTGAACTCTGCGCTATTTATAATGATATAAAAATGTTTTAAAAGCCCAAAATAGATTCACAAATAGTATCTCTATCAATTCCTTTAGATGAACAGAAACTACAGATTTGTTTTTCTCATTTATATGAATAAAGTTTTAAGGAACTAATAATTTGTAATCCATGACTCTCCAAGTTTATGGGTTATAAATATAACACGATGACACAGAAGCCTGGAAGAGAATAGTTTCTTCCTCACACAGTGAGGATGATGATGAAGGGAGAAGAGAAAAAAGTCTGTAAAGCTCCCCGTCACCGAGTCTCCATAGCAACATTAAATGCACAAACTGTAACAGAAAAAAGCCCCGCCATCGCAAATGTTTGCATTTGTGATGGTAGGACTTTGCTAAACTCAGACTGTCCTTTTGACAGCAGAGATGCTAATAATTGTTCCACTAATAATTCTGTTGAAACCAAAGTTTTCTGAAATGTTCAGTGTGTAAATATGCTTCCAAATAAAAACATACTAGGACAGTTTTTACACATCTTCACCTGAAGAGCTCACTAATGTTTCCCTTCTTAATAAACCCTCCAGTTTCTTGTGTCACAAAACGGGTTTTTCCACCAGCCGTGGTTTCATCTGTGTGAGCGAACGTTACTGGTGAACACGGCCAGCTCCAGTTGGCTCAAAGACAGGCTTCCCAGTAGCATGCTGGGATTTGGAGCAACAGCTTGATGGATGTTTCTGCTGATACCAACAACATTTGACCTAATAATTACTTGGTATTCTCTCTGTCGTTTGCACTCAACAGCAAGTTTGATCAGTTCAAAGTCAAACTTTTCATCCAAACAAAGAGAATATATTTTAAAATCATGCCTACGTTCCAACAAAGCTTGCATCGGTCGACTTGTGCGAAATATTACGTTAATTCATTCCCCTGTATGTGTTGATCTATATTTTATGCCTTCTCTGGCAAGAGCTGCACTGGATTTTTCCCCAAATTACATCCATATAAGCTTTTCCATTTATTTAATTCATGCGCTGACACTGATTTAACTCATAACTGTTGTATATCTCCACTGCAACGCTGTCAAATCAATCAGAACAATTTTATTTGAGAGATCCACTTACATTTCCTCTCAATCTTCCTAAGATTTCATTTCGCTCTGCAGTGGTTTCCCTGCAGCGAGTCAGAAATCACTTTCAGTCCGGATGCTGGGTGTGTAACTGTGAAACCCTGCGGAGGTTCGCGGCTCTTTCTGCGCGGACATGAAACATCTTTTATGTAACCGGCCGAAGGTCTGGACTTAAAAACACTGACTGCAGGTGAAACTGATCAGTCAGCAGAGAACCGAGAATCAACAGGAAACAGTTGGATTTGGATTATTTGCAGTGTTTTATGAAAACACATTGATCAGGTCAGCACGTTTCTGATTGGCTTTAATCAAGAAAAACTAAAAATGTCTAATTGTGCTGTGAACAAATAATCTCATACATTTCTAAGCATATTTTGTTTTATTTCATTCTAGAAATTACAAAAAGTGACCAATTTTCTCCAATCAATCAAGTATAAGGTGGTGTAGCCAACACCTGGACAGATCATATACAATATTAAGGCCACTTAAAATGGTCTGCATATTATTTAGGATTATTTTTTAAATAAGACAATGCCAATATTTGTGAGTCAAAAATGTTTAAATTACGTTAGAGATGTTTGGTTGTACTTGAACGCACCAGATTCCTCCAACCACTCTGTTTGGTACCTGAACGCAACGCGCCGTTGGATATTGACATCGCCTGATTTTTCTCTTGTACCACCGATGTTTAGATTTGAATTGAAAATGTTTCAGGTGAGTAAATTAAGTTGATTTGATTGGTTCCATTTCAAATGTCTCTGTAGCTCAATTTCCTTCAGCTCTGCACATAAATGTCCTCCATGGTTCTGGTCTGTCTGTCTGTCAGCACAGTAACTTCTTTTAGTAGTTTTATGTTCATGTTGACATAAAGCATTCCTTGACTGGAGGCTGAAACACAGTTGGATGTTGAATTTTTGCATCTGCAACCTCAACTTTCTTGAAAAAATGATGCAAAACCTTTGGGGAAATGCCAGGAAATCAGCCAGTCAAAAGTCTGGTCACAATAACCAGAACCTTGTTGATGCTTCAAAATGTTTGTATCTAGGTGAAACTTTCTACATAACATTTAGTGCAACGCTGATGGGGTCACATGTGCATCTTTGACTCAGTAAGAACCAGGTTAAAGGGTTTGGACTCACATAAGCTTCGTAGTCACAGGACTGAAAGATGAGCTTCTCTGGATGATGCTGCCAGTACTGAACAGGCGTGGAGGACGTCGCCTCGTTGGGCGGACGCAACGTGATCGGCTCGCACCATTCGCCAGCCTGAAACCACAAACACACACTGATTGCTCGGCTCGTTCTGCCACAGCTGCTCCAGATGTTCGCTGGATGTTCCGACATCTTCTGCATGTTCTCCTACGCCAGCTTAGATTAAGAGTCTTTGCTTTGTCAACAAGCGGATTTCTGAAATCCAACCGACATCCGTCTCAAATATTTGGACATATCAAGCTTATCGTTGGGTCCGTTCCTTTATAATTGAATCCAGATTATTGCAGCCTGAGAATGTTTTCACAAACCCAACGACTGTTGATGTTTGCCAGGATTTGAGACGAGGAATGTGGAGAGGAGGTTTTCAAACTTCCTCAGGCCAAATCTGGGCAAAACGAACCCCCTCAACGTTCAGCTTTTACTAAAAGTTGTTGAAAAACATAGTAAAAAATAAAAAGTTAGTTGTGTCTTAAAAGATATCAGCTGTAATAATTGCTCTCCTTCCTCCATCCCGCCACCGTTCTCTCTCGATTCATGCAAAGCTGACTCATGAGCGCCACCTCAGCGCCGTTAAACAGAGGAGATGCACTCTGACACACACACACACAACCAGGAGTGTGTTATTCTGCACTGATGAGCTCTATGATTCACCAAAAGACCCCAATCACAGGAAATCAAAACACAGCTGCCGTGTTCGACGTGTGTGACTGAATTACTGCGCTGATTAAAAGTCAAAAGGTCTGAGTTTCTAGTTTGGATGTAATTAAAAGTTGCTGGAAAAAACAATAAAAATATTAATTTGGTGACAAATATCTGCATATACAACTAAAAGGGAAAAAAACTCTCCTACTCTATAAAAGCCTGTGTGCTTTCCTAACATATTTGGATGTTTTTAATACAAATTTTGACAAAAATGAGAAATTGAGGAAATATAAATCAATTAATTTTGAAGAAACAACCTTAAATAAGAACAATAATATTTGCTTCTGGACATATTAAATGAAAACATCCTTATTTTGATCTAATGTCTAAAATAATAGACTTGATTGATAAACAAGTTATTAACCAACATTTCTAAGGATGTGTGCACCGTTTAGATCCAAAGAGCGACAGAACGGAGACTGCAGCAGCTTAAGGGTTTGATAGGAGCTTTAAGTGAAATTAACCATTTCACTGCACCAACAATCATCTACAAGTGGAGAAAAGTCAAAACAACACACCCAGGTCTGTCCGTAAAAGCAAGTTTATCCTGAAAGCAGCCCGCAGGATGATAAAAGAAGTCTTAAAAACCCCTGAATGTCATCATGGCCCCTTCATACGGCTGCTATCTACATAAAATGCATGTCTGTATAATCAGAAAGAGACTGAAGATGCTAAAAGAGACGAGTTGGAATAAAATATTAACAGAATAATTTAGTATTTACAAGGAAAAGAGGCACAAATTATTAGACCAATTGTAATCTATAAAAAGATTCATTTTCTCCAGTAAACATGTGAACCATTAATGGTCAGAGTTCCTACCCGGTCCCTCCATTCACCCCTCCATCCTCACCATGCTGACTTGAGCCATCTGTCGCTCCAGCTTGGATCGCGGCACGTCGTCAAAGTAGTTCTCGGTGCTGCGCTGCCTGCGCCGCGCGTCCGCCTGCATAATGAGGTGCTGCACGTCCAGCGATCCGCCGGGGACCCCCGCCGTATACGCTGCCTGGCCTACCGAGGGGCTGAGCTGGGGAGGAGTGTGATTTCCTCCAGGCTCCTGGAACAAAACCCAGCACAGGAAGCGAGCGTGAGCGGCGACCTCCGTCGTTTAATAACCTGATTTCCCGTCGATTCTGCTGCAATAGAGGCGCGAGGTTTTACCGTCTTTCTAAAGTGCTCGGCTTCATAAACTACTGCTTTGAAAATGGGAAAATAAGAGGAAGAATAATCATTAAAACCTAAGAGGTCATGGAGGGACGGATGTTTTTTCTGCAAAAATCTAAAATCCAAACTCCCATCTACACGAACACAGACTAACAGAGTAGTGACTATCTGATGGGTTTTCCATCGTTCCTTCTACTGAGCTGCTTACAAGATGATGAAGCTTACACTAATCATCTTAACAGAGTCAAACATCATAATCTAAGACATCCAATATAATCTGCCTTCAACCATAAGCTGCATACATATATTTGTAATCACTGCAGGGCTAAAATATCAGGTTTATGGAGCACAAATGAGGCCATTTGTTTATATACAATCAAGTTGTTATGTTCAACACATCACCATAGTTTTCTACTTTGCCAAAAAAAGTAAAGTGAAACAGCAAAAATAATAAGAAATTTCTTCTACTTTGTTTTTTAGCTCCACTGTTCACTGTGTAAAGGATTCAACTGGGTGGACTCATCCATCACTTCCTCTGCTGACAGACAGACAGACAGACAGACGCGCGCGCACGCACGCACGCACGCACACACACACACACACAGAGCATGAAAAGGAAGAGCCTTTATGGTGACATACAACCTGCGTGAAGCTGACACCCCACCCACGTCAAAAAATCCAGCAAATAGTCTGAATAGTTAGTGCTCCGTTTGTGCAGGTTTGTGCCGTTAAAATTTTCGTTTGTGCAGTTTTGGTTTCTGAGATATTAAACATTATTTTTTAGGTCATCTAGAGTTCACCATCCCCCCATATCGCTCCAAAACAAACAAAAGTGGGCTAGTTCGTTAGTGCTCCGTTTGTGCAGGTTTGTGCCGTTAAAATTTTCGTTTGTGCAGCTTTCATCTTTGAGATATTAAAAGTTATAATTTTGGCCGATGACGTCATCATCCCCCCATATGCTCCAAAACAAACCAAAGTGGGCTAGTTCGTTAGTGCTCCGTTTGTGCAGGTTTGTGCCGTTAAAATTTTCGTTTGTGCAGCTTTCGTCTTTGAGATATTAAAAGTTATAATTTTGGCCGATGACGTCATCATCCCCCCATATGCTCCAAAACAAACCAAAGTGGGCTAGTTCGTTAGTGCTCCGTTTGTGCAGGTTTGTGCCGTTAAAATTTTCGTTTGTGCAGTTTTGGTTTCTGAGATATTAAAAGTTATAATTTTGGCCGATGACGTCACCGTCACCCTATCACGTTCCAAATCAAACCTAAGTGTGGGCTACTTCTTGTAATTCTTCAGATTCTCCGCTGTTGTACAATGTGTACATTTTGTTTTGAACTTCAATAAAGACTTAGAACAAGAAAAAATGTGTCTCATTTCAAGAAATGTTTTAAGATAGCAATGTTTTTTCACGAACGTAGCGTTCTCTCCACAATAATTGAATCCTAATAAATGACATGCAGCCTGACCCTAACGTAATGTGTATAACCTGTTCAACTGTGCTTTGATTTCGGAGGTGGTCTGAAGAATTATATTCACATTGTTGATGTACTGTCTGCTGATTATGCAGCAAACGTGTAAAAAAAATTACATGAGCCTATAAAGGCCAATTTGCTAGTTGAGCATTAATTTACTTACCTTGTTAAAAAATCAAAATCGGGGTTGAAAAAATTCCAAAAATGACTTATTCAAAACGATTTGAGACCGCTAGAATATTAACGAGAGGTTGAAATTACACTTGCTCTGCAAAACAAGATGGGAGGGGGGGGGGGGGTGGGGGGGGGGGGCAGGAGGCTCACTACAGTGTGGGTGGAGCCAATCCCAGTTGTGTGAGAACTATGTCAAAGTTCGCAAAACATGTCTCCTTGAAGCCCATACACATTTAATGTAAGAAATTGGATGAAATGAAAGTCGTTGCATTGAAACTATATTTACTAAATATTAAGTACATTACTTGGATGAACTTTGAAATAATGACACATTTCCGTTTTACTCGGCAAAATCTTTGCTCAAGCAACTAGCAAATTGGCCTTTATAGGCTCATGTAATTTTTTTTACACGTTTGCTGCATAATCAGCAGACAGTACATCAACAATGTGAATATAATTCTTCAGACCACCTCCGAAATCAAAGCACAGTTGAACAGGTTATACACATTACGTTAGGGTCAGGCTGCATGTCATTTATTAGGATTCAATTATTGTGGAGAGAACGCTACGTTCGTGAAAAAACATTGCTATCTTAAAACATTTCTTGAAATGAGACACATTTTTTCTTGTTCTAAGTCTTTATTGAAGTTCAAAACAAAATGTACACATTGTACAACAGCTGAGAATCTGAAGAATTACAAGAAGTAGCCCACACTTAGGTTTGTTTTGGAACGTGATAGGGTGACGGTGACGTCATCGGCCAAAATTATAACTTTTAATATCTCAGAAACCAAAACTGCACAAACGAAAATTTTAACGGCACAAACCTGCACAAACGGAGCACTAACGAACTAGCCCACTTTGGTTTGTTTTGGAGCGATATGGGGGGATGGTGACGTCATCGGCCAAAATTATAACTTTTAATATCTCAGAAACCAAAACTGCACAAACGAAAATTTTAACGGCACAAACCTGCACAAACGGAGCACTAACGAACTAGCCCACTTTGGTTTGTTTTGGAGCGATATGGGGTGACGGTGACGTCATCGGCCAAAATTATAACTTTTAATATCTCAGAAACCAAAACTGCACAAACGAAAATTTTAACGGCACAAACCTGCACAAACGGAGCACTAACGAACTAGCCCACTTTGGTTTGTTTTGGAGCATATGGGGGGATGGTGACGTCATCGGCCAAAATTATAACTTTTAATATCTCAAAGATGAAAGCTGCACAAACGAAAATTTTAACGGCACAAACCTGCACAAACGGAGCACTAACGAACTAGCCCACTTTGGTTTGTTTTGGAGCGATATGGGGGGATGGTGAACTCTAGATGACCTAAAAAATAATGTTTAATATCTCAGAAACCAAAACTGCACAAACGAAAATTTTAACGGCACAAACCTGCACAAACAGAGCACTAACGAACTAGCCCACTTTGGTTTGTTTTGGAGCATATGGGGGGATGATGACGTCATCGGCCAAAATTATAACTTTTAATATCTCAAAGACGAAAGCTGCACAAACGAAAATTTTAACGGCACAAACCTGCACAAACGGAGCACTAACGAACTAGCCCACTTTGGTTTGTTTTGGAGCGATATGGGGGGATGGTGAACTCTAGATGACCTAAAAAATAATGTTTAATATCTCAGAAACCAAAACTGCACAAACGAAAATTTTAACGGCACAAACCTGCACAAACGGAGCACTAACCATTCAGACTATTTGCTGGATTTTTTGACGTGGGTGGGGTGTCAGCTTCACGCAGGTTGACATACAGTGTTGTTATGACTGGAGAGGAACAGGCTGGGCTGTTTGGTGGTGAAATCACCAGCAGGAGGATTTATCTCCACAACAGATTTAGATAAATACAGTCATATTTAGATTTTGTGCATTAATACTTATTTTAATTGAAATGATCTGATGGATGGTTCCAGTATGGAGAAAGAAAATAGTTTAGTCTCCAATCCTTTACCCACACAAATAACTGCATTCAGATATTCCATCTGCATAAAATCCATCCATCTGTACTTCATCTCACTTATCCATCCGTCATCCGTAAATCCATCTACATTATTAATCTGTCATCCTGCTTGTCCATCCATCTGTCAATATATTTATCCACTAATCCATCCATCCATTTGTCCATTAATTAATCCATCTGTTTTTTCCAGTTTATCCCTCCCATCCATCCATGCATTCATGTGTCTAAGATCTTTAAATCCACCATGTTTATAGTCACATTTTATATTTATACTTTAGCATCTGGCTAAAGGAGGAGTGGGAAAGCTGCAGTCTGACTCCGACTCTGTGCAGGAACCGTGTTCAGCTGTACCGTCCTCACCCGTAAGGAAATGGCCCGCGGCGGTTTCTGCGGCGTGTCGTCGTGTAGCCGGTCCCCCAGTGATGCCAGGATCCGCTTTCTGTGCCCAATAAGGTTGATCTTCAACACCTGAATGAACAAAAAGACAGCAGAGCGTTGGAAAAAAAAGAAAAAAGAAACTTTTACAGACGTGGGCTGGAAAGAAACTGATCGGGAACTTTTAGTAGATTTGCATTTCAACACCCAACTCTGGAAATTAGATGCTGAAGCTGCAAATATGCAGAAAACTGACGACTTTTGTTTTAATTTACTAAGGTTACATGAATCTTTTAAGAATAAAACTGATTTTAGATTAAACAATTAGTTCATTTCTGCGTCTTTAACAGTTGCCCCGTCTCAATCAGAGGAAGCTTCACCAAACGCAGCAGTAAAGGCACCGAATGAACAAAAATTAATTCTGCTGCTTAACAAATATTACTAATCATCCAATTATTGGAGGATAAGGTGAAAAGAGAGGCAACTTCGATGACAGATCAATTTCCTCCACTCATAACATTTTTGTGAAAGAAATGGCAAAAATCAAATTTTAACAATCAACATTTCTTTGAACTCGAGAAAAATTCAATTTTTGCATCTCAAGTTGAGAAGTTTTAACAAAAACAACAAATTTAAACTATCTCACTTTTATAGAAACAATTTCCTTGTTGGAACAGAAAAACATGAGAACCAATAAAAGCATTTTCAATTGTAGAGACTGAAGTGTAAAAATACCAGGGCTTTTCTTCAGCCTGACCTCTGGATGGTTTTAAATTTCCTGCAGATTTTTATTTCATCTCCTGTCCACACCAAACAATTTCTATAAAATACATCAAACTGAAGCATTTTATAAATCTTTTTAAACTGAAATGTATCTCTGGGTGTTCATGCTACAATAAATGTTTGCTTATGAATGGAAAACATACACAGTCATTGATGAAATCACTGAGATCATTAACATGCTGTGATAGAAATTAATTTAAAGAATAAATTCTTATCTGATTTCTATAATGACTAAAATAATTGAATGAAGACAGCCAGCTAATTTTAATCTGTTCTTCTTCTACTTTCTGACTTTGAGCTTCTCGTAAGACTCTTGGTTCCCTGAAGAGATCCGAGTCAAACAACAAGCTGGTGATTGTCTATAGATTCCCGTCTTGAGGCGCTCATTAACCACACAGAGTCCTTCATTCAGCTGCCGGTGCCAGGTACCGAATCCTCCACAGAGACGAGCAGGGACTCTGCAAGGATGTCGCTGGCGCCATCTGCACCTCCTGGCATCGCAAGGAAATTCAACAAGCGTTTATATAACGGCTGCTTGAGGTCGTCCAAAAAGCAGGAGAAAGAAAGAAGGCCTGTGTGGTAGAATAGGCTGCCTGGCATAAATCATTATTCTACATCTGTGAAACAATCAAACTGACAAGCTTATAGGACATGGACACACTTTTTTAAATCATATATTTTAGCATATTTAATTCCAGTTAAACGAAAAATGCGTAAAATACTTTTCACATCTGTTGTTTTCCACCCAAAGCTCGACTCCAATGCTCAGATTTCTCCCATTTTCTTTTTCTTTTATTTAAAAAATCCATCCAATTATAACTGAAGCTTCAGAAAATTGGACTTTCATCACAGAAATGTATTTTGTGAATTTGTAGCCATGTAGAAAACGACCAAGACGATGATGGCCAATAAAAAAGGCCTATAAAATGTTCAGCCTTTACAGTGGCTGTGGGGCTGCAGCATGACTCAGTTCTCACAATTCTGTTTCATCACGGATTAATAATTACTCTCACACACACACACACACACACACACACACACACACACACACACACACACACACACACACACACACACACACACACACACACATCCAGAAAAAGAGGCACAGTAATTGCCCCGCACGGTGTGAACTGGTGTGCTACTTGTTGCCTTATGCAACAGCATCCACTTCAGATACACCAGAAGCCTCAACCTCAGCCTGGAGTTCAGTTCTCACCATAGCAACAATGGTTGCTGCAGCAGTCACCCACACACACTCTCATCCCTCTTTAAAAAAACAACCAGAAAAAAGAGAAATGTGTGCGCTCTCGCTCACATGGAAACAGCCTGAACAGCTGTTAAAAGTGAGGGGGAGAAGATTATATTGTTGCTCTTCAATGGATGAGAATTAACTATTATTAAAACACACACTCCAGTCTGTGATGCTGCCGAACTGCAGCATCAGCCCATTTCCATTTAAATGATGTCTGTGCATGCTCATGTGTGACACTTGTGCCGCCATATAATCCTGACAGAGCAGCTATTCATTAAATCTAAACTCCATCCGCATCAACAGGAGACATAACCTTGATAAGGCGACGCTTGTACCTTCTGTTCCAGCGGCGCAATAATAACTGGAGGAAAAAGCAAAGCAGGTAAATACGATTCTGTCAGACGTAATCAGACCCGGCGAAGTTTTCTGTTCTGTCACATTAAAACAACAAACTTTGATGCCTTTTACTTTAATTTTATATGATGAAGCAGCAGAACGTAGCTTATAACCGTGAAGTAAAAAGAAATGCGCATTTATTTACAGTCCCTCTAAGTCAGGTCTGTCAAACTCAGTTTTATTTTGGGTCAAATCAAAAATCTGAACGTTGATTTGGCCACCAGGCCTCCAGTTTGACACGTGTTTAAAGACAATAGATTACACTGGTCGCAGATTTATCTAAAATGTTCAAAAGAAAAAGCAGCTTGGGGCGCTGGCATCACTTGACAAACAGCAAAGCAGCCAATATTGGAGCACCATTCATGTTCCTTGCCTTTAATTGGCTCTTCCCACAAGAACGGAGAACAAGACTGTACATATTAGCTTCTGGAGACGGTTTTCACTGTCCGTATTGATGCATATTAAGGGACATGTGATGTTTTTGCTATTAAAACAGGCAGGTATGAGCGATGGAACAGGGACGCTTCAGATATTTGCATATTTCAGCTATGTGAAGATGGCTGTGGTCCCCAAACAAGTAAATACCAAAAGACGACTGTAGTTTGGTCTGAATGTTGGGTTTACTAAGCCACCACAGTCCTGACAGAACATTAAAGCATTCAAATGTATTCTAAACAGAATGACCTGAAAGGTTTTAATAATATTTCCTCATCTAACAGACATACAGAGATGAAGAAGTCGTGACTTGTTTTTACCGTTTGTGTCTGACCACACACAAATGTGAAACAGTGGTTAACCGAGCTGCTTCACTCCACCGGCGCTCCTGGTGTTATCGCCGTAGTATGAAGTCATCTGGGTCACTGTTTGCTTCCTCGGCTCTGCTGAGCTCTTCGGTGTGTCTTCTTTGTGCATCAATCAGGCCGCTAATCCTGTTAGCAGCCCCGCTACCCCAGACTGAACGTGCCTGATTAACAGATTAGCCTCCATGCATTCGGGTAACGAACACAAGCTTTCACTTCTTCCTGCTGAATTTCTTCTATTTCTCTGAAAAGTAACCTTCAAGTCATTTAAGTTGGCGATCAGGAATTAGGAGCAGGAGGATTTGTTCTGCTCTGATTGTGAATAAAGTGGGTCATTTTAACACCTTTCAGGACAGTAAAACAGGGAAATCACAGGAACAGGTCCACCTCTTTGGAAACCGAATGATGCCGTTTTATTTTGAAAGGAGAACAGAATGCGTCGGATCGAGGCGCATTCACAGTGACCTATGGCTCGGGACGCTGGAGACAAAAAGCCTTTTCTGTGCGTCTTACTGGAGCTGGTGGGTTTACTGGAGCGTGAAACACCGAGGGAACCGACAGTCCAGCCGCTGTTTGTGCTCAAGCTAGCACACTGTTTTAATGATGGGAGAAGGAGGAAGTGAACACTTTCCCCCTCCGTCTCTTTAATTTACACCGACTCGCCAAACTGTCCATCTCATTACCCTCATATTTTCTTTCCTTACGCCTCCCTTCGCTTTCTGTCCAGACTCCCTTGACCTCAAACCACCTCATTTGCCTGGTTCAATTCGAGTCTTGTCTTTTTTGTTATCCAGTTAATCTAAAAAGTTGGGAAAAGGACGAGGTTTCGCAGCATCACTCACCCGTGAAATCTGGCCCCGACGGCCACATCTTTGTTAGATTTTAGATTTACCTTCTCTTTTCAGGACTGCAAGGTTTAGTTCACTGCAACATCAACAATACCTGCAGCATCTGATGCTAATGGAGCAATTGGGGTTCAAACCTCTGAAGATTTCTCCATTGATTCCTGCAGATCAAAGAATCACTGGCCTAAGCTTACTTTAATTGCCTTGGTCAGAATGCATTACAGGACAACTGAGTGGTGGTATTGATCAGTAAATAGCTCAGGTCTGTCTGAATGCAATCTTAGAACCTGATTACATGGCTTCAGATACACCAAGGTGACTTGTTTTGTAAGAAAAACAGCCAGCGTCGCTTTTAGAGTAGGTTTCAGCCGGATTAAACCGGTCAAACTGAGAAACTAATGCTGTAATGTTCATCTATCATCTGTCTTCTGTATTGCTGTGTTTCGGTTGTACTTGGGAGTGGGAAATTCAGACTTCGGGGAAACTGGGAGAAACTCCAACTGCTTCCAGTCATAACTTACAGACTTTGCGTTCCAATATGGCCGCTCCTCGCATCACCAGTGGTAGAACGTGGTGGAAACAGATTCATTTTACAAGGCAAACATGTAAAAGTGTGTCTTAAATCAACGCTACATGCAACTCTAAACAGTAAATGTTAAAGATCCTCTTTCTGTATAAAAGCACTGATCCAATTTGCCAGCTCAAGTTTGTGCATTAGCAGAGACATTCACATTTACAAAAACGACTTGCGTCTCGTTTTTCACCCCAGTCATTGCCATTTTCCTGACCCTAAATACTTAATCACCGCCGTCTTCCCGCTCGTTCTTTTTCGTATTGTTCCTCTGAGCTTTCAGCTGGAATGATTAGTATCGATTTGTCTGGACCCACGAGTTACTGCGCACACCGGCAGCTCCAAGACACAACATCTAAGCCCCTGAAGGCTCGGCTGAGTTCATGACAGCGATGTTCACACTTCGCCCCGATATTACACCACAGCTGCTGCTGCTGCCAACGGGGCACGCACAAAGAAAACTAACTAAATATACATGTTTACAGTTCACACACACACATTATTCTTGTGGCGATGGCTTATGGGAAACTAGAGACGACTGGTTTCTTAGCAACCGGAGGGGAGTTACGAGTAAATGCGTTAAAAAAATGATGTGCGGCAGGAACCAATGGGACGGGTCGTTTCACAGGCAGCCAATGAAAACTGGCTGTTAATAAGTCTGCCTACATGGAGACAGATATATCTCCATTAATAGCACAAGAACTGTAACTACGACTTGGAGAACAGCTCACGTGTGTGTGTGTGTGTGTGTGTGTGCGCGTGTATGTGTGCATGTGCAAACACAGCTAAATGCTGCAGGATCTTGACTGAAATGAGATATCTCAAAGCTTACACACACTACTGTACGCAGAGGGGCTCATGAATTCCCAGTAAGATGGGAGGAAATGGTCTCTGATATTTCCCTGGGTTAATAAATGCTTCAAAGCCTCACACTGGAGCCAATCTTCACGCTGCAGAGGAGCACAAAAAGCTCTCCTCGGGCGCCGAGCTGTGCCTGTGTATTCAGAAAAGTAGGAAACTAACAGAAAGTGGCGGCACCAGAGTTCAGCCACCTTTTGGTCTTTCCACAAAACAAAAAGCCACTCAGGAAGAACTAAACACTTTTTTATTGAAGGCTTTAATGTCAGTTTGTAGACTGTAGGTCGCTTTTCTGCCATCTAAGGTTGACGCGTTCAGGTTGGTGGTTTTTACATTGTGTTGGTTCTGCAGCAGCTGCTTGCAGTCAGAGCCAGCGAAGCGCAAAACTTACTGCACATGCAATATTTTATCCTGGAAAAGGTTAAAGGTGCGTAATCAGGTTAGCAGGATGCCATACTGGCCGCTGTGAAGATAGATGCTAATAGGATTAGCTTTGAATTAGCTGCCTGTTACACCTGCTGTTTACTTTAACAGAGTTCTGCTGTTGGATTCTCACATCAGGCAAAAATAAAGGGGAGGTAGCATCATGGTATGAGGATGAACACACTTTAGCTAAAAGATGCAAGACGAACATTTCCTGCTTTGGAATCACAGACTGATGATTTTTGTTTGAAAATAAATAATAAGGCTTTTTTAAAATAATTTTTGACGTGGTGTGATGTACACAAATAATGACTTAATGTGAGGAACCCAGAAAATGAAAATCGCAGCGCTAGTTCATGTTTTCATAATAAAATACATTAGAGTTGGGATTTATAAATGTGAAACAGCCTAAAAGTAATGAATATTATTGTGTGCCACTTTATATGAGCAGAACAAATTTATTTTTAAAAGTTTTTCTAATTTAGTGGGTCAGATCTGCATAATGAGGTCAGATCAGAGCGGCTAACAGAGGCTGGCAGTGATGACAGGTCAGACTCAGAATATCTGGTTGTCTTAACTCATAATAAATAAAAACTTCTCATAAAATCACCCACTGGGTGCTTTCTGTGGGCTTTACTACCACAAAGTAATTATCTGCTAAACAGGAGATCAGAGTACAACCAACCAAGCAGAATCCACAGTAAAAATCTGGATGATTATCGACTTGATCTCACTTCTGGATGAGAGAAAAACAGTTTCTTTTCCTTTCCTTCCTCCTGATATCACTCATCCGTCCCTCTATTTACCTCCCAACTTTCCTTCCCTTTATGCTCCTACCTGACTGTTACTTTGTTCACTTTCATAACTTTGCAGAACAAGTTCATGCAGGCTGGAAATAAGTGAAATTCTTCATGTAATTGTTGGTTTTATAAGAGTCTGAGCTAAATCTGTGCCTTTAAGCCATAAATGTAACTTTTTATGGTGATTTTTCCCTTTAACGATTAAAAATCTTCTTTAAAAATGTCTGTTACCTCAGCCACCATGGTGATGAAATACAACACAGACCAATTATTATGCCCCTTAGGGAACAAATAATTGAACAGAAGGTAGATTTAACCTGATTGCTTTGTTTTTTATGTCTGCAGCTGGTTTGAAGCTAAACTAGATTTGTTTTTGTTGTTTTTATGTTCAAATAATTCTGTGAACATTGCATCTTTCAGATGCCAAAATGTGGCCCACCGCTCTAAAACATGCATGATGAAGAACTAAAAGAATTATTACCGAAACAGCATGACTCCCTCACTATGTGAGCCTATTGCATAACCGAGGAGGCACTTCAGCTACATTTTTACTAAAATGTAGAAAATCAAGACCAGGAATTTACCAGCAGGACACAAACAGCTCAAACTTGTGCAAAAATAAATCGTTGAATCACCAAAGCCTCATCTGCGCTTTGATACTTTAATGGAAATCCTGCATAGTGAGCAATAAAGTCCAGATCCACCACTTGCATGCACAGACAGTAAATTAGCCCAGTCAGCTGTGGAGATTGAGAGCCCTGGACTAGTTTAGTGTGCTGTAATCATCTTAGCCTTGACGGAGAAAGAGATTAAAGGTACATAAAACAACTGCAAGCAGTATCTGGATCAACTGCATCTGGGTTTCACAGCTATCCTTTATCTCTCTTTCCCCATCTCGTCCCAAACAGCTCACCTCTTCTCCTTCCAAACGCAGCAGCAGTTCACTCCTCTCGTCTCGTTTCCTCCTGACTGCCGCTTTGTTGCTGTGCAGGACAAGTGCTTTATTTTCTCCTCTCTCTTTTCTCTTTTAGCCACAGCTGTCCTTATCTTTACTCCTCGCCTCCTCACCGCCGGCTTTGTCTCCCTTTCTCTCACCCTCACTCCTCTCTGCAGATCTCAACAACTCCTCCTCTTCCTTCAGCTTGCGGCAGCCGGGCTACATCTCTTACATGTCTCTGCCTGAGCTCTGCCTTTCTCTCTCCGCTGCACGCACAATCCCTCTCCCCGCGCTCTCTCTGTTTCTACCAGGCTTACGTTCGCCCTCCTCCTCCTCTTCCTCCTCTAGCTCATCACTATGGAGACACTGAGCTTTGACTGAGACAAGCTCGTGCTCGCAAGGAGTGGAAGCGCGTCTGTTTTGTGTGCTGCCCAAGTTGAACGAATCCAACAGCGGCGCTATCGTATCATGAAGATTTTCAAGAAAAACAAATCTCATTGGGCGTGACGGAGCTGGAGAAAAGAAATCGTCTCCTTGAAGATTTATTTTGTCAGATCATAAAACCTTTAATGCGAAACAAAATGCTTTCCTAAACCGATTCCCTCTTTTATTAAGAAGAGAAATCAGCCAAAAAATTCAGAACTGAACTTACTGATAAACTTAAAACATTGAGTTTATGACCCAAAACCATCTGTTTGTCACTCAGGTTCTTTTTCAGTGGTTTCCTGATTCTACATGTTAATTGCTGCTAATTTATGGATCAACAAGTGGATAAAAACATCTTTCCCCATAGAACTAAGTTTGTTTAAATAGTTTTTCTACTTTTAAATCAGTAAAAACAGAATTTGAAAGCCGCAATTTGTCTTTACAAAGTGTACCTATGTCTAATATTAACAATCAGTTGATAACTGTGATAAAAAAACTGAAACAATCTGTTAAAGACATTTTACTGCGCTGAACATACAATCTCTGGCCAACCTTTCCTTTTAATTGGATTCTAAAATGTCAAACTATTTCTGACTTTTTTTGAAATGTTGTAAATTTAACAGACAAAGAACATAATTACAGTAGAGCTGTTCCAATCAGAGATTTTGAGGCCGATTTCCAAACTATTTTGCAACGCGATCATGATGGATGATGTTTTCTCCAACTAAAACAATGAGTTGCATTGTGTTCTCTAATGACACATCAGGTACCTCAGATTTTATTATTTGGTTGAGTTACAGACATGTTGGGGCAATGGACAGAAAACGGCTCAGAATGCTGAAAATACTTTCTTTTCTGATCATCAGCGTTCTTTTATTAGGCACCTCAGAGGAACAGTTATTACTGACAGTGTGATTTCTAGTTCTATCTCTTTGGGTTATCTGGGTACTGGACTGATTTAACCTGACATTTGCAGGATCAGGTAAACACCAGAAGAAATGTGATGCTTTATTCAAAGCATGAGTAAAGTTTATATGTAAAGGGTATTTGTTAACCGAGTCGGATCAGATGGAAGTCAAGCTTGATGTCAGCCCAGCTATTTCTGGCTTCTCGGTGATCCTCAAGTAGACCAACTGCAACCAAACATAGAACATGACTCCGTTTCTATTTTACCTGACAAAACTTTAACTGATAAAAACAAAAACCCTGCAGTTCATAAGGGACCTTACATGTTAAGTTTACCAATTTAAATTTGCACATGGCATCAGCTTTAAAAATCTTCGTAAATGATAAACTGTCTGCAGAGATTTATGAAGTAGGACGACTGTTCAAACATGAGAAGTTAGTGCCCTTCATCTAAAAGTATACTTAACTGTTATAAGTTTTAACCATTATGAACATCATCTCAAATCTGCACATTGGAAATAGTGCAGTTCACAAATCAGTGGTAAACCAATGTCCAATGTTTTTGATAAAATCTCCAAAGCAGATGACAATAAACTAACGGGACAAGACGAACGTAACAAAAGAACATTTTGGTGCTGCTTTCTAGTTGATTTGAAAGCTGAAACTTGGATTTTTGAAAACCATGACAGCCAAATAATCTGTGTAAAAAAAACTAACACAAGACAATAATGTATTTATCTGCAATTTATGAATGTAAACGCTGAAGGATCATGTGTCAGTAGGATACTGATTCATGAAAAGTAAACCGTTTCTCCTGCAACTCTCCACACATTTTAAAGGCACGGCAGCCATATTGGATTTGAAATGTTTTTGCAGAACTAGGAGACATGATAAAGGAGTTTTGCGTCATTGGCCCTGGAGGACAGGAGTTACCACTTTTCTCTAAACTGAACCAAACTAACTACATTTAAAAGTCACCGAATTGATTGTTGTTCCTTCAGGAACCGGAAGAGTCCATGGAGAGTCACTGCTTCACATAATTTAAAGTCTGCAGCCTTTTACTGTTGCAAAAACACTGTGGCTTGCTTTTAATTTGGCGAAATTTACTTAATCATGAAGCTGTTTGGTCAACAATTACAGTTTGTTGACGACACGTAGAAAGGTAAGCTTTCTGGGCAGAATCACCCAAAAACTCCACTTGGATACATCAAACAGCTGATTTTTAGATATTCATTGTTTTTCCTTTCTGTAAAACTGCTGCAAAATGTGGATAAGAGGCTGTAATTCTGCCTTTTTGCGCCCAATTTCTCGCCGTGAAGCAGGCGGAGGTTTTGTGCAGAGTGTTTACTCAACTCCTGCAACTGGAGTCAGAATGACCACACAGCCCACCTCTAGAGAGAAACACTGGTTAAAAGTTCGCCTGTGGGGTCACACACATTCCCTCCTGGTGCCTCCCACATGATCCGCCATTCAGAGAGCGACACCACAGGAAACGCACACTCCAGTCCGGAGGCGAGTCTTCCCACATAAAGGTCAACGCAATCTACATCTGGCTCCTCTGCCGACACGCAGCATCACTGATGATCGCCGTTGTTGGGGGAAATGTGGGCGCACTAAGCTGCACCAGCAGAAGTTCTGGATGCATATAGGTGTGGGAGATATGAGGTATATGATCCTGCGGTGTCCAACCATCTGGTGTTGGGATGTGAGACAATCTGTCCATTTGGAGAGGCGACAGAGAAGGCGATAAGCAAAGAAATCTCACATACAGAGGATCTGGAATCGTGTCAAGAAAACACAACCCTATGCACGTACACACAAACAGGTTTTAGATTACTTATACCAACTGCACCGTCTCTATGGTAACTAGCAGCTGTCATGGCAACCAAGTACAAACGACGTTAGAAAAAAACAAACCTTGAACTCTGATTTTCAGTTTTGATTTGGATAACTTGAACAGAAAACTCACTCTTTTTTTTTGTCTTCTTTTTTCTCCAGACACATTGAAGTATTTTCTTTCACTTCCTGACGTTAAAGCGGTTTAATGAAAGACGGGAATGCAGGTACAAGTTCGAACACGGTCACAAGCCTCCACAAGCTAGAGAAAGGCATGAAGGAGGAAAATCTTTGCTTAAGTACTTTACCAAAAATGGCAAATGAAAAAAAAACACACACCGATAATATTCTTCTCTGATTAGTCAGTCAGTGTGCTGAGCTATAAAATTTGACTAATGAATCCGTGTCTTGGTTAAAAAGTGCAAGAGAAATCAGTCAGCGTTCGCAACGTTTAAAATCCTTTCACCAAAATGCCCCCCCCCAAAAAAAAGGTTTTCTCACACATGTTGCTGCACACTGCCAATCTGCTGGCTGAAAGGCTTTTACACTTTCTGTAATTATTAATGTGGATCAATAGAAAGCAGAGCAACTCTAAACTACACAAATTTGCTTTTCTGGGCTAATAAAAACTAAACAACACGACCTCAAAATGGCACAAAGCAGGAGGTTGAGTGGATAATTTATTCTGAAAGTGTTTATCTGCATTCCCTTACCTAAATAAGGCATTTTTTACAAACTCATAAAACAACTGATAATGTTGGTTAAGCACAAGAAAGACTTATAAATCAGAAGCCATGTTTTAATGCTGCACAGGTAACTGAGGACACGGCAGACAGTTGAAGACTTCTTCTCCGATACCAGGATGCAGACGTCTGGAAAACATTAGGGGAACGGCTCCTCCAGGGCCGCAAACTATCTGCACTTCACCGTGAAAGCATCTTTCCGAAATGAAATTCATTTGTAATTGCCTCACTTCTGCTTCTCAGAGGACCTCCTTTAAACGAGAGCAATTTGGATTCCTGATGGAGCCGTTTTCTGCTTTCTCACCTCCAGACTAAATCTGGGCTGAAAGCGAGA
Organism: Poecilia reticulata; assembly: GCF_904066995.2. NCBI lineage: Eukaryota > Metazoa > Chordata > Actinopteri > Cyprinodontiformes > Poeciliidae > Poecilia > Poecilia reticulata. Next base: position 6,544,651 of record NC_088852.1, on the reverse strand, counting down.
GGCAGCAGCGCCATCGTGTGGATTACTACGCAACGTGCATGCACCCTGCTGCACTGCAGGATCATAAATATGCAAGAGAAAAGATATCTACATTAATCTATGTTCAGTTTTATATGCTGCTCTAATAAATGTAAATATATTTAGGATTTATTCAGAGGACGTTTTGAGATTTTACAGGCTTACATTAAAAGATGGATGGATTTACTTTGGATATGGGAGTTTTCCTGATTTTAACAAAGCAAAAAGACTTCCTGTAAGTAAACATCACAATAAATCATTCTCAACACAAAGCAATCAGGAGAATTGTTCAAGTCACAGTCGTGAGAATAGGATTACATTAATTTAAAGAAAAAATTTAAACTCAAATCACCTCCAAACAGAAAAAAAATATATATATCTAAGTGTGATGAATGAAGCAAGAAAAAGTTTTCATTTTGTTCTGATTACCAAATATGGATATGGTTTAATGGATATGATATCCATTAAACCAGTAGGGTTTAATTCACTAAGTTTAAATAAAGAAGACAAAATCTAAATCTAAGCAATGAATTCAGTTCTAATTCTTTATGTATTATTAATAGAAACTTAATAATAAACATCATTTTCAGTGAGTTTTCATTACAGATTCTACGTTATTCACTCAATTTCGTCTTTTTCATAATAAATTCACCTCTTGCTCTTGAAGTATTTTTGGACAAGAATCAAACTTGACATATTGCTACTTTTAGTTGGTGTCTGTTACAACTTGTGGAAAAAAATTACTGGACTTAAATGTTCAGCAATTTCTGATATTAAAACAGATTTCATATGCAAATAAACAAAAAAAACAATAGTTTAGGTAACATGTTAAGCACATCATTAACAGATCATTTCTAATCTAACAGGTAAATTAATATTATATTATCTTTCATCTGACCCTGTAAGTGCTTCAAGGTATCCCTTTGCAGACACATTTTTCTTGTGCTCTAATGCCAAATTTATGTATTTTTTGGTGCTAAATGTGAGCAAACCTGCGTTTGCATGCCCCAATTCTGAAACAAGACACAAAGGCAGATCTGCTCCTAAAATAGCTCCAGTGAACAGCAGCCTCCCTGGGCTCACTCTGCCTGCCCACAGTTAAATGAAGTATTATGTCTGCATGCATTTAGAGGAAAGTCCCCCCATTTTTATGTACAGCGAACACAAAACATTACCATAAACCTCCAAAAAGGGAATTAAAAAGTAAAAAAAATCCAAAACTTTTCTCACGTTGACATATTTATCCAACATTATTGAGATGAAATACAAATCAGCGTTAATTTACTTACATGTCATATTTAAGGTCAAGAAATTTGCCTGAGGATTGAGAGTGATCTCAAGCTGGGTTTGTCTGTTCATCCTGGAAGTCAGAAAGAAAGGGCCGCCTTTTCAAAATAAAGTTAATTTAAATTGTTTACCATTGACGAGGAGGTATAGCTAATGTCTTAATTAGAGTCTGGTTACTGACTTAAATTTTATTTGTATTTGTACTGTACGCAGTAATAAATGTATAGTCAAAAAGATTACGTTTGTCTTCCCCATTATAAATGTGACGAATACTTTGAGCTTTGTAAAAAAAAAAGGACAAAAAAAAACTATATCTTTACTGTGACTTTGTGTTTCCAAGTGTTTTCAGATTATTGTATTTTTTTCTTAAATACATTTCAACAATCAGTGGAGGCATTAGGAGTCCAACAGTAATCCTTCTGGCAGTGTCGGCTGTGAGGTCAGCCTGTAGATGACTGGTAATCTAACAGGTGAAAGGTGTGTGTGTGTGTGTGTGTGTGTGTGTGTGTGTGTGTGTGTGTGTGTGTGTGTGTGTGTGTGTGTGTGTGTGTGTGTGTGTGTGTGTGTGTGTGTGTGTGTGTGTGTGTGTGTGTGTGCGTGTGTGTGTGTGTGTGTGCGCACCGTCTCCCTCTGCAGCGTGTCGTCTGAGTGTGCGTGGGATCAGGCAGTATTTTAAATCTAACCCCCCAAACTGCGCATATGTGCCCAGTCACACTGAGCCATGCTCCAGCTCCATCAACAGCATCCTCTCTTGTCTCTGCGCACCCAGCAGCATCTGTTGCCCCTGGCAATTTCATAAAACCAGGAGATAAATTCACTTTTTTTAGGATTTATCCTCTTTTTCTGTGTGTGTGTTCTGGGAAACAGTTTTTCAAACTAGTTTTTATTTTGATCTCATCTTGTGTCCTGCCAGCATCTCTCTGCAGCATCTCCTTCAGGTAGAGCGGTGACCTTCCCATGACCCCACAGACTCCTCTAGTTACATTGTGCATTCATATGCACTCACTGTAAATCAGCAAGAATAGAGCCTTCTGACATCCTAAAAAACCTACATATGTAGTACATATGGATATGTGCATTTTTAGATTGTTTTTGTAACATTTAGCTTAAAATTCTGCAACAAACTTTTCGTGAAGAATTTAAGAACTAGAAGCTTCATCTTCTCTGTGCTGAACTGTGTGGTAGCCTGGAGACAGACTATTTTTAATGCAGTGATGAGTCCACTTAGACGAGGATAGATTAAAGAGTGGGCTGCAAACAAAGCTGGAGGAAAGAGTCTCTTTCTGATGGAAAATTTTCTGTTTACAATGTTCTACCATCTAATTTTTTAGTCTAAAATGGGAAAGACAAGACATGTTATTGACATGAGTCAGAAACGATGCAAAATACAAAAGGAGGATCCTAAGTTAGTACCATATACTTATTACACATTCTAGACAACTAAATGCATCTTTTTAATCAAGAACATTTCTCAAATTAATCCCACAGACCTTTACACACAATATAAAACCATCTACAGGGTTCCTCTGGAGAAGACTAGAATTTGATTTTGGTATTTTCAAGGTTTTTGGGTCTGACGAAAATAGAAATTAGAGGAAGTAAATAAATTTATTTTCATCCCCACTCTTGGTTTAAAAGTGGTTCCTCCCTGTCTGTCTATCTAACCATTTACCTGTCCATGGATTCATTCATCCATTTGTCCATAATGGACTAAATAAGGGCTGAAAACTCCAAAACTCTGTCATTTTTACAAGACAAATATGTCAAACCATATTATTCTAAGATATAAGATATTATGGTGATGCAACATTAAATATCACCTTGTTGAAATAATACCCTACATTTTCCCCCTAAAGATAATGTAAAAATCACTTTTGGCCAAAAAAAACAAACTAAGGCTATTATTTTGGGAAGGTGATGACAAAGAAGTTAGTTTAAATGATCTGATTTCATTCAGTGCTGCAACAGAAAACTTTCTCTTCATTGTGAAAAAAATCAATTTCAAAACTGCAGATTCAGACTTTTCTTTACTCCCTGCTGCGTACTTGTGCAGAGCACCAACCAGAACGGATGCAAAGTTACAACATTCATACAGCTGAACATAGATTAATGTAGAATTTACAGCTCAGGTGTGTCCGATGTGGAGTTGATTTCATGTCATCACATAAACATGAGGATGTATTAACACATTTCCTATGTCACATTCAGAGGAGCAGAAACAGCAGCAGCAGCAGCGCAGTGAGTGGGCGGTATCCCCAGTTTGATGAAACATCTTGCATCCCACATGCTTATATAACTCCCTCTCTACCTCCTCCAGCTGATCACTCATCACTTTATCCACTGCTGGGAAGGAGAAAAAAAACATCACTTCTCTCTGCTTTCCATCTCTCCCAGTCAAATCAGCCGAACAGGCGGCCTCCTGCAATCGAGCATGATTTGGTTAAACCGTCGGCATCAAAAGCCCCCATCAGTCAGACAGGATCACGCCGCTGTAAATCACAGCTCCAGTGGAGATTTTGCTTCGTCGAAACCGAATAACAAACGCCGACTGCATCGTCAGAGCTCAGGCAACAAGCGTCGCTATCAGCAGGCGCGATAACGTTCACAAGAGGAGCGATGTTAACGATGCAGCAGCAAAACTCCACAGAACCAGAACAGCAGCACCGCACACACTCCGTCTGCATCGTCAGCACACACAACACAGTAACGAGAAAATCCCAGTGGGCGTTCAGGTGATCTTCACATCAGCTCAGGTTAACGAACGCCAACAGGGACTGATGCTGACGGACAGTTTATCAACTACGGGACACAAATTCACCCTGTTGCCAAGGTGAAAGATTTTATCTAAACTTTTATGGAAAAGATTGCTAAATATCTGAAGAGAGCAAAAGCACCTGATGTTAAAGAATAGCAGCGTTTAATGAGAGAAAATAGTAATCACGGGTTTTAGCAACCACAGCCACTGAAATCGTCAACTTCCTCTTAAAAAATGCTTTAACTGAATATTTCAAAAGTTCAAACACCAAATATGCCTTCATGTGCATTGATACGCACAGAGGAAACCGTTTTAGCACGACTGCAGAAACTGACATCTGCAGTCCTCTTGGTGCGAATAATCTGGAGGCACAAAGATCCACTGTACCTACAAGTTCCCCCAGGTGGCTGCAGTTCAACAGCACAGCTCTGCTCTGCATTCTGGGTACATTAAAACACTTTATAAGTTTCTCTACTTCGATCTATTTCCCCTTCTTGTCCACTGAGGTCATTCCTGTAGATCATTTCCTCCTCCACTGACACTAAGCCTTTCTAAAGGCACTGATCTCAAAACTGTTAAACCTTTGTCCACGATGCTGAAAAGCCAAGTTTGTGTCAGAAAGCCAGTCAGCTCTTCCATTTCTGATTAGAAGACCAGTAAAATATCCAACTGGAATGATGCTAAAGGTTTGTTAAAGTTTGTAACACAGAGACAGTGACTAGGAGCTCCTTAAGTCTGTGCACAGCTTGATCTCTGAAGTAGAGAAATCCATAATAAATCCATTTGTTCCCATTAAATCACAGTTATATGCTGCATTATTATCACTCCACCTGTTCACATAACAGGCTGAGGCCCATGTTGAGTGCATGCAAGCTTCTGATAGAAACTGTAAATCTTTACTCCCCTTAAAGCTGAGGTTTGCAGCCTTTATATCACTAAAAGACCGAGCGTCTTTACTTTATTTTGGATTATTTACAGCTTTGGACTGACTTTTTGTTGATGCAGCAGAACCATGAGTGCAGATTAACTACTATTCTTATGCCCTTTTTCTATAAAAGCCCAATATGTGGGAGACATTTTCAGCACTGTTGAGTTAGTTACACTTACATTGATCAGCTCAATCTCCCAGATCTTTTTGACCAGCTCCATGGACGTGTAGCCGTTGACGAGGAAAGACTTTGTGTAGTCGCCGAGCTCCAGAGACTCCAGCCACTCGGCCACCGATGTGGGGTTGTTGCCATCGTAGCCCACCGGTCGCACCTGAACACAAATCACATTTCAGGGAGGAAAACAACTTTTCTGAAGCCGTGTCAAAAATTTTATAAGATATTTTTAGGATTTCAGCATCATTGTTTGTATTTAGGAGCCGAGTAGAAATGCCGATACGCTCAATTTAAAATGAAAATGCATCCAAGCTTTTGTTTTCCCTCAGTACCGCAAATTTATGAGAGGAGCCTGCAGAGTTTCTTCAGTCGCTTTTAGTAAAAAATAAAATAATTAAATCCGCCATCAACCCACTTATATTTATATATGAAAAACTGACAAACTGTACATGAGCATCTGCAATAAAATAAAAGTAAAGATGACTGCATAAATGTTATTCTGTTCATTTTCCCTTAGATTTAATGAAAAAGGAAATTCTGTTTAAAAATAATAATCCTCAATGTTTCCATATGTACTCTGTGCAGAATATTTTCTTAAAAATGAATTCTTACAAACGTCCAAACAGGCAGAAGAAGTCTCTGTGAGTGCGTCTGTATTTTTATAGTAAAACCAAGTAAACAAGCTTCTCTCTTGATTCGGGTCTGAATGTGACAGAAACAGCAGGGGGTTTTCCACACAGAGAGGAAAACTCGGAGTGCAACGGATAATTAATAATTCATTCACCTTTATTTTGACAGCCCAAACAGCCCCAGAGTTTGTTTTGCTTCAAACAAGCTTCCCACAACCTCCACCTCGCGTTCAGGATGTGTGCGACTGCACGTCTCCGAGTTAAAAGGTTTCATCTTCGGTGCTGTTTGGAAAAGTTTAGTGTGAGTGAGAGGAGAGAAAATGCTGACTGGAGATCTAAGTTTGTCTCTCGCTTCAGACTCCTTCTTTGCATGTGACTGTGCTCATTAATTGAAGTAACGACATTATTTTTGGCCGACAGCAACAACATTTCATTCAATTCCAGACTCAGTTTATTAGATTTTGCTTAAAAAGACAGTCTAAGTCTGCTGGAACTGGTCGTTATTATGCCTGAATAATGAGTGGCTATTTAGCTAAAGCTACATTTTGAGAGTCTTTTTTAATTCATGCTCAGTGGTTGGATTTCTTTATCTCACAATTGTGGATAAAACTTTTTAAACAATCATAAAAAGGCTGACAGTTTTTGGATCTGCATTAATAAGCAGCTTATTGTGTGTAAAGGGAATAATTCCATTCTAGTGTCGCCACCGGCTGGCGATGTTTTATCCTCATTAACTTCTTACCGCCTAAATTCATTTTGCAATTGCAATTTATTTTAGAACAAAAACACAAATCCAACCACTAAATACTTCTAATATGACTACAGGTATGTGTGGAATATTATAATCTCAAGATATTGAGGTGCAGCTCATCATTAAGCGGTGACTGTGGGTCCAGTAAACAGACCAGTGAAGAACCATTGCCTAACAGAAACAGATCATCGCAGTCTGATTGCTTTGTTTATTAAATCATGAAAGAAAGAGAACCAGTTTCAGAACCTCAAATCTTTATCTAAAAGTTTCCAAAAGCCCCCCTCCCCCCCAAAAAAGCAGTAAAATCCACATTTTTGGATTAACGTGGATTTACGTAGGTTGTTGATGCAGCAAAAGATAAATCTAGGTACATTATTTTTTTCAGAAATTTCAGCTTTAATGCAAAGATCATGAATATCACCATGTCCGCCATCTCTCATTCTACTGATCTGAACATGTGCTGTGATATCAGGCAGTGAAATATTAGCAGCACCTCCTGTGAGTTAATACTTCCAGGATGGATCGTGTCACTTTCGTGACACATTTTGTGTTAAATCTGAGTCGAACTGACCCTGGGCAGCAGCCGGATGGCCTGCAGGAGCCGCTGTCTGTGGGCAGAGTTCAGGATCCCTATTTCCAGCAGGTCTTGGTCCTCCACCACGTTGCTTCCCTGTAAAACAAAAACAAATAAAAAAAAAAACTTAGAATCACTGGTACCGACCATTTGATCCTCATAACAGAGTTATCTGGCAAAATAAAACCAAAACAGCTTTATTTATGCTTAAACATATCCAAAATAACACAAACACCAGCTGTTGTTTTGGTTTTTGGGTAGTCAGACGAATCTTTAGAGAACCCTGCAAGTGTTTCTGCCTGGCAACCAGATAAATTAAAGAGTTCCTGTTTAATTTTCTCTGAGAGACGAACTCTTCGTTCCATGATCAATCAATCACAAATTTTCTCTAACAAATACAGATCTGGTATATAAAAATAGCTTGTCCATCTAAAAATGGTTAATTTAGGCCTTAAAGGGTTTAAAAAGTAACCCATATTTTTATTAAATCGTACAGGCTAAACTGCCTCTGCAAAATAATTTTTCACTGATTTCCTAAATGTACATTTAAATAATATTTTAATTTCACTTTAACAACTGCAGAAACGTTTTTAATCGAATTATCAAGTGGTGCTTAAAAGCTGATTCCTGTAGAAAATGTTAACATCTTGTATTTTATTACTACAACCGATACAATAAAAGTCTCATAGTTGTGCTGAGGAACTTGTCAGGAGGCGGTGATGGATTTCTGGTGCAACTCCGTCACCAGGAGGTCACGGCAAATCAAGTTCAGAAACTAATTGCATTCTGATAGAATCAGTGAAGAGTCTATCTGTGTGTATTTTAATCTCAGAATCAATCCAGCTGTTCTGTGAATATGAAAACCAAGAAGCACAGCAGACAGGTGAGGCGTATCCTCACCTGTCTGATTGGGTAAAAACAAGCCGTTACTTGCACACCTGGTAAAAACGAAGCCACTAAAAGTCTGGTTTGTAGCTAAAAACTTATGGTGAACTTTAATCTAAGGCTTATAACAAAGTTTATCAATCGGCTAAAATGGTCCAGTTAAAGTACAGAACTAAATCCAACTCTGATTAGCATAATTAATATTAACATCTATCCACTCTGGCATGAGCATGAATAATATGGGGGGAAGGAAATGTTTCTGCTGCATGAACTTATGAATTACTGTTAAAAGTTAATCAATCAATTAGAGGTGTGCCGATCGATCGGCCACCGATCATAATTGGCCGATTTCCGTGAAAAAGTGTATCATCGGTGATCGCCGATCACGGCCTCTTGTTGTCGCTCACACAAACCGATCACCTGCATCTCATTTCGCAGCCTGCCTGTGCAGCTGGTCTCCTCTTTCCTTCACACTGCTCAAACGCGCAGCAACAAATCCTAAGCGATGTGGAAATATAACGCACTGAGTGAATGGGGAAGTTTGCGCGTTGCGACGGAAAATTGAAGCACGTCAAAATGCATCAACATGACAAATCTAATATGGCATAAAAACAATGCCATACTTGACGGAGTTTGGCTACATCGAGGCTCACTGCAGTAAAAAAGACATATGGAGGATCAGATAGCAGGTAAAGCAGCGCACAGCTACAAACACTCACCCGGATTAGCATGACGGTCAGAAAGCTAAACAAATAACCTGCAAAATTATTTAAGTCTTCGAGCTGCAATGTAAGACGCTGGTTCTGCTCTCGCTGTTGAACCGCTGCTACGCGCTACAGGTAGTAATATTTCACAGACGGAGCACCGCTTCTGCTCCACATGGTAGTGACTCTCACACCGAACTTCTGTTCAAAACTGCAGCATCTAACCTAAAAAAATACATTTTACATATGTATTAAAACTTTCGTTGTCCTAACACGTGACAGATAATCTCTAAAAAAAATAATCGATCTCCTCCCTGTTCTGCATAATTACTCCGCTCAGTCAGAAACAGCCACTCAGAACTAGCAGTAATCAGCTAGCCGCCACGCTATCGGGAAGTTTTCATTCAGTAACTCAGGATTGTTTATTGTAATGGATCCTGTATTTGCCTTTGAATGCTAAGTTTTATACTTGAATTTTTTTGGCAATGTTGAGAGGTTTTATTTGGACTTTTTGCATTATTTAGCCTCTTCAGAACCTTCATATGTCTTCAGTCTGTTAAAGATAGTATTACTGATAGCAGTACAATTTGCACAATGCCTGTTTTGTTTAGTTTTCTTCTTGGAAAAAGTTATTAAAAACAAGTTTTTTTCTAAATTAAGGTGAATTTATGGTTACTTTTTCCAAATAATGTAACTGGTAGCGTTTATAATTAAAAAAAATATGTGATCGGTATCGGTGATCGGCCCTCATGGGTGATTGGAATTGGAATCGGCAGGAAAAAAACTGATTGTCACATCTCTACAATCAATCAATAAATCCTAATTATAAGTTCTATACCAGATCACCAAGCTGTACGGTTTTTGGTTAAAATGACATGTTATTGCGTATTGCCAATCTTTTCCTATGAGGCTCAAAAATGAAAACATTAATTTATGAAGCAATACTTAAAACCTAAACAGAACCACCAGAAGAACAGGCTCAAAGTAACACTTTTCACACAACACAGGTCCAGTATATTACAAAGTAATGACATTTCTTTTTTGCCAAGTTTAATTCTTAATTATGCAGAACAGCGGTGTTCAAACTTTTTGTCACATAAGCCAAAAACGGCAAATAAATATAATTTTTTAACTGCTTATTCAATTACATTTCTTCGTTGGAAAGTGAAGTTTGAATAATTGTAGATCCAATACATTAAGTTTTTCACATTATTAAAAGAAAAACATTCACTTTATTCTCAGCGATAAGATCTTTAAAAAACGTGCTGGTTTAATAAATGAACTAAAAGCAGGTTTGAGTTCTATAAAGTCTGTTTCTAAGTAGATGTCAGCTGATAGATGCTGTTCTATTAACTATGAAATTAAAGAGAAAACAAAATACTTTGTTATACTTAATATAAGCCATTAAAGAAAATGTACATTTGTTAGGAATAGTTTTATTCATCTGCATCAACCACTTGTTGCACTTTGGAATAACTTTAAACATAGTACATTAAACAACATTAAGATCAGCTATTAAAGCCCACTTTTCTGAGACAGCTTGGCTCCAAATAAACCAGATTTCAATTAATCTGATGTGATATTTAAATCAGACCAACACCAGAGCCTGTTTGGGTCTCCTGCAGCGTTCACCTTTAATTACTCCAGCAGGAAGCCATGAGAGAGCTATCAGTCCTGCCCCCTCGGGTGAGGCAGAGAGGGGTTCACGCACATAATTACAGGATTCAGCACTGACTGGAGCAGAACAGACAACATCATCAGAAAAAAGGATGATGATGATGAAGAGACAGATCCAGGAAGGAACGGAGAGCAGCCGGAGGGGAATCCACCCATCAGTAACTCTTAAACTGTCTGCACACTGGTCAGGGATGCAATGATTAGATCTGACTTCAAAAATCATTGAAAACATAAAGAAAACATTTAAAGTAAATCCACTTAAAGTTTACTTTTGAAACAAACGGCTCACTACATCTAAACTTAGTGACTTAACAGGACAATGACCCAAAGCGCACATCTAAACTGTTCAAACACACAAAGATAAAGAAGGGTAGTAAAAAACGACCAACTACTTCGCATAAAAGATGAACAATTTAATGGAAAAGAAATGCCTGTTGATAGATATTTAGCACATGATTTCTCTGCTAATTTCCATTCTCAGTGTATGTAAACTTCTGAGCAGAGCCATAAACGCCGCCTGCTGTTTACTTTAACAAAACCTGCATTGTTTGACAAGCTTTCAACATCAAGAAAACAGACGACACCATCTGGATGTCGGCTGCGGCATATGGGAAGAGAAAATTTAATAAAATATTTGTGAGCAGAAGTTTGACCACTTTTTGTGTAAAAACAGGTCAAAAAAGAACAAGCAAAACTCTGAAGTTACACCAGAAGACTGCAAGCTGCGTATGTGGAATGATGGTCATTTAGACGAGGATGATGACGATGTAAATCAGCAGACATGCAAACTTAACATTAAACCAATCAGAATATACAACTTATATACTTGTATTTAAATGTAAACCTGTCAGTATTTTTAAACAGTTACTTCCAGAAACATTCGTCTGATGCTACTTGTAGTAGAAACAGTAGAGATGGATCATAGCACCACTCGTTTCTGCAATAAAAAAAAAAAAAGTAAAAAACAGAGATTTGGTCCCAAGATGAGACATTCTGTGGATTTGGTGGTCTGATGCAAACAGAAAACCAAATTATCTAATTAAAAATCTGTAGATTTCTTCTGTTTTTCTACCACTGAGCCACACGTTTTACACCAAATATCTGACGCTACTTTTTGAACCAACTATTTGTTGGACTAGTAGAACGAATCGTTTTTGTTTTACTCTTATAGAGAGTAACAAAGAGGTGGAAACTTTTCAAAAACTGTTCCTGTTTCATTTCACCTCACTGCGACATTAGACAGTCATCTGATACTTTTCTGCTGAAGGTTTAAAACATTTGTACAAATCAATGATCCCTTAAAGCCGAGATACGTTCTCAGGGAAAAAATGAATCCAAATTGATCTCCAGGGCTCCCCTGGTCTGAAACCGAACTAAGTAACCAACGGCAACAGCTGATTGGGCTCATTTTGCAGCTGAACTTACTGCGCCGGCGTTCTGCTGCTGCGCGCCGGCTCCTCTGTAAGAGGAGAGCAGCTCGCAGATCAGCTCCCAAGGCTGATTAATAGAGGTGGAGTCACCGTGCTACGACTTCACGGCAGAGTAATGGCTCTCGGAGCGAGAGCAGAGTAAATTGTTGGAGACCGGGGCGCTGCGGTGGAGTGTGGATCTTCAAAGGCATGACTAATTGCTCCCTGCTGGGCTCCTGATGCAGAGAGATGATGATCCTGAAGGCTTCCTTTCTTTATCAAACCTCCTTTGTCCACTTTGCTCCTCTGCCTTTACGTCCGTTCCTGGAGGAGTTTTCAGGAGTGGAAAACACGCTGCTGGATCAGATTTTCCTTCTAATTTTAGGTCAACAAATTCTCTGATAACAGCGATTTAAAATCAGACACATTTGCAGAGCGCTAAGCCAAAGGAAGATCATGACTTAACATCATCATCATAAATGGAGGGTTGTCTTTTCTTCTAGTTTATTATTCAATTTCTGCTTTCAAGCTTGTCTGCCTTGCTTACAAAATGAAGTTTCTTTAATCAAATATAGCACTATAAAAAGTACTCACTTCTTTGGTTGTTTTAACTTCTTTAAATGAATCATGATCAATAAAATTTGGCTTTTATGAAAAACCCTACAATGAAAAATGAAAATGATTTCTACAAAATGACAGTTAAACAAAAAATATATACCATAACACAAGTGACTGTATAAATATTCACCACCTTTAAGTCAGCAGCCATATTTTTTTAATCAAGAATGATTTATAAAAGCAATAAAATAATAAATCTGGTGCTGTAATAAAATAATGCAAATAAAATATTTATTTCTTTTTCATCACAGCAGATTTACAGCAGGATTTTATTCTTCATTTATATAATTTAAAAAAAATGTAGTTACACTTTCTTTCTTCAACAGTTTTACACAAAATGACTCCTCAGATTAAAATCCACAAAGTTTTAAGTTTGGTTCGAGCGTCATAACATTTATTTTGAAAATTATATTTATGTAAAAAAAAGTATGTGTATATTATCAGGTTTACTTTATTTTGTCTTTAATTGCACTTAATCTTTAAATGTTAAGGTTTGTAGTTTAATAACAGAGTATTTATGTTTATGGTATCCAAAATAATTAGCTATACTTATGGTTCACGTAATACATTTTACATGTACAAAACAACCCGTTCCAGTTCTTCTTACCTAAATATTTTCAGTTTGAAGAGATTTTGATGCTGTGGGATTGAGTATTATTATTAATAAAAAAAGTTTTATGGCATTAGTTCCCCTTATTTGACAGCAGCTTGATGGGAAGATATATAACACATGAACAGTTTTATGAGCGTTCCTATAAATGTTTGAGAGCAAATTGATCCACTAAAGGAAATGAATAAGTATTTACAGAACCACGAAGGGATCAAGTAGCCAAGAATGTGAACAAGATGGGCATTTAAAAAGCCAAACAAAAAGCTTTTAAGTGTTTTAGTACATCTGATTTTTACACACAACGTTCTGTTGGTTGATGTCGGGCATTTCTACAATGACATCATCTCAGATTGACCGTTATCTTGTGCCCTTCAGAAGAAATGCAGTCAATACTGTCCACTCCTTTTTCATTTGACCATCAATCCAGTCTCAATGTCTGGTCCAAGCGCTCGAACACGCCCACTTTAACGGCCCCTTTAGCAGGAGACAGTAATGGCAGATTGGATCGCTGGGCTCATTTACATGTGCACTCCTGCAGTACATACTTTCTATTCAGACAGAGACACAGATGAAAATCGAGGTCAAATTCATTTGCAAAAGCAATCAGTTCTACAGATGAACTTGAACTGTCCCTGAAACAAAGGGTGAGCAGCTCGGACTTTTGAATCTGTTGACTTTTGTGGTTTGAGTTTGGCGTTTATGGCAAATTCCCACTGCTGTGTTGCGACAAAATGAATTTGACCCTGAGCTCCCTAAAAAGGAGCTGCTCTCACTAATAAAGGCTGTTCTGAGTTACTGAGACGTCACTGCAGTGCAAAATAGGGAATAATTTTGAATTTAAGCGACAGAATAGATTTGTTTGGCATGTTTAGCCATGAACAGGACAAAAAGGCTCTCCAGCAAGAAAACCTTTAATCCCAAGAGTGGTGCCAGTCAGGAGGAAGCCATTGAAGTCACTATATCTACTGTAATAAACCTATTTAGAACATTTTCTACACCTAAGAAGCAACAACAGGAGGCAAAGAAATCCCCAAATCTCCATAATCCACAAATAAAGTCTGTCATCTGCTACATATTAGGGAGCGAATCAGTCAAACATACAAATATTCAAATCAATGGGGGTTAAATGGAGTAATTCTTAAGACTGAAAATACATTTCAGGGTGAAGATAAAAGCTGCTGGAGTGATTCTTTGCTTTTCCTAATGAGATATTCTACAGCAGGAATCTCAAACTTATTTTCATTTTGGGCCGAATCAAAAATCTGAATGTTCTTAAAGGGGCGGTTGCTCTAGACTGTATTGATAAAACCAATTCAACTGTTAAAATATCAATAAAAAGCTGTTTGTTTCAGCCTTCAGTAAGCGTTTCTTAAAATTAAATAATATTGAACATCTATTCACACTGTTCAGTCCATCCAGGACTTTGACTGTTTTGTGTTTTTTTTTTTTTTTTGCAATCAAAATGACAAATTTTGTGGCGCTAATTTAGAAATGTTTGTAAGAAATTTCTATGATATTTGTGATAGCACATGATGCTAAATGTGGCTTTTTATTAATCGCCGTATTGATCACGGACTATGACGTGATATACTGTAAAGGAGGCAGCAGTCACTTAACCCAAAGTTTTGGTCAATTTTGAGGAAAATTTGCAGTAAAATCAGAAAGAAATGTGGAAATGTGTTGATTTTGTGTGGACAGATTTGTTGAAAAACTGGAGGGACTTGTTGGTGTAAGTTAGACTCTCGAGGGCCGCATAAAAAGCTACGGCGGGCAACATTTGGCCCCCGGGCCTTTAGTTTGACACGTGTTCTAAAGAATCAGATTAAAACAGCTAAAAATATATTGATGGAATTGTGTTAATATGAATAGGTTTTAAATGAACACTCTTATACAACAACAACTAAAAATGAATGTTAAAAAACAAACAAATTGAGCTCCATGTTCTGAAATTACAATTGAATCCAACTTGTGGAGACATTTTAGTCTCCAATCAACATGTTTACATTTGCACTACTTTTCAAACACACTTTTCTATTTGAGTTGCATAATTTAAAGAGTCTGAGACAAAAGTAACGTTTTTTCTTTACAAAATTATTTCAAAGGACACCTAAAATAAATATATTGAAAGAGAAGAAGTCTAGAAAGGACATTTTAAAGCCATTCCATCATGTCAGGTTCAAACACTAGACATTTCTTACACACTGCAAAAAACAGAGGCAAAGAGTCAGTGATGAGTTTCTTACTCGCGAGGAGAGTGCTTCAGAGAAAGCTTCAGTTACAATCTCCGAACAACACTCTGAAGTTTCTCTGCTCGCCTCGCTCTTTATTAGATCAGGAATGCCCTAATTACATGGAGCTAAGGGGGGGGAAGTATACTCTGTTTGACACAGCAAACTCTTATCCATATAAGATAACTGAACAGCACATTCTCCTCGAGGTCGTTGGAGTGTGTTCTTGTTCTGCCGCTATCTTCTGCAACACAAGAAGTGAACGAACAACAGACAGAACAAACTCTAAAAGTGGCATAACACTATAAGCTTCATATAAGAAAGATAAATATAATTCTAACATTTCCCTCCTGTTTATGCCATTTTTTAGCCAGATCTAGTCCTTACTCAATAACTTCTTTCGATTTTCTATTGGTAATTCACTAAGCGGTTCAAAACAGGTACACTCAGAGGGAAAAGGACACATTCACACCTTACATCATTAACATTGTATTTACAAGTTCAACATAGGAACATTTGAGTCAAGATACAAGTCTGGAAAGTTGAGAGACATTTCATCTTCTTCATCACTGGACTCTGCATCTGTTACATTGTTATTGTCGTCAGGAGGAAGGAGAGAATACAACAACATCCACACAAGGTCAGTATTGCTGCAAACACAGCTATGGGAATTAAGACAGAGACTATTAGTCGTTGATATTGGCCGTATATATTACCCAAACCGTCCCACATTTCTGTATCAGCTCCAGAGTGGTCTTTCATTTTTGCTGTTTAGGGCCCTCAACCCATCCGAGGCCTTTGTGAGGCTGCCATCTGCAGCGGGGTTTGTTGGGGACAAGGGCGGAGCACTGCTCCCCAAAAAGGGCGCAGACCCCACCCCTCTCAGCCAACAAACATGTCACAGCAATGCGGTTTTGGAAAGCCATCAGGGAGGTAGCTGACAGTTGCTCGTGGACGGCTGAGAAACCTTGCTCTGTTTTGTTACCTAACCTCTGGACATTGTAATGGATGTAGTTTTATTCTATCAACATTTTATTTATAGTACACCACCACCAGATGTCACTACGGGATAATGGTTTGAAATACCGAGTAACGTTTACTATAGTCGAACAATTTCCTGAATTCTCATTCATTTAGGAGCGTTGCTGGGACCACTCTCAAAAGTGGTCGTGGACCCATACATATCACACAGTCCCTTGTGGAACTTTGCAGCTTGTTCTATCATTAGAAGCCAGTTATTGCTTCGGCTGGTAACTCCTGTGGTTATTCTATTAGCTCATCTACATCAACATCATCATCTGCATTGAATATAGTCATTACAGAACTTGCGAGTTTGTTTGAGTGTGGGCCCGCCACCACTATGCCTGGGGAGGAGTTATTTGACTCTGTGATGTTCTGGCACAGGGAAATCATTTTATAGGGGTCTTTTCCACTTTTCTCAATCCACAAAGAGAAATAGAAACAAGGAACATCACTTTTGAAAGGAATCGGATTGTTTGTGGTGTTTATGATTATTTTTAGCTCTTTATTGATTTTTTCCAGATGCATAACTTTAGCCCGTACTGTGCTTTGGTATTTATCTTTGGATTTGGCCTCCAGCTATCCCCTGTGTAGGCGAAAACATGTTCCATTGTACACTGCGAACAGCGTCCCGTGACGCCATGTACCAATCATAACCTGCCCAGGCATTTCCTGGGTAGCCCCCAATATTGATCTTATTCAGGTCTAGGGAAAACACAGTTGCCAATCTGGATGCATTAACACACAGGTAGATTTCATCTACAACCTCTTCACCTGACCCTTTACAGGGATTTCCATGTCCCTAACTTTGGACACCACGTGCAACTCTTCCCAGGTGGCATCCATACTTCTCGGTGTTATGTGTTCTTCTCTTACTTTTGTTCATACCGAAATAACAGGAGAACTGCAATGTTTATAACTGCAGCTCCTACACCAAGGATCACCCCTTTTTTTTTATTTTTATTTTTTTATTAGTGGTCATCATGTTTTATGTTTTGATTCCCTTCCTAAAAACCCCTCGGCAGAGTTGTGGACTATCTTCACCGGTTTGAGACAACTGTATACTAGAATACAGTTCCCTTTGTACCACGGGCTTCCTCTGGGGGTCTAACTGAAGGTAGGCAAAACTTTGTTCCTAAGAGAGTTATTTTAGTCATCATTTTGTATTATCAGTTTACAATGTGCTAAGTGGATCCATGTGTTTCTTTCTGCTATCTTAACTGCAGTTCCTGTGGTCAACAAGACCTGATAGGGACCTTCCACTTTGGTGATTTTCTCATATAGTTTTTTTCATATAGTCTGCTAAGTTAGGTTCATCCTCTGCTTCCCATTCATTCTTGAATAATGGAAGTCTGTACGGTCTCCCAAATAGTGTTTCATAAGGTGTTAGCCCTGATGTACTAGTGATGTTTATATACATTTTAACTAGGTCCAAACACCGTGTCCAGGGCCTTCCTGTTTCTTCCATACACTTCTTTAATCTATTTTTATAGTACCATTCATTTTTTCTACCAGTCCTGCACTTTGTGGGTGGTAGCTGCAGTGGTTTTTTTTTAAGTTTATGTGGAAGGCAGTTCCTATGTTTTTTACCACTTGGTTCACAAAGTGTGTACCATTATCACTATAGATTTTTTCTGGTATTCCATATCTGGGTATTATGTCTTTACATAGGGCTTTTGCCACTGTTAGGGCATCTGGTGTTTTAGTTGGGAACAGTTCTATCCATTTTGAAAATGAATCTATGATCACTAGACAGTACTTTTTCCCTTCACTTTGATTTAGTTCTATAAGTCCATGTGTATACTCTGGAAAGGATAGTTAGGTGTTGGAAACCTCCCTCGCTTTGGACGTAGATTACCTTGAGCATTGTGCTTAGCGCATATGAGGCAAGCTCTACAAAATTTTTTTGAATATAGATTAAAACCATAGTTGTATAATGCTGATTTACTAATCCTACCATCCCTCCTGTTGAGACATGTGTTTTCCCATGGCTCAATATTGCTGCCCATTTATATAGATTTTTTGGTAGGATTGGTTTTCCTTCTGGTCAGATGTATAAGTCATTTTTTACAGTTGCTCCACTTTTTATCCAGGTTTTTTGTTCTAGTGTGCTTGCTTGTTTTTGCATGTCTTTCAATATTTCATTATCGATTTGTTCTTCTGTGGACCACAGTACTTCTTTTTCTCCCATTGCTGCTTGCTTAGCTGTTTTATCTGCAAATGCATTTCCCAGTGAAACAGAATCAGTATTAGAGGTGTGTGCTGCACATTTGCCTATTGCTAATGTTTTTGGGAGTTTTACTGCTTTTAAAAGTTCTTTTAGCAGATCTGCATGTGTAGCAGGTTTTCCTGTAGAGGTAACCATTCCCCTATTTTGCCAATATTGTGCGAAGGTATGAGTTGTAGCAAACGCATACTGGCTGTCTGTATAAATTGTCACATCTTTTCCTTTCATTAGTTTGCAGGCTTCTGTTAATGCTATTAGTTCAGCAGCCTGAGCCGAGAAATGTTGTGGTAACGCCGCAGCTTTTAGCACTTTGCTCGATGTTACCACAGCATATCCCGTTCTAGTTTTCATCTTATCTCCATGCTTCTGGGTCAAAACCGAGGTCATAAATTTATCTCTGCTATCAACCATTTGGACAAACGGCTTCATGTAATCTGGAAGAGCTAGTGTTCCACTTCCCACTAATTCTTGTTTTATTTTACAGAATGCTTCTTCACTTTCTGTGGTCCAACTCAGTTTATCTGTCATTTTCATTTCTGTAGTATAGATTAGTGCACTCAGAGGTGCAACTATCTCAGCATAATTTGGCACCCAACTTCTACAGTAGTTTGTCAGCCCTAAGAATGACATCATTTGTTTTTTTTTTTTTTTCTGTGGCTTTGGAGCCTGTAGTATTGCTGTTTTTCTATCCTGTATTACTGTACGGCCCCCAGATGCTAGTTGGTGACCTAGATACTTTACTGCTGGCTGTACTAATTGGAGTTTATTTTTGTTGACCTTGTGTCCTTGTAGTAATAAGTGTTTCAATAGTGCCAGAGAGTCTATCAAACAATCTTCTTTGGTTTTTTTGATGCTAGTAGAATGTCACCTACATACAACAGGATTTGGCTCCCTTTTGGGGGTTCAAAGGTGGAGAGGCTGGCTGACATTGCTTGTGAGTAGATTCCCTTTTATCATCAAAGTCACCTCTGGCCTGTATCTCTCCTCGAAAAATAAGTACTCTTAAATTCAAAATTTCCTCTTCCCCTGTTTCAAGATCCTTTTCTTTCTCAACATCATCTAGTCATGCTGATTGTTGGTGTTGGGAACTTCTACAGTCCTTTATTAGATGGCCCTCTTTTCCACACTTCCAACAAGCTCGAGTTTCTGGGTGTGGACCAAATCCTCGCCCCCTGCTCCGTCCTCTCCCACGTCCTCTGCTTCTACCTCTGTCCCTTCCTCCCTGGTAGAAAACCTCTGTTTCCTCCCCTTGGAAAAAGGTAGAAACCGGTGTGGATTTCTGTTTTCCTTTGGTCACTTTTTCTGCATGTAAGGCATGGTTAATGTAGTCTCCGAGTGTACTATTACCCATCCCTATGAAGTGTTTCAAAATCCATCCATTTATTTCTGGTCTAGATCCTGCATGTAATACATTTTTTAACTGCTGTCTGTAAACACCCTGCTCATTATTGTCCTCCTGTAGTCCACTATGGGTTTTAAACACCTTTTCCATTCTCACTCTAAAATCATCAAATGATTCCTCAGGCTTCTGTTTGCATCTACCGATTTCTGTATAGTTAGCCTGTCTATGGTACCTAGCTCTGATCCTGGTGAGCAACTCTCCCACTTTAGTATTCAGGTTTTCACTCCCCTGTTCCTCTGTTACTGGAGGGTCGCGTTGTCTATTTAAAGGATCATAATTTCCCTTTACATGATGCCAGTCGGCCCTATAACCTGCATCCAGACCTGTTGTGTTTCGGCACCGTTTAGATAGTAGGTTTTTCTAAGATTCTCCATGTCCTCCAAACATTGTTCTAAATCTTCTCTAGGATGTGGAATGCCACCTACTGCTCTCCTTATATATATACCTGTGGTACTTAACCTGCCATTAAAATCGTACTGCTTTACCCAGTAACAAAGCGGTTTTACTGCATCCTCATTTATTTTTTCAACTCTTTTCCAATCCTTACTAGACAGGTCTTCTAAGACCTTCTGTTTATGTTTGCTTCCCCTTTACCCATTTTGAACTAAATTTAGTCCAGTGTGGTCTCAACACCTGCTGTGTTCTAAACACTGGAAAATTTCAACAGGATGGTGATAAATAGATTGTGGTAAAACTCACTTCAACTCAGAGAGCGGAGTTTTCTTGTCTACAAACATCCACAAAATCTCACCATTTGTTCCCCGTTGTTTTGGTATAAAACTGTTTATCTAGTGATATTCAGTTTTCATTCACTCACACACACTTTCACACTTTTAAGTAGGACGCTCCTGTCCTTCGCGGAATTTAACTACCTAGTAGAGGACTCCCGCCGTCCTTTAGCAGGGGACGCCGCCGTCCCATACAGCATTTAACTAACTCAGAGAATTTAACTAACTTTTTCGACGTTTTAATGATGTAATGTTTATTATTATTATTATTATTTTTTATTTCTCTCTTTCTCACTGATTTTTCTGTTTTTATTTTAATTATGTAAAGCACTTTGAAATGCCTTGCTGCCGAAATGTGCCATACAAATAAAATTTGATTGATTTATTGATTGATAGAGTTAGGGGAGTCTGCCCTCCCGCGGACTTTAACTGCTTTTATTTTACCTGATAGTGCCTAGGATTCTCAGGGTTTTAATTTCTTACCAGAGGACGCCGCCGTCCCACACAGATTTTAACTTATAGTTAGAGGAGTCTGGCCTCCCGCGGACTTTAACTGGTTTTATTCCAATTTTTTACCGTTCCCATACATACTGGTTTTAAACTGAAACTACTCACTGTGTCTCCAGTCTCTGAGGAAAACCGTCAACCGTCGGACTCCAGCTCGTGAGAAAAAAGGACCAGTCCGGAAAGGGTCTTAAATGCTGTGCACAGACTTCCTGGTTTTTTTTACTCACTCGCTGGAATCGTCTGGTGTATCGGACTCCGGCTCGAAGGACCAATTAAATGTCAGGTTCAAACACAAGACATTTCTTACACACTGCAAAAAACAGAGACAAAGAGTCAGTAAATAGTTTTTACTCGCGAGGAGAGTGCCTCAGAGAAAGCTTCAGTTACAATCTCCGACCAACACTCTGAAGTTTCTCTGCTCACCTCGCTCTTTTATTAGATCAGGAATGCCCTAATTACATGGAGCTAAGGGGGGGGAAGTATACTCTGTTTGACACAGCAAACTCTTATCCATATAAGATAACTTGAACAGCACATTCTCCTCGAGGTCGTTGGGGTGTGTTCTTGTTCTGCCGCTATCTTCTGCAACACAAGAAGTGAACGAACAACAGACAGAACAAACTTCTAAAAGTGGCATAACACTATAAGCTTCATATAAGAAAGATTAAATAATAATTCTAACACATCCGCTGACTCGATCTTTGTGGGAAGAACCAAATAAGCAAATGGTTTTAAAACACAATAATGGCAAACAGAATACATATTTTATCCAGTCTTTTGTTTTTACCACCATCTGTTTTTGAAAGCATGTTATTATTTTTTGCAAAATAGCCTTTTTCAAACTTGAACGGTATGCAGAATGAATGCTCTCTATTTTCAAAAACTCAATTTAAAAAGTAAGCTTGATCGTGGCTGTCTGAGTGTTGTTTGGATTTTGAGGGATTTGGTCAGGAATGATACCTTTACTCGGGCCAAATCATGAGGGTTGAGAACCGATCCCTGGTAGAACTCGACTTGAGTAAAATGGCGTTTGAACAAGGCTTCCAGCTCAAGATTAGGGGAAATACTATCATACAGAGAACACAATAAAAAGGATTAGAAAATGTGAGGACACCTTCTATAAAGCATAACATTCTGCACTGCCCTACATATTTGAAGAAGGAAAAGATGAACTTACTTATGGAGAAAAACAATTTCTACATTGACATCATCCCTGTCCTTGTGTAGGAAGTCTTTGAGGAAGTTGGAGACACTTTCGAGGGTAATATGACCACAGACCACAATGTGCCTGAAAGGGGGGAACACATCTTGAGTGGCCAGCATAAATCACTGCAGACACTGGCATGTCTCCCAAAGAAAATCAGACAAACCAAAGCAGTACAACATTAGCTCAAATAGAAAGTGAAAAAAGGCCTCAACCTCAATGTTAAGTAATGCATTTTCAAAGCAAACCAGTAACTGAATTATATCTTTGTTGCCATGTGAGTGAATCCCCTCACCCCCATTTAATGGAAGAAGTTAAATTCAGTGCAATCAAATACTTAACTCTGCACCACTACAGAAAATCTAAGATATAATCACAAATCCCACAATGCTTGGACTGTCATCCGTTCTCAATATAAAAACTGTCACTTCAGCCAAACCAGCCCTTTGTGAGCAGAAATGATTTTGACAAAGACATATACATCAATAACCCCGTGCTTTTATACAGCGCATTACTAAAACTCTCAAAATGATTCAGAGGCCTGTGGCTGACAGAGACTCTAAACAGGACCAGAGTATTTGGCAGCTCCTTGGCAACTTTCAGCATTATGACTGGGGAATCTGACAGAAAATGCGCAGAGCTGATTACAGCCAAAAAGGAGACAGGAGTTGCTTAAGATGGTTCTTAGGGTTAAGGCTGCGTCCCTGTTTTTCCTCTGAGTACCCTGCGATCAAGTGAAAAATGTTAACTGCTTTAGAAAGAAATTGAAATATTGTTATGTTTGACCATGTGGTGCTTCAGACAATTACTTTCTTTTTTTGTGCCACAAATCTAACCTGCTAAAGCTGTCTGGGGCTTTATGCCCCTGGTAGGGTCACCCAAGGCAGACAGGTCCTAGGTGAGGAACCAGACAAAGCGCAGCCTGAAGACCCCTTATGATGCACAACAACCTTGGATCTAGCGTTCCCTCGCCCGGACGCGGGTCACCGGGGTCCCACTCTGGAGCCAGGCCTGGAGGTGGGGCACGATGGCGAGCGCCTGGTGGCCAGGCTTTTACCCATGGAGCCCAGCTGGGCTCAGCCCGAAGAGGAGACGTGGGTCCCCCTTCCAATGGGCTCACCACCTGCCGGAGGGGCCAAAGGGGTTGGGTGCAGTGTGTAACGGGCAGCAGCTGAGGGAGGGGACCCTGGCGGTCTGATGCTCGGCTGCAGAAGCTGGCTCTTGGGACGTGCAACGTCACCTCTCTGGTGGGGAAGGAACCGGAGCTAATGTGCGAGGCTGAGAGGTTCCGGCTAGAAATAGTTGGCCTCACCTCGATGCATGGCTCTGGTTCTGGAACCAGTCTCCTTGAGAGGGGCTGGACATACTTCCACTCTGGAGTTGCCCACGGTGAGAGGCGCAGGGCAGGAGTGGGCATACTTGTTGCCCCCCATCTCGGCGCCTGTACGTTGGGGTTTACCCCGGTGAACGAGAGAGTAGCCTCCCTCCGCCTACAGGTGGGGGGACGGGTTCTGACTGTTGTCTGTGCTTACGGGCCGAACAACAGTTCAGATTACCCACCCATTTTGGAGTCCTTAGAGGCGGTACTGGAGAGTGCCCCTCCTGGGGACTCCCTTGTTCTACTGGGGGACTTCAACGCTCACGTGGGCAATGACGGTGAGACCTGGAGGGGTGTGGTTGGGAGGAACGGCCCCCCCGATCTGAACTCGAGTGGTGTTCTGATGTTGAACTTCTGTGCTCATCACGGATTGTCCATCACGAACACCATGTTCAATTATAAGGGTGTCCATATGTGCAGTTGGCACCAGGACACCCTAGGCAGCAGTTCGTTGATCGATTTTGTCATTGTTTCATCTGATCTGCGGCCGTATGTCTTGGACACTCGGGTGAAGAGAGGTTGTAGGCTGTTGTAGGCTGTCCACTGACCACTACCTGACGGTGAGTTGGCTCCGGTGGTGGGGGAGGAAGCCGGTCAGACCTGGCAGGCCCAAACGTGTAGTGAGGGTCTGCTGGAAACGTCTGGCGGAGTCCCCTGTGAGACGGAGCTTTAACTCCCATCTCCGGCAGAACTTCAAACACGTTCCGGGGGAGGTTGGGGACATCGAGTCTGAGTGGACCATATTCCGTGCCTCCACTGCAGAGGCGGCTTATCGTAGCTGCGGCCGCAAGGTTGTTGGTGCCTGCCACGGCGACAACCCTCGAACCCGTTGGTGGACACCTTCGGTGAGGGATGCTGTCAAGCTGAAGAAGGAGTCCTATCGGGCCTTTTTGGCCTGTGGGACTCCAGACGCAGCTGATGGGTACCGGCGGGTGAAGCGGCATGCGGCTCAGGTGGTCGCTGAGGCAAAAACTAGGGCGTGGGAGGAGTTTGAAGAGGTCATGGAGAAAGACTTCCGTACGGCTTCAAGGCGATTCTGGTCCACCATTCGGCGTCTCAGGAGGGGGAAGCAGTGCAGCACCAACACCGTTTACAGTGGGGATGGTGTGTTGCTGACCTCAACTCGGGACGTTGTGGGCCGGTGGGCAGAATACTTCGAAGACCTCCTCAATCCCACCAACATGCCTTCTGTTGAGGAAGCTGAGCCTGGGGACTCTGGGTTGGGCTCTCCAGTCTCTGGGAACAAGGTCGCCGAGGTGGTCAAAAAGCTCCTCAGTGGCAGGGCCCCGGGGGTAGATGAGATCCGACCGGAGTTCCTTAAGGCTCTGGATGTTGTAGGGTTGTGTTGGCTCACGCGACTCTGCAATATCGCATGGACATCGGGGGCAGTTCCCCTGGATTGGCAGACTGGGGTGGTGGTCCCCTGTTTAAAAAGGGGGACCGGAGGGTGTGCTCCAATTATAGGGGGGTCACACTCTTAAGCCTCCCTGGTAAGGTCAATTCAGGGGTCCTGGAGAGGAGGGTCCGTCGGATAGTCGAACCTCGGATTCAGGAAGAGCAGTGTGGTTTTCATCCTGGTCGTGGAACACTGGACCAGCTCTACACCCTCAGCAGGGTCCTGGAGGGTGCATGGGAGTTCACCCAACCAGTCTACATGTGTTTTGTGGACTTGGAGAAGGCGTTCGACCGTGTCCCTCGGGGGACCCTGTGGGGGGTTCTCCGGGAGTATGGGGTACCGGGCCCTTTGATACGGGCTGTCAGGTCCCTGTATGACCGGTGTCAGAGTCTGGTCCGCATTGCCGGCAGTAAGTCGGGCTCGTTTCCGCATATGTTATGGTTTCAATTTGTTTTTTGTTCCAAAGTGACCCTGTAAGTCAATTAAAATATATTTTTTCTGAATTCTTACTGCATAGGAGAGGACCACCCTTCAACTAATATTTTGTCAGAACACCTTCTGGTTATTTTAAGCAGTCTTCTGGAGTTCACACCTATCATAAATTATGTTGAATCTGATTAACTTGAAATAAAGGTCAGCTGTCCTACTTGGATTTTAGATTTTAATATACAAGAGCAACCTTGGCTTAAACCCATAGTTTGCAGACAAGTTGCAAAGGATTAAAGAGACCTCTCTGTATGAGGGTACAAAAAAATCCCACCATGGCACAACAGGGAAAATCGTGAATAAATATAGAAAATACGGGACAATATTAGCATGGCAAAAAGTAATTGGTTAGGAGACTGCCAAGAGGCAGACAGCAACACTGAATGTCAATGTGGCAACAACTTACTGTATTCTCCACAGATCTAGGATAAACAGTTTACTTTTCTCTCAAAGCAAAACAACCATTGCAAAAATGCCTGGAAAGCTTGTCGAAAAACATGTTATGATCTGATGAAACCAAACCAAAACCTTTGGGCCAGGATTGCAAAATGTAACGTCAGCAAAAACAACAACACTGAGTATCAACAAATGAACATGACTTCCACAGTAAAATGTGGGAATGGTGGCGTCATTCTCTTGGGTTACTTTATTATTATTATTATTATTATTATTGAAATTGGGGTTTTCACAAGAGAGATGAAATTATTAATACTTCGAAATACCAATAAAATAACATTTACTTCTGACCCAGAAGCTTTATTGTCTCCAGGTATACATCACAAGCCATGTTAGAATTGTTTGGCGACAAGACAATTAAAGATTTTTAGTAGGCTGGGTATGCGCCTGAACTAAATTTGACAGAGAATATTTGGGGTCTCCTGAAGAGGGCTATGGACAACACAGCCTTTTTCATTCCAACCTTTTTTTTTTATTGGATAAATTGTACTACATAACTAAAAATACATTTTGAAAAAAAAACAAAAGTATTATAACAGAGTGAATGGCTCTGAGCAACAAAATGCAATACTCTCAGCAATGAGTATCCTATGAAGACCTGTACAGCAGCCTGTGTCATGACCATGGTCTTTTTCAATACCTGATGTGCCAGAAGACAATTGAATCTCTTCAGTTAAAGTGCAGTTTATTCAGAATACGTTGGATAGATATTATGATCTGTATTAACACAATGTTTTCCAAAATAAAATTTACAAAAGCCATTTTGCTGTCATATTTTTGCACTGCGTAAAATCTTATCACCTATTAATCTACCATACTGCTCTTATGCACAAAAAGGAAGCTGTGGTGAAGATATTAACTTTTAAAGTCAAGACTTAAAACTGTACAGAACATTACTGAAGTCTGGCTCAATCTGGCTTGTTCAAAGGAAAATATATTTAGTGGTGTTAGATGAAACCATATTCAAGATCACTAGGTCTTCTGCACTGAAACATATGGCCTTGGCAGGACTAAACTGCAGCAGACTTGGCAAAGCAATGTGACAGCCATATTAAGAGAATGACAGTTCTGGGATGTTGTGGGACAAAATGCTCTTCACAGATGTTGCCTCTGACCTTTACCAGAAACTAATGAGTAGTCGTGATCAAATGGTTGGCCAGGCAATTGTGTGGTCTCACTAGCTGATGAGCTGAGATGTCTGCGAGAAGCTTGCTCTATCTGGCACAAGATGTTTCGCATTTCTTAAAAAGTAAAAAATAAAAAATAGGTAGTGTTCCCTTATTTGAGTAGCTGCTGTATTAGTTCAGTAAAACTATACAGAAAAAACTATTTGATTGAGCATAAGATTAGAAGTGCCAAATATGCAACTGAAATGATATGGGTCAAGATTAAATTGCTGTAAAGGCCACATCCAAAAAGAATGTATTTACATATAAACAAAAGCATTTGCTGCTGTTTTTCCACGACTAGGTCACCTTAGCATGTTAGTTGCTAAGACATTGATAAATTAAACATTATTTCTCCACATTTAAAAATATTTTTCCCACAATCAAACCAATATTTAGTCTTGAGAGAAATATTTACTTGACCAAAGTCATAGATAGTGTTGTATTTTTCACTTTCCATTCTCCAAAAGGTGGGTTCAAATATAACAACATTTTTGGGTTACAATCTGCACTCGCTATAAGGCAGCAATGTATGTTGTCTGACCAAGAAACAACTTTACTCCCATCTAATTGACATGTAATTTGCAGTTTTGCTGAATCTAAAGTGCCTTGCAAAAGTATTCATGAACTTTTTTTACACCTTGTCACATTACAAATACAAACCTCAAGGTATTTTATTGGTATGGTTAAAAATCTAAAAAGCAATCATTCATATTCAGTCCCCTTTCTTCTGATGCCCATAAACAAAATCCAGTGCAACAAATTTTCTCCACATGTCACCTAATGAGAAAATAGAGCCCATCTAGGTTTTCTTTCATCCAAGCATATTCTCAGTTTGTTTTGTAAAGACATAAGAGAAGGTCAGTAAACAAACATTATCAAAAGACTAAGAAACACAACGGAAAGTTTAGGGAGAAAGCCCCAGAAATGCTTAAACATCAACCATCTCCAGTATTAGGTAAGCCATTTTACGAAAATCCAGGTTATATGGAAGAATATTGAGGAAAAAAACATTGCTGAAAGAAATCTTTAAGTCCTGTTACCACAAACATATGGAAGAAGTTGTACTGATTAAAAGTGACCACAATTAAACGTTTTTATATCTACAGCCAAAGCATTTGGTGTGTGCAAAACCAGCAAAGCACATCCCTCTAAACACTAAACACACAGCCATGAAATGGTTTAGAGTACAGTATGTTAATTTGGCACACTGATCCATTCAAAGTACAGAAACAAATCTGTCTCAGAATTTGTAGTAAAATGTGAAAATAGATTTTTGCAGACTCTTTCCATCTCCAGATAAATTTAAGTAATTTGGGATGAAGAAGCGGCAAAGAGATTAGTCTCTAGATGTCCACAGTATACCACACTCAAGCTGTAATTGCTGCAAAACGAGAACCTTTGTCACACTTTGCCAAAGCTTGACAAATACAAATCACATTTTGCAGTTTTTAATTTGGACTGCTTTTCGTTGGTCTACCTAATAAGATCCCCCAATAATACACCACAGAAAGCAATTGCAATGTAATAAAGTTGTAGAAGGATGAATACTTTTTTAAGGCACTGCATCTAAAAAACAAAAATAAATAAAACAAACAAAAAAAAAGATTATTGACACAGTTCTTTACGATAAAACGTAAAAATCCAGAAACTTAAAACAAAGCAAAAAAAAAAACAAGTAGCACAAACATTTTAAATGCAACAGGGTATATAAATTGCACATGCACACAAAGCATGCACATAGACAACATCCCGGGATGTCCTTGGAGGAAACAAGGAACATGAAATGAACAAACACAGAGCTCAAACATCAGCAACAGAGGACACACTTAATTGCTACTGCTCTAATCCTTAAGTCAGTGATGAAAATTTATGTAAAGCCTGCCATAAAGATGTGTCATTTTCAACTTTAACTCAATGTTAAGTTTTCAACCCGCTTTCAGGAAACTGTGACAACAATAGGCAATACTAGAACTTCTCTGACGGGCAAAAGCTATGTACCTTAGGATGTAACGCCTTTCTCTTTTTGTCCAGAGTGAATATGTCTCAGTCTGAACAATTCGAATGGATAACCCTTTATTTTTTTCCTCCTAAAGATCCCTGACAAGGTTCAGCCAGGATTGAAATCAGTTTCCGTGCCAAACCGTCGGCTGAAGTCTGGACTAATGGAAACCACAGTCTCATAATGGAAACCACAGAGCCCAAAGTACAGTGGACTCCAACAGAACATAACCCTTGTCATTACTACATCAACATACGAGCTGTCAGTGTGCTCATGGATGTATGCTACGGTGCAGCAGGAAATTTCACCAAAGCTAACATTAAACATAAATCTAACATCAGGAGTAATTCCAGCTTCCAAATAGCCTGAAAGGTTTGTTTTAAATGACAGCAGAGCCGAAACCTTGGTTGCTTTTGGAATAATTTAGAATGTATCATGATCTCATCGATTGAAAGCTCCATAATCAGTCAGTTGCAATAATCTCCTAATCTCATTTCCAGCTTGCTTTTCATGTGTTGACAGCTGCTGTATGGTAATGTATGAAAATTTAGGCACTACAAGAAAGCCACATGACAAACCAATTTTTGATAATAGTCTGTTCCTAAACTTATCTAAATTTGTTCTGCAAAACTCCAGGGCTCCTCGGAGCTTGCGTGTTTTGGGGGTATCTTGTGATTATTACCATGTGTCTGACCAAAGGGAGTGACGGAAAGTAGTGCAGCAGGAGAAAAATAAAGTGAGAGGGAGAAATGATCCTTGGTTTTGACAAGGGCTTCACTCAGCACCCTTCTGCGAGTGAGGGCTGAAGTCTCTGGCTAAACAACATTTCATCAATCTTATCTCAGTGACGGGCGGATGTTGCAGAACAAAGGCTTTTTTTCCCTCTCCCTTAAAGCCTCACTGTTCTGCTGACTCTACAGATTGTCCACCACTGAGAAGAGTGACTGAAATTGATGGGAGCAACAATGGAGAGGAGTGAAATAAAGAGGGAAAAGGCAAGATGGTACCATGAAAAATTAGCAGAAAAGAGAGAAAAAGAAGAGGACTATCTGTCTGCTCTGGACACACACAGCATGTTGTTTAAAAAATACATTTTTCGCTGGCGTGCTTAAAATGTGTTGTATCGGTCTAAATTACTTTTTGCCATGACATCACCATCTCTTTTCAGTTATTTCTTCATAGCAAACACCTGGGCATAAAATGTAATGCTTTAAGAGTGCCCCCAAGTGGTCAGATAAGTACTAGTGGAATTACTCAGAAAGCATGGCACACATCTAACATGCTGGGGCGCCACATGGCTCACTGATAGAGCAGGAGCACCGTTTACAGAGACTACAGTTTTTGACATAGTTGTTCCCAGTTCGATTCCAGTCCCCGATTATTTACTGCATGTCTTTCCCTTGCCATTACTCCTGTTCAGCTACTGTTGAGTAAAGGTCACTAGTGACATAAAATCCCTTAAAAAAGCGCAACTAACATGCTAAGGTGACTGAATTTTCATTAGTGCAGACAGAATAGGGTGGCCTGAGCAGATAGTTGAAGCTACGATTGAATTAAATATAAATTTCTGTTACAGAGGTGCAAATATGCATGATGTATAAAAGCAGCAAAGTGTTTGTTGTGGAAAAAATTATGCATGCCCTGGTGATTAAACTGTGTGCGCTACAAATGCCACTGAAATGAAAGGCAGATACCCAGTAGTGTGATGGGGCTTAAGGTTTGAGCCACAAAGGGAAAAGAGGAGTAATGTACAATAAGCATTGTGGCACTCTTGTACAAATAGTAAACTGACCAAAGAGTCACACAGACTTTACAGTCAAATTCACACGCACGGCAAAATTCAAGAGACAAAACGTCGACACCACACAGACACACACGAGAACGAGGACCGAGCAGGCAAAAAAAAAAAAAAGCAAGCAAAAAGCAATTGAGAGCCTCCAATGGGAGCGAGGCATCCAGCATTCAAGGGTGTGGGAGCTGACTGAAGATCAGGGCCAGAATAATGTCAAGCACGGATGATGCAATGTGCTACAGCAGTGACAAACGACGGCGATTAGGGCTTTTTCATCGGGTTTGCAGGTAATGAAAAAGCGACGAGACGGCAGGTCGTAAAGAACATCCCAGGTATGATGCAGCTGAGGAGAGGATTAAGGCATGCAGAACTAACTCAGGCAAAATAAAATAAAAAACAAAAAAAAATATAAAGTAGAAGAACTTATATCCTGCAATGGTCATTGAGATTGATGATGCTTGAAAAGACCACCAATAATAATGCACTTGCAGATGTTTCAGTCTTTCTATGCTCTCGTGGGAAAATCCTTGAAAGTGGATAGTAGGGATTTCATGACTCTTTGCTTCATTTTATTTATTTATTTATTTTTTAAACTGAACCCTTCATGGATGCATTGGACATTTGTATTGCAGAGAAGCACCACAGGTCAGCGTGTTGCAAGACTAAAACGTTTAGCAGTCATGAAAGCTCTATTGTCCAAATTAAATTATAGCGCAACACAAGATGTGTTGAGGTGGACAAAAAACAAGAAAAATAAACAGCACACGGATGACTTAAGGAAAGTGTTGAATGAAGGAAAGAGAGAAGTAGATTCAAGAAAAAAAAGGTAGGTAGAAAAAGAGTGGAAGAGTGAAAGCAGAGTGAGGGGCATGAACATGTGTGTCCTGATGGCCAAGGTCTCCAGTCACGCAGTGTGACTTAAATCCTAACTTTATCTTACTATTGTACTCAAACTATATGAACATAAAATGTCACGTTAACCAGCCCCTGATATCCTATAACTTAAAACAGGGGTGCACTTTAGTCACACAACCACACCTTGTCTGGATTTCAACTTACTTTCTGCCTCGTGTTGAGTTATAACTCCTCCGTATTTCTTCCGATTAAGGATGAGAGCAGCAATTTCTGGCACGTAGCGAGCAAACATGGCCTACATGCATGGAACAGAAAAAAAAAGAAAAAAAGGCATGCAGAGAGGGTTCTACCGCACACTTAAAAACAGCAGAACCATCTGAATACTTACTTTCTCCATTAACCGCACTATAGAACCACCATATTTCTTGCGGTTTCCTATTAACTCTATGATTTCAGGGTAGCTGCAAACATGGCCTAAGGAGGAGATAGAAGACAGATGAAGAGACTAAAAAAAGAGACTACTATGCCAAAGAGTGGGTAGTGGAGAATGTGAATCCAATTTGTTTCTTTGTTTTTTTAGATGGGAAATGTTTGCTTGCTTGTATCTGTAGAGATTCGCTAAGATTCATATATATGGGCAAAATGTCTTCATATGGAAAATATTATATTGCATTTTTTGTAAGCCCCACTATATTACGATTCTTCAGACACAAATTTTCACAGCTGAATAATTGTCAGTCTGTGATGCACCAAAACCTCTCTCTGGTGGCAGAAATTTAAACTGAAACCTATGTGCCATGTTTGTCCAACAAACACAGATGATCTGGCAGGTTGATTTGAAAAGGCCACCTGATGTTCACAGCTGCAAAACACATCAAGACTCATTTGTGGGCTAGAGAATGAGCTGATGCATTTTGCAAAGTTACGCAGTTTCAAAAGGTATCCGGGTTGTATTCAGTAGGAAGGCCGTCATTAGGTCAGTCATGTTCATTTATCAGTAAAAGCTTAAAAAATACCATAAAACTATTAGGAGAGGACATGCATGAGAATTAGGCTGATCAGCTCAGACAACTTTTAAGTTTGACTGGGTCTAATTACTGACTGGACATTCAGAAATGTAAATGTAAAAAAAAATAATAAAAAAAAAACCCACAGCACTCTTTGAAGTGGAAGTTGTTATTATCTAAAGATTCAAAGCTAGCGATTTTAGGATACAAATTAAGTCAAATGAAGAACAGCAATATAGGAAAACTGGGTTTTTAACGAAGGATGACAGCAGAAATTTAAGCATCCTGGGAAATGAAAGGATATTCC